>NW_026555245.1:20060000-29152500 GCF_021234165.1 Pteronotus mesoamericanus | reverse complement strand
AACAGCTGGGGTCTGTTTGTGTCCCACCATTTCCAAATTATACAAAGGAGCCTTGCAAAGCACCCTGCTGCCTTTCTCATCCCCATTAGTGACCACTGAGGAAAATGTGTGGAATCTGTACTGTTTTATGACCCAGAGCTGCCCTGGCTGGTACCCACCGTGGCTATCCTCCCAGCACTCCCGCAAGATGTAGAGGAAAAGAGGCTTTTCTCAGAAGAGAGACTTGGGATACTGAGTCAAAGTCACCCTCTATTGATCACATATGTTTCTTCCAATTACTTTTTCTCACATTTTTACTAACTACTTCAGAATCAAAATTCACTTTTAGTACAAAAATAAAGTGGCTTTACACACCTATCTGGAGAAACGTGTAAGAGTGATGGAACTTTGTCATGGCAAGTTTAAATTATTTCTAAATAAAGCTTTAGTCCATATCCATTTATAATCCAGTTCTTTGTCTAATTTTTAAAAAATACAAACAAACAACTTAGCCTTTGCAACACTATATCAAATTATACAAAATACTCAAATATCTCCATTTCTTAACTGCCATAGAATTAGTGCTTGGTATATTAAATAGAAGACACTAGTCGAATGAAGAATAATAATTGATTTTTTTGTTCCAGGAAGAGTTGATTCCTATTAAACCATGTTCCATATAAAACTTAATATAAACTGGAATTTGCAGAAATGGGAATACATAGGCATAAGTTTGGCTTTTCCATTCATTTACTGAGAGCTTCTATTTGTGAAATTTTGCTGCAGTTGTTTCATAATCTAGCTAAGTAATCATTTTCAAATTAGTGTTCATATTAGATAACAGTAACGCAGATTAAAAAACATCCTGCCCTGGTGGGGTGGCTCAGTTGGTTGGAGTATTGTTCCATACACCAAAGAGTTGCAGGTTTGATTCCTGGCCAGGACGCATACTTAGGTTGCAAGTTCTATCCCCTCTTCGGGGGGCATGTATGGGAGGCAACCGATAAATGTTTCTCTCCCTTTCTCTACCTCCCTCTTCCTGTCCTCAGGTGAGGATTTACACACACACACACACACACACACACACACTGCCCTATTTGTAAACACAAACACTTTTTATTATAGAGAAGTTTTCAAAAAAACATGAAGAAATCAAGGATTAAGCATAATTAGTTTTCCTTTATATCGTACTGCCAACACAGGCAGGGGAAAGGAAAGGAAGGCAAATCACAGTCTCCTTCACTTCCTTCATTTGAAAGAATGTACATGCACAAACTAGGATGTAATCAACCACCTTCAATCAAAACATATTAATGTATGAGGCATAGCCTGGGAAAACCAAGAATCATATTAAATTAGGAAAAATAAATTAGGAAAAAAAAAGAGATACACAGAAAAGTGTAAATGTCACTTATAGGTCATAAGAAAGGATTAAGATCACAAAAAATTATACACCTATCAATTTTCCATTTTAGACCTAGCTCCGTGATAGTCACAGACTATTAGCTAGCTTTTAATTATATAACTAAAGTAGATAGAATACAGTGGAGATGAAAGAAATGATTCTTAAATGTTCTTGACTTTTTCTGAAACATTGAGTTTTTCCCCAAATAATCCATTTATGTATCTTCAGCTTTTCAGAGAAGTTTTGATAGTATTTATTCCTGTTTTTTGGTTGATCAGTTAAACACGTAACTACAAGTAACTTTTATGTCCTTATAAAACTTTGCATATAAGTAAATTCCTCAAATAGGAAAGACCCAGATTTGTTTTAAGCTTGGGATAAGAGCTATACCACCAAATTCAGAATACTGGAGTGATCTCACCTCCATGAGAGCAGAAATCCATTGGGCCTGGTAGAGATCGTATTAATTTTCCCATTGACCTCTTGCCTGGGTAGCCTGAAATCAAAACTGGGTTCTGGTCTAGCTTATGTCCTCACTGGGAGTCCTTATTAAATTGGGAGTATGCTGCCTGGTGCTAATGAAATCCACATGGGCTGCTCCAGGTTCAGTGCTTTCCCCTCCTTGGTCTCTGTGTCTGCGCTCGAACAGGCTGCCCCTCTGGTGAGAAGTCTCAGGGCACGTTTTCTGCCCAGCTTGACGAAGGTTTGTAAGGAGAAATAAGTCAATTAATAGCACATGTTAGAAATCACCACCAAGCCACCAATATCAAAATTTTCCCACAGCAGTGGCAAAGGTACGTAATAGAGGATGAGAGAAGGAAGACTTTCAGATAAGAGGGAAACAGTGTTCTCAGCAGTAATACAAAGTGGACCTAGTTAACATTTGTTGAATGATTATTGACTGAGGCTGTGGGCTGAGGATTTTACTTCTTCATCTTATTTAATCCTCGGAAGACTCAGGAAAGGTAAGTACTGAGAATATTCCTGTTTTACCAATGAGAAGACTGAGGCACAGAGAGATGAGATGGCGTGTTCAAATAATGGAGAAGAAGAGATATACAAAGCATCCAACTAGCAGACCTAATCTGTTTAATATAGGTCTTAAAATTCAGTGTAGTAAAGTCATTTAGTTATCTTTTTCTGAATAGTATAGAACTTGAAGATTTTAGAACTCTATGAACCGCAAATTAGAACTAGACATTAACTAATGACCTCTTCTGTTTTCTAGGATTTGTGTCAAGTGAAATAACTTGGTCATCAATATCTATTTCAAAATTACAAAACTCGCTGAGTGTTGGTGGAGGTGGATATTCAAAACTCAGTATGTCATCAGTAATTCAACCATCATATTTTTATTAATTTACCTTTGGGCTTATATTAAAACAATAGAATAATAATTGTCATTTAATAAGGATCTCTTATTGTGGGATCAGAGCCTGTGCTAAATATTTTACATATATTATTTAATTTTCAATAAGTTATCCCCATTTTGATGATTAAAAAAGAGAGATTCAGAAATTAAGCTATTTACTCCAAAGTTATGCATCCTTAATGCGGCAAACCCAAGATTAGAACCCAGATACGCCTGACTACACAAACCATAATCATTGCCTTTATAGCATGCCTTTTAAATTCAAATAAACCAACAGAGAAGTAAAAGATATTAAAAAGAGTAAAGCATTTTAAAATTAAATTGTATTTATTGTCATAATAGTGCACTGAGGCCTCCCCAGAGACGGCCTTCTATGGTGTGGCTGAGTGAGACCTGAGCCAGGGAGGTTACTGGGTCCCACTCATGATGATCTCACAGGTCTGAGCATGGCTTAAGGGCGCTTGTGTCCTTTTGAAAATCGAAGCACCCAGAAGTCACAGGGCAGAGTTAGAACACCTTGCTGGCTCTTCATTCGTCATACCCACGAGTCACTGGGAGGCAAGGGGAGTGCAGATATGACGCTCATGCTGCCTTGGCTCATGGCTTCGCAGGTACCTGAGATTTGGAAGTCGTTTCTGTATTCACCTGGAGACTTTGGTGGTTAACTGCTGGCCAAGCCGCCAGCCTAATTAGGATGCAGGTGGGCTTCCAGGCCTCAACAAGTTTTCTTTCACAGTGGATGCCCTGAGGAGAAAGGAGAAGTTCTCGGTATGGCTTCATTGTTTGTGCCTGCAGTGCAGTGCAGGTGCCCAGCTGGGAAACAATGGATTCCATTGATGGTACGCATGGCCCAGCCCATGCCAAAGCCAACACATATTGCTGTGGGCAGGTACGGAAGTCAACAGTGAGACATAGCCTGGTGGGTGTTCAGGATCAAAAATGGCCTCCTGACAAAACTAATCTTGGCCATGCTAGAGCAGACTACCTTCAATATGTTGAAAGGCCTATCTGTGAGCTTGGACAGTCACTGCAGTTCTAAAGCTCTGAAGTTATTATGGCAGATGCATCTATTTTTTAATATCTTCCACAAATAGAGAACTCTAAGTCTTGAATGCAGAAAATTACATGCGCTTTATTTTTAAAGAAGGTATTGCTGGAGAACTCTCTTCCTTGCAAAAGAGGAAAAAGAATTCTAGAAACTGACTTGGGTTTTTAAATTTTTTGTTTGTTTGTTTACTGGAAGAAACATAGATGAGAGAGTGCAATATATCATGAGTTTTTGAAAGAAATCATTACCGTGATTTTTGAACAAGGAATTACTGAGTGCCTAATATCACATGGCTATGCTTTGCCTTCAGGCCTGATTTTTCTAAGCCAAAAGTTTCTAAGCAGAGGCACACAGACATGAAAATATATACAGGAAATCTGGAAGGAAGGGGCCATAGAAATGTATTCCAGCATTGCCTTGAAACACTTTGGAGAGAGAGATCACTGATTTATTCATCCATTCCTTAATGAAACATTTATTAATCTCACATAAACTGGCACTATTCAGGCTTTTGATTCTTAGACATGAGTTGTTTGGGCTTCTTGCTTTCCAAGTTGTGGAAGATAATTTACCTGTAAGCTGGGGCCATTCTCATTTTGTCCAGTCATGCTCCCGCCCCATGATTTTCACTCAGGACACAGGAGGGAGCAAAACTGGCTTCCTTGTTCCCATGGTCTTTCTCCTTCCTAAGCCCAGGGAAGCACTTCTAATGCCCTTTTAGCATTTCCTGGTTGACTAGAAGAACCTAAGAGCAACTGCAGTTCAATAGAAATAAAACAGGCAAGGTATGGTTAAGTGTTCAGCAGAGAGCCAAATTTGTGGGAGAATCATTAAAGCTCTCAAGGCCTCGGCATCCTCATCTGTAAGGTAGGGACAATAAGACCCACTTTAAATAGTTGTTGTGAGCGATTAAATAATATCGTGCCTGAGCATCACCTGTCACAGTGCCTGAGACATAACTGAAAGATCAGAAAGGGTGCAAATGGTTGTTACCAGTTTTGGATATCTTGCTTCTTTCCATCTTTCTATAGTTAAATTTATGGACGGCTCTAGGGATCGAAGCTGTACTCTGCCCCCTAAGGGTTTGTCCTGTGGAATTTAAAAATACATGACGTAGACTTTGATTTCTTAAAAATCTCATACTGCTGTCTGTTTAGCACCATGTTATTGCCTTTCTTCCTCCAGTGTACCTTCCTCAGGCAGCATCTTCATCTCTCAGTGTATGAATTTCCTCTTGTTGCCCAACTGGGGCAGGAGACAGGAGGATTTTGAAGAAAGGTTTTCCCTTTCCCTGATTCCCAGCATCACCCTCACTCTAATTCCCCACTGAGGGAACAGCCTTGCCATTACCTTCAGGAATAATTTGAAAACCAACCCCTGGATGTGTGGGCAGCAACCAAGCTGAGGAACCCATCTTGCCGTCAGGTCCCTTGGGGAAATGTGCCTGGCTCTGCGTGTATTGGCTTCCAGGGAGCCCTTTCGACCTGTTGTCCTGCTAAGTGGCTATGGTGGGAAAGTCCATCTGACCACTGGCTTCCTGCAATTGACATTTGATTATGTTGAAGGTGGGGCCTGAGGACCAGTATGCAGATCTGGCCTATGAAGAGGGCATCTATCAGCACAAACACCCGCCTTCCCTGGCTTGGAGAAGAGGGGAGGAGTGGAGCAGGGGAACACCTATTGTGATCTCAGGAACAAACATTGTATGTTTAACCCAAAATTTAGGGGTTTTGACTTAACTTGACCTGTGGAGCTAACCCAACCATTGGCTGCCGTGGGACAAAGGCCTTTTCTCCAGCTGGGTCACAAAGGTAGAATCCAGGTCACCACAGAGCAAACAGAACTGGTTTCCCCCCTTACCTTTGGGGGCCAAAACACAGTCATCCACTCCTCACTACCTGCTCCTTCTTAGCAACACCCTGACCAGGTTTCTGACATTGAGAGTTTGAAACCAGAAATCAATTCACTGCCTTTGACTTACTGGCCTTCCTATGATTTGGTTAAGTCTTACAATAGTTAAATGAATTTTTCTTGGCAGGAGAAACAAAAAGGGGGGAGCAGGTCCTAAGAGGGAGAAAACAAAGTGAGATTTGTATGTGTTCACTTACCTTGGCCTTACCTGACCAGCTGGGACACCCTGTCCCCTCTTGCCACACTATTTTGCTCCTCACTGGTGGGTGCCATGCAGCTTCTAGTTCTGCCCTGATCCTTCCTTGCCACTGTCACATGTCATTCCTCACACATTCTAAAGCAGGAATGACTGACCCTGCTTTAGGGGTGTCCAACCTTTTGGTGTCTCTGGGCCACACTGGAAGAAGAACAGTTGCTTTGGGCGCACATTAAATACATTGCAACATGTATTCACACATACACACAAATCTCATAATGTTTTAAATAACTTTATGATGTGTTTGGCCACATTCGTAGCCATCCTGAGCCCCATGTGGCCTGCAGGCCATAGATTAGACAACCCTGGGTCACTGCTCTCTCTGCCCCATCCTCTCCACTTCCCCAGAGGTGTTTCCTCATGGGTTGGCCTTCATTTAATGTTAGGATAGGGGAAAAACTGTAAGGGGCAAGATTTAAAGACTGGCAGTGTGGCTGGAAAGACATGGTTTACAGAGCCAGATAAATTTGGATCCTAGTCATGTGATTTTCATCAAGTTGCCTAATCACTTTGAGTTTCAATATCCCTGTATACAGAGTGAAGATAACATTGTTTTTAGAAATAGAGCTTCTAGCTTTGTGTCATAGAGCAGATACTTCATAAATCATCAGTGTGGTTGTTATTTTAGGGTTGATCTCTAAGGTGCACTACGAAGGCAGGAGGTGTTCTTACCACAGGTGCCTTTATCTCCCTATTAGGGTTATGTCCCAAGACTGCTCTGAGGGAATCTAGGAGCTGAAGAAAGATGAGGGAGAAACAGGCAGAGGCGATAATGTTGCTCTTCTTGGAGTCAATACCAAACAGTGACTGGCTTGATGTCTTGTGGCCACATGTTTCATTCACCGAGGAGACAAGAGTCTCTGTGGACCAAGCCTCGATAATAGGCAGAATTTGCTGTTTGCTGAGGCTGGTGACTGGCTCTGAGGTTTCCCAAGGACCCTGATGACCCTACCTTTCACAGACTACCATTTTCTTTCTATGCCGATGATTCTCACCTCAGGCTGCACACAGGGAGTGGGAGTTTAAAAGTTCCCCAGGTGCATCTACTGTGCGATCAGAGTTGAGAATCACTGTTTGAGACACAGTCTGAGCCTGTAAGAGCTTCTTCTGTGGAGGGAAGCTGTTTTGGTTTACCATGCTCCCAGGTGGATCCCAAATTCTCATGGAAGCTTGATGATGAGTATTCATATTGCTTAATCTGCATTATGCTTTAAAACTATTTATTTACTTTAAAATTTATATATCCCTTATTCTGACAAGCGTAGTCTAATTTGGTATGGTCTCTTCCTCAAAGCAATATATTCCTAGCTTTCTAATCAAATTAAGAGTAGGGGAGAGGAAGAATTATTACCTAGTTTCATCTCTGGAACAATAACGGTCAACGAGTAATTTAAGTGATATTAAACATATCAAGGTAAGTTGAGGAAACATTCTGGGGTGATTCTTCCCTTTCTTTGAACTGGTCAGTTAATCAAAGAGGAAGCCTCACACATAATGATGGACATCTTGTCTCCCATGAGGTGGTCTGTCATCCAAGCTCTTCTCCGAGATTCTACTTTCATTGCAAAGATGTAGCTGTGGAATTGCCAAATTTTTAGAAAGTTATATTCTGTATTTTTTGCTAAAGAGCTACTGTGAAACTTAGTGTTGGCACAGTATGTATCAGGGAAAGTGAGGCTGACGACACTGTTGATATTTTATCTGGAAGGATCAGGTTACCTACCACTGACAAATATTGAAGTTCTGTCACAGGGAAGAGTGACATAACCATTTGTGTTAGGCTAGAAGTTACGGACAACCTTTTGTAGGCCTTTTGAAGAAGCTGGAATGAATGAGCAGAGCATCTCTGGGCCAATCAGTTCAAACAGCTGAAAGTCAGAAAGGTAACTGTTAAAGGGGGCTGGGTTATTTGTGTTGCTAGTTACAATAAAGACTTTCACTTGGCCAGGCAAATGTACACTATACAGTTGACCTTTGAACAACATGGAGGTTTAGGGTGCTGACCCCACCCTGGCATGAAAAATCCTCATGTAACTTTTCACTCTACAGTCGGCCTTTAGCTTCCATGATCCAACCATTGAAAATCTGCAGCTGGGAATCCACTGTTGGGAGTGTGAATATATTGTTTTCAGTCCACATTTGGCTGAACCTGTGGATGTGAACCGAAGGATGCAACAGCAGACTGTATTTAGTGGGGAAAAAACCCATGTGAAAGAGTTCCCATGCAGTTCAAACCCATGTTGTTCAAGGGTCAATGTACACTGAAACCCATGAGGACAGAAAAAGGTAAGAGAGTATGTTAAATCCACACCTAAAAGTATCTTAAGTGTCCTTGAGAATTTTAGAAGGAGCTTTAATTATAAGGTGTTTCAGTTGCTATCATCCATGCCGGTATGGCTCAGAAAACTAAGCCTTGGTGAAATTAAGTCATTTTCTCTGAGACGTGTGGTTACTGAAGGGCAGAAGCAGCACTTAAATCGAGGTTTGCCTCACCCCAATTTATGATAGTTCTATCCTGGTTTTAGGGTTTCTGTTTTGCTTAATTTTTTTCTATTTGTTTCTTTACATAATAACTGCACTGTATCTTCAAAAACTCATTCAAAGGAAGTACATATCTTGGACAATGATTTACCTCGTATTAGCTCTGAGCATCAGGCATATTTTCCAGCTGTTTTGGTAGGCATGGTAAGAAGGGCCATCCACTAGGTGTATTTTCCAAGTGAGTTCATTAAATAATAAACCTAATAATAGATAGACTAACACAAACCTTATTCCAATATGGCAGGCCCGCTTTCACATTCGCATCTTGTTGGACTATGATTCAGTTCTCCCCCCTGGTGAGCAGAAATAGCCTTTGCACCAACCAGGCGTGCTGGGGTGCTTGTGGACAATACATACCTGCACTCTCAGTCATGCCAAGTAGAGCTAGGTCATTTCCAGAACCTGGCTCTGCTGCTTCTCAGCTGATGACCTAGAGCAAGGCATGCACAGATCCTTTCTAATGGCAGTTTTCTCACGGGGTGGTTGGAATCAAAAGAGATAATACTGGTTAAGTGCCTCCTATGCTACAGGCATGGTTTTTCACCCTCCCTCTCTTCTTCCTTCTTTTCTCCTTTGGCAAATATTAATTTAGCTCTCTCTCTACACAGTCATTGTGCTAAATGCTGAGGATTCAATAGTACATTAGACAGAGCTGTTTCTCTTTCAGAATTTAAAGCTCAGTGGGAGGTGAACTAAAAACAAGTAAACAGAATAGCAATTGTGAAGAATGCCATAAGAAAACCAGAAGGTGCAGAGACAGACCATCAGGGTAGGGCACCAACCTTAGAGAGAGCAGCCGGAGTTACTATTATTAATTGCATTATTATGATTATGTTTTACGTGTTTTTAATTTTTTTAAACAGCTCTTTATAATGGAATTTTCAAATATATGCAAAATTAGAGAGTAGTACGTGTACCATCACACAGTTATAACCAGTATCAACTTAAGACTCCTCATGTTTGCTGATATTCCTTTCTACTTCCACATCCCCCTGAAACTGGGTTATTTTGCCAGAAACTTCAGACATTTAAATATTTTAGTACATATTTACAAGTGACAAACATAATAACTAAATGATTTGAATAATCTTAGTATTACAGGTAAATCTTTGGGGGCTTTGGGGCTGAAACTCTTGGATGTGTTGTCTACTCTGTATAATCTCACTCCTTTCTCTTCACTATGTATAATGCCCTTAATTAAACTTGAAACTTTCCTCAGCCTCTAGAAATTTGAGTTAATACATGGAAAGTGCTTAGGAAAGCATCAACACAGTATTTACGCTCAATAAATGTTATTAGGGATGCTAGAATATGAGAGAAATATGATAATTTTCCCCAAATTTTTGCCCAAATTCTTTTCGGTTTGTAGAATTACCTTTTGATTTACACTTGAATTCTATCCGTAGACTTTTTGCAAAATATCTTATTTTGTGAGGCGAGAGTCTGTCAGACCCAGGAAAACATCTGAATCACAATAAGCTAAAAGCGGGTTTTATTAACTTGATTTCCACTGAAATAATGACAACAATATATTCGGGCATTCAAGTCTTTATTGACTGTCCACTGTGCACTGGGCCCTTGCAAGATTCTAAAAACGTCATATGAGTAAGCTACAGTACTTAACTCATAGACACACTTAGCAAAGAGAATCATCAACACTACAGTGTTAAACAGAGACCTAAATAAAATGCAGAGGGCGATAAATTCTCTCAGGCCAATTTAATTTGGGCAATGAGGGGGTGAAGTAAGGACATCTGGCCTGAGAGAATCTTCTCAAAGGAGTTGGTATTTGAGTTGGGTCTTTAAGAACAGGTAATATTTTGTCGTGCGGGGGAACAGAGGAAGGGCATTTGAGGTGGTGGTAGAAAGTGATACAAAGTTGTGGAGTGTGCTAGTGTCTGTGTGCTCGGGGAAGACTGAGTTGCCTGGGACTTCCCCAGTAGATTCAGGAGGTACATGGGGACAGTGGGTGGGAAGACATACTACAGATAATTTTAAACTCCCATGAAGGTATATGAAGGTGTTTTGTCATTTTCTTAGGGAAATAATTTTGGCTATTCTGAAATCTGGACTTCATCCCTAAGGAGATGGGGAAGCACAGATGTTGGAGAGTAGAGGAAGCCATAATTAGAGAAATAAACTAATGGCTTGGCACGATGTATCATCCAAGATTCACTGTCTTGTGATAGTGATATCCCCACCCCCACCCGCACTCCCCAGTGAATTTCTTCAGGTCCATTGTTTTCCAAATTAGGATCTTCACATTCTTTGTAGGTATATAAAGGTGGGGATAGAGGATTCATGAACTTTTCAGTATTTCAGTAAGTTCAAGGAAATTAAGCAGTGCAAGGTTAAAACCAACCTTCTCATGAAAGCAGCAGGACTCTTGCTTTGGTTATGACTCTTCAGTGACTGTCTTTTGCCACCAGTTTTAGGAAGGTCCTTCTCTCAGAGAGTTTACATGGCACAAGATTTTTGAATATGGGTTTCTGAGGTAGGTGGCCTCAAGTTTGAGCATTGGCTCTGTCACTTATGAGCTCTGTGATATTGGCCAGCTTTTTTACTCTCCTTAAGTCTCAATTTTCTTGGTGAGCTCTCTATATCATTGTGTACGTACAGAGTGAGGCCTGCCTATGGAAATTACAAATGCTACCAGGTCAATCACCATGTCTTATATGTCCATCAGCATTATTGGTCAATATTCATAAAGAGGGCACAGGACAAGATCATGCCTGTTCGGGGTCTCTGGGTCTGGGAGGTAGGCTGCTTCCTCCAGCCTCTGATAGCCATGTTCTTGGCATGCCAGCTTGCCACTCTGTCTTCTGATAGCTCTGTTTGTGTGCCTTTAAGATCCCAGTCGATATCCTTCTTTTGCCCTGTGCCTCGCTGAGTGGATTTCCTGAGCCTGGCTGCTTGCCCCTGTCTTGCAAAAGCCAGAGGAAAACACCCTCTGTGCCATTCCCCACCCAGTTCATTAGTCAACTTCAGGACTTCAAAAGACATGCTTGTTTAAGTTTGCTGTTTTCTATACCTGACACATACACAAATGTGTTCAAAGCGCACTCCCTACACTTGTGCATGGCTTTGGGGAGCCCTAATGGAGACCCAGTGATTTGCCTAAGAGAGCTGATACAAAGGCTCAGCAAGGAGGTGGTAGGAGTGGATGTCATTTAATGTTACCATCACATGACAGGTCTGAAAATGATCTCAAAGTTAGTTGTGTGCCTTAAATAGCCTTTTCATATACAATAAGCCCCTCTTGAAAATGGTTTGAAATTTAACTTTCTTTTATTGATGTGACTCTTAGGAATATAGAATCATTGACAACTCATATCCAACACTGTTCATTGTACAGAGCTGGGCAAACATAAAACGGTTCTCTTTGGATTATTGCCCATGTACTTTACTCTTCATATACACTTTGCAAAACTTTCATATCTGGGAAACATAAAAAAGTCAGGAAATCTCACCTGAACAAATCTCAACTTTCTTGGGCAGATTTCTGGCAGATAATGCTTCCTGTTACATAGGAAATACTCTTAAGCTTTGCGTCATGTATGGTACTTTGGCTTGCTTACTGTCTAAGCTATAAATTGTTTGGTTTCTAGTAACAGAAATGAAAAAGTGACACAAGAACAGAAGTGAATGGAAGATTTTAGGGGTTTACTTTCTCTCATGTAAAATACATATGGTGATGGGCACTTACGCTGCAGTGGCAGCTCCCTGATGTCATCAAAGACTTTCAGTCCTTCTCGCGTTGTGCTCTCCCATCTGTGGGAGGTAACTCTTAGCCTCATGCTCTCAGTGTAACTGCTGAAATGCCAGCCATCATGTCCGTGTTCAGTAAAAGGCAAAATAAGTGTGTGAAGCCCTGCTCTAAGGTATCTTCTGAAAGTCTCCCCCTGTTGTTTTTGCTCTCATTCCACCAATCATAATACCTTCACGTGATACTCTTTAGCGGCCAGGCAGGTTGGATACACATGGAATTGGGTCATTTACTCCTTTAATAAAATTGGCGTTGATTCACAGGGAGAGAATGGACATTTGGCGGCAGTCGCTTATACATCTTCCTTTAATCTTATCTATAATTTTTACTGATTCTTTGGTTAAAAAGTCATAAGGGAAAACTGAAAAAAGGTAATCTTCTAATTTTCAACAGATTTAAAAAATACTTTTAATAACGAAGAGCTAATTCACTATACCCCAATCTGTAACAATACATTTGAGAAGACTTGTGCAGTAGTCCCCACTTATCCACAGGGGATTCATTTCAAGACCCTCAGTGGATTCCTAAAACTGCACATAGTACCAACACTGTCTACATAATATGTTTTTTTCTCTACAGACAGACCTATTATGAAGTTTAGTGTATAAATTAGATACGGCAAGAGATTAGTAATAATAACTACTAATAAAATAGAATAATTATAACAATACAATGTAATAAAAGTTATGTGAATGTGCGCGCGCTCTCTCTCTCTCTCTCTCTCTCTGATAACCAAGATGGCAACTAAGTGTCTAACAGGTGGGTAGTGTATACAGAGTGAATACACTGGACAAAGCGGGTGATTCATACCCTGGGTGGGATGTATGTGAGGTTTCATTATGACACTTAGAACAACGTGCAATTTAAAACTTACAAATTGTTTATTTCTGGAATTTTCCACTTAATATTTTTAGACCCTGGTTGACCACAGGTAAAATCGCAGATAAGGGGGACTACTGTATTATCCTTTCTTTGGTTTCTATTATCCCCTGACAGTGTGGGGTAACACTAAAACTATGGGGTCTCATTGTTCTCTTTTTTTGTCTTATCGTTTCTCAGTGGAAGTTTCATGATGTTTTTCATCTTATAATGAGAAAGAAGGACATTTGGATGGGAGGTATTATGCAATATACTCCAAGCAATATATCCAAAATTGTTTTATTTTCTGATAATGGTTGCAATAAGTTAAATGATGGGAAGGAAACAAATAGTACAACTTATGATGAAAACTATAGAACAGTATTGTACAGTGCTTTTCAATTATATTTGATAATAAATTTGTTTCTTCAAATGAAATCATACTGAGTATGTTTAACTGTATACAAAAGATAAAAAACAGACTTCCTCTAGTTGAAATGGAGCCTTTTACTCCCTTTTCACTCAGTCTCTATCTCCATGATCCCTGGGGCACTTGCCTACGATACCAAGAGCCCCAGAGAGAAAATTTAGAAGTCACCCTTTCACTGGATTTATGCCTCTGCACTGCCACTAGCTGGCTCTGACCTTTGGCAAATTATGTTTCTTGTCTGAGCCTCAGGTTTCTGACATAAAAGACAGAAGGATTGGGCCAGATGACCTTGAAAAGTCTACCTAGTCCTATGTTTCTAGGATTTCCTGACTACCCATACGTACTGCTAGCTTCTAATGACAATCTTATCTATTCTTTCTTACAAAAATGGACCAAAATGGCTGGAGGCAAAAATAATAGAAAAAAGGAATGAAGAAAAATCCAATCATTTGTATTGAATAGAAAGAAAATTACAAGTAAAAATTCATTTCTCTTAAATATTTTCCTGCTCATAGGTAATAACAGAATTCAAAACACATTGCAGCATTTATCCATGCGTTCTGTAGAAAGAAACCAAGGCTAGTGAAAACTGACCATTTCACAGCATCTGTTATCTTTAAACCATAATAATAGTTGCTCTCCCATATTTTATTTCATTTAACTCATACAAGATTCATCAGAAGAGATATTATTACTCTTCTATAGGAACCTGGGCCAAATTTGTCCTGGCATTGAGTTTATATCTTCTCTCATTAATGCTTCCATTGAGTGAGTCACATCTGGGCCTAGGTACCACAATAACAACTCAGAATCCCAACCCAAATAAGGCCGTGTGCCTGCCCTCAGGAGCTTTAGTGACTAATACCCTTCAGTCCAACATTCTTTCTTTTTTTTATATCAGTAGTTCTCAATCTTTGTTACACATTAGAATTAGTCTGAGGGGTGAGGACAGTTGAATAAAATGCAAATGATCTGGTACCTTTTCCGGCTTTAAAGATCTTCATTTGGCAGATCTGGGGTGGATTCCAGGCATCTGCATTTTAAACCTGCTGCTCAGATGAGGGAAGCGCAGCTTTATACCTATTAGAGTTATTGATGTGTAAGTCTGCCTTCTTAACCAGATGGCGGGCTCTGGTTGAGTGGGCACTGGGCCTTTTTCTGTATTTTGTGTATTTGGCATATAATAAGTGTTCACAATTACTTATAGATTAAAACTAAAAAAAGAAGAGAACTTGTGTTGAGTTGAGGCACGGAATTCACTCTCACCATGAAAAAGCAGACTGTAACAGCACAAACTAGAGGAGAAGCGTCCATTTTAAGGTAGAAAATCTCATGGGCATTTCAGGATTCGGAGGAATGGCCAAAAAGTAGCTCCTGCCTCATCCCACCCCCATGTATTCCTCTTGTGCTGATTTATTTTTCTCTAAGCACTTCACACCTGCTTGGCCTGTCCTGCTCACCGACGCGACTACCGTGGGTGTAAGTCACTGGGGAGTGAGGGTCGTGCCTATCGCTCGCCCTGTCCTCCCAGTGTGTACAGCAGCCCCTGGCACATAATGAAGGGGATGAAAAAAGAATTATGTGGTGGCCTGAGTCACAGCAGGCAAGGGTGAGATTGGAGGGGATACAGGCTAGGCTTGACTATTGCAGGACTCATGAGGCAGAATGCTAAGTTACTCCAACACTTAATTAGCTATTTTTATTAAGTGTCCAAGGCTCCTTCATTTAATGGGTGTTTTACTCCTTTTATCTCAAGAAAGATGGCAGAAGTTTGTGTCTTTTGGCTTTGATCACATTATTTCTGGGTTTTGTTACTTAATAAGGCAGAAGTTTAAATTAACATCATTCTCCCTTGCCTGCTTTTGGGTTAGCTGTACAGTATGGAGTGGTTTTGGCAATTTTTCAATGGAGGAAAGAAAAGGAAACCTCTGTTTGGGAGCTGCAGGGGGAAGGAAGGAAAGCCATTTACCTGAGCCCCTGGGGCGACATCTGCTTCCCAGAAAAGATCTGCCATGAAGTCAAGTCACTGGAACCCAGTAGAGCAGGTAGGAGGAGGCCCTGGCCAACTGAAGCCTATAATCGTCAAGAGGGAAGAGAGGAAAACTGGAAGGTGAACTCACAGTCACTTCTGTGTTCAGGTCCCTCCCACACTTCACGATGGGGTCGAACACATTGTCAGATGGAGCAAAAGCCACCTCTGCAGCTCCTCCTTAAAAAGTGAAGTTGCCCAGCTCTGATTGGAGGTTCATGCCAACAGGACGTGCCTTTATTTATTTATTATTTTCCTCTCCGTGCAGCACTCGCTGCAGAGATAGCTTGATGGTTTACAGAACACAGTAACACTTGCCCGCTGCACATTTGGATCATTTCAGCCAAAGGTTTGTTGCTGTGCTAACAGGCTTCAGAGAAAACATTGCCTTTACTTAAACTGTTTGAATACCTCCTGTTGAATCACAGGCTTGACTCAAGTGTTATTAATTCAAGAATCAAAATGCCTTTTGTCCATATCAGATAAACGTTGCCATAGCAAGTGTAGTGTAAACAGATCTGTTCAAGCCACAACAACCTATAGAAGCCCACAGACAATGGGAGACCACTTTCGCCTTCGCAGAAACCCTGGTGCTGCCGTAAATGCTGCTTGTTGTCCTGGTGTCCACACGAGCCACATACTGATGAATGGACCCTGGGGCCCACTGATCCCAGGGAGAAGTCTTTATTGTTGGTGGGTTTTATCAAATTTGAATAGCCAGTGGAACATCTGGCTTTAATACTGATAGAAACTGTAGGATTTGGGCTGTTCTCTGGTCTTGCATATTTTCCATCCTCTGTATCAGCGTTTGTTGTCAGTGATTTGATGAAGTTAAATCGACTGCATTTGACTCTTTGAGCAGAAGAAAAATTACAGATTGCATGCTCCCCTCTCTCACCCTTTGGAACATTCAGAATACGTTTGCAGTGAGATGATTTAGGTCAGAGCCCAAGATTTTAAGAGGGAAAGGAATGAACTGAGAACCTTCCAAAACCTGCTTTCAGACAAGCACCCCTTTTGCTCAACAATCAAAGAGGGTGTAGTTAAGCAGCACCGGCAATATCTTGAACCAATACCAACCTTTGCTGGTTTGATTGTCGCCAGGAAAAAAAAATGGCAAGAGAAAGGCCCACAACTGAAATGCGTTTGCAGGATCTTTTGATGTCAGCCTTCCCCAGAGAACCTTGTCAATCTCACAGACCCTCTGCTGTCCCGTTGGTGTTGTCTGGCACAACTGGCAATCACGGTGCAGAAAATGACAGGACCCAAGTGAGGATGGAGATTGAATTCACACCTCATCACATCCCATAAAGGGCAATTTTTCAAGGTCAGCGTTTAGGTGAATTAAAGGAACAGCGCTTGGCAGAGGGCCCTCTGCTCGCCCCCTCCGCAGGCCGGCCGTCCAGCTGCCGCTCTTTGTGTGCTGAGGGAGCTCTGAGACACGCGGCCTCGCGCTCGAGCAAGCGCATCTGAGCGCTTCCAAGCAGGCTGGTGGGTTTGGGTACATATTGTATTTGTTAAAAGATGCCCCCATGACGTCTAAGAGGGGAAAATTGAAACAGTGATTGTAAATATGTTGGTGATGGGAAAATAGGCTCAGGAAGGACCAAATTATTTTCATCTGGGCACGAGAGATTTTCATCTGTAATTTACCTAAATGTCAGTGTAGGACCTGTGCACCAAGTGTTCTCTCCAGGCTGCTGGCTATTTTCAGAGGGGGCAGGACTGACTGCTTTCTGGAAGGGAAACATTTACGCATTTTGGTCATCAGAGAATTCTTTATTTTTAGAGCTCAAGGGGGCATGGATGTCACCCAGCTCACCTGCTTCATCTTGAGGATGAGGCGCTGGAGGTCCAGAGAGGTGGAGTGAGTTTCCTACTGTCAACAGCGAGTTGGAGTCTGAGGCAGAGCTCCAGCCACACCTCCCTCATTCCAGCCCAGGGCTCTGCAGGCCTCCACACTGCCTCCAAGATGAGGGGGAGCAGCATTGCTTGTCATTTCCAACTGCAGGTCTTTTCTGGCCACCTGTAATTCTCTAGTTATGGTCTATTAAGTCATTTATTAAATACCTACTGCATCCCTGATACTATTCTGTGTCTTGAGGAACAGGGAGGTACAGATCTAGCATCGAGATTATGATGTAAAAAAATTATCACCCAGTGGTGGTACTATTATAATTCTCATTTTATTGAAGATCAAACTGAGGCCCAGAGAGGCAGGAAAACGTCTGTGTGAGCACGAAAGAAGGAGAGGCTTCTTGCTACCAGGGGCCTGGGAAAGGCTTATGGGAGAGACGTTTGAGCTGTTTCTTACAGAATGGCTAGGATGCTGATGGGAAGAGCTAGAAGGGAGAAGCATTTTATGTTGAGAAATAGAATGAGAAATATGAGTTCTGGAAACTGATGTTAACAAAGATTTGTCTTTTTAAGTGGGAAGTTCAAGTTCATTTTCTCTCCAAGTCTTTCTATAAGATCTAACCCAAAGAAGTTGAAATTTGTTATCCTGGAAGGTTTTCTGTCTGTTGTTTTTTGTTTTTTTTTTTGTTCTGTATACCGAACTGTATTTCTCTGCTTTGGAGGAGAAGCGAAGCAAAAACAAAAAACGAAACTACAGCATAATAGGATTTGTGTGCATATTTATAAATAAAATTGTGCAATTCAAATACAATAGCATGAGAAAACAATAATAAAATTTAGGATGAAAAAAGGAATAAAAGAAGTAGGTGAAGCTGAAACAGTGAAATAATACAAGAGTAGGACAATATTTTCTAGGAAGTTTAATTCTGAAGTCTTAATAATTTTTGTTCAAATGAAGCCTTAATTAAAAGAGCAACAGAGCAGAGAGGATTGGGGCCTCCCTCCTAAGCCTAACGCCCACCCTAACACAGACACACACATGCGCACATGCGCAAGACCTGTCCTCTGTAATCTGTCAGCCTTGGTTAGTACTGCCGTCATGACTCATTTTCCATATTCTGGCACAAGAACAGATAGTGTGAGAAGAATGAACGACTTCATTCCAAAAATAACTGAGTACCTTCTGTGTGTCCTGTGCCATGATACATTTGGCATATGCGTATTGTATCAAAGTTTATAACTGAAAAGGAGTCTAGTTTAGCATTTCTTAAGCCTCATAATTCTGTTGTAAAAAATTTGGGCAGCACTCTGTTGTGGACTGGATGTTTGTGTCTCTCCCTCCCCAAAATGCATATGTTGAAGCCTTAACCCCCAATAGAATGAGATTAGGAGGCAGGACCTTTGGGAGGTAATTAGGTTTAGTTTAGGTTCTGAGGATGGAGACCCCTGATGGGATTAGAGCCCTTATAAGAAGAGGACACACCAGGGTTCCCCCCATGTGAGGACCCTGAGAGTGGCTGTCTGCAAGCCGGGAGGAGAGGCTTCACCAGAACCTGGTCATGCCAGAACCCTGATCTCAGCCTTCAGGCTCCAGAACAACGAGAAATACATTTCCATTGTTTAAGCCACCCACTCTATGGTGTTTCACTAAGGCAGCCTAAGCTGACGAAGATACATCCATGTTTTTTTACTCTCTTTGAGCTCTATAATTCACATAAACAATGAAAGATTTTCATCCATAAAGAGGCCTGGTCAAGCTCCTTAAACCCAGGATTTCCAAACTCATTCTAGAGAAAAATCTCTTCCTTTTCACCTACTTACCACAGCTGCCTGCTATCTATTGGAACACCAGGATTCTGCTGAATCTACTATATGATTGTTTATCTTTACATGCTTTGATAATCAAAAGAATGGAGCCTAAAACCGAGGCCCAGAGCCCAGAGCCCAGAGCTCCATGCTCAGTTTCGTGCAGGGGCATTTTAAATAACTTTTAGTTCCTTGTCACTCCTCAGTGTTTCCCTCCGAAAAGGGGGAATTCGCTTCTAGTCAGTACTTCATAAAGAAATTTAGGAAATAGCATGCCTTGTATTCATTCATGGAAGAGGTGCTTTGCTGTACCCAGAGGCTTCTTATTTTCTTAATTGGGTTTAGGGAAGTATATATTTATATGTAATCATTGTAATGATTGATACTCTTCAGGAAAAAAAATGTGAAATGTTGTTTGGTGTCTATTTGAAAGTGAAATATCTTGGTTATGATTCTTTTTAAATCAATAAACCAGAGGAAAGGGAAATGAAACTTTATTTACTTATTGAAATTCCTAATTAAGTTCTTAACGGCAGAAACATCTCAGAATGTTCCAAAGTTTCATTTGGCACAGAGGCAAGTCACTCAGACTCCTTTTCAAACATTAGGTCAAGATATTGGGTTGGACACCTCAGGAAAATAAACTTCCTTATGAGGACTCAAAGGTGGAAAAGCATGGAGAAAAGGCGTTCCTTGTGGAATTCTGATACAGGCCTTTCCTGTGGGAGCAAGAGTGTAAAAAAAAATAGTAGTTAGCAAGTTTTGGTGGCTTATCCACAAAAAAAAAAAAAAAAAAAAAGAAGAAAAAAGTGGACTGGTGCTTTTTAAAAAATTAAAAAAGAAGTTTTATGTACGGGTAAAGTTCTTAGGTTACTCCATGTTTTATCAAATGCTGGAAGTTAGAGAAATCTTTCTGATTTCTGTGTCTCCGTAGGGTACCATAATTTAATCTAGTTGGTGGCACCAGACGCTGGTAACCACAGCCAGCCATTGTGGGCAGGGGTTCCAAACATATGGCCTGTGCATTGCATCCCCATCCTCATCCCTCCATGAATTATTTTTATATTGGATGCCAACCTAGAAAATGCATGAGTCTTGATGCACACTGCCAGCCTGTTACCAGCCAGCCCTCCTCTTTCCCTCCCCTGCCATATTGTTGATCCCTTCACTCTCCTAGGACAGAATCTGTGCTCAGCCCTGAGCAAGATGGCACATGTGACAGCGTGTGCCACTGGCACCAGGGGACCACCCTTTCTGTGTCTAACTGAAACCGCCCAGCCCGCACCCTGGGTCTCGCCAACAATTGTGCTTGGTTTCTCCACAGCAGCTCTCCACTGGGCTGCTGTTAGAGTCGTACGGTGACCTGCAGATCTAAGGGAAAAAACAGATGTCCCAATAAATTTTTGTCAAAACGTAATTACCTCGGGATTAGAAAACCACATGGGGGTGGGGAGGGACAGGAACAGATGTATTACTTTCAAATATGCAATCATTATTCTGCAGAAGTTTAAATAATCAAGAGGTTTAAAGGATGGCAGTTGAGAGTGCCCCCCCTCCTTTATGTTGGTCCCCTCCTTTACCTTCGGACCCCTTGGAAACCTCTCCTGTGTCGCTTTGCACCGATGGTGCTCTGTGCAGGAGGAGAGCATGTTGCACAAAAGTATCATCCTGAGTGCTTTTTCATAAATAAATCCAGGCAAATATGACAGGCTATCTTTCCCCCAGGAACCTGGCCAAGTCTTTTCTTCCTCTCCAGCCGACAAAATATGATAAACTATGAATTTTCCCAGTAACCATAAAATATTCTTATTTTCATGATTTGAACTGTTAGGTGCAGGTCAAGGTAGTATATCAAACAGGAATTCTTGTGGGGAAAATCCTTTTTCTGTTTTCTGTTTTCAATTTTTGTTGAGTGGGAGGGGGGGCTGGGTGCTGATGGAAGATTCATTGGGTTATTTGTTAGCTGGTTGTCATAGGCCTCTGAAGGTGAGATGTTAATCTCTTCTAAGTATTTGCCCATAGGCCTAAGTGAGGGAAATGATTGGGTAAGAAACCTGAAACCCCAAGAGGTCCAGGGTTCAAGGAGCTACTGTTGCTTTAGCTCATTGGGTTGTGTCCCCATTGGGGAGAGGGTGGATGAGACGTCACTAAATAACTGCTCTCCAGCCTGTCTTCAGAACTAAGGTACCTGGAACTGGGGCTTACTGACCCCTTCACACTCTTGGATTATGGAAATTCTAGTTACGGTTTTAAGGCTTTGCCTTTACAGAAAATGATTTCTGCCTGGGAATACATAAGTTGGTATTCAGAAATAGTTACTGATAATCAAGAGCCTACTATTGCCAATGACCCTGCTGAGTGCTTTACATACATACTACCTGGTCCTCCTGGAGGTCTTCTAAAAGAGGCATTGTTACCCCAATTTAGATAGGTTGTAATTGAAATTCAAAAGGTTAAAATATTGCAGTACTTAAAAAGCGAGTAAGTGATAAAACTCAAATTTGAATCCATGTATTAATGTCCAAAAATACTTCATCTATCCATTGATTTGTTATGCTTTGGGAGTCTTATACTTTGCAGACAACATAATTGAATATGCTGTGAAAATGGTAATACTAAACCAACAAGAACGACCCATGGCATGCCCTCCTGGCCATGATATATACATTTTCTGCATGAAGAAGTCACCTATAGCAGAGCTATTATACTTCCCTTTGCTGACAATGGACTTACTACAAGCTGGGCTCATGGTCTCTCACAATTTTAGCCCAACTGGCCCAGAGGTAACAACCATGGTTACCTAGGTATGAAAGTGTTAGAAAGGAAATCTTCAGTGGGCAGGAGAGCTTGATTC
The DNA here is from genome assembly GCF_021234165.1 of Pteronotus mesoamericanus. NCBI lineage: Eukaryota > Metazoa > Chordata > Mammalia > Chiroptera > Mormoopidae > Pteronotus > Pteronotus mesoamericanus. The sequence goes on along the minus strand of NW_026555245.1, from coordinate 29,130,388 downwards.
CAGCTGCTTCCAGGGGATATTTAATAGAGGGAGTCAGTCAGAAAACAATCACAGGAAAGGAATTTTGAGGAATGGGGGTGACTTCCTGCTAGCCATTAGCCTGAAAGTAGCCTTCCCTTCTAAATCCAGAGAGGTTTGTAAAACTCTGATCTTCGTAGCAGCATGGGGCAAGGGACACTTTGCAGAGAGGGCTAAGGGAAGACTTTGACCCTGGAAGAAGTGGTACCTTTAGATGATCTAAAAGAGTGTGGATTTATAAACCAGCAAATAGAGGGATCCACAGTAGTTGCAGCAGGAGACTGAGAACTCTGAAATTATTTCAAGAAAGGGCAAATCCAACATGAGATATTGACACAGACAAAGACATTCAAAGTGCAACCCACAGTTATCAAGATGGAGAGAGGACAGAGGCTAAGACAGTATGGGAAAAAGACCTTCTGCCCATGGATAAACATTCTTCTTGACCAAGTTTAAGTCAGGCTCCTCTGAGTCCTCCTTTTGACCAGGACTTGACCTTGGGCTCTGTCTTTGACCTGCCTAGTCCGGATTTATCAAGAATCCTGGTGAGTCAGTTTGGCAAAAATCTCCCATTCTTGGTATGTGATGATCATCCTGGCTGACCTTCAACAAGAATCGTAGGAAGTTGCTCTTGTGACAATCTCCATAGCCTAGATGTTTCCTCTTGATAATTTTTCATCCATTTATCCCAAGCCCCACCCTATTGCTTGACCATAAATATCCACTTGTCCTTGTTGTATGTTTAATTCAATCTCTGTTCCTTGCTGCAAAACCCCTACTATGGTAGTCCCTCTTGAATAAAGCCTTCCTTATGGTATTTAACAAGTGTCTGAATAATAAATTTGTTAGTTAATTCCCTGGAATTATAAGTTGTGTAGGGAAACGGAAAGTAAAAAACCCTGGCAAAACTCAACACGTGTGAAATTTGGCTTCATACAAACATTAACACCAGCATATTTCACATCAGTGCCTGGATTGGCCATTCTTGTATTCCATCCAGCAATAAAATGCAAAATACAATACAAATTGATTGCAAAGTTCAGTAAAAAACCTTGCAAATGGTGTGAGGTTTCATGAAAATAATATTGGAGAATCACTCTAATCACAACATTTGAATATCAAGCAGCTTTAGATCAGTTAACATTTGAAGAATAGAACCAACAAGAAGAGTGATAAAACAGTTACGTTGGAGGACAATGACTTAAATGTCAAAGGGCTAAGGGAAGCCCTTGGAAAAACTGATGAAGCTGTTAAAAATTCTTCTATCAAAATCTCTTATGATCATTTCATTAAACTCAAATGTGAGGTGAAGAATGCTATAATAAGCAATCATGTGATTCTGTCAAAAAATGATCCCTTTTAACTCCAGCACTTGATCTTTCTTTGTTTTAAAAGTGAACAGATTATGACCTAAACATGAGGCAAATTTGTTTTCATAATTTTAAATTTCAGTCAAGTCTCTGTTTTAAGTGTATTCACTTTAAGTGAATTTTCCACTGCAAATTATCCTCATATAATGAGACATGCTTATATATTTTAGTTAACTGGATATGGTTCTTTTTTTTAGTGTGGCCATCAGCTCTTATTAATTTATTTTTTCTATTTTTCTTTTGAGGTCATAAGTTAATGCAATTCTTTCATGTGTTGGTAAGAAGAACATGAACCAGAAATTAAACTGCTTATAGAGAATCGGTGAGATATTTCCAGAGATTTCAGAGGAAACAAAAGATAGATGAAAACAATTAAAACAGAGATGAAAGATATAAAAGGCACCTAAGGTTATTCAACAAAAGGACTCTTTCTAAAGCTGAAAGCATAGCAAACAGAGAGAGAAAGAAAAAATATTCATAAATGCAATAAAAGAAAATTCCTCAAAAGGCATCTTGTTCATCCAGAGACATCTGATACTAGTTGAACAGTCAACACGAAGGCAGTGGATAAAAGTCCATCGATTTCAGAGAGAAAGAATCTTTTCAAGCCAGATGCTTTGCTCAGATTTATGGATTATCCAGACATCCTCAATCAGGAAAACTTGCAGCAGACATGGCACCCATAAGACCTTCTTAAAAAAATTGATACTCAATTATTCCAAAAAGATGAGTCAAAATGAAGAATTTAGGAATACATTGGCTGTGGTAAAAACCAGGTGATAAACACTGCATTTGCCTAAATAAGATGAGGCAACCAAGAGAATAGCGATTGCAGAAAGGAATATGAGAATTATAAATACTAACCTAGTAAAAAGAACAAAGGAACAAAAATCGGGCAGTAGAAATATGGGAGTAGAGGGGACATGTAAAGTGCTAAAAATCACTTCAGGTTTCAAAGAGGAGTCAGTTGATATTGTCTTAGATGGAAATACGTAGTTATAAAAAGGGTCTTGACTTAATGGTTTTAATGATTTCTTCTGTTTATTTTAGAGCACTATATTAGCGATTAATATCTCTTGTGGTGAAGAAGTATTTAATCTGATGGTCTGCAGTTTCTTTGATTTTTATTTTACTATTATGTTTGGAATAATGTTAACGGATGGCCTAAGACCTCTCCTGTTGAGAACCACTGTTCAGTACATGAGGACATTAAATAACATTCCAGGCCTCTGTCCACCGAAAGGAACATTATAGGTCAGAGATTAATCCTACTCCACTTTCACACTGGCTAACTACCTCAGACGAACATTTAGTTACAGAAGAATCAGTGAAAGGTCAACTGCGTTGTCCTTGCTGTTTTTCTCTGCAATTCCTTAACTGACATCCAGTGAAGTCCAGTTTAGTCCTAGGATACAAACGGGGAATTTAACGTATGAATTGCACTGCTGATCCTTTTATAGTTAAGTCACTGAGCAAAACCCACCAGCTAGCTATCTATGAGACTTTTCTAAAAACTCTTAATGTCTTTTCCAAAAATAATGTCCGCATTGCACTTTTTCTCTCAGAGGTTACAAAATGTGAAAGGGAATGTGTTTGGATAAATACTTTATTTTAGATTGCTAAAGAAGTTTAAAAGATTTAGGCTGTAAAGGCAACATTAAAAAAAATATGCTGGATTCACTTTTCCCTTCTAAAATCTTTTCCACAAAGCATGCTTCCTTGCTCCCCAAAGCATACTCCTAGTTGATTTAATTTGCCAGAGACTGATTTTGACCCTTCCCATAAATTTGTATAATGAAAAAACAAAAGGAAGAAAGAAAAAGAAAAAGACATGCTTTCTCAGTGAGCTCTCTCTCTGGAGGACTTTTATTTAAAAGGAGTTTGGGAGTCCTTTTTCCTAGACTAAAGATCTGGATATCATGGCTTCCAAAACTATATTCTTTGGGTCATTATTAACTTAGTCTGGGTAAAAAGCTCCTTTGATTATCAGAATGAGTAGTGAGAATAAATGACAGTGGCATTCCTAGGTCCTAAAATGGCTAAAAAGGGCAATGAGGTCAAGGAGGCTATCAACTACTGGGCATGTTCTATCATCATTTCTTCTTAACAGATAAGAATCCATTTGTCCTTTGCTCATTTACAAGAACGCAGAAAGATCACAGACTTGAACCTGCTTCCGTAAACCCTCACTGAAGTATTGTCTCAGGAGAAAAACTCGGGAAGGGAAAGTTTCCAGAGTATTCAGAATTCAAATGACATGGCCACCTTTTCCAGGGTACATCCTGAGGGGGAGGGGAAAACTTATCAGACAAAGATTTCCTTGGCCAGTGCTTAAAAGTGCCTACTGACACATTTCCCACAGACGTATAACTCATTTTGAAGTTTTAAAGATTGGGTTTGTTGGTGTGACATAGGTACCATTCTGTTAGTTAAAACTCTCCCCCTGATCTGAGAGTTCTGTGTTCAGGCTTTCTTTAGAGTGGCTGCTTTCTTTCAGTCAGGTGTATTTACTTTCACTTTAGGGACCTGGGGGTGGGGCAGATTAAGGCACTTAGTCAAAAGGAGAGCCTTGGAGATCCTGCTTCAAATACTGATTTTCTCTTAGCTGATAACCATGGCACTTGCCGTGTAATACCTTTCAACATTCCCTAGATATGTATTAACTTAGGCATTATTAAAACCCTTCATGCTTGATGTTGTGGGAGCTACAAAAGTTTAGTTTCTTTTGAGTGTAATAGGATCATCCAAGGTTAACACTAATATCAGCCTCCCACAGCTTTTTAAAGCCTAATATCCAGATATTATTTCTCTTTCGACATTCTGAATGCTTAAAGGTTTGTATACACATATTATCTGTTTCATTAAGTGGCGTGGCTCTTGTCCTAGGTGGTCCTCTCGGCCATGCTATGTTCGGAAATGAAGATTCTACCTGTTACCATTAATAAGAAAATGTTACTAAGCACCATGGTTTTAAAACAAGTACTTTGTGATTACATGATGAGAGGCTGCTGTTATCAACAAAAACATAACAAAGCCACAACGGTCCACTTATTGTCTAATAGCTCTTCAACATGCATTATTTTGACTGACCCTAAACTAAAAATGCATAGGTTATTGGTACCACTGCTTAACAGAGGAGAAAAAATGAGGCATGGAGTAGGAAAGTAGGACAGCAAAATGTACCTTTCAATTTTTCTACATTTGCTTTTCATTTTTAGTAAGTTATCTCTTCGGATGTAAGCAGCGAGATGATAATAGAATTTTTCAAACCTAACTTACATTTTAGAACTTCTGTGTTAGGATCAGCTGGCAATTTATAACCCAATTGAAATTAATTATAATCCTGCATCTTGAGATTATTCCTCCTCACTCTCTCTCCTACAATGCTTTCCCTCATACTTGACCATTCTGCTAGAAGGCAACACTCCAGCATTGTTTTTCCTGAAATGCACATCATGCCTTCCAACTCTGTAAGGACTTCTGGTTGCCCCCAAGTCACTCTAGGAGGGAAGAAGAAGGCATGACTGTTTGTAGAGGAGACATTGTAAAAAAGAGTCAGAGTGAAGAGCCATCCCCCATGTTCCCAAACACACAAGCATTAAATCAATATATCATGATATTGTATTCAGGGAGAAATGAGGCAAAGTAATTCAGTTTGATATATGAAGAATGATACAATAGCATAAGTGCTATCTTTGTTTTGAAAGAATTTATATGGGTAACAGGTCTATTTTAGACATACTTGATGCTATTCTATTAGAGAAAGTTATTTAGAGTCAAATTTAGATGATATCCCATTCAAAGAGAGATTAATTACGATATAATTAGTATATTTCTGGTTGTATTTTCATCAAAGAACCTAGATTTTTTCCAGTTAACCTACTAACATACCTTCCAAACCCTCATTTCATTATTTTTCCATTATTTAGGCATCTATATAATACAGGATTTTAAATGTCGCAGAGAAGTATTAATATTATGTGCTAGTGGAGGAATAAAAGGGGTTATTTATCTTAAAGCTGTTTGTGCACTTTTTGAGTACTCTTGCCTGTAAGAACTCAATAATTGGGCCCTGGCTGGTGAGGCTGAGTTGGTTGGAGTGTTGCCCTCTAAACCAAAGGCTGTGGTTTCGATCTCCGGTCAGGGCGTGTACCTTGGCTATAGGGTTCGATGCCCCTGGTTGGGGCACGTATCGGAGGCAGTCAATTGATATTTCTCTCTCTCATTGAGGTGTGTGTCTCTCTCTCCTTCCCTCCCTCCCTCTCTTCTTTCCTCTCTCTCTAAAAGCAATGAAAATGTGTTCTTGGGTGAGGATTTGAAAAAAACAACAGTAATTGGATAAGAGACCTGGGTTCTAGACTCAAGTCCATTCCTACCTGACGATAATTTTTGAAGGCAATTAATCTTTCCAGGCCTCAGTTTCCTCCTCTGTAAAAGGAGAAGGTTTCAACTAGATTATCTCTATGGTCTCTCTAGCACCAATTTTTTTTTTTTTTTTTTTTTTTGTTTCTTTCAACACTCAGGGAATCTAATGGCAACATCTGGAATTGATTCACGAAGGAAAGTGTAATCATACTATTTGCCCCTATTCCCTTTAGCCTCAAACTACTATAAGTTTTCATAGTCACAGAATATCCCTTCTCAGATGATTCCATAAATTCAGAAGATTACACTGGGCTTCTCTATAACATTTCTTTAATGGACTAAAGGAAATTACTGCAGTTGAATTGGCATGCTTGCAAACAACCAATCTGTGAAATCAATGGACTTCACACGGTCTGTTTTTGTTAAAAAATATATTTCAGAGAGTACATAGCCTATTTTCCCCCTTAGCATAATTTCACTTGTTTAGGCAGCAAAGGAAAATTGCTTCTTTCTTAAGTCTAGATGGAGAAAATCTTAAATGTTGTAAAGTGAATGTCATAAATGTGGATTGTTTGAAAGTTTATTCTATAATGCGACAAAGGATGAATTTTGACCCAAACTGTGGCAATTCTCAAAGATGAATTTTACTGAAGAAATTACTGAAGTTTCTTTCAGTAATTTCTGGAAATTTATCTTTTAGTTTAAAATTTTGAAATAAGTATATATACTCACTGGAAATTGCCAAGAAATGTTCAGGAGACACAACCTTCTTACATGGGTTTTCCATAGATTGTCTAGAATATTTATAATGGACACAACAAAAAGTGGTATAAATACATACAAGTACAAGGAACATAAATTGTAACACATGATGTGTACTTAATTATGTTAAATGAAAAATAGAAGTGGTAACATTAAATCTCTGCACAAAGTAGCTGGAAACCCTCTTAAGAGTAAATGACTGATGAAAGTTCACTAATAAATAAGGAATAATTTGATTACTTGGGGCTTAAAAACAAGTCATTAAGTAAATGTATAAAACAGAGTTTTGTGCTGTTCAAATTCTGAATTTAAAATATATTCAGAGTTTATTTTAGAGAAACTAAAAAAAATTAAATGTCATTAAGAAAAAAATTAAGAACTGTTACTTGAATATTATCCAATAAATTTAATGATTATTTACATAAAGTCAGATGAAGATGCACAATATAGTTAACAATGGTTTCCCCTGGATGATAGTATGTGAGTGAGTCTAATTTCCTAGGTCATGCTTTTATGCAATACTCTAATTTTATTATAAAAAGCAAATATTGCTCTTGTTTTTGAAGAGAAAAAATAATGAAGAATTCTATACTAACTTGTCTTCTAACATAACTTCAGTAAATGACACATTATCCTGCTTTCCCCCAAATGACCTTATATATCACTATAGCACAATGTCAAAACCAGGAGACTAATATTGGTATAATCCACAGACCTTGTTCAGATTTCAACAGTTATATAGGAGCTTATTTGTGTGTTCAAAGTAATTACATGTGCAGCTTCATAAAAATGTATTTTTAAAATAAAGAAGTTAACCACATTTTAATTTGGGGCTTGAACAAAAAGTTAATTTTGTATTTCTATGACATCTATTTCTTGTATAGGAGTTTTGCTTCCAATAATAATTGAGTATATCATAGCAGATTACAATTTCAAGTGAGAACAACTAGAGAAGCTATATTAAAATTTTTTAAAATCTATTTTAAGGTTTCAGAAAACTACCATGGAAGCCAAGATTTGAGGGTCCAAAATCCTGTAAAGAAGGGAAACACATTGAGGTAAGTTTGGTATTTTAGGCAACTTTTCCTCTTTAATTTATAAGGGGGCTTGGGCTGAGAGGCAAGGAAGCCAAACATTGAGCATCTGTTAAGAATCAGAGATGTCGATCAGAGCTTTCAGTCCTCTTTCAGAGCTTGGAAGATAAAAACTGAAATTCAAGGCTATGAAGACAGCCAGAAATTGAGGTGCCAAGCCTCTCAGATAACAGAAGTGGCAAGGAACCAAACAGAACTCTCGGTAGTCTCAAGGTGATGTGGAGCTGAAAATTTAAGTTAGGTTCTGTCAAGAAGGAGAGGTCATGGGTGAATGAATACTTCAGGCTTTCCGCTGGGACACCTGAAGACCTAATTCACGCTTGATTGGATAAAGGCGCTGTGCCCTATTCTATCTGCTTGACAGAAGCTAAAGACACATCAAGGTCCTGTGTAATGTTTAATATGCAATATTTGACATTCAAACAACAATAAAATCTGCTGCTCTGGCCAGGTGGCTCAGTTGGTTACAGTGTTGTCCTAATATGCAGAGACTGTGGGTTTGATCCCCAGTCAGGGCACATACAATAGTCAAGAAATGAATGTGCAAAAAAGTGGAACAACAAATCTCTCTCTCTCTCTCTCTCTGTTTCTCTCCCTCTCTCTTCCCCTTTTTCTCTCTCTCTCAAATCAATACAATTTTTTTTTAAATAAGAATTTGCCATGAAATAAGACTAAGTGAAACCACAAGTAAAAATAGGTGATAAAAATAGCCCCACAGTTGATGCAAATATCCTAGTTATCAGACAGAGAGTTTTAAATGACTATGATTAATATGTTTTAAAAAAGATAACAGTACGGGTAATTTCAATAGCAAAATCTAAAAAGGAATCAAGTAGAAGTTGGAGAAGTAAAAACGTAGTAACTGAAATAAAGATCTTATAGGATAGATTTAACAGCAGATAGATATAGCTCCTTTTTATTAAAAGGTATCCAGACTAATGTACTGGAAGAAAAGAAGTTTCTACCTAGAATTCTATATCTAGCAATAATTTATTTCAAGAGCAAAGACAAATAAAGAAATTTCCTGACAAATAAAAACTTTCAGAAACTTGTGCTATTATTCCCATACTAAAAAAAAAAAATACTAAAAGGAGTTTTTCATAAGAAAAGGTGAACATACAGGAAGAAGAGAAACATATATGGCAAATAATTGAATAACCTTAAAAATATATTAACTGTATACAATAAATAAGAATGTGTTTGGGATTTAATATATGTGAAGAGTGAAAATAGATGAAAACAATAACAAAAAAAGGTATGAGGCGGGTAAATGTAGTTAAAGTGTTTAAAGACCCATTGTTTGAAATAGGATAAACATAATAATTTCCTCTAGATTCCTATAATCTAAGGCAAACTGTAAGCTGTAAGATAGCACTGTCAAAAGATAGCACTGTTATATAACCAAAAAGCTAATTAAGAGGAAAAAATGGAGTAATAAACTACCTAATCTAAAAGAAGGCAAGACTGAAAAAATATAGAATAACAGAAAAAAATTAAGAGTTAAATGATATTCAAATTATAAATAAATGTACTAAACTCTGGTGAAAGAGAGATTGTGAGACTAGATTTAAAATAGCAATGTTATCTCATTAGCTCTGCTTTTAAATCCTTTTATCATAGTTTTTCAAACTTGGATTTTACTTTCTTCCTAATTCTCAAGAGAATGTCCTCTCCTCTCTTAGCTCTTTCTGGAATTTTCTATGGGTGGTAAAATTTTCTATTCTGTGAGATAGGACAGGAAAATGGAAGGAGAGCAGCATTTTTCAACTATCTATGACACTTCGTGAATGAACATGGGAAAAAGCACTTCACCTCCTTAGGCTTCCACTCCTTCATTTGAAAAATAAATTCTGCTGGAATTAATTTTCTTTTTCAGTCCAATGCTCCTTTTAATCATGGGCACTGTATGTATGCCATGGGGATCAAGTTTATCACAACTTGAATGAATTTAGTTTGAATGCTCTTGAGAAGGGCCAGGAACTGAAACTTCATGTATCATGGATCTTTGATTATATTTTCTTCATCTGCATTGCCTCAAGCACCAAAATTGATGATGAACAGTGTGGCAAGAGTGTGGTAGAAAGTGACAGTAGACTGGGGGAGGGAACAGTAGATTAGGCTCATGAGAGCTACGTTCTAGACCTGACTCTGCACTAATGAGCCATGTAATGTTGAGCAAGTCATTTACGTTCTTGGACTCTGTAAAACTGGAGAACACAACACTGCTATCCCTGTACTTCAAGACAATGTTACATGTAGAAATGCCCAATAAGGACTTTGTGTTCTTCAATAAGTATACTCCTTCTGCTGGGTTTAAGATTGAATCATTGTATAGTGTATAAAAGTCTGTTAACTGCAGCATTTTCATTCAATGAGCCTCACTCGGATGTTGTACAATAGGCAATGGAAGTAGGATCAAGAAGCTTGGATTCAATACTTTCTTGGCTCTGGGATTTTAGATAATCCATTCAACTTTACCTGCTTACCTGGAAAAATGCTGGTAGTAATACTTCTTCAGTTTTCAAGATCAGAGACAATATTAAATAAAAAAGTACTTTGTTAAACTAAAACATTTTACAGACATAAAGTGTTATTATTGAAGTCTTTTGTAAATAAACTCTAAAGAAGTCTACAAGTATGATTTGAACCAATAACATGGAAATAGAAGCCAGACTAAAATAATTTCTGTTTGTCGGTTGCTGTGTTTTAATATCTTTACTCTGGTAGGGTCAAGATGGTGGCTGAAGTTTTTTTCACCTGTCCACCTCCAACGTTTTGTCCTTAAATAAGATTTTAGATTACATATTTCTTTATATTTCTACATGTATTTACACAAATATTTGAGGCTTTTTTTTCCTGAAGAAATAGTTATATTGTACTTCCTGCTGTGAATTTTTTTTAAAAAAAGCTTAACATGTCTCGCAGATCATTAAAGAGCAATAAATAAAAACCTACTTTATTCGCCCCCCCCCATTAATATCAAAGGTTTTTATGTACTTTTTGCAGGCCTTACTTATCACAGTAACAATAATAACAGGCTCAGAGAGATGACAACTTTTATGAGTTAACTGGAACTCATACAAAGGCTTTCCTGTGGAACACTAGAAACGACTGTGCTTCTCAAAGTGGAGTTCCATCCCTGCAGAGTTGAAGTCTCACAACCCACCTCCTTCTGTGATCCCTAATCGTCATCTAGGTTCTTTTCCATCACAACTGCTCTCCGCCTCCGGTTTCTGCTCTGTCTCTTGGAGCTCCCACTCTTGTCCCAGGGTGAGTCCCTCACGAAGGATCCTAACATCGTCCAACTCAGTCATCTTCACCCACCGCCATCCACGCACGGCTTGGCCTTCCTCCTCTTTTTTGTTTGCTTTGTGAGCTCAGCCACCCACTCTGGCCCCTTTGGCTCGCGTCCTGACGCCCTTTCTTTTTCCTCCTCTTATTCCCCAGGGTCTGCTTGTTGAGCACCTCATGATGATCTCAGGTTCAAGGGCACAGCAGGGTCCAGGTTGTTGCATGCTGTTGGGCATCCGAGGCCTCGGGATCCCTGAAAACATTTTGTATAAAGTCTTTTTTTTCACGGGCAGTCCTCAATCAGCAGTTGCCAGTAACCAATCAAGGTCAGCTACAGCTGCATGTTCTTTGTCCTGAACAAACACTGTCCGGGCACGTTCCTCAGAGTCTGCTACGACATCAAAAGATGCCTCCTGGGTGCCGGCTTCGCTGCAGGACGGCCTCTGTGCGCAGGCTGTGTTCTGCAGCAGGAGAGTTGTCTTCCGGGACGCAGGGCAGGAGGTGCAGTCTCAATTCAGAGACAGCTGGAGAGCTCCACTTTGGGGTTGTAGATCTCTTGGCTCCCTTCAAGGGTGCACAGCAAATTGGTCAGTGCTTTGTAGAGGAGGCCACTGAGGGCCCTCGGTGCACGTGCTCTTCCTTCTTGGTTTTCTTTGAGGTTCTTAGGAATTCCAGCTGGGTTAGCTTGTAAGCCATGTGAGAGCCCAAGGAAGGACCTTAGTACTCAAACGTGATTTGTTTGGTTTTTTTGTTGTGAAGGCAAATTTCTTGGGCAAATTCTTGCCGTAGGTGACTGCGTGGTGGCAGCAGCCTAGCAGCAGCCAGAGACACGTGTGGAGTCCCCACAGCAAGTGAGCAGCCATCTACCTGTCCCCTCACCTGGCGAGTGGAGGGTGGGGCCTATTTTATTCTTTTTAATTGTTGCATATTATGCAATAAAATAGAAATTCAATTAATGTTATTAAAGATAGTTCAACTGATTGACAGTTGTTTTAGGTTCTGTATAATTATGTGATATAATATTTTTGAAGGAGAGATTTATAAGAATACAATTGATCTAGAAAACAGTTATATTTAATTAGATAAATATTACTTAATTACCGTCCAAAGGCAGAGTTCAGTTTTTCCAAATTGCACTCCCAGCAGCAGAACGTGAAATGCCTTCCCCTGACCCCACCACTCCTCAACGCCGAACATTATCAGTACTTAAATTTTGGTTACCTGATGGGTAAAAAAATAATGCATTGTTTAATGGTGAACTGGAGCATATTTTTATAAATACCTTATATATATATTTGCATCTCTCCTGTGAATTTCTTGTTCATATCCTTCATGCATTTTCTATTGCTTAGTCTCTTATTGATGTATACCATCTCTTTATATTTTATGAATCTCTATCCCTTGTTCTTTGTATATGTTGCAAATGTTTTTCCAATCTATTACACATATTTTAATTTATAATGGTATCATTTGTCATTAAAACTTTTAATTTTTTATTGTTTTCATCCTTTATGGTGTCTATAAAATCTTTTCCAATGTGCTTTCCTAATACTTCCATTATTGTAAGGTTTTCTTTTCATCATCTGGAATTTATTTTTAGGTATCATAGAAATTAGGAGTATAGCTTATTTTTTCCCTAGATAGATGACCCATAAATAGCCAATTCTTTTGACATGATTTTGTTTAGTAATTTAGTTTTTTCCATTGTTGTGAAATATAACATTATGTATATTAAGTAACCATCAATTCATGGGTCTATCTCTAGAAAGTTCTATTTTATTAATCTAATTGTGCAATTTTGCATTATAATACAGTTTTATTCATATATTTGTTCTTTCTGAGACTTTATAAATATTTTCTTTCTAAATTAAATAATTTGTGTCAACTTATTTAGGTAATTTTTAAATTTCTCCTTTAATTCAGCAACTTTGTGGATTTTATTAATAGCTTTCCTGCTGCTAAACTATCCTTCCATTCCTGAGAAAAACCTATTTCATTGTAATTGTTTTCATACAATGCAGGTTTAGATTCCTTATGACTTTTTCTCTCTGTAAACATAAATGAGATTGACCTCTCGTTGGAGCATATTCTTCCTAGTTTTTTTTTTCTATACATTTTCATAAATATTCTTACACATTTTGATATAAAGATTATGCTAGCATTTCGATTGATCTGGGAAGCTTCCATCTTTTTCTGTACTCTGGAAACATTTATTTATACAGAAATTCTCTCTCCTGTTTCAGTTAGCTAGACATTATCTATACTTTGCCTCACCTATCTCTAATTTTAGATAGGTTTTTATTTCTATAGTGATTATGATTATATTTGTAGCCACTACTTAAATGTATTTGTATAGTTTTGAACTTTTTAGATGTTTTATATGTACATGCTGCTTAGGATTCATAGCTTCCCTAGCCAGTGTGTCTCTGCAAAGAGCATGCTATGGTCTTCGTAGTTCTCCATCAATTATGTAACAAATAATTCACTGATTATTTGTGACACAGATTCACTGCAAATAACTACAATTAAAACTCAAAATTTTGATTATGTTTCATATTTGACAGAGACCAATTTTCCTTATAATATGTAATATAAAACTTAAAGTATGTATTTAGGGGACAGAATGAAAATCTTCTGACCTAAATAGAGTATTTCAGGTTATTTAATTTACGTTGCTGTATCTCAGAGCAGTGACCATTAAGAGCAGGAAGATAAAAACAAATAAATATTTATTTACTTAAAAATAATTGTGCACCTCATTGCTCCTTTTTTTTTAAATCACAGAAGCAATGAATTGACGAAGTAAAAAAATACTAAAAAAAATAAAGAAAATGGGCTCATTCATCCTCAATTCACCTCTCAAAAGAAAATCTATTGCTTTATAATCTGCCAGAAATTGTGTGCAAATTTACCAATAAATATATTTGAAAAAAGAGTCCATTGTATATGTATGGGTGTGTATTTATAACCTGCATTCTTCATTTACCATTATGAACATTTTCCCATGTCAGTAAATAGAGACTGGCCTCATAATGGCAACAACGTAGTATTCCATTGTGTCAGTCATTACAATTTGTATAGTCATGCTGCTATTATTGGACATTTACATTGTTTCTAATTTTTTCACACTTTAAATATGCTCAGAAAAAATAATTTGAAGTATTTTTTCTTAAATATTTAGTGCTAATTATATAATGGATCTGTGTGAAAGGAGATACCCCTTTCAGGGTATAAAGAGCTCTGAGTCATGAGGTCAGCTGATGTCATTTATTCTGCTTTATGCTTCATAACTTCCATTTTATGACAAAACCCTCATTCAATCTGATACAACTCATTCCCTGTATACGGAATCTTCAGATGAGCTTCAAGTTGGATAAACCTGTGGCCCATTGTGCTTTCTGTCCCCAGTTCCCTGCCTTATATTCTCTTACTTACTGCATCTAATATCCTCCTGTCTTATTTTTTTATATCATTTTTCTTATCAATTTAAAGGTAAAAATTTCAAAACAGATGATTGATATCCTCAGAGTATTAGCAAACAAATAATTGAGTGCTCACCGTGTAGGGATACTAAGATGAATCATGGGGCACAGGGAGCTGATAGTTCTTGAATGCTTTCTTTGTGTCAGATCTTTTATAGTCATTATTTTATCCAATCTTCACACTGTCTCTGCAAATTTAACATTTCAGATGAGGAAAATGAGTTCCAGAGAAGTTCCAGAACTTAACCAACATAGAACCTAGTAAGTGACCTAGAAAGTCAGATTGGAACTCAGGGCTGCTTGGCTTCAAGCCTCCTTGCTGTGGATGAAGCGCAGTCCCTGCCCTGAAGAAATTCACTAAATGGTGGCATTGAGAAGTCGTACTCTAGTCTAATTCACTGGCATGCACACTTCTGTTCCTTACCTATTTACCTCTTTGTAATATTGAGGAGGAGACCCAGGTAGTTCCTTACCTGTGAATGCAGCTCCTAAGCAGGACTTAAACTGAAATGACCACAATGAAAATATGTTATGCATGAACAAAATATACATGGACAAAAAATGCATGTTGCAGCAGATGATTCATTCCTTGGAGATACGCTTTTTCAAGAATTGTAAACAAAATTGAAAAAAATCAGCCAAGCACATGTGGTCACCAAATACTCAATGACAAGAATAAAAAAAAGAAAAGAAAAGAAAAGAAAAGAACAATTTACTCATTTCTTTCCTAGATTGGAAAGGATCTGGACTGAGCTGAGGCTGGGAACTAATCAGTAACCTTAGGATTGTCTGAAAGTGTCAGTTCATTTTAATAAGTTGGGAAACACTTTTAACACATGACAATAGCAACCACGTCTCAGAAAATGGGCTTAAATATTTTTAATTTTTTCAAAGCATGACCTTTAGTTCAGACAGCTTTGGTTGGATTTTCTGCCCGAGAAGCTGGAGATAGTCCCTGTTAAACTCTCTTCGTAAGTAAATGTCTTCGGGTCTTTTCCCCACACCTCTGTTTCTTTACCTCTTCAGACCTTTCTGCTTGAAGGAAATGGCAATGTTTAGCTTGAACAACAGATGCCTTTCAAGCAACTGTTCAAGTTAAACTTGACAAGCAAATACAGGATTATAGTTGGAGATTTTTTTTCTCAAAAGAGAAATAAATGTACCAGAATTTATGTTATGGTGGAAAGAGCACCAAACTCAGTGTTAGAAGTTTCAATTTCATGTTCTCTTCTTAATAATCATATGAACTTGGGCCAATGTCTTAACCTGTCTGGACCTCAGGTTGTTTACCCAGGCACAGTGAAAAATATTTGCCCCACCTACCACTTAGGGTTGCTAATGACAATGCAATTAAATACCATATGTGAGAGCCATCTGTGAAATGTTGAATGCTACATAAATTTGTTATTATTGTTAGAGTAGATATTATTATTAGCTTGACAATGCCCAATATAACTCAGTACTTGGTTACAACTCGTTTTTGTTGTTTTAGTAACATTCCCATAGCAAAGAGCTGTGGTTTTGGAGCTCTGTGGGTTCAGGCTGGCACATTATGTGAACCTGTTGAAAAATGATGGCTGATAAGTGAAAGGAGGAATGTGAGAAATTTGTGGGCTGCTTACCTCCAGCCCGAATTTATCATTCCCACCCAACTGGTTAGATTCTCTCTGAAACTGTGACCATTATGTGTTAACATGTAAGAATAGAAGAGAAATAGCGTTTCTCAAGGTTAAGATTAGTGTTCAAAACTGACAAACATACACCAAAAAATCCAAAAGCAATAACGATGACACAGCATATTTCAGTTGGTCTCAAATCTCTAGAGAACTAGTACATATTTCGGGTGTGAGGTCAGGGGTTACAAAGACCTCTTGTCACAGTGAGATGGACCCAGAGACATTGCCTGGCCATCCTTTCTGTAAGTTGAGCGCCGGGGCACAGGTAGGAGTGCAGTATCTTCTGAACTTTC
Source organism: Pteronotus mesoamericanus (assembly GCF_021234165.1). NCBI lineage: Eukaryota > Metazoa > Chordata > Mammalia > Chiroptera > Mormoopidae > Pteronotus > Pteronotus mesoamericanus. The sequence continues at coordinate 29,114,037 of NW_026555245.1, read as the reverse complement.
ACTTTATCCACAGCCTAATGAAAGGTTAGCCAGGAACACTGGATGGAGAATTTGTTCCCTGAAGCTAGATTTGAAATTCTACAGAGTCAAAATACAACCTGCCCAGGTGGCTGATGAGTTCCTGGGCTGGGGCCCAAGAAAGGTCCATGTACTGAGAGAAAGGCCAGACTAATGTGGTCCCAGGGCAGCATGGAGTTCACACTGAATGTCTGGGAAACATCAGTGCTACGGTCCCTATTTTTAAATTAAATTCTCGTCCTATTTTGCCTGCCTCTTTCCTTCTTCCCTTCCCTTATGCATTTCTCTTTTCCCTTATGCTTACACATTTACATTCTTCAGAGTATCCCATCTCATTCTTTCCTCTTTTTATTTCTATTACTTAGTAGATATGCAATCTTATGCAGATGTGTTAACTGCTTTGTGTTGCATTTTTCCTACCTGTGACATGAGAATAAAATACTCACTAGAGGATTGATGGAGACTATTTACCTGTTGGTTCCCTCTCCTCTCTTTTCCTGTCTTCCCATCTTATCTTCAAAATCTCTTTCATTGTTTTCTCTCCATTTTCCTTTCGCTTTTTTTCACTTTTTCCTTTTCCTCTCTTTCTGACATTTAAAGCCATCTCCTGCCAGCTTAGCTTTATGCTCTCAGTAAGTCACCTTGGGACATTCCGTTTTTGTCAACTAACCATCTTTCCTCTGCTCTCGGGGAAGGACATGTGGCTATGACTAGCAAGGCTTTCAAAATCAATCACAGGACTTCATTTATCTTTACTCTCATACCACTGTTGTTGAACCCCAGGCTATCACAACTACATCTGGTGGCATTTTCGATATTTTTCAATGAACATAAATGAAATAGAAGGTTGGTTGGAAGTCTTGCAAACCATAAATTTACATATTCAGCAGAGGTCTTTCCTTTCTGAAAAATAGCCTGCATGACCTTTGACTCTTGACACCAAATCTAGGGGCTGCCTTCTCACAGCTACCTCACAGTGTCAATTCCATCAGAGCTATAGAGCATTGACCATTTGTATGAATCATAGGAAAAGCAAGATTGATTTCAGTAAAATCATTCTGATATGTAGGGAGGTATTCTCTACCAGGAATAGTATAACATTGAATTGGATGATGAGGCCTTTTGAGGAGAGCTGGTTTGGACCCCTCGGCCCTGTTTATTCTATGCTCCCACCATGGGCCAGTCGCTGAACTGGGCATGGTGGTGCACAAGGCATCTATTTTGCTCCCAACAGGTCACAATCTGATGGGAGAGAAAGCAAGTAAATAGGCAGTCTCTCTACCTGTACTCAAAGTAAATCAAGGATTTGGGGGGCATATGAGTGGTGGTCAGCAGCTATCCCCGCCTGGGTGCAGGACTTCCCAAGGAGAGATGCCTGATGTGAGGCCAAAGGTGACTGAAGAGAAGTTAGATTTGAGGTGGTCCTGGATAGGGCAAGAGAGGATTTTCCAGCCAGAAGGAGCAGCTTGTTCCAAGGCTAGGATGTGGGAGAGAGAGAAAATGGTGCATGTGGGGGTTCAGGTAGTTCCATGTGACTAGGCTGGTAAGTACGGAGGCAGGAGTTGGCAGGAAGTGCACCTAGAGAGGGAAAAGGAGCCAGCAAGGGTTGATTGTCACGCTAAAGCACTTGACAATTATGGGGGTATTATGGAGCTGTTTAAGGACTGTTAAACAGGGAGAAAATATGAACATGTGTGTTACTTCAGAAACCTCACCTCAACTTTGGTGGGATTGTTGATTAGAAGAGAGCAGGACTGGACATGGGAATGACAATCAGGATGGTTGTTTTCACCCTGGCTGCATGTGGAGTTGCATGGGGAGCTTTAAAAAGCACCAATGCCTCCGTTCCACCCACAGAGACTCTTTGATATAATTGGTCTTGGATGTAGCCTGGGCTTTGGAATTTTAAAAAGCTTCCCAGGGCATTCTAATTTGCAGCCCAGGCAAGGAACATTGAGTTCAAAGGTGGAGATATGGAGATGACTGAGGGACTGTGAGATGTGTCAGGCTTGGGCTGGGCCATGCCCCAGAGCTTCCTAAAATGAACAAATAAATAAGTGAAAAAAAAAACTAGAATGTTTAAGAGGTCAAGAGTTGAGCTTGATGACCAACTACAGGTGGGCTCTCAAGTGACTGGCAGGAGGAAAGTAGTGAGCCCATGAACTCATCAGTGCCAAGCCTGAGATGTTCATTGATGGGAAACTGCAGAACCTCAAGAATTAATTGATTGGTGACAACAGGGTGTGAGTGGAAATGGTATTATTTATTTAGAGTGTAAGTGACTTCTACACCAGCGTACACATACACGTAACCACTTAAAACACCCCCCCTCATTTTTTCTAAATTTCACATTTAATTTTTTTTCTTCCTCACATTGAGATTGGACAGGAAAACTAAATAAACTGCATTGAAAGTTTTATATTTAGCCTGTCCCAACTATGGCTAATTTGTGAACAACAACAACAACACAAAAAAGAAGCATTTATTTTAAACTAGAAAAGAGGTTTATTCAGTTTCTTGCTTTTGTTTTTCCATGCATTGTTTTTCGCGGAGGGCTCAATGGCCTACCGCACAGTCACAGTCCGCATTTCCCCTTTCCCCGTTTCTCCTCAGCCCTTCTAAGAATTACTCAGCCTGAGAACGCTGAGAACATTGGGGCACGTCCCAGTCCCGTGGAGTTAACCCTCCACTCACAGAAGGGCTCTCCTGGCTTCGCAGCAGTGGCTTTGCTGGGAGGTGCAGTGCTTCATAGGCCCCTGGTGTCTGCTGAGAGGATGTGACTGAGGGGTTAAATGCAGTTTGCAATTTCAAAAAATGCCTGATTTGTTGAAAGAGGCTCCTGAAGAAGAACATGTGAGTCTGAAACGGTTTGCAACATCTGAGAAGGTGGGAGTGTACACTCAGAGGCCCTCGAAAAATCGGATTGGGGCCCGGAATCAGGAAAAAGACTCTATTGCGGTTTCTATGACTCTCATCAACTTATAAGCCTTCCTGTTGAAATCCCTGACAGTACCTTTGACAGCATGTTATTATCTTACAATAAAATCTGTCCCCAACCCCCTAGTCCTGCTGCTCCCCCAGTTTCTAAGAAGGTGTTGAACAGTTAACTGAGGGGGGGATGGAGAGTTCAAAAGCAGATTCTCTAAGTTCCTGGTGACTTGACTCTTTCAGTGAGTAGGTGGGGATCAAACTCTCTAATTTTATTTTTTCATTTTCACTGGAATTGAATTAACAACAGCATGAGAATGCCTCTAGGTTTACAGTTGTATGGCTTATTGCATATATATCCTATAAAGCAGAAAACCATATGGAGAATTCCGCTTTCTTGGCTTTTTGTGTGTGTACCAGGAAGTAGTAAAATGTTTTGAGGTGCTATTAAGTCTTTAAGTTACAAAATCAAGATTCCACCTTAAAATTTTTCCATACTGTACGTTGTTGCATAGCCTGGGGTGCTGACTCCCTGCCAAATATCTATCAGAGAGTGATTTATGATATATGATACGCTCCCCAGCCCAAGTGGAGGCTGTGTCGTTGAAACATGAGAAAGGGGAGGCCTTGCTCTCTCGAAACCATGATGACTGGTTTCTGTTTGGCTTTTCTGAGAGAACATACAGTACAAAACGTGCCCCATTTTACAGCACCAAAACTTATGTAAGGAACAAAGCACAATTACGTTCAAAAACTTAATTTCTCCTTACTGTTTGGTAGGGGCTGTTTTCAGTTGCAGTGCCTGTTCTTTTTTTTCCTCCATTCTTTCCCTCCTGCCCCTCCCCAACCTCCCCATTGTTGCTGATCTACTGAGCTCGGAAATAAAATCAAACGACTGTGTACTGGCAATGAAAATATTTTAAAATGAAATCTCAACTCCGTGTTTTAAGTATTTCATGTGCTTTTCATTCTGCTCTAAGAATATATTGTGATTTCTGGTGTTTTCTGGTCTGCAAATGTTTCCCTTGCAGCTGTGAAGATGTCCATCTCCCATGGGGCTTTTAGGGCACTTTGCAGTTTGCTTAGATAAAGCAGCTTGGATTCCTCCCCTCTCCCCCAACAAAAAAAAAAAGAAAAGAAAAGAAAAAGAAAGCAACCGTTTTTTTCTTTATATCAAAATCTTTTGGCTCCTAAGTGGATACTCCAATTAACTGCAGGTTAAAGGACAGTTGATTGTTTGACTTCCAAAAATACTGTTAGTAGTGATATTGCTACAGGTTGTTTTACTAGTTTGTCTGTAAATGCTGAGGATTTTTGTTGGTATTACTGTGAATTACTTGTTTTCTAAACATAAAGGAAAACTATCGTCACTGAAGAAAGTCTGGAAAATACAAAAAGGTATAGTTAAGACAATGTACAATAACCCACTTCATTTCCCAAGCTATGATAATCTTTCAGTGTCATTTTACATATTTGAAATGTGATTTCTAATGGCTCCATGATTTATGATAATATCATTATATGTTTAACTGTTTCCTTTATATAGGACATTTACAGTAGTTCCATTTTTAATGGCAATGTTCTTATAAATAACAATGTGATGAACAACTATGAATATGGAACTTGGCTATATTTCTGTTTACTTCCCTAGGACACCTATCCTGCAATTGGCGTTACTAAGTCAAAACTTATAAATCTATTTAATAATGTTGGTACATATTTTCATATTGGTTTAGAAAGTGAATGCTATATATCACTACTTCCACTGTAAGCTGAGTTTGTGCCAATCTCATCCTTATATTTTTCAGTACTCTGGTGGTTGATGGGTTTTTTTGAAACCTTTGCCAATTTAATACATATAAAATGATGAAATTAATTGTAATCAATATTTTACTCATTAAAACAACACTATATTTTTCTTGTATATAGTCCACTAATTTTGAGTGTTTAGTGGCTTGGTTTAGTAAGCTTTTGTCTCAAAATCCCACATTCTATTTATTAAAGATTTCTTCAGAAAATGCTCCAACTACATATTTCCTTATAATAACCCAGAAATTAATTTTCTATTAGAGCAGCTGAGTACTGTATGGCAATCTGGCTAGAACTTGAATACTTGGTTCCAAAACGTTTGATATCTTAAACTCCCACGTCTTTGTAAGTCAGGAACTATCCCAGGTATACCCAGTACCAGCTTCTCTTCTGCAGGAATGTGGAAGTCCTGCTTTCTAGTAACATTCCTTGACAGGTGCATGCTAATATTCTAGGGATCAACAGGGGCATATTGCTTTTAGTTCTTGATTCCGCTCATGAACTTGTAATCCATTTGACAGATGATTCTTAAATTTAGGATGCTTTAGATAATGCATTTTTGGACCATCTTGATCTGTCTCATCTCAAAACTGTTCCCACTGAAGGCCTCTGTGACTTTCTTTAATATACCAGGATTACTGCTGAGTTGTCCCTACTACTTTACTGAGGGCGGGAGTGGCAGCTGGAGCCCTGTTAAAGCCACTCTTGGGAGTGCATCTCAAACTCCCCCTAATTTTCTGTCTTCTAAGTTTCCATTTATTGAGCACCAATTGCATGCCAGGCACCTTTCATACTTGATCTCATCGAGCTTTTACTACCGTCCAATGGAGTTTTTATAATGATCCATTTTTGTAGGCAAACACAACCTTTGAGAGATTATGTCATTTCCCCAAACAAAGATTTGAAACAAAGATTTTAAGTGGCAGCTAGTAAATACAGAGAGGTTCAAAATTCCTGTTTAGTAAATTATATAGAAGTTGTAGGAATAAAGATGCGAAAGTCTCTCAGGTAAAGTATTGAGCATCTCATGGAGACAAATGGAGGATCTTTTAATTAATAAAATGCAAGAAAACTCTCTTACCTGCTCCCCCTCAAAAACATACATCACAGTGTTTTAATTCCTTCATATTTAATCATTTAGAGTCTCAAACATTTCTGAAAACATATACAAACCCTGAAAGGATTGCAGGAATTTATCCAGTGACCTCAGTCTATTGGATTTATCCTATAATTTGGGATGAGCACCTTGCATTTCTAGGTGTATGTGTCCTAGAAATTCTTTTGCTTTGTGGCTTAGGAGCACGGCATTTACCCTCTGAGCAGTGCACTGTGCCCATGAAAACAGGGGCTGATCATTTATGGAAGCTGACCAGGGAATATGCTAAAGGTGCTGTAAGGACAGGCTTTTGGTGCCCTTTCTCAGAAAACTGTATTCCAACGTTCCAGAGTCTCAGGGTTTTGAAGATCAGGCTTCCTAGCCTCTTCAGCTTCTGCAACCTGAGATAACCTGTTGCTATTTTTGAATATAAATAGACCTTATGAGGCATAAAAAGAACTGCCCAAGGGTTTTCCCCCCTTTCTCATTTTGGTGTTTGGATTGTTAGCGGAAGTCTTGAGCTTTGAAACTTAGGAGGCAGTGCCTGCAAACAAACATCCTGTGGACAAAATTGTTGGCCCAGCACTCGGTGTTCCAGGATGATTGACAGGAAGCAGGGTGTGTGGTGAGAAGGGAAGATGGACACTCTGAGCTCCGTGGCTTCCAGTTCCCCCAAACAATAGCCAGTCTCCCAGGGAATCTCACACATTCTTTTCCCCATTTGCTGGCTAGAAGTTTGAATGGTTGTTTGTGGTGGGAGTTAGGGAGGTCCTGGGCTGGGCAAGGAGGTGAAAAGGACCCTCGTACTCAGTGCAGCAATTACTACCAGAAAATCCAAAACTTTTGATAATGCTTTTATGTGAGGGACAGGGACGTGTAGGCACACAGAGGTTGGGGATGGTGGCTGGAACCAGACGATGGCCAAGAAGGAACCATCCAAAGAAACTAAGACCAGTTAAAGCCAACACTCAGTGGGACTGGGCTGGAGTCAGATGGCGGTGAGGAGAGATCAGGGGCCTTTAATAGAAGGGAAAAGAAACTCACAAGGAAAAGAAAACAAACGTTTTTCAAAACCCAGCTCTGTGCTGGATTTGTGCATGTTCTTGCATTTGGTCCTACTGCAGGTTTTTGAATCAGGGATTACATTAACTTGTTCATCACATGATGAAACTGAAACTTAGAGATTAAAGTTATTCAATGTGACAAAATTAGACCATGGAACAACTGATATTCAAGCTTCTGGGCATTGTCCTCTACAACAGTTCCTCCCTAAACTTGTCCAGGTCCTACTCTCTTCTTTCTTTGCTTTAGTCCTGCTGGCAAATATGTAGAAGAGAATTTGTCTCTGGCTCAGTCTCCTAAAACTTCCAATTTGTATCTTCTTTCCAGTCTTCTTAAACCTTTCCCTGTGTCTGAATATCAGGCCCTTTCATATTTTTAGGGTTTTACTGTATTGCTACCTCTACCGCAAGGATTTGCTTTTCCCTCTCCTAACACAATCTCCGGCTCACCCTTCAATGTCCAGTTCAAGTGCCAGCTTCTTCAAAGAGCTCACGCATCACACTTTCCCTCTTTCCCCACGTGGGATCAGTAGCAGCTTCCCATCACTGCAATCTCACAATAATTTATGTCTACTTCTGCTATCATTATCATAGTATTTCAAATTTGAATATCCCTATTTCTTACTAATCCATGAGTAACACGCACATAAAAAACACCTTAAAATTCAGTCCTGTCTTTTGACAGCTTAATGATGCACCATTTAGGTCAATATTAGGCTTTAATTCTCCTTTCCAGATCTGTCCATCCCTCTATTTCTGAGAATCCCCAATAGATTCTAGTCTATTTATAGTCAGTAGTTGCCCTTGTGGGATTTCGTGAGTTAATCTAAGAAGGAAAAGTGGGCAGAGATATTAATGGAGCAAGTTGGGAAGGGAATTACTAGTTTGGTCTTCTTTCCTCCCTCCCTTCCTCCTTCCCTCCTTCCCTTCCTTCCTTCTTCCTTGACATGCAATTTTAGAGAAATTCAGAGACAAAACTAGAGAAGCTATGTTATATTTTATTCGGGTTTGAAATGGTTGATACATCTATACATGTAAAGGATTATAATCTTGATATTTCTATTCAGAGAGCAAGGTCAAAATTTCATACCTTGGCATTATAAACTTCATATACCTAGTTCTTCAAGTTACCTTATCTACTCTAACTCCCCTGCTCCAGGCAATCTGGTCTGTCCTTGTTTTTGGAATAATCCTGTTTCCCTTGCTCTTACATTGCAGAGCTGACCAGTTCACACAGCCCCCGGCTCTTTGCCCAGCGCTCACGCACCCATCTGAAAGAGCCTCCCCAGGTCCCACTGCCTCCAGCCTAAGTGATTTCTTTCTTCCCTGAACTTACAGCACTTTTCACCTATTTCGCAATTAATCCTGCATGGGTTTGTGAAAAAGCTTGTTTTGTTTGTATTGTTGTGGAACCTATATTATTATTTTAGTTTTCTACTTTGTATTTTCCAGTTTTTTTACTAGGGCCTGGGACATTGTCCTTTTTATTTTTGTCACTCCAGCTTCCTGAAACACTATTATCTGAGCAAGTCATATGTCTTTAATATATCACTTGCTTATTTATTGAAGAGATAATTTTTATTACTTAAACCACCAAATGAGGGATCAAGGAGAAGAAAACTGATATCTATTGATAAGAGTATTTTTCAGGCACAAGCCTAAAAGTCTTATGATACAAGTTTATTTAATCCTTCCCCAGACCTGGTAAATCAGTTATTTTTAATATCCATTTGGCAGATAAGGACACTTCACTTGGAAGTTCTGAGCTGCTTGCTTAAAGGATCATACAGAGTGTATGTCAACGCTTGGCTATCATTTCTCTCACAAAAATGTATTCATTGAAACACTCATGAAATAAATATTCCTTGAGCGCCTTCATGATTCAGGCAGAAGAAATACAATGATAAGCAAAAATCTAACAAGACTTTATTTTTTATGATACTTAGGTGAGTTGAGAAATACATGCAAACAAAACAATGACCTAAATAAATGTAAAACTGAAATTGTGTTAAGTGCTAGGATAGAGAGATCCATGCTACTAAGAAAGCATATCATAGGATGTTTAACCTGCTCTGGGAAGGAAGAAAGTGTTTTCTTGCTGGAATAATACCTGGGCTGCATATGTAAGATGAGTAAGAGTTATCCAAGTGGAGAGGGAAGGAAAGTCATAGCCAGAGATGGACCAGCAAGTGGAAAGGTCCTGTGGCACAGAGAAGTATGGAAAGGAAGAAAGACTGGAAGGTTCCAGTGCGGCTGTAGTGTATATGTGTGTGAGTGTGATGAGGTGTGAAACTAGAAATACAAGCCTTTCTGTTTGTTTCTATCTCAACCCTAAGAACAGTGGATTCCTTCAAGACTTGTGTGTGATACGATTACTCCGGTTGCAACGTGGAGAGCAGACAGGAAAAAGAAGGGTAAGAGCAGGTGGTAAACCTGGCAAGAGACCATTGGAATAACCCTAGTGACAGACAAAATGGTTGGCCTAGTGCAGATATGGTGGTGGGAGTATGATGGAGAAAGGGGATGGGTTAGAAAGATATTAAGGTGGTTCAACGGAAAGTTCTTGTTAATGGATTAGATATGGGGGGAGGAAGAGGAATATGACAAAGATGGCCCTAGAAATTTTGCCTGCGAGGGCTTGCTGGATGAAAGCCCTACATTATTTGTATAGGCAGCTGTGAAAGATGATCGGATTTGAGGTGGACATTGATGGCATTGGCTTTGGATGTATTGTAAGATATCTTTTAGACATCTAAGATGAGGTGCTAAGTTGCATAAATATGTCTGGAGTTAAAATGAGAGTTCTGTCTTGGAGATACAAACTTCTGAGGATCCACGTAGAGATGGATATGAAGGCCTGGGGAGGATTTCTCAGGGTTGCTGGCAGGTACTGTTGGAGGCGCTGAGGACATGACAAAAAAGATACTCAGTCACTGGATTAAAAGGGCTGTCAATTTAGTGGTCTGCACTTTGATTTGTGCGGTTCCAAATGTACAATATTTTAGGGACATCATCTTTGAGGAAGCAAAGGCTAAAGCGAGAGGGAGTCAATGCTCTAATTCTTGACATTTGAGTTTTTATTTTGTTTTCTCTTTAGCTTTGTTTTCTAAGACATGTGGTTTCCTGCCACTGTTTTGGCACATTTGTTGTTGATATTGAGAAATAGTGTATATCATATTTGGCAATTATGCTCATTACTTTACAGTGTTTGTGTGAGCTGAGGAGGTGCAGGCTTTTTAATTGCAAACAGGAAACCAGAGGCCCAGGCAGAGTCAGGAGAGTTTTGAGTGAGATCACCCGCATTCCCGAAATAAAGATTAGAATCCATGGCATCTCAATTCCCAACGCAATTTCCATGTTTGTGAGGTATGTTGTCTTGGCGTGCTTGTGTTTTGAGTTTTCCTTCCGCAAGACTAGGCAGAGGGACTAGAAAAGGAGGGCATTGCTGTCCCGGAGGGACGCCTGTCCTGTCCAGTGTGCTCTTGAGTAGGTCCTGATCATCGAGGTTATTATTAGTAGCAGAAACATCAGGGTCAACGTCACATTTGCAAACTAAACACAGTGAAGGTAAAAAGAATAAATCACTTCCATTCCAATAACATATAGTTCATAGTAATAGAAATAATCCACAACAGGACTAGTTTTATAGAAATTAAGAAGATAAAGTTGCAAAAGTAAACATTGACCTAAAGAACCTTACAGGAATTAGTGATTCTCCGAAATAATTTGTATCACAGGAGATGTGAATCTTTAGTTATTAATTCCTAGAAGTAGCATTTCCTTTTGGTAAAATATTCAAACAGGGCAAGAGGGTACACACTGCAAGGTCTCCCTTGTACTACTGTTCCCCAGAGTGCAATTTCTCCCCCCTGAGGTAACAGTTGTTACCAGTATTTGTATTTATTTCTCCATTTGTAGCTATTTTTTATATACAGAGGTAGCTTGTGATGCATAGCGCTTTGTGCTCTGTTTTTTTTTCACCAGGGTATTAATCCATATCAGCTCGTATAGATCTGCCTTGTTCTCTTTAATGACTGCAAGTATCTAATAATAACTTTTCCTCCCCTTTCCCTCCATCTTCTGTCCTGTCATTGTGTCTTTCTGTGGCACATGGGAAACATTTTGCTCAACTAATCACTTTGATTATAAAATCAAATGATGATAAATGGGTGGAGACATTCCAGTGCCCTTCTAGATTGTTTGTAGTTTACCTTCCTGGTCCCATCCCTGCTGGCTGCTGGAGGCAGCTGAGTTCTTCAACAAGATGGGTTGCAGTCGGGAGACAGATAGCAAGTGTCAGCTCTCAAGCCCTTAAACCTACCTGGGAGCTTCATGCTTATCTCTTCTTCTGAGATTTAGTCTGCAGTTTGGTATGGGGCCATAGCCACCTACACCAGCCTGGAATTCGTGACCTCACCTCTGACCTTCCTCACTTTTCCTTAACCTGGGTTTCCCTTTCAATGTCAGCAAACCTTGTGCAGTTTAGTAACCTCTCTCCTAGTGTACTTATTTGTATGAGCAGGTATGCAGAAGAATTTAGAGCAATTCAAGTATATGCACAGAGATAGGAGGAGAAATCCTTTTTCAAAATCTAGACTAAAAAAGGTACATTTGGCATCACACAATTACGACACGAATTCAGGGTCTTCGAAGGCTTAACATTTGCAGAGTAATTTACAAAATGGAACTTGGGTCTCACTCCTAAATACCCACCTCTCCTCCGGTGTTCCCAGCACAGTATTGTCACCACCATTCTCCCGATTGCTCAGGCCGAAAATCTAGGTTTTATTCCTGTGTTTTCTCTGTCCCTCATTAAAAAAAAAAAAAAAAAAAAAGACTTTATTTTTTAGCAGAGTTTTAGGTTCACAGCAAAATTGAGCAGAAAGTACAGTCATTTCCCATATACCCTTTGCCTCCCCCATTATCAACACCCCTCACCAGAATGATACATTGGTTTTAATTGGTGAACCTACATTGATAATGTTATTATCAACCAGAGCCCATAGTTTCTATTAGACTTCATAGAATTTTGTACATTCAATGGGTTTTGATAACTTTATGATGATATGTATTCACCATTATAAAGTCATACAAAGTAGATTCATTGCCCTTAAAATCCTCTGTGCTCTGCCAATTCACCCCTCTCTCCTCACTAACCCCTGGCAAATACTTGTGCTTTTTTTTTTTTTGTCTTCAGTCTTCCTATTTTTACTTTTTGTAGAATGTCATACAGTTAGAATCATTATAGTATGTATATATTTTTTCAGTCTGGTTTCTTTTACTTAGTAATATGCATTTAATGTTTCTGCATGTCTATTCATGGCTTTATAGATCTTTTCTTTTTAGTGCTGAATAATATTCCATTGTCTGGATGTACCACAGTTTAGTTATCTTCTTGCCTACTGAAGGGCTTCTTGGTTGCTTCCAAGTTTTGGCAATTGTGAATAAAGCTACTATAAACATTCATATTCAAGTTTTTATGTGGATGTAAGTTTGAACTCCTTTAGGTAAATACTAAGGAGCCCAATTGCTAGAATGTATGATAAGAGTGTTCTTAGTTTTATAAGAAACTTCTAAATTATTTTCAAGGTGGCTGCACCATTTTGCATTTCCCCCAGCAATAAGTGAGTGAGAATTCCTGTGGCTCCACATTCTTGCCAGCTTTTGGGATTGTTAGTGTTCTGGATTTTGGTCATTCTAATCGATGTGTAGTAATATCTCATTACTGATTCAATTTGCAATTCCTTCAGGACATATCATGTGGATTATCTTTTCATATGCTAATTTGCCATCTGTATCTCTTCTTTGGTGACTTGTCTGTTAAGGTCTTTGGCCCATTTTGAAAATCTGGTTGTTCATTTTCTTATTGCTGACGTTTACGAGTTCTTTGTATATTGTAGATAAGTCTTTTATTTAGATGCGTCTTTTGCAAAGATTTTTCTCCCAGTCTGTGGCTTGTCTCATAGTCTCTTTCCCAGAGCAGAACACTTTAATTTTAAATGAAGTCTATTATCAATTCTTTTTTTTTTTGTGGATTGTGCCTTTGGTGTTGTATTTAAATTTTTTTTTGCCAAAACCGATGTCATATAGATTTTCACCTGTTTTATAGTTTTGTGTTTAAGTCTGTGATCCATTTTTTTTTGTATATTTTATTGATTATGCTATTAGAGTTGTCCCATTATTTTCTTCCCTTTAGTCCCCTCCACCCTGCAACTCCCCCTCCGGCTTCCCCCCTTAGTCCATGTCCATGGGTTGTACATATAAGTTCTTTGGCTTCTCCACTTCCTATACTATTTTTAATCTCCCCCTGTGTATTTTGTGCCTGCCAATTATGTTTCTTATTCCCTGCACCTTTTCCCCCATTCTGTCCCCTGGCTCTCTCCTCACTGATAACCCTCCATGTGAACTCCATTTCTGTGATTCTGTTCCTGTTCTAGTTGTTTGCTTTTTTGTTTCTGTCCTTTAGGTTCAGTTGTTGATAGTTGTGAGTTTATTGTCACCTTACTGTTCATAGTTTTGATCTTCTTCTTTTTCTTAGCTAAGTCCCTTTAACGTTTCATATAATAAGGGCTTGGTTATGATGAACTCTGTTAACTTTACCTTATCTGGGAAGCACTTTATCTGCCTTTCTATTTTAAATGATAGCTTTGCTGGATAGAGTAACCTTGGTTGTAGGTCTTTGCTTTTCAACACTTTGAATACTTCTTTCCAGCCCCTTCTTGCCTATAAGGTTTCCTTTGAGAAATCATCTCATAGTCCTATGGGAACTCCTTTGTAGGTAACTCTCTTCTTTTCTCTTGCTGATTTTAAGATTCTCTCTTATCTTTAACTTTTGGCATTTTAATTATGGTGTGTTTCTCCTTGGATCCAACTTGTTTGGGACTCCCTGTGCTTCCTGGACTTGCATGTGTAGTTTCTTCATCAGATTGGGGAAATTCTCCTTCATTATTTTTTCAAATAGGTTTTCAATTTCTTGCTCTTCCTCTTCTCTTCTGACACCCCTGATTCAGATGTTGCAATGTTTAAAGTTGTCCCACAGGTTCCTAAGCCTCTTGTAATGTTTTTGAATTTTTGTTTCTTCATTCTGTTTTGATTGAATGTTTATTTCTTCCTTCTGTTCCAAATAATTGATTTGAATCCTGGTTTCCTTCCCTTCACGATTGGTTTCCCTATATTTTTTTCTTTATTTCACTTTGTATAGCCTTCACTTCTTCCTTTATTTTGCAACCATATTCAACCATTTCTGTGAGCATCCTGATTACCAGAGTTTTGAACTCTGCATCTGATAGGTTGGCTATCTTTTCGTTGCTTAGTTTTTTTCTGGAGTTTTGATGTGTTCTTTCATTTGAGCCATATTTCTTTGTCTCAGTGTACCTGTTATATTGTAAGTGGTGGAGGTTTAGGTATTCCCTACGGCAGAGCTACCTACTTCACTGTGTTGTGACAGCGTATGTGGGGGAGGGGTCAGAGATGGAAAAATGCCACTTGCTTGCTGAGCTCTCACCCCTTTTTCCATCACTTCCCTCACTTCCTACAAGCAGATCGTACCCTTTCAGGTGCTGATTCCTGAGTGGGTGTGTTTGTGTACATTGTAGGATCCTGTAGGTCTCTCCAATGGACTCTCCTGTGAGACTGTAAGTTTCTCCCACCACTGCAACCCCCACAGATTTTTGCAGCCAGAGGTTTTGAGGCTTTAGTTTCCGATGCTAGAATCCTGGGTTGATGGTCTGTCTTGTCCCCTAGTTGCTCCTCCCAGTTCAATTCCTCATGAATGTGTGACCAACCCACCCACCAGCTGCCACCTTATCGTGCATTGTCTCTTTTCCAGCTTCCCATCTCTGCCCTTCCTACCAGTCCGGATGAATGTTTCTTCTTTAACTCCTTGGTTGTTGGACTTCCATACAGTTTGATTTTCTGGCACTGCTTGTTTCTTTCTTTCTTTCTTTCTTTCTTTCTTTCTTTCTTTCTTTCTTTCTTTCTTTCTTTCTTTCTTTCTTTAAATTGGTTGTTATCCTTCTTTGGGTTGTGTGAGGAGGCAAAGTGTATCTACTAATGCTTCCATCATGGTTGGAACTTCTCTGTGATCCATTTTGAGTTAATTTTTTTGTGAAGGATATAAGGTCTGTGTCTGGATTCGTTGTTTTTTTTTTTTGTTTGTTTTTTTTTTTAACATGTGGATGTCCAGTTGTTCCACAACCATTTTTTGAAAAGACTGTTTTTTCTCCATTGTATTGCCTTTGCTTCTTTATTCAAGATCATTTGGTTATATTTATGTCAGCCTATTTCTCTACTCTCTATTCTGTTCCATTGAGCTATCTGTCTGTTGTTTCACCAATACACATTGTGTTGATTACTGTAGCTTTAAAGAAAATCTTGAAGTTGGGTAATGTCAGTTCTCCAACTTTGCTCTTCTTCAATATTGTGTTGGTTATTCTCACTCTTTTGCTTTTCTTTATAAACTTTGGAATCAGTTTGTTGATATCCACAAAATAATTTGCTGGGGTTTTTATTTGGATTGCACTGAATGTTTTGATGAAGTTGGGAAGAACTGACATATTGACAATATTGAATTTTCCTATCTATGAACATGGAATATGTCTTCATGCATTTAGTTCTTCCTTGATTTGGTTCATAGTTTTGGTCATATATTTGATCAGAGTTTTGTAGTTTTCCTCCTATAGCTATCGTACATATTTTGTTAGACTTACATGGAAGTGTGTTTTTTTGTGATAATGTAAATGGTATTGTGTTTCTAAATTCAATTTCTACTTGTTCATTACTGGCATATAGGAAAGCAGACTTTTGCACCTTGTATCCTATAAACTTGCTATAATTACTTAGTTCCTGGGTTTTTGTTGTTGTTGTTGTTGTTGTTGTTGTTGTTGGTTCTATCAGATTTTCTACAAAGGAGATCATGCTATCTGTGAATAAAGGCAATTTTACTTCTTTCTTCCCAATCTATATACCTCTTATTACATATTCCAGTTTTATTGCACTATATAGGGCTTCCACTACAATGTTGAAAGACAATGGTGAGAGGGAACATCCTTCTTTATTCCTGATTTTACTGGGAAAGTTTTGAATTTCTCACAATTAAGTATGATGTCAGCTATAGGTTTTCTTGAATATTTTATCAAATTCAGGAAATTTTCATCTATTTCTATTTTGCTGAGAATTTTTATCATAAATAATTGTTGGATTTTGTGATTTTTCTGTATCTATTGAGATGATCATGTGATTTTCTTCTTTAGCCTGGTGATGTGATGGACTATATTAATTGATTTTTGAATGTTGGATAAGCCTGGTGTACCTGGGATAAAATGTCCCTAACTCTGAACCCATCAACAAGTATAGTTCCACATCCCACACATGCCTTGAATCCAAACACTTATGTCTCTCCTAAAATGTGATAACTTCTTTTTTTATTTCTTTTGTCTGTCATGGACTCTTTCCAGGATATTTTTTAAAATTACAGCTTACTTTCAAAATTATTTTGTATTTGTTTCAGGCATGTAGTATAGTGTTTAGACAATTATATACCTCATAAAGTGTTCCCCCCAATATTTCCAGTACCCTCTGGCATACATACAGAGTTATTGCAATACTATTGACTATATTCCTTATCCTGTACTTTACATCCCCATGACTATTTTTTAAAAGATTTTATTTATTTATTTTTTAGACTGAGAGGAAGCAAGGGAGAGAGGGAGAGAGACATCAATGTGTGCTTGCCTATCATGCACCCCCGACTGGAGACCTGGCCTGTAACCCTGGCATGTGCCCTGACTGGGAATCGAACCAGCAACCCCTTGCTTCACAGGTTAGCACTCAATCCACTGAGCCACATCAACCAGGGCCCCATGACTATTTTGTAATAACCAATTTGTACTTAACCCTTCACATTTTTTACCCAGTCCCCCAACTTCTACCCTCTCTGGCAACCACCAGTTCATCCTCTGTGTCTATGAGTCTGTGTCAGTTTTGTTTGCTTATTTATTTTTGGTCTTTAGCACATATAAGTGAAATCATATGGTATTTGTTTTTCTTTGGCTGAATGATTTTAGTTAACCTGATATACCCTCTTGGTCCATCCATGCTGTTGTAAATAGTAAGATTTTGTTCTTTTTCAGGGCTTAGTAATATTCCATTGTATATATGTACTAGAGCATTTTTATCTTCTCATCTATTGATGAGCACTAGGTTTGCTCTCACATGTTGGCTATTGTAAATAATGCTGCAATGAATATAGGGGTACATGTATTCTTTCTAAGTAGTGTTTCAGGTTTCTTCAGATGTATTCCGAAAAGTGGGATCACTGGGTCAAAAGGCAGATTCATTATTAATTTTAGAATTTGATAATTTCTTAGTCACTTTCCTAAGCTATTCTTGCTATACTCCGATATCCATTATCCAGACAGTGAAAACAATCCTTTAAACATGTACATCAAATCCTATCACTCCTCTGCTTATGCTCCAAAGGCTCACTATTTCCAGAAGGATAAAATTAAAATTTTACTCATGGCTTACATGATATAGCTCCATGACCTTTCCCATCACTTTTAAACTCAAATTTTAGAGTCTTTTGTTTTGGCGAATAAAATGGGCTCTTCACTGTTGCACAAATTCTCTACCCATGATTTTTATCTATGTTATGATATTTTACTCCTGTATTCCTCCACTCAATCTTGGCTGCCACAATCGGAGGGACAGAAAATGTGAGAACAGTTTTATCTTGCATCTGTAGTGGAAACATTAATGGGAGGCAGTAACTGCTCCAAGTCTGTCAAATACATGTAGTTGCATCCATTTTTTTTTGCCACTATCCACATACAGAGTCCTTTTTATTCCCTGACCTTGTTAAATACATTCTTAATTAAAGTATCCACACATGAGATATTTTGTTACCAGATCTTTGCATAGTTAGCCTTTACGCAGCATTTAGGTTCAAGTGCTGGTTCCTCAAGGAGTCTTTTCTGACCACCCCATTGAAATAGCTATATGTTAATGTTCTCTCTGTCGTTGTACTGTCTCTTTATCCTGCCTTCTTTCACACTTCCCTTATATAAATATTTATTGAATATCCATATGTGTCACATGCTGTTCTGAGCATAGAGCAGTTTAACAAAAGAAATCTACACATGTTCCTGTCTCATAGAACTTACATTCTAGTTTGGAGACATAGAATGAACAGATACATACTGAATATGTAGTCTATTACGTAGTGCTAAGTGTGGTGGAGAAAAACGATGCAAGGAACAGAAAGTTCTGGGATTGAGTTGAGAGAGTGTAATTTTAAATTGTGTGGTTAGGAAGGCTTTAATGAGCAAATACCTGAAGTAGGTGAGAGACAGGCAGCTCTCTGGGGAAGAGCAAGCAGAGAAAACCCCAAGTGCAAAGGCCCTGAGGCAGCAGCATGCCTTAGGTGTCTGAACAACAGGTAGGAGTCTTGTGTGGCTGGAGTGGAGCGATAAAAGGCAAGGCCATAGAAGAGAAGTTCAGCCAGACAAAGGCGGTGGGAGCAGGTGAGCTCCTGTGTGTCATCCAAGGAGCTTTAGCTTTTCTCAATATAAGACGAGAAAACTTTTGGAAGATTTTGAGAGACATGATCTTAGAGACATGATCTTTTTTTTCTTATTTATTTTTTAAATTTAATATTTATTATACTTCTTTCCCCATTACCATTTAGTCCCTTTATGCCCTTCTTCCCCCAGCAATCACCACACTGTCGTCCATGTCCATGAGTCTATGGCCATACTGCCTTGAATGTGGCCCATCTCATCTGATCTTGGAAGCTAAGCAGAGCCAGGTCGAGCCTGGTTAGTACTTGGATGGGAAAAGAGACATGATCTCATTGTTATCCCTGCTGGGATGACAATAGAGTGTAACAGAGAAAGGTCAAATGAAAGAAGACCAATCAGGAAGCTATTGTAATACTCCAAGCGAGAGATGCTGGTGACTGCTGCAGGGTGAGGCAGTAGGGGGATGTGGTCATTTCACGGGGGATTTGGATGTGAGGTATGAGGGAAGAGATGAGTCAGGAAAGATGCGAATGGATGGATGAATTGCCCCTATTGAATTATGGAGGACTGTAGGTGGGTCAAGTTTCGGGGGCAGAGTGGGAAAGATCAGGAGTTTGACTTTGCACACATTATGGTTAAAGCTGATGTTAAGTAGGCAGCTGGTTATATAAATGAGCTCAGCAGGGATGTGTGTGTTTGTGTGTGAATGTATGAATTTGAATATGCATATGGTTTTAAATTTCCTTGGAATAATTTAAGAACTATATTTAAAAATAAATTTGAATCATATTTTTGCAGAATCTCTGAAGTATAATTGTAGAACTTGTATGGAGCTCAGGTTTACAACTCAGTGTACTGTGCATGTAAAAAGTACAACTTCATACAACCATCACAACCAATTTTTTTGTTTCTTGTATGATAGGAAGAACCTATAGGATTTACCAATTTATATCCCTAAGAGGTTTATCTCAGTGATATTTCTATTGTCTGATGTTGGATCTATTTTTCAGAGAAGTACCTGGATTTTTCTTACATTGTTAAATATGCTGATGTGAACCACCGACTTCTGACAAGTGCTCTTGATGGAACAAGTACAAAGGGAAAGAGCATTCACTCCTTTATAGGGTCATATTGGCCCTAAAGGGATTTTGTGTGATGTACACGTTGTCATGATGTACTGTTTAAAAATAGTGTCACTGACACATATCCACTAAAATAAATTAACCTTCCTATCTTGACTGACTCATTGTGGAAACAGCAACTTCACATGCCAATGGTGATATGAGTAGCAGGGTTGGGTAGGGGTGAGAAAGCAGGACCCCAGTAAGATGATGGCAGTGTGATAGGCCTTTTAATAGTTTTAGCAGGAGCAGTGCAGAGGTGATGAGCATAAACTTCAATTTGTACCAGTCTGGTTGCAGTCCAAGCTCCTTCACTTTGTAAGTGGGCAGGATTTAATTTATTCACACTCAAGTATTAAGAAATAAGATATAATGGGAAATAACATAAGTCTTTGGAATAAATGAGCTAATGTTTACTTAGAATAACACTTTGCACCTAATGGTTATTATTATCAATGACTTTCATCTAAACCTAAAGAGTTTGATCTTTTGCAGTATCTGAAGAAGGTAATGGAGAGACTTGGTGATCTCTCATCTTTTTACATCCAATTCTTTTATTTTTTAATCATTTAAATAGCACATTATTTTCCTCCAGGGATTAGGTCCAGAGTGTGATTTTGTAAGGTGTGAACTGGACTTCGCATATCCAGGGAAGGGTTCTAGTGTAAATGAGACCAAGCATAGGTGCAGGAACATGCCTTTGAACAGACATGGTTTTAGATTGTCATCGCTTAACTGGTGGGTAGGTCTGCCACCCCAGCCTCAGACTCAACTGGGGCAAACAGTCCTAGTAAAATGAGCCTCCAAATCGTTAAATCTTGTAGTTGAAACCCTGCACTACACATTTGAACATTTGAACACTTGGCACACGCATTTCATCTTTCTTGGCTGTTATTTGGACTTATTAAGCATTTCTCTAACACTTTTTTCTCCCTATCTTGGCTGCTTTTCAATAGTGGTTCCTCATATCACCCTATGTGAAAGGTGAACACAACAATCCATATTTTATAGACAAGGCAATTGAGATCCAAGTAAGCCTCGTGTGGTTTGGCCAAGGTCACCAGCAAATTAAACTCTGGAACTAGTATCTGAACCAAGAGTGCCTCACTGTTGAGTCATGGTTGTCTTTATCGAGGAGAACGTTCTCCATAGATGACTCAACACATTCAAATAAAACACAAAAGTGATGCCCTAATCTCTTCTGATAAACAAAAAATACTTCATCATTTCATACAGTCATCATTTTATAGCCAGAGTGATCATTCTAAAGTCAAATCTGATCAAGTCCCTTTTCTATGTAAGGCCAGATTCCTGTTCTCCATTGCCCCAGGATAAAGACCAATGCCCTTCATGACATATGTGGTCTTCTCTATGATCTTCTGCATCCCCACTGCCAGCCTTTCCTTCATCCTTCCATCTTCATTATAGTCACACCAGAGACTTTCAGTTCTCTTAATGTGCCTTGTACATAAAATCTAGAAGAGAAACTTCCTCCATCTCATTTCCTCCCCTTTAGTTATATGTCATATATTCCAAGAAGTTTCCCTACATTTCTCAAGGCTGAGTTAGTAGGCTTTCTGTACACTCCTATAGTACCTGATGTTATACAACTAATATTACAAAAATTATATCTTAAATCAGTCTTTCTGATGAAATTGCAATCTCTTTGAAGACAGTAATATACCTGCTTTGTGGTAGACACCCCAGTTCTTACCATAGTGCCTGCAAACAGTAGGGATACAATAAATATGTTTGAATTGCAGGAATGAGCAATGTGCCTTCTGATTTGACATTATCTGTCTCACAAAATTTTAAGGTTACTACCCTTCATGCCAGAATCTGTGATAGATGCTGCAGGTACAATATGTTATGACTCAAAGCTTTAACAGTGCAGCTGCTGGCAAATGCCAGGAAGGAGGTGAGGTGTGCTATGAAGCTTACCAGTGTAGATGTTTTGGCTTAAGGTATGCTCATCTTTGTCTCTTGATTTTTTACAGATATAATTGGGGTGACCATACAGTTATTATCCAAACTGTTACAAATTTGCGAGTAGAAGTGGCCACTGTTGATAATTATACTTTGACAATCAACGTAGACAAGGACTGTCTCAGGCAGAGTGAGTGTGCGGTCACTAGGTATATGGATTATCCCAATGTACTATTTGTCCTGAGCTACATTCCTTGTTTAACTGATCCATTTAATGGGCTCAAAGCTGCTGCTGAGTGAGAAATTGCACATTTACACTAACTGAATCAGCTAAGGGACATGTAGCAGTCATTTTGCAGCATATGGCTTGACAATCTTTTTCCTCAAGTAGCTCTAAACATAGTAGTAGTTCTATCTCAGTGACAGTAGCAGGTGAGAGAGGCAGTTAAACAGTAGTTCTAACGCTCAGTAAAAGTTTTGGCACCTGGATTTGGACATGAAGAATGCTAACCAGGGAGCTGAAAGATTTCCAGATAGACTGAATCGCTCAAAGCTGCCAAGTTGGCCTGAGAACTTTCCTTTGTGAGTGAGATATGAATGATAGCTGAGACCACTCCTTAGCTGGAAAATGCAATTGAAGCATATGTTTAAAACAGCAATGATTAAAATATTACGTTTTCAGAGTCCTTCAGTGCTTCTGAATCCACAGCTGTGCCAAATGCTTAACTGTGCAAATGGTGATTATCTTTTGAGAACAGGAGAGTAGCTTCCCAATTGCTGCAGTGTAGGTCTCAGCACTGGCAAGAGCTTAGGAGGTGAAAGGGGAGGACTTGCACATTAGTAATAAAGGTGAAAATCCCTAACACCTAGAAGGTGTTGAAATTCTGGTTAGCTTACTTATCTTGTTTTGGCAAATGTCCTGTATCAAATGGAAGATGGCATGTTCCCATTACTAAATTTCTCTTCTTTCCTGACAGAATATTTCCAAATTTATGTCCAGTATTTATGACTGGAGAATGTAATAATTTATAATTAAGAATCTTAATTTCCACTGAAATGACCTTGTTAGAATTAGGGATCCTTTTGTATAACAAAAGTTTGGGAAATGGATCACCTTTTAAATATATCATACAAACACACAAACATGGAAAGAGTAAACAAACAAACAAAAAGACCCTAACAAAATCAAACCAGAAGAACTCCATGACACTACTTGCAATCAATCAAATCCTGGAATTTCTTCTTTGTATTCTCTTATCATTTTTCTAGTTTTATAATAGTGTCTTTTTATGAAGTTCTGAGTTAATACCAGGTGTATTTGTAAGTGGTATTCTCAATTCCCTAATTCAAATTTCTAAGTCAGCACTATAGTAATGCTTTAGGACTGGGTTCCTCCAGGAGCTATAAAAGTCAACAACAAAACAAAACAAAAATGCATGAAATGATAGTTACTATGCCAGTCAGTTGCACCATCTATATGCCATGCACATTTGGGAAAATGAACTGCATGCCAAAAAAAAAAAAAGTCGGGGGGGAACTTACTGTTTGGTGCAAAGAGCTATACCTGACAACATACATGTGAGTATAATATAATTAGGAAGCAAACTGTGGCTTATGCTCTTTATGACTTCCCTTGGCCAAGCAATAGCAGGTCTGTCACATACCCAGAAGGACTGGGGGGTTTAGAACAAGATTTGGAAAAAACATAGTCACCCTTCCAATGACACGGACAAGAACAGCTTTGGTTATGAGCATGTTTCCAGAATAAAACAGCCTGTGTTCATATCACAGCTTCATTCATTAGTTATATGGCCTTGGGTAAAGCATTTACCCTCTTAGCTTCAATTTTCTCATCTGTAAAATAGGAATCGTAAAAGCCACTACTACCTACGGTTTTGGTGAATATTAAATGAAATGTATGTATAACTACAAAAACACTACAGTATTTGACAAATAGTAAGCTCAATAAATATTAATTATAATTGTTCAATCCCATTTATTTGACATTATGGCTACCATGCCTATTTCAGGTTCTACTTGAGTATTGAGTATTGTGCTTGAGTTAACAACAATGAATGTTTGCATTTCAGTTTTATGGTTCCCTAAGAACATTCGGGCCTCCAACATTGCATTGCTCCTAAGCTAGTGAGCTCCTGAAACAAGGTATATCCAGAGAGCCCCACTTTCCCGAAGTGCTTTCGTGAGACCCTGTTCCCCTTCCCAACTGAGGCCTGCCACAGATTGCTCAGGGGAGAAACCGGAATTGCAGCACCAGGCTGGGGCAAGAGGCCATGGGTGATTATATTCCTCAGGAATGCCTTGAAATCTTGTATATGCTCTGTTGCTATGTTATTTTGTTTTCAAATTTTTTGTATTTTTATTCTAACACAAAAATCAATAAAGAGGCCGGGTTAAATGTCACAAGATGTGGATATTAAGTTTCTTTGAGAAACCATATATTTGGATGGTGATTTGGCACCAAGATATCTCCCCAGATGCTAAGAACATCTCGTCCTCTCTTTCAGTCTCATTCTTCTCTTCTCCTTCCAATAACTGTAACCACAATAATACTCATCACTTTCTACTTGTGTTGCTTCTCTCCTATTTTGCTGCTCCAGCCATTCCAGCTTCTTTGTAGCCAATTCCTTGTATTATATTTCTTCTCTTTGAAATGCAACAAGTGATATGCTAGAGTAAAAAAGTAAGGAAATTTGAATAAAAATCTTGAATCCCCTTAATTTGCTGTTGTTTTGGTCTCAGATGAAAGAAGCTCATCTTACCTGCTTCAAAGATTGTTATAAGGACAAACATAAAATATTAGGTGTACGAATGCTTTTCAGATGCTTATTAGTTCTGAGGGTACTGTTTGTCATTAAATGTATTTATACTGTATTTAATCTTTTAGCAAAAATAAAAAAAAATAAGGCAAATTTGAAATTATATTTTCCTTGTGAAATATGCTCAAACTAACCCAGTTCTCCTTCTCTTATTTTTTTTAAAAGACTGTATTTTTTAGAACAGCATTAGATTCACAGAAAAACTCAATAGGTTCAGAGCCTCTTCTTCTATTTTTAATACTAAACTAAAATATGGTATGACAAAAGTTATTCTGATGTATCAACTCTTAAAAAAAGAAATGTTTTTCCTTTGCTAGCCTAAGCTTTTATTGTTTGTTTGTGTGTTTGTTTTTGGTCTATTTGCTTTGCGTAGGTGGAAAAGTAAAAAGCTGGCCTAGCGGACTCTTACACTTTTCTCTCAGCAATCCTGGTCCACTACGAAAGGGTGCTTAGGTGTTACTTGCATAGCTGTTGCCCTGGCTTATTTTTAACCTCCACAACATTTTTGATGACCATGAGAGAATATTATTTATCATATGTGAGGAGCTCATATAGACATCGTTCAAGAAATGTGAGTCTGTTCACTTGAAAGTAGTGGTCATATTGAAGGCTTTTTGTCATTGGAGCAAATAATTATTGAGTATTCTTTTTTTTTCCCTTTTCTTTTCTCCTAAACAGGGGCTTCTTCAATAGAATCCTGATATAAAACCATTGCTATAATTAGAGAGTGCCTTAAAACCCAACAATAGGCACAGTAAAACTCTTTTCTGAGTCAGCGACTGTACTAGTTGCTTTATAGTTGCTAACTCTTTTAAACATCTTAGAAACACTATGAGGTAGACCTTATGAGTCCTGTTTTATTGACAAGGAGACAAAGACAGAGAGATTAAGTAATCTCTTCACAGAGTGAAGCATTCTGGTTGAACAACTAGTATTTTTCCTCATATTTGTTTTTAACTAGTCTTGACAAAATCAAGTGCATAACCTCTTCTACTCATAATACAGTGAGATATTTTAGTATTATACATACAAATGGCATATGAATTCTATCATGAATAGAGAATTCCTAAGCAAATGCTCTTCCTCGTCAATAATTAATCATGTTCTTACGCCTGTGCTGAATATTTCCTACACCTTATCACATTTAAGCCTTGCAATAATTAACTGAAATAGGAATATTAGCCCTACTTTACAGATGAGAATTTTGAGATTCATTGAGGTGAATTGCTTGCCTAATTCAAATAAACAGGTCTCTGTGACTCTACCTAGACTGTGGCCATTTCTCTACATCATAGTGAAGTAAACCGCCTTGTCCTTGAAGGAGTAGTCTCCCGAAATATAAATCATCGGTGCCTCAACCAGTATGTACCTACTGCAGCATCCTTTTATCTCTAACCTTTCTATGATGAGGGTACTGTGGGATGTTGAAAACTTGTGGCTAGGATGACTGTCTTGTCTTTTGGCCATGTTGGGGACCTTTCTGAAAGACTCAGGACCATATCTTACCTTTCCTTCTAAAATGTTGTCCTTTACTTCTGATTCATGACACAGAAACAGAGAATTTCTAAATAAACAAGCAGAAAGTACGCTGGAATGACTTCATGCCCGGGTTTCTGATTGCTCGCACAGATGACATCCCAGCCCTGCCTTACCACACGTTATTTTTTGAATCATTTTCTCTAACCAAAGTAGCTCTGGTAACCAAATTTTAGTAACCTCCCCAAGGCAACCTGAGGTTTGGAAACCAAGTGGGCAGTTCCAAATTCTCAGCAGACAGATTTAAGGAATGCAACCCCAGAGCTAAGGTCAGACCTCATTAGAATGGGGGTAGGGAGAGAGGATTAGTGGAGAGAGGTTCATGTCTTTCCATTGTACTGGAATTTAACTGGAATGAGTGAAGGCAATTTTATTTTAAAATCTTTCCCCCTGTCACCTCATTAACACCTCCAATGAGAGGCAGCTGTGAGACTGTTAACTCTTTGCTTGCACATTCTTGAAAGTGCTATTGGCTGGGATCTCCTGTCCTTGTGAGAAGATACCCTGCTGTCACCAATCTGGGTATCTGTAACATTGAAATGAGGGTTTTTCCAAGACTCATATTTATACCCCAATAGTGTGCCATTCCATAGAGTGAGACATGCATTTCTGCCAGGTTTTGCATATTTCGAGCTACTACTCCATAAGCTGCAGTATGTTGGGTTTTTGGAAATTGGCTGCCTCAAATTCTCTCTGGAAATAAAATGAGAGTGTATATGAACATTCATTAAGTTATTAACTCATTCGTTTACTCACACTTTTAATAAATCACATTGGGTGAGTGCCTGTTATATGTCAGGCAACATGTCAACATCAGGAGAATAAGACATAATCCCTGCCCTTGAGGAGTTTCCTATATAATATGGGTTTAAATCATTCCAATATAATGTGATAAAATGATAGTAAACATTACTATTGGAGCAAAAAAGGGTGAAGCAGTGAAGAAAAATACACTACGGGAGGTCAGGGAAGACAGAAGAGAAGTGCTTGAGCTATTTTGAAGTTTGAGTTAGATATAAAGAGAAAACCCGAGATGGGAAAGCAACACGTGCAGTCAGGAGAGAATGGTTTCCGCGTGGTGTTAGAGAGCAGCTTGGATCAGAGGGTAGTGGATATTGGTGTAGTGGATGCTGCGGGATACAGCTCAGAACCCCCTTTAAGATTGAAAAAACACATTATCCCAGCTTCTGGGAGTGTTGATGGCTCCACGATCTCAGCCGAGTCCCTTTTGGGAATTGTGCTCAGCCTAAAGGAGCCACCTTGTCCAAGATCTTGCCCCTTTCCATGGGACAGTATACATCCAAGACACAGAGGTATAAAGGCCAGTTCCCTTTACTTCCAGGCAGACAATTCTGAATATCTATCCAATTTCAAGAGCTCCCAGTATAACCTTCTGAAGTCTCTGCTGAAACTGTGTCACAGTTCAACTTCTCCCTCTATCTAATCTTGTTTACCACAATCTCACAGCTGGCATTCACTGGCAAATTATATAAAAAGGGATCAAAAAGCTCAGAGAGGTGGGTATGCTCAAGTAGAAATATTATATAAGGCTGGACCACTTGTCATCTGAATATCTTCATGGGGCCTGGTTGACACCCCTTTAATATAAGTGATCAGGAATGTGCTGGTGAGACAGGCTCTAGCATCAATGAGAAACTCAGTGGTGGTTGATTGTAGGGGATACTCTTAGGAAGATGGATTTGTTGACAGCAATGAGGATGATAGAATTCCAAGTAATAGAGGCCAGCTGGTGACACTTGAACAAGTAATAATATTTCCATAATGACTGGCAGGATTAGAATGTCAGCTTGGTGGGGAAGTTGTGGAGATGGTTAATAGAATACAGTGGCCCTCAGGGCAAAATGGATGGAGGACCAGCAAGCGTATTGTTCAATCTACACAGTCAAAAGAAATTAAGAATAGCCAATCAGAAGTACAAAATGATCTGGTGGAGAGGCATGTATATGGGTACAAGAAATGGAGTCAAAGAGAAACTTTTCTGTATCAAATGTTAAAGAAACCACCAAAGAAGAAGCAATAAAGAACTAAACAGACAGAAGGTCTTTTCCAGTTAACATGAGCCAGCTCTCTCATCAATATAATGGATACATGAATAGAACCATGAATACTGGCATAGAAGAGACTCTTGATGGACTCCCAATCACCAAGGCTGACCTAGCTACTGCTGGCTAATATCCAATATGTCAGCAACATAGATCAACACTCAGCTCTGGAAATAGCACCATTTTTTTTTTCTGAGGGGATTGTGGGCAACATGGTTACATTGGAACCCTACTACCCTAGAAAAGACATCTATTTTTTATTTTTATTTTTTCAATTACAGTTGACATACAATACTATATTAGTTTCAAGTGCACACCCCAGTGATTACACATTATATAACTTACTAAGTGATCATCTAACTAAATCTGATACCCATCTGACACAATATATAATTATTAGAATGTTACTGACTGTAGTCCTTATGCTGAACTTTTCATCCCCATGACTATTCTGTAACTACCGATTTGTATTTCTTAATCCCTTCACATTTTCACTATTACCCCAACACCCCCTCCCATCTGGCAACCATCAAAATCTTCTCTGTATTTATTGGTCTGTTTTTGTTCAGCTTGTCTGTTTATTTTGTTTTATAGATTCAATTATTGATAGATATGTATTTATTGCCATTTTATTGTTCGTATTTTTTATCTTTTTAAAAAATATTTTCTTTATTTATTTTTAGACAGAGGGGAAAGGAAGGACAAAGAGAGGGAGAGAAACATCAATGTGTGGTTGCCTTTGAAGCACCCCCCACCATTCCCACCAGGGACCCGGCTGGCAACCCAGGCACGTGCCCTGACTGGGAATCGAACCAGAGATCCTTTGGTTCACAGGCCAGCACTCAATGCACTGAGCCACACCAGTCAGGGTATATTTTTTGATCTTCTGATTTCTTTTTCTTAAAGAAGTCCCTTCAACATTTTATGTAATACTGGCTTGGTGGTGATGAACTCCTTTAGCTTTTTCTTACCTGGGAAGCTCTTTATCTTCATTTGATTCTAAATGATAGATTTGCTGGGTAGAGTAATCTTGATTGTAGGTCCTTGCTTTTTATCACTTTGAATATTTCTTGCCATCCCCTTCTAGCCTGCAAAATTTCTATTTGGTAATCAACAGACAGTCTTATGGGAGCTCACTTGTAGATAACTGTTTTTCTGTTCCTGCTTTTAAGATACTCTTTTTCTCTTTAATCTTTGGCATTTTAATTAGGATGTGTCTTGGTGTGGGTCTCTTTGGGTTCATCTCGTTTGGGACTCTCTGCACTTTCTGGACTTGTATGTCTATTTTCTTCACTATGTTTGGAAAGTTTTCTGTCATTTTTTCAAATAGATTTTCAATTTCTTGCTCTCTCTCTCATCTTCTTTCATCACCCCCATGAAGGAGCCAGAGGCTCCTTACATTACCTTTATTTTTTTTTCTTTTTATTTTTTGCTGTTCTGATTGGGTGTTTTTGCTTCCTTATATTCCAAATTGCTTATTTGATTCTTAGCTTCATCTCTTCTACTATTGGCTCCTTATAAAATATTCTTCATTTCTGTTGCCATATCCTTCATTTCTTACTGGTTCTTTTTTATGTGTTTCTATATCCTTTTTCATACTTTTGAAGTTCTCACTAAGTTCTTTGAGCATCCTTTTAACCATTGTTTTAACTCTGTATCTGGTAGTTTTCTCACCTTCATTTCCTTTGGTTCTTTTTCTGGAGATTTCTCCTATTTCATTTGGGACCTGTTTCTTCATCTCCTCAATGTGGCTGCTTCTGTAGGTTTGTTTCTATGTATTAAGTTATAGCTGCTATGTCTCCTGAACTTGGTAGAGTGGCCTTGAGTAGTAGCTGTCTTGTAGTGCTCTGCAGCACAGCCTTTCCAGTCACTTGAGCGGGGTGCTCCAGGTGTACCCTTCAATGGAATATCTGGGCTGTCCTATTGTAGTTGAGCCTTGGTTGTTGTTACTGTCACTGGAAAGGGTTAACCCTCAGGCTGATTGGCTGGGAGGACCAGCTGTCACTATAGCAGAGGAGTGTCTATGCTGGAGTTGACCTTTTGGAGCAGGACTTACTTGCTTCAATGGGGCTTTGGTGCTCCCTGAGGCTGTCCCTCTAGTGTGTGGCTCATGGTGATGGAAAGGTTGTAACTTGGTGTGGTCTTAAGCTCCCCACTGAGAATATTGGTTCTGGGGCCTCCTAGGGGTTGCAAAGTCAGCCATTGCTTGTGTCCTGCCTGGGGACACCTGGTATGAGCTACAAAGCAATCTGCAGAATGTTGCTACTTGTGCTGGGCTTTGAGGTGCCCAGGAGAGGCCAAGCTGCAAACTGAGTCTGGCTGCTGCTAGTGCCAGGCCTGTGCCCAATTAGCAAGAGGTACAGGTTATGCAGAGGACAGATGCTGCTTGTTTGAGAGATTTTTAGGAAAGTCCCAGAGAGATTTTAGGAAAGTCTGAAGCTTGAGCCAAGACAGGCCATTTGTATGAAAAAGCCACTGGGCCCTACCCAGTGTAGCTCTGTTGGTTGGAGTGTCCTCTTGTAGGCCGAAAGGTTGCACATTTGATTTCTAGTTGGGGAACATACCTGGGTTATGGGTTTGATCCCTGGTTGGGAAAGATATGAAAAGGCAATCAAATGACATTTTTCTCTCTCCTCATTCCTCTTTCTCTAAAAGCAATGAAAAGATAAATGTCTTTGGAGAGGATTAAAAGAGGTAAAAAACAATAAAATAAAACTGGAAACAACTTGGGAGGGCCCACAAGTTTGGTGGGGAGGGTCTCAGGTTGATGGAGACTCAAATATGGCACCCACCTGCTGGTTCTCTTGGGAAAGGGCTCATCACAGAAACAATGGCCTCCGCCAGCACTTCTGTCTGGGAGAAATCTGCCTCCACCCAGCTCTCACTGATGCCAGAAAATTTAGTTTTTCCCGTATGTCGCTGGTACCTTTCAAGCTGCTATCCCAGCTCTGGAGCTCAGAACAAGTGAATGAGAGTTAGTCTGTGTTCCTGGGACTCCAGAAGCCCTCTGTCTCAGCCTTAATTCTTACTGTTTTTTACAGCCAGAAGTTATGGGGACTTCTGAGAACTGGAACCCTGAGCTCGGGGGCCTGGTATAGGGTTTGGACCCTTGTTCCTTAGGGATGACCTCCACGGCCAAGATATCCCATCCAATTTTCCTCCAATACTCAGGTGTGGGACCAGCCCATTGCACATCTTCCCCTCTCCTACCAATTTTGATGTGGCTTCTTTAATTCCCTAGTTGTAGGACTACCGTTCATCCAGATTCCAGGTGGTTCTGAATGACAGCTGTTCTGTGCTTTAGTTGTAATTTCGATGTGGTAGCGGGGGTATGTGAATACACATCCCAGAAGTTGGGACACTATTTATCTTGACTATATATGTCACGTATGCTGGTATGAGTCTGACTTAGTCATCATTACAGTGTATAGTACATCAGCAAAGAATCCCATAAAACATCATATCAGACTAAGGGACACTTTTCAACAAAGGAAGTGATATGGTCCTATGTGACCATGGAAAACACTGATTCTATCACTTACCACGCCCAGAAGGGACCAATATGATAGACATACAGATTGGCCTGGTGCAAATGAAACACTAGTTCAGAGATGATACCCAGTAAGAAAGAGCACCATCTTCTAGGATGCACTATCTACTCTATATCAAATATGATTAAATGCTGTTTTGTTTACAACAGGAAGACTACATGACTCCAGGGATTATGAGTGGGAGCAGAAGTGGATTCTCTTATTGTCACTCTCAGTGATCCCCCTTGGAAAATTTACACTTTTTTCTGCACAACACTGGGATCTATATGTTTACAATTTCTGGTTTTCAAAGGGAAACACTCCCACTGAAAGAGATAACAGAAGTTCCATTAAACTTGAGACTGTAATTATCATCTAGTCACTAGGGCTCCTTGTGCTATGTGACAGGAAAAAACAAAAAAGGAGTCACACTCCCACCAGGGGCAATCAACCCTGATCATCAGGTGGATTCTAGGAATTCAGAGAAATGTATATTTTGTGGCCAGGTGATCCATGGAGCATCTCTTGGCACTCCCTGGCCCAAAGGACAAGTGGTACAGCAAAAGTCTGAGAACAGTCTTGAAACCAGGGACTCAGACCTTTTAGCAATGAGATTCTAAGTCACCTTACCATGTAAGTTATCTAGACCAGTGGAAGTGTAACCTGAGAATGATGAGAATTTAGAAAACATGATAGAGGAGGGCATGATGGGAATCAGCTGCTCCATTGAGACCAGCTGCAGAGGTTGGGGCTGAAGTTTGTTCACTTCTTGTAAGTTTCCTTAAGGAAAGGCATGAACCAGTATCCAGGATTCACTGTTCTAAGAACTTATTATATGAAGCAAGTGGGTTTGAGAGATGCCAGGGGTGGACTGGAGTAGATACTGTTATGGTACATTACTCAGATTCACCTTCAGGGTTGAGATGTGCATCACCAGCTGCTAAGGTGGCTGTCAGCTCTCAACTGCAACGTTAGTTAAGTATTTTCCTAGCTGGAGACAAAATCCTTACTCATATTCCCATGTCTTCCTTAGGGGAATGAAATGGTTGCTCAATTTGGAGGAACAAATATCTAGTCTTCTTGCCTCAACAAGAAAGGGAATTTCAGATTCAGAGCTTCCTCTAATCTGTGGCTTCTGTTACCACTGTGTATGGTTCAAATTCTTCCTTTGCCAAGTCCTGCTACCCTTATCCATCACAATACTGAGAGCCCTTTCCAATAAACCTTCTATATGAATTTATCAGGGTTTCAGATTCTTATTCTTAGGGAACCCTACTGATGGCAAAAGTGTATGAGTCAGTTAGGGTAGAGTCTAGGCTGTTGTATCAAAGAGACCTAAACATAAAATGGCTTCAGTAATAGAGAATGCTATTTCTCTTTGATGTAGTAATCTGGACTGTCTGGCCTGGCAAGCAACTCTGCTCCATGTGATTATTCAAGGACCCAGTTTCCTTCTATCTCATTGATTCACTACTGCTATGAGTATTGCCTCATTTAATTGGCTGAAGCTGTTTGTCCACTGTGTTCCAGACCATGGGAAGGGGGAAAAGAGCATGGAAGAGCACCTGTCTCTTCATTTAAAGCTTGGACTTGACTTGGCACACTTTTTCTGCTCACGTCGGGAGGACTTAGTTACATGTCATACCTGGCTACTGAGGATGCTGGGAATGTAGTTTCTAACTTATGCGCCTAGTCAGAACTTTGTTGTAGCAGAAGGAAAGAACAGTTTTGGTGTAAAGCACACCTAGTTCAGGTGAGGAGGCTAGGGTGGGGAGCAGAAATCACTGCATGTATAAATGTAGTGCTAAACTAAGGTGTTGGAATGTTTTTCCTGAAAAATTGTGGGGAGCCACTGATTAGGGCAGGGAGTGTATAGCAAATAATTTGCAACAGAGAATTTTATTTTGGGCTAAGATAAATAGCTATATTACTCTGGAAATACTGCTTTGTTATGGTATCTTTCATAAACAGATGTGATCTCTTGTCTGAACATAGTTGATGTTTCTCCTTATCCTCACCTGAGGGAAAAATGGATATTGTCTTGTCCAAACAACTTTGGATGAGTTGTTCTTAACATCTTTTTGAAAGAAGAATGAACAAAACCGTTTCTGTTAGCACGGAGGCTGGCATAATAGTGAGACTTGAGGCATTAAAAAAAAAAAAGTAGAATGTCATCTACTAAGAGATGCAAATGCGATAATGGGAAGGAAGATCACTGGAGTCTTTGGGTCTAGTCAAGAGCTCCGAGCTTGGCGTCACCCTTTCTCTGCCTCTAGGTTTATGACTTTTCCCAAATCTCTTGGTTTCTCTGGCATTCACCTCTAAATTAGGTTGTTTGACAAAATAAGCTAAAAATTTCCCTTCAGCTTAAAACTTAACATTAATTTGAATTGGCCTTAAAAGTGAAGTTTAGAACCAGGGAAAGTGGGAGCTCGAGACATGTTTGTTGAATTAAATTAAATTTTTAATTTTAATTTCAGCAAAGTCAATGTGTGAACTTCAGCCCACATGGGCAGCCCAACCCCAAACATAACAACAGCAGCAACAACAACAAACAACAGTCTCATGAGCATTTTAATAAGCTGTCTGAGGAGATGAGTCTTATCAATATTTTTATCTGCCTATTCCAGATGCCAATTTCACTGAATGATTAGCAAAGGGAACAGTCCGAGAGAACAGCCCCTGGAAGGCCAGTGGCCACCTGGAGTCTCTCGCATACAGCACAAGGGTTTCAAAATAAAGAGCACACAGTGGAACATGTAAGTACTCTTTTCCTCATAGTATTATGATGTCTATGGAAAAAGAATTATGGGAGACTGATGTTTAAATTAGGAGCAAACAAAAATTTCGGGGTTGGCCTTCAGCTTGGGCAGCAGAGCACATTCTCAGTTTTCATACAGCTGTCTTGGGAGTGACAGACACATTTCCACTCTTTTGGGCCTGGTTCAGAGAGGAAGAAAAGTGATTGCCATCTGCGATGGCAGCGGCTGAAGAAGCTAGCCAGGGCAGGGACGAGGGCCTGGGGCAGAATGCAGTAAACCAAGCTGAAAATTCATCAGAACACCACAACTCACATTTGCAAAAAGAACCACATGACATTCTATGACCACGCATGACCCTGACACCTCAGTTTCTATATCTGAAAAAATAAAGTAGCGCCTGCTAGAGGTTTAGTCTTAAATGACTCTAATAAAAACTAGATCTTGGCTGAAGGGCAAGAATTATATAGTTGTGATTAGAATCAATGGGTAGCAAGAAGTGTGCACATATAGGCAATGCTTTGATGGCAAATCCTTCCTTTTGAGACATTTTTGAAAGGCCAAGTTACTTATAAAGGTGTATTTCCCCCAGATTAGTGGTCACGTCAGCACTTAAAATGCTAGCAGGGGAAAGAGTCAGTATCATGTTTGTCTTTAAAACGGGAGACATAGGACACCTGGCCCTCTGTTAATACTGGGACACTGTACAAGAGTCAACTGGGGCACAATACAGTTCTTATTCTGAATCGGAATCCATCTGTACTCTACAGTAGGAAGACAAAAGAGGATTGTTAGCACTTAAAGGCACCTTGACAGAGTCATACCGCTTGACTCTTTTATTAATTGCCCCATCTGCTAAGTGAGAGCTCTCTGACACAGGTTGGTGCAGAACTCTTAAAGCCCTTAGTCTGCTTCCTATTGGTTCCACATGTGTTTGTATTTGTTCTCAGTAGGCAGAGATTCCAGAGAGAAAATGAGCCGCTGCAGATCGATTGCAGTATCAGTCATGCAGAAGACATGGTGAAGCGTGCCATTTGATTTTGATCTAATTTTAACCCTTGCAAGGTGTTGCCCTGGACTCTTGGCTTTTCTTTGACTCAGTTTTTTTGTTTTGTTTTGTTTTGTTTTGTTTTGAAGTGACAGACGCTAAAGTTAGGAGAAGAGACAGTACAATAATGCCCTCATTTTAGGAAATACAGCATTTCCCCTTTAAGTCATTCAGTCCTCAAAAGCTTTCAGTTTCTGTCTGGGATAGAGCAAAAACCAGAAAGCATTAATGGTGTGTGTGTGTGTGTGTGTGTGTGTGTGTGTGTGCGCGCGCACACGCGCACGCGCTGCTGTGAAAAGATATGCCTTGTTTATATAGACAATGATAATTTTCAACAAAAGTACATTGACAGCGCTGGCAGAGTCTGGGCCTAAACTGACAAAAGACAGACCAACCGAACTCGATGGTTTACTTAGGCGACCATTCTCCCCAGTATGATTTGTCTTTGTCCTTCCCTTTCTTATTTTGTTTTAAAGAGATTCAATGAGATTGAATTAAGGATGTGGTATCTATTTCAGCCCCAACTTTGCAATTTCCGCATTTAGCCTGGATTATGTTACAGCCATCATGATTCTGGGATATTTTTCTATGTACAATTTGGAGATAGAAGAGAGAAACAGGAAAGGCGTGGCATCTCCTCTGAAAGTTTTTATCATGGGGTCTGGAGGTTGTGTGGATGTGTGTATATGTGTGTACGCGTGAGAAAGAGAACGAGAGAGAATGAGAGAGAGAGAGTGGAGAAAGTACTGCTCAGTCAAACAAAGCTTTTGCTCCTTGATTATGCCCCTTATCTTCTCAATAAGGATATTTGAGCTCCCGCTATTTCCTGAGACTCCAGGAACTAAAGATGGAGACCTTAGGGAGAGAAATGAGGCCCCGTCTCACTATACATCTCACTGATATTCAGGAATGACTTAGTACAGCTTTCCTGTCAGCCCCCGAAATTTCATTTTCTGCCCTGTGCCCCTTGTTAAGGTTCTGAGCTCTGCTCTGCTGATTGAAGCAGGCCTGATCCTCTCCTATTCTGTCTTCTGGGAGGGAGAACTGTATCCTGGGGGACTTTTGCTGTCAGAGTCAAAAGTAGTAATGTAGTCCAAATTGGCTTATGTGAAAGGTGTTTTATAAGTTCACATGAAGGTATGGGACAGGGATAGGGCTGGCATTGGTCATGGCTGAATTTGGGGACTCAAAAGTCCCCAGGAGCTGGTCCATTTCCATCTTTGACTCATCTCTGTTTCTCTAAGTCTGGCTTCTTTCTCAGACTCCATATGTTGGCATGATGACTGCATTAGTTCCTTCCAATTTCATGTCCGCGTGGAAAGAGAATCTGCCCATCTCCTAGTAGCCCCAGAAAATGTCTCACTGGGTCTGGCTTAGATTAGTTCACATGTGCAAACATGAACCAACCCTCTGGCCAGGGGAAGGCAGTTCTATGGCCAAGATTGAAGTTACAGTGTTCTTGAAGCTGGAGTAGAAGTCAGCTTGAAGTTCATTCAGGAGAAGGTTATTCCTAAGAGAAGAATCTGGGTATTTTTATCAAAGGAAGAGGGAGCAGAGGTTTCCTGTCCAAACAACAGTCAAAAATTATCCATTGCAAGGGTCTTAGAGGTTAAAAGAGTAAAATGGTAATTTGGTCAATCAACTAAAGTAAGTATATATGGTATGTATGTATGCATATATGTATGGTGTGCTTGTATGTGTGTACATGCCAGTAAGGATGCTGGTCAAATATACTAACTTTGGAATCAGATGTCCTGGGCTCACATCCTAACTTAAGAAGTAACTAATTTTTTGATTTTTTGATGACTTACTTAAAATTTTGGATTGCTTTAGATTTATCCTACAAAGATTTGGGGTTGGGTTAAGAGTGTAATTTCTGAAGAAATAAGTACTTTATTAAATTGCCTCATTTGTCTATTCCTCTTTATTCCTGCCTTAAATAAAAACAATATTTTATGATAACTTAAAAATTGCTTAAAAATATTCGATGTACTGTCATCTAGGATCTTGAAAATAACCCAAAATTTTACTTTTTTAAGTTAACCCTTGTGTTTCTGGGGAAATTGCTTTTCCTCCCCAGTTATATCTTCTCCATTGTCAA
Organism: Pteronotus mesoamericanus; assembly: GCF_021234165.1. NCBI lineage: Eukaryota > Metazoa > Chordata > Mammalia > Chiroptera > Mormoopidae > Pteronotus > Pteronotus mesoamericanus. The sequence continues at coordinate 29,076,685 of NW_026555245.1, read as the reverse complement.
AGTCCCTTCTTGGCAATATAAGTTTTGCTTAAGTGTATCCAGAATGAATTTGTACGTATTAATAATGAGATGATTTGTCTTTTCAGTGAAAACATCTTTTGCTGTATGAAGCTTAGGCCCTGCCACAGGAATCTATTAGTCCACAAAACTTTCACCTTCCCACAAATGTTTCAACAGCTGGGATGCAAAGTCACATTCAGAGACAAATGTGTGCACCACATTTATAGTCTGAAATGCAATCTTGAGCATCACTTGATTAGAATGAACATCACAGTGCATTGTAATACTTTTTATTTTAATAGCAGCTAATAAATTTATACCACAACTCATCCCCCATCCCCCAAAGCATATTCAAAAAAGTTTTGGTTAATTCCATTTTAACCAGCTGACATCTAAATATTTAACAAATGCTTTAAGTACCCAGAGCATGTAGCATGGCCCAGTATTTACAAGGCTGGTACACACACACACACACACACACACACACACACACACACACACAGAAGTCACACACATACTTTTTTTGTAGCTGTTAGAAACACATTTCTGTTTCTGTTCTTTAAAAAGTGCTTTAAAAAGTGCTTTAAAAAGTCTCTCAAGTACCATCTCTTTTAAGCAGTTAGCACAGTGTCTGTCACATAGTAAGAAGCTCAAAAATGTGAGTTATATTAAAATGATTATATTTATTATATGATTTTAATTATCAAACAATATCTTTGGTAATGTTAACTTTATTGGGCTTTTTCTCTTTCTACCCTGGGAAATATGAGGGTCTCACCCATTTTTAGATCAACCATTCAGGCTATCTTACTGGCCCAAAGACAGTGAATGAATTTATTATTATTCCTGCAAATTAATCTAGGATAGATACCTATGTTTTGTGGGTGTTTACAAAGTTTTCCCTGAAAGTTCCACATACTCCAGCTAATATGCCTTCCAGTGAAGTACAGATCTCACTGAGTGGATGTTGTTTCTTCCCCAGCCCTGTTGAGGCCACTCTTGGCCCTACCTATTTTCTGTTCCTCTTTTACAAAAGATTTATCACTAACATAATATATCATTTTTATGTTGCCCATCACATTTACGGTCCTTTGTTCGCCTCTCGCTGCCAGAATGTAAACTCCATGAAGACAGGGGTCTTTGTTGCTTTTGTTGAGTGATGTATCCCAGGCATCCTGGGTATCATTTCTTTCTATCCCAAATGACATTAAAAAAAATGAAATGGTACAGGCTTATAGTGTTTCTGGGATAAGAGCAAGTCATTTTCAAGTAGAAGAAGGAATGAAATGTTGACATTGCCCAGCCCTCCTCCATGGCTGTCCTACGCACACTGGGAACATTTTCCTACCTTGCTGCACTTGGGGACAGGCAGCTGTTCGGACCTGGGCCTGGTGGGGTTCAGGCTGCTGAATGAGAAAACTGACCGCACAAATTCCTGTGACTTAAAACCTCCCTAGTGTAGTGGTTGTATCATGGGAACTGAATAGATAAAAGAGGAAAAACCTATCTTGTCTTTAATCACCCAGACTCAGAGCTTCTTTCATCTGTGGCCATCAACTTCACCTCCTCTTCCTGGGCCGACCCCCAGGGCCCTCTGGTGCTTCTGTCCCTGCATCTTCCCTGCACCAGTATATCAGTGTAGCAGCTGACTTGCATGTGACAAAACTCCAAAATAGTAGCCCCTTAATCAGATAATAGTTTCTTTTTTCTGACATAAAAATAATGCAAAGGTGGAGGATCGGAATGGTGGCAACATGGGTCATCAGGGATGCAGGCCTCTATCAGCTCTACTATATCTGTGTGGTCCTTGTCTTCATGATCTGAGCTCATGGCTGAGGGTGAGTCTGCATATCCGTGCTTCCATCTGGGAAGAGCAAGGAAACATGGCAGGGGTAAAAGAAGTTCCTGTGTAACCGTTGGCTGTAATTTAATGGCCAGAATTTAGTTTCATGGCCATAACTATCTATAAGAGAAGTCTGGAAACATAGGTTTTATTCTGGATGGCCATGTGATTGGAAAATTTTGAGGTTTCTTTGACCAAGAAAGAAGGAAAGACTAGATGTAGAGGTAGGCAATTATTAGCATTCTCAACCCAAACCACCTTTATAATATTAACTAGGGCTTGGGTTATTGTAAACAATTATTGCCTCAGAAGTGAAGAAGCCAACTTGTTTTAAAGAGTATTCATTTTATTCTATTGCTCAAATATTTAAATAGTTCCCAATTAATAAGTGCATAAAGTCCAATATCATTAGCCTGGAATTCCAGGAAGTGGCAACGTAGAATAGAAAGAATAGGCTTAGATCCTTCCCCTGCTCGCTCCTCCCCCACAACCCCCCCCCGCCCAAGAATTATTACTTCTCATGGTCATGGTGTTGGCTGGGTGGCTAGTCTGCTGGTCTCACATGGGCTCACGCATGCAGTTGCATTTAGCTGGTAGGATGGCTATGCTAGAAAGTCCCAGATGTCCTCACTCATATCTGGCATCATATGCTGGCTATTGGCTACAGTATCTCAGTTCCCCATCACGTGGCCTCTTGTCCTCCAGGAGGCTGGGCTAACTGCTTTATATTGTGGTTTTAGGGTCATGTTTCAATTGACAAAAACTAAAACTGTAAAGGTCTCTTAGGACCTAGCCTTGGGAATCATATAATGTCATTTCTGACACATTTCTGTCACAAGTACCTTACTGATTCAAAGCATGGAGAAACAGACTATACTTTTTGGAAGGAGAGGAAAAGCGTTGAAAAGAGGAATTCTTTCCAAAACACGTGAACTGGTTGGCCTTTTTTACAATTTACCACAGCAGCTATGTGATCTTAAACAAACCACTGAACATGGCTGAAACTTTAGTTTTCCCATCTGCAAAAATAGAGACAATAATCACATCTAGGGTATTTTGAGAAATAAGTGGTATCAGGCTGATAAAGTACCTAAAGTAAATGGCCTTATAGATACTGTCAGTATTAATTTTACCCTCCATTCAGAGTTCTCTCAAATTCTGCCATATATCCCATTGATGTGAGAACTGCTCCCCTGCTTATCTCTTCATGTCTCTTCATGTCTGTACCTCCCACCGATGTTCCCACTCAGTGTTTCTTCAGTTCCCTTTACCTGAAACAGTTTTTCCCTCCACTTCTCAGTCTACAAAACTTTATCCATACTTCAGGATATCAAGTTTCATTTCCTTCATCAAAGCTTGACTCCTCTGGCCATCTTGATTTCTTGACGAATTCAGTTCTAGCAGCCCTGGTGACTTATGCCACTATTTAGCCATTCGATTATGTGGCTTTCTATGACTATTGCATTGCCTTATGGAGTTACTTTGTGTTAACACTCTTTACCTTTTTAAACTGCATATCACCAACTCTATTATAAACACTAGTAGGATGAAGACTGTAGGATAGAATGATAAAATAGAAGAAAGACTAGAAAGATTATTCACGTGGCCCCAGTTTTAGTATTTAATGTGTACTAAGTGAGTAGACATGAGAAAATCACTTAACTTTTCTGAACCCTAGTTTCAGAGTCATTAAAATGATAATATTCTGGATCTGGTTAGCCATGTTGTTATAAAGATTTGATAAGATTATACATAGGAATATTCTTTAAGCATTATAAAGGGTCACATAAATATTTGGCCCATTGTGATAAGTTTAATGAACATTCGCTGAATAAGTACTAAATATATATGAACTATAGCAAACCAGACATATTGAGTTTATTTGTGCAAGGACATGGATATTCTTTTAATTTGTGCCCCAAAAGGAAACCAGAATACCATGGTTTTGGCAATGTGGATTCGATGGGTTCCAGTTGAGTGACTCCACCATGTACAATTATAATTTTACTTTTCAATATAGTTCAGCATGAGAAGACATGAATAGCAGTCCAATATTATCATAAAGTAGTTTGTGTTACACAGTTTCTTTCAGAGGGAACAATTTAGAGGAGACTAAATATTGGTCAACAGTTGCATGAGTGATATATTAATGTGGTTACAATTGAATTAACTCTTAAACACAGCAGAAGAAAGTTAGTTTTGGACTACATTAAGTCTTCCCATCTTGATCTAAGGCAGGTAGATTAAGTCGATTAGAGTGAGGTTGGAATTGAAAGATGGTAACTTGGCAGACTCCATGTAGACCCCCAAAGAATCATCTGTTTATATTAATTTTAAGTATTTCCAGGAATATGGAGTTCTGAACTTATGTGTCTATCACACGTATCTTCAAGGTCATCTTGCTGTTGAACACCGAACTCTCACTGAAATGTGAAACTTTTTTTTCTTGTTCTTCTTCCTTTTTATTTTTTGGCCTAACTGGGAATGGTGAACAGCTGGTCAGTGTCATTTTTATGACAATTTTCCTCTACTTGAATTCAGTTGATAAGTTGTCCCTCTTATTTTCCTTCATCCCAGCTTTTTTAACCTTCTTAAAGAGGTCCTGTTTTTCTTTCCAAAAATCATTTTTATTACCATTTTCAGAGCTCAGAAAATCAGGCCTCAAACTGTACAAAAAGATAAAGTAACTCCTGGCCAATGTTGGTAATAACATTACTCCTTGTCTCTCCTTTGTGACACTGATTGTAATATGTCTTGGCATCATATAGCTTATTGTTGATTCAAATTCATGTCATGTGCTATTGCATATTTCTTTCTTTAAAAATGTTTCTTTAGTATTTTTCTTTACATACTTAAAAGTAATGCATGTTTATTGTTTGATAATTGAAATTCATGCATAAGCATATAAGAAAAAAATAAACATTACATACAACCCCTCTATTCAGGGGTAGCTCCTCATTAAGATATTGGCTTCAAAGTCTTCAAGGCAGAAAAAATTGGTCTTCTCATCCCTGTCTGGCAGGGTTGCCCTCAGTCTGCCAGGGTCCTCTTTCTATTCCATAGAGGCTTAGCTGTAATCTAAGTTAGACAGACATGGACCTTGGTTGTGGAAAAGTGGACTAACAAGAAATTGAGCATTATTAAGAGAAAAAGATATTAGACCAAATTCTGCAAAAGTTGGAAAATGAATATTTTCTCTACTGAGAGATCACATAAGTATTAAATGAAAAAAAATATTTCATGTAATTGTTAGAAGTGTGTATGGAACATAGTAAGAGCTGAATTAATGCTAACTATTATTATTTTATTTGCTATAGCTATTATTCTTCTTATAGCTGTCATCATAGTCTTTGTCATCATCACCTTAAATGCTTCTCGTAAGACTGGCCCTGGTTCTAGACCCTGAGACACTATAGTAGATTCCTGCGCTTCATGATCTCTTGGTCTGCTAGGAGTTACAGGCATGCCATTTTGTAAACGTAGTCTCCAGTAGATCTAAAACAGAACAAAACAAAACACACAAGTACAAACCTACACCTACATTAGCTTCTCAGCTTCCTTAAAATATCTAGCACTAGCCTCAGCTAAGCAGAACACATTAAGTTTTTTTTTTAACTACCCTGTGGTCCTGCCCTCCTTCAATAATTTATCCACTTCATATTTCATTACCTCACTCATCATTTCATGGCCATGAAATATTTACATAAGGTAAAGAAGCTATTCAGGGACCTATGTTTTTAATGTTGTCTGTCATCAACTTCACTCATTCAAGAAGGTGGCTCTTCCCTTGATTACCCACTACTGATGACTATAATTAAGAAATGGGTCATGACTCTTATGGCATTTGCAATCTAGCATTTGGGTTTTTTTAATGCCATCAAAACAAATAGTGAAACTTGTCAAGGCAGCAAAAAAAATTAATCAAGCTGGTTGTGAACTTTAAGATATAATTTGCATTGTTGCTTTTGATTTGGCATCCCCCAAATTACCCCCATGTGAGCTGGTAGATCTCTTTTGAGAATTTTCTTCCTTTTAAACCATTTCTATTCTTCTGGACATTTGAAAATTTGCACAGATTGACAGACAGGCAGCATGCTCTACACTCTATCCTTCCTTCCATTCAATTTAGCTATCATATAGTACAAATTAGGGAATTTCATTAATGGAGGAAGTGTCTTGATCTTTAGGAAGACAGTTGAAGAATTGAAATGAAATCCACATTAACTTGATGGTAAACTCTTCTCTCTTGTTCTCATTCTCTCTCATTTGCTGTTTCACTTGGGGTTCATCTGTGTTAGCATGTTTATGAAGAGTGTCTAGTGGTGGAATAAGTGACCAGAGAATAGTTTAGTACTTAAATGTTTTTAATTCACTTTATATTGGGAGTTAGTGACATCTATGCACACATATATTGTTCTATTTGATCCCCACCAATTTATAGCAGATAATTTCTTGACTATACTCTGCAAATAAGAAAACTTAGATGGAAGAGGATGATTAACTTGCCAAGGTCGCATGGCTACTGAGGGAAAGAACCAAGGTCAAAACCACAGTTGTCTCAAATACTAAACTTGCATTCTCTTTACCTGAGTAGGCTCCTTTTTGAGGAAGCAAAGCCCAAATCTTACAGAGGGTCCTATCTCTTGCATTTTTTAGTGTGGTGGCTTGTGCATAGAAGGTGCTAAGACAATGTGCATGAAATAGCTTTGAACTAAAAATAGGGAAAAGTGTTTTAAAATAAATCTGTTGATGAGGCATCCCAGGAACTGAGAAATCTAGTCCCATGGGTGAGAAAGTCCAAAGCAATTACATCTGTGAGTGTTAAAAGTGTGTCCTGTGCTTTCTTTCTCTGCCGAAGGAGGAGGTTTACAGTATGGGAGATTATTCAGGTCTGTACCGAAGAGCTTGTTAAGGGTGACAGACAGGTTTGTTGCATGAATGTGTACTACAAATTAGATGAATGGTGAAATTATGAAGCAATCAAATGGCAAAGCTTTTAGCAGACTACAGTGCATTGCCCTTTTCTGCTACCCCTAGGCCTGTTAGCATAAAAGAGGCTATAAAGATAAAGTGCACAATATTATTCAAGTCTCTGAGCTCAACAAACATAGGCAGCTGGCAATTTATGGCAAGCATTTTCATGGCTGCTCAAAGCCACTTGGCCTCCCCCACACTTCTTTTTCTCCTTGCCTGGACAATTTGAGGGACAAATGTGAATTAGAAAGAGGAAAGAAAAATGCCTAGCTCATTTTGAACTTACCTCCTTCTCCCTTTCTTCACAGCCCACAGGGGAAAGACAGGCAGACAGGAAAAACTTCAGCCTGGTGTGGAGGAGTGACTGACAGGAAGAAAGTTTTCAAGGCACTACTGTCAGAGAAGCTTGCTATCCTGAGAGAAGTCAGAGCTTCAAATGAGGAAAAGGAAGAAAGAAGGCGGGTGGTTTGTTTTTACCTCTAATGCTGTCACCAGGAAGGAGAGCGGCTTCTCTTGATCTCCACTGGGTAGGGAAAGGAAAGCTTTTGTCCTCATTCTGGGGGCGGGGGGCGGGGGCAGGTGGGAATGAGCTGGGCAACCCAGCATGCATTTTTGGTGGGGATTGAAGGGCAATATCTATATATCTTTTTCTTCAAGAGGGTGGAAATCAGAAGCCCAATATGTTCATGAGAAAGCTGCAGAGCTTCTCTGGCCAAAGGAGGCAGTGTGGGATAGGAAGTCCTAGAATCCCACCCTTCCAGCCTCTCCTCCCCAACCCCTATCTGTGGTCTTGGAAGACAGGCCTTAGAAATCCCAGGGCTCTGGTGAAAACTTCAGCACCAGAATATTTGATGTGTTTCTTTTCTTTTCTTTTCTTTTTTTTCCAATCCAGTAAAAGTCATTACCTACCCTACCCCAAATCTCATCTCACCCAGTTTACATGTTTTCATGCTGCCTTTGCAGGAGCTAGTGGTGCACACATGTCTGAGCAACCTTGGCTGAACTTGATCTTGTTATACTTATCTGACAGGTACAGAAACAGAGATGTTGTAAGGTAAAATGACAGCTAGGATTTGACAGAGCTGGGATCTGACACCAGATCTGTCTGAGCCAGAACCCATGCTCTTCTTTTAAAGATGATGCTCTACTCTCAAGACAGATGGTTGGTCTGCAGTTTTAAAAAATGTCCTCTCTGCAACTTTGGACATTTCTCCTTGGGAGGGGAAATGATGAGCTTGGTCAAGATGAGCATGATGAGCAAGTCCTTTTCCATTCTAAGGTTCTAGAACTGAGTATAGTTTACAGTTTAAGCTAAGAGTTCATTTAAAAAGAAGGGAGCTTGTTTTCCCAAAATATCTATGTATGGTTTAGACATTGAGATTCTTTTAAAAAAATTTTATTTTTCAATCACAGTTTATATTCAATATTATTTTTTAGTTTCAGCTGTAAAGCACAGTTGTTAAAAAATCATATACTTTACAATGTGGCCCCCCTGATATTTCAAGTGCCCACCTGTTGCCCTACATAGTTATTAAACTGTCATTGACTATATTCCCATTGCTGTTCTCCACATCCCTGGAACTATTTTGTGACTACCAATTTGTAGTTATTGATCCCTTCACCTTCCTGGCAACCATTCATCTGATCTCTGTATCTATGAATCTGTTTCTATCTTGCTTGTTTATTTTGCTCTTTAGGTTCTACATACAAGTGAAGTCATTTGTCTTTCTCATTTAGATTTATTTCACATAGCATAATACCCTCCACATCCACCCATGCTGTTGTAAATGGTACGGTTTCATTCTTTTTTATGGCCAGGTAATATTCCATTGTATATAGGTACCACAGGATTTTTTATCCGCTTGTTTACTGATGGCTACTTAGGTTGCTTCAATATTTTGGCTGCTGTAAATAATGCTGCAATGAACACATGTGTGCATATATTCTTTTGAATTGATATTTTGGGTTTCTTCCAATATAATTTCATTTGTTTATCTTTTCTTTTGTTCTCCTTGCCCAACGTTGATATATCAGAAAAAATATTGCCAAGAGAAATGTCTGAAACCTTTGCTGCCTATGCTTGCGTCTAGGAGTTTTATGGTTTTGCATCTTACATTTAAGTCTTTAATCCATTTTTAGTTTATTTTTTTGTATGTGGTGTAAAAAGGTGGTCTAATCTCATTTTTTTTTGCATGTATCTATCCATTTTTCCCAGAACCACTTATTGAGTAGACTGCCTTTACATATTATATGTTCTTGCCTCCTTTGTCATATATTGATTAAACATATAGGTGTAGGTTTATTTCTGGGCTCTATATTTTGTTCCATTGATCTACATGTCTCTTTTTATGCCAGTACCATGCCATTTTGATTGCTATGGCTTTTGTACTATAGTTTGATATCAAGGCAGTGTGATACCCCTAACTTTATTTTTCTGTCTCAAGATTACGATAGCTATTCAGGGTCTTTTGTGGGTCCATATAAAATTTTGAATTATTTGTTCTAATTCTGTGAAAAGTGTCACTGGCGTTTTGATAGGAATTGCATTGAATCTATAGATTGTTTTGGTTAGTATGGACATTTTAATGATAATTCTTTCTATCTGTGAACATGGTATATGCTGCAATTTATTTGTATTTCTTCACTTTATAATTTTCCAAGTAGAGTTCTTTTATCTCCTTAGTTACATTTATTCCTAGATATATTTTGACATAAGTGTAAATGTGATTGTTTTCTTATGTTTCCTTTCTCATAGTTTATTAGTGGTGTAAAAAGATGCAACCAATTTCTTATTATTTATTTAGTATTCTGCTACCTTATTGAATATGCAATTGAATTGAATTTGCAAATGACAGTTTTACTACTTCCTTTCCAACTTAGATTTTTTTAAATTTCTTCTTGTCTAATTATTGTGGCTAGAACGTCTAGTACTACTCTGAATATGAGTGGTGAATTGGGCATCCCTGTCTTGTTTCTGATTTTAAAGGAAACGCTTTCAGTTTTTCCCCATTGAGTATGATGTTAGCTGTGGGTTTGTCATGTATGGCCTTTTTATGTTGAGATATGTTCCCCTATTCCCACTTTGCTGAGTGTTTTTATCATAAATGGGAGCTGTATTTTATCAAATGATTTTCCTTCATTTGTTGATATAATCATATGATTTTTATCCTTCATTTTGTTCATGTGGTATGTCACATTAATTGATTTGTGGATATTGACCTGTCCATGCATCCTAGAATAAATTTTACTTGATCATGATGTATTTTATTTTAATTTATTGATGGATTAGGTTTGCTAATATTTTGTTGAGGATTTTTGCCTCTCTGCTCATCATGGGTTGTTCCTTTGCTTCTATGGCCTATAATTTCCTTTCTCCATAGTGCCTTTATATGGCCATATCTTGTTTTCAAATTAGGATAAAGCTGGCCTTGTAAAATGAGCTTGGGAGTCTTCCACCTCTCGAAATTTTTGAAATAGTTTGAGAAGGAGAGGTGTTAGTTCTTTGAATGTTTGGTAAAAATTCACCTGGGAAGCCATCCGGTCCATGACTTCTGGTCTTTGGGAATTTTTCGATTACTTCCTAAAAGTTTGTTGTTGTAAACAGTCTGTTCAGATTTTCTTATTCTTCCTGATTTAGTTTAGGAAGGTTTTATGTTTCTAGAAATTTATTCATTTTTTCCCCAGATTGTCCAATTTGTTGGCATATAGTTATTTGTAATATTTTCTTATAATTCTTTGTATTTCTGTTGGTTGTTACTTCTCCTCTTTCTATTCTGATTATTTATCTGAGCCCTCTCTTTTTCTTGATGAGCCTGGTTAAAGGTTTGTCAACCTCCTTTATCTTTTCAGAGAAACAGCTCTTGGTTTCATTGATCTTTTGAATTATTTTTTAGACTATATTTTGTTTATTTTTACTCTAATACTTATTATTTCCTTTCTTCTAATCATTTTGGGCTTTTTTTGTTATTCATTTTCTAGTTCCTGTAGGTTTAAGGTAAGACTGTTTATTTGAAATGTTTCTTGTTTCTGAAGGTGAGCCTATATTCCTATGGATTTCCCTCTTAGGACTGCTTTCACAGTGTCCCATATATTTTGCTTTGTTGTGTATTCATTTTCATTTAGATATCGAGAATCTTCAGGCTATGGCCCACGACTAGGAGTTTTTGCATGATTCTTTTTTCAGATCACTTATAATCAAAACCATGTAGAGCAGTGGTCTCCAACCTTTTTGGCATCAGGGATTGGTTTTGTGGAAGATGATGAGGTCAGGGGTGACAGGAGGAGGGACTCAGGTGAGTTTCACTTGCAGCCTGGTTGCTAACAGGCTGTGGAAAAATACTAGTCCATGGCTTGAGTGTTGGGGACCCCTGAAGTAGAGGATCTTTTGTTCTTATCTGCTCATATCTCTTCTGTGTCTAGATACTTTATAAATTTTGTCCTTGGCTATCTGGAGTCTGTTTTATAGGGCTTATTAGAAATAACAGTCAAACACTTCGATGTGATGCCAAGTCTTGCTTATGTAGGAGGCCTGTCAATTTGCAGTAGCATGTTGTTAACAATGGATCCATCTCAACTGCCCTATTGGCACAGGAGAGATGGGTTGTTCCTCTTGACACAGTACTATCCCAGGACAATGTGAATAATTCAGTCTATCATACAGATGTTTGGCCCACAAAACAGCAAACTGCAGTTAGTTGGTAACATCTGTTTTTTTGTAAAGTCCCGCCTCCCATTCCATTGTCTACGTTTCATAAATCCACATTTAGAATACACTTTGGAATTTGATAGGCCCAGTGGAAGTGTGGGAGACGATGGACTTTAGGGCCTAGTTCCCTCCCCAACGCCACCATAGATGGAGGAGAGGAACACTGATTATTGTTGAACTTAGCTGCTGGCTCCCAAGAAACAGTGATTCATTTATAAAACTGTGTGATTTCTCTTGCAGAAAAAAACAAAACCAAACTCAACTGCTATTTTTAGAGACTTTTTTTTCTTTTTCAAATGAAAGGGCTCTGAAAGTAAACCTACCCAGCCAGGAAGACTATCCTTGAGCTTTCCAAATCTATCCACTAAAGTAGGAATTTGAAAGCCCCACCACAAATTGCTTTTCACTTCAACCAGGATGCTTATTATGATCCCCTGGCTCCACTCTGCTCTCCTATTACTTACACATGAATTTAGTTGCCCTGTATTTTAATTACATGTGTAGAGCAGGTTTTATGTTCTCTTCTCTGAGTACTCATAAACTTCACAGAGATCACCAAAAACCATGTTGTTCTTAAAATAGTCATTGCCTTCTTTTGTTGCAGTGATACCAAATGACACTCTCTCAACCCAACATTGGCTTGTATAAGTGCATTAGGATCCTGGCAGGCATGCTCTTCCAGACTGCAGTGTAGTCTGAGTTAAGCTTATCCCTGGTCATGGAACTCAATGCCTAAAACACACCATCAGAGACACATGACGGGCAACAGGCCCAAGAGGAATTTCAGTGGAATCCTTCAAACCCACAGGTGACCAGTGTCTGAGTCAGAACCCTCGGCATGGGGGTGGTGTTTATTTTGCTTATTAGCTATGATGAAAAAAACACAAGGATTTCACATGCTTGCATCCCACAGATATCTTATTCCCCTTGTTCTATGCCATCATTTTGTAGTTTGAAATCCACAAGATGTGCCTTTTTTAGTTATGTGAGAATTGTGACTTTGGCTGACTTGAAAGTCCAGTCACAATATTAAACATCACAGAGAACTTCACATGGAGAAGCTGTACAAAGAGAACACTGTGTTTTACAACGAGGTTGTACTGTTACAATTACCCTTTCCCCTCTTTTTGCTCAAGCTTATTTGATTGCGATGGGAAGCAATATAATAAAAATATAAATCAGTCTCTGGCCCATAAATAACTGCTTAAGTCTTCCTCCTGCTCTTCTGAAAATACAGAAGAAGAATACCATCCCTCCAGCAGATTGTTGATAAGTCAGACACCAATGATAATATTTCAGGTGACATGGCCATAAAGCATGAGTCCTGAATGTTTCCCTTCCTGAAATTTCGCTAATTGTAACATAATTCACGAACATGTTTTAAAAAAAATTCACATTAACAGGTCAGCTCAAAAGGCTATTTTAATAAAGGAGTATTATCACATTCCTGTATTATTTTAGAAAGCAAGCACTATTGACCCAGCTGAGTGTCATTGGCGGGTAAAGGGCTGGAGTTCTCGAGTCCAGGGTTCTGAAGTGTTTCTCTAATTCTCTGTAGCTCTCTGGGGTATAAGCATAATGATGTATATCTCAGACAATCCAGGAGTCATAATGAAATAATTTTAAACTGGTGGTGAATCTTGGAATTTATCCTCATGTCACTATACAATTGGATAGAAAGAGGTAAGTTCAAGGGGTTCTTTTTACATTGGTGTTCCTAAGGCCAGATCACCAGCAAGACTGGTCTGCAGCTTCCTTCCTTTCCGTCATCCCCAAATCCATGACTTTGACAACTTGTTTGGCTGTTGTGTGTGTGTTTGTGACTATTTCCAAAATCCTGGGTCTGCAATGGTAATTCTTACTGCTTTGGGAACAGGAATTCAGAATGAAAACAGATGTTTTAAAATTCATGTGTTTGACAATAATTTTTCTTTAAAATAACTATAAAGTCCATAACTCAATGTCAGAGAGGTTCATAGCAGTGGTTCTGATGGAAAACACTTGGGTATTTCTCTTCTGGTATATCATGGCAGCAGAACTGTTGATGATACCTGAAGATGAGTTGAGTTATGGCCCTTAGTTAAGTAACTGGTTATCTAGTTTTCTTTTTCCCTTAGATTTGTTGAAAGGTCTCAGTTAAATGAGCATGAAGGTTTCCAGGTATGCATGTGAGGTATGTGGAGATTGCCCACTGTTCGGAGAGGCGCAGACTGGAGACCATATGTGCAGTAAAGCTTGAGCTCGTGCAGTGTCCTTGGCTGGAAATTCTGGGTCAGGGCCTTTTCCTTTTGTGGTTGCTTGGTTTCTAATTTTGGTTTCTAATTGTACCAGCCAAAGTACCACAAGACCACAGCTGGAAAGTGGCATTTGGACAAAAAGAAATAAGTCTGTTGTAATCTCCCTTTCCTGTTAGATAGATTAAATACTACATTATATATTAACCATAGATTTTGAACTTGCTAAAGAGCTAGTATGTCATGTATTTTATTTCTCCTGATTCCCCTCCACAGTGCTCATTAACCAAAACACCCAAATTTTATGGATGAGGAAGAAATTCAAAGATTCAAAATTATCTGCTCAAGTTAAAGCAAGTAATTTTTGCTTTTATTTTTTTAAAAAAGGATCAAAAGCTAGAAAGTACAGCTCATGCAATTTCTCAGAGTATTAGTTTTTTCGCATGTAGTGAGAACCTAGAATATCTGTGAGAGTTCTCCTAGGACTAAGTTACTGTGGTTTTTTAGGTTGGAGCCTGAGAAAATTGAACTGAGTTTGGGAAGAGGAGAAAACATTGTAAGCAAGAGAAGTAACTGTATTGAAGTAAGAAACCTTAATGGATGAAAATGAAGAGAGACCTTGAAATAAAGCCCTGAATTGAGCCTTTTAAAAAGACATAAAACTTAGGAGACATAGGTTTGGTTCTTTTTCTTAGAAAATCTTGGGGGAAGTTATCAAGATATTTAAGGAAAAAACTGAAGACATGGAATGGGGCATGACTAATGGAGATTAAGAAAATATTTTTATATCCTAAATTGGAGTATAGATAGAACATTGCTAGGGTTAAATTTTATTTTATTTAATTTCTTTTCAGGATTTCTATTTAAAATGCTGAAAGCACAAGATGAAATATGGCCTAATTCAGATATAACAGGTGAACAGGAGGGTATTTCTTGGGGTTATCATTTGAGTAACTATGAAATGTTTGATACTGGAGAATAAGTTGCTAAAGTTGTTTATAAAACTTATAAAGAGTTGTGTATGCATTAGTTTTTATGCTGGCTGGCCTAAGGTCAGGGTACATAAGAAAATACATGCCTCACACCTCTCCCCTCTCCTGGTTAGTCATACTTGATTGGTTCTGTGTACACTATGGAACCAGTAAATACTCTAGTTAAATTGTCACAAAATCCAAATACATGGCTGTCTTTACTTATGAGACAGATTTTCCTAAATCAATTTATCACTTCATCTCCCCACTCTTTAAATGTCTGACCTAATATTTTAATATACGCTTGGAATGGGCAGACATATATAGCATTGCAAACCTCAATCCATACACATCTTATCCTGATAGTTGTGTGTGAATGAAGATATTGGTCATCTGTCATCTATAGTCTCTATACTCTGAGCTTTAATTATGTTAATTTCTTTACCATTCACAATAATTTGTTGGCTAAGTATCCTTTTCATTTTGTTGAAGAAACTGAGGCTCAGAGAGTTAAACTAACTTGTTAGAGGTTACTTAGTCACCAGGGTTTGACTTGAAACATGCATGACTCCAAAATATTTAGACTTTTCAAGTCACTCATTGGAACTCAGAAAATTCAGCAAAGACTGTGAATCTGATATCAACCATTTTCAAGGTGTTGTAGACATTTCCAAGCAAAACATTAACTTGTCTCTGAACCCATTTTTTAGGAAGCTGTTTATAGTTGGGCACTCACGAAACATTTTTCTTCTAGTAAAATTATTTCTTTAGTGGCCACATGTCAAGAAAACCATATAAATGAATATGACCTTATTCTGCTAGACAGGTCCTCTGGAATCTTTTGAATCCATCAGTTGTTACATATGCAGCTGTAAAAATGTTTAGAAGAATAAACAATTAAATGTCATAACAGTTATTTTCTTAGCCTGTGGTTAAAACCAGCAACATCACAACAAAACCTCTACAAACCGTAGGTGGTATAATTAGAGGAATGGTCTTCACCCTTTGTGTATATTCTTTTTAAGTAAGGAACAAAGCATTAGAAGTACAATACCTGTAAACTGTACTTGACTGCTGAGGCTTTGTATCCAAAAGCTGACAAGGGGGGATCTGAGAAAACAATAGATTGAGAGGTGCCGAAATGTGAGTTATCTTCAAAGGCATTCTGTCGTATGTGAGGAGGCCGTGCATTTGCTGAGATAGCTCCTCCGGTTGCCGATAAACTCAGGGAGGAGAGAGAAACATACACGCTCTCTCTGGCTTCGCAGCCTGACTTAGGACCATAGCTGGAATTCTCCCAGTCAACTCCCTCATTTGAGAGATAATGCTTGGAGAGGGAGAGCAACTTTCCCAAAGCAATACAGTTAGTTAATGGAAGAGCTGAGACTAGAAGCCAGAACTAATGGAGGCTCCTCTCAGCGTTCATTTGGGTTAGTGGTGGTAGGGATCCAAGGTTGAGAAAGCTTGGGCCGGTGGGGGTCGGGGGATGCGACTAGCCTGTGATTTGAGGGTCAATCTAAAACAGATGCAACTGAACTAACAAGTTTATAACAAGTTTCAGTGTCGCTACATTAGAAAGGGCTAAATCATTAACCTTGCAAATAGAAATTTATAAGTATTGACGAAACTTGACCTTAAGCCAATCACTTCCTTCCATTTCCCAGCGTCCCAGGAACACACTCACGTATTCATGTACGCATGCGCACACAGCGTCCCTTCACACTTCTCGCTGTGAAAGCATGCGTTAGTGACAGTGCAGGAAGTGTTGCCGATTTCCTCATAAACTGTGCTTTTTTAAAATAAACATAATCACTCACTTTGGTGTAATCACTCATTTTGCAGAAAAATAATCTTAAGTGATGCATAAACAAGAGGGCTTTGCCTACAAATTGGAACTGTCACAGGTTAATTTTCTCCCATAGCTTGGAAATAACAAACCCTCTATTCAGAAGACAGTATAGACGACATTAGTGCTGTTTCTGATGCTCTCATTGCCCCTTCCTTCCTGGGTACATTTGAGGATTGCCCCTCTACCCTCTGAAGTTAGCCATGACCATCGTAAGACTCACCTTGGACAATGAACTGAAAGACAAAATGGTATGTGTCACTTTTGGGCCGCTTAAGAGCCAGTGTGTGAGTGAGTTTCTGTCCTTCCACTTCCCTGCTACATGGACCAATGGCTGCTTCATTAGCCCAGGATTTAATTGACATGACATAGAGCAGAGTGTCAGTCAACCTGGGATGGACATAGAGTGTGAGGGAGAAATAACACTTTGTGGTTTTAAGCCACACAGGTTTGGGGATGGTTTGTTACCATAGCACAATTTAGGCAATCCTAACTATTGGTGCATTGTTGATAGGCTCATACTTTTCCATAAGATGATATATTTTTAGTAAATGTCTGATTACTAATGGAAGTTTCCACATGTCTGTTGAAAGAATAGGAGAGGCCCAGAGTTGATTCTCTCACTGTGCCCAAGAAAAATTGTGTAATCAGAGTATCTTCTTCCATTTGGATGGTACTTTAATTTTTAAAGCCCTTTCTCAGAAGTAATGCTTTATCATATACCCATGAGATAGATGGTTGGGTGATATACCATTTTGCCCCTTAGATGGATAACCCTTAGATTTGGAAGGTTTAAGTGACACATTTATGACTGGGAAGGTGCAAGAGATCTATATTTCATTCACTAGAATATTCTGCCTCTGTTCTTCAAATAGAAAAGTTTTTCAGTTAATTCTTTTGTGTAGTGTGGAGGTTTGTGGGAGGTAGCCAAAAGCAAATATATTGTACTGAAGGTAGGGGGGAAAGTGACTAAATTTTATATAACCCTGTCTGGTGGGTGCTCACTCTATTGCTTAGTATATGGCAGGGCACAATAGATATGGCTGCAGTTTCACTTTTAATGGGATCCACATCCTTTCCCTTTCCATTCCCACATTATTTCCTTTCCTTCCACCTAACTTCTACCCTGAAACAAATATGCATGAAATTCCTTGTAGAGTGGACAAACTGATATTCCACAATTAAAATGAATACCCTCTATGTTACTGTCCAAATGTTTGTGCCCCCCTCCGCCCCCACTCATATGTTGAAAACTTAATTCCAAATGTAATAGGTGGTCAGGGCTTTTGAGAGGAAATTGATGAATGAGATTAATGCCCTTAGAAAGGATGCCCGAGAGAGCTCTCCTGTCCTTCTGCCATGTGAGGATACAATGAGAAGGTTGCACACCAAAGAAGGCTCCACTCAACCAGGCTAGCATCCTGATCTTGGACTTCTGGTCTCTAGACCGTGAGAAATAAATCTTTGTTGTTTATAAGCTTCCCAGTCTGTGGTATTTTGGCATAGTAGCCCAAACAGACTAACACATCCTGATTAACACTGACATCTAAAGTTCCTGCTACTGAATAAATGACAGTAGTGATAGGCCATCTTTAAGATACCCGCCCCCATGGTCCCTGCCTTTTGATATTTACACCCTTGTGTAATCCCCTCTCTTTGATTGTGAGGTGGATTTGTTGACCTGATTTTAATGCATAAATGTGACAGAAGTGATGGAATGTCATTGTAAAGAATAGTTATCAAACGACTGTGGCTTTTGTCTTGGGAAGTCTCTGGCTCTTCCCTCGTGGACCACCAAGTGCTAAGTCATGAGGACACTCAGGTAGCCTGTGGAGAGGTCCATGTAGCAAGAAACTAAGGCCTGGAAAAAACAGATGAGTGAGCTTGGAAGCAGATTCCTCAGCTTCAGTCGAGCTCGACATGATGTAGCTTTCACCAACAGCTTGATTGTGACCTCCTGAGAGATGCTGAGAAAGAGGCACGCAGCCGTTCTGCCCAGGTTCTTGACCAAGAGTAACTGTGACGCTCTATGTGTTTGTTGTGTTAAGTCGCTGCATTTTGGGGTAATTTGTTATGCAGCAATTGAAAACTGCTATAAAATCAAACCTATTTTGAGAGCAAGTTTTAATGGGAAATGGCCATGGTCAGGGCAGGGCAAGCTCTGGACAAGAAGTTGCCTGTAAAAGGGTACAGGTGCACATGGGACAATGTTAGCTTATATCTCACTTTTTAAAAAAAATTATGTTTTATTGATTATGCTATTATAGTTGTCCTGATTTTTCCCCTCTGCTCCTCCTCCACCTAGCACCCCCAACTCACTCCGGCGATCACCCCACCATTATTCATGTCCATGGGTCATGCATATCAATTCTTTGGCTACTCCATTTCCTATATTGTACTTTATATCATGGCTATTCTGTAACTACCTATTTGTACTTCTTAATCCCCTCACCTCTTTACTCATTCCCCCACGACCCCCTCCCATTTGGCAACCAACAAACACCCTCTGTATCCATGATTCTGTCTCTGTTTTTCTCATTTGCTTAGTTTGTTTTTTAGATTTAATTTTTGGTAGATTTGTGTTTTTTGCTATTTTACTTTTCATAGTTTTGATCTTCTTTTTCTTAAATAAGTCCCTTTAACATTTCATATAATAATGGTTTGGTGATGATGAACTCATTTAGTTTTTTCTTGTCTGGGAAGCTCTTTATCTGCCCTTTGATTTTAAATGATAGATTTACTGGGTAGACCAATCTTGGCTGTAGCTCCCTGGTTTTTAATGACTTTGAATATATCTTGCCAGCCCCTTCTAACCTGCAAAGTTTCTTTTGAGAAATCAGCTGACAGTCTTATGGGAACTCTCCTGTAGGTAACTAACTTCTTTTCTCATACTGCTTTTAAGATTCTCTCTTTATCTTTAAACATTGGCATTTTACTTATGATTTGTCTTGGAGTGGGACTCTTTTCATCCATCTTGGTTGGTACTCTGTGTGCTTCCTTGATTTGCATGTCTATTTCCTTCACCAAATTAGGGAAGTTTCCTTTCATTATTTTTTCAAATAGATTTCCAATTTCTTGCTCTTTCTTTTTTCCTTCTTGCACCCCTATGATGCGAATGTTGGACCTCTTGAAGTTGTCCCAGAGCCTGCTTATACTATCCTCAATTTTTTGGATTCTTCCTTTTTTCTGTTGTTCTTATTGCTGTTTCTTTGCTTCCTTATGTTCCATATCATTGATTTCATTCTCGGCTTCAACTGCTCTACTATTGTTTCCTGTAAATTGTTCTTTATTTCAATTAATGTATCCTTTGTTTCTGACTGGATCTTTTTTTATCCTGTTGAGGTCCTAAGTACCTTAAACATCCTTATAACCAGTGTTTTGAACTCTGCATCTGATAGATTGCTTTTCTCCATTTTGTTTAGCTCTTTTTCTGGGGTTTTGATCTGTTCTTTGATTTGAGCCATGTTTCTTTGTGTCCTCATTTTGGCAGCCTCCCTGTGTTTGTTTCTATATATTAAGTAGAGCTTTTTTGACTTGGTGTCTTTGTACTGTAGTAGGTGTCCTATATGGTCTAGTGACAGAGGCGCCCCTATCACCCAAGCTGGGTACTTGGGGTGCACCCTTTGTGTGGGATGAGTACACCTTCTTCTTGTAGTTGAGACTTGGTTGCTGTTGGCAGATTCATGAGAGGGATTTACCCGGACCTGTCACCAACCTCCACTGTCCCTGGAGGATCAGCTGTGCAGGGGTAGGGTAACTGTGCTCCGACATGGTCTGTAGCTGTCCAATGGGTACACTAGCCCTGGGTTTTCTGGGTGGTATAGGACAAGGTCAGCCCCCACCTGTGTTTTGCCCAGGGCCACCCTCCCTGAGCTATAAAGCAATCTGAGATGGCTGCTGCTTGTGCTGGGCTTGGAGATTCCCAGGTGAAGCGGACCTATGAAACTAGGCTGGCTGCTGCAAGTGCTGAGCCTGGGGCTCACTGAGGCCATCTGTTGCTTGTTTGATAGGATTTAGAAAGTTGTGAAGCCCGAGCCAACACTAGCCATTCATATGGAAAAGCAATGAGGGTGGGCCCCTAAGTTAGGTGGAGTGGAGCCTCTGGGGATTTCCAAGGTGGGTCAAACAATGTTAGCCAGGTTGATGGAGTTTCAGATATGGCAGCAGCTTGCTGGCTCTGTGTGGGTAAGGTGTAGAAAATGGACAATGGCTTCTGCTCAACTTGATGCCAGATACTTCAGTATCTCCCTGTGTATGACTTGTGCCTTTCAAGCTGCTGCCCTGGTGCTGGAGCTCAGAGGGAGTAAGTCTGAATAGGTGAGTCTATGTGTGGGTTCTTTAAGAGTAACTGTTTGGGGTTCCAGGAGTTTCTTCCACTGACTCATTCCTAGCTGGGTTTTATAGCCAGAAGTTGTGGGACTTATCTTCCTGGCACTGGAACCCTGGGTTGGAGGGCCTGGTGTGGGGCTGGGACTCCTCACTCCCAAGATACCCATCCTGAATTTTTATCCACTGCACATGGGTGAGGGACCAGCTTGTTTTGCATCTGTGCTCTTCTTACCAGTCTGGATGGATATAGTTTCTTTAATTCCGTAATTGTCAGACTTCCATTCAACTCAATTTCTGACTATTCTGAGCGATGATTGTTTTATATTTTAGTTGTAATTTTGATGTGGTTGTACAAAGAGGCGAGCCATGTGTGCCTACACTGACATCTTGACTGGAAGTCAGCCTATATCTCACTTTTGTCAAACATATTTCATCCTAATTTTTCAGGTTGTACAAATATAAAAGTTATATATGAATGCACATATGTGAGAACTGAACTAACTTAGTCTAGCTCTTACTCTTGACAAAAGAGAAAACCAAGACCTGGAGAGGATGTCTTAATGTGTTCCATGCCACCAAATACCCAGTTACAAACTGGGACTGAATCCCAGGCTTGCTCACACATGGTCCATCGCTCTTTCAGCTGTGCCATGCTGCTTCTCTCTTCAAAGTTAAGAAAGGAAACCAGTTTAGGATTAGCCATTGCCATTCTACGAAGTATTCTTAAAAGGTGACAATGTTTCTCATTTTATAAAATGTCCCAAAATGACATTTAAAGACCTGGAGAGTATTATGCTATGTGAAATAAGTCAGTCAGACAAAGACAAGCACTATGATTTCACTTATATGTAGAATCAAATGGACAAAATAAACAAACAAAATAGAAACAGACTCATCGATACAGATAATAGACAAGAGAACAGACTGACAGCTGTTAGAGGGGAGAGGATGAGGAGCTGGGTGAAAAAGATGAAGAGATTAAGGAAAGGAAAAAAAATCCTCAGAGACACAGACAACAGTATGGTGATTACCAGAATGAAAGGGGGCGAGGTGAAGTAGGAGAGGGTAAAGCAGAGATAAATGGTGATTGAAGGAGACTTGAGTTGGGGTGTTGAACACAAAATACAATATACAGATGATGTTTTATAGAACTGTACACCTGAAACCTATATAATTTTATTAACCAATGTCACCCCAATAAATTTCATAAAAACTAAAAAAAAATAAAGATGTGTACAAAATTGGTAGTTATAATATGGTCACCGGGATGTAAAATACAGCCTATGGAATATAGTCAATAATATTGTAATAACTATTTATAGTGCCAGGTGGGTACTGGAAATATCAGGGGGAACACTTTGTAAAGTATATGATTGTCTAATCACTGTGCTGTACACCTGAAACCAATACAAAATAATATTGAATGTAAACTATAATTGAAAAATAAAAATTTAAGAAAGTGTACTGAGTTTAAAAAAAAAGACTTTTGAACAGTTTATATAGAGTATAATCATTCATTTAGCAACTTTTTATTGAGCACCTACTATGTGCTAGGCCCTGTGCTAGATACTGGGGTGGTTATAATGATAAAAGTTTTTGTTGGAGTTGCCAAAAAAAGCAAAGCAGCACATGAATCCTGTCTCTTTTATCAGTGGTGCTTTCTTCTGTCATCCTCAAAAAATACATTAGTTCTCATAGGCAGAAATCATTTTAAAATTCAATTATTTAATCTCAATATTGATCCAAAGATTTTAATGCTCTCTAAAAGAATTGATTGCACTTCCAGACTTAGTAAGGACAAAGAAGGCTTTTGAAGGTGGTTCCAGACAAGGCCACACCCACGTTCCCAGGCACTCCTCCCTGAAGTAGGAGAATGCATGGGCTTCAGAGCTCCACTTACCTGGATATAAACAACCACCTCACATAGCTGCTCTAGCTCCACTTGAGTTATTAGGCACCAACTAAATTCTTAGGAATAAGACAAGTGAGACATTCTGTGATACATTTTGTGAGCCACAATATTCTGGAAGTGAAATAGCACAGGTTTCTGTAGTCCAAAATTCTGGAAACAGTGTCGGTTTGATGCTTTCTAGTTAAACAACATTCAGCAAGACACTTAATATTGAACCTCCTGTTATTTATGTGCAAAATAATGAGAATAATAATTATACAACTTGCCTGTGGGAAGTACTTTGTAAGCTAATAAGTAATCTTCAGCACCTCCCTTATTTTCTGATTATAAAATCCTTGAAAGCAAAAAAGAGATGGTAATCCATTTTTAAAATCTTTTGCAGTCTTTACTGTGCCTAATACTTACTAGGTACTAATTATTTGTTGAAAAGCCACTACCTAATAGGGATAATATGTTTACCTGCCATGTGTCTGACAATGTCCTAAAACCTTCACTTCTATTGACTTTAGATTCTTCACAGTGACTCAATAGGTAATAATACTATCATCCTATGCTAGAGGTGAGGAAACCGAGGCACAGAGCAATTGAATAATTTACATAGTCTCAAAGTAATTGACAGAGCTGGAATTTAAATGTATACAGACTGGCTAACTGCCAAGATTTACTGCCTCTCTTTAAGAACTGGGCATTGATTTACTATTTCTCATTGGAAGAAACATAGGCAGAAAGAAAATAATTAGTTTCCTTATGTTGAATTAATGCATACTTCTTTTAAATAAGTTTTTATCCAATATCTCAGTCCCCCCAAACCCAAAGCAACCTCTCCCCCTAAAAAAACAAACAAAAAAAATCTCCAAATCATGTTACTCCAGATAAAATCATACTGAATCCTCTTCTGTTCAGTCTTCCTTCCAGTTGGATGAGGCCTTGACAGTTGACCATTTACAGTGCAGAGATGAAGATGGGGGCTTTTTATCTGGGAGGATACCTGAAAGGCAAGAAGAAGCAGGCTGGGGAATGTTAGCTGCACTCAAAAATTAGCTATACAAACCAGTGGGTCTCAGTTAAATCTCTGAACTGTATGTAGCCTGCTCATTTTCTGTCATAGTGAGCATGTAATGACAGTAAGTGAATACATTTTTAATAGACTAGGGAAGACCTACAAACCAGGAAAATGGCAGAATATTTCTGAAAAATACAGAAGAGCAGAAAAAGCAAGGTAAAGTAGCAGTTCTTGAATGCAGCTTACATGAAGTATATACAGTCTTAGCACATCCTCACTCTAGTGAGATGGGACATGCTAAACACATCTTGCAGATAAGGAAGATAAGGCTCAAAGGGGTTAAGTAATGGTTACCAAGAAACACTCTTAGCTTCAAAACCAGGCTTTCCCAACTTACTCCAATGTTCAAATACTTTCCATTCTGCTACTCATATATTCTACTTTTACTATGGTAGCCTTGACTGACTGTTTCTACTTAACTGAAGTTAGTCGTAAGGAGCCAGAAGACTACTAGAGTATGGCCAAAGCAAGTGGCTGCTATGTTGAAGGGAGGAGAGAGGGACAAAGGGCCTGAAAGAAAGGAAGAAATAGAACAGAAATCAAAAAGACCATGAGTCAGAGAAGAGCCTCTAAGAAAACAGTACTCCTCCAGTGGAAATTTTCCAGAAGGATAGGTTTCTGATTATAATAATCCTATTAAAAAGGAGAGAATAACTCCAGGAAACTTTAGATAGCCTTTTATTTCAAAGATGGATTCTTGCTCTTTGCCCTTTGTCATTCCTTCCTAACTTCCTTTCTTTTGCTCAGGGTCACTGGTTTGGGACCCTTCTACTTTCCCTGAACCAGGAGTTAGTCTTTGACTTTATCCCATTCTTAAAGAAGTAATCTTGCCGATATCAAATTATCCAAGGTGTTTAGGTCAGCAGTCACCAAACGCTGATCCCCAGATCAGACATGGACCATGATGAGGTTGCCAGTGCTCTTTGGTGGGCTGAGAAAAACGGGAAAATCCAGTGAGATTTTCATGATGCTAAATGCATTTAATATCTTTATCTTTTGTTCTGAGATTATACTCATCTTTCTTGTCTGTTGTTTCAGTGTTTCTAGTTTTATTAAATAATGATAAGAGTAGATGATTCCCCTTGAATACATACAAAAACATTTGAACAGTATATGAAGTACTTTCCTGGTCACTCTTGGGCACCAATTTGAGAGACGTGCCTAGTCTATTGGAAAGAGTCTAGTAATGGATACTGTTCAAGAGTCAGAAAAATATTTCTGGGGAGGGGGAACTATTGATATATTTAGTGGAAGATTTCATAGGTTGTTTTAAAGATTAAATTAGATTAAGTTCCTACTGCGGTATCTAGTGTGTTATTGGTATTTAAGCAATACTTTCTCCCTAAACCTTCTCTTCGTTGGCATAGGTCTATGAAGTGCATGACCTTTAACTTTCTTGGCCCTGGCCTACTAAACACCACAGAAACCACCAGTTTTAGTTTTGGTGACAAAAAACCCCCACACTTTTATCAACCTTTCCAGTGGGGCGATATCATCACCTGAATGAGAATTACTGAAGTCAAGTGGGATTCCTTAGAGCATCTTATAATGACCTATTGCTCTTCCCCACTTCCAGCACAGGTATATAAACACATGTGGAGGCAAATACTATTGTTCAGTTTGGGTCATAAAATGTTTACTATAAGCTAAACCTTAACCAGTTAGTACTCATGACAGCCTTAAAATAAGAATAGACATATGAATCTGACAGTGTCATTTTTTTCTCCAAAAAAAAAAAGTTAGAAATGAATCCAAATGATGTTACTTTTTAATGTTATGACTACTTGCTGGTCTTTCTTTTAGGAATTGCTTCTGCTTTGAATCTTACCTTGATAGACTCAACTGTTTTCTCTTTTCTGCCCTACAGAATCATATATGTAGTGGAATGTTGCTAAAGTATGTGAAACACCTGGTATAGTGTCTGGTACACAGCAAATGTCCAATACATACTATTGGAAAACTAGATGAATGGCCACTGCTCAATATCAAATATGTTCTACTGGGTAATGTCCAAAGGGTGCCCAAGGGGATGCAAGAGAACAGTTTAGACTCATTTACATGCCATTTATTCATAAATCCCCACACCTAACTCCAATAACAAGAAGGTAGATTTCACTTCTTCTCCACATTGTTCTCTGGTTGCATGTTGTATCTTAGCTTACTTGTTTGACCTTATTTTCCCTTGATATACTCAGGCTGATCCTATTTTGAACTAGTTTTGCCTGTGCTTGGGATTTTGTTGGAAGAAGTAAGCATGTATTGATTTCTTATTCCTTGAACCCGATAGAACTCATTCTTTCCATTTCTGAGCTAAAATCATTTTCTCATTTTTCCTTTTTTTTTTTGGGGGGGGGGTTTGAGGGAAATGTGAGCATTGAACAGGAATAGTGTCTGTGGATGTGTAACTTTCTCCTCCTTCCATTCCAGAGTCTATACACACATTCATGAGTTCAAAGGTCTTAGACCATGTAGGAACACAGAATGGACACAAAATGACAGAGTTTGGGCACTGTCACACATCTAACTTCACAATAGCTCAGGATCTGTGACAGTAGAAAGGGAATCAATACTTATTGTGCTAGGCTCTGTGCTAGGAACTTTTAAGTACATTGTCTCATCCACTAAAGAACTCTGGGGTGTTATTATGGGAAAATGGAAGAGAGGGAAGCTGAAGACTGGTCTTCATTGAACACAACACAAGTAGCCCTTGTTGTCAAGCACCTTTCTAATTGCTTTTATATAGCTTTACAGCTCTCTGTGGTGTTCCTATGATTTTCATTTTACAGTGAGGAAGGGAGAAGGCCAGATTTTTATACCCTGTTGCTGGCTTGTACACTTTTTCTGTGTATTTTGCAAGTTTATTTCAATTTTTTTTTTAAAGAATTAATGCTGTTTACTTCTCATTAAATGGTGTCCTTATATTTATCAGTATATTTTTCATAATCCATTTACTGGTTTGTTTGGCCAATAAGTAATTTTGTGCTTTGCTATGGTATTTAAAACCAATGTACTGAAGTCTCAACTTCTTGGTATAGGGCTAAAATGGATTTATTTTTGTTCACATCCTCCAAGGATGTTGTGCTGAAAATCTCCTTTCCCCATTGGTGGCAGCTCCCTTAACACTATCTTGGATAGATCCTATTAATTTCAGCCACTTTGCCATTGGAGAAATCTTATTCCAACAACTGAGGCTCAATTCTTTTTGCTTTTAAACTTCAGTCTCAAATTTGCTTTGAAGTTTTTTCTCTCCTCTTCCTCCAGGATAGGTAAAGCCTATTTGTTGTCAAGTGGATGTAGTTGTAGTGATAATGATAGGACATGGAGGAAGATCAGAGGTGCTTTTCATATACTTTCCCCTGCCATTGCCCACAAGGTGATTACACATCTGTTTTTCAGGGATAGTTTCAGTTTGTACCTATTGTCCTGGTGTAGTTATTAATAGCAATTCCTTTCATCCTCAAATTTGTCCTGGCTTACCTAAGAAATTATAAGATCACTCTAATTCTTCTTTTTTGTCCTTCCCATCTGTTGTCAGAGTTATAGACGAGGAAGGAGGAGGCAGACATCTCCTTGGTGATGCTGGTTAGTCATGGCTCCAATTGATGGTCTCCCTGTGTTGCAGATACCCAAATGTTCCTGCTCTGGTGGGCTGAGTGTGTGACTCTGCAGAAGACCCTATAGAAGCTTCCCACTCCACAATTCCTTTACTTGGGAGCTCTGAATCTGGTTTGTCTTTCTCCACACCATGTCAGCTTTTTCCTCCAGCAATGAGTTGCATAATTGCTTCCTGCAAGGGGTCCCTCTCCCACTAGAAAAAAAGCACCGTACAACCTTTTTGCATTGAGTAAGGGAGGGATTAACTTTATTGATGCTGCATTCCCATGGGAGTCCAGCTCCTCTTACCCCTCAGTTGGTTTTTTTTTTTGTAGGGACTGGGGTGGAAGGAGAGAGAGGTAGTTGTCCAGAGGTCTGGCTCTGCTCT
The DNA here is from genome assembly GCF_021234165.1 of Pteronotus mesoamericanus. Classification (NCBI taxonomy): domain Eukaryota; kingdom Metazoa; phylum Chordata; class Mammalia; order Chiroptera; family Mormoopidae; genus Pteronotus; species Pteronotus mesoamericanus. The sequence continues at coordinate 29,048,826 of NW_026555245.1, read as the reverse complement.
TGTGCCTCTCATAGTAAGTTCCATAGTAAGTCCTATGGAAGTGGCTGGCTCATAATAATTCCTTGAAATTGGAATATGGGGAATTGTACTGTTAGGTCCTCAGCGTGGGCCTCAGCTGAAACCCCAAGGCAACAGGTAAAGTTCTACTTGATATCATCTTATATAACAAACACCAGCTTTCACACATATGGCAGTATCAGCATATTGTCACAGTGAAGAGCAATAGGAACTGGGGATTCCAAGACAACTGCAGAGTAGGTGGAAGTTACACTCACCTGCTCCTGGTGTCAAACTAGAATTACAGCTAAATTATAGAGCAATCAACCTGAATAATTTACTGAAGTCTAGCTGAACTGAAATATAACCAAGGATTTTGAGAATAAGCTACATAAAGACTGGTGAGAAGGAGAGAGACAGAGAGCTGGCTCCTGCACCTGCCTACAGCAGCTGAGAAGGTGGAGCGATATTTAGGCTGCAAAACTCCCTCCCCCCAGGAGCTTGAGGTCTCAACCCCACCCAGGGATTCCCAGCCCAGAGCAACAGATAAGGGAAGAGGAGCCTGTGAAGCATCTGTTGGTGCAAATCAGCAGGGATTCAGACCACCTGGGAGAGACAGTTGTCTGCTGGAGACTCACCTTTGCAGGGCTGAGCACTCCCATAAGTACAGCACTAGCCTGGAGAATGCACTGTTTGGTCCTTCAACTACTGGTGAAACCACCCTGCTATGCTCAGGTTTTGCAGAGGGATCTGCTGGTGGCACCCAGCTGGGAACTTTGAGGTACTTTTTTTTTTTCTTTGGCAGATGCTTTTAGTGGAGACTCAGAGACTGATTAAACTGTATAGCTTTGGAAAGGGGACCATTCTTCTCCACCTCAAGTGCCTATCCCACACTCTCCCCCCACCTGTTGAATCATTTGGCATGATCTTCCATACCCTGTGGCCCTGGCCTGCTAAGTTCAGTCCCACAGGGGTCTCAGAGTGCTGCGCAGAGCTGGGACTTTTGGAGCGTGTCTCCCAGCGAGGATTTTGTCAGAGAATCAGACAGGTAGGTGCTGGGTTGTGTGGCCGCCCAACATCATGGGAGGTGGAGCGGGGGGTCACTCCTATCTCTCCTGCAAGCTCAGCCTGAGCTATTTTCCCAATGGGAAGATCATTTGATCTGCCGTTCTGACAGCTGGGTGTCACTGTCCTACTGAACTCAGTCCCACAGGGAGATCTGAGAACTGCTCAGAGCTGGGAACTTCAGAGCATGTCTCCCTTGGAGGCCCTTGCCCAGGAAGGGGAATAAGTGCCCATCCCCCTCCTACAGGCTTGCCAGCACCACTCCCATGGGAGACTGTCTGGATCTGCCCTTCCAAGTACTGGTGGCCCTGCCCTGCTAAGCTCAGCTCCACAGGGGTAAGGGAGTGCTGCTTGGAGCTGGGACATCTGGAGCATGTCTCCCTCCAAGGCTTTTGTCTGGGACTGGGATGAAGTAATTGCCCCGTTCCTGCAGGCTTGGCTCTCACCACCTCCAATGAGAGACTTTTGATCTGTGTTTCCAAGTCCTTTTGGCTCCACCCTGCTGAGCTTGCTCCTGCAGAAGGGTCAGCTGGCTGCACCCAACCTGAACCTGGTGTGCTCTCCTCCTGAGGGAGCCAAAGTTCGAGACTCTGGCAGAGACACAGTGGTATGGCTCTGGAGTAGGGGCCACTTTGCCCTCATTGACAGCCTGGTCACATGGACCCCAAGTAGAGGGCACACTAGCCCTGTCCTCTCAACCCCAGTCATCCCACCCTACTGAGCTTGCAACAGTGGAAGGGTCTGTGGGTCATAGCTGGCCTGGGCCCACTCATTTTTTCAGAAGGCTCTGGAGGAAGACCAGGCAAACTTAGGGAGAGGTGGAGTAGCTAACAAGTGGAGGCAATCCTCAGGGAGACTTATATCTTTTACATATCTGCCCCCAGCTCTAAGCTGGAGGAAGCCAACCTGTGAACACAGATTAGTCCCTCCCACACATGCTCAGGCTGTCGACTCAGCCACAACAGTGAATAGCATAGTAGCTCCAGACATATAGCCCAAGGCTGCTTACATACAATGTCTGAAATTGGCCTGTACCAGAACCAATATGTCTGTACCAGAGGTTTATCTTTATAGTCAGCCAGCCTAAAGGGTTAACTCCACCACAAAAGGTCCAACAGCATTCAAGACTCGACTACAATATGAGGGTACACATAACCCACACAAAACATTCCGGAACACCGAGCTCACTGAGATGAACAAAACACCTGAGATGAACAAAGCACCTATATCATAAAGATATAACAAGTTTGGGAGTCATTGCAGATCTACCTAATACACAAAGACAAATGAGGAGACAAAGAAATATACATGAAAGAACAAGAGATGTCCCCAGAAAAAGAATTAAATGAAATGAAAACAACCAAGATACCAGATACAGAGTTTAAAACAGTGGTTATAAGGCTGCCTAAGGACCTTAGAGGGAGAATGGATGATCTCAGTGAGAACTTAAATAAAGATAAATTAAGCATTAAAAAAGACATAGAAACCATAAAAAAGAACCAGTCATAAATGAAGACTACATTATCTGAAATGAAAAATATCCTAGAAGGAATCAACACCAGATTAGATGAAGCAGAGACCAAATCAGTGATTTAGAGAACAAGATAATGGAAAACACCCAAGCAGAGCATCAAAAAGAAAAGAGAATTTTAAAAATTATGAAAGTCTAAGGGATCTATGGGACTGCATTAAGTATAACAATATCCAGATCATAAGGGTAGCAGAAGAAGAAGAGAGTGAGCAAGGGATCAAGAACCTATTTGAAAAAATAATGACTGAAAACTTCCCTAACCTGGTGAAAGAAAAAGTCATACAAGTTCAGAAAGTACAGAGTCCCTATCAAGATGAACCCCAAAAGGCCCACACAAAGACACATCATAATTAAAATGCCAAAGGTTAAAGAAAAAGAAAGAACCTTAAAAGCAGCAAGAGAAAAGCAATTAGTTACCTAAAAAGGAGCTTCCATAGGGTTGTTAGCTGATTTCTCAACAGAAACACTTCAGGCCAGAAGGGATTGGCATGGAATATTCAAAATGATGAAAAGCAAAGGCCTACAACCCTTGACAAGATTACTCTATCCAGCAAAGCAATCATTTAAAATTGAAGGCAAAATGAAGAGCTTCCCAGAAAAAACAAAACACCTAAAGGAGTTCATTACCACTGAACAAGTATTGTAAGAAATGTTAAAGGGTATGCTTTAAGAAGTAGAAGAAAAATAGAAAAAGGAACATAGATATAAAGAATAAAAGGGCAATAAATATCTACCAATAATAATCATAAATATAAGTGGATTAAATTCTCTAATCAAAATACATAGGGTAGCTGAATGGATAAGAGAACATGACATATATATATATATACTGTCTCCAAAAACCCAACTCAGAACAAAAGATACACACAAATTGAAAGTGAATGGGTGGCAAAAATATTCCATGTAAATTGAAACAAACAGACCAAAAACAAAAAACTGGGGTAGCAATATTATTTGAGACAAAACATACCTCAAAACAAAGGCCATAACACTACATAATACTAAAGGGATCCATCCAACAAGAGTATATAACACTTGTAGACATATATGTACCCAACAGAGGAACACCTAAATATATAAAGAAAATCTTGATTAAATTAAGGGAAAGATCGACAGAAATACAACCATGGTAGGGGATTTTTAACAGCCTACTAACATCTATAGATAGATATCCAGACAAAAAATGAAAAAGGAACCAGAGACCTTAAATGACACACTGGATCACATTAATTTAATTGATATTTACAGAACATTTTATTCCAAAGCAGCAGAATATACATTCTTCTCAAGCGCACATGGAAAATTCTCAAAGATAGACTACATGTTAGGACACAAAATAAGTCTTAATAAATTTAAGAAGAGCAATATCATATCAAGCATCTTCTCTGACTACAAAGATATAAAGTGAGAAAGCAAATGCAGTAAGAAAATTGAAAACATTCAAACACATGAAGGCTAAGTAACGTGTTATTAAACAATGAATGGGTTAACAATGAGATCAAAAAATAAATCAAAAGTCCCCTGGAGATAAATGAAAATGAACACACAACAATCAAAAATCTGTGGGACAAAGCAAAAGCAGTCCTGAAAGGGAAGTTCATAACATTATAGGCCTAGTTCAAGAAGCAAGAAAAACTCAAATATAGAATCTACACCTAAAAGAACTAGAAAAAGGACTACAAGCAAAGCCCTGATAAGTAGAAGGAAGAAAATAATAGAAATTAAAGCAGAAATAAATGATATAGAGACAAAAAAAAAAAAGCAAAAAAGCAAATGATCAATGAAACCAAGGACTGATTCTTTGGAAAGATAAAAAGATTGAAAAACTTTTACCCAGACTCATCAAGAAAGAAGAGAGAGGACCAAAATAAATAAAATCAGAAATGAAAGAGGAGAAGTGACAACTGACACCACAGAAACACAAAGGATTGTAAGAAAATACTATGAACAACTATAAGCCAACAAATTGGACAACCTGGGTGAAATGAATAAATTCCTAGAAACCTACAATTTTCCAAAACTGAATCAGGAAGAATTAGAAAATCTGGGTAGACAATTTACAACTAATAAAATTGAAGCAGTAATCAAAAAACTCGCAGCAAAAGTCCTGGCCCAGATGGCTTTATAGGTGAATTTTATGAAACATTTAAAGAATTAACACCTATCCTTCTCAAACTATTCCAAAAAATTCAAAAGGAGGGAAGACTTCCAAGTTTATTTTATGATGTCAGCATTATCCTAATTCTGAAACACAAGAAAAAGTTTATAGACCTATATTCCTGATAAACATAGATGCTAAAATCTTCAACAAAATATCAGCAAACTGAATTTAGCAATATATTAAAAAGATCATACACCATGATCAAGTGGAATTTATTCTGGTGATGCAAGGTTGGTACAATATTTCCAAATCAATGAATGTGACATATACCACATAAACAAAATGAAGGATAAAAATCACATGCTCATATCAACAGATGCAGAAAAAGCATGTGATAGAATCCAGCACCAATTAAAAAAAAACTCTCAGCAAAGTGGGAATAGAGATACATCAATATAATAAAGGCCATATATGATAAACCTATAGCCAACATCATATTCAATGGGCAAAACAGGGATGTCCACTTTCACCACTCTTACTCTACACAGTACTGGAAATTTTAGCTACAACAATCGAACAAGAAAACACAGCCATCCAAATTGGAAAGGAGGAAGTAAAATTGTCATTATACGTAGATGACATGATATTGTATACGGAAAACCCTAAAGAACCCACCTAAAAACTACTAGATCTAATAAGAGGATTCAACAAAGTAGCAGGATAGAAAATTAATATTTCAAGATCTGTGGCATTTTTATACATCAGTAATGAACTATCAGAAAGAGAAATTAAAAAAAAATCCCATTTACTATTGCAACAACAGCAAAAAAGTACCTAGAAATAAATTTAATGAAGGAGATAAAATACCTGCACTCAGGAAGTTATAAGATACTGAAGAAAGAAACTGAGGAAGATACAAATAAGTGGAAGCAGATACTGTGTTCATGGATAGGAAATATCAACAGCTTTAGAATGTCTATACTACCCAAAAGAATCTACAAATTCAACACCAATTCTTATTACCAATGACATATCTAGAACAAATAGCTTCAGCAATTTTAAAAAGAACAAAGCTGGAGGTACCACACTACCTGATATCAAACTTTACTACAAGGACATAGTAATCAAAACAGCATAGTATTGACACAAAAACAGGCATATAGATCAATGGAGCAGAACAGAGAGCACAGATATAAAACCATACATTTATGGTCAATTAATCTTTGGCATAGGAAGCAAGCACATAAAACGGGGTAGAGATAGACTCTTCAATAAATGGTATTTGGAAAATTGGACCAAAATATGAAAAAAAAATGAAACTAGACCACTTGCTTATGCTATACACAAGTGTAAATGGATTAAAGACTTATACATAAATCATGAAACCATAAGAATTCTGAAAGAAGACATAGGCGGTAAAATTTCAGACATTTCTCATAGCAATATTTTTGCTGATCTATCTCCTTGGGCAAGGGAAACAAAGGAAAAAATAATCAAATGGGACTACATCAAACTAAAAGTTTTGCACAGCAAAGGAAACCATTAATAAAATGAAAAGGGTATTGACTGAATGGGAGAACATATTTGCCAATAGTACATCTGATGAGGGGTTAATGTCTAAAATATATAATGAACATATGCAACTTAACATCAAGAAGTCAAACGGTCTAATTAAAAAATGGGCAAAGGACCTGAATAGACAATTCTCCAAAGAAGACATAGAGATGGCCAATAGACATAGGATGCTCAACATTACAAATTGTCAGAGAGATGCCAGTTAAAGTCACAATGAGATATTAATGCACACCTGCCAGAATGGCTATCAGCAATAAATCAACAAATTGCAAGTGTTGGTGAGGCTGTGGAGAAAAGGGAACCTTCATGCGCTGTTGGTGGGAATGCAGACTGGTGCAGCCACTATGGAAATTCCTCAATAATTTAAAAACAGCTGCCTTTTTCCCAGTGATCCCACTTCTGTGAATATATCCTAAGAATCTCATAACACCAATTCAAAAAATTACACCCCTATACACCCCTAAGTTCATTATAGCATTATCTACATTATACACCCCTAAGTTCATTATAGCATTACCTACATTAGCCAAGACCTGGAAACAGCCTAAGTGCCCGACAGTAGAAGAGTGGATCAAAAAACTGTGGTACATTTACACAGTGGAATACTATTTGGCCGTAAAAAAAAAAAAGTAAATCTTATCTTTTGTGACAGCATGTATAAATGTGGAAGTTATTATGCTAAATGAAATAAGTGAATCAGAGAAAGACACATACCATATGATCTCATTTATATGTGGAATCTAATGAACAAAATATACTGACAAACAAAATAGAAACAGAGGCATATTTAAATGGAACAGGCAGCTGTCAAAGGGAAAAAAAGCTTGGAGGCTGGATGAAAGAAGGTGAAAGGATTAAATATATATATATTCTCACTACACAGACAATAGTGTGGTGATAGCCAGAGACAAAGGGGGTAGGGATAGGTAGATTTGGGTAGATGATGTTTTGTTGAGTTGTACACTTGAAATCTGTATGGATTTCTGAGTCAATGTCACACCAATAAATTCAATTAAAAAAAAAAAGATCAAAAGGAACTGGTATTCTTCCAGTTTAATTTTTGATTCACCTTAAAAAATTTTGTTTTCTTCTATTTAAAGATCCAAGTAACAATTTAGAAATAAGTAAGTGCCTTCCTTTTTAACTATCTTGTCAAAAACAACAACAACAAAATACATATTCTTTTCTTGGCCAGCCATGTTAACTGATCTAATATTTCTCAAGAAAATAGGAAACAGATAGGAAATCCAAGAACTTTTTATTCTTAAATACCATCAGTCAGCAAGGCCAGCTTTCTTTTTCCTATGATTTCTCTAAAACTGGATTAAAAATTCCTCAAAGGGCTGAAGCCATTTCTTATCTGCCTGTGCATTTCTGGTAGCTAACACAATGTCTGACACCTTAGAGTTGTTAAAAAATAATCTTTTCCTTGGTTACATTTCTTTTTGTGCTGTTCACAGTGCCTAGCACAATGTTGTATATATAAGCGCTGAACAGTTTTATTATTGTTGAAATACTGTATAGTCCCTTTGCCTCATTTTTCAGGTTGCTTGAAGAAAGAAAGGGTTCATTTAGAGAATGTGCCATTTAGTTTGAACCACATTTCTCAAAACTTTGCTTTCATTGCACTAATGCCAGAACATTATCATGGGAAGAGCACTGAATAGGGCTCAGAAAATGATCTTCACACCTCAGTCCCTTTTAAAGACCCCTTGGATGCCAGTGTTTCTGCCTAAGCAGCCATCGGAACATTTATTTTTATTAACTTTTCTGCGCATGCTCCTTCTTTGTTTAGCGGGCTTCTCCAGCCCCTCTCCCTGCCCCCTCTCCCTGCCCCCTCTCCCCAGCCCCGCAGCACTCCCAGGTGGGGTTCTGCCTGGTCAGGAGTCAGGCTCAGGGCTTCAGCTCAACTCATAAATGTGGAAATAACAAAATGTGTTCCCTGAAGCTTTGCAGCATTGTCAGGAAATGGGCTGCTTGCATGCTGCACTTCCACGGATCTGGAAATTCTGCCGAGCTTGGGTTGACTCCAGAAAAAAAAGTTTAAAAGTGTTCAGGGAAGAGAGGAATTAAAGCGGGCCATTAGCTGGAGACACCAGCGCTCCTGCTGAGTCTGTGTCTTGGCCGGCTCCTTGGCAGGGAGCGGTGCTGGAGCGGGTGTTGTGTACTGTGGCGGCAAAGTTTGCTTTTCTAAGGATCGGGGCTTTGCAGAAACTTTCCTTCCCACATTTTTCATATCTCAGAAATCTGCGTGGCACCCTTGGGAAGAGTTGGGGGTAGTAATTGTTTTCGGCTGGAAGAAAACAAGGCACAGAGGTCTAGACTTAGTACTCCTCAAGGATGGTTATTGTATCTTAACCATCTTAGCACTCACCTTGGCCCAGTCCCTCAATAAATATGTGTGGAATAAGGGAATGGGTAAAACTTGTTTCTATAATGACTCAGGTCTCAAAGGCAGGACCTGAGCTCATCCTTAGATCTGTTGGGTACTCTGAGCTTTGCAAACGATCACAGGGAACAAGAAGAATGGACCTTAGCACCAGTTTTCTTTGGTTGTGTTGCTGACATAACACTTTCCTCATTATTCTAAATTCAGAAAGAAATTTTCTGGTATTTGTAAAGGTCCAAATTGAGTTTTCAGGTCATACAATGGATCTATCATACTACGGAGATAGAGTTTTGGTTGGAGGAACATAAAGTTTAGTTGTTTTGTGGCATTTTCTCTGTGCTATTGGGCCACCAGAACAGTGGGAATCAGAATCTTAGGGCAGTGGTCAGAGGATCTGGTGGCCTCTAGTCCTTGCCCTAATTTAGGACTAAGACGTAAGATAAAAAGGCATCATAGCTTCTCAGGAAACTCTCCAGGTGACTAGAAAGGAATTTGATCACCAATCAAATAAAAAGAGAAGTGACTAGGGAATTAGGCTTACTTTTAATGTATTTCATTTTTTCCCATGATGCAATTTGGGGAGGATTTGGGTGTGTTCCTTTTCCTCTGCTCCTAAAGGCTTCCCCCTTGAGAGTCTTTTGGCCTATAGTGCTTGAGTTCAAATCCTGCCTCTGGCACTCACATGCTAAGTGATCTTGAGCAAGTTACTTACCTCTCTCTGAGTGCCAGCATCCTCAAAGGGAAAGTAGAGATGATAATAGTACTTAAATCACAGGTTATGAGGCTTTAATGACTTAATATTTGTAAAGCTCTTAAAATACTACATATGTGCTAGCTAAGATTATTGTTGTTTTGCTTTATCACCATCAATCAGAAAAGTTTACACAGGGGCCAAAATAGATCTTTTTCCAATATTGATAGAGTCTTATCTGGAGACTGAAGAATGAAATAGTTGAACTCTCAAGATTTTCTTACAAATAATGAGGTACTGTGAAATTTCTGATTTTCATCTTCACTACCCTCACAACTAGTTATTGAACCATTCTTGGTTCTAATTCCCCAAAGTCTTTCTTAGAGCTTAGTGTGCTAGTGCTTCACATGAATTTCCGGGGAATTTGAGCATGTTAGTTAATGCTTTTGAAATCTTAGAATGGAAGGCTCGAGATGTCTTTTCAAGTGTATACCTCTATCCACATCTTCTCTTCTGAACACCAGTTATGAAACTGAAACTGAGGTTTAACTGTAAAATATTGGTGAATGGTTAGGAGTCTTCTGAATAAAATCTTGCAATGTAAGCACTTTGTTACTTGTCTCTAGATTATTGAAGGGAAAAAAAACGTGGGAGGGAGCTGGCTTAGATCACCTAGGCAAAGCTATTTTCCATGAGCACTGCTATCCCAAAGCACAACAGGAAACTTAATTGAAAACTTAGCAGGTTGGAGAAAAACAGTAGCTAGCGCAACAAAGAGTGTGAGGAGAAGATAGGAAAAGAATGAGGAGGGCACAAAATTACCCAGAGTACTGAACATACCTCCCTATAATGAAACCTTTGTAAAATCATGCCTGGAAGTGTCTAGAACTCTCTAGGAGGGAGTTCATGTACATGCACACACAAACCTGGCACTTGAGTTGCAGATAACCTAACTTGACACCAACCGTGGCATAGCTACAAAAGTAATATTTTTACCAGGATGAAGTGTTGAACAGTTTCTCCAATGTATTAGTCATGCTTTAAGTTTAGATATGCAGGTTTTCTTTCTTTTTAACTCATTTTAATGTATACAACTTTCTGGTTTGATCTAGGAAAGAGGAATATTATCATTTCTGAATGCCAGAGTTATTCATGTACTCATAAAAGCAATCAAGTATCATCTATGCCAAGAGACTATATTTAGTAAAATGGGTGGACCTACCTTTTATGAGTTCCATTGAATCACCAGAATTGGGAAGTCACAAAATTACTTATAGAAACAGAAATAGAAAACAATGGTGAAGTCAGTATATTGCTTTGGACAGGTAATAATTTATTCTGCCAAATCTATGCTTTACTGAATATAATAGGAATTAAATCATCTGATATTACTCTTTTATCCTTACATTTATTAGAATTCCTTTTGAAGACTTGTAAATAACTTTGTGTCTGCCCATAGAATTTCAGTAAATAATGAATAGTGACGAGTTTTTTGAGGGTCTATTATGCAAGGTATTATATTTAGTGACTTAACTACAATATTAAAGCAGTAGTTCTCAAAATGGATGCCCCGAATGTGTGGGCATCACCTGGGAACTTGTAAGGAACTCACATTCTCAGGTCTCATTCCAGATCCTAAATCAGAAACTCTGGGGATGGGGTTTAGTAATCTTAATCTGCAGTTTAAAAAAATCCTCCAGGTGATTTTGATACATGTGGAAGTTTGAGAACTAGTGAGTGAGTTACTGCATAGTAGCTAACTATCTACTGACTTGGGTAAGGTCAGTTTGCTATAACAGAGAGTTTAACAAGCCAAATCTTGCTAAAACTAATGAGGGAGAATTGCCACACCCCTTTTGAAGTTCAACATATTAAGACTTAAAGAGGTTAAATTCACACAGTTGGGTTTCCATTCCAAGCCTATCTGTCTTCAAAGCTTATGTTTTTCCCCACCTACCTATGAGGGGAATTGCTGCAGCTCTTCTCTGCAGACAAATTTACTTTAAACTGGTTTCCATAGAGTTTTAGATCTGAAGGTAATCAAGATCAAGAACTAAATACATGATTTGCCTTCAATCCAGAAAATGTTTCTTTCATTGATTTTCCTTATGAATTTAGCAAACGGCTTAGAATCTTACTTTTCTCATTTGAAATAGGATAAGAATGGAGTATTTCATTGTATGTCTGTGAAAACCAAGGAGGTTAGGTAGCCAAGGGCCTTGGAACTCCTCAGATAGTACTATGGTATTTAGTTGTGCTTTACTAAATACATTACAACCTGAAAAGTTCTATGAAAATAAAATTTCCTCAATGAGGCATACTTTTAATATAGCAGATAAATATCAATATAAAATATTACAACCCCCTAATTGGAGTAAAAATAACATTTTTGTGATGCAAACCATATCCTCTAATACAGTATGTTTGCCAAGGAGCAATAGAAGTCTCTGGAAATCATGTATTACAGAACAATTGCGTCGATGGGAAAGATGGGATTGGGGATTATACATTTCAGAGGCACAATAATAAAGTTATTATTATTAGTTTTGGTCTAGGAATATCAATAGTGATGGTGTTTTATTGCAGTAAGTGTATAGCCGTAACACCTTAGCATTACTGAGTGTATCTAACATTTGATAACACTGAGTTTTTCTTAAAAATAATAGCCTTCATTTTCCAACAAAATCAGCACTATTGTTAATACAGACTTTCTCTTACACAGGCAGGTCAAAAGTAGGTTTACAGTTTTTCAAATGGAGAATAATACAATAATTAATAAATAATAAGCTATGTTAATTGTAAACCTACTTTTGCTCCACCCTGTGTATTTTATATCAACTTTTTAAAAAAATCCTCACCTGAGGATATGTTAATTGATTTTAGAGAGAGAGGAAGGAGGAGAGAGAGAGAAAGAGAGAAACATAAATGTGAGAGAAACATCAGTAAGTTGCCTTCAGCAAGAACCCCGACCAGGGAAGGAACCCCGACCAGGGATGGAACCCACAGCCTAGGTATATGCGCTGACTGGGGATCAAATCCACAACCTTCTGGTGTGTGGGATGATGCTCAAACCAACTGAGCCACCCAGCCGGAGCACACCTTTTTTCTTTCTTTTTACCTATTGTTATACACAAAAAGCACAAAGTTATTCCAACAGATTGCTAAGGTTCATGTGTGATTTTTTTTCTACCCTAATATTAGTTCCCAAAAGAATGTCATTTCAAACAATTCTGTTACCTTTTAAAACATTTGGATTAAAATCAATTAGGTATATGAAAACTTGTATTGCGTGAAGACATTTTATAAATGTGTTTATGATTGTGTTGTTAAAATGCAACGTGCTTATGTTTTAAGGCTTATCATTATATGTAAGGACAGCTTTTGGGGTTTTTAGAAGTATAGGAAGTGAAAATGTGGATTTAGATTTCCTGAAGTTCTCTGACTGAAGCAGCTTAGCTTTCAGTAATTTCAAAGAGAAGGAGCTTTCAGAAGGCACAGAGGAAGGAAACATTGGAGGACAGGAACTGCAAAACCAATTGCCTATCGAGGCTAGGAAGATAATAAGCAACATGGATTGGGTGAAAGGTAATGGAGTGGGGACTGGGCAAAACCAAGAGAACTTACACCCTAAACAAGTGAACTTTGCCTCTCAGCTCTGGCTGATTGTTGCCATGTGGAATTCCAGACAAGGATTGCCAGATATTTACTTTCTCAAGAGGAACTAGAAATGTGAATTTCTATTTAAAATCTCTCAATTTTCAAATGTTAATTCAAAAGCTGTTACGACAATGTGATTTCTAACACACAAACCAAACAAAGCTCATCTGTAGGCTTGGTTTGGTACATGGTCTGCCATTTGTACTTGAGAAATAGAAGTGATGTGTATGTGTGTGTTTCTATAGGTAAGACAGGGTAGTAATAGTGATGAGGTTATATTTATTGCATCGATTCAATGTTTGTGCATAGCTTCAGGTAACTGGAAACAAATATGGCATGGTCTTGAGCACCACCATTATTTTAGGAAGAGTAGGCACATCTAAATTCCAACTCTGCTCTCTCATGATATAGTCTCATGGAGTCATGAAAGAGGTGAATTAGGCCATCCTTCATTATTTTGGCTGACTAATTAGGGTTATTTCTGTTTCCAGCACAAAACCACAAGTGTATCCCTCAAGCTTAACTGAAGTTTAATATATTTAAATTGGTTTCGAGTCATACTGGTAACATGAGGAACTGTAGGTGCAACCACAGCTGCATTTGTAATTGAATTGTCCAGTAGACATCCTTAGGGCATGACTTCTCAATAAGCAGTGAATGTAGGGACAAAGTTCCCTTTTAATTTTCCCTCTGCTAGGGAAGCCTACATAATTCAGTCGTGGCAGTGTTCTGCTCTTTGTGGTTGGTGCGGTTCCTTTTGCTCATAAAAATAAAAACCATCTCACATCCTCTCTCCTCGATTGTCTCGTAAATGTAAATCAAAGAGGGGAAAAAGCTATAAAACAAACACAAATACCCACTAGATAGGCTCATAATAATGGACTGGGATTATTTCTTAACATAAGTTAAGTACAGTGCTTTGCATAACAGATATACTTCTCTTTAGCCAGTAGATGGATTCCTAAAAAGTTACTTGTAAATCAATTTTGCAAAACAAAATCATATTTTAAATGCATTAGATGAGTATGCTATTTAAAGGAAAGCTGGCGTGAATCTTTTTGGAAAGCTGAAATATTCTTTTTTAAAAATGAAATCTCAATTCAAATATATCTTTGCTCCAAGTTCATGGAGCTATTGAGTAAATTTGTTTCAACTGCGGTCCTCATCTTGTTTTCTTCTCTATCATATTACACCTCCAGTCCTCCACAGTGTTCACAAGTAATGTGTTTGAAGTGTTGCTTTTAGATTCAACATATATTTACATACCCACAAGACTTGAATCAAATCTAGAAATGCATAAAATATTTGCAAATCAAATAAATTTACAGGCAGAGGAGAGACTATACCCAAGGCAAGGTTCTTGGAGTGGCACAGGCAATTCTGGGGTCCAGGTTAAAAGGGGGATTTGTGGTCCCTTGAGTTGAATAAGATGGTCTTTAGTTCCTTTTTCAGACTATGTAGAAATTGATAGCTAGACCAAGAGATCGTACTTATTGCTACATCTGGGCTCCTGCTCCCTCATATGTAAACTTAATTCTGTACCCTAATAAAGAGATACGAAACTCGGCTCATTGCTTGATTTTGATAAAAATTCATATGCCAAACAAAGCATGCATAGGTGTAGGAAATAGGAGGGCGGGAGGTGGACAAAGGAGTATTTGCATTGCAGCCAAAAGAAATTGAAAGCGATCATCAGTCATTACCATGCTTAGAGGAGCCTAACAGTCCCGCCCCCGAGACTTTTCAGTGCACTCTGCGAAGTCTCGCAGTCTTTATCCCTCTTAATAGCAGTTTTTATTCTTTCCTCTGCTTGTTCCTGTTCTTTATTCCCTCTTCAAAACCAACCAACCAGCCAAACAAACAAAAACCGTGCTCATGCAGAGGAATCAAGGATTCTCTTTTGTTGCCTCAACACCTGCCATGTCCTCAGATCTCACCTCCTGACCCAGACAGTTTAATAAGGTATTTTCCAAAACAAAGAAAATTTCCTCTTTGGAGACTTTCAAATAAGAAAACTCTCACCTCCATGTCAAAAAAAGCAATAGTATCCCCCCGCAAATTAACTTAAGTTGACTTAATAAAACCTTAGAAATTATTGTTAGATCGGGGGAGAATCTCCCAGAGCATAAGCATGGGAAGAGTGGTTGGCCCCACGGGACCAGAGTGAGAACTGAAACGCAGTCAGGACTGAGACAGCTGTCCCCTGGTCTTTTCTTGTTCTCCTCAAGGCCACTTGCCTCTTGAGTCATATTCTCTATTCACACTTCATCATTTCTTTCAGCAGACAGGTGATTTCTGCTTCTTTATGCACATGGCTGTCCTATAGCCCAAGTTCACAGAAGCCAGTTCCAGATACCATCCCTGGTGAGGGAACATAATGATCAGCCTTGCCATTAGTTGGGGGTGGGGATGACAGAGAGAGATGGAGCAGGGGAGAGAGTCTCGGGAAAAATGAAGGTTGATACGAGCCTGCCTCTGAGGGTGCAGAAGGGACAATTTTTTTAGATAAGAGGGTGAGCTAGATTTATTCTCAAAATAGAAGTCAAGTGAAGATTAAAATCCTAAATAATTATAATGTATTTGGTCTGCAGATATAAATAAAGCATGCCATTGCTACAAGCTACTCAGAAAAGCCTAGAGCATGAATGCCTGATAGAGGCTCCTGACAGGAACAGAAGGCTCGATGGGAGAAGCATAACCTTGATTCCTATGCCATGCAAAGGTGAAGAGTTGTAAAAGAAAACAAATTGAAAATAAGCCTAAAAGGCAATATGGTTTAGGGCAAAAAGGAATTGGGATGCAAATATGAATTCATTGAATTTTAACCGTGAGAAACTGAGGGCATAACTTCTCCATGTACCAATGGCCTAGAAGGTCACAGTGTAGGGGGAACAGCACAGGGGCAGAAGCATGGAAAATCGTGGAGGAGGGGCTAGGTAGAGGCAGAGAAAGCCTCAAGATGATCTCCAGCCTTTTTCTTTTCTTTTTTTTTTTTTAAGAGAAAGTTTTATTTATTTATTTTTTTTTAATTAATTTATTTACTTTTTAAATACATTTGTCTCTGCCTTCCCCCCACCTCTTTCCTTGCCCCCTCCCACCTTCCCTCCCTCAGCTCTTCCCCTTTGGTTTTGTCCATGAGTCCTTGCTATATGTTCCTTGACTTTCCCCTTCCCTTCCCTTTCCCTGCCCCCCCTTCCCTCTTGTCTCTGTTGATTTCTTTTCCTTTCAGTGTTGCTGGTCATATTTTCCTTGCTTCTTTGCATTGTTGGTTAGGTTCCGCTTATAGGTGAGATCATATGGTATTTGTCTTTCGCCCCCTGGCTTATTTTGCTTAGCGTGATGCTCTCCAGTTCCATCCATGCTGTCGCAAAGTTTAGTACTTCTTTTTTTCTTTCTGCTGCGTAGTATTCCATTGTGTATATGTACCATAATTTTTTGATCCAGTCATCTACTGATGGGCATTTAGGTTGCTTCCAACACTTGGCTATTGTAAATTGTTCCAGCCTTTTTCTATCACCTCTGTGTACAGCTGGAAGAGAACATAAGCATTACTTGTGGATAAAGAAACATGTTTGATAGTATCTAACAATTTAGCAAAATAGCCAGAGGTGATGGGTATTTTATCTCTTTAAAATAGGAGAGAACCTTTTTTCTGGGTAAATGATGCCAGGAGAGGCTCAGAGGGCTTCATAAACTCTTACACAGACTCCATCCCCCCGGTCACCTTCTATTAGTTCACATTAAATCCCTCCTTTCCATGAATAGACTCACACATCTAGAACCTCAAATTTTGGAGACAGAAATTCACAGATCTCTCCTTAGTGCACTCCTTTTGTTGAATATGTTTTTTTGTAATATTTAAAATTTCTTAACAAAGCACATTTAATTTTTAAGGCCAAGAGACTGGGGAACTCTAAGAAAATAATGTAGTCCTCATGTTACTCCACCAGGGTTTCTGCCTGGCCTATTTGAGCTTGAGTGTTCTCTGGGCTCAGGTCACATGAAGACATTATCATCACCTTATTGTTCAAAGCACCTGGCCATAGAACCCGGAGTGTGAACAATTGCTGAATGACAAATGCCCTAAATGCTGGCCTGCCTTGCCTAATTATACAGCTGTCATGGTGCACTGGGCAATTTTTCTTTCCAAGTCTCCTCCCCTCTGCCCAGCTTCAAACCACATAGTAAAGAGAAGAATCCACAGAGCTCTGCATTAGGGCTTTTAGAGCAACCACAATGCAATCAAAGTATCAGGCTGCAGGAGTAGCAGAAACCATTTCTAGAGTGTGGTTGACCCGTATGTTGCACTTCGGCTGTCATATGGTCAGACGGGGGTGTTGCTCATTGGGGCCACAGGCTCCTTTGCTCACTTGTTCTGATGTCTCTGTTCCTACCTTTCTCCTGTAGCTCTTTAAATTGGCAGGAAGGAGATCATGAATCTCTAAGGTCTGTCACAGAGCTGAGGTAGTGGTGTTTACCTGCATTGTTCAAATTCAAGCCCTGAGCTCTCTGAGATGCTACCGGGATCCGTGAAAAAGTAGATACTGTGGGAAGAGGATAAGGAAGTATAAATCAAGAGAAGGAGACTATTTAGAGATAAATTTAACCTATGTTGTGAAATTTTATCATTTGTTCTCATTGGGAACCATTGTAAATATCTTAGGCTAAAAGCATAATTGTAATAAGAAAAGTCCCTACAATTGTGCGCAGCATTAAAAGGCCCCTGTAGATCAGCTATACTATGAGATTAAAGTTTATCAGAATCTATGGACTCTGGCCAAAACTGACCAAAAGTTAGTGCACAGATTTTTACATTTCTTGTACTTTCTCCATGTCCATTGGCCTGTATAATAAAATGGTTCACTGGTGGCTGTTGGCACTCAGAGATTTGGTGGTAGATGATAAGACTAATTAATATTTACCTCATGACCTTGGTTTTAAAGTACTCCACAGATGACCCAGTGTGACAGCATAAACCATGTATTTTATATTCTTATCTTATGTTACTATCAGTTACTATGTTCTGCATACAATAGAAGCTTCATAAACACTTCACAACGAGTGCCTGGCAATACGTTCGATTAAATTCATGATGTCAATAGACATTATATACATGATATATTGTATGTAATATATAAATTATTTATAAATTATATATAATATTTCTATATAAAATATAGATGTATACATGTTTTCCATTTAGTCAACTATTTAGTTAGTATAAATTTATTAAGCTTCTACTTGTGCCAGCGTTTTGCTCAGGCCTGGGAGGTATTAAGTTATAAGAAATTATTTCAGTGTGGAGATTCAGGATTGACAGAAATCGTGTAATATACTAATTTAAATATATATTGACCATACTATGATAGCTTATTCAGATATTAACACTTATTTAATGTTTACTATTTTGTTTTTACATGAGTGTACCCAAACTCAATTATGGAAGGACACTGAAAATGGACGCTTAATTTTCTTGTGGCAATATTTTCCATCCTTTCTGCTTTCTGTTTCTCTTTATATTATCTGATTTTATTCCATGGTTTAATCTCATAACAGATCGAAAACTTTAAATCCAAGAGGATCACAAAATTTTTTTTTTCTTTTCCTTTTCTGTTTTAAAATAGTTTTTGTAGACCACATTTAGTTTCCTTAGAACTACTATTTTTCATTTCATCTCTAAGGAATTTTGATGATTCCAGTGTTCTCAGCATCCCTGGTAACTCAGTGAAGCCATATGGCTAAACTCAGGCCAATAACATGTAATCAGAATTGGGTGCTAAAGAATATCCTTTAAAGAGAATATTCATGCAGTTCCTTGCTCCTTCCCCCATTCTCCAGCCTGGAACACAGAACTGATGTGTGGAGTTTTGGCAGCCACTTTTGATCATGAGCACAGGCACAGCCTTCTAGGAATGGGAGAATAAGGAGATGAAAGGAGCCAAGATTTCAGCTTGGGATGCCTACCTATCTCCTGACTTCTGGGAGGGAAGAATAAACTTTTGTCTTGTTTAACTAACTTTGCTTTGGGTGTTCTCAACTGAACACTAACAGATCCTTAGCACCTCCTGATTTTTGCTGACATTATTATTTAGATATCCTTCTGTGGGAAAGACCTAGAAAATTTTAAAATTCATGAAAAGTATGTCCTTCAGCACTGACTAATGGGAACTAGAGCTATTCAAATGCCAAAATTCCTACTGGACTCAATGGACGCCAAAACAAAGGATCCCCCAAACCCGCCCCCCCCCCACCCAACGTGGAATACCATTTGCAAGGGAGTTTTGTGACTTTGAGAGAAGCAAGAGGAAGAAATTTTGGACCTTATGGACAACTTTAGAACTTAGAGAGGCTGGGCTGGAGACAGAGAAGGGTGTAGAAGGATAGAGAAAGCAGCATTTGAAGCCCTTTTTCCACCGACTATCAGCAAAATTGAGGTGAGAGTTTTGGGTGGCCGGATGAACTGAGCAGAAGCCTTCAGAAGCACTGGTGGCAGGGACTCTGGAAAAATCATTTCCTGAGGCTGAAATGGTCTTAATTGATGCAGCAGGGAGCTGCCTGGGGAAATCTGACCTGCATATTCATGGCTGTGGGCAGTTATATCAAAATGCCAGCTTCTGCAATGACAATAGTTACAGAGGAGCAGCTCCCGGAGGGCATGTTTCTTCCCCTGATGGGGTGGGGAGCTGGAAGTGGGGCCTGGGAATGCCAGGGCACTGGAGCAGAGGGCTAACAAAGACGGCAAAGGGGCTCTTCTCGGGCAGGGAGGTGGGTCACTCCTGATCCTGGGAGGAAGCAGCCGCACAGCTGGCCTAACCTTGAGACAGCAGCTCTACTAGGTCCGGAGAAGAAATCCTCTGGGTTGAAAGCTCCTACCTGTGTCCCACCAGCACTTCCAAATCTCATATCTGTTTCTATGTCCTTCAAGCTCATCACCTGGAAACCTGAAAGGTATTCTTTAACTGAAAGCCAAGAAGAATCTCTCACCCTGTGCCTGAAGGAAATACTAGTCTTTAACAGGCTTTTTACTATTTCATCGTGAGAAACTAGGGAAAAAAGATCCTGTAATTCTGCATCATAAAGGAATGAACATGTAGTTAAATAATCTAAAGAAAAAACACATTCTAAGTGTGTTCTTTTCAGCTTTTCTTTCTTGTAAATTTACATCTTTATAGAAGCAATATATTTTGCAGTAGTTTAAAAAGTGGGCTGAGAGACTAATAGCACCGGCCACCTTTTCTTCATCACCAGGACTCAGTCTTCTAAGGCCAATCACCTGTAACTCTTAATAGCTACCCCCAAATTTTGTACATCATGCTGTTCATTTTTCAGGTTTTGATATTATTTTCTATTAGAGAAAATAGGTTCTCTCTCCCAGATCACTCATTAAAATTGTATCAACATATTATTAACCAGTATTTATATTATTATGATTATATAAATAACATTCACGCGTGAGCCACTTTTGTACCATTTCCTTTCTTACACAACTCTTTGTTTTGGCTGGAGTTAATAATGGCCTCCTTTCTGTTTGCTTGGTTTCTGTGTACTTACAACTACTTTATTGTTAAAGTCTCCAATTTAAAACTTAATCTCCTTATTACACGCAAAAGGTTTTGGCATATAGCTCCTGAGCATGGTAGTCTCCTGACCCCATCAGGCTTCCTGCGCGTTGCCGTCCTGAAATCTCCCTTTACTCTTTTTCTAGATTTCCCTTAGTCTTCCTGTGTATGGGGCCTCCAGTTGTCAGATTGCCATGTTTTCCTTTTTCGTGGTTTACTCCTTTGTTTCAACGGAGCCCATCCACAAATGAAAAAAAGGCACATTAGAGGAATGTTTTTTGAGAACTTGACTGCACAAAACTATCCTTATTCTGCTTTGACACTTGACTTTTAATTTGGCCGGAATGAGGGTTCTGACTCGGAAAGAAATTTCCAACAGAATTTCGAAGATATGGCTCCTTTATCATTTAGCTTCCCATGTTGTTAAGGCAAATGTCATTCTCATTCTTTCTCCTGAAGTGTCCTATTAGTTTTCTTTGGGGATCTTGGGGCTCTTCTCTTTATCCATGGTATTCTTGAAATTTCACAATGGTATTCTTTGTAGTGGGTGTATTTATTACGCTGGGCACCTGGTACTTTGTAAGCTGGGAACATAATTTCTTTAGATATGGCAAATTTTATTGTATTATTTCTTTGATAACTTCTTGTTCTTCATTGTTTTTAAGTTTTCCTCCTGGAATTTCTATTACTTTGATATTGGATCTCTGGGACCACTTCTCTGATTAAAAAAAATTTTTCCCTCTGATTTCCATCTTTTCTCATTTGTTTATTTTACTTTCTGGAGATTCCCTCATTTATCTTTCCTTCTTTTTACAATACTTTGAAAATTGTTCTCTGAAAGTTTCTTTTAAAAATGCCAGCATGTTAGTATTTCATGATGCATAACTCTTCTTGAATTACTTTGAGACAATGATCACTCAAAAACTTTTTTTTCCTGCTTGTTGCTTGTCTTTGTTTCCTCCAAGTGTATTTTATTTGCTTATTTTGCTTTGTCTTCCTGTTAGAGACTTTCCTCAAATGTGTCATGAACACTGGCTTTGTGTTTCTATTTAAAATGAAGAGTGGAATTACTATGTGCAAGGGCAGGACTGGTCTGCTGGTGGCCTCTGAGTGTCATTCATTATCTGAAAGTCTTTGGCTGGAACCATTTCTGCAAAGAAAGTCTAATCTCTTGCCTAGGTATTGTGGATGTGACAGCTCAATATATATATTGTTTGCTTAGATCCCCATCCCCATTCTAAGAATGATATCTCACCTTAACCCTCAGTTATGCCTGAGGACCTTGACTCTGGATCCTCACTGACTTTGTCCCTCAAGGGAGAGAATCTATCCAGAGGGGGTCCTCTAGGGAAGGATAGGGTTCTTGGCTAAATAAGTGGAGTGTCAGAAGGAATCCTTACCAAAGAATTTCAAACATTTCTCATGTTTTTAACCTTATGTTTTAATACTGTTTTTAGAAGTACCTGGAATAATCAATTTATGATACTTTCTAGGGTTTTGTGTGATCTTGCTGATTGATTTTGCTTTTTTCCACTAGTCTTAGGTTTCAGCTTTTGACTACACATATATACACATGACTAGGATCATACTATTTATACAGAAAAGCATGTTTAAAAAAACATTGAAGGGCGAGATCAGACACGTCAGGGTAGTATGGCCATCGTCAGGGAAAGACAAATAGCACAGGACTTCACTCATATGTGGAATCTCGTGAACAAATTAAACGAACAAGCAAAGTAGAGAGAGATCATAGTGGGACAGTGGGAGGACAGCTATTGGGGGAGGGGAGGGGGAGAGGGAACGACCAAAAAGGAAGAAAGACTCACGGACGTGGACAACAGTGTGGTGATTGCAGCGGGGCATTGGGTATAAGGGGACTACGTGGCAGCGGAAGAAACACAATAAAAAAGAAAAAAATGGTGAAGGAAGCAAAAGTATTTTCTAAACTATTTTTTGGTCTTGAAAATATTGGAAAAACATAGGTTATATTAAATAAGGTCTGTAAGATGAGATGATAATACCATAAACAGATTCAAAACTGGGCCTGGTTTGAGAGGCAAGCAGAAATTTAAAATGAGTTATAAGAAAAAAAAAAACTATTTTAAAGTAAACACTTCAGAACAGAGTTTAAAAATGCAACTGGAGCAGAAATAACATCATCGTAAATCAAATCAAGGGTATAGAATATATACTTGATAAAAATCTCTCAGAACACAGATATAAATGACAAAAAAAGTGGGGGGCCAAGCAGAGGCGAGGCAGGTAATCTGGAGGATACATTCCTCAAATCCTGCTATGGAGCGTGAGTGCCACTGACCGGGATGCCAGACTAAATAGAAGGGAAATGATCTTTGAAAACATTAAATAACACTTGCTTGGCTAGTCAGTAAAGTTCTGGATTCATAAACAGAATGAACTCAATAGATCTTAGAAAATATCAATGAAAATAACTCGACAAATAGATGTATTCTGATGAATGTCAAACTTCAAGAGGAAAAAAAAAATGTGACCTGCTTCTAGGCAGAAAAGACTGATCCTCTGCAAAACAAAAAAAAAATATCTAGCATCAGATTTTCCCTGTGCAATAAGAAATGCCAGAAGAAGAAAAAAAAGAAGAAGAAAACATTACCAGACTATAAAGTGTTTTCCTAAGAGTTTTGAAGGGAAAACAAGATTGTAACTGAAGATTTCTATACTATAGCTAGGTGTAATTCACATATGAAAGTAACAGAAATACTTTACTGAATATACAAGGACTCACAAAGCATAAATTATATGTACGCTTTCTTTTGAAAATATATGCAGTTTCCTAACAACTGTGGAATGAATGCACACCTCCCCACCACACACGCACAGAGTCAATAACTGGAAATGAATGACATGTAGAAAGATGAGAGCTACTACGATAAAAATATTAACGTTAATGTGGTAATTTAAGAAAACTAAAATGTTCATAATTCTAAAAATAGTTATGTTTTAAAATAAGAATTATTATTTGAAAGAAAGAAGCTAGACCTTAAATCCTGGACTGTATCACAAAAACTGGTAAGAAGTAAAAGTTGTCATTATCTCACTTTAGAAATCTGTTCTATCTGAAGTTCATGATTAAAGAAAAATAAAGTTTTACACAGTTGAAAAATATAACAAAAAGCGGGAGGTTAATTTCTTATAAATAACTAGAGGGGAGACAGGGAAAAATACAACATGAATAAAATAGATAGAAAACATCAAGGAAGGATTAAAAAAACAGAAAGCAGCAAAGTGACAGAAAAATAAAGTTGTAGAGAAACGTGCTTAATGGAAAACTATGTCTTGTCTCATTACAGCACAGTACTCCACGTTACCCAATTCTAGCCTTTCATTTTCTTTTATTTATTTTATAACTGTAAGTTGTAGGTAACTGATAGCAATGCAAAGTAATTCTTGCCTATAAACTTGCAAATTCAGTCCTGACCTAGTCAGTTGAACTATTTCCCCAGTCCCCTCCAAAAATTTTGCCTTTATTTGCATATTCACCTCAGTATTCCTGGTCTATAAATGTGTCAGTTCTTCAGATTCTCTTTGAACATCTGTCTGATTCCCTAATGAGTTAAGTACTATCTTTAATATGTCTGGTTTATATGAAGGTAATAGTTGAAGTTTTTTGGAATTTTTTCTTGTAAGAAAACTGATTAGTTCTGATCAGTATTAATGGGTTAAATCTTGAGCTGAAGGAAAACAAAGATATCAGAATTAAAGCAGCATAATAGTTTTTGTTACATTAAAGGGACTCAGGTAAAAAAGTTAAAGTTTGGGCAACAATATTTTAGGCAAGTTCTGACATGTAAAAACATGGTTAGCAATATTAGTATGTGACTGAGTAGGATATATGTCAAGTAATAATAATTAGGACAAAGAAAGTCAATGTATTTGAAATTTCAATTTAGAGTAAATTTATAATACGTTCTAAATATATAATTGAAATGGATGATGCAGAAAACGTCAGAAAAGAAGGAGAAATGGTTAGATCCGTTAGTAGTAAGAATCTCTATTAGGTTTCTTCTCTGTACTTGACATGTGGAGCAGGCAAAATTAATAAATATAAATAAATGAGTGTCCAAGAAATATAATTGACAGTATTAATTTATTGATCATATATTGAACTTTGTATTCTGTAAGCGAGTAGATGACATAGCCCTGCAGGTCTGCCTCTATCAGAGTAAGTTTGCAGTGTCAGAAAGTTTGTTGTGGCCAGAACATAGATCATTACTTTTGTTTAAAGAAAAAAAAAGACAAGAATAATATACTCAACAGATGTCCTTATCACATCCTTGAATCTTACTATGTCCTTGACTTGTATCTTTCACTCACTCAGCTTGGCTCCCATTGAAGCCTGCCTAAATGATTGATAGATTGATAAATAAATTCAGAGGTGTTACTTTGAAAAGAGTTAAAAAAAAATTAGACAGTCCCCTAGAAAATCCAATAAAAGTAAAACAAAATAAAATGACCATGCATACATTTATTTTTGTTTAATTAAAAATAAAGAAAAATGGTGTATACAATATTTTATGCTATGTTACAGCATAGATTAAAAGATATAAAATTGAAATAACCTAAAATTCAAGAACAGGCTATTGTATTATATTATGTTTCATCTTGAATTAATCAGACCCTATTATGCCATTAAGAAAAATACTGTAGAGAAATACTTAGTAAAATGGAAAATGTTCACAGAATGTTAAACGGAAAAAAATGACCGCAGAAAAAATGCAGTATAATTTTATATTTGTAAGAAGTATAAGTAGATGTATAAAATGTTTGAAAAATACATACCACAATATCACAAATCCTTTTTCTTTCTGAGAGTAGAGATTAAATTTTTTTTATGCTCAGCTATATGTTCTAATTTTATAAAGACGTGATAAAAAAGGTAAAAAATGTGATACCTGCATTAGGAATGTCCTCTGTTTTCTCCATGGTCCACTCTCCTTTCCCTAGGAGTTTGCCAAGCAAGTAATGATTAAGTGGCCATCAAGGGAATCCCTGGGTAGACAACAGCGGATGAGGCCAGAGGTATACACCCATCCCAAGCTCATTAGGTCCTCTCTCCTGAGAATTTCGAACTGGGATTTAGAATCACCAGTGCGTTAACTGTGAGAACAATTGGTGGGTACAAAGCAAACAGGGGGAGGTTAAGAATAGTATAGGAAATGGAGAAGCCAAAGAACTTATACGTACAATCCATGGAAATGAACTGGGGGCAGGGGATGATGGAGGGAAGAGGGATACAGGGTGGAGGGGGATAAAGGAGAGAAAATTATGAGACAACTGTAATAGCATAATCAATAAAATATTCTAAAAAAAAGAATCATACAGACAAATCTGGGAGCTTGCGGCTGTCATATGAGTGTGGCCATTTAGATGAGAAGTCATTTGCCTTGGCCAAGCAGGAGAGTTGTTTTGCAAAAGAATAATCAACAACAACAATGTATGCCATTTATTATGTGCTCATTGTGTGACAGACCTTGTAAGCACAGTACATGAATGAACTCATTCATTAGCACATTGTACCTTTCAGGTAGATGCTATCCATTTTCCCATTTTACTTTGTATATGTGAAGAAAGCAAGACACAGAGAGTTGAGATGAATTGAAAAACAGTGCAGAGGGCAGAGAGATGAATAACCATATAGTCTCAGAGAGACAGAGGAAAGAACAGCGGCTTCCTTGGGCCTCAGGACTTTGAAAGTCCTAGTTCTAGTCCCTTGTGGGGCCCATTTGTATTTCCTGCCATCTGTTTCCAAGAGATTATTTTGACTCCTTAAACTCCTTGCCCTTCACAAGCTTGAGTGGATACTGGTTTCTTGCAGTCTGCCAACCCATGTCTAAGAGGGAATAAATGCGTCGGTGACTGCACATACAATGTCTTTGATACATTTAAATTTTTCTCATGTTACCTTGGAATCCACTCCAACAGGGGGAATAAAATATTGCTGGAATTTACCACATACAACTTCATGTAATAAGTGGCATCTATTCCCCCAAATCCTAGGTAATTTTGGAAAGTATTAAATATATGACCATTGCGAGGGTGCTCATTGAAAAACAGTCCTGGAGTGATTAAGGAAATCTCTAACACTCTTCCTTCACATAAATTGCATATTTATTTATTTATTTAAATTTGTTTTTTATGTATTGTTCAATTGCAGTTTACATTCAATGTTATTTTGTATTAGTTACAGGTGTACAGCATAGTGGTTAGACAATCACATACTTTGCAAAGTAGTCCTGTCGATATTTCAAGTACCCATCTGGTACATAATTATTGCAATATTATTGACTATATTCTCTATGCTGTACTTTATATCCCTGGGACTATCTTGTGACTAACCAATTTATACTTCTTAATACCCTTAACTATTTTACCCAGCCTCTCAACCCTTTTCCCCTCTGGCAACTACCAGTCAGATCTCTGTATCCATGAGTCTGTTTCTATTTTGTTTGTTCATTTATTTTGCTCTTTAGATTTCACAAATAAATAAAATCATATGGTATTTGTCTTTTTCTGTCTGACTTATTTCACTTAGAATAATACCCTCCAGGTCTGTCCATGCTGTTACAAATGGTAAGATTTTTATTCTTTTTTATGGCAAAGTAGTATTCCACTGTATATATGTCCCACAGATTTTTTATCCATTGATGGGCAATTGTGTTGCTTACATATCTTGGATATTGTAAATAATGCTGTAGTGGACCTAGTGTTGCATATATTCTTTCAAACTAGTATTTTGGGTTTCTACAAAGTGCATATTTATGTAAATGTTTGTAAACAATTTTAGGTAGAGTTCACATAGTTTAATGTAGCTACCAACTTCTGGGTTAGAGGCTGCTGTTTAAAAAAAATTGCACTTTCTTAGTTTATATGTTGCTACGGTTTGTAGTTAACATTATCTAACCAGAGTGTTGAATGTTTAATACACCCACCTCCTAGACTGGCTGTCAGTCTCTTGCTGCAAGACAAATAGAGAAAGGCAAAAAGAGCATTCCAGGGAATGGAACACAGAGACGGGAGCCTCAGAATGACTTTTAGTGTGTGTGTGTGGGAGGAGGGGCGGTGCTTTTGTAAGGTGTGAAAACTGGATAAGCAACTTCCTTCTCAGATTCAGCACTTGAACTCTTTCCTTCCTAAGCTTGAGGATATATTGTCTTGTAAATGTTTTTCTATTGAAAGGTTTTTCTTCTGGAGGTAATTTGTATGTTTCAGAGTGGTAAAGTAATTGGAAGATTATTGAAAATTACTGAAAAACTATAATGATTTGCCTTGGCCTATAGGATGTTTCCTCCTTATTTTGTTATAGCAATGGCTGTGTAACAGCTAGGTGGGTATTTTTCCCTAAAGAACTCAAGGAAAATTCAGTGGCCAAATATCCTGAAGAAAAGAGAAGCATTCATTTAATCATCTGGATGTTTTGTCTACATAAGGGAAAATCTGTGGTGTTTCCAAATATTTGAAAAAAAATATTTGGGAACATCCAGATGTTTGGCCTTACACAGCTCAAACATCCAGATGTCAGACCACATTTCCCCCCATCCAACTGGATTGTTTCAGCATCGAGTAGACCCGACCATGGTTATAGCAATGCCAAATTGTTAACTAGTGTCTCAGAATATTATTTGAGGGAAAAACATGACACTCCAAAGTGTGAAAGTTATAGATGATCATCAACACTAAGAGTAGGAGGAGAACAGAAGGAGGGAGCATCACCGACCAGTCAGGTTGAGTCGTTACTAATCTAAATTGTCAGCAGTAATGTTCTCTTGCACAGGGTCAATAATTAGGATTAATAAACATAAGCTGGTGGCCCTTGCTGATTAAAAGGAAGCCAGTAGCACTCGTAGTGTTTACAAAACTTGAAAGATGTGGGAAGGGACATCCTCTGCTTTGAAATGAGTCAAAAATTCTAAACTTCATGGAAAGAGGTTAGGAGAGTTCATTTTCCTCCTCTTATTTTATTGGGCTCATCTAATGTGACCCTGAAGCGTCTCTGATTACAATGTTCTTAAACTTGTGGGAATCAGTCTAATAAAAATAGTGTAAAGGAATACAGCTCATCCCGCAGCTGTGGGCCGGCTGTGTAGATTATCATGGTGCAGGAGTGAGGGTCAGCCTCCAAAAAGCAGATTCCATTTTCGACATGGCAGTAACAAGAACTTGAATGGGGGCGTTAAATAAGAAGACAATGTTTTGATTCTGATTAGGATTCTAAAATCTGATTTTTAGCCAACTTGTTGTTGGCGAAGAACAGCAGTGCCATAAATAAAATAGCTGCAGATGGATCTAGATATCTGTTATGAACAACCATCAAGAAAATGTTTTTATTTTAATTAATTGATACTGAACAAAAGTAGTATTCAGCCAAAATCTTATTTCTGGTCCTGTTGTAATTATTTTTTTAACCAGTTCACCACTGCATTCCATGGGAGTGTCAAGACCTCCTACAGAGGTGCCTGGTACAAAATCTGCACCTGATATGTGTTTGGCTTTGCATACCACGCCTGAAATTGTTCAAGAAACTAATCTCTTTTTTACTTGCAACAGTGTAGCTTGTTGGAACCCAACCTATATTTGGTCTGGGTTTCTTTTTAAAGTTAACAATCTTCAGAGAACCTGGGCTTGGATTGAAGTCAGGAATAATATGGGCTGTCATTGTTTGCAGGATGGGAACAACTATTTCAAAGCCAAGGCTGACTTTCCAAGGAATTTATCCAGAGAATTGGTAGAGTGGGAAGTAGACCTTAAAATCTAAAAACACATTTCATATTTTTAATTGCTTTATGAGGAATTAAACTCTGGCTTAATTTGAGAAAGCATCTCAAAAATTCTTCACACTAGAGGGAAAGTTACCCAAGAGGGATTCAATTTAAAGATACACACACACAGACACCCTCATACGTACATATGAATACCAGTGATAACACTTAGCAATGTTTGG
Source organism: Pteronotus mesoamericanus (assembly GCF_021234165.1). NCBI lineage: Eukaryota > Metazoa > Chordata > Mammalia > Chiroptera > Mormoopidae > Pteronotus > Pteronotus mesoamericanus. The sequence continues at coordinate 29,019,287 of NW_026555245.1, read as the reverse complement.
TTTTGCTAGAAACAAAACATTTCTTTGTTCTGAAAACAGTTTCACAGGAGTGGAGGAAAGAATATATTGATAATTAGAGTATTGCACACATTGTATAGAACCCAATGAGGGGATAGCCATGATTTCTTCCTCTGGTGGGAGCGCCTTTACACGTCAACTAGAAAAAATTTCCTATGGGACTATGTTGAGAGGTGTTACAAGAGATTTGGAAATGATCAGGGTCAACTAGAAATCCTTGGGAGTGCATATTATAGTGACTGAGGGCAAACTAGATAGAGACAATGGCTTGGGTGAGAATCAGAGGTCTCACTCTCCTGGCTGTCTCACCTCATCTATGCCTCAGTTTCTTCATCTAGAAACTGCAGATGATAATAGTAGCCCCAATGCCTAGGTGTATAGCCAGCATTAAATCAACAAGTTTATATAAAGCTATTAGATTAATGCTGCCTATGTGAGTAAACTTTGAGGTCCAAGTGCACGAACCAAAGAGCACTGAGTCCAAAGGTATGTGAGGATCTAAGATGGGAATGGGAACCAAAGCCATACGTTAAGAGGCTGTGATCAGAAATAAAACGAGGTATGTTTTGACACTTAATGACATTGTAAGAGATTGGGCAGCAACAAGATGTACGTGTGTCTGCCGAAAATGTGGTGAGGAGGTGGGAGGTTGGGCAAAGGAGATCGATCTCAGGGCTTTCAATTAGGATCCTGTGGGTGGGGAAGAAGGCTGGAGTTTGCAGGGAAGGACTGGCTGATATTATTATTTTTTTTGATGCAGCATTCCAGAAAACATAATCAATGGCACCCATCCAGTTCCCATTTAGTAACCAAAGAACTAGCTGCAGCTGTTTTTTATGCCTGGTGGTGCCAGTTTGATAGTGTATAATCATATTTGCATAAAGATAAAAAGGAAGGTGTTATAGAACACAGTTAAGCCTATGGTTTCACCATGAATTAAAGGTAATTTCAGACTAATTAGGCATAATTTGTTAAGGAATTCTTCCCCGCAATGATGACTCTGATTTTGTAATTACAGGACAATGCTTACTGTGGCTTTCAAGGCAGGAGAAAGCACACCCGAGGGGGTCGTGTCCCACACTAGGCAGTTCTAATGGTGCCACAAAAGACAGGTGTTTTGTCAGATTTCAGCCACACACTTTCACACCTGCAATGCATTAAGTACAGCAGCACTGTTAATGAAGACCAGGTGCCTGTTCTCCCACTTAAATGCGGAACTGGCATGAGGTTTGCTGTTTGCTACCTGACGTCTTCCTCGGTGTCTCTGAAGGCCAGCTTTCTGGTTGACGAGGAAGCTGTGTGGGGTGAGTAGGCTTCAGGGCGGCTTAGCCCCCACCGTTCTGAGTGGGAGAATGGAGGGGCTGAAACACAGACCTTAGCATTGTGGTAGTTACCTCTCTACTCCTAAACCCACTCAGTCCTCACCCTACGACAGTGGGGAAGGGCCTCCTAGCATAAAATAACCCCTGGCTTTCTGTGTTGCTGCCCCTTTTGTGCAAAGTTCCGCTTCCTAGAGTCCTGAAAAGAGCTGAGGTACACAATCTACAAAATGGATTTCTGGAAAGTGCTGTGTTATCAGCTGGTACCAGGGAAAGTTTCATTGTAGCTACTCGAGTCTTTTCAAACTTGAAGTTTTGCCATTCTATCCGGAAATGAGTAATGGATGCTTTGAGCAAGCTTTTTCATTTTAATAAAATGCAAGGTTTTTATTGTGTGGGGCTACATTATTGTAATGGTCTGTGTTATGAAATACAAAATTTTCCCTCCCTCCCTTAAAAAACAACAACAACAACAAAACACCTCAGCAGTGGAGCTTTTCCCTTCTCCTTTTTCTTTTTTTCTTTGTTTTGCTACTTGGAGCTGCAGTTGGCTCCTCCCTGCAATTTCCAGCAGTTAGGTGAAAAGTTAATATTACCACAAAAAAAAAGAGAAAGAAAACAAAAAGAAAAAAAGCAAAAAACCCACCTACTAGAATTGAAAGTAGGAGAAGAATGGGCAGGTCTCGATTCTCGGCAGGGGGAGTGTAATTATCGGGCTCATTACCAGTGACTTTTGGCCCATGCAAGTCCCCTAACAGAACAGTTAGCCTCTTTGCCCTGGGAGATGGAAGGATGGACTAACAACAAAACGTTTGACACCGTAGTCAACCCCCCAGCCCTAATTAAATTAGAAAAGAACAAAATCACTGACTTTTAGAGTAGCAGATGTAAATCTTGGAGTGGGAAGGACCTCTCAAGTCTAGAGTGTTTTAACTCTTGCGTCACTGAAGTGAATGCATTGGTGCCCCAACATGACCTTCAGAAACCGACTGTTGAAGTGACCTGTTAGTAAGACAGGTGCAAGTCATTAATTTAATGTGATTTTGCAGTATCATGCGGTGTACGTTCATAGTGAGCCTGAGAGTTTTTTAAAAGGCACTCCAGAGGAACCAAGATGAGGACTCTGGCTTTCCTTTTCACATTTCCCTACCCACAATTAAAGCAATTCTATTTTTCAATTAACTTATTTTTAAGCTTTAGTTTTTAGAGCAATTTTAGTTCACATCAAAATAAAGGATGGGTAGAGATTTTCCATGTTTTTTTGTTTGTTTTTTGTTTTTTATTTATTTATTTTTTTGGGTCCCCATTCCTGCCTACCCTTCCCCATCATTGACATTCCTCATCAGAAACGGATATTTGTTACAATTAATGAGCCTACCTGGACACATCATCACCTAAAGTCCATAGTTTACATCATGGTTCACTCTTGGTGCTGTGCATTCTATAGATTTGGACAAATATATAATGGCATGTATCCACAATGATAGTATCCTCCAGAATAGTTCCGCTATCCTAAAAACCTTCTGTGTTCTGTCTATCCATCTGTCCACCCTCAACCCCTGGAAACCACTGACTTTTTAAATTATCTCTGTAGCTTTGCTTTTTCAAGAATGTTATGTCCTGTGAGTCAGAGTACGTAGTCTTTTTAGATTGATTTATTTTGCTTATTGTGAATTTAAAGTTTCTCCTGTTTTTTCATGAGTTGATAGCTCATTTCTTGTTAGCACTGAATATGCCACAGTTTATCCACTCACCTACTGAAAGACATCTTTGTTGCTTTCAAGTGTTGGCAATTATGAATAAAACTTCTATAAACATCCATGTGCAGGTTTTTGTTTGAACATAAGTTTTCAACTCCTTTGAGTAAATACCAAGGAGAACAATTGCTGGATCATATTGTAAGAGTATGCTTAGTTTTGTAAGAAATTTCCAAGCTGTCTTCCAAAGTTTTTCTCTTCCTCTTTTTTCCTTTTCTTTGGTTTCACTACTTTTAGGTCCAGTTTTCTGCTCCCTGAAATTTCCAGAAGTTATGTAAAAAGTTAATATTGTGTTTTAAAAACCACGAAACACTTTATGTTCAAGACACAGAACAGATTGGTGGTTGCCAGAGACAGGGGTAGGGGTATGTGTGTGGGGGGGCAGGGGAGTGGGAATGGACAAAGGTAGTTAAAAAAAAATGGCTATACTATTTCCCATTTCACCAGCAGTGAATGAGAGTTCCTGTCATTTCACATCCTCACCAACATTTGGTATTGTCAGTTTATTTCCTTTTCTTGTCTTATTGCATTAGCAAGGACTGAACAGCACAACTTTTAAAAGGAGTGGTGACAGGACATCCTTACTTTGTTGTTTTCAATTTAGTTTATTGATTTGGTGTCTATCAAAAACTTCATATAAAGAATTATTGTAACTGTCAAAGATGATATGTAAAACCTTTCCTAAGGTAGAAAACGCTTGGGCTTCGACTGAGTACTCAAATATTTGAGCAAATTCAAATGTTTTTTGTGGAAAGTGTTGGCCATGTGTGCAGATTCTCTTAAAGGCCACCTCTCTGCAAAGGAGCTAAGGCCTGCTCTTAGAGCAAGAAATGAAGTAATGTTTTTAGTGTTTCTAGCAAACCCAGTGTCTAAAGGAAATGAATTACTTTTCAATTAATGCTACTAAGAGTTTGGAGGATAGGCACTCACTTGGAGCTCAATTTCAAATTAATTGCTTCCTGATCTTATTAAACGTCCAGTTGAGACAAGTGACATTGATGAGATAGTCTCAGGTCTCAATACTCAATGTGTGGTCTATGGACCAGTAGCAGTGACATATTTGGGAGCTTGTTAGAAATGCCAAATCTCAGGCCCCCACTCAGACTTCCTGAATCAGAATATACATTTTTAACAAATTCCTCTGTGGTTGTGCCAAACTGTTGATTCATTTGTGCATTAAATTTTGATCAGTATTAGGCCAGGAAACTCTGTATTCCTCTGGATCAGAAAATGTTCATTTGGGATCCTTTTGATCCACTGATCTGCCTCATTTATAAACTTCCTGCAATTAGAAACAAAATTGAATCTGTGTGAGGGTGTATGTGTTTGCAATAATAGGCTCATTTTTTTAATGAAAAGTGTTTATAATTTTTCAGTTTTTAAAAATATATACTTTACAAATAATTACCCTTTTAGATGGCAAACACTACTCCTATGCTAGATCAGAACTCCAGGCTTAGAAATGCTGTCATAAAATTATAATTGAATTTAATTTTCTCAGCTTTTGTTGAGTGTAGGTAAAATGAAATCAGTTTTGTATCTTCTGGAAATGGCTGTTCAGTTTGCCAAAGTATGTTTCAATGTCGCTTATTAGCATTTGGGGCAATAAAAAACATTCCTAATTAAATATAATACTTCCTTTGTCAAATAATGAGTGCTATACAATTCACTGTCTCATCCCTGCCCCTCCTTAAAAATGTTTTTTAATATTGCAAGTTGGGAGGAAACTCAGAACTAAATATGGCGATCACTTATTAAATTCTTCAAAATTTCTGGGACAGATTTGTGAAGTTAATGAACACTGCACAGAGGCAGTAACAATTGCATTGTGCTTGAAGAATAGGAAGTATCATCAGGGATGGAAAAGTAAAAGATAACCAAGAAGACCAAGAACCAAACTATTAACATAATGAGGGTTGGGTTCTCTACACATTTCTTGCTATTCTTTGCCCAACATCAAGTACAGTGCCTGGCTATGGATGCTTGGTAAATATCTTTTGCCAACAGACAAATCAACTTAAATACTTATTGAATGCCAACTATGTGGTAATGTGAAGTTGTAATTAAGAAAATAGTTCAAGTCTTAAGTTATTCTGTCTGGGTTCCAATTCCAGCTCCAACCCTTAAAGCTATATGACCTTTGGTAAATTCATTATCCTTCCTGTGCCTAGGTAGTTTTCAAATATACAAATATGGATGAAATGGCACTTGACCTATTGGGCTGTTATGAGGGTTACTTTAATTAATGTGTAAAGTTGTTAAAATAATGCCTAGCATGTAGTAAGCACTCAATAAATAGTGACTATTTCTATGTACCCAACACTTTTCTAGGCTCTGGGGAAATGGTTATAAGATAAACATCAATCCTACCCCAGTATGTTTTTATCATATCAGGAGAAAATAGACATTTAATAATTAATTTTACAATTAGTTACTTTAAGTTGGGACATATGTTACGAATGGAGAAGTACAAGGTGCCTTTTGGAACACCTGACTAGGGTCAGGAAGGCTTCTCTGTGGAAGTGACTTTAGGTAAAGGTGAATAGGGAAATGGAGAGAGTTTGGGCCCAGTTGGGTGGCCCTGACCAGGTCCAGCAATTGGACTCATCCCAGGAATGGGGGTGATGTGGGGGAGATGAGGCTGATGATACAGACAGGCTCTCAGTCATACAGCGTCTTGTGAAGGGTTTTGGCCTTTAGTCTAAGAATATTGGGGTATCTAAAAAGGGTTTTACCCAAGGGTGCGAGATGATTTGGTTTTCATTTATAATGTATTACTTTAACAGGCATGTGGAGGTTGAAAGTGAAACAAGAGTGTTAAGAGACTAGTTCAGAAGCATGATAGTAGGACATGGGTGAGAATTAATTGTAACTTGGTGTAAGAAGTTGGCAGCAAAAGATAAAGAGAAGTGGATGAATTGGAGGATCTTTAGATAAAGTTAGGAGGGCTTGTTGGTTGATGAATTTCTGATTGAATTGTGTTGAGCTCTTCCCTTTTTTCTTCCCTCCTGATAACAAGATACATTCAAAAGTGACTTTGTTTCTAGATTTTCCCTTTAACCTATGACACAGACCCATCCACTCTCACAGGCTTTCTTTTGCTTTATATATGACCCTACAGGTATTTTCATAGGCCCATATATAATTCATATTGTTATATGTTCCTCTTGTAAGACAATTCCTGTTTATTACAGAAGAAAATTCATTTATGGTTATATGACAAAGGTTCTATTCTTCTCTGTTGACAGTTTAAAAAGCTTTTGAAGTTGAGGTGTCTGGGGTGGGGCAGGATAAATTCTTCCTTTTGCTTTCCTCAGTCAGATGGAATACACTTCACGATATATTTTGATGGCTGCGATATATGAAATTTCTGGTGTTTGCCCACCCCCCTCAACCACTCCCAAACTCCTTAAACTTAAGCAGGTGCTGACGGGAATAACTAACAACACGTGCATAAAATCTTTGCTCTTGTTTTTCTATAGAGATGCAAGCAGGGAAGAACCCAGGTATCCAGAATTCTTAGCCTCTTGCTTTCTACAAAGATTTTGGCATAGTTAATCTTAATCCAGGCCTTCCTCTTCTTTATCTCACTCTGGAGGGGATGGCATGAATAGAATTTCCCCCTCAAAGAAAAAAACTACAGTTTCAGTTGCTAGAGGGGCTCAAATTTATTAAGTAGTTTGTAATATTAATAGTAACAAAATAGTAATTATAAATGATTTTTAGAGCCCTAGCGGGGCAGCTCAGTGTGTTAGAAAGTCATCGTGACATGCCAAGGTTGCAAGTTCTATCCCTGGACAGGGAGCGTACAAGAACCAACCGATGCACACGTAAATAAGTGGAAAAACAAATCGAAGTTTCCCTTTCTCCCTCTCCCCTTTTCTGTCTCTCTAAAATCATTAAAATTAAAAAAATATTAAAAAGTGATTGTTAAAGAGGTTACCATTTATTGACCACCTACTAGGTGTCTGAAACCACCTTCTGAGTATTATCATACTCAGTTTCCTAAGGGACGGAAGCAATGCATTTTCTGTGTTGGTTCTGATTGTAAAGCAGCCACTCGCCCCCGCCCCCCCCCGGCTCCCGCACCCCGCCTTGCTCTTGCGGGACTCTCCTGTCTCTGTTCCATTCTACCTGCCAGATTCCTGTGGCTCTTCTGTTTCTACCTGGAACTGTCTGTCCTTAAAAACTGTCTCCACTTTTTCTCCTCCAGACTACTTTCTTCTGCCCTTTATCCTATTCCCTTGGGAAATGAGACGAAGGAATTCTGTAATAGATGTGAACACAGGAGGTGCCTCTAACAGGCAGCCAGTCCAGCATCTTGGGAAGCACAGGAGGGCAACAGTGGTTTTCAGACCCTGTTAGGTGAGACTCTGTGGGTGGCATCAACTGGTCAGTATGCAGGGTTGCCTGTGGTTCAACATTGTTTTCGTTTCCTATGTAAATAGGGTGTGAGGTTTAGGTTCCTGGCCCAGTCCCAGACCATGTTTGCACATCCCTGAAGTCTGAGCTGAGTTCTCCTGTCTCTCCAGCAACACTTAATTGTTTGTAATTATCTGTCCACTGAAGCTGAACCATCCTTCACCCGGTCACAGCACAGAACATGGCTCATAAGTTTTATGAGCAACCTTGTGCATCCCATCCATGTGTGCAGCCACCTTTCCTGACCATGAGCCATCAATCCATTAGGCAGATACCCCTGCCCCTGACAGTGTCTGGATGGTCTGAGCATAGAGAGACTGTTCTTGTTATCAGCGTGTTGACGACCATTGTACCAGGAAGCTGAGCAATGGGTTGGAGACTTGAATTTCAAATATCAAGATTGCACGTGAATTGAACTTTGAAATGGTCTCCCTTTTCCTCTTTTTTTTTTTTTTTTAAATCTGTGAATGTCATCAGGCTTGCCACAACTAAAGGCATTTGGGATCCCTTAGCTCAGTTCTTCCTCTACTGCAGTGGTCCCCAGCCTTTTTGGCACCAGGGACTGATTTTGTGGAAGACAATTTTTCCACGGATGGGAGTGGGGGTGGAGCAGGGATAGTTTTGGGATGATTCAAGTGCACTACATTCAAGCTCAGCTCCTGCTGTGTGGCTCTGTTCCTACCAGGCTCAGACCAGTACTGGTCCAAGGCCTGGAGGTTGGGGACCCCTGCTCTACTACACTGAATTCTTGTTGCGATACTCAGCTAAGATCTCAGGCATTGGGCCTGAGTCCTCATTTAAACTTTAAATATTATACTCGAGGAACAAATGAAGAGCCTGATATTTATAGGCAGGTTGCATAGAAAGGGTCCTTACTTAAAAGTGGATTTGGCAGAGCCTTAACTGGATGGCTCAGTTGGTCAGAGTGTCATCCTATACACCAAGAGGTTGTGGGCTTGATCCCCGGTCAGGGCACATATCCAGGTTGTGGGTTTGATTCCGGTCGGTGTGCACACAGGAGGTTACCAATTGATGTTTCTCTCTCACACTGATGACTGGATGCCTGTCTGTCTGTCTGTCTCTCATCTTCCCCCACCAACCCCCATTTCACCCTTCCTCTCTCTCTCTCTCTCAAATGAATAAAAAATGTATCCTTGGGTGAGAATTTAAAACAAAGGTAGATTTGGCAGTAACCCGTAAGATCCACAATACATTCCCCAGTGGCCCTGCTCAGCGTCTGAGACGAGTAAAGCTTGGAAAAGAGGTGGAATGTCACGGGCCTAATTCTGCGAAGTTCAACTTTTCTCCCCTGGATTAACAATGAAGCGTCATCCAGGGATATGAAACTGTTACCTAGGAAGGATACTAGGTGAAGACACTAGCTGACAGATGTATCTCACCACAGATAAATTGATAATATTAGTCAGTTGGCTCAAGAAGGCCCAGTAAGAATAGTGCTTCCCGAAGAGGGATACAATATCAAATATGTTAAGCAAGATGGCTTTTGGGGGTGGGTCTCTGAATGAATATTTTTTTATTCTTCTAATCTACTGTTTACTTAAATATTCTCTTCTATTTGCAAGTAAGACTGTTTTCCATTTAGTAGAGATGAAAATTCTCCATGAAAAATGCATGCATTTAAGTTAAAAAAAAGTGTCAGTAAAAGAAAAATGTTAAGTGAATAATGGCATCAGTGGTAACTGGAAATGTCAAAAGTCATGAAGGGTGGTACATAAATTATCGAATTTTGGGAAAGAGTAGGATAGGTGATGGGGGGGCTTTGAATAAGACGGGAGCCCTGGAGAGCTGTAGGTGATAGGGTACCCAGTAGAGGGTGTGGGGTGGGAACGAAGAACAAAAGAAAGGTACCTATACCTGTCAGCGAAAGGGGATGTAAGGAGACTGATGTCCCCCCGCTTGTGGAGTAGCACTGGTTCCAGAGAGGAGCCTGGTGCGATGAGGAAATGAATCCCCAGCATGGCAAGGTACCCTGTTCCACAGAGAATGTCCCACATTAGCCCTGGCAGCACAGGGCCCCAGGATTTTTTCAGCTGGCTGTGTCCCTAACCTACATCCACCCTCATGAGGCTCCCCCTTCCATTTGCCACCAGAGGTAGAGATTCCTTAAGGCCTGAGTACTTCAGACAAGATGATTTTGACATCAAAATTACTCTTTGCTCTGCAGCAAATGTCCTGTAAGGCTTATTGTAACTTGCCCTCTTTGTCCTTCCAAATGTCACTGAAAGAGGGAAGGCACTTGGCAGAAACATCCCTGAGCTATGGTTCCCCTGACTGTACCAGGAGCGTCCTCTGTCTTTGAGTCCACATACATCTGTGGGAGTGAGTGTGCGAGGGTGTCAGTATGGTTGTGGGTGTGGGTTTGTGTAAAGGGTGAAAAGGAATCTTTGCTGGAATAAAGAAAGGAATGCAACAGGGATCAGTTAGCCAGCCAACTGGGGGAGTGGGGGAAGGGAAGACTGCAGCCAGCAGAGGACTCCCTTCCAAATCAGTAAATGCAAACTGCAGCAGGAGGCTGACCTTTTACTGTAACTGATGTCAGCTGGAAGTTGTAACCTCCTGCCATTAATTATAACCCAGCACACCTGGGGCGGGCTCTCCTGTTGGCCTTAGTCTTTCTCTTCCTTCTTCCCTACCACTTCCCTCCTCATTCCCCACCCCACCGAAAGGCTCAAGTTGCATGCTGAACAAGGAGATGAAATGCTTTTTAAAATAACGGGCCTTATAAAGCCAGATTCTGTTCTATGCACTTGAATTTTTTTGCCAAAGGGATTTTCTTGTGTTGGAGCCTGAGATGATCTGAGAAGACCCTCTTTGTTTCTTTTCTTCCCTCCCTCCCTCCCTCCCTTCCTCCTTTCCTTCCCTCCTTCCTTCCTTCTGTCCCTCCTTTCTTCCTCTTTCCAAAGTCTTAGACAAACAGGATCCAGAACAAAAAGAAAAGTAAAACATTCATCAACTGAGACTGGAATGTAATAAAACATCCCTCATTCTCCTTTTGGAAAAAGTTTGCAAGCATACTGTTGCATGATTGGGAACCCAGAAAAAATAATTTAAAAGTAGATTTGGAAAAGAAATGTTGTCCAGAGCATTCTGTGCATGATCAGGAAAGAAACTTGGATAATAGGTCTGAGAAGAATTTAAAAATTCTGGGCCCTTCTGTCTGTTCCATGTATTGTGAGAGGTTATTAGGAAATTAGTGTTCACTTCGTGTGAGCATCTTTGGTTTTAACTCAATGGAATCAATGAAGAGCTACAGACAGACATTTCATACAGACAGCATTGGCTGCACAGGCACGAGACACAGGCAGTCCCATAGGGCCCTGTGCCTAGAAGAGCCTTACGCTTGGTTCAGTGCTCTGCTCTCACTTTCTGAGGCTCACTTTTGAACAGAGGGCTTCACATTTTCATTTTGCACATTATACAGCCCTTCTTATTTAGGGGCATTAAAAGGTAAGAAATATAAAGGGTAGGTGGAGCCAATACAAAACTTTGAAGAGGTTGATGTCTCCTGGGCTAATGTTATTTCTGGAAATAATTGTAACTTTGAATAAAACGAATATGTACTGAAGTTTGTCTTCTTCTGAAAACCTAAAGTTTGCACAATTATCTCAACGATTTTTGGTAATTTGAACAATTAACCCAGCCCATAGTGCTCCAGATTTTCCATAGTTTACTATTGCTTTATTTTGTTTGGTTCAAAGCCTTTTAATATTTTTCTATTTAACTTTATCAGTTCATTCATTACACAAACATTTAGTATAATCAGATTGCTATGCTATTTTAAAACTCCGTGTAACTAGTGAAGACTAAAATATAGCTACATTTTGAAGAAGAGTTCTTTCTTTGGCGGATGAAACATTAAAAAACAAAACAAAAACAAGTAACAATGGCTTGAAAGAAAAGTGTATTAATTGAGATACAGCAAAGTGTTTTAGGGGAGAAGAGGAAAGAAAAATCTGACGGTGAGAATGAGGGAAGGTAATGAAGATCTATCTGCCTAATGTCAACTTACAGAGGAAAAATCCAAAGGGTATTCTGGGAGGAGGAATGACATGGAGATGAGAGAACAACTGGTATGTTCAAGCAACAACGTCCAGAGCAGAGTGACTGGTGTTTGAGACACAGACAGGAGGGCGGCGATGTTGCAAAGAAGGCGGAAGCCAGCTGTGGTACGGGCAGTTTGTTTAGGGGCACGGGCTAACGGAATAGAAGGAATGCTCGTAGCAGTCAGCTTGCTTTGTACAGAGGAAGAAGAAATGTGTCATAGAAACTATAACTCTGCCTTATTGGGAAATTGAAATTATGAAATGAAAGAGACCAAGCAGAAAAAGTGGATGTTTTGATACAGAGGTATGATGCGTTCCCTAATAGAAGCGACCGTTTCTCAGTGTGTTCTTACTTGGAGGAGGACAATGAAGGAGAGCCCCATGGTTGCTTTTTAGTCTTAATACTGACGTTCAGTTTAGGACTTGGCTGCAAGTGAACGAATCTTGAGAAATCTCCTTAAACATCTCCACTCATGGTCAGGTATTTTTCTGTGTCCTGGAAATAATGTTCCACCTTTCATTTGAGTGGTCACGAGGGGACTATGTTTAAAAGCATAAGCACATGCTTATAGTTAGAAAAATAGCAATGTAAAGACTGTATATACAATGCTCTGGTTTGGTATAGTAACTGGAAATGTCCAAAGTCATGAAGGGTGGTACATAAATTATCAAATTTTAGGAAATAGTGGGATGGGTGAAGGGGGGCTTTGAACGAGAAGGGAGCCCTGGAGAGCTGTAGGTGACAGAACACTCAGTTCAGGGTGTGGGGTGGGAGTGAAGAACACCAGAAAGGTGACTGCGCCTGCCAACGAAAGGAGGCTGCTGTCTGCAAACGTGCTCCCCTCTTGTGGAGCGATGGATAGGTTTACCCTGGTATGGAACATACCAAAATTTTGATAATGACATTGTATTTGCAGGCTGAGATTATGTGTGATTTTTACATTTGTCTTTTTAAAATTTATTTTTGGATTCATAGAAAAAGAATGCCTTACAGCTATGGTTGGATTAAAATCCCATTTATTTCATAGATGTGTGTAGCATTACACCTATCCTCAAAATAGTATTTCAGAAAGTATTTTACGATGATGATGATTTCCGATGACAACTTAGGCTCCATCCTAAGTGGTCAGTGCCATGTGGTGCAGTGGGTGGGGATCCTGTTTTTAGGATAACCAATAGGGACATTGCCGATTGAGTCATCTGATGTTGCAATAGGTACAATGCTGCTTGAGTCATCTGACTAGTGTAGGAATGCACCTAAATTTTTTTTTCTGGGACAATATTTGTTATACTTTGAGTTTGATGAAAATTATTCACAGGGTACACTTGGACAGTGGGATTTCAAGTTATAAAAAGCTCCTTTCAAGTTTTGGATACAGAATTTACTATTGTTCCAGGATTACTTGGAAAAGAATTTGAGGAGTTCTGTTTTCCTTATGAAACATATTCAAGGAGATGAATTACTTTTCCATGCCATGAACTCAAGTAAAAAGTGAGATGCAATATCAGCAATGACTGCTCTTTTGGGGATGTCCCACTTGACTGACCCAGATAATTTCCTGTGTTGTGTCTTGGGCCAAAAAGCTATTGAAAGGATATGCTTTCAAGAATGCAATATCTTCTGTGAGAATGTCAGCTATTGACAATATATTCAGCATGCTTATATATTGATTTGAATTTCGTCCAGGTTCACATACTCAGATCTTGATGCTTTTAATTGTATTACTCTAATACATTGTTTCTAGCTCCTAACTTGTGATTTCTAATTGATTAATTATGTTGGTAAAAGTGCACATAGGACTAAGTCATATGCTATTTAGCTAAACTTTTAAAACTTATTCATAACTTATTCTGACATATAATCATGAATTATTTATATTCTGCCTCATTTACTTTATCATTTTCTCTATACATTTATATATATATATTTATGTATTTTCTGAGTAATTTAAGAATAAATTGGATACATTGTGTCTTCTTACCTCTAAATACTATAGTTTGTATTTATTATAAGGACATTCTTTTATATAACCACAGTACCATTATAAAACCAGAGTATTTAATATTGATACAATACTATTATTTAACTCATTGTCCAAATTCATATTATTGTCAATTATCTCAATAATAACCTTTACAACAATTTTTTTCCTTGTTTTGGATCCAACCTAGAGTCACACTCCATATATCTCTGTTGTCTACTTTAACTTGGAGTGGCTATTAAGACTTTTTTTTTTTTTTTGTCTCTCTTGACATTGTCATTCTTTAGGAGTTCAGGCCAGTGCTCAGTTGGTTAGAATGCCATCCTGATATGCCAAGGTTGTAGGTTCAATCTCTGGTCAGAGCACATACAAGAATCAATGAATGCATAAATAAGTGGAACAACAAATTGATGTTTCTCTCCCCCCCCCCCCGCCTTCCTTTCTCTCTATAAAAATCAATCAATAAAAAAATGAAGGATAAAGTTTAGGCCTGTTATTTTGCAGAATGTTTCCCAATTTGGTTGTGTCTTAAATTTCCTTATGATTAGATTCAGGCTATGCTTTTTATAAGAAATACCACAATGATATGTTTTGTCCTCATTGTATCCTATCAGTAGGCAGATTATGTCAGTTTGTCCTAGTGTTGGTGATGTTAGCTTTCATCATTGGTGAAGGTGATGTTTCTCCACTTTAAAGTTTCTCCACTCTAGAGTTATCATTTTACCCCTTATAATTCATTTGGAATTTGTAGAGAGATACTTTGAGATCATGTAAATATCTTGGTCCTCATCAAACTTTTACCTACCCATTGATGATTTCCTAACCCAGTCATTCTACAATACTTTATTGAATGGCATCTTACTATAAGGAAGAAGATTTTTCTTCTCCATCATTCATTCGTTCATTACATTCATTCATTCATATATTCATAAATATGGTATTTGATAAGTTGTTATATTTAAATGAAAATTTTATATTGTTCAAACTGATACTTCTGTACTATGCTTTTAGACTTGAATGCAACACCATGCCTGTATCTTCTCATCCAATGATATTTGCAGTAATTAAAATATATGTTTAAAATTATTGTGCTTTTCATTTTCTCTTAGTGTGACTATGCCAGCCTCAGTCAAGACTTTTGCTTATTGATATAGAATTCTGTACCCCTTTCCCTTACCCACGGTAACACATTTCACTTAGTTTATGTTGAAACAGCTTTAAGATGGGCCCTCAGTTTAGTCTATATTGAAGACAGTGTGAATTGTGGATGTACAAGAATGAATGTCTTTACTGATCATTTAAATATTTTGTTTTCATTAAGTCTCTGTTCTGTTTTTTAAAACTTTTAAGTCAATTACCAAGTTTTTAGGAAGGTTAGAAACAAAATTTGAACTCATCTGGCAATAAATGCAGAAATGTAACTCATCAGTAAATTTAGCTGCATATTTTTTTTGTTTTCATTTTTTTGTAGCAGTAGGAGAAAGTAGAGCATTGTATATAATTTTTCAGAAGAATTGTCACTAAATTAATGAATTCGCTTTAAATTCTGTGTGCCTTCTGTTCTTTTACAATCTAAGTTATTTAAAATTTAGAACCATGCAAAATATTTTTTGAAGATCCTATATGTGGTCTTTAAAGATATTTCTTCAGAGACACATCTTGTTGATAGTGGGTGTTATGTATTTAAAATAAGAAAACAAAGTCAAGGCAGCCTGACATATATTGGCTAACAGGTAGACTAGCTTCATGTTTTCTTCACTAATACATCTTTAAAGGTGCGATGTGAATGGTGGTATCAGTTTCTCATGAAAGGATGGCTAAGATGGTCTAGCCAGAACAGGTTAACAGACATAGAAGCCTTAAGTGGAAGAATGAAGCAAAAAGAGGGTCAGAAAATCAGGAGAGATGAGAAAAAGAGGAGCAAGGCATCCTCATGATAGCAGGAGGTGGTTCTAACTCTGCTCTTCGGAACCATACCCTAAACTGAAATGCTGTGCAAGTCTTTTATAATTTTCAGTGGTTTGCTAGCTCCATGTAAAGAGACCAGCCAACATTATATACTCTTCTGAGCCTCAGTTTCCATAGCTGTAAAGCAGAGAAAATAATCTATTTATAGAGTTGTTGTCTAGGCTATGTACCTGGTACCCATTAGACACGCAAAAACATTCTTTCAGCCGCCCAGTGCAAGTCAATAACCTAGATGGGTTTTCTGACTCACTGCATTTCCTGACACAGCTGATGTCTTAGTTCTACAAACAGACATGTTTCCGTTTGTTTGTTGGTCCAGTTGTTTCTTGCCCTGGCTGAAGGCAGTTTACTTGGGAAGCAGTGGCTTATATCCAGGGAAGAAACTGTGAAGGGAAAACAGGGACATTAGATGGGAATCTGGATGAGCAGCATGCGAGATCTGGTAGTGGGTTGGCAGCCACCCACAAATGAGGAACATTCTATTGTTAGAAAGGTCCTTGGAAGATTAAAAGATTCTTTGTAAGCTTGTTGCAACAGTAGGATGGGCAGAAAACGAAGTAGAAAAGGAGATTGTTGTATGATGGGGGAAAAGTCTTAGAACTGCTGGAAAGAATCACTGGAGGCACAAAACTAAAGAACATAATCGTGGGAGTGGAACAGAGATGGAAACCCCTCAGAGAAGAAAGTTTAATGCCAGGAATTAATATATTCCAATTTACTTAAGCCAATTTTTGTTGAATTCTAGTTAACAGCTAATATTTTAGGGTTAAGAAGAATTTTATTTAAATATCCACATTATCTAAACATCCAACCTTTCTACATAAGGTGCAAGGCTTTCAGTCTGAACATGACAAATGAAGTCAGATCACATCTATCAAATTAGAGTTTTTTTGTGTTAACCTTTTCTATGGCAGGGGATGTATTTTACAAAACGCATTTTTTTTTGGCATCTGATTTTTGTCAGATTTTCTACAAAATCAAAATTTAAAAGAATTTGCCAGTAGTGAAAACATCGTCCAATGTGTAAGACCTTTTGATCTATTTTTCTTAAATGAGAAAATGAGATGTTTTGGGAAATGACTAAATCTGTCTTGGGAGGCAGAAAGGCTAGATGTTCTCCTCTCTGTAAAATGAGGCTGATGACTAGAGCGATGAAGACTCTTTCACGTTGGCCAGCGGGAGCTCCCCTGTCTGTGCTCCACCTAGTGAAGATCCACAGACAATGTGAATATCATGCTAATATAAACAGTAATACAGCTGGAGTGCTCTATCCTGTGATATCTCCTGATCAACTTAGACATTCTATTTTTTTAACAATGTTTGGGATAAAACAATTATTATCTAGGTAGTCTTATTTTCCTTTTCAAGTGAATTTATAACTTTAATAGGCATTGTCAAATAGCTGAAGAATACATTGTGCAGAGTTTTGAGGTGATACACATGCACAATCACACACTCCTCTGTTCGTTCATATCCTTTCTATACACTCTGTTTAAATGCCTTAGGAAAATTGGAAAATTTCATTAGAATGAGTTAGCAATGGGTGTCTACTCATTTACAGCTGCTCTATGGACAAGGTTTTAAAGCAGATTCTTTGTTTTGATTGTGTATTTACAATAAATATGTTATTAAATGTAAAAATCAGTATTTCAGACATTACTGATTTCTTTATCTTCCTTTCCAATTGATTTTTTTAAAAAAAATAGAAAATATCAACATTGAAAAACAATGAATCCCCAAAAAGTCTATGTTTAGAGATGATCGTTACTGATACATGCTCAAGCATTATATCATTTCCTCTTTGAAGCATTATATTACTATTTAGAACTATCAATTTTGCATTAAATATACTTAGGATTATAGTTTCAAAATTATAACTAAACATATAAACCAACCATATTCTTTTTCATTTTAGCATGATTTTTATTTTCTCAATAATCTTCCTATTGTGTAATTATTTAAATAAAATCATGCAATGTAAAGTAAAGCAGCTAGGAGATTCAAAGACCTGGGTTCCATTTGGACAGTGCTCTATATCTTTAAGCAAATCATTTAAACTCTCCATTTTCTTCTCTCCAGAATAGAGTGATGGACTAAGATGATATGTATGGTTTGTTCTCTTCTGACATCCTGTGGTATTTTAGTCTTTGGCTAAGAGTAAATTGAGCAAAGTTTCATACTCAATAAGGCAATTTAATCAATACGAAAGGCAATCTAGATCATTTATCTCCATATTGCCCTTCTTCTTAATAGCATGGTAGATATTCTATTTCTTTTTTGTTTAGCTAGATAATTGCTTGAATTCTATCCAGGGCCATTTTGCAGCAGAATTTCAAATTTCAGTTTCCATGTTATCTTATTGTCATTCGATTCTGTTGACTGCTAATCCTGGTCTGAGGTCTTCTTTCTTTTTGAATCTAACAGTATTCTGAAACCACAAACTCATATGGAATTGGAAACAACCTTAAAAATGAATGTGTCCATTCCATTGTGAGGGTTGGCTTGGTTCTGGTGACTGTTTTTATTGCATGTTAAATGTGTGCACTGAGTCCATTCATGGGACTCATGCGGAGGATTCTATGACTTCTTTTAAACCAGCTGTTTCTTTTCCTTCATCTCTTTTTAAAATCATGGGGGAATTGTTTGGAACATCAAATTTATTTCCCGGCAATTCCTGGCATAGGACAATATTGAAATAGAGCATGTGTTCAACTTTCCCAAATGAGGGGAATAAAAATGAATAATAAGACTTTTATACTGCTTTGAATAATTTTTTTTATTTTGGTAAACTATACATCACATAAAATGTACCATTTTAACCATTTTTTTAGATGTACAATTTTGTGGCCTTAAGTATATTTACATTGTGGAACCATTACTACTGTCTATTTTCTGAACTTTTTCATTTCCCCAAACTAAACTTTGTACCCTTTAAACAATGATTTCTCATTCCTCCCGCCTCCCAACCCCTGGAAAGCACTAGTCTATTTTCTGTGTCTCTGAATTTGATTACCCTAGGTACCTCATGTAAGTGGAATCATATAGTATTTCTCTTTTTGTGAGTGGCTTATTTTCCTTAGTATAATGTCTTTAAGGTTCATTCATTTTTTAACATGTGTCAGAATTTTATTTTTTAAAAGTCTGAATAATATTCCATTATATAGATGTGCCATATTTTGTTTATGCATTCATTTGTGGGGACATTTGGATTGTTTCCACCTTTTGGCTATTATGAATAATGCTGATATGAACATTGGTGTGCAAATATCTGTTTGAGTCCCAGAGTTCAATTCATTTGGATATATACCCAAGCAATGAAATTGCTGAATCATATATATGGTAATTCTATGAGTTAAATTTTTGGTGAACAACCATGCTATTTTCCACAAGGGTTGTACCATTCTACATTCCCACCAGCAATACATGAGGATGTGGTTATTTTAATTGTTCTTTCTCCTTTTATCCTTCTCTTTTTCTTCCTCCCCTTCCTCCTTTTCCTCCCCACTCTTCCCTCTCTCAGCAAAAGCTTACTAATGGCTTACCACTAATTTAACAAATTGAGATACTTTTTAGTACCTCACAAATTATTTTTGAAGCTGATCAGGAAGGTAAGGTGAACCCCAGATATTGAGCAAATAGAATCTATCTACTTTTATATGCTCAGGCACTAACTAGAGCTTGGACTGCATTAGTCGTACAGACCCAGGGAGAGGAAGAGCAGTTTATAAGGAGCTTAATTAAGGCTATAAAATAGTTTATTTTACAGCCTGAGTCTTTAAGTGAGAATCATGTCCCAAATGCCTTTCAAAATCAAGTACCAATAAATTTTTGGAGTATCATTTGCTCTGTGTTTACTATTTCTTTGTTCTCTCAACAAATGATAGGAGTTAATTGTGTAAGGAAAATAAGATATCTGAAAGCAGGGGCTCATGGGAGATGTTCATGACCACTGACTTCTTAAAAAAACAACAACATCATTTCATCTCATCAGAAGTCTTAAATGGTCTCAGGATGTTGGACTTAGAGGAGATTTCAGAGACATCTTGTTCAACCTACTGATTTCATGATGTAGGAATTGAGAATCAAAATTGTCTACAGCTAAGAGCTCAAACTTAAGACTATACACTAAGTCCAGTGGTTTTTTTCCTGCTAACGTATATAAGCTGAATTCTTAAGAATTCTGACATCAATTATCCTTCTTTTAAAAATATTAGTACCTAACCCCTGAAATGTATACTTCAATGGAAACCCCAATATCCACCGTTTTATAAAGGTGTAAATGGAGAAATCAAAGTGGGAAACTATAGCTGGTACCAACATATGCAAAAATACATGAAATTTCCTTGAAAATTGTATCAGTTTTAATCTGTATCAGATGTAAAGCAAAATCATGGGACTATTCCTCCTGGAGCACCCTAAGTACAAATGTAATGATGACTCCAGAGCTTTCTTTGCATGGGAATTGGAGTGGGTGCCAGCCTCCAGACAAAAGATGGGCAATGGGGGAAGATTTTGGGGAGGCTGTGGTGGTATGAGGATAAGAATAGTTTTAGAATGAGCAATTGGGGTAATTAAGGTTAAATTGCTGCTTTAAATGTGTTAAAAGGGTTAAAGAAGCCTGTAATAAGGAGCTTTTGCCTTTGGATTATATCTTTAACTCTTGCTTATTTGGGGGAAGCACGAAAGCCTATCCAATAACTACCTTGAATTAGCAATAACTGGAGCAAGTGAATAAGTGCTTATCTAACTAAAAATTTTAAATGAGAGTGAAATACATTATTGAAAATATTGACAGCTTAATTTAGAAGTCTATAAATGATTATACTAAAGCTAGTAATTTTCCATTCAAATTCAGCCACCTGAAGACGTAGACACCACTAACGTTTGTTCAGTCATCCTAAAAGGAATCACTAAAACCCAGAAAGAATGCCTGATATTTCTAATAATACTAGTTCCAAATTCTGTTTAGACTTGTTCTTAGATGGAGAAGATTTTAAATAAAAAGATGTGCAGGACATTTTTCTGATACTACCAATTAAAAAGATAGATCAAACAAGTTATATAATCATTTCATAAAAGATACTCTAGACTGAATCCACTTTTTTTTTTGTTACTGTTTTTTTAGACCTAAGTTATTCTGAGAGCAATCTCCATATGTAAGTTTTTTCAATTAGGAGAGAGGAATGACAATATTCAACAAATAGTTTTCTCATGAGAATAATGTATGAGTGAATACAGTTAAATTCTTTTGAATGTTCTAATAAAAGATGCTTAAAAACACAACAAAATAGATAGCCAAGAGTGTAACTTATTTTGCTCCACAAAAAGTGTCAGCCTTCTAAATCACATTCTCTGCAGGACTTTTTCTTGATTCTTCGCTTAC
The DNA here is from genome assembly GCF_021234165.1 of Pteronotus mesoamericanus. Classification (NCBI taxonomy): domain Eukaryota; kingdom Metazoa; phylum Chordata; class Mammalia; order Chiroptera; family Mormoopidae; genus Pteronotus; species Pteronotus mesoamericanus. Next base: position 28,998,374 of record NW_026555245.1, on the reverse strand, counting down.
TATTATTATTTTACTTTTCTATTCTTATTTTCTGCGTTGTAGTCTTTATGAGCTTTTACCACTTATCCCAAGAGATCTAGTCTGGATTGATTTTTGCTAACAACAAAGAGGATCACAAATAAACTGAGCATAGTCTCATTTACCTACATATTGTGACATTTATTTATTTTGATAACCATGGTGCAAATTTCTCTTGGTTCTCCCAAGGTTTAAACAACACTAAATATCTCTGATTATTATTTCAGATTACTCTGTTGATATTACTGATAATAGCAAGACTGTGAACTTTAGTTATTTCATATAAAAGCATACTTCAGTTTTATATTTTGGGTTTTCCCAGCTTTATTGAGTTGTGATGAACAAAAATTGTACATATTTATACAACATGATTTTTTAAGGTGTATAACATGATGATTTAATATACATATACACTGTGAAATGATTACCATAATCAAGTTAATTAGCACATACATTGCATCACATAGTTCCTTCTTTTGTGTGTGTGGTGTGAACACAAAATCTACTATCAGCAAATTTCAGGTATACAATTTAGTAGTATTAACTGTAATCACCATGTTGTAGATTAGAGTCCCAGACTTTATTCATCTTGTAACTTAAAGTTTCAGTTTTATATTTTGTATAATTCACATAATCAAGCTTAGTTAGTACGGCTATGTTGAAATTTGAGTTTAGTTTAGGGCCACCACTTAACATACTTGGTTAACGTTGCGGATATTACCAATGAGGCACTCAGTCTCTACTAAATCAAGTTCGTGTAGAAGTAGATAATGACACACTTGGAAAATTAGGAACCACAAACTATTTGGTTGACTTTATCAAATATGAAGGGAGAAATTAAAACAATCCAGAATTATCCTTACATTATTTTTTTTCAAAATCCTCAGAAGAGGTTAGCAAGCATAGACATGCGGACATGTCACTTAACATATTTGGCTCATACTATCTCCCACATATACAACTGATATCATTACAGTTTGATAAATACTTTAGCTTTAAGCTAGAATAATGTTTTTCGTTCTGTATCTATAGCCATTTTTAAACTTTCTTTCAAAATCTCTCTTATGAGCTTTTCTAATGAGATGCCTCCAGGTATCAGTGACAGTGACAACAGCGTTCTAAAATCATGTACCTGAAACCTATATAATTTTATTAACCAATGTCACCCCAATAAATTCTGCAAAAACAGAAAAAAGAAAACAAAGAATCATTTCCCTCTAGTATGCTTTTCAAAGTTCTGCAAAAAGTTCAGTATGGGGAGACAAAGTGAAATAACTAGGTTTTTAATTTTTGCTTTCATTGGATATTACTTTTCCTTGGCACCCTCTTATCTGTGCTTGGCTAGCATCCCTGAACTTTCTTAACTGCAAAATCTGAATCTCCAAACTGCTTATTCATTCTCCCGGATTCTTTCTTTTTAATGTTGGTTTTTAATTTTACCATGAATCTTTTTTACCCACTTTGAACTGAAAACAATTCATTTTCCTTATTGTATACTTTTCTTGGGGTTCACACCCCCTAGTGTCCCTTATGCCTCATTCTATAGCATTCTGGTCACGTTTTTGTGTTGCCTATGATCACTTTCATTTTTCACTGTATTCAGAAATTGTCGTCTAAAAATGAGATGTTTGTAAAATAGGAGAGAATCTACTGTTTCTTCCTTTCAAAACTCTTGAAAACTCTATTGATGTTTATATTACTAAGAACTGTTTTAGATTCATTGAGCATCTTCTTTAACCTCATATCATTTATTATACCCTCGTGCAAGTGGAAAAAACATATAGGAGCACTCATGGGAGCAGCTACAAGAAATGTTTCTTGTAGCAAGATGGGATAATATTCTCTATTCATGGATGGAGCGTCTTGGCAAGAAGTATTTCATTTTATTTTTTGCATTGTTTTTCACTGTCATTATGCTTACTACCAAATGTAGATCTTAGGCTGGAATATAATAAGTGCATATCATGTCTCCTATTTGGTGCACCATTCTCCTCATCTTTAAAGGAAAAGTTATGTGTAGTATATACCATCAAAATAGGACATCTTTTCAGCACTGCTATGACATTTAACATTTATCCATCCATCCATTCAATAAAAATACACTGGGTTCCTGTCATAGACATGGTGATGTAGAGATATTTAAGATATTATTCTTGCTCTTAAGAATCTTCTTGACAATTGGAAAGATATGCATACAATGCAGTATGCCAAAAAATGGTGTATACATGTTGTCATGGGAACATATTTCTGTCCACATATTTATGTTAAATTCTCAAGAGTGTTCTTAACTCATAGGTACATGTAATAATTGTCCTGTGCTACCTCCAGCCTGAGGAAGATGATTTAAGATTTTGTAAATCCTTTATTTCAAAGCTCAGATGTGGGGGTTTAGGCATTAGGTCTGTGGTATTGGGTACTTGATAGACAGTGGATGCCCTTATTCCTGCTCATGCCTGTGGCCATTACTGTTAACAGCCTTCTGTTGGCATTAGGCTGGAGTTCAAGATCTGTGGCCCTTAGGAAAACCCCTAACTGGTTAGCTTTATTTTCAGGGTTTGAGAATATCACAACGGTGATGATCTGTCACTGCAGAGAGCATTATGGTAGCTGGAAAGGCCTGCTTTCCTCCATTACCAAGCCTAGATTTTTCAGTTCTCTCCTCACCACCCAAGTAAGGTGATCACTACCCCTGCATAGCTGTTTTCCTTGCACTAGCTGGCACTGGCTGGCGCTGCCTTGCACAAAGCAAGGACTTCTTATTGAGGGACTTCTAAGAAGTGTGTTGTGTTTCTGCAGATGTGCAGGCACATGGGTTGGGTTACACTTTTGCATTTCAGAGAAAAGTAGTACCAAGGAAAAGCTGAGCTTTTTCTGAGGTAAATGTCTCTGGGGCTTTTTTTTTTTTTTTTTTTTTTTTTTCTAAAATGAGCCATCCAATAGCATGAAGGCAGAGCTATTGTTTCTGGCTCCTTCATCTAAGAGGCTGAATTTTGACTGAATATATTTATATCACTTTAGTAACAAGGGTTATCAAGTTTGAGCTCATCTTCAAGTTGTGTGAAGAAGACCCCTTAGGAAAATTCTAACCCTACCTCCAGCCTTACTGATCATTTCGTGAACTCTGATCTAGTGTGTCTGGAGAAGTGCTCTAGATGTCTCACAGAATAGTTCAGTGTGGCCACTGGCACATGCTATGTCCTCCTGGAGGGTTGATAAAATTGGGGACCCTCCAAGAATGTACCTTACCCAGGCATCTCCAGCTGTGAGTTGCAGACATTCTTGCATGTTTATTTATTTATGTCCTTCCAAAAGCTCTTGGTGTCTCTTCTCTTCTCCTCACCCTACCTCTCTCCCTTTCTCCTCCCCTTCACCTCTTTTTTCTCTCTTCTCCCCCCATCTCACTGACTCACCTTCTTTGTCTCTCTTTCTCTCTCACATATACACAAACTTCGAGAGCAAATGTTAATTAAGTAAATTTGAAGGACAACTCCTTTCACAAAGATGTTAGTACCAACATTTTTATGTATGTGCTAGTTTCTTTTATTCACCTTCTTGCTTTCATTGCTATTCCCTTGGCTACACAATGACCCAGCCAAAACCTTGAAATTGATGCATCTGAAAAGAGCATTTATTATTTTGGACATGACCCATCTACCACTCCAATTTCTGTAGGGTGTTGAGGGTGAAAACAGATCATGGCAATGCCTTCGTTAATTCAGTACGAGTCACTACCATTCAACAAATAATTTGTCTGGTACATGTTAGTACTCTTGCCCGCCCCATTTTTTTCATCTGTTCTTTTCTGTATTTTGAGGATGTAAGCTGATGTTTTCACTTTTTGTCACTAATGAGAGCACTTGGTGCATGCAGATGGGCCATTCAGCTTCTATGAAGACAAGTCCCTAAGTCCCAGCCTTGACCATGTAGCAAAATAAGGAAATTTCAGATTATTTGGGAAACACCATTTGACAAGTTACTGAGCTTTTCCCTCCACATCACATCTTGCCATGTAACAGAAGCAGCATGGTGAGGTAGTAAATGGCTAGAGTCATAAATTCTCTCTTTGGGTTCTGATTTTTTTCATTGCTAGCTGAGGAAAGCTTGGACAAGCCACAGAACCACCATCAGGCTCAGTTTCTTGACTCATTTTAAGGATTAAATGAGAGAATAACAACAGCTAAAATATGGTGGACATCCCCTTATATAATTTAACTCACTGAATCCTCTCCTCAACTATGTGGGGTAGATACTCTTTATTTTCCCTATTTATTAGATAAGGAAACTGGGGCACAGGAGGTGAAGTAACGTGCCCAGAACCACACAGCTAGAAGTGAAGGAACAAGGATTTGACTACCTCTTGTTTAGTTCTGGAGTCAAGGCTTTCATCACTATATTTTGAGTGAATATAGAGTTTTACTACAAGGCCTAAAACATACCAACTCAAAGTATGGATCCCAGTTTAGCTGCTAACATGAAGAAACTGGACAAAGTAAACTCATGTTCAGGCTTCCTTTAGTCTTCTCTTTCCTTGACAAACTACCTGACTTTAAGAATTTCCTCCTGGCTGGGGTGGCTCAGTGGATTGAGCACCAGCCTGAGAACCAAAGGGTCACCAGTTCGATTTCCAGTCAGGGCACAGGCCTGGGTTGCAGGCCAGGGCCAGGTCACCAGTGAGGGGTGTGCAAGAGGCAACCAGACATTGATGTTTCTCTCCCTTTTTCTCCCTTCCTTTCTCTAAAATAAAATAAAATAAAATATAATAAAATCTTTAAAAATAAAAATTTTCTCTTGTATCAATTTGAAAAATTGAGATGTTTGCAAAGGTTGGCCCAGGTATGACTGTGAACTGTTGTCTAACTTTCAAGTTCCTGTCATAGGTGGTATGACTTGGGTGAAGTCTCCTTTCAACACTGACCTACCATGTCTTTGGTGCTCCATTCTCAAATGTTCCCAGTGCCCCTAACCAGTGGCCCTGGACAGCCTAGCTCCTTCAAGTCCCTTTCATTCCCTCCTCCCTTTTGAACTACATTTTCTTGGAAACTTGTTTTCTGACTCATTCTCTCCAACTTTGAGAGCTTGCTTGCTTGCTTACATAACTTCAAGGCTACATGTTGTACTTTGGTCCTTAAGTTGGACAGTCTATAAATGTGGTGGTAGAACTTAGGTACTTCTCCTGGGCAATGCAAATGAGCTTACAGTGGAAAGAACACAAATTTTGGTGGTAGACTTAACCTCAGATTCTGTCTACTACGTCCTAGCTCTGTGCCCTGAAGCAAATCATTCAACTTCTCTGACTTTCAGTTTCATTATCTGTAAAATGGGGATAATAATAATAATGGCTCAAATATACTGTTTGTCAGGAAGTAGAAACTGGTCTATACATACACATTACAATTTTTTCATCATAACATCCTATGCTGTAAGTCTAATAAACTGTGTAGGTCAGGCCTGGGCCTTTGAAAGGATAAACAAATTAGCTAAGATCTGGCAGTCAGTAAATGTGAGAGCTAGAATTCAAACCTAAGTCTGTCCTATTAGAGCTGTTATATTCTTATCTTTTACTGAATGCTTATGGCTCTCTTTATGCTATATGCACTGATAACTTCTTAAGATACTTGTGCAATTTAAATGAAATAAGGTATATAATGTATCTAGCATAGAGCCAAGTACATTTTCTTAAGACATATCAGTTGCCTTTCCGCTGCCCCCTTTCCCAAGGCCCTGCAGTGATGGGAAAATCAGCTTTGGCAGGCAAGATAGGGGAGCTATTTTTGGCTGGGTGAATGGGGCTGGAGAAGAGGAGAACCAGGAGCTTTCCTGCATCTCAAATCAAACCAGGCTGGCAGCTTTCAACTCTGTCTATACATAGGCCTGACTGGCTGGCTTTGTTGGTTATGTCTTTATTTAGAAGCTTATGTCCCTTTTTGAACCTTGTAACCTGAGAAAGAGTGAACAACTGGAGGAAAAATGAAAAAGATTAATGGATTAAAATATATTTGAAAAAATTCCTATAGGAATCATGGCTACTTAGCTTAGTAAAGAGAAGGCTGGGGAATGTATTTCTTTGACTATGTGGAGGATCATATTATTGATAATGGCAAGATGTATTTCTTTAAAGGTGAGAGGTTGGACATGATGACATCCAAGTCCTTTCAAAATCTAAAATTTCACATGTCTATGAAAATGAAGAATGGAGAGTTAAGATTGGAATAGAAGTTGCAGAACCATGAGGACTTAAGGACACTGAAAACCTGATAGTAAATTTTCCTCTTCTTTGGATACTTTAGGTATTTATCGGCCTTTCCTTCCTCCTGTGATTGCATCCAGTCGATTTAGGTGGGAAACAGTTACCTATATTGTATATCCCAAAATATAACCCTTTGAATCCTTCATGTATGTAAAAAAAATGCTTTTTTTTAAATATTAAGGCATACATTTTTCTTTTAAAAATGTGAATATATGTTCATATTAGTCACTTATACCTTAGTCACTTACACCTTAGTGTCAATTAGTTTAAGAGTTCCCTTCACTTAAATAAACATAGGTTTTTGAAAAAATGAAATAAAAGTTTTGTTACAAGAATATTACTTAGGTAAGAATGAAAGAATTAGTATAATACAGAGAATTTGCGCAGCTAAATGGCATCAATCATGAGGGCAATGATACCACTCAGGAGAGAATATGAAAGGTCAGTGGAGGTCATGAGAATGGAAAATGGCAATGATGCTGCCTTTTAAGTTTATCAGTCATTTAATCAACAAGAGTTACATACCAAGCACTGGGAACAGCTGGCATCCTCTGCTCTATAAACTAACTTTATGAAAAAAGTTACCAATGGTCACATGACGTTTTCCTGTCCTATCATGTCAGTTCTGCATACATAAAAATCCCCTAAGCCATGTACAAGGGCATTATGAGATTTAACTTCCTAGACGATTTACACATTATACTTTCTCATCTCCCACTCTTTCTTTCTTCCTTCCTCTACCCACCTTGCTTGTATCCCTGGCTCTGGGCTACTCTCCACCTTGAGTATTGTCCAGGCTAAGAGTCAGCAAAATGTGGGCCCACAGGCCAGATGCAGCCTGCTATAGTAGAATGGCCAGTGAGCTAAGAATGTCTTTTACGTTTTTAGGTGGTGGAAAAAAATCCAAAGAGAAATAATATTTCACAATGTGTTAAAAATGATGGGAAATTCAAACTTTAGTGTCTATAAATAAAGTCTGATTGGGACACAGCTATTCTCCCTCTTCCCCCCACCCCCCATATTGTCTATGGCTGCTCTGCCTATAACCACAGAGTTAAGTAGTTGCAACAGAGACTAGCTCATAAAACCTAAAATATTTCCTGAACAAATTTACAGGCCACTGGTCTAGGTCACAAGACAGAGAGCCCCTGTTGTGGGATGACAAGTATGATCAACAAACTGAAGCTTGCTGTAAATACGGTAGAAAAGACAAAAAAGGTAAGTTGAGACCAGACTCTTGATCCCTAATATCAATAATAAATAGAAAAAGATAAGGAGATGATCAATGTTAGAAGAGACTTGTATTATCTCCAAGGCGGTAAAGGAAAAGAGATCAAGCAACAGTGAAAATAAAGAGGACTGTTAGGAGGAATTCAGAGATAGGACCCAGAATCTGGACCTCATTCCTAATAGTTCATTTGTGTTTCTTTTATTGTTGTTTTTTTGTTTTTTTGTTTTTGTTTTTTGCTTTATATTTGGGTGCATGCTTCACCTCTGTAGAGTGCACTGTTTTTATCTTATGTAATGCAGTATTTAGAATAGTGTCTTGTACTCAATGGGTGCTCAGAAAATATTGAGAGCAAGTAAATAAATGAGTGGATGAATAAAAGGAATCTGCGCCACTGCACACTTGCATGACACTTAGTGAAAAGTTGGGAAAATTGATGAATTTGGGCAAATGCCTTAGCAATAGGTGATCTGTGCCTACCTTGTACCTTCTGGTGTGGTACCCTTGTGAAAGCAAGTACTTGTACAGAGGGGAACAGTAACCCCGAATGGAGTAACACACATTTCTGTTGGGCAAGAGCTTGAGTTCACATGTATGCAAAATCCTTGCTTATATTCACCTGTACACATGACAGCTTTTTGGCCTCCTAAACTAGTCCAAAGTAGAACAATGCAAAGTTATTGTCAGGCTCTTTGCCTTTATCCATGCAAGTTGCTTGGTACAAGTAAAGCTCCTCAAATATTCAGCTACTGATCAACTTTCAGCTTAAAGGATGACCGAACACTCCTTCAGAGGGAAAGGTTACATGCCATAAAAATACTTCATGCCAGATATTGGAGTAGTGTAGAAATTGGAGCCTATATAAATATCTTGATGCTGTTCCATTTGGATACATGCCACAAAAATAACCTAGAGAAGTTCTGAAACAGTGTCAATAAATCATCTATTTAGCTTGACACTGCAGTGAACCAATTTATTTCTTCTGTAAGCCTAAGTGCTCTTCAAAGCCAGACAACTTTAAAGCCCTAATTTGAAATTTATCCTCATATCAGCCCAAAGAATAACCAACAACTAGTGCAAAAAAAAAAAAAATTAGGGGAGGAGGCTTAACTTCTGCTGGACTAAAATAACTGACATTTCAATGATTTCAATGCAGTATATCTGGACCTACTAGGAATTTGAATGAAAAGACTTAATGCAGTTTCCTTCCACCTATGTCCTACCTATTTGAGAACTCTGTCTTTTCCCCCTCTTCTTTTTCTTTTTTCTTTTTTGTTCCCTATTAATTTGTCTTCTCCATTATTTGCACTCCTGTTATTCCAGCTAACTAGTTAGGAGATTCTGGGTACATTACTAAGCCACATGACAGTGATTCAGTAATGAAGAGGCTAGTGATTAGTTTACTGTAGCATGATATGGGCAAGAAGGATGGATTCTCTGGTGTGAAAGAGGTTGGAACATATTGGCTTAAACCAGAAGATTTTTGCCCAAGGCCTTTAATATACTGTTAACACTGTTATATTTTAAGGTATGGGTACAAATGTAGGGTTCAGTGTCAATTTGACTTCAGAACCTCTTTCAGTGGAAAGAATTTCCTGCAGAACTCAGTTCATGATATGGTTCTCCGAGTGATAGCCTCATTTTCAGAGCTAGGGGAAACAATGTGGCCAATACAAAATTACATCTGGGACAAAATTAACAAACCCTATTTATTCATAAATTTGTGTAAAGGGAACTCATCTGAGGTCACTTTTATTTTAGAGGTTACGAAGGTGTTAGAAAGGAGGGTACATTTTATAGACTAAAAAGAAGAAATACTGAGATGGTCTTTGATTGGCAACCATTCCGTTAGGGCAGGATTTTGGAAGTGGGCCTGACTTTCCCATTGGCCTTCCTAGTTGGAAACAAGGGGCAAATGAGCTGTGTTGGGGACATCCCAAGAAAGGAAAACCAAGTGGAGCTCAATGGAGTGCTTTATCATCAAACTGTCATACTATTCCTTATAGGAGGCAGCTATGTGGCAGGCAGTTTCTTAGATGTGATTGTGGATCACAGTATTTGACAGAAGGTCAAAGTGAAAGGAGACATTTCTATGGACCAGGCACTGTGCTAAGTCCCTTATGTTAATTTTGCATATGCTATTTTACTTCATTTAAGTAAGCTGAACTTTGAGGAGTCATTATCATTTCCATTTTACACATGAACAGAAGTTAAATAACTCTTAAGTTCTATGATGAGGAAGTCAGGGAATTCTGTGTCCAGTATGTCTGTACTGAAACTTCTTTGCAACACACCAACTTTTTTTCTTTTATTGAACTCTGCCTGGTTAATTCAGAGTCTACAAGGATTTGACACTATTATCTCTTTCACAAGTCACAAAAAAAGTAAGCTCCAAGGGAAGGCAAAATTTTGGTTATACTGAAATATCGTCGAATAAAAATTACTTGTAACAGATGCAATATTAATTTGGTTTGCCACACTGAAGTCTCTTTCTGGGAAGAGGTTTGTGTGTTTGTTTTTGTTTAAAATATATGTGCCGTTATAGTATTTGATTTAAATTATTATTTAGGCCTTTGAAGATTCTCAATAAATACTTCCATGGTAGATTAAGGTAGAACTGAGAATAAAGAAAAAGAAGTTGTAGTATTCTTTAACTTTCAAGGTCCTTAATGATTGAATTCAATGCCACTTTTCCAAACATGCTTTAACATCTTCCCTCTCTTCCACACCTAATATCCACCTCTTTCAAAAGGTATCTACCTTCACCTAATAGGAAGTCTCCTCTCATTTCTCTGTTCCTAGGCCTTCCTGTCCTCCCTTTCTTTTTGCGTAAACTTCTCCTTGATTCAAAACCCAGCTCAAGTTTTTATCAAGGCAATGTGGAGTAGTGGACAGAACAAGAAAGTTGGTCTTTTTATAGAGTGGTACTTTTTTCCAATGATGGAAAATCTCTTACATACATACGAGTGAATAACATAATTAACTGTCATAAACAATTGCCACCCAGCTTTAGCATTGATAAACACCTTGTAGATCTCCATTCATTCATGTGCCTCTACCATCACTCTCTCCCTTACTCTGCCAGTGCAGTGTTGAAAAGAAGCAGCTGCGGTGACATTCTTGTCTTTTTCTCAGTCTTAGAGGGAAATTGTTTAATATTTTATCATTAATTATGTTAGCTGTAGGTTCTTGTTGATGCCATTTATCAGAATAAGATTCTATTTCTAGCTTTCTGAGAGTTTTTAATCTTGAATAGGTGTTGAATTTTATCAAATGCAATACAATCTATTGAGTTATCATATAGTTTTTTTCTTTTACTTTGTTAATATTGTATATTTTATTAATTTTTTAGTGTAATCTTGTATTCTTGGGATAAACTCTATCATGGCTATAATGTGCTCCCTTTTTATATATTCCTGGATTGACATCCAAATACTTTGTTAAGAACTGTTGTGTATATCCCATCCATTGATCTTTAGTTTTGTCTTCCTGCAATGTTTTAGTTAGGTTTGCTATCAGGGTAATGTTATAGTCATCAAAAGTTCCCCAAAACCATTTTCTGAAATAACTTGTATAATATTGATATTATTTCTCCCTCAAATGTTGGATATAATTCACTGGCAAAACTATCATGTCTTGGAATTTTCTTTGTGGGAATTTGTTTAAAAATTATTACAAATTCAATTTCTTTGCTATATACATCTATTCATAGATAGGTAGATAGATATAAGGCTATTTATACATACATTTTTTTCTATTCCTCTATTATTGGTTGTGGAATATTGTCATTTTCAATAAAATCACTTTTATTTAATCTAAGTTATCAAATTTATTGCCATAAGTTCTTTTCTTGTGCTCACAGAGCTACTAAGTGGCAGCAGAGCAAAGCAACCCAAATCTTCTGAACTCATGTCCAGTGCTATATATGTTATCATACCATATGATACAAATGATGACTTAACTTGGCAAATATCTGTTGATCTCCTACCATGTACCAAAATTTTTGCTATGCCATGGAAAGGCAGATGATCAAGATGGTATTGTTAGCTTCATGTTTCCCATTTTCTGATGGAGGTAAACTTATAAGTAAACGGTTCTCTGGATACAGAGTGATAAGAGCTACCATAAATTAAACATCCCAGAAGAGGAAATGATTGATTAACTCTGGAAATGGGGAGATCGTAAAAGTGTTTATAGAGAGGGTAATATTTACATATTCACACTGAGCTTTAAATAAACTGTGAAAATATCTCAGGCAGAAAATACTTGGGTAGTCAAAATGAATGTTAAAGGAACAAAGGTATGAAAGGGAAAGCTGTGCTCAAGAAAGAATGACCAATCTGGGCCAGTGGATCAGAGTTCAAGAGGGAGGAGAAAGTCAGATCTTGAAGAGTCCAGCCTCATATGCCTGCTAGATAACATTTGGGAAGCCTGTGGAGTTTCTTAAGTAGGGAATTGACACAACTGAGGTGTAGAGGTTAGATAGACTGGCAATATTTCTTAAATACAACTTTGGAACAAAGTGCAACATAATCACCTGGGATGTTCATTAAAAATTCAAATTTCTGAGTCTAATCCCATCCCCGCTGAACAGAGTCCCTGGGAGCAGGCCAGGGCTTATGTATTTGATGCCTCTCTGAGTCCTGATGCACTCAGATTAAGGAAAGAATTGGAGGAGAACTTTGGTTTTCAAACTAGTCTCTGACCTAGCTCTTCTGAACTTCCTTTGAGCAAAGCATCTCTTCTTTTGTCTTCCAATTAAACATTCTCATAAAAGTGTAAATTAACAGAGGGTTTCAACACATAATAATAGTTTGGAAAACATTGGACCAGAGGCCAGAGAAAGTAGCATTTTATAAATAATTTGGATGAAACCCAAATGATTTGGATTTCTAAGTGTCTGTGATGATTGTCAGGAGGAGTGGAGAAGACAGGGATGGGTTTGAACATCACTTCTCAGGTAAAATAACAGGACTTGTAGAAGGGCTGTAGAGAATGAAGAAGAAAGACAGTCTAGGTTTACTTCCAGTAGCATTGCTTGCTTAAGTCCCTGGGACCTGTATTAGTGGATATTTTCCACTTTTTGATTCCTGTCAACTCAACAATGATAGCAAGAAATCACTAAGTATAAATTATAAAAATCTCATGCATTTCCAAGTTGCCAGTTCACTCACCGTAAGCTACTTACTCACTGGGTTAATTCTCCAACTGGTTGTTTTTCATGCAGTATTACCACCCCTCATGGTAAGGAATCTTGATATGCTTTAGAAATAAATGACTATCTAATCGAGAGAATGGGAAGCATGGAGTGAAAAATTATATTATTAAAATGATTCAGTGTCAAAAATTCGATCTTTTCTGTGGATACTGAAGCTCAGAAAAGTAACAACTTGTGTAAGAGAACAAGTAATGAGTTCAAAACATGTATTTTCTATTGCAAATTTACTGCAAACAGAGCCAAATTTACTGCTCTGTTCTTGAGCAGAAAGAATTCATAATCAAAATAACAAAAAAACTTAGAGTTCAACATAACTAATTTTAAAAACTTGGAAAGGAAACTGTTTTCATGATCTTTAAGTCTTCTCTTTTCTTTTTCTTTTTTTTTCTTTTTTTTTGCTTTTTATTTTTAAGACAAACTTAAGTCTAAGTTTGGCCAGCTGACCAAAATAAAGCAAGTTGGACCCTACTTTTTTTGGTTCACTTATTGCTCAGAGGTTTCTAGCAGCACCAACTAAATAAAAGAGGATCACAATGACTTGCACTGTCAGATTATAACAAATAAGCAACCCTTTCAGAAAACTGGTAAGTTATCTATTTGCTAACCTGTTTGAAGGAGAAGAAACACAAACATACACTGAGCTTTCCTAATGCTAGCTTAAGTAGAGGGGCTTATTTCTTTGGCTTTAGTGAAATCAACTCCTAGGGCCAATGGCAAAAACATTCCATATCATTAAAATCTTCATAGCAGATGAGAAGAAATAAATGTTATTACATCCTTCTACAAAGTACCCTAAACAACACTACTGATTAAATGTATTATCAAAATAGAAACTAGAGCAAATACCTAGAAGGTAGTAATGGGATCACTCTCACTTTATTTTGTAGGCTAACTTTGTATACTAATAATTTAAATCTCTGAATGCAAGGATAATCAGGAAATTAAATATTAACACATCATAGAAACAAGGTTTAAATGAATGGACTTCCTCCAGAAATGTATTCTGAAGGGGATCAAGGTACAACTCTGCTTTTTTGGAGGTGTAATCTTGACAAATCTATTGACTTAGTCTTAGTTTCCTAGTCTGTAAAACGGAACTAAAGCACTCTTTAAGGAATAATGAATTATACATTATATAAAGTATATAGCATATATAGCATACAACATACGTGTGTCTGTGTGTGTGTTAGTATTTGTTAGTCTCTGTGTGGCCACACTGGTGACCTGGAAGTTGAACATAAAAGAATTTGTTCTTTTTCAGTCTGAAGACATATTCAGCTATTACAGAGCTGGGGAAACAAAGTCACACGCAGTATTTATAGTTTCTTGATACTTTCTTCCACATAATTTATGGTAAGCTAAATTAGAACAACAATGATTGTCAACAACTGTGAGAGCTTTACAATCTATACAGCACTTTTACAGATCTTGTCTTTTTGAATCTTCATGCAACACTTGGAGGAAATACTTATATTCCCCAGTTTATAATGTGGATACTGAGGTTAAAAGAAGTAATAACTTGTGTAAGATAATATAACAAGTACTGAGTCCAAGACATGTATTTTATACTGCAATATAAAATGTGTTTCTTCTATGCATATAATCAGATATAAGTTTTAGGTGACCACGAAGCTTACCCAAATTGGGAAATGTTTGGGAATGAAAGGATGTGGCATTAATACTAACACCAGAGGTAAACTAGGACTGTCTTGAGCAAATGGGAACATGGGCCCTTCTTGATAAAATCTAAGTTTCATGAAACTGAATGGTCTCTCAGTCAGACTCATTTTTACACTACCCTCAACAACAACAAAAAAATAGCATTTTCAAAGTGAACCTTAAAGAAAAGTTTTCCAGAAAAGAAATAAATAGAAAGAAGAATATTGACTTTTTTTTTTTTTTTGCCATAGGACAAAAGAGTACAAAATCATGGTTGAATTTCAAGTTGCATTTTGTCTTCTTGTATAGGATATATTTTGTCATTTACTCTTCCTTCGTCAGATTTTCTGGGATATAACTTCGACCAATACTGCAAGTGTGTACAGAAGCAAAGACTCATTATATGTTAAGGAGATTATTAAAAATGTATTGAAAGACTATAAAAGTTTAATAAACAACATTCTCAAAATGACCCTGAGATGCTGAACCAATACACAAGGTTTCAGAGAACCTACAGTGATCTTTAACGATTAAAGACAAACTATCTGTCGTCTTCTGTTTTCTACCTATCTTCACTGATAACCAAAGAAATATATAAATCTATAATATCACAATGGAATATATAAGGTCAAAGGATTTCTTTATAATTATGTTCAGTGAAGAAAGGAGTGATGATCTGAAAAGAGATCTTGGATGCTTCTGGAGGGTCCCTTCCCCTCTTTCCTTCTCCTCCTTCCCTCCCTTCTCCCATTCATTTCTTCTTTCATTCCTTTCTCTCTTCCTCCTTTCCCTCTTTTATCCTTTCTTGATGGTTTTTCTTTTTATATTCTAAAGTGTGGAACTGTACATTGCTCTTATTAGGACTCTAGTAATACTTGCTGATTGGTTAATTTTTTTTTAATGTGCATGGACCAGTATTACTTGAAATAAAACAAATATAGAGCCCTATTTCACACATTATACAAAAAATATCCAGGTGAGTTAAAAATCAATATGTAAAATCTAAGGAGTTTTAGGAGAAAATACAAAATAATATTTTTCTTACCCTGAAATAACATATTCAAACCCAGAAGCTATAAAGCAAAATATTGACAATAGGACTATATTAAACATTTAAGACTATACAGTAATATACATATAAAAAAAGTTAAAGGAAAAGTAATAGGCAAGTATTTGCAACACATCTAAAAGAGGGTTAATAGTTTTTTCTTTTTTGTTTTTTTAGGGAAAATTTTCTCCAAACATTTAGTCAAAAAATGAAGAATATAAAAACGTCATTTAAAGCTTTTTTAAAATAATAGAAATAGGCAAGAAATATATAAAAACAGATTTAATTTCAATAAATAACCAAGTAACAAAATAACACATCATTGTCACAATAAGGTTAATAAGTATTAAAAATATTGGTAATATCATGTATTGGTGACTATGAAAGGAACTGGGTATTCATAGACTTTTTATCTCCTTAAAGCAGTCCCTTTAGCATATCTTGCAATGCTGGTTTGGTGGAGGTATATTCTTTTAGCCTTCTTTTGTCTGGGAAATTCCTTATTTTGCCTTCCTTTTTAATTGAGAGCCTTGCTGGGTAGAGCAGTCTTGGTTGCCGGCCTTTGCTCTTCATGACTTGAATATTTCTTGCCATTCTTTTCTGCTTATAGTGTTCTGTTGAGAAGTCAGCTGCTAGCCATACTGGGGCTCCTGTATATGTTACTACCTCATTCTCCCTTGCTGCCTTTAGGATTTTCTCTTTGTCTTTGATACTTGTCATTTTAATGATGATGTGTCTTGGAGTGGACCTCGTTGGGTTCCTCTTGAATGGGACCCTCTGTGCTTCCTGGACTTGTGTGACTTTTTCTCTCCTCCAAATTAGGGAAGTTTTCCATCATTACTTTTTCAAACAGGTTCTCTAACCCTTGCTTCTCTTCTTCTCCTCCTAGTATCCGTATTATAAAGATATTACTAAGTTCCAGGTTGTCTTGCATTTTCCTCAATTCCTCTTCATTCTTTTTGAGTCTTTTTTCATTTTCTTGCTTGTTCTAAGAGCTTTTTTCTACGTTGTCCTCCAGCTCACTGATTTGATCCTCTGCTTCGTGTAGCCTGCCTTTGATTCCTTCTGCTGTGTTCTTCAATTCAGAAATTATATTCTTCATTCCCTCTTGTCTCTTATTGATGGTTTCTATGTCCTTTTTTATGCTGATATAGTTTGCAGTAAGTTCCTCATAGTTTCCCTGTAGTTTTTGGTAATTCTCTCTATGCTCACTGAGCTCATTGAGCTTCCTTAGAACTGTTGTTTTGAACTCAATATCTGATAGTTTACTTGCCTCTATTTCATTTAGTTCTCTTTCTGGGGATTCCTCCTTTCCCTTCAAGTGGGAGGCATTTATTTGTCTTCCCATTATTTGTCAGACTCTTCTTTTTTGCTTCTGCTTCTTAAATTCATCTGGCTTGACTTTGTGGTGTGAGCTTCTATGGTAGGAGACTGCTGTTTCTTCTTTCTGGATCTGCCCCTGATGATGTCAGATGTTGACCCTGTCTGACCTTAGGCAGTCTGTTTGAGACTTTCAGGAATATACTGTCTGTGGTTGTCTCCTTCAGCTGTTAATTTAGTCACTCTGCACTCAGGAGCTCGGCTTATACACCACAGGGCTGAGCAGAGTCCCTCCTGACAGTGGGGTTATTGGATCCTCTCACAGTGCTGCCATTTAGGGAGTAGTCTGCCTGAGCCAGATGGCTGCTGCTCTATGGGAGAGGAGTCAGCCCCAGGTTCCCAACAGCTACTCTCTCCATTCTCTCCCCAAAGCCTCTGTTTCCAGTCTCTCCTCAAGTCTCTCTAGACCACTCTGCCCCAACCTCTTTGCCAGGGATTTACTATCTATGACTGCCCCTCTGTACTCAACAGTTGGCTTAAACACCACTCTGCCATGACAGAGTCCCTCCTGGGGGCAGGGCTTTTGGGTCCTCTCATGCTATTGCCGCTCAGGGGAGTGGTCTGTCTGAGCAAGATGGCTGCTGCTGTATGGGATGACTCACCACCAGGATCTCGCTGGCTATTTCCTCAGTTCTCTCCCCAAAGTCTCCTTCCCCAGTCTCTCCTGAGGCATCTCTAGCCCACTCTGCCCCTGACTTTGCTGGTGTCCAGGGTTAGTGGCTGCAAATAAAAATTTATGTTTTGGCCCTTTAAATGGTTGTTTGCATCTCCAGCTGCTTGTCTCAGGCAGAGAGCAACCCTGCAGCTTTTTGCAGTTGGTTGCTATCTGTCTACATTTTGGGCTCTGGTGCTTTAGGCTGGAGATCCCTCTTATGGTTTAGACCCTATTCTTCTCAGAGGACTCCAATTGGCCATTTCAATATCCCTCTGGTGCTGCCACCTGTGGGTACCCCCGCCTGCCTTCTCAAGCCTCTACTGCACTCCTTACCAGTTAGGTTGTGCTAAAGTTGATTCTTCTGTCTGTCTGAGGTTATAAGTCTCCTCATTCGCTATTGTTCAGTTGTTTGTTCCAGGTGACTTCTCCACAATTTAGTTGTAATTCCAGATTGGTTCTGGGAGGAGGTCAGTGTGACTTCCGTTCACTGTTCTGCCATCTTGATTTCTCCTGGTTCTTTTTTTTTTTTTTTTTTTTTTTTTTTTTTTTTAGTGTCTAGTCAGTGTCTAGTCACCAACTTTTCAAAAAGTACCTGTCTAACTCTCAAATTTGTATCATTCTTTCCAGCAAGGTGGGCAGCAGGACATTGTTTAGCACATCTGGGCTTGCACTGATATTATGAAGAGCCACTTAAGTGTTGTCTGGCATTTACTTGCACCTCATTACGGGCAATCCTAAGCATATATAGCCTATTATTTCTTGGCTATTAGACAATTTCTAGTGTACATAAAAACAAAATATAAGTCACTTTAGTAAAAGTTATTTCAGATATTCTTGCCCATCAAGAGGGAAAAGGAGGAGACTATTTCTAAACTTAAATGAGAAAGAAGGAGAAATGGAAAATCAGTAACTGGGAAAGCTTCAAATCACACTTCATCTATCTCCTTCTTCTTCAGTGAGTCAGTTTAACAGTGAAGGAAAAGATCAAAAGGATAATACTTCGAACACAAGCATCTAGTGTACCTTGGTTTTTTAATTCTAGCTTGACCACTTCCTTCTTATGTGACTTTGGCAGACTATTTAAAACATTTGTACAGTGTAATAAGAGTCCTACTCTTAAGGTGTTGTTACTGGGATTAAATGAGGTAATACAATAAAACCCTGCAAGAGTGACTGGGACATAGTAAACATTAAAAAATTATAATGGGGCAGAATACTCTGTACAGTACAGCATTGTCTAGCCACTATACTGTACATCTAAAACTAATACCAAATAATAGTGAATGCAAATTGCAATTGAAAAATATAAAAAATATGACTTTATATAATTATAAGATTTTTTTTCTTTGATGGTGTCGCACAATTCCTAATAATCTTGTCTCACCCTCCAGAAGGGTCTGTTGCTGCCTGGCTTTTAGAGATCGTCCCAAGGAATCCAACTCCAAAGGCTTACTCCATGAGCCCTTCAGCACCCAAAAGGCCTTTAAACAGGAAACAAAACCTCTGTCTCTTCAAATGCCCAAACTGTGGTACCCTTCAGACTATGTACTGAGTCTACAAAGGACTTTAAAAAAGAACAGTACTTGACATTGAAAAAGCCAGAGATCTAGGTGTTTCCTGGGTGTGAGAGCAAAGGCAGAGGAGAGAGGGAGAAGGTGAAAAAACCACATCGCACAGGACCAAAACAGATCCAAACCCTCTCAAAATTTTACTATCATCCCTACACCTCAGTTAATTCATTCACCCAAATCTCAGGAAAGTGAATAAAGGACAAGAAAGTAATGACAGCCCACAGGACATTTTCAGGGCAAAGAAGTTTCCCAGGCCTGCAAGTTTCCTAAGTTCCACCTGGGGATAAATTGATGCACATGAATGAATATTCCATTGTTGTTTTGAGTATTTCTTTGTAAGTATGTTGCTTCAAGGATGGAGGGTGACTGTCAGTCAGGGAAAAAACCCTAGCAAATCCTAGGACTTATTGCTCCAATTAAGCAGGAAGACACGTTAGAGCATGAAAGATTAGGTAATAATTCATACCTGTTGTGTTTCAATGTTAACAGTGAGCCTAAATGTAGATTACTCTCACTTAAGCATGAATTCCTTTTACATAATAGCTCAAGGCCTTGAATATATAATTGCATTTTCCTTTTTAAGAAAATTACTTATAAGGAAATGTTGAAAAATAATCTCCCTAGAAGAAAAAGTTTGTACCTCATGAAAAATAAATCTGGGTAAATTGAGTTATGAAAGATCTATTCCAGTAGGAGCAGAAGCTTTGAAGTTCTTTTCCTGTTCGAAAACAAAACTCAACTTCCCAGACGATAAATTTACAGCACAATAGGCTTGTGAGTTTCACAGGAGCCTGCAGTCAATCTAGGCTTCCAGGTCATCCTGGGTTTAAACATGACTTACTGTCACTTTTCCTTCAAATGTCCTGGCACTACTGTTGAGGAGGAGTTTTTAGAGGCTTTAAAGAACTTGTTTCTTCTTGAGTGGAAGTCTCATGGCTTTTTTCAGATCATAGTAGTTGGCCAGTGTGTGTATAAACTGTGCCTGTGTTCTTTCTACTTTCTAAGAAATGATTCTTAGAATAAGGACCTAGGTCTTCCTCTTCTGACCAAGAGGTAGGATTCTGCAACATCCATGAGCATGGAACTTGAAATCAGACAGCCTGTGTTCAAACCCATTTTTGCCAATTTCCTAACAGGGTGAACTTGGGAAAATTACTTCATTAAGACAGCGTTCTCAATTGTAAAGAGGATTATATTACCTGATAGGGTTTCAGTGGGGATTATAATGAAAAAATGCAAATAAAATGCACAGTGTATTGCAGAGCATAAAATGAGCACTCAAAGGAGAGGTAACAGTTATGGTTAATTCTAAACATCTTGGGTTATAATGTTTTTTTGTGGGGGCTCTTTTAACAGAGTTTAACTGAAGTACAAGAAGAAGAATGTGCTCACTTGTATATAAACAAACAAAATATGAGGGCCTTCTAATGACAAGGAGCAAAGGAGTAAGGGGCTGTGAAGAATTTGTGAGGGATACTGCCCTCAAGCAGCTTGGCCTCAGTTGAGCTTTGACATGCACCTAGATAACAAGAACACCAAATGGAAAGTGGCAAGGCTATAGAGAATGTAGATAAAGTGCTACTGGAATTCAGGTGTGTGAGAGATTAAAATATACCTGAGGGAAGTTAGAGAATATGGAGGAGAGCCCTGTGGTACGTGTCTCTGTAATATTAATATTTTCACAATAGGAATCACATAATTATATTGACTTGAAAA
This sequence comes from Pteronotus mesoamericanus, assembly GCF_021234165.1. NCBI lineage: Eukaryota > Metazoa > Chordata > Mammalia > Chiroptera > Mormoopidae > Pteronotus > Pteronotus mesoamericanus. Next base: position 28,977,634 of record NW_026555245.1, on the reverse strand, counting down.
TTGCAAGTTGAAAAGATCCACATTCTATAGTGCAAAAAATTTGGACATGTCTGAGAGAGTTCAAGTTCAATGTGTATTCTCTGATTACAGTAACCTAGGGCCATAAAATCAATATCCATTTAAAATGAGAATCAGGTTTGGCTTTCCCCAGAGGACAGTTGGCTATTTGCCCAGTGGTCTGTGCAGTAACATACTTTTATAAACTTCCCTAGTTTGGACAGAAGGGAAGGGAAGGGAAGTAAGAGAAACAAGAGGGAAGCAGTATTGGTCTTTTGTCTGTAGAAATTGCTTATGGCCTGGCTGCAAGAAAACTCACCCTAGTTCTCAGGGAATGTTGTCCTGTTCTCGGTGGGAACAATAAGAACTTTTGTCTTACTCTCTCCTCTCCCATTCTAACTCTCCATCTTTTTTTCATGCTATTTGTCATTCTCTTCGTTCTTTTGCCCATTCATTTATCATTCATTAAGTTTGTTGTCTTAGGATTTAGGTGCTGCTGGAGGTGTGCAAATGAAAAAAGTAAAATTTCTTGCTCTAATTATCCCCCTTAAGAAAGGCCAGGAGTACTCAAGAGTTGCTTTCACACAAAATATAGAGAGTGGAATCCTTTTATGAAATGCCTAAAAAGGCTGACTCTTCCCATATTTCTTTCAGTTCTATCGCTCTATATGCTTCTACACACTGTTAGGAGCCAAGTTTGCCTCACCCATTTGCTTTTTATATGCTGCTACTTCATGCTTCTAGCTCTTTTTCCTAAGTAAGCAGCTTTGCTTATATCTAAAAGCAGTTTTAAATTTCAGTATTTAAAAAAAGGATTCTTTTCTGAGTGGGTTGAGTTATAGGCATGAAAGGGAAATGAGGGCTGAGTTGGGGAAAACTGGTTGTAAACATAATCTGAAACTATAACATAGAAGTAAAATGTGGTTGGTTTGCAGAAAGGAAGAAGTAGTTCAGTGTTTCCCTCTGTTGCCTTATTTCTAGAGGCTCCTAATCATGGCTAATTTTATAAGTGGACCTCTATTTACATGGTATGTTTTCAGAGGATTTGAAGAGTAAGAGAAAGGCCCCAGTACAAAACTATTTCTCCCTTTGATTCCTGAATCTCGATGAAAGCAATTTAATTCTCAATTTCTGTCTTGATTGGCCCTGTTTGTTTTTTTTTTCTCAATGATCCTCCTCTGGGGAGGATTATAAGAGAAATCCCCAATTCTTCAAGAAATGCTCTTAAAACCCTCTTCTTCCAGAGTTCAGAAAGATGAGCAAATCAGATTTCTGTTCTTTATTAATATGATCTAAGTCCATTCATTTGACTATATATAACTAAGAAAATACAGACTGTTGAACTTATTTTGCTGCTTTTCATGAATGCTGGGTCATATCTGTGATAAAAAAAAATGACTAGAAAAAGGAACACTTAACTAAAGAATAGAGAGCCAAAACCTGTTCACCTGAAATATCTAGAAAATGGCAAAGCCGGTTCATTTTACGGCCTCTGCTGATCAGAGTGACTGTCTCACTTGTCTCCTTCAGTCTACATGTGGGGAGACTGGATTATAACAGGGGTTGTGATGGTCTTCAAGCCCCTAACAGAGAGCTTGTCCAGCTTTGCAAGTCGGACTAGTTGACACAAGGCAGAAAGCTGGAATACATTTACATTCATTGGTTCAATGGAGATTCCTGCTGAAGTGCGTTGTACCACATTATCTCATCACTCCCTTGTAACTGACATGGGCCCAATCGCCTTATATAATTTAGAAGCAACTGTCGTTTCATCTTGAAGAACAATTCAGTCTTCTGAAGGCTAAATGTTTCCAAGGAAGAAAACAGAAAGCCAGACTACAGTTTAATTTATTGAAAGTTATTTATAATTTAGTACTCATTGTCCTGAAAATGCTTGTCCCCTTGGAAATATGATTCAGATGCCCTGAACTGAAGAAACATTTCCCTTTTTCCTGTGTAAAATATGAAACAAAAGACAACCAAAAACACTTCATTAAAACGGTTCCTTTGTCCTTTTGACAATGAAAATTGAAAGGATACATACCAGTTTGGCTATGTGGGTGGTCCTCTTTCTATGCTAACCTTAATGTGACCTCGCAAAAATCACTGAACGTTATTTGATGGTTCTAGAGATTTAAAAAATGCGTTGAAAGGGAATTGTAACATGTACTAAGAGATTTGAGAAATGCCATCTATTAAAAATGAGCTTCCAAGAGCTGAAGAATCTCCCCATGGCCTTCTGCTCTGCCCAGACGATAGTATCTCTAAGACCTTGCATGTTTTCACACCTGGGCAAAGCTCTCTCTAGTCAGCTCATGCTCCTTGGTTATTTGGTTCACTTTTTCAAAGGTCTTCCACAGGCCAATTTTGCCATCCGTTGCATGTAAGTGGCTTAAGTCAATGCATGTATGACATGTATCAATGCATGTATGACATGTATCAAATTATGTCTCCCATGGGACTATCTCTGACAATTTTTTCTGTTGTCCAGTAATTCTAGAATTGTCCTCATCTCCTAATGTCCTGAACATTCAGAGTGCAACAACAAGGGGGGATTTATTATCTGATGAAAAAAGAAAATTAGGTAGTGTTCTTTCCTTTTTTTCTTTCTCTCTCTCTTCTTTCTCTTTCTTTCTTTCTCTCTTTCTTTCATAAACTTCTACTTTTTTGAGAATTAATTTTTAATTTCCTAGGATTGTCTGGGAAAAGTCAGTCTAGTTACCAGAAAAACTGCTTTCTGATTAATCTGTTTTGCCAGTCATATAATTTAGTCTAATAGTTTTGAGAATGAAAAATGAACCATGTACTTTTGCCTTTGAAATTTGATATTTTACCCCTAACTCTATTAAAGTGATGCTGTCCAAAACTATCATGTGGTAAAAGCCATTCTCTTTTTGTGCTGTAATAAAGTAGCATTGTCTAGCTAGGTTGTATGAAAACCAAAAAATACTAAGCAAAGGGGTTCTTATTTTAGTGATATATCCCTGCTAAGTAGCATATAGGGAACTTGTAGGGATGGTCTCACGAAGTTTTAAGAAATGTATCTTTTATCTCTAAAATGTTACAAGATTTAAAAATGGAAAATAACTACCCTACAACCTTCCTGTGGAATGAAGTTACTGTAATATATACTTTTTAGCACATTGCACACCTTTTGTTATTCAACTTGACACAAATCATGCTTACAGAATGTTTGGCAAGCCTTCGAGTTTAAGTTCCCAAATGAGTATTCAACTTAGATTAATTAAGACTGTTATTCCGTGGAATATAAATACAACTGCTTATTAAAACATTTATTGAGGATAAACAATTATGTAATAGAAACCAGCTACAGAATATAATATGTCTAAAGAAAAAGGCAATTGATTACAAATGACATAATTACTGAGGGTTAAAAGCTATGCAATTGGTATGACTTGTTATTCTTTAAGTAGGCTTTAATAAGCATTTTGATCATTATTTAAAGTGCAATAACTCATTTATTACATCCAAACAAAGAGTTACTTTTCAACTTGGTACGTGATTTAACAGTGCTTGCGGGAGTTGAGAAGCTTACCCCTTAGGACTGAAGAAAGACATTGACAAAGAATGTTAATTGTTACTGATTGTATTTTATTTTAGGAAATGGAAAGAAAAAAAATACTGAGGCCTTTGATTGGAACCTTTTGCCAACTCTCTGACAAATGAGAAGCCTTACACTTGACAGACTCAGTTTGCATGCAGAGGACACAACTACCATTAGAATTTTTGTGACTTGCTCTTTCCTAAGGAATTCCCCAAGAAATCATTTCATTACCATTGTCACTCCTGAGGGGGTTTACCAGGGATTAGTAGCTTTATTTTAACTCTGGCATTAAAATGAATATTTCCCCCAACATCTCTGTAGTTCCTTAGTTTCCACAGTAATTTGATATGCACAGAGGTACTGTGAAGCAGGAAAGACGTAGAGAAAAATCAGTATTTTATGATTTCAGTTTTAGGCCATGGAAATAACGAATATGTTATGAAGTTAGAATACTGTATGTGGAATTAAGCCTTTCTCAAGGGTTTGCAGGGGCCCAAAGACGGGGGCTAGTAGGAGTGAGAAAGGACAAAATGTGCTGAAGACAGTTTTCTTTTCTATTTGGTGTAACAGAACCTGCCATCAATAAATATTTTTCAAGTCAAAGCAATTTGCTTCCTTAAGTAAAACGTTTCCTTTGTTCTCCTGAATCTAGTTGTGAACACTAGAACTGTTCTCCAACATCCTGGGCTTCTTGATCATTTCCTAACAGAGGACTCTTACCTGTTCTTAAATATTATTTGTTGATCTTTTAAAATCAATGGGGAGGGGAAGCTGTGCATGGGTGATTGTGTGCATATGTGTTTCCAGAGGCCATTCAGAGAACACCTTCCTTTAGAATTTATGTCTCTAAGATGTCACCGTATCTCTGCTGGAGTTGGGCAGTATGGATGGAGTGGCCTCAAGCTTACGATTGACTAAATATTTAAGAAGAGTCTCAAAATGGTGTTTACCATGGATGTTGCAATTCCCACAACTTGATCCTTTGAAGGGGGTATCATGTGGCACAATTAGGAGATTGATGAAGTGCGTGCGTGTGTGCGTGTGTGCGTGCGTGTGTGCGTGTGCGCGCGCATCACCCCTGTGCTCCTTATGTCACTTCATTTCTGTGGCTCTAGCCCCTTGTAGATGTTAACAGCTTTTGTGCTGTTAGCATTCAGATCACACACATGTGTGGCACACACATTTATACCCTGGATAGGTAACTCTTAATTATGTCTCATTTTCTTCCTTCATGCTCAATTCATAATTTAAAAAAATTATCTGTTTGATGTCATATTCCCTTTGGGCTCTGCTAAGGGTAGAAAAACATTATAGTGGTTTGGTAGAATGTGGGTTTGAGTCTTTATTCTAATACTTGTATCTTCACTACCTTGGAAAACTGGTTTAGGTTCTCTAAGCCATGGTTTCTTTTCCTGCAAATTCAGAAAAATTTAAAAATAATTGTGTCTACTACTCAGTATTGTTGTAAAGATAATAGATGATTCATGTAAAGCACTTACTTAGTACATTGCCATCCATATAGTTAGTGTTCCATAAATTGTAGAACAGTTGCTGCTGTTATTGAGGAAGAACAAGCTGTCCAATGTAATCGTCTAATATAATCTGGTCTGTATATAGATGTGGTGCATTAGGTCAATTACCTCTATCTCATCAAAGCATCGAAGCTAATAGAAGGTATTGTTCTCCTTGACTTCCATGACTATTTCTGACTTCATAAGTGCAACTCAATCAATTTTTTGAGCTTTCTTCATGGCACCTTGCTAAGTGCAATGGGTTAAGGAAAATAAATAACTCATCTTTGACTTTATCCACAGGTAGAAAAAAGTTTTAACTTCAAGATTGCCCTCATTTCATCTGACTGGAATTTGACAAGTTTTCTTGTTTTGAAAGTGGTAGAAGAGGGGAGTAAGGCTAAGCAAAATGGTGGAGGAGGAAAGGGGCTGTCTTAACCCCCTGGTAATCTTCACTATATTGCCTAAGCCTGGTGCGGGTGCTTACTCAGCACTAGCTGATCTGTGAAGTAAATGAGTAGATACTCTTCCAAATGTGCCAGGTAACCTTCCATGGGGCAGAAGCCATTACCCTCCAAATATGTTTGGTAGGCTTTCAGCCTAGATAGGTTCCTTAGTGTGGCTGTGATGATAGTTGATATTAGAGTTATTCTCATTTCTGTCTGCTCTGTAGCATTTCACCACATACATTTTTCATTTATAGGTACTGATTTAAAAAATTCTAATTCCCTGGCTTGATGTTAACATGAGAATGGGCGTTGTTTTGTCTAAGTTTCTCTTTGAAAGCCAGGGATCTTAACCTGAGTTTAGAAACAGTGGTTCTGTGAGTCCCCTTATAGGCAAAATCGTGCTGGCACGTGAATTTTTCTGGGGAAGAAAATCGTAGTTTTAATCGAGATTTGGGGGGCCTAACTATCTTTAAAAGTTTATCTTTGAATTTTACAAATCATTCGCTTGAGGTTGTGTGAAAATAGAAGCCCCTGATTCCAGGGCTGTACCAAGGGCTCCCGTCAGTGCCAATCTATCTCAATGGCTCAGGTTTAAATCTCAGTATAATTATTCTATCCACATATAAATATATACAATATATTTTGAATATGACCTACAGGTAAATATTAAATCTTAGAATCCATTGGGTGGATTTGGCATACATTAGTTATAAGATGGGGGAGAGTTTTGACTCAGGTCACTAGGAAGAAGAAACCAACTCTTGGGGAAAAGGAAATTAGGGAACAGGAACAAAACAAAGGCATCTTATGGACTGATGAGACAAACAGCCAGTATCAGCTTGAAGATGTTTGTGGGTCACTCACTCTGTGGAGTCCCTCTTGGATGCATAGCCAAGAACTCTTACTTTTAAAGTGTGATACACTGATCAGAACTTCAGGATATTAAAAACTACTGGAGGTGAAGTGAGGGGACTTATGGCAATGGCATATCAGCAAATGATGATAGGAATGACTTTTATGTTTTCCGGCTTTCACATTTGGGCTTTGTGGTCATCATGCTAACAGTAATAGATGAGAGATCCTCTATTTCACTCAGTTTTCACAGACATTTAGCACAGGCCTATGTCACACTTGTTTTACATAAAATATTACTACATGTTTGCAAATGAGCTGCACAAGCACCTGAAAAACCTCTTTCTTTCTGAGTGCGGAAAAAATATGGCAACTGGAGTTCAGTGGAAGGTATATGATTTTTGCAAAAAGAAGGAACTAAGTTTGAATACAAACTTCACTGCCCAGCAGCTGGGTGGAGCTGGAAGAGAGGAATTCTTGCCAAACCTCAATTGCTCTATCTGTAAATCTGGATTATTAATGCTCAATTCTGGAGGCTTGGTGGTTAATGTCTAGCTTCATGAATGGCAACTATTATTGTTAATATTAAAAAGGATGTAATTCATTTATATGCCAGTAGGCAATAAAGGGGTTCTTATACGTGAATTTCAAGGAACAGAAGCTTTCCTCCTGAAATCCTAAATTTTTAGCTATTTTCTAAAATATATATCCTGTAACTTTCCATTCCTTGAGAATACAGAAATGGCGTATTTTCTCTTTTCTCACAATTGAGTGTAATTTTGACCATCAGCGATGTATTGTCGTACTCTACCGTAATAGAAATACTTGCTTCCAGATTGCTCAGGTCCCCAAAATGTGAGATGGGCTAGAGAAACATCATGTGGAGATGGGTGAGTGCCAATAAAACAATCCTTTTTTTTCCTCTTGTGAAAGCAGAACCTCTGAGTTGTGTAAACACAGAGAGCCCTGGGTTAAAGTTCTACTTGCAGCATTTACTGACTTCCCCTTGATTTCCTCCTCTGTTTTACATACCTCATGGGATCAGTTTAACCAAGTAGATGAAAATCCACTTGGTTAGCTGAAATGGTCTATACAAACATAGAGAAATATAGCAAACAAATTTTCGGAAGATTCAGAAAAAAGGACAAGAAGTAAGCACAAATCAAACAGTTCTCTCTTGTGCTCGGATATACCATTTACAACCTGCTGTTTGCAAAAAAATTAAGGTATAATTTACATACAGCATTTATTAATTTTAGGTGTACATAACATAATAATTTGATATCTTTGTATATTGTGAAATAATCCCTGCAATAAGTCTAGTTAACAATGGTTATCATACACAGTTAAAATTTTTTTTCCCGTGATGAGAACTTTGAAAATCTAGTTTCTTAGCAACTTTCTGATATGCAGTACAGCAATACAGCATGTAGCCACTGTGTTATATGTTACATCCTCACGACTCCTTTATTTTAGAGCAGACCAGCTGTTTTCTGAGAGAACTTCAACTTGGTCTTGAAAAGATTTTCTTATAGAAAAAAAAACATGCATAATTTTAGCTCTAAAAAGCAAAAGGTACATGGTAGAGAAATAGAAAGATTGGGTAACCCAAATAGATTACTTCTGTTGATAAGATTGTTTTAAGGTGGCCTCCCCTGGGTAATTGAATTGCTTTTCTACTCAACCCCAGTTTGCCACTACATTCTTCATAATCCATTGCATATTATAATTCCCCCATGGAGAGTTAGAGCACACCTGTTAGATTGTATCTGAGAACAGTTTGATACAGTGGTATTCAAACTTCCTCAGCATTTGAGGGTTCCACACAAATAAGTCAGAGACATGTGGTTAGTATAAAAGATTCCATGAAGATGTCCAAGGAAATGCCCAATGAGGCAGAACTACCAGAGCCCTGCCTCTACTTCAACAAGTGTTACTCCACCAGTATCTGCTGAAATACCAGGACTTTATGTGAGATTTCATTAGAAAAGAAGGGTTTCTTGGCTGAAAAACATCGGAGAAGTTACATGGAAAGCGCTTTCTCTGTGAGCAGTTGGTCTGAAGAAATTGGAATTACCACAATGAAATCGGAACCCAGTATCTACATTCACCCTTGATCTCCCTTCATTCTTTTTGCTTAACTAAATGATCTCAAATACTAACTCCTGAAGAAACTTCTGCAATCATTCCTAAATACAAAGGACTTTCTTTCTCTGACCACTGTAAACAATATTGTATTCATCAGAATAGGCCGATGGTTATAACAAGCAGTCCCGAGTCTCAGTGGCTTATCACATTGTAAAGATTGTATCTCCTTTAGGCAAGTCCAGCACCAACAGCCTTGCTCAGGTGGCCCAGCTGGTTGTGTACCTCCATGAGGAGGTGTGGTAGACTCCTTCCACCGTGGGAGCCCCTTGGCCGCCTCTGAGGCCTCAGTGGACTTTGTGTAGTCAGCAGAGCAAGAAGTGACACAGCAAGGAATTCGTTGGGCAGTTGAGTTACCAGGCTTAGAACTGGCATACCTGATGTCCTCCCACATTATGCGAGCCACGACGAGTTGCACTCTCCCATGTAGATACAAAGAGAGCTTGGAGATGTGGAATTCCTTGGTGCCAAAACAAAAATGGAATGGTTTGTTAAACATACAACATTATCTTTTCCACATCACTGGCTCACCCTTGTCCACATACTGCCTTGGGGTGTGGATAGACACCTGTGTGTCTATCTTAAATCCTTACCTAAATTATGAACTTACAAAGATACAAGTTATGCTTCATATGCTACTACCTGAATTGCTTGAATATATTAGGATAAGCTATTGTAAAAACAGCCTTGGTGATCATTTCATGCTCTTAGGAATATAGCTTTTTTTCTTGAAATAGTCACTAACAAGTATTATAGTTCAGCAGTAGCCCTCCTCACTAGGCTGTAATTCAGAGACCAAGGCTAATTGCATTTTTCATTCTTAGGTTTGCTTTGTGCATTGGAATGCCAACCAGCAGAAAGATGAAACTGTGGTGAAGCACTTGTGCATATTTTATGCATCAAGTTAGGAGCAAGCGCACACATCATCCTCACTCACATTCCACCAGCCGGAGCTCGGTGACGTGGCCACACCTCCCTGCAAGGGCCATTAAGGAACTTAGTTTCCAATCGAGAAGCTATGGTCCAACTCAGTCACAACATAAGGAAGGGAATAATGGATAATGGTGACAACTATTTGTCTTTGCCAGACAGGGAAAGGGGAAATTTTATTGCATTCTGACAATTTTTCAAATTAGGCATTGCCATTCCCTATTTTGAAATTGGAAACTGATATTCAAATGTGGAGTACTGTGCCTCAACCTTAATACTGGGATTTACACCTAGTTCTTGCTAGCTCTCAAAGCTATTTTTCTTCTTCCATACTATGCTGTGTCTTGCACATAGAAGGATTTATATGTGTGTGTGTGTGTGTGTGTGTGTGTGTCTGTGTGTACCTTATGCCTGTGTCTTTTATTCTTTTTCTTATTTTTTTAACCTCCCTCTTTCTGTGTCCCCTGTCATTGCACATGTAGTGATGTGTGAAGACTGATGTGTGTTGGACATTCAACCCAATGCTCTCAGGTACTTCAAACACATCACATTCTATTATGGTAACAGCACAAGTCAGGATTTCAAACCAGATACTTGTTTGTATCATCACATTCTATTTTTATTTTGTTACGGCAGGTTTTTTCTCATTACGGTTGGCTGGAATGCTGAGCAAGTGTCTACCAAAAGTCTGTTTCTGTGGACAAAATGTTTTCTTGATGGGAGGGACAGAAAACTCCTATCTCCCACCCTGAGGAATGTAAATGAACAGTGGGGCCGTAGGGGGATCCTGAGGAGGAGGTGGCGAGGCAGCACAGTCTGAGCTTGATTTTGCTGGTTCCCTCTGGCGATGCTGCCCTCTTGGAGGTTTTTGCTGTTTTGGGGTTCCATTCTGCCATGAAAGCGCTATGAAAAATGCTATCATAAATTATAACATTATACCACTGAGAGGGTCAGGATTAATTAAGCAACATGGAGTGTAGTTTGCAGGCCCAGGGTTCTAATCCCTTAAAGACAATGTTTTACAGATAAGTGGGGAAAAAGCATCTCACTCAGCCTCTTTACTCACCCTCTTTGCTTACTCTCTTTGCTCAGTCTCTGCTACACTCCTGCACCCCTACCCTGCATACACATACAATTTCCAGGTCAGTCTACTTAAGAGTCTCAGTAGGCACAAAGATTGCCTTGATTAAGATACAGTTCTGTTATTGACTTGTATGTTTTTGACCAATTCATTCAAACTTTTCAAGTCTGTGTCCTCACGTGTAAAATAAAGATATGATTTGTATTTATTTCGTAGAATTATTTTGATAATGAAGTTTGGTAATATAAGTCAATTGCTTAATTGATACATTTTAACTGTATTAATTTATCTTAATTCAAAAGGTCCAAAATCTTCTTTAACCTACAACATTTTAGACGAACGAAAGGCAAAGTGGTTTTTTTTTTTTTTCCTGAATGTTCACATACAAGAGAAGAGAGAAATGTCAACATAACTATTGATTTTGCTTTTTTGTGCTTGTTTGTCTTTAAATTTTAACTTTAGGGTTACCATATGCTTGATTCAAGCCACATTTACCTAGATTTCATGAGAATGTAACTATAATAATTATCCATCTATTATTCCTGCAGTTAGCCAATCAGACACTATTGCATACATAACTGTCTGGTAATGCAGTGGTTTTGCTAAATTCCAAAATGTTGGAATAATATTGCCAGTGTTTTGAATCTGGCTGGAAGGAAAAGGGCTCAGAGGCTTCCCGTGGAGGGGGCTTTTGTTGGAACCTAGATACCAGCATTAATTAGGCAGAATGTAGGAGAAAAACACTAACACCCCAAAATAGCTTCATTTAGAAATGTCTCATATGTAAGTCTCTAAGTCTGTTGTAAATAATAGAGATTTATTCGTTCGAGATCAGGTTTCCCCTAATGCGATGTTGTGCACTGTTGGAGAAGATTGGTAGGCTTTGCAATTCATAACAGTGTTCTTCTTTCTAGAGGCCTGAAGGGTGTTGACAATAGAAAGTTTTTTAGAGTGACTAATGCTCTCTATGAATAAACTCGATCCTTAAGTTGTCTTCTAACGGCCTGAAATCTTAACCATAACTTCTTTTAGGAATATTAATGTAAGTTTTTCTTAAGACCCACATGGAAACCTTAAAATTGGATCTGAGATCCAGATTCAACTCAAATATATTAGCCACCTTCTATTTGCTGATTCTTTTGCTGGAACTTTCACATCCCTCATGTCAATGAGTTGTCACTGATTACCCTTTTTAATCAGATAGTTATATTGATGGATCATTTACTTTGCAAACTGAGACATACCACCCTTCTCCTTCGGTTGTTACTCCTATGAAAAATCACAAATTATTTTTGCTGACCCAGACCTCATTGGGGAAAGATCAATTCATCCATGTTTGAAAACCATTTCAATCAGCAAAACCATTTTATTGAAGTCGGGGCTTGTCATGCTGAGATTACTTAGGTAAGACTTTCACGGGGAGGTGGGAGGTGATACTTCAAGACCAGAAGCATTTGTGAAACACCGTGGGATTCAGCCATGAAGAAAGGTAGACACTTGGCTTATTTTTTCCTTTTTACGTAATTTGAAATATCCCTTTAGCTATGTAGAAGGGAGAAAAATGAAAGAGAGCCCAGGATCTAACCTCTCTTGTTATTTCAGTGGAGGGGAGAGCATGGAGAGTTTACCACCCTACCGGTTTAGCAGAAATACTGGAAGCATGTCTGTCAGCTGGAGAATCCTTTCCTGCCTTGGCTTGTTTTGGAGCTAGGACGAGAGCTGATAGTCTTAACCCTGTTTAATTTATGTAGCTTAAGAAACAAAGGTTGTCAGGGCCCACATGATGAAGAAAGAGGGAAAAAAGCAAATGAGACAAGGGACATGTCTAAACCTTCTCCAGCAGCATTGTCACCCTGCTCATCAGGTAGGAAGAAAAACAGATTAAAGCAAGTTCTTTGTTTCCAAATTCCAGGCTTGCAAAGGATGTATTATGATACTCATTTCAAAATATGGTTACATCTTGAAAGCATTTTTGTTAGAAAGGCATATTATCTTTAACAATGGAGCAAGGAAGAAAGGTTGGTGCGTTACAGTAGACTCTTAAAATACCTTAGCAGATCTAACTATATATATATCTTTTTACATTAGCATTCAAAAATCCTTGGCAGGAACAATAGGAACGGTTCAAAGTTCAATTCATAATCATAAGCAGACTTCTCCCCCTCTTCTCTCCTCACCCCACTGCTTTAGTTTTTGTGAGTGTATCGGGAGGGGGTGGGGAGAAGAGAAAGGGGTCAAATTTAAACACCCCCCCCCACCTCTTCCTCAGGATGAGCTCTAATTTCATAATAGGATAGTTTTATTCAGAGCTAACTACTTTGGTTTGGGTTCAGAATGATAATCGTAGAAAATGTAACATTTAAAAAGCTCAGACTGTGAAAGAAAGGAATCGTGCAGCTTAGTAAAAGCATATGTTGCTAGTGGGACCTCACAACCACATTCAAATCACGCTCTTGCCAAATCACGTTATGTTTCTAAAGCTCCTTATTTAAATTTCCCAAGCGGGGTTCATATGGCATGTTCTGTGTTTTTGCTATACAGTATTGAAGGAGGTCCTTAGAAATCAGTCCCCTTAAGAACCACTTTTTCTCTTCTAAATAAAAGTCCTAATTAAACCTAGTTTACAGTTATGGAATACAGGACTCCACGCCACCGACAACAACAGAAGGAAAAAAAAACCAAACTGCTCTTGGCACTGTTTTGGGGTCTGATAATAGCCCATGGGGCGCTTGGAGCCTCAGCGCCTGCAGTCGGTGCCTGCCAACATTCACCGTGGTTCCTTAGCAGTTAGCTCCGATCGCGGTCAGCGTTCACAGGACCCCCAAAAGCCAGCTAATCGAGTCCCAGGCTCAGAGAAAGACTGTGTTAAAATCACCCCAGGCCAGTGTATTTTTTACTTCAAAAGATTAAAAATAAAATCACGGCCTGGGAGATTCTGTTCCCCACTTTTGGATTGCATTTCAATGCTTTACAAAACCTGGATCGGGAATTCACCCGAAGTTGAATGTCACCAGCTTATGCATAATGTTTGCTCTCACATTTGACGACTGTTTCTCTGCAGCCTTCTGTTCTGTTTAGAAAGCCTGCTTCTTTTTGCTTCTTTTTAGGCCCTGTTTAATCATTGTTTATGATTTTGATAGTTCCCTCCTGGCACCTCTTAGTTTCTTATGATTTATTATCACATTTATCCCCACAATGAATAAAATGATCATCCTCCTCGCCATCCCCCATTCTTTGGTTGTTGGCTTGTATTGAGCTTTAGGCATTATGACATAGATATCTTTCTGAGTCACTTTCCAAAATACAGTGCAACCAGAGAGAGAAGGAGAGACCCTATTAAGGCCACGTTCCCTAATGGGTGCTGATGAATGCTTAAACTCTCCAATTTTCACTGCCAATTGCCATATGGTTCTGCCCAATCTAAATATCTATCTTCTGAAATAATGGCATTGTAAATCAGCATTTTATTCAGAAACCAAAAGGATGTGTTGAGAGTAACAGAATTATGGATGACACAAAATATGGCTTACTGAAACATAATTCTACATGGTGCGCTGTAAATTCTGTTCTGTGAGGTCCTGATATTTATGCTAATATCTATCTCCCTCCTTCCTTACCCCCTCCCTCTCCCTTTCTTCCACCTATCTCCCTGAAACTAGGAATTTTTTTCAGAACTCTTACAAGAAGGGAAGAGGGTAGCTTTATTCATTCTTATTCATCTTTCTCTCTTCTTTCTCTTCTTTGTTTAGGATCTGCTGTCGTTTACATGCTTTATGTGGCTCATGTTCTCTGCGTATACCCATTGCGCTTTAATATTTTGTCCAAATTTCACTTAAAACAGTACTATTTTTTCTGACAAGCATCATAATATGATCATAAGCACAGACTGTCTAGTTCTAAATTTTGGCTCTGTGATTTTAGTCAATTTAGTTAACTTTTCTGCAAAATGGAGATAGAAATAATTCCTAACACCTAGTGTTGTTAAGAGGATTCAATAAGTAAGTATATTTCAAGCACTTAGAACTGTGTGTGGCCATAGAATTCTATTTTGATATTGGCTATTACTCAACTGTATCACTTTGCAAAATGTCTGGCTTCTTTTTCTGTCTGTAAAGCCTAAAGTTATTTGTCTCTCTCTAATGCAAGTACTCTGTGTTCTCCTTTTTTTTTTTTTTTTTTTTTTTTTTTTGGTTCTGGCCAGAGGAGAACGTTGCCTCATGTTATAGCAATGAAAGGAGATGTGTACTGGATTTTTTTAGGAGGAACAGTAATTTATAGATTTGAGTTCAAGGTGGGCTTCTCTCTAGTAAGAAAAAAATATTGAGCCTTAGTTTTTTCTTGTGAATTACTAATAAATATTTTTCCAGCAATTGTAGACATACCCTTTCCTCAGAGGTGGGCTATACATGAAAAACGACTTGTATATCTGCAAATACAGTTATTTCAAAAATTCAGTTTCTCAGCCTCTGTCATATAGTCATTTATCCTTCTATCTTTGTCATTTTAATATTCAAATATGATTTCTATATCATTTTTAGTATTACAGGAAATATGAGTAGAGTGTTCTATCATTTAAGTTACTATTGTAAAAAACTGAAAATGTATTAGGCTGAGAACCAGCCCCTGAAGAACAGTGTGTGACAGTTCTCTTATCTCTTAGGGGCAATATACATTCCAAACAGTGTAACATCAGCTACTGTTAGTATATAAGCTACGTAAAATGTTCTTAACTTATTGGTAAAGTGTCAAGTATCTCAAAATTGATGTTACAATAGACAAGATAACCAATAATCTTTGACTTTGCTATGCCTGCAAAACTTGTCTGAACATAATTAGGAGAGAAAAAGGTTCATCCAAAGAGAATAATCAGAAAATATGGATTAATTTTCTTTTCAAAATAATGAATATTGAAAATAATGAATATTTTATCTAGTGTACTGTGATCTTTTAGGTGCTCACAAATTCATTTTTCTGTTATATTTTAATGGGGAGACATTACATGCTAACGACTAGGAGAACAGGCTCTGAAATCAAACTGCCTGGGTGCGCATGCTGGCTCTTCTGTTTATCAACATTGGATGTTAGTGCAGATTATCTAACCTCTCTAATCCTCAGTTTCTCATCTATAAAATGGGAGTGTTGATAGTACCTACTCCTTAGGGTTGTTGTGTGGATGAAATGAAATATTGTCTGTAGTTGTGCTCACTATATAGATGCAATGAAGAAGTAATAGCTATAATTAAATACAAACAACATTGTCTGTCATCTTTGAACATTTAATTTGTCCTTTAGCCTTGAGAGTATAGAAACATTGCTGTCCGACTTCTCTTCCTCAAGCCTGTTTTTGTCATTGCCAGATATCAGAAGGTAAATAAAATTCTGGTATATTGCCTTTTCAGTGTCACCAGTTGAGAAATTGTTTTTAAATCTCCCTTTAAATATCTCTTCTTGCATGTATGCTTAAAAAATTCTGAATGCTTCTTGAGAGCAACATGCATGCTCATAGACAGCATTCAGCTCCCTGTCTCTTCCTTTCATTATGTGGAGTTTAAGATAATATAAGACAAAGGAACTTGGAAAGATCATAGTTCAAGTACAGAATATGGCATGTTAGGATGGTGAACATATACTTACCATCCAAATAAGGACACTTTAGAGGGTGAAACCAGCTCTATTAATAAGGTGGTTGTGACAAGTGTATATGGGACTGTTTAGGAAAATCAGCACCAACGGTGACTTTATCTTTGTCTTGCTGTTACCTACTTTTGCGTTGCAAATCACCCAAAAACATAGTGCCAAAAATTAATGGCTATTTTATTATACTTACAGTTTTGTGGGTCAGTAATTTGGAAATAGTATAGACAGACAGCTGTTGGTGCCCCATGATGACTGGGACTGGGGCTTTGGTGGCTGGAATGGCTGGAGATGCTAGGATAACTCAACTGGGGCCACGTGTCAGGGGCCTTGGTTCTGACTGTCACCTGGGTTCCTCAGTTATTCTTCACGTAGCATTTGCTGTGCTGGAATGGTGTAACTGTGAAGGATCAAACAAGAAGAGAACTAAAGGAAATTACAAAGATGCAGGCATCCTGGCAAAAGGAAGACCCGGCCTACATATCATAGGATATACTTAACATAGCGCCTCCCAAAGTGTACAAGACATGTCCTCAGTGATATTTAAGTGGACTTGACATTGAATGACACTGTTTTATCAGATCACATATTTGGAAAAATAAAATTTTCACCTTTAATCCTGTTGATGATTCATGAGAAAGGGGAAAATCTCAGTTTGCTATTGGCATGTCCTCAGCATCAGTGTAACCCTGAACTGACTTCTGTCTTTAGCAAACAGAACAGACCTCAAGACTAAAACCTTCAATGGGCCGCACTATTTATCAAGAACTGAATAACATGGTTTTCTTTTCATCATAATATTTTTCTACTCTTACCTTCTAATTATGACAAGTTGTATGTTTTAAAAAATGTACGGTTGTGATACAAGGTTTTCTTTTAAAACAAATCTATAGCCTAATCATGGTTGCAAAACATAGTGACTATAGTAAAAACCACAGAAATATCTTTTTAAAAGGACAGGAGGAAGAATCTCTGTGGTGTTTTGATGGGGACAGGAGCTGGATGGGTTTCGAAAGAGATCGAGTTGAAGTTGTTTGGCCTCTCTACAGAGAGATTAAAAATAGCCAGAGAACAGAATCAGTCAACTCTTGAAAGGACTTGAAAAAGGGGAGTTGAGGATGTACTCAGAGTATATCATGACCCCCAACCTCACCTTTGGACCAACAAAATGGGTTAAAAGAGTTACAGCCAACGCTGTCCTACCTTTTTCAAGTCCCTGAAGCCACTAACTTGGGCTGTAGTGGATAAATCAATTTCAGTGGGATAGAAAAATAAGTTTTGAACTGGATAATAACTAATAACTAAAAATGGAAATTTACAACTTTAATAATCAGAAGTGCCTCAGAGAGTTTGAAATCTGCCCAAGATGTGATTCAGTCATCTGTCCATCTTTCCATTTGTCAGGAGATTTGACACAACACAGTGGTCAATGACTTGTGGAAAATAAAAAAGTAGCACATTTTTACTCCAATAAGATGAGATAATTCAATTAACCACTTGGCTATCACCTAAAAAATAAACACAAGTAAATATATATATCAGTAAAAAAAAAATTACTGTGACAAAATTTAAATAATATTAAACCTGTACTGCAGTATGGAAAAATTATACTGGTGGTACAAGGATGACTGAAATTTGGGAAATATTATGCCTAAAGTGGCTGCCACTTGAGTTATTTTTCTTGACTAAAGCATTTATAGTTCTACTGAAAGGTAGATAGATCATCTATGAGTAAGGGGTAGGAAGTGTTTACTTTTAACTCATTGCTAGTTATTATCACTAATAATTCAGCAATTAGATTATTGGAGACTTGGTTGTTGAGTTCTCTTGTGAACTTAGGAAATCTTTGGAGCTCAAGGACCCACTGGACAAATGGTGAGTTACTGTGTGCCAGGGAGGGCACCCAGCATTGACAAGTGAGATGGATTCCAGGGGAAAAAATGCCCTTAGCAAAACAATTCCATGACTGTGGCCCCTGACTGCTCTTGTTCAGATTGCACCATTTCTGTCCTCCCTTCCCCTTCTTTATTGTCCCTCCCAGCCCCAGGAAGTCCTGTTTAACTTTTAAGCCCTGACTTATAGCTGGCTGCTACTAAGGAATGGTCTCCCCCACTGACCACTGATACTTTTGTATGCACTCAGAGGCTGGTTTTGGGGAGTTAGAAATCAACATGCATAATTAAAAATTAAAAGTAGAATTTTAATTTTAGGAACAAACTACATGCATAGGTGTGCTATGTAAATATTCACCTCTACCCCCTGTCCCAACAAAAAACATGCTTCAGGAAAAAGAGCTGGGATTTTTCTCTAGACTAGTGATTTTCAGTTGGAGTGCAACAAGAATTTTTAAAACATGCAATACATGGCCTTGGCCAATGTAGCTCAGTTGGTTGGAGCATCATCCTGTAGAAGAAAAGGTCATGGATTCGATTCCCAGTGAGGATGCATACTCAGGTTACAGGTTTGATTCCTGTTCAGAGAGCACACAAGAAGGCAACTGATTGATTCTTCTCTTTCAGATGTTGCTCTCTCTCTCTTTCTCTCCCCCTTCCTCTTTCTCTAAAAGCAATGAAAAGATGTCCTTGGATGAGGATAAAAAAATATGTATGTATGCAATACCTGACTATATAGTGAGGGGCACTGACCTCTTTTCCCTTAGGTGGTCAAATTAAGAAATGACAAGCAACACAACAATAGCTACCTGGAATAAATGAATCAACATTATATCTATTTTTTGTCAGATTGGCAAAAAATATATTTTTTGGCATGCCGCAGAATTTTAGTAATTAGTTTTTGTGTGTGTTGTAAGATGAAAAAGTTGAAAATTGCTGCTTTAGACAGAGCTGAGTTCAAATCCTATCTCCACCATGTACTAGGAGGTTGACCCTAAGTATTCTCATCTGTCACTTAGGGATAATGATTTTTAGTATTTGGTTATTATAGAGTTACAATGAGACCGCACATAGAGACACACTGCTTAGTACTTGCATCATGGTTTAAGCTTGGGAAACATTAGTGACTTTCCCTGTTCCCTTTACCGCGTATAAAACCATTATAATCAGAAAAGAAATACAGGAGATATATAGATATATAGTGTGTGTTTGTGTATAGTTATATATAGTTTTATGTATATAAAACATCACTACTATAACTATAATAAATATATATAATATATACGTATAATAAATGTGGGAAATATGCATATATTTCTCATGTTTATTTTTATTTTTTATAGTGACCTCTATTTCTTGACATATATCTATATGTATTTATTTGTCTGATTTTTAGGTTATAGCTCAGTTCCTTATTGAATTGTCTCTGCGTGGCTGTGTAAAAGCATGCTGCGGTTTTATTTTTCACAAATCACTCCTCCCTGTGCTATGTCAAATCTCCCAAGCCTGTGGACATATTACTGAATTATATCTTGGGCAGATCTCAAAATCTCACCTGTATGTATGCATGAACCTGTGTGTCCCCAAATGTAAACAATCAGATATTCAATGTAAATTCTAAATACTGGGAGTAATGAGAAAACAATCTTCTTAAATTCC
Source organism: Pteronotus mesoamericanus (assembly GCF_021234165.1). Classification (NCBI taxonomy): domain Eukaryota; kingdom Metazoa; phylum Chordata; class Mammalia; order Chiroptera; family Mormoopidae; genus Pteronotus; species Pteronotus mesoamericanus. The sequence goes on along the minus strand of NW_026555245.1, from coordinate 28,957,919 downwards.
TATCAAATTAGAAACAAAAATTTAGTCAGGTCCAGAAATTCAGAAATAGAACCATACCAAATGATCAAGTGCAGAAGATCACAACAACAATAAAAATACGGATTATTTTCCAGATGAGCCTAAGTCACTATTCCCTTGACATATACCTTTTGAAGACTGCTTTACCTTTAAATGTATATGTGCCTAATACTTTTAGAGGACTAGATCTCCCTGAAATTTTGTCAAAAGCCCATAGTCTTTTTCCTTTTTAAATCTGTCCTGCAAGTCTCTCTTTCTTCCTCTGACTTCCTCCCAAATCCTCAGTGAGCCGGCAGCTGCAAGCCCTTCCTCCCTCTCCCCGATTCCGTGTGGAACTGTGTTGCCATTGAAGACCTCCCCAGCTCCCAGCAACTGGCTCTGTCCAAGAACTTAGGTGATGGACTTGAAGTAGCAGAAAGTAGTCAATAATTAGGAAAACAGATTTTCAGCCAAACTGAGTAACTGGAGCTTGGAATTTCATATCTGTGATATTGGTTTCGCTAATTAATTAGCACAAAAATAATGGTCTGTGGGGGAACATAGCTTTATAAACTTTTGGCTGGGACTATTACGAATGAACAATATGCACAGGAAAATGTTAATAGTTGAGGAGAAAGGCATTTTAACAAAGTTTTATAGTATGTGGTTTAGGGTCCTCAGGGCAAACATATGCATTACACATCTAACCCCACACTGAGAAAATAATCCCTAATGTTGGTTCCTCTGCTAGTCCTATTAAAAATTCCCCAAATCGTAAAGGCTGCCAATTTCAAACTAAGAATAAATGGCTCGTGGTTCCTTCTGAAATGGCATCCAAGATTCATGTTCTCAGTGCTACACACGAAATCATTGGGAGAGGAATGTCTCCGGTTTCTGGGGTGCCAGAAAAGGCCAGTGCATTCATCCAAGCCCATTTATTACAGGCAGGGCACCCAAAGGCCACTTTATGTGGGAGATGTTTAGAGTGGGGATTTCACACTAAAGGAGGTCAGCCCCTGTGTTTGCTTTTTGTATAACGTAATCAGAGTGTGGGATTGGAACCCATGAGGGGAAGCTTTGGAAAGCTCTGCATGTTGTAAGATGTCACCTCTGACAAAATTTAACAGTGACATATGGTAAGAGGGAAGGCCTCAGACAGTCCACAAACTGGCCATTTTTGCAGACAATTCTAATGCAGTGCTGGTATTCAAGTGAATAGATGGTTTCCTCTAACAATTAAATATTCAAATTGTTAAATAGTTAAATTACCATGTAAAGCATTATCATATGAAGAAATGGGAGGTAGAAAGGTGAGAGAAGGCATGAAAAAAAATTAGAATTGGTTCAAATTGTTGTTCTTTTTTTTTGTTGATAGGAAAACAAAAGTTTGGTTTTGAAGTCAGAAAACTTCAGCTTTCCTGGGCCTCAATATTCCCTTCTGAAAAGTGGAAGAATCCCTGCACAGGGTGCATGAAAGCTATGATAGGTGGGATAGTTATAAAATGCTATGAAATATAAGCTATTATTATCTTGGCTTTTTGGTTACGCTAGTGCTTAATAGTGGTTGGATCCCATTAACGCTTTCTGGGGTCCTCTATATTAGCTCTCACTCAAATTCCTATGACTTCTGGTTCTTGGTTGGTATCAATTCTACGCATCATCTGGAATTCACATCAGCCCTATACTGCACTGAGTTTTAGTAATTATATGCAAGTGAACTAGGTTTTATTAATTATGTCTGTACCAGGTATGGTGAAACCAAGAGGACAAGCTGAGTCTAGTGCTCACTTCCTAAGAATGCTTTACCCCTTTACACAAGCTTGTAGCCTAAAGACTGACTCACCTCTTGGCACTCTAATGCCTTCTAAATTAATTAACTCTCCATTCATGGGGACCTTGAAATTTAAGGCATCTTTAGGCAGTCTCGGTTACTCCTCCAGGCTCCTAGGGTATTTCTGCATGTAACTTCTATGTTATATATATATATACGTCCTCCCAAGTCCTCTATTCTCAGGGAAAGAACATTTATACATGTTCCTGAAGCTCCTTAGCCTTGGAATTTGACCTATAAAGAGAACGCATGTTTTGTTTCTGGTTGTCCCCAGGCCTGGTGCAGTGATATCTGAGTGTGTATATAAAGGATTGGCCTGTATTTCTGAGAATAAACAATTATTCATAAATAGACATTCTAGGCAATTCCATAAGAACATGAGAGGCCATGGCTTTACAAATATTATCTGGCATTTTCATGAATCTAAACTGGTCATTGGAAGTGTCACATCATGATGACACTATTCTAATTCAAACTCCCCACAATATGACAGTGTCCCTTTTAATTACTAAGCTCAGCCTATTTTTCACCTTTGCCCCTTTTTATGTGTGGCAAAGGAACATGTAATTCAGTTGTGTATCATATGATGACAACTTTAACTCCACATCCTTGGAATTTTGCCTGGTGAGTAAATGAGGGGCTAACATTAGGTTACGTGCACACTCAACTCTTTCTGTAATGAGAACGAACAGATCTGTTCCATAAAAGCACTTCTTTTTTCCAGCAAATTCCCTGGTAAAGTATTATTCTGTGTAACTAAGGATCTGATTCTCAACAATTAAATCTGCTGTCACATTTTATTTATAATGCAAGTTCAAGATCAGGCTATTAACTATAATGTCTTCATTTTTCCAGCAATCACAAGGCTGAGGGAATAAAATGGGTATCTGCAATTGTGTTAGTGTTAGTCTCTCTTAACACACATGAATTTGAAGTGTGTTTGTTCTAAGGCTGTGACTCCAAGCGATTGTGTTAAAAATAAAGGAGACAGGGACGTTCTTGGTGAGTGTCATCCTAGAACTGTGTAAAAATAGCTGGCGATCTTTGTATGGTGAAGGAATATAACAAGCAGAAAATGGGAGTACTCAAGATAAAACTGTGTGTCACATTGGAATTCCTTACCCTGATCTATTCCACATATTTTTGTTTTGTTTTGTTTTTTTGTTTGTTTTCGAAAGATAATGGCATAGGGGATAAGGCAGTGGTACCACTTATTGTTGCAACATGTGGAAAAAGAAGAAGGTATGATAGCATGTGTTACAGTGGGGCGAAGGCAGGAAGCCCACTGTGCTGAAGGACAGAATATATGTTTCATTTGTGTTTGGAGGAGCCTTATGGAAAAAAAAATAGAAAACAGGGGCATCAGATGAGCCTAACAAGAAAAAAAGTAAAATGTAGTTGTATCATGTAAGCCCTTTATTCTGGGCCTGTGACAAATAGAATATAAGGCAAAGGAGACTAGTGTAGTTTTACGGGTACATCCAACAACCAAATGATGCAATAGAGCTTTGACATAGCTGCAATCCTGCCCTCTGTTCCAAATTGCAAACGAGCTAGTCCTGAGGGAATACTATTGTGAGAAACAGATAAAAAGGTTTAGTCACCATCACCTGAGTAGGGTTAAGGGCACAACAATATACTCTTGCAGTAGTTTGCCAACTTGGCCTTGTAGTCATCTGGCAAACTTCTAAAAACTGTAGATTTTGGGTTTCTCACTAAGGGATTCCTGATTTGATGGATCCGATGTGAGGCCCATGATTTTGTTAAGCTCCGTAGGTGAGTGTGATAATGGATAATTCTTGGGAACCACTTTTATAATTAAGATAAAATGTCTTAAATTTGGATTTAGGGCACTTTGTCTCTGCACTCAGATCCACCCCCATTAGAATCATTTCAGTTTTCCCTGATAATAATCAAATGTGTTCTTTTCTTCACAGGGAATTTCATAAAGCTCTGTGTAATCATAAATATAAAAAATAGTTATGTGAAAATGTAAGTTATTTTTTTAACTCCTTATACACCTATAGAATTAAAAGATTGTTTGCAAAATTTTGGGGTAAAGATATTTCCAACTCCTTCTCTTAAAAATCTCCCAACACAACAAGAAAAATAAAGAAAAGAAATATAGTCTATCTTTGAAAAAACTAGATAGTAGATATCTGCAATCTAGAACAGAGTGTTTTTTTTAAAAATTTGAAAAATGACATAAAGTTCATGGGAATTAAAAAATATAGTAGCTTAAATGAAAAAACAACAACAACAACAAAAAACCTCACCAAAGTATTTGGCTAATAATGTTATCCAGAAATAAAATAAGTAGATGGACAAAAAGAAAAAAAATAGTAAGGAAGTAAATTTTATTAAGTTTATCATCTTATTTTAAAAAGGCAAAAAATATGAAAGAGAAAATTACCAAAGAAGGAAAACAAGACCAAAGGGTAAATATCCTCAATTTAAAGGGCCCACTGAGTACCCATCCCAAAACATAGTTGAAACAAAAGTAAGATCTAAAAATTTCCAAGGAATAGAAAATAAAAACAGATTCACACATAAAATTAATTGGGTATCAGAATGCTATGACTTCTCAACAGCTTTGTTGGAAGGTAGAAGACAATGTGCCTTCAAATTTTGAAGTGATCTTCAATCCACAATTTTCTGCTCATAAGACTAAAATATCAAATATGATGGTAGAATAAAGGTGTTTTCAGAATTGCAAAGTCTCAAACATTTTCACTTCAGTATACATTTTCTCAGTAAGTTACTGGAGGATGTTTTCCAATAAAACAAGAGTAAATCAAGAAAGAAATAGATAGTGGAACTAGATTCAATACAGGTTAGAAAGGAAAGAAAATTTGCAAAGGGAAGTTCTAAGATAACAAGGTTAAATGTCTAAAGAGCAATATATGTAGATGGGATCAGGTGGATGGATAATCCAAGTAAGATTATCTACATTCAAAAAAGGAAATGCTTGATCATGTGCAAAATTGATTATGGGACATATTTTAAGGATTTTGAAAGGTGAGAGATTTAACTTGAGAGTTTAAAAACAAATAGATTTTTAGAAAAAGAAAACAAAGACATTGTTAAACCCAGGTGAAACAAAGAGCTGTGCAAGAGAAGATGTGTAACCATAATCTATCATTTGAACGCTCAATAATATTCATAGATACTGTAATATAGCCATATGGAGGAGGCGACAGGAGAATATAAAAGTGCTAAAATTGTCATTTATTAAAATAGGACTAATAAAGTCTAAAAAATGAATACGTTGGGTTCTAGAAAAATGAAGACAACTTTTTAAAGAAATAATTTTGCAAAGTTGAAAGGGGTTTGCCTCCGGGGAGAAGAAAATGAAAGAAGAGAAGCAGAGGGGACTGAGTGTTTTTAACAAGCATATTAACACAATTTGACTTTTAAAACTATGTCTATATGTTCTTTCCATAAGATTACATTTAAATAAGACCAGCAACACTGAAAGGAAAAGAAAACAACAGAGACAAGAGGGAAGGAGGAAGTGGGGGCAGGGAAAAGGAAGGGAAGGGGAAAGTCAAGGAACATATAGCAAGGACTCACGGACAAAACCAAAGGGGAAGGATTGAGGGAGGGAGGGGGGAGGGGACAAGGGAAAGTGGTGGGTGGAAGGCAGAGACAAATGTATTTGAAAAAATAAATTAAAAATCAAATATTAGGGTTGAAAGAAATTTTTAAAAGATATTAGGCGATTCAATTTCCAACCTGACAATCAGCTCAGGCTGGGTTAGATGTTGACTTAGATGTTCCTTTTTGCTCTGCTTTACCCTTTTGTAAGACCCAGGCTTGCTCCCAAAGGAAATGTATTTGCTATGGTGATTTGTTCCAGAACAAAGGTCACAAATATTATGTTTTGGAATCACCACTACCTGAAAATACAGACTTCTGAGATTCAGTTCAGAGATTTGGATCCAAGAGGTCTGGGATGTGCTGATGAATTGATCTTAACAAGTATATAAGGTGAATTTGTTACAGGTAATCAAGGGACCTACTTAATGAAAACGTGCATAAAGGCATTGGTTTGAAAATGTATATACTTCCAAAAATATGTACTCATTCATTCATTCATCCCTCCCCTACTTCTTGGAGCTCATTTTAGTTTCAGACAATATTCTAGGAGTTGTTGAGGAGATGACAGATATTCTCAAGAAATTCATAATTTGGTCATTTGCCATAGAGATAACTAGGAAAGGTCTGTTTCATATGACTGAATCATAACACAGAAACCCAGAGCTCACTGTGGAAAAAATACGGGAGCGGAGAGAGCCTTCCACCCAATAAACTCTCTCAGCCTAAGGTCAGTTTTAAAATTAGTCCCAGAGTCTTTCATCATGGGGCACTGAACTGAGAATCAGACAGACCTGGAATGAGCCCTAAATCTTCTCCTTAGCAAGTTACGAAACCTTAAGGGCATCTTCTACCTGGATACAGTAACACCTTATCCTGCAAGCTTAAATTATTTGAAGCTTATAAAATGTTGAATACAGTGTCATGTACATAATAGGTTCTCAACAAAGATCCATTCCCTTGTATTTTTCCACTGAATATTCCACTTGGGGTCAATGATTCTGTTTGCAGCTTCACTGGAAGTACTCCGAAGTGGTCAAAAGCACAAGTTACGTATAAAACCTCAGTCCCAACTTTTATTTTGGATACATGTGTGTGTTACATTGGCAGGTTATTTGACCTTGCTCAAGTGCAGATTATTTATTTTGAATATGGGCATCATTAGGCCATTCTGAGATAATTTATTTTATTTGTTTACAGTGTATGTTGCTATAGTTGTGCCAATTTTCTCCCTTTGCCCCACTAACCCCAGCCACAATTTTCTACAGTCAATCGCCACACTGTTGTTCATGTCCATGGGTGATGAATATGCATTCTTTGTCTAATTCCCTCACCTTCTTTCAACCAGTCCCAACTTCCCCCCTCCTTTATTACAGCTATCAGTCTGTTTCTTGTTCCCTTGCCTCTGATTCTATTTTGCTCATTATTTAATTTGTTCTTTAGATACCAGTTATAAGTGAGATCATATGGTATTTGTCTTTTATTGACTGGCTAATTTCACTTAGCATAATAGTCTCCAGTTCCATCTATGCTACTGCAAAAGGTAGGGATTCCTTCCTTTTTTACAGCTGCATAGTATTCCATTATGTAAATGTTGCACAGCTTTTTTTTTGCCTACTCACCTACTGATGGGCACTTAGACTATTTCCAAATCTTTGCTATTGTAAATAACACTTGTATGAACACAGGGATGCACATATTCTTTTGAATTGGTGTTTCAGTATCCTTTGGATATATTCCCAGAAGTGGAATCGCTGGGTCAAAAGGCAGTTCAATTTTTAATTTTTTTTAAAAATTAATTTATTTACTTTTTAAATACATTTGTCTCTGCCTTCCCCCCACCTCTTTCCCTTGCCCCCTCCCACCTTCCCTCCCTCAGCTCTTCCCCTTTGGTTTTGTCCATGAGTCCTTGCTATATGTTCCTTGACTTTCCCCTTCCCTTCCCTTTCCCTGCCTCCCCCCTTCCCTCTTGTCTCTGTTGATTTTTGTAAGGAAACTCCATACTGTTTCACAGAGTGGCTGTACCAGTTTGCATTCCTACCAACAGTACACAAGGGTTCCCTTTGCTCTACATCCTTACCCACACTCATTGTTTGTTGACTAACGATAGCCATTTTGGCAGGAGTAAGGTGGTCTTACTATGGTTTTAATTTGCTTCTCTCTGATGGCTAGTGATGTTGAGCATCTTTTCATATGTCTATGGACCATCTGTATGTCCTCCTTGGAGAAGTCTCTATTCAGGTCCTTTGCTCATTTTTTAATTGGATGTTTTTGTCCTCCTGGTGTAGAGGCATATGAGTTCTTTATATATTTTGGAGACACATAGATCATTGGAAAAGAATAGAAAGCCTGAAAATAAACACATGCCTTTATGGTCAATTAATATTTGACAAAGGAGGTGAGAGAATACAATGGAGTAAAGACAGTCTCTTCGATAAATGTTGTAGGGAGAACTGTACTGGCACGTGCAAAAAAATGAAAGTAGACCACCAACTTAAACCATACACTAGAAAACTCAAAATGGATAAAAGACTTAAATATAAGTCATGATACTATAAAAATTCTGGACAAAAACATAATTAGTGAAATTTCAGATCTCTTGCATAGTAATGTTTTGCTGGTATATCTCCTAGGGCAAGAGAAACAAAAGAAAAATAAACAAATGGGACTGCATCAAATAAAAAGCTTCTTCATGGCTAAAGAAACCATCAATGAAATGAAAAAGGAACCCACTGTGTGGGAGAACATATTTGTCAATGATACATCGGAGATAATGTATTTAGTGTACCAAACACCATGCACTTAAGAAATGTTGGGACAAATTATTAAATGTATTCCTTCCCCCAATGACAGAAATTATGTGTGTGTGGAAAGGCACAAACTCATGAACACAAATGGTACATTAGTACACCTCTGAGACTCCTGCAGACTCTCAGACTCTTGCAGAGGGAGACTCGGGTCATGGTGAAAAGCAGAATTCAGCGTTCAGGATTCAAGCTCAAGATATGGTATAAAAAAAGGTTATTCCTCAGTCTTCTTGCACTAAGTGGCCGCTCCCATTTTCCTTCATAGAGGCAGTCATTCATTTTGTATGTCCATGCTTTCAACTTTATTATTAAGCTAAATACTGTTAAGACTGTGACTGAAAGACAGTCTCAGTCCAAAAATGATTACAGCCCAGTCCTTTCATATTTAAGTGGGAAGTTGAATGTTCTGACTGCATTCCAGGATTGGATAAAAGCTGTTGAAATAGGAAATGACATGGAACTATGTAGTTAGCAGCCAAAAGAAGGAAAACCAGACTCCATAGCTATATGGGAGAGGGGAAGTGTGTGTGGTGCTTGGCCCCGCACTCCCCTCCTGCCCCAGCCTTCTCCAGGGTTAGGCTAATGGTCCTATGTATATTTTGTGAAGAAGGGAGGAGAGGATGCACAAGGAGCCTGTCAGGGCCATGCAGGGGTCCTGAGCCAGTGAGTTGGGAAGATACGGACCAAACCTCAGCTGGGGAGCAGAAGGACTGTTCCCCCTTCTCCTACACGGAGACACATGCTCCTAACACAGACTCTGGTTTTGGCTGAGGCTGCCTGCTGCTTGGGAAATGCTTTTGGCTCTGGAAACCTTGAAGGGGGCCAGGGTGGGCCTCAGATGAGAGGAGAAGGGATCTGGCTGCTTCAGGCTGGCTCCAGCCTCAGCAAGGAGGCCGGCAAAGGAAACTTTGTAGTTTCCTTCCAGGTCAATTGAGTCCAAAGTTATGTGCTGTATACCACAGGAGTTTGTTCAGTCTTACCACGAAAGGAAAGGGAGCAGAAATTCAAAGCCAAAACCATGTTCAGGAAAAAGATTGGATACGTATAGATTGTAGAAAGAACAGGCTTGAAAGCCTGGTGGAAAGAGTTTGAATTTCATAGTCAGATAACTCCTGGCTCAGCCATGTATTGAGAGGCCAGGGAAAACTACTTGACTTACCCGAGCTTCACTGAGCTTCCTTCTCTGAAAAAAGGTGACTAATGAGGCATTTCTTGCATGTTATTGTGAATAAAACACTCATTACATATCCAGTACCAATGAGCCTGGCATGTACATGAGTGTTTGTTTGGATGACATTGAAGTTGGTAGTAGAATAGTAACTGAGTTTTTTTTCTATTGAGTTGTATTTTCCCAGCATTGATAACACTATTAAGTTATTGCCATGATGTTAATTTGGGCTCTTGAAGGGGTAGGCAGGAAGGCACAAGAAGGAGGCGAGAGGAATGAAACAGGCATAAACTTCAGACTTCTTATAGTTCCCGCACTTGGATGAGGTTCTTTACATCAGAACTGTGTTTCACTCATTTTTGTTTCTCATCTACCTGGCAGAGAACTACCCACCCTGAATAGAGAATGGGTAAACATACCAATTGTAATGGACGTACAGAACAAGTGAATGGACAAGTAAACTTATTTAATCTGCACTTCTCATTACTAATGCTTTCTTGTGCATAGTCAGATGTTGTGGCATGCTAGTGGAAGTGAAATCAACCATAGTTTAATGATGGAGGATCTGATAAAAGAAGACTTTAGCTATATAATGTTAAGAAAAAGAACTCTGAGGCCTGGAGGCCAGTCTCCAAATTCCAGGCGGGCTTGTCTTTGGGCAATGCACGTGACCTCTGTGCACCTCAGTTTCCTAAGCTGTGTAACACGGGGATAATTGCAGCCCAATAGTCTGTTCAGAGAAATAAATGAGTTACTCTCTCTGAAGTGTGTGGAACAGTGTCTGGCAGGTAGTAAGTGCTAAATAAATGTTAGCTGTTGTTATTTTAAACTTTGAGCACGGCATTCTGTAATATTCACCCATACTATAACACTTATCCATTTTTTTCCAGATATTATTCCTAAAAATGTTAATGCTATAAAGTAATAGGTCAAAGTAATAAATTTCCTAGTAAAATCTTAAATATAAATTAATGAGCAGACCTAAAGCTGCCACATTTCTAGGTTTGATACACATTCATGAAGCCAGCTTGCAAATGATCTCCATCTCTGGTTATCAGAGAAATTCAATTCTAAAATGAAATCATTTTATTTTCCCCTACCACAGAGTATGACAGTAGATAGAAAGTCATCTTTATGCATTTTTTTGTTCACTTTAATTGCAGTCTTCTGGGGTTTTATCTGACGTTCTCCTTGGGTGGATCCTAAGGGTGAAGCTTGCATCAGGACCCAGACAAATTCTCCAGTCTAGTGTCTGCAGTACTGAATGGTGGTTTGATGCTTAAAAAGAAAAATGAATGTGTTTGCCTTTCATTCAATGTAGACAGAACTTAAGCATGCAATAGAAAGAAACGGTGTGTGCAAAGGCCGAGGAATTGAAAACTGTGAGGTCTATTTGGAGCTTGGAGAGAAGTCTTGGTGTGAGTGGAACACGTAGAAGAGAAGGCAAGTTCATCCTTCTCAGGATACTTGTCCTGAGACTCCTGGGTCCATAACCATGAGCCCAGAAACCAGGAATTCCATTGACTCCTGAGAGGAATCATATGGGGTGGGAGGGCTGCTCAATCAAGGGAAGCCCCAACTACCTTGGTGGAAGGGGATCAAAGATCCCTTGAGTGAGTCTTCGCCAGCCCCCTTGAGGGGAAGGCTGGCATCAATTTCCCCATCAGTGTTGGGACAGAGACTTTTGAGGGGAAGGATATATTTTGCTCTGTGTGCAAATACTTGACCCATAGCACTTTACCTTCCAGGTGCAGTTAATACATACCAAGCGGTTCAGCCCCCAGACCTGGCTGGCTTTACACCCAAGGCTATTAAGATTCCTTGCTATTCTGGAAAATACTCTCTGATCTGAGTAGCGATGCTTAAAGCTACACAACTACAGGAACATTTATTAATTTCTGTGATTTAAAGTGTCTTGATACAAAACTTAAAGATAATCTCAGGGCCCCCAACTACCACCAAACTAGCAAGAAGTTGTTGGTTTAATGGAACATGCACTGGTTTTGGAATCAAACTAACCTGGGTTTGAAACCCAGTCACACCAGACTGGTTATTTTTCTAGTTCTTAACCTTTCTGAGACTCAGTTTCCTTATTTGTAAAATGAGAATGTCATCTTCTTGAGGTGTTTTTGGTGAAGATTAGATATTTTTATGTGGCACAAAAAGCACCTTGCAGAATGCCAGGCTCATAGTAACCACCCAATAAATATCATAATAAACTAGAGTCTTAAGATCAGGTGAAGCGTTTCATGGCATGCACATTGCATAATCTCACTAACATTTTTAAGAACATTATACACTAGGGATCCATAATTTTTTCTGTGGAACCACTGGAAAAAACGTTCTCTTGACTTTTCAGACTGGCATAGAGCCTTGGTCAGGTAACCACTGCTTTTCCTTAATAACCTCCCTGGAAAGTCCTCAGTGATTAAAGCAAAGATCCTGAGGATAATGGTGTTCCATTGATATCTTAAGTTGCATGTTGGGAAAAAGAGAAAATAATTGCACAACGCTGGCTTCACCCCTGACTGCCGTCTGCCCACCCCACTCCCACCCTTCCTCAATGCTTTTACTGAAAAATCTTGTTCTTTGTCTTCTTGTTTCCCACCATTTCTGGTTTTCACCACTTTGTTGTTGACATGAAAGTCTGAACAATTATTTGTATGTTAATGATCCTCAGAATGCTGGTAGGTAGTAATTAAATATCGCTAACTGTAGGGTTGCGTGACACCTTCTGTGCCTGGTGAAAAGATTTGGGAACAATACTGCTCCAGACACTCTCATACCTGTCTCTGTCCCCTTAGATTTTGCTAACTTTGTCTTGGGTTAGCAATTTCAGGTCACCTGACAAGCCCCTGGAGTTCTTTCAGTAAGCATTGGTTTGCCTGAGGAAAAAGCTGGCCATGATCTGGAATGTCTTTGTTAAAAGTATTTGCTATGGAGTTCAAGCACACCTTTATCTACAGGGAGGCTCAGGTAGCTATATATCTGTCAGAAATCATTTTCTCTACCAAACCAGTTCCAAACTGCTGTTCTCTGTTTCCTGAAAAATTCTCCAAAGATATATTTATGACATCCCACATTCATTGGATAGTTTATGTCTGTGCTTTACAAAATACACTCATGCAGTTGTGAACTAGTGTGGAGTTTGGATTAGACCTCAACTTAAATCCTAGGTCTGCCCTAAGTAGTTACATGAATTTGAGCACATTATCTAATATAGCTCAGCCTTGACTTTGTGTGTGTGTGTGTGTGTGTGTTTCAAATTGGTATACTAATGCATGTTTGAACTGAATATTAAATTAGTAAATATAAGTAAGGCAGCTAACATGGGACATTAAATATGAATTCCCTGTCATCTTTTCCTTAACCGATCCCTTCATTAATTCATCCTTGTTTTGCAAAACACACACAGAAGTTAACATTAAACAAAATATCCCAGAGAACCAAGAGCTCTTCTAAAAGCCATTTCCTTCCTGGCAAGGGACAACTATGTCTATAACGTATTTCTATTGGAGACACAGCATTTGTTTCCCTTTGAGTCTGGTTTCCATCACTTTGCAAACCCAATCTTAGCGCAAATGAATGCAATGGTGGACAGAATCAGAAAGTACTCCAGCAATATCAATAACAATGCACTTTGAAAGCTAGAGGTTGAGTCTAGGAGATGCGGCCTTCAGGTCAGTGAGCCCCTCATGAAAAAGCTGCCTTCGCTAGACTTAGAAACAATCGTAGGTTGTTTCCTGCAGAACATGACTGTAAAATCTACTAACTGATGACTGTGACTCTGGGCCATCTGTGGGGTACAGTCCCCTTCTGCCTTCAAGCCTGGTTGAAGATGGAACCCTATTATTTCAGTATCCAAAAGACTCATCCATTAGAATTCAATAGGCCTATGCAAAGTTATTTACTGAAGGGTTAGGATAATTTCAGAGGAATATTATAATATAAGAGAAACAAAGATTAAAGGTCTAGACAACTTGATTTTCTCTTCCATCTCAAATAAAAGATTCCTTAAGCCTAAAGTCTGAGTAAGAAGGTGGCCGTGGCCCTTTTTTGGGAGTTTCGTGCATCCCAAACAGGGTCTCCTGCCTGGAGATTTGTACTCACACTCCACATGTCCCTGTTTCAAATCTCTCACTCTCACAACTCTATTCCCTGCAGAAATTACCACCTCTTGTATCACACGGCCTGGCCCCTTTCTGAATACCCTGGGCTTTAGCTAGGAACTTCTTGCTGTTTCCCAAAGTGGGAGCGAGACAGAAAGGAAAGATGGACTTCAGTCGCATGAGCAAGTGTAAGTATGGATACAGGTTCAAGTTTCTTTTCAAACTTTCCAGCAGTGACATGATGGTTTCTTTACTAGTTGAGCTAGTACATATTTTCTCAAATGTAAACATTTTTATTCTTGAAAACAAGGCCATCTAACCATGTCAATGACAGAGTATTTCTTCTCTTCCCAAAACACAGGTCTTGTTCCTTGAAACAGTCTTTATTTTTTACCTGAAGTTGTGTGTTTGTCTTTGCTGACCTTGAGTGTTCTGATGCTATAGTAGTGCATTCATTTAATAGACACTTTCCCTGTTAATCAAGGTATGGGGCCAGTTTCTATGAAATTATTTGTTAAGGAATTGTCCCGCTGTGATATTTGTTCCTACCATGCCCTGAATTTTCAATACAATGTTAACATTTGTATTTGATACATAACCTCTTAGACAGAAATTTGATTAGTTCAATGAGGTCAGTGTAAATCAGAAAGGGTTGTAGATTTTTAGGTCAAAGATGATTAGGCCATGACTTAAAGCCCAAGCAATTTAATTCTATCACTGTACTATTCAAGAAAAATCAGCAGGTTAATATTGGCTAGTGATTTAAAGAGACTGTGTTCTTATTCTCCAGAGTATAAGATTTGGTAGCACAGTTAGATGAGCAGATCTTTATGGTGGAATCTCATTATAGCCCTTAGGGTATATGAATAAGATTAAGAGTTGCAGAACTACAGTAAAACACTCACTGGTCTCAAATAAGGGTTTTACCAATACCTGAAAAAGATGGGATTGGTAATTAAGGACAGACTCTCATTATATTGATAACTATTTTTTTTAATATGTCCACATATATTTGGACACATACATTTGCAGTGGGAAGACTAAGTAATAGGTCTCTTTCTGAGAACTAAGATTTAATAGTTATTGTCTCTCTTGGGTTATATTTTATCTAAAAACAATCTATAAAATTCTACAGGAAATTGTACAGGGGTCCGTAATGTGAGGAAACGATTCTCTGTTGAGGCTCTTCTGTTTCTGTGTGTCTTATGCACAGAGGCACCGATTGCCTTTATTCTAAACTCTCTTTTCAAACATGTTTGTATGGTGAACAGCCTTGGAAAATACAGTATCTCCCTCCTGAGTAAAGGACATATTTCATTATAGTTAAGTATAATAAAGATGATATTCCCTCTAGAGCATATCTGGAGGGCAGGCACTACTATTGCCCATTATAAGAGATGTGGGTTCCCAAAGCTCAGGGTTCCTCTGCGAACACAGCCTACTGGGCCCATATGTGTTATTTCTGTGACACTTGGGGACAGGGAAGGTGTTGCTGCTTGATATATGCTATCAATAATAGTGACTCTAACTCAAGAGTCTTTTCTCTTGTGCCAGCATCCATAAAACTGTGGCAGGCTAATTTGTTAGTTTTTAATTAGAGCAAAATCTGAGACCTATTACAATGTTTGACTAATGAAGCAACTCCTTTTCCCAAGGTGAACACTTAGGTACTTTATTCTTTATACAAAGTGCTTCAGATAGACTATTTCATAATGTATTTTTCAATATAAAAATGCCATTCTACATTAGTCTCCAGGAATGAGACTAATGCATGAGATGCATTAAAGTAACAGGAAACTCACTTGGTCAGGATTCTTCCTTTGCCTAAGTCAGGCCTCTGTATCTGCTATTATCCAAGGGAAACTATCCAAGTATGTGGCCACCTTTATGGGCCACTGGGCTTTAGTTATTTCAAATGGAAACTGAATGATCTGAAAGAATTGATTGAACTTCCAAATGTACGTTTTTTATTATCATCATAGATAATATATTGGGAGAATGTGGCAAAACATTGTTAATCCCTAGAAACTTTTTTGCTAATGAGAAAGAAGAAGGATCTGTGGCTTGATCTCAAGACCAACAAAGGTGCTTGAAATATGGGAGTTGGTGATAATGTTGCAGAGGGAAAAAATCCAGATGAAATACAAATGGGAGCAGGGTACAGGTATCAATTTATGATTTAATAATAAAATGATCTTTGGTAATGTAGACTGCCAGAAAATTAGCTTGCGCTCTGCACTTTGTATAACTTTCGGCACCTTTCTGCCATGCTGTGTCGAACAATTAGGCCTGTATTTCTCTGATCACGCAAAGATATGTCCACCATAAATAGTCACACTGCATAGAAGTCAGTACTTGTAAATATTGTCTGTTGCAAATATTTTCATTTCATTGCACATATTTGTTTCAGATAGTTTAGACAACTTAAAATTTCTATGACTTTCCAAAGTAACTATTAAGGTAGAAATCTAAAAAACCCATATAACTTGATAATGAAAAAGGCAGATTAGCATGGAAGTGAAACTTGAGTGTGGAGTTTCCTATGTGGGTTATTTGCTATGAAAATGGACAAAATATTTGCATGGGGTCAACCTCAGTTTTACCTGACTTTTTAATGTGGCAGTATTTTACAATGTTATCAGTTAGAATCTCACTAGTGTTTTCTTTAGGTGAAATTAATCTTCAGATTAATTTTACTCCATGTCATTCAAGGATCTTCACCTCCACAGCGAAGGCCGTCTGAGTTAAGAGACAAATAATGGACTTTAATTAGGGCTCTTGGGAAATTGAAAAGCAATTGTCGGAAACTATTACTTAACTCCATGAGCTCATTAATGGGCATCTCTCTGCCTGCATGATGGAGAAACAGAAGCAAGTTCATTTTGGTCAAGCAGGCCTGGACCTGAGAGACTTCATGTTTGATAACAGAACATTACCTATTATTTAAGTTAGGAGTAATTTAGTTCAAGCAACAAACAGACTCCAGGAAACTTCAAGGGAAGAAAGAGGAATTTATTTCACTTCTGGGCATACATCCAGAGAGACCCAGCATACTAATATTTGAAAAGATCTATGCACTTCTATGTTCATTGCAGTGCTATTTACAACAGTTAAGATAGGAAGCAACCCAACTGCCCATCAATAGATGAGTGGATAAAAAAAAGTTGTGGTACATATATATAATGGAATATTATTTGGCCATAAAAAATAATCACATCTCACCCTTTGCAATAGCCTGGGCAGACCTAGAGTATTACATTAAGTGAAATAAATCAGATAGAGGAAGACAAATACCATATGATTTCACTTACATGTGCAAACTAAAAAACAAAATAAATGAAAAAACAAAACAGAAATATAGATTCATGGATACAGAATAAAAACTGATGGGTGCCAGATGGGAGTGGGGTTTAAGGCTGGATGAAAAATGTGAAGGATTAAGAAGTACAAATTTGTAGTTACAAAATAGTCACAGGGATATTAAAGTACAGCATAAGGAATATAGTCAATAATATTGTAGTAAGTATGGTGCCAGGTGGGTATTTGAAATTTCAGGGGGGATCACTTTGTAAATTGTCTAACCATTATGCTGTACACCTGAAACCAATATAAAATACTATTGAATGTCAACTGTAAATGAAAAATAAAATTAAAAAATATGAAAATAATAAAAAAGGAATTTATTGAAGGTTATGGAACTGTGATATTACAGAAAAAGCCCAAGACTAAGATTAGTTCTTAAAACGGAAAGCAACAAGGAAGATTAAATTAGCAGGGGATCATATAGACAATTTCTTCAAGGTCAGAATTTCAAGATGTCAGGATGAAAGAATTCTAGCCATTTTGAATTATTGTAAAAGTTTTCTCAAGATTCAGATTTCAGGGAGAGAGAGAACCTGGCTAGTTTAGTTTGGGGTCAATCACATACTTGTTGGCCGAGAGGAGAGAACAATTTAATTGAGAACCCCACAAGGCCACATCCAATAGAAGGTTCATCCCTCCCAAGGAGCATTGGGGAGATTCTACCAGATGTATGAGGAAGGGGTTCTGGGAAGCCAATAACAGATACTCTTTACATCTAGGAAAATATTAACCATGGTGCCATGCATTATGGAACATCTGATAGCACTGAACTTTTCTTTTCAGAAAATCGGGGGAAAGTGTCAGGGTCCTCAAGACTTGAGGGGCAAGGACCTTGCAAGGACTACAAACTGTAACTATACCAAGAGCTAATGATCTGGTCCAAAGCACTGAATCTTCCTTTTTTTTTCTGTTTGTTAGATTACTGGATCCTTGAGGAATAAAAAAGCAAATGGACGTAAGTCTCTTTAGCAGCCTGCCGTTCTGAAAGCAGGTCACATTTTCATGTGATGGAAAGGTTCATACTAACAGCTGTGGAGTTTGAAAAGTTCGTTGTAAAATTCTAATGTAGGGTGTTTTTAAAAGGGCGAATGATGGATTTCTTTAAGTGGCACATGGACACATGAATATTTTTGTTTGGTCTGTAGCTCATGAATTTCCAAAGCAGCGGCGTTTGGTGAAGCTGATTCTCTTTTGCATATGTTCATATTTTACGTGCCGTGGAGACGTTGGTACTATTACTTGCTTCCTGAGACAGGGAAGCCAGGGAGCTGTCGTATGAGTGGTCAGGCTAACTGAAGTGCATTAAAAAACTAGAGCAGCTTGATGGCTGCAGTTCTAGAAGAGCAGGATTTGGGGAAATATGTGGGATGACAAATAAAAATTATGCTGTCTCTATTCTTGGTTATCAACCTAGGGCAAGTCTGTTATAGATAGATGTAATTTGTACTGCTCTGAAAGTTGGAAGTTCAGTGCTTAAAAAAAAGTGACATTTAGCTGATGTATTAGTGGACAGAAGAAAGCATTTTACTTACTAAGTGCCCACTAAGTCCTAGGCATTTCTCTAAGTCTTCATGGTCCCTTGCAGTAACCACTAGTTGTATGTGGCTGTTGAGCACTTGAAAAGATGATAGTATGACTGAGGAACTAGCTCTGTCATTTTATTTCATTTTAAGTATTTTAAATTTAAAACATTGATACTTGATTCAGTTTTTGGAGAACTTTTGGAATAACTTGGATGTGTAAAGCTATTTTTTTAAATGTAAATTTTAAGAAATGTAAATATAGATCAAGCATTTTCTATGAGAACTTGGTGTCTGAATTGAGATGCCTTGAAAGTGTGAGATATATACACAGGCTTTTGAAAACAATATGAATGAATATAAAATATCTCATTGACATAAGTTTTTTCCTGCTTAGGTACGAAAACGATAATTTGAATGTGTTGGGTAAAATGAAATGCTATTGTAATGAACAGTTTCCTTTTCTAAAAAATGTGGCTACTAGAAAGTTTAAAATTACATAGGTGGCTTGCATTATATTTCTATTGGACAGTGAGGTTCTAGGGGCTTTTACAGGCACTGTTTTAGTAAACCACTAAAATAACCCAATGAAGTAGGCACTACTCTTACTGTTTTCATAGGAAAGGCAATTAAATGAAGCTCAGAACACTGTTAGACTCAGGGTTACAGAGCTTGTGAGGCAGAGCCAGGATTCCCATCCAGGTTTGTATGGCTCCATCTACCTGTTTCCACTGTGTCAATCTGTTCCCTGTTATTTCTTCCAGGGAAGCCAGAGAGAGCTCGCAAGCCTTCTGTCTTGATTCTTTATAGAAAATAAAGCGTTGATAACCCTATTTATGAACAAGAAGTGGGTTGAAATAAAAATTCTACCTTCAAACTGCAGCAGAAAGAATATTTCAGTTCTTGCAAACTGAATGAACAAAGCCCATCTGCATGAACAAAGGGAATTTTAAAAAGTAAGCCTGAAGTGTGTTTAAAATATCAGAGTGAAATTTGCTTAGTCTAAGGGCCCAGATTATTTAGTTTAGTATCTTGGTTTGGTTTCCCCTTCCTTCTCCCTTCCCTTCCCTTCCCTTCCCTTCCCTTCCCTTCCCTCCCCTCCCTTCCCCTCCCTTCCCTTCCCTCCCCTCCCCCCCCCTCCCCTCCCTTCCTTCCTTCCTTCCTTCCTTCCTTCCTTCCTTCCTTCCTTCCTTCCTTCCTTCCTTCCTTCCTTCCTTCCTTCCCTTTAGAGGATTTGAAATTCTGGACCACCCTAAGATCTAACATTATCTCTCTCTCTCTCTCTCTCTAATATTATTCAATATATATTATATTTATATGATATTTATTTCTTGTAAAGAGACTATATTACATATAATATATATTCTATTTATATAATACATATAAATACACGTAAGGTTTACTTAACAAACACAGAGCTTGTACAACATTAGGAATTCTCAAAATTGTGTTCATTGTTATAATAGCATTCCATATATGATCACCCCAAGAATGTGGAAAGGCATTCTAGGTTGCTAATTTTTGATATGACTAATTAAAAATAATACCTTCATCCCCTTTCTACTTGATTGCTTTCTCCGCATAACAGGAGCTAACAGAGGACAAAGCTTTCCCTAAACACTTGGAAAAATGATGCCAAAACATTGCATAGATTTAATGTGAGAGGGTCTGGCACTAACCTGAAGGAGGGGAGCACATGGTTCCCTGGAGATGCAAAAGCTCATACCCAGTGATGGGAAATGTCTTCATGGAGAGGGAGGCAACCATTTAGCAAATCATTGCTTCCACCCTGCTAAGAGCCAGCTCTGTGCCTGGAAAAGCAACCTCATCTGCTCTGCACCTGTGTGAGCACTTGCTTTCATAGACTAGTTTACTTGCCTTGATCATGTCAGGAGTAGGCAGGCTCAGAACTTCAATGATACTTTACTTCCAGGAAATGTCATAGTGTCAGTGACAAAAACGGGTGACTCTAGGACATGCCTTCCTCCACCCAAAGGGTTTTCTTGTTATGTACTTGGTGCTACCTCTCCTGGTTACATTTCCCCAGTTATCACCCATGGGCCAGGGCAGGAGGTGGTCTCATCCAGACCACGTGATTGGCATTGTCTGCCTGGTCCCTTTATCCTGTCCCATGCTGGCCACGTTCTCCCCCCACCCCCACCGGGCGCCTCCCCACACTCAGCAGAGCCCAGAGGCCAGGCTGCTGAAGAGCCTTGCTATTTTTACTTCTCTGTGAGGGGATCTCAGGTTACAGATTACATACCGATGAGGTAAGTTACAGGTACGCACACTCATGTTTCTAATTTAGCTTGGCAGTGGTTTCAAACATTAAACAATCTCTCGCCTGGCTCTCCCTGTTTCCACTCTCCTCCCGTCTTTGCCATCTTCCTGCATCCTGATTCTCAGGGTTGCTTTTCTTTCCTGCTGGATCACAAAACTCTCAGGCTTCACATAGGACAAAAGTCTACACCTTCTCCCATAAAGCTGCCTGTAGCAATGTGATGTAAGCACATGTTCTCACAATAGGGGAATATTTGTAAGGTATTTTAGAGGTTTTCAATTGCCTTAACACATATAATCACAGTTAAACCTTGCAACAGCCTGGAAAATTTAGGATTCTGGTAATTATCTATACTTTTTAGATGAGTAAATTAGAGCTCAGAGAGGTTAATGAGTTGCCTAAGAGTTCACAGTCAAGATGAAGTACAGAAATGATGGATGGACAACTAAGGAACCTCTGGTTCGAGGTACCATCTTAAAAACAGCAGCCTGTAGAAGTGGAACAGTTTTCCTCTTCCTCTTCCTCTTCCTTTCCTTTCCCTTTTCCTTTCCCTTTTCCTTTTCCTTTTCTTTCCTTCTTTTGATTTTTTGTTCTGTGTTCTGTTTTCTTTATTTTGTTTTCTTTTCTGTCTTTTCCTTGGACTCAGACCAATCTCTTGCTGTTTAGTTTGAAATGATTCTCCCAGAAGCCACCTGTGTGATAAGTACACTGCATGTGTTTTATACTATGTCATAAATTTGAAACTTTAGTGTGAATTTAATTAGAATATGGGTGTCAGGGATAAGGGGATACACACATTAGATAAAAATAAATAAGGGTTACTAAGAATCAGAACTCATGTGTCCACATATATTTGTTTATTTCAGAACAGGCCCACAGACTCCATTAGCACTCAAGCACCACGCATTTCTATGTTAGCTTTAGTAAGGTATTGTGGAGACTCGAAAGTATCAATACTTAGATGGCACTGCATGTATCTTTAATGAGTTTACAATAGAAGAAACAATATTGAAATTTTTGAAAATAAAGCAAAGCTATTTCCAGTCAGATTTTTGATGTATGCTTGGCCACTCAGAAAGGTTTCAAGAGAGCAAAAACAGCTCTAATTTGAATATCTAGTTTTTAATTGTGGCCATCATATCTTAAATGGTGCTGTTATTTGTCTCTTTAGACTCAGCTGTCAGTATACCCCACTTGTTACAGGTATATACATACACATACAGCCAGTGTGGTATTTAGCCTCCAAACCTGTCCTGGCAACTGTCTGTGTTCCTGACTGTAAGATTCTGAGCTGCTTAAAGGCAGGAATAACATCTCTTATGTTATTTAATTATTTATTCATTTATTTCTTTTTGGTATTCCCATTACATAAAGGATAGACAGCTCATGACATAGCAGAAAGAACATGAAATGTACACATAGCTTGACAAGTTTTTAATTTTCTTCTAGCCTCCATTTCCTCATCTGTAAAACTGGGATAATGTAAATCTATGTTACAGGGTTATTGAGAACATTAAATGAGATAGTTCCTGTGAAGCATTTAGAATGATGTTCCACAGATAGTGTTCAATAAAGACTGACATATATAGTTAATATTTCATAATAAGTGTAAGTATTGTAATAATTATTATACATATGATATATACATAATAAGTATACATAGAGCCCCCATATCAATTTACATTTGTTTGCTTACATGGGTAGTAACTCTCAAACAGCCTCATTCTTCCTCACATTACCTCTGATACTCAAGCACTGAGTAAATTGATTTCAGATGAATGAAACAAAGATGTAATAATGATAAAAGAGTTATAATGACATTTGTCACTGATGAATTTCCTTTTTGATACAGGTCAGGGTGGTACTTGGGAGAAAGCGGTGTACTCTGAGAGAGTGGTGAATTTGATCAGCTACTTCACAGGAAAAGCTGAAATGGAGAAACCAGGACCAGGACAAAAAAGGTATTGAATTTCACATGCTTGTGCCAACTTTCTCTTTCTCTTAGTCTCTGAATCATATGCTTGGAAGAAACTTTCAGACATAAATAACTTTAATTTGTATTCCACTTATGTTTCATTTTAGTACAGCATCATTTTTGATGAATACCTCATCTAGAATGATTCATTTATTTCTTGTAAAGAGAAGGAATGGGTGGGGCTCATGCTTATTCACTCATTCATTAGGGTTTTTTTCCCTCATACTACAAAAACAGAATAGTTTCAGAATTAGAGGATTTTAGTTTTGAAATCTTTTGACCTAATGCATTTTCCAAATGTGTATTTTTTTAGCCTCTTTGAGGTCTAATTTATGTACAATAAATTGCCCCACTTTAACTGTGCATTTTGAAGACATTTGCAGTTGTAAGAAACTGTGTAACCAATATCATAATCAAGTAACTTCTGTTATCTCAGAAAGTTTCTCTGTTGCCCCATTTGTGGTCAGTCACTTTCCTCAATCCCTGGCTACAGATAACCATTGATCTGTATGTCACTTCCATGTCTGTCTTCTTTCACTTAATATAGTGCTTATGTGGTTCATGCATGTTGTGCATGTGCCTGTAGTTTGTTCCTCTTTAGTGGTAAATATATGCCATGGTATGGATATGCCACAATTTTTTCTATGTACCAGTTGAATGACATTGGTGTTTTTTCTAGTTTTTGGTTAATAATAATATTGCTATGAACTTTAGTGTACATGAATTATTTTGACATATGTGTTCATTTGTCTTGGATAAATATTTATGATGGATGGTACTGGGTCATAACTATATGTTTAACTTTATAAGCTATTGCAAAACTGTTTTCCAAAGTGACTATATACTGTCCATCTGGAATCAGCAAAGTATGAGAGTACTAATTGCTCTATATCCTCACCAGCACTTGAGATTGTCTGTCTTTTTAATTGTATTTCTAGTGAGTGTGTAGTGGTATTTCATTGTAGTTTGAATTTGTCTGTCTCTCATGCCTACTGATGTTAAGTATCTTTTCATGTATTTAATGGGTATTTGTTTATCTTCTGTGAAATGTCTGTTCAAAAGTTTGCCCTTTAAAGCAAATTCTTAGGGTTGTCTTATTGAGTTATAAGTAGTAAGTATTCTCTATATATTCTAGATATAAACTTTTTGTTATATATATGTTTTGCAGATATTTTCTCCCAGCTTTTGTCTTGCCTTTTGCTTTCTTAATCTTGTTTTTCAAAGAGCACATGTTTTTAATTTGGATATTTGGATGTAGTTCATCTAATCAATTTTTTTCTTTTATACTTTGTGCTCTTTGTGACCTATTTAAGAAATATTTATCTCACCCAAACTAACAGATATTTTTCTTTTAGGAACTTTATAGTTTTAGCTCTTATATGTAGGTCTGTGATCCATTTCAAGTTACTTTTTGTATATGTTGTACAAAAAAAAGAAAAAAGAAAAAAAAGGATAAAGCCTCAGAGAGCTTTGGTTTCACCAAGTTTTTTCTTCATGGGGGAAAAAAAACATGTTTTTTAAAAAACTTTCTCTACTGAATTACTATGGTAATTTTGTTAAAAATCAATTGATGGTATAGATCTGAGTCTACTTCTGAGTTCCATTTTATTGATTTGCAGATTATTCTTTGGCCAATACCATATTGTCTTCATTAATGTAGCATTATATTAAGTCCTGAAATTAGATAGAATAAGGATTCGAACTTCATTCTTCTTTTAAAAATTATCTTTCCTATTTTATGTCTCTTGCCTTTCCATATATAGTTTAGCACTGGCTTGTCAATTTTTTTCAAGAAACTTTTGGAGTCTTTAGTTCATTAAAATATAATGTAATTATTGATATGGTTGGATTTTAAGTTGTCTGTGTTGGCTCTGCTTCAGGATGCAGATCTGTGAGTTTGTTGATGTGGTTCCAAACTTCAGATTGGGTCCAGGATCTCGCCACATGTTTTTTACCTCCTTGAGCCAGTGGTTATGGGAGGCATGTTCTTATTCAAAAAGCAAGAATATGTGAGAGTAAACTCGAATTTGCAAGTACATTTCAAGACTTGCTTGGGTCATGCCCATCAACATCCTTTTGGTGAAAGCAACTCACATAGCCAAATCTAGCTTCTAGGAGTGGGGACATATATAAGGCTGAAGCAAAGATGAAGATGAGTAATTCTCATAAGGGGATGCGTGTGAAGAATTAATCCAATCTAGCAAAGTGAATCATGAAATTGTGGCATAGTGTTAAAGATTTCCAGAGTCTTTAATTTAAAAAATATACTGAAACACTTATAGATTAAATGATACTTGGATTTTGCTTAGAATCTGAAGAGGGAGAGGAGGGTGGAGATAAAGAAAGAAAATGGTGGCTGTGAATTGATGATGACTGAAGCTAGGTGTGGTACTAGTGGGTTCATTTTATTACTCTTCTGCTTTTATATATGATTAAACTTTCCCATAGTAAAATGCTGAAAAAATAGTCCCAAAGATGTCCTGCGTGAAATCTCTCCTTATGTAAACACTGAGTTCTGAGAGTGTGTGTTACTTGTTTGGTGATGAGACAAGAAGTGATTTGCAGAATGGAGCTAGCACCCAAGTTAATTCTTTTCACTTAACGTGGCTTTCAGTCATTTATTTGGTAATTCCTTAAATATTTATTTAATACTAGGCTTCACGTAAAGTGTCAGAGATAAAAAATAAAGGTTTCTCTTCTATTAAATCCCACAGTCTAATGGGTCTATGTACTTTTAAATCATTAGAATGTCCCAATGAGGATGCTAAAAGTCCTAAATGAGAGGGTGGGTGCACACAATCTCATGGGGGTGTAGGAGAAGCTGTCCCTATATCCGACTGAGGAGATCAGAGAAGTCTTTTCATAGATGATGTAAGGTTTGGACTGAGTCTTGCAGGACTAGTTGTATAAGCCAGAGACTGTATCATGGGCAGCAGGAGCAGTATGTGGAAAGGTGTTGAGGTGTAAGAGAACACAGCATTATGGCACTATGGGGGAATTATATGTGACTGAGTATAGTTAAAAGCTAACTACAGAATGTGTATATTGAAGTGTTCTGGCAAGAGAAGTCAGGGGAGATGAGGCTGGATTTATATGCTGTGTAAAAAATTGATATTTAATTCTGTGAATCAGTGTTCACTGCCTAATTATAAGAATCAGCTAGGGCTCTCATTAAAATACAGAAACTTAAGTCCTGGCTCTGATCTGATGACTCAGAATCTCTAGGGGTAAGCAAGTTTGGGAAATGTGATTATAGGGAGCCACCAAAGAATTCTAAGCAGAGGAGTGATGTGATCATATTTGCATGTTAGAAAGACCACACCGGCAGCAGTGTACAGGTTAGCCAGGTAAAACAGAGGTGCTCCAAGCTAGAGTCAGAGACATGAATCGGATATATACTGCAAGAGTCCATAAGAGACATAATGAGTTCCTAAACCGTGACAGCAGCAGCGATGATTGAATGGAAGGAATGTTAAGGAGCTGGAACGGGTAGACCCCAATGAATAATTCCCTCTAGAGAGTAAGAGGGGAGGATTCTTCTTATATGCCCATCTTAATAGGTAGTATGGTAATGCTACTGTTCACTCTCAGGCAGAGAGTTCAAGACAAATAATGAGCTCACTTTGGGTCTTCTGGAATGTGAGGTGTTTGTGGGACATAGAGAAGTGTCCAGAGGTCCAGGACTGAAGCTCAGATAAAAATCTTAGCAAGAGACCGAGATTTAGAAAGTGTTGTATGGAAGCATTAATTAAAGCTCTAGGTATGCATTAAGTAAATCACGTAGTTTGAGAATAAAAGAAGTCAGAGCCCAGGAAAGCAGCAGCAGTTAAGGGAGGCAGAAGGGGGCCTGGATGTAAGGAGCAGAAGAGGGACTGAGTATTGTGAAAATCAGGCAGAAGAAGGTGGGCAAATAGTCACAAACGGGGATGGAAATTTGTTCACTGGATTTGGCAAAACAGATAGTGGCCTTTGCCAGGGCACCGTCTGAATATTCAAAGCACAGACTATTATTTTGGGTTGAAGACTGAGTGGGAACTAAGAAAGCAGAGAAAAATGCAGGTAACTATTTCTAGAAGTTTTGAGGATATAGTGCTCTATTACTCTTATTTGAATAGGAAGGAGGTCATTTTAGAGGGGAAAGATGTGCAGAATTAACTATCTTGCTGCTTTTTCTCTGGCAAAACCTATTATTCTTGACAGGTGTGAAGGTTTACTGGTTCACATGTTTGAAATAATTGATATGAATAATTTTTACTCCGTTTGTTGAACATTAATTAGCTACTCAGTCATTGTTAATTTATGGCATAGATTTAATGATTTGGAGTAAACTTGCATGAAAGAGTCCAGATGTGACTATGCTATGTATGAAAGAATTAATATTAATTTTATTCATTGAGCATTTAAATACCTCTGGTGAGCATCTATTCTTATGACGGTGAATTCATATATGTTTATGTGCATCAAGAGGGATACTTACATGTATGGTTGTATAAATTTTAAAACTAATGATACAGTGGAAATTCCTCAGATATCTCTCAAATTTTCAAAATCAAGAGGGATCAAATACATACAATGAGCTAAAGATAGTTTATTCAATAAATGGTGTTGGGAAAATTGGATAGATACATGCAGAAAAATAAAACTAGACACAGAGACAAGAGGGAAGGAGGGAGGGGGAGCGGGGACAAGGAAGGGAAGGGGAAAGTCAAGAAACTTATAGCAAGGGCTCATGGACAAAACCAAAGGGGAAGAGTTGAGGGAGGGCAGGAGGGAGGGGGCAAGGGAAAGTGGTGCCGGGGAGGCAGAGACAAATGTATTTGAAAAAATAAATTAAAATAAAATTAAAAAACAAAAGCAAAAAGAAAAAGAAGGGGAAGGGGCAAGTCAAGGAACATGAATAGATGACTCAGGTGCACAGACAACGGGGTGGGGATTGACTGCAGGGCTGGGGCAAGGAAGAGCAACAGGAAAAAGGTGGAACTGTAACTGAACAATAATAAAAAAGAAATTAAAAAACAAAACAAAACAAAAACTAGACCACCTTCTTACACACAAAGATAAATTCAAAATGAATTAAAGGCTTAAATACTAGACTCAAAACCATACAAATCATAGAATAAAACATAGGCAGCAAAATCTAGAACATTACTTGTAGCAATATTTTATCAGATATATCCTGTCAGGCAAGGGAAACAAAAGAAAAAATAAAGAAGTGGGACTACATCAAACTAAAAAGTTTTTTCACAGCAAAGGAAAACATCAACAGAATAAAGACAACCCACAAAATGGGAGAACATATTTGCTGATATATTTGATAAGGGGTTAATATACAAAATTTATAAAGAACTTACAAAACTCAAAAAACAAACAACCCAATTAAAAAATGAGTAAAGGGCTTGAATAGACACTTCTCCAAAGAGGATACAGATTGTCAATAGACATATGAAAAAATGCTTAATATCTAATCATCAGAGAAATGCCAATTAAAGTCACAATAAGATATCATCTCATACCTGTCAGAATGGTTATCATCAATAAATCAATAAACAACAGTGCTGGTGAGGATGTGGAGAAAGGAGAACCCTTTTGCACTGTTGGTGGGAAGGCCAGTAGGTATAGCCACTGTGGGAAGCGGTATGGAGATACCTCAAAAAATTTAAAATGGATCTACCTTTTGACTCAGCAATCCTACTTTTGGGAATATATCTGAAGGAACCCAAAACACTAATTCCAAAGAACACCCATATGTTCTTTCCAATGTTATTTACAATTGCCAAGATAAGGACACAGCCCAAGTGTCCATCAGCAGATGAGTGGATAAAACAACTATGGGGCACTTACACAATGCAATACTACTCAGCCATAAAAAAGAAAACTTCACCCTTTCCGACAATATGGATGGGCCTGGAGAACATTATGCTAGGTGACATAAGCCAGTCAGAGACAAAAACCATATGATTTCACTCACATGTGGAATCTAATGAACACTGAACTAATGAGCAAAGTAGACACAGACGCGTAGAGAGCAGGATGACAGCTAAAGTGGGAGGAAGGCAGGGAGCAGAGGGATTGAGCAAAAAGGAAAAAGGACTCATTCACAAGGACGAGAGTGTCCTGATTGCAGGGTGGGGTGAGGGGTATAAGGGGACTACATGGTAATGGAAAAAATAACATTTTCAAATAAACTTTGAGAGGCTATGGCCTGACTATTAAATGTGACTTTTGAGACAAGGTGTCAGGAAAACCATAAACTAATATTTAACTTTTTCTCCATGATTAGATTATTTTTCTCAGGAGATCTTAGGGGTATAAGGTTTTAGAATGTGTATCTGTTTATTAAAAAATCTCATTTTATAATATCTGTTTATCATAACTCAAGTACTTCTTTTTTGAACTACATGTTTGATTACATATTGTATTCTATTTCAGCCACATTTAAGACATTATTACATTTTTTCAACCCCGTGTAACTTAGCCGACTTGAAGCAGGATTGAAAAAAGCAAACTTGTTATTAAATTCTGTTCTAAAACTTGTTGACACTACCACCTCCCCCTTTCTCTCCCATATTCATCTGTGAACTTGAGAACATCCTTAGGCTGACAAGAATCATGGGCTATAAATGAAATGCAGATGAGTTTTAGCAGTGCTATTGTCAAGGCTTTTGTTGTCTGAATAAAGAAAACCTTTTCAATAGGGGCCTAGACAAGCCAACCCTAAAAAAAATTGATGATCTTTGATGAGAAGATAAAAGATTGCTACTATGATAGTGTAGTTACTACTGTAGCTGGAATGGGCCAGTGAGGCAAGAAAAGGGAAAAAACTACCAAAGGATGGGTCTAGAAGGAAGAGTTAAGAAAATCAGTAAAGGTTTCTATTTTATGCAGTCCGGGAAATGAGGTTATCTGGAAGTATCTAAAAATAAATGACCAAATAGAAGAAACATTTTCTCAAGTACATAGCTGAGTTCACAGGAAAGTAAAAAAAAAAAAAAAAAAGAAGAAGAAGAAGAAGAAGAAGGAAACAACGTTTTGAGGGCTGCAAATTATGTTAACGATATGAAACTAGACTAATAAGAAGACACTGAATCTATGGCTGCCCAAGGTCATTCCAGATCTTGTAACCAAGAGGCTTCTCTTTTAAGGGCCTTTTAGGGATAGAGAGTATACCTTAGGCTAAGCAATGAAAGAGCGGGAATCAAGACCCACCTGTGTAATGAGGGGATCCTTGAAGAGTAAGGGTAGGCTTAAAAAATCTCTGCTGACCAAGAGAAGTAACAAAGAACTTATTTCTGTACCTTAAGCAGACTCTCAGATTATTTTTCTTAAAAATAAAACAAAATGTAAAACATACCATTTATTCAAAAAGTTTGTAAAATAAGTAGATACTGCTTAAAAAATAATAATAAAAAGAAAATTTGTAAAACCATCAATCAGATTATAAAACAGATTACTTTCAGTACCTAAGAAGATAACTGAATGCCCCTTCTCGATTCCTCTGACACCTCCCAAGAGTTACCACTATACAGAGTTTTGTGCTAAACAGTCTCTTTAATTTCTTTACAGCTTTACCTCTTGTGAAGATATCTTAAATGAGACAGTATTTATTTTTAGAATCAAATGAAGTGCCTAATCTTGGATTGGAGCCTTATCTAGAAAAAAAGGTTGTAAAGAACATTTTTTTGTGACAAGCAAATTTGGAAGTTCGAGTGAGTACGAGATAATAGTATAGTATCAACAATGCTGAGTTTTCTGATTTTGTGAAATGCACTGTGATTAAGTAATAGAAAGACCTTGATTTTAGGAAATACACACTGAAGTATTTACACATAGCAAATTAAAATAAATAAAGGAAGTGCAAAGCACAACCCTAATTGCCTCCATAAGATGAAGATGCCCAAGAAAGGATGAGTTGAACACAGTGACTCACTGACATCTCCTTTCTCAGAGCTTATAAGACTCTATTCTGGAAAAACTGATGAAATAATAAAGGTGTACTTGCCAGGATGGGGGAGGAATAGTTGCCTTAGGGAAGGTAGGTTGGGGAGAGATTGCAAATATTCAAGGTTCTTGCATAAGGCCATGCAGTTTTGTACTACTGCACATTCCTATGTGGTAAGGATGGAGGTTGGTAGGGCACAGAAATTGAGCCCATGCACTTTTTCCCAAGAAGTGGATTTTGGAAGGGATGTCTCTCTGTAATTCCTTCACACACTACATGTGTGTGTGTTTTCTAATTCTCCTGCCGGGAAGGGGCTTATTTGCTGCAATTTATCTGCCTGAAGGAGGTGCCTTTTAAAGAATTACCATGAAGGCCAAGCTCTTGCTGAGCTAGTTCTGCAATGCTGAGTTTTCTGATTTTGTGAAATCAGCATTTTACTTGTTTCCAAACAGCTTCTAGCAAGTAGTTCTTATCCATTTTAAACCCCTCCACTGTTAACTTTTGTTTTCAGAAACCCCTAGTGCTACTAAACTTTGTGCTCTTTAAAGTTGGTAGGGACCAGTTCAGGATTTGGCTCTCTTATTTTGGTTAAGTCAGGGGTCATTGGACCACCTTATTTCCAGTCATAACACTTGGTTACTATGTTTTCTTTGTTGCTTTCCCTTGAAGGCTTGTCTTTTAAAAAATACCTTGGGTGAAGTTCTATTGGGGTTTCAGAGGAAGTAAACTGAGATGCATAGTTCAGCCTTCCATCTTAACACAGAAGCCTCTTAGATATTTAGTACTAAAATATAGTCATTGGTTTTTATTTCTCATTTGAAAATTGTTGAAAATGTCTTCTGATGAATGTTTGGAAAAGAGCAGGAATAGCACAGTGGCAGTCTCCCTTCAATAAAATCACAGGAAAAAGAAAAAGTCATATGTTGAAAGATCAATTTATGCTATCTCCAGATAAGCTTAAGAAATAAAATGTACACTATCAATGGAAAAAAATAAAATAAATAAAAATGTATGTGTCCTATAGGGAATAATGTGAGAGGAGGTGGTAACCAACAACTAGATTAGTAATATTTCAGGGATGAGGTCTTTGGATGAAAATTATCCTCAATGTCTGTTGCTGCCTTCTCAGGTAATGCTCAGTTGTAGATTCTTCAGCCCCAGGAGTTCCTGGCCAAGACCTGGCCAGACCTTGAAGTGCTGCACATGCTCCCTTCCCTTTGGGTGGTAGGCAGGGTCTAGAAGGAGTTGGGTTATTTCTGATATTATGTATGTGGGCATTGCCAACATTAGACTCTAGCAAGAGAGTTCCTGCCTTGGGCCCATGCTTTAGTCTCCACCATGGCCCTTCTTTGGCCATGTCTGTAGTTTCAAGGCCATGTCTCATGTCTAGCTGAAGCCTGTTTCACCTCCATCTCTGACCATACCCTGGAATCCAAAGATTCCAGAATTCCCAGCCCAGCTGGACCCAAGCCTATGTCCTGGGTTTGTGTGGTCCTTTTCCCTCTCTTGAGGGTGCACCCTATTGGTGGGTATGGAAGGAGAGGTGGACAAGGGACAGGTTTCTGCAGGGAGTATGTCTGGCACTTGGATATATGGGTTAGGTGTCCATAGTTGGTCATATGAGCCCTTTGCTATACCAGACAGAGCTGGAGTGAGAAGAGAAGGGAGGTTGGCTTGGGACCAGGGGCCAAGGAATATGCCATGTGTTCCACTGAGGAATCCTAAGGAGTCTGAGAACTACTCATTCAAGCCTGAACTTCTGGAGCCTTCTGAACATATATTTTCAAGGTAGGAGATAGTATATTTTGTGAAATGATTACTTCATAGCTTAATTTTTAAGTTAGAACTCTACGTGCACGTGGACCTCAGCTTGTACTTTTATTCTGAGCACTACATGTGTTAGGGGTGAGGTTGTGTGTGAGATGAGACCACAGGCTGATTTGTGTTGACAGAGCTGTATCCTTCTTCTCACAATTAATTCTAAGAGATCCAAACCTATGTCACTGCACTTGTGGGTCATGGTTTGAGCTCCATTTCTCTGAGAAGAAACTTACCTTCAACACCAGGTTAGGAACCCCTGGTAACTTGACTAAATCTGATTGTCCTTCTCCATTAGCTGCCTGGCTACTGTCTCCTCCCCCATCAGCTCTAGCTGTCTTTCATTTAGGCAGCTATCCATGGATTCAACATGTGGGGATCTACTTATTTCCAATGACAGCAGCACAGATACACTGGCCATTTCTGCAGTGCCAGTTATGGGCTAGATACTGCCCCAGGTCCTTTATGCACTCGATTTGTAATCCTTTACACCAATGCCAGGAAATAGATATTATAATTTACAGATGGGTAAATTGAGGCTCAGAGTGGGGAAGGAACGTGATCAAGACCATGCAGTAGTTGGAGAGCTAGGATTTTGAACCTAGATATCTCTGACTACACAGGCTTTAACTACATTGCCTAGAGAATTCCACTCAAGGTGGCTTCCACTAACTCAAACCCCCAGTCCAAAACAGTTGTGACAGCCTAGACCGAGGCCTGAACCGGCTGATTGGTAATGTACCTTCAGCCTCTGGCTGTTCTCCTTAGGAACATAGCCCTCTGCCTGAGGTAGACCTCCTACTCTCAGTCTTGCCTTCTTCTTTGGCCTTTCTTCCCTTTTGGCCCAAAGCCGAACTTCTGCACTGTTTTGTAGCATATACACGCAATTCATTGGTTGGCTGCAATTGAAATTTCCTTCTGTTTGGGCCTGAATTTCTCCAAATAATTGCACCAATTTCCTAGTCAGAGCTCCAGTTAACTTGCCACACTCAGAGGGGTATTCAAGGTGTACTTAATGCACTGAGAGGCAAAATTCAAAAAGACCCCTCAAATCAGTTAAAGTAAACTTTATCCCAAGAACCTATAAAATGGAAACTGTGTATTTCATTAGAAAACACTTTCTTAATATTTCATAAACATTACATTAGGGCAGTCCACGGTTGTGAAATGGTATCAGGCAGAAAGCAGTTGAGTTGAGCATCAGAGGTGAATGATGTCAGCTAACTGTTGAGAATTATTTATACTTTAGGAAATTTTCTCAGTCAAGATTAACCTAGCTGTCCTAGCTGATTAGAAAATTATGTTAATGAAGGAAAAGTCAGAATTCTGGTAACTGTGAGAGTCTATTAAATTTTCTTGCACCCAAGATCTTCCATCTAACTTCTGGGAGTGGCCAGTGGGCAGGGTGTTTTGCAGTTAGGCACCAGCTGTGGCAGGAGAGAGCGGAGAATGGGTCAGCACCCGTGTACAGAATTCATTCCTGTCTGGCTGATTGGCAGATCAAAAGTTCTATTCATTTCTCTCTCTGTTAATTCAGTGATTTCTTCAATAAATATAGACTGAGCAGGGTTTTTTTTTTTTTTTGTTATTCAGTAGTAATATCAGGACATTATATAATTCTCACTATAACCTCCCTACTCAGGTATAGCTTCTGTTATTACGACTTTTGTTTTCTGCAATTATCTACACCTAATTTAATAGTGTAGGTTTAAATTTCATCAAGAATTTTTCACCCACATAGAAATACCAAAAATATTTAAAAAAAAAAACAACAGTCTGATTCTAAAGTTCCTGTAAAAAAAAAAATAAACAATAATAGACAGGAAAAGCTAGCAAGGAAAAGTAATGAGGGTACCAACCCTTTCTAATAATAAAATCTCTTATAAATCTGCAATAATTAAAATAGCATAGTCCTGGAATATGAATATTCATTAATAAATAAGGAAACCCAAAATTCATAAATTCAAATATATAAAATAATTTAGTACATTAAAAAGGTAGCACTTAAGATTGTGGAATAACTAATAAATGATGCTGAGACAATTAGATAGGTAGCCAAATCACATAAAATGAAATTTACATGGTTCTTAAACATATGAACAAAATGACCAACCTCACTTATATTAAGTGAAATACATATTAAAACCATAATAAAATAACAGTTTTTTCATCAATAAGTCTAGCAAAGATGAAAAATTGGCAAGGATGTTGAGAATCAACATTTTTATACACTGGTGGAAATGTAAATGGATTTAATTTCTATGGGCAATTTATCCAAATGATCAAAATTTAATTTGAATATGCCCTTTGACATAGCAATTCTATTTCTGGGTTCATATTAGAATTGTATCTTTGGAAGCTATACAAGAACCTGCTTATAGTTGATATTTCCAGTAAGGAAAAGAGGGTTGCTGGGGGCAAGGGAGTGAATGAAATTAACTTTTTTCTTCTATATATTTTTTATCTTCTCAGTTTTATATACATACATATTCATGCATTATCTATTCAAAATCAAACACACTGCACCAAAAAAAAGATTCTTCTGTTTATTTCATTTTTAGTTAAATACAAATTTATGATGTACAATTTCACTTTACATTTTACTTCTTCTTTTATTATGAAGTATAATTTTTTTTCAGGTCAGATTTTCTGGTTTTCAAATCTCCAACAAGTTTTAGTAAGGGAACTTTTGGCCATTGTCATTTTTGTTTTATGTTATTATTAATTATGAATTTAGCTAAAATGTTTTAAAATTTACTTTTTGATTAATCCATAGGATACTGTGTGTAATTCTTTTCTTGTAGGTAGTAGCAGTGATCATCATTGGCAAAACAAGAACAAAAATTAAAGAATATTTTCAGCTTCAAAATGGTGAAGTCATAATATCCCATTAAGTGACAACTTTCCCCTTTGAGATTACCTGAATATTATCTTTTATTTTTTTTTACCAGATTTTATTTATTTATAGAGAGGGGAAGAGGGAGAAGGAGGGAGAGAAACATGGATTGGTTGCCTCTTGCATGCCTCCATTTGGGGACGTGGCCTCCAACTTAGGCATGCGCTCTGACTGGGAATTGAACCAGTGACATTTTGGTTCATAGGCGGGTGCTCAATCCACTGAGACACACCAGCCAGGACTACCTGAATGTTATTATGAAAGTCATCTAAGTAATATTTTTCTTTTCAGGGGCTTTTGTATAACTGTTTTTCTTTATGTTTTGTATGTTAAGAGAAAGTCTTGGCATAGATAAAGACAGATAAGGGAGTAATATATTGGACAAACTACCACTTCCTTGACTAAGGTATATCAGTGCTTGTAAGTCTCAGAAGCTTGGCAGCATCCAATGTCTCTGAATAAACCTTATACTAAATGGTAGTCTGACTAGGAGACTAACATTAAGTCCTTACATGCAACCCTCAAAATGAGAGAGATCCCTGTTTTTAAATTTGAAGAAAACAATGATTATAAATTTTCACATAAATTACATAGACATAAATTTTAATCAAACTGGGCATTTCCCTCAGTTTCTATAGCTCTAATAATCCAGAATAGGGCTGAGATAATTCGTTACATCCCTGGAAGATTAGGGAAATGCACCTGTCAAAAGAATTAATTGTTTTATCTAACAAGCACTCATTGAGTGCCTCCTTTACATGAGGCTTTGGGCTACTTGGGCATTGAATTTAGATCGATAGGTAAGACATGCCTCTGCCTATCGAGGGACCCTGGCATTTATTTAATCCCCGCATTTTCCCTTTGCACTGCCAGGTAGATGAATGGAAATACATGTGGTTATTTGTTAGATGTTTCACATAGAGCCCTGAGACAATTAAAGACTTCAGCTTTAGCAAGCGGCTTAAGAAAACTTTTTTTTAAACCAGCAAAAGGTGACGTTCACTCTTACAGTTCTCTCTGTATCCTGTGTCATTAAGATGCCAATTGATTGCTAATTGCTCTGCATTATCCATAAGCCACTGCAAACATTTTTAATAGCATGCTCTTTGTTATAATTTAGGGGCAGTGACTGCCGCCTCTTTGTACTTTGGAACATTTCTTTCTGAGTCTACAGTGTTTGGCTGGCATGCAGGGGCCTGAGGAAGCTTAGCAGAAACCTGACCTTATGAAATATAATCCTGCCACACCCTGAAATGGATAGATGGTTATGTCATGCCAGTGTGCACACAGGGACTGGTAAGTAGAAGACTTGTCAGCCAGAACTGCGAAAGGTGCTACTGCACAGCCAGTCAGTTCCGCCAAAGGACAAAGCCACCTGCCAAGGGCAAACACATGAAAGGCCATGAAAATCATGTTTTCCTTCTGTCAAAGTTTGTTCTGTGCCTTGAGAGTAGAGAATGAGCAAAGTAGGCATGGCAGCCAGTAAACTCGTCCCTTCCTAATGGAGTATCTGTTTTGAGTTCAAGCTTTTTCTGTATCAGCAATAAATAACGTATTCTCAAGGAACTCTAACACAAAAGCTTAAAGATGGTTTAAAAAAATGACTATATGCTATGTTGGCCTGATAACTGGAACTCAGTGATGGATAGAGTGTATAAAAATTATTGAGCATTAAACCAAAATGAACTCTGGCTTTATACGTTCCCGTTGCTCCATGTAGATTCTCATGGAAGGCTGAGGGTAACTGGGCTAACATTAGTGAAAATAAAGAATAAAGTTAGGTCATTTGTGAATCTGGAGTAGTTTTAGTTAGCTTGGCATTGATCGCATCTTAAATCATCTCCCCAAATCTCTACACTTTTCTTTTTGATTAAAAAGAATACAGTTTTTTGAAAAATCATTTTATGTACAATCATAAAACTGTTCTCTAAACAGGTCATTGTTTGAAGACTAGTTTCCTAGCAATAGGTGACTTTCTAATAATATCTCAACATCCCATGCAGGCCCTAGCTATCCTTCGTTTAAACCAGGCCATCACTATGTTTTTTGTTAAAGATTGTACTTGATTCTTTTCTAGATCTGTCAAATAGAGCATAATCTTTAATAGTTTCATCCTCATCTGTTAGGGATGCTCTTGTTACTCCATCCAGACCTTCTTTACCAGACCAGTGCTTGCATACTCTAGCCTCCGAGAATTTTCCCTGTTAGCTTGTAGCTGTCCCTCTTCTGTGGAATCAACCTTGGCTAATTGAGTGCCTCTGCAACGTGGTGGATACACCCCACCAGCCTGCAATCATTGACTAAGAGAACAGAAAAGTCAGTCTGTGTCTCAAGTCAGGACTAATTCTGAAGTCAAATTCATGCTCTGAGGCTCCCCATGAGACTAGGCTGAAGTGAGAATTCAGCTGGGACCACATATACATTTATCTGTTTTCTGATCCCTTTTCCTGCTTCCTTCACTCCTCTTTCCTGACAACACGAATACGAGACTCCCTGTCTCAGTCTCTGCATTGAGGGAAGCTAACAGTCACCATCACTGTAAGCAGGTATGGCAGGTAGGTAGGGGTCTGGGGGTGAGAGTGGGATAGCAGTGGGCTCAGTACATAATTTACCCTAATAAGTGTTTGTTCAATGAATGGATTTTCCCAGCTTGAAGCTGGGGAAAAAGCAGCACAGCTATAACCAAAAGATCTGTTTCTCAAGCCAGGCCAGGCTCCCTCCCTCACTCCCAGCCTGGAAACAAAAGGATGAGGAAAATTTCATAAGGCTTGGTGCTGAATAAGAACACATGAA
Source organism: Pteronotus mesoamericanus (assembly GCF_021234165.1). NCBI lineage: Eukaryota > Metazoa > Chordata > Mammalia > Chiroptera > Mormoopidae > Pteronotus > Pteronotus mesoamericanus. The sequence goes on along the minus strand of NW_026555245.1, from coordinate 28,919,825 downwards.
TGACTGTTAATGATATTAATTTGCCAGCCTGGATTATTAAGCATTGACTTTCCTCAGCATGTCACTAAGTGCCCATATCTGTGGTAGGTTTGATGAAAAAAAAGTACCCATTATAAATCTTATCTCAATGAAGAGACAAAATTTATTCAAATGAAACATTTAGAAAAATTCCAAGACAGTATGTAATCACATGCTAAAATACACTTTATAGGTAATAAGTTCCAAAGGAGTTTATAGAAGTAAGAAATCAATGTGGGTGTTTAATAGTTAGGCAAGTCTTCTTGGAGGAATGTGTGTATGTGTGGGAAGGACAGGCAAAAGAGGCCATTCCAAGTGGACGAAGTGGTAAAAACAAAGGTACAGAGGTAGAAGGGAGGATCCCAGTGTTTGCCAGAATAAAGCAAATATGAAAATGTTTTTCCCAGAGTTGCTTCCTCTTCATATCCTCATCCTACTCTCCAATTTCCATCTGCTACTCCTTCCTTTAGTAATTCATTGATCAAATACTTTTTGAGTGCCTATTTTGTTCCAGGAATTACAATATATTTTAGGGATGTGATAATGAACACAATATTCCTCCTTGCTCTCAAGGAACTGACAGTTTCTAGACAGATATAGATTAGTAAATGAGAAATTATAATACATGGTTGTTATAGAGCTATAAACATAAATAAGCATAGGGTGCTTCAAAAGAACAAAGATGAGGTATTCAATCCAATCTTGGGAGAAGGTATAAACATAGGCTTCTTGAGTAAGTGACATCTAATTTGAGACCTAAAGTATAGCTAGAAGTCAGCCAGCTGAAGGAGGATGCAAGGGAAAAAATTCTAAATTTGAAAGAAATCATAGAGCTTTGAGGAAAGAAGAGTGGTACAGTATGGCTGACATTTGTAAGGATAAAAAGACAGAGGATGGTTAAAAACAAACAAACAAACAAAAATGAACAGATGGCAGATCAGGAACTACCATGTAACTCAGCAAAGGAGTATGAATTTCATCTTAAAGGCCATGACAGCCATTGAATGACTTAAGTATTAAAATTACATTATTATATTATTCTTTCTGAAACATTGGTCTAGCTGGAGTATGAATAAATGGAAAGGGACCAATAGGAAGCTGGATGGACATCTTAAGGTACTGAGTTATGCTCATGGTAAATAATGGTGGAAATGAAGATAAATGGAGTAAAGAACAACATAAATTAGTATTTTATTGGTTTTGAGAGAACAAAGTAAGAATGATCAAGGATTATACTGAAGAAAATAACCTAAGCACATAGAGTGATAGTGTTTTCATCACATTAGGGAATATGAAAGAGCAACTTTGATGAAATGATGATCATTGTGTTTTGGATGTACTGAACTTCAGAATCCTAGGGATATTCAAGTGGAGATGTTGAATAGTTGAGTCTGGATGTTAAAAGAGTTTTTGTTTGGAGGTGGTGATACAGATTTGGGGTTTCTACAAAGTGATCACCATATTGTCATCCTACTTTGTTAAATGGTATCACTCTCTTCCCAATTGCCCAGGCTAGAAACACTTATTTCCCTAAGGGGCCCATGTATGGACTTCATGAAATTCCTGAACTTCTGTGAAATTGTGTGCAACATTTTGGGTATGAGTGAATATGTTCATTAGCCTGGTACTGTGAGCCAAACATTTCTGTGTGTTTTTCAAAAGGGGTCTTGATCACCCTCACCCCAAAATATGTGCAAAATATATTAAAAATCAAAGAGTTACAATCCTTGTCTCTTTTCTTTATATTTAATCATGAGTCAAGTTTTTCCGTTATTCAAGCTGTATGCAGTAATATTTATATCGCTCACCTTTCCTCATTACTAGTCTCCTAGTTGAAATCCTTACCACTTGAAATTTTAACTATTTTTTTAATGGGATTCCTCATCTTCCCAGTACATGTAACTAGATATATTTTTTTCTCTAAATTACTGCCAACTGTACTAAGTTTAGCCTCCACCCCCACAGGTAGCAGAAAACTATCCAAATCAACCCCTTTTAAGAATCATCAGTTATTAAAATCTCAGGCTCACTTCAATTCAAAGCACTTTATCTTGAACTAAGTTAGATGTTCCAAGGCAACAGGAAACTGAAATCAGAGAAGTGAGTTATGATAGGTTCTTTATCTCTTTCCTTACCCTCTCAGGCAGCTATTTTGCCGACGCAATTGTCTGGAAGGTAAGGGTAAGGGAAAGAAATTCACTTATATGAGATCTCCAGCATATTGGAGGTAGCAAGCTGGCAGTCCTTGCCTTTCTAATATCAGGGTGTTGGTAACCAGCCACCAATTATATACTGTGGCATCTTAGGTGGTCTTGGAAGCCCACCCAGCAGCCATACGGGCCGGCGAATCTTCCTCCCTTCTTCCTGGTGGATGGCTCTCTATATCCTTCTCCTGCCAACCCAATATTAATCAATATGGCCAGCTACTTGCTGCCTACTCCTCATCTGGTGTCTTCAGCTAGGTCTATAGCAACTTGAAATCCTTGCTACATCTACCTAAATCTATGTGTAACTGGTAGAGAGTGAGAAACAACCTTATCTTCTTACTTACTGCCTTACTCTGTTCTAGGATCTAACATCCAAGGTGTTTAGTGACATCCTGGTACAGCAGAGGTTCATAACAGTCTTACCTTTCTGATAATGCTTTCAAATTTCATGAGTGGCTCTCTAGGGGACATCTGACTTGGTTGGATAGAGAGAAATAAGCCAAAATGCCTCCCACTCTCCCAATATGGTCAAGATGAAAAGGGTAAATAACTGATTCGTAAACTTGAGTCTCCCCACAAAATGACTCCTCTTTCCTTCTCTACCCACTTTATGGGGGTTGCTTTACTGATTTTTCTGAAAGTTCCCCTTGTTAGTAAGTCTGAAGTCAGAGATGTGTAGCATGATTGATTTTTTTAGTTGTCTCCAGTTAGTGATTGCAATAGGAAGGAGTCTCAGTGCATATCAAAACTTCATGTCACTAATCTCTTCTTTGGTACTCATGATACAATGTCTTGTCTCTCCCATACATCCTCCCTAATATTGTTCACTTCAATGGCTCCACAGATCAAGACAAGTCTCATTCACTAGTCTCTAAGGTCTTTTAAATATATGACCCCATCTACATTTGCAGTCTCAACTCCTACCATGAACTCACTAAATAATGTGGGCATCAGTCAAACAGGTCTTGTTTTGGTATGTTGACTTGTCTACATGGTGTTGCTTATGCCATGCCTTCTGCCTGAAGTATCTTCTTGTTAATTTTGATTGAAATAACTTCTGTTCATTCCTTAGGTCAACTTACATGGTATCTCCATTACCCTACCTATTTATTTAATGGGAATTAATCCCCTCTATGCCTCTCACAGCATGTTTTTACTTACCTGGTTCTGCTTCACTATACTGAGATATTAGAAGAAAATGTAAAGTGGATCTACACCTTATTATCATATTATTACCACAAGCCTAGCAAGGTGCCTTGAACATAGCAAGTGTGCAACAGTTCAGTTAGACTAAACTGATAGGAGTCAGATTATGGGAAGAAACTTAAGTGGCGTTAAACACTGGTTCAGTTGGTATCCATTAATGGCTGGGGAGAAGAGGTATGTTTCTCGGGGTTGTTTATTTTTTTAAGTTATAAAAAATGCTCTCATTGCAATACCTTAGTAAAATATCCACCAAAGCAAAGCACAAAAACAAGAAACTTGACTCACAAATTATGACTCTACATGATAGGGTACTTGTTGCTTGTCAATATCTGGGGGAAAAACTAAAACCGTATTCTTGGATCGAAACCCAGTCAACAAGTGGGGACATGAAGTCTAAAAGAAGATCAAGTGTGGATGCCCCCCCATCAAAATCAGCATAGAACGGGATTCTAGGACATATATTAGGCCAGGGAATCACCAGTTTCAGCTGTGCAGTGGTTAGGGAGAAGAAAATGAGGTGATCAGAGCCAAATACTGGTAGGGAAACAAAGTCCATATGGATATCATTGGCAGGCTTCAAAACCTATGTCATGCAGCCATGTTGTTGGTTCCATTAGGCATCTGAGCATCTCTGCTTTGACAAAGCAGAGCTTCTGGATAAACTTCATCAAGGGTGACCTTAGCTTGAGGGCTTCAAAGAGGACTCAGGAACCTCTGAACGATATTCGAAGCCTCTGGCTAAACTAAAAAGCCATGATTTATATGAATAGAGACTTAGATATTCTTTAAACAGCTCACTTCATATACCTGAACCATATAAACAGACTAGCATAGATATATGGTGTTCTAAATATATAGGGTCTGGCAGAAGTAAGGCCATTGAGTGTTGTTGGTAGGGTACAAGAATGTCTCACATGAGATGGACAGCAATTTGAACAATTTACCTAAAATGTCATATAGTGTGCTTGAGTGTGATACTGTTAGGTTACAGAATTACATGCTTATGGTTTTGTCATAAAAGATTTTTATGTAATAAAAAAGGGGTGTTATTTGTGCTGGAACCTGCGTTTTGAAGATTATCTTGGCACACCTAAATTTAATTTGGCTTGCCACAACAGCCAGATCTAATAATGTGTATGCATTATTCTGTCCATAAATACCAACTTACATATTCAGCCAACTCTCACACCCATATCCTTTTCCATCAGATATGCACACACCTGCCCTCACATGACCACACTCTGCTAACCCACCCATACCTACAACCAGAGGCACATGCATGTGCAAATACATAGTTATCAAACCTTGGGATGATACACACTTCCCTTCCTCTTCCAGCCTATCCTGAGCCAAGCAGCTGTTTTAGGTCATTCTCTGACCCACAAGCTACACTCGAGGTGGAACAGCTGTGGTCAGAAACTTGGCCAGGACTCTCTGCCAAGACAGTGTGGCTGAGTGAGCAGCTATTGAGCATAGCTGTGGAATGTGGGTGGAGCCAGAGAAGAAGGAGCACAGCTGATGCTACTTCAAGAAGAAGGTGGGAAGCTCCACCGCCTTCCCCATGAGATGACTGAAGGCAGCTGTGTGTTGCTGATGCAAGAGAAATGAAATGGTAGAGCTTAGCTTCAGAAGCAACAGCTGCTATGGCCGGGAGGGTGCCACGATGCCAACCCCAGAGGGTAGCCCTTGCCCCAGTGCCTGTGGGTAATGGTAGGAAGAGGGTGACTCTTTTCTCTTTGGTAGGGACTTTCTTTGGTCAGAGAGCATTGGCAAGTTTATTGAGCTTCTTTGTATTTGAGGGCCAGCATGGGATCATACATGCGAGAGGAGAAACTTCTTCATGCACATACATGTTTATTTGTGCAGATAGAGACAACTGCTTTTGGGAATAATTTTAAAGATTTCTGACCAGTGGAAAAAGCTGAGAGCAGAGTTGGCTAAATGTCTCTGATGCCCTCATATACAGACTCACCTTGCCTGTGAAGCTACCACACTCACTATCATTGAGAAGCAAGATCCCTCTGTCAGTGGGAGATCGTCTTCCATTCTACACTCAACCTTGAGGAGAGAGAAACATCAAGGTTCTTGGTCAAGTTGACTTAATTCCAGGCACAAGGAGGCCAGTGGAGCCTTGTACTCCCATACTTGGAAGCATTTGATGTTTGGGAGTCACTCCATAAGGTGCAGCAAATCTGGTACACTATTTAAATGCCAGTTGCAGTCCTAAATGCCAAGTTCTCTGTCCTCAAAGCACAGGTTCACAAAGATTATTTTTAAAAGATTAAATGAGGTATTGGTGTCTAGCACTTTCATACCCCCATCCTAGCTTTTCAGCATCTTGCTTCCTGCCTTTTCTACATGACCAAAGTCCTTCTGTAGATTCTCTGCCAGTCAGGCCTCCACTGAGCTGCCCTGTACAGAACCGCCACCCCTCTGCAGTGTCCCAGAGAGCCAGTCATCACCATTATCCCTGTCGGGACTACAAAAAAGCCTTTGGCTGCAGAAAGACCCAGGCTTGCTAACTAATTAAAAACTAACTGCTGGGTGAACTTATTTGTCTTTGACATACATCTCCCAGATTTTGAGACCCTTTATAACCTTTCCTCCATCCAATCCTGTACTCTAGCTGACTAACTCCCTGTCTTTGATTTAGCCACCAGAACTGGACACGTCTTTGATTTCACTCCTTCTTGGCCACCTCCTCAGCAACAGCTGCCTTCTCTGCTTGACTTCAATCTCTATATTCACTATGGATAAACCCATAAGCTGAATGCATCTGCCCCCAGCAGCTGGAAATCCTAGTCTCCCACCATGTAATTCCCTCCTTGGACAGGGAGAGAGTGACAGAGCTTCAACAGTAATATTTGCTTTGAAAAATTACTCCTTCCTTCAGGGCTCCTACTAAAATTCTTCTTTCAGTGCAGGACTGAGAGGACACCATTTAAATGTAAGAATTCATTCTGAAGTATGAATGACGGCTAGGTAGTTTATCAAACTTACTACTTTCTGAAAGAAATACATGTATTTCAGGAGCAGAGGGCTTCTTACTCAGTTGCCTGAGAAATAAGAAGGCCCTTTTCCAGGTCCCCAATCTCTAAGGAGTTTGCCTAGACACCTTTGGTCCACTGATAGCAAATCATTTTTATTCCTTTGTTTCCTCCACAGAACATCTCTTCTTCCAAGGACCAATATTATAAACTTCTGTATAACTATACTCCTTGACCTCCTCTTCAGGGTGAAACCTGTATCTTTTCTTAGGACCAAAACCTAGGAATGGGGTCTCTTCCACCAGCCACCCTGAGTTATCAATGTGCTAGTTTGTTGGGAAATGTAATAAGAACTCTCCTTTTTTCCAATACATTCTTTCTGGTTCATACAGTGTTTGTTCATAGAGCAATGCCATTTGCTCAAAAGAATCAATGTACCTAGGAAAGATTTGTCATGGGGCACTTTTCCTTCCTGCATAAATCCATAAAGTTTGTAAGGAACCACTGTCTACACTTCTTTATGGGTAATTTTAATATCTTATGTTGCTATATATTTCCTTCACATCTTATTTAATTGTTATCTTTCTACTCGTTAGATGGTTAATTACTTGTCCTATATAATGATTTAAGAAACTGAGGGTTGGATACATTAAATAATTTGCCTAAAGTCATGTAGCCAGCAAATGGTTGTTTTGGGGTTTAGATCAAAGTCTAATTCCAAATTCTGTGCTCCTTCCACTAAGCCAGCCTGGTTAAGAATGATGTATTATGATGACTAAATCTTGATGTTTTCCTCTTCTCAAAGTTGAAGGCCATCTTAGTGATTAATGGGAACTTGGTTCCTCACTGAAAACATTTCTCACAGATTATAAAGTAAGGACCCTTGAGCCTGGCATGACCTCACATGGCTAACCAGCTGGCTCACCTCAGTCCTCCACTTATTTTTGCTAGTCACCGATAAGTGGGACAACCCTGCCTCATCTGCCGCAATTGTTATTACAACTACATTTTCCACAGAATTATATACTTATACCTCCTGCTTCCCCCCTCCCTCCCCCCGCCTCTTTTTTTTGCAAGGGACTAATTCTTTCTCTGATAGTCAGAATGAGTCAAGCTTGAGAAAAGTTTGCTTCTGGCCCATAGACAGAACATAAGCTTGGGATATGTAGCTGGGAAAATATGCTAGTCCCTGAACTACAGATTCCCAATTTGTGAATTTATGAGGCTTTATAATAAGTACTGTGACGGTTGTTACTTAGTACAGCTGATATCATCTGCCACTTTTGCATATATTCTTCTTCATTTCTAAGTCAAACCACAGATGTTTTATCCCTCGAGATCACACCTGCAGGCCGAAAACCAGTTTAAAAAAAAACCAATGGGATAGCAGATGTTTTGAAGTTGGAACAGTTATGTGATTGGACAGAGAAAAAGAAGAAAACTATTTCACTATTTCTTTATCTGTACAAATGCCAGAAAGTAACTCCTCTTTTCACTGTGACACAAAAGACTAGCTAGAAGTCCTGACTTTTTTCGGTTTCCCCTAATCTAAAGGGCAGTTTTGACGCTTTATTTACGTAAAAGATGATGGCTTTTATTCCAGCCCTGAGATTCAACTCACCTTTAATAAATTGCCCACAGTATTCTTGGTTCACCCGTATAAAAGGAAGGAACGCTTTTAAGTCATATGAGGGCACCGCATTTGCTGATGCAAAAATGCGTTAGTCTGATAGGAAAGTTAATTAAGCAATAAGACATGACATGACATGAATTATTGTGTAATAACTCATGCCTTCAGCATAGCTAGGCACAAACCTGAAGGCCAAGTACCCCTACAGTGTCTAGGCTTGAGTTATGCTACAATAACTCATGCCCTGGAGTTTTCCAACAAAGCAGGAAGAGAAGAAAGAAAAAAAAAAAAAGACAAAAAGTGATCTCCAGCAAGCAGGAGAGGATGAAATGGGGTCATTGTTCAGAGCCGCGCATTCTATTTAAGCAATACTTTTCTGACAAGAATTTGAGAATGAAGTTCACTGGGACTCTTCTTACCTTTTCTTATAGCTTTGAGAAGACACCACCAGCTTCCAGCTTAGAGCCTGGTAGAGCATGCTGCAGAAAATGCTTTGCAGAAGTATGGGCACTTGAAAATTCAGCAAGTACAAGGGATTCCTTTTGGCTCAAAAGGGGAAACAACTAATCTCTTTATAACTTTTGAAATATCATTATCTGCCTTCTGATTTTGAAGGAGATCAATATCCTGAGAATAAGAAGCCATGAGTTATGAGAAATGGGGACTAGTTAGCAAAGCTTCTGCATCCTGAAAACACCACCTCCCTTGCTATATCCCATGTTAGATTGGATTTGGGTTTTGGAGTCAGAGCTAAAGCACTGAAGAAGGTTGGATTCTCCAGGCTTCAGTTTGCTCTGAAGAACTAAACACAGACAAACCATGTATGTAAAAGCCGCAGCATGAAGACTTACATAAATGAGCTTATTTAGGATCATATATAAAACCTGGGCACCAAATTAGATCCGCGGAAAGATTTCTCTGCTGCTTTTCTTCCCATTCATGAGTATATTGATTTAATGAATGATCATATACCTAATGAGTTCCAATTAGTGGTATAGTCCTGTTAATCTTACAGCTGGATAGTCTGACAGCCATTCAGATTGCTCTATTAAAGTCTTATTTAATCAGAAATATTCACAAAAGCGGCAGCACTTTCATCCATGTAAACATTTACAGGTAGAACTGATTGAGATTGACAAGAAGATGTCCTGTCCAACCTCACTTGACTCAAGCTGCACGGAAAACAGCGTTATTTCTTCCCTCTTTTTCTCCTCCTCTAACCTCCAGCCACAGACTGCATGGAGATGAGCAGTTCAGCAAATCTGCAACTTCAAATCTTACAAGCTTGCTGGTAAAGTTCCAAAATTCATAGTCAGACCATGCCTCCCTGCATACGACTAACATATGGTATTAACAAATTTTATCAACACTGTATAAAGGGAACAGCTCCAGAATGTGTTTCTGTTATTCTTACAGTTACTCTGTTGCCTTTCAGCATGGCACTGATATTGCCTCTCTTTGGTCCTGTTTGAAATGCTGATTTTCACATTTATTTCTTCTCTCAAAAGGCTTCATTATGGATTTTTTTTTTACTTGATTTGGTATGTTGCAATTCAGGCTCTTTGTTGCGCAGGTGGAGATCTCATAATTTTCTTTTCATCTTATAAAAATGTACGGTGTATTTGGTGAGCAAATAAATATTTTCTGCTTTTTGCTCCTGTCACAACTATGTAACTAACTCCTCATCTCAGTATAAAGTAGCCGTAGACAGTATATAAAAGAGCGAGTTTTCCTGTATTCCAATAACACTTTACTTACATAATAAGTAGTGGGCTGAACTGGGCTGGCAGGTAATAGGTTGACAATCCATGTACATGTAGGGAGGCAAAGGGAACTGGGCCAATTCACCAATGCTGTTCCTTTAGTTTGCATCATGGATTCTCAAGAGCTGAGAGGATATGAAGGCACATACAATGGTTTAGTGAAAAGATAAGATTTTAAAGTGAGGTGAATGAGTGAATTTTGGTCCAGCCCCTTTCTCCTGTATGACTTTGGGAAACTTACCACACTTTTCTGGTTTGTGCTTTCCTCATCCTTAAAAAAGGCAAGCATCATCTCCATGGAAGATGCTGTGAGCTTTCTGTGTACCTTTGTCCTCTCCTTTTTCCTGGGCTCAGAGCTAAACTACATTACTCAGCTTCCCTCACAGTGAGGCTTCCTTGTGGTGCCCCTCTCATGAATACAGAGCTCAGAGAGCATGTGTGCTAGTTCTGGTCTAGTCCTGCTTCCTCCACAGTCTTCATTCTGGTGACTGCAACCCAGACAAGGTGGTACAGCCTTCAGCACACATACAAAAAGAATTCAATACAGAATTCAGAGGAACATCATGGTCACTGAACAGTGGCTTGGAGCACACTGCTGAAACATTCATTAGACTGGTTTGTGAAAGATAAATAAGCATTGTTCTTGAAGTGTTTGCATTTTAGTGTTTTCTCACTTCAACAGCTTAGCATAAGTAAACAACACAACATCTAACTTGCAAGATTATTATAAAGATGTAAAATAATTCATGTAAAGTGCTTGGCATTCAGTGGGCCTTCGATAAAGAGTAGCTTTTACCTGTTTTATTGCTCAGGTAGGCAATGATAAGATTGGTTGAGATGAAGGCGCAGCCCTTTGGCAAGGGATGATCTGAGAGTTTGGGGGGAGACGGCTGCCCTCCAGCTGGGATCCCATCGTCTCTAATATTGAGTGGAGGTCAATTTGGTGAGGCATAAGATTTTGCCAGGTGGGCAATAGTGACTGAGAATATCAGTGACTTAATCTGGGTGGCGGGGGAAAGAGAGAGAGTTTCCACTGAGGTTGCTGCACATGTGAGTGCTCTCTCAGGACTGATGTTTATTTTGTATGTTTAGAAGACAGAAGCACTAGGCTATTCCCTAGGAACTTTTTTTTTTTTTTAAATACCTTTTAGTTTTTTCTCTGAAAATCTTTTTTTTTTTTCCAATAAGAATTTTCTCTGGAATGCATTTTCTTTGGTGATGAAGGTATGATTATGGTATATAATAATCTTCATGAAGAATTTTATATATAAATAATACATTGAAATTAAGAGTTAATAAGATTAAAAAGTAAAAATGAGACTAAAAACGTTATAACTTCAGTACCCAGAGTAAATCCAGAGTAAATATAGTTGATGTCTATTATTAGAGTCATACATATAAAGTGGTCATGGGAGATACAGAGAGAGGGAGAGAGGGAGAGAGGGAGAGAGAGAGAGAGTTTGGTTTTCCTGAATTTAATGCAATCCTTTCCCATGTGATTACAAATTGTTTTACATTTTCTTAATGACTGTTTAATGGATGTATCATAATTTGTGGAGCCATACTTTTAAGGTTGTTTCTAATTTTTCTTTAGTATTAAAATTATTACATATAAATGTATGTCATAGAACTACATAATAACCTGATAACTAGCTGTCGTGTATTCATTCTTTCTGTTGTAAGAATAATCTTTGCAAAATGATAGAGCTGATTATGTCACCTTCCAGTTTATAATCCTTTAAAGGCCACTTCTTGTTCTTGTGATAATAATTGGCATTGATACCATAGTCTTCAAGACTTTTCCCGATATGGTCCTTGCTTGCATTTTAAGGTAACATCTCTGTTTCCCTCGCTCCTTCACCCTAGTCCATCTGTTCTTACTATCTTGATATGCTATCATCTCCTCAAAGAGCCTCCCTAAAGCTTTCTGTCTGGAAGGCTCCTTGCCCCACTCAACTCTTTAGCTTATTTTTCAAAGGAGTTTTCATTAGCTTTTTATTTATTTTCCTAGTTGTATTGAGATATAATTGACATATAATATTTTATAAGTTTAAGGTATATAACGTAATGATTTGATATATGCATACACTGCAAAATGATTACCTCAATAAATTTAGTTAACATCCATCACCTTACAGTTATAATTCTTTTCCATGTGAAGAGAACTTTTAAGATCTTATTATCTTACAATATTTTAAATATACAATACAGTCTTGTTAACTATAGTCATCAGGTTGTATGTTACATCCCCAGAATTTATTTATTTAATAAAACAGTATGTCACTGGCATAAAAATAGACACATAGACCAATAAAACAGAATCAAGAGCCTAGAAATAAATATATGCATATATGGTCAGCTGATATTTGATGAGGGAGCCAAGAATACTCCATGGAGAACAGACAGTCTCTGTAAATAATACAGGGAAAAATGGACATTCACATGCACAAGAATAAAACTGGCCCCCTGTCTTATATCATTCACAAAAATTAATTTGAAATGGATTAAAGATGTAAGGTCTTTAGATAAGATCAGAAACCACAAAACTCCTAGAAGAAAACATAGGGAAAATTTCTTGATGTCAGTCCTGACAATTATTTTTTGGTTTTAATACCCAAAGCACAAGCAGCAAAACAAAAAACAGTAAACAAGTAGGACTACATCAGATTTAAAAAAAAACAAAACAAAACCAAAAACAAAAACCCCCAAACAGACCATTTCTGCACAGCAAATGGAATGATCAATAAAATAAAAAGGCAACCCACAGAATGGGAAAAGAATTTGCAAGCCATCTATCTGATAAGAGGTTAATATCCAAAATATATAAGGAACTCATAGTAACCCAATAGCAAAAACAAAACAAAACACCTCCCCCCACCAAGTCATCCAATTTAATAAGCAGGCAGGTAACCTGAGGAGACATTTTTCCAATTAAGATATTCAAATGGCTCACAGGGACATGAAAAGTTGCTCAACATCACTAATCATCAGGGAAATGCAAATCAAAACACCAATATTACCTTATGCCTGTTAGAATGGCTAGCATCAAAAAGACAAAAGATGATACAGGCTGGAGAGTACATTGAGAAAAGTGTACCCTTACCTGGGAATATAAATTGGTACTGCCAGTAGGAAAAACTGTATTGATGTTTCTCAAAAAAATTAAATATAGAAATATCATATGATCTAGAAAATTTGCTTCTGGATATATGTCTGAAATCACTATACCAAAGAGATCTGCGCCTGCATTTCACTGCGGCATTATTTACAATAGCCAAGAGAGGGGAAGAAACTGAGTGTCCGTTAATGTGAACTAAGTAAATGTGGTATGGACATATGATACAACACTACCTAGCCACAAAAAAGAAAAAAGCATTCTTCCATCTGTGACACCATGGATGTGCCCTGAGTATTATGCTAAGTAAAATAAGAAAGACAAATACCACATGGTCTGACATATATGGTGGTTCTAAATAAAACAGCAAACATACACACAAAACCCCAAACAAACAATAACAACAAACTCAGATAAACAGATCAGATTTGCAGTTGCCAGAGGTAGGGGTTAGGAGAATTAGCTGAAGGTGGTCAGAAGGAACAAACTTTCAACTGTAGCTCCTTTTCTATTACTTCTGCTCAAATATCTCCTTCACATTAAATCTTCTCTTACGCCAGCATATAAGTTTTCATTTAGTACTATATATCTTTCATTTCTAGCATAGACCACAATTTTGATGAGAATATGTGATTATTGAAAGTCTTGCCCAGCTTGACTGTAAATACATTGAGGCAGAAATATGTATATTTTTGGTCACCATTATATCTTTTAACAGCTCCAAGCATAATGAACAAATGTTGGGCAGGAAGAATTTGAATCTCCCCCTAACATTTTATATAAAAATAAATCCAAAATGGAATAAAGAGTTATATATAAGAAAGAAATTATAAAATTCAAAGAAATTTTGGGTAATTTATAAAAGAATTTTTGATTGGAGAAGATGTCTGAGCAATTATTTTTTATGATTTAAAATTAATACTTCTAATTTGACAGAAACATTGCCATAATAAATGTATAAAGAAACATTTATAACACATACTGCATAATAGGCTAATTTCCTTAATATAGAAAAAAATAACAAAAGATCTGAGAGAACATTAGGGATATATATATAATAATTCACAGAAAAAGTAGTTAGTGAGTTATTTATTTGTAGCAATATAGATATAAAAAATATAAGATATTTTACCTACCTTTGAATCATTAGAAATTAAAATAGCAGATCAATTCTTACTGATAAGATTAACAACCATACAATATATTGGTGAGTTATTCCTAGGAGAAAAATGAATTATCATACATTAGTAGTGGAAATATAAGTTGGTATAAAGCTTCTTTGAAACTATTGGAAAATATCTATGAGAATTTTAAAAGCACCCGTAATTTAGCAAGTGTTTTTACTTCCCAGGATTTACCTTGAAACTATGCTACATAATTGTTTTTTTAAAATACATGTTGGTTGCAGCATAGATTTCAGTAGAAATACTCTGGAAACTGTCTAAATATTTATCAAAGAGCAATTAAATAAAAGAATTGTGATATAAACATGTAGTTGAAAACTGAAGTATTCCTGAAAGGCATTAAAAGGAATGAGGTAAATCTTTGTATCCCTATGGAATAATGTACACTATCTCTTATTTTTTTAAAAGAGCAAGTGACAGAATTTTATACACACACACACTCACACTCACACACACACAATGCTTGCATTAATACAAAGAAATATATATATACACAAATTGATAAACAATATTATGTATGTATAAAATGTCTGGAACCTGTGATTTTGAGCATTTGCTAGTGACTGCGCCTGGCCTGGATGTAGGAGTGTGTATTAGTAGCAGGCAAGTGGGTGCGAGATGATGTGTGTGGTAGGAAATGTTTTCTTTTTACTTTCTAGAACCATGTATGCTTTGTTTTTCCTTCAAGTACACTATTCTTACTATAAAAACTTAAAATAATTATTTGTTAATTGACTAAGCAAAGAGTGATAACCTCATTTAAGAATTCACATTTAATTTTACATTCAGCTCCTCCTTTCACAGTTTTACTTGTATTTAAATTAGTTTTCAGTATATTTAAAAATATATTAGAATAACTTTTTTATAACCTCCACCCATTCTCATTACTGTCTCTTAACTTTTTGCTCTTCTATTTTTTTAATTTATTTTACATATTAATTTTATAGAGAGAAAGGGGGAGAGAGACAGAAACATCAATTTGTTTTTCCATTTATTTATGCATTCACTTTTTAAAAGATTTTTATCTATTTTTAGAGAGAGGGCAAAGGAAGGAAAAAGAGAGGGAGAGAAACATCAACGTGTGGTTGCCTCTCATGTGTCCTCTTCTTGTGACCTGGCCTGCAACCCAGGCATGTGCCCTAACTGGGAGTTGAACCAGTGACCCGTTGGTTTGCAGGCCAGCACTCAGTCCACTGAGCCACACCAGCCAGGTGATTGCTCCTTGTATGTGCTCTGACCAGGGATTGAACCTGCAACCTTGGTGTATTGGGAGGATGCTCTGACCAACTAAGCTACCTGGGCAGGGCCACTCTTCTGTCTTTCTAGAGAACTTTAAAAGACATTGTCAAATTTTCTAAAATTCTGTGGCTATATTGAGTCAAAGGATAATAAACTTTGGAAAGAACTGTCTCTAAAATATTAATTAAATTTCATGACTGTTAGTGAAGTCGTAATATGTCTTACCCATTTCTTGAATCTTATGTGTATTTTACTTTGGTTTATGGTTTTGTAAATATTAGCTCCCCGCCCCCCACTTTTTAACCTTTTTTATGATAGGTAGGAAATCAAATACTTTTGGCATTATTATTTCAACCACTTTGTTGAGCTTTCCTTATTAATTCTTTTAGTTCTTAGTTGACTCTCTTGAATTTTCTATGCAGACAATATAGGCACTGACAAATAGTGATTTTTTTACTCTTATTGACAGCCCTACCTCTCATTTCCCTTTCTTTTTTTATGTCTAAAAGAGTGGTTCTCAAAATTCTTCCTTGCAAATTCCACAGAAACATTAATTCTTACAGAATGCTTTTGTTGATTTTGCAAAACTCTTGTATCTTTAGTAAACGTATGGTTGCAACTAATGAACATTCTTATGTGAATGTCAGTTGACATTTTTGTTTACATATATTACTGAGCAAGATCAAAATTGAAAGTAAAGATGTTTGTTGAAACTTCATTTGATTGTCAACAACACAAGGGACTTTCTTGCTGAACATTATAAGTTTTTTAATTCTGGAAGAATTTCTCTTGTTTTTTTTGTGCTTTTTACAATATCATGTAGTGAATTCTTTTGCCACGCACCTTTAAGTTTAATCTTCATTATTAACATTTCTTGCATCACTTTTTCTTATTAAATAACTTTGACATATTACATTGTGTAAAGTTAAGGTATACAATATGTAATTTTGATACATTTATATATTGCAATATGATTGTCTTTCAAGCAATATTTATCACATTACATATTTATAGTATCATATTGTTGTCTATATTCATTATACTGTCCATTACATCTCTATGGCTTACTTACTATTTGTTCCAAATTTATATCCTTAAATAATCTCATCTCCCCCCATCGCCCGGTAACCACTATTTTACTCTGTTTTTCACAAGTGTGACATTTTTACATTTCACATGTAAGTGATATACAGTACTTGTCTTTCTCTTTCTATCTTATCTCACTTAGCATAATGTGCTCAAGGTCCATCCATGTTGTGTCAGATAACATGGTATCTTCCCTTTTTATGACTGTGTCACAGGGAATACTGGGTAGGGTGCTCCTGGATCTGAGGGTCACTGTCCAGAGCCAGCTGAGGAGGGAGCAGGGCTCTGAATCCCTCAGAGCCTGTCTTGGGTTTGTCACAGATGGGGGAATAAACATGAGTCTTTGCAAACACTTCTTTTTGCCAGGAGAGGGGACATGGCTCTTCCCTCTAGTGGGGAAGGCCCCAAGCCCTCCTGTCCAAAGGCTTTTATTTAGATCCTTATGCACAGTGGTATGGATGCAAAGCTCATCAGTCAATATCAAAATGCTATATTTATAGAGAACAGAAAGAGATTGTAGATAACAATTGAAGGAACACAAGAGATTTCCCTCAGGTCAGGGTCTATGAATAATGTAAATCTCCTTCTCATGAACCAGTTATCATAGCTTTTGAGGGAAAAACAAAGCATGCTTCAAGGAACTTACTTCTATGCCTGATTGTACCCAGGAACCCTCCGATTCAGTTTAGGTCTGTACCTGCCTTCATTATTGTTTCAAGCCTGAACCAGGTGGGCAGGGCAGAGCCGCCAAGAGATAAGGAGTCTTCTTTCAGATAGAATGAGGACTCCGGCCTTGTCCACGCCAAGCCGAGGCATGCGAGTCTTTTGCCATTTCTCCATGTCCCCCAAGTCCTTATCTGCTGCCCATACTGGCTGTATCTATCTTAGGTCATCCCTCGTTGTGAGAGATCTTACCCTTCTTACTAACTGACCACCACAGGGCCAATCATGGTGATGTGAGGGAGACAGGGGCGCAGCCCCTGCCAGGGGACAGGTTTTGTCTCCTCAGTTGCCTGTTTTCCCAAGGCCTCCTTGATTAGCTCCAGCCTTGGGGCCCTCTTGCCTGTCAGTGGGGCTACAGTCCCTGAAACTAGGCGGGACAGTTCCTAACATGGCTAAATATCACTGTGTACATTTAAAACATCTATTTCAACCACTCAACCACTGATGTGTATACAAGCTGTTTGCATATCTTGACTATTGTGAAAAATGCTGCAATAAACACAGGTGTGTACATATCTCTTAGAATTCATGTTTTTATTTCTTTTGGGTAGATACCCAGAAGGGAAATTGCTGAGTCATTTGGTAGATATATTTTTATTTTTTTGAGGAAACTCTATATTGTTTTCCATAGTGATTGGACCAATTTACATTCCCACAAACAGTGAGGGTATAAGGGTCCCCTTTTCAACACATTCTTACCAGCATCTGTTGTCTCTTGTCTTCTTGTTGATAGGCATTCTAGCAGGTGTGAGGTGGTGGCTCATGTGGTTTTGATTTGCATGTATGTCCCTGATGACTAGTGATTTTGAGGATCTTTTTACATGTTTGTTGGCCATTTGGGTATGTCTTCTATTAAAAGGATGTCTATTTAGTTTTTCTGCCCATTCTTTTTTTATCAGATTGGTTTGTTGTTGTTAAGGTGTATGAGTTCTTTATATATTTTGGACATTAAACACCTTATTTGATATTTGGTTTGCAAAAATTTTCTTCCTTTCTGTAATTTGTCTTTTCATTTTATGATGCGTTTCTTTTGCTTTTCAGAAGCTTTTGAGTTTGATGTCATCCCTTTTGTTGAATTGTGCTTTTGTTGTTTGTGTTTGTGGTGTCATGTCCAAAAAATTATTGCTGAAACAAATATTGAGGATTTATTCCCTATATTTTCTTCTAGGACTTTTATGCTATCAAGTCTTATGTTTAAGTTTCTGATTCATTTTGAGTTAATTTTCTGAGCAGTGTAAGATAGGGGTCCAATTTCATTGTTCTGCATGTATATCCCCAGTTTCCCCAGCATCATTTGTTAAATAGACTATCTTTTCCCATATGGTATTCTTGGCTTCTCTCTATCACTTCTTAAAAGAACCTATACACTCCAATATCCATAGCAGCACAATTTGCAATAGCCAAGTGCTGGAAGAAGCTAAGTGCCTATCAGTAAATGAGTGGATTAAAAAACTATGGTACATTTACACAATGGAATACTATGCGAAAGAAAGAAAGGAAAGAAAGAAAGAAAGAAAGAAAGAAAGAGAAAGAAAGAAAGAAAGAAAGAAAGGAAGGAAGGAAGGAAGGAAGGAAGGAAGGAAGGAAGGAAGGAAGGGAGGAAGAAAGGAGGGAAGAAAGGAGGGAAGAAAGGAGGGAAGAAAGGAGGGAAGAAAGGAGGGAAGAAAGGAGGGAAGAAAGGAGGGAAGAAAGGAGGGAAGAAAGGAAGGAAGAAAGGAAGGAAGAAAGGAAGAAAGGAAGAAAGGAAGAAAAGAAAGGGAAGAAAGGGAAGAAAGGGAAGAAAGGGAAGAAAGGGAAGAAAGGAAGAAAGAGATGCTACTCTTCATGACAGCATGGATGGAACTGAAGAGCATCATGCTAAGTGAAATAGGTCAGGTGGTAAAAGACAAATACCATATGATCTCACCTATAAGTGAAACCTAATCAACAAAACAGACAAGTAAGGAAAATATAACCAGTGACATTGAAAGAAAAAAGAAACAGACAATGGTGGGAGGGAGGTAGATAACAGGGAAAGGAAGAAGGGTCAAATCAAGGAACATGTATAAAGGACCCATGGAAAGAGCCAAAGTGGGGAAGGATTGAGGGAGGGAGGTGGGGGTGGGTGGATTTATTTTTTCTCTTGTCATCTATTTATGTGATATTTCTATTAATAAATTTCCCTTTTAGGAAACTATCTTTTCATTGCTTGCATTATCTATAATTATAATAGGTTCTTTTTAAAATTTTATTATTGCATTTAATTTGCTTATTTATTTACAATTCTTCTGTATTTATAATCAAAATTATCTTACTACTTCTTTGTTCTTTCTCTCCATATTCTATTTCAAAATTATACTAGCTTTTCAAAATTAATTTTAATACTTTCCATCTGTTTCTATGAGCTGAGGTAGAGTTTATGTAATATGGAGATTACCTGTTTCTTAAAAATGTGAAAAGTCTCATTGGAAGACACATCTGGTTTAGAAACATTTTACAGGTAATTTTCTGTAACATTTTCATTTTATTCTTGGTGGGTTTTCTATTTACACCAAATCAATTTGGACTTAGTTTGAATAAATCCTACTTTCTCATATAATTGATCATTTCATCATGTTGTCAAGATTTTCAGTATTTTTAAACAACTCTGAATCAGCTCTTATTTTTCATTCTCCTTCCTAATTTTAAAAGTTTAACTTCTTTCTCTTTTTTTCTTTCCAAGATAGTCTTGCTGCTTTGTAGATTTTCTTTGTTACCTGGAAAAAAAAACTGATCTATTCTACTATTTTCTATTTTCTAATTGTATTTTTTCTTTTTATATTTTCTTAGGTTTATGTTTTGGTATATTTTTAACCTCTTGGATAAAGACCTTAATTTAATTTTGGTTATTTTATTCTTTAAAAATTGAAAAACAGATAGCCCTGATTTGACCCCTGAACATAATTTGGCTGTTTTTGTTTATTTGATAAATTATATTCCCATTTTTGGTATTTTCTTGCTATCTGAATATTAAATTTTTTTTCAAATAAGGTTTAGAAATGTTTTATAATGACCCAGTGGTTAGAATGTGCATGTGAATGAAGAGGGGATTGTCAAGAGAATGGAGGAGTAAATCCTGTTACTGGTTTTCACTGTATAGATTTAAGTTTAGAAGATGTGGTTTTAATATGTTCTCCTTTTGACATCTATTGAGGCTTTCTCTATGAGCTAATAAGTTTGATTTTCAAAAGTGAATACTAAAAAATGTATAAGCTTATAGTATGCTATATTTAATATACTTACTTAAATCTGATTAATATATTATCTAACTTTTCTCTAGTTACATTGTTTGTATTTATCTGATCAATCAAGTTATTGAAAAATTGTCAAGATTCTTCACATTTTAGTCTGTCAATTTTTCTTGTATTTATAGTCATAATAGTTTTATTTAATATTTTATTACTGGTTTTCTTTGATCATAAAGGTTTATTTGTGGTGGATATATTATCATTTCAATCTAAAACCTCGATAAATGTTATTTTTGTCTCCCCTCATGTTTTCTGCCTGACAAGTATTTGTACAAGCTACTTAAATGTTTCTGTGTTATTTTGATACTAGTCTTATCTGTAGCATTGGATTTACTAAAATAACATATAGTAAGAGTCTTTGGCTTTTAATATGGAAACTTATTAATTTATATGTTTATTAGGTTTAACAAAATCATTCATTTAATCTCAATTAAACTTTAATAAAGTTTTCATACAATCTATAAAATAGAAGAGTATTGCATACAAAGTACAGTTTTTTGAGCCAACCAGTCAGAAAGGAACATCTTTATTATTTGCTACTTTCAAGGCCTTGTAACTATTTTTCCCTCAGTATCAGTTTTCTCATCTGTGGAACAGAGGTCAGTTCATCTACCTCTTTTGTGGTAGAAAAATGTACCAATTAATATACAAAACTCTAAGAACAGTATGCCACACTTAGTAGGCACTCAATACATGTTAAATGTTTCTATCTTTCCTGGAGCGGAATATGAAACTCATTTAGTTTTATATTCAAATTCTTATCATGCCTAACATTGGAAAGAAGCACAATAATTGTTGAATGCCAACACGGAGAGGCTGCAAGTGACAATGCCATTGACCCTCTAACACACTAAGGAAGAGACTTACTAGCCAGTATCACTTCCAGTGGCAGAAGCCCTGGAAACCCTTTCTGGGCAACATTGCTGAGCAAAGGCAAGGGCACCAGCTTCTGCGACTGCTCTGAACACCAGTTCGAGGCTCAGCTATGGCTGGACTGTGAGTGCCAAAAACACAGAGACTGGGTTGTGGCTGGTGCTTGTGTTCATTTCCCAAGTACTGTTGCTCCTGATGGGGAGAGTTGGTGCTCAGTAATGGTTAAACAAATGGGAAAAATTTGGGGCTTCATGGCCATTTTTTTTTGTCTTTGCTAAATTACCTCAGGCCAACTTGGATTTGGGGTGCAGCTTGGTAGAAAGGTTTATGCACACTGAGAGTATCTCACCTCAGGCTCTGCTGATCTTCCATCCCTTTTGAGGCTTTCTGCCAACTGGTTCTCTGGTTGAGCGGTAAGTGATAGGTTCCTGTAGGGCCTGTGGGGGTTGCTCTGTGAGCAGTGCTCCTGATGATATGAGAGGAACAAAACTCCGAAACTGCTAGTGCTCACTCAACCCAAGAGTGGCACAGCCTGGAAGTGTGCTGGGGTTAATATTCCCTCAACCCACGGGAAATGGAGACAGATGATAACTCCCCAGCCTCATGGCCTTTAGAGGATAAATCTGAAGTAAATTCTATGTTTCCTCAAAGGGTTCCCCAACAGTCCCAGCTGTCCTCCGCGGTACCCAGATAATGACACACCCTTGACTGGGCCTTTCTCCCTTCCCATCTCACTCTTCTCATTCTCTCACCCCTAGTTCCCATGGTCACCACTTGGGAATTACTTTCACCAAAGTCCTTTTCTCAATTTTGTCTTTTGGGGAAATGTAATACCTATCTCTTTGCCCCCCACACAGGACAGAGAATTGTAATATATGTTGCGAGGAAGATGCAGTGTATGTTTTTCTTTTTCATGGTTCTATTTCAACCAAAAAGAAACTGTAAAAATCACCCCTGAGAGTAACAATGGCATCATCTAAAACAGTTTTACTGTGTATACTTGTTTTCCTTTCAATTTAGTCATATCAACATTCTTGAGAAAAGTAAGACTATGCAGACCAATGTGGTCCCCACTCTTTTGTTAAAAGACTTGTCCCCACTATCAGTTTTGATGGCCAACATTTCCAGTGTCCTGTTGACATAGATAGTATTGTTACCTTGTGGCCTCAGGGGTGAATAAAACAGTTACAAATTCTGAGCAATGAGAGTAAAGGAAAACCTTAAGAACTAGAAACTTTGGTTTGTAACTGTTCAGCTAAGTAGACCAGGTAAGAATGCAATGGTAATATTTTCTGCTCATCCTACCTCAGGTTTCAGTGCACATTTTAGACTACTTTTGTGTAAGATTCTGTGATATGAGCGTCTTATAACTCTTACCTGATTCAGGATTGGTTCTTATGAATCAGAGACAGTTGAAGTACAAGTAAGAAAACAAATTAAAAATATGAGAGCCCTTTGTTTAATTTTATAGCATCATATGATATCAAAGTGGGTTTAAGTTTTGTGTATTCATAATGCAAAGTTACTTCACAAAATGAATCTTAATGACTTTTGCCACATTGACTTTTAAAAAGTTATATTGCTTTTTGAACAAATCAGTTTTTTGTTGTTGTTGAAATGACTATTTTCAACAAAAAACACACTAAATAAATGTGCTGTAACATGTTTATAGGAAAAGGAAAACCAATGACTCAATTCTAATAATTTCTAATTAAAGACTATCCTAAGGAAAATTTAAATTGTGTACCCTTGTTGGATGACTCTAAAATATTTTACTTTTTATACTCACAGCGGTGTGCCATGGCCAGCTAAGGATAGCTTGCATGCACCTATTTGTTTGATTTTCAAGAGTTTTCTAACCACCTATTAAATAGAGCCATTATTAAAAATTAAATTGTGTATACTTACAATTTATAAAATTGTACCAAAACCAAAACAATAATATTCCAAAGTTATCAATTCCTAATTATTTTATTTTTCTATTCTTTGATAAAAATAACAATTTCAATCAGAGCATAGATAAAATAACATTATTTTATTATTTATGCTCTTATGGTTATTTATATCAATTGTATCTATAAAGTGGAAACATTATACTATACATAATTATAGTTATATTCTGAATAGTGGAGAATGATTGAAGAAATATTCCTCTAGTATTCAAAATCTATTTTTTTTAATTCAACAAGAAAGTTTATAATTGACAATCATGGAAAGTTTAGGGATGCATCTTCCTTGTTTCATTTTTGTCTTGTTCATTAATATAAACATTAAATTAAAAAATCAACCTGTGTTCATGTTGGTGCTACACACATTTATCAATTGCAGCTGTAGGTTAGCTACAGATAGAAGAGTTAGGCAAATTCAACTAAAGCATTCTTTGAGAATCAATTGGCTCTGTGGAAATTACAATTAAGAGTGTCGTATACTTTATTATGTATAAATTGTGTGCTACCATTCTTTATATCTGTAAAAATTATAATATAATTGTTTGCATATGCTATTTTTCCCTGAAAAAATAGTTAACTATTTACTTGCGTATTACTGTATGTACAGGTCATGTGAAAGGGATGAAGAGATAGCATCTAGTAAGACTGTCATGTGAGTGCATTATTTCCACGTGTTTTGAAGCTCTCAAACTTAGATTTTATTTTGCACTGAAGGTATTTTTGCTTGTAACATTTATTTTTTTAAGCAACTGAGTTAAACATAATTACAAACTGCTAAAAGTTTGAACAATTGAAGACAGTAGTAGCAAGAAAAAATAATAAGTATAATTCACTATATTTTATATGGAACTTCTAAGTTTGTTTTACTTATATAAACTTGTTTTCATTATTTAATAATGTATTCTTCTGTCTGTGAAATTGGATGTCTTGGGTTGGTATTATATTTACCATATCTTTTTCCATTGAAATTAGTAAATGTTCTCTTCTCAATTAATAGCTTTCCTTTTAGAGAGTTTTCATGAGAAGATTAAGATCGATAGTGAGAGGTAGATCTATATTGAAACAACAGACTCATTTCTTGTCCTGCTATCTAAGAGGATATTAATATACAGGGCTGACTCTTGTCACCCTTTTTCTCTGGTTGAGAAATAATTGTTAAGCTGCCTTGGGGTTAGTGCGATGCCTGGCTTGAACATGGTCTTGATGAGTTTACTGGGCTAGAATAATCAAATGTGATGTGTTACTAGCCTTAAAGTAGACACGTTAACCATTCTGTTCTTGTGTGGGAACAGCCCTTCCCAGTTCCTGGGGAATCCCAGGAGAGTCATTTCTCACCCTCTTGACAAATATTTAATGAGGATATATTGAGTCACAGAACTATGCTAGGTATCACTGGGGCACACCATTGACTAAAATATATCTACCCTTGCCCTGGCTGAGTGGCTCAGTTGGTTGGAGTGTCGTCGCGTATGCCAAAAGGTTGCAGGTTCACCCCCAGACAGAACATATACCTAGGCTGTTCGATCTCTGGTCAGGGTGTGTATGGGAGGCAACTGATTGGTGTTTCTCTCTCACATCCATGTTTCTTTCTCTCTTTCCCTTCTTCTTTCTCTAAAATCAATGAATATATTCTTGGGTGAGAATTAAAAAAAAAATAATGTAAAATATAACCTCTAGGAGGTTAACTAGCTCCATTCAGGTCTTAGATAATTTTATCTGACTCAATAGTGGAGTAAGGGGGGTTAGACAAAAAACTAAGGTAATGTTATAAACTCATCCACCAAAAAAAGACATTTGCTATTTGAGATGATTTAAAGGCTAGTTGGTATTGTTTTGGGGAAAAGTTTCAATATAATCATTATACATGATTCTGGGTATTCTAGCACTAAATAGATGCTAAGATTCATCCCATGACCTCAAAAAGCTTGATAGGAAGTAGAGGAGTTAATAGCAAAACTGTATTAATTTTTATTTCTTACAGTCAAAGGCAATATATTATTCTTGTTTTTTTAGGTAAAATTTATATAACATAAAATTTACTATTTTAAAATGCACAGTTCAGTACCATTTAGTACATTCACAATATTGCACAACTATCACCACGATATAGTTGCAGAACTTTTTTGTCACCCCAAAAGCAAACCATGTCCCAATTAAGTAGCCATTCACCATTCTCCCTGTCCCTGATCCCTGGAAACCATGATTTGACTCTTTCTTTCTCCTTCCCGTTTCTCCCTCCCTCCCTCTCTCCTTCCTTCCTTCCTTCCTTCCTTCCTTCCTTCCTTCCTTCCTTCCTTCCTTCCTTCCTTCCTTCCTTCCTTCCATTTTTAGAGAGAGGGGAAGGGAGGGAGAAGGAAAGTGAGAGAAACACCGGTATGAGAGAGAACTATCTATTGGTTGCCTCTTGCCCATGCCCTGACCATGAACAGAACCTGCAACGCAGGTATGTGTAACCCAACTGGCAACCTTTCACTTTGTGGGACAGCGCCCAACCAACTGAGCCACACCAGTCAGGGCTAGTCTACTTTTTCTCTCTATGGATTTAAGGCTGGTTGGATTTTCAGTCTAAACAAAGAATTGTAGCAGGAACAGAAGACAAGACTTCCAGTTCTTAGAATACTTTTTATTAGCTGGACTCAGTTGGGACAGTTTACTTTTAAAAAGTTCAGATGCTTTATCAATTATAAAGAGTAAAACCTATTTCTCTGAAGGTGCAGGACTAGACCAGATGATCCTTAAAAGTTGCTATAAACTGTAAGCATTAAGAATGTGTGATTTCATGGTATTTGTGAAAACTGTAAATCAATGCTTTGTAATGCACTAAAGTTTTTTTTTTGTTTGTTTGTAACCTTAGTAATAAAACTTGAGCAGGCCATCACAGGCCTTCACTTAAACAAATATGCTATAGTCCTGAATTCACTGCAAGTAATAGAGACAAATAAAACAAAGCTCCAAAGTGACCAGAAATTTTTCTGGAAGTACTATTTCTTTGTGTTGTTAAGGTTTGCATTAGTCACCCCATGACACGAGGAGAGAAAGAAATTTGTCATTTTTATTCCATACATTTTTCACCCTATTGGAAGGATATCCTGTAGGGACTCTGAACTGCTGATCTTTAGTTTGATCATTCCTCAGTTTCTAAAGGATGATTCCTATTAATACAACCAAAGGGAAATACCTGGAAACTTAAACAGTCAATGATGTGCCAAAGTGAAAGTCACAGAATTTCAATTATGTATGGGAACATCCAAATAATGGAGGGGATATCAACACAGAGGGGGGAAATCTATTTGTCTCATTTCTGTCCTGGTTTGAGGCAGCATGCCAACTTCCTGGTCAGTCTGAGAGCAGTTGTAATGCACGCTGCCCCAGCTGTTCCTCCATAAGTGATTGATTCTCCATTTATTATTACTTTACTTATTTTCATGATATATTGCCACCCCCACCCCACACCCCCACTCCCAAAGAGCAGAGGGAACATTCATGGGTTGATATTTTCTCACAAAGACACATTTAAAACAGGAGCTCTTAAGATTAGGTTTTGAGATGGGGAACGACCTAAAGCAGACCTCCTCAAATAGTAACAATTTGAAGCTTTGTAAAAGGTGATAAACATTAGCCAAATGAGGCCAGTGCTGATCATGAAAACTTTCTGGTGACTATTTTAAGGGAAAATAGTTACTATGAGTGGAAGAGGGAATGTCTGGGTCCCCTGGACTCCGTTTCTCCTGTAGCCGTGTGTTTTTCCCTGTAGCCTTTCTTCTTTACCTCCTTCCTGTTCCCCTTCCTTCCTTTGCTTCTTCTCCTCTGTGCGGTTTGTCAGAGAGGGTCAGTTTTGTTGCGGTAGAAGAGCCTGCCCTGGTGCTGAGCAAGAAGCCCCCACCACCTCGTGACGAAGCCATAAGATCCTGGACTTTTTAGCTTGTATCTTCTGAGATGCTTGTAACCTGTGTGGTTTCAAATTATAAGGGGCTTTCCATGAAAATAAACCAGCATGAAACCCTTGGGTCATTAGTTCTGCCTGGATTGAGTATTGCAAAGAACATAACTCTCTTTCTTTGAGAGGAAAATTCATGAAAACAAAGTTGTTGTAAGGTTCTGGGTAGTCATTAAAGACACGTAAAAAGTCAAAGAGACCCTCAATTTAAACTAAGCTGAGTAATTTAAGAAAATGTGCCTATAGTATAAAACTCCACGTATGGATTGTCCTTATTCACTAACAGCTGTGTAGGATTTGCTGTTTCTTCCCTGTTTTATGTGAGGATCGTGGATGCCGGCTCTTAGCTTCCAGCACTGATTGCTATTCAGGGACTGCGATTCTGGACCTGCTCCAATCATGTGGAATCTATTTTGGACCCGTCATGTCATACTTGAACTCTAAAATATGCCTATCGGTGAAAGGTTCTGTTTATCTTTCTTTTTATTCAAACTCACACAGAAAATGGAGTTCAGTCCTCACACCATCAGACTTTTGTTTTTTGGATCTCTAGCAGCAGTAACAGAAACAGCAATTTCCAGAGCTTCCTGACATGGTGGCTGCTTTTCCCTCAGCCCTCTGTTCTCGGCCTTCTGCTCACAGCTTGCCCTGCTCTTCCATTACCCTCACTCCCTTCTTGCAGGTCTCCCATATGGGCAATTAGGACTGCGATTTATGCTGGTTTTCTTCTGCTTCATGCGCAGCAAGCGCTTCAGTCCTCTCACAGGACACACAGCTGTGGCTGCTTCTCCGGGGGAGGGAATCCACAACCAACCGTGACAGCCTGCACGGGATGCCGGAGAAAACATCAGGGGCGACACTTCATCGTCAAAGAAGCGTGCGCGGCGTATGGATAGTGGCGGAAGGCAAAAAGGAGGCAGGCATGACCAAATCTAGTAGTAGCAGACAGAGTGAACACATGTCGATGGGGGCGAACCCTCTAGTGCAGAGGGCAGAGTTCTGCCTCTCACCTGCAAAGAAGGAAGTACAAGGGCTGCTGTCTGAACCTCTGTCGAGTTCCAGACAATGGTGTGGTTCCCTTCCTAACTCTTCATTGTAACAAAGTGAGAATAAAATCCTGGAATTACAGTGTCTGGTAAGTTTATTTTGAACTCAGAAGCACAGACCATGTAATAAAGTTTTGATATGTTCCTTCTCTCAGTTCCTTTTTTAACCCCCTCAGTAATAGACCAATAATATAGTTCAGCCTGTCTGGCTGCTCCATTTTGAGATTGCAGGCTTATACAGTCATCTAGCTTAGACAGAATGACTAGAATAATTTGTCCTGATGAGAAGAGGAGCAAAAAAGAGGAGAGAAGAGGAAATGTTCTTAAGACTCTTTAAAAATGAGTAACTAATTTTAGGAAGAAGGCACTACTTTGCTCAGGAAGGCCTCTGGATCCTCAACTCAGATCCGTGTGAAAGGAAACCCCATGTGCGATGTGGCATGATTGACAAGAAATTTGTTTGAAATGACTGAGAGGCCCTCATTAGGCTGGGACTCCTCACCATCTGGGTTTGAGTTTTGATAATGGGGTCAGGCTCTCTTTTGGTCTGTGCGTTGAATAGCTGAGCATAATTTGTTAGTGATTGTGGCTAAAACACAAACATTTTTTAGTCACATTCACAGGAATTTGCGACTAACCGCAGTCCTGGGGCACAGCAGTGAGACAACGCCTTCCAGCTGCACTCCTGCACTTGGTGACTCCGCGGAGAAGCGCTCTCACAAAGCTGCCAGTCTCACCCTGGGCTGGACCTGTGCCATTGCAAACAGAAGTGCAACTTTATCACTTGACTTCAAGAAGAGGTTTCCCAGTGGCATATGGAGACAATATACAAGACAGACCCGCGGGGGAAGCTCCTCTTTCGTGGTGGGGAGGGGGTGCTGCCTCCACCAAACTTGAACTGGGGATAGGTGAGGAAGAATGCTGTGGGGCAGAAGAGGGGCCAGACTAATATTTTTTCTTGCAGAAAACTTCGGCTGATTTCTGCCTGAATTACAGTGCAGCAGATGTAAACCTGAGGCTTCACATTAGCCCATGAGAGATTAAAATCCATGTAACCACCCCAGAAACCAGCACAGCACCAACAAAATCACTACTCACCACAACAGGACAAAAACCAGTCACTGGACATTTCCCCAGGGCTTGCTTAATTTACATGCAGAAGAGCACCAAGTTACACATTGTGTTGTGATTTAACAACGGCCAACAGCCTCTACAAGGCCAGAGGTGTACTTTGAAGTTCTGAAGTCAATTACATTCCTTTAGTTGAAAAGTCCTAGCAGCTTTGGGTGGGCGTTTTGGAAACACAGCTTTCAGCTCAGCTCATGGGAGAATCTGGAGACTTCAAGCCCCAGGTAGTCTCAATGGAAGAAAAGCTGTGGGAGGTGGTCAACTGAAAGACTTTTTATTAATACATTTTTTTTTTTTTTAAAGAAAGCTACAAAGGTTAGTATCCTCTGTATCAGAACTCATTCCAGTTCTGGGCAGGCTCTTATCTTTACAAATCTCACCAAAGTCAACTGAGCATTTATTTACTCAGGGAACTGAGGATAACAACTTTCCGAGATTATGCCTAGAGCTCATTGACAGCGCTAGCATATAGATTCATTCCTGATTTCCTAGTTGTATATATGTAAGAAACTTTGTAATTAAACAATAGCTTAGAAGCATTAAAAGCACCAATACTTTCTGTCTTCAGTAAGACGAAATTTGAGAAACTGTCAAATTTCTGGTCAATAGTATAATTAGGGATATGGGTATAGGGGAGAAAGATGTACTACCTTGGTTAAGTGGATCTTCAATAACATCAGAATTACAATTCTCTTAATACTTTAAAAATTAATGTAGTTTATTTATTGTAAAGAAACAACTGAAAATGCTTTTAAAGATTTATTGATAAGGGTGTTCAATATAACACTGTATAACAGTGAAAATTCTGAAATGTTTTAAAGGCCCCAAATTAATAGGCCATTAATTACATTTCAGTATGTACATGCAATAGAATGAAATGTCCACATCAAAAAGTAATCAACAGTTGTACTATATATATATACCTAAAGAATATGGTGTGTTTCATATATTGATACAAGTGGGGCACCCTTGCAAAAATGGAATTTATGTATAAAAAATCATGTACTTATGCTTACATGTTGAAACTTCAGTCACCTTCAAAGTACTCTCCATTTGATATAATACATCTATTGAGACATTTTTCCGCTGTTCAAAACAGCTTTTGAATTCGTTGATTTTGATGGCTTTTAGTGCTTCTGCTGTTTTTTGGTTTCTCCTCTTCCACAATAGCAAAATGTTTCCCTTTGAGGATATTTTTCTTCCAGGGAAACCAAAAGAAAGTTGGTCAGGGCAAGATAAGATGAATAGGGAGGGTGGGGGGTCATGCCGTTTTGGGTCAAAAACTGCTGAATACCGTTGGGAAACGCCCTGTCTGGTTTCAGGAACTGTAGCCCTGCTGACAGGCAGGAGGGCCCCAAGGCTGGAAAGAATCAAGAGAGCCCTGTGAAAACAGGCCACTGAGGAGATGAAACCTGTCCCCCTGGCAGGGGTACAGCCCCTGCCTCCCTCACATCACCCTGCTTGATCCTGTGATGGTTGGTAGTCAATGATGGGTAAGATTCCTCGAGGACAGACAATCTAAGCCAGACACAGAAGAAATAGACAGCAGGTAAAGGACTTGGGGGACATGGAGAAAGAGCAAAAAGGCCTGCACAACTCAGCTCAGCTTGGACATGGCCGGGGTCCTCATTCTACCTGAAAGAAGTCTCCTTGTCTCTTGGCGGCTCCCTCCCCCTGCCTGGCTCAGGCTCGAAACAATACTGGAGACAGTCCTAAACTGGATCTGGCAGTTCCTAGGGGAAATCAGGCCTCGAAGTAAATTCTTTAAAGCGTGCTTTGTTTCTCCCTCAAAAGCTATGATAGCCAGCTCATGCTGGGAAGGAAATTTACATTATTTACACACCCTAATTCTTTACCTTTTGGCGCTCTCATGTTTATGCTCTCATATTTACTAGTCTACTCTCAGACCCATGTAAATCGGTGTGTTCCTGCCATTTGTTTTCTTCAAAACCTCATCTATTCTCTGTAAACATTAACATAGTGATGTAATGAGATAACCTGTACATTCCTATTACCGAGTCCCACAGATAACCCTTTCAATAAAAGCCTTTGGACAAGGGGTTTGGGGCTTTCTCCACTAGAGGGAAGAGCCACTTCCCCTCTCCTGGCAAACAGAGAACTGTTTGCAACAACTGGTGTTTATTCCCCCATCCGTGACAACCCCAGGATGGGCTCTGTGGGATTCAGAGCCCTGCTGCCACTTCAGCTGGCCCTGGACAGTGACCCTCAGATCCAGATGCCCCACACGGTGCTCCCTGTGACAGAACACTCAGTTGGTGTGGGCAGGTGCACTTGTAAATTACCCATCAAGACATTGGCTAATCCGTTGAAAGAATCTTCAAAAAAAATTTGCTGAAGCCGAATGCAGCATCTCACAACAACACCAGCTAATACACTACTGATACAGGTGAGTTCCTAGACTACTCACCTAGAGGGGGAAGCCTGTATTACAAGAGCGCACCCTCCAAAAGATAATTGTGATTTTATTGGGGGGTCTCCCTTTGTATGTTGAAAAAAACCGGCTACAAAATAGTACATACCTGGATTTGGGGCAATGGATATTTTCTCTTTGCTTTTTTAAAAATAATCTTTGATGGTCTTTTTTTCTCTTTTGATGTTCTCTAGATGGTTTGCATTACCTGGTATTTCTATTCTGGTCATGTATTGTTTTTGCAATATGATAAAAACAATATATAATGTTTTATTCATAACACTGTTGTTGAGATATAATTAACATATAATGCTATATTAGTTTTAGGTGTACCACATAATGATTTGATATTTGTATATATTATGAAATAATCACCAGAATAAGTCTAGCTAATATCCATTACCACATATAGTTACAATTTTTTTTTCTTGTGATGAGAACTTTTAAAATCTACTCTTAGCATATACAGCTTTTAAATTAAAATATTATATTATACATTTATTAATTATTTTATTATTATATTTTTGTTTCATTCCTAAAGGACTTGAGCAGGCTAAAAATGTACGCAATTTTATAACTTTTTTAAAACATAAAAATTAAGTTATTTGGATGAAGGAATAATGAAAGGGAATCATAATTTTAAAAAGGTATGCTGTGATGTCTTAAAATTATTAAAGGTGGGCATAGATCTTTCTAAAATTATGGAAAACTATAAAAATATATAAAAGAAGTGTTTCATTGTGAATTAGAAGTATTCCAATTAATCAGGAGAAACACATTGGTCCAGGCAGCGAGGTCAGAGAGTTTTCGTTTTTGAATTCTTTTAGCATAAGTACAAAGTGAAGGAGTGAGCAGAGGATTCACAACATCTTTCTAGTGAATTCTAGGGTGACACTCATAGAGCTGTTCTCTAGATAGGGCCACCTGAACAGTTCCAGAAGACGCTGTTCACATTGTTGTCTACGTGAAGGTGCCCCTGGAATTTACCCTGCTGCCACACTTGGTGGCCCTGTTGATATAGTTTGCTAATTCAACAGAGGTCGTAAAATTAAATTCAGGAAAAATAATTCTAAAAAGGCTCAACATTATTCAATTCTCCAGTGCCCTGACTTAGTCCAGGGATGAAATGATGGATAATGTACCTGTCAGGAAATTTTCTCTGAATATTATTTCCCAAGACTGAACTTTTGGCTCATGTTGGGCACTTGGAGGGCTGAGCATGCCTGTTTATGCTTCATCAATCAGCTCAATGGAAGCTGGGTTTAAAGAGCAATTCCTGGGCTCGGTATTTACCCCTGTGTTTTAAAAATCTAAAGACAATATTTCATCAATTCTGGATTCAGTGCCTTTAAATATGATTCATTGTATGCAAAACGAGACAAATACATATTGTTTGAGGAAACTTGAGTCTGGCAGACTTCCCTCTAGCAACCGCACATTACAAAATTCCTTTGAAAAGTTATAACGTACATAGTCCTATTCCCAGGCAAGGAATGACATTTTTCGCTTCTGAAAGTTCAAATGTGAAAGATCAGTAGCAGGGAGCTATAAAGAGTACTAATTGAGAGTATAGGCAGATGAGGGCATGGAATCCTTATACTACTAAGTTGCTGTATAACTGGCCATCTCATTTCCCTATGGCTTATTTACCACATCTGTAAAATACAGATAATGGTGCCTAGTTCAAAGGGTTGATGTGTGAGGAAAATACGACAATATACCTGAAGCTCACACAACGTGGCTGACAAATTGGGAGTATTTAATAAACGGTGGCTTATTGTTTTTAATTAAAATATGGTGGTACATGGGAAAGTGAACAAGTAAAAAAGGAAATGATGTGAGGTATATGAAAAGGGATGGAGAAAAAGGCAAACAGTGTGGCCTTTAGTGACCTTGTGAAAAGAGATGACCAAGCAAAATGGATGATTCTGCGCCCAATGTCACTTGCCTACCTGGCTATGTTCCCTTATTGGTTCATTACTTTGATAGTTATTGGTATGTATGTTGTGAAAAGTCATACTGCTCAGAAGGGTCTTCAAAGGTCATGAACAAATGGACTGGACAGGTGATTGTTACAGCCTGAGAGCAACTAGAGAAATGCCGACTCTGCACATTGTCAATGCTCCATTTTCTCTGTTGCTTTAGGCCTTTTTCTTGTCTGGACTTTGCTGATTGCAGGATAAATTAAATCTGTTCTGTTAAAAATAAGATCCTTCTATGGCAAGCTAATTGTCTATATACAGCCATCTCATTGTAAAATGAATCTTTAGAGACAAACTATCAAAGCCCTGAAAATTATTCTTAAAACAAGAAGCTGTTAAACCGATTTGGATTTTAGATTAGGCTGAACTTGACCAGCCACCGAGGATGGCATGATTTCCCATCATTCCTCGGGGGGGTCTCATCTGAAATAGAATTGGAGGGAATGGCACAATGATTGACAGGGGCAGGTGATGTGAGCTCTGATGTCCTGCTGGGGGGGCTCACTTAGGGTTCCAAATTAAAGGCAGCCACAGCCTCATGCTGGCTTGTGCTGCCCCATGCAGACACGGAGTCAATTCTGTGCTAAGTACTTACAATGTACAGATTAGTAAATGCAAAGGTTGAGGGTTTCCGTGTATCCTTTGTCTTTCAGAAATAAGTAGACATGGTTGCAATAGGGAGGTAATTGACTGGGAACTGCCATGAAGCCTTAAAAGCATTCTCTGAGCTTTGTATATATTTCAATGTGGCTATTACAAGGCTCCTTGCATTTTATTGCATAATCCCTTCCCAAAAATATTGATTATTCCTCTACTCCCCTTGAAAACCTTAATTAACATTCATTGGACCAAAAAAAGAAACTGGTCTTCATTAGATCCTGGATGTGTTTTTTTATATACATTAAATTAAATCCTCACTCTGAATTTCTGCATTAAATATTCCCATACTAATTCTACGAAACTGAAGATTTTAAGATCTTTAGTTAAATAACTCACCAAAGCCAACACAGTGAATGGTAGGACTGTGATTTGAATCAAAGATTCATATATAGATGAGTAAGATGCAACCCCATATTTCTATGAGAGTAATATATTTGTAGATAATTGCAATGCAAGTTATAATAAGATTAATGCTGCAATGAGTGCCTGATTTAGAGCTTTGCACATAGTAAGCATTCTATAAATGTTTATCATATTAATGAATAGAGAATATGTATGAAAAGTGTGGCTGATGAATATAACAACACCTTTGAGTATGAACTCTAAAATAGTGCTCATTTTTCAACAAATACATATTCAACCAAGTAATAAGATAGTCTGTGAAAAGATTGGCATGGGTCTTGAGTGAACTTAATCTTCTATCTTCAGAAGAATCTTTCTGGTAACCATTTAGAGATATTGCCTCTCATCATTCCTGAGTGCCACCCTGATCTTATATTCCTCTTCCATGAAGGGAGGCTGAGGTCATCAAGGACCACATTTTTGTAATGCCTCCCCTTGCTTACCTATCCCAGGCATAATGGACCTCTAATCTCAAGTATATTCTGATGCATTAAGGGTCCTCGCTGAGCCCAACCTGAGATTCGTTGCTTTCTGATGAATGTAACTGGGTGGTACACTTTCCCTCCCTGTCTCACCCCTACCCACCCACCAAACATCTATTTTCATTTACAAATTTACATGGAAGTGAAAGAGGAGAATATTTGGAATGGGATGCTGCAAAAACAGTTATTTTTAAGAAAAACAACAGGTGCTTGAGAGAAAGAAGATTCACTTAGAAACCCAGCGGGAGGGCTGCAGAAGAATGAGTGAGCATCTCGACAACTGGAACGTGAACTTGCAACCCAGTGCAACTCAGGAGGTGATGTGCCTGCTGAGGTGGGGGTAGAAATGTCTACAACTCTATGTGTACAGTAAACGAGCTCACTCAGATTGTGAAACACCTAAAAGAAACACCCAACTATCAGCCTCTTAATAGTTGAATGAAATCGTAGGAGCCCTTTCTTATCTTACAACCAACTGTTGGTTCATCGGGTGCTATAAGTATTGGGGACACCGGTGTCTGAAGACATTGGTGAAGTCTGTGCCTTAGGAGTGGAGGGTGAGGGCAGGATGGGTGCTTCACCAGCCCTAAGAGTGGCAGCAGTGAAGACAACTGGATCTAAAGTCTCAGGTGCATCTGCCTTGGTGTCGGAAGACTCTTGAGTCAGTAGCGGAGGACAGGGTGGCCAAGCACCCAAAAGTGACGCCGCTTCTGGGGATGACCACGAAATGCTGTGTGGGCTTTGCATGATTTCCTCAGTGAGCTGGGATGTTTTCACTGTCTGAAATACTGTTTAACTTTCTATCTGCATCAACATGGATAATTCTCAAAAACAAAATGTTGAGTGGAAAAAGCAGATTGCAAAAGGATAAGTACAATATGCTGCCACTTTCATATATGTTTAAAACACATATTTGTAATGATGCATATATGTATATATGCGCTAAACAATTTTCAGAAGCATAGAGGGAGAGGAAAACAGGGTGCTAGCTACTTCGGTAAAGATGGCCTCTGACAGAGGGGAGCGGGGCGAGGGGCATACTGTGCATTTGTTACATTCCCCCCCGAAACATTTCAGAAGCAAATATGGCACAATTTTAATACTTGTTATATTTAGGAGATGGGTTCCTTTTGCTATACTTTATAATGTATTTTAAAGAATTCATAGTTAAATATTTTAATGTTGAAAAAACTGACTTAGTTGTTAGTGTTAAAGCATTTGTACGTATAGGCTGGTGGGGGCCTGGGGACTTTGAACTACATATATAACATTGTTATCTTTATGGGAAAAGGTTAAAGTTATCCCAGGGATTGACTTGCCTTGAGAATTAGACACATGGAAAGTTTCAGCTTTATAATTTGTCTGGGTTTGAGTTATCCATACACAAAAAGTTATCTTTAATTGTTGTGAAAGTAGAAATGTGATTTTTTTCATTATCCATGCATAGCTCCAAAGCAACTAAGGACATTATGTTCAACTTCTAAAAACTTTACCGTTTGGGTAAGATTAAATGATAATGCATAGGAAAGTTGTGATTGAATGAGAAACTAGCTCATGCAGGAAATCTGTATGTAATTTTAAGTATAGTCTGTTCAACCATGAATGCTATTATCTGTTACTCTATTTCAGACTAAGCTATTTGTCTCTACACATGTGTGTCATCTCCTTGACACAAGTTTTTGATTTCCATTGCTTTATTTCAATTAAATAGAACAGAAAATGGAATCCTAAATAAATGATTCCTTAACTTCAAAGAAAATCCAAAGTTTTACATTTTTTATTTTTCGTATTCTAGTATTCTTTTTTTCCCCCTTTCCTCCTCCTCAAACATCTTGAGGGATGGGAAGTAAGTAGAATGCCTATATTTTTATTCAGGAATGGGGCAAAATATTATGAGATGAGGAAGAGTAAGTAACATTTCTTTTAATCCAGCATCTAGGACAGGAAGCCAAATGAAAAACGATTACAGAGATTTGGGGGGAAAGTTATAGTTTATATTCTTGTGTATGTATTTTGGGGAG
Organism: Pteronotus mesoamericanus; assembly: GCF_021234165.1. Lineage (NCBI taxonomy): Eukaryota > Metazoa > Chordata > Mammalia > Chiroptera > Mormoopidae > Pteronotus > Pteronotus mesoamericanus. The sequence goes on along the minus strand of NW_026555245.1, from coordinate 28,882,490 downwards.
GGAGGGCAGAGAAAGGAAGTTCTTATAACCAAACATTTGCTCTGTGTGCCTGGGACTATAGAAGCTATCCATCCCAGTGGTTCTGAGGACAGATGGCAGCTTCCTCAGATCCCACCTGCCCCTCCCCTTATAAAACTTTAGCCATGTCCCTCATTGTACATCGGGACCTCATGTTTGCTTTGCATTCCCCCTTCCCAAATGATGACTCCTCTGGAAACTTTTTCTATAATATCTATATCATAGACACATATACACACAGGCACCCACCTCAAGAGTCATTGCTTCCTACCTGGTATTATTAATACCAATATTCTTTGTGAATATTGGCATTAATATTCTTTTCTCCAAGAAGAGTGTAACTTCCTAAGGATAGAAACCTTATGTTTTTCATTTTGTTTTTTCTTTAGTTTACACAACAGTCCCAGTAAATGAGACAAGAAGATAAATTCTAGGCACAACTGGAAAGAGACTTTGTCTCATTTATGCATGGGAAGTGAAGGCACTAAAGGTGGAATACATTGTCCAAGGATGTGTAGTGAGGGTTTTGGAGTGAGTCTAACCCCTAAACCCTGCTGGGACTGAAGCTCTGCTCTGGTTCAGGATTGCTGGGTTAGGAGTCTTGATATGGTGATTGGCCATAAACTTTGGAGTCAGAGAAATTTGACTGCCTTCAGTTAAGTAAGTTGCATAACCTTACTGAGCCTTAATTTATTCTCTAAAGCAGAAATGATAAGTACGTAAGTTTTGGTGAGGATCAATTCAACTGGAATATTTGTATGTACTCAGCCTAGGACATAGCAGATGCCCAATGAACTTCAGCTCCATTGTCTCTGCTGTGCTGCTATTAGGCAGCTGGTATCAGCTTCATATACTCTAAGGTTTGGGGTTTAAATCTTTTTCTAAATCAAACCAAGTGACAAAATATATCAACTGCAAAACTGCCCTCTTCATCTTGAGCTTCAGTTCTGTAGTTCTCCACTCACTATATCACCCTCATTGACATATCAATGGCAACTCAATTTAAACCCCAAATTTCCATGCCATTTGGACCTTATGATTTGAGCTGCTGGCTATCCTCTTTTAGCATCAGCCAGATTAGTACCTCTGACCTCACTGCCACTCATTTTTGGATTTTTCTCTTTTCCACGGATCCCATGCTAGGATGCCTAATGGCCAAGCCTGCACTAACACTATCTTGCATGAAATCGGAGCTGAGATAAGATTGGAATCCACTTCCTCTAACTCCCAGTCAATAGCTCCTTCTATGCGGCCTGTCTATACCAGACACCCAATAAATAGATGCTGATTGATCTGTTGAGATATAGAAAAATGGACCAGACCAGAGCAGACGAGCTATAACTGATTGAGAATGGGTAGAGGACTATAGGTGTACTGAAAGGAGGATGAGGGTATTGGTACAATGACCTGGAAATACAGGGCAGAACTGGGATATATGAAATAGATTCTGTTCTAGTGTAAGTCTGGTGGTAGTAAGTAATTTAGCATGCTAAGAAAGGTAATACCCAACCAAAGGATATTCAGGCTTTAAATGCCTCTGTTTATTAAGTTGGTCTACGATCAGGATGAAATTTATACATTCTTTTATGATTTGTTAAAAAAATGTAGCTTGAGCACCACATCAGATGATGTTTACATACCTCCTCCAATTCTTTTGGCCTCTCCTGCCTTCTGGGCCCTTGGGCTTTTGGTCATGGAGAGCTCTGGCTGCCACTGGTAATTCCATGGCTGCAGCTGAAGTTACTCATCTGTGTGTAGGGCCTTCTTTTTCAGTCTCCCATAGCGAGTGCTGAGTTCGGTCATCACCTCCATTATGCCATTTGTGATGAAGCTACATAGATCTGGAACCCAGGCTTGACATGACCAGATCAGGATGGACTTTTCTTCTTGTTACCCCACTGTAGCTCAAATAAAGCACCACAACTCAGGGCATAGAATCCATCTTCCCTAGTAACTGCGCAGCGCTGGCAATGTGAGAGGTTGGATAGTTAACTTACATATTGGAGAACCTTGATCAATGAGAGAAAAGAAATGGTATAAATTTATTTTCTTTTCTCTCTCCATTCCTCTATTCCAAATCACACTGGTTGTGTTTAGCCCATTTGGAAACATCCTTCACATCTGACCAACTGGCTATGTGTCTTGGATAGCTGCAGCCAGCTTGCTAAAGGGGAGCCCTGGCTGTAATCTCATATTTGTTTCTCCTTCTTTCATATCTTACTTTCTTTTTCTCTCAGTCTTGCTGCCCTGGGGTGGGCTCTCCCAATAAAGAATTAGCGCTCAGGGTTTGCCTTGAGAAAATCTCTATGGAACTCACCTCAGCTAAGAGGAGCAGCTTATGAAAACTAGATACCGTGCTAGGTATGGGACATAGAGTGAGCAAGGCAGACATGATCCTCACCCTTATGCGGCTTTCCGTAGAATGGGAGGAGCAGGAAACACACACCTGAACAAAAATAAAGAGAAAAAGAACACATTTGTGGTGAGTGCTATAAGGAAAGAAAGTGACTTCTGATAGGTAATAGTGGTCACAGGAGAATGAAGATAAAACCAGTTTAAATATGGAGAGTTGGGAAGGTCTCTCTGAGAGATTATATTTAAACTGAGACCTGAATTAGAAGGAGTTAGACATAATAACAGCAGACAAAAGAGAATTCTCAGTTACCAGAGTGGGTAGCCTGAGGCAGGGCACTACAGCAAGAAGGAGCTTTGGGTGTTAGGGGCACTCAAGATAGATAAGGATGGTTGGATTGTCATGATCAAGGTAAGAGCTGATTGACTTCAGAGCAAGGAGGATGCAAGAGCCAGAGGCTCTTAAATAAGTTTAAATTTTATTTTAAGTACCACTAGAAGCCGCTAAAATGCTTTAAGCAGAGATGGTACACTAGAATCTGGTGTAATATTAATTCCAATTCCAATTAAGTTATCGCCTTTATTTATTTTAATACATATTTTTACCTGTAACTCCAGTACTAAAATAATAAAAGGATTATGGAAATAAATATATGGAAATAAGTTTTTAACAGATACTATGAATTAACAAAAGCATAATTACTATATACACAAATACATGTCAAGTATAGAGTATGGGTTGACTTGTAACCACCACTCTCTCCCCTATAGGAAATTATAGTATATTATAATACTACTTACCTCTTGTCCAACTAGTCCTGCAGTGTTTTTCAATCTGATTTTTGTCAACTTTGCCATATATTAATTCATGTTAGTTTATTTCCTTGTATTCAAGAAAGTTCTCAGTATTTGTGGTTGCAATTTCTTAAAGTACAGAGCTTCTTTTGCCTCATTTAGAGTTTCTAATTAACTTAGTTCTATTGCTATGACTGCCATTAGTGCAGTCTGCTAATTCACAAATTCAAGGAAGTGCCGGAGTATATTTTGCTAATGTGCACTGCACAATGCCCTCTACTAAATGCCTTCCATATAATGTCATTTACAAAATGCCTGCTGCCGCTGCCAGGGGAGGGTTTTTATAGACCAACCTGTGTTAGGGTAAAAACAGTGTATCTTCTATGCGGTGAAAGCTCTCCTTTATAACTCTAAAGATTTTCTCTGTGGTAGTTACCTATTTTCAATTGTTACACTTTCCCAGATTGCCTTTTCAAAGTTAGGTTTTGAACTACCTCATGCCAATTTAAGTGTATTTTATTAACAAAGAGCTGGCTGGATTTTTTAGAATAGTTTTACAAAGCAACAACTCATGAAAATTAAAATCGAATGCTGACATTTTCCTAGTCTGAGTCATATACAGGCAGGATTGGCAGTAACCAAGGTGATATATTTTGGGGGAAGAGAGTAACAGAATTGTTGAGTTACCAAATGTATTTTTTTCTGACCAATTAACTGCACCATGGAGACATATCTCTTTTCCTTGGTTGGAAATTTTTGTCAATTCAGGGCATTAGTTAGCAACATGTTAGCATGGATTTGTTCACCACATGGATTTATAGAAGAGGGTTGCCCGAAATGGAATGGGACATGGGAGGGGTTTTGACAGAAGAGGATGTATGCTGTCTGGAAGGGCGGGGCTACAAGGGAGGTCTATAAACAAGACAACCCAAGAGAACGCAGGGTGCCCGGGGGAGGTGGTTGCGTCGGTGCTGAAAGCAAAGATGGTTGTGCGCCAATTTCTAACTTCAGACTTTTGCCTCAGGCGGCATAGTTAGATTTCAAGTCCCATTAAAGACCCTCCTTTTTAAGCAGATGGTGGCTTCACTGATAACAAAGAAAACAACCTCAGTGGAGAAAAATGGCCAGACCAAGCTTCAAAGAGGCAAAACACCAAGGGAAACATTACTAATGTTTCTTGGAGAGTGAATCAGTGAAAAAAATCTTTAAATGGAAATGATACAATGGAAATTATTTACTGAAGAGAGTCAGTATTATCAAGTGCACATGGGCCCTAGATCTTTTCAGACTTTCTGCCTCCTTGTAGATTGATGAGGAAATAGCGTTAAAATGTTTAATTCCAAATAAAATGTGTTACAGACTAGAATGTATTTTTGTATTGGGCATGTTTTGTGTCCCCACTGGAATAATTAAACTGAAAGTTTGAGGAGGTCTCTTTGTGGAGGGGATATTCAAGTTAAGCAATAAAACTTTGAGTAATCAAAATAATATTCTACCCCTTATTAAGAAACTTTTATTTCATTGGCAAGAACATACAATGTCTTTGGCTTAGCTAATTTCTAGAAATAAGCTAATTTAAAAATAGCATATTCAAGAAAACCTAAATTCTGTAGAATTAAATGAATGAATAAAATGAAAATTATTTGTTTCTTATATATATAGCATGTAATTTGGTGAACACAAACAGATGTGTGCATGCTAAAATTTGCACACATGCTTACACATGTGTATGTATGGACTTTATTAAAGATTGAATTTGGGAGATTAGATAGATAGATAGGTTTCAAATCAATTGGTACAACTGGTGTCGATTAAGACAACTTATTTCACATGCTCTGTCATCACTGGTCCCATACCCCAGGTTCCACCACCATGTCTAACCAAGGTTAAGTCAGCCCAAGTATCAGGATTCTTTGTCATTAGTGCTACGTGTTGGTCGTGTTGACTCCTTCTGATTTTTTGACCCTCTATCTTACCTGAAGCTTGCTTTCCTACTGGACTGTCCTCAACTCTTAATTCATCTGCATCTGGTTTGCATTTGATCTGTGGTTTGAGGCACTGCCTAGTCCTTTACGTTGTTTTTCCAACATGTCTACACCTTCCTGATCTCAGCTGCTCACAATGTCTCCAAAATCTGGTTCTAAGAATTATTCTGACCTGAGCACATGGAACTTACTATCATCAGACTGGTATAATGTGGATCTAAAATTTAGTAAGGTGTATGACTTTGGCAGACCAGCTTTAGTAAACTTGATTCTTTTATTTGTGTAATCTCATTATAGAGCTCCTATTACATATCATATATTGATGACCTTATCAGATTTGTTTTGTTAACACAAAAATGAATAAAACACAGTGTTTAATTCTCAAGGGCCTAGTAGGTGAGAGAGACCTATAAATAATTTTAATACAATATAATTAAGTACTATGACAGTGGTTGACATAAGGTAAGAAGCACAATGAAAAGGGAATAACTAGCTTTTATGTATAGGTGAGGGATCATATATTCCAGTTTTCCCAGGAAAGCCCTGGGTTATGACTCTTGCCCCAAAATCCATTAGAATTTTGTATTAGTCTCAACTCTCTTTCATTCTCCAAGTTGTCCCAGTCTGGGATATATATATATATATATATATATATATAAAATGAAATGACCCTATTTACAGTGGAAGGTCAAGCAAACTTTATAAGAAGTTATAAGAAATAAGATCAAAATTATGAGGACTTGGCCAATTTGGTGAGATGGAAATTGAAATTACTGGACAAGGAAATAGGCCCAGTGGCCTGAGAAATGTGAGAATCTGGAGAATGTGTTCCTATGAGTGCACCATGTGGGAGAGGGGAGGTGTGCTCTGAGTTGGAGAAGTAACCAGGGGCCAGCAATGGCGAGCCTTCTCTGCCAGGTCAAAGACATTGTACTTTTTCCTGTAGACAGTGGAGTCAGATTAAAGTTTTTAACCAAAGGAATGACATGGTTAGGTTTACAGTAAGAAATAATGATCAAAATTGTTGAGTAAGGAATAAAACTTTAGGCAGATGGAGTCATTGGGAAACCACTGTAATAATCCAAACAAGGAGTGTCACAGGAATAAGTTAAGGCAGAAGCAGCGAGGACAAAGAAGAGAGAAAAGATTTTAAGACTTCTCGTAAGGGAGTTGGTAGATGTTAAAGGTTTACCTGAATTGGAAGTTAAGAGAAAAGGAAGAGCCTAGATCATACTCCATGAGTAGTTGGACATTTAGATCAGGAATTCTTAAAAGAAATATGGGCTACGAGTAGAGATATGAGAGTGTCAGTGAAAAAGAAGAGTCTGAAATACAAAGACGAAGAATCCAAAGCCAGAACCTGTCCCTCTAACTTAATCTGGATAATGTGAGACTACAGGATTACAAATGGAAAATGCTTTAGGAAAAATATATGCAAGAGACTTATGTGACAGATTAGTTTTGGTTAAGTGATTATGATAAATGTTGGCACTAGAGCTTTAATTGCCAGGACAATTTTTGTTATTTATGGAATGTTATTCTTTTTGACTGTGTTATCTCTGAACTACTATTATATAAGGGGGATTTCTTATAGACAGAACAAAAGTGCTCTTCCCCCAAGATCCATATTGGAATGATTAATATATATTATTAAAGCTATTGGGGAAGATCCCAGTCATATTTTATGAATCAACAGCAATCTATATTTATGATAGCACATAATTCTCACACTCCTTGTATCTTGTCAGATGTACAGTGCCCTAGTCACAGAGCATCTAGCATTTGCCACAATCAAAGGAAAAAAATAGTTGAAGTGCTTCTCTCAGTTGACAAGTATAGAGCTCTAGAAATAAAGTTTGAAATATTATTAATTCTTTTGGGAACTTCTGGTGAATCTTTTAAAGTAACATTTCTAAATTTGGCTAATTTTAAAGTAAGATTATAAATATCCAAAAAAGAGAAAAGATTGATATTTACTCATTATTTCTTCTGTTCATTTTCTGTATTATAATTGTGTATTTTTCTGTCTCTTCCACTGAGCTATAAGTAAATTCTGAATAGATATGTTTATGTAATGAGAGGTACTTGGATAATTAGATATAAACATTTCTTTAGTATAACATTTATACACAAGTATAAAGTCATACTGAAGGCTGAGGTTTTTTCAAACAGGTTAGAATTAATTACAGTACTTTCAAGTTGTCACACCCAAATAGGAGAAATGTCTTCTAATTTCTGAGAATAATTGCTGAAAATTATTTGAACATTCAATATATTTTTAAGGCAATGGCAAAATTTTTTCCATATTAATAATTTACACCTTAGTAAATGTTGCTATTTTGAATGACACAAATTAGGAATGGGTGCTAATTCACATAATATTTATAAAGAAATTGATACATAGTGAGACAAAAAATAGTTGCTATACTTTTTAATTTTCAAGGCTGTTCACTAAGGAGATGGAACTGGTTTAAAAGCCATAAAATTAATAGTTTTCTTTTTAAAAAAAATCAAAGGATTAAATAATAACAAAATGTTCCAAATGCTTTCAGCTTCTATTTTTAGAAATAAATAGATCTGTTCTTAACAAAATTAATCACATGTTATATAAAATAATTAACATGATTTATAATATTTTGTGTTTTACATTTATTAGTGGTATCCATATATATCTTAGAGTGTAATATAAACACACCAAGAAGAATTATTTTCAAAAAGTAGTTTAAAACTGAGAAAAAGCAGTTTAAAATTTAGCAATTAAGCAAAATTAACTCCCTCCTTCAACCTCTATTTTTCACAGTTAATTAAATCTTACCACATCAGGTAATCTTTGACCAAAATCTTTTGTTTTTTTTCCGGTAGTGGATGCTGCTGTATGCCCTCCAGATCTCTTCCAGAACTAACATACTTATTACCTCAGTTTCTAGGAGTAATGGCTGCTGGGGCTGATAGCTAGATCTCTCTCTGGGAGTTGCTTTGGCTGAAAAAAGGCTGCCTAAACCAAGGTGAGCGCCTCTTCTCAGGACCAGCCCACATCCCATGACTGGCTATGAGACACACCAAAGTTCCTTCCCCTCGCCTCAATCTGGGGCATCTCTGCGGGAGCAACTGATGACTCTATTGCATGACAGTTCCAGTTCTTTTTTTTTTTTTTTTTTTAACCCTCCTGCAGGTGTTGCTCCCAAGAATATCCCCTAATAAATCACCTGGATGAAAATCTCAGCATCTCAGAATCTGTTTCCTGGGGAAACTGACAGTTAGTGCCAATAATAGTCTGCGAGAGCAACTCCTAGAATAGGATTTGGGAACAGGATCCCATCTGAGCAGTTAGGTGGATGCTGTGGACTTTGTGCCACCCCAAAACTCATGTGTTGAAACTATAACCCCAATGTGGCTGGTTTTGGAGACAGGAATTTTAGAAGACAAGTAAGATTAAATGAAGTCAAAAGGATAGGATTGATAGCCTCATGCAAAAAGAGCGATCTCTCTTTATCTTCACCATGTGGACACATCAGGAAACCAGCTATCTCTAGGCGAGGAAGAGAATGATACGGGCACTCTGATCTTGGACTTCCAGACTCCAGAACTGTAAGAAAATAAATGTTTTTACTGTTGTTTAAGCCACCCAATCCATAGTGGACTTTGGGGGGAATTAAAATTTTTTAAACTACAATTGATATTCAATATTATATTAGTTTCAGGTGTATAGTGGTTAGAAACTTACATAACTTATGAAGTGAGCCCCCTGATAAGTCTAGAACCCGTCTGACACCATACAGAGTTAAACACTACTATTGACTATGTTCCCTGTGTTACACTTTAGATCTCCATGACTATTTTGTAATTGCCAATCTGTAATTCTTAATTCCTTCACTCTTTTCATTGAGCCCCACCCCCACAAACCCTATTCCACTTGGCAACTGTCAGTTTGTTCTCTGTATCTATGAGTTTGTTTCTGTTTTATCTTTTAGATTCCACATATAAGTGAAATTGTATGGTATTTGCCTTTCTCTGATTTATTTTAAGTAGCATAATACCCTTGTGTTCCATCTAAGTTGTTGCAAATGGTAAGATTTCATTCTTTTTATAGCTGAATAATATTCCATTATATATTGTCCACATCTTCTTTATCCAGTTTTCTCTCAATAGAGACTTAGGTTGCTTCCATATCTTTGCCTATTGTAAATAATGCTGCAATGAACGTAGGGATGCATATAACTTTTGGATTAGGTTTTGGAGTTCTTTAGATAAATACCCAGAAATGGGATTGCTGGGATGTAAGGCAGTTCTATTATTAATTTTTTGAGGAACCTCCACACTGTTTTCCACAGTGGCTGCACCAAATCCTCATTCCCACCAACAGTGCTCAAGGGTTCCCTTTTCTCCACATCCTTGCCAACACTTGTTGTTTGTTGACTTACTGTAGATTGCTATTCTGACAGGTGTGAGGTGGTATATCCTTGTAGTTTTAGTTTGCATTTCTCTGGTGATTAGTGACATTGAGCATCTTTAATGGCCATCTGTATGTCCTCTTTGGACAAATGTTTATTCAGATCATTTACCCATTTATAATTGGATTTTTAGTAATTTTGGTGTTAAGTTGTATGATTTCCTTATATATTTTGGACATTAATCCTTTATTGGATGCATCATTGCTGAATATGTTCTTCCATTCATTATGTTATCTTTTCAGTTTTTTGATGGTTTCCTTTGCTTTGCAAAAACTTTTTAGTTTGATATAGACACATTTGCTTGTTGTTTGTTTGTTTCCCTCGCCCAAGGAGACATATCCAAAAAAAATACTATTAAGAGCAATGTGAAAGAGTTTACAACCTATGTTTTCTTCTAGGGGTTTTATTGTTTTAAGATTTACATTTAAGTCTTTAACTCATTGTGAGTTTATTTTTGTATATGATGTAAGAAAGTAGCCTAGTTTTATTTTTCTGTATGTATCTGTTCAGGTTTTCCAACATCATTTATTGAATAGATTGTCTTTACCCCATTGTATATTTTTGTCACTTTTGTTATAGAGTAATAGGCGTGGGTTTATTAGTGGGCTCTCAACTGATCTTATGTGTCTGTTTTTATGCTAGTACCATGCTGTGTCCCACATATTTGGGGTCATTTGCTTTCATTTGTCTCAATGTGTCTTTTGATTTCTTCCTTGATGTCTTTATTAACTCATTCAATGTTTAGTAGCATGCTATTTAGCACTCATGTGTTTGTGTGTTTTTCAGTTTTCTTCTTGTAATTGATTTTTAGTTTCATACCATTATGATTGTAGAGGAACTTGATATGATTTTAGTCTTCTTAAATTTACAGAGACTTGTTTGGGGGGCTTAATAGGTGGTCTATCATAGATAAAATCTCCAGGTGGGCTTTAAAAGAATATATATTCTGCTGCTTTGGGATGAATTTTATAAAAATATCCATTACACTTATCTAAGGCTTCATTTAAGATTGTTATTTTCTGTCTAGAAAATCTCTCTGTTAATGTCAATGGGGTGTTAAGGTCCACTACTGTGATTATACTACTGTTGATGGATCTCTCCCTTTATGTCCACCAATATATGCTTTATATATTTAGGCTCTTCTACAATGAGTGTATAGTTTACAAGACTTATATCCTCTTGTTGGGTTAATCCCTTTATTATTATGAAATGCACTTCTTTGTCTCTTGTTATAGCCTTTGTTTTAAAGTCTACTTTTTCTGATATAAATACTGCTACCCCAGCTGTGTTTCCACTTCCATTTGCATGAAATATATTTTTTCATCCTTTTACTTCCAGTCTGTGTGTATCTTTTGATCTGAAGTGGGTCTCTTATTAGCAGCATCTGTATGGGTCTTGTTCTCTTATCTATTCAGCCTCCTGATATCTTTTGATCAGAGCATTTAATCCATTTGCATTTAAAGTAATTATTCATAGGTGTGTAGTTATGGTGACTTTATTATTCATATTTTTATATTTTAAAATTTTTTCCTTCTTCTTAAAGAAGTCCCTTCAACTTTTTTTGTAATAATTATGTGGTGGGGATGAATTCCTTTAGACTTTTCTTTCAGGAAGCTCTTATCTCTACTTCATTTCTAAATGGTAGTCTTGCTGGGTAGAGTAATATTTGTTGTAGGACCTTGTTTTTCATCACTTTTAATATTTCTTGCCAATCCCTTCCGGCCTGCAAAGTTTCTCTTGAGGAATCAGCTGACAGCCCTTTGAGAGCTCCCTTGTATATAACTGCTTTTCGCTTGCATGTTTTAAGATTCTCTGTCTTATAAACTTTGACATTTTAATTATGATATGTTTTCAGGTAGGCCTCTTTGAGTTTTCTTGTTTGGGACTTTCCATGCATTCTGGACTTGCGTGTCTATTTCATTCATCAGATTGGGGAAGTTTTCAGCCATTATTTTATCAAATAGACTTTCAATCCTTTGCTCTCCCTCTCCTCATCTTGGTAGCTCTATGATGCAAATGTTGCTACCCTTGATGTTGTCCTAGGTGTCCCTTAAACTATCCTCATTTTTTAAATGCATTTTTATTTTTGTTGTTCTGATTGGGTGCTTTCCAGTATTTTGTCTTTTAAATTGCTAATTTGGTCTTCTGCTTCAATTAATCTGCTGTTGATTCTATCTAATGTATTTTTCATTTCGGTTATTGTATTCTCCATTTCTGACTCCTTTTTTAATGTGTCTTTTTTTTTTTGTAAGTTCTCACTAAGTTCATCTATTCTTCTCCCAACTTCATTGAGCATCCTTATAACCAGCATTTTAAACTCTTTATTTTGTAAGTGGCTTGTCTTCATTTTGCTTAGTTATTTTTCTGGAGTTTTGTCCTATTCTTTCACTTGGGACATATTTGTTTGTTTCCTCATTTTGGCTGCTTCTCTGTGTTTGTTTATGTGTATTAGGTAGATCTGCTATGTCTCCCAGTCTTGGCAGGGTGGTCTTATAAATTAATATTAGGTTTTCTGTGGGGACCAGTGGCATAGCCTCCCTGGTCTCCTGAGCTGGGTACTCCTGGGGTGTCCCTTATTTGGGTGGCTATGTGCCCTCCTTTTTAGTCGATCCTTGATTGATTTTTGGCACATATGTAGGTAGGATTGATCCTCAGGCTTGCTGGCTGTGAGGACTAGTTGTGACTAGAGAGGTCAAGCTGTTATAAGGGACTTATCCCAAGAAGCGGGATTTGCTTTAGCAGGGCTCTTGTGCCTGTTGAACCTACCCTTTGGGTTTGTCATGTATGGAGCTAATTGAGTGGTGCTCTGGTGTGGTCAAAAGGCAGCCACTGGGTATATTGGTTCTGGGGTTTTTCTGGGTGAAAAAGGCTCTTATATATGCCAGGATCAGCTGCTGTCTGTGCCTGGCCTGGGCCAGCTGAGAGGAACTACAAAGTGACCTTCAGTTGGTAGCTGACTGTACTGTGCTTGGAGGTGCCTTGGAGGGGATATGTTGCAAACTGAGCCTGGCTGCCATTAGTATTATGTTTGGGGCTGCTTAGTTAATTTAATAATTTAATTTAATAATTTAATTCTAATTTTGATGTGGTCATGAGAGGAGATGAGCACAGCATTTCCCTATTCATCCTTCTTGACTTGAAGTCCTGCAAGGTATTTTTTACTGCAGCATGAGCAGATTAAGACAATTTGTTGATAACCTCAGTATGCAATAGCTCTGCAATTGTTAAAAATTTTACCAATGGTAAATTCAGATGGGATACTGGTAGAACTAAATGCTCTCATTATTGAAATACTCCAAGTAGTTCAATCGTTTGGGGGATAGAGTGATCATAAGGACTATGGAATCAGAAGGCTCTTTCTAGGGACTGATACATTGGAGAAAAGCAATTGGTAATAAATTACCAATTTAAGGTAAAGTTTGGAAGTGGGAGGAACTCTCTGAGAGCACATGAAGAGACATTCATGCAGCTAGAAGTAGAAACAGCTAAGAATCAGACGTGGAAATTTATTAAAACAATATTAGAGATCCAGAGAAGGCTGAATTTTCAACTCCAGCAAGTCTGCTACACCAAGGTCAGGCCCCTGATTAGCATAGTGAGAGCCTGAGATTCAACAGGGGAATCTGGGCTCGTGAACTTAAAAATCTTGAATTTTTAGATGACTCTGAACCCTCTGAAAGAGTGCTACATTCTTTCCTGTAATGGATACCTTTCCCTCTTGCTTGAAAATGATGCATAGGTCTCAGTCTTGCAAGACAATATACCCTCCTCTCAGGATCTAGCCCTGCTTTTCCACTGGCCATCAAAACAGTAATTACTTTTATGTCACAACATAACTCAAGCACAAAAGTGCTGAGTATGATGGAGAAAAGAAACCATACCATAAAATAATGCAGGACCAAGTCAAAATGTAGTTGAGATAGTAACTGGATCTTCATGGTGCCGGGACTATGGGGTGAAGACATAAAGTTTGATAATGGAGAGGTTGTCGATATGAGAGCAGTTTTCAGTGATACAGTTTAGAATATCCTGGCAATGATCCTGCTGTAGGCTTAGAGAAAGGGAAGCTACATTAATAAAGTAGGAAACCAAGTCTCCCATGGCAGACGGTGGAGGAAGGGGTCAAGTGGCTGACAGAAGCAATCACGCTAAGTGAAATACTGCATGAGGCCAGTTTGCCATCTGATTGTCCCATGGGGAGGCCCAGGGTATACACCACTTGCCAAAGAATAAGTAGTAGCAATGATGGGGTCACTTGCATCATTCAAAACTTTGAAGAAAATAGAAGATGCTGCTACAGAACTGAGTTCCCAGATAGCAGTGCAAACAACAGAATCCCAAAGGTACAGAGGCCAGGTGTCTGTGCAAAATATGTGCAGGTATAATAATGACATGGTCAGTGTCACAGTGTAGGGTACCAGAGATACATAAAACTGTGGAGATGTTTAATAGAACCCAGGCACAAAATAGGTGGGCAATCACCTCAGTGTGTGCAAATGAAATATCAGAAGGCTGTGGGCAGTTATTCCAACAGAAAGTCCTGATTTCTTGCCCAGTTTACTGAATTGAGTTAGTTTTCAAAGTCAGAACTCACATACTAAAATACCAGGTTCCCAGGAAGAAGGACCCTACAACTCCACAACAAGTATGCAAAGATTCCCCAGCACCACCCCGCTGGAAAAATAAAAGAGTTTAAGCTGTATTCTTGGGTAATCATACACTAGGAAAAAGGGAATACCTAGATCATTTCAAGTACTATGAACACAGGGTCTAAGGTGAAAGTGCCTTCCCCTCCAGCTAATATAGGAATAAAAATTAATGCATTTTGGTGAAAAGGCAGAGATTAAGCTACCCATAAGAACTAAAGTATGCAAAAATGGTGGTCCCTGTCATAGTCCCATTTAGTTTATTAGTCTTGTCAATGAAAAGTTCAAAAGTATCCTGGAGAATGACCGTGGACTACTGAACAGTCAGCCAAGTAGTTGTCCTGACTGGAGCTCCTTTGTCAGATGTGGTATCTTCATAGGCACAGAGTAACACAGCCTTAGGAAATGGCCTGCAGCCACTGAGCTGGTGAATGCATTTACTTTGAACCCTACCAGGAAAGAGGATGAGAAGCAGTTTGCCTTCAAAAATATGCATAGGCAGTCTTGTCTTAGAACTGTGCTAATTCACTTCCAACCTTCTATCATAATTAGTCCAAAGGGACATAGACTGCCTGGACATCCTCAGAACATGACAGTAGCTCACTATATCAAAAGTATTATATTAATTTAACCAGAGGAGCAAAATGTAGCAAATATTTTAGATTTTTTAGCTCCAGGGAGTGATAGACAAACCCTAGAAAGATTCAGGGGTAAGCCTTGTCTGTAAGGTTTTAGACATCAGGGGGGCATGCAGGGGCATCCCCCTGAAAGTAAAAGAGGAATTGTTGCTTGCATCTCTCACCACCAAGAAGAAAACAAAATGCATGTTAGGCCTTTGCTTTCGGAAAGTAGTGTATATTACACATTGGGGAAAATGGCTCCAATCCATTTAACAAATGGCACGGTTTGAGTGGGACCCTGGCAGTCAAGCTCTGTGGCAGGCCTCAGTTGCATTGCAGGTACCTCTGTTACTTGAACCATAAGACCTGCACATTCTATGGCGTGACATAGAGTATATAGTTTAGTAATAGAATATTGTGGTGGAAAAAAAAGATGCTTTATGAAGTTGTTAGCAAATCACAGTAGGAGAACCACAGTGTAGACCCATGTGTTTCTAGATCAAAGATAGATCATCTGGACCAGAAAATTATAGACTATTTGAGAAAAAGTTCCTGGCATACTTCTTCCCTGGTAAGAAGATGATAGGACATGAAGTGACCTTGTGATCAGGCTTCTCAACATGATTTGAGTCCTGTCAAATTCACAAAGTCATAAAGTGAGACAAACCCAACAGCAGTTTCTTTAAGATTAAGTGATACATTTGGGATCAGGTCTGGGCCATCGGGCACCTCAGTGCTTGCACAATTGGCTTATGAACAGAGTAGCTATGGTGGCAGAGATGGAAACTCTATGTGGATTCAATACTGTGGGCTCCCACTCACCGAAACTGGTTTAGCTACTGCTACTGCTTAATCTCCAACCTGCTAGTGACTCATTATGGGAACATCCCTAAGAAGATCAACTACCTACTTTATGGCAGATTGATTCCATGTTAAAAGGAGAAACAATTTACCTTGACTAGCATTAACACATTGTGAATACACGATGGTTTTCCTGATCCTGGAGCTTTAGTATGCACCATAGCTGAGCAGCATTTGACCCACCAACACAGGATCATGCATGATATCACGTTGGACTACCTTACAGCAAGAGAGAGAACACCATGACCATGGATGTTATGATCATAACATCAACTGCACTGCCCAGAAGCTAGTGACTTGATGGACCAAAGGAAGAGCATTTTCAATGAGCTGTTGAGGTGCCAGCTTGGAAAAGATACAGCAAGGAGGGTGTGCTCCAGCCTCCAGGGTACAATATATATTATCAATATCCATTAGTTGGTCTTATATACCAAATGATAGAATACCTGGGCCTAAGAAACAAAAGCAACGTCAGAATTGGCTTGGCTTATTCCTGTAGGTACACTTGGAGAATTTATGCTTTCTGTCTTTGCAACGCTGGGCATCGTGGGTCTACAGGTCTAGAACCCCAAAGAGGGATTGTTTGCACCAAAGAACACAGCAAGAGTATCATTAAACTTTGAGTTAAAACTGCCACCTGGTAACATTTTGCTCCTTGGATGTGGGCTGTGCCACTAAGTGGGGTATGTCCTAAGGTGAGGTAACTGGCTTCCACTGAGGGAAATGTTAAGGAAGAGACTCAGCTGTGAGCCTTCAGCAGCCATCACTGTTGGCATCTGAGGGAAGGAGCAGTTTGGTTCTGAAGATGGGAACAACCTCTAGCGTCTATTCCTTGCACTGCTTGAGTGCATATTCCTTCAATGGCAATTTTACCCCATTTGGGAACAGCTCCTTCTAAATTCTGGTGTGTTTTTTTTTTTCCTGAGGAAATTGGTGAAACAAACCATGTATGGTTTCCACTATTTCAGCTGATTTGAGGCTACAATTGACAATCATCATCTAATTCTTCTATTGCAACCACACTACAGTTCAGTTTCTCCTCTGCTAGGTCCTGCTTTCTTCATCTCCTGCAGTGTTATTTCTGAGAGCAAGCACCGGTGTGCATGCTCATCTTCATCACAGAGCCAGAGTCCCAGGGAATCTGCTCTTCAAAGTCTCCAGGTCCCTTTTCCTAAAAGGACATTAAAAATGTGTGATGAATGCAGTGCCTGGAGGTAAACTAACAAAAAAAAAATAAGTATACTAACTTGAAAAAATGTAACACCATTTCCTCACTTCTGACACTCATGTTCAACTTTTAAGGAAGATCTTTTTGTCTAAAATGTACCTGGAATATTGGTCAAGAAAGTTCTGCCTGCAAATTTTAATTTTGAGGAATACACATAACAACTACCACAAACAACAACAACAAAATGAAAATCAGGGCTGTCATCACAAACACCACAAATTGAATGGCTTAGACAACAGAAATTTTTTGTCTCACATGTCTGGTGGTTAGAAGTCCGAGGTCAAGATTTTGGCAGAGCTCGATCCTCTAGAGTGCTGAGAGGGAAAAGCTGTTCCAGGTCTCTCCCCTGGCTTCTGCTGGTTTGCTGGCAATCTTGGGTGTTCCCTGGCTTTTAGTGCATCACCTTGATCTCTGCCTTCATCTTCACCAGGTGTTCTCCTTGTGTGAGTATCTCTATGTCCAAATTTCTCCTTTTCATAAGGACATCAACCATATTAGGTCAGGAGCCCATTCTACTGCAGTATGACCTAATCTTTTCTAACTAATTATACTTGCAACAACCCTCTTTTCAAATAAGGTCACATTCTGAGGTGCTGATGGTTAGGTCTTCAACATAGGATTTTGGATGGACACAATTCGACCCATGATACTGGACTTTGCAGGGAAGTTAAGTGGTAGAGAATACAAAGTGTAAAAGTAATAGGCTCAGTGGGATTCTGTTGAATGGAAACTTAAATCATTATCGTCAAGAAAAATGACTTTCTTTCCACTTGCTGGTTGGGGGATTTTCCCCAGCAGTTGCATTTTAGGTGAAATGCAGCAGAAAACACTGGGCTCTATTTGTGCCTTGATACATACCTGTCCCTTCGCTTTATTTGAAAACTTTATGCCGTTGAAAAGAAAAGAAAGAATAAAGTATCCTTTCCACATGAGTCCACAGTAACTGGTTACAGCTAATCTCCTGGAGAAAGAGAATTCAATCTAGCAATTAGAATTATGGCACAAGTTCTAGAAGATGAAAACCCTCATCATCCTACTTGGTTCACTGGCTCTGAAAGGCTCACATGTCATGTCACATTGCCAAATTGCACATCTGCATTTGGGTTGGTACATGCCTTTGGTGTTGGCATTGGCCCTATGACCACAGAGCTCTCTATTGCAGCTATTTTTGTGGCTTGGCTCTTTTTTATTCCCTTAGGTCTTATGGTGGAGCAAGAGGACACCCACAGTGGAAGCCAAAAGAGTCATCTTAATGAATGGCATATTATAGACCTTGTGATCATGATTTGCAATGTTTCATAGCATAGCTGGCTAAACTCCTGTTACCGAAGGATCAAGTTAAATCAGGCATAAAAGTAATGTGGAATCTTTTCTTTTAGAAAACCTTGCAGAAAAGTATGCTTGTCCCAACCAAGGCTCCCTTCTGTATGAACTGATATAGGAAAGTTAAATATTACATATGAATGTGGAGCATGACTGTGTCCCAGGACTCTAGAACTAAAGTTAATCAGAGGCTTCGGATATGAAGGAGCTGTCCTATGCCCTTACCTGCACCATCATGTGTGGTAGATCTGTGTGCACAGAACCCTGAACAATAAACCCAGGTCAATGCTTTCAGCTGTGGGCTCCCTTCCGGCATCCATCTCATTAAACATAGGATTCAGGAACCTGGTGGAACTCTGCCATGACTGCAAAAAACATATTTCTGTCTCCAAGTGTCAGAGTGAAGGGGGCGGGGAAAATGAACCAAATGCTAAAGCAAATAAAAACATCTTTTAAAATGTTGCCTGCTTGCTGCCAAATGTGTGCTCAGAGGGAGTGCCACTGGGAGCAAGTTCCACATGGCGAGGCCTTCCATGGAGAAGCCTGGCTGGCAGGCCAGGAGGATTCAGTAATTAACACTGTCAAAGACTTGTGAGGCCCCATTTCAGCAGCTCAACTTGGACGTGTTTGCCCATGTACAGTCACCCTTCAGTGGCACAGCTGCCGTGTGGAGTCCATCAGCGGCTGGCGCATGTGTGGGCTTAAACTCTTTGTCATGCAGTATAAGAAAACCTGGGGGCTTCTTTGGGGGACTTTAACCCTGCAGCGATTAAGCCTAAGAGTATCTGATTTTTAAAGTGCTAATTAAATGAAAGCCCTAAGAATGCTGAAACTCTTTCCTGGAAATTATAGCATCCAGAAGGCTAGATAACAAAATCAGAGCTTGAGAACCACATATTCGGCCTGCACACAGGTAATATTTAACTTTCCTTAGATTGGCTATTGTGGGCTAGAAAGGGGGCTGCAGAAATATTGGGAAATGTGGGTGAAATTACAAGCTAATAAGTAAAGACTCTAAAGTGGGTCTAAAATGGTAAGGAAGAATGGCAGCCATCTGCTGAGAAGAGAAAATTAGTGGACGGGTAGCTGTGCTGTGATAGAAGGCATACAAACTGGATATGGATTTCTGGTTTCAGTTCCCAAGACTGCCACTCTCTGGTGCTATGGCAATTGGGCAAATTACCTAACCTTTCTATACTCATTGCTTTCTTTATATACAATGGGAATTATGATATCAAATAAAATATTTTATTATGAATATATAGACAAATATTAAGTAAATAAGCTATAAATATATTTATACACATATGTGCATTCATTTATATAAGTCATTTATTAATCAACTACTATGCAATCCACAAATATTTTTGAGTGCCTGCAATGAGTAACCGTTCTTGATATATGGCGTTAAATATGACAAGTAAACTTTCTGTTCTCTTGGAGCTTATATTGCAGTAAGTAAAGAAACAACAGGAAACTAGACATGTAAACAAATAAGACATTTTCAGGTTTGTAGGGAGACCTATGATAAAAGTTTTAAAAAGGTGGTAACTAGGAAACTAAAGAGGCTGCTTTAGGTAGAATGGTTCCAAAATATTTACATACTTTTCCTCACTCAATTTTTCTGACCCTTTTCTGTGGTAGGCACTGCTGTTCCCATTTGCCAACAGAGAAACTAGAGTTCTATAGGTTAGCTCTGATGGGTCACAATTAATGGTGTGGGTATTCAGTCAGAGTTGGATGAGCTATACTGAACACTCACCCTCTTCAGGAAGGGGATGTCTGAAATCAATTAATGTTTCCAGCCCACATTGATCCGTAGTTTCTTCACTTAACGTTCTTTAGGTAAAATAATTACAAGAGCTTGTGTGTATTATAATCTATGAATGGTGCCATACGGTGGGTAAACTACACTGGCTTGCAATTTTGGCATTTATATTATCTGTCATCACTGAGCACTGGAGAGGGCACAGATGAACCTAAGATAGCCATAGTGGTCCATCTGCAGATATTTTAGCACTCTTAGGTGGGGCATCTATTTCACAAGAAACTGATACTCATACAAAGAAGTTAAGACTGTTGAGTGGAACTACTTCAGACAAACATCTTTGAGTTGGAAAAGAAGATGGCACATTCAGATGTATTCTTTTCATATTTCTTGTTAATGCCTTTATTTCTTGTCATGGTGTATACATACATGGCTTAAGTAGAGGGTAGTAATTAAACTTGCGTCGTGGAAAAAATATTGCAATGGGAGAAGGAAATTAGGTCATATAAATCTATGTCAAAACATATTTGTTTTGAGCTAGATTTGAAGCAACTCAGTGTCTACTTACATTATGCCCAGTTTAAAAATGATGTGAAACATATGTCTCCCTTCGACCTTCAGGAAGAACACAACAAAAAAAAAAAGGGCATTAAAATGGTGCTAGGGAGAAACCTGGAATCATGTAGGTGAGAGTTAGCATTCATGCTCTCCACAGTTATCATTCTTTTGAGTTTGCTGTACTCCTTTTTGCATGAAGACTAGTGTAAATTTATCAGGCACAGGGTCAACAATAATGAATATTTGGTGTCCGAACATGGCCAAGAAAATGAAGGAATGAAAGGATGGTGGAACAGATCCCCTCCATCTCTGGTTCTCTCTCACTCTCACACCTTTACCCTCTCTTTTTCTCACTTTCCAAAGAAGCACCTCTTTTCCAGGTACTTTAAGTTTTCTTCCCTGCATGACTTTTGCTAGTTTTAAATGTCTGCTCTTTTCTCATGTGATTTCCTCTGGCTGGAGCTCTCCCACTTATTCTATGGTTAAGTTCTGTAAAAGCATTGTCAAAGCACTCCCTCTCAGGAGCCTCTCCAGTCTTAGACAACAGTCTTGTCTAAGATTTAAGTAAAATGAGACTACAACCACTGAGTCCCAAGTATTGTATTTTCACCACATATTCTTTCATTTAACCTTCAAAATACCCCTTGATAACATGGCACAATTCCCATTTTACACAGGAGGAAAATGAAGCCCAGCACATCTAATGACTTCTCCAAGTTACGCCCTACCCCATAAGTGGGTGAGTGATAGATAAACCTACATCCTCTGACCTGGGCTTGCTAGCAAGCAGCATAATGTTGGGCTATTGCTGACTCTATTGACCCTTTTCTCCTTAGCAGTGAATAGTCAAAAAGATGACAGCTTGTTAGAGAAGGCCAAAAACTATGAAAGGTTCTTCTCAATCAGCCCCTGCAGACCTAAGTTGTCAAATACTAGGGAGTGGAAACTAAAGTTTGGGAAGTAGCCTTTTGGTAAAACTTTAATGGTGAGTTTTGTCACTTACACACTACTGTTCCAAGATCTGTTCTGTCGAGCAGCTAATTAATCCTCTTGGGGCAATTACCCAGCCACCAGAAATGCTCTGCTGCAGGCCCGTGCCCCTGGGCACAGTCTGCGCTAAATAAGCAGCAGAAGAACCTTGAAGTGGCAGGTTTGTAACCACTCCTTCCTGAGGTCAGCACTTGGAGCACTTGTTTGCTCTGGGCCCAGCAGCACAGCATCACACGCAGGTGGGTGTTCTGTAAGTGCTTTTTAATGACGGTGGTGGTGATGATGTATGGAGGTCTGTTTATACTTACAGAGAGGGTCGTGTATTTTAACAAGAAGGACTTTTGATTGGCATTTCAAAGAGGCTAGTGTTGTTGGAAAATGTCAGCACCCTGCATAGGAGGGCACTTCATAAGTGTTAAGGGATTGGGTCTGCTAAGGGGATTAGGATAATTGTTTTGGAGTGAATGGGCAGGCTCAGTGGAGGTGACCTAAAGTCATTTTAATGGGCCTAGTGGAGCTCATGGTGACAACTCATGCTAGTGGATTAAGATGCTCTGATGGAAGTTCCCAATCATTGCTTATCGTTGGTTCCATTGGGATACTGGCTCCTCTATTGTATCGCTATGCTTGGTAGGCTGACTCAGTTTCTGGGCTGGAACAAAGAAGAGTTGATCAAAGGAACTGCCACCCCACCATGTGGCACAGGGCTCCTTTGCCTCCGAAGATGAAAGGTGCCTATTTTCATGGCACTTCTCATTTGGGGAGAGCCTTTTAATTCCTGCCAGTTCAAGATCAATTAGGGATGAAGTCAAATGCTGTCAGAATAGAAAGTCCTGTGGATAAAAGTAAGGAGGAAAATTTCTTGCTCCTCAGTATGCACCAGGCTGGATTGTTATAAGTTAACATGGCATCAAAGTTTGCAAGTTTTAGGAATAAAAGATTAGCTCTGCAATGAAGGCATGTGTATATTCAAAGATTAAAAGAATAGTAGTTTATATTATGTACTAGTAGTTCATGTCCATCTGCAATGTTTTCTCACATGATAGAAATAAATGCTGGGTGAAAACTTAAGTTTCAAGTACTGATTGACTCAACTCAGAATGACTGACTAAGGTCATTCTGTTAGCCAAAGATTGAGATGCTACTATTGCTCATGGTACAATACTTTTGCTTTAGCTAATCTGAGGGGTTTTTTTTTGTGCATAAGACCATCAAATGACCATAAGCATCATTCCTACCCTAAAAGACTGAAAGAGTGTTCTAGAAATAAACTATGGCACTTGCCACAAGTTTGTTTTATTATGAATATTTGAGGATATTAACTACTGATTGATACTTTCAGAGTTTGTAGAGTTATCAGGTGGCATGGGAACTTTACGTAGTAAATCTCTAAATGGTTACAGGTTATCTGAATCAGACTTTCTTCAAGGAGGTAGCTAGAGTGGAAAAGGGGAGGTATAGGGAAGGCAGGGCAACATATCAGCTTGGATGCCATGGAATGTTCAAGTTTTGCTGCAGTATGAGATTTGCACCTGCTACAAACAAACTTTGGGTTTTTCCAGAATGCAAACTGAAGAAATGTATACACAAGTGGCTCGCAGCCTAGAAATTCCATGTCTTCCCACATTGGTTTTTTAAACAGAATCTTAACACCCACATTTGCATATCTGGCCTGGGACACCTATAATCATTCAGTTAATTTGGTGAGTGGACAAAAACTGTTTCAGAGGTTGGAATCTTTCCTTTTTGGGGTTAAATATTAAGTCTGTTTTATTTATGGAGCATAACTGGTCCAAGTAGCTCTTCTTTAAATTAAAAAAAAAGTTCAGAAAATATACTGTTTCTCTAATGCAGCACTCTTTCTGTAGACATATTCATCTCTGGAACTCCTCACTCAGAATTCTCAAAGGGCCAAGGAGAGTAATAGGGAGTTTAATGAAATAGGCCACAACTTTGAAATATTCCTTCTCTAGAAGAGTGTCAGCATCATTATGGGGGGTTGTTAAATTTTGAGATTCCTGGAATTAAACCCAGGTCTACTGAATCAAAATTCCTAATGCTGGTTCAGGACTCTGTGTTCACACAAGGCTGATAAGCACTTTTGTAGACCTCTGCCAGATGCCACCAGCTAGTTTTACAGACACACCCTGGACCTATTCTAGTCTTAGGAGAGTATTTCTCATGCATGTGTAGAAATTCACCTGATTCTGGGCTGCCTACCTTTTGCCTCTTTCTGGAGGGAAGGATTATTTTCTAAATGATTTACCTAAAACAGAAATAAGAATTTTTATCTCCTTTTTGGTCCTTTCTTTTTCTTCTACCACCCTCCCCTCCTTTCCTCTCTTTTCAGAAAACTTTCTTGGCCTCAGTTACAAACATATGTGACATACTGAGGAAGATATAGGGGGAAATGCCAGACAACAATAAAATGTCAAGGTGAGCCAATCTCATTTTTGGTGTTCATGTGGGTTCTCCAAGGGGAAGGATGGCACACTGCAAGGCTCTTGGGGAGAGCATACGGGAAGTGGAAAGCTGAATGCTGAAGAATGAAACAAAGACATAATTTGTGAGGGAGGGCAAATGGTAGCGAACTGAAAATACCTAAGTATGCAAATTCTACTCAAACTACGACCTAGTATAACAGTGTGGAAGGATATTGTGTGGGGAAGTCAAAGGTTTAAATAAATTTCTTTGACTTCTAGCTGAGGCAAAGAAGTGATTATTTACCTGCTTATATTTATTCACATGGCATAACATAAAGTTTTTGCCAACACACCTCCATTCTGACCACCTCCGAATTCAAAAAGTAACAGGAAACATGCCTGGGTAACAGTCTGGTTCTCACAAAGATCCATAACATGGGATGTGCCAAAATTAAGTTAGTTTTTAATAATTCATTTAAAATGACAAATGTGTTTACAGTGAAGTGAATGTTTTACTCTGAACCTGCCTTAAGTAGTGACAAAACATGGTAAGATTTGGGGGTGCCATAGACCTTCCCCTGTACTCTATTATTTCCCATCCAGCCTACAATGCTCCTGTTAATTTTTATCTGAAGAACTGTTCCTTTAGATTAGACAATATGTTTAAAAGCCCCAAATCACAGAGTCCCAAAAGCAATTTCACAAGGAGCTACTCAATGGAAGTTGGTGCTGTCAACCAGAAAGTGCCAAGGCCCAGAGAGCTGGGATTGGGGGGAGCAGGATGGGGAGCAGTAGGGGACAAGTGGTTGTTTGAGGAGGGCAGGCCTTCCAGGGTGTCACACAATGGGGGCATGGGGACATCATCAGGCAATAAAGAAACATCAAGGCAGCACTGATGGAGAAAACACCAATAACATTCTCTTGCTTTATGGTAATTCCCTGGGCTGGACCTGATATGGGTTTAATGGAAAGAATAAGGTAGGTCCAGAAGTTGAGGCAAAGAGAAGTTGGGGACATTTTAACGCAATGCATGGACATAACCTATAACAGGGGGCATAGCATATGTCAGCAGGCTGTTTAACTTTTAGTCAACTATTATTTTTTCTGCATTAAACCAATGCTGATGGATTATTTTAGAGAAAGGATGGACCAATTTCTCTAATTGGTCTAAGGCTAAAGGAAAAATATAATTGACCTCATTCTCCTAACTGTGAACACAATTCATGCACTATTTGTCTCTGGCAGGATTAGTTCTAATGATTCATGTCTGTGAGAATTGAATTTCTTGGTGAAAAGCATTGTGAAAATTGAAGTTATAGTTATAGGTTCTTAAACTCTGAGCATAAAACCGTTCCCTAAATAGAAAATAGGTTAAATAATGTTTTCTTGTCTTTTTTTTCTGTCACTTATGCTGTTTCTTGAGTTTTTGATTCCTGATTATGCACTGAGGACATTAGGGATGTGGGAGCGAAATGACTAAAACATTTAGCTCCAGTGAGGGACAGTTTTGGCCCCTGAGATCCTGCTAATTGGGTGAGTACCTGCCTTCTCTCACTCTGGTCCATCTGCCAGGGTTTTACACATGCGTGGAGACATGTACAGCATTGATTTTAATGTGATGGGGCCAATGTTCACCCTCATGTGAAAATCAGCCTCATTAATTTAGAGTTGGGATTGAGTTTTATCAATGTGATTGGGCATAAGATTAGGGAGTAATGGGCCTTTGGTAAACAGAGGAGAGCATGACATGTCTATATAGATGAAAATTCGTATTAGAAAATACAAACTTTGTGTAGCATTACAAATTAAAACAATAACAACAACAATAAAATCCCAAATGTAAAAGTTCAGGTCAGATTGAGCTTCTGTGACTCCAGTTTATGATTCTTATTTTAAAATTGTTTTCTATTTATAAAGACCATTCCAAATCCAAACTATAAACCAGTTTTGGATTATGGGATATTTTGGATCATGTACCTTTCTTGCTATGTCCAATAATTAAACTAGTAATTGAAAGTCAAATGATTAGGGACTATGGATTTCTCTGACTTCTAAACTAGAGTACAGATAATATCCAAATAGTGAAATTTGTCTAAGTGTGTGTGTATAAATATAAATATATACTTAAATATAGTCAATAAATATAGTCAAATATAGTCTATATATATATATATATACTTAAATATAGTCAATAAATATAGTCAAATTTATTTATATATACACACACATACACATATATACACATATATATTATTTTGTTGATTTATATGTAGGTAAGATGTTTCTCAACATGATATTCTGAGGTGACGTTAGCAAAGTAAAAGAACTTCCTGACTATTCTGAGCACAACAGGAGTGAAAAACAAATGATCCCACAATATTAGGAGCCAGGTTTTGTGTAATATTATTGTTGTTGTTACTGTCATTACTATCAGCATTATCTCCTAATTTGTAGCAACATATCTGGTACATTGTAAGGGCTCATTTTATGGTTACTGAGTTAAAAAATCAAAGTTACTTCATTGCACTCCACCTTCTGCAGCATCTTTTATTTCAAATGAGGTCCTGGGTAGAAAGACCAGTGTAGCCCAAAACCAAGATGCCGGGAGAGCAGTGTGACAAAAACCTGTGTGTTGAATTAAGAAATAAAGAAAAAACAACTGTATTCTCAAAGTCCCATAGATAGAAAACATCTCGGCGATTTTGTTATTTTTTTTCATGTTTCATTCAAACAATACATGCTAGCACTGAAGCATCTACTAAGAGGATGAATGTGCAGTAAATCTGAACCAGTTAAACCTTAATAGTGTAAATGAAACCTTTAAATTGTGTGAACCACTATCAGCCTTGCAACTCTTCACATGTGCAAAGAATTGAATGAAGACATATGGTCACCATCAACTTGGTTATTTAATTCCGAGATGACACACGTTTAATCTAACTGAAAGGGGAAGCTACTATATAGCTGGTTGTAATTAGCGAACCACAAATTTCTATAACCACTACAGTCTAAACCAAAAGCCAAAATGGCATTTCATGATTACACCATCCCACCCAGATTTGCATTTCTTGATGAATTCCCAAGGTTAGGATGCGAGCCATACTGTAAAACCAACCCTCAATTACACCTTTTTAGAGGGGAAGATTAGTGGCAGGTGGTGCCTGCTATAAAAGCCTCATTAAAACACCTTCTGGTGGAGTTTCACAAAAGGAAGCCACCAGATGGAGACCCATCTCCACATGGTAGTCTTACCTCAAATGAGAGTTTCACCTGACACTTTGGGGACAGACCATTTTTTTCTCACCTAACAAGCCACTGAGGTTCAAAAGACGATCTATTAGGATTAATCGTACTTGATCACTAATCCATTGTAATGCCATATGCTGAAAGCGTTGTTCACTGTGAAGCCTGGAGCCAGGTAGAGCCCCTCTGGTAATGTAAACCCTCCCATTTTGCTGCAGCTAATCTAATTTCACCTCCTCCCAGACCTCAGATGCCAGGAACAATGCTTAACTCCTTCCTACACTGTCTCTGATGAATTTTTGAATGGTAGCAAATCTGATCTCAAGGGTAATGATGCTGAAACCTGCTGACTAATTGGAAAATGATTTTCCTGGTGTTGCTTGCTTAGTGGGGTGAATGGATAAAAGGCATTTATTCCATTGTGCACTAATTCAAAGACTGAGTCCTGGCCTTCTTATCAGCACAGCTTGGTATTACTTATCTCCTCCTCTTTCCTAAACGTGTTTGTCGAATCTGCGATTTACTGGATTGGAACAGGGGGCCAGCAGGGCAGAGAATGTGAAGTTTACATTTCATAGAGGAGGGTCTGTCACCTTATGCAGGTCTTGATGCAAGATTTTATTTTCCCCCGTGGTGGTCCTTTGGGATGGATTTAAACCATTAAGTACCAAACAGTATAACACATTTTATGTGTGTGTGCGTGTATGTATATGTATATATGCATATAGAGAACAAGTTCTATTGTATGCTTTGTGTTGCAAATACCACCCACAAAGATGTTTTCTAAAAGAAAGATGACCTTTCTTGCTCAAGGCCGCATGTCTGAGAATTGCATGCATGAAGGTAATCACACACATATGGCCACATGAGCCCCACACATTTCACTCTATTCCTGGGGCCCTAATATGACAAGTTAAATAGCATAACTTCCAAATTCTCTGCAACATTTTGTGGTCACTTGGTTCCAGATATAGGCAGACTGCTAGAGGGGATAGAGTAAATAATCCATCTGCAATGTATATTACACAGTATCATCAAGATAACAGTAGTTGTCCTAAAGTAATGCCATATGTATTTAGCAAATGGAACCTGGCCTCCTCTAGCTTCACACCTTCCTAATAAACTACTGCCCAAAATGCAACAGTATTTAGAATGTTACCATAATTATTGGTAATCGATGTTTCAAAATATAATCTTTCTGTCACCTATCATTAGTGTGTGGGGCATGGTACTTATTAAAATGCAGATTCTTAGGCCTCCATACAGACTTATGCTATGGGAATTTATGGAGGGATAATATGAGCATTGATATTTTTTACAATTTTTTTTGCATATTTTCCAGGAGATTCTGATGAACACTAAAATTTAAGGTCCAAGATGAAGAACACAGGTTCCCACCGCCTACTCTGAAACCCAGCCAGAGGTCCACAGACGCCTAGTTTCTTCTTTCCTCATACTCAAGGCTGTGTGATGCTGTGGTTAGGGGAGGGGATGTGACTGCAAGGTGTCTTCTGAGTGAGATGGAAAATGTAACTAGGGAAGTTTGTAACTAGGGAAGTTTGCTATGAGTGTTTTCAGTTATCTAAATGGCATATCTAATATGTCTCATACATGTTTATGAACCCTTAAAAAACCCTTGAATTTCTAATGACACATATAAATCATTCTAGTTTTTTTCTAATAGTTTATATAGTCATGAGACACCATGGATAATATATAGCCCCAGCATTTTGCAGCTGGAAGACTTTATTTTATCATACATGAGAATTGCTAGATTTGGCCAGTCAAGAGAGGGAGTCCCTTAGGATATTTTTTACCAAAACAAACTGTAAAGCTCAGTGGCCTGTCAGTTACATTGAAACAGAGATTCAGGCCTTCTCTGTAATGACACAAAGAGGATATCACTTCTCTATTTGATGCCATTGCATTTACCAAAAAGCATGGACCATACCTCATTTCATTAGTCTCCCTTATTCACACACAACTTTTACTTCAATATATTAAGTATCAAAGATGTAAATATTTTCTTATACATTTTGGTAATAAAACTCCAGAGAGAAAGGGCAGATTTACCAACATTAGAAACCTGCCTTATCTTACTCAGCCTCAGCCCCACCTCCACCCCAGGGGTCTATAGGCGTGAGGACTCTGCTGAAGCAGAAAGGAGCCTAAAAGAAAAGAGTGTGGTGCACTGAAACCTGGACTCACAAGAAACAAGCCAAGGAGAGGTCATCCAGGACCAGCTGCTCCAGCCTGACCTTGGGCCTAAATCGGCCCGTCAAAGACAGTCAGAATCCTGTGTGGAGGACAGAGTCAACTCTAGTCTTGTGAGGAGTTCAGGGGGTTAGTGTCTTTGGTAGGACCAAGAAGCAGTGATTGAGCAGGATAGCTATCTCTCTGCATTGGGGCCACCATGCACCTTAGGACACTGTGGGGCCCTAAGTGATAGGGGATGGAGGATTCTTCCCAGAAGCCTGGATCTCCAGGCAGCAGAGAAGAGACCCTAGGTATTTGTGGAACACAGACTCCTAGAAGAGGAGTCTGAGGCTCTGTGTTGATCAGTGAAGCAACAATCTGAACACTGGTATTGAGTTCCTAGATCCCATTCCTCCCGGGATGCTGGTGAGGCCTGCAGACTTAGGTTAATCTTAAAGTAAATAAATAAGATGAAATAAAAACTATATTTGACCTTGTTTCTTTCTGATACACACACATATGCAAATATATATGTGATAGTATGCTTTTCTTGTCTACCCCTTTTCTTCTCCATTGCTGGCCTGCTAATAGGAGAGAAAATGAACCCCACCATGATGTCTTTTAGAAAATATGACTCCCAGTCTGCTTGAACCATGGCTTTTTGCCCTCCTCCCTGAACAACATGAGCTTCAGCACCTACTCCAGCTTCTCCACAAGCTACTGGACACTGGGCTGTGTGCAGGTGTCCAGCCACAGTGTCCAGCCAGCCAGCAGTATAGCCAGCATCTATGCAGACACCAGGGGCTCAGGCTCCCATATCTTCATGTCCAACTTCACCAGCATGCAGGGTGTCTGGGGGTCTAGGGGTCTGGCTGCAGGGTCTGGTGGGCATAGGAGTCATCCAGAGTGAGAAGGGGACTCTGAAGGATCACCTGGCCTCCTAGTGGAAAGGGGGAGAGGCCTGGAGGCTGATTATTGGAGACAGGAGAGCAAAATCCTGGAACAGCTAGAGAAGAAGGGGCTCCAGGTCAGAGACTAGGAACATTATTTCAAGGCCATCAAGAACGTCAGGGCTCAGATCTTTGCAAGTTCTGTGGACAATGCCCACATCGTTCTGCAGATTGACAAGGCCTGTCTTGCTGCTGATGACTTTAGAGGCAAGTATGAGACAGAGCTGGCCATGCGCCAATCTGTGGAGAGTGACATCAATGGGCTCGGAAAGGTTATTGATGACATCAATACCACTTGGCTGCAGCTGAAGATAGAGATCAAGGCTCTCAAGGAGAATCTGCTCTTCATGAAAAGGAACCATGAGAAGGAAGTACATAGTCCACAAAACCAGATTGTCAACTCTGGGTTGACTATGGAGTTTGATGACGCCGTATCTCAGGACCTCAGCAAGATCATGAATGGATATCTGGGCCCCATATAACAAGCTGTCTCAAAAGAACTGAGAGGAGCCAGACAAGAACTGGTCCCAACAGGCTGAGGAGAGCACCCCAGAGGACACCTCGCAGACCACTGAGATAAGAGCTGCTGAGATGACACGCACAGAGCCGAGACATACAGTCCAGTCTTGGAGGTCAACCTGGGCTCCACAAGAAATCTGAAGGCCAAGTTAGAGAACAGCCTGAAGGAGGTGAAGATGTGCTATGCCATGCAGATGGAACAGCTCAACGGGATCCTGCTGTACCTGGAGTCAAAGCTGGCCCAGGCCCAGACAGAGGGCAGTGCCAGGCCTAGAAGTATGAGGCCCTGCTGAACATCAAGGTCAAGCTGGAGGCTGAGATCACCACCTACTGCTGCCTACTGGGAGAAGGGGAGGACTTCAATTTGGTGATGCCCTGGACAACAGCCACTCCATGCAATCCATCCAAGAGGCCACCACCCGCAGGATTCTGGACAGCAAGTAGTGTCTGAGATCAACAACACCGAAGTTCTGAGGCATTAAAGGCAGCAGAAATATGGCATCCGCTGGGGGTGGGGGCAAGGAGGCCAATAAAAAGTTTAGAGATCATTGAAAGAAAAATATGGCTTCCAGTGACCCTCATAAGCAGTAGTAATGCACAGGGAGTATACAAAATTGAATTTGTAACATAAATATAAATGATCCTGAATTTCCTTTTCCTTTTATTTTTCATTTGTCATGTTTTTTTGATAGTAATATCTATTGCTACAAAGTACTGTACTGCGTACAAATATCAGAGCAGAGTTCAAAGCTTTTATTATAAAAGAGAGTGTCCTGCTTTGATAAGAAAATAATTAAGATAATTTCTGACAAGACAGCATTTATGGTTCTCTTCATCTATCATTTGTGTAATATTGAGTGAACTCTAAATTTTCTTTGCCACATTTTCCTCAAACCTTCTTCTCTTCCTTGGTTGTGACTGATTGACTGATTGATTATTTTCCTTCTTTTTCTTACCAGATACTTCCCCTGGTTATGTCTGGAAGGGCTGGGTAATCTTCCATTTAATTGAAAGTTTCTGTTTGCGTCTGAATGTTGGTCATAGCCACCTTCAGGAAGTATTTATTCTTCCTCCTGACTTTCCTCTTCTGGTTTTTTCCCACCCCCCAATATTTGTTACCATTAGTTTAAAGTCAGGATTTCTGTGTTTTCTACACATACAAAATATCTGAGTTTTATTTATTTGTAGCTATTTGCTGTGTAAATCCCTGTGGAGTAGGGAAAAGTGAACACATGTATTTCCCAGCTCTCATTGTGTGTGCTAATATGTGGAAAAGCTCTTGGTTCATGAGTGAAGAGAGATGATCATGCAATCCA
This sequence comes from Pteronotus mesoamericanus, assembly GCF_021234165.1. Classification (NCBI taxonomy): domain Eukaryota; kingdom Metazoa; phylum Chordata; class Mammalia; order Chiroptera; family Mormoopidae; genus Pteronotus; species Pteronotus mesoamericanus. The sequence continues at coordinate 28,850,248 of NW_026555245.1, read as the reverse complement.
AACAGCAATCCTCTTTTTTTCTCCCACACTCAATTTAGTTATCAAAATAAAAGGTTTCTTTTTCTTCTGTAAAACATTTACTTGTAGGGCTTTTATCTTCTCTGATTACCTCAGCTTTCCCCCAAAGAAGAAATCTAAACCCCAATTAGGGAGAGCAGGGAGTAGCAGAGTTAGGTGCCTGAATCCCCAGCGGCTGCTCTCACTAAACAGACCACAAGACTCTCTCAACCAACCTAATTTCTTCCCATTTAACTAATGCAAGGATGGGAGTCGCCTTTGCAGGCCAGTGGGCAGGAGCTGAGAAACACTCCCCCAAATGAGTGAGGATGTATGTCTGTTTACTACACAGCATGCTGGCCTCCAGCTAATGACATTAATCCCCCTACTGCGTTTCATTAGGTGACAGACAGGGAGCCACACTTTGGAGGGAATCAACTGCTTCCCCCCCATCAGCCAGCTGCAGAGAAGAGTCGCTCCAGGATCAGTGCTGCTCCCCTCATTTGCTTTTCTTCCTCTATTATCCCTGACATGTTCACTGAACTACAGACTGCATATGTTTAAAAATAATTAAATGTGCTCCAAACAAATAGGCAATGTTTCCACGATTCCTGCAATGAACGTTCTGGGTGTTTTGACAGATTTTTCTGCTCGTTGGATTCATCAAGCAGCCTGGCTCTTTGCTGTCACTCCCGACAACCTGGCAGATAAACCTCCAGGGCAGGCTCCCTGGCCCAAGTTCCTTCCCCTGCTCTGACCTTGAGGCACAGAGTGCTTTCACACTGAGGGTCTAGAGACCCATTGGGGTCATGCATATCTGGGGTCCCAAGGCATTGTGGTTCATAAGTGGAGCCATTAGATGAAAGGAAAAAAAAAGCAAAATAAATTTGGGGTTTTATTTTGAATGGTTCTACTGTATTATACTGAGAAGAGAGACTAAAAAATAATCATAGGAGATAAAAGAAATGACACCAATGGGCATTAAAGGTACCACGGGGCATTAGGACCATCCTCATTGCAACTCTGTGTCAAATCTGGACGTGCCTGCAACTCCTGTTTTCAATATTTTAAAAATTAAGATGTCTCTTTTAAAAGATGAAGAAGAGCACTGGCCAGGTGACTCAGTTAGTTGGAGCACTGTCTTATACACCAAGAATTTGTGGGTTTGATCCCTGGCCAGGGTGTATATGGGAGGCAATCAATTGATGTTTCTCTCTCACATAGATTCTCTCTCTCTTCCTCTCTCTCTCCCCACCCCCCATACAATAAACATATCCTTAGGTGAGGATTTAAAAAAAAAGATTTAGAAGAAAGAGGATGAGAAGGAGAGAGGTTACAACTTACATAAAATATAGCAGGATAAAACAAATTAAAATATATATAAAGAAAATCAACCAAAGGGGAAAAATAGAAAGTTAAAAAAGAGACTTGGCAAGTTTAGGGCACAAAAAGAACACCATACTAAAAATAAGAGAATCCCAATTATTTTTCTTACTGAGACAAGGGTCTTCTACCTACAAAGGATATATTATGACATAATGAATAATATCCTCAAAAATACTCACTGAGTAACAGATGGTAGGTGAATGGGAGTTACTTGATTCTCAATATAGGCTTATAAAATCTTGGAAAATCATAATTATTTTAGGGAATTCTGTGAAGTGAGGAGTATGTGAATGTGTATGTCTAACTTGTCAGGGAGAAATAATAAATACAGAGTAATACAACTCTAATGGTCTGTCTCAATCTAGGAATAACTTGGAGAGAAAACAAAACAGCTCTATATACTTTACGCAGTAGTCTTAACAGAGATTTGAATTAATATTGACAATAGTTAATGTTCAGTAGCATTAATTTATCCATTGGCAACTATGACAGTAGTGCCCAAGGTCATCCTAATATCTTATGAATCTTAAAGAACCACAAATAACCTGTTGAAAAGCAAAAGTTTCTCCTCAAGGAAGAATTTTCTAATATACTGCAAAATGAGTTATCAATACCAGAAACTGGCAAACTACAGCCTATTGGTCAGATCCACCCTGCCCCTTGTTTTTGTATAGCCTGTGAACTGTGGTTTTGACATTTTTTTCAAGTGGTTGAAAAATTCGATAGAAGAACAATATTTTGTAACATGAGAGTTATTTGAAATTCAGTTTCAATATCCATAAGTAAAGTTTTCTTGGATCCCAGCCCTGCTCACTCGTTGGCAGAGTGAGCTCGGCGGCTGTCCATTACAACAGCAGAGTTGCGGCAGAGATTGCATGGCCCATGAGCTCTAAAATATTTACTCTCTGGCCCTTTACGGAAAAAGTTTGCCTACCCCTGTCCTACACCAGAAACAATAAAAGCAAAGCTACGATATCATTTATATTTTTTCTGATTACCTAAGTAAAACAGATTAAAACATTTGTCATATTTTTTTGAGGGCTATTTGATAATATGTACCAACTAACATAGAGTATGCTTAGGTTTTGACTCATAAAATCCACTTCAAATGTATTTATCCAACAGTGAAAAGTGGGAAACAATATATATATGTACAACACACAGAAAATAATTAAATGAATTATGGTATAGTTAAATAAGTAAAAGTCCTGCAGCTATTAGAAAGATAATTACATATATGTAACCAGGACACAGATAAATTGGAAGTATTCTCAGCTTACCTGTACCATTACTACCTTTTTAGGAGGGAGAATTCTTTGTTTCTGGGGGGAAATCTGGCAACTCTTTGTTCCTGGACTTTTAATATACTGATTGGGAAAATCTGGAATTACATTGTGCTGGAAAAGGCTAAAATGATTTACATTTTATGGGCGTGGAACTACTGCTCTTGGGGAAAGGCAATGGGAAATGGAATGGATTTGGAATGTTGGGAAGAGGAAAAGAGGGAATAGAGTGTGGTATTAGTTTCCTACGGTTTTTATAGCAAAGTACTGCCAACAAGGTGGTTTAAGACATTTTTTTTTTTTTTTTTTTGGTCTCACATGACTGAAGATCAAAAGTCCAAAGGCCATATGCCCTTGAAAGGCACTAGGAAGGATCTGTTCCCAGCATCTCCTTGGCTTGATATGGCTATCTCCTCCCGGTGTCTATCCACATTGTATTCCTTCTGCGTCCAAAGTTTTCCTTTCATGAAGACACCAGTCATATAGGATTAGGGGCCATCTCAAACATTTCATTTTAACTTGACTACTTTTTTGACCCTACTTTCAAATATGGTCACGTTTCAAGGTACTGGGGGGTTGTTATATATTACACATATTTTAAGTTCTTTCATGTTTTAATTTTTACATATATTATTATTCTATAACCTGCATGGATATTTTGGGTGTAAAGTTAAATTGCTCTTCATTGCCTTTTAAAACATATTAAGCTGGGCACACTACCACACTATTACTGACTGAGGTGGTGCTGCTAATGTATGGTTTTTTTTTCAGTTTTTTAAAATTTATTGTTGTTCAGTTCAGTTGTCGCACCTTTTTCCTCATTACTCACAGCAACCCTGTCCCCCGCACTCCCATAGTCAATCCTCCCCATTGTCCGTGCCCATGGGCCTTCTATTCATGCTCCTTTGCTTCTCCCTTCCTCTTCTTCCCCCTGTTATATCCTTCCCCACTTCCTCTCTGGTCACTGTCAGTTTTTTTTTCCTTTTATGTCTCTGGTTCTATTTTGCTCACTTTTTTGTTTTGTTGATTAGGTTCCACTTATAGATGAGATCATACGGTATTTGTCTTCCACTGTGTGGCTTATTTGACTTAGCATAATGCTCTCCATTTCCATCTATTCTGTTGCGAAGGGTAGATGTTCCTTCTTTCTTTCTGCTGTGTAGTATTTCATTGTGTAAATGTCCCACAGTTTTTTGATCCACTCATTTACTGATGCTATGTATATTTTTATATGTAACTATGTTTACCATACTAAAAATATAATTTTATTTTTGACAATCTGATTTCCATTTTAGGTCTCATTCCACAGTCCAGCTTGGGTAAAGTTAGTCATTTGAGGTAAATACAATCTATTAAGGGTCATCTTCCCCTATTCCACTTCCTCTATTTAACATAGATCTCCATAATCATTTTAGATCTTGGTAAATGTAGCAGTAGTGTTAAGCTCACTCTCTAGTCTCTGTTCTTTCTTACTCTGTGAAGTAAAGCACATTTTTTAAAAACGTAAGTCTTACAAACCTTATCGTCTAGGTTTGACACAGAAATTTTAGGAAAATGCTTGCTGAGCTAGTCATGTTTATTTTTTCACCCTGCCCTCCCAGTGTAGATTAAAAAAAATGTTATCGGGCTATTGGACCAAGGAGTGTTATAGGGCAGAGCTATGAAAAGAGAATCCCTAACTCCTCCCCATCACCCACAGAACTAGTTCCAGGGAAAAGTGCCAGAAACCCAAAATAATAGTTGGTAGATCTGAGAATACAGGAAATCTGTGCCTCGGTATCCTAGTGATTGATCTGGAAGATGACAAGCTAGGTACCAAAGTTGCTGTGGGACAGTAGGGGTGCTGAGATGGCTGCAAGATGTGCCTGGACCTAAAACTGTCCTAGTAAATCCCTGGTCCCTCCAACTGGATGGGAAAGAGACAAATGCTTTTTCAGGTGCCTGGAAGGGGCTTATGTGACAGCAAGAGTCATGAATGGGAACTGCAATTGTGATGAGGAAATATGGTGGTGGAGAGTTTTCTTTGACTCTTAAAGACAGTACTGTGATCAGAAAGGAAGAGAGAAGTCCCAGAACATGCTATCTATTTTATGTGGTTTCATTGTTACAAATTACTTTTAGTGCTATAGGACCACATGTTTATATTTCAAGGCATAGAGAAAGGATCTTTGGTCATCTACAGAAATTCAATGAGGCATGGAGGACAAAAATTAATTTGGTTAACATCTTCCAGTTGTAAAGGTAAAAAGTCAAGTAATGCAGCATTTTATATAGTATATATAATTTTTATAAAAAATAGATAACCCAAAACATAAAACAGAATTTTAAAAGTAATGTGATAATCCAGGATGAAAAGATTATAGATAAATTTAATTTATTGCTGTAATTTGTATATTTATAAAGTAACGCAATATCTTACTCACTTTATAAAAATGGAAAAACAATGTATCAGTACATAATTGTTTTAGAAAAATTTGAAAGTACACAAAAACACAACGAAGAACATAAAATTATGCAAAACTCCAGACCTAAGGTATCATTTATGTCAATGTTTTGGGTATAAGTTTTTATTTTTATATAGGCAGATTTATGTCTCATACAATTGAGATTATTTTATATCTCCCTCTTATAAACTTTAAAAACTTAAAAACATTATTTTAGAAAAATAAAGAGAGAGAGAGAAAGAGCACAACATCAATTTGTTATTTCACCCATTTATGCTTTTATTGGTTACTTCTTGTATGTGCTTTTACCAGATTGAACCCTCAACCTTGTTGTATCGGCAGGATGCTCTGACCAACTGAGCTACGTGTCCAGGGAACTCCCTTTTATAAACGTTTAAGCCTTAACAGCACATTATGAGTATTTTCTCATATCAGTAAATATTCTTTACCACATGACTTTTCACAGTATTCTGTGAATTAGATGTGCTATAAAAAATTTAAAGTCTTTCATGGTACATGTAGAATTTTCTGATTGTTAAAGAATTATACAAATAACTCTATGATAAAACTATTTATAGATAAATATTTAAGTCCTTGTTAACATTTTAAAATTATTTTTCTAGAAGCAAAATTGCTGTATTACAGAGTAAGTACATTATACTAGCCTCGAAAAGTATCTAATTACTTAGAGCCAAGTGTCTACCTTGCCCAATAAAAAAGTCTCATCAAACCACCTATAGAATCTCTAATTCCAACCCATGTGACTTTCCTAGAGTACTATCTAAAAAACCTAATTGAAAATTACTTTTATATATCTGAATATGGTGATATGCTATATAAGTTTGTTAGCTTCAGTGCAGTTAAATGTAAGGATTTCTATCAGAATGCTTGTTTTATTTTAGAAAAGTTGATATGGAATATTTCTTTCCCACAGTAGCCTAGTTCGTAAAAATGAAAAGTTAAATAGACCAGAGTAGAGTATACATGAATGTGATAGTTTACAGCATGGCCACCAACTCTGTAGTTCTCCTCCTATTGGGAAGTGTGAGCTCTCATTTCTCCCCTTCTTGGTGGACTTGTGACTGCCTCTACCAAAAGAGGATAATGGAAGTGACACTCAGTAGCTTCTGAGGTGACACTAAAAAGGGTCATGTGGTTTGCGGCTTTGACCTTGCTTGCTAGAGTACTGGCCTGCTCTGGAGGAAGTCTTCCCAGAGACACCATGCTGGAGAGGTTACCCAATGGTATTGGAAATTACAGTACCAGCTGAGCTCAGCCTTGTAGTCACACCTGCCAATGTGGCACAAAGGAGGGGGAAGAATCCCTCTTGAATGTGAATCTTCCAGTTCCAGTTGTGATAGTCTCCAAGTGTTTGAATTGCTCCCAGTTGAGGCCTGAGGCACTGTGAAGTGGACAGACCATCCTTGCAGTACTCTGGATTCCTGATGTGCAGAATTGATTACTGAAGTGGTTGTTTTTATGCCACTAGAATTTAGGGCTGTTTTTTTAGTGCATCCTTAGATAATAGTAACAATGAAAGAAAAATATGTGCATTCTTTACATAGGCAGATTGCACATTCAGCTCATTCAAAATGGCTTCAAATTATATAGATACAACTTAAAAAGATGTGAAGGCATAATACACCCATATTTTATCCCAGCAGAAATGATCTGATCCAGTGGGAGACAGCATGAAGTCACACTTTCATGCCAGTATTATAGTACAGATACCATACAGAGGGATAAATAGCCAAGAATGTAATCCAAGTCTCTATAATCCAGTTCAAATTGTATCCTGTTTGTGGAATCAAAGAGGGAAAGGTCAATAAAACCTGGGCAGAATCTTTATTATGTCTAATAATGAGAATCAAAAGGAAGCAAAAAGCACAATAGTCATCAATGGTAAATGTGCTTTCCTGAAGTCAAGTGGTCTCTGTGTAGACTATCACCCAGAAAAGCTCAGACTTGCACCTGTAATGCAATAGAGATAATATTATAGGTCTCATGTATCTAAAATTTTGGCAAGTAAAATGTTGTCCTGAACTAGTTAAGTCCTGAACCAGCAAACACAATGAAATGATTACTCTTTACCTGATCCAAATTATCCATTCCAAAGATGGTAATAAGGAAGAGGAAGTGTTTGGGGTTGGGGAAGGGCTATCGTATTTTTATTTCATACCCTGTGGATAATTTCTCTTCCTCTGGTCTAAGACATTATTTTTTGCACCATCAGATTCCATTTATATGTAAATGATTGAGAAAGTTTCCATTTTAGTTTGTTATTAGAGCACGTGCAAATAGTAACCTACGAGAAAGCAGTTGGCTCAATGCTCAGTGGCCTAAGTGATGTTCTGTCAAATTGGCCACTAATCCTTTTATTGAGATTCCTGTAGATTTAGAAATGGAAACCAGGACTGTTCTAGGCAAACCAGGACACCCCCTTGCAAAGATGACAGACTCCAGGGAGAGGCATTTCACATAAATGGAAGTTAGGTTCAAAGATAAGACCACTTATGTAGACAGATAAGATGTGCCATGACTTAGAAGACTGTAAATGTTAAGACATAATTATGTTTAACTTGCCAGGGATCCAGATTAGGACTAGGAGAAGAAAACATCTGTCATACTAGTCAGGAAGTCAACATCAGCCCCTCCATTGGTAACTCTAGCCTGTGCTTGTCAACAACTTCATAATTTGAGGATCCATGACCCTCCTTTGCCTTCAACACCCTAAAAGCAAACTTAACTGCAGGTCTGCCCTTTTCATTAGATAGAGACAAAAATAGGCATGGGTGGTGGAGTGGAAAGAGCAAAGACTTTGTAGTCAAATAATAATAATGATACTAACATCACAGGATAGTTATGAAAATAAATAAGACTAATACTTAGAAAGTGACTCTAACATTGATTGGTGATGTTATTTCCTACCAAGTGCTTAATATTCCAGTTAGTTCCAGACATATATTTATTCAGTAAATGTTGAATACCTCTAATGTGCCAGACTTGGCTGCTAGGATTAATATATACTAACACACAAAATAGATAACTAGTCTTGCCCCCAGGAAGCTTACAATCTCAATTTTGATGAAAGTCTAAAATCTGAAAATAATTTGTGTCTAAATTACATATGAATTCTGGAGAAAAAGAGGGCTTATTATGCTTCCCTTTAACTGTCCAAGTCAGCTTCTTCTAGGGAGTATGGAGATTAAACACATCCATGGCATTTATTACTAGAACTGTTTTATCTTTTTTGGTACTAAATGTATTAAGGTAACCTTGGTTACTGACATTGTATAATTTTTAGGTGCACAAGATTGTAATTACACATCTGTATATTCTATTACATGCTTACCACCCAAAGTCTAGTTTCCTTCCATTACCATGTACTTGACATCCTTCAACTGCTTCGCCTTCCTCTTACCCTCTTTCCCCTCTGGTAACCGCCATTGTGTTGTCTGTATCTGTGAGATTGTTCTGTCTGTTCATTTGTTACTTTTTGTTTTATATCCCACACATAAATGAAACCATAGGGTTTTTGTCATTTCTCATTTGACTTAGTTTGCTTAGCATAACTCTCCAGATCTATCCATGTTGTCACAAATGGAAATATTTCATCTTTGTTTTTGACCGAGTAGTATTCCATTGGCTATATTGACCACAACTTTATCCAAATATCTATTGATGGATGCTTATGTTGTTTCTGTGTCTTGGCTATTGTAAATAATGCTGCAAATAATGTGTCAGCTTTCTATCTTAGTGAAACTGCTTGGGTAGAAAATTTCTGCATAATCTCATTTTGGATTTTTTTTTAACAGAAAAGTCGGATAAGTACAAGTGTGTAGGCATCTATTCAAGGCAATTGAGGTAATAAAATTTTTTAGTATTAAGATTGAGTGTGGGCCAAACAGTAAGAAAGAAAATAAGGACATGTATCCATTTATTGCTGGGTCACTATTATCTAAACACATATGGAAGTGCAGTACGCTAGAATCTATTAACACAAAACATGCATCCTGTTGTGGTGTGAAAGACATATGTGCAAAAAAAATGCTTACACTAAACATGATCTTACAAAGATAAGTATAGGAAACCAGAAGTGTAAGCATTCCTTTTTCCCTGTGAAGGTAGAGGGCATAGGGCAGTGAGGGCTGGAAGACTTTGGAGAGTAAATGTTGTTTTTTTCTGGGTCTTGATCCACAGAGATGTTTGTCAACTTGGCTAAGGGTGGGCTGCTGAGAAATTTCCAGGCTGAATCAACAGGATGAACAAAGCACAGAAGTAATCATTTAAACCCTGCAATGTCCCTGTGAGGCTGATTAAATTATCTCCATTGTATAAATGAGGAAACAGACTCAGAGAGAGTTCTTCAGTTGTTCTGCTAAGAGAGAAAATGCCAGCTTTTTAAGGCACTTGGGCTATTCCCAAAGAATATTCTTTTTCTACTATATTAAGCTGTACCCCTGTTCATAGAATGAGGACAAAGGTACACCCAAATATCTATAATAGGTGTGTAAAATTGCTATTGTACTGTTCAAGATCTGAACCTCTTTGATCAGGTATGGATTCATTATTTAACCTGACATGAATATAAACTCCTTAAGACTTCAGATACAAATTAAACAATCACTGGGTACTTGGTGTTATATAAATGGTTTTGCATGCAATCTCAGAAGTTTCAACCTCCAATACAGGATAAAAGATGAGGTGGGGAGGACGCTGAGTAAGTTTGAACACTGCTGCCCCATGTAGAGGGGCAGCTGCTACCCAACAGATGCCAATTGTTACCATGCCGGATGGTAGTCCCAGGGTGGCCACATCTCCTGATTTTTTAAGAAGATAAACCAAAAATATAGATTTCATTTGGTACCTCCCCATTTTTAATTTTTGGAAACTAATTTTTTTTGAAGAAACACCCTAGAGACCAAACAAAATATTTCTTGGAGCTGTGACTAAGGGGCGCCTACTGAGAATGTCCAGCTATTTAAATTGCATTAGCAGGTAGTGGCGTTTACGATGGGGTGGGGTGGGCTTGGAGTGAGCTCAGAGGTCAGTGTAGGTGTTCAATAAACATCTGTTGACTAGTATTTTATGGGCCATCTGAGATGTCTGGAAACTTTCTGTTCTTGTTCTGTATTGAATTAAGTCATCTATCTTGGCACTTACAAGAGGGTCCTATGCTTCTTGACTGATCTCTTGGGGCTCCTTTCGTCTCCAGTCTTTATGGTGGATCCTTGGTCCTATACTTTCAATATGATCTCAAGTGACAAATAAGAGCTTTCTGATAAAGCTCTTCTCTGATCCTTGCCAAGTAGAAGGAGCATGGGAGCTACTCGAGGGGGGCTATGGTAGCAACCTGGCCTGTCTTCTGAGATGATTGGATGCAGCTTTATGATAGGGCCTGTCTCCTACCGGCCAATGTTGAGGTAAAAGAACCATAAATAACAGCGATTATATAAACATACCGTAAATCTTGTTGGTGTGACCAAAGAATGCCTACAAAGTTGATACCCAGGAGACAGACAAGGAAGTTACCTGATGGTGCTGTGGATTTTCAATTAAATGAACAAAAATGGTCAAGAATTATCAGAGAGTTTGCAATACACATAATATGTTATTCATGGAAGTTTTATAATCTAAAGAACTCATAAGAGTAAAGGTTCCAAGGTATCTTTCTGAAGGATTCGGGTTTTCCTTGTTATGGCTAAAATAAGCTCCAATTTGATACAATTGCCTAATATAAACAGGCATCCAGTTATTACATTGCTTTTTTGATATGCTAGGTACATTGTCTCCTTCACATATTTAATGTTTATAACAATGAACACCACAGACTGGGCAGATTATGAAGAAGAGAAATTTATTTTTTACCCTTCTGAAGGTTGGGAAGTCCAAGATCAAGTTGCCAACATGGTCAGGTGGAGGTGGAGGCCCTCTTCCTGGTTCTTAGTCAATGCCTTGTTGCTGTGTTTTCAGTGGAAGGGCCCAGGGAGCTCTGTGGAATCTCTTTCATAAAAGCACTAATCCCATTCATGAGGGTTCTACTCTCATGACCTAATCACTTCCCAAATCCCTCACTTCCCAAATACTATCACTTTGGGTTTTAGGTCTCCAACATGTGAATTTTGGGAAGGACACAAACATTTACACCAAAGCAAGTAGGTGCTATTAATATCTCCACTTTAAGGAGAGGAACTAAGGCAAAGAGAGGTTAGATGACTTGCTCAAATTTACAGAGTGAATAATAGAATTAGGATTTTAACTTAAGTTGTTTGGTTTCCAGAGCCATACTATCCTTATGGATATAATTTATTATGGTATTTATTACATTCTTTGATTAAAACAACCTCTCAAGCAGACAGGATAATGGGTGGAAGTTTTGAATACTCTATTAGTTCAAAATTGACAAAATACTCAGGAGTGAATAAAGACAGCCTCATGCCAAAGACCCTGAAGCTTTGGTGCACCTATAGTATATGTGAGGCTGCATAAAACAGTGGTCACTTGGTCCAGGTTGCTCTGGTTTGAAACCATCTCTGTGGCAAACAAGTTACTCAAGTCTCGTGCAAAATGATGAATAAAAGTGACTATTTCACTTTGTAAGTGTTGACCCAGAGAATAGCTCTCAGAATGGGGCCAACACATAATAAATTCTTAATAAATATTAGCTATTAGCCATTGAGCATGTTTAATAATAAACTAAGTCATGTATATTCCCCTATCGAACATTGCAATGTCCACACTATGTCTGAAATTAAGCGTGTACAGTGGAGAAAGCAAACATGAGGAAAGCACAGAGTATATATTCTAGCAGGAGGAACTGATGTAGAGGGAAAAACTATTTCATTCTATGATAAATGCTAGGGTGGAGTTATGTCCACAGAAATATGGGAACAAGTGTGGAAAGCATGATCTGTTCTACCTGGAAAGTTCAGGAGGGCCTCACAATGGAGCAACATATGAACTAGACATTGAGGACTGAATAATTGCTCTCCAGAAATAACAACCCAAGCTACAAAGTAGAAATGTGGAAGTGCTCTGTGTCTTGGAGTGGTGAGTGGTTAGTATGGACCAAATAATGGTCTTATCTCTTGATGTGCAACAGACTTGCCTGGCTACAATTAATGTATTTTATTTTACAGAACAATTTTATATTTACAAAAAAGTTGAGCAGATAGTACAAAGAGTTCCTATATACTTCTTTCCCCCAGAAAGTTATATATTTTAAAACACTCCATTGGAAATTTTGATACAAAGCCTGGATTCAGTATTCTTGGCTAAAATCAATATTAAATGTGGGAGCAGTATGTCCTGTGGGCGAAGGGTGCAGAGAATGGAAAGAAGAGGATGAGCTACATGAACAAGGAGACAGGCAAGGTGGAGGTAAGATAGCACTGTGCCCCATTAGGGCCTGCCAAGGAGATTTTGAGCACGAAAGTGAGATATTCTGATTTATATTTTAGACTGGTGGACGTGTGGAGAAGGGTTAAAAATTAATTGGAAAATGGCAAGGCTGTAAAAATGAGATGGGAGAATGTTGTAAAAACTCAGGCCAGAGCAGATTAGGGTAAAAGTTGGAGCTGGAGGGCCCATGTGTGGCCCCTATGACAGAATGAGAAAGAACCATGGGGCTGCTGGGAAAGGCAGGAACTATTTGACATGGGTGATAGTATGCGGGGGCAGGGGGGTGGAGTACTTTATTCCTCATGAAACTGCGAAGACATATTTTCTCTCCCTTTCCCTCTCCCTCCATCTCATGGTGTTCTTGCCTCCTTTAATTTCTACTTCATTCTTCTCTCTGGCCAGCTATCTCATTAACTCAGCCTGATTATACAGAATGGTAGTCTTGTCCCTAATTCTGTAAGACCTGTCTTCTCTGACGACCCTCTTCAATAGACACTGACAGTCACATCTCCAAAGGGAGATAATATGTCATCCTTTCACACTACCTCAGCCTTAGCCCCACCCCAGCCCCACCCCAGCCCCAGCCCAACCCAGCCCCAGCCGCAGCCGATGGATTGGCTCTCCTTTGGTAAAGTGTCCTCTTCTAGTCCACGCACTGCTAGTTGACTGGGGGAAGGAAGAAGTCAGATGGTACAGAGTATGAGTGCTTTGACAGAAGGACAGAGGACTATGGGAGAATAAGTACCATCAATATGTCTAGTAAAAAATGGACAATATAAAGTGATTGATTAAATGGGAGGGAAAAGGACTAAAAGGCAAATGTATGAAGTGCCATGAGAGAGAGAGAAATAATCACTACAGAGGCGGAGAGAACAGAGGGGTTGATTTTGGTTGGATTGACCTTGCCGTAAAGTGTTTCTATCAGCAACAATTTATAGGGGGAGGCTCTAATTGTTTTCTATTGCTGCTCTAATGAATGACCACAAACTCAGTAGTATAAAGCCACAGAAATACAGTTTTTAATAGTTTGGAATATCAGTGGTTCCACAAGAGTCTCTCAGGCTAAAACCAAGGTGTCACCAGGACCGCATCTCTTTCTGGAATTTTGTGGGGAGAATCCGTTTCCTTGTCCTTTCCAGCTTTTGGAGCCAGCCCCTTGCTTGACTTTGGCATCTCTTCCTCCATCTTCAACACAGCAACAGTGATGGAGTTCTTACCACATCGCATCACTCTGACCTCATCTCCCGGCCCCTGTGGTTTCCTTGAGTATGCCTGGATAATCTAGTAGAGTCTCCTTATTTTAAGATCAGCTGCTTAGCAACCTTAACTCTATCTGCTACCTTAATTCCCCTTTGTCATATAATGTAACACATTCACAGGTTCTCAGAGTTAGGATGTGGACATCACAGGGGTGACTGGCATTCTTATACTTAGCACCAGGGAATTGCAAATGGACATGAGCCAAACAGAGAAGCAGGAAGGTGAGGGCTCTTCAGAGAAAAATGCATGTGGTCTGGTTTGGTTGGAGCTGAGAATCTATGAAGTATTAGATGACAGAGATAGAATAACAGTCTGAGGTCACATTATAGTCGACCTTTTTCACTTTGGCCATTCTCTTAGCTGTGTAGTTGTATCTTGTGGTTTTAATTCACATTTCTCTGATGACTAATCATGCTGAACAAGTTTTAATATGCTTATTGTCCATTTCTGAGATTATTTTTTTGTTGTTGAGTGGACGTGTGTTTGTGTGTATGTGTGCGCATGAAGGTTGGTGTCATACTTGGGGGGCTATATGTTTGGAGAGCTTCGAAAATTATGCTCCAAGAGATGGAATGTGCTTTTTAAATGTAAGTGACAGGGAGTCACTGAAATTTTTAGAGGAAGTAAATGAGAAAATAGCAAGCAGTTGCTTTAGGAAGGTAAATGTGATATATCAAATATATAAATGTATAAATTTGTATATATCTGTGCGTGCATGTGTGTGTGTGTGTGTGTGTGTGTGTGTGTGTGTGTATGAATGATTGGGACATGGAGAAGTTGGGTGAAATCAACTCAGGTGAGAAAATACTGAAATATTCTACATCAGAAAGAATTAGGATGTAAACTAGAGATGTGGCTGTGAGGATGCCCCATGAAAATAGAGAATAAGCTATTCAGGGCAGCTGTAGATTAGTTAACCTGCTTGAGTTTGTTCTGGGCATTACAAAAATTGCTAAAAAAGGTTTTTGAGTTAATAGCTCCTGAACTGTGGTTTCATATTTGGAGATGGTTGTCTGATCATGCACACAATCATGGCTCTTTAGTGGGGAGGTGAAGTAAAGATGACCTCACCCCAGTGCCCTTGGAGTTGGGTGAACACTTGCAAGCTGCAGTGGGCAGGACCTAAGTGAGACTATCAACATTAGGAAAGAGGAGTTAAGCCATAAAGCTCTGTTGAAATGATATTAGAACAAGAGGGGCCAAAGTGGCCCTTGAGAAGCTGGGCTAGGAGCCAAGTGGCTGTCAGGGAACAAAGAAAACAGGAAACAAAAAGCAACATGAGAGAAGATGGGTTGGATAATTCTGGGGACAGGGTGTGAATGCCTGGGGCAGCTTTTTTATATGCCTCCAGTGTCTGTTTTCCTAGGACCTTAAGGGGGGTGAGAATGATGGGCTACAATTTAAATTGGCCAGCAAGGTGTGGGGAGGTTTTCTGAGTTCATGGCCAGATTGTGCAACTGTGTTGACTCACTGCATCATGTAGGTTCCAGTGTACTGATGCTTTCAGAGAAGGCAGTAGCTACTGATCTCTCAGAAAAAGAGTTTGTGCCCTTCCTTCCCTGCTAGGGGGTCAGGAAAGCCTTCTCACTAACACCTGATATTTGTAGGGAGGAATGTAATCATTTAGTCTCGGCTTCCTTCCTAGAGGGCACTGTCACATTCTTCTGCAGAGAAGCCTTCACACAGCTGATGATGAGGACCTTGCCCAGGGTCACACTGTGCGACAAGGTTAGAGTAGGGTTAGCATTTACCGTGTGTGCCCACTCTCGGTTTGGTTCAGTGGTTCACTCTGCTTGTAATCGTGGCAGCCCATGGAAACAAAATCAAGGAAATATGAGGCCAAACAGTAGCCAGAGAATTCAGAGGTGAGTAATAATCTGTCCTCAGTATCAAGTAATAGTGAGAGATGGACCTCACTGTCCTTTGGATCAAGTACTCACACTCATAAAACACTTTAGGTGTATAATTTCCCTGTTTCCATTTCCTTATTTTTAAATTTCTGGAGTAAGTGTGCAGGAGGTTGCCCATTTGCTATCTCTGTCATAGGTAAACAGGTGCCCTCACACCCTACATGTGAGTGTGAAAACTGATACAGCCTTTCTTGAGAGCAATTTGGCAGTTTTGTTCACTGGACTTTAAAATAAAATCTGACTCCAGCATCAGTTTAGGAACAGACTATATAAGTAATTGAGGTAGGAACACAGTTTATATACAAAGATGCGCATCCATGTGTCATCTTTAATACCAGAATTGAGAAACAACCTAAATGTCCAACTGTATTTGGATGCTTAAATAAAATTTGGTTAAAATTGCATAATAGTACATCATGTAGCCAATAAAAATGATGATACATAACAGGGGTTGGCAAACTGGAGCTGATGGACCAGACTAGCCTGCTGCCTCTGTAAAATCAAGTTGATGGAACACAACCACACCCGTTCATCTACGTATCGTCAATAGCTGCATTTTTGCTGCTACATTTTTGTGACAGAGACTGTATGACTATATTTTATGTTTCTAGCTGTTCTTTTACTATTTATTCAATTTTTTTCCTTGTCCCTGGAGTGCCATGATATTTTAGTGCCATGGTCACTAAAAGGACACAATCTCTCAGCGACTTTAGGTTGCAGTACACAATATTTACCCCAAAACAAGAAAATCCCATCGAATATATTAATACTTCAGCCTTAAACATTACACTTCGCCATCTCTCATTCAGCTACACAACTAGAAACAACTATAGTCGAGCTGCTACACCAACATTGTGAGGTGTAGCCTTTCCTTCCTCTTTCCCCACTGTTGTCTCCCAGGCTTTCTTCTCTATCTTGCTGACCCCAGGAGCGTCAGAGGACAGGATGGGAAAGGACAGAAACATTCTTCCATGATTGGTGCCTTAAGAGGTCCTCTCCATCTCTGGGTGGGGTAGGCTCACTCACTGCGCATTTTGTTTCTTTCCAGAGCCCAGGTTGGACGGTGCTTCCCTGGGCAGCCAACCCATGTCCCCACAGTGGCGACGGCCCTGGCTTTTCCCTTGGTCCTCTGCAGAAGCGGCCTCTCCCAGGTTCCCAGGCCTTTTCTAGGTTTCCTCTTGGGCAGGATTTAAAATGTTTCAAGTTTGGCTTCCTCCCTAGAGTATCCCACAGGTACTCAAGCGTATTTCAGCTTGACACACTCTGGCCCTTCAACGGACCCCTGTGTGGAAGCAACTCTTTTTGCCTCACTAACTGAACAGCTGGATGACTCATCTCCACCTTTTAGGTTTTCCATATAGATGTCCGATATTGGTACACTTCACTCACCAAATTCTGGCATAAACACAGCAAGACCTGAATATTCTTTGAAAACCTTTCTCACTTCCATAAGATGAGAGGCAGCTCCTCCTCTCCTTTGTGAATGACAGTTAGATGGTGAGAGAGACAGCATAGCCCCTGCAAACTAGTCCTCATTGAAAACTCTCCAGCTGCTTGGTCTTTGTGTGTGAACAGGTTATCCAAACAGGCCTCCTTTTTGGGTCTCTGTGATTGGTGATTTAACTGGTGATTTGTGTATCCTGTTATCTGTGTTTTCAATGAACATACATTGCATATATGATAAGAAAAAATACTTAAAAGGTTTTGTTTCTGTTTTAAAATGTCCTATTATTTAAGTCTTTGACCAGCTATTGTTCTCATTTATAAAATAGGCCAAAAAGGACAGCATCATGACTTGCATAAAGGCTGTTTGGTTTATTTAGCTTAAAAGTTATGCAAGACCTCTTGAACAGAGAAGGTTTCATTTAGAAACATAGAGTCTCTTATTTCCTACCTTTCTTATAACCCAGCACTTTTTTTCCTGATGAATAGAAAGATGAGCCTTACCTCAGAAAACCGCATGTCCCTTTCTAACTTACTTACTGCTTGTTTCAAACTTAAGCTAATTACCCAAACAGCACCTCTAACAGGGCAAAGCTGACACAGAAACTGGACAAAGTCTGTGTCTCAACTGCTCTGAGGGAGAGCAGTAAGTAAGGTGCTCTGCACAGCTCAATAATTTGCACCACAGGAAAGCCATACTTCCAAGGGCAGGCAATATGTCTGCAGTCCCCTCCTGGAGGAAGGAGGGCCAGGAGCTCATCTTTATGGCTTGAGGCTTGAAAGCTGCTTAACTGGGCGGAACGCCACCTCCTTGCCATCAAAGCTGTCCACCTGGCAGTGAATCTCAATGAGACAGCTGACTGGCTCAGCAGACAAGTTGCCTTGCCAAGGGGATGAGAACTTAACCAGAAGGTCTTTCAGGAAATCTGTTTAGGATGTGGGGGATGAAGAGGAAGAGAAGGAGAAATTCATCCCCTGAATGAGGCGAATGTGAAGGAATAGCTGTTCCTTCATTACATAAATGTCTTCTGAGCTTTCCTGTGTCCTTAACTCATTGAGCCCTAAATTCTAGGATTCCTATTTTGATTCTGATATTAACATCATGTATTGAGAATCCTTCGTGAATAGCACATGGACTTTGACTTCAAAGAACAAAGCCAGGAAAAGCCCTTAAAACTTTTCATTTGCAAATAACCAATACAAACGAGAATATTGCAGAGAGGGCATGAAGCTGTTAGTTTTTAAAATGTATAGTTGAAAAATACCTTGATTGTGACGTTTCACTAAAGGCTTAGAATTGTAAACCTAAGAATTACAATTCTTATCTTACCCAGTACTTGCTATATGTCAGGATCTTGTCATCCGATGCACTTCAGAACCTATGGGTGGGACTTTGTAGTCCCACTTTGAGGGCAAGAGAAACAAGATTCAGAGAGGTTTTATAAATTACCATGGACATACAATGAGTGACAGAAAAAAAATGATTCAATCCTCAGTTTCTCGCACTCCAAAGCCCAGAATGTTATGGCTGATTATACCTAATCTGCTATAACAAATAGTGTTTTATCATATAATGAATAACAAGGGCTGCAGAGACAGGACTGTGTGAAATGTGTGTGAGATGTGGAGATATTCCACCAAGCTGCTCCTTCATTCCATGCGTTGTAGGGAGGGGAGGAGGCAGGAATGGATGAAGCCTGGGAATAAACTTCAGAAAGTCCAAGGCTCTACCTCTGGCTTGGGGATATGACAAGACAGTTCCTTTTCTGTCCTTGACAACAATGAAAAATTATTCATTGTGTGTGTGTGTGTGTGTGTGTGTGTGTGTGTGTGTGTGGTGTGTTACATAGCTTGTCTTTTTAAATGATGCCTTTGACTCTTTTGGAATTAGATGTGGTCAAATTAAAGAAAAATAACATAAGTTGGAATAGAATGAAAGTTTTTTTATTTGTGTCTCCAAAAGCAAAGCCTACTCAAGCTAAATGGCTGGTTGAAAGCAGTATTTGGACACAACTTAATGTATCCAAGCACAGGTTGAGTTTGACTCCCAGTCTCACTATCACTGGCTGGGTGATGTTGGTGGGGCAAGTCATCAAATCTAAATCTCAGATTCCTTGCCCATAAATAAGAACAGTAGAACTTACCTCATAAGTTTGTTGTGGAAAATGCATGATATATTCCATATACAGTACTTAACAATACCTTGCCCATGTGAATACTGAAAAAACTAATTAGCTATTAATTTGTGTAATTGATCTGGTGTGCTGCTCCATTCTTGAAAATTAAAATATGTGTACCTTCTGCATAGAATGCTTCTTCTCACTCCTTCCTGTGGTTTAGATTAAACGTTATTTTCCAGAAAAAAATTGATTTCTTCATTCACTGCATCATTGAGGGATGAATAGGAAAGAAACGGCCCCTTTCCCTCTCAAGTCTGGTTTAGGTGTCCATCTGTGTGCCCTTGTAGCACCTTGTTCTGGCAGCTGTTGGAAGACTTGCACATTGTGCTGAAAAAGCCTGTTTACTCACCTGTTATTTCCTTAAAGGCAGGAGCTTTATTTTATCCTTTTATCCCCAGAACCTACCACATTGTTTGAAACACAGAATCTATAACAACAAGCATCTACTGGGAGAATCAGTTGAAACTAATGAGGTGATATATGTGAAAATAAGTTATCAGGAATGCTGCTACACTCTTTGGGTATTGTTGTAAAATACAGTAATGACTATGACATACAATTATTCCCAGGAACTCTTCCTTTCTAATACTACTAACAAAGAAAAAGCTACTTAACCCTTTGCAAGGTAAAGACCAAATGTCATTTCACACCAGGGCTTTCCTAAATAGACAGTTTCATCTAAAAACATTTTTTTCCACACCAAACAAATTGGATGCTGGTTTTCAAAAACAAAACTAGGTGTATAGTCACCATTTATACCACATGTAGAAGTAATTTTTGCTCACCTCCATGTGGCTTACCTGAATTTCTAAGCTCATTTCATCTGGGAAGAGCTACATAACTGAAGTGGTGAATACACACACACACACACATACACACACAGTGACGATGACATTGAGGGCTCTTTAATTCTCAGGATGTTGAAGGTCAGAGGACACTTTATTGTGGATTCTTTTGCAGTCTGCAGCTTAGCTCTCTGGGTGTTGGTAGGGCTTTACAGAGCCTTCCCCAGGCTGCAGATGGGTGCTCTGAAATGAGAGGAGGGCAGCAAAATGAGCCAAGGCTTTGTGTCTGCTCATTACAGGCGCAACAGTTATGCAAACTAAAAACCCAACATTTTACTAAACTGATGCCAAAAATCTTGTCCCACACTAAAACAAATGTTTGAATTTGCAGAGAGCCTATGTAGAATAAAATCAATATGCTGTTGTTGGAATACATATCTTTTGATGAAATTGGTGCTTAAAAATGTCTTGGACATTTATTTTGAATGAGCCTTATCTAATAGCAAATTGGATATGCATTTTTTATCTATTAGAGATGGAATCATTGAAAATGTCCATTTCCTCTACCCTCCTCAAAAATTCTTTTGGGAAGGGATGTGATGGGGGCAGGAATGAGCAGTTTACTCCTAGGTCCTTTCCTTATTAGTCAGATGGTTATTTAGTATGCCTATATTGGAGATGAGAAAACCAAAGTTTAGGGTAGTTCAAGAATTTCCCCTACCAGTGAAGCAAGTATTTGAACACAGGACTGTGTCACATCCACGTCCACATTCCATCTACCATGTTAAGCTACCTCCCAGGGAAGGTGAGCTTAACCTATGGTCTGATTAAATCACTCGGATATCTAATTTCCTCATTCTATTTACATGACGCTCTTAAAATGTAAGCCATTTCATTGTAGGGAGAGGGAGTGGAGGATTGTCAGATATTCACTTGGTCTCATGGTCAAGATAAGGAAAGGACTCAGCTTTGGGAGTCCCTTTGTTCCAGGAAGTAATAAATGAACAACAACAAAAACAGTCTTTCAGACTCCAGAATAGTTTCACACTTCTAGTCCCAGTGAAGGAAAAGAAGAAGGGAATGGTTCTCAGTTGTTGTATCTAAAATCACCAGAATATTCCTGCAAGACCACAGGGATTTTTAACAATGATTGTTTGATTTTGTTTTCAGCATTGGGTGACAATCCTATTTATCCCTATTTTCTCTTTTTTTTCTTCATGATAAATCAACTAACTTCCTCTTCTTAAGCTTACCAAACTATATCATTTGCAATAGCTCATAAATAGGAATTTTTTATTTTTTGCTTCTTCTAATAATCATTTGACAGACACAGGAGTTCAGACCACAGTTATACAATGGAAGCTTGAGTATTATAATCTCACTGATTTGTTTCCATTTATTATTCTGTCAAATTCCACTTACCAAATTAGGACACAAATAATATAGCCATGAAGACACATCTGGAAAGCAAATTCCTTCTAAGAACATTTTATCCCATTGGAGCGGGGATCTGGAGAACAGTCACATGCACCAGAAAGAGCAGGTGTTGGGTGGTGAATAGAGGGTGAAGGGAGCCAAACTTAATCTGGACAAGGACGTTCCTCTGGCCCTGGGAAAGCTGGAGACTGGGAGGCGCAGGCAGGTGAGAGTAAGGGGTGTCTTAATATAGTAAAGTTGCAGGTAGTGCATGTCTAATATGTTTATATTTAAATTTTGAATCTTAAGTTCATAGGGCATTTATATTTTGTTTATGAGTAATCATGAGATTTGACTTTTTTTCCCTAGGAGAGTCAATATTCTTAAAGCCATAGTGATGAACACTGAGACTTTCCCTCACCAAATTGAAAAGCCACTTTACCATGTAATACAATATACGTTTAAATCAGCTCCTTGCCTCTTTCTTCCCTTTCATTGATTTACCTGTGTATTTATGTGCTAGAATTTTGTTCTTTTGATCCTATTAGCTTACTTCATTTATATATTAAAGTGATAACTATGGAGTGTACACTGCTCACTTGGCAGCACTGAGTGGGACCTGGGAAACAACACAGAGAGAAAGCCTTAGCTCTAGGATCTTAATTCTAAAGAATTTTAGTTTCTGGTCTAGAAAGATTTCCTACTCTCATTATTCTTATTTTTAGTAATTTTCTTGGCAGTTGTCATACATTTAATTTCCAAATAAACCTTTAAATTGTTTTGCCTAGTACTGAGAAAAATATTCTAATCAACTTTTGGTTGAAATGAAATAATTTTATTATGAAGTATATTTTGGGACATTAAGACACAGTATGTCCTTCAATTTATTTACTTCATATCCATTCATATTATCAAATTTCTTCTTAATGTTGTTAGCTTTTTTCAGTCTTTTGGTTGCCAAATATGCAATCATGTCATATGCATATAACAATTTTTTTCTCTTTTTCCACTGTCAATACCACTTCAACAACATTGTTTAAATTGTGCTCACTGATTTCCATTTTAGTATGATGTTTGCTATTTGTGTTAAATACATAGTCTTTGTATTTCTATTATATTCATATTTTTTAACCTGGAGTTTTTAATTCTAAATTAGAAATGGCACCTATTTTTAAGAGGTGTTTCTTAATGGTAATTAATATATTTATATTATGTTTTTCACTTATCTTCATTTGAGAAATTATGTTGCTATATTTTCTAATGTCAAACTATCCCTGAATTCCAGCTATTCTCTGCTTGGGCATGAGATGTTATTCTAATATGCACCTGGTTTCAGTTTGGTGATTTTTACATATAATTTAGTTACTGTATTGCATTCATATTCATGAGTGAATTTTTTTATAGTTTTCTTTTTATTTTATCTCTATCAGGTCTGGGAGTAAGGTTATGCTAGCTTAGTAAATTGAATTGGGAAGCTTTCCATCTTTTGTTATGGTCAGAAATTTTTTGAATAACATAAGGATTATCTGTTCACTGAAAGTTAGATAGATTTCAGCTGTAAAACCATCTGGACCTGGCACATATTTTAGTGAATAGATAATTTTTGAAGAGGGCTTGTGGTACAGTGGAAAAAGGACTGTCTTTGTAATCAAATACATATTTGAATCCCTGCCCAACCATTTGCTGATTGTGTGCCTTGGATGAATGACTTATGTTCTTTTCTGTGCAATAGTTATCTATCATTTAGCTCTCTCCCTACCTCTCTATCTACTTATTTACCTATCTATCGGCTTGGAGGGGAGAGTACTTCCCAAGAACATTTATTGCATGAGAACTTGAATTAAGGAGCTGAGTAGTATCTGACAAGTAGGTGCTCAGAAAATAGCTTTTTCTCATTTCTTTAAGTCATCCTCATTTTAATCATTCCACTCTGACTGTATGCATTTCCATAATCTGCCTCAACAATAAATATATTTATCTATAATCAGCTGTGTTAAACTTACTCAACTCTCTATAATGTCCCTGTGCACTTAGGTGGACACAACAGCTCTGCTGAGAATGTAGGGTCTGCTGGAATGAATGCTGCATAGGTGTTCTTTCCACAGTACTGTTCCTAATTTTTATCAAAGTTCAGGAAAATCTAATGGAGGTATCTCCTGGTTTCCAAGCTTTTGACTTTTTTTAATATCTGTATTTTTTCTATCCAAGGTTGCTTCGAATAGCATAAACATGCTTTGGGATTTCTGCTCCATAAGAGCTGGTCATCTGACAGACAGACCTTTGGGACCATCCAAAGTCAAGTTTATTGTTCAAAAGCATTTATTTAGTGCTTTAGTAATTTATTTCAGGAGTAGATGATTTCCCATTTGTCTGTAGCTAATATTTAATTCTAAAATGTTTCAATGCCCCATTTGTCCGTAGATAATACTTAATTCTAAAATATTTCAATACAATTTGTGTTTTTTCTCCCCCCAGTGCAAATCACTATACAAAATGCTTGGATGTCTGCATGAGCAGTTTCTCAATGAATTCAAAAGGAAAGGTAATTGATATTTTGAAGTTCCAACATGGAAGAGAAATCCACTTAGGCTATGGCTGTGTGATGCTAAGATAACTGCCTGAATAATTAAAATTAAAAAGACCATATAAAGTAGATCCCATCTGGGCAGATGAAAAATATACATAAATATACACACTAATAGAGGCATTATAGCTTTTCTGAAGAATACATTACAGATTGTTAACTTTACATTTGGAAGAAGAACTTAGGATTCATGGGGATAGATAAGTAAGGAAACAAAAAGATTTACATTTCATTTTATGTTATTCTGACATTTTTGTCACAAATTTAAAACATTATTTTAATATACATTTTATTATGTGGCCGTACTGGCCTTTTCCCACCATTAAATTGACTGTTATTTGTATTTATATTATTTACATTATTTGAATTATGGACTCAAAGGCTTAAATCTAGTCACAGTCCACACTTGTTTGAACTCCCTCATTCCCTCATTTGGGTACCAAGTCTATCGTACTTCCATTTGTTCTTCATCTTACATTAGGCCCTCCAAGGAAAATTTACTACAAGTCTGGCCCAGAAAACATTTTTGGAACTTAAGCTTTGTTTGAGGGTGTTTTTGAAAAGGAAATTTGCCATCATCAAATACAATTTCTTGAGCCCACACAGAGTGTGTGGCATGTGTCCAATAGTTCCTTTCTGGGTCCTTTGAGATTTGTTTATTACTTTGAAAATCAGAATTTCCATAGAATAGCATAAGCCTTCCCTGCCTTATAGCTCAATAGAATGGCTGAGCAAAGAGATTTAACTTAATTTTGAGGGTTGGTTTTACCACATATATTAACAACGATAAAAGCAACAACACAGCAAAACAACCGTGACCGAATGAACACACTGCGCAGGAAACTAAGCTTCATTTTATTTCTTATGCAACTTTTAGGGTCAATATGATGTTGCTGGGTTTTGCTGGGCCAACACAAACCTGTTCAGATGTTTGGGTGCAGAACTAACATTGAAATAATCATCCTTGAGGGGTGGATTAAGTGTGAGTTATAAAGCATAATGTTGACAGCTAAAGCAAATTGTCTTTCAGTTCAAGAGCAAGAGCCTTTGCTACTGAGACAGGCTTTTGATTTTCATTGCTTTTCCTTTTTGCTCTTGCTCCAGGCATCTGAGTTCTCAGGGGTGTTCACCTTTGGTCACGGGGATGTTCATATTTGGTCACGGGGGCCACTCTCATTAGCTACCTCTTTATTGTTGAGTATCTAGTGATAATTTGCAACTATCCCCAAGAAAATCTCAGCTTCCATAAAGAATTTTATTTGGCCTTCTCCTCCTATCCACCTCTCTCCTTTCCCCTTTTTGCCCTCCCCTCCTACTCTCCCCAGACCCTTTCTCTCTCACTCTTCCCCTCAAATGCTGACTTAGAGCTGCAATAACAATGTGACCAAGGTTTCACTAGTCCATATGGAAATGAGGAACTAAGAACAATATCATATATAGCTATAGCAGTCATCAGGATTGCTTGTCAAATATGTGCTGCTTGTTAGATATTGCCATCTTACCTGGCACATTGTCAACTTTCACTTCTTGGTTTTCTTGTGGATGAATAGGGCCAGGAGATGAGTTATGGCCAATGAATTATGAGAGAAATGCTGTGCGATATTGCAGAGCACTAACTGCTGATGCAAGAACGGTTCTCCCTCTGACACAGTAGTTAGCCTTATTGAGATGGCTACTTCCTCAGTCTCAACCTCTAAGGGATGGCCACTCCTGCCTACCTAGGAGAAGCATGTAGCATGTTGTTTTAAGCTGCCAAGATTATTGGGAGGGAGGAGTATTTGTTATTACAGCATAATTTAGCCTATCCCAATACAGCAGTTAATATGTATTGGTACAGGTGTCTGTTGTACTTCCTTAGAAATGATTCTAATTTATTCTGATATTTTTCTACCTTTAATGTCCTTGATGGAAATTAAAAGTTGTTATCCCATGGCAGTTCCCTTTCTTTGGTGTTGTATTTTAATTTTATCTCTCCATAAATTCCAAAAGTCTTGAAACCACTACTTTAAGTCATCTTTTATGACCCGGTAAAATCATACAATGGACTGACCTTAGTCCATTAGATCCAAATTCTTCTGTAACAGATATAATTTGTGGGTATCCATGACATTTAACCTTATCCGACTCTGCGTGGTTATACAAAGGCTCACCTTTTCATGGCCTGTTCCTCTGAGGCTTCCCACATTTCACTTCTCACCACCTGCAAGAATTCATTCGGTGGTTTCTGCCAATTGTGCTGAACGTGTTGGCAGTTAAATGCACCTGCCCAGGACAGCATGATTTTTCAAATCTTGGGAGCTGTATTGGAGATACAAGAAGTTTCTTTAAGAATGCAGGATATAGGGGGTGACTGTCTGTGTGCTTGTTCACTCGCTGGGACTTTAGGCTGATGGGAGCAGGGACATTTTTGTCTGCTTCATTTATTATAACTTCAGGCCTAGAGGGGTACATAGTACATAGAAGGAACTCAATAAATATTTGCTGGATAAACTAATGAAATCTATGTAATTCATAACACGTATTGTGCTAATGCTGTGATACTTAATTTAAAAAGTGCAAATTTCCCTGTTGCTTTCAAATTTTTGAGTATTGGTAGTTACAGGCTTTAGAGGACCTCGATCCTATGGTTAAATCTGCAATTATCAAAATTCTACGTGAACAGGTCAGTTTCCTACTAAAAGGACAGGCTTTCTTTTTATCTCTTTCATGCAGTCAGACAGGATTGTCCGGCCAGTGTCTTAGGAATATTTTAAAACCGCAGGTATGTGTATGGTTTTCAAAACCTTAAAGCACAAAGCCACATAGACTTTTAAAAGTATTACTGTTTTCCTTTCTATTGTGAGAAGTTGAAACTATTCACATATTTACCCCAGAGACAGTTGTGCATGATGGAGGTATGTGTCATGAAAATTCTTTCCTCATCTGTTATGGTGTCACCCAGACTGTTTGGGCTCAAACACAGCTCTTTGTTCACACGATGAAGAAGGTCTCAACTGTGTGAAGCCACAAAGGGTTCTGATTAGCTAGGGTTTGTGGTATATGTGTGCACACACCTCAGACTGGTGGATATGGAACTCAGATCTGGGGCTATCTATGTATCTACAACTTCTATGTAGCTGATACTTGGCTTGAAAATAATTACTTAGAGATTGTATCTCCATCCACACAAAAGTTCTTGACCCTAACTTGCAAGACAATGACAGTATTTTGGTAGTAGAATTTTAACTGATTCCCTAACTTGCACTTATTTTCGCTTTATTTGTCTCTAGTTAGCTTGACAAAAGAAGTCTCCTCATTGTACCATCTTCTCAGTGGCATGGTGGAAGCTGGATGTGTAGAGGGTGAAAATACAGACATGACGCCTTTTCTTACAGCTCTTACAGCCCTTTGCAAATTGGCAATAAAAATGCACATTGTTTTATAATAGATAGGAGTAGTTAACTCATTTTTAGAGGTATTAAATATACCTATCAGTCTCATACATAGAATTCATCTGAGCTCTGAAATGCAGACTGTGTCTCCAGCACTTACCTGCCAAGCCTCCACTGTGTCATTAAATAACTGAGTTTAGCAATGCAAATTATTTTCCAAATGAATTATGTTCCCATGTGTAAAAGCATAAAGACTACATGCCTGACTCATGGAATGCGCACACTCACAGCTGCAGGCTCGCGCAGTACCAGCAGTCAGGATTTCCCGTTTTCTTATCTTTAGGTGACTTGATGAAACTGGAGGGCATTTAGATGGATGAATGATGTGCTTGACTCCAGACTTCTGCCTGCCCAGCTCCAGAGTTTATCTGCTTTCTGTTTGTTTTCTGTGCTCCTATTAGGTTGTTGTTAGTTACATTCTGATGTTTGTAGTTTGGGGAAATCTGTATCTTTGTTATTTATGTTATCAATAATGTGACCTGGGCCTTCCTCAGCAATGTTCCAACTGTTCCCAGGTCCTCAATCACTAATTATGCAGATGAACAGATTGTGGAAACTCTTTCCTTATGGCTACATTCTGGAGGAGTTGTTTTTATTAAATTGCTGGTGTCCTGATTATAATTAGATATTGGTCCATATTTATAGCATTTCCCCTTACTCTCTTCCCCTCACTTTCCTCTCCTCTTACCCTCTCCCTTTTCACTCATTGTAGGCTTAAAACTTTATCAAAAGAGAAATAGCAAGAGAAGCCTCAAGTTATTAGCTTCAGAAGTAAACTTGACTAATAGTAGATGACTGGGCAGCATGTTACATATCAGGAGGTTCTGTTTCTTGCAGAAAGTCATTAGGATGTGGAGCTGCTTGCCAGACAAAGTAGTAGAAACTAGAGAGCTTAACAAGTTCAAGGGCAAGGAAGGGATTCATTTACAGTCTTGCAACATAGCCTGGCCAGTCCACTAAGAAAGGAAATTTAACAATGGTCAGGAAGAAATATGGGGACTGTGGGGACCTCCAGTCTGCCTCATTTAGCCAAATCTTTACACGGTTCATCTACTTGCTCCTTCTGCAAAGTATACTGATCTTATTATTTAAAGTTTATTAAGCATTCAAGGCGTGTTCTACACTATGACAAAGCTATGAAACATGACCTTCTCAGGGAGCAGCTTGCCTTGAAATACTGTGAGGGTTTTAGCTTGAATGAAGCATAGTCAATCCAGCTAATTATGATATGGTTTAAAAAAGTACACACACATACATAATTTTTGATTGATGTGTAGTGTGGAGATAAATAAGTGTAGAGGTTACATTGAAGAAGAAAGTGTATTAAGCCTCAAATTTTTAAAAAAGTCCATTTTTATGTTTTATAGCCTAGTTTTAGTCTTTCATTTATGGCTTCAAAAGAGATGTGTCATTTTCCTACCACTTTTCTCTTGTTTAGAGAGTTAAATAAAAGAATGAGCTAAGCGTAGATGAGCACCAAGCCTCATATAATTATGGGGGGATAATATTTGTATAAAAGTCAACTTTTAGGATTCTTCCCTTATATTGGTGTATCTGCAGGTTTTACAAAGGAGTCACAAGAACTTTGTGTAGGCCTTAGTGCTAATTAGCCAGCACCTGGAAAATAAGTGAAAAGAAGCAGTCATTATAAAAATTATTTGGAATGAAACCATGTCAAATAAGCCTGTCTCCCTTATGCTGCTGGAGGAAGTAAAGCATTTGGTATACCTAAATGGAAATGTTTTTCTATACAATTATCATACAAACACAGGATTCAACCCAAGTCTGAAGGAACTTATCCTCTGTGAGAATGTTAATAAGAGTGGAAATTATGTTTACCAAGAGGTAACTGATATCCAATGTTATTAAATAAACTTGAAAATCCTAAAACAGTAGAGCCAGAGGGGAACAGATCTTATTGATTCCAATCTATAGCAGTTAAGCTAAACAATACGAGAGAGAAGAAGGCCCCACTTAGCTTTAAAGACTTCCAAGCCCTGGCTGGTGTGGCTCACTGCATTGAGTGCTGGCCTGCAAACCAAAAGGTTGTTGGTTCAATTCCCAGTCAGAACACATGCCTGGGTTGCAGGCCAGGTCCTCAGTAGGGGGCACACAAGAGGCAACCACACACTGGTGTGTCTCTCCCTCCCACCCTTTCCCTCTCTTGTCAACTCCTTGGAGACGTGTCTATTCAGGTCCTTTGCCCATTGTTTAATTGGATTGTTTGTCTTCCTAATGTTGAGTTGTATCAGTTCTTTATATATAGTGGAGATCAAATCCTTGTCTGATATGTTATTGACAAGTATGTTCTCCCATCTGGTCAGTTTCCTTTTCGTTTTCATGGTGGTGTCTTTAGCCATGCAGAAGCTTTTAGTTTGATGTAGTCCCATTTTTTTCCCCTTTATTTCCCTTGCTCTAGGAGATATATCAGCAAATATATTGCTACGTGGGATATCTGAAATTTTCCTGCCTATATTTTCCTCTAGGACTTTTATGATGTCACAACTTACATTTCAGTCTAATACATTTTGAGTTTATTCTGGTGTATGTTGTAGATTGGTGGTCTAGTTTCATTTTTTTTCTTTTTTTTTTGCATGTACCAGTTCAGTTTTTCAAACACCATTTATTGAAGAGGTTATTCTTGCTCCATTGTATGCTCTAGCAACCTTTGACAAATATAAATTGACTATAGAGGCATGGGTTTATTTCTGGTCTCTCTGTTCTGTTCCATTGATCTATGTGTCTGTTCTTATGCCAGTACCAGACTGTTTTGATTACAGTGGCCTTGTAGTATATTTTGATACCAGATATTGTGGTCCCTCCTCCTTTGTTCTTCTTTCTCAAGACTGTTGAAGCTTTTCAGGATCTTTTTTGGTTCCATATAAATTTTTGAAATATTTGTTCTAGATAATGCAAAATATGCCATTGGTATTTTATAAAGAATTGCATTGAATCTACAGATTGCTTTGGGTAGTATGGACATTTTAATGACATTAATTCTTCCAATCCATGAACACGATGCATGCTTCCACTTATTTGTATCTTAATGTTTTTCTTCAGTGTTCTATAGTTTTCCAAGTATAGGTCTTTTTCCTCCTTGGTTAAATTTATTCCTAGGTACTTTACTTTTCTTCCTGCTATAGTAAATGGAATTTTTTGTCCTAGTTTCTCTTTCTGATATTTCATTGTTGGTGTACAAAAATGTGATTGATTTCTGAATATTGACTCTGTATTCCACTATTTAGCCAAATTCACCTATTAGGTTAAGTAGTTTTTTGGTGGAGACTATAGAGTTTTCCATGCATACTGTAGTCTGCAATAATGACAGCTTTACTTCCTCTTTTCCTATTTGGATGCCTTGTATTTCTTTTTCTTCTCTGACTACTGTGGCTAGAACTTCTATTACTATGTTGAAAGAAAGTTGTAAAGAGGACACCCTTGTCTTGTTCCTCATCTTAATGGGAAAGGTTTTAGTTTTTGCCTGCTGAGTATAATGTTGGCTGTAGGTTTCTTGTGTATGACTTTTATTATGGTGAGATTACTCCCTCCTTTCCCACTTTGCTGAGTGTTTTTTTATCATAAATGGACGTTGGATTTTATCAAATTCTATGTCAGTATGTATTGATATGATCATGTGGATTTTACCCTTCATTTTGTTTATGTAGTGTATTACCTTCATTGATTTGTGAATATTGTACCAGCCTTGTATCCCTGGGTTGAATACCATTTAATCATGATGTATGATCTTTTTAATGTGTTGCTGAACTAGATTGCCAATGTTTTGTTGAGAATTTTAGCATCTACATTCATCAGAGATGAATTGATTTCTGTAGATTTCTCTCTGTTGTGTCATTACCTCTTCTTGGACTTAGGATGATATTGGCCTTGTAAAAAGAGTCGTGAGTCTTAACTCTTCTTGAATTTTGGGGGGTACTTTGAGGAGGATAGGAGTTAGTTCTTCCCTAAACGTTTGGTAAAATTCACCTGTGAAGCCATCCTATCTATGGCTTTTGTGTGCTGGGAGTGTTTTGAATACTGCTTCAATTTTACTAATTGTTATTAGTCTATTCAGGCTTTATGCTTCTTCTTGATTCAGTTTGGTAGATTGTGTGTTTCTAGAAATTTGTCCATTTCACCCAGGTTGTCCAATGTCTTGGCATATAGTTGTTAACAGTAATTTCTTACAATCCTTTGTATTTCTGTGGTATTAGTTGTAACTTCTCTTTTGTCTGACTTTATTTATTTATGTCCTCTCTCTTTTTTTCTTGATGAGTCTGGTTAAAGGTTTGTCAATTTTGTTTATCTTTTCAAAGAACCAAGTTCCTGGATTTATTGTTCCTTTGAATTGTTCTTTTAGTCTCTGTGTCATTTAATTCTGCCCTGATCTTGATTATGTCCTTCCTTCTACTTGCTCTGGGCTTTATTTGTTGTTGTTCCTTTAGTTCTTGTAGATGTAAGGTTAGGTTGTTTATCTGAGATTTTCTATCTTCTTTAGGTAGGCCAGTACTGCTATGATCTTCCCTCCCAGGTCTGCCTTTGCTGTGTGCCATAGGTTCTGGACTGTTTTGTGTTCATTTTCATTTGTTTCCAGATATTTTTTGATACTTCCTTTATCTCATTGTTGACCCACTCATTATTTAATGACGTGTTATTCAGTCTCCATGTATTTGAATGTTTTTGAGGTTTTCCTTGAGGCTGGTTTCTAGTTTCAATCCATTGTGAGCTGAGCACATGCTTTGTATGATTGCATTTTTCTTGAATTTATTGAGGCTTCTTTTATATCCTACCATGTTGTCTATCTTTGAAAATGTTCCATGTGCATTTAAAAGAATGTATATTTTGCTTCTTTGGGGTGAAAGATTCTGTATATAAATTAAGTGCATTGGATCTAAGTGTTGTACAATGTCACAATATCCTTGTTGATCCTTTGCTTGGAAAATCTATCCATTTTTGACAATGGGGTGCTGAAATCCCCTACAATGAGTGTGTTATTATTGTAATCTTTCTTGTAGTGCTCCAAGATTTTCCTTATATATTTAGGTGCTCCTCTGTTAGGTGCATATATGTTTATCAGGGTTATATGATCCTGTCGAATGACTGCCTTCTTTGTCCCTTTTTACGGCTTTTGTTTTGAAGTCTATTTTGTCTGATATAAGCATTACTATCCCAGGTTTCTTTTCATATCTGTTTGCTTGGAATACTTTTTTCCATACCTTTCCTTTCAACCTGTGTAGATCTTTTGTACTGAGGTGGGTCTCTTGTAGACAGCATATACGTGGGTCATGTTCTCTTATCCATTCAGCTACCCTATGCCTTTTGACTGGAGAATTTAATCCATTTACACTTAAGGTTATTATTGATAGGTACTTACTCATTGCCTTTTTTTTTTTTTTTTTTTTTTTTTTTTTACTGTATCTGTGTTCCTCTCTCTCTCTCTCTCTTCTCCTTTTTATAGAAGTCCACTTAGCCTCTCTTGCATTGCTGGCATGGTGGGGATGTACTCTTTTAGCATTCCTTTGTCTAGGAAGCTCTTTATTTCACCTTCCATTTTGAATGAGAGTCTTTCTAGATAGACTTGTCTTGGTTATTGGTCCTTGGTTTTCATTATTTGGAATATTTCATGCCAGCCTCTTCTGGCTGTAGTGTTTCTGTAGAGAAATCATCCGATAACCTTACTAGAACTCTCTTGTTTGTTACTAGCTGTCTCCCCCTTGCTGCTTTTAAGGTTCTCTCTTTGTCTTTAAAATTTGCTGTTTTAATTATGATGTGTCTTTGAGTAGGCCTCTTTGGGTTTCATCTTGATTGGTACCCTCTGTGTTTCCTGAACTTGCATGACATTTTTCCCTCCCCAAGTGTGGGAAGTTTTCTGCCATTATTTTTTCAAACAGGTTTTCTATCCCTTGCTCCTTTTTTCTCCTTCTCATAGTCCTATGATATGTATGTTTTTATGTTTCATGTTGTCCTGAAGCTCCCTTAAATTATCATTTTTTTAAGTCTTTTCTTGTTTTGTTGCTCTGACTAGGTATTTATTTCTACCTTGCCTCCCAGCTTTCTGATTCAGTCCTCTGTTTCATCTAACCTGCTTTTAATTCCTTCTATTGTATTCTTCATTTCTTCCAGGTTCTTACTCATAGTTTCTACATCCTTTTTCATGCTGCTGCAATTCCCACCAAGTTCCTTATAACTCCCATAAAGTTCCTTGTAGTTCTCATTGAGTTCCTTGATGTCCTTATAACCATTATTTTGAAATCTATGTTTGATAGATACCTTGACTCAATTTCTTTTAGCTCTTTTTCTGGGGATCCTCCTTTCTTTTTGATTGGGGTGTCTTTCTTTGTCTCCTCATTTTATGTGACTCTTTTTGTTTGTTACTGCATCTCAGATTGCTCTGCTTTGCCTGACTAACTTTGTAGGGTGGACTTCTATGTAGTTCTTTGGGACTCAGTGGTAAAGTCCCTTTGATCTCCTGATCTGTATGCTCTAAGGTTGCCCTTTATTCATTTTATGTGGGCTCTCTTGTTGTGCTTGGGCTTTGATTATTGATGGCTTATTCATTGTTGGCTTCTCTACTCTGGCTGACTGACTGGGAGTCACAACCCCCACCACATCTTATATGCCTTTGTACAGGTGCTGGTTAACAAAGCAGTAATACCCAGAAAACCAAACTCATGCTAGCAGAAAACAACCCTACTACATCAGCAATGTCAACAGCAATTGAGCAAAAATTAATAAACATGAGAGATTAAGAATATTATAAGATAGGAAAAAGGGGATATGAGATGACTAAAGGAGAGAAAAATGATTTTAAGCATGAAGAAGGAGGAGGAATAATGAGTAGGGAATAGAAACAAGGTGAAAAAAGGGAGAAAATAAAATGGAAAACATAAGTAATACAGGGAAGGGCAATGGCAAAATGGAGTAAGAGAAGTTCGTAATATGAGGTTTGAAATAAAATTTTAAAAGTAGTGAACCTAAGGGAACAGAACTGCAGAACAATCACAGTAGTGCCAATAGGAATGACAGATGAGCAAAAATTAACAGAGGTAGAAGGAGAATAATAATATTATATCAATATGATATCAAAGAGAAAAGCAAGTATGTCTACAATATGAAAAAATGAATTTGAGAGGATAGAGGGAGGAGAAATAAGGAGAGTAAGGAATAGAATCCAGGCTAAGAAAAGGAAAAAATAAAACTCCAAACGTAAATAAGCAAGGGCAGGAGGAAGGCAAAATGGAGTAAGAGAGGGGGACAGTAACCTATGAGATTTGAAATTAAAAGAAATAATGAACAAATAGGAATATAGTTGAAGAAGAACAGCAATAACTGTAAGGCCAATAAGCCACAATTTATAAAGGTGGGAAGAAAATAAGAATACTATAAGATGGGGAAAAAGAATGAGAGCTGACTAAAGGAAGGATGATTTTGAGAGGATAGAGGAGGAGAAATAGTAAGAGTAAGGAATAAGAACAAGGTGTAGCATGAGGGAAAATAAGATTTACTACAATGGAAAAAAAGGGCAGGAAGGAGGCAAAATGGAGTAAGATAAAGGAGGGGTATAATGTGAGATTTGAAATAACAATAAAATAAAAGTAATGTAAATCTAAATAAAAAGAATAAGTAATGAAAGAAAAGAATAGTGAATTAGAATACAATTGATGCAAAAGAGGTCTTAAAAGGCTATGCAAAAAGAAAAAAATACAAACTTTAAAGAGGAATGAGGTGGAATTCATCTCAGCAGAGTTTGGTGTTTGCCTTCTATCTTCTCTTTCTGTATCTGCCTCTGGCTTTTTATTAGCTCAAGAGCCAGAGTAGGTCACCCAACTTCTGGCAGCACCACCTGCATCACCTTCACCTGCCTCTAGAGAGGGCTTCTATT
Organism: Pteronotus mesoamericanus; assembly: GCF_021234165.1. Classification (NCBI taxonomy): domain Eukaryota; kingdom Metazoa; phylum Chordata; class Mammalia; order Chiroptera; family Mormoopidae; genus Pteronotus; species Pteronotus mesoamericanus. The sequence continues at coordinate 28,814,849 of NW_026555245.1, read as the reverse complement.
GCAATCGGGAGGATGGGGCCCCTGGGCCTCCCCTGCTCATTTTTCTGGGGAAGTTCTGGGTATGTTCACCCTGCCCCTGCACCACCCGTCTTGGTCTATCCTAGCTTATTTCCAGTAATATACAGTTTTTGCTGATTAGCTGTCTGTTTCAAGGGAAGGGCCAATCTGTGTAAGAGATTCAGCTCTTTCCTGCATGGTGCTGATGACAGCTCTGTGTGTGAGCTGAAGCTGGAAAGGGCCCTGGTTCCCTCTTGCTGCACTTATTTCTCATCTCCCCACTTTGCTGGCCTCCGTGGAATAGGGCTGTAGGAGCCAGTCTTTTGTCTCCCTGAGAGAAGTTCAAAAATGGACCTTCAGGTATTTCTCTGTCATTTTCTTGCAGATATGTGCCCTGCAGGGAGTTCTTGAGCCCCTCCTGCTTGGATCCTATAGGAGGTAGGGGCTGGGTGCATCCTTCCCTTCACTGAGATTCAGTTTCCCCAGAGCAAGGCAGCCCTGTCTGGCTGTAAATAATCTCAGGCACTCCACTCCCACCTGTCCAGCCCACTGCCCTCACAGCAGACAGAATCCTGCTCTCTCCACTCTGCACAGCCTCCAGGCTACCAGCTATGCCAGGCTGGGGCTGAGAAAACCCCTTGCTGTGCACTCTTCTGATTTCTCTGCCCAGCTGCACTAGTGGGAGCAAACCATGCCCTCAATCCTTTCCCCTTGCTGATAGGGCAGCTGCACATGAGGTCCCTGCCCAGCATGCCTCAGCCCCCCTTTTAAAAAGTCTGGGCACTCCTACTGCAGCACTGAGTCGCTTTCTGGCTTTTCATACCCACCACCTCTCCAAAAAGTCAAAAATCTCTCACAGTCACAGCTGGCTGTGGCCTGTCTCCACCTGACCCACATACAGATAGAATCTCTCCCCCTCTGTGGCATTCTCTTGGTTGGCATTTGCCTCTGCAGCTATGGGTGTGCTGCTCAGTGTGTTTGTGTGTATGTGTGTATGTGTGTGCGCATGCACACATGCAGCCTGGATCTCACCAACTTCGTGTATCCAAGTCATTCCCGACCTGGATCTGGGGTTCTCTGCCCTTGGCTTGGTGGGCGGGGAAGTCACACAGCTGCGATCTCTGACCAGGCTCTCCTTGGCCACAGGTGCCACGCCTGGGGTACTTCCCCTTCAACCTATAAAATCTCCTTACGGTCCATTGTGAAGCATCTTCTGTACTCCTTGGTTTCCAAACTTCTTATCAACTAAGATTCTGTTGAATGATAAGTTTATTTTTCAGAAGATCAGTCAAGTATCCGAGATGGGGACAAGAGCAAGTGGACTCAGCCTCTACCTACTTGGCCACCATCTTCTCTCTGATACATTATTTCTAATTATAGTCTTTCTTTATATTTCCTTAGTTTCCTATTGATGTTTTTCTGCCCCAGGACTCCATCCAGGATATTACATTGCTTTTAGTTGTCCTGTCACCTTAGACTCCTCTTGCCTATGATAGTTTCTCAGGCTTTCTTTATTTTTGGTGATATTGAATTGACAGTTTTAAAGAGTTCTGGTCAGTTATTTTGTAGAATGTCCTCAAATTGGGATGTCTCTGATGATTTTCTCATGATTAGAATTGGGTTATGGGCTATGGGTTTTGGAGAGGAAGACCGTTGAAGTGAAGTTCTATTCTCATCACATGCTGTCAATAGTATCTACTGTCAGTATGACTTATCACTGTTGATATCGACCTTCATCACCTGACTGAGGTTGGGTTTTATCAGGCTCCTCCATTATAAAGATACTCCCTTCCTTATTCTGTTTCATTTACTGTCCTCTTCGGAAGAAAACCACTAAGCACGGCCCACACCTAAAAAGTGGAAAGTTGCTACATCTTCTTGAGATAGAGTTTATTTATATAAATATATATATATAAATTATTTTGAATGCTATTTTTAAGATAATTCTTGTAGAAAATTTCTTCTCTAACGTTCTGTTTTGTTACCTAAATTCATTGAACTGGTTTACATAACTTAGTTTTTAAAAATATGATTTTAACTCAAATATTAGACCTAATTAGATACTTCTCACTTACAATTTTGAAATGCCATAATTTTAAATTTCTAAGGGAAGAGTAAATGATCCCTAAGTACAATCGGCTAAGTCAATTTAACTCTTTTAATTCTAATTTTCTAAATAGTGGCTTAAATTCTTTTATTTGTGATTGTCCTAGGTCATTTCCAAGGTATCTAATCTTATCTGTTCCAATGTATATTCAGCTGCTACTTAGAATGCAGATGTTAATAAGCTTTTTAATACACGATAGCAATTTATTTTCTCTGACCACTAATAGGCCTTTGCTATTGCTGCTTTTTCCTACCTCTAATATCTCCCTTGTTTTCTATAGCCCAACATTTATACCAGTGTTTTTTATTATTCAAGTAGATCTAAAAACATAAGTTAAAGAGCATGCACATGTTAACTTATATCTAACCTGAGTCATTTTGCATGCCAGGGCTGTTTCATTGCTTGGGTTTAGAATTTCTGGGTTAAGATGTCAAAGAGTTTTCTTTTAGTGTACTTAATTTTACTAATTATTAGAAACTACCTAAAGAACAGCACTGTGAAGGATTCCAAGGAATTGGGCTTCTAAAAGAATAGTTACATGATTGATAAGCCATGGACATGGAGAGACAAAAAGTGGAAAGTACCCTCTGGGTGAGAATGTTAAACCATCAGGCATTATGACCTCATAAAATAAATGATGAGGTCATAAACCAGTTTTTTTAAAGGCTTCTCTGGTTGACTTGATCCCTTTGTACTATCAACTTATTTAATAGTAAACATCTAGTAACTATTTTCTTTTGTGCAGCTTAGCAACATAATTTTCTATGGAAAAAACTTGAGCCAGTTATTATTACATATTGGAAGACAGTAATTTAAGAGGACAAAAATAAATCTTTGTCAGAAGTGAAGCTCTAGTTTTGTGTTATAGCTTCATATCCAAATGAAAATGTGGAGTGAGAATATGGTAGAGAGTGTTCAGGGCAAGAAGTCAACCATCAGAGTGGGAAAAGAACACAGGGTCAAAAAGTCTTCTTTTGTTATTCCTCAGCCACTGGCTCAATCAAGTGCTGGCTAAAAGTACTAATGGAAACTCAAAATTTTAAAATTATTTATCATAAGGATTAAATAATTATTAAGTAAATTAGTATTCAATGGATCATTAACTTGATATAAAAACCAAAGACACTACAAAAAGAATATTACAAGCTAATATCCCCAATGAACATACATGCAAAAATCCTGAACAAAATATTAGCAAACTAAATTCAATAATACATTAAAAAGATCATAAACCATTATCAAGTGGAATTTATTCTAGGGATGTTTAAATTTCTGCAAATCAATTAATGTGCTACACCATATTTTTTAAAAAAAGGATAAACATATGATCATCTCAATAGAAACATAAAAAACATTTGACAAAATTCAATATCCATTTATGTTAAAGATTCTCAACAAAGTGAATATAGAGGAAACATAGCTCAACATAATAAATGCCATATATGACAAAACCACAGCTAACATTATACTTAATAATGAAAAGCTTAAAAGCTTTTTCTCTTAGATCAGGAAGTAGATAAGGGTGTCCACTCTCACCACGTTTACTCAGTATATTATTAGAAATCCTATCCTTAGTAATCAAACAAGAAAATGAAATAAAAGGTATCAAAATTTGAAAGAAGTAAAACTATCACTATTTGCAGATGACATGATACTATACATATAAACCCTTAAAAATTTCACTAAAAAACTATTAAAACTAATACAGGAATTCAGTAAAGATGAAGGATATAAAATTAATATTTGGATATTTGTTACATTGCTATATACCAATAAAAAATATCAAAAAGAGAAATTTAGAAAATAATTCCATTCCCAACTATATTAAAAAAAACTAGCAATAAATTTAATCAATGAAGTAAGAGACCTGTAGTGTTAAAAATATAGAACATTGATGAAAGAAATTGAAGATAATAAAAATAAATGCAAGGACAGATCATGCTAGTAGATTGGAAGAATTAATACCATTAACATGTCCATCCTACGCAAAGCAATCTGCAGATTCAGTGCGGTCCCTATCAAAATACCAATGACATTTTTCTAAGAACTAGAACAAAAAACCCTAAAAATTATATGAACCATAAATGACCCAAAATACTCTACATTGATTAAATTCTTAAATGTAAGCCCTGAAATGGTAAAATTCCTAGAAGAATTTTATTGCCTATAAATCTTTAAAATTGGTCTTAGCGATATTTTTTGGATATGTCTCTTTGGGCAAAAGCAAAAATAAACTAAAAAATGAGACTCCGTTATATGAAAAGTATTTTTCACAGTGAAGGGAACCATCACCAAAGTGAAAAGGCAACCCATTCAATGGGAGACGATATTTGCAAATGATATACCTGATAAAAGATTAATACTCAAAATGTATAAAGAACTCATACAAACCAATCTGATTTATTACTTGACAGAAGTCATGAACAGGCATACAAAGATATACAGGTGGCCAATAGATACATAAAAAGATGCTCAACGTCATTAATCATCAGGAAAATACATATCAAAACCACGATGAGATGTCACTTCACACCTGTCAAAATAGTTTATTATAAAAAAGACAAGAAAATGCTGGAGAGGATATGAAGAACAGGGAACAGGTGTGCACTTTTGATGGACTTGTTTATTGATATAGCCATTATAAACAGTGTGGAGATTTCTCAAAAAATTAAAAATAGAACTACAACATGATTGAGCAATTTCACTTCCAGCCATTCACAGAAAATGAAAACACTAATTTAAGGATATATATATATATATATATATATATATATATATATATTCCTTTTCAATCCTTGCATTACAGTCATACCTTGGAGATATCCTGGATTTGGTTCCAGACCATTACAACCGCAATAAAGCAGATATTGCAGTAAAGTGAGTCATGATTTTTTTGTTTTTTCAATACATATGAAAGTCATGTTTACACTATAATGTAGTCAATAAAGTGTGAAATAGCATTATGTCAAAAAGGTAATGTACATACTTTAATTTAAACATATTTTATTGCTAAAAATGCTAACCATCATCTGAGCCTGTTGAAAAAATAGCACTAATATATTTGCTTAATGTAGGGTTTCCACAATTCTTCAATTTGTAAAAAAAAAAAAAAAAAGCGATATCTGTGAAATGCAATAAAGTGAAGCACAATTATATAAGGTATGCCTATCTTACAAAAGTCAAGATATCAAGCAACCAGGGTGTCCATCAATAGAGGAATGGATAAAGAAATTATGGTATATACACTATGGAATATTACACAAGCATATAAAAGATTAAAATCTTGTTATTCGTGACAGCATATATGGATCCAGAAGGTATTATGTTAAATGAAATGAGTCAAACAGAGAAGGACAAATACCATATGATTTGACTCACATGTGGGATCTACAAAACAAAAGCAATGAACAAGCAGAACAAAACAGAAACAAACTCATAAATATAGAGAATTAACTGATGGTTGCCAGAGGAGAAGGCAGAGCAGGCATAGGTTAAAAAAGCAAAGGAAATTAAGTACTTTCAGCCTTAAAATAAGACATGAAATATAGTATATAGCATAGGAAACATAATCAATAATGCAGTAACTTTGTATTGTGACAGATGGCTTTGCTAGACTTATCATGGTGATGATTTCATAAGGTGTATAAATGTCAAATTACTGTGTTGTATACCTGAAACTGATATAATACATAATGTCAACAAAAATTTAAAATAAATAATTTTTAAAAGTAATGTACCTGATTGGGCATTGAGTACACTTGTAATAATGAAAAATCAATTCAAACCTCCATCTACAAAAGAATGCATAAGTTATGACATATTCATGTGTTGAGTACTATATAGAAAATGATAAATAGAAGTACAATAATCTATAACAACATGGATGACTCTGAGAAACACAATGTTGACTCTAAAAATAAAAGCTGCTTACAAAATAGTACATACTGCATGATTTTATACATGTAAAGTTCTAGGACAGGCAAAACAAATTTCTATTTAAGAAGTCACAGGAGAATGGTTACCCTTGGGCTAAACATGGGTGGGTGTGGCTGAACAGTTGCATTAGGAGGTTTCTTTTGTGCTGGAATGATCTGTTTCTTGGTCTGGATGCAACTTATACAAGGGTATTCACTTTGTAAAAATTCATTTAGTGGTAAATTTCTGATGTGTATACTTTTCTGTATAAATATTATTTTTAATATAGTTTTTGAAAAAATATGTTAGAGATAATCAGCAAGGCTAATGTGGCTCATGTATAAACAAAGGATTAGAGGAGTTCAAATTGCATTTATCATTCAGCTCTCTTAGGGCCTTTTTGTTCATTCTGCTGGCCAGTCTCCCTGTCAATTTAATCTTTTTTATCCTCACCCAAGGACATTTGTTCATTGCCTTTAGAGAGAGAGGAAAGGAGAGACAGAGGGAAAGGAAGAAATATTGATAAACATTGATAAGCATTGATCAGTTGCCTTCTTGTATATGTCCCGACCTGGCATCAAACCAGCAACATGGGTATGTGCCCCAATTAGGAATCGTACCCCACATTTCGGTCTGTGGGATGATGCCCCACCAACTGAGGTACACCAGCCAGGGCTGAATTTACTATTTTTAGCCTTAGGTGTTTTGAAGTAGGGGGTGATCTACTTCTGTATTCATGTTGCCATTTTTCAAAGTATTTTATTTTATTTTCTTCTAATAATCTCTTTCCAAAACCTGAAGTCTTCACATAGAGAGAAATGTAGGGCCTAAGGGTCTTCATCTAGAAAGAGACAAAACCGCCCTAATGGCTAAGTGTTTTCAACTGTTGTTTGTCATGTACTGTTTTTGAGGAATGAATAAGTGCTTTGCTATTTTAACTGTCATATGAACAGTGGGTTTATACATAATAGAAACTTTGTGTTTTCAGCCTGAGACCTACTTTGCTATAAATTGTGTTCATCGTGGAATGGGGGATTAATTATTAAGCAGAGGTGGAGTTTAGAGAAGGGAGAAATTCTCTTATATCGTTGGGCTTGGTGCAAGATGATAGTTACATCTAAGTTACAGTGCCAAGGATTATAGGGTACTCTGGCATGATCCCATTGGCTCTGCATCTCAGGGGACCGATTTTGAAGCTGAAGCAGTATATGTATGTTCAGGTACATGTTAGGTCTATGGTTTTGTCTGATACTTGTAACCTCTTTCTTTTTAGTAGATACAATGACAAATGTACATACCTTCCCTGTTGGGAGAAAACCCAGGTCAAGGTGGATTTTCAAACCTTTTGGGGGAATTAGTAGACTGTGTAACTGAGAAAATGTGATTGTGTGTTGGGTGGGATGGCATATGTGGCTGAATGATAGTCCTGAGCCATGATGGCAAGCGCAAGACTTTGTTCTCTCCATTGCTTACTGAATATCCTAGAGCAAGTTACTTAACCTCTTGGAAACTTCCCTTACTCATTTTTAAAAGTGGTAGTAATGCCTATCTTAGTGGATTGCTTGAGATTTAAATAAAATAATTTATGTAAAGTATTTAGAAGGATATATCCAGCACAAGCAGAATGCTCAATACTCATATTTTTAGCCATTTTTATTATTAGCTTTGGACAACCCAGACCGGCATATCAGACACCCATATTAGGGCAGCAAGAAAACTTCCAGGCTCCACCAGTTAGAGATGATGAGACCTCTAAAATAATGCTCAGATGTGGATTGAATTGGTTTAGGGCAGGACTAAGTTTAAGAGATGAACATTATCAGCATCTGCCTCTGGGTAGGGGTAGGTCAGAAAGGGTCTCACATAATTTGAATCCAAAGACTTTCATTGTCTCCTACATGTGTAGACATGTATGTGTTGTTTTCCAAAGAAATTATTTCCTGTTGAATTTTGGCTGATGTGATCATTTTTTTCTGAATATTTAAGTAATGCAGTTACACAAAATTTCTCTTCAGCATCTTATTTAGGATGTTTAATTTTCTTCTATTTCAGCCATAAAAAGCATTCCAATTTTTTTGATGATTTATTTTCTTCTCTGAAAACTTTCAACACTTGCTATTTCCAAAGGGTGCATTATCTCCAGCCCATTCGCTCATATTCTGGAACTAACATTTATACCTCATCTACCATCCTTCACCCCCAGTTCCTTATTCTGTAAATTCTCATCCCCGTATTTATTTAGAAAACGTCTTCCCAGTACTCTAACCTGCAAGTCAGCAACTGGGGTACTGTAAACTTATGATCAGATCTGCGTTCATAGATTTGCATGATTGTCTTTAAGATCATCAAAATTATTTTTATTCAGTGTGAGAGCCAAGTAGGGTTACTCTCCTCTCATGTGCTTACTGTCTGGGAAAATGTGGAGTATGTTTGCCTTGACAATTTTATTCACTAAACAAGAGTGTCCAACCTTTTGGCATCTCTGAGCCACACTGAAAGAAGAAGAGTTGTCTTGGGCAACACACTAAATATGTTGTGATATGTACTCACAAAAATATCTCATAATGTTTTAAGTAAATTTACAATTTTGTGTTGGGCCGCATTCACAGCCATCCTGGGCTGCATACTGCCCGTGGGATGCAGGTTGGACACCCCAGCATGAGCTCTGTTCTTCACAGTATCTTTCTGATCAGACACTGCTCTTCGCGGTATCTGATCAGATCATTGGCTGTGAGTCATCAATTCTACCTTACAGAAGAGCAGAGTCTTCTAGGTAGTGCATTGGATTTATTTTTTTGCGTGGGCTCAGGAATTTATGTACTTTGGCATTTAAAGGGGAAAGAATCTGATTCATTGTTTCCCCACAGATCAGGCCATTGTTGAGAACCTTGGGATGAGCCAACTTGCTCCTGGTGTGTACAGAGGGAAGTTTATCCCCCAGGTCATTTACAAGGAGTTGTAAAATCCAGTCTTCATAATCTTCACCCTAGAAAAATCCCTGCTATATTTACATACTATTTTGCATATGTTTGTATACTGAGCTACATTTTTTCTACAAAATCTTCCAAAATTTCTAACTCCACCAAGGTAAACAAATTAATGAGGTAATGGTGTTCAATTTTACAGTCTGGTCAGAGCTAAAGAAAGCATTGCACAACCAAGAAACCTATACAATATTATAAATATTGTACCAATTCTCCTGGCATGTTTTTTCTTACTCCTTCTATGACATCTGTTACAAGTTTGGAATAAAAAGTTTATAAGATGACCAATAGTAGTAATAGTTATGTCTGTTTCCACATAGACATGTAAGCTTATATTATCTTATTTATGCAGCAACTCTTTCTCAGATCTTAATTTTATTACCTATCAATAAATATATTTATTTCTAATAGTTCTCCCTGTAATAAATAAATTCAGTTCCCAACTTTACCACTTTTTATATTGTCACATAATTTATGTTATTGAGTTTCAGTTTCCTTATCTGTAAGTTAGGAATAGTGCTTTGTAGTGTTCTTATGAATATTAAATATAAACAAAATATGGGGAATGTGTCTGACAAGTAGGAATTCAAAAATTATTCATCCTTTTTCCCCCTATCTTTTACTGCCCCCTGTTCTGCCTTGTGGATTAAAAGCATCTAATTTTATTCTAAGCCCTACCTCCATGATTTCAAAACATCTGGCTAAAGAGTGAAAATGAATGCAATCATCCAGGTGTTTGGCCTGTATGATGACAGATATCAAACACTTAGAGCCATCTGGGTGATTGGTGTTGTTTTTTCACTATCCAGATGTATGTGGATAGAACTTTGGTCAAAGGGAAAAAAATCATAAGGGTTTTTCTTAAATCTTAAATTAATAATATGTCTTCAAAATGCTATGATTTAGATATGTTTTATTTGTTTCCTTTGAAATATATCTTATTCAAGTCATTGTTACAAATAAAAACATATTTTTTTCTCCTGGAATATAGGAATTTAAAAAAAGGAAGTTATTCCATAGATTTCAAACCCTCATGTTTCTGCTCAACAGAATTAAGGACCAAAAAAGACAAAACAAAACAAAACAAAAAAAGAAAACATAGTAAGGATTCCAGGATATCAAGTTAGATAGTGACAGAGCTGGGACAAGAATAAAGTGTCTTGACCTTAAACTGAAGACTCCACTTCATACATTGCCTGTCTTCTTTCATCAAAGTCATGTGTGGCTTTATCCATATGCACAGAAGTCCACATACACCCAATGTGTACATACAGGCAGGTGTAAATAGCACCCTTTTTCTTCCTGACAGTCATGTTTCTCTGACATGATCTCTTCACAAATATTTTTCAAACTTTGGCTGGTAAGCCAGAGAGTATATACTAGGCTTCAGTGCACTCATTTGCACATGTATCAAGTACCCAGGCTCCAACATCTGCCATCCAGGGCACTACTTAAATAGATGTCGTACTCAGTTCTGGTATCCTCTGAGCAGCTGATACAATTTTCCTCAGTCACAGGGATGAAGCTTGGATAACATTTCTGGCTCTGAGAAATCCCCCAGTCACAAAGAAATGATTCCAGTGACCTGGAGGCTTTGCACTCCCAATACAACATGTTCTTGAGCAGCTTCCCAAGGGAGAAAATAACGTGAGAGTTTTAAAGAGTGCCAAAATCTTCCCCTCTAATCATCCTGTGTGGATTCCACTAGCATTCCAAGTCATCCCAGACAATTCCGAGAAAACTTTGGGGACTCAGTGAATTTTCTTAAACATTTTTTCTGCTTGAATATGCTAACGATAAGCAGCTTCACATAGTAACATTGTTCTTTGGACGTGAACACAACTTATCAACTACCATTCCTGTCATAAAACAACTATACAGCTTAAAGAAGTCCTCCCTGATGAATTTCCAATGCGGTATTCCCCCTCCTTTTTTTTTTTAAAGTAGGGAAGTCAGAAGATATTTGGGAGCTGTTATTTTCAAACCTTCTGCTTTGCAAAATTCATGTCTAAAAGCAGAGGTGGGTGGCTTGTCTTTGGTGAAGGAAGAACATTCCTGACTAGTAGATTTGTCCGTAATTTGACCAGCTACAAAATAGTCTGAAATACAGAGGTTGGTAACAGTCAAAGTTTACAAGGGATAATTGGGTTCTAGATCTTGGTGGGATCTTCAGCCACCAAGGCAAGACTAACTGTCTAACCAGCAGCCTTAGCTTAGTTGAAAACACCCTAAACTGAAGCCAGCTTGTAGCAGCTAGCAAGAGCCAGTTGTTAAATTTTTTTAACTAGTTGATATTACTTTGGTAGTTTAAAATTCATCATGGTGGGAGTATTTACACCATGGAAATTGGCATATGCTACAAATGAGGGCTTTTGTTTCCCAGAGAGCTGACTTTATCTCCATACCACTGAATAAAACAAACCTGACTTCAATTTCTATCTTTGCCACCTATGACACAGGAATTTGAAAAGTCAACAACCCTCTGAGCTTTAGTGTCCTGATATGTAAATTAGGAATGATAATACATATTTCATAATCAGGCATTGTACCTAATCACATTTAGTGCTTATCAGATGTATTATTTATTCATTAAATATTAGTAGAGCACATATTTTATGCTAGGTACTGTGATTAGTACTAGAGACACAAGAATGAATAAACAGATTAGCAAAGACCTGAGCAGATACAGAACAAAGATTAAATAATAAGTACAATATACTTTGGATATTGCTATAATATAAGATATAAATGGTCAAGGCTGAAGTAGAGACAAAGGAGCTATCATTGTTAGTATGACTTTAAAAGAGACACTAGTCATTTATGATGGGTGAGGAATGTTTGTTCAGCCATTTTAAACATACTAAGTCATGGGTATTTTCATTTTTGGAAATGTAGGCTCAAGACTTCTGGGACTATGTGGAAAACAGAGTGACACTTTAAAATTGTTTAAACATTGGTTTGTAGGTTTGTATTATAGGACCATAGTTCCTACCTCAAAATTCATTCTTTTTTGACTGTCATTCTATCTTTACAGTTGATTCCTTTGAGTCTAAAAGTTGTGGTCCATTGGAATTGCCCTTTAAATGACAATGATTTCCATGAGACCAACACCTTGCTGTATTATTATTATTGAAAATCTGTAACTATTAGGAAAGGGAAAATAAACAATCATTCCTTCAGGATTAGCTATGAGTAAGGTATTTTACATTGCTATTTTATCTTATCATAACAACACTACTGTGAACTAGTATTATTCTCTCCACTCTGCTGAAGAACTCAGTGTTTTGAGAGCCTGAGTTATGAGCTCAATGCGGAATTGAAATCCAAACTTGGTCAGCTGAGTTATGAATATTAACTTGATCTTAACATTTAAGCATTTTAATAATTTTATGAGGTTTTATATTGAACCTTATTTTATAAAGGAGGATATAGTGGAGCAGAGAAGTTTACTGATTTACCCAACTAATAAATAACATAGTTACACTCAAACCTATGCTCTTTCTCATTAACACAATACTTCACATTTTAGTTATGACTTTAGTAGGATCAGGGAACAAGCTAATCAGCACAAGAATGGCCCTGCTATAAGGCAGACTCCTCAACAGAGAGAGATTAGGATGGGGGACAAGAGGGAGGAAAAAGACATTGGGGACAGAAAAGCATCAAACGTAGCTTAGTTCTTTCCCAATATTTGCTGAGAGATAATGGCCACAGAGAAGTATTTGTCATTTTCCATACAAATCCACCGCCATCTGAGGCCCAAACAGAGATGAGAACATCTGGATGACAGCTGTTCCTTGTACGATCTTTAATAGGGGAGAATCACCTACAATGATAGATAAGAGTGCATATTGGTTTTGAGTGTGCATTGGTATAATCCATATGTTTTATGGGGCTTTTGAAAAGTATAATTTTTGTGCAGTTCGTACACAGAGCATTAAATCATTATTTGAAAACCAATAAGGTACCTTAAATCATTTGAGGGATAAGATGGAAAACTTTAAAATATAAAGGAGAAGAAATAAAGGTCTATTGTTAAATATGGTAAAAATTCAATAATTGGACTACCTGTGAAATGATATAGAATTACTTGAGAATGGTCTTGAACTAGTTCTAAATACATATTGTAAACTCTGGAGCAACTACATTAAAAAACTCAAAAAAAGTATAATGATATGCTAAGTAAGTGAAAATGAAATCACATAAAATGCTCTGTTAAAACTACAAAGAGCAGAGAACTTGTAGAAGAAAAATAGGAAAAAAAGAACAGCAATAACAAATAGAAAACAGTAATAAATATAGTAGATATTAATACTATATTAATAATTACCTTAAACTTTAATGCCTAAACACCAACTAGTTGGCAAAGATTGTCAGAGCAGATCAAAAAACACTTAACTATATGTTGTCTACCAGAAACCCACTTTAAGTATAATGACACATATAGACTAACCATAAATGAATTGAGAGACATATACCATACTAACACTAATCAAAAGAAAGCAGTAGGCATTGTATTAATTTCAGACAGAGCAGACTTTAGAGTGAGGATGTTTTCAGGGATAAAGAGGGACATTACATTATCATGAAGGGTTAATACTCCAAGAAGTAACCCTTAATGTGTATGTGCCTAACAACAGAATGTCAAAATATGAGGCAAAAAACTGATAGAAATTCAAGGAAAAAAAGATATATCAACTATTACAGGTAGAAATGTTAACTTGCCTCTATCAGAAACTGAGAGTCAGCAGGCAGAGAATTAATAAGGACCGTGTAGAAGACAACAGGACAATTAGTTGAGTAGATGTAATGGACATCTATAGACTGCTTCATCCAAAAACAGCAGATTACATTTTCTTCTCAAGCTCCATGAAATATTTACCAAGATAGACCACATTCTGGGCCATAAAACATAATGTCTGCTCTCAGACAACCTTGGAATTAAATTAAAAATAAATAACAGAATGATAGCTGGAAAATACCAAAATACTTTGAGATTAAACAACATACTTCTAAATAACATATGTGTCAAAGAAGAAATCTCAAGAGAAATTTAAAAATATTTTAACTGTATGAAAATAAAAACATGCTTATCAAAATTTGTGGGATTTACAGAAGTAGTGCTTAAAGGGAAATTTACAACATTTAATAATGTATGTATTAAAAAAGAAAAAAGTTGTAAAGTCAATCATCTAAATTTCCATTTTTAAGAAGCTAGAAAAAGAAAGCAAATTAAATCCAAAGTAAGCAGAAAAAAAATTAATAAAACTAGAGCAAAAAGTAATGAAATTGGAAGCAAGAAATCAATAGAGAAAATCAATGAAACCAAAAGATGCTTCTCTGAAGAGATCAATAAAATTGATAAGAATCTAGTTAGACTAAGAAAAAAGAAGACACAAATTACTAGTTCCAGAAATAAAAGGGGGGGCAGCACTATAGATCCCATGGACATTGAAAGATAAAGGAATAGTATAAACAAAACTATATCCACAAATCTGATACCTGGGTGATATGGACAAATTCCTTGAAAGATGCAATCTACCAAAGCTCATACAAGTAGATACCAACTATATGAATCAGCCTATATCTAGTAACAAAGTTGACCCAATAATTAATAACCTCCCAAAACAGAAACTTAATATCCAGAAACTTTCACTGTTGAATTCTACCATAGGTAAGAAATTATACCAATTATCTATAATCTCTTCTAGAAGACAAATGCAGATGAAATTTGTTCAGACTCATTGTATGAGATCAGCATTACCCTAATACCAAAACCAGACAAAGACATTACAAGAAAACTATAGACTAAGATCTCTCATGGACACAGATTAAAAAAATCCTCAAAAAATATCCGCAAAAACCCTCAAATCCAACAATGTATAAAGTATATTATACATCATAACCTAAGGTATTTATCCCAGGTATGTAAGGTAGTTTTGCATTAAAAGATCAATTAAAAAATCAATTAAATCAATTGAATAAATCTATTAAAATAATCTAGTATATCAATAGGCTAAAAAACACATGATCATATCTACAGATGCAGAAAAAGGATTTGACAAAATCCAACACACATGCATAATAAAACCTCTTAGAAAACCAGTGTTAAATGGGAACTTCATCAGCTTGGTAACCTATAGCTAACATACTTAGCAGTGAGATGCTCAAAGTTTTCCCACTAATGTCAGGTACAAAGCAAAGATGTTCTCTCTCACCACTGCTTTTGTACATTGTACTGAAGTCCTAGACAATTCAATATGATAAGACAAGATAGACATAGTTAGAAGGAGAAAAATAAAACTGTCTTTGTTTGCAAATGACATGCTCATCATTGTAGAAAATCTGAAGGAATCAACAGGAAAAAGAAATTATCCTGGAACTAATAAGCAATTATAGCTAGGTTGCAGGATAGAAAGTTAATGTGCAGAAGTCATTCGCTTTCTTATTCACCAACAACGAACATGTGGAATTTGAAATTAAAAACATGTTACTATTTACATTAATGCTCAAAAAATGAAATAGTTATAAACCTAATAAAATAGGCACAAAATCTATATGAGGAAACAACAAAACTCTGATGAGCAAAATAAAAAATCAAATTAAACATATGATGGGATATTTTATGTTCATAGATGACAAAACTCAATATTGCCAAGTTTTCAGTTATATCCATCTTGTTCTATATTTAATGTGATCTCAATCAAAATCCCAGCAAATTATATTCTGGATATTAACATACTGAATCTCCTGCTTATATGAAGAGATAAAAGAACCAGAATAGCCAACTCATTAATGAAGGATAAAAGAAAGTCAGAGGATTGACATCCCTGACTTCAAGATGTACAGTCATGTGCCACTTAATGATGGGGATATATTCTGTAAAGTGTGTCATTAGGCAATTCTGTCATTGTGTGAACATCATAGGACCTACTTACACAAACCTAGATGGTATAGCCTGCTATACACCAAGGCTATATGATGTATTACAGTTGTTTATATGGGCCATCATTGAATAAAATATTGTTATGTGACACATGACTGTATTTTAGATCTGAGGTAATCAACACAGCATGGTATTGGCAAAAGAACAGTTAACAGAACAAATTAGAAAGCTCAGAAATTGACTTACATAAATATAGTTAAAAATTGGTACTGAAACAACTGGACATTCACATGCAAAAAAATAAAAATGGCCTGGCTGGTACAGCTCAGTGGCTTGAGTGCTGGCCTGTGGACCAAAGAGTCGCTGGTTTGATTCCCAGGCAGGGCATATGCCTGGGTTGTGGGTTAGGTCCCTAGTAGGGGGTGCATATTAGGCAAACACACATTGATGTTTCTCTCCCTCTCTTTCTCCCTCCCTTCCCCCTCTAAAAATAAATAACATCTTTAAAAAAATGAATCTACGTATGGACTCAATGCCTCTTGCAAAAATTAACTCAAAATGAATCATAAACCTAAATATAAAATGCAAAACTCTAAAATTCGTAGAAGATAACTTAGGGGAAAACCTAGATAACTTTGTATATGGCAACGACTTTTTAGATACAGCAAGAAATACACAATCTATAAAAGAATTGATAAACTGAACTTAACATAAAACCTTTTGCTCTTTGAAAGAATGCCAAGAGAATGAAAAGACAAGCCATAAACAGTGAGAAAACTTTTACAAATGACACATCTGATAGAGGACTTTTATTCAGAATATACAAAGAACTCTTAAACATTCAACAATAAGAAAATAAACAACTTTCTTTAAAACTGAGCAAAAGACTACAGCTATATGACATTCTCAAAAAGGTAAAACTATAGAGACAGTACAAAGATTAGTGGTTGTCAGAAGCTGGGGGGAGGATGGATTGGAAGAATAGGTGGAGCACAGAGGATTTTTAGGGTAGCAAAAATAGTCTGTTTGATGCCATAATGATGGGTACATGTCATTATACCTTTGTCCAAACCCATAGCATGCAACCCTGGCCATGCGGCTCAGTTGGTTGGAGTGCCATCCCATACACTAGAAGGTTACAGCTTCAGTTCCCAGTCAGGGCCCATATCGAGGCTGCTGTTATGAGCCCGGATCAGGGAATGTATGGGAGGCAACCAATTGATGTTTCTCTCTCACATTGATGTTTTCCCGTCTCTCTCCCTCTCTTACTCTCCCTCCCTCCCTCTAGCTCTAAAATCAGTAACTATATCTTCAGGTTAGGATTTAAAATATCCATAGCATGTACAAAACAAAGAGTGAACCATAATGGACTCTGGACTTTTATAGATTGCAAGCTCATCAATTTTAACAAATGTAGCACTCTAGTGGATGTTGATAATGGGAAAGGCTATGCCTATGTGTGGGCGGGGATTGTAGGGGGGGAATCTCTGTACCCTCTTAATTTTGCTGTGAACTTAAAAATGCTCTAGAAAAATAAAGTCTTAAAAAAGGCAAAAGGCCTAAACAGACATCTCACCAAAGAAGATATACATTTGGCAAGTAGCATGTGGAAAGCTGCTCAACATTATATGCCACTAGGGGAACACAAATTAAAACAACAAAATGCCACTACACACCTATTACAGTGCCAAATTTTGGACACTGATAACATGAAATGCTGGTGAGTAAGTGGAGTAACAGGAATGTTCACTTATTGCTGATGGAAATACAAAATGGTGAAACCCCTTAGAAAGATGGTTTGGTAGTTTCTTACAAAACCAAACATGTATTTGCTACATGACCCAACAGTTGTGCTCCTTTATATTTTTCAAAATGAATTGAAAACCTCTGTCCATACAAAAACCTGAATATGCCATTATTAGCAGCTTTATTCATAATTGCCAAAACTTGGAAGTAACTAAGATGTCCTTCAGTATGTTATTGGATAAATAAACTGTGGTACATACAAGCAACGGAATATTATTTAGATCTAAAAAGAAATGAGGTATAAAGCCGTGAACAGAAATGAAGAAAACATAAATGCATATTACTAAGTTAAAAAAACCAGTCTCCGAAAGACACATACTGTATGCTTCCAACTATATGACATTCTGGAAATGGCAAAACCAAGAGATGGTAAAAATATCAGTGATTGCAAGGAGTTAGAGGAGAGGTGGGCTAAATAAATGGAGCCCTGATGATTTTTAGGGTAATGAAACTATTCCGTGTGATACTGTAATGATGAATATATGTCAACATAAGCTTGTCTATATCCATAGACTATACAACACCAAAAGTGAACCTAAGTGTAGACTGTGGGTGATAATGATGTGTCAACCTATGTTCATTGATTGTACCTAGTGTATGATGGGAGTGCAGGATTTCCTTCTCAGGAGGTTGTGCGTGTGTGGGGACAGTGGCTGTATAATTGTCTGCATGTCCTGATCGACTTTGCTCTAAAGGTGTGCTAAAAAAATACAATTTATTAATTTTAAAAATTCAGTAATTTATACTCAGCATATTTTAAATTTAACAAAATATTAATAGTAGTCTTAATATTTTTGCATATTGTAGATATTTCAGGTTTATACAGTGTGTATGTATGTACATATAGATTATCTGTTGAATATATTTTATTATCATGTAATCATATTACTGAGGCTATATATATATAGCTGTTACTATATTTTATATTATTATGAATGTATTATATGTGTAATATATTTATGTTGCAAAATTATAGTATGTATGTATGTATATATAATGCACATAGTAAGCTAATTTTATTCATGTTAAACTATCCTAAAATTTTGGTTTTAATTCAGGTTTTTTATTCTAGTTAATTGATAATAATTAAAAGCACTTAAAGGAGATGTAAATTGCAAAGCACATTCTCTTCTTGCCATCCCAATACTAGAGCCCTTTAAGGTAGGATCATTTTCCATTTCTATTTTTGAAAGAGTAAACAAAGTCATGGGAAGGTGAATAACCATCTCAGAGCTATCCTGTGCTTCATTAGCTCAACTAAGTTTAGACCAAACCATCTGTGAACTCAAGAACTGTATTGGCCCAGTTGGCTAGCATGTAACTTTGAGTGAGTCCCTTAGACTCAGAGTTTCCCATTGCTAATCTTTCAAATGGGACAATTGCCTATGTAATGTCCAGGCTCCCTCCCAGTCCTCTTACCAATGTGCCCTGCAGGATGGAAAACAGCCAATATATAAATGTAGGAGAAGGGGTCTCTTTTTGTCATGTACCTTACACAGAATGTAAAGTTCAGAAGTATAACTGACCTAGAGATGGCTTCCTCAGCAAAGTTGCCAGCTCTTTCATCCTCACCAGCTCCTGCACCTTCAGAGGCAGTAGCACAGTAATCACAGGATGAGCTTGGAGCAATGTCACACTGAGGCTATAATTTGAGGATCTCCAGTTGTCAACAAAGATTCAAGACTGGTAGAAATTACCCTAAAATGAAAACTTCCCTCCAAAAAGAGATTTTCTGAAACCTCCTCTCCAGCAAAACTGCACTGGGCTAAAAATCTTTCAGTTTGTGTGTACAGGGCTTGTGATTACAAAGTCCTTCATGTCCTCAACCATGTCCATTCAACTCTGAATACCACCTGTAAGAAGGAGAGGAAAAGGACAGCAATTCCCATTTTACAGTAAAATGAAAAAAAAAATCAAAGAAAGGTGTTTGCTTGATGTCAAAAAGTGTTTGCCTGATGTCACTAGAATAGTAAGTGGTAGAGTTGGAACTTGACTCTCAGTCAAGTGCTCTTTCCAAGATACCAGAAGTATTTGACACATAATGTTTAAATGGATGGAGAACTAGAGAAACTAAGCCATGCATTACATGCATTGTCTTTCACAGCCACCAATGGGGGAACTTGGGCCCAGGAAGAATAAGAGTGGATGTAATCTTCAGTTTGAGAAGATGGGTGTCAGCTTTTCAGAAGCCTCCTAGGCCAGTAGGTGAAATCTCTTGTCATGCCCATTTCCAAAGACAGGGAGAGAACATTTTTTCCTCTCTCTATTTCTCTTTTTTAAAACAACAACTATATATACATTATTCTTTCAACCAGCTCAGAGCAGAAGCAGGTTCTTATATGTGGAGATCAGGACTGAACAAAGATGGCATCAGTCCTGTTAACTAAGAAGCCATATTTAGAGCTTGTGCAGTATAGCAATGACTCAGAAGGGTGCTGCAACCTCTCCAGCATGTGCAGTACAATGTGGTAGACAACATGTGCTTTTCTGAAGGGTAACACCATGCTCTCAGAGCATGTGCAGTAGAGTGACATATTCAACATGTACTTATCGAGGTGGCAAAAAACATTGTGTGTTAATCAAAGGTTGATACAACATTGCATCATACAGGAACATGAAAGCAAAAGCCTTTGAACAGATAACCGTGACAGCTAAGAGGAACTGAGATGGCCAAGAGGTGCTCTGCTCCTCCAGTCAACCCTGCTTTAGCTAATTATGAAGCTACTGTACAATCTGCCTTGCAATATTCTGCCTTACTGACCAGCTGCCTCCTGGAACTGGACCTCGACCTGGACCTTGTCTGGACTCTTGGAACTTGAGTTTGTTATCCCCCAATTCTCTTGTGTGATGTTATTGCTGATTGTTTCTGCATGAGTATTATTGTTATTGTGTTATTATCGATTTGCATCACAACTGCATTAATAAAAGTTGAGTGAATAGCATAGTCACCTGTGCTGACTCCTTGGTGCTAGTGTTGCGCACCAAGGGCTAGTGACCAAATAGGCAGCCTGGTGCCTCCAGTCTGTGACAAAAGCTGGAAGATGGCTTATAGGAAGGACAATAGTGTGTATACTTATAAGGGCTTAAAGGTTCAGGTGCACAAAGAGGCACAAAAGTATCTCAAAAAGGAATTTGAGGGTTTTGTCCAAGGTATAGAACAGTGAGTAGCTCAGTGAGGTATGCCAACTTTGAAAACACAGCAAAAGAATGACAGAGCTACACTGGAATGGTGTGTGTCTCCAACCTGTGGTCAGCAGGCATTGGGTCCAAAAACAGCAGGAGACAGGCTCTCTCTTTAAAGGAGACAGTTGGAGCCCCTGAGTGTTCCCCTGGTAAATAGCATCCTGAGCCTTGTGAGGGAGATGTACAATTTACACAGACCTGCCTAACATTTTTCCTTTTCAGTGAGGAGGTCAGGGAGGAAGCCTGGCTTTTTGGTTTTCAGCATAAACCTTCCTTTTCTAGTATGCATTAAGCACCATGAGCAGGTCATCTTTTCCACTATCTTCTGAAATATTTTGTTTTCCATCTCTTTCTTCTTTTCCATGTTGCTTTAAGAAATATCCAAAACTTCCTCCCTGGCTTCCTTAGATGATTTTTGTTGTTTCAAACCACAGCCTGAATTTAAATCATGGCCCAGGAGAGGGAACTAACTTGTAGTTATGGGTGTGGCTTCATTGTTGCCTTGGAAACAATTATCTTCAGCCAATTCTTTAACTTTCTGTACAGGTAAAATGAAGATGTCTATGTTTCATCACAGAACCTTCTGACTTAATTTCCTTCTTGCTTTTCTAATCTATTCAGCTAACAACAGCAAGATTAATCTTCCTAAATAATAACTTTTATCGTAACATTCCATAAACCTGAAATATTTTAATATCTTACCTTTTGTCTCTACGATAAATAATTAACCTCTTAACCTGGTATCTGGTGCCTCCAATGTCTGGCTACAACTTAACCTTTTCAGTCTTCTTGCCCATTCTTTCATCATAAACCAGCCTGGCCTACTTGTTTTCTTAAATTTTCCTGTCACATGCTTCCTTCACCCCTTGTTCTGCATTAGTCCCTCACTGCTAGGAATGACCTCATTCCTGTCAACTTAACTGATGTCTTCTGATCTTTATTCAAGGCCCAACTGAATATCCCCTTCTTTGTGAAACCTTTCTGAACTTCTCCAGACCACAGTACTGCTCCCCTGCTTTGAAACTATGAGAATAGCTTTTCTACTTGTATGACACTTCCTAGCCTGGTCTATATCATTCTGGCCCCTGTGTAATTGCTTTTTCTGAACTGTGCTCTATCATTATACCATTGGCCCACATAAAAATTTTTATAAGAAACCACCCAACCAAAAGTACTATCAAATTTACTGTATGTATGCTGTTGGGGATAGGTTTTCCTACATTTCACAGTGTCCTTTCCACATGGACTCATGGGAAAAATGTTTCTCAGCCCTCAAAACCAAGAATAGCTGGGCTTCTCGGGAGTTGCTGTTTTGTTTTTATCTTGTGGTCATCGTGAGTCATGTCTCCCTCTTTTCCTAGGCGCAGAGCCAGAATTGCAGCCCACCACAAGCAACAAGTGAGACTTAACAGCATGTATTTGGGGGGTAATAGCATTAACTCTGGCTTCTTAATTTATTTCCTGTCTTTATTTTTCTTTCCTTCAGTTTTCCCCCTTATTTATTTTGTAATCTGGTGATTGTGTATATCTTTATATAAAGGTTCAGATCATTTTTGGAATTTGATGATAATGATATATAAGTGTAAAACATACAATGCATTACATTATTTTTAAATCTTTAAATAGTACATGAATCTTAAGTATGTAGCATGATGAAGTTTTACATATGTATACACCCACAGTAACCCCATCTAGATTAAGATATGGAATATTTCATAACCCCAGAAGGCACCATTTATTTTCATTATTACCTTTTGCATGTCTCTTGAAGTATGTTGGCTCCCAACTTATACTGAATATTATTTGAGAATAAGGACTCTATATATTTATATTCCATACAAAGTCTAACATGGTTTTCTGGGCAGAGTATATAATCAAGAGGCAGTTAAAGATGTAAGGATGGAACTTATTTCTAATAAGGCAGGGCCCTAAGACCCAGTACCAATCCAAACCACCATGTAACGCTTCCACTTAGAGACCAAAAGCTATTTGCCCTGTTTGATTCCAGACTTTTTGGTCTCTGGTGCTGGGTCTGCCACAGTGTAGGCCCTAAATACACATCTATTGACAGACTAACTGCAGCCATTTCATATTGATTCTCTCTCAATTTGAGGGAGCATTAGTTTCCTAATCTGGTAATCAGGCTGCAAAATTTCTCATGATCTAACTAGGCATAATTTCCTTAGATAACATAATTACTATAGCTCTTTCTTCTGCTTTCTGAATAATGGGAAAGAACAGGGTACCCACAGAGTACCTGCCAACTGGAGTTAATAACTCTGTTACAGTTAATACTCTCTGGCCCCAGAATTCTTTGTGGTTTACTCTATGCTTCTTGATCTTGTGTGGAAGAATCTCTCTACGGTGAAAAACATGTGCACTGGGTACAGAGTGTTCATTTGACAGCCCCAGCCTAACCAGCTCATTCTTTTCTAACTTTAATGCCTTGGCGAGGAGAAATCTGTAGAGCAGGATGAGAGGACTAAAGACTACTTATTCTTGGACACTGAGAGAATAGCCTTGATTGAGAATTTATTTTGGAGTAACTATTTCCATAGCATGTGAATGAGGGAACAAAACAAGCACATATTATTAGTAATAATGAAAATAAACAATATGAATTTTTCAAGAATGATTTCAATTTATTTTAGTCTCCAATCTCTGGGCCATCTGGTAAAAAATATGGTCCCAGAGCAAAAGCTGAATGGCAAGAAGGTTGGGAACAGTTATTCTGATGGAAAACTAGGCCAAAGGGAAGAAAATAAATCATAGAAGTAGAGGACTAGTGGACTTGGTGACTTGGATGATGAAGAGTTGCTCACTTCTACCTAGTCCCTTTTCATTTGCAAAAGAGAAAAATCTCTCTTTATATATTCCACATTTATTTCTTTAAGGCTATCCAGAGCTCATGATTAACAAATATTATAATCTATTTTCACTGATTTCTGTATCTTTAAAGTAAAAGGACTTCCTTTTTTTTTTTTTTTTTTTTTTTTTGTGGAAAGTGACCAAGAAAGCAAGTACTATTTAAGAACTCATCTTGCAGTTCTTTTATCTGACAGAGTTAACAATAGGTTTGTTTCTCATTTGGTTATCTTAATCAGGACTTCTTTTCTGTATAGACTGAAGTTTTGTTGGTAGAGAATTAGAGCAAAGAAGAATCTTTTGTATACCAAGTTTCATGAAAGGAGGCAAGGAAGGTGGAATTTGTATGTTTTAGCCCTAATGAAATATAGCTCAATCTTTGCAAAGTGAATTGTATATTTTCATTGGAATAAACAATAATTTGGTCAGGCCTGAGATTCAGAAGTCTGGCTCTAATCCATGGCTTGTCAAATAGCATGGTTAATATTTCTTCTGGTCAAATAGCATGGTTAATATTTCTTCTTGTCAAATAGCATGGCTAATTTTTCTTAGCACAATATATCTTGTATTTTCAGCTTTCTATTACCAATCTGCTTTAAAAAAATAAAAAGGTAGATGAGAAAAGGTGATAATACTAACTTTGGATATTGTAATGTATTAAGGTATTATTATATATATGTACAAAAAGTATTCCTATTCTTTTAGAAAGCTTCGAAGGTCAATTATAATCTTTTGGCTACTATGTTTAAATTTTATTCTTATAAATTCAATGTCACCTGAGTTTTAATTTTATAAGTGTTGCACTTTATAAAGTCTAGTTTAAAAACTTTATGAAGTTTAGTTTAGGAAACTACATTTATTGATGCCTCCTATGGGCCAAGAACTGAGTTAGGTTCTTTACATATGTTTCATTGATTTTACTCTCATAGCAAGTCTGGGAAGCAAGTTATTCTCAGCAAATCTATATTAAACACCTATGTGTGCCAGGTACCCTGCAAGACAGCAGGTATGAGATGGTGAAAGATATAAAGTCCTTGCCTTCCTGGACTCTAAATGGGTAGTGGAGAAGAAAAAGTATAAAGGAGTCAATCAGCAAAATAAATAACTTACTATAGATTGTGATAAGTCCTATAAAGAAAATCTAACAGAGTACTATGACAGAGATTAATAAGGTGAGATGATCCAGGACCAGTGATCAGAGACCTCTTTGAAGAGCAAAGACCTGAAATATGATGAGTGGTCAGCCGTATGACCAGCTACGAGAGCGGGTTCCTGGTAGAAGGGACAGCGCATGTGAAGACCACAAGTTAGCAAGGAACATATGGGTTTAAGTCCCTGAAAGGAGGCCTGTGTGGCAAGTACACAGTAAGTGAGGAGAAATGTGACACTACAGAGGGAAGTAAAGCTCAGAGAAGTAAAGTAATATCTCAATGGTCACCCAACTGTCAAGTGGCAGAGCTAAGAATGGAAGTTACCTGGCTAATTCCATAGTATCCTTTCACTTTCTATGCTATAAATACATAGAAATTAGTTCAAACTATTCCGTCTTGTTGTTATCAATTTTGCTATTTTAATATTTTAATCTTAAAAATGCTAATTCATTTCTTTACAAATCTCTCTCGATTTTTGGAGGTATAGCCATGAGTTGGACATGGCACAGTTGACTAATAATGTCTAGAAAACTTTAGCCTTGCTTGCTTCCTGGATGACTTGGTTGCTGATGCCCTAGTGTGCTTCAGTATAACAAGAATAAATATTTCTAGTGGTAGGCCAGCCTTTCCTAGCAGGTAAAGCAAGGGTCCCTCTTAGAAAAGCCTATGAAGCATACAGGACGTGTAGAGGAAGAATCTTCTCTCAGACTTCTTCTCTATAAGGGAGGTGGCTTGTTTGACTTCTCTAATCCAGTTAGTAGAATCCTGACAGCAGTGGATGGTGCTTAATGTTTACTGGAGGTCACCTGGCATAGTCATCTTTTTGGATCTTATAAAATGGAAGGAGTACTTGTCACTGACTGGGCTCACTCTCTGGAACATTCTCTGATCTCTTTATTAAGTAATCAAGCATAAACTCTTCTGACTAGAGAATGGTTCTCTTGTTAACCCCAGTTCCTCTTATTTGGGAACTCATTCCTTCCTCTTGTCATCCATTGTCTTCCACAAGCAGAATCAGTGAGTTATATTTTCTCTTATTGCAGTTTTTTAAAGTTCATATTTTTAAGAACAAGAGTCGGTGTTTCTGTAACTGGCTAATTTTGTTCCTGCTTTCTAGAACTCTGACCTGTGTGTTCTGAAACTTTAAGATGTGATTCTTTGCCAGTGACTGACTGCAACTGCCTGCTAATATTTTAGAATAGCTTTTTCTCTCAGTTACAGCTGCAGTAGGTAGGGTTTTATACTCGGAATTTGAGTGAATAGAAGACAATGTCTCTTGTTAGTAAAACACAGTTTCTGGTCTAATAGGACATCAAGAAATACTTTCCTTGACCCTATTCCTTTAACTGAAGCCAAACTATTCATGTATCAAGTGTCTATGACCTAGTTAGTGAAGGAGCTTTGTACCTCTTTCCTTGTTTATGATTGAGGCCTCTGACGTATTCATTTAATTTTCATCTTTGTGCCTTCTCATTCTGTTTCCATTTTCACTAACTATTCATCCTTCAGCTTCACATTTCCTTCTTTGGACCTGATGACATTATTTGGCTTCTCTGGCTTTCAATTTTGGCCCTCTTTCTTGGGCTACATCTACTGCCTATCTCTGCAAGTTTTTGCTATTCGAGATAAGCAGTCCATGTCACACTAACTCCATGAACTCTTAAACATGGGCCATTTTAATCATCAGGATTGCCTACTTTCCCATCAGGAAAATTAATAAAAAAAATTTTCCTGCATTAATTTCTAGCAGCATTTGCTGAAGCTTGTGTTTGGTTTTTGTCTGTTTGTTTGGACTATTATTACTTGCATGAGATAATCCACAGACAAATAATTACTTTTAAAATATGGTATAGAAATCAGGTGAATTCTATTTTTCTTTCAGCAATTCAAAATGCACATTATTGAAATAAAGGCCCTATGGCTACTTAGAGGAAAAATGTAGTGTATTTGACCACAGACTTCTCCAAATTTATTTGATTATGAATCCTATTTTCAAGGACTCACAATAATGCTCTGAGATAATTAGTCTTCCGAATATCATGCTTTAGGAAATGTTATTGCACGATAACTTCCTTTGTTATACTATTAAGTGTGTTAAACACCCCTTTTATGTGCAAAAGCCTGGTAATTTGCATTTAAACTATTTCATACTTATTTATGTGTTAGCTATATAGTTCAACAATCTAGAACTTAAGCAAAAAATATTTATATAGGGAAATCAAAGGGCAAGATAAACATTTTAAATAGCTATAAAATACGAGGTGCTTTGCACATCTCAGGATCTCACCTTTGAAGGGTAGAGAATGCCTTCTCTGTAACCATTATTTCCAAACCAACTCCAAACCCCTACTCTTCAAAATTAACATGGATACCTTCCATTGTAAAGAAGATGAACATCTCATTTCCAGTTTCCTCCCTGGTAACAAAATAAATATTCCAGACCCAAGATTGTACAACAGTATTGTTCAGGAGAAGAGTATAGTTTATGGAATTTGATAGAATTGAAGCCTTTCTGTGCTTCCTATAACTATGGGAATATAAAAGGAAAGTGTCTGGGAGGAGTGGAGTGATACCAGAGAAAAGGTATATTACTTCTTTCTTATGAAAACAATTTTTGATAACAACTATATGAGCAAATAAATTGATGCCTTTTAAAAATATTTATTGTTGACACTATTACAAATCTCCCCATTTCACTCACCCCCCATCTGCCTCTACGCACCTCTGCACCCTCTGGCCATCACCACCTTGTTGCCTGTGTCTCTGGGTTATGCATATACACTCTTTGGCTAATCCTGTCAGCTTCTTTCAAGCATTTTGATGCTATTGGAAACCAGTTTTCCCACTAAGGAAGAGGAATAAAAAGTAGAATGGGGAAAGGCAATGACAAACCTTGTGGTGGTGAATGGAAACTGTAGATGCTAATGCAAACTCATAATTTCTAAAATGTGGATAATTTCTATATGTGTATATGCATGAAAATATGCACATGTATATGTATGTGTTTATGTTTATTTGTAGGTTGGTGTATGCATTTGTCTATATATATGCATGTGTTTTCAAGCTCTTTCTTCTGAAAGCACCAAGAAACAAAAACTCTGTTGTTGGACTGTAACTGGACATACCTAGTGTACAGATTTTGTTTTCTAATCCTATTCTCCACTAAAAGAACTCCAACTTATTTAGAGAATTGGTGATTTGAAGCCTGGGGCAGTGTAGGATAAGATGAACCTAGAACATCTTGTTATTCCAAAAAGTAGGAAAGAGATCAAAATACAAACAAACAAAGCTAAAAGAGCATACCAAAAGGATAGAAAACCAGATGGTTAGGCTCCTTCTGGACAAATCTGGGGCATTTTGATCATCAATGTTATTTAGTACAGTAACCATTAAAAAACAGAAAGTCTTGAGTCCACACCAATAATAAACAGATAAATAAATAAGATGTAAAGGAGGGAGGAACCCTACTTATAAATAGGTTGCCAACTGGTAGATGTGGCATGTGTGCTTGAATTGGAAAATTAGCATTTAGAAAACATTAATGACCGCTCAATTTTGACAAGGAGCTGGGTATTTGCATAATCTTAAATCACTTCCCCACAAATTGCTCATGAGTTTTAAGTGAAAAATAACAATATATAGTGGAGTAATCAGGTGATAACATCACCAATGAGAAACAGTATGCATTGTGTCTTTTCAGATATGACATGTTGAGAATATGTAATTTAAACCTAGTCACAAGAAAATGTCAAAAAAAACCCCACAGTAATGAATTTTGCCATGTATAATGTGTACTTTTTTTGCCCAAAGTTTTGAGGGAAAAATAAGGATGCTCATTACCCATGGATATTACTGGAAATACCTAGTATCTGTTCCTGTGCTTTGTAATTATTTGTTATGCAAAATTTCTTATACCATAATATGTTCAAAACTAAATGCTAAAATTCCTTTATAATACAAAAAAACAAGTATGTAAATATAAATACATAAAAATTGAATTAAAATTAAAATGAGAGAATCAAGATGGTAGAGGAGTGGAAGTCACACTGACCTACTCTGAGGGCCAATCTGGAATTACAACTAAATTGTGGGGAAATCACCTGGAAAAAACAGCAGAACAATAGCAAGAGAGGAGCCTTATAATCTCGGATAGACAGAAGAGTCAGCTTTAGCACAATCTAACTGGCAAGGAGTATGGTAGAGATTCAAGAAGATGGGTCACGTGCCCACAGGCAGCAGCAACAGAGGGATATTGTAACAGCCAGTTGGATCCCCCTGAGAGAGCAGGATATAAACCATAAGCAGTGATTTTCAGCCTACAGCACCAGAGCCCAAAAAGTACACAGATAACAATCAGCTGTGAAAAGCAGCAGGGTTGTTCTCTGCCAGAGACAGGCAGCTGGAGATGCAAAGAGCCTTTTAAATGGCCAACACATAAATTTTGTTTGCAGCCACTTACCCTGGTCTCTGGCAAAGGCGAGGGAAGAGTGGGCTAGAGATGCCTGAGGAGAGACTGGGGAAGGAGGCTTTGGGGAGATAACTGAGAGAGTATCCAATGGGATCCTGGTGCTGACTCCTCCCCAATATGGCAGCAGCCAACTGGCTCAGGCAGACCACTCCTTTAAGTGGTAGCAGCGTAAGAGGACCCAATAACCCTATTCTCAGGAGGGACTCTGCCCTACCCTGTGGTGTCTAAGCCAGCCTGCTGAGTTCAGAGTGACTAGATTCACAACTGAAGGAGGCAGCCACAGACAGTAGATTCCTGTAAGTCTCACACAGACCAGCCTAAGGTCAGACAGGGTCAACATCTGACATCATCAGAGGCAGATCCAGAAAGAAAAAACAGCAGTCTCCTACCATAGAAGTTCACGCCACACAGTCAGGAAATCAAGACAGATCAATTTAAGAAGCAGAAGCAAAAAAGAAGAGTCTCACAAATAATGGGAAGACAAAGAAACATCCCCCACTTGAAGGGAAAGGAGAAATCCCCAGAAAGAGAATTAAATGAAATAGAGGCAAGTAAACTATTAGATATTGAGTTCAAAACAACGGTTCTAAGGAAGCTCAATAAGCTCAGTGAGCTCAAAGAGAATTACAAAAAACTACAAGGAAGCTATGAGGAACTTACTGCAAACTATATCAGCATGAAAAAGGACATAGAAACAATCAATAAGACACAAGAGGAAATGAAGAATACAATTTCTGAACTGAAGAACACAGTAGAAGGAATAAAAAGCAGGTTAGATGAAGCAGAGTATTAAATCAGCAAGCTAGAGAATAAGGTAGTAAAAAGCTCCCAGAAAGAGCAAGAAAATTAAAAAAGACTCAAAAAGAATGAAGAGGCCGTCAGGGAAATGCAGGACAACCTGAAATGTAATCATATCCATGTAATAGGGATACCAGAAGGAGAAGAGGAGAAGGAAGGGTTAGAGAACCTGTTTGAAAAAGTAATGATGGAAAACTTCCCTAATTGGAGGAGAGAAAAAGTCACACAAGTCCAGGAAGCACAGAGGGTCCCATTCAAGAGGAACCCAATGAGGCCCTCGCCAAGACACATCATCATTAAAATGGTAAATATCAAAGACAAACAGAATCCTAAAGGCTGCAAGGGAGAACAAGATAGTAACATATAAGGGAGCACCCATATGGCTAGCAGCTGACTTCTCAACAGAAACACTACAAGCCAGAAGCGAATGGCAAGAAATATTCCAAGTCATGAAAAGCAAAGGCCTGCAACCAAGATTGCTCTACACAGCAAGACTCTCAATGAAAATAAAAGGCTAAATAAGGAGTTTCCCCACACAAAAGAAAGCTAAAAGTATACCTCCACCAGACCAGCATTGCAAACTATGCTAAAGGGACTTTTTTAAGAAGATGAAGAAAAAGAGTCTATGAATACCCAGTTCCTTTCATAGTCACCGATACTTGATATTACCAATAATTTTAATATTTATTGATCTGATTGTGACAAAGCTATGTTATTTTAATTATTACTTTATTATTGGTTGAAACTAAACCTGTTTGTGTATATTTCTTGCCTATTTCTATTACTTTTAAAAAGCTTTAAATGACTTTTTGGTATTCTTTATCCATTTTTTGAGAAAATGTCTGTAGAATCTTTGCTCTAAAATTAAAAAAAAACCTATTAACCCCTTTCTTAGATGTGTTGCTTAGAATACTTTCCTATTCTATTACTTGTCCTTTAACTTTTTTATATCTATATTACTGTATAGTCTTAAATGTTTAATATAGTCATATTGACAATATTTTACTTTATAGCTTCTGGATTTGAATATGTTACTTCAGGGTAAGAAAACTATTATTTTGTATTGTCTCCTAAACTCCTTAGATTTGACATATTGATTTTTAACTCACCTGAATATTTTTTGTATAATGTGTGAAAGAGGGCTCTATATTTGTTTTATTTCAAGTAATAGTGGTCCATGCACCTTATTTGTTGATTAAGCCTTATTTTCCCCATTGATTTGAAATATAAATTTAATCATATATTACACTTTTAGACAGTTATATACGTTTATTTCTAGAATGCTCATTTTATTTCATTGATCTACTTGATTATTTCTATGCTGGTTTCATGTTATTTTAAATGCTGAGACTTTATAATGGATTTAAATTTTATAATATTTTATAATGGATTTTGTCTTTTAAAAAATAAATAAAATCAATCTGCATTTAAAAAGAAAAAAATAAAATGAAAGATACTTTTCCTGAAAGTTTGGGTCTGAAAGGTGCGTACATGTGAGCACATTTTACATGGCAAAAGATGGTAATATGAAATGTTCTTTTTTTTAATATGTAAAAAGATTATGTTCTTAAAAGACTCCAGGGTCATACAAGATTTTTTAAAGATCTGCAGAAATATTCTAGATTAAGGGAGACTGAAGAGAAATTACAACTAAAAACAATGTATGACTTTAAATTAGATCCTGTATTGAAGGAATGAAAGTGCTATGAAAGATATCATTGGGTACATTTTAACATGGAACAACAGAGGACAGATTAGATCTTAGATTTATTAGCTATATTGATGTTAAATTAACTGAGGTTGATAACTATATTATAATTATTCTTAGAAATACTCACACTGAGGAATTAGTAAGTAAAGAGCAATTACTTATGTAACTTAGCCACACATAGTTCAAGAAGAAAATATCTATCATCTGTCTATCTATCTATCTTGCTAGCAATTGATGAAGAAAATGAAGTAAGATATTAATAATAGGTAAATTGAAATTAAAATTAATATAGGTATTCTTCATATTATTCTTATTCTTGTAATTATTCTCCAAGTTTGAAACTATTTCAAGATATAAATTTTTTTTAATTTGGAAAAATTGTATCACCAATTACTTTATTATATATGTTATTGTTTATGCTACATATAAATATATTATATACGCTTCAGACTTCAAAATGTAGAATAATAGTATAAATTAGAAATTTTAAAGAGAATTTCAAAATGATAGTAACTAATAGGCAACTTACTGGGAAGCAGGCAGAAAAAGATGTCTGGTCTTAACTCTTGGACATAGGTTGACTATGGATGGAGAGGGTTGTTTCTAAAAAAAGACAGTTTGTAGTACCATTCAAATGTCCTCCAATCTTGTCCTTGGAAAAGTTTTGTTAGAATCCTAGGGACAGGGGCTGCTGTTTTTTTAAGTCTAGGGATAATTTAAGTTTATAATTTCTCTGGGAAGAAAGCTTTTTCCTGTTTTTCCCAAGCAGTGCTGGCCCCTGACTCAATATGGGCAGCCACGTGTATCACTCGGACAGTACTGGCAGCAGTGACAGTGACTGTGCTGATCCATGCAGTCTCCACAGTGACGATGCGAAGAGAGGAAACACAGGAAATGGAGAGTGGTAGAACTGGAACAGCAGAGCTGTCCTCCACCGAGAAAGTGTAAACGATTATCTGTGGGGTAGAAATCGGCCGAAGAACATTGTCAACACCACCGTTGTTTTCTTCTCACCTCTTTTGATATCACGACCTTCTGCCATGCTGCACCCAATTTGATATGTTTAACAAATAACCTTAAGACCAACTTCTTTTACAGTCTCATTGTAAATTAAACAAGGGCTTGAATAAAGTTGTTCGTGATTGGAAAGACTTCTCAGCATCCTCCACTGGGGAGCATTATGGGACTATGTTGAGGAAAAATGCTGAGAAAAGCCTTTCTGAATGACCACCTCACCAAACTTGGTAGAAGAGTCTTTTTTTTTTTTTTTCTTTCGGCACTCTCCTTTATTCTGCAGATGTCACCACAAATAGATTACACCCGTGCTTGTGAAACATTCCTGACACTTGTTCCCCAAATATCTACAGATGTAGCATAGCAATGGGCATACCTTGCTGGTTGTTGTCTCAGGAAAGACCGAACTGTAAGGCCAAACACTGTTGACTGAGCTGCTTCCCCTCTCTAAGTACAGAATCTTGTGCATATGCTGTGCTGGAAAGACATACTCTCTAACAAACTTCACAAACATTAATAGATCTCTGAGCCTTTAACTTTGGCTAAGTCTATTTATACATCCCCATGTTATTGCCTGCTGAACTAAATAGAAAGAAGCGGAGATGTGCAGTGTACAGACAAGACCTGCTTTAAATATTGGAGATGGAATTAGGATCTGTAATCAATTCCAACTGGAGACACCTGGAGGTTAGTTATTGTTGCAGTTCAGGAAGATACACTCAGACAACCTTTCAGAAAATTTTAGAGACAATTGTGTAGAAATACCATCATCCAGAGGCAGAGAGGTTGTGATTTACCTGTGGGAAGTTGTACTTGGGTTCAGGTTGAGTCTGCGTTATGGGAACAAGGTCCTATAACTAGAGAATTGTGAATCAAAATGTCTCGAGTTGTGATAAATCAATGTGGCAAGGCCTCTGAGGCCCAGAATTTATTGGTATAGAAAGGAATTTTTGAGCAAGGTGGAAAGGAATGAGTTAAAGTAAAAAGGTTGCTGGGGTCACTAAAATTTGTCAGATAGCTTCAAACTTACAAAGTTTATTTCTTAACTATCTTGGGAAGGGTCATTCATCCATATACTCAACAGAAGACTGTTAAACATCCCTTATGTTGCAGAAACTGTATTGCATATGT
This sequence comes from Pteronotus mesoamericanus, assembly GCF_021234165.1. Lineage (NCBI taxonomy): Eukaryota > Metazoa > Chordata > Mammalia > Chiroptera > Mormoopidae > Pteronotus > Pteronotus mesoamericanus. The sequence continues at coordinate 28,780,833 of NW_026555245.1, read as the reverse complement.
GCAAAGATGAAGAAAGCAAAGTCCTTTCCCTGAAGATGTCCTCAGTGAGGCAACCCACAAACAATCACAGAGCAATGTGCTGAGGTCAATGATAGGATTTGCTCATGAGAGTGTCAAGGCAGGCCCTATAGCCTAATTAAGAAATTCTGGAGAAGCATCAAGGAGGAGGAAGCCCATCAGCTAGATGTTAAAGAATTTATGACTTCACCAAATGTACTGAAACAAGGCAACAACATGAGCAGAGACCAGAGGTAGGAAACAGGATAATAATGAAAAGGATCATGAAAAATGGTAGTGGTGATGCTCAAGGTTGATGGGAGGGCTTGCACATAATTGACCTGAATTGGAAATAACAACTGCATGGCAATCTATAGGCCACAGCAAGGAGTCTCCCTATGGTCATGCTGTAGAAAGAAGTGTGGATTTAATGGAGGGCACTACACTGAACACAGACTTAGTTGTCTGTCCTCTCTAGCAGAAGTATGAAGAACACATGTTAGGAGGGTAGAACTGGAGATGGGAAAGCTACTGCAGAATCCCACAGCAAGGCAACCAGAATCCAAACATAAGCAGGCATAGGGAAGGAGGAGAAGGCAGATATGAACATAAGGAATTACTAATTAATCAGTGCAGGGAAGGAGGGTACACTGGCAAGGGAAAAGTAGAGCCAAAGTCAATTCTGACTTTCTCTGTTGTGTAAATTAGGGAATGTTACTCTTTCATTCTATAAAATGGGTATAGAAAAGTCTAGACATCTTCCCTAAAGCAGGCCAAGATTTTTCCTGCTTCAGGGCCTTTGCACATACTATTTGCTCTACCTGACATAAGACATTATGTTTTTCGTCTACTGCTGACTTTTGTTCATCCTTCAGGTCCTAGGTTAAAAGGTCACCTCATCTAGGGTGGCTTTCCAGGACTACCCTAGATAGCTGAGTCTCCCTTCCCTTTTATTAGTCTCTTTCCCTCCACCCTGCTCATAGCCTTCAAAACAGGTAACATCATTTCTAATTATACTATTATTTGTGTGTCTGTTGGCAACAAACATTTCTTTTTTGTTTTCTAAAGTATTCCTCGCACAGTAGTCATTCAACTACTTATGTTTTAATAAAACTGACACCTAAGCAATATGTTGAACTCTATTGACCAGCATAGGTAGGGAATAGCAGCTGGGCAATAACCCTAGGTAGCTCACGTCAGATGCAGCCTTGGAATTTCCACTGATGCTAAGATAAGAAAGCACATGTTATGGTTGAGTTGTGTCTGCCTAAAAAGATATATTTAAGTCTTAATCCCCAGTACCTCAGACTGTGACTCCATTTGAAAATAGGATTTTTACAAAAGTACTCAAATTAAAAGGACATCATTAATGTGAGCTTTTATCGGTATGACCAATCTCCCTCTAAGAAGGTGAGAAGGTCGGACACAGAGAGACTTGCAGGAAAGACTGTGCAAAGTGAAACAGAGAAGGCAGCCATCTCTACAAGCCAAGGAATGCCTGAGGTGACCAGAAGCTACGAGAGAGCCCTGGGATGTTCCCTTTCTAGTGCCTTCAGGAGCTTGGCCCTGTTGATTTTGTTCTTCCTTCCAGCACTATGAGGCAACACATTTTCTAAGCACCCCAGTGTGTGGCACTTTGTTAGAGCAACACTAGGAGCCCAATGGGGCATACTCCGAGGGTGTTCAAGGTCCTGGGATTATAAATAAACCTGTGATACTCAGCTCTAAGGATCTACAGGTTAATTTGACTCAGTTTTTACCCGCATGCTGAGGCGTGGAGATTTTTTTTAAACCTAAGCCTCCCTTGTACCTAAATTCCTCAGAGTGTGAATCTGAATGTGGATGCTGAGGTATGTGCAGCTTGTGGTAAAATATCATCAATTAAGTGTTGATCCTTGAAAATCTGGGCCAAAAGAATTAGTTTGTCACTTTTCAAACCAAGAGCACTGAAATTATATGAAACAGCATAGAATAATTTTGCTAAGAATAGTAACTGCTTTTATACTAAATATAGGTAAAAGAATAGCTACTGAGAAATGTTAATAAGTGCAGTCTCTGAAAACTCTTTCAAGATTTAAATAACTAAATTATACTTCCTCCTACAAAAAAATAAAAACAACTAATAAATGATTCTCATCATTTTGTTTTTCAACGTGCCTCTATATCTTCTTTCATGCTAATAATTATAATAATAATAATGTAGGTACACCTACAGCGTATTAAAATACATTCAGAGTCCAATTATGTACTAAAAGATACTCACTAACCACCTCCACCCTTGTTCCTTCACATCTTCTTCCAAATGACTATGGAGCTAGTTCTAAATATACTTTTAATATTTTGTAAAATGCAGAAAATTACTTGGAAAATTTAAATTGTCAGTACAGTTTTAAATCTCCAAATAATTTTTGGATGCTACAATATCTAGAAACACAATTTATAGTACTTCCTGCCAATATCTAGATTCTGGTCATATGGTTAGCTCTATGAAAAAGCAAATAAACAAGAAAGGAATAAATTTAATAAATAAAATTGAATTATTTTGACCGACATTTATGGATATATTGAATATTTACATACTTACCACATAATTTGAGGGAGGAAACTTGTAAAAATCACTATGAGCTGTATACGCTGTAGCTCCAGAAGACTATGAAACCTCAAACACCTGATAAATTGACATAAGGGACAACTCATGCTCTGGTGGTGACTGAGCATGCACTCTGCCCTCTAGTAGTGCTTCATCCTAGGTCAAAGCAATCTGATTTACTCATACTGTGTCTTTTGGAAAGTGCAAACTATTCATATCATTTATTGGGTGATTATTATGGGCATACACTTCTCTAATACATTTAACTGGATTAATCTCATTAAATTTGTCCAAAGTCTTCCGCAGAATATAGATAACTGACTTTATTTTGCCTATGAGAAAACTGATGCATAGAGAGACTAAGAAACTTCCTTTGGGCCATACAATTAACAGGTGATGGAGAAAGAAGTTCTAAATCCCAAAGACATTTGTCAACTCAAACACCGTATTTAAAAACTATGTTTCCGGGGAGAAGGAAAAGATGGGAGGCAGTAATGGCATACTTACATTAATAATGAAATCTTTCCTACAAAAAATATAATAATAAAATTATTTTTAGAGTTCTATGAGAACATGTAACCTTAGATTCCTAAGGGAAAAAAAATCTATGCTTCTGAATTATATCAAGCCTTGTCTCAACACAATTCTTTCCTATTAACATAGTCACTATCATTAGCATAGACTTCTTTACACATTTTTTATTGTTAAAAACACATAGCATGAGATCTTCCCTCTTAACAGATTTCTAAAACTCTCTCATCTTACATAATTTAAACTTGGTACATTTTGAATAGCAACTCCCCATTCCTCTCTAGCTCCTAGCAAGAAGAAAAAAAAGAAAAAAAATCAATTTCTGCTTCAATGAATATGACTTCTTTAAACAAACATCTCTTATAAATAGAATCATGTGGTATTTGTTCTTCTGTGACTGGCTTATTTCACTTAGTACAGTGTCCTCAAGGATCATCCATTTTAAGCTATACGACAGCATGTCTTTCCTTTTTGTAGCCGAATAACATTTCATTATAGGTACATACATTTTCTTTATCCATTCATCCATTGATGGACAATGCTTCAGGAAATATGGGAGTGCAGATATCTTTTTGAGATCCTGATTTCAATTCTTTTGGATGAATACTCAGAAGTGGAATTGCTGGAGCTTATGGTAGTTCTATTTTTAATTTTTGTGAAGAATCTCATACTCTTCTCCATAGTGGCCACAGCATTTTACATTCCCACCAATAAAGCACAGAGCTGCAATTTGACTGCATCCTTGCCAGCATTTGTTATTCTCATTTTGTTTGATAATGGCCATCCTAACAGGTGTGAGGTGATTTTGATTTGTATTTCCCTGCTGATTAGTAATCCTGAGCATATTTTCATTACCCATTAATCATTTGTACATCCTCACTGGAGAAAAGTCTATTCAAATTTTTGTCTTTTTTTTTTTTTTTAAATTAGGATGTTTGTTTTTTTGCCATTGAGTCATAGGAGTTCCTTTTATATTTTAGATATTAACCTCTCATCAGATACATGGTTTGTAAATATTTTCTTGCAATCCTGTAGTTTGCCTTTTACTCTGCTGCTTTACTCTGATTGCTTTGCTGTGCCTATGGGTTTTCTTTTGTTTTTTATTTTGATGCTTTTTTTTTTTAGTGGGACACTTGTTTACTTTTGCTTTGATTACTTTTGTTTTTGGTGTCATAACCAAGGAATCATTGCCACAACCAATATCATGAAGCTTTTCTCTTATGTTTTCTTCTAAGACATTTACAGACTTAGGTCTTGTTAAAAGTCTTTGATCCGTTTTGAGTTGATTTTTTTCTTTTCATGTGTTGCAATGAGTCCAATTTCATTATCTTGCGTGTGGATTTTCAGTATTCCCAGCACCATTTGTTAAAGAGACTATTTTTTTCCTTTGTGTATTCTTGGCACTCCTGTATTAATGTCAATTGGCACACTTAAGGGTAAGTGTGGACTTATTTTGGGACTCTCTATATAGTTCCATTGCTTTGTGTCTCTCTTTTTACTAGTAGTAAATTATTTAGATTACTGTAGCTTTGTAATGTGTTTTAAAATCAGAAGTGTGAGGCATCCATCTTTGTTCTTTTTTTCTCAAAGGTTTTTCTTTTGTGGCTATTTGGAATTCTTTGTGGTTCCCTATGAATGAGGATTTTAAAAAAATTTCTGTAAAAATTGTATTGGGACTTTTATAGGGATTGCATTGAATCACTTTGGGCAGCATGAACATTCTAACAATATTTAGTCTTCCAAACCATGAAGATAGGATATAGTCTATATATATATTTATCTGTGTCTTCTTTAATTTCTCCCAACAATGTTTTCGAGTTCTCAGTGTACAAGTCTTTGCTTCCTTAGTTAAGTTTATTCTTACATATTTCATTCTTTTTGGTGTTATTATAAATAAGGTTGGTTTTTTAATTTCATTGATTCCGTTTTAGATTATTCATTGTTACTGTGTAAAAATGCAAGAGATTTTTGCATTTTGATTTTTTTATCCTGGACCTTTACTGTGCTTGTTTATAGTTCTAACAGTTGTGTGTGTGCATGTGTGTGTAATCTTTAGTATTTTCTATATATAAAATAATATCTACAAACAGATGATATTATTTCTTCCTTTCTGATTTGAATGCATTTATTTCCCTTTCTTGACCAAAGCTCTGACTGTGACTTCTGGTACTTTGTTAAATAAAAGTGGTAAGACTGAGGATCCTTGTCTTCTTCCTAATCTCATAAAGGAAAGTATTTCATTTTTTTCACCATTGAGTATGATTTTATCTGTAGACTTTTTCATATGTTTGATCTTTATTATGTTGAAATAATTATTGCTCTGTTCCTAAATTATTGAGTGTATTTTTTATCATGACAAGTTTTCTTTTTTTAAATCATGAGTGTTTTCAAATGCTTCTTCTGCATCTATTGAGATGATTATGTGATTTTTATAGTTTATTTCATTGGTGTAATGCATCACATTGATTTGTTTTCATGTGTTGAAATGTTTTTGCATTATAGGTGTATGTCCATTTGGTCATGGTATAAAATCCTTTTAATGTGGTATTGAATTCAGTTTGCTAGTATTTTGTTGAGGATTTCTGCCTCTATATTAAATAATAGTATTGAATGTAGTTTTGTCTTTTTTTGTAGTGTCCATAACTGTGAGAGATAAATTTTTGTTGTTTATGAGCTACCCAGTCTGTGGTGTTTTACTATAGAAACCCAAATGAACTAAGATCCTTCTCCAGAAAATAGATGAAAAGGGTATACTTCTCTTTTGTTCCATGATGCTGGTATTACCCTGATACCCAAACAACAATAAAAATAAAAATAAAAATACAGACCTATAATCTGTCATTACTACAGAAATAAAAATCTTTAACAAAATATTAGCAAATAAAATTTGGCAACATATGAAAAAATTATGCACTAAAACGAAGTAAGGTTTATGCTAGGGATTTGATGTTAAACATTGATTCAATTTAAAAATCACTTAATGTCATCTACTATATTAACAGATTAAAGAACAAATGTGACATCATATCAATTGATGCAAGAAAAACATTTAACAAAATTCAATATCCACTTATGACAAAAACTCTCTAAAAATATTAGAAATAGATGAGAACTTATTTAATTGGATAAAATGCATCTATACAGCTTACTGCTAACATTATACTATGTAATAGTGAAAGACTGAATGCTTTCCGCTAAGGTCAGGAATGAGGTAGGCAAGGATGTTTGCCCTTACCATTCTTATTAAACAAAATTCAGACTTATATGTTAAAATATGCAAGATTCTGGCAAAAGAACTCATGGGTCTATATAAATGAAGAGACATAATGTGTTCATGAATTATAAGAATCAACATTAGTAAAGATGTGAAATTCCCCCAAATTGATACATAGGTTTAATATACCTAACCTAATGTGTATAAGAGTAGGAGGCTGGTGAGTTGCTGAAGCAGGCATAGAATTTGAAGGAACAATATTTTGTTAAGATCATTTTAGTTTGAGTATGAAGCTCAGCTTTGCAAGACCAGAAATTTTAATTCTGGATGCAGTAAAGGGCTGTTCTCTTTTACAATGGCTAAAGAGTGGGAAGCCTTTTGGGACTACTCTACAAGTCACATGACATTAATAATCAAGATGGCATGTTGTCAAGAAATCTGATCTGCAGGCTTATTTTGTTTGGCTAGCAATGTTGTTGTTGTTGCTAATAAGAATTACAGTGCTTTCCGTGGAGACCTGTACTCTCGTATTCACTGCTGTCCCCATTACCCTCCGTTGTCTGACACTTGGCCCTGCCTGTTCTCTCCTGGACATACTAAAATTTGTGACTCTTGACTTATAATATTGCTGCAAAAAACCCCAATCAATTCCAAGTTCAAATAAGTGACCTTAGAAACAAACTTTTACAGCCCATAAGTTGATTACAAAGGGCTTTTTAAGACATGCTAATAAAATACACAGGAAACTGGGTATTTAGGTCCAGGAGAGACAGTTTCAGGATTTAGTGTACTCACTAGCTAGGGCTTCTCCTTTCCAAGGTAAGTGGAAAGACAAAATAGACTTAATAAGCTTTCTTAGAGAAGCTGAGCAATTATTTTAAGAAAGAATATTGAGTTATAAAAGGAATTTGTTATTTTTTAAAAAAATGTTTACTTTTTTCCATGAAAAACTTTGATCAATTATCCCCATTCTGAAACATTCTTGCCTCACGGGTGACCAGAGGACTCACGTTCCTTCTAACAACACTCCTTCTATGGTTACATTGATTGCTGTGATAGTTTGGTGAGCAGTTCAGGGGACTTCAATTTTGTCTTTTTATTTCTTAATTAAATGTATTGGGGTTACATTAGTAAAAATTACATAGTTTTCACTGCATGATTCTATTATACATCATTTGTATATTGCATTTGTTTTCACCACCCGAAGTCAAGTCACCTTCCGTCACCATGTATTTGACCCCTTTTACCCTTTTCTACCTCCCCTGACTCCTTTCCCTCTGGTAACCAACCACCATGCTGTTGTGTATGAGTTTTTGCTTGTTTGCCTTGTTTGTTCATTTGTTCCTTTCAGTTTTACGTCATACATATGAGTGAAATCACATGGTTTCTATTTGACTTATTTTGCTTAGCATGACATTTTAAAGGTCCATTCATGTTGTTACAAGTGGCAGCATTTTATCTTTTCTTATGACTGAGTAGTATTCCATTGTGTACATGTATGTATACCACATCTTCTTTGTCCAGTCATCTACTGAAGGACACTTTGGTTATTTCAATGTCTTGGCCAGTGTGAACGATGTTGCAATGAACATAGGGAACATATATCTTTACGAATAAATGTTTACAAAGTTTTGGGGTAGATACTCAAAAGAGAGATTGCTAGGTCATATGGTAACTCTATTCTTAATTTTTTGGGGAATTTACTGTTTTTTGTAATGACTGTTCACAATCCCACCAGCAGTGTTCAAGGGTTCCTTCTTCTCCACAAGCACTCCAATATTTCCAATACTTATTTGTTGATAATAGCCATTCTAACAGGTATGAGGTGGGATCTCACTGTAGCTTTGATTTGCATTTCTCTAATAGTCAGTGAAGCTGAGCATCGTTTCATATATTTTTTGGCAAGTATTATGTCTTCTTAAGAGATGTGTCTGTTCAGGCCCTCTGTTCATTTTTTAATTGGATTACTTTGTTGTTGTTGAGTTCTGTGAGTTCTTTTTATATTTTGGATACTAATCCCATCCTGGAGATGTTTGCAAATATTTGCTCCCGTTTGGTTGCTTTGTTTTTGTTGTTGTTGTTGTTTTTATGATGGTTTCTTTTGTTGTGCAGAGTTTTTTAGTTTGATATAATCCTATTCATTTATTTTTTCTTTTACTTCCCTTGCCTTTGAGGTCAAATTAATAAAATCTTCTCTAAGACCACCGTCCATAAGCTTGGTAACTATGTTTTCTTTTATGTATTTTATTGTTTTAGATTTTTGATCCATGTTGAGATAACTTTTGTGTATGGTGACAAAAAGCAGTCAAGTTTCATTCATTCTCATGTGGCTTTCCAATACTGAAGATAATGCATTTAAAAGTGCTTACCATGCCCTGGCCAGGAGGCTCAGTTGGTTGGAGCCTCATCCCATACACCAAAAATGTGGCGGGTTCCACCTCTGTTCAGGTCACATACCTAGGTTTCAGGTTCGACCCCTGGTTGGGTCAAGCACAGGAGGCTCCTGATCAATGTCTCTCTCTCATATCGATGTCTCTCTTTCTCTCTCTCTATTCCCCACCTCCTTGTTCTCTCTCTAAAATCAATAAATATCTCCTCAAGTGAGGACTAGATAGATGATAGGTAGATAGATAGATAGATAGATAGATAGATAGATAGATGATAGTTGGATATGCTTAAAATATAAAGTTGTGCAATGCAGTATTTCTACCTTTAGAGTGAGTCATTTTCTGACTCTATTCTCAAATTAGGGAGTAGGAAGGATGCTATGAGAGACTTACTGGTGTTTTCTCAGCATTAATTACAGAACACATGTTTAATTATAAACTTTTCAGAAAGGTAATTATTTTCTATAATATTTTTGATATAATTGAGCAGTATATTTTATACCATAAATTATAGCTTAAAAATGTTTTTGTCTGCATTCCAAATTACCATTTATATTTCTATGGGCAAATTCATTCCACATTTTAAATAATCAACTGGGGAAAAGAAATTTTGTATCATAGCCTACTCATAAATCATGATTGCAAAGAGTACTTAACTTTTGCCTTCCTATATCCTAAGATCATTAATTTCTCCAGAGTAGAATTCTCTCATTGATTCTCAGTTTTTTGGTCATAGTAGGTTCTCAGTAAATATTTTTTGGTTCACTTTGATGTTTTGAGTTAAGAATTAAAGGAAATCAACCATGGCAGGCAGATTAAGTGTAAAAATAGCCATAATTTGTCCCCTCCCTGTGTCTACACATCTTATAACATGACTTTGCAATTCCTTTTTCAAGGACTAGAGTCTTTTCCCCTACCCATGGAATCTGGCCCGGCCTTATGATTCACTTTGACCAATAAGAATGTGGATAAGTGATGATATGCCAATTCTGAGTCTAGACTCCAAGGAATCTTTCCTGCTTTCATACTTTCTGAGAACTCTGCCACCACTATTTAAATAAGCCTGGACTGGTCTACTGGAGAACAACAGACCATGTAAGGAAAGTCCAGTTGTCTAACCAAGCTCATTCCAGACTAGTTCACAGCCTGCTGACCTTTGTATATGTGAAAGAGCCCAGCCTAGACCTGCCTACTCAACCTACAGCAAGATCAGAATGCATAGGTAAGCTCGGGCAAGACCAGAATAACTGCTCACCTGATCCTTAGACACCTGAGCTGTAACAACTGCTTGTTTGAAGCCACTGAGTTTGGAGTTGGCTTGTAGCACAGTGTTAAGTGACTGGTGTATCCACTAGATTAGGTTCTGAGTGATGAGAAGGAGCTAAATCAGAAAGTACAATAGTAAGTTTCCAATGGTGATCTAAAGGAAACGAGTTCAATATTACAGAGACAACAGGAAAAAAAAAGCCCTTGATTACTCAGTCTTAGAAAAGAACAACAGGAACTATAACAAAACTTTAGGTATTAATTTTGGAAAAAATAAAAAGAATGTGTGGCTAAATAAACACACACATAGACATACACCTGTGTGTGTGTGTGTGTATAAAATTTCAAGTGTCTATAGAAAGCCTGATGATCTCTAAAAATACCAAATACCTGTAAATGAGAAGGCCAGGAGGCCAGAAAATATGTGTAACATGTATTTCAAGCTCAGACATTCAAACACAATACTGCCTACTTTACTGACAGTAATATCCAAGAGGCTATTCTGGGTGAAAGCATCTTTTAAAAAGTAAAAGGACTGCCCCAAGAAGCAATAAGGGAGCTCAGGAAATGTGGTCAATCATAAGAAAACTCAAAAGTAAACAAATCCCCTCCAAAAAATTTTAAAAGCTTTCTATAAGGAACAGCAATGCCCATAATATGCAGTTCTTTAAATACATTAGAGAACAGAAGCTAGCCAAAAACAATGAGATGGATACAGTGCAAAAGGTCCATCAAGAAAATGAGAAAGGAGATAAGGAGAGAGACAATTAATTCTTGGCTTCAGTCAGTCCTGATGAAGACCTTGGGGAGTTTCCCACTCTGAATCTGTCTTTTGACTGACACAGGTCTGAGGTGAGAGAAAAAAAATAACGCTAAAAGCAAAAGGTGTGCTAGATTAATTGGCAAACTACAGGTAGATCATTTGTACATTGGCATCCTGGCACCCACCCTGGTATTTTGAAGAAACTGCAGGATTAGGAGGGCTCACTGCAACCAAAATGCTAAAGTGTAATGGAGACTCTTCTCAAAGGCCACATGATATTATATGACAGTTGGCAGAAACAATGCAAAAGAGTGGAATCACATGATATTTATGCAAAATATAGTAGAATTATCAATTAAGTTTGTTGTTCAAGCTGCTGAGGAAGCTGCTATAAGGGGTACTGTGTCTTTCTCTGAGATGCTACAAGAGTGGAAGTAAGGTTTGTGCTCTGAATTCTGAGCTTTTGGCCTAAAGATCTTATTACCAACTTTTTAAACTCAGAAATAAAAATGAAAGTTGGACTCAAACCATGACCCCAACTCAAACTTCTCCTTGAGGAGAGTCTAGGCACACATGGTGTGAGTTGAACTGAGTGATGCCCACGAGGAAGGCGAAGAAATCTGTTGGTAAAAGAGAAGGAAAAAGATGTGGTCTTACTGAGGTTGGTGAAAATTCCCTGAGTCTGAGAGAAGGGGGCTTGGGTGGTCTCCCCAAGGCTCAGAGAGGGCCTTGATTGGGAAGAGGACAGGGGCAATGACTGCAGGGTCCAGGTATATATTAGCTGTTGAACTGTGAAGTGTGGAGAGCAGCCCCTGAATAGTTGACTGTTTTAAGGGTGTCCAACCCGTGGCCCACGGGCTGCAGGTGACCCAGGATATCTGTGAATGTGGCCCAACACAAAACCATACATTTACTTTAAACCATTATGAGATTTTTGTTTTTGTTTTTGTTAGTGTTTGTGTATTTAATGTGTGGCCCAAGACAGCTCTTATTCCAGTGTGGCCCAGAGATACCAAAAGGTTGGAAACCCTGTTGGCAAACAGGACGTTTGGGGCAAGCAACTCTGAGTGTTCACCTTGTTATGTGTCTGAAACATGGCAAAGTCAGGCTTGGTAGAAACAGCTGCTAATCAGAGGAGGAGCAGTAGTAATGGTAACTGCCTCAGCCTAAGAGCTTGGCTCATGACTTTGTTTTTGGTTCTGATGATCATTAACATGGAACATCTCAATGATCTTGAGTGGAATTCAGAATTTAGATATGTGACATTTATTGTGCTAAGTATTCCCAGAAAAATGCTTAATTTACTCCTACAATTTATCAAAGTGGAATCAGGGGGGAATGTTTTTTTAATAGAAATCATTCCTACATTCCTGATCCATTTGAATAATTTGGGAAAATAGGCCTGAGAAAAATCAACAAATTTAATTTATCTAGCCATTTAAAAGGGCTTTGCCAGAATTCTATGACAAAAATTATTAAAAATTTTTCTCTCTATTTTGAATTATTAAACATTTCTATATTCTGAAAAGGTCAGAACATGAGATAGCAGACACCAAAATACTGACCACCCAGATTTAACAGATGTTAATATTTTATTGAATTTGCTTCAGATCCTATTTTTTAAAATAAAGTATTTTACATGGAGCAAAAATTCAACCCAATCTCTCCCTCTCTTGCTCTGAACTTGCGTATAACATTGTTTTATGTTTGATTATATATGCATTCATCTACAAAAATGTATTATTTTGTGTGTTATAAAGTTTGTACCTGACTGATATTATAAATTTTTGTATAGCATTCAATTATAACTTTTTACTTCTTTCATATCTGTGTATCAATCTTTTATTCCTAATGTTTTTTCTTTCTTTTCATATTTTCCTTCCTTTATTTAAAAACTATTATGGGTCTCCTGATATTTTATATACAAGGGGGATCAAAAAAAATCCCAGAATTATCTTCTGGAAGGTGGGCCCATTTCTAGTACAGGCTTCCTCCACTGTGTGAGTGTTCTAGGAACCCATCTGTATCAGTGTATTCACTGGTGTTGGTGTGAGAGGCTGGGTTAGGCCTCAGTGAATTTTTTTGAAGGCTCTTTTAATGTGTTTGCCCATTTCATGATGGGTGATTTGCAAGTGCACGTGCCCACACCGCGTTGAATGTTCAGCAGTTTTTGACCCAAAATGCCATGACCCCCATGCCCCAACTTCCCTTTTTACCCCATTTCTCCCCAAGTGACTTTTTTTATTTCCTTGGATGAAACATTTTGCTGTGAGGAAGAAGCACCAAAAGGCATCAAAATCAATGAGTTCAAAAACTGTTTTGAGTAGTGGAAAAATGTCTCAATAGGTGTATTGTATTAAATGGAGAGTATTTTGCAGGTGACTGAAATTTAAATATGTGAGAATAAATACACAATTTTTTATAAATAAATTTTGGGGTTTTTTGCATCCCCCTTAGAATTTCACAGGTCTCTTTGAATAGCTTCTTGTTTATTTAATAAATTTACTTGTTTTGTATTTGCTGTTTTTTCTTTTTTTGCTAAAAGATTTTTTTTTCATTTTTTTATTGTTGTGTAAGTACGTTGTCTCCATTTTCCCGTCACCACTTTTCCTTGCCTGACCCACTCCCACCTCCCACCCCCAATCCTTCCCACCTTTGGCTTTGTCCATCTGTTTTTTATACATGTTGCTTGATGACCCTTCCCCTTCTTTCCCCCATTATCCCCCTTCCCCCCCTCCCCTCTGATTACTGTGTGTTCTTTATTTCAATGTCTCTGGTTATATTTTGCTCCCTTGTTTGTTTTGTTGATTAGGTTCCACTTATAGGCGGGATCATATGGTATTTGTATTTGCTGTTTTTTTCTTAACTGATGTGTTCTTATTTTTTACATATCACTGTTTGCTTTCTATACTTACATTTTTTTAAAACCCTCACCCAAGGATATGTTTATTGATTTGAGAGAAAGAGAGAGAGAGAGAGAGAGAGAGAGAGACATTGATGTGAGAGATATATATCAATAGGTTGACTCCCATGCACTCTCCGACCAGAAATCAAACCTGCTACCTAGGTGTGTGCCCTCATCGGGCATCCAAACCATAGGCTTTTGGTGCATAGAACAGCACTCCAACTTAGTCACCCATCCAGGGCTGAATTTATACATTTTTGTTGACTTATAGTCTCTGATCTTAGCTCCCTGGGCTATGTGTGATACTCCTTTATCCCCAAATGCATAAACCTTATTTAAACAAATGAAGAACAACAAAATATAATAAATAACATATAATAAGTATATATTCTAGATTATAAAATATGTTTAATTGAAACTATTTTTTCTACAATTAACAACTTCTAAATGTGATCATCTTATGCTTATTTCAAATAAAATACCTAGAAAGAGTTTTTCAACAGTAACAATATCAGCATTTTGGGCTGCATAATTTTTGTTATGAGGAATAACTCTGTGTTGCTTAATGTTTTGCAGCTACCTTGGCTTCCACCCACCAGATGCCAATACTACCCCCTACTTGAGTTGTGACAACCAGAATGTCTCCAGACATTGCCAAATGTCCTGGGGGACAAAATTGCCCCAATTGAAAATCACTGATCTAGTTAATATACATAGTTAATATACATTGCACTTTGTACATCACGTTGTCAATTCTATTGTGTAATTCCCAAAATCATGGATATGACTGTCTTCTCTAGGCCAAATTAACATTTAATTTTTCGAATTTAAGACTGACACCAATATTGAAACCCTCCTACAAAGCCAATGACTAGTCAAATATGGTTTTCCTATTTATTCTCTACTCAAAACAACATTATACAACATGACAACACCCAGATTATATGATATGAGATTTTCTACTTTCAGTGTCACTTTATTTTGAATATTTCATGGATATTCTTATGATCATTTCTCCCACCTGAACATTATATTAAGCATTTCAGTTCCATAATAGATCAAAAACATTTCAGTGTTCATGGAAGACAATGAAGATAATATATATATATATTTATAATATTCAGTAATGACATTCAAAACTCTGAACTTAAAGTGGAGACATGGTCACTTTTATTTATTTAGATTTTTCTATAAAGTCTTATTTCTCTCTCTAGCTATCTATCATATGCCTCTTTTAACTATATATCATTCATTTATGTATATCTGTATCAATAAAGATTAGAGATATACATCTCCATTTGTCTTTATAGATAAATACAGGAAAAGTGCAAGGTCTATCTGTCTATCTTTATTTATAGAGATAGATATCTTTATTTACCAGTATATCTAGATAAATAGACAGACAGATTGATCCTGTACATTTATTAGTCTTTCCTAAGTTTTTCATTATTTATGACTAAGGTAAATAAAAGTCTTTGGTCCCTCAAAATTATACATCCAGAAAGCACAATGAGAAACTAATTAGTTTCAAAGATAGAGATTTCAAAATCTCTCCACATGTGGCCAAGGATGATAATGTAAAAGGAAGGACATCACTAAGGGCTGTTAAGAGTCAAGGAGTTGGTCATTATTTTAGGGAATGGAATGGAATCTAGTGCTAATGAATGTGCCCAAGTTGGAGAGTAGGATGACCTTTCAATAACAACTGGTGACGTTTCAGAATTACTTTGGACCAGATACTACAGAATCTCTCCTTTTCCTTTCTAAATTGATATGTTTATTTAAATAACCTGATTTTTTCTGCAGTTTTATGTCACCATTATGGGAGACAGAAAATTTGATATTTTGTTTCACAGGTTTGCAGACCTGGAGGAGCTATATATAAAATTTTAGCCAAATGTAGTGATTGGATAGGTCTTGGGAAGGAGGCACATTATAATATTGTGATTGGATAGGACTTAAGAAGAGGGCCCATATTTTCTGATGGAAAGAAAGTCAACCATACATTTGTGACCAAAAGTGTTGATTGTGATAATTGTTAGAGAAATTTTAAACAAATATCAGTTCTCTCATTTTGAGCAGAGAGTAGGAGTCTTCTCCACTTGACTGATCTCAGAACTGGGTCTGTGACTTGCTTTAACAAATGCAATTTGAATAAAAGTGATGTACATCAGTTCTGGGTATAAGCTTTGAGGCGATGTTTAGTTTTACATACTCTGCTTTCTAGATTTTTTAGTAAATGACGCAGAAGTAGAAAGTAAATTTTATTAGCCTGGGTTCCTAAGACACAAAGATAAGCAAAGCCTCTATCTGTCCTCTGATAGACATGAAGTGTGAGCAAGAACTGTACTTATATGTTGTAAGCCATTAGTATTTGGTGATTGTCTTCTGCCTCACATAATCTAGTTTATTTTGACTGATAAATATTCTTCCTGTCTCCTGATTTTTATAGTTAACGATTTTCAGATATATTTTCACATTTTGTGTCTTTATATACAGGTCTCTTTTCTATGTGTGATTCAGATTTCCCATGTCCTATAGTTTTTGTTATTCTCGTTTTCTGAATAAAAATTCAGTACAGTTTTTTTCCCCCCATGAACATTGTCTATAGATTTCCCCTGATGCATGGATAACTGGAATGAGTCTTTCATCTTGAGATCAGGAAACATGTCCCTTTTCAGGAAGCAACTTCTTACTGAGGATGTCCTTCTGTAATAAGGTAGAAGTTTATTTCTACTACACTATACCTCACTATACCAATAAAAGACTTATCCTTTTTAAGACCTGAAATCCATCTGTAGTTCTTTTATTGACCAAAGACAAGCAAATATAAACTCCACTGTACATGAAATGCTGGTCTCAGGTATTGTACTACTCTCATGTCCACCTACCTGATTTGTAGATTAGTTTTCTCACATATAAAACAAAACAATTCTGATCTTGCAGGTCGGGAAGATTGAATAAAATAACAAAGGTCTATAATATTCATGACACAATGCCCATTTCACTGGTTCAACTCATTATTGCTATTTATTTTTGAAGGTCACAATTTCTATACTCTTGTTTGGACTCCTTTCCTATTTGTGGCAATGCTAACCCATATGATTTTGGAAATAACATCATTAAAGATTAAAATTCTATATTCAAACATTTCCAATCAGTTCTCTTGTTGAGTAGTAACTATCTGAATAAAATAACTCTCAAGATATTATTTTAGAGAAACATCTTCACTATATGGATGCAACACCTTTGACAAGATTCTGGGGTCCAGAATGAATAGATCAGGTAGCTGCCCCCATTGAGAACTGAGCCTTAATGAGGTTTATTCCTATCTTGGTTCATTACACATTACACAGTGATGTCCAAGGAAAGGTCAAATGAGATCTTTTAGTTTTCACTGGGATAAAATTAGACTGGGTTTGATGAGCCAGAGGAGTGTGATTGAAGGCCCTGGACACAAACTTTATAATGCGGCTGTGCCCACAGACTTATCCGCAGAGCATTCTCCAGGGATTCTCAAACTGATTGCCAAATTTACCACTCAGTTCCTGCGCTGTGTTCCATGTGACTTTCTGCTTACCCTGGCTTTACTTTCAGTTGTTTTGCACTCAGATGGTTATCTTGGCCCCCTTGCCCTCAACTTCCCCAATAATCTGATTCCCTGGCTCCCACTCACAGCCCATCTACTGGAATACAACCTTAATTTGACACTATCCTGAACTTGGTCACTGGTTTTGTCCCTGAGAGAAAAGCCTTTCTCCCAGGCAACAGCAGCCAGAATCTTAAACCAGCTAATTCTTTTTTGCTGGATATTATTAATTGCTGAGATTCACTCTATTTCCTCCTTTCTTCCTTCCTTTCTCTCTCCCCACCTTTCTTTTAAACATAATATTCACTTCCACATTTCTATTGAAATTAATCGTTCGAAATCTGTTAATCCTTAAAATAAAAGTCTTTACCATTTGACCTACTATTATTCTTTTAAAGTTCAGTCTGCGTTTGGATGACGTAATTTCTATAAGACTTTTCTTGGTAATGTTTTGAAAAATACCAGTTCGTTCTTTTATTATTCACTTTGATATTTTGACAGTATCAAAGCTGGCCACTCTCGTCCACTTACCCAGGCCAACTTTGATACTGACATCATTAAGCATTACCATTAATTTTTTTTAGCTCAGGGTTTCTCAATCTTGGCACTATTGATGTTGGGGGCTGTACAAATCTTTGTCGTAAGGGACTGTCCTGTGCTTTGTAGGATATTTACCAGCAACCTTGTCTTCTACCAACTAGATGTCAGTGACAACTCCTCTCTCTTACTTGTTACAATTGGCAATCAGAAATGTCTCTGGACATTGCCAAATGCTCCTCCCCCCAACTTAGTTGTTTCCAGCTGAATATCACTGTAGCTAATGAACTCCATTTGATATACCTAAAAAAAAATATTTTAGGTGTTATAGATTGTCTCCAAGAGGATTTTCCAATTTTGAATTGGGTTTTCTCACTTTCTGAGGAACTTAATGAAGCTTTCAATCATCAAGTGGGTACAGGATTTCCCTACATATTCCTACAAAAGGACAGGTTGATATTTTAAGTGCTATTACACCTATCTGCAAGGACCAGCTCCTCAAGTTAAAATCTAATCATCAACCAGTGTAAGCTTAACAGTTTATCCTTCCTTGCTCTCCTGCTTCTCCACCACTCTCTTCTTACTTTACTTGTATTTCTACTTACTCTATTTAACTTGTGGGAAAGTGGTTGTAGTCATGAAATAAGTTCTTTCATAGGTTTCTTTATAATGAAAAATAGACACTTATCTGTTTTTCAAGCCACTTTTCAGAGGAATTGATTGTGCACACATGTGCAAGTCTTATTTGAAACTTGCCTGCAAGGGAGAATAGATATTGTTTTGGGTAGATTTTATAGGAAACTAAAGATGGATGGACATTATTGTTAGGTGTAAGAAAGAAATGTCACATGAAAAGTCATTTGGCTCATTAGGAGACTGATGATTAGCTGGGTGAGTAAAATCTAACTTCCCAGAAAAATAAACTTAAAAATATCAAAATCTATTAGAAATGCTAAATACTTTCCAGAAGAGTCTGTTAATAACACAATAAAACAAAAAGTTCTGCTTCAACATTACTTTCTAATGTTTGACAGAAACATTATTTTCTTCACACATCAACTTTTAAGAAATGAATGTATGCAGGAGATAGAGAAGTGGTGATAAAATATGAATATATAGGATTGTGTCTCTTTGCTGGAAGTATGCTTCTAGAACACGTATTTCCTAAACATCCTTCTCACTCACTGACCTACCTCTTTTCCTACTTGAGCATATTATTTTTTTACCTCCACCATATGAATCTCTACTCATCTCTTTTTGAATATCTGCAATGACAGAATTTAATTTTGCTCTAGGATTACCCCTTCTTTCATCAAAATGCATTTTAAGCCTGAGTGGCTGATAATAAGGCTCCAGGTCCTACAGAAGGAGGAGAATCCATTTGGAGCTTTAACATTCACAGTACGATTTCTCCTGAGGCCTTCCCACTGGTGTGGAAATGGATTACCCATTGAGTTTACACACACACATACACACACACACACACACACACACACACACACACCTGCATGCATGCACTCCTTGAAGAATAAATATCAATTCTTAGAGGCCATACTGTTTGTTTTGTTTTGTTTTTTAATGTTTAGCTATGGCATTCATCGAATTTTTTTCTTTATTAATTTTACTGGGGTGACATTTGTTAATAAGATTATATTGAGTACAAGTGTACATTTCTATGATACTTGATCTGTATATTACATTGTTTAACCACCCTATTGTCAACAATGTAACTACCATTCTGATTACAATACCTTTCATTTTCAACTCCTTTCATTCAAATTTACTCAGACCTACTAGAAATAAAAACTATACATATTACTGAGTGATGTCCTCCTCTCATAACTATCCAAAGCTTGAATATTATCACTGTCATGCTTTAGTTGAATTCTTAGGCAAGGCAATGACTGTGGTAAAAGGCTAAAAATCAAGTCCCAATATTATGCACTGCCTCAATATCTAGGAGAAACTAGGACCACCTTGGATAGCCTAACTGCAATTTCCCCTCCCCAATCTGCTCCCATAGCTGAGATTTAGCTCAGCAACCCCCCTTTATCAGAAGGACCGGGCACAATTCTTGCTTATCCCTGATAAGTGAATTTTAGTTCCTTGCCAGTCTCAGAATTATTCAGACAAGTCAATCACACCCTCCTATGGGAACCAGGGGCAACCCAGTCTCATGATACTATAAAGTCTTGCTTGCATCACCCCTCCTTGTTCATTCTGTTCCAGAGTTCAACCTCTGTGTGGTCCTGCATGGTGTGTGGTATCCTCCTTCTTGGGCTGTGGGTTTATGTTACTAATAAACTGCTGTTGATCTCATCTGTTCAGTGTCAGGTATTGTGTGTTCAGCCATCTACATAGCCATAGGGCAAGAACCCATCCCTCAACATTGGTGTGAATAGTAGGCCGTTAAAACAATGATGACCTTTATATTTGCGTTAATGATGGTAGATTAGGAGGGTTGTTATTCTAAGAGCATTTTAAAAGTCAAATGTAGTATACATAATGAAATGTACAAATATTAAGTCCATAGCTCAATGAATTTTTATATTCTGTATGGTATTTCAAATTCTTCAAAAACTTCTAAATTATTTTTATGGTTACCTTTCCTATTACACCAAGTGTTTATTTATGTCTATTGCCATATGTATCTATTTCCTAGTTGTATATCAATTCTTTAATTCCATTTCTTCATTTTAGATTCAATTGTCTTCTTCCTGGAGCATACTCTATATGTAGATCTTTCATTAAAAGCTTATATTATACTACAAAATATTCGTGTCTGTAAACATTAAATAGTATGTATGTGTTTATTTTTATTGAGCTGTATAATATTCAATAAATTGTGCAGTTGATGTAATTTTAAGTCTGTATATATGCACTTTTTATTGTTTTCTTATTTATGAAGAAAAGGAGAATACAGATTTTACAATATAATTATGCTTCATGTAAAAATGTGTTTTTCTGTATACTTTTTTGTTAATTTTAAAATCATGTTTATTCTATTACAGCTGTCTCAGCTTTTTCCCCTCTACCCTCCTCCACCCATTCCACACTGTCCCCCTCTCCCACAGTTAATTCCCACTCTGTTGTCCATGTCCATGGGTCATTCATACATGTTCTTTGTCTAGTCCATTCTCCTTCTTTCCACCATTGTCCTCCTCCCCCATTCCCTCTGGTCACTTTCAGTCTGCTCCATGTTTCCTTGCCTGTGGGTGATTTTGTTCATTAGCTTATTTTGTTGAATATATTTCACTTATAGGTGAGATCAAATGGTACTTGTCTTTCACCAACTGGCTTATTTCACTTAACATAATAGTCTCCAGTTCCATCCATGTTGTCACAAAAGGTAGGAGTTACTTCTTTCTTTCTTTCTTTTTCTTTTAAATGCAGATAGGTTTTTTAATTTATTTATTTAAATGTCAAATCCATTATACAATATTAAAAATTTTAAATCCATTATAAAGTCTCAGCATTTAAAACAACATGACACTAGCACAGAAATAATGAAGTAGATCAATGAAACAAAATGAGCACTCTAGAAACAAATATATATATATCTGTCTAAAAGTATAATATATGATTAAATAAATATTTTAAATCAATGGATAAAATAAGGCTTAATCAACAAATAACGTGCATGGACCACTATTACTTGAAATAAAACAAATATAGAGTCCTATTTCACACATTATACAAAAAATATTCAGGTGAATTAAAAATCAATATGTCAAATCTAGGGAGTTTAGGAGACAATACAAAATAATAGTTTTCCTGAAGTAACATATTTAAATCCAGAAGCTATAAAGTAAAATATTGGCAATATGACTATATTAAACATTTAAGTCTATACAGTAATATACATATAAAAAAGTTAAAGGACAAGTAATAGAATAGGAAAGTATTTGCAAAACATCTAAAAAAGGGTTAATAGGTTTTTTTTTTTTTTATTTTAGGGCAAAAATTCTACAAACATTTACTCAAAAAATGGATAAAGAATACCAAAAAGTCATTTAAAGCTTTTTAGAAATAATACAAATAGACAAGAAATATACAAAAACATTTAGTTTCAACAAATACTAAAGTAACAAAATAATCCATTGTCGTCACAATCAAATTAATTAATAACTATTAAAAATATTGGTAATATCAAGTATCAGTGACTATGAAAGGAACTGGGTATACATAGCTTCTTTTTCTTCTTCTTCTTCTTAAAGCAGTCCCTTTAGCATATTTTGCTATGCTGGTTTGGTGGAGGTGTATTCTTTCAGCCTTCTTTTATTTGGGAAACTCCTTATTTTGCCTTCCATTTTGAGAGCCTTTCTGAGTAGAGCAGTCTTAGTTGCAGGCCTTTGCTTTTTATGACTTGGAATATTTCTTGCCATTCTCTTCTGGCTTGTGTTTCTGTTGAGAAGTCAGATGCTAACCATATGGGTGTTCCCTTGTATGTTATTACCTATTTCTCCCTTGCTGGCTTTAGGATTCTCTGTTTGTCTTTGACATTTGCCATTTTAACGATGATGTGTCTTGGAGTGGGCCTCACTGGGTTCCTCTTGAATGGAACCCTCTCTGCCTCCTGGACTTGTGTGACTTTTTCTCTCCTCCAATAAAGGAGGGTTTCCATCATTACTTTTTCAAACAGGTTCTCTATCCTCTTCCTCTTCTCTTCTCTTTCTGTTAACTCTATTATGCAGATATTATTACATTTCAGGTTTTCCTGCATTTCCCTGAATGCCTTTCATTCTTTTTGAGTCTTTGTTCATTTTCTTGCTCTTTTTGGGAGCATTTTTCTACCTTGTCATCCAGCTCACTGATTCATTCTTCTGCTCCATCTAGCCTGTTTTTGATTCCTTCTACTATGTTCTTCAGTTCAGAAATTATATTCTTCATTTCCTCTTGTGTCTTATTCATAAAAAGGGCATATTTCTCTGCCCTTTTTAATGCTGATATAGTTTGCAGTAAGTTCCTCATAGTTTCCCTGAGGTTTTTGTTAATTCTCTCTGAGCTCACTGAGCTCATTGAGCTTCCTTAGAACCATTTTTTTTTTAACTCAATATCTAATAGTTTACTTGCCTCTCTTTCATTTAGTTCTCTTCCTGAGGATTCCTCCTTTTCCTTTGACTGGGGGGCGGGGGGTTTCTTTGTCTTCCCATTATTTGTGAGACTCTTATTTTTTGATTTTGCCTCTTTAATAGATCTTTCTTGACTTCTGACTGTGTGGTATGAATTTCTATGATAGTAGACTGCTGTTTTTTTTTTTTTCTGGATCTGCCTCTGATGATTTCAGATTTTGACCCTGTCTCAACCTAGGAAGTCTGTTTGAGACTTCCAGGGGTCTGCTGTCTGTGTGTGGCTGTCTCCTTCAGCTGTTAATCTCTTTACTCTGCACTTAGCTGGCCAGCTTAGGGACACCTCAGGGCGGGGTGTAATCCCACCTGGGGGCGGGGCTATTAGATCCTCTCAAGCTGCTGCTCCTAAGGGGAGTGGTCTCTGCCTGAGCAAAATGGATGCTGCCATCTGGAGGATGAGTCAGCACTGGGATCCCACTGGGTACTTTCTCAGTTCTTTCCCCAAAGCCTCCTTCCCCAGTCTCTCCTCAGGTGTCTCTAGCCCACTCTGCCCCCGCCTTTGCCAAAGCCCAGGGTAAGTGGCTACAAATAAAAATCTATGCATTGGCCCTTTAAATGGCTCTTTGCGTCTCCAGCTGCCCAGCTCTGGCAGAGAGCAACCCTGCCAGTTTTCGCAGCTGGCTGTTATCTGTGTACTTTTTGGACTCTGGTTCTGCAGACTGGAGATCCCTGCTTATGGTTTAAACCCCGCTCTTCTTAGGGGGATCCAACTGGCCATTTCAATATCCTTCTGGTGCTGCTGCCTGTGGGTACCCCGGTCACCTTCTCAAGTCTCTATTGCACTCTTTTCCACTTAGATTGCACTAACGCTGATTCTTCTGTCTGTCTGAGGTTATAAGGCTCCTCTCTCACTATTGTTCAATTGTTTGTTCCAGGTGATTTCTCTACAGTTTAGTTGTAATTCCAGATTGGTCCTGGGAGGAGGTCAGTGTGACTTCCCCTCACTCTTCCGCCATCTTGATTCTCTGGGAAATTGTCTTTTTGTATAATATTAATAACAAAATACTGGGGTGAGCAGAAGTAGGTTTATAGTTGTTCATATGGAAAAAGATATGCAGGTTATAATTATTACAATACCTTTATTAACTCAAAAGAATGTCACAATGCAAATGTAATCCTTCTTGTACCCATCCCTGTGTTATCTTAGCTCAAAATGGAAATGAAAAATCTCACAGTAAAGGTAAATCTAGACATGCAAATCCAGGAAGCTCAGAGAGTCCCAAAGAAGTTGGATCCAAGGAGAAATACATGTAAACACATCATAATTAAATTACCCAATATTAAAGATAAGGAAAGAATTTCAAAAGCAGCAAGAGAAAAGGAGACAGTTACCTACAAAGGAGTACCCTTAAGACTATCAGCTGATTTCTCAAAAGAAACCTTGCAGGCAAGAAGGGGCTGAAAAAAAGTATTCAAAATCATGAAAGGCAAGGCTCTACATCCAAGATTACTCTATCCAACAAAGCTATCACTTAGGACTGAAGGGCAGATCAAGTGCTTCCCAGATAAGGTAAAGTTAAAGTAGTTCATGATCACCAAGCCCTTATTATATAAAATGTTAAAAGGACTTATCTAAGAAAAAGAAGATCAAAGCTATGAACAGTAAAATGACAACAAACTCACAACTGTCAACAACTAAACCTAAGAAACAAAATCAAACTAAGCAAACAACTAGGACAGGAACAGAATCACAGAAATGGAGATCACATGGAGTAATCAATAATTATCAGTGGTGGGGGAAAATTGGGGGAAGGATACAGGGACTAAGAAGCATAATTGGTAGGCACAAAATAGACAAGACGAGGTTAAGAACAGTAAGGAAATGGAGAAGCCAAGAAATATGTATGATCTATGGACATGAATTAAGGGAGGGAAGGGTAAAATGTTGGAAGAAGAAGGGGTGCAGGGTGGAGGGGGATAAAGGGGTGAAAAACTGGGACAACTGTAATAGCATAATCAATATAATATACTTAAAAAGATAAGCAATTGAATACCTGTAGTGCAGGCAGAGTTACAAAACCCTATTTATGCTCAGCTAAAGGCCCTAATCCATTCTGCTGAACTATTCAATTATGTAATATAAGAACCTGCTTTGGTATAATAATGTTTTATAATGATTACCTCTGAACAAAGGGATCGTGGGCAACTTTTAAAAAGCTCATGTATCTCTGTATTATTCAAAGTTATTATCATAAATGTATATTCCTTTTGTAGATTAAAAACATAAGATATTTTTAAAGCAAAAAAAGTTAACCTTTACTTTTTTATACTTATGCATAGCCTAAAAAACAAAGGAAAGTTTTCCTGTTTGTTTTTCCAGTTATAGCTGACATTCAATATTATTTTATATTCATTTTAGGTGTACAGCATAGTGGTTAGACAATTATATAATTTATAAAGCGATCCCCCCAGTAATTCTAGTACCCAGATGGAACCATATATAGTTATTACAACATTATTGGTTACATTCCCTATGCTATACTTCATATCCACATGAATATTTTGGAAATACAAATTTGTGCTTCTTAATCCCTTCACCTTTATCACCAGCCCTCCAATCCCCACTTCTGTAAACAATTCTTTGTCCTCTGTGTCTCTGAGACTGTTTCTGTTTTGTTTGTTTATTTTTTCTTTAGATTCCACATATAAGTGAGATCACATGATACTTGTTTTTCACTGTCTGACTTATTTCACTTAGTATAATGCCCCTTAGGTACATCCATGCTGTCACAAATGATAATATTTCATTCTTTTTATGGCTGAGTAGTACTCCATTATTTAAGAGAGGACTCAAAAAACCCCCTGGAATTTATTTATTAAAAATTGTGTATTTAGTCTTACATGTTTAAACTTCAGTCACTTTGAAAGTACTCTCCATTTGATGCAATACACCTATTGAGATTTTTTCCACTGCTTAAAGCAGTTTTTGAACTCATCAATTTTGATGCCTTTTAGTGTCTCTGCTGTTTTTTGTTTCACCTCTTCCACATGGCAAAACATTTCCTTTTGAGGACTTTCCTCATCCAGGGCAACAAAGAAAGAGAGTTGCTCAGGACAACATCCGGTGAAGAGGGAAAGCAGGGGTTGGGTGTCATGCCATTTTTGGTCAAAAAATTCTGGACACAGCATAGTGTGGGCAGGTGTGCTCATAGATCACCCATCATTAAATACTCTTCAAAAAAAAATTCACTGAAGCCAAACACAGCCTCTCACAACAATGTCAGCTGGGACACTGATACAGATGAGTTCCTAGAACACTCACCTAACAGAAGAAGCCTGTACTAAAAGGGGTCCACCTTCCAGAAGATAATTCCATTTTTTTGAGGGGGTCCCCCTTTGTATATGTCTTACATCATCTTTATCCACTCATCTTTTGATGGGAACTTGGGTTGCTTCCATATCTGGGCTATTGTAAATAATGCGACACTGAACATAGGAATACATATATCTTTTAGAATTAGTGTTTTGGATTTCTTTGGATATATACCCAGAAGTGGAATTGCTGATCTATTTTTAATTATTGAGGAATTGCAACGTATATCTACCCTTTTGTAACCGCTATTCAAATTAAGATACAGAACATTTCCATCACCCCAAAAGATCCATTGTGCTTATGGATCTTTCTTGACAGCATCCTCCAGAGGTTACAAGTAATCTGAGTACTATCATCATACCTTTGTTTTGCCTTTTTTAAAACTTAAGTTCAGAATGTACAGATGGAATTATATAGTAAAATATGATTGTTAATTTGTGAAAAATTATTCTTTTTTTTTCATTTTCAGTGTAGTGATTCAAATATTTACAAATTAGATAATGCAGGTGAGAAATAGTTTAAAAATACAGCTGGCTATCATTTGATTTATAACAGGTGTTACAAGTTTTTTTCAATAAAGGATAGATAATATTTTAGGCTTTATGGGTGCAGTCTCTGTTCATATTCTCTCTCTCTCTCTCTCTTTCTCTCACCATTTAAGAAATATAAATACTACTCTCAGCCCAAAGGCTTTATGCAATAGATTGTGCCTATATTCTGCTAACCCCTGGTTTAAAGTGCTATTATTATCTGCCTTCTCTTTCTTTACTCCTTTTAAATTTTGCTTTATTCTCTTTTCAAAACAAGTTTGTAAGGAGTAAAGAAACTGTATACACACTCACAAATTTAATTTATAGAAAAATTTATAAGCTAATCCAATATAGAAAAGGTCCCTACCTTCAAAACAAAACAAAACAAAACAAAACAAAACCATAGTAATTTCTAATATGATTTGTGAAAAAGGCTTTGGTCAAAAAGCAGACAAGAATAGATACAAATTCTTATAAATTGTTGAAATGTATTTAAAGGAATTAAGGTGTTTAATATATTTATTCTCTCAATAAGTGACCCCCTTCTTATATTTTCAGTATCTTTGAAAGATCCTCCATTTTGCCATGGCCTCTGGTTAGAAGAAATCTTCACTATTTCTTTAGTAGTCATAATGGCTAGAGGGATTTTCCAAAACTTGAGCAAGAAGCCTGTTTAAACTAGAGTTAAGTCTGCCAAAAATGTTGGTCAGCACAGGTAGCAAGACAATGCATTCCCACCATAACTATACATTCACTGGGAGATAATTTGCTCTATCAGTACATACCATCGATCTTGCTGTGTAGGGTGGGAGTTTGATCTTATCTCTCTGAGATTAGGGCCAGCAAATGTGCTAATGGTGACTTTATGTAACAACTTTAGTAACCCAGGAAAAAATAAAGTTTCCTAATAAAAGATGAGTCAGTCTTCCTTTGCCACGCCAAGGGGATTTATTATTTTAGAAGAATCTCTATCTTTAGAAAACTCCAAATCATATTTAAGAGACACATTTATGTTTAGAGTTAGCATTGCTAGAATCTTTTGCAATAAGCCAATCGAATTTGAGTACAGAAATAATAAAGTTTTCCCATGTAGTTTTTTCCCTCTTCTCTTCTCTTTTCTCTTCTCTTCTTTTCTTTCTCTTCTCTTTTCCCTTCCCCCTTCCCCTTTCCCCACTTCCTCCTCCTCCTCTGCCTTGTTCTTCTCTGTCTCCTCGCCCCTCTCTCTATCTCACCTTCCAGCTCTGTTTCACAATTTAAAGACCCTTGGATTTGATTGCTGGTGGGAGGCCATGCCAGCCACTCTTTTGAGTAGGCCTGGTTTTCCATAAACACAAACGCACGTCTTGTTCTGTATGCACTGGTTCAGGATTCAGATAATCATGTGTTGAAGTATGATGCCTGTCATTATTACCACAAGAACAAGATCCAGCCTGCCAAAGGACTATTAAAATGAATATGTGAGAAAGATACTATTGGAAATTCTATTGAGAATCCTGATCAATAGCTAAATTTTAATGAACTGAATTCAAGTTATAGTTTGATATAGGTTTAACATATGGAAATATGCTTATGAACTTTAAGACAAACAAAACAGCCAGAAGCCTCTGAACTTTAACTGAGCTCTACTCTTACACAATAGGTTCTCTCCTGTCTGGAGCTTATCTTTAAATTATGATTATGCTTTTTAAACATAAAAACATTTCTGCATTTTATTGTATTGCTTGATGTTAAGTATTTTTTTTCAGCTCTGTTGTTTATTGGTACACAGGGAGAGAGGGAGGATGTTAGATATGAGACAAGAATAACATATCTTTAAGCTTCTTTTTGAATACCATCTTGCAACATAGCTGGTTACATAAATTTAAAACAAATACTATCCTGGAGCATTTTGTGGAGCAGATCCTGTTTGTACATTTAGAAACAAATATGTGAAAATATGTGCCAGTGTAAGCGACATGGTTTCTTTTTACATTGTGGATGTTTTTTTCCTTTTCATAATGTATATATTTTGTTTTACAGCTAGAACATATGAATATACTATTCAATAGTTGATATTAGAAAACATATTTTTCTCTTTTGATATAGGTATGTCTCCAGGTGAGAAAATAACGAAGTGTTAGCTGTGGATTTCAGAGGAACTACTTTATGCTCTAAGGGCATGAAGTTTGATAATCCATATTTAAAGAGTCACAAAATCATAATTTAATTACCCGAAAGACCTGTAATTTAGCTTTAGGAACATTAAATGCTTTTCTATCTGCATCCTTCCTTTCATGTGTCAAAACACATCATATAAAAGAAAAATAAAGAAAGAGAACTACCTAGAATAAATAAATAAATAAAGCGTTTAAAGCCAAGAAATGGGAGGGGTGAAGAAGAAGATTCAAAAAAGTACCTTTCCTACTAACGAATGTTCAAAGGTGTCATCTACATTTAATTTAAAAATAAGAACTGGCACATTTTTTGTAGAGTCCCTGAAGAGCATATTCTCCCTAATACTGGATATTCAACTAGAAAAAAGAAATAGACTATCCACAGATGAATCATTTAATTAAATTGTGCATGTAACAAATTCCCTGATTGTGTCTTTTACCTAGAACTTGTGCTGAGAACAAAGTGCCATAACATACATGTCATAATTGCTTGATATTAATATTTTTTGTTTCTGTACCCAAACTCACTCTGACAACTTCAATTTGAGAAAGAAAAGTCGGATACAGTAGAGTTAAATTATGCAGACCCATGCTGTAATAATGTTTTAATGTAAATATTTTTGTGTGACCTTCAAATATTTCAATGCAAATATGAAATAGCTATAAACACATGAACCTCATGAAAATAAGACTTAATTGCATTATTTATTCTTATGATTAATCACCTTCATAGTGGTAGCTACACTGTTTCCAGCTTTTCTGAGAGATCTTTTAAATATAGTTTCTCATTTAATCTTCACACTACTTTAGGAGGTAGGTTATTATGATTTTCATTCTATAAATGTGGTATAAGCTCAAAAAGTTCAGGTGAACTGTCCAGAGCCCCACACCCCTGGTCACTGGCAGAGCTCCCACTATTGTTGGAATTCTACAAGCAAGAAATTGAATTTTACGAGGCTGCCGGTGGCTTCTGCTCACATGGTCAGTTAGCAGAAGGTCTGAGAATAATATCCTGGCACTCTGAGTTTCTGTACAGTGCTCCTTATAATATTTCGCACCTTTCCCATCTAACACTTCCACTGCAACCTAAAAAGTAAATGGCCCATACAGTGAGCTGGATGCAAAAGGTGAAATTTCTGGAGTCTTAAGTCTCAACTCATAAATCTTTTAGTAACCCAGAAACTATTAATTATAATCTATAATGTAGACCTTCTTAAAGTAAATCAGAGGTATGTTTCACCTAAATAATCTATTATCCAGCATCTAATGAAATCTGTACATTCTCCCCCATTTTAATGAATAATACTGGTTTTTAAATGGAAGGAAAGGATATTTTTCCCTCTAAACATCCTGTAGTTAAAAGTAAGCAAATAAAAGATTTCTATGGCTGCAAACTTTTTAAAATATATAGCCTAATTACATCCACAGCCAACAGACTCAAAGCTGGGTTCCCTCCACCCTGCCAAAACCTACCTCTGTAACACAGAACATGTACTGTATCCAGAGAACATCAGCCAGGGGGAAAAACAGACATGCTTCCCATCATCCAAACAGGAAGGCTAAAACCCCTGTCCCCCATGGGAAGTCTCATACGTCAAAAACTCTTCATAAAATTATAGGCTTTTAAATTGCAAACTCATACTTTGAAGGCTGACTTGCCTGAATTTCAGTTTTAGTCATGCTTTAGTATTCTTTTGCTGAGTATTAATGTCATATTAAAGATTTTATACACACACACACACACACACACACACACACACGTATATATCCCCATTGCTGGTGAAATTGTGTGAAACATAGTTGTACTTTTTAACATCTCTTCCTCTGACACAGATTCCAGAGTCCCAACATGCTGGTAAGGACATCTTGGTTTTGGAAAATTAAATGTAGCAAACTTCAGACAACTGGCCTAGAAACTCAGAGTTTGGTATTTAGTTTCTCTGAGAGGTTCCACTTCAAGTAATTCGTTCCAAAATTAGCAATGCTAAGCAGTCACATACAGCAAACCCAAAATTAAGAACAGACCAAGTCTTGGCCAAACAGTGGAGAAAAAGAATAGCACTAATAATTAGGGCAGTTAGAAGAGCAATGTTTTGTGAGACTGGCCAGGTCAATAATTGCCTCTGTCACTAGCAGTAACCATTGAGCACACATTCATGCAAGGCACTGGGCTTATTTTAAGCACGAATCTGGGAGAGGCTTACTGACCCATCTCTCTTCCTCTTCTTTTTCTTGACTAACCTGGACATGTTTCTTGCGCCTGCACTTTCTTATATAAGGTTTTTAGGGTTTTTATTGAAACTTGTGAAAGTCTCTGAGACCTGTGAAAAATCTGGTGACAAACGACCAAATTCAGGTTAGTCACTATAACTGCAAAGAACACCATTAATCATAATTTACTTTATTATTTGACCACATAAGTTTTTACATTAATTTATTTTTTCTTTTGGTTTGCTTTAAAATAAATCAACAAAATCTTTTAAGTGAATTAATCCATTTATGCCAAGTTTATAATACCCCTGGAAGGAAATAAGATCTTCCTTATATTGTATTGGTAACTCAGTAGAGATTTCCATACAAATATAATTATACTGAATGAAGTTACAGTTCCTCTGTTAGTTCTAACTGTATTTACACTATTGTAGGAAGCCTTCATAAGCAACATAGTTTAAACCTTTTGCTTTATTATCTCCATTTCCAGGTTTAAAAAGAAAAAACAAAATAATTCAGGTCACAGAAGAGGGATTTGCCAAAAACCATGTACTTAAAAAATAGTAAAACTAAACAAACAGGTTATTCTGATTTTAAGTTCATTGCTTTTTCCATCTACATGGCTTTAGGATATACTGTGGAAATTGATTATATTAATTCCATCATGCTTGTAGAATTTCAAACTTGTTCTTATTTTCTCTGTCTATGGTCAGGACTCAGTCTCATACATAAAGAAGCAATTAGTTTGAGAATGAATTTTTAAACAGAAAGTTAATCAATTCGTTGTACTTCCTTACTGTTGACACTGCCTGACTTCTTAACCCTATTTTTCTACCAGTATGTAATTATTCATGAACAGAATATATTTGTTACCCTAGCAAAAGATGAAAAGACAGAATGCTTACAGGAAACAATTAAATGTTAACTGCATCAGTCTACTCCTTAAGTGAGTGAACATAGAGGAAAGACTTTAATATCATCAAACTATATAGCATAGCCACTGTGTCATCTGAATTTAAGAAAAACTCAGAAGCATGATTTAAAAAATAGAATATTTGCATATGTAATAAAGAGACATACAAATTATCTACTATGTCCTCAGTCCTCTATTAAGCACTAAAAAAACAAAATCAATTATAAAACATGATCTGGAAATCAAAATCTAATGATTAATTGATAAATCTGTGTGTGTGCATGTGTAAAATATAATATATAGGAACTTCCATTCAAGATGGCAGCATAGGTAAACATGGCTCACCTCTTCATACAACCATAACCACATCAAAATTACAATTAAATTATAGGACAATCATCACTCAGAACTGTCAGAAATTGAGTTGAATGGAAGTCTGACAATTACAGTAGTAAAGAAACTACATCCATCCTGATTGGTAGGTGGGGCAGAGATGCAGAAGAGGCTGGTCCCACATCCATGTGTGGTGGGTAAAAATTTGGGAGGGATATCTTGGGAGCGAGGAGTCCCAGCCACACACCAGGCTCCCAATGCCAGGGTTCCAGTTCCAGGAAGATAAGTCCCCATAATTTCTGTCAGCAAAAACCAGCAGAGATTGAGTCAGCAGAAGAAACTTCTGGAGTCCCAAGCAGTTCCTCTTAAAGAACCCACACATGGACATACTCAGACTCACTCCCCCTGAACTTTAGGCCCAGGGTAGCAGCTTGAAAAGCACCAGTGATATACAGGTAATAACTGCGGTGTCCAGCATCAAGGTGAGAGCTGGTGGACAATTTTTCCCAGAAAGAAAGGCAGGCAGAGCCACAAAGCTACAGGCCAGTGACATATCTGAGATTTCATCAGCCTGGCTAACATTGTTTGCCCCAACCTGGAAATCCCCTGAGGCTCTGTCCCACCCAACTTACAACTGTTAACAGCAGCTTTTCCATATGAATGGCTGCACTTGGCTAATGCTTCACAACTTCCTAAATCTTTTCAAACAAGCAACATTTTTGCCCCAGTGAACCCCCAGCCACCATACCTCCTGCTAATTGGCCCCAGTTATGGCACTAACAACAGCCAGCCCAGATTCACAGCTTGGCTTCATCTGAAAATCTCCATCCCAGCACAGGTAGCAACCATCTCAGACTGCTCTATAGCTCACACAGGGTGACCCTGGTCAAAACGGGTGGGGACTGACCTTAGCCTGTGTCACTCAGGAAGCCCCAAGACCTGCCCACCAGGTGGACAGCTACAGACCAGGTTGGAGCACCACCACCCTGCCCCTGCATAACTGAACCTCCATGGGGGGGCAGAGGTTAGCAGTAAGTGCTCATAGACAATCCTTGCAGCTGACTGGACCGGGTAAATCCTTCCCATTGGCCTGACAACAGCAACCAAGAATCAACTACAAGAGGAGAGTGTACTCAGCTCACAGGAAGGCCACATCTCGAGTACCCAGCTTAGGTGATAAGGCAGGCTATGCCACTGGACCCTACAGGACACCTACTACATTAGGCCACATTACAAAGACACAGACTCAAACAGCTCTACATATTACATAGAAACAAACACAGGGAGGCTGCCAAAATGAGGAGACAAAGAAACATGGCCCAAAGGAAAGAACAGATCAAAACTCCAGAAAAAGAGCTAAACGAAATGAAGATAAGCAATATATCAGATGCAGTTTAAAACACTGGTTATGAGGACGAACAAGGAACTTAGTGAGGACCTCAGCAGCATAAAAAAGATCCAGTCAGAAACAAAGGATGCACTAATTGAAATAAAGAACAATTTACAGGGAAAGAGCAGTAGAGTGAATAAAGCCAAGAACCAAATCAATGATATGGAACATAAGGAAGCAAAAAAACAATCAGAACAACAAGAAGAAAAAAGAAACCAAAAAAGCAAGGATAGTATAAGCAGCCTCTGAAACAACTTAAAGCATTCCAACATTCACATCATAGGGGTGCCCGAAGGAGAAGAGAAAGAGCAAGAAATTGGAAATTTATTTGAAAAAAACAATGAAAGAAAACTTCCTTTGGTTGGTGAAGGAAATAGATATGAGTCCTGGAAGCACAAGGTCTCAAACAAGATGGATGCAAAGAGGTCCACTCCAAGACAAGTCATAATTAAAACACCAAAGTTTAAAGATAGAGAATCTTAAAATCAGCAAGAGAAAAAAAGTTAGTTACCTAGAAGGGAGTTCCTATAAGACTGTCAGCTGATTTCTCAAAAGAAACTTTGCAGGCCAAAAGGGACTGGCAAGAAATATACAAACTCATGAGTTTTCAAACTCATGAAAAGCAGGGACCTACAGCCAAGATTGCTCTACCCAGCAAAGGTATCATTTAGAATCAAAGGGCAGATAAAGAGTTTCCCAGACAAGAAAAAACTAAAGGAGTTCATCATTACCAAACCATTATTATATAAAATGTTAAAGGACTTACTTAAGAAAAAGAAGAAGGTCAAAACTGTGAACAAGAAAATGACAATAAATACATATCTATCACCAATTGAATATAACAAACAACCTAAGCAAACAAGAAAAACAGAGACAGAATTATAGATATGGAGAGTGTTTGGATTATTGTCAGATGGGAGGGAGTCTAGGGGAATGGGAGAAGTGAGGGGATTAAGAAGTACAAATAGGTAGTTATAGAATAGCCAAGGGGATATAAAGTACAGTATAGGAAATGGAGTAGCCAGAGGACTTATACACATGATCCATGGATATGAATAGTGGTGTGGGGATGGCCTGAGGGAGTGAGGGATGCTGGGGGAAAGGGGACAATGGGGGAAAAATTGGGACGCTGTAATAGCATAATCAAAAATATATAATTAAAAAAGGAAAATCTAAATTCCAGAAAACATTACTGTACAACTACAAAGAAATATTTTAAATAAATGCATTTATAAGATTTTAAAAAATACATAATATAAATCATAAATTCACATAAAAATATAAGCAATAATTTCAGGCATTATAAAAGTACAATTATTGATACATAACCTGACTTTTGGATGGAATTTAATTAATCTGTATAATATACCTGATTTGTTTCATTCTAGTTGTATTAAATTATTATATATAAGTTCATAATGTCTAGTTTATTCTTCTAACTTTCCATGCTAAATGACCTGCTGCCTGCTGGACAGATATATTTTGTTACCACATAGCAAACTCAAACTCAGTGTTTCCAAATCTGGGTTGATAGACTTATCCTTTCTGTCATCCATTCCCTCTATCAAGAAATGGCACCACAATCTACTTAATTGCTCAAGGTATTGCCCTATTATGATTTATTCAAGATTTTAACACATGAATAATACTCAAGCTCCTGATATTATCAGAATCAACTAAATGTCTGTGCTGACGACCTAATCAGTACTATATTTTTGCATGATTCCTTGCTTTCTCATTTTCCATGGGCTTTTTTCCTATTTGGAAAATCTACCTTCTTCCATTGTAAATCATCTTCTGAAATTGCTCCATCTCTGAAAATAATCATCCCAACTTGCCATTGTCCTATCCTTGCCTCTTTTCAAGGCAAAATTTTACCTCATGATAGCCTTCAGCTCATAAACTCAACCATTTCCATCCTGTCTGCTCCTTCCTCTATGCGCCTTACTGCACATGAAATATAGTGCTTTTCCTACCAATAAATATTATTTATATGATATGTACTAGAAATGGCACTTTTCTTCAGTATGGACAATTTATATAGAGGGTACATACTTTCCCTGTTGGTCATATAACAAGTGCTCATATTTTTACCAATGAATTTGTCCATGTACATTTACTGCGATTACTTGATTTTTTTTCAAAAAATTGAGATATAGTATATAACTTTAAGTATAAAGTTTAATGATTTCCAAATATCTGTGTAATTATTACTCATAAGATATGGAATATTTTCAGAATGCCGGAAGACTCACTTTATCTAAGCTTCTACTTCCTCCAGTGCTAACCACTAATCTGATTTCTGTGATATCAACTAGTTTTGTCTGCTCTTGATTTCATATAAATAGAATTATACAATAGATACTCTTATGTGCTTGGCTACTTTAGTTTAATATAATGCCTGTCAGATTTATTAATATTGTTGCATATACTAGCAGATCATATTTTGTTTGTTTTGTTTTATAGTATTTCTTTCAGCTCCTATATCATAATTAATCTATTCTCCTTTTGATGGGAAATTGGACTGTTCCCAGCTTGGACCCATTTTGAGTCAAACTACTATAGACATTCAACTTTGTCCTTTGTGGACATTTCTTGTATCTTTTTTCTATTGGGAATAAACCTAAGAGTGAAGTTGGTGAGTCATATGGAAAGTATATAATTACATTAGGTAGGAGCTACCAATTCTCCAAAGTATTGGTATCATTTTATGCTTGCAACAGGGATCTGGGAGAGCTCCAGTTGATTCACGCCTTGCCAGTGCTTTCACATTTTAGCTTTTCTGGTCAATAGAGGTGTTATCTCATGACTTTTTTTCCCTTCTCTGAGAAAGAATGATATAGAGAAAATCTTTGTATTCCTCTTGGCCATTTGGAAATCCTCTTTTGTAAAGTGCCTGTTCAAATCCTTTTCTTTTTAAAGTTTACTAATTTGTCTTTTTCAAAATTCATTCATAGAAGTCATATGTTCTGAAGACTAGCCCTTTGCCAATACTAATCTGGCTTACCTTTTCACTCTCTCATTGGAGTCTTTTGATGACACAAGTTTTTAATACTTGTAAAATTTTATTTGTCATTTTTGTTTTTATATTTAGTACTTTTCTGTGTGGCATTTAAAAAATATTTAGTTACCCAAGCTTATAAAAGTTGTTTTCCTATGTTCTCTTCTAGAAGCTTTATATTTATTATTTTTATATACATGTCTATGGTCTATCTTGAATTGACTTTTGTTAATAGTATGAAGGAGTGAAGAATTTTCTTTTTCATATGGGTTCCAATAATTATCCATCATTTATCAAAAAGACCAATCTTTCCTTAATAAATATATTAGTGCCTTTTCCATAAACCAAATGGCCACTTGTGAGCCTACTAGTGAACCCTCTATTCTGTTCCATTGAAATATTTGTCCTCTTTATGACTTTACTATTTTGTTATATAAATTTAGTAAAATTTGTAGTTGATCTTGAAGTAGGGTATCATACGATCAAAAATTTTACATTTTAATGCCAAGATTAGCCATTTATTCTAAATTCTCTCCACTTCCATATAGATTTTAGAATCAATTCATCAATTTATATATATACTCAAACATGCTGGCATTCTGATTTGATAATATTAAATCTATAATTCAATTTGGACAGCATTGACATCTTAATAATATTGAGTTGAACAAATTCATGAACATGGAATATTGTTCCATTTATTTAGGCCTTTTAATTAATTTTTCAAATGATTTGCTATTTTCATTGTAGAATCTTTTTAATTTTTTAATTTAAATAGATTGTTAAACTTATTCCTAAGTCTACAAATGTTTCAATGCTATTGTAAATAGTGTCAATTTTTGTTACTAGAAACAGAAATATCGTTTAACTTTTATATAACATTGTATCTGTCAATATTGTTAAGGTAATTTATTCTAATAGCTTATAAATTGTTTTATATCTTATGTGATATAGAAAAACATAATTTTATGTTTCCCTTTCCAGTCTTTATTTTTTCTTTTTCATGCCATATTTTACTAAGACCTCTATTACAATGTTAAATAGAAATAGTAAAAAGTGGAAAATTCCACTTTGTTCCCAAATTTAGGGTGAAAACATTCAGTATCACTATTAAATATGATATTAATTGAACTTTTTAAAGTAGAAATTCTTTATCAGATTATAGGTAGTCTCTTCCAGTCTTAATTTGCTGATAAATTTTTGAGTAGTTACTGAATTTTATCAAAACATTTTTCTACATCTTTAGAAATGAAAGTTTCTATATATAAAGATTTACTCCTGTGTTAGCTTAATTTGATAAATTACATGATTGATTTTTAAAGGTTAAATCCACCTTTCATATATTGGATAAAACCCACTTGATCATGATATATTATGTGCTTTATATATCACTGTGGTCAATCTTCTAATATTTAATTAAGAAAATTTTACATATATTTTCATAAGAAATATTGATCTATAATTTTCCTTCTTACTAATGTCTATGTCAGTCATCACCATCAAGCCTTCAAAAAATGATTTGGGAAATGTTTCTTCCTTTTTTTCTTTTCAGAAAAAATTAGGTAATATTAATATTTTTTGCTTAATAGATTTGAATTTATTAATAAAAAAACATCTTGGCCTGTAATTTACTATATGAGAAGGTTTTTAATTATAGGTTTAATTTCTTTAAGAAATACAGCATTATTTTATTTTATTTTTTACTTGTTTGGGAATTTGTACTTTTTAAATAATTTGTTTATTTCATTTAAATTATTTAATTCATTGGCATACATTAGTTGATAATAGTGCCTTATTATTCTTTTTAATATCTACAGGACCAATAGTTATGTCTATTTCATTTCTGTTAACTATAATTTTATGTTTTCATTATTCTTTGAAGTAAGATATATCTTATTAAGGGTTTATTATTACATTATTTATATTAATTATTTTATGTTATACTTTTTAATAAACTAATGTTTGATTTTATTGATTTTCCCTTATAACTTTTCTCTAAAGTCAATTGCTTCTCTCTTATATCTATTATTTCCTTCATTCTTGCTTTGAGTTGAATTTATAATTTTTAATGTTTCTGAAATTATACAGGAATACTGTTACAACCATCTGTGCCCTTATTTTATATATGTAACATTTTTTATGTAAACACCTCTTGACATATTTCTGATTGTTTTTTAAACATTTAATATTCTTTTATATTTTTATACTTCCCCACATATTTGCCATTTTTGTTGCTCTACATTGTTCCTTGCAGCTTTGTGTCCATTCTTCAGCCTGAAAAACTTGCTTATCCTTGCTGTGTGTACCTACTGGCAATAAATTATTTTAGATTTTATTGTGGGGAAGAATTTTAATTTGATTTCAGTTTAAGGACTTGTTTTTTGCTAGGCATAGAATTATACATTGGTAGTTTTTGTATTTTCTTTCAGTACCTTTAAAATGTCATTTTGCTGTGTTATGGCTAGTATAAATTCTGTTGTGACATTGGCCATTAGAATTGTTTTTAATTTGAAGATAATATATCATTTTTCTTTGTTTCAGCCATTTGTTTAAGATATTTTTAAGTATGTTCTTTCTTTCTATTTATCCAGCTTAGTTTTCTCTGACTTTTATTAAATCTATGAATGGATTTCTGTCATCTGTTTGGGAAACTCTTCAATTCTATTTTTTGAAATATCACTTCTGCCACATTTTCTATCCTCTCCTGAGAGTCCAAATACATGTGTTAAGTCATTTGTCCATAATCTACATGTCTCTTAGGCTCTGTTCTTTCTCTTAATCTTTTTGTCTCTCAAGTGGATATTTCCTCTTTACCTGTATTCAGGTGACCTTGGCACATCTTATGCGCCAGAAAGTAAAGATGTGCCCTCCAAGTTTGGGGACATTTCAGAATGATATCAGTAGCTTCCAATGGCCAAATATGAGGTAATTTGAGAAAAAATAATGTAATGGCAGTGACAGACTATAACCCATAAAACAAAATGCATAGCCATGAGTTCATACTGATATATATGTACATATATAATATATTTGAATTTACATATATAGTTGAATTAATAAATAAGTGGTGAGATGGATAACTATTCCATATAGTAAAATTTCATTTAATTAATGCAGAAGGAGTGATAACAATACAAAAATCTCCATTTCGCCAAGAACATAGTAATAATTGTTGCAGATAAAAATCATTAATAGCTGCCAAAATTAGTAGGTGAAAGTGTGATGAGAATCAGGATATATACATGGTTCCAAAGTATTTCTCCACATGGTACTTATTAATTACAAAGGGAAAAATAATAACTTTGCTGTGGAGAAACCTGTCAGACACTCCTTTAATCAAGCAATCAAAGTTAACATCACCAGTAATAAGGCCTCATGCACCTAATGATATGATGCAATGCAAAGGGTCCAACATTACTTCTGTGATATTTTTGGCAAAAATGTGTAACCTCAATCCAATTATGAGAAAGCATCAAACAAACACAAATTGAGGAACATGTTTAAAAAATGTTTAGCCATACACTTCAAAAGTGTCAAGGTCATAAAAGACAGAGAAATACTGAGAAACTGTCCCTGATTAGAGGAAATTAAGAAGACATAAAGATTAAATGCAATGTGGAATCCTGGATTGGATCCTGAATCAGAAAAAGAAAATCAGGGGGATAGTTGGTGAAATTCAAATAAGGTCTGAGTTTAATAACATTTCTTCAGTGTTAATTTTCTGATTTAGAATATTGTGCTATGATTATAGAAGATGAGATGGTAACATTGAGGAAAGAGGAAAGTAGGATAGATGAGGACTCGGATGGACCACTTGACGGGCTATTTTGTAACTTTTTTTAAGTCTATAATACAGCAAAATAAAAATGATTTAAAAAATAAAGCACTAGTCACCTACTTAAAATATCTAAATCCAACAGCAACAAGATCTGTTCTCTTGTTAGTTGTTTTGCTTGGTTTCTAGTCAGTTTGTACTATTTTAGCATGCCTCATGATTTTTGATGTAATATCAATGTGGATGAAAAATTAAGGCTCTTAAAGATGTTATTTTCATCCAGTGAAGGTTAATTTTTCTTGCAGGGAAATGCAGCACCAGTAGATCTCCTAGCTCCTGTACAGAAAAATGGTCAATAAAAGGTCAGATATAAAGTCTGCAAAGCCTTTTTGGGGAGGGTGGAGGCAGGGCGTTGCTGCAAGAACTCAAGTCTTTTGTTGCAGCACGCAATATGTGAAGTGACAGATGTGTACTGCTATGATCCCTTAAAACTTTATTTACAAAATGGGCATAAGGTGCAGACCTTGCTACAGCGGATTTATCATTGCTTGTGTATTTTAATTGTGCCCTTACTTCTAGTTCATGACTCTCTGGAATCCCAAGAAAATGCTCAAAATGGTTACTAGGCTTTTTAAGCTTATTGGAACTTGAACTCTAAACTTTGCTACCCCAGCTGCCGATCTTTCTTCAGCCCTTTAGCCTCCCAATGCTTTCCACTGAGTTTCTCCACATTTGGCCTTGAGACAGACTGGGAGTCAGCAAATGATTTGAGGGCATTTATTGTGTAGGTTTTAGGGCTCCCTCCTTTGACTATCCTTTCTAGGGTTTTCTTCCCACTTATTTCAAGTCTCTCTGGCAGCCCCAAATTCCTGGTCTTTCCAGATCAATAAGATACCTCTCTGAGAACTGGAAAGTGCACTCAGAGGAAGACCAGGTAAATGTGAAGCTCACCTAATAAACTTTCCTTCTTTTAAAAACTACATCCTAAGTGAAATGAGACTGTCAAGAGAAAGACAAATGCCATATGATTTCACTTATATGTGGAATCTAATGTGCAAAATAAACAAACAAAATAGAAACAGGCTGATAGATACAGAAAACAGACTGAAAGCCATCAGAGGGTAGGGGTGTTGGGGACTGAGTGAAAAAAGTGAACATATTAAGAGGGGAAAAAAAAAGAAAAACCTCATAGACACCAACAACAGTATGGTGAGCACAAGAGGGAAATGGAGGTGGTGGGGTGAGGTAGAAGAGGGTACAAACGGAATAAGTGGTGACAGAAAGCAACACAAGTTCACATGGTGAAAACACAGTTCATTATACAAATGATTTATTATAGAATTGTACACTTGAAACCTACATATATTTTATTAACTAATGTCACCCAAATACATTCAATAAAATTTTAAAAAAGAACTATACATCCTACATTGTCTCACTGTTTCGGGTGTTCTCTAGTACCTTCAAAGAACTGAGTTTTTTGTTGTGTCGTGCTTTTTTCTTTTGCTTTACTGTTGATGTTTTTGGTCCAACATTTATTATTTTTATCTGTAAAGAGAATGGCTAATATATGCTACTTTACCATGACCAGCACTGGAATTCTTGCTTAATTATTTTCTACAATATTATTTTGTGTTCTCAGCATACTATGTTTTTTATTGGATTGTTTTATTTTTAAATCTCTTTTATTTTCCTCTGTTTCTTGGCAACTTGATTATTGGCTTTCTGTCCTTTTTGTGACTGCTCTTAAATTTTTATTTTTAACTTTAAAAAGTATAAATTTAATATATACATTTTCCTTCTGTTTGAGTCAAGGGTCAAAAGGAAAGCAACTGATTCAAGAAGGGCTATTTACAAAGAGGAGGAAGGTCAGGGGATTCAGAGTGGAGACTGCAGGAACCTAGAATAACACTCTTTCTAGTCTCTGTTTTGAGACTAGAAAGAGAATTCATAAGAGCCTGGAAGAATTGTCTCCTGTTTCTTGATTCCAGCAATGACCTTATTGAAGGATATAGTCAGTCCTAGAAAAAGTGAACCTACAGGAAAAAGAGCAATCAGCATGCATTTACTTTACCTTCCTATCCTCCCTCCCTCTGATCTTCTGTCAACTGGCTAAACTTAACCAGAAACCAGAGGGCTCAGGATCACGATGACATAATGCATTCAGGTCAGCCTTCCAGGGCAAGAGGGTAGGTTGAGGAGAGTGGTAATTGTATCAGGTGGGTCAAACAGAAGGTACAGCATAACTCTCAGTACAATGGTGTCTTCAATGCTTTAATGTCAATTACCTCCCTTTTGCCCCAGTGTTTGTGGTATAGTGGTTAGCACAGCTGCCTTCCAGTTGCCTCTCTAATGATCTCTAGTTACGGTTTTTTATCATTTTAATTTCATTTTTATTTTATTCCCCCAAACTAGTTATTACTATTATTATAATTATTATTATATGTATTTGCTGCCTATCCATCCATGCGTTTACCCATATGTTTATTATTTTTATTATATTACTATTGTTTCTTGTATGACATACCTTGCTGAGTTTACATTTCATCTTTTTGTATTAGATGGCAGAGTAGTTCTTTACAGCAAGTGTTTAAGTGCATTTCTCCCAGTCTTCATATGAGAATGTATTTTACCCTTGTTCTTAAATGATCAGTTAGCTGGGCATTCCAAGCTGACAGTTATTTTTTCTCAGCTCAATAAAGAAATGATTTCATTGTCATTTGGCTTCTATTGTTG
Source organism: Pteronotus mesoamericanus (assembly GCF_021234165.1). Taxonomy (NCBI): domain Eukaryota; kingdom Metazoa; phylum Chordata; class Mammalia; order Chiroptera; family Mormoopidae; genus Pteronotus; species Pteronotus mesoamericanus. Next base: position 28,737,570 of record NW_026555245.1, on the reverse strand, counting down.
TTGTTTCTATAATATACATTCCTTTGAGAATTATCTTTTTGCTCTCATTGCATTTATAATTTTCTCTTTGTCATTTGTGCTCAAAAATCTTAATGACGTTTTTACTTATTATATATAACTTGCTGTGCTTCTTAAATATGATGATTCTTTCTTTTCACTAATTCTTGCAAATTTTTACTCACCATTACTGTTTTTCCACTGATGGACTCCTTTTCCCTCAAAGCCATTTTTTACTTTTCTTGGTTTTACTCTGTATTTTAGAATGGCTGATTCCTAAAAACTGCCTTTCTCAGTTCTTTAATTTATGTGTGTAATATTTTTATTATAGTTAATTATAATCTTTAAAAGCAATTTCTATTAACTTAATTTCTTGGGAATCCAAACTGGATTTCTTTGAATCTGTTGATTCATGTTCAGTATGGTTGATCCCTTGCGTATTTTGTAATTGAAGAGTGGAGCAGTGTATTAACTTATTTAATCCTCACAATACCAGGCCGACCTGGCTGAGAGGGTGTCCCTTTCAGAGAGGTTTTGTGTTTCATGTTTTGAAGTAAGAAAAGATAAAACAAAATCATAGATACTGGTTCCTGAAGCTAGATAGTGGGTACTTAGAGTTCCTTATACTATTCCCTCTATTCTTATGTATATTTACAATTTTTTAAAAATATTAAGATAAAATAATTTAGCCAGTTAGTTTACTTCTCCTACAGTCATGGAAATTAGTTTTGATTTCTCTCTTCTCTATTTCTCTAAGATAGATAGATAGATAGATAGATAGATAGATAGATAGATAGGCAGACAAAAACTACCTAGGTATCATTAATGATATACATAGCAATGAGTTACATTCTTAGGGTAATATACTGCATGGTAATAATAACCTTTTATGCCTTTGTTGATTTATTTGTTCATGCAGTAAGTACTCATTAACTGCACCATGCTAAGTATGAACAGTACCAATATAGTCCATACCCTTGTAAAGTTTATCTAGTAAGACTGTTAAATTATCATCATTAAAGTTTCTATACCAAGAATAGAGGAAGAAACCTAGAATGTGAGGCAGAAAATTAGGGAATTGAAGATATCAATTGAAAGGGAATATTAAATGAAAGACTCTTTTGTTTTAAATACCGTGTGAGGTATTCTTACCAATATGTGTTATTTACATGTATTAAGGTCTGGCTGGAATTAATAAATAAAGTTAATTCAAGCAAGAAGGTAAAAGAGTTAATTAAGAGAAAACATCCATATTGGTATTATTCTCAACTGTCACAGTATAGTAGGCCTTCTGCTATGTAATTTCTATTATCATGTCCAGTCCTCAAAAGACAGTCCAAAGTAGTTGTTTTTAAAATGAGAAAACTAACTGACAGAAGTAGCTGCCCAAGTTTATGGAGTTATTAAGTGTATGAGCTAGGATGTGAATCCAGGTCTATGAGCCTCTAAATCATGTTCTTTCCACTACATCATGCTGCCTCCCAAGTAGACAAGCGCCTTCTCCATGGAAATACGGGATCCTTAACTGTCCAGATATTTTAATGTTGTGAGTTAAAAACCTGCTTGATGTAGGTACTGGGAAGCATTTAATTAATTATAATCATGTCTTTATTTTTTCAAAGAAAGGATTTTTTTATCACTTGCCTTAATCCCATGTGAAGGAACTTTTGGAAGTGTCATACTGGAGTGTCAACATCATAGCTAAATCTTAGGCTCTAAATTTTATGATGTAAATATTTACAAGTGTGTGCCAGATCACCAGAGCAACCATCCAGTTCTTGTCCTGGTTTTGGAATCTTGTGCTCTGAGGACAGAGGAAGAAAGTAGAACAAACTTCCCGTGTCTGATGACAGCATACCATGGCTCAGAAGATTTTGCCTCTTTTATTTTCCGTGGGTTTCCCTTTTTGATCAGAATAGAGCTGGCAATCACGTTGAGATACATAACACCAGCCTCTCAGAACCTGCATCTGTGACTTACAGCTTTCTTCTTGTCAGGTGACCAGCTTTGACCTAGTCATGCTTTAATCCTTCACTGAGACCACCTTTGGAGACTAAGGAATAGCCCATCAGTTTTTCCCCAGCAGAAAAACGAGAAAAACTATCCCAAACTTGACTGAAAAATCAAAAGCTCTAACAGTTTAGATCTTTCTCCAAGCAAGAGGACATATTTCTGGAAAGGAAATAATCCACCAGACATTTTTTCCCAGAAAGTCTCACTTCATTATCCCTGTAAAAGAGTTTAAATTGCTAAATTACCTCCTTCTGTGGTGTGTTTAATTCTGTCAGTAATGTTATATAAAAATGCTCATGTCCAAAAGTTGGAATTTATTAAAAAGTAGTTGAAAACAATGCAAACCCTAGCCAGTTACCAAAAATAGAGATTAAAAAAATTCTTGTTCTGACCTCTCTCGACCCTGTAATTCAAACCATTTCTAAAAATCTCAAAAATATATAACTCCAATTAGAGCATATTCTAGTACAGTTTTCCTCAGTTTTTCTCTTCAGACACATAGAATTTTGTAGAATACAGAATTCCTTAGACTATCAAATAGAGAGCATTAGAAAATATGAAAATTTTCTGCAGTTTTGATGGATATGCACACACACACAGACACACACACAGGGTGGGGTAAAAGTAGGATTATGGTTATATGCTAAACAGTATATTCTTATATTATTATTTATTAATTATTGTATTATTTTTCATACACACAACTGTAAAACTACTTTTGCCCCACCCTGTATACATGGATATATAAACCCTTACTTGGGTTGCTTTAAAATCATTAACCTAATATATATAATCTTAGATAATGACTTTAAAACAGGTTCAACAGAGGGATTACATACTGATTTTATACATCCAGAAATCTTCCTGTAAGCTTCCAGGATGGTAGAGCCTATAGCTGAATAACCCTCATGAAAAAAAATATTGCAGTAAAATCACTTTAAATTTGAGAATATGTATATTTTATGATTCTGTTCCTCTTCCTCACATTTCAAGAGAAATTCTCTCTTGGTCTTGATGCTTTATTGAGGCATTTAAAAAATATTCTATTAAGCTGATTAAGATACTTCACCACTGCAGGTGTTACCCTTATACAGTGAACTGTTAATAACATAATCATTCACACTTGCAAAGTGATTCAGCATCTGGTTGAAAGCTGCCCCTTCTAGAGGGCCTGATAGGTGCTAGAGAATTATTCAGTGGAAAAATAAGCAATATTACTAATGGTATGCACCACAGTTGTCATGAAATGTTTGTTGTTTCCATCTCAGCTTCACCTTATTTAACTGCAGAAGCCCTTGTGAAGTGTCAGTGATGAAGCTGACGATAAGGCGCTGGCACTGCCATAGCCCCCTCCAGATCACGTTAGTGTTATTTTGAGCATTAATTAGCAAAGTCACGGGAATAGTCACGAAGATGGGGAGTGGCATGGACTTGAAACACACTTCAGAGCAAGACTCAAGGCAGCAGTTTACAACAGGAAGCAAAGAAGATTGTGTCTAATTAGAACTTCAGGGGTAATTTCAAAAGGCCTAGTGTAATTACCTGAGTGGGAAGTTAGCCAGATGGAGGGTAACACCTCTAGTCAAGAGAAAAAGTTCTATTTATACTCCCAAACTCACTCATTCAACTATAATTTCTAAGTGCCCATGAAGGAAAATAAAATTTCTACCTTTCAAAATGTTGTGTTAGCTATATTTTAAGGTTCCATGAGCCATGATTTTTACTGGAAATTTACATCATTAAGCAACAAATGACCTGTTAATCTAATATTAAATTTAGTCCCATTTTGAGTTAAAGGTACAAACTCTGAAATCTGTGTTCTAAAGGGTTCTTGCCTTCAAAATGAAGGAAAAATATCTAAGAAGTCTTCACATTAATCATGTTTTAATCTGTATATATGTTATGGTTTTCAAATTCAATTTTTTTTCTAAACAAACTTAAAAACTTAGATTGTAGAAAACTAAGATTTGGAGGATTTAATTTAAAACACAAATATACTCATTTCTATTAGTTCATGACAAAACTAAAATACACTCAAAAAGAGAATTAATGTGTGATAAGTGATTAATTTCAACTTTGAATAGCTTTGTGGTCAAGGTAATATAAACACAGTTTTTTCCTGATAGAATCACTTGTAGCATCTTTCATATACATGGTTACAGGAAAGAAAAGCTTGCTTTGAAATTTAGTAAAGCAATGCTGACAAGCAATAAAACATTAATTTTTTTACATTCAGAGTGTAAAGTATATTTCAATTAATCCAATCTGTTTCATATACTAAAACTAAGAACGGCAAATAATTAACACTTTAATATGCTGTACAATGAGACATTTGCTTTGTTTACTTTATAATGAGGTCATGTTTATTATAAGGCAGTTTTACAGCTTAAGCTACAATTGTCTACTGGTCACTGGAAAGTCTCTCCTAACCAGCAATGTTAAACATAGATGCCCTGGAGAACGGAGAAGGACAGGGAGACCTGCCACCAAATTTCATCCCGCTGAGCAGTAGCAGACACTTGGGTATTGCCATACAGACTAGTGTCATGGTGGGTGCTTAGAGAAGGGTGATAGGGGAAGCTAGGTTAGTTATGGTACAAAAATGTCATGAAACAATGTGAAGTAAGAAAGGAAAAAGTCAGAGGTATACTTCCTCCTTCCATGTGTTTGGATTTAAAATTTACAAAGTTGCCTTGGCTGGTGTAGCTCAGTTGGTTGGAGCACTGACCCATCCACCTAAAAGGCTGAGGGTTTGATCCCCAGTCAGGGGTGTGTATCAAAGGCAACCAATTGATGTTTCTCTCTCACATTGATGTTGCTCTTTCTCTCTCTCTAAAATCAATAAACATATTAAATTATTTTTATAAATAAATAAATAAAATTCACAAAGTTTACATTTTCAGGTTGGACATTTGTCTTCAGAACTTTCCCTTGGCTGCAGTCTCCTTCTCCGCCTTGGAGGAGGCTCACTGCATGAAGAGAGATAAAAAGGACCAAGGTGTGCAAAGTTCTCTTCTAAGCACCATCTACAGCCCCAAGTCTAAGTCATCTGAGTAGCAAAAGAAGTATATTTCTGATTCCATGAGTTCCAGCGTGATTCAGAGCTCCCTTTTGCTTCTGCTTAGGTGTAGACACTTTCATTCACCTTCTAGGAAGCTCCCACACTCGACCTATTAGTTGTCATACAGAAGAACATATGATAGACAGGGATGAGAAGGATTACAAGAAGACTTGGTCAAAACATTTGGTTAGTGGTCAGTTCAGGGTTTTTTGAAACTAACTCTTGCATCCATAGTCAGGCAAAATTCAAATTTCTATTACTTTGGCGAGGGCTTAGAATGAATGAGAATAAGAAAGTGAACATCCTGTTTTTTGTCATGTTAAGTCCCTTCTTTAACTTGAGACTTTTGGCTTACAATTTCTGACTCTACCCTTTCTCTTAACTATTTTTAAAACTCATATTGATCGATCTTTGAGTATGTAATAGCATTTCATTAAAATCGGAGTATCTAGGAAAGATTAGAAGTATTTACTGGAAATCTAATTTGGCTAAGAGCAACGCATCTGACAAATTCCTATTTTCCTTTGCTTAAGATTTCTAGAACCAAAAGCTAAAGAAAATACAATGACCTGAATGTTTAAATCCTCTTTTTGGTAGATTGGTATAATGTGCCATACAATCTTTAGTACCTTGAGAATTAGGGGAGGGAAAGATTACACATAATTAAATGGGAATGTTAGGTATTAGGAGAATAGGAATGAAAAAGTCAAAACAAACACAAACACAAAAAAAGAGCTACTTCCATGGCCTAAAAATATTTCCAAAATAAAACTGATAGGTAATATTAAAATATGTCAAAATTTAAATCCTAATTATCATTTTACACCTAATCATAAAAAAGCAAGGAAATCTGAGGACTATAAAACAGGATAAGTTCTCTGATAATTTCAGAGAAGTGTGTACAATGGGCAACCAGGAAAACTTTGAACAAGGAAGACCTTAGAAATGGCATAAACCTTTAAGAAAGTGTCAGATTGACTACATTCTGGAATGTGCTAAAGCAGTGGGAAATTAATGTGAGAAAACAGAATAATTCTTTTAAACCTATAAAATTATTTTCAGAATTGGAACAATATTTTAGGACAAAGCTATTTTGAATCATAGAGATATAGTGTAATTGCTTTTTTTTAAAGAAGTGAAATTAAGGCCCAGAAGACACAGATACAAGCAAGAGCATGTAGCTGATAAGTGGCAGAACTCAGATAATATTCCAGTTCTTAATTTGTGTCCAGTCCTCTCCTCACTGCTGAAATAATGAACATATTGGAGGTGACTTGTAAAACAAGATGCTGTTCTTAGGGCTAAAATCCATGTAAATAAGTACTGGATAAGGCAGGCTTGGCTTAAGTGCAGCATGTTTGAAAATAACTTAGTTTTTTGAGCAACCATTATTCTATATCATATTCAACTTAATATTATATAAATAACCTTTGACTATACTTGTACTTTGGCTAGACAACCTCAAAAACACTGTGCTCAATTATGGGTTCCATTTAAACAGCAAAGAGAAACTATAAACCTCATCCACAAGAGAGATGAGAATTAAGAGGATTTGAAACCAGGCCGTCTGGGCAAGTTTTAAGGCACGAATTACCCATGCAAGCACTTACAGTACCGGGCCACTAATATAAATAACTGAATGAAATAGTGGCAGAAAAGTATTTCTCTACTAGTAGGGAAAAAAATCAGCACAAGTCTAATGATAAACAAAAACGTGCAGACTGCCTCAGGATATGTAACAGACCTTAGAGAACGATTTTGTTTGTGACATACCAGAAAACTAAGGCTTATTCTAAGGAAGGCAAGCACCACCGACATTTTGCCAATTATTGCAGTGTAGGAATACTTACCCAGTGGTACCAGACTCCGTATTTTTTTCAAGTGAGAATTGAAAGGAGGGTATTTATGCAAAACCACCCAATTTCCATGTATTCACTCAATTAATGAAAACAACCCTGCAACAAAAATTACTGTGTAGAATGGATAAACTATCTCCAAACTTGATCAAGGCCACAGGTCAACAATTTGCTACCTCTGAAGTACATAACCTAGGATATTTATTCTGACCAAGAGAAAATTCTAATAGTAACTTCCATTTTTAAAAAGGGATATTAGGTAAAAGAGGGAATCATTTATTCCTTTTAGATCAGGGGTGTCCAACCTTTTGGCATCTCTGTGCCACAGTGGAAGAAGAGGAGTTTTCTTGAGCCAACATTAAATACATTAAGACACAATCACACACACACACACAAAAACCCTCATAATGTTTTAAGTAAATTTATGATTTTGTGTTGGGCTGCATTTGCAGGCATCCTGGGCTGCATGTGGCCTGCGGAATACAATCTAGGTGAAGAACAAAGATGAACACTAACATTTAAGGAAGGTAGCACCTCTGCAAGAACCTTTAGTTTTTAAGTGTAGTTGACATACAGTATAACACTAGTTTCAGTTATACGTAGTGATTCAACATTTATATACCTCACAAAGTGATCACAATAAGTCTACTAACCATCTATCTCTGTACAAAGTTATAATATTGATTATATTCCTTGTGCTGTACATTACATCCTCATAACATTAATTTTATAAGTGAAAGTTTATACTTATTTCCCTTTACCTTTTTGCCCCATCCTCCTCACATACTTCCACTCTGGCAACCATCAGTTTGTTCTCTCTTTCTGTTTCTGTTTCATTTTATTTTATTTTAAATTCCTCATATAAATGAAATCATAAGATATTAATCTTTGTCTGGCTTATTTCATTTAGCCTAATACCCTCTAGGTCCACCCATGTTGTCACAAAAGCAAAATTTTATCCTTTTTATGACCAAGTAATATTCCATTGTATATAGATGCCACATCATCTTTGCCCATTTATCTACTGATGAGCACCTAGCTTGTTACCATGTCTTGGCTATTGGAAGTAATGCTGCAATGAACATAAGGGTGCATATGTCTTTTCAAATTAGTGTTTTCTTCAGAAATACTCCGAAGAAGAATTGTTAGGTTGCATGGTAGTTCTATTTTTAAAATTTTGAGGAACCTCCATACTGTTTTCCATGGTGAATGCACCAACTTACAATCCCACCAAGAGTGCACCAGCATTTCCCTTTCTCCACATCCTTGCCAACACTTTTTTATTGATTTATTGATAATAGCCATTCTGACTGGTGTTAGGTGATATTTCATTGTGGTTTTGACTTGCATTTCCCTAATATAGAGTGATGCTGAGCATATTTTCAAGTCTGCTGAGCATCTGAATGTCGTCTTTGGAGAAATGTCTGCAGAGGTCCTCTGCCCATTTTTTAACTAGATTCTTAGCTTTTTTGATGTTGAGTTGTGAGTCTTTATATATTTTGGATAATATTTCCTTATCAAATATATCATTTGGAAATATCCTCTCCCATACAGTAGGTTGTCTTTTTATATTGTTGATGGTTTCCTTTGATGTACAAATCTTTTTATATTATTGCAGTCCCATTTTTAAAAATTTTTGCTTTCATTGCCATTGTTTGGAGAGACATATCCAAAAACTATTGCTGAGTCTGATATAAAAAAGTTACTGCCTATTTTTTTTTCTAGGAGTTTTATGGCTTTAGATCTTTCATTTAAAGGTTTAATCCATTTTGAGGAGTATTTTTGTACACATTGTAAGAAAATGATCCAGTTTTATTTTATTACATGTATCTGGTCAGTTTTCCCAGCACCATTTATTAAACAGACTGTCATTTCCCCTTTGTATGTTCTTAGTTCCTTTTGGATAGAGTAATTAATCCTATAAGTGTATGTTTATTTCTAAGCTCTTTGTTTTGTTTCATTGATCTATGTTTTTGTTTTTGTACCAGGACTGTATTTTTTTAGTACTATGGCTTTGTAATATAGTTTGAAACCAGGGAATGTGATACCTCCAATTTTGTTCTTTCTCAAGATTGCTTTGGCTATTTGGGGTCTTTCATGATTCCATATAAATTCTAGGATTATTTGTTCTATTTCTGTGAAAAATGTCATTGGTAATTTGATAGGTATTACATTGAATATGTTGTTTGCTTTGGGAGTCTGAACATTTAACTAGATTGTTGATCCTATATGAGCACAATATAGATAGCCTTCCATTTATTTGTGCCATCTTTAATTATTTTCCTCAGTGTTTTATAGTTTTCAGAGTACAGGCTTTTACCTGTCCTCTGGTGAAATTTATTCCTGAGTATTTTATTCTTTTTGACTCAATTGTAAATAAAGATGTTTACTTAATTTCTCTTTCTAATAGTTTTTAATTAGTGTGTAAAAATGCAGCAGATTTCTGTATTTTATTTTTGTACACTGCAGCTTTACTGAACTCATTAATCAGTTCTAATAGTTTTTTGGTGGAGTCTTTAGGATTTTCTATATATAGTGTCATGTTATCTGCAAATAGTGACAATTTTACTTCTTCTTTTTCAATCTGAAAGCCTTTTATTTATTTTTCTTGTCTGGTTGCTGTGGCTAGGTCTTTCAATACTATGTTGAATAAAAAAATTCTGAGAGTTGGCATTCTTTTCTTGTTCCTGATCTTAGAGGAAAAGCTTTGAGCTTTCTTACCATTGAGTGTGACGTTAGCTGTGAGTTTGTCATATGTGGCCGTTATTATATTGAGGAGTATTTCTTCTCTATTCGCTTTGTTAAATGTTTTTTTATCATAATTGCAAGTTTATATTTGTCATATGATTTTTTCTTTATCTACTGCAATGATCATATATTTTATGATTAGTTTTGTTAATGTGGTGTTTCAAATTGATTGATTTGATGATATTGAACCATCCTTGAACCCCTGGAATACATCCTATTTGATGATAGTGTATGATTTTTTTTAATGTATTGTTGAATGTGGTTTGCTATAGGTTTTTGTTTGTTTGTTTGTTTGTGAAAATTTTGCAGTTATGTTCTCTGGGAGTATTGACCTGTAATTTTCTTTTTATTGTTGTTGTATCTGTCTGATTTTTGGTATCAGAGTAATGCTGGTTTTGTACAATGAGTTTAGAAGACTTTCTTCCTCCTTGATTTTTTGGAATAGTTTGAGAAAATAGCAATTAGTTTTTCTCTAATTGTTTGGCATAATTCACCTGTGAAGCCATCTGGTCCTGGACTTTTATTTATTGGGAGTTTGCTGCCATAATGGACCCACCTTCTGAGAAAAAAACTTTTTAAGAGTTAAGTTGGAAGATGTTCCCCAAAGGCATCTCTTGCATGAACTGCTGTTATTGCTGCCATTGAAAGAAATAATAAAATTTTGATTATTATCAGAAACAGTATATGAAACCACAGGAACATTGCCCTATGCATATCCAAATCATGATGCATCTTTTTAAATAAGCATAGAGCTTCAACCACTAAATTTCGAGAAATACATTATTTTTTTAAAGAAGGTAAAGAGAAGAAAAAGTAAAATAATCAAAGAAATGGTGCTACTTCTTTCTAACAACTAATATATAAAAGATTAAGATTCTTGACTCTGTAAACAGAATATAGAGGGGACATAATTAATAATCAACATTTAATAATCAACTCTTGAGTCTGTACATAGAATGTAGAGGGGATATAATGAATAGTCAACATTTAATATGCAACCTACATTTCCCAGAGTTATGATGTTTGGACTTCCCCTGACTTATTTGCTCTTGTCTACTGGAACCCCTCTGACCCTGTGCTCTCTAAGGACATTTCTGGAATTCATAATTCCATGGATAACACTTGAAAGTCTCTGCCATAGATAATCTTAGAATATTTTGAATTGTAGAAACTCAGAGATCATCTATCAAATTTCTTACTTTCTGGTGATGTAACTAAGGCACTGAAGAATTAAGTGATTTTTACCAGTGTCCCAGGTAGAGACAATGAAACTAGATATCATAAGTTTAACCCTACACCGTTACTTTATGCCATATTTCCTCAGTCTTTAATCATTAGTGAGAGATGAAGCTAAATATGACCTTGCAATCAGCATAGAAGTAGGAGGTCACTTCTTGAGATTTTCTTGAGATTAAATGAGAGAGAGGGAGAAAAAAAGATGGTGAAAGCACCACCAACAATGAGACATTATTCAGACTAACCAGCTCCCCACACCTTTCCATCCCCCACCAGTGCACCTGTCACCATAGATCTATTCTAGAGCCACATACTTGTCCAGCCTTATAATGTCAGATATAACAGAAGGAAGTAATAAGCCTGAGCTCAGGCAGATATAAAAAGCATTGAACAGAAAACATTGTGGTATTCATATTTCTGCTTAGTGGGTGATTGATTCACAGATTAGATGTTAAGCAGGAAAAAACTCTTCTCACCTAATAATGTTTAAGCGCTCTTCCTTTTAACATTGTCTGTGACTAAAATCTCTGACCCCACAGGAGAAAATACACGGTCCAAGAAGAAGGCAGATATAGAATCTGAACCTCGAAAAAGATACAGCTGTACAATCACACAAGTGTTTTCATTAGCAAATTTAGTAGCTGAACAGTTTTTGTCAAAGGACCTTGGGTATAGGAAAAATTATTTCATTCATTTGCTAATCAAATATTTATAGAACTGCTACTATGTGCCAGACACTATAGTCATGCTAGTAGATAAAGCAGATACGGTTTCTGACCTCATGGATTTCACATTCTTATTGGGAGGGGGAAAAGAACAATACACAAATTAAAAAATAAGTAATATGAAGTCAAATAATGATAATTGTTAGAAAAAATAATGTGAAGAAAGAGGGAGACAGGAAGTATTCTTTTTAGTGGTAATATGGAAATAGAAATATAAACAAAATAATAATCAATGAACAAAAAAATGGAAAAAGGATTTCTAGGAAGAGAAAACAGTAAGTACAAGGGTGTGTTCTAGACACAACAAGATTAGGGACAGGAGCAAAGGAGAGGGTACCGACTAATCAAAACAGACAGTTAATGGTAAGAAAGACTATATTTTTAGCAAATATATAAACAAAAACCTAAAGTTAGTAATTATAGCCTTAGAACAGGAAACCGTAATTTAGAGCAGATTATGGAAAATGAGTTTCATGGAGCAAAGATAAGTAATGTCAGAATTAAAACTAATTATTTATCTTTCTTCAAATTATTAATAGTTTCTGTATGTGCCAGAATTGTAAGTTGACATCATATACACATGCATGTATGGCAAATATGGATAGAATTTTAACTACAATGTAAGTATAATTCTCTACAAATTTTTCTTTATCTTCAAAAAATTCAGGATAAAGGATTTCTTTAGATATTTTTATTTAGCTATACCTAAACTACCATGGTCATGATTCCACTGTCCACTTTCATACACTGTTGGAACTTAGATTGATATAAATATTCTGGCAAGCTCTTAGGCTTTAGTGTATAAAGAGCCTGGAAAAATCTATGCCATTAAACACAGTAATTCCACTTCTAGGAATTCATCCTAAGGAAATAAACAAATACAGACAAAGATTTATGTGCAGGGATAGTCACAATAGCTCTATTTATAATAGTGAAAAATTAGAAACAGCATAAAGATTCAACAACAGAAATTAACTATCTATCTATACGATGTACTATTTTGTAACTGCTGCAAACTGTGATTTTAAAGGTTTTTAATCAGAATGGAAAATTCTAATGAGCTGAAATAAAATGGAAAACTGTTGAAAAGTTATATGTACAAAATATATAAAGATGTGTGTGTCTGTACATATGAAGAAAAAATGAAAAGCTAATACACCAAATAGCTGAGCAACAAGGGACGAATAATTTTTATTTTCTTTATTCTCCTTCCCCCCGCAAAACTTTCCACATCCATATGAAATGACTTTCCACCTCATATTTATATATGGAAAAATTGTTTTAAAAAAGAATGTGAAGATTCAACTGTCCTTGGACAGCTCCCCTTTGATGGGAGAATGGACTATTTCTTTTAAATATTCTAGTTTTCTATGGAATATACCCTCCTCGTACATTTGGTTAGCTGATATATGGGTCCAGGGGTGTACTTGTCTTAAGGGTAAGAATTTAGATTTTTAAAAAAATTCTAAGTTCCCAGTCAGATTTTTCCAGTTTGTCCCATTGTGTTTCTAGGAGATGTTCTTTGAATCAAATATTTCCTTGGTAAAATAAATTTGGGAAATGCTATGTAGTATATCATCTTCTTAAAAGCCACGGTGTGTATTAAAATGTTATAAAGTTTCCAAGATGTACTGTAATATAGAGAAATGACTGATTTGTTTACCCAACATATACTTGATGAGAAAAGGCTTTTTTTGTTTGTTTTTCTTTACATACTTTTTTTTAACATTTTACAAAAATGGAGTTCCTTGGAAAACTTTTCATGAACTAAAGGATTAGATAATTGGAGATGGATAAATGAGCAAAGATCTGTTTTAAAAAATGAAATACTTGGGGGAAATGCTTTCAGAGTTGTTAAGACAAACGCCTTCCAAGCTGATCATAAAAAGTACAACTCTGACTTAGCTCAGTGTTTCCATTGTACTTCTGTTAGAAGCCTAATTCTCAGCAGGATCAAATCATAGTGGCTGTTTACTCCTGGCCTGACATATAGACTGGGAATGATTCAGTTTATTTTAGTGAATTTGATTGCACTATGTCTTGAAGAAAGTAAATTCAGTTTAGTTAGGGCCCCATTTTTTCTGTGTGCCTGAATACAGTTCATAGAGACCCATATTAACCTTTAACTTATGTCCATAAAATGAGTGAATTGAAAAATGTAAGTTATACCCATCCACCATCTTGAATGAGCAAGAAGGAGACACACCTCATTTCACTTTTACATTACAATGCTTTTTATCATGAAAACAAATTAAAGTGGTATTCTGCTTCAATCCTGTGTCTTCAGAAAGCTGAGTCTTGTTAACCTCATTTTCAAGTGAAACAGCCAGGAGCTCGAGTGCCACATTCGGGGTCACACAGCTCTGCTTAGTCTCCATCTGAGATTTCTTGGCTTTTTGCTTCTGGAAAGGAAGAAAAGATGGTGGCTATCTGAGGTGACATAGCAAGGAGAGTGGCCAGTCCCCAGACCCTGGAGAATAGCCAATTTCCAGTCACCCTGACCCAGTGTCCCTCTGTGGGACCCTAAAATCACTGAGTTGGCCCCTGAAGATGCAGAATCCAGTTCTGAGCCTCCCCTTCTCTTCTGCTATCTTTGGAATTGGTATTTAAACAATGATTGGTTTTTTAAATTAAGATTTATTAGTCTGTCATAAATTAAACAAACCAATAAGAAAGACACCCTCTGAGTGTGCGGTTAGCCACAGCTTACCTCTCCCCTCCCCATTCGGAGCACCCACTCTTCCTCCCTCCTTGGTCAGAGACTTGTAGGAGCAGGACACACAGCTCTGAGGACTTCTCATACTCTCCTTCAGCAACTGAGTTTCTAAACAGAAGTCTCCCTCCTGCCTTCCTCATCAGGACTCCTCAAGGACTTCTTCAGGGGGTCCCGGAGTGTCCAACCTACCATCCGTGCACTGCATGCAGCCCAGGATGGCTGTGAATGCAGCCCAGCACAAATTGTAAACTTACTTAAAACCCTTTTTTTTTTTTTTGCTTATCAGTTTTCATAGTGTATTTAATATGTGACCCAAGACAACTCTTCTTCTCCCAGTGTGGCCCGGAGGTGCCAAAATGTTGGACACCCCTGGTATGAAAAGCAAGAAGAACTGGTGTTTTCAGGCTGCTTCTACCTTCACACATTCCAAAATTCTTATGGCAGGGAATTTAAAAGGCAGAATACTGCTTAATATTGAGGAGAAAACTAATAGAGAGCATATGCAGAATGAAATAACAATAGCAATAAGCATTCTAGCTATCATTTACTGAGTGCTTTTGTCTGTCACCCTAATAAATACTTTTTTAATGTCTTATCTAACTGTACTTCACGAGGTAGAGCTTATCCCCAATTTAAAAGAATAATAAATACCTAGCCCTACTTAGGTCAGACAGCTAGTGAAGTGGCAATGTCAGAGGTGGAAGCCCACCTGCTTCCTCCCCCTAAGCTGGCACACCTGGTATCTATATTACTAATTTCCAGGACTTCAGGATGGGATCCACTCCTCAAAAGGCAAGATGGCAGCAGGTTTTGTTATCCACAAGGTTGGTTAGTTCTTAGATTGAAGGCATCAATGAAGCCAGGCATCAGAGGTCTAGTTCACGTGTGGGCCTGTTGATTTCTTTCCTCTGGCCACAGATTGGGTCTCTAATCTTAGCCACTGGCCACCATTTAAAATGTGCTGGTAAGAGTCTGGATAGCAAAACACTGCAGATGGCTTTGTGAAATACATCAAAATTACACACACATCAGAAAAAAAACCTAAGGTGGAAACCTTACTGCTGTTGTTAATCTGTGCCTTCATATTTGCATGGAAAGGACAAGGTTATATAAAACTTCAAAGTTAGGTCCATCAGTAAGGAACACAGAAGGTTAGGCCCAGAGCTCTGTTTGTTTACGGCATGGCCTTAGTGGAGCAGCTTGTTTTTGTGGCTATCCATCCAATTTTGGAAACTATGCCTATTGCATTTTACCAAAAGTGGTTGCAGGCACCAAGCATGGTATGAGGAGATGCTGGCTTTCCCACTAATGGAAATGGGACGATTTCTTATTTTTTTTCTAATAAACATGTAGGACATGAGCTTTTTTTCTTTAGTTCCATGAATATTAAGTCAGTGCTGGGAATAAAGACATGATAGTTTCAGCATAAGATTAGAGAGTTTAAAGTTCAATTTGAGGTATGTATAACAAACTAGAGTCAGAAAGAGGCAAACAAGAAATATAAGTATTATATGGAGATAAAGTACATTGGTAATTGCTTGAAAATTATACTGGTTTTCAAAATGAAAAAATTAAGTTCATTTGATACTGCATGAAAATGTAGATGACAGTAATAATATAGCACATAATACTTTTATATTTGATTTAAATTTTATATTTGATTGTAAAAGTATGCACAAATATAATGGAATCAAAGTGCTTGACATTGTAAACATTTTGCGAGTTTTAGCTTGAAAATACTTCAGCTTAAAATCACAGTTTGAAAAGTACTTAGTCAAAATAATTGTATGCCTTAAGGGAAAATATGGATGTAGGTCCAGAGCCAGCCTCTTTCCTTCTCCAAATCAGTGCGTGATGTTGATTCACACTCAGTCATTGGCCAATTGCAGCCTCTAATGACATCTTCGCAGCTGCTATAATCTAGTGGTCCATGAGCTAGAAAATTCAAATCCTATACCAAAATTGACATTCCATTTGAGCATCTCTTTTTTTAAGTCAAAGAAAAAGGTTTCCATGAAAACGAAGAATGGAATTTGTGTGTGTTTGCAATGTTGGAAATAAAAAGGGAAAGGATGGAACACAGAAAACCCTGAGCACCATTAATCAGACGACAAAGTTTTTGCCAAGTGCGTGAGAACCAAGTGCTTTTCTTTGCTTGATCTAAATCGTTGGTTTGTCAGAGGCTATAATTTCATACCTTGTACTTCTCACCCCCACCTTAACTTGTTTTTTCCCTTTAAACAGCATTCCTCCGTATCTACCCCTTCAGCACCCGCAAAGGCACAACGTCCTATAATTCCCGGTTAAAGTTGGCAGTCGTCCTTAACTCTCTCCATTGAGCCTTTGTTTTTTCACACTCCAAAGACAGAGCTTGGAGATAGAGCCTTGAAGCTCCCTTAATTTTGACTTTTCTGGCTTTTGTCACTTTAAACCTCAAGTTATTTAAATATGACCTCCCTACTTTGGGGTGAGGAGTAGGGTAAAGAATTTAATGTTATTTTTAACTGAACTATCTTGTTAACCTTGGGGGACATCCCTGGAGCTGAAACCCATTCAAGTAATAATAGCTCAGCATCTCATTCCCTGCAGACAGCTCTGCCGAGTCAGTCTGGAAAAGCTCTTTAAAAGCACATTCTCGGCCTGGCTTTTTTCTTTTGGTTTCTGTGGAATTTTTCTTAGAACAATTTTTAGCTGAGAGAGTTAAGGACAATTGTAAACTAAGGAGCCCTGAAAGGAGAGGAGAGGGTGACGGGGGTGCCGCTGGCTGCACTCACTAAAACAAAGGCTGCTTGTGTCAGCAGTGTCCCTTCTTGATGCAAAGGGCCAAGCGGCACAAGGGCCCCTTGGAGCACATAGTTCTTGAGCCTGCAAGGACTTATATTTTTAATTTTTAAAAAAATTATTGATTTGAGAGAGAGACAGACATCGATTTTTGTTGTTCTATGTATTTATTCATTCGTTGGTTTGTTCTTTTATGTGCCCTGAAAGTCCAATTTGCTATCTTGGCATGTCTAGATGATGCTTTAACCAACTGAGCTACCTGGCCAAGGCCAGGGCTTATATTTTTAAATGCTATTGCAAGTAATGCCCCTTTGTTGATTATACTCGCCCTGCCAAGCTTGAGGACCTCTAAAGCTGCCAAACATTTACTTTGAAATCTCGTGTGCCGAGCAACCTTCCAAATGTGGTCGTTTCCAGAGAGGGCAGGGCAGCCTGTGATTACTGGCTTCCCAAGATTCTAGTGAGTTGCTTGGACTATATTTCAAATGGATGCTGGTTCTGAAACTGAGCAGATCGAGCTGGAATTTGGTGTCCCTTTGGTTTTTAGAAGGGAGGTAGAATTGTTCTTGCCTTTCGCTAGAGCACAAGTTTGAAAATGGAAACCACCAAAGCAAACTTCCTAACTCCATGCATGGAAGCAGGAGAGTACGTTGTCCAGATCTAATTAAAAAAAAAACAACAAAAAAACACAAAAGCAAAAAACCTTGTCAAATGAAAGAGAAATGCACAAACATGTCTGTACTTTGTCCTCGGAATTTTAAAAGCATCTAATGTTACATAGCTCACGCGAACTTTATTTAAAGCGAGGCCATCCAGGAAGTATCCCCTTTATGGTTTAGGGGCTGTCCTCTCTCCTTGCTGTTCATGACTATGATTATTTTATAAGCCCTTTTGTAGCTGGCTTTATTTGACATAACCTTTTAAATGTTGCTTTGTTTCTGACAATACAGGAAGTATCATGTCAAAGGAAAACTCTGCAAGGGGGCTGATGCGGGAGGCAGGCACGTGATTCAAAATGCCTTGAGAAAACAGTAAACTCATTTGGGAGTTTCTCAATGTTTCCAGTGTGACTCCCTATAAAGCTGAGCACCAAATTTTGATTCCTGGGTTTTATGAGGTCACAGATGTACACAGCTAATACTTGGCTAGGTGTTCTTATTTTTTCGGATGAAAAATGCAGGCATGAAAAACAAGGTGCAGCATCCGTTTTCAATTAAAAAAATAAAAATGGAAAACCTCTCCCTCTGGGCCTGGTACAGAGCCAGGTGAGGGAAGGGAATGGGTGTGGTCACTGAGAAAGTCATAAGATGACAATACCCTTCTGCTTGAAGTAGCTTTATATGTCAGAGGGTTCCCCCCATTCCAATAAAGACAGTTGTACTGTGCTATGATCTTATTTCAAATGTTTCCCTTTAAACATTCATTTACTTTGAAATTTCTCTAATTCCCAAGGACACTGGATTTGATTTCTCTTCTCTCTGTACATCTCTGATTTCTGTTCTGTCCCACAGGGGTAAATATTTGACATCCAGCCATTCCCAGGGGTGGCAGACCAGTGTGCTAAACACAGAGTCATTTCACTTCACCGAGAGATGAAGTCAGGCTCCTGGGTATAAACAGCCATCCATAAATAACCTCTCAGAAATAGCCTAAGGAACATGTCCTGCAAAGAAATCCTGGCTCAGTACATTCTATTTGGTTTATTTTCCATAAAAGTTTTCTTTGTCTAGATTTTCACCGGCATAAAAGCACTTTTAGCAAAACATACAGTTAAAACAAAACAAAACTGAGTTTAAAAAAAAAAAATGTTCCACCTGAAAGGAAATTAACTGTTGCTCTTTGAAATGCCAGGATAAAACCCGCTTACCTGACATTCTGATGAATAAAGAGAAGAGGAAAGGGAGTGGGAGAAATTCCATGCCAAGTACTAATATTCATAGCCTCTGCTTTAAGTCTAGACCCTGTAGGCCACAGTGAAAAGCGTTCGCAATATCTGACTCCCAGTGGCAAATCCACTGTTGTCAGTAATGAAATATGCTTCAAGATTTAATATTTGGCTAGTATATAACTGACCTAGCAGTACTGTGAGATGCCTTGAGCTGTTTTGTTTTGTTTTAATTATCTGAAAGAAATTTACTCTATTAAAACATTCTTTGGAAATTCAATTACTATATTTTAGTGAGATGAGTTCAAGCAAAGGAAAAGGGTAGTGGGGAAGTGATAGATGGAGCAGCATTATAGATTGTCTTCACCTTGAGCCTTGTTGTTTAGCTCAGTTTCACTGTTAGTACCTAAAAAAGTAATCATTCATATATATATATATATATATATACACACACACACACACACACACACACACACACACATATTTGGATGACTTATCTATGTATGTATAATTAGCCAAATTCAGAGGACTTATAAAGATACCATGAACTACTACAAAGACATACCATCCTGGAATCAATCAGTAAGTATGATTTTTATATTTGTTAATTTACATTTATATTAACAAATATAACAAATTTACATGAACAAATAGAAAAAATTATATTTGTATCTGAAAAATATATTTGTACCCCAAAATATGTTTGCACCTGAAACATGTATAATTTTGTTAACCAGTATCACCCCAATAAATCTGATGAAAAAGAAAATTAAACAACACAAAAGAAAACAACCCTCTAGATTTTTAACAGTCAAATACGTCAATTCCACGAATCTTAGTCCTTTTACTTTCTTTGGTTTACTGTCTCATTTATTTTTCTTGTCACACTAATTATCACCCTAAGGCACATTCTTATTTCAGGAATATATAATTACAGTGAGCATCCTTGGAACTGGCTTCACTGTCTTCAAAGCTCTCCCCAGTACTGCATCCTAATCTCCATCCACTTCTGGATTAATGATCTTAAAATGCACACTTTACATCATGAATTCATACTTCTCAGAAAACTTGTGTTAGCATTCCACTTCCTAAAAGAGGAAGTTCAAGCTTTAACTTTCTTTTTCTATTCATATTTTAAATCTACTTACTTCTCTAGTCAAATTCACTATGTTACTAGCTGTCCGTTAAAGCCTTTCATGTTCCACTGCCTTCAGCTTTATGTACATGGTGTCCCTGCTTGGAATATCTTCTCTTCAGTTTGATGTCTCAAGGTCTGATTTAAACCCAATCTGTTTCCACAATGATTAGTCCATAATTTGTGGGAAGACTCAATTCCTTCTTTAGGAATATGTGAGCTGCTTTATTAATACATGTTATCTAGAGAAACATTCTTTTGTTGAGATAGTTTCAGCTTCCTAAAGGGTGAGGTCAATCTCAGCTTCAGTAACTGATGGAGTAGATGAGCTCTACAACCAGAACTAGACATGATGGGCAAAATCTATGAAAATGTGAGAAAATAACTTAATGCATTTTCTCTTGTATTCCACATTAAAGAGTCTGTAGACCCAAGAATGAATTTTTACTTAGGGAGTTTTAAAAGGATATCAATCACATGAAGAATCCAACAAGGAAAGAGCCTGTTGGTGGAAAACTGGGTTCACATTCAGCCTGCGTATGTAGCCTAGATGGCCTAAATTCTATTATCAGTTTTATTTTGCTCTCTTCAAGCCGTTAATGAAGTTACATGGAGTGTCATAGCCTTGTGTGAGATAATCTATGGAAAATTGAAGGAATAGTCATCTGTCCAGTGTTAAAGGGAGAGTTTTTCCCACTGGTGGCTAATAGGATAGTGGTAACAGTAGCTGCAGAGAGTAATCAATCCTAGATGCATGTTGTTCACCTTTCCTCCTTACCAGGAGGAATCAAAATAAAGAGTTTCAGGGGTTATGTTATTTTTCATTTTAATAAGAAAGGTAGGATTTCCTTTTAAAATTCTTATTAAAAGTCATACAATATGGGTCTTGTAAATAGATGTGAGGTATGTCCAGAAGGTATACAGCCATGTAATATGAAAAATAGAGAAGTTTATTCATGAATATACAAGTCACAAAAAACATTCTATATAGGGCAATGATGCCTCAGTCCCCTTCAAAGTAGACTCCTTGGGACCTCACACAGTTCTCCCAATCTCCATTAGCTGCCCTGTCATATTTTCCTGAATCTCACCAATGGTCTAAAATCTCTTCCCTTTCAAAGATGATTTTAGTTTTAGGAAAATCCAGAAGTCACAGGGTGGCAAATTTGGGCTGTAATAGGGCTGAGTCACCTGCGTGATTTGATGTTTCACCAAAAACCCTGCAGAAGATGTGATACATGAGCAGACATGTTGTTGTGATGAAGCTCCCAATCAACAGTTGTGCACAGCTGCAGCCTCCTGAATCATCTGAATAATGTCCACAGAGGAATGTTCAAGCTTAACACAAAATCTGATGCAGATTCATTGTTCTCCTCACTCAGTCATTTCAATGCAGCAACCACACAGTACACACACACACTCACTCAATGGTGTCTACTGCACCCACTGCCTAGTACAGTGAAGGTGACATTCACACATGCACATTACAGTTCACTCTCCTTGGTTGCCAGTTTACATCAATGTCATGGAAACCATTCTCATTATATTAACAATGGCTGGACTTTTTTCTGGACAGTCCTTGTATTTTGTTAACATATTGATTTAATTACAGCAGGTTTAAAATCTATACCTTATAGCAGATATATAGAGAGGTAATCTCAGTTTCTATAACTTTAACTTGTTTATAAGCTCACATATCTGCCCTGTTATGGAAAGAAGTTTAAATTTCCCCAATCAAGTAAATTAGTCATTTTTGAATTTAAGTTTTGATTCAGACTTTTCCAACTTAAATCAGCCTTTTGAGGCAAATATTCAGTTGTCTAGCTTTTCCTCCCTGTGTTTTCTTTCTCTCTAGGCAGTATCTGGGCATGGAAGAAATCTCCCATAAGATTTTAGACTCAAGTGATGAAGTGAACCACTGTTCTGTTATTTCTATCATATAAAAAAATTAACTGAAAATATAGACATAAATATAAGTACTAAGACTGAAAAAATCTATTAAAAAACAAGCGAAGAGCTTTGTGATCTGGGGTTAAACAAAGATTTCTTAGAAAGAATAAAAAAGCATAAACAAATAAAAATATGTTAAATTTTATCAGAAATACACAACTCCACAAAAGATGCTGTTAAGAAAATAAATAGAGCAGTCACAGACTGGGAGATAATACATGCAAAGCTCTTATTTCAAAAAGACCTATATCCAGAATATATAAAGAATTATTACAACTAAATAGTAAGAAAAAATTTAAATGAGCAAATATTTGAAAAGACTCTTTATCGAAGAAATGACACAGATGTCAAATAAGCCTATAAAAATGTCCAACATTATTAGTCATTAGGGAAATCAAACTTAAAATCATAATGAGATACCACTAACATACCTTTTAGAATGCCTAAATTCAAACACAGGCAGTACTAAGTGCTTTGAGTATGTGGGAATGCATAAACATTCCCTCTGGAAACAGCCATTCTGGAAACAGTTTGTGGTTTCTCACAAAGGAGGCAGTTTCTTTAAAGGGAGGAGAGGCTGCCAGTTGTCTCCTCAAGTCTCCATTCTCCAGTGCTCCCTTAGTAATAATTGGAAGTGGCAATTGGCTTCGTCAGAAGACTATGCTCTGCAGTCTCCCTTCTTAGTTATCCATGGGGCAATCCTTGTCAGTAAAATAAAGGCAGAAGTTATGGGTTGGGAATTCCAAGGGAGCTCTTTATATCATCAAACTCAAGAGAAATATAAGAAAGGGCAAAATTATTTGTATATATATATTTATATACATATAATTTAATGTTTTCTGGTAGCTCCACTTAAAAAGTAAGGAGATACAGGAAAATTATTTTTAATATTATATATTATTCAACACAATATACCCAAATATTATCATTTCAACCAAAATCAATATAACAAATTATTAATGAGGTAAGTTACATGCTTTTTTTGGTATGAAGCCTTCAAATTCTGTTTGGTATGATGGTACACTTTCAGCACATCTCAGTTCAGACTAGACACATTTCAAATGCTCAGTAATTACACATAGCTGGTGATTACTATATTAGAGAGCGCAGTTGTAGATAGATAAGCATTTGTTTGCATTTCTGCCTTTCTTGCTTCTGCTGAGAGGCAATATATTTGCGTTGACTGGAGTTTCAGCGGCTCTCCCACACCATGAGTTCCCTTGCAATTGCAAGCTGTGGAACAGAAAGATCAAAGAAATCTGGTTGTGGATGCCTATGCAATCCCCTTACCAGCCATGGGCTGCCAAATTCTGGATTTCTTTTACATGACTATAGTAATATTCAACAATATAAACTATGGTAAAAGTCATTCTTAGTGATGAAGAGGACCACAAGATAGTAACAGAAGATAGAAAGATAGTTCATTCTAATGGTTAAAAGCACAATTGTAATAGCCATGTATCTAAGGGCAGCAGTTGGCATTGCCATGTCCAGATGTGTGATCTCGGGGTAAGTTATTTAAGCTCGCCAAACTTAAGGTTGTTCCTTAACTATAAAATGGAGATAATAATATCTCCCCCTTAGGTATTATAAGAACTCAAAATGTTAATTATGTAACATACCTAGATTATGTGAATCACATAGTAAGTTCTTTGAATGTGTCAGGTGTTATTAATCCATTAGGAAAATATAATAGCTCTGAACTTGCATGCGCCTGATAATGTACGCTCCAAATATATAAAGCGAAACTGACAAAATTATGCACAGTGGTTGATAGATCTGCAGTCCTACTTCAAGTCTGACACATTTTTCCAATAACTGACAGTTGGAACAGACAAAAAAATGAAGACGATTTTAATAAGCTAATGTGAAACATGTGCCTTGGATAAACCTCAAATTTGGGTGCTCCTCAAATTTGAATTTAAGCTTCCTGAAAATTTTAACAAATATGAAAACATATTTGCTTGAATAACTTTTATTGTTATGAAAAAAAGTAATGCTATTTTCTTAGGTTTACCATGTTACTTATATTTGAGGGTCCTAATGAAACACCTATATGTTCAACTTTTTAATTTCCTTCTATTCCATTCACACTCTAAATACATCAAAATCTTTATTTTAACTTGACATACAGCATTAGTTTCATGACTTATTTATCATATGAACATGAAGTTTGTAGCTGCAAACTCTTAACTCACTGTGAATATCCCTTACCAAAACAGCCTAAGAAAATGAGTGGATCATGCTTTCTTTGGAGGCTGATGAATGTTCTCTCCAGTGGGTAATTTGTAGCACAGCCTTTTTCCATCCTCCAGACATCCATTCCCTTATTCTGTCTCCCAGTGAGACTCAGCAGGTGGAGAGGAACCCAAACTTCCTAACTGTTAAAACCCTTGGAATGATTCCTGTTTCTAGTATCTCCTTTAAAATGTGGGTGTCCCCCCCAACTTTTAACTATCTTTTAAACATTACCTTGTGTTTGTTCGTTTGTTCCAATGGAAGTATGCAAATTTGTAATATTCAGTTGTCTAGCTTTTCCTCCCCGTGTTTTCTTTCTCTCTAGGCAGCATCTGGGCATGGAAGAAATCTCCCATAAGACTTTAGACTCAAGTGATGAGGTGAACCACTGTTCTGTTATTTCTATCATATAAAAAAATTAACTGAAAATATAGACATAAATATAAGTACTAAGACTGAAAAAATCTATTAAAAAACAAGTGAAGAGCTTGCATAATTTGCGAAAAACCCAAACAGGATTTGTTATTTAAAAAACAAAAACAAACAAACAAACAAACAAAAACATTGGCCAAGTATTAGACTAGAGCCCGAGAGATGGAAAAAAAACAAGATTCAGCTCAAACTTACTAAACAATCTCAATCTTACAGAAACTCCAGGCAACTAAAATACCCTCTGGAGAGTAACATTTCATGCTTAGGAAGAAGTTATTTACTTCATGCAGGAAAGTACTTTGCTCCAAAGAGGGGCTCTGGCTCACCATAATATTGAGTTTGGCCTATCATGGGACTAGACTTAAAATATTTTATGTTCTCAATTTATTTTCTCTCACATCTGGATTAAGGATAATTTTTCTAGACCCGAATTATAGAAAATTTCTCTTGTCAAGCATATGAGCCATATACTTGACTGTAAACATATGGTCTAATTGCAAAATTTGCCATTGGGAAAGCTAATTATTTAAGGTGTGGGTCTAAAGTAGAATTTCCCCACCTTTATGTAAACCACAAACACGTATCTCTGGGAACTTGAAGTGTTGAACTCCACTGCAAAGCAAAGAGGCATTTCCTGCTGGTCCCTCCCATGGGGAGACTCAGGCCTTTGGCTAGGGGTTGTTTCCACAAGCTGGAATCTTTTTTCCTGGATGTGGGGGTCCTCTTAAACACAGGGGAATTGTGGTGTCCCATTGAGGTTGCACAGGGAATTATTTGAGTGCCTCCTTTCAGTTTCACTCACATCCCTTAGTGTTGCTGTAACAAGGAGCCCATTCTCTTGTTAAGGGCTCCTTTGGCAATGCCTTAGAGCGAGTTACTGCTCAACTGCCTCCTGTCTATACCCCCATGTTTGCTGGAACCAAGAGAGCAGAGGAGAAGGATTCCCCTTCAGCTTTGTGCCAGGAACTTTTACAGTTCTGTCTTTCTGTTTTTCTACTGGGCAAAAGATAGGACTTTTTAATGTCTCAAAGTACTACCCCTCGAGCTCAAACTTTAATGGCAAAAACAAAAACAAAACTCATGCATATTATAAAAATAGAAATAGTTTTATTTTAAAAATTCATAGCAAGTATGAGTTCTTATCAAAGATAGCTTTCAATTGTACCATATATGGGATGATATTTTATATATTATTCATTATATGTTGATTAGGTACATATTGTGTACTAGGTCTTGTGTGTTAGGCACAAAAACTGTGGAAATAAATAACACTGCTTCATGCTATAAAAATATTTACACTTTCTCCTGGGAAATGTGTGCAGGGAGGTGACAGAAATGCAAATATCTAATTATAATGCAATGTATATGCTATTGTAGCTCAGAGAAACAGTAAACTTTGACTAGAGTGCCTTACAAAAATTTCATAGGGGAGGCAATATTTTATGTGCATCTGAAAAATGAATTGAATTTTAAGAAGGATATTACTTCTCTCTCCTTCTTAAAGAAGAGAGAGAGTATATACAAAAAGGAACAGACTAAAAGTAACATGGTATATTTGTGGAACACATAATATATTTGTATGACTGGGCGGCAGGGTTCAATGGGATGTTAAGTGAGTCTGGAAATGAAAGTATTATCCAGATGATAATGCATATTAGATGAAATGTTAAGGTTTGGTTGCTTGGTTTTTTAGTTAGT
Source organism: Pteronotus mesoamericanus (assembly GCF_021234165.1). Taxonomy (NCBI): domain Eukaryota; kingdom Metazoa; phylum Chordata; class Mammalia; order Chiroptera; family Mormoopidae; genus Pteronotus; species Pteronotus mesoamericanus. The sequence goes on along the minus strand of NW_026555245.1, from coordinate 28,711,099 downwards.
GGAGTTTGCCTTTGAAGGCTTAAAAAAGGGGAATAATAGGATCTTTTATTAAGCACTCACCATATGCCACACATTGTTCTAAGTTCTCTGGATAAATTTACTCATATAATCTGCACAATAACCATATGAAGGAAGGATTTTAGTGATTTCCACTTTACACATCACCTTGGGAAAGTCAGTTTCTGCCTATCTTTATATTGATCAATAAATAAGTTTTACATAATCCCAACCAAAACCACAGCAGGTAAGGGTTTTTGTTTTGTTTTGTTTTTTTGTTTTTGGAAATAGACAAGCTTATTCTAAATTCATACACAAATGCAAAGGTCCAGGTTTTTTAAAAAGAACAAAGTGGGAGGGTTTACCCTACCGAATTTTAAGGCTCACTATGAAACTATGCTAATAAAGACAGTGCAATATTTGAATCAAGATTGACAAATAGAATAGAGTTTAAAAAAACATATATAGAGAGACAACTGTTTGTTGGCTGGTTTGTTTGTTTACAAATGTGTGAAGGCTACACAGTAGGGAAAGGATAGTCTTTTGAATAAGCCAGAAACAAAGGACATTGATTCAATCTCACATCATATAAAATATAAATTAAATGGATCATACATCTATATTTTAATCATAAAACTATAACACTTCTAGGAGAAAATAGAGGAGAAAAATCTCTATGACTACAAGTTTGGCAAAGACTTCTTAGGTATAAAACCAAAGGCATGACCCGTTAAAGAAAAATATGCCATGGCTGGGTGGCTCAGTGGGTTGGAGGTCTGTTCCATGCACCAAAGGGTTGCTGATTCAATCCAGATCACGGCATGTAACTGCTTTGCAGTTTGATCCCAGTCAGGGTGCATAAGGGAGGCAACCTGTCAATGCCTCTCTCTCACAGATGTGTGTGTCTCTCTCTCCCCTCTTTCTTTTCTCTCTAAAATCAGTAATCATATCCTTGAGTGAGGATTAAAAAATTATTTTTAAAAGAAAAATATAAAAAATTGGACTTAATCAATTGAACTTAAATCTTCTTCTCTTCAAAAATGCATTAAAATAATAAAAAACAAACCACAGACCAGAAGACCGTATTTGCAAAGTATGTACGCAAAGTTTGTACCTAATGAAGGATTTTTATACAGAATATACACAGAAATCTAAACACAGTAATAAAAATAAACAGTCCAGTAAAGACATAGCAAAAAGATTTTAGAGATACTTTACCAGAAAGGATATGCTGATTAAAAGATGCTCGAGATCATTAGTCATTATGGAAATAAAAATTGAAATCAAAATGAGATACCATTACATGCTATTTAGAATCTCTTTTGTTGTTGTGGTTCTCACTAGTTTTGTTTTGTTTTATTTTATTTATTATTTACTTCTTATTGTATTTTTTCCATTACCATTTAGTCCCCTTAAACTCTCCTACCCGCCCCCCCCCACAATCACTACACTGTTGTCCATGTCCATGAGCCCTTCTCCCTTTTCACTCCGTCCTCCCATCCGCTTTGCTCCCCATGCACTTGCTCTCTATCTATGGGTTGTGTCTATTTTGCTTGTTAGTTCAGTTTGTTCATTAGATTCCACATATGAGTAAATCATATGGTATTTGACTTTGACTGGCTTATTTCACTTAGCATAGTGTTCTCCAGGATACATGTGTGACCATGACAAGTGCTGTCAAGGATGTGGAGCAACTGGAACTCTCGTACCCTGATGGTGAGGATACAAATGGGATAGCCGCTTTCATATTTTGGTATTTTCTAAGAAGCTAAACATACATCTCCCATATTATCCAGCTATTACTCTACCAAGTGTTCACCCGAAAGAAAAGAAAGCATACATCCATACAATACATGTATATGAACATTTATACAATTTTATGCATATCATCCCTAAACTGGGAGAACTTAAAGGTAAATATGGAAAAAAATTATGGTATATCTGTACATTTAAATGTTGCTTAATAACAAAGAGGAATGATCTACTGGTATATGCAACAACACACATAAATCTTTAAATAATTATGATGAGTGAGTGAAGCCAGATAAAGAGTACATATTTTTTTATTCCATTTCTGTAAAACTCTATAAAATGCAAATACATCCGTAGTGACAAAGAGTGGATGAGTTGTTCTTGGGGAGCAGTGGTAAGGAGAAAAGGAGAGATTACAAAGGGGAACAATAAAACTTTTGGAATTAAGGATACGTTCATTATCTTTATTGTGGTGATGGTTTCACAAGTGTATACATATGTCAAAACTGATCAACCTGTACATTTTAAACATTTTTATATTGTGTATACACAACAAATCTACTCAACAAATCTACTAAAAACAAAAATTTAGTGGGAAGATGTCTGAGGATACCTTGTGATCTAACACTAATCCTGGGGGCAATTCTGTACATGGTATGGCCACCATTAAAATGAAATAAAGATCATTGGTTATTTGTTCACTTGATTCTCTTATTCATTCAGCAAATATGTATTAATTGCCCATGATGTCAGCCCTTCTCGGTGTGTCTAGACCGAGACACACAATGGAGTACAATATGGAGTCCCCCTGCCTTCACAGAGTTTATTTGGTCCATAAAGTAATGTAATAGAGAAGCTTAAAGGGCAATCTTCAAAACTGAAAAATCCCTCCAAGAATTCTTTGTGAGTCTTCCACTTTTTTTTGGTCAAAATTAGGCCACAGAATCACTTAATAAATTGTAGAATCAGATTTCAAACTAGACCCCAGAGTTTTTGCTTCTAACTTCTCTGTTAGCACTTGGTATTATGAGACACAATTATAATTAGAAGGATTGGAACAGAATTGAATGTATTATTAACTCTCCTACTATGGATTTAATGTTATTTCAGGTCATTTCCATGTGCCACGTAAAATCTTTTATGCCACCAGAGATAAACATTGCATCCTGGGAAACAATGGCTAAATGTTCTCTAGAGTCGCTTTTGGTTCTGATTTCTTAAAAGCTAGTATTCTGTGTTTTGTCCATGTAAAGGTGGAGGATAAGTCATACCCATACTTCTTTATAATGCTGGAAAAACAAATAACATGTCCCTGTCAGATCATAGGATATGATATATGGGTCCACACAGAAATGCAGATGGTAGACCTTACCTTTTCCCTTTTATATGTTCATGTAGGTGGATGGTGAGTGCGGGGTGTGAGGGAGTAGGAGGGAGCAAGAGATTCCAGGTTGGCTCACACTCCTCTCAGTGGCCTCAGTAAAATAGAGGAGAACTGGTTGCTAAACGGAAGTGGCTTCATGGGCAGTGCCTGAAGGAAAGTGGCTCCTTTAAGGTTCTTGAGCAGAGTTTTGATTCCTATTTGACATTGGATGATCCCTGCTCTCTAGTGTTACTTTTAGTGAAAGAGTCTCTAGCAACTGGCTAAAGTTCATAATTACCACATCTGCCACCCAGCAGCTTTCATAAAGGGCCAGGTAACTACAATGTAGAAGGTTTGAGTCTCATGGTAAAGTTTCAAAGTTCTCTTCAAAGGTTGTGTGCAGAGCAAAGAAGAAGTATGATCCCTCTGGTTTGTACTCATCTACATACTGACATACAATTGTGACAGCCCTTAGTCACCATTTGTGTACATTCTCAAAAGTGTTCCTGTTTGGGGTGCTTGTCAGCCCAAAGCAGTGAGACAAAAGAGGTTTCAGAGAGTGCACTCACAGACCAAGCCAGCAATCTCTTTTCTTTCTCCTGACAATATAAAGAGTAAGCCATCGGTTTTGTATCTTCTTACCAGCAAGGCAGGATTTCCAATCTCAGTACCCTTAACCTTTTGGGCCAGATTCTTTTTTGTTTTGGTGACCGTCCTTTGCATTATAAAATGTTTAGCAGCATCCCTGGCCTCTATCCTTTAAATCCCAATGTATTACCCCCAGTTGTGACAATCAGAACGTCTCTAGGCATGGCATGATGTCTCCTAGGGAACAAAATCAGCCTCAGTTGAGAACCACTACCTTAAGGTAACTTTATTTCAGTATCTTGAGTAAGGGCCACCCTAGTCTGTTTCACAAAACTTTATAATCTCAAATGCAAGGTTTTGAGAACAGAATTGTTTGAGGTCCAGAATTTACTGGACCTTCATCCTTATTGAAGTTTGCCTGTTTCCTTCCCAGGAGTCTGTATATCAGAAAGAAGGGCTTATTTACTAATTCATCAAAAAGCCATATATTCATATATCTTTTTTTTCCCCAGGGTCAACAGCCTGCTTGCCTTATATTTACAAAACTAAGATGGGTCACTTAGTATTTGCCTGAAGTGATGAGCTTAACCCAGAACACATGGTTGCTTCTATTAGTGAAGATAAAAGATAAAATAAACTCATTAGGACATTTCATTTCATTACAATTTTATTGGGTATCATATTCCAATTAGCACTTTTTTTTCCAATTTGGCCTATTATAAATATATCAGATAGAGGTTGCATTTTTATTTTTTATTTTTAAATATTGTGACTTAGGAGGTTGGATATCTTTTCAATGAGAATCACTGGCAAGGGAAATATACTGCAGCCTGCAATGATTCTATAAATAGATTGCCTAAATACCTTCCTATAAATGTTGAGTAAGGAGAGGTAAGTAAACGGAAGGTAGTCTTTCTGTGTTTCTTGAAACTAACTTTAGAATAACAAAGGTAGTAATTAGGATTCATTTTTCTCTCCTCTTCAAGACTGTGTTCAGCCCCTCTGCTGAGCAAGTCTTTGCAAGAGATGGCATTTTAAATCAGTGATTGATAGCACCTACAGCTTCGAAGCATGAGAATGTTCTTAGTGACCTCTACAGAGTTGAGGAACTGAGTTATGTTTCAAAAGTTTGACAGTGCCAAGATGTTTTTAAACTTGTGAAGTTTCAAGTCCGACATTATCATGAATTGGTGGATGGTTTCAAAATGTAGGTTTGTTCTGATGGTAGATTGGAAGCTATGGGAAGAAATTATGAAGAAATAATACCTCCGAGTAAAGAAAACAATTTTAATTTTGTTTTTTAGAAAACTGACCAAGCTTCTTTCATGGTCTCAATCTTCTTTAAAGTGACCCTATTCAAGTTTCCCTGTCCCATTCTTGGTTCCATATCTTTTCTCTCCATCTCTGCTTTCCCTCAGTGTTCCCATTTGTTCTCATCTGTTCCCATTTCTTAAAATACTTAATCCTGTATGCATGACTCCACAGTCTGTCTCTTTGGGAACAGGACTGTACCTTTAACTGCCTCTTGCCTGTTCCCTCTGATGTTAAGGACTTAAACTCAACATACCTAAAACCAGATGAACACTTTGCCTTCCAAATACCCTCCTCTTAGTAAATGCGATCATAGATCAGTCATCCATGCCCCAAATCAAGGAGTCATCCTCTTTTACTCACATAATCAGGAACTGTGTTTTTGCACATTGTCAAGGACAATGTTCTGTGGATTCTATCTCCTAAATATCTTTTCAGGTTTTCCCATCACCAATGCCTTTGCCACCATAGCCGCAGCAGCAGCAGCAGCAGCAGCAGCACTCACCTGCACTCTGCAACAGTACCTATATTGGCCTTTCTATCACGACTGTCTAAACTATTTTTCATCCTTTGCATTGTTACAGAAATTACCTTACTAAATGAAACAGAGATCCGATTGTGTCACAGCCCTGCTTTAATATTTAGTTGTTCCTTTGACCACCATTCTAGCCCTTGTCACTCATGGATTGTTGAAGAAGCTCTTACCGACTTAAAGGGAAACTCTCTTGTCACTAATATTACATCTTCTATTTCCTGATTCTCATGGAGTAGTTCTCCTCTCTCAATCTTTTATGGTGCTACCCACATTTTAACTCTTTTTAAAATTCCTTTTCAGTTTTGTTATATAACCTCCAACTAAGTTCATTTATTTTATCTATTTACCATAAGTCTACCATATACCATGTGCTCCCCTAAGCACTTTAGAAATATTAATACATTTAAGTTCAAACATTCTAAAATGTTTTCCTGAAACTTAGTTAAAATATGTATGAGTGGCACTACTGAGAGACACCCTCATAAACATTTTTATCAAAGGTATTTTCCAACACCTAAGAAAGAGTTCTTAGAAACCCTTTGAGGTGGGGATGATGTCAGGACTTCATCTTGGCATTCTAAATCCCCCCGACTAATATGCTCTCCTTCCTTTTTCCATTTGGTAGGCTTCTGCTTATTAAATAGGTATTGAGGATACTGAACTCAGTAGGTTATAATATGAAGCAATTGTATATTTTCCAAATACTGCTTTAAAAATAAGGTATCATGTGATTTGGAATCAAGTAATTTAACCTCTCCATGCCTTGGTTTCTCAACAATGGGACAAATAATACTACCTACCTCCTAGAGCTGTTTTAAAGCTTGAATGTGTTAATAAATAAAAAATGTCTAAAGCAGTACCTGGCACATAATAAGCACTCAATAAAAGTTGGCCATTATTTATTATGCTCCATCTCCCCCACCAGAATACAAGTTCTTTGAATCCCAAAGAGCTTAGATAGAGTTTAGCCAATATCAGGTGCCTCCAAAATATTGGTATAATAATGGATAAAAAAAGGAATAAAAAAAAGGATTATAAGAATTGAAGAGAATTTTAAGTACTGGATTTGAACACATAGTGCTTTTTCCCCGCTAAGGATTTCAAAATAACATTGAGACAATTCTCGGTTCTCCTGGGAGACAACGACTATAGACAAATCTCTATGAAAGAGAGAGTAGTATAGCTAGATTCAATCACAGAGAGATCCAGTTACTTTCCTGGGAACTAAGGGGAGAATTTGAAACAGCTACTTCATGGTAGACAGTAAAAATTCTGAGTATTTTAAGATAGCAGAACTAGCCTTTGTGTATTTCCTTTATCTGTGTTTAGCCCAGACATTTTTTTAAAGAGTGGCACTGGAACAGCCTTCAAAGATAATAATTGCACAGAGCAGGATTTTGTAAAATGCTTTTTTTATCAGGAGCTTTGGAAGACAAGTAGATCATGTTACCTACTTCCACAGGTATTTTCCAGGTACTCAGATGGCATCAGAGCCCAGCTGTATTACAATGCAAAGCAAAACAAAAACAAAACAAAACAAAAAGTAGTATCTCTTTTTCTCCATTATAACAAACAGAACTGCTGGGTGAGTGTGGTTTAACTGGTCATCATGTAAGTGTCCTCCAACACTCTTTCTCTGAGGGTCCTGAAAATAAAACTAAAATTAAAGATGAAAGGTTAAAATCAATTATTGCTATTTTTCCAAACAGTCAAATACTTAGTAATATGTAGACTAAACATCTGGGTCATGGTTAGATTTTTTTCCCCAGTTTTTATTCACATTTTTACCCAAAGATTGAACCCTGTAAGGAAAGCCTCTCCCATTAGCCTATAAAGCTGAATCAATGGAGCTAATCATCACAGAAAGTATAGTTACTTATTGAATTAGAGGTGGTCATAGAAGGAGAACATGAGGAAACCTTAGCCAAAGTCAATGGCTTTGTGGTTGGATTTTTCTGGATTTATACTAATGAAAAAAGTGTGCCTCTGTCCAGAAGATCAATTCCAAAACAAACAGAAACATTGTCACAGTAGCTTTAAAGAGATGCCCTCACTTTCAATAAGGGCCTGGAGGAGGAAGGTCCTTGGAGAATTATCTAGGAGTGGATGACATACAATTTTGTTTTCTAAACATTCTTGACCTTATGTCCTCTATAAAAATAGTTTCTCTCAGTACAGCTGAGAAAGCTGTGACTTTGCTGCCCAGTCAGTCTAGGCTGGTCGCCTTCATCATGGTGAAGATGAGTCTGACTTAGTTTTCAAGAATAAAAGGAAAAGGTGGCAAGTTTAGACATCGATTCCAATGAACTCAAACACAGTACAGTGTATTTGTACTCCCTCCCTCATATAGAATCCCCAGCCAGGAAAGCGCATCAGTGATACACCCAGAGTATACAACATGCCTAAGACCCAGAGTATACATTTCTCTGTTCCTGTCTTGTTTTACCCCCTTTCTTACCCCTAAGTTATTAGGTTCGATACTGCCAGGGAGCTCTCTGGTATCAGGCCGAACATTTTGATGTAATCCTACCACTGTTGCTGTAGCTATCTAAGCTTGAGGATTTATTAGTTGTGAACGTTCATTTTTGTTTTTCCTGGTCGGGTGCCAGTAAATAAGTCACCCAAACCATGGCTGAGTGTCATTTGATAGGAAAAGGCTGGGATCACAAGGAAGCCTTCTGTCTTTCAACCAAAAAAAAAAAAAAAAAAAAGTGCTGAGGTAAGCAGTGTCAAACCCAGCTGCATCAACATGATGGTGGTAAGACAAATGAGAGCTTTCACTGCTGGATATGGAGCTAGAGAGCAACCCGCTGAAAACTCGCTGCAAGCTCAGGAACAGCTGAACTAATGCAAGTTGCAAGGGACTGCTGTTTCATACTCCCAGCTTTGAGAAGAAAAATTCTCTGTCCATTTTAATCTGTCTAGCGCATAAAAATAGCACATTTGAAAGGTGACTAGAGATGAAAATCTCCTAAACACGCACACACACATACATGTATGCACACGTATACATACATGCACACACATACACCAGTATTGTTCAGTGTCATTTGAAGAAGAACGTGGAGAAATATATTCCCGTTTGTGAGTCAGTGACCCACTGGCTGGACGGTGTGGGGTGAGAGGCCAGAAGTGCCGTGCGGTTTGTGAGGGGCCATTAGGAGACCCGGGGTGGAGAGAAGGAGGAGGTACGGCCTTGGGAGGGGTTGCTCTCGCCGCAGGCCCTGCGCCAGCTCCGTGTGACTGTTGCCGGGGCGATGGCTGGAGGATTATCAGGAATGCCTGGAACCGATATCCTTCTTTTGGACTCATGGATGCAGCAGAAGGGGGTGGATGGCTTTTCTCTTTCTGTTTCTTCCTTTCATATTCAGCAGATTAGAGTGGCGGGTTGCTGTGGCGACCACACGGAGGAGGGCTCCCGCACACCTGCACCACAAACAGAGCCCGCCGGCATGGACTTAGGCCGTCCTGGGGGGCAGTTTTTTTCTGTGGGAAACATAACAACATCAACAATAACAAAAAGAGTGAGGGAGTGAGAGAGGAAGAGAGGGAGAGAGCAATGGAGGAAGAAAAGACGGGGAGGGGGGCAGAAAAGGAAGAAATATACTACTAGTTCAAGCAATAGTAGTGTAGCTCTTAAATCAAATGGGACAAATCCACAAGACACACATATGATACTACAAAATCTACTGCAGAAGCCTTGGGAGGCTATTTCGATAGGACAGAAAATAAGGTGATAGACACCCGCATCCTAGAGCCACAAGTTTCATATATCACGAAGGCATAAAACAGGGGGAGCTTTAAGGCTACAACTCTTACTAGAGTGACAGAAGAGATGACTAAATGGGAAGTTACTCTGTCATTATCCAGAACTAAAAGGAATCTGCCATTTCTGCAGACAAAATTTCTAATGGAAAGAAGTGCATTATAATGTGGGGGGAAATATTATGTGCTTTCTTTTTAGCTTACAGAGAGAGAGAGGGAGGGTGAGAGAGAGGAGGGGAGGAGGGGAAGGGAGAAAAATCGAGGAGCTCCTAAAGTCGAGTGGAGTTGTTTGGAATTGCCTGGCATGGCTCCAGGTCCTACTAATGAAGAAGTCAGCTCCGCTCAGCATCCTGGCCTCAGCTTGCTCAGACACCCTGAGCTCAGCCTTCAGCCTCCCCCTTCCTTCATTGCTTCCTCCTCTTCATCTTGGGATTGCCTTCTGCCTTATTGTCTCTTTTTTCCATTACCAAAATATCACAATGTATTACTCTATCCAAAGCACTTTATAATGACAATATTTACAGAGGGTCAAATAAAATATGGATAGAGAGAGTGATAATGAATGCACCATAGATCTTTTGAACTTACAGCATGCAAGGTTTGTTTGATTTTTAAGCTAGAATCTACAAGCTACTTCAGCTATTTTAATATCTTTCAATCCACTTAAAGGGGGAGATGATTAGAGAAAAACATTAATTTAATTATTTTTTCCCTCTTTTCCTGGTGATATGATTAGCAGACAGTGGGTCTTATGTCTTCCATTTTCATTATGGCTGAAACCAAGAGCATTTTCCTGGGGTAACTGTGTCACAATGATTGAGATAAGATATTTTACTGCCCCATTAACACATACACAAACAACACTGCACTACTATTCCTGATGTCTATACACATCCACATATTGACTCTAGCTGAATGATTTTAGTAAAATGATTGAATCTTAGAGTTTAGCTTCTTTTCATTGAAGTAAATATTTGTCCCCTCTTTTAACAGAGAGTTTGTAAAATATTTTTATGAGAAAAGTTGGAGATGGAGGCTTAGGTAGATACACTTTGCCTCCTCACACAACTAAAGGAAGGAAACAACAAATTTAAAAACAAACAAAAAAAACCCCAGAATTGCCAGAAAAGTGAACTGTATGGAAGTCCAACAACCAAGGAATTAAAGAAGAAACATTCTTCCAGACCGGTAGTAGGTGTGGAGACAGACAGCTGGGGTGAAGAGGATCCACGGGCAAAGTGGCAGCTGGAGGACTGGGCAGGAGAGGCAGTGACTGGCAGTCCCACATTTGCATGTGGATAAATCGAGAGGAACAACAGGGGAGTGAGAGAGACCATACAAACCCAGGTTTATAACATGGGAAGAAAAAGCCTCAAAACCTCTGGCTGTAAAAATCTGTGGGGGATGCTGTGGCAGGAGAAACTCCCAGCCTCACAGGAGTGTTCATTGGAGAGACCTACAGGGTCTGAGAACATACACAAACCCACCCATCTGGGAATCAGCACCAGAAGGGCCCAATTTGGTTGTGGGGCATGGGCTAAGTAACTGAAAGCCCACCAAGAGCCAAGCAAGTGGCATTGTCCCCTCTCTGATCCTGCCACCACATAGCCAGAGCAGTGATGTGAGTTGCCCCACCCTGGCAAATACCTAAGGCTCCATGCCTTACAACATAACAGGTGCACTGAGACAAAGAAATATGAGCCAAATGAAAGAACAAATCAAAGCTCCAGAAAGAGAACTAAGTGATGAAAAGATAGCCAACCTATCAGATGCACAGTTCAAAATACTGGTAATTAGGGTGCTCACAGAAATGATTGAGTATAATCACAAAATAGAGGAAAAAGTAAAGGCTATGCAAAGTGAAATATGGAAAAATATACAGGGAACCAATAATAAAGGGAAGGAAACAGGGACTCAAATCAGTGGTTTGGAGCAGAAGGAAGAAATAAGCATTCAACCAGAACAGAATGAAGAAACAAAAATACAAAAAAACGAGGGGAAGCTTAGGGAACCTCCAGGACAACTTTAAATGTTCCAACATCCAAATAATAGGGGTGCTAGAGGAAGAGGAAGAGTGAGAAATTGAAAACTTATTTGAAAAAATAATGAAGGAGAACTTCCCCAATCTGGCAAAGGGAGTAGACTTCCTGGAAGTCCAGGAAGCTCACAGAGTCCCAAAGAAGTTGGACCCAAGGAAGCACACACGAAGGCATATCATAATTACATTACTCAAGATTAAAGATAAGGAGAGAATCTTAAAAAGCAGCAAGAGGAAAGGAGACAGTTACCTACAAAAAGAGTGCTATAAGACTATCAGCTGATTTCTAAGAAGAAATCTTACAGGCAAGAAGGGTCTGGAAAGAAGTATTCAAAGTCATGAAAGGCAAGGACCTACATCCAAGATTTCTCTATACAGCAAAACTAGCATTTAAAATGGAAGGGCAGATACGGTGCTCCGCAGATAAGGTAAAATTAAAGGAGTTCATCATCACCAAGCTCTTATTATATGAAATGGTAAAGGGACTTATCTAAGAAAAAGAAGAAGATCAAAACTATCAACAGTAAAATGACAACAAATTCGGAACTATTAACAACTGAACCTAAAAAAATAAAAACAAAAAATCAAACTAAGCAAACAACTAGAACTGGAACAAAATCATAGAAATGGAGATCACAGGGATGGTTATAAGTGGGAAGGGGGAGAGAGAAGAATGGGGGAAAAAGTACAGGGAATAAGAAGCATAAATGGTAGGTACAAAATAGACAGGGGAAGGTTAAGAATAGCACAGGAAATGGAGAAGCCAAAGAACTTGTAAGTACAACACTTGGACATGAACTAATGGGGGAGGGCAATGCTGGTAGGAGTGGGGAGAAAGGTGGAGGGGAATAAAGGGGAGAAAGAATAAGACAACTGTAATAGCATAATCAATAAAATATACTTAAAAAGAAAAGAAGTTGGGTTGGCCAACTTTCTCTATAAAGGGATGCATATTTTAAGCTTTGTGGTCCATACAGTCTCTGTAGCAACAACTTAACTCTGCAATGGCAGCATGGAAAGAGCCACAGACAATATGTAAATTAATGGCATGGCTATGTTCCAATAATACTTTATTTACAAAAACAACTAGCAGACACATTTGTACTGCATGCCATAGTTTTTCAGTCCTGCACTAGATCTATCCTTTTCTAGGTGTAACTTACTGAATAGGTTAGAATCCGCCCTAGCACTCTCAGAAAATTTCACTATTGCAATGCTATTCTCTTCAGTTCCTAATTTTACAATGATATCTAGTAACTAGGAATAAATAAGCAATAAACTAGTTCATCTGAAGAAAGTATTCAACCTGTTCACATGACTAGAATTTCTTGATTCTCTCTTTCAAATAAGAGCACTGAATACAAAAGGACTACATATATTTGAACTGTTACAGTACGTGTTTGTCTAGTCTTATAAAGCCTGATTCATTGACAAATAGTTGTTTGAGCAAATTATGTTTAGAATGAGTAGAATTTGCACTTCTTGATGGTCATGATTTTCAAAGGTCTATTTGGCACTCAATTTTCTATAGAATCTTGTGTCAAAATGCTTTTTATGACAGGGAGGCAAGCAGTACATTTAAACATATTTTGTCGACTGGGCACCATATGTAGACATGACGATCAGAACTCTCTGCCAGTTCTCTTTCAAAGGGGAGGATGGGTTTCCAAAAGTTCAAACGTCTCACAGTGTGACTCATGTTGGAGAACTCAGCAGGTAAGGAGTTGACTGTACAATTCTAAGTTTATTCTGAAAATGATCTCTTTCCTAAATATGGATTTTGATTATTACCATCTCTGAAATTTGTTCTTTATTTTTAGGAGTTGTATATGTTATTCTTGCTATAGCATTGTATACAAGACAGAAGAAGGAAATAGGGACATATGTTCACCTCATGCTAGTGTATGAATTCCAATGTAGAATATAAGGTTGGGGCCCTCTAGGCAGATTTACTCAACACTGAAGAGTCCATTCATTGGGAATTACACTGATATCTGACTATGGAGTTTTGAAATTTTTCTTTGGTGGAAAGCTAGAAGAAAATTATCCTTGTTCATAAGGGGTAGGGTTTTTTAGAAAAATATTTCTGCTGTCTGCTATTGGGTAATAAGGCTGATCCTAAGCAGACTAATGTTCCAGAACATTCTCAAAGAAGCAAAAAGAATGGGTTGGAAGAATGGATTTGAATTTCTGAAGGATCATCCCAGAAATACTTGGGGTAAGAAATTTGAGGAAAATCTAGGCTAATTTAGGTCTAGCTAGTAGACAGATTTGAATTGCCAGGGCCACTTACACATGGATTTTTTTTTTACTAAATACTGTAAGTACATTTTATCTTCCTTATGATTTTCTTAATAACATCTTTTCTCTAGCTTACTTCTGTAAGAGTACAGTATATAATGCATATAACATACAAACAATGTGTTAATTGTTTATGTTATTGGTAAGGCTATTAGTTAACAGTAGCTATTAGTAGTTAAGTTTTAGGGGATTTAAAATTGATACACAGATTTTCAACCACATATAGCTTGTTTTCCCTCCTGCATACACTTTATGCACACATACTAAATCTTATGAACATATCACGCTGTCAGGGAGGATGGCTCGGGGCAAGTTAGGATAATCCTGACTTCTGGCCTTGCTCTGTACTAGTAAATAAACAACCAAGAGCAAGATGGGAGACAAAGAGGAAAGGAGTGAGGGCTGGGGAGTAGCACAGCACGTGACAGGCAGCAGCAATTCTAGCCAATCAACACTTTATTTTTGTAGTCAGCCGTGCACAAATGTTACTGTCCAGTTCCTGACTGTATTAGGGGATCTCACCAAACTTGAACTACTCATGGCCCAGAGGAGCAGGTCTCCATCTTTCTTCCTGGGATAATAAGGAAGCCGCTTATCCCAAGAAGACTGCTGGTGTATGTGTTATGGGATCCCTCCTTTGCTCCTGTAACATAAAAGGCTGTATTATGCATGGGGCCAGGGTGGGGGTGTTGATGCCCCCAATCCTTATGTTGTTCAAGAGCCAACTGTATTGTGCATATTCCCAATACAGTAAATCCAGGGACATTGAGTTATTTTACTGATTATGGTCTTTCATTAAGGTGGACCAATTTAAATATTGTACGTTCCCTTGTTGCCGCTGAAAGACTGAGGACTAGTTTATTTGGGTTCAGTGAGACCAATTAGCCATTCAGGAACATGAGGATTAGATAGGACAAAAGATAGGATTCAGTTTTCTAAAAAAAGGTAAATGTACAAAAAGATACAGAATAGAAGCTTTCCCTTCCCCTCCCAACAGTTTGTATAGAAGAGGAAAGATACAAAAGATCAATCTTACTCTTCTATTGAATTGCTATTAAATATAAACTAAGTTAACCAAGGTATTATCTATAAAAACTAGAAAAAACTTTGTTCTCATCTTTTATTTGTAGTCAATAAAACATTAAATAATTTGGAATTAAGATTAAGATTATACCTAGGCAATGACTGTAATTTCATATTAACATGATGAGGAATTTTCACAAAAGAAATAGAATCCATTCCAAAAAGCCGTTTTCCAGATGAACTTACAATGGGAAGGTCTTTTGGCAGAAACCTGCGGTGTCATAAAGAAAGTCAGATATCAGTATAGTCTTACTCATGGAAATATTATGTACCTTCAAAAGACTTGGCATTCCTTTTTAATAGTTTTCTGAGGTGAATCCAGGATGAAAAACACTCTTCTTTGGAATTGTGTGATGCATACAAAATAATCTCATGTGCACATTACAGATGCCCTACAAGGTGATGAGAATTAAGTGTGGCTCTATTAAAAATGACAACTAAATTTTAATCATTGTAACTTCTGATAAGAAAAAAAAAAGGTCATACAGGAATCATTGGGGAAAAAAGTCAGTTTTCCTTAGTAAAGTGTAAAAGCTGTGCATTGAAAAGATATTATCAATGGCCCTTTAAAATGTCAATAAAAGAAGCAAATAAATTTTTTCTGAAATATGCAATGTCCAAAAATAGGAAGTTAAAAATTCTGGAGCCCCTGTTGATTTCCTCGAGGGAAAAAGTACAACAGCAAGGAGAGCTCAGACCGCCTTGTCCTTGAGAGTCTAACCACAGGCTGAGGGAAGTCTCACAGGACCCCGAGCAGTGTATGGAACACAGGCTGCAAGATTGTTAAACAAGCAGGTACAGTGTGGTGACCTCTTCAGAGGCTATGGGTTCCAAGTCTGGAGTAAAGTTCCTAAATATTCCTTTCTGTGGTGCGAAAGGCAAGGAAATGGGGCAGACTGTTAAAAAAATGTCTAACTGCTGAAAATATTTGCTTCATCTCTCCTGTACTACCTTCAGATCTTGTGTCCCCACATTTTCCTCCTTCAGTCCAATATGAATCCCCAGGCATGTATGAAACACTCTGTGAGCTATGATGAAAAAGCACTGGAGAAATGGGGTATAGACTCTGATTCCAGGGATCTCAAATAGCCTGAGAGGGGCAAGGAAGAGGTCTGTCCCTAGAAATTTGCAAGCCCAGGACAAGACCACAAACTATATGTCTAAATATTTCAGTTATGAAACTTGAGACACTAACTTAAATTAATGTTCTATCATTCAACCTTGAAAAAAATATTTATAATAACCTGGAAAACCTGGTTCACATTTACAAGTCTCAGATTCCTTAGAGTTCTGCAAAGAACGTAGAAGCATTCAGAGTGAAAGCACGGCCCCCAGCTTATTCAGGGCTTCTTCCTGTGCCACAGGGGACCTAGTGCACAAGCAGACACTCTAGTTTTGTTCATAAATTCTTTCTACAAATCTCTTCCCATTACACACTGCAGCCAGCTTCTTCTTGGCCTCCCTAGGATCTAAGGCCAAGTACTGTGGTACTTTCCATCCTCTCAAGAGAATGGTCTGAGGAAGGGGCCAAACCAAGACTGGAAGTAGGCGCATGGAACTTTGGAAAGAAAATTCTAAAGTCTTGGGTACCTGGAATATGGTCTAGAAGGGGAGCCATAGGCTGTAGGTAAGAACAACCCTTGGCCTCTCTGATACCTACCTTTGGATAGTGGCGTAGCTATAAAGGGCCAGAATTGGGCACTCCCAACATGGAGCCCAGAACAGGGGCCACTTTTGTCAGGGTCTACGGACAGTATTGACAAACCAGGTGCTAAAATTGGACTAATAAAATATAGTTCCTCACAAGTATTATCAAAATACCCTACTTCAGGTTAGTTTTTGTTGGATTAGTATTCAACTATCAACTATCAGAAAAAGAAAATAATAAACATTTCTCATTGCTTAAGTTCTTTGACAATTTAAGTGGACCAACCCCCGTTCCTGAATTTAGAGAGATTCATAGCCATTGACCAGTCTGTTCACTCATTTTTTAAAATAAATAAATGTAACAATTATAATTGTCATGTTATACTAGTAATTTCAGGATATAAATTCATGTTTGGAAACATTTTTAACTGTGAGTGAGTCATTTACCATTTTATGTTCATAGTAAGTGGTGAAGAAATTTTCCTAAATTTCTTCAAAGATTCTGTTTATTTCACTGTATTTTTCCCTTTCTATTTATTGCGGCTATTAATCATGTATTACTTCCATTTTTATCTGACCAAACTTTTGATCATAGTGCTCATGTTGTCTGTCAGGTACATCCATACTTACATGGTACAATCACTCTATTGCTCTTGTTTTGAATTACCTCTTCTTTCTTTACATTTTTCTGAAAATCTAGTCTTAACTCCAAACACTGACTTTTCTTGTCTCAGTTCCAAATTGCATAGTATATCCTTTTCAGCAACACCACATTGTACATCAAGTAAATATTAGCTTTACTTAATTTCTTTTTTTCAGGTACAACTTTATTTTATTAATTGTATTTATGGTTCTCTACCTACAAATATATTCACCTATAACTTGGGGTATGTTATTCAAATTTCTAAATCAGTTCTTTTAAATCATACACATTTTTGACTACTGATTCTATAGCTGTGCTTTCTAAAAATACATCTGCAAATTTCACTAATTCTGCAAGTCTCACTAATTCACACATCTTATGAAATGCATTAAAATGGAAGGGGGTATTCCTCATTTTGTCAACAATTTTCAATGTATTATTGGATAAGAGTATTACTGCTAATTATAATTTACCGCATTAAATTTGAGCCTACCCAATTCTGAAGTTACTCCCTGATATAGTATTATAAACTCAAGGAAGATAAAACTATTGTTTTCAACAGTTAGTGTGTATAGTGTATATGGAATTAGGAACTTTACTTGCTTTAGACAAGCAAATTAGGCAATATAAGGCACCAATTCTAGACGGATGGCTGGCGCTAAAGTAAATGGACAGGAGAAGTGGCAACCTACAAGTCTCACTTAAGTGTGGCTACTGAACACTCACTTCCCTTCCTTAGCAGGATTTGGAGGAAGATTACTGGACATAGATTTAGGTACAAGTTTTTTTCTTGACTTTTTGAGCATTCTGGATTTGGACAAATTATCTAATATCTTTGGGCCTCCATATCAATGGTTTATAAAAATAGAACATAAGATTATCCTTAAGGCCCCTTTTAACTTTTATAATTTATTCTCCAATTGTTGTACCAGGTCTGAAATTTTCCCCATTAATTACTAATGAATCACTACTTGGTTGAACCATCAAGACTAGAGCATTATCTCTATGCTTCCACCAGGACAATGCCCTGAACACTTCAACAAAAGTGTGTGCTTTTAACTTAGTGACTTGAAAACCTGGAAACAGAGAGTAGGTCTGTGAACCTAGCAGCCTGAACGTGTCAAATCAGGGATGGTGGGCCAGGGGAGAGAAGAGGAGAATGTCAGAGGAAAAATGAGGAGCCACCAAAGACACCTTGGCTAGAAACCTTTCTGGTCAAAGTGACCTGCTAATCTTTGGCAAGCTATGAGGTTGCAAAGTTAATGAGGACTGTGAAAATCAATAATCACTGAAATAAAGTTATACATCTCTTACTATCTTTCAGTGTGGTAGAGAATCAAATTAAAAAGTGCTAGATATATAGTAATTTCCTCTTGAATCTGCTTTGCTCAGCCTAATAAATCTGTCTACATCTAATCTAATAGTGCCTAACTAAAATGCCTCAAATGCTTTTTCCCATACTCTCCATCTACAGAAAACCATATCCATCATGTCCAAATCCAAGGCTAACTTTGTCTTCTCTCAAATGTCACCAGGCAGAGTTAACCTTCTTTTCCTCCACATGCTGACAACATCTTACCACTGTTTCTCTGTGTTTTAGTTCATTCAGCTCCCCATGAGCAGGAGCTGTTTGCACACCTCTTTCACTCCCTCCCCTTTCCTGCAGCCTATCTGAACACCTGAAGGAGGGCAGCAATCACTCTTCTCTTTCTGACTTTTTCCAGTCATTGCGTTGATCTCCTCCAGGACTTTCCTTATGTTTTTCTAGAGCCTCTTTGGGAAACTAAAAAAATGGACACAAATTGTGTCCTTTTTTCTACATTCCTGCTTTTACAATCCAAATTCTCCTTTAGGCAATACAAACTTTTCTGACTAATTAAAGAAAGACTGGGAAAGTAAGAAAAGTACTAAGGTTAATATATCTCTGTCTTCTTACATTTCAGTGACAAACTCGAACTTTAGTCTATTATTATTAATAATATTTTGTAGTGTTGGTAGGAACATCTTAACCAGGGATTTGTATCAAAATTACCAAATAAGTTTGTAAAATCTAAATGCCAGGGCCCCGTGGTGGTGATCCGGATTTAGAAGTCAGGGCTAGTTCTGGAATCTGCATTCAGAAACTCCCTGTGGGCATATCCGGTGCACACCACAGATTAGATGGGCACCTCTTACAACTTAAAGCACAGGGCTCTGGAGTCCCAGACTTGAGTGTGACCTTGGACAAGTTATTTAAGTTATATATATGTGTATATTTTTACATTTATAACAAACAAGGCAGAATTTTCATCTGAGATTATAACAAAAAGAAATACCAATTTGTTTTGGAGAATATACTCCAGTTTATGTTTAAAGCACGCATCTGAGAACAAGTGCTAGATTTTCAGTTTTTTGAGCTAGAGTTGACATATAACTATTTTATTTATAACAAAAATTTTGATTTGGTTTCATATACAGCATGACTAATCAGTTTTGGAATTAACAAAATAGTGGCTTGGTCCAGGTTCAGCTCCCTGATAATCACTGTTTTACATCCTGTTTACCTAGGATCAACCCTCCAGCCCTGATATTTTGGCAATAAGATTTTATTTTCATCTGGAGCTACTTCTATTTACTTTCTTAAATGTTTCATACTTCCCAAGAATATGCTTTTCTGTGTGTGTGCGCACATGCGTGTGCATAGAGAAAGAGACAGACAGAGAGACAAGTAGTCAGACACAGAGAAAGACAGCGGCTGAGACCTTCTAGAGACTATTAGTAGTTAATTTTCAGGTTCCCTGATTTCAACATAATAGTTTTTAAAATATTTCTTATATCTTTATAAGCTTTTCTCTTCTGACCTAGAGTGCACCTGCCTGGTGTTCTTTTCTGTCTAAATTCTTCCCATTCTTCAGGTCACAAATTTTATAAACTCTCCCCTGTTCCTTCCTGCCCCAGTAATGCCTGCATTTCGTTTTGTCTATGAGGTATTGTCTATAATGTGCATTTAACTTTTATGTGCTGTCATATTTTAATCTGTTATGTCATTATTTTAGGAGTGTATCTTATCTCCTTAATTCTTTTAAGTATCACACTAATGGCGTTTCTGTGGAATATTTCTGTGCTTCCTCCTCAATGCCAAGCAGTGCCTTGAAAATAGCATGAGCTATTATCCCTGAAGAATGCTGTTTGAGAAGCGCTGTTTTCATATATAGTAAATAATTATGCATGGTAATACAAAATGAAGTTATCTCAGAACACCATTTATTTAGGCAAAAACAAAGGAGTCCTTTTTGCTAATGTTAAGTCTCTTGACCTAACTTACTGCTTACCTGTGGGAAGAACGTCACAAGCTTGCTCACTGGAAAAGTGAACATACCTGCCTTAGACATTAGGATTAACTTGGCTCATTTTAGTTGTTCAGACACAGAACCAGATTTGCATATTCTTTCTTTTCCTGTAAAAAGAAATTTTTCAGGACTAGTTGCCAGCATGTTATTTTAATTGGCGTTCGTGAATATTTACTGGCTTTCCTAGAGGTCAAACACCTAGGTCTTTGTTTTGTCCTAGTCAGGTCAGTGCTCCCTCTGTCCAAACTTGAGGCTTCCCCATGCACTCCTAGAAGTGTGTTTCTTATCTGCTTCCTTTCCCAAGGTCTCTGGGAGCTTTGCACAGTGCCTAGAGCTTTATGTGCAGTTCCTGATATTGTTCCATGTTCCTTTTCAAAAGGCAGGGGAAAGCAAGGGATCTGTCTGTTATGAAAGGTTCTCCGTTACGGGGATTTGAGGGGCCACTGGCCCAGGAGCAAGTGAGAGTTTTTTCTTTCTGAAACGCCTTCAAGGCTTATCTACTTTTAAAGACAAAGACATGGTTTTTCTCAGCATTGAAATCTTAGTGCCTATCA
The DNA here is from genome assembly GCF_021234165.1 of Pteronotus mesoamericanus. Classification (NCBI taxonomy): domain Eukaryota; kingdom Metazoa; phylum Chordata; class Mammalia; order Chiroptera; family Mormoopidae; genus Pteronotus; species Pteronotus mesoamericanus. The sequence goes on along the minus strand of NW_026555245.1, from coordinate 28,690,193 downwards.
GTTTGCATACCACTTACTTGGCAATTGATAAGTACTTGTTGAATAAACACAGGAGATCAGAAGTTGTCTCTTCCAAGAAGCCTTCCTTGGTCTGTTCAGCAGGACTGATTTTCCTCCTCTGTGCCTCACTACTCCATGCCACCCCCCCTTCTCTTACAGAATTTATCTTAGTAAAAGACACTGATTTGTATACAGTAGATTTATCTTTTTGAGAGGGGCTAAAGGATTTAGAAGGAATTGTTGGAGGGAGGTCTTAGGTGTGGGGGTTTTGGTTTCCTGTCCTATGTTCCCTCTCCTAACCCACCCCCATTATCCTGGGGCTTCTAGAATTGAAAGAACATCATAGCTGGAGTGAGGGGTGGAGGGGTAATGCAGCTCTCTGGCTTCATGATAGAAGAAAACAACTGCTGAAGGAAGCATCATTACTAAAACCCTTCCCCATTACTTAAAATTTTACTACCTAATGTTTATTTCCTGTGAACTGCTTAAAACAGTGGCCTGCAGCTTTAGCTGCCTGGGTTTGTTCAGTGTCACTGTTCCCCATCTTCTGGGACATGGCACCATTCAGTAGATGTGTGACTCACCTGAATGTTTAACTGGTTCCTTGATTCTGAAAGCATCTTAGACAGAAGTGTTAAAATGACTTCTCTGACATAATTTCCTATCTGTGAATAAATATGAGCAGCATATGTCAGGTATTAAATACTGATTGATTGACTGATTGATTAATATGTAGGTTTCACAGAGAATACTAATTGATGATCACACCATGGGAATGTTGTCAGACTTCTGGCTGGAAATATTTATGCACACATAAGCAGATTACAACATATAGCATACATGTGTTTGACTATGACAGAATAACTTCCCAGTTTGATCTTGGGTTCTTTTATTGTAGATAACCAGAAGAGAAGAAATTAGTTCAGGGGATATAGAGGGTTAAGTCGAATACCATGACATGATTATATCTCCAGTGTGCAGCCTATTCATGGGAAGAACATTTCCTGATTTTTTTTTTTCTTATCCACATTGCCAGACTAAATGCTGAATGCAAACCCTGAGAAGCCTAACTGGTCATTTGTCACACAGTTTCTCATATAAGATTATGATTATTGCAAGATGGCCGCCACAATCAAAGTGCTTTCTGTGTGCTCCGTCTAGTAGGATGGGTTTTGGACTCCAGATTTGAGAAATATGTGATTAAGAAATGCTTGCAAGTGATAATTCTTATCCCTGAATCAAAAAGACCATGGAGACATTTGATAAAATATGATGATGACTCGGTATTCAGATAGATTTTCTGGAAATCTATGACCTACGCCAATCTTTAAAAAAAAAAAAAACCAAGTACCATACATTTCTGAATGCTTGGGCCAGGCTCCCTTAGTCAGTTCTCTATTTTTCTTACCACCCAGAGACTGAAGCATTTGGCATACGTGGGATCCTAGTACTTTAGAGCTGGAAGGGAAGCTCTCCCGCCCCGGGTTTATCTGTAGACTGGATAAAGGTTTGGGATTTAGCAATAGGCTTTGCTAGCTCAGCTTGTGAAAATCACATTCTTTATCAACTCCCCAGATGGTTTAGATCATTAAAAACACAACAAAACAAAACAAAAGCCCTCAGAGTGTACACTGTGAAGATATTCTCTAATTTCCAAGAAAAATAAATATATGTCGAATTTCTCACAGATTTCTCACACTTTCTCAGTATACAGCCTGAATTGCTGTGCTGAATGGAGAACTTTAAAGCCATCGTTTTTGAAATTGCAAAGCCTTGTCCTGAATACTTAACTTCCAACAGCCCCTTTGCCTTTCCAGCTTGTCCATCAGCCCCCAACTCTAAGTCAGTATTTATCTCTTGGAGATTAGCTTACACTGAAAAGTGGATGTCTTTATTCAATGAATTTGGGGCAACTGGCTCTCAATAAGCAACAAAAACAAAAAGCCTGTTTCAAGTCAAAGAGACCTCAAGAAACTATCCCACCATCTGCTGAGGAGAGAGAAATGAGCCTGTGGGCCAATAGCTCTTTATTGAATAGAATAAATAGTATTGTCATCTAAAATTTTTGCAACACTCTTTGGATCAAAATATTATAATCACAGCAAATAAATGCAGCAAATAGATGTGACCACGTTTAGTGGTTACTCAAAGGGCCAGACTACTGCTTGGTTGGATCGTTTACTGTCATTTGGAAGTAAAACTTGGGGGCTACCGGGACTGGGGTTGGAGGGAGAAAGGGCGACATTGCACTAAGCTGGCATGCACCAGTGGATAAATGGCTGGCATTTGCAGAGCTGCATTGCAGGGGAGCTTTTAGCAGTTTGCCACTGCCAGCTGATGTCTCTGTGAACATCAGTGCCAAGAAGCCAAAAATGAAAGCAGGTGCAGGAGCAGAGGAACTGAATGTAGGGGTAGGGGTGATTGGGTGGGGAGGGGGATATTCAGCAACAGAACTTCTGTTGTTAGAAATTGGTTGCCTTCATTAAAACCTAAACAATGTCTCACTTTAGCTCTGCATCACATTTTTAGCTGCTAGCGTCCTGCACACACACTTAAGGCAAGCCTCCTACATTTACGCACTAGACTAAGGGTCTCTGTGTTTTGTTTGTCTCTCTCTAAAGCTGTGGATTGTCTGTGAGACTGCTGAACTCTGATTACAGCAGCTTTCCTTCCGAGGACAGGAAGACGCAGCATCTGCTTCTCAAAGTGCCCCTTTCCTCTGCCCTCCCAGAGCGCCCCCTCTTCAGAAAGTCCCACTTCTACACAGCCAGGGCCTGGGAACAGGGAATATTCCTGAACTCTGCACGTCTTCACAGAGCCCTGTCGCCAGTTCAACTCTCTGAAATGCTGCTTTCTGATGAGAAAACAGGCGAGACTCAGTGCTGCCTGCAATCTACATTTCCCGCAAAAGCTCCATGTTCCTCCAACATTACTCCCCAAGCCCACTACCAGAGACAGCAGGGGGGGGAAATACCCATAGTGGTAAGCAAAAGGGATAAAGGTAAATGTTTAGGACCAACAGAGGAAAAGAACTAAGGCTTGCCATAGGGCACACTAAAAATGGAGAATAAAAGAGAAAAGACATCTGCCTCCTGGTTTCCCTGTCCGGCTAAACATTCCCAGCGTGGACTTCGTCAGTGAGCATCTTCCCACGCGGCAGAGTGTCCAAGTCATCTTTCAGGGAGATAGGACAAAAACACAGGTCACAGACAGACTTCTCACAACTGTGATAGAGGGAGAGCAGGCCCTGACAAGAGAGAAGTACAGGCAATCTGTGCTTGGTTGAAAATACACTTTGTTTTTTCTAATGGACATTAATGCAATGAGGGAAAGCTAAAGTATGTTTATTTATTTTAACAGGCTTTTAGGAAAAAATAGAAATGACAAAGTTCATCTAAAATGTCAGATGCTTTGTAAAAACTAGAAAGAGTTCAGTCTATTAAAACTATGATACCACAACATTAGGGTCAAACAATTTTAATTATAGTTTAAGATGGATAAGAGTAGCGACCTTTGGGGAAGAGTACTGGGAATAAGGCCTGTTCCATGACTTTACACTTGGGGAGACTTTTGAATATAAAGTCTCCATTGTTTCTATCACGAAGTGCACTTGTCTTGTCTACAGTAGGGTGGGTTACTATATGCTTTTCATACCCAGAAGAAAGTTTAACAAAAAAGAAACATAGAGTCAGATGACAAAAAACAAGTCAGTGGGTGAAAACAAACTTAGTTCATAAAGTAAGTAGAGCCCGAATTTTAGTCTGAAGGAAATAACAAGTTGGGACAACAGGGGACTGCAAAACTGGAAAGTCAGAGAAGTAAAATACTCTAATCAGAAAAAAAAATAACAAAAATAATTGGCCAAGGCTAGGAAGAAGCATTCCAATAAAAGATACAGAGATAGCTAATAACATAAAACAAGGTTCAAGCTCAGGACTGAAAAAAACAGCATTTGAAAGAAAAAAATGTCCAATTGCAAAATATGCAGACTAAAAATATATATATATTCTCAATATTGTTGAGAATTTGAATGAAATGAGTTCAAATCTTGAAGGGAAATTGAAAAACTGTGTATCAAAAACTTTAAAGTTTTTATTTTCTTTTTTTAAAGATTTTATTTATTTATTTTTAGACAGAGGAGAAGGGAGGGAGAAAGAGAGGGAAAGAAATAACAATGTGAGGTTGCCTTTTGCGCACCCCCTGCTGGGGACCTGGCCCGCAACCCAGACATGTGACCTGCCTGGTAATTGAACCAGTGATGCTTTGGTTCACAGGCCAGTGCTCAATCCATTGAGCCACATCATCCAGGGCTTAAAGTTTTTCACTTATAGAATTTATCTTCGTCAAATTCTGTGAGCTGTAATATAGTTATTACAAAGGAGTTCATTGTGATATTTAAACATTTAAAAAATAGAAATATGCTAATTATCAAAATATAAATAAATTGGCTAAGAAAATTATGGTATATACATAAACTATGTTTTGGAAAAATATTCTCTAACATGGAAAATTTCTTGCTCTATGATTGCTTAGTGAAGAAAAGTTTGTAAGTAGTATGTATATACAGGATGATCTTATGTTTGAAGCATCTACTCCAAAATGTTAGCAGTAATTATTTTGAGTTCCAATTATAGGTGATTGTTTTTTCTAATTATTTTCCTATATTTTTTCATTTTTTTAAATGTTCAAAGTGAAAATTTATATAATCTAGACTTTTTATTGAGGAGTATTCCATATATAGAGGAAATATATACAAATAAGAATACAAATGAATGAATTTTAAGAAACTGAAGATCTCCAGCATCCTCCCCAAGAAACAACATTACTGGCTCCTGAAATGTCCTTCTGCCCCTTCCTACTCTCTACCTCTCCCACAAGGGTAAACTCTACCCCCATCTGTGACATCATAGTACATTAACTTTGCTCTTTGTATATATTTGCCTTTAAAAAAAGGGGAGGAAACATGTTTGAGACCCAACCTCTGTGTCTCACTATGGAATTGTGCTCGACAGAGACAGTTATATATCAATTGCTTTAAGCAGAGCAGATGACAATAAAATACTTTAGTTGTATTGTAACAATACCTGCATTGCTTTTTGTGTACTTTAAATATAGAACATGCAGTATATGATCTTTTGTACCTAGTTCCTTTAATTCGACTTTGAAAATATATTTTGTTTTAAGCCAGGAGGAACTGGAAATTAAGGCCATTCTTGCAGGGCAGTTTGTAGGGTCAAAGCTCCTTTTGATGCCTCCAGGTCCCAATCCTATTCGACTTTGAAAATATATTTTGTTTTAAGCCAGGAGGAACTGGAAATTAAGGCCATTCTTGCAGGGCAGTTTGTAGGGTCAAAGCTCCTTTTGATGCCTCCAGGTCCCAATCCTATCCAACTCCCCAGTGTGTGTTCTGAATCCAGGACTGGACCTAACACTGTAGAGATGTCTCAGTTGCAAATGTTCTTACCTTTTGCTGAATTCTTATACCATATGGTTCCATCAGGAAATTAACACCATATTATTTACTGCTGCATCAAACATTTAATCTCTTGTAAGATTAATTTGTGATGTCTTGTTCATATTTAACTACCAGTCATTGGATGCCTTCTTTGTGCCAAATAAACTATCCTCATTTTACAGAGAACATAAGTGGTTTCCCCTAGATCATGACACTAGAAAGTGATAGAACTCAGTCTATCATCGCACACTATTAAAAACATATAATTGCACACTATTAAAAAAATCTATTTACTTTTCTTTGGATTTTCCCTCAGTACAGTGCTTGGTATGTAATAAATACAGTAAGTGGTTACTAAGCATAAATATGAAGCTTTTAAAAAAATTTTTTTTCAGTAACATAGCACTACTTATAAATCTTTTTCTTTGATGAAACTGTATCATAATGTCCTAGAATGGAGTCTACCATCAGAAACTGAAATTCTGATTCTTATCATTATATTGAGAACATGGTTTTAATAACTGGCATGGACAAAAATCTAAGTGAAAAAGTGTGTAAGGTGAGCCAGGGGCAGCAGTATACCTAGTATATTTGACATAAACAGTGAATCATCTTTAAAATATCATAGGACAGAATTATTGTGTTAATTATGAAATGAATTGAAATAATTGTCATAGGACAGAATTATTTTTATTTAATAATTATGAAATGAAATGAATTAAAATAATTGTCAGAACATACCTGTAGAAAGAAAAACAAAATAAAATAGAAAATAAATACTTCAGTGCAAAATAAGAACAAGAAGTGATTTAATCTTTTCTATAACATTAACAATTTTTTAAGCAGATGAAAATTTTTACCTATGTATTTATTGGTCTGTTGTAGGAATGAATAATAATATCACATTTTTTCCCTCGAGCTTTAAAATGTGTAAATGCATTGATGACTTTGTCAAAACTGATCTTCATGTTCAAAATACAAAATAGGCAAATGTGTTAATCTACTTTTGTGAATAGTTGGTCAAAGAACACATTTGATTAAATTTTAATTTGAAAAATATTCTTTCACATTAAGCGGCATGAAGTAACACATAAAATTTGAGATATTACAATACTGTTCATCTCTTTGGGGCTAACTCAAGCAACTTTCAAATATCTCAAGTCAAATAATTTTAAATTCACATTCTTATCTTTGTAAGAATTTTCCTAACTACTAGTATTGAAGTAACTTAAGTTTGTAATTTTATGATTATAACCACTGGGATTTTGTTCTTTGTTTCACATCTGTTTTTTAAGTACAGAAAAATATAGTATCAGAGGGATTGGGGGAATGAACTCTGTGAAAGCAAGCTCTAAGGATTCCAAACTATTACCAAAATGAGTCAGCCTGTGCCATGGGCCACTGTGTAATTAATTTCCATGTAGATACAATGTTTACAAAGGAATAACTGATGAGCATGTGTTAATTTAAAATCTGTATACGTACTATTATAATTCAACAATAATCCCCCAAATCCTATGTCAGATATCCTAACCCCTATTGCCTTAGAATATGAGTTTATTGGGTCTTTAAAGAAGTAATTAAATTAAATATAAATATGGTCATCAGCATGAGCCTTAATGCAGTAGGACTGGTGTTCTCATAAGAAGAGATTAGGACACAGACAGATACAGAAGGAAGCCCATGTGAACACGTTGTAACGTATGGGTGTAGGCATAGGAAAAGACTGGAAAAATGCTCATCAAACTTTAACAGGGAGTAACCACTAGCAAGTGGAGGATGGTGATTTCCACTTACTACATTTATGCCCTTTTATATTGTTGGGATGCTTCTTATGACAAGCATGAATTACTTATATAATTTAATAAATAAAGGTGAAGCCAATAAGTGAGAGTTTTTTCTATAATATAAGCTCATTTTAAAATCATGGTTGCAAGACCTCACTACATAAGATGTATGAGAATCAAATGTGTATGTACAGGGAAGAAACAATGTATGGACATTATATGGAGGCAAATTTTGAATCAGTTTAAGAGATAACTTCTTTGCCATCCAATGATTAAATAGCCTAGCAGCATTGTTTATATTGGCAAAAAAAAAAATTGAAATTAACCTAAGTGTTTCACAACAGGAAGCTGAATAAATGAAGCAATATATCCATACAACAGAATAAAATACAGCTGTGATAATGAGCGACCTAAAGCTAGTTTTATTCACATTGATAAATCTCATATCTGTATCACTGAGCAATATGAACAAGTTCCAAAAGAATAAGTATCATAGGATGGCAATTACATGAAGTTAAGAAACATGTATCCCAATTTTCTGTATTGTTTATGAATATGTATGTATTTGCATAACAAAATTATTAAGAAATGTATAGAAATATTGAATACCAAATTTAGGATAGAGTTTACCTTTCAAGAAAAAAAGAAATTAGGATTAGGGACTTGAAATATATTATTATGCTTGTTTCTTATGCTAAATGACAGGTATATAACTGTGAACCACATAAATTTTTATATCTCCATGTGTGAAATATATCATAATAGTAATTATAATAATATCAATAAAGTCACAGCTTACTTAGTACTTAGTGTAGATCAGACACTATGCTAAGGATTTCACATGTATTAATTTGTTTCTTCCTCACAAAAGCCCTATCAGATGGGCATTGTTATTAACCTAATTTTACAAATAAGCAAATCACCACACAAGGAAGTTAGGTAAGAAGCCATAGATCACATGTAGCAAGGAGCCAAGCTGGGATTTGAGCCTAGGCACCAACCTCCGTACTATGCTCTTAACCACTTACAGACATAGCTACAAAAAAGATTGTCTTGTGAGGTAATGACTTGCCCTTCTTAATTATTTTTTTTTAATGTGACGGGCTCCTCAGCTTTGAAAATATAAATACATGACCAATTCTAAGACTGCTGTGGGTGGCATTTCATTGTGGTTTGTGAGAGTTTGGGATACTTTACTTGAACTTTCCTTTCAATCCTGTCTCTGAATTTTTAATGGCAGGAAGAGTTGTTTGAGGCAAAACACAAAAGGTTCTACTTTACGCATGTTGAGTTTGAGGTAGAAATGTGGCTGGCAAATGGTTAGAGATGACGGAATTCAGTTTGTGTTACCGCTGGGAATTTGTTAGCTGTATAGTACAAGTATAGAATGGATGTGATTATCCAAGAAATATGGGAAGAGAAAAAATGAAAAGCTTTGCCATACCTGGTAGGAAGAGAAAGAGAAGAAGGAGACTTTCAGTTTGTTTATTTTTCTTTCTATGCATGCGCGCGCGCGCACGCACACACCCACACACCCACACACACACACACACACACACACACACACACACCACCACCGCCCCCCCTCCAACACTTTTCTTTATAATTCTATCTGCATCCTTAAGGAAATAACTATGTTCCTATAGCAAATCCTTCACACTTCAACCTATATACTTGTCAATTAGAGAAAGCACACTCAGTACTATAATACTTTTTAGAACTGAAAGTCCTTTGAACAATTTATATATGTGTGTTGACTATTCATATAAAGCTTTAAAACAATATCATTTTATATAGTGAAACTAGTCCTAAGGAAACAGAAATGTGTCCTTTTAGAATGTTCACTTTTGTGTATTCATAGATTAGCATGCTAAACAAAAAGATTTTTTTTCCTGAGCTTGAACAGGTCTGATCAGCCCATGTGCAAATGGGTATTTCTCAACAAATGGATTGTAACAATTATCCTAAAATATGAGTATCATCATATGTGAGTGGAAGTGTTACTTTGATCAGATCCTAGTGGGATTTGGCATTAGTCCCTATTGAGTAAGGAGGCAGCTGTTTCTTCTTATCTGGGATATTGCAAAAGTAGGGTGATTGAATAGAGCAGGTAGAGAAGAATGGAAGAAGAAAGAATTCTGTTATTTATTGACTCTATCAGGTACAATACTTTGCATTGTACCAGGCTATACATATTTAAAACTCTCAGCATTTTTCCTGTTAGTTATTATTATCCCATTTTTCAGATTATGTAACTGGGTTTCAGAGACTTTAAGCAAATTTCCTCAAAGTCATATGGGATACAGAAGAGGTGTGCCTTGCTTCCAAAGCCAATATGTATCATTATGTATCGTTATTTACAATGAAGATTGTTAGGGTGTATTCATCAGTAGAAGATTCATCTATTACTCTACATCTTGATTAATATAATCAAATATATCTTTAATCAAATTGAAACTCTTCTCTAGTTGTCAGAATATTTTTAATATCTAGTTCATACCTGATAGAAAAGAAATTTTTGGTCGCAGCTTCTACCATTGCTCTTTGCACATGTTTTCTTCTTTTTTCAAACACTTAGCATAATACTTGGAATCACTGTACTGTACATTTCCATAATGTAAATTCACTTTACTACTTGTTAAATATGATTTCAATTTGGTTTTATATATTCATTTTCTATGAGTGCCAAATAATTTTCATTCTATTATACTTTTGCTGATTATTGCTTTATAAGACTTATACAAATAGTCATATTCTTAGTGGTGGCTTTCTTTAAATTAGAGCTCTGAAGGTACCAGGTTTTACTTCCTGCTATGCTCCAGACCTCCGGCAGTGCCTAGCACAGAGTAGGTAATCAATAAATCATCACTCTTGCCCCACCTCAACAGTCTCGCTCTTGTTTTTTCCTGCTTGCAGCCAGTAGGTAACAAGAAATGACACACATGAAGTAATATGAGTTCGATAACACATAAAAGATCTAATCAGTTTTGCTAGCTAACATCTGCTGTGTTGAGCCTCCTGTGTATATTATAACATTTAATTTTAACAACATTTCCGTGAGGTTCGTACTATTATTATGATCATTTAATACTGTAATTTAACGAACAACAAAACCAAGGCTTGACAGGGTTAGCAAGAATTTTTTATACGAACTCAGACCTCTCAGACTTGAGCGCTCTTGTTCACGTCCACAACAGTGAGCTACTTCCCTCGAAGAAAATTAGGTAATTGAAAGCCACCAGTGCTGAGCAGGACAATGGAATAGTGTGGGTAATAGAACAAAGGTAAAGCAAACAAAGAATTTCTGCAGACAAATTCCCTTTAGAATAAATACGGAAACCCTAGTTCTTCTTAGTATCTTCTGTTCCCTGGCATCTAATTAGGTGAAAGTTTGAACAGGGCAGCAGATCAGGTTGGAATGGAGCTGGGGGTACTCACAAACTCTCATTACTGTCTCCATTAACCTGATTAACAACCAGTCTCTCCTGTCAAAATAATGGTGTTATTGCTGCACTGTTGCCTTGGCAACCCCTCCAGTCATTACAGTTGGTGCTGCTCACATGAAGACTTTGGTCCAACACAGTAATAATGCCTCCCGCCATATTGTAGCTGATATGACTGTCAGCTTTTGGTCTGGCTTTTTAAATGGTGCCATCACTAACTTTCCATGTATTCAGTAAATGTAATCAGTGCTAGGCTTTCTACCACTAGAACCCTTTCTGGCTACAGTACCTGACACAGGTACACACCTCCTTTAATAAGTGGGACAAGACTGCTTCACACCAAAATTATAGACTGCTGCTCAGGGATGGGTTTTTCCTTTAGTACTATGTGCCAATTTGGACCGGAAAAAAATTCCCTTCTTCTTTGTCCCAGCAGCAAGGAAGGTCTGTTTCCCCAGGGAGCAGAAGGCAGGTCTTCTCTCAGGGCCATTTCCCTTTTAGTCCTCAACATCACCTAGAAAGGTCATAGACAGTCAGGAGACTTGCCATCCTCTGTGAAGAAACCTGACTTTCCCTGTCAACTGGAAATATTAAAGTTGAGTCAAATAGAATGCTCCCTCTCCAGCCCATCTCTGCAGAACTAGCTCTGGACCAAACATGAATGGGCACTGAACAAGGGACAGAGTAAGTGGGAGGTACACCAGGCAGACATAGTATCTGCACATGCGAGTACAAATAATCACAAAATCACAGGCAGATATCAGCCAAGAAGAAGAAGGACCTGCTACTTGTGGTTTGATTCTTTCCCTTTGCAAACAATATTACTCTTCAGAATCAGAGTGAAGCCACAAATTTCCCACTAAGACTTTTGTGTGTAACAGTTCTATGTCCCTTCCAACTTCATCATAGCTTGTGTAGACTATCAATTACCCTGATTAGCTCAGTAACCAGTTTGTAGCAAAGTCTATCTAGTGTACCTAGAAGACAAATCAAAGGTCAAGGATTTTGAATAATTTAAAGCTAAGGACACTGGTCTTAGCCATCTGGGGTATAAAATATCAAGTATAAATAAAACTCAGTGTTGAATTACTAACTTGTTTAATGTCTTAAGAAAATTACAATTTAGAGCAACATAGAAATTTGAATACTTAGATACACACTATATGCACTCAAGAAAAATGAAACATTGCTATTTATTCTTGCTTAATCCATTGAGCAAGGTAGTCTGATTTCCCAGACCTAAACAGAACCTAATAAGACCACCTTCCTATCATGCAAAATTGTCTGGACCATTCACACTGGCAGTACTTCAAACTTGATGACTGCAGAACCATTTCAGCCTGGTCTCTCTGTATTTAGGTACCAGGAAGCCTTTAATTAGCTACCTATTCTAATTATTCTAAATAGAAACTTACCTGTTCATGTGTCTTCCTAGACCAAAGGCCTCAAAGTCCTTGTAGCACAACCATAGAGAAAACCTTCTCTTTAAGATAGTACGTTACTTCTGTGGCTAGAACAGAAAAATAAGGAAAATATAAGAAGCCATTGTCTGGCTCGTGCATAACCCCACTATCAGTTCTCCATTTATACTGAAATAATTTGTTCAACAATCTAAACCAGACTCTGCTCTTTACAATTTGAATTAGATAAACTGTTTTTAAAAAAGGGAGTCAAAAACACTTTCAAAAGCCAATTGAACAGGACAGAGTAGTTTTAAAATAAAGGAAAAAAAACAATTGTACAGTGATTCTTCAGACTGAGGTAGATAGCATAACATGTACGAAAATTAGAAAAAAATCTAAGGAAGCTTGAAGGAAGTGGGGAAGAGTATGGAGAAAAATAAACAATAAACAGCAGAGCCTGTCAGCTGCACAGGACAATCTGTGTTCTCTTCCTTTTGGTTGTTGATCTTATGCCAAGCAGAGCAAAGGAATGCCATGCTTTTGGGACACGCTGGTATGGAACGATATGTCCCTTTATTCAGAGCATACAAAAAGATCTGAAATTATGTATATTTCATGAGATTTGAGAATGATTTAAAAGCCTTAAACAAGTCTAAAACATGAATAAGATTAACCTCTGGAATAAATGTAAAATTTACTATTAAAAATAAAAATACACTATTCATGCATTTGCTATAATCCAAACTAATGAGCAAAAAACTAATACATCAGCAGAAGTACATCTGAAAATCATTGATTTGGGCAAATCTTATGAAATGAAACTATAGATGATGGGAATTGTATCATCAGTCTTTTAATTTTGTGCATTTTGAACATCATCCAAAAGTATTAATCCCCTGTTAAAATTCTGTGAAAGGGAAAGAGCAGAGAAATAGTTACCAATTGCAATCATCTAACCAAAGGCATTCACATCCTGCTGTAAATGTATCAGGACTATATCATAACCTTTGCTGAATATGCCCTCTCTATTGTTTTGGTTTTGCTGTTAAATCCTTGCATTTTATAGAACTATAGTGTTTGGCAAGAGCATGTTTCTAACAGTTCTTTTTTCCACTTTACCTCCTGAATTTACATGAACAATACCAAAAAAGAAGGTGGAAATGAAAAAAACAAGTAAATATGCAATTTGGAATGACAAGATTTGGATTTTTTAAAAGGCTCTTTTATGTGTTTAGTGTTATGTTGATAAGTTACAGGAATAATTTTTGCCTTTTGAGGAGAGATAAGGAAAATAGATTGCAGTGAATTATTTATGCATGCATATTTATCATATACCCTGTACAGGCCTTTAGAAAACCTGAAAAGTAACGGAACATAGTTTATGTAAGTGTACTTACGTTTTTGAGTTCTTGTATTTTTAATTTCATATCACCCTCAGCTAGTTAAATTTATACGGCAGATATAGATATTCTCATTAAATCATCTTTTTTGATGTAAAGCAGATTATTTTACAAAAGCTAAACATGTCCCTAAACTTCCACATTGCCCTATAAAGGAGTGAGAAGCAGAAGCATGAGTCCTCCCACAGGAAAAGTGACTGGACAGTTCTCCAATGAAGATCTGCTGGTGAACTCCATTGATGTGGGAAACATTCATGTCTCCTGCGTGTTATGGGGAGAAAATCAGTTCCTGTTGTATCATTCAGATTTTCCCCAAAATGTAACTACTCACATCAACACAAAACTAGTCCACATTTAGTTTGACTAAGTATGAGATATTTAGTATTGCATTTTTACTCCACAAACTCCTTTGATAATACACTTTGAAGATACTTACCTTGATTTCCAATAGCAAGGCCTTTAGATTTCGAGGCTGTGCTTTAAAACTTTCATACTTTCTCTTTTCATTGAAGTCAACTTATCAGATATAAAGATGTGAAAACTGCCTTATGGCTGCAAATGCTTTCATTAAACACGTCTGAAAAAGTTTAAATAGCTATTCCTCTTTCTGATCGAATTAATCGTTGATTATGTTACTTTTGAAATAGAAAATGTATTGGCTCTGGCCAAATAATTGAATTTTTTAATAGGCAAGCTGTAATTACATAAGAAAAACAAGGAGGGTGTAAGTGTGGAAGGAGTTATTGTATAAGCAAATAGGAAATCTGCTCACAGTGTGAGAGAATACAAACAGGATGTATAAATTTCAAAGTCAATGCCAAAGTTTTCTGCTAGCCAAGACACATAGAAATTGAATTCTCTTTTTCACCTGGTAAGATTCCAAAAGGAAATAAATAGTGGCATTCAGAATTATGTCTTTAATAAAAGAGGCAACTAAAATTAAAGTTAAAGGTTACACAATTCTTTGCTTAACATAAACAACTGCCTTAGGATTTCTTGCACACAAATTTAGGATATTTTTATTTAAGCTCTGAGAGATGTGCCGAGAATTCCTTCAACCATCCCCTAATATAGTCATCAATTTCCCAATAACTTTTATTGAGGTGAGTGTATACTGAAAAGCAGAATAAAGAGAATATAATTGATAAAAATACTTAAACCATATTTTGTACCTGATTATTTCTTTAGCTTCTACATACTCTTCTGCATTATCAATTTCCTGGCTCTTTATATTGTCAGAATTATACATCACTTTGTAAGATTTCAATTCACTTAATTTCATACACGTCAGGGAGTAGAAATATTGTGCAATAGATTTAATATAATTTGAAGCATTTTTAAATGAAATATCTATCTGAGCACCCTGGGTTCTTTTTCCTTCATCTATAAAAGGAGGGTTGAAAGAATATAACCTAAGGTCCCTTTTAGGTGAAAAAATTCTATAATTCATACTTTTGCATGACTACCCCCAAGTTCAGAGGGAAAAAAATGGTGATAGTAACAAGTAGCTATTTTCAGAAATGACTTTGAAATAGAGCCCCCAGTAGTGGAGTGTGGACAATGACTAAACCTTAAAGTCCTCTGCCAAAGCCTGGGACTAGATGAGACCTTAAAGGAAACAATAAATTCATTTTACCAAGGAATAATAATGGCAATGCAAGAGAGCAAGTTGCTGATATTTCTTAACTGCTTCTTATGATCCAGGCACCCTATGGCACTCTGGGTCTACAAAGATGCACTGCACAGTCAGATCATAGCCCAGGAAAAGAGAGAAAGAAGTCAACTCAAATCTCAGGGTGGTTATGATAAACACTATGATAAATACTATGGCACAGATAAGCATAGAAGGCAGTGGAATCACATGGGAGGAGACTGCTGCACTCTGGGAAGCATCCACAGAATAGCACATATCCTTAGATAAGCAGCAATTTATACTAAATCTCCAAATCTATTGGAGAAAATGTTTCCTTCTCAATCTACTTCCAAATCCTTCCATATTTTATATGAATTTTAATATTGACATCACTGTCCTATGAAAACACCATCAGAATAAGGAAACTGAATTTACTTCTGTTTGTGAAAATAGTCTATTTATTTTATTCTTATTTTAGGTCCTCAAAAAATTTTAAGTTTTCCAAACAGAAGGTCTCGTATATGCTTTATAATATTAATTGCTCTTGTGAATGGAATATTTGACTACATTTGAAATGATTTGTGTATTTTAAATTATTAAGTATATGAAATATTATTTATCTTTTATATTGATATTATATCCAGGAGCTATGCAGAATTTTTTATTACATCTAATAGTTTGTCAGTAGGTTATTTTGAATTTTCTATGAAAATAATCAAATCACCTACAGATAACAATGGTTTGTTTTCATTATTTCTTTTTTAATCCTGTGAATATGTATTTGTTTTGATTTTTCTTTTACTGACTAGCTGGTACTTTTTGAAACAATGCTGACTATAAGTAGTTATGATGGGCATAATTGCCTGATTTACTTAAAAGAAATGCCACACGTTTTCCTCCATTAAGTATGACACCTTCAGTAGATATTTTTGCTACATCACAAATGCATGTCAAATTTTTATTGTACTCTTTTTCTTTATAATTGTTTTTTTGTAAAATAAACACAGCTAAAGATATACAGATGTACACAAACATATAGTTTTTAAAGGAGTACTAATAAATGCCCATGTAAATACTACCTAATTTAAATAATAGAACAAGGACATCATTTTTAAAGCCCTGAATCCTCTTCTTCAATCATATTATCTTCACTACCCAACAAAATAAGTAGTGTTATAACATTTGTGATAATCATTGACTTAATTTCTTTATGTATGTATCATAGGTATATATCCTACACAATATATTATTCAGTTCCCTTTGTTCCAAAACTTTAAGTCAATAGATACACACTAACAGTATTCTTCAGTAAAAGTATTTTCTCAGTAAAAGTAATCTTCAGTAAAAAGATTTTAAGAGTCAGGCATGTTGCTATTTAGGGCTATGATTCATTCATTCACTTTCACTTTTATGTGATATTCTATTGTGCGAATATATTATAATTCATTTATACAATGTACTCTTGATGGACATTCAAGTTACTGCCAGTTTTATTCTGTTACAGGTAATACTTTTATGCATTATGTAGTCTGGTGCACATTTGCAAGAATATGCATATATCTAGGACTGAATTGTGGGGTCGGGTATATGAATCTTCAACTTTACTAGAAAATGCTGCACTGTTTTCCAAAATGATTGTAACAGTGCACAGGTGGTAATATATGTGAATTCCCATTGAGCCACATCTCTACCAATTATTAGCCACACCACTGTTTTTAAGTGTTTCCCTGCTAGTGAGCATGTGAAGATAACACATTGTGGTTTTAATTTACCATTCCCTAAGGTTGAATAAATATATTTTCATATGTTTATTAGACAATCATGTTTTCTGTGAAATGCATGTGCAGTGGTTTGCCCACTATTCTCCTGAGGGCTGGGATTTATTTAAATATTCTAGACATTGTGTTTTGTCAGTAATACATGATGCATATATCCTATCCAAGTTTGTGGCTTGCATTTTAAGTCTCCAAATATTGTCATTGGGTGAACAGTTCTTGATCCTGGTGTCATCAAAATTATCTGTCCTTTTCTTTGGTTTATGTATTTTTTAGATTGTTTAAAATTTTTTTCTACCCCAAGGTTTTAAAGATATTCTACATATTAACAAATTTATCATTTTGTATTTACATTAAAATCTTTAATTAACCTCCATTTGATTTTTATATGTAGTATGAAGAGTCCAAATTTATTTTTCCATATAATAGCCAATTGTCCTAACTTTGTAATGAAAACTCCATTTTTTCCCCAGATATATGCAGAATCATCTGTCATGTTAAACACCTGTTTATGATTAGCCCCATTTCTGGAGATTTCTATCTACTCTGTTTCATTTGTCTATTTATCTATTTCTGTGTGAGTGATATAGTGTGTTAATTACTGTACTTTTGTAATAATTTTGTTAAATGGGAGGGCACAACCCTAACATTTTATTCTCTATCAGTTATCTAGACTCTTTTTGCCCTTTAATTTCATATAAACTTTGCATAAGCAATTATAATGATTCAAAAAAGATCAATAGAAGGAAAATATTATTGGGGTTTTAATATCCATAAAGCCAGTATGGAAAAAAGTGAGTTTTTGCAGTATAAATTCTTTCAATTTGTTAATCAAGTACAGATCTCCCTTTTTTATATTGTATTTAATGTCACTCTACATGAGTTCTTACTATAAAATTATAGAAATTAAGACAGGGTTGTATTAAAGAAAGATAGTTACAGAGATCAATAAATTTCAAAAGTAGATCCACAAAGGTAATTTCACCAAATGGACAAAAATAATTCGATAGAGAAAGAAAAGTCTTTTCCAAAAAAGACTATATATATATGTGTGTGTATATATATATATATAAAACCATACCTCACAATATACAAAAATTACCTACAAATAAATCATAGAACTTTGTCTAATTAGAACTATATAACATCTGGGGGGAAGCCTTGCTATTTGGGGCTGACAACAATTTCTTTGACAACAAAAGCATGGTCTATAAAAGAGTAACTGAATAAATTTTATGTGTTAAAAAAAAAAAAAAAAAAAAAAGAAAAAAAAAAAAGGGGAAAAAAAAAAAAAAAAAACAAAAAAAAAAAAAAAAAAAAAAATTTTTTAAAAGGGGGTGGGGGGAAAAAATAAAAAATTGGGTTGGTGTATTTAAAAAAATAATAATAATTAAAAATAAAATTTGGAGAGGAAAAAAAAAAAAAAAAGGGGGGGGGGGGGGGGGGTAAAAAAAAAAAAAAAGAAGGAGAAAAAAAAATTTTTTTTTTTTTTTTCTAAAAAAAAAAAAAAAAAAAAAAAAAAGGAAAAAGGGAAGACCAAAAAGAAAAAGAGGGGGGGGGGGGAAGAGGAATTAAAAGGGGGGGGGGGGGGGGGGGGGGGGGGGGGAAAGGGGGGGGGAAAAAAAAAAAAAAAAAAGAGAGCAGAAAAGCAAAGTCTCATACTGGGAAAAATATTTGCAAATCACATATCTGATGAAGGACTTGTTTGTATCTAGGATATACTAAAAAAAAAACCCCACAAAATTTAACAATCAATAACAAGACAAAAAGGCTACAATCAATCAGTAAAACATTTGACTAAAAAAGATATATGGATGAAAAATAAGCACATGAAAAGATTAAGGTATTTAGTCATTAGGAAAATGTAGATCAGAACTGAAATGAGATACCACTACATATCTATTTGAATGGATAAAATTTTGGTAAGTACTTACCATAGCAACTGCTGACATGGATGCAGAGCAACCGGAACTTTCATGAATTTCTGGTGGGAATGCAACATGATCCAGCCACTTTACAAAACAATTTGGCAGTTTTTTATAAAGTTAAAAATACACTTATCATGCGACACTGCAGTCCCACTCCTAGCTATTTATTCTGGTGAAATGAAACCTTCTGTTCACAGAAAAACGTACATGTGCATATTTATAATGGTTTTATTTGTAATTATACAAAGCTGGAAACTATTCAAAGGTTGAAACAGGGACTGTTTACACAAACTCTGGCACATCTATGAAATGGAATACTACCAGAATGAAAAGACATGAACAAGTCATACACAGAAGAGTGCAGATGGATCTTAAATGCTTTATGGTAACTGAAAAAAGTCAGACTTAAAGTCTACATCCTGTATTATTACATTTATATTACATTGTGGAAAATGTGAAAATATTTGGACATAGAACAAATCAATGATTTCCCCAGGCAACTGGAAAATAGTTGACTGCCAAGGTATAGTGCAGTGGCATATTTGGGAGGGGGCGGGGAGATGGAACTGTTTGCTCTGTTGATTGTGGTGGTGGTTAGAGATCTGTATGTATTTGTCAAAACCCATATATAGTGCAGTTAAAGAAAGTGAATTTTACTGTATGTGCTTTATAACTTAATAAAATAATTTTAAAAAGAACATCTGATTTTATTATAATCACATCAACTTTATTTTGTTTAGTGCTAGTAGGGCATGTCTTTTTTAACCATCTTTCTGGGACTTTGTGTGTATGTATGTATGTATTTACATTATTGAACATCATCAGTGATGGTCTTCTTTTCAAAAAACATAAGGGCATTTTATTTACTTTTTATTTTTGTATTTATTTATTTATTTTCCATCACCGGTTACCACCCCTATACCCTCCTCCACCTCTCCCCACCCGCTCCTCCCCCCGCAATCACCACACTGTTCCCCTGTGTCCATGAGTTCTTTCTCTCTCTCTCTTTTTTTTTTTTTGCTCATTCTCTCTAAGCCCCCACTCCCTAGATTCTCCCAGCTGTCAGTCTGCTCTCTACCACTCTGTCTTTATTTGCTTGTTAGTGCATTTTGTTCATTAGATTCCAAATATGAGTGAAATCATGGTACTTGGGTGACCTTGTATTTAAAAGCGCACATATTTTAAATAGGATTTTTTTCTTTTTAAGGATCTTTAATAATCTTATCATCTTTATCATTTAATTGGCCTGTTTAGCTCCTCTATAATTAATGGAATTCCTGATCTACTTTGGTTTAAATTTACCTTCTTGTTATTTGTTTTCCACTTGGCCTCTGTGTTTATTCTTTTATTTCCTCTTTCTTACATTTCTTTAGATTAATCAAGTATTTTACTTAATTTTTCCATATTTTCTATTTTTATTCCACTTCCTTCATTCTCAAGGGCACATCTCCTGCTCCTTCATGGATAATTACCCCTCCTTACATGACTGTTAGGGCCTATATGCATGTTCACTATCCCCTTGAGCCACCAAGGCTTCAGCAACTTCACAAATCTGACTTCAAATTCTTCTTAGGTTCTGGGACATGGGAATTTTGTCTTAATTTTGAAAACCCAGAAGACATTAAAAATGTCTATAGATGTATTTTATGCAACAGTTCTGTTTGTTTGCAGTAAAAAGGTCTCTTGTTAGTTTAGTTCTCCAACATGCAAAACTAAGAAGTAAAACAGTCTTACAACTTGATATGCACATTTGGGGAATTTAAAGTAACTCTGTGTCGCCAGAATGTAGAGCTAAGCTCATGGTGGAGTGAGAATGGTGGGAAATAACCAGGTGGGGAAGAATCACCATAAAGAGCGACATGCCCTGTGATCAGATTAAGAATATTCCTACAAAAGCAATGGAATATATTTTTAAAATCATTTTTAATTGTTATTCTATTACAGTTTTCCGAATTTTTTGCCCTTTGCCCTCCTCTGCTCGTCCCACCCGCCACTCCCACAGTTAATTCCCACACCGTTGCCATGTCCTTCAGTCATTCGTATGTGTACTTTGGTTAGTCCCTTCCCTTTCTTTCCATATTATCCCCCTCTCTCCTCCCCTCTGGTCACTCTGTTCCATATTTCCATGCCTGTGGTTCTATTTTGTTTAGTAGTTTATTTTGTTCATTATACTCCTTTTAATAGGTGAGATCATATGGTATTTGTCTTTCACTGACAGGCTTACTTCACTTAGCATGATATTCTCCAGGTACATTGATAATATCACAAAAGATGGGAGTTCCTTTTTCTTTCTGCTGAATAATATTCCACTGTGTAAAGTACCACAGTTTTTAGAGCCAGTCATTTACTGATGGGCATTTACACTGTTTCCAGCACTTGGATATTATAAATAGCATTGCTATGAACATTGGGGTGCATAAGTTCTTTTCCATTGGGGGTTTGGGATTCTTAGGGCATAATCCCAGCAGTGGAGTTACTGGATCAAAAGGCAGTTCCTTTTTTAAGATTTTGGGGAAATTCCTTACTGTTTTCCATAGTGGTTGCACCAGTCTGCATTCCCACCAACAGTGAACTAGGGTTTCCTTTTCTCCACATTCTCGCCAGCACCTGTTGTTTGTTGATTTATTAATGATGGTCATTCTAACAGGTGTGAGGCGATAGCTAATTGGGCTTTAATTTATATCTCTCTGATGGCTACTGATGTTGAGCATCTTTTTATATGTCTATGGGCCATCTTTATGTCCTGCTTGGAGAAGGGTCTATTCAGATGCTTTGCCCATTTTTTAATTGGATTGTTTGTCTTCCTGGTGTGGAGTCATGAGTTCTTTATATATTTTGGACCTCAAACCCTTGTCTGATGTATCATTGGCAAATGTGATTTCCCATACAGTTGGCCCCTTTTCATTTTGATGATAGTTTCTTTAGCTGTGCAGAAAGAAGCTTTTTAGTTTGATGCAAGCCCATTTGTTTATTTTTTCTTTCAATTCCCTTGGCCTAGGATATATATTGGCAAAAAACATTGCTACATGGGGCATATGAAATTTTCCTGCCTATGTTTTCCTCTAGGACTTTTTTGGTGTTGTGACTTATGTTTAAGTCTTTAACCCATTCTGAGTTTATTCTGGTGTATGGTGTGGGTCTAGTTTCTTTTCTTTCTTTCTTTCTTTCTCTTTCTTTCTTTCTTTCTTTCCTTCTTTCTTTCCTTCTTTCCTTCTCTTCCTTCTCTTCCTTCTCTTCCTTCCTTTCTTTCTTTCTTTCTTTCTTTTTCTTTCTTTCTTTCTTTCTTTCTTTCTCTTTCTTTCTTTCTTTCTTTCTTTCTTTCTTTCTTTCTTTCTTTCTTTCTTTCTTTCTTTCTTCTTTCTTTCTTTCTTCCTTTCTTTCCTTCCTTCCTTCCTTCCTTCCTTCCTTCCTTCCTTCCTTCCTTCCTTCCTTCCTTCCTTCCTTCCTTCCTTCTTTTTTGGCATGTACCAGTCCAGTTCTCCCAATACCATTTATTGAAGAGGCTATCTTTACTCCATTGTATGCTCATGACTCCTTTGTCAAATATTAATTGACCATAGAGGCTTGGGTTTATTGTGGGTTCTCTATTCTGTACCATTCATCTATGTGCCTGTTCTTGTACCAGTACCAGACAGCTTTGATTATAGTGGCCTTAGGTAGTATAGTTTTATATCAGGTATTATGATCCCTCCTACTTTGTTTTTCTTTCTTAAGATTGCTGAGGCTATTTGAGGTCTCTTGGTTCCATATAAATTTTTGAAATATTTGTTTCAGATCTGTGAAATATGCCTTTGGTATTTTAATAAGGATTGAGTTGAATTTATAGGTTGCTTTGTGCAATATGGAAATTTTAATCATGTTAATTTTTCCAGTCCATGAACACAGTATATGATTCCACTTACTTGTATCTCCCTTAATTTCTTTCTTAAGTGTTTTACAGTTTTTCAGGTACAGGTCATTTACCTCCTTGGTTAAATTTATCCCTAGGTACTTTATTTTTCTTACTGCTTTAGTAAATGGGATTTTTTTTTCTAGTTTCTCTTTCTGATATTTCATTGTTGATGTACAAAATACCATTGATTTCTAAATATTGACTTTGTATCTCACTATTTTGCCAAATTCACTTATTAGTTCAAGTAGTTCTTTGATGACAACTATAGGGTTTTCAATGTACACTATCATGTGGTCTGCAAATAATGACAGTTTTATTTCCTCTTTTCCAAATTGGATGCCTTTTATTTCTTTTTCTAGTTTGATCCTTGTGGCTAGAATTTCCAGTACTATGTTGAACAAGAGTGGTGAAAGCAGATACCCTTGTCTTGTTCCTGATCAAGGAGAAAGCTTTTAGTTTTTGCCCATTGAGTGTAATGTTGGTTGTAGGTTTCTTGTATATGACTTTTAATATGTTGAGGTATGCTCCCTCTATTCCCACTTTGCTGAGTGTTTTTAGTCATAAGTGGGTGCTGGATTTTATCAAATGCTATGCCAGCATCTATTGGTATGATCATGTGGTTTTTGTCCATCATTTTGTTTATGTGGTGTATTACATTTATTGATTTGTGAATGTTGTACCATCCTAGCATCCATGGGATGAATCCCACTTGTTCATGGTACATGCTTTTTTAAATATATTTCTGAATCCACACTGACAATATTTTATTGAGGATTTTAGCATCTGTTTATCAGAGATAATGGCCTATTGGTTTTTTTCTTTGTTGTGGCTTTACCTTGTTTTGGAATTAGGATGATACTGGCCTTGTAAAAAGAGTTTGGGAGTCTTCACTCTTGAATTTTTTTGGAATAGTTTGAGAAGTATAGGAGTTAGTTCTTCCTTAGATGTTTGATAAAATTCACCTGTGAAGCCATCCGATCCATGGCTTTGTTGTACTGAGAGTTTTTGATTACTGCTTCAATTTCACTACTTTTTATTAGTCTGTTCAGGCTTTCTGCTTCTTCTTGATTCAGTTTTGGAAGATTGTATGTTTCTAGATATTTGAACACTTTTCCCAGGTTGTCCAATTTCTTGGCATGTAGTTGCTCATGGTAATTTCTTACAATCCTTTGTATTTTTGTGGTATCAGTTGTAAATTCTCTTTTATGTCTGATTTTATTTATTCGGGTCCTCTCTCCTTTTTCTTAATGAGCCTGGTTAAAGGTTTGTCTCTTTTGTTCATCTTTTCAAAGAACTAGATCCTAGATTTATTGATGCTTTGAATTTTTCTTTTAATCTCTATGTCATTTAATTCTACCCTGACCTTGATTATTGCCTTCCTTCTAATCACCCTGGACTTTGCTTGTTGTTGTTCCTCTAGTTCTTGTAGATTTAGGGTTAGGTTTTTTATTTGAGATTTTTCTGTCTTCTTTAGGTAGATCTGTATCGCTATTAGCTTCCTTCTCAGTACTGCCTTCACTGTGTCCCATAGATTTTGGGTTGTTGTGTTTCATTTTCACTTGTTTCCAGATACTTTTTGATTTCTTCCTTGATCTCATTATTGACCCATTCATTATTTAACAATATATTATTCAGCCTTCATGTATTTGAATGTTTGTGGGGTTTTTTTCTTTGAGGTTGGTTTCTTGTTTCAATCTATTGTGATCTGAGCACATGCTTGATATGATTTCAATTTTTGTGGGCTTATTGAGGCTGTTTTGTGTCCTACCATGTGATCTATCTTGAATATATTCCATATGCAGTTGACAAGAATATGTATTCTCCTTTCTTGAAGTGAAAGCTTCTGTATATATCAACTAAGTCCATTTGATCTAGAGCATAGTTCAATGCCACAATATCCTTGTTGATTCTTTCCTTGGAAGATCTACCCATTGTTGAAAATGGGGTGTTAAAATCCCCGATGATGAGTTGCTGTCAATATCTTTGAAGTCCTCCAAGGTTTTCCTTATATATTTAGATGCTCCTATGTTGGGAGCATATATGTTTACAAGGGTTATCTCTTCTTGATGGATTACTCTCTTAAATATTATGTAGTATCCTTCTTTCTCTCTTTTTATGGCCTTTGTTTTGGAATCTATTTTGTCCAATATGAGCATTGCTACCCCAGATTTTTTTTCATATCCAATTGCTTGGAATATTTTTTTCCCATCTCTTCATTTTCATTCTGTGTAGATCTTTTGTTCTGAGGCAGGTATCTTGGCGGGTCTCTTGTACACAGCGTATATATGGGTCATGTTTTCTTATCCATTCAGCTCACTTATGTCTTTCTTTATATGTTTTTAAAAGATTTTATTTATTTATTTTTAGAGAGAGGGGAAAGGAGAGGGAAAGAGAGATAGAGAAACTTCAATGTGTGGTTGCCTCTTGTTCTTCCCCTACTGTGGACCTGGCCCGCAACTCAGGCATATGCCCTGACTGGGAATCAAACCAGAGACCCTTTGGTTCACAGGCTAACACTCAATCTACTGAGCCACACCAGTCAGTGCTCCCCTGTATCTTTTGATTGGAGCATTTATCCATGTACACTTAAGGTTATTATCAATAGGTACTTATTCACTGACATTTTTTTTCCCTTTGTAGCTGTGTTCCTCTCTATCTCTCTCTTCTTCTTCATCTTCTTAAAGCAGTCCTTTAACATCTCTTGCAATTCTGATTTGGTGGAGATGTATTCTTTTAGCCTTTTTTTTGGTCTTGGAAACTCCTTATTTTACCTTCCATACTAAATGAGATCTTTGGTTGGTAGAGTAGTCTGGTTGCACGCTTTAGCTTTTCATTACTTGGAAAATTTTTTGCTATTCCCTTCTGGCTTATAGTGTTTCTGCTGAGAAATCAGCTGATAGTCTTATTGGAGCTCACTTCTATGTTACTCGCTATTCTTCCTTGATGCCTTTAAGATTCTCTCTTTGTGTTTAAATTTTGCCATATTAATTATGATGCATCTTGGAGTGGGCCTCTTTGGGTTCATCTTAATTGGGACCCTCTGTGATTCCTGGACTTGTGTGACTCTTTCCCTCCCCAAGTTAGGGAAGTTTTCTGTCATTATTTTTTCAAACAGGTTTTCTGTCCCTTGTTCTTCTTCTTCTCTTCCTGGTATTCCTATGTTATGAATATTATTGTTTCATGTTGTCCTGTAGCTCCTTTAAACCTTCTTTGTTCTTTTTTGAGCCTTTTTTCCTTTTGTTAATCCATCTGGGAGTTTTTTTCTACCTTGTCCTCTAGCTTGCTGGTTTGACCCTCTGCTTCATCTAGCCTGCTTTTAATTCCTTCTAATATATTCTTCATTTCAGATACTGTATTCCTCTCCTCCGGGAATTGATAGTTTTTATATCCTTTTTTATGCTAGTGTATTTCACAGTAAGTTCTTTGTAGCTTTCATGGAGGTCCTTGTAGTTCTCACTGAGCTCCTTGAGGATCCTTATGAACATTTATTTTTTTTAAACTCAGTGTCTGATGATTTGTTTGCCTCAGTTTCATTTATCATTCATTCTTGGGATCCCTCCTTTCCTTTTGATTGGGGGTTATTTTTTTGTCTCTCCACATTAGGTGACTCTTCTTATTTGTTTCTGCATATTAGATTGATTTGCTTTGACTCCCTGTTTCTGTGGTAGGAGACCTGTGAGACTCAGTGGTGCAGTCTCCTTGATGTCCTGATTTTGATGCTTTTGGAATGCCCATTATGCCATTTATGTGGGCTCTCTTCTTGTAACTGGGTTTTGGTTGTTATTTGGTCATTCTTTGGTGGGTTCTTCCCTCCAGCTGGCTGACTGAGAGTCACTCCGTCCACCACATCTTGTATGCTGTTTTATAGGTACTGCCAGAACACCACCAAACAACCTAGGAAACAAACCCTCACCTGCAAAAGTAATCTCTACCCTCAACCACACAATCAATAGCAAATGAGAAGATATTAATAAGTGTAAACAGATTAAGAATATTATAAGAAAGGAAAAAGGAATATGAGATGACTAACTGAAAGAAAAATAATTTTAAGAGAGTAGATGGAGGACAAATAATAAGAGTAGGAAATAGAAACAAGGTGAAGAATTTACATTGTAAATAAAAAAGGGAGGGAAGGAGGCAGAATGAAGTAAGAGAAGGAAAGCATATAGTATTAGAATGAAAAAATTTTTAAAAAATATAGTTTAAAAAATATAGTTTTAAAAATTGGAGAAAAATATCCACCACAGCAATATGAACAACAAATGTGCAAAGATTAATATAGGTGAAATGGGAATAAGAAGGAAAAAAGGCAGAAAGAAAAGTTTATTAGATGTTTAAGTGAAAGCAACTTTGAGAGGACAGAGGGAGAAGGAGTACTAAGAGTGAGGAATGGAAATCAGTGTAAGGCAGGGGAAAATTAAAATTTAAAATACAAAAAAGAAAGGGCAGGAAGAGGGCAAAATGGAATAGGAGAGGGAAATGGTAAAATTTGAGATTTGAAATATAAAAATAATGAAGATCTAGAAATGAAATTGAAGAAATGCAACAACCACCATCACCTCAACAACAAACAGGCAAAGACTGATAAAGGTGAAGAGAGAATAAGGGCATTTTAAGAACAGGAAAAAGAATATGGGATGGCTAATGACAAGAGAAATGGTTTTGAGAGGATGAAGAGTGAGAAATGGTAAGGGTGTGGAAAAGAAACAAGTCATAGCAAGAAAAAAAATAAAATTTAAAACAAAATAAGAGGAAGGAAGAATGTAAAATGGAGTAAGAAAAAGAAGGAGCAAAATATGAGATTTGAAATAAACTAAAACATAAAAACTAGTGAAATAATAGGCACAAACTTGAAAGAAAAGAAATGAATATTAAAAATATATGCGAAAGAGAAAATAATGCAAATCATGAAGAAGACCACAGTAGAATTCATCTCAGTAGAATCCAGTAGAAGAGAACTGTCTTCTCTTTCAGGATCCTCCCCTGGCAATGTCAGATGGTGTCCTAGTCTGGCCTTAGGTAGCCTGTGCAAGACTATAAATGATCAACAGTCTGTGGCTGTCTCCTTCAGCTTTGGCTAGTCCCAACTGTTCTGTTCATCAGCCCAGGTGTGGTTCATTTAATGACCTGCCAGCTGTTCATCAGCCCATGGCCCAGGTGTGGTTCATTTAATGACCCAAAAGGATTGCCAGTGCCTTCTCCCCCTGTCTCCATATGGGACCTCTAGTGTGATAGAAAGGATGGGAACCCTGGATCACCCCTGGGAGGCACTATTCAGTCTTCAGGGAAGATGGTGGGAGTGTTTCCCCATCCCCTTACCACATATCTTGGTCTGTCCCAGGTTCTTTCTAATAATGTATGATTTCTGGTAAATTAGCTGTCCGTTTCCTGTGAGGGGCCAATCTGTGTAAAAGGTGCAGCTCTTTCCTGCTTGGCACAGACAGCAGCTCCTTCTAGGCACAGAGGCTGGGTGGAGCCCTGAATACCCCTTGCTGTGCCTGTCTCTAATCTCTCTGATCTGCCGGTTTTAGTGGATCAGGGCCTGAGGAACAGTGTAGATCATAGTGTCTGGTAAAGGGTGCTTTCAGAGCTTTTTCTTCTTCTTCTGCAGAAATGCACCCACCTGGGGGTTCCTGAGCCAGGCTTCACTGATCTGGAGCCTATAATCCCACATCTGGGGGTTGGGCTCACCAGTCTGAGGGGACTTGCCTGGCTGCGGCAAATCTCAGGCATTCGGCTCCTAGCTGTCCAGTCCGTAGCCAGCTATTCTAACACTGGAGGCTCAGGCCAAACTCTCCACTCTGCCCAGTCCCCTGCTTATCAGTCATGCTGAGCTGGGTCCCACAGTCCCTTTGGCATGTCTCAGTCCCTCTCAGTTCTTGGTTAGCAGAGCTGCTACCCACACGCACATGCACACGAGCACCAGGTCTCTGCCAAGTCTCAAGTCTCCCCTCAGCTCCTCTTTTAAAAGAGTTTCTGTACGGCCCCCACATTTCAGCACTGAGCCCTGGGGTGCCTGTTCTCCACATGTTCTCCTTCCCCAAAAATTACAGTCTCTCTCAGTTAGGGCTGGCTACTGCCTGCCACAACCTCTGACAGTTTTAGATAAAGTTTCTCTCTGGATCCCTTTTGGGTGGCACTGGGAAGAGTCCTGCAGCAATACTATAACATGGGGCAGTGGTAGGGTGCTGTCCCCACTCTCTCCAGAGATTCTCAGCATCAGGCTGGTCTGCTCCTGCCATTCTGTTTCTGCAGCCAGCACCTCCCTGGCTGCCTCTCTCTGCTGCCAGAGCTCACAGACTCCTGAGCCAATCTGCAGCCACCCCGAATCTGTACAGCCAGAAGTGTACCCAGTGATCTGGGTAGCAGTGGCAGCAGTTGCTCTGTTAAGAGAGCCCAGGCTGCCTGCTCCTCAGTGCCCTGAAGACAGGCAGGCTCTTGCCCACTCACAGACACTCCCCACACTCTGGTCCACATATGCACTCACATGTGCTCTCACACACTTTCTGCTGGATATTTGAGTTAATTGCTCTGTGGTTAAGCTGCAAGACCGGTCTGGGTCTGGGAGCAAATGGATGGAACTTCCAGCTACTCAGCAGCCATTTTGAATTCCCTCAGAATACATTTTTTTAAAAAAAGAAAAAATGAGTTTAAAGAGGGGAATGAACCCTCGCTGGTGTGGCTCAGTGGATTGAGTGCCAGCCTGTGAACCAAAGGGGCATGGGTTTGATTCCCAGTCTAGGGCACATGTCCTGGTTGTAGTCCAGGTCCCCAGTAGGGGGCACGCAGGAAGCAACCACACATTCATATTTCTCTCCCTCTCTTTCTCCCTCCCTTACCCTCTCTAAAAAATAAATAAATAAAATCTTTTTAAAAATTACAAAAAAATAAAATAAATAGGGAAATGATGTGACCAGACTGTATTTTAGATAGATTGTTTTGGCTTCTCTTAGGGATCAAAGTTAGTCATTAATGTTTGCATGAAACCAGTGTCTCTGCTATTCCTCTTTATGAAGTTCTGATTCCTGGAAGAAATTTCCAAAGATCTCTAAATGTTCCTCATATTTTCTCTATTGATTGATTCAATCATAATGAACATGTGCCACTTATATCATCAAGAAAAAAACATATAAAGCTATTTTCTATTTGGGGAAATTACATGTAAGATACCTGGCTCCTAAAGATATAGTTATATATTAAGTTGGGGGAAAAAACAAAAACAAAACCAAGGAAACAAGTATGAACTATAAAAGTGAAGCAGATATATACCAAAGAAGCAAAAGATTGCCTTTGTACTGGTAGAGTTCACAAAAGCAGGTGATTGTTCATGCTTTGCTGCTTTTTACCAAGGCAACAGAGACCACTGATGGAGCTCACATGAGCCCTTTCCATTGTGCATGTGTGTCTCCTTTTAGACTTTTGCAGGGAACTGATTGCCAACATCTTGTACCTATTTCAATTTGATAAAAAGCTCCAGGTAACAGTAGACTATGAGAGTAGATAGAGGGGCTGATTCCATGTCAACTCCCACCCACACTGGTCTACACTTTTTCTGAACTCATGTTGCATCATGTACCTTGGCATTTGTGTTCTAATTATTAAAACAGTATTTCTCATAAATACAATTTATTAGGTTTTTACTACATTCCAGGGATACATTATGTCCCATGTACATAGATGCATTATGTGTGTAATATCATTTCTTTTTAACAACCCTAGGAAATTAAGTATTATTTTTCCCATTTCACAGAGGAAGCAACAGAAGTTCGTGCATAACTTGCACAAGATAACCCACCTATTCATTCAACTGCAAATATTTGTCTAGCATCTATCTAGTTTTCAGGCTCCAAATTTAGGTGGTTAGCATATTTTTTTTTTATTTAACCCTCGGAAAATCTCCAGATAGTTATTATGATCACCATTTAATAGATGAATAATCTGTATAACAGAGATATTAAGCAACTTGCCTAAAGTCACATACTGATAAGTGTGAACTCCTAATTCAGGCCAGGCTACTCCAAAGCCCATGCTCTAAATGATTTATTTTTCATCTGACTTGTCCATTTATTCCTAAATCATCAAGATCTGGGCCTATGCTCCCACACTACCTAACACATACTGAATATGAAGGAAAAATATGTTGATGTAAAAGGAGAGCCAAGAATATGTTTATTAATAATTACCAGAGAAATCCAAGGAGAAATAATACAAGGGTGTCTGACTATGTAGCATTGCTGAGGAATAAAAGTTTTATATGAGGGCATCTTACCAGATACCTCAACTATTTTTAATGAAACCCCTTCTAGCGAGAGCTCTGTCCTGTTTTGTTTTTTTTTACACAATGTGATCAATGTAATTTAATCTACTACTGAGAAGTCAGGATCATTGTCAGAAAGTCATTTATAAACTAACTCTAATATAAGGTTGCTAATAAAACTGTGTTTACAATAGCTCATCCCTAAATGAAAGAAAGTCTTTAGCTCTTAACTAACAGCTTTAACTTATTTATTCTGACAAGCCATGTGCTCCAGCAGTAAAATTTTAAAATTTGCTGCTTCTAATTTTTTTGGATTGGTAAGAACAGACTCAAGCCTAAAAGAATTATATGTAAAGTAAATACATTCAAGGTTACCAAATAGATCCAGAGGATAAATGTAATGGTACTATTTTTGCTATTCCAGGGCCTCTTTAATTTACTTCACGTATTTTATTTGTTTCTTAGCTTGTTTGCAGAGTGAAAGTGGAGCCAGGCTAGAATTGCCAAAAATATGATTCTTGGTTAGTGGAGTAATTTTTTTACCCGATTTACCTTTATTATCCTAGCTATAATGATAATAACAGCAATGTTTTTGATCAGGCATTATTCTCCTTTTTGTTCTTTTCTATCTTTTCTAATTCATTTAACTTAAACTATCATGGAGGTTACTGGAATAGGGTGGGCAAAGTGGAGTTGGTGCTAAAAAAAACTTGGATGTCAAACTTAAATATCACTAGTTATCATTTAGATAAAAATTTCTGTTTCAATTGAAGACATTGGAACTCTGAAGTCAAGAGAGACTATTAGTTTTTATGGCTAATTGGAGGCAGTACTCAGAACTAAAATTCTAAAACTTCATTCCCATGTTCCTTTAGTGTTACTATTATTTGAGTAATAGAGTCATTGCAGATTTCATTTCCTTTTGGAATAGCTGAGCAATGATGATCTATAATTTATTCTCATTGTTTTGCATCTTTAGGTCAGCCTAATTTTTAGGTGTTAAATGGAAAAAAAGACAAAATCCTGAGTATTGTTGAGCATAGAAGACAAATAAAATTCATGTAAACTAGTCAATTATAAAATAGTTTCTGCTTACTTCTTTCTGTGTATTAGGAGCACAAAAGGTCTTTTAGCCATGAAGTGCCATTTTAAACTTGATATTAGCCTCTTTAATGAATTATTACCTCACTCAAGACAGGGTTCTTGAGTAATTCTGTGTTTCCAAGCACTCTTCTAGGATCATAAGATACATCAACAAATAAAAGAGGCAAAAATCCCATCCAAATGGAGTTTACATTTTTGTAAGGGAAAGTAATAATAGACAATAAATATAGCATGCACATAATTTTATAGTATGTTAGAAATGTAATGAAGAATAAAGAGAGAGGAGTGGGGAAAGAGGAATAGAAGTTTGAGAAATAGGAACAGGCAGGTGGAAGTGCTGGCAGAGAGTGATACTCAGAGTTAATTCTACTCATGTCAGTATTAAATTATCTCTCATTTTTCCTCGTATGTATCATCCTTATAGCTCTATGCTAAACTTCTATGTCTTAGACTTTTTATTGCAGTTTCCATAATCCTTAGCACAGAGCTGACCTCATGGTAGGAGTTCAATAACTATTTGGTGATTTACTGTATGCTTATTCTATTTAATAGATAACCTTCATTTAAAACTATTTTTAGATTAAAATTGGCCTTATGAAATGACATGTTAAATGAACTTTAAATGTTAATTGAAAAATTTAGTTTTTTCTTAATTATTTAAAGCATTTGAGGAGTATGGTTTAGGTCCCTTTATTAGGCACCAAAAATAAAAAGTCAGACTTTTCCAAAGTCACAGTCACTCATCACATATGGTTCCTAGTCTTTTACTGTGATATCAGCCAAAAAGTTCTTCATAACTAGAAACAGGGCAGTAGGCAGAGGGCATGGGTAGCATGGTGGATAACTTAGAGTCCAGAACGGCACCTGGAGTCCAGTGAATGATGGCAGCCTCTCTTTCTTGGGCATCATCAATCCATGAAAGATAGCCTGGGAATTCTAGTCAGCTGTAAAAAGGGACCGTGGGATTGTCCTCTTTGGAAAATACTATTCATTAACATGGTAAATAGAAGCAGGACTGAAGACCAGGTCTTTTCCTGTGTTCCTTCAACATTGCTATTATTTGCACAATTCAATCACTATAGATTTGATTTCCTTTGGATTTAGAAAAACATAGAAATCACTTTAGGCTGCAGTTGGGGTTCTGCCTGGCAATGAGCAGGATAAACTCTGTGGCATTATTGCTCAGTTGAGACAATAAACACAGTCTGATGACATCAGCTAAGATGGAGATCAAGAAAAGCCAAACCACTCCAAATTTCATAACTTTTAATTTTTATAATAATGATAGTGATAATAAAAGCTGACATTTATTGAGTATTTACCTTGTGGCAGGCTCTCTCCTGCATGATTTACATGCATTAATTCACTGAATCCTCCTGACATTTCTACAAGACAACACTCTTACAATTTCCAACTTGCAAATGAGGAAAACTGAAACAAAGACATGATAAAGAACTAGTTTCATGATCACGCAGGAAGTGACCGAGCCAGAAGAGAAATGTATTCTGGATTCTTAGATTTGGAAGATACCTTAGCTTTTGCAACTTAAAGTGTTGTACATGGGCCTGCAGCAGTGGCTTCACCTGGTAGCTTTGTTAGACATGGAGACATGCAAGTCACACCCAAACCTCCTAAACCAGAATCTGCATTTTAACATGATCCTCACCTGATCCATATGCACATTAGAGTTTGAGAAGTGTTGTCCTACAACATCCCAGATAATTGTTTGGGTAGCCTCTTGCTTCCAAGGTGGGGAACTCAATAACCCACAGTCATCATATTTTTTTTGTAGGAGGGCTTTTAGTGATTTTTTTGAAGAAAAATTCTCCATATTTCTGTTTTCCTATTACTTTTAACTTTAGGTCTGAATGTTTCATTTTCAAACCATATATATAAGGTTAGACCTTCTTTCTATGATATCCCTTTAGCATTTGAGCATAGCTATCAGTTTGGATCTGGCATCCCCATTCTCATGCCCTGTCTGTGGCCTCTACCCTCACCTACTCTCAGATCCAAAAATATCAAAGCATCCACATTTCTTTTAATTTTTTATAAGCCCTGCTTTCTCTCCTGGATGCATTGTCATCTACTAATTCCTTCAAGACACAAATCGAATTCTAGGCGTGGTCAATTGCCTCCCTTTCATCTCAGACCTTATTCTTGGGGGAATTGCTTTTGTTTTTATATTTGACAAGTAGTGTTGTGATAATTTTATGTTGCATTTACTTCTAAAAATCCTTGAACTATACCTTCCATACATTCTCTTGCTGCACAAGGTAAAGACATATAAAGTTTTAGTCTATACTGTTGTCTTTTTCTTCCTGACCTCTCCGTTACTGAAATGACTCAAAAACTTCTTTGTTTACACATTACCAAAATTACTGATAAGTTTTTTTGAAGGTCAAAATCCCAGATCTTTTTCAAAAACCAGATACTTGCCATTGGGAATATTTCAGTTGTCTGTTGTGTTTTTAAGAATTCTACAGGTATAACTCATGTACTAGGTTAGTATTATTTTGATCATTTGGATAAAAAAAGTTCAGAATCTATTCTGGAAAATTATCTTCTCTGTAGACTCTCTTTCTAGTGGTGTAAGTGAAAACCAACATCTATGTAATTAGAAATATTCTTTTAAGAATCTGAGATTTAATGTTTGAAGGTTGTCCAAATTTATAGTGCAGGAGTATCATCAAAGAAATTCTTATAAATTAAACTGTCCAGGTCAATTGGCTCTAAATCACAGGGCCTTAGGTATGGACTAGGAATTTTCATTTTTAATGAGAATCTCAGAATGGCAAACAGTTTACAGACTGCATTTTAAAGATCTAGATCTTTCACAGAGGTATTTAGTTTCTTCATCCAATTTATCAGCATCTACATCATGCATAGTATTTAGTTTATTAAGCAGGGAGTAGTCATCATTAACTACTATTCACTAAATGCCTTTTGTGCAAGGGCCCCACAATAGATATTTAATTAAAATTAAGCGTTGAAGCTTTCAAAAATGTGGAACTCACATTTATTGTGATTGTCACTCAGATTTACCACGAAAAATCTTCTAGAAAAATGAGATCAACAGTAGGGAGAGGTCACAGAGTTCTTAGTGTTCCAAGAATTGCTGAGGATATATGTGTCCTTGACACTTTATACACATGCACAGTGTCATTGTCAGTAGCTGTGTATTTAAATACAAATAAGAAGATATAAATGTAAGATAGGAGGCTAAAAATCTTATGTACTATCTCCATGCTCATAATTTTCCATTTCCTTTCTAAGACATTTCCCCTGATAAGAAGCTTTATGAAAGAGCTTTACTGTATATATGAATAGTCCAAGTGTATAAACTAGACTCAAATTTATTACATATCTTTCCAAATTTAAATGGGTTGAAAAATGGGTCAAACAATCATAAGTACTATTATGTATTCTACTATTACCTGTTTTTAGAGGTTGGACTTAAGCAACTACTGCTTTACCTCAATTTCGTAAAACTCATGATTAAAATAAAATGAAAAACCTCCAAATGGTAAATTAATTCCAAGAATGGGTGTACTCTGGGATTCTGAATTTATTCAGGTGTTATCCATTTATTTAATGTTGGGTGAGCACAACAAAATACACATGTGAAAGTTATGGTTTAATTGAAAAGCATATAGCATAACTTAACTAGACCCTGCTGCATCATGCTAAAAGTAGCAGCATGTGGGGCTAAGTTTTTAAAAAATCTAATTATAAAGAGAACTATGGTAACGTTCAGCCAATGCCTCCAAGCCAATATTTAGTCTTTTCAATGGGTACTGCCTATATATTTGATAATTTCCAAAACCTGGAACTGTAAACATTGATACAGACAAGTTAAATAGAAAACACACAGAGACACACAGAGACACACACGTACTCCAGGAGAACCTCCTTACAAATGAGCAGTCCCTTGCTTTACAAATTCTTCTGAGTACATATAATCTAGTTCATGTGTCTTTTGGCTCTCATTCAGGATTTTTTACCCTCAGACTAGAATAGATAAATAAGATTTTCACCTGGTAGAAATCACCCTCTGTTTATCATTGGAAGTCTAGGTCAAAATGTAAACTCTCTGATATTAAGAGTTGCCTTAGACATAATGAGTAGGAACACTCATCTCAGTAAGCTGTAATGACATATGCTGGTGGGTTTTCATGAGTAAATGGATGTTCTGTCCTTCCTACTTCCTGCAGATCTGTACATTAGTGGTAGTTTGGCTAAATGTGGGAGTTAGAATAATGAGCCAACTTTCATCTGCTTTCCTAAATAACTCCTCTTTCTTCAAGCTACAATAGAAAGTGGGTTGAACTAGCTCATTAGGACTCAGAACTGGGAAACTTTACCCTAAGCTTGCTTTCTTGCTTTCTGGAAGATTTATTAACCTTTATTTTTGTCCAGGTATGATCTTTAAAACATTCAAAGTAAATCAACGTATTTTTTTTTTAGAAGTTAAGGGTTCCTTGAACCAGAGCATGGGTCTTCATGCTTCATGGACACCGAGAGGACACTTGATTAGTAAGGACATTCTCTTGAGGTGTGCATGTGTTTGTGTGTAGTTTAATTTGTCTGTATCAATGTTGTACAGTGCTCTACTTAATTTTGGCAGTCTTGAATGTGACTTTCCTTCCATAATGAGCTCCTTCATCTATCAAATATACTAAAGATTCATGTCATTAAGTACACTTGTCAGTTTTGATTGTAGAAATCCAGTCTTATAATAAATTTTGAATGTCAAAATTTAGTCCTGCAACTGAAAATTCCAGCCTTGGATTTCCAAAAGTATTCAATAACTTTTCTCTTTTTGAATGAAGAATTTCTAAGTTTAGCAACTATTAGTTTGGTTAATATTCACTCCATTTAGTTGTCACATATTTTCTTTGCTTCATATTGGGACCAAACTTGGCCCTGAACTGGCTACTAAAGTTTTAGATATGGGTATAAATATAGATAACATCACATAACACACCAGGCAATTTTGCTACCATAGATGAGGAAGGTCATTTTTAAACTCACCATGGATATATTCAAATCAGGTATTTTAACTTAAATATATGGGGAGTGGGGAGTGGGATATAAACCACGCATTTGTTTCAGTCCTTTCCAAACCTGGCTTGGGAAAAAGAGAGATTAACAAGTCAATTGCTAAAATCTCTATTTTGTCTATGCTTAAGTTTAATATATTGGAGATGGTTTTAATAACAAGAGAAATCACTGTTTATTACTTAGAACTAATACATTAAGACAAATCTCCAACAGATCATGTTGATATAACCAAAACAGTTATTCAACATAAGGCACTGTATAAATAAGTTAAGATTCTCATCCAAAGTCTTTTGCTACACTCATTTAATCAGTGGGTCTCTTTGCAGAATGTTTAAGAGGATAGTTAACTAACTATGGCAATTACATGAGATAAAGAAATTAGAGACATGAAAATGGAAAAGCGAAGGTAGAATTGTCTCTATTTGCAGGTAATATGATTATATACCTGAATCCAAGAGAACCAACTAGAAAACTACTATGAACAATTTTAAAAATTTGAGTTTGTTTAGAAAGGTACAAAATAATAAAAAAACTTATAGCTTTTGTATATACAACCAACAGCCAGTTTGAATATGTGAATAATGGGTCCATTTTAAAAATCAACAGAAAGTTTAAAATACATAGGAATAAATTTAATTTAAAAATGTGCTAGACTTATATGAAGAAAAATATAACTATATGACTGAAATAACAAACAGAAGACTTGAGTAAATAGGATATATTCAGGTTCGAGGACAGTAAGTTAATCAATAAATTTAGCACAATTCCAATTAAAATACTAAACCTTTCAATTAGACAATCTGGTTCTATTAAATATTTACCTTAAAAATAGATTTAAAAAATCCAGGAAACTTTTGAAAGAGAAGACTAATAAGACCAGACTAGAACTATTAATTTTACATATGGTCTTTGTAACTAAAACATGGGGGCACATACACAGGCAAACCAATGTAATAGAGTTGGAAGTTTACAAGTATTGAAGGGATATAATATGTGAACAAGATAGCATCTCCGGTAAATAGGGAAATGATAGTCCAAAAAATGGTGTTGAGACAACTGGATAACCATCAGTTCTCATAATATATAATAAATTATAATTGGATAAACTATTTATTTGTAAAAATTATGTAGGTGATAAAATGACAAAAGCTAAAGGTTTATGTACATGTGACTCAAAATACACAAGAAATAAAAATTTTCATGGCACCAGGGGCCATCAACTGGGATTCCAAGGGAAAAAAATGCAATGAAAGTCTGCCTTTAAACCCATTTTCCACTCATTCATTTACTGTACATACACCTCTTCTCATCCTCAGGAAACCACTCATATTACTTTATAATCTATCCTACCAGAGTTTTCCTTAATAAAAATTCAAGAAAATATACAGATTTTTATATATCTTCTATTTATACAAAGAAAATATTCTACATACATCATTTTATAGAAACTTGATGTTTTCATTGCATGATATACCTTGGAAACTTTTCTGAATAAGTATATAGAGAGTTTGCTCATTCTTTATGTAAATACCTGATATCCTATTATATGGATATGCCATTATTAATAGTACATTTTTGATGGAATTTTAGGTTGTTTACAATAATTATTCTCACAAAAATATTAGAAATGCAAGTGACTATTTAAAACAATTTCTTGGCACAGTTCTTAGAAATATGACATTCTCATTCAGAAAACAGGCTTTGCAAAAGGTATTATAAGAATCCTGATGGTATAGCATAACTAAGCTACTAAAGACACTGTTGATAAGACATAATAGTTTCCCTCCAAAATAATTTTACAAGCAAATTTGCTATGATATGACAGGCAGTGTTATGATTCTATCTTATATAAAATGAATATGAAATTATAATCATTATAATGATCAAATTACAGTAATTAGTACATAGAGAAGAGAATTTATCTGTGCCAATTCCACACACTAAAATAATTTAAGCAATAGTTATCTTATCAGTCACAATCCTTCCCAGAGAAAAAAAATAATGACAACTCTATAACACTCTATTTTCAACTATGTGGCAAAGAATTTGGCAAATGTTATTTCTATTTTAAAATGAGGGTTACAGAGAGAGGTTTGTGACATAATATATTACCATGGATTCATTTACTCATTTTGGCACATCCACCTATTAATTATTTCAACCTCATTCTACCAGTAGGGTTAACCTGATTACTCATGAAGAATAAGAATATTTTATATGTATATTGCTCCATTTTTTTGTCCAAAGCTTATCTAAACTGTTAAAATAATACATGGTATCTATAGATAGATAGATAGATAGATAGAAAGATAGATAGCCAGCCTGTCCGGAAAATGTCCAGCCACTGTTAATATAATGAGAATGGTTTGCTAACATCAATGTAATCTGTCAACCAAGGACAGAAAACTGGAATGCACATGCACGAACAATAATGACTTTACTGTACTAGTCAGTGGGGGCAGTACACAGTGTTGAGTGAGCATGTGTACTGTGTATCACATTCAAAATGACTGAGTGAGTAGAGCAGTGAATCTGCCTTAAATTTTGTGTTAAGCTTGAACATTCCTCTGCAAAAACTATTTGGACGATTCAGAAGCCTGCAGCTAGGGGAAACTGATGATTGGCAGCTTCATCACAACACACCTCCTCATGTATCACATCACATGCAGAGTTTTTGTTAAAACATTAAATCACCCAGGAGACTCAGTACCCGTATAGCCCAGATTTGGTGCCCTGTGACTTCTGGCTTTTCCCAAAAATAAAATCACCTTTGAAAGGGAAGAGATTTCAGACTGACAGTGAGATTCAAGAAAATACAATGGGACAGCTGATGGCGACTGGGCGAACTGCATGAGGTCCCAAGGTGCCTGCTCTGAAGGAGACTGAGGCATCATTGTCCTACATATGATGTTTCTTGTATGTTTTTCAATAAATGCCTCTATTTTTCATATTACATGGATGGATATTTTCTGGACATACCTTGAATATATAATTTTTTATGATGACTTTGGCCAC
The DNA here is from genome assembly GCF_021234165.1 of Pteronotus mesoamericanus. Lineage (NCBI taxonomy): Eukaryota > Metazoa > Chordata > Mammalia > Chiroptera > Mormoopidae > Pteronotus > Pteronotus mesoamericanus. Next base: position 28,650,037 of record NW_026555245.1, on the reverse strand, counting down.
CTTTGACTCAAACATCCAGTGGTCACAAGGCATTTTATCCTTCTAATGGGATTCTTGATGGGATAACATGATGGTAATAATTAATCGTATTGTTTATTCTGTCTCTGACTTTTGATGTTGAGGCTATAGTAACAGGTACCTTTCCTAAAAAGCATCTGAAAAATAGGAGATCTGTCTAATTAGCACCTTGCCTTAACTTTTCACAGCTATCAAGAAAAACCTTGTCTATATTTTCATATGGTATCTCATAAAGGTGTATGATGTTTTCAACAGTGATCGTCCATCCTTTGGAAATGTAATACTGTATTCTTGTGGGTTTCCTGTAACCACTTCTCACCTTCCCATAACATGAGACAGCATAGCCTATTTTATATTTTCAATTGATTCAATAAACTGCTTTTGGAATTTCCTAACTCCTCAACTTTCATAAATTACATTATGAAACATAGTATATGTTTCTAGTATCTAGTGAATGAGTTTTCAAAGACACAGTTGGCAATAATCAACCTTGAACAGTGGCTAACATTACATTTATGGGCCGGAGGAGAACGGTCATTGGCTCTCCGGAAAGCATTGTAGTGAAGTTTCGGCTGTCACAGTCACAGGAGAGCAGAGCAGGAATATTCAGGCGGTCAGAGCTCAGTGGCAAGGAACTGAACCATCAGGCATGCCTTGGTCAAAATGAAACAGAATATTCATTCTTTCTTTTAAATAATGTGTGTTCATGTAGAATGATGAGGTCATCTTGACACTGGTGAATTGTTTGATGTTCAATGCTAAAATTATTACAAAATGGTAACTACCATATAATATAGAATTGCACAGGTAGTGGTGATCAAATCCTGTATAATTCTAGAACAAGAATAAGTGTACTGAGTGATTAAAAGCAAGAACAACCACAAGAGATAAATGTGGAAAGAACAAAATCTCTGAGATCAGGCTGAGCTCAGTTACAATCTCCACTGTGCCATTTGCTAGCTAGTTATGGGAATTTGGGCCAGTTACTCTAGGTCTCCCAGCTCATTTCCTCATCTGTGAAATGGAGATAGTGGAAATTCCCTTAGGGAGGTTTGTGTGAGGATTCAGTGAGGTAATTGCCAAGCACGGGACTGAAATATAGTAGAGACTAACAAGGTTACAATGTTTAGTTTCATCTTTTCCTTTCTCTTTACAAATCTTCCATGGAAGCAGAAAATTGTCAGCAGTACCCACTTGTTTCTGGCCTATATTGCTTATATTTGTGTATTGTATAAAGGTAACTCTATTCATATTCTCTCTCTAGTCTTACTGAGAGCCAAATCATTTCTAAGTCATTCCTATTAGTTTTATATGATCTTAAATTATCATTAACATAAATGACATCTGGGAAAGCAAATTCCACAGCAATTAGCAGCTGGATACATAGTGCATTACCTCTCCATCACTAATATTTTTAATATTGTAAGACAGATGTTCTTTTGCCTTCATTTAATCACATTTTCCTCCTTCTGTCATCAGTATGAATGTTGGTCAATCGATCCTCAAACCACATAATCTTTACTTTTTTCTGCAACTACTTCAAATAAGAATAGTAGAAGTTATCTCATTTGTTCATACACTGAGCGTGAGAGCATTTGTAGAATATTTCAAGTATCTACTTGACAGGCACCTACATTAAGTAGTATGTGGAATCAGAATTACACATATTTTCTGTAAGAAATTAAAGTGAAATTCTACCTATAGGAATAGAATTTTTGATATTTTCATGAGTAGCAATGTGTAAGACTATTTTCAACTATATACATGGGGTTAGCTATTGTGGAAAAGCATTGGAAATAGACAAAAAATCAACTTTATTCAAAATTATAAAGGTATTCTGAGGTGAATAAACAAATAAAGATTCTTTAGCTGGGGAAATAAATTACCAGGGCCTTGTTTTCAGAATATAATTTTGGAAAAAGAGCCAAAGCTCTGTAGGTCAGGCAGAATCTGATGTATTATGAACAATAGCCAAAATATCAGAGACTAAAATCAACATAAAATTTACTTTTTTAATGTTGAAATTGGAGTTTGATCAAAGAGATATTTGATATATCTCTTAAAGGCAAAATTCTAGTACATGAAATGGGAAAATGTGTGGTAAAGTGTCAGCTCTTCTTTGGCTTTCTTTCCTTATAATTTGACGTTCACTTCCCTCTTTACCTTTCTCCTCCTCTCTCCTCCCTTACCTCTCCTCTTTATCATAAGATTGTTTATTAAAAATGTCATCTGACAGATACATGCAAAAAATGAAACTAGACCACCTTCTTATACCATGAATAAGAATAAACTTGAAATAAATTAAAGACTTAAATGTTAGACTCGAAACTATAAAAATCTTAGAAGAAAACATAGGCAGTAAAATCTCTGACATTTCTTGTAGCAATATTTTTTTTCTGATATATCTCCTTGGGCAAGGGAAACAAAAGAAAAAAATAAATAAATGGGACTACATCAAACTAAAAAGATTTTGTACAGCAAAGGCAACTATCAACAAAAGGAAAAGACAACCCACTGAGTGGGAGAACATATGCATATTTGCCAATGATACATCTGATAAGGGGTTAATATCCAAAATTTTTTATTTTTATTTTTTATTATTGTTCAATTACAGTTGTTCCACCTTTTTCCCCTTTGCTCTTCCCTGCCCAAAATTTATAAAGGCTTCAAAAATCTCAACACCAAAATTACAAACTATCTGAATAAAAAATGTGCAAAGAACCTGAATTGATACTTATTAAAAAAGGACACACAGCTGACCACTAGACATATGAAAAGATGTTCAACATCACTAATCATCAGAGAGATACAAATTAAAACCACAATGAGATATCACCTCATATCTGTTAGGATGGCTATAATCAATTAATCAACAAACAACAAGGTTGGTGAGGATGTGGAGAAAAGGAAGCCCTAGTACACTGTTGGTGAAAATGCAGATTGGTGCAGCCACTGTGGAAAACAGTAAGGAGTTACCTCAAAAAAATTAAAAATGGAACTGCCTTAAGACGCAGTGATCCTAATTCTGGAAATATATCTGAAGAAATCCAAAATACTAATGCAAAAGAATATATGCACCCCTATGTTCTTTGCAGTGTTATTTACAATAGCAAGATGGAAGCAGCCCAAGTGCCCATCAGTTTACAAGTGACTGAAAAAAGCTGTAGTACATTTACTCAATGGAATACTACTTGGCTGGAAAGAGAAAGAGAAAGAAAGCAAGAAAAGGAAGGAAAGAAGAAAGAGGGAGGGAGGGAAGGGAAGGGAAGGAAAAGGAAAGGAAGGGAAGGGAAGAGAAGGGAAGGAGGGAAGGAGGAAGAAGAAAGAAGGATGGGAGGGAGGGAGGGAGGGAGGGAGGGAGGGAAGGAAATATTACTTTTTGCAACAGCATGGATGGACATGGAGAGTATTATGCTAAGTGAAATAAGCCAGTCAGAGTAAGGCAAGTACCATAGGATTTCACTTACATATAGAATCAAGTGAACAAAATAAACTAACAGACAAAATAGAAACAGACTCAGAGATACAGAGGAAAGACTGACAGCTGTCAGAGGGGAGGGAGGTTGAGAAGCTGGGTAAAAAAATGTAAAAGGGCTAAGCAAAAAAAAAAAAAAAAGCCCTCGTAGACACAGACAACAGTATGGTAATGGAAAGGGGGTGAGGGAAGGTAGAAGAGGATAAAGGGGGAATAAATGGTGATTGAAGGAGACTTGACTTAGTGTGGTGAACACACAGTACAATATACAGGTGATCTATTATAGAATTGCACATATGAAACCTATATAATTTTATTAACCAGTGTCACGCCAATAAATTCAATAAAAAATTTAAAATGTCATTTGAATTGGTGTTGCAGAGAATTTGAATACTCTTGGAGAAATCAAATGCCACTTGCTGATGTTTTAATGGGTGCCTTTGGTTGGTCTGATTCCAAGTCCAGCAAACTTAGCAGCAATCAGAGACACTGTAGCCATAAGTGGGGAGATATTACTTTTTGTGTGGGCGCTGGAATGTAGACAATACCTGATGTCTGGAAAGAGAAAATAAACAGAGGTAAATGACCAAGCTTATTTTGGCAGGATGTGCAAAAACACAGACTACATGTCCAGCCAATCTGATAGGGTTAAGAGAAGTCCTACACATTTATAAAGCAACCAAATAGGAAATAGAAACCTGACATGTCGGAAGCAAGGGAGGAAAGAAAAAGATGGGAGACATAACAAAACAGAGCGGTGCTGAAGCATTGCTTCATGTGTACTTCTAAAGTCTCTAATTACGTGACTGATTAGAGACCAAAAGCTGTTGTCAGAGAGCTAACTCTCTTCCATTGCAGTTTGGCGGGAGTTCTACCCTACTAGAATAAGCCACAAAGTTCACAGGGTTTAAAAGCAAACTTCCATTTTCAACAATTATTGGACTCAAAAATAAATGTGAACATCCAACTCACGGAGGAAATCTGAAAGTCAAACAGTTCAGCCCCTTCATTTCACAAATGAGAAACTCAAAGTTCAGAGAAAACGAATGATTTTCCCACTCCCACCTTGCGAGGTGGAACAGAACAAGGTAGAGAATGCAGGAGTCCTGGTTCTTGATTTAGAATGCATTCCCCTTCACACACGTTCACTCGCAGTGAACACGCCCGCTGCTTCTCCTCCCCTCCCCAGCCCTCTCTGCCCCTCGCCTCTCCTCCCCATTCCCTCTCTCTTTACTAAAATAAAAATTTAAGAGCATTACCCAGGACCCTCTAGTAACTGATTACTGGAATTTATTCACACAACTGTACACTCTATCATGCCTAAAAAGTAAAACCCACCTCAGATGGAATGTATGTAATAATATTGCTTCCATTTTATGGTTGACCCACCATCTTGGATGTCACACCGTGTGGCAAGGAAAAGTTGTCCTAGAGTGGTGTGTGCCATTACTTCATATTTTCATAGGCATATGTGCTATTCTGATTTCCCACTTTACCTCTGCACTGGGATAAAAATAATGTCATAGTAACAGCAACAGATAATATTCTTACGACTTTCTCAACTCACAGTTTCAGGATTTTAGTTCTATTTAAAACATCTTCCCTTCTTCCAGGTATTTCTGGAATTCCCTGAGGCATGCGTGTATGCTGGTGTATAGAGTTGATATTTCCTACTCTACCTCACTTATCTAATGCCAGACAAGTTGTCCCTCAGCCACTCTGAGGCCATCTCAAAGCCTCCATCTTCTGTAGCTGATCTGTGCTGAAGCACTTGGCTACTGCACCAAGCTTGCTGAAGCTACCCCCGGTGCTAAAGCTACCACACGCTCCCTTTGTCACCTAGCTCTGTTCCATATTCCAATCAGAAGACCCAAAAAAGGGCTCCCTTGTTCTCTCGATATTCTCCCAACTGAAATGTTTTTGTTGTAGTTGAAACTGCTTTTTCAGTTTGGTACTTACAGCATAACCAACAGTGTAGGGACAGATACCACGCTGTATTGAAAATTTCCCATATTATTCTGCAATGTGTTGTTTTTGCATTAAAATTGTATGCTTTTAATTGCTATTCTTTTAGGATGATTTATTTAACAGAACGGTCCCTCATACAACTAAGATTCCTGACAGACATATCCCACAGCTTCATAAGATATGATACTCCAAAAGAGATGATGAAATCTGAAGTGCACAAAGACTTGCAGGACGAAGACGAAAGGACCAGGGAAGACTGAAATATAGCCCACAGCACCACTCACCAAATACATAATCATGAGTGTGTCTGGCAAAGAGACAACATTTTTCTAATTTACAGATGGGCTGTAGCCCTGCCTCAATTCTTAAACTAGGGCTTTAAACAGGACCTCCTTCTGTAGGAAAAACAGGGACTGAAACTTATATTTCTTCTTTGTATAAATCTCATCATGTGGTTAAGAAGTGGGCATGGAAGCTCTCTACAAATATTTACTAGATAAAATCGATGAGGGGGCCCATGTTCACACCTAGGCAAAATCTCCGGCTCCAGCAGTCTTAGAAAATAACACAATTAGCCTTGATGGTGTGGCTCAGTGGATTGAGTGCCGACCTGTGAACCAAAGGGTCACTGGTTCAATTCCTAGTCAGGGCACATGCCTGGGTTGCAGCCAGGTCCCCAATAAGGGGCATATGAGAGGCAACCACACAGTGATGTTTCTCTCCCTCTTTCTGCCTCCCTTCCCCTCTCGAAAAATAAATAAATAAAACCTTAAAAAAATAAAATAAAACAATGATAAGAAAGGGAAAGGATTTTCTAAAATATAATATGCTGGTTTTCTCTCAACTTCTAGAATCAAACTCTATGAAACTCTATGACATTTCTTTCCCATCCCTATATTGGATATTTGATACAGTGTTGTGCTCAGGCCACACTCTGGTATTGTTTTATCAGACACCTTCAGTACTCCAGGCTCTTCCTGGACCGCTACCACATAATGCCATACTCTTCTTTTCTTAACGTATTCTAATTTCACAAAATTGGGGCTGTTTTACAGGACCTAATGTGTAGTTTTAGTGTTAGTGCAGTTGTTGCTATGAAGGCACTGAGATGTGAAGAGGTCCAGTGACTTCCCCTAAGTCAAAGCCAAATTTCTGAATGCCCAGTGGCCAGACCCCTGTTCCCCTTGTTCCCCATGCTCGCTGGGGCTCTGCTAGCTAACAAGTGAGGACTGTCAGAATTGTGTCTTCAGTTGTTTGATTCTAAACAGTATTTTTCTGTGTGTAGTCAGCAAACATTCACTTTCATCTTCTTGCTTTTGCAAATCTATACTTCACTCCCCCAAAAGTTTTTTTCAGTTTATCGTTAAAGTTCACCGATTCAGCACTTACCCTTCACAAAAGTCTTGGAACCCACATACAAAGATTAAACCCTGCTGCACAAAAAGTCAGACAATCCAGCCAGGGAGCTGAAGTGGTTCCCACCCTTCACACTCGCCACACCCCATCAGCCAACAATAAATCCCCTCTGGACATAAAAGTCCCTTTCCCCCACTCACCCGAGAGTAAATCCCCTATTGGCAGGAAGCCAGACTGAACAGATGTGTCTGCCACCACTTCCTGGGGTGGGGTCAGGCAGCACCAGCTTTGATCAACCAAAAGGAGGAATTTCCAGTGTCAAGGGCCCTCCACAGAGAACGCCCCAAGGCCTACTCCAAGAAGTAAAGGGACCACGGATTAAAATGCAACTAGGCGCATCCCAAGGGGCTGAGCAGCATCCAGAGAGGTGACGTCTTGGTCATTACCCTTATTTCTTGGACAGTAGTACAAGTGCAAATAAATCTACCTTTCATGGTTAGATGCTCTTCCTGAGGGAAGGAAATGGTTTGGTGTTATTGGGTTTATTCCTCTCTATTATTTAGTCATTCTTTCTAGTAAACTAGACACACAGGAGAGACCATTAACCCCCGTGCAACTCAGAGATGTGTTACAGTAACATAAATGAGCATTTCTATTCGATCAGACCTGCAACAGCTCCGTGAATCAGTGTACTGGCTCCTGTAAGCCACCACTGCTGTTTCCATTGGCCATTTTCCCTTGAGTCACATATCACAATATCCAGAGAAGTCACTGACGCCTTGTTTGGAATCCTGGTTGAAACACTTGATTGACAGACTTAAAAAGTATTGCAAAATGGCTTGCTGAATTTGAAGGAAACTTCCATGGCAAAATAAAACAAAACATTTTGCTCAGTCAGCCAAGCTTGCTGTATACTGCCACCCAGGAAATTACTCTGTCAATGAGTATTGTTTGTGATTCATTCCTAGTAGGAACCTCTACTGCATTTTGTTTTGGAGGTTTTATCAGAGTAGACTAAGTATTGTATTATAACAAGCAATACCGAATCTCAGCCACCAAGGTTCATTGATCACACACTTCCCAGTCCTGGACAAGCTGTGTGTGTAGGGAAGCAGGGCCTCTGCCCTGAGTAGGAACCAGGTTCTTTCATCTAGTGGCTCTGCCTTTAGGGTTTAGAGTCCTCTGTTAGGTGCTGTGCTGTGCACCTGGCCAGCACATGTGGGAAGACAGAGAAGAGGGAGTGTTGCACCGAGACTTTTGTGGGCCTGACTTGGAGGTGGTTGGTGTACATCACTCTTATCCATACTCCTTTGACTCTGTATAGCTACAAGGGAGGCTGGGAAATGTAGCCAATTCTATGCTAAAAAATAGAGGTTAACGATTGCTACAGAATTGAAGTATGTTGTGGGACAAAGTTTTGATGAGAATTTGAGAAATAAGAGAAGAGACATTTTCAGTCACAAGAAGAAGGTATGTCTATTCTAATTTAGAACACACAATTTACAGCCTTTTCTGGATGATATGCTTTTCAAGCACTTTTTGAAAACTTTCAAAGAGTAGATGATGCAGATAGATGAAAAACTGAGCAATCACATGCACCTACACATGCACACAATTCCTGTGACCTCACCTGAAGTGCGAATACAAAAGTCTGCATTTATATTCATACACTTAACTCTCCATGAAATGTGAAGAACTTTGCAGGTAAGGTCAAGTTTTTTTAGCACCACATTATTTTCTATATATTTTAATGTAAATTCAAAGCTTTTCCTGTTGTATATAGCTATTTATATTTGATTTTAAATACAAAAGATTTGGGGATCATGGAGTTTGGGGATAGGTCCATAGAAGGATTAAGATTTTTGTTGTTGTTTTGAAAAGTACAACTATTTTAAATGACCATGACTTTACGAAGTGTGCAATAAAATCCCTGTTCCTGAGTGCTCCTGTGCTTTCGATTGGAATGTCGCTTCTTTAGGGCAGATCTAGAGTTTAAGTAATACTGTGAGCAAATGGAAAGAAGAAAATGAGGTTAAAGAGTGTCCCTGTCCTTCTCTCTCCATTTTCCCTCCCAGCCCCTTCTCTGAGATATCGGCCAGGGAGGCAGTTGAGGATGCAACCCGAGGCAGGGAGGGGCAGAGAGGGTGGGATCAGAGCGGGACCCTTGTGGTGGGAGGGCCACTTACACTGAGTAAATAAGCAAGGGAAGCAAAAGATTCAATGCACTGAGGACAATGGGAGCCAATTTTTTCACTGCTGGGGAACATATTTACAGAGAAGAGTAAATAATAGAAAGAAGCCTGAGGTGCTGACCTGCAATTGAAGGTATCAGTATGAACACATGACATATACTTGCATACACACATATACATGCACATATACATATATTTGTGCATTTGTGACAAGTATGAAGATACAGATAGATATAGAAATAGAGATGAATATGAGAGCGTGTCTACATAATATATGTATGTATTTTTAAATTTACATGTATATATTTACACGTTTATTTCCTACCTCTGTTTGTTGAGGGGATGTAGAAGAAATGGTACTCCAGTAACAATGGGAGCAGTAAGACCTAGATGCTAGTTTCTAAAAACCTACCCCCACTAAGACAAACCTGGGCTTCTTTAAGAAATTGTAATTCACAGGACCAGGTCAGGAAAAGTATAAAATTAATACAGAAAAGAAGAAAACACAGTCTAAGGACTCAAATAAAAAGAAGGAAAAAATAAGCCTGGAACATGTTGTTTTCCAGAAAGTAAGGACATGATCAGTGAATGATAGGCACATATCACAAGGACATAGGAACCAAAATAAGGGCCTAAAGGATGTAAACACATAAATCAATCAGTCCAGGAGAAGGGAAAGCTCTTCCTTAATGTAAAATGCCAGTGCATAAAAGTAAAAGGAATGATGTAAATAGAGAATCACCTCTTGGCAAACATCATAGAGGTGGTGGATCCAGACAGGGGTCTGTAGCACATGCTAAAGCTGATGGGTGTAGATTTGACTGGATGCAGAATATTGATGTAATCTCAGGATATCTCCCTGTAATATATTAAAAATCAATTTGTAAAGGGCAGAATTGTTACTCTAAGTTAGGAAAAGTTGAGACACCAATATAATCATTGGTGTCAGGATAATTAATATCCTGAGTGATAGATATTTTGGTATGTTATGTCTACTGTTTTGATGCATGAAGAAGAACATAACATCACTTCCGTAACTTCCTATCGAGAAGGCATGACCTGGGTTTGGTAATGTAGAAATATCAGAAAAACCCAGGTTGAGAGTCAAGGTGTAAAATCAAAATCTCTACTCTTTAAAACTGTCAAGGACATGAAAAACAGGAACAGACTGTGGGATTTTTGTAGCCTGAAGTTATCTGAAGATATATGACAAGTAAATGTTCAGATATTTCTGTATAGGATCTTGAAACAGAAAGAAAAATGAGATATTATATTATTGGATCAGAAGCTAAAATTTGAATGGGCCCATGAATTGATGGTGCTGTTTTATCAATGTAGATTTCCTGATTTGGAGTGTTGTATGCCAGTTATTTAGCAGAGGGTCCTTGTTTGGGAAGCATGCTCTACAGTGTTTCTGGGTGAGAAGTTATTATTTTACAGTTTGCTTTAAAAAAGTCAGGATATATAAGTGAGTGACTATAGAAATATTATAGCTTGTTAACATTTTGGGAATTGGGGTAAAGAGAATACAGAAGTTTTCTATATTACTTTGGCAAACTTTTGTAAGTTTGAAATTTTTTCAAACTAACAAAAACAAAGAATCTTCTCCATTTAAAATAAAGTGACTCCTGATTTTACATTGTATCCCCTTTGTTGTTTTTAGTAAATCCAATGAAAATTTAAATTGCATTTTTTTACCAAAAAAAAAAAAAGAATAACTAGAACAAATTTTAATTGCTTTCTTGGGTTGTTTCAAAAATTATCTTTATGACCAGGCCATGTCTTTCATATGCAATTCCACTTTGATACTGGACTCATGTAATCGAAGCTTTTACAACATCAAGTAATAATGTCTAACTTTTAAGTGCAAACTAAGCTTTCATTTCGTGATAGTATCTAACTTTTATTAAGCACATTTAAAAATTAATTTAACCATATTTTTTCATTATATCCTTACAATAAGGTTATAGCTTAGGTACTGCTGTTGTTCCCCTTTCCAAGATAAACTGACATATATTAGGATTCAGCTTGGCTGCTTATTACTGGAAAGACCAAAGTGATTATAGCTTACACAAATCCGAAGTATATTTTTCTCCCATCTAAAAGACATCTGAAAGTACACAGGCCAGGACATGTCACGGGGCTCCCTGGGTTCTTTCTGCTCTGCACTTTTTAATAAGTGATTTCCATTCCTCAGTCAGCCCATGATCCAAGATGGCTGCTGGACCTTCAGCCTCACATTTGCATTTCCAGGCACCAGTGAGGAAATAAAGTAAAAATGAGGGGCAGGGCACTCATCTCTTCACCTTTAAAAATTATCCTTCCCCAAATATCTCAAACATTATTTCTGTCATGCCCCACATTGGTACCTGTCCACATTGACTGCCTACAGACTTGGCGAATGTCATGTTTTTGCTTGGTACATTGCTTTGAATTGTTAGTGAAGAATTCTATTGAGAGTAAAGGGAACAAGCGATCTCTAACCAAGGAGAATATTTATCCAAGGTTACCCATCTAGTAAATTTAGGAGTCTCGGTTGTCTAAGTCCGAACTTGAGCATTTAATATGATGTAGATTGCTTGATCTTGCAGGAACTAGCACCCTCAGCACAGGCAGTGGTGGGCTGTTCACAGTGAGCAGTAATTGCTGAACTGAGATTATTAAGGATGAGTTTGGGTTCTTGTCTCCTGATATAAAAGAATTTAGACCATGGACACTGATAAAAGCAAAAACAGATTTACTGAGACTTTGCAGAGGGAGAGAACACTGAGATGGAGACTCAGGTTCTGCACCCTGAATGTGGGGCTTAGGTGTTTCTATTCCTTGGGAACATGGAAGTTGCCGTGGTTAGCCAATCAGGATGTAGGTTGCCTGGCTTTTTCCTTTGTAAGAACACTGGGGTCTCACTGTAGTCTGGGTACCCATCAGTAAACCAAGGCATTCTGGGATTGTGCAATACTTATTATGGGATTCAAGAGGGGACTTTCTCAACTGAGTATTGAGTTTGTCCCTGGGCTTTGTGGCTTGGCTTTAAATCTAAAAAAAAAAAAAACTTAAAAAAAAATCAGGTTACTTCCTGGACCACTGCGTTATAGGTACTTATTGATAACTGCCATAGTTCCAGCAGGGCTTGACTCAATGGAGCAGATTCGGTGAACATTTTATTCTGTTTCAGCATTGACACTCAGTATGGCTTCACTGTCATCAAAAGCCTTAGTCAAAAGTCAACAGAGGAACCAGAGTTAAACTATATATATATATATATATATATATATATATATATATATAATATATATATGTATTTTATATATATTATATAATATATTATATATATGCATATTTTTCTAATTAAAATAGATATATAGTACATTATATAATATACAATATCTTATATTACATATTATAATATAACATATATTAAATACATTTATTATATTTATATATTATAATTATCATGTATTATATATTTTTGTTTTTTAAAAAGATTTTGTTTATTTTTATTTATTTATTTAATTTTTTATTGTTCAAATACATTTGTCTCCCTTTTCCCAGCACCACTTTCCCCTGCCCCACCCACCCTCACCTCCCTCCCTCAACCCTTCTCCACCTTGGCTCTGTCCATGGGTTCTTTATACATATTCATTGATCTGACCCTTCCCCTTCTTTGCCCTGTTACCCTCCTCCCTCCTTCCCTCTCCTTACTGTCGGTTTCTTTTTTCTTTCAATGTTGCTGGTTATATTTTCCTGCTTGTTTGTTTTGTTGATTAGATTCCACTTATAGGTGAGATCATACTGTATTTGTCTTTTGCCCCCTGGCTTATTTCACTTAGCATAGTGCTCTCCAGTTCCTTCCATGCTGTTGTGAAGGATAGTAGCTCACTCTTTCTTTCTGCTGTGTAGTATTCCATTGTGTAAATGTACCATAGTGTTTTGATCCACTCATTTACTGATGGGCACTTAGGTTGTTTCCAGCACTTGGCTATTGTAAATTGTGCTGCTATGAACACTGGGGTGCATAGGTTCTTTTGAACTGGTGTTTTGGGATTCTTAAGTATAATCCCAGCAGTGGAATCGCTGGGTCAAAAGACAGTTCTATTTTTAGCTTTTTGAGGAAATTCCAAACTGTTTTCCACATACCCATATATTATATATCATTTTCTAATTGTTACATATAGTATATATACTTTTACGTACATATAAGTATGTGTGTATATATATAAACACACATATATGTAAAAGGTGGTAACTGAGAGGACTCTATATTTGAGTGTACATGAAACATTCTCAGTGACAGTTGGCCAGGACACCGCACCACAGTGAGTTTAGATCAGCGTCATGCAGCTGTTGGGCCTTTTATCCCCATCTAAATTCCCGGAGAGGGGCTTATGATACGCGAGAAATCTGTAGATGTAGTGAAAACCTTCAGAATATTTTCTCAGAGCCTGAGGGTTGAAAAGGATGTAGAGGCAGGTGGAAATTACTTAAAATCATTCTTCCTTCTTACTCTTTTCCCTGCACATACCTAAATACTCTTACCATCTCTACAATATTCTTATTTTCCATGGAATATGTAATGCACATCTGTACGTACTCCTGGCAGTCTCTAGCAAATGGAGTAAATGTTTTTACATTGCCTCCAAAATCCTCTAATAGTATGTTAGGGTGTCTTTATGGAAAAATACCAGATTCTGGTTGCCTACAACTAGATACGAAGTCTAGTCCTATCAAATTATCTGGAAAACAATAAAGACCCCGTCTAAAGCTCCACCTACACCACTGTGCCTCCAAGGAAGAAAGAGAGAGAGGATTGGCATGTTGGAAGCAATGGCAATGGATAATTTTTACCACTTAAGCTAGGATGGGGGGAGTTTTGACACATTCTTTATTCACCGTTTGTATAATTTTATTTTCATAATGGAATCTTTTTAAGCCAGAAGAGGGAAAAATAAAATCTCCCCAAATAGTCCAAAGTAGAATTGCCTTTGGCTATTTCCAAACCTAAAAAAACCAGCCAAACCAATTTTAATCAAATATTTTTAAAAGCGCAAGAACAACAACAACAACAACAAATTTCCCCTGAGTGTGAGGTTGTGAAGGTCAAGGTCTAACCTGATGTAAACAAAAACATCTCAGTAGAGCAGAGCTAGAGGTTAAATAAATGTTTCTAACAACAGGGATTTAAAACAGAACCATTAAAAACAGATTCTGCTGCCTGTGTAAAAAGAGAAAAGGTAATGACTGCCTTTAATTTTTTCTGTGTTTTGAATGAGAAATACAGGTTTGTGAACACATTCTGGAAACAAAAGAATAGATTTATGACTAGAAAGGTAATGGAAATATCTGGATGGCAAGTAAGGAAAATACTTTATCTAAAGTGCATTACATCCTAGTCATTTCCACAGAGTATATATTTTAAATATATTCACCTTTTTCCACGTTATAATGGCCAGTGATTTTTTTAAGAAGTATAAACAAATTTTTTTAAGACTACTAAACGCCAATACCCACTAAATATTCCTTGTTGTTAATATTTTGGAGTATTTCCTTGTGTTTCTTTTCTATGCATCATCATACGTCTATTTATAATTTCCTCCAATTAGTATCATATTGCACATACTACTCTGTAGCACCTTTTCTCACTTAGCAAGTCAAAGAGCAGCATCCTATATCACGAAATGGTTTTTAAATTGCTGCAGCTCATTCCTTCTTGTGTACATACATAATTTCTTTCACAACTCTTTCATTTTCATCTGAGCATGATTTTCAAATCTTTGCTATTATTATTAGGCCTGAAATTTATATTTTTCTACATAAATCTTTGTGAATATTCACTTCTTAGGATAGTGTTTTAGGAATGGAATTACTCAACCAAGTGGCAAGAACATATTTAAGGATTTGGAAACCTAATTCCAAAATGGCACTCAGAAAAGCTGTACCAATATCATTCTCCAGGGCAGGGTGAGAGCCCATGTCTCTGCTCTCACAGATATATATGTGGATATATAAATTTCTGTATACTTCTATTTTAATAAGTGAAATATTTTTATTTCCCTAATTTCTAATAGAATTAAACATTTTTATTTTAGTATCTATTTTTAAGTCCATTGCCTCTTTGTTTTTTGACTACTTTCCCACCTCCTACTTGAATTTTTCTCATTAATTTGTTAGAACTGATATATTTAAAGTGGCAAATACTTTTGCCAGTTTTTCATTTACTTGACTTTATTTATGCTTATTTTATTGTTTCTATTGTTATACAGACAGCTTAAGTTTTGATATTAGTTTTTTAATTAGCTTGCCTAAATATTTATGAGGTCTGTCCTGTTTCTAACTGGTTAAAAGCTCAGGTTTCCCAGTTGTGTCTTTCAAGTTTAAATTACATTATAGCTAAAGGAACCACGACACAGGCTGGCTTAGGGGTCTTTATGTCATATAATATAGTCCACTCAGTGGGGACATGGTCAAATGAACTAACCAAAATGCCCCAGGCTTCTGAAAGCAGAGGGTATTTTTGACACCATAATATAAGACACAGAATGGAGTAAAAGATTTATGAGCAATGAGAGGACCTGTCCCTTTTAGCTAAAAGTCAGAGTGGTCTTTATGACTGTTATCATTGCCAGGCTCATAAGATCTGAGAAATACTGGTTAGCCAAAAAAGTTCCTCTGGTTTTTTTCCATAAGATGCCTCCAGTAAGGCTTAGTTGTCTTTAACTTAATTTGAAACAATTTTGTTAGATTGTATTGTGACAGCTGTCATACCAGCATGCACTTAAAAAAAAATTACCAAAATTGGGGAATTTTTATGTAGCCATTTTAATATTGAAGATGGAAGAAAATATGCAACATTTTCAGCATACTATGCTTTAGTATTGTAAGAAAGGTAAAAACGCAGCTGAAATGCAGAAAAAGGTTTGTGTAGTATATGGAGAAGGTGCTGTAAATGATCTAATGTGTCACAAGTGCTTTGCAAAAGTTCTTGCTAGAGATTTCTCTCTGGACAATGATCCATGGTCAGGTACACCAATTGAAGTTGATAGAGATCAAATTGAAACATTAATTGAGAACAATCAACATTCTACCATGTAGGAGATAGCAGACACAATCAAAATATCCAAATCAATAAAGTTATTGGTGAAAATGAAAAGTGTGTCTTTTATTTTACAGAAAAACTAAATGGACTTTTTGGCTAACACAATAGAAACCATTTGACTGTTAGCAAGCAGTTAACTGTAGTAGGTATTAGAAAAAGTGAATCGTATGTATCCATGTAAAGGTGGATAGAAACAATGAGAGCTATGTAAGCTGGTGAAGCAACTACATTTAAAGGTCAAACTTTGAGAATGTACTATTAAAAAGGCAGAGGATCTGCCTCACTTGATGTAGAAGTCCTGGTAGGAGAATATGGATTTGGATTGAGTCACAGAAACAAGGATACAGAAAACAAAGGACTCAAACACCAAGGGAAGGTTTTATTATACAGGATCAAGAAAGAGATAAGAGATTTTTTCCAGCATATTTGGCAACAATTTTACCACCCCCCAGTAGGTTGTAGTTGTGTGGTCCTTTCAACCTAATTGTTTGAAATATTGCTTAAGCTTAAACTTTACACCATAGTGTAGGTTCATCTTCAAATATTTTTTCTGTTATTTTACAGTATCTCTAGTTAAAAGAACTCTCCCAAATTCTGTTAAAGGCAGGCTTCTAACTAGTGCAGTCTTGCATGTCAACTATACTATAGATTTAGGTACAGAGACTGGAAGCAGTAGGTAAAGAGATCTCCCCAGGGGAAGGTGGAGAGACAGCTGATTACCACCTTGAAGTGCCTGTGTGGGTGACAGTAAATTAGGGAGTTAACTGGGCTGGGCTGTGATGAAGATCATATTGTTGGAGATAATTATCAAGATCTCATAAGATGTGAATGGTGAGTGTAGTATCTGAATGCTCAAGCACTGGAATCAAAACTGGCTTTAAATAGAGCTCTCCTACTTTCTAACTGCTAAACCTTGTGCATACTATTTTATTTCTCTGAGACTCAGATTTCTAGCCTCTAAAATGATGTTAACCTTCTCAACACCATGGAGTTCAAGTGGGGATTAAATGAGATAATGTACATTAGCTACTTAATCTTCCAGCCACATTGCCACAATTATTTATTTGCTCAATAAATGGGGACTATTCCTGTCATTATAAATAACAAATGAAGAAAATTAATAATGTGTTCCAAGAATAGCTCCTACATCAAAATTCAAGAGAAATGATCATAATCTAATATCTTCCTGTGAGCTATAATTGATTAGTATCCCATCAATTAGTATTGTTAGTGAAATTCTAAAGACAAAAAAAAATTGCATGTAAACCTAAAAGCTTTAATGCGACATGGCATTAACCAATTAGAAGAAAATGAAAATGCAGTCAATATTGCAAGTCATTAGCAATCTCCTCTAAAGTTTGCTTGTGCATAAGATTTATAATAACTTCCATCATTATGCAACAAAGCCAGATATAGATTTACTATTCAATATTTTCTGAGCTCTAGTCACTCCCTGGGAGTTATGCTTACTGTTCTCATTTAAATTATCTCATTTAACATTAACATATTCCTGGGATGAGAACTGTTAGTCATATTTTATATAAAAAGAAGCAGAATTACTAAGGCTTTACAAAAACTCTGTGAAATCAAATGGTCAGTAAACAGTTAAGCTGATGTTTTATCCAAACTTTCTCACTTTAAACTTGATTCCCTGTTCACTCCAGGGAAGCTTGATCACTCCATGAAACAAACATAATCTGTTGTAAACTGTCCAAACTCACAATGAGATTTCATTGCAAATATAGCTAAGGAAGGAAGGGAGGGAGGAATAGAGGGAGGGAGGGAGGGAGAGAGGGAAAGGGGAAGGGAGGGAAGAACAAGTGTTGGTGAGGATGTGGAGGAAAAGAGGATGCTTGTACTCTGTTGGTGTGAATGTAATTGGTACAGCCACTTGGAAAACTATATGGAGGGAGGAAGAAAAGAAAGGGAGAAAGAGAGAAAGAGAGAAAGAAAGAAAGAAAGAAAGAAAGAAAGAAAGAAAGAAAGAAAGAAAGAAAGAAAGAAAGGAAGAAAGAAAGGAAGGAAGGAAGGAAGAAAGAAAGAAAGAAAGAAAGGAAGGAAGGAAGGAAGGAAGAAGGAAGAAGGAAGGAAGGAAGGAGAGAGAGAAAGAAAAAGAAAGAAAGAAAGAAAGAAAGAAAGAAAGAAAGAAAAGAGAGAAAGAAAGAGAGAAAGAAAGAGAGAAAGAAAGAAAGAAAGAAAGAGAGAAAGAAAGAAAGAGGGAGAGAGAGAAAGAGAGAAAGAAAGAGGGAGGGAGAGAGAGAAAGAGAGAAAGAAAGAGGGAGGGAGAGAAAGATGGAAGGAAGGAAGGAAGGAAGGAAGGAAGGAAGGAAGGAAGAAAGAAAAGAGAGAAAGAAAGAAAGAGAGAAAGAAAGAAAGAAAGAAAGAAAGAAAGAAAGAAAGAAAGAAAGAAAGAAAGAAAGAAAGAAAGAAAGAAAGAGAAAGAGAGAAAGAAAGAAAGAAAGAGGGAGAGAGAGAAAGAGAGAAAGAAAGAGGGAGGGAGAGAAAGACGGAAGGAAGGAAGGAAGGAAGGAAGGAAGGAAGGAAGGAAGGAAGGAAGGAAGGAAGGAAGGAAGGAAGGAAGGAAGGAAGAAGAGGGGAGGGGAGGGGAGGGGAGGGAATAATATCACCCTACCCACCAAATCAGAATCTAGGGATGTCATCTCAAAGCTTTGACTGAGTCTCTGTATAGCCATAGGAGGTGCCATTTAGAGGTATTTGGAATTTTTAGTTTATTTTTTTGTCTTGTGTTCACAGGAGACTTGAGTTGGGAGGGATTAAAAAAAAGAATTGGTTGTAATAATATGGTAACTCTCAGATTACAAGACAAGTGAAAATTTTCTCTTTAAAGATTTAGATTGAAAACTCTTCAAGTTTATTTTGGTCTTTGAGAGAAATGTGAGTTTGACCCAAAAGTGCCTGTTAGGAGGATTAAATACACACATACATATGTACATACATATAAATAATACTGTCACTGGTGGAGAGATAAACAAGGGCTTTGGTCTTTGAGGAGTCAATAGCCACTTAAGCCTGTTCTATAGGACCTCAGAGAGGCAAAGCTCACTGAGCCCAATGGAAATGTGCTATACATAGCAAGAGCAAGGCAGATGGGGGGCGGGGGGAGGGCAGCAGGCCAAGGCTGTGCATTGGATGGCAGTTTCCTTATGGCAGGTGAGGAAGTCATAGGCCTGAAGGCAACACCACAGGATTTAGGTACACCCAGGAGAGGATGCCAACAAAGTGTGGGTCTGGCTCTTGAACTATAAGAATAATCATTTGTCTTATACCATGTGATTTGAAGTACCATCACTCTTGCTTTAACGTCTAACAATTATGTGGAGCTGTGAGAGAAAGCAGCAATGTTCTGTAGAGTGAAGAGACCCAACCCATATTCAACATTTTTTTCTGAGTTCCTCCTATATAGCTAGCAGCAATTTTCCATGGGGATGTCTGACACAGTGCTCCTCAGCTAAGTTAGGGGGTCGGAAGAAAGTCCAACAGTCTAATAGAAAAAAGGCCAATGCTTCTTTCCCTCAAATATTTTAAGAAGCAGGTCACCATAATGCAGGAAGGGTAAATTGAGAATTGATTTATAGTTTTTAAAAAATGGACTAGTACTGACCATGTATAATTCTGCCTCCTCCTAGATTTGAGAAATGTCCAACCACAAATCCAATGCCCATGAGTTTTTACAGCAGTAACTGTTAGGGGGAAATAAAGTTTATTTTCAAAATTGAGAACTAAAAGGAACAGTTTAAAGTTGGGTTCTAGTTTTCCTGTACAACGCAATGTTTTTCTTCATCATAAAAGACAACACATTTGACCCTCTGGTTACCCCCACTGAACCTAAAAGGCCATGGAAGGGGAAACAGGATGTGGCTAAGAACAATGACACCTCTGCAAACCACAAAGAGAGCCAACAGATGAATAAAGCCCTGGTGTTTTTCAGAAAAAAAAATACTATTGATTCAAAAGGAGAACAATAATTGTAGAAATACTACTATTGATTTTGCCCACAAACCGCAATTTCCACCTCCCTCCATATGCTCATCTATTTCAGCTGAGTGTGATGCCTAGAAATGACCTTTTCTGAGTCAGAAGCACACTTGCCTATACTTTGAAGTCCACTATGTGGTTTTTAATGTCCATTGTCATTGTGGTCTTTTAAAGGACAGGTTTGTTAAATTATTCTCAACAGGAAATCCCTAGTCATATGAACCACAGACTACGTATATAAAATGTATGTAAGTATACAGCAGATTCATGAATAATGTCATTTCCTTTCACATCATTTCTTTATAACATTGATGAGACAAAATACTGATTCCCACCTGGAGCCACTGTCTGTGTGGAGTTGGCATGTTCTCCCCATGTTTTCTTCAGGTACCCCATTTCTTCCCACGTTGCAAAGATGTGTTTGTGTGAGGTGAATGGGCATGTCTAACTGTCCCGGTCTGAGTGTGTGTGTGAGGTGCCCTGCGAGGAAAGGAAGGGTGTTCTGTCCGGGGTGGGTCCTGCCTAGTGCCCAGAGCTGCCAGGACAAGCTTCCGCCACCATGACCCTGCACTAGAATAAGAGGGTTTGAAAATAATGATTTACTTGATTTATTCATCTTTCTTAAATGTATATATAACCCACATTTATTTCAATATTAAATATTAGAAGTGCTTTGGGTCTTTATAAATTTGGTGATATTTTTGTGAGCAGGAATATGCTGTAGGGAATTAACTCTTATTTATATCAATTAGCTTATGGTAAAATGGGTTTCATTTACCATGTCTTCCTTTTTTCTTTTTAAAATATTTTATTTATTTTTAGAGATCGGGAAAGGGGAGAGAAAGAGAGGGAAAAGACATCAGTGTGTGAGAGAAACATTAATCGGTTGCCTCTCGCCTGTCCCCAACCTGGTATCTGGCTCACAACCCAGGCACATGCCCTGACTGGGAATCAAACCAGTGACCTTTCAGTTCACAGGATGATGCCCAACACATTGAGCCACATCAGTCAGGGGCATACTGTGTTTTTCTTGAAGTCACAGTTCCTAAGAACGTATTGACAACATTACATGGGGACTTACTGTATACATTTTCAACTGCAAGAATTTAAAGTTAATAAGCTAGGAAGAATACGGGGGGTGGAGGGGTAAAGGGATTATTATCAACTTTCTCTAATACAATTCATGTTTGGTCTAATGAATTTTGTAGCAAGATCTGAGATTTCTTTTAAAATACAGAAATCTGTGAATAGGAATATTTTGCATTTTCACAATTGCTGTCACAAAAGAGCACCTATAAAAATGAACAAGAGGCAAGATCAATTCCAATCAATAAAGCAATAGCCATGCATTAAGATATTACCTCTATAACGCTCAACTCATTTCCCCTGGTACATTTCCTTTCAATGTCCTTAATCTAGGGATAGGATTTTTAGAATTTGAGGCAGTTGTAAAGGAAGACATGATCATTTAAACCTGACTAATTTAGAAGAACATTAGCTCAAAAGCAAAATTTTCAGCACAATCTATTAAACTTACTCTTTCTGTCATTCATCAATTTAACTGATTGTTACAAATAAGTACAATATAAAGGCAATAGCCAAGGCACTTTAACTAAATGAAAGAGAAATGTAAAACTATGTCATTTTTAAGGAGTTGATTTTAAAGGTGTTTTTTTTCTTTCTCACTCCCCACTTTTGTATCACTTGTAAAAAAAAATCAGAAATGGTAAAAGTCAATATACAGGTTCAGATCTTTGTATGTGAATAGGATATTCATGAAAAAATTGGCTTGCTCATTTCAGAGGTCACCAAGTGCTTAACAATTGTGAGGAAAATGGTGGAAAGAATACTTCTCAGATTCTAGAGATGGTTAGGCTGGTGGTCCCATAGTCTCCCATCATATAACTACACCTTCACTGAAACTTTTGTTGTTTTCCTTTTCTTTTCCTTTCCACTAGGAATTTTTGTTTTGTTTTAATGATTTTATTGTATTTTTCCATTACCATTTACTCCCCTTTTATCCCCTCTGCCCTGCCCCCCACGCAATCAACAAACTGTTTACAAGTCCTTTTTCCATTTTGCTCAATCTCTCTACCCCTCCCCTCCCCCTATCTTACCTGTCATCCTGCTCTCTATGAGTCTGTCCCCATTTCCCTTGTTAGTTCTGTTTGTTCATAAGATTCCATCTATGAGTGAAATCATATGGTATTTACCTTTCTCTAACTGGCTTATTTCAGTTAGTAAAATGTTCTCCAGGTCCATTCATACTGTTGCAAAGAGTAAAACTTTCTTCTTTTTTACAGATGAGTAGTATTCCATTGTGTAAATGTCCCATAATTGTTTTATCCACTCATCTACTGATGGGCATTTGGGCTGCTTCCATGTCTTGGCAATTATAAATAGTGCTGCAATGAACATAGGGGTGCCTATGTTATTTTGAATTAGTGTTTTGGGTTTCTTTGCATATATTCCCAGAGGTGGGATTTCTGGGTCAAAAGGCAGTTCCATTTTTAATTTTTGAGGAATCTCCATACTGCTTTCCACAGTGATTAAGTGAAACCTAATAAAAAAACAAACAAACAAGTGAGGAAAATATAACCAGCAACATTGAAAGAAAAAAGAAACCAACATAAACGAGAGGGAAGGAGGGAGTGGGGTAGTGGGGAAAGGAAGGGGAAGGGCCAAATCAAGGCACATATATGAAGGACATATGGATGGAGTCAAGGTCGGGAAGGATTGAGGGAGGTAAGGATGGGAGGGGCAGAGGAAATTGGTGGTGGGTAAATGGAGACAAATATATTTGAACAATAAAAAAAGTAATTAATTAATTAAAGGTATCTGTAAAAAATTTTTTTCTTTTTCATATTAAAAAAATTTATAAAGAAATTATAAAACTCAAGACCAAAAATACAAACAATTCAGTTAAAAAATGGTGAAGAGCTGAATAGACACCTCTCTAAATGAGATATACAGATGGCCAATAGGCATATGAAAAGATTCTAACATCACTAATCATCAGAGAAATGCAAGTTAAAACCACCATGAGTGACCCTTGATTTTGAAGTTGCCACTTTTTCCTTTACTTGAATTTCCAACTAGCAAGTAGCTTATTAAGCCAGAATGGCACCTCCCAATAATTTGTTTGGTTTTCCAAGAATGCTCCTTAATTTGAATTCTGTTTTGATATTTATTTTATTTTGTTTTAGTTTTCATCGTGGCACTTGAATATCCTGTCAGTATTTTGCTAACACGATGTTGCTGATATAGGTAGAGAACACTTGAAATTTATGTGTTCTACAATTTCTTACATTTTGTTGCTTGAAAACTTTGAAGTGCTCTGATTTTGTACAGAAACTGTCAGCATAAGGGACCAACTGGTGATTTATAGATATAAATATGAGTCTAAATTTTTATGTTGCCAAGCTGCTCATTTTAAAAACACAGTGAATTACAGGAAAAGTGAATCCACAGAACTGGAATGCTTCCTATCATTTCGCAGTGTATGAGTGATAATCTTCCCCTTCAATCCCTTCAATGAGTGATTTTTGTGTCTCTCATTGATCATTTGCACTGAAAAATGGTTCATCCAAGTTTTTAGTCATCTTTTTTTAAAGATTTTATTTACTTATTTTTAGGGAGAAGGTGAGGGAGGGAGGAAGAGAGGGAGAGAAAAATCAATGTGTGGTTGCCCCTCACATGCCCCCTACTGGGGACTTAGCCTGTAATCCAGGCACATGCCCTGACTGGGAATCGAACTGGTGACCCTTTTACCTCAAGCCAGCATGCAGTCCATTGAGCCACACCAGCCAGGGCCTCTTTTTTAAAAAGGAAATAATTCCATTAATCTTTTGGAGATATTGAATATTAAATATCTGATCCATTCTTTTGCATTTTATTACAGCCTCTAAAATAATATTCCAAGTGGTACTGCAGTTATAATTTTGGGGACTAATAGCTCAAAGGATATGAACTTGATCCAAATTGAAATTATTTCAAAAGCTACATTATATAATGCTGCTCATGATATAAATGCCAAATAAAGAAAGGGGAGTCATGGCTACGTTCCTCGTAAAAAAAGAAAAATTAAATTAGGAAGATGAACACAAGATCAATAATGGGCTGTAATGAGAAGATAACATCCCATCCCCCCAGCAGTAGTTTGAAGGCAGTTTTCCAATAAAAGGTAAAAAAAAACATGGACCTGCAGAAAAGTAGAAACAGAAATTTACTGTCTCTTTCTCAACATGTCCTCTTCCTAGACTGCCATCGTCTCTGGCTCCCCTTGTCCTCATTCCAAAAACAACAATAAAAGAATGAAAGCAGAAGTAGCACAAATTTCCTCTCCTTTATCTAAGGCTCAGATCCATTCTTTCCTCTTTTGTAATATCGCTCTTGACTTCTGTGACCCATACTATTAGTTTTTCAACTCTTGTTTCACATTTTAGCAGTAACATCAAGCTTAGCACTAACTATTGGATTATTTTTGTTCAAACAGAATTGTAAATTCTCTAATATTAACTGCTAACACCAAGTGTCTGTAATGTATCAGCCTCTAGTTCATTTTACATGTGTCCTTTAATCCTCACACTACTCTGTTAGTATCCCATTTTAGAGTAGCAAAACAAGATAGGAGAGGTTAAGTAACTTGTTCAAAGTTACAGGGTCAAGAAGTAGAGCTAAGCTTTGGGTACCAAGTCTACATCCTTAAACTGAATGCTGTGCTCTCTCAGAAACATCACTACCTCCTAGAAGCCACTTATCTATTCC
Source organism: Pteronotus mesoamericanus (assembly GCF_021234165.1). Taxonomy (NCBI): domain Eukaryota; kingdom Metazoa; phylum Chordata; class Mammalia; order Chiroptera; family Mormoopidae; genus Pteronotus; species Pteronotus mesoamericanus. The sequence continues at coordinate 28,625,172 of NW_026555245.1, read as the reverse complement.
CTGAAACCTACAACAATGCTCCTTGGTAGCAAGGAATCGTCATATCTGGGTTTTAGGTATCTGTAGCCTGGTAAAGAGGAGCTGATTTGTTGGGATTGATCATAGACACTATAAATGTGCGCCTCTGACTTAACATTGGAAGGTAGAGTAGCCCTTTGAAAAATATGCTGTCATTCTCTAGGACCGTTCAGAGGATTCAAGGAGAGCTTGGTCCAGTCAAGGGAGGATGAGTATAATGAGCAAAAAGGGCAAAGGCTGATAGACGGCAGAGATACCTGCAGCCTTAGACCAAACGTGATATGTAGCCAAATGCCACCTCTTCAGGCTTAGATTTTTTTGTTTGTTTGTTTTTTCTTATCTATTGGTTTTTTTTAATTTTTTTAAAATATTTTTTACAGTTTTTTTAATTGTTGTTCAACTACGGTTGTCTCCATTTTCCTGCCACCATTTTTCTCCGCCCCACCCGCCCTCACATTCCACCCTCAATCCTGCCCCCTTTGGCTTTGTCCATGGGTCCTTTATACATATTCCTTAATGACTCATCCTCGTTTTTTACCCCCATTATCCCCCTTCTTCCTCTCCTCTATTTCCTGTTAGGTTGTTCTTTATTTCAATGTTGCTGGTTATTTTTTCCTTGCTTGTTTGTTTTATTGATTAGGTTCCACATATGGTGAGATCGTATTGTATTTCTCTTTTACCACCTGGCTTATTTCACTTAGTATAATGCTCTCCAGTTGCATCCATGCTATCATGAAAGGTAGGAGCTCCTTCTTTCTTTATGTTGTATAGTATTCCATTGTGTAAATGTACCACAGTTTCTTGATCCATTCATTTACTGATGGGCACTTAGATTGCTTCCAACACTTGGCTATTTTAAATTGTGCTGCTATGAACATTGGAGTGCATAGATTCTTTTGAATTGGTGTTTCAGGATTCTTAGGGTATAATCCCAGCAGTAGAACTGCCAGGTCAAAAAACAGTTCCATTTTCAGTTGTTTGAGGAAATTCGATACTGTTTTTCACAGTGGCTACACCAGTCTGCATTCTCATCAACAGTCTACTAGGGTTCCCTTTCCTCCACAACTTCATCAGCACTGTTGTTTGTTGATCTGTTTACAATGGCCATTGACTGTTGTGAAGAGCTGTCTCATTGCAGTTTTAAGTTGCATTTCTCTGATGGCTAGTGTTGATGAGCATCCTTTCAAATGTCTCTGGGCCCTGTGTATGTCCTCCTTGGAGAAGTGTCTGTTCAGGTCATTTGCTCACTTTTTAATTGGATTGCTTGTCTTCCTGGAGTGGAGTCATGTGAGTTCTTAGTATATTTTGGAGATCAAACCCCTGTCTGAGGTATCATTGGCAAATATATTTTCCCATACGGTTGGCTTGCTTTTCATTTTGCTGATGTTTTCTTTGGCTGTGCAGAAGCTTCTTATGCTGATGAAGTCCCAATTGCTTTTTATTTCCTTTATGTCCCTTGCTCTAGGGGACATGTTGATGAAAATACTACTGAGTGGGATATCTGAGAGTTTCCTGCCTATGTTCTCCTCTAGGACTTTTCTGGTGTCACAACTTATATTTAAGTCTTTTATCCATCTTCAGTTTATTTTTGTGTATGATGTCAGCTGGTGGTCAAATTTCAATATTTTGCATGTAGCATCCAGCTCTCCCAACACCATTTGTCAAAGAGGCTCTTTTTTATTCCATTTTATGTTTCTGCTCCCTTGTCAAATATTAATTGACCATAGAGACATAAGTTTATTTCTGGGCTCTCTATTCTGTTCCATTGATTTACATGTCTGTTCTTATGCCAGTACCAGGCTGTTCTGATTACAGTGGCCTTGTAATATAGTTTGATGTCAAGTATTGTGATTCCTCCTACTTTGTTTTTCTTTCTCAAAATTGCTGTGGTTATTTGGGGTCATTTATGGGTCCATATAATATTTTTAAATGTTCTATGTCTGTGAAATATGTCATTGGCATTTTAATAGGGTTTGTATTTAATCTATCAATTGCTTTGGGTAGTATGAACATTTTGATGATGTGAATTCTTCCAATCCATGAACATGGTATTTGCTTCCATTTATTTGTGTCTTCCATGATTTCTTTCTTCAGTGTTGTATAGTTTTCTGAGTACAGGTCTTTTACCTTCTTGCTTAGTTTTATTCCTAGGTACTTTATTTTTCATATTGCTATAGCAAATGGGATTTTTTTCCTGATTTCTGATTCTGATATTTCATTGTTGGTGTATAAAAATGCCTTCAATTTCTGAATATTGACTTTGTATCCCACTGCTTTGCCAAATTCACTTCTTAAGTTGAGTAATTTTTTGGTGGAATCTATAGGGTTTCCTACGTACACTATCATGTCATCTACAAACAATGAGAGTTTCACTTCTTCCTTTCCAATTTGGATGCTGTTTATTTCTTTTTCTTGTCGGATCACTGTGGTTGGGACTTCTAATACTATGTTGAATAGAAGTGGTGAAAATGGACATCTTTGCCTTATTCCCGATCTTAGTGGGAAAGCTTTAGTTTTTACCTCTTGAATATGATGTTGACTGTAGTTTTTTCATATATGGCCTTTATTATATTGAGGTATGCTCCCTCTACTCCCACTTTGCTGAGTGTTTTTATCATAAATTGGTACTGAACTTTATCAAATGCTTTTCCCTCTATTGATATGATCATGTGGTTTTCGTCTTTAGTTTATGTGATGTATTACATTTATTGATTTGTGAATATTGTACCATCCTTGCATCCCTGAGATGAACCCCATTTCATCATGGTGCACGATCTTTTTAATGTATTGTTGGATGTGGTTTGCCAATGTTTTGTTGAGGATTTTAGCATCTATGTTTATCAGCAATATTGGCCTATAGTCTTCTTTATTTTTTGTGTAGACCTAAATATCCTAATACAGTAAGTTCTCACTTATGTCAGCAGTAGGTTCTTAGAAATTACAGTTTTAGTAAACATATAATGAAACCAGTGTTATCATAGGCTGATTGACATAAACATGCCCTACATGTTATGTCCTACAGCTCATTTCTGGGCACAAAAACATCACCAAACTTCTAAATAAGACTCAAAACACTTGTAATATTCAAAATTGAAATAAATGTGAGCTGTATATACAAACAGTGTGGTGATTACAGGGGGACGGAGGTATAAGTGGGTTAAATGGTGATGAAAAAATATAATTTAAAACATTTTAAAAAAGAAAGATAAATAAAAACATATAATTGTTTCCAACTCACTTATTCTAGTTCAGGGTGTCAGGAGGCTGAAGTCTAACCCAGCAGTTCAGGGCACCAGGTGGGACCCACCCTGGACAGGATACCTTCACATCACTAGGCACATCACACTCATACTCGCTTAGATTGGGACAATTAGACACGCCAGTTCTACTCACGTGTGTATCTTTGGGTTGTGAGAGGAAACCAAAATGTCTGAGGAAAACCCATGCAGACATGGGAGAACGTGCCAACTCCAACAGACAGTGGCCCCAGCCAAGAATTGATTTGTTTTTTTCCTCATCAGTGTTATAACAAAACGATGTTGAACAAAATAATGTTATTCAAGGACCTAATGGATCTGAATTGAAATATACTTATGACTTCAAATGGCTGTGACACTGCCAATTACTTAGAATGAGAAGACAAGTTATTGCCTGTCAAAGTAGCTAATCCAAAGACAGAAGAGGATTGTCCTCACAAAATTAGGTGTAGAGAGTGAGTGAGGGACAAAAATTCTATTTTGTGTTGATCAAAATTTACATATTTGAACAGCTATTTACTCTTATTTAACTTTATATTTATGACTATTTTATTGTGTTTGCCCCTATTAACAGCCCCTGGAATTAATGTTTTGTCAGACAGAATTTGAAAAATCCTGCTAAATTTTTAAATAGAGAGCTGTCATGAGAATTCAATTATATAGTATGCTAAGAAAGAAACTTAGATTTATCAAGTCCCTCTTGTGTAGAGGGGCTCTGTGTTCAGTGATTTACAAGTCTCATTCTGACATAATACTCAAAAAAGGCTATAAAATAGTTATTACCCCCATTTTACAAATAACTGAGGAAGACATTTTACTCTCAGTTGCTACTATTTGCTCAATACTGTATATTTTTAATTTCTACTTTTCATCGCTATTAAACTTTGGTATTATCTATCTATTTTTATAGTTTATGAAACTGAGGTTTATAAAGGCTACATATTTTATCCAACATTACAGATCAACTGGAGCCATGGTTCAAATCGAGTTCAATCTAATTCTAACATCTGTGTTCTTAACCAAATGATTTAAATCCTAGATATTAATTTAAATTCAAGAACATGAAGCATTCAATGAATATTTCTAGTATAGCAAAAGGTATGATCATGGCCCAAGGGCCATATAGAAAAGAATGAAAATTAGTTCTGTGCTAATATCTACCTGCCAACTTGACATCTCTGTTTGTCTAAATAACATGACCAAAGCTGGATTATTTTTTTATATTTTCTGTCAACTCTGCTCTACCTAAATCTTTCCTCACCTTGGTTGATGGAAAATCCAGTCTTCTATTTTCCCAGGCTAAAAAAATCCTAGACTCACACCAGTTATGTTAATAGAGAGAAAAAAATATATAAATAATTGTTAACTGAGTAACTGAAAAGGCAAAAAAGTGGTATAATGGAGAGGAACAGCACGGGAAGCAGTGGCCATGGCTGCAGGAGAAAGGAACAGGGATGGCAAAATCACGCTTGGTAGCTCCGGCCTCTAAGGAGCGGCACTGACGAAATGGTGTTGGTGCTTCTGAGAGAGTGCAATGAGGCTAGTTCTGGGAGCACTAGAAAAGCTGCAAGCTTCTGCTCAGGGAAAGGACTATTACAGCTGGATTGAAGAGGCAATGCTGGGAACAGGAAACAGGCAGAAAGCAAATAGGAAAAAGTAAATCCCACAGCCCTCTCTCCTCTGGCAGTCCCCTCTGTTACTGCCTATTGGCAGAGTCAACAAGGGGCACGTCATAAGGCAGACGCGATTTTCAGAGTCCTGGCCCCAGCATCCCAAAGCCAAGTATAAGAAGGGTGAGTTTGCAGTGGAAAGATAATAGCTTGATAACTAGCTCACCCATTTAAGAAGTTAATGTGATCATGCTTGTGTGTGTGTGGTTTTGGTTTTTTTTATTGTTTTGTTTTGTTTTGAAAATCCTGCAAGGGCTCACCATTTTACTAGAGTAAAATCCAGAGTCCTCACTGTGACCCACAGGGCTCTTTATGAACTGGCCCCCAGATCTCTAACCTTACCTCCAACTCCCCCATTCATCACTCTCTCTGCTCCGGCTGCTCAGCCCTGGCCTGCTTGCTCTTTCTCAGACACACTTGGCATGCTCCACCATCTGAAGGCCTTCACTCACGCTGCCCCCTCCACCCCACTGGAATGTTTTTCCCCCAGATATCTGTCCAGCTAACTCCCCCACCTTTTCCAAGCCTTTGATCACATCTTACCTTTTCAAGAAGACTTATCCTGACAACCCTATTTCATACAGCACTATGCTTACCAACCCCACCCTTTTTTCCCAATTCTCTGACCCTGCTCTGTGTTTTCTTTTTCCAATAGCACTCATCACCTTCTATCATACTGTACAAGTTATTTATATATTATGTTTATTGTTATAGCCTCTTTCTTGACTGCTATCATGTAAGCTCCAGAAGAGTAAGGATCTTTGTTTCTTCAGTCATATAGCTCAAGCATCTAGAACAATGCCTAGCACATAGTAGGCACACATGAAACATTGGTGTGAAGACAATTCACTTTAGTCATCCCTGTAGAGTTTTTTATGGGACTGGGAAAAATGATTTTAAACTTTGCTCCAAATGTAATTTGTATAGGATATCTAGACTCACTGAGACATTTTGTAGTTGTTTTACTTTATAAGAACAAAGAATTGTGTTTGCCTACCCTAATATGCAGATCAATTTGCCTTTCTTGGGTAAAACCTTGCAGAAGTAGGAGTAAGTGCTTAAATAAAGCAGCTTAATAGGGGTAAGTAGCCTAGAATAAATATTTTTGTCTCATAATCATAAAGGTAAATAATTGAGTAGACTGCTTAGCAAAATATATGTATATAACCATTGTACCATTGAGATATTAAAAACAAAGTCAATATTTTCACTTACACATTCCTAATTATTTTCCATAAGTCAAAAGGTACCAAATCTTAAAGGACTATTTTCGGGGGCCTCAGAAAAAAAAATGTAGCATTTTAAATGATAAAGTGGTAGGGACATAGCTATTTACTTTATAATATTTCATTAACTTAAACCAATATGCTCTATGTACATTTTCTAAATGCATGTTGTATTTCATAACAGAGGAATGAAAAAATGTTTTGAAATCACAGATAGCTAGATTTTTCATGAATACAGAGAGACAGAAAATAAACTGAGGTAAAGCCATAATACAATTGTGCTTTCAGAGAGTCTGTTAAATTTGTTTCAAATTTGCAAGTCCCCTTGCCCTCTCACTTCTGTGAGTTGTTGGTGTGAGGGTTTGATTGGGTCCCAGGGAGGGCAGGTGTCCCGGGAAGGGTGAGCCAGGAAATGCTGGGAAGGCCCAGGCAGCAGAGAGGAGGCAGGGCGGTGTTGGGAGGCAGACGGCAAGGAGACAAAGGCTCTCCACTGTTCTCTCTCAGAAGGGACAGGATCACACTCCCTCAGAGAGATTAGCCTGGGGTACCCAACAATAGCTGTCTCATGTGGGTTCTTAAAACAAAGTAACAGCTTCTGAGAAGCCAATAACTTCGTGTATCAGCCCTGGAAATCAGCACGCACCCTCACAGAGGCCTCAGAAGGCCTGTTCCCCAACACATAAAGGAAAGTTAAAGAACTCTTCCTCAAGCCTACAGAGTGAGGAACAAATGATTCCAGAGGGCAGATGGGACACTCCTGGACGACCCTCGATGTGGGTTTGAAAGCAAGGTGGGAGGAGGAAAAATTGTTGCAGAGAGAAGAGGGCCAATAACTTGCTGACTGAGCCTTGACAAAGCCCCAACAGGAAGGGAGAGGCCCTGCTCAGCCTAAAGGCAAAATAAACTGACAACTGGGCCAGGAAGACGGGACAGAGAGAGAAGTCAAACTAGGCATACCAGGAGCTGTCTCAGCAGGCCTAGGCTGAGAGAAATCAAGACTCCTCAAATTCACGTGTGACAAAGACCATCCATTTCTCCAGTTAACAGGAGAAATGAACGAGAACCATGAAAATGCTGCACATAATCCTATCTGGGTCACCTATTGTAATATAGTATGTAAATATTGCATGAGGAGGTCAGCCTTAAAAAAAGAAAGAAAAAAAGAAAATTCTAAAGAGTATTCTCTCCCCCCAATAAGGGAGCTCAGTATTTTTCTGAAGCATCCTGCTTTACTCAAGTTAATACTTTCTTCTTTATTTCCCGAGAATCTAGGAGCCCCTCATGCTATCTTTCTTTACCCCTTATCTCAGCTATGTTAGAAAGAGGTCACATGGAACGGCCCTGGGAGGTAAAATTATAAAGAGAAACCAGCCTTCAGTGCCCTCTGTAACCTCCTTCCTTCTTCCCTACCTCACTTCCCTCACTTCATCACACGCGCACCTCCTCTTTTTTGGCTCCATTTGCCTTCCTTGGTTCCGAGGAAAAGTTGCTTCCTTGAAACTAAAGAAGGAAGGAAAGGTCTATCTAAGCACAGTGTTTTTGAAACTTCAAAGACATGAACCCCAGTTTTTTAGAGATATGTGAAAATCTGTTCTCCATTTCAGGTTGGAAAACCACGTTGGAAGAAAACCTGGTGAGAGCATGGCTGGACCGCTAGCTTCTTCCTCTCTAGCAGACTCCAGCTACTTCTTCCTAATGGTAAACGTAGTTTGCAAACTTGGCAGCTTTTAACCAAGAATCCTTTCCCAACAGAAATACTCATTGGCAGCAGAGAGTGTGTTCCTGAAAGCAATTGCATCTGTGATTTGGGTTTCAAAACTGCTTTGGGCCCTACCTCAGGAGTTAATCTGCTACAAACCCATTAGCATATCCATTAGCTTCAAAAAATTGAAATTGGATCATCAGCTGACACCATACACAAAAATAAACTCAAGATGGATAAAAGACTTAAATATAAGTCGCAACACCATCAAAGTCCTAGAGGAGAACATTGGCAGGAAACTCTCAGATATCCCACTCAGTAGTATTTTCACTGATATGTCTCCTAAAGCAAGGGACATAAAGGAAAGAATAAACAAGTGGGACCTCATCAAAATAAGAAGCTTCTGCACGGCTAAAGAAAACATCAGCAAAATGAAAAGGGAGCCAACCATTTGGGAAAATATATTTGCTAATGATACATCAGATAGAGGTTTGATCTCCAAGATATATAAAGAACTCACTCAACTCCACTCCAAGAAGACAAACGATCCAATCAAAAAATGGGCAAAGGACCTGGGCAGACACTTTTCCAAGGAGAAGATACAGAGGGCCCGGAGGCATTTGAAAGGATGCTCAGCATCACTACCCATCAGAGAAATGCAGATCAAAACCACCATGAGGTACCACCTTACACCAGTCAGAATGGCCATCATAAACATATCAACAAACAACAGGTGCTGGCGAGGCTGTGGAGAAAAGGGAACCCTAGTCCACTGTTGGTGGGAATGCAGACTGGTGCAGCCACTGTGGAAAGCAGTGTGGAATTTCCTCAAAAAGCTGAAAATGGAACTGCCTTTTGATCCAGTGATTCCCCTGCTGGGACTATACCCTAAGAACACCAAAACGCCAATACAAAAGAACCTATGCACCCCAATGTTCATAGCAGCACAATTGACAATAGCCAAGTGTTGGAAGCAACCTAAATGCCCATCAGTAGATGATTTGATCAAAAAGTAATGGTACATATACACAATGGAATACTACGCAGCAGAAAGAAAAAAAGAACTACTAAACTTTGCGACAGCATGGATGGAACTGGAGAGCATTATGCTAAGCGAAATAAGCCAGGGGGCTAAAGAAAAATACCATATGATCTCACCTATAAGTGGAACCTAACCAACAATACAAAGATGCAAGGAAAATAAGACCAGCAACACTGAAAGGAAAAGAAATGAACAGAGACAAGAGGGAAGGAGGGAGGGGGGGCTGGGACAAGGAAGGGAAGGGGAAAGTCAAGGAACATATAGTAAGGACTCATGGACAAAACCAAAGGGGAAGAGCTGAGGGAGGGAAGAAGGGAGGGGGCAAGGGAAAGTGGTGGGGGGTTGGCAGAGACAAATGTATTTGAAAAAATAAATTAAAATAAAATTTAAAATAAAATAAAATAAAATAAAATTCTTCCTACAAAGAAAACTCCATGTCCAGGTGACCTCACTGGTTAAATTCTACAAACATTTAAGGATTAGTATTAAATAAGAATAAGTATTAAAACAATACTAATTCTACACAAATGTTTCCAAAATTTATAATACAAGAGAACACTTTTCAGTTCACTCTATGAGGCTAGCATTATCTTGATACCAAAACCAGGTACGAATAAGAGTGAGAGCAAAAGCAAGAGAGAAAAAGAGAGGAAATTATGAATTGTACATATATGCAAACTTCATCTATGTTATGCATCACGAACATATATGTAAAAATTCTAAACATTTTATCAAATAAATACAACATTGTATTAAAAGGATAATACATCATTATCAAGTGAGATTTATCACAAGAATATGGGGTTGGTTTAGCATTTTAAAACCAATTATTAACAAGTTTGGAAAGAAAATCCACATGATCAATAAGGACCTATGAAAAGTTTGATAAGATCCAACATCTATTCCTGATTTTTAAAAAAACAACTGAGCAAACTAGGATAGAAGGGAACTCTATCTGATAAAAGCCATTTACCAAAAAATCAGATGTAATGGTAAAAGACTGAATGCTTTCTTCCTAAAATCAGGAGCAACACAGGGGTGTCCACTTTCACAACTTCTCTTTAACACTGCACTGGAGGTTCTAGACAGTGAGACCAGGCATGAAAAAGAAACAAAAGGCATCTTGATTAAAAAAATAAGAAATAGATGTTTATATTCTGTGTTATAGTCTGAATGTTTTTGTGCCCCCCAAATTTATATGTTGAAATCCTAATGCCCAATGGGATATTGGTCTTCAATGAGAATTAGAAGTTGGGGCCTTCTGGAGGTACTTAGGTCATGAGAGTGGAACTCTCATGAATGGGACTAGTGCTGTTATGAAAAAGATCCCACGGAGCTCACTAACCCTTTCCACTATGTGACAACACAACAATATGCAAGGAGAGGGAGCTCTCCAGACACAGAACTTGACCATGCATGTTCCCGAATCTCAGACTTCCCGCCACCATAACTGTAAGAAATAAATTTTTGTTTATAAAAAAAAAAATTGCATAAACTCCATTTTGGATACTTTTGCTTTTGTATCTAACCCATCCTACTCATAATGTTCTCTTTCCAGTTCTTGATTTATTTAAATTATTCTCTTTTCTTCAAGTTTGAATCCATGACTTATCCCTTCATGAAGTTTGACCATCACAGATGCATAGTTAACAGATTTGGGAGGAGAATTAACAACCCACAGTTCTCTTCTCTGGAAACTACATCACCCATATCCCTCATTGAAGAGATTGGTCAAGTTTGTTCCCGTGATTCATCTTTCTGGGAACAACAGACTAGACCAGAGGTAGAAAAGCTGCTTTTTTGGCTAGCTAGTCAGTAAGGCCACCTCATGCTCTCTCTTGAGTTTGAACTAAAAAGCACAGAAACAGGGATTTTAGCCAAGTGTGCCTCCAAATTTTAATATTTTTTCCTCATTCCCCAGGAAAATTTTGTGGAGCTTTAGTTTCCATAATTTGTATGATGAAGCATTGGTTAATTGTTAACTTTTCTCAATATAAATTTTATATTAAAATATGAAAGACATTTGAACTGTTAATGCTCCTCTTCATAACTAAAGATATAGATACACATGCATCATCTGAAATAAAACATGCTTTCTCCTATCAGGGTTAGGGCTGCAGATGGCAAATGGGAATATTGGACGTATGAGACCAAATAAATTTGGGGTCAGCACGCTGCGCAAAGTGTAAGCAATGTCAAAGTGTAAGCCAGTCTAGTGAAAGATTAGACAGACAATATCAAATTAACTAGAGCTAAAATAAAGCATGCAAAGCCTGAAAGATGGGGTAAAGGCATTTGTGAATCATGTGAGACCCAGAACTGATTCTGTTTCTGACATTCACCTAGTTTCAGTTTACGGAAGAGCAAACTATACCTTAATTTTTGTGTTTGGAAGCTTGCCTTACCATAGACTCTCCTTTTGACTTGATGTAGAACTAAAGAGTTTCTTGAAGTTAAACCAGGCTTAATTTAAGGTACCAACAATAGATGATTAAATTATTATGGCAACTGACCTAAAATATGTCATTTGATTAGTGTGATTTTGGACTTTTGCTAATTTTAACAATGTAAACATCTCATCTCAAAATACTATCACTTAAAGTATTAGATTTTAAAGTAATATGACACCCTGGTCAGGGGGCTCAGTTGATTGGAGCATCAGTCCATACACCAAAAGGTTGTGGGTTCTATCCTCAGTGGGGCTCACACAGGAGGCAGCCAGTTGATGTCTCTCTCTCTCTCCCCCTGCCTTCCTCTTTCTCTAAAATCAATAAACACATCCTCAAGTGAGGATTTAAAAAAAAAGTAATATGACATATTTGATAAACCCTGGCTTTGTTGTGTGGTCCTTTATTTTTCTTTCTGATATCCTACAAACTTTTAGTATACATAAGGCGGATAATGTGGTCGTGGATGCTTATGAACGTGCACGGTGCTGTCATTGTATAATTACAGTATTCTTCAATGCCAGAAGAAATATTATGATCAACTTTTTTAACATTTAAGGCTAAAAATGGAGGCAAATAATAACTTCACAGGTTTTCCATGCTCACACTAAAACTATGGAACAATAATTAAACCTAAGCATTCATTATAATGTTTAAAAATTCTCTAGAAAGAAAGCTGGAGAAATGTTTGGGGATCTACCAAAATATCAAATACGTAATCAATGGAAATGCCAAAATGTAAACTCAGCTATCCTTATCATGAATCTAATAATGTCTCCAACAGTCCACAAAACAATCTTTATTTTAACCAGGGCAAACTTGGCTCTGTTGTTATCTTATCTACCTTATAATGTGGTATCTGTAAAAGCCACTCACAAATTGTTCTCCTAACAGACAGGTATCCAATATCAAATGCCCAGAGTCCAAAGGTTGATCCATAGAGATCAAAGCAATGTCACTGTAGATGTTTCAATTGGCTCCTAACTTTTGAGAGAAAAAGCAACGTGCCAGTCATCAAAACTTAGAACAAATAGGCCATAATTCACCCTCCCCCTTAATATGTCTCCTTTTCCCTTTTTTTTTTTTCCTATAGCTATCTCATGAAGATACTGTGTTTTGTGTATAACCTTAACTGACTAGGAGAAAGTTTCTTAATGTTTTTTGTTCATCTTTTTTACCTCCATGTCCAAATACACCCCTCAATCCAGCCATACATATGCTTCTTTTAGATCTCTCATTTTCTTTTAAATATTTCAATATTTATATCATGGTGTAACCATTTCCTTTTATATCTATTAAAACATCAAAATAAATACTTTCTGAATAAGTAGTTATTCAGAAATAGATAAGATAGAATCATTATTTACTTACTTACTTTTTAACATTTTTTTATTGTTCAGTTACAGTTGTCCCGATTTTTTCTCCCCAGTGCTCTCCCCTGCCCCATCCAATCCTGCTCCTACAGATATTATTTTATTTATGTTTTTTTAATCCTCACCCAATGATATGTTTATTGATTTGAGAGAGAGGGAGCAGGAGAAGGAGAGGTAAACATCAATGTGAGAAGGAAATATCTATTGGCTTCCTCCTCTGTACGCGCCTGGACAGAGGATCAAACCTGCAGCCTCGGTATGTGCCCTGACTGGAAATCAAACCTGCAACCATTTGATGTATGGGATGATGATACAACTGATTGAGCACTTGGGTTAAACCAAAATGCAGTACAGTGTGCCTATATACAAATCTTGTATATAGGATCTCCCATTTATTTTATATATACCATTGGGCAAGGTACCGGCTTTAAGCCTCACTTGCCATATTTATAAATGGGGATCACAGTGATATCTGCTTCATAGGATTATTGGGAAGATCAAACAAATTTATACACAGATAATGTACAATAGTATTTGGGGAATAGCTATATATACATATAGCTATTATTATGCTACTAGAACTTAATTGAAAGTTGTCTAAATTGAAACAAAAAGATACAAATTTAATACTTTTAATTTCATCCTCCTTCCTTTAATTCTCATCATTCATTTTATTTGACTTTTTGGATGAACTAAGTGAATATTTCCTGCTATGGAGAAGCTAAATGATTAGGATTCCTTCCTATGCCAATGGCATGTTTTTGTTGCCATACATTAGAAGTAGCCTTCCTAGACAAAACAGGTTCTTCTATCTAATTATTAGGGAAAAGAATAATTGAAAATAATTAAAGTTAAGTATACTTAAACCAAAATTATCGGCTGTAAAAATATTCTTAGGCATATAACTGGCTTTTATCCATTTTTTTTCCCATTGGGTCAAATCATTCAATTACCCAAAGACATGGTTTTCAATGAGTTAATCATAGAGGCCTCACAAACATCTAAATTGATTAAAATTTAATATGGTAATATGTATCACTGATTTATTTTTCATTGGTGGTAGCTGGTGAGCATACCTATTTTGCATCTAAAATGTATTATGACAAATAGTATGGCATGTACTAACTATAGTCTCAATTGCTATTCTTTCATAAAAATGTTGGGCCTTCCTATAGCTATTTCCTTGATACCAAGTGATAATCCACTCCGGCCTGTTTTCCCAGTAGCTCATTAATTTTCGTTACCCACATCCCTCCCCCAACTGAATGTCAAATCATGTGGTTCTCCTCTCAGTTGTCACCATAGAATATTCTTGACAGAGATTACAGCCTTGTATTTTTGGCAGGCCCAGTCAAGGGAAATATTACTCTAAAGGTTCTAAATGTTATTCTTAGATCTAGCCAGATTATCAGAACTATGTACCAGAACTGCCACGCCAGCAGACTATACTGAGTAAGGGAGGTTTTGAATTACAGTCTTTGGAGGTAGTAACACTATTTGTGTCTCTGTGGAGATCTTGTCTATTATGTATTTCATATCCACAAACAAAAAGGCAAAAAAAAAACCACCCTTTTCTTGCAATATAGTTATGGCCTGTCTGTCCCCTAAAAAGTTGCCAATTTATTGTAGACAAGTTAATTATTTAAGTCAGACAGAACTCAGATTTTTGGCTCCAGGTGAAGACTCAAAATAAAAATCCTTCCCTGTAAGAGCTAATTTTTTTTTCTGTCAATCCCAATCCAATTTATCTAAAACATTTCTTGGAGTTCAACTGTCCTACAAGTATCATCTAATGGGTCTCACTGTTTGGTTTCTTTGGCTTATCACAAGTGCTGATAACTTCTTGTATACATTAACTAATAGGCCTCTTTCAAAGTATGCTGACATTTAGCTTAGTGTTAAATGGTTCTTAATGAGCTCTACACCATCCTCCTCCACCCTGAGTTTCTGCAAAGGAAGTCCATTTTCTCTATAATACAGAGAACTAATGGTACTGTGCATTCCAATGAATATGAACCAAGTCTGGGTTTTAAATGGATACCTTCAAACCAAACTACTATCATGAAGACAAAACATTCTAGTGGCTGGCTACATTATTTTATTTTTTTAGCCAGATATTTAGCAATCATAGACATAGTCGTGTATAAAAGTATTCAAAATTATGTGAAGAGTTTAACAACTGTTTGAGAAATTTCATCTTTGGGACAATTCACTCATAAATTTGGGATGGTGGTGGTATTTATGAGTCCAAATTTTCTCAACAAATGCTTATTTTCCCATTTGCAATGTCAGCTTCATCTTAAGGAAGATATCTCTGGAACTAAACCAGGAGAGATGAGAGGACAGCAATTGTTTGGTCAAATTGGAAAGTGTCAAGTTCCTACTGTAGTATAGGCCAGCGATTTTCAGCTGGTGCCTGGTGTGCTGCGAGAATTTTTAGAACTTTCAATACCTGACTATTTAGTCAGGAGCACTGACCTCTTTTCCCTGAGATTGACAAATAAAGAAAAACATGACAGCAGCCAACACAATAGCTGTCAGGTGTGAATGAATCGAAATTATACCTATTTTTTGTGAAATTGGCAAAAAATATATTTTTTTGGTACGCCACAGAATTTTGGTAATTAGTTTATGTGTGCCATGGGGCGAAAAAGATTGAAAATCACTGTTCTAGGCAATCGAACCTCATGAATGATTCATGTTTTATGTTGCCTACGAGTGTGTATACATGTCCTTCCTTTCTTTCTTTGAAATTTGGATGAGTGTATATTGAGTTTCTGTTTCAGCCCTTCATATTGAATTCAAAGCACCTGACAGCTGTTTGTCTTCTGTTCCTCTTGGTCACTGGGACTCTCAGCCAACACAGGAGTATAGGAAATAGGCAGGTGAGAGAAAGACCATCAAGAACAAACATGCCATCTCTTTTTTCTATTCTATTGTGTTTCCTTCTTCACTGCCACTTTTTCTTGATTTCAAAAAAAAGTTATCCAGTTTACCACATGCCTGTTTCTAGGAAGGGGAAAAGAATGAATAAAAATAATATACTACATATAGTATCTTTAGAAAAAAAATCACATAAATATTTTACAGACTGTACAGTAAATAATGTATACATTTAGATAGGTAATGCAAATATTTTATAGACTGCAGAATAACCGTTAAGGTTGAAATGAAATCACTGTGTTTAGAGAAATACAGTTTGCCCTAAATTGTACCATAGAGTTTTACTGTAGCTCAGTGCCGTACACTTCATAAATCATGGCATTCTCTGCATTACCTGGGAGTTCAAGAATTCCAGCTGCCAAGTGAGCTCCTCCCTTCTTTTTCTTCTGCTCAGAAAGACCCCCACATATACCTCACCCCTCAAGGCCCTGCTTTGAACTATGGCAGTGATCAATACATTCTTCTTGAGAAATTGAACCAGGGCATGAGAGTGAACTCACCCACATCGCCTAATTTTCATGCGGAGGGTGGTGAGAAAACTGATCGGGAGTGGACGGAGAAAACACCGAATGAATTCCAGATGTAACCTGAGTCTCTGCATATTTTTTCAGGTGGCTGAGGACACATCATCTTGGTTTCCTGAAATCCACTCCTTGTGAGCCTTGATTGGCCAGTCCAGGATTCAGTTACGCATCAATGCCCTTGTGATGCTTAAATATTATAATATTTACCAGATTGTGTGAAAACGACACAGGTGTGTTCTGAAATATGGATAACACAAATAGTATCAAAGTAGTCAGAGGAAGGGCAAAATGCTGCCATGCAGCTCTTTTTCCAGCTAACTGAAACTCATTGAAACAGTTGGAATCAAAAATAATTGGTGATCTAAGTAGAGTGAAAATGTTCTTACTGCTAGTTATCTAGAAATCAGGAGGCTGCAGTAACAATCTTTAAACAGAAACAAAAAAGAAACTTACAGGTTTGAGTGTTATATTGAGAGCCCTTTGATTATTTAAACAATAAGAAGAAAAAGAAGACCTGCAATGACGATAAAGAGAAAAGAACCCAGCAAATGAGGAGAGAGAAGACATGAATTAGAAAGAACAACAAATTAAAGCTGTTAAATAATATTAAAAGGATTATACTATGCTAATGAATGCTAATGAGGTTTATGGAGCCAGGGCATGTGTATTTTTGGTAAGCTGTACAGGTGATTTTGATGCAAGTAGTTTGAGAGCCACATTTGGAGAAGTCCTTGATTATCGTAGCAAAATCTGATGTCTAAAATGGAGGCACGGAGGGGCAGGGATGGTTTGGCTCGTGAATCAGAGAGAGGCTGCTAAGCATTCTACCCTATGCTACATGTCAACTATTGCAAATATGTGGCACCAAAAATCACTATAGTTATATATAACGAAGGCCACACATCTTTAAGAAGGTTAAATTTAGTTCTTAAACTAAAGAACTAAAAATATGAGTTCTAAGAACTAAGAACTAAAATAGCAAGAAAAAAAGCACAGTGAAGGAAATTACATTCAAAGTAACTCCTCTAAAACAGGGTACTTACTGTAGATCTCATCTTTCTTTAGAAGCAAGTTGTTTGTTTATTCTTTAATACTTTATACCTTACCAACAAATAAATGATGGATGGTCTCATTGTCAATTAAACTTCCCTTTTACTCTTTGAATGTAAGAGGACTTGGGGAACAAAGAAATAACATTTGCTTTCTTTAGTGATATGGGAGCATTGCAAGAAGATATATTCATGCTGTGAGAAAGGGGAAAACAAAATACAGAAAAGATATAGGATGTTCTAGTTTTTAATCACTCAACCTTAGTGACTTACAGGTTTAATTTGCAGGTTTAGTCTAATCTTCTTACATGTCTGTGTACTTTTTAGAGAAGTACATGAACATTGAAAAACAGCTAATAACCAGGATGTAGGCCAAGGGGAAACAAGATCTTGAATACTATTACCAAAATAATATTCCAGTTTTTAGCTACTTTTAATATTTCAATGAATTTTATTATAGAGTTGTAAAATTTTTCTTCTAGATTATCACATTTAATTAAATTCCTCCTTAGTTTACAGAAGGTGGAACTGAGAAGTTAAGCAACTAGGTGACCCATGGCCAGTTAAGGAGCACTGGTTGGGAGAGATTCTTCATTGCCTAATATTTCCAGACCATGGTGACCCACCATCTATCACTAAATAAGCAGATGAGATTCCTGAAACATACCTTCTAATTTTAGAGAGAGGAGAAAAGAGACCTAATTCTACGCAAAGCATCACAGATTGGGTTCTCCAGGAAGCAGAATCTGAGACAGAGATTAGCCTTTATTAGGGGGTGCTTTTAGAGTTAACACCTGCATTGGGAGAGGAACAGAAGCAGAAAGCAGTGGAGAAAGTTGCGGTGCAGTCAAAAGACCTCATCCCACTCTGCAGGGAGCTGAAAGGGTAGGACAGTGCTTCAGAGTGTCCTGCACTAGGTCCAGGGAACCGGACCTCTATAGCCCTGCATCAACCCATCCCTCTGTTTGGGCTGCCCCAAAAGGGAACAGGTGGCTCCCGTCAGAAGATACAATTCCCAGAGATGGCTGACAGCTGAATACTGGTAATCAAACCTTCCCAGCAGCAGGAGTATAAATACTGTCCGTGAAGTGGCGAGGATACCTGAGCAGCATACCACCATTTCTGACACTTCTAATGAGACAACCTCCACCAAGCCAACACTGAGTCATTTCTCAACTATTGCAATAGCCCCCTGGATGGCCTCCCAGCTTCAAGTTTTGTTCTCCTTCAGCACATCGACCACATCACAGATGGAGTCTACCTCTTAAAATGTAAGTGAGATCTCGTCACTCCTTCGCTAGTAAACCTCCAATGAATTTGCATTGCACACACAAATCCAAGTCCTTTACCGCAGCCTACATGGCCCTACTTGATTTGGCCTCTCATCCTTATGTTTCTTTCTTTAAGTACAATGTACAGATTTTAAGAGTAGAATTGGATGAGTTTTGACAAATACGTATACCTGTATCACCACCCCAATTAAGATATGAAAATTTTCCTTCACTGCAAAAGACTCTCTTGTGAACTTCTGTAGTGCTTTGTCCCGCCACTCATCTCTCAGCCCTATTGCAGAGGTAACCACTGCACTCCTATTTTGAAAGTCTTGCAACAACTTAAAACAATATATAGAATTGATTAGGAATGTCTAATGTTTCTAGTTTCCAACTAGATGATTTACCCTCCTCAGAAGGTAAGCAGGGAGGACAAATGACCAATATTCAGAACCACTTCCTTCCACAAGGAACATTTTGTTAAGCCTCTATCACCCCTCAAGCCAGTATTTCACATAAGGTGGTATAATGGTCTTAATTAGCATTTTGCAATGGTTACAAAAGATTCAGGTTTCCTTTCCTGGTGTGAGCATGTATGTGTACCTTTGTGCATAATAAGCATCTTCTTGTTTGAGTGTTCTTTGCTCACAGGAATGTAAATGTAAAAGAATCGAATGTATTCCTTTAATGACAGTCACGCTGCTGCAAGTAAATGCAAATGGATGGCGCCGCCCTAAATACTGAGCAACAAGAATAACTTTAGCATGAACTACACTCATGCCAGTGGGGAAAAAGTATGGTTTTCAAAAGGTGTAGATATTTCAAGAGGATGTTGCTATAGTTCTTCCTGGTGATTCCTCAGCATGTACCAAAATGCATTATTTCATAAGACTTTTGGCAAAGGCATTTCCCTTTAGCTTTTGAGATTTTTTTGTTTTTATGAGGTGAGTGGCAGCTTAGAACTAAGAGATTTTGAATGCTTCAAACTTATCCCTCTGGATGTTTCTCCACAGAGTGAATCTATCTAAAATAACTCTGCTGCCAAGGGTAGGTGTTAGCCAGCTTTAATGGCATTCATCCAAAGATCTCCAAAGTGGGTTGGCTAGGATTGGGGAGAAGAACCAAGAAGAAGAGAACATGATATTTTCAGTGGTAGTATTGAATTTTTGGTGCTTCAGCACCATTTTTGGGAAGTCACTGAACTCGCAGGTGGCTGGAACAGGGGAAGAGTTTGAGTCTCCAACTGTGAGGTGACTGACTAACCCTGGAAGACAGTACAGGCATACTTCAGAGATATTGTAAGTTCATTTGCTTCCAGACCATCACAGTAAAGACAGCCATATTGTTTTGACTAGTGGAGAGTCTTTCCTTACATTTGTAAAAAACGCACCACCTGTGAAGCACAGTAAAGGGAAATGTGATAGAAGGAGATATGCTTGTTTCTATTTTGTTCATCAGTTTATTTTGTTCTTTTGATTCCACAAATAACTGAGATCATATGGTATTTGTTTTTCTCTGACTGGCTTATCTTAGTTATCATAATAATATCCAAGTCTACCCATGCTGTTACAAAAGGTAAGATTTCCTTTTTTTATGGCCAAGTAGTATTCCACTACAAAGGTACCACGATTTGTTGTATCCACTCATCTACTGATAGGCACTTGGACTGTTTCTAGATCTTGGCTATTGTAAATAACACTGCAATAAACATAGGGGTACATGTATTCTTTTGAATTAGTGTTTCAAAACAGAAATAGAGGCATGAATACATGGAACAGACTGACAGCTGTTTAAAGGTGACAGGGGATAGGGGGCTGGATGAAAGAAGGTGAAGGACTAGCAAAAAAAAGTACATATTATGTATGTTTTATTATATATACATACGTGTATGTATATGTGAGTGACCTGATAGATATAGATGTAGATATAAATATAGATATAGGTACAGATGTATAGGTAGAGATTGAAATGATAGAGATAGATAGAGACAGAGACAGAGACAGAGATAGAGATAAACACACAGACACAGACCACAGCATGGTGTTAGCCAGAGGGAAGGGTAGAGGTAGCCAAAGTGGAGAAAATGGTGATGAAAAGAAATTTTTCCTGGGATGATGGGTCCAAGATGTAGTAGGCAGATGATGTTTTGTAGAGTGTACACTTGAACCATGTATGTAAACCAATATCACCCTAATAAATTCAATTAAAATAGAAGGCATACCTGTATCTGAACTCCTTACATATTTGTTTCAGATGTTTTCCATTTTGACGGGGTTTTTTAAATGAGGAATTCTAGGACATAACTAGCATCCTATTATTTATAGGCATAGTTGTACCAAATCCACAGGAAAAACAAATCACATTTACCTATTTCCAATGGAAACTCATGTGAACAATGAAATTTGTTATATTTGAATATTCAAACAGCTCCCACAAATACACAGTTCAGACCAGCTCTATCAATTAGAAAAATGTTTGAAACTATCAAAATTGCTAATGAATGCCTTTTTCCCACCGCCCAGGGAAGAGTTCCATTTTCTTCTTAGGTATATGCTAGAACTCAGCATATTTCTCAGTATTATCCAAGGACATGGTCCTAAAAACAAAATACCCAAGTAATGAAGATGCTAATATTTGAATGTAGCTACAAGTTGACTGAATAGCCATTAACCTAGTCACACTGAGGTCTTATGTCAAATTTTTTATTAAGCTAGATAACATTCAGATAGAGTTTGGATGTGAGTGTTGGGCGCCGGCAGGGGGGTGGAGGGGGGCGGGGTGGCAGGGCGGGAGGGCAATACAAAAAAACCCTGCAGATTTAAAATGATTGAGCTTTAAATATTATCTACTCTTATTTCATAAGGTTCATGAAAGAGTGCTTAAATTTTCAGGGTTAGGGAGTTTCAAAATTTCCACGCAAAATATAAAAGGAGAATTATAGGCTATCATTTAGTTATAGACTCCTACTTCGTGCTATATAGGGCATCGTAGAGCTTTTGCTGCAGAGCATCCCCGAAACTTAGTGGCTTCACCATTTTATTAGTTGACAGTACTGCTGGTGGGTCTTTTTCTGGATCAGTCCAGACTCCAGATTTCATGTGAGTTTGCTCATGTATCTGAAGTTATTTGACAGGTCACCTGGGGCTGGCTGGTGCCAGAGGACCTCAGTCACAGGTCTGGTGGTTAAGTTGCAGTGTGTCAGGTAGAGCAATGTGGGTATGTTGGCTGTTTGCTTCTGATCAGCCAGGCCTATTCATATGGTGGCACTGGCCGGGGTTCCAAAGCCCATTAGGAAAATAGACTTCAAGTCTTATTTTCAAATTCCACTGACCAAAAATTTCCTAGTTAATCCCCAAATCTGTGGGCGGGGACCACACAAAGGCAGGGATATAAGAAAAGTTAAAAAAAAAAAGAAAGAAAAGCAAAAGGACCATTATTTCATTAATCCATCATATGTAAAACTGTGAATTTAATTTTAATAAAATATTGAAAGAAATGGAATTAAAAATTGAAGACTCAATTTGATGGAAGTTCCTCTAAGGGCTCAGTTTCTTTAAATAATGCCATAATTTTGGGGGTTTTTTCCTCATCTCATCCAATTTTGTTAGGGATTCAGTACTTCCCTATTCCAAGATATCCACACATTACATTTTTCACCCTGTCTGCTAACCAAGGTAATTGTCTTTTTTCCTTTAACTTAGATCCTTGTGGATCTTATTCTTCGATTTTACATAGCGTATGTGTATGATGAAGACAATATTTTTCAAGTTTGTCCACTGTAAATTTACATTATTTTCCCTTTCCTATATCCCATATTCTCTTCTTTTGAAGTCAGTCACTGTGTCCAGCCCACATTTCAAGAAAGAGAGGGAGCGGGTGAGGCCACACTCCTGGGGGTGAGAGGGGCCGGGTTAGAGGAGGGGCCGGCACTCTATTACTATGGACTCCTGTATATTTGTTTTACACTTGGGTTATTTCCAGCACTATATTATCTCTTTTTTTGCTCAAATTGTTTCAACGTTGCCACTGGGAGCCCTTTCAGGTTGTTTCCTCTGTCCTTTCAATGTAATTTATCATTTGTTTTGAACACTTCCTTATTTGGAGACACTGCATTTTGTGTTTTCCTCCTTTGCCTTTATATTTAATAAATCTCTTCATATACTTTAGGTGTTTCTTTATACATTTTATATGTGTGTTATATAAATATTCACAAGTGTTTTTCCCAGTCTCTTGCTTTTCATGTCATTTTGATACCATTATAGTTATGCGTATTTTTCTTTAAGTTTTTTATTGTTTAAGAAGGCCTTCTTTTCACCCTTTGGTCATAAAAACATGCTCATATTTTATTCTAACAAATTGACAGTCTTGTTTTTACATTTACATTTTTAATCCATCTGGAATTTATTTTTGCCTGTGATATGAGGAAAAGATATAGCTTTATTTCCTCCCGGCCCCCCCGCATAGGCAGGCAATTATGTCATTTCCCATTGTCTGGGATTTTCACCTCTACCATTTTTCACATTCACATATAGTGAATGTTTTGGGGCTTCCATTTCTGTTCCCTTTATCTAGTTTTCTAATCCTTTACCACAAATACCACACAGTTTCAATTACTATAACTTTATAATATGTTTTAATTCCTGTTTGGCCATGGACTTTCTTATGTACACTAGTTTTGAGAGACCCAGTAATCTAATGCAGGGTTTCTCCACTTCAGCACTATTAACATTTTGGACCAGATAATTATTTGTCATGGGAGCTATCCTGTGCATTGTAAACTATCAGCACCATTCCTGGCCTCTACTCACTAGGTGCCCGTTATCATCTTACTCCCAATTGTGAAAACCAAAGCTGTCTCCAGGTGTTGCCCAGTGTTTTCTGGGGGACAAATTTGCCACCAATTGAGAACCACTGGTCTAATATGATGAACAACAAGACTCTTAGAAATCCTGCCGTAGTTCATGATATTCTTGGGTATAATAATCCTGGATACATAGGAGAGTGGCACTTCCCTATCTTCTTGAATTTAAGCTGGGATACATGTCTTATTTAACCGTTGAAGTAGGAGCACCAAACAGCCAATATTCAGATTTCCATTTTCTCCTTTTTTCCTGTCATGGAGAGGTTTGAAGCATGTGTTAAATGTCAGTGTATCTTCCAGTGATTTAGTTGAGCAGAGGCCCTGGTAAACCAAATTGAATGTAGTTCAAACTAGAAATAAACTTGATACTGTAAGACAACGGGGTTTTTGGACATGTGTTATTACAGCATAGCAGCCTGCCCCGACTGGTAGACTTAAGTCTATGCAAAAAGTCTGCACCCTGACATAATTAGCAAATTATCTTCTCTCTGTGTCTTCTGTGCCTCGCTGCTAGGGGGAAATGTGAGCAAATAACTTATCTAGGTGAGAGTGGTTGGCAGGAGCTTTTGTTCCTTGTTAGTGCTTCCCAATACCAACTCAGGACTTGAGAGCTCTGGTGACTAGGAGAACGGGCTCTGTTCTACTCTCCATTAGAAGCAAAAGCACAGGTTTTCTGTGTCTATTTGAGGGTTTTACTTCTGCAAAGATGCATCATATAATTGGACGTTCTTTTAAATACTTTATCTCTAGGAAGATCCCAGAAATAACAAAAGCAAGTCAAAGAAAACCAAGGCCTTCATAATTTTAGGGTAAAAAAGTAAACAGAGAACTGCATTTAAGTTCAAGTGCTGCACTGAAATTCAGTTGAAGCTAGGGCCTGCTTTTGCCGGTACTTGCTTTTATTAGTACTTCTAAAAGCATTTTGTGATTTAGTCATTATCTTTATCAAAACCGAGTCCTTGCTTAATGGCCATTATTCTCAAAGTCTGGGGAATAAGTTGAGTTCAACAAAGCAACACAATACTCTCATTTTACAGTATTTCACCATATTCTACACAGAGCCCTTCCTTCCTATAGTCATCAAATGTTTGTATAATGGAGTGTCTATGTTTAAATGTTCTGAACTCTTTGCAAATCATTCCCAATGCCAGTGAGACAAATTCTCAGGAATTACTCTGTGGAGGATTTGGATTATTCAAAGAGCCTCCAGCTCTCCACATACCCTTCAGAGCCAATTCTCTGGAAAGGAAACTATCTCTCTAATTTTCTAAATTGGTAGGTGTGCACCATTACTCACCAAGCAAATTTATTGCCTAAGAAAGTGGAAGCAAACGTCACTAGATCATGCCAGGTATAACTCCAGCAGGTGTATAGCTGTCTTGTCCAGCTGCATCACCCATTTTCCCTCAGTTCTTTGGCACCCATTTTCCAGAGACTCCTTATTTATGTCACAGTAATGTGCACCTCAGTTCTATGGGACCCTGCCAGGTAGTCATTCTTATTTTAAATGACTTCAGTAAACAAATGAACTCAGTTCAATGGCGGGAGACTTAATGGCACTAATATTCCAGTTGCTTGAATGTCAGCATTGGCAGTTTTGGTCACTAATACTAAATAAGATTTTCACAGATCAAAACATTGTAAGCTGTTCCATTAACATTATGGACAATAAAAAATTATTTTAATCATGATAACGGGTCAAAAAGCTGTCCTTCCAGACTTCTCTATATAAGTGTGCTTGGCACAGAGTTGACTCTCAATAATCCAAAGTTAAAACACCCAGGGTTCACCATCAGTTTTGATTGTCAAAGCAGAGACTTGATGGTTTTACAAAAGTCTCTGCACTGAGAAAGTGAGTAGTCATAGTTCTAAACTATGCTTTTCTGTGGAGTGTCATACTATTGTTTAAAATAACCCTTCTGTTGCTCTTCTAGATGACAACATGGAACATCTTCAACAGGAAGTGTGAAAATGTGACTCTGCATACTTCTATTGCAGTAATTATGATGATAATTGCCAATTTATGGTGTGTTTACTGTGTGCCAAGCACTGTATGCTAAATGCTTTCCTGGGTGAATCATCATAGGCTTCATGAGAACAAAATATAGCTCTGTATCCCCAATAGCTAGGGGCACACACAGCGCTTGGTACTTAGAAGTGTTTCATAAGTACTTGTTGAATGAATGAAAGATTACAGATTTCCATTCAATCCTCATGCTATCATCAATTTGCCAATGAGAAAATTAAGCTCAAAGGTCTCACCTCTATAATAACAGGATTTGAACCTATGTTGTCCATCCATAAAACCTATGCTCTTCACACCTAGGGTGTCCATCTACTTTTCCAATTTTAACCTGTAGAAAAATGAAAAATTCAGGGAAAGCAGTTGCACAAGGATTAACTGTTTCCTAGCTCCCTCTGCCCCCTTATCCCACTAATTACAGAAGGGCCAAGTTTAAGCCTTGCTTTCCTGCCCACTGAGAAAAGAAACATAAGTGCAGGGTAAATAAAGAATGTCATGTGAAGGATTAGAAAATTATAGACATCTTGTGCAACTTTGATGAGATTTTACTGGTAGTATCACACCAATTATACAGGCCTTTCTATTCGCATAAACCACTCAGGTAATCATTGACACTTACAACTGACCTCTCCTTGGAAAATGACAAAGAATTCATTGTATGGGGCTTTATTAGACAATTACAACAGGTGAAAACTTCTGCATTCCTTTTTCATTATGTCTTTGGCACTTCTGGGAACAGGAAAGGCACTGAGTTGCTTACATACCTGACCAGTGCCATGCAATTCCGAGCTGGCCAGGGCAGCAGCTCTTGGTGCAGCATTAGAGAATAATGCTTTCATTGTCAAGTGAGAAGGAAAGCCTGCAGCTGCCCTGCTGAAAGGTAAATAGGAGGGGAGATTCTCTCCACAGAAAAACCAATTCAAACGCATCCTACATTCCTTGAACCATCACATCAAACCACATGTGGCATGAAAAAAGTGCAGATTTCAATTTAGGTAATGTACACGCCATTGAAGGTTAGCAGAGGACCATGACCAGGCCAATTCATCTTCAGTAGATTAATGTCTGGGTTAGACAGGTATGTCATAAAACATGGCCAATGCGGGGAGACGTGCGGGGCTTGCCTCCTTCTTCTCTAATGCACTGCACTGCTTGCCTGGAAGAGAGCTGTGGTACTCTAGGGCTATTGCTTTTAACATTGCCTCTGACCCAGATAATGTCAAAATGTCTGAATGCATGTGATCCTCTTCTTCCAAAAGAGCATCTCTAATGTAATGCAAATGCACATGGTAGGGGAAATTCCAGCTGAGAAAATGAGGCCTTATATTTCTAAAACCATATACATGTCAATAGCCCATTATTCTCCTGTTTTAAATGTAATTGCAGCCCAGCTTTGAGTGAATTCCTGAAATAATAAAATACATGGAGTAGCAGTCACTGACTCGCAGTTATTTTATTCCTGCTCTGCCTCCCTTCTACTCCTCCCCAGCCTCAAAAGGCATGGAGATGTTGTGGAGAAGGAAGGGGAGCAGAGATAAAAATGAAAATCAGATCCCTTGTCTTGAATGTGTTATCAGAACAGTATGTGCAAAGAAAATATGCAACATTACAACATCTGTGCCTTTAAACCATTTATATAAATGTATCATGCATGATCCAATTTAGCATGACAGATTACTTTTAAACAATTAAGAATACTTGTAATTGTTTTTTTTTTTTTTTTTTTGGTAGGAACTTCCTTCAATTTCCAGTTTTCATTTAAAGCTAATGTTTCCTGTAGAGCTTCAACAGCAATCGTTTTGAAAGAACCTTTTAAAATGGCTTTCTTTCTTAGTCATGGGAGCTGTCCTGTCTTTTCTTGATAAATTTAACATGTGTGTGCTACAACTTTTATCACCAGAACAGTTGGATGTGAAGGGACCATGATTTCATCTGATTGCCATTCTGATGCTCTTCCACTCCAGCCTTTCCTCCCTCTCCCCACACTCTCCTTTTCTCAGGGATTGTCTAAGAAAAATGTCTTATGGTGAAAGGTAACAAATTAATTTCACACCTGGGAGACGCCTAGTGATCTTCCTAATCTTATTCTCTTTAGAAGGTAATGGAGACAGGGCCTCATTTTGATAAGTGAAAAATAAGATGTCAACTTTTTGGAACACAGGTGTGAAAGTTACCAGAGAGATTTCCAAAAATGACAAGTGACACCATTTTTAAAAAATTTAATAGAATGGTTGGTATTCCATGTACGGTACATGTTTGTAAGAATTCTGACTTCTCGATTCCTTTTGCCTTTCAGAATATCAGAATAAAGTATGATTCTTTAATCTTAAAAAGTCCTTGGACTCAACTGTTCCCTTAACTGTGAGTTGGGTTAAATTTTGCAAGGGGAAGATTTCAATGGTCCAAATTCTTCCACCCAGTTCCCTGCAGAAAATCACCTTTGGGTCATCACTGTAGTTCTTTGGTCCAAGCTCTTAAACCTGTTTTCTAATATGCTTAGGGCCCTTGAGTGTGGCATATATGGAGTGTTGTGTTGCCCTCTGTATGAAAGAGTCTATTGAGTTTATCATTTAGAATACTTCTTGTTGCATGCAACAAAATAATCAAAAGTTGCTCAAAATAGAAATCATTTACTGTTTCCAGAACGACAACAACAAAACCCAGAGGTGGTGATTCCTGGGTTGTGCTTGTGACTCAGTGCTATTGCTCAGGGTCCCTCCCCGTGCAAGCTTCTGCTTTGTGTGTCCTCAGTGAGAGGATAAGGTTTCCATTTGTCATCTTAGCGTGGCTGTCAATACACCAATTCTCAAATTTTTTTGGAACCACATCCCAAACAGAAGGGGAACAAGAAACGATGAAAGAAAAATGTCTTTTTTATAAAACATTTTCTAATATATCAGTGGCCAGGACTGGCTCTTCTACCCACCCCTATTCCAATAACTGGCTCAGGGGAAAGGCTTACTTCTGATTTTCTGTGGCAGCAGGAGGCGTCTCCTGGAACTGAGCATACTGCTACACAAGAAAACTGGGGTGTTCTTAGATGAAGGAAGAAAGATGGAATGATGGATTGTAAGGTAAGAAAGAATAAAATACATCTGCCTCCAGTTAGCTATTTTGGTTCTTACTGTTAAGAATCAAGTATGCCCTGCCCTCTCAGGTAAATACAAAGACTCTTAATTAGACTGGGGGCAGGGAGAGGGGGCCCAAAACCTGGGAATGCAGTCTGGTTAACAGGCATTTCAATCTTCAGTCAAAATCAACTTTCCACTCCAATGGGGAGGCGGGGGGGAAATGTATGAAATACTTGTATTAAGTAAGACACCAGTTTGTTTTCTCTGGACAAGTTTGGCATTGCAAATCACCAGTTGCTTTGAAAAGCTATTTTTTAAGTTGGTTGTACAGAACGTTGATTATATGTTCAATAGAAATTATCAAAAATTATGGTTGTCTTTTGGCCAACCCCCCAAACCCTATACCTCCCAAGAGATCCCTGGAGTATATCGCTAACTGCACCCCTGCTCTTACATCTTAATTGTTTCCTGAACGATAGTTACAAGTTAAGCAGCTGTGAGTTTTGGGTCACCTGTATAAGTACTTGGAATTTACCCCCAAACTCTGGTGTTATGCCAAACAATTTGTGTCCTAAAGCAATCAAATCAATCCTGTGCTATACTTAAAATTTACTTCTTTGATGTCTCAATGAGCTCATCCTTAAGTATTTGAAAGAGATGCAGCGCCCTTCCTGCAATTGTCACTTGGCTCAGATCCATGTGGATTTGCTGCTTCTGATCGTGTAATCCACATAATCAAAAGTTTTTCCACCTCAAGAGTCAGCCTATTCAATTTTATTATTCCATGTTGATTGCATCAGTCTAGGAACAATGGATGCCTTGCTTCGGTAGCACTCTTTAGGTGGTCAAAAATATGAATTTTGTTGCTTTTGAGCCTTATTTATTTTATGTAGTTTTAAAGATATGAGTTGGGAAGTTTAAGGATATTTAGAAGTTCCATTTTATCATTAAAATATTCAATTGTATAATGAAATGCTTTGAGAATCAGGAGCACTTTGCTACCTGTAATAGACACCAGAATACCAGTAGCTTCAACATCTTAGGGGCTATTATTCTCTGTCGTAGAAAAGGCCTGTAGATAGCCCAGGACTACTAATGTCCGAGGCATCCAATGCATGTGCATTTTTTCTCTTCTCTGCCCCTGCCTCAATATCACCACTTTTGCAGTTTGGTACACATTTGGAGGTGGGATATGATGAGACTAGAGGATGAGGTGCCAACAAAAAAGAACGGAGTCAGAGATGAGGGAAATCCTTGTGGGGACTGCAGGAAGGAATAAGGAGACATTCTCAGGTAGCTGAAGACGTAAAAATATATTAAGTATGGTGGGGACTGCCTGCAGTGAAATGCTCAAACGTTATTTACTGAGGTGTTACCGAGAACCTTGGAGCTTTCATCTTTCTTTAATTTATGTCACAGATTGTATTCATATAAATTCCACCTCTTATCTGTTTTTCATCAAGCTGAATTTCTATCAATGTTTGTAACCCCGAGGATAGACAAAACTAAAATTAGCTCCACTTCAGTCTGAAAGGGGAAATTTTTTGCAGATAAAAACAGTCTCTTTAGGTCTTTAAGTCTATGGTAGTTGATTAGTCCCTGCAGTAGGGAAAATTAAATTTTGTGGTTGAGACCCAGCGTGCTTGGATGGTTTAATAATGTGATGGCCATCGTCCAATGGCTGACAACCAAGAACTAAGGTACACTCTGTACTTTACTCCCTCATGCAACACCTGAAAATCCTGGGGCAAATCAAACAGCAAATTAAAGCTCAGACAACCCTCACCTGCAAACCATGTTCAGTATAAGGAACTCATTTTAATATTTTTTGGCTGAAGTCATAGGGGATAGGAATACAAAAGAATGGCCACGAAGGAATCCTGTTAAGTTCTTAAAGCACCCTAGTTTGTGAGATGTTTTTCTCTTTTTCAGTTCCTTGTAACTTTAACTGGGCTTAAAAGTTAGTGGCTTTTTTTTCCCTACAAATTCCAGGCTGTAAAAGGGCCAAGTCGAACATGAATAGCAAAAAAAGAAAAGGAACAAAAAAGAAAGAGCCTTATGAATGGCTGTATATATGAAGGGTTGGGACCTTGTGGAGGAAGCAGGGTTTGGAATTTAACTTGGTCAGTGGAACCCCTCTGGTCCTAAGCTGAGACTATGTTTTAATGGACAATTCAGGAAATTCATGACTACATATAGTGTCAAGTTGATGTGGAAAACCAAATAGGTGAAAGCACCACTTGCAAACTGACCTTAATTCCTTTTTAAGAGATCAAGTCTGAACCATTGGTATAGATAATAAAATGTTTAGTTTGATGATAATGCATTTTTATTTCCAAAGAAATCCCCAGAGAAAAGTTTTGGTCTTTTAATTTATTATAATGGGTGTGGGTAGTGGCTTAGGGACAAATTGAATATAGGCTAAAAGCAACAGAGCTAGAGGATGTACATAGGCATTAGTTTCCTGTTGTCGATATAACAAACCACCACACATTTATGTTGTTGACTTAAAACAATGCAAAATTTTTATCTGACAATTCTGGAGGTCAGAAGTCTGAAAGTCAAGGTGCTGGCTGGGTTCCCTATCTTCTGGAAGCCATAGGGTGAATCCACATCCTTTTTTCCAGCTTCTAGAGGCCACATTCCTTGACTCATGTCCCTTCCTCTGTCTCCAAAGCATATCATCCCAACCTCTGCTGCACATTTTCCCCTTTTCTCTGAGTTTGAACACTCCTACCTTTTTCTTATATAAACCCTTGTGATTGCATTGGGCCCAGATAGGTATCAAGGACACTATTTCTATCTCAACATCCTTAGGCACATCTGCCAAATCCCTTTTATCTATATGAGGTAACATATTCACAAGTTCTGAATAGTAGACTGTGGTCATCTTTGGAGGCCATTATTTGGGTTACACAGGATGTTTTAAGCTAATCTGTAATTCAATTACTGGTTCTGGGATATGTGATATAAATTCCTTTCCAACAAGGGATGAGGAGTGTGCTGTCTCTAGACCACTGGGAGAATTCTTTTGTAAAGCTCAGTTCTAAGAAGAGAGATGAGAGAGATTTTGCTTCCAGTTCAAAAAAAAACCTGTAAGAGCTTACCATAATGTAAAATAAAATTTGGATATATGCTTAGCAAACCATCCATCCAAAGTTTTTCCCAAATAGCCCCAACTCACTTTGAACTATTATTTCCATTTAAACTGCTCACTCACCCTATGGTGCATTTTCTTCCCCATGAATCTTAGCTTACGCTATTCTCTCAGCCAATTCTTCTGATACACGATCAATATCCAACCCATTTTATAAGAACTATTTCATATCCCACCACCTTCATGAAGTTTCCAGATAGTTGAATTTGGTTTCATCACGTATTAAAATAACAAACAAATGCAAGGATGGTACAAAGATTTCATATATATGATATCATTTGTTTCAAACTCTATTAAGATTCATTTATTTTATTTCCAGATGAAAAAACTTAGTCTCAAGGAAGTTAGTTTACTTGGTGAGGGCCAGGATTTCAGAATCCAGATCATGCTTATTTTTACTATTTTATATCACCTTTCCAGTTCTGATCTCTAGATCATGTCTCAAGCAGCTGTCCCTTCTTGATCTTTTCCTTCATATTTTGTTTCTGTTTGATGGTATCTGTCACATTCTGGTATCATAACTGGTTTTCTCATATCTACCGTCCTATAGGCTTTGAGAGCAGGAACAAGTGTTTGTCTGGTATTCCATTTAGAACCCAAAAGAACTAGCATTTATTGAGTGCCTAATGTATGCCAGTCACTTTTTATTTTTTATTATTCATAACTTGCAATTACTTTGTGGAAGAGATATTATATTTTCCTTTAATAAATGAGAACACTTGTATTTAGAAAGATTATGTAAATTTTTCATGGATAAACAGCAGGTTGGCATAATTCTCAAGCCCATATTCCTTCCATATGCCCTGCTGCATACGCACTCAATAAATTTGTGTTGAAGTGAAACAAATATCACTGTAGTGTACTATTGTGAAATAATGTTTCCTTTAGTGAAATGGTAAGGTAAGTGTGGAATTTGCCTTGAGGTGAAGCTCCAGGATTATATTCTGGGTGCCAAACCTGTGGGAAGAAGGAGACGGGAAGGAGAGTTTTGTGAGCCTACCTCATGTTTTGAGGCCAGCAAAATACCCTCCCCTATCAGAAAACTGACATTTAAAGCCAAAGCTTGCTTAAGAGGCATGATTTTACCCTTTTGGTGTATAAAAAGTACCTTACGCTCAGTTAGCCAGGAGAAATGATTTAAGTTTTATTTCTGGATAATAATTGAGTAACACTTTGGTATGTGTTTCACTGCCAAGTGGACGCCGTTGGTTTCACACAGCTATAGTTAGCAATGGCAAAAGCTATTTACTGGGAAAATGATAATGCAAGTGGATGTTGTACTGAACCCGAGGGTGAGATAATTTCTGTTGTGCTGTATCACAGAGCTGCCATTAGGGGCTATTTGGTCAGCCTGGTGGAAGAACTTGTGTCATTGACACTAATTCACAGGATTCAGTTATAGAAAAGGAATGTTTACCTTTATTTAAATTCAATCAAATTGGACAAAGATTCAAACCCAGTCAATCAGCATTTTCCAGGTTCCTAGTTTACTTTGCAAGCATATAGAATATGTTCTTCCCTTTGGACTTGTTTAACTGCAATGTTTACACTTTGACTCAGTAATCTCACTCTTGGGAATGTACACTAGGAAATGATTTAACATCAGAAAAGAAGCAATAGGCATATTTTTGCAACATTATTTGTAATCATGAAACATTGGAAAAAACCTAAATGCCCAGCAATCAATGAATACCTAACAAATTATGGCACATCCTCTTAAGGGAATCATTATGCTGCAATCAAATCATAATTATGAAGGTCATTCAATAAACAAATATACAAAACCATGTAACAATTTAGGAAATGTTTATGATGTATGCGTAAGGGAAGAAGGAGAATGCAAGCCTAGTTAAGGTGTCCCATTTTATGACTTGGGATGCAATTCACAAAACTTTGTCAGGCCTCTCTAGCCAGTAGGATCATAAAGTCCAGGCTAGTCCACCAGGTCCTCAGCCCCATCCCCATTATATGACCAGAGATTTCTAAAAGCTTTCCAATGACTGGGAGAATGGGAGAAATCTAGTCTACTTCAGTCATCTATCCACGTGCTGCCTGCCTCTGAAGTTTCCTGGCCATTGAATACACATCATGTGGCCTTTTCTAACCACGTCCAAAGGAGAGTAGCTGAGGGGAAATCCCCGGCTCCAGTAGGTTTCAGAGGGGCCAAGAGGATGTTTTCCACCAGTAACACTTCACAATAGGGACTCCTCAGCAAAATGCAGAGACCCCCTAGTCTTGAAGTTCTGTTCAGTAACTCACCCACCTATCCCCACAGGGTATGAAGTTGCCCCAGAGCAGTAGAGTCCTGAAGACTTCTAGTGTCAATTCCTCATGTGCCAGTGTTGGTGCAGAGAGGGGCTTTAGAGGCATTGTGGCACTCTCAGAGAAGAGCTCATCGAAAAAGAAGTACCCAAATTGTGTCCAGTAGAATATGCGGGCTCTGGGAAACAGCGCTGCTTCTAGAGCAAAGACGATTGGGAATTGCCAAATATCAAGGAACCTCTGATGGAATATGCAGGCAGCAGGGAGGTAAATACTGTTCTCAGGATAGAGCTGCATTCCCCCTGCTCCAGTGTTTACCATAAAGGTGTCCGTGGAGCCATCTTGCAATCATTGCAGGTTCTTCAATGGAAGATTAATGCTTGATGTCATGCTCATTTAAGAGAATCAATTCATAAGTACCCCATGCCCCAGGTACAAAAGTTCATTGTATACTTACCTTGTTTTTCACATACACACCTAGTCTCTTCCTAGGGAAAAAGACTGGATCTAAACTGGTTTTTCCCTGATATAGAACCAAAGTTCCTCTCTTCTCCCTATCTTTGCTCAGGCTAGGCATAGTCTTTTGGTTTCAACTCTCTTTATCCTCATGGAAATTAGATATTAGGAATTTACAGCCTTTAGGCTTGCTCGTAGCCAACTTAACCCACCTCATATAACTCCCTTTCTCCAAATCTCTATAGAGACAGGTGTGAATTTATCTGTTTCTCCTATCCCTTCAAGTCTCTAGATATCTTACACAAATTTTTCCTCCCACTTCTCAGAATTTTCATACAGGAGAAGGAACTGATTTTGAATAGTTGGAAAGATCACCTTATTCCTTTTGTTCAAGAAAAGAAAGACCTGAAATGGTTAGTCCAAGATATGCCTGCCTGCATGGCATGCTATCAACTGAATCTTGAGTGAAGGGGGAGGGGGAGAAAAAAAGATGACAAAGAAGGCGAGAAAAAGAAGGGTGAGGAAGAAAAGGAGATGACAAAAAAAAGAAGGAAATGGCAGAAAGAGGAGGAGAAATTTCCTACTGTAAAAAATATAACTATAAAGGTACTATGTATATGAAACAGGATATAAATATAAAAAAGAAGATACTAGAGGTGTTAGAACTTTGGAAGCGATCTTATTTTTCTTTTTAATATTTCTTTTACTGACTTTTTATTTGCATAATGGGCTAGGAAATCAATGCTTGGAGAAATATATTTGAATACATTTGTGATAGTATTTAAAAATGGTACTGGAAAATTTTGAGAATAAAGAACTGTACCCAGCCCAGCTCTGCCATTTAATCATGTGACATACAAGACCTTTAACCTCACTGTGCTTAAACTCATAAATAATAAAAGATGATCTCTAACAGAAATTGATAGAACATTTTTATCAGTAACTTCTATGATATTTTTAATGTCTGTTTATGATTCTGAGTAAACAGAAAAAGAGGTAGCAAATTTGGTTAGTATATAATTCAATTTGTTGAAATGAAGATTTAAACAAAAACTTAGTTATTCCAAGATACTGAAAGAGTAAAGATATTGCTAAATAAATGCTAAGTAATGATTTGGTATTTAGAGAGTAAAAGGCCAAGAATGTATTAGGAATAGTATGGAACTAAAGATGAAAACAAACAAACAAACAAACAAACAAACCAAGAAATCTCCAAGTCCAACACCCTATCCAGTGTTTAAATCATCTCTGTAGGATCCTTACCATGTAGTTATTTGAATAGTGATTTACAAACATTGTTTTGAGGAGAATTAGGGCTCTTCCAACTTGTTCCAAAAGCTACTTCAAAGGAGCAAAAGGGAAGGAGAAGAAGAAGGAAGTGAGGAAAAGGGGGGCCCTGCAACACAAATTATAAACTACTTCAAGGAGGGGAAAAAGGAAATTCTTCAAGAGCAATTCCATTTTCAACTTTATTATATACAAGAATTCTGCCAAAAAAAATGGTCTGGAACAAAAACGTTCCATTACTTTAAAATAGTTTTGAAAATCTCTGGTCTGTATTATGCTTGAACATTGTCATTACTTGTTTATGCCCATATTAAATTACGACATCCAAAACAGAGCAGACTACAACAATATGACCTATTTTCAAAAAATAGTGGCCCTATAGAGAATTCCCTTCAATATTTAACACAGAGTCAGTTATTTGTTTTGTTTGGTTTTTTTTCTAGTTAGTTTAGCATGTTTGTTTGGCAGCCAGAAAACTTGCCTTCCTACCCCTGTTTGGATCCATTATTGGATTAATGTGCCCCCTGGGAAGAGGTATAAACTTGGGTGAAGCAGTTCCTTTCAGTTTATAGCAAGCCTGAGACGGGCCTCAGTTGTAAACCTTCAGCAGGACTGATCGTGGTGGCTGGAGACTGAAAGTCTTCACCTTTAGGGGGCCATGTAGCAGACATGTACTGTATAGTTCACCCCTTGCATCTCTGAAGTCGCTGTTTTCATATAATAAATTCACTCCATCTGGGATCAGGTCTTCCAAAATCCTAGATGGTCTCTTTTCCTAGGGAAACTTGCAAAAAAAAGATTTTTTTCTGTCTTCCAAGTTACAGGAGATGAGAGCCTCTTTATATGCTGCCAACACCCCCTGGCTGTCCCATTGAGCCTTAAATTAGTGATTAACCACAGGCATTTATCATATTTTTCCCAATGCATTGATAGCCCCAAGCAATAACGATCTAATTTCTTAGTTCTTATAAGAACTCCCTCTCCCTGTCCACACATACCTAACTTGTTAAATGCCAGTAACGTTGCACCATCCAATGCATTTCTTTCCAGTAACTGTCCCAGTTCAGCGCTAGTGAAAATTTTAAAAATTATTCTACTATATGCCAGGGGCTATTAATATTTCACCCATTGCCTGTGATGGGGTCCTCAATTTCAGCCAGAGAGATACAGATCCAATTCCAAAATCTAACTTAGCATCTGCTTTTAAGGACCACTCTTGGTACCAACATTGTAGGTGGGAGCCCTAGGAAACAAGCTGTAAGATAGATATTTGCATGCAAAATGTTTATTGAGGACTGCTCTTGGAACAACTGGAAGGAAGTCAGGAAAGTTGGACGAGCATAGGGACAAGTTGAACCATGATGCACTTCCAACAGAGGCGTGAGCTGATCCCACAGGAAATGCTGACATGCAGGTGGTCCTTCAGAGATGTCTCAAAGTGAGGCAACTGTAGCCTGCCCCCCACCCCCCCAAGCCATGAACAGTCATTGGCTGTAGGCTTCCCTAAGGGAGGGAGTACAACTTCTAACAGTTCTCTTTAGCAGAGAGCAAAGCTTACGGAATAGCTCAG
The DNA here is from genome assembly GCF_021234165.1 of Pteronotus mesoamericanus. Lineage (NCBI taxonomy): Eukaryota > Metazoa > Chordata > Mammalia > Chiroptera > Mormoopidae > Pteronotus > Pteronotus mesoamericanus. The sequence continues at coordinate 28,587,963 of NW_026555245.1, read as the reverse complement.
CTGTGAGATGTCAGCAGCCATCACTACCGGCAGCTGTGGGAATGAGTGGTTCCATTCTTAAGGAGGGAATCCTGGTGATTCATAACAGCATCCACTACAGCATCCACCTCATGCTCTGATTTTTCTACAAGGGTATCGTGTGTGATTTAAGTCACTACTGACCTTCTCTAGTTAAAAAGACAGAGAGATGGCAGTTTAGTGAGGCACACTGAAAAAAAGGTCCACCCAGTTTGCTGAGCGGTAGTGCAGTCTTCTTGCTATGACAGATAATCAGAGTCACACAAAGAAGTGAGAGAAATTTCAGAAATCAAGATCCAAAAATCATATTTATGAAGAACATTTATTCCAGAACTCTTAGAAAATGACCACTTAATGATCAACACATTTATGAAGGGTTCTGTCATTAAAATTAGTAACCAACTGCTCCTCATCACCTTAAGGAAATAAAAATAAGTGAAGAATCAGGTTCAGCCCAAGATATGGGGGAAATTGCTAAAATAAAGATTGGATAATTTAAAAGTCTATTATGGAATATTTTTGAAGATTTTTGAAAAATAAATGCTTATGTTTCTTTTTTAAAATATTTTATTTATTTATTTTTAGACAGAGGAGAAGAAAGGGAAAAAGTGAGGGAGAGAAACATCAATGTGTGGTTGCCTCTCATGTGCCCCCTACTGGGGACCTGGCCTGCAACCCAGGCATGTGCCCTGACTGAGAATTGAACCAGCAGCCCTTCAGTTTGCAGGCCGGTGCTCAATCCACTGAGCCACACCATCCAAGGCTGTTTCCTCCTCCCTCTCCCCGCTTCCATCTTTCCTTCCTTCCTTCCTTCCTTCCTTCCTTCCTTCCTTCCTTCCTTCCTTCCTTCCTTTTATTTTAATCGTTGTTCAAGCACAGTTATCTTCATTTTCCCACCTCCACTTTCCCCTGTCCCACCCACTCCCAACCTCCCTCCCTCAATCCTACCCTCCTCTGGTTTTTTTTGTCCATGGGTCCTTAATACATGTTCCTTGACGACCCTTCCCATTCTTATCCCCTCTCCCCCACACCTCTGGGTACTGTCAGTTTGCTCTTTATTTCAATGTCTCTGGTTATATTTTCCTTGCTTGCTTGTTCTGTTAACATGTTTCTGATATGACATAGTAGCTACCTTCTATTCAGTGTCTACTCAGTAAATTGACTAAAGTATTATCCTAGGCATTTAAATATATTATTTTACTTTATATGCTCTTCCTGTATTCTGTACATGGAATCTGTTTAATTTTCACACATTTAAGATACGTATTTTAACACTTCCTCTGTTGGATATAGGAACATATTACAGAGTTATTTTAAAATACAAAGATTTGAATGCATATCATATTGATTACCATCCCTACCAGCTAATTGTGTCATGTAAACTTTTCCTATCGTGTGAAACCTGATTTCTACCTCCAGTAAATGTTTAGTAAATGCCTATTGGTATTCTGCAAAATACTTTATCATTGTAAATTTCCTCCCTCCCTTTAGTAAATGCTTTGAACTTTCTTGCTTCCTGTTTTCATTTTTGCTGCTATGAATACCTTCTCTAATAGCTCTACTAATGAAAATAATTAAAATAATGACATTAATAAAGTATAAAATTTGAGAATTTCCTGTGGTTATCTTTAAGTAGGGAGGAAGTTTAAATTTCTCCTCCAATATTTAATGAAACACATGTGCATGTGCAAACATACACACATATACACAAAAAGATTTCCCCCTGGGTTCCTGAAAGACATGCTGTAATTTCTGAAATATATCAACTGTCTTGAGAGAGAGCACCAGTCATGAACGTAAATTCTCAGAACACAATCACTAAATTGCAACCATGGTCACTGCATGAAGGCTAATTTACTAATTTATGTGCAGAAAATAATTGGCAAGTTGAAAAATAAAATAATAAAATCTTCAGGAAACAACCAATGACTTTGTTTAGTAACTTTTTTCCTGGTCCTTAGTGTAAAGGAGATGCTAGAGACAATAAAAAAAAATGCAGTAAGATTCTGGGTAAGAAAGAAGTGGTAGAGTGTAAGATTTCAAAAACCATAAAACCAAAGTTTAGTAGGTATGCATTTTTAACTAACTGCTCAAAGCACCTTGGTGGGGTACTGGTTATCCTAACCATAGTGACAGGCTCGAGGATGGATGCTTGACCCTAGCCAGACCACTGAAAAACTGATTCTGAAACAAATTCCTGACTTACTTTGGACTTCTGAGTCAAAGTATGCCTCAAGTTAGGATAAGGATAAGTTGGTGAACAGGGTCCTCTGATGACTATAGCACATTTGCTTCATCAACACTCATACATTAATGTTGCCTCTTTTGCGTTCTAGTTCTAGAAGTGACCGATTACTCTCAAAAAGAATAGTTCTGTGCTTTCCATTGTGTGCATATCTTTAATTCTCAGCCACATTTGGAGACTCCTTTCACAAAAGTAGTTTGCACACTGGTTGGAACAATGTCTGCTACGGGACTCTGACTTACGATATGCTTGTTCTGAATGAAGAATCTCCTCAGCCTCTTAAGAATTTATCCAGTGTAATTAGATACACCCTGATTCATCCAAATGCTATCCAAAGGCTAAATATCTGTGGCTTTAATTGAAAAAGCTCATTAACTTTAAATAGAGCTAAATTTATTGAGGGGGGAAAAATGTCAGTAGAAATACTCTAATAGATTGTCTATAAGACTAAAAAGGAAAGGTTTGTATATTCTAAACCAATTAATTTGGATGTTGTCTATATCATTCCACTTTGGATCTGAGTCTAAGTACTTTAAAATGTGTAGACTTTATGTAGATCTTCATTGAAACAGACTACATGCTGTCTGAGCTCTACTTATTTGCTAGATATTCAACAGATTTTAATGTCTTAAACTAAATCATCTCTCTGGGTTACCAAACAGTAGGTGAGGGGGAATTTCCCATTATAGAATTTTTTCAGGTCATAAATGAAAAAGGAATGATGTAATTAGAATATTACCATTTGCAATCCCTAATGAATTAGTGCTTTTAATTGTTGATTATAAAGTAGGGTTTTTCAAATCTCAACATTATTGATATTTTGGACCGGATCACTCTTTGTTGTGGACTGTGTCCCCACAACATCCTCCCACATTCCCAGATGTTCAACTTCATCTCTGGCTTCTGCTTACTGGATGTCAGTGTCATCCTTGGGTTATAAAATACTAAAAAGACATATCCCTTTGGGGCACAGGGGAAGAGGGAACAAAATCACTCCCTGTTGAAAGTCACTGCTGTGGATTCAACTATTAATTTACAAGAGATACATAGGATTGTCAGTCACTTAGAAATTATAAAGGGCAAATAGCTTTTTGTGGTTGTTTGCATGGGTGGAAAAATAAATGGAAGGGAAACCCATAGATTAAAAGTGATTTAAGAGATACATCAACTAATCACAGTGTGTGGACCTTCTTTGGATCTTGATTAAACAGACGTAAAAACAATAAATTATTTGAATATATTTGTTTTATTTAAAGAACTATTAATACTTAGGTGTTAAATTGCTGCAGTTAGGTTTTTTAAAAAAAGTTGTTTTAAAGATATATACAGAAATACTCACAGATGGAATGAGATGATATCTTGGGTTTGCTTCAAAATAAGGAATGGGATAAAGTGGCGGGTGGGTGAATCAGTGGCCATGAGTGAGATGATTTTAAAAGCTGGGTGGTAGACACTTGAAGGATTTTTATATAATTCTGTTTATATTTGTCCAAATTTTAAAAAACTGCATGATAAAAGTAAAAAACAAATTGAATTATTTCTAGAAAAGTTGATTTCTTTGGAGAACATTTATAAGAAGAACAAGAAAAATATGCATATAATATTCATAGCCCTTGATGAGAAAAAAATAGATCTGTATAACTTTTTTTTTTCAATCTTTAAGTACAATTTTTTGGGGGAGTGGCCTCATTGTACTGTAATGACCCCTCTTGGAGAGAGAGACACGTGCCAAAATATCAAACTTTATATACTAATTTAACCAGTTAGCCATTGAGGCCAAATGCATTTAACTTCCTGACCATGGGGTTATGTTAGGACGATCTAATTAATTCAGCAAAAAGTTTTTGCTAACCAAATTTTCATCTCTCCTGCCCAAATTCATGAAATAATTCTTAAAATGTTTAATGCTCTCATTTGGATAAATTCATACCTTGACACTTCCGCTGCCAGGGCAGTTAGTCAGCAGCATCTAAACTACTCCCTTAGGCTCTTAATTATTCTTCTTCACCAATTCTCTTCCACATTTCTGCAGACTCTTCCTCACCAATTCTTCATGCACACAAAGTTATCATTATAAAGCACAGACATATTACATCACCTCCTTACTTAAACACCTCAATGTCTCCTGAATCCATCCACATTAATTACTTGATCCTCAACATGGCAGTCATGGCTTTCTATGAGCTAGATATTAGATGTTTCTAATTACTACTCATGGTATTAAGTATGATCCCCTCACAGCATATTTACAGATAAACCCTATTCTCCAGGGGTTTTCTTTCCTTGAATCCACTGTGCAGTTCCTTCCTACATACATTTATTCTATACCTATATGCCCACCTCTCCCACTTCCATCTTTTACATGTATACACACGCTGCACTGCTTGACCAGTCACCAACTACCCTACAAATAATTACTTTTTTTAAACAATTGATATTAATCAGTCTTGCACACTCCCATTTCTTTGTACTTGTCCCACCAGCCACCAATGCTTCTGTCACTTTGGATGAAAGCTTCACCACGGCACTGAGATTTCCAGGAAAATGGAAACCATATTTTAAACTAACTTTCATAGCTTTAATACCTGATTGCATATAGGTTGCAGAAAATATTTGTTGAATTGAGTACAATGATAATTTTGCCTCCACTAAATAAATATATCGCCCAAAGCAGGAGTGGATGCAAAAAGATCATAGAATTCAAAATTGTCATCTTTAAACAAACACTACAGCAGAAATTTTTGTAAGATAATTTAGTCACCATAGGAGGGAGAAAGCATATGTGATGAGTTTAAGTTTCAGGATGAAGTTTGGTTTCTAAATCCTGCCATTCTTCTCTCTAAAAGAAGGCTCACCTACAAACAACTGGAACTGAACTGGTGCTAGAATACTCCCTCATCAATAGCTGCATAAGCATAGTTACTCTGTCTTAACCTAGTTTCTGTAGAAAACAGAAGCTGAAGCAAGACTTGAATGCTAATACTTTATTTTGAAGCTGTTTTTAGGGTATTAATTTTAAGCTTTTTATTAAGAAACAAAAGTCTTCATACCTTATGGAGTCATGGTTTTTCATTTGAGTCTACAAGTGGTAAGGTCAGGTTACGTTTAAAATATTATGATGCTGTTTGTTAGTAACACATGGCTCCATGCTATCCTCAGAATGACCAATCAGATGACCAAATCCTTCTACACTAGAGAATGTAGCAGAGAGATCTAAGAGTGGAGAAAGTGTTGGGGGACAGTTCTCACTTCTAACAGTCAGAGATTCCCAAATGTTTCTAGTGCTAATGAGAGCAACAGAGATCTCTCTGCGGAGTCAGTCAAGACCGAGTTGGGGATGATACTGCAATTTACAACCAACTTCTCCAAATTCCTCCAACCCCTTTCCCAGACCTGGGAACCATTAATTTACTTTCTATTTTGGTATACTAGCCTATTCTTGACTTTCATTTAAACAGAATCATACAATATGTGGTCTTTGATAAAATAGATATTTTATTGAGAATGTTTTCGAGGTTCATCCATGTTGTATCATATGTTAGTATTTCATTTCCCTTTATTGGTGAATAATATTCTGTTGTGTCACTATATCACATTTTATTTGTCTTCTCATCAGTTGGTTGATACTGGGTTGTTTCCATTTTTGGCTATTACGAATAATACTGCTATGAATGTTCTTGTATAGGTTTTTGTGTGAACATATATTTGCGTGTGAGTGTGTGTGTCTGTGTGTGTAGACATATGTAATGAAATTACTTAGTCATGGTGACTTGACCTTTTTGAGGAACTACTAGGCTGTTTTTCAAAGCTGCTGCACCATTTTATATTTCAATAACAACATGTCAGTGTGCCAAATTCTCCATATCCTCAACAATACTTGTTATTCTCTGTCTTGTTTATTATAGCCAATCTAGTGTGTTTCATAAAGTGAAATCTCATTGTGATTTTGACTTACATTCCTGTGATTACTAAAGATGTTAAGTTACTTGTCACATTGTATTAACTGTTTGTATATCTTTTTTTGGAGAAATATCTACTCAGATTCCTTGCCCATCTTTTCACTTGGGATGAGTTCCTTATCTATTCTAGATGCAATTCTCTTATTAGACTCATGATTTGTAATTATTTTTTTTCCATTGTGTCAGTTGCAGTTTCACTTTCTGAATGGTTCCTTTGAAACACAAATGTTCAATTGCAAAAAACTCAAATTTATGTATTTTTTTCTTTGCTTATGGTTTTGCTGTCAGATCTAAGAATCCATTGCCTAATCCAAGATTTATACTTTTAGCTCTTACATTGGATCTTTGACCCACTTGGGGTTAATTTTTATATACAATTTGAGATAGAGGTCTGACTTATTCTTTTCCATGCGAATCTCTAGTTGTCCTGGCACCATTAGTTTAAAAGACTGGTCTTTCCTATTGAATGGTATTAGCGCCCTTGTCAAAAACTAAATGACCATAAATGTTAGAAATAACTTCTCAACTCCCAGTTGCTGTCCCTTGATCTGTAATGTTTTTCCTTAGGCCAGTATCACACAGCAGAGATTACTATAGATTTGTAGTAAGTTTTGAAATTGGTAAGTGTAAGTCCTGCAACTTTATTCTTATTTTTTAAAGATTGTTTTGGTTGTTCTGAATCCTGCCTTATCCATCTGATTTGAAAAATCAGCCTTGGAAAAGAGCAAGGAAGGAAAGAAGGAAAGAAGGGAGGGAAGCAGGGAAAGAGAGAAAAAAGGAGGGAGGGAGGAATGGAGGAAGGATTTCTGCAAGGAAGATTACAAGGATTTTGATAGGGATTCCACTGAATTTATAAAGCAAGTTGTGGAGTTTGTCATCTTAACAATTTAAGTATTCCAATCTATGAACATGGGATGTTTTTCCATTTACTTATGGCATCTTAAATTTTTTAAGATGTTTTTATTTTTAGAGTAAATGTTTTATACTCCTCTTGTTAAATTTATTCCTAATTCCAAACTATTATTATCATAAACAATACTTCTAACATCTTTCTAGTTTGTTTTTTACCTCACGGTCTAATATCTACATGTTAAGTAGAAATGTGCAAAGAAATTGAACCAGTAGCAACAAATTTAATCTTCCTCAAAACCCATAAAAGCTGCACTGAGGAACTTGTGTGGTAAAAACAAAGCCTGGGCTTTTGAGTTCAATTTTTCATTTTTATCCCGTTCTTGACTGTTGGGTTAGTTTCATTTCTGGGCCTTGTTTTCTCATCACCAAAATAATAATAGCTAACACTTATAATGTCTTTTTTTATATCCTACGTACTCTTCTGAGTGCTTCACACAAATAACTAATTTAATTCCTTATGCCAATTCAATGAAGTAGGTACTAAAATTTATCTGAATTTCTTAAAGTAGATCAACACTCCAATTGGCTAAGTGATTTGTGCAGTCACATGGTACATAGTGGAACCACAAAACAGACTGTGGAAGTTTGGCTCTGAGACCATGCTCTTAACTATAATAGTGTATTCATTCCTTCCTCATTGGTAGCAAAAAACATTAAAGTATTCATAATATCCCTGATACATGGTCAAATTGTACAAAATTGTTCTTTATTACATAAGATTTTCCCCAATTGATGATGGAAGGCTGTTGATATTTTCATTGAATAAAAAAGATTTACATGAATAAATTCTTAATGGGTAATAAGAAAATAAATAAAGAGGTGATATAATAATTAAACATACAAAATTTAGGCTTCAGTTTCTTTAACTTGCACCAGCTTCTTGCAAGACCCTGCACCTGGTTTGTAAACTTGTAATCTTTTTTAAAGAAATAAGTTCCTTCAAATTGTATAAGGTTTAGATCCCACAAAAGCTGTATCTGCTCCTGAATATATATCATCAAGACAATAAGAAAATAACCCAGAGATTTCTAGTTTGAAAAAGTGAAGGAAGAGCAATGATTTTCAGCCTTTTTCCCCTCATGGCACACATAAACTACTAAAATTCTGTGGCACACCAAAAATATATTTTTTGCTAATCTAATAAAAAAATAGGTATAATTTTGTGTGATTTACCAAAAAATAATAATTATTCCAATGTGACTATTTGAAAAATCAGGTGCCTATATCTGTATATAAGGATTTCTGGTACGAAGAATTAACCAATCAGATGCAACCTTATTATGTGATGTAACCATTAAGATGCAACTCTATTATATGGCCTATATATTTATGGCTCTAGGTAGGACAGTCACACTGGAAAGCTATTGTTGTGTTGGCTATTGTAGTTGTTTTATTTGACAATTAGGGGAAAAGAGGTCAGTGCCCCTGACTGAATAGTCAGATATTGCATTTTTTAAAATTCTGGCAACATGCCAGTTGAAAATTACTGAGGTGGAGACTCACCTATAACTGAAATGGCAAAAAGAAGGAGGAGGAAGAAAAAGAGGAGATGGGAAGCAGGAGATGTGGAGAAAGAAAGAAGTTCAGTTTTAAGCATGCCCCAGTATGGGTGTAAGAGGAAGAGTCAGATAGAGATGTGCTATTGGAAGAGTGCTGGGACAAGCATCAGCAAGGATCAGAGCTAAAGCCACAGTTACAGATTCTGTCACCTCAGGCAAGTACGTAGCATCAGGCCAGTAGATCTCAACTGGAGACAATTTTGCCCCCCAACGTGACCCACATGCCTGGGGAAGCTACTGGCACCTAGTGGGCAGAGTCCAGAGATGTTGCTAAACATCCTACAGTAAATGAAACTGTCTTCCTGCTCCAAAATGGCAACAGTGTAGAGGCTGAAAATCCCTGTAATAGATGAAGACCAAAGAGTTGGACCAAGGAGAAGACTGAGAAAAACATTTTTTAAAAAGGGATAAGGACACCCAGGGTTTCTGCAGGCAGAAAGGGTTAGAAGCTGTTCTGAAGAGACTATACAGAAATACAAGAAGTAGAAATGCCTCTTATTATTCCCACTTTATAGGTCACTCCAAAAACGTCATCATACCGTCTTCTCAGTGGTATCTACCATCTTCCTTCTGCAACTGCTTTGCCAGGGTTATGATTCTCAGATGAAGTAATGCAACTTAATTATGTCCAGGATAATATGAGTGTGAATAGCATACAGATGCTCAACATCTGCTAATCCCAAATTGAATAACTATTCAAGTTAATGCCTTTTCATGGACCTTGGAAGAATTGTTGACATATAGAGTCCCAAATGTCTATTCTGCAACTTTTGGTTTCCATCTAGTATTAGGGTGTATCTGGATTGGTATCATTCCATGATACTTACGGTTTATATTAGTTGTTTTGTTAAGGAGAAACTAAAAAATAAATTATCACTGAGCTAATTTGCACAGAGGATAGCAGTGACTATTCATGTGACTTTTGCGAAAGAGTAATTTCTGAAGAAATAAACATGTACTCACACAGACACACAGACACACAGAAACCTATACCAAATATTTGTTTTGTCTATCCCTGGTCAGTTCCTCTAAACCATCAGAGATCTGCATTAAGTGCTGCCCTAGAATGCATACATAGGGTAGGAGAGAGATGCGGGTGGGGAAGCAGGGAGCTAATTCTGAGTAGTCCCTTCTGTACATATTCTTAGTCATGATCATCCCTTACACTCATTTCACTTCTCCCCTCTTCTCCACAGTTGCTCTAATTAGCTTGTTTGTGTCTAGCCCTCCATGTTCGATTCATACCGGTGTCTTTGCTTCAAGTTTGCTTTTGGATCTTCTCAACCATATTTCTAATTCTCCACTGTGTAGGGTATCTATTTGTTTTTTTTTTTGTTGTTTTTTTTAATTTATTTACTTTTTAAATACATTTGTCTCTGCCTCCCCCCCACCTCTTTCCCTTGCCCCTCCCTTCTTCCCTCCCTCAGCTCTTCCCCTTTGGTTTTGTCCATGAGTCCTTGCTATATGTTCCTTGACTTTCCCCTTCCCTTCCCTTTCCCTGCCCCCCCTTCCCTCTTGTCTCTGTTGATTTCTTTTCCTTTCAGTGTTGCTGGTCATATTTTCCTTGCTTCTTTGCATTGTTGGTTAGGTTCCACTTATAGGTGAGATCATATGGTATTTGTCTTTCGCCCCCTGGCTTATTTCGCTTAGCATGATGCTCTCCAGTTCCATCCATGCTGTCGCAAAGTTTAGTACTTCTTTTTTTCTTTCTGCTGGGTAGTATTCCATTGTGTATATGTTTTTGTTTATTTGTGGGGGTTTTCTTAACCTGGCTAGATTGTTTGGTTTGCTTTCTGACCAGAGTCAGTTACCCCTTTTTCTGGTAATACTACGTTAATTTTCCTTTGGGGAAGCACCTGATCATTCCATTTGGTTGGGTGGGGAAGTCCATTTTCCACACTCTCGAGGTGGGTCTTAGAACTAGGCTACCTGGTTTATGTATTATATTTCTCCGGTCCTTGTTATTGGTCCATGGATGATCTGGTGACCTTAATTAGCTGAAAAAGATTCAATCCTAGGGCATTTTTGAACTTCTGAGATTTTTCTTTCTGCCAAATTTGTTCAGTTGTGAGGACCACAGTGTGAGTATTTTATCAGCCATTTATCTGAGAATAGTCTGCTTGGAAGTGAGGCTGACAGAGGAGAGCAGATCCATAACATGGAGGGAAGGAGAAGGGGAAGAAAGAGTGAGGGGGAGTAGTAGATAAAGAGAAAAATCATAGAAATGTTGTGGAGTTTGTACAACATCATGGTGAGCACCAGGATCTAGCTGGACCTGAAAAATCCATCTCCAGATTTTTTATTACTGCACAAATAGTTGAGTTTCTACTAATTTCATATAAAACCAACCAGGCTAATGCCTTTATTTAATGAGTAATTTTTAGAGGCTCTGGGAATAGAAAGTAAAAAAGATGGAAGCAGCCCTCTAGGAGCCCACAGTTTGGTTAGGAAGGCAAATTTTAAACAAGAGAGCACACAAGTGGTAAGTGCTCAGGGAGACATACAGGGTGCCCTGGGGGCGCAGAGCAGGAGGACTTGATCTGGTTAAAAAGGTCAGGGAGAGCCTCTCAACTAAACCCCCAGTAACAGTGACTGACCTTATTGCCTTAGACGGTATACCAGTTATCTATTGCTATATAACAAACTATCCTCAAACTTGGCTTTTAAAAGTTACAGATTTTTTTAATCTCATAGTTACTGTAGGCTAAGAATCCATGGGTAGTTTAGCCTCATGATCCTGGCACAGGTTCTCTCATGGGACTGCAGTTAAGGTGTGGCTGTGGTACAATTACCTCAAGCCTCAGCTGGAGGAAGGGTTTGCTTGCGAGCAGCTTTAGAAGATTCAGTTCCAAGTTCACTTACCTAAACTTCACAGAGCTACCTCGCAACATAACTGGTTTTCCCTAGATGAGCAATCCAAGAAAGAATGAGAGAGCACTCCCAAGATAGAACCCACAGTTTTTATATAACCTAAGCTCAGAATTGACATATCCTTACCTCTGTCATATTCTATTCATTAGAGGGAAACCACTAAGTCATATTTACACTTAAGGGAAAAGGATTACACAAGCACATGAGAATCAGGAAACAGGGATCACTGGGGCCATCTTAGAGGCTGCCTACAACAGTTTGAGTTTTCCTAAAAGCAGATCCTGAACATGAATTTAGGTGCAAGAAGTTGTAATAAGAAATTGATGCCAAGAAATATTGTGAAGATATGGAGAAATAGAACAAGAAAGGGAGGACAACTGATAAAGAGTTGCAATTGACTGGATGTTTGCATTCCCCTAAAATGAGCGTGTTAAAACCTAACCCCTAATGTGATGGAGGGGCCATTGGGAGATGATTAGGTGATGAGGGCTTTTTTGTCATGAATGGGATTAGTGCCCTTATAAAAGCTCATTGAGATCCCCTGCCCCTTCCGCTATGTAAGGAAGCAGTGTTAAGACAACTGTCTATGACCTAGGAAGCAGATCTTCACCAGACTCTGAATCTGCTAGTACCTTGATCTTGGACTTCCCAGCCTTAGAACTGTGGTATATACATATTTACTGTTGATAAGCCCTTAGTCTATGGAATTTTGCTAGAGCCACCTGAGTGGACTAAAATAATGACCTTTACTGAGTGGATGATAGCTCTATGTCATTGGGCTCCATCCCACTGGGACCCCCCTGAGACTCTGTGGAACACTGCTCAGAATTGTCCCACCAAGGGGTAAGGAAGCTGGAGTGTTTATTCACCATCTCCTGTCTCACCTTGCTTCAGAGTTACCTGGAATTGTCTGCAAGGATGTGACAAGCAGCAGCAGGGGCACCTCTATGATTGCCTTAGGGACTACCCTTGTCTGTTTGACTGGACTCCTAGGACTTTCCTCTACACTCACGAGGCTGGTTGAGATCCAGGCATTTCTGACATACAAAGAATTGTATTCAATTCATAAATATCCACAATGCATTACTCTATATGTATACATATATTCCATTTGAAATTATAAAACAAATTTAAATACAGTCCCAGTTCTTAAGACATGTCTACTTTACTGGAAGAGATAAAGTGGGTGCAAAGTACACATTATATAAGAAAGTTCAATGCTAGTGGTGTACATTATGTCATAGAGAAGAAATGGGAAGGCTTTATGCATGAAAAATTGTCTGGATTTTGAAGAGTAAAGGCACAGTAATGTTTTGATGCTGGAAACACCCAGAAATATGGTTTGACAAGAGGCATAGTATGCCAGGGAGGTTAATAGGAAAGGAGATTGGAAGCTGGGTCTAGATACTGGAAAACTTCAAATGTCATCTTACTAATTAGATTTCATTGGCATTTGGGGATTGATTACAGTGTTTGAGATAGACGTGACATAGTCATATATTATAAAATAAATATCTTATCCCATTTAGCATTCACATCTCACATTTACAATGAACAGGATGGAAAAATGGGATTTATAAAGTTTTACAAAAGTTGAAATGCATTACTGTTGCAATTATTATTATATATTATACACTAATAATGGTAAACTCTGAATCATGCCATGTACTCTAGATTTGAAGTTGACAAACTTATTTCATAATGGTTCAGAGAGTGAGGATTTTAGGCTTTGTAGGCCATGTGGTCTCTGTTTCAATTATTCATCTCTTCTGCTGTAGCATGAAATTGGCTATAGGCAATATATAAATAAATGGATGTGACTTTATTCCAATGAAACCTTATTTACAAAAACAAGCCAGATTTGGCTCGCAGGCCATAGTTTACTGACCCTGGCTCTCAGTCAATGCTCCTCAAATTTTCACGTGCAAACATCACTGGAGATTTGTTAAAATAAGGAATGTTTCACTAACTCCTGGGTAATGCTGACACCGCTGGTCCTTGGACCACACTTCTTGAATCACAGGGGGATTATAGAGTGAAGATACATTAATCTTGCTTTCCCAAAACTTGACCAGTTTTAAAAGTCACTTGGGACACTTGCTATCTGCACAAATGCTCAAGCTCCTCTCCCTGGATATCCTAGTTCATCTAGGAGTCTTGGATGGGGCTCCAGCATCTGTGCTCTAAAAAGCCAGGTGATTGTTATGATCATGCACATTTGGAAGCCCTGGGTTAACCATCACAGAGTCATTCCTCACTTCCTGAACTTTTCCACCTCTCTCAGGAGTGCGTAGCATTAGTAAGATCCCTCCATGAATCTGTGCAGTGCAGAGCAACAGGAGATGAAACATGGCATCTCGGGCCTAAAGGATCTTTAATCCAAGGCACAGAGCTACAGGCAGAACTTTCCCTGAGAGCATTCAAAGGGCCATGCCCTTAAGTACATATTATTTATAGAAACACAGTCATTCAACCTCCTCTGCAGTAAATATTGCTTTACTTTCTTCTTCAATTAAAGCCAGTATAGGAAGAATTGGAAGTGATATTTACACTCCCCTAAGGAAAATGATGGTAAACACAGCTAACACTTTCGCCTTAAGAAAAACACTTAACTAATAGAGCTAGGAATTATAATATACCCTTGGTACTTGGGGCAAGAGACTTTGTGACCCATGTCCAGGAAAAAAAAAAAGCCTTTCTTTAGAGAATGTCTCCTTCAGACAAAGAGTTACTTCTTCTGACTAGTCAAAAATGTGTTGAAAAAAATGCATGGATTTTCTTCAAGGCAGCTCTTTTCATCCAAATTTCTAGGGACTCACAAGAAAAAAAAAGACTTCATTTAAATTATCTGAAAATAATTTCTTTAAAAAAAAAGAAAATGTATCAACAATTATACTTCTCAAACACTACTGGCTCAAAGAAAGCCTAGGAAAAGAAGTCTATCGTTGAGAGGGTTCTGAAATTTTTGTGCCTACGGTGTTCTAAGTTCATGGAATTAAAAGGATTCTTGTAATGCCCCTTTAAGGGTCTCTGGTCACTACAGCTCCATCTAGTAATGACTTCTTTACAAACTGGTAAGGACTACTGAAAGACTTTTTCTAACATGCCATTCATGTGGTTCCACACAATCACCCAATAACTCGCCATCATCTGCCTAATAACTCTGAAGCTCCATAGCATGGAGCACAAGCTCCTTCAGAATCCCACCCTACCCAACTCTTCCATCCTAATCATTGGCTAAGCCCCCTACCCTGACCAATCCTACAGGTCCTGATTGTATAGTAATACCAGCTTCTCTGACGTTTCCTGAGCACACTATTCACAATTGTTCCTTGGCACTCACAGGTGTACCTGTTTGGAAAACCTGGTCCTATGCCACCCCTGCTCTCTGACCAGCAAACTGACTAATGCTTTTAAATCAGTGCAAGCACAACTTTCCCTCTGAAGCCACTTCTGACTTAGCAGCATGGTACTCTGAGCCTCCATCAAAGCATTATCATACCATGTCATTTCTGTTTACTCTTTGGTTTAAATTTGCTTCCAAACAAAACTAAAAACTCCTTGGAAATAGGACCATGCCAGTTCATCTTCTCATTTCCAATTCTACACCCAAATAAAGAACTTGATATAAAGCAGAGGCTTGATACATGTTTGCAAATGCCAATGACAGTGCAAGAATGAATGAATGAACAGTGTGAAGATATTTGCATAAAAATAGCTGTCAGAGCTGATCATGGCTACTTGAACGATGAACATTTAAGCTATTAGCCTATAGTTCCTACAACACCCCTACTTAGGAACAAGATCCAGTTTTCAGGCTTTTAATCCATCTATCATTTCATCAAATATGTAGTACCACATGAAAACAGGTTTCCAATACCCTCTGATCAGTCACAAATTGGTCCTAAACAACTTGTTCTTACCTACTCTACACACTGCGTGCTCCCCGACCATGTGTTTCTGATCCTTTTGGCCTATGATCTTATTACACAATCTCCTGATTCCAAGTTCACTACATTCTTTAGGCCTAAACTTGGTCTTGTTTTTCTTGCTCTGGCCTGGGATATCCTCCTTTACTGTATATAACTTGAATTTTCTCTTTGTGTTTATGGTTAACTGCAAGCAAGCACTTCTTAGTTGCCAGGCTGCCCTGAGGACTCTTTTGGTTAGAGTTCTTGCTGAACTCCACGCCAGCCTTCTGAGTGGAACACAAATACCAGGGGTAACCTTGAAATGCTAGTTGAGGGAAACTGGCTCTTGCTGCAAATATATACATATTTTTTGAAATGAGGGGAAAGTAGAGACAAAACCATAATTTGTATATCATGTCAGCTGGTGCCTATTATTTCATTGTAGAGTTATCTACATGCATCTCAAAAATAATTTAATCTTTAATGTTCATACATTTAGGAGAAAAATGCACTGAGATGAAGAAAGAGAAAAATGTCTTAGAAGTGTATAGAGATAAGCGATGAAGGGATGAACGAAAATAGTAAAAGAAAAACAATTTGATATAATTACCTGTGCTGGGATATTTAGGGCAGAATAGTACCTGTTGCTGTATCTACCTAAAAGGTCTTGTCAAAATCCTGTTGCAAAAGGGGTAGAAGGAAAAATATTAAAAAGAAACTACCAGAGCAACAAGACAGAAAGAGTCTAGGCCTAATACCCTAAAACTGTGTATCATCTATGGAATCCTTACATTTCACTCTTACATAAAAGAAATAAACTTGAAAGAAATAATTATGCCAGAGATGAGAAGGAGAGGAGTAGGCACTGGTGGTTAAGAATAAATATAAATTGAGCAAAAAGACAAGGGCTTAAATCTCAGATCTGTTTTTTCCAGGGATGTCCAAACTTTTGGTGCCTCTGCACCTCAATGGAGGAAGAAGAGCTGTCTTGGAACACACATTAAATTTATTGTGGCACATAATCACAAAAAATTCTCAAAATGTTTTAAGTAAATTTATGATTCTGTGTCGGTCTGCATTCACAGCCCTCCTGGGCTGCATGTGGCCCATGAGCCATCAGTTGGACAACACTGTTAGGCAATGAGATATTAGAGAAGTTTTTTAGCTATCCTTTGCCAATTTCATCATCTATAAAATGAGAATAAATATACCTAGCTTTCAGATGGTGTTAAGGATTAAATATAATAATTAAGGAAGAGTGGTTGATGCAATATTACTTGAGAACATGTCTCAAGTATGCTGATGCCTGCTATGTCCTAGGAAAAGATGGGAGCTTAACTCCTATTATTCTGGAGACGGTCCATGTGTAACTTTATAGGCTAAGAATAGAGCTTGACATTCCAATGGCCATAACTGTTACATTGCCAGTGATGAACCAGAATATGCATTAACTTCTTTGTGGGTTCCTTTTATTCAAATAAGGTTCTCTCCATCTTGCTCTGAAATATTCTCTTGGATACTCCATTCATTTCAATTACTTAGACCAAAGTGTTTAGAGACATCATTAATTCTTCTCTCTCACCAACATACAATCCAAGGGCCAGTTCTGAGAGTTCCTCACTTTCATTTTTAGCATCATAGCCCAAGTTACCTGAATTATGGCAAAAAACACCCCCTTCCTAAATGAGCTTGCTGATTCTCTCCTTGCTCCCTTGTAGTCTAATCTTAAAAAAAGGAGCTCAATGTATCTTTTGAAAACATCTTTCAGATCCATATACCTTCTCTGCTCAAAATCCTTTTTTGACTTCCTATTTCACTCAGAACAAAATCCAAAATTCTTTTGATGGCTTATGAGGCCCTATATGATCTGACCTTCTTTTTCTTCTTATACATTTCCTATGACTTTCACTCTTTCTCCCATGCTTACCCACAAAACTACACTACCTTCAGGGTGATCCTGGAACATGCCAAACACAGTCATTTCTCTCAGCATTTGTTTTTATCTGAAACACTCTTCCTCAAGATACTGGTGTGACTTCTTCCCTCATCTTTCTAACATCTTTACTGAAATACCACCTTGTCAGAGAGGCCTACTGTCTTGGCCTGGACTTCCCCAAAAGCAGAGCCTGAGACAAAGATTTGAATGCAGGTAGTTTGGGAAAAAAGTCATCCTAAGGAAGAGAATCAGGGAGAAAGGAAGGAAAGCTAAACCGAAGTTCTGTTATTAACCTGATCAATGTTGTGGGCAACCAGAGCTTTGAGGACAATGAAGGATGCTCCTCAGAATGGTCTGCTCAGATGAGGAAGCGGCAAGTCTTTATCTACAAGCCCCTCTCTCTAATTCATCAAAGTTTACCCAGTAGAATGTTATTTCCCTTGAGCAAGTGAGCTCATGTGGGCACCAACATGGTTAAGGAGGGAAACTCAGTGAGGCAGAGAAGCCCCTGGATAGACTAGAGATACAAGGTACAAATAAATTGAGGTGCTGCTAGATGATGCCTATGTGAATCTGGCTGCTGTATTAAAGGACAAAATAAGACAGGTGGCTGAGGATATATGATACAGGGCTCAAGAGTAATGTCTACTTCCCTAACCACTTTATCCAAAATAGCACTCCACTCCTACCCTGCCACTCTCTATCCCTTTATGATCACCTCATGTATTCACTTATAAACTTCAGTTTCTTCTCTACTAGACGGTAAGCAACATGACATTAGGGATGTAATGTATTTTGTTTGCTAGTCTTTCCATTTTCTTGGATGGTGTCTGATACATAGCAACAAATATTCATTGAATGAATGAACAATTTAGTATATATAAACTTATATGTATTAGAGAGAGAGAGAGAGAGAAGTCTAACTATCAGACTATCCTTATATAGTCAAGATATATTGGTGCTCTTTTTTTTTTTTTTTTTTTTTTTTTTTTTTGCTAATGACTTCGTTGCTCATTCACTTTTTCTTTCAGTCCAGGATTCTGCATTTCCCCTAAGTGAAATAAACCAGGTATAAGCCAAAAGCTGTAAACAGAAAGCCTGTTGATGCAACAGTAGTCTTTAAATGCTAGCATGCATCAGAATGACTTGTTAAAATACAGAATGCTGGGCCTCACACCAGGGCTGTCTGGGGCCAAAATTGTGCATTTCTAACAAGTGCCACTGCTACTGCTGGTCCAAGGACCACATTTTGGGAACCAGTGCACTAGACTGTTGTATCCCCTTGAAGTGGGCATCTTGCCTTTACATAGCCAAGCCCTGGATTGATGAGACCCAAGGGAAGAAGGTTTGTTTCGTTTAAGCTGCTGCAAAGCCCTATACGGCCCTGCTTTGGAGACTTTACAAGGTCACTATTCAACATGGGATTTACTTACTATGTTCAGCTAATCCTGATGAAGAGTTTAGGCCTGTTTAAGAGCTCTCTTTACAGTCAGCACTAGGACCATATTTTTAAAATAAACCATATCTTTCTTTAATTGGCATGTCTAAGTGGAAGCAGAAAAACAGGATATGAAGACCAGAGTAACAACAGTGAATATCTCAGAAATCATGAGGGAAATGAGAAAGGGCAATCCCTATTTGGGGACAGAGTTCTTTTATGCTTGATAACTTTGAAGGAATCAATAAGATTTTCTTTGAAGAGGGGAAGAAATCTCAAGACAAGTAATTAGCTCTCCATTCCACAGGAAAAGGTAGTACACTATCAGCAATGGCCGGCTGCTACTATTGCTTTTTATGCCATCATTCTCAATCAAAACCATCTGTCAGCTGCACTGATTTCCATGGGTGATTTGGGCACCAAATCAAATGTGAGAGATCTAGAGACAGTGTGCCTGTCGTGGGTCTTTGCCTTTGCTTCCCACAGTGCTCATTTAAGAGGTTGGAGAGACACAGGATACTATTACAGAAAATTGAACGTCTTGTGATTTGCCCCACCCTCCCAACACCATCCCACCACCTTAAACAAATTTGGCTGTATTTTACTGTGGAGTCTATTTCTGGGTTAGATTTTACTGGAGTGAATATTTTTCAACAATAAATGTCATTTGTGATTCCACAAATAGAAAGTCTCTTATGGCACAAGATTAACAAAGCTAATTATTAGAGAATATAAAATTAATTTACTAACTGAATTTAATTGACTAGCTAATCTACCAGAAAGTTGAATCTCTAGCTGGGGAAGTTTTTATTCCTATTGGTTGTAACAAACTTGGGAATTTTATTCAAAGTTTATCCTAATCCCAAAAATGACTGCTAAGCTTTTTGCATATTAAAAACTCTAGTAGAATTATGTATCATGTTGTATACTAAAGGTTGAAACTACAGTTCTGTGCTAAGCCTTTTTAAGTATAAACATGCTAATAGTATATGATGCATATATAGAGATATATGTAAGATATATCAGACATACTGATATAGATATTATATAAACAAAAGTGCTCATGGTATAAGGATAAAACCAATGACCTTTGGGCCAAAATTGAATCTTTACCAATAGCCTTTACAAGTCTTATCTGAAACTTCTTACAATTCTTGAAGCATGCCTCATTCTCAAAGTTTTATCAATATTGTAACCCCTTTAAATAAGTGAGAAGAACAAATAAAATTTTGTAATGATCCTTTTAGAGTATTAGCTAGAACTCTTTCTTAGGCTTTATTATATAGCAATATTACAAAAATATAACTTTAAATTCTATGACATTATAAAGATATTAAATTTATTCCTATTCATTTACATTTCCCTCCAAAAAATTCTCTTGAGAAACCTAACTATATTGCTTTATTTCATGTGTTCACAGATCTGCCTTAATGGAATTTGCATGTATGGGTTCTGACCCACCCTCAGTTCTAGGTGCAGAAGTGCCTTTGGAAGTTCTTATTGCATACCCGAAATTGAGCTGTTTACATTATTTTAAGCAGGGAATGATGAAATACAAAGTTTTTAAGTTAACCACTCAGGAGTGACTTTGTCCAATTTAACATTTTTGAAATTGGAGACATTCCAAAAAATCTGAAAGCAGGTTTGGATCAGCAAGGTGGCATCCCCACAGGTATTTCCACAATTCTATGATATGATGGTCTTCGATGGGAAGTCCCTTTTAGGTGACCCAGGTTGAAACCTAAACCTAGTTGACCTTATTAGGTGGCCAATAAGCTGTAGTATTCCATTTGGGCTGTGAGGAAAATAAAAACATGGAATCTGAACACCATGGCAACTCTCTGATTAAACACACACAAGATCTTTTTCAACATTAAGCAAAATGCATGGACATTGAGTCTACTTTACTGTAAACTCCCACATCTCAGCAGCATTAACACTGAAGTGGTGTCTAAGGGCCTATTCAAAGCAACTCCAGAAAATGCTTCTTGTGCAAGAAAGCAACTCTCAAAGCAGGATACCAGGGCTTTGCCATTTCATTGTTGGTTTTGTGCTGATTTTGCCTATAAACAAGATGCAAATTATAGATTGACTAATTCTACTAAGACTCACTTTTTCTAGCTTCCAATCAAGATGGAGACATAGGTATACATGGCTTGCCTCCTTGCACAACCACAGCAAAAATTACAACTAAACTACAAAAGGGTCACCCAGAATCTTCAGAAAATCAAGCTGTATGGAAGTCTGACAATTAAGGAATTAAAGAAGTCACATTCACCAAGATGGGTAGGAGGGGCAGAAACATGGAGGTGTGTGGAGACATGGAATGGGTGGTCCAACAAACACGTGTGGTGGATAAAAATTGGGAGGTATACCTTAGGAGCAAGGGATCCCAGCCCTACACCAGATCACCCAGCCAAGGGTTCCAGTGCCAGAAAAGTGAGTCCCCATAACTCCTGGCTATAAAAACTAGTGGGAGTTGGAGCAGAAGAAGAAACTGTGGGATTCTCGTATATCTCCTCTTAAAGGGTCCACAACAGACTTAGGACTTACTCAGACTCAGGACTTACTCAGACTTACTCCCTCTGGGCTCCAGCACCAGGGCAGCAACTAGAAGGGAACCAGTGGCATACAGGGAGAAACTGAAATGTCTGGTATCAGGGCAAGTGTCGGAGGACAGCTTCCTCTGGAAAAAAACTCTATTCTCCAGATAGCTGCCATTGTCCCCTTTCTGAGCTCTCCCTCACCCAGAGCCACAGTGTGGTGACACCATGTCAGAAACTCTATCAGCATGGTTCACACAGGTTGCCCTACCCTGGCACTTACTTAAGGTATTGCCCCATCCAACATACCAGTCCACTTTTCTACAATAGGCCACACTACTAAGACAGGGAGTCAAAGCAGCTCTACCTAATACATAGTAGTGAACACAGGGAAGCGGCCAAAATGAGGAGACAAAGAAATATGGCCCAAATGAAAGAACAGAACTCCAGAAAAAGACCTAAACAAAATGGAGATAAACAATATATCAGATGCAGAGTTCAAAACATTAGTTATTAGTTATTAGATGCTCAAGAAACTCACTGGGTACTTCAACATCATAAAGAAGACTCAGGCAGAAATGAAGTTTACACTAGGTGAAATAAAGAAAAACTTACAGTGAATCAACAGTGGAATGGGTGAAGCCAAGACTCAAATCAATGATTTGAAACATAAGGAATAAACAAAACTTTCAATCAGAACAGCAAGAAGAAAAAAAGAATCCAGAAAAAACCAAGGATAGGCTAAGGAGCCTCTGGGATAACTTTAAGCAAATCAGCATTTGAGTCACAGAGGTGCCAAAAAGAAAAGTGAAAGTGCAAGAGATTGAAAGTTTATTTGAAAAAGTAATGAAAGAAAACTTCCCTATTTTGGTGAAGAAAATAGAAATACAAATCCAGGAAGCACACAGAGTCCCAAACAAGATGTACACAAAGAGGACCACACCAGGACATATCATAATTAAAATGCCAAAAGTTAAAAATAAGGAGAATCTTAAAAGCAAGAGAAAAGCAGAGAGTTACCTACAAAGGAGTTCCCATAAGACTATCAGCTGATTTCTCAAAAGAAATTGGAAGGTTGAAAGGGACTGTCAAGAAGTATTCAAAGTGATGAAAAGCAAGGCCCTATGGCCTAGGTTACTCTATCCAGCAAAGCTATTATTTAGAATGGGAGGGCAGATAAAGTGCTTCCCAGAAAAGGTAAAACTAAAGGAGTTCATTATCATCAGCCATTATTGTATGAAATGTTAAAGGGACTTAGTTAAGAAAAAGATCAAAACTATGAACATTAAAATGGCGATAATTTCACAACTATCAACAACTGAATCTAAAAAACAAGCGGAGCACACAAGCTGAACAGAAACAGCATCGTAGATATGGAGATAATTTGGAGGGTCATCAGTTGGGAGGGGGAAGGTGGAGAATGGGGGAAAAGGTGCAGGAATTAAGAAGTAAAAATTGGTAGGTACAGAATAGAATGGGGAATGTTAAGAACAGAATAGGGAATGGTATAGCCAAAGAACTTATATGCATGACCCAAGGATATGAACTAAGGGGGGAAGATAACTAGAGGGAATGGAAGTATCAGGTGGAGAGGGGCAAAGGGAAGGAAATTGGGACAACTGTAATAGCATAACAATAAAATATATTTTAATAAACAGATTCCCTATTGATGGAATTTAGGTCATATCAGTCTTTGACTACTATAAATAATGCTGTAATGATCATCCTTGTACATATGAGGTGCAGTGACATCCTTGCATGTGTATACATGTATAATGTGCCAATATATATCCTCAGAAATAGTGTTTTGGGGTCAAAGGTAGATGATTCAAATGTGCTATATCAGACTTCTAAAATGTCCTCCAGAAAAGCAAAACAAAGGGCACTGCCTCCAATAAATGTGTGCTACTTTCAAAAAAAGACTCATTCTTTCCCAATGTGCTGAAAGAACCTACCTCATTTACAACAAATAAGAATCCAAGAGTGTGTGTGTACATGTGTGTCTCTGTGTGTAATTTACTTATTGGATGTATAAATGGTTGAGGGATTTTCATTGCACATTTAGAGGCCACATGGTAATGCTAGGTCACTATACAGTGTCAAATGTCATGAGTCCCATTTGTGGCAGGCACTAGAGAGCTCTGACCTATACCCAGCTCCACAGAAATGTGGTTCTGGGGCAGAGGACAGCAGGGCAGCTTCCTTCTCTGCCATCCAGTGTGGGAAGGGTCTTCTGGTGGTCTGATTGTCATCGAACATAAAGGACTATAGTCTACTGAATAATGAAGGGATAAAATTCAAAACTAACTTTTGTCTATGCCATAGAATCTTTATGGTATCAATCAAAATCTTGATAATGAACTTAAAAATGCCCCTTTATTTGGGGATCCTCTTATTCTTAGAAAATTTCCAGGCTAAAATAAAACTTCTACAGCGTTTATAGTTGGGAGACTTTTCAAATATGGAAAAAATAAAAATTCCCTCTTGCCAGAGAGAATTGGGTGGCACCATGGATTTTGGAAGCAGAAACCAGATGGGAGTTAAGTTTGCAGGTTTAATCAAAAAATGATCTGCAGAACAAGGACACATTAAAGCTCTTTTTTTTAATTTAGTAACACATAGTTGGCCTTAATGAACCAATGGGGCAAAACAGGGGAACAAAATCATGAAAATGTGGCTTGGATTGTGGGCTCTCGTTTCTGGAGATAACAAAGGGTAAATTTGTAGATGACAAGTTTCTCATTTACGATTAGGGAGGTAGACTGGAAACCTCCAAGTTTCTTTCCAGCTCTTAGACATACTTATAAAAACATGAATCTGTCGCTAGTATTTCAAGGCACCTACAATGATATCTGTGAGAACCATAAATAAGAGAATAGAAAACATGTGTTATATCTCATTTTTCTTTACTCCTTAATATTACAGTAGGGCCAAAGCTCTAAGAATACTTACAGAATCTGCTGTTTACATGCCTGGCCAATAGGCCAAAATAAGTCTTACAGAATCAACCGTTATGTTTATATTGCTACATTGAGTCAGTGTAACTATGAAATATTATGGCAGAATCATGTCATAAGACAAAATGCAGTGACAAGATGAAAAGGTTCTTTGCCTTATTCAGACCAAATATTTATTATAAAAAGAAATAAATAAGGTTTAGGGTGCTTTGGCCATCCAGGCTGTTGGTATATAATCTCCCAAACTCACTGCATCATTGAACAGTCCTATGGTTTATGCAGTCACTAGGAACCTGGTCTTTGAATTTGAATATGAGCTGTCTCAACAGCATTAGTAATAAGCAAAATAAATCAGATTCATGGACCTCATTAGTTGCTTATCTTGATCAACTATAGGCTCTATTATGTCATTTAAATAGTCCTCCTGCTAACTGAAAGTTAGTGGACTATAAATGGCACTAGTTTTGAGCAGTACAATCATTGTACATTTAAATGTGCAAGTTTGGATTGTATTCATTAACTGAGAAAATATTAAGTGCCTACTACATTCAAAGAATACCTGAGTTTATTAAAATGTTATGACATTTTTCTTCACCTATAGAAACACCAAGTGCTGATGGATTTAGAGAGAAAAGAAACATATTTTAATATTATTTAATCAGCCAACCATGGATCTATCTTAATTCCAAACAGAGACTTTCTGACCAACTGTTGTTTCAGTGTTCTCCTGATACACATGAAGTGGGCTTTTCCCATGAAGCACATGCCTAACCTCCCAGGCCCATGATGGAGCTTGAGCTTGAAGGATTCTATGCTATTTTTCAGAAGCACAAACACATGATGTTGTGAATTGTGCTGTTGCACGCACATATACACATGCATACATGAGAGTTGGCATTTCACCCTGGACATTTTTACAATATTGGTATGTTGCGGAACATAATCTGTTTCTCCGCATTTTAAATCTAAGCCCCAGCTAATCAAAGTACATGCCTTATCCTTGGCAGCCACACAACCCAGATGCATAGCCCCTGGACAGAATCATTCCAACAGTGTCATCCAGCTATCACCTTCCTTTTGCCTGGTTTCTGCTGCACGTCCCCAACTTGTAATGCTGCGTGCCATGCAAACTTCATCTACTTTCACACCATTCTCTTGTACGTGGGAGGAGTTGGTTCACTTTAAATGTTTCTAAATTGAAAAGGAACAAATCACAGGTATGATGAATTTTTACTTTTAAATAATCGAGAAAATGAAAAAGATTTTCCATGCTTTCATGCATAGTAGAATGTTCTATTCATTAATCAAAGGCTGGGCTAAGCAACAATAGACAGATGCATGACCTGCTCTGGAACAGAGCTGAATTCTTAATTATTCTGCTATACATTGAAATCACACATGTTTGCATGTAAAAACTCAACCATGAGCTCCCCTTAAACAAAGAACCATTGTTTGTGGTTTTGGCCCCAGTGTCTCCTGGGCTTCTGTGGTTCTAGGCAGAAATGGTAATTCAATCAGTTCAACTACACACAAAATAGGAACTGATTCTGGCAGATTGCTCAGTTTCAAACATATTCAACCTCTATTTGAAACAATTTTGCCCGATTTTCATGGAGGCTTCATGTTAATGGCTTGTATTACTTAGCTACAAGGACAAAGCACTGATTTTTCTCAGTAGTTTTGATATAAAAAAGAAGCAATTCCTATCTAATCTTACCGAGTCGATCGTCCTGCATCGTTTGTGTTTGCTGTTGCTAATGGGCAAAATTTACTCCAAAATACTTTGAAAGTTCTTTGAAACAAGAAAATGAAAGAAGGTCAAAACAGGGATGTTTCAAAATATACTGGTGCAGTAACTGAACCTCATTTTCTTAAAAAAAAAATCAGTGTTATTCTTATGTACCCAGGAACAGTTTCTCCTTTACTTTCTCATGTTGTCCAGAGAGTAAATCTGTTGCCCCAAATAGTATAATGTTGCTGAAGACAGTTTTTATCCTAATTTTCAAAAATTATTCATCATTCAAGTGGATGGTAATATTTACTCAACCCTGAAGAGGTATGGTCTAATGGACAACTCAACAGTGTGGTATGCCCCAGCTCTTCCATTTCTCTGTTTGGTGTTCTATGTGATTTGAATAAGCTACTGGCTATCCTAACAGTGGAGTTGGCACAGATTTCATTAGGCAATCTGAGTTCTCATTTTGGCCCTGTCAATAGCTAGCTCTGGGTTGTCAAGCAAGGTTTAATTTCTCTGGGCTTCAGTATCCTAGTCTGTAAAAGGGATTAGCAGTTTTCTAATTTCTTTAGCACCGAAACTCATTTATGAAACAACTCCAATATATAAAACAAATTAAAGTAATTCAGATAATAGTGTTCCTTTTTGTAAATGCAAATTCATAATATGTTAACCAGCCCTCCAGTCACCCCGAGATCATATAGATGAGAGCACTTCACTCTAGGTGTGTTAGAAATTTCAAAGGATGCTGATTCCCTGAAGATTTTATGTAACTGCTTTATGAATACAACCTCTGGGATTTTTATGAGCAAATAAAACCTTTAGTGTTTAATCATAGTTAATTTAGATTTTCTTTCCATGCAGCTGAATCTAATTCTAACAGAACAAGTTGTGTTTCTCCTCCAAAAAAAATTGGATTACTATTTCTGTTTTTCATAAGATGTGTTTAGGGAGGAGTCCTGCTTTGAAAGTACTGGGACCAGAGGGATTCGGTGATTTCTTGTGCAATTCTATTTTCCCCACACTTTATAGTACTTATTCATCTTATCACTGAAGATATTACTTCTTTGCAATTTTAAAAAGCCAAAGCAATTCATTTGCCCAGATCTTAGAGAAGAAGGGCAAAGGTAAAATTGACAGAGATGAAAGAGAGTGAATGCTCACAAAAGAAATAAATATTGTGAGTTGAGATAGTATTAGGGTGGAGGGTTGTACATTGTATCCAATGCCTAATTTCCTGTAGAAGGTACCCTGCATGTGTACACTGTAGTAGGTAGTAAGTGTTAGCCATGTAGAGGTAGGTAAGACATTCCCCATGCTCAAAAATAATTTATAAACTAGTGGGGTAAACAAGTTTAAATACAAATAAGTGTCAATACTTTATATCCTCCCAAAATTAATTATCCAGTATTTTACTGGAGCATTTTCTATGAGGGGCTCTCATTATCCTGTCCTTTGAGTATGTTCCCTTCCACATGCACACAGTAGTAATTGACCTCTCTGTCTAAAAGAACATCCCACAACTCTAGACCCTTATTTTGATAGCAAGTACCACCTCCTGACATAATACATATTTTGTTTCTCTGTTTAGTGACTCCAGCCCCCTCACCATAGGATGAAAGCACTGTGAGAGCAAGAACTCTATTTTTTTCCACTGCTTTCTTTCTAGTGCCTAATAAACTACCTGACACATAATGGGTTTTCAATAAATATTTATCAAACAGATAAATTCTAAGGAGTTGGGTTTTTTTGTTTTTGTTTTTGTTTTTTTGCTCTTGAGACAAAACATACCTTAGCATACCTTAGTTTCTTAAGTCTACTTCACTTGAATTTATGTCTGGATTTATTTTGTCTTGTTTTTTACCTTATAATGGTGAAAGAAAGCTATCTACATCTATATCTTGACAGTAAAATGAGATACTTAATGACAACTTCTTTCAATTAATCCTTGATAGGCATTCTGGCATCACATCAAATAACTTCAGTGTCTTTTCCTTTTGACAACTTGTCAATTCCCAGAAGAGAGTTATCATATCCAACCGTCCTGCATTCTAACCAATAGTCTCTTAGTAAGCCTAAAATTTTACAGTTCCTTAAATTATTTCTCACATGGCTTATCATCTCTCTTCATTATTCTTGCTACATCCCTTCAGTTGTACCTTAATTTGTCAAAATTCATCTTAAAATACAATGCCCCGTCTTGACTATAATGTGTCAGGTGAATTTTGTGCAGCACAGTGTAGAACAGAACTCTCAACTCCCTTTTCTTGATATCATGTTCTATCAATGCCTCCTTAAGAGACATTTGCTTCTACTTTTTCATCATGTTTTCTTCTTTTTTATATCCTAAGTATTATAAAATGTTTATTGTGAAGATAAAAATGACTACTTAATAGTCCAACCCCTACCAGCTAAGCCAGGAGGAAGCAGCCTTGTCCCTAGAGGCAGAAGAGAGCGAGCCTGGGGGAAACAAGAAATAAGTAGCCAGCCCAGAAAGAGGTCCTGGTGGGAAGGAGGAAACTTGTCCACTGTACAGAATGTAATCTTATGCAAATTATAATGTCTTCTACAAACACATCTTCCAGTAAGTAACTGAGCTGCTCATTTAATACTGACAAATGTTTTAAAGCTATTTCTGCAAGATACCAAAATATCAGGAAGAAGAAAGGTAAAAGTCACCCAGATGTTTAAGGAATGATAAGGTGGGAATGGCAGCTCATTGCAGCTGCCATAGTCCTTTTTTTGGCACTTTTGCAAGAACTCATTGAACTTACTATGTTCCTCCAGTGTATCAGCTTCACACACACACCTGGAAAATTGTGAAGGACTTCTATAGCTTTTCCAAGGGAAGGAAAAGGATTTAGATCTTTATCTTCAAGGTCTACATCAATGAAATTCATCAGTTCGAGATTACTATTTATACTGGAAAGTTGCAGTGGAATTTGGATTTTAATTTTTCAGTGTTTTTGATCCTTCAGAACTTTTTTTTTGTTTAATACCAGAATCATGTCAGCTCCCATGATGACAAACATCAAGTGCCTATTTCCAGCACTTTCGCTTTTAATTTGTTAGTTATCTCATCTGCAGCTGCATGGTCTCTAAGATTCTCTCGCTCTCCCTGAATCTGAGAGACCATAATACCGTGATAAAAGCTTGTGGTCTCATGATACTGTGGTTATTGCTTTTTACACAAATCTAACACCTTCAGGTAGTTCACACAGTGAAGCAGTAAATATTAAAATAATGTTTCTCAGTGGCATTGCCATTAGTGGTGGGACTAGGAAAATAAAAATAGAGACCATGGAGAATTATATATGGGTCTGTTTCTATAAATATACTTTTCTGCCAAAAATTATATAGATTCTCTTTTCTTGGGTTTATACTCTGAGTTGTAGTTGGTTTTCCAGTGTAAAAAGAGACATATCACAGTGGCTAACTGAATAGGAAAGTCAATGCAGGCTTTTTTTTCTTTTTGCCATGAAATATCCTACTGTGATAATTAGGGAAATTTCTAATGCCACTGAGAAATGGAAAAATAAAACAGCATATTGCAAAATATAAAAATTTATAGCACCACCTATTGGTTTCAAAATAAATATTGAAAGTTTTCTACTTTTACTAATTATGAAGAATAGTATAAAGAGACATTATTATTATTTTGAGTCACATGAAGATTAAAGTTTTTTACTTCCCAGTGATGCTATGGAAATTTTTCAACAAAATTCATATTCAGGAGGAATATAAATTACAGTTTTTATATACCAGGGAAGTAAAATAGAATTGAGATTTTTTTATTCATACATTGCATGTGCCAAATTGTATTCAGTTTTTTTAAGTCACCCTTTGAGGGTTATTTCTAAACTGATAGAGTGTTTTGGGTTGCATTTTCTCTATTGGCCAACTGAAACAGACGGGTCAAACCATGCCTGGCTTTTAGTTTCACCATTCATGTCTTCCCCTAAAAGCTGGAGAGGATACTGAAAAATCTCACAATGGATTAAATTCTCATGGCATTGGCCACTCCAGACCCTCATTCCGATGGTCTTCGTCCTGTTATTCAGCCCCAAGGAGGGGGCCTTTGAAGGAATCTAAGAAATGCTTCCTTTCCACTCTGCTTTCAGCGTGTACCCGTCTGCATCTTTTTCCAGAATGCATGACCCTTCCTAGGGAACAAGGGAGGACGCAGCCATGTGGTCCCTTTCCCACACATTCGGAAGCATGTGGACAGCACTCCTTATGGAAACTCCCTTTCCCACCCTTGGGACAACTGAGTTTATGAAAGGATTGCTGTAAGTCTGTAATAGAGCTTATAAACATATCTGTCTCTGTGACCCTATTTCTTCTACATGGCTTATTTTGAAAATCAGCTTTCCCTTTTTAAGACTTGAAGTGAAGTAAGGGCCTTGAGGGCATCAAACATGACGTCCTGGCCCTAATGTTTGCAGTAGGCAAATGATCTGGAAAACTGAACTTTAGACTGAGAGCCTCAGGATAGAATTGAAGGAAAAAAACTATCTCATTTAGACCCACATTAAACATGGGTTTTAAATGTTTTTTTTCCATTTAACCAGTCACTTCTCCAAAATTTCAACAAGCATTAAAATATAAAGGATGACTAAATTTGAAAGCACTGGAGAAGAAACAACACAAAACACTGGACTCTAAAATGAGTAAATCAGAGGAAAACAGACACATTATCTTCAGGAAAAGAATTATTAGGCTGAGCGACATAAAATTATATTTTTGTAAGTCAAAAATTGTCATACAGACTGAATTTAATGAGTCAATCTAATATTAAGTGAAGAAAACAAACTCAATCATGTTTAGAAATAAAAATGAAAGAGATAGAGGAAAAGAGCCAATAATACTTCATATAATTTAAATGGTAAGAATTAGCATTTTAAGCCTTCTTAGCCAAAGCTGTCAAAGTGGTTCATCTTGCTCCATCTTTGACTTGCCTGGTGTTAATATCTAATCATGAGCATTTACTACTACTTTCAAATGCACTGCTTCTCGCCTAGTTTTAAACAGGTAGTTTAAATTTTTTCAAATCTGGACTACCTGTCTTTAAAGTAATAGAATTCAAAATGGGATTCATTTATCTTATTTTGGGATTTTAAAAGAATGCTATTTTGCCTTGTTTTTTAGATTTTTAAGAAGGTTGGGAATAGCCACATCCTGATTAGACTCAGAACCCTTTAAGACCTACCTCATTTCATACTCCCCCACTATTCTAAACAGGCTTCACACTAGGCAGCCTTCACACTCCTCCCTGCGGGTCTTATTCACAGAGCAAGCCATAATAACAAGCTTCTAGGCCCTGGCTGGCTTTTTGGCTCAATGGGACAGTTCTGTTGCCAAATCCCGCTTCGAAGGCTTCATGGGTTTATCCTTACATGCACCTCAGTGACGTCCTGCATTTTGTCTCATCCAGGCTTGGGTTTATTTTCTACGTCTTCTTGCTGCTTTTTCAGGGGACCAAACATGTACATCTGGAGGGAAAGAAACCCCTAATATATTTTTGCCCTTTCCCCTGAAAAATATCCTGTTGTGCATGTGGAGAGAAGCATGTTAGTAATAAGAGAAGGAAATGATGGGGTCAGCTGGGGCTCTTAGAGACAGTCCAGATGAAATTTAAAGAGGGAATTGCGGTGATAGTTTTTGAGAAAACTGGGTGATGTGAGTTTCGAAACCTACAGCCCATAATCTGGACTCGGCTAAAACATACCAAAAAGCTTAGCTCAGACCTGCAAGGTTAACTTTTTCTAAACATAAAACAAGGAAATGTGGAAGGTTTGCTCTTTCTCTTTAATAAAGTACATTAACAACCTGCTTTGGGGAATACGAATCTTTTTATGGAGTAAGAACTAGCTCTTTAAAAACAGGAATTACGCATAGGGATGGTGTTTATTTATGCACACATAAATATACACACATGCAATGATTATTAATATTTACATGCACATACACGTATGGAAATAATTGTCTCAGAAACTGGTTTAGATCTAGAAACAATTGGCAGACAAAAAAAGGAAAACTGAAAATGGTCCAGTCTGCAAAACCATCCCAAAGGACATTCCCAACAATGGAAGACTGATAACATAATAAACCCCATAAAAATAACATGGGGGAGGAGGGAATGGAGGATTCTTTAGTATTTTTATAGATTCATATGAAAGACTTTAGCACCTAAATTCTTTTCAAACCAATCTTATTTGTGTGTGCAAAAATAGATTGACAGCTTCAAATGAAGGGTAGGTGGGTGTCCGAGTCTTGGCAACTGGTGATGACTGCAACTCTTGGGTGAATGTTTGCTAGGGGAAGGGAGACAAAGGGAAAGGAAGCGCTCCCTTCTGAAAAGAACATGCCACTGTCCACTGCAGAGTCTGCGTTTTGTTCTGCCTGTGCAGGATTCGGGGTGATTTTTACCCCTGTACAATATACTCCATGGAATATTTACATGTTTGGGAACATTAACAAAGAGAACGAAACAAAACAAAACAAAAAGATGCACACACAACACACAACACAAAATGGGATTGTGCTCCTTTGTTTTGCATTTTCTGTAACCCAGATTGTGGTAATTATCTCGCTGGCTTTACAAGCCTTTTCTTTCATTCTAAAGGCAGTTTTTGGAATCGCATTACACTTAACTCAGTTTAACAAATAAGAGTAGTCTGGCAAAATGGCACCATGTGCTTTCCACAAATATTTGTGGTATAGGCAAGCTCTCAATGTTTTTATTATGCCCAAGGTTCTTTGCTTTAAAAGCAAGTGGAATAATGTAAAGAAGAAAGAGAAACAAGGATTTGGGAACTGGGTGTGTGTTGGATGCACTTTGCAGATCCTCCTGTGCCAGAGAAGGAACAAGGGAAAAAAGATAGATCTTAAAAATAACGGGGGGAATGAAAAAGAGTAAAAAAGGTTCGGAGACATTTAGCAGAGCACAATTTACCCTGGCGTGAGCTCCAGGCTAACGGCGGAACAACACACTTGGTGCTCCGAGCCCAGAGAGGCTGACAACGCGCGCTGTAGCCCGCGCGCTTCACAAGTTTGCTGGGCTCTGTAGTCAGGACAAAGAATCGGAGAACAGAGGCAAAGTAAAGAAGGGGTGAAAGAGAGAGTCTGCACTCAAGTTTACTGTAATATAAATACACATACACTGTGCTACAGATGTTCCTCATTGATGAAGACTGGCACATAATTATGCTATGTGCTTCATAATATTTTAATGAGCTTTTTCTCCAAATAGCAACGAAAATGAACAATAAGAAGCTCTTAGGGAGGGAAAGTTGGTGTTTTTGTCCCTGGGGGGCGAGGGGGATTATTCTAATAGGTTATGTTAGAATGTCAGGAAAAACACTGGTCTGGGTTTAATAAAATTGAATTGAGTCTAAAATATGGTTTCTTAAGATAGTTTTCTTTTTTTTTCTTTTTCTTCAACAGTTCATTCAGGCTAAAGGAATAACAAAACAGGAATTATGAGCGTAATTCTGGTGGATTGTTTCTCTCTCTTTCTCCTCCCCCTTTCTCTCTCTCTTTCTCTTTTTAGGGGGGGGGGGAAAGCCCCTTAAGTGGAACTGTTACAAAAATGCTGTTAGTATATTGTGCCAATTAAAGTCTTGAAATAAATAACAAACCCCTTAATGTGTATTGTAAATGTCCTGCTGATTTAAGCATTGTTACGCATAGATTACATCTCTTCAGGGGTGGATGGCAGAGTCCTTAATAAAGGTTTTCTCTTTGAGTGTGTGTGTGTGTGTGTGTGTGTGTGTGTGTGTGTGTGTGTGTGTGTGTGTGTGTGTGTGTGTTTGTGGGGGGGGTGTTCCCTATTGTTCTTTTATTTTGCTATAGGGTAAATTCCAATAAAGAGCCAAAGTTTGATATCTGCAATAGTGTGGCCAATTTTTAGAATTGCTACCCCTGCAAAGAAAATAATTATTTTTGGCTGTGTTTAGTTGTTCATGAAAAGAGGGAGAGAGAGAGAGAGAGAACTCTACGGCAAAATTAGAGTGTATACCTTATTTTAAGATGTAACCCTTTAAATGAGTTCTTTGCACAGAACTTTTTTTATTTTAAAATGAGCTGAATGAGAGAGTTTAGTATGTGAACTTGTAAATAGTAAAATTATAATAACGATAATGAACACAGTAACCTCTAGATGCTATTTGCAGAAGGAAAAAAATTTCCATGTATAAAATATTACATATTCTGGTATGGAGCACAGATATTGCCCTAATTTGTGGATTAAAAATCATTGATTATTATTATTCAGAATCTCCATTTCTCATATTAAAATCCTATCGTTTACACAATTTGATATTTCTATTACTGACAGAATATCCCCTACCCCCTTCCCTTTGTTGTATATGCATGGATTAACCATCGAGGTAAATTCTCTTTTCAGGGGTCCATTATACAAGTAGGCTTAAATAAGTCAAGTTTGTTTTATTTTGTCCACTTTGAAATTAGGAAAGCACAAACAAAAATAGTGGACCTCAAGGATATGTCTGTATGAAATAATTTCAGAAAAGTTCCTGAAATATCATTTCAAGACAGCTTAATTTCTGACCCCTCCTATATTTTTTCTTCTTTGGAATATAAAAGAAGTTAATAGGGAAGACTGGAAGCTCTAAACTTGCCATGCCCTCAAAATCAGAATTTCCCTGAAATTAAATTATGTTGAGTATGGTTCGATGGCAAGTCTATTTCAATTTTCAGGTTTTTTTAGAAGTGGATGCTCTATGCATGACAGTTTTATTAACTTAATTGGGCAGAATATGGTAATGATCTGGATATCACTTACTGCTATCCTGGACAAATGTCCTGCATGTGGTACATCTTTACACACAAATATGTAAATTGATTTTTAAAAAGTGTTTTCTGTGTACATAAACTTATGTGCAAGGTATAAAATGAACATGTCTGGCTTTTGATGCAACAGCCATTAAAACTGTTAAGTAAATATGATGCAGTAGAACTGTGTGCTTAAAAGCATGGACTCAGTAACTGGATTACATGGAATCAAATCTGAGTTCTACCACTGAATAGCTGTGACCTTGAGCAAGGTAATTAATCTCACCATGATTCAGTTTATCCATCTGTAAAATGGAGATGATAATGATGCCTCATTCATAATCTTGTTATAAAGACAATACAAATTAATAAATTGAAAGTACTCAAAACAGTTTCTGGCACTTAATAAATACTGGGAAATGTATTTGCTATCATCATTATACTAATAATGTTATTGTTATTTAATAAATCCAGTATAATATTATTAAATCTCTCCACTTACCAGATGAACAAGGAATTAGAAGTCCTGGATCTCAAAGTCAGCTCCAACATTGACTGACTTTGTGATCTTTATTTAGCCTGTCTGGTTCTTCTATTTTCTTTAGCGGTAAATTAGGAAAAGTTGGGAAATAATTTATGAGTTAATTATGTGTGAGAACGTAAACTTTTAAAATAATTTAAAAGTTCACCAAAGATGTCTTATGATGCTACATAGAAAAAAAAAGGGATGAGGGGAACTGAAGTCCAGGGCAGGAGAATTGAGAAGCAATCAAGGCTGTGATGACACATTGTGCCCAAGAGGATTTTACTTCTTACATGTATGTTACTGTGCCCTCTATCCAAACAAGGTGCTATAGAATAACATTTTGGAGGCACTATGCACAGTTGAGGGTCACTATAGCCTAAGGCTGCATTTACAGGCCATCATCTCAGCTCCTAGCTCTCTCCAGAGAATGATTGTTACTTAGAATTCTACAGTTCCAAACCAGGTATTCGACAGACCACAAACTTGTCTTCAAAGATATTCGACTTCCTCTCCATGGACGATCAGCATTCTTGGCTCTCTAGAGTATTTTAATCCCTTCCATAAAGTTAAATTAATATGTATTAAAAGAAACAAAAAAACAAGCAGAGGTAGATGGAGTTTTCTCTTGGGAGCTGAAGTGTATCTTCTATTTCGGTGGAGTCACTCCTGACCACCGTCAGGACACCATACGGGACGAAGTGCTTCTCAACAGAAATCTGTGTGGAAAATAAAGTACCCAGGCATTGAAAAATTTCCCTAGACACCAGCATCAGTGGTTTCTATTAGCGAGTGTTGAAAATATTTAATATTCTATCTACTTAATGACAATAACACCTTACAGGTCCCAAGCACTTACTCAGAGCCAAGCTACTTTCTAAGTTCCTTCTGTATTAACTTGCGTACCCATCACCATACAGATGCCCTGGGAGGGCATTTTATCATGTCTCCGCTATAAAACAGGACAGAGAGGAGAAGGCCACATTGTGAGGAGGTGGCTCAGCTGATACCGGAATCTAAGTGTCTTCGACCGGAGCACCCAGATCCTTGGCAGCCACACTATCATCTGGCAAGTAAACACAAAACAATACATTTTAAAAGCAAAGTCAAAAAAGCTTACCAAACCAGATATTAGGACTTAAGCCTAGTAAATCAGACTGTAAGATACATCTCCTTGCCACCTGCTAGTTTTAAAAAACAATAGTGCTTTATTATTTGAATTGTGATTTCACATCTTGTTCTGATTTGAAATTCCCAGTGACCTAGAGAAATGAGGAAAACCCAGGTTTTTGAAAAGTACGAATTAACACTTCCTTCCCTTGCCCATAGTTTCTACTTTAGATAATTTCTAAAAAAATTTTACTCTCCAGTAGTTACATACTACCAAGCTGTGTAAGGAAACCTACTAGCTCTTCTCAGAGTACCGGGCCCAGACCTTCTAAAATTTGATAATAGTGAGAGACACTCTAGCTGGTATGGGTCTCAATTTATGCCACGGATGCTTATTGCATTCTACCACTGCCACCATGTGGGTTAGAACCTGATAGTTTAATTAATAAAACCAAGGCCCCTCACAGTTGGCGAAGGAGCTAGTGATTGCTTCATAGAGGGTATGGTCTGCTGGACTCAAGTGGTAGCAGCCTGCCTGGCCCAGCCATCCTGTCCGACTGTAGTACTGACGTTTTATTAGTTAAGCAAAACAAACAAGCATGTATCTCCATTCAAAAAAAGGGAAGGATAGCCCAGTGTGATCTGACTCTGTGGGTGAATTTGGAAATAGTATGTGGAGTTGAAGCTGGACTGACACTGAATATGTACAGCTCCATATTGATTCTACAAGAAGAGCAAAGAGATATAAATGAATAAATGTTTATGTCTAAAATATATTTTGATGTTTTTTAAATCTTTGTTGCAAGAAAACAAATCACAATGGCAGTAGCAATAAGCAGAATGAACAAAATTATGGTTCTCTATTGCTATCAATTATAGTTTTACATTTAAATGTCCTTGCCATTCAGTCTGAAATGACTTAAAGCAAGACCCCTGTTACCAAAACAGTTGCTATGACAATATCTTAGAAGCTCAATATTTAACAAAAGGAATTCCAGACTGCATTGGAGATAATGTGAGGTATACATGCACACTACATCTCATGATATCATCAAGAGAGTATGCTGGGGAGCCATGCAGCCAAGTCTAGATTGCTTTTTGCCAATTGTTTCAAGCCCAGGATTTTCTGTTCACTTCCTCGTGTGCAATGTGAACTTTAAGAGTTAGGTTAAATAGTCTTGAATCTTAGCTCCATAATTTAAGAGCAACCTGTATTGGGGAGAATTACTGAAAAGTTTTGAGCCTCAGTTTGCTTATCTTTAAAATGTGAGTAATAATTCCTGCCTTATGGGATTGTGAGGATTAAGGAAAACCTATCATTGCCATCAGAAGGCATGGCTCATAGTAGGTGTTCTATAAATAGTCTAATTGCTGTTTTTTAATTATTTCTACCTCTCATTCTCTGATTTTTCTGCTCCTTTGCTGATATTATCTCCATTCCAGTCAAGCTCTTTATTATTAGACTGTATAGTTTTACCTTGGCCGAAGAGCAAATAATCAAGTGGAAAAAAATTATACAAAGGAAATTAGGGCTTAGGGTGTGAGACAGAGAAGATGAAGAGAATAGCAACTGAACTCTCTTATTATATTGCTGAAACAGGTGTTAAGGGGTAAGGAGGTATAATGTGATGGTTTCATTTTTAGCATTAAGAGGCAGCTTATTACCATGCAACTAAAGAGGAGACATGATATTCAGGGCTCAGGTCTTGGTTGTGGAAGAGGCCCTTGGTCAATACAACTCTGGCAAATGACCAAGCATGTAAGATTCTGTCTCCTTTAATCAATGAATGCTTATGCTTATGAAAAGAGCCTTTAGTCATTGAGTTGATTTTTCTATGGACAAAACAAAATGCCATCACAAAGATGATCTTGTTGTTATTATGGAATAAATTAATTTCATCATACCCATCTGAGTATATGCTACTCTAGCACACTGAAAAAAATCTCGTTAAAATTTAGGGAAAAATTTTGTAAAATAAGGCCTTCCTCGAAAACCTAGAATTGTACAATGTGCCACTCTTCCCATTGCCAGGGGAGTGGGAAATAGAGTGTTATGGGTGTGTCCCTAGACAAGCAACCCAAGAACAGAACTGGAGAAAGCTGAGACACAGATGGCAAATGTCTGGGCTGTCCTTCCTGGCACAAGTGTGTTTGTGGCCAGCTCTGTCTCTCATGCAATGAATTCAGCTGGATGTGAGCCTGGTGCATTTCAAATGACGGAGGGAATAGAGAAATTTATTTCTCACAGAGCATATGAAGTTCAGAAGGCAAAATGCATCTACAGGAGAAACTTTCAGGCCCACACTATCCTGGAAATACAGCATAATTCTATTCAGCTAATATGTAGATCCTCTCAGACTCCACCCTACAGTATACACTACTAAAGGGACTAAAAGGAGTTTCTTTAAAGGAAATCTTATAGCTATTTTTCCCCTGGAATGGGCCCCAGGAGCAAAGAAAATTTTCACTGTAATTAGAGAGTATTTTTGCATTTGCACGGGGAAGAGGAGTCAGGCTTAATGTGAAGGGTTCCAAAACACCTGTTGATGAATGTTAGAGAGAGGCCAAGTTCAGCTCCACAGAAGGAAGAACTTTTTGACAATTAAATCTATCCAGAACTGAGATGGGCTGGAGGTCCTCCAGCAAAGGCTGAAGGAGCACTTGGTCGTGTTCGGGAAAATCATGCCTTGAAAAAGTGTTGGACTAGGAGCCTGAGGTGCTATAAAAATACTTGATAAGAAAACGGGAAAAGTTTTAGTATCAGGAAAACACTGAAAAGCAGAGTTGCACCAGTTCTAAAATACCACACAGAAAGCAAAGCTAAACTGCTCTGCTTACTCTCTCCACCATCACCCTCAAAAGCCCTGCCACGAACATATGAGCTTGATGCCAAGAAGATAGGGGCCATAGCTGAGGACAGGTCTTGCTTCCAGTGCCTTCAGGAGGAGTCTGGTGGGAAGGAAGTCCTAGAACCTAGGACCTAGGACCTAGAGGACAGAATAACAGACTAGCTTCTAGTGGCCGGGAAGCATACTCTTTATTGGACCATGGAGGGATTCTTCCCATAGCTCATGTAGGTCTCCTCTGTGGCTTTGTATGCCATACAGACAGAATATAAGGGACTTGTTTAATCTGTAATCATAATTTCTTTGCTTTACCACTATGTATGTTAATCTCCCTGCTGACTAATGAGGTTAAACAACTTGTAATATGTTTATTGGCTCTTTGGATATCTTCTTTTGTGAAGGGCCTTATTAAAATCTCTTGACTGTTTTTGTATAGCATCGTTTTCTTATTGATTTGCTGAAATTCTCTGTATGTATTAGACATGAATTCTTTGTCCTATATATCTGTGGTACAAGTATCTTCTTTCACTTTTTTTTTCTTTTAATGATATCTTCTGATGAATGGAAAATGTTAACTTTAATGTAATTTATCAGTATTTTCCTTTATGGTTAGTCTTTTTTATAACATGTTTAAGAATGTTTGTGTAGCCCTGGCCAGTGTGGCTTGATGGGTTGGAGCATCATCCTGTTCGCCAAAATGTTGTGGGTTCAATTCCAGGTCAGGGCACCTGCAGGAGACAATGAATCAATGTTTCTCTCTCACATCAATTTCTCTCTCTCTCTCTCTCTCTCTCTCTGTCTTCTTTCTCTCTCTCTAAAAGCAGTGAAAAAATGTCCTTGAGTATTTTAAGGTCATTAATATATTCACATATTCTCCAATTTTATCTTCAAGCTTTACCTTTTTACTTTTTTTATCTTTCACATTTACTTTTTTCTTTTTTAAAATTTTACCCTACCCATTCACCCACCTCTTTCCCCTTCGGGAAACATGAGCTTGCTCTCTATATGTACAAATCTATTCCTGTTTTGTTTTGTTTATTCATTTGTTTTGTGTTTTTAGGTTCCACCAATAAGTGAAATCATCCAGTATCTGTCTTTCTCTGACTTAGTTGACTTAACATAATACCCTCTAGGTCCATCCATGTTCTTGCAAATGGCGACATTTTATTCTTTTATATTGCTGAATAAAATTTTACTGTGTGTGAGAGTGGTGTGTAGTTTTTATTCATTCATCTATATCGAGGGACATTTAGGTTGCTTCCATAGCTTGGCTATTATAAATAATACTGCAATGAACGTAGGGGTGCATATATCTTCTTTAATTAATGTTTTTATTTTCTTTGGATAAATACCCAAAAGTGTAATCACTGGGTCATATGGCAGCTCCATTTTTAAGTTATTGCAGAATCTCCATAATGATTTCCATAGTGGTTGCACCACTCTGCATTCCTGCCAACAGTGAATGAATGTTCCTTTTTCTCCATTTATTCACCAGGATTTGTTAGTTGTTGATTTTTTTTTATGATAGGCATTCTGAAAGATATGAGGTGACATCTCATTGTGATTTTGATTGGTGTTTTCCTGATGGTTAGTGATGTTAAGCATCTTTTCATGTCTACTGGCCATCTATAAGTCCTCTTTGGAGAAATGTTTATTCAGGTCCTCTGTCCATTTTTTAATTTGAGTGTGTGTGTGTGTACATGTGCGCACGTGTGCGCACATGTGTTAAGTTGTATGAGTTCCTTATTTATTTTGGATATTAACCCTTTATTGTATATATCATTTGTAAATATCTTCTCCCATTCAGTAAGTTATATCTTTGTTTATTATTGGTTTCCTTCTCTCTGCAAAAATGTCTTAGATTGCTGTAGTTCCATTGGTTTATTCTTCCTTTTGTTGCCCTTGTTTGGGGAGACATATCCAACAAGATAATGCTTAGACCAAAGGATGCCAAAAGTATACTGCCTATGTTTTCTCTAGTTTTATGATTTCTAGTCTTAGGTGTAAGTCTTTAATCCATTTTGAGTTTCTTTTTCATACATGGTGTAAGAAAATGGTTCACTTTCATTTTTAGGCATGTATCTCTGCCCAGTTTTCCTAATACCACTTATTGAAGAGACTTTTTACCCTGTCATATATCCTTGCCTCCTTTGTCATAGATTAATTGATCATATAAGTGAAGATTTATTTCTGGGCTGTCATTCTGTTCCATTGGTCTATATAAAATGGTGGCATAGAGAATTAAACAAAGTATGGGACTGCTAAACACCATTTGTGATTGCACAGAGCACATGTCCATAAAGCCAATCCTATTTATGACAGGTTCTGTTACACATTTTGCATTAACTTGGGCTACTGATCGGCCACCATGTTTTCTTTGTTTTTGTTTTTTTTGTAGTAGCATTCTGACTTCCATTGGAAGGTTCCTTCTCCCCAGGGGTATACAGTCTCAATGCACCTACAAATCAAGTTGCCCTACTTCTTCTAAGGGTAGGCACATGACTAAACTCGAGCTCTATTAGCTTCATTCTCCTTCTCCCTCCCTTTTCTTCTCTTAGAACTTTGTATCTCCAGAATAAAGATGAAAGAAAGCAGGAAAACTTTGGAATGCATTTGTTTACTAGCAGTGCCCTCCAAGACTTGAGAAGTTCATTACACCTTAAGTACACCAGTTCTTCCTCTATT
This sequence comes from Pteronotus mesoamericanus, assembly GCF_021234165.1. Classification (NCBI taxonomy): domain Eukaryota; kingdom Metazoa; phylum Chordata; class Mammalia; order Chiroptera; family Mormoopidae; genus Pteronotus; species Pteronotus mesoamericanus. The sequence continues at coordinate 28,545,919 of NW_026555245.1, read as the reverse complement.
TTTCAAGCTTAAATCTCTATCTTTCTAGTTGATCTGGGGAATGTCCCGATAACTCTCCAATAAATGTCTCTCCTGCTTAGGCAGCCAGAATTTGTTTCTGTTGCCTGAAATCAAAGGACCCTATAAGTGACAGAGGTCTCTCACATGCTCACTGGACTTGAGTTCCTTGGTTTACTTAGAATTATAACATACATGCATTATTAAGTAAAGACTGCATAACAGAAAAGTAAAAAGTGCTTCACATATTATATTTTATTTAATCTTCACAATGAGCCTTCAAGGCAAATATCACTGCCCCTACTTTTCAGATGATAAAAATGAGGTTCTAAGAGATCAAATAAATTTCTGAAAGCCTTCCAGTTGTTTAGTTATGGAACTAAGATTTTCAAACTGAGTTTTTCTCAGTTTTCTCAATTTTCTCAAGACCATACTTCACCACAATGTTTTATTCTTTATGTATCCCCCTTGTCTAGCACATTGCTAGGCACAGCATATTCCCAATAATGATTAAATGTGTGAGTGAAAAAATAAAAGAAGGAATATTCCTATCCACAACTTTATCCACTATAAATTCATAACCAATACATAAGGGCTTATAATTATAAAATTAAGTTTTTATCTTTTGCCTCTCATCATTACATTTTATTTTCCATTTACTGCTACAAAAACATTGGCAGATCCATTGCTTATTTCTAAAATTGGTGTAGTGAACCAATAATCTCAGTTTATGCCATGATATGTTAAGTGGTTAACTGTGGCTGCCACTTTCAGATCAGAGGCACAATTACTGGCACAAATACATATCAGTTGTTGGCTCTCCAGGTACAAACTGTGCAACTTCAATTACATTGACCTGTACTTTAACAGAGACAGTCTATGATTAAAGGCCCTTTACCCAGAAATATTTGCAAAATCAGTAATGTGGGAGGTACAAAAGTACATAGAGGCTGAAAAGTCTGACTAAAAATGTAATTGTGACACAGTGTAACAGCATTGAGGAAAACAAGAAAGACGAATGGGTAGCTAGAGCAATTTCAAATTCTTAGTGGGACCTATCCAATGTATAAACAGAGGCAATATATTTGGCCGGTAAAAACACAACCTGTTGTTTTTTCCCTTATGTGTGTCTAAACAATTCAATGTAAATAAGATGTTACTAAGCAAAGAACTAATCTTTAATGTTCCATGTTCAGGTTCAGAGGTGTAAAAAAAAAATCAATTAATTACAAAAGCTTCCAAACAAAGCAAACAGCGTTAAGCACAGTAATTATAAGATAAGCTCTGAAGCAATTTTCAGTTGGTTGGGTGTGGGTGTGCAGAAGTAAACCTACAGTTTGCCTGCTGGTGCAAGAATGGCCTACATGCCAATTAGTAGTTATTGCTACTAATTATTAAAAAACATTTTTAAGAGTAGTTGAGAATTAAATGCACCTGTATGATGGCTCATAACTGTGTTGTGGTAAATTGCTCAGATTTTCCATATCAGTCACACAGGAGAGGTGCAGTGAGACAGAGCAACACCATGACACCATATATCAGAAGTCAAATGACATGTGCATGTGTCCTCCAAATGGAAGTACTGCGAGAATTCAGTTTCCTGCTCAAAAGTTTCTGTGAGTAAATTCTGCCAGGCCAAGTGAATGAGGACAATAGTTCAAGGCATGATCCTTTCTTTCTGTCATTATTGAGATCCCCATTGCCACAAAATACTGATGAGAAAAAAAAAGAAGTGAAGGAAAAGTAAAACTTAGCCTCATCAGAGAGGGCACTGCCCCACTCAAAAGCTATGCGAGGAGGACAACTTCAGAATTATGAAATGATTCTGGGAGCCCAGTCTTACCTTTAACTATATGATTGTGGGGACTTCACTAATGATCCTGGTTTCAGCTTCTCTATTTCCAAAGCAGGAATATAGACTCACTGGCCTTGAGGAGTCTGTTCAGTAATAAAAATCTGCATTTCAATAATGCATATTTATGTCACACAAAGAAAGAGAATTAGATAATATTTACTGATTTTTCCTTTGGTTTGGGGCTTTTCCATCAGTTGTTCAAATCCTTGGCTCCACATTGGAATCGCCAGGGGAGCTTTAAAGCTATAATGTCAAGGCCTAGTCTCCAGAGATTCCAATTTAATTGGACAGAGGTAAAATAGGGCATCGGTAGCCTTTCGAACTCTCCAGGTGATTCAAAGGTGCTTAGAGGGTTACCAATTACTATACATGCTTTACTTGCATTAGATCACTAGTTCTGATTGTTTTTTTGAAAAAAAATTCTATGAGGCATAGGTTTTATCCTTATTTTATAAATGAGGCAATATATTCAGGTAGTTTAAATGTCTTTTATAACAGAAATGTAGTAGAGACAGGGTTGAAATCCAAAGATCATATGTTTTGTTAACCTTAAATAAATTTTATAAGTCATTAATTGACATTCCCGTGTTTCTTCTCTTAGGTTACTATTTGCATTATCAAAGCACATCTCCTTATATGTCTTTTATTTGCATTTCCTTTTAGTTCTTGTATTTTTAAATGCAGCAATATACAAAATTAGGGGCATGAATTTACTTGTTAGTCCCATGAAAGAGCCTTTTGCATACTGGAAACAAAATTTTGGAAGTCCAAGTGATGTTCCAGAAAATCATAGCAGTCCAGCACTTTCAATAGCTGACTGAGCCTGAAGAAGCTTCCAGGCTCAAGGAGAAGAGATGTTAACAATTCACCTATCTTACAGTAAAACAAAGTTCTCAAGGAAATGGTGGAGAGGACCAAACCAGTGAATAGAAAGTGAAGGAAATTTCTATCGCTGTGATCTCTGCCTCACACCTTTTAGGCTTTGTTTGTGTTCTGTTTACCTTAAAGCCCTGGTCTCTATTTCTAATGATTATCTCATTGACCCCAGGACATTCGTACCTTTTATTTAGTTATTATCTCCACTGGAAATTAATTATCTTTTCAAAAGGTAAGAAGCAATTTATGTAACAACATAATTTTATTTACAATTTTAATCCTGTACAGTCAAGGTAAAGGAAAGGAGCATTTACACACATAAACATATTTGTTGTGAGTCTATTGTCTGATATATTGCTAGAGCTTAAGGAAACAAATAACAAAAACAAGATAAAAACCACATAACAGACACAGAATTCACTACTTTTCTCTTTATTGGAAGTTCTACTACCTATCAATTTGTACCCCAACTGCCAAGTCCTTCACCTGAAAGCAAAAAGTAATTATATTTTTACTCCAGAATAAAATTGGCAGATCCACATTTTGTTTTTGCTTGTTTTTTTCTTTCAGTAAAATCAATGTGCCTTCTTTCTGACTTTTTCTGCCAAACATATCAGATTGTGTGAGGTTTATGGATACATAATAAATCCTGGGCAACCTGAAAGCCAGGGAGACTACAAGGAGAGATACTGAAAAAAAAATGATATAGAGAAAGCATGAGTGAATAATAGAAGACAGATTTGAGATAATTATTGGAGAGATGACAGAGAACATCACCATGATTTGTTTTGCCAGGTTGTCATTTCAAAGATAATGAAGAACTATTAAATCGATTTCTTTTTTTTCTTTTCTTTTCAGGGAAATGAGTACACAAATATTAAAGAATAAATGAAATGAATACACAGATACTAATTATAAATACTAATTATGATAAGTTTGAGTAGCTAGCTAGTTTATGCAACACTGGAAATATTCATTATGCAAATCCATAAACTCTCCCCAATGGCTTTATAGATCACTGGCATCAGGTCCAGAACTACCGCGCAGAAACAGGGTGGTGGCGCAACGTGGTTGGGGGTCACTTTATTGCCAATTTAACTAGTGTTGAATTAGTGGGTATTTAACTCACTAAAACAACTTGGGGCTCAAAGCACCAAAGTATCGTGTTTACTAATAGTTGAGTGAAAGTGAAGAATCGTTCCTCCTGATGTTGTACTGCGATGCTGGAGCCACACCACTGTTCTCGCGTCTGCAGTAATGAAACCTACATTAGCAAAAGTGGGCTGGTTGCCTACCAAGGAATAAAATAATCTCCTTGAGAATTGGGTATTCCGCTGTATTTCATTGCCATAATACCATTTTGACATCCCTCTTCCCTGAATGAGATTTTTTTAAAATTCTTAAATCATGAGCCAAATGAGTATAATCCATCCAATGTTTCATGTTACAGGCTTTCACTGTAAGATTATTGCATTGAACTCCCCACTTTTTGTTTAAGGGGGGAAAAAACCATATTTCTTACCAACAGGAAACATAAACAACTTCAAATTCAGAAAGGTTTACAAATGCCACAACACAGTTATCTACCAGCAAACATATTATTTCTTTGTTTCATAGGACACCAAAGATGAATTATTCATGAGACCCCATTTCAGATGCTTATTGTGTCTGGTGGCAAAGTCTCTCTGCCTGCTCAGCCCCAGGAAAGCTCGGGCACTTCGCTACAGGCACAGTGCTCTGTGCCAGCCAGGGACCAGCCGTGCGCTCTTGAGTTACTGGAGCAGCTCAAGCAGTTCCAGCGGCCTCAGCTGTGGAGACAGCTGTTTGTCCACCGTCTGCGATGGCAGAAATGTGTGGTAGGCTTCCCCCTAACAGCATGCCCCTCACCACACACCCCCTCCCACACACAAACAACTCCCAGGCCATGCATCATACACACAACAGCATCAAAGCGGTGCAAAGGATCCCCATGATCTCGGGACCAGAATGAGCAAGGCACCACAGTTTAGAATAGCTCTTTATCTTACATGCAAAATTATTGGAACAGGTTGTATCCTCCAAACTAAACTAAACCTTTCTTGTAACTTAGGTATTAAAAGGTTTGTGCATGCATTAAATTCAAAATGATTTATTGTTTAGTTATTGCCTTATTTACTTACTTAATAGATTGATTGATGTGCCAGGATCCCATGGACAACAGAGGCTATTTTTTTTTAAGATTGTTTTAAAGGAAATAGATTGCAAACAGGAGTTTCACTAACACAGTACGTCAACCCCTCCTTACTGGTTTGTATTCTTAATGAGTTCCTTTTGGCTCTTGCCTACTACCTGTCTATGGCTATTCATTGACACAAAATACTGCACCTTGCACACAATGAGAAGTGGCAGGATGAAATAATAAAATATTAGGTGCGGAAGGGTAAAATATGGGGAGAAAGTCTGGATCAAACCCCAGGATTTCAGCCAATGTAAGCATCTATGGAAGGGAATCTCATGCATGGTGCTTGGGACGAAAGCGATAGAGCCCCTACACAGCAACGGCCTTATTAGAATCCCATCTGGCAACGTTTCTCTGCAGGGGAGGGGCTGCAGAGAAGTCCCATATTTGAATTCCTCTTGTGGACCTTGGTCATCTGTTTATCTTACGGACTGAACTTACTTTCAGTTTGTAAGAACGTACTACAGTGGAATTAATCAACAAAGTAAAAGAAAATTCTCTACAAACATTGAAAGGATGGTTACCAAAAAAGTTCCACAAACTTCTTACCAGCATACCTCTGGAATTGTATTTATAACTTTATTAGGAAGTCTAATATTTTCATTGGTCTTGGTAAATAGGGGCCAAATCAGGAGGGAGGTTGATTTGTTCATACAAATTGGATGTTGAATTTGTGCAGAACTCTTATTCACTCCGCATTCTATGCATGAGACATTTATGTAAGGTCCCTCTAACCTCTTTTCCAAACGAACTCTAATGTGACATAGTGCAGTGTAGAATGGCACCAGTCATCGGGCTTGCATCAAAAATGCATTTTATTTGGATTCAGTTCAGACTCTTAACGAACTGGTTCCTGTTAATGCAGCAGATGGGAGTGAGGCAAAAGGGAGCGTGTGCGGCCTCACACCCAGCATCTACTCCTGCTTCCCTGGGCTAAAGCCTTTCCTGAGTTAGCTGGTTGGTTAGTTAGCTAATTAGTTAGGCACATTCCAGCTGAAACTTTTAATTATAATTTAAATATTTATTCTATGAATCCACCAAACTGAGGCATGAAAAGCTGCAGTCCAGCCAAGGCAAGGAGATTCTTTCCTTAGCTTTCTCTCTCCTGATGATTAATGTAGTGGATGCTGCCAGAAGATGGTCCAATGGTTAATAAACCTGGCAAGGCTGTGGCCAGGCTTTCTTTTCTAAAGGTCAATTAAAAATGCTAGTTGCACTGTAAACAGAATTCTCCACAGAAGAATGCCAGGCAGTGCCCAGAGTGGTCTCCTTAATACAAAATATCAATTTGATTTTCCTCAGGAGATTCACTCTCCTTTTGCAATGCAAATATTTTCAAGTGTACTAAACACGTTTTAGCACCTCAACATAGGCACTAAAACTATTTGCATGCAAAATTACCCAGAGTAGGCAGACAGGCACAAGCTTATGCTAGCACCATATGTGCTAAAGTATTTGAGCCAGGAAACAACTAGTATCTGGACGTTATTTACAATTTAAATTTAATTTTACATTATTATTCAAACGGAGCTTATATATAAAGTCTCTATTAAAATTAATGTTTCACATGGAACAAAATTTCAGCTAAAATTGTACACTTAATAGTGCTGGGTGTTTTTGTTCCAGCTACTTAGACCACTCAAGAAGACAATACAGCGGCTTTGTTCCATGTCTTCCAACGCAACCTGCATGAATGGTTTATTTGTCTCTCTAACAACTCCTCTCAGAAAGAGCAGCAAAATTAATGTCAATTGGAAGGCCCAGAATCAATACAAAACATAAACCAAGACTGACGCATGGAAAATCGTAGTGATTTGAGGAAATACATACTACCTGGAAATAATACACACTGTTGTCCACGTTCAGATAAAAAGCACTTTTCTTTTCTAAAAGCTCCATTTGATGTTTTGTGAACACAGGGAGTGACTTTGGTTTAGCATGTTGTTTGCAAGTTGCAATATGACACACTGTCCCTAGAAAGCAACATTTCTGAATGTACGCAGCAATGCAACCCTGTGTTTTTATACTGCCATCATGCTTTCCATGAGCCTTAACAAAGAAACCTTAAATCTATGGGCAATGATTGGGTGGTGTATTTGACGATCATTTGTCAATGCCCATCAGGAAGAACACTGCTTTCTTCTTTATCTTGCCAAGTAATTTTCCATTTCAAGTTTGTTAAGATTTCATGTCTTTAATATCATTGCTTTAAATGTGTAATAGTTTATTTTTATGTTCCTCTTAGGAGAAAATTTTCAGATGAATCAGGATGATTATTTGTGACTCTTCTCAGCCTTCCTCTTACCTAGAGAGTAGATAAGTAGATTTTTCAGGGACTCGTGGTAAAGTGGTACCATCAGAGTAATCACTTCCCCTGCTCTCCATCTGGGTATTTGCAGATCGCTGCAACTGCTGTTGGTGTGCAAATTGTATATTTCTGTCTATTGAGATAAAAAGATAATACTTTAATGAGGTATTTGGAAGTTATCCCATAGTAATCCATTTTAACTGAGATTAAAGTACAAAGAAGAAAGGTACCTTTTAAATACTAAACTGTGAAACAAGTTCTTAAAAACCCACAGCTATTATAATGAATTTGGGGTGGAGGGAATATAAGAAAAATCAACATACTATATTTTATCACAAGGGCAGCATCAAATATACCTAAAATATTAACTACAGAGATCTCCTCCTACTAGATTAAAGATCTTCAATTTATTATAAACCAAGCTTATATAATTTTTCTTTGATAACTTCAAGTATTATTCTAAGTCAAACAGCGTCTCTTTCTTCTTTCTTCCTTCCTTTCTTCCTTCCTTCCTTCCTTCCTTTCTTTCTTTCTTTCTTTCTTTCTTTCTTTCTTTCTTTCTTTCTTTCTTTCTTTCTTTCTTTCTTTCTTCCTTTCTTAGCAGGAGGAAGAAATTACTTTCTTTCTTGACTTACAACCCGTCTTAGAAATGTTGAATCATTGCCTAGGTGCATGAACTCAGTTCTGAGCAGCTTTAATTTATAGCAGCCAACGTTTCTATAACATAAGCTCTCTAAAAGAGGCCCAAAGAAGAATGAGAAATCTGTGGTTGTGTAGAAAGTTTAATGGGAATGGAAAATCTCCACGCTTACACGTCTATCCTTGCATATTAATATCATTACATTTAAACGGTGGTTTGATTTCAAACATTGAATTAATTAAGAAGGGAACTTCCAGGTTGAGTTATAATGCAAAATCAAATGCCAACAGCTCCTTCTACTGGCTACTAGAAGAAAATATTTGGTCTCAATCAATGAAAAAAAAATTGCTGTTTATTTAAGAAGCATCTTCGCCAAATTAAAAGTTTTGAAAAACATCTAAGCTTGTTGGGAAACTTGAAAGATGCTTATTTGTAGTCATAGAAAGGATAAGTACTAAGAATTATAGAAATAGAAGTTGACAGTCATGTAAATTATCTGCCATCAATAAACAATCCCTACCTCCACTAAAAAAAACCCTGATCATTCTCTTGCCTAGCACCCTCTATTATAGAGAGCTTGGGTTAAAATTAAAATACAGTCAAGGTTAGGTTTAGGACTATGCTTTCTCAAACTGGATATAAATATTAAATTTACATTCTGGAAGTCAAGAAATCAATACAAGTATTAAATTTTCATGATGCCTCTTTGTCTCTTACTGAGTAATAAAAAAGGAAAAAGGGGTTATAGATGGGGGCTGTGCAGGGCCCACGCTTGTGGGGGAGGCAAAGCAGGGGTGGCAGCTCCCAGGCCAGTTCAGGGTTCTGGGGACAGGGGCCCATGATCTTCCTGGAGGTTAACAACCTTCTCCTCCAGGAGATGCTTGCGCCCAAGTGTGAGATCACAGCAGCCAGAAACAAACCAGAAGCAGAATTAATATTTTCAGATTTTGATGGGGGCCTCTATCCTATTTCAAATCCAAATGGAGCTAAATCAAAAGCAGTGGTCAGTATTTGTTTGAAATTATACAAGAAATGTCAGGCATATGGTGCTGATGAACTTCTAAAGAGAATGTACAGGAGTTTCTTAGTAAATCCAGAATCAGGATAAAATATCTCTTTGCTTTTTGACCTTGAAAATATGCCCACATCCAAGGATTCCATTGTGCCTCAGACTGGCATGTTGAAACAAATTTGTTTTGCCCCTGTCTTTAAGAAATACTCCCAGTTCCAGGAAGAGGGCAAGGAAGGAGAGAACAGGGCACTTAACTATTATAGGGATGATGGGACCGTGTGTGTTGGGTCTAGAAAGGACAGAGCACAGTAGTCTTTAGCATAGCGTTTAAGGATGACGACGATGTGCTCATTAGACAGGTGTTTGTGTGGGAGTTCAGAGAAGGGCGCAGAACCAGCCCCACAGCCCCACAGGTCCTCTACGGCCACAGAGAGCCTCCTCTGGAGCTGAAAGACGTGCTGCTGTGGGTGACAACATTGCCTGTTACCTTCATGCTGTTCCCTCGCCACTCCAACACCAGTGCTCAAGGTCAACGTCATCCATCTGATCCACATGTGCCAGGACAACCTGCACATCAAGTGCTCTAAGGTCTATATTCCCACATGTGTGGGGGTTACATCTGACTTCCTCAAGGTGCTGAACCATGCATGCCCAGATGGTGAAAAGAAAGACATGAAAACAATCATGGGGAAAACATTTTCATCCCACTAACTCCAAGCAGGAAGAGTAAGCTGCTGGCAGCTGAAGGCTGGAACACTTGCTACTGGATAATTGTAGCTTTTAATGTTGAACCTCTTCAGGTTCTATTTTTTTAAGTACATTTTATTGATTATGCTATAACATTTGCCCCATTTTTTTCTCCCCTTTATCCCCCTCCACTTAGTACCCCCATTTCGTCCAGAATTCCCCTGCTTAGTTCATGTCCATGGGTCATACATATAAGTTCTATGGCTTCTCCATTTCCTACACTATTCTTATCTTCCCCCGGTCTATTTTGTACCTACCAGTTATACTTCTTACTCCCTGTAGCTTTTCCCCCATTCTCCTCCTGCCCCCTCCCCACTGATAACCCTTCATATGAGATTCTCCGTTTTGGTTCCATTTTGTACATGTTTGGAAAGTTATCAGCAGAAACAAGCTGTGCTTGCAAAGCCTTCATAGTTCCCAAGAAGAAGAAAAAGAAAGAAAAAGAGAGAACACAGAGTGAGGAAGGGAGAGATGGAGGAAGGGAAGGAAGAGGGGAAGGGGGGAAGGGGAGGAAGGAGGAAGAAAGAGAAAAGTAAAAAAATAAGAGAGAAAGAGAGAGGAAGGAAAGAAGGGAGGGAGGAAGGGAGGGAGGAATAAATCCACTTGATCACCTTAATTCCTTTTCTTTATCTTCTCTTCCTCACTCCCCTTCCCTTTCACCCTCCTTCCAAGCTGTTTTGTTTTGCAATATGTTACTGGTAATGAGTTGCATGACCATGCAATCTTAACTTGTTTTCTCCTAAGTATTTGAGTTCAAAACTCCTGTAGCTAAAGAAATACAGCTAAGGTTATTGGTGTAAAAAAAATAATCTTTCTGTCTTAAAAACATAAAAATAAAAAAAAAATACATATTTTAAATGTTATTTCAATGAGGATAGATAGATGACTTTTAACTTGTATAGAGTTTGGAGGCAAAGAATGTAAGCTTCTTTTATTTAATTTCCAACATTTGATGTAACAAGTAGTTTAATTAATTAGGGCAATAAAAGTAAAAAGTGTAATAAACATTTTTTTCCCCACCTCCCTGCCTTATCCTCCATGGAGACTACTGTCCTCCACCATCTGAAACAATCAATCTATTTGGTTTTACTCATTTGGAGCTGTCTCTCCCTCAAATTCCCCCCAGCTCTCCACAACCCTTGGCCTCATTTTCATATAGACATATTCGATGAACATAAATGGAAAATGTAATAGCACACTCAGAGGTTTTCAAATCCCACTCATTTCAACAAGTGAGACTTGACAAGGTTGGTATGATAGGCTCATGTGAGAGGTTTTAGAATTTTGACATAAATGCACTGTGAAGGAAAACCTTTCTTCTTTAGAAAGGACGAAACACAGCACTGCAGAGACATCAGCATCTCATTCTATGGATGTGTCTTAGCAGCGTGGTCCGCCCAACACTCCCACTGGCTTAGTCTAGGAACTCTGAAAACCAACACATAATTTTTGAAAGCTTCCGAGGGTAGAGTACTTTCTGCACTCTGTCTCACTCTTTCTCATTCTACCCCCCCACACACACACTGCCACAACATATATGTATGTATCTTTCTCTTTGGGAAGGGAACCGTTTCTGTTAAAAGAACCATCTCACTTCTTAAACTCGGTATCTTAATTTAGGAAGTCACACTTATTTCCTGAAGACTCTGTAATTGGTGTCAACACCACAGAAAGTCTTTTTAAGACAAGTTCTTCTTTGTTTAACAATAGAAGTATTGTTGAATTACAGTACACATGGGCATACAATGGTTTAAGGGATTCTCTTATTTCACTAATTCTCTTAAAACACTAATTTTCTTTCAGAAGCTGAATTTTTGAAACATTAAGTTTAAAAAATGGCTTCGGGTCAGACAGTTCTCCTAGATTCAAGCCTCAACTCTGTCATTTATGAACTGTGACTTAAGGCCAGTAAACCTTAATTTCCTCATTTGCAAAAAGGAAATAATAATATATCTCTGCCTCAGTAGATGGCTTTCTGAGTTGCCATGAGAAAATATGTGTAACATGCTGTTGCAGAACGCCTGGTATATAACTGACAACTAATGTTGCTGTTGTTGTTTAATAAACAGGAATTTGTATATGAATGAAACAATATAACTTTATTTCCTAAAAAATAAAAATGCCATCATAGTCATCAAGGGAGCCCCGAATACTGATGACTTTGATTAGAAAACTGACAAGTAAATATTATCTGAAACAAGGTTTCAAATTTGGTGGGTGAAGTAGCCATGCTTCTTACCTAACAGTGAACAGCAGAGTTCTCTGTGGTTGAAGTGGTGTTGTCTGCAGTAGGACAGTGAGTTAGAACCTAGAACCAGAAAATGAAGATGTCCTTGTGGAGAGGAGGACCAGTAAAATGACATTGGTCTGATCGAGATAGCATAAGGTATATAAAACAAAGTGTAGTCACTCATGTCAACTAAAACGGCTGTCAGTCAGCCATGACACTTTGGTTCAAGAGGAAAATTACCTAAGTCAAAGTAAACACATCCAGCAAGGAGACATATCTGCCCACGTGGTCAGAGCAGACACATCTGGCAAGGAGACACACTTAAGATATCTGCACACATGGTCAGAGTAGCCATGTCTGCAGAGCGGGACCACCCATAGATAGGCTCCTGGGGAAATTCCATACTTGCCAGCAGGGGTGTCAAGCAGAACAGCCAAGGACACCCATAGGTTCCTGGGTAAATTCTGCCCTTGGCATCAGTGGTGCCATGACATTTATCAAAAAGACCCAGAAGCGGGGAGTACACCACTTTCCTGGCATAACTGAGGCAGGCCTCAGGGCACTGCTGAGACAGCCGAGCTCCACACACCAGAGTGCTGCTCCCTGCCACGCTGGTCTCCCTTGGCATCGGCTGCCAGAGGCTCTGCCCTGCTGGACTGAGGACGTCGCCTGCCCTGCTGCCCACCTGGGTCTGGAGATCCTTCCTTGCAAGACTCTAACAACTCCTATGCCCACTGTGCTGTCTCCCGGACCTGTGGACTGACAGTCTGGCGCTTGGGTTTGTTAACCCCCATTGAGCACTGTGTGTGCGTGTGTGTGTGTGTGTGTGTGTGTGTGTGTGTGTTACATTTCTCTTAGATTGTGAGGGTGTGAGTAGGATATTAATGTATGTTGATGTTCTACTTTGAGTGAACCTGCATTCAATAAAAGCTGAGTGAACAGCATAGTTGCTGTGGGTGACTCTTGTCTGTTCCTTGGTGCCAGGCTGCTCACCAGGCAGCTAGCCGAGCACTGCTCTGACTGAATTACAGGAAATATTATATCACAAACACATGCTCGTGACAGTCCTTACTGGGTCACCCAGAGAAAACATCTAGGGGACAATGTGACAATGCAATATTATGAACCATTGGAAGAATGAGTTGAGAATCCAGGCTCTAGAAATGGATTGGTCTTTCAATCTTACCTCTCGTGCATTCTAGCTCTGTGAACTTGGGTCTGGTCCTCACTTTCTCTGAGCTTCATTGTCCTATTTTGCAAAATGAGGATATTATCTAACTCACAGAGCTAAGTGAGAGTTTGTGCTCATGGATTATTATACAATATCCTGCATGTTCTGGCTCCTTCCTTTCTCTGCAGCAGCGAAATTGGCTTTCTTGAAGCTTGAGACTCTCATTCTTGCCTTGTCTCCTCACACTATGTCATCTATTTAATGCCTATTCCTTCATTAAATCTTAGCTCAGTCATCACTTCCTTGTGAAAAACAACCTTGATCTTGCTGAGCAGGCCAAATTCTCTCTGTGCCTTCTTCAACTGCCTTAGAGTTATCCTTCATGCTGGTATTTATCATGGATTTCATTTGATTGACTGTTCCCCTACCAGAGTATGAGCCACCTAAGGCCAGGGAGTGTGTTTCTGTTCCCCATTATATCCTGCTTTTCTGGCAAAGAATAGGTACCTAATAGTCATTTGTTAAGCAAATAAACAGAAACCAAAACCTAAAAGGTACTTGGAAAATGGTAGTTATTACTATAATACCTTAGTATCAAAGGGACCTTAGAAGTCCTCTAAAAGTTAATCCCAACCACTTTTCCTTCAACTATTTCTCTAGCAGTTTCCCACACTGTTAAGATCAGTGAGCAAAGAATCAAGACTCCAAAACCAGTAGATGCCTGTTAAAGTCTACATGTATTATCCAGTGATACCCGCATTTCCCTTGGTCATCCTAAATTGTACTCCCTATTATAATTAAAATAATGTCTTAGCTGCAAAGAGCTATGACTGCAATGACAGTCATTCTGAACATGTTCTCCAATAAGGGGTGTTAGACAGTGCTGGGACTGGAAGGTATTTACTTTGGGTGGAGAGCCCTGCTGGGATTTCTGTGCCAACTTCATATATTGCGAGATGCTGTGCAGATTTGTGGGGCTGGGAGGTCTAAGAACTGCATTTTCAGATGTGTCTTCATCTTCTTTTTATATATTTACTCCTCTGCCCACCCCTTTTAGAATTCTGTCACCAGGCAGAAATGGCAATCATGCATGGGAAATATTTAATGTCATAATAAAGGTTGCTGGAAGTGTGGCAATACAAGAAAGAAGGTGTAGTGGGAAAACTGTAGAAACATTTAAAAATCTTTCCCACCCATTGAAAAAAACAATAACCCATGGAGACTCGATGGGCAGGAAATGATGCCACTTTATTTCCTTTTTAGTCAAAAGCCTTTACTCGGCCTATCCCTTTAACCTGTATTATTAATATTGATCCCTCAGGGTCTAACACAATTTCCATCTTCTCCCTGGTCTGACTGCCCCAGGACACTTTGACCTTTCCTGAATTCCCGTTATGCCTTTTTGTGGGTTTTACTCTTTCAGTAATTGTCCCTGATGTTTATTTTCTCTCTCAATCACCTTGGAACAGAGAGACACTGAGACAGGGAACGCTCCTTTCAGGGACACAAGGTAAGAAAGAGCGACTCTGGAACACACCTGGGTTTTGCAACTGCAAGACTGGTTGGAATCCCAGTTCTTGACCCTAGCTAACGATGGAAAGCTCAGCCAGGATCTAGACCAGGGGGAAAGAAACCGTATCTTACCAAGTTATTGTTAAAATTAAAATACATTCGAAGGTAGTAAACTAATAGCAGTTTACCTTTTCACCTTTCTCCCTACCAAGTCACTGGTTACAAATTTATTATAGTTAAATCCAGTACATTTTTATAAAGCTTTTATATTTTTGTTCCTTCTAATTAGGAAACAAATTCTTTTAGAAAAATCTAAATAATTCAGAAAAGTAGAATAGAAAAAAATGCAATTACCAGCTGCCATATTTGAGGGATTACTGTCTGCAGCGACTACGCTGTTGGTTGTATATTTATATCATCCCTTTAAATTGACACAGTGACCCAGGAGGTAGATATTAATATTATGCCCATTTTACATGTGATACAGCAAAGGCAAAGGGCGCCTATGGGAACACAGTGAATGATGGATTTGGAAATCAAATTCAGTTGTTCAATTCATGGAATAACTACCATGATAGGGTGGTTCCCTATGTTACCCAGTTTTAGCAACCATGGGCCATTATGGAGAAAAAACTCTCGCTATTAATATATTGTGAATTCAATCATATTTTCTTCCAATTACATGCTCACACACAGAGCTATGCAGTATTTTTTTAAATCAAAATTGGGATCATAATATATATACAGTTTTTTCATTAACATATTCCTTGCAATTTAATGGCATAAAAATTCTTTGCATACATGCTTTTAGTAGTAACTACATATGTATTTCCCCCCTCATTGAACCACTATTCTCTGGTTGGACTTTCAAATGATTCCCAAACCTTAGTATGTAATTTATCCCCAGGTTACATTGACCACAAATTAGGATTATGCCCATTATAATTTTCAATATGTAGATTACATACTATAGTAAGGAGATAATTATATAAAATACCAGATGTACCATTTTTGACTCAGACCTTCTAAGAAAAAGGCTTTTATAATCATTTTCCAGTCCACTCCATCACACTACTCTATTTTTGAATAATGTGAAAAAATAGACAACCCAGTTAATCTAATTCTGCCTACTTTACCAAAATGTATTACCAAAGTGCCTATAGGTCAAGAATGAACCTTCCTGTATTATTTCAACAACTTTGGTCACTGGTCTAAGAATAGCAATATGGCGTGACAAAGAACAGCTGAAGCTGGAGGCAAAGGTCTGAGGTTCTAATCACAGTCACTTCTTGTTACTGTGACTATATTTTGAGCAAGTAAATTGATCTTTGTAAGCTTCAGCTTCCTAAATGTAAATTATAATAGCAATATTTCCTCTACTGTCTTATAGTGTGGTGATGAGAATTAAGTGCTAGAATATTCTGCACAAACTACACTTTTTATTATTATTATTATTAACTAGACTAAACAACCACATCCTTACTCAGAAAAAGAATCACAGAAAAAGTAAGCATCTTGTTCAATGCATAGAAATATCTGCAAAGTTCACAGAGGCCTATTTGTTTTGGAAAAAAATTAAAGCACCATTTTTTCCATGAAAGGGAAGAATAGATCAAGAATGGAAATTGATTTTATTTTTAATTATACATTTCTAAATATGTTTGACTTTTTTTTTCTCTCTCAATGACTTCTATTAGAAATTTGTAACTGCTTCTGCATTTCTACTGGTCCCCCTTTTTCCTTTTCTTTGGTCCATAACACAAAGCCTCCTGCCCTTTAAAACATAGAATAGACAAGAAATAACCAAAATTTCTCCTCTGAATGCAGGCCTGATGGGTCTCTGGTTGTGGCTTATACAGGTTCTTTTGTGGCTTGCAGAATAATGCCTCGCCCAGAAAACAGAAGACCTTCAAGCAGGTTCTTTGCGTGGGTGGGTAGGGACCTGACTCTTCACCTCACAATCACTTTCATGGCTACAACTGGTCTTAATACCTGGATGTTGGCCTATCATGTAAATGGACACGTTGCATACAAATCTGGTGAAGGGAAAACCCTCTCATTAGTGTGGGCTTCTAGGACCCTCTCATAAGAAAACTGTAGTCAGAGAACCATACCAAAACTGGTGTTAGCTGTAGTTTTTAGTCTCTTATTTTTTTCTGAAAATTTCCTTGTCACACTATATTTGTCTTCTCAGTGATTTTGTGGAATACATCTCTCAAGAAGTTGAAAATTCTCTTTGTTTTATCTGAATGTCAATCTGGGCCAAGGTGGTATGATTTGGGCTTTTTTGCTTTCTTTACATAACTTTCCCCTGTGTTTTATTTTAAAAGAGTTTGTATCATGGTAGATATGGTTCTATCAGACATATATTTCCAAATGATGGACTGTTATAAAGATCATACTTGTTTTTATTTTTAAACCTCACCTGAGGACATGCTTACTGATTTTAGAAAGAGGGGAAGAGAAGGAAAGACAAAAGGAGGAAAAACACTGATGTCAGAGAGAAACATTAATCAGCTGTCCCTTATACACATCCCGACTGGGGACCAAACCTGCAACCTAGGTGTATGCCCTGATAGGGAACTGAACCCGTGACCTTTTGCTTTATAGTACAACACTCCACCTAACTGTGCCACACTGGCCAGGGTGAAAGAGAGAGACAGAAAGGGAGAGAGAGACAGGGAGGTGGGGGAGAGGGAGGATAGAGGGGGAGAGGACAAGAGAGAGGGAGAAAGAGTGAGTGAGACAGAAGCAAGGGGAGGGGGGAGGAGAGAGGGAGAAAAAGGAAGAGTAGAAGAGGGGGAGAAGGGGAAAGAGGGAGAGAGAGAGGGAGAAAGGATGTGTGTGAGAGAGGTCTTACTTTCTTTCCCCCCTCTTTTGCTCTTAAACATCTCTTCTTTTAAGCAGGCTCTTGAAAAACAAATCCGGCTTTTTAAATTCAAAACTCTTAGCAGCAGCTGCCTTGCCTCTATAATAATGGACCTGTGATCTTTAAACTTGAGCCTGAAATCCCAAAGAAATACTTTTCTTATACTTTGTGTTATATGTGTGGTAGTAGTATGATTCCTGCATCAAAAAGTAAATAATTATGGTTTGCTTCTATAATATAAATATTTACATAAAATAAAGAGTAAAAAGAAAAAGAAGATCTTGTTAGGGTTGCCTTTCCATTTGGTTCCAGTTAACATGCCCAGTTGTGAGTTGTAACCCACCTCTTTAAGGGAATTTCAAGTCCTGTGGTTACTTGCCCTCAAACTTCATGATATCACTAGTCAGCCTTCTGTACTTTTGAATGAGAAAACAGTCAAATAAAAACTGTTAAGTCAACATTTATTGGAAAAACCGATTTAAATATACCATCTACCTTTTCTCCCTCATTTTAAAAAGATTCTCCAGCTGCCATGCTTAAGAAATTGTACTGAGATACTCATGTGTTATATGAAGGAAGAATGAGGAAAGTGTGTGGTGGAAAGAAATAAGAGTTTTGCTAACTCTAACCCTTACTCATGAAATGACTCTGGGCAAGATAATGTAAGTCTCAAAATCAGTTTCCTCACTTATCATGGGGATAAAAGCAATTCCTGCTTCTCACAGAGGTTGTGGAAGTTACCACAATGTGAGTGTGTGGCCTGCTAGCCATGGGCAGTTTTAGTAGCAAGGTGCTTTGCTCCCCAGGCCTAGAAGGGCCACTGAAGTTTGCCACTGGGGAGAGGGAGGCTACTTTGTTAAAGTTCCCTGCGTTGAGCAATGGTGTGGGTAACAGAATCCAAAAATGAAGACTGGGAGGAGTTGCTTCCCTCCCAGAATGGGGCTATAAATGGAAAACTGTACTTCATCTTTTATGAAGTTAAGCAAGGTGAATGAATGAAGGCCAATAAGAGCATATTGACCATTCCTCTGATTTGTTCCAAGTATGTGCAGAAGCCCTAAAAGGAACTCATGAAGAATTTATCATATTTTAAAAAAAATTTTATTTATTTATTTTTAAAGAGGGGAAAGGAGGGAGAAAGAGAGGGAGAGAAACATCACTGTATGGTTGCCTCTTGCGCACCCCTCACCACGGACCTGGTGTGCAGCGCAGGCATGTGCCCTGACTGGGAATCAAACCAGCAACCCTTTGGTTTGCAGGCCAGCACTCAGTCCACTGAGCCACATCAGCCAGGGCGAAATTACCAAGTTTTTTGGTGAGCACTCGTCTCAGAAAATTTGATGATTAGTATTAGAGCATATGATGTTTCTATTCCTCTCTTAGCTTGACAGAGTATCTGGCAAATTGTGCACAGTCAATAAGTGAATTTTGAATAAATATATGTTTTAAAAATCTCAAGTAGTATTTTCTTTTTGAGTATACCATAGTTCTTTTAAAAAGAAGTAATTAAATTTTATCATGTGCAAACAACTGGAATATGTGACTTGGTGAAACATGGCTCTTGAACTAAAACATTTGAAGAAGATACTACCAGTGGTGTGCTACAGCTGATTGGTTCCTACTCATGAGGGTCAATTTTTAAAGTCTCAGGAATTTCATAGGCCAGTTGTTAAAGACAGCCATTACTGAATAATAAATATCACATTACATATATATACATATAATTAAAGCAAAAAAATAGACATTCAAAATTCATCACTTCCTAATTATTTCACTAACTTATACTATTACCTATGTTCCTGAGGTTATTTATGTCTATTGTATCTCTATCGTGGTAATACTGTATAACAATGTGTTACCGAGGATCTCTTCCCAAGTCTGTGCTTAGTGATGTCCCATTAGTAGTTTTCAGTCTTCCTGATGGGAGTGTTTGCACCAAGGAAATTCACAAATGTTTTGAATCAAAGGTTGTTTTGGTTTTTTTCCTGGAAAACTGCTTGTTAAACTAGCACACCACTGATTCTATCTCACAACGGGACTGAAATGTAATTTGAGATAGTATTATATGACATATTTATAATATCTAAGTTCAAAAACTATTTCCATTATCTACATTATCTCATTTCAAATAGAATCATCTGTTCATACAGCTTTTGAGGGATGCAGCCAAAAGCAGAAGCAAAGTTCCCAGATTCAAATTTTACCACTGCACCCCCTGTAGCCACTCGGACTGTTGGTGGGTTCCTGTCATGAGAACTCTAAGAGGGACCCTGGTTTAGCGAAAGATGAGAGATGATTGCTATTGACGGCTGCAGGGGTTAAAGGGTGGCAAAAAATGGCCTGATTTTCTGCTATGGCTTTTTGACTTACTCCTCTCTGTCTTCTTTGAGACTGTATATATTTAATTATCTGGCGAATGACGTAAAAAAATACCTGCACTGCGGATATATTTGATCTTGTCTATATTTGATGTAAGTCAAAAAGTACTTTCTAAATTTTTATTTTTGACAAATAAAAATTATGTCTATTTAAGGTATTCAGAATGATGTTTTGATATATGTAGATATTGAGAAAGGATTACTACCATAAAATTAATTAACATACCCATCACCTCCCATAGTTACCAGGGTATGTGTGTGTATGTGTGTGTGGGTGTGTGTGGGTGGGTGTGGGCGGGTGTGTGTCAAGAACACTGGGGATCTACTCTCTTGGCAGATTTCAAATATTCAATACATTATTATTAACTATAGTCGCCATGGTGTCCATGATGTCTCCAGAACTTACTCATCTTAAAACTGAAAGTGTGTACCCTTTTGACCAATATATCCTCTTTCCCCAGCCCTCAGTCTCTGGTAATCACCATGCTATCATCTGTGACTATGAAATTGACTTTTTGGGAAAAAAGTCATAATCACTTCAGGGGAGAGGATGGGATGTTAATGGAATCTTTAAAAATGGAGTGGGTTGATCTGGGCGAGAGAAAAGGACAATACATCAATGAAGGCATAACAAGAAGAACTAGAGTGACCATTGGGAGAAAAGTAAAGAATCCAGTTTGGTTGGAGAACAAGATTCATAGACAGAAGTAGTGGGAAAGGGATTGGAAGGATAGATGGAAGCCTGTTTACCAATAACCCTACATGACTATTGAAATTTTATGTTAAACTGGTGCAGATTTGGGGAAGAGAGGAAGAGCTGAAGGAGGAGATTTAGTATTTGCTTTAAAAGGTTATTTTTAATGACTATGCTTGTAGTATAAACTTAATTGGTAATATAAGGTAATTCAATTTACCTTGCTCTATGTAAATTAAACAAAACATTATGTCCTCTTTATTATATTAAGAATGCATAAAAGATACTTTCTCAAATGCTGCTGCATCAGGAATCAAGAACATGAGAAATTTACATATGGTTACTACAGAAAATATTAACAATACATATAAGTTGTACCATAAAAGCTTAAAACATGGTACAGAAATATAATATTTCATTATCAGCTTATGAAAATTTAATATCTACAATATCATCTTAGGGGAAATAACATGTGTGTTATTGAAACAATCACAATAGCTATATGGATTTAGTTAATATTGCATGTAGGCTGTATATTTACAAAAAGCAGTATTTAAGAAATTGAATCTGAGTGATACCATCACCTCAGCTTGTCAGCTGGGGTGAACAAGGAAATTTAACATATTGGCAGCCCACTTTTCTGATTTTTATAGAAAATGAAATATTCATTTTTATTCTTAGCTCTCCAGACTTGGTAACTATACCATAACAAGGTGTTCTTTCTATACAGTGTACATATGGTGATATACCTTTAGCTTCCTTGACTTTAAGTTGACAAGCACTCAAAACCTATATAAGTTCAAGACAATCAATTTTATTTTATGTATGTATGTATGTATGTATATATGTATTTATTTAATTTATTGAGGAGTGACATTGGTTAATAAAATTGTATGGGTTTCAGGTATACAATTGTACAATACATCATCCGTATACTGTATTGTTTACCACCCCAAGTCAAGTCTCCGTCCATCACCATTTATCCCCTTTCTACCCTCTTTTACATGCCCCATCTGCCCTCCCTTCTGGCAGCCACCATACTGGTGGTCCTCTTGAAAGACTAGAGCAGAACATTTTAGCTATATGTTTTTTTAATCCTCACTCTGGGATATGTTTATTGATTTTAGAGAGAGAAGAAAGGAGAGGGAGAGAAACATTGAAGTGAGAGAGAAACGTCTATTGGTTGCCTCCTGTATGCACCCCCGCCAGGAACTGAACCTGACGCCTAGGCACGTGCCCTGTCTGGGAATCAAACCTGTGACCTTTGGGGTAGAGAAAGGTGCTCTAACCAACTGAGCCACCTGGCCAGGGCTTAGCTGTACTTTTAAAAAACTTTATCAGTGAGAAGCAGCACCTAAAAAGGGAAAAAAGCAGCTTTAACAACAGAGGGGAAAATAAGTTAAACATCTTAGAAAGCAAAGTGAAGTACAATTTTAAAGAAGAGTTGAAGAGAAATTCATTTTATGAAACTAATAAAAATGAGATCTACAGGATTTCAGGAATTCATCACTAGTAAGCATCATGTATTTTTTTATCCTGTATCATAATTAAAAATTGTAGTTACCATTCTATCAATGGGGAATAGCTGATAAACTGATGATTCAAGAACAATTTTATGTAAATAATATACAAAACTTCAGATTTCATATACAAAAGAATACTCAACAGGACAATAGTTTCACTGTTACCGATATACTTTCTATTGATTCAATTTTTAATAAGTAAAAATAAATAGCATTAGGATACAAATCTTAATACATAAGACTTACTGTCATATCCTTGTTTTCTGGAAGAAAAAAACAAAATCTCACTCATTTTCCAGAACATACAAGAGCTATCTTACAGAAGAAGTTAATGATGGAAGAGTTTATTAACTTGTTTTACATTTTTTCCAAAGAGGTTTATAAACAAGTTGTAACATGATTACCCAGGGGCCAGGTTCAGGATGAACTAGTATGGAGAAGGGAGAACAGAAGCCAGAAAAACAACTAACAAGGTCTAATTTTCTGTGTCTCAATTTCCATGCAAAAGAAATTTTGTTAAGGTTGCACTGAAGTGCAGCTCAGACCTGTTGTCAGTGTGATACGTACATCTCATCTGTCACTGTACCTTGTTTCTTCTAATAGAGCCTGGTTGGGACAAAGCTAGAGAGGGTTACAATGGAACGCAATCCAGGCAGGCTCTCAGGATTTTAATCTGGGCTCTCCTGTTTACCATCCTGACACCGTATAGGTCACTTAAACTCCTTAAGCTTCCCTTTTCTGTAAGAGGTTGATAATGACAGTATCACCCTTAAAGGGTGAGTGAGAGGAGTAATTGCAGTAATAAATGTAAACTGCTTAGCACGTATCTAGGCACATGATGAGCAAATTGAGTATTAGTAGTGTTTTACTGATGTTGGTGACCCAGGAAAGTACGATATATACAGTTTGACCAGACCACAACAAATAATGACAAATAATGTTACAGAAGTCGAGGTTATGTGAGGCTGTGTTTGATCATCTGTGTGTGTTCATTCAAGCAGACGTGTACATGCTCCTATACACACCCATCCCTATGCGTAAATACGCAATGGTCACTTAACTCATGTATTCCATTCTCCAATCCTACTCATTGCCACCTCTCTGAAGGTACCATCTTCTAAGTTCAATTAAAGCTTCATTTTTCTTCCATTCGCAGAGGTATCAAATTGAGCTCTGGCTCTGCAGGAAGAAGAGAAGGCTGAGAAGAAGCTGACCCCGCCCGCGGCTCTGGGTATAAAGAGAACCCGGAGGATGGAGAGCACAGCAGAAGCAATGCAGGGAGAGTGCTGGTCCTGGAAACTGAAGGGCAAAAACAGAGAAACTTTGGAGGGCATTCTTGAATAATTTTCATCCAACCATGAAAAAAAAAGGATAAGTTTAAAGCCCTCCTAAAGAGAATGTGATTATTTTTCTACTCCATCTCACTTCCAGCATTAGACTTTATAGTGACAAACTAAAGCATTCTTTTCCCTCTAGGTAATTTAACTGGATAAGGGCTAAAGGCGGAGGGGGGTGCAGAGAGCTCGCCTACAGTATTTGATCCAGTGAAGCTTAATGAGAAGATGAATAAAATGTGAAATATTTGGATTCCTGAAGCAGCTGCTGCTTAGGTATTTACCTGTCTATTGTCCAAGAGCTCACTGACGATGCCTCCTACGAAGATCAAAGAGTCACTGTTTATGCTTTAAAATTGGGTTATTGTGGAAACCAACTTTACTTGACAAAAGCTTTAGGAGGACTATGAAGCCTTCATTACAAAAATATTTATTTGGGAGTATTTTCCTAATTTTATCTCTGTTAAGTCACAACTGGTGAATTTTCACATTGACATTTATGTTGAGGATACAGCCTCAAGAGTTGGGTTTTTTAAAGTGTTGCCCCCATTTTCATGACTCCCAGACTTTTATGTCATTTATTATAACTAATATAAGTAATAATATATAAACAATTATGTAACAGTAATATGTATAATTGTTTACATATTATTACTTATGATATTAGTTATTACTTATATTCCACTTTATATCAGTCACAATACATGCACTACTTGTAAATTTTAAGCCATTCTGCAAATGTGTTATTTTTCTCATTTTTACAGATAGGGAATATGAGGTTCTAGAGTTTAAATGACTAACCCAAGGTCACATAGTTAGTATTTGTAGCAGTTATAACTTCAACACATATCTTTCTGATAACAAAATGCATATTTTTGCAAAGATTTTACACTGTGTATGTCCAAGAAACATTCATTTTGCCCTTATTTCCTCCTGCCATGGGTATTAAGCTTTTTTTTTTTTACAAATATTTTTTATTGTTGTTCAGTTACAGTTGTCCCACCTTTTTCCCCATTGCTCTCCCCTGCCTGGTACCCCTATTCCCCTTCCATTGCCCATGTCCACGAGTCCTCTATTCATGTTCCTGGGCTTGCCCCTCCCTTCCCATTCTTTCCCTTGTTATCCCCCTCTCCCCTCTCCTCTGGTCATTGTCAGTTTGTTCCTTATTTCCATGTCTCTGATTCTATTTTGCTTCTTGTTTATTTTGTTGATTAGGTACCACTTATAGTTGTGATCACATGGTATTTGTCTTTCACTGACTGGCTTATTTCACTTAGCATAATGCTCTCCAGTTCCATCCACACTGTCGCAAAGGGTAGGAGTTCCTTCTTTCTTTCTGCTGTGTAGTATTCCATTGTGCAAATGTACCACAGTTTTTTGATCCACTCATTTACTGATGGGCACTTTGGTTGTTTCCAGCACTTGGGTTATTGTAAATAATGCTGCTATAAACATTGGGGTGCATATGTCCTTTTGAATTGATGATTCATGATTCTTAGGGTATAATCCCAGCAGTGGAATTACTGGTCAAAAGGCAGTTCCATCTTCAGTTTTCTGAGGAAATTCCATACAGTTTTCCACAGTGGCTGCACCAGTCTACATTCCCACCAACAGTGCACAAGGGTTCCCTTTTCTCCACAACCTCACCAGCATTTGTTGTTTGTTGGTTTATTAATGATGGCCATTCTGACAGGTGTGAGGTGATATCACAATGTGGTTTTAATTTCCATCTCTTGGATGGCTAGTGATGTTGAGCCTTTTTTCATATGTCTATGGGCCATCTGTTAATGTCCTCCTTGGAGAAGTGTCTTTTCAGGACCTTTGCCCATTTTTCAATTGGATTGTTTGTCTTCCTGGTGTAGAATCATGTGAGTTCTTTATATATTTTGGATCTCAAACCCTTGTGCAAGGTATCATTGACAAATATGTTTTTCTATACAGTTGGTTCCCTTTTCACTTTGTTGATGTTTTCTTTAGCCATACAGAAGCTTTTTAGTTTGATGTAGTCCCATTTGTTTATTCTTTCCTTTATATCCCATGCCCTAGGGGATATGTAGGTGAAAATATTGCTGCAGAATTCTTATAAGAACTCAAAAGTAGTAGGTTTTATCAGCTCCAGTGTATCATCCCTATAATATAACATATTTATCTTTCCAAACTGAAGAACAAATGTTAACATATTTCCAAGTTGCTCTTGTTGAACTGTAGTTGCTTAACCATAATCACAAAACAATGAATCTATAATAATTAATTAGCATTTTTTATAGTTGTAGTTATTACTCCATTTTTACTTTTCCTCCTTTTTAAAAAATCCTTACCTAAGGATATGTTTTACTGATTTTTTTAGAGACAGAGAAACATCAGTGTGAGAGAGAAATATCGACTGGTTGCCTCCTGTTCACACCTTAACCAGGATTGAACCACAACCTAGGTATAGGCTCTGACCGGGGATCAAACCCACAACTTTTTGGTGTATGAGATGATGTTCCAACCAATTGAACTGCCCAGTCAGGATTGTAATGATCTATACTTTGACATTAGCAAATTAGGTACAATTCTGAAACAGTTTCATGGTACTCAGAGATTTGAAACTTGCCCCCAGAATATCAAGTTTGGGGTATTCTGATTTTTCATTTGCTATATTTATATGATAAGCCCTCTGCCCCCTTTCCAACTCTCACATGGTTCCTTCATTCACCTACCAATTTTCAGGAGTAAACATGTGATGTACTTTTTCTCCCAACAAGCTTCTGTAGTTGTCTGCATGAGAGATAAGAGTTGGATACAGAGGAGATAATGGTAAGAACAGATGAAGAGTTCCAATGACTGCCTTTGGGTAAAAATTAAAGGAAGAGTTTCTGAGCACAAGTCACCTCTTGGGTTTCTTTCTCAAAATATTTTAAAGCAAAATAACTTTAATAACTTTATTTAAAAGTGAGATATGAGTTTGAGGAACTTAATTTGCCTGGAAACAAAGGAATAAAGAGCCAAAAACAAACCATTGTTGGTACCTACTCTGGGCTAGGGTGCAACATACGCAACCAGAACTCATTTGAATGGAAGACAGTTTACCTTCAGCCTCCATTTTTTCTGAAGCAACATTTGTTCTGATACATTGATGCTCTTATAAATGGGTGGTTAAATATTTTGAATAGCATGTCTAGCTAGTGCTTCGTAATGCTGTTTAATTTAATCCTTACCGCAGTCATATTAGTATCCCAATACACAGATAAAAGTACTACAAAATCAGGGGAAATATTCATGTCCACTCTCATTTGAAAGAGTTTCCTCTAGGGTAAACTTTTATTTCTAAACAAGAGCAGGGCTGTACCTTTGTCATCTCTGATTCCTAGTGTCTAGGACAGTCCTGCCAAGAATGTGGTCCTCAAAAATGGTTTCCTGATTTGAATTGAACAGACAATTGTACATCTTTCTTGGGATGAAGAACATCTCACCTGTTGTCCAAGTCCCATGTGGGACTCAATCCAGAATTTAGCAGTCACTTCTCTGTTCCAGGCTACAGCTTTAAGAATGTAAAGCTTTCACCATGTTTAACCTGTCAATAATGCAATGCAGAAAATTTACTCATATTAATCCCCTCTCCCCATTATAGCATATTTTCTCTTCAGGAAAGGAACTAATATTCCTAGAACTCTTTCCCAAGTGAATGTGATGCAGATGAATATTTAAGTACAAATATATGCATTACAGCAATATTTGTGATATTAGAAAATGATAATCAAAATACCTAACAATGGACAAATGGCCTACTCAATCATACTGAAGCCTTATAATGGAATGTTATTCAGTCATTGTGAATCATTCTCTAATTGTGATTTTATATTAAATAAATGTTTTACCAAAATATAACATGGAAAATGGAAAAATGCACAAATCATAAGTGTGTACTTAATGAGCTATCAGAGCATTACACCCTGTAACCACCACCCAGTTCAAGAAATGAATTATTCCCATTACCCCAGAAACTACTTCATGGCCTGTCTTAAACACTATCTTATTATTTTTCTCAAAGACAGTCATTATTTTTTATGTCAAATTGGATATGGGGAAACACCTATTATAGCATAAGAGAGAAAGGACAGAATAAATTGTATGTGGAACATTCTCCCAGTTATGTGATAATTGGCATGTAACTAAATGTTCAGAAAAATACTAGAAGGAAATAACCAAAATGCTCTCAGTGGATATATTTTAGCAGTCTGATTAGGGGTGATTTTTATTTTCTTCCATAGAAAATATAATTACTCTAATAAATAATCAAATGACAAATATTATTTAAAGGGAATAAAATATATTCCAATCAAATTGCAAACCATATTTTTATATTTGTCAGGAGCTGATATTATTTTTCTGGTCTTGAAATGTGGAAAAGCTAAAAAAAAATTGCCTGTAAAGTAAGGCTATTATATACAATGACATTTAAAACAATGTATCTCCCATTAGAACATGGCCAATTAAGATCATGCTTTTGGTTACGCCATGGACACCAATTACTGAGAGGTGCACACCACATGTGGGTGGCATGGTTAGCTCTCGTAGCTAGTGTGATTTCTGATTTGCCGCCAGCACAAACCTTATGAGGTTCCATTATGCTGGCTTTGCCACATTCCACAGAATTTCCTTCCTATTCTCGTGGTCCTGCTTAGAAAAGAAAGAGTAGAAAATTATGCCAGAGATTATAAAGTCAGACTAACAGGAATTGTATCAGTAAGACAGGAGAAGGTTTTGGGAACAGATCTATAGTTTTGGAAATTGGCTAAGGTTCAGGGGTATGTAGGTGGCTTTTTCTGCATCTTCTTTAAAATTGTATCAAGAAATTTTAAAAAGTTGTATCTATCACCTTTGTTTTTACAGAAGTCAGATAATATATTGATGTGGGGCAAGATTTAGTTTCTAATAAGCTTAAATATACAATCAAGATTAGCTGGATTCTTTTTCATTCTGACCCTCCCACTAATATTTTTTTGGTCAGTTGAATGTTTATTTTTAAAACACATTGGAATTTACTATATAGAAGGGATGTATGTGTCCTAGAGGGAATGTAACAAGAACTAAATAGAAAACAAATGGAAAGGAACTTAACAAAAATAATTCACAATATGATTTATCTAGGACAGAAGATGAAAAACTTTCCTAATCAGAAAACCTTCCCTCTTGCTTAATCAGTTTTCCCAGTAGGAGCTGAAGAAGGGAACAAATATTTGAGTCATTGATGATAAAATCCTAGTCCTCCATCCAGGCAGAAGCCCATGATTCTTCTGTACTGTGCAGAATACTCCAGACCGAGTTACCTAGGATGCTGAGGAATTGCAAAAAGTGGAAATTGTTAAGGGTCGCTGTGGCTCAAACTTCATAAATAGTAATGAAGTTTGCAAATGTGAGGTTTCAAACTGTTCTCTTTGTTATCCAGGAGACACTATTTTTCCTGAAAAGCTCAGGACAGTGGAATGTCTAAAAGTCAGTGCTCTAATAGCCAGACCATAGAATTTAGTGGCCAGCAGTGACCCAAAGTTGTAATTTTTCAAGCCCTGACATGTATGTAATGTCTTTAATATGGTTATATAATAGTATTTCACATGCACACTATTAATATTTAGGTGCCAGGTGGCCACTATGCATTGTGGTTTATTATTTATGAGTCTGTTTCTTCTGGGTCACAGGGAGATGAGTGGCTGCCATTGACCCGAAAAGGATTCTTTTAACGTCACTCATTAATTGCTTCAGATTAAGAATAACATTACCTTACCTCTTGTTGGTAGCATAAAATATAGTAATGTACTGCACTAGAGGTCAAGAGAACTGCATTGCTGTTGTACATCTGTAGCTAGTGAGGACTATAAGCTTGTGCACTTACTTATCTTCTCTGAGACTCGATTTCCTTATCCATCAAATGGGAATCTTAACCCTTTTTGTTTTTTTGTATGACCAAATGCCTATTAGTGTGCTTTGAAAACAGAACATGCTTAGAATTAGTCTCCTACCTCCCTTTATGGGTCTTAGTTCCCTCATCTGAAAAACCAGCTGGTTACGTATGGAATGTCATATAATTTCATTTTATATGAACACCAATCAATTGTTATGAATTGCCTAGAGTGCATCTTAAAAAGGATTTGAAACCCAGTGTGGGTATATCATGGAAATCCTACATAGATTAGTCATGTCAGCCTTGGGAAAAGAATAAAGATGATTGTACATGAGCTGCTTATTTCTCAGCCCTCCCAGATACAAAGTCTGTGGTTTTTGAACTTGGCCTTTGTGTTTATGAACCACTTTAGGTAGAGTTAAAGGAACGTACTTAGGATCTTTAGGCAATTTCCTCATTCAGCTTAGGAGCTTCTACCCACAGACCTAGCACAGAAGCTTGCCTTGCCAACTTTTGGCCGGTGAAGCTCCAAGTCAAAGGCATTTGAATATTTTCCAGTAAAAACAACTCTGTAGAGTTTTACTACCTTATATATTCCCAAAGGAGTCATGATAAGATCTCAGCTTATCTTAGTTCTTTAAACCATTCCACTCACCGTACTTCACTCTTCTGAATTTCATAGAAGGAGGACAGGAAACAACATGGTGTCAAGAGGGGAGATGTGGTCAGCAATTTGATTGTTAATTAATGTAACTAAAAAAGGAATTTCAAAAATTAAATGTATAATTACTAAATTAAGACCAACTTCAAAACATTAAATTCTATTTTCATGTCTTTCTACTTTTATGCAAAAAATAACAAATATTTTGAAAAAAAGAATTTTTAATTTCCCCCAAATCTTATAATCCTAACATAGCTATTATGATTGGGATTTATCCCATTCTAGCTTTCATGTATTTTAATACATACAGGTATTTTTAGTGACTGTAAATACAATACACATAATTATAAATTTTATTCACACATATGAAATTATGTTATAAGATTTCCCCATATTTTCCATCTTCATTATAAACAAAAGAGGTGGGGGGAAGGCAGAGACAAATGTATTTAAAAAGTAAATAAATTAATTTTAAAAAAATAAAATAAAATAAAATAAAATAAAAAAAAAGAAGAGCTTATGTTATCAAAGCCATATTACGGTTTGAACTTGAATTTGTTTTACACATTCCAGTATACCACACAGACTGACAAAGTTGCCCTGTTTTCCTATTGGAGAAAAATATTCTGTGTAAAAGGAAAAAATATTCCATAGTTCATCAATTTTTATTAAAAAAGGAGTGAGAATAAGCACTAGATGAAATGTTCTAAATGTATTTTTAAATAAATGCAGTTTTGTTACCAAAATATGTCATGGAGTTGGGTGACATAATGGATATACGAGGTCTGTCCAG
Organism: Pteronotus mesoamericanus; assembly: GCF_021234165.1. Classification (NCBI taxonomy): domain Eukaryota; kingdom Metazoa; phylum Chordata; class Mammalia; order Chiroptera; family Mormoopidae; genus Pteronotus; species Pteronotus mesoamericanus. The sequence goes on along the minus strand of NW_026555245.1, from coordinate 28,515,217 downwards.
AAAATGTCCAGCCATTGGTAATGTAAAAAGAACAGTGGTGCCTCTTGATGTAACCTGGCAGCCAAGGAGAGTGGACTGGAATGCGCATGTGTGAACAATGATGACTGCACTGTACTAGTCAGTGGGGGCAGTAGATGCCATTGAGTATGTGTTCAGTGTCGCCATCACGTTCAAGATGACTGAGCAAGTAAAGCAATGAATCTGCATCAAATTTTGCATTAAGGTTGAACATTCCTCTGCTCATCCGCAGAAACTATACAGATAGTTCAGAATGCTTCAGGGAAGATGGAATGCATGCAGCAAAAATAAAAGTGTGGTATAAATGCTTCAAAGATGGTTGAGAATCTGTTGAAAGCAATGCACATTCTAAAGTCCTGCAACAAGCAAAACATCTGAGAATGTTGGATGTGTACAGGCTGTAATTGATGAAGATCAGCAACTGGTAGTGTGAGAATTAGGAGCTGATCTGAGGATTCCAAAAACTATTGTGTCCAAGATTTTGATGCAGGATCATAGCATCAAACGTGTCATGACAAAATTAATCCCACAGCTTCTGCTACTGGAGCAGAAGGAACAACATGTTGCAGTTGCTAATGTCCTGATTAAAACCACTACCAATGTACAAGATTTGCTCAAGAAGTTCTTAAATGGAGATGAATTTTGGGTCTATGGCTATGACCTGGAAACCAAGGTCCAGTCGTCCCAATGAAAGGCTCCTGGTTTGCCACACCCAAATAAGGAATGAAAAAGCCATGGAAAGATCAAGACCATATTAACTGTGTTTTTTTACTGGGGAGCTGTTGTCCATCACGAGTATGCCCCTCCGGGCCAAACAATGAATAAGGAGTACAACTCAACAGTCTTCTGAGGTTGAGAGATGCAATACAATGAAAACAGCCACAGCTATGGGCAACTGGTGATTAGCAGCTTCATCATGATAATGTACCAGCTAATACACCACTTCTTGTACAGAGTTTTTGGGGAACTATCAGATCACCCAGGTGACTCAGGCCCCCCAAGAGCCCAGATTCCGTGCCCTGCAACTTCTGGCTTTTCCCAAAACTAAAATCACTTTTGAAAAAGAAGAAGTTTCAGACCATCAGTGAGATTCAGAAAAATACAATGGGGCTGCTGATGGCACTTCCAACAAAGGATTTTGCAGAATGTTTTGAATAGTGGAATAGATGCTGGGAGAACTGTGTGAGGTCCCAAGGTGCCTACTTGAAGAGGACTGATGAGTCATTGTCCTATGTGCAATGTTTCTTGTATCTTATATCTTCTTCAATAAATGTCTTTATTTTTCATAGTATATGGCTGAATACATTTTGGACAGACCTCATGTAATGATGCTCACTTAAATATTATACCATTGAAAACGATATGGTGATATCTAAACTACTCAGAATTTTCTTAATTTTATCAACAACATAACAGCCTTGACTATGTCATATCTCTATGGAAATTGACCTTCACTGGCATTCATGGAAAATTAGTAGAATAAGGCCACCAGGGCTCTGCTTATGTAAGTGCACAAGGAACCACATAAGTGAATATCTTTCAAAAAGAGTTGAAATAAAGTTGAGAAGTATGATATACTGGTTTCTGAGTAAGCCAGCTTAGATGACCCAGCTATGTGACCATGGCAAAGTCAGTTAATGTCTTTGTTTCTCGTTTTCCTCGTAATATAGTTGATGTAAAGATGCAACTGCTACTTCAACAGGGACGTGTAATCCCACACTGGATTTTAGCTATTAGTGTACAAATTCAGCTCGAAGATATTGGAAGGGAATAAGATTCTGAGTAAGGCATGATCCCTGTCATTCTGATTTTTGTCTAGCTCACCTCCTAGGAACACATGACAGATTCCAAGGGTGGTAATCTACTAAAATTAACAAAATATGAAAATAAAAAGCATCATTTTCTGAAAAGTTTTAGCTCATGAGAAGAGGTGGTAACAAGGACAAAGGGTTCTGTGTGATAGGTGATGATACCTATCACACAGAACACTTTGTTCTCAAAATTAGTTGACAGGTTTACCTTGATGTTGTCATTGTCTAAAATTAACAGTATGACCTTCAGGTGACAAGCTGTGACACATTAGTATGTTTCTTTGCCACTGATAGCAAAAGAGAACTGATCCCAACAAAGCTGGAGAGAGGAAGAAAATGTAAGATAAAGCACAGAAGAAAGGTTTCCAAAATTCTCAAAGGAGAAACGTGGAGGACTCTTCCTAAAGGTGATGGGAAGACTAGAGAGAAATAATGATTTGTGGCCCTTATTTCTCCAAAAGACAGTTATAAAATATCAAACCCAGGTTTTAGGTGGCATGAACAAAGATTTACTACAGAAATTCAGAAATTGATTCATTCAACAAACATTTGTTGAACAGCTGTAATATGCCAGCCATGTTCACTGTACCAGTGAGGATCAGACAGGTTATATTGTTCTAACAAAATACCTTACTTTTTTCTTAACCCTTCTGTGCTGAAGCACATGTAAGTTACAACCATGGCCATTCTTGAAGGTAACAGGATGGGGATCTCTTACAGAGTGGACACCAGAGGAAAAAAGATGGTGAGTAATCAGCAAACATCAACATAGTCTGCTTTGCCATGAAATCTGTCCTCAAATGCTAACAACATTTCATTTGTTTATATTAATCTCAAATATGATACTGAATGGACTAAATATTCAGTCATCAGTGAAAGCACAACTGTGATAATACAAGGTTAGTGTGGTTTTAAGTTTTAATTGCTTGAGGCTATTTAGAGTTGTGGATCATATGAGTTCAGTGTCCTAGGATTCAGCAATTACTCCAGATTCTTTCATCATTCCCCAAAGGAAAAGCAATAATAAGGATACCAGACATTCATGCAATCTCTCTGAGATCATAAAGGCTAACAAAGGGAAAGTTTGCACAAGGCAAAAGCACTTCGTATGTCTTTGCAATAGACATTATTCAGTAAATACACACAACAGCATTTATGGCCTAGAGACATACACCACCTTGGATTTGATCCTGGCAAGTCTCGAAGATTCTACAAGGTTAAACAGGTCAAATTCTTACAGGGAAGAATTTGGACCCATCGGACCACCCAAGAATTACAAAAAGTGCAGCTGAATTTCAGATGAGATTTTATTCTGAGTATATCTTGTTCAGCAATCCTTCCTCGCTATACATAGGATACTTTTTCGTTCAGTTGACTTGGCCAATTTTATCTAAAGTAATCATAGTTTATGTGACTGAATTTGTCTTGTCCTTTACTACACTTACATAGATGAAATGGTCTTGATTTTGACTTCTGAAACTATTTGTAGACCCTTGCCTTCACATGTTTGAAATAAATGTGAGGCATTAATTGTAGTCAGACATCACTGAGCCCAATTCACTTGGGAAAATACATCTCAATGTGTAATTTATCATTCAGGACCTGTCCACTAGTTCGTTACTCCCTGGAAGTAAATTAGGCACTTTGAAAGGTACATTAAACTCTTCCTGGCTACTAGGTACCATTTAGGGCTGTGGAGCATGATTTACTTAACAGTACCTTGGTGACCTCAAAAAGTTTATGCTGTTTTGAAAGTTCTTCATTTTCTTCCACACAATAATTTATGCACTAGGAGGTTGGGTATGCTTATAAATATTTTTCAGATAGGCAACAGCTATTGAATAGAATAAATAAGATAACATTGTCATGCTGATGCAGAAATCACATGCTTCACAAATGTCTTATCTGTCTTATCCATGGAATAGATGTATAGCTCATAAAACAATTATTTCTTTGGAATTCATTTTTTTATTTATAAGAATGCTTTACATTTTATTGTAATTAGTAATGCTTCATAGTTATAAAGATTTCCAGATCCACATCTCTGCATTTTTTCATATTACAAAACACATTTATCCAAAGTTATAGTAATATACTGCTAAATATACTAAAAGTTCTGACAGCAATTTATATTCTGCTTCTTCCTTTCATTCACAGCAGAACTTCATCCATATTAACTTTTTTGGTTGTAAAATTTTGATACCTACTATTTCAGTCATTCATATATTTAAATGCACAAAATTAAGCTAGACCCGCCAAGTCAAGTAAAAGTGATATGCTTTAGATTTTGCTTTTATTTGAGGATTAGAATTATTGATGAAAAGAAACGCAGTGTTCATTAATTCTCAGACCCAAAGATTTTTACATTTCAATGTCTGTAAAATTTGGGTATGTCTTATAATTGATAGTGTGTCTAAGTTTATTTGGCAGCATTTATCTCTCTTTTATTGTTATAAAATGATGGTACATCTTACAATTGATGGCATATTAGATTTTTGAAATATAGTAGGACAATGTTTTTTAAATCTTCAAGATAAAGACTGGGGTACAAGTAGTTCAAGAACATGCACATCTTGCCATTAAGGAGGGACAGAAGCTGATAATGTTTTTATACCCATATCAGTCACACTGTCCATCTGATGTTTTTCACCACTAACCAATTCTGAAAATGTTTGAATGGGGACAAAAACTGACCATTATATGGAAATTTTAAGGAAATATATACATATATATGTTTATATGTCATATATATATTTATATGCCATAATAAGGCAGTGGAAATATTGGTTTAAATAATAATTAAACCTTACTCTTACTAATCCCCAAATAATGGCTGGAGAAATAGTGACTTGCCAATGAAACACAGCTTTGGGGAAGAGGCACTCAGACAATAACACTTACGTTTACAGCTGATATTTTCTTTCCTCCTAAGAGACCTGTAAGGGATTATCTTTTCCAGAATAACTCTACTTAAATAGTCTCAATTACATTTACTATGAAACTCTTTGGATAGAACATCAAGTTCACATGTCAGTGACAATAGAGAGGAAAAGTGTTAGAGGCATAGGTAAAACAAAAGAAGAGAGGGAAGAAGGGAGGGAGGGAGGGAGAAAGGGTAATTTTTACAATTAATCAAGATATAGAATTCCTGACCCTGATGTTAACCTGACGGTTAAGAAGTTATTTGCCTAAACATTCTATACATTTTCATTAACAAATAACACAAATGGGACAAATGCGCTTTGTGTTCTCAATAAAATGTGATGCCTGTTATAGTTTCCTTGCTGTATCATCCCAAGGTCCCAACATACAATTGGGAATTCATTTCTCATTTCCAGTAAACTTTAAGCTCCTGGATGGGTACTTTTCAGGAGAGATTTGATTCAAGTTTAAACAAGTAGCTGAGTCCTAAATTTTCAAATGGAATATATGTACTTGGATGCCATTTTGAATTTAAGCTCTGGGCCTCAAAATATCTACAAACTAATATACTATAAAAGTTTTTATGTGTCTCTCTACCTCTAAGAATAAAATCAGTTTCCTGCGTGAAGAGAGGAGTTAAGGTAGGGTATACATTACAACAACGAAGGGTTTTGAGGCTTCTGTACTGTTCTAGTCAACATCACAGCACAACTTTATAGTGAGGTTGAATCTATTGAATGCCCAACATATATTCAAACTCTGAACACTTTAATAATATGTAAACATCTAAAAATTCTTAATTTGCCTCAAATCACTCTTCAGAGTATCTTATTTTTATAATCTTTATAATTATAGAAATAACACAATTAAGAAAGTCTAAACTTCATTGTAATTTTTCTTAGGATTTACTTCTACTGACTATATGGATCTATTTGTACCTTGTGAGTATGGCCAGGGTCTAGTGGTAGGCTGAAAAGGCTATTAAGTTTGAAAAACATGACATTTGAACTCATTGGCTACATATTACCTCTCTTGTATTTGGCAAATTACATTATTCTTTGAGCTTCAGTTCCCACATCCATAAAATAATATTTACTTTTATGGTTATTGACAAGATTAAGTTAGTTCATGTATATCATTTGTTGCTTAAAATAAGCCCCATAGTAACTGGAGAGTGGTAGTTGCTTGCCTTTTAGTTCTATATAACTAAAATTGATGGATTGTCTCTAAATTGTTTATGTTTCATAAGCATTCAGTAATTCAACTCAATAAATATTTACTGAAAGCTATGATAGCTCTAGAAAAGATGGGAATTATAAAGTGACTCTCATAGATGTGCTTATAGAGCAGATTGACATGTCAATAAACATTCACAGTAAAATAACCCTTTTTATTTATTTTGTAGTCTTAGCAAGCAGTGTGGGACTTCTTGACTTCTTGTGACAAAACTGTGGTAGCAAGTGTTATGAAACTGCTGATGAGAAATGCCCAGAAAAGTGAGTGTGAAAATACTACCTAAATCACAAGAACGACATCTATAAAAAGATGGGGAAAAAACTGTAAAAAGACATAGGAATACCCAGATAACTTTTAAGATAGCTTAGAGGCAAGAAGATTCAGCATATGTGTCTGGCAGAAAATAGAATGAAATGAGAATCTTGGTCACTTTGCTAGTTTGGTAGGTTAACAGTTAACCTAAATTCCTGTTATCTTTACTGTAGTAGACAGCTAATCAGATGTCTAATTTTAGCTTAGTTCACATATTAGGGTCAGTGTTGTTTTAGGATAACAAACTATTATTTATTGCTAGAAGACCTTGGTCTATGAGACATAGGATGATTTATTTTATTGATAAAGAAATGTAGGATGGCTTTGAAGGAGACATAAAATGTCCCAAGAATTTGTGAGTCATAATGAGCTTCTGATCACACTCTTTCAATGGGCCTACACCCTCTTCTCCATTCTTCTTCTTCTCTGCCCTCCAGAAGCACCAGGTCTTCCTCTCATATGATACAGAAGGGAGGATCCTTCACATCTAATTCCTTTGGGATTATAGCTATAACCCAAACAGGCATATCAATAACTTCCAACAGGCAGTTTTCCTTCATGTAAGAGAAATTCTTGTGCAAACTGTTAAGAGAATCCTGTGTTCTCTATTTCAGTACACAAAAATGCATTAGAAACTCTAATAATTCGCAGATCTTCCTTTATCTAGTTGCTTTATTATAAAGCTTTAGGGAGGACAGTATGAGGAGCACTGGCAGCTCAGCCATAAGTCAGGTGACTGCCTATAATCCACTCATTAATTAAAGTCATGATCAGAATATCTAGTAACTGCATCCTTGATGACCATAAATAGTCAATTATCCAGCTTTTTCCATGATCTCTTTTATCACTAAAAATTAATCCGTTTTTTTTTTTTTTTACAGTTTTACTTGTTTGTTACAAGATACAAAAACATTTTTTACAAATATTCTAAGAGAGTTTAGAAAGCCAGGAGAGAAGCTGATATGAAGATTACCCTCTCTATTTTCTTTCTTTCTTTCATTCTTTTTTTTTCTTTTCTTCTTTTTGAAGGAAAACTATGTACAGTAGGGAAGACAGTAATAAAAGGGAGACACAGTGGTGGTGAGGGTGCAATGTCAATGAGAGAGAGGCGAAGATATTTAATGCCTACTCTAACTGGGAAATTTGAAAAGGGGAAAGGATTTCTAATATGTATATGTGTTGTCTAAAACCCTTTTAAGGAATCTTCAAAAGTTAAATATTCTTTAAAAACCACTAGATACAGCTGTTTCTTTATATGTTACACAACATAGAGACTGGAACACATGAAGCCTCAGGTGTTACGTATGACATAAATTTATATGTAAAAAGTTATATAATCATATGGTTTTTTTTTTTGGCAAGCCAAACTCTTGTTTATCTTCACATCTTCCACAAGACCAAGCATAACTATTTCATACATATCAGGCACTCAGAGAAGTATGGTTCCTAAATTAGTATTTACTAAGCTGGCAGCAGGTTAACAGGTTGGAAAGACATGGTAACACATGAAAAATCTCAACCACACTCCCGGCTTATTGAACTCAGTGCCTTTCAAACATTCAGCAAGTTCTTTCTCTTCTGTGGAATCAGGTTCAGGCTCTGATCATAAAGGCATTGACTGGGTCATCGCTCCCTGCCCTTCCAACTTTCTAAATCCAACACTTCAACCTCGTAAGTCTCCAGCTAGTGTTATTTGGCAAGGATAGATTCAGCATTGTTTAGCCAAAAATTCCATCAGCTGTGCTCTGGAGTTAAGATTATATCTCATTTCCCAGTGTTTGTTGTTTTCCAACAAATAGCTAAGAGCATTCTCTGAAAGAAGAGTAACAGAAAGCAGTTGTTTACAACACCTGACACAATTGCCTAAATTACTAGAGGTGATAAAGAAGCCTTGATAATAATACTTGTATGTTCAGTAGATATTGTGTACTCCAGGCACTGTGCTAGTCATTTAACAAACATTTTCTCATTTGCTTACAACAATCTTAATAAGTAGGCTTCACTGTCTTAGTTGCATAGGTAAAAGAGTCTCTTCCAGAGAACATTGAAATTAGTATAACAATCACAAGTAAGAGAGCTGTCAGTCAATTGGGATAAATATGGTAATCCCTTGAGTTACAGAAAAGATACAGTGCAAATTTGCATTTATAAGTTTGTATATGTAAATATACTACTATCAGTCATTTCTTTTCTCAAAATAAATTGATATCTGTAAGAGAGGTACTTCAGGAATATTTGAATAGACCTTACTTTCACAAATAAAATGACTAGGACTATCCTTTATCCAATTTTCAGCTGGTTCTATTGGAATTGGCTCTTTCTTACACGTAGACGAACTAAAGATTTATGGTCCTCAGAACATGTGGAAATTAGAAAATGGACTAATGGAATCCATTAATTTCCTCTCAACAATTAGATGAATTGTAGATCGATACAGTATATTAATAGAGTCAAACTGATTTATATAAATATCCCATTGGGACTGCTGCAGGAAGATAGCACTAGTCTCAAGGGTCTTGAAAAGGACAAAAGAAAAAAAATTAAACTAGACAAAGGCCTCCTTTCCAACATTGTCTCTTAATTTTGAAATGAAAATAAAATAAGTTAGTCTATATTGCTTAATGTTAACATACTGAAAACTAAAATTCTAATAGAAAAGTGAACAATGTGCTTGTAATAAATAATTCTTTGTCAGGCAACCTGCACTCAACTGTTTGTATTTTTTTAAAAAATTAGATAATAGTTATTTTAGCTTAGATATCCTTTTCATTTGTAGAAGCAAATAACTCTGAGAAAAGGGACTGATTAAATATGATTGATATAACAGTTGCCCTCCCCTGTACATATTTTCTATAAACTTCAAAGCCTAACCTCAAAGATAAAAAAATAAAATTCCAAAGGAAAATTACTGCAAAGTTACTTTGTGCTAAACTGGCATCAGACATAAAAATAAAATAATGTCTGTAAAGCTTAAGGGACTAATTAGGATTTTAATGTGGCGTTATTCCTAGGAAAATATTAGGAATCATGATTTAAGAAGACTTGTGTTGCACAAATTAAAACAGAAATAGTTCAGACAGTCAGTCTATTAAAATGTTCCCAGATAGAAATTTAATGAAAATCTAATTAATTGTTGTTAGGATTGTATTTTGTCATTATCAATGAGAATCTTTAGGAAAATAGAGAATGGTATGAACAGCCCACATTCCTATTTTAAAAGAAAAAAAGAAAAAGAAAAAATCAAGGTCAAAAGGTGGAGCGTGGTAGTTTAGCAAGAAAAAGAAAAACAAACTGTAAATTATCTTCTGCGGAAGGACAGCATGTTCAGCCAGACAGTACAGGTTTTATTTACTTATTTTTTTATGTTCCTAGTACTCCAACACTCCTGCTTGTGAGTTTAGATGTAGTGAAAGCATAGCCAGACTTCAGGGGCACTCAGCTCCAAATCAAGGGTTAGGACACACACATTCATGTGCTCCTAAAGGAAATTGGCACAATTGTAGTAGCCATCAGACCCTGTATAATTTAGAGCTGGGTGCAGAATAAAGAAGTCAACTTTAATTGTGGAGGAAAGATAGAGAAAAACCCAAACATCCTTTTCCATTTTTATTGACAGAATACAAACATGAAAAGCAAAAAGGAAGCGTAAAATAAGTCAAAATCTGTCTCTTAAGAGAAAAATAATTGTATTGGGTCAATATGATTGTCATAACACTTATTAGTAATTTTCAATTAACACAGATTCTAGGAGTGCTTCCACTGACATTCAGTAACAACCCATTGATACTTAGATGCACCTTAAGTTCTTGTGCTGCTTTCCAAGGCAAGATTTATGTAATTTAATTTTATAATGCATATTTGAAAGCATTAGATGAAAGTTAACTGACTCATTGGTCAATAAGAAAGTAAATTTTTCTTTCTCAATTGGTCACCCCATTCTAAGACCATCCCTGTTAATACAGTTGAACACTCAGTGATTGCGCTCATCCCTGGTTGAGAATAGAAAGAATTGACAGCACAAATCAAGGGATACAAATACAAGCTCTTTCAAAAATGATCCACAAAGGTGGGTGTTGTTCATCAAGGTGACATTTGAAGATTTCTCCACAGAAGCCTATTCATTCCCACAAATGTCTTACAAGGGACAGGAAGTTAAAACTAGACATAATTTGATCATTGCCAACTAAGTGACCTATGAAGAACTTTCACATTCTTAAATGTTTAACAATGACAGAAAAGAAAATGTTCAGAAGAAGCAAAGAGTGTTCAGAGAGAATAACACTAACTTCAGGAAGCTGAGGTCCCTAATTCCCAAGTTCACTAAGGAAGGACTTTCCATTCCCTCAGTTATTATAGAACTGGTGTTCTAGTGAGAGAAAAATATATTAGTTCAGTCTCCTGACTCAAGTGAATAAATCATACTACTTAAAAGAAATAATTAAAATAATGCCTAACATGTATAACAAGTATAATGTAAATGGTATCATGTCAAATGCTGTGCATAATTTTTTTTTTACTCACAACAACAGCCTAAGAAGCAGGTACAGTGACTGTCTCTCTGTTATTAAAGTGAGACAAAAATATTCACCAGGGACAGAGTTATTAAGTAGTGGATTAGAGATATGTGCTTAGCTTTTAACTGTCTCCAGGCTCCCAGTATTAGTCACATTACTTCCTGGAGCTTTGCTGTGAATATGGAGGCCACTAGCCATATGTGCCTCTTTCATTTAAATTAACACAAATTAATAAACCTAAAAATTTATTTCCTCAATCACAAGAGCTACATTTCAAGCGCGCAATAGCTACTGCACTTCATAGTGCAGATAGAATATTTCTATCATCACAGGAAGTACTATCAGTCAACAGTATCCTAGGAACTCAGTTTTCCTTTGATGACGCTAACTTTCTTTTCCATTCCCCAATATATTCTAAACCAAAACTAAGCCCACAGAGAATATGTGGGCTGTGATGAATCTTTTCTTCACAACCTCCCCAGGAAAGGGCTACTATCTCTCATCTTGAGAAAATTATTTCTATCCCATTTCTCAAAACAAAGCTGTTTTAATGATAAAAAATGATTAGGATTGAAAGTTTTAAATTATTATCAAGTAGAAATATGAAGGGTGCTCTGTGGGAGTCAATGTGGTCTTTTCACCAAACCATCTGCATGATCTTTGACAGTTCAAAAAGAAAAGCAAGTAAGATTATTATAAAGCATATTTTATGGTGTTGATCTTATTTTGGCATCACATAAAATACTGATGAAATTTCACTAGGGAATGCTGCTATGTGCAGTTCTGCATAGAATGCTACAGGAAGACATTCTAAGTCTGAGAACACATCAGAAAATGATCAAAATGATTCAGTACTAAATCATGACGAAGATTTAGCCAGTCTTGGCCTGAGTCCTATAGACAAAAAGAAGATGTTAAAGAATATCATGGAGTTAAATGAGATCCAGAAGGGAGCAGAACAGGTTGTTGGCAATGATTTTCTAATAATGGCAAATCAATTTAATGTTAGTTAGTTAGTAGTGTAAATTGTTGATTGTTAAATTAAGAATTAAAATGTTATATAGTATACCCAAAATCAGGGTTCATAGATGATAAATCAATTCAGGTAGAACTTCATGTGCTTTTTGAAGGTAGAAAAAGAAAGCATCCAGAAAGAATTAAGATAACGATTTCAGCTGAACTAGGAAAGTATGTGAAAAATGCAATAAAGAATCAATATCGTCGGCTAACATGCAATCTCGCTTATTTATAGTTTTCATTTCTAAGGTGAGGGTGTGCTATCTTACGACACAATAATTGATGTTTACATCATCTTTGAGTACTGGCACAACTTCATTGTGCACATATGAAAATATCTCAGAATTTTAAGATTTTCTGTTGAAAGAAGTTTCAGAAAGTTCTCTAGTTCATTCTCTAAATTTCATAGGTGAGGATACTGAGACCAAGAAATGGTCAAAAATTCAACCAAGGTCACTTGTTTTGTTGGTGATGGAGTTGGGACTAAAACCACAACACCAATGAATAATTACAGCCAATGAAGTAGCCAACAAGAGCAAGGACTCTTCCATATGTATCTGAGGACTCTTCCATATGTGTCTGAGAAACTTTGATAAGATGTTCTCTGTAGTCCCTCCAACTCTAATATTTTGAAAATTCTTTTTTTGGAAAAAAAATATTTTACTTTTTTGTAATGAAAGTGTAAAATCAGAAAATAAAAAAAAAATGTTTAAATTGTATTAAGCCACCCAGGGGAAACGACTATGTCCGTCATAGATCTTGCTGTGGGAGGCACAGATATCACCTACTGGAAATGCTCTCTGTAGAACACACAGCAACCATCTCTTTAAGAACAGCATCATGTCTCCTTCATTTTTTTTCTCCTATCACTAGGCCCCAGAACAATGCCTAGAGCATAAGAAAAAAAAATTTAACTGAATTCTTTTTTTTTAATTTTTATTTTTTGTTCAAATACAATTGTCTCCGCCTTTCTGCCACCACTTTCCCCTGCCCCCTCTCCACCTGCCTCCCTCAATCCTTCCCCACTTTGGCTTTGACCATGGGTCCTTTATACATGTTCCTTGACTTGATCCTTCCTTTCCCTTTTCCCACCCCTCCTCCCTCTTTCCCTCTTGACTCTGTTGGTTTCTTTTTTCTTACAATGTTGCTGGTTATATTTTCCTTGCCTGTTTGTTTTTTGTTGGTTAGGTTCCATTAATTTTAGAGATGAGGAAACTCATGCCCAACCTGTCTAGGAGTTTGTCTTTCTGTCAATCTAATCTATTTTCAACAGGGGCAGAATTACCCACAAAGGGGTGAAAATTAGTTCTTGAAGGGTAAAGGAATTCTTACTGTTGTCATATATAAAACAAAGATATACATAGAATGCACTTAAAGACATACAGTATAGCTGGAATATTAAGGTTTCATGATGGAAGGGTGATTATGTAAAATGAAACTGAAAAGAACTCTATGGGGACAAAAATAAAACAGAAAACTAAAAAGGTTGAGAAACACTGGTCTAAGCCTATAGAGATTCCATAAAGTAAAGAAAATAAATATCACAAAATCAGAAGAAAGATATCACTTTTTTTAGATTGATCCTATTTAGGCCTCAAAAGTGGTTAAAATATTTCACATTCTGTTTATTGGCTCCAAGATGGTATAAATATAATGTAGCAAACTCCTCTTTTCATTCTGCACAGGGAGTTCCAGTAGTAGAACTAATTTCATGGACAGTTATTAACATGGCCTTATGTTATTCTTATAATACAATCATTTATTTTAGAGCTTCACTCTCATATTCTATTCAAAGCCATCCTTTCTCCAAGCATCTATTGCTGGCTCTATGGGAAACTCTTCCTACAGAGGGCCCCAATTCTCCCTGTGATCCCCCAACACCACCAGCCCTCTATTTTCAGCTGACCTATAAGCTCCTCCTTCCAGCTGAGGTTATGAGACCCTTATGGAATGCCCCTTTCACACTTCTTATAAATCTGTCTCTTTTGTAGCTGTTACTCCTACATTAGAAGCCAATTGCAGGTAGACAAGCTAATGGCTGGACAGAAGGCCAGGGTGATATGTTGCATCTTCCCAAATCTCAAGGCCCCTTTTATTTGGCTTCAGTGGGGAAAAGCACTCCTGACCTCTCATCCACAAGTAAGACAAGGAAGTAACTTTACCTCACCAGCCCGCACATCTCTAAAGCAGAACTGCCCCTCCCAGTCCTTCCCTGTCATCCTCCTCCGTCCCCCTTGTCCTTTTTGAAACAAACTGGCTTCTCCTCACTGCCCCATGAAAGGTGACTCAACAAATGATGCGTCTCTAAACACTGGATGTGGAGCACATACTTGACTCTCTGCATTAGCTTTATTCTCATCTGTGATCCTCCGTTGTTGTTAAATCAAGCCCTAGGGCCCTGACATCATACCGTTAAATGAGCTGCCATTTAGCTTGAGCACTGTACTAGGCATTTGATACACATACTCTCATTTATTTTTTATAACCAACCAGTAAAATATTTTCCTCTTTTTACATGTCTTTGAAGTTAAGACTAAAATTTCTAAGATGCATAAACAATTTTCTAAAACATGTAACAAATAAGTAGTTCAGCTACTTGTGCAATCTAGACAAGACTCTCAAGTCTTACCTCTTAGCCACTTTTTTAAAAGTGAAAATAAAATTAAATTAAATTGACTGGAGGCCTGCTTGATCAGTATCCTTTGAGGGACCTAGTACATCGCTAGCCAGGAAACCTATCTCTAAAGTGTGAGCTCAGGGAAACAATAATTTATGCCATCAATTTTGTATTTTTATAACAGGTTTCATTTTTACATCCTGAACTGAGAGAAGTATTGCATATGGGAGGCTAAATATGGAAAATAACATGGAGGCACCCAGGCATTTGGGGGAAAACTTAAAGGAACTAAAGATACTTTTCATATTATTGATTGTTTTTAATATGTTTTAAGTGAAAAAGAAGAAAGATAGAAAGCTCTGTCTAAGTAATAGAAATGTTCCCAAATAGCCTACCATCAAAATGGGTGATATAAAGTGTTAATATTTTTCTGACTCCCAACTTCATTTTGGGCCACCATAACTGAATCAGAACACTGTCATTTCTGCTTGATAAGTGAACAGTCTGTTGTAAGGCTAGCCAAGAACTGTGGACCCCTATGTCATCTCTGATTCATCTGTGTCACCAGTGCCTGAATCAGAGCTGTGCGACTTCAACCATTGATGAAAAACAGAGGAGAGAAAAGAGGAAATATTTGGAGGAGATTTTACTTGGAAATTACAATGCTTTATTTTTTACCTACAAATCCTTATGTAATCCCATCTGTATGTGTATAGTTTCTAAAATTCATTATTAATCTCACATATGTTTACATGGCAAACATTGTAGATATTCTTGTTCATTCTCTACAAAATATCAGTTTCTTTGGGGTGTATTTTTAGCTTTCTAGTCCTCATAGATCATCTATGAGCAGACTCGGTGACTCCAGCAATTATGCAATGATCTTATGTTTGGAGCTATGGGAAAATCCCAGTAGCTGCCTGACCAAGACACTAAAAACCACAGTTTTCTGTTGCACCTTTTAATAATCACATTGGATATCTTTTGTCCGAGGACTTCTCCTTGCTTGCCCAGAGATTCAAGGTTCTTTGACTCTCCCAGTTTACCTTCATTAAAACCAACATGGGAATAATCAAGGCATGTTGGGCTTTTAGCTATTTCTGGGGCCAGTATTTCTTTCTCCGAAGTGAGCAAAGGGAGTGATAAAGTCAGAGGTCAAGGTCTGTGTTTCTAGATGAGGGGACGGCAAAGGCTGCAGTGAGGGCTCTTTAAGTTCTACCACTACAGGCAGTAGAGCTGCTGGGAATGCCAGGTTCATAAATGTTTCCATTTTCACCATATTCAAATTTTTCTTGGCAGAGTACTATAGCTAACCTGTGCAGAGACTTAGAGAAATTCCTCAGCAAACCCTTCTAATTTAGAAAACAATGCAGTTAAATTAGTCTCTGGGGAGAATTACCACTAAAGAAAACAAAAACAAAACAAACCATTGAAGGACAGTACAGCAGGCGAGGGAAGGAGGGAGGAAGGAAGGGGGAAGGAAAAGAAGGAAATTGGTGCTCTGTTCCTATAGTTTTGTTCTTTCCCATGTGCAAATAAAGTAGGCAGTAGAATGTCCCTGAGTTCAAGCAATTGTTTTTTTTTAAATTTATTTACTTTTTAAATACATTTGTCTCTGCCTCCCCCCCACCTCTTTGTTTTGAAGTAAACATGGAGGACTTGTGATCAATAGCCAAGAAAATCACTAATGGTACAAGGACTTCTACACTCAGTTTTATAACTTCTTTACTACAACTACATTTCAGTTACCTTACCTAGGAGCTAGAACTACAATATACCACTAATGCATTAGAGATTGAGGTGCTCATTGCATGTGTTTGGGGACCACCAGAGCTTGAGCAGGCAGTGTCTTCTCCCTACCTCCCGGTCCTTGGGGGAGCACCCAGCCTCCCCATTATCCACAGAGATTCTACTACAAACCACTTTGAGCCCCACCATCAGAAAAATAATCTTTTACAGCCACAATTATTTCTAGCAGCACAATTCTGTGGCATAACAAAAAACAAAAAATGGCATTGGATTTTTAAGAGATTTTTTCAGCAGTTCCATAATATACTTTCTGAAAGTCTCCTGTGTGTCGAGCACTGTTCTAGACACCTGAAAGACATCAGTGAACAACAACAAAAAACGTCTTTACTCTCAGAGAGTTTACATTTTAGCAGCAAACAATAGGACCCCTACATACCTCTGCAAAGGCTACAGACCAGGGGACCAGCCCTGAGTTATGGTATAAGATTCATATAAATAAAATGAATTGTCTAATGTCAAGAAGATTTAAAAGAAAAGGAGAACAGCCCTGACCAGTGTGGCTCAATGGATTGGGCTTCATCCTGCAAAGTGAAAGGTTGCTAGTTCAATTCATGGTCAAGACATGTGCCCGGGTTGTGTGTTCGGTCCCCACTTGAGGGCATACGAGGCAACTGATCAATAATTCTCTAGTGTATGTCTCCCTTTCTTTCTCCCTCCTTTTTCCTCTCCCAAAAAATACATAAATAAAATCTTTAAGAAAAAAAAGAAGAGCCTTGGCTGGTGTGGCTCAGTGGATTGAGTGTGGGCCTGTGAAACAAAGGGTGGCTGGTTTGATTCCCAGCCAGGGCACATGCCTGGATTGCAGGCCAGGTCTCTAGCTGGGGGCGCATAAGAGGCAACTACACATAGATGTTTCTCTTTCTCCTTCCTTTCTCCTCTCTCTAAAAAATAAATACATGACAATCTTAAAAAATAATAATAAATAAATAAATCTATAAAAGAAGAGAGTGAAAGGGAACAAGAGAAGAAAGTAAAACTATTGAACACAGTCAAGTTTTTTTTGTAATTCCAATCTTTAGCAAATCAAGAATAGAAAAAAAAGTGTCAAGATCATGTCAGAATAGGATATCTCAGTTTGTAGATTCTGAATAAGAATGAATAGGCCCATTTGTTTATTTTTTTATTTTGTTTCTCTTGCCTTCTCTTTCATGGAGAAATATATCCAATAAAATATTGCTATAAGCAATGTTCAAGGTTTTGCTACCTATGTTTTCTTCTACAATTTTTATAGTTCTAATTTAAGTCATTAATACATTTTGAATTTATTCTTGCATGTGGTGTGAGAAGGTAGTCTAGTTTCATTTTTCTCCATGTATCTGTCCAATTTTCCCAACACCACTTATTGAATAAACTATCTTAGTCCATTTTATGTGCCTGCTTCCTTTGTTGAATATTAATTAACTATAAACGTGTAGGTTTAGTTCTGCACTCTCTATTTTGCTCCATTGATATATGTGTCTGTTTTTACACCAGTACCATACTGTTTTGATTACTACATCCTTATAGTACAGTTTCTTTTTTCTTTTTTTTTATTAATTTATTTACTTTTTAAATACATTTGTCTCTGTCTTCCCCCCACCTCTTTCCCTTGCAGTTTCATATTAAATAGCATGTAGGGATGACCGATACACATATGAAAGTATGCTCAACATCATTAATCATCAGAGAAATGCAATTTAGAACCACAATGAGATAGCATCTTATACCTGTCAGAATGATTATCATCAATAAACCAGTAAACAACAAGTGCTGGTGAGGATGTCGAAAAAGCAACACTTTTCACTTTTGCACTGTTGGTGGGAACGCAGTTTGGTGCAATCATTCTGGAAAGCAGTATGGAGATACCTCAAAAAATTAAAAATGGATCTACCTTTTGACACAGCAATTCCACTTCTGGGAATATATCCAAAGGAATCCAAACACTAATTCAAAAGAACCTAAGCACCTGTATGTTCCTTTTTTTTCTTTTAAAATCACCAAGATATGGAAGCAGCCCAAGTGTCCACGAGTAGATGAATGGATAAAACAATGTGCACAATGGAATTCTTCTTGGCCATAAAAAAGAAGAAAATTTTACCCTTTGCAACAGTATGAATAGACCTAGATAACATTAGGTTAAGTGAAATAAGCCAGTCAGAGAAAGACAAATACCTTATGATTTCACTCATACGTGGAATCTAATGAACAAATCAAACTAAAGGAAAATAGAGACAGACTCATAGGGAGCAGTATGACAGCTACAGAGGGGGTTAGGAGGTGGAGGGATTGAGCAAAAAGGAAAAAGGACTCACAGACATTGACAAAAGTGTGGTGATTGCAGTAGGGAGTGGCTATAAGGAGACTAAATGGCAATGGAAAAAATACGGTAAAAAAATAAAAACAAATAAAGAAATTAACCGAATGGGAGGGGGATGACTGGTGAATGTATTGCATTTTATTCCCTTATCTATGACTATTTCAACTTTTCAGAAAAATTTTCAAACTTCTGTTTAGTTTGTCATAATTTTTATTTGTTAATCAAGTATTGAACATCTTTTATATTTAAGGCACAGTGCTTGGTGTTTTGCATAGTAGTTAGTTTAAGTGTTAAGACTTAACATAGTTAAGATTACTATTACGTAGGTGAGGAAACCGATACTCAGATTGAATGACCTGCTCAGGACCCCCAGCTAATAAATGAAGGAGGCAACATTGGCATCCAATTATGTATTTCTCTAAGCCTGGGTGTTCTAATCTATAAATAAGGAATAATAAAAACTACTTTGTATAAATGTCTTAAGTATTACAAATAATATATGAAAAGTTGCAGTGTCCGACACATAAAAGGTTGTATCATAGATGATAGCTATTATACTATAAATCTCACATGTCAGCAGGGGACACCTTGTAGTAAAAAAAAAGGAGAGACAACTGTATCATAACTCCACTATTTGCCCCATGGGAAATTCAAAGTCCTCCCCAATACTTCTGTAATTAACCCAGTGGTTGATATTTACCCTTTGTAATTTCTTGATCCTAGTTTACTCTATAGCTTACAGGACTTCCCTTGTTGGAATGGCATAAAACCAAGCATTAGACATCTCTGTTCTTAAAATCTCCTTGGCATTTCAGCCAAATGGGCTCCAGTTCCCACACTTAACTACATTCATTTGTTACATGGAGCAGAATAGCTCTTTCTGCTAACTACTGTCACCTCGAGGCTTCAGCCTTTGCCCCAAGCAGGTACCAAGATATTTTCTTAAGGCAAAACAATTTCTCCTTTAGAAAGACCCTTGATATCAGCTGATAAATTAAGTTTTCACTTAGAGGGTCTCTCATTTTTACACAGTTGGGCAGGATTTCTAGCTTGGGCTCTGTGGTTTGCCAGGTGAATCACTGTGGACAAGTTATTCTGGCATTTATTTCTTCAATTGTAAAGTAAGAAAGTTGGGCTTGATGGTCAGAAAACCCATTTTTGCTCAGTAATTTTATTCCATTCAGAGCTTTCAGATAATTTCTTTTCTTATAAATTTCAGCACACAGGGTAGGGTTTGGAATGGAATTTGAGAATATTCCATAACCAATTGCACAAGGAGAGATGTTTTATGCATAAGGAAAAATCATCAATTTTGTTTTTGCTGGTTCACCATAAATGAAATAAAAGCCACAACCTCTCCTTTAGTACTTTCAATCATCATGTACTATATAACCACACTGATAAAAACAGAGACAAAGGAGATACGATGTTTTGAAAGTGATGGAAAAGGGCAGAAATATAATTGTTAAGAATAAAATGTGTTATAATAATATTGATGACACCAGGAAATGTTTTCCTATCTAGGCACTGAAATTCAGGGAGACAACTGTTTTGCTATGCTGAAGCATTTGGCAGTGCATACAGCAGCTTGCAGCAATATATTTTTCTGGTTAAAAAAGAAATACATGCTCATTGTAAGAAAATCAGAACATTCAGAGGGATAAAAAATTAAATGTAAATTATTCTATATTATCAGCCAGAAATAACCATTGTTAATGTTTTTATTTCTTTCATAGAATTGATTGGAGCCAATGGTATATTTTGACTTATTTTTCTAAACATGGATGACAATCATAGCTTTCCCATCAATGTATTGTAACATTGTTGTATGAAGTGTTGAGTCATGACTATGGACATAGTAACCAGAATTAGGGTGGGTTGATGACTTAATTCTTAAATTCAGGATTCTGACTTTTTAGAGGAAATAGTAAAGTTGGGCATTTGCTTTCAGAAACTCTGAAGGAGAATAAAATCCATCTCAATATTTGAAGATTGTTTACATTTAGAGTAGCTCTCTCTCGTAGTTGCATGTCATGAAAGTGGCTGCAGTAAACCTGAGTGAGCACTTAATGGGAAGCGGCGAGGAGAGCTGATTTGGGGATGGAAGACGAGTGGAGGTTCAGGAACAAATCAAGTAGGGGCAATATAATGCCATGGGGAACACACACATTTGTGGGTCTCTTGGCAGAGGTGCAAACCTGGCTTTTAACCCTTGCTGGCTGACTGATCTTACACAAGGTTTCCTCCTTGAGACTCAGTTTCTTAATATGTAATTATTGTACCTCTTATCTCACTGGGACCCTGTAGGAATTAATTGGCATAATGCATATAAGTCACTTAGCCCAGAATGTAATTTTAAGAGTAAATAAGTATTAGCTATGTATTATTGTTGCTATTATTATTACCATTTGTTTTTGACAAGCTCCAATGAGTCTCAGTGGTGTATAATCAAGAATAACTTATTTTTCTCTGGTCCCAACTTCACGCTGCTATTCTTCTTCTCTGTTTTCCACCCCTTGGCAATATCTTGAGTAAAGTTCATGACTTTCCTGTCCCTTTGGATTACTAAAATTCAATCCTGCTTCAAACTTCCTTATCAAGTAATTTAGATCTCATCTTTTGCTTCCCCTCTATCCTACACCCAGCAACCACGAACTGGGGCAAGTGATGAGACTGGCTTCAACCACCCTTTCCTGCACCCTCTTCTAGACCCAGCAACCATGATTACACCAAGCAGACAGAAGGAAAGGAACAAGTATTTTTCACTGTCCCATGTCTTTACTGGCTGCTTCTGTGGACCTATACCTGCTAGCCATTGCTTCTTCTCTGGGTAGCCAAGACTGGCCCTCTGTGCCTCATCCAGTGCTGGCTCCCTCCTGAGATGCTGGCTTGCGTACTTTGGGAGGGGCCACGCGGGGCTTTCCCCACAGCATGGTTATCAGATATGTTATGTGGGTCAGTATATTAGTTTGCTAGAGTCACCATTACAAAGTACTACAGACTAAGAAGATAAAACAACAGAAATTTACAGTCTCATAGTTCTGCAGGCTAGGAGTCTGATTCAAGATGTCAGCAGGGTTGGTTCCTTGGCTTGTAAAGCATCACCCAGTCTCTGCCTTCATCTTAATATGGCAGTCTCCCTGTCTGGATGTGTTTTTCCGGGTTTCCCCATTTTATAAGGACACTAGTTCTATCGGGTTTGGGCCCACCCTAATAACCCCATCTTAACTAATGACATCTGCAACAACCTTATTTCTGAATAAAGGTACATTCTGAAGCACTAGTGTTAGGACTTCAACATGAATTTTGGGAAGATGAAACTTAACTCATAATAGTCAACACCAACCATTCCCATGACAACAAGTCCCTACCAAGCTCTTTCCTCTGTTATATTTCAGGAAACTAGGAGAACATGGGATGGGCCCTTCCCACTTATTCATGCTTTGTTATACCTGTTTATGGCAGGAATTTGGATCTTAAGCTCTATACGCCCCCCACCTCCATCCTCCCAGTTCAAGGAGGTGCCTGGTAAACGCCCAGCTCGAGCTCGTCTGCCTTATAATTCTAAGTGACTGAGCCTGTCATGCCTTGAAGCAGATATTCTGGAGGGAAGTCCATTGGAGTCCCAAAACTTTAACTTTTAATAATTATTAACACCTTTTTCCAAATCTGGTTGCTCCAAAATGATTTTCATGAAGTAAATATCTTACTTCCCCTCTCCCTAGATCTTTTCTATCTGTCTGAAAGGCAGGAGAAGTGCATGGGAAGAGGTGAGAAGGCAACCAGGCAGCTCACTGATGCTTTGGTAATCTCCTTAAAGGCAAATGCAGGCCTTTGTCTGCTCTGAGTTACCAGACATGACACTTGGACTTCCATGATTTACTCCATGTAGACTCTACTGTGTCTGTTCATTTCTTCACTTTAAAATGTCTTCTTTTTAAAATATATACATATAATCTTTATTATATTTTTCCATTACCACTTAGTCCCCTAATACCCCCCCTCCCTCCAGCAATCACCACTCTGTTGCCCATGTCCATGAGTCGTTATTCCTTTTTGCTCAATCCCTCTGCCTCCTAACCTCCCAACCCCCCACTGCTACTAGCTGTCTTCTATTCTCCATCTATGAGTCTGTCCCCATTTTCTTTGTTAATTCAGTTTGTTTATTAGATTCCACATATGAGTGAAAGTATATGGTATTTGTCTTTCTCTGACTGGCTTATTTCACTTAGCATAATGTCTCCTAGGTCCATCCATGCTGTTGTGAAAGGTAAATTTTTTTTTCTTTTTTACGGCCAAGTAGAATTCCATTGTGTACATGTCCCATAGTTGTTTTATCCACTCATCTACTGATGGACACAGGTTGCTTCCATATCTTGGTGATTATAAATAATGCTGCAATGAACACAAGGGTGCTTATGGTCTTTCATATTAGTGTTTTGGTCTCCTTCATATATATTCCCAGAAGTGGGATTGCTGGGTCAAAAGACAGATCCATTTTTAATTTTTTAGGAAACTACATACTGTTTTCCACAGTGGCTGCACCAGTCTGCATTCCCACCAACAGAACAAAAGGATTCCTCTTTCTCCACATCCTCCCCAGCACTTGTTGTTTGTTGATTTATTGATGATAGCAATTCTGACAGGTGTGAGATGGTATCTTATTGTGGTTTTAATTTGCATTTCTCTGATGATTAGTGATATTGAGTATCTTTTAATATGTCTATAAGAAATCTGTATGTCCTCTTTGGAGAAGTGTCTATTCAGGTCCTTTGCCCATATTTTAGTTTGGTTGTTTGTTTTCTTGGTAAGTCTTCTTTTAAATATGTTTTCCTAGCATTCTTATCATTTAGAAAATTTGTTTGAGTATAATTAGTTGCCCAGGAAAACACTGTGGCAGGTTTTAGAGCAAGGGCTTGAGAGACAGAATCACAACCCCACACCTCATATCACTGCCCAAAATAACTGATCTCTTCAGTGATAGGCATGATTAGGCATAAGAGTAACATTTGTTAATTCAAAAAAGGGTAAAGAAGAACACACCCAATGGACGTTGTTTATTGTTCTCAGGCTCTAGCAGAAGTGATATAATCCTGGCTAATTTCACCATTTCTCCAAAGCAGTGGTTCTCAAAATGTATTCCCTGGATCACCTGGGAAATTATTAGCAATGCAAATACTCAGGCCCCACTCCAGACCTACAGAATCAGAAACTCCGGGAGGGGGGTCCAGCCAGCTGTGCTCTGGGTGATTCTGATGCACGCTCAGAACTGAGAAGCTCTGCTTTAAAGCAGGAGTTCTTAACCATGTCTGCACATTAGAACATCTGGGGGCCCTGAAAGAAAAAAAAAAACGATTGTCTGGGCCCTAACCTATAGCAGTTAGATCACAATATCCAGGGTGGGCTCCAAGCAGGGATGTTTTTAAGATGTTCCTTAGATGATTCTAGTTAATGACCAGAACTGAGAACCACTGCTCTAGGTCAACAGACTCAACGCTGCTCTGAAGAGCTCTCCTGGAGCTGCTGTCAGGTAGGAATGGGCCCAGCTGCCAAGGCTGTAGGTCCCCACCCTAATTCACCTGGAGCAACTTAACATTTATCTGCTTTCCACTCTTGGCTTCAGTGTAATGTTTTATTTGAACAAAGGTTTCTGTGGCTAAAAAGTACAAACATTAATTCTCTAAAGGATAATAAATTGTAAAAGCCAAGAGCCCTTTATTTCCTTCTAATTCCATTTGATGGAGAAGGTGAGACAGTAAAGTAAATATATGTGGAGCTTATCAGGGAAGAATAGCAGCGGGAGGCTCCTCGTGAGGTTATAGGAAATCTGAGGTTTGGAATGGGCTGAAGTGCATGGAAACATTTGTGTGGGAAGTTCAGGAATGTGGTGTGTGTTCCAACTGCACAGTGATTTTCTGATCTGATCCTCTAAAGCTCCTTGCTCATTAGAACATAAATTACACTATTACAGATTAAAAACATGTTCACCTTTTGAAAAATAATTTATGTTATGACACGAAGTAGAGATTTTTTCCCCCTGATTTTAGTTAGCCAGCATCAAATCTGAGCAAAAAATGAAATACATAGTACAGAGAGGCTTAAAATAACAAGAAGATGGCCAAAGACGGCTACATCGGCATGCACGCCCACATTGGGATTTTTTTAATGACAAATAAAATGCTGCAACTGAAACTACTTTAGAATACCTATTTTAAGGATCTTTAATTGAGGCAGTTTTTGTATATAAAGATGCCAAGGAATATAAGAAGGAATAAATATAAATATAAAAGGTGAGTAGCTTCATTGAGCTAAGTAGACAGATATTTGAGATGGCAATTTGATTCCTTCTCACTCTCTCTCACGCTCACACACACACACACACACACACACACACACACGCGCGCGCGCGCGCGCTCACACAACCAATGAAAGACTTTGCCAATATTCATGATTAGGGGCATTTAAATGTCCACTAGGTCCCTGAAAAAGGAAGCCTAACTAAAGAAAATGTCTAGCATGTTGCACGCAGTGAGTTGGCTGATGATGGACATAAGTCTGAGTAAACACAAAAACAATGAGCAATATTTAAATCTGGAGAGGTATGAAAACAAATGCCTGATGAGTGTCATAAGTGTCAATTGAACAGATGGAGAGAAGAATGGACCTGCAGGGTGGGGAGGCAGAAGTGGCTGTCAAAGGTGGCAAAAACAGGAAACTCCAGTTGGTCGGATGCGTGGTAGAATTATAATAACAACAGTGGTCATCATAGGTACCTCCTTCCTCCTCCCCCCGCAAGTATATAAATAAGGAACTAGAGCATGACAAACACTCCATAAAACACTCATAAAATCACACTGTCCTTCCAGCTCTCATTCTGTGACCTGTTCTAGAAACAAACAAAAAAAAAAAAAAAGGGGGGCGGGGGTGGGGCAGAATTTTTCCTGGCCAAAAGGAGAGCTCAAGCAAGACTTCTTTTTATCAGGGAATGGGGAGACAAGACTAACAAACCAACAGAAAAAGTGCAATACTTCTTTCATCCTGAATCTTTAAAACTGGAAGATCAAAAATGCTGTGACTCAATTTGTGAGGCCTTTTTTTCATGGCTTTTCTGCTATGTGAGGACAGGCACTTCACTCATTCATGTTTCCAACATCCTACAACATGCATAGGACCTTCAGCTTGAAGAGGAAAGTAAACATACTTGGAATATGCTGTTAATTCTTCCAAAAAATTTCCCCAATGACCCCATTTTTTAGATCACACATCATCTGTGTGTAACTTCCTACAATATATTCAAACATTTGTAGCAGTGGAATCTGCTTACATATTCACTCTTGTGACTGAACCACAGTTTCTAAAACAGATTAAAGTTGAACTGCAGTGGCCAATACAGGGCAGGGAGCTCAGGCTGTTGGATCACTCTCCCCTCACCTCTCACAGTGAGTGACCTGAGTCCTTCCCGAAGTATTGAAACTTAGCAGAGCACTTTTAAAATCATTGTTGTAATAATGTCCAGAAAAAGTCCAGGCATCATTAATACAACGGGAAAGGTTGGCAGCATTGATGTGACCTGGCAGCCAAGGAGGGTAGACTGGACAATGACGCATGAACGATGATGACTTCACTGTATGAGTCAGTGGGGCCGGTAGATGCCATTGAGTACGCATGTGTACCATGTGGCCAATGCATTCAAAATGATTGAGTACAGCAACAAATCTGCATCAAATTTTGTGTTAAGCTTGAACATTCCTCCACGGAAATTATTCGTATGATTCAGAAAGCTTTTGGGGATGATGCAATGAGTGCAACATAAATAAAAGTGTGACACAAATGCTTCAAAGATTGTCAAGAATCTGTTGAAAGTATCCATGTTCTGGAAGGCCTGCAACAAGCAGAACACCTGAGAATGTTGAATGTGTACAGGCTGCAATCAACAAAGATTGGAGAACTGTGTGAGGTCCCAAGGTGCCTATTTTGAAGGGGACTGAGGTGTCATTGTCCTATGTATAATGTTTCTTGTGTCTTGTATGTTCTTCAATAAATGTCAATGTTTTTCATATAATGTGGCTGGATACTTTCTGAACAGACCTCATATGTTATATACCACGAGTACATGTGGAATATATTCGTAAAATTATTACAAACGATGGGTAGTTTAAGAATAGTAACTATTTACTATGTTAAGGAGTTAACATATCTGTGTACTTGCTATGAGACAATCCAATCCATTTATCTGTCTCTCATTGACTCAGATACCATCCCCTTAGAAATTACCTTGCACCGAGGCCCTCAATTTCTCACCCTCGTTTCATTTTGAGAAAATGGGTTTTTTCTCTCTCTTTCTTAAATTAGACCTTTACTTATTTTTTCTTTTCAGTTGAGGCACAACTGACAACATTAAAGTGCACACATCTGAAGTGTACAGCTACATTACTTTGACCTGTGGATGTACGTATGTGATTTCCACCTAGAGCAACACAGAGATTATTTTAGCACCCCAAAATGTTCCCTTCAAGTCATTCCATTCTCCAAAAGTTAAAATTCTTCTGACCTTGAACACGGAAGATGAGTTTTGCCTGTGTTTGAACCTCATGTAACCATAATCATGCAGTGTGAAGTTTTTCACTCAGCAAGTGAGATTCACCCATGTGCCCATCTGTGAGACTAGTTCATGGAGATGACCTTGACTTTTATTTTCCTAAGATCAGAAGTTATCTGACATATGTATATATCTTCTTCCTACTCATGTTGATCTCAGCATAAATCTTCAACAGGATTTAGAGGAGAAAAGAGCTGTAGGCCTTTAAATTTATCCAGTCCAGTAATGTTAAGAGGCTGGACTGAGGTTGCGCCCCTGGTTCTTGAAAGAGCTAGAAATAAAGAAGTTCTTTGTCTTAACTCCCTGTCTATTGGCCTCTCCATTACCTCATGCTCCTGTCTCTATTTCTCTTCTCTCATTTACAACCCTAACAACGCCCTGACCTTTTTCTGAGAAGGAACAGAAAACCCATCTACCTACTCTATTAGTAATGGCCTAAGGAATGTCGCTTAAACTCTCTCACTTCTCCAGCACTGACCTGACCCACTCTGTGGCTTCTTTTCTTTCCTCTTGCATACCTGACTCATATCCAACATCCTTAGAAAGTTCCTAGTACTTTTTGTTCTGAATTTGTACTGCTGCCTTTCACCCTACGTGTATCTACTCCTTGGTATTTTGAAATCTCTCTTCCAATGCATGATGCTGTGAAAATTGCTGTCCCTGTGCTTACCGATGACACTTTTCCAGCTATCTCTTCTATTCCATCTTTTTCTTTACCTGTTCTCAGATTTCTGAGACTTGATTTTCATCTATTGAAAATATTGTCCTACCTAAATTGCTATAACTTTCCCATTTCATTGTAGCTTTATCATTTTTTTCTGTGAATGTTTTCTACATTTTTTCCCTCTGCTGTTTGATTCCTACTTCACATTTTCTAATTTATTGAAATGGTAAAATTATGAGTAATATGACAGTATCAACAACCCAAGGTGAAAGGTCACAAACAAATATAATAATCATAAACATTTATATAGCATGATTCTAAGCATTCTACTCATTTAATTGCCCTAATGACCCTTTACAGTAGGTACTACCTTTAAGATGCCTGTTTTACAGATGAGGAAACCAAAGCAAAAAAGTAACTCACCTAAGGTCATATAACTGGTTAGAATTTGAAGTCAAGGGATCCGGCTACAAAGTCATTGATTTTAACTGCCTCCCAAAGGTGAGGATGTTATGGACACAGGCAAAAATTAAAAGAAGGCAACTTAGGGTATTTGGGATACATTTTCAGGAAAAATTTGGATAGACTTTCAAGATGAACAACAACATAGCATACATGTGAATTTAATGTGGCAAAGCCATCTGGAAGAAGATAACGGGTGGATAGAACGGGAAAGATTCCAAAGGTCTCAGAAATAGCTGCCTACAAGTAAAGAGGGGAAGAAATGAAATTGAGCATTCCACTAGTATTGCAAGGACAAATTTCTGATAAACATGATACTCAACTGGAGAAAAGGATAAATGTTTGGGGTTAGTCCAGAACAATTGCACCATGTTGGTTTTTATAGGTTATATAATGACAGCCTATATATTTTTAAAAATAAAAATGCTAGTTCATTGCTTTCTATAATCCATCAAACTAGATGAACTAAATGAGAAAAATGATTGATTTGGCAGAAATTGAACCACATGTAATTTCTTTAAAAATGTAGACAGTACTTAATTATTTCTATATCATCCATGGTGCCAAGAACAGCATTTTCACATTTTCCATACCAGAATTTTTGTGTTCATATGGAATTTATAGTTGGTTAAAATAGTGGTGGATTGTTGTAATATATTAGGACAATAATAAATACCTAATATTTTAAATCCTTGTTATGTGTTTGTTCATATTCTGAGTGCATTATGCCATTCATCCTCAAAAATATCTTGAATAAAGGGTGCTATTCCTATCTGAACATAAGGAAATTTAGACTCAGAGAATTATGTAATAGACTTGTAGTGGCAGAATTGAGTGGTGAAGCTGGGATCCAAATTCAATCTGTTTACCTCTAGAACCAAAGGTAATATATTCCACACCAAGCTAGAGGAAGACCAAGAGAGCGCGAGGGATAGAAATGAAAAACTGTATCTATACATAGAAGCAATACTAATTTAATTGATGCTAATGAAATGACAGTACAGAGCTATGGCACGTTTCGTTTGAGATTCTCAGAGCCTAATTCTGCTTTGTTTCACACTCACCTCTTCTCCTGTGAGGCTCAGGGTACGCATGAAAGGATCTTTGGTCAATGATTATGCTTATAACAAGTCTACTGGAAATGAATAAAGCCAAGTATATTTATTATCATTTGTGCTTTGCAAACTACTTTATCTAATTTTATATTCACAATCATGAGATGCTGTACAGAGATTATTATGGAGAAACCTAGTCACAAGGAGAGACTCCTATCTCCAATCTCACAGCTCATATTTCATAGCAAGGAAGTGGCAGCAGAGTTCTATAGTAGAACCCCGATCTGCTGATTCTTTTTTTTTCAGTGTTTTTATTTTCTTAATTATATTTTATCGATTATGCTATTACACCTGTCCCAGTCCCCACCTGCCTTTGCCCACCTTCACCCAGCACTCCCACCCTGTCAGGCAACCCCTACGTCATTGTTCATGCCCATGGATCATGCATGTAAGTTATTTGGCCACTCCATTTCCTACACTGTACATTACATCCCCATGGCTATTCTGTAACTACCTATTTGTACTTCTTAATACCTTCACATCTGCTGATTCTCAATCTTGAGCCAGAGCTTGCTCCTCAGTCTCATTTAAATGACTTCCTTTCCCTATTATATACCTCCAATATTTTCTCGACGCCATGCCTGACCAAAGGATGGTCTACAGGAAGTAGAAATGGAAGGAAGACAAGTTGTTCTGCCTGAATATGCTGATGCCTCCCATAATCATAGATGAGTTTACCACCTAATGATGCCACCTAGGAATTACAATACTTTCCAAATGTAGCCATTTGTGCAAAAGTAGACGTGGATTGCTGTTTTGTAAGTTGGTTCATTGTGCCATTCTTAAAAGAACAAGCTCTGGCATCAGACACCTGAATTCAAATCCTAACTTCCACATTTATAGTCAGTGGCATGGGCAAGTTATACCCAACTTCATTAGTTATATCCAAATTAGTTTCTTCAAGTATAACTATTATCTAAGAGTATCTGCTTTGTGGGGTGTTAGTGACTATCAAATAAAGTATGTAACATACTTCAAGCAACACCTGAGACAGTGTAAATAGTAAATAGTAGTTCTTATGTCATCAGCATCATTCTATATTTTCTCTAAGATAGCGTTGGTGGAAGACTCCACATTAATTTTTTTTACCGTAAAGAAAGAACAGCACTGCACAATCAAATATATCTTGCCATTGCTTATAAGATACATCACATTTCAGTAATGTTAAAATTGTGACAAAAAGTTTCATCTGTTACATAAAACACAGAATATATACAAATGTGTGTGTTCATGGATTTAAATTGCAGTCTGAATCGGGTTTAAGAGTGGAAAATTTTAGCTAAATTTCCCCAACGAAAGTTGAAAAGCAGTTCTCTGTTCAACTAAGAAAAATTCTTTCAACAGCACAGTGAAAATGTTCTGAGGTAGAGAGAACTGTGTACGCTTCTCTAGTTAGTATATTTTTAAACTTTATGAATGATGTTTTAATAATGTGCATGTGTTCACAGATTTTTGAGGTGTGCTAGTTATGTATATCACAAATACAAATAAATACTTCTGGTATGTCATTTGAAAAAGTAAAATGTATTTTTGTTCATAACCAGATAAATACACTTGCAGATGTTTTTCTGTAAAAAGAAGTGATATCTAGTGAATTTCAGGAACTTTATTGGAATGACAAAGTTCAAACTGCTGCCAAAGCTTACATATGAGTTTTATATATATAGACAGAAGAGATTTCACTATGTTGATGAGAGTTTTATTCCTTGGTTCTCATTTTCCATTACTGCTTGGTCAATCGCCATGCAGTATTCAGAGTGTTTCTGCTCAATAAATGTCTCAAGTCTTACCTCCTTCTCTCCCAACTTTATTCAAAACCAAGCCCACTTCTTAGCATAGATTAAACATCTAGAGAACCTAGGATATCACTTGAGAACTATACTAATCTCCCTGTGTATACTTGTAGATGAACTAATACATAAACTATCTTTGGAACAATGGCTTTAAAGTTTAATAATATCATGACTCTAGTATAACTAAATCAGTCATGACAGTTGATTCAGAATTTCAGACACTTTCACTCTTGCAGCAATTGATCAGATCGAATACATTGATCCAATTCAGGATGTGCTATTTTGTTGGAAGTGGAGATTAATGATACATCATCAGTTATTTGACTATGCGGCTTACCATTTGTAAATGGAGAGCTCATTTATCATGGGCA
This sequence comes from Pteronotus mesoamericanus, assembly GCF_021234165.1. Taxonomy (NCBI): domain Eukaryota; kingdom Metazoa; phylum Chordata; class Mammalia; order Chiroptera; family Mormoopidae; genus Pteronotus; species Pteronotus mesoamericanus. Next base: position 28,483,661 of record NW_026555245.1, on the reverse strand, counting down.
CTTAAAGTGGGTTTAAAAGGTATGCAGCTCTCACACTAACAACTCATAGTAAATGACAATACACTGAAATGCTAAATGTTTCTAAATGTTTGCTTTTTTATAATTTTATTTTTTTTCTTTTTAAAAAGATTTTATTTATTTTCAGACAGAGGGAAAGGGAGGGAGAAAGAGAGGGAGGGAAACACCAATGTGTGGTTGCCTTTCTCAGGTCCCTTACTAGGGACCTGGCCTGCAACCCAGGCACATCCCCTGACTAGGAATTGAACCAGTGACCTTTTGGTTCATAGGCCAGCACTCAATCCACTGGGCCACACCAGCCAGGGCAATGTGTTTTATTTTATACTTTACTTCTCAAAGTTCTTGCTTTGGAGAATAGAATACATAGATGGCCAGGGTTGTAATTCCTATTGCAATTCTAGATTTGAAAGTGAGGAGATCTTTAAAGGTGCACTTAAAAAGGTATATTGTAACTCTTTGAATCTAAGTTGACTTTGTAAAATAAAATATTGATTTTACGTACTACTGAGAACAAAAAAATAACGGCAATCAAACTATTCTGCCCCATTTAACTTTAGAAACAGAGAAGTTAAAATGTGAAAATATGAATGACTGAGAAGTGATAAAATATGGTAGTATCCATGATAAAATGTAGCTGGTCATCTCAGCAGCTTTTCAAAGAATACCATATACTATGCTACAGAGAAAACCTGGGAACTGGATCATTTAGGAGGCACAATGGAGCACCTATCTTACTCTGGATGCTTTAGAATTACCCAGTGGAATATTTATTCCATACTCCAGAAATGCAAGGGATCTTCACTACCCACCCTTCCTCCACCCCCTGCCAATGCGAATTCCAGAGCACAGAAATTCCACATCTTGCAAGATAGCTATTTGAATGTTCCTTGCCAGTTTTGCACCAAGGAGAAAGTTCAAGACACAATTCTAATCCCCACTGAAATTTAATTGCTGATAGGAGGTACTGGCCTGGGGATGGAAAAATTGCTGAACAGTCAGAATGATCCATGACTTATAGGCTCACATATTGTGACACGATTTGAGAGGTTTATTCCTCCAAGACAACTCCACATCTCCCCTCTCCACGCCAGCCCCACTTTAATTTATTAAACCACATTATAACAAATACAGTGTATTACTGGGGATAGGGAGGTAGAGGACAAATACCAGAAGCCATGTTCCAAGGAGGTTACTGAGGTTAAATCAGGTTAGTTCCAATATTCCAGGGCTAGATTGGAAGCAGTAAAAGTCTACACACACACACACACACACACACACACACACACACACACACACAATATGTTGTGGAAACAGGAAGGTTAACAAGGAGTGACAAAGGAAACAAACTGAGTTTATTTGAATGCATTCCAAAGAGGCAATGTGTATATCTGAGCCCCTTCTTACATGCTTCTAGTGTATATGACAGTGGATTAGCTCTGTTCTTCTCACCCCCAGGGATGGCCAACCTTCAGCTCATGGGCCTCATGTGGTCCAGGGTGTCTATGAATGCAGCCCAACACAAAACCGTAAACTTACTTAAAACATTATGAGATTTTTTGGTTTTCATTAGTGTTTGTGTATTTAATGTATGGCCCAAGACAACTCTTTTTCCAGTGTGACCCAAAGACGCCAAAAGCTTGGACACCTGGTAGGAGACAGGAAGCAATTCCACTAGATTCCTCTTCTTAACTCCCAGTGGTAAAGAAACATAGTTTTCCCCAGGGAAGGAAATTCTAGGAGCATTCTCTCCCCAGGGTGCACAAGAAAAAATAATTTTAAATTTTATGGACAGAAGAGAGGTCCTGTTTAGACATTTTCATATCTGGACACTATAATTAAGAAGAAAAAGACTAAAAAGTGTAATCTAATCTTATATTTACATAGTCTGCCAAACCTCTGTAAACCTATATTAGCAGGAAATCAAAACGTTGCCTCCAAACTGTGCAAAATTCTTTGCTATTTATTTATTAAACATTGTTCTCTCTTTAAAAATAAAAAAGAGGAATCAAGAGAAAAGCTGCAGGAATGGTGTGCCTATGTGTTGTGCACATAGCAGCAAATTATAATAAAACCCAACTGCAAGTGTGCCAAATGACACAGTGCTGTGAAATAACGGAAGCCAAACTGTGAGGCAAAAAAGGCTTAGATTGCTTGTAAGTTTAATCTTTAAGGAGTGTGTGAATAGAGGAAAAGGACAGAATAAAGTTGCATGTGATTTACTTTTTTCAAAATACCTTTAAACTATTTTATTACAAACTATATATATGTACCTTATATGCATGATTCTACTGTTTTTATAGATGTCAGGAAATTAATTAGGCTTTGGAACCTGAGGATTTCACATGGAAGTAGAGTGTCTGTCCTTTAACTCAGTGGGTGCTCCATAGAGCAGAACAGCTGCAAGGACATGAAAAGCATGTCTATTGTGCGGTGCTCACTGTGGTCCTGAGAACCGGAACTGAGGGAGGTTTACCAACGCCCTTCTCTGCTTTCATGCTATGTGAGTGCACTTTCCTTTAAGGAAGGAGCATACTCTACAAATAATAACAGAAAGCAAATTTCTGCTCATTGCCTTCAATTATTTGTTAATGAAATTAGTCCCATACGTTTATATAAAAAAATTAGCTCTGATATTAAAATTCCTTTTAAGATTGGACGAACTCTTTTTTTTTTTAATCACATGATGAAAGGGACAAGATTTCTTACAATTCACTAATGGTAATCCTCCTTAAAAAACATTTGCACAGACTAAAATGAAACTGATGATTCTTTCTGAAAAACAGAGCCCTCCCAGGGGTTTGTTCCACATAAAAGCAATTGCCTTAGTCTTTCGGTACAGAAAATATTCATTTAAATAGTTTGAACTCATTGTACTCCAAGAGGGGAAGCCACTGTCTCCCCACTTTAAATATAATGGGTCTTCTGTGCAAGTTTCTTTAACTTTGACAGGAAACTTGTCCTAGTTCAGGGTTTATTTGTTTGCCTTTTTGTTTTATATTTATTGAGCACCTATTACGTGCCAGGTGCTATTTCATATCTTGATTTTACTTGACCCTCTCAACCCAGAAATATATCTAATATCACCATGTTTAGGACAAGGAAATAAAAGTTTCAGACAGGTTAAATAAATTATTTAGAGAAAAAAATTAAATGCAAGACCTAACATTTGGACCATGTTTGTCCAATTTCATAATCTATTCTATTTTCATAAACAATTGCCTTTATCAAGGTGTGCTTTAATGGCTTTTTTTTTTCAGAACCAAAGGGCACAATTATTTGGAGGCAGCCCCAAGTAAATGCTCTAGGATACAAATTTAGGAATAAAAAATTAAAAATGACAGAGAAAAAGAGAGGCACACAAAAAAAAACCAGAGAGAGACAGGGAAAGGAGGGAGAGTGGGAGAGAGGGAGAGATGGAGAGAGACAAAGGGAAAGGAAGAAAGGGGCAGAGAAAAAGAGAGGGAGAGGCAGAGAGAATGAGTAATAGTGATTAGTTCATACTAGACAAACCAACAGCCAGCCCTGAGAGTTACCCTTTAGGCAATACATTTGACCAAGAAGAAAGAAAGAACCTAAAGTATCTGGAAGACCAGTCCCACCCTGGGATACTTGAGGTCTATAAAGCAATAGATTGCATGCAAATGATTCTCTGCTGTTCTGATTCCTCAGTGGGGTGTTGTGTCTTTTGGTAGCACTTCTCGACTTTAATGTTCAAAAGAATGACCTGGGGGATGTTGTTCAAGTGTAGATTCTGCCTCTGTAAATCTGGAGCAGGCCCTTAAAATTCTGCATTTCTAACAAGCTCCCAGGTGACACTGATGCTGCTGATCCAGGGACCACATTTTGAGTAGATGAAATCATGAGCCAGGGCTCAGACAGGCCAGTACTAGAAACCAAGCTCCACCATTTAATAAGATAAAAATTAAAGTAAGTAAGTGCCTTTACCACTGAGTTTCTGTTTCCTCATCAGTAAAGTGGAAATCACAGTCATATTTAATTAGTATAATACTATATGTCAGATACTGGTGCATTATATAAATTAATTCATTTTTTATGTACAACAATCTTATTCTACTATTAATGATGCTGAAAGCATTAACAAAGAAAGCTTAAACAACCTGCACCAAAGCCAGGTGGCTAGTAAGTGGCCAAGAGTGAATTCAGATCATAGGCAGCAGAGCTGAGGGGCCCACTCTTTACAATTAGGGGAGCACACTGTGGAGGTCCTGCTCTCATGCATGTGAAATATCATAGTTAGTGCTCAATAAATCTTAGTTCCCCTTTGCTGTCTTCCCACCCTTCTTCTACACCAGGGTTGATGGTCTTTAAGCAGAATCTACTGATAAAGCATAGAAATTAGTACTGCTTCCTATGATGTGTTTTTTCACAATGATCCTCTCTTGCAGAATTTTCTCTAGCTAGAGAAACCATTTAGTGCTTAAAGATTTGCATGAATTGCTACTATTGACAGAAGGAATTGCTTTGATCTCTCTTGCATTATTACTTGGTCCTTTTGTTTGTTTTCTTTCTAGAGGTGCCAAAAAGTCTTCAATAGATAGAAAATAGCACTTGCTAAAGCTATGACCTTATAACTATACTTTGTCATTAACAAAATAAAAATCCAGATTTATCAAACATACAATAGCAGTACTTCCTTTAACCAAGAGATTTACCAAGGTCCTTTTTAAATAGTAAGTTTTCCTGATGTTTTTAATTTTTTAATTAAAATTTTATAATTAAAAACAATATTTTTAAAAAGTATAACTCTTGAGTTAAAAATTGAAAGCAGAAAAGACAAATCTATAGAGGCAGAAAGTACACTAATAGTTGCCTAGGGTTATGAGGAATCTTTCCGGGGTAATGGAAATATTCTAAATTTGGAAAATGGTTAGAATTGCACAATTGCATAATTTACTAAAAATCATTGACTCGCACACTTAAAATAGGTAAATCTCCTTCATTTTTTGAATATTAAATATACTTCAATAAAGATGTTTAAAATGGAAAACATTAGAAGCAATAAAAGAATCTTTACATGTACTAGTTTGCAGATAAATTTATCCTATGAGAAGAATTATATAGGAAAGATGAGTGAATGAAAACCATTTTATATTCTGTAGTGGCAGAATTGTTTGCTTCAAGAAGTAGCTTCAAATGTTTTATATTTAAACTTAATTATTAATCCATGTCAAAGAATGAAAGTTGTTTCTCTTCCTGATATCTATGCTAAAGAATGATATTGTGGTACTTCTGATAGAGGGAACTTTTTAGAATCCAGAGCTTATATCTCTGTATATACTTCTCTCATATGCTAGAATTGTTTTGTTTCTTTTTTCCACAATAGATTTGCCTCTTGCCATATCTGTCACTTGGAAAAGCACACTGTGGAAAGTCCCAATTTTTTACAGGTATGATATGAATGAATTAGGCTATAGTGTCATCATCTGATAGGTCCTATGGAAAAAGATAAAAAATAATGAATAATTTATCTTTTAAGAGTATGGGGTGTGAGGATGGGCAAGGGACTAGCAGTACCAGATTTTTTTTTAAATTAAATTCTTAGTGATTAAAACAGTGTGGTACTAGTGTGTGGCTCAATAGACATGGCAATGACATACAGTAGAGAATCCAGACATAAATTTAAATACATAAAATAATTTAGGCTATAAAAAGGGGAAATCTCAATCCACTTGAGAAAATATATATTACTTAATAAATGGTATTGAAACAAATGGATAGTCAAATGAGAAACATATGTTGAACCCACCTTAACCAAGTGTAACTTTGTAATAAATCATAGATTTAACTGTAAAAAGATAAACAATAAAAGTTAAGAAAAAAGCAATGATGAATTCACTAAAAACAACTTAGGATAAATATAAAGTATAGCAGCATCATGAAGATTTGTGAGTAAGGAAGAGATTATCCCTCCGTACAGTCCCAGCCTCACCACTACCAATGAGCCAGAGGTTTCCATTGCAGATTGTAGACTCTGAAGTCTTTCATTTCATTTGCAACTTTCCCAGCTCTTGAGCCAATCTTGACTAAGACAGAAGGCATATTAAAAATGCCCATCCTCGAGCCAGTCTTCCATTCTGTCTCTACTTGGAGCAAATACTGATGCCCTCATGCCCACCAGAACTTAGCCATTCTTTAAACTTTATTGTGTTTGATAACCTTATACATTTCTTCTTCCACTTCACCAAGGAAGGACCTTTTCTTAGATTTTAGAAAATAAATGTAATCCAACATTCATCACCACCATCGTTAGTACATATAAACAAAATATGAATTTGAATACTGATCTGATTCTGTGGGTCAATATTAATGTTATTGCTCTATGTTTCCAGAGGAGAATGGTTTTCTCACGACAACAAGAAAATAATTGTGTATCTTAATAAAATGAATAAGAAGACCACAAAGTGCATCTGGTTGTTCACTTTTTCGTGCAAATATTATTTGTGCAACTGTCTGGTTGATGAGAACATAGATTATTTGGTGATAACATATGAACAGCTGTAAGATGAGGTAGGATGTAGACTTTTTCTACTTTTTTAATCTTCTAAAAAATAAAATCCCTGCCCGAATGAACCCTGGTTCTCTTAATGAATTTACTATGAGAGTCACTCTGGTCTGCAGTTGTTTGATTAAAAGAACATAAATTGGGATGTTTGAAGGTTCAGAAGCATTTCCTATTGTAATTTAAATGAAGCTGTCTTGCGGTAGTAGACATTACTGATGAGAGGTTATAATGGGATTAGAAAGGTTTCATGAATGGACCCAAATTCACCAAATTTCCAAAGTTTTTAAATATCACTAAAACCACTGATAAAATGTACCTTTTTAAGACAGTAAACATATAGGGACTAGGGAATGCTTGAAAATAGAAAAGTAGATGCAAAATTAAAATGTAGAACAAGGAGTAAAATAAGTTATTGGTTTAAAAAGAAATTACTGCACACATTTAAAAAAAAACAACCTACAGTTCATGGTAAGTCTAAATTACAGTTGGAAGAGTGCCAGCTAGTTACAGAGGTGAAAATCTCCCAAACTAAAGCACAATTAAGGCTGCCTGAGCTCTCTGCAATTCTTTCCAAATGTATTTCCAAATAAAAGTATTCTGTTTCTCTACTGGATGCCAAAAAATAGTAAAACTTAAACTTGAGAACTTACTACCCAGCAATAGCTAAGAGCTCATTTACAAAGTGCCATGGAAGGATGCTTTTCTCCATGTGACATGAAGGAAAAAGGTTCTCTTTCTCAAAAGAGTCCTTCCACTTATTGGACACTCGACCCATTAACATTAACATTTTGTCTGTGCCCTGTTGTAAAAAAATTAGTAATGACTAATTGACAAATTTGATTATGAAACTACAAATATCATGTGATCTCACCTATAAGAGGAATCAAATGAACAAAATAGAACCACAGGCATGGAAAGAGGGAATAGACTGAAAGTGACCAGAGGGGAGGGAGGAGGAGGATAATGGTGGAAAGAAGGGGAAGGAACTAGACAAACAACATGTATGAACGGCCCGCGGACATGGACGACAGTGTGGGAATTGACTGTGAGAGCAGGGTGTAGGCTGGGCAGAGGAGGGCAAAGGGGGAAGAGTTGGAACAACTGTAACAAATAAAATGAAAAAAATGATTTTACTTTTTCCAATTTCTCTTTTTCTTTTGTTATTTATTTATTTATTGTTATTGTTGTTCAAGCACATATGTCTCCGTTTTCCCACCACCGCTTTCCCCTGCCCCACCCACTCCCACCTCCCACCCTCAATCCTTTCCCTTTTTGGCTTTGTCCATGGGTCCTTCATACATGTTCCTTGACAACCCTTCCCCTTCTTTCCTCCATTATTATCTCTTACCAGTGAGCGCACTGCAGTGCTTTGGGGAAAGAACAAAAATCCCAAAACCTACCACAGAAGAGACCTAGAATAATAAGGGAATGTGGAAACTTTGTTATGTGGTTTCTTTTTCTTTTCTTTCTATTTTTGCACCTCCTCGTCCTACTGCAAATTTAATTTATGTATTTTATTTATAGAATGTGCAACAAAAAAAAGAAAGATAGAAAAGAGAAAGAAACTACATAACAAAGTTTCCACATTCCCTTATTACTCTAGGTCTCTTCTTTGGTAGGTTTTGGGATTTTTGTTCTTTCCCCAAAGCACTGCAGTGTGCTCACTGGTAAGAGATAAGCAAGGCTAAAAAATCACTGAATTTTAAAGTTGCAGGTGAGCCTACAGATTCCAGCATACCTCCTTTCTTTAACAGATGTGGAAAAGAAATTTTAGTGTCTTAGCCAAAAACACAGAGCTAGCTAGTAGAAAGAAAGAAGGCCTTAATATCCAATTACATTCTTAATAATAGCTAACATTGTTAACTTGGTTCATAATAATAACTACCATTTATTGGATGCTTCTTTGAATAGCACTGCACTAAATTCTTCACACAAATTTCCACATTTTATTTCTGTGCACACATGTGTGCTACCCTCAAGGCAGTTATTAGCATAAACCTTCCTAGACCAACAAGGAAATGAAGATCAAGTAACATGCCCTGAGTGACCCTAGTCCAGAGTAATGCATCAATGATTTGAATCCAGGTTCTGTGAGAGACAGAGCAATAAAACTGACAGCATTCCTGGAATCAAGGAACAATTTAGAAAAAGTGCTAAGATAGGCTACCAATAATTCTAGGATAAGTATGCAGGACCATATAAAGGACAACCCCTATTCTTTACCCCGGGACACTACACTGAAATTTACCCATAATTGGGAATGCGCCCATGAGTTTAGCTTCATTAATGTTGCACATACAATAATTCCAGAATCATGCCAAGATGCTCTGTGATCAAATGTAACACCACACAGAATGCAAACTATTTTGTTGAAGTCTCTGCTAGAGTCAGATAATCCTTCAGTTGATATTTGAAAATTAGCTTCAGTGTCAATTGTCTTAAATTGAGAATCCATTTTCTTTGATGTAAAAGGGCAGTAAAAATTTCTCCAAGCCTGAGTTATCTATGGAAGGTTTGGCAAACAGCAGAAAGAACTTGGAGTACCTAGAATTTACCTGAGAAACATTAAATAGTACATAGAATTTACAATTATAGAGTTAAAGGAACTCTCATCTGAAATCACTTTGCTGAGAAACATTAAAATATTTTCCCATCATGCCCTGGCTGGTGTGTCTCAGTAGACTGAGTGCTGGCCTGTGGACCAAAAGGTCACTGGTTCGATTCCTGGTCAAACTGCACATGCCTGGCTTGTGGACAGGTCCCCAGTTGGAGGCCTGCAAGAGGCAAACAACTGAAGTTTCTCTCTCATAACAATGTTTCTCTTGCTCTCCTTCTCCCTCCTTTCCCCTCTCTCTAAAAATAAATAAATAAAATCTCTTAAAAAAACTTCCCTTCATATTGTTATGATGATCTTTCTTTTTGAAAAAATAATGTTTCTTAATTGCTTTCTAAAACTATGTGCAGGGTCCTAGATACTGTTGGTTAAGCAACAGTCACTTTCTTCCCCCTCATTCCATACAAACATACAGCAGAGTCTGAAAATGCCAGTTACTCATTTTCCCAGTCTTCTTTGCAGCTAAGAATAGCCATATGATTTCTGGGCAATAAGCTAGGTCACGCGACAAAGGACTGATCAATGTTAAAAGATGGGTGAGAGGAATGATTTGAATTTGATTGTTTTCACTTTGGTTTATGACTGAACTAGCAAATAAGTTGTGTAAATGGTATACACTAGATAAGTATACAAGGATGTGTGTGTGTGTGTGTGTGTGCAGCTTCCTGGAGCCTGTCTGAAGTCCAGTGCTGTATGAAACCACATAGAATGAAAAGCCCACCAGTTCTTGGGATACAAGGACCTGAAGTCTCAAGTCCTTTAATAGGATTAGACAGGGAGCAGGCTAGGTTGATTACAGAGGGTCTACATACTACTTTGTAAAATGATTTCTTGCTGTAACATGGTTATATACATTCAGGTGTGAAGGCCCAGAGTATATTTAGGAAACATTAAATTATTCAGTCAACTGGAGCACAGCAGTAGAAGAGTCTTTGGGAGAAACAGGTAGAGGGACTGAACCACAGACCATGGATTGGACCATCATCATAAAGCAATTGAAAGTCACTGAAAATTAGTGATAGTACCACATATTGAACTTCTAATGGGTCTTCTGGCAGGAAAATGTCTGGAAAAGTGGGGCACATTACAAGTAGACAAACAATCCAAACACTATGGCCTCCGTCAGAGAAAGAGTTTCAGGCATGGGGTAATAGTGATGAAAATGACAGGAATGGAATATCTGATGAATTAGTGTACAAGTGTTCCCTTTCCTCTACATCTTTGCCAACACTTATTTGTTGTCTTTGATAATAGCCATTCTGACAGATATGAGGTGCTATATCATCATGCATTTCCCTAATGATTAACAATATTGAGAATACTTTCATGTGTCTATAGCCCATTTTTTGAGAAATGCCTATTCAGGTCCTTTGCCTATTTGTTGTCAGATTATTTGTTTTTTTGGTGTTGAGTTGTAGGAGTTCTTTATATATTTTGGACATTAATCCCTTATTGGGCATAACATTTACAAATACATTCTCCAATTCAGACCACTGCCTTTTCATTTTGTTGATGATTTCCTTTGATGTGAAAAAGCTTTTTAGTTTGATGAAGTATCATTTCTTTATATTTTTTCTTTGTTGTCCATGCCCAGGGAGACATAGCCATAAAATATTGGTAACACCAGCCTCAAAGAATTTACTGCCTATGGTTTCTTCTAGAAGTTTATTATGGTGCAATGAAGTGGTTCAGTTTTATGTTTTTGTATTTATCTATCCATTTTTCCCACCATTCATTGGAGAGACAGTCTTTATCCCATTGTGCATTCTTACCTTGGCTTATAGTAGATTAATTGACTACATAGGCATGAATTTATTTCTGGGCTTTTTATTCTATCCCATTGCTCTATGTGTATTTTTGTGCCATGAACACACAATTTTTATTACTACAGCTTTCTAGTGTAGTTCTATGCAAACAATTGTAAGCCTGCTTTTGCCCACCTCTGTATATTCAGATACTCCTATGTAGGATGCATAAATATTTATGAATATTATATTATCCTCTTGGATTGGCACCTTTATCGTTATTTAATTCCCTTCTCTGTCCTTTGCCACAGTCCTTGTTTTAAAGTCTAGTTTTTCTGATATAAATGTTGCCACCCCAGCTTTCTTTTTACTTCCATTTGAATGGGATAGCTTTTCTATACCTTCACTTTTATTCTGTGTGTGTCTTTTACTATAATGTGAGCTTCTTGTAGACAGCAGGTATATAAATGTGTCCTTTATTTATTTTTTTTAATCCATTCAGCCACCCTCCATGTTTTCACTGCAACATTTAGTCCATTATGTTTAAAGTAATTATTGATAAGTATGTACTCATTGCCATTTTGCTTATTGTTTTCTGTGGGGGCTTTTTTTTTTGTAGATTTCTATTCCTTTTTTTATTCTTTGTCTCGTCCCTTGTGATTTGCTGATTGTCTCTAATGTTATGTTTTGGTTCCTTTTTCTTTTTTTTTGTGTGTGTACCTATTGTAGGTTTGTGGTTACCATAAGGTTCATATGTATGTATATCTCTGCGCACATGCGCGTGTGTGTATGGTCTGTCCAGAAAGTATCCAACCATGTAAAATGAAAAATAGAGACATTTATTGAAGAAGATATAAGATACAAAAAACATTGTCTATAGGACAATGAAGTTTCAGTCCCCTTCAAAGTAGGCACCTTGGGACCTCACACAGTTCTCCCCATCTCCATTAGCTGCCCTGTCATATATTCCTGAATTTCATTGACAGTCTAGAACCTCTTCCCTTTCAAAGGTGATTTTAGTTTTGGGAAAAGCCAGAAGTCTCAGGCTGCCATAGCTGGGCTGTAGGGGGATTGAGTCACCTGGGTGACTTAATGTTTCACACACACACAGAAAACTCTGCACAAGATGTAATGCATGAGTAGACGCATTGTCATGATAAAACTGCCAATCACCAGTTTCCCATAGCTGCAGATTTCTGAATCATCTGAATATTTTCTGTGGACAAACGTTCAAGCTTAACACAAAATTTGGTGGAGGTTGGTTGCTCTACTCATTCAGTCATTTTGAATGCAACGGCCACACAGTACACACGCTCGCTCAATGGCATCTACTACCCCCACTGCCTTGTACAATGAAATCGTCATTGTTCAGGCATGCACATTCCAGTCCACACTCCTTGGCTGCCAGATTACATTAATGTCACACAAACCATTCTCATTATATTAAAAATGGCTGGACTTTCTCCAGACAGGCCTCGTGTGTGTGTGTGTGTGTGTGTGTGTGTGTGTGTGTGTGTGTGTGTGTAGCAGTCCATTTTACGTGGATAGGTATTTAATTTTGAACATATTCTTAATGTGCTACATTTTTACTACTATCACTGTGTTTCAGTTTCTGATCTCATATTTTAAGTTTGTTTTGTGTATCCCCTAAGTATATTTCTAGTTATAGCTGATTTTGTTACTTTTCTCTTTTAATCTTCATACTAGCTTTTTAGGTGGCTGATCAATTGCCTTCATTTTATCCTTACCAGTAAAGATAAAATTTCATTATATTTTCTTATCTCTGATTATGGCCTTTTCTTTTCCACTTAAATAAAAAGCCTTTAACATTTCCTTTAAATTTAGTTTAGTGGTGATAAACTCCTTTAGTTTTTTACTTATCTGGGAAACTCTTTATCTGTCCTTCATTTCTGAGTGAGAACCTTGCCTGGCAGAGTATTCTAAGTTTGAAGTCTCTCCTTTGTGAAGTCTCTCCTGCATCTCCCTTATGTCCTGCAAAGTTTCTGTTGTTGGAATCAGCTGATAGCCTATGGGGTTTCCCTTGTATGTGACTAGTTGTTGTTCTCATGCTGCCTTCAAGATTCTCTGTTAAACTTTTGCCATTTCAATTATATTATATGTCTTTGTGGGGATCACTTTGGGTTCCTCCTGACTGAGACTCCGTGTTTCCTGTAACTGGATGTATTTTCCTTTCCCAGGTTAGGAAAATTCTCAACCATTATTTCTTCAAATAAGTTTTCTCCCTTTCTCTTTCTTTTCCTTCCAAAATACTTACAACGCAAATGTTAGTATGTTTTATGTTTTCCCAGAGGCACCTTAAACTATATTTTTAATTCTTTTTGCTTTTTGCTGTCCTGACTGTGTCATTTGCACTATTCTGTCTTCTGGATTGCTAATTGTTCTTCTGTTCTAATCTGTTATTTTTCCCTCTAGTGTATTTTCTATTTCAGTTATTGTATTCTTCACCTCTGATTGGTTCTTATATTTTCTAACTCTTCGTTGAAATTCTCACTGTTTTCCTCTAATCTCCAGAGTTTAGTGACACCTTATGACCATTACTTTGAATTCTTTTTCAGGTAAATTACTTATTTCCATCTCCTTAGGATTTCCTTCTGGGGTCTTATCTTGTGCTTTCATTTGAAACATGTTTTCTTTGTCTTCTCATTTTGTTTGACATTCTGAGTTTGTTTCTGTAAAGCAGCCACCTCTCCTGGTGTTGAAGGGACAGGCTTTTGTAGGAGCAACCTCTGTGTACACTGAGTGTTCCAGCAGCTTTGCCAGGCCAGTTGGAGCTGGAGCAGGCACAGCCGAGGTATCCTGGGGCATGTAGCACTGAGGCCTCTCTGGCAGAGAGGCTGGCTAGAGCTGGGGCTGGTGTAAGTCCGGACACTCTGGGGTGGCCTTGAAGGCTGGCTAGAGTGCTTGGACTGAGCTCCCTCTTACAAACCAGGTAAAAAAGAAATGTAAAAAATGGCATAAAGTTGTACCTCTGAACCAGGAGAGTTCCAGCAGTTCCCCACCCATTTGGCAGAGGCTTTAGGGTAAGTGGATTTTCTTTACATATAGCCTAGGTACACTAAACTGGTGGTTTGTGTGTGTATATATGTGATTGCCCCATGGCAGGCAAGTCTATATGTGGCCTTCAGTCTTATTCCTCCATAATGCTTGTCACCACACTAAAGATGGGGTTCCCTTGGTATGATATCTCCACCTCTTCTGCCCTGCTCTATGTGGTCCCTCTTTGCTTACTGTGCAAAAGTGTTCAGTCAGCCCTCAGTTCTTATTCAGGAGGAATTGCTCTATATACAAGGGTATATTTGGTATGCCAATAGGAGGAGGCAAATGCAAGTACTTCCCGCACTGCCATCTTGGACCTGACCCTTAAATGTAATCTTTTTAATGTAATAATTTTTAGGGAATCTACAATTTTTTACTTATGTATTATGTTCATCATCTCCTGAATAATTTTAGTTTTGGCATCCTGTGCTAAATGACTAGAAAATTGAGTTCCACCTAAGTACAAGAAACAAATGAAGCGTTAGGGAAAGCTGTATAGCTGTAAGGTATAGCCATGTCAAGATTTCCCTGGATGGGGTATCAGAAGAGCTTTGGGGACTGTGAAGGTAGTATAGGATAGGGAATAATGTATATATCATAAAAAAGAAAGAAGATGAGTATTGCTAATCTGGTTAAGCAAACACAATGCCAATATCTAAAATTTAAGAAAAAAATACTAAATTTTAAGGTTGCTCTTAAAGGTAATCTGCATGTAAAGTAACAAAGCCAAGATTAAAGATGTTCCTGCTGGAAAAGGTTACATAGATTAGATTTAGTCTGCAAAAAATTCGTGTAACAAAGATGAAGGCCATTATGGCACCCCTTCATACTGGGACCTTAGAATGATTATATCTTATGGACTTCAGCTCTCTGGAATCTATTTATTCTGACATCCTGTCTCTTTCCTGACCTGATATTTCAGAGTTAACTTATCCAAAGGAAAGCTAGCCTGACTCCTCTTTGTGAGCCTTGGCAAGTTTGTAGTCTGTTGGTGGTATGGCTGTAGGCCCAATTCTCATCTAGTGAATGCAGTCGATGACTACATGTTTTTGGTATGCAGGCTTGTTTATGTGTACCAGAGAAAGAACTTCTACGTAAAGGAAAAAGCCTTGAAGGTATTTGAGCCTTACAACTACTGTTAAGTGTGAGGTGGACTACCATCTTATTACTGCACAGATTTCTCTCATTTTGTTAATAAAATCCAGACTACCATTTCTATAGTTACTCCATGGCAATGATGAATAAGAAGTACAGAGAGCAGATGTGCAAAACTGCAATACTGAATGATACTTACCCTTCAGTAATAGTTTTAGATGTTTGCCATTAAGAGATAGTGAAAAGACTCTGAAATCTTTCTGACTTGTTAATTCTTTGTGGCTCAGGTAAAATGTTTTCCTTAGAGAGCAGTTTCACACTACCATTCTACCATTCTGGAATTAAATCAGTTCAGATGCAGATAGGATCTTCAAAAAAATTAAACATGCTTAACAACTGAAAAATTAGTCACATATCCAGATGTTTGACCATATGGTGTCAAACATCTGCATATTCATTCTACATTGATTCAACAGCTTTTGTTGAAATATTTGGAAAACTATGTATAGGTGAACTAACTCACTGAGAATATCAGGCCTGGAAGGAGGCTTAGAGATCATCTAGTTGCTACATTTCAGAGCTTACAATGAGTGAAGTTAGCACTGTCCAGTGGTGGACAGAAATAAAAAGTTGTGGGGAGAGTGATTAGGACTCCAAGAGGTAGAGTAAGTTTTATTGACTTTTGTTCATTTTAGTCATGTTTGTTTTTAGGTAAATACAATTATGATGTTTTTAATTTTAGTAATTGATTGGCTAGGTCTCTGGAGCCAAAAAATAAAAGACACTTATTTAAGTTCTCAGAGTCCTTAGCTTGCCCCAAAAGAAAGAAATAAAAATCTTTTCCATTTACTACTAAAACTCTACCACTTACCAAGGACAAACATTCATTTTTGTAGTATACATACGAAAACGATGTAGAGTGCCTAGCCATGGAAAATGTATTAGCTCAGTTCCTTGAAGCTGAAATTAATAAGAGAACTTTAAGATTAATGAGACTAGAAATATAATTGCTTCCCTTGGCATGATATTCACAGTATCTTCATATTCTTAAAATACAATATGTTGCTATGAATCTACTGTCTTATCCTTCAAGTGATTTTACAAGTTCTTAAGACTATGAAAACAACAAAAACTAAGGAATAATTCTTTTCTTTTTGCCACACTAATCAAATTATATCTAATGTTGTTCTATAAATACTTTTAGTGTATATAGAAGTTACATATAGTGATATTCTTTATATGGAAAATATATAAAAGTTACATATAGTGATGTTCTTTAAAATTCCAAGACTGAATCAAATACTCTAGGGAGGCAGAGTCTACTTTTCTAAAAATACTATAATCTTTAATGGTATTCATTCAATAGTAAGAGCTTAATTATTATTTTTTCATACAATCAGTCATCAGGTATTGATTGACAATAAAACTATTAGTCTAGGTATGCAGACCTCTTTGAAGCATGCTGTTTTCTTTCTTTGACTTTACAGTTTGTATAGAGACACTGAATTCAGATAAAAATGGTACAAAGCAATAAAAATAATAAGTTATAAATCATACTTTTGAACTTCAAAAGTTTTAGATTTTGAAGTAAATTAAAATCACTTTGGCAAATTTTTAGATTCCAAGCTTTTGTGTGTTTCGCTTAATGTGGAGTGTTACTTACATACAGTTTAAAGAATGACAAAATAGCTGTCTATCTTAGATAGCTAAACACTTCTACTTGCATCAATATAATTTTACCTAAATGATGAGTCTCAATTAAAAATGGTAAGGTTTCCTGTGGCAACTGTAGTTGGGAAAGGAACAAGAAAGGGATTGCCATTCGTTTAGCATTTAAAATTGCCAGGCATTTTCCATTAGTTTTCTCATTTGTTTCTCATAATAGACTTATGAAGAAATTACTGAGATTCATAGAAATAAAGTAATTTTCCCAAGATTACATATGTACTAATTGGTGGGTAAACATTCAAATTCAGATCCAGTTCCAGTTTCAGGATTCTGTTACAGCTAACTCATGGCAAATTATCATGAGTATTTAAAAATGTAAGTCTTATAGTTGAAATATTGTGGAACCAAAAGATATGAACATATCTTAATTTTGCCACTGGTTCAGTAAATAATTGTCTCTCAGTCACTTAAAGAGAGTGGCCTCTGCTTTGTCATTTATAAAAATAGCTAAACAGAAAATTGAGATTGGTCATTTGGAAAACGTATAGCTTGCAAATTAAATAATTGCTTACATCTCTTCTGAGTTGACAAATTGTAATGACTAAACCTATCCATATGCCAAAAGGATAAACATATTTCAAGCCAAAACCCAATTTCAAAATAATATATTTCTTCTGTATCCATTTGATCACATATAAGTCTAAATAACAAATATGTCGGTTTTTCCTCATTTTGACTGTACTACATTTACAAAGTTAGAGAAGTAGGGATATATAATTTCAGAAGAAACTCTCAAATCTTCACATACACTGCTCTTTTCGTTACTATTTTTTAAATCTAATTGAAAACTTTAAAAGAGCCTTTTAAAAAAAAACAAATTTGCTTCTAAAAAAATCTATGTAAGTTGGGTTGAAAAAGTTTAGGAATTTGTAAAATAAAGACAAGAAGAATAAAAGCTAACCATATGAAATTAGTATCTGGAGAACAAGATCTTTAAATGTGGAAATCCTTCCTTGGGATAAAGGTTCCTGTCAATCAATTGTACAATGTGTCAACATAACCATACATATTTACTAGGGATTTCATTATCAAGAGCACTCATCTACCCATCATTCTTAGTACTCATTCTATTACTAAAATGAAAGAAATCTTTTACTTCTATTTTGACAATATCTTTCCCATTTCCAAAATCATTCAAACGTTTTATAAATGAAGACTAATTTCCTATAAACATAGGTATGCACATTTTTTTCATTGGTGTTTCAGGAAGTGGAATTACTGGGTTGAAAGGCAGTTCCATTTTTTTAATTCTTTAAGGATACTCCATATTGTTTTCCAAATTGGCTACACCAGTCTGCATTCCCACTATCAGTGAACTAGGGTTCCCCTTTCTCCACATCCTTGCCAATACCTATTGTTTGATTTATTGATGATAGCCATTCTGGCAAGTGTGAGGTGATATCTCACTGAGGTTTTAATTTGCATTTTTCTGATGATTAGTGACGTTGGACATTTTTTCATGTCTACAGGCCCTCTGTATGTCCTCTTTGGAGAATAGTCTATTCAGGTCTTTTGCTTGTATCTTAATTGGGTTGTTTGTCTTCCTGGTGTTGAGTTCTTTGCATATTCTGGAGATTAATCCCTTATCGAATACATTATTTGTGAAAATTTTCTCCTACACAGTGGGTTCCCTATTCATCTTACTGATGGTTTCCTTAGCTGTACAGACACTTTTTAATTGACCACGTCAAATGGCTTACTGTTTCTAATCTCAAGAACTCCCTTTTAGTTTCCAGATACTCTTGCTTTGAATTGAGAAAGTCCTAACACTGTATTTTTTATATTGCCTGGAAAAATAATTACTGCATGAGTTCTACCCTAAAGCAGACCTACAAACTCAATTCTTACAATGTTATACAGCATAAAAATCTAAGTATTGTGTTATGATCGTAGTGTTGTTTCCATTTCCCTCTAATCATTGGTGGTATTCCCTCATAATTTTATTGTGAACTATAGTGATTAGGGTGTGGTTAGCTACATGCATTTTAGGTGTAGTCTAGGTCCATTCTGAAGATATGTTCTATTTTTTTTATGCATTTTATTTATATCCTACCTCACTTTGCCCTCGAAAGTCCAGAGCCTACAGGATATAAGTCCTATAGCAATATGAGAGTAAAAGAAAGATGAATGCAAACTAAGACTGCTTTAGGAATGAAGTTATGATAAAAATGTAAACCACAATGATCATTACACTTACTACAGAACCATAATTTTGGCTCCATCCTTTTTTGTGAGCCAAACTTGGTGGGGAAAGAGATATTTTGTTATTAATAAACCTATTATGCTATCAAATTAAATAATAAGAATTATAAAGAGCTCAGAGAAACAAGACATTACTGATACAAAGATTCAAAGTGAGAATCCAATGAAACATAACAATCATCAATCTCAGCAACATTTTTACTCTTAACACATCAAGTTTAAAAAAAATCTATTTCCTATGCTGGCCCTCAATAAAAGCCAAAGGCATCAAAACAGAATAAATTAAGGAAAAAGGAATGTCTCTAGGTGCCACACTGATATGATTGATGCATATTGATCTCTGAAGTACAATTTAATACAGGTGTAATTGTTAGACTATTAAAGTAAGATTGGCCTTTGAATGCAACATAGGAGAGCTCCTTCAAACACCAGAAATTCAGTGACTTGTGTGTTCTGCAGTTGATTGATATATGTTTTTGTCTATTTGTTTTGTCCCCATTATAAGATCTGTAATATAGGTTTAGAATGTAGGCCTCCTAGAAAGCAGTGTCTACATCTTACAGTTATCACAGGCATTTTGTTATGTGTTAAGAAGACATATAGTTGACATTGTTAAGTGTTTCCAATGGTCTAGATTTTTAGTCCATGGTATTATGACTTTTAGAGAAAACCTGTTCACATTATGACAATGTAGTAATCTAATAGGTCAAAAATATTATCAATAGACAAAGGTAGGAGGTTCACAAAGTTCCTGCTGACAGGGAAAAAAGCAATGTGATATTCCAATAATAGTTTAGATGTTAAGAAGGACATGTTAAAACACAGAGTGTCTCGGAATGTCTCATCTATCCTGATTAAATCAACAGAAGTAGGCCAGGATAGGAGAATCCTTATGGCCTGCAGATATGTAATTTGTGGTGTTTCTAATTTGAAAACTGGAATAGATTTTTAATTTATGATTGAAAAGATTGAGTTCACCTTTGAACAGTTTAGGTAAATTAGATTGCCCCCAAGTCACACTTGAAAAGCACCACCACCACCACCACCACCGTCAGTTTCAATTTGTAAAATGGAACCAATGAAATAGTCGCTAGGGGCACATTCGCACACCTAGTCCTTAAATTATGCATAAATAAGAACCACCAACACCTCCAGCAGGCAAATTAATTTCAAAGTGTGAGGATTGCTATTGAGAAAACTGTGTTCAAAAGTTCAACTCAGCAATACCAGCAGGGCTGTACTAATGAATCAACTCTAAAACCATGATAGAAATGGAACAGAGATGCCTGAAATCCACTCACGTAGGCTTCCCTACAAGAGCTTTGTGAATTTAACTTCAGAATATTAGATACTGTATGTTTAAAGGACAAAAGAAACCCAAAAGAGAGTAACTAATAAATGCAAGTTAAAATTCTTAATTTCCTCTCCTTCTCTAACAAAAGTTACAAGAACGTTATAAGGGAAAAATGTCAATTGCACAAAGATTTAGAAGGCAGCCATAGGTCTATGAGTTCTCATTAAATTAGTTCTATAAATCAGACTCTGTACAATAATTCTAAAAAATAAACCTTATCTTATCCAGGAAAGCCCATGGTATATATTTATAACCTCATAAGATTCTATAACTTATGTTACATATTGTATTATGTAAGCCCATTTAAATTATACACTTTAGCTTCCTTAAGCCAATGATTTTAAAAGTTCATGACCATGATAAAATATATTGCTCTTAAGAATAAATAGTCTTTATGCCTATCATAACTATGTTCTACCAATTAAATTACACCAACATTTATGGGACAAAGTTCTTAGAGACAAAGATTGTGTTCAATGCCTCCAGTGACACCTACTGGTTATGAAGCACACCAAGTTCTTGAAGATATTTGAAAATCATATTATCATAGATCTATATTTTCACCCTCAGGTCTCCAATTCATCATCCACCACAAATTCTTGCTTTTAATCAGCTAAATTATTTTAGTAGATTTTTGGTAACATGAAATATATACAAATAACCTTTTCTTTTTGAAAATAAGGATTTGACACACAGTAGTTTCTGTTATCTTTGTTAAGTATGACAAAGAAGTGCCCTTTTTGTGGATAACGGGTTGTCACAAATCATTTCATTTATGCTTATGCAAAACCAGATGTCTGTCCTTAGCCAAAATATTCAAGAGTGATGGTGCTCCTCACAAACTGAGGGGAAAATGAAGGGCAAAGGTGGCTTCTGCATGAATTACAAATTTACAGAATGGTCTAACCAGTGCTTTCCCCACTTTTGAATTCTCATTATTCTCTGGTCTATATTATACCATTAAGAAATTGTTCACATGCAGTTCTTTAGCCATTGCTAATATTAAGTATACGAGAGTCCCTTTCTTGGATCATCCTCAAGAAGCTGGGAATATGGTAACATGGATGTAATGACTTTAATTTTCACAATGACCCTTCAAGTTAGCAACCGGTGCCTCTGTTTCTAAGATAAAGAAACTGACACTCAGAAAAATCAGATACTTTGTTCAAGGTAATACATGTTGACAAAGTTAGGATTCTAAATTCAATCTGTCTTGAGTCCAAACATCCTCTTCCATTATGACACATAAATTTGTTACCAGAAATATCTGTCTATCCAATCCCAGCCTTAGTGGCTGTTGGGAACTTCCTATTCTCTCTGGGCTACCCCCAATCCCTGCCCACAAGCAATGACCACTTTCTAGCAAGTGATACTCCTACTTGTCAGCAGAGTTTCAGAAATATCATTCTGCTTTTTGCCTAATGGTTAAAGTTCCTGTAGGGTGATGGACCTATTGCCTTTTTGTTGACAATATCATATTACAGCTTCTGGACCTCAAGCCTTTCTTTGCATCTCCCTATTGCTAGAGCAGTGATTTATCAAGAGAGTCTTAAAAAAAAAAAACAACTACCAACCTGTAAGATGCTCCAGTGATGGGCGCATGTCATGATACATCTGTTAAAACCCAGAGTGTACAACACCAAAACTGAGCCCTAATGTATCCTATGGATTTTGGGTGATAATGATGTGTCAGTATAGATTCATCTTTTCTTGTAACAGATGTACATGTGTGGTATAAGATCTTGCTGAAGGGGGAGATTATGCCTGTGTGGGGACAGAGGGTACACGAGAAATCTCTGTACTTTCTGCTCAATTTTGCTCTGAACCCAAAACTGCTCTAAAAAGAAAGTTGAAAAGTATCGGGGGTTGGGGGAGTAAACTGCCAATACCTGGTCCCACCGAAGGCAATTAATTCAGGATCTCTGGTGGTCAGACCTTTGTATTCATGTCTGTTTAAAGCTCCCCAGGTGATTTTAATGTGCAGCCAGGTTTGAAAACTGCTGTGCTGTGTCTCCTGTGTATCTGGTGTATGGGGAGTGCCTCGGGCCTGAGTTTGTCCTCCTCACAAGCACTCTGGAGTCATCACCAAGCTGATTACTCAGCTTCAGTCTCCCTTGAATGGTGATGATGCTTATGTTATATTGTTAAATATAGCAATAAATCTATGTCCCTGGTAAGTGACCAGATGTGTACCTAACACAGCACATAAACACCCGTATCCCTTCTGAGTCTTTGCCCAGCCCCTAAAATATGACTTTTTTGTGTGCCTTCTGAGACTGAGAATTGATAGCCGCTCCAATGTGGGTTTGATTCCTGGCCCCAGACTCGCCCTTGAATGCCTGTAGCCCTTGTCTCCACTCTTGCCATCACCTTTCATCAAGTCTATACCCACATGTGTTCATAGACATCAAGAACTTCCTCCAGTGTTCCCTCCCTGACTGTGGGAGTCCTGGGTATGCCGCTTCTTCTACTGTTAACCTGGTAACTGTTAATTCCAGCTTTAGCTCTTGTGAAAATGTCCATGATCTCAGCACTAAAACCATCCCATGACCTCTAAGTGTATCCTCCATTCATATACACCAGCAGCTAGGCCTGAGTGGGCATACTTAAGCCCCACTTTATTTTGCTAGACTGCAAGCCATCTGAGGGCAGAAGACACATGTATTCATCTCTACTAGGAGGTCCTGTACTTGATCAGGCTAACTAGATATTTAAATATTGTGAACGAATAAATTAGTCTTTCTTTCCTGAGGTTCTGAAATATGTTTAGAAAATTAACACTATCTACTCCCATCAATATAATGGGCTTGGGCTGGTTTTTTCCAACTGTGGCAATAAGAGTTTCTATTGAGTTACATCACTGCTTCACTCGAACACTCTTTTGACCAATGTCAAATTGTGGGATAGTTCTATAAAATATTTAGTTACATAAATTATTTTGTGTCACCAGTGCCTCATTCTAAACAATCAAAAGGTGCACCTGAGGGCTATATTATGTCATTTTTATCAAATACTACATTTAGTTTGTGAATAAAAGATAAATCACTCCCCAGTAAGGAGAGATTCCTTTCTTAAGGTAGAACATGGCATCTGCTGTTAAGTCCCCATTCTATCATTACTTAGCTATCTGACCACCTCCAAATTTCTTGATGATGTCAACTATTTCCTGGGGTTTATTATTATGTATTTCTTGTAAGAAGATGTATGTGCCACTTAAGGTCACATAACAATAATGACAATTGATCATTATTATCCTTGGCATTTTCTTTACTTCTCCATAATTTTTTAAAACTATGCTTTTCCCTACAATTTAGATATGAAATTTGTCATCTATCTACATTGTATTTGGGAAGATTTGCAATTTGCTAGATCAGCCAATAGGCTTAAGATACAGTTTTTCATTCCTAAGAATACATTGTTTAAAACTTAATTGGCCACCATAGTTCAGAAAATATTTTGGTAATGTAAAGAAAGCTTTAATAAAGCAAATTGTGTATATTTATCATCCTTGTCAATCAACTAATATCCAAAGAGCATCATTATGTTCTTTAGCTGCTTTATGAGGGATGGATGATCTTAGATTAGCTCAACCACCAGGTCTCTATAACTTACTCCAACATCCTGATTCTCAGAGAATTTTGTAATTCCTCTCTCACCAGTAGAAAAGAAAGATCAAGTCAGTTCTACCTGATATATTGGGTTGGCCAAAAAGTCTGTCACAGTTTATCCATAAAATAAAAGACACATTTTTCATTTTCACCAGTAAGTTTATTGATTTGGGTATTTTGAGTATGTGGCTATCTTCCACATGGTTTAACATTGATTGTTCTCAGTTAATGTCTCAATTTGATCACTATCAATTTCAACTGGTCTACCTGACCATGGAGCATCATCCAATGAGAAATCTCCAACAAAAACTTCACAAACTACTTTTGACATATTCGATCAATCACAGCATCTTCTCCACACACCACACAAATCTTTTTTTCATTTCAGTTGCATTTTTACCTCTCTTGAAATAATAAAGCATACTATGCTGAAATTGTTACATATTTTCTTCCATCTTCAATATTAAAATGCATACATGAAAATTCACCAATTTTAATTTTCTTTTAAATGCATGCTGATATGACAGCCATCACAATACGATCTAACAAAATTGTTTTGAATGAAGTTAAAAACAATTAAGTACTCTGAAAACCATCTTACAGAAAATCCAAAAGACCTTTGTGGCCATCCCAAAACAGGAGGTAGATGTTGAACCAGATACTGGCATAGTCAATCTGCCCAAGAGTGTTTTGATGCCCTATACATAGAGATTGATATTTTGGAATAGGAATGATGCAGCCAGACAGACCAGATGTTTGTTTCTGTCTGGTTGGGGCTGTGATTGTTCAAATACAACCTAAGAAAAGGCCTAATAAGTACATGCTGTGGTGATGAAAGTTCCTGCAGCGCTTCCAAGGTTCCATTATTTGATTTGAATTTTAGCCTGATGTCAGGACTCTGGTGGGGCCCTATTATACCACTTTATAAAATATTTTTGTGTTCCTAATTTGGTATATATTTAAATGTATATATGTACACACATATATGTTTGTGCTTGTTATTTAAGATATTTCAACTAAGCTTTAAAACATTGAAACTATCTGATTTGCATTTTTCAACAAGAACCAACATTTGTATTTATTTATGAAAATATTTTTGGCATAAGACTTTCTATTAAATTATAATAAGAAGCTTTCTCTAGCACCCTGGGGAATCTGGCAACCAGCCTACCTCCTACCCAGATCAGTCTTCCCCACCTACCCCTGCTTTCTCCCACCCCAAATATGCATAACTTACAGCTGTAGTCTTGCCTGAAGCTGGTATTAAGGAGAAATGAAAAGTTGAAGAAAGCAGTTTTGTGTTCACATGGCTATGATTCCCATGATCTCTCAGGTTCCACAGGAATCAACAGATTAACCATCTGTCTTTTGAGTAACTCTGTTTTAATTTTCTACCAAATAGACACACATGTATTTTATATTTAAAACCTTAAAATTTATATTTTATATCTTAAAATAACACCCAAGAAAGTAACTGAGTACAATTATTCATATGCCCAAAAGGCCTGGAGAGCCACGCCCCTGCCAATTTTTAAATTTCCTAATCTAATCCAATTTATCTTTCCAGTCTAAACTGGATCAATTACTCATCCTCCAAATAATTTTAAAATTGTAATTATCATTAATTACTACCACTAAGGCAATAACAACATAATAATAATAACTGCTTATTATCTTTTAAGCAATATACTCTGTACTTTTCATGATTTCATTAACTGTCAAAATTCTACTAGGGAAGTTATTATGATACCCATTTCACAGATGGTAAATCTGAGAATTCAAGAGGTTCAGGTTGCTTGTTCAAGATTGCACACCAAGAAAGTGGAAAAACAGGGCATCTCTATAAACAGTCATATATTTCAGTAGAGGCATAAATGATTGAACCATTTTACGTTTATCAATGGCTAGTAAAGGTGAAAAATGAATTCCTCATGACCCAGCAATTTGGCTTCTAGGTAAATATGCTCCAGAAACAATCCAATATGTCCAAGAATGTTTATGGTAGCATTTATTTTTAAATTAAGTTTATTGAGGTGATACTGCTTAATAAAATTAAATAGGTTTCAATCAAACAGTTCTATGACACATCATCCGCATATTGCATTGTGTGCCCACCTCCCAAAGTCAACTCTTCCATCACCATATCCTTGACCCCTTCTACCCTTCACTACGCCTTCCACCCCTCTTTCCATCTGGTAACCACCATACTGTTGCCTGATATCTAAAATCTCATAGTACATTCTATAATAGTAAAATTTGGAAAAATATTCAAATCTCTAATATTACAAGTCAGGATATTGAAATTTAATCTCAAAGGAAGAAATGATTTTACATAGATTTCAAAATACATATATTTAATTAAAAAAGCAAGTGGCAGAATAAAATATATGTAAATATATGAAAACAGGGCCTGAAAGCTCTAAATTCATGACAGAATTTAGACCTCAAGTACCTTTGGAGCAGGACAAGACTTTTCTCCACAGATGGGAGAAAAATGATTTCATCCTTATAATGTTGAAGCACTTAGGCATATAAAGCTTATCCAAAGCAAAAATATTACCATTTGTTGATTCTGGATACAGAAGTACTAAACTATGCCTTTTAAAAAGAAGGAGAAAATGATCTTCTTCTGAATTCCATAGTTTAAATTTTTATTTTATTTTGCAATAGGCTCTGCTACTCCTCATAAGTAATTTTAGCACTTGTTTTTTAAATTAAAAAAATGTAAGTTAATATTTTTCAGACTTAGTAGCTGAACATAGAGATAGCTGGAGAAGTAAAAGCAAAAATTCATCAGCTCAGAAATATTAAACCTATACTCTAGCTTTTAGAAATTTAGTACAATAGGAAAATGAAATATCGTAAACATATTTTTAGGATCTGTTCTTTTTATATTTATAGTGATAAACTTTTTCCTGTATCCTTATTAATAAAACAATAATAATGTATACTGAGTTATGACTAGACATTGTGCTAAAGTTTTACGTGCAATTTATCATTTATTTCTCATAACATTTTATGAAAAGACACTTTCATCTCAATCTAAAAGATGAGGAATCTATTTGTCATATCTGTGAAATGAAAATGCTAATAGCTACTTCATAGATTGGTTGTAAAGACTGAATTGATGTATATAATGGTACTTACACATAATAAGCTAATATTATTGATTTGAAAACAAGGAGAGTAAAGCTTAGAGAGATAAAATAACTACCCTGAAGGCCTAGAGCCAGGAAGACTGTGTCACGGAACCAGGAGGGCTCAGTAGCTATGCTTAGCTGCGGTTACTCTCGAAGATCCCAGTTTACTGTTTGCTCTCTTAGTGTTTAACAATACAATAACAGTTTTCATGTATTTGTTTCACAAAGATACAAATATTTGATTAAAAAATACATGGTGTTGGTGAGATTGAGGTAAACTAGGCACTCATTGCTGTAACGAGTGTACAAAAATTGGTATGATTTCTTGGGTGGGAAATTTAATAATCTCGATCAAAATTTACAGTACACCTGTGTTCTGACCCACCGGCTTCCCCCCAAACTCTCTGCTTTTGTGGAGACAGATACAGGAGGAGCCTCACTGCATCACTGCAGCAGCAGAGACTGGAAACAGCATCCGTGACCATCAGTGAAGCACTATCTATAAAACATGACGTAGTCATACAACAAAATACTCTGTAACCTTTAAAAAGCATAAGGCAGACCTGTGACAGTGATATTAAACCATCTCTATTGCATTTCACTAACTTTAAAAAGAAGGATGAAGAAGAGAATATATAACATGCTAGCATTTGTATGAAAATAATCATAAATATGTAGGCTTAGATGTGCACTTAATTGTCTCTAGAAACGTACATAGGAAACTAAAACAGGGGTTTCCCCTAAGGTGAAGAACCACATGAATCAAGGGTTGGAGGGAAATGCACATTTAATCCTACGATTTTTACCAATTTCACTTTTTACTATGCACATGCATCAGTTTTGTAAAGTGCTTTAAAACTAAAAAACAGAACCCTCCATAAAGTGATTATACATAGTATCACCTGTTTAAATGCTCCATAGAAAAATACTCTGTCTAAAGTCAGCATTGCTCTTTTATTTCCTCTCCCAAAGTAAGATACTGACTGGGAAAACCTTGGCAAGGAAACCAGTCTGCCTAAAATGAGATTTGGGGAAGCCGGAGCTGGGGTGACGAAGGAAGAAGGAGCAAAAGGAGTCACAGCTTTACCGATGTAAGAGACTATACGAATGGGGGCGGGGGAACGGAGAACTCTCCTAGAAGTTCAGTCTCAATCTCAGCCCAGAGTCTCAATGCCTAAAAAATGGCAACAGTGATGACAATGTTGGAATTTGCACCTGGAGAGGCAGCAGGCATGGAAATAACATCTGGGCAAAAGTGAATAGAGTGGAGGTACCCTCATGGAGAGCTGCCTCTCATAGCTTGAAGCAGGTCTTTGCACTTAGGTTTCCAGATGATTTCAACAAAAATACCAGACATACTTGACAAATCTATAGCTGGGAGCTCACAAACCAGATGGCTTAAAAGTGGACATCAAACAGATTTGTTTGCAGCATCAGGTCTCCTGGAGGACAAAATAAAAGGTTGAGGAAAACTTGGTGAGCATCTCTCCATCTTTGAGCCTTCCTCTTGAAGTGAAGAGCACAGTGATGGGGCAGAACGGGTGGTTCAGAGCCCCACATTGTGTGGGCCAAACATGCAGGCGTGCTGGACTCCGCTGGGACCTGTGCTGCCATGGCTTAAGGAAACAACGGTTTCAGTGGCGAAATCATATTCCCTGATATAAAGTGTGCATCAGTGGTCGTGAATTTTTTTTCTTGCTGCTTTTAAATTTGCCTCCACATGAAAAAATGAAGAATTTCTTGAGTGGAGGTGAAAGAAATCACACCTTAATTTGCAAGCTATAGAGAGAACAATAGTAAATAATTATGATAAGAGAGTTAGATAAGAGAGCTTTTCCTAGGTAGTAGGGGCTGAACGTGCAGTTTACAGCAACACTGGAATATGCAATGCTCTGTGCATGTGTGTGATGTATATTATACAGAAATCTGGCTTTTTGATAAATCCTACAAACATTTCATTTTGCCATGAGAAATAATCAATTGCTGAAGCATATTCTGAGGAGGGTAGAGAGGAAGAAATGAAAAGCAACCGAGTAAGGTCTATTCTAGAGAGTGTGTGTGGCGGGGGGTGGACACTTTGTAAAAAAAATAATAAAGCTAAGTAAATAAACAAATTTAACTTAAAAAAATAAATCTAACTCTCCAGGTAACTTAAAATACTTACTGATAAAATACATGTCAGCTGCCTTTCTTTTCTTTACAAAAAATCTAGTTGTTCTTAATCATTTCCACCTCTTCTTACACCTTTGGTAAATGCAATTCCTCAGTTTCACTTTATTGTTGCTTGGGAATGTTCTTGATTTGTATTACATCTCAAATGATGAAAACTTTGTAAGAATTGTCCTAGATCCTAACTAACTGACCCACCTGCCAAATTAATTTTACTTATCAAGTTCCTTTGTTTATTCTTTTAAGGTGCTGAGAGTCAATCAGATTTATTATTGTTCTCAAAGAAACACAGATTGAGTTTTAACAGATGTTCAAATGTTTTAATTTCCAGAGTTTGCAATTCCCACGTGGCTTTAATGAGTTCATTCAGCAATGCTGCTGGCTTTTTCTAGGTACTGTATGTTTTCACACTTGGTTTTTCAGCTCTTTGTACTAGAAAGGAGAGGCAGTGAGGCAAGTTTATTGTGGGAATGGAATTCTGCCTGTGGGTTCAAATGCAGGAGCATCCTTAGCTGGGGTGTGGGAAGTAATGTGGGGTAATAAATAAGAAAACACCTCAAAATAAAACTCTCCACTATGAAATTTAGCAATGTGTCTCTTATCAAACCAATACTAAATCTTATTTGATATTTGCAACTCTCTTTGGTTATAAATAATGACATTTTGTCTTACTAGGTATTTGCCTGACAAAATTTTAAATAAAAATATAAGGTTTAATATTTGTAGATTCTATTCTTAGACTATGTCAGATGAAATCAAATAAAATCTAATTTAAAAATTCAGATACAATCTTTGTAGCCTTCTGTTTTCAATCAATGCTAGATTCTTCAGGGATAGAATTAATAGTGTTTGCTTCCATACATCAATAACTCAGCAATCATATCTGTTATTCTTTTTCTCTTCCAAGTGCTTGGCACCAAATATATAATCATTCATAAAAATATTAAATGAAATTCTTCTTATCCTATGGGATATTATGTATAGGAATCTGATGTGATGGCACTGATTTATGCCTTTTTCCAAGGAAAAGCCATGCTTGGTGTAATATAGTGTAGTATAGCATAACAGGTGTAATGTGTTGATACTGACAATTGCTATAAGTTGATGTTTTAGGTTTTGTGATCTAATACATATTATAATCGCTTAGGTAAGATTTTTATTGTGTAGGCTTTCAAGCGATTGCCAGGTATAAAATCCAAGATTGATGGAGTTAGAATAAGAAATACAATTGAAGAAATAGAACACATTTTTTTTTTCAGGATAAAAGAAGAAAGGTAGGAAGACATTCCAATCATTTTATACTCTCTTCACTCTGGCTCAGACATAATTGCAAGGCATTAATTTGTGTTTTGCTTTATTCTTTGCTTTTTGCTTTTTCACTTCTACCCCAACTCTATCTAGCCAAAAAAAAAAAAGAAGGCATATTGGTATGTTGGATAAGTCACTTGTTTTTGAACTCCAGACTATAGGAAACAAAATGAAACAAAACAAAACAAAGACTTTGGGTGATATAGGGCTACTAAGATTTCCAGTTATTCAAAGCAATTCATGCTGAAGCAATTTAATGGTGTTACCTTTCCCATCTAAGTCCATTGTTTTAGATAGCCTTAAGGTAACCAGATGAGAGAGGTTTTCAAAAATTTAAAATAATATATTAGCAAAGTAAATTTAATTTGGATTATTCTGGGGATGAAAGAATGTTTTATTCATAGAAAACTTACAACATCAAAAAACTATGGTACATTTACACAGTGGAATAGTACGCAGCAGAAAGAAAGAAAGAGCTACTACCCTTCACAACAGCAAGGATGGAACTGGAGAGCATTATGTTAAGCAAAATAAGCCAGGGGGTGAAAGACAAATACCATATGATCTCACCTATAAGTGGAACCCAATCAGCAAAACAAACAAGCAAGAGAAATATAACCAGCAATATTGAAAGAAAAAAGAATTGACAGTAACAAGAAGGAAGAAGGGAGGTGGGTAACGGGGAAAAGAAGGGGGAAGCATGAAATCAAGGAACATATGGACAAAGCCAAAGTGGGGAAGGATTGAGGATGGCAGGTGGGGGTTGGTGGGGCAGGGGAAAGTGGTGGCAGGAAAATACAGACAACTGTATTTGAACAATAAAAATAAAATTACAATATAAAAGATTATAGTAATAAGTCCAATTTAAAAACATGATCTTGCCATATATATAATACAGAGAGGAAAATTCAACAATTTTTCCTGATAAAACTCAGAAAATCACAGGGAAGTATACTTCCTGAACGGAACATAGGGTGCCCATCCTATACGCATTGTCAAAATCATAATTATGGTAAAAGGCAAGAGGCATTCTCAATAATGAGAAAAGTGACAAGGATATGTGCTATCCCGGTGTGGTGTTTGCTCTCAGTTAAGATCCTGGAAGGGAACAGATGACGCACTTCAGCTGGGTAACGGGGTTAGAGAAACAGCAAAGGACTCTGCAGCACCCTAAATTAGTATCAGCAGGGAGCCGCAGCCACTCACAGGGCTGAGGGGCAAGTGCGGGCATCCACTACCAGAACTGGGAACGGGTAGCGAGGCTGAGAGGACTCTTGCCCGGACACAACCCAGACAATGATGAAGCAGGGCAGAAACTGTAGAAATACTTACATTCCCCTCATTTTGCTCCCATTCTTGTTTCCTGCCAGTTCCCTCATTGGCTGAAGGTAAATGAGAGCCAGGAGGCAAGGAGGCCCTACTGAGGCAGCCTTGCAGGCCTGTCTCTGTGGACACAGAAGGGCACAGGGGGAGCAGGGCTCTGGGGGGATGAGAGAGAAAGGTGTTCAGGGCACCCAGATTGCTCGGCACCCTAAGTGGTACATCCAGATACAGATGAAAAATCTGAATACAGAACCTGAGCTTTTAATGACCACACTTACTGTTTCCCCCAATCTTGAAATTACCTTTTAGATGATCCAAAGGGAAAAAGGATTCCAATCTCAGTGATGGCAAATATCATAAAATGCCTAATTAATGCCTAATTTTGATACAATATCAAAATCAGAAAATATGTAGGAATAAACTTTAAAAATGTATAGGCACTATGTAAGGAAAATATTTTCTCAAAAAATATAACATGTTACTTGATTAAATTTTCAGGGAAAACATGCTCCTAAGCTGGAATATTTGAAATATGTCATTTGTTTTTCCCTAATCGATTTTAGACTTAAACTACTCTCAATTAAGCTCTTCATGGGATTTTTAATTTTAAATTATCCTTAAAGCTGCTTTGAAAGGAAACTGGCAAAAACAAAAGCTAAGGTATTTTTCTAAAGATTATTGAATAGAACACTTACCCATTCAATTGGGGAACAATAAAACAGTATTTCAACTATAAAATATATTTCTATGAATCAAATTAGCAGGGTTTTCCCCACTCTGTTTTGTTTTAAACATCCAGTACAAGGGCGGATGTGCTGACAAGATCATTCTCATAGCTGCTGGGAGTGTAAACGGGTACAAACTTCATGAGGCGCACCCTGGTAATAGGGGTGGAAACCTTAACTATGTTCATACCATTTGACTCAGTAACTCAGTTTTTAGTAATTTATCCTCAGAAGGTAATTAGACTGCACAATGATCTAGCTAAGCAATTATGCATAGCATAATAGCTTTTTAAAGCAAACAACATAAACGTTAAATAATATGGAATTTGTTAAATTATGGAAGATTCAGGTACTAAGATGCCAGGTAGACCCTAAGGACATTTGTTTAAAAATGTCGGTTTTTAAAAACATAATGTTAATCACCAAATGATTTCAGGTACATTAGAATTAGATAGCTAACAATTTAAAAAAAAAAACAAAGGAATTGATGTATACATATAACTAATCTTAAGAAAATGGAAGTCTTTTCTTTCTTATCAAAAAGAAATGGAAAGTCATGAAAAAACTATAATTACATTATAATATTTAAACTGTGATTTTTTAAACTATAGATCAAATCAAATTTAAATTTAAAAAGAAATTGATTTATAAAAAAATGTAATAGATAGTGGTCTACTATTCTTTATATATGAAGAATTCTTTAAAATGATAAGAACTCTAATAATCTAATAGAAATAGTGGCAAATGGTATAAAATGACAAATATCAAACTTCTTTAGTAGTCAAACTGCAAATTAAGACAAACATAGGGCACTATTTTTTCTTATCAAATAATCAAAGATAAAAGTATATAATATTAAATTTCTTGTAGCAGACACAAATTTCAAGCGAAAGTATAAACTGGAACTATATTTCTGCCAAGAAATTTGTCAGCATATACATAAAAAAATTTAAGAATGTTCATACTTTAAATTCTCCCTTGGGGATTAACTATAGGAAATTATTAAAATATATTAAAAAGCATAATATTTACCCAGCTTTACTTATCAGATTGAAAATGGGAAACAGTGCATAATATGCACAAAAACATAATTGCTAAATAAATTTTGATATTTCCACATGAAGAATGATTATACAGACATGAAACTGGAATTCTAAGAAATGTTAATATGAACAGCCTTGATATGATACTAAGTTACAATTCAGGGTACAGCAGAGGTGATCCCATTGTGGCATATATGTATGCACATGTGACTGAACAAATTAGAGGTAATAGTCCCTGAGCATTTACTATATCCCAGACATTGCTCTAAGTGTTTTACAAGGTCTGCCAGTTACTAACTTATTGCCTCCCAGCTCCAAATTTACCCCTTTTGTCTGCTTTAAGAAAATGTAGCTAGACCCTTTAAATGTCAGTAGAGGGTCCTGGAGAGACATTGGAGGAGGAAGGGTTTTTGCTTCCTGTTTCCTAGGCTCTCCAGCACCCCGGTCTGGCAGTACATAGTGACCAGCGTCTTCCTTTGGCCTCTGTCCTTCCCCCACAGGCAGCTTCATAGCAAAGGCTCCTTCAAGACCCTTTCCTATGAAAATTTTATGTGATCATAAAGGATCTTGGTTTTTTATTCTTTATTATTAGTATTTCCCTGGTAGTCTAGAGGGCAGCTTTCTGTCAAGTTCTGACAATGTGTCTCTGTGACCATAGCAAATTCTCTTTCATTCAATGAGGCACAAACCTGGCTCTTTTTAATAAGGTTTGGATGAAGAGAAAGGAAGGAACTCTTCCTTGGGAGTTCTAATGACAATTATGTCATTTAATGCCCATAGGAACTGCAGGTAATAGACTATTATCTCTGTGTTACAAATGGGAAAGCTAAGGCATCATACAAGATCATACAGGGAAAAATTGATGAAAACAGAATTTAATGCATGCACTTTGGCTCCAAACCACTGACTTGCAACCACTATGCTATACTGACATTTGAAATATTGAGTATATTCACACAAATATAAAAAAAGACATTGGAGGGAAAAGCAGGTACATGTATATGGTAACTATATTAAAATTGTGAATATTACAAGTATCTTATTTTACTTGGTGCCATTTCTAAATTTCCTTCAATACGCAACTATTAATTGCATAATCAGAAACACATATTTAGGTTAAGAATGAAATTCCAAGGAACCCTCTTTGGACCTCAAATATCTCAATCTTTACATGAAGTCATACTGCAAATACAAAAAGTACAAACTTGAAAACTATTCTGATAACCAAAGCCACTCTTATTTTTACAGCCTTCAGTTCAGTCCCTCTTCTGATGTGCAGGCGCAATCACTACCACTGAAAACACCATTCCAAACTTTCAAAAGATCCATGCTTACAGTCCTTTCAGTACCAAGGCAAGAGTAAGTATGGCTAAATTTTAATTTGCATAATTGCAATCCCACACAAATAAAAAGCATTCATTATGGTTATGCCTGGCTTGGCTCCAGTATGTATCATTCCCTAGACTATACAGCTAATATTATTAACAGTGCAGAGCAAATTTATAATAAGTTTTCAGGAACCTAAACTATGAACATTACTTCACAATTTCTTTATGTAGTTATCCATCATTTCTCAAGGAAGCCTTTAAAAAAACCGATTTGTCCTGAATTCTTTACATCACATGTGATAACTTACTCTCTAGTTTTCTATTGACTATATTACAATCTGTGACATTTTCTCCTTCTTATTCCTGAAATACAATTAGTTTATAGGGGATGCCTGCTGGTCGGGGAGAATCAATCTCCTAATATGCCTGATATTCTTACCCCCAAATGGTTCAGTATCAACAGCAAAGCAATAGTGTCTTATTTATAAGAAAAAAAAGGAACCTATACTTTTCCTGTATACTTCTACATATATATGGCAACATAGTTGGAATCATCACTTCTAAGTTAAAAACAAAATATAAGTAATTTTATTTTTAAGTAATTTGCAATTACTTAAGGGAACTCCAGGTCAAAACTCAGGTTCTTAAAACAGTGGGGATCATTAAAGTTGTACATTAGGTAGCAAAAACTGAGATTTTTTTTAGCTTTTTCTACTCATATTTAGAATACTGTTTTCAACTGTTCCACAGATTATGTTTATGTTAATCTGATATGATCATAGAAGATCTTGATTAATCATTCTTTATTAATCTTTTGTTTGTACATTCATCATACATTCAGTGATTCAATCAACAAATATTTATTGAGTCAGAAATAACACTTAGGGAAGAGAATTATATATTCAGTTACTAGATAGCTAATATAAGCATAATTTATGGAATACAAATATGAAGACAAATACTAGAATTTTTATAGTAATATCTTTATGTTCCATGCTAAAAGTCTGCTCAAATCACTTAGTCATCTGTGGCTGAAAGGATTATTTCTTGCCCTATCTGTATTTCTTTTCTTGTCTTTTTCCATTGTCCAGGTTCTGCTCCTTGTGTGTTACTCACTGCTTTTGTCTTTCACAGCCTAAACTAGACGGTTTTCATATGTAAAGACCTTACATCTGTTTGCAACGTCTATATAAGAAAATTCTTATTCACTACATTTGCAATTGCTTATTTTATTTTACTTTTTAAGAAGAAAAACTTTATTTCAAACAGGTTTGGTGGTATGCATGCTACAGCAAAAACTGGTTGTCACAAATAGTTTCATTTCAAACCTGCATTATTTTTTCTTTTTTCTTTATTTTTTATTGTATTGTTTTCCATTACCATTTATCCCCCTTATTCCCTCTTCTATCACCACACTGCAGTAATATATAAATTAGACATTATTTAGGAATGGTTCATTTCTGGTAGATTCAATCTAACACTATATCAATTTTTTTGCATTTATTGTAGACCCTATTTTAAAACTAGAGGTTAAATTTCCTCACCAAAAATGTTAATAACAGCTACTACTAAGGCAATGAACTGTGAAATTCATTCTCCAGCATTGCTTTGAAAGTATACCAGTAAGTTGTGAAGAGAAAAATCTGACTTTACCCATATGTATTATTTTACTATATTAAATTCTTCAGTCATCATCGATTGTTTCTTTTCTTCTTATTTGACCTCAACCAATCAAACAGCAGTGTTTTCTCAGGTCTTCTGCTAAGAGCAGTTTCATCTTCTACTTCTGTACATGCAGGGTTAGTCAAAATGATTTGCTCCAAAGTAGCCTTGACTGCATTAAATTCCTCCATTTAACAGGGATCCAGTGTTCACCATGAGCACTTCATTCTTAGACAACTTTTGCACCTTTGTTGCCTTCTTGTCTCCTTCAGTGCTTACAACCAAGCAGCCATCCAAACAGGAAATAGGAGATTTCCAATTCTGTAAAGATCTCAGGTAAAACTCTAACTAAACCAAGTATCTGCTTGACCATTCTGTCAGCCAGGCACGAAGTATGGTCAATTTTTGGTCCAACTCCCATAAGACCTCCTGGAGCAGCATAATGAAGATCACTGTGCTCAGTAAATAGTGATACAATTTTGAAAAAGATTAGTTTACACGTGAGATTTCCTTCACTATATTTGGAAACAATACGAGGTCTGATTTCTACATGTTGGCCGATGTTTAGCACTCCTTTCAGAATCCTACCAGCAGCTACACCACTCCTCCCCCTCAGGGTCACTGGCTTCACAGTTTTGTTGACATCAATGCAATTGCTTATTGCAAATATATTTTTCAATCATATTGATATGTTTCCTGTGATATGTTTTGCTAGATGCTTCCTGTGATATGTTTTGCTAAATGACTGTTCTAGATTCTTGTTACCAATAAAGGCTTTGTTTTTTAATTGAAGTTTTCTCAATTATAGGTGTCTATATATCCTGCTTTGTCTTCTTGACTGTTCTTCTTCTAAAGATTTTACAGTTATAGTCCTTTTTTTTTGTTAGAAGAAAAACTTCTGGATAGATCCTCACTAGTAAGGAATTTCTCAATGCTCAAAAATATGTGTGTCATCATACTTTCTGTGGTAGATTAAAGGTGGCCACAATTTGCATCTTAAGTCAGGTCTCTTGGATATTCCCTCTGGGAGCCCTGGATAGTCAGGTAAAGAAGCCCAACTACCCTGAGACCTTCATCCTGGCTGGTGATTCCACAGGCAGATGCTCTGGTTAGCAGCCCCAACCAAACTTAGCTTTCTGGCCATTCCTGCCAAGGTGACAGGGCTTCATTTGAAACCACCTTGTACCCTCCACATGAGCTTACTCATTGGCTGAGCTATACTGAGTGACTTCTATTTATGCCACATGGAATGGAATATTCACCTGGACCAGCCTGAATTCCTTACCTACAAAATCAAGAGACATTAGAAAATGGTTATTCTGTAAGCACTTAAGTTTTGGGGTAGTTTGTTAAGCAGCAGTTGGTAACTAGTACTTTCTTCCCTGAACGTAGCAGTTTCATGGCTTTATTCTTTAAATGTTTCATACCCATTTTCATGTCAGCAACACTAATATGGTAATATTATTTTAAAAATTCTGCTTTCTATGGCATGAATTGGGATGCAGAAACAATCGTTGATCAGGTGAAATAGGATTTTAAAACGTCCCATTGGCCATTTTATTAAGTGAATTCACAGATGCAGTTAAACTAGAAAAAAAACTCCTGGCAGAAGAAATGGATTCTTCACAGAACGAAGGATGAAGGTGCTATCCTTGCTCAGCTTTATTTAGAAAGAATGAAACACTAAAACTTTTCTTCAGGGACAGGGCAGAGGAGGTAAAGGAACATTAGGGAGACAAAAGTTCAAAGTACATTAGGCAATTTAAAAGTTTATCAGATAACAAAATTCCTGATTTCTTCAGGTCTTTTGTTTTTTTGTGTGTTTTCCCCGTAAGCAGTGTGCTTCTTGCCGCTGCCATCATCACTATTTCATACTTGCGTATGTAAGATAAAATCTTGCCTCCAAAGCTGAAGATAAGAAGAAATATGAAGAGATGTACTAAAATGTGAGCTACCATTTCTATCTGAATTTGAAAGATGAGAATTCTTATCAAAGAACACAGCTCAGAAAGATTATTGTTCTTCAAAGTAGTGATTTCTAAGCCAGTTAATCACCTCGAAAGTTTTTCAAAATACTTTTTTCTAGAAATTCTGATGTGGAATCTAAGGATATGTATGTCTGTATTAGACATGATTCAGTGGGGGAAAACAAAGCA
This sequence comes from Pteronotus mesoamericanus, assembly GCF_021234165.1. Lineage (NCBI taxonomy): Eukaryota > Metazoa > Chordata > Mammalia > Chiroptera > Mormoopidae > Pteronotus > Pteronotus mesoamericanus. The sequence goes on along the minus strand of NW_026555245.1, from coordinate 28,444,863 downwards.
AATTTTTTAAAAAAGGAAAAAGTAACTCAAACTGACAAGCAAAAAAGAGTTTATTAATTTACATAACTGAATAACCTACTATTTTAGATATTTCTGTTGGGGTATACTTGTTACTTATGAATAACTTCAGTAGTGTCAATTCTTTGCTTTTTGGTTATAAGACTTAACTACTGACTTCCCACAGCTAAAGATGAGTTTATTCACCAATCTCTGTCCCTTGCATGCCTCCCCAAAACCCTCCTCATACTTTCAAATACTGTTCAGTATTCAAAGTAATATTTCTATAGCTATGTAGCAATTGCGTGTATACAAGCCATGTAAGTACACTTTCAAATTCATATGTAAACTCTCATGTTCTCTTAGAAGTGTTCATCTTCTCTCAGTTTTTCAAATACATTGTCTTCAATGAATTTCATCTTTTTCCATATGAGCTGTTTGTAGTCTGAGGCAGCTAACATGCTGGGATCTCCCTTTGCCTCTCTTCTAAACAATGTCTTGATTTCTAGTTTCCATGTCTTGCTCTTTCTTGATTTACTTATTTTGGTAAATGGAGGATAATATTTTGAGACACAGTGCAGCTAAAAAGTATTATCAGACACCCTTCGTTGTGACAGAGAGCTAACTGAATTCATACGTAGAAACTGGAAATCTTCTCTTGGAATTTTAAGGCAGATTGTCATTGTCTTCTAGCTCCCAACATCGTTAATGCTCAAGTTCAACACCACTGTGATCCTTGATCTTTTACAGGAAACCTTGTTTTTCTCTTGAGAACCTTGTAGGGAATGTAGGTCCTTATCTTTTCTCCCAAATATTTGAAATTTACAGTAGCATTGCTTGGTTTAGTTTTATTTTGATCCATTTTTCTATCAAGGGACTTTATGGTCTGAAAAATCTTGAATTATTTGTTTGACGATTCTTTTGTTCTCTATCTTTGCATCTCTGGTTACTGAAAGTTTGGACTTCCCAGATTAATCCTCTCATTTTCTTATGTTTTCTCTATTATTTTTTATTCTTTGTCTTGTGCCTTATCTCTGGACAGATTTCAATGTAATAATCCCAAATTCCTAATGCAGTTTTTCATTTCTACCATTATTTTAAAATTCTGAAACTCTTTTGGTTTTCTTTTTTTAAAAATAATGTTACGTTTTTATGAATAAAAGCTTTTCTATTTTCATGTGAACTTTAAGTGGGGCTTTTTTGCTTGGTTTTTATTTTACATTTCTCTCTCTCTCTCTCTCTCTCTCCTCTCTCTCTGTGGTTTTGGTAAAGTTATATGCTTAGGTTTCTTTTGTGTTCAAGGCTTTCCTCAAACCCTGATGTTCTTTGAGTCTTCAGTGGTAGGTATTATCACCATTTACCAAAATCTTGTTTTCTCTCTCCTTAACAGGATAATAGAAGGCCTCCAGTGACAGCTGCCAACATTCCCCCCACCTGACTACTTTCCCTCTCTTGAATGTGGACTGATTAATTGCAGTAGAAGTGATACCAGTCTCAGACATAGGCTTTAAGAGACTGACAACTTTCATTTACATTCTCTTGAAATGTTCTTACTACCATATGCGGAAGCCCACCAGGACTACTGAATAATGGATTAGCCAATGAAGGAGAAATGGGGTGCTCCAGTCAAAGGTTGACATCAACTGTCATTCATGGGAAAGAGACAACATCTTGACTATTTCAGCCTTTATTAAGTTCTTGGTTGAATGCAGCTGCTTCAGTGATTCTGGCTGACACCACAAGCGTGGAAGAATCACTGTATCAAGCCTAGCCAACCTTTAGAATCGTGAAAAAGAATACTTCCATACTTTTTGTATTAGGTCTCTGAGTTAGGGGGTAATAGATAACTTATGCAAGGAATATTATATATTCCCACTTTATGACATTAGGCTTATACAAGTGACATGCTTCACCAATGAAATGTTAGCAGAAGTGATGTCTGTCACATCTGAGCTTTAAAAGTCATTGCATGGTTTGCCATGCTCTTTCCTCTCTGCAAAAAAGTCAGAAATATTCCAGATAAAGGCTATTTCCCAGAATCCTAGATCTCACATTGAAGTTGACTTTGAGCAGAGCACTGCACTTCTGTAACCCATTGAGATTGGGAGATCCTGTACTATTCCAGCAAAACCTTGCCTTTCCTGCCTGATACAGGCATTGAAGAGCCAATGTGAAACTGGTGCGTGAGTGTGGGGTTCATTGTAGGACAACCTGCCAGGTGCTCTCTAGCTACTTCAGAAGTGAAGCTCTTATTTCACTGGCTGCTAGGAGTGCTGCCAGCTCGCAATTCTCAACTGTCACTCCTCTCTGGAAATTATCCTCAGTTGGGGAAAACCTTTGCCAAAGTCATGCCCCCTTCTCAGGAGCAACCTGTGTCCAAGGATTAGTCAGCATAAAAGCATAGAAACCCAACCCTCCTGTCATAATGCAGAATAACTTTGATGGACCCTCCCTGTTTCAAATCTTCCATGTTGTCAGCCTGAGACGTGATCACAGCCCAATGGACTCTTCTTAATCTTGTTTTTTTCCCCCTTTTCTTCTTTCCACAGGTGTGTTTCCCATAAGCTTCCCCTATTTAACTTTCTGCAAGGTAATCTCCATTTCAAGTCTATTTCCTTGGGAAACTAACTTACAATAGTTTTTTTTTTTTAAAAAAACCTTTTTATTAAAAAAACTTAGGGAGGATCTAATACCAATATCTTCAGGAATTTATCTTGGATTGGTTGAATTCCTCAATAAAGGATTTTCTAATGTCATGCTCAAGAGTATAGGTCAGATTTTTGGTGTCCTGGGAATAGAATTGAGGAGTAAACTGTTGGATATTGACAATTACTTTTTCAGCCGTCCCTTTACTATCCCTATTTTCAGTACAGTAAACCCCAATGGTGCCCAAAGCATTTGGTTTTACTCTCCACAAACAATAAACTCCCTGCCTTCTGCTGTTATAGGGAAGAGGCAACAATCCAGTTGTGTGAAATGAGTTAGTGGATCTGAGAGGCTATTTCTACTTAAAGGTACTTTAAGTCACTACAATTTTTGCATTATTTTTACTTTCATTTCCAAAAGTACCTAGGGTCCAGAAGTGCCAGTGCCTAATTCTACAATGCCAATCAAGTGCTTTTGGAGCGTTCCATCTCCTTACAACTTCCAGAATTTTGTTATTGTGGCCTCCACCCCCAATATCTCCTCTTCTTTATGTATGTATGACTTCTAGCGATGGTCACAAATACCCGCTTTTATATCATCTGACCTTTTGCCACCTGACTTTGCCACTCTTCACCTGTGTCTATGCCATACCAATTGTTAAACATTTTGAATAGACACCTTCTATTCAGCATCAATCAGTTCCTGATTCTAGATTGTCATGCTACATAACCTTCTTTTTCTGGAAAGAAATGGAGCCATTTTGAATGGTTCACAAATTCACTCTTTCTGGGGGCTGTCTCTATAAGAAATAGCATTATGGCTGCTGAAGGATTTTACTAGACCAACTTTTAGAAGTGCCACTGTAATTTTGAAAAACAGTTATTATTCAAAAGACGCCTTAGTGCTTTCAACTCAAGACTAGCCAGTATATTGTATAAGTGCTTTTCACCTCTCATTACTACATATTAGATCTGAATTCAAAGAATGTACATACATGACTATTTTAAAATAAAATAGAACCATATCATATTCTACATCAGATAGTTAACATCTAAAAAATATTTTGTGTTTGCTTAGCCCCTTATGTATTTTATAAGAAGTTTTGCTGTGTTTACTATGGTAAAAGCTGAAGTAGTTGTTATAAGATTACTTTTAATGCAATAGTAAAAGTATTTTAATGTGTTGTAATTGCAGGCTCCTCTTAACAGTTGTTTAAAAAAATCTCAAATATGATAACATTATAATCCCTGGTTCTACATTAAGGGCCATATTCTTCCCAAGATGCTAATGCATAAAGTAGAGTTGTAATAATAGGTGCTTGAAAATGTGTACTCAGGGAAGAATATAACCTTTTAAAATTACTTACAAATGGAAATCCATGCACTAGGATTGCCAAAACACATTTCATCACAACTAAAACTAATTTTCTATTTTTGAAAATATAATTACAAAAATGTCAGATGAATTCCAAGTAGTAAACTTAAGATAAAGTTTCCTAATTTCATGTTCATATAACATGGATGGTGCTTCATAAACTATTTCCTTAACACAGTAGTTTTCAAACTTTCTAATAGAGGTGGAGCCTGCCTTCATATAAAACCTTAGCAGAAGAATAACTAAGGCAATACCAATAAAAAATAAACTTTCCTCTAGTTAGAGCGATGAGGTAAGGGCACAGAGTCCTGACCAACAGATTGTGACTCCTAATTCTACTAATCGGCAGAGAAGTCCTTGAAGAACTTCTGAGAAATTACTAATACTTTCATGTTTTATTTATTTACTTAATCCTTACCTGAAGATATGTTTATTGATTTGAGAGAGAGAGGAAGCAGGGGAGGGAGGGAGAGAGAGGAAGAGGCATCAATTGGCAGCTTCTCGCACACACCCCAACCAGGGATCAAAACTGTAACCTAGGTACATGCCTTGACCAAGAATCGAACCCACACCCTTTTGGTGTATGGGATGGTGCTCCAGCAAACTGAGGCACCAAGCCAGGGCAAATTACTAATACTTTTGGAATGCTTAATACCACTGATATCTCATATATTGGGTGTTTATAATATTCAAGGGTAGGCAAAATTAGGTTTACAGTTGTAAGTATGCAAAACAGTGTTTATTATTATGTTTTTATTTCTTTGTATTATTTACTTATTAGTTATTACATTTATTATTATTATTAACCCACTTGTGTTCACCCCCGTATAAAAATTATTTAATACTTCTAAAAGTAAGAGAACCCAAAAATTGTAACAAAGACGTAACAGTTTGTTCTCTTTCTTAATATAACCATCTAGAGGCAGGCAAGAAGACGAAAATAAGTATGAAAACTCCACAAAGTTCAACACGGACCTAAGCCTCTTCTATCTTTCTTCTCTGTTATCCTAAGTATAGGCTACCATTGTTGAGGTCACCACATAGTCCAAGATGACTGCTAGATATCTATTTGTCTTACCTTTATTCCAACAATAGAAAGGAGGAAGGGGAAAAAAGTTCATCTTAGCCACCTACCGCCCTCTAAGAAGCCTTCCCACAAATTCCTTCTAATAATTATAGATCCTTGGCCAGAATTTAGACACCTGGTCACAGTTAGCGGCAATATACTTTTTCACATGCCAAGTCTGTAGGATGATTTTACCTAACTTTCAACCTATTAAATCATGCTGTTACTGTTTCATGGATGCTGAAAGAAGACTAGAGACTGCTGAGTCTTTATTAATCATGGTACAGCATATTTGTGTAGATTGCCTTGCACCTAAAGTCCAATGGGAATGATAGGAATGATGCCATGGTCCTGGATGAAAGCCTGCACATGCAATTTGTTGCGTTACAAGAGAAGAGCACTGAGTTTGAGGAAACCCAACATTTTATAGCAAGCACTTAGCAAGCCTGCTCTTGGTCCTGCTTATTGAAAAAATAGCCCTGAAAAATCACCTAGGTCAGTAGCATTCTTGGCACATCCAGCAAGAACATGCAGGCAGGCTTGCGGCCTGTGGTGGATTGCCTTTCCCAACACGCATAGCCACCCTGAAAAATGCAGGATTCTGTCACTAAGGAAAGAGGGAGGAATGAAATAGTTTTAAAATAGTATTTTGTCACATAAGCTTTCTATAATTTCTGAGATTTTTCTTTTATGTAATTTAAATTTTGAAAAGCTTAAAATAACCCAATATATCCTAAATTATTAAAATAGGTTTATTATTATAATCTAGCAGCTGGGATGGGTTGCAACTGGAGCTTGGATACTCAAAGTATGTGAAAGGTATTCTTCCCTACAGAAACTTTGATTCATGAGGTATTTGATTGGAATGAAGAAAAAAAAGAAAATTTTGTCCTCTTTTTTTATTTTGTGGGAATGGATTGTTTTTATTATGTGCTTGAGGTGAGCAGAGGAGAGATGGGCATCCTTGAGCATTGGGATGGTACCTCTTAATGTACCCAGCCTCACTACTTGTTTTAGTGTGGCTATAAGAGAAATTAGAATAATCTGAACAGGTTTTGATCCCTGAAAGTTTTCTTGGCCAGTGGTGAACACCATACTTTATATGATTGCTACATAGAAAGCTAACACTCTTGGAAAAGTGGACAAAACTGCTCATGACTATGGAAACCAACCCAGGGGCTCTTTATACCCCTGACTGACCCTGCCGAGCCACCCAGAGGGCTAAGGGGCTAAATCCCTGATCATGAATAGTGTATCTTCAGGTGGGAATCTCCCTCTTAGATCAAGTGCATTAACAGTGCTGGCAAGAAGACCGAGGATGAAAGCCATTTTTCCCTCCCACCCAGTGCAGCACAGGGCACATAAGGTTCAGGCGGCCACAGCAGAGACTCTCTATGCCCAACAGAGAAGCATTCCCACAGGGAGCACCATAAGCCAAAGGAGTGACCAAGAGCATTGACCAGAAGTACTAACAAGGACTTGTAATGGTTATGTCTCTGTGTCTAGATGACTCACGACCAGATAGGGGACAACATACAACAGTAAGAGAGGTTGTGGTCCTGCATAGGCAGATGGCCTCTAAGAGGCATTATAAATTCGACATTGTTGATTGTGTGGTACTGGTGAAGTATCAAAAACCTATCACAGATCCATTATTCTATATCAACAGTGTCAATGGAAGGACTGGATCAATAATATTTTACATTATATATTGGAATTTACATGTGCTTAGGTTTTTGTATGTCTGTCGCAGCTCTACTTACTTGCACTAATAGACATATGAGTATATATGCAAATTCTAGGAGAATGTATTTTAGGCTTCAAACCTAGCTCTTATTTGGAATCTTAGTAGGACTTTCAAAAGAGAACTAAAGTACCTTGATAAACTGCCATAACTTGCAAATGTTTAACTGGGGGGAACAGATTCAAATTCATTTTGCCTTTCACCTGAAATTCCTATAGAAACATTCGCTATAAAACAGATTTAAGGTGTTGCAAATTAAGAGTATGAACTTTATAAATGTCACTTTAGGGCTATAATATTGTTGATCATTAAGAACCAAACATAATTATTCTATTCAACACAGTAACTGTGCTGCAAAGAAAAGAACTCTAACTTGCAAATTATTAAGTTACCCATACAGGACAGCACAGTAAGCTCAAGAAATCATCAGTGTTAGAGATTGGAAATTATACAAAGTCAAGAAACCATAAAATTCCACTTTTGCACTTTGCAATTATATATTTTCATAAAGAAAGTTTTCTAGATTGTTTCCATTATTTTAAATCAGTTTCTCAGCATGGTATGAAATCCATTACTCTGTCAAATTCCATGTGGATTAAGATGAGCAATTTCATTTTTTCAAAATAGTTTTTTAATCCATGAACATAGGTAATAATAACTACATGTTATTACCACCTGACTTTTTAAAAAAAATTATTTTTCTTTTCCTCGCATACAACCATCCCAATTATCTCATTTTGCCTGGGATGTCCCCAGTGTTAGTACTGAATATCCTGTGTCCAGAGAAACTCCTCCATCCACATCAAACAAGGACAGTTGCTTGCTTATTCTACCTCACAATAGAATGCAAGCTCTGTGAGAGCAAGTGTGATTTTTTTCCCTCTGATGTATGTATCCTCAGCCATTAGGACCGTGCCTAGCACTTGGTAGTAGCATAATAAATATTGGTTGAATGAGTGGATGGTATGCAAGATCACAGGAAAAGCGTAGTTAGAAGTAATCACCAATAAAAGAGCTGAAAAAAACTTAGAGGCCAGTACAATTTTTATTTTGTATTAGGGTCCAGGCAGGAAAACAGAACCTATACCAGCTAGTTTAGTAAAAGAAATTTAGTATGAGAAATGAGCTACAAAGGTATCAGAAAAGCAGAAAAACCAAGAGGGAATGGTGAGACTTCTTATATATTAACTACATCAGGAAGCCTCTAATGCCCTTCGGATGAAGGAGCGAAGATATAAGACAGGTTAACCAGAGCTCTAGAGCAGAATGAATGGAAGCCTCTGTATTCACCCAGAGGCAGCGGGAATCTCCAAGGAGACAGGCGCTGCCAAAGGCTGCCCAAAGCAAAGAGAAAGAGGGCGAACTGGTTTCTTCCTCTTTCTGTCCTTCCGTTGTGGAATTGAGCTGGAAGCCAGTTGACCAAGCATTCTGAAAAATGTTATTTGCAAAGATAGGCAAGGGATACACCTTTTGCAGTTCCGTACAGATGCTAGGCTTGTGCGTTCTATTAGGTTGCTCTGGATAGTCAGACATTTTAACAATGTTAATTCTTCTGATCCACGAGTAAGGAATATTTTCCCATTTATTTTTGTTTTCAATTTATTTCATCAATTTCTTATAGTTCTCTGTGTATAGTTCTTTCACCTCCTGGTTAAATGTATTCCTAGGTATTTTATTCTTTCTGATTCAATTTTAAATGGGATTATTTTCTTAATTTCTCTTTCTTTCATTATTTGGTTCTTTAGTAGTGGTTTGAATCAAGTCATTAGCAACTGCAGTTGATGCTCCTTCTGCTCTGGTAGCAGAAGCTGCAGAACAAATTTTTCCACTACGCATTTCATGTCAAGATCCTGTGTTAAAATCTCTGACACAGCGGTGTTTGGAATCCCCACATCAGCTTCTAGGTCTTGTACTGTTGGTCACTGATCTTTATTGATTGCAGCCCTTACATGTTCAACATTCTCAGGTGTTCTGCTTGTTGCAGGATTTCTGGAACATGGATTACTTTCTACAGATTCTTGACATTCTTTGATGCATTTGTGCCACACTTTTATCTGTGCTGCACTCATTGCATCATCCCTGAAAGCATTCTGAATCATCCAAATAGTTTCCATGGAGGAATGTTCAAGCTTAACGCAAAATTTGATGCAGATTTGTTGCTTTACTTGCTCACCCATTTTGCATGCGATGGCCACACAGTACATGTGTTCACTCAATGGTGTCTACGGCCCCCACTCAATAGCACAGTGAAGTCGTCATTATTCACAAAAGTACATTCCAATCCGCTCTCCTTGGCTTCCAAGTCACATCGATGTTGTGCCAATCATTTTCATTATATTAAAAATGGCTGGACTTTTTCTGGACAGACCACGTTAATATCTTATCTTCTGCAAATAGTGACAGTTTTACTTCTTCCTTTCTTATTTGAATGCCATTTATTTCTTATTCGAATGCCTTTTATTTCTTATTCTTACATTATTGCTTTGGATAAGTCTTCCAATACTAAATTGAAATAAGTGGTGATAGCAGGTATCCTTGTTTTGTTTCTGATCTTAAAGGAAAACTTTCAGTTTCTCACCATTAAGCATACTGCTAATTGTGGGCTTGCTGTATATGGCCTTTATTATATTGAGATACATTCTCTCTATATCCACTTCATTGAGAATTTTTATCATAAATAGTTACTGAATTTTGTTATATGTTTTTTCTGCATGTAGTTAGATGATTATATAATTTTATGCTTCATTTTGTTAGTATGGTGTATCACATTGATTGATTTACAGATGTCAAACCATCTTGGAATCCCTGGAATAAATCTCACTTGAGGCAGGTGTATGGAACCCCTTAAGGTATTGTTAAATTTGGTTTGTTGATACTATATGAGGATCTTTGTTTCTGTTTTCATCAGGGATATTGGTCTGCAATTTTCTTTCCTTGTGTTGTCCTTTTCTGGTTTTGGTATCAGGGCAATGCTGGCCTCATATAATGTATTTGCAAGTGTTTCCCCCTTTTCTATTTTTTAGAAAAATTTAAGAAGGATAGTATTCTTCTTTAAATGTTCGATAGAATTCACCAGTGAAGCTATCTAGTCCTGGACTTCTTGTTGGGAGGATTTTTTGTTTTTGTTTTTGTTTTTTTTCTTGTTAGATTATTGCTTTATTATAAATGGATATACCTCAAGGACTGTTGAGAGGTTTTTGATTATCAATTTAATCTTCTTACTGGTAGTCAATGTGTTCAAATTTTCTACTTCTTCATGATTCACTCTTAGTCTATATCTCTTGAAATAAACCCAAATTTTAAAATATCTCCTTTTTTTGTGTCATTTTAAGCCACAGTGACAATTCCATTCACCACACATTCAGGACTAACTGAAAAATAAGTGGAAATTGTGGTCACTGGGTGTTATTTGTAACAATTGCTTTGTTCCCGGACTTACTCTTGCTCTGATCTAGCTTCTTGTCCACTCCAATTTCTGTACTGATCCTGCTACTCACCTACTTTTCCTGTTTGTTACTCTGCTTCTATCTCTGGACTTGCTTTTCCAGGCTTGACTCAGTCACACCTTCATCTCCTTCCACTTGAGAATACTTTGATGAGCTGGCTGTACCCTAATCTTTCTGTACTCTACTCAGCACTGAAATTTTTGCACTGCACCATTTTGTATGGAGAGAGGAAAAGTGGGCAAAACCCATTCAAAATAATTAGATATTATTTGAGAAAAGACTATAGCATTAATAAGATATCTGGAAAATAAATTTATTTAAGAAAAGTCCACAAAGATATAGGTAAGGATGATGATGTTGGAACAGTCTTTGGAAACAATGTCTAGAAAGTTAGGCAATTTGCATAGAACTATAAAAGGCCAGATACCCTTTACTCTAGGACAACCTAAAGGGTCACTTTAGTTCCAGAGCACCCTGTGGGGGCTGCTGAGGGCTTTGTCGCAATACCGTAATATTCAACCCCTTCCTTTGCCTACTTCTTTTTCTTTGATGACCCCTTTACCCAGGTGTTGATCCCAAGGCCATTTCCCAATAAATTTCAAACTTCTCAGGAAATCTGAGTGATGACAAAGTGTATAAATTTAAATTTTCCCTTTGATAAGGTAGCTACAACCAAAATGTGAAGTTTTGAAGATAACAGTTATTTTTATAAAGAAATAGCTTGCTTTTATCTGAAGGCTTTGAAGAAACCTACCTCTAAATAAAAAGTAAATACCAAAGCGGAGATCATTTTAAAAATTTACGAAACAAATTTTGTAGAAAGAAGATGGAGAAGAAATAAGCAGGGAAGAAGAATTATTTTAAGAGAAAAGAAAAGATAGACATTATCTGAAACTATTCATTGGCTCTGAACTACTCATATAATCTATTATAGAAGCTGGCTGGGTAAAATGGCAACAGAACAATTTTAAAAATGAAATTTTGATGGGTTGGTCAGGGTTAGTGTTTTTCTATGATCACATATTACTCTGCAGAAATGTTGGATGTGGAAGGAAAGCCCTACCCGCAAAATGTGAAAAGAAGCAAGCAGATATATAGAGACACAAACCAATAGTAAATCAAATTGGAGGGGTTAAGCAAACAAGAAACTATAGCCAATTTTAGTAGTTTTCTCTGTTTTCACTGAGGGGAAAGAAATTACTCGGAACTTAATTTTGGAAGTGTGTATGCCCAGTTCACACCAAAATGTGTGTGTGCACAGAGTGATCCAAGAGGGCTCAGAAGGGTGTATTTAAATATTTTCCAGACACACAGTCTCTGCACCAGAAAGTGATGTAGGGTGCTTGTGTTTTTTGGAGTGACGGTGATGTCGCCCATGGTGCTATGTAGTAGTGTAGGTGATTGTGGAAATGGTATTTGTGGTGTTCGTAGTAGAAAGAATGGTAATTAGAAATTCTTGACAGTACAGTCCTCATTGTAAGTAGCAGTGAGAGATTTCTGTGGGGACCCTAAGAAACCCTGAAATCAGAAATAATAGGGAATTGGAACTGGATCAGTCTTACAAGCTCTAGATAGATTCCTTACATATGATGAGAGAAAAAACAGACTTTGAGTTCAAGCTGTTATGAACATGGTCGTAGAAAGGGAATAATATTCCTGAATAGTTTTGATGTATCTATCATCTCCACGTTTGTAATCACCTCTCTGTAGCAGGCTTCCCTCTTTATCTCCTCTTTAGGTTTGAGCCTGGCTAAAGGCTTAGAACACATTGCACTTGACCTGAAAAAAAGGGGGAAAGAAGGCCTGATTCTGAAAATATAGTTTCCATCTGCCTTTTTGGTCTTTAAGATTTGTGAAGTTGGTCATGTTCTGCCCTGTGTGAAATTCCTCAGTCGCTCCCCAAAACCTTTAGAAAAATGTTACCAGTGGTCCTGTATTCATGGATATTATAGCAGCAGATCTGTACTGCTGTCATCCACGCACGTAGGCCTCGCTCCTTGAAATGGGAGTGCCCTGGGAGAAGGGGCTGCATAGCCTTCGTTTCTGTGAGGATATCAGTGCCTGGCTCATACCAGTACTTAATTTTCATTTATTAAAAAATGAGTGGTAGTCATTCTTTTATCACCCATCCCTGCTGGGTTCAAGGTTATCAATTACTTAATAAAAGTGAAACAACAGAGTAGAGGGTGCAAAGGGCCTTAGGTAAAATAAGGCATAGGTCTCTCCTTTCCGACTTCGGTAGCTCAGTAGTAGATTTTTCTGGGCTCTAAATTTTACTTTTCTTTTGAGTAAATAAATATAAGTTCTTACTCAGTCTTGTTCCTCTTTCTCTCCTCCCAAGTTTACTTGATATGTCTGTGTAAAAAAATCTTTAGCATTAATTTAGTGAATATGCATGCTACATATTTATAATTATCATGTAGTATAATACTTATATACATTACTACATACATATCAAATTAATCTCTTTTTATATTTTATCTTATACTAAATATATAAAATATTATACTGAATATTATTTATGTAAGCTCAATCTTCATATATTGTCATTTATATGTAATCTAATTGCAACATAAAATGTAAAAAGCCTCAACATTTAATTGATGTCGAATATAAACAAATTCATACTTGTTGATTAAACTTTAGCATGGTTTTTTCAATAGTTCAACTATTTCATAAAGACCATGGCATGTATTACAGAGATAAAGAGCTAAGATTCAGACAAGAATATTAAGGCAAGGCCTTCTGTAGTAGAAACTCCAATATGCCCTTAAAATAATGTTGCCAATTATGTAAGTTTGTTCTCGTCAAAGTTTTCACTGTCCTTTTCAATTTTGCAATCTCATTACTGAACTAAGATTACTAATAATGTACCATGTTCATTCATTTTATATACCTTTCAAATAATATATAATGTCTATATTCCTGAAACACCTCATCCTCTTACAGCAAAGATAAGACCATTCAGAGGGTGATAATTCAGTCTATGGATAATTTGAATCTTTCACTTTTGTCCATATATATCCTATTCTATTTCAAGAATCATTATCACAATGAGAAGATTAATAACAAACAGTAGGAAGGCAAAAACTTTAAAAGCTATAAATAATGATATAATGCAGCATGTAATTTTAAAGTGTTTTATTTCTCTATTCTCCTCTTCACTACTCTTTTTCATCCAGTTTTCAACTTTCATTAAGTAACCAGCATATTTAAACTATAAATGACAAAGCAGATCTGATAATTCACTTAACACTTTATCATGACTTAGCCTAATAGGTAGCCTTTGGCTGACTGATTGCATTTTTTAAACAGAACTTTGGGAAAGAAACATATCTCAAAACCAATACTGTTTTGCTCTTAAGTATTCAATTAAAAAAAATAGATTCCATAAAACATGCAATTGTTGTTTTGTGTTAAAAATGTACATAAGTTCAGATTCTATTAATTTAATGTAAATTGCACATGGGTTATGTTTTGGATTATTTAATATTCTTGATTTCCATAAGTTAAAGTATATAATTAAAGAATTCTTCTTTTAGGTGAGAAAAAATAGTAGTGAGAGGACACCATTTATTTTTTATTTTATATTTAATTACAGTTTACATTCAGTATTATTTTTTATTAGTTTCAGGTGTACAGCATAGGTGTTAGACAATCATGTACTTTATAGTGTTACCCCCAGGATAGCAAGAACCCACTGGACACCATGCATAGTTATTACAATATTATTGACTATATTCCCTATGAGGTACTTTACAGTCTCATGACTGTTTCGTGACTGTCAGTTTGTTAATCCTGTCACCTTTTTCACCCTGCCCCCCAAATCTACTCACTTCTGGTAAACATCAGTCTGTTCTCTGCAACTTTGTGCCTGTTTCTATTTTGTTTGTTCATTTATTTTGTTCCTTAAATTCCACAAATAAGTGAAATCATATGGTATTTGTCTTTTTCTGAAAAACTTATTTCACTTAGCACAGCACCCTTTAGGTCCATCCATGCAGTCACAAATGGTAATATCTCATTCTTTTTTTTATGGCTGAGTAATACTCCATTACATATATGTATCACCACTTTTTTATCCATTCATCCATTGATGGGCATTTGAGTTGCTTACATATCTTTGCTATTGTAAATAACACTGCAGTAAGCACAGGGGTACATATATTCTTTCGAATTAGTGTTTTGGGTTTCTTTGGATATAGACCCAGAAGTGGAATTGCTGGATCATAAGGCAGTTCCATTTGTAATTTTTTTATGAGACTCCATACTGGTTTCCATAGTGGCTGCACCAATCTGCATTCCCACCAACAATGCACAAGGGCTTCCTTTTCTCCACATTCTCATCAACAGTTCTTTGTTGGCTTATTGATGGTAGCCATTCTGACAGGTTGGGATATCTCATTCTGGTTTTAATTTGCATTTCTCTGATCATTAGTGATGTTGAGCATCTCTTCATGTTTATTGGCCATCAGTATGTCCTCTTTGGAGAATTGCCTGCTCAGGTCCTCTACGCACTTGGTAATAGGATTATTTGTTTTTTGGTATTGAGTTGTATTAGTTCTTTATAAATTTTGTATATTAACCACCATCAGTTGTATCATTGAAGGAAATCTTTTTCCATTCAGTAGATTGTCTTTTTGTTTTATTGATGGTTTCCTTTGCTGTGCAAAATTTTTTTAGTTTAATGTAATCCCATTTGTTTATTATTTTCTTTTGTTTCCTTTCCCAGAGCAGGTATATCTGAAAAAATAGTGCTGAGAGAAATGTCAGAGATTTTACTGCCTATGATTTCTTCTTAGGAGATTTGAGGTTTTGTGTCTTATAGGAATATAATCCATTTTGAGTTTATTATTGTATATGGCATAAGAAGGTGGTCTACTTTCATTCTTTTTGCATGTACCTGTCCAGCTTTTCCCATTGAATATTATTGCCTCCTTTGTCATAGATTAATTGACCATATAGGCATGGGTTTACTTCTGGTTTCTGTATTCTGTTCCCTTGATCTGTGTGTCTATTTCATGAAAGTACCATGCTGTTTTGATTATCGTATCTTAGAAGTATTGTTTGATATCAGGTAATGTGATACCTCAAATTTTGTTCTTCTTTCTCAAGACCCAAAGAAACACAAATAATCCAATAAATTTTTGCATTATTTGTTCTAGTCCTGTGAAATATGCCATTGGTATTTTGGTAGGAATTATGTTGAATCCATTGATTGCTTTGGCAGTATGGACATTTTAAAACTGTTAATTCTTCCTATCCATCAGCACAGTATATGCTTCCACTTATTTCTATTTTTATCAATTTCTTTCTTCAATGTATAAAAATATTCAAAGTACAGGTCTTCCACCTCCTTGGTTAAATTTATTCCTAGGTATTTTTCTATATAATTGTAAATGAGATTTTTTTCTTAGTTTCTCTTTCTGATATTTTATTATTGGTATATAAAAATGCAACTAATTCTGAATATTTATTTTTTATCCTGCTACTTCCCTGCATTCATTTTTCAGTTCTAGCAGTTTTTTTGTGGAATCTTTAAGGTTCTCTCTATATAGTATTATGTCATCTGCAAATAAAGACAGTTTTACTTCTTTCCAATTTCAGTGCCTTTTAATTCTTCTTCTTGTCTAATTGCTGTGAGTAGGACTTCCAGTGCTATGTTGAATAAGAGCAGTAAAAATGGACATAACTGTTTTGTTCCCAATCTTAAGAAAAATGTTTTTATCTATAAAGCTATAATTAAAACATAATATGGAGATGAGATGAGACAGGTGGAATATGATCCAGCAACAGACACTATATGAGACTTTAATATATGATAACAGAAGAACTTAGCATTGTCAATTGGGACATTTGCTGTCTTGATGCTTTGATGAAGTCCTACATCTCAGGATGCAGGGATATTTTATCCACATATTTTAAACAGGAGTACTAGCCACATCCCCATGGCACTGACTAAGAATTGCAATATTGATCCTGGCACTCTTCATCTATCATTGACTTTTAGGCTATGATAAAAATGTAGAAACTCTATTTTGGGCTTATTCTTGTGAGTGGTATAAGAATGTGGTCTAGTTTCATTTTCTTAAAACATATCTTCCCAATTTTCCCAACACCATTTATTGAGTAGACTATCTTTAGCCCATTGTATGTTTTTGCCTACTTTGTCAAATACTAACTGACTATAAATGTGTGGGTTTATTTATGGTCTCCCCATTCTGTTCCATTGATCTATATGTCTATTTTTATGACAGTACCATGCTGTTATGATTACTATGAGCTTATTGTATAGTTTATATTAAGTAGTGTGATTCCTCCAACTTTGTTCTTTTTTCTCAAGATCATTGCTGTTATTTACATTTTGTGGTTCCATATAAATTTTTGGAATATTTGTCCTAGTTCTGTAAAATACACCATTGGTATCTTCATAGGAATTACATTGAATCTGTAGATTGTTTTGGGTAATGTGGGCATTTTAATAATGTTAATTCTTTCTATCCATGAGCACAGTATATGCTTCCACTTATTTGTATCTTCTTTCTTCAGTGTCTTATCATTTTAGACTTAAATGTTAGACTCAAAACTATAAGAATTCTAGAAGAAAACATAGGCATTGGACATTTTTTGTAGCAATAGTTTTTCCCGTTTATGCATATCTTCTTGGGCAAGGGAAAGAAAAGAAAAAAGTAAGTAAATGGGACTGCATCAAACTAAAACATTTTTACACAGCAAAGGAAACCATCAACAAAATGAAAAGGCAACTCATTGAATGAGAGAACTTATTCACCAAAACATCTGATGAGGAGTTAATATCCAAAATTTACAAAGAACTTATTAAATTCAATACCAAAGAAATAACCAAACCAATTAAAATATGGTCAAAAGACCTGAATGGACAGGACATTTCTCCAACGAGGGCTTACACATGGCCAATAGACAAATAAAAAGGTGCTCAACATCATTAGCAATCAGAGAGATGTAAATTAAAACCACAATGAGATATTATCACCTCAAACATGTCAGAATGGCTATGATCAATAAATCAACAAACAAGTGTTGGTGAGGATGTGGAGAAAAGGGAACTCTCATGCACTGTTGGTGGAAATGCAGACTGGTGCAGCCACTGTGGAAAACAGTATGGAGTTTCATCAAAAAATTAGAAGTGGAGCTGTCCCATTACCCAACAATTTCACTTCTGGGAATTTATCTGAAGAAATCCAAAACACTAATTCAAAAGAATATATACACCCATATGTTCCTTGCAGTGTTATTTACAATAGCCAAAGATTTGGAAGCCGCCCAAGTGTCCATCAGTAGATGAGTGGCTAAAACAGCTGTAGTACATTTACGCAATGGAATACTACTTGGTAAAAGAGAAGAAAATTTTACCCTTTGTGACAGCATGGGTGGACCTGGAGAGCATTATGCTAAGTTCATAAGCCAGTCAGAGAAAGGCAAGTACCATATTATTTAATTCATATGCGGAATCTAATGAACAACCTGAACTAATAAGCAATTAGAGACAGGCTCATAGAGAGGAGGCTGAGAGCTCCTCTCTCAGTAGGAGGGGGTCCTGGGCGGGGGTGGGGAGGAGGCTGTTGTGAGACTGAGCAAAAAAAGGAAAAAAAAAAGAACTCATGCATATGGACAACAGTGTGGTAATTGTGGGAGTGAGGCGGATGGAAGGAGGTGAAAGAGGGTATGGGAGGATAAATGGTTATGGACAAAAACTAAAACAAGAAAAAAAGAGTAGGGATTCAAAGGAGGGTTTCCAGAGTGAGGCTTTCTTAAAGAAAACTGCACACTTAATGAGAGTACTATATGTTTCTCCTTCACTCCTCTGCGTGGAAAGAGTCTTGCTTCCTCACCATCTCCCCTGACGAGTAAGAGGAGCTTTAAGAGAATCACTTCCCAAGTCCAATTTGTCTGATAGATGAGCAGCATTTCATTTTCCAGGCTGTGTACTTGCTGAAATGTATGCAAAACTTAGTGCTTGCCTGACGCAGCTATGGAAACAGAGTATGGTGAGAAAACCTTTATGGAAACTTGATCTGGGTCTTTTGGAGTTTGGGGAGCCCAGAGATCCCTGTTTGACTCTTCCCTCGAGAAAGTGAGAGGTCATTATAATCGCCTGTGGCAGCAGGTCCCAGACCAGTCTGCAGATGCGGATGGGGCTGAGTTGCTGAGCTTCTCTGTGGTGCCCTATAGACAACTTAAAAGGTAGTTAGTCTAGACTAGCATCATTTTGAAAGGAATTCCCAAGAGAATTACCTGTCTGGATGAGTGGACCCCAGTAGAAACAAGTTGTGTGGGGTGTACCAGGGAAGCAGGAATTGAAGGGGAATTCTACAAGGTAAGCAGGAATGTCTGTTTCCTGCAATGGGCAGATGTCCAAGGAGCCAGAGTGCAGGAGGTCTCCACATAATTCACTGAATTACTCCATAAGAGAAGGAGTTAGCCTTTGGACATCTGCCATGGAAGACAGTTTTCAACATTGAGCCAAGTAAAAAGATAATTTTGTTCCGTTTCATCTCATTCCCAACTTCTTACCCTTAACTTGGATGAGACAGAAACAACAGTGAGTGAACAGAGATAACATAGTGAATAAAACCAACACTATCCACCTATACCTGGGAGCAAAAAGGAGATAATTTAAATTTAATGTAAAATAAAATTTTCAAAAATTTGTTTGGATAGGAATTTTTCATACTTAAAGGGCTATTCGTATTCCAAATTGGCTGTAAAAACAGTGAGGTCCACGGTGGTTTTAAAATATGCCTGCAATTTCTTTGACGCTCCTTCAATCAAGAGATAGAGTCTATGTTGGCTCTCCTTGTACCTGATGATCGTTTGCGACTACCATGATAAGTGAAATATGGCAGAAGTTGCACTGGGTGAGTTCCAAGGCTAAATCAGATAAGAGATGCAGCTGGCCTGCTGGCTTCTCTTAGACACTTGCTCTGGGAGCCTTTAGTTACCAGGTAAGAAGTTCAGCTATTCTGAGGCTGTCATGTACAGAGGCCATAGGCAGGAGTCGTATTGAGAGAGAGAAAGAGATAGAGAGAGAGGGGCTCATCGATGGCGTGGCTGCAATGAGGGAGAGGCAAGTGAGGTGAGTATGGCATTTACCTTGGGTGCAAAATTTAAGGTGGGGGCACATGAAAAAAACATCCAGTAATCAAGATAAATAATATTTTAGTGCAATAATTTTTAAATGAGCAAAACAAATGTAAATGATGAATAAAGCTTTAACATTGTAAATAAAGACAGGATTAGTATTCCTTATCATTCCTTTTGATACTGACTTCAGTATGGCTTTGAAAGCACTGTTAATCATCCGATTGACTGGAAGGGACACAGGGCAACTTTGTGGGGTGATGGAAATATTCTACATCTTGGTTTGTTTGATGTCTACCTGTGTGTATATAACTGTCAAAAGTTAGTGTACTGCATACTTAAGATATGTACACATTGTTATTTGTAATGATACAACTCTGTATATGTGTGTGTATATGTTTTTAGAATAGGCATGCGATCCAGTTCAGCCTAAGGAATACTGGAGGAATATTGCAGGATCTTTGGAGGACAGAAATTTACTTAACCCTTTAAAAGAGACAGTCTCTTTTAAATGGCAATGGATAGTCTCTAGACAGCATTCTGTGTGAGTGAGAGAGTGAGACCATCTGTGGGTATCTGTTTGCTACCCCGAACAGGGAGCTCACACATGGAGATGGGCAGAGCTGAAAAAAAGCCGAGAGATATGGGGCTGGAGCCTGATCACTGCGTTTACTCTGGACCTTTTTAGTTGCATAAGCCCGCATCCTTTCTATTTTATAAGTCAATTTGTATTGGCCTTCTATTACAAATTCAGAGAGATACACAGAGAAAACAATAAACAGAAGCAGTTAGGCAGTCGGAGCTAGGTGCGGGCAGAAATCATGAAATAACCAGAAATGGAGTGTAGAGAGCATTGTAGGCGGTGCCTCCCACCTACCAGGCACTGTGCTCTCACAGGGTAAAGGACAAGGTCTCTGCTCTCATTGAGCTTGCATTCTAGCTGGGGGTGGGGGGCAGGAAGGGGGACAGTCATAATTTTAGACAGCAATAAATACTATAAAGAAAATAATACAGGGTAAGGTGACATGGAAGGGGCTACTACTTTTGCTGAAAAGTCAGAGAAGCCTTCCCTACAGAGGTGACCTTTGATCAGTGACCCAAATGAGGAGTGCAAGCTCTCTGACGCTCTGAAGAAAGAAACTTTCTAGGTAGAGATATAGCCGTACATTCCTGGATGACAGAAAAATAGAGGAAAGAGTGGAAACTCCCTAAGAACCTTAATGTGCATATAAGTCATCTGGAGACCTAGCTAAAATGAAGATTCTGATTCAGCATTCTGGGGTGATATTAGAAATTCTGCATTCCTAACAAGCTCCCAGGCAATGCACATGTGTCTGATTTATGGGCCATATTTGGGAACAAGGCCCTTGAGAATTTCTCCCCAGTGTCTTCTCTACCCTGGCTCACAGAAAAATAAATGTTTTCTTAAAGATCTTTATAGCCAGTTGACATTGACACAACCTCCAAATCATCTTTCTAGTAATTCAAGTTCATTGGTCAGTGATACATTGGAAAGCAATAACAAAAAATACCTGACCCTTCATAGTTTGAGAAGCACTGTTCTAGGTCCTGGAGTACTACAAATGGAGGGAACTAATCTTCCTAGTAAAGCTGTGAAGAAATTGGGAACATTGAAACACCAGATATAATGGAGAGTGAAAATAAAATGGCAGGTGCAAAATATGAGGATTGCAATGGTCCACATTACCATCATGACCAATATCACATACATGCATAAAGATGCATACAAATATGCACACATACACAAACAGAGCTTCCATACAGAACACTTGGAAGACAGGCACTTATTTCTCAGACACACGCCCAGCTATGTCCTTTCTAAACACATCAAATAGAATGAGCAAAGACTTCCTCATCCTGAACTTTAAAGGCTCCTGAGTAATACTGATCCCTCCCAAGTAAAGCACGTGAGTCCACAAGCCTCCCAGTGTGAACAGACTCTAGAGCTGTTTATTGCCTCATTATTAAATATTCCAAAACATTAAGGATCACCAGACTTTCTAGGAACCAATTTAAACATTGTTAGAGGCAGAAGGAAAGCAAGATAAATAGGGACAGGTATACCGAGTCATAATTATGATAGAACTGCAAAGACTCTAAGTAAGCCTGGTGTCTGGAGGTGCGTACTCTGAAGTGATCATCCACTTCTCTCTGTGTGCTTGTGATATAACCAGAAAGGTGTCACATTTTTTAGTGTGTTTTACCTATGGAAGCTCCATCTTCATTATAGTCCTAATTATTCTGTAAAAAAACTCCCACAGAGGTAATCTCATTGTGTTCTTTGAAGCTTAAGAGCACCTGTCCAGTTCACTATTCATGGCTTAATATGTGTATAACATGAGTTTGAATTATTTTAGTTGCAAATAACAGAAAACCCAACTCAAACTACTTTGAGAAGTAAAGGAGATTTATTGACTCATATACTTGGAGATACAAGAGATGGGGCAACCTTCAGGTAATATGGAATCCAGGAACAGAGTGGAGGTCTCAAAAACTATTATTACACTATTATTTTCTTAACACTATTATTTTTTGCCATCACAAAGTAGGGATATTACCAAAAGATACTGTATAACTGGAGCAAGTTCTTTCCATTTATCATCATGGCTGATTTTTCCTGAATTTGTTTGGAAAACTGACCTATTCCCTCATAGCATGTAGGAGAGAGACTCCAAAATGTCATTCTAGCTGGCTTGCATTCACTCAAGTCAGAGATTCTGGAACCGTGTTTGGATTTGTTCCACTCCAAAAATAACCCGTTCCCAATGCTTTCTCCCATGATTTCCTTACTGTGCTAGAATTCTGTGGGTACAAAAGGAAAGGAATTTAAGGTCAGATGGTCATGACCTCCTGGTGCCTTTTCTTTCTCACTTAGAGAGATGAGACCCAATCAGATACGATGTAGGTTTCAGTGTCTTTATTCTTTTATAAACATTTTGTTATATGAATAGAGACAGATTACATGTTTTCAAATGAGATATAATTTTACATTTTTATCATGCCTGAGATTCTTTCTTAGCCATTCCCCGCTCCTAATAGCTTTCTCCTAGACACATATATACTCATTATCCTAACATTCTCCTTTTTCTTCTTCACC
Organism: Pteronotus mesoamericanus; assembly: GCF_021234165.1. Taxonomy (NCBI): domain Eukaryota; kingdom Metazoa; phylum Chordata; class Mammalia; order Chiroptera; family Mormoopidae; genus Pteronotus; species Pteronotus mesoamericanus. The sequence goes on along the minus strand of NW_026555245.1, from coordinate 28,422,352 downwards.
TTGTTTTTTTAAATTGTAAAATGTTTTCAATGGAGAAAAAAAAGTTAACGATTGTTTAAAGATTCTTTCCTAACATTGAAAAATCTGAAAAAAAAACAAACTCATTTCTTTCATTTAAGGAACTAGAGGCCAGTTGGAACCCACAGATAGAATATAAAATTTTTTTGCAAACTGTAACAAAGTTAAAACTGCATATTTGTTATAAATTAGGCAGAGGGAGATGCACGCATGCCACCTAGTTTGTGCTTAATGAAGCATTAGTAATAAGAGTCATGGCTGGTAAATGTATGGAAATAGCCCATTGTCCCACAATTAGAATTCCCCAAGAGTCACTTAGTCCTTGGGAAGGGATTTGGTTCACACAGTGCTGACCCTGGAGCCCTGCAGTAACATGCAGCAGCGAGGGACTGCCTGCTGCCCACACCTGGGTGACCTGTTGTTACAGCAGGACAAGTACTATGTACTTGGGAGGCAACTAGAAGGGTTCTTTGTAGCCTGATGGATTAAATTGGAATTTCCAGGATCTATCTTTTAAGCAGAAATTATTTGAGCAGACAACTGGGTGTAAAACATTTTGCTAGGCTCTGAGGATGGAATTGTGACTTGGTACCTGTTCTCATGGAATTTATGGTTAAAGGGGGAAGGGAAACATTGCATAAATAATTACAAAACTAAACATACAGTTACAAGGTAGGATGAATACGGTGAAGCACAAGTGTAGGATACAATGAGAATGTATCACAATGGGTTTAACCTAATTTGTCAAGTTATGAAATTATGAGTCTGGCAGTGCCATTCACTGAGACACTGAACTGCGATGGATGACCAGACCTGAGTAAAAACATCATGGTTCTAGTTGGGATAATCTAGGTTTGAGGTAGGTATACAGGGACATTAAATATATACTCAGATACATGGTTAAATCTGGATTGAAGATGAATATTTTTGAATCCTTGATCAACAGGTGATAAGCTACAGGTGAAAATGAACTTAGAAAAGAGGGTCTATCCCTTAAGGAATTCCAGCATTTAAAGTTTAGGAAGAGGAGGCTAGTTGGCAAAGATTGAAGAGTGACCAGGTGGCAGAGGCAGATCTACTTTGAAACTGATGAAGCTTAAGATTCTGGGTCGAATTCTTGCGTGGGAGGAGCCCTAGACACGTTTGCAGGGTCATGTATTTTTGTAAAATTTTCAAAAGAAAGATATCTTTTTTTTTTCTTAAAGCAGAGCTCCAAATTGTATAAGCTTCAGGTCCCACACATCTGCCCCTATGTAACAGGAAGGAGCAAAACTGAAAGTGTGATTGCAAGGAAGTGGTGGGGGGTGTACTTCTGAAGAGAATGGTCAACTAAGCATTATGAGTGCTTCTGAGAGGACAAGAAATGTGAACAGAGAAACATATGCATTGGATTTCAGTAGTGGGCATTTATCAGTGTCCCTAGTAAGAGCCCTCCCAGTGCACTGATTTTGGTAGAAAGCCAGATGCATTTGGTCGATTTCAAGAATTTGAACTGTGAAGGAGAGAGGAGGAAGGGTGGTAGCAGGAGAGAAACTGGAGAGAAAGATTCTCTAGCTCAAGAAAAGTTTGATTTTAAGTTGTTAGCTATTCAAAGAGGAGGCATTATTGGAATTCTCCAAATAGTATGCGTTGAGATAACTCTGGCAAAAACACAAAACTTAGGTGAAGGAAATGTGTTTTTTTTTGTTGTTTTTGTTTTTTTTTTAAATAAGGGGGTACTTGAGAATGCTGATGAAAGGTTTCACAATGTGTTGAAAATTCAAGGGAAGAGATAAGTTCTGATGAGTTTTCCCTTTATCCTAACTTTACTTTCATTTGCAAAGGACCCAGAGGTGATGAGTACCCATAGACTCTGAGGAAATCTAGTCAGTGTTTTTTTTTCCCCAGTAGGCAAATCTACACTGCTCATGTTTGTGAAAGCACACAGGGCCTTGGAGGTGATGGTACAGTCTCCACACAGGGCACTGAGTTCACTTTACTGAACTCCCAATCATTTGCAGGCAAACGACATATTTCACAGCTTACTGAAAATAGCCAGTGATTGCAGAGGGCAGAGGGAGTTCTAAGGGGGTTAAATGGCAATGAGAAAAATACAATTAAAATTTTCAACTTAAAAAAAGCTCAAATCAGTTTCCCACTTAAGTCTTGTATATGTTTTAAACTGTCTTTCCTTTGAAATAATTTGGTAAATATTGGAGAAATTCAAGTTTTCTATAACAAAACAAAAAAATTAAATCTGACAAAGAAGAATTTTTATTCAGGATATTAAGATAAATTCTTTTTAAATTTTTTAAATTAGACTTCTGAGTATTCTTTGATGTATACTCTAATATCAGGCTTATGTATTGAGAAAGGGAGCAATTTTCTTCCATGGAAAAGATTACTGGAATTCAGGAATTGAGGGTATAAGAGAGGCAATCCTTATTTTAACCCTATTTATTATTTATTTGAATTTATTGGGTTGATACTCGTTAATAAAATTATGTAGGTTTCAGGTGTACAGTGCTATAATAATCACTCCAAGTTAAGGAGTTAAGTCTCCTTCCATCAACATTTATTCCCCCTTTAAGACAATCTTAAATGGCACAAAATAAAAATATTTTTTCTAGCACGATTCAATCCTGAACCCTTCCTCCATGTTTGTTTTAATCTTCTAATTGGATCATATGTCTAAGAATGAACAGTGATTTGTTAAAAGTAACTTAGAAAGTAAGACTGTTAGCTCCACTTCGCCCCATGACTCTTCATTAAAGTGCTTCTCATCACCATTCCATGCCACTTTAATAAGCTTCCCATGCAGAAAGCATCCACAGAGCAGTCCATATATTAAAAAATGTTTAAGACTCTATAAATAGAAATAGAGGTTGCCGGTTCCCACAGATCGATAGATTTAGCTAATTAAAATATAGGACGCCCAGTTAAATTCGTATTTCAGATAAACGAAAAATATTCTTTAGTATAACTATGTCAACAAACATCGCATGCGATATAGGTGTGCAAAAATAATTATTCCTTTCTACTTGACACTCATATTTAACGGGCCGCCCTGTATTTCCTCTGCCAATCTCACAGAGTCCATTCCCCACATCTCAAGACCAGCGCCCCGGAGCCAGTTCAAAACCTAGGACCGCTGGCCGGGCCGCGCCCTCTGATTGGCCGAGGCGCGCCCGCCCCGCCGGCCGCAGGCGTCACGCAGCCTGGGCAGCACCGGCCCCGCCGCCGCCGCCGCCGCTGCCGCCGCCTCCACCGCCTCCACCGCCTCCTCCGCAGCCTCGGTCGGCGCAAGTGCGGCGCGCGCTGGGGGAGGGGGCGCGGCGGAGTGAGAGGTTGGCGTCCGGCCACCGGGGATTAAGTTTCTGGGTTGCGCGTGAGTGTGTCAGCGCGTTTATCCCGAAGCTCCTCGCCGGGCCGTTACTTCAGAAGAGAAGAGAGAGAACGTGGGCGAGGCAAAGCACTCCGAATCCCCGGAGACCCGGGCTCCCCAGCCCTCTGCCCTTTTCCGCCCCCGCGCGGGGCAGCTGCCGCGAGCCGGGTAAGAGGCTGCGGGGCACTGGCCGGGAGGCCGGAGCGCGCTCCCGCGCCTTACACGCGCGCCGGCCGGGGGTGCGCGGGTGCCCGGGGCTCGGCGCGCGGGCGGTCGGCGGGCGGGTGTGCTAGCCCCGCCCCGCGAGGCCTGGGGAGCCACCGCTCCTCTGGCTCTTTAAAAGGATGAGGTCTGGAAGTTTCTTTCCTCTGTTCCTCGCACGGCCCCTTGAACGATAATCCCAGACCTCTCATTTTCCCCCTCCCCCAACCCCTCGTTTTTCCTTACTTTAAGTGGTTTGAAAGTTTTCTTTTCCTTCGTCTGGAGGGGCGTAATGCCAAGAAGGGGGACCCGGGCCTGGCGCGTGGGCCGGTTGCTCCCAGGCTCAGGAGCCTGTTGCTCTCCGCCGTTGTGGACGCGCCCCAAGCCGGACACCCCTTCCACTGTTAACGCTGTGCCAGGCCGTGAAGGCTGGGTAGGGGGTGGAGGGAAATGTCTCCACACTGGTGTCCCCCCTCGTTCCCGGGCAGCTTGGCCCAGATCGCGCCGCTAATTGGTACCGCCGCCCGCAACCCACCCCCCACGCCGGCGTCTGTTCCTTTTTATCAGCTGCCCTTGTTGGTACCCACATTTTGCCTTTGCTTACCCCCTTACACCTCCCACTGCCCCCGCGCCCCCCACCCGCCGTCCCGCTTCCCGCGCCGAAGGGCGGCTTTTGTCTGATTTCGCTGCCCAGGGATGCCGGATGTTACTGGGGAGGCGCTGTTCGGGAGACGCTTTGTGTCTTGGGGAGTTGTGTGTGTTGACGGTGGTGATGGTGTAAATTTTTGCTTGAGTTCTATTGCAGAAGCGCAGGAGTCGGGATATTCTCTCCTGCAGATCACTTGGAAATTGAAGCTGGGACTGCGGAGGGGCAGGGGGATGGCGGGAGGTGGCCGCCGCTGCGCAGTGGCTAGGGGCTAGTTGGGGACCGCGGGGCTTCTCCATCCATCTCTGCGGGTGGGGCTGCTGAAGTTACTCTGGGAAGAACTCAGGCCTGGACGCTGTGTGCCTTGGGTGGGGGGGATGCGGGTGGCGACTAGGGTTTCATGGGTATCATCAGATTAAATGACCATGACTTCCTAGCCAAAAAGGAACCCCTCCATGTTCTTTTGATGTTGAGAGGGGAAGAATCTGAAAAATGGACTATCATCCAGTATTGGTGGACAGCTGTGGTGTAACCATCCCTTTTGTGTTTCCGTAGACATTCCTCATCTAGGTTACATTTTACAGAACCAATAACACCTGATCGGAAAAACTAACAAGGTGATGGTTTGGGGCTTGGGAGTATTTACATGTAGAAGAACTTTGGTATAGTTGTCTATAATGAATTTTTTGTTAGGGTCGAATGGTCTACATTTGTAATGTGTGTGTTTAGCGAATGATACGATTTAAATAAACAGTTACATTAAAAAACCCAACAAAACTCGAAGTTCTTTGGCTTGAACTTCTATTACAATGCAGAAAGCTCTGGATGGATGCACCTGTCCCTTGCTAGGGAGACGCGTGAAAACTTGGAGGGTGATGGGAATAATCTTGCTTGAGATACTTAGACATGCTGTTTGTTAATGGACTAGTTTACAAATGGGCGGATCAATCTAGAGTGGGCTCTGTCCCTCCTCAGAGTTCACATTGGGGTCATTTAAAGCAGAGGTCTGTAAATTTAAGGGCCGTAGACTAAAAACTTCCCAGCTGCAATGGTGTTTTTCACTAAGGTTTAGGAGCTTGGAATGGTTTGTACATTATTAAATGGTTGAAAAAAAGAATATGTCACACGTGAAAATTATACAAAAATCAAATTTCAGTTTCTGTGTTAAAGTTTTATTAGAGCAGAGCCACACTTATTCCTGTTGTCTGTGTCTTATTCTTACACGGTGCGTGGCTGCTTGCACAGCGAGTGGCAGAGTTGAGTAGTTTGCATGGCTGAGATAGAAATGTTTAGCCTTTGAAGTCTGAAATATTTACGATGTTACTCTGTACAGAAAAAGTTGCCAGCCAAGACCAAAACGTATTGTTTAAATACTCCCTTTTGTGATGGGTGCATTGTTTAATTTCATTGCCTTTCTGGCCTTGTTTCAGGGGCGCCCCACAACTGGCAGGATTTTCCCTAAAAGGTAGATCACTGTGTTGGATTTTCTCATTTCCAAATTTCTCATATTAATTTTCTTAGATTTTTGGTATCTTTCTCTCTCAGAATCTAGAATAAACTAGAGATCCTGACTAGCAGAAATTAGTATTTATTATTTTAAATTTAATATAGAGAGCCATATTTCAAGGTGTTTTGCAGTTGGTTCTAGTGACTCTGAGCAGTTGTGTTACCTGAGCAGGTTTGAAGACTATACTTGTGTTTATTTAGGGAAAGAAAGGAAGGGGTTAGGACATGTCCTGGTTCCTTTCCACAGGCATGTGGTCACTTAGACAAAGCTAGTTTGGGAGTCCCCTTGACTCTTCTCCAGACCTCTTCTCTACCTCATTTGCTAAAATAAACAAAAAACTGATGGAGTTTATCTCAACATATTACTAATACGTCAATCCCACATGTATCATACCTCTTACATATATTCATTTTATTTCCTTGGCTCATTGAGTATTTTTGTTCTTCCTTCTCCCTTGAACACACTTCTTCCTTTCACCTCCTAAACCTGCCAGTTGTGGCTTGGTAAGAAATGGATATCAATTTTTATTTTGCTCCAAAGTCCTATTATGTAGACATAGCTCTGTTTGGCCCTTAAAGATGTCATTGCAATTTAGATACCTTTTAAATGCACATATGCTGTGAAGGAGTAGAGGCTGTTTCCAGAGTTTATTGCTTCTCTGCAAGCTAGGGCTGCCCAGGACAGGTTCATAGAAATCCTTGAAGTGTATGTAACTTTGTACTGATGCAGACCTTTCACCTTTATCTGCTGAGTGGGACAGCTTTGCTTTACAAATGAAGAAGTGAACCCATTGTCTAGAGTTAAGATTAGGGATTTAGAAGCTGGCATGTAACAATGAATTTACCTGGAAGATAACTGCCTGAGTTTATTCTTTCAGAATTATTCTCAGATTATTCTCTCCAGATTACATCCCAAGTCTGACATCATAGACTTGTCTCTTCTAGAATGACTTACAGGTTGACTCCATTTTATATATTGATAACATGCACAAAGTATTCTTCGACTTTCATAAAATATCTTGAGGCAAAGTTGATGTATTGGACTGGAGGAGTCCCCGTGTATGCTGGAGCAAACAACACATCTGCCAGTAAAGAAGATCCTATACTTCAAAGTAAAGAAGCAGACAGCTTCCTATAGAATTCAGGACTGCTTGATGATGCATGTGAATGACGGTATCTTATATCATCACTATATTTCCTGAAGAGTTAAATCTGCTTTAAAAACACATTTGGCCTCAACTAGGAGTTTGTTCGATATAGTTACATTGCTACATACATTATTAACTCCATACTTATAACAAGAAAGGTATTTTTCTCTTGTAAATTAGTGTCATTCATAGGAGGGCATCAATATAAATACAGTTGGGAAATTATTTTTAGTAGGGAAAGCTGATATACTGAGATTAAATAATTATCATGGGGTTCCATATGGACAAATAAAGGTGAGATGAGGAACTACCTCTAGATAAAGGAAGCCGATGTTAAGTAACCCACAACATTCCTGTGAAATATTTTCTGAGATCTGAGGTAGTGATTCATTAGTAGATAGTGGCAGATGGATTAGGAGGCATGTTGCATTTGGCTAGGCACCGGGGAGAGCACAAAATCAATACACTGCTCTAGAAGCTTACAGTCTTAGTTGGAAAGAGAGACAGGAAAGAATTAAAAAGATTTTACAGGTAGTAAAAGTTACAGGGATTCAAAGAGAATTAGACATCAACATAAGATTGCTTTCAAATGATTTGTAGATCACTGTCTTTTCCGTCTCTTCACATGGCCTGCCTTCTTCGAAGGTCTGTGTCCTAATCTCTTATGAGGACACTGGTCATATTAGGGTAGGGACCACCCCAATGACCTCATTTAACCTCAATTACCTCTTTAAGGTTAATTACCCCAAATACAGTCTCAATTTGAGAGTACTGGAGGATAGGACTTCAACATAAAAATGTGGGGGTTGGGACACATAAGTCAGCCCATAACAGAGTTCTTAAAGAGACTGTAAGGCTCTTACAGACTGTAGGCTGTAAACTGGTGAGACGTCGAAGAATAGATTGGTTCAGTGCAAGGGAGGCAGGTTATGTAGGAGGCTATTGTGGTAGTATAACCAAGCATTATTGTGTAATTTGATGTTTGTGAATAAAGGGGAACTGCTATTTGAAGAAAAGGTATTTTATTTTGGCCTGCTGCCACTTGTGTTCCTTATCCTGGTGTTTACTGGGAAATTGCCCCTTCCTTTTTGTAGACAGATCCTTAGTTTTCTTATTGTTTCATAAAAGCATTACTTTTCTTAAAATATTTCTATTGTCTCCTGAAAATGACTAAAATGTTACATTTGAAAGATGAAATATTAGTGTTGTAAACATCTCATGATGGTTTTGGAGTTTAAAGCAGCATTTTTTAATTTTTTTAAATTACATTAATCTAAAAACTATATGTATATCCTATGCATATTTTGTGGGCAAGTATTTGGCATAATCTTTTTCCTCCAGAAGTTTTTCCCTTTTGGAAAAAATAAGATATTTAAAAAATAATACATATACTATTTCATAAAATAGTGAAAACTTTTTAAAATATTGAAAGTAAAATATTAAAGCAATTCTCCCAAAGTTGGCCAGTTGAGTTAAAAAAATAAAAGTAAAAAGAGACTGAACTTCTTACTCTTTTTCTCCTTGCCTGTGGTGGTGAAATTGTTCTAGGGAATTCATATTTTTATTCCCCTTCTGGTTTTATTTATATCTATGAAAACAACATTTACTATTATTTTCTTGTAAGTCACTCTACCTCCAGATCTAAGGTGCTATAAATAAATGCAGGACTGGGAAGTGAAAAAGGAAACACTTTTAAGAAAGAAAAAAAAAAACAAAAGGATCAGCCACAAAAGTAAGAAAGAAGAGAAAAAAATCTTAAGGAAAAACCTATTTAGGTTGTGCTGATGATTTAATGTTGATAGTTTGAGTATGTTTTGAGGTACTTTACCATTTACTGTATTGCTTACATTTTAAAACTAGTTATAATAAAACATGTAAGATAATTATTTTAGTAACTTTTTTGACGATAAAAAAGCATATTTTAAAAATACATGGTGGGACAAAATTAGGTTTACAGTTTGTATGGAAAATAATAAAATAATTCATAAAGAAGTATTTATGAATAATAAATAATAGTAAACTCTGTGTTTCACATACAACTGTGAGCCTACTTTTGTTCTACCTGGTATATAGGAGAAATAGACTAGCTCAGAAAAACAAAAAATCTACCTGTCATACTATACCTAGACAAAACGCCTTGCTCCCCCAAGGAAAACATGTATTTGCGAACAGAGGATGCTTAAATTATTTTGACATAACAAACACATCAGCAGAGATGTTGATCAATGGATTTCACTGATTCCTCTTTTTTCCTGGTGAGGAAATAGGATCTGAGATAATTAAACATCCATCTCTTTAATTGCATCTATTTGACCCAGTGTCTCTCTCTGACTCTGAGTAGGTTATCTACTGCGTGGCACACAGGACATCAGTGGAGAATGCATTCCTACATGTTGATCTCTGTTGAAAATTATTTGTTACATAGACCTATAGTTAAACTTGGAATAACTTTACATTATGTAATTCGGTAGTCCCTGGCATGCCTTGCTTTAGGGAACTGGATGTAGAAAATATTCTGCCTTTATGACATCACTAACCTAACAAAACCATGATGATAGAATAATAAAGTTAAAAATATTATTCTACAATTTAGAAGATACTATGTGATCTCTACAAGGTATGCCCAGGTTTTCTTAAACTCTCCTAGGCCCACTTAACAGTGTTTGTCTAAGGTATTATGGGATAAAGTTCATACAGCTTTAGGCTAGGCATCTTCCCCACCCCTCGCCCTTCCTTGGGTATTTAATTAGTCAAGTGTGAAGTCTGCCTCTGGGAGACATTTGTTTCCTACTGAAGGACTTGGGCAGGCCTAAACTATAGGATTAAGTGGAGTTGCCTTTGACCTGTCTTTTTACCCTACGCCTTTCCTACCACATTCACGGTTTTCCTTGAAGTAGCAAAGTAGTTATTCGTTTCCCATTTAGAAAAGTGCAATGTTACATACCTCTGTATTCTGATATAATCTGCTGAAGGTATATATTGGATCAGCTAAGTCATACATTATTTGGTTTGCCAAAAAGTTCATTTAGTTTTTTTTTTCCATAAAATAAAAGACATTTTTCATTTTCACAAATAATTTTATTGATTTGGATATTTGAGTATGCCAGCTATCTCCCACATTGTATAACGTTGATTGTTTTCAATTAATGTCTTGATTTGATTGCTATCAACTTCAACTGGTCTACTTGACCTCAGAGCATCTTTCAGCGAGAAATCTCCAGCACAAAACTTTACAAACCCCTTTTGACATTTTGATCAGTCACAGCACCTTCTCCATACACTGCACAAATTTTTTTTCTTTGCTCTTCAATTGCATTTTTACCTTTCTTGAAATAATAAAGCATGCTATGCTGAAAATGTTGCTTATTTTCTTCCATCTTAGATATAAAAATGGCTACACAAGAATTCACCAATTTTGATTTTTTTTTGTGCACTCTGATATGACAGCTGTCACAAAACAATCTAACAAAATTATTTTGAATGAAGTTAAAGACAATTAAACACTACTAGAGCCATTGTACGGAAAAAACCAAACAAATGTTTTGGCCAACCCAGTATTTTTAGATGTTTTGAGGTAAGAAAACAAAAGAAGAAACAGCCCCTGAGCCTAGCTTATTACTTCCTAGCCAGCTCCATTAAGTTTAGTGGACATCTGTTGGGTGCTGAACTCAGGGCATTAAGGCTTGACCCTCTTCTCAAGTCAGGGGAAGGGATTGTTTAATTATTTTATTGAGATATAATTGACATGATTAACTGCCCATATGGAAAGTGTATAATTTGTTGAATTTCGGCCTGTGCGAAACCATCCCCACGATCAAGACCGAACATATCCATCAGTCTCATAAGTTTCCTCATGCCCCTGTTTAAGGCTTTCCAGCCTCCCCTCCTACCCACCTCCCATCTCCAAGTAAACAGTGGTTTGCTTTCTTTCCTAATAGATTAGCTCACATTCTCTAGGGCTTTAAATAGAATCATACAGTATGTTCTGTCTTTAGTTAGACTTCTTTCACTCTATTTTGGGATTTATCCATGTTGCCTAGATTCATAGCTTATTACTATTTATTGCTGAGTGCTAGATCATTATATGGATATATCATTCAGGAATTTTTAAAATAATTTAGGATACTCTTGTGCTTTGTCCATTGTCTTGTACAGTATTTGTTCTTGGTTTCAACTGTGTGTATCAGACTTCTGTGTTTGACAGTATTTTCTAGTCTTCTTAAATTCATGTTCCTTTTGGATAAACAAAATTTAAATGCCCTTATTTAATGTTACTTGAAATATCAAACTATGTTAGGTTGTATTTTTTAAAAAACTTACTGGTAATTGTAAAATAAAGAGATTTAAAATTTTCTAATCTTTAAACATATCAAATGATTGTTAAAAAAGTCACATAAGTATTGAGGCTTTTCAAAAGCTTTTGTAGACTATCTTGTGAAGTGTAGAAGTACAGCATATAGTCAGTTTCAGTAGTGAGCCCAACGCTCTGTTTTCCAGAGTGCTTGCCTAATGCTCCTGACTCCTTAATATTTTGTACTTCTTTTTGATTGATTTATCTGTCACTGCGTATGACAAATTTATGTGACAATTATATAATGAACTGGTTAATGAAGTAATTTGGTACCTGAATTATCCAAATAATTGCCATGCAGTATATGTTACAAGTAAGATCATCAAACATACCAAGAATTGAAGCGGAGATAAGCATTATATTGTGAAAACACAATATTCTGGCTGGAACCATTCAGACTTTTTGGGTCATTTTTAACATTTATATGTTTGTCTCTACTTTTTCTTCACTTAATTAAAATTAAGTGGCAAAAACAAAAAACACCATTTTAGGCAGACGTGCTGTCTGGATTAATAAAAAAGTAAAAGTTGGTTAATATTCTTACTAACATTTGGCCCTTTGAGTAGTGAAGTAAAATACAGTTAATGAACATAGCTAAATAGTAATTTAAGAAGCCAATAGTCATTTTTATTAAAAGAGAGTAAGACCTTTTAAAATGTTTTCAGAGAGAAAATACCGGTTGTCAGATGGCCCTGATGAGTCCTATGGAATTACATATGGTAACTAAATAGTGTAACCTGTTATATTTATCTGTGAATTAGTAATTAGAGGATTGAATTGGCCCATGCTCATCTGTTTTATATAACTGAAGTTTGTGTTCAGGTAGATTCATACTAATTTGGGTTTCCGTATGTAGTTTTTCCATATCTGAACTACTTAAAATCTTGCCAGCATGCTGTAAACTGTCATTCATTTTGCTGACTTTGCTCAGTGTATTCTCAGCAATGTAGACTGTCACTGACTGACAAGATTATCAGCTGAATTAGACAGTGACTGTGACACCTCTTTGCTGACAGAGGAGTAGAGGGTTTTCTGTAGTAATTTTTTAGTACAGATTATAAGAAACATTGCTTTTATAACTGGGCAAATTTAATTTTCTTTAGCATATGCATAGTTATTCAACAGAAGATCCAAAGGTGAATGTTTTCATTTAGTATGAAGGTAAATAAGAGAGGATTATGGCCAATTTTATATTTTTTAGATATAGTATTTCTCTCCATATATATAGAATTTGTTTCATCTTTGAACTTGCTTGTATGTTTTTTATTCTACTTGGATTTTTAATTTACCTTATAGATTGTGTGGAATCTATTTAAGATATTTTGTCTTATATATTTAATTTGATCTAATTAAGATTTTTTTTCCATAAGCACTTTGTTTTTATGATGGAGTAGGAACCAAAGTGATGTTAAATAAGCCGTATTTAGTATCAGCCAAATAGTAACACTATTCCAGGCCTTGTGTTGAGTGCTTTTGAATGTGATACTTAGTGTGAAACTTAGTGTGATCAAACATGAAGGGTCTTTATTTCTAACTGATTCTACCACTGAAATAATTCTAAAATACAAGGGGGGCCCCCAGTTGGAATTTATTTATAAAAATTGTGTGTTTATTTTTACATGTTTAAACTTCGGTCACCTTCAAAATACTCTTCATTTAATGCACTATGCCTGTTGAGACTCTTTTTTTTACTGCTCAAAACAGTTTTTGAATGTGTTGATTTTGATGCCTTTTAGTGCTTGTGCTGTTTTTTGTTTCACCTTTTCCACATCAGCAAAGTGTTTCCCTTTGAGGGTTTTTTTCATCCAGGGACACACAGAAAAGGTCTTGCAGGGTAGGTGGGTGATGAGGGAGGGTGGGGCATGGGGATCATGCCATCTTTGGTCAAAAATTGCGGGACACTCAGCATTGTGTGGGCACAATCAAATCTGCTTTAACTTCTGCAGCACCTAGAAGCCAATGATTCCCTTCTTTTATATTTCCAAATTCTTTTCTTCTTAGGTCCACAGATGTAATTGATTCACTCTGTTGACAAATATTGATTGCCTACTCTGGGCCAGTCATTTCTGGTGCTTGGATATAACCCTTTGGAGCGGGGTGGGAGGGGGAAGGAACAAACAACAAAAATGACTACCCTCATGGAACTTAAATTCTAATAATTCCTATTTTCCAAAGGCATTTTAAGCTCTATGTCTGAAAAGAATACATTTCCACTCCTTCTAAAAACAGATGACATTTCTATTTCCGTGGTTGTTTTTTAAGCTAAGGATGTCCGGATGTTTCTAGTTTCCAAGATTAGAAACATTAAGAGTCACTCTCTATTGTTGTTCCTCACTTGTTCCACCTGCCCCCAAAACACTTCATGTGGTCATTGAACCTTTTTGATTGCCTGCATTCTTTTTCCTTGCCACTGCCTTAATCTAGGCTTACATGTTTTGTTTTTATTTTTTTGATTGGGATGTCTTAACAAACTAACATCAGGATGTATTACCATTAGTTTTTTTCTTTCTTTGGTGAATTATTTGCCCTTTTGCCAGAATCATTCCCCCAGAATATATATTTTAGTGATCCGTCCTCCAATCCCCACCTTGTCTCCTTGCAGAACAAAATCCCAATGAGACTGGAAACATGGCTTCTCTAGTTCCTGTTTAGTTTGGTAGTCCAGTACAGTAGAACAACTGTCATTAAATTCTGTTTTCTTTATGGTTACATTGCCTTGGTGGACATTTTGCCTTAGCAAGAGAGGCCTTTACCTCTTGTGGCTCTTCCCCATACTCTCCTAACTTGTGCACCCTTCAGGACAATCACCTGTCACGTTTCCTCCAAATTCTGACTCATGGCGACAGCATTGAATTCCTCTGTATTCTCACAGAATTTCCGCATCATGTTGCAGTGTGATTACTGTTTTCCACTAGATTCAGAGCTTAGAAGTTACATACCTGTCCTTATTCTGCTTTGCCATGTGCTTCAGATATAGGCAGGTACAGATCTGGAGTGGGTAGAGTTTATAGAATTTGGGATGGTCCTCTTACATAAAACAAAATTATGAATTCAAAAGTAGGTAAAAATGCATATTTGTTGAAATAAGAATGGAAGGATCCTGTGCAATTATCTTCATGCTAAATCTCCATATGCCCTATGCCTAGGGAAATGTAAGTGCTCAGTTAAAACTTGCTGAAATAATGTAGGGTTTTTTTTTAATATGTTACATAAATATCATATTGATGTAATTGCTTTGCTGTTGATTTTCTGAAAGTTAGGAAACAATACTAGCCATTCTGTTGCTAATACTGTTGTTAATAATAATATTTAATGCTTCCACAGCATTTCTCATTTTCTACGCAAGACTAGATTGCACTTTGGTGGGAAATGATTCAGTTCTTCTTGTGCCTCTGTAACCTCAGGTAACACTCTGTTCCAGTTCCTGTTAGGCTGGTGAATGCTAAGGAATTTTCTGAGCACTTACTAAATTATTTTGTTGCCACTCCAGCTTTTTGTCTCTTCTCCCTTCTAGCTTCCTCCCCTCATTGTTTCTTCTTCCTCCCTCCCGTTTGTCTATCTGGGTCTTGCCATACATCATACCTTTTCCCTCCTCATCTGTCTTTTCTGGTAGGCAACACCTTTAAGTATCTTTGGCAAACTGAATTTTGGAGTTTGCAGCTCCAAAATTCATTTCTACCCCTTTGAAGTATTGTAGGGTTGATTTTGAGGTTCCTCAGTACTACAAAAAGTATAGTTTTTGGCAATGGGATAGGAGATGTCCTAAAGCCACATACTCTAATTACTGTGTAGGTAAAACATGGTGTAATTTGCAAGTCTCAAACCAGAAATGCTCAAGTTTAATTTGTTTTAAGAAGTCACTTATTTAATAAATATGGTTGACCTGATAGAAAATTGGAAACAGCAAAGTGAAGAGATTAGTGTCTAGACATTAATAGAGGAGAAAATAATGATAGCAATAGCTTTTGTATGCCTAGTACTTGTAGGCACTTTGCATATTACATTATTGCTAATGCCCACTTTACAATACCATCTCAGGGAAGTTAAATGAATTGCCCAGGATCTCACAACTACTAAAATGGTGGTGTGTCCCCTGTTTTTTTTTTTCCAATTACAGTTTACATTTAATATTACTTTGTATTAAGTTCAGAAGTACAGCATAGTGGTTAGACAACCATGTACTTTACAAACTGGTCCCCTTGATATTTCAAGTACCGTCCTGGCATCTTACATATAGTTATTATAATATTATTAACTATATTCCATATGCTGTACTTTACATCCCTGTGATTATTTTGTGACTAACAATTTATACTTCTTCATTCCTTAATTGTTTTCACTCAGTGGCTAAACCCCTTGTTTCTGTTTTTGTTTATTTATTTTGGTCCTTAGATCCCACATGTAAGTGGAATCATATGGTGTTTGTCTTTCTCTGACAGATTTATTTCACCTAGCATAATACCTTCGAGGTCCATCCGTGCTGTTAGAAACGATAAGATTTCATTCTCTTTTTCTTTCTGTGACTGAGTAATATTCAGTTGTCTAAATGTAACACAGCTTTTTTATCCACTGATAACAGGGTTGCTTCCATATCTTGGCTATTGTAAATAATGCTGCAGTGAACCTAGGGGTGCATACATTCTTTTGAATTAGTGTTTCGGATTCTTTGGGTAAGTATCCAGAAGTGGAATTGCTGGGTCATAAGGCAGTTCCATTTTTAATTTTTTAAAAAAACTCTGTACTTTTTTCCCTAATGCCTGCATCATTCTGCATTCCCACCAACAGCGTATGGGGGATTCCCTTTTCTCAACACCCTCGCCTACAGTCGTTGTTTGTTGATTTATTGATGATAGTCATTCTGACAGGTATGATTTGGTATCTTATTGTGGTTTTACTTTGCATTTTATTGATGATTAGTAACATTGAGCATCTTCTTATATGTCTATCAGCCATCTGTATGTCATCTTTGAAGAAATATCTATTCAGGTCCTTTACCCATTTTTTTAATTGGATTTTTTAGTGTTGAGTTGTATGAATTTTTTATAAATTTTGGATAAAAACTCCTTATTGGATGTATCATTGGGAAATATCTTCTCCCAATGAAATGCTTTTTTGTTTTGTTGATGATTTCCTTCGCCATGGAAAATCTTGTAAGTTTGATGTAGTCCCGCTTATTTATTTTTTCTTTAGTTTGCTTTGCCTGTGGAGATATATCAGTGAAATATTTCTGAGAGAAAAGTCAAAGATTTGACTGCCTTTGTTTTTTTTAAGAGTTTTATGGCTTAAGCCTTACATTTAAGTCTTTAATTCATTTTGAACTTATTCTTATATATGGTATAAGGAGGTGGTCTAGTCTCATTTTTTCACATATATGTGTTTAATTTTCCCAATACTGTGTACTGAATAGACTGTTTTTGGTGCATTGTATGTCCTTGCTGCCTTTGTCATCGATTGACTGTAAAGACATGGATTTATTTTTGGGCTTTTTGTTGTTTTATTGATCTATGTGTCCGTTTTTATGTCAGTTCCATGTTGTTTTGTTTATTATAACCTTGAGGTAAAGTTTGATATCAGGCAGTGTGATACCTCTGACCTTTTTCTTTTTTCTGACGATTTCTGTGGCTATTCAGGGTCTTTTGTTGGTTCCTTATAAATTTTTGGATTATTTGTTCTTGTTCTGTGAAAAACGCTGTTGGTATTTTGATAGAAATTGTGTTGAATCTATAGATAGTTTTGGGTAGTATGACATTTTAATGATGTTAATTTTTCCTATCCATGAGCACAGTATATGCTTCCATTAATCTGTATAATTTTCAGTTTCTTTCTTCAGTGTTTTATAATTTTCCAAGATCAGGTCTTTTACTTCTTCGGTTAAATTTATTTCTACATATTTTATTTTTATTGATGCAATAGAAAATTGGATTGTTTTCTTAGTTTCCCTTTCTTACAGTTCATTATTGGTGTCTAAAGATGCAACCAATTTCTGAATATTTATTTTGTATCCCTCTACTTTACTGAATTCATATATCAGTTCTAGTAGTTTTTTGGTGTAATCATCAGGGTTCTCTATATACAGTATCATGTCATATGCAGCTAATGACAATTTTACTTTTTCCTTTCCAAATTAGATGCCTTGTATTTCTTTTTGTCTGAATGCTGTGGCTGGGACTTCTAGTACTATGTTGAATAAGAGAGATGAAAGTGGACATCGCTGTCTTATTCCTGATCTTAAGGGAAACAGTTTAGTGTTGTTGAGTATGATGTTAGGTGTGGGTTTGTCATATATGACTCTTATATATTGAGGCATGTTCTCTCCTTTCCCAGTTTGCTGAGAGTTTTTATAATCAATGGGTGTTAGATTTTGTCTAATGATTGTTCTGCATCTGTTGATATAATGTTTATCTTTCATTTTTTAAATGTTTTAATGTATATCTTGTTATCGATTTGTGGATATTTTACCAACCTTGAATCCCAGGATTAGATCCCACTAGATCATGGTGTATGATCTTTTTAATGTATTGCTAAATTCTGCTTGCTAATATTTTGTTTAGGATTTTTGCATCTATGTTCTTCGTGGATATTGGCCCATAACTTATTTTATTTATAGTGGCTTTTTCTGGTTTTTGAATAAGTATAATGCTGAACTCATAAAATGAGCTTGGCAGTCCATCTTCTTTTATTTTTTGGAATAGTTTGAAAATGATAGGTGTTAGTTTTTCTTTGAGTATTTGGTAAAATTTACCTGTAAAGCCGTTCAGTCCAGGACTTCTGTGTGCTGCAAATTTTTTGATAATTGCTTTGATTTTGTTTGTTGTAATCAGTCTGTTTAGATTTTCTGTTTCTTCTTGATTCAGTCTTGGAAGACTGTATGTTTCTAGGAATTCATCCATTTCTCCCAGATTGTCCAATTTGTTAGCATATATTTCACAATATTTTCTCATAATCCTTTGTATTTCTGAGGTGTCACTTACTACTCCTCTTTCACTCTTGATTTTATTTATTTGGGACTTCTCCCTTTATTTCTTGATGATTCTATTTAAAGGTTTGTCAGTCTTGTTTATCTCTATAGAACCAGCTCTTCGTTTCATTAATTTTTTTGTATTGTCTTTTTAGGCTCAATTTCACTTATTTATGCTCTCATCATTTATCATTTCCTTTCTTCTACCCTGGGCTTTGTTTTACCGTTTCTAGTTCCTTTATGTGTAAGGTTAGATTGTTTATTTCTTGAGGTAAACCTGTATTGCTATGATTTTTTTCCTTAGGCTTGCTTGAGCTGTGTTCCTTAGATTTGAGGTTTTTGTGTTTTCATTTTAATTTGTATCAAGGTACCTTTGGATTTCTTCCTAGACCTCATTGTTAACCCATTCATTGTTTAGTAACATGTTATTTAACCTCTATGTGTTTGTGTACTTCTCACATTCTTTCTTGTAATTGATTTGTAGTTTCATTGCATTATGGTCTGAGAAGATTCTTGATCATTTCAGCTTCTTGAATTTTCAGGCTTCTTAAATTTATTTCAACTTGTTTTATGGCCTACCATGTGGTCTATTTTGGAAAATGTTCCATGTGCACTTGAAAGTAATGTATATTGTGCTGCTTTGGAGAGAAATATTCTGGAAATACCAATTAAATCCATGTGTTTAATATGTCATTTAAGGGTGTTATTTCCTTGTTGATTTTTTGTCTGGATGATCTATCCATTAATGTCAGTGGGGTTTAAAATCCTCTACTGTGACTGTGTTACTGTTGTTCTCTCTCTTAACGTCCATTGATACTTGCTTTATATATTTAGGTGTTCCTTTTTTGGGCGCATAAATGTTTACAAAGGTTCTATCCTCTTGTTGGATTGATCCCTTTATCCATCTGTGATGTCCCTTTTTTTTTGGTCTTATTATAGCCTTTGTTTTAAAGTCTGTTTTGTCTGATACAAGTATTGTTACCCAGCTTTTTTTGTTTCCATTGGCATGAAATATCTTTTTCTATTCTTACACTTTTATTCTGTTTGTATCGTTTGTTCTGAGATGGGCTTTTTGTAGACAGAATATGTATGGGTCTTGTTTTTTATTCATTCAGCTATTCTATGTCTTTTAATTGGAGCATTTCATCTATTTACATTTAAGGTGATTACTTATAGGGATGCATTTGTTATTGTCATTTTATTATACATATTTATGTTCTTTTTTTAAGTTTAACATTTCTTGTAATATTGGTTTGGTGGTGGTGAACTTATTTATATTTTTATTATCTGGGAAGCTCTTTATTTTTCCAATTTTAGATGACAGCCTCACTGGGTAGAATAGTCTTGTCAGTAGGTTGTTCCTTTTCATTACTCTGAATATTTGGTGCTAATCCCTTTTGACCAGAAAAGTTTCTTTTGAGAAATCATCTCACAGTCTAATGGGAGCTCCTTTGTAGATAGTTAATTGTCTTTCTCTTGCTGCTTTTAAGACTGTCTGTCTTTAACCTTAATTATTATGAGTCTTGGTGTGGGCCTCTTTGGGTTCATCTTGTTTCAGACTCTTTTCATTTCCTGGACTTCCTGTGTCTTTTTCCTTCACTAGGTCAGTGACATTTTCAGTCATAATTTCTTCAGATAGGTTTTCAATCCCTTGCTCTTTCTCTCCTGGTACCTTTATTATGTGGATGTTGTTATTCTTGATACTGTCCCAGAAGTCCCTTAAACCTGGGGTTCCCAACCTCTTCCCGCTTCCTCCACGGGCGCTGCTTGCATTACCGCCAGTGCTCTGCCTCCTGTTCCTCACCTTGATCTGAGCTCTGCCTCTTGTCTCAACCCCTCACAAACACACACAGCCATCCTTAGAAAAATTTTCTTCCACGAAGCTAGTCCCTGGTGCCAGAAAGGTTGGGAATCTCTGCCTTAAACGACCCTCATTGTTTTTACTTCTTTTTTCCTTTTGCTGCTTTGATTGGTTTTTTCTGCTACCTTGTATTCCAAATTGCTGATTTGATCTTCTGCTTCATCTGGTCTGCTGTTGATTCTTTCTAGTTTATTCTTCACTTCAGGTATTATAGTCTTCATTTCCTGCTGGTTCTTTTTTATGGTTTCTGTGTCCTTTTTAAGGCTTGTCATTTATTTGTTGAAGTTCTCACTATGTTCTTTGAGCATCTTTATAACCATTGTTTTGAACTTTGTGTCAGGTAGGTTGCTTATCTCCATTTCACTTAGTTCTTTTTCTAGAGATTTTTTCTGTTATTTCATTTGGGTCATGTTTCTTTGTCTCCTCAGTTTGGCTGCCTCTCTGTTTATTTCTGTGTACTATATAGATCTGCTGTTACCTGCCCCCCTGCATCTTGGTAGAGTGACCTTTTGTAATATATGTCCTGTAGGGCTCAGTGGTGTGGCCTCCCTGATCACCTGAGCTGGATGTCCCAAGAATGCCCTTGTGTGGGTTTTGTGAGCTCTCCTGTTGTTTAGTCTTGATTGCTTTTGGCTCATCCATGGGTAGGGCTTGCTCTCAGTTTGGCCGACAGTGAGGACTGACCTTGACCACAGTGTACAAGCTGCTTTGTGTGGGGCTGACCGCATTAAGTAGAGTTTGCCCCAGCAGGGTTTGGTGCCTGCTGAGATCTGGTGACATGTTCTTTTAAGAGAACTTTATAAAGCAATCTGGGAACTCTGAAAATGTAGCTGCCTGGGACTACATAATCTGAAGATAAATAACTTTTTGCTTTTCTTTAGTATTATTATTAAAGCCCAGAGCTATGATTTGGTGGAAAGGACTTGGCTTTAATGTCATTCAGACTTGGGTTGTCTTTAAATGTTACCTCTGTTGCTTGCAAGCTTCATGAATGTAAGGGAAAACACTTTATCTCTCTGACTTGAGTTTTCTTACTTGAAATTGGGTGTATCTAATATGGAGCTATTGGTAGTATTAAGGGAAATGCATGTCTGTAAACCACATGGCTCTGTTTAAGGAGGCAAGGATATATGAAGGCTATTTCATGAATGATTTCATTTCAAACAATAAAATTAGTGGTGGTTGATTGCCTAAAAATTTCACCTATGGAGACTATTTTATACTCTGGAGAAGTCATTATTAACAGTAAATGCAATAGCAATCAATTCTTAAACGCAGTTTTATTATTAGTTGTTACTGAGTAACAGTTTTAAAAAGTTTCAAATAACAAATTGTTACTTTAATTTGTGGGTTACAACCAAGCCTACATTTTAGACATCAAATAGTGACTATATATGTGGAAACTTTTACCTCTTAAAGGGAGTATTTGCAGATAAATTTCTGCCTGAGGAGTAACGTTGTTTTTTTTTTTAATCAGCAAAATTGCATGAAAAATTTAATACTTGTTTCTTAGAGTATCTACTCAGGATACACACTGAATCTGATTGAGTAAGGATTTTAAGCCCATTATTTCTTCTTTCTTCTCTGCCCTCAAATTTTCATATGACTGAATTGGATTATTTTGGCTGAAACTTTCAGGTGATTTTGATGTTTTACTACATACGCTTTTCAGTACTCTGACATAATAATGGCTGCCGAAATATGATTGCTTAACAAAATGCCTGACTTACATGACCTTGAGAAAGTTAGTAATCTCTGTGACCTGTCTCTGCATCTGTACAATGTCATGTTAGCAAGTTGTTTCAGAAAGAGTAAAAGCTCACAAAATGTCCTTAGGTCTTCAGATACTTGAGATTATTAAGCATCAATAACTTCAAATAAATTTGTATTTTTCTCCTGTCTGAAAAGTATTGCATGAAAAGTATTGCAAAGAGTGGACTCAGAGAAAGCGAGAGAGTGTGATCATTCGCAAGCCCTTCTCATGTGGTACTCCTCTGAGCGGAGATGCAGACCATGGGCCATCATAGGCACCGTGCAGGAAGGAGAAACAGCCACATTAGATACCACACCAATATGCTGTTATTTTTCCCCAGAGGATTTCCTATTAGAAATTTGAGCCTGTCCTTTTTTGAGTATGGTTTGTAAACTTTATCTTTATTCTTGTCCAAATTCAGCAAAGGGAAATTATAAATAACACAAACTGAATTTAGGAGGCTCTGACTGATGGGTAAGGATAAAAATATCTAATTGCGTATAGAATTTATAACTCAGTGATAGCTAACTAGATGGTATGATAGATGACATGTTTCATAATTTTAGTAGAAGAGATTCCAAACTGGAGAAACAATTTGGAACAATAATAGGAAAGTAGAGTTATTTTAAAAGTTATATGGGCGAGCACTAGGAAGGGACCTTCAGCAAAGGTCATGACTCAAGGTAGGTGTGTGAGGAGAGAAGTTGAAGCAGCAAGGTTATAATATTCTGGTCTACCCTTCCACCTCCCAGTTCCAGTTTTGTCTATATTAGAAAAGTTGTTCCTATTCATTATCTTTTAGGACAGCGATTTTCAACCAGTGTGCCACAAGAATTTTTAAAACATGCAGTATCTGACTGTTTACTCAGAGGCACTGACCTCTTTTCTCTTAGATTGTCAAATTAAAAATGACAAAAACCAACAACAATAGCCATCGGGTGTGAATGAATCAAAATTATACCTTTTTTTTCTAACAGATGGGAAAAAACATATTTTGGTGTAGTGCAAAATTAGTTTATGTGTGCTGTGAGATGAAAAAGGTTGAAAGTTGTTGCTTTAGGGCTTTAACCTGAGGAGTCATTCAGTCACAAATGACAAAACCACGTATTGTTCTGCACCAGTATTGACATTGAGATCTCACAAACTCCTGTGAAAATCCTGTCACTGAGCTGGGGCTGAGAAATGACAGGTGTCTTCTGTATTGTTACCTCCTCCAGCAATTGATAAGTCCTAATGCGGGCAGCTCTCAGCTGTGTTTTGGGTCCCATGGGGCATTCTGAGTATCCCCGCTTTTTCTAAGCACCAAGGACATACTCTTCCCTGGGCCCACTAGAGAATTGCCTCATTCCAGGCAGAAAAAGGGCAGGAGGCAGAAAGCCAAAGTAATTTCTCTGGAGAACTTGTTGCCAGTGTAGGAATTGCACCTGGGAATTCTGTGGTACAAAGTTAATCCCTCTGCACGTTTTTGGCTTCCCCAAGAAAGTAATGTGGCTGGAATGAGTGCTTTATGAGCAGCTAGAGACCTCTGGAGTCTTATGCCTACCCAGTGTTTGCCTTCAAGGACAGCCCTTGAAGGAATTTCCTTGCATGGTTCTGCCTTAGAAATATGCTGGCCTGTTGAGTCTTGGTCCCTAGCAGGAAAATGTGGTAGCAAACAGGCAAACTGCCCAACAAACCTGAATTCCCCTGAGTTTAACTCAGGAATGAGAGAGAGCAAGAGGCTGAATGTTCATTCTCAGAAGCATCTAAGTCTTTTCTCTGAGTCACCATGTTTGGTATGAATTAACAATTGAGGGCTTCTGTCCTATATAGGACTCTAGTGGAGTATTATACTAAGTCCTATATACTAAGAGAGAACATTATGGATGGAAAATATGTAAAAATGTGTGTCTAGAGAGAAAATAATGGAATCTATAGTTCTCTAACATGTATGTATGTATTTCTTTGTTAAAAAAATTATGGAGGAGGGTGGAGGAGGAAGGAAATAAATACAGTACAATGAACTATAGACAATTGATTTGTCCGATATATTAAAAAATAAACTTCAACCTTTCAAATAGTCAGCTGAGTGATAACAGCAGCCTGAGATTTTAATCTTATATATACAACTGATTTGTTATCTAACCAAACCTCAGTGAGCTCTAGCTCATCTGTGAGCTACATGTTTTGGAGGGCTAACTCTAAAATTGACCTGATAGTTGGGTATGAGCCATAAACAAGGGAGCTTAACTTAAAAACATCATAGAATGTATGTTATCCTAGAAGTGGCTGTGAATCTGGTAAAAATCTTTATAAAGCTACTGTGAGCTTTAAGGAATCTGTCATTAAGGTGAGAACAAGTATACTTTCTGAAAAGACAAGGAACCCTTCACCTCAGGCCAGCAATCTTAAAAATGAAAGGAAGTAACTTTCAAAACAAAAGTTAATTTAATAAACATGTTTGTTAGTATAAATACATTTGTTGTGTAAGTATATCTATAATATATTTTAATTTCTGTGTTACATATATTTTTCTTTACAATAGGTCAACAATAGGGTTTGTTTTTTCTTCCTATTAGGAAATTCCTGGAAAAGGAATGAGATGATATTACTTTTACCAAAACTTGGTTAGAGTATGTGGATTCTTGGTCAAAGTAATGATTTGGATTTCTGTATGTGTACATATTGTGGATTAATATGACACTTCTTCATATTAGACTATCAGCTTAGATACGTGACTGACTATTCCTTATATTGAATTGTCATATGCATATACATGGAAAATAACTTTTCTTTCAATTAGAACAGATTTATATTTGTGTGCTCTCTTGGGTTCGGCCTTCATTCCCAGAGACAGGGGTTGGGGTTTGTGCTGTGTTTCAGTTCACAAGTAGGACAGCACAGTGCTCATCCTGTCCTGCTCTCCTGCTCTCTCCTGTGGAGTTGGCTAAGCCAGGACCATATAAGCCTCTGCTTCTAAGGCTCTTATCTGAAATGACCTGTTGAAACTGGAAGCAGAGAAGCCTCCAAAAAATCAGAATAAAGCATTGTTTTTAGTGGTAAAAGTGAAAATTCCTTACCAGATACAAATTTTTGAAGAAGTCTTTTCATAATATTTTCTTTCATATTGCTGAGAGTTAAGTAATCTAGACTGAAGAAGTTATTTTTCTGGAAGCTTTTATCAATGGTAAAATTTTTTTTTCCAAGTAATTTAGTGTTTGAGGTGAAATTATTTTTCCCTGGGGAAGAATGGTGGGATGTGAAAAATATTGTGAAGTATAAAGAAGGAAATAATCCTCCTTAGTCCTATCCTAAAAATTCGATATTAACATTTTCATATGTTTAGTGCCAATCTCTTATTCTTCTAATTTTTATTATAAAAATTTTAATATAGATTCTACAGTGTACATATCATAGTGAATTATGATTGCAGCAAATCCTGATGTTACATCTTTCAGTTTTAACCATTGACACGTGCCAGTCTTGTTTCTTCTGTCCCTTCCATTTCAGTGAGGCAAATCCCAGACATTTCACTATTTCATGCATAAATATTTCAATCCAGTTACTTTTTACATAAATACTTTAAAAATATTACAAATGCATAGTTTCCTTAAAAAAATAGAGAAAGCCAAAATCCCCTTTTAACCTCCCCCTGATTGGAGGCTACCTCTTTTCAGGTGTCCACTCCTAAAAGTAACTAGTACAGTAATTGATTTTAGAATGTGTGCTTTTAATTAATTATTAGATATCATGAGAGTACATATGTAGAATATTAAATATTTTAAAAATATAGATAAATCATATTAAACTATACTTATTCTGTAAGTCTCAATTTCATTTTTGACGTCTGGAGAGCGAATCTATTCTTTAATAAGTGAGTCTGATCCATTTGTATTTATTATGAATACAGATATCTGGATTTATTTTAGTCCCCTTGTTCTGTGTTTACTTTTCATTTTCCTGTTTTTTCCCCACCTCTTGTAGATTGTTTGAGTAGTCTTTATTTCATCTTTTTTCCTCCTGGCTTATGAATTATAGATTCTATTTCTGTTTTGTAGTGATATTTTAAATTTTTGACATAGCTATTTGGCTTATTTTTCTAGTGGAGTTTGAAGTGAAGCTATTACTTCTAGCCTCCTGTGACTGGAATATTTTTCCCCAAAATGTCATTATTTTAAATGCTTACAGTTACTGTGGTTTCATTTATAGAACAAAACCTTGTCAATTACAATGAACATTCCTTTTTCAGAAGTGGGTGAATGTTTTATTTGGTTGAAATCTGATGGCTTTTCTCAGGCACTGCTCAAAACTGAATACTTCATAGTATTTTATTTACCTGCCTTAAGAGCAGCTATCCTAAGTCTTGTTTTTCTAATTTAACTATCTTCCCCATAGATTCTTAACTATCTCAGTGGTTCTATTAAAGTTATTTTTGCTTGTATATCTCTCAAATCTTTATTGGAAGTAGAGTGTTCACATGGAGGAAGGGTACTTGTTAAGTGTGGATGCTTGTGGGGATTGGGTTATTTGGGATGTGATGGTGCAGTACCACACCAAAGCAGGTTGTTTCATTGAACAACGGACCTTATACTAATTACCTCTGGCGAAGTGGAGCTCTCTGTAAGAAGGAGCATCAGTGACTGCGTCTTGCGGACCAGTTACTCTGTTTCCCTCTCATTGGCTGTGTTAGGTCTCCCAAGCTCTGTTTTTCTATATCAACTTACTTATTTGGTCTCTTATAACTTAGGCTTGCATGTGCCTCTTCATTCTTTTCTCCTCTTCTTTCTGTTTTTTTCAACTCTAGCTCTACCACTGGTTGGTTTATTTTGGGAATGTTTCTCTTCTTAAGTTCCCAAGAGAGACTAGCCCAGTTCTACCTTTCAGGTCAGCACTTAGATTGTCTTTCCTTGGGTGAGGTGCCCAGTCCTTGTTCCACTGGCTCTGGTTGGAGGAGAAGAGAGTAATAGCGTGTAATGTATTTTTTGGAGCAGCGGCTGTGGGAAAGTTGAAATCTACAACATGAGGCAAAAGTAGATTTATAGTTGTTCATATGGAAAATAATGCAATAATTAATAAATGATAATACAAGAATAAACTTTGTGTTTTGCATACTCACAACTGAAAGCCTACTTTTTCCGCTCCCTGTAGATTAGTCAGTTCAGGCTGCCACAACAAATACCATAGACTGGGTGGCTTAAACAACAGACACTTATTTCCTCATGGTGCTGGAGGCTGGAGAGTCGGCCATCAAGGTCTTGCAGGGGTTGGTTTCTAGTGAAAACTGTCTTCCTGGCTTGTGGATGGCCACTGTGTCCTCACATGGCCTTTATTTGGTGGTTGCATGTGGAGAGAGGTGGCAGGAAGAAGGGAGGGAGGGAGCAAGTGATAGCTGTTCCTTTCCTTACGCGGTCATAGAAGCTTTATCTCCTAATGCAGTCACATTGAGGGATACAGCTTCAGCATATGCATTTTGGGGGCATATAGTTCAGTCCTTAGCAACATAATAAGGAACAATGATTCAGCCTTTTAAACTCTTGATCAGGACAGGTTTTGTTTCTAGAACAGTCATACCACTGATCTGCTCTTATTTTTATATTTTTTATCTAGGCGATTGATATTACCATCCAATCAGTAACTGAAACAGGAAAGCTGGAATTTATGTTAGACTCATCTTCATTCCGTCCACATTGCCAGGTTCTGCTGCTTATTGCTCTTAATTAGTTCTTGAATCCATCTCCCATTTTTATTTATTTTTCACTTTTTCTCTATTTTAAAAAATTGTCTCTTACCTGGTCTTTTTTTCCAGTTTCTCTTGCTTCTCATAGGCCTTTCACACCATTATCAGACTGGCCTTTCTAAAACAAAATAACCATGTTACTCACTGTACCAAAATAAACTTCAAGGCTAAATATTTAAATTCTTTAAGAATGGTATGCACCATCGTCAGTCATTTAGCCTGGAGGGCAATGCCACCTCTCTAGCCCTATCACGTCTGCTTCTGTCCTTCCTCCTCCTTCAGCCTCAGTCCAGGTGCAAGAAACTACTTGAAGTTCTCAGAAAAGGTACAGTGCATCTTTGCCTCTAGATGGGGTGCTCTTTTATTACCCTTTCTGTCCTGAGTCCCATCTGTTCTTTAGGACTCTGTACATAGAGTCCTATCTCTTCCATTTGGGTTTGGCATCCTTATGTCTTCTTGTATTTTAAGTATCTGTGTACAGTTTTTTTCTTCCAGTCACTTGGCCTGTGGGTTCCCAGACTGTGTCCTTGTTTCTCTAATTCAGCCACCCACCAACATGTCACTCACATAGGCTTCCCATGTGTTGTTGAAGCAGTAATAGCAGAATTTGTGTTCTTTTGTAATCCTGTGACCCCCTTGGCATTTTCACTTTGGATTGGGAATGTGTCTTTCCATTTTGTAAAGGAAGGACAGGACTATTAATCAACATATTTGAAGTATGTTGTAAAGACAAGGTTCCTTGATACTTGATTGTCTTTGATTTGGGGGGAATAAAATAAAATTAATAAACTCTTATTATTGAAGGGACCCAAAAAGTTCATGAATGCCAACTTGAAAATAAAAACATTGTCCACAAATGCTTTTTTGATCAAGACTACAAAAATGAGGGAGAAGTTCAAAAGAACAGATGCTAAAAAGAAGCTGTTTTCTCTTGGATGACTGCATGATTGATACTGGTGTCAAATATGCTTTTGGAGCAATAGTTCAGTAGTGTTATCCTAGAACATGAATTCTGATTGGAAGTGTAAGTTTTGTTGTCATGGCCAGTTGAATTTATAACAAACTACCTGTAAATGACTACAGCCTCATATTTGTGTGCTAAATTCAGGTAGTGCTGATACAGCTATGAATGAGACACATGCTAAATTTAAATGCAGTAACAGATGCTGAGCAACTCTGACAAGCCGCAAACCATTGCAACAAGCTCTTTTAATGTTGTACTCCTTTTACAGTCAGAATTGTTTAAGATAACTAGAAAATTGTATGCATTTGGGACAGTTTCTCTTAGTAGAGTTATTTTTAGCCTAAAACATATTTTCACTTGTTAGTTGCCATGTAATCTGCATTGGGCAGAATGACCTGTTTTATGTTCCAAGCACCAATTGTCTACTACATAAAAGCTGTGCCTACATATTACTAGTTCAGCGTGTTGAAAAATAAAACGATCAGATATTAAGTTTCTGTTTCTAAATAAAACTAAATATCCTATTTGATTTTTATTCTCTGTTGAAACTAGTGTTACTAACCCATTATTGGAGTATCATATGGTCACAGCTGAAATCTTTAGAAATTTCTAAAGGATTTGGCAACTCTGTCATCGTGTTACAGTTTTTCAGGAATCAAAAAGGTCTTAAATTAAAAATGATTTTGAAAATTTTGAGTTTTTTCCCGAGCTAATAATAGATAAGTAGGGTTGCCAAATAAAATAATGGATGCCCAGTTAAATTTGAATTATGTAATCAACAAATTGCTAATTAGTATAAATATGTCCCAAGTTTTACGTGGGATATAATTATACTATAACATTTTTCATTATCAGAAATTAAAATTTAACTAGGTATCCTGTATTTTTATTTGCTAACTTTGGCAGCCTTATATTGATACAAAATTTAAAAAACACAGAAGTGAGGTGCAAAATAAGTTTCTTTTAATGTCCTCCTGCTTCTCACATCCTGCTATTAGTCTTTAGAAAGCTTGTGAAAATAATCCATGCTTAAAAACCACACCAAACTCATATTAGTTTTATTTACATAAACATTTCCCTCCCTTGTATACAAATACTAGAAATTTAATACATTGCCCTGCACTTTGTGTTTTTTTTCCCTTTAATAATATATTTACACCATGTGATTTTTCTTTTACCAAGACAGTGTGGCAAATACGGGTAGTGCGATAGAAGAATTAGAGTGCTCTTTGAAATCAAGCAGAATTGGATTCAAATCTTAGTTCTCCAGCTTGCTGGCTAGATATGGGGCGTTGACTAAGACCTCAGCCTCTCAGCCTCTCCTTTTCTCTGTTGTCTTACCTGGAAAATGGAGGGTATAATGTGCCAGGCAGTGGAGGACATTGTGGAGAGCAAGATGGTCAGGGTTCCTGCACCCCTGATGTAGTGTGTATATAATGTGCCTGGCTCTACAGTTCCTCATAGGTACTGAATTAATTAAGTCACTATTGATGTGTTTTACAGTTCTGAGTGCCATGGGTACTAAATCAGATAGGCTCAGTTATAACCAGATAATGAAGTGGCCACAAACATAATGCCTCAAGAGTAGGCTGGAACAGAACTAGTATTTTCTTTGCTCTTTGAATATGCTTATTCTTCTTATGTTGAGGGATTTCTACCTTGAAATGTAATAGCCATTTTTTCTAGTGTACTTTGAATATTAATATAAGGAGGCTTGTTTTTTCTGGGATTTTTCTTAAAAACTTGGATTTTAAAAGTGATTTGTTTAAACATATATGAACTTTATATAAATGGTGAATATTACTTATCTTTCTTTGATATATCTACCATAGTTTCTAAAATACTTAATTCTGACATGTTCCTGTCATATACGGATTGTTGGCTATGTTCCATTGTCAACACCAACCCATTTCATTCACTTTCATTCCTGGACTTTATTATTATTATTATTATTATTTTGCCAAGCAATAATTATTTTTAATAGTTTATTTTTTATTGTATTTTTCCTCCTTGTACCCTCTTCCACCTCCCTTCACTCCCCTCCCCCCATCTGCCATCACCACCCTGTTGTCCATGTCCATGAGTCCTTTTTCCTTTTTGCTTGATCCCTCCACCCCTCAAACTACTGCCCCCAGCTATCAGCCTGCTCTCTAGGAGTCTGTTTCATAGTTCAGTTAGTTCAGTTAGATTCCACATGTGAGCGAAATCATATGGTATTTGTCTTTCTCTGACTGGCTTATTTCACTAGACTTTATATGCAAGTTGTCTTCCAATTTCTTCCTTCAGTTTCTCTTTGTGTGGGGCAAGGTCTACACAATTTTGAACTTGGAAAGAGGAGAGAATGGTTGGGTAAATATTCCTATCCAGAGGTGGGGTATTGGAGAAGTTAAATTGTTAACTGACTCTGGAGCCACAATGTCTGAATTTAAATTCTGGCTCCATCAGGTGCTAGTTGTATGACCTTGGACAAGTTAATTAACCTTTCTGTGCCTTAGTTTCCTCAAGCGAGTGGATTAGGTGAGGATTAAACGATTTAATTGTATAATATGCTTTGTACAGTGCCCAGCATGTGATAGGTGCTATGTTTGCTGTTATTACTTCAGCTCCAGCATTAGTGTTGATTACTTTGTTATTGTTTCCATTTCTTATTTCTTCTCTTTATTGCCCCTCTGCTTCAGCATCCTCACTGGTCACATGAATTGCTTAGAAAAACCCTCAGAGCTTGGCATTCTGACATGTACTGGAACTTTTTAAAGTCTTACTCATTGGCTGTGACCCACTGTTTTCACTCAGATACCCTCCTATTTCCATACAATGCTGAGATGGGTAATGAGGGAACGGTGATGGTGAAAGGGTGAGAAGGAGAATTCACATCTGCTGTTTCATGGGAGTACACTCCATTTCTGCATCTCAAAAATTCTATGATTACAAATGAATTTCTTTATACTTAGAACAGAATCCTTGGGTAAGAGTAAAGAACATAGAAAAGACCACAGTTTCTGAATCTCCTGTCTCTGTCATGGTAACTAATGGTGAAATCTGGATAAACACACACACACACACACACACACACACACACACACACACACACACACACACACACACACACACTTCCCTGTATTTATTTTAGGGACATCAGAGCAGAGAGGATAAACTGAAACTAATTTTTTATTGCTGAAATCCAGAGGAGTGGAGATTTCATCTGGGAGCTAATGTCAGTGACTTGAAACTTGAGCCTTTAAAAAAAAACCCCAAAAACCTTTGTGATAGCAAGAATTTATCTGGAAAAGATTAATTTTTTCACATACCTGACTTGTAGGTGAACTCTTGGACAGCAATGTTTTTCTCAGTTGGAACTGCCTACCCTCCACTTTCTCTGCAGACTCCTTCTAAATCACCAGACCTCTAAATTCAAAGTGTGCCTCCCCGTTCACCTCATGCCAGTACTGCCTATTTTTCTGAGTTAATATTTTATAAAGGAAAGAGAATGGGACCAACTTTTATTGTGTATACCAAGCACTCATGTATATAATTTTACCCTTTCTGAACTTTAAGAGAGTTTCAAATTCAGAAAAGATAGATAAGTGACTTAGTAAGTGTTCAAGTTGAAATCATCAGACTCCTTAATCCATGGTCTTTCAGTGCTGCCATACTTCTCCTTGAGCAATTTAATTAAATATACCTACATAGATCTGGGCTTCCTTATGTTGGGGTATCTTTACTTTTTAATTGTCAGAAGTTAATAATTTTTTTGAGAGAGGAAACCTAATTGTATGCTATTTTATGAAGGAATATTATAGCCTCCTTGTCAGTAAGAATAAAAAATATGACTAGCTTATTTTTAAGATCTCCCGGTGTTTTTCCCAAT
Source organism: Pteronotus mesoamericanus (assembly GCF_021234165.1). Lineage (NCBI taxonomy): Eukaryota > Metazoa > Chordata > Mammalia > Chiroptera > Mormoopidae > Pteronotus > Pteronotus mesoamericanus. The sequence goes on along the minus strand of NW_026555245.1, from coordinate 28,389,998 downwards.
GAAACCATGCAGTGCCTGGTTTTGGAATGTTCATCTATATGGACTCAGTATTAATCCTTATGTATTTTATAATTATGATTTATACAGTGATCTGGAAATTGACATGTTTTATTTATCTCATTTATCATATTCGCAATGAGTAATATGTTCTCTGGGAAACTACAGTTCAGATGCTTGGCCCCTTCCTTGCTCAAGGCCACACTGCTATCTAGGTTTCAGTTCCAGGTTAAAGCCAGTGCCCTCTCATTGTGACATCAGGACATTTTTTAAAACAAGTGCCAGTGGTTGAGCTAATTGACTGGAATGAAGCTGTTGGTTTCAGTAGTATATTTTAAATTGGGGTAAGGAAAGTCAGTAAGTACTGTTCTCTGTTATACACAGAGCTAATTGCAGGCATTGATGGTCCATGCATGTGTGTGTACACACACACACACACACACCCCCCAACACACACCCCCCCTCCCCCAACATACTTCCATTTTTCCAAATGTTTCTCTTAAAGAAACAACGGGGCAACTTCTTCCTTCTCAAAGAAATACCCTTTCTTATCCTCCAGATGAAAGTGAGGATGTGTTTTGTAGATTCCTTTGTTGAATTGTTGACTGACTTCCTGATGACTCAGTTTTCTGCAAGACAAAGGGTAGATTTAACTATGGAGACTGTGCAAAATTGTTGGACAGAGATTAAAGATGGGTTAGTGATGTAGACATGGTCAGTGGAGAGCTGAATTCAATACTTTATCTAGATGAGTATTGTCAGAGAAAGACGAGATGTGTGTGAATTGAAGGATTTGAGAATTTTTTTGTTGTTGTTTTTATTGGGAAAGAAGAGAATATTATAGCTAGGTGAGTATTTTGAAAACCTTTGAAGAGTCTTTTTTTAAAATTTAACATTCTTTTATTCAGTTTTTCATCCGTGATTTAATGCATTATGTCCCAGTGGCTAGAGTAGTACTTGAGTGTCATAGTTCATTTTTAATGGTATGTATCTACTGTCTGCCCAGTTACACTATGAACTTTCAAGGCCAGGATCACATCTTCTGCTTTTTACATTTCAATTTTTTGCCCACAGAATTTCTTATGTAGAGTCAGGTTAGCTTCTTACTCCGTGGGTAAGGATCTTTAAATGAATCCAAGATTTTAGTGAGCTATATTGAGTAACTCTTAGGGAAATATTTTGGATATGTCTGTAATTTTATTTAAAAGAGATTTTATGCCATTCACCTCATTTTGCAAGTATTACCTGCAAATGTAAGATTTTTTTTGCCTGGAAGGAGAACTATCTTTTAAGTCAACAAAGTTTTAGTGGTCAGAGGAATTACAGTAATATCATGTGATTTCTGTAGTATATAGTTTCAGAATCTAATTTTAAAGTTATGATTAAACATAACTGTTTCATTTTTTTCTCCCCAGAGTTCCATTTTGGTTGCTGTATATAGAGAACACTGAACATTGAAAAAAATGTTAGAAACTATAGGTAAGACCTATTTCTTTTTGACTATTTTATAAGAATTGAAAGTCCTTCCAATGGGATCTTTGAAATATGGTATGTTCTAAATAGCAGGAGTCTGTTGTAACTCAGTTTTAAAAGTTTTTATCCACTAGCATTATACTAAGGTCATGTGTTTCTATATTTGTACAATTTCACCTGAAGTGTTATAAAAACATCATTTATAAGCAAAAGTTAAAAGCATATATATGTTTTACTAATTATGGGTTTTATGTTTAAATGTAAACCCAGTTCTTATGTACGAACCTAATGCTGGCTTTTTATTCGGAGATACCATGGGAAATAGCACCTAGAATTAAGTTTTCATCTGTATCTTTATTATTATTTGCTTTTAAAATTCTGCACATAAGTATGTATTGTTTGTTTAAATTTGTGTGTGTTTGTGAACTTATAATCAGCATTAATTCATGTTTTAATTTCCCAATTTCTGTGTAATTCCACATTTAATGTTATAGAAAGTATCTCTGGTGATAATTCTTATTTTTTATTACTATGATATGGCAAATATATTTTAATATATATAACATATATTCCATTAGGACATATAATTGAACAGTCTCCATTTAAAAAATAAATATGGTTTCACTTCTAAGTAAGAGAGAGAGAAAAGGAGAGAGTGGGTGAGTATGTACATGCCTATGCACATGCTTAGGGGGATGTTTTTAATTATTATTTTTGGTAGAAATTCACTATCTGGTAGAACATGAAGGTAAGATTCTAGGATTATTATTACTGTTATATTCTTATATATTTTGCAGCTTTGTGCCTGATACATTAAATGGTCAATTAATATTTGAATTATGGTATTTGAAAATTAATTATATGTGTAAATTTGCTATTTAAATTTGGGGGAAAACCCATAAAACATTAAAAGTTGTGTTTTTGAAATGACATGCATTACTGTGATATATTTTGAAGTAAATTCTCATGTATAGAATGCTTTTTAATATATAAAATCGTCATATTTTGGATGTTATGACATTTTCCAAATTCACTTATATGTGAATTATATTTCTAATTTTTCTTACATGTAAATAAATTTTTAACAGGTGAAAATATCAGCATTTGCAAGACTACTGAGCATTTAGTCTTCAATAGTTTTTATTAAAGTAGAAATAGCTGGCATTAGAACCCAAATATACTTTATTTGAATTAGATTCTGTACTTTAAAATTAGTTGCATGTATCATACACTATAATCAATTCCCCACTTTCAAATAAACTTTCTTATAAGAGACTTTAAGGTTGAGGGACATATTTATAGTGACATGTTTCAGTCCCTCTTTTTTTTTCTGAGTCAATTTTATGCTCTCAAGAAGGAACAGTTTTAGGATTTCTGTCAGCATAGGTTGATGTGTGTGTTTGAATCCTGTTGTATTGATTGATGCTGCTCTTTGGTATAGATAAAACCCGGGCCCTGCAGGCAGCAGAGCGCTTACAGGCCAAACTGCGAGAACGTGGGGATGTGGCAAACGAAGACAAACTGAACCTGTTAAAGTCGGTCTTGCAGAGCCCACTCTTCAGTCAGATTCTGAGCCTTCAGACTTCTGTGCAGCAGCTGAAAGACCAGGTAGGACATCGTTCACCCAAAGCAGGCATTCGCAGCTTGGCATAGATCTTGTGAAAGGCTTGTGTTTTTCTCAAAGGCTGAATTTTGTATGTGTTAATGAATAGTTAATGAAGTCATTTAAACCTCCAAAGGAGACATTCAGATTCACTGTGGCTTTTTCCCCCCTAGTTATTTTTGTAATGGTTGTTGCTGTATATTGTAGATGATATGACATTGTGTTGAAAGTTGTGTGAATGCTAAAGAATGAGCCCCTACGGGAGGAGGGGATAATGAAATATGTTTAGAGTAGGTGGCTGTAGACTTGGTTTCCGTCATCATGAAAGCTCATTGTTCATGTGATTTTGCTCATTCGGATTCAGACATTCAGTATACTTACAAGATTTCAGATGAGCCTGGATTTGCATGTGTAATCATGTGTGAAGAAGGGAAATCACCTCCATTTTAAAAGTAAAAAGAATAATTACACTGTCATCAGTTAGAGGAATTGCAATTCTCACTTCTTAAAGGAGTGTAAGTAGCCGTTCCTTCCATGACAGCATCAGATGGTGATAAACATTAGAACTTCTAAATGTAACAGTTTTCTCTGTAAAAATCATGAGCATTAAAAAGCCTAGCATTTATATTAAAACAGAAATACATCACAATGACAGAATGAAAATTGAAGTCAGTTCTTTGAATTTACTAATTAAATCACCATTTTTCAGGTTTAAAACAAATATTTTAGTGGGTTTTTTATTTTCTTTTATCTTTTATCCTCACTCAAGGACATTCTCTCATTGCTTTTAGAAAGAGAGGAAGGAGAGAAAGAAACAGATGCGAGAGAGAAGCATTGATTGGTTGCCTCCTGTATGCACCCAGACAGGGGACTGAATCCTTAACCCAAGTATATGCCCTGACCAAGAATCTAACCCACAACCTTTTGGTTACGGGATGATGCTCCAACTAACTGAGCCACAATGACCAGGGCAAAAAAATAAGTAAATAAATAAATAAATACATACATACATATATAAATACATAAATAAATAAATAAATAATTAAAATGATTGTTACCCTCACAAGGTTTGAAGTCAATCTATGCCTTCAATCCAAGTTAATTCTCATTCTAATATTTTTAGCATTAGTTTAATGGTATTGGATGATTTGCTAGTAAATATTCTGCTTAAAAGGTTAAAAATGAAACTTAAGACTAGTTTTATAATTCAGTGATAAAACAGTTCCAATTAAAAAAACCTGAAATATGTGCCAAGTGCAAAAAGAACAAATAGTAGCAATAGAGAAGGAATTGTTTAATGTCATGAAACTTCTTAATCTAGATATTTTGGTAACCAAAAAGTTAAATCAAGAAGAAACTTTAAAAATATTTTTCTCTAGTGAATTTCTACTTAACGATTCTTAAAGTCATTATCATGAATTATTGAAAAGGGGTGGTGTTTTGTTATATGTAGTTGTATTTGTCCCCTTTGCAAGTTATTGAAAAGATTGGTTTTAGAGACTCATTTTCAGAATGGATGGGCAAGGTTTTGGAGAAGCCAATATCCTGAATATAAATGTGATTATAATGGGAAAAACTATTTGTTTTTTCAGAGTGTGAAGTCGAGCAGGTGTCTTTCCCACTTGTATTATGAAGCTATGATTAGAATGAGAGGAAAAGTTAAAACAAAAAGTCCCAGTAAGTATGTAAGGAGATGCCACTAGTTCAGCGAGATAATTGTAAAAATGCCCCTTGTAGTCAGCCTGATGAAAGCGGACTAGCGTTTACACTTACAGGTCTGCCCAAGGGAGGGGGTCAGTGGGCCTACTTGTTGTTGAGCTTGTTTTACCATTTCCAAGTAGGAAATAAGCTCCAAAACTGTTTTTGAGCCCCACATCATTCAGCTGCAACTGCCTTGGAAATCTGTGAAGCATAATATCATCACATGTCATCTGCGACTATGTACAGTGTGATGTTTTTGTGTTAATGATTAGACACTGATATATTTGAGGACTAAGTGAGCTGTGAGGTTTGTGAATTCTGAAAGCATGTCTCACTTGCCTTTGGACTTTCGTCTCTTAGGTCACCTGTTCGAGTACTGAAAGGGACCAAGGAAACCACGTGGCCCACACTCTGCTTATTACAACGACTTAGGGAGGATGGGTGACTAGAATTCAGTTTTCTTGGCCTTGCCAGGCACCACCCTTGCCCATTTCTGACTGTACAGCCCATCTCACATAATTTTCCCCCAAAGGCAGAAAATTGGTCTTTATCTGATAAAAGTTTAATTTCTGTTAAAACCACTGACAGCTTCTTAGTTGTTTTGATTCTTTTCTTTGGTCTCCATTCTTTACTAATTCAATTTCATTCATTTATTGAACCAGATTTTTGTCTTGGATGACTAGAGTAAAATTTCAGAAACTTGTAGTATTTTCTGTTTTAAAGTTTAAACACAAAAATTCGAAACTTTGTTAGATTTAAATTCTCTATATAGTTTACCAACTATATTATTATTAATATTTATTAATATTAATATTAATATAATATCATTAATATTTATAGTTTAATATTTAATTAATACACCTAAGGAATGAAATATTTTTGTGCTTTTAAACCAGTAACTACATAAATCTGATCCACAGTGGCTAGCTTTTGTTTATTATCTTATACCTGAACTATATTTTCAGATGTATAATTTTATATGCACCATAGGTACAAGTTACTGTTGCCATCTTTGTTAGTATTATTGGTGTATTCGACCCCTCTGATTTTATCCATCATAATTCTGCTCTCTTCAAAAGCAAAGGGAGTGAATAATTGAAAAGCTCGAGGTATACGCAGCATATTCGAGACCATGATCATATAGCTGCTTTGATGGCAGGTGTTGACATGCCATGTTGAATTGAGCCTACTACATTTCCTCTCAGATCCTCCTCATTATGTCTATTCAATAATGTTTAATTTTTCTAATTTGCTTCTTCAGTATTAAGACTGCTCTTAGATATCAAACTGTTTCCCTTTGGCAAATTAAACACTTGACAGGTGTGTAACTGAGAGGGCAAAAAAAAAGCCATGCCCTGAAGGGATGTGCTATTTAAATATTGTCAAAAATATTAACAGGACTGAGAGTATAATTGATGCCTCTGTTTAAGTCTGACGCATCGTGCATTGTTCTAACCGCCAGCTAAAAGGATGTGTGCTATTAAACCTGAATAATCTCTAATGGCTCCAGTTTATTTCCTACTGCATGAGTCGTGTTAAGTGAAGAGAAGGAAAAAAAAAAAAAGAAATGTGACTGTGTGTCAATGATGTTTCAAGTACAAATTCTCCAGTAGTGTCCTCCCTGTCACCTAGCCATCACAGCTAATAACTGCAGGGCTCACTGTGTATTCATTACAAAACTCCAGCCATTGAGGGGCAAATAAACACATTAGCAGTTTGATAATAGAAACTTGTCAGCCATGAGGAAATCGGATTTGCATATTTACTCTATGATGCTTCCCCAGTCCTGTATAGGTGTATGCTACTTTCCTGATGAATTAATTGCCTTGCCTTAAGAATTGACCACGGGCAGTAAATGAAACATTTTTCCCTGAGTTAGTTGTAAGAAAACTGTGGATTAAAATTACTAATTTCATTAGTAGTGTGGGACTAATATTTAAAAATGTATATTGCTGGAGTATTTTTCTTTTTTTTTTTTCTTTTTCTTTTTTTTTAAAGCAATGGCAGCAGAGACCAATTCTAAGATTGAAGAAATGATGTGGGTAATTCAGGTTAGAAGAGCTGCTAATATGGGAAAGAAGCCCCAAGGCACAGAATATTCAGATGGCTCTCCTTGTAGTGATTTCTAGATTTCTTGGAGTGTGACACTCTTACTTTGTTGTTCTTTTCATTAGATATTTCCAGGCTCCTACTTTATTCACCATTCTCCCAGAAAAGTCTTAGATTTTGTTTATTTATTTATTTATTTATTTATATAAAATCTAGATTCATAAAGTATATATACACAAAATTACATCATACTTTTCTAAGTTCTTCCTTGTAGATTTTGACATCTCTTTAAATAATTGGTAAGATACCAATTTCACATAAAATCAAGTTGGAAATTACTGTTCAATGTTGATGAATGTTATATTTTTTAGTTTTACTTTTGAAATATCTTCATGGTATAAAATTTTGATTTATATTTCTGTTTATAAGTTTTACCTTAGTTTGGTTTTTAAGTTTAACCTGAGTTTGGTTTATATTTCTGTGTTTCTAAGTGTTATTGTTCACATTCCAAAGAAGTATTTGACACAACCTTTGATGGCAAAACATGTTAATTGTTTTTTTTATTTATTTTTTTATTTATTTTTAGACAAAGGTGAAGGGAGGGAGAAAGGGAGACAGACATCAATGTGTGGTTGCCTCTTGTGCATCCCCAACAGGGGACCTGGCCCGCAACCCAGGCATGTGCCCTGACTGGGAATTGAACTGGGGACTCTTTGATTTGTAGGCCCGCACTCAGTCCACTGAGCCACAGCAGCCAGGGCTGATTAATAGTTGATTCAAAGATAAAGCTAAACAAACATCGAATAAAAATATTAGAACTTGATATTTCCAGCACCGTGGGTTACTAAAATTAATTATATCATTTAATTTCTATTTCCCAGATACAAAGGTAAAACCAAACCAAACCACAACAACAGAAAGAAGTGGGAGATTATGTATTATTCAATGTAAGACATCATTCAGTGAGCCAATTTTTTGCTTGGCAGTGGGAGGGTTAAATCACAGATGCTTTATAAAAGAAGGTTCACAATCATTTATTAATAAACCTTTACTGAACACCTAAAATCAATAAAAGTCCAATGAATAAATAAGATGGAAGTTCTCACTATCCAGAGGGGGAAATAGAACATATATATTCTTCTGTAATTAAATAGAAAAACAAGAAGGGGGGTGATATGAGAGGAAGGAATTACTAACTTTGACTAGAAGAAAAAGTCTCCCTGGAGATAACATGGGTCTTGAAAAATGATTAAAAATTTTGTGCAAAGATAGGGGAAATAATTTCAGGCAGTGGGAACAACGTTTACATGGGTACAGAGCAGTTCTCAACTGGGTGTGATTTTTACATCCCCCCTTCCTAGGAGACATTTGACAGTGTCTGGAGACATGCTTGATTGTCCCAGTTTGGGGGTGGGGGAGAGCACGGCACAGACATGTAATGGGTGGAGGCCAGGGATGCTGCTAAAAATCCTCAATGCACAGAACAGCCCTCCAGAACAGAATTACTGGGCTTATAAAGTGTGCACTGCTGAGATTGAGAATCTGAAATAATCACATACAGACCTGTGTTATCAGAGAAGTAGAATATATACAGGTTATTGGTAAGAAAGAAAACTTTCAAGTCAGATATGAAGGATTTAGTAATTTGGGGCTTTTTAAATCATCTTTGCTCTTTTGCATGCAACTTTCTGTACCAAACTTCATTGTATCAAGTTGAAATTACATTAGTTCTCTTTTCCAACTGTTCCATTAAACACAGCATTTTAACAATCAATAACTTATCTTTCCACATTTAAAAGATTGTAGTAAAAACACATAAAATTAAGGTAAGAGTTTTAATGACAGTTTGATATGTAAGACCTTAAATTGTATTTGTAAAATACATGAATTATTCCTCTACGATATGTTTCTTTCATCTTTCTAACAATGAAGAATACAGAGTGAGAATACCTCACATTCAGACTTACAGAAGTGATGGCTTTTCTTCCAGAGAGTACATGAGGAAGTGTACATACTCTTTTTTTATGATGCTTTGTCTTAAAACAGGAGCAAATTTTAGAGAACCTAGAGAAATAGTTAACATGCATTGCAGAGGGTCACTTTCAAATATCTGATATCAGTTGGGAGTGCTAAATGAAATCCCCGCTATTCTGAGGCATGTCTACAGCACCACCATCAATAGGCATGTATTTATAGACTGCTAAATAAAGTTTATGGACAAAATGTTGAGGTATGCTACTTTTAAGTGTAGCATTAGTAACTGGCAATTTCTTTCATTTATATTTTTAAGATTGATGGAAAGATGAGAATTATTTATTGAATTTATTGGGATGACATTAATAACATTACATAAGTTTAATGTATACAGTTCTATTTCAGTATGATACATGATCTGTGCATTGTACTGTGTGTTTACTACCCCAAATCAAGTCTCCTTCTATCACCATTTATCCTCCCTTTACCCTCTTCTACCTCCCCCCACTGCCTTTTCCTCTGGTATTTGCTGTGCTGCTGTCTGTCTGTCTGTGTCTGTGAGATTTTTTTTTCCTGTTTTGGTTAATCCCTTCTCCTTTTCACACAACCTCCTGTCCACGCTGACAGTCATCAGTCTGCCTTCTATCTATGAATTTGTTTCTATTTAGTTTATTTTGTTCATTATATTCCGCATATAAGTGCAATCATATGGCATTTGTCTTATTCTGTCTGGCTTGACTAACATATTGCTTTTCAGTCCATCTGCACTGTTGGAAATGGTAAGATTATTCCCTCTTCTCTCTCCTCCCTCCTCCATCTTTCATCCTCCATCCTTCATCCTCCTTTCCTCCTTCCTATTTTTACCACTGAGTAGTAATCCATTGTGTAAGTTTTTTACGGCCAAGTAGCATTCCATTGTGTAAATGTGCCACAGCTTTTTTTAATCCACTCATCTATTGATAGACACTTGGACTTCTTCCAAATCTTGGCTATTGTAAATAACACTGCAATGAACATAAAGATGCATATATTCTTTCAAATTAGTGTTTCAGGTTATTTTTGGATATATTCCCAGAAGCAGAATTACTGGGTCATAAGGCAGTTCCATTTTTAATTTTTTGAGGAATTTCATACTGCTTTCCACAGAAGCTGCACCGGTCTGCATTCCCACCAGCAGGGAACGAGGGTCCCCCTTTCTCCACCTCTTTGCCAGCACTCATTGTTTGTTGATTTATTGATAATAGCCATTCTGAAAGGTTTGAGGTAATATCTCATTGTGGTTTTAACGTGCATTTCTCTGATAATTAGTGACACTGAGCATTTTTTCATGTTTATTGGTCATCTGTATGTCCTCTTTGGAGAAGTGTCTATTGGATCCTCTGCCCATTTTTTAACTGGATTGTTTATTTTTCCTTTACATATGCATGAAATGAAATTCTTTTCTATCCCTTTACTTTTAGTCTGTGTGTATGGAAAGATGAGAATTTTGATAGCTGAGTATTTTGTTCCTCTCTTTTGAGTTTGGTTGACAGGAAAATACTGTTTTGTGCAATTCATGTCTCTAAGAGCAGGAATGACTGTTTCCTCAGGTTTACTTTATTATTTATGTAAGTGACAAAAAAATGACCCCTCTATGGTTTCTAATTTGAGACTGAAATGAAGATGATTCATCTATAGGCTTGCAATCAGTAAAGGGGAAATGACTCCTGTCTCTCAAGAATGCACATATTAAATTATGACGTGGTGTCACTAAGAGGAAGAGGAGAAAAAGAAAGAATATATGCCTTATCCCCATTAACAGAAATTATCTAAAAATGGACTGGAATTCTTTCCTGTGTATATTGCTTGTGAAAATGAAGAAAAGTTTTTCTTATCCCTGAAGTGGTTTTACTTTTATGGTTGAGTATTGCAGTCATGTACCAGAAAAGAGTCTGTTTCTTGAGACTTTAATGTACATTGTCTAGAAGTTTAAAGAAAAGGAGTGATTCTTATGTTTTTGCATTTACCATAAAGTTTATTTACTGTAGGAATTTCAAATACTTTATTTTTGGTACAATAACAGCTTTTAAATGTTTGTTCCTTTAACTAAAAGTTTGTAAATATAGAGCCTTTGAAAAGACTAAAATTCTTGTTTTATCCTGGGCAAGAAGGCACTTTTCATGCTTTTTATACAGTGCTGAATTAAAATGCAACACCATCTTGCTATTGGGTATGCATGTGTGTCTAAAACAGCAAATGGTGCTAATTGTATGGTATCTTTGTGACAAAGTTAAATGATCTTTGGAGGAAAAAAATGTGAAATTTACTGGATATAACCTAAATGAATGTTTAACCCAGGAAGTAAGAACAGTCAGTTTACATTTGAAGCTTTAGTAACAATAACAATTACCTTTAAGAAATCCCCATGTACTGTGAACTTTGTCTCATTTAACGAGTCCATCGGCTCAGAGGAAGGTGGGGGTTATCCCTATTTTTGCCCAGTGAGGAAACTGTGGTTTAAAGAGGTTATGTAACTCATTTTGGACCACATAGTTATTCATTGGTAGATGTAAGAGAAGAATCTAAGTCTTCTACTTAGTCAATGTTTTTTTTTTCTTTTAATTTATACTATTTCTAAATCTTTAGTTCTCTAAAATAAAGGAACAGATAAATTGGAAAAAAACAGTTAATAGCATTCCTAAAGAGAAATGCACTTAAATGAAATATTTTTTAAACTTAAATTTATTGTCATTTCTCTTAAATTCTGCTCATAAATTTTAACCAGAGGGCCTTTAAAACATAAACTAGAACTTTCATTCCTTTTTTATTTATAGTTATACTTGATTTTAAAGCAAATGTAGATAGTGAAATAAAGAGACAATATGGCAAAGTAACATTAGTCTTCACGTGTTCATTTTCATATACAGTGGTGGGCAAATGTAGGTTAACAGTTGTGAGAATGCCAAACACAGTTAATAAAGCTACTGTAATAATCATAATCTACATGTCTTTTTCCATATGAATAACAACCTACTTTTGCCAACCCTTGTATTTATATTGTACTTTTCTGTAAGGTTTTATTTTTATTTTTCCCTAAGCATACTATGGACAGTGAATCAGTTCTATTTGTCTTCTAGAAATGTGGGACTGATAGGAGAAACAACTGAAAAAATCCTAACATGTAGTTTGTCTACGTTTTCATTTCCTGAATTACTATTTGCCTTGGCATTTAAAATAGATTAACTTAATTTTTATATCTTCTCCTGTTTGATGTAGAAAATTTCAGCATCCTTTGATAACAATATTATTTTTGGTTAAGCTACATTCTTTAAATTTTTTCCCTTGGAAGTTTTGCTAAGAAAGCACAGAAGTGTTGAGATTTAAATAAAGAAAAGACATTCTGCAAATGCATATCAACACACATGTCTAGACTGTGGTGTATATGCTGTGTTCCACTTGCCATTTTTTCTTAACAAGCATAAAAAGCAGTTTAGGAATTAATTGTATTTTAGATTTGTTTGGAATCCATTTACTACTTTGGGGATAAAAACTGTGGCATATTCACCTTTGAGTACCTTATACCTAACGTGGTTCTTTGCTCAAACTCAATAAATGATTGCTTAATTAACGAATACATGAATATTCTTAAATATCCAGAACTGTTGTACATTAATATTTATCTTTCCTTATTAACTATCTAATTTTAACATAAATAAATTAGCCAAGTAACTGCAATTATGTTGAAAGCACCAAGTTTTTCTCGTGGTGACCATATTGATAGGATATTCCTCCTCCTCCTCTTCATCTTCATCATCATCATTATCATTGCATGAACAGGTATTAAATTCTCACTGTATGTCAGGAACTATTCTGTAGTTACCTGTTCATCATTACAACAATACTATACAGTATATAATCTCCTTATTTTACATATGGGGCAGGGAGTGGAGGCACAGAGAAATTAAGTGGTAGAGCTAGTATTTGAATGCAGGCAGGCTGACTCTAGAGCCTAGGTCTTAATCATGAAGCTGGGTCATTTTCTGTTTCACTCTTCTCAGAAACAATGTGATGAACATAATTCAAGGCTTTCCTGGTGATTTGAGGCATCATTTTGATTATCTGATCTCAGATGCAGCCATTGCTATGTAGTGTAGACAGTCATAATCCAGACTTGTATTTTGGCACTGATACTTATTAGTTGATGATCTTAAGCAAGACTTTATTTCTTCAAATGAAAGAGTGTGTGTGTGTGTGTGGGGGTGTGTGTGGGGGGGTGTGTGTGTGTGTGTGTTCATTGACCCTCTTTCTCCTTTAGTTGAAAAGTAGGAACTAAATAACATGGATCTAGCAACCCTAAGGCATAAGCCTGATTGATGCTTACCAAGCACCTAATGAATATTAGTACTCTTATTACTTCTCCTGATGTTTGAATTTTAATATTCTAAGGCAGCAGTTCTCAAGCAGTTTGCTCTCATGACCTCATTTTACTCTTAAATATTACTAAGGACCACAATGTGCTTTTGTTTGTGTGGTTTTATACATCAGTATTTATCAAGTTTGAAATTAAAGTTGAGAAATATTTTAAATTTTTCTTTCATAATACATCTTGAACTGGCAGTAATAAACCTATGATATTTAAAATTAGTGAGCTGGGTAGCTCAACTGGTTCGGGTGTCCTCCTGGTATGCCAAGGTCTCAGGTTCCATTGCAGATCAGGGCGCTTACAAGAATCAACCAATGAATGCATCAATAAGTCGAACAACAAATCAGTGTCCCTCTCTCTGTTTCTGTCTCTCTCTCCTCCTACCACCTTAAAATCAATAACTAAAAAAATAGAAGAGAGGCATTGCTTTACATTTTTGCAAATTTCTATTAGCTTCTGCATTTGATCTCTGGTTTTGTCATCTTAGTTGACATATTTGGAGAAAATCTGACATCACACAGATATTTAGCTCAGAAAGATTGGAGTATAGCCTTTTTATTTTTTCAGCATCTTTAAAAAAATTTATTGAGCATGTTATTACAGTTGTCCCAGTTTTTCCCTCTTTGTCCCCTCCACCCAGCACCTCTACTCCCTCTGGGATCACCCCTCTTTTGTTCATGTCATGGGTTATGCATATAAGTTCTTTGGCCACTCCGTTTCCTCTGCTTGCTCTTAACAGCCCCATGCCTATTCTGTAACTAACAATTTGTACTTCCTAATCCCTTCACCTTTTCCTCCATCCCCCAGACCCCTACCCCACTGGACAAGATCCCAGTGTTCTCCATATCTGTGATTGTGTTTCTGTTTTGCTTTGCTTAGTTTGTTTTTTAGATTCAGTCATTGATAGTTATGTATGTATTGCCATTTTAATGTTCATAGTTTTGATCTTTTTCTTAAATAACTCCGTCTAATATTTCATATAATAATGGTTTGGTGATAATGAACTCCTTTAGCTTTACATTGTCTGGGAAGCACTTTATCTGCCCTTCAATAATAACAGCTTTTCTGGATAGAGTAATATAGGTTATAGGTCCTTGCTTTTCATCACTCAATACTTCTTGCCAGTCCCTTCTTGCCTGGAAAGTTTCACTTGAGAAACAGCTGACAGTCTTACAGATACTCTTTTGTAGGTAACTCTGCTTTTCTCTTAGTGCTTTTAAAATTCTCTCTTTAACTCTTGGAATTTTAATTATGATGTGTCTTGTGTGGTCCTCTTTGGTCCATCTTGTTTGGGATTTTCTGTGCTTCTTGGACTTGTATGTATTTTTCCTTCACCAAATTATGGAAGCTTTATTATTTTTCAAATAGGTTTCCAATTTCTTGCTCCTTCTTTTCTCCTTCTGGCATGCCTATAATGTGAATGTTGGCACCCAGTGGAGAGTTACAGACAACATCAGACCACCACCCAACCACCCTCACAAACCACAGAGGGAGGTGGTTACTGGCCAGGGGTCACAGCTAGTTCAGTCAGCTTGCTGGCCTGGGTAAATCCCTCCCCTTGACCTGCTGACAACAATCAAGACTCATCTACAAGAGAAGGGATTACTCAGCCCGCATAGAGGGTGCACCTTGCGTACCCAGCTTGGGGGATAGGGGAGGCTATGCCACTGGACCCTACAGGACACGTACTTCATTAGGCCACACTATCAAGACACAGAGTCAAAGAAGCTCTACCTAATACATAGAAACAAACACGAGGAGGCTGCCAAAATGAGGAGACAAATATGGCCCAAATAAAATAACAAAACTCCAGAAACATAACTGAACAAAATGGAGATAAGCAACCTATCAGATGCAGTTCAAAACACTAGTTACGAGGATGCTCAGGGAGCTCAGTGGGTACTACAATAGCATAAAAATGATCCAACGAGAAATAATGAAGACACTAAGTGAAATAAAGAACAATTTACAGAGAATTGACAGTGGAGTTGATGAAACCAAAATCAAATGACTGACTTGGACTATAAGGAAAATGAAGACATCCAACCAGTACAGCAAGAAGGAAAAGGAATCCAAAAATCGAGGATAGTAGAAGGAGCCTGTGGGACAACCTCAGGTGTTTCAACATTTGCATCATAGGAGTATAACCTTTTTAGATATTTGTGGATATCCTTCTTTGATAGGGCACTCAAGCTCTTTGTAGTTTCTCAAAAATTAGTTACAATGTAGAATCTGAAACCAAATCAATGAAAATTTTGTTTTTAATTACAGTAAAATATGTCTCTCTTGCTCTTTGAACTTTTAAGCCTTTGCATAATTTTGTATCATCTTGGTAATCTGAAAACTTTGAAAAGTGGAAAAATTACATTTTATTGTATAGTATAAAAAATTAGACTTGATAGGATAGCTTCCCATTTTATGAACAGAGTCTTTCAACTATGGAAAGTTGTCAAGCTTAAGGTTGCAGTTATAAGTTCCAAAATTCTGATTGTCACTTGAAAGCTCAAATTTTACTATTGGCAACAGTTGCTGTCAGTTGTTCTCGAAGTGACAGGCTTACTGTTTCCTTTTTCAAGAAATTATCTGCCATATACATACCTAAGTCTGTATAATCACTTTTTTATATTTAGTAATTTTTTCGAGTAATATGATACTCATGAAGAAAGTAGTTCAGCTTGCAACTCAAACAATGGTGCTTTTCCTTCAAACAAGTTTTATCTTTTATGCAGCATCAGTGCTTAAAAAGACATACTGTATACTCAAGAGTCAAAATTGAAAAAGATTAATAATTTTACTGCTTTATCAAGAACTTTTAAAATGATTGAATGGATGGAGAAATAGACTATTGCTGTGATAAGAGAAGCTGAAAATAATTTGTTGTCTTTTTCTTTATCAGCCTACCACAGACATCTCCCACATAATAATGCTAATAAAAAATAAAGGTATTATCGAAAGAGATCAAACAGTATGACAAAGAAACTTTTTTTTTTGAAATGAGTAGCATTGGAATCTTAGTAGAATATCTGGGGATAGGTTAAAGAATCCTGCTATATTTTATTTCACTGTAGGACTTAACTTTTTTTTTAACAGTAAGCTTAAAAGTTTTTTCTAACAATGTAAAATGAAGTTTGAAACATAAATGTGACTGCTTTAAATTTAATTTATTTTCTAGTCTTTATCCAAGTGTTCATGTATGTTTTAGGAAATTGGATTAGGATATCTGAATCTTTTCATATAAAGTATTTCTCAATATTTTAGTTGAATTTAGACCTTCTTTAAAAAATTAGTTTATTAAATACACATGGAGAACACTGCATTATGCTACCTGCACCCAACATTTTAGTGATTATGCATTTTGGATTGATTTTAATCAATATATTTTAAGATGGAATTTCAAGAAAGAATAAAATCTTTTTAGATGCAGCTTTGTGTGAGAACTCGATCATTTATAAAATAGCATAACCTGCTACTTGACCTTTCACTTAAGTTGATGACATTGTATAGAAGAAGTACAAAGTCTGCAGTCTTGTATTGATCTTGTCACTTAATAAATTGTAGCAGTCAGCATTGCTGTGGTAGATGTTGATCATCTATATATACTTGTCTAAATACCAAAAGGGAGAAGACAAGAATATTACATAATCTTTAATTCATATCTTTCTTTAGGTTTAAATGTTCTTGCCTTTCCATCTAGAGTTTCATGGTTGATAGTTTCCCCTTTTTGGCACAGGAATTTTAAGACAAACTGAAAGTATGTACTTGTTATATTGAGGGGCAGCAGCAGAAAATTTGCATTTTGGTGACTCAGAATGATGCCTTAACCATTCTATTTTTATGAATTGTAAAACAGTTTTTATTTAGATAAACATTCTTTGGTTAAGGAATTACTTTCTAAATTCCATTTCCTTTTAAGTTTAGCAGCCAATGATAGTCAACAGCTACTTTACAGTATCTACAAATTATTGTGTGGATTCTAGGCCACCATATGCTTTGTTGTTCAAAAGGAATAGCTAATAAAAGAAAAGTATTCTGTCTCAGTAGGTGGGTGAACTAATCTTGGTGGAGTAATTTTATGGGATATCTAACATATTAATGATTATGGAAAGCATAATCACCATCACCTAGAGCCCAATATCTTGAAGGTTTAAGGTGCTCAATACGTATTTGAATGAATGAAAGTAAGGTCTCATAATAAATGTAAAATTATGCTTATTTCATTTGAAAATGTCCCCCTTCCCTTTTTAAATTTGCTGTTACATTTTGTATCTTGTTTAGTTTAGGAGCTGTGAGCTACTTTATGTCCAAAATAGTCTCGTCACATTAAGCTAATCCCCTTTGAACATGCAACTCAATTTTTTTAATTAGCTTTAAAAATAAGGATCATTAAATCAGAGTGCCACCATCAATTATTGTGCAAGGGTTTGCCTGTTCAATAATGCATCAGAGTTCTGCTCTAATCAGTATTTCGCTGAAAGATTTATGGAAAAGGAGGCCTCCCTTGGTTCCAAACTTGAAATGCAGTTCTATTATGTATAAATTTTTTTTCCTGTGATTGCTACCATTTTAGGTGCTGTTTTTCATTGAATACTCTCAGCATCCTATCCATCTTTGCATTTTATATTTGGGATCAGTTCCAGAGAGCGTTTTACAGCATTTTTGTAAATCCCCCACCCCCACTTTTTTTTTTTTGGTTCTGCAAGAAAAAAAAAAAAGACAAGGTGCAAACTAAAAAAAAAACCGTCTGCATTTCTATGAAGTGCACCTGTTATGTCAGATTCTCCAGAGAGTGCCTCATTTCTTATTTCTCATTATGTTAAGGAGTAACAAACAAACAAAAATGGGAAATTGAATTAGCAATATGTGTTTATGAAATTTGTTTAAAGTCTTTGAAACTAGGGTTGCAAAAGCAGTGGTCATTTTTCTTGCTTAATTCAAGATACTATACGAGCTTTTAAGTGATAGATAGAAATGTAATATCCATCAGATGTACATAGTGTTTGGATCATTTTATTCTTATTGCTATACTGATCATTGAGAGTAAGTTGCAGTAATACAAACACAAGGAAATTCAGTTTGATCCTAAGCAGTCCTCTTTGTAGACAATTATATAAGTACTTTGGAAAGATTGATGTTGGCCATTAAAACAGAGCTAATAATATTAACTTCCTTTTCAATTAACAACCCAGAAGGGATAGATGAAATTTAAGAAGTCAATATTTCAGTATTTTGTAGCAGATTTAGTTAAGTGAATCTACATATTTGAAAAATTTGGTTAAGCTTAAGTGCATAGACCATCTTTACATGATCAAAATATTTTTAAAATGTTTAAGACATTGGTCTTTTTGAGTATTTTTGGAATGACTTTATAGAATAGGTATTATTGAAAAACATAAAAAGCAATGTATAATTTTGAAATCTCTCAATTACGTCAACCTAGTAACCGTGTGGGTCAAAATATTTTAGTGTAAAAATGTAAGATAACATAATGATTACTTTTTGTCTTATTATTTGGTCTGTAATTAAATGACTACAGGTTTTTAAAATGCATAATCTTCAGGGAAGAAAAATTTAACACATTTTCATAGTATTCATCTTGACTGAGTACTTGTTAAAGGATTTATTCTGGGAATGGAAATTAGCCAGTTGAATCCATATGAAGCCTGTGGAGGGTCATCCATCACAGCAATAGAGTAAGCTTCATTTTCAGATGTCTAGTTCTTATATTCTTCATCATTTAAGCTGAATGCCTGGTAATTGAACTTTAAATTCAGTGTCTGAATAGCTTGATATGTAGACTATTCTTACTTTTTTGAACAGGAGTGTTTTTATATCATCCATTGGAGTGCCCAGGCTCTGTGTTCTGATTGTATCACTTATTTTGAAAACTTTTTAAAAAGTCAGAAATAATGTACAGTAAAGAGAAAAATTATATAGCTCAAGGCATTTTTTTTTTGTAAATTGAATTTACACATATAATCTTCCACCTAAATCAAAGTATAGACAATTACCACTACTCTATAATACTTGTGGTATCTCCGCAGTCAATCCTAACTCTCTACCCCAAAGGAATCACTATTTTTTCTGGCCTATTTGAGAGGTAATTGAAATATAATATTGTATAAGTTTAAGATATATAACATTGTATTTGACACATGTATCTTGTGAAATGAATACCACAATTGAGTCAGTTAACACATCTATGAACTCATAATTACCTTTGTGTGTCTGTATGTGGCAAAAACATTTTAAGATCTATTCTCTTATCAGCTTTCGAGTATATAATACAATATTATTAACTATAGTCACCATGATGTGCATTATATCCCTGTAACCTATTCATCCTATAACTGGAAGTTTGTACCCCTTGACTGCCATCTCTCCAATTAATTCCCCCTTTCCCAAACCTCTGGCGGCCACCAATCTCCTTTGTTTCTATGAGTTTGGCTTTTTATATTTCCCATAGAGGTCAGATCACACACTCTTTTGACTTTTATCACATAGGTAAGTATTTGAATTTTATATAAATGTAAGCTAAGTATATACATTCTTTGTGTCTGGCTTATTTTTCTCATTTTGTATCTGTGACATTCATTTATATTACATGTAGTGGGAGTTCTTTTCCATTTTTCATTGTATGAATGTGCTAGGATATACTTGTCCATTCTTTTGTTGATTGTAATTTTGTTTTCTCTAGTTTTTTTACTACTGTAAATAAAGCTGTCATGCACATGTCATTTGATGTTCATAAGTGTATATTTCTCTTGGATATTAAGAGTGAAATTTATCCATCTTAAGGTATACAAGGTCTGTCTGGAAAAAGTCCAGCCATTGTTAATATAATGAGAATGGTTTGTGAAATTGATGTAGCCTGGTGGCCAAGGAGAGTGGACTGGAATGCACATGCATAAACAATGATGACTTCACTGTGCTTGTCAGTGGGGATAGTAGATGCCATTGAGTGAGCATAGGTACTGTGTGGCTGTCGTATTCAAAATGACTAAGCGAGTAGAGCAACAAATCCACATCAAATTCTGTGTTAAGCTTGGACATCCCTCCACAGAAAGTATTTGGATGATTCAGAAGGCTTTTAGGGATATGCAGTGAGTTCAGCACAAATAAAAGTGTGGCACAAATGCTTCAGAGATGGTCAAGAATCTGTTGAAGATAATCTATGTTCTGGAAGGCCTGCAACAAGCAGAACACCTGAGAATATTGAACATACATCGGCTACAATCAACAAAGATTGGTGGCTGACAGTGCAAGACCTAGAAGCTGATGTGGGGATTCCAAAAACTACTGTGTCTGAGATTTAGACGCAGGATCTTGGCATGAAAAGTGTCATAGCAAAATCCATTCCGCAGCTTCTACTACCAGAGCAGAAGGAACATTGTGCAGCAGTTGATAATGACTTGATTCAAACCACTACCAACGAATGAGATTTCCTCAAGAAGATCATAACTGAAGATTAATGGTGGGTCTATGGCTATGATCCAGAAGTGAAAGCCCAGTTGTCCCAGTGGAAGTCGCCTGGATCGTCATTCCTGAAGAAGTCGTGGCAAAGTCGCAGCAAGATCAAGGCCATGTTAACTGTGTTTTTTGATTGGGAAGATATTGTCCATCATGAGTATACCCCTCCAGGCCAAACAGTTAGGAGTACTACCTCAATGTTCTTCATGGATTGAGAGATGCAATATGATGAAAACAGCCGCAACCGTGGGCACCTGGTGATTGGCAGCTTCATCACAACAGTGTGGCTGTTCATGCATCACTTTTGGTGCAATGTTTTTGCGAAACATCAAATCACCTGGGTGACTCAGACTTCCTACAGCCCAGATTTGGCTTTGCAACTTATGGCTTTTCCCAAAACTAAGATCACCATTGAAGGGAAAGAGATTTCAGACCATTGATGAGATGCAGGAAAATACGATGGGGCAGTTGAAGGTGATTCCAACAAAGGATTTTGTATAGTATTTTGAACAGGAGAAGAGATGCTGAGAGAATCGTGTGAGGTCCCAAGGCTCCTTCTTTGAAGGGGACTGAGGCATCATTGCCCTATGTACAATGTTTCTTGTAATTGTATATTCTTCAATAAATGTCTATTTTTCGTAATGCATGGCTGGATACTTCCTGGACATACCTTTATACATTCAGTTTTGTAGATTCTATCAGACTTTATCCAAGTAGTTGCAGGTCTACACTATTACTAAAACTATGAAAATTCTCATTGCTCTACATCATTGCTTACACTTGGCACAGTTTTCAAATTTCATACTTTCCGATATTAGTCACTTGGGCGTATGTTCTAATATGTTGTTTTAATCCTCATTTTTCTAATAATTACTTGAGTACCTTTCCATATACTTATTGGTCATTTGTATAGCCTCCTTTATGGAGTCCCTGTTTAAGTCTTTGCCCACTCTTCTATTGGTTTGTTAGTCTTTTCTTCTATTGGTTTGTCAGTCTTTCTCACTGTTTTACAAGGTACATACACACACACATGTATAAATATCTTGGAGATATTTATATCCTCATTAAATTTTAATGAAGTCCCATTTCTCCAGATTTTCCTCTATGGGATGGCCTTTTTTGTTTTATTTACAGAATCACTCAGTATGCCAAGGATGTGGAGATTTTCTCTCAGAAACTTGTATTATCTTCTAAATTTTAGCTATAGTGTGAGGTAGAAGTAAAGTATGTATGTTGATGTGTGTGTTTGTAATTTTCTATTTCAGTGTCCTTTTGACCTAGAACCATTTATTGAAAAGACCATCATCCTTTTCTTTATTAACATTGGCACCATTTTTATAATTCAAGTGGTTGTGTGTGTGGGTGTGTTGAATTCCAGTTTTGTAAAAAAAAAAATTACTATATTTTAAGTGGAATCTTTATAAAAAGGTTTTAGTCTCTAGTTGTTTTTGCTAGGAAATATAGCTATTTTATATTGACTATATCACCAGCTTAATTGAATTCACTTATTAAAGCTTATAGTTTCTGTGTAGATTCACTTGGGTTTTCAGTATACACGATTATGTGTCTGGAAATGATTACAGTTTTTATTTCTTCAATTACAGTATTTATACATTTTACTTCTTTTTCTTTCTCATTGTACTTTCTAAAACCTGTAGTCTAATAGAAGTGGTGATTGTGGATGTAGTAGTCTCATTATCAATTTTAGGGTTAAGATCTTTCAGTATTTCCCTATTAAGTATACATTTTATCTGCTACATTTTTTCTGTCATTTAATGAGCTAATCTATGAGTTTCTCATTTATTTTGTTTGTATGATAAATTAACCTTAATTTTTAAATGTTAATTTAACCTTGCATTTCTGGAGTGCCCAATTTGCTTGTAATTATTATCTTCTTTATATATCTTAGGATTTAGTATGTTAACATTTTTGTTCAGTATTTCTGTATCTATAATTTTTCCTGTCTAGTAACGTCCTTGGTAGGTTTTTGTGTCAAGGTTATACTGGTCTCAAAAGTTGAGAATAGTTACTTCCTTTTCTTGTCAGTGGAATAGTTTATAAAATTGGTGTTAATTTTTTTAATATTTGGAGGAATTTACCAGGGAAATCATCTAGGTCTGTTTTGTTTAAAGTGTGGGAAGATTTTTAATAATGGATTCAATTTATTTTATTTTTACTTTTACTTTTTATTTTTTTAAAATCATGTTTATTCTATTACAGTTGTCTCCATTTTTCCCCTTTGACTTCTCCCAAGTCAACTCTCATTTTGTTGTCCATGTCCATGGGTCACTCATATATGTCCTTTGTTTAGTCCCTCCTTCTTCTTTCCACCATTGTCCTCCTACCCCATCCCCTCTAGTCACTTTCAGTCTGCTCAATGTTCTATAAGAAATATTCAGGTGAGTTACAAATCAATATGTCGAATTTAAGGAGTTTTAGGAGAAAATACAAACTAATATTTTTCTTACCCTGTAGTAACATATTCAAACACAGAAGCTATAAAGTAAAATATTGTCAAAAGACTATGCTAAACATTTAAGACTATACTGTAATATACATATAAAAAAGTTAAAGGACAAGTAATAGAATAGAAGAGTATTTGTAACACATCTAAAAAAGGGTTAATAGTGTTTGTTTTTAGAAAAAATTCTACAGTCATTTACTCAAAAAATGGATAAACAATACAAGAAAGTCATTTAAAGCTTTTTAAAAAAATAATAGTATTAGGCAAGAAATATACAAAAACAGGTTGAGTTTCAGCAAATAATAAAGTAACAATTAAAATAACACATCATTGTCACAACCAGATTAATAAGTATTAAAAAATATTGGTAATATCAAGTATTGGTGACTGTGAAAGGAACTGGGCATTCATAGGCTCTTTTTCTTTGTTTTCTTACAGTGGTCCCTTTAGCATATCTCGTAATGCTGGTTTGGTGGAGGTGTATTCTTTTAGCCTTCTTATGTTTGGGAAGCTCCTTTTTTTGCCTTCCATTTTCATTGAGAGCCGTGCTGGGTAGAGCAGTCTTGGTTGCAGGCCTTTGCTTTTCATGACTTGGAATATTTCTTGCCATTCCCTTCTGGCTTGTAGTGTTTCTGTTGAGAAGTCAGCTGCTAGCCGTATGTTACTCCCTTGTATGTTACTACCTATTTCTCCCTTGCTGCCTTTAGGATTCTCTCTTGTGTTTGATATTTGCCATTTTAATTATGATGTATCTTGGAATGGGCCTCCCCAGGTTCCTCTTGAATGGTACCCTCTCTGTTTCCTGGACTTGTGTGACTTTTTTATCATCCACTTAGGGAAGTTTTCCATCATTACTTTTTCAAACAGGTTCTCTAACCCTTGCTTCTCTTCTTCTCCTTCTGGTATCCCTATTATGCAGACATTATTACATTTCAGGTTGTCCTGCGTTTCCCTCACTGCCTCTTCATTCTTTTTGAGTCTTTTTTCATTTTCTTGCTCTTTCTGGGAGCTTTTTTCTACCTTGTCCTCCAGCTTGCTGATTTGATCTTTGGCTTCATCTACCCTGCTTTGTATTCCTTCTACTGTGTTCTTCAGTTCAGAAATTGTATTCTTCATTTCCTCTCATCTCTTTTTGATAGTTTCTATGTCCTTTTTTCATGCTGATATAGTTTGCAGTAAGTCCCTCGTAGTTTCCCTGTATTTTTTTGTAATTCTCTCTGAGCTCAGTGAGCTCATTGAGCTTCCTTAGAACTGTTGTTTGGAACTCAGTATCTGCTAGTTTACTTGCCTCTATTTTATTTAGTTCTCTTTCTGGGGATTCCTCCTTTCCCTTGAAGTGGGGGGGGGGGCGTTTCTTTCTCTTCCCATTATTCGTGAAACTCTTCTTTTTTACTTATGCCTCTTAAGTTGATCTGTCTTGATTTCTTGACTTTGTGGTGTGCACTTCTCTGGTAGGAGACCACTGTTTTTACTTTCTGGATCTGCCTCTGATAATGTCAGATGTTGTCACTGTCTGACCTTAGGAAGGCCTGTTTGAGACTTTCAGGAATTTACTGTCTGTGTCTGTCTTCTTCAGTTGTTAATCTAGTCACTCTGCACTCACCAGGTGGCTTAGATAGCACAGGGCTGGGTGGAATCCCACCTAGGGGTGGGGTTGTCGGGTCCTCTCATGCTGCCCCCACTAAGGGTGAGTGGTCCCTGACTGAGCAAGATGGCTTATGCTGTATGGGGGATCAGTCAGCACTGAGATCCCACCGGCTACTCTCTTAGCCTCTGTCCCCAGTCTCTCCTCAAGTGTCCTCAGACCACTCTGTGCCCCCTTTAGCCAGGGATTGTAACCTGTGGCTGCCACTCTGTACTCCATAGGCGGCTTAGACAGCACAGGGCAGGATGGAATCCTACCTGGGGGCAGGGCTGCTGGGTCCTCTGATGCTGCCATTCAGAGGGAGTGGTCTCTGCCTGAGAAAGATGGCTGCTCTTTTATTGGAGATGAATCAGGACCAAGTTCCCACTGGCTACTCTCTCACTTGTCTTCCCAAAGTCTCTCCTCAGGTGTCTCTAGTCCACTCTGTCCCCGCCTTTTTTCAGAGATCAGGGTAAGTGGCTGCAAATAAAAATTTATGCGTTGACCCTTTAAACTGGTCTTTCATTTGTCTTTGTGGTGGCTTTGCCGGCCACCTGTCTCTGGCAGAGAGCAACCCTGCTACTTTTCACAGCTGGCTGTTTTCTGTGTACTTTTTGGGCTCTGGTGCTGTGGGCTGGAGATCCCTGCTTTTTGTTCAGACCCCACTCTTCTCAGTGGGATTCAGGTGGCTCTTTTAGTATCCTTTTGGTGCTGTCACACCTGGGTGCCCTGCCTGCCTTCTTGAGTCTCTACCACACTTCTTACCAGTTAGGTTGTGCTAAAGCTGATTCTTCTATCTCCGAGGTTATGAGGCTCCTCTCTTGCTATTGTTCAGTTGTCTGTTCCAGGTGATTTCTCCACAATTTAGTTGTAATTCCAGGTTGGTCCTGGGAGGAGGTCAGTGTGACCTCTACTCATTCTTGCGCCATCTTGAATCCTTATGACTAAGATTTTTTTGTTTTCTTGTTTCTTTCTGTTATTGATTTCTAGCTTGATTCTTCTGTAATCAGAGGACATCTTTTGTATGATATCTGTTTGTTGAGGTTTGATGATATATACTTTAGGAATACCTATAGTCTACTTCGATAAATATTTTTTTTGAATTTGAAAAGAATGTACATTTAGCAGTTGTTGAGTGCAGCATTCTATGTTGCTCACACATGTCAGTTTAGAATATTGTTTAGTTCTTATATCTCACTAATTTTTTCTATTAGTTATTGGGATGTTATGTTTAATCTCTAGTTGTGATTGCAGATTTGGCTGTTGTCATCAGGACTCTGTCCTTTTGCCCCACATGTTTTGAGATTATATTTTTAGATTACTAAGATTGTTTTATCTTCTTACTGACTGACCCATTATCTCTGTGATTTTTCCCTTTTTATGCTCCAATAATGCCTATTTCTTTCAAGTCCACTTGTCTGGTGTTAGTGTAGCTGTAACAGGCTTCTTCTGGTTAATATATGTATATATATCTTTTTGTTCTTCCTATTTTCATCTTTTCTTTACATTTTTTCTTTATTATTAATTTGTATCTTTGGTAAACAGTGTGTGTTTGGCTTTTATTGTGTTATACAGTTTGACAGTTTGTCTTTTACTTTGTGTATTTAACCCCTACATTTAATGCAATTATTGATATATTTTTATTTTAATTTACCATTTTTTGTTTTCCTTTTTGGTTTTATTTATTCAGTTTTGTCTTCTTTTGTGTTACCTTCTTATTTCATCCTCTTCCTCTCTTGGTATGTTATTTTTCTAAATTTTTTTATTCTCTTAGTAGTTACTCTAAAGATTACGGTAAATATGCTTGACCTGAGTTGACTTTTAAGAAAAAGTTTATTTTGAAATAATTCTAGATTCACAGGGAGTTTTTAATATAACATAGAGAGGTTCTATATATACTTCCCCAAGCTCCCTCCCATGGTTACAACTTAGTAATTGTAGTAAAATATCAAAACTGGGAAACTGATATTGGTATAATGTGCCTTAGTTTTTTCAATTTGTGTCATTTTTATTACTTGTGTAGGATTGTGTCACCACCATCACAATCTAAGTACATATCTATTCTATCACCAAAAGATCTCTCTTATGCATCTCTTTGATAGTCATACCCAGCCCCCTTCCCAAGACATCTCTATTACCTGGCAACCATTTCTATCTCTGTAATTTAATAATTTTAAGAATGTTATAAAAATATAATCCTAATGTACATCACCTTTTGAGATTGTTTTGCATTTAGCATAATGCTCTTGTGATTCATCCAAGTTATTGTGTACATTAATAGTTTTTTTATTTTTATTATTGCTGAATATTATTCCATTGTTTGGATGTACCCATTGAGGAACATTTTTGTTTGTTTCCAGTTTTTTACCCTTACAGATTATAGATACTCTTTTATCTTACAGATAAAGCTCCTTTGAGCATGTTTTTATGTGGATATAAATTATTAACCTTTCTGTAATAAATGCCCAGGAGTATAATTGCTGTGTCATATGGTAAATATAAGTTTAATATATATTGTTTAAGAAACTGACAAACTGGTTTTCAGAAGGGTCTACCATTTTATGTTAGTACCAGCAGTGTATAAGCAATCCATTTACTCCACATCTTCATTAGTATTTGGTGTTACCACTATTTATATTAATCATTTTGATAGGTATATAGTGATATTCTTTGTGCTTTTAATTTGTATTTTTTTAATGGGTAATGATGTTGAACATCTTTTATGTTCTTATTTGCCATCCATATATCCTCTTCACTAAAATATTTCTGTTCATTTTCTAATTGGATATATATTTTTTTAACTATAGAGTTTTGACTTTTCTTTATGTAGGCCAGTTATGAGTCCTTTGTCAGATATATGTATCCTTTTTTTAAATTTTACTTTAATTAGTGCTCTCACTACTTCCTGGAAAATGGAAGAAACTCAATGCGGTTTAACCCCATTTACTCTAATCCTTTGTTTTGTGTAATTACCATGTACTTTAAGTCTACATATATTTAAAACGACAAGTTTTAGATTATTATTTTAAGCAATTTACATTTATTTACTCAAATTTTTAATTCTTTTTCTGTACTCTTCAGTCTTTTATGCATTAGGGAAATTCCATCAGGGATCATTTTCTTTCTGCCTAAGAATTTATTTTGCTAATTTTTTTGTTCAAATCTGAGGCAGCACAGTATTTTGTGTGTGAGTGTCTGTGGGGAGGAGATATCCTGAAAGTGCTAGGTTGTCAATTTTTTTGTTCTTACTCTTAATTTTTAGATTCTGTTGTCTTTTTTCATCAATTCACTTAAGTCACTGTCAGCTTTATTTTTCTTGGGAGACAGTGTTTTTTTTCTCTGGCGGCTCTAAGATCTTTCCTTTGTCTTAGCTCTCAGCTGCTTTGCTATGGTATGCTGTGTTAGCTTTTAAAATGGACACAATCTCTACCTTCTGGTATTCATGCTCTTGTATAATCCCTTCTTGAGAGTGGGCCACGCTTATTAAACTGCTTCTAATGGGTAGAATATGACAGAAGTAATTTGTTCTTGTTAATACATTTAAAACATTTTAAAAAATATTTCTTTATACAAATGTTTTAATTGATCGCAATGGAAGGGTTACTCTGATACTGCTGTTCCCACAGGGCAGTCTTAACTCTATATAGAGCTAAAGATGATTTTTATTTTCTTGTGATGCTGCTATGGAAGAAGGAACTCTTTCAGCACACCTCTAAATAAGTGACTTTCTAGGTGAAAGGATACTGTCCATTTCTTCTATATTGCATATAGGCTTTTGCCCAGAACACTAATTAATTGTTTATTCAGATATTTCCTTGTTTGTGCTTCTGCAGCACTTACTAAACAAGTATATGTTTATTGAAACATCATTTTATAACTATTTAAGCCAGTTATAATTATTTTCATAGTTGTATGACTTTATTATGTCATTTAAAAATTTATGCCAAAAATTATGAAAACTTATTTAAATTCTTTTGAAAGGCTACATATATTATGGAGGACTTTAGCCCGCGAAGTCCCCAGATTCGCTGCAAATGGAAGTTGTTCCAGACACTGTTTGCCTGTCAAGGAAAGGGGAAGGCGATTCCCTCTAGTGGGGAATGCTCCCAGCCCCTGTGTTCAATGGCTTTTATTGAAAGTGTTAATAGCGGGGAATAGGTAGCAGGAAAGTATAGGTAATCTAATTATATCAGTATCTTAAGTTTACAGAGTGCAGGTGATATTTGAGGAAGACAAATGGCAGGAACACACCAATTTGCATGGGTCTGAGATGAGTAGACATGAGAGAGCCCAAAACAGTTTAGGGTCAAGGTCCATGAATAATGTAAATATCCTTCCCAGCATGAGCAGGTTGTCTGGTGTGAGAATAACAGAGTTTGAGGGAAGGAGAAACAAAGCATGCTTCAAGGAGTGTGATTTACTTCTAGGCCTGATTTCCTCTGAGGGCCCTTGGAGCTATTATGAGTCCTGCCTATCAACCACATTACTGGTTTTCCAGCCAAGACTTACGTAGCCTTTCCCAAACCCCAGCTTGCACAGGCCTACAGTCCCTGATACCACTCAAAGTGACCCCCAACTATATATTGAATTGATGAAATTATTCTTCGTGAATTGGTTGTATTTGATGAAACTGTAAAACATTGAGGAAAGATTTCATAAATATCTCGAAGATTTTTTTAATGAAATTGTTCCTCAAGTGTCTAAATTCTTGCTC
The DNA here is from genome assembly GCF_021234165.1 of Pteronotus mesoamericanus. Classification (NCBI taxonomy): domain Eukaryota; kingdom Metazoa; phylum Chordata; class Mammalia; order Chiroptera; family Mormoopidae; genus Pteronotus; species Pteronotus mesoamericanus. The sequence goes on along the minus strand of NW_026555245.1, from coordinate 28,360,530 downwards.
CATGTTGCTCCATGTTCAGAAACCGAATTTGAAAATAATACAATATTATATGAATGTGGTTTATGCAAGAAAGAAGGTAGAGCCCTTCGATAATTAAGAAATTTGTGAATGAATATATATATATGTTCTAAGTTAAAATAATGTTCTTAAGTTATATATTTGTCCTTTGTATTTCTACTTTATCTGACCTATCAGAGTAACTGAACCAATTACTGGTTTTGATGGCATCTTACAAGGGCCTCACCTACACTTCTAAATACTAAGATGGTGTTTTGTTCTGCCTTTTCACAAAGAATTTGACAAATTTTTAATGTAATACTTTGCACAATCTTTATTTGAGTTAGGTTTTAGGTATTAGATCTAATTAAAACCTATTAATTAAGTTATATGTTTATTTACTAAGAATATAAAATCCTTTTTTAGACTGAAATACTCAGCACAGAAGTTAAATAGAGAACACATAATTATTTGGTGACTCTTGCTCATTTACTAGCAACTCCCATAAATTATACAGATTGTTTATCTGTATGTAAAAATCACCAGATAGTTGTTTTCTTCTGTTTATTTGATATTTTATAAACCAAGATGGGAGTCATATTCTTTTTATTAAACATTGATACTGTGTCTGCTATGAACAAACCTATCAAGGAAAATAAGATCCATTCTAATTTTTCAAGGAGATTAGTTCAAAAAGCCATTTTAATAAAGTGATAATAGCAGAATCAGAAGGGGAGTTTGCGCTTTTTTAAGGGTATAAATTTGAAAATTTAAAAACAAGGCTTTTGTATGACATTATAATTAAAATGCAGTTTTTACATGTGTGATCTCTTTAATTTTTGCTTTTACATTTATGTGAACCTCAAGTGCCCAGAGGAGCCAGGAAGAGTCATTGACATGGGTTAAACCTTTAATATATTCAGAGAAAATACTGACAGTTAGCACTTTTATGCACTCTCATTATAATATTGTACTTGCTCTGGTCCTGTAACTTTACTCTTGGAATGCCCTCAACTCCTTGATTTACATAATATCAGAGCTTATACTTCATCAGGTAACTTCGTATGGATAGACTCTCTGTTCTTGGAATGTGATTTGTTCATTCTGGCTTACCATAGAAGAACTCCAAATATTTTTACCTATGAAATATATCAGAGATTTTACCTGTGAAATATACCATAGGTCTTCGTGTGTGGGATCCTCAGCCTGTGACAAATTTCATTATGCCATCTGTTTCAACCTGAGCAGTGCAGCTTCTGCTGGCAGACTGTATTGAAGTTTCCATGGCTCAGGATTTAAAAAAAAATCAGGTTTGGCATAAGAAGCTTGCTTTTGAAAAAATAATAATTGATCATACCTGCTGTAGATTTAAAAATAAGCATTTGAAAGGATTCCCAAAAGCCTCTTTTAAGCACATTGATCTCTTTTTTTTCATCTGTGGTTGTAGAAGACATTATAGTGGTTGAATTATTGGTAACTTTGGTAACTTACTGATTTTTCTGCTTCATTTTTAAGGATAAGTAACATACTCTTAGGCTAAGTGGGTGATGTGAAATACTTTGATTACTTCTATAATAGAAGCTCTTTACCTAATACTTTATTTGCAGGAATGATAAATGACTATATATAAAACAAAGATGATTAAGAACACCATGATGAAAAAAATATAGCACATTTATACTGTTTCTGCTATATACTGTGTGTGACTTTGTTAATTTTGTCACCTGGAAACTGAAAATAGAGATATTTGGAGGGTTATTGGGGAGATTTTATCAGAGTAGATCCTTATAAAATGAATAAACACATTCTGCAAATACATGTTGAAAGCCAATTTTGTGCTAGCTGGGCACTCTTTTGGAGAATGAAGCTGTACTAGAGAATAAAATAGTCAAATTCTTCCACTGGAGAATTTTTACATTCTAGTCTGTCTTGGCAGATTGGTATCAAAGCTCCATGACAATAGGCTACATGCCAAGTGGTACTAAGCACCATGAAGAAAAATAGGGCAGGGTGAGCTCATGAAGTATAATGGTAGGATGCTTTCTTAGATATGGTTGTCAGGGAGGCCTTCTCTGTGGTGACATTGAGCACACTTGAATGAAAGAAATAAGTGTGTAGCTACTTGGGAGAAAGATGTACCCAACTGGTAGAGGTGGAAGCTTGACAATTTGAGGAAAGCTGAAGTGGTCACTATAGCTGGAGCAATATGGGTGAAGGACAGAGTGCTAGGAGATGAATTTACAGAGTGATCCCAAAACATCATTGGTGTAACCTTTCTGATAAGTAATTGTAGATAAAAAGTTAGATTCCAGACACCCTATAAAAATATGAAATCAGGATTGACTGCACTGTTTTGTGAATTGCTTTGCTTTAACTTGGAGCTCTTTATAACAGGCACACAGAAGTAATTATAGAGTATTTTCCCCCAATGGAATTATTTTTTGGCATTGTTTATTTTTTTCATTGTATCTGGAATTTGCCAAACTGTGAGGTTTGAGGGCACAGTCTTCCTGCCTGGCAGCTCTGTCCAAGATTTTTGAGACCAACAGCAAAGGAGTTAAGTTCCAAATATAAAGTTAGAGGGAAGAATCTACACAAGATCAGACTCATGTCTGAATCAGCTGCAAGTTCTGGAGGTTCCCAAAACTACCCTCAGAGTCAGCATTTCAGTAGAAAGACCTTCAGAACTTATGGAAAGCTATTAAACTCATGCTTTTGGTCTACTTTATGAAAAGGATACAGGTCAAAAATTATCCAGATGAAGAGACGTAATGCAAAGCCTGGTAGGATTTCAAATCAAAGCTTTTATTTTCCTCAGGAAGTGTTCCCTTCCCCCAATTCTATGCATGACAGTATGCACAAAGTATTGCCAGTCCAGCAAGCTCATGTGAGCTCTGTGTTGAAAGTTTTTATTTGGGCATCATTTTATGCTAGTTTGATTGACTGCCCATATAGTTTAACACAGCATCAGAATTGAGCTGATAGCATGTGACCTTGGGGCCCACCATGAATAACAAAGACATTCCTATCATCTGGGAAATTCCAAGGCTTTAGAAGTTACCTCCTAGGAGCTGGGGACAAAAGCCAGACCTCTCTTTGGGGAAAATCAGATTCTTTACTACAGACACTGTTTTAAAAATTCAAGTAATATGGAAATCCCCGAGATCCCATTTCTTTGGAACAACTAATGTTATATTGGTTGTTTAGTATATATTGTTTCAGATGTTTAATACATATATAAACATATTTTTTGGAAAGTACATTGAATTCTATTATACATATTATTCTATAGTCGTTTTCACTTAAAATTGTGTATATGGATGTTATGTTTTTGCATGTATTTTAATGAGTACCCTGGAATTGAACACTGGAAGTAATTACTTTAAAATTAGTTTTTATCTAATAAAAAGTGCTGCATTGCACATTTATATACATGTCTTTGTGTATTATTCTGATTTTCTCCTTAAAATAAATTTCTTGAAATAGAGTTGCTGAATTAAAGGGTATGGACAATTTGAAATTTGGTACATACTTTATTATTACTCCTCTTGGGATGCTTTTGATGAACTAGGTTGTGGAACTTCAAAATTGTTAATTTCTATATTACTCTTAGGTAAACATTGCAACTTCGGCGATTTCAAATGTAGAATGTGCCCATGTTCCACATCTCAGCCCAGCTGTAATTACTACTGTGCAAAATGAATCCTTTTTTTCATCCCAAAACAATGGGAATCTGGAAGCACTTACAGCTTCAGGCACTCCACACATCAATGGGAAACATGCTTGTGATGACTTTGATCAACTAATCAAAAATATGGCCCAGGTAAGATTATTTTTTTCCTGTTATGATAGAATATTCAATATCTTAAGACTGTAATCAAGTCCTGGATAAATTTAAGAATATTAACAAATTTATATTATGTAACATGTTAAATATATATTAAATATATATTTTATTAAATGTAGTATTAAATATATTCCCATTAATGAGGACATTGATAACATTTGAAACAAATTGGAATGAAAATGAAGATTTTGTGTGAGTGTGGGTGGTTCGGAAATTTTTCTATTTCATTTTTTTAAATTAACAAATTTAAACTGAATATTATATTTTATGTTCCAGAAATATTCTTCAGGATAAATAAAATGTCTCATTCTAGGTGATGAGGAAGAAACATTATCTTAGAAAAATTTTTTTTAATTTATTTTTTTTAAAATGATGCCACTAATAAGATGACTAATAAGATAAGTGCAGTGATTGGCTTTGGTTTTATTTCTTGCTTTGTTTTCGGGACAGGGTCGCCACATAGAAGTGTTCGAGCTCCTCAAGCCTCCCTGCGGAGGCCTCGGATTCAGTGTTGTGGGACTAAGAAGTGAAAACCGGGGAGAACTGGGGATTTTTGTGCAGGAGATTCAAGAGGGCAGCGTGGCTCACAGGTGAGACTGGCAGGCTGCTTCTCTGGTTTTGGTACCACATTCAGGTGGTGTCAATCCCCTTGGGAGAATTTAGAGAGGCAAAAATGAATAAAAACCCCTAAAACTTCAAATGTAATGATATCGAGTTTTTTTAAAAAAATATATCATTACCATTACAAAGATAAAAATTAAGTCCTGTTGAAAAGAGAGTAGCTTTTAAATATACACAGACTTAATCACTTTTTAGTAAGAAAAGAGAAATTTGATTAGGATGGTATTCTAAATGTTAGTAAATGGTCTTTTTTTGATTAAATTTTAAAATTACTATTTAGAAATTCAAGCCATGTAATTCAGACTATACTTTATTAATATACTTAAAGTAACAAGTAAATATATGCATCTTTGCTTTTATTTGTACAAGATAGGAACATCCAAGATGTAGGTTGAGTGGTTAGCTGAAAGAAAAGGACTTTCAAATGGGAGGAATTGACTAGGGGTAGATCAACTAAAGCCAAAGTGTATGTTTTTTTAAAAAAAAATTTGTATTGTACTTTTCCATTATCATTTTGCCCCTCCTCCAGTCACCGTACTGTTGTCCATGTCCATGAGTCCTTTTTGCTTGAACTCTCTCTCCTTCCCTTGTCTTCCCCAGACAGCTGTCATCCTGCTCTCCATCTATGAGTCTGTCTCCATTTTGCTTACTAATTCAGTTTGTTCTTAGAGTCCACATATGAGTGAAACCATAGGGTGTTTGTCTTTCTCTGACTGGCTTATTTCATTTAGCATGATGTTTTCCAGGTCTGTCTATGCTGTTGCAAAGAATAAAATTTTCTCTTTTTTTACAGTCGAGTAGTATTCTGTTGTGTAAATGTCCCATAGTTGTTTTATCCACTCATCTACTGATGGACACTTGGGCTACTTCCATATCTTGGTGATTATAAATAATGCTGCAGTGAAAATAGGGGTGCTTATGTTCTTCCAAATTAGTGTTTTGGGTTTTTTCAGATATATTCCCATAAGTAGGATTGCTGGGTCAAAAGGCACATTCATTCTGAACTTTTTGAGGTATCTCCATACAGCTTTCCTCAGTGGTTGCACCAGCCTGCATTCCCACCAGCAGTGTAAAAGGGTTCCCCTTTGTCCATATCCTTGCCAGCACATGGTGTTTGTTGATTTATTGATGGTAGCTGCCATTCTGACAGGTGTGAGTTATATCTTATTGTGGTTTTAATTTGCATTTCTGTGATGATTAATGACATTGAACGAAGTATATATTTTCAAATATAGAAGTGCCATTAAGAGCTTTAAACATATGGACATTAGAAAATAGAATAAAGATAACCTGAGAATATATGCCAGAAAAGCTGTCATTGTCTAGGGAGCTGTCTAATATCTTTTACCCCCTTTTCTTTCTTGATAGAGATGGAAGATTGAAGGAAACTGATCAAATCCTTGCTATCAATGGGCAGGCACTTGATCAGACCATTACACATCAGCAGGCTATTAGCATCCTTCAGAAAGCCAAAGATAATGTCCAGCTAGTTATTGCCAGAGGCTCACTGCCTCAGCTGATCAGCCCCATCATTTCCCGGTCCCCATCTGCGGCCAGCACAATTTCAGCTCACTCTAATCCGGTGAGTATATAAGGTGTTCACAAGGAACAGAACATATTTTTCCTGTTCTTTTTTGATTTTTTACAGGTTTCCAATTCCTTAGGTTCTTTGTCTTTATTGAGATTTTGCCTTTTTATTCTTTTAGTTCTCCCTAGTCTGGAATATTTTTATTTAATTGTAATTAAGTTTCTGGCTTCTAAAACAGTTTTTACTATTTTTATGAAGTTTATTTTTTATTTGACAGGATGCCTCAAATGAAAAAATATTTAGTCCTTTAACAAAATTGACTATCTGTAGACAGATATAATCTTGATTTTGCTTTGTAAATTGTAGTTTACACAGGGTGGGGCAAAAGTGGGTTTACAGTTGAGAGTGTATGAAATGCAGAGTTCATTCATGTGTTATTATTTATTAATTATTCCATTATTTTTCTATAGGAACAACTGTAAACCTACATGTGCCCCATCCTGTATTGTTAGTTAGGCTCTTGGTGACTTTAAGAAGTCATCTAATTTAGAATCCTGCAATGCAGATAATGCAGAAAATATTTTTAATAGGTAAAAGGTTCTCCTTGATCTCTTTCTTTTTAAAAAATGTTATACAAAGGATCTCACAAATCATCACTATCTTTACCTGGTTAAAGGTCTCTATAATGATGTACTGATAATTCGAGAATGATTATGCAGTAACAATCTGTTGAAAGGGAAGTGTACTAAATAAAAGGTACATTTCTTAAGGTCCATTATGTTTGCACTCAATCCTTTAATACTACTCACAAAATAACATTCACAAAAACCTCAGCTACAAGGAAAATTTTAGCTTTTCCTAAGTTTTTTTCAGGTACTCATAGGAGTTTTGTTTTCAGGTTCACTGGCAGCATGTGGAAACTATTGAATTGGTGAACGATGGATCGGGTCTGGGATTTGGCATTGTAGGAGGAAAAGCAACTGGTGTAATAGTAAAGACCATTCTGCCTGGAGGAGTGGCTGACCAGGTAAGCCACTTCCAATGGGTCTTTTATACTGTTTTATCAAATGGTATGGCTTTATCTTTTAAATTATCTTCAGGAAAGAGAAACTTTGGCCTTAGGTAATACCAAGGGAGATGAGTTATAATATTCTCTTTGCTGGGCTGTCCCTAAAATGTTTTCTTAGACCTGGGAAGAAATGCCCCTCAAATGAGAACATTATTAAGTTAAAGTAATTTTGATCATTGTAGAGGTAGCACAGTCCTTTATTTTATGATCATAAATCATATTTATAAACCTAGTCATCTGTTTTATGGTATCTAGATATTATTGCAGAAAGAATACTTCATTATAGTAGGAAAGAAACAAGGTTCATCTTGTCCCATTAGTGATGGGGCACTGGTGTCATCTTTGTATATGAAGCACAGTCTGTTTTTATCACTTAGAGTAGCTCATTACAGAATTGCCATTTATGCTGTGTGACATGTTGGAATATATATAAGAAAACAGTAGTTACTTGTTATGATTTATATTTTAATTAGAATGAGTATTGCTAATGTAAGTATCTTTTGCCTTGATTATAACAATTTGTTTATGAAGATATTTGCTTTGGCATGTATATTTGAGTTTAGGAGTCAGATTTATCAAATATTTGTCATATTCATAAATGAAAGTCAAATTTTTTGGCAGCGTTATCAAGAGAGGTATTGACAGTAACACAATAGTTTGCAAACTTTGTTTCTTTTCAATATTAGCCAGTATCTAGTGACATCAGTGAGATTCCCCTGGTTAACAGGCTTGTGATAAATAAGTTTTACCTTCAGTATAGAGGTGCAGAGTCCAATACTGTGGGCAGTTGCCACATGTTACTTTTAAATTCAAATTTAAATTAATTAAAATTAAATAAAATTACAAATGCAGTTGCTTGGTTGGGCTAGTGACATGCTGCTTATGTAGCTGCCATATTGGACAATGTAGAACGTTTTCATCACTGCACAAAATTCTAGTGGCAACAGTTTTTATGGAGGCTTACAAGACAGCTTTTCACTCTCCTCCTCCATCTGGATTTTTATCTCACCATGATTTCTTCTGCAAATAAAATCTTTAGAAATATTTATAAGTTAAATGGCAAGGCAAAAAATTGTGGTTATTAATTCAGTGCTTTCTTGTGGTTCATACCTTATTTTGAACAATATGTATTTGTATAGTTATACTTCATCTTTGCTTAATGACATTTTCTCCTCCTATATCTCAAAAAAATTCACAAAAAGGCTTAATATTTTCTTGCATCTAGTGGGTAGAAATCAAATTTACAAGCTCATATTGACTATCAATTTAAGGAATATTTTTGAAATTTAGTTACTTAAAAACATTTAAAATCACAACCATATTTGGTGTCCCATGATTGATATTTCCCAGCATTTTTTAAAATTATTGCCTTTCCCTTACTTAGGATCGCTCTGATGGTGGTAATAATAATAAAGCCTAATAAAACAATCTCTTTTTATTCAGCATGGGCGATTATGCAGTGGAGACCACATTCTAAAGATTGGTGACACTGATCTAGCAGGAATGAGCAGTGAGCAAGTAGCACAGGTCCTCAGGCAGTGTGGAAACAGAGTGAGATTGATGATTGCCCGAGGTGCCATAGAAGACCCAGCAGCGCCCACTATGTCCTCATCCCCATCTTCTACGCCAGAGATGCGGGTATGTAGTTAAAAACAGTTAATTGGGGAAGTCATAGACAATAGCTCTGCAATGACAGGATGTTTACTTTAAAACTAGATTTATTAATGTTTATTAATGATAAAAAATGAAACAAAATTCAAATGTAGAGATGTTTTGGCACAAAAAATATGTTTTTGGGAATAATGTGTAACAGATTAAAAATAAATTGTGTAAAAAATGCTTGATGACTATTTTATGTTTTTCTCTAAGTAGCACATGAGAATAATGTTTTGCAGTATGGAAAAGTTTTAAAGAGTTACTCGTTACTAATACCTAAAGCATGGGCTGTAAGTTTTAATCATTCCCTTTCAACAACTTTCTTTATAGTGTCTTTATTTTGGGGGTGGTAGTGATGAATAAAGCTCACTAAAATCTTTTATATTATTATTTTAAGGTGTGTCACACAGCTGTTACCTGATTTGTAATGAGAAGTCACTATTAACAACAGTTACTATAAATTTTTTAAAAGTTATGCTTTTTAGGTTGTAACAAAAGCTTTCTTCATATGTATAGCATTACATCTCTATTTTTAACATGATATGAAAAAAGCTAAACGATTTCAGAATTATTAGAATGTGGTTATCACAAATAGTTGAGGTCACAAAATGGTTATAGTGGATAAAGTAAAACTATTTTTTTTCCAGAAATATCTTAAATATTTAAGAAGAGAATCACACTCAATTTTTAGATAAACTTTATAGCAAGTGTTAAGCCCTACATTCCTTTGTCATAGATCTAAAAGCATCTATGTGATTTTTTTCTATTAAAGTATTTTCTAACCAATTGCTTCAAAGTCTTTTTTTAGTATCCTAACCTCCTCCACAAGCCCTTTGAAACTTTATTAGAACACTTGAAATTTCCATGATTCTGTTGTTCTTAGGATTGAGTTTGGTTGCTATTTTTTGCAGAGAAAGAAGTAAAGAAAAGCTTGTTTATGAAAGTATTTAAGTGGCATTCTTTGTGGTAAACAAAAACATTTTATTCAGCAACATATAAATGAATGCAGTACCGAAAACCATTTGATGTAATTGAAAGCTTAGAAAAATATCTGTTCTGTGCATATCATCATTTCTGAAGCTTGTGCCCCTTTTAAAACCATTCGATAGTCAAATTGCCACCCTCTAAAATAGCACTCGCATAAGTCTTATTAAAAATAGAAAACACATTTGTTTCAATTGAAGCAGATTTCATCTTGTCATTTTCTTGTAATTATCTAAACTTTAAACTTTTTGCTAAGTTTGCGCAGATAATTATGTGCAGTGAGAACACTAAATGAAACTTTACCATAAATTTATATCTCATTTAGGTGGACTATCAGTGAGATATGGTCAGAGTTTCCATGACGAAAATCAGAGAGCATTACCAGCTAGCCACAACCAGCATGTCCATCCAAACACTTAGCCTTCATTCTGTGTGACCTTGTTAGGGTTCTCTGTGGAATCTGCTGACACTGCACTAGTATCTAATAACAGTAGCTCACTGAGAACTTATTTCATTAGTCCATAAATGCTTAATTCTAGGACCCCTGCGCATGAGGCCAATATATCATTAATAACAGTGATACATGTCAAGAGAACACTGCCTCCAGCTGTCACTAAAGGACTGAAGGATATCAAAGCAAAAAGGCACAATTTCCTTATAAATAGCTTTTAAAGTAAAGTATTGAATATACAAAACAAATACAGGACGATTTTAACCAGATCATTGGTGAATTTCACTGATTCCTTAAATTATCAGCCTGTTAATGATATGTCTGAGGGATAGATTGTCATATTCAATGGTGTTAGAATCAGCTATCAACTTAGGATAGTAATAGTAGCAACAAGTCCTGAGGAGACAAGATGGCCTCTGCAGTCCACTAGGGACTTTACACATAGCATAGCAATTAAGGGCAGGGGTGCAGCAACCAGCCAGTCTGCATTTGAATTCTGTCTCTACTAGAATGCTTACTGTTTGTCCTTGAAGAAGTGTATGTTCCTCAGTTTCCCCAGAGAAAAATTGACAGCAATTGTGCCTACCTCATAGGCTTGTTCTAAGGAGTAAATGAATTAAGATATGTCAACTGCCTGTTAAATAGAAACTTCTCAATATATATTAGCTAGACATACTAGTTTATTTTTGGTAGACAGCTTAACAATGTGTTGCTTAGAAAAATTCACTGACAAAGCTAGATTTGAACTTGTTGATCCAAATTCAAAACGTGAGTTCTTTCAGCCACCTAACTTCTTCAAAACTGAAGATGAGCCATCTCTGATAATAGAATTTGTTAATAAGAAACTGTTTGAAATGTAAAGTTTTGTATACACAAACAATAATGTATTTCTCTGATAAGGGCTTGTGTTCAGCTTTGCTGCTGGTATACCTTATTAGTACAGATTTGATGCTAGTCCATGTTATCAAGATTGAAGGAGTAATCTATACTATAATCTTCTAGCAGGGTTCTCTGGCAGCTAATTACAGTTTATTATTTCCAAATAAAGGCTGTAGCTTTTTGAGTTTATCATGTTTGTTTCCATGTTTATTTTTTTGTACATTTATTTATCAATTTTATTTTAGGTTGATGCTTCCACTCAGAAAAGTGAAGAAAATGAGACATTTGATGTAGAACTCACTAAAAATGTCCAAGGATTAGGAATTACCATTGCTGGTTACATTGGCGATAAAAAATTAGGTAGTTTTAAACATTAATACTTTTTTTTTAAATTTTACAATTGTCTCCAGTATAATTATCTTATGAAATATTGACTCAACATTATGTATTTTTATATTGTTGGAGGAACAGATTGAAAACGTTTCTAGGAATAACTGAATGTATGCAGTTGTTTTGTATTTAAGACAGACAGAATTATTATTCTCTAGCTTAAGTTTCTACTACTAGTTTTGTTTGTGTGGCTTATTGATTTATATTTGTTTCAAATGAGTATTTTATATTTAGATAATGGCTGGTGGATATTCTTTATTATTTATCTTTTTAAATAGTAAAAATAGAACTATTTTCAATTTAGAACCTTCAGGAATCTTTGTAAAGAGCATTACAAAGAGCAGTGCTGTTGAACACGATGGAAGAATACAAATTGGAGACCAAATCATAGCAGTAAGTAACACATTTAATTTTATTTTGTTAATTTTCATGGTTGGTTGAAAAATGCATTCCCCTAGTTTAGTCAGTTCTGAAAACTACATTTAGCTGAGCACATTAACTGACTTTGATGATTTAAAGCTCTCATTACAATTACCAATTCTATTGTTTTGTGGAAGTAAGAGCATTACATACTGATTTCAGTTCTAAAGGCGGGACTTCATTCTTGAATAGTTTCTGATACATCTGATTTTGGGTTATAACATTAATATTATAGTTATACTTTAGTTACATTAATATCATAGTTACACTTTGGTTGCAGACACTTCAAAGAGCACATGTCAAAACCTTTAGTTTACTTGAATGTGAATTTGGAATGTATTTTGTTTTTTTAATTTAGCAGAACGACACTGCTATTGTTGACTCCATGAACAGGGCTACATTTAGCTCTAACAGTATACGGGAACAAAGAAAAGTTCCAGCCTATCTTAATTAGATCAAGCCCATCATTGTTATTTTAGTAACATCACTATGTTTTGATCATATGATCTATTCAGGGCAGTGTACAAAAAAGTCTAACTTTCAGTTCAGTGTTCAGTGGAAAGGGGACTATGTAACTCCTTAGAACAGAAATCCAAAAGATCCTGCACCAGGGGCTTCCTGGTTAACAACTTTAGGAAAAATTGGAGGCAATCTATCCTCTTGGAGATTTAAAGTACACACTGAAAGATCAAAGACTGGGAAGTTCTGTAGTAGAGAAACTTGTTTAACTCTTCTAATTTAGTGCTTCCTAAACCTTTGTAATCATGGGTTCTGTCTGTCCTCAAACATATATTAATATTCTTTGGAAGACATATTAGGGAATGACAATTTATCTTCATACCTGTTCGTTCATGCTTAATTATTTTTTTAATTAATTTATTTCTTTAAATATATTTGTCTCTGCCTACCCCCCACCACTTTCCCTTGCCCCCTCCCTCCCTCCCTCAACTCTTCCCCTTCGGTTTTGTCCATGAGTCCTTGCTATATGTTCCTTGACTTTCCCCTTCCCTTCCTTTTCCCCCACTCCCACCCTCTTTCCCTCTTGTCTCTGTTGGTTTCTTTTCCTTTCAGTGTTGCTGGTCATATTTTCCTTGCATCTTTGTATTGTTGGTTAGGTTCCGCTTATAGGTGAGATCATACGGTATTTGTCTTTGGCCCCCTGGCTTATTTTGCTTAGCATAATGCTCTGAGTTCCATCCATGCTGTCGCGAAGTTTAGTAGTTCTTTTTTTCTTTCTGCTGCATAGTACTCCATTGTGTATATCTACCATGATTTTTTGATCCACTCATCTACTGATGGGCATTTAGGTTGCTTCCAGCACTTGGCTATTGTAAATTGTGCTGCTATGAACATTGGGGTGCATAGGTTCTTTTGTATTGGTGTTTTGGTGTTCTTAGGGTATAGTCCCAGCAGGGGAATCCCTGGATCAAAAGGCAGTTCCATTTTCAGCTTTTTGAGGAAATTCCACACTGCTTTCCGCAGCACAATGGCTGCACCAGTCTGCATTCCCACCAACAGTGGACTAGAGTTCCCTTTTCTCCACAGCCTCGCCAAGCACCTGTTGTTTGTTGATCTGTTTATGATGGCCATTCTGACCGGTGTGAGGTGGTCCCTCATGGTGGTTTTGATCTGCATTTCTCTGATGGCTAGTGATACTGAGCATCCTTTCAAATGTCTTTGGGCCCTCTGTATCTCCTTGGAAAAGCGTCTGCCCAGGTCTTTTACCCATTTTTTGATTGGATCATTTTTCTTCTTGGAGAGGAGTCAAGTGAGTTCTTTATGTATCTTGGAGCTCAAACCTCTATCTGATGTATCATTAGCAAATATATATTTCCATAGAGTTGGTTCCATTTTCATTTTGCTGATGTTTTCTTTAGCTGTGCAGAAGCTTCTTATTTTGATGAGGTCCCACTTGTTTATTCTTTCCTTTATGTCCCTTGCCTTAGGAGACATATCGGTGAAAAAATTGCTGCGTGGGATATCTGAGAGTTTCCTGCCAATGTTCTCCTCTAGGACTTTGATGGTGTTGCGACTTATATTTAAGACTTTTCTCCATCTTGAGTTTATTTTTGTGTATGGTGTTAGCTGATGATCCAATTTCAATTTTTTGCATGTAGCCGTCCAGCTCTCCCAACACCATCTTTGAAGAGGCTATTATTGCTCCATTTTATGCTTCTGCCCCCTTAGTCAAATATTAGTTGCCCATATAGACCTGGGCTTATTTCTGGGCTTTCTATTCTGTTCCACTGGTCTATGGGTCTGTTCTTGTGCCAGTACCAGATTGTTTTGAGTATAGTGGCTTTGTAGTAGAGTTTGATGTCCAGTATTGTGATCCCTCCTATTTTGTGTTTCTTTCTCAAAATTGCTGTGGGTATTCGGGGTCGTTTATGGTTTCATATAAATTTTTGAAATGTCTGTTCTATTTCTGTGAAATGTGTCATTGGTATCTTAATAGGGATTGCGTTGAATCTATAAATTCCTTTGGGTAGTATGGACATTTTGATGATATTAATTCTTCCAATCCATGAGCACGGTATATGCTTCCATTTATTTGTGTCTTCCTTAGTTTCTTTCTTCAATGTTGTACAGTTTTCTGCGTACAGGTCTTTTACCTCTTTGGTTAAATTTATTCCTAGGTATTTTATTTTTCTTGTTGCTATATCGAATTGTATTTTTTTTCTGATTTCTCCTTCTTCTATTTCATTGCTGGTGTACAAAAATGCCTTTGATTTCTGAATGTTGACTTTGTATCCTGCTGTTTTGCCAAGTTCACTTATTAGGTTGAGGAGTTTTTTGGTAGAGTCTACAGGGTTCTCTATGTACACTATCATGTCACCTGCAAACAGTGATAGCTTTACTTCCTCCTTTCCTATTTGGATGCCTTTTATCTCTTTCTCTTGTCTGACTGCTGTGGCTAGGACTTCCAATACGATGTTGAAAAGAAGCAGTGAGAGCGGACATCCTTGTCATGTTCCTGATCTTAGTGGGAAAGCTTTCAGTTTTTGCCTGTTGAGTATGATGTTGGCTGTAGGTGTTTCATATATGGCCTTTATTACTTGAGGAATGGCCCATTTATTCCCCTTTTGCTGAGTGTTTTGATCATAAATGGGTGCTGTACCTTATCGAGTGCTTTTTTCTGTGTCTATCGAGATGATCATGTGGTTTTTGTCTTGTCTTTTATTTATGTGATGTATTATGTTTATTGACTTGCATATATTGAACCATCCCTGCATCCCTGGGATGAATCCCACTTGATTGTGGTGGATAATCTTTTTAATGTATTGCTGGGTGCTGTTTGCCAATATTTTGTTGAGGATTTTAGCATCTATGTTCATCAGCAAAATTGGCCTGTAATTTTCTTTCTTGGTAGGGTCTTTATCTGGTTTTGGGATCAGGGTGATGCTGGCCTCATAAAAAGAGTCTGGGAGTCTTCCCTCCTCTTGGATTTTTTGGAATAGTCTGAGGAGGACAGGGGTTAGCTCTTCCTTAAATGTTTTGTAAAATTCTCCTGTGAAACCATCCTGCCCAGGGCTTTTGTGTGCCGGGAGTTTCTTGACTACTGCTTCAGTTTCCCCAGCTGTTATTGGTCTGTTCAAGCTTTCTGTTTCTTCCTCCTTCAGTGTTGGAAGATTATACTTTTCTAAAAATTTGTCCATTTCATCAAGGTTTTCAAATTTCTTGGCTTATAATTGTTCATAGTAGTTTCTGACGATCCTTTGTATTTCTGTGGTATCAGTTGTTATTTCTCCTCTTTCATTTCTGATATTATTAATTTGGATCCTCTCCCTTTTTGTCTTGATGAGTCTGCTTAAAGGCTTGTCAATTTTATTTATCTTTTCAAAGAACCAGCCTCTGGCTTGGTTGACCCTTTGAATTGTTCTTTTCGTCTCTATGTCATTCAGTTCTGCTCGAATCTTGACTGTTTCCTTCCTTCTACTTGCTCTGGGATTTATTTGTTGTTGTTTCTCCAGTTCTTGAAATTGTAGTGTTAGGTCTTTTATTTGAAATGTTTCTCTCTTTTTTGGGTAAGCTGTATTGCTATGAAATTCCCTCTCAGGACCGCCTTTGCTGTGTCCCATAGGTTTTGGACTGTTGTCTGTTCATTTTCATTGGTTTCCAGACATTTTTTGATTTCTTCTCTTATCTCATTATTGACCCATTCATTTTTAATAGTCTCCTATTCAGTCTCCATGAATTTGCAAGTTGTTGAAGTTTCTCTTTGAGGTTTATTTCCAATTTCAAGCCCTTGTGGTCTGAGAAAAAGTTTGGTATTATTTCAGTTTTCCTGAACTTGCTGAGGCTTGCTTTGTGTCCTATCATGTGGTCTATCTTTGAAAAACTGCCATGAGCATTTGAAAAGAATGTATATTTTTCTTCTTTGGGATGTAAGGTTCTATATATGTCAGTTAAGTCTCTTTGATTCAGTATGTCATTCAGCTGCACAATATCTTTATTAATGTTTTGTTTGGAAGATCTGTCCATTTTTGACAGTGGGGTGTTGAAATCCCCTACTATCAGTGTGTTGCTGTCTATATCTTTTTTGAATTCGTCCAACAATTTCCTTATATACTAGGGGGCTCCTACATTGGGAGCATATAAGTTTACAATGTTGATGTCTTCTTGATAGATTCTTCCTTTAAGTATTATAAAGTGCCCCTCTGGGTCTCTTTTTATGGCCTTTGTTTTGAAATCTACTTTGTCTGATACAAGTATGGCAACCCCGGCCTTTTTTCATGCCCATTTGTTAGGAGTATTTTTTTCCATCCATTTACTTTCAGTCTGTGTAGGTCTTTGCCTCTGAGGTGGATCTCTTGTAGGCAGCATATGTGTGGGTCACGTTTTCTTATCCATTCAGCTACCCTATGTCTCTTGATTGGGGCATTTAGTCCATTCACATTGAGGGTTATTACTGATAGAAACTTACTCATTTTTTCTCTTTGTACCTGTGTTTTTCTCTTTCTCACTCTTTTCCTTCATCTTCTTAAACCAGTCCCTTTAGCATATCTTGGAGTGCTGGTTTGGTAGAGATGTATTCTTTTAGCCTTTTTTTGTCTGGGAAACTCCATATTTCCCCATCCATTTTAATTGAGAGCCTTGCTGGGTAGAGCAGCCTTGGTTGTAGTCCCTTGCTTTTCATTACTTTAAATATTTGTTGCCATTCCCTTCTGACTTACACTGTTTCTGTTGAGAAGTCAGCTCCTAGTCATATCGGAGCCCCCTTGTATGTTACTTTCTCCTTCTCCCTTGCTGCCTTGAGGATTCTCTCTGTCTTTGACATTTGCCATTGTAATGATGATGTGTCTTGGAGTGGGCCTCCTTGAGTCCCTCTTGAGTGGGGTCCTCTGTGCCTCCTGGATCCATGAGAGCCTTTCTCTCCTCAAATTAGGGAAATTTTCCATCATTACTTTTTCGAGGAGGTTCTCTATCCCTTGCTCCTCCTCTTCTCCTTCTGGTATCCCTATTATATGGATATTATTTGCGTTTCAGGTTGTCCTGCATTTCCCTAAATGCCTCTTTGTTCTTTCTGAGTCTTTTTCCATTTCTTGTTCTTTCTGGGAGCTTTTTTCTACCTTATCCTCCATCTCACTGATTCGATCCTCGGCTTCATCCAGCCTGCTTTGGATTCCTTCTACTGTGTTCTTCAATTCAGAAATGGTATTCTTCAGTTCCTCTTGTGTCTTCTTGATAGTTTCTATGTCCTTTTCCAGGTTGATATAGTTTGTTGTAAGATCCTGATAGTTTCTCTGCAGTTTCTCATAGTTATCTTTGAGCTGGCTGAGCTCATCGAGCTTCCTTAGAACCAGTGTTTTGAATTCAATATCTGATAGTTCCCTTGCCTCTATTTCATTGAGCTCTCTCTGTGGGGAGTCCCCTTTTCCACTCTTTTGGGGGGAACTTCTTTTTCCCATTTTTGTGAGAGTCTGTTAAGTAATTTACTTATTTATTTATGTATTTTTGCTTCTGCTTCAATTGGGCTGTCTAGATTTCCCGACTTTGTGGATTAAACTTATATGGTAGTAGGCGGGTCTTTGTATTTATTTATTTTTTTTTTCCTTTTCTTTCTGGGCCTGCCTCTGATGATGTCAGTTGTTGACCCTATATGACCTTGGGTCATTTGTTTGAGCCTGCCAGGAGTCCACTGTCTGCGTCTGACTCCTGTTTTAGGCAGCTGTGTGACCCCTTCAGCCAGGGATCCACTATTTCTGTGGATTGCTCTGCACTCTCCTGCTGGCTCCTTGAGCGCGCTCCCCAGGCCCGGCAGGATCCCCCGCCCTCCTGGGCTCTCACTTGCTTGCCCCAGCCCAGGGGGCTTCTCCGCGAGCTCTCGTACTTGTCTGGCCACCCAGGCCGGCAGGCACCCCGGCACTGGTCTGTTTAGGGTCTTCTATTGTGTGCTTTCCCCGCCTTTGGCTCTCTGGATGCGTTGCTTGCCCTTGCCAAATGGAGACTAGGGAAATGGGAGGAAGTCAGCTCCAGGACTCTCCAGTTAATCCTGTCTCCAGTCTCTCCTCCAGGGACTCTGGGCAGCTCTGTGACCCCTTCGGCCCAGGATCCACTATTTCTGAGGCCTGCTCTGGCACTCGTGGCCCGCGCAGGTCGATTTACACCTGCGCTCGTCGATCTGTGCACTCCCTTGAAGGCCATATAGGTGCCAACCTGTGGGAGGCCTTTCTAGCCCGCGCAAGCCCTCACCAGCCTGCGCGGGTCCACACACATGCTTGCCAACCCTCGCAGGTCACTCCGCGCAAGTGTGCGCGCCTGCACTGGGTGGTTTTGCGCTCTCTGTTGCGTGCTTTTCGGCTTTTGGCTCTTTGGGGGTGTGTCCTTTTACCCGCACAATGGAGACTAGGGAAAGGAGAAGGAGTTGGGACTCCCCAGTTTCTCCTCTTGTTCGTTCCCCAATGCCTCCATTTCCAGTCTCTCCTCAGGGGTCTCTGGGCAGTTCTGTGACCCCTTTGGCCACGGATCCACCACCTGTGCGGACTGCTTTTCAATCGCGGGCAGTCTGGTTAGTGTGCGCCCCTCTTCTGCCTCTTTGGGGGTGTGCTTTACCTGCCCAGAATGGAAACTACAGAAAGGGGAGGGAGTCGGGACTCCCCGGTTCCTCCTCCAGTTCTTTCCCCAATGCCTCCGTCTCCAGTCTCTCCTCAAGGCTCTCCCAGCCAGTCTGCATTTAGCCCCCCAGCTCACATGTGCACAAACTGTGTGCAGAGCGCACAAAAGGCAGGTTAATGGATTCCCTTATGCCTGAGCGAGATGGTAGCTGCAGAGTGGGAGGCGCGTTATCACTGGGGCTCCACCGGCTGCAGTGTCAGTTCTCTTTACAAAGTTGTCGTCACCAGTCTTTTCCCAGGCACCAGCCCACCCTGCTGCCGCCTCTACCCAGCAATCAAGGAGGGTGGCTGCCACTGCAACTTTTGTGTTGGCCCTTTAAATGTCTCTTTGCATCCCCAGCCACCTGTCTCTGGCAGAGAGTGCCCCTAAGCTTTTTGGGGTTGCGTTTTGTCTGTATTTTCTTGGTTTTAGCTGCTGTAGTTTAGGGGTCCCTGTTTATGATTCAGACCCTGTTCTTCTCGGGGGGAGCTAACTGTCTGTTTCAATGTCCTTCTGGTGCTGGTGCCTGTGGGCACCCAGCCCACTCTCTCGAGCCTCCACCGCAATTCTCACCCGTTGGGATGTGTGAGAGTCGAATCCACTGTCCACGGCTCCAAGGCTCCTCTCCCACTATCGTTCCATTGTTTTCCAGGTGATTACTCCATTATTTAGTCACAATTCCAGTTTGGTCTTGTGGGGAGGAGGTCAGCATGACTTCCATTCACTCCTCCTCCATCTTTCTCTCCTAATTAAGTTATTGTTACTTCCTTGGGATACTAATAACAGTAAGAAAGTAGAATGTTAAGATAAAGGAGTCCCTGTTCATAGCATCATTATTCACAATGGCTAAGATGACATAATGACTCAAATGTCCACTGATGGATGAATGGATTAGCAAAAAGTAATATTATACAATGGAAAATTATTTAGTGATATAAAGAAGGACATTCTGTCAGATCCTGCAACATGGATACATCTTGAGGACATTATGCTAAGTGAAATAATCCAGCACAACAGAACAAGTACTCTATGATCCCACATATATGAAGTGACTAGAATAGTCAAACTCAGAAGCAGGAAGTAGAATGGTTTTTGTGAGGGGCTGGGTGGAGGGGAAATAGGGAGCTGTTTTTAATGGGTGTAGAGTTTCACCTTGTAAAATAAAAACATCTGAAGATATATTGTATGACTATGTGAATGCAGTTAACACTTCTGAACTGTATTTTTAGAAATGGTAAAATGGTAAATTGTATGTTATGTGTTTTCTACCACAATTTAACAGAAAATGTAGAGGTCTCCTTTACCTCTGCCATTTGCTTCTATGTTGCATCTCCATGGATCCATGGGCTTAATTCCATAAAGCTCCTAAGTACATCTGTTCACCTCTTGAAATCTACTATAAAGATCAAGTTGTGCTTGCCACCTAAACTGGCTGTCTCTCCTGGGAATGAATTTTCCCCATGGTATCTCCATTTTAACATATAATGAAAATTAATTTCTTAAAGTTTTTTATTTTGGAGGAAAGGGAGGGAGAAAGAGTGAAAAGATACAGACTCTAAAGCCATATCTGGTACTGGATTAAAAATTGAAAGCATAGCTACTACTTTTTCCCCTAAGCTGCATATTGTAATCCATTAAAAAAGGGTTTTAAAATTTCATTATTTTTTTATTAAAATTCGTTTTTATATATTCACAGTATGTATCAGTTATCACAGTCAATTTTAGAACATTTTCATTACCCTAGAAAGGGACGTACACAGTAGCAGTTATTCCCTCATTCCCCCACCCTCCCAACCCTAGCCAACCACCTATCTACTTTCTGTATAAATTTGCCTATTCCTGACATTTCATGTAAATGGAGTCATCCAATAAGTGTTCTTATGTTATTGGCTTCTTTTGCTTAACAGAATGTTTTCAAGGTTCATCCATATTGTAACATATAAAAAGAAATTCTTCATTTCTTTTTATAGCTGAATGCTAGTCCATTGTATGGATATACCACATTTTATCCATTATCAGTTCATGGATATTTGGATTGTTTACACCTTTTGGCAGGTTATGCCTCTATGAACTGTCATGGACCAGTTTTTGTGTAGGTGTATATTTTTATTTCTTGGGTATATACTTAAAAGTGGAGTCACTGAATCCTATTGTAACTTTATGTTTAAGTGTTTAGCAAACTTCTTTTACCTACAAAACTGGGATAAGGAAATAAAGCCTGTATGGTTTTTAGGAAAACAGATGAGTATTATTTTAAATACTTGGTATAATACTTTGCACATAAATGCAATTTAGTTAATTAAGCAGATATTTATTAAGGGCCTGAAATGCTTACGCATTTGAAAAGAGTATCACAGTGCTTCCCTCCACCATGTCATTACTTTAATTTTTATGTAAGTGGATCCTTAAATATAATTTTGCTTAGGTGAGGTCAATGATAAAGGAAATTGTTGACCCAAATGTGGAAGCATCTTTCTTGTGAAATGTTTTCTTGCTTTCAATATAATGTCTTGTCTTTACCATCATTAATGTTCTGATTTCTGATTTTTAGCAACATTCTTAGAAGTATCTTAAACTCTTAGGGAACATCATGAAATGCTTTTGATGATGCATTAATTTAGTGCAAAATATCACCATCTTGTGGACTTTTTGAGATACTGATAGTAAAGTTCTTCACACCAGTTGTGTTTTCACAACTGCAGTGTTTTTTTTTTCTTTTTGGTAACAGCTATTTGGAGCTGTACTATGTTTTCACTTTATAATTGTTGTGATGGTGGGAAGATTAAAAAATTACTTCTTACTATTTTGAGAAAGTACTTTTTATAACATTAAAACTTTTTTGTTATAGGATTCCTGTTTCACAAATTGTGCTCTGTGGACCCCTAGCATTTCACTATAGACCTTACCAGGGAAGGGAATAAAGGGAATGAATACATTTTGCCCCACTTTTTATACCAGTATATAAGCATTACTTGACAAAAGGATTCTATTTTTAAAGTTGACCAGACTTGTTATTAGATATAAATATATATAGCCATCCTTTCCAGATTAATATACTTAATCCTGGCTAAAAGCAGTATGGGGTTATGAATGATTAAAATATTATTAAATAAGCCTGTAAATATGGAAAGGTGTCAAATGTCGCCTGTGATAATCTGTGACTTTTTATACATATAGGTATAGGCTATGTTTGACCAGGGCTTGGACGGCTAAGTGAGTATGCTAAGGAGCTGTGATATTTTTAGTTCCTCCAACTAGTACTTCACCCAATAATTGTTCCTGTTAATTTTTATCTCTCTGTTGGCGTAGTACCTATTTCCACTGCAGTCTTCTCTGTGTGGCACCATTGTACCTGAACATTGTTAACTGTCTGCCTTTAATAACGAGCGACCAGCACTGGCCTGGACTCTTGTTTAGATTTTGGTGACCTTGTCTCATACATATGATAGGACTTATTTTATGAACAAAATGTGCTGCCATGAAGGCTTGGGATTTTCATGCTTATTAATCAGTTCTTCACTCCATTAATAATAATGCCAGCTGATGAGTATCTTCCCAGTACAAAGTGCCATGTACTGTAATTTTGGGAAGTATCCTTATTCCCATATTACAGGTGAAGATATTGGGGAATTTGAACTGAAGCCCTAAGTTTAAAAATCTGTGATTATTCCATCATAGCAATGTATTCTGTGCCACTGCCATCTCTGACACTTGAGTAAGAAAT
The DNA here is from genome assembly GCF_021234165.1 of Pteronotus mesoamericanus. Taxonomy (NCBI): domain Eukaryota; kingdom Metazoa; phylum Chordata; class Mammalia; order Chiroptera; family Mormoopidae; genus Pteronotus; species Pteronotus mesoamericanus. Next base: position 28,337,869 of record NW_026555245.1, on the reverse strand, counting down.
ATATTTTTAAATTTAGGTCTTCAAGCTTTGAAAATGAAGGAAAAACATTTTTTCTTTACATATTTGTATTTTATGTCTATTAAGTAAACAAAATTATACGCATTTGATTTTTCTTAATGAAACTAATTTTGAGAGTTGAGCAGTAAAAATCTTCTGTAATTAAAAACTTTCAGCCTAAGTTCTGTGCATTTTAAAAAATGTTATGGAACCTCAAGATAGATTTTTGCAAGTGTTTTTCTCCTTCACTACCTTGAGAGTAAATATGTTTTTTTAATTTGCGTTAATTTTTGTCCTTTAGGCTTAAAGAATATAAAATTTGAATATAGTTTAAAATAAACCTTCTTGTAGAAACCATTATTAATGGTTTATGTTTTAAAATTCCAGAAAGTATCCATGTATTTATATTTAAATAGAGCCATATTATCTTGTTCGTACGTTTTTAAAATATTTTGTTTTACTTAGAAGTATACTTGGGAACTATAATCCTGTCAGCACACATAGGTCTAATGCAGTATATTTAAATTATCCTTTTTAATGAACAGTTGTTTACAGTTGTTTGCTATTACCAACAATTGTATTACATACCTCTTTATGTCTTTTACAGATTAAGACTTGAAACATTTGTTTTGCTGTATTAATATTCAGATTAGAATTAAACTTATTTCATTACTCAGCATTGAATTGTATGCCACTATTTTATTTCTTAATTAAATTTATTGGGGTGACATTGGTTAATAAACTATATAGGTTTCAGGTGTACAATTCTATTATACATCATCTGTATATAGTATTGTGTGTCCTCCACCCCAAGTCAAATCATCTTCTGTCACCGTGTATTTGATTCCTTTACTCTTTGACTACTCCCTCAGCCCCCTTCCTGGTGGTAACTACCATACTGTTTCATCTGTGTCTGTGAGGGTTTTTTTTTTCTAGTTCATTTCTTGCTGCCAGTTTTATAATCCACATATGAGTGAATATGGTTCTTAACTTTTTATGTCCAATTTACTTCACTTAGTGTGACATTCTCAGGATCCATCCATGTTGTCACAAATGGTAACATTTCATCTTTTCAGTGGCTGAGTAGTATTACATTGCATATATGTACTGCTGGATTTTCTTTATCCAGTCTTCTGTGAAAGGACTCTTTGGTTGTCCGGGAAGTCTGCACTGAGGGGGCAGAGCTTGCTGAGATCTCATGGTTGAAGGGAGCTGTGCGGTTGGAGGAATGGAAATGAGCCCTTTGGGACTGGGGGGCAGGGTGATAGGTGCATCTTTCAGGGTGAGGATGGTGATGGAAGGTGAGGATGGCGACGCAGGACATTCTAAGCCATTCAGTGAGAGAAGCTGGAGCATTGCCCTGAGGTGTGTTGGTGAAAGGCAAGTCCAGTCCTATGATTGTACCTTCTGTTTGGAAAGCTCACAGGGGCATCTTCAAATGTTTTGTCATTTGCGAACTAGAAAAAGGGAAAACTGCATACATTTTTTTTTGACGAGGCAAAGAGATTAAAAGACATGCAGTTTTGCTGTCATCCCTTTTTAAAAACATATATATTTATATATATATATGAATTCATATATATATATAAATTCATATATATATGAATTTAGAAACATTAGCACTCCCATTGACCACTTTTGTCACTGTCTTTTATACTTTTATGTCCTGCATAATACTGATTTCCAGAGTTGGCTGTGCATCAATCAGTATCACCTGAGGATTGTAAATACTTTTAAGAGATATGAGAAGACTGGGTCTCACCCTAGAACTGTTGGCTCATAATTTCTAGAAGTGAGGCCCCATCTGAATCTGTATTAAGCAAAGTAAACAAAACCCTCCTGAGTGATGGTAGTGAATGTGAGCTAGTACTGGTCTCCAAATAGGTGTTAGCCCATTCCCCAGTTAGGGGGATACTCACTCCCCATTCTCTTTACATTAACAAACACTAAATATGCATTTGGTGAATTGGTAATACAAATATGCATTTATTTTTTAATGCCTTGTTCTTACCAGGTAGATGGCACAAATCTTCAGGGTTTTACCAATCAACAAGCAGTAGAGGTGTTGCGACACACAGGACAAACTGTGCACCTGACACTAATGAGGAGGGGAACGAAGCAAGAAGCTGAGCTCACGTTGAGGGAGGATGGCACGAAAGATGCAGTTTTGTCTCCTGTTAATGCCAGCACAAGCAAAGGTAGTGCCAAGTTTATCTGGTTGCCAGTTATACCCTTATATCACTTCAATTTTTTTTCTAATTCTGAAAGTATTTAAAAAATAGTTTTTAGTCCTCACTGTTTAGTGTGAATCCAGTAAAAAGGAAATTTAATGAAGTTGGGATTAACTGAGACAACAGTGTGTTCATTAAGTATAGAATGGGCATCTGAATAAAGCAGATTACTTCCTATCCTATTTATTCAGTCACCATTTCTGAGTTGGAAACATGCATAGTCATTTACCTTTCCATCCCCAGCTGACTTTTGAATGTCATCATCGTGTTTTCTCGTTAGGGGGAAACTATCTGCCTGGATTATGCATGTGAGCCCCATGATGTTCCTAACTCCTCAGCCTTTCCTTGAAGGAATTGACCTTAATTTCCCATTTTGTAATGTTATTCATAACCTACTTATACATGAGTATCTCTGGAAATTACTGAAGTCCCCGTGGAGCTCACTGGGGTAAGGCTTTATTGGTAGAAGTCAGGCTGTTGGTTTGAAAGTACTGCTTCATTTCTCCTACTGTTAACTATACTGGTATTTATGCCATAAACTACTTATTACAGTACTAGGAGACGGAGGCAGATCACAGGAGAAATTTATTACTTTTTGTTCCATTAACAGAAATTTATTACTTTTTGTTCCAAAAAACAATTTCTCATTTAGGGGTTCAAATATATATATTAGGATTTGAAAAATTCAGATGCTTGATTATATTATAAATATAACTACTAAAATATTCTTTTCTTTAAGAAAATTATGAAAAAGATGAAGATTCTTTATGTTTGAGGAGAAACACCAACATATTACCAATTCAAGAAGAAGGTAAACATCTGGAGCCAGGTTATTTTGTTCTTTATATACTTTTATAGAGAAATGATTTTTATAAACATGATTAAGCCTCTTTGGACCTATTGTAAATTACAACAAAACTTTAAAAAAAGATGTGCTTTGTACATCCTTATTTATGGATCTGATTAATCGCTCTAGTAGATTAAAATAGTTCATTTATAGCTGGCATATTTTCTTGCTGAGTCAATCTTCTATATTTTTTAACTAGGACTCTTTAGAAATCAGTCAGTTACATACATGATTTTATTTTCCCCTTATTTTTGAACAGCCCCTTATTTTTATATAGCCAACATTTGTCTACTCACTGAACAAAGCAAATATAAAATTATAAAACATTTCTAAAACAAACACAAGGAAACCTTTAAAACATAAGCTCATAGGAGTGAAACTGTCCCATTTAGAGAGGGTTTTACTTCTCAGTTTTTTAAAAGTTCTAAACTTTATTATTGGGCAGTTGATTTGGAAAGGAATTTAGATGGAAATTAAATCTTTCTGAGATTTCTTTCACTATAAACCTAGAGTCTATCAGCTGTTTAAACATTTTTTGGAGCAGCATTGTTTTAAAATGTAATTTTACCAGAATATTCTTGTGATCTTTTTAGACTGGGTGCTTTGTGCTTTCCTTACCTATCAGGTTACTATAGATACTTCTGTAACTTAACAACATCCAAGACTGATCTCCCTTCATTTGAATCCTGCCCTTCATAAAATAATTTTATTGAAGCTTTGTTGTTCTTTAAAATATCTTCTACTTCATTATTAAATTATTTGTTTTTTACTTAAGATTTTTATTTTAAACCAGTATTTGTGTTTACAAATACATCCTGGGAGTGAGATGTGTAAGCTTCACAGGTGTTGATAACATTCTACCATTTTTACACTATTAGGTGAAGAAATTCTTTAGGCTAAAGTGAGTTATTAGGACGACGGGAAAGGAAAAAAATGTTTCTGTGCACGAACCTTAAGGTAGTAAGTGGGTATGGGTGTGGGGGATTGCCTTGAAGGCTTAGACCATCTATTTTGGTCTAGTGAACGTGCCTATGTGTGTAGGAGGATAGATAGGAGAGGCTCTAGACTTAGAATCAAGGGTCCTAAATTCCTTTTTAAACAAAATTAAAAACTTCTGAGTGATTCCAATGCATCTACCCTAGTACTTGGTCCTCAGACAAGGGGGTATAAGGTATCATTGCTGCTGCCACAGAAATTTGAGTCGTCGTGCGAGCCTGGACAAGCCATTTGACTTCTCAGTAAGATCAGAAGACTGCACTTTAGGATTTTTAAAATATGCCTGAAATCCTGCCTTGGGGCAGTCAGGAGAGGAGGAGAATGGAGAGTTGTGCAAATATAGGTTGGTTATATGGAGACACATCTCTGATATTTTTTATCAGCAGCATACAGATTCCCCACTTTCTGCATTCAGAATCCCACCCTGCTTGAATTACTGCCCACCTTTGTAAGGACAACAGAATCAGAGAAAGGGGGTTTGGAAGGGGGTGGGACTCTGAGCTGACCCTCCTCTTTCTAACCCTTATCAGGTTGAAAGGGTCTGTGTAACCTTTGTTCATCCTCGCATCACAGTTCTCCTTCTCTCGACTGAATTTAATTTTGAAAAGAAAATACTCATTTGGGTGGACTACTCGCCAAATTAAATTACATATACATATATATTTTACTGTTTTCAATATCTCAAGGAGAAATCAGATCATTTTATCAATTTAAAGCAAAATTTGCAAAACAGGCTTAGAGTGAAAGCTCATTAATTCCATTAAAGAGGAGGCAGTTAATAAAAAATCTGTATCTTGGACCACTCTTCAAATTTGAAATTTGAATGCTAAAAGGGATATTAAAAATTTAATTTAGAGTATGCCTTGCAGAGATTTTTTAAAGGGCAGCCTTTATGGTCCTGGCCGGCATGGCTCAGTGGGTTGGGCTTCATACTGCAAACAAATGTTGCAGGTTCAATTACCGGTCAGGGCACATGCCTGTGTTGCACGCCAGCTCCACAGTTGTGGTTGTGTGAAAGGCAACTGAATGATGTTTCTCTCCTCTTTCTCCCTCCCTTCCCCTCTCTTTAAAAATAAATAAAATCTTTTTTTTAAAAGTACTCAGGTTAGAATAAAAAAAATAGACAACCTTTATGAATAAGAAATATGGTGAAATACTGAACTCTTTGAATATGACTTGGAAATTCCTTTTAACCAGTTTCTTGTCTTAACGAAATATTTTAATTCAGTTTTGTTTAGTGCTTTTTCTTTCTGTTTTTTTTTTTTTTTTTTTACTTTTGCCAGTTAGTGCAATTCCAGTTAATAGGGTTTTATTTTAATGTACATTCTCAGTTCTTCTTAATTTTTATTTATTTGCTCATTGTACATGGAGTCACATATATTATTTGTTAATTTGTTTTGCTTGTCTGTTTTTGCTAAGGTGTAGCATGGCCCTTCTTTACTCTGTAGAACCAAATAAAAATGAAATAGCTAGACTAACATAAAAGGCAACATGGTTTTTTCTGTAGAGTCACCAAAAGACCACCAAGGAAAACCTGGAGTGATCCAGGGTCCTCATTCTTTTAAATAAATGTTAGATATAAATGAATATTTTAACAAAAGTACAGTCAAGACTTAAAAAAGGCCTCTTAAAAGGGTATAGTGTTGGAACATGAAGATAATAGGGTTGTAAATGAAATTGTTAAAATATTTGGAGAAATAGAGTGATTCATATATAGGGTGGTGAATCAGACTTTGTATGATAGACAGGTCCTGGTCACAGTATCCCTGGTACAGAATGTTAAAATAAGGATAATTTTTGTAGTTTGTCACTAACTTAATTATTTTGATGATTTCAGGGTATCCATTACTGTTAGCTGAGACAGAAGAAATAGAAGATGCACAACAACAGGAAGCTGCCCTGATGGCAAAGTGGCAAAGGATTATGGGAATTAATTACGAAATTGTGGTAGGTTACCTTACCCTCCCTGACTTCCTTATTTGTAACTGTATTTTGGCAGGAAGTTTATGAGAGCAATAAAAATGATGATCATAAAGAGTCTTTGAAAAGTATCAAATGCACTGGGCCTTTTTTGGAGACCTAAATGTGCTGATTCAGGTATTAAAAAGAAAAACAGGTTAGAGAAAGTTGGATAGTAACCAAGGAACTGAAATGAATAGAATGAAGTTTTTAGAACTCATAATTTATTAATGTTTTAATATTTCTGGCCGTAGTATATCTTACATGGATATAAGGAGGCTTTTTTCCTGATTCTTAATCTGGGGATTTATAGGAAGAGTCATAAAAGAATAATAGAATTTATTTAAAGATTAAAGAAAAATAAATCATGACCAAAAGATAAAATTGTAAAAGGACTTTTTCCCACTCTCCATCACACTCATGAATTTACTTTCCTTAAAAGGTTTATTTCTACATCCTTCTTTTTTCCTATCACTTATACGACATTGAGTGTTTTATGTTTATTAATATGTTTTGCATAACTATTATAGAAATTGTTATCTGCTTCCTAAAAAGAGATTTAACAAAGGTGACACAAATTATCAATCTTTAGATATACAGCAAATTTCAGAAAGTTCAAAAGGAAAAATGCAGTACTAGGTTAGGTAGAATTTTTTTTATTGCTTATAATGTTGAAGTAACTCTAGATTAGAAGAGATAAAAGAAAATAGATTTCATATAATATTAATAATTAGCCTTTATTGAACACTTTGTGCCAAGCAGTGTTCTTCACGTTTCTTTTAATCTTCATGAGAGTGATTTTTTTTAAACATTCAAGATAGTTAACAGACAATTAAGAAATGAGTAAATACAGCTCTTATTACCATTTTTAATTGAGCCCAGGAAAAATATAGTAACGTCCACCTTAACAGTGGTTAATTGAACATGAAAAGAAAGTTGAGGTATTCCTCCTGTGGGGTAGGCTGACATATAACTGAGACTGTACTTCTGATGGTAATTGAATAGTCACTTTGCTACAAATGTCAGACCTGAGACTGGGAACTTTTCATGCCTTTGTGCACATTGTCTCTTAGTGGTACTTGCAGTATTACTATCTGTCAGGGGCACAAGTGTGCTGTTAAGTAAGAAAGAACTAAATTATTGGCTCTTAACAAAAATATGTTGTTTTGTCTGTAGTTGTACAGCACAAACCTAATCACAGGAACAGTGGTGCAGTAGAGAGAGGGTTTCATGGACATTACATGGGGACCTGGAGGGCTGCTCAGAGGAAGAGATGTCTAAAATGGGTTTTAAGGAGTAACAAGGATTTCATCCAGTGTTAGATTTCAAAGTTAGATGAGGTAGCTTCTGGTAATAACCGTGCACATGTTATCATTAAGATGTGAAAGAGCTCTTTTCTAATTAAGCAGCATTTTTCTCAGTCCCTCTATCCCTCAGTTTCCTTAACTGTAAAATACAGGGGATGAAGTAGATCTTCTTTAGTATATTTCTGATATTAATGTTATAATGAATGGATTCTTTATGAAAATGGGTGATTTCCTAACATTCTTCATTATTTTGTGTACAAAATAGGAAATAGGGAGATCATTTTCCTGCATTAAGCCAAAAGCAAAATTGATTTGCTTTTAAAGTCAACTGTTATCCCTCACAACAGCATAAGTGAGAGCTATGGGCTTTAGGTTCAGACTGCTTAGGTTGATAGCTCTTTTCTAGCTATTCATTGACTGTGGTTAAGGTAGTCTCTCTGAACTTCATTTTCCTAATCTTCGAAACAAGGATAGAAATTGCATGTATGAGAAGCAAATGAGATAAACTGTGTAATGGGGTTAGTACAGTCCCTGGCACATATGCCTTTTACAAATACTAAGTATGTGTTTTTGTATACTGTTGTTATTTGTAGACATGACAAATTATCTTGGATTCTTGCATCTTGCTTCTTCCTTTTGGTTTCTGTTGGTTCATGGAACTGATAGTAGTACTCTTTCAAAGGCAAGGCTCCAAAGTTTTGCAGCTTTACAGTAAGGTTTATGAAGCTTTTGTGAAAAAGTTGGCCTGTTTTGAGTAGCATAAAATGCGTACATGAGAATTTAAAAAATGAAAGAATATTAGAATTGTGATGATTTTTCTTATTTCAGGTGGCCCATGTGAGCAAGTTCAGTGAGAACAGTGGGTTGGGGATAAGTCTGGAAGCAACAGTGGGACACCATTTTATCCGATCTGTTCTACCAGAAGGTCCTGTTGGACACAGTGGGAAGCTTTTCAGTGGAGATGAGCTATTGGAAGTAAGGAGCTGTGCCATTGTACCCTCCCTCCCCAACTAAAATTCTTAAAAGGCTGCAAGTTCTTATTTTAAATTTCCCCTCTAAAGGGTACTTAAGAGAGATCTACAAATAAGATTCTACCCAAAGCAGAAAATTCAAATCCATATCTACATTGATTTTCAGACCTAATTTCATGCCAAGTTATTTGTCTGTTTTAGGTCCAGAGAACTACAAAATATTCTTTAAAATTTTTAAAACATATGTTCAACTTTTAAAATAGTTAATTCATTTACATATTTCAAAATCACAAATAATGCAGAGCTTTACAGTAAAAAGCCTCTTTTCTATCCAATTCTTTCAATTCCCATCACTCTTCAATAGCTAACTACTGTTAACATTTGTTTTTGCGCAACCTTCTGGGTATTTTTAATGCATAAATAAGAAAGTTTGTACTCTTTTGCCCCACTTAAAAAATGCTAGCATACAATACATACCATTTTCCATTTTGTTCTTTTTTCACTTAATAATAATATGTCAATTTTAAAAATAATTTTTTTTCTTTCATCTTTTGGGAAAGTTTTTGTTAACTCTTCCCAACTGCAACACTGGCAGATCAAATATGAGTGGAAGCTGGTATTTTATCTGAGAGTGCTTTAGAAGGTCCAAGTCCAATAAGATTCTAAACTTGCATGTAAATTGTCTTTCATAGTATTATTACAAGTTGACTGAGCACAGAACTATGGTAATAGTAAGATGTATATTTATTTAGTGTAAAATTGTTTTGAAAAGAATATTCATGTTATGAAATGTTCTTTCTTGGACAACTTATCTTTTTCCACAGGTGAATGGCATAACTTTGCTTGGGGAAAATCACCAAGATGTGGTGAATATTTTAAAAGAATTGCCTATAGAAGTAACCATGGTGTGCTGTCGTCGAACTGTGCCACCTGCCACCCAATCAGAATTGGATAGCCTGGACTTACATGACATTGAACTAACAGAGAAGGTATTGGAGATGCGGATATGAAATTAATCTGAGTATGTAATGAAAAGGCTAAATGGTGTTTGAAATTGTTTAATTCTCTTTTATTTGGTGTTTGATTTCCACACATTGCCATGGCTCATAAGATAGACATTGAAGTCAGACAGACCTGAGTTTGAATCAGGCTTGGCACTTACTAGCTCTGAGTCCTTGGGCAATTCACTTCATTTTTTTGAATCTCAATTTTTTCCTCTGTGCAATGTAAGTAATGATGCTTGTCTTGGAGCATTACTCTGTAGGTTAGAATAAGGTAATGTAATCATATTGGATGTTATTGCCCAGTATAAGCTTATATAATTTATTCATAGTATTCCTATGAAGTCAATACTTATATTGCTTTCATTTACAGAAGAGAAAATTGAAGTATGTAAATAGTGAGTATATAGTATATATATATATGTGTGTAAAATTATATAACTTAATGAGCTCAGGGTTATTGCTCAGTAAGTGGCTAAATATGCATGGACACATCATCTCTGCATGTATATGTCTTATCTGTACACAATTGATACTTCTAAAATATGAGAAATTCGAGCTCCTAATACTACATATCAGATAACCCTCTGGCATCCAGAAGCTCCCATTTTTCTGTTTGCTTATTCTTTTCATTCAGATCAGAATGTCAAGAAATGGATCTAACTGACTTTCCTGAACACTCACAGTAGATATATAAAGCTAAGAAAAGAAATCTTAGAGGCAGTCTTCAAGCCCAGGCCCATCTAACTTCAAATTTTGTCTTGCCCCTGTGCATTAATAAATTAATGTCATTAATTTATTAATGAAATAACCTTATGCACAAGACACAGAAGCTTAGAATCCTTGTTTGCATTGAATATGGAACTTTTATATATAGCCATTTCTTCTTCAATGGTTCTTTATCATAAGAATTATTTTTTAGTATCAGAATACCTTTATCTTCTGACTATAGAGGTGATGCAGACACTGATGAAAAAAGTGAAAATTATCCACAATCCTGCTGCTGAGGTGTTACCATTGTATATTTTTATATAAGATCTTTGAACTATACATTTTTAATGCTTCTTAAAGTTAGGTATTTCTATCTAGTCTAACACCTTTCAGTAATTATGACCTTAATCCCTAAAGGTTTCCTGATAAACTGTTGCTACTCTTATTTGAGAGTATTCTGTTCTGGAAAGAGGCTGAGAATCTACCTTTTTCTTGTTGTGTTATGTATATCTGCTAATCTAGTGCCTCTGAAATAAGAGCTGTCTGTTCTGTTACCAGCCTCATATAGATCTAGGCGAGTTCATCGGGTCTTCGGAGACAGAGGATCCTGTGCTGGAGATGACTGATGTGGGTCAGAATGCAGAGAAGGTTCAAGGACCTTTGGCCATGTGGGAGGCTGACGTTCAGCACATCGAGCTGGAGAAAGGCAGCAAAGGTCTTGGTTTTAGCATTTTAGATTATCAGGTAAATATATCCTACTTCTAACAAATTTTTAATAAAGATATATATATATATAAGTGGTATATCGTTGGTAGTAGAGAAAAAGCAGATACTATTTTAGTCATCAAAGATATTTTCTTGTTTCTAGTAAATCTTTCAAATGAGTAATTTATATGATTCATTGGTTATCATAAAGGACTTTTTTTTTTAACATTGAATTCATTGAGCTTTTTCCTATTTCAACTCTTGCAGATTTGAAGAACATACAAAATACATTTTAGGAATATTATAGAAATATTTTTTGACATTTGGGAGTTTGTCCAAAATATTTTTAATTCCATGCACTTAACTTACGGTTCATATTTTAATGGCAAGGCAGGAAGTATTAGATACTTACTGCTTTTGTCTGAAGTGAATAATAGAGTTATTATTGGATATATTTTAAGTTCTAGCATTTCTATTATTTGACTAAATTCATTATGAGTAAATTTACATTGTTCAGTGTGACCTGCATCCTTGCTTCTCATTGTGTTCTGTGCTGTGAGTAGCTAAGGAGATGCTACGGACTGTCTGACAGATGCAGCTGTTGCTTCTCATTAATTAATACTGAGCCAGACGCCATCTCTAGTGACTCCTGGAGATTCTGTTGTTCACAGGGCCTGATTCTGGAGTCTTGTGCTACTATTAACGTTCCTGTATATGTTACAGTGCTTTACCAAATCCTTTTCAGTCTCTTTTTATATTTCCTTATTTCAAAAGACGGGCCCTACCTTCAGTATACTCACATCTACTGATGTTCCAGAACACTTATATCCTACTTAACGAATGCTGATTTTAGTAATTCATATATCTGACATCTATCTAGTCTCAGATAGTTATAAAATTTCACAATTTATCAGAAGTTAAAATTCTTTTAAAGTTATATGTACTGTTTGAAAGGTTGATGTAGGAATGATAGCAAATGAGGGTTCCCTGTTTAGGGTGAACTCTTCCTAAACTCTCAAACAGAGGTAACCTTAGCCTAGACAATTCATTAGCAGTGTTAATGAAATATTTTTAAAGACACTTGAAACAGTTCCAGGGGTAGGGGCAACCTGTAAAAAATGTTTTTCCGTGTAAAATGGAACAGGCTTCTCTTTCCTTTTCCATTGTCCCAGGATCCAATTGATCCAGCAAGCACTGTGATCGTAATTCGTTCTTTGGTTCCTGGTGGTGTTGCTGAAAAGGATGGACGACTTCTTCCTGGAGATCGACTCATGTTTGTCAATGATGTTAACTTGGAAAACAGCAGTCTTGAAGAAGCTGTGCAGGCACTGAAGGGTGCACCATCAGGAATTGTGAGAATAGGAGTTGCCAAGCCCTTACCCGTAAGAATTTGGATTTTACTGATTCCTTTTTATATTTGCAAACAAAATAGCTTGTGGGCTTACTTTTAGTTTCACATGTTTTTATGATTGAATCATGACTTTTTGTACTTTTTATCAACGTGGTTATTGACTCCAAGAGAGTTAAGATTTAATTTTGATTAATATTTTTAAATGGCAAATAAAACAGGAAGTTCAGAATTTATAACATTGTTTTGTGCTTCACTTCTGACCTTTTTTATTTGATAATAATGTCATGATGATACAGAATGAAATATTTTCAAAGAAATATGCCTTAAAATATCTATACCAATATAAGTGGAGTATTAGAGAAATTAATAACATTAACAACTATTAATTTAATTAGGAATCTTTAATTAGGGTGGGATGAAGTAGAGTCTCTGTAAAGTGACTTCAGGTCCGGCATTCTATCGATTTTAACACATTTTTTGTCTTAATTACTGCAAAGCAAGAAATTGAATGTCCCAAACTGAGTTTATCAGCTTGTGGCTCTTCCTCCTGGGAGGGTATAGCCCTCATGTCATTAATTACAGCAATACTAAAAATAACTAATGACATATTACATAATATCAATATGTTTTCTAGGTATAGTGATTGCAACATAGAACTTAAGACTGAAGCGAAATGTTGGAGACATTCTCTTTGTGAAATATTTTTAGTGTATAAATATATTTCTAAGTGAAAAGGCAAATATACCTTCTCTTAAGAAAATACAAACACATGGATATATCTGCATAAACATCAAATAAAAATTTTTTGTCTTCGTGAAAGGATTTGTTCAAATAGTGGGGCGTGTTAATATGCAGGGTCTGGCACAAATAATGCCCCTTTTTATTACAAATTCTTTAATTATAAAATCATAAGCATGTAATTCTGTAATAGAATAATATCACACTCAGCCATACCATGTGACATTTTAGGTGAAATGTTCAAATTAAAACAAAAAAATTATACAAATTAAAACTTTAAGTTATTACCCTACCAACCACACTTAAGCAGGCATTACTTCTGCTGGACCCCTATATTTTGAACATTAATTAAATTTTTTGTGCTTCACTTTTTACTCAACAAAGAACTGGTAACCTATGAAGATGTATTTATGAAAACTAAAAGAGGGAGAGAGGAAGGGAAGAAAGAAAATAAGATAATCTAACTAACCTGAAATCAAATCAGGATTGTAGAAATCAGAACAGAAGAACCATACAAAAGGAATATAAGAATGAAGGTGGACCATTATGGGACTCTGCATATACAGGGTGGGGAAAAAATTGGTGTAGAGCTTTTGTATGGAAAATAATTTAAAAATTAATAAATAATTCAAGAATAAACTTTTGTGTTTTGTGTACCCATGACTGTAAACCTACTTTGCCCCACCCTGTATATTAAGATGGACCATACATTTGGTTCTGATCTTTTTGTTGACAAGAAAAAATGGCAAGCATGGCTCAATACATGTTTTTTTACTGCTGTTAGGAGAAACTATGCCAGTTATTCAGAAACAGGCCTTTTTCCCCTAACTAGTTCTAAAATAAATTTTTTTGTAAGAATATTTACTATTTCAAATTTAATGTGCTTTGCATTAATGTGATAAATATCTTTTATATAAAGTGAGGTTTACTATTAACTCAAGTGAAAAAGAAGAGAAACAGTTTTATTCTTAAAATAGCTCTTCATGTATTGATGATACAGAGTGATATAGGCATGACAATTATCTACATATGTTAGTTTATTTCATCTGAGGTTGGAATAACTGCTAAGTTTCCTGTTACTGTGATCAAGGTTACAATATTATAGCTCAAGATGCAATTTAAGTAGATGGCATACATGAATTTTTTTTTTAGGGCATACTAAATTAAGGGACTTCATTGTAGGGTTCACTAACATTCCTTGTCAAGTAAATTACATTCCTTAAAATAACATTCTAGTAAGGGATGACAGAGAGAAGTTGATCTTCTTTTATATATTTTGTATCTTCGGCAATTCTTTTTATGTCTTAATACATAAAAGTTTCCTTGTTTAGCCAGAATATTTGACAGATAAAAAATGAGTAGAAGATTAGTATAATATAAAAAATTGTTAATTCTGATAATCTTATATAAGAAGAATGAAAAAAATTAGTTCAAAGGAATTCTTATCTAACAGATGATGTTGATATTGTAATACATGTCCTCAGTGTGTCTTAACAAAGTTGTTAAATATGAATATTTATCATATTTTATGCCCATCATTCTATGTTAAAGTCATGTGGTATCATTTGAGAACTTTCCCATTTTTCCCTCTTCTCCTCTTTTTCTCCTCTCTCCCTCTCCCCTCTCTTTCTTTTTCATGATCTCATCCTCAAACACTGAGTTTCATTCTCCCTGCAGCTCTCACCAGAAGAAGGTTATGTTTCTGCTAAGGAGGATTCCTTTCTCTACCCCCCACACTCCTGCGAGGAGGAAGGGCTGGCTGACAAAGCCCTCTTCAGGGCTGACTTGGCTCTGGTTAGTGGCCACGAATTACCAAGCTTTCTTTCAAAAATCTTATGTCTTATTCTTGCCTTTCAAAATATTCTAACGTCTTACTATATTCTTTGTTCATTATGTTTTGGAAAACTAAACAGTTTCTAATCAACTCCAGGGGTTCTAGTAATGCAAAATGGGAGTAGAAACAATGATATGTGAAAACTCTTTGTTGGAATTGTGGGGAGAATGTATTTAGCAAGACATTATGTCAACAAGTAGAATTAATCTTTACATCATACCAAAAGTTTGTTGGAGCACTTGTTTGCTCTAATTTCATACTTGAGTATCTCTAGGCCTCCTTTAATTGTTTCAGTATTTAGCCAGAAATCAGCATTTTGTCTACCTTTTAATGAAGTAATAGGTCTCCATGGGCATTCTGTTAATATTACTTCAAAACAAGTTAGCTTAGAATTCTATGAACTACATTAAATACTGTGGTTTAAATGTGTTCAATAGTAGCCAACCCTAGAAAATTATTTTTGAAATATTGCAGGTCACAGATACATCATTGTCTAAAAGTGCCCCAAGAAATCATTATTTTTCCCTACAGTTACCTCCTTAAATGAATACGAATCAAAAAGATTAGTTCCACTTTCCTGTGAGTTCAACATCATATGGTAGTACATGTCCTTGGTTTTCTTCCTAACTAGCTATCTAACCTTACGTTGGTCATTCTAGTGTTCCTCTCTACAATAATTAAATGAATTGATTGTTGGGATCTCTTTTAAGATTCCGAGGCATCAATTAAAGGTATACAGATTGTTTTGAGATATTTTTCTTTAATGTCACTTAAATATCTTTCTATTGTAATCCATGACCCAAGATATAGTATAGTAACTATGTATATTATCTATGTGTATTAACTTAGTATATTATTTATGTAGATAACAGATGTTAAATATTTTCTATTTAGATTGTTGTAATAATGTACATATGTAAAGGATAAGTCTCCGCATAGTTACTCACTAGTGAATTTGAACATGTATTGAAATATACAGGGTCCGGCAGAAGTAAGGCTGCTTGAGTGTGATTGGTAAGGTACATGAACGTCTTGATGGACAGCAGTTTGAATATTTCACCTAAAATGGCATATGGGGTGCTTGAGTGTGATATTGTTATGGTACAGAATTACATACTTATAATTTTATAATAAAGGTTTTGTAATAAAAAGGCGTTATTTGTGCCGGATCCTGTACTATTTAGAGAAGTTCATTTTGAAATGGCCCATCTGTTTTCTTGTCATGTTTATGCAAGAATGTGACCTGGTATAATGTTATAATGCTTGTAACTTCTCCTGGCTAAATGTGTAAGGTGAAATCACAAAGAAATAGAACATGTGGGATTTTGTCAATAAAACAGGAAATACTGGTAATTTAGGAGAAAGGGGTAGTATTTATGTCAGTTTTACCCATTCTAAGATGTAGCAGTGAGTGAATTATAAGAACAGCTTCAAGCTTATCATGTCTTGATATTTTCATTTGATTTTTCCACAGAAGATAGTAATAAGGTTTTTAGATAATACATAGTAAAATTCTCTACCTCCCTCTACATGAGTTGTCAAACAGTAGCAGTTTATAACATAATTTTACCACAACTAGACCATAATTAAGCACCTTGTTTGTTAGTGTAATTTCAGTGTGAAATGACACATTTTTCTCTTTAGTTTCTGATGATCACCATCAAGTTCCAAGTCTGTAACTTGAGTGGTTTTTAAATCCAGCTTAAGATAATTTAAACAAAATATATTGTCTTAGATTTAGAAAGAGATGACTGCCTAGTTGTGCTATTGAAGAAGTTTATTTTAGTTGAATAGGAAAAGTATTATTTAAAGATAATGTGAACTGGAAAAAAAGCACATATTTTCCTTAATTTATGAAACTGTTCAATCTTAGAATTGATCCAGGTCCTTTATTAATTTTTACCTTTAGCCTTTTATTGATGGAATAAAATAACCTCTGAGTCAGCACCCTTTGCTGCAGGCGGGCAGTTCATTCTTCTATTGCATTAGTCAGTCTCTGGTGCAGTGAAGAGGGTGAAGAAGTCATGTAGAAAACAGCATAAAGGAATGATTTCAATATGCCTTTTAGTCTCACGTGAAGACTTTGTCATATATATAATAGAATAGAGTTTTCAACTGATATTTATTGCTTTTATTCCTAGGTGGACACAAATGACGCTGACCTAGCAGATGAATCTGCATTTGAGTCTCAGTACTCTCCTGATAATGACAGTATCTACTCTACTCAAGCCTCTATTTTATCTTTTCATGGCAGTGCTTGTAGTGATGGCCTTAACTATGGTCCCTCCCTTCCATCTTCTCCTCCCAAGGTACAAATGAAATGTTATCTCATTTATGGGAGAACCTTGTATGTTATTTTCCAGAGATCTTTGTTTATGGGGAGGTGAGCTGTAGGAGTAGCATATCAGAGACATTATGCTTCTCAAGTCATGGATTCATTATCAGGTTAAAGTTCAGTTTCCTTTAGGTAGTGTTGATTGGGTAACTCTTAGACTTGTAGGGACTATTTAATTCTAGGGTCTGGATACAGAGTGATAGACACAAAGTTTCAAAGCTTTGATTAGGATTTTACAAAAATGATGAAATGTACTTCTCAAATTGTGTTTTTTAGCTGGTCTGTTTTGGAAAAGTTATAGTTATTTCCTTAATGGTTTTTAAAACTAACTTTCATGAAAACTTGGATAATAAAATATTTCTTGCATTAATTTAAAATTTACTCGCTAAGTTAAACTTAGTGCTGTCATATGTTTTTATATAAAGTGATGCCAAAGAATACATAAAAATCATGCTGAATGACAAAGTATATTTAAGTCACTGGATGTGAATGAAGAATTAAGTTACTTTTTGACACACCTGTGACATTTGCCTTTGAGAAATAGATTATTGCCATTAATGCTCCAACTCTGTTTTCTTGGTAACATGTTATACAGTCATTAATAAGTAATATTTTAAAACCCAGCCAATATTTTTGGTGTGAAATGGTATCTTCTTATTTTAGTTAGGGGTTCCTGATTGCTTCTAGTGAGGTTGAACTCTTTTTTAATATATTGGCCATTTGTGTTTCACTTCATCAATGGCTTCTTCATATTTTTGACTGTTTTTATAATGGGTGATTTGTTGGCATTGTTTATGTTTTTGCTATACAAAGCAATTCAGTGTATTTTTATGAGTATGTGTATGTGTATATGTATTTAAAAAACTAAAAGCATGCGATTGTTACTTTTCAATTTCAGGAAAGAAGTTACTCTCAGAGAAAAAAAGGAAACATAGGAATTTAGCTTAATACATTATATCATTTTAACCAGAAAGAGATTGAAGAAAATACGGCAAAATGTTAATATCTATAAATCTGAGCAAAGAGTTCATATGTGGATATATTTTATTTTTCTATGTTGGAAATATCCCACAAATAACAATAAAAATTAAGATAAAAAACTGGACAGTAATCCTTTCTTAGATATGTGAAATATATATTTTCCACAAAAATTCAGTGGGAAGGGAATTTGAGTCTATGAATAAGGTGGAAAGTAGAATTTTCTAGGTTTAGCAGTTTCCATTCTTTCCTGAATTAACAAGTTTTTGTTTTGTTTATATTTTGTCCAGAACATTCAAGGATTTTCTTTTATGTTCAAGGTACACCTGTTATCCTTGCAAATGATGCTGGGCAATCTTTTTGCATTGGTTTACAAGGTATAATCTTGAATGGAGCAGCTGCTCCTCTCTCACCACACCTGAGACTGTCTATCTGACTGCATCCTGTCTGGACCCTGTTCAGTCTTTCCTTGCCTCAGGGCTGGAAGCTGAGTTCATCTCCTAATGGAAATCTCCTAATCCACAGCATAGCACAATTCTTGCCAATGGGACAGATTGCTTTGTTTAACTTTGTAATTGTTACTTAAAGGTATCGCGCAATCTGCGTACTGAGAAGCACATATATTTTACAGGGCAAATGCTGGTTGTATGCAGCACAGCATATTGGCTTACTGAAGTCTGTGTGCCTCCCCTTTTTTTTTTTTTTTAAATTCCCAAAGAGTTTACTCTTTTGTTGAAGCAAATTTTGGCAAGCTGGCTTATCAACTGAAATATTTAAACTACACAAAACAACAAAGAAGACATTAATGAGTGTATTTTAAAACAGATTGTGAAACTCTTGTGTGCTTTAGTTTTCTTTGAAAGTAGGACTGTTCCTACAGTGCAGTAAATCTCTTTTTTTAAATTCTGTTGTTGTTTTCTGTGGCATCTTTTAGCATCTAGATATATACTAGAAAATTGTGTGTAAATAAATAAAAAGTTAGATGATCATTCATCTTTCTCTTTCTTTGCACTAAATTTACTTTAAAAAGACAGAATGTCAATTTGTTATAGAATTTAGAATTGATCATTTTTCTTAAAGAAAAGTGAACTCACATTAGGACTTTTTAATTGATAAAATAAGGTTGTACAGCAAATGATATTTAAGTAAAACAAAGAAGCCTGTATATACTGATGTGAAGAATGATGAAATAGAACATGAGGATCTCAGTGATTCCTCAAGTTTTTTCTTTATTATATATGTAATAATCTTGTAACCTTAAATAGTGTCTGGAAGTGCACAAGTAATTTTACTTTTCTCCTTACACTGATGAGAGGTCTTTCACTTTGGTCAGGTATGCTAGAAGACGTTGTAGAAGCTGGTCACCCAGAGCAGGAGCTCATTCTGAAGGAGGACTTCCTCATTGCAGAGCCTGGGCGCTGACCGCAGCTCAGAGCCTGGAGGACTGCATCCCCAGCAGCTCCTCTCCCGTCAAGGCACCCATTCTGCTCTTTTTTCTTTTTAAAGGAATTTGCTTAATTTGATTAATCATCATTGAAGGATTTATGAGAAATGACCATTACTCAAAAATCTGAAAAATATAGCTACTTTCATGCATTTGGATAAATAAAGACAGGCCATTGAAAGGTGGATTTTGAAGGAAAAAAGCCAGGGAGTTTTTTTCCTTTCTTACTGTTGTAGGTTTTAATTTTATTATTAATCTTTTTATCCCCTTTTCTTGTCCCCTCCAAAGACACAACAAATGCAGAAGTAATTCTTTTCAAATTTAAATGCTTGTAGATTTTTGTTTAAAGCTCAAAGTATTTGAGGGCAGAGGATGCTTTCATTTATTTTTTCCTATTTTGGCTTAAAAATATACCCAATAAAGACTTAATAGCTGGGTAATGAGTCTCCCTTTCTCCTAATCCTCTCCGGCAGGCCACACCCTTCCTGGTGTGCTTGCGGTCTCACTGTTGCTCCACACGGGATCACCAGTTTGGTGCATGTCCTTCATGTCTAAGCTGTGGTACATATAGGAAATGCTATTGATTCTAGTAGAATTTGAACTTCATGTTTGTTAAGAGAGAAACTCCTTTTTGCATCTTGTACACCAAACACAGCTAATGGAGTCTATGATATATATATATATAAAGATCTGTTACTATAGCAGCTAGGAATGAGTAGCCAGAGGGGAAATAAAGGCAGAGCCCTCACCATTGCAGTCTAACAAAGAACTTAATACAGGAGGCTAAAAGCAAAGGAATATGTCTCACCCATTGACTCTGTAGTGCAGAGCCTGGCTCAATAAGACCGCCAGGCATTCTGAACAGCAAGCAAAACTGTGATGGTGTGGGGGAGGGAAGAGAGCCCTTGAAAGTCTGTGTGCATCATCTCCACTAGCTGGGGAAAGGAAAACTCTGACAATGATTATTCATTCCAAGGCCCGGACAGGGAAGGGAGGGATCTGCAATGCCCAAAGAAAAAGCCCATAAAACAGCTTTGGTTAACTGCCTGCCCCCCCGCCCCCGCCCCCCCGTCACATATGCAAAATGAACAAATAAGAGTCTAGAGCAAGATAAGGATTCAGGCTAACAGACCCCCATGCATACCTATGTTTCGGTAGTGTTTAAGTAGTCGTGTCTCCCCTGGGGAAAGCTGGCATGACCTTTACCCATCAGTCAATATGTAACTCCCTCACCCAATTCTGCAAACTATGTAAGTCCTCCGAAGAAAGGACTCATTCTCTTGGCCCTTTCTTGCCACATGGGGTGCCCCTGGCTAGCTGGCCTCTGGCCGGGGGGCAGGCTCTGGCCACCTCGGGTGCTGATCGCCAGGCCTGTTGCCACCCTTGCTTTTGCTTTCCCATTAGAACTTAGCACTAATAAACCTTGCTTGCATGCTGCTAGGCTGGCTGATGTGTAATTTACTGCATCGGCAAGAACTGAGTTTCTGGGAGTTCCTTCTGCAACAAACCAATCTTCACCTGTCATTCTACAACACAAAATATCACTGACTTTATATCCATGTTTAAAATATGCCCCCCCCCCCTTTTTTTTTTTTAAAGAAGAGGGCTTGTATAAACTAATTTAATCACTCTGGTCAGATGATGAGAGTGATTGTGATAATCTTAGTGACAAAAATGCAAGTTCTCAAAGATATAAAAGATGTTGCCTTTTTGCTCAGTATTGTCAGCATATAAACAATAAAGGAAGTATACCCTATTTCAGAAAGAGAGGAGGAACAATGTAAGTTGGAATAGCTGTGCTTATAGTATATTTTTGAAAAATATTAAGAAGACTTCTGTGGTAGACTGCTTATTGAAGAAAAGCAGGTTGTATCCAGTGAATGTTTAAGTATGGAACTAGTCTATATAAATATGTTATCTGGGTAAATAATGTGCTCAAGTACAACCTTAACTTATTCACTACATTTAAGAAATAGACCTACTTTCAAGTAAATTTGATGTCTTTTTTTTTTTTTATTGTTCAAATACATTTGTCTGCATTTTCCCACAACTATTTTCCCCTGCCCCACCCACCCCCACCTCCCACCCTTACTCCTTCCCCACTTGGCTTTGTCCATGGGTCCTTTATACATGTTCCTTGATCTGACCCTTCCCCTTCTTTTCCCCATTATCCCCCTCCCTCCTTCTTTCTCATTACTGTTGGTTTGTTTTTCCCTTCAAAGTTGCTGATTATGTTTTTCTTGCTTGTTTGTTTTGTTGATTAGGTTCCACTTTTAGGTGATATCATATGGTATTTGTCCTTCACTCCCTGGCTTATTTTGCTTAGCATTTTAACCTCTCCTCCATTTTTTTTTTCTTGGAGAACAAGACTATGTCAAGTGAAAGCACATATTAGGGTGAATGTTTGATATCTCAGTTTCATTTAGATACCAGGTTGCACTGGGAAATGGAAGAGTTGTTTTTGGACATATGTGGGGGAAGAACTACTTTTCTTTTTTTCCCCTTTGATTTAATCTTTATTGTATTTTTTCTATTACTATTTAGTTTCCTTATATCCCCCTCCCCCTAACAATCACCATAAGACTTTTAAAAATAAAACTCGATTGTTCAGCAACCAGCAACATTTCTTAAGTAGGCTTATGTTGTCTGCTGTGTTGATTAGCTCTTTCTTGTCTGTATCTGTGTTAAATCCTTCATGAATAATGCATGGAAATTTGTTACACGATTTACAGTAAACCCCACCTAACAAGGGCAGCTTGACCTCTTTCTGATGAAAAGTAGTTTTTATTATTTTCTTCTTTTTGGAGTGGGAGAGATGACTTACTGCTAATTATAATTAATTTAGTAATACAGAAGCTAACCAATTTCTTTAGTAAGTACACTGTTATTTTTAGTGGGACTAAAATCAGCAAAGTTGGATGTATAAGCTAGCATGTTATTGTCTGGGTTCTAGGAGTGTAAAGGATGATACTTTCCTATCATTTTTTTTCCTGAGGACTCTAAAGATGATATTTGCTTGTTTGATATTCCGACTTTTCTCATTTCCTTGTACCATCAATATGTTAATTCCAGAGAGATGAAAACTTTATTGAGGGAAAGTAATTGTGCTGGAGCAACTGATTACCCACTTAGATAAAGTGAAAAGAGATCCCTGCATCTCACACCACATCCTGAAATAGATTCTAGATGGGTTAAAACTGAATCTGAAAAGAAAGCAATTATGAAACAGAAGAAAAGTAGTAAAAAGTATTTCATTCACTTGGTACAGAGGAAGGACTTCTGAACAGCATATAAAACCCAGAAGCACAAAACATTTGACGAAATTACATAAATAGTTCTTGATTACTTATGCAGTTGAACTTATGCAGGTATAGAGCATATACAAACTTAGAAGTAACAAGCTGGGAAAATATTACCAGTACATATCACAATGACTTTATATTCAGAGAATGTCAATGATGACAGTAAGCAAAGGCCATCTGATAGGATCTTTGATAAAGTATATGTAAAGAGTGTTCACAGGAGACATACAAATGGCATGTCCTCACTAATTGTCAGGGACACATGTATTAAAACACTAATGCATATATTTTTTACAAATCAAATTGCCAAGCTAATTTACAGTTGTCAAGATTAGTTAATAGGCATTCTCACATTCTCTTTTTGTGAGAGGAAATTGATAGGCCATTTGGCAATATATACCAGCATTTTAAGTGCACATACCATTTGAAAAACAGCTCTAATTGTAGGAGTTCATACTAAAGAAATTTTCACAGGTTCACAAAGATGTGCAATAAAAATAACAGCAATGACTAACAATTATTGGGCATTTTCTGTTAAATCAGGTATGTTTTTAGTGTTTTGTAGTATTAACTCTGTCCTCCCAACAGTCTATCCAGGTCCTATTATTTTCCCTAGTTAGTACACCAGGGAACCAAGGCACAGTATATTTAAGTAACTTGTCAAAGCTCAAAGAACTAACTGGTAATGGAGTCAGCACCTGAACTGAGCAGCCAGGCTCCAGTCCGCACTCCAGTCCTTTCATACTTAGGAGTATTTTGTAACCATAAAAATATTGAAGTTGACTTTTATTCACTGACATGGGAATCTCTTATATAAAGATACTTCAAAAAAACAAGTAAAAACCTACTGTGTAATGTATGGTTCAGTTTAGGTTTTAAAAATGAAGTATATGTGCTTGAATATGTGAGTGTGCACAATTGGAATTATATATAACAAATGAATTTTTAAAATGTGATCAATAAACACACAACTGAAGCCAGCTAGTTTTTACTGGGGAAAGGACCAGAGGTAGGAGCCGTAAAATAAAACTTTAATATAGTGTACATACACACTATACACTTGAATGGCTTTACTCTTTTCCAATGATAATATATTCATGAACTACTTTAAAAATATCAGCGAAAGAATTGGAGAATTGATAAGTTTATTCTACAGTAGAGTTCATGGAGTAACTGCTTACCCAAAGCACATAAGTGATAAAATATATATGTTGTAAGTAGTTATGTACAAGTAGAACTATAGAATTTAGAGTTTAAGGAATTTTAGTAATTAATATAAAGCCAAGAGAGGTTCTGTGATATACAGATTGTTAAGGAGACAGCCTGGGTTAGAATGTACATCTTATAATAACCATTCTTAGTATTTCTTCTGTTGTATCTTACAGAATACTATGAAAAGTTTCCCTACACTAATATGAAGTGTGGCTTTCTCTTCTTTCCCTAAATACATATAAATATCAAAATAATTTTCTCTTGAAGGTTCTTGTTAATCTGAATCAATTAATGTCATTCTCTGTCTGCTTTTGGTCTTGTAATACATAGGAACCCAAGCTGATTGGAAATGAATGGTTCTTTCAATAAGATTTGGAAATAAATTACTTGCTTTCCCCTGTAGATTGAACTTGATGATTTTATATGTGAACAAAACATACATTTGTATCTAAATAATCTCATATACAGTGTATTGTACAAATATAACTCAGTAGAACATGAGATGTATGATTGCAGGAAATGCATTGAAAAGCATTTATAAAAATAAAGGTATGCGTATATCAGCTAAGTGAAGAATTTGTATGTTTGCTAATTTTTTTTAAATACTGAACACTTCGTGGGGTTTTTTTCCCCCCAGTAAATCTTTCATTAAAAAGGATCTTAAAAAATACACTGATGTAATTCTGGCCATAATTTTTTATTTTTCTCTTTAATCATCAGGATGTTCCTGAAAATTCTTCAGATCCAGTACTTGATCTACACACGTCCCTGGAGGAATTGTACACCCAGAACCTCCTACAAAGACAGGATGAATGTCCTCCTTCAGTGGACTTGAGCATGGGACCTCTTTCTGGCTTTGCTGTAAATGATTATTCACCTGCAAATGCTATTGAACAGCAGTATGAACATGAAAACACAAGAGTGTGGACTGAGTCCCACCTCCCAAATGAAGTTATGCCAAGTGCAGAACTTACTTCTTCTCTGCTACCTGATTCAACTGGAAAGGTAATATTTTAAAGATATGGTTTGTGTATAACGATGAGTGAAGTTCTCTGGCTAATCTCCCCATTTGGAGCTAGTGCTCTCCTGACGTGGAGATTTTTCAGAAGCCAACCTATAAACGTGTTTTTGTTATAGATTCTTGTTGAATAAGGTACAGTCAGTTAGAGAATATGTTTGATGTTGAAATCATACTCCAAAGTCTAGTTTCCCTTTTCACGTGACTTATTTTTTCTCTCCGTCAGGGATCTGAGTTCTTAAATCAACAGAGCTCTCTGGACTCTGCTGCTGAGCGTGTCATGCTTCAAAATATATCCAAAGAATCTTTTGAGAGGACTATTATTATAGCAAAAGGCAATTCTAGCCTAGGTAAGTTCCTTATTTTCCACACAGACCTTCCCAACCAACCTTCTCGCAGAGACCTCCTTAACAAATTTAACCTAGTTTTTATATTTTGGGCTGTAGGTAAGAAAATAGGTGTTATGAATGTTCCTGTAGTTATTATGGTTTCTCTTTTGATGTGCTCATTATTTTTCCCTAAATGATTAACAGATTTGTTTAGTTCGGACTAGCTTAAATCCCTCACTCTCTTAATTATTGAAAAGTATTCAGTAGTCTCATTTACATTCAAGTAAAAGATATACAAATTGTTTGTGTATGAAACAGAAAATGAGAAAAGGAATTCTTAGAAAATGAAAAGTCAGCAATTTGGAGTTCTAAATTCTTTGGAAAAGCAAATTATTAGTTTCTTTGAATGTTACCAGTTATGCATAAGTCAGTTTGTATTTAATTTCTTTCATTCACTGAAAGAAAGACTAAAAAGACAGCCAGGTGTGCCACCACCAAAATAAAAATGCAAGTTATAATAGTCCTTCCCAGGTGGCAGGATTTTTGTGTCCTTTCTTACCCATAAAAGGTTGCAGCTAGCTAATAATCATAAAGCCTTCAGAGTTGGGCAAAGCAGACTTCCTATAGAAATAAAATCCTAATTATAATAACTAAAGTTATATTGAGGCAGAGCACATTTGTTCTTTTTCTTTTGAGTGAAGCAGTCATGTGACTCAGCACTGTCCCTAGTAATCTGTGATGATAAGTAGGGTGTTAGAGCATTTGCTCTGAATGCAGAACGTAGTCCAAGACTCTGGTTAGTTCTGCATTGGAGATTCTGCTCCTTCTATGATGGAACCAACCAATAGCCTTTACATTGATATCTTATTTCATTTGGTGGTGGCTGGGTACTGCCAACAGCAGCTAAACAGAATTAGAGCAAAGAAATTCTACTTAGTTATACTGTTCCTTATATATTACATTTAATAAAATTATATAAAACAAGCTATAGAACTTTCTATAATTCACTAATTATGAGGCAGGTATTGTAGCTATCAAAGCATGTCTGAAATATTTCATCTGTTAATACTTCTGAAAGCATGTCACTTAAAATAGTAGTTCTATAGGCTGTAAATAGGAGTTATAAGTGGGTTCCAAGTTTAAAGTTTGAAATGTGATGAATTTAAAGTTTGAAATGTAAGGAGACAGGTTTCTGTTTGTACTACATCTCAGTATCTTTAATATTCAGATGTGCATGTGAACCTTTAAGAGGAGGTTATAGTGCAGCATTTCTTATGTTTAATTGGCCATAGAACCTATTTTTTTGACCAACTCATAAAACAGATTTTGTAAAGCCCATATGAGAAACCCTATTGCAGTCTACCTACTCAGCGGTCAAACATTCATTTTTTTTCCTCTATATTCTAGCCACTATGTATAAACTCACGTTCTATGAGTTTAAGAAAATTAGCTAATTAATACATAAAGTCCTAAATGCGTTACTTATTATGATAGATACTCATACATAGAACATTGAAGCTTAAAAGAGGGAATGGCTGATACCTACTCTTGGAGTGAGAGGAGAAGTTTGCACAGGTTTCAAAGAGGAGAAGATACTTGATTTAGTTGTTGAAAGAGGAGTAGATTTTTACCATGTAGTTGAGGAACTGGGAGATGCTGGAATCAACTAGCGCTAAGGCAGAGAACTGTGAAGTATTACTGAATGTTGTTTGGTATGGATGAAGTGCGGTGGGGTGGTGGGCACAGTGAGAACTGGAGTTACGGGAAGGCTGGGTGGTAGACAGCTGCTGCGTGGGTCGGTGTGCAGGACACAGGACTTCTGCTGTAACACCCTCCCAGCTCAAAGTCCTGTGGACAGTGGGAGCCAAGGGCAGAAGAGCGACTTGATGGGATTTGTATTTTAGGAAAATCACTCCGGCATAGACGGTGAATTAGATTCAAAACAGCTGATAGGCTCTTGTAAGAGCCATGATTTGAGTACATCTGATTTTATAATCTGACCTCAGAAAAAGTTTTTATACATACTGTTATAATTTTATGTTTCCTTATCTGGTTTAATTAAAGGAACGTTTAGCGTGTGATGTTAAGTGAATTAATATTATGTAAAGTGTTAACATAATTTACTTTCTGAAATCATGTTTATTCTATTACAGTTGACTCAGTTTTCCCCCCTTTGTCCTCCCCCACCCATTCCGCACCCCCTAGTCAATTCCCACTCTGTTGTCCGTGTCCATGGGTCATTCATACATGTTCTTTGTCTAGTTCCTTCCCCTTCTTTCCACTATTGCCCTCCTTCTCCATGCCCCCTGGTCACTTTCAGTCTGCTCCATGTTTCCATGCCTGTGGTTTATTTTGTTTGTTAGTTTATTTTGTTGAATAGATTCCACTTATATGATCATATGATATTTGTCTTTCACTGACTGGCTTATTTCACTTAGCATAATATTCTCCAGTTCCATCCATGTTGTGGCAAAAGATAGGAGTTCCTTCTTTCTCTTTTTTTCTTAAATGAAGATTGATTTTATTTATTTTTTCAAATGTCAAAATCCATTATATTAAAAAATTTAAATCCATTATAAAGTCTCAGCAATTAAAACAACATGACACCAATACAGAAAGAATCAAGTAGATTAATGAAATAAAAAGAGCATTCTAGAAACAAGCATATATATCTAACATGTAATATATGTTATATGAAATAAGTTGATATTTCACATCAATGGAGAAAATAAGGCTTGTTCAACAAATAAGGTACATAGACCACTATTACTTGAAATAAAGCAAATATAGAGTCCTGTTTCACTCATTATACAAAAAATATTCAGGTGAGTTAAAAATCAGTATGTAACACCTAAGGAGTTTTAGGAGAAAATACAAACTAATATTTCTCTTACTCTGCAGTAACATATTCAAACCCAGAATCTATAAAGTAAAATATTGACAATATGACTATATTAAACATTTAAGACTATACAGTAATATACATATACATATAAAAAAGTTAAAGGACAAGTAATAGAATAGGAAAGTATTTGCAACACATCTAAAAAAGGGTTAATAGGGTTTTGAGAAAACATTCTATAAACATTTACTCAAAAAATGGATAAAGAGTACCAAAAAGTCATTTAAAGCTTTTTAAAAATAATAGAACTAGGCAAGAAATATACACAGACAAGTTTAGTTTCAACAAATAATAAAGGAACAATTAAAATGACACATCATTGTCACAACCAGATTAATAAGTATTTAAAATATTGGTAATATCAAGTATTGGTGACTGTGAAAGGAACTGGGCATTCATAGACTCTTTTTCTTCATCTTCTTAAAAACAGTTGCTTTAGCATAGCTTACAATGCTGGTTTGGTGGAGGTGTATTCTTCTAGCCTTCTTATGTCTGGGACACTCTTTATTTTGCCTTCCATTTTCATTGAGAGCCTTGCTGGCTAGAGTAATCTTAGTTGCAGGCCTTTGCTTTTCTGGATTTGGAATATTTCTTGCCATTCTCTTCTGGCTTGTAGTGTTTCTGTTGAGAAGTCAGCTGCTAGCCGTACCAGCGCTCCCTTATATGTTACTATCTCTTTTTCCCTTGCTACCTTTAGGATTCTCTGTTTGTCTTTGATATTTGCCATTTAATGATGTGCCTTGGAGTGGGCCTCATTGGGTTCTTCTTGAATGGTACCCTCTGTGCTTCCTGGACCTGTATGACTTTTTTCTCCTTTTTCTTTCCTCCAATTAGGGAAGTTTTCCATCATTACTTTTTCAAACAGGTTCTCTATCCCTTGTTCCTCCTCTTCTCCTTCTGGTATCCCTGTTATACAGATATGATTACTTTTCTGGTTGTCCTGCATTTCCCTCACTGCCTCTTCATTCTTTTTGAGTCTTTTTTCATTTCCTTGCTCTTTCTGGGAGCTTTCTTCTACTTTATCCTATAGCTCGTTGATTCGATCCTCTGCTTAATCTAGCCTGCTTTGGATTCCTTCTACTGTGTTCTTCAATTCAAAAATTGTATTCTTCATTTCTTCTCATCTCTTATTGATAGTTTCTATGTCCTTTTTTCATGCTGATACAGTTTGCAGTAAGTTCCTCAGTTTCCCTATAGTTTTTTGTAATTCTCTCTGAGCTCACTGATCTTGTTGAGCTTCCTTAGGAACATTGTTTAGAACTCAATATCTGCTAGTTTACTTCTATTTCATTTAGTTCTCTTTCTGAGGATTCCTCCTTTCCCTTCGGCTGGGAGGGGGGAGTGTTTCTTTGTCTTCACATTATTCGTGAAACTCTTCTTTTTTACTTCTGCTTCTTAAATTGATCTGTCTTGACTTCCTGACTTTGTGGTGTGAACTTGTATGGTAGGAGACCACTGTTTATTTCGTTCTGGATCTGCCTCTGATGATGCCAGACATTGACCATTTCTGACCTTAGGCATGTCTGCTGGAGACTTCCAAGAATCTATTGTCTGCGGCTCTCTCCTTCAGCTGTTAATCTAGTCACTCTGCACTCAGCAGTCAGGCTTAAACAGCACAGAGTGGAGCAGAGTCTCTCCTGGGGGTGAGGTTATTGTGTCTTCTCATGCTGCTATGGCTCAGGGGAGTGGTCTGCCTGAGTCAGATGACTGCTGCAGTATGGGAGAGGAATAAGCACCAGGATCCTGCCGGCTACTCTCTCAGTTCTCTCCCCAAAGCCTCCTTCCCCAGTCTCTCCTCAGATGTTTCTAGCCCACTCTGCCCCTACCTTTGCGGGAGACCATGGTAATGGCTGCAGAAAAAAAATTTATTTGTTGACCCTGTAAAAGTCTCTTTGTGTCTCCAACCTCCTGTCTCTGTCAGAAAGCAACCCTGCCACTTTTCACAGGTAGTTGTTATCTGTGTACTTTTTGGGCACTGGTGCTGTAGGCTGCAGATCCCTTCCTATGGTTTAGATCCTGCTCCTCTCAGGGGGATCCCGCATGGCCATTTGTATATCCTTCTGGTATTGCCACCCGTGGGCGCTCCCCCGTATCCCCTCCCCACTTTCTGAAGTTTCTACCACACTCCTTACCAGTTAGGTTTTGCTAAAGGTGATTCTTCTGTCTGTCCGAGTTTATAAGGCTCCTCTCACTATTGTTCAGTTGTTTGTTCTGGGTTATTTCTCCAGTTTACTTGTAATTCCAGATTGGTCCTGGGAGAAGGTCAGTGTGACTTGCATTCACTCCTCCACCATCTTGATTTTTCTGTTAATGTAATTTGAAAGGTTTTTATGTTTTTGAAGGAATAGATTGAGGGTAGGATAAGAGGGGAACATTAATTTAGGGGAGGTTAGATGTGAATGCCTTTTTGAGGAAGTGATATTGAAGCATGAGGAGCTAGCTCTGCAAGAGCTACTGAAAGAAGCCATCAGTCTGAATAGGGAGAGGCTAGGTGAATTCTGAAACGCAGTTGCTGGAGCACAGGGAGCCAAAGAAGCCATTGTATTGTACAAGTAAGGGCGCGTGTTGAGAGGGCCCTATAGACTGTGCTGAGTATTGTAGGAGTGCTGTATATTATCACAAGAGGAGGTTTTTAAAGTGTCTTCAGCAAGGGAGGGATGTGATGTGATTTGTCTCTTTTAAATGATCCCTCTGTCTGCTGTGAGAAGAATGCATTGGAAACCAGGAGACCAGTTAGGAGGCTCATTTGAAAAGTGAGGCAAAAGAAGGTGCTAGCTTAGTCTAGGCTTAGTAAGGAAATGGAGAAAGACAAATGGATTTAAGGTAAGTTTTGGAGATAGAAATAACAGGACTTGGTGATGGATTAAATATAAGAGGTGAGAAAGAGGTAGTAATTAAGAGTGTCTTCAATATGTCTGCCTTGAGTAATGGAGAATAGTATTGTGGTATCAGCACCAAAAAGGGGAAGACAAATGGAGAAATAAGGGGAGGTAGAAACTTGGAAATTCAACTTTATACATACTAAAGTTTTATTTCTTATTAATCACCCAGGGAATGTGTCAGAAGGACAATTAAATATCCAGATA
Source organism: Pteronotus mesoamericanus (assembly GCF_021234165.1). Lineage (NCBI taxonomy): Eukaryota > Metazoa > Chordata > Mammalia > Chiroptera > Mormoopidae > Pteronotus > Pteronotus mesoamericanus. The sequence continues at coordinate 28,306,615 of NW_026555245.1, read as the reverse complement.
TGGAGATTATAGAAGTTCAGATTTGAAGATAAAATGAGAATAAATTAGAATTAAATTCATATTAGTTTAGTTCAACAGACTACTGTACATTTAGGCACTGTGATAGGCACTGAGGATAAGACTTTGATACAAACTTCTTGATGTTAGTAATTCTGTTATGCTTTTTTATCTCAAGCCAGCAGTGTAGCATTTGGCCCACAGTAAGCACATAATAAGTCTATACTGAATGAACAAATGATATGGGAATAAAGTAGTAATACAGAGTTTCTTAACTTATTGAACTAATTTTCCATCCATAGTCCTGTTTTTTTATTCTTTTATACATATAAGAGATGAACTCCTATTATAAAATTCATTTGATATTGTCAAAATATTCTCTATGACAGAGCTTTCTGTGTAAGGGATAACACCTCAAATAGCCAAAGTTACATTCACTCCAGTGTAGATCTGTTGAAACACTACTGATTCAACATGTAGTGTCTTTGTCTAGACACAATTTCACACTTTAAAATGTTTTTTTTGTTAGAAACTTTTTCTTTGATTTTGACTGTTTATTATTGGCTAAAAAGTTAGCCCTTCCCTGGCAGGTTGCTCAGCTGGCTGGAGCATTCTCCTATATACAAAAAAAGCTGAGGGTTTGATTCCCAGTCAGGGCACATACCTATGTATGGTAGGAAACCAATTGATATTTCTCTCTCTGTCTCTCTGTCTCTTTGTCTCTCTCTCACACACACTCTCAGTCCTTTCCCCTTTCCTCTCTCTAAAATCAGGAATAAAATACCCTCCGGTGAGGATGAAAAAAATGGTTACTATTAATTCATAGGGATTATTAATTTTAAGTCAAATTAAAATGAATTTGAAAGTCACAAAGCTAATCCATATCGATGTTTCTCCATTACAATAGGGATGACAGTAAGTGCGAATAAAGATGGCTTGGGGATGATTGTTCGAAGCATTATTCATGGAGGTGCCATTAGTCGAGATGGCCGGATTGCCGTTGGGGACTGCATCTTATCTATTAATGAAGAATCTACTATCAGTTTAACCAATGCCCAGGCACGAGCCATGCTGAGAAGACATTCTCTCATTGGGCCTGACATAAAGTAAGTATCATTTGGACCCTGGTTTTTCTTGGGAAATTCAGGAATTTCAGTTCATTAATCAGAGTCTTTTTTTCAGAATATACTTCTGTTTGGTATATAAAATTACATATTTATTTAATGTAAGTCACTTAAGAATTTGACTATTCCTGAGTAGTTCTTGATTTTAGATAGTCTCTTTGAGATAACAGTGTTGAAATATGTTAGGACTGCGCATGTGCACCTCATACTCTCCACCCCCAGATGGGATGGCTGTTTGCAGGAGTATGTTGTCTGTTCCTGTGAGGGTGGCTGTTGGGATAAAACACAGTGCTGTGTATGACAGCTGCAGGCGGACAGCTAAGTGTAAAGGTGGCATGTGAGGGGCTGCAGTTCAGACCAAAGGGGAAGTTCCCAAGAGGACATGCAGTGGTCTTAATGAAAGACAGACATGGGTAGCAATAGGATGCTATTGGAGGGCAATCCCCAGAGCAGCCACTTGCTGTACATGTTCCATGGGGAAGCTGCAGCAGCAGCACAGAGGTGGGTTCCCCATGTTCAAGCACATTCCCATATCTGAGAGCAGCTTCAACCAGATCAGCAAAAGGAAGGTGATAGATGTGAACAACAGTGTGCAAATGGTTACTCTGGGTATCACATACGGCAACCCCGACCTCACAATACCCGATGTCATGCTGCAGCATGACCAGCTGTCAGTTGTGCAGTCAGTGCCAACATGACTGACACACCCAGTAAGCCATGACTGACTGGCTTCTCAAGTCAGAGAACGGCTTGGAGCTGACCAGGCTGCTCCCTTTGAAGGTAGCAAAGTTGTCCATCTACAGTTATGAGAAAAACAGTTCCACTTGAAGCTTGCCACTGGCAACTGTTTTTACCTACAGTCATGCCTCCCGTCAGATGCAAGAGAAGATCTCTTTGCATACTTGGAAGACCTGGTGTGCTCCCTGAGACCCTGCAGGGGAGGCTTACACCATTACCCAGTGCTGTAGTCACTTATGACATGATGGATGTTCCTGTGTTGGAGACACAGGACCAGAAGAGCCCAGCAGCCATGTAGCTCCATGAAGAAGGTGACCAAGACCAGGTCAGCATCAAGAGCCTTCCCATGGTCACTGAGATGTTTGCGATGGCCTCTCTTGCTTATGCTGGTGGCGAAGAAGCCCAAAAATATGCTTCACTCAAGTACTATGTGCTTAGAGACACATTCTCTTTTCTAACCTTGGCACCAGCAGCGTCTGGCCAGAGCGCAGTCCCAGGGGCAGCAGCAGTAACACCCTGGGGCAACGTGAGTGTGGTTGCAGGAGGGGAGATGACCAGCAAACCTGTTTTGGAGACCTTGGAAGGTCAAGGAGCTGAACCCATCGTCTCATTATGGAAGATTAAAGATAATATGAGTGAACAGAATGGAGACAGAAAGTCTTCAAACACCAGGCTGAAGCCCCTAGGAAAAGAAAGGAAAAGGAGAAAACTCCCACCAAAAGGCCTTCCCATTCTGGTGGGAAGTGGGAGGACACAGAAATCCTAAGTTCCCATGGAACCACTTAGGGAGAACAACAGAAGAAGGACTAGAGCAGCCCAGAGGGCCAAGGACATGGCTCCTTATCCCAGGAATACAGAGGCCCCAGTGTCACTGAAAAGGGGTCTACATCATCTCAAAAAACCAAGGAAGAGCTGATCCAGAACTAGTTCGGTGGAGAGGGGCGCATAATTCAGAGATCTGTTCCCTCATCCTTCCCCCATTCTGCAGCTCTCCGGAGCCGAGGTGGGGACACTGGCCATTCATGGAACTTGTGCATATCAGCTAGAGTGGATCTCCAGGGTTGTGATCCAAACTCCCGTTTCAGGATGGGGAAACTTAGCTTTTCTGAAGTGGGTCAGTTCTTACATTTCTTGAAACAAATAAATGCCTGCTATTAAAAAAATGTTTTAAAACAATGTTGCTTTTCTCTTTAATTTTAATTTTCAAGTGATTTTTGCAAAAACCTTAAATGTGAGATACATGATTTCTCTCACAGAGCATGAGGGTCCACTCTTAGGATCTTACAAATAAATTTTGGTTGGCCCCCAGTATAAAGAATTGTGCACTACTTATTTGGCTTGTATGGATCCTAGAACTAAACCAGTCATTTAAGGGCCAGTAATGGTAAATATCATATAGAAGAGTGCCAGGCTGAGCAATAATTTACCTCTGTTAAACCTCATGATCCAAGAGAATTTATCAGTATGTTGATATAGTCTGAGTGTAGGTCATGTCGGATATTTTGTGGGGGGAGTGCTTAAACTGTCCCTTAATCCTGTCGTGTGCCTACAGCACATTATATATGGTTTGGTTTTTAAGGCACTAAGCATTTCTTGAGCCAATATAAAAATTAGTTCATGATTTTATTGTCACACCTTATCGATGTAATAGTTTGGCTCTTCCCTATAGCATTAACCATTGAGTGTTTGTTTTTATTGAATAAGAGGTAAAATAATAAGAGCTCAGGATAGATTGTTGACCTTAAATTAATGCAATGATCACTAGTATGGGGGACTTTTTTGTAGTAATGCTACTTTATTGACTGCATTCTGTATTATTCTTTTGCAAAGTACATATTGCTAGAGCTTAGTTACAAAAAACAGTATCTGCAATTGGTTTTTATTCTGCCTTCAATAAAACGTAGAAAATATATACTATTTAGAGTGGATTCTTCTCATTTAAAAAGTCTTATTTTGAGGAAGAACTTTACTAATGAACTTTTACATTTTTGCATGTCTTTTGACTTTTATTTTATAATGGAACAAATCATCAGATCTTGTGACAGTCCCTTAATTAAGAGTAATGTGAGTAGAAGTGAACATCATTAAAAATATCAGTGTCTATACTAAGAGAAAAGAGAAACTTTAAGTGCTTTTCTCATTACTTGTGCTCCAGTGTCCATTTCTTTTGCTTAGAAGATGAATGTTAGATGAGGTCTGTCCAGAAGGTATCCAGCCATGTAATATGAAAAATAGAGTCATTTACTGAAGAACATAAAAGATAGAAGAAACATTGTACATAGGACCATGACACCTCAGTGCCCTTCAAAGTATGCACTCTGGGACCTCATACAGTTCTTCCAGTTGCCATCAGCTGTCCCATCATATTTTCCTGAATCTCATCAAAGGTCTGAAATTTCTTCCCTTTCAAAGGTGGTTTTAGTTTTGGGAAAACCAGAAAATGTAAGACACCAAATCTTGGCTCTAGGGGGGCTGAGTCACCTGGGTGACTTGATGTTTTACCAAAAAAGTCTGCACGAAATGTGATGCATATGTGGGCTCGTTTTTGTGATGAAGCTGCCAATCACCAGTTGCCCATAGCTGCAGCCTTCTGACTCATCTGAATAGTTTCAATGGAGGAATGTTCAAGCTTAATGCAAAATTTAAATGCAGATTCATTGCTCTACTCACTCAGTCATTTTGAATGTAACAGCCAAACAGTACACATGCTCACTTAATGGAATCTATGTCTCCAGTGACTAGTGCAGTGAAGTTACCATTGTTCACACATGTGCATTCAGTCCACTCTCCTTGGCTGCCAGGTTGCATCGATGTTGCACAAACTGTTCTCATTATATTAACAGTGGCTGGACTTTTTCTGGACAGATGTTGTACATACCTGTGGAGACTGTTTATGGGACTGTGTTTAGCCTACAGTTTATATGCAGAATATAATGCAGGTGGCTTAGTAACTGATCATTTGATTTATTGTGTGATAATGCCTTCTTAAGCTATGAGCACTGATGCAGGTCTCTGAGTGCCATAATTGGTGCTTGGTTCTAGCCTTATTCCTTGGTTATAATTTACTGAAGATCTTAAAAGATAACCAAAAAATAAGACCATTGTGACATTGATTTGACATAAGTCATGCATCTAGCCTGCTCCAAAAGTTTTGTCATGTATGTTTTCAAGCTCTAAAAGTCTTCTCCTTTTCTCATTTGTATTGCTCCTGTTTGTTTTCACTTAGTTTTATTCTTGTTTGTTGTTCTCCCACTCTCTGATTCAATCCCAGAATTTACCCTTGCATGTGAACAGCAGCTTTATTATGATCTTTAAGGGTGTCTAGAGAGATAGCTTCATAAATAATTGCTTTAGGATAGCTTCAGAAATAATTACCCCAGGAGACAAAAATGCACTGTGGTATCTTTCAATTAAGAAGAAGAATGTAAGAAAAATTGTACAACTTTCCCTTCTCTGGAAATCAGTCAGTAAATCAATTAGTGAATTGATATCTTTTTCACACTCTGGCGTGTTTGCATGCACATACACAGTCACAAACATACCAACATAATGCTTTGATTTTTTTCTCAAGTGTCCTACCATAGCTGTGATTCAGGTGGTTATGGTTTGACTCATTGGGTACATTGGTAGAAAGAAATTGGAATCATATAATATTTTACAGAAAAAAAACGCGTTAAGTGATAAAACAAATAATGATTACATTGGCCAGGGCTGAGCAGCATGTTCCATACATTTTGCATAAAGTGTTTTTGGCCCTGTGCCTTCCAGATCACTTGCTTTTGTGAAGCTAAAAGTTTAGAATTACCATGAAAGCTATGTGAGTAATCCTCCCAGAAGGCCTCCATTATTCCAAATGGAACCATGCATTGCCTCGGGCTAATTAGGCTTTGTAGTCACTGCCTGGATTTAGGTTCCATCCATGTTTCTTCCCTTTTATTTCTTGTTATGATCCCAGCTTCATCTGGGGTGGTGGTAGAGAAGTGTATTGGGGGGACTTAAAAAAAAAAAAAGGCCTAATGGACCAGTTACATAACCGATTGGTTTTAAGAAAAGCATTGCTTGTTGAGACAACACACTGGATTTCTTTTTTGCCTTTCACCATAGATAGCAAGGAACTTGGTGAGTGTGTGTTCATGCATGCCTGGGTAGGTAATTTGAGTTTCAAGAGTTCAAGAACAGCCAGTTTAAGTTCCAGGTTTCATTATTTTCTGTGGAAAACCAGATGTGAAGCCTCACCAGAATGCATTCTGTTTCACTTCTCACTCCACCTTGCCAGGAGCTCTTATATTTCTGTAATAACAGAAAGGGCTTTGCGCTTAGCAGCAGCTGCTTGTAACATCTGCCAGATAATTACTGAGCTGAATCAGAATTCACCTGCCTTAACCTAAAGTGTGGGATGAATTCCTGATCAAGGAATAAAAGATTGATTGCAGTTACATTTTTCCATGCTTGTTAATAATCATTGCTATAGACACCAGTAAAGAGCAGATGCTTTTCTGGGGGAGGTGTAGAAGGGAGGGAGGTGGAAAGGGGGAAAAAACAACCAGGAGCACCCACTTTTAACTACATATGTGTGCATCTCATATTCAGCACAAGACAGTGACATTTGTTAACACCATTGTAAAAAGATGCCACGGCGTATGCTTCACATTCTAGATTTTCTACAGCACCTGCTGATGATCGAGCCCCATTTATGTGTGAGTATTGGTGATTCAAAAAGCTCATTATGGCTGTGTGTTACAACTTGTCTGTGAAAACCGTTTCATGCTTTTGTAACATTCTGATGCAGCGATAGTTTCAGATATAGATTGAGTGTATAGATTTTAGCTTTTTTGCATTAATATAGAAACGTAAGTTCCAACAAAGCCATCAGATTGTTACATTTTCATATTGCACTAATAATGATTGTGAACCTATTTGAAAATCATGTTTTTCAACTACTAAGCTCTTAGGCTCCTTTGTCGGGGAACGATCCTGTCTGCGTGTGCAGGCACAGGCCCTGGATTAAGAGCCGTATCACATTTCGGCATCACTGATGTTATTTTTTTTTCTTTTACTCCATGTCTAACCAAAGGTTAGTTTACATTTAAGAATTTTTTAACACAGCTCTGAAATAAGCAATTTCAATGTGTTTGTATAGTTTATAATGTACTTTTGCTCTTCTTGGTAATTTGGAAGTTTTGTGTGGCTGTGTGAGCAGACATTTGTGGGGATTGCTCTGTATGTGCTATTGCATTATGGGATGCTGGTTCTAATAACTGTGCTGTGCATATCAGGCTAAGTATTTGTGAAAGCTGCCTTCTTTAGCCTTTCTTACTGTTACTTAAAACATCAGAAAAATATTTGTAAAGCTCCCCTTCCCTTACCCTTTGCTCAAAAGAAAACCATCTTTGAACAAATATAGAGGAAAATTCCTTTAAACATTATTTGGTATAGAAATATTCCTTCCTTCTCAAGCCAGTTAAAATATCAAATACTTTGAACTGATTATCATTATTTTCACTACCATGTTCTAGCATCACCCCCACACTTCTTCCTGGCTTTTTTTCTTAAAGTTTTACTTATCTGTGTTTGACCACATTGAATTTTCAGAGATAGTAACAGGTTTCTTGAATAGGCTCGTCAGCTTGGGTTTTTCTGTTTATCTTAATTTTTTGTGTAAAATACAATCAGTCTTATTTTCCAGTATCATGTGTTATATATTTTGACTCATTAGTTTTAAGGGGTAAATATAAATTTACTATTCAGTATACCGGGTCCAGAAAAATAATGCTCCTTTTTTATTACAAAATCTCTTATTATAAAATCATAAGCATGTAATTCTATAACATAACAATATCACACTATTGCATGCCATATGACATTTTAGGTGAAATGTTTTACATTAAAACTATAAATTATTACAGCCATATTATTACCCTACCAACCACACTCAAGCAGGTATTACTTCTACTGGACCCTGTATTTTAATATCATGGAAAAGGTGTTTTATCGATGAATAGATTAAGTAAGGTCCGAATTATACTTCAGTACTCTCACCCAGCCTAGTTCTAAATCCACTGAGCTGTGGTTCCCACTTCATTTTTTAAACCTTTGGGTAAAAATGTTATGAATTGATTCCCAAGAGTCCTTGGGTTTTGCCAGGGTGATCAGCTGTAACAAGTCTAGCTGATGCCCTGTCAGAACACTTGTATTATATTTCTCCAGTTTACAATAGCCTCATAAAAAGTGATGTTTTTTTGCGATTGAGTGGTGGTGATCCACCCTCCCATCACGCTCCTGATGAGTAACAGAATGTGTCTTCTGATTCCAAATCTAAGTGACTTCACAGAATAAATGCTTTTTATAGAATAACCAGTATACTGAAATTATATGTCTTCCTCACTCAATAAATTATGGCATCAGCGTAATTCTTATTTTATTATAACATAAAAGACAATCCTTTCATCCTTGCACCCCAGTGCGAAGGTTTTAATAGTTATTGTCCATAAAGTAAGTTATGGATAGCTGGTTTCATAGTCTTTATGATTTTTACATTGTGCATTTTTATATGTATTTCTTTTTTTAGTTGTGCAAACATGCTGAACTGGCTTCAAATGCAGTATATCTCTTGCCTTTTCATTAATTTGATCATCTTGGAATCTCCCACTGAAACAAGTGTATCAACTATAAAGTCTTATAGGACAGCCCTAAACTTGAATTTTCAAATGTCATTTTCTAAACACTATAGTTGTAGTCAGCATCTAACTCAGTGCCTTCCACATTAAGGGCATTCAGCCAAGTACTTGTTGAATTAGTAAGTGACCATTCAAGTGTAAACAATAGGCTTTTTTCTGAAACCAAAATGAACTTATAAGAAGTTGTTACAAATTAGTAAAAGCATTTTTCCATAAACTTCAACAGCTTAACTTGAAGCTTGGAATGTTCATAACTTAATAGAACTAATGTTTAATTATTGATAATGCTTATTAACATCCATCATTATGTATTGTAGAAGACTGTAAAGTTATTTACACAAAATAACATAAAAACTCAGTGTTTTAATAGTGTATGCCTAATTTGTTCCTGCTAAGGAAACCAAGACTCTTTGGATGAAATCAGTGTTATTAACTAACAGTTATTTTCCTAAGAATTTATAGATCTTTCTAATTACAAAAAGTTGTTTTACCCTTCTCATTTGGAAATAAAAATAATATTGTTTTCCTCCCCCATGTAATTATTGGTAAATGCATAGTTTATCAACAGCATTTTAAATTTTAACTTCTGTTATTCTTACTATAGGATACTTCATTTTGTTGAAGTTTAGATTCTCTGATGAATAAGCTGATTTAAAGAGTTGTGTGAAACAATAGAGATGAAGGGATGATATAATTTATTTCTGTATTTTGGAAGCTTTTCCTAACAGCCAAAGCTTTGCTTCCCTTTGCTTTCATGGAGTATGTTCTCTTCCAGAATTACTTATGTGCCTGCAGAGCATTTGGAAGATTTTAGAATAAGCTTGGGACAACCTGGAGGAATAATGGCACTGGATATTTTTTCTTCATACACTGGCAGGTAAATAAAACAGTAAATCTACTACAATGAATGAATGGTATAGTAGGTTATAAAGAAGAGTTTTGAATCTACAATCAAGAAGAACTATCAAGGAAAGAAATTTCCTTTCCTTTTTCAACATAAAAAAAAAATATTTTCACCTTCCCCCTGACCTTAAGTAAATATGACATAGTGTGGAAAATATATAAAAATTCAAATCCAAACGCAAAAGTTATCTCTAATTATACCACTGAATATAGCACTTTAACATATTGAGTTCGGAGAAATTCACCCTAGGTATGAATATTATTTGTCAATTCCTTGGAAGCTACAGTTTTTGTAGTATTTAATCATGCTTTTTCTTCTTTGTAAGTATTTTCAAGGATCTTCAGATTTTATTTATTCCTTTTTTAACATACATACAGATTGAGAAATATTTTTAATGGTTTTTTTTTAGTTTTTTGGAGAATGTTGATCTGAACATCTTCATATATAAATATATATATATACACACACATATGTGTGTTAGGAAGCAGAATGTGTGCCTTTTAAATGCTCTTGGTACACAATGTATTAAGAACAGGAAAAAGTTGTGATTTTTTCCCTTAGGAAAGGCAGGAACTATGTTTTGATGCTGCTGCGGAGTTTAACACAGGGAGAAAAATAATGTTAAATTTCTTTTCCAGGTAAAATGTACCATTTTACACTCTCAGCTATGGGCCTGTTGTTTTATTTTTTCAGTTGCATTGGCAACAGAGTGCCAAATTTCTCCTTAAGCAGGTTGTAGAGCAGAAATGGCTTTGTAAATACTCTGAGACCTCAGAAGAGTTCTATGGCTTCTCAGAGATTGTTAGAACATCCCAAACACTTTGGTGACCAGTGACTCTGGGGGCATCACAATATGATGTCACTGTTTCCTCTGCAAATTGCACATGACCACAGTAATGCAGAAAGTGTTAGGGAAGGGAAGGTGTGTGTTTAATAAAGGGAAGAAATGTCATGGCCCTTGGGGCCTAATGAATTTTCTGGGAAAAGGAGTATTCACTCTCCTCTGTTTGTACAAAGCTCAGCCACACTCCACTCTAGAATGTCCTTCTCAGGGTTAATGCCATGAATTGATTAGAGCTTCCTGATGCTTTCTGTCAGAATACTAAAAGCAGTTATTCCACTCTCCCTCTGAAATGCCATTTCAAATGGCTTAATTAAAGAATATCCCAAAGTAACATCATACTCCTTTTAAGCACCGAGGCCTTAAATTTACTCAAAATGTATTAGAGAGAAAGAGAGCCACATGCAGCACTATGCCTCCCCCAGCAGACAGGACAATGGCCTAGGAGGTACAGTGCTGTGAGTGGTTGCTTCACTGCAGAGGAAGTATATTTGCTACTAACATACGGGCACTCTAAACAAAACAATCTGCATTTTATAGAGGAGGAGTCTGCAGCAGAGAGAGGTTAACTACCTTGCCCAAGTTTCATAGTTAATAAGTGGCAGAGCCAAGATTGGAATGTAAATAGTCAGGCTCTATATTTTGAACCATTGGATCCAAAGAAAGAATTGCCCAAGCCTGGGATAAAAATACAGGCAGCATGGCATGGAGGTTAAGAGCTCAGGTTTTTATAGCAAAGTGGTGTCACTTAAAAGGTCACTTCCGCTTTATTGTGTGACCTTGTCAATCCCTGGCACCTAGATGCACACATAAAGGGAATTTTTATAATTGACAGAAATGTCATTGGTATTCAACAACACTCTTGGCTGAATGAGTACAGGAGGAAGAAGAGAATTGGTCCATTCTCTTCTTTGGAACACAGGACACTTGAGTCCCGCAAACTCTCTAGGATGCATAAAGGATAATCAAGACATTTATAGGAGCATATCTCAGGTAGTGAAAGGATTCAAGACTGCAGAGTCATTTGAAGAGAATGAGGTTTCTGTATCAGAGGGTCCAGGATACTAGTCTCCTTACAACTAAAGAGGTGTGAGTACGTGAGACACTCGAGTGTTTCTCCGTAGCCCCATAGCTGAGAGTCCAGGAGTGAGGACCTCCTCCCACCTCAGGGCTGTCACTGAATGTTTTAAAAACTCTGAGTTCTCCTTCTTGTCTGCCTTCCATGCCTGCTTGTTTCTACAATATTCTCTCCAGTTAGGTTTCCAGAGGGTTAGTCCTAGTTTTCATCTTTCTGCCTTGTATCATTTGGGTAACAGCCTCACTCAGATTCTTTCATTTTTAGCCAGTGTCTTAGCATCACTTTTAAAACCCCCTCTTTTGTGACTCCATTCCCAACAGCCTTACCCCACTGTCTGCCTTAGACTCTTAGAACCCTAGTCTCATGCACAGCCTTGTTACTCAGTTTGCACAGGAAGGGGCTTCAAACACACAACCAATGGGCAGGACCCATAGGCAGGTAGACTTCCTTTTAATAGTTGAAAACAAAAGAACTAACAATCAGGTCAGAGAAAAAAAGTGAGAAATTCAAGTAGAGCCTGGACATCTACTTGCCAAAAATGTTGCGAAACACATTCAAACACAGGTGGATTATTGGATTAATAACTTCTGACCTCAAAGTTGAAAGATGGTATCATTTGACAGAGTTAAACATTCTTGCCAATGGAGAATGGATAAAATTTGAGCATGTACTTTCTTTAGAGTTTTCAGTTTCTGTAAAAATCAACTGAAAACCACTTTTGAATCAAAATTTTTATAGCCGCCTCTGCTTTCAAATGAATATATGAACATTTCTCTAGAAATTGAATTTTTCCTAACAGCATAAGATACTATCATTGATTTAACCATCTTGTGTGTTTCCCTTATATGTTGCTTGACTGGACACATTTTGTTATATGCCTGGCATTTGGCAAAATCTAAACTACTACAGAAATTGAAAAGTGACCTTGAACATAGGTGCAGTGTAAACTGCTTCCTGTATGGAGTGTTCTGTGTCTGGCCCCTCTGGGTACTCTGGATAGGTTGGAGGTGAACCATAGTCATCTTTTTCATCTTTCTTCAAAAGTTGAAGGGAATGAATTGGTCCAATCTTAGGAAGCAGAGATGTTAAATTCCTGGCTTATTTAATAATATGTTCTTTAGGACAAGGATTGTCAGCCAGGGCTGTACAGGCTTATAACTCATATGGTGCTTCTATCTTCTTGCACATGGTAGGTATGTAAAAAATATATGTTGCATAGTTTTTATTTAAAATTCTGTATTTATCCCCTTCTCTTTTCCTTTATTTTCCTGTTTCATTAGGAAAGAGACTAGACAAGATTCTTAGTGTTCAGCTGTATCTTTAGACTAAGTTATGGTAGATTGATTCTAATGTAAGGTTTTTATTTTGTTTGATTAGCTTTTTTATTTTCCCCTCAATGTAAAATTTTATATACTTACTGGCTAACTATGTAGAAAATATAAAGCAGTTAGGCCTTTTTAGCCAAATCAATAAAGAACGTATAGGACAGTCTTGCACTGGGTTACTAGGATTTGGGGGTACTCACTGTATAATTCTTTAACAGAGACATTCCAGAATTGCCAGAGCGAGAAGAAGGAGAGGGAGAAGAAAGTGAACTTCAAAATGCGGCATACAGCAATTGGAATCAGCCCAGGCGGTAAGGAGTGTTTCTGTCTTCAGCCTACTCAGTGTTTAAAAATAGGAAGGCGTGGTTTCAAATGCTGGATTACAACTTGATACTGTGACATTGGGCAGGTTGTTTAATATACCTCTATTTCTTTATGTGTAGAGAGAAGATAGTATATATCACACAGGGTTAAAACTAACATGTATACAAGGGTTTGGCATGTAGTAGGGAATAAATAAAATTAGAGAAAATTATGCATTGGTAGTTGGAATGGATATTTTCTGTAGAGTTTAATCTTAGGTATACCATCAAATGTTATTTTAAAATTTCTCTAGCATTTGTAGAAATGATATTCAAAATGTGTGTGTCGTACGATCGTGTGTTAGTAAGCATCTTGTTATCACAGGCTGCCATTATTCAGACCCATGTTTTTTCTAAAACCAATTTCATATACAACAGAAAAGATGACTTTCTTAAATATGCTCAGATATATCATTGTGCATTGCTAAGGCAAATTTTGTGTTCATGCTAAATAAAATCAAACTCACTTTAATAGAAATTCATTGAGTTCTGATTATGGACCCAGACAAGAAGCAGATGATTTTGCCATAACAGGGAAGTATAAGACATAAATCTTGCCTTCAAAGAAATTGTAATGTACTTGGGTAGGCGACATATAGATATGCACAATGTAATTAAATAAAAATAATAAGATATTTGCATTAAGTATAAAATATAAGTAATCATTGGACACTCCCTCTAAGGAGATATAAAAGTGACTATCACATTAGTTCCTCACACTTAGTAGAGACTTATATATATTTTATAACAAATAAGTAAAATGCTCGAGAGTAATTTATAGTTTTCAGAGATGAAGTACAGTTTCATGCTTTTTCTTGCTCACACAAGAATATGAAGCAGCAGCCATCACATTTTCTAGGTTGAGTCACATTCAAAGTATAGAAAATGTACCATGCTTTCACCAAAAAAGAACAAACCTGTAAGCATTTCTGACCGTTCAAAATGACTTCTTGATTTGAATTCTTTAAAAGCTGTTTAGCCTGCTTAAAGAAATCACAGTGTCTTCGTTACCCATATTGAGAACAGAATATAAATGCTAGATCTGCGGCGCAAAAAAAAAAAAATATATATATATATATATGGTAAGATGTTAAGTTTCTTATTTAAGGATGGAAGCAAAATTCTCAGATGAAATTATTTTGTAGCTGGTGACCGTAGTGATAAGCTTGAATTTTGTTGGAGGACAGTAATCATAGGGAAAGAAGATAGGGTGGCTGGATTTAATAACATTGTGGGAGGAAAAGTCGTGTTTGGAAGGCACTCTGCAAAATGTTTGAAGTCAGTAAGAGCTACATTTGAATTCTAACTTTGACACTAAGATGAGTGCCTGAATCTCTGCCAGATCTCAGTTCTTCCATCTATAAAATGGGATTAATAATAGATCCTTCTAAATTGGGGGAGGGAACAATTTAGTGTGATAACTCATGTAAAATTCTTAGCGCAGCGCCTGGTCCAGGATGAGCGCACGGTCAGTGGCCGGCCTTGTCGACCACCACCACGACCGCCATCCCCGTCACAATCCCCGTCACTGACAACTAAGCAAATAGAAGGTGTTGAACACAGAAATCATTATGAAAAATTCTTATGAGAAAGAATGAATGTAACTTCTAGATAGGAATATTTTCTATTTTTATCCTAAATTTTAACCTTCATGGTGGCCTAGGAGATGTCTCTAAAGGTGGTAATTAACTTTAGAAAGAATATGTCTTGAGCTTTCATAAGTCTTAAAAATGGTACTCTACACCCTTCTATGTAGAAGCACTAAGGTATTTTTAGGGAAAATTTCATTGAGTATTATGTTCATAGAATATTATGAGGAAGCTTACCAAAATAATCACGTCTTTTAGTAAATGAAGAGCAAGGGTTATGAATATTCTTTATATCTTTGGAGATGTGGTAGGAAATTTATTCATGCATTCAAAAAAGTTTTACTTTGTGTGGAAATAGGGAACACTTTTTAGCAAAGTGTAAATTTTAAAATTGCAAATAAGCTGTGTTACTCTTGTTTTGCATGTGATTTTGATTTAAAAAATTGTTTCATGTGTCATTTTCCAGCTTGCTTACTTTTCTCTCAATCCAGTATTTTAAAGATCTATTATGATTCCTAAAGATCTAATTAATTCAATTTAGTTGTTGTAGTGCATTTCAGTATATGAATATACCACAGTTTATTCCCAGATTGAATTTTGAGTATTTAAGAGTTATTCACTATTATAATAGCTCTGTGCAGGAAATACATCAATTTCCTTATATTTATGTAGGAGAATTTATCTACGTATAGACCCAAAAGTGAAATTGCTGGTTCATAGATTTAATGTATTACTCACTTTCTTAAAAGTCGTCAACTTGTTTTATAAGATGGCTATAACAGTTTTTCCTTCTTTTTCTAATATATGAGAGTTCCATTTTCCTCACATCCTTGTTACTTCATCATAGGATCATTTTTAAAAGAAGGTTTTTGTCAGTCCGATGACAAAAATGGTACCGTGTCTTAATTAGCAACATGTAAGTGTAACAGGATTGAGGTGGTGGAGCTCACATTTGCCCATTTGTCATATGAATTAAATTTTGTATGTTGCTTAATCACATTATTTCGGTAGTTATAATCATAAAAAGAGTAATAGTAGATTTACTGGTTGTTTACTATATGCCAAAGCTTTGTTTTGCACTTCACATGTTTTCATTAATTTAATAATTACAGCAACTCTCTGATGTAGAGACTCTTATTGCCTTCATTTCACAGATGAGGAAAGCAAAAGAGAGACTACATAGGTTGCAGAGGGTCACGCTATTAACAAGTAGCAGAAGAGCAGGACTCCAACCCAAGGACTTGGTTCAGAGCTTACACAGCCTGGCCTCAGAGCTCTGTTTCCCTTTTGCTTTTCTGAATTTCATTCTTCTTAAATCTCTGTGTAGGTCTAAGAAAGGCTGCCATTTTTACATAACACTGACTTCATACACGATCCATAAGATTTTTCTTTTATGGGTCTTCTTTTTCTTTCCATGGAATATTTGCCATGTTCCAGTCAGTGAATAATGAGTCTGGTTCCTCAGCACTGTTCTCATTTTGGCAGTCCATCTTTGGCTGTCTTCTCCAATGTTTTAAGTGGTTACAGCCTTTTTTCTAGGGACTATATTTGAAAACACTGCTATCTGTGCCAAAACCTGTGTGAGTATATGGTACTATTATCCAAAAGTTGTTTAACTCCTCAGTGCCTCTTCCCTTCTTTGTAAGATGGGTCTAACAAGAGTATCCACCTCATAAGGATGTTGTGAGAATTAAATGAAAGCGTGTAAAACAGATAATAAAGCTCAGCATGTGATCAGCCTTAATAAGTGTTTGCTGCTGCTATTATTTTTAATCAAGAAGTAATAAGACTCACTTTTTAATTGATACCAACCACAAAACACCCTAGGAGATACTTTCTTATATTCTTTCTTTTCTTTTATATTTTTTATGTCTTAAGAAAATTAAGGAGTCCCACACATGTATTCTGGCTTCTTAAATATTAATACAATGACTAATTTTACTGACTTATTTACTTTGCCGTTTTACTTTAGAAACTGCTTTAAGAGACAAGGAAGGTTGTTGGTTTTTGTCTTTCACAGAATTCCTAGGGAGAAAGTGATGAGTAGGATTTTAAGAGTTGAAACTGTTCACATAAATTTTATAAGATTAAAGATCATGGTAAGATGTTTTTAAACAGGAAGGATCTCTAGGATTATAGATTTCTAATAAAGAGTTCGGATCAAAGAAGTGTCTCATCATCTGACTTGATCTGACCAGTAGCTGACCTCTCACTCCCCCAGGAGAGCTTGTTTATCCCCATCCTTTTCTTACTAGGACCTCCCTCCTTGCCCTGGAGCCTGACTCCAACCTTTCCTCTCCCCTGCAAGCACCTCAAATGTCAAGGTTGAGCGCATGTTGGGACCATGCGTTCTTCTCCCGTTGAATGCCCCACATTGTCTCCCTGCAGCATGGAGCAAGTTGCAGTCTCACTGTCTCAGAGTTTCTGCTTCGTGTCTTTTTTTCCTCCAGTTCCCTAAGCTGCTCCCTCATCTTAGTCAAACCCCTCACTGCAAATCAGCTTATTCTTATATCCCAACCTTTTCACAAGATGTGTACTTTCAGTTCACCCATAGTTCCTCTAGATATTTGGAATTATTATAAATGAGTTCATGTGTTTTTATGTGTTTAGGGGAAGTGTATGCAAAATAGAAGAAGTAGCAAGTGCCAAGGCCCCAAGGCAGGAGTACATGTCTCTTGAACTTAAGGAAAAGCAAGAAGATGGTGTAGCAGCTGGCATGGAGCAAGGAAAGCGGAGAGGCATTGGGAGATGCTGTTATGGAGATGGTAGGGGGATCAGATCGTGTAGGATCTTGTCAGCCACTGACTGTTAGTTACCAGATCTGCACCGGCAAGAAAGACTTGGACATACATCAGCTTCTAACGTCTTGTGTGTAGGAATGTTCTTTCTCTTGATTGGGTTGCTAAGTTTAAAATTGTCTTTTCAGGCATAACTGAATTTCTTGATTACTTAGTGTCTACAATAATAGAGCTCTTTAAAAAGGATATTTTTAACACTGGTCTGTGCTTAGCCTGGGGTGCCTAAGTCCAGTATTTACTTTTAACAAATCAGCTTCAGAAATACATGAGTATTTATCAGAATGTATAAAACACATAATTGGGAAGTATTTAAAATGATCTTGTTTTACTAGTGAAACTTCAATAAATTGAGCAAGTAATATTTGAAAAGTTAACACATAGAGACATTTTATTGACTTAATTTAAAATATTAACATTTTTAACAATTTGAGTCCTTTTTAAGTGTGCAGATCAGTGACAAATATATTCATATTGCTGTGTAACCATTACCACCATCATCTCTAGATCTTTTCTCATCTTGTAAAATTGAAACTTTAACCTCATTTGATAACACCTCATTTCTTCCTCATCCCAACTTCTAGCAACCACCCTTTTAGTTATGTCTCTATGGATGCGACTATTCTAGGTACATCACATAAGTGAAATCATAAAATATTTTTGCTTTATTTCACTTAGCTGGCTTATTTAACTTAGCATAATGTTCTCATGGTTAATCTATGTTGTAGAATGTGTCATAATATACTTTTTAAAAAAATTATCGTTCAATTACAGTTTCTTCTTAAGGCTGAATATTATTCCATTACTTGTATATACTATTTTCCTTACCTATTCATCTGTAGATGGATACTTGGGTTGCTTCTACCTTTTAGTTATTGTGACTAATATTCTATGAACATGGTTGTACAAATATATCTTCAAGACCATGCTTTGAAATCTTTTGGGTCTCTACCCAGAAGTGAAATTGCTGGACCATATGGTAATTTTATTTTTAATTTTTTGAGGAGCTTCCATACTGTTTTCCATAGTGGCTAAAATATTATATATTGCTGCCAACAGTGCAAAGTGGTTTAAATTTCTTCACAGTTTCTCTCATTTCTCCTTGGCAACATTTATTTTCTGTTGTTGTTGTCTGATAATAGCCATCTTAATGGTTGTGAGGTGGTATCTCATTGTATTGCAGTTTTGGTTTGCATTTCCCTAATGATTAGTTGTGTTAAGCATCTTTACATGTGCTAGCAGGCCCTTTGTTTGTCTTCTTTGGAGAAATTTCTATTTAATTTCTTTGTCCATTTTTAATTAGGTTGTTTGTTGTTGTTGAGTTGTAGGGGTTTTCTATAAATTCGAAGCCTTATCAGATATGATATTTTCAATAATTTCTCCAATCTGTAGGTTGCCATTTTACTCTAATGATAATATTTTCTGATGAACGAAGATTTTGTTTTTGTTGGTGTCCAATTTGGCTATTCTTTTGTTGTCTGTGCTTTTAGTGTCATTTCTTTCTTTCTTTTTTTTTTTAAAAGGCCAGATCCGTTGTCATGAACTTTTCCCTTGTTTTCTTATGAGTTTAACATTTTATTTATTTTTTTACAGGGTTGAACTTTGGAGAGAACCAAGCAAATCCTTGGGCATCAGCATTGTTGGTGGACGAGGAATGGGGAGTCGTCTAAGCAACGGTGAAGTGATGAGGGGCATTTTCATCAAACATGTTCTTGAAGATAGTCCAGCTGGGAAGAATGGAACCTTGAAACCTGGAGATAGAATAGTAGAGGTACTCTCCACTGAGCTTTCTGTGCTAAAATTCTTCACCTGTTGCATCCTCTTTACCAAGGGAATCTCCATCTTTACCCTGGTTGCTCATCTGAACATTAGAGTAAAATATGTTTGTGGTTAAAACATTTTGTTTTTTTAATTTTTAAAATTTTTTTAATTCTCACCCAAGGATAGACCCATTGATTTTAGAGAGAGAGGAAGGGGAAGAGGGTGGGGAGAGAGAGAAAAACATTGATGTGAGAGAGAAAAACATTGATCAGTTGTCTCTAGAAGTACCCCAACCAGGAATCGAACCTGCAGGTATTTGGTGTACGGGGCAACTCTCCAACCAACTTAGCCATTCGGCCAGGGCAAAGCATTTCTTATTTGTTTCTTTTTATCTTTAATTGTTGTTTTCAGTATATGCTGACAGATTATATATCTTGATGTTTGGGAGTATAACCAACCATTTTTAAAAACACTGGCTCTGAGAGAAAGTAAGTTCTTGTTAAAAGAGCAAAGCAAATTTCTTGGGAAAATAATTCTTTAATAGTGTACATTCATATGTAAAATATGTCCATCATAATTAAGTTGAAATTGAGATTTCATTTAAAAAATATTTCACAATTGTCATTTCATTGTAAACCTTGTTGGATGAGATTTTTTTTTTCCAAGTGAGGTGTTTTTATAAAATCTTTTATGTAAGGGCCTGATTACCTTTCGTATAAATACTCCCAGCCCCAGTCCAAACTCAGATTTTCCTTCTTCTCAGCACTGTGCCCATTCATCACTCAAGGGTGCATGTGTGTTTGCCACATATGTGTGTACACATGTATTTTGTTATATATGAGAGAAAAGAATTTAGTCAAATTGTACCTACATCCTTAATTCAAAGCAAAGTTTAATAGTTTAAATAGACTCTTCCCTCAGGAATCACTCGCTCATTTACTTAACAAATATCTGTGGAACAGCTGTTGCATTCCAGGTGCTCTAGCATGCACTGGGCATCCCGCAGGAGACAGGCACCCTGCCTGCCTGTCAAGTGGGACAGACTTGACAAGCAATCAAGTCACTTCAGAGCAGTGTGATAAATTATTTGATCATGATAAGCATAGTTTTACTGCAGTTAAGAGGGTAAAGAGATACCTGACCCAGATTTGCTGAGTTGTCATGATTTGTAAAGTAGACTAAAAGAGACAACTTCCAAATAGAAACTCATCAGTTTCTTACTATGATGACCATTCTATTTATTGTATGCGTGATTGTCTCTCATTTTCTAAAACCATAGAATTCACACACTAAAATGACTTAATTGTTCAGAAGAAGGTTATCACTTGGTCATTATTTTAAAATTAGCATTTGGAGGATTGATTGATCGATTGATGATTACTGAGAGCTGAAGAAGGAAGAAGATTGAGAGTGTAGAAAAAGCAAGGGCCATGTATGTTTTATTTTCCATCCGACTAGTTACAAAAAAGAATGGTGTTACTCTCTCCTGCACACTTACCTATCTTTAGATGAAATCGTAGCCCCCTTTTAAAGAATTCTATCTAAAATTTACATTTTGATGATCACAAGACAGTTTATTTTTGGGGTACTTCACTACTAAATACCGTTGATATAAGTAGAAAAAGTAAGAAATGCTTATAATTATTTCTGGAAAGGGTTGGTCATAGTTTGCACCAAAACGTTGTTTAAATGTATTAAAGAATGTTAAAACATCCCTATCCAATTGAAAATGATTTTGTGTGTGTGTGGTAAAGTACTGTATGCTGTTTAGCAGTGATTTGTTGAATTCTGTTATGTGTGGGGGCTTTTCTCATAGATAAGGAAGCCCTAGGCCTCTGTAATCCTGAGGGTTCTATGGCATATTCCTGCTAAGAGTTTCTGAAAATGTTTATAGACTAGATGAGTAGAGACCTGCAAATGATTTCTTTCTAAGTATAGAGTTCTTTGGATGTGAGCAAAAAATATTTAATGTCCTCTTATATTTTCCCACTAATGGAATATATAGTACACGTGAATACTAACTTTTATTCTACAAAGTTAGAAGTCATTTTTAATATGCACTGAAAGAGATGTTGTTAAATATCACTGAAGTATCAATCTGAGTTTTTCAATTACATGTATATACTTATGTATATACTTTTTAAAGGAGATAATCTTCTATGCAGAGATCAAGTAATTTTCTTTTCCAGAATTGTGTCCCCTCTATGTTTGCTATTTTGTTGTATGTACCATATTGTGGTAATTGGAAATGATAAAATGATATAGTATCCTATGGTTTTCTGACAGGATTAGCATTTGGCCTTTCAAACTATTTTCCTTCCTATTCATGTAGTGCATCAACTGAGCTCATCATCACCGAGGCAAGCCATGCTGTACAAAGGTTACAAAATAACTTTCATTTCCAAGCTACTTATATCAGAACTACTAACAAGTAAGCACAACTTCTTGGCTTCCTGCTCCTGTCATGTCTACTGCAAAGATTCTTTGCAAAGCTAACCTTACCATAACCTGTTACTTCTGAATGTCAGAGTTTTGTTTTCAACTTTCCCTGTACAGAGAAAAATACACAATTCCATCACCCATCCGCTCCCCAAAGCACTCTTAATGAATTGGAAAAAAAATTTCCACAATGACTTTCATGATGAAGACAGTGCTACTAGGCAGTTCCCTTACATTATTTCTTTAATTATGATGATTTATTTTAAAGGAGCAATGAAGCAGCATAAGGGAAGCAGAAGCAGAACTTTCATTCTAATTGATTATTATTTCAGTTGATTAGTAGAGACAGAAATCAGTGTCCAAAAGAAGGGACCACAGTCTGCTGACCAGGTTAAAAGTTCTGAAGCCTCACAACATTCTCAATTATTTTGGATTCTGAAACTGATTTTCCCAGGAGCCTCCTCCAAGGATCTTCAGAACTCCAGATCCATAAATTGTTCTGTTGTTCTATAGCTTCTTGAAATGTTAAGCTGAGGCCTTCCATTGCAGGTGGATGGCATGGACCTCAGAGATGCAAGCCACGAACAAGCTGTGGAAGCCATTCGGAAAGCAGGCAACCCTGTAGTCTTTATGGTACAGAGCATTATAAACAGACCAAGGGTAAGCAAACACAGAGGGCAAGGTAGGCATATCCAAACAGTGTTCAACTTGGAATCTAATTGCATCCAGAGCCAAGTTGTCTCTAGAAGCAAAGATACTAAGTCTTGGAATCTTAGAAGACTTGTTAAAAGTTTGTTTTGCTTGTTTTTCTTAATTGATTTATCCTGAAAGTCCCTTCTACCATGTTTAATAAACACTTGAAGTTTGTTTTAAACTTACAGAGGTAGGTTTCGTTGGTGGACAGTGATGGAAAATTATTAATATTCATTATAGACATAAAGTATGTAAGTTGTTAAGAGAAATGTGGTGTAGTTTTTCAGGTTAGTAGTCTCTGACCTTTAGTGGAGTCCCTTAGAAGCCAGTGAGATGACATTTTCTTTATAAATTCATTTTCTTAGAATTTTCAGTTTATAAAATCCCATGATCACGTGCAAATGATCTTAATGTATTTGTCTATCCCACTAAACACTAAGTTTACACATGGTGGATTTTATTCAAACTATATGTCTCTATACTAGTTATTTCATAACTGCTGTTTCCCAGCTTAATCACTGCATAGCTCTTCATTGCTGATTAGTCCCTAGTAGACAGAAACCTACAAACCCGTTTTACCATAGTCATCACAGGTAGAATGGCTTCAAAATTATTTTTAAATATATAAGTGCATTTAGTGACTGTTGTGGATGGAGAAGATACTAATGAGGCTCTATATATTTGAGATGCTCTAATATTGCTGAAGATGAAAATGGTACCAATTGTTTAAAACTATTTTTCTATTCCTTCTTTATGCCTCAGTAAAAAGAAAATTATTTTAATGTGCAGCAGTTCTTAAATATATTTGGGCCGCACAGCCTTTAGAAAGTTCATCAGAAACACACATATGCACTGAAAAGTTTGCACATTATTGCCAGAGTTTCCTGGGTATCCTGAAGTTTATAGAGAGGCTCACTTCCAGATTTAAGCTAAGAATCCCTGGCATGCTGATTCTCTTTGAGATACCTGCTTATTAGCTATTAGGGTTGGTTGTCTTTAAAAGGAAAAGGTAAACATATGTGAAGGAAGTTAAAAGAATTATCTAAAATTTAAAATATGTAATTTTATATAAAATACATTTAACTTTTAAAATTAAGAATTTAAGATATCAATGCCCAAATCATGGTAGGAAAGTAGCAAACAGCTCTGTAGATGAGATCAAAGTAATTTGTCAAAATCTGTGCCATTGAATAAAAGTGACTAGATTTATCTTATTGGTCCTTCCTTTTGTTGTCAAGACAGGTGTAGCTCTGCTCTGGGTTTACTGTAAGGAATGAATTTAGTAGTTCTTAATGTAAGCATTTATCTTCACATCTGCAGTTTTTAATCATTCAGTTGTTTTTTTTGTTAGGTAATAATTATTCATTCAGATGAGAAAATCTGCCAAATGGTAGAGCTGCATCATACTGCAATCTTTTCAAATGCTATTCAGTTTGTTTAAATAACTACAAATCCTTCTACATTTGTTTCCATTTGTTGTGTTAAACATAGACACAGCATGATAATGTTGGTAAATGGCTGTTTAAGTTAAAGCTATTTTTTTGTGTGTGGGTGGGTATTGTGTATTTTCTCGTTTTATTTTTAATTTCAAACTTTTATATCATTTAGGACTATACTATAAACTGCTGAATAGGATTCTCAGTACTACTTTTTGAAAACTTAAACTAGAAATATTTCAATGCCACATTTTCTAATGAGCTGGGAAGATTTTTTTTCACGCACCTGGAAAATATTTCTATTTTATTATCTGAGTTATAATGATGCCTGATTTTATAACAATTATTCCAGGATAAATGTTGCTCAAGTAAGGTTCCAGGACATGCCACCCCAAAGTATGGCACTTTGGATATTGAATATTTTAAGCTAAAGGAATTTGAGAAAAGACAGGTACTAAAAGGACTCTGACCTCCGCTTTTTACCCTGAAGCAGGTTGTAAGATCCTCCTGTGAGAGATGCCCTTCCTATACCTGGAAAGAAGAGATGGAGGGATGCTGAGAGGAAACTAGATGAACAGACTTTACTATGTTCCCCCTGGTTTACTCTGCTTAGCTCATATTCTTTTGTCCTGTGAGACTTTCCACTACTACTAACTGTTCATCCAACCTAGTATAAAAATGCTCAGATTTAACTGTTTTTTCAGGTCTTTATTTCCTTATGAAGGCTCCATGTCATATAAAACTTACATTAAATCAATATGTAACTTTTCTCTTGTTAATCTGTTTCTTATTACAGAGATCCAGCTGAGAACCTAAGATGGATACAGGAATTTTTTTCCTTTTCTTTAGGAAATTATAATTAATTTTGAACTGAAAATGAGATACATTTTGTATTCAATTATTTACTTCCCTATGGAAATAAATTGAGTCTACTATAATCTAAAGGGAAAAAAATCACAAGTAACTAAGTTTCTTAATGGTAAATGTTTTGTTTGTGGGTGTAATAAAGCTTTAAGAAAAATTTATACATAGGCTCTTAGACTGTTCAAGAACTAGAACGTCCCAGAACTAGCCCTGATTATTCCACCAGTGTGACAGTTCACAGAATTTAGTCTGACTGCATCATCATAGGAAAGGGTAGGCCCTTTTAATACGGCCAGAGAATGTTTTTGTCTTCCCTATGCTGTTTCTTATTTAATAAGATTTCTATTTTTATCAGCCATTGGAACTATGAACAAAAGTTTCGTCATTGATTTTTTTAATAAAAAATATAATGTTTCTATAAATCTTTCTTTAATAATAGTGATCTACCACTTCCCTTGCTGTGTTCATGCTGTACTTTTATATTCTGTTCTCAGGGCCAAATTCTAATCCTGTAAGAGCTGCAAATAAAAAAAAAAGAAAAAGGAAGGAAGACAAGAAAGCAAAACAAAAAACTAGAACTCTTTTTAAATACTATATTTCTTACCATTATAGTTTTATTTTATATTATTCTACAGAATTATAAAGGAAATGTAAAATAGAAAAATTCCATGTATGAGGATTAGAAATAATCTCTACCTTCCATAGCACTGAGGTGTTTTTTTTTTTTAATTTTTTTTTTTGCCTAGGATATGTTTTTAATCTCTGCCTAGTCATTTCTTCCATCGTGATGCATGGTCACATTCCTTGGCATTTGTGATCTTCTTTTTTGTAAAGCAGGAGTTGACATTTAAAACTGAAAAGCAGAGCAAACGTTCAGATGAGCAGAAATGTCATTGTGCCCATTTCTTTTTTCTATCTTCTCTCTGTAGGAAAAACATTGCGGAAGAGCAGATTGAAAGGGTAATGTGGCGTGAACTTCAGTACAGGCGTACTGAGTGAGGGTAGTCTTTGCAGAGTGTTCTCCCATGCAGGGTGGTGTCACGTGACAGTCTCTCCCTACTCTTGATCTTGCCAGTAAAAATTTTTTATAGCGAGAAGTAACACAAACATTTAATTGGAGCCAAAATGAATTTTAAATGTCTGCAGTTTCCCCTGAAAGATGTAGTCAATAAAAGAAAAAGATAGCGGGTATGAAGAGAAGAAGAATTTATTGTGCTAAGGAAATTACTTTTTTTCCTCCCCTTAAACTATGAAAATGCTAAATTCTATCTGGCAGTCATCCTGCCTTTAATATGTATATTCAAATTCAGAAGTCCTAGCTCCATGTATCACACACAGGTAAGCCACAAAACCTATGAGAAAAACTCTAGGGCAGGACTTCAAATATTATTCAAAACAATTGCCCAATATAGAAAAATGTGGGAATTTTTATAGAGAACTTTAAAAAAATATATATATATAGTATTCCTACTTACAAAAAAAGTGGGCAGAAATGGAGACTACCACTGTAAAGTCACTTTTTTAATTGTTGATACCTTTTTTTAACTAAATTATTGACTTTAAGCAACCTTAATATCTAGTCAAAGTATGAAAATTTCCTTACTGGCAAATGAGATAGAAGATTAATGAAGGTACCAGGGCATTAGCAGGCAAACATTTAATTTGCATACTGAAACACATAGACTGTTCTTTGCTTTAAAAAAAAAGCATAATTTGCCTTTAAATATACGTTTTAAAAACTTACTATTTTAGTTTTGAAACATGTTTAGTATATAAAGCAGGCAAATATATATACATCTGTTTGATAGTGAAGACATTTAGCAAAAGTAAAATAATTTAGGGATCCATTTGACAGACTCATTTCCCTGTGTGGTTTGTGGCCAGATTTAGATAGAAGCGTAGATTCAGGTCACTAGAGGTAAACATTTAGTTTTAGACTGCCTAATAAGATGTCATTATTAATAGTAGATCTCACAGTCTGACAGGATCTCTAGTTCTGCACAGTTTTTGAAATCTGTAAGTACTTGGTTTTTAAAACTGAGTTGTTTGGAATACATTTCTTTGCGCTCAGCGCCTGTTATGTTTCTTTTTAGAAACCCCCCTTGCCTTCCTTGCCGCACAACCTTTACCCTAAGTACAGCTTCAGCAGCACTAACCCATTTGCTGATTCTCTGCAGTTCATCGCTGACAAGGTTGGAGAATGCCCATTGTCTTGCCATTGCCTTTTGCAGATGTTTTGTTCTTTGTTACTATTGTGCCTTGTCCCAGTTCACTGCTTACTTAATTTGGGCAGGGGGAAAAAAAAACAAAAAACTGTGTGTTTGGAGTGGGCATGTAAATCCTTTCTTAAGCACATTTTTCTCGCCAGAGAGTATTCATTTTTGTAGCTGAAATTAGATGGTCCTTCTGAAGGGTAAGGGAGAATTGTGAGTGCAGTGCCTTTTCTGTGTTTTGGTGTGAGTTAAATGTTCTGATATTTAAGTTTTTGTTAGTTGCCAAATATATGAAATACTGTCACATATCATATTTTTAAAACCCTGTAATGGTTTAAGTCTTTAGTAAACTTACACAAGGTGGTCCTAAAATCCCTCCTGTGAGTTAATTATACCACAGAAAATCATGTATTTACAGGAGTCCATTGAATATTCATACAGCACGTCCATTTAAATGCCTGAACCAGGAACCATGTAACTGTTGCAACACTTGTAAATCCGGACTTGGATATTCTCATATTCTGATGAAATTATAAATCCAAAATTGAAACAAAAACTTAAAAGATCTAATAGACTATAATTTGATCATGAAAAGGAAGAAAGCTGTGAACAATTTCAGGAAGCATTTTATGAATATTCATTGGAATTTCATGTTACTATAATGAATAAAACCAAAGATGATTTATCTGAAGGAATATATTTTCTGTTACTGTAGGAATTACAGAATTCAAGTAGAGTTACCTTCCGTTGTTCCCCAACTAACCCTTTTACTCCCACACCATATAAGGTTTGTCTTAGTGTGAAATTTTCATGAGTAAGTGGTGTGTTACCGTGTGCTGTGTGTGTACATTATACTGTGTGCATACATAGCATGGAGTGATTTCAAGTGCACTTTATATCTTTGCCAATGAACACTGAATGATCTTTGTTAAAGAGATATATTCTTATTAATAAATTATAAGTGTTAGCAACAAGCCAACTTTATGATCTCAGTTTAGAATGAGGGCTTTATGAGTAGTAAAATAGAACACCTAATTGCCTTGAATAAAGGCTTGTATTAGTTTTATGATTCATTAGCTATGTTAGGACACCATTTTCATTTACTCATAGTGTAAAGATGTACCTAAGATCCTCAATAGTTTATAGACAGGTTTATTTGTTTGTTAAGGAAAATACCAGCTCAGAAAAGTTATGAAGCAATTAATATCTAAAAATTAGTACTCATAAACTTAATAAAATTATAGGAAATTTAAATTAAATTTTGTTCTAATTTTCAAAAATGAAAATGGGCTTAATTCATGCTTGATAACATTTTTTGTCATTACAGAGAAGTAATTTTTTTTTTATTTTAACCAGAAAAAATTTAAATTACATATTCCTCCCCAACTTAATATGTATAATGAACTTTGACTGGGTCTGTTTATTTTTTATTTGTAAATTGTTAGTTTGAGAGTTTTATGGCCCAGTACTTGGGAAGATAACAAAGGTGTAGTTTGCACTATAATTCTTGTGTGTTTGACCAATGGCGTGTAAATAGAACATTTTAATACAGTGCATTCTGTAACTTGAAAATCTATTGTTCCGTAAGTCTCTATCAATCAGCTTTCCTGTGCTTTGCCAGGAAAATTGTAATTCATGTTTATTATGATCATTGTGAGGTAACTTAGAATTCTGAAGTTTTTCTGAATCATCAAGGAAAGATTACATTCAGTGCCATATAGTTTTAGTATTAGGTATAGTTGGTGGTATTCTGATTCTTGATACCAATTAGTAATCCCCAAGTATTTGTGCTTGCCTAACCCTTAGTGTGTTCTGT
Organism: Pteronotus mesoamericanus; assembly: GCF_021234165.1. Classification (NCBI taxonomy): domain Eukaryota; kingdom Metazoa; phylum Chordata; class Mammalia; order Chiroptera; family Mormoopidae; genus Pteronotus; species Pteronotus mesoamericanus. The sequence goes on along the minus strand of NW_026555245.1, from coordinate 28,277,963 downwards.
AAAAGTCTTTTGTTTTTAAATCACATTTTTTTCCCAAATAACACATGTAAAATAAAACGAGATATATTAGAGGGATTTTTATGTAGAATGAAAGGTGAAATAAAGAAGGATAAGAAAATATAGGTTCCAGGCATCAGAGATACTGTCATACCAACATTAGAACTTTAGCTGGGTGACTCTGACTCTTGAATTAGGTACTGCCTTACTATGGAAATTGGAGACAACCTGGTGTAATAGAACGTGCATTGCCCTGGGTTAGGAATTAAGCAAAAAGAACTCTAGTAGCATTGTGTGATTTTGAACAAAACCTTTCACTTTTCATAGCCTCGGGTTATTAATCTGCAAAGTGAACTCAGTGATTTAACGTCCTTTTAAATTTAACACTCTGTTTGATAATCTATAACTTGATGAAGCCACGTCCTTATTTTGGATAAGGATCTATGTGACAGCAAGTATACCATACTTTCGGTTTGTACAAAGTATTCTCCCATGTTTCCCGTTTACCTTGCAAGCTACCTTGGCAAGGGAACACTGGTGTTGTCCCTGAAAAGGAGCCCCTCAGATCCAAGTCTGTAAGCTCTGTACTAACAGCCTAGCTTCATGGGAGATGAACGTGCATGTGTAATGCTCCTTTTCATGGATTTGTTGACACAGTCATTTGGAGAGAGGATTCAGGTAGCAATAAAAAATTATTTATATGTAGTCTCACTAGCAAGCTTTGAATTTCTTTGATTGTTTGATTAACATCTTTATTTTTTTCTAGTTTTTTGGAAGCCTTTCCTAGACCCCTCCCAAATCTTGCCTAGACCCCAGGACATTTATGATAACCTATGAATGAAAATTTCCAAAAGGGGAAGTTTACATCATTTTTTATCTTAGGCTATTAAGCCTTAAAATTGAATAGTTCATCACTTTAAAATACCAAATAATAATTTAATGAATTGTTCTGTGAACATACCACTTTATTTTTGTAAACTTCACCTGAATCCTGTCTGCCATTTTATTTATAAATGTATTTATATTTCCCATTATTTATGTGTCAGATATTTTAAAGCCATTTTTTTTTTGTTTTTGACATTATTGTCTCATTTCTTTTCCTTAACTTTTTTCCCCTTAAGCTGCACTTACCCACTGCATTCCTCTTGTTCCCACAGGCACCCAGTCAGTTGGAAACAGAGCCAGAAAAGGCTCCATTGTGCAGTGTGCCTCCGCCCCTTCCTTCTGCATTTGCAGACATGAGCGCTGATCCTTCCTCATCATCTGCAAGCAAAATCTCAGAAGTGGACAAAGAGGATGAGTTTGGGTATAGCTGGAGTAAGTTCTCTTTTTGTAATGCATTTAATTATAAGAGGTATTAAAAGAGATCTGTGGTTCTCAAGGCTTATGTCCTAAATGAAAAGGGATGTTTCAGCTTTAGTTATAAATACTGCAGTTTTGTGTGGGAAAAAAATGCTGTTTGTTTTTTCTTGAATACAGCACGCATTCCCAAGGCATGAAATCATATTCCTTCTTTTATTCAAGTCCACATTTCTATTAAGGCTCACTTTGCCATTTCTATAAGAATTAGAAAGGACAGGACACTCGCTCAGGAGCTATTACTACATCAACGACCTGTGGTCTAGAACAGGTCATCGCCCCTCTCTAGGCTTCAGATTCCTCCAATTGTTGTTGATACTACTCCTTGAAATGTGGTGTTTTCTCTACTTGAATGGTAATGTAGTACAATTATTGAGATAAAAACTTTGGGCATTTGACAAATTGTTTAACCACCTCTAAGTTTTAGCTTAGTGGTTTATTCCTCTTTTAAAATGCACTTTTTATCTCCATTTGCTCACTTCAAATTAGATAATGTCTGAGGGGTGCTGAGTACAATGCCTGATGTACCGGAAGCATTCAAAGGCAGCTGTTAGTAGGATCATTGGGGTGTCTCTGTTTTCTAAGGAAAGAAACCATTTTACAGGAAAACATTAAAAATTCACCCAAGAGTTATAAATGTGTCAGTGCTTTAAAAAGTTTCATTTTAAAAATAGAATTATTTCCTTTAAGAAACCTATGGCATATGCTATTCAGAAGTACAGAATGTAAAAGTTATGTTGCTAGATTCTAGAAGGATTCAGGAAATGGCAGTTTATGAAATTACCCAGTTAAGAATCAATATAGAATACATGTCAGCCATATAGTAACATTTTTTAAGAGAGGATTTGTAAAATTTACAGTTCTCAGTCTGTTTTCAATGAAATTAGAGCATATTGCCAATCCACCAAGGTGGCCAGAATACATTCTGAGGAAAGCGTTAAATGGAATGTTTCAGTTACCTATTATCATATCACTGGCTGCCCCCAACTTTAATGGCTTGAGAAAACAGTTTATTATTATTGATCTGTGAAGGTCCTGTGGTAGACTGCATTCACTTGGGCTGGGCCTCCAAGATGGCTCAGTCACATGCCTGTCAGTTAGTGTTGCTCCTGGCTGATTCCTTATCTGGGCCTGTGACACAGGGCACCTACATTTGGTTCTAACTCTTGAACATGTGGGATGGAAGATATGAGGGGTCTCATCTACTTAGGACATGTGTCTGAAAGGTGGGACAGGTACACTCATGTGTCCTGACTCTGTGCAATAACAAAATTCATTCCCTTTACTCTAGATATATGGGCCAAGTAACTGCCCAACATGCTATGACATGCAGGAGAAAAGCTTCTACTGACCAATCATGATGAATATTCTAGATTTTTTTGTTCTCTTCTGCAAATGATAAATTTCTATTTTAATCATAGTCTGAGTTTGTTAATATGAATCACTCTTGGAACTGACCACCCCAGGTAAACCAACTGATCAGATACTGGGTACTCTCTGCACCCTGGATGCAAAGAAATTCCTCAAAGTTTGAGCATTCCAGGAAATCAGTCTTAGTGCCCTGGTGGCCAGTCTACTTAGATTTTCTTAACTGCCAAGCATCTTTTGGTACAAATAATGCCCTTTTGAGGCTATTCTAAGCAGCTTTCTATAGGAAAACATTTGACTGAATTAACTCTCAGTACCTGTAATTTTGTTGTTATTGTTGTTGTTGTGTGTAGAAAATATCAGAGAACGTTATGGAACTCTCACAGGAGAGCTACATATGATTGAACTGGAGAAAGGTCGTAGTGGTTTGGGTCTAAGTCTTGCTGGGAACAAAGACCGATCCAGAATGAGTGTCTTTATAGTGGGGATTGATCCAAATGGAGCAGCTGGAAAAGATGGTCGATTGAAGATTGCAGATGAGCTTCTAGAGGTAATTTCTTGTGGAAAATGCTGAATATACTTTGTGGAATCAGTGCAGTGGAATCATCAGTTTCTAGAAAATTCACCTGGGCCTCATATGGAGATGGGGAAAACTGTCGCTTACCTAATAAAATAGATGCACTGCAGCAAATTTAGCACTAAACCAAGTCTCTACTAAGTAGAGTCTATGTTCCCATTAACTTCCATTTAAAGGTCATGACTGTGTAGCACCAGAAACAGTTTTTGCCCCAAGACAGTAATAAAGATTACACTTCAAAAAACCTTTTTTTGTGTGTGCTGCATTTATTAGTAGCTTTTGAAAAGCCAAATGACCAATCATTCCTCAGTAATGAGACTGACCCATTAGACATTCTGTAAGTTGAATCCCTAATGGTAGAGTGATGGATGTTGGGTACATTGGGGTCGAGGTTAAGGCTAAATAACTAAAACAGTAACTCAGCCTGCCACACACAATAAATTTGTGGATCATGCTTTATAGTGTTTAGAATTGCATTTGCTTGTTTTGTTTCTCCTTGCTTCCTGTAGGCTGGGATCCACATATTTTTATATTGTCTTAATACCCTTCCCTGTACGTTTTATATTTCTAATGGCTCAGTCAGCAATAGCTAAATGGCTAGAAGACTGGAATTTTCCATCAGGGACTTTGCTACATAGACACAGTGTCCTGCCCAAATCCTGAATCTGTGGGCATTGCTTCTCCCAGTGGCCTACACCCAGAGCTTGAGTTTTGAGTATAACTAGAAATGACAGTAGGGGACTGACTTCTCAGGATGTTCTGTGCAGGTCACAAGTGCTTCCACAGAGCCCTTGCTTTATACAAAGCATGCTCAAGCCCAGTGCCTGCCAAGAAGTTCACTGTCTGCTCTCCTACAGTCAGTCCAAGCGCTGCCTCTTTTGTCCAGGGAGATAAGACTATATGACATCTTTTTAATGCTGGCTTTTAATATGAGCTTTTTCAAAGTCAGGTTCATGTTCTGGGAAAGAGATTATATATATGCATGTATATATAAACATATGTATATAAAATATTTTAAAGGAAGAAATAAATATGATTTTCATGAGCTAGGTAGAATAAAAATTTACAAAATTAAAATTCCAGGCTCAGTTAATGATATTTATTTCCCATAGATCAATGGTCAAATTTTATATGGACGAAGTCATCAGAATGCTTCATCAATCATTAAATGTGCCCCTTCTAAAGTGAAAATAATTTTTATCAGGTGAGCATTTTCTTACTCTGATTTACTGAATACATTGTTAGCCTTTTCAATTCTAAGATCTTTTGAATGAAAATAAGACATTTATAAGTTCCAGGTCTTTGGAATTTCAGAGTTTTCTCTAGTAATCTTTCTGAGTCTCAAAGTAAAAGACTGAAAATAATATGAATCATTGTGATTTGATAAGTAGGTCAATGTATTTTCTTTTAGGAATAAAGATGCAGTGAGTCAGATGGCCGTATGTCCTGGAAATACAGTAGAACCTTTGTCTTCGAACTCAGAGAATCTTCAAAATAAGGAGGTATGCAGCTTAAGTGTGCTTCTCTGGGAAGATATAATTGATACACAACTTACTAATTCTGCTAACAAATATAGAACACTTACAGACTATCAAAGATAAGTAAGTCCTAGCCTTGGCCACCATGAAGTTTACAGCCTAGTACAAGAAGCACTTGAGTAAATAAGCTTACCGCTTACATGAAGGCTAGTAGTAGAGTTTACATAGAGGATAATGAAGGTAGAAGAGGAGGTGTCAATTCCACCCCTGGAGAGAGAGTGAGAATAAGACTTTAGAGGGGGAATTACTTGTAGGTTGGAAGTAGAAGACTTGGGGGCAAAAACATTGCAAGCAGAGGGCATGGACTGTGGAGGCTCTGGAAAATGCAGACCGTTGAAAACTTCAGGGCATCCTGAACCATGAGAGGCAGGGAACGCAAGCTGTGAGGGTCACTTAAAAGGGAGGGAGGGTCAGATCATGAGAATGTGATGAAAACTTTGTCTTTGAAGCCATGTGGTTGGGTACTCAAAGAATGAGAATTGTGTTTTTCAAAACTCCTTTGGAAATGGTGCAGAGGAAAATCAAAGGTTGCAGGGAAGGGAAGTTAAATTAAAGGGAGTAAGGAAATTATCAGAGTAGTTCAGGAGAAAGATAACAAGGTCCTGAATTAATGTAAAAAAAAAAAAGGAAATGGTTACATCATATACACCATATGAATAAGACCTATCTAAATATTTCATCTGCAGCTAAATGTACTAATTGAGGAGAGATGAATGGTTTTGAATTTATTTTCAACAAATATTTATTGGGTATCCACCCTGTATAGGTGCTCTTCTTTGAGCAGGGAATAGGCTGGTAAATGAAATAAGATGTACAAGACTTCCAGGTGTCTGACTTAGTGACTTTATGGATGGCTGATATTTACAAAAAAAAAACAAAAAAAAAAAACTTTAAAGGAACAAATATTTGTAAAAATAAAACTCATGTATTTGAGGCAGCTTAAGATTGAAGTACAGTGTATATTTGGTCTAGTGTTTAGAGATGGATTACCTGAGGTGCAGATTTGGTGTGAAAGCTTAGGTTCTTGCCTATAGAGAATGTTTAGAAGAGGACCAAGCACAGGCTTATGTATGACCATCAATAAGGAATAAGGCTAACACAGAGTGGTCATAGATGATGAAAAAGAACCAGATGAACATATTGCATAACAGCTGAGGAGAGCACATTAGAAGAAGCGGAGTATATTCTACAACTCTGATTGCTGCAGAGAGGTCAAGTAAGAAGATGAATAAAGAAAGTCCATTAGACTCGGCAAGTAGGAAATTGTTAGTGAGTTCTGAGAAAGCAAAAAAAATGGGTAAGAAGTTAGGAAAAAGAAGGCAGTGGCTAGGGGGTAACAAAAAAATTCAAAGTGTTATGGTGGATGTTCTGTTTTTATTTGTTAAAGCTTTGGGTATGTGTTTTAGATGAATAGAAGGCTATAATAGAAAAAGGAAAGTTTAAAATTAGAAGAGCCATAATGCGTATCAATGAGAGAAGGTGTAGGAAAGGAAACACTATTCCCTAAATAAACATATAAACATGAAGCTTTATCTATGCATAAGATAGATGCACGACCTATTGTCTCATTTAGGTGAACAGAGTTGTTTCTCATAATGGTGAACTGCGTGAAGTGATTTTTTATGATTATAAAGGAGAAAATTTTATTTTCACATGGGTTGTACCAAATATATCCCTTATTGAAATGGAGTATTTTAATAATTTTCAGGTAAAACATTTAATAGCTTCTAAAATCACTTGATGACTAACACAGTAAAAAAGAGCAAATGGTACCTCTGCTGGTGTTCTATGTTTGGTAGCTGGAGTGCTAGTAGATTTCATTATAGAGTCAATCCAGGCAGTTTGAAAACCATATTGTGTGTCTCTGTGCTCTAAAATAATTGCTGTCTAAGCACACCTTGTTAGTATTTTGAAGAGGATATTCTGTTCATAAATGTCATAAAATGTTAAAATAGTAATAATTAATTACAATACATGAAATAACTTTGAATAAGTGGCCCTTATATTTAAACAAACAAAAACACATAACACTCACTTGCTGTTTTTGCCATTTCTTTCCCTCTGTCAGGCTGAACCAAGTGTTACAACTTCCGTTGCAACTGTGGACCTCAGTTCATTTAAAAATGTACAACATCTGGAGCTTCCCAAGGTAAATCTGCTTTGAATTAGAGTGAAATGATAAAGAGTCCCTTCACACCACTGTTCTAATCTACTGGTTCTCTAAAGTGTGGTCTCCAGACCAGCAGCAACAGTATTACCTGGGATCTTGTTAGAAATGCAGATGTTTGGGGCCACTCAGACCTACTGAATGAGTAACTCTGGGGTGGGCCTCCTACTCTGTGTTTCAATAAGCCTTCTCGATGATTTCAATGAAAACTAAAGTGTGAGAACTACTCTGCTAATTGAAATTTTAGCAGGGACCCCACTTTTCCTCTTTTATGGTCTAAAATTTCACAGTCCCTCCTTCGATTTATTTACAGAGGATCTGCAGTGAGGGAAAGTAAAGAATAAAGAAAGTTATAGTTCCTTTTCCTTCACAAAACTGAAAGCTTACATTACCAAAAGTCTCACTGATAGACACCAGTGAGGTATTTGCTTTTGAAAAGATCTGAACCTTAGGTTCAAATGACAGTTTTAAAGAAGTGACTTGCTGAATAGAAACCTGTAAACGCTTTCAGGTGCTGTAGGCTCATGCTGGACGGCAAGTGGACAGGATGAGTGAGAGTATGAGCAGAAAACAGTAAAGTACTGAGGGAGAAGAGGAAGGAAGAAGGTGGAAGGGGGATAGGACGATATTTGCGTAAAGTGCTGCCACTCTCCAGCCATGAGGCCATGCAGCATTATGTCACAGTACCTGAGCTTTAGCAACAGTCAGTCTGTCAGGATAGAATCCATTCTTTATCAGGTATACAAGGGTTGTCCGGAAAAAGTCAAGCCACTGTTAATACAACCAGTATGGTTTGTGCGACAGCATTGCAATTTGGCAGGCAAGATGAGTAGACTGGAATGTGCATGCATTAACAGCGACAACTTCACTGTACTAGGCAGTGGGAGTGCTAGATGCTGTTGAGTGAGCATGTGTACTGTGTGGTTGTTGCATTCAAAAATCACTGAACAAGTAGAGCAACAAATCTGCCTCAAATTTTGCATTAAGCTTACACATTCCTCCATGGAATTATCCATGATTCAGAAGGCTGCAGCTATGGGCAGCTGGTGATTGGCAGCTTTATCACAACAATATACCCACACATGCATCACATCTTATACAGAGCTTTTTTTGTGAAACATCACATCACCCAGGTGACTCAGCCCCTCTACATCTGAGATTTGACTGTGACTTCTGGCTTTCCCCAAAACTAAAATCATCTTTGAAAGGGCACAGATTTCAAACCTTTGATGAAATTCAAGAAAATTTTCAGGGGCAGCTGATGACAATTAGGAGAATTGTGTGAGGTCTCAAAGTGCCTATTTTGAAGGGTTCTGAGGAATCATTGTCCTATGTACAATGTTTCTTGTATCTTGTATTTTTTTCAATAAATGTCTCTATTTTTCATATCACATGGCTGGATACCTTCTGGAAAGACCTCGTTTACTTGGCACATTGTGTGATCGACATTTGCTTCAGTTTTCCCACCTGTAAATAGGAGATGACAATATGATCTTTGATGTAGGTAATTGTAAATATTAAATGAGTTCTTTATAAAGTGGTTGGCATAATGCCTAGCACATGGTCAGAACCTATTTTTTCTCCCTACTTGAGAGAAAAAAAATACTGTGACTTTATTGCTTTCTTTTTTATAATAGATAACCCTGCCTATACATTTAAAAGGAGTCCTTCTAAATGGGCAATTCATGGTGTAGGTGGAGCGAAAAGAAAAGTCTTTAAAGCCTCTTTGTTTTCTACCACCGAAGTCTATGCACTTAAGAATCCCTCCTTCTGTTGCCATTTAAGAGAGCAAATTAATACCTTCCTCTTTCCCCTGCTGATTTCAGGGTTGCATTACCTTTCTCAGCTCCCTTATAATATCCCCTGCTTCATTTAAACTAACTTGACTCAAGGGCCCATGGAGATTTTTTTAAGAATTCATCCCACCTTGTCTTTTCTTGTATTGGGATGTCCATCTTATTATTTTTTTTTAGTTTAGTTTATCTAAATCCTATATAACTCAAGATCTAGCTTGAAATATTTTGAAATAATTTTCAAATATTCTGAAATATTTCTTCAGTTTTCTGGCCTATATAATGGTTATTATTAAAGTCTTCATTTATTTGTCATTTAGCTATGCACAAGAGCATATCTCTTATGCTAAACTTCCATGTGGGTATATTTTCTATACATCTAAATTGTGTTTTGAGAAAAATAACTCTTAAACTTTCTCTCCCATTATCTTACATAGAATGGTGTACCATAGTTCCTACTAAGCATTTGTAAGGGAAAAATGATGAATGCTTATGAAGAGCATGTGCACAAGGGAAAAGATGTCAAGATGGGAGAGTCAGGAAGGAGAGAATAGTTTTTGTACTATTTCAAAGTGGGAGCTAATGTGACAGGTCATATTGAGTTCTATTTTGACTCCTTAGAAACTCTCTTAACAGGTCGATTATCTTTTTTTTCTTCTAATTATTTTTATAAGTGGGAAAATAGAAGTATAAACAAAAAGTTCATAACGTATATGCGTTCATAAATGAACACTCAGTGGCTGACTGAAATGCTAGTTCATTTAAGAAACCAATACCTTTGGTTAAAGATTTATTTTTAGCTCATTTTGCTGTAGGAAAGTACATATGCATCAAACCAAGTAACAAACTTACATGATTGCCAGATATGTTTCATACCCATTCAATTTTATATGGTAAAAGTCTTCAAATACAATTAAAAGTTTTTCTTCTTCTAAATTTTAGGATATCCTCCAACCTCAAAGAAGTTCTCCTGATAATGAAGCATGTGTAGTTTTGTTCTTTTAATTCCTATTTACTCATTTTTAGCTCTTTAATTATACAACTGTTCCTTTATAAATATATTTCCTTAATTTGTTTCACATTCCCTTTATGGTGGTGTTTTTATAACTAGCTCAAAACAATGCTTCTCAGATCTTTTTTTTTATAAAGAACTAAATGTACTGTGGCAGAAGTGATGTGGAAAGTTGAACAGCTAGAAAAGAAGTTGCACACTCACACCCTGTCATCCTTATTTATATGTCATCCTGCCTTGAGATCAATAAATTGTCTGTAGCTGTGTATATATTTGCTTTTGTAATATTCTAAGTGGGATTGGGGAATGTTTATACATGTAGATGTGTATCTAGTTTATTGTTCCTTTTAGGACAGGCTGTTGAAAATTACAGAAAAACATACTCCTTCACTCTTAAAGAAGGAGATTGATGGGCTCAAGAGAGTTGATCTTGTGGATCTACAGGGTCGTCAGAACCAGTGCTTCCCTTCCCCTGCACTATTAGCAGAAGGAATAGCTATCCACAGTGTCAGCTTGATCCCAAGGCAGGTCTTCCTCAGTTTTAAACGGTTACGAACCATAATTGGGGTCATGTGGTACTTCTTTCACGTATAATTGGTGGTTGGAGGAGAGAAGGTCCCGAAATTCTGAACAGAAGTCCTGAGATTCATCTTAATTGAGCCAGTTCATATTATATACCTACTCCTGAGCTGAGGACTAGCACCATGGAATAAAATTGTGCAGTTGACTTAAAATTCATCCTTGGAGCTATTTTTTCTATTGCTACATAACAAATTACCTTAAAATTAGCAACTTAATAGATATTTATTATTCTCGCAGTTTCTGTGGTTCATGAATTTGGGAGCAGTTCAGCTGGATGGTCTGGTTCAGACTCTCTCATACAGTTGCCAGCAAACTTCCAGCTAGAGCTGCAAATCACCTGAAGGCTTGACCAGGGCTAGAGGGTCCACATCCAATCACGATGGGTTGGTCAGATGGCTGTTGTCGAGAGTCCTTATTTCCTTTGCACAGGGTGGCTGGAGTGTCCTCATGACATGACATCTGGCTTCTCTCTGAGTAAATGACCCAAGAGAAGGAGCAAGGAAGAGACTCTTAGGCCCTTTTTGACCTCATTGTGCAATGGCACATTAGCACTTCTGCTTTATCCTGTTTATTAATCAGGTCACCAAGTCCAGCTCACAGTTAGGAATCCCTTTTTGAAGGGGAAAATATCAAACAGTTTATGAACATGTTTGAACATCACCACTGAAAACATAGGCAAAGAGAGAAGGAGAGAGTATGCATGTTGTTTGAGGCAGCAGGGGAAGGGGGACTGGATATTCTAATGAAAATCTGTGAGTTTGTACAAAGGAGAAAGATGAGAATGAGAGCTAGGTAAACAACCAGCAAATGCCCACTGAATACAGTTAAGTGAATATACAATAATAGAATCAAATCTCAGAATTGAGTATATACAGTTATTGTAGATACAGAGTAATGCTTATCCAAACAAGTGTATCTTTGTAATAATAGGAAAGACCTTTTTGTGGAAAATCCCAAGTAGAGGTTAACTAAGTTATTTACATTTAGCATTGGCATTGTGATTTTGTCAGTGTGTAGAACATTGACCTTCCTATTTCTTAAGCCTTATTCTTTGACTACTAGATCAGATTTCAAAGTTTCAAAATACTAACACGTTTAAACAATTTGTCTGAAGTAAGTTTGAGTATATCCTATAGAACTATTAGCAGAAGGAATATATTAATAATAACAACACTTGTATAATACATCAACTTTTGAAGCTCTTTCTTATTACATTTGTTCCTCATAGCAACCTTGCTATTGGGCAAGTATTATTATTCCTTCTTTTGTTTGTTCTTAAGTAAGAAAATTGAGATTTAGAGATTGAAGTGGCGTATCCAAATTTTTACAGTCAGGCAGGAAGTAAATTAGAACCAAGCTCTGTTCACTCTAAAAGTGCAGCTCTGTGTCATACACATGACTCATTGCCTGGAAAGAGAGTGGTGGCAGAGAGATGCACAGTGACAGTCTGGGAGTTGTCGAGCATTAATAATCTACCTCAGAAAATCCAGTACTGATGCTCTTTAAAACGCTGGTGAAGCCTTCCCTGAATGTCATGGTCGTGACCTGAAACGCCCGATGGCTGGCTTTGGCTGCCATGTCAACTTGCCAGATGGAAGATGTAGAGGTTCCCTTTTATCTTGTTGCTTCATGTTTCCGTGGGTGGCGACTGTAGTAGCAGAGGATCTCAGCTCAAACTAGAACAAAAATGTTCAAAACCCTATTTTAATTTTATGAACATAAATATTAAAGAAAGGTAAAAGCTAGTATTATTGAACATTTGGTTTTGATAAAAGCAAATGTGGAAAATACAAAGTAGATATCACTGTCTAGCCCTGCCAGGTTTTCAGTACAGGTCTTTGGGCTCAGGGTTGAGAGTGTTTTCATTCTGCACCCAATCAAAACACAGATCCCTGGAGAAACCTCTCTAGGTACTGAGCCCCAGCAAGGACAGAGCATACAGCAGTTATTGCAGCCCAGCTGCTAAAGAAAGACAGGTGCTGAGGGGATGAAGGAGCCAGTCTTGCTTGTTATTTGTAAGCTGAGGCCAGAAGAGAAAGCAGGGGCATACTTTGATTGACTTAGCCAGTTACACCCAATTAAATTCTCAAGCATTGTATGTTCACTGAATTATTGAATGCTTTTTTGTTTCCATTCTGCTAAATGTCCTAGAGATATGTTGCTGGATATATATGCTAAAAATACTAGAAAAGCAGGCATATGGGAGAAATGAAAATAGGGTGCGGGGCAGAAGTAGACTTACAGTTGTGAGTGTGCAAAACACAATTTATTCTTGTATTATTTGCTAATTATTGCATTATTTTCCATATGAACAGCTATAAACCTGCTTTTGCCCCCAGCCTGTATTTGAATATTTAATGAAGGATAATTTATTCCTATTTAAAAAATGTGAAAGTTTGCATAAGAAATTTCTATTAGAAATCTCTTCTTTTCATATGCAAAGACATTAGAACAGTTTAAATTTCTTTTTTACTCCTGGGTAGAAGACGACATTCAGAATGTACGACACGTTTCTTTCCATTTGGATAAATTTCATTTTTCAAATTTTCTGAGTGGTCTTGTTTTTATTTCTCTAGGATCAAGGGGGCTTGGGCATCGCTATCAGTGAGGAGGATACAGTCAGTGGAGTCATCATAAAAAGTTTAACAGAGCATGGGGTAGCAGCCAAGGTGAGGCTTTACCTTTCTCATGTCCGAAAATGGGAGAGAGGAAAGTTACTTCTGCAAAATCCCTCAAATCTTTTATGTTTCTATTTAGGATGGACGGCTCAAAGTTGGAGATCAGATCTTGGCTATAGATGATGAAGTTGTTGTTGGCTATCCTGTTGAAAAGGTACTTTTTATCTTTAAAAAAAAAAGAAGCAAACTGTGCTGTGAAACCATCCTTGGGCATGGCTCAAGTGTGTCTGTGTGTATGTGTGTCTGTGTCTGTGTGTATCTGTGTGGCTGGTCATAGGGAATCAGAGCTGTATAGTTATATTAGACAAACATCCTGTGGAAGAGAAAAGAGTATTTGGAAGTTCTTCAGTTTTTATTTTCTATTTTCCAATCAAGGCAATATTGAGCTATTTGCTGTTATCTGGTAAATTCAGTATTCAGTGGACATTTACATAAATATCATTTCCTATCATTTCATTTTTCCCTTAGGAAAAGTTTAAATTTCCAAACCAAGATTAACTTAATGTTAAGACCAAAGGAATGTTTTTATGAATGTTTGTTCCCATAACTAGCTAGCCACTATGTATATTGCTTTATAAACAGATTTTAGCCCTCAGCCATTAAATGAAATAAAGCTAGCTGAAGTTGGTTCAGAGAAATGTATAACTTTAATTGGGGTTAACAGTTATTTGTACCTGAGTTTCTTCCTCATCAAAAGTCTTCATAATCCTTAGAAATCTTGCTTGAGGTCTTTCACAGAGAAGTGCTAGGGAAAGCACTATGTTTCTCTTGAGATTTGGTGTGCAAATGTTTCCATTTCTACACTGGCCAGCAAGAAGCTTAAATCTTTTTTTTTCATTCAGTTTTAATAATTGTATAGGTTGACCCTTTAATTCGGGCATCAATGTTCTAACTTTGTATTTGGTTTGATTCTTCTGTTGCATAATTTTCCTTATCCTGCTTTTAACATAAGGTTTTCCATTTTATTAAAAGTGTTTGTGTAAGCTACTTCAGATTCTCTGTAGAATCAAGATAGGGGTAAAATGCCCCGTATGTATTCTAAGGTTGTAGTGATCCAAAGAAATGGATGAAACTAATTGAAAATTTAAAATGTTGAAATCCCTATACTTACATAAGGAAGAGAAGTGAGAACTAGACTTACAAATAGAAGTTAATTATGGCCTTAATCAATATTAGACAATTAAAGAAACTAGAAAGAAAGTATAACCATTCTATCTTGACCCCCTCAAGTCTTGACAAGAAAAGAATTTGCCTCTGAGTTTTCTTTCAGTTGTAGAGAGTTTTAGATCCCAACTGTAATAGTGACTTATTTGTATAAGTATACTAATTTGTCTTTGAATTTTGTTTTCCCTCCACACTAACCCCCTGCCAGTTTATAAGCCTTTTGAAAACAGCAAAGACAACAGTGAAACTTACCGTTCATTCTGAGAATCCGGATTCCCAGGCTCTTGCTTCAGCAGCTGGTATAACCAATGGAGAAAAAAAGAACAGTTCCCAGTCTCCAGTGGTCCCACGATCTGGCTCCCCGGAACCAGAGCCCATCCGCGGTAAGGGCTGGTCGTGTGAGTCCTAAAATGTGGTGCGCTCAGACTTTACTTAAGAGCCAGCTGCCTGCCTGGAGCTCAGTGTTTAAAAGACTATAGTCAGGGAACCCTTTGGTGAAAGGATAGTATAAAGAAAAGAAGGAGTTCTGACCATTAGGCAGATGATCTGTGTGCTATCCAGTAATCAGCCTTAAGAAACCTGTCCTCCCTCTGTGAGTCTCAGCTTCTCCATCTCTAAAACAAAGGAATGGTGTACTCTGCTCTCCAAGGGTCATTTGCTAAGGTACCTTGATTCCGGGTTTCTGACTGATGAATTGAATACATTATTTTGTACATTTCTTTTTATTTTTATACTGAGCAAGTAATTTAACTTCTCTAGGCCTCAGTTTTCTAAATGGATATAGTATAAATGGTTACAGTGATACCAATTCACCAGTGGAATGGTGCCTGGTACTACAACAAGCTCTTAAAAAATGCTAGTCATTGTCATAGGTATTTGTGGTCAATCTAAGTTCTGTCACTTGGATGTCATAGTAGATCTTATCAAATGAAATGGTTATATGTGAACCATGGGACAACACTTTCATATCATTAAAACACCGGTCTAATATGTTGAGACACAAATTATAACTTCCAGTTATTTTTTAAGAAAAATTACACTCATATTTAATAAAACAATAAATTTCAAGCTTTGCAATACTGAAGAAAAATGCTTAAACACATAACTTTTTCTGAAGTTGGGGAAAATCTCTTTGGATAACATTCACTTATTTTGACAGGTTTTTAAGGAAACAGCAGTTTAAAACATTCGTAATATAGTTGGACAAAAAAGTCTTAATACATATTTGACAAAAATGATTATTTAGAAAGACTGGATAGGTCAATAAATTGTTAGGAGAAACTTAGTGGAAATTTTCTCATTTTTAATTTTGTATTGATCCCTAAATAGCATTGCCTATAAAAATATGAAATGTTAAAAGAAAATGTAACATAAAAAAAATATCTTACACATGCTCTTACCACTTCAGAAGCCAGAAACCAGTCTGTCTCTGATTTCCCAAAAAGAGAGCGTCTTGTCTAAAGCTACTTTACCAAGTGTCCCGCTTGCCCAAAATGTGCTATTTGCTGTATGCTCTTTCATAAATCAGAGGATATGAAGACTATAAAACAATGAGGTATAAACTTATATTCACCTCGGTTTTTCATAATCTATTCTGATCTCTTCAATTCTGAGCATATATGTACCAATATGTATTATATGAGTTTATAAAACATCATGTAAGACACAGGAAAGATATTGCAAGTGATCTCACTTGATTATAAACTCAGATATTAAATGCAGCTAAAGCCCTGCCTGGTGTGGCTCAGGGGACTGAGTGCCGGCCTGTGAACCTAGGGGTCACTGGTTCAATTTCCATTCGGGGCACATGCCTAGGTTGAGGGCCAGGTCCCCAGTTGGGGATGTGCGCAAGGCAATGGCACGCCAATGTTTCTCTCCCTCTTTCTCCCGTCCCCTCTCTCTAAAAATAAATGAATAAAATCTTTTTTTAAAAAATCTATTAAGTGCAGCTCCATAATGCTCACTTTTGGTTACCTGAGAAGAGATACTGCACAATAACCAGAAAAGGAGAACAAAAACAGAAAAGCCCTGAAAGGCAGGCACCATCACAAAAATTATTCATGTTCTGTGCGTTTTGTGGTCTTCCCTGACTGTGTTTTGGGCCCTGCCACACATCTCACTTCTGAGCTTTTCAAATCATGATTTCATAAGAAGTTTATTTGGCTCCAGTGAAATGCAAAATAGTGAAACTAGAGGTTCAATTCAACTCTCTGTTCTCGTTCCTTAAATATATCATCTGTAGCAACTTAAAAAAATACAGAAATAGTGCAAAAAATAACTTAACAGGTAATTTTGTGCCTACCACTCTAAATTAACAATGAGAACTTAATCATATTTGTTTGGTAGTTTAAAATAATCACTAAAAGATTAAGGTGAGTTTGAAGTCTTCCTTGTCACCAGTCTTGGGCCCATTTTCCTGCTTCATCTCCCAGAGACCACCAGTGTGGCAAGTTTACTGTATGTGCCTTCTAATCAATTTTATTTGTATTTTATTTCATTTTAATTTGTTTTTAGGTACAAGCAGGTCATCAACACCAGCAGTCTTTGCTTCTGATCCTGCAACCTGCCCCATTATCCCAGGCTGTGAAACGACAATTGAGATTTCCAAGGGGCGAACAGGGCTGGGCCTGAGCATTGTCGGCGGGTCTGACACACTGCTGGTGAGAACACACCCAGGGGTCATTCTCAGGGAGCTTTCTGTCAGTTTTATTAAATGACATACAAAGGTTTGCAAAAATATACAATTCTTGTTTTAATTTACAGGGCAAATATTTAACTGGGTGGGTTCTTGGATTTTTATTTTGAGCAAGCCAATTCTGACTCAGTAATTTTCTGTTGACTTGGGGTGGTAAACACACCATGCAATATACAGATAATGTATCATAAATGTACACCTGAAACCTATATAATTTTATTAATCAATGTTGCCCTAATAAATTCAATTTAAAAAGAAAACGAAAACAAAAGAAGGTTCTGTGATACAGCTTGTAATTTCGACCTTTAGGTTCAAAATATTTCTATCAGTTCACTAGTCCTTGCTGTACTTTAATTTCCTTTTTAGTGACTTCGTATGGTTAGGTTAGACCTATATTGAGAGGAGTCTATGAATAATTTATAGGCAAAATTTTCTAAATGTCAAAAATGCTTCCTCATTTCATATGTGACACGAAAGATGATGTATATCTATAATATATGTGTGTAATTTATATATTTTATCATTTTTAAGCCTCTCTATTATTAGGAAGAAGTATAAGCTTCTTTGAGCCTTTCTAGCAAAAATTATATTATTTGTTTTTGAATTTTGATGTTAGTCATATTTTGATCTAGTGAGTGTATAACCGTTATCACTGCCTAAAAAGGGCAGAGTGTTTTGGCTTCATTTCTGCTCATCATTCCTAGGGAAAATGGAATAAAATATAAGTATGATTTTCTGGGTCCTTAGGGTGCCATTATTATCCATGAAGTTTATGAAGAAGGAGCAGCATGTAAAGATGGAAGACTCTGGGCCGGAGATCAGATTTTAGAGGTACAAATGCCATGGGTTTGACCTTCACAGCTAACAAAGAAAAGGCTGCTCTGGGGAGGGTGGTCCTATTATGTTTCTTTTTTTTCTCCATCCCTCCCACCTGACCCCCACTTTCTTCATTTCCATTAACTCGCCTAGTTCTGTGTCCTACTTCTGTACAGGTGAATGGAATTGACTTGAGAAAGGCCACTCATGATGAAGCAATAAATGTCCTAAGACAGACACCACAAAGAGTGCGCCTGACACTCTACAGGGATGAGGCCCCGTACAAAGAGGAGGATGTGTGTGACACCCTCACTGTTGAGCTGCAGAAGAAGCCCGGAAAAGGCCTGGGGTTAAGTATTGTTGGTAAAAGGTAAGACTGAAAAGGGCACACCCAATGACCTTTTGGAAATTAATGAATTTAAGGTCTTTTAAAGAATACTAGCAGCAGTAGATGTTTACCAACAGCTAGTGTTCTGTAAGTAGCTATTGTCAGCGCAGTCAGTATGGAACATCAAGAGACAAATTGGTTTTGAACCTTTACAGCCAGTATTTTGAGAGCTTTTGAAGGTACCAGACAGAAAGCCATTTGTTACTTTTGAGTATCTGTTGTATGCTGGGAAACATATTAGGCTCTGGGAAACAGAGTTAAATACGAGTAAAACATGGTTCCTGACCCAGAAAACTCACAGTTTGGTACATGAGAATTAAGTCTGTCCTTGCAACAAAGGAACCTGTTGGTGAGTGACAGAAATGTATTGTAGGGATCCATGGAAGCAAAGGAGAAATGGACCAAACAATCCTATTTAAGGAAAGTAGGTTTGGAAAACTTCTTTAAAAAGAGGTGCCTAGGTTGAAGCGAAAAGTGATAAATGATGGTTGGTTCGTGGAAGGGAATGGGGAACATTCTAGGGAAGGATCAGCTTGAACAGAGCATGTCCTCAGAAAGGAACAAGCTGTGTAAAGATAGAAGTAGGCATGGTAGGTTGGTGAATATACGTAAATTCAGTATCAAGTTTATTTATATATATGTATAGGAAATATTAACAAATATATAATATATTAAGCTCTAACACTTTTATTCTAAAGATGAGAAAGCAGATGATCATATGGTGAAATGGCTTGAGGTTGAGGTCACCACCTCAGCAAGAAGTGACAAAATTCACCTTTCACTAAACATTGCTAATTACAGTTACCTTTGTGTCTCAACAAGAAGTTGTTGGTTTATTTATAGTTTTTTGAATGAAAGATTGGAAATAGATTCGCATTTGTTCATTATGCATAAATTTTCTCTTGATTGGAAATTAGATTTGTAATGATTTAAAATAAAAGACAGCACAGCAAGGAGGTACTTAAGTTTTGGGTAATAAATGGTTTTGTTTGAAATACACACTTGCTATTCACTTTCAATAATGTTAATGGTGTTGATGATAATAGCAACATATTTTTATGGGCACAGGTCAATACCCATTTAAGGCTTAATTATGGTGTAGAAAGAACAACAGATTTAACTTCCAAGGACTGACTCTTACATCTCATTTTTCCCATTTGGTAGCCGTATGACCCATATAATGATTATAATAGTAGCCACTTCTGTTCACAGTATATAATTGTTAAATAAATATGCTTATGAAAGATAAGTTTAATCATCTGAAATGTAAGACATAAGCTATTCCTTTTAAGGTCACATACCAGTCCCCTGGCAGTCATCGCACTGTTGTCCATGTCTGTGAGTTTTTTCTCTTTTATTTCTTTGTTGCTCAGTTCCCCCAGTCCCCCACCCAACCCTCCCCCTGCCACTGATAGGTGTCAACCTGCTCTCTTATCTATGAATTTGTCTCTATTTTGCTGCTTGTTCATTTTGTTCATTAGATTCTACATATAAGTGAAATCCTATGGTATTTATCGTTCTTTGACTGGCTTATTTCACTTAGCATAATGTTCTCCAAGTCCATCCTTGCTGTCACAAAGGGTAAAATTTTCTTCTTTTTTTACAGCCGAGTAATATTCCATTGTGTAAATGCACCACAGCTGTTTTGTCCAGTCATCTTCTAATAGACACTTCGGCTGCTTCCAAATCTTGGCAGTTGTAAATGACACTTCAATGAACATAAGGATGCATATATTCTTTCAAATTACTGTTTTAGGTTTCTTCGGATAACTTCCCAGAAGTGGAATCACTGGGTCATAAGTTCCATTTTTTAAATTTTTGAGGTAACACATAGTGTAGACATAAGCTATTATTTACCACAAAAAATAATTCTAATAATATTGCCCCAGTGTTGCTTTAAAAGCAATAAATCTTGTGAAGTCATAAAAATAGGGTAAACATTTTAGTTAAGAAAGTCAGTTTTTTATTAAACATTGAGTTACAGTAGAGAAAAAGTAATAATGTTGAAAATCAAAATTATGTTCAAATTACGTTTGCAGAAATGACACTGGAGTGTTTGTGTCAGACATTGTCAAAGGAGGAATTGCAGATGCTGATGGAAGACTGATGCAGGGAGATCAGATATTAATGGTGAATGGAGAAGATGTTCGTAATGCCACTCAGGAAGCTGTTGCTGCTTTGCTAAAGGTAAAAACCCAATGCTAAAAATGATTGTGTGCCATAATATAAAGCAGGGAAATTTGACATTGAGCTATCACAGTGAAATAAGCACTGACTCCTCTTTATTTAGAATGTTCTCTCAAGTGAGATATAAGCAAGAAACCATATTTCTCTGATAAATAATCTCCAATACACAAAATCTTCATGCTGCACACAAGGTTCACTGTAATGTTATTTGTAATAGGAAAACTGGAAGTCGACGTTACTGCACAGATTTTGGTAAATATAGCAAAGGTGAATGGCAAACATCTGTTTAAAATCATGCTCAGGAAAATTATGATAACTAATATGAAAAAACAGTAGCAGAGAATGTGAAACAAAATTGTATTCACAGTGTAGAAACATCTGTGTAAAATAAAATCTTATAAGTCCTTTAACAATAATTACAAAAGGATCACTGGAACCATGGAATCTTTGGTTTTCCTTCATTTTATTTTCAGATGTTTCTATTGAGGATGAATTGCTTTTATAACAGAAAAATTGACTTTAAAAGTTTTTATAATAATAGATACCCTTGAGTTTTTACAAGAGATATACTATAAATAGATGAATTATAAATTTATACATTAACTAATTAATGTATAGAATGTGTTAATCTCTGCAGTTATATAAGCTAGAAATATAATGGGTCCAAGAAGGGTTTAATTAAATTTCTACTCCCCCGCCCCAAAACAAACAAAGAAACCAAAACAATTTATGGATTTTGCATGTCCAGTTTTGACCTTTCAAAATTTGATTCATGATCAACATGTTTGAAAGTAAAACATCTCTTGTAACCCCTATCAGAAGCAGCATAATATCAGTGCCCAGTAGTTATGGAAGTGCTCCTTTGCACTAGACACTGTCATAAACATTATATTTGGGATTATCGCATCACAACAACCTGTAATGGTCTCTATCTTAAAAATGCCCAGACTAAATTTATCAACCTAGTCATCTATTAAGACCATCCAGCTAGTAAATCACATAGTGTGATTTAAAAGAGTCTGACTGTCGAAGCCCAACATCTCAAACACCTCCTTGTGCTATTTCCACATGAGACTACATAGCGCCTTCAGTCCTTGTTTTGTGTTGATAGCAGAATGGCTTTAAATTTAACTATTGTTTATTTGGGTACAGTGTAACAATAGAAAGTTTACTCATATATCTGCGTGTCTCTGCTGTTAAGAACAAAACAAGTTGTTTTATTGTTTCTGTTTTGTTTTTTAAACCTGAGTTATTTAGTTCATTTTGCCTACCTAAATCAGTGTGTTTCCTGAAATAATTGCCCAATTTTCATGTTCTTCTTACCTGTCAGAAAGAGTATCCATGTAAATTATGAAGTTATTCATAAGACTGACACTTGATGTTGCTCTTGCTGTTTGTTGTTACTATTTTGGCTAGTTTTGTTTTAATAAAACTCTTTCTACAAAACATTGGGGGTATCCTTGCCTATGGAAGTGCCAAAAGGAATATGCCTTTTAAAAACTCAGTTTTGAAGGATGAAATGTGCTGCTAAAGATGACTGTGGCATTTTATTTAAACATTTCCATGAAACAACTGCTCCCCCAGTGTTCCCTAGGTACAGTAACCTTGGAAGTAGGAAGAATCAAAGCTGGACCATTCCATTCAGAAAGGAGGCCCTCTCAGAGCAGCCAGGTGGGTACCTGTGGGATTCATCAGGGGTAATACAGTCCACATGCCAAAAGGAACTCAAAAGTAGTTTTGACTGTGGGTCTGTCCAGGGCCGTGGACACAGGCCTGGCTCTCTGGCAGCCTGGCAGAGTGGGATACAGAGTTTGCGAAAGGGAAGAAGAACAAGAACTGAAAGTGAACAGGTAAGCAAGGTGTAGTTCTTGAGTAGTTTGTAAGAATTTGAAGGAACGTAATGAATTTTCTGACATACTCTTTTCATAATCTCATAGCAATTAATGTATGAATGCCTACCAAGATAATGTATTTTTAAAGCACATTATAACAATCACTTATCAATCAGTATTCAACTGAAAAAAATCCCATGTAGGTAAACTGCAGATGCTCGCCACATGTATTAAAAAATACAATGTTACTACAGTTCAAGTCTCTTGACAAGCCCTCCTCAGTCTTGTCTTCTGAAGATAAAAGCCCATTTTCATCAACCTGTCCTTGAAGACCCCTTATTCACCTCTTAATGATCGCCATCAGTTTCCTGGTGACTGGTCCCAATTCTACTGTTTTTAAGTCCCTATCTATGTATAAACATCAGTTTAAATTTAGAGAGGATTTCCTTGAATTAGATTGTGAAAATCCACTAAGTCTTTAGGTACCTTAGAATCAGTTTCATCCATCCTGTTAGCTTCAGTTTATTTAGGTTGCTGCAAATTCTTCCTTAAAAAAATCAGTAGAAACTGTTTTAAGTGTCTGTCAAATTATCAAATGCCAGTATTAAGTAATAGGTATTCATCTCTAAATGCATGAAAATAATTGAATTCTGAAATATGTGGCATTTAAGGGGTATGATCTAAAGTAATTGTTTTGTATTCGTAGATGAGCGAATGCAGCCTGTCATCGTTCACTTTTCCGCTTTCTGGATCCAGTGCATCTGAGTCACTGGAAAGTAGCTCAAAGAAGAATGCATGTAAGACTGGTTTGATATTTAACTGTGATTTACTGGTTTGAATTTTGGCCTTCAACACAGATTGTCTTCCCTGTTTTAATTTACCTCTGAGCTCTCTTTCCCTCCAAATCATTCCATATACTAATATTGGTAGAAAGATATGTGTTGGCAAAAATCCTGAACAACGTGAAGCTGTGCCTATCGCTGCCTTTCACTGCATGTTTACCCTGAAAGATACACCACACATTAGAATCACGATTCTGTAATTTTTTATTACTAAGACTATTGGTTATATTTGATTTTTTTCCCTTTCTCTGTTTAATGTAACATCAGTAAATCAGAAGAGGTCATTAAGCAAAGTCTTTTTTCCATGAGGGTCGCAAAAATTCTGATTGAGAAAATTAATATGATCCTCCTGTGTTTTAATTACATGAAATCATGTTGCAGAGAGTTTTTTGGCTTGAAGCATCCGTTGAAAGTTGTTCAAATTGAAGAAACTAACCATATGGCATTCTCTGTTTGCAATATGACTAATATTCTAGAAATTTAGGCACTTACGTCCATGAATTCTTTTTAATGCACCCATGACTTTATTCCTCTCAGCTGTGCACATGTGTCTTTCTATCCAAAACACATTCTGTCCTTTGTCTCACTCAGAGTGGATTATACACTTATATAATCATGTTTAAAATTAGAAGGACGACATGGGATGGTGTGTGCATTTTTCCAACTGGAGAAATAAAGGGTTCTTCTGGGGGACAGATGTAATCATGTGTACTAGTCACTGTGAGAACCCTTTCAAAAAATTTTGGGTATGCCATTTAGTCCCATCCAGCTCCAGACATTGACTAAAATTTAAATGAATATACAAAATGCTTTAATAACCATATTTTATCTTTTTCATCTTTATAGTAGCATCTGAAATACAGGGATTAAGAACAGTTGAAATAAAAAAGGTAACTTGGGGACTTGGGGAAAAGAAAACAATGCAAACTGCGTTGACTTTAGAGGCATCTGCATACTTGTTTTTCTATAAGCCATCTTACTTTTTTCTAGTTCCATCTGAAAAATTATGTATGAAACACAGTAAGAATAGCACAATGCAGTCTTTGCTGGATTTTCTGACTATAGTACCTTGTTTGAAAAGTCATTGTTGTCATGTTCTGCATTGTCAAGAATTGCATCAGCTCAGCCCCACACAAAGTATGCCCGACCTCATACTAATAAGTAAGTCTTTGCCTTTGACAGATACTTCCTGTTTTCCTGAGGCAGATTACGCTGACAGCTGTGCACAACAGAGGCAGTAAAAGCAACTACAACTTACTGAGCCTTTACTGTGAGCTGTCCTCTCGTGTAGACACTCCGTGCTGCCACCATCTCATTTAATGCTCACTGCAGTGCTCTGTGAGAGGCACTGTAATCTCCACTAGATCAGTGAAGACCTAGTGATTCACTGGGTGGAATGGGCTTGTTCCAGGTCCCAGTGTTTATAAGTGGGGGTTCCTGGCTTTGAACACAGGTCCCTCCGATTTTAAAAATTATGCCCTTTTCACTTTATCAGCTTACCTGCTGTTCATCAGTCCCATAACAAGGTTTGCACTTAACGTGTATGATTTCTTCTATAGATGCTTATTTTCCTACATCACACTAAAGACCTGTGTCAAATAAAATAATGCAATTTTTTGAGTGTCATTTTCCACCCTCACACCTAGGGGGTCAGAGATAACTACAGAATATTGTGCCAAAGAAACCAAAAGTCAATGAAAAATACCACATTGACCAAAATCTCTCTCTTCCATGGCAGGGGCCTTCTGATTCATTGGGAATCAGCATTGCTGGAGGAGTGGGCAGCCCACTTGGCGATGTTCCTATATTTATTGCAATGATGCACCCGAATGGAGTGGCAGCCCAGACCCAGAAACTCAGAGTAAGTTTAAATAATTCCCTGGTAGCCCTAGCAGATTTGGCAAACTTTGATCGACCTTTTGAATCAGACCACATGTTGCAGATCGTTTTAAATGTTTTTATCTGCTTTTAAATCAGCTAATCCAGCCACAGTATGGCTTGCTTTGAGTAAAAGGTGAAAACTTTTAGAAGAGAGGAGAATTTGCTGTTGTATGCAGATTTACAAGCAAATGAAATGAGAAGATTCACTGTTGTTCCCTTTTGTTATTACTCGTTTGAAACTCTGTAGTAGAAGTTAAAAGAAAACAGCAAGTGTTTCAGAACAACAGTATGAGGTGAAAAAAATTTTTACCCATTTTTTATTTGTTTAAATGCTGATTTAACTTTATGAAGTTGAAAATGATTATGTATGTTGCACTGGATTATCAATTTTGCAGACGTTCAACATATAGGCATGGACAAAAATAGGTTTACAGTTGTAATACAAATAAATAGTGCAATGATTAATAAATAATAATACAAGAATAAATTGTGTTTCATATACTCAAAACCGTAAAACTTGTTTTGCTCCACCCTGTAAATGTAACATAAATTTTTAAACTATGCAAAACTTGCTTCAAAGTTGAGGGATTATTCAAATATAGAACACTATGGTAGAATTTATGCTAACAAGAAACTAACTAGTTTTCTAGAAAATAAAATCTGTGTGACCTCATATCAAATTGATCTCAAAACATAGCCATTTCTTAGTTTATTTTTTAAAATTTGTATCATATTTTTCCATTACCATTTAACCCTCTTATATGCCCCTCATCCTGCAATCCCCACACTGTTATCCATGTCCACGAGTCCTTTTTCCTTTTTGTTCGATCGCGCCACCCCCTGACTTCCCCCGCTATCAGTAGCTGTCATCCTGTTCTCTATCTATGGGTTTGTCTTTATGTTGCTTGTTAGTTCAGTTCATTAGATTCCACATATGAGTGAAATCATATGGTATTTGTCTTTCTCTGACTAGCTTATTTCACTTAGTTTAAATAGTCTCTAAATTGGGAATAGTTCAGTCTCCTTTGATATCTAAACATATGACTGACACTTAAAAATTGATTGTTACACAGCACAGGGATAGGAAAACTTTTCTGTGATAGACCAAATGGTGACTGTTTTCTGGACATATGGTTCTCTGTTACAACTACTTAGCTCTGCCCCATGAATGCAACCAAATAAGCATAGCAGACTTTATTCACCAAAAGAAGCAGTGGACCAGACTTGGCCTTTGGACCTTGGTTTGCACACCCCTGACTTAGAGTCACATATAATGTGTATAATAATAATGTCTAGAGAAATTCTGGTTTCCAAATGACATCAGGTGTCCTCTTTTAGTAGAAAGCAGTGTCTTACCCAGGAGAAATGAAGAATGATTTTTCCCCTCCCCCCTAGAGACTATAGAACTAAGTCATTATGTGTAACTTCTTTTTACTATTGTTGCTTCATGGGAATTTGTGGTTTCCTTGGGTAGATTTCCATTGCTGATAGCGCTATATATGTGATAAGCAAGGTAGAAAAGGAAATGATTATTCAGTTTTCAATGTCCCTCTCTCCATGGCTGCTTTAGCAGATGGCTGTTTCTTTCTCTCCTTGCAGGTTGGGGATAGGATTGTCACTATTGCTGGCACATCCACTGAGGGGATGACTCACACCCAAGCAGTTAACTTACTGAAAAATACCTCTGGCTCCATTGAAATGCAGGTAAGATTTTTCTCCCAAGCGCTATTCAGAATACAGGTAGCTTGAAGACACATGAGCTTTGATGTTAAACTAGTAAAAATTCTTAAATCTCCTGCTATTTTTTCATTTAATATTTCCCTTGAACATAAGTGATTACTTTGAGAGTTCCAAGAGAGTAGATAAGAAACACATTCTGTCACATTTATCCCAATGCAGTTATTTCACACTTGAAGGGGGAAAAAAATACAAGCTCCAAACAGTAAATGATCAATTGCTGGAATTTAAGTGGTGTGAGTGACTTGTATTCTAAAGATCTTTAAAAATTAATTGCATGTGAGACCATGTCTGAAAACCATCAGAGAACTTGATAAATTGAACTAGTAGAATATTTTTATTGCCAGTTGAGGAGGCCACTGGACCTTGTGAAATTTCTTTCTCTTTGGCTGTATATTATGTTAACAGAAATGATTAAGTGGACAATAAAATACATGTTTTAATCCAAATGCTCTTTTTGAAGAAAAATTACTGATGTTTCCCCAGTTACATGAACATGTGGTTTTCTCTTTATATTTTTCCTGTGCACAGGTGGTTGCTGGAGGAGATGTGAGCGTGGTCACAGGTCATCAGCAGGAGCCAGCCAGTTCCAGTCTTTCTTTCTCTGGGTTGACGTCAAGCAGTATATTTCAGGATGATTTAGGGTGAGCTCATATATTTTGGTTTGCATGTCCCTACTGCTCACATTAAGGTGAAATAGTAAGAGATGAGGTATGAAATATTAAAATCAGGTGTTTCTAAACTATGAAATAATTTAGAAACATTATTGGCATGGATTCAGTTTATCAAAGATAGATAGACATGCCACTACCCATTCCATACTTTCAGCTCTGAGTTTTTTGGGAGCACACTTTAGTCTTGATGTCTCTACCCAGTGTGACATGGAGCAAGTCAGATCTCTCCAACATTTCCTACTCGTTGATCATTTTTTTTATTAAAAAAAATCACAAGTATCCAGCACTTGAGTACAAAAGAATTAGAACATAGAAAGAAGAGAAGAAAGGAGCATATTAAAATTTTTAAATAATTTGATGCCACTTTTACAGTATTTATGACTGGTTTTCCCCTCCAGGTGTGGGAGAGCTGATGTGCATGAGCTGTTCCATGGCGGCCCTCTGCACTGTCGCGCTCCCACTCTAAATAAATTGGGGAAAGAATGGGGCTTCTCCATGCAGTGAACACATGCTGTGATTATGTTAGTTTAAGAGAACCCTAAATGAGTAATAGAATTAGGGTGTTAAGTAGAATTTCATTAGATTATGTAAATATAAAATACTGATCACAGTGTACACTGACTAACAATTTAAGCATGCCAAAGACCCATAATATACCCATTGTCAGTAACACAGACGTTGATACTCGTACTAGGTAAAGTGTTAGAAAATCCTTAACTTGCTCATTCACAGTTGTACATATGGATATATTTTTTAAATCCAAAAACTCTTTTTCTCTTCCTTTTGCTATAGACCTCCTCAGTGTAAGTCTATTACACTAGACCGAGGACCAGATGGCTTGGGCTTCAGCATAGTGGGAGGATATGGCAGCCCTCATGGAGACTTACCCATTTATGTTAAAACAGTATTTGCGAAGGTAAGATTGCAAATTTTAACCTCCCTCTTCCCCCTAAACATTCATTAATAGTGGTCAGCAGCTGGCTTATTAGTTTATGGCCTGAGGTAACACCAACTGGTTAACAGTTGATCATTCTCTTCTGGAGCTCCCTTCAGGAACAGCTCATTAAATATTTTTGTCCAATTTGAGGTTTAGTTATGTTTAAAGGAAAATAGGCTCAAATTGAGATTCCATGGGAACTCTTGACAATATGCATAAAAATATTAATGAACTGTAGACAGTAATACCTGATTTTATTATTTTAAAAATGAGTAGCATATGATTGAATGTCTTTTGAAAATAGGACATTTTAAATATGTGTGTTAGAAAGTGCTGGCATTTCTTTTTCTTTGTGTTTTTTGTTGTAAAATATAAAACAGGAACAGAAAAGTACATAAAATGAATATACAAATTAACTAATTGGACATTTATTTTACAGTTTAATGTCATTGAGTAAAAGAGAAAAATACTAACTAAAATAATTTGAAGAGTATCCAGAAGCTCTGTCACCTACAGTAAACCAGCATTTGCAATCAAGGGATTTAATTTTAAAAAAGGAAAACAATTAGTATATAGTTACAATTATATAGTAACCTATTCTATGTTAAGAATGTTTAGAATAAGAATGAAGTTATTGCAACATTGGTGAAGCTATTAGAATAATTTAAAGCCATATATCTATTGTTAATGTGTTGTTAAGGCATTTTTGAGGAACTACAAAATTGGACAAAATTTCCTGAGGTAGAAAATCCAGAATCTCAAAATTTTACAGTCCTAAGGAATAAAATACATCCAACCTATTAAAAGATTTGATACAGGGGCTTGAGATTAGTGCTATGGTTCTGTAAAGTGCCTACCAATGAAGGTTTCATTCTGTTTTGAAAATAATATTATTTGTAACCAATTTAAAGTACCGTATCTACAGCAATCAAGCTATAGCCTTAATTTATGAGATTTTTAGAAGCCACTCGTAGGTCCAAAAATACAAACAGCATTTGCCAATGAATAGAAAAGTCATGCAGTCATTTCCTCAGCCTTGGAACAATTTATTTAAGGCATGCTGGTTAGAACATATTTTAAGAACTTCATCATTATGGATTTCTCATTAACTTTTTTGTATTTTAATCTTATATTTAATTGCATGATTGCCTACCATCATCATGCCTTTGGATGGGATTCTTTTTTAAACAGCAATGTCTGTGTTTAAACTTGATCATTAGGGCCCACAAAAAACATGAAGACTCCATCTACCCCCTTGGGAAGTAAAAGAGCAACAAGCCTGAGCTGCCTTTAAGAAATCACAGAAAGAATTTGTGTTAGAATTTTCAGGATTTGTGCCATGCCCCACCCTTGTCAACATACATGTGAGGTTTTACTTCTGCAAACCTTGGGCTTCATGGTCCTCATGCCCTTGGCCTGTAAAACTGCTTTTGTTCCTATCTAATCCTTTGTTTCCTTTCTGTAGGTCTTGTTTATAGGATCAGAAATCCTGGATTCTACAAAATCATTTCACTAGGCAAATACCCAAATATTCTTTATTAATTTGGGTTCCCACCTGCTATGCTGAGCAGCCAAAAAACCATTCAGCTAATCTATTGACTGCTAAATTCTCTCTCAAATAGGAATTTCATTGCTAAAATCATTTAGGAGAAAGACCTCCTTTGTGTATGTTCATCATTGCTTAATGGCTGCGGAGCACCCATGGAGCCCTGAGAGCCATGTGCATGCACATGCAAAGCAATTTAAGCTCTTGTTTAGATCTTTTTCTGTTGTGCAGCATTTTTTGAGAAATAAACAAGCCTACTTTATAATTGCAGGGAGCAGCCTCCGAAGATGGGCGTCTAAAAAGGGGTGATCAGATCATTGCTGTCAATGGGCAGAGCCTGGAAGGGGTGACCCACGAAGAAGCTGTTGCCATCCTTAAGCGGACAAAAGGCACTGTCACGCTGATGGTTCTCTCCTGAAGTGGCTGTGGGAATTGAGCCAGTTCAACCAGCCCCCTCTGCTCCCCCTGACATGTCACACTGTAAAGAGAAAGGGACTGGTCTTGTGGTGACTTCCAGTGTTGTGTTCATTCTGCTCCTCAAAACTGTAGGGGAAAAATACCAGTTGCGTTTATGACACTCATATGGAAATGATTTTCTGACAGCCTAGTGTCATTTTTCCCTCTCTCCTTGCACATTGTGAACGTAAACTCAAAGGTAGAACTGTTTGTGTGGTTAAATTATTCTTTCTTCATGAAGCTACCTGGCATTTTATAGTTAATGGGGAAAAATTATGTGCTAAACTGGTTAGTAGAGGAAGAAAAAATAATTCTAAAGCCAACCTAAAGAGAAATGGCTTCAGTTAAGTTAGGGTGAAAATGAAAATATAAAATAAAGAAGAAAATGTCAAGTTTTATAAAAAATGTCTTAATTTTGTCAATCCACCACCGCCTCCTTATTACTAACCTAAAAAAAATTTATTGAAAATCTTTAAAAATACTCAGTGTTTAAAATTTTTGACTATTATAAAAAGTTGCATCTCCCACCTTTAATATACACCTATGTTTTCTTCCTAGAGTGGGTTTTTAGTATGGTATGGAAAGCAGGTATCTAAAGCAATGTCCCTAAGTTTGTGAAGAAAGCTTTTAATGCACACCTTCATGTTCATTTTCACTTTCGACCTGTTAGAATTATTTCTGGGATGCTACAAGTAAAATGATGATGCCACCCTGCCTTTACTGTCGTTTCTCTAGAAAGCAGCTGTGCTAACTGTGCAGGAGCGTAGAAAGCGCTCAGAACCTTTAGTGCTGGTTTTAACTGATGCAACACTAAAAACGTGTCAGCGCGCTGTGCAGTTGGTTTTCAGTTAGTATTAATCTTAATGACAGGGAAAAAAGCAATGTGTTAGTAATTATTTTGGTTGTATGCCATTAGAAAATTGATAGAAAAATTAAGCAGATTAACATAACTTCATTTCATTGCTTTATATTAACATCTTATAATACAATAGTTTAAGACTAAGGGAAACAGATGGAGCTGTTTATTGAGACAACTGGTGAGAAATTATCATGTGTTCATTCCCATTTTAGAGCGTGAAACTCCTACATTAGAATATATAAAGTCACTTTAAATATTATCTATATTTGTAACAGAAGTAGTGTACAGATATTTTATTACAGTACTTTTCTGTGAATGCAAAATTGAAGTGAATAAAGAATAAGTTTCATGGTGCACGAATAAAGAAGCAGACATATTTTTTGTTTGTTCTTTTTATTGGGGGAAAGCTGTATTGTTCAAGGCTTATGATTTAAAATTGTTTTTCATCATGTCTAACTGAACATGTGGTGTCCATAGTTACAATGAGAGGAACTTTGGACGACATTATTATGAAAAGCTCAAAATTCTTCACGTTACACTTGAGTTTTTACTGATGCTCTCCCATGGTCTCCTTGTGAAGCAGAAGATGACAAGCATCGTTGTACAGAGAGAGGTATCCTTCCTGTCTGTATGTTTTTCAGAGATGCTATTAATGCAGTAATATTATGTTATTCTTTAGAGTAGTCAGAGTTGAAATGTGTTCAGATGGAAGAGTCATAATAGAAATTATTTATATTCATAAGCCTGAAAAGTCTTGATTTGAACTCTGAGCATGAATGGGAACCCTTTGTCCTGCTGAGTCCACCCTTAATTAGGTAATGAACATGTGCATTTCCTCTTGTTCATCTCATCAGTAAAAGGTTATGTTATCTCAAAACTTGTATCTAGTTTTTTTTTAAATAAAAGAATTCTGTGATTACAGGTGGCAACTTGGGAGATACTCCCCTTAAGCAGTAATTGCACACCAAGGTACTCAATGTAACAAAATCCACTTTATTTTCCCAGTGACACATCCAGCTCCTTAGTCATTGCTTAATGGTCTGCCCTCATGAAGGTATGCCAGGTAGGCCACTGGAAGCTGAGCTGTCCTCTTTTGTAAGTTTTAACTAGCAAAGATTTTTATGAAGGACACCATGGTGTAGAGAGAAAAGTTAACCAACCAAATTAAAGTTTGAGTAAATATGAGAGAGTGTCCCAAAGAGAACAGCTTGGTGGGTATCTGTACTAGTCTGAACAGCATCCCCCAAATTCATGTCCACCAGGAATCTCAGACTGACCTTATTTGGAAATAGGGTCTTTGCAGATAGAATAGTTAAGGTGAGATCATACTGTATTACAGTGGGCCTTATCCATGTAAAGATGAGGAGAAAAAACTGCTGGGACCACTAGCTGCTGGATAGAAGCAAGGAAGGATTTTTCTCTTAAGGTCTTCAGACAGAGCTTGGCTCTGCATCTTGATTTCAGACTTCTGGCCCCCAGAACTTTGAAAGAGTAAGTTTCTGTTGTTATAAATTTGTCTAGTTTGTGACATTCTGTTATGGGAGCCCTGGGAAACTACACATAATACAGTATTTTAAATATTTTTAAATCCTTAGCTGCTGTCATTGTGTCTGGCTAATAGAGACTCTATACATTTTTGTTGAATGTATGATTGAATTATAGATCATGATTAATTTCATTGTATTACCTTGCTTAAGTTAGCTAGCTGCAGACTGCATACTAAATGCAAAAAAAGGAACAGTGGAATGCTACTGTAGGAATATAAAAACACTTAACAGAAAACTCCCCTCCTGAATTTCTTTTAATTAACAAAATTGAAGCACATGAAACAAAGAAAAAGATTGAGAGGAAAAGAATATAAATTCATCAGCATTGGAAAGATGTGACAAAAGCTTATGCTTCCTGTATTATTTTTTCTGGAAATAACAAGAGTTCTGTGTAGTGAAGGAAAAACGTTAGAGTAAAGAGATTGAAGACATGAACATTATAATGTTCATGTCATGTACAACTCTAAAAACAGTGGATTGACCACAGTTGGTTCCATATAATTGAGTGTGCAATTATATCACAATGGAGAATACCACACGTTTCTGGTGGTTTTTGTGACCACTCCAAAAAGATGATGATTATGTGTTAAACTTCAGCACTAACTGATATGTAACAGCCATAGTAGCAGTGAGGTACAGCCACTCAGTACAATTCATATATCAAAACAAAGATTGAGTTGGAAGCATAGAAAGATTAAAAGTTATGAAGAATAAAACAAGCTTAAGGGGAGTTTTTGGTGTTTTTTTGTTTTGTTTTTAAGAATCTTGATAAAGCAGATTTTGATAGATTAGGAGAGGTAAAGAAAGCGTGTCCCTGCTCTGAAATGTTCTGTTCGATCTGGTCAGCTAGCTTATTGTCTGAGGATAAATGCTTTGCAGTGATTTAGAATCTTTCTTCAGATCTCCTGTCAGAGTGAATGGAGCAGTTGAAAGGATGCCTGCAGGGAGACAGGAGTAAATAGGCTTTTTTTTTTTTGGCCTAAGTGTGGGAATGTCAAAACTATCATCACCTGCTTTCAGCAGCCCTGGTGTGTTGTTTCATGTCAGCAACGAGTATTCTGGAATGCATTTGATTTGTGCAAAGATGTTCCTCCACTTTGTCTACTAAGAATTAATGTTTAACTTTACCGCTTTCTAAAGGGACTTTTTTTGTAAGGCGGGGTAGGCCTGTTACCTCAAGAGGTAAAAAAGAGTTGGCAGCAAGATAATTTCTAAATGAAAGATCATGAAAACTAAGCATAGCGAATGTTCTTAGAATGATTTTTTTGTATACTTTGACATTACAGCTTCATTTTTTTTTCCCTTCAAAATACAGGTATTCCATATTGTCCACTTTTGATGTAAATTAGAAAACTATTGTATTATATTGTTTGTCTAAGAATTATACTTACCAGTCAAGCAACGACAGTTCAATAGTAGGCACTTAGAATCTGTCAAGGAGGAAAATCTATGATTATGATCTCAGAATTCTCCACTGAAAATGTTTCTTGTAGTTTCCAAAAATCATGAGTACTTTACACAGCTTCTAGGAGGGAGCTTCTACATGTTCATTTAACATTGGACATTTTTTCAGAAGGTTATTTTGTTTGCAAATACTTTGTGATCCTTTCTTCTTAACTTCCCCCATTCTCCTCCACCTTGTGTGCATATTTTCAGAAACAAACACAGTTACCCTGGGAAGACATACTTTTTCTCCCTCCTTTTGTTATCATTGCAGTAGAAATCAAGATTTTTTTACTTGAATCTACCTTGAAATACTTGGTATTCAAAGATCCACTCCCCTAAATTTTATTAAACTAAAGGTACATTGCTTTTACCTTGCTTTGGAAAATTATACTACTGTATATAGAGCATTAATACCATATACATGATAAGCTATCAGGAAATGGTAGTAATTGTGGTACCTAGTATGTCCTGGAAGACATAGAATAATATAAATTTAATAGCCTTCAATTTTCACTTTTGTGTGATTGTATCTTTTTCTTCTGAAGTTGAATGCAAATCAGCTTACACCAAAATTGCATTTGTATGCATCCTTCATGGTCCTATATCCTTATATAACTCTATTATTAATTATTAAATATTTTTATGTAAAATAGACTAATTTTTTAACTTAAATGTGCTTAAAAGAGACATTGTGTCTCACTACTGTAAGTGAAAAAGCAATACATTTGGAAAAGAATCGTGCCCCCAGCCAGAAACTCAGTTGGAGCATCATCCTATACACCAAAAGGTTGTGGATTCAATCCCAGGTCTAGGCCTATACAGGAAGCAGCTGATCAATCTCTCTCGCTCTCGCTCTCACTCTCCCTCTCCCTCTCTCTCTCCCTCTCCCTCTGCCCCCACCAACTTTCCTCTCCCCTGCCCCTTCTTTCTCCCTAAAATCAGTTAAAAAAAATATCCTCAGGTGAGGATTAAAAAAGTGATAAAAATTAAAAATCAATGTATTTGCATAAAGGTAAAGTGACTATGAGCAAAAACCATGTTCTTAAATTCTGTGAAGATGCTGTTGCCTAACAAAGATCAGAACTTTGTTACAAAGGGAAAAAGGCAAATGTTAGAATGGTACTAATGACTCAGTGGAGACTCTCCCCTGGACTTAAAGGAACTGAAATAACATACTTTCATCATTATGTGATTCAGTATTTTCTAGTGCCTTGTCAATGCCACCCAAAGTGATCACCTCATGATATACTCTCTCTTTGGAAAAACTCTATTATACCAAAATCAGAAAGGTTTTGTTTATGGACTCTTTAAAAAGTGAATCCAAGCTGGTCAATGTCTGTTCTTAAAAGTGTTCTTAGTTAATGAGGTTGTTTATGATTTTGTTTATAAGGCTTTCATTAAAACAAGAATTGGGCATCACCGTCAGTGCATTAGTTTTGGCAATCTGAGTTTGAAATAAAGGAGAAATGACATAAATTAATGGAGTAAAATTAATGTTGTGGTAATATTAAATAAAGCTAATGCCTCTTGCACCTGGAGGGCTATGCAGATGGCAGGCATACCTAATTATGCACCCTGCTGCCTTTAAGTGTACTGATAAAAATCTCTCAACTGAGTATAAAATATGTTCATTCACCAGCTCCAGACAGGTTTGCATAAGGCAGTAGTTTTTAACCTTTTTCATCTTATGGCACACATAAACTAATCATTAAAATTCTGCAGACCACCAAAAAATATATTTTGGGCCCATCTTACAAAATATATATATAATTTTGATTCACTCACAACAGACAGCTATTGTTCTGTTGGCTGCTGTCATTTTTTTGACAGTCTAAGGGAGAAGAGGTCAATGTCCCTGACTCAACAGTCAGGTATTGCATGTTTTAAAAACTCTTGCAGTACACCAGTTGAAAATCACAGGTGTAAACCAACACAATACACACAAACACAGCTTAGCACCCTAAATTTTTAGAGGAAGAAACCATGATGCTCTAAGTTAAATGGAATAAATACATGATTTTTAAAACAAGTCATTATTATTAACATGGTCTTTGTCCTTTTTGTGAACATTAAAATATGTCGGTCCCATTAGAAAAAGTTTATTTTCAAACTAATAAGTTTACTTAAGTTTATATTTTTACACATTAGTTAAAAAGGTAAATTTACTAATATAATCGTAAGTTAATTTGATTTCTTACTCTAGGTACAAACTGAATTGGCCAATTATCAGGTATTTATAAACTTGTTCAATTTTTTTAAGAAGTAGCTACTCTAGAAAACATGTTATAATTTTGCATATAGATAATGCATTTTTGCTACAGATATTTCAGAGATGTCACTGAACGTCTTAAAACTTCACAAGTTCCCTTCATGTAGGGAACGTGAATATCTATGAACTTCCTATTGTGCCCCTGGACTCCTATAGTGGTAAAAGCATATCCAGAAACCTCTTGTTTTAGCTTGAGGATGATTTTAAATTCTTTATAGTATTTGTTACACACAGCTATTGTTTTCCTCAGGTTTATATGTGTTGCTTAACATTTTAAAAACAAAGGAAAAGTTAAATATTCTTTTTCAGTTTCCATTGAAAAGAAGATCTGGTGCAGGTGTTCATTTTGTGATAAAAGATGCTGGCTCATTTTTGTAAACTTACTTGTTTTAAAAGGTAAGGCACATAGAATTTCTACATCCTTTCCACTTTAATCTCAGGGTTAATAAATTACATGTTTAAAATTTTGACATAATTTTTATTGTCATTTGGAGAACTAAAACTATGGGAATTATTTTCATCCCATTAATTTTCATTTATTTATAGGGACCTGACTATTTTTTCTTCTATTCAGTAGTTGATTTCTTTTCTAAAGCTTTCCTTTATGTACATTACAGGTATTTATGTAATGGAGTCATGAATGCCTCAACACACACGTTGACTACCTTGGATGAATGTAAGTCATAGCCAATTAATGTCTTATGCTAAAGGAACTCTAGATTTTTTTTTGAAATGTAGAGTAAGCAGAATGGACTTCTGAATCTCAGGGCCCTGGGTTCCTAGCCTGGCTTGGCTCTTGACTAGAAAGCAGTTGACCTCTCTGGGCCTCTGCCTCCTTGGCCATAAAATGAGATTGAGAACATCATGCTCACAGCTCTATTAATATCAAATGAGATGAAGTATCTGCACGGTGATGCTTGATAAATGGCAGAAATATTGTTAATATAGTGAAGTCAACATAACTTAAGGTCTGTGATGGTCCACATAGTAGAACCGTGGAGATCATCTTGAGTGTGCTATCCCTAGTGTTAATATTCATCCTGACTTTAAGAATAAACTTGTAAAGTGCCCTCTTTTTTCTCATTTTAGAAACTTCCTCAATTTCTCCTATAACACAAGGCAAAAATGATCCCAGGAGAACCGAGAACTGCAGAATCTCATTGGTTATTGAAGTGAATGTGCCACTCCTCAATTTTTTAAATAAGATATGTTTGGAATGGGAGTTATTAAACCTAGTAGGAGGTTTTATAGTCAATCTAAAAGCCCCATTGCTTACATAATAAGCCAAGTATCTAGTTTTTAAAGTAAACAGGAAATTACACAATATCCATCACCCTTATAAGATCTCCTCCCCAGTTCTCTGTGTTAGGATAAATATTATTTTCACCCTTCTTTTTAAGTACAATCCCTTTTCAGAAGCCAGTGAAAAAAGAAGTTTGGTAGATTTAATAGTCTTTTAGGAGAAAGTTGGTGAGATTAGACAGCCAGGTTTTTTTTGTTCTTCCATATTACATATTATTTCTCAAGCAATTCATATGAAATAAGTTGGAGAAACATAAGGTAGATATTGTATGTACTACTAGTGATTAAACTTTATTACTTTTTTTTATTTCTAAGGAGTGAAGAATAGGGAATTTTCTTTTAAAGAGGACTTTGGCCAAGCAATGATTACATATGACTATAAAATAGGCTTCAAGGTCTTCGAATATGTGGCTCTGAAAGTTCAGTTTGAGATTTTGGTTAGAGTTCGGAGAATAGAAGTTTCTATTTGGGATACTGTATCATGTTTTTCTTTTGTATAATGGAGGATAGTGTTTTTTGTTTGTTTGTTTTTCCTCACCAGAGGAAATGCTTATTGATTTTAGAGAGAAGGGAAGAGAGGGAGAGAATCATCAGTTAGTTGCCTCTCATATGCATCCCAACCAGGGACCAAACCCGCAACCTGGGCATGTGCCCTGACTGGGATTCAAGCTTGTGACCTTTTGGTTTATGGAACAACCCTCCAACCAACTGAGCCACACTGGCCAGGGCAAGCATAGTGTTTTTTGTTTTGGAGTTTTGTTTTGTTTTTTTTGTTTTGTTTTAACTAGACAACTAGAACATGTAAACCCAATTTGTAGGTTTGTACATTGGATAGGATAAGCTTATAAAACATTCTTAGTCCCCACTTGCTAATAAAATATTTTGTGGGTATTTTAAAAGAAATCTTTTCAATGACCTAAATATTGGGAGCTAGCAAAGGGTCAAGAATCTATCACCCTTAAACATTTAAGAATTGAGATCCCAAATAATGTGTTTATAACCACATGTGCATTAGTTATCATTTGCAGACAGATGCACTCTTGGGAAAGTTGAGATGGGAAGCCCTAAAGTGGGAAAATCTTTGATATGTTTTCATTTATGACTATGGAGCTAAT
The DNA here is from genome assembly GCF_021234165.1 of Pteronotus mesoamericanus. Lineage (NCBI taxonomy): Eukaryota > Metazoa > Chordata > Mammalia > Chiroptera > Mormoopidae > Pteronotus > Pteronotus mesoamericanus. Next base: position 28,239,199 of record NW_026555245.1, on the reverse strand, counting down.
TTTTTATGATACACTTATCATGATGTTGCTGCTTAGAGAGGTTACCTATTTTTTAACTTGTACAAATTTTAAAAAAGTCACTAATTATAATACCTTAACTTTTCACATGAGGATTCTGAATACTGGACAGACTAGAAATTTTGTTACTAAAAAATTTGAATGGGATTGCAGAAAATGTTCCAAATTTGAAGGAGGAAAAAATACGTGAGTGCCGCAATGAACCTTTCCTGTACTAGGGCCAGATATTTAGTTTCTCTAAATATGCACGGTCCGGCAGAAGTAACGCCTGCTTGAGTGTGGTGGTAGGGTAATAATATGGGTATAATAATTTATAGTTTTAATTTGAACATTTCACCTAGAACATCATAGTGTGATTGACTGCAATATTGTTATGTTACAGAATTACATGCTTCTGATTTTGTAGTCAAAGTTTTTATAATAAAAAGGGGCATTATTTGTGCCATAGCTTGTATTTCTTCATGGGGATAATATCTTCCCCACGTTGTCAAAAGTCAAAATATTTAATGAACGTGAATGTTTTTAAAGTTTTAAAGCATAGACCATTGTTATTATATGTTGGATAAACGATGTATTTATGGCTATTTGATTAAAAGTTATTGAATTGACCGATACTGTCTAAACATACTCTGTCGTGTTCCTGGTATATAACCCTGGAAATGAATCATTTTTACTAATCCAAGACTTTATTAATGAATAACATATATCCAATTTTCCCAAAAGCATGAGATATATGATTTTTTATTTTAAGGTGCATAATTTTAATATATACACAATAGCCTTGGCTAAACTGGTTAGAGCATCATCCCGATAGGCCAAGTGTGTGGGTCGATCACAACCTTAGGGCACATACAAGTATCAACCAATGAATGCATAAATAAGTGGGGCAACAAATTGATGTATTTATGTATGTATATATCTATATACCTTTCTATCTCTCTCTCCTGCCCACTTCTTCTCTCTCTAAAAAATCAATAAATTTTTTAAAATTTAAAATATACACAATAGAGTCATTAAAGAATATTTTCACACTCATTTCCAAGTATGATCTTTCCACCATTTGATGATATCCACCAAGATATCATCACTGTATCTTGGACCTACCCATTTTATAGAAGATGGTGGCACTATTAAAATATCATTTTATTTTGTTTACATTATGGGTTCTGTTACTATGCTGAAAATAATATCAGCACAGGAGTTTTGTTAGTGGCGATGTGAGTAATGGAAGGAAAGGAGAAGGAAGGGATAAAGAAGGGAAAAAGTTAGTTTAAAGGAAGTCTATTCTAATAAATTTATACCATTGCATATGAAAGCTAAATATGGGCTTCCTCATGCATGTACTTGTCCAAACATGATTGACATGTATTGCATTCCATGTTTCTCTGTATACTTACCTTTTCCTGGAATGTCCTTTTCTCCAGCATGTCCCTAGGTTTTTCAGCCTGCAAGGCCTAGCTCAAATCCTTTATTCTTCACATAGTTTTCTGTTTAATGAGCTAATATGTGTTAAAGTGCCTCTCATGGAAAATACCTAAAACACTCAGAAAATAGTAACTATTATTAGTCAGAACTCATCTTCTAATGCTTATAAACATTTTTATCTCTAGCACAGCATTTTTCAAATGTTATGTATTGTTAAAAAGCTAAAACTTTCTGTAGTCTAAAAGTAAGTTATTAGAACATGGGCTAAACACAGTTAAAGTGATTCATGATATGTCAGACTTATCAGAATGATCAAAGACAGCAATATATTATACATCTTCACTGAGTATAGAATACTGTTTTCCAAACCCAATTCAAAAATACCTGGTGAGACTCAAGTTCCAAGGAATACATTTTCAGGAAACATGCCTCCACCATTCCAGATTTTGATCTGAGAAAGTCAATTAGCTATATATTTTTCTCCCCAACAGATTTTGAGCTTCTGGACAGAAGGATTGGGCTTTGTTTAGCTTTTTAGCCCCATAGGATATAGAAGATATATCACACAGAAGGTCATTATATGCTTTATTTTTCTTATTGAGAGAGAAAGTTTTGGGTTTTTTTCCACTAAAGGAACTGGATAGGAGTTGAAAGCAAGGAAGGTAAAGGGGGAGTATTTTATTATTTTTGAAGAATTACCTGAGCTGTGAGTGGTAGAATAGAAACCCTCTGTGCCTCTCCCACTCTGCAGGAAGTGTGGACCTGGAGAAGGAAATATTGGGCCAGCTTTTGGCACACCCACTGTGTTGCAACAAAATAAGTTAGCTGATATTGCAGGGTTAGGGTGTAGAGGAGAAGCTAGTCCTTTAATGGTCAAGTATGTTTCCAAGTTGGCTGTTCTCATTTGGAAAGTACTTGTACATGGACATAGTTTAGTATTCCAATAACCTACCGTCCCTCTAGCTCATTATATTTGATCAAACCCTGTTCATCTACTGTGAGTGTGACATGGTATCATTCCAAAAACAATACTAAATAAGTCTGAAAATTCTTAATTTTCTTTTTTTTAATTTTTAAGTATATTTTATTGATTATGCCATTAGAGTTTACCCATTTTTTCTCCCCTTTATCTGCCCTGCACTCTCATTCCCACCAGAATTCCACCCTCGCCTCAGTTCATGTCCATGGGTCATACATATAAGTTATTTTGTTTCTCCATTTCGTATACTATTCTTAACTTCTTCCTGTCTATTTTGTACCTATACCCCCATTCTCTCCCCTCCCCACTGATAATCCTCCATGTGGTCTCCATTTCCATCATTCTGTTCCTTTTCTAGTTGTTTGCTTTATTTGTTTTTTGTTTTTGTTTTTATGTTCAGTTGTTGATAGTTGTGAGCTTGTTGTCATTTTACTGTTCATAGTTTTGATCTTCTTTTTTTAGATAAGTCCCTTTAATATTTCATGTAATAAGAGCTAGGTGATGATGAACTCCTTTAACTTGGCCTTATCTGGGAAGCACTTTATCTGCCCTTCCATTCTAACTGATAGCTTTGCTGGATAGAGTCATCTTGGATGTAGGTCCTTGTCTTTCATGACTTCGAACACTTCTTCCTAGCCCCTTCTTGCCTGCAAGCTTTCTTTTGATAAATCAACTGATAGTCCTATGGGGACTCTTTTGTAGGTAACTCTCTCTTTTTCTCTCTTTTTGCTGCTTTTAAGATTCTCTCCTTATCTTTAATCTTGGGTAATGTAATTATGATGTGCCTTGGTGTGTGCTTCCTTGGGTCCAACTTCTTTGGGACCCTCTGAGCTTCCTGGACTTTCTGGAAGTCTATTTCCTTTGCCAGATTGGGGAAGTTCTCTTTCCTTACTTTTCAAATAAGTTTTCAATTTCTAGCTCTTCCTCTTCTTCTGGCAGCCCTATGATTTGGACGTTGGGACATTTAGAGTTGTCCTGGAGGTTCCTAAGCCTCTACTCATTTTTTTTGCATTCTTCTTTCTTCATTCTGTTGTGGTTGAATGTTTATCTCTTCCTTCTGCTCCAAATTGTTGATTTGAGTCCTGGTTTCCTTCCCTTCACTGTTGGTTCCCTATATAGTTGTCTTTATTTTGCTTTGTATTGCCTTTACCTTTTCCTCTGTTTTGCAACCATACCACCATTTCTGTGAGCATTGTAATTATATCACCAAGGTTTTGAACTCTGCATCTGATAGGTTAGCTCTCTCTTCATCGCTTAGTTGTATTTTTTCTGGAGTTTTGATCTGTTCTTTCATTTTGGCCATATTTCTTTGTCGTGGCACTCCTTTGATATTGTAAGGGGTAGAGCCTTAGATATTCATCAGGGCAGGGCAACCCAGGTCGCTGCTTTGTGGCACCATATGTGGGAGAGGGGTCAGAGAGAGAACAATACTGCTTGCTCAGCTCTCCTCCAGCCTTCAATCACTTCCCCGCTACCCATAAGCAAATTGGGCCCTTCTAGTGCAGATTCCTGGGTGAGTGGGTTTGTGTTCATTCTGGGACCCCATGGGTCTCTCCAACGAACTCTCCTGTGAGGCCAAGAGTTTCTCCTGCCACCACAACCCCCGCAGGTTTTTACGAGGTTTTGAGGCTTTTTTTTTCCCCCATGCTGGAACCCAGGGCTGCATGGTGTATCTCACTCCCCAGTTATTCCTCCCGGTTTATCCGCATGCAAATGTGGTACCACCCGGTCCGCCAGCCACTGCCTTGTCCAGTCCTCCAGCCACAGCCTTGTTGCATATCCTCTCTGCCCAGGCTGCCTGACTCCACCCCTCCTGCCAGTCTGGGTGAATGTTTCTTCTTTAACTCCTTGTTTGTCAGACTTCCATACAGTTCGATTTTCTGGTCGTTCTGGTTGTTTTTGTTTTTAAATTTATTATGGTCCTTCTTTTGGTTGTGTGAGGAAGCAAAGTGTATCTAAAGTCTCCTGATTTTAAATAGGATTTAAATTTTTAAGTTTGGAAACAATCTAACCCAATCCACTGAAATCGATGAGCCATCTTCAAAGTTACCAATAATCTCTGATAAAATTGGGAATAAAACTTTCATTTTCTGACAATGAGTGAGTCTTTTAATTTAACACAATTATTTGAAAGTGGTTTTCAAAAGAATTTAATACTTAAATAATTTATCATAGTAGTATCATACTATCTTAATCGAAGGAAATTAGCCATGGATTAATGTTGTACATTTGAAGTTGGGGTAAAGGAGATGCATGAATAATAGCTGATTGTTATCATTAACTTATTGGGCCTTACTCTAAAATGTTCAGGCATAAAATTATTAGAGATCATAGTCATCAGCATATACAAATTTCCAGCAGGAAGCTACCTGAAAGATCTATTAGATTCAACTTTTTCTTTGCTCAGCAAGTATTAATGTTTACTCTTTCTTAAATGGTATCTGTGAGTTGGATTAAAGTTTTATTTGCCCTCCTCATGGCATTATAAGGCAAATCTCCCTGTCAGTTTATTATCATCTCAGGTACTAAGTCTTCGGATAGTTACATAAAAACAAAATTAAACAAATTATATGAGGCCTGTTCAGAAGGTATCCAGCCATGTAATATGAAAAGTAGAGCCATGTTTTTAAAAATTTTATTTATTTTTAGAGAAAGAAGAAGAGAGGGAGAAAGAGAAGGACAGAAATATCACTGTGTAGTTGCTTCTCACCTGCCCTTATCTGGGAACCTGGCCTGCAACTCAGGCATGTGCCCTGACTAGGAATCGAACTCTGCCACCCTTTGGTTCACAGGCCGGCAATCAATCCACTGAGCCACACCAGCCAGCACTAGAGGCATTTATTAAAGAAGGTACAAGAAACGTGTACATAGGACAATGATACCTCAGTCCCCTTCAAAGTAGGCACCTTGAGATCACACACAGTTCTCCCAGTCACCATCACCTGCCCTGCCATATTTTCCTGAATCTCATTAAAGGTCTGACATCTCTTCCTTTTCAAAGCTGATTTTAGTTTTGGGAAAAGCCAGAGTCACAGCCAAATCTGGGCTGTAGCGGGGGTTAGTCACCTGGACAACTTGATGTTTCGGCAAAAAATTGCATGAGATGTGATGCATGAGTGGACATGTTGTCCTGATGAAGCTGTCAATCACTAGCTGCCCATAGTTGTGGCTTTCTGAATTACATGGATAGTTTCAACAGAGGAATGTTCAAGCTTAATGCAAAATTTGATGCAGATTCCTTGCTCTACTCACTCAGGCATTTTGAATACAGCAGACACACCATACACATTCTCACTCAACAGCATCTACTGTCCCCACTGACTAGTACACTGAAGTTGTCATTGTTCACACATGCATATTCCAATCCACTCTCCTTGGCTGCCAGTTTACATCAATGTCACGCATACCTTTCTCATTGTATTAACAATGGCTGGACTTTTTCCAGACCTCGTATTTTTACTACTACTATAGTTACTTTTTATTTATTTCAAATGTTTTTATTTTTCAATTACAGTTGGTGTACAGTATTATCATAGTTTGAGGTGTACAACAAAGTCATTAGACATTTCTATAACTTACCAAGTGATCATCCTGATAAGTCTAATACTTGTCTGGCACCATATATAGTTATTAGAATATTATTCACTATTTTTCCTTTGCTATACTTTACATCCCTGTGACTATTTTGTAACAACCAATTTGTGCTGGTTAATCTTAACCTATTTTACCCATTCGCACAAACACTCTCACTCCTCTAACAACCACCAAAATGTTTTCTGTATATGAGTCTGCTTCTGTTTTGTTCATTTATTTTGTTCCGCAGGTTCCATGTATAAGTGAAACTGTATGGCATTTGTCTTTGTCTGGCTTATTTCACTCAGTACAATACACTCTAGTTACACCCATGTTTTCAAAAATGGTAAGATTTAATTCTTTTATGGCCAAGTAACATTCCATTCTATATGTGTATTATATATTCTTTATCCATTCATGTATTGATATGCTTTTAGGTTGCCTCCAAATCTTGGCTATTGTTAGTAATGCTGCAATGAACTTATTAATACATATGTCTTTTCAAATTAGTGTTTTGGGTTTCATTGGATAAATACCCAGAACTGAAATGGCTGAGTCCTTCGTCTGTTGTTACAACCTTTCTTTTAAAGTCTATTTTGTCTGGTATAAGTATTTCTACTCCAGGTTGTTTGTTGCTCTTGTTTCCAGTCTCATGAAATAAAGATATTTTCTATCCTTTTACTTTCAGTCTGTGTGTGTCTTTCAATCTAAAGTAAGTTTCTTATAGACAGCATATATAGATGGGCCTTGTTTTCTTACCCATTCAGACACCATGTGTCTTTTGATTGGAACATTTAATCCATTTGCATCAAAAGTAATTGTGGGTAGATATCTATTTTTTACCACTTTATTAACCATATTTTTTATCTTTTTCCTACTTCTTCTTAAAGAAGACCCTTTAACACTTCTTGTAATACTGGTTTGGTGGTAACAAACTCCTTTATCTTTTTCTTGTCTGGAAAGTTCTTTATTTGTCCTTCAATTCTAAATGATAGCTTTTCTGGGTAGACTAATCTTGATTGTAGGTCATTACTCTTCATCACTTTGATTATTTCCTGTCAATTCCTTCTGGTCTACAAAGTTTCTGTTGAGAAATCAGCTGACAGTCTTATGGGAGCTCCCTTGTAGTTAACTGTCTTTTTCTTGCTGCTTTTAAAATTCTCACTGTCTTTAACTTTTGGCATTTTAATTATGAGGTGTCTTGAGGTGGGCCTCTTTGGGTTCATCTTGTTTGAGACCTTGTGAGCTTCTTGGACTTGTGTGTCTATTTCCTTTACCAAGTTAGAAGAGTTTTCAATCATAATTTTCAAAAATATATTTTCAGTTCTTTGCTCTGTCTTCTTACTCTGGTATCCCCATGATGCAAATATTGGTATGCTTGAAATTGTCCCAGAGGCTCATTAAACTTTCATCAATTTTTTTTTAATTCTTTTTTTTAGGAGGTGGGAGATGTTTTCTACTACCTTGTCTTCCAAATCGCTTATTTGATCCTCTGCTTCAGGTAATCTGTTGATTACATTTAGTATATTCATTTCACTTATTGTATCCTTCACTTCTGACCGATCCTTCTTTATGTTTTCTATGTTCATTTCTATGTTTTGTTTCTTTCTGTTGAAGCCCTCACTGAATTGATATATTCTTCCCCTAAGTTCATTGAGTATCCTTATTAACCAATGTTTTGATCTCTGCATCTGGCAGATTGCCTGTCGCTGTTTTATTTAGTTCATTTTCTGCAGTTTGTCTTGGTCTTTCATCTGGGACATGTTTCTTTGTCCCCTTACTTTGCCTGCATCCCTGTATTTGTTTCTATATATTAGGTAAAATTGCTATGTCACTTGGTAGTGTTAGAATGGCCTTATGCAGTAGGTGTCCTGTTGGGTCCAGTGGCACTGCCTCCCAGTCACTTGGGCTGAATGCTCCAAGTGCACCCCCTGTGTGGGCTGTGTGTACCTTTCTATTGTATTTGAACCTTTATTGCTGTTAGTACATCAGTGGGATGTGGGAAGGACTGACCCTCTAGGTCCACCAGCTATGAGTACTGACCACAGCTGCCGTGGAGGAGTTGCTGTGCAGAGCTCACTTCAGCAGGGTCCTGGTGCCTGCTGAGTCCACCCCTTGAGTGTGTCACTTTTGGAGGTGGCTGGGTGGTTCTTTGACATGGTCTGAAGCTGTCTGAGGGGTGTGCTGGCTCAGGGGCTTCCCAGGAGGTGCAGTCCGAGGTCAGCCACTGCCTCTGCCTTGCCCAGAGCCACATGGTATGAGCTACAAAATGATCTGCAGATGGTGTGGAGCTTGTTCTGGATTTGGAGGCGCCCAGGAGAAGCCCAAGCTGAAAACCAAGGCCGACTGTCACTGGTGCCAGGTTTGGGGCTGCTTTGCAAGAAGCTTAGAGCACACCAAAGGCAGATGCAGCTTGTTTGGGATTTGTGGACCTTTGAGAGATGTTAAGAAATTCGGTACCATGAAACAAGATAGCACTTTTGTATGGCAGAGCCACTGGAAGCGGATTGGGTGGGCCCTGCAAGTTGGGTAGGACCAGGTCTCGGAATCTCTAGGGTGGAGTGAACAGTGTTGGCCAGGCTGATGGAGACTTAGATGTGGGTCCTGCCTGTCAGTTCTGTCAGAGGAAGGCTCAGCAAGTGAACAGTGGCCTCTTTTCTGTCAGCAGTTGTCTGGAAGAAAGCTTCCCCTCCAGCTCTTACCCCTATGTCAGACAATTCAGCTTTTCCCTGTGTGTCCCCGGCACCTCCATAGCTGCTGCCCCAGTCCTAGAGCTCAGAGTGGGAGAGTGAGAGTAAGTCTGTGTGCGGGCCCTTTAAGAGGAACTGGATGGGATTTAAGAAGCCTCTATCACACGTAGCCACAATCCCAGCCAGTTTTCATAACCAGAAGTTATGGGAATGTTTTTTCCCTAACACTGGAACCCTGGGCTGGGGAGCTTGGTGTGGGATTGGGAATCTTCTCTCCTCAGGGTGCACCTCCGTAGCCTAGATAGCCCTCCGATATGTAACCGCCACACGTGGGTGTGAGACCAGCCCATTTTTAGACATCTCTGCCTCTTGTACCAGTCTGGACATGATTTTTTCTGTATATCCTTAGTTATGGGACTGCTGTTCAGCTAGACCTTGGATGTTTCTCAATGATGGTTGTTCCATATTTAGTTGTGATTTTGATGATTTTGGTGCCATCATGGGAAGAAGCAAGTATAGTATTTCCCTACTCCATAATCTTAACTAGAAACTTTTACTGTGGCTACTCTTGATACAAGTGCCCTACAAAAGCTTGATTAAATGTCTGTGTAGTAGTGATTGCCCTATCAGGTCATAAGACAGAACCATTTTTTGTGCAGTTTAAAAAGTGTTTGGGCATGTACAGTCAGTTGGAAAACTGTGATTATAAAGGACATTCAATAAATGGAAGTGTATTACAAATCGATAAATTTAGATTAGTAATGAACACTATTAAGATGTAGTGTAATTTTTTTAAAAGTACAAAGAGTAAATAAATTAGGGATTAGCCTACATTTTTGAGACTCAGTAAATAAATGTAACAGATGAAAGCACCTACACCCACATTAAAATACGTGGCTCACCCAGGCGCATCAGCCATTCAGTTTAGTTGTCAGCAACCAGGGCCGTTTCACTTATGCACATGCAATGCAACAGTGACACCACGGGGCCAGATTTATCTCACTGCTGGAGCTCCAAGGTCGAAAAAGGAAGTTAGATACTCATGAGAAGTAGAGGCAGCTGGAGGAAATATGTATATGGTTATAAAACTAAGCTACAGAATTTGGGGAGCTGGGAGGGGAGTTTCCAGTATTTTCATAGAGCTGTATCTGTATCTGGTTTGCTTCCTTAATGGCCTAAAAAAATAAAGGACCAAGTCATAATTATGAATGATGAAGTAAAATATAGCTGCGCCTGAAAATTTAGGAAACGTCGTCAATTGGTTAAAGACCTTTTCATTTAGTATAAACTCTCAAAGGGAAAATAAAGCCACCACAGAATAAAGGAAATCCATGAAACATTTTAATTTTCTCTGGAGTACAGCCACTAGAGGACAGTAGAGTCCACGAGACTTCACCTTTGTCCTACATTACCCACCCCTCTGCCCCCCACCCCCAGTCCATGCTTCTCATTCTGAGTGGCTGAATGAGAAAAGGGGCTGTTTTTTTATTTCCAAAATATAATACATTTTCTCATAAACATACTTGAGGTGCAGTACAGTAGAATGTGAGATACACTCTTTCCAAATTTGAGGATGTGATTATTTTTGTTTTGTTTTGACTAAAGATAGCTCTTTTCAAAGTAAATAGTTAAGGCATAGAGAAGGGTATGTCCACAAGCTTTCTTGTGGTTATTGAAAAAATTAATTATAATACCAAGCACTACGTCAGTTCATTCTAAAGTCAATTTTTAAGAAAATTTCCCTTTCCTGAAAATCTAACTTTAAGAAAATACAAAAGGGATAAAGCCAAGCTGTTTGTATTCTGAGAATAAATTTTATGTGAAGTACATAAAATAATAGCCTCAGAAAATATTTGATACTTAGAAGCCCGGCTTTCCATTGAATTACTGTTGCATATAATTTTTAGAATTTAGAAGGAAAAAATGACTTTTATTTCTGGTAAAGTGAAAGATTTCGCTGAAATTTTCTTTGACTCAAGTTGAAAATAGATTTTATGAGTGCTTAGTTTGTGTTTTATCCAATAAGGAACAGTTATGTTGTGATATAACACTAATAAAAGTAAAATCATTTTTCTAGTTTCTGCCTCCAGCACTATCAGTGATTGTCACTGCAGTCGTCAGCATTTTGTACATAAAATTTTCACTGCAGGGGGTAAAAAAGTAAACTTAGCTGGGATCATTGGCTTTGAAATACTTAGAATTATTTTTTTTTTATAAATATACTGAAAGTAGTAGTTTTACTTGCTAAAGATGGAATCCTATAGAGACATTTAAAGAAATATAAGCTTTCCTTAGGAAACTAGATTAGACATAGTTAGACATTCACCTATACTTTGGAGTATTTATTCCCCCAAACAGTACTGGGCATAGAACAGAGACTCAATTTGTTTGAACAAAAATTAGCATTTGTTCACTGATCCTAAATTCCAAACACTATGCTGAGAACTCTTATCCCTTCCTTATCGGAGCTAAAATTTCTAGATTAATAAATGTTTGCCATTGCTAATTTTAAGATAAATTAATTTTAACAGTCCTATTTGCTAATTTTTGTTAAAGTTTCTACTGTCCTCACAAAAGTTCTGCCTGCCACATATGTTTTCCAGTTAAAATTAACTGAATTATTTCAGTGGAGAATTTTTAAACACAGTGTAAAATTGTAAGCAAACTGAGTGTCTTAAAGACAATGTTGTCAATTACTGGGGTTGGTGATGAATATTCTCTGGATTCCCTATATGCTGTCACTAAAATTTCCTTTGGTAACTCCTACAGATAGTTTTGGCATGCTGCGCCTCCTGCACAAATTCACTTTGGAGATTTGCAAGGGATTTGATTCTGGATGTGGCCTAGGGCTTGACAAGCAACTTCCTGGAAAGGCTTTGCAATAAGAGCTTTTTTGACAAAAATCTTCCTGTCTCAGTTTAACCTTCTCCCTTGTGTGTAAGGCTGTTATTAGTCATGCGATGTTCAGTTATCATTGGCCTTAGAGAACTACAAGGACATGGTCTTAAAGAGACAGTGCGCTCATATCGAAGCAATCCAATAATATTTTAGAAGGAAACTCTTTTAAAAGACAGCCATAGAGAATTCTAACAATTATTTTTTAAAAACCCAAGTTAACCTCAGATGTGTCCCCTTTATCTCCTTAGAGCAGAATACAAATCCTTAGACCTTAAAGAGAGCATTGCTATTTTAAGTGAAGTGATTTTTCCAGAAATGGAAACCTGTTAGAACTTCTGTTTATCTCATGAATGTTGCCCAATTTGGAAAAGATGTTTATTTGGCAAGTTTTACTGAGGGAGGTTTTTTTAGGGGGAGACGGGTATCTTTTCTTCCTTTCTACTGATAAGATTATGCTTAAATGAGATACTTGATAACATTAAGCTGGAAAGAGGGTGACTTCAGTTAACACAGTGTTTAATCCAGTTTAACGTTCCAATTTGTATTACTTTGCCAAGATTCCCTCTGTTGAACTTGAGGGCCAGCCTGCCCTGGGGAGTAACAGTCGATTAATCCTCTTCTAGTGTAGTATAGTGCAGTACTCCAGTCACACTCTGTTAGCTGTAGCATTATTTCTGGGTGGCATCCAACATGTTAGCATTTTGCACAGGACTCTGATTTGCTATTCAACCATTACCTATGCTGGGTTTATGGTGACTTGATTCACTCATAGGAGTTATGAAACTGAATACTTAAAACACTCGTGTGGTGGGAACAGTGATCTCCATTTTACAGATAAGGAAAATAAAAATCATATAGGTAAATAATTGTTTAAAGGTCTCACAGTTTGAATAGGGGCAAAGTGAGAATCAAAGCCACATCTTTGACTTCATATTCACTCTTGCTTTTGCCAAAGCGGTAGCTGTAATTGCATCCCAAGTAGGGGAAATGGTGTATAACCTGGACTAAATCAGGGATTGAAAGCACAAAGCCAAAATAAAAAGGTCATTGTTATTAATGGGAAAAATTGCATAGTCTTTTTGCATCTATAAACTCTACCATTCCCTCAAACACATCATTAAAACTCAAAATGCAGCTGTTCTGCTAACGCCTTTAAACAGGAGGGTTACACCGATGTTCATGCCTAACAAGTGCCAATGATACTGCAGCTATTTAATAGAGCAGCAAAACAAGTTTCAGCAACCCAGATCTTTATCTTCTGCAGCTGAAAAGGCCAGTTATATTTCAATCTCAGTTATATAAATGATTGTTTTGAAAGCAAGCTGGCACATCTCTCAGATGGTTTTTTCTATTATTTCTTTGATGCCCATTAATTTTTTTTTTTAAGTAAAGGACAAATTGAGCTACATTAAGTACAGAAAATGATGTAGCCCTGGCTGGTGTAGCTCAGTGGATTGAGGGCGAGCCTGTGAACCAAGGGGTCACCGGTTGGATTCCCAGTCAGGGCACATGCCTGGGTTGCAGGCCAGGTCCCCAGAGAGGGTGCGTGAGAGACAACCGCACATTGCTATATCTCTCCCTCTCTTTCTCCTTCCCTTCCCCTCTCTCTAAAAATAAATAAATAAAAACTTTTTTTAAAAAAAAAAGAAAATTAGGTAGATCTCACTGTGGCATGGGTGCCATGGTCAGGAGTTAGAAAAACCACAGCCAAAATAATAAGGCATAATTTATATTCAATAAAATTGTGCCTGATTTAACTGTAGATCGTAGCATGTTCTGACAAATCTGTATGTCACTTACTTCCAATATCCCCTAAAGTTCAATTTTTTCCCTGTTCATCAAGTTACCCTCCCCTCAGTTACCATACCTCTTCACAGGCAGCCGTTGACCTTTTTTCTGTCACTACAGATTAATTTTTCTCTATTAAAATTTCATATGAATAAAAGTCACATAAAGTATATATTTTCTTTGTGTTGGTGCTTTTTGCTCAGCCCGGTTGTAAGATCATCTGCGTTGCATGGAGTAGTAGCTCATTTCTGAGATAGCCACAGTTGGTTTATTCATACCACTACAACAGACATTCGTTTCAGGTTTTCAACTATTATGCATGGAGATGCTAAGAAAATTCATGAAACAGTTTTGTGTACACATAACATTTTTATTTCTCGTGGTTAAAATCTACAGTAGAATTGTAGGATCATAAAGATATAAAAGTATATATATCTTTATATATATATATCTGACGTACATATGTGAAATTTCAAACTGTAACATACTATCAAATATGAGTTTCAGTTCCTTCATATCTGTAGTGACACTTGATATGGTCAGTCTTTTTAATTGTCATCCTAATAGGTATGTAGTGGTTTTACTTTGCATTTCTCTGATGAATAACCTTGTTAAGCAAAAGTTCATGTGCTTATTTACTATTTGTATGTTTTCTTAGGTCAAGTGTCAATCCAAATCTCTCGTGATCATTAAAAAAATTGGCTTGTTTATTTTTATTATTGAGTTTTGAGAGGCCTTTCTAACATATATTTTTAGATATAATTTATTTAATATCATATACATATGAAATAAATACATTTATATATGTATAAATTCTTCCTCCTATTTTGTGGTTTTTCTCTTTATTTTCTTCCCAGTATTTTTCAAAGAGTAGAAGTTTTAATTTTGATTAAGTTCAATTATCAATTTGTTCGTCTATGGATTATGAATTGGGTGTATATTTAAAAGTCTTAGCCTAACCCAAAGTCACAAAGATTTCCTTCTGTCTTATCTTCTAAATGCTTAATAGCTTTTAGTGTATATTTAGATCCTGATTTATTTTGAGTTTTTACCTATTGTGTGAAATATCCCAATGTATCCCAATTCATTTTAGAATATGGATATTCCACTGATCCACCTCCTTTGTTGAAATGACTATCCTTTTTTTCATGGAATTATTTTTACTCCTTTGTGAAAAACTGTTGTCCATATATGTGTGAGTTTATTTCTGTTCTATATTTACATTAATATAAATATATTAATTATAATATATTTACATAATGTTTACATTACATACTGTCTTGACTATTCTAGCTTTAAAATAAGCCTCGAAATGGGGGATCATCAATCCTCCAACTTTGTTCTTAATTTTCAAAATGCTTTTGACTATTCTAAGTACATTTTATTTTTATATGAGTTTTAAAATTAAACTTTCATTTTCTATAAAATACACCTTTGAAGATTTTGAATGGAATTATGTTGAATATATAAATCAATTTGGGTTGAAGTGACACCCTGACCACAGTGATTCTTTTGACTCAAGAACAAAGTATATTCCTTCCTTATCTACGTCTCTGGTTTCTCTGAGCAATCTTTGGTAATACTGTAGTTTTCAGAGTATAAGGCTTTTGCATCTTTTGTTAGATTAAGCTCTCCTAAATTTTTTGATACTTTTGTAATTGATGTTTTTTTTCTAAATTTGAATTTCTGGTTGTTGTTGCAGGTATATAGACACAAAATTGATTTTGTATATTGATCTTGTATCCTGCAAACTTACTAAATCACTTATTAGTTTTAGGAGCTTCTTTGTAGGTTACATTAGATTTTTTTGTATAATCATGTCATCTGTAAAGCAACAAGCTTTATTCTTTCCTTTTCAATCTGGATAATTTTTATTTCTTTTTCATGTCTCATAGCATTAGGTAGAATCTTCATTGTAATATTAAATGGAAGGTGAGAGCTTACATCCTTGTCTTGTCACAAAGTGTCTAGTTTTACACAATTTAGTATGAAATTGGATGTAAGTTTTTGTTTATGCTCTTTAACAGGTGGAGGAAGTTTCTTTTTTTTCCTCTAGTTTGCTGGGAATATTTATCAGTTATCTTAAGTTTGTTCCTTGATTTTTCTGAGTCAATTGAATTGATCTTTTTAATAATTTTATCAATATGGTGAAGTAACTTTATTTTCAAATGTTCAACTAACCTTGAATTCTTGGAGTAAACCCAACTTGGTTATAATGTATTATGCTTTTTATATATTGTTCAGTTAAACTTGCTAAACTTTTGTTCAGAATTTTTACATTCATGTTCATAAGGTATATGAGTCTGTACTTTTCTTCTCTTGCAGTGTCTTTACGTTTTCATATTAGAGTTTTGATATCAGAGTAAAATTGCTCTCATAAAATAAATTAGATTTCACGTAGCATAATAGACTGTCAGTTGTAGGAGCAAGCGGGGGAGGAGGCAAAGGTGGAAGGAAGGGAAGGAACTAGTCAAAGAACATGTATGAATGACCCACAGACATGCACAACGGAGAGGGGATTGACTTTGGGAGAGAGAGTGGGCTGGGTGGAGAGGGGCAAAACGGATAAAAATTGGGACAACTATAATAGAATAAACAATAAAAAAATAAAGAACTCTCTAAAAATTTTTGGTCTTGTTTTCTATTTAAGGCTAAGAATCATTTTTTGAGAACGCTTGGCTAAAGATATGGAATTTTAATGTATAATATTACCAATATCTTTAATTTTAACATGTGATTTCTGGTGTGATTTATTAACCCAAGAGATCATGAGAGATTTCCATTAAATTTGTATTTGGATAGAAAAAATAAATAAGTAAATTGGAGAATATTCTCTCCTCTCAAGTTTCTGAAAGTGTTTATGTAGAATTTGTATTCTTTCTTTCTTAAAAGTTAAATAGAATCTACCAGTGAAGTCATGTAGGCCTGGATTGTGTGTGTGTGTGTGTGTGTGTGTGTGTGTGTGTGTGTGTGTTCCATGGAAAGGATGTTAAGGACGACTTAATGAGCATTCCATCCTTACAGAGTGGGGTGGTCTGTAAATCTCAATTAGGTCAAGTTGGTTGATAATGCTTTTCTGGTCTTCTGTACTCTTAGGGATGTTCTGTTTACATTTTCATTTAATTTTTAATAGCATGATATTTCAGTCTTTTACTGAAATTTTAGATTTGTCTGTGTTTTCTTTGTGGATCTATCAGCTTTTGATTCTTGTATTTTGAAGCCATGTTATTAGGTGTAAGAAAATTTAAGATTGCTGTATCCTCTTGATGAATTAGCCCCTTTGTCATTCTTAAATGACTCCTTTTCTCTAGTGATATTCTTTGCTCTGACATCTGTAATGTCTGATATTAATATAGCCACTTTGGATTTTTTTGATTAGTGCTAGCATTATATCTTTCTTTATCATGTTACTTTTAACCTGTCTTCCCCCCCCCCAAACTTTAAGAGAAAGTTTATTGAGAAAGTCACAGAGGTAGAAGTGAGGGGTAAAAGAAATGGACTCAGAAAACAACTTATGGAGGCAAAAAGAAGGGGGACCTTGGAGCTTAGGAGAGAGCTTAGGTAGAGGTAAAGCTCCTTGGGGTTGGGGGGAGAGGGAGGGAGGGGAAAGGCCAAGTGTGCCCTTGGGAGGGAGAGCTCCCTGGGTCCTCTGGCCTGGGGCTTTTAAGGGTGGGGATTCTAGGAGAGATCTCAGGAGAGGACCTCAATAAAATATTCATTAGCGTTCCAGGTGTGTCCATTCAGGGTCTAATTGTCTTTTTTAGTGTAGTTCTTGTAGACAGCATATGGTTGGTATTAATTTTATGTCAAATCTGACAATTCCTTCCTTTAAATTGGGATATTTAGGCCATTTATTTGGTTTTCCATACATCATCTTGCTTCCCTGTGATCATCCCCTTGGTTGTTAAACTTGTCTATCTCATGTATGATCACATTACCAAAAAGTAATTTTTTTTGCCATTTTATAATCATAAAAAATAGTAGACAAATTGCTTAATGATTGGGTTTTTCCCACAATTTTCAACATTAGGGATTTTTTAAAAATTCTGTTTGCAAATTAAAAGGTTTGTTATTATTTCTTTAAAAAAAAATACTGTACCATATCCCTATGCATAAAGGGCTTCTTCTATTTATAAGGTTGAAAATTCTGGATAATCCTTTTAGAATTGTTTGTTTATACTTCTTTTTGTATTAGTTAAATATTTCTTATAATTATATTTTATTTCCTTGTTAGTGATATGCTATAACTATCTATATTGTTATCATGGTGATTTATAGTATTCATCCTTATTATACTTTATCTTCAAATTTCATTATACCATTTTATTTTTAGTATAAAAATTAAACAATAATATACTTTCATTTTTCCCCTTCTGATCTTTGTGCTAACATTCTCGTATAATTTTCTTTTACATATGCTATGAACTTCCCACTGCATTATTATTTTTAAGCAGTTATGTTTTGAAAAAAATAAATACAAATAAACCTAAAATATTTATACATGTAGTATAATTATAAACCTTTGTTAATCATAAATATAGAAGTATAATAAATATAAGTATATATTTATATGTTTATTCATGTAACTATCCTTTCCATCTTTAGTTTTTTTTAAATAAATCCATACTTCCATCTAGTATCATTTTTCTCCTGTTTGAAGGACTTCCTTTAACATTTCTTTTAATGTGGGTTTGCTCTGATAATTCAGCTTTTGTAGTATTTTTAATGTTCATTTTGCCTTTACTTTTGAAAGATATTTGTACTGGATATAAAATTCTAAGTTTGTTGGGGGGGCGGTTCTTTTACTATTTAAAAGAATTTATTCCACTGTTTCTTTCATTTACACAGCTTTGATCAGATATATGAGTCATCTTTATCTCTGTTCCAGTGTATAGAATGTGTTTTTTTCTTCTTCCTAGATTTTTTTCTTTACTATTGGTGTTGAGCAATATTTTTAATATTTCTTATACTAGGGGCTCATGGATCTATAAGTTTATCATTTTAATACAATTTAAATAATGTTTTAGCCATTATTTTTCCAAAAATGTTTCCTCCCTTACCCTCTCCTCCAGGGACTCCAGTTAGACTATTGATTTTGGGTGCTTGAATTCATCCCTTTGTTTGCTCTGGTGCTCTTTTAATTTAAAATTCTCTCTTCTCTAAGTCAGTTCTGGACAGTTTTTACTCATTGATTAATGTTCTCGTTAAAGGTCATCTTTTTCTACCTTTCTATGTGCCTGGTAATTTTGGTTGGATGTCAAATATTGTGAATTTTACTTTGTGAGGTGCTGGATTTTTTTTTAATTGACATGAATATTTTTGAGTTTTTGTGGGGGACACAGTTAATTTACTTGAAAACAATTAGATCCTTCCAGAGGTCTTGCTTTTTAAGATCTGTTAGATGATAATGGAACAGTGCTCAGTTCAGAGCTAATTATTCTTTCTTTGTGCTTTACCCAATGCCTCATGAATCATGAGGGTTTCCATGTGGCTTGTGGGAACATGAACTCTTTCTGTCTTTGAGGGAATCCCAGGCATTATTACCTTAATTCTTCTAAGTAATTCCACCATCTCAAGTAGTTTCTCACACACATACACTGATAAGTACTCAGCTAAATACTTGAAGGTAACTGCAGATTCCAGAGTTTTCTCTCTGTGTAGCTCCCTCTTCTCAGGTATTCTGTCCTGAAAATTCTAACCACTTCGGTCTCAACTAGACTATCACCTCTATCGTCTGAATCAGACAACCCACTGGGCTATGCCTGGGTTTCCCTCCCTCCATCGCAGCATGGAAACTCAGCTCATTTGATTCCTACCTCTCAGGGTTATTGACCTTTGTTACCTCAGGTACAATGTCTTACAAATCTTTTTTTTTTTTTTAATGTATTTCATCCGCTTCATATAGTTTCATGTGGGAGAATAAATCTGATCTGTTACTGCATCTTTGATGGAAGCACAATTCCTTCATTTTGTATATCTGAATTTTTATCTCATATTGTTTTCTTTACATTTGAAGAACTTCTTGTAGCACAGGCCTAATGAATCCTCTTAGTTTTTCTTTGTATGGTATGTTTTTATTTTCTCTTTGTATTTAAATCATACTTTCACTGGTTTCACAATTATAGATTAAAAGTTTTAATTTACATTTACCATTTCAAAGATGTCATTTCATTATTGAAGCCCTAACCTCCAGTACCTCAGAACGCAGCTCTATTTGAAGATCGGGTCTTTAAAGAGGTGATTAAGGGAATATGAGCTCCCGTGGGCCTTAATCCAATATGACTGGCGTCCTTATAAGAGGAGATTTATACATAGACATAGATAGAAGACCTTCTAAGTACACTAGAAGGAGATGGCATCTATGAGCCAAGGAGAGAGACCTCAGAAGAAACTAACCTGTCAACACCCTGCTTTTGGGCCTCTCGACACCAGAATGGTGAGGAAATAAATTTCTGTTGTTTAAGCCACACAGTCTGTGGTATTTTGGTGTGATAGCCATAGCAAACTAACACATCTGGCTCGCACATTTTCTGTCTAGAAATATGGAAGTATTTTCATCTTCATTGCTTAATATGTAGTGTGACCACTTTTCTCTAGTTGAATTTGAGAATTTCTCTTCATGGCTGTTTTCTGCAAGTTTATTAGGATTTGCTGCCGTGACGTTTTCTTTTGGTTTATGTGCTTGGTATGTCTTACATTTATAGATTTCATCAAATTTGAAAAAATGTTGATCATTATTAGTGAAATATTTTTTCACCACCCTCCTTCTGGGACTCCACTTAACATGTATATCAGATCACTTAATATTATACCACAGGTCCTTCGATCTCAGTTTATTTTCCCATTTTTTTTTCCTATTTGTGCTTCTGTCAGTCAGTTTCTATTGCTGTACAT
Source organism: Pteronotus mesoamericanus (assembly GCF_021234165.1). NCBI lineage: Eukaryota > Metazoa > Chordata > Mammalia > Chiroptera > Mormoopidae > Pteronotus > Pteronotus mesoamericanus. The sequence continues at coordinate 28,218,934 of NW_026555245.1, read as the reverse complement.
TTAATTTTAGTGGTCCTTTCTTTTGCTGTGTCTGTTATTCACCATGTTTAGTGACTTTTTAAGTTTCAGATATTTTTCAATTCTAAAAGCAATATTTTCACATCTCCCATTTCTTTTTTTATGAGATTAAATCATCTTTTAAATCTTGAGTAGATTTATATTCATTTAAAGTCTTTGCTAATTCTACCATTATTTTTGTTTCTGCATTTGTTTTCTCCTAGATAACGGCTATATTGTTTTGCTGCTTTGCATGCTTAGTAAAGTTTGATTATATGCTAGTCTTCTCAACATTGTTGTTTTCATTTCCAGAAGTTCGATACATATTTTTTTTTACATATAAAGATTTCATTATCTTTTTTAAACACTAGTGAAGTTGGTTCTGATAGGTAGTTAAGTGACTTACCATCGGCCTGATACTTTAGAATCTTGCATTTAAGCCCTTTTAGGGCAGGTCTACAATAGCTTTTACTCTGTAGCTAGTTTGACTCTATTACTAAGGCATACATTTATTAGGGTCAACACTGAATAGCCTAGAGCTTCCACAGGGACTGTACTCCGGCAGACTATGTTGCCGGCCTGCCCCACGGGAGCTCTGAGAAGCTTTCGTTTTACAGGACTCCCGTGGTTCCCTTGTGGAGTTTTAGCCTATGCAACATGCGATGTTACATTCAGGAACAGATTCAAGAGGACCCCTGTTCAGTTTCCTGGAGATATTTTCTGCATAGCCCCCATCTCTCTGCGTAAAATTCAAGTTGTTCTAATCTCCCCAAACCCCAAATTTGTTGTCTGCACTCTGCTTGAGCTCTGTTTTCCTGTACTATGGTCCATAAAAAATTCTTAAGGCTTTTATCATCAGGGTGAGTATAGGAATCATCACAATTGTTTTTTGCCTCCCAGATCAGTCCAGTACTGCCTGTTCTCTAGTACCTGACTATAGCTGTGGCTTGTATTTTGTTCAGTTTATAGGTTATTTTTCCTTGAACAGCAGAAGGGCAAGTCTAATCCCAGTTACTTTAACATGGCCAGAAATTGAAAGCCTACAACTGTGATTTCATTTTTAAAAATGTATGTGTAAGTTGTATTATGGAAAGGCAACAGTTCTAGAAAAACTCTGTTTTAGGTCTTTCTTAGATTTTTTTTTATTTCCAGATACACTCACACATGTGTTGAAATATGAATCAATGCTGAAATTTAAAAATACACCTAAGTATTCATTTAGATAGGGTATATAAAAATTCTAAAAATTCACATGATTATGTACTATAATAATTATCTTCACACATAGCTGAACATGTGACTAAAGAATACAGTGAATAGCGCAAGATATTAATATGAGAAGATTTGTAATAATCTTGGAGAAAATAAAAAGAGAAAGGCAGTTTATTTTGTTATAGTTTTAAAATTGATTTTAAGACAAGAATAATACTTTTAAGGAGGAAAAGGAGAAACAGAACAAATTTACATCCTGTACCACATATGCTTTTGAAAATATTTACTTAGGCTTAAAGGAAATCTATGTAAAACTTAAAAAAAATTCAATTAAACATTTCTATAGCACATAATATGTTTAAATAAGTGTGGTACTATGAGCCAAAAGTAGAAGATACATATTTCCTGACTTTAAGAAATTTACTATTTAGTTGGGGAAATAAGACAGGAAAAAGCTCAGGTAGTGCCAAATGAGTGTAAGCATTAGTTGTATATTTAGGTCTCTGTGCTTTGTGGGGAATTCAGAATTATTAATATACATTATATCCCCAAGATTCCAATGGAATTCAGTTATGATAAGATACTTTGTTAGGACCTTAAGCAGCAAAGCCATAATGCCCTAAAACCTCCATGGCTGAATGCCATTTTCATTCTTCAAAAGGCGTGTTGTTGTTCTCAGTGGCATCCTTTCTCCTCTCCGTGGGCAAAGAGACTAAGTTATTCAGACAGAAGTTGCATTCTGAACTCTCTGTTCTAGCTTGTGCTTCAGACAGCCACAGGCATGCACTAGATAACTAACACTCATTGTTTGAGTAATCCATTTCTAAATCACTTATCTGAAGTTTTTCTGTGTAAAGACTTAAGAGACACTCTAGGGTGAATTTAAGTACAGAAGGTGTGGCTGTATGTGAGCAGAATCCATGAGAAAGGAGTTTTGTGAACAAAGGATATGTAAGCTTGGACTTCAGACCACACTAAGCAACAGAGATGATCACCGCAGAATTGTTTTACACATGAAGTTTATAGCAGAGTATCATTTTTATTCTATGGGAAAATGATGTTAGCATGACTATAATACATTTAATTTTAACCTAGTTCTAACACTATTTATTTCACCAGGAATAAGGTGCCTTACAAATAAACAGGTATTACTTCCCTACCCCTTCTGTCTACTATTATCCAGCGCATTTCTTCTGTTTTCACCTTGTCCCTTCTGTCAGATTCCTGTTTCCTGGCGCATCATCTCTCAACCATTCTTTCTTTTAATGTGTGCATCAGGGAAGGGTTAATATTTCTGAAAGATTTAATTAAAATCAATATTTGACCATCTAAATGAAGGCATTCTTCCACATAGTTATCTTGGGAAACTGCAATATGCTAATAACATTGTCATTGCTCATAACCTTTTAAGATTCCATCTTTCACAAATAGGTTACCATTCGCATAGTGACGAACTTCTTGATTTCTTCCAGTTTTTGATGACTATGAACAAATCTGCATAACACACATGTACAATTTTGTATGTGGGCATAAGTTTTTAACTCAAATGAGTAAATACCTAGGAGTACAAATGCTAGGTCATGTTTTAAGACTGTTTAATTTTTGTAAGAAACTGCCAAACTTTCTTGCGCTAGGCTTGTTCCATTTTGTTTTGCCGCCAGGAATGGATGAGAGTCCCTGTTGCTCTCTACCCTGACTAGCACTTGCTGTTCTCAGTATTTTGGATTTTAGCCATTCTGATAAACATATAGTAGTATCTCATTGATTTAATTTGCAGGTTTTCTGATGAGATATGATGTTAAGAGTATTTTCATCAGTTTGTTTTGCATCAGTATATCTTCTTTGGTGAGATGCCTGTTTGGATCTTTTGCCCATTTTTAAATTGAGTTGTTTTCTTTTTTGTTTAAGATTTTATTTATTTATTTATTTTTATTTATTTATTTTTTATTTTATTTGTTTTAGATCAATGAAATATATTGAGCATTCTATAGACAAATGTATATATCTGTCTAACAATGTAATATATGATTCAGTTGATATTTCAAATCAATGGGTAAATAAGGCTTATTCAACAAATAAGGTGCATAGACCACTATTACTTGAAATAAAACAAATATAGAGCCCTATTTCACACATTAAACAACAAATATTCAGGTGAGTTAAAAATCAATATCTAGAATCTAAGGAGTTTTGGGGGAAAATACAAACTAATATTTTTCTTACCCTGAAATAAAATATTGAAACCCACAAGCTATAAAGTAAAATATTGACAATATGACTATATTAAACATTTAAGGCTGTACAGTAATATACCTATAAAAAAGTTAAAGGACAAGTAATAGAATAGGAAAGTATTTGCAACACATCTAAGAAAAGGTCAATGGTTTGTTTTTAGGGAAAAAAATTCTACAAACATTTAATCAAAAAATGGATAAAGAAAATCAAATAGTCATTTAAAGCTTTTTAAAAATAATAGAACTAGGCAAGAAATATACAAAAACAGGTTTAGTTTCAACAAATAATAAAGGAACAATTAAGATAATACATCATTGTCAAAATCAGATTAATATGTATTAAAAATATTGGTAATATCAAGTATTGGCAACTATGAAAGGAACAGGGTATTTGTAGACTCTTTTTTTCCTCATCTTAAAGCAGTCCCTTTAGAATATTTTGCAGTGCTGGTTTGGTGGAGGTGTATTTTTTCAGCCTTCTTTTGCCTGGGAAACTCCTTATTTTGCCTTCCATTTTAATTGAGAGCCTTGCTGGGTAGAGCAGTTTTGGTTGCAGTCCTTTGTTTTTCATGACTTGGAATATTTCTTGCCACTCCTTTCTGGCTTGCAGGGTTTCTGTTGAGAAGTCAGCTGCTAGCCAGATTGGGGCTCCCTTACATGTTACTTCCTTTTTCTCCCTTGCTGCCTTTAGGAATTGCGTTTGTATTTGGTATTTGTCATTTTAACGATGATGTGTCTTGGAGTGGGCCTCATTTGGTTCCTCTTAAATGGGACCCTCTGTGCTTCCTGGACTTGTGTGACTTTTTCTCTCCTCCAATTAGGGAAGTTTTCCATCATTACTTTTTCAAACAGGATCTCTATCCCTTCCTCATCCTCTTCTCCTTCTGGTATCCCTATTATACGGATATTACTACGTTTCAGGTTGTCCTGCATTTCCCTCAATGCCTCTTCATTCTTTTTGAGTCTTTTTTCATCTTTTTGCTCTTTCTGGGAGCTCTTTTCTACCTTGTACTCGAGCTCACTGATACAATCCTCGGCTTCATCTAGCCTGCCTTTGATTCCTTCCACTGTGTTCTTCAGTTCAGAAATTGTATTCTTCATTTCCTCTTGTTTCTTATTGATTGTTTCTATGCCCTTTTTCATGCTGATATAGTTTGCAGTAATTTCTTGATAGTTTCCCTGTAGTTTTTTGTAATTCTGAGTTCACTGAGCTCGTTGAGCTCCCTTAGAACTGTTGTTTGGAACTCAGTATCTGATAATTTACTTGCCTCCATTTCATTTAGTTCTCTTTCTGGGGATTCCTCCTTTCCCTTCGAGTGAGGGGTATTTCTTTGTCTTCTCATTATTTGTGAGACTCTTCTTTTTTGCTTCTGCTTCTTAAACTGATCTGTCTTGATTTCCTGACTTTGTGGTGTGAACCTCCGTGGTAGGAGACCGCTGTTTTTACTTTCTGGATCTCCCTCAGATGTCGTCCTTCTCTGACCTTAGGCAGTCTGTTCGAGACTTCCAGGAGTCTATTGTTTGTGGCTGTCTCCTTCAGCTGTTAATCTAGTCACTCTGCACTCAGCAGGCAGGCTCCAACAGCTCAAGGCGGGGTAGAGTCTTTGCTGGGGACAGGGTTGTTGGGTCCTCTCACGCTGCCATATGGGGGAGGAGTAGGCACTGGGATCCCACCAGCTATTCTCTACATTCTCTCCTCAAAGCCTCTGTCCACAGTCCGTCCTCAAGTATCCTCAGACCTCTTGGTGTCCCCTTTAGCTAGGGATCTATTATCTGTGGCCGCCACTCTGCACTCAGCAGGCATCTTAGAGAGCACAAGGCTGGGTGGAATCCCACCTGGAGGCGGGGCTATTGGGTCTTCTGATGCTGCTGCATCTCAAGGGGAGTGGTCTCTGCCTGAGCAAGATGGCTGCTGTCGCATGGGGGATGAGTCAGCACCAAGATCCCACCGGCTACTCTCTCAGTTCTCTCCCCAAAGCCTCCTTCCCCAGTCTCTCCTCAGGCGTCTCTAGCCCACTCTGCCCCCACCTTTGGTGGAGATCAGGGTAAGTGGCTGCAAATAAACATTTATGCATTGGCCCTTTAAATGGTTCTTTGCGTCTCCAGCTGCCTGTGTCTGGCAGAGAGCAGCCCTGCCGCTTTTCGCTGCTGGCTGTTTTCTGTGTACTTTTTGGGCTCTGGTGCTGTGGGCTAGAGATCCCCGCTTTTGGTTTAGACCCCGCTCTTGTCAGGGGGACCCAACTGGCTGTTCAATATCCTTCTGGTGCTGCCGCCCAGGGGCACCCCCTCCCCCACCTTCTCCAGTCTCTACCGCACTCCTTACCAGTTAGATTGCGCTAAAGCCGATTCTTCTGTCTCTGAGGGTGCAAGGGTCCTCTCTCACTATTGTTCAGTTGTCTGTTCCAGGTGATTTCTCCACAATTTAGTTGTAATTCCAGGTTGGTCCTGGGAGGAGGTCAGTGTGACTTCCACTCACTCCTCTGCCATCTTGATTCTCTATTTATTTATTTTTAGAGAGAGGTAAAGGGCGGGAGAAAGATTGGTTGCCTCTCACATGCCTCCAACTGGGGACCTGGACTGCAACCCAGGCCTGTGCCCTCACTGGGAATCAAACTGGTAACCTTTTGGTTCACAGGCCCACACTCAATCCAATGAGCCATACCAGCCAGGGCCAATTTGATTTCTTATGGTTGAATTTCAAGGGTTCTTTGTCTAGTTTGGGTATAAGTCACTTATCAGATAAGCGTTTTGCACATATTTTCTCAGAGTCTGTGCCTTGTCTTTCATTCACTTAACAATATCTTCCAGAAAGCAAAAGTTTTTAATTTTAGTAAAATCCACTCATCAATTTTTTTTCTTCTATTTTTCTCATATTTTTAGTGTTCCATGTAAAAACTCATTCTCAAACTCAAGGTCACCTATAAGTGACCTACACTATCTTCTAGGAGTTTTATAGCTTTGCATTTTACATTTAGGATCACAATCCATATTGAGGGTTTTGTGTGTGTGTGTGTGTGCGTGTGCACGCGCGCGCGCCTGTGTGAAAGATATAATATCTGTTTAGATTCATACTTTTGCATATGACTGTCCGATTATTTCAGTTCCATTTGTTGAAAAGACAATACTATTTCTATTGAATTGCCTTTGCGTTTTTTTTTAAATAAAAATCATTTGGCTGTATTTGAGTGTGTCTGGTGTTTTTTTCTGTATTTAATAAATAATACTAGATTTTTAAAAAGGAAATATAAATAAGAAAACACAGGTGGGTTATAAAGAGAAGGCTTCCACTTGGTAGATGATTGAATAAAGCTGGCTTTGCTCCCTTGTTTCAGCAGTCACTCCAAAACAACAATGATAATGGCAGATGCAGACACAAGTTATAACTTTGATGACAGTAGGAGATTTTTCTTTTTACTTTAAATTACAGTATCTAAGAAAAGGGTTGCCAGATGTAGTGCTGGTTAAATGAGGATGCCAGGATACACCTAGATTTTTTTATGTGGGGCTGTGAATCTCTAAACAGCTGGAATTCCCCAGAGTCTGCACAACCTCCTAGGAACAATGCATTCTTTGGAACAAGAGAAATGGGTAATTGGGTTAGTGGCAGAAACTTTTCTGCAATCTATTATATTCCACAAAGAGATACACACACACACACTCCATCCTGTGCCATTAAGCAGCTCCGTATAAACTGGAAAGACTTTCTCCAGTTTGGAATGCTGGCCTCTCGTGTGTGAACTTCTTTAATTAACTGGTAGAGGATAAATTCACCTTATTCAAAGATGACTAATAATTATTTTAAAATTTGAGATATGGCAAAAAGTCAGAAAAGCAACAGAGAAAGTAGCAGCCAAAGAGCAGTAATAAAAATATTGCCCCAAATATATGAAAATAGTGATCAAACATAAGCATGCATTTTAAAAATTTAATAAAACATTTGCCTTTTTACATAAAAGTCAAAGCAGAACTATGAAGGCTCAGGTAGATTGCCATTTTCATAACTTTGATCTAAGTGGCCTCAAGGAAATGGGAATACTATGAGCCACCGATGATAGAAGCACATCCCAACTCCTTCGCAGATTAGGTACAATAATCACTTAAATATGATTTAAGAAGTATCAAAATCAAAGCCATCCTCCTCTGATTTCTCCTCCACCTGCCAACCATGGCGTTATCTTTTCCTTCCACTTAACACAAGTCAGAAGTAAGGATGCTCCTCTAGGTCAGATGGGCACCTGTGTATCAGCATAGACAGGGCCACATGGAAGCGGCTGCTCGGATGACCCGAAGTCTTCTTGGGAAGGCAATACCTTTTGTTCCAGCAACTCCAAATTTGAGTATGAGACTCTGCTGGAGATCAGTTGTGTGACCATAGGTAAAGTACTCAGCCTCTGGAGCTAGCTTCCCTCTCTGACATGTGTGAAATGTTTGCACTGTAGGTTGTTAGCTGTTTTCGTTGTCATGATGTTTGGAAAGTACTTACATATAGTGTCTAGCCCACAGTAGGCAGCATTCAGCCTGGGATGCGCAGTTCCACAGTGAACCATTCTCGGTGTGGACGGCACTCGAGGCTGTGGAATGGGGAGGCCCTCGGCAGCCAATTAGGGCAACTGCTGTTATTACTGGCTTCTCATTTGAACTAGCATATGGAAATAAACTCTGCTCCTTCTGTTTGGTTACTGTCACTGTATAGCCTCCATAGGCAGCATGATGCATTTAAAAAATGCCTAAGCTGATAGAAGAGGTTCCCTGGTCAAAGTTCCCATTTTTTTTCTTCACTAATTTGGGGAGGCAAATTAATCACGGGTTCGGGTCCCCAGTTTCCTGTCGGTCAAATGAGAGAGACCAGATGATCTGTATTGCTCTTTCCAGGATTCTCTGACTGACAGCCTGGGTCCCCTTTAATCCTTTTATCACAGTACAATTGCCCACAGAAAATCTTCTTCTCAAAATGGCAGTGAAATTCCTTGAATATGAATTCCCAGGGGATAGAGGAAACGGGCCAGACTTCTGCAAATATGTGGCATGTAGTCCTTGGCAAGAAAAGGAAGCTGTCAGACTCAGCTTAAAATATTCCTCTTCCTTCATAAAGTATTAATTAAATCTGCTTAATCATTACTGCAACTGTTTCACAGAGAAAACTTAGGTACAAAGAGCTCAGGGAGCTAGCAGGTCAGGGAAAAGCATGAGAAGTCACGGGCAAAGTCATGTTCATACTTAAAGTAGAACCTCTTCCTCCTCTTTCTGTCCTCTATCTCATCTTCCTCCTCCTCCTCTTTTTAACTATAAGGAGTTGACCAGTTGCTTAAAGAACTTGGAGAGCAGGCTGGAGCTCTGTCCGCTTGGAGTGCCGCCCCCTTCCCATCTCCCCCAGCAGTTACCCGCGGGAACTGATGGAGAATGTGAGCACACATAAGTCCCTTTGAAAGGAAAACCATCATATCTACTCCCACTTTCCTAACAGGTTTTCTAAATCTTCAGTAAGTTTGTATTAGCTGGGAATGAATGTCTGAATTTAGGCTTCAAAAATGTTTCTCCCCCACCCCAATCTGTATAATTACTGTTGTTTTCCTGAAGCCTTTCAAAATACTATAATTAACAGATTGGCAGATAACCCATATAACTGCAGTTAAGGCAAATATAGTATGCAGCTGTCTTTGCATTAAGTGATTAAATCAAATAACATAGTTTTGAAGTACATTTATAAAGCATAAATTTACCTCCTGGCAAAACTGTCTTAAGTAACACACCCTACACCATCTGTTCACTCAGTATTAATACCATATTTCCCAGGACTATAGCTACAGAGAGCAGAGCTACCAGCTGTGCAGAACCAAGAGGCGCTGAGGGACCCTTTCGAATACTCAGCAAGTTTTGGATGCTCTTAAGGATGCTCACAGTGATTGTGCATCTGAAACACACACACACACACACACACAACTACAACATGCATACAGACACATAGGCATGCGCATACACCCAGGCGCGAGCACACACATGCTTATGTGTGCACATGCACGCACATATATACACCACCTCAGGATACAGATGACTGTACAGTCATCCTTCCATGAACAAATCGGTACACTGGTATGAGTTTGAATGTATTTATCCAATGACTCATTCCTTCATTCAATTATTTATTCAACAATGACTGACTCATTTTCTCCACTGGCCTAAGTGCTGGGTGGTAGGGATACAAAGGCGAACACTGATGGCCCGCACTGCGATGGAGCTCCCAGCCTGGGACAGGACAGGATTCTCATTAGTAGACTACAGCAAATGGCGGTGGTTTTAAGACAGGATAGAAACCCAAACAAACCCTTACATCATTTGGAGTTTATGAAATCAACAACTATATGTATTTTGCCATTCAAGAATATGTGCAATAAAAAGATCTTCAGAAATTTTTCCAGAACCTGCCTTGAGCAGTGGTAGACTCAGTCATCAACACAGAAAAAGGCATTTACAATCTGGTAAGGAAAACTGAAGTAAGCAGTAAAAAGAAATGCTAAATTGGATGATTCAGAATATTGTGCAGGGTTTTAGAGGCCTGAGCAAGTACTGAGAAATGGGAGCCTGAGCAGGTTCATGGAGCAGTGGTTATCAGCCCTGGCTACACATGAGAATCATCTGGGAGTCTTTTAAAAATATACTTGGCCAGGTCGCTCCCTAGATATAGCGGATTAGAAAATCTAGGGACAGGGCTTGGACATGTCTCTCTCATTTTTACATTCTTGAGGTAATTTTAATGCGCCTTGGAAGTGCAAGGATAGAGCTTACAAAGTCATAACTTAACAGTTTGGAGGGAATGCACAAAACATCCAGGCCAATAGTCTCACATGCAGAGACGTAAGTGAATCCCCATGGTCTCACAGCTCACTCAGGGCAGATATTTAACCAGCTTTCCAGGCTCCAAACTGGGGCCCTTTTATTACATAGCACTTTCCAGATTTTCAGCATACAGTGCAAATCAAAGCCAATTGCAAGAGGTTAGCTTTTTCATCGAAGTTTTCAAAATGAGAGTACTTTGGGGATGAGAGAAAAGAGCAAGTGTACAAATAATCATATGGAAATAAAAAATCAGATACTATTATGTGAAGGAAAGCAGAAGTAGACAAATTTTTTGGTTTTCATAAAACCATGAATGCAAGCATCTAAGGTCATCTTTTATTGCAGTTATTATCTGATAGTTTCTTTAGCAGTACCAGTAATTTGACCTTTTGGAGGACAGCATTACAAAATCTTGTCTCCCCCAGAATCCATTTTTCTCATGTGAACTGTAATGCATTTTTATTATATAGACATGGGCTTTCTGTTGTTGCTTTTTAATCTAAAAAGATAAAGACTTTCCCCTTGATTAAAGTCTGAGTAACAGAGCTTCCAGAATGAACTGAAAGTTGCAGGTTGCAAAACAAGATATTTTGAGTTTTGTTTTACATCAACATTTATTACTGGATAAGCAAGCTACATTTGATGTGTGTGTAATTTATCAGTAGTCTTTATCTGGAGGCCAAAATAGAGTCCATAATTCTTATGAATCACATATCCTCTGGGCATTTTTTTAATCTAACTTTTGTTTACTATCACTTGTAAAGAACATTCCACCTTGCGATTCATAAAGAAGACGTTCACAGAAGACTAGTATCTGGTCTACCCCAATATTGTTCATTTTATTAGTCAATGGGAGTTGGCTTTATACTATCCAGCTTATAATTTATGACCGGAACAGACAATTTAATCATTTTAGGATGTGTTCAAGCACAGCTCAAAGTTTTAACAAGGCCGCTCCCTTTCTCTCAGAGCTCCTCCCTGTCAACAAGGCTCTTGCATTTTAACAAAGCCAACAGTCCTTCTTTTCAATTGTCCTTTGAGTTAAAATGTGTGTATTGAAACACTTTATTAGACCAGTAATGTGAGAAGTAAAGTGAGTCTCCAAGAGGCAGGGCAAAAAAATGGGAGTCCCTTGAGGTCACATAAAAATTAAGTGAAAAGATGGCACAATTATTTTGACAGCAGGTGGGATCTCTAAGCTGTTAATTAAGAAACTAACCATTAAGAACATGAAGACTCAAGTTTCTAGAGGTTTACTGATTCTTTCCTGGTATTTTGAGAAGCTTTGATTGTATGGTACTATTTTTAAATGTCATGTTATAACTTTTAAAAAATGGCAGAGGAAGCTAACAAAATGATCATCCCTGAGGGGACAAGTATAAAACCACTGTATGCCGGATTTTCATTTTACATAACTCAGAACTATTTACCCTATGGACAAAAGACCATTTATTATGAGAAATAGGTGATAAAATTAAACATGCCTATGCTAGGCCAACTAATAAATCAGGCAATTTGCTGCCCTCGGCGGCAGAATGGTGGGATGAATAGCTGGATGGACAGACTTAGGAATCAAGAGATGGCAGGCAATATTAGTACTCATGTAAACAAATGCAACCTAATCTGAGCTGGATTGTGTCCATCAAATAGAAGGAGGCCAGAAGAACCAAGAGAGCCGCAAGCCGGTGGATGGGCTTTGCCCTCACTACTGACAGTAGGAGCACCTCAGGCAGCACCCTGAGTCCTTCCGGCAGGAGCTTTGTCTTACTCTTTATGTCCTCAGCATCTTTCATCGTTCCTCTCACTCAGTAGCAGTAGTTCAATATTGTTAGAAAAATAGAGGTAAAGAAAAGGAATAAGGAAGGACTCTCAAGTGCAAATGCTATCCATAAGAGTGAACAAGAATGTGATTTTTTCATTAGAGTTGAAAAGATCTTGATATAGCAGAAGGAAAACAATTAGATTAGAAACAAGTGCTTTAAGGTGTTATTCTGGAAAGCAGAGGCCTGCAGAGGCCGTAATGAAGGAGAGGCACGCTGGAGACAAGGCTGAGGAATGGGGGGAATGCACAGGCCCTGTAGCTCATGACCAGCCTGTGGGCTTCAGTTTCTTAGATGTAAAATGGAGAGGTGAACTAATTTACCCCTTAGATCCTTTCAAAGGTCTGAAGGACATTTTTCTAATGCCTGTGTGCCATTCTTGAAATCCCATGTCTGACTCCTTGAAAATAAAGATGAGTATTTTCTCCTCTGGGCAAAGGGGGCAGAGAGCAGAAATATTGGTTATTATATTATTTTTCCAATGATGTTATGGTTTGAAAAGCTTTTCATGTTTCTCAATGTGATTTTATTATATGCAACTCTAAAATGCTAAGTCTCTGTAGGATTTCTTAAAAATAGCGCCTGGAAAAATGTATTTGAGACAGAAATTGCTTAAAAAGAAACTTCTCTAAAAACGTCTGTATTTTGGTATGTATTTGCAACCATGTATGTCAAGTGCCAAAACCTTTGTATTCTTTCTTTTTTAATGAAAATCATTCGGCAATATTCAGCCTGGGGCTACACAGCAGAGCCTTGTGTTTCCTTGTCCTAAGCTTTGAGATGAGGAATTTCCACCTCCTCACTGAAGAATCTGGTGAAGCCCCTCCTTCATCCCCGGACTTGGCATTCTGCAGTTTCCAAATGCAATCCATGCCTTCGCAACCATAGATTTCTTTCCAGATGTTTACATTGATGCACACAGTGCAGAGTACTGGGTACCTGTGCTGCGTACTTGTTTCTATTCTGTAAAAGGCTGACAACAAACGTTTCTGTTGGTAGAAAATGACAATTATAAATTGATATTTTAGGAGAGGAAATGAAGACTAAGGGAGACATACCAAAAGTCAACAAGAGGCATGGTAAAGGAAAACAGGGCAGATTTATCCCACTGTAGGAAAGCTTTGAAGAGAAATAGAACGAAGTGAAATCTGCTAACTCAGCACTGGGAGGGGGGCCTGGAGGAAGGGAAAAGCCTGAGGTGAAAGGGCTCCCTGAGGGTTCACCATAAAAAGGCTGCAGTGGAATCGGGTTTGCCCTGGAGTTGGTCCTCAGTAGATCACGTTATGGGGCAGTGACATTAACTTGCAGAAATAGAAGAATGGAACACTTTATCTTCTTAAGGAGAATCAATCTATAGGCTTGCAAGAGTGTTTCCCATGGATCATTGAGCTAGGAGCTTGCTAGATGCACTCAAAACAAACAAACAAACAAACAAAACAGGAATCTTCTGAATAGAGACATTTCAGGTCCAATAAAGCTGCTATTGGTTTTATTAGTATTTTTAATCATAACTACTAGTTTATCATGTGACCAAGGATGTTTATCTCTGCTTTCCAGATAAAGACACTGAAAAAGAAGGAAGTAAAATAACATTTCTGAAGTTATGCATCTGGTACGTTACAGGATAAAGGTTTCAAATCATGATATTAATGTGAATGTTTTAAATTTTTGCATTTTTATACATAGTGTATATTTTTATTTTTATTTTTGGATTTTTCCCAATATTATTTAAAACCCATATTGACAAAGCTAGAACCAGAGTTTTAATAAGAAGATCCCAGTGTTTTTGTCTGAGACAGAACCTAATAAAACTGATTAAAAGCTGGAATGTCTCACTTCAAGAGTTGGGGGTGATGGTGGCTGCTTTGGGCGCCAGAATCTGTTCATCTCAAGGGGACTTAAACTCACTGGGACTGATTGGTGGGCCATTTCTTAAAATTACTCATTAGAAAATAATTTGAAACTTACAGAAAAGTTGCAAGAGTAGTAAAGGATGCTCTAACGCCCTTTACCCACATTTACTTAATGTTTATCATTTCTCCTATTTGCTCTCTTTCTGTCTTATGAAAATTTTTCTTTGTCCCAGACTTTTGAAATTCAGTTGCATACATCATGACCTTTGCTTCTAAATACTTTGTGTGTATTTCCTAAGGAAAAGAATATTTCACACACAGTTATCAACTTGAGTAAGTTTGACATGACATTCTATTTTTAACTTACCTACCATCTCTACTTTAATTTTGTCAGCCCACCCAGAATGTCCTTTACAGCATGTTTTTTTCTCTAGTATGGGATCCACTCAGGCTTACATATTGTACTTATGTACTGTGTTCCTTTACTTTCCTCTAAATTGTGTCCCTTTAGTCTCCTCAGATGTATCTGTCTTTTAAAGAGGATCAACAGATGGTGACTTTTTAAAAAATGCGGCCAGCGGGCCATTTTTAGAGCCTCTTCTTCTCATCTGGACATAATTTTCCTGGAGTTCATTTTTGCTGAAACCTCGAAGGGTATTTTTAGATATGGGAGTCTTCTGGCCTTTAAGATCAGTCAGGGATATAGTTAGGACACAAATGATAATGCCAGAGATAATGCCAGGATGTGTGGAGGGAACGCTGAAGGGAGAGCCGATAAGGGGAAGCAGAGCCTGAAACCTAAGTCCATTCTGGGTAGGTGACTCTGGCGGTATTAATGGTATAGAAGCAAACCGTTCATATCAATATTTCAATGCCTATATCAATTTCACTATTCAAAATCTATCAATTTCACTATTGATACAGTGAAAAAGAGGAGCTGTCAACTTTGCTGAAGCTTCACCCTGGAATGGGAAAGATTTGAGAATCCTGGGCAAGGTGACTGGTTAGCATTAACAAAGGAATTGAAAAAAGTCAAAGGAAATGATAGAGTGCTTGAATTTTCCACTTAAAATCTTAAGAATTAAGACCATAAGTAGTATGAATTTCTTAAATGTCTGGCTAACATGGGTAGATAAAACAGACATGTACACCATGATATAAAGGACCCCATCAGCTGTTTTTAACGTATTTAATATATACAATTTGATAGGTTTGAGCATATGCATACACTTGTGAAACTATAACCACAGTTGCGATAATAAACATATTCATCACCTGGAAGGTAGTGCTGAGTCCCTGAAAACCTCTGATCAGCCGCTATCCATCTGCGCTCAAGGCACCAAATCCCATTGAATGGAGCATATATGTTCCTAACGATCTGAAGATTGTGTCCTTCAGCAAAGGACTTCCTGGTGGAAATACCAGCTGAAAACCTCATGCAGGAAAGCCTTCGTTACTTGAGTTTTCAGGGAAGAAACAATGGCAAGTTGTTTTTACCCACTTTAAAAATGAATAGCAGAGATAGAAAAATGATCAATAATTCTGTCCAGAAAAGCATATCATTCATGAATAATGAAAGTCTGCAGCCTGCCTGGAGAGGAGTGAGCATTACGTCACAGATTCATTCTTGTCTTTCAGCATCAACCCAGAGCCAGGAAGAGGATCCAAGGTGGGACACTGACAGGTAAGGTTCTGCTCATTCAACTCCGCGCCTTCCCCTGAGGACCTAGGTCCTCAGTCTGTGTGCTGTCAGTTTTTAGAGGGAGCCCTTCTCAGAAACAAAGCCGTTAGAAGGGACCTCCAAAGGAAGGACACCGGAACCTGGGACGCTCTCCGATTCCCTGCTCTGACCGCGGGAATGGGAGGATGATGGAGCTGGGCCGCGGGGCTGCCCGCTCGGTGATGGTGTGAGATTCATTGTGCATTAGTCAGGGCGGTCAGACAGACAGAACCAAAAGCACGCCTACGCACAGAGAACTCTATTTAAGGAAGGGGCTCACAGGATTGTGAAGATGGCAAGCACAGAAGCTGCAGGGTGGGCTAGAAGGCTAGAGACCCAAGAAAGAACTGATGCTGTGGCTCAAGTCCGCCGGCCAGGTGCTGGGAAATTTCTTCTTGCTTGAGGGGATCGGTCTTTTGTTCTATTCAGGTCCTTTAAGGGAATGAATGAAGGTCACCAGCATTTTGGATGGCCGTATTCTTTCTCAAATGCGCTGATTTAAATGTTAATCTTATCCAAAAGCACCTTCCCTAAAACATCCACTCTGTATAGGCAGCCACGGTTCCATAGTCATATATCTTAATTGTTTTTATTTTATACAACTATTTTGTTTTGCCCCAACAAATTTCAGTTTCCACTTAATATATTTGTGACCAGTCTTTTTATTTTTCCTCTTTATTGCTCCAGTCATGTTACTAACTTTATCTCTGCTTTGGTCTTTATTTTAAATTATAAATTTTTTTCATACTTATGTAGTTGAACTAGAAAAATAGTTAATATTATCATTGTAAAAGCATTCATTTTAATTTATCAATTTAACATACACAGATATGATAACCTATAATGTTTTCTTAAGATACACAAATAAACACGTTACAGTATTGAGTTGATGCATAGAAAACAAAAGGCATTTGAGCCCTGGCTGGTGTAGCTCAGTGGACTGAGTGTCGGCCTGTGAACCAAAGGGTTTCTGGTTTGATTCCCAGTCAGAGCACATGCCTGAGGGTTGCAGGCCAGGTCCCCCAGTAGGGGATGCATGAGAGGCAATCACACATTGATGCTTCTCTCCCTCCCTTTTCCCCTCCCTTCCCTTCTCTAAAAATAATAAATAAAAAAAGTTTTTTTAAAAAGGCACTTAAACTGAATCCATTGGCGCTGGCTATATCAACAATGTGTTTATATATAATACTAGAAAACATGCACCAGCACCTCACACACAGTGCAATACATTACAAGATACAACAGAGCACAATGAAAGACTAGCATTGTACTAAATTAAAAAATAGTTTACACTGTCTATTGATGGACACTTTGCTTCCATGGCTCTGTGAACAATGCTGCCAAGATAATGGGAAAGCAGGCTTCTCTTCAAGACCCTGATTTCAGTTCCCTTGGATATGTATATATTCCCAGAGATAGGATTGCTGGATCATATGGTAGTTTTATTTTTAATGTTTTGAGGATCCTCTATACTGTTTTTCTAAGGTGACTACATCTGTTTCTATTCTCATCAACAGTGCACAACAGTTCTCTTTACTCCACGTTCTCTCCAAAGCGTGCTGTCTTTTGGAGGGGTTTTTTTGTGTATTTGTTTGTTTGTTTTTTGTTTTGATAATAGCCATTCTTCTCTAAGGAAGACATACAGATGGACAACAGATAGATGGAAAGATGCTCAGCATCACTATTCATTAGGGGAAAGCCAATCAGAACCATCCTGAGATATCCCCACCTCAGCTTTGGGACAAGGCCACACACTCTCTGGGAAGTCCCCAGCCAATGTATTAAGCATGCGGAGGGACTCTTGGACTGGGCCATTTTGGTGGGATGTGTGCAATCAACAATCTTCTAACCCCAGTCCCGTGTTGGGTTAGCTGAGAGTTTGTCCCCTACTCCTCTGCCCCATCCTTCCCCCTCCCTGCTCTCTGCCTGCTTCCCTGTCACAAGGGTCAGCCTGCGCTGTCGTCTAATGGGTCCCCTTGCCCAAGCCGGCTTCCTCCTCCTTCTGTCTCCCACAGGCATCACCACGCCTTCTGCCCCAGCAGACCTCCTGCTGTCTCAACTCCATTTGCACGTCTGCTTGCAAGGAACACAATTCCGTAGATTATTTCCCTGTTCTTCCTCTCTGTGCTTGAAAATTTTAGTGTCTCCCATCCATTCTTGGGGACATGTGTATGCTTCTGGCAGTAGAATCCCACATATTTTTATACATAACTGAACTCTACTTTTCTGAAGTCTATTCTATATGGTCAGGACTCTAAGATGTCTTTTATCCTTTTTTGCTAGTCATCACAAATTTTAAATGTAACTTAAATAATTCTAGAGTTGTAGCCTCCTGGCCCAACCTCATTCTTTTATAGATGCTATGATTTAGCTGAGGGCCAGAGCAGTTAAGTGATTCATCTCAAATTGCTAGAACTATAAAATGAATTTCCTTTACAAGTTAATTGTCTCAAGAGAATTTCTTCACTCTCATGACATTTCTAATCAGAAAGTGTCAGATCCTAGCACTAAGCTGCTCATTTACTCATCTTATTAAATTACTTTCTAATATATTTAAATAAGATTATTTTACTCACTGAGGTCTGATAGATTAGCTTCCTCTACATGATGAATACTTTGCCTTGAGAGTTCATGTTCCCTGTATTCCAGGGAAAGCTTTGTCATTGGCTGCATTAGCAAGGAACAAGATGACCATGGAAAGCCCACTCCTATATATATATAATATATTATATATATATATTATTTAATGAGGCTAGGCCAGCAAAGTAATATAGAGTTCAGTAACAAAAGACATGAAAGTACTAATATTGCGAAATGAGTTTATATCATCTACGGAACGTTTTCTGAAAGTGTCCTTTGTTTCTTTGTTCTCTCCACAGGCCCTGCCTCCTTTGTCTTCATCCAAATGGCTACTGCTCTGATTGTCCATTATTCGATCAACAATTAACCCCAGGGAACAGAATCCAGAATTTCCTAGCAAGGCATTATTAGCCTCCTTTCCTGCAGACATTGTGGTGCATCTTGGGAAAAGAAACTCAAATTAGTTCCCAAAAGGTAAGATAGAACTGGGGGGGTGCCTAGTCAGACTTGGGTAGGAGGCAAGGGGGTTGGCAGTTTATAACAATTATACTTTATAGTCTTGAAAGGATTAAACACATACACACCCAGTTAATTTGCCCCCAGGAGGCATGCAAGCGATTATCTTCCCTTAAGTAATTCTGTCAAATGTATCCATGTTTTCATTAACTGCTGAAATAATTTTTTTTGTATTCATTGTAGGGTTATACTGTACTTTTTTTTCTTAATAAGTATTTATCCTCTTACCTTATACTATTACAATCATTAACTGTGGTGTGTAAATGTACTAGTTATTACTGTCTAACTTTTGTTGAAAAAAAGCACAGTAAGAGAGTGAAGGTGAAAAAAACATTACATGAAAAGCTTGCAGCTGAGTTTGCTGCCAAGTAGCAGGGCACTGAATTCATGACATTTAGTTTCTGTGCCCAACAGCTATGTCCTGTGGTTTCATTGAAAGGGAATACTCATCAGACCAGGGGACATAATATTCTTGAGAAATGCACATCTTGGAACTGAAAAAAATGAGAAAGTGGAGGGAAAATATCCATGAGTTTCTTTCTTTCTCTATTCCCTTCCTTTCTCCTGTCCTTCCTCCCTCCTTTCCTTCCTTTCTTAATGGAAAATTTTTCACTGTGAACCAGGAAGGCATCAGATGTAAAATACAGGTAAGATATGGTAGCTTCTGGTCAGCAGTATCTATCTGTAAAATTGGTTATCACACAGAAAAAAACAAAAAAAGTACAATGTAAGAACTAACCATAACCATAAGGAAAAGTGAAATTTAATGCTGCTAAGCGATACCAAAAAGGGGGTAGTGATGGTAATGCATATATACATGGCTCAGTTACTAAAAAAAAAAGTCTTATAGCTGTCAAAGCACTTCAGGGATGTTGTGGATAAGCAATATCTTGAATATGACTTTTTTTGTACACAATATTTTAAATGAAACAAAATCTGGGGAAAATGTAGCAAGTGCCGCCTTTTCACTATGCAGTATGTTAATGTGTCAGATTGGTTGTGTAGTTGAACAGCTTGAGGGAATGACAGTATTTTAATAATATTATATGTTAGCCTGGCCTTTATAAATAATCTGTTTACCTGCAAGATGTTATTAGCTTAAGTACCTGAAATGTAACTTCAATAGAGAGATTTATCCCCTGTTGTTTATTATTTGAATGAGCAGAGTAGCATTGGTCCTTTTCAAGCAGAGGAATTCAGTTAGATTTGGAAGAGGGAGATGTTGATTATGGAAGAATAAAAACAGTGTGACTGTAGAGTTGTCAGGGTTGATCCAGTAATTATTTATCATTTCATATTTTGTGACCATAAAAATGAAAAAGTTGTTGGCTCAGTTTCTTAATATTTGCAAACTAAAGGCAACAATAATGGAGCATCTTGGAAATATATATGTCATATGTGGTCCTGTTTCTTTGCCTTTTGTTGTGTTAAAGCCATTTCACACACACTGGTCAAGAAGGGCCATTGGCACCTACCAAGAACCTGCAGCACAGGACGGTGTCTGTGCTGAGCTCTAAGCTGCATTTATCTATGCTGCTTGTACATGCTCTATTCAAAAACCTACATGTTCTTATGACAGTTTGGTGTTTCTTTTTTCTTTTTTTTTTTTCCATCAAAGGATTTGTCTATATAGGAACAATCTACGTTGATTGATTTAAAAATGCTCTAATCCAAATGTCATTGGGAAGCGACTCTGCCCCTCCCTTACCTCTCAACAGCATTTCCTCTAAAACTGATGTAGGTCTTGTCCACTACAATAAATTATGCATAACTGGAGGGCTATTTCTTGGCATGAAGAAAAAGTGACGTAGTCGATTAAAATTAAATATTGAGTAGGCTTTCTCCTAGAGACATGAATTAAAGAAAGATGCTTCTTTTTCAAGAGTGAAGTATGGGGGCCTTCAGTCGTATGTGCTCAAAGGAATTTAGCTGTCACAACGTGGTGCTGAGTACGTCAGGCCCAGCTCAGCCCAGCCCTCCGCTGCTGGTTGGTTTCAGAAGGAAGTCCCAGCAGTTCTCAGAAATGACTGAGTGATCAGTCTGTTCTGATGGCTTTGCTACTTTTTCACTCACCTCTTCTGGCCTTTTGCTCAGTGGGCTTGCATTTAACCCACAGGCTGTCATTAGGGGCAGTTCTCATGAAAGTTACAACAATAATGATGTCGACCACAAAAGTGAGACTAAAACTCCCCTCAAAAAACCTCTTTCCCTCCTCCCTCAGGGAAATCCAGGGAGCAGGCCCCCCAAAGAGCAGTGGCCTGGGAGGGTCCATGCAGGGAGAGCCAGGAACCATGCTGTGGGCAATTAGCAAACCTCAGAAATTGTCAACTCCAAATTTAATGTGCATTTATAGCTTTATATCCATATTCATTTTGCTTCCCTCTTTTTAGTGACACGTTGGAAGAAAATTAAACTATGGTCTCTACTTTTCGAAATGAAATAAGCCAAACATCAAAAGGGAGTTTATTAGGGAGCGCCCACTGCAAACTGGACTCTTCCAAATGGAGTCAGTCTTTGCAAGACCCTGGATTAGAATCTCCCAGATCCTTCTCAGGATGCGGTAGCTGACGTTAAATCCTGAGACGGAGATCATTTCTGTTGCAGGGGTGGGCATGTGCCTACCTGGGGGTCATTGCTCAGCCAACGCGTTTTTCTGCACACACAGGACTGCTGTCTCTGGGGCGTTCCAGTGCCCCCTGACGGCTTCTCAGTGTAAGAAGAGCAAACAAAAATGCGGCCACACATGAAACATTTCACTCTACACAGCAAAGATGGGGATGTGGCTCAAAGGATCTCTGAAGTAAAGATTAGCTGCCAGTCATCAGGAAATCCAAAGTCATTTAAAGTAAGAGGTGCCACAAGCCAAAAGATAGAAGCCGTAAACACATACAATATTAATAAAGCAATTACAGTAAGTGCTATAACATTCTGCTTTGCAAATCTCTTGCCACTTCAAGAAACATCTGTCTCCGCCACTAGAAATTACTGTCTAAAAAACCAAACAAAACAAAACAAGCTGTGCTTTGTGTTTTAGCTTTTCATTCAGTATCCTGATCAGTCAGTCTGCTGCCAAAGCTTCAATACCAATTTCATAGTCTATTCCCTGGGTTGGTTTTCCAACCAGTGTAGTCATTTGTGCTTATAGTGAGCAGAGGAGCAATTAGTGGATCCACTACATTGTGCAAACTGCCTGAATCCAATCACACATAATGTCTCGGGAGGGTGAGAAGGAAATTCAAGTGACCAGATGAATTCTTATTTAACAGAAACTGGCTTGAGCCTTAGCTTCTCCAGATCCTGAAATTTGTTGGCCCCTTATTGTTTAAACAAGAAATTCTCATGCTTAGTTCCAGTGCGCATCAGTGACTTTGTTACTGTCAATATAATTCAGATCTGGCTGGGAAACGGAAGAGCCAGAGACACCAATGAACATGTTTTCAGAAAAGCTGGGGGCTGTCCCTGTTTGAAGGGAAATGGCACAAACCCTTGAAAGTTCCTTTGTCTTCATTTGGGGATAAGGAGTTTAATTTTTCTCCAGCTGTCTCGGGGTCAAATGGAAATGTTTGTGGAAATGCTGTGTACACTGTAGAGACCTGTAACAATGTAAAGACTTTCTACATGGAGAGACTGGGACACTTTATCCTGGAGTAGCACCTGGTTTCTTGGAGAAGAATTGACAAAAAAGGAAGGCATACCTATAAGTTGTTATTGAACTAAAGCAGGCCTTCCATTAAAAAGGAAACAACAACAAAATAATGTGATTCTGAAGAGAAAGGATAAAGGTTTGCTTCAATTATAAAGAAAACAATAAGGCAGTTATGATTTCTTACATGAAAGATTATAACAAGATAAAATTTTAAAAGTCCACTTGGGGTTGTAGATCTGAGGAAGCAACTAGGTTAAAAAACCATTTATTCAAATATTTAAGTTAGAAACCCTTAGAGTCTGCTTAGATTCCTTTCCACACATCAAGAAATTCTGATTTAATTGGACATCAAATCTCTCTTCTTGCTATGTCTTATCTCTTAAAATGGGCTTCCTCTTTTCATTCTCCTTCCTGCTGACTTTGATTCAGGCTAACTTTATTGTTTGCCTAGACTACAGCGGCCTGCTGAATGATCTTTCTGCCTGTGGTCTCTTTCTCCTTTAATCTGTTCTCTCCAAATTGGTAGCAGATGTCTTTTTAAAATTCACCTGATATGTCATTTCCCACTTAAGTTCTCTCAGCGGACCCCCTCATCACCTACTGAAAAAAGGCCAAGCTCTTTATGTGGCCTGCAAAGCCCTTATGATACATGGCTCTTTCCCTACCTTTTTGGCTCCATGTGTTACTGTTCCATTCCCTGTCTGTTCCTTCCACACTACTTGCAGTTCCTAGAAAATGATATTCTTTAGAGTCTGGCAGTACCTTCCCTTCACTCCTGTCCACAAGGCCAGTCACTTTGTAACTTCTTCTGTCTAGCTTATTAGATGACCTGGAATAGGGTTGGCTAGTTACTTCTCTTGCTACATACTAGCATTAAAGCGCCATTCTTGATGTATATGAGACACAGCCTTGTAACATAGTGCAAAGAACAGAGGCTTTGGAATCTCTTGGGTTTAAGTGCTAGCTTGCATTCTTGGAACCCTGTTTTTCAATTTGTCAAATAGGAACAGGAATGCCAAACTTTCTTTTGAATATTGTATTTTTTTATGTTATTACAGTTGTTCCAATTTTCCGCCTTTGCCCCCTTCCCCCAGCACGCCCCCCATTCCCACAGTCAATCCCTGCACACTTGTCCATGTCCCTGGGTTCAGCCTCTGTGTTCTCTGTCTAATCCCTTCACCTTCTTTCAACCAGCCCCTGCCTCCCCGCTCCCTGCCCACTTTTCCCAGGGATTAGCAGTAACACATATGAGATACCCAGTGCAGTACCTGACTCACTATAGGGGCCCAGCACATGATGGTCACAAGATACTATGTTCTCACTCCTTCGTTAACCAAATTGTCTTCATCTCCTTTAAACTATCATTTCCTTGTAAAAAGGAATTGTATCTTTTTAAAAAAAATCTTGTTCATCTTTCTGGCCACAGCCCCTAGCAAAGTACCTGACACATACAAGTGTACAATAAAAATTTGCTCAAAGGATTACCAAACAAACAAAATAATGAAAACAAATATGAATGATGAAATCTCTAAATCTGTGCTACTTGAGAATTTGTACTATAGTAGGATTGGAAATAATACCATTGGTAGTGTCTACAAATCTCAAGCAGATTTAAAACATCACTTGATTTGCTGCTTCTTGAACTTTCCTGTGCTGACACATTAACACGTGTGCTAGCTGTGTGTCTTCTAGAAGGGCAGATGCCTACCACGTGAAAGGAAGGCTCTGTGAATAGCATGGTCCAGTGTTGTCTTTCCTACTCTCTCCGGTTTTTGAAGATTCCATCTGTGGTACAGAAATGGCATTGCACTTTGACATTGAGGTGGAGCATAGCACGTGGAGCCGGAAGGGGGAAGGTTGCCATAACCAGCCAGTTGTAAGCCGGATAAAGGAGTGCCGTGAAGTTCCTGTGCGGAACTGGGACATCATCCTGTAGGGGATTTATTAAAGGGCTTAAACAGGGATGTAACAGAACCATGTGTCTGCTTAGGAACATTTCGTATGGAGGCTGTACATAGGATGATTCCAAAGGGAGCAGATCTAAAGAAAAACACATTGTTTAGGAGGTGGTTGAGTAACAAGCAAGGTGACGAAGACCTGAACTAAGCAGCTGCCTGGGCTGTGACCTGCCCAGCCACAGATGGGCTCGTACTTAGAAAGGCCCTGTGCTTGATTTCATGCTCTGTTGTCACCTTTTGAAACTTCTAACGATTTCTGAAAAAGGGACCCTGCATTTCCACGTTGGCCTGGCCCTGCAAATTTTTTATCCGGTCCTGGCAGACGTTGTAGGAGAGAAATCGTGAGAGATGGACGTAGGGACGTAAGGGCTCCACTCACCTCTGCTCTCTGTGCGCCTTGTTTGCTGGGTCCCTCGGATTAGCCCCTGCCTGACCCGAGTGAGCTGGGGGTGTTGGGGCGAGAGGAGGGGAGAAAACTTAAAAACTCTTCTAGTGACATAAAACGAGAGTTAACATTTAGCCGTGCTCCTTCAACTAGGAAGTTTCGAGGCCTCATTCAGGCAAAGGGAAGTCAAAATTTATTGAGAATGGAAAAAATTATCCATGTTCTTTTTAACTTTCCCTGATTAAAACGCAGATTTTTACTTCACGCTTCAAATAGGAGTAAAATGATGTAAAGGATGAGAAGCCCAAAACCAACCTTCCAGCCTGAAGGATTGTGACTGGAAGATACCAAAGAGGGGCTGCAAGGGGAAAGCGGCCCCCTGGCAGTGAGGTTCCCACGCCGGGCGGCAGTCCGCCTGCCCCGCGAGCACCGCAGACTCAGCGGTGACTGTGAGAGCCCCAGTCGCAGCGTCTGCGTGGCCGCCCGGTGCGTGGTGCCCGCGCTGCTCAACAACCCCCGACCCCCGCCCCCGCCCCGCCCCGCCCCACCCCGCTTCTCTCACCAGCCAAAGCTCCAGGCTCTGTGGCAGCATTTGACCTTGGAGCAGATGAGAGAAAGTCCCAATCCCAATGGCATTTCCTGACAGCCTTTTGGGACGAGTGCTTGGAGTCAAATTTAATTTAAAAAAAAAAAAAGGTGTTATTTCTTTTACCTGAATATGAAATTGAAAATTCCTACCTGCTGCATGTGCAGAAGCCGCTGTTTGGCACTAAGAAAACAGAAATATGGAGACAGACTTCATCGGAAGCAGTTCTGGGCTCCCTGAAAATGCCAGCAGGTGGCACCTCCACGTGGACGCTATGGGGCAAACTCTGGTGAGACCTGCAGGTCTCTTTGAACCACTGTGATGCTGTAAACAATAATTCTTTAATTTTGCAGCTCTCATCACTTTGGATTTGAAAAGATAAAACCCTGTTTTGTTCTAATTCAGGTATTTTATGCATTGAACACTTGGGAGAGGTTGGGATAAAGTGACAAGTACTTTCTGGGAAGGTCTGGCTGTTGGCTGAATTGCTTTCTTCAAAGCATGTCACTACCATGGGACAAGATGTTGGAAAGAAATGTAAAGGTAGGACAACAATTAAGGGTTTATTTTCAGGTTTTTACTTCCTGGACACTGAGTATTTCATGTGGAAAGAAGCACAAAGATGACTGAGAATCACCCAGAACTGAAAGCATTTGAAAAGTAAAATGTGCGAGGTGCTTCCTTCCGCATGGTTCACTTTTCAAACATTTTGTGTATGTACATTGCAAATGTATAATTAGACTGGATCAGGGAATGAGAGTAATGTGCTTAAAAATAGATTTGTTTTTAATTTTATTAATTTGAATACACTGGATTAAAATAACCAGATAGTATTTTTTTTATCAGAGCTAGTCTAACATGACTATTTAGAAGCTAACAGTTAAATGAATGTGAGAATTAATTTTCTAAAGCTCCTAAAACATTATTGAAGTTATGCTTTTACTTATCATAAGTATGGACATTTTTTCTAATGTCAGAAAAATTCTTTCCCAGACTTGAATTATTAAAAAGTTGGGTTTTTTTTTTTTCCCCAAGGAAGAGGAGCTTAAAATGGATTGGATGATTTCCAAGATTTTCAAAATAAAATTTTATCTGGCTTAAGTATGTTACATGTATTTTTTCAAACTTAAGGCAATTTGGAGAAAATTTAAAAGGTTAGCAAGAAATGAATTTTGCAAATTAATTATTTAAAGAGCTAGTTAGTACATGTTCAATTCAGCCACCAATAAAATTCACATATTATTTTCTTTTTTGGTAGAAGTTAAAAAACTAATTCTGAAATGTATAGGGAAAAGAAATGGATCTAGAATAGCAAAACTATGCTAAAGAGGAACAAAGTTAGAAGACTTATACTACCTGATTTCAAGACTTACTAGAAAACAACAGTAATTAAAACAATGTGGCAAGAATAGGTAAAATCGTTGGAATAGGACATGCACCATCAATTAATTTTCAGGTATAACTGAATAATGGTATAAGAAGAGGCTTCTCAGCAACAGGGCCAATGTGAACTAGATGAATGTGGGAGAAAACATGAACATTGACTCTTATTTAACTCTACATACAGAAATTCATTCAAGATGGGCCATAGACCTAAACATAAAAGCTAAAACCACAAAGCTTCTAGAAGAAAACGTAACATCTTCACAGCCTTGGGTCAGGTAGATTTTGGGGGGGCAGGGGACACAAAAACACTAAACATAAAAGTTAAAAATTAGATTTTATGAGAATTAAACTTCAGTTTCTCAAAAGACATGAAAAACAGAGAAAATAAAAAGATAAAAAGTAAAGTCACAGCCTGGGAGAAAATATTTGACAATACACATATCTGACAAATGATTCACACCCAGATTATATAAATAATTCCTACAAATCAACAACAACAACAAAAAAGGACAAGCCAATTTTAAATGGGGAGTTATCTTAGACAACTTTACAGAGGAAGATACCTAAATGGCCAGTAATTATGTGAAGAGATGCTCAACATCAAGACATAATGGAATTGCAAACTAAAACCAAAGTGAGCCCTGGCCTGTGGCTCAGTTGGTTGGAGCATCATCCAATACACCAAAAGGCTGCAGGTTCAATCCCAGATTAAGGCACATACCTAGGTTCTGGGTTTGATCCCTGGGTGGTCAGAGCACGTAAAGGAGGAAACCGATCAATGTCTGTCTGTCTGCCCCTCTCTTCCCTTCTTCTTTCTCTAAAATCACTATATATATCCTCAGGTGAGGATTTTTGAAAATGAGATTATGCTACACACATATGAGAATGGCTAAAACTTTAAAAAGTGACCATAACTAGGATTGTCAAGAATGTGGAACAACTACTCCCGTAAACATTGATGGGAGGTGTAGAATTGTTCAACCACTCTCCTTGGTTGCATAGTGTTCCCACCCCCACATTCATGTCACCTTGGAACCTCCGCATCTTTACAGGTGTATTCAAATTGAAATGAGGTCATAGTGGATTAGGATGGGCCCTACATCCAATGACTGATGTCCTTAAGAGAAGAGAGAAATTGAAACACAGACACAGGAGACAAACAGGAAGGAAGCCATGTGGAGATGGTGGCAGAGGTTGAAATTTCGCTGCCACAGCCAAGGATTGCCAGCAGCAGCAGAAACTGGAAGAGGCAAGGAAGGGTTCTTCCCTAGAGCCTTCAGAGGGAGCTTGGCCGTGACATCTTGACATCATATGACTGGATGCCTGAACCCTGAGAGAATACATTTGTGTTGTTTTAATCCACCCAGTTTGTAGTACTTTGTTTTGGCAGTCCTAGGAAACTACTATTACCACTTTAGAAAAATGGCAATTTCTTTTAACCTCAAACATATATATCTGCTTAGTGCCCAGCAAATCTGCTCCTAGGTATTAACCAAAAGAAATGAAAGCATATGGCCACAAGTACTTGTATAAAGATGTTCATAGCAGCAGCTTTACTTCCAATAGCCAAAACCGGTAATAAATCCAGTGTCTAAGAAGGGAATGAATAAAAAGTGTTATGCTCTTATAGTCAAATGCTATTTTGCAATAAAAAAGAATGAACTGCTGATATACTCCATAGCATGGATGAGCATCAAAAACAAAACCAAACACAAACAGCAGAAGAAACCAGACACAATGAGTTTTTATATTGTATGAGTTTATTTATATAAAAGTCAAAGTCAGGCAAAATTTTGTTCAGATAATAAAAGCCAGAGGAATGAGGGGCAGGGTTGATTGGAAAGGACCTGAAGGGACTATGTCAGGTGTTGCAGAAGTTCTGGGTCCTGACTGGTGGTGTTTACATTGGTGTATAGACCTTTGTCACAACTTACTGGACTTTTTACCTAAGTGCATGCATTTATTAAATGTCAATTTTATCAATGAAATTATTAATAAAAACAAATCTTGGAGCATTTTACCATATATAATGTTTCTATTAAAAAAGAAAAGGAAATCCTAGTTTGATTTAATGAAAATATTATCCCTTTTCTGTTTTTGAAAATTACATTAGCTATCTGCTTTCTGAATTCACTTTTAATTCTTAACAAGGAGGTTATTGTCATGTAATTTATTTTTGTTCTCTCAGTTTTCCAATCTACCTTAAATGTGGGCATCCACATGCCTTACTCTCTGCAAGAGTACACTTCTTTTTATATCTTAGCAAAGCTTTGGGTCTCAATTTCCTTAATTGGAAAGATTTTAGTAACTCATTGGGACATAATTTGCTCTGTGGCCTCCTTTGTTTAGGAAGGAATAGGTGACTTGCAAGAGCCAATCAAGTGCAAAATAAAAAGACCGATACCTCAAACTAAGAGCGCACAGCTTTAAACAGCGTTCAAAATGTTCCTGGATACTTTTTCAGATTGGAGGAATATGCAGAATTTAGTCTGTTGGAGAACAAAGAAAAGACCAACTTCAGGTGGGCAGTACCCAGTTCCGGTCTGACAGCTTCTTGGCAAGTATTGTGAGTATGAAGGAGGACTTGAAGGGAAACACAGCCAGAGTGGGGGCAGGGAAAGGAGGCCGGGAGGCACCTGGAGGGACCTAAGGAATCCACACTGCCCAACTGCTTCTGTATTTATGGTGCAGTGCCAGCGCCATCATGTGGTCATCGCTGGAACTTTAGAGGAAGAAACCAGTTGTTTCCCTACTGGGCTTAAAAAAATGGAATAATAAACTGAAGTCATCCAAAGGGCCTGAAAAACCTCAAGAAGGGTATCTCCCTGTAATTCTTTTTCATCTAAAAGCAGAAGGGATTCCTGACATCTTAATTAGTAATGCATCTGGAATCATGTTTGCTATCCGGGTACCTATTATTTGTTCCTTTACTCATCAAATATTGATAGAACTCTCTGTGCCAGACACTGTGCTAAGCAGGAGAAAAGGAGGCATTGTGTTCTAGTGGGGAAGAAAAAAAACCCTGTAAACTAAACATTAGAGCAACGTTGTCAATTCTCTAAAGCAAGAATGATGGGGACAAACTGTTCCAGGAGCCCAAGGGGAGCACTTCAGATTTGTCAAAGATGCCACCCTGCCCCTTCCTCACCTGGTGCTGCAATCGCTTGTTGCCTTGAAAGCCTGTGTTGGTCCTATTACTTGCATCACTTTCCCATGCCCTTTGTAAAACCTGGCTATAATTGTTAATGAATTGATTGGTTTGATTCAATAATTATTCATTGAGAATGCACTGTGTCAGGCACTTTTATAAGTGCCAGAGCATACAAACACGGGGGGAAAGACGGACCATGTTTCCTCTGTCATTAAGCTTATGTGTGCGAAGTGAACCATCAAGGAAAAAAATATTATGTATGCTATGTATAAAACAAGCTTTTTTACATTTTTGCCTGTTTATGTTTTTTCATTTTTCATTTTTCATTATTAGATTGTAAACATTTATTTGGAACTATTTCAAATTAGCTTGAGATTTGAAGTCAACCTAACTTCCTCAAGGGTTTTGGTAAATTAACTTCCCTTTGCTCTGAAGGACGCTTGGGTTTTATTTATCACTTTAGCCACAAAGTGGGAATTTAGGATGAGACTACTAACTTTGGCTCTATTAATGTTTCATTTGTCAGATTTCCCTCCCAATCTCAGTCTCTCCTGGCTGCTTCATGGTCATGCAAATGAGAAACATGAACTGTCTGAGAATTTGATAATCAAGTGAGCAGATTCCAGGCAGTGGGGAGTAAATGCATGTCCTTACGGGCCTCAGTGGCCACAGGCATCAGGAGGGGACGAAGCCTCAGCAGAGAGGGGGTTCGCGCTCTTTCTTGCTGCTGCTCCGACCGTGGGGAATCAGAGCAAGAAAGAGGGACTCTTCTCGTAGCCTAAAGTTGAGAGAAAATGTGAATAATCTGACTGAACCCACGACCAAGCTAGAAAAAGATATGGTGTGCATGAACAGAGTATGTATATGTGTTAAAATTATTGGACAAAGAAACCTATTGTATGGTCCGCTCTAAAGGAGTTGAGACTCTTTAGGAAACCATGAGTGCCTCTCGTGTTAGGGTTTTTTCACTACGTCTTGTTCTCCCATGCTCAGCCTTTATAATTGGTGTTTATAAAGACCGTCCCTACTAAAAAACTTTGGAAATATTCCTTCACTCCTGCTTGTGCTAAATCACTGTGGACTTCACATCAAGAAAGAGGGCACAAGGAAGCCCAGGCTCTCCCCTTCAGACTCAGTGACACCGCCCCGCCCCTCCCCCCAAATTAACCAGCCCAGTGCCCCATGTCTGTAAGCTTGTCAGTTTCCTGGAAGATTCTGAACAGAATCTTCCATTCAAATTTGCAAGGAGATTTTTATTAAACTGAAGGGAGAGGTTATTTGTTATTTCATGTAAAATATAAATTTTATACTGTGGCAACTTTCTTTTTTAGCTCCAGGTGTTTCAGACATTAAACACCAAACCATCTTTATGGTCTTTATGAATTTAAAGAGAAAACACCTTCAAATGCACAGTTCTATGTAAGTGGGAAAAAAAAACCATAATCTTTAAAAAAAAAGCCACAAAGTAAAAACTTAGGATAAACAATGGGAAATATTTCTGCCTAAATATTTCTTTTTCTTTTCCTTTTTTTAAAGATTTTATTTATTTATTTTTAGAGAGGGGAAGAGAGGGAAACATCCATGTGTGGTTGCCTCTCGTGCGCCACCTGCTGGGGACCAAGCCAGGTGCCTTAGACTGGAAATCGAACCCACCGAGATGAAGGCTGGCACTCACTGCACTGAGCCTCAGCAGCCAGGGCATCTTTCTATATTTATCTGAGCTGGTTGCCGTTACTAAAAAATGTACAGTCTACATACGTTTGATAACAAAATTGAGATTTAAAAAAAATTCTTCCATGTATCTCTGTTTTAAACACTTTGAGACATAAATCTGATCTGTAAATGTACATAGGGTAGAACAGTCATGTATCACTGGAATTTTAAACAGATGTCATTAGTCACTATTAGGAAAAGTTCAGTAAAAGAACTGGGTGTTCATTTAAAATATGGATTAAAAATATTTTTTCAGACACTAAAAAGTCACCTGAAAGCATGTCTTGCAATTTTATTTTTGAGGTTTTTGCATATAAAACTCATTCACAAACCAACCGTTTTCCCTTTTGAAAGAGAAACTGTGCTGTTCTCACATGAGCTTAGGCCTCTTCAGGGTAATAACTGCTTCCAGAAAACCATCCTCAACTGAACTCATGAAGCTTCACAACAGAACTGGATATACTGACGAGATAATCCTTTCCTTTGTGAAGGGCCACCCTGAAAGACTGTCTGGATTAACAGGCATGAATTTCTTAAGTGGCAGTTCACAGTCAGCTTTGCAGTTTTACTGCAACAGTAACTGGTGTATATTCCAATGTAAAATAAATAGGCTTTTCTATTAAAAATAGTTAATATTCTCATAGTCATGTATTTTGGGAGAACTTACTGCTTTAAAATTTCCCTCACCTAAACCCTAACTCTAATGTGTCTGAGCTGAGTCTGATGAAGATCATCAATAATGTAAACAGCTGAAATAGAATCGTCAGAAATAAAGTGATTTTTTTTCCGTCCACTCATTTCTTTGAGACTCTGTGTGTTACAACAATGGTCTAATTAATCAACTGTCACGAAGAAAGAAACATTGTTTTGTCCACAAGGCAACAATATAGTGTATCATGGGTTTAACATGCTTTTTTTTTCTGAGTTTGGGTTTGAAAATCAAAGTGTAAACTCCATAGCAATATGCATTATTTCCTCATTCTCATGAAGTATAAAATGGCTTTTATAATTAAATACTGAGAGTAGGAAGAGTCATTGCAGATTATTACTTCAGCTCATTGCTTTAGAAGTCCCTCATCCATATCATTTAATAACAATGATTACAACAATAAAAACAATAATGTAACCATGGTCCTAGAAAATACTGTATGTTAGCCTGCTGTTTTCAATGTCTCACATATATTAATTTATTTCACCCTTGCAACAATGTTACGAGGTCGGTATTATCCCTGTTTTATACAAGAGGAAGGAAAGTTGCAGAAAGGTAAAGTAACTTGCAGAGTTACACAGAGGTCGCAGAGGAAAGACAGAGTTTTGTCAGACACTTAACTTCTATGCTAAACTCATCCTCGCTTTCATTTTTATCTCCAGGACTGAAATGTCCCTTCCACTTCAGACGGGGCTGCAGAGCATCTCTCCTGAATAACCCACCAGAGAGTCAAACACAGCGTGTTTCACACTGACTGGAGACTCTGCCCCAGGTACCTGCTGCCTCCACCCTTAACTTTAAATTAACTCTCTCCTACCTTCCCAGTTCTGATAACGAGTCCATCGTATCTGTCTCTTCTTTCTCTACCAGTGTCTGCTCCACAGCCTGGTCCCAATCTCTTCCCGGACTCTACCCGTGAACATAGCTTCAGCCTCTCTTTCCTCTTTCCTATTCCCACATTCCTTTCTCTCTCGGACGCTGCTTATCTTTCGGCTGGCCTTGGGAATTTACCTTGATGGCTCTTTCTCTCTCCATTCCCCCTGATTCATCCTGTACACTAGCGCCCGATGCAACTCACTAAAACATACTTCAAATTTTTCCTACTAAGAGGACCTTAGAAGCTTGCCTGTATAAAATGAATAGTGAACACCTAAGGGGTGCCTCCTGGCCATTCCTATCATACTTTGTTTCAATCTTCATTGCAATTTCATCTCTCTATCCTTGCCTATACTTTGTTTGTGTGTACAATGTTATCTAATTTTCTTGTTTTTTTCTGATCCACCATCTCAATACCAACACACTGCTTCCAACTCACTAGTTAGCATTTCCCCCATATTCCAGATGAGGGATCCACTTCCTTGGCAAGGTCTTTTTCCTGATTTTTCACGTCTCCCCCTTTATCTTCACCCGCTTTGCTGTTTCTTGGTTCCAGCACTCCTGGTTAAGCTAGAATAGTAGTTTTCTGACTAGTTTTCCTAGTTCTATGTCCTCCTTCATTAAACCCCACTCAGCATTATCATTGTCAGGGTAACAGTTTCAACACACATAATTTTTCCTTGTGAATTTCCTGTTCAACAATTAAAATAGTTCCCGTTTGCTATAGATCAAACTCCAAACAGGCTGCCGTATGGTTCAGCTACAGGGAGCCACATTCAGGTTTCAGTCTAGCAGAGTCCTCAAACTCGGTTTGTCTTAAGCAGTATTTTGAGAACCAATAGTAGAAATGTTATTCTATCACAGCCTGCCCCTCCACCCCCTCCACCCCACACACAGATCCACTCCACCCACGCGAACACGGTCGTCATGTTCAGGCATATTGGAGAACATCGTGTTAAACAGGTTCTCTTTACTGTAGGGCTTTCGAAGGTCTTTAATGAGCTGTGTGTTATGAATCCCCAAAAAGTGGATTCCACAAAAAATGTGGAGCAGTAGTTATGTGGACCAGAAGCAGGGGGAAGAAGGCTTCATTCTGTCCTGCAGAAAAGGAATCGAAGGAGTATGATCTGCCATGGAAGGAGGGGATGTGGATCTTTAAGGGGAGCAAAGGAAAAGTTGCCTCTTCTCAGTCTCCATATAGGTATTTGGCACTTAAGTAGCAATTTTGTTAAATGTATGGGATGTACTGTCTAATGAACATGTTTCTTTACAAAATGATTTATTTACACTATTTTTAAATGTTTCTACACACAGTATTGCATATACAGTATAACGGGGGAAATATGAGAGACATAACAGATCAAGTAGTTCTGATGGCCGAGAGATTTCACAAATTAAATATAATACAATGGATTCTGTGTGAGTGCTGATGCTACACATTCCCACCTGTAAAATTTTTCTTACTTTCAGAAGAAGTAGCCACAATTGGAAGGAGTTGGGGCAAGATTATATAATGAAGAAGTATGGGGAAAGGGGAATTTGGGGTCAGGTAATACAGTGTGATTGAAAAATCTCATTTCACGTAAACATAGTCTTAAATTCAGCAGAAACAACATAACCGCTCTGACATCAGGGACCTTGGATTGAGATGATACTTCCTGTAACAAATCAATAACCATGTGCATTTTTATTTAAGTTACTTAAATGTTAATCCATCTTTAAAATCATCGCAGCAATTTCATTTCTTCCTTTTATTTAGAAATGAGATGTTCTTTGTTGAGACAGGTTAAAGTATTGGCCCTCCATCCAAATGATGTGGATTAGGAACATCTGGAGAATCTACCCTTGTTTTTATTCGTGGAACGCTTGGAAGGCTTAGTGATTTATAACTTCTGTGCATTTTTACACACTGTCCAATTTCTTCAGTTGAATTTTATTTCATTTGGAACATTTATGTGATGATGTAATATGCCACATATGAAACTTGTCTAATGAAAAAAGCCAATATATCTGCTACATGTCAGATCCCATTGCCGGCAGGAGCGTGATTTGGAGCAGACTCCACCTCTTCTGGAAAGTCTTGTCGGGGTGCTCAGTTCAGCCTGTCCCAGACCCTCTCAGCCTTGCCTGGGACCTTAGGATTGAAACTTCCCACAGGTGGGCTCTGCAGAGCTCTAGCGCTTTGAGATACTCTCTGGAAAAGGTGCTGGATCATCAAGCCATTTGAGGAATTGTGAAATTTGAAACCTTTTGGAAACTCACAGGATTATTAGTGCATTAAGGCTTTGAAAAGTTTCTAGGGCTCTGCAGATTTGGGTCTATCCTGTTCCCTCTACTGCCCTGACCTCACTTCCCTCGTTTCTCTTTTGCTCTCTGGCCTTTCACCGCACTGGCCTTCTTGTCACTCCTCAGACAGCCCACCCCAAGCTGCCTCTGCACACCTCATCTGCCCCATCTGCGGCTCTCCCCCTTCCCGCCTGGATACCTACTTGGGTCCCTCTCTTACCTTCTTTGTCTTTTGTGAAATATCATCTTTTTAGTGAAGACTTCCTTGATTACCTCATTTAATTTTGCATATTATTCCCTGCTGGCACTTCCTGTTGACCTTTTCAGCTTTCTATTTCTCCATCACACTAGTCAGCATTACTGCAATGGTGCTGCATAACACGCAACCTCAAATTCTCATGGTATGCAATCGTAAACGTTGATTTAGCTTCACATGGATAGCATTTATCTAATCTGTTCCGTGTGCATGCCTGTGTCTGTGGCCAACCGTGGATCATGCAAGCAGTTCTACTGATACGGGCTAGGCTTGTTCACAGGTCTCCCAGATGTTGGCTAACGTAGAAGGGCCCCCATGAGATGACGGGCACATCTTGGCTCTGCAGCATATAATTCTCATCCTTCAATTTGCTCATGTCTTATTGGCCAAAGCAGGTCACATGGCCAAGCACAGAATCAGAGTGAGCATTCACTACAGTGGCACATAGTTAAGGATGTGGAGAGAGGAAGAGAGAAACAAGTTTAGTCATTTTTGCAAACTATCATACTCAATGGAACTTTCACTTAAATTTATTTTGTTTCCCTCTACTAGAATATAAGCTCTATGAAAGCAGAGATTGTTTTTAATCTATTTTGTTTACTACTTTATCTGTATTCTACTTACCTAGATCTGTGACCAGCACATAGGATGCACTCAATACGTATTTGTTGAATGAATGGATACCTCAAAATAAACCCATTTAAGTTTATTTAACATTTTCTAATGTGTTTTACTAGATTCCATTTTTAGTGTAAAGATATACAGAATCTCATTTGAAGCCAATAACTCTTCAAATATCTTATGCCTTTCTTACTGAGAATGTAAATTCCAGTCATTAATGACAAATTATGACTTTTATTAATAGGAAAAATCTATCAGTATTTATTTTGCCTTCTTTCATTCAACTAAGTCTTAGTAAGTGACTTTTATGTACAGGTTGTGTACTGATGCTAGTGATGATGGAAAGAAGGAACCCAGCCCCAGCCTCTGGGAAATCTCAGTTGAGTTCAAGAACAAATCAATAAATAATATTGAGTAATATGATATGCTCCATTATAATATTATTGAAATAGTTCCCATGTACACAAAGGAAGAAATATCAGGTAATAATGTGCCATTATATATTAGACAGAGTGCCTAACTTTGACCTCCCTAACTCTTTAGTCTGATAAAGTTACTCTTTTAATACGTTCTTATTTCCAACATTTCTGTTCACACCATTTAGTCTCTTCATTCATTCACATATTTACCTTTATCCTCTGTTCTCTCTGAATCCTCCCCATCCTTTAAGTCTGACCAGCAATGGAACGTTCTCTGACTGAGTTTACTTACAGTTTTCTCTGAATTTATCTAAATGTCTTTATATTTATGGCCTGTATCATATTAATGTATGATTCCTAGAAACATCACTTCTACTCTTTTTTAATAGGCTACTTTTTAAGCCCTCACTAGGGATATATTTTTATTTTTATTGATTTTAGAGAAAGAGGAAAGCAGGGAGGAGGGAGAGAAATGCTGATGTGAGAGGGAAACATCAGTTGGTTGCTTCCCATACACCTCTGACTGGGGATCAAACCTACAACCTAGGTATGTGCCCCGGCCAGGCATTGAACCAGCAGCGTTTTTGGTTTATGGGATGATGCTCCAATCAGCTGAGCCACCCGGCCAGAGCTAGTAAGCTATTTAATTCTTCTCTTGTTCATCTTTTCACATGTGGATGTCTTTTTAAAGAATTCATAACCATCTTGAGTGTAGAGATTTGGTTTCTTTCTTGGGATTACTAAATATAATGCTCACCATACTAGGTACTCCAATCATTAAGTGGAAGAATATACTGAAAACTGAAAGTTTTAACCATCATCACCATTGCCAGGTTTTGGTGAGTTCTGATAATGCACATGTGAACTGTTGACTGGTGGTATAGAAATATTTCTATTTAAGACTGGTGTTTTATATACCATCCTTATCTATGTTGAAAACCAGTGACTGCTTTATATAAAGCTATATCCACAACCAATATTTTTAACAGACTAAAATAAAACTGGCAATTTTAATAGAGTTTGGAAAGGAATAAGGGAAAATTTTAAAATGCCAAACTATAAATGGACAAGAAATAAAGAGATTTCTCTACTGGCAAAGAAAATGTTGGAAAAAGGAATAAAGAAAAGGAAAGATGAATTACCTGATGTTCTATGGCCCCAGGGCAAAGCGGCAAAGCATTTATTTTTCAATTAGTTTTAAAATTTCTACACACCTGCATTACCTATCCATCATCCCCATAAAATTGCCCTTTAGGGGTAAATTCTGCTTAACATGGCACTTGATGTGTGGGAAACCCCCCACATAAACCACAAAACTAACAAGTCAATTCATTTAGAAGAATTTAAATCTTAACATTTGACTTGGATGCCTTTAAAAAGGCGGAAAGCAATTCCATGAAATATTTTGAGTATTTACTGATAAGAACTATGCCAAAAGTCATGGTAATGATGACAAGAGAAGGGAAATTATTAATTTATTCATATTCACAGTAATTAAGACATGATCATCTATTCAGGTCCTATTAAGGGCTGTATCTCACTCAATACATCTCTGGGCAGGTATGAGGCTATAGACATTACAAACTCCTTTTTATCTAATTCTGTGTTCTCTAAGGAACTTCTTACACTCATTCATGGCAATCATATATTAGGGAGGGGATGCTGTGTACAGCTGACAGATTAAATGATTGTTTATGAACTTATTTCCCAGTTTAAATGAATGTATTTGATTGGAAGTCTCATTGGCACTTGCATGGTATGAGTCATTCATCTTTTATTCCTTTTAGAATGCACTGACTACAGATGTTTCCCACTTGCATGATTGAGAAAACTGCTGCTGGACTCAGAGTGATTTCACAAACATCAGAGTGCAAACCTAAAATTATTTCTTTACTTCAAGAACTGGTGTCAGCTATAAACGTAAGTGAAAACACACATTTGCTAGAACACATAAAATTTTAAAAAGAGGTTATTTTTGCCATATTTTATAAACTTGAACCTCTTTCATGCTTTTCTTTCTTTTACCGTATATGTAGATATTATAAGGAAAAAATTGAGTTACCTGATTGCGTTAAAATAAGTTCAGTTCCAGCTAATACAGTAAGACAAAAAAAAGGAAACAAAAGGTATATAGAATGGGAAAGAAGAAATAAAATTATTATGGTTCACAGGCAAAATAGCCATTTATGTAGAAAATCCAGAGAATTAACAAAATACTCCTGGATCTAACGAGCA
The DNA here is from genome assembly GCF_021234165.1 of Pteronotus mesoamericanus. Classification (NCBI taxonomy): domain Eukaryota; kingdom Metazoa; phylum Chordata; class Mammalia; order Chiroptera; family Mormoopidae; genus Pteronotus; species Pteronotus mesoamericanus. The sequence goes on along the minus strand of NW_026555245.1, from coordinate 28,179,941 downwards.
ATTATAGCAAGGTTGTAGTATTCAAGGTTAATGAACAGAAGCCAATCTTTTCCCTATATACTAGTGATGCAAAAGTGGAATTTGAAGTTGATGACAATACCATTTACATTAGCACCCCCAAAAGTGAAATACTTACATTATACATCTAACAAATATGTAAAAGGTCTATATGAGAAAGCTACAAAACTCTGTTGAATGAAATCAGAAGAAGAACTAAATAATGGAGAAATAGTTAATGCTCATGGATATGAAAACCCAATATTGTCAAAATGTCATTTATTCCCAAGATGATAAATAGAGTCAGTGCAATCCCAATCAAAATCTCTCACTGGTATTTTGTGGGTATTGACAAACTGATCCTAAAGTTTGTATAAAAAGGTAAAAGACCCCATGCAGCCAACACAGTATTGAGGGGGAAGAATGAAGTTGGAGCCCTCACACTACCTGATTTCAGGATTTCCTACAATTACTGCAGTCCAATCAAGACAGTGTGGTATTAGTAAAAGGATAGACTAATAGATCCAGAGAAACAAAGAGAGGCTAGAAAGGGGCCCATGGAGCAAAGATAATCTTTTCAACAAATTGTTCTAGAACAACTGGGCATCCGCATGTGGAAAAATGAATCTATACACAAATCTTACAACCTTCATTAAATTAAAATTGCTCATGGACCTATGAATGTAAATGTAAAGCACGAAACTATAAAACTAGAAGAAAATAACAGGAGAAAACCAAGATGACTGAAAGAACTAATCAATAAACTGGAACTTCATTAAGATTAAAAACTTCTGATTCATGACAAAATGATGACAGGAGAATAAGATGAGCCAGGGACTAGAAGCAAATATTTGCAAAAACGCGTATCTGGTAAAGGACTGTCATACAAAGTATACAAAGAGCTCTTAAAACTCACCAATAAGAAAAGAAACAGCCCAGTTAAAACATAGGCCAAAGACCTTAGCAGACTCCCCACCAAAGAAGATATACAGATGGCAAATAAGCATATGAAAAGACGTTCCACATCAGCTGTCATCAGGGAAATGCAAATTCAAACAACAATGAGATACCACTGCACACCTATTTGAATGGCGAAAATCCAGAACACTGACTTCAAATGCTGGTGAACATGTGGTGGGGATGCAAAGTGGTACAGCCATTTTATAAGACATTTTGCCAGCTTCTTACAAAACTAAATACACTCTTCGCATATGATACAGTAATCATGCTCCTAGGTATTTACTCAAAGGAGTTGAACAGTCATGTTTGTCCAAAACCTGCACACGGATGTTTATAGCAGCTTTATTCATTATTGCCTAAACTTGGAAGCAACTAAAATGTCGCTCAGTAGGTGAATAGATAAACAGCTGTACATTTAGGCAGTCAAATGTTATTCAGTGCTAAAAAGAAATGAGTTTTCAGGCTGTGAGAAGACATGGAGGCACCCGACATGCATATTACTAAGTGAAAAAGGCCAACCTGAAAAGTCTGTATGCTTCAGTCATGACATTCAGCAAAAGGTAAAACTATGGAGACAGTACCAAGTTCAGTGGTTTCTGTGTTGTGGGGTGGGGGGAGGTACTTAGGAAGGGTTGCCTAATAGGAACACAGAATTTTTAGGGCTCTGTTTGATATCATATTTTGGAGAGCATTTTTATACCATATTTTATTTTTATTAATTTCTGCAAACTTATTATGAAACATTCAGTTTGAGATTTTTAAGACGGAATGGAGAAGTACAACTTAATCCTTTCATCTCTCTCTCTCCTCTATAAAAATAGAAGGTATTAAAGTCATTTAAGACCAGTGTAGGAAAAAATATATGTATACACATCGTCTATAGTAAATATTTAGATACATGAAGAAATTTATTTTATGTATTATTTTATCTTGCCAAATGGCAAGGAGCTCCTCGAGGAACTCCAAAATATTCCTGCTGTGTGCTCTTGGTTTACTGTACCTCCAAGTTTCTGGCATAAACCATTGAAGGAAATTAAAAGAAAATATGCTCTAATCTGATAGGAACATTGCATTTTACAGAAAGGTGATTTACATATTATATATTTGACTTTAAGCTTTCAGACTCCTTTGAACTTTTCACTAATATCACAGGGCAACTTGAGGGCCATTTGGTTACTCGGCCGAGTCAGGTAAACTTGGCAGTCCCGGGGAGAGGGGTGTTCTAGTGGGACAAAATAGACACGTGGGCGTGAACTGGACTGTCGGGACTGATGTGCATGTGGCCCAGCCGGATGTGTCAAGCAGTGAAGCATCCTGGATCCCACTTGCCAAAGGCACATTTTGAAGGCCATGGATTATCATTCTTTAGATGTATTATTTCCTAACAGCAACCTTGTAGCCAGCTTTGAAAAGAAAACATGGGGGAAAAGTTGCGGGGAATAAGAAGCATAGTTGGTGGGTACAGAACAGACGGGGGGATGTTGGGAATAGTATAGGAAATGGAGAAGCCAAAGAACTTATATGCATGACCCATGGACATGAACCAAGGCAGGGGGTTGCTGGAGAGAATCGGGGTACTGGGCAGAGGAGGGCAATGGGGGAAAAACGGGACAAGTGTAACAGCATAATCGATAAAATATGCGTACTAAAAAAACATGACACATAAAAAAGAAAACAAACTTAGGAACTTGGAATTTGCAAAACAGGATAAAAGGTATCTGTTCCCTAATCCAGACTTTCTTCCCCTTAGAATTCTTAAACTATAATCTTTCTTTGTCTCTTTCTTACATCAGTCTTTGTTGGTGAAGTTTCTAAATTGGAGAGGACAGTGAAAATATTGCCTGGAAAACACTGTTTCCTCAAAGAATTTGTGGTGCTTTCCTCATAAAGTAAATTTATAACTGACATATAAATGTCCTAATTTAATGATAAGTGCTGTCTTTCATAAGAGGAAGTTAGCATGCTTAATTAATTAACAATAATTAAGCTTGAGGTGACATATATTTTATGTTCAATTTAGAGGTGGGCAACCAGAGACACTGAAGTCAGACAGACACTCAGGCTTGGCATCATCTCACCTGGAAGGCAGGTATTCTGTGATGAGTGCCCCAGACAACTCTCACCCACAGAAACCTAACGAACTTCCCTAAAATTAGTGTCTGCTCTCAGGGAGCCTAAGAAAGTCCTGGGAAATTTGGAGAGGAATTACACAAAAGGGATGAAAGCATTTTAAGGAAGAGGCTTATGAGTCTCTGGGGAAAACAAAGATTTACAAAGTCCAAACTGTAAAATAGCAGACAGAAACATGTATAAAATGTTAAGAGGAAATTCCATAAACATTTTCACTTAATTACTGATTCAATATATGTGAGATTAATGTCCTTCCTCTCTTGGCTACACCCCTTTGAAAACAGGGGAGGAGGTGGGGGTGTGGTGCTCAGCAGGCGCAGATCAGAGGTATTTTCCTGAAGATTCTGAAGAAAAAAAGCTTGTCTGAAGCCAAGTACCTATGATCTTTGCTTTACTTAGAAATAAGAAAGCAATTTTTCTAAAAATCACTTTGCTGATAGGCCCACTCTTCATTTCTTCTTAAAAGACATTATTAAAAATCTGCAAATGTCAGTCTACAAGGAATGCCGAAGTATTTTGGAATATCTAAATGCTTCCAGCTGCTATCTTAATTTTAAAATATTTCTTCAAGGGGATTTCCAGCTTGTTGGCAGCAACAAAATAGAATTTCTCTGTCTTTTTAAATTCTTGTTTCTGTTTCTATTATTGGATTTCACAGAGCATCATATGATTCACTTTGGAGTGACAATAAAATGCATTCATGTAGAAATTTATAGTACTTCTTAATTACTCATTAAAAGTATATTTGTACATTAGAGTTGCTCATGTTAGTGGAGAATGATGCATTAAGATACAATGCTCCCCAACTGAAGCTAGAAAAGTCAGAAGCAGGAGGAATGTATTTTGCCAAAAGGTGTCACATACGGATATAAAGATAGAGATTAAACTGGGGATAGAAATCAGACATCTTGCCCTGAGCCCAGAGATACTCCAAGGTTCAATCCTTTTGATGCCCAGCAAAGAGTGCCCAGAACAGAACGAGTTCCCAGATTCCTGGAGATGATGTGTAGAAAACAAAGCAAAGTTGTGTGACTCAGGAAATTTCCTCTGATGTGGGTCCTAAAACTCTGATTAGCAAACCTATAGACTGAAGTTAGCACTGCATCTCAAAAATCAGAGGAGTGTCTGTCTCTCTGCCACAGTTGAAGCACAGTTCTCTCTCCTTCCCACTCCACTTTCTTAGGAGAGGATCTGAAAAATCTATAATCCTGAGATTTTTCTTCTGGTTTAAGCTGTCTGCATAAATAGTAAATACCAGGCAAAAAGGATGGGTAAGTGGTCTGTCTCATGAATTTTGAAATATGACCAGTAAAAGAATGAATTAGTAATTTATGGAGAACTGAGGAGGAAAATTATGTAGTTCCTAGGATGAAGGCTGCCATATTTGGTTGGCATTGATAGTGAACAAAGCAGTCAAGCCACAGAAGCAGAAATAACCCAGGAGAAGTAGAGGTAAGAGACATACTGTTCTCAAGATGTTCCTGAGTGCTGACTGTGTTCCAAGGTCTGTGCTCCAAGGTGGGCAATGGTTGAGGTCTGGAGTAGGCTGGTTCGGCTCCCAACAATATGTCTGTGTCCTAATCCCTGGAACTGGCAAATGCTACCTGGTTTGGATAAAGGGTCTTTACAGATGTGATGAGAATCTTGAGATGGAGAGGTCATGTTGGATTATCTGGGTGGTTCCTAAATGTCATCATAAGCATGCTTATAAGAGAGAAGCAGAGGGAGATTAGACCCACAGAGAAGAGAATAAGGCAGGGTTACCATGAGGGCAGAGATTGGAGTGATCCGGCCACAAATCAAGGAATGCTGACAGCCACCAGAAGCTGAAGGGTCAAGGAACAAATCCTTCCCCAGAGGCTGTGGTGGAGGGGCAGCCCTACTGACACTTCAGTTTTGTCTCAGTGAAACTGATTTTAAACTTCTGGCCTCCAGAACTTTGAGATAATAGGTTTCTGATGGTTTAAGCCACATGGTTTGCGGTGCTTTGTTACAGCAGTCATAGGAAACTAATATAGTGGGGGTTTTTTTAAGCATGAAGTAAAATATATTTTCTGCTCCCAGGTACTTCAAAATCAATTAGATGAGGACAGCCAGTTAATTAAAAGAAGTAATAATTTCCTTATTAAAGGGGTTGGTTAACAAATGACACAAATTGACAGGAGAATGAACAAACAACATCTTCCTCTGAATTCGAAGACATGGTCAAGATGGAGGTAGAACTGAGCATGGCATCAAACATATTTCGTTTGAACTGAGAATACTTTTTTCTCTTTCTATTTTTTTAATCCTCACCCAAGGGTATGTTTATTGACTTATAGAGATGGGGGGATGGGGGGAGAGAGAGAGAGATTGCCTGATGTATGAGCCTTGACCGGGATCAAACCTAGGTATGTGCCCTGGCCAGGGCTTGAACCATAAGCCCTTTGTGCATGGGATGACTCTCCAACCAGCTTAGCCACCTCGGCGACAAAGCCCGTAAGTGCCTGATTAATTGGTTATGTCTTTTCCTCTCCTCCAATAAAAATATGTGTGAAAAACAGACTGAAATTAAACTGAAATATCACTAGATGCTAAGCAGGGCTATGGGCAGTGATTACTGTGTCCAGTGATAGAGCTATGAATGTCCGTCAAATCTCTCCATTTACAAAATGCAAAGTAACAGTCCTCAGAATGAATAGAATAGATCAAAAAACAGATTCTCTTAAAATTTGGTTTTAGCTTTCTTTTTTTTCCTCCCAAAGGTGTGAAAATTCACATTTGACATTATTAAACCTGAAAATGACTTTTCCTACCTCATATATCTTTTGGATTATCTCAACTTTTCTTGTGGCTGATTAATTGCTTCCTCTTTACATGAAAGAAGAAAGGGTTATACATTTATTAAAAAGTAAAATCAAATGCAAAAAACACATTAGTGGAGGAGGAATAGAGCTCAAATTCATAGTAAATTTAAATACATTACTTTCTGATCTTGAAGGCTGTGAAACTCGTGTGCTGTTGGAAGGCCAGGACTGGAATTTGTAAGGCATAAGCTTACAAATGTCATGGCCATGGAGCACTCCCTGCCTGCAACCTTCCAGGGCTGCCTTCTACTTATGTTGTCAGTTATGTTGCTAGTACGCTAATCCTGTCCTGAAAGGAATTAGTAAGTAATATGCTTTAGATTAAAAAAATGCCAACATGAAACTACACGTGGAAATTCCCAGCGATTCTGAGACAAGTCTGGGTTGCGTAAGATAACAAGATGCAAGGCCAAATTCCTTAGAAACTATTACAAGAATAAACGCCACCACTCCAAGATAAAAAAGAAAATAAAGCATACTGATTCTGATGAACATTATAATGTTTACCAATATTCAATTATCTTTTCTTCCTGTACATATGGAGGACTACCCTTCCCAGACCCCTTGCAATTGGTGGGTGGGAGGGGGCACAGAACATTGACTACATTTTGTCCATGAATGTGAGCAGAAAAGCCTTAGTGCAATTTTCTATTTCTACTTTTTCACTGAAAGGAGTTCTTAAACCACATTTTTGATAGTGAGCTTTTCCATTCAGAGTTAACAAAAAAATAAATCTTTGTTATATAGTAAGACACTCAGATATCAGTAGTCATTTTTTTACTGCAGCATAACCTGCAACATTCCCTGACTAATATACCACTCAACCAAATATATAGAGAAACAAAATTTTATGTTTAAAAAAGACTGGAAAAAATGTATTTCCCCTTTAGTAGTGTGACTTTGCATATACTTTCTCAGTCTTATATTTCAATATATATCTACATATTATATACTTCTTTTGTGAATGGACAAATCATACTTTAAAAAGTCATTATCTCCAAAGTCCTCCTGAGCACAAAGGGAAGACAACCACCTTTTTCTGTTAGAGGTCTTTGTATTCAGCCTTCTAATCATGTTCCTAGATGTCTGCAAACAGGTCCGACTCTGGAGGTAGGCTGGCTTTTGTCTAATGCCAGATTCAGATTTCTTATTGGTGTTCTCCATGTGCTTCTTTAAATGGCTCCAGTCTTTTCTTTAAAAACACATGATATTTCTTGGCATGTTGGCACTCAGGTTGTTTCATTAGCTCTAAAGTAATGTTTTACATAAAAAATAGAGGAAATTGCTGAAAATAGTTAGTTGAAGCTTGGCTTGGACTTCCCTTTACTCTTGTCCTTAGTCATGGAAGATCCCTCTGGGTCCTCTACTGAGGGACTTGGCATCACGTGAACCTTTTCTGCTTGTCTGGAAGTGGCAATTTCACCTTGGAAGTAAGAATACTTAATCAATGTAGAGATGTTTGTGTGTGCGTGAACCAGTTCTATTCTCAGGTTCACACCATAGTTGACAAATACTACTACGCATTACTTCTCCATCTCCGTCTTCTCACCTCTGCCTATTTTGTGTTAATAGAGTAGGTCAGTTGCATTAAAGATTAAGTTTAAATTGTTAAGTATGAAAAATATAGCAGACATTTAGGTCACCACCATTAGTATCCGGAAACTATTAAGACCTCCTGCTAATCAATTAAACATGATCAACAACCCAATAGAAAAATAGACAAAGGACATGAACAAGCAAAACAAACAAAACAAAAGACATGGACAAACAAAAGAGGAAACTAGAATGCCCATATGCATATAAAATGATGTTCACTTTCATTAGTAATCAAGAGAATGCAACAGAGAAGTGCCGTTTTGTTGTCATAAATTTAAACATATTTATAAAATCTAATATTTAGCATTTGGAACATTGAATTATAATACACTGTTACTGGAAGTGAACATTGGTACAACCAAGTTAAAGCACAATTTGAAATTATTTAGTGCTGTGGGTTGAATTGTGTCCATACTCAAAAGGTTATGTTGAAGTGTTTATCCCCAATACCTCCGAATGTGATGTTATTTGGAAATATGGTTATCGCAGATGTAATTAGTTAATTTAAGAGGATGTCATACTAGAGTAAGGTGGGCCCCTCATTCAACATGACTGATATCCTTACAAGAATATGGCCAAATGAAAACACAAGAAAAAGTCATGTCAAAGTGAAGGACAAACGTCACGATACAATGGAGGCAGAGCTTAGATTTATGCTACCAGAATTTGAAAGAGGCAAGAAATGATCCTGCCAACACCTTTTTAAAAAAGTATTTATGGTAGCTCTTATTTTACTAAATTTTTGTTTCTTGTCTATTGTTTAATATCATTCTCCATCTTAACATACAGGTTCTGTTAGACAGGAATTATCCTTCTTATTAGTGGTTGTATCCCCAAAATCTAGTAAAATGTCTGGCAAATAATAGCTGACTAAATGAAAGAATGAAAAACTTAAATCCTTATCTGCTCATTAGGGAACATCTACTTTGATTGAAATTATGTCCACCTCTCATAATTCTCAAGTTACCGCAGAGACAGAAGCAGCCGGTGACCATGGCGCCAGTTCCCTCACCACGGTTCACTGGCTCGTGGACCGGTTGCCACCCTAACTGCCCAAAAAGCCTGTGCCTCTAGAGTTTATACTTGGCTCAAGAGAGAGTTGGTCTGCTCTTTTTCTGTATGGCTGAAGCTGTGAAATGTAAACCTTGAGGGTTCCCAATGACCTTATTTTTTACTTTTTGTTACTTTGGAGGGATCAAAAAAAGCCTACACTGAAAAAACTTTTCAAGGGAAAAGTAGGAAAAGGAGACTTCTGGGGCTGAGGATAGTAGGGGCAGCTGAGAGTATGCAGTTGGCAAGTCAAGGCTAAAGAGGAATGATATTTAGGAAGTAGTTTTTCATATTCCCTTATTTTCACTCATGTTACCCATAGTTGGTGGGGTCTGAGGACAACTGGGTTATCTATCTGAGCATTGCCCTGACATAGACTTTGTTCTGGTTCTTAGACATGAAATTATAGTTTAAGTCCTGTAATCACAGTTACTTCTGGTTGAGGAAAACAAAAGGTCACGCATGCTTCACACTGTCACTCTCCCTTATTGAAGGCCTAGTTCATCAACAGGTGCCAAAAATTGCTCACAGCACTGGGGTGTTAACAGAATAAAGTTTTAACAAGCGAGCGACCCTATATTATAATGAAGTCCCTAAGCATTCTTTTGTGGTGGTGTTTTAAATACACTGTTGGTAGCCACGGAACACAAGATATTTGTCTCAAGATAAGAAAACAACATTTACAATCTTTCCAACTCAAAGGTGCAGTGTAAGTGTGTTAGAAGAACACCATCAATAAATAAAGCAAGCATGTTATTCAATTAAAAGTTAGCAGGCTTAAGAAAACGACAAACTCGTTAAGAACATTCTCCAAGAAATCCAGACCTCAGTGACAGGGACCTGACCCTGGCCCCCAGGCTGTGATGCTGCTGTTTTTTTACCATTCAGCTTCCTGGAGTCTGCACATCTCCAGGCGCAGAGCACAGCCCTTTGAAGGTTCTCTGTGCTCAGGTTATCAGTGTTTGCAAATCAATGCCTGTGGGAGTCACTCGGACCAGCGCACAGCCAGGCTCCCACGTCAGGTGCCAGGTGAGGGCCAGCCCGGAACACCCTGCTGTATGCCGAACAGGATGACATTGCCTCTGGGAAGATTATTTCTGCTTTTATTCAGGATAAATTCACATATATTTTTCCCCAAATAGTCCTACAAGCACATATCTGTAGAAAGATGCAGGTCATGTCATGAAAAGTAGGAATCCTTATATATCAGCTGCAATTTTATTTTCTTAGGGGGAAAAGTGGCATGAAAAATTCAGAATAATAGGTTAATATTATCATCTAAAACTCCAGATCTCTCATTCACAAACATTCCCTCTTTTCTCTTTCCATACTTTCCCCCCGAACCTTTGCTTCTCTCTGTCTCTTTCTTAAAAGTCTGTTGCAAATGATGTTACAAATAAAAGAAATGACAGAAGAAGATAGGGTCCATTGCTGAGAAAAGAAGTAGTGTGCAAGCAGCTTTTTATTCAAACAAATTCCTGTTAAAGAAAATACCAAGTAAATCTTGTGTATTCCTAGTGTTCTGCCTTTAGAATCCTTGATTGATATTGAAATGAGGGTCCCTATGACTTTGATTACATTGAGCTGTAAGTCCTAGCTCTAGAAATCATACCCCCACCCCTCACCTTTCTCTAACCAGCAGAGACCTAGCCTTTACCCTGGATAATCAGCAGTTCCTGAGGCAGAAGACAGTAGTCTGGACCTGAGTAACAGTCACATGGTTGGGACCTCCGGCAGGCTCAAGATAACATCTTGACCTAAAGTTATTCAGCTCCGAGCCCTAAGGTGGAATGATCCCCTGGCTCTTTTCCCATGAGAATGAACAGAGGGATGCCAGAAAGACCTCAGAACTGTCCTCGAGACCTGAAGAAATGATTCATTACCCTGACCTCACCTTCAGCCCATCAGCTCCCAGCAGCACCTTGAACCCCTAACCCACAGTGCCTTGTGATTTTGCCCAATGTAATCTGTAACCTACACACCACTGAGGAGGAATTTGGTCTTTTGAGCATTAGCTTCCTGTTTTCCTGGGTTCTCCACTGCAATGCTGTGTTTAGTGTTTGGCTCTGCTAACATTGTATGGATGAACCCTTTCTGTTCTGAAAGAGTATTTCAATTTAGATTATAATTCAAATAAACTTACTAGTAGGTAATAGAATATTAAATGAGATTTTCCTGCTGTCTTGGAATTTCAGCTAAGCCTAAAATTTAGGATAATAAATAGTAATAAGTCCGCATTCCAGAAAGCGCTCGCTCCTAGATGCATACATGCAGGACTCATGAACAAGAGAAGAACTGGTCCAGTGACTGTTATCCACCTCTGGAAATCCAAGAGGGGGATCCTTGAAAGGCATTTTTGTAGGAGTAGAGAGAGCTTTGACTTTTCGCTTTACAGGGGCAGAGAACTGGAGAGTTGTCTACCTGATTTCCACTCCCATTCAGGCCAAAATCTGGGAAGGCCTAAGAGAATCCAGTGTAGAAGATGGAGCTGCCTAGAAAAACTAGGACCTGACCCCTCCCAGATGAGAAGGAGCAAGATTAGCCACTCAGTCCAATCTCTGTGGAGCTGGGTGACAGGAGATTGCTGGAGAATCTGACGTGTCCCCAGGAATATGGGAGTGTAATTGTACATCAGTGCCTCCTTTTAGCTAGAGAAGTGGTAACTGACTGAAATAGACACGTGGAGAGAGAGGGGCTCCTGGTAGGGTACGTTGTAGATCCAGGTTTGGTGGGGCAAAAAATGCAGTGGGTGTTAGAGCCATCAAGTAGGTCCTGCCTGCAGGTCCCTTGCTGTAAGTGGTTGAAGATGTGCCCAAACTAAAGAAGGATTTAAAGAGGTCAGCCAGTGAGTGCACTGTCTACATCGGGGACTCTAAAGAGCCCGCCTGGTGCCCCATTATGCCATTGTCCCTTTCTGTCATCCCCTGTCCTCTTGCGTTGATGACAGCAGATGGAAAATAAATGTATGAACAGAACCCATTTTGAATAAAATTGGGCCAGACTTGACATTTTAATATCTGAATGTGGCCAGAAAGTGAGGGGGTATCTGTAAGGGGTGGAAAAGGGGTGCCCACAGCATTCTGAAGACAGTGATGGGAGAAAATCAAGTCTCCTGTGTATACCCTAGACGGGTCCAAATATTGTCACTGTTCATTTGTGGCCACTGAGTATCACAGCAAAAATACACAGGCTGAAAAACTGTGAGTTAACATTTTGACCTCAGGAATTAAATGGTGATTTGATGACATTGTTTTCACTATTTGAACTCATTGGAACAGAAGATAAAGTCTGCTGTTTATCCCCATTTATGTCTTCTAGTTATCAGTTTGTGCGAGGCTGCACACAAATACGTGGAGGGACCGAGGCTGAGGACATGAGGAGTGGACAGCCTTCACTTCCATCTGTCCTGAGGTAAGCACCTGCCCCACATTTCTGGCAGGCCCTGGTGGACTTGGCTTCTCTGTCTACAGTTTGCCTGTTGTCCCACGGACTAATCCTTTACTGTATTTCCTGCACGAGCTCTTGTGTGTGCCTCAGCCTCAAGGCTGCCGTTTCTGCCCCACAAACCAGTGCTGGTGATTTATTTCCACAGTTTTACACACAGTGCCTGGAGTGAGGTTGATGTCTCTGTTTCTGTGGCAGAGACGAGAAAGGCAGCAACAGCAGAAAGCAGCCCCTGTTGTGTTATTGCTGTCTCAGACCTCATTTTTAAGAGAGAAAAGAGACATCCTGTTGGGTTATTTATGTATTAATTTTTTGTCTTGCTCTCTGGAATGTAAGCTCTGTATTTCATGACCTAGAAAGGGGGTATCTCTAATCTTTGATGATGAATGAATAAAATCTCTTCATGGTAAATATAATCATAATCACAGATATCATTTATTGAAAACCTAGTAGCACCCAGGCACTGAGCTAGCCACTTTACATGTAGGAGGGTCTTAATTCACACTCACTCTTCAAAGTATGTGTGTGGGGTATATTATACTCCTTTTTATAGCTGAGATAAGTGGGGCTTGGCAAGAATAAGTAATTTGCCGCAAACTACTCAGCAAGGAGGAGGACTAGTTGGATGAACCCAGCTAGGCTTTCCCCACAGATCATGCTGCTCTCGTATTGCAAACAATGGCTCATTTATTTGTTTTCCTTATTTAAAAAATCCCAAGAAGTCCAGAAGTTGTAAGGAATGACAAATGAAAAATTCCAGTGATGGCATAGAATTTGGGACCATATGTTACATGCTAGCTAGATTCTTAACAATAATGACAAAAGAAGAAAATACTAGCATTCTTATGCACAATTTAATTTTCTGCCAATTGGTTTAATGAAGTTTAATCTCTCAGTTATATTCTGCTCAAGATGAATCAACTGTTTGAAGCACTAACGTAACTATGTATGACGCATACATCTTAGAAGGTGGCTAGTAAAGATCGTGCACGTATTCACCTGACATACAATTGAAATTTTTGTCCAAGTCTTCAAAAAGTTTAATGATAAGATAGTAGAGGCATGGCAGATAGCTATTTGATAGCGGCATTATTTTGCAGTAAGCAGAGGCATTTATTGCCCTATGAAAATCATCAGTTCAGTAAGTTCTTACTTAATACCTTCATGAGAAGAGATATGGTCTCAGACTTTAAAAAATATAAAATACATGGAAAATGAAGATAATAGTTAAACACATGAGGCAAACAGGGTGTAGCGTTCCCCTGTGTACGTGCTCTGAGAAATGTTCTCTGCCTTGACCTAGGAAGTGAAGACTGTGCAGGTCAGTCCTGTGGAAATGGCAGAGCTCCCCAGTGTAAAGCGCACTATGAGTACAAAACTGGAGCCCTTATGAAAACTGAGGAGTTATTTTAGGGAACGAAATATTGCTTCCATGTAGCCCATTTAGCCAGTCTTTTTATAAAACAATAGGCCTCTTTTCATGTAAGTACTGAATAGGAAAATCTAAGGTACATTTAACCTTTGTTTTATTTCAGAATTATTCCCTGTGATATTTTAAGAGGGATACTTAAAAAAAAGACAAATGCAATAAATAGACTTAAGCAGAGCAGTTTCTAGTAAATTGAATAAAAGCTGGATAAATAGCTTTTGAAGTGAGTAAAATAAACATACTAGGAAAAATTTTGTATACAAAAAGTTCTTCATGGTATCTTTAATTCATGTTACTCTTTTAGAGACTTTAAGTCTTTAGATGCTATGTTATAGATTGGTGATCAATAAAATATATGTTTCTGTTGCATGAAAAATAAATAGCATTTTAGCAAAAAGAAAAAAAATGAAAAGGTAATGCTGCTGGTCAAGTGTTTTGGTTTATTTTCTTTGATGAAGATTTTACTAGTAATCTACTCCACTGCCTTTCCTCACCGGCTCTTAAGCTTTCATTTCAAATCTAAAATCATACTCAGAGAGAGAAAGAGAGAGAGAAAGAATATGTCATGTATCATCTGAACATTTTCTAATTAAGCCAAAACTTCCTATGTTGTAGAAACCCTTTCATGTAGAGCCTAAATGGGGGTGAGGGTGTAGCACTGTTTTATGTGCAGTCAGTGCTGTGATAAACAGTGAGAATCATCTTTTTAATAGAATAAAACAGTAAAAATTGATTCTATATACCCTGGTACCTACTGATTTATTCTGCACTCATATTGTGAAATGCAGGCTCAGATTAGCTTTTAGCACTATTATGAAGCAACATTAGTAGAGTAACACAAAGTCACTGGGAATCCATTTGATACAGATAATGATAGGGTCAGTCTGCCTTACCTTCAAAGCACAATAAAAAATCTGGCCAGATTAAATGGGACAATCTCAGGAGACTACAATTCTTATCCTATTTATCTAGCCACCTTCTTCTAGTACTCTTTACCTGTATCGTTTCTCTGCTCAAAAATTCCACTTTGCACTGTCTTTAGGATGAACTCCAAACCTCCCACTTGTCACTGAACCCTACAGTGTCTGACTTCAATTCACCTATTATTTTAGGGTAACAAGGACTCACATCACATGTGTTATTTATGCAATATGACTTTGACATTTCCCTCATGGAGGGGTGAGATCTGTGTCCCCTTTCCTAGACACTGTGTGGCCCTTTGTGACTACTTCAGCCATTAGAGCATAGTAGAAGTGATGTTATATGACTCCTGAGGTTAGATCACAAACATGCCATGCACTTCCTTGTTCTTTGGGAATGTTCCAGCTATGCTTTGTGCAAACCCAACCAGCCCGTGTGGCTAGGCCACACAGGAAGGCCGTGTTAACAGGCAGCCAATAGTCAGTCTTTTTCACCAGAAAAATAAGTGGTGGCATCTCAAAACGATTTGAGCCTCCAGCTGTTGATTCACTTCTAACTTTCAAGTCTTCCCAGTAGAGACCCCAGGTGTTGTGAAGAAGAGATAAGCAGTCCCCAATGTGCCCTGTCTAAATTCCTGACTCACAGAATCTGTATCATAAGATGGTTGTTCTATGCTACTGGGTTTTTGGATGGTTTATTATATAACAACAATAACTAGAATAGTCTTTTTCATTCCAAGTAGTGAAACCACATTTCAAACTAGCTGAATTCAAGGGGAGGAAATTCTTGTAAGGACACAAGTACACCTTATCATTAGGGCTTGGACACAGAAACTGAAAATTCATCAGGAACAAAGGTAAGCATTAATTCCATTTTGTCCATGGGACAGCATATCTGTGTGATATCTCATGGTCTCTGATCTATTTTTCTCTTAGCAGTCCAACTTTCTTTGCCTTTCAGTGTCCATGGTTCTCTCTATCATCTCTACTCTGGCTTCAGGGAGACAGAGATTAGTTTATTAGCCTTTTTTTTTTTAAATTTCTGGGACAGTGGTATTCTCTGAATGTCCACCCAATAGATCAAATTGTCTTATAAACACACTACAGTCCACCTCTGTGACGGGGACAGTTGTAAAAGGAATGTTCTTAGTCAATCTCCTCTGGGAAGTAGGGCCTGTGGCAAGGATTGAAGGGCTAATATTCTATCTAGGAGATGCAAGCCCAGTGTAGAGGGTATAATAAAAGGAGGAGAAAAAAAATATGAAGTTAATAAAAACGTGAAGCAATGTGATGTGATCCCATGCTGTTACCACGTCACAGTACATAGAGACCAAGGGGTCACTTATCAGGGAGGTCAGCTCACGCTGGTGACTTCCCTGGAACTATTCACCCAATGGGAAACATACCTCCTCACATTTCAAGTTGTATCAGATGGGACCTCAGTAGTCACTCAGGGAACGTGATGTCAACGCCCTTAGAGTAGTGTCCCAATTTAGTCCTAACATGAAAAGGCAACCTAAATGACAAAGAGAGAGAAAGAAGGAGGCTGACAAGAGAATCTGCAAAGGTGCTTGTGGTAGAATAATGGCATTCTAAAGATGGCCGTGGCCAAACCTCTGACACCTGTGAGTATATTATGTTACATGGTAAAGGGACCTTACATATGACATTAAGGCTGTGAATCTAAAAAAAGGGGTGGGGTATCCTGGATTATCTGAGTCCACCCAATCTAATCACATGAGCTCTTAAAAATAATGTGGCAGAAGAGGGAGTCAGAGAGATCGGAAGTGTGAGAAGGTCTGTTGCCATTGTTGGAGGAACCATGTGGAAAGCATGAGAAGAAATGTGAGCATATTCTAGGAGCTAAGGCAAGCTCCTGTCTGAGAGCCAGCAGGGAACGGGCACTTCCGTTCTGCAACTGCAAGGAACTAATTCAGTCAATGACCTGAATGAGCTTACAAATAGATTGATCCCCAGAGTCTCCAAAAAAGAACACAGCCTTCAAACGCCTTGATTTCAGCATTTGAGACTCTAAGCCAGGGACTAATCCACACTGTATGTGGACTTCGGACCTATAAAAGTGTGAGAAAAATAAATGGCTGGTGTTTTAGGCCACTGAATTTGTGGTCATTCACTACCACAGCAGTGGAAAGCTAATACTTTGCATGAAGTTTAAATCCCCATGCAGAAGTCAGATACACTAAAAATTGTCTCCTATCTACCTAATGTAACTTCCTACCATTGTTTTGCCTGAATCAATATGGTTTTCTATTGCTCACCAGATAGAAAGTTTGCTGTTACACCCCTGCTCTTGTTCCTTTGCCCACATTCATCTCCTTTTTATTTTTGTGTTGATGAAAGAACTTCCAGCCTATAGAAAATTTTTATAAGAGTTTACTTGAGCCAAAATGTTGAGGACATGCCCAGAAGCAAAATCTTCATGGACTGGGAACATGAAATTCATTCATGGTAGATTAACGGGCAAGAGAAAACAGAGTGGGGAAATCTCTAGGACTGGATAAAAAGCAAAATGGAAAAACACAGGCTGCCTTTACGTTGGTGGGTACGAGAGAGTGAACACTTAACCTTCACAGCACACAGAGACGGTATGTGGGCAACGAGATAACAGTGAGGAGTTTTGTGGTCTCAGGAATGTTCTTATGATCTGGTGCCGGGGGTTATGACTTCAAAAGGCCTGGAAAGGAAACTACTCTGACATTTCAAAAGTATGTTATCCTAGGTGCTTAAGAACCACAAGCAGGGCTCACGTAAGGTAGAAATTGACCTTTGCTAAGGACGCTGTAGGTGAGGGACGTGACTACCCGCCATGGACTGACCAGTTAGGAATTTATGATAAGACTGTCCTGTGTGGTTACTTTTGGCCACTGCCATGCGCCCCCCTGAGCTTGTTGGGTTTATTACATTTGACCCTTTTTCATCCGCAGTTGTTTCTTTTTCCTTTCATTATTTTCTCTCCTTTACCTTCCCTTCCTCTAAAGAAACAAACAAACAAAAACCACAAAAAAAAACCCTCATGGAAGTATGATATTAACTATCCTGAGTTGACATGCCAACTCACTATGGAAATTTTTGACTAATAAAACTACCAGGATACCAGATTTCTCCCTTTATAGATATTTTCTTAGTATACATTTGAATAAATGCATAATAAATTAATAAGGTTAAAATAGTTTAGTTGATAAGTATCATAACTGGAGCATAAGAAACTCAGCTAAGTTCTTTAAAATGACGCTTGCCTAGTGCCTTCTCTACTTCCTGCTGTTGAAAAGGCCCTGAGGTAAATCACCTGCAAAGTAAAATGAAGAGAACAGCACACATGCTCATGGGCCTCTATTAATTCTCAATTGTTAGTCCCATTGTTATTCTGCTCAAGACAGGCTTACACTTGGAAATATTTTTTAGCCTTCCGACTAAAGGTCTTATGTAATCCTCGGGCAGAGTTAATACTTAAATGATTCATCCAAATTGTACTCCTACATATCTGAATATTGTCAAGCATCAAATTAGTATCTTTGAGGATTAAAACGCCCTTATCAGTTAGTTGCCTATCATTGTAATTGTTCAGTTCTTGTTCTTGGACAGGGTTTGACTCCATATTTTTTCAGAAGTTTGTAATAATCCAAGGGAAACTGGTTGATGTCAAAGGACAGTGTCAAAATTATGGACAGTGTCAAAATTATGGCATCCAAGCTTTAAAAAGCAACTTTATGTATGTGTTAGTTTGACACTGTATCTGGAAGAACAGAGAAATTATAATGAAAGGTTTTTTGTTTGTTTGTTTTTTACAAATATTCAAACCAGATACATCAGATTGGGAACAGAGGTAAAAAGTGACTCCCGTGTCATCTGATAAGAAACATTTCTTACACTTGTCACATGAAACATTCTGTTATGCTTTAGTCTGTTGAAAATAATTTCATGTACTGGATCATAGTCACTAGAGGCAATTTTATTTGGCAACAGCCTTAGGACAAACGCCCAGCTTGGAGGTGGAGAATTTGGGTTGTTGTGTAATTGTAGTCATTACTCAGATTGAAGGAGTGAGTCAGCATTGAGAACTATACAGCAATGGAGTTAACCTACTTTTACTTTTAATGACTATTCCTCCCACCCTAAAGATCAAAGAGTATTTGTCATTGAGAAAATTTCAAATCTTTAAAAAACACATTTCTTTTAAAAAAGTTGTTCTCTTCTATATTTATTACACAAGATTTTCAAATATAAGTATTCTGTTTTATCAACAGATTTTCTCAGTCATCTCAGGGAAAGGCTATCAAAGAATTCAAGGACTTCAACTGCTCTTATATAGAAAAGAAAAAGAAAAGCTCAAGTCATCTATGTGTTGGAGTAAAGATTTCTTATGAATCACTAGCCCTAAGTACTCCCTTCAATACTGACCTTGAGAAAGGGGGTGGAATTGAAGGCACACATAGAAGAAGGCACACAGAGAAAAAAATAGGCTGTATCTCTTATTCCCTGATTTTGTATTTTACCCATAGAGAACTAGCAATTCTGATTCTGAGGCTTTTATCCAGACCTAGATTAGTTGAAATTAGTGGCTGAAATATGTTCAGAATCAACAATTGGTTATAACAAGTTTGGATGTAAATAGAAACAGGGAGAAACTGGTTGAGCTGCTACATTTTCCCAACCCTTTCTTCTGTTTGTACCGACCGGAGAACTTACTCACGCATGGCCAGAAAATGTAAGATTGATAAGGGGAATGCAGACTCAGGCGTTTATCACCCCAACTATTATATCCAGAACACTGACAGAATATTTATCAGAATCCATTAGCTAAATAATACTATAAAAATTTGGTGCTGGGACATTACAAACCATGAAATGTTCAAAAGGCAATATACCAAAATTATTTTGAATTTCTGCAGATTATTAAATATGTTTTTTTCACAAAGACTAAAAAAATTAAGGTAATTAATAAGAAGAGGATCCATGTATTTATAAATTATGTCTTTGAGCCTTTTAAGTAGCTCAGTTACTTAAATCAGCGTTGCTATTGGTGCCTGGATTTTACAGGGGCGAGACTTTACCTTGCTAACACTTTTAATCATTAGTCAGACTTGGTCTGTAACATGAATTCCAGTAAAAAATGAGTAGGATTAATTAGACTGTTACTGAGTGTTAGTCAATTTCAAGACTTTCTCTTACAGGCAGAGGGCGTGGTGGGACCTTTTTTTCCTCTTCTCTTGGGTTCAGTGAAAAGACCAGAAATATGGGAGAAAGGTCTATGAGAGAATTCATTGTAGCTTCTCCAAAGGAGACATGGGAGAGACCATTTTCTTCTTTCTTCCAGTTACTCTGTTTGTTAAGAATATTTCATTAATTCACAGGGTTTGCAATGCATCTCCTAAGGAATAGAAAGTAGAAAATACCCAGGGAAGTTGTGGGCAGCATGGAAACCTTGCAGGAGACCGTCTAGCCTTGGAAATGCAAGCTCCATGAGGGCCTGGGTGACCCTGGGCAGGGAGAGCACTGGGAACTAGCATAGGAGCTTCCATGAACCAGCACATGAGATTCTTTAATAGGGGTCTGAAATTATGGACAGTCCACTGAAATCATTTTCTACTATCAATACATGTTACATATTCATGTGGATATCATTTTCTGTTACACGTCTGGGTTGCAGGTCTGGTTCCCAGTAAGGGGCATGAGAGAAGCAACCCATCGATGTTTCTCACATGGATATTTCTCTCCCTCTCTTTCTCTCTCCTTTCCCCTCTTTCTAAAAATAAATAAAATTATTGGTAGTTAAGAACAGACCCTAGCTACCTAAAGGAATTGGTATATAGTGAATCACTAAACAAGTGCTTTTATAATTACACTTACATACTTTATAAGTTTGTGTTTCATGTTAGGAGTTGTACCTTATTTTTAAACAGCAGATAGCCCCAGCATTGTTAGGAAGGAAGAGTCAACTCAATGGTAATGTTCTGTGAATATTTCTGTGAAACTACACAGAAAATTTATGGAGTGTTGACCTTATGCTAATATAGGCATTAAACTACCTTGTTATTCCAGCCAACATATTTATTGTGCCAAATTCTGGAATTTACATTTAGTTATACTAAACAATTCCTTGATAAACCATTCAGCATGTATGTAGAACTTACAGATTAAAAATATGAATTTCTGTATTTATTTTAAATATGTGTTGGCTTTGTTTAATTTCTTTTGCCTGAGAATCTAACTTGAAAGTTTTAATGAGTTTTAGATACTTGTTTTGATTTCACAAGTATTTCAGGTTTACCATAAAAATGAGAAAATAATAAGTAAATGAAAAACTATTGCCTAGAATGCAACCAAATGGTGACCACTGTTAACAACTTGATGTTTGTTCTTTGAAATATTGCACTGCATTCCTTCACCCTTGTGTGCAAACAATGCATCGTTTCTTTCTCCTAAAATTTTATTTCGGTGTACATATTATTATATAACTGTAATGTCTCACTTTGCAATTCATCATGAACATATATGCCCATATCTTTATAGGCTTATGGAATCCTTTTGTAATATTCTATTTTGTGGATATACCATGATCTTTTTAAAGTACTCTCTTATGTCGGGCACTTAATCTGTTTTTAATGTTGCACATAATAAAGCTGACAAACATCAAAAAAAAAAGGTAGAATATTTTATGAAGAACCCCACAATGTCTGATTTCAGAGAATGAAATATAACATAATCTAAGGCTTTTTCAAATATGGATGAGTTAAATGCCCCCCTTACCATTTTGCTTGTTAAAAACAAGGTTCTCAGAGATGGTAAGTCACTTTAGAATATCTGGTAACATTGATAAAAATAGCCATGCCTATTAGTTATGACTTTGAGACGTAAATTCTGATATAGTAAGTTCCTTTTCTGATCACGGCTCATTCAATGCTAAAATTAAGGACTACCAAAGAAAAGAAAAAGAAACACGGACAACTTGTGATTAAACAGACATGTCATTACAAAATATAATCAGATATATATTTTTTTGACAAGCAAAAAAATAGCTTGTGTGACCTAAATAGAACATCAACCATGTATAAATCTCAAGTGATCATTTTTTTCAAGATGATATAAAACTTCATTTCATATACATTCTGGATTTTTTAAATAGTTTAAAAGTTCACTTTTATTTAGTTCAGAAAAATTTGCTCTTAATACTTTGGCTTGTTTACATACCTGCTTAGTGAATACATTTATTTTAATAAAGCATATTTGATGTTCATGGATCTTAGAGCTGGAAGGAGGCTCTTTGCTTTGAGTTTTACTTTACATTAAAGTCAACAAGAAATACATATAATAAAATATTTGCAAATGAAAAAGCACATCAAAGATTTGAGAAGCTGGGAGGTATGTTAAAGGAGAACTGGAAATTAACTCTGGGATGTAGTAAAGCATCTCTAAACTCAAATCAACATTTCATAGCAAGTGATATACATAGTTTATCAGGTTTTCCTAGAAGGGAGTTCACAATTAAGGACGCACGTAATAAATCCTGCCACCTCAGCATTGTTGGCAGCCATGTTCAGCCACATCAAGTCTCCAGATAAATGTGTTCTGCCTGAACCAACCCTGACAGAACCCAGGCAGCTCACCTGTTATGTGCTTTTGTAATTAGAAAGCCATCCTCCTCCTCAGAGAACCATAACAAGTGTAACTCAGAGCTCCTCCTCCCACTTTCGATCTTGGACCCGGCCCCATGCTGCGGCCAACATAAGGGTAAGAGCTTATCTTATATACCTACTTTATACCTTTTATTATAAATGAAAAAAAAAATCAAAGACCTATTCTTTTGGGTCAACTTGTCTTTCCATTTTTAGGGATTTTGCAGAAAGTGAAAGCACAGACTTGAAATTTTGTTTTGCTAAAACCTTTAAGGAAACACACATAACACCAAATTAGGCTTGGCTGAATTTATGAGGATGCAGGGTAGTATGAAAGAACAAAGCTAAGGAAGTTTACTTCTATCCTAAACTTTGTTTATTATTTCTCTCTGAGAGCCTCATCCACCAACCTCCGATGTTCCTCTGCCAACCTGTGTTCTTATAGTTTTACTAAGCAATTACATATCCTGTAGCGACAATTGCCTTCATTAATCCTTTTGGGCAAAAGTAATATAAGATAAGTTACACCTGCTTCCCTGAGTTAAAAGTCAGGATGAACCTGGTCCATCTCCAACGATAATCCGTGGCCAAGAAATTTCAGATTCAATGAGACAGTCGGTAACCCCTACTCATACACAAATGCAACAGTGTTTGCTAGGCTGTTGCGGTGTTTCATAACCCTGGGTAAAGAGGGTTGTATATTGTAGGTTTTAATTTTTTTCTTTCTTGTTATCGAGACAAAATTCACATATAAAAAGTCCACCTACAAGTTTGACAAATGTATACAGTTGTATAATGTTGACTGCAGTCAAGATAACGGAATTTTCGTCACTCCAGTAGGGTTCCTCATGCCTCTCTTCAGTCAGTGCCCTTTTTCCATCTCCAGCCACTAGAAACCACTGATTTGTTGTTTCTGTAGTTCTGATGATTCTAGAATGTCATATAATGGAATCATACAGTATATGTCTTTTGTGCCTACCTTTTTAACTCAGTGTAAGACTTTCAAGAATCATCCATTTTGTTGCATATATTAGTAGTTTGTTTCTTTTTATTACTGAATAGTATTCCATTGGTGGAGAAATCACAACTTTTTTAACTCACCAGCTAAAGGACATTTGAATTGTTTACAGTTTGGGGCATTTAGGACTTAAGCTGCTGCAACAATTTACGTATAGGTCGTTCCTTTTGGGACACATGTTTACTTCGCTTGGCTATATATCTGGCTTATTCAGTAAATGTATGTTTGCCTTTAGATTAAAAATGACCAGGTTGTTTTTCAAAGTGATTGTATCATTTTGCATTGCCCTGGCAGTGAATGAAAGTTTGTGTTTCTACACCCTTAACAAGATTTGGTATGATCAGCCTTTTTATATTAATAATTCTAGTGTTTGGATAGTAGTTTCTTGTAATGGCTTTAAAAATTGCCTTTTCCTAGTGATTAAGGATGAGGGAAGTCTTTTATGGGCTTATTTGCCATTCTTATATCTTTGCATTATTTGCCTTCTTACTGAATTTCAAAAATTCATGTGACTTGTCCTTGCCCCTCTACAAGGCCAGCACTCACACTGGTGCACTGAACTGTACCTCCACTTTCCCACTTAGAATATTACTCTTAACATTTTCCCTATCTCTATAATTTTTTTCTTTTCCTTTGCATTATTTCCATTTGCAGATATGCTACACTATCTCCCATGTTGAAGCAAGCAAAAACAAAAAATGACCAAAAAAAAAAAGCCCTTGCTGTATCAGCTTGGTTTCACTGCACCCCAAAAATTCAGTGACTCAAAACAGCCTTGTTTTTAGCTCGCAATTCTGTGGGTTGGCAATTTCGATTGGGCTGAGCTGGTCAGCTCAGCTCTGCACTGGACTCACTCATGCATCGTGGTGAACTGTCACTTGGCTAGTGGTTCTGCCTCTGGGCCGTGGGTGCCTGGGGTCCAAGTGGCAGAGAATGTATAATATGAAATGTAAAATATCTTAATAACTTCTTATATTGATTACAAAATGAAATCATAATATAGCAGATTAATATAATATTTTGTTATATAATGTGATGTGAGATAATATATGACATATTAGTGGGATAATATGGTAAAATATATGATTTAAATCAATTTCACCTTTTTAAAAAAATTTTACAAAAGTGGCTACTAGAAAAACCTTATTACATACATGGCTCACATTGTATTTCTATTAAACCATGCTAATCGAGGGCTTGCTTCTCACAGTGTTCTTTTGGAATAGCAGATTAGACAACACCTACGAGCTTGTTAGAAATGCAGAATATCAGTGCTTCTCAGGTCAGAATCCACATTGTAACAGGATCCCCAAGGATGTATCTTATATGCAAATTAAAAATTAGGAAGCAGTGATCTAAGGGACATACAAGATGATAGTTATGTGACAAGGGAGATAGGAGAGTGGAATATAATCTACTCTCAGGGAATTAAGTGAATGGGGTTGTTACTCTTGCTTGAGCACTCTTCTAAGTGCTTTATGTCTATTAGGTTGTTTGATAGGGTACAATGGAGAAATACATTTGTGATGATCAGTAAGCATGCAGAAAAATTTACATGAAAATTCACATTTAGAGAATAAATATTGTAAATTTTAAAAATTCTTTTTAAAGTTGTTGATCATAATTAAAACACTGAATGATACATCTGACATAATGCAATGCAGATGACATAAGGATTAATGGAAAGGAAAGTGATTATTAAACAAAAATGGCAGGAAAGAAATGCATATTTCAAAATAACAAACCATTTCCTAGATTTTTCAGAAAAGGGGCTTTGGAAGTCCTATAAAGTATCACAAATGTGCAATTATTTAAATTGCTATTTCCCCCAGGCAGTGCTATAATGCTGGATAAAAACAGTCTTCAAAATAGAAATTAGGAAGTTTGAATTTCCTCCTGTAGCTCTAGTCCAAAGGCAAATATGAAGCATATGAAGCACACATATATCCTTGGAAAAGAGGACCAGGTGATATAAAAATTCCAGAGGAGGGCAGCAAAGATAGAACTCAGGTGGAAAGAACACATTCTTGTTTTACAAATTCCAAATTATTCACAATAGTAAGCATGATTATGACAGATCACTTATTAGCTTCAAATTATTAATTTGTTTCCTAAAATAAGAAAAAATTGAAAGCACACATAGTTAATCTGTCTCTCTTGGGCCGTCTGTTTCATGCCTTTGAAAGTCCTGTACTTGTTCATACTTCTGGAGAGTATTACAATAGACTTATCCCAGCTGAAAATTATGCTATTTCAGTTCTTTATTCAGTAGATATTATTGACTGTTTATACTAAATGCTTACATTGTGTTAGGTGGTAGGTATAGGATGCACAATTTCATTGGAAAAAAGTAATGTCTAATTTCATAAAGTTTACAGCTGGTTAGTGAATTATTTATTTTATCTATAAATTGAAATGGACTGATCATTATATCCATAACAGCACCATCTTTGTTCCTGTATGCCCTGATATGAGCATGGAGGGAAGCTATGGCTGGCAAACGAGACTCGGATTTAACTCAATATATCCATGGGAAAAATGGCTTGGGGACCATTTTATAATGGTAAAAACATTTAAAAAGTTTAAAAACAGGGTATTATAAAAGATTTAAATTTGTATCAGTGTCATTAGACAGCAGATTGGTTATGGTAAATAACACTAAACTGAAAACTTTGGTAAGAGAGGTTGAATTTTAACTTGATTCCCAACTCTTAGCAAGTTTGATACTCTGAGATATGTCATAGTTTCTTCTGAGCCTTAAGATTATAAGCTTATATAAAATTAAAAGGCTCTTTGGTTCTACTTCAAATTCCAGACTAAAGCATGCATTTTCCCCACTGTGAATGGCTGCTTTGTTTGGGTGGTGATATCTGTATTTTGCTGTCAAACCATAGAATCCAATGGAGTACATCTATGTAATACTGGATGCTCATAAGGCCTGGAAAACATGTTAGTATGATGTTATTTAATACATGTATTGTAACACCAATAAACCTACATAGGTGGGTATACCATTGTATATATTCAACTGTCTCCAAACTTTATGTCCATTCTGTATTATGGTTCAAATTTAATCATTCTGTATTTGATTGACTATGCTTTTTTCTAATGAAGACTGATAGAAGTAGAGTCAAAATCTACTTTTTTTAAGGGAAGTTTGTAAAATACAAAACAACATACATTATTTTCAAAATAAAGAACAGGGAATACAGTACAAGTTTCTTACTATGGTGTTCAATCCTTTCAAGAATGAGGTTGATTCCTGAATCTCCAAACTTATCTCCCACTTTACCCCCCGTTTACCTCACTCACTCGCCTTCTTGGGCTACCTGCTTTGAGCCTCAAATAGTATACTCCCTTTTTTCCCATAATTTACCTCAAGCTCTTCTTATGGGCCTGAAATAACCTTGTCCCTCTTTTTTTTTTTTTTACCCTTTGAAATCCTTTGTATCCTTCATGGCTAAGACTAGATGTCACTCCTTCCAATGTGGGTCATGGTAAAACATTTTTTCCAAAATTCTAATCGATCTGTCAGTCAGTCCTTCTCTGTGCCCCCAGGTCACTTGCCTGGTCCTTTCATCATGAGATTTATTTAAAAGATTTTAGCTTCTTGGTGGAAGAGTGTTTATGTTCTTCATCAAGGTGCCTAAAAGTGTCTTGAACAAATGAATAGAGAAACACATGAGACATTTATCCTAGATTCTTTAACCTGTGGTCTGGACACCTATTTAGAGAATGCTTAGGAAAATGGTAGTCACCTATTTTATAGGGCAATCTCAGAGACAGGGCAGAAAAAGCAAGGAGCAATTTAGGCGTTGAGTCAGAGGGACCTGAGGTCACACCCTGGCACTGTCACTTCCTGGCAATAAGGCCCAGCAAGATACTTTACCTGTTTGAGCCTTGGTTTTCTCAAAATGGGGATCATACATCCTGCATGTAAGGCTTATTGTGAATATTAGAAATAAATATACAAAATTCCTTCCTAGCAATGATAATTATTTTATTAAGACTGACCAGTTAAAGAATAATGTGCTTGGATAATAGAATGTGTCTGTTAATTGAGAATTGTAAATTTTTTAAAAAATAGAACAAAGACTCTTTGTTTTCAAATAATAAGCTCTAGAAACACGCTTGAATAAGTAAATCCATTAATCTTGAAGGAAGAAAAAAAATATGTTCTTTTGAGATTTGGCTGGTATCATCTGAACTATAGGTTGCAGCTCATTATTCATTTATTACATTAATAAATTTAGTAGGTTAAAACTGGCACTAACATAATATAATAAATTAGCATTTAATAGAAAATACTGTAGTGCACTTCACTTAATGATAAAAATGGTTTTATGGGTAATGTAGTTAAACTATATACCTGTCCACATGTGTGTTTTGGATAGATAAATAAAGTGTGTTAGTCATTGGGCATCATAGTCAAAATGTTTGCATAATACTTTCCTACAGGATGTTAAAAGAAAAGTCAGTAGTTGCTAGTCAGTGCTTTTCCCCAGAAGCAACCTTTCAAGGGGAAAGGGTTAAGCAGCCCTGGCTGGTTAAGACATTAGCTGGTAGGGTGTGCCAGCAGTATTTGAAATCCTGAGTTTCCAAGCTAAAAATACATTGTGCATAATTCAGTTTTTTTTTATTTTTTGATGAATCACTGATCTCATATAAACTTTGTGAACCACACAGTCATTATTATGATTATCAATTATTAGTATACAGCAGTTTTCTGGGCAGTCCCTTTATAGTAAGACTCAAGAGTTTCCTGTATATGGATCCATGGACAAAGCCAAACGGGGGGTGAGGGAGAGGATTGAGTGTGGGAGGTGGGCGAGGGGTGGGGCGGGGAGAGTGGTGGGGGGAAAATGGGAACAACTGTAGTTGAACAACAATAAAAAAAGGGTTTCCTGTATATGGATGTAAGCCAGGTTAAAATAAAAAGATTATTCTTTTTCCCACAGTTTATAGACAGTGTGTTGCATGACCCTGAATGCAGAGGAAGGGATTAGTTAAAATGAGTATGTAAGCCCATTTTGCTTCAAAAAATTTGAAAATATTAGATAAAAAAAATAGAAGGCCTGTCTTAGGTCAGAGGGTTCCTCAATGGGGGTTCACAAGCCACATTCATTTGTATATATATTTTTTCTTTTGATACTTTTTTGTTTCAGTGAATTTTTTTTCTTGAAATAAATTACTTTTATATCAACTCATGCTATCAAAGCAACTTTTTACTGAGACAGTGATAAAGTGCTAGGAGAAGCTATTCTATATCTGGATAATTGTAATCATCATGTTATGATGCCACATTGCGTATAATAGATTTTTGTTTACAGGAATTAATTAAAACATATCCTGACATTTAGCTTGTGGACATCTGCTTTTATTTGCATTTGATAAACTTAACTAGAATGTGTTAAAAAGAGAAACAGGAAATAAATTCACATAGTCTATCCCTGAAACCATAGAAAGGCACATAAGATGAGGTTCATGACAATGGGGAAAAGGGCGCTAGTGAAGCTGCTTGTATACAACATGCTTTTCTGCCCTTCAAATATATTGACTTGTGCATATTGTCTCCCTGAGAATTTTCAAATTGAAATTTGAAAAAACAACTCAGATTCGTTGCAGCATTCAAAGTTGGTTTTGAAGTAAAGGATGATTTGTACTTAAGAGCAAGAAAAAAAATATGGAGCACTGCCTTAATCAATCAGTGTCATCGACTGCAGAATTATTGACATTTCTCTTATAACTTGGAAGAAGGTCATAGAAGAATTGGCAACAATTGAAAGAGATTGCTCTTGTTTCTGAGTGAATCCAGCTTCTGACTTTCATCTGCTATGTGCATACTAATGCCATTTAAGAGGAATTCCAAGTTTTGTGCATCTCTTTGGGGATATTCAAAGGTTTTCAAATGGTATAAAGTTTCTTTGCCAAGCAAAATCTTGTCTGGATGAACTCTTGGTATTTTGTGTGTGAAGTAGCACCTTAAGAGCTTGGCAGTCTTTATTCTTCATGACTTTTGTGAAGAAAAAGTTTCATTCACTGTCGTTGACTTAAGACTTTTCTACCTTGGTATACATTGTAATAAAAACACCACTGCCAGCAATCCTGAAATAAGTCTCTTCTCCTTCCATGAAAGGTGCTGGCAATGTGAGAACTGGGACCATAGATCATCATCTTGTAAATAAATGGAGCAGCAAAAACAACCACCACCTTGTTCAAAATATGGATTTTTCACTTCTTCACTCACATGGGTTGGTAACCATTGAAGAGGCAGATGTCATGATAGGCTCCATTGCACAGTCACTGTGCACAGCCTCCCTCACCTGATAAAATGAGCTATAGGAGATCCCCTTCTCTATTGCTCTTATGTCCTTTGGTGGGTCCAGACACTGAGGACTCATGGGCATTAATTTAAAATACAAGATTAACAGAATGTAAACAATTACATAAAATTAACACAGATTTCCATGTAAAAGTCCATGCCTTACTTTATACTTCTTCAGGTTCTAAAATTTCTTCTCTAACATATGCATTCTGGTTTGCTAGGTACATTCAGGCAATCAATAGATATATCTAACAACTCCCAAGAATCCAACAGATGGAGCACTTCAGAGGATTTTGGTCAAGAAAAGTATATTGTAAATTATATATGAAGCCTAAATGATAGTGTTATGTTTTCAG
Source organism: Pteronotus mesoamericanus (assembly GCF_021234165.1). Taxonomy (NCBI): domain Eukaryota; kingdom Metazoa; phylum Chordata; class Mammalia; order Chiroptera; family Mormoopidae; genus Pteronotus; species Pteronotus mesoamericanus. Next base: position 28,150,236 of record NW_026555245.1, on the reverse strand, counting down.
AAACATCTTTTTTGTTCCCTTAAATAAGGGGACCAGTCTTAAGAGAGGGCACTGAATGGACTTGAACTGCAAAGCTGCTATCCAAAGCTCTCAAGGTTGAAGAATCTTGATATACAGTGAAAAAATAATTCTATGTACAATAGCATATGGAAATTTCATGAACTTTTAAGTAACTTTTGGTGTCTGATGTTAGAGATGGATTGCAGAAAGGACCCCAGTCGTCCGCCCCTCCCTGCGTCCATGCTATTTGCTGTTTAACTTCGCAGCTCTTCCCATACAAAGGTGAGATCCACTTCCATACCCCTTGAACCTAGGCCACCCTTATGACCTCCTTAGACTAAAGCATACAGTGGAAGTGAGGGTATGCCAATTCCTAATTGAGGCAACCAAAGACCATCAAGTTTCCACTCACTCTCTTGAACCCTTGCTTCTGCAATGAGAGAGACCGCCACGGTGGAGCAGAGTCCAGTCCTGCAGCTGAGGCCGTCTTAGAGCATTAAGCCTCCGGCAAACTTATCTGCTGAATGCTGATAAGTCCAGCTGAGATCCGCTGAGCCCAGCCTAGGTCAACTACACAGCTGGCCCATAAACTTACAAGAAATAATAAATGATTGGGGTTTTAAGACACCTATTTTGGGGATGATTTGTTACTTGGCTATAGGTAAACAAAACAGAAGTCTAAATAGATTGTAACTACTTAAAAAATAAGAGAACTATTAATAATAATAGTTGCCATGTAAGGTATAACATCTACGAGGCACTTTGTATATATTGTTCTTAACTCTCACACAGGATATTCTTTGCCATGTACTACATTGCATCTCTATAGTGACATACCTGAATTCTTAAGCTTTATCTGGACATTTCCCTCAACTGTACATTTTTTTGAAGAAAGAATCTTATCCAGCCACATCTAAATGTATCAAGTAACTTAAATATATTGAAAGATGTGAGGAAAATGCTTATTAAAAGTTTCACCATTTTGTACATGCTTTACAATATTTTTTTCACCTTGGAAATTGTACACATGAGATTGTTTCACTTCCTACACATACACATAGCAAAAACAAGATAAGTTTCCCAATGAGAAAATGATTCTGGAAACCTTTTACACATTTTACTAAGCCTCAGAGAATTTTTGTAATTTCCCCTAACAGCTAACAAATTTCAGTTGCTCTAAACACATATAACAGCTCACATAATGAATTAGGCAGGAAATACTCTACTACAGTTTTATCTGACATACATCTAACAGGTAATCATGAGCATCTACCTAGGAGATGCCCAATGTAGACTGAATAGAGACACAACAAATTGAATGAAAATAGTAAATTATATTTTCCAAGCTCTTTGGATAAACACTAACAGTGTTTTTGGAAGATAATGCAAATAATCATTTCTGAAGGGGAAGAAAATCTTAAGTGTCCATTATTGCATATTATTCCCTTAGCTTGTCCCCCAAATGTTTCCTTGATTTAGTATGATCTAGAGGAAACCGAAAACCATTGAGAATGTAAACAGACATCAGAGGGAAAGTGGAGAGAAGGGAAGAGGTGGGAGGAGAAACAAGGTTTAACGATTTTCTTAACATGGTCTGGAAGGAAAATTCCTACTTTGATCCAGCAGCCATAATGAAGAATTAGAGAGTTCAAAGCAAAAAAGTATTCTTTCTCTTTATACAGCCCAATGTTAAGCCCACAGGTTCAACTCTAAGTTGGATGTCAAACCATAGTGTTGGCTGGTACATCTATATAAAAAGTCAAGCCTTATTTGCTTTATTAATACTCTCCACAGGCTGAGATTGAGCTCTTACCAATGGGGAAAGCATTCAGATTCCAGAGAGAGATTTCCTCACCCCATGTTCATTGGAGCATTATTTACAATAGCCAAGATTTGGAAGCAGCCCAAGTGCCCATCTGTAGAAAGTGGATGGAAAAGCTGTGGTACATTTACACAATAAAATACTACTTGGCCATAAAAAAGGAGATACTACTTTTTCCTCAGCATGGATGGACCTGGAGAGTATTATGCTAAGTGAAATAATCCAGTCAGAGAAAGACAAGTACCATGTGATTTCACTCATATGTGGAATCTAATGAACAAAATAAACCAGCATGCAAAATAGACACAAAGAACAGAGTGCGTTTGGGGACTGGGTGAAAAAATGTGAGGGGATTAAGAGAAAACCAAACTCATGGGCCTAGACAACGGTATGGTACTTACCAGAGGGAAAGGGGATGGGAGGAGTAGAAGGGAGAGAGAGACTAGTTGGTGATGGGAGGAGACTTGACTTGCGGTGGTGAACACACAACAGGCAGATGATGTGTTATGGAATTATACACCTGAAACCTATGTAATTTTATTAACCAATGTCATACCAACAAATTCAATTTTAAAAAGGAGGCAAATGTCTTGACTATTCAAATTGTCTCTGAGGTCTAAAGGCAGCTTAGCATATTGTGCACTGATTATTAGTTAGAGTGGATTTCAGCCTGCTGAATTGTAGTTTACTTGGATGCAAGGAATTCCCCAGGTTGTATATGTGTGTGTACATACCTATGTACATGCATAAATGCCTTGGGGCTTTAAGTTTAGTTTTCTTTGTTGAACTTCTTGAATAACTTCCCTTCTTCCTTGCCAGGAAAAAAATACATTAGAATTTTGAATCCACTTTGTAACCATATCTGTGGAATTATTGAATCTGAACTGTGTATGTGCTTTTTGAATTCGGATTTTGCTTTTGACTCCAGCCTGCTCAAATGAGTAGGGATTATGTCTGGGGAACAAAATTCTACTTACTGCCAATGCTTTTGTAGCTCATTTAGGGCAGCCTACTATTGGAATTATAGTAGGAACTACAACAGGTTCAGGTTTTGGTTGAATATCTTACTGTAGAAATTCAAGTCCAAATTGGGAATTAGACTTCAATTTAATAGTTATTCCATCTACTGCTCAGGGTTTTGAATCATGTTGCTTCTGCAGAACTCTATTCTGGTGCAGGGAGGGTAGAGGTCTGTTTGTCCAGTGGTTAGTCAACAGCTTCCCTTTTGAAATTCTCAAAGACCTCTGGAGGGAGAACATGTATCAATCTAAAGACCAGGGAGTAAGAAAGTAGGCTTTGAGAAATGCTCACAGAGTTGGGCTCTTAGCTCTAGCACTTTCTTGTAGTGCTTCCTTAAAAAATCTAAACATCTTGCATCCCTATGAATATTACCTATAAAGCACATATAATAACCTCTAATTTTGGAAGTTATTAAACTGATTAAATTGCATAATGTACATACAGTTCAAGCACATAGATTATGTTTAGTAAATAGTTAATATATTTATATGTTTTTTAAATATCGAATTCCACTTAACATTAATTTTTATACTTTAAGTAAATCACTGCCACAGTTCCCTGCCTTAAATATTGGAATTTTTATTTATTTCAGATTTTCAAGGATTATTTTTAATATATTATTTAGAATTCAGTCTAGACTGCTCTAATAGAAAATTGGCTTAAACAGGAAATGAAATAAATTTCATTTACCCATGAAACAAAATGATTTCTTTTACTCAGGACAAAACCATGTGATAGAAGAGCAAAGTGTCCTGCAAAGCTATGAGGAGGATGGAGAGTGTTGCCTTTTCATTCATGAGGCCCCTAGTAGTTCTCACCTGCAGGTAGGGATGGCCTTAGTTTGAAAAGTGAATACAAAAAGCCATGGGAACACAGCAGCTGCATGACAAAGACAGAGAGGGAGACAAGGGCATGGCACCCCCATGCACCAACTGGCAAACATCTCTAAAATCTTCAGTAACCCTTTTTCTGCCAAGATCCCTTTTAGGCTATTCAGCCCTAATAACCTAAAGAGCCCCTAGATTCTCATATGTAGCCCCTTCTACCCATAGTGTCTAGCCCTGCTGTTCCCTCTTTCTTCTCTATGACAAATTCCTTCTGTCCCCACAACATTTTTAATTATTTTACATAGTCATTGTGCTAGTCCATAACAGACAGGACAAAATGTCTGGATTTTGGAGTGAGCTGCTATTTCGCATAAGTTCCGATGAGCACAATTACCATTATATTTAGAAATACCTTTTTGGGTTTTTTAAAAAAATCATACCAGTGGTTACTTCTTCTGTGAAAAGTTGTTATTTTCCCCATTTACTTTCTAAACTTTCACCAAAATTCCTATTGACTTCTTTATACCTTTTGAAATAATGTAGTTTTTGTTGCTATTGTATATGTATTTATTTCATCCCCCCTGTGCCAGCTAAGCCTTTAACAGTTATAACCACTAGAGCTTCATTACGTAGATTATAAACTGCTGAAATGAAGCCCTGTGCCATTTCCTTACTTTTCTTGCCTGCGTTCCCTGGCTGAGTCGGATGAATAAGTCTTAGCCCCAGATCCTCTTCCTCTCCCTCCCATATGAGGATGTTTTATCTGTACCAGCAGCTCCGTTCTTTGCGCGTCTTCTGCTTCGCCATAGTCTCCAACCAAAGCACGGAACGCTTAAGCCTCCCTCTCTCCATATCCTCCCTTGACTGCCAGAGGCGTCTCTGTTCAGAAAAATCCCCCACTTAGCTTTGTACTTCTGGTACTGTTTTCTTATAACAAGACTGCCCCTGACTGTCCTTAAGGTCCCTTGGACTCACAGCCATAAATGGCACATTGAATATATTCTTCAGAAAATGGTCTTGTCCTAAAAAAAGAAAGGCTGATTTGTTTATTTTTCAATTGGTTTCCCTGCACTAGGAGCTATATCCGCAGAAATACATGAGATATCTGAAATTTTACTGCCTATGTTTTCTTTTAGGATTTTTATGATTTCACAACTTTTAAGTCTTTTATCTCTTGTGTATGGTATAAATTGGTGGTCTAGTTTTATTTTTTTAGCATGTACCAGTCCAGTTTTCCCAATACCAATTATTGAAGAGACTGTCTGTATTCTGTTGTATGCTCTTGCCTCCCTTGCCAAATATTGACCATAAAGATGTGAGTTTATTTCTGGGCTCTCTATTCTGTTCCATTGATCTATGTGTCTGTTCTCATGCCAGTACCAGACTGATTTGGTTCTAGTGGTTTTATAGTATAGTTTGATATCAGGTATTGTGATACCTCCAACTTTGTTCTCCTTTCTCAAGGTCGCTGAGGCTATTTGCAGTCTTTTTTTTTTTTTTGGTTCCATATAAAGTTTTGAAATGATTATTCTAGATCTATGAAACATACCATTGGTATTTTAATTAGAATTGCATTGAAACTGTAGATTCCTTTGGGTAGTATGAATATTTTAATGATGTTAATTCTTCCAATTCATGAACATGATATATGTTTCCACTTATTTGTACTTTCTTCAACATCTTTGTTCAGTGTCCAATAGTTTTCTAAGTATACTTTTTTTTACCTCCTTGGTTAAATTTATTCCTAGGTACTTTATTTTTTTGTTGCAATAGTAACTGGATTTTTTTCTTAGTTTTTCCTTCTGATAGTTAATTATTGGTGTGTAAAAATGCCATTGATTTCTAAATACTGATTTTGTATCCTGCTACTTTGCCAAATTCATTTATTAGGTCTGGCAGTTTTTTGTTGGATTCTATAGGGTTTTCTACATATAATATCATGTCATCTGCAAATAACAACAGTTTTACTTCCTTTTTTTCAATTTGGATGCCTTTTATTTCTTCTTCTTACCTGATTGCTATTCATAGCAGTGTTATTTACAATAGCCAAAATCTGGAAATAGCCTTAGTGCCCATCAGTAGATGGGTGAATAAAAAAGCTGTGGCACATCTACACAATGGATCCTACACAGAAGTAAAAAAGAAGGAATTCTTACTTTTTGCAACAGCATGGATGGACCTGGAAACTATTATGCTAACTGAAATAAGCTAGTCAGTGAAAAACAAATACCATATGATCTCACTTATATGTGGAATCTGATGAACAATATAAACTAATGAGAAAAATAGAAATAGAGGCATAGAAATGTGGAACAGACTGACAGCAATTGGAGGGCAGACGGCCAGGGGACTAGGTGAGCAAAGGTGGAGGGATTAGCCAAAAAACATATACATGACCCATGGACACAGACAACAGTGTGGGGACTGCCTGAAGAAGTTGGGGGGGGGGCGCTGAGTGGAGGTGGGCAGAGGGGGAATAAATGGGACAACTGTAATAGCATAAATGAATATAATTTTAAAAGAAAAAAAATTTTAAAGGCTAAATGCCTGTTACAGATTAAAGGGGACTAGAGACACTAACAACTCAATGCAGTATGTGCCTCTAGACTGAATCCTATAATGGAGGTCTTTAAAAAGCCACAAAAGACATTATTTGACAAATTGACAGATGCAGAATATGAATGGAAAGTTAATTAAAAATTTTGTGCCAAATGTTAAATTACTGAAGGGAATAATTGTACTGTATGCAAGAGAATCTTTTTCTTAAAAAATGTACAATAAAATATTGAGAAAATGCATGATGCATGAACTCAAGTATGCAGGAATGCGTGCATATTTTTCATATATGTGTGTGCATTCATATATATGGAGAAAGGGGACCGAGGGAAGGAGATAGAAAGAGACACACACAAAGAGAGAGAGACGAGAGAAATCACCAATGTGCTAAAATGTTAGTAGGTAAGTCTGGATAAAGTGTTCATGGTTTTACTGTGCATGGAACTTCTCCACAAGTTTAATTACTTTCAAATAAATAAATTTTAAAAGTGGATGGTTTCCCTGAAGTCTACCTGACCTTTGAGATTTCCGGCTTTGATTCCTGCAGCTACTACCACCACCACTCCCAGACCCCAGAAGTGTGCAATGCCGGCTCTAGAACAGTGCCTCGTTCTGTCCCAGGAAGGAAACCACTGCACATTTGAAACATGATAACTGTTCAAAGGGATTTTACCAATTATTGGAGAAGGTCACAGTCCCCCAAAAAGAATAAAATATTTTAAAAAATTATACATAATATAAAACAAAAAATAAAAGAACAATAAATTCAAGATTTTTACTGCATGGAACCCCTCATTTCTTGCCAGGTGCTACGGGTGTTGGTCTTGGGGGGTTTTGTGGTGTGAACGGGTTTGCCAGCACTTCCTCTGCCCTGCTCGTCACTTACCTCTCCCCACCTGCATTCCCGTCTTCTCGAAATGAGTTGACATCTTTTGTCTTTCCTCTCCTCTGTTGTGATTCTCAAGTACTTATTTTTTTAAATCCTTTACTTACTCTAACTTTATTTAAATATAATTCACATACCATATAATTCACTCATATAAAGTGTGTAATTTTATGATTTTAGCATATTCACAGATATGTGCATCCCCAGTCAATTTTGGAGTATTTTCATGACTTTAAAAAGAAACCTTATAACCTTTAGTTATCAACTTTCTCCTTCCCCTCCTTTCTCCCCCTCCAGCCCTAAACAACCACTAATGGATTTTCTGTTTCTCTAGCTTTCTCTGTTTTGGATATTTCCTGAAAATAGAATCATATATGATCATTTGTGACTGACTTTATTCACTTAGCATCATGCTTTCAGGTTCATTCGTGTTGTAGAATTTATCAATACTTTTCATTGTCAAAACGTATCACATTATATGGATATACCATATTTTATTTACCCATTCATCAGTTGATGGACCTTTGGGTTGTTTGCAGCTTTTGGCTATTATGAATACTGCACACTACTGCTATGATTATTTGTTTAAAAGCTTTGGTACGGACATGTGTTTTCATTTCTTATGAGTATATACTTAGAGGTGGAATTGCTGGGTCATATGTTAACTTTGTCTGACATTTTGAAAAAGTGCCAGACTATTTGTCAAAGTGGCTGTACCCTATCTCATTCCCACCAGCAATGAATGAGGGTTCCACTTGCTCTGCATTCTCAGCGGCACTTCCTGACCTTTTCATTGTAGCCATTTCTTTGTGTGTCTGTTGCTATATCATAGTGTTTTGGATTTGCATTTTTTTTCTGAAGACTAGTGATGTTGAGCATCTTTTCCTCTAATCTTTTACTTTTAATGACATTTTGGGAACTAAGAGAAAAACAAGTATGTCTGGTGTACTGTGTTTAAGTCGTTTTCATGTGTGACAGGATTTTCTTCTTAATACTTGAAAACACACATAGCAGTGCCAGTTCTGTAGTTTTCTACTTCTGTACATTTAGCATTTTGGTCCATTTACTGTGGAATTAAGGAACAGCAATACTGTGCACTGGATTTACTCTGTAAGATTATTTCCCGCGTGGAGTTGAGGGAAGAAGTCACTCAGATGACTCCTCAGGGCTGACTACAAGGCAGAGCAGAGCTGATTGCCAAAGCCTTTAAAGCTCGATGCGCTTTACATCTATGGTGCATAAGCGGGTTCTACCCGTGATGAATATCAAACAAAAATGAGAACTCTGACATGAACACATATGTCTTAAAGATGGATGGCAAGATGTTTTGATGGGCTTTTCCACTTTATTGTATTGTAAAAAGGGGATGTATTACACATGCAAAATGATAATTGTGGAAGTTAGATAAGGTACATGGGAAGATATATTATTCTACCTGCCCTTAGGCATGTTTAAACATTTTTGCGTTAACAGGCTTTAATAAAATAAAAGATGTGCTGCATCTCATAAGGAAAGGGAGGGGGCAAAGTGCAGCTGGCAAAGTGCATCAGTCCGTCATGACAGGCATTTAGCTGTCTCTCCATCAGATGATTTCAGGAAGTGTCACTCCTTTGACATTGGGAAGGAAACCTCTTTTCATATAATGGGAAGGAAAAAGGAAAGGAATAATGTAAAGTGGTTTTATTAAGTGTTTTGTTGAAAAGTTCCCATCTCATACTTCGAGCTCCTGTGTGGACAGTGGTCCAGCACACCTGTTAAGCAAGTGGAGATGGGTGGCCTCAGTTTGAGGAAAGTGAGATTTGAAATAGAGTTGAGTAGCTTTGGGCAGAGAATGGATTAAGGAAACGGACCTAATCTTCAACTTTTTTTTTCACATGTTGGTAAATATGGGATCATTATTTGTGGAATGAATGATTTTCAGGTAGTTCTACAGTACCAGTATAATCAATTGAGAGATGTAAACCAATAGTGATCAGTTATCTCTAGGAAGGCATTTCTGGAAAAATGCAGAGTTGAAATTTTCCCAGACAGGAAAGATTAAAGGGGACTAGAGGGACCCATTGTAGAGGGGCTTTTTAAATGTTAGTTACTCGATTGGCCATCAAGTCCACCTCAGTAAGGAAGGAAGACAAGAACTTTGTGGATTGACAGGGAGTGGAAAAATGAACGAGCTGGAGTTGAAAAATGAACAGGGGGCATCTCTGCTGGAAGGACAGGGGACGAGGCCACAGAGGGGAAGAGGTCTTCCTGGTAATAAGCTCCGCAGTGTAGCAGGGACTGCACTGGAGTGGAGGTAAAGGGCCCGAAGATGAGATGATGTAGGAGCCGGGAGGCTGGGTCATTGGCTGCTTGATCCCCGTGGATGTTAGGGCCATCCCCTGCCTGCTCGCCTCTCCAAGTTCCCTCCCTTGGGCTCCATTCCACATTTTTCTCCCTACTAGGACTTTCACAAGGTCTGAATTTTTTTCTGTGACCCCAAGCTTCAGATATTGTAGCATCAGTGGCATAACTCTGGACAAGAAGACACAAGTGTGGTAGTGAGAGAGGCTGTGGTGGGCATCCGGTTTTTGTTGTTGCTGTTGTCTTCTGTTTGCTCTCAGGATTCGCAGGGCTTACTAGGAAAACTATCTAAAGTGCTCACTAGGACACTTCATTTTTGTGTTTCAGTCTCTACAAGTGGAGTTGCCTTCCCTCTAGACTGCTATAGGAGGGTGAGTATGTGTGCAGGTTTGGAAAAAAAGAAAGAAAGAAAAAAAAGGCATTCCATAGACATCCATGGAGAGCATTCAGATATATGAAACCCTGGTGCACAGTCTAGAACTCACTTCCGGTTCATGAGCTGCAGGTGTCTGGGAGATTGCAGCTCCACCAAAGCCATGAATATCAGAGGTGGCATCTCCACCCTGCCTGGTGAGCTGTACACACTAAGGGCAAGATCCTGTATATTTCCTTCAAGCATGGGTGGAAGGAAGGCACCAAGTTCCCTTTTCCCAAAGACAGGGATGCCATGCCTGATGACACCCCCACCGATACTGTTTCAGTGCGCGAGGACAGCCCATGGAGTTTTGGTGTGAGGCATCCCCATGCTGTGCGGTGCTCTGATCAGGCTCGGCAGCTGGAGCTGAGATCAGCATGAGGAAGCTGGGAGCAAGACAAGGTCCCAGTGTGGGGCTGATGAGCCAGAAACCTTTGTCCACCTGCAAGGTCGCTCTTCCCCTCTTTACCTGTTCTTACTTTCTCATCCACTCTAAGGCATCTTTTCCTTACTTTCAGCTTTATTTTACCCTGGCAGGTAGGCGGCTGCCTGGTTAACATTCCTACCACTGAGAGCTGAGTGATGCTTTTGCTCAGGGAAAAAAGTCATCAACCCCGAAGCCTGAAGAAATACCCAGAGATGGGAACTACTTCCCCAGGTGACTTTCCAGTAGGCATACATCAGTGTCAAGGTTAAAGTATGCTTCCCCAACACATGAACGTGACCACAAGAAAGATTTTTAAGGAGCATTTATGCTGTTCTTAGACCCAACCCCCACCAGCCCAATATCACCCCAAACACCCTCATTCAGGCTTCACCCACCTGTGGGATCCTCTGATTGTGGATTTCTAAATAATGATTAAGTCACTGTCTCTGCTCCACTAATATCTTCTGAAAATATTCTGTTCTCAACCTTCCAAATATAGAAGGCCTGTCTTCCCTACTGCCCTAAAGGATACAAAACATTCCCTGAGGCGGGAGGTGTGGGCTGCTATCCATGTTCATTAAGGCTAAGCTCTGAGGTAGGAGACAGAGCCCATGTCCTCAAACTTCATCAGGGAGGAAGTGGGCTTTGGGGGAGGGCATATGATATCTATTTCTTAGCAAGAGCTCCAGGGACTGGTCACTTTTGGAAGCCAAAGGAAGCAATCAGTAGGAGCTGAACTAACTTCTTCCTTTCCCTAAGCACAAGCCCTGAGGTACCAAAAACCCATCCCTCCAACACAGTACACAGGAAAGACAGCACTATTAGCACAGAAACATTTATTGGGCAAATCAGTGTTCTCTGCAAGGAAGGAATTACTTGGCAGGGGGTGGGGTGTATTTTTTCCCTTGGAAATTCTGGAGAAGCATTTTCTGTCTAAGTTGTGGACACGGATCTCTGAACACAGTGCCTCCCCCGGTGGTGAGGGCAGCGTGAGGCCTGCAGATGGGGCTCCGATGACGGGTCAGAGTCGCCCTGTGGGGCACAGATTGGGGGTGCGTCTGATATAATTGCTCATCCTTTAATGCCCCAACTTTCTGGGGGTGTCTGCAGTCGCTGCTGGTATTTCTGCTGCTTGTCGGGCTCTGGCCAGCAAAGAAGGCTGCTCGGTGGCAGGACTTACAGGAGGGAGCCCTGGGGTTGAGAAGATGCCCCCGGGCAGGCTCCCCCAAGACCTGCGCTGCCACCTTCTGCTGCGCGGCCGCACACTTCACGGCCGAGGGAGGGGGCTCTTGAGGGCAGGTGGCATCTCCTGCATGCCCACGCCCCACTCTCCCCTCTGGGAACTTCCCAATGGCCGACATGGCTTTCTGGGCTTCCGTCATCCCGACAGAGGAAGCTTTGCTTCTAACTGGGCCTCTGCTCTGTGCAGATATGGGGCTGCCCTTTACCTGGGGCTTTTCTTGCTTTTTGGCTCTTACCCCAGGCTGAAGCCACTGAAAAAAACCCTTCATTTTATTCATAAAAAGACTATCAGGAGGGGACTGTCTCTTCTGTGGCAGGGTCTGGGGAGACTTGCTCCCAACTGTCTCCTCTAATGCCACCTGAGCAGGAGCTCTCTTTCTTCCAGGTTGGGATGTTACCAACCCCGCATCCCCCCCACCAAGCTCTTCCGATTTGGAGCTTGTGGGGCTCACTTTCTTTGTTGCTGGTGGGAAATTCTTATCTGGACACAACATTAACACCTGCTTAGGGACCCAAGGCTCCTGCCCCTGCTCCATGCTGACTGTTTTGTCCTCCAAATGGACATGCAGCACCTGGGCAGCGCCCATGTCCGCGCTGGAGATGCCCTGAGCATGAGGCAGGGAGGCTTTGCTAGTCTCGTGGGACACGTCAGTGGGTTGGCCTTGGTCCTGTCTGTTCTTTATCTTCTCCAATTTATACTTTAACTCATCAATAAATTGCTTGTTAAATTCTGATGATTTAGGATCTGGTATTTTTGGTGGGGGCATTTTAGTGGTTACAGTAGCTGTTCCTTTAGTCTCGTTCACATTTGTTCTTTGGGAAATTCCCACCTTGTTGGTTGTCAAGATGTCATTAGTTTCATGTTGAACAGCATTGAGCTCCTCGGCCTTAACTGTCTCCCTGGACACATTGGACATGGAAGCAGGCTCTGCTTTCTTCTCCATATTTTTGCCCAGCTGCATTTCTGCTCTGTCTCTGGAATTCACGCTCTTATCCTTTGGCTCACGTCCGGCCCCGGCTTGCTTTGCAGGCAGCTCCGGGGGGTGAATGTTGGCTCTTGGAAAGTGTCCCTGGCTTGTTTTGCCAGTGATGCTGTCTGTGACAGGCAGAGGAGTCTGCCTAGTGTCCCCATTTCTGCGAACCTCCTCTACAAGGCTGTGCTTGATATCAGAGGGTGATTGTATTGGCGTCCCCTGTCCTTCCTTGCCCACGAGTGAGGTGGTAGAGGGAGTCGTATTCAGGACAGTGGCTGAGTTTTCTGTTCCCATATTTTCACTGTGAAGGGATTCAGAGCTTCCTCTCAGGGAGGTGAATCCCCCAGATCTGGAGTTTGTCTCCGGCATCAGGTTGGTTGAGGAGGAAGAGTGGGAATCGAACGAGGAATGGGATGAAGAATCTTTCACTTTAAAGATCTCTAAGGATTCAAGGACCTTGGTGGGAAGGCCCCACAATATCCCTACATGAAGTTTGGTAATGTGGGCATCCAGCATCTGCTGCACACCGGACTCAAGGAAGGAGAGCTCCTGGGACATACTCAGGCAGTAGTCCCCATCCACTGATGGTGGCAAATTTCTCAGTTTTATTTCACTGTCTGATTTTACAGAAGAATTCTCCTCAATAGTGTGCCACGAACCATTCACAGTCCCGGGGAGCTGGCCTTCACTGATTTCCTCAAACTTCTTGCTCAGATGTACTTTCAGGACCTGCTCCAGTTGTCTCTGACTTTCACTCTGCCCTGACACCCCTGAGTTTTCTTCTGACAGACTCGTCATGGGTAGGTCTTTCTCCGAGTCATGCCCCACATCCTTATCTGAAGAGCTCTCTGAGTCACTCAACAAATCTTTCGGATCACTCCGTTGGCTGTGTCCCTCACTCGTCCCCTCGTCCTCCTCTAGCTGAAACATTTCTGAGCCCATCTCGTAGAAACTTCCTTGTGGGCTACTCTGGCTCTTAAACACAGAGATCCATGATAGGCCATAACTGCTCTTTGACTCACATATGTCCGAGCAGTGGTTTGGTGGCATCATCAGTGACACAGACTCATAGATCCTGCGGGGCAGGCCCCACCTGTGATAAATGAGCTTCTTTCTAAGGTGACACTCAAATTTCTCTCGAAGTTCAGTGCTGAGAGGAAACTCTACAGTATCAATGGAGATTGCAACGGATGCCTTAGAGGGCCAGTGGCAAGGAGTGGGGGGAGCTGAAGGACAGAAGTCTTCCCCAGACTTTTGAACCATGGAGGGTAAGCCCCACAAACTTTCCTGTTTCTTCTGCAACACATTCCATTCTAAGCGTTGAATTTCAGATGAAGTGAGACATTCTAATTCATTCTGGGGTCCATGGAAATGCACTCCACAGTCCCTATGCTGTGGGGTGGGACTGGATGGTACAATCGGGACTGGGGGTTGAAGGTGGTCCTGGGGTTGGAGCTGAGTGAGAGATTCGGGCTGGGATTGGGGCAGGGTTGGAGGCAAGGGCTGAGGTTGGACCTCAAGCAAGGACGGAGGTAGGAAATAAGGAAGCACAGGGGACTCCTGACCTGGAGAGGCGATAGAAATGCTATTGAAAATAAAGATTGAGGAAGAGTCACCCAAAACATGGAGAGCAGAGGACAAGGACTCACTGTGCAGAGATGGAAGACCCCAGAAAAGCTGGATAAGTTTTTGCTTTAAGTGGTCCTCCCTGGTCTTAGGATATAAGAACCACTTTACCAAGTCATGGTCATCAAGGCTGAGAAACAGGAGGTGCCCAGGGTCTATCAGTTTGGCAGCAGCATCTCCCCCAAAAGAAGTCTTTGTAGAATGGAAGGCAGAAAACTTTTGATGGATTTCACATTGTGCCAAATCTGAAGAGAATGAGCCTTTGGGTTGAGATGGGGAATGGTGCACTGGGAATTTGGATTCCAAGGGAGGAAAAGGCTCTGGGGGCAGAGTTTGACCCGGTGGTGAGGGTGGCAAAAAATTACCCAAGGGGGTCCTTGGGTTGGGGAAGAGAACAGAGCGGGGTGGTAGGAAAGGCTCAACCAGAGGAGGTGGGATTAGGTCTCCTGGAGGGTCTGCTGAGAAGGCAGGGGACTGAGTGAACGATGGCTCAATCACAGGAGCTGTGGAAGGCAGAGGAGACACAGAGGAAGAAGAATCTTCCAGGGCCTCTGAGGATGGCAGCCAACTGAGCTCAGTGTCTGTGCTATCATACGCCTTACAGGACAGGTCTGGACATAAACAGTGGCAAAAGCAGATGGTATCATGACGCTGGCCCAGGGGGCTGCAGGAGACAGGAGGTACAATGTTGAGCCAGGACCAGAACAAGGAAAGAAGGGCCTATTGGCCTGGTGGGGGTGGGACCACCTGAAACCTGCTGCCCCTTCACTTGCTCCACATTCATGACTTCACAGTGCTCTCAGTAGCACTCAGCCCAAGGCATTCACTCACATTCCCGTTCCCATGGCAATCACCTCCCATGACTATGGAAGGCTGCACTGTATCCCTGGAATTGTATAGAACATGCCAAAGAGAGATCAGGAAAAGTGGGGAAAGACTATTACCTTTTCAGTCTAGAATTCAGCTTCCTTTTCTTTTTTTCCCTGTGGTAATATCTTGAACCTGGTAAACCAGGAGAGTGGGTTACATGTAATAAAGGTAGGCACATAGGTATTATACAGGCATCCCTTAATGGAAGACCTTTGGGATAGTAGACTCTGAAAGCCCCAAGAATTAATAGATGAGGTCAAATGATCCATGATATTAGTAAGGTCCCCCCATGTGTGTTACCTCATTTATAAAGTACTTTTATATACATTATCTCATTTGATACTCAAAACCACTCTGTGAAGCAGAGAGGTCAATGGTTACAACAAAGAGGAATCTGACCAGCCTGAAGCCAAGGTACTTTCACGAAGTCAGGAGACAGAAGTTCTGACTCTGCACATCTGCTGGGCACCACCCCTTGCCCAGGTCCATCACTGCTTCGTACCCAGGGACAGCAGAGCAGAGAATCTGAGACATCGCAGGCTCTGACTGTCCTTCCGTGAGCCTCCCCATTGAGGGCTCTGTTTTCTGAGAAAGACTATCTACTGACCCACAGTGAATGTGGACCTGGTACCTCATGGAAAAGACAGAGAGAGAGAGAGAGACAGAGAGACAGTGTCGCCCTTGGAGAGAGAGAGAGAGAGAGAGAGAGAGAGAGAGAGACAGTGGGGTCGGCAGAACCTTACTTTTCAGTGTCCCCCCTTTCCTTCTCCTCTTGGAACTGCCCCAATGCTGAGAACAAAAGGAAAAAAATGAGGGGTTGAGACTCATTTCTCTTACTCCTCTCCTTAGAAAACCCAGATATTTATCATTTAGTATTTAAGAATAATGTCTCTCTGAGCCAACCAAGATCATTTTAATTAATAGAATTTTGTGTTGTTTTTTTTTTTAAACCAATTTTTCCTTCTTTGAAAAGCTCAAGGAAGGATTTTGTCTATGAGATCCACACTCGATACTCCCCAAGGTCCTCCGCTCAGTCTGGGCATGTAACCCAAGGCCTGCAGTCGCCTCTCTGCTCCCTCAGATGGGACCCTGTAACCGGGGACGGAGCTCAGGCTGCAGCCTGTGCTCAGAGGCTCAGCACTGCCCTCCTGGTCAGCCCAACACAAAGGCTTGGTCTAGTGACGCCTCACAGGGGAACATGCCTCATGCTAAAGTGCTGGTTAACTCTGACGTCCTGCAGAGATCCCAAAGTATCCAGACCTAGGGAATCACTGTGTTTGGAATTTTAGCCAGAAACGTGCCACCACACCCAGATGGTCTGTGAGCTTCATATGGTAACCTGAGTCCTCCCTGACCCGAACCCTCCCTGGTCTCTTCCCCTGGAAGAGTGATGTCCTAGTCTCTCTTCAGACATGCCATCTTTGGTGTTTCTCTAACTCAACCAAACTCACACAGAAATGGAAACAACAGTAGAGAATCTCTGCCGGGGCTCGCTCAGGGATCCTTACCTTTTGAGTTTGTTCATTTTCCCAGCAGGCTGGAGTTGATGGAATTCCCACCAGGAAACAGAATAAGAAGAGGAACAACCACAACACACTGATGTAAGTTAGGCTGCGGGTACTATATAAGGGTTCTGAGAGGAAGCTCAGAAAGAGCTCTCGAAGGCTATCCAGAAATAGGTTGGGTCCCATTTTCAGAATGGCAATGCTGCTTGACGCAACTGAGGTCTGAGAGTGCAGACTCTTTATTGCCAGGCCTGCATCACACAGCATTGAGGAGTCACAGAGGGTTTCTGAGGGTGGGGGAGGGTACACCTTGAAGAGGGCGTGTCCCCAGCCCCTCCCTGCACCAGACCAGCAGATTCCCTTCACGCCTCTTGGGGCTCTAGGTCCTTCTGCCCTACCCTGCTGTCCTATTTTCCAGTCTGCCTGTTAACTTATCATATGTTTACCTTAATGAACGCTCTTCTTGTTTCCTCTGTAACCCAAATATTACCTGGGTCCGCTTAAAAGTTTGGAGGCCTTGACTTTGGTCTCACCTGTCCACTACCCTGCAGGACTGAAATACTACCTGGAAATTTTGTACCCAGACATTTACACTCAGGATCATATATGTCCTCAAATCCAACTTACAGGAACCCAGGTACAGAGCTTAAAGTTCTTTTAGACTTACTTAATTTTGTGAATGTTAAATAGCAAATTTTAGGGGGTTTTTTTCAGTAAATTACAAATGAATAATAAAAGCTTAAAATATCATCCATCTCAGGAATGCATCTCACATGTTTTATATATATCTCACCCCCAAGTTTGGTAATAAATCTGTCCCGAGAGCATTTCAAGCAGTCATGGAGGTGGCCAAAGTGGCGTTTGGTAGAGTGAGACTGCCATATAATCAACTGAGGTACATCACCCCACAGAAGTCTGGTCCCAGATTTTACACTTCACTTGGTTGTACAGTCTTCAAGGTGGAGTGTTTTCCAAAAGCTCTATTAGAATAACGTGCTGCCATTTGAGGAGACTCATTGGAGATAAGTCATTGGTTTAGGATTCCCATACATTTTCAGTTTTCTAGGGACAGTCCCCAGTGCTCTCTCACTCCCACCCTGTTCACTGTCCCTGGGCTTAACCTCATGGGCACAGCTGTTTCCAGGATCCCCAAAAGGCGTGTGGTTCAAAGGAAAATGGTGTCGCCTCTCAGGGCTGTCAGCACCCCCGATGACTTAGTCGTAGACAGAACATGCTGGCCTTGTACTGGCGTTGAGTCTCCCTGAGCTCTCACCATCCCGGGGCCACTGGAACTCTGTGCCAGGCGGCTTCCCAAATGCTGCAGGTTGGCAAGGAAGGGCAGGTGCTCACGTTGTGCACATCCCCTCTGCTCATGCACATGTTCTGTTGTCTCCTAGGACTTCTCTCAAAAACTGCGTTCTAAGATAAAATTATTAAGAATCTCAAAATGGTGACGGTGGAGCATTAAACCCAGCACTGAGTGCTCCCGAGTGTGTCCCCTGCGTGACAGCACAGGGGGTATTCCTGCGAACCTGCTCCGCGGCTCCATTCCTCACCTAGGTTCACATCCTGGTCTGAGCACATTTCCACTGTGTGAACTTAAGGGTTTGGTTAACCTCTTGAAACCTCAGTTTTCTCATTGGTAAAATAGGAATGCACATAGTGCTTATTTTCAGCATTATTATAAAGCATTTTATCAGTGTGTATCATAGTACTGACAATAGACATATAATGTGAGTCAAAAAAAGCCAGTCCCAATGTACTGCTATATTTTCTGCTAGTCACCTTTATAAAGCACAGTCTCTGATCTTTTTCCCAGGTATTTGCTCAAAAGTAAACAACATGGAAAACCCTTCCCTGACCACTCTACCTGTAGGAGGCAAAATTCTAAGGTGGCTCCATGACCTCCATGCCCCTGGTGTCCTGACCCTGGGCAGGCGGAACCCGTGATTCAGTGCGATCTAACTCCCATGATTAGGTGACAGCCCTTGACTCCGAGTGGAGGTCGCAGACATTGTCCCTCTGCCGCCACGAGTTCTGCAGCTGCAAGAACTGAATTCTGCCACCAGCACTTGAGTTTGGAAGAGGACCCCAAGCCTCAGATTCAACGCAGCCGTGGCTGACTCTTTGACTACAACCTTGTGAGACTTAAGCAGAGAATCCAGTGAACCATAGGCCCTGATCCCTGACCATGGATAATGTGAGATAATACATTGGTGTTGCTTTCAGCCATGAAGTTTGTGGTGATTTGTTATGCATCAATAGGAAACTAATATCTAAAATATACTCTCTATTCCTCTCTCCAATATTATTTTTCTTCAGCGCATTTTGGCCACCTGAAATCATAGTATGCAGTTACTTACTTGTTTAGTCTCATTGTCCCACTGGATCCTAATCTCCACCAGGGAAGGGGCTCTGGCTTGTTTACTGCTGAATCCCCAGCTCCTTAGAGAAGTGCTCGGGCCCCAACATAAATATTTGTCCAAAAATATTTGTTGAATGAACTTATAAACATTTACAGGGTGGGGCAAAAGTGGGTTTTTAGTTGTGAATACTTGAAACAAAGAAAGTTTACTATCAAATACTGTTTTTAATTATTGTATTATTTTCCATGCAAGCAATTATAAATCTACTTTTGCCATACCGTGTATATTGAATATTTGTAAAATTTAGAAAGAACTGCTTTATTTGTAACATTGTTGATTTTTTATTTAATTCTAATAGATTTTAATCAATTCCTCTGAGTTATAGAGATGTAATCAAACATACACAGATGTTTACATATCATTTCATTTCTTTTAATAAGTTATGTTTTTTAATTTTGCATCGTGCCTTGTTAATAAGATCATCAAAGCAATATTACCTGTGTAAGATGTAGAGAATATATCTATTTATATTAAGAATAGCCTTAATATTACATTACATCTATATAATGTTAATTATTTGTTTTGAGTAAAGATTTTTAATGTTGAGAAAATGCCCTTCTATTTCAAATTGTTAGTAGCTTTATTATTAGGAATAAATCTTGAATCTTGTAAATGGACTTTTGCATTTATTTAAATAGAATTATTTTTTTATTAACCTATAAACTATTTTTTTTTTTACTTTACATGGATTTTCTAATAATAACTGATATATGTCCTGGATGTTGTAGAATATCAATTTTATTTTATTTTTTCCATTTGTATTCATCCCATGTGAGATTCTTCCTTCTATTTTTTGACAGATTTTATAGTAGAATGTAATCACAGGACATTTAAGCTAATAGCCTGCACTGATTCCTATGAAATGGTGAAGGACGATTCTGTATTCCAGGACTTCTTGAGATGTCAGAGTGGTTTTATATGATTTTATGTATTTTCTTATAATTTTTAAAAATTTCCTTTAAACTCTCAATTCCTCTCCTTTTATAGTCAGATTTTTAAAATAATCCTTTACATTTTTCTTTCTTTTATATTTGATTTTCTAGAACTTCATTTATTATTTGGTGTTCTCCCTAGTTTCTGCATTAATTTATAAATTCTGCTTCTGTTTTATAATTTTTTTCTTTGTATCTTTTATTATTTCATTTTCTGTATTTTCTGAGGTGACTTTTTGTCCTTTTTCTAACCTTTGCCTTTTGGTCTGAGTTGGAGAATAAAGTGATTTGTTTTTTTCATTTTTATATTAAAATTATTTAAGGACATAAATTTGTTTCTGTCAACAATAATATTGGTTTGCAATATTCCCTTTAATTATTTTCTAAATAATCTTCCTTCGTTATCTCCTAGACATTACTTAGGACACTGTTCAGTGCTTTAAAACAATTTTTTCTTGTTTTATATGAGGCCTGTCCATAAAGTATCCAGCCATGCACTATGAAAAATAGAGATCTTTATTAAAGAGGATAAAAGACACAAGAAACATTCATTGTACAAAGGACAATGATGCCTCAGTCCCCTTCAGAGGAGGTAATTTGGGACTTCATTCAGTTCTCCCAATCACCTTCAGCTGCCCCATTGTATTTTCCTGAATCTCATAGTCTGAAATCTCTTTCCATTCAAAGGTGATTTTAATTTTGGGAAAAGCCAGAAGTAACAGGGCATCAAATCTGAGATGTAGTGTGGCTGAGTTATCTGGGTGATTTGATATTTCTCCAAAAACACTGCACAAGACAATGCATGAGTGGGTGCATTGTTGTGATGCCAATCACCAGTAGCCCAGAGCTGCAGCCTTCTGAATCATCTGAATAGTTTCTGCAGAGGAATGTTCAAGCTTAATGTATTTGTTGCTCCACTTGCTCACTCATTTTGAATGTAATAGCCACACAGTACACATGCTCACTCAGCTGGCATCTACCATGCCCACTGACTAGTACAGTGAAGTAGTCATTGTTACATTGATGTCATGCAAGCTGTTCTCATTGTATTAACAATGGTTGGACTTTTTCCAGACAGACCTCATATGCATAACTAACCCAGATCTTTTTTGGTTGTGATATAAGGATATGGATAAACTATTTTGAAATAAATCTTTAAATATATTTTATGTTATAGTATATAATTAGTTTTGTAGATGATGCATGAATATTTGCAAAGAAGGTGTATTTCTCCAAGTAAACACTTTAATATACTCCATTATTCAGATATCCTGATATTCTCTATATTTTACCTATATGACTTACCATGAACTGATACTATTTTAAAATTTCACTGTTTTACTTGTATTTCTATTTATACTTAGTTTAAATACTTGAAGTTTCAATACTTGCTTAAAGTTTCAATACTGCTCTATATTATTCATTCTAACTTATTCTAACAACACCTTTATCCTGGTTTAAGCTTTTTTGCTTTAATTTTACCTTCATAACAATATATGCATGTTTTCTTGAATATATTTTTTATCTGTTAATGAAAAACTGTCCTGTACCATCTTGAATGTCCCTCTGTATGCAACCAATTACTGAATGTTGTTTTAAAGCCAATTTCACTTTTCCAGACAGAGTGTGATGTTTTTCAACCTAGTTATAATTTATTTTATTGCTGTCATTTAAAAATTACTTAATACTATCTTGCTAGAAACTGCTTTATTTTTTTTATTACAGTGGTTTGGAAGATAAACATTTGGTCAAAATAATCATAAATCTCTAGTAGCCTAATAATTTAAATATTAGTTTTGACTACCTTTAATGAAATATTAGGAATGTTGTGCTTTTTTATTTTAATTTCACATTACTTTTTAATTTAAGTTATAAATCACATCCATTTTTACATAATTCATTTTAATAGTTTTTATTTTTATGTATTTAATTATAGGAATAATATTTATGAGCTTTAGGTTTTCATGTATAATTTTAATTTTTTAATTTAAAAAAAACTTTCATAAGCTCAAATCAGCATGTCTGGTTCATTTCAGCTCCTTCACTGCCAAACCTGGGGGCAGGGACTGCTTCAGTTTCTCTGCCTTCTATTTGTGCACGATGACCAAGGTTTAAAGGTATCTGCTGCATTGGACTCTAAACTTTACATGATCCTCATTTTTCTTCATCCTGACAGATTTAGCATTCCTTCTTCCAGCTGTGAGCAGGAAGTGTTGTGAGGCATGGCTATGAGGGGGGAAAAGATAATTTTACCATTTTCTTATGATTTATTTATGTTTATATTCAATTCTTACTACCGGCTCTTTGCTACCACAATTTCCAGTCTGCAGTGATTACTTAATTCAGTTTTCTTACTTGGATAAAAATGCATAAGCAATTTTAAATAGAATAAATGCATGGGTAGCATATCTGAAATTTATCATATCTGATATCATATCTGAAATTATCATCTTGGCTAGGTATACGATACTTCTGGCCTGATCATTTTCTCTCAGGTCCTGGTAGGAACATGTCTTTGTTGTTATTTTATTATTGAAATAAAAATATGATGTTTTTTCTATTAGGAATGAGTGATGTTAGTGTGTATTCTTAATCTTCAAAATGTAAATTTTCATTAAATCATGCACTGGAATTAATCTATATTGTTTTATTTTTCTTAGATGTGTGATTCCTCTTAATTTTCAATTTGATATATATTTTTCTCAAACTGGGAGTTTTCTTTATTAGATTTTTGCTATTGCTTACTTTCTAAGGAGAATACCTGTTACTTGTAGATTTGCTCTCACCTTTTTCAATCTGCATTAATATTTTCTGCCACTGACTGTACTTTCAGCTGATCCCCTTCAATCTTCATTCGTTGTTTCACTGTCTGAGGTTATTTATGCTTTCAATACTGATTTTATTCGTTACTGTAATTTAGTTTTCTTATCCTCTTATTACTTTGGTCTCCTCTTATTTAATACAATAACTATTTATAATCTTGTTTGTATCTAAAGCAGACACTTTCTACCTTTCCTGAAAATCAGCATATTTTTGATGGGGTGGTAGGTTTCTTCTTTGCACTTTGTACTGCTTCTTTTGCATGTTGCCTTTTTAATACAAATCATTCTATTTTAATTGTTTGAGGAAGACAGTTTTTGAGGATTTATATCACCTTCTCTGTAATTGGCCTGATTGTTGTCTCCCAGACCTGGAGCTGGAGCTGGGTTGTTATTTGATGACCCTCACAGAGTTCCTGCACAGCTAGTTCTCAGCAAATTGAGAGGCCTTCTACATGTGCACTGATTCAGTTCTCCAGACCATATTCAGTACATCCTATACCCGCAGGAGTCCAATGACTTATTTCAGTGGTTATTGGACTCTAAGGCTCTCTACAGGGAAAACCGAGGCTACCCAAAAGAGGATTTTTCCTTTTAGTTTTTAAATAAGTTTTTATTTTACAAATGAAGAGTCACATTCTGCTTAAAAATCCAAGAGGCATTTTTTCAAGATACAGACAAAAGGAAGTAAAGAGACACAGATGAAAAAGACCACTGGGAGGCTCAAAGATAATTCAAAACTTCTTTAAATTATGGGCAGTATGCATGTTTACACATACAAAAATGCTATGAGAATGAAAAGAGAAAAATTTACAGTTTCTTGACTGTTCAGAGTTTTCTCTATCTTCCATATTCTTTATGTTTTAAATGCTCCAAGGAAAAATCTAATCCTAAAATTTCAGGGAATCATAGATGTCACCTTTAAATCAATTATTCACAGGCAGAGTTTAAAGTTATATTTGATTGTCTGTTTCAGCACTGAGAGCTAGAATAACAACTCATGGTTCTGGACTCGTATGTTCAAGACCTGCAGTATCTTGAACACCTACCTAACCTCAGCTTTCTCTCCTGAACTCCAGAACAACAACCAAAGAAACATGTGAAGGAGTTCTTATGCCATTCTCCTTACCTTGCTTTATTTATAGTTCTGAGGTCTCCCAGACAGAACAAAGTAGCAGTAAAGAAGTCATGTTCGTCATGACAATTTTCATTGTTGTTTTCACTCAGACCTTATGGAGGGCATCTGGAATTTGGTACTGATAGTGCCTCCAGAGTTCCTCTGCAGCTTGGCAACACTCATTGAGTCAATCAAGTACTATCCATGGGACAGGGAGGGAAAATGCCCTGATTGGGTTTCCATGTGATGGGTACTTTTTTCTTCTTTGGCCTTGTTCCAAATCCTGATGAATATTCCAGGATCCTAATCCTTTCCTTTCACTATGGATGTGCATCTCAAGCAAAAAGGCCTGTGTTGGGCTGGAAAAAATGATGGCTTTCTCCTCCTAAAGCTCCAATTCTGACAACTTTACAGCATATTCAGTAGAGCCTAAAATTCTAAGTGAAGGATGATTCTGGTAGTCCTGGAAGCTCATCTTCCTGAGGTTCCCATGCAGAAATGTTTGTGCCTAGTTTCCTAGAATGGGAATTGAGAGAATTTCATCAAGGACCTTGCAATTTCTGCAGGATGTCCCAGTGTGGACAGGCAGCAGAATTGTCCCTTCTCCTGTCTTCACATTGGCAACGTGTAGGCCCTCCTAGCACCATTGTATGTGGCATGTTCCAAAGGCAGTGTTGCTGCGTCCATGTGCTAGTTGTGACATTATTATTATTTTTTTGGCATTTGGATTGCAAAATCTGTATCAGTTCACAAAGTAGTCAACAGAACTAAAACTCCAAACAGAACGTTTTGCCAGGGTCTAAATGCCCAAAGGGATTTAGACAAATGAAAATGATGGACAAGGCCTCAGAAAATAACTAATTATAAGCTAGATTAAATATATGTATTCTTATCAAAATTTATTTTTCTTTTTTTCCTCCCTATAGTTGCTGAGGAAATTGGATCAATTTTATTAAAATGTTTTTCTCTTAATTATATTTTATTGATTATGCTATTACAGTTGTCCCAATTTTTCCCCCTTTGCCCCCCTCCACCCAGCACCCCCACTCCCTCAGGCAATCCCATCACCATTGTTCATGTCCATGGGTCATGCATATAAGTTCTTTGGCTACTCCATTTCGTATACTGTACTTTACGTCTCCATGTGTATTCCGTAACTACCTATTTGTCCTTCTTGATCCCTTCACCTTTTCACCCATTGCTGCACACCCCTCTCTCATCTGGCAACCTCAAAACACTCTCAGTGTCCGTGATTCTGTCTCTGTTGTTCTTGTTTGCTAAGTTTGTTTTTTAGATTCAATTGTTGGTAGATATATACTTATGGCCCTTTTATTGTTCATAGTTTTGATCTTCTTTTATCTTTTTTAAACTCTTTAAAACTTTTTTATTGTTGTGCAGTTGCAGTTGTGCCCATTCTCCCCCCATTACTCTCTCCCACCCTACCCTACCCATGCCCACCTCCCACAGTCAGTCCTGCTCCCTCCATTGTCACTGTCCATGGATCTTTATATGACCTTTTTTCTTAAAGAAATCCCTTTAACATTTCATAAAATAATGGTTTGATGATGATGAACTCCTTTAGTTTTCTCTTCTCTGGGAAACTTTTTATCTGCGCTTTGATTCTAAATGATAGCTTGGCTGAGTAGAGCAGTCTTGGCTGTAGGTCCCTGCTTTTCATGACTTTGAATATTTCTTGCCAGTCCCTTTTAGCCTGCAAAGCTTCTTTGGAGAAATAAGCTAACATTCTCATGGGAACTCTCCTGTAGGTAACAAACTTCTTTTCTCTTGCTGATGTTAAGAGTCTTTATCTTTAACTTTTGCATTTTAATTATGATGTGTCTTAGTGTGGGCCTCTTTGTATCCATCTTTTTGAGACTCTCTGTGCTTCTTGGACTTGCATGTCTATTTCTTTCACCAAATTAGGGAACAACTTTTTCATTATTTTTTCAAATAGATTTCCAATATCTTGCTCTTTCTCTCCTCTGTTTGGCACCCATTTGATGTGAATGTTGGAATATTTGAAATTGTCCTAGAGGCTGCCTACACTATCCTCGGTGTTTTGGATTCTTTTTTCTTCTTGTTCTGATTGTCATTTTTGTTTCCTTGGGTTCCGAATCATTGATGTGATTCTTAGCTTCATCCACTCTACTGTTGTTTCACTATAAATTGCTCTTCATTTCAGTTAGTATATCCTTCATTTCTTCTGACTGAATCTTTTTATGCTGTTGAGGTCCTCACTAAGTGTTTTGAATTCTGCATCTGATAGATTGCTCATCTCCATTTTGTTCAGCTCTTTTTCTTTAGTTTTGATCTGTTCTTTCATTTGGACCATATTTCTTTGTCTCCTCATTTGGGCAATGTTATTGTGCTTGTTTTTTATGTTTTTATGTATAAGTAGAGTTGTTATGACTCCGTATCTTGGTAGTATGGCCTAATGTAGTAGATGTCCTGTAGGGTCCAGTGAAACAGCCTTCCCTTTCCCCCAAGCTTGGTATTCAAGATGCGCCTTTCATGTGGGCTGAGTACACCTTCCTCTTGTAGTTGAGCCTTAGTTGCTGTTGGCAGGTCAGCGGGAGATATTTACCCAGGCCAGTCAGCTGCAAGGACTGGCTGTGACCACTGACCCCCAACCTCCACCCTACATGGAGGATCAGCTCTGGAGGGGCATGGTGGTGGTGCTCCCACGTGGTCTGTAACTCCAACTTGGTCCACATGGTTCACAGGCTCTTGGGTTTCCTGGGTGGTAAAGGCCATTGTCAGCCCCTACTTGTGTTCTGCCTGGGGCTACCTTGCCTGAGCTATAAATCAATCTGAGATGGCTGCTATGTGTGCTGGGCTTGAAGATTCACTGGCAAAGCTAAGCTGTGAATTTAGACTAGCTACTGCTGGTGCCAGGCCTGGGGCTCACTGAGGCCAGCTGTTGCTTATTTGATAGGTTTTAGGAAGTTGTGAAGCATGAGCCAAGACCTGACTTTCATATGGAAAAGCAGCGTGGGTAGTCTCGTAAGTTGGATGGGGTGGAGTCTCTGGGAATCTCCAAGGCAGGTTAGCCAAATTGATGGAATTTCAGATATGGCACCAGCTTGCTGGCTCTGTGTGGTTAGGGTTTAGAAAAGGGACAATGGCCTCTGCTCCCCTTGATGCCTGACACTTCAGTTCCTCCCTGTATACCACTGGTGCCTTTCAAGCTGCTACCCCTGTGCTGGAGCTCAGGGGGAGTGAGTCTGAGTAGGTGAGTCTGTGTGTTGGTTCTGTAAGAGGAACTGCTTGGGGCTCCAGAAGATTCTTCCACCAACTCGATCTCCATGATTTTCATAGCCAGAAGTTGTGGGGACTTATCTTCCTGGCACTGGAACCCTGGGCTGGGGGGCCTGGTATGGGGCTGGGACTCTTCGCTCCTGAGGTATCCCTCCCAAACTTTTATCCATCACATGCAAGTGAGGGGCCAGCCCATTCCACTTCTGCAGGCCTCCTACCAGTCTGGATGGATGAGGTTTCTTTAATTCTATAGTTGTCAGACTTCCATTCATCTTGATTTCTGATGGTTCTAAGTGATGGTTGTTCTACATTTTAATTGTATTTTTGATGTGGTTGTGCGAAGAAGTGAGCCATGTCTGCCTATACTGCCATCTTTACCAGAAGTAACAATAATGAATCTGATTTTGGATTTTTGAATGATCTTGAGCAAATCACTTAACTTTCAGAGAAATCATATGAACAAAAAAAAAAAAAAAGGAAGAAAGAAAGAAAAAGAAAAGAAAAGAATAGCAATTGGCAGGCTATTCTGTTCTACCAGAAGGTAAATGTTTGGCTCTAGGAAGAAAATGGGAGAGAGGTCAAATGTTAAAGTTGTATATTTTTCTAGTTTTATTCTAATTTTACCCTACTATTAGACTCCCATGATATTAGTTAACTATTGACAGTTAACAAATACTGAACTCACATCATCTGGACTGAGACATTAGGCAGTGCTAGGCAGATGTGTCATGCTATTTGCAGATGACCCAAGAGAACAGTACATTGCTGATGCCTTTGGTAGTGTGGTGCTTTACTAAATTGTTGTACCTATTTATAATCCAGTAAAATTAATTACTTTTGCTTCTATTGAAATAGAAGCCAAAGAAACAAGATCACTGAACTTAGCTGCTTTGAAAGCACATTATGATGAAGGAAATGGTTGTAAAATTGATCCTTGGGATTCCAGGATGGTCATTTTCACTGCTCTGTTCCAGCTGATTGAAATTTATAATAATATCAAATTTGTTGTTTAAAAAAAGATTAAGCATATGGGGCAGGACATAAAACCAGTAGCCTTCATTGAATGCCAGGCTCTGTGTGGGTTCAGGTAATAAAGATGCAGCTCCTGATTAAATTGATTACCTTAGACTCAATGAACTCACTCTTATGGTAGGTGTTATGATGGATGTGTGTCTATGTGCTATTTTAACAAGGAAACATTCAGACAGGGAAAAGCCTCCTAAATTTCTATAATGGTGCTACTCAACCGGATTGGCTCTCTTAGAACAATAAACCTTTACTTTATTTGACAATGATAATGACAAAAATTATATACAATGATTAATATATTGTAAACAAAAGGAGGAAAGGAAAAACAGGGAGATATATTCCTTAAAGTCCTGTTGTCCCCCAGAAAAAGGTGATGTTTGAGATGATTCAACCTATGGTTACTTGTCACCAACAATATTTAATACTTAATAAAAGCTATAATTCAATAGGAGCTGTTATTTATCAGGTCTTACTATGTGCCTGGTGCTGTTTAGAAAAATTAACTCATTTAATTGTCACAATAAACCATGGGATGGCTTCTTTTACATCCATTGTTCATATGGGGAAACTGAGACACTAATAGCCTAAATAACTTCTCTGAGGCCCCGCACATGAAAGATGGCAGAGCTAGGACTCAAAATTAGGGAGTCTGGTTGTAGAAACCCTTTCCTTAACTCCTAGGTCCATACGATGTATTGCTTTTCAAGTTCATTTTCTGGTTTATATTCTGGTGTGTTCCATGTCTCTCTGTCTCTTCTGGGATGTCAGCTTCTTGCTTTGAGACCTTTCTTTGTTAACTCTAGAAGGTCCTTTCTTTTTGGCTTTTCAACTGCTCTAAGTACAGTCTTTATTTAAGAAGCCTTTATCAGTCTGTGGGAGGGTTTTCTTCCTTTTAAGACAGTCCGCCAAATATGGAATGCTTGCTAAATTGGTTAATAATAATGTCTGTGGGGGCAGCAGCTCTCTGTCCTCCAAACCTGATTAGAATTCTATGACTGTGTTTCAGCTCTTGCATAGAGACATTTTCCCAGCAGGTTCATTCTTTGTATTCTCTGGTGTTAGGAGGACATTGGAAACTTATTTTGGTGGGATGAGAAAATTCCTGTTGGGACTGTGATATAAAAATATAACCCACCCATTACTCAGGATCATGATTCTTGCTCTGTGACATCACTGTAACACAAAGGCTTATTCCATAGCTAACCTACCAAACCAAAAGCAGGACCTCTGCAGAGAAGACCATAGAGGAACCCCTTACTTGGGCCTGCAGATCATTCAGTCAGCTGTGGTCATCTGCTTTTGTTTTCCCTCTTCTTTCTCTTGTGCTCCAATTTCTATTAGTCTCTGTTCTTTACCTATAAAGTTTCTTGGAAAGCCCTTGTCCATCAAGAGAATGCCAATGTTCAGGTCACAGTTCTGTCTCTCAATGTTCCCTGACTTTTTCTTTTCATGATGCCAGCAGTGTGTTGGGTTCTACTCAGAAGTAAAAGGAAGGCTCTCTTCTCCCTTTGTACTACTTATCTCCTCCTCTGTACCCTCCTTGTTCAGATACCCAAATTTTTTTTATTAAAGAGCTTTAAAAACTTATGCATTTCAGCACTTAATAATATTTGTCAAGATCTGACCAGAGGGCTGAAGAGCGGGGACAGATAACAAAGCCTCGACCCATTCTCTCTTTTCTTTTTCTTGGCCTTTCTTTTTCTTTCATTCCTCAGTTACAACATACAAACTGCTAGACATATGAAAAGAGGTAAAAAGATGCCGTGGGATTGCTGGAAGAGGAAGTATAATCTAACACAACCAGCATCTAGCCAGAAATGTCTATTTATATCATTCAAGTTTCCCCAGAAACAGTAGCTGGAAATAGAGTTTTTAACTGCTTCACTTCGTGCCCAACAATATCAGATGGACTACGTCATGAGATTACAAAGGATCACAAGGATAGAACAAAAGAGGAAAAGATATGGGCCTTTATTTATGACCTTTTTTTGTCAATGATGTTGGTGACAATTCTTAAAAAAATGGCTAAAATTTAGCTAGATAGAGGACTAATAAATGAAAACACAGAAATATGCTTTTCTTTCTTTTCTCCTTTTTCTTCTCTTATTCCTTTTTTAAATAAATCTTTTATTTATTCTTAACTTCTAAAGTAAAAGCTTAATACTCATGTTAGACATAACAATATAAAGTAATACTACCCCAAGACATAAAGTGTTGCCCTTTTGTACAGAAACCCAGTACTGTGTAGCATCATCAAAGTTCCAAGTATTAATAATTTATACAAAATTGCTATAAATCAAATACATTTAATTTAATGGTTCAGAAAAATTTTTTTACTGTGGTGTTGTTTCTATTTTTGCCATTCTCTTTATGTTGAAAGATTTCAGACCAACAGAAAAGTTGAAAGAATAATGCAAAGAACACCCATACAGCACCCTTTGCCTAGACTCATTTGCTACCTTTTAGCCACATTTTCTTTCTATCTATCCAAATACACACATAAATACACATGCACACACCTTTGTGTGTGTGCGTGTATGGCTATGTCTATATAATTTTTCTGAACAATTTCAAAGTAAATCGCAGACCTCTTGATGCTGCACCTCTATATTCTTCTGCATATATCTTCTAAGGGCATTCTTCTGCATACTATTGTCACACTCAAGCAATTTTATATCACTATAATAATGTTAAATGTGAAGTCCCTTCCTACTTCAATTTCTTCAGTTGTCCCAAGAATGCTTTTCTTTTTCTCTTCTTTTTTTTTTTTTTTTTTTGTTGCTTGATCCAGGGTTTAGTCACACATTGGATTTAGTGGCCATACCTCTTTTTCTCCTTTTATCCAATACAGTCACCACCTTTTCTAGCCTTTAATGACACTGAAAAGTTTGATGAGTCCAGATCAGCTGTTTTGAAAAATGTTCCATCTTCACATTATGATTAGAGTTACAAATTGTTAAGAACAGAACATAGGTGATATGGCATTCTGTGGAGGTTTTCATTTCATTTCATTTCTTTCAATTGCTCGTTTGTTTATTGTCGTATACCCAGTGCCTGGAATGGTGCCAGAGATTTTGATGTAACTTTTGTGTCTCTGCTATTGAAATGAGATATAACCTAAAGCACTAAATCATTAAGAATTATTTTTCAAAGTATAAGCAGTAAAGAAAGTGAGATATGTCTTTTATACTAACTTAAAATTTAGGGAAATCAAATAACTAAACCTTAAAGATGAGAGAGAGTATGGGAGAGTGAAATTAGCACAATTTGGAAGAGGTAACTTAGGCTCCACATTGATTCTGCTGCCACTTAGTAATTATTTCATCTTGGATGACTTGTTTTGGCTCTACTTTTCCATTCATATACAGTGGAGTCATCCTGGGATTATGGTCAAGTGAGATAAATATGTGAAAATGATTCATAGACTTTAAAGCAATGTCCAGTTTAAGTGTAACTGCCTTTATGCCCATATGATGAGAAACGTCCCTAGAAATAACCTTTCATGTCCAGTCGTTGCTCATGAGTACACTCACTGTCCCAACGACCACGCAAACATTTCTTATTATTTATTTCTGGCTGATTTGAAATCAAAGACTTGCCTATATCCTTAGCAGACGCCACACCCCCACCACCCTTCTTGTGGGTTTTTATTCCTTGAGGTTGTATCAGCAAGTTCTATTTCATCAGCAAGTTTCATCCTTGTTCTTCAGAGTAAAATGCTGTAACACAAAGTATTCTCTCCCTAATATGTTAATACAGCCACCTTCTCATAGTATAACTTTGGTATGTTAATATGTTAACAAACTATCTCCCCAACCAGGGGCAAATGTGGGGAGGGACAAACCTGAGAACCTTGTCCTGGCATGTCTGGCATTATTATTAATTAATGTAAAGTAAACAGGTAATTTGTCAAGGCATTCCAACTAGAGCCATGCTTTGGTTCTAGTAATGAAAAACAGAGCGTGAAAAAGTAAACTTGCTGCCATGGTTACTTTTCTTGCACTTAATGTTGAAATACCACTTTCCTTGCCTTTTAGAAAGCAGTTTTCAGAAATTGCTGATTATAAGTTGCTTCAAAGTAAAGCAGAGAGGAGATGGAGTCACAGGAAGTCATGTCAGCATATCCTGAACTAAAAACAGAATAAGAAGACACAGAAATTTAGTGCTCTGTTAGATTACATTATGTAGCTACCAAATGTCTTTAGAGGTTGGTGTTCCAAGGGAACAGGCAAAAGTCATATTAATTCAAATAAAGTTTAGCTAAATAGAAATGAAGAGTTACATAATTATGAGATCAGCTGTTTCAGTATTCTGCCAACGGAAATGTTTTCTGCCCAGAGTGAATTCCCTAATGTTCATTCTAACTTTAATGGCTCGAGTAATGGTTTTTATACTTCTCAGATAATTGAAGAACAATATGAAAATCATCACATGTTATTGTGTATTCAAAACTGTCAAATATATTGTTCCTGGTAGGCTGTTTCTATGCAAATCCATTTTTTTACAGCCAACTAGGAACTCAGTTCTTTCTTTCTGCTGCTAAAGGAAGTGTGCAATGTATACAATATCCAAAAAAAAAAAAAAAAAGAGGAAATTGGGGAGATAAAAGTATGGGAAATACCTTTTAAAATATGTAAAACTGTATTATAAACTGAAATTGAGCAATGAATAGACTAAATTTGACAATATCAAAAAAAATGTCATCTTCAACTCAAAAAAGTTTATGTCATCAAATAAAAACAAAAACAAAAACAAAACAATTTCTATCAACTCATAAATAGAGCCTAAAGTTCTTCCTTTGTTAACCATAGTCCCTCACACTTTGGTCCAGCTGATTTCTTTCCCACTAATACCCACTATATTTTTGGCATCTTTCACTTACTTACACCTTTTCATTGCATTTTTATTTCAGTCCAAATGAATTATTTGCTATTATTCATCAAAAAAAACCCCATTTTTTTTCAACATGTATGCCACATTATCCTTTATTTACTAAGCTTTCTTACTCCTCACTTCACCCCCATGGTACTTTAATTGTGCCTTCTACAGGGAGCATAGTACAGCAGATGAAGTGATTTACTACGATGATGTAGCTCTGTCTCCTCTTGGTTCTCCCAAGGAGCTCTCATTTGCTCAGGTGCTGGATATACTGGCTAAAAGTAGTTCACAGGTGATTCCCTCCAAGAATTCTCTTCTGCTGAAGTAGCTCCCATGCCTCTTGAAGGTTGGGGCACTTGCAGGAGGTCAGCCCACATCAGTGGCATGTTGAAGTAGGGGTACAGACTAGGCTTCCTTGCCTCAGTTTAGCACAACTTAAACTGTTTATTCTAGCTCCGGATCTCCCTGAGGAAGTGGGTGAGGGCTCTGTGGCAGTTGCATTATAGTCTGATCTTTCTCTCTGCTCAGTCCTGCTTCCTTCATTTCCTGGTAGATTCATTTTCTGGGGAGTTCCCAAGGAAACTCCCCAGAAACTACTTGCATGCAAACCTCTGTTTCAGAGATGGTTTCCTTGGAGAACTTGACATGAAATTTGGCACCAGAAGTGGTTTGAGGAAGCACATTCTGAAATCACACTTTGGCTGGATTGCCCACTCTCCATGAGAATCGTATCACCTGCGTTGTACTTGAGCAATTGCTTAATTTTCATCAGTGCAAAGAGATAGAAGTGTAAGAGAACGCAATGGTAGGTTAAATATCGCACTTTTAAGATGTTTGGGGTCAGAAGTATTTATAAGGGCTCTGAAGGTGGATGGCTAATGCCGAAGGCAATCAAGCATTGGAAAAGGTTCGTGAATGTTTGGGGGTGATTAATTACAAATTCAAGTCAAGTGTGAAAACCAGAGGACCTCTTGGGTAGCACAAACAGTCCTTCATCCTCTGCAACCCAGCAAAGCTGAATACCAGTTCTGGAATTTAGTTAAAAGGGAAGTATATGGAAATCTGAAGTTGGCTGAGAATCCGAGTCTACTCTGTCAAAGTCAGGTCCATTTTGGGGTTGGAGTTAGGTCCCTGAGACTTGAGATAGAGACATTTGAGTTAATGCATTAAAAATTTTAAGTCCCCACCTACCCCTTAACCCTTTGAACCTTCAGAATTAACCCACTTCCAAATTAAAACTAATGTTCCTCCCTCACCTCAAGAGGATGGAGAGAACGTAGAGGCCTCTGCCTTGCTAGTCAACTCCTACCCTTAGGGAACTTACTCTCCTCTCCACTCCTGGCTCTCAGACCAATGACTAAGGTAACCTTACA
This sequence comes from Pteronotus mesoamericanus, assembly GCF_021234165.1. NCBI lineage: Eukaryota > Metazoa > Chordata > Mammalia > Chiroptera > Mormoopidae > Pteronotus > Pteronotus mesoamericanus. The sequence continues at coordinate 28,115,894 of NW_026555245.1, read as the reverse complement.
AAATGTACTTGGCCAGGGACATTATGGGCTTGATAAGGGGAGGAAAGGGATCTCATACTAAAGGAAACTGAGACCTAACATGAAGTCACAGTGCAGAATATATATGCGTCTGGATCTCAGAGTGCAGCATCAAGAAAAGCAAAGTTAGATTAGAGGGAGTTTATCAATATGGAAGTACTTTCCTGTGATACAGCTTTTAATGCCCTGATAAGCATTCCGGCAGATACAACTAATCTGCTGCTAGCGTGGACATGAAATATGCCAACTTTTGTATGCTTAGAATGAGTGAAGGCCCACACTAACAAAGTAGAAAATTCAGAAACACTGGAGCAGACAGAGGAGGAAGGGATCAAGCTGCTTAGAGAATCTGACATGTTAGACTGGATATAACAATAAGTAAAACTAATAATCCCACCAGCCAGTTATGTTCTGCAGAAATTTGGAGAAAATGCTATTAAGAGTTAAGCTCCTTGATATTGTTAGGAATGAGAGGACTGCAGACAACAGCATACGGGTGGAAAGCAAAATGTGTTGCAATTGCTGTTAAGGGTGACAAGGATCAGAATTTCAACCAAGATCCTGACCTACAAAGAACTTACCAATAGGTAAAAGAAAAATGTTCCCAGGGGAAAAATAAATGGAGGGGGCAATAAGCAAATTTTTTAATTTGTATGAATAAAAATTAAGGAGTCCAAGGGCAGCTAAAAGCTCAGCCTCACTTCCAAATTAAAACTTAATGCTAGCTTTCTACCCCTCTATTGGGTATGTCGGCTGAAATTTTGGTTTCCAGTGAAAAGGAGAGGTGGGGGCGGGGGCAGGGGGAAGAAAGGAGAAGAGGGAGGAAATGGGAAGGGGGAAGTTAGAAGGAGGAAGGAGAAAGTGATAGGTAAAAATCTTCACCACAAATATAGTCCTCTCTTTCTTCAACCAAGCATATCAATGGAAAGTCTCATACCTGTTACTATTTGTTTGCTTTCACTGTCAAAAGACTACTCTTCTCATCTAGATATTTTAAACTCCGGAAAGTTAAGAGAGGCATAGAGTGTTGCATGGATTCGATGCTTTCTCTTTTGTCTTAAGATAGAGAGGAAACAGCTGTGTGCTTTGTTTCCCTTATCACTCTGCAAATAGAGGCAAAGATACATTACAAAAGAGTTATTTCAAAATGTCATTTGGGAGTCTTAGTGTTCCCATAGAATATATGTTATCATTTCATGGTTTCATTCCAAAAGAAGACTTAATGAAGTTGAAATACTATGCATTTATGTTAAGTAAAAAACTATTATTTTTACAACTTAATGTTATCCATATGTGCTTAAAATATGTCTACAAATTATGTGATACTCCTCCTTTGAAAACGTGGAGTTTAATTCTGTTCTGCTTGCACATAGAATGGACTTAGTGACTTGCCTCTAATGAATAGAATGTAGTAGAAGTGACTATATGCCATTTTCTATAGTAGGTCAGAAAGGCATTGTGCTTCCTTCTTGCTCTTTCTCCTACATCACTTACTCTCAGAGGATGTCATAAGGACACGTAAGCAGCCCAGTGAAGAGGTCCATGTGGCAAAGAACTGAGGCCTCCTGCAAACAGCCAGCAAGGACCTGGTCATGAATTCCTTGTGAGTGAGCTATCCTGGGAGTGGATCTTCCAGCTGTAGTCAAGTCTTCAGTGCCTGCAGCCCAAGTTGACATGTTGCCATGCAGCCTCTTGAGAGATGCTGAGCCAGAACTACTCAGGTAAGCCACTTCCAACTTTCTAATGCACAGAAACAGTAAGATAAAAAAATGTTTGTTGTTTTAAGCTGTAAGTTTGTGGTAATTTTTATTACAGCAATAGATACCTAGTACTCTATAATACAATTATTTAATGATGATAATTTCACATTTTTTCATTAAGGCTAGTACTTAAGAAAGAACAGGTTTAATCAGAAATGATTAAAGAAGTAGATGGTGCTTCTGGGCACCATCAGAGTATTTATAATTAGGTGGAACATTTTTTCCTCTGGAAAATTATTTTTAATCATTGTGGGAATTTGTGTATATTTCCATCAATTGATTCACTGATTTCCTTGTTATTATGGGAAGTGAGGCAAACTTTGGGATACTGACTGTTGTAGTGTCATGTCCCCCTATAGACCAGCGATTTTCAATATTTTTCATCTCATGGCACACATAAACTAATTACTAAAATTCAACAGATCTGATAAAAATGGGTATACTTTTGATTTACAAAAAATATGTAATAATAGTAATTACCTACACTTTTTGCTCCAATGTGACTTACTAAAAAATGAGGTGCCTATTCTTATATATGAGGATTTCTGGTACCGAGAATTAACCAATCAGATGCAACCTTATCATGCAACATATGGTTCAAGACATGGCATTCACATCAGATGGCTATTGTTCTGTTAGCTGTTGTCATTTTTTAAATTTGACAATCTAAGGGAAGAGAGGTCCTTACCTCTGATTACATAGTCAAGTGTTGCATATTTTAAAAATTCTACAACACACTGGTTGAAAATCACTCTAGACTGATGGTTGGTAGACAAACAGCTGAGGTATAAAGCAAGTCCATGACCATTCATGGGTTAAGTCACTTAAGTGCTCTCTTTCTGGAATTTTTGTATATTGTTAGACTTTGTCCCATTTGAACAGGGAAAGTATTAGCACCACTCATGGAATGGTAGTAGTCTTCTCATTGGATAGGAGAATTGCAGGGAATCTTACAGCCTGGAGGAAGAGAACTTTCTTCCACTATTTATATCATGTTTCATTGGATCTGTTATACACCCGAAGTAACCATGGCTTTCCCAGTTGTCACCTAGAACTGTAACTGCAGGCACTTAACCTATGAGCTTTGTAAAATTTCTGTTTTCCTCTCTCATTTCCTTTCTTTCTTCCTTCTAGAATAGTTGGGTGCCTATTACATATCAGGTTATATGATGGTGATTTCTATCTGAATTTTCATCAGTTTCTGCTTAATAAGAAATTTAAAGTTTAAAGTGAAAATGGACAAGTAAACTGATAATTATAAGAGTGTACAAGTGCTAATGGAAGTACCACTAAGTGCTATGCATTTAGTTTAGACTTAGAAGGTCAGGAAGAATTCCTAGAAAAAGTGGTGTTTGTATAGGTTCTGAAAGACAAAAATAATTAAGTAGAGAAGATTGGGTGTGGGCACACTAAGAAGAGAGAAATTCAAATGTAAAGGCATGGGAGCAGAAGCGCTTGGCCCATTCAGAGAAATACGAAAAGCCTAGTACAGGTGGATGGCTGATACAAATAGCTCAAGTGCGTTATGACGAGAGATGAGATGGGAGCGATAATCTTCATGAAAAGCCCTTTATATTACACTAAGAATAAATGACTTCATTCTGTACGTTATAGGGAGCTATTAAAGGCTATTAAGTTAATGAAGGGAGTGTAGTTAATTTAACATCATCAGATTTGCTTCTTTAATAAGTGTACTGTGTTTTCAATAAATAATACATTGAGGGAAACAGTACTGAAGAAAGAGGAGCTTTGCCATAGTAATAATAGCTACATTTACTAAGGACTTTGAGCAAGAGATGCACTAGGAATGATTCCAAAGCAGCTGGCCTGAGCCAGTGGGTGAGGGATGGTGCCATTTACAGAGAAGAACACTGAGAGGGGCAGGCTCTTTTCATAGAAGTCAAGCATTTGGAAGCCAATGTTTTCTTTTGATTTTATTGTTTGTTTGCTTATTTTCTCATTTTTTTAAATTAAATTTATTGGGGTGACATTGATTAATAAAATTATATAGGTTTCAAGTGTACAATGTTATATCATTTGTATATTGCATTGTGTGTTTATCACCCAAAATCAAATCTCCTTCTGTCACCATATATTTGACCACTCTTACCTTTTAATACCTTCCCTCACATTCCCTTTCTCTCTGATGACCACCATACTCTTGTCTGTGTCTACGAGTTTTTGTTTGTTTGTTTGTCTTATTTTTTCTTTTGTTGCTTTCAGTTGTATATCCCACATAGGAGTGAAATCATATCGTTCTTGACTTTTTGCATCTGGCTTATTTTGCTTAGCATTATATTCAAAATCCCTCAATGTTGTCACAAATGGCAGTATTTTGTCTTTTCCTGTTGCTCAGTAGTATTCCATTGTGTATATGTGCCACACTGTCTTTATCCAGACATCTATTGAAGGACACTTTGGTTGTTTCCATTTTTTGGCTGCTTTGTAATATTCTTTGTGCCTATTAACTAATATCCAAGATGATATGTCAACCTGAAACTTGAAGGAGAAGTCTGAGAAGTTATAGACTTCAATTCATCAGTGCTGTAACAGTTCATTTTATGTGTCAATAAGATTGGTGTTTCTGTAAGGGTATTTTTGGATGAGATTAACATTTAAATCAGTGGACCAAGTAAAGCAGATTGCCTTCCATAATATGAGTGAGCCTTGCCCAGTAGGTGAAAGGCCTAAATAGAAAAGGCCTTTTTAGCTTTTCTCCCTGAGGAACAGAGAATCCTTCCTACCTGACAGTCATTAAACTGGAACACTGGCTTTTTTCCTGCTTTCAGACTCAAACTAAAACATAGATTGTTCCTGAATCTTAAGCCTGCTGGCCTCAGACTAGAACTAAACCATCAAGCTTCCTGGGTCTCCAGTGGTCCACTCATCCTTCAGTTCTTGGAGCTTGTTAGCCTCTGTGATCACATGAGCCAATTCCATAGATATATGAAAGAATGTATATTTATAGATGTGTGTTTTTATATGTATAATGCCTCTGTGTGTGTGTGTGTATTCTCTTTTTCTGGAGAACCATGACAAATGTAGGTGAACACTCATGACAATGAAAACTGGTTGTTTTCATCTATTCTGTTCACTCCTGTATCCCTCACATCAGCACAGTGCATAGGATATAGTACATTCTCAGTAAAATTTGTTGAACTAATGAATGGTTATAAAATATTCAGTTATCAGATTAACTTATTTAATAAAAACAAATCATCTTTGTGTAAATGAATCATGATGTTCTACATCAAGAAAGAAAGAAATTTCTCCTATGGGACCACATAGAAAAATATGGAAGGTAACAAATGTCAGCAATGTTCTAAGAGCTGGAAAAAAGTTCCCCAGTTATTTCTTACCAGGCTTCTTTACATATTGATCAGTGACATCAACATAGGGCAGAATGAAAGTGATTGTATGGAGTTGGGAATGGTCACCAAGATTAAACCAGGCACCAAGCTCTCCAGTGGCGCTCCATCAAAAAAGATTTTAAAGTGTTAAGTGAAGGACAGTTACTGGCAATCCTCCAAAATTTTGGTTCTTGCAGCTGTGTTTTGGAAATTACTGTGTGGAAGTGAGATTCATGTTTTGGTCTTCTAAGGTTGCCAGGTAACCTTAGAGTTACATTTGTTAAAATAAACGAAATAGAGTAAACTGACAGCTACTTATAAAAAATGGTGACTATCTTAAGGATGCATAAGAAAAGAAAAACTGGATGAGACTGAGCAGAACTGCAGGCCAGGTCAAATTGGTTTTGGAAAGTAACTTTAAATTAGCAACAACTCAGAAAGAGTGAGTATAATCAGAAAATTGCTCTTTTAAAAACTAAGAATCAGAAAATTGGCCAACTTTTTTCCATGTTTTACATTATACAGGCATGGATAAATTGCACAAACTGATATGCTTGTGCCTGGATGCTTAAGTTCCTAAAAAGAGAGATCCTTCTATATCATACTGTTTGCTCCTGTAAAAGTCTTTTTTAATATGAGATTGATCCTTTGCAAAATCTAGGTCATTTCATGAACTAGAGAAAAAGTTATAAGCTGAAAAGGAAATTGTTTTTTTTTCTTTTTTTAAGAAATAGACTTAAAAATAACTTACCTTGATTAATTATGTAAGGGCTCTGAGAATAGAATCAGTACACTGTTTAAATTTTTTTAACTTTATAAAAAATTTATCCGACCTTTATATGAGCATGTAGATGTCATTTTAACCCTTATAAAAGTACACATCATCATCCTTTTTGCAATTTGATGGATTAAAAAGGATGTGTCATATTTAGTTAACATTCCTTCTATTACATGTGAGGTTAAGCTTTTAAAATGTCTTTATTAACTATTTGTATTTTGATAAATTTAATAGTCTATCCCTATGATGTTTTAAAATCCCATGTTGATCATTTTTAGTTATACAAAATGAGAAGGAAATCTCAATGGAAGTACAGTAAAAGCTCAAGTCACATCATACTTATTATAATGGATGAATAATATACTTCATTCTTTGGCCAAAATGTATGCTAACAAATATTGTACAAAATTGACTACAAACAAGTCAGGCTTCGTCTTAGCATCCCTTGCCATAATGATCTGCCTAATACTTATAGAGCAATACACAATAAAGTAAATAGGAAATAAGAATCAAAATTATTATCCAACAAAGCTCTTCCTGTATTATAAAATTCTATAAAATAATAGAAAGTCATTTATCAGAATATTCTGCCTATCTGCAATATGCTGCCATTCTATGTTAACAGTTCTAGAAAGAGAAATGAATGTAAACTTTCATCATATCTGTCATTTAATCAGTGATGTGAACAAAAAGGAATCCCATAGTTAACACCTTTATTCGAAGAATGGAATTTATTTTTAATTAAGTTTATTGAGGTAACATTGGTTAATGATATTATATAAGTTTCAGGTGTGCAATTGTATAATAAATCATCTGTATATTGACTGCAGTCTGTGCTCAGCACCCAAAATCTATTCTTCCATCACCATATATTTGACCCCTTTTAGCCATTTCATCTTCCCCCAACTCCTCTTCCCCTATGATATCCATCATACTGTTGCCTGTTTCTATGAGTGTGTTTGTTTCTTTCTGTTTTTGTATCCCACATATGAGTGGAAATCATATACACAATGGAATACAACTCAGCCATAAAATATGATGAAATATTGCCATTTGTGACAACATGGATGGATCTTGGCAGTGTCATGCTAGGTGAAATAAATCATGTGAGAGAGGACAAGAACCACATGATATGTGGGATATAAAACGGGAAACAGAGACAGGAATTTAAAGTTGAAGATTATAAATAAATGTGTGTGTATAGTGATACTGATATCCATGTGCTTAATCAACAGTAGACTTTGATCTGGAACACCAAATTGAGCAAGTGGAATGTAAAGTTAGTATAAAATATGATAGTATCTGCAGGAGTTGATTGTGTTTATTGGCTGTGAATAAGAGAAACTGGAAAAGCACCCAGAATATAGCACTGTGTGCTGTATCAGCCTATAGAGATGACTTGTTCTTGCACCAATAACTCATTAATTTAGAGGGAAAGAAAATAACTTCTAAAAAAAATTGACCAGTTTAATATAAGCATTTAAAAAATTGTGTGTGCATTTTTCTCTTGTTAAGTATTAATGAATAATGATTCCATTTTACTTTGTTTTAATTGACATGTAATTCTTTGACAATATCGAGAAAATCACACATTAAGATCCACGGATCATTGACCCTAAGACCTTAGAAGGTGTTATATTTAGAAAAGTAAATTCAGGTGTCTTAATAGTGCTGATTAATCAAATATTAATTTATTGCCTTCACATAATGAGACTTGGATTTGTAGGAGAATGTGTGCAGGCTAGGAAATAAGTTGCCATTTACCCTTGAGGCAAATACATATTTCAGTAGATATTTTATTTTGTCCAGAAGTTAATGTGTAAAAGTAGAAACAATCATTTATTGAAACCACCCATCAACCTGGTATTAAAATAAGTCTGATTTCTATTACATAGTCACTTGTTTTATAATTAGAAAACGTTATTAGTGAGTGGTTGATTTGTAACATACTTTAGGGTCTATTTATTTGGATCCACAGAAAGTACATAAAGTAAGTTAAGAATATGTCCTGAGTAAAATCATCGTAAGTGCACTTGAATTATAACAGAAGCTGCACAATTCAGGGAAGATTCTAGGGCAAAACTGTAAAAGAGAGTAAAATGAAGCTCTGATGCTTCTCATAGTGGGAGGGGGGAAATTTTCATACTCCTGGGCAAACTTTGATGTGCATTTTAGGTTGGTTTGGTTTTTTGCCCTCTCACTGACGCCACCACTGTAGCATAGCCAGTTGTTGGACACTTTGTGTCCCAAAGGCTTAGAGTTTAATGCCTGTCTACATAGAGGTTTCAGCAAAATTCTTTTGTATAAAGGAATGAATGAATCAGTCAGATAATCAAGTAATTTGCCTTTGGTACTAACAGTTTGTGATGGCTTTGTGTGTTGCTCTAAATGGTTTTATGTCACAAGCTCAAAATTCAAAAACAGCAGTGATGTGTAATTTAATTTACTATCCCAAACTCATTGCATCAGCCTCTATTACACCCCTCCCCCTGTCCTTTGAGCAGGGTTGCTGCTGTGCTCAGTTTCTGAGATGGCGTTGGTTTGTTGATTCGATCAGGGTAAAACTATCTCCCTTGACCGGTGATTACTTCAGGGGTATGTTGTCTGAGCAGTTCCAATCAGAGAGAAACTCAGGCATACTGCTTTTCTGTAAAGTATGGGGATGCTCGTGAGCATGGGGTTGGTAGCTGCTGGGAGCCACTTTGGGGTCACAAGTGAAGTCAGGTAGTAGATAAGCTGAACCACAGAAACCAACTTGATAAAATGTCTGAAGAGAGCAGAAGCCCTGATCCAACCTTGTTGGAAAAATGATCTCCATCTGGATTTTGAAGTTCTGTGATGAGAAAAACTATCTTTAGTATTTAAGTTGGTTTGAGTTTCTTTTTTATTAGTTGCAACTGAAAAAAATATTTTAAATGTAAATGATAAAATTGGCCCTTAAGCCTGGCCTGGAGGAAAATGAGAACTGACCCAAACATGAAATGAAAAAATATACTATGATATGTTATTAAGATTGAAAAAGACTCAGTGTAAAAGAGTATAGAAAATTCAGTATCTACATGTTTAAGTCTTTTTAATGTGCAATATGAGCAACAATAGTAATACTATAAAAAAGTGAACAAAATTATATATATTTTTTAAATTTATAAATCATGTTTATTCTATTACAGTTGTCTCAATTTTTACCCCTTTACCTCCTTCCACCCATCCCACCCCCACCTCCCACTCTCACAGTCAATTCCCACTCCGTTGTCCATGTCCATGGGTCATTCATACATGTTCTTTGTCTACTCCCTTCCCCTTCTTTCCCCCATTGTCCTCCTTCCCCATCCCCTCTGGTCCCTTTCAGTTTGCTCCGTGTTTCCGTGCCTGTGGTTTATTTTGTTCGTTAGTTTATTTTGTTGAAGAGAGTCCACTTACAGGTGAGATCATATGGTATTTTTCTTTCATCAACTATCTTATTTCACTTAGCGTAATATTCTCCACTTCCATCCATGTTGTCGCAAAAGGTAGGAATTCCATCTCTTTCTTTTCTTTTCTTTCTTTCTTTCATGCAGATTTTACTTATTTTTTTAAATGTCAAACAATTATAAAATATTAAAAAATTTAAAACCATTATAAAGTCTTGGCAATTAAACTACCATGACACCAACACAGGAATAACCAAGTATATCAATGAAATATAATGAGCATTCTAGAGACAAACATATATATATATATATACACATATATAAACATATATATATATGTCTAGCAATGTAATATATGATTAAGTCGGTATTTCAAATCAATGGGTAAAATAAGACTCAACAAATAAGGTACATGGACCAGTATTACTTGAAATAAAACAAATATAGAGTCCTATTTCACACATTATACAAGAAATATTCAGGTGAGTTAAAAATCAATATGTAGAATCTAAGGAGTTTTAGGAGAAAATACAAACTAATATTTGTCTTACCCTGAAGTAAAATATTGAAACCCAGAAACTATAAAGTAATATATTGACAATATGACTATATTAAACATTTAAGACTGTACAGTAATATACATATAAAAAAAGTTAAAGGACAAGTAATAGAATAGGAAAGTATTTGCAACACATCTAAAAAAGAGTTAATGGTTTTTTGTTTTTTTTGAGGGGGAAGAAATTCTACAAACATTTAATCAAAAAATGGATAAAGAATACCAAAAAGTCATTTAAAGCTTTTTAAAAACAATAGAAATAGACAATAAATATACACAAACAGGTTTAGTTCCAACAAATAATAAAGGAACAATTAAAATAACACATCATTGTCATAATCAGGTTAATACATATTAAAAAATAATGGTAATATCAAGTATTGACAACTATGAAAGGAACTGGGTATTCATAAACTCTTTTTCTTCATCTTAAAGCAGTCTCTTTAGCATATTTTGCAGTGCTGGTTTGGTGGAAGTGTATTCTTTTAGCCTTCTTTTGTCTGAGAAACTCCTTTTCTCACCTTCCATTTTCGTTGAGAGCTTTGCTGGGTAGAGCAGTCCTGGTTGCAGGCTTTGCTTTTCATGACTTGGAATATTTCTTGCCACTCCCTTCTGGCTTGTAGTGTTTCTGTTGAGAAGTCAGCTGCTAGTCATACCATATAAGGGGCTCCCTTATATGTTACTACCTCTTTCTCCCTTGTTGCCTTTAGGATTCTCTCTTTGTCTTTGATATTTGCCATTATAATGATGATGTGTCTTGGAGTGGGCCTCATTGGGTTCCTCTTGAATGGGACCCACTGTGCTTCCTGGACTTGTGTGACTTTCTCTCTCCTCAAATTAGGGAAGTCTTCCATCATTACTTTTTCAAACAGGTTCTTGATCCCTTTCTCATCCTCTTCTCCTTCTGGTATCCCTATTATATAGGTATTATTACATTTCAGGTTGTTCTGCATTTCCCTCACTGCCTCTTCATTCTTTTTGGGTCCTTTTTCATTTTCTTGCTCTTTCTGGGAGCTTTTTTCTACTTTATCCTCCAGCTCGTTGATTTGATCCTTGGCTTCATCTAGCCTGCTTTTGATTCCTTCTTCTGTGTTCTTCAATTCAGAAATTGTATTCTTCATTTCCTCTTGTGTCTTATTGATTGTTTCTATGTCCTTTTTCAAGCTGATATAATTTGCAGTAAGTTCCTCGTAGTTTCCCTGTAGTTTTTTGTAATTCTCTCTGAGCTCACTGAGCTCATTGAGCTTCCTTAAACCATTGTTTGGAACTCAATATCTGATAGTTCACTTGCCTCTGTTTCATTTAGTTCTCTTTCTGGGGATTCCTCTTTTCCCTTCAAGTGGGGGATATTTCTTTGTCTTCGTATTATTTGTGAGTCTCTTCTTTTTGGCTTCTGCTTCTTAAATTGATCTGTCTTTATTTCCTGAATTTGTGGTGTGAACTTCTATGGTTGGAGACCACTGTTTTTACTTTCTGGATCTGCCTCTGATTATGTCAGATGTCATCCCTGTCTGTTCAAGACTTCTGGGAATCTACTGTCTGTGGCTGTCTTCTTCAGCTGTTAATCTAGTCACTCTGTACTCAGTAGGTTGCCTTAGACAGCTCAGGGTGGGGTGGAGTCCCTCCTGGGGGCAGGATTATTGGGTCCTCTCACACTGCTGCCCTATGGGGGAGAGTCAGCACTGAGATCCCACCAGCTACTCTCTCTGTTCTCTCCCCAAATCCTTAGTCCCCAGTCTCTCCTCAAGTTCCTCCAGACCTCTCTGTGCCCCCTTTAGCCAGAGATCTACTGTCTGTAGCTGCCACTCTGCACTTAGCAGGTGGCTTAGACAGCACAAGGCGGGGTAGAATCCTACCTGGGGGCAGGGCTATTGGGTCCTTTGACACTGCAGCTCAGGTCTCTGCCTGAGCAAGATGTCCACTGCTGCATGGGGGATGTGTCAGCACTGAGATTCTGCCAGATATTCTCTCAGTTCTCTCCCCAAAGCCTCCTTCCCAGTCTCACCTCAGGTGTCTCTAGCCCACTCTGCCCCTGCCTTTGCCTGAGACCAGGGTAAGTGCCTGCAAATAAACATTTATGCATTGGCCTCTTAAACAGTAGTTGAGTCTCCAGCCGCCTGTCTCTGGCAGAGAGCAGCCTTGCCACTTTTTGCAGCTGGCTGTTTTGTGTGTACTTTTTGGGCTCTGGTGCTGTAGGCTAGAGATCTCTGCTTTTGGTTTAGACTCTGCTCTTCTCAGGGGGATCCAACTGGCCCTTTCAATATCCTTCTGTTGTTGCTGCCTGTGGGCGCCCCCCCCACCCCCACCTTCTAGAGTCTCTACCGCACTCCTTACCAGTAAGATTGCGCTAAAGCTGATTGTTCCATCTCCGAGGTTACAAGGCTCTTCTCTTGCTATTGTTCAGTTGTCTGTTCCAAGTGATTTCTCCACAATTTAGTTGTAATTCCAGGTTGGTCCTGGGAGGAGGTCAGTGTGACTTCTACTCACTCCTCTGCCATCTTGATTGGAAACCTCAAAAATTATATTATATTTAACTATTACAAAGTTATACTGCAAATCAAGAATGAGAACATTCCTAGAAAACTTTTTACTCCCTCTTTTAAACACTAATTCCAAAGCTTTTGTCTTGAAGTAGCAAAAGATTTAAATGAAAATATATTATATACATACACATTTTTTATACTCCCTAACTCTACCAGTAATACAGGATGGGGCAAAAGTAGGCTTACAGTGGTTCATATGGAAAATAATACCTTAATTAATAAATAATGATACAAGAATAAATTCTGTGTTTCACATACTCACAACTGTAAACCTGCTTTTACTCTACCCTATATTTGGGGCATATGATTTTGTGCAATAATATGCAATACAACAAATAAAGAACAAATTTAAACCAAGAATATGGATTATGAGGACAAATTTCAAAAAAGATGTGGAAGATTTTATATCAATTCACAAAATATCAGAAAGGTAACACATTTGGCTTTGCTCTAACTAGGAGCCAGAAAACAGAAAAAAATCAATTTCAAAAAAAAATTAATTGAGACAAAAAAAATCAGTTCTCTGAAGAATCATAGCTAATGGGGAGGACACACTCACTCTGTGTTAGCCTTGTCTAATTAATATAATTTAATATTTTCAACAGTCCTACAAGATAAGAACTAGTTTTGTACTCATTTCACAAAGGAGGAAACAAAGTCACCAGTATATAAGGGGTGGCCACAAGATCTGGACCCAGGCTGTCTAGCAGTGAAGCATCCATGCTTGACCATTGGACTTTACTGCCTCTGTGTGATAAAAGACAACTTGTTGCTGAGAAGAACACAGATCCACAGATGGGATACAGCTGCCATCTGTCCTCCTAAAGAATAGACAGTGGGACAGTGTCAATCTTCAATGGTATCCATAAAGCACATTAAACAGCAGTTTTTCTAAGACTTTTTCCAAAATTATTAAATGAGACCAATGATGAAGGCTAGTTCAAATGAAGAAAATTCTAGAATTCTCCATTTGCTTTACCCAAGGATAACAATAAAGATTGATGATTGTATATTCTTCAGAAAGTCCTCCAAGAATAACATTTCCCACTTGAGAGTTATTGATAATTAAAGGTTATTCTCTTTCTCAAGAAATGGACTTGAAGAGATTCTGTGGCACCAACTAAGCAGATGCCCAGTTTAATACTCATTCATGTGGAGGCAAGACTTAGTATCAATGAAATGTCAATATTTTTAAAAATTAAATTGTCTACTCAGGGCATGAACCAGAAGGTTCAGCTTCCAACTTCCTCATGGAGGTAGACTAAAGTAGGATTAATGCCCAACAAGTATTTCTTTTCTTTTTTATTTTCAACAACTTGACCAGTCTCTTCAGTACGTCAATATGACTTAAAAATGTAAAAATATTTTCAATTACAGATGACATAAAATATTATTTTCAAGTATACAACATAGTGATTAGACATTTATATAACTTGTGATTATCCCAGTAAGTCTAGTAGCCACCTGACACCATACACAGTTATTACAATATTATCGACAATATTCCCTATGCTGTACTTTACCAAAAAAGTATTTAGTGATTTGTGCTACACTTTGAGAGTTCAAGTTGCTTGTACAAGTCAAAACTCCAGGATAAAAAGTACATTGTTGCCTGTGCTGAGAAGGATTCCCTAAGAAGCCTATAGCAGCACAAATACTATAAATGGAGAAAAAGGCAGCATTAATACATAAAAAATGCAATGAATTCTGTTGAGATTGAACAAAAGTCAGACTAATACAAATATCCTGGAAGAATACAAATTTTATGAGATAGGTAAACTTTTTAATTTACCTACAAAGATACTTTAAACCTTGACTTAAAGTTTGTAAAATATCATGCTTTTTCCCTAAAATTGAATAGCAACTGCATTAAAATGTGAGCATACCAACATTACATAATGAAAGATTCTGAAATCTGTGGTTCATTATAACATTAAAAGTAAAAGCCAGACAAATATTTGAACATTTTCAAAGTGCAAAATAGTTATGCTGGGACACCACTTAGGAAGCAAAATCTGGTACTGAATGCCCTCCAACAATAATTCAGTGATTCCACAAATTACCAATAAAGAAGGTATTGTATAACAAGGCTTTATGTATAAGTCTTATTTGAGATTACTTTTGAGAAATGCTTAGTATTTTTGGTGCTGAAATGGAACAAAGAAGGGCATCAGGGAAGAGAGAAGAAAACATATCCCACTGTTTTATAATTAGCTACTTCCTTGTTTGAAAGTTCCACTAAAACATTAGAAGAAGAGTTTTGAATATGATGCTCCTTACTGCAGCTCCAACAGTGAACATAATTCTTAGTACTTAATAAATGAACATTGTCTCAATGAACAAAGGGGCATGTAAGGAGGAAATGGCGTAGCAAGGTCAGAGAATAATGAGTTACTCAGTTATTCAAGGCCAATGTACACACACAGGAGAAGTGAGATCAGGCTTGAGAGGTTAGCTTGACCTTCTGTGCGGTCTTAAATGCCAGCCAAAGTTGTTAATAATGGATTCATTATGGGAATAGCTACTTCTAGATAGATTATATGTGATTAAAGGTAGACACTGATAGAGTAACTTCAGTTAATAGTTTTAAAAAATGCTGTAAAACATGAAATTTATAGAATTGTTGAATTTATCTTTTTCTTTTTGACCATCTGCTGTGACTGTAAATCTAAAGTTAGTAATAACCTCAAAACACCTGGGCAATCAATAATCATGTCAAGAAAAAATAAAGGAGAACATCAAAGTTAGACAATGTGAAGACACTGCTATAATTCTGTCAACTCAGAACTGCTAGAAAAATAGTGATCTCGGTTTATTTATAAGCATAATTGAACTGCTCACAAATCTTACACAAACTTGAGTTTACAACTGCAATTTTGGTTGACCATGGGACAGAAATGAATTACTGTTAGAATTCCTTCATGAAATTATAATTTAGATGTCATTTTCTTTGGGAAAGATAACTCAAGATTCAAGGTTTATTAGCATTAATCACTTAAGTTCTTAATACAGGAGTGTGAAAATGACAATTAGAAGATTTCAGCCTTTTAATCTAATATTACATCATCTATTCAGTGACATTAAAATGAATTTAAGATAGCTCTTCTCTCTTATTGGTCCACTTTGGAACTCAAAGGCCATGGAGAAGTCACACAGAACAACGGGTGTACGATGACAGTCCACTTTATTTGGTAATGTAAGCCATATTCAGTTTGACCAACGATAATTTATTTTGAGACTCTGGATTTTACAGGAATCCTGGGAAGAGAATTACAACTATTTCTCAGATATATCTTATCTTAAAGATATAGTTTCTTTAAAGCTTATTATTTCAATAGGAGTATTTTGTTTATATGATAACTGTACAGATCTCTGCCTTTAATATTATGACAAATATAAGATGAAGTTTTATTTTGATAGGATATTTAACCAGTACCCACATTTATCATTCAGATCTAATTATTATGGTATTACATATTTTTTATTACTATAATGACACTATGCTTTCTTTGAATGTATCTATCCTTTTCTTTATTTGTACTCTATCAATGTTTTTATGTTAATCTTTTTACTTTCAGATGACATTGGGTGCGTTCAGGGTGGTATGGCCATAGACTAATCTTTTTACTTTCAATACAATTCCTTTAATTAATAAAGTGAGCTCTTTTTAACCATAGGGGCCAAATATGTCAGGTTTATTTTCATAATCGATTTCTATATGGTCATAACTTGACAATGTGATCTCTTTAGTAGTTCTTTGTTTAGAGACTCTTACTACCAAACATATGCCAAGATCTAGAAGAAACCATTATTAAACTTTTCACCTGGCTTCTGCATCACATAGCTGAAGTGTGTTTGTTCACATCATTATGGCTTCCTTGTCATTAGCTTCATAGTTCAAAGCCTAGGACATTCTTCATTTCATTTCATTTCCCATTTAACATTTCTATGCCAAAATAAATAACGCAAATAAAAGAGATAAACATCTTAAAAGGGTTCATTGTTAAAATGAGAAAATATATTTGAATATCAAGTTTTTGGAGGTATAACTCAATGAACTTGAAATCAGAAAGGAGAAGATGGAAAAATTTAATGACCAGGAAAATATATTTCAATATAATTAATAAGTGAAGTTATACTTTATCTTATTCTTAATAATCTATGAGGTAACTCAAATATATATTTAGAAATTTCTATCAATAATATATCTTTAGATATTCACACACACACACACACACACACACACAGTATATAAAGTAAAACCAGGAGAGTGTGTATATTTAATCAACGCCCTAGGCTAATACACAAATACTTATAGCACAGATTTCTTTTAATCATTTAGGGCTACTCTAACAAAAATACCAAAAACTGGGTGGCTTATAAACAATAACCATTTACTTCCCTCATTCTGCAGACTCGGAAGTCTAAGATAATGGTACTAACAAATTTAGGATCTGATAAGGTGAGTGTCCCACTTCCTCTTTGACATTTGTCTTTTCACTGCGACCTCACAAGTTGAAAGAGCAAGGGAGCTTTCGCTGCCTCTTTTACAAGGGCACTAATTCCATTCACGATGACTAATACTAACCTCCCAAAGCCCCGACCTCCTAATGCCACAATCTTGAGGGGAGGGGACTTTAATGTAGGAATTGTGGGGGAAGGGGCACAAGCATTCAGAACACAGCAGTGTCCTTTACATTTACCTTTGAGCAGTGATGGTATAATTAATTGTTTTTTGGGGGGACAGGTCACAAATTGAGCTTTACCAATCATTGTAACAAGAAAAATCTGAACAGTTACCCAATTTCCAGTTTTTTTACTTTAAAAGCCAATTGACTACTCAAGTAAAGTGCACATATTCCTGCCAAAACCAGAAAGGAATTTTTTCTGAGTGTTTACCCTAAGAATGACACCTTGTAATATTCTTGAACAATGTCCTTAATAAGTTCCTTTCACATACACAGCCCTGAGTCTTACAGCTCTACTCCTCTTAAGGCTGCTTAATGTCGGCCAATAGCATCCTGACAGGCAAATACAGAAAAAGCAATTACCTTTATTTCACAGAAGAGCTCATATAAGTTGGTAAGAAAATGCAGTATAAGTATATTTAGCCATGTTTTATTCTCTGGGGAGTTTTGAAGATCCTGGGCCTTAATTAAATCTTTATAATTACGATTTTCCTTAAAACTCCCTGAAATTAAAAGTGCACTTTTTAGTTTAAGTACGTTATGTATAGAACTACTAAATAAAGTCTAAGAAGCAACATTAAAGTGAATTTTAAATAAGAACTTCATTTTAAATCAGTAGATTAGGAAGATTCTAAAATAGTCTATCTGACGTAAGTACTTGAGCATTACAATTTAAAGTATAATAAAATAAAATGAAACCTATATTGTTGTATCCAAAACATTCCCACTATTTTCTGTCACAATAAGAATGTTTCCAGAGGTAGAGAAATCTAGGATTTGTTATGACCTTAATAGGTACCTAGAAACTTATATACTATTTCTTTTTATTTATTTTTAATAACTGTAGAAGGCAAATATCATCCTTTTTATTTTTTTTAAAGATGGCACCTATAAGTTCTAGTAATTCATCTAAGTGATGTGAGTGCTAAATGGCAAGTTCTGGTTCAACTCTAGGTCTAAGACACCAAAATTTGAGCTCTTTCCAATATGCCAAGCAGCCCATGAATAGCTTTACCGATGCTATTCTCAGATCACTCTGTCATTTGCTAGTTACCTGCTTCCCATTTTTCACAAAGTATGATCTAAATTAACCCATGACTGAATGTATGTCCCTGCTTGAGAAAAGGTATTTCTTTATAACAGAGCAAGTTTACTTCACTGATACATTCACTTGCTCATTCAAGAGAATTTATTAAGCACTTCCTGTTTCGGGAAATGTAAAAAGAAAACCACCCATGGACCTTATGGTCTAAGTAGGGATTGTTACTCTTTTTTTTTTTTAATTTAAGGTGTAACTTATATATAACATTGTATTAGCTTCAGTTGTACTACATTAGATTCAATATTTGTATATATTGCAAAATGATAACAGTAAGTCTATCACTATACATAATTACAAAATTTCATTTTCTTGTGATGAAAATTTTTAAGATTTACTCTCAGCAACTTCAAATATGCAGTACAGTGTTATTAATTATAGCCATATTTTATGGAATTGTTACTGTTGATCATATTTTGATTGTTTATTGATCATTCACTACATGCAAGGTCCCATGCTACACACTTTGCCTGCCTTATTGCTTTTAATCCTTAAAACTCTACAAGTTGTATAATATTATTATTTTCACTTTCCATATAAGACAATGGTAGTGTAGAGTTTGAGGAACTGTTCAAAAGTTACACAGTTAGTAGTTGTATTGGTAAGCTTTTGCTTTAACAAAAGCAACCTGAAAGTCTCAGAGAATTACAATACCATTATTTCTTCCTTATGAATCTGTGGATAAACTTTGGATGAGCTGGTTTGACTAGACTTGTGTGGTAAATGGTGCTTGTCTAGGTTCATCTGGACTTGTCTCCAGACTGCTGTTTGGATTCGAATCTTTCCTGAGTACCTTTTCCTTCTGAAATACAGATGTACAGTCTGAGTCATACTCATCTCATGCAGAAAGGAAGGAGCTCAAGGGGAGAGGAGAATTGCATGATGGGAAGTGACAAGTTGTTACTTGCACTTGCATTCCAGGGTCATAGCAAGTCAGAAGTCAATTAATCAAGGAAATATTCTCTGTCTACATTAGAGCATAACAAAGATGGAGAGGGAAGAAAGAATTGACTACATTAAGCAACAGCACTGGAATTGAAACCCAGTACTGTTTAAATTTAAAACCTGTTGTTTGAATTACTAAGCTATGCTAAATAAATAGGAACCTAATTTATCTTCTTTTGGGTTTATGACTAGTAGTTGCTGAATAAAGCTTCCAAATAAGGATAAATTTGCTGAACTTTTTTCAATAATTGATATACATTTAAGAAAATAACATGTAATTATAGTTAAGGCATACAGAATATTATCATCTATAACTATGGTAGTAAAATCCTTGTTAATCATTTGGCAGATACCTGATGATTTTCAACAGTGTATGAACTTTCTCTATTTTTTACAACTTTACAGACATCCACAATTATGTCCTCAAAGATATAAACTGTTCAGTAGTATATTCTGATGCTTTAAATCAAAGCCATAGTTCTATATCAATGTAGGGGGTTATCACTGTAAAACTGTTGGTTGACTTGAGGAATAATGTTATCAGAGGACATTTCCACTGGCTTTGATAAATACCCATTGAAATTTATACCGCCCAAATAGACACCACCTGAACCAGATACTGCCCGGGGTATGCAAAGTGTTAGAGGTCCTATGTATAGCAATTCAGCAGTACCTATCCAAGTTGCAAATCTTTTGTTTCAGCCATCCATTTCTGGGAATTTATATTGCCAGGCCTGTCTGGAAAAAGTCCAGCCTTTGTTAATATAATGAGAGTGGTTCACACAACATCGATATAACCTGGGAAACAAGGAGGGTAGACTGGAATGTACATGGACGAACAATAACAACTTCACTGTACTAGTCAGTGGGCATGGTAGATGTCAGCTGAGTGAGCATGTGTACTGTGTGGCCATCACATTCAACATGAGCAAGTAGACCAAAGAATCTATATTCAATTTTGTATTAAGCCTGAACAGTCCTCCATGGAAACTAATCGGATGATTCAGAGGACTGCAGCCATGGGCAACTGGTGATCGGCAGCTTCATCAAGACAACACACCCTCTTGTTGCAGAGTTTTTTGGCAAAACATCAAATCACCCAGGTGATTCAGCCCTCCTACAGCCCAGATTTGGTGCCCTCCAACTTCTGACTTTTCCCAAAAATAAAATCACCTTTGAAAGAGAAGAGATTTTAAACCATTGATGAGATTCAGGGAAATATGATGGGGCTGCTAATGGCAGTTGGGAGAACTGTGTGAGGTCCCAAGGTGCCTACTTTGAAGGGCACTGAGGTGTCATGGTCCTATGTACAATGTTTCTTCTATCTTTTATCTTCTTCAATAAATGTCTCTGTTTTCCATATTACATGACTGGATACCTTCTGGACAGACCTCGTATATGACAGAACAAATGCACAAGATTATTTGTCACAACACTATTTGAAATAACACACAATTGGAGATGACACAAATGTCCATCAAAAGGGTACAGGTTAAATAATTATTGAAAATAGTGCAAAAATGATGAGAAAATGCTGTTATATGGAATGATCTCAAGATATAATTTTAAATGAAAAAAGCAAGGGGCAGAGCAATACAAACAGCTTTTGTGTTAGGAGGGTAGAAGCAGAAATTATGTTTAATTTGCTTGGGAAAAATGAGCAAGGGACTAATAAAAATACTTATGTAGTAGATAGAGACAGGGTTGAGAGGGGATCTTTTTTACTTTATACATTTTTGTGTTTGTATTTTTGAACCATGTAAGTAAAAGAAAGGAAACTTTCCTTATCTAAATCCTAATTCTAGTAACAAAACAATATAATGTATAGGTTGTAGGTTTTATGGGGACTTTATATATACTAATTTTTTTTGAAAAATACATTCTAGCTGTATTATCATAAAGGAAAGATCTGTTCTATATGTGTAACTACGTCTTTTCAAATTCTCACCACATACTCTTGGTTAGGGTATGTAAACTTTTCTAAACCACAGAAACATTTCACTTTCTCTGGTCTTTGGCAATTCTTGTAAAAACTACATGTAACTATTTCATCTTTATTAGCATTTGAATTTATGTATATTTTTATAATGTCTGTCCTTGTCCAAAATTAGGCAAAGAAAGAAGGTGAGTTCTTGAATTCCAGGTAAGTGATGGGATTGAGAATGGGTGGGGGAGCAGGGCCCTGATCCCAAAAATCCATCCAATAGCAGTTGGCTCAGTCCAGCTTGGGCAACTTTGGCCAGACCTTATTTTTGAGGCTTAGGATTATAGTTTTAATACCAAACAGCGCATTCTAGACTAAGAGTGAAACAAATAAATAATAAAGGATGTGGACAGAATTTACCCAAGGTGAAATACAATTCTTAAATAAATAAATGAAGTGTTAAATTCAATAATAATCATAAATCTGTATAATTGAATCAGTCCCAAACATTATGAAGTGCTTCTAATTTCACTGTATAGATGAATAAAGTAAAATATCTTGGAGAGAAATAAGTTAAAGGAAAAATAAGACTAAGGTTGATTTCCAACTATTTTTGGGAACAGCTTTGCATGTGTCTGCCATGTTTCTGCATCTCTTATAGCACAGACACTGACTGCCTTTATTCTAGACCATCTTTTCAAGGATGTTTGTATGGCAACTAGCCTTGGAATGTACAGACAATGTCTCTCCCCAGAGCAAAGGGCAAGCACAACTTCCATCTTTGCTTAGGTGCGAAGGAGCCTTCTAATTAGAGGAAATATGAGTTATACCTCTGCTTGGGCCTGGAGTTCCTCTTTCAGCTAATTTTCCTTCCACGCATGAAGGCTGCATCTAATGTCAGTTTCTTTTTTATGATAAGACCCTTGACTCTCCAGTGCTCCCACACTTCAGATAACCCTCTATCCATCAAGATATCTCTGCTTTTAGCTGGGCCTGCGTTGTACAGAGAACCTTTCTGCATTTTCACTTTATTCTTGTGACAAAGTCACTGAAACACGTGCTTCATTCTCTTTTGGAATTCACTTTTTGGAGGAGCCTGTTCCTTCTGTGTCAGGTACTGGGATATACTTGTCCTCAGAGGCCTCTGTAACCCCATGCACTGGGCACAGTAGCTCTTCACCCTGGCAGGGGAAGGTCTCAATTCTGCCTCTGTTCCTTGATGCTTTCCTGATTTGGATCTCCCAGGAGCCTCTCTTTGTTCAGTTGGAGCTAAATTATCATCCTGGCTCTTTCCTGGGGCCTGAAACTTTGGAATCCAGGGCTCCTGGTGTTCATCAGTGCTTATTCTGTCTCCCATGTGATCATACATCATCTGGGAAAAGGCCAAGTCCAGTGATAAGGGTCTGAGGATGGGACTTGGAGACATGGGAAGCAAAGCTTTCTAAAGTAATAGGGCTCTTCAGAGGTACAGCCAGTGGCTTGTTGTGCAGCTGTGCCTATAATTGCAGCTTTAATTTCTCAGTAAAATGTTCTATAAGAGGTTGCTTTGCTGGGTATTCTTGATATAAAGAAGCATTCTTTGACCTTCTGTGTCACTAGACTATTTGGATTTCCAGTTAGAGTTTGGGAGTTTCCTAGTTCACTGGCTCTCTTGATTATGGTTGAAGATCTGGGAACTCAGCCTTGACTATCTCCCTTGACCCTTTGACCCTATAAATAATAGTTTCATCTCTCACATCCTTACTTTCTGGGAAGATTGCTATTCTATTGCCAGAGCCTCCTGGGACATAATCCTCACTATTATTTGTTATTACATTGCCTGCTACTGTTTGACTTATAGGCAGCTCTGAACTGCCTCCATTACCCGCACACCACCAGTCCCCCTGTGTTGTGTTTCTGCAACAATGATAGATATAAGGACATGAAAAATTTGCTCCCTCTCCCTGTCTGAGAGGTCTGTGAATCCATGGCTGATACCAGAGAGCCACCACTTTGTGGCTCTCTATTCTTCTCCCACAAGTGAAGGGGAAGATGGAGGATTATCCAGGACAGGGACTAAGTTTTACATGATCACCTGTCTTCCTGATGTACTTGAGGATTTGTTCCAAAAAGCTTGACAACTTAGTTATGCAGTCAACCCTTGACAGATGGTGACTAAGGAGAGAATGGCAGGCTAGGGAAGGAGGTAGGATTGGGCATCTCTCACAAAAACAGTTTATGGATTCAAGTCCTTTTTATACTTATGGTTGAATTTAGGGTCTACCCAAATAATCCAGGATAAGCTCCTCATCTTAAAACCCTCAATCACATCAGCAAAGTACTTTTTTAAATTTTTATTTATTTATTTGCTATCAAAGGAAGTATGCACAGATTTCAGGGATTAGAACCTGGATATTTCTTTTTTGGGGGGGCGGAGTGTGCGGGGGGTCATTATCCAGCCTATTATACACACAAGTTACATTCATCTTTCAGTTTAAATTTCAGAGCCTCAAGGGCCAATCATTGGGCTCTAGGCCTGAGGGCAATAAGAGGACAGTGAGAGAGGACTAAAGTAGACATCTTTGTTTTTGTTTGGACAGTCAGCATTTACTCCCCGCTTTGGAAACGTCCCTCTATTCTCATGTTCAGCCTCAGCCATGTACAGGGAGAGTTATCATCCCTAAACATCCCTACACTTAAGATGCTGAGGTGACTCAGGGCTGACCAAAAGGAACATTCTGTTACCCACTCAGAGTAATTGGTTCAGTGACCCAAGTGGAGCTGATGACACTTTTGGAGGGAGTATTGTGAGAGAAGTGCACATTTTCAATTATACTTGAACCTTGGAAAATATAGCCCTGAACTTGTTTGCAGACATCCTGCAAACACGTAAAATCAGAGCAGAGTCAGAGCAGAAGACAGGCTAGAAAGAAAAACTCAACTCTGATGAGATCAGTTAAGTCCAGGTTTCCTCCCAGATTTTTCAGTCACATCAGCCAATTAATTAATTAATTAATTCCCTTTTTGGTTTAAGTTCCATGTGTTTGTTTTTAGTATTTGTTGAGAGTTTATTGTGTATTTAAGAATAGTTTGTGAACCAGGAGGTTTTAAACTGAAAGCAAGCTTGGGAGCATGACTTTACAGGATGGCTTATAAAGTGAAAAATGAGAAAGTTGCTTAACTTTATAGTCATTGCTTATTATTACAATGGTGGAGGGGGTTCCTGATGACAGGACATTGATTAAATGTGATTATCTTATACCATTTTTAGGAAGATGACTTAAGCTTCTTTTGTGATTATTGGAAGCATTTATAAGCAGCGCAAGTTTTGCTTGTTTTGCAGAATACGATAAATTAAGTTTTATGTGGTTTAAAGGGTTTTGTTTGCTCAGGAATTTTCAGGTTCTCTCTACCTTTTGCATGTTATTTTAAGACCAGGAAGGCAAGCAGTGCAGGGGAGCCCCACAGGGTCCTCTAGGCTGCTTGGGAGAACTCAGTGCAGGTCCAAGGAGGGGCAGGGAGAGGATGGGCTGAGCACCAGGCAGCACAGAGACGGGAGGGACGGGGCCTGAGGCACCACTGACGCCCCTCTTCCCAGAGGAAGCTCCTTTGGAGGGATCTCAGGAGGTGTATGGAGGCCCATAGAGGAGCTCTGAGTTGGGGGAAACTGGGTGTTCCACCATCCCAGAATCTTTTTCTAAGGAGTGTTAGCTCATACCACCTATCAACAAACCCCAATCTCGTGGAAGCTTTGCCCCACCTACCCTCTAGAATCACAGTGCAAGGGCAGTGCTCGCCTCAGGGTCCCAGCCAGTTGCAGGGGTGGGGGATCGGCTCTGGCCCCTGTCCACAGAGGGGCAGGACCACCCCAGGCCAGAAGAAGGGGCATTTCAGAAATGTGCATGTCTGAAAGTCTACAGCCTTCCAAGAAGTCGGAGGCACCAGGGAGTGACACGGCTGTTGGAGGGAGACCCTGTGGCACATTCAGCATCTGCCAAGCTGCACGGCCACGACAGGGCAGGGAAACAGTCATGCTATTCCATTGCACTTCCTCAGGTCAGTTGTCGAATTGTGTTTTTTGTTAGTTGCAACCATATGATTCCTCTCAAGGTATGAGTCTTCTGTTTATGGTTCTTTCCCCTATGGCATCCCACTAAGTACATATATTAATTTCACCTGTCTCCATTGCCACTTCTGTGCAAGGGGATAACTACTTAATTATATTACTTAAAACATTTGTATACATTAAATAGGGTAATCATTGGACAAGCATGAATTTGTTCCACAAATGTGAGGTACAAGTAAGGTGATGTTTAATTTTTATAAATTAAATTGTATCTGGCTCTAAGCATCCATTTACAAGGGTAGGAAGATAACTAATATAATTCATTACTGCGGGCTCTTTTTTCTGTCAAGTGATGTACACTCTCAGAGGGGGGGATAAACAACTTAGGAAACAGCCTCTGGTCTGGGTCCTTCAAAGTGCCACCAAGATGCTCATTGTACAAGACAATAGGGTCCATTTAAAGGCAGGTAATGCCAAAGGCTCTCTGCCAGGGTGGCCCTAACGTCCTCGGCTGCAATTTCTAAGACTGTGTTGCTGGATATTTAACAGCCCTTCGACTCTGGAAATAGATCAGCTCTCCCCATCAGAAGTCCTGATGCCTGAATAGGCCTTCCACATAGGATACACCCTTTATGAAATCCATCGCCACGTCCCTTTCCTGTTGGGAAATGTCCCATCTGGTTTCAGGAACTGTGACCCTGCTGACAGGCGAAAGGGCCCCAAGGCTGGAAAAAATCAGAGAGGCCTTGGAAAAACAGGCCCCTGAGGAGACGAAACCTGTCCCCCTGGCAGGGGCGCAGCCCCTGCCTCCCTCACATCACCCTGCTTGGCCCTGCCATGGTCGCTTGTTGATGACGGGTAAGTTTTCTCATGAGGAGAAAACAACCTAAGAGAGACATCGGCCGGTATGGGCAGCAGACATGGGCGTGGGGGACATAGAGAAAGGGCAAAAAGGCCCACATCCCTCAGCTGGGCTTG
This sequence comes from Pteronotus mesoamericanus, assembly GCF_021234165.1. Classification (NCBI taxonomy): domain Eukaryota; kingdom Metazoa; phylum Chordata; class Mammalia; order Chiroptera; family Mormoopidae; genus Pteronotus; species Pteronotus mesoamericanus. The sequence goes on along the minus strand of NW_026555245.1, from coordinate 28,089,800 downwards.
GACATGGTTGGAGTCCTCACTCGATCTGAAAGAAGTCTCCTTGTCTCTTGGCGGCTCCCTTCCCGCGCCTGGCTCAGGCTCGAAACAACACTGGAGACAGCGGTTCCCAGGGAAATCAGGCCTACACGTAAATTCTTTAAAGCATGCTTTGTTTTTCCCTCAAAAGATATGAAAGCCACCTCATGCTGGGAAGGAAATTTACCTAATTCACAGGCCCTAATCCTATACCCTTTGGTGCTCTTATGTTTACTATGCTCTCATCTTCAGTTGTCTCTCTTGTTTACTAGTCTCCTCTCAGACCCTTGTAAATCGATGTGTTCCTGCCATTTGTTTTCTTCAAAACATCACCTATTCTCTGTAAACATTAACAAACTGATGTAATGAGATAACCTGTGCATTCCTGTTACCTAGCCCCACTCATAACCTTTCCAATAAAAGCCTTTAAACAAAAAGGCACAGGGCCTTCCCCACTAGGGGGATGTGCCATGTCCCCTCTCCTGGCAAACAGAGAAGTGTTTGTGATGACTCGTGTTTATTCCCCCCATCCGTGACACCCGCGGGTCGGGTTCTGCAGGATTCAGAGCCCCCGTTGTCATCTCAGCTGGCCCTGGACGGTTACTCTCAGGTCCCTGAGCGCCGCGTTCCTCGAAAGGCTCTCCGTCCCCGACGGCAGTTGTTGCCGGGGCGGGGGATGTGCTGGAACCAGTGGTGCTCCCCGACGCGGCACTTTCCTCCAGTCCCAGGAACCACTGCTACATTTGGGCGACTCTCTTCTCTCCACCCAGCCCCCTTCTCCTCCCTCTGAGGAACACAGCTAAATTCCCCTCCAACAAAAAAGCATAGATAAGGTTGGACAGCTTCTGTGTTGGGCCAGGCAACACAAAAGCTATTACCAACCCCTGAGAGAAATCAGCAACTCAGAACTTCTTTGACTGGTGGAGGGCAAAGCTGTATTTTCATCTTCCTGCTCATCTTCTAATAGGAGGTGAGCATTTACTTGACTAATGAATTATTCTGCCACAAATGTCTGTTATCCAGTGGAGAATGAGTAGGTAGAGCAGGAATATCTTCAGAGAGAAATTAATTCTCCTGTCTTGTCATTACAAATCCCCACACTGAATCAGGGCCAACCACCTAAACTTGCATGATTGTTGGTCCCCTCTTGGGTACCCAAGAGAAAGAAAGAACAAACCTGAGTTTTGAGAGAGGTTCTGATGAGGAGCAAGCTGCTACAAGATCCTGAAATACCTCTTGGCTTCTGAAATGTTATGGAATTAACTGTCTGGGTGTGTACCCTACCTCCACCATTTACTGGTCATGCGTTATTGGGCAACTCACTACCCTGAGTCTCAGTTTTTCTCTCTGTTATATGGGACATTTATGCTCTGGGTTCCATGAGAGTATTTTGAATGAAGTGAAATAATATTTACAAGGTATTTAGCATAGTGCTTGGCACATAGTCATTGATAAAAGTTCATTATATCATTGCTATTGACCACTTACTCTGACCTACCACATATTTTACATCTCAAATTGTAGCTGATCGAGTCTCACTTCCGGCTCTTCAGCAATAGCCTTTTGCCAAATAACTCCATGGATTCTCTCTGGCTGTGTTGCTTTCCTATAGCTCTGGGTAAATCTCTGTCAATTATTCTTTCTTCACAGACTGTGGTGTGCATACTTTCACCACATGTGGTCCACCTCTCTGTGTGAAGTACAGACTCATATAAATTCCCTTTGGCTCAGTCTGCAAGGATTAACACATTCCTACTACCTAGAAGATTAACAAAGGAGAGACTTGAGACCATAGAATATACAGGTTTGTTTTTAGCATCTTAAGTTTCTCACCTCTAACGCCACATACTCTAATGTCCAAAGCCAACTTTTCATTCTGCACCAGACAGTGTTATTTATAATAGAGAAATCCAATGAGCAAGTGGGAAGAGGGGTGGGATAGTAGAGAAAATCAAGGTAAGCAAAGAAATTATCTAATTGTTTGTTATCAATGGAAAGGACTCTAAATTGGTCCAACCAATCTAACCAGTCCAACTGACAACTCAGAGATTTAAGTAGCAACCTTCTAATACATATAATGTTCTTTCTTTCTATTCATCCCTTCTCTTACCAACATAGAAAAAGATAATTTTAGTGTGATTCTTATTTTTTTTATATCTCATTTGCTTTAATCATATTCTTAGAATTCATGGTAGAAGATTTTAGGGTTTGTTTATGCAAAGAATTTTAATTAGGACACAGTGAGTTAAATCCATTCTACCATCATTATGGGCATGGTAGTTAAATAAAATTTGTAAATTACTATTGTATACATTAGGATGTTTTCAAGTGTGTTCCTCAATATTTAGTATACTTGCCCTGAAAAATGGAAATTTGTCAATGCAGGATACATTAAATGCAATTAGACGAGGGGGACCTCTCAAGGGTGAGTAATAATATTTTTGAGCTTCAACTTTATGAATGGAAATTTGAGTATCAGTAAAATATATATATACACAATCTTTTTTTAGGAAACTAAACACATTGATTTAAGGATTTATTGTGTTGCTAATCATGTTAAGTCATATTTGTTCCTGGGCTGTTTTATTAAATATTCAGTGGCTGATCCCATTGTTAGACTTCTCTAGTAGTTTACTTCTCAACCATGACTATGTATTAGAATCACCTGGTTAGCTTTTTAATGTATTAATTTTCAAGAAATATTCCAGATTAATTTAGAATCACTATGAGTAGGGCCCAGACATTGTTAATTTTATTAAAGTTCCCAGATTATTCTAAAGTGCAGCCAAGGCTGAGAAAATATGTCATATCAAAAACCATCCTTTTCTTTTTGTGGTTAGGAGACTCTCATTCAGGTAATGAGTGGAGAGCCCTTCCTCTCAGGAAAATTGATCATGCAACACTAATACAGTGATCGATCATCCTCAGTTATCCGTGACTGAGAGGGTTCCACAGATGTGGATTTTCAGTGCTAAGACTGAGGAAGTCCCAGGCAAACAGGATCAACTTAGTCATCCTAGGTCCTAATGCACAATCTTGTAGATGAGTTCTACACATTTGAGGAAGGTTTTATTCCTCCCTAACCTGAGGGGTTGATTTGAGGGTAAATGCTCTGCCGTGGGCCATCCCGTTGCCTGGTTTTAAACGTGGTCATGTGATGCCGACTGTTGCTGCTGCAATAATCTGCAATCGTGAGAAGAATGCCAAGAGGACTGTAAGAGACATGGGCCTGGAGTGCTGCCACAGTTGAGCAGCTAAACCAAAGCCAGAATTCTGCCTACTTCCAGCATCCTTGTCATTTGAGAACATTAGTTTAATGTGGTTAGCTGAGTTTTTTTCTTTTTCTTTTTTGCTATTTGTGGGCATTGAGCTCTCAGTGCATCCAGGGTCATAACCTTAGAAAGTACGTTCAGTCAGACATTTGTTTTCCAATTCAGAACTGTCTCCAAATCCTGTTCACCATTGTCAGCTTCAAAACCTTCATCTGGGTTAGCTGTCCTGGTTTTCTGTTTTGTTTGGCTTGTTAACCCCACACCCCCTAGCCACTACCACTGCCCGCCCTAAACAGGAATGCGGACTATTTTCCTGACTCTGATCAGCACACCCTGGAGAGAATGACAAGTCTGGGAACTCATACCTTGGCAACACTCTGACACTTGCAGGCTGCAGTCCCATCTCCATTTCCAGACAAGGCCTCGGGGACACTGTGCGTGGTCAGGGCTTCAGTAGTTCTCTACCTTCTTGTCTAAAAAGAGGACAGAAATCAAAGAACTTCAATGTCACTTTCACTGAATCTCTGTTCCTTTAGTAATGCCAAAATGTTGATTAATACTTTATAACCAAATGGAAAAAAACTAACAGAACAACATTATGCCTTGGAACTTGGCATATTAACCATACTGATTCTCCTTCATTAATATCTCATTATGCAGAAATGCATATTTCACTTGATGATATTTGATCAGTTCTCAGTGACCTTGCTTAAAAATTACAATATCGCAGACATCCTAGATTCTAATTCCAAACGATGAAACTGAGCCTGTGAAACCCAGTGTGTTTATAAGAGCAAGTAAGAATGTGCATGCTGTCAGACTCGCTTTGCTCTTTTTCCGTCGGCTCTTACTGAGAGCATGTGTGGCTTTCTGGGAGCCAGAGCTGCACATGTGGGCCCTGGCAGAGCTGTCTGCGCTGGCCTCACACGAGGCTCCAACAGGACTCAGCCTTTTCTAAAGCGTTCTCACCTGCCTCTCAGCCAACTGCTTTCCCTCCCATTATTAAGGGAGTCAAGTTGGCAGTGACAACTGCACTTGTCCTAATATTGGAGTCATTTTTTCCACTACAGCATCATTCCCCTAGTGTTTTGTAGAATGCACTTAAGCCTAATAGGTTGGGAAAAACTGTCAGCTGATAAGAACCAGTCTATTTCATTTGCTTTATGTGAAGCTTATAAGGTGAAAATGCATACTGATGCTGTGAAACACTTGAATGGGAACAAGGAAGGTGTCTCGCCTCCATGCACGTAGCTGCACCCCTGAGTTCATCATGGGGAAATTCAGCATGGAAGAAGCAGCTCTTTCATCTCTTTCCTGAGCATATAACACCCTAGCTATGCCCATAATGTTTGGAAAGATGGAGAGATGTTGCTTACTATAAAGATAGCTATACTATACTATACTTATAGTATACTTATGGTATACTTATAGTATAGCTATAGTATACTTAATACTATAAAGATAAGCTATTATTTAGCAATCATGAACACTTAAGAGAGCCAGGGGTTGGTGCAAACAAATTTTTTAATTTCCCTTTGATTCAAAAATCAGGCCATGCCAAATGTGAGATGAGCATATGCGACTCCTTTTCTAAGCTTGCTTTATTTTTATTTCCCCACCTATATTTTCTGGTTCTATATCCCTTCTTTCCTCCATATTTTCTCTTGTGTCCTAGCCCTGGCCATTGTAGTTTATTTCCACCCATTTTTTTCCTTACTGGGGAAGACACTTGTTCTTTTGTTTACACTGAGTCATTTCCCTTTCTCTACAAAGAGACCCTATGCCTACTCTTTGTAGCCCCGCTGGACATCTTACCTTAACTCCGAAGACTTCCTGGTGCATGAAAGGGCTAGGAATCATCTGTGCCCCCCACCAAGACTTATCATGCAATATTTTCTAACCAGTTTCTCCTTGGTTTGCCCTCTTTAGTAAACTGTGAGCAAATTCAAGGCAGATACTAGATCATATTCTTCTCTGAATCCTTAGCACCATCAGGAGTGCCCACAAAGTAAACACTTGATGAAGGTTTGTTAAGTTAAATTGAAGTACCAAGAGAATATTATTCGACAACTTCCTTGACAGCAAAATATAAATATCTACATACCTCATGAGATTGTTCAAATGAGACTTACACATATAAAATACATGAGGAACATGACACATTGTCTGACCCAATGGGCACTAAATATTACTTTTACATCGTTTCCTCTCCCATTCTCCTGTACCATTCCTGATTATTTGGTGGTCAAAGTTCGTTTTTAGACTGAAGGTAGGGTGTAATAAAAAGAGAGGACATGGCAAACTTTGCTATTTTATCCAAAGTTTATAACACTCCATGCATTTATGTTAGAAATGATGTGCAGTGATCAGTATTGATTTGTATTAAAAAAAAATGAGAATTCAGAAAGTCTGGGAGCAAACTAGAAAAGGCAAACTAGAAGCTTTGAAATCCACTCTTTTTTTCAGTTTTTCATAAAATGCATCATGTAAAAAATACTGTTTTGTAGACTATTTTATCCCTGTCTTTTCCTATATACATATTACTGAATATTAAAATGTTTTATCATTAATAATCTTCTTTAGGTTGTCTGATTACTAAAAAGAAAATAGTTGGCAGTTTTATAACATACTCTTAAAACCAAGATGCTGTCAGAGTAAGAATTTTGGTTTTGCACTGTAGCATATTACCAGAATAATTGGACATTGTTGTTGACATCATGTTATGTGTAATTTTTTTTTTAAATTGAGATGGAGATTACTTTAAGTGTTTCAGTTTCTGGCGTATGCATATAGTCACATTAAAAGCTGTTCCTTTTGACATTCTTTCTCAATAAATGTCTCATTATTACTGCGGAATGGAAATCCAGCCAAATCCTTGTGTTCCAGATGGTTTAAGATTTGGAACATTTCATATGTGGAAAAACTGACCTGTTTCAGTGAAGCCTCCTTCAACTCTCATCTTAGGGCTAAAGTTACAGAAAAGGAGCCTTTATTTTGACATTTTTTCCTTTATTTTGCACCTTGTAGAGCCACCTTTATTTCAATTTAGTGTTTTTCAATCTATAGTAGAAGTAGATTTGTTTATTGTTCTTGGCTTTTTACATAGTGATTATGGAAAATTTCAAACATCATTCAAATTAGAAGAGTATAGTGAATCTCTATATAGCCACAACTCACTTCAGTATGATGAGCTCATGGCCACAATGGTTCCTCTGGACTCCCACCCACCTCTGTCCACCCCGTTGGTATCTAGTCATTGCATCTATAAATATTTCTGTATGTATCTCAAAAGGACAAACATCCTTTGAAACTCATCAAAAAATGGATCAATCCCCCTTAATGTCAAATATTTAGTTAGTGTTTACATTTCCACATTGTTTTCCAATGACCCTTATTTGCTTTGTTTCCTGGAACTCCTGTTCTATTATATTAAAGCACATACATAACTTTAAATTTTTAGGTACTCACATTTAAAACACAGAAAAAAGAAATAGATGAAATTAATTTTAATAATATATTATTTAACCCCAATGTCCACTATATTATCTGAACACCATATAAATTTATTAATTAAATATTAAAATATTAATTATATAATATAAAATAATTATTGAGACTAATATATTATCAATACAAATATTAATATGATAATTATTCTATATAAAATGATAAAAATTCTTATTTAAATATTTTACATTCATTTTTTTCCATACCAAGTCTAAAAACACATTTTTAGTTTACAAATATAGCATATTACAATTTGGGGTAGCCATAGTTCAAATGGCATAATCAGCAAAGAAGCTCAAGGGTTCCTGTTTTACCAAGTAATGAAATATATGGTTTTATGTTTTCTGAAATCTTTCTTTTCTATACCCTGTATTATTTATTTATTTCTCATGTTGGCATTATCATCTTTGTAGCCCTTAGTTTGAATTTTGTTTCTAGCAGTTGTTCAGAGTAAGAGATGTTTTCCTGGGAGGTCATGCCAGTTTATCAGCTTTAGGAAGTTTTTGGATCCAGAGTCCAATTAACAGCAGAATTTCTTAAAGTCCCCTTGCTCCAGCCTGCAAATTGGAGCCTCAATATCCTCTCCCAGTTATTATTTCTTTACTCAAAGTACCTGATGAGATTCCAATGGTACCTGATGGCATTTTTACAGTTCTCTGACCCAGACCTTTCCGAGGTTCCTTCTCTTTGCTTTCCTTTTGCATAGTCATTGATACTCTCTCTTATGCTATTGCTGGTTTGTTCCCTACTGTTTGTATTTTGGGGTCTGTGATAATTCCTTGCCACCTAGGTTTGTTGTTGATGTTGACAATGGAATTTTTTTATATCATATTCATTTTGTTTTTATTCAGGAAAGACTAAAGAAAGAAACAAACAATAAATTATGCCACTTCTGCTACCATCCTCCCACAATCCTTTAAATTTTTCTTTTTACTTACCTATATAGAAATATTTTATTAATTAAAGTTGTGGGTAGTTATTAACTGTGAATTTTCGGTACCCATTTATTGACTTGATTGCATTTATTAAGTATCACACCAAGGCTATTACACATCTTGGTTTTTAGAAATATGTTCTAGCAGTGGAGACTTATCATTGAAATGAGCTTCTGCAAGTAGTAAACTATGCACTGCTCTTTAATATATTGTATGCTTAGAAACTTTATATTAAGAGAAAAATGAAACTGGAACACGAATATTTAGAAATAAGTAACTCATTAATCATTGTAACTTCAACTCTGTTATTAAGTAGAAAGGTGAATATACTTTTTAATCTGTTAAATATTGTTATTACCTCTAGCAATAGAACAAAAATCGAGCAGCATCTCGGCCACCTTTCCTTGCTCTGACACAGAAGCATTGAAAAGATCCATTGCTTTGCAGGTCTGGTTGCTTTGACAGATCTAGTAGCATTCTGTATAGGTGATAAAATTGCATTGGAGAGTAAATAAAACAGATGCTCCATATATATTTTATTCTGTAGATGCCTTCTTTATCCCCTCCCTACTAATGATAGCACATGCAACATATTTTACTTAAATAAGATTCTTTCATGCAGATGTTCAAATAAGTATCAAAAAATTAGCCACTAAGTTACTTAACTCTACAAAGTAGCAGGAAATGTCAAAGTTCACATTTAAAAATTGTTTCTAACATAAAGGCAATAATTTAGACCATCCAGGAGATGATGACCTTCTTTAGTAGTTCAGAAAGATGAAAGTTGAAGCCAATGGTTATTGGTATTCTAAACACTATGAAGATAGATTTTGTTGCTGTATTCAGCTGCACTGAATAAGTGACTATATATGTCATTAAAAATTGATGGTCAAAATGATGAATATAATTTGATTTGTATGATAATCCTTCAACAAATTATAAGCTATATTCTCTGGAAAATTATTAACAACACTTTATACTAGGAAACAGTGAAATTCTTTCTTAAATAAAACTTTGACCATGTGTTCAATAAAAATTACTATCTTCAGTGCGCCCGGCACTGCTTTGTGTGTTAGGGAAATAGCACTGAACAAAAAATAGACAAAAATTTCTGCTCTCATGGAGCTTACATTCTTTTTTTAAGTAATACACAACATAATATAAAACTGGTGAAACAACAACTACTATGTTTGAAGTAAAGGATCTTAACTACTTTGCTTCTTCTATCTGCACTATTCGGTTTCATTCTCTTCTTGACTCTAATTTGGAAATTCATTTGCTGCAGTGCAGTTCAGTAAATGAAACATGTAGTGTATTTCTGTGCATATCACCCTCAATATAGTGATGAAGTGAAGCCGGTATCTTTGAGTCTCTCTTAGTATGTTTGGAATCCCAGCACCATGGGGACTCACCAACTGAGGGAAACATCTCTTCCACCAGATCAACAGGAATCTCTCTGAATAGCGTTTCACACAATGTCAGGCATCCTCTTTCTTAGGTAGTGGCAATGCTTTTGTATTGTTGCTGTGCATTGGCATTCCTGCCAGTCACTATGATCAGCTTGAATGCCATCGTTACTGCTACCTCTTCAAAAACCCAGTTCTCTAGTAGCCTATGTTCTTGGTGTGACTTGTGTGCTAAGAATACAGCCTTTGCCTCTCTCTGCAAAACCAAGTTACTTTGGATGGAAGAACACATTTTTAATCCACTTAAGATATGACTTAAGAAGATCATTAATTATTCACTCACTCCTTTGTTCATTTATTGTTATTCATTCATTCCACTATTATTTCATGTATTATTATTTATTCACATTTATTCACCAAATAGTTAATGTGAGTGCACTGTGCACTACACTAAGTAGCAAAAATAGCCATTTCCCACAGCTACAAAGATTAGAGTTTATTGGGAAAGGAAGATACTCATTTTTTAAAAATCATACAAATGCAAAATTTCAACTGTAATAAGCACAATGAAAGAGAGACACATGCAACTAAGAGGTTTTTAAAAAAAGGTATATGATATCAAGAGAGATTCAAACAAATTATTCCTTTAAAAGTGGTTAAGAGGGTGAGGCATGGAGAGAAGCATTTTCCAAAGCAATTGCCAAAGAATTCCTGCTAAGAATTCAGAGTCCTTTCAAAACACCAATGGTAGGACCCTCCAATCTCATTTGTTCCTTCGAACCAACAGGAAATAATTCTCACCAGCACCCCTGGAGTCTGGTGCCACTGACTCAGAGCATTCTCCTTATTGGAGGGTACCTATGTATACATAGCAAAATATTCTTGAATCGTGCCTAACCAGTTTGTCTTACAGAATAATTTGTTATGGCTTTTATACTCCTTCTTTGCCACAAGCTATTACAATTAAACCTTCTTATGGGTTCTTGACTTTCCATTTGTATTCCATGGTAGAATCACTCTAGAGTAGCCTAAAACTACCTTATACTAGTTCCACCTGTTCTAAAACTTTCTGTAAATGAAATGCAGTGTGTGTGTGGTCACCTGGTACCTATCACAGGCTCTTTCCCAGGCCACGGACCTATTCCTACTGTATTATATAAGCATCCTGGAGAGGTAGTTTGGTTTTATCCTCAGCCAAAGTCAGCCTCAGACTCTTCAAAAAAATATCTGTACCCTCTTTCTGTTCTTCTTTTCAGTTTTCTCTCGTCTCTAGGGAGCGGCTATCGCCCCCATTTGCTCTGCTCTGGAATGCTGGCCTAGTGGCTCTTCGTTAGTTCCTCAACATGACCACTAGGATACGGTCCCTTGCACCCAAGTCACCTTGGTAGGTACGTAAGCATCACAAGAGGAACTCTTCCTCTTAGCTTCCCTGCCATTAAGAATTTAAATCCTTTGATATATACCAAGCTATACCTTTAGAGATTTTTGCTTCTTCTAATTTAAGTTCTCCCTATGCATTTGAGTATGAGGTGCTATGGTAGGCAGTGGAGGTACTTTTTAACTTAAATCTTATATATGAGATTAAGTTTCTTCCTTTCTTTCTTTTTTCTTTTGAACAATCCCTATTATTTAAAAACCCTGCACCACTTTGTTTTGATCAAAAGTCACATAGCCTTTCTTCACCTTATTAAAAAAAATTTCACCTAAAATGTAGTTGTATTTTTTAAAATAACAAATAAATATATTGCCAGTTAGCAGAGACCCAGAGGACGTTTATACCAACTTTTGTCATCATTTCTCTACGAGTGTTGCTTGCTCCCTTTTGCTGAAGCCGTCAATTCTTAAATCTCAGCATTTAATTTGTATATTACACATTACATTGTATCTCGGCCTTTAGTAGCCTTTGAAGATATTGTGGTTACCTTCAGTCCTTTTGAGATAACTATTGAGACTAACTCACAATGATTATGGCTTTTTGAGTCAAAACAGTTTTTTTCTGGTTCCTGAGGATATGATTTGTATATAAATCTCTCATCTACTGAAAACACATTTGCAAATGAAAGATTAGTGGATTTAATTTCCATTGTTTTCTATGCACTACATAATGTTCTTGCACATATATTTTGTTTCTTGCTGCCCCAGTAATAGATTTCATAATGGAAGGCAGTCCCCGTTCCATGCTGAGAAGTCTGTGGTGGTGCAGTTTTCCAGAGGCATCTATGTGTCTGCCCAGTGCACACTTGGGTTCATAAGATTTGGGTATTTCTGCATTGCAGTTGTTGTAACAGTTTCTATGGGTGGTTGAAGGCGTGCTCTGAAGTCCAGATCTTCCTGGCGCCAGCCACCTGCGCAATGTCTGGGCAGTTCAATGACGCAGAGGCCATACCTGCCCCTGCCCTGTCCCCAGAGCCATCCCTGTGGCCCTGGACTTGCCCATGCTGTGGGGCCCAGCGACCCCATGCACTGCCTCAGGGCTTATGCCAGCCTAGGTTTTTCAAGATCAACTTTCTTTAGATAAGACAATCTTTAATGCTTCCCAGCATCATTACATTTCACGGCAGCGGGTAAGTAAGGTAACCAACAGCTGCCTCCATTTTCCTCGCCCTTAATTTTTGATTGATACATATTTCCCTGTTATTTCTGGGGCTGGATTGGAGCTAGATAAGTTAGTTCTGTTTCTTATCTTCCAGTAAACTATGCCAAATTCTGTTGACAGGCACCAGTTGGCATAATACTCAGCCTTGGGAAAACAAGTATTCACACACACAATGTACTGCTGTAATGGAATTTCTGGTATTTTATAGTTTATAGTGTAAATGTTTTCTGTTTACATGTACCTCTAAAATATGTAGTCATTTTGAAAATTGATTTGCTTATGTGAACCAAGAGGTTTTGTGATAAAAATTGTAAAGATGCCGTTCTTTTTTAATAGGCACTAAAGAAAATATGATCTTCTGCTAGAGTTGTGCCACCTCCTTACCACTGAGAACAGCAGAACAAACGTAGGAAAGCAAGTCTCTAGTGTTGCACACCAAGGTAAGACACGGGAGATGTTTGTGTGTTTTCAATGATGGTTTGGAATAGCCAGCAAATGCTGAATTCAGTGACATGAATCTTTATGCTTCATTCTGAGAATGTGGACATTCTCTGTAGTAAACAATCTCTTCACAAGCCCTCTAAGAATCTAGGTTCTTATGAGATGTCATGCCAGGAAGAAAGTTGGAAAAGTTTGTGAATTGGGGGTTCAATGGAATATTTGTGAGAGGATAAGAAGCTAGAAAGAAAATTTTGGTTTCCTAAGTTAAGAAACACTTATTCCTTGAAATGATAATAAGAATCAGTTTGATCTATTTTTTTTCTTTTGGTTCATTTAAGATTTTTTTCAATGCTTTTTAAAATTTAAAAGAAAATTTACTGTTCAAATACATTTGGCTCCATTTTCCCACCACCACTTTCTCCTGCCCCACCCACTCCCACCTCCCTCCCTCAATCAAAAATTTATATGGAACCATAAATGACCCTAAATAGCTGCATCAATCTTGAGAAAGAATAACAAAGTAGGAGAGATCATAATACCTGACACCAAACTATATTACAAGGCCACTGTAATCAAAAAAGCCTGGTACCAGCATAAGAACAGACACATAGATCAATAGAACAGAATAGAGAGCCCAGAAATAAATCCATGTCTCTATGGTCAATTAATATTCAACAAAGGGAGCAGAAGCATAAAATGGTATAAAAATAGCCTCTTCAACAAATGGTGTTGAGAGAGCTGGACAGCTACATGCAAAAAAATGAAATTTGACCACCAACTTATACCATACACAAAAATAAACTCAAGATGGATAAAATATTTAAGTATAAGTCTTGACACCATAAAAGTCCTAGAGAAGAACATAGGCAGGAAACTCTCAGATATTCCATTGAGCAATATTTTCACTGATATGTCCCCTAGAGCAGGGGACATAAAGGAAAGAATAAACAAGTGGGACTTTAGCAAAATCAGAAGCTTCTGCACGGCTAAAGAAAACATCAATAAAATGAAAAGGGAACCAACTGTATGCAAAAATATATTTGCCAATGTAAGCTCAGACAAGGGTTGATCTCCAAAATATATGAAGAACTCACATGACTCTACTCCAGGAAGACAAACAATCCAATTAAAAAATGGGCAAAGTACCTGAACAGACACTTCTCGAGGCAGGACATAGAGAGGGCCTGGAGACATATGCTCACCATTGCTAGCCATCAGAGAGATGCAAATTAAAACCACAATGAGATACCACTAAACAAATCAACAAACAACAAGTGCCGGCAAGGTTGTAGAGAAAAGGAAACCCTAATAGACTGTTGGTAGGAATGCAGACTGGTGCAGCCATTGTGGAAAAGAGTTTGGAATTTCCTCATAGAGCTAAAAAATGGAACTGTCTTTTGACCCAGCAATTCCACTGCTAGGATTATACCCTAAAAATCCCAAAACACCAGTTCAAAAGAACCTATGCACCCCAATGTTCATAGCAGCATAATTTACAATAGGCAAAAGCTGGAGGCAACCTAAGTGCCCATCAGTAAATGAGTGGATCAAAATGCTATGGGACATTTACACAATGGAATACTAATCAGCAGAAAGAGCAAGCTACTACCCTTCGCTACAGCATGGATGGCACCGGAGAGCATCATGCTAAGCGAAATAAGCCAGGAGGTGAAAGACAAATATCATATGATCTTACTTTTAAGTGGAACCTAATCAACAAAACAAACAAGCAAGAAAAATATGACCAGCATCACTGAAAGAAAAAAATCAACAGTAATGGAAGGGGAGGAGAGGGGAGGGTAATGGGAAAAAAAGGGGGAGGTCAAGTCAAGGATTAAGAATCAGTTTGATCTCTTCAGAAAGCTATCTCCCAGGACCTCTTATACCTGGATTCGGTGTTTCTCTAAGGTGCTACCCAAGCTTGTTTGGCCCTATGCGTCACAGTGCATGAGAAGCTGTATTAAAACTTCCTCCTTGATTGCTTTTCTCCTTTCAATTCAATGCTTGTTGAGGCCAGAGGTTGCAGTTTTTTCATCATTATAGAGCCTAATATAAAATTGCTCCTTCATATACATTTGTTAAATTAAATATATAACATAAATTAGTTGCATATAACAATAAACAAAATGACTTAGGCCATTACCATTTAATCTCTTCCATTATGTGATACCTCAGAAGAGATTAAATGATAACATCCTAAGTCACTTTGCTTAGGTAATGCTTAATAGTTAGATTACACACACACACACACACACACACACACACACACACACACACGAAATGCCACAATTCCACAACAAAATGATTCCAAAGAATAGACAGAGCTTTGAAAAGGCTGCACAAAGCACTAAGATTAGAGAAACAGGGATTCATATCACGAGGTGGCCATTTCCAGAGACAGTGACTTTGATCAGTGTAGGGGTTGTGAAGCAAGTTGCAGTCATACAAATGCAGACCTGGAGCACGTGTGAGAAGAACCTGGGACACAACAAAGAGGATCCAGATGGAAGCAGAATTACTTTTTCAGCAGGAAATTGTCAAAGGCTGTCATCATTTACTTGGTGAGGTGAAACTAACATCTCATACGTTTCACACTGAATCGACTCTCATTCTTTGCATATACACAGGTATATATAAGCCACATTTGTTCACTCTAGACAAGTTCAGATTTGTAGAATCTGGCTCAGGAGATGGCTAACTTATAGCATTTAGTGCTCAAAATGTGTGTAACTCCTAAAGCAGCCTACTTAAAATATTGAGCCTGAAAAGGCTTCTTGCTTTGTTCTGAAGATTTGGTAGTAATTCTGCATGACTAGCGCTCTGTGTAGTCTGCTTCTTCCACGATTTCAATGCAGTTTTTAATCTCACCTCCTTTATCTAACCCTCTGCAAACTGACATAATTATAGAGAAGTGAGAGACTAAGAAAAGGTATTCTGCAGAGGTGAATTAAAGTTATTTTAATCATTAATAACAGCAAAAAATTAAAATGAAATAAATTGCTAAAACTAATGCAATTCTTTAAAAATCTTAGAGTACAAAAATTCATTTTGTTATTTATAAGTTAGATATACTTGACTAATTGTTAAAATATGAAATGTTTGCATAAATATGTCTTCCTTTTCAATAATCTATATTTTTAAATCTATGTCACTTTTAAGATTCAAAACACTACAAATTTTATAAAGGGAAAAGCCCTTTGACCTACCTCATCACCACCTACTCAAATTCTTTTAGTTTATTCTATTTATGTCTATATTTTAAAATTACATATATATCTTTATTTACCGATTTCTGTTTACCTTATAATATGGAAGATGAAATTTTAGCAGTGTTATAGCGCATGTGCCCTTTTTCCATCTTCCATTTTTCCAATAAAAACAGACCATAATTTAGTTAAATCACTACTCGATAACTGCCTAATGTGATTATGTAAGTGAGGTTTATTGCTTAGCCAGATATTGTACTCTGATTACATTTCATTTCCTGTAAAACTTCTTTGTTCTAATTGCAGGTATTTTCCTTTCTCTTCTGGTTTACTTAGTTTGCCGTGCTCTTATCACTTTATAATTAAGTTTTCCAAAAGTCTCCAAAAGAATTGTAAATCTTTCTGGCTATTATTTTACAAATGGTCACATATCAGGGTGTTTCCTGGGTTTCCTTTTGGCCTCGAGTTCTCAGTCCTGTCTAAATCAGAGTGGCTCCTGTTTGGCCTGCACTGTCCACCTCTACTGCCACTTTTCAATCATTTTAATAAATAAATCGAGGCGATAATTTCAGTTGATGTAGTAGGCAGAATTCCTGGGAAGGGCCCCCAAGATTTCACAGCCCTGAATACCCAGAACCTATGATCGTGATTTTACTCCCATGATTGTGTTACCTTGTAGTGCGGAGTTCACCTTAAGAAGGGGAGATTGTCACGTGAGATCTTAAAAGCAGAGAACTTTCTCCAGTTGGCATCAGAAAAGGAAGGCAGAGGGAAAATCAGATTTTAAGCCCAGGAAGGATTTGATGTGCCTTTGTTGGCTTGAAGGTGGGGGAGGGGGGAAGATAAATGATAAGGAATAAGGTGTTGTCTAGGAGCCAAAACGGGACCCCAGCTAACTGCCAGCCAGGAAATGGGAACCTCAGGCCCACAGCCACAAGCAACTGAATTCTTCCAATAACCCAAGAGAATGGGTTCTCTCCTGGGCCTCCAAATGAAAGCCCAGCAGGTCAACTCCATGGCTTTAGGCCTTCAGGACCCTGAACAGAGGACTCAGTGGAGCCCACCTGAGCTTAAACCTGACTGAAAGAACTGAGAAATAATAAAGTTTATGTATAGAAATCTGATATTGTTCTAAGTATTTCACTGGACAGATAACCAAGAAACTAATAGTAGCACAACTACTTAGCATTAGAAAGGAACTTATTAGAACTCACTAATTCTTATTAACATTAGAAAGTACAAATAATACAGAGTGGGGGCAAAAGTAGGTTTACAGTTGTGACTATGTGTAACAGAGTTTATTCCTGTGTTGTTATTTATTAATTATTATATTATTTTCCATGCAACCAACTGTAACCTCCTTTTGCCCCTGCTCTTATATATACATTATGAATGAATCTCAGAAACTTTTTGTTGATCCAAAGAAGCCAGAATTAAAAGAAGTCATATTCTATGATCCCCTTTACATAAACTTCAAATGAGCAAAACTAATTTATGGTAATAGAAATCAGGAAATTCTGCCTCTGAGGGCAGTATGGGAGAAATGAGATTGGCTAGAAAGGGCCATGAGAGATCTTTCTGGAGTGATGGAAATATTTGATACCTTGTTTTGCTGGTTGTTTCCTGGATGTGTATAAATGCAAAAACTCATAGAAAGGAATACTTAAGATCTGTACGTATTTCTATATCTATAACATATTTCAATATACATAAGTTAAGATGAAAATTAAATGAATTCTTTGTCATCATCCAAGGTTGAAGTGATTACTGGCACATCTGAACTGCTAGGTAGCAACATGTAAGGGGTTCCTCAAGACAGTGAAGCAGAAGCTGTGTGGTGACATTTCACCTACTGTCTGAACTTCTTAAGTCCTGTCTAGCCACACATTTTTTAAATGTGTTTATTTTCTCTCACTTTGCAACCCCAACAAATTTATGAGTTCTTTGATGACAAGGATGTCATGGTGCCTACCAGAATGCTTACCTAGAATAAGCATTCAATAAATAATTGGTGATTCAGTTAATTTATACACTTAATTTATAAAATAATTTCTTTTATAATTTGTAATATATAAAATAATTTATTCAGTTAATTTATAAATTATTCAGTTAATTTATACAGGTAAAATACATGATAGAATAAGGTAGGAAAATAATACCACATAATAATTTGCATATGTTTAACTAAATTTTCAATGACAGTTATAATCTTATCTGTTCTTCAAATATTCAGCTATTTTTAGAGCTCTAGTATTTAAATATCGTGTTCATAATGTCATTATATATTTAATCATTACTTGAACTCCTATATCTTGTCTCTTAATGCATTTGGAATCTTTTCTCATCTTCACAAAACAGGCCTCTTTTGGGATAACCAGTGTAATCTTTTCTTTCTTTTATAAACAAACCCCCTTCTTTCCTAAGCTGCTTTCTCTATTGCTATTTCTGTGAAACAACCTGAATTTGTGATTGTCTTTCTTCCTTGAAGCACAGCCTTTTCTTAATTTGATAGTAAACCTTCTACAGCATTATTGACTTTTGTTAATAGCAGTGTACTATCAAGGATTAGATATATAATATTTTTGTTTAATAAAGATTTCTAATAAAATCATTTAATTGGCTGCATTTATAGGAGGGATCCATGAAATGTATTTGTAAATACATATGCTACATTAAAAATACAAGATAATAAAAATAGGGCATAGCCATAGAGCAGTATAAATTCTTGGAACTACAAGAAAATATTAAGAATAATTTACTTTATTAAGTATCAGTGCTCTGCTCCATTTTCCAGTCCACTAATCTATTCAATCTACTTTTAATTAAAACTCACTGCCTCCTGTAATCTTAAACTAATCTTTGAAAATTGAAGACATAAAAAAACAGAAAAGAGAGTGGGTTTTGTTGACAGATGATAAAGAACAATAACTGGACTTTTCAGATTTTCACCGGCTAATATCGGAAGTCTGGATTACCCTCCGGTGGCTCTGTAATATTTTGTTTCATTCTCAGATAAAGGGCTGTGACTCTCCTCAGTGGGGTCTGTAACCTCGCTTTTGCTTTGTTACTTTCCGTCTCAGACAGATGTAACTGAGGATCCAGTGCAAGGCTGAATATTAGAAATATGGATGATACTGGTGCCTTACAAAGTAAGATGATTGATGCTTGAGACTTCCTAGATTCTAAATGCCTGCTAGGTCATAGTTCTTAAAAATAAACCACAGTCGTGCTGCCTCAACACCTTAGTCCCTGGGTCAGAGTCTGAGTATCAGTCCTCTGAATACCTGACCTAGTGCTGGCTTAACTTTCTTCCACAGTAATTACAGGGAGGTATCTGTGCTCATGTCCTAAAGGAGGGAGGATGGATGTAATATAAAATTATCGTTTAAAAAATGTTATTATAAGCCCCATACACAGAATAATGTAGCAAATTTCTTAAATATGATAATGTCTGGTTTTCCCATAAGATGATTTTGAGAATTAAATACAACATATGTACCTTTTTTGTATAATTTTCATTGAGTTCCACTTACAGAGATGACATTCATTCTGATGAGTTTTAACAGTCTGTATACCTGCCCAGGTAAAATTGCCAGGAGATCCTAATTCCATAATATTGAGACTTCAAGGGACCTGGATCCCAAATGCCTGCCTCTGCCTTATATTTTACACTCCAGGGTAAATGTTTGCTGCCAGAGGTTATGAATAATGATGAACAAAGACATAGTTTTTGTGTTAAAATATTCTATAAGAATTTAACATTAAAAAAAGGAAGACAAAACCTTTTGTGCTACAGCTAACAGTGTTGGCTAGGTTTTGTTTTTGCAGGCGGTGCCCATGCTTCGCCTTTGTGGTTCTCTGGTGGAAAAAGACAAAAGGCACTGGGACTGTTAAGTTGGTAAAAGGAGGAGGAAGCCACATGAAAGGGTGTTTTGATTCCTCTTTCCCTTTCATCATACACTAGTTCATTCAACCACTATTTTTGACTACTGACTGTCTTCTGGGCACTGTGTTAATCTCTGGGAATGTAATATCACTTTCCTGGTGCATATTATTTACTGTATGAGGGAAAGAGAAGATTATTGGGCACTTAATATTTTTCAGGTGCTTTTAAGTAATTTCTATGTATTATATTATTTTAACTCCCCCTCCTTCCACAACAACCATGGAGAGGCGGATGTTAATGTTACTCAAATAAAATCACTTTAAAAGAATTAATTTATGTCTATATAGATATCTATAGACTAAGTCTATATAGAAATCTATAGACTAGGCCACAGTGGATAAGGAAAATAAAGAAATTCTGACTGGGCATCATAAAGCACAGCAAAAGTGGAAGCAGATAGATGAGTTCCTGGTTGGAAGCCTACAGGCTAGTCCTGCTCTCTTTTGTAGTATGGAACCTTGTCACCCTCGGACCTGGGAACCATCCTGACTTGCTGGCTGGGACATTAAACCTGGGGATGATGGATGGGAGCATTTAGAGGTGCAGAGGACCTAGGCTTCTAGCATCTGAGTTTCAACTCTGAAGCCTTTTTCCAGAGAAAATTATGACATGTCAGTTGCTCATTTCTGAGGGGATGGTACACTTCAGATGCATTGCATGTTTAATTGACTTATTAAGGAGTATTTTCCCAATACATATAGTGGGAGTAAGGCATGTTACCTCCAGAATATTAAGTCAGTCTTATTTGTAAGAAATAAATCAGCCAAAACTACTGTATATTTAATGAGATTAGTCAACTGTATATACACTTCTCAATGTCAATATGTCAGTCTTGAGTAGCCAGGGAAGGTCACTGAACAGGACTGAAAAAGAAGGGCTTTGTTAGTATATACAGGTTGTACGCTATTGAAATGTATTTTATCCTGCCTAAAAAAAGGAGAGGAAAAAAGAATAAAGATTAAAGAAAGAAAAACACAGAAAACAGAAGGAGAAGAAAGATAAAAGAAAGAAAGAGAGACTAAGTGGCAATGGAAGGGAACTGGTCAACTTCAGAAATAGAAAGGGAGGAGGAAAAAAATAGAAAGACTCATAAGTTGGGTGTCACCATCAATGCCTAGGAGATAGAAAGTTCTGGTTCCCCTATGTAATATGTAGTCCTGTCCCTATGATAAATTAATTCTATTAGTGGCTGTGGATTCATTAGCTTAATAAAGTGCGGTAACCTTCACCTTTAAGGGTAGCCAGCATTCTACTGTGGTTTTGTTTCCATTCCCTTATGAACCTTAGTTTACCCTGATTTCTTGTGATGAATTAAATTGTGAATGCTAGGATTATTGTGTGTGACAACTACATTTCTCATTGTAAATTGGTAAGTTTATTGTTTGTGAGTTTGGTGGTTGTGAAACATCACTTAGTAGTGACCAACATTGTGTTTACTGAACCAACATGCTAAGGTCAAACACCAGACTATGGTGATCTGACCAATACCTGCTCCCAGGTGTTAGCTTCATCATATTTTGATTTTGACCCATATGTTTGCATCACAGTTTCTTATTATGATTGTAGTTTTTAGCATCATAAACACGAAAGGTTAACATTAACTAAGAGCCCACTATCTGAGGTATACCATATTGTGTCTATTTTCTTAATTATACCTCATAACAGCTTTTAAAAGTAGTATCATAATTTTTAAAGAGTGGTCTTCTAAGCTGGAAAGTATTTTTCATCAACCAAATTTCAGGATCCATATGGAGCCATAGGAGCAGAATGCTTGTCCTGTTAATCTGACCAGCAAAATCAACCCTATCAATATGTTGATAAATGTCATTACTAGATTTCTCTCACATCTGAGGCCAGAATAATTTCTTACTTTAAAGAAGAGAAAAGTAAAGCCCAGAATGATAAAGTGCCAAACTAAACTTCCTCATATTTAAAAATCTAATTATTGACAGAGCTGGCATTTTTGCCCAGGTTTGCCTGACATCGGTTTGTGCTTATTTCCTCTGAGATATGTTTATTCCCTAACTTTTAATAGACAAGATATTAGTTTTGTGTATAGCTAACTAACTAATTAACTAATTAGACAAGCATGAATTCCTAAACCTTTAAACATAGTGAAATTTGCATGTGGCGAACTTGGAGATCTGCCTTTAGTTATAAATTCTGAAAATTCCACCTGTAACTTAAATATTTGCACATGTAGAAAGTGACTGTGGGAATTTTCTCCCTTTATTTATTCTTTGGATTCTTTCAAGTTAACATGAAAACTTTTCTGGTTTCCTCATACCCTCATCCACCCACACCCTGGGATAACTGAAGTTCTTCCTCTACAAATGAAGGAATGAAGTGTCTGAGAGCCTGCAGAGGAAGCTGGGATGCCCACAGAGCAGAGAGAGTTCGGAAGAAAAGAGGGCAGAGAAGAGAAACTGGACTAACTAAACACTACAACTGTAACAAAATGATGGACAGACGATGGCAGATTCCTAAATGTAATTATAAAATAATGTTTAAGAGTCGGAAAAGTATAATCCATATAAATGATTATTAATGTGCCAAATAAACTAAAATAATCTAATAATCTAAAATGGCAAATGTCTGCCAGATCAGGGGTTTGACATTTCTTGTAAACCACAAAAATGTCTCACTATAATGAAAGGAATGGAAACAGTGGTCCCTGTGTCAGGCTCCCCATTTTTTTCTACTTCACACTCGGGCTTCTCTTACCTAAAAAGCCAAAGCCCTATTGACATGCAGAAGTCTATTGGATTTAGGTATGTAAAGAGTTTAGCTGAATCAACAGGTCTGTGAACAGTCTCCGAGTAAGAGTAGAGGCCTGGGAGTTTCCTCACAGTGGGTTACCACTTGGGTTCCTCAGTGATACCTGCCTTGTATTCTCTAGGCAAGCACAGTCCTATTGGATGAGAGAACAATGCCTAATAAAACGGTGAATTTCCCTGCATATTGGAGGATGATGCAAAATTAGAATTTAAAGGTCCTGCAAGATAGAAATAATTGCAAATGCCTTTTTCTCTAAGCCTTATATCTTGAACCTAAAAGAATTATGGGTTTCCTTTGGACCTCTAAACAATATCAAAACAACACTAAACTTTCAATGAAAATATTAGAAACCCCATGTTTGGTAAGGCTAAATATTTGATCTTGTTCTAAATAGCAGAGACTAGCTTGATCCACAAAAGATCAGACAAAAAAAATGATAAATAAGCTTTTTTTTCTTCAAACTATGTCCTTTTCATAATAAACAAACCAAGTATATTCACATGCAGAACCTTATAAGGCTCTCAAAGATGTAAGAAGCTAAGGATAAACTTCATGTGTTGTATGGCTAGTCCCATGGGAAATAGAAACCATGCAACCACAGAAGTAAAAACAAATGACTTAAGGGAAAATCATTTCCTTCTGCTTTCACCTTGATTGAAGCAAATTTTCATTTTATATGAAGATGCTTAGCTCTGGCAAAGTCACCTTAAAGCTGCTTCAAAAAGTTATAAATGAACCAGGATTAAAGAGAAAAAAATTATACAGGAAACTATTTGTCTCTTCTTCCTATATTACAATTATTCCAGATCATGACTACAAACATTTTAATGCTGAAATACACTGAAGAAATAATAATACATTTTCCTGAAGAAATTTCTGATGAACAATATAGTGAATTTTATAGATAAGAATTAAATCCACTTAATAGCAGCATCTGAAAGTAGTTATTAAAATGTGTGTTTCCTGAGTTTTTTTAAAAATGTGAAAAGATTAAGCCAATAACAGGAATTCTTTCTGAAATTTTAGTTTTCTATTATATCTCACATAAAAAATTAATTTAAAAATTTTAGTACTAGGTTTTAAGCACTGCCTCAAGTTGTATTTTTCTTATGAGGTAGTATGCAAATCATATCAATAATGTAATGATCTCACATTGGTAACTTTACTTAAAATGTGGTGTGTTCTATTTCATTCTGAACTGAAGTTTCAACCAATTTCTAGAACAAGCAAAATCATACAAGTATATATTCACTCAATATTGAGTATCTATCATGTGTTTACCAATATGCTAGGTATCGGGAGTACACACGAACAGTGTGAGGGAGTAGACAGTCACATAAGCAAGTGCGATTGATGAGGTTTGCTCTATACT
Source organism: Pteronotus mesoamericanus (assembly GCF_021234165.1). Lineage (NCBI taxonomy): Eukaryota > Metazoa > Chordata > Mammalia > Chiroptera > Mormoopidae > Pteronotus > Pteronotus mesoamericanus. Next base: position 28,066,326 of record NW_026555245.1, on the reverse strand, counting down.
GTATAGAGTATACGCCTAAGTGAGCTTAACTATTGGAAAGGGTGTCACCCAGAATCACCCCTAAGCATCAAGAGCCCTTATCACCTGACAGGCACTGAAAGCAAATCTAACTATGGAAAAGTGTGCATTATCCTAAAGAAATGTAAGAAATAAAGAGTATCTTCTTTCCATCATGTGGTAACAGAATATCCAATTACTTATGTAATATGTTCCAAAAAGTTTACCTTGCCATGACAGAAAAATGATATGCTCCATCTTCTCTTACTCACTAGTGTCTCATTCATTCTTTCATGTCTCTTTCCTATCAGTATTTAGTTTTCCTGTTTTTATAAACATCAATCCAGAGAACTGGTTGAGATGATCCAAGACAGCAGTATATCCGAGGTCTAGTTCAGTCTCTGGGAACATTATCTGGGAGGGACAGAGTAAAGAGAGAAAGAGAGACCGAACTCTTGTTAGCCAAGTCAAAATTGTAAGCCCTGTAATCACTGGAGTACCACAGATCAAAATAAGATCACCCTGACTCCATTAACATGTATCTGATGTTCATCCATTTTTTTTGCAATGTGGCTCTTTTGTAACTACTTCTGCTTTTTTATTGAAGTAAGAAATGTCAGTTTTATGTCCTAGCTGATGTGGCTCAGTGGACTGAGGGCCAGACTGAGAAGCAAAGGGTCACCGGTTTGATTCCCAGTCAGGACACATGCCTGGATTGCAGGCCAGGTCCTCCACAGGGGGCATGTAAGAGGCAACCACACACTGATGTTTCTCTCCTTCTCTTTCTCCCTCTCTTCTCCTCTCTCTAAAAATAAATAAATGAAATATTTTAAAAAATAAGAAATATCAGTTTTAGAGAGTGAGGAGATACATGAGAGTGATGGACGATTAATAAGAGATGTGAAATAGCTGTCTCAATTGTGGTTATAAAAATTTAAATATACATAATTCAGTCTCTCTAAATTTGCCCTAGTATTCTTTTTTAAATACTTAATTTTTTCCCCAGCTTTGTCATTCTGCAGTTCCTCTCACATGCCATGAGAAAGATGGGAACATTTGGGAAGTCAGCTTTCTTTTGTGCTCACAAAGGTGTTTAATATCCTGAAGGGGTTAATGTGTAGCCCTGAGCAAGTCATTTTCACTTGGGAATATGTTTCATCTGTTAAATACATGTAATAGTTCCTGCTGTGCTATTTTATTATGATTTATGGATTTATAATGATTTAGTATCTATTTACTGTATTCTGCCTACTATGTTAGGATACAATGATAAATCCAATAGGCACGTGAAGAAGTAAGATAATAAAATGTGCCCCATGCCGCAAATGCACAGTCCTATGGTAGCGCATTGCTGTGATTGGGAGACTTCCAAGTTTACATTATATTTTAGTCTTGAAAGTTGAATTGGTGATAATTGAGTTGAGCATAAAGGAGGAATAGGATACCATCAGTAAAGAAGGGGTCAATCTAAACAAAAGCATGGAAAGCAAATATCATAGTCAGGTGACAACAGGTAATTCAGTATAATTGTACACCAGGGTGGGGTGAGAGAAGGACTGCGAGTAAAAGGTTACGCTATGAATGTAGGTTGAAAATTGAATCCCTTACTTAGAATTGCAATGGTTATATTATATATACAGGACAAGAAAAGCAGGTTTACAGTTTGTATGGAAAATAATATAATAATTAGTAAATAATAATAGAATAAATTCTGTTTCTTGTACTCATAACTGTAAACCTACTTTTGCCCCATCTGTGGTGTACTGTATTATATATTCCTAATACACACATATATTTATATAATATATGAATCTATGGGTTAGTAAATGTTAAATGTTTTTTAAAGTTAAACTCTTAAAATGTTTAGGAAATATTCACACTTTCTAAAAAAGATGCATCTCATAAATTTTGCATTTTTGGGAGATATATTGACACTGCCAAGGATGGATAAAAAGATGAAAATAGGCAATAGGGATAGTAAAAAGAAAGATATCCCAATAGAATTGTTGTGAGGATAAGAGAGATACTGGATGTGTTTTTTCAATGTATGAGTCATTATTATTGGAAGTTAGTATTCTTGATTTTATTCAACTGGCAATGCTTTTTTATTAATGTTTCCAAAGGGAAAGACTAAGCATATATTTGATGGTCACTGATGCGTTGGAGAGTCTGTGGACACTCCCCTATTCGGTCCTATTCTCCGTAAGTTATTTTTTAGGCTTTTCAAACTATTCCTGAGAATAATAGCAGTTCTGACATTCAACAGTTCATGAAGAAATCAAAACAAAAAGATCGTTGAAATATATGTATATGCAAAGGATAATGGGTAGAGATTTAAATTATAATAGTTGCGTTAAGGTAGAAGGGCTAAAATTTAAATCTTACATCTGCTTTCCAAATATTAATTCTCTGAGCCTCAGTTTCCTTATACATCAAAGGAAGCTACCAACAGCACATCTCTCAGAGTATTGTATGAGAGATAACATAGTATTATTTTAAAAGCACTTAAAAGAGTGTCTTTGAAAGTGCTCCATAAATACTTGATGAAGTATTATGTAATGTTTTGCTAATAGTTTTATAAATGTATATGAATATATGAAAGTTAATTCCTAAATGTCTTGTTTTATGGATATTATGTCATAACTTTGAACATTCCATTCAACTTTGCTTTTAACTGGCTACTTAGCATATATTTAATTTTTGAACAATGTCCCTGTATTACCTATTTAGAGAAGTAATAAACAATGATAGTAGTGCTTAGCATTTATTGAGCACCATACACAAACCTAGGCACAGAGGCAGGTCCGGGGAGAAAGGGAGGAGAGAAGAGAGGAAGTAGTGGTAGTATGGAAACTTGAGTCATCAAGGAAAAGAAGTGTAGGTTCCAGGGAAAGTGGTGAAAAAATCCTGGGAAGAGGGGTTCAGGGAATAGGTAAAGAAACCTAGTGAAGCACAGTGTGTGTGGGTGCTTAGCTGGATGGGTCTTAAGATATGTTTGTAGAGTTTGACACTCAGAGTATCACAGGTACAGCAGAAGGGTTTTTGTTCTGACATGTGGAGAGAGGTCCTGGGCTTCAAGGGGGCCTGTGGACAGGACTGAGGGGTGGGTGCCTTGGCCTGGCCTGTGGGGATTGATGTAGCAATATTCGGCACCTCAGTGAATACCACTGTGCACAACCATTATTGAGCACTTGATCCCTATTGTATTGCCTTTTCTTTGTCACTCTGTAAACCCTCAAGCTTAGGCACATCTCAGGGAAAAGGTGGGGGGACCACAAGTTGACTGAGAGTAAGTTTCTGCTATCTAAATAGAATAAGGTACAAAATTGAAATTGTTCTTTCATAGACAATTATAGAAAACAAACATTTCTTGTGCATTTGAGTTGTGGACTAAGACTCACATCTACTACATGTGTTCAACAATCTATGTGTTAATAATTTAACCATTTAAAACTATTCTTAATACCAATTGAATTAAGAAATTATGGGTTTATATGTGCTTTCAACATTTACATTTGGAAAGATTCCTCTATCATCTGGTGTATCATTTTATAAGGAGGAATCTAAAATTGAAAGAGGAAATATACTTTCCCAAGATCACAAAGAGGATTCCTGGCAAATTGGAACATAAAATATTTTTCAATTACCTTAGGAGAAGTAAGCTTTCTCCAGCCTATAAACAGCTCCTTTAAGCTCCAATGTTTTTTTAAAAAAGATTTTATTTAATTTTAGAGGGAGGAGAAGGGAAGAAGAAAGAGAAGAAAAACATTGATGGCTGCCTCTCATACGCTCCCACCTGGGGACCTGGCCTGCAACCCAGGCATGTGCCCAGACCAGAAATAGAAACAGATATTTTGGCATGCAGTTCGGAGCTCAGTACACTGAACCACACCAGCCAGGGTGAAATTCCAGTTTTTAAAAGATACACATGGATGGGTAAAAGAAGTCTAAAATGCATTGAAGTCTAACCAATTATTCTCCATTGATTTATTAATATTCTAACTGAAAAGGAAATCAGAGAAAAGAGAAAAACATTAAATCAAGCGTTAATTTTATTTATTGCCAACACCAAATATGAGTGTCAGTGGTTTAGCCACAACATAATTATCAATATGTTAATGATGCTTTTTGAGATTAAACAAACATGAAAGAAAGAAAGCCTTAAAATATTTATGAATGGTGAGAGTAAAGGGTCAGTGTTCTAGAGTTTCAGAGATGATAAAAATAATGTTTCCTGGAGTAATTGGAGAAGGTATCATGGAGACAGTAAGACTTTGCCCAGGCTTCAAGAATAAGATCTAAATGCGCCTACAGTTGAAATTGGCATTTGAGGTAAGGAAATGATTGGAGGAGGAAATAGCATATTATGGAAGCAGAGATAAATATTTGTCATTCACCAGGAAGCTACCTCATCAACTTTAACTGGATGTTGTGTTCATTTTATTCTTTCAGATTGAAATCAACAGAGACATACTAGACAATCTCCCAAAACAAAACAATGGACTTTGTTTTACTTTAAGCAAGTTGTTCTGCTCTAGGATCCCCCTGGTGTTGCGGTTCTCTCTCTTGACATCTCTGTTGCCTTTGTCTTCTCTCTCTCAATGTCTTCCCCTGCCCCCATGCATTCCCATCCTGGAAGGTGGTTGGCAGCATAGAGATGAATAAAATATTGGTGAACACATTTGTCCTTGACCCTGAGGAGTTCACAGATTCCTAAGAAGGAAAGAGGAAGAAAACCCACTATGATATATTCTGTAATAGAAGACAGTGGAGAAATCAACAAGAAGAGTCTACTGTTCAGTCTGAGGAGTTCAGGATGGTTCATGGGTTGATAGGTAGCTTTCTGGAGGTGATATCTATGAGCCAAATCTTAAGTATGGCTCAGCAAGGTCAAGGTTTGTAAGATTGTAGGCAGAGGAAACATTATGGACAAACAGTGTGCATGATTCATCATAATGTATATTGAGGAACTATAATAATGTGGTTTTTGCAGATTATAAAGTGAAAAATGGAGAAAACAAATAGCAACCAGGTAATAGTTGGGTTTGTGTGGCCTCAATACATTTGTGCTTGTCTCACAGGCAGTGTGTTGCCATTGGAAGATTTTATACATCTTATAAAAGATTTTATACAAGAGCATAGAATTGTATTTAAGAGGATTATATTTTTGGCTGGATAGATGATGACTATGAATAAGGAGAAGAAGGACTAAGTAATGTAAAACATACTATGTAATATTTCTTAAGTTTATAGAGTTCATACTACCTTCCCTTGTATGTATAGTCCAGATCCTGGAATCATCTCCCCGTGCTATATTGCATTAGGCAAGATGGTGAAAAAAAATATTTTCAGGGAAGAGAGAGCAAGCAAGCTAGAAATATGGGGCTTCAAAAAAAATTGCTTTTCTCTTGACTGCTGGGTGATGCACTCCAGAGTGAACCAGGTATTTTTCAGTGTTAGGCTTAGGGTATCAGACTCTTTTTCATTGCAACATTCCCATTCCTGAAGAAAGCTACTGTCAGTAACCCTACATTATTGAAAAGAGTGAGCTTCCTGCAAAAGTAGTGCAAAATGCACAATATACTTTTCTCTGTATGCAGTAGAAGTTATGATCCCAGAATAGAAACCTCAGGAATACCACATAGATGTCAATGCCAAAATGTTGTCTTATTCTGTGATTGATAATATACAAATGTTAAAAGACCATCCCAGGAACATTTTATTAAAATTCTCTCTTAGGCTTTTTCAGTTGCATGGTAGCATTTTAGAGGGGTGAAAGTAACTATGATGGGCAAGTGCTTATGAAAGGGCATTAGCAAATCCTTGAAAGGTTTGGGAAACCTCAGATTGCCTCGGCTTTATTTCTTAACTGTATTTGGCACAATCTTTGAGGTGATTGAAGTTGTTTAGTTTGCAGATTAGGGAGGTGTCAGGTTAGGTCATTCATTAAAATAGCTCCAAAATAAGTTTGCCAATACAGAAAGGCAATTAAGTTTTATTACTCATAGTAAAAATATAACTCAGTACAGTTATTTTGGTATATTTTGATTCTGATACAATAGATGTTAGAATAATGTAGCCAAAATAAACTTGATAATTAGAATAAAAGAGTGGTAATGGAATTTTTTTACTTGAATTATTCTGGTTATTTATTTTCTTAGGATGAACTTACTGGATAACTTTGGAACATTCCATTCAACTTTGCTTTTTACTGGTTACTTAATATAGTGCAGTAAATGCCATAGGCTTTCAAATATTACTAGACAAAAATGAAGAAAAAGATCATCTAATTATTAGTTCAGACACACATATGGAGGGCAGTCAGTAATCCCCATTCAAAATACAGATTTTGATCCCGCTAAACAGGATTCAAATACACGGTCCTCAGGGTTGCATGTTAGAATGTTCTTTTTCTTTTTTGTATATTTTTCAAAGAGAAAGCTGAGATTATTCTATGAGAGGATGTCTACTTTGCCAACAATTCCTATTCCACAGGGAAAGGGTGGACTGACATTGTGTAAAACTCCACAGGCTCCCACTCCAGCTCTGGTCTCATTTCCATATTGAACTCCGAATAGCCCCTTCCTGACTGCAGCTGGGGACACCACGAGAGGCTTTGCAAAAGTCCAGATTAAAGGGCCAGAGTGGACATGTGGATAAATGGAGTTAGTCAACTAACTCATCATAAGCAGTGCTCCCCTCGAGTTCATTAGACTAATTAACATTGATTTATTATTATTATTATCTTGTCTTTGATAAGCAAAAGCATTTTTATTTAACAATGTCATATATTTATTTTAAATAGTTAAGGAATATACATGGTAAAAATAATCCAAACTGTGAACGCAGCACAAAGACAAAAAGGGCTTAATTGTGGTGAACATTTCTCAATGTATACATATTTCAAATAACCAAGTTGTATAACTTTAATATATATAATTTTTCATCTTCAATTACATATCAGTAAAGTGTCAGATTAGCACCAGACTTAGTCTACACACAGAGAAAGGTGCCAAATCAATAGTATGTGCCTGATTTTGGTTTTGAGCAGTTTTTTTCTTAACCAAATATTTGGGAAGATCACAAAGGATGCACAATCTAGTTATCTGAGTCACTTTTAGTAGAGTCAGCCATCTTTTTCTCTCTCTCAACTTCACTCTACAAAGAAATACCTTCCTCTGAAGTCTGTATTTGCCCTGCGAATCTTAAACATCAAGAGTCTTAACTGAGTTGCAGCATTTTAGAACCTTTGATTTTAATCTTTTGTTCCCATTTTTTACATTTTCATATTTAAAATAATGTATCTACACTTACATACATTTATATACACTGTGTGTACATGTAAATATATATTTACATTGATAATTTTTTTAGGCCAGGTCTGAAATACATATAACAGATGCTCAACAACTAATTGATTAATTGATTAATTAGGAAACATCTGAAGCAATTATCATAACAAAAACTAAAACACCTACTTTGAATCTTACAAATAATTTCCTTAATTTTTTAGTGTGTACCTGATCTATACATAGGTTTCTGGAAAAAATATATTTCTGTGCTTATTAAACTTTACAAAAGAGAATGCTTCTTTCTTGAAATCTTCAATGCTTATAGTGCCTCCAGGAGAATAATATTTAAAGCAAACATATTGTTGACAAAAACTTGAGCTAGTTTTATTTTTTTTTTTAACATTCTCAGTTTTTAGTGGGAGCTCTATCTTAATCTTTTATACTTGCTTGCATTGTTTCAATAAGCACACATGGTTTGCTTGGAGTAGATTTATTTTGGGTTGGGTCATAGAATGGGTGGAGTATAAAATATTCATAGGGAAGGAAATAAGTGATGGTAATATTATGATAAGGAATAAAAGTGCCAAAGTCTATTTTTTTATATTCACAGATGTATAGCTGCATCAGTAAAAATGATCACCGAAGTTTTATTAGAAGACTGTATTATGTGCTTTTTTCCTTTGTATTTTCACATAAGGGAGAAAAAAGCGGCAAACATCCCCTGGATTGATGTGTTTCTTTTTGGCTGTGGAAACTTACATGAAATATTATCAACAGGCAGCCAAATCCCACAGAGCTATTACCTTTCAAGACTTGTCTCAGGGTGGTACCACTTTTGGAAGAATTTCTCCATGTGTAGTTACTGTTTGCAGGTTTTATGCAACTTTTATCATGTTGTTTCAATAAAAACAAGATGATTATATTAGTGAGTGTGTATAAGAGAAAAGGGCAGGTTCAAAAAACTCAGCTGTAATCCTTATAGATACAGTCTCCAGCTGGGCTTGACAAGGAGTCATGTGCCATCTCAGGAAGGAAGATAGCAATTGCACTTAAGATGGTTTTGTTCGAGTCAAATGATCAGGCCTCTCCTGTTTTATCTTAAACTTGTGGAGACGGTTTATGTTTCTGATGAGGGCAGCCAAATAATGCACTGGTAACCCAAGCTGGTTTATCCTCTGGCTATGGGGTATGTTACATTATACTTTACCTTTCAACCCAGGGGATGATCTAAGTTGTAAGGTGTTATGTGCTTCCCTGAACTGAGGTCCGTTTTTCAGGTCAGTGTTGGAAAACTCATCTTTGAAATGGGTCTTCCATATAGTATTTGGAGGAAGTGTTTGTGGTAGGGTTCAGTGAGTTACCATAGGCTCTTACATTTTTCCCTCTGGATTTTTTTTTCCAATTTTTTTCATGCATGGTATCACTACCCTTGACCTTATTATCTTCTTCAAACTTGTTATCCTTTTTGTAGTCTGTATCTTAGTTGGTGGCACCAATTTGCATTTGCTTTTATTTTCTTTTTATAAATTGTTGTTCAATTACAGTTATGCCACCTTTTTCCCTCCATTCCTCTCTCCTGCCCTGTCCCCCCAACCCCCACCCTGTTGTCCATTACCGTGGCTCTTTTATACATGTTCCTTGACTAGACCTTTCCCCTTCTTTTCAAACAGCTAAACTGGGAGTCATTGATTCTTGCCATTCTCTAAAATTTCAACTCCTACTTTTATTTTCCATCTGACTCAATCCCCATCATTTGCTTCCATTGTCTTGTTCAATACTGAATTCATCGGAAGAGAATTCAGTCCTCTCTGACAGACTAGAAGGCTTCTATAAGTGAGCTATTTTTCATATAAACAGAAGAAAAAAAGTAAAACAAAAAGAAAAGGCACCTCAAATTTTCTCAAACATTTATCTAATAAATTACAACATTATAGAAATTGTATCTTTTCCAAGGTGATAAGAAAAGAATATTTTAAAACAATGAATTATCATTTGGTATGCTTTTTGTTCCTTTGATTTATAATACATTCTTTCCCCCTTTCTAAAAATAATTTCTGTATACTATAATGACAGTGCATATATTATAGGAAATTTTAAGAGAAATAAGAAATAATTGTTTTCACAAAACACAGAAACTAGAGAAGCTACATAATTTTGCTTTTACTTATATAAAAGAATGCACACTATTAAAAAGTAAATTACATTGAGTTTTCAGGTATGAAAGGATGATAAAAAGAAGTATATCATTTTTCAAATGCTATCCACTTAGATAGTTTCTTATAATTTATCACAATGGACAAGCCTCAGAGATTTAAGAAAGTCTCGCCTTCTAAATTCTTTGCACTTGTGCAATCTGAAACTCTTTATTTACCTGAGACAACCTCTCTCCCATGGTACTTCACCTTCCCTGAATCACTTATTTAAATAATCCCCACTTAAGTAACTGCTGATTCTTTCTAAAATGCATCAGGAATGAAGGCACTGATTTTAGTAGTTGATCGAAATTTTCCAGAGCTTAAGAAAAATCTCTGGCTATGAATACTTTCAGAAATCATATTAATTCCCTTAGGAAACTAAAGCTCCATTAACTAAATGTATTTGTATACCAAATAATAAGATCATGGCATAAAAGTGATAGACACAATTATTAAGACCTTAGCATAAATATCTATGAAATTAAATATCTTTATCTATGTAAATTTTCAAGAACTTAATTTATACATTTTGAAATCAGCACTATAAAAAGTTTAGAATGACTTTTAGCTGTGGCAGGGCAAATTCACAGAGGTATCTCTAATTAGAAATGTGTGATGTAGTAGTTCCAAATATGTGAAATCAATATTCTAGGAAGTAAAGTTAAAAATATTTGTCTTTTTCTACTTCTGATTTTCACATTCCCCTTTAAAGCCTGATTTGTGATTTAGTTCATATAACTATTGTATTTTCTTAGCATTTAAAATTTTAGGAATATTTTTTTCTTTTACACTGAGCCCATTAGGTGGCTTAGCACACACTTCTTTGAGGTTTATCTTATAATTGAATCTGTGATAAGCAAAGAAAAACATACCTTTTTTCCCCCCAGTAGGTCTGTAAAGATTAGGCACTTCCTGTCTGGATTAACAGTTAGAGCCAAGATTATCTTGAAACAAATCAATTGGTCATTCTATATAGAAACACAAAATGTGTATGTTGACTAGCTTGTTCTTTCTATGCCTCCAAAATTTCTGTTAACAGATTCTTTATAATAGGGAGTTTTTCTTTCATGCAGGTGAATGGTGCACAAATACACAGGCTACAAAAAGACTATAACTGGGCCAAAGTTCACAATACTTGGATGAATAAACAGGGTCACAAAAGCTGGAAATACAGGTAGTCTTAATTGGCTTCACATTTCTGCTGACTCAAGTGTAAGAAAAACAAAGGGTTAGGTGTCAGTAAGCAAGCATGGTGTTCTTTTGTGTGTGTGTGTTTAATATAAATTAACCATATTGTGAAAGGTACTTTTTCTGTGACTGTATTCATTCCATAAATAAAGATCACAGTTGTACAATTTATGAAAAAAAAAACTTTAGTTCAGTTCCATTTGGTGCCATTCAATTAACCCAACTTCTGTGGTAGATACAGAAAAAAAAACAACAACAAGTGGCTAAAAATGTAGTTGGGGAAAATGGCCTAATTCACTTACAGAGTATAAAGTGAACGTGACAAATATTGTTAGGTAGTAAAAAGTGCTCTGAAAGACACAAAAAGTGGCCAAGGTTAATTCTGCTTGAGAAGACCAGATCCATTGCTTAGAACTTAAAAAATGAGTACAGTTTTTACTTGCATTGGTCTTGATAGCAGTTAGACTATTTGCAACATCTTTTGTTGTTGTAACGAGATTGGAAAGAGGGTGGGACTAGTTCTGACATAAGTCTGTGTGTTTCCACTAAATTCTTTAACTTGGACCTTAAAGTCTTTCACAGTTTGACTACTTGCCACATGCTGTCTATTACTTTCCTACTTATGTCCTATACTCCAGACCTCCTGAACGTTATTACAAATTCTGTAATTGGCCAGGCCTTTTTATGTTTTCTCACCTTTGTACTCACTGCTATTTCTGCCTAGGGTGCCCTTCTCTTATTTATGAGTGTGTATTGTTTCTTTAAAACTAAATCTACTTGTAAAGCTTTCAGTGACCGCCCCTCCGCCCACCACGGCATCGATAGTTGCCAGTTGCTCTAATCTCGCTGTACTCAAATTACTTACATTGATGTCTTTTTGCACTTTTTGTAATAGTATATGGTCTGGCTACTAATTAGACTGTGAACTTATGTTCATCCTCACATCATCCAGTAGTTTCTAAATAAATCTGAGGCACCGATGAATGAAGGCCAACATCTTCCATTAAGTCTTTCTCAGTTACTTCTCTCAGTAATGATGTTACCTGCTATGAATTCATGGTGAACTTGCAGCTTATAAACTTCTGAAAACCAACTTTTCAAGTGAATTGTAAACATTAACTAGCCTTTGGAATTTGAAAAATTTTAATAGAATTGTCCTTTACAAATGTATAAAAGCATTTATGGAACAAGTATTTGTTGAGTGTCTTCTATGTTCAAAACTCTGTATTAGGCAATATGAGAGATACAAATAAAATACACACAGAACGCTCAGTAAATATTTACAAAATGAAGTTATAATAAAACAGTAATGGAACATGAGGAGGAATGGAATAATTGTCTTAGAAATTCAGAGTAAAGAGAAGAGCACCATCATTCTTTTTAAAAATGTTTTTAAAATTATTGTGATGATGAAGAACACATAAAATTAAATGCATTCTCTTATGAAAAATTTTTTGGTCTATACTACAGCATTGTTTACTATAGACACAATATTGTACAATAGACCTCTAAAATATCTTAATCTTGTATGACTGAAACTTTATATTCCTTGACAATAACTCCCCACTTTTTCTCTTTCAAATCCCCAAGGACCACAAGTTTACCTTTTGCTTTGATGAGTTTGACTATTTTAGATACCTCATATATTTGGATCATGCAGTATTTGTTCTGTGAATGCCTTATTTTACTTAGTGTAATGTCCTTAAGATTCATCTTTGCTGTGGCACATGTCAGTATTTTTTCTTTGTATGTCTGAATAATATTCTTTTGTATGTACATATCACATTTTCTTCACCCATCCATCTGTCCATGGGCATTTAGATTGCTTCCACCAATTGCTTTTTGTAAATAATGCTGCGGTGAACATGGGAGTATAAATATCTCTTTGAGATCTTGACTTCAATTATTTTGGATAAACACTGATGGGTGGGATTGTTGGATCATATGATACTTTTAATTTTTTGAGGAACCTCCATACTAATCTTTTCCCATAACACTGTATCACTTTACATTCCTATCAACAGAGCACATGGGTTTTTGATTTCTTCACATCTTGCAAAAGCATGTTGTTTTATTATTTATTTATTTATTTATTTATTTATTTGATAACTGTCATACTTCCAGGTGTGAAGTGATATTTTATTACAGTTAAAATTAATATTATCATCTCCCTGATAATTAGTGATATTGAGCATCTTTTCATATCCGTATGTGTCATTTGTATGGTAACTTTGGAGAAATGTCTATTCAATTCCTTTGCCCATTTTTTAATTGAGTTATTTGATTTCTTTATTGTTGAGATACAGGAAGTGCTTATATATATAGAATATTAGCCCCATATAAGATATACAGTTTTCTACTGTTTTATTCCATATCACAGGTTGCCCTTTCATTCTGTTGATTGCTTACATGCTTTGTAGAAATATTTTATCTGCTTTCACCACTCTTATTCAACATAGTACCACAAGTCCTAGCCACAACAATCAGATAAGAAAAAGAAATAAAAGGCATCCAAACTGGAGAGGAAGAAGTAAAACTATTAATATTCGCAGATGATATGATACTGTGTATAGAGAACCATAAAGACTCCACCAAAAAAAACTATACTAGAGCTGATAAATGAATTTAGTAAAGAAGCAGGATATGAAATAAATATTCAGAAATCAGTTGCATTTTTATACATTAATAATGAACTATCAGAAAGGGAAACTAAGAGAACAATCCCATTTACTATTGCAACAACAATAAAAAAAAACCCTAAGAATAAATTTAACTAAGATTGTGAAAAACCTGTACTCAGAAAATTATAAGACATTGAAGAAAGAAATTAAGGAAGAAACAAATAAGTGGAAGCATATAACGTGTTCATGGATAGGAAGAATTAACATAATTAAAATGTCCATACTCCCCAAAGCAATCCAATGATTCAATGCAATTCCTATCAAGATACCAATGGCATGTTTCACAAAACTAGAACAGATACAGTTGCACCTCGGCACTCTTCAGCTTAACACCTCATCAAACAGTACTCATCACATTTTGATGAGAAAAAGAATGTTTCAGCACTCATCACTTGCTCAAGATTTGTCACACTTTCTAGAACTTGTATGAGTCACGATGCTGCCCCTCAAGAGAAAATGCTTCATCACTCGTCACTTGTTCGCCATTTGGTGCCCCTCTGTCACGGTGAAACAGAAGGTGACACATCAGTCTCATGGTAGCTTGCGAACAGTGCAGAACCCCCACATATTCGTTGTTTGTGTCTTGTACGTTTGTTCATCTTAAGTGCTAATCATGGGTCTCAAAAATGTTAAGAGTGATGCAACTAAGCCTAAAAGGCAGTTAATAAGAACCACAATAAATAAGAAAAATGAGATCATATCTAAGTATGAGAGTGGTGTAGGTGTGACTGATATCACTATTATGTTCAAGATGCTGGGAACATGATCTTGATGACAGTGAGAAATAAGGAAATGATTAAAACAGCCAGTGTTGCTAAAGGTATAAAGTCTGTGAGTAAGCAATGTTCACAGACATTGGAAGAAGTTAAGAATTGCTTTACATCTGGATTGATGAAAAACAGTTAGTGGATAACGGCATTTCTGAGACAATAATTTGCAAGAAAGCTAGGCAGTTGCATGCCAATCGGTTAAAAGACAAGCCTGGAATAAGTGGTAAGATCACTGAAGTGTTTAAAGTCAGTCGTGGATGGTTCAATACACTTAGAGACCTGGCATTCATGATGTAGTAAGGCATGGAGAGGCAGCCAGTGCTACCAAGGAAGCTACCTAAAGCTATGGCACCATGTTTAGGGAGTATGTAGAGGCTGAGGGTGTTGTCCCCCAACAAGTGTTTAACTGTGACAAGATGGGTTTGTTCCAGAAGAAAATGCCTAACAGAACCTACATCACTCAAGAGGAGAAGGTATTGCTAGGGCACAAGCTGATGAAGAACAGGCTAACTCTTGGTTTGTGGGAATGGTAGTGGTGATTTAAAACTTAAGCCTCTACTAGTGTACCACAGTGAAAACTTGTGAGTTTTCAAGAGAGAGAATGTGATATAAAGCAAGTTAAGTGTGATGTGGAGACAGAAAACAGAAGAAACCCCTGAGAAGCTGTCTGAAATTGTCTTGGATGAGAACTGCTCTTCCAACATTTAACCCCTCTCCTTCTCCTTCTCTACCTCACCACCATCCCATTATTCTGGGAACTCTTCTCAGTACAGGTAAAGAGAAGCTAAATTTTATTTTATGTTTATGTAATTAATTGCTTTTTTTTACCCATGTCTGTTTAGTTTTAAAGTTTTGTATTACAAAACAACCTCATTACCTAATAGTAGCCCAGTACAATGAAAGTTCTTGGGAGCTTTTATGAATTATTTCTAATCACATTATTTCTTATGGGAAAATATTTTTGGTACTCATCAGTTTCAGCACTTGTCATGAGTTCCAGAATGAACTAAGGATGAGTACTGCATTCCAAAACTATATGGAGAACCACAGAAGACCCCAAAGAGCCATAGCAATCTTGAGAAAAAAAGAACAAAGTTGGAGGAATCATGCTACCTGATATTAGACTATACTAAAGGACCATAGTAAATCAAAACAGCATGGTGCTGGCATAAAAACAGATATAGATCAATGTAACAGAATAGAGGGCCCAGAAATAAACCCAAAACTTTATTTTCAGTTAATATTTGACAAAGAAGGCAAGAGCATACAACAGAATATAAGCAATCTATTCAATAATTGGTGTTGGGAAAATTGTACAATATATGTGCAAAAAAATGAAACTAGACTACCTTATTACATCATACATAAGAGTAACTGAAAATGGATTAAAGACTTAAATATTAGACTCAAAACCATAAAAATCCTAGAAGAAAACACAGGAATAAAGTCTCAGACATTTCTCATAGCAATGTTTTTTCTGATACATTTTCTCAGGCAAGGGAAAGAAAAGAAAAATAAACAAATTGGACTACATCAAACTTAAAACTTTTTGCATAGCAAAGGAATCCACCAACAAAATGAAAAGACAATCTACAGAATGGGAGAAGATATTCACTAGTGATACATCTGATAAAGTGTTAATATCAGAAATTTATAAAAAACTTATAAAACTCAACGCAAAGAAAGCAATCCAATTAAAAAATGGGCAAAGGATCTGAATAGACATTTCTCCAAAGAGGACATACAGATGGACAATAGGCATATGAAAAGCTTCTCAGTATCACTAATCAATAGATAAATGCAAATTAAAACCACAATGAGATATCACCTCACTCCTGTCAGAATGGCTATCATCAATTAATCAAAAACCACACTGACCCTTACAGCTGATCCTCCATGGAGGGTGGAGGTTGATGGTAAGTGGTCATAGCCAATCCTTGCAGCTGACTGGCCTGGGTAAATCCCTCTCATTGATCTTGGAACAGCAACCAAATCTCAACTACCAGAGGAGGGTCTATTCAGCCCACATGAAGGGCGTATGTAGAATACCCAGCTTGGGTGATATGGGAGGCTGTGCTACTGGATCCAACAGGACACCTACTATATTAGATCATACTACCAAAACACAAAGTCAAAGCAGCTCTACCTAATACATAGAAACAAACACAGGGAGGCTGCCAAAATGAAGAGACAAAGAAACATGAACCAAATGAAAAAACAGATCAAAACTCTAGAAGAAGATCTAAACGAAATGGAGAAAAGCAATCTATCAGACACAGATTTTAAAGCACTGGTTATAAGGATGCTCAAGGAAATTAGTGAGGACCTCAACTGCATAAAAAGATCCAGTAAGAAACTAAGGATACACTAATTGAAATAAAGAGCAATTTGCAGGAAAATAACTAGAGTGGGTGAAGCCGAAAATCAAATCAATGATTTGGAATGTAATGAAACAAAAAAGAGCCAATCAGAACAGCAAAAAGAAAAATGAATCCAAAAAAGATGAGGATAGTATAAGTAGCCTCTGGGAGAACTTCAAACATTCCAACATTTGCATCACAAGGGAGCCAGAAGAAGAAAAGAAAGAGCAAGAAATTGGAAATCTATTTGAAACAATAATCAAAGGAGACTTCCCTAATTTGGTGAAAGAAATAGACATGCGAGTCCAAGAAGCACAGAGAATCCCAAGATGGAAACAAGATGGATGCAAAGAGGCCCACTTGAAGACACCCCATAATTAAAATGCCCAAGGTTAACTATAAAAAGAGTATCTTAACAGCAGCAAGAGAAAAGAAGTTAGTTACTTACAGGGGAGTTTCCAAAAGAGTGTCAGCTGATTTCTCAAAAGAAGCTTTGAAGGCTAGAAGGGACTGGCAAGAAATATTCAAAGTCACGAAAAGCAGGGACCTACAGCCAAGACTGCTCTACCCAGCCAAGCTATCATTTAGAATCGAAGGGAAGATAAAAAGTTTCCCAGAGAAGAGAAAACTAAAGGAGTTCATCATCACCAAACTATTATTATATGAAATGTTAAAGGGATTTATTTAAGAAAAAGAAGATCAAAACTATGAACAATAAAATGGCAAAAAATATATATCTATCAACAACTGAATCTAAAAAACAAACTAAGCAAACATGAAGAACAGAGACAGAATCTTGGATTTGAAGAATGTTTTGACAGTTACCAGATAGGTTGGGGGAGTGGGGGAATTGATGAGGAGGTGAGGGGATTAAGAAATACAACTCGGTAGTTACAGAATAGCCATGGGGATGTAAAGTACAGTATAGGAAATGGAGCAGCCAAAGAACTTAAACACATGACTATGGACATGAACAATGGTGGGGGGGATTTTCTGAGGGAGTGAAGGTGCTGGGTGGAGAAGGGCAAAGGGGGAACAATCAGGGCAACTGTAATAGTATAACCAAAAAACATAATTACAAAAGACATGGGTGAAAAAACACTTTTACTTATCCACCCTCACTTTATGTTACTGATGTTACAAATTTTATCTTTTTATCTATTGGGTGACCTTTAAAGCATTTTTATGTTTTGTTTTTTTACTTCTATAACTGAATTAAATGTGATTTAAGATTCATAATTATAGTACTATAGTATTTGACTTTGTTCATATATTTACCTATACCACAGAACTTTGTATTTCTATATGCTTTTGTGTTGCTGCTTAATGTCTTTTGATTTCAACTTGAAAGGCACTCTCTAGTGTTTCTTGTAAGGTAGGTCTAGTTGTGATAAACTCCCTAGGCTTTCGTTTACCTTGGGAAAGTCTAGCTGTCCATTTTTGAACAACCTTGTGGTGTTGTTCTGCTGTACCAAGGGTCCTCTGCAGCAGGGGCGCACTACCTGGCTCTTTTTGTTCTCAGTGGCCCCAGGCATCTAGAATATGCCAGGTCCCGTCAGCACTCCATTACTGGTGAAACAGAAACCTGTCCTCGGGCAGTAGCCTGAAAAGCCAGAATCCTGGGCGTGTGTTGATACTTTTTTCTTTTTCCCAGAGAGAAAGGCCACTGAGTTGTATTGCATCTGTCTGCTGTATTGTCTCCTCTCTACTGTTTTGTCTCTGTCTACTCTTTTGCCTCTGTCTACTTTGGAGCATCTACATGCCATCCAGATCATGCCCATTCTCAGCAGCCCACAGCACAGAGTATGTAGGTCACATTAGCACTCTGAGACAGGCGAGACAGAAGCCAGCTCCTCAGGAAGACCATTCTGAATAGTCAGAATGTTGGAAATATCATTCAACCTTCTCTTCTCTTCCCCTGGAAGAACTGGGAGTTTCCTCTCAATTACATGGCACTGTCCTGGCAGGGGAAGGAGGAACTGTGTGAGAAAGTGTCCCAAATTTTCCTACTGGCTTTGATGTGTCTGGTTGTGCACTTGTCAGGGATATAAAAGCTTTTTAACTGGTTTCTTGATTTCTCACAAAGAGATCGGTCTGCACAAGGTTGTTAAATTGGTATCTCCGTGGGAGGAAGGAGAGTCTGTGGCTTCCCATTCTGCCATCTTGCTGATGGCAGTTTGAGCACCATTCTTTTCAATGTCTTCAGGTTCAGGGAAAACTTTGAACTTTGAAATCCTTTTGTCTGATTCAGAATCCTACTTTGCTATTTATCAGTTTATAAACAAGTGACTCCTTTGAGTTTGTGTCCTACTTTGTAAAGTGGAGATATGTCAAGTCACTTCCAGAACTGTCATGAGGAAAGTCCCTGGCAGAGAAATTGTCTTTTTTTATCCTTCTCCCCAAATAAGTGTCTAGATGGACAATGGTCAAAACATTAATGAATAGCTAACTCTGAGGTAGTCAAAGTGTGGTTTTATGTATGGTCTTATATTTCTTTCTGTATGTTTTAATTTTCCCTCAATGACTATAATTTTTAAGTTCTTCTATGATTTTTAGGTTCCCTTTTGATTTGAAACTTCTCTTATACAACTCATGTACTGATTCCCCACAATTACTTTACGTACATCTTTTAAAAAATGAAAACTTGTTCAGTCCTGTTCAAATACCACTGAAAGAGATCTTTTCATAATCAACAGGTAAACTCTACAGTAAAGGGCTTGTGGCTTTTTATTTTGTATTAAAGGTTTCATTCTCAATGATGAGGACAATGGGCAGTTTTATTTTTAGCAGTAAGGAGATTAAGAAGACACATCAATACCAGCATTTTACTCACTGACCATATCAGAGGCTATTGAAAGAGGTCATATTGAAAAGACATGATTTTAGCCCCAGTACTCATATGTATTGGAACCATACAACTGGACTGCCTCAAAATAACTAATACAATTTACTTTTCTCTTCCTGATTCTATCTACTCTATTATACATATATTTATACTTATAAAACCCTCATAAGCTAATGTTCTACAAAGCCAATTTTCTGGACTGCCTCAAAATAACTAATACAATTTACTTTTCTCTTCCTGATTCTATCTACTCTATTATACATATATTTATACTTATAAAACCCTCATAAGCTAATGTTCTACAAAGCCAATTTTCTGCTAGGCAGGATCTTTGTCCAGGTGGGTTTAGCTCTCACATAATTGTTCTTTGTCCCCTCATGTGCCTGGCTCTTTCTAGCTTACAAAGCCTTCCTTTATCTCATTGCTCCTTGCTGTGAACTCAAACCTCCTAATGACCCCATTCTAGAAGTGAAGAAATATGATTTCACAATAATTTATAATTAAAATTAGTAGGAATGGAATCTAGCTCTTTTATTTCCACAGATTTCAAACCTAGTGTTCTTTACTAGTGTCTGTACTGCCTCCCTGACCATTTACCATGCCCATAACTAAAATGTCCATAATTATCACCCTCACCAAACCAGTGTGGTTGACCAAATCATGAAGGCCTGGGTCATGTTCTACCTGCTCACATACCTACCCGTTATACTATGGGGGCCTAGTACAGTTTCTGTTTTACCCCTTACGCAAAGACAGACACTACCAGCTGGGCAGTGGCAATAGGAAGAAGTAAAGAAAGCTTATTTTAACAATAGCTGGGATTTGTATGAAAAATAATCATTATATTACATCATTGTACCCTTTTTCAAAGGTTATTTTTGATGTTCAAATTAGACTGGTTTCAGCTGTCTCATTTTCATCTGTCAGGAGAGCAGGCCTTTTAGAGAGAGTTTTGTTATCATTCCTGCCTAAACAGCTCCAAATGGAATGGAGGTGGCAACACTCCCAGGATGGGGAAACCTTCTAGTCTGGGAAAGATCTAGAAATCTCCCAGATCTCTGGTATCTATCAATAAAGACAGGGAATCTTGTGCAAAAGGGTGCAAAGGCAGACCATCTTGCTTTTCCTGCTATTGCTCTTGGCCATTTTTGATGCCTGATGAAAAATGAAACAACATGCTCTAAAGTTCTAAGAGTGCTCCCCAAACACATTTTTGTGCATTGCACTCAATTTAAAATAAAATATTTGGACTATTTGTATAGTAGTGGTAGAGTAACTTTTAATCCCAAATACTTTATTTTTAATACATTTATTTATTTCCCTTGGAAAGTGAAGTTATAGGCTTGTTTTTAATACGGAATATCGAGTCATAGTTAAACCTCTGAAAATTATAGTAATACTGTTATAAAAATACCATTATTTCATTATTACATCAAATGATAACAATAATTAACATTTAATAAACATAAATTTGGCATTTATTCTTTAGGTCTTTTACATACAGATTTTAATCCACACATCTATTATTTGTTGTTTATATTATTATTCACTACTGAAAAATAAGGAATGTTTTCTTGAAAAATGAGGTCTAAAATATGAATCCTCATTGTGACAAGGCAATTTCATATACAATATGCCACTCACTCTCATAGTGTAGACCACATTCCATTGGCCACAACTTAGTCATGTGGGCCCACAAAGGTCTGTGTGCCATGCAGAAAGAGAAACAAGACATGGATGACATGTCATTGCTACTACCACAGTGTTGTTCTACATGCTAGAGAAATAATTTCAATATTTGAGAATAGAGAAAAAGACAAAAATATTCTCTTCTTATTCATGTTTAAAGCTAGCATACCAAAACAAACAAGGAGAGCATGAATAAGAAAAAGTGGAAATTAAGCTCATTAATAAACATAAATGCAAAATGCTTAAATGAAATACTAACAAACTGAATCCAGCAATGTAAAACAAAGGTAATAATACATCATGAGAAGGTTGTATTTTTCTAAGATACAAAGTTTGTTTAAAATTAGGAAATAAATATGAACAGATTGAATGTAAAAAAATATATAAAGTATAATCTTAATATAAACCCCTCAAAGCCTTTCATATACAATTTAACATCCATTCATTCACGAACATGACATTAAACAATAAGTAAACAACCCCCCCTTTTTTAGTTTCTGAAAAAGGCAAAGATGCCTTTTATCACTCTTTATATTCACTATTGTGCTAAAGATCTGAGACAGTTCTGTAAGTCAAGGAAAGTAAATAAAAGGTATAAAAATATGAAAGGAGAAACAAAACTCTCATTAATTGCAGATGACACATAGTATATCCAAAAGAATAAAATACCAAACGAATAAATTGTTAAACATAAAAGATTAACAAGTATGTAGATATGAAATCAATGTGCAATTATCTGTTGCATTTTTAATACAGCAGCAGAGTTAAAAATGAATATTTTAAAAATATACTGTTATATTAGTATAAAAATTTAAGGTAACTAGAAATAAATCTAAGAAAAAATGTCCAAATTCTGTATAGAAAGACTTGCAGAATTCTTTTGAAATACTTATATAAATACAGACAGGTACATCATATTCATGGCAAGGAAGTCTCAGTTTGTGAATATGTCATTTTTCCTATAATTGATATAGAGCCAGTGCATTTAACATTTTGATCCTTTTAATGGAATTTGGAAAAATGAATGAAAAATTACATTATGCTAGAAAGGGCCCAAACCTTTAAGATACTCTTAAAGAGCAAGTTGGGTGAACTGGTCCTACTGGACATGAAGATTTAAAAAGTTTGGTAATTAAGATAGTGTGCAATTGTTCAGGGGTATAGAAATTGTCAAATGAACAGAAAACTGACCTCACTAGAAATAAAATAAGGCATTTGGAATTTCACCGAGGAGGTATTGTAGATCATTGGGGAAGCTGGGACTTTTCAGTAAATGGAACTGGGTCAGTTGGTTATGCATATAAGAAAAAATAAAATTGGATCATTACCATCTAAAAAATTCGTTCCAGGTGACTTTCAGTTATAAATTTGAAAAGCAGGTTATAAAAATACAGGGCTGGAATGGAGGTTAATAATAATAAATAATACAATAATGAATAAATAAATAGCAGTACAAGAATAAACTGTGTTTTGAGTAGTCACAACTATAAATCTACTTTTGCCCACCCATTTACTAGAAGTTAATATAGGAGAATATTTTAATATCCTTGGGATTTCATAAAACACAGAGACTATATACTGTAAAGGAAAGGCTAATACATTTACATTAAAATTAAGAACTCTTCACCAAAAGACAACATAAAGAAGCTGAAAATAGCCCTGGCTATGTAACTTAGTTGGTTAGAGCATTGTCCTTACATGCCGAGGTTGCAGGTTCAATCCCCAGTCAAGGCACAAACAAGAATCAACCAATGGATGTGTAAATAAGTGGAACAACAAATCAGTCTCTCTCACTCTCTCTCTCCCCCCCTTCCTCTTCCTCTAAAATCAATAAATAAAATTAAAAATAAGAAACTGAAAATGGAACTTAGAGAAGGAGAGATTTTTGCAACCACATATACTTGACAGAGTAAATTATTGAAACATAAGGAAGAATGAATATTACAGGATAAGAGACAGACAGCCCTTTAGAAAACCAGGCAAAGATAAAGTGAGAAAATTTGCAAAAGGTAAAGTGCTCATGGCCAATAGACTAAGGGAAAGGTGCTCAATTCCATTACTAATCAGGGAAATGCAAATTAAGATTACTAGAGCATACAAATGTCACCCACAGAACTTACAAAATTTAAATATCTAACAACTTGGGTCAAATAAAACACAGGATTTGAGTATTCTGAGAGTAAGGGGATCCACTGAAGAGCTGAAAGCAAGGGTATAATTATATTAAAGTGCTGTAAATATTCCTCTAAATGCTATTGGAATTACACCGAGGAACCTGGAAAAGAAAAGGTTGACTCTATCACATATTGGTGAGGATGTGGAGCAAAGCGAATTCTTATTCTTTGGAGTGGTCCATTGATAAAACCAGTTTAGAAAATAGTTTGACATTTTCCAGCATATTAGAAGATATATATTTCTTGTCATCTTAGAATTCCATTCTTGATCCATATTATAGAGAAATTTTTACTCACTTCTACCTGAAAGCTGACACAAATATTTTCAGAGCAACTCTGATTTGTCTCAAATGTGAACAACCCAAATGTCTGTCTACTATAGATTGGATGAATAAATCATGGTATATACACATACATTATAATAATGTAATACAAGGCAAATGAACAAATCACAACACACACCTACATGGAAGACCAAGCATTCTATCAACATAGTGTTGAATGAAAGAAGTAGATACAGAATACATACAATGTGATTCCATTTTAACACAGTTCTAAACAGGTAAAGCTATACAATGTATTGTTTAAATGTGCATGCAGAGAAGGAAAAGAAAGGGTTATCACATAGGTAGGATTATGGTTACTTCTGTGGGGAAGGAAGGAAATTTCATGGAGAGGGACATGCAGGATGCTTCTCAGATACTAAAAGTGTTCCATTACTTAACCTGGATGATGGCTCTAAAGGTGATTATTTTTATTCTTTAAATTGTATATTTTTATGTATACTTCTCTGTATGTGATATATTTTATAAAAAAAGGGGTTTGCAGATTTAATTTTTTTCTGAAGTATGCCCAATATTTTCTTTTTTATATTCTGAACTTTTAAAAATAATTCTGATACTAAAACCTAGTAACTGTTATTCTCATTGAAAATTTAAAAACCATAAGCATATAATAGAAAATGTAGAAATGGCCAATATATGAGCTGTGAGGTTATTTTTTTTTACAAAATAATCAATATGAGTTCATATGAATATTTCTTATAGTTTTGAAATTATTTGTGCCAGAATAAAATACTTTTCTGTTGATAGAATTCACAAAATTGATCTGCATGTTAAATAATTTTAGCAGTTAAAAATAATGTCTCTCCACTTCTACCCTGGAAGTGATTAATTTAACTCAACTTTTTATTTGATTTGAGATTTATAATTTATTATTTAAAATCATATAATGTATGATAACAAAGCAAATCAAATACTCCTTACATCTGTATAGAATATTATTGTGTACAAATCACTCTCATGAGAGGGTAACAAGTACCATTTATTTAGGAGCATGCATGATATAAAGTCTCACAAGCACCACAGGAGTGATATACTCTTATTATTTTGCTTCATTGTGGAAACATCATGTTTCAATATTATCATTGGCGGGTAAATCTAGACTTAAGTACCTTCCCAATTCAGACAGAAAAGGACAAATACTGTATGATATTGCTTATGTTTATATGTGGGATATAAAAAAGGCAGACTCGGAGGAACAGATAGTATAGTGGTGGTTACTAGGGGCTGGAAAGTAGAGGAAATAGGAGATACTGGTCCAAGGAAGAAATCCAGCTTTAACACGAACAAATCTAGGGATCTAATGTACAGCATGGTGATTATAGTTAGTAATACTGTATTATATACTTCAACATTGCCAACAAAGTAGATCTCTATGGTCTCGCCACAAAAAAGAAATGGTAACTATGTGATTGGACAGAGGTGGTAGCTAATGCTGTGGTGGTAATCATTTTGTTATTTATAAATGTATGAAATCCACAGATTTTACTTACACCTTAAACTTACACTGTGTTGTGTGTCAATTATATCTCAATAAAGCTGTAAGAAAAGAAAATTGAGTAACTTTCTGCAGTTGCTTAAGAACCATCTAGAACCTGTGCTTTGAAGTAATTTCAAACTCTTAGGCTGTCTTAAACCAGAGCCCACCCCCGCAATAGGGGTTGAAACCTATTATTTGGGAACTGTCAAAGACTTGTTCCCTCCCCACCTTTGGCACAGTGCTAATATTTTTTCAAGAAATGAAATGCTTTTGTGGGTGCACTTGCTTATCCCAAATCTGACAGAGCCCATCCTCCTCTCGTCTTGGTGATAACATTTCAGTGACCTCCTACACTCCTGCAAATGTTTGGATTGTCCTCTCTTTCACCAGCATTTTTTCTCTGAACAGCTGATCTTTATAATTCTTTTCTAACGTAGGTTTAGAAAAGCCACACTTCACAGGTGGGGAAACCAATTCTCAATGATATTATGACTGAATAGAGTATTGAATCTGTTTTATTTGTAAATGCAAAGATACTCAAAATATAGGAAAATTCAATGAGAAAATGAAATCTGATCCTCCCCCCGCCAAACATTAGAATTAATTTATTAGATTCTTTCTCTGCCTGGGAGAAAATAAATAAATCAACTTCACTGCTGTCACAGACATCCTGGTTAAGCTTTCATCTTAATTAGCGGATCTTTTGCCCTCTTCGGAAAAAGAAACTTAACACCATCCCAGAGGAAGGGGTTTTTCCTCCCTAGATTTCCTGATGTGAAAGCCATCCCTCTAATGTTTTCCATCATCATAGGGTGTGACAATTCTAAACAACACATGTTCTCCCACTACTTCAAGAAACAAAGAAAAAAGAATAACTTTTTTCTTATTTCATTGAAAATGATGACTTTATTACTATTAGACTTTTACCTCAGATAATGGAAACACAACATTTCTTGGTCTGAGAAAGAACTATAATTACTCTCAGTGTACATTCGAGGTATGGAATGGGAAGGGAATTGGTGGGAAGAGAAAGAGGATTTAGTTGAGAAAAGTAGTGGAAACAAGCAAATTACTGGCATTCTCAAGAATTTTAGTTAAACATTGAAGTATTCTTTTTTGCTCCAACCTGTAGATCATGATTTCAGCTTTTATGCTTTATGTAAGACATAAAACTCTCCAGTGCTGGCACAAAGCTCTGCCTAGCTGCACAAGTATAAGGTTTCTCTGTACTTGGAAAACTAAGAAGTGCAACCCTCAGTTAGCATGATCAAAGAACTGCTCTCCTATCAGCCTGAGAAAATGCAGGAAAAAATTACTGATAGGTCATTTTCCCAGGGGACTCATTTGAAAACACTTGGCAAACTTACAAAGAAACTGGAAATGGCGTATGAAGGCAAACATGCTAAGCAGGTGCCATTGAGTGTTTTAATATTAACAGTGTCTCAGAGAAGATAGCCAAATGACTGTGATTCAAACTGATTTATCTGCAGTTGATTATTATGAACCAGGTACTGAATTTCAGTTTGAACCGGTGACTTATTTAGCATCGCTAATACAGATTTACAGGCTGCTGAAACCAAGTATTTCCTTTAAGGGAATGACATTTTCTTGCAATTTGATTAACACAACTTCCAGAAGTTCATCACAATATGGTAACAATTGTAATCAAGGCAACTTGCCAGCTTTATATGGAAGTGTTTTGCTTCATTGAATTTCCCAGAGAAACTCCTAGAGGAAAGAGCTGAGATCTTTTAAAAAGTTTGTTGAGTCACCATCATCAATAAAGAAGAAAGGAGTTATTTGAGTCACTGCAGTCTTTAGTGACATGCATTCATGATGAGCTGGCTGATGGATGCAAACTTTATAAGTGCCCTGTACTGGGAATACAGATGGATGCAGAGAGCGTCCACCTCCCAAATGGTACTACTATTCTAAAGGTGGTGGCTGCCGCATTAGTTCTGAGAGTAATATTTTTATTAAATTAAATACATTGTATATGTGTTTATGTCTGGGCTCTCTGTTCTGGTCTGTTAATCTATCTGATTATACCTATAGTTCTAATTTATATATTTCCTCTTGCTCCTCCAAATTTTCTTAAATTGCTGATTTCTATATTCTTCCAAGTGAATTTAAAGTTTACTTGTTACATTCTATGAAAATCTGTGCTGAGATGTGGATTGGTATTGTTTTACATTTATGGATTAACTAAATTAATAGATTAATAACATCAGTAATATTACATACCTTTCCATCACTTTCCTAAGTTCTCTTTTGTTTGCTTTAGTAAATTAAATAATTTTTATATAGACATTACACCTACTATTAGCTATATTCCTAAGTAGTTTATAATTTTTGAGGCAATATTATATAAAGTATATATTTAATTACATTTTTGATTGGTTCTTACTGTATATAGGAACACATACAGGTATATACATACACACACACAGACGTATATGAAGCCTGTCCATAAAGTATCCAGCCACATACTATGGAAAAAAAGACATTTATTGAAGAAGATACAAGAAACATTGTCCATAGGACAATGACACCTCAGTGCCCTTCAGAGTAGGCACCTTAGGACCTCACACAGTTCTCCCAATCACCATCATCTGCCCCATTGTATTTTCCTGAATTTCATTGATGGTCTGAAATCTCTTCCCTTTCAAAGGTGATTTGTTTTGGAAAAAGCCAGAAGTCACAGGGCACCAAATCTCAGCTGTAGGGGGCTGAGTCACCTGGGTGATTTGATGTTTTACAAAAACACTCTGCGTGAGACATGATGCATGTGCAGGCGCGTTGTCATGGTGACACTGCCACTCGCCAGCTGCCCACAGCTGTGGCCTTCTGAATCATCTGAATAGTTTCTGCAGAGGAATGTTCAAGCTTAGTGCAAAATTTGATACAGATCCGTTGCTCTACTTGCTCAGTCATTTTGAATGTGACAGCCACACAGTACACATGCTCACTCAGCTTCATCTACCACCCCCACTGACTAGTGCAGTGAAGTCACCATTGTTCATGCATGTACATTCCAGTCTACTCTCCTTGGCTGCCAGGTTACATAGATGTTGCACAAACTGTTCTCATTATATTAACAATAGTTGGACTTTTTCTGGTCAGGCCCTGTATACACACATATATGTATATACATACATGTACTCTGAATGCTGTTATCTACTAAATGACTGTTTTGGATTGTCTATGCAGTCTATTATATCACCTGTAAATGAGGACAAGTGGGTTTTTTCTTTATAATTTTTGGATTTCTTTTTACATTTTACTTTTCTTACTATGTTTATAGTCTATACATGAAAAATAAAAGTGAGAATTCTTATTTTGATCCTGACTTCCCGGCAAGTGCTTCTGCCATTTTACAGTGAAGAGTTATCAGTTTGAGGTTTTCAAAGTATAGTCAGTCTCCTGTATCAGCAAGATCACACTATCTGTGAACCTGTTAGAAATTCAAAGTCTTGAGCCACACTCCAGACCTACTGAATCAGAAACTCTGAGGGAGAAGAGATGATCCCAGAAATCTGTGGTTTAATATGCCCCTTTGGGTGATTCTCATGCAAACTATAGTTTGAGAACCTCTACTCTGGGTATTTCTGTGTACTTTCCATTAGGCTAAGAGATATCTCGTATTGAAATATAACTGAGCTCTTCTAATGAATACATGATACATTTTTTGAATATTTTTTCTCAATCTAGTAAGACCATATAGTGTTTTGTTTTCAACCTATCAATATGATGGATTAAAAAAAATCATTGTACTTATTGGACAGTCTCTACTTATCCATGACATAGTTTTGTGGTTGTGAATAGTGTTATTTATATTTTAAGTTAATATGAAAATCAGAGAACTACAAGGACTGCTTCCTGAACCTCTAAAGTTGTAACCAGGTTGCTATTTCTGCGTTGTCTTTGCTTTTGTCATAGGATATATCCCAATTTGGAGTTATTTTATTTGTTTGTTTGTCTTGGGTCTGTCTTGCTCTTAGGTTGTTTGTCTGTTTTGCTTCATCTGAGCAGTTAGCACTTCAGACGTACTCACCTTTGTCTGTATGTCCAGCCTCAACACAGTGCCCCACACAGAGCTAGTACTTGGTGGGTAATAGTGCTGGAGGAACGAGCCCCGGTGTCTGTGCTGTGCGCTCAGCTGCATATGCAACAGGCTGGGTTCTCTTTTGGTTTTACAACAGTCTCTGCCCCTTGTGTTTCTTATTCTCCTGATTTCACTTCCCCAGAGCCTCAACTGGGCTCAGGTTTCTGTATTTTCAGTACATATAATTCTTGATGAGCCACAAAAGTCCTTCCAAGCATATCCTGAAATCATCGTGGTGAACAGTAGTTAGATGAGAGGAGATAATCCTGACTTTGGACACATACTGGCTGGATCACTTTGGGCAAAGTGCTTCACTCTTCACCTCACTGAGCGTTCTGTCCTCATTTGTGGTGGGGAGTAATAATACCCACCTTGCCAGATATTATTATATATATGCAAATTAAATGAGAAATTAATAGCCAGGGTTTATTGAGTGCTTACTCTGTACCAGTGTTATTTTTAGAATTATATGTGTGTGTGTATATATGAATAGATATGAAACATATATATACATATACACATACACATACACACACACTCAACTGGTGAGATCATGTGAATGTGGTACCTGGCTCAATGTTTGGCATCAAAAAAATGGTAAATAAAATAGATTTAAAAATATTCAGTGAAAAAAATAGGCTGTAAATAGGAAATAGATATGTATTAGGCAATTTAAAAATGGATTTTAAATAGTTTGAAAATAAATAAGACATAGTTCTTGCCTTCAGAAGCTCCTGGTTTATTTGTTATTACATGCACTGGGCTTCATCAAAGCAATGATAAAAGATATTGTAATTTTATGTAGATCCTACTGATATTTGTAATTGATTATATGTGAAAGGCAAAGCATGCCAATTAACAAAATAAATATTTTAAATCATACTATGTTCACTTAGAGATAGCATGATTAGGTGGTTCAAACAGGAAATTACCACTTAGATGATTATAAAGTTTGAGAAAGCAAACACTAATTTAGCTGAGTTCCAATTTTCTTTTTATTGCAGTGACTGAAGTCAGTCTTTCAGAAAAGTGACTCTGTGGGTGGGGCAGTCCTTTCGTGGAGACAATGGAATCACAGAGAAGGAGAGGGGGCAAGTCTTGAATCACTCACCACAGTGAGCTTGTGGTGAGCCTTAAATTTCTGTCCAAGTCAAACAATCCGACAAAGTTACTTAAGGATTATGTAATAAAAACTCCGTCTTGGTCAGTGGTCAGCCTGTCTTTGTCAGAAAGAAGATAAGAGAGCATGTCTACCCAAGCCTTAACTGCTCCCAAACAATGCATGATATCGTTTACTCAAAGGTATATGAAATTACTGGGGTTGAGCTGGTTTCTATGAAAGGTGATTCATTACTTAGAAGGACATTACGCATGCAGAGGAGATAAAACTTTTTAAACTGTGGACTTCCTTAATGTATGGCTGGTGTAAAACTGCTGGACTCTGAAGACTATGATTCTGAACAGGAGTGATTCAAGCCATTTCAGACCTAGGAGATTGATTAGTGGTGTTCTACTTAGTGACGTTCTAGGAGACTGATTAGTTCTTCACACTATTTCTTTAATTTATTTTTACATCTACTTTTTGTCTACAATCTGCTTACTCTTTGAAGGTTTGCTTTTACCATGATCTCTTTGGCTCGGGGCTTTTCACACTTTAGTTGTATCCTAGAATATATCATTCAATCATCCATTCATCCAATCAATACTTACTGAGCATCTACTGTTGTGCCAGGCACTGTCCTAGGTGGTAAAGTACAGCAGGGAACAAAACAAAAGCAAAACTCTCTGCTCTGGGGCCTTTGGCCTCACATAATTTGCCATAGTGCTGCAGAGGCTGTGTGCCTGCAATCCTCCCTTAATTCCTTCACCTCATCCCTGGCTTGTCCGTATTCACGCAAATCCCACCTTAAATGCTGCTTCTTCAGGAAGGCTTTCAGTCCCCTCCCTCATACCAGATAAGGCTTTCAGGATATAAATTTTCATAACTTCTTATATAGTCTTCAAAGCACTTATTACAATTTTAATAATGTATTGCTTGTATATAGAAGTAGGCTCACTAGACTATAAGCTCTCTTAGGACTGGCACCCAAATTTTTCTCGTTTACTAACAAATTCCCAGAGTGTGGAACAGTTCCTAGGACGAAAATAATAATATAATAAGGTCCTATTTTTAAGGAAAATTCACAAAATTCACATCCAGTTAGATTTCGGATATTTTTATGTATCAGCATTTTATGGTATAAAGTCACCTTAATTACTGTCTCACCCTCCCCTATACCCTTTCATGTCACTGACTCTGAGGTCCTACAGGTGCCACAGGTCTCATCCTCTGAAGGATGATTCCATGAACCCCCCCAACCCTCACACATGCACATGTTCACGTCCAGCTTCACTGCTCACACATATTACCCATATCACACTTGCATATTGGTTTTGCTTTTCCACTAGGCCACAGGCCTGGAGGAACTAAGAGAACGCCACAGACAAACTTCACCCAGCACTTAGTTAATGACAATGAAATAGCGCCAACTATCCTGAGCTCCCCAGTTTCTCCCCATCCCACTCAATTCACCATTGTGCTGTGTTCGCCAGGCCCCTGCTCAGTAGGTCCATTTCACCTTCAATTTCTTTAAACTTAACTGGAACAAAACATTGTTATTTGTCTTCCCACTTCAGCTTTTAACATTCTGTTTAATATATCACTTTAATACTTTTTCCAAGACATCCATTTTAAAAAGCTAGAATTGTTCTGCTACACAACTTTGCATCCTGTTTTTGTCTCATAACTTTCTATCATTATGATTTTCCCATGTGTCTTGAGCTAGTTTTCCAGAAATCAGAGCCTGGAGCATTATTTTGGAGTATAATCTAGGGAGCAGAGCAGGGAGGGACAAAGGAAGTAAAGCAGGATGAGGGAAAGCCAATGCAAAGACGTGATGGAAGCTCACTGATAATTAGTGCACTGATCACTTGGTCTTGGGGTCCATCAGGTGAGAAACTTCACCAACCATGTGTAAGGACCTTTCATCCAGGGAGAAAGAAAGAGAATTTATACAGGGGTTGGAAAAAGTAGGTTTATAGTTGTGAGTATATGGAACAGAATTTATTCTTGTATTATTGTTTATTTACCCAGTATTATCTTTTTCCATATGAACACTATTACCCTATTTTCCCCCACCCCTGTACATTGCCTCCATTTCCTACCTGCAAACTCCCCACAGGATATGAATTCCCTGAAACTTCAGCATTGTGTGTACTTAGATAAAAATGGGGTTAGTCAGGGGTGATTGTGTCACAAAGCTTGGCATTAACAGGGACTTTCCAGGCAGGAGGTGGCATGAAGTTTGCCTCTATGTAAAGTCGGTCAGAACACACACACTTTGTCACCACAGCGGCCGCTGGAACAAGAGCAGCTGTGGCGGAGAGCATCTGAAGCAGTAGACCCCTTGCACTGCCCAGAAGCTCCTAGTACTCCCCCCCAGTTTATTGTCCCCCATTTCCCAATCTCTTTTCCTACCTAGCCCTTTACCCGCTACCCCAAACTGC
This sequence comes from Pteronotus mesoamericanus, assembly GCF_021234165.1. Lineage (NCBI taxonomy): Eukaryota > Metazoa > Chordata > Mammalia > Chiroptera > Mormoopidae > Pteronotus > Pteronotus mesoamericanus. The sequence goes on along the minus strand of NW_026555245.1, from coordinate 28,033,663 downwards.
TTGAGATTCCTTGTATATTTGGACCTCAGGCCACTGCTCTGTACATACAAAGCAGATAATCTAATCTCTGCTCATAGCTCCCCACTGTTCCTAAGGGCTACCTTCTGTGTAGCTTTATCATGGCAGCAATTCATTTTCTCTGCTGTAGTAACCCATCTGGGAACCAGGCCCAAGTTCATTTCTTCTCTATTGATTGCAAAAAAGGAAAAGAAAAGAAAAGAAAATCTCTATATGACCATAAGTGGGAGTTGAAGTCAAGATATCAGCATAACTGAGTTAATTGACATGGAAGTCTGATCATCTGTTATTCTTCCTGAAACTGCTGAGGCTCACACCCAAAAATAAAATTTATATAATAATACAGAACTCTACTCTGCTATCCTGCATTATAACTTAGATGTGGTAACACTCAGTTCACAATGGGTCATCCCTAAACCACCTTGTCACTGCCTAAGCCACAGTTACTCAGTCTCTACAACAGCCCAGGTATCCTGGGAACTGTTTATCAAACAGAGGGTAGCATTTGTCCCCAAGGGCATAGGTTTGTTCCACATATAACTCTAGGTGATTGCAATGGTATATCTCCTAATTGGGCTTGCCAGAAACTCCACACAGCTCTCTCATCCACTGTGGAAACCTCTAGCACCATTGACATAGCTGGTCTGATGGTCCAAATGGCAGGGGAGCATATACCACACCTTGTATCTATTACAGATTTCTCTTACTCTGAGTGCCATTCAAAACTGTAATAGTCTCCTGAGTCTCAAAATACATGGGTTTGAGCACAAGGATAAAATATACTTCCTTCAAAAGCCAAAGACTGCCAAGTGCTTTGTCTCTTTCTTCTTGGTAAGGTACAAGGTACAAGGTACAACCACATACTTCACCTTAAAGGGCCAAGGCCACAAGATCCAGAAGGACCTCACTAATATGGCAGACCCTGAGGATTCATGGATCTTATTTCTTAGTCATTGAACATGCACGTGTTTTACCAGGGTATTAGCATATTTGACACTACTTGCTCCCAAGTCAAATTAATAGGGTATCCTCAAATCAGTGGACCAGTTTAATGGCCACTCACATGTCAACAATGATCAAAGACTCTGCAGATTATAATATAATAGGGAACAGGAGAGTAATATATCTCTGGGAAGAGACCCTGAAAATGTACTGCTATCCCTACCATATGTAGCCAAAATGATTGCTTCCATCTACAAAATCCTGGCCTGAAAGTCTTCTTTTTAGGACCATTTTAGATATCTTACCTGATTTCTCTAGAAAGCAGAGCTTGAGACAAAAACTATGTGCTACTTTTTCATTAGGGAAAACAATTCCATAGAACAGGAATAAGGAAAAAAAGAAATAAAGCAGGTATAACCAATATAAAATTTTCAGCTTAGTCTCATGCAGACATTCTCCAAGAATCATAGAATTGCCAGTCATGGGAGAGAAGAGGGGACAAATTTTTCCACCACCTACTCTTTTCCCCAGGCCTTTTGCCCTACAAGATATTAACTCTTTCACCTGTGTGGGTATGAGCAAGTCTCGTGGGGAACCATGCCTCAGTCAACTTGAGCTCATGTCAATCATTTAGAATTTAGGCAAAGCTGGTCACTGCAGCTCTAGAGCCAGAATAAGAAAGAGGCAGGGTTAGTAGGTGGCTAGGGCCTGAAGCATGACGTTTATTAATTTGATACATTGTGCTACTAAAGACTTTTTAAAAGGAGCATTTTCTTGACTGTGTAGTATACATTTCATTGTTTCATTGATATGCCTTGATCTATTGAAACATTTTGCAATTGTTAAACAGGTTGTTTCCCTTCTGTTAATACAGGTCAAGGTAATCCAGCTTAGTTTGAATGCCTTATGAATACTTTCTTCATTGTTAACCCAGGCTCAACTCTCAGGATTTCAGCATTGGGTGCCCTTGCAAATGTGCTATTTTCTTGGGATCTTGGTCCATCGCTAAAATAGAGAAATTCAAACTCAATTCAAACTGGATTTTATCTTTCTAAATGGTGTCACTCCCTAATAGGAGAGCAATGGCACATCCCATCTTTCCATGTGATGCTTCATTTGGAGTTTGTTCTTTCAATATTCGTTGAGCTCTTACCATGTGGTTACTGTTGTGTTAAAAGATGGAGATACAAAAATGAGTGAGATATGATCCTCCATCACAAAGAACTCCTAGTCCAGAAACCAGTCACTATGAATATCAAAAGACTTTGAAAAACCACTTCTCAGCATTACCATTTGTATAATAATTTGCATATGAGAAAAATAAAACAGTTTATTTACAACTGAAGTAGTGGTATAGCCCGTAACAGGGATTCTAGTTCTAAAATATTCAGGTCAGGGAGGAAGATAATAAAGTTTTTGTGGCAGAATGTTTTTTAGAGTTTGGGAAGATTGGATTCAATGTGATCTCCCTGCAGTAATAATAACCTCCTAGAAGGAAGATAAAATGTTATCATCCAAACCTCTCATTTTACCATCATTCCACTGGGAATTAATGCTCCATGCCAGGATGGAGCGGAGTCCGTTTTCTTCTGTTATCCTGGAGCGAGGTTGTTGGGGTTGGGCGAAGTTAGCTTCCTTATGCGAGACATTAACATATTTAAACATTGTCCTTGATGTGAAGCTAAGAATCCTATTAGCTGAAAATCAGTATTGCACACCTCAGCAATTACAGTGAAAAATCTTAGGATGAAAGACATGAAATCAGGTATCCTAATTTGAGTTTGCAGGACTGCCAAAGCACATGTTAAACACTGCTCATTTTATGGCTTAGCACCTTGATACTGTCTGGCACAATGTAAATACTAGTTATAATAATCAACGTAACAAATGAATTCTCTTTAATGGATACTTTTCATAAAGTAATCATGACTTCTGTTCCAAAATCCCAACAGGGGTCTCATAGGAATTACTAGAGTCTGTGTATTTAGAAAGTCACACACTTTTATAGTACTTCCTTCCCTGAAGTGATTAAAACCACAGTATTTTGTAAAATGGGACAGAGGGAGAAGCAGCCAAATTGACATTGGCGATGGGACTTCTTAAAGCAGTACTGGTGTGAGATTCTCACTTCTGTCTCTCCTCTTCCCTCCCTCCCTCCTCTCCCCTCCCCTGGCTCTCTCTAATTCCCTCCCTCCCTCCCTCCCTCGGCCCTCTTTCCTTCCCTTCCTTTATTCCTCTTTCTCTACCTTCCCTCCCTCCCTCCTTTCTTCACTCCCACTTCCCTCCCTCCATCTCTCCTTTATTCTCTTTTTTCAAAGCATCACAGCACTGTGATTTCCCCATTAGTAACATGTCAGATATCTCTAATTTTCAGTTTTTGTTCTACTGCCATTCACCCCTACCTCCTAAATAGTGTTACAAAAAAGAGAATACTTTGCTGAGAAATGTCTTACAAGTTTGGAATCCTAGCAAAGAAGATGATTTTCTTAAATTTATCTTGTTACTCATGTAAGAATTTTAGTCCAATCACAATATGTTTGCCTTGTCAAATATGCTCCAGCCTTTCTAAGCAACATGTACGTAACGGCCCTTTCTCAGTAGCCACGCTTTGCTGTGCTGACAGCATGACTTCATCTTTCTCAATCTTCTGCCTCTGAGCTGAGCTATAGATTTTATAAAAATCAGGGGAAAAAAGGGTTAAGAGTATAATCTTTTTAATTTCCATTTCTTGTAGTATGCAGCTTGTCAATATCTCTTGCTATTAATTAAATTAATCTCTGACTTTCTTAGTTTTCCTTTATTGCCCAAATACCTTCCTCTCTTTTTTGTCTCATGAGGAAATCCTCTGAAGTTTCACATCAGGTAATCTGGGACTGATGGAATTGTATGTTCTCCCTCCAGGTTGCTTTGTGAGAAAGCTCTGCTGAAAAAGCCTTCTGTTTATTTTTAAAACAGTGGCACCTGTCCAACAACATGTCCAGTTTGTCAAGAAGGCCTGACTGAAGCCCTTCACTATCATACATTAGTGAAATAATTTACCTGAAGGGGAAATGGATCGTTATTAAGAGGAATGAATTGCACATTGTTTTTGCCTAATACTCACACAGCTTCTTCCTTGTAGCATACATTCCTGGTATTTGCCTCAAACTGTCTACTTGCTTAGTGAGCCTATGTGTGAGAACTGAAGCAGCAGCTTCCTTGTAGACGCCGAAGTAACCTGAGGGAACTGAATAACAGAGTAGATCAGAAAGTCTTTTGTGTTTTCTCTTAAAGGGAATAAGTACTGCAAAATAAACCTCTTTAGGCTCATAGGCTTCTTCTCAAGCTCTAAGGCCCAAATTCAAATTTAGGTCAAAGGTAGGACTAACAGTGAAGATTTGTAGTTGAAGAAACAAACAGACTAGTTTTGGACTTGACAGCTTGTAGTAGACATATTTAAACTATTTTTCACTCCTACCTATAGGGTTTGAAATCACCAGAATTTAATATGTGATGGGGTTGAGACAACCTCTTTCCCTCTCTTGCAAATTGAAAATAGAGACCAAGAAATAGTACAAGTGGTTGGAACTTTAACTTAAAAATCAGGAGCATGGGCATCCATATTTTCCTATGTGCACTTTGAAGCTGAGAAAGCCAGTTTTCACAGAGAGGTATACACAGAGAAAAAACAGTTGACAGAATTCCACTAAGGTCCTGATGTCTTTCCTGTCCTCTTAGGTCTGCCTGAATTCCATTTTTCTTTCTCTTTTTTCTCTGCTTTAGCTACTTGAGTAGCTGCCAGTTATCTGCAGAGTCTTTTTTTTCTTTATCCATTTATTTATTTATTTTTATTTTTTAAAATTTTATTTTAATTTATTTTTTCAAATACATCTGTCACTGCCTACCCCCCACCACTTTCCCTTCCCCCTTCCCTTCTTCCCTCCCTCAGCTCTTCCCCTTTGGTTTTGTCCATGAGTCCTTGCTATATGTTCCTTGACTTTCCCCTTCCCTTCCTTTTCCCCGCCCCCCCCTCCCTCCTTCTCTCTTGTCTCTCTTGATTTCTTTTCTTTTCAGCGTTGCTGGTCTTATTTTCCTTGCATCTTTGTATTGTTGGTTAGGTTCCACTTATAGGTGAGATCATATGGTATTTGTCTTTCACCCCCTGGCTTATTTCGCTTAGCATAATGCTCTCCAGTTCCATCCATGCTGTCGCGAAGTTTAGTAGTTCTTTTTTCTTTCTGCTGTGTAGTATTCCATTGTGTATATGTACCATGATTTTTTGATCCAATCATCTACTGATGGGCATTTAGGTTGCTTCCAACACTTGGCTATTGTAAATTGTGCTGCTATGAACATTGGGGTGCATAGGTTCTTTTGTATTGGCGTTTTGGGAATCTTAGGGTATAGTCCCAGCAGGGGAATCGCTGGATCAAAAGGCAGTTCCATTTTCAGCTTTTTGAGGAAATTCCACACTGCTTTCCACAGTGGCTGCACCAGTTTGCATTCCCACCAACAGTGGACTAGGGTTCCCTTTTCTCCATAGCCTCGCCAGCAACTGTTGTTTATTGATCTGTTATGATGGCCATTCTGACTGGTGTGAGGTGGTCCCTCATGGTGGTTTTGATCTGCATTTCTCTGATGGCTAGTGATGCCGAGCATCCTTTCAAATGCCTCTGGGCCCTCTGTATCTCCTCCTTGGAAAAGCATCTGCCCAGGTCCTTTGCCCATTTTTTGATTGGATCGTTTGTCTTCTTGGAGTGGAGTTGAGTGAGTTCTTTATATATCTTGGAGATCAAACCTCTATCTGATGTATCATTAGCGAATATATTTTCCCATAAGGTTGGCTCCCTTTTCATTTTGCTGATGTTTTCTTTAGCCATGCAGAAGCTTCTTATTTTGATGAGGCCCCACTTGTTTATTCTTTCCTTTATGTCCCTTGCTTTAGGAGACATATCAGTGAAAAAATTGCTGCGGGGGATATCTGAGAGTTTCCTGCCAATGTTCTCCTCTAGGACTTTTATGGTGTTGCGACTTATATTTAAGTCTTTTATCCATCTTGAGTTTATTTTTGTGTTTGGTGTCAGCTGATGATCCAATTTCAATTTTTTGCATGTAGCCGTCCAGCTCTCCCAACACCATTTGTTGAAGAGGCTATTATTGCTCCATTTTACGCTTCTGCCCCCTTTGCCAAATATTAGATGCCCATAGAGACCTGGGCTTATTTCTGGGCTTTCTATTCTGTTCCACTGGTCTATGGGTCTGTTCTTGTGCCAGTACCAGATTGTTTTGAGTATAGTGGCTTTGTAGTACAGTTTGATGTCCGGTATTGTGATCCCTCCTACTTTGTGTTTCTTTCTCAGAATTGCTGAGGCTATTCGGGGTCATTTATGGTTCCATATAAGTTTTTGAAATGTCTGTTCTATTTCTGTGAAATATGTCATTGGTATCTTAATAGGGATTGCACTGAATCTATAAATTGCTTTGGGTAGTATGGACATTTTGATGATACTAATTCTTCCAATCCATGAGCACAGTATATGCTTCCATTTATTTGTGTCTTCCTTAATTTCTTTTTTCAATGTTGTATAGTTTTCTGCGTACAGGTCTTTTATGTCTTTGGTTAAATTTATGCCTAGGTACTTTATTTTTCTTCTTGCTATATCGAATGGTATTTTTTTCTGATTTCTTCTTCTTCTATTTCATTGCTGGTGTACAAAAATGCCTTTGATTTCTGAATGTTGACTTTGTATCCTGCTGTTTCACCAAATTCACTTATTAGGTTGAGGAGTTTTTTGGTAGAGTCTACAGGGTTCTCTATGTACACTATCATGTCATCTGCAAACAATGATAGCTTTACTTCCTCATTTCCTATTTGAATGCCTTTTATCTCTTTCTCTTGTCTGACAGCTGTGGCTAGGACTTCCAATACGATGTTGAAAAGAAGCGGTGAGAGCGGACATCCTTGTCATGTTCCCGATCTTAGTGGGAAAACTTTCAGTTTTTGCCCGTTGAGTGTGGTATTGGCTTTTCATATATGGCCTTTATTACGTTGAGGAATGCCCCATTTAATTCCCTTTTGCTGAGTGTTTTGATCATAAATGGGTGCTGTACCTTATCGAATGCTTTTTCTGCATCTATCGAGATGATCACGTGGTTTTTGTTTTTTATTTATGTGGTGTATCACGTTTACTGATTTGTGTATATTGAACCATCCCTGCATGCCTGGGATGAATCCCACTTGATCGTGGTGGATAATCTTTTTAATGTATTGCTGGATGAGGTTTGCCAATATTTTGTTGAGGATTTTGGCATCTATGTTCATCAGCGAAATTGGCCTGTAGTTTTCTTTCTTTGTAGGGTCTTTATCTGGTTTTGGGATCAGGGTGATGCTGGCCTCATAGAAAGAGTCTGGGAGTCTTCCCTCCTCTTGGATTTTTGGAATAGTCTGAGAAGGACAGGGGTTAGCTCTTCCTTAAATGTTTTGTAAAATTATCCTGTGAAACCGTCCGGCCCTGGGCTTTTGTGTGCCGGGAGTTCCTTGATTACTGCTTCAATTTCCCCAGCTGTTATCGGTCTGTTCAAGCTTTCTGTTTCTTCCTCCTTCAGTGTTGGAAGATTATACTTTTCTAGAAATGTGTGTGTCCATTTCATCAAGATTTTCAAATTTCTTGGTATATAATTGTTCATAGTGGTTTCTGACAATCCTTTGTATTATTGTGGTATCAGTTGTTATTTCTCCTCTTTCATTTCTGATATTATTAATTTGGGTCCTCTCCTTTTCTTTCTTGATGAGTCTGTTTAAAGGCTTGTCAATTTTATTTATCTTTTCAAAGAACCAGCTTCTGGATTGGTTGATCCTTTGAATTGTTCTTTTCGTCTCTATGTCACTCAGTTCTGCTCTAATGTTGACTATTTCCTTCCTTCAACTCTGCAAAGAGTCTTGACAAATACATAAGGAAAGCTAGGTAGATACTCTTTTATATTCCCATTTAGAAACAAATTGATTTACAATTTTTCACAGAAAAGAGCCGGCGGGAAAACATTATGCTTTAATGACATGCAGCACATGAAATGATTATTTCGAGCTGACACATCTCTTGGATTATATACTGCCTCATGCAGCAGTCAGGGGACTAGAGGACAGAGACATGTCAAAAAGCTAAAGTTTCTAAGGAGCACACATTGATAGCAGCTTCACTGGGAGTAACTCAGGATAAGTTAGGTCAGAACAAATATTTACATAGCAGAAAATTATGTAATGCAGTGTCATTACAATCATTATTTATTAAAAAAACATGTATCATTACAAATCACAGTCTCTAGGGGGATAATTTATAACAAAAGTTATTTTAATTGCTTTGTACCACCCTCCCTTATGATTGCTTTAAGGATAACATTATGTAAAACACAGAGTATCTGAAAACAAAATACTCTTCATTCTTTTTTAAATCAAGAAATTATTTAGCTAAACTATAAACACCCAAGACTTAAAAATTATTTCTTCTCCTCCTCCTCCTCTTCCTCCTCCTTCTTTGGAGGCTTTTTATTCTTAAAGTAAAAGTATATGTCTATGAGTCATCACAACTAATGAATAGAACATTATAGGTCATTAGAAATTACTCTTAGATTTTTCTCATTTCTTATCAAGGAATTAAACTACTATGGTATATTCCAAAAATAATTAGGCAAATGTAATTTCATTTTCCTAAAAAATGAAAATAGAATTATTTTTATTCAAAAAATTATACTTGAAAACTGCAACATATATTTATTCAGTTTTTCACCATTTGTAGTAGTGATATTAATATTTTAGTATAAAAATAACTAAAATATAATATTAATCCTTCACATATGTAGCAATTGATTTTTATCTCTGTTTTTAGTTGTTGAAGAACAAGTATCATTTCTATCGGTAAAGTTGGAAATGGAGATGCAAGTAAATTATTAAACTTGTCCACACTTCTTACAATGAGACTTCTTTTTGAGGAGGAGGTACCAGGCACAAGATAACTGTAGAGCAGACCTAGGTATCTAGGGGTGTCAAGGGGTGTCAAATTGGTGAGTACAGACGAACAAAAGGCAAACTCTACTGAGCACTGAATGCCTCATGTGGTAGAGGTGTTCCCACTAGGCGGAGGAACACGGAAGAAGGGCTCAGCCACTCCAGGGCTTTCTCTGGAACAGGAACTAATGAAACAACTGTGTACTGGAACCACAGCCAAACTTTCATTTTGGAGACCAGGATACATAGGAGTTGGTGGATTTATAACTCCATGGTGTTGGAAAGTGGATATATTAAACTACTGTCAGTTCTGGAGGGAGAAAATTGCTGACAATTGTTCCAGCCTTGCCTATTCTGCTTCCCCGCGGTTCATGGTGTTGGGATGATATTATCTTGCAGATGAGGCATAGGGAAAGCAAAAGAATCATCCAGACCTGTGTTTTATTATTTTTCAGGTCAGGTAAGGCACCATTACCTTATTCCTAGTGCTGTAACCAGTTTGCTTAGTGTTCAGGAGCTTCCTTTGCCTGCAGTGTTCCAGTTTAATGTCTCTTTATTCACCTTCATATACACATCAGTACAACCAAACATCTATTTTTGTATCCTAAATCTTTCCTTTTGGCCATCCAGTTTCCTATCTTTGGAAATTCCTTCCATTCTATCTTTTATTGATTCTATCTATTCTTCTAGTCATAGATCAGTTTCTATTTTCTGCTAAATCTCCAGAGTTAGGAAATAATTAGGTATGCTGACTGACTTGTAAAAACACTTAATATCATCAAATATGTCATTTTTGATATAAAAGTACATAAAAGAGTTAATATAAAAAGAATCATCTATGCAACCACCACCCAGGTAAAGAAACAGGACACTGTTAATATCCCAGAAGTCATTTGTATAATTTAACTGCTTGGTCATATTCTTTTTCTTTTTGGTTGGATATAATCACTGTCTTGACCTTATTACAATCATGTTCTTCCTTTTATGGTGTTCATTTATTTGGACTTTTACTGCTTATGCATGCCTCTTTGAGTAATGCTGTTGTTTAATTTTGTATAATTGCATCTTATTATACATATTTTGTACCTTTGCTCAACATTATATTATTCAGTTTCATCTATTTATTGCTTGTAGCTAGAGTTCACTTACATTTTACGTAGTATTACCTTATCTAAATATTGTACACTTTATTTTCATTGTACTGTTTGTGGACATTTCATCTCTCCAGTTCAGGGCTGTGATGAATATTTTGATGTAGTATCCTGGGTAAGTTTGTAACTACTGAACTATTAATTTTTATTTAAATTTATGAGCTTACATTTGTCTCATACTTAAAAAAATGTTATTATTAAAATAATTTCAATTGTAGCATACTATTCTAGCTTGTATTTGTAGTAAAAGTACCTCTATTTTATTGTCACTCTATTTTAGGGCTTTTGGATATTCAAATTTCTGTCTATTAAAATAGCACTATAATTACTACCTTTAGGAATGTATTTTCTTCCTATATTAGGCTATTTCTCAAAAAAATTCATTTATTGGAATTCTCAGGAAAAAGTTTGTGGATATTCAAATATTGTTGATGTAAAGAAGACAAATGACTTGCACAAGTTGTTGTATACATATATATTGATCGTTTTGTTTTCAGAGGAAAATTATTTTTGGAAGGGTAACCTGCTGTATTAGTTGACTTTAGGATTGAATGATCATCACATTGTAACAATTATTCTGTCTTTTATAAGTCAGGAAAGAGATAATCCTTTTTTCTTTTTCTTGGTTTCCTTTTGTTGGTTACGGACTGCCTAATTCTCTATCTCTGACCAACATTTTGTCAGACTATACTCAGTATTTTATCACAATCAGCTTTTTGATTAAAGGTAAGAACATTAGATGGATTATAAATGGTAGCCATTAACAATTTAATCATCTGGGAGAGAAAGAAATACACTAGAATAAATGTTATGGTAGTTGTCCTTTAAACAATTAAATATGCTTTATTTCACTGTTTCCAAAACAAAATTTTTGCTAAAGATTGGTAGACAAACATACATTATGCATAAAGAAAGAGGACAGATGTTTTTAAATTAACGTTAGGGTGGAGTCTTTGTCCTTTTTACCAACTGATTACATTCTTCCCAAATCCATTTGCCTGTCTCCAGTATCGTATACTGGGCTTCTCAGGCTGACCATGACTGTACTTCTTGTTTACTTCCCTCAGCGGCTGGGACCTATGGTTAGAAATATGTGAAAATAAAAGATGATGAATGGCACTGCTTGTTCTGCCAAATTAAATAATTGCAAGTATCATGAGTCTGTGCAATTGTGATATTTGTGGAAAGGAGAAATGAGACAATGATTATAAAATGAAGTGCCAAGTTTACTCCTAATAAGGCAAACTGGGTAAGTTCAACAGTTCTGCCTCTAAGTGTTTGTAGGATTCACATAGGAAGAGTCCATTTATCTTTTGTTTGTGCCTCCCAATTAAAACATGCCCTACTTTCCGTATCAGTCTGTAGCTTTGTCTTTTGCTTGTTATAACAAAGGGACAAGGACATGTGTGTTTGTATATGTGTATCTCAATACTTTATAATAATATGAGTTTAGATTCCATATTTTTTAAGTAGTGCTTTATACATATTTTGACTCTAATATTATACATACTACCTCCTTAGACTCATAAACTGATGTTAAAAACACAAGCTCCACATTCTTAGCTTTAGTCTTCTTGAAAGGGGTTTTTCTTCCTGAAAAATGAGACACTGAATCTTATAGCTGAGAGGTCTGTATTTTTCAGACACCTGGCATGGCTCTTTTCTGTGACAAACGTAGCTTGCTTATTTTAATAGGGGCCTCCTGGCACTCCTGAAAGATAAAGGGCTCATCGAGCTGCAGTGTGGTCTCTAGGTTGTTGTAAAAGCAGGATTTATTATTTTGACACTAATTTCATCCCAGTTAGAGACTATGAATGATTTGTTTAGTTTTCCCTTCTTTTCTTCTACAGGCAATATCTGATTCTCTTCTCGCTTTTCACAGTCTTTTCCATAAAGTAAAGCTCACCTGAGAACAAGACTTATAGGAATTGGGAAGGAAATAAGGATATTACATGGAGGAGTGGGCAAAAGTACATTTATAGTTGTGATGAGTATGTTAAAGAGTTAATTCTTGTATTACTGTTTATGAACTATTATATTACTTTTATTACAACTGTAAACCTACTTTTGCTTACCCCTGTATATTTAAAGCCACTTAATTCTTGAGAAAACACACCTGAGTTGCATGTTGAATATGGAATAGCTCTTTGATTCCTCAAGTATTGTCTTTAATATTGTCCATAAATTGTTAGCAATGATATTTTTGGCTAAGGATTGCATAATCCTCTTTTCATTACCTGAGCCAATCTTGAAATTGTATGGATGATGAGACTCTAAAATTGTTTTACTATTTTATTGTTATTTTGATATCTCAAATTCTTAATGGTCATGAACCCTCATTATGCAGTAATACTTTTCATAATCTGGTCCAAGACAAACTCTTTAGCCTCATTTCCTGTCACTTGTATCTCAGTGTGGTACCTAAACATATTGAATGCCTCCTGTATCACAAAAATTAACATAATATCCTGCTCAATTTCACCCTGACAAGGCCTGTCACCCATTCCTATTTATACAAGAATAAATACTTTATGGCTCTTTTGTAATCATGTAAGAATAATTTCTGGGGTCATGTCCCCACTAGATGTTATCCCTAATATTTTTAACAGTTATACCATTCTACAAGTTCCTGTGCTTGCTAATAATGTGGCACATATAATTATCACAGTATGTTTAGTCATCTATCTGTATTTTCTCCTATTGCTAACATACTATGCTAAAAGAGGGTCTGGCATTTCAGAGTAGGTGTTGAAAATTATGAAATAAATAAATGAACATGTCATTAGCCACAGTATAATAGAAGTATAGCTCTAACCACACAATTCACAATATAGGTCCAGACAGTTTAAAAAGGAAGAACACATTTGTTTGCCTGTTTTTAATTAAGTAAACTCTTTAAAGTCCAATAACTAAATAATGTGGATTCAATTTGAACTCTCTGTATAGCTAGTTCCACACCTGGGTTGCTTCTATCAAGTTTTAAAATGGAATGAAGTAGCCTTGTTTAGGGAGATTAAAATGAATCCTTATGCATAATCTTTGAAGGAAACACTAAATCTGTTTCATTCCATTCTGATGAATCAGATTATACATAATGCGTTCAGTGCCAGAAGTCAGCAAGCAAACCTTAGATTGTATTACCACTATGTCAAGATGTACATGAAGGAGGTTCTCACATCTTTTTATGCAAAACCCTCTCCATTTCCTGGAGCACAGGAGGAGCACAGGGATACAGGATCCAAGATCCTGTGGTTTTCTCCATACCATACTTGGAACAGAGATGAATAAAAACATACACATCTGGCGTTCAGATCATCAAAAATGAAAAGAGATTGCTACCTCAGGAGCAACTGTGCTTCTCCCTCCCTGCCCCCGCCGCTTTGTCAATTAAGTATAGTTTTAAATCCACTTGAATTATCTATAAAGGAATAACTAAGACGAAAGCTACTTTCATAGCCTGTTAGTGAAACTTAAAAGCACATTGCAGTCTTGGTAGGGCAGTGGCTACTTTTCTCAGTGTCACAAATCTCATTGAGGCTCTGAAGGAAGTAATTGCCTCTCTCTTCACAGTAATGGATATACACACAATGTTGCATCCGTTAAAAATATTCATGAATGTGCTCCCTTCCTTGCCAATACATGAGCCCTCTCTGAGTCTCATATTAAGACTGTGGGCTAGACAGCTTCTGGGAATGGGGTTGGAGAGATGTGGTTCACAAACCGTCTCACATACAACAATGATAAAATCTGGATGAAATATTAAATACAACTCTTGAAAAGCATTGGAAAGAGCTTAACATCATACGGAAGCGGGAAGAAAGTACCCCCTTCACATCTGAAACTATAAATTATATCTCAAAATTAAGCAGCACATTTTTTCTTTAAAAAGCAGATATAATCTCAGGCCTAGAGCATGAGTCCCTAGGATTGGGGGAATGGACTCCCATGAAACCCGGCAGCAGAAACCCAGCAGTTGGGGTGCCCGATCACTAACTGTAAGACACAGACCAGGGCTGCTGAACACAGATTAGGCATGCAACAAAACCAATTTTCTTTAAGCCACAATATTATTCAGAGTTGGCTTTGGCTCTAAAGATGCCTAGCTTTAAGGAAGGCTGTAACTCCAAAATTCTAATTTACAAAACAATTAAGAGGTGATGCTTGTTTTCAGAATACCGTCAGTACAGAATATACATTTCTCTGCATATAGTTATTTAAACATCCATCTCTTTTTAAGGCCTGAACCGTGAGTCAATTTTATCTGCCTCACTGCAGTAATCCACGAGTGGGGAGGTGAATCATATATAATTTTAGTTTCTCAGACACTCACCCAGCTAGCAGTGTAGCAGGATGGATTGTTGAAGATAACGTGCGACTTTGGATGACAGTGATGAACCCAGTACACAGATGCGAAATCTCTATTAGTGATGGTGACATCTAGCTAGTGGTGCAGGAGGCATTACAGTGGTATTATATCTTGGATGGCAGCACAATAAATGTGAAGGACATAGATGTCTTTCATGCTAAACTGAGCTGATACCATGCACAGCGCAGTTGGCTCTTGGCTTTATGACCTTGGTTACATACTGGTATACTTTCCCTGCCTGCTGATCATTTCTTCCTCTGCAGGATGAGGCAATGATGTCTTAGTTGTCAGTACATGCCAATAATGAAATTACAAATATAATATGCCTCATATGGTTTCTAATACCTAATTAGTGTTCAATAATGGTAACTGTTAAAATTATTACTATTATTTTATTTATATAACGTGTAACTTAAAACTGGTATGTGCCGTAAGGAGAAAGTACAGAGAGAAAGGTTAGCAGTAATATGTTGTAACAAGTCTGTAGTTACCATATGCCAACATTTATCCCGTCCTTCAGATAATATATTCTGTGTATTCACAACCCACTTTTTAAAAACTGTGTTTTCTTTCAAAGGTAAACCATAAATATATATCATTTATTTTTAGAGCTACATGCTAAAATTTATTTTAAGGAAAGGTTAATAAGGGCAATATTAAACTCACTTTTTAAAAAAAATTTCTAGCCATTTATGCAATGGCTATTTTCTTTGTGAGAGGATGTTTGGCGCCCATGGTGGACATAATAAATCCAAAACTATCCTGAGAAAATCATAAGGTAATACTTAGTTTTCTTTTTTAAAATGAGATGTTTCTTACTAATAAATGGCAATTTATTCTGAGGCTTACTATTGATAGTTTCAGTGTGTTAAGGGTATACTTCTTCCTCCTTGCTTACTTAAGGAAACATGGATTATAAAGCAATAACTCTTGGTTTAAAAAATTTATAAATTTACCTAGAATATAAATTTCAGTTTTTTTTAAATTGAGGTATAATCAACATACAACATTATATTATTTTCAGGTATACAACATAATGATTTGATATTTGTATACATTGAGTGATGATCACCATAAGTTTTGTTTCCGTTTTAGGTCAAATATATTACATAATTTTTGGGCTTCTGAAAATTTTCTTACCAATGAACTCTAGATGTTATATATATAGCTTTTTTTCATTTTTTTCTTTCTATCCCTCTATAGGAAAAAGTTAAAATACCTTAGTCTGTCACATGAAGCTCATCATTAATCTGATCCTAACCCATTTTGTCAAATTTATCTTTAGCTAGTCTACAATATTCCCACCCGCTAATCCATATATTAGCAACCCTAAAATTTGAGTGTATTGTTATTTTAGCATTAACTTCATATCTATAACAAATAAGAACTTTTGCAATATTTTCCTTTCTTTACATCCATTCTTTACCACTACAAGGATCCTTTCATTTATTATATTTTCTCAGAACTTCTGTTATTCTTATACTTTTAATGTTCTTATACCCTCATTACTTGATTTCAGCCTTAAGTAAGTTTGTGTGTAGTATGCCAACTAAAGCTGCAAGCAAACCCAACCCTCCCATAGATAACAACAGGAAGTGGATAAAAACTTTTAAAAATAATATAAAGCACTGGAGAGAAAATAAAAACAGGTAGATTTTAGAGGTAACTTGGAAGAAGGAAATAGCATATGGAGATTTTGTCAGTTTATGACTTTTATCCTAAAAGTAGACTGAAGTAGGTTATTTACAATATGGCTAAATTCTTTTTTAAAATTTAATTTATTTAAAATATTTTCTTTATTTATTTTTAGAAGGAGAAAGGGGGAGAAAGAGAGGGAGAGAAACATCAATGTGTGGTTGCCTCTCACACTCCCCCTACTGGGGACCTGGCCTGCAACCCAGGAATGTGCCTAGACTGGTAATCAAACTGGTGACCCTTTGGTTCACATGCTGGCACTCAGTCTACTGAGCCACACCAGCCAGAGCACAATATGGTTAAGTTCTAAAAGAATGTGAAGGCATTCATTCCTGAAGAACCAGAATGCAGACTTCAAGAAAAACAGTCTCTAAAACGTAGGGAGGATGCTAGAAAGGGAAGAGTCAGAAATAAATGTGGTGTCTCAAATGCTTTGGAAAACTTTGCCCAACACTTTGCAGCTGTGCCTTTGGTGTTCAAAGACATAAAGGATAAAATGTTTACAGCAAATGAAAAGATAGAACATATTAGCAGAGAAAGAGTATATAATAAAAAACCAAATGGAAACTTTAGAATTGTGATTTCAGAGTTCTAGAAAGGAGCAGGAAAGCCCACATCATCTGTATTTTTCACTTTTTATTATGGAAAATTTAATACTATACAAAAGGTAAAAAGTATTTAATAAGCACTCATGTACCCAAATAAAAAAATTAAATAGTTTTTGTGTATTCTTTGTCTCCTACATTTTACTAGAGTATTCTTAAAATAAACTGTAGTCATCATGTCATTTTATCTATAAATACTTCAGTATGTATATCTGATGAGAAATTTTAAAACTAAATCTATGATATCTATGTTTATACCTATGAGAATTACCATTAATTGTTTCATCTTACCTAATATCAATGACATATTCAAATTTCCTTTCTCAAAGAAAACTTTTCCAGTTGGTTTGTTTCATCAGTCCGATGACTACAAGGTCCACATACTGTATTTGGCTATTATTTGTCTTGTCTTTTTTGTGTGTGACAATTTCCCCTTCTTCCCTTTTTTGAGAAACCTGGTTTTTGTCCTATAGAATGTATACACTTGGGTTTGGGTTGATTGCATTTCATGTTTCTTAACTTGCTTCTTTATCCCTTGTATATATCGTATAATGTGGCAGTTAAATCTAGATGTTTGATTAGTGGTTCCTGCTTTTATAGGTACTAAAGTATAGATGATGTTATCCATTTCCTATTGCATTACCATCATTAGGTTCATAATGTCTGATTTTCCCAATTTTGTCTTTAGCCTTTCTTTACATATGTTCTCTTTTCTTGACATCTTTATGTTTTTATTCAACAACTACATTTGTGAAGTTTTCCCCTAATCCTCCTCATCTACTTTCAGAAAATGCAACTCTTTTGCCATAATACTTCATAGGAAACTTCCAACCAAATTTTTGCATGCCATCTTGATCTACTCAGCTAATCTTAACTCCAATCTCAAATATAGATGCATCTGGAGAAACACGCAAATCCTTTTAAAAACAGCATTGAAGGGCAATCTTTATTTTTCCCAAAGGACTTTTATATCCCAAAGGAGGAATTCTGCCACATGGAACCCAACAGCACTTCCTAACAGTCTAACACAGATTTCTTCTTTTTTGCCAATTAATGATCTACTCCTAACAATAGCTTCTTCATCTCTCAGTCTCTCTCCATAATTCTCTGTTGCAATGCAATTTGCCTATTCTTTCTAATGTCCTTTTTCCATCATTGTTACCAATCTCTAACCTTTCCAATCCTTAAAGATTTTCCCGGGTACTTGTATTTTTACCATAAAGCCAGTAAATGCCTCTTGGCCTCACCGGTTTTGCAGCTACAGCCACGACTTTTCTTAGAGAAACAGTAGCTATATAATCAGGCTTTGCTTACAAATGTTACTTCTTATAGGGTAAAAAAAAAAAAAGAGATAAATATCTATGTTTCTTATTGTGATTTCTCCCACATTTATTAGAGCACCTATACTTTATTATTGTTTTTTTATGTGACTGTGAACTACTTAAAATCAAATTATGCTTTTTCCTTTTTAACTTTATCTCCTCCAACAGCAGCCAACTTAGAGCACATCATGAGTGTGTCTGCTGAATACATGACTACTTGAAAGGTTAGGTTTGTCTTTATAAACACTTTCTCATCTTCCTATGTTTTTTCACCATTTTTCAAACATGTAAATGTAGATCTAAAATAGATTAGTTGAAAAAATTCTGTGTTTTGTCAGAAATGCCAGGTAGTGTAACATTTTAATTCATATAACAACACATCAATCAGCTTCCTACACTTTCTTATGTCTGTGTGTAAACATATTTTCTCTTCACAAATTCCAGGAATTCTGCTATGCTATGAGGTTTACACCTATATTGTGAAAATTAGACTTAGATTAAGTTAATTCAAGCCTTAACTAGAAACTAAAATGGCAGTTAATTTGGTAAGTTAAAAGAAGAAAGAATGCGTAAACAGTTATACATAGACACTCTCAACTGAATGCTATTTCAGCAAGAGCCATTTTACTCAGGGTGTAATTATGAACCCAAGCAGAGCCACACATGAATAATGTACAAATCAGAAAGGTAACTGTGTCAGTCTGAGAAATAAAAAGCATTATTGCAAAATCAAATTATACAAAATCAAATTATAAGCTTGTTTTGAAACAACATTAAAAGGCTTTATGGAAAATGACTAGTTAGTGGGATATTTTTCTGGTATTAATCATGTAATGCATACTTACTGAGCATAATGTATTTGTTGCTAAGGTAAACAGACTCAATCATTCTTAGTGCTGGTAGGAAAATAGTTGTTAGTACTGATAGCTTTTGACAATTTTTTTAAAAAATATTTTCAAGGGTGGGTAATCAGGTTTTCTTCTGTGATAGTCTCAGGGCATGAAGCCAAAACAAATCAACTTAGGTTTCAATATTAGCTGGTTAGCTTATCTATTTTTCTGGAACTATGGCATTTCCAAGGTAACCTTGCTTTATAATATACTTCATTACAAAGTATTTCAAATGGATCATAAATATATATCACAACCACCAAACAATAAATAAAAAATAATTTCTCTAAGAGCTTCCCTATGATGCTGCTTTCTGTGGCATACTGCAGAACCATACCATAAAATACATAAATACATAAAATACAAGTCTTCACACTTAAAATATCCTTTTAAAATATAACACATGTATTTTCTTTACTTTTTAACCTTTAATGTAGAAAATAATCTACTTAACCCTAAGAAAAATATCAATATAAATGGAAAAAGACAAACAGTGTAGTCATAGAAGAAAAGTGAATGGACGCTTAGGATGAACAGATGTTCAACCTCTCTAAATAATAAGGAAGCAAAATAAAATAACAATGAAAATATTATTTAAATTAAACCAAAAAGTTGAAATGGAATGTGATATTTAGAGTCAGTAAATATGCTGGAAAATGGACTCTTTAATGGACTGATTAAAGACTAATTGGTATAACCTAGTAAAAGGGTAATTTGGCAAGTCTTTTAATGTTATATTTAATGTAAAAATGTAACTGCAGTGTTATAGTATTCATGATATAAATGGGAAAAATGGAATAATGTATATGATAATTTTCACATATTCGCATATTTCTTCACAAAATGCAGTCATTCTTTAAATAGTTTATGTGTAACTTTATATTTCATAAAAATGTTTCATTGTGTAAACTTCATAATAATAATTATTATTAATAATAGTTTTATTAACTATCAGTTTTAGTGTACATAGTACAGTTTAATTAACATTTGCCTATTGGTAGATACTTAGGATATTTCTACCTCACTTGTTTAGCTAATATCATGGCAAACATCTTTGTATGTAATGGCTTTCTGCTCTCTTGGAAATATTTTCTGCACTTTTTTGCTCTCAAAACTTTTAAATTTAGGTACTTTCAAGTTGTAAAGGATAATACACATTTAATTGGACATCAGCATGAATCATGCCTTGGCTGGTCTTTAGAGCTGCCTCATGTTTTGGATAGTAGATGAGTTTCCCCTCTTCCATTTTGAATCAGAGCCTTTTCCCTGGTTTCCTTTGTCAAGGTTGCACACTTTCAGCTTTGTATTCTGATTTACTCTCTAATATGGTCTCTTCTTCCTGATTATCTACTTGGCCTCTGGACATTGGCTGCTGGTCATGACTTGTAGCTTTGCAACTTTTTATCATTTTTTTGATTTGCTATTGACTTTAATTATCCTTTAATGTTTATTTTATTTATTTATTTGAGAGAGAGAGGAAGGGAGAGAGAAAGAGAGAAACAGATGGTCCTTGACTGGGAATCGAACCCACTGCCTTGGTATCGGGATGCTCTAGTCAGCTGAGCTACCTGGCCAGGACTTGTCCTTTATTTTAAGAAAATCTTTAGTAAGGATTTTATTATCTGGTTTATCCCTTAAGTTTTTATGACATTCCTAATCTTTTTGCTTTTCCTACTGAGAAAGATATTTGCTCTTACATTGCAAAGCTGATATTGGGCAGATTCAGCTTTTGAATGTTAAGGTAAAGAAATTAGTCTGCAACAAAAAGCTCTTAAATGGAGTATGTGATTGTATTGAACTACAGAATAACTATGACTAAAATGACTTTTATATTAAAAATATGTTTTATACTTATTTCTGCAAAATGAATTTTATGTGAAATATGAAATAGGGTAGACTTTCATAATTAGGAACACAAGCCTCTGCAAGAATGTGTAAGTATTTGTATCACTAAAAGAAATAATCACAGTATTTATTTAAAAGTAAATTATTTAACTTAAAACCAAGTAATTCCCAGTTACCAAATCACTGTGACCCCCAGCAATTAATTATTCAGATTTCCCTGTAGAAGTGTTAAGATGCAATCTTGTGGTGAAAACTATACATATTTTTTGTTTTTCATTTCCTAGTTCCTGAGTAAAATCATGAAATTGAATTCTTAAGGCCTTCAAAGCCTGTAAGTTCATATATGTTCCTCATTAAATATAAGAACCTGAAATGGAAAAAGAAAGACTTTTTTTTTAGGAAGACTTTTTTTAATAGTGATTATTTTTATTTTTCCAAAACAACATTCAGTGGACCGAACTTGTCCAACTTTGAAAGGTCTTTGAGAGACTTGGGATTTTAACATTTCTAATCAGTCACCATAGAGTCCTGAGATTTCAGCCATTTTTGTATGTTTGCCAGTCTTTTAGAATTTGAAGTTATTTGCCTTGTGCCTCTCATTAACTCAAGTGGGAGTCCCTAGTCATCAATTTAATGAGGGCTTTCACCTTAACTGCTGGCAAATATTTAAGCCTGGAACCATGCCAGTGAAAATCCACAAGAATTTTAATATTCCAGTGTTCTATGGGTAGTAAAAATTCAGAAGGTAGAGTCATGATAGATTTTTAGTAAATCATTGGGTGAATTTTTATTGAATTAAAATGATCTCTCTGATAAATGGCATGTATGTGTGACTATAAATGGTATCATCAACCATTATTTTGTCACCTATTATTTTTTCACTGAGTGATTTGACAAATCTAGTAGGAAAAGTAGGTCAGGTATGGTACATTTTAAACTGTACTCTTACTTATATTGGCTTTGTTTATTATTCTATAATAAATCTACCAAAGACAGTCATCATTTACCTGGTATTATATCTGTAAGGTAACTGAAAGAAGAAAGTAATACATTATATAAATATTTCAATTCCATTTTTTTAAATGTAGTGAAATTCTTCAAGTGAAATTTGAGACAGCAAATTAACAATGTTTTAGAAAGTCTGCATGTCTAAAGAATTTTCTATGCACCTTCGTTGGTTTTCAGAAACTAAGTCTGAGAAAACAAAATCTGAATTTAGCATCTTCTCATCATTTTAAAGACTTGATTATTACTGCAAAGCATGTACTATAAAAGCAAAAACTTATGTGGCTTAAAAAGAATCCCCAGATTTATTAGCTCTGTAATGATGACTCTGAGGACAGAAGAAAAACAACTGTATTTAGTTTGTGTAATTCACTGCTGGCACTGTGTGTTAACAGTCCTAAAACACAAGTTGCACTTTTAATGCCTTTTCTTGCTAGAGTTTTACAACTGCCATAGGAAATGAGGATGTCAGAAGCCCAAAGTATTCTGAGTTCAGGAATGGTTTATGTAAACAGCTCAAATTCAGCAAAAGGTTTTCCAGAAACCCTTGTCAGTTTTCTGCATACAGCTTATTGGCCAATATTTTGTCTCATAGCCATGGCTAGCTCCAAGGGTGGCTAAAAACGCCAACAATTTAACTTCAGCCTCTATAGAGGAGGTTGTCAATAGAGAAGTTGTTTGGAAATGATTATTAAATTGATCATACATCAGTATATGTACCTAAATTATATTCCCTATGATGGACCAGTTTTAATTTCTTCCTCCTCAGATATAAACAGATTCTTTTACTTAATTATTTATTATAATGTCAGTAATAAAATGTATTAAGTGTTTCCATGTGTAAGGTAGTATTTCAAGCACTTTGCAAGTATTAATTAATTCTCTATCAGTTCCTTGAAGCAGGTTTCATTATGTCCATTTTACAAATGAGAAAACTGAGTCTTTTCTCTGTTCACACATCTACTAATTGACAGAACAGAAACACTCTGAAACCATTGTCTTTGACACACTTTATACCATCTTTTAATTGCACATTAATGACTATCCCATATCATTACTTAAATGTCTTTCTTTTTCCTTTTTATACTTATATTTTGAATGGAATTTACTATTTTTGTTTATTGTGGCAAATGTGGATTAGATCATTTTATGAAACATAATTTAAAAAGACAACCTGGCTGCACTGGCTATCATGTGGTACAAGTTGCCCCAAATTCCTCTTTTTTCTCTTTACAAGAGAAAAAAAAATAATACATTATATAAATATTGTGATGGATTATTCTCCATGTTCTCTAGCAGTCCTGCAAGGAGATGTAACACCATGTAATCTCTGAATTTAAAAAAAAATATAGATCTTTGCCCTGGCAGGTGTGGCTCAGTTGACAGGAGTGTCATCCATGCACCTAAAAGCTGCAGGTTAGATTCCTGGTCAGGGCACATACCCAAGTTTGGGTTCAATCCCTGGTTGGGACACGTATGGGAGACAACTGACCAATGTTTCTCTCTCACATTGATTTCTCTCTCTCTCTTCTTCTCTCTCTAACTCAATAAACATATTTTTTAAAAAGTCAGATCTTTGAGGGTCCAGCAGAATCGTTACCTTAGTCCACTTTATATGACACAAAATTTTCAGATTGAGAGTCATCACTAATATGTTTGCAAAGAATCTTCAATAAAAAATACAAAGATAATGCATGAGAAGAAGGCAAAGGGACAAGAAGCTGGAATGCATCAGTGATAAAAGAGTAAGAGATTTTATGAATTCTCACATGTATTCCTTTGCACAAGAAGGAAAAAATGCAAAGTTGATAACTAAAACTGTATTTGATTTATTGGTGTATTTGGGTGATATAAAAATAACTGTAGTAAATTACTCTGAGAATAATCTAAAAGCATCAAGAATGCAGCATTTCCCCTACTGGCACACCATCCCTCATTAGTTAGAAATGAAGTAATGCAGGTTCTGACAAATCTTCCTCCCTCATTGGACAGACAGACTCTGTGTGCAACGTTAACAACTTGAAAGATGCCAACTTCGGGGAATGTTTGGAATTTAGCACTCTAAGTACAGGTGGATGTGATCTAATCCCAGCACTGGTGCTGGTCTGGTTTAGCCACACCCTTGGTTAGACATGCTACACAATCCAGAATGATAGGTGAGACGATTTGAAAGAATGCATGTGTAATGGGAGTGCTCTACTACACATTTAAACAATGATAAATATGATTACATAGAAACAGTGTGAGGTTGATGCATCAGTCCATATGTCCTGTTGTACAAGGAATTAAAACCCTGTGAAAATCCAATTCTGTCTATTTCCTTCTCTGTCCTATCATACTTCTTTTGTATTTCTGTACTTACCCTGAGAAATTGTTCTGCTTTGCAAAGCCGGATTTAAATTTTCCAGACTTAAATATTTGACCATACCAAAGACCTGTTGTCTATAAATATAACTGCATGCAGACAAATATTCTTTTGGTACATCTCAAGCTAAGACACTTTGAGTTAAGTATAATATTTTTGTGCTATAATCTACATGCTCTGAGAAGTTTTAGAGTCTTTAAAGCTCAAGTTAAAATCTTAGATGTGATCATTACTATTTGGATGAACTTGAGTAATTTATTTAGAGATTTACCTAGGATAGAGATAGTATGGATTTGGTACCATACATGAGGTATCAGACAGATAGCTCAGCAGAATAATGTTCCATGTGATACAGTTTCTGGTATTCGATGTCTGGTATTACTTAGGGAAATAGTATTTTTGCTCACTTTTGTATTTATACTGATTCTGTTCCATAAGTCCATCTTCTTAGAACAGGTAACAAATGAGTGCTATGACAAACTCTAAACTACCAATTTATTAGCATTATCTTAATAGTTCTCTCAGAAAATAGTCCAGGGTTAAAATACAATTTAATTGTGGTGAGTTAGATTTATGCAAAAATAATTTTACTATGCTATGTCTCTCTTAATAATGAAGTAATAAGTAAAATAAGCTGCCCTAAGATATGCCTCTGATATTGCCCAACGATACAATTTAGTGACTTTTGCATTAACTCAACAATACCTCTTTCCACATTGGATCATGCTTCGTATTTAGCATTTATCATACTGTTTCATAATTGCCTTTCTATATTTTTCTTTAGATTATTATCTCCATATGGGCAAGAAACATATCTTTTCAACATAAATAAAAATATTTTAGAACAATTTCTATTTTTAGCTGTGGTTTTGGTGGCATTGAAAAATAAAGAGAAAAAGAGGCCGTGTTACTGGCTACAGAGACATTTTATTGAAACTAATAATTATAAATACTTTTGTAATATCATTTTTAACAGTACAGAAAATGCATATGAAGCTTAACAGGTCTTCAGATAAATGGTCATCCAATAATAAACACTTTGATATGATAACTCTGAGTTATGAATCATTGAAGAAATAAGCAAATGAAAATTATCTTACAAAAATTAAAATAACCAGTTTTTAAAAATGGGTGCTCTCCACTTAACCAGTGTGCTGGGGAGAGCGCAGGGCACACAGCTGACCTGCCCGTGTTACATCCCCCCTCCCCGAGTGTGTGCTTCTGGGAAAGACACACTTTCAGGGCTTTGCCCCAGAGCCGAGGCGGACAGTGGTGGCACTTTACCTGTTAGGAGCACAAGAATATTTATAGAATTCATCATATTTATTCATGAAGTCAGAAGGAATGGGAGTTTGTTTCCACAGTAGTCACCTTAAAATATTATTTAGGAAAATTGTGGGCAGTTGGTCAGATCTAAATATAGCCTTTCTCTCATAATTTAAATTAAAACTCCTTACTCAGGTATCTCCCTCTTTGGCAGTAAAAAAGCTTACAATAAAACAGAGAAAGATGTAAGTAGAGGCATTGTATTTGTAAGATAACAAAAAGTGACATATTCCCAGGTTTTGAAGATTAGGGTGTAGACATCTTTGGGGTATCAATACACTGTATGAAATTTCCCTCTCTAGACTCCCACAATGCATGTCCATCTTGTGTGCAAATTATGTTCACCCCATTCCAAGATCCCCAGCTGTCTCAGTTCTGTAAATATCAACTTTAAGTCTAAAGTCTCATTTAAATATCATTATCTCAAAAGTCTTCATCACATCTTCATCAAAATTACCTAAATCAGGTAGGTAATGGGTGAGGCTCTGGATATATTCCATTCTGTGGCACAATCCCTCTTTGTGTGCAAACCTGTGAAACTCAAGACACAAATTATCTGCTCCACAGCGGTGCAACCGGCATGGGATACCGGTTACAGATATTTCAATTCAAAAAGGAGGAAAAGAAAGGGGGAAAAAAGGTTCAACATTCCCAGACAACTTTAAAATGCAGCTGAGACATCAGCATTAGGTTTAAAAGCCTGGGAATAATTCTCTGTGGTTTTTGGCTCTCTCTGGATTTATGACTCTTCTCTCTGATGTTGAGCATCCACCCTTGTGAGAATCTGAGCACCCTTGTAGTCATCTTCCTTTGTTGCATCAGGAGTGACATGTATTTGCAGCTGAATAGTTTTACCAGCCTGTTTCCAGACTCTTAAGATTTTGGGGGGTTCTATAGCCTTTTTTCATTTTGACCTCTCTGTCCTTTCCAGCCCAAGCTGACGATCTCTCTGCTGGTATAAAATTATCAAGTCCCTTACGAGTCTCCTGTGTATGTCACAGGAATGCATACCATTAGACAAGAAGCTCCTCCGCCGGCCTTTCATAGGTAATCATATTTTTATTTCTGTGTTCTGCTGACTTGGTTAAGGGGATCCATGAATCATGTGCCTAATCTCTTTAAAGAGGCTTCTCTGGACTGAATACTCTGACTTTCTGAGACATTAAAAAAGGGTTGTCCAGCCACACTGTTGGCTTTCTATCCAGAACACTTTTTCTTGACAGTGATTGTCCTAATATTAACATCTTTTGCAATCTGGATAGTCAAGAATATTCCAGTGAATCAAGTCCTGCTTCTTTTTTATTAAGTTCTTCCCTCATCCTTGTATCTCCCCTCTTGCATTTTACTATAAGAAGCAGGAAGAAGCCAAGTCACATCGTTAACCAATTTGGTTGGGAATCTCCTTAGAAAAATATCCAAGTTCATCAGTTACAAGTTATGCCTTTCATATAAGCGTAGGACACAGTTCTGCTAAACTTTCTGTTACTATACAACAGGACTTCTCTTTCTTCCAGTTTCCAATAATATTTTTTCATTTCCTTCTGAGCCTTTACCATCACTACTTTTACTCTCCTTTCTACCAGTCATCAGCTTGTAATGATTTAAGTATTCCCTGACACAGTATAGATTTTCTCCACTGTGCTTCTCACTTCCTTTTGACTTAACTAGCAGAGTCATTAAAATCTGCATTTTTAATAATAGTTTGTTCAAAGCAATCTAGGCCTTTTTTTTAATCATGCTCCTCAAAATTCATTTAGTATTTACCCTTTACTCAACTCCAAAGCCACTTCCACATTTTTAGGTGTTCGTTACAGCAGCATCCTGATTACAGTTACTAAAATCTGTATTAGTTTCCTATTGCTGCATTAGTAAATTACTCCAAGCTTACCGGCTGAAAACAACACTAATTCATTATCTTATAATTCTGGAGGTCAAAAGTTCAAAATGGGTCTCACTCAGCTAAAAGTGGGTGTCAGTAGAGCTCTAGGGAATATCTATGTCTTTGCCTATTTCAGCTTCTAGAAGCTTCTTGCATTTTTCAAATGATGACTCTTCTATTCTCACAGCCAGGGTTATAACATATCCATACCTGACACTACTGCCTCTCATACAGATCCTTGTAATTATTGCATTGGGCCCACTTGCATAGTTCAGGCTCACCTTCCCATCTCAATATCCTTAGCTTAATCACATCTGCAAAGTTCCTTTTACCATGTAAGATATTCACAGATTCCAAGGATTAGGATATAGGCATTGTTAGGGAGGTGAAACATTATTTTTCCCACCAGAGAATCATAGTATATACATAGGTTCTTAAGAGCAGAGTTTACACCTTCCCTCTTTTTGTATCACCAGAACCTAACACAGTCATTGCATAGCATCTATAAGGCACTCAGTAGATGTTTAATAATTGTTTTAGTAAAAATAACATGCATTTGGCATTTGCTATGTGACAGAGGCTCTTCTAAGAGATACAGCAGTGAACACAACACAGTTCTTATTCTCATAGACTTTACATTCTCATACGGGGAAGCAGAGAGTATACACACACAAAATATTATTAGGTGATGATGGGAAGAAAAATCATCCAGGGTAAGTATAGAATATGCCAGGTATGCTATGTAAGAAATCCTCTCAAGCAAGGTGCCATTTGGTTGAAGACTAAAGAGAACTAGGGAATCAAGTAATAAATAGTGGGGAAAAGAACATTTCAGAAAGAAAACAAGTGCAAAGATTCCAAGGTAGGATCATGCAGGGGTTTTGAGATTTGTAAGGAAGAGTAAGAAGGCAGATGACGTGCACAATGTGGGGGAGATGGAATAAGATGAAGTCAGGTGGTAGAAAGTTGACAGACGGCAAAGTATTTTGTAGTCTATGGTAAAGAGATGGATTATACTCAGAGGGAGGTGGAAGTAGACGATGAAGAACAGGCTGGCAGAAATCTTACTTGTATTTTAGAAGATTATTGTGGTTGCTCTGTCAACTACAACCTGCAGAAAGGTGAGGATGGTGCAAGGAGACAAGACAGGGCTATTGCAGTGGTCCCGGGTAGGCACAATGCTGACTTGGATTAGAGTGCTAGCAGTGGTAATGTGAGAATTTGTACCTCATTTTGGATGTATGAAAGTAGAGCTCGTGTGATTTCCAAAACAGACTGGATGTGGTGTAAGAGAGCAGTTAAACATTATTTTAAGAATTTGGGCCAAGCATTTGATGAGTGGGGGACCATTCACTGAACTGGGGAAGGTTATAGAGCATGAACATAATTTCAATTTTGGCTACGTTAACACTGACATGCTTATCAGACATTAAGTAGAGATGCTGGAGGGTCAGATGGATATGGGAGACTTGAGTTCAGTGGAGAGACATGGGCTAGAGATACACTTTTAGGAATCGGAGCACCTAAGAGACATTCGAAGCTGTGAAGCTGGATGAAATCGCAAGGGGAGCCATTTTAGGAGAGGAGAGGTGCCAGCATTGGGCAAAGAGGCGCTGTTGTTTTTGCAGGTTAGGAATCTGAAGAGAAACTAGCACAGAATGTGCTCACAAGCAGGGAGCGGGAAATAAGGGGATCCAGGAGAGAGTGAGGTCCAGGAATACAAATGAAGACAGTTTTTTAAAGAAAGAAATGATCAGCCCTGGCTGGGTAGCTCAGCTGGTTAAAGCATTGTCTGGATATACCAACAGTGCAGGTTCAATCCTCAGTGAGGACACAACATAAGAATCAACCAATGAATGAATAAATAAGTGGAATAGCAAATTGATTTTTTTTCCTCTTTCCCTTCCTCTCTTCAATCAATAAATGAAAAAGATTTTTAAAAAATAGTGGAGTGATCAAATGTGTCAGCTTCTGCTGAGATGTCAGTAGATAAGTACCTCAAAATAACATTTATTTTGGCATCATGGAGGTGATTTTGTTTTGATGGAGCTGAGGGTACAGATGCATGATTGAAGTTATTCCCAGAACTCCAATGGCCTTTATAATCCACTAAACAGTGAAGAATCCTTACCGCATTTCTAAATGTTGAGGAAATACTTAAAACTTTATGCTGTGGAATTTGGGACTGACTGGTAATATAAACATTGGAATTTATTTGAAGTTTAGTCATGACTTCTAATTTAGTCATCTAGAGTTCATTTCTTTGCAAATCCCTCAAAATGTACTAGCTTTAAATTGTCTAAATTCCTTACCTTCAATTATCTCCCTCTCATAAGACAGATGAGTCTATAAAAATGGAGATTAATGTAACTGAAGAGAATTCCATTTCTCTGGGAGAACACAACTCAGTCCATATGGAATAATTTGAAAGGCACTTTTGCTTTAACATTTTTACCCCATTTCCTTATAGTGCTGACAGAGATCAAATATCAAATATTCCAGGTCAGAGATTAGTTATGGGATTCTTCAGTTGAAAATGCATTTATTCTCTGGAGACCAGTGATTATGTTAGTAATTAATTAGTGTTGCTTAACTGCATATTTCCCTCCTCTTAGTAAAATCAGCTATCAAAACAGTGTTGGCTTATATGTGACTCCATATATCTAAATCACAGACTCTATATTTGGTATCTTTGAAAAAATAGTCATAACTGTAAAGTACATAAAATACTGAAACCCATAGAGCCAAAAAATAAATTCTCCTTAAATATTCTGCCAAAGCTCCTTACAGGTTCTTTAAAATTTAATGTATAAATGAAAGCTATTCCACACTTTCCTCATAGTATATTCCTATGCTTTTTCATTTACTGTCTACAGATGAAATGTATAGAGGGCATGGGATAGACAAATAGCAGGGGAAGCTGATGGGGAAAAAGGAGGGAATAAAAGGAATTTGCCAGATTGAATTTACAATATGAAACTGTGATCCAAGGACAGAAGTCAATTTCCGTGTGCCTGACTTGATCTAGGCAAATGCTGGGTTTTGAAGGGGTTAGCATTTGCCCTTCATGCTTTGTGTACTCCTGCTCTCTGCCCACTTCCTTCTTACTAGGGATGTTCTCCTTGCAGTGGTGCAGACATAGGTTACATATTTCATTATCCTGTGTTTGAAATTTATCAGTCTTGGTTCTAAGAGCGTTTTCTTGGCTAGGTCATGTGTGCTCTTGGATTTTAATCTAGTAAACTATCTGTGCTAAAAATTGCTTGGTTTAATTTTAGATGAAAACCAAATAAAATAGCCAACCACCAGTCTTTATTAAGTTGAATGTAAAAGAAAGCAGAAAGAGTGAATGAAATATATGAGGAACAGTTGGCATATGGCCAACTCCCTCATCCACCTATAGGCACAAAACTGACTCTGGACATGTGATTTCAAGAAAGAGTTTGGAAAACTCAGTATTGGAAAATACACGTCCCATTGATTGGAAGGAAAATGGTTGTCCACTTTTTTGTTTTTGTCATGGGCTTATGTTTGCTTTCTCATCCATACCTAATTATTTAATCTCATTAGGTACCAAATGGGCTACTGAGTGTTACTATTAGGAATAAGATATACCCAAGTTCACATTCCAGCCCTGACACTTAACTAGGTGATTTGACCCAGTTACCTATGTTTCCTCAAACAGTTTCACATTATGGAACTGTTGTAATGAGCATTATTATATCAAGAAGTTTATGGGAGAGGACCAGTGTAAAACATAGCCCTTGTAGATTTTAACTGAAAATTGATTAATACATGTCCTGGAAACGTGTCATTACAAAAATATAATTTGACATCTCAATAGATTCACTCACGAGGAATCATCAGGGCAAAAGAAATGTGATGTAATAATATCACATCAAAACTAAATGTTTATCATATAAGTTATATTTTCATATGTTATTTCAGGAAACAAAGGGATTATTTATCCATCCCAAGATGAAATAATACCATATTAGACTTCCTAAGTGAATAGGAAGTCTATTCTGTCCATTCATCCATATGTATTATCTGAGTTTTTATATATCCTAGTAGAATTGCAAGCTCCAGCTGGTGTGGCTCAGTTGGTTGGGTGTCATCCCATAAGGCAAAGGGTCCCCATTCGGGGCTCATGAGAGGGGCAGCTGGTCGATGTTTCTCTCTTGCATCAATATTTCTCTCCCCCTCTTTCTCCCTCCCTTCTTCTCTCTCTAGAAATAAAAAAAATAAAATCTTTTAAAAAAGAATTGCAAAGTGCATTTAAGTAAATTACAACAAAATCTCAAAGTACAGCTAAAGTTAGCACACCTTAACTTCTAATCACCATGATACCTGATCTCGATTATCTCTGAAATTTGGGAGAATCAAATAATATCACAAAACATAGTCTAGAGTTTCAGTTATAATCACTGATGAGAAAATGCTAATCTACAAGATAAACACAAAATTGAACTGATTACATATATTAGGGGCTTCACAATGATTGACGTAAGAAGTGTGTGACTAATAGTATTGTTGATTTTCATACTAGGAGGTTGTGGACTAGAAATAATGCCTAACTTGGCCCCAAGAATTTTGTTCAGTCTACTGTACAAAAAATAATAAACATCAGTATCTTCTAGACAATGAAAGCAAGAGTCATTTGAGAACACAAGCAACAAAATTAGCTGTTATCAGACTTTGGTTTATTGTAAAATTTAGCAAAGTTTTTGATGTAATCCCTGACCCTTTGCTCTGAAAACAAAAGCAAAAACATAATTATTGCTTATTCTCCCCCCCTACTTTATTTGTGCCACTGTAAAAGAAGGGAGAAAAATCATTCGTAATAAATAAAAATAGAAATATAAGAGAGAAAGATAAATCAGTTCAGATGAGAAATATTAGGAGCAACAGAAATATCATCAAGCAGTTTCAAAATATGCTTCTTTTTTAAAGGTTGTCATGTAAAAAAGGTCACACCAAAAATATAGCAGCAGAGAAGAAAGACAAATACAAGTTAATTGCACACCAATCCCACGCAAAAAACTGGGTCATTAGCCAAAGCAGTAGTATTCAGAATCCAATTTGGGATGCTTGTGCAGTGCCTGGGAATCATCTATTATAGAGCTGTCGCTGAATTGGTCCAAGTCTGATGGGGTCTGATGGCCTGGGACATCATCTGCCAACGTGTCCAGATAGCTCCCCACAGAGATGCCATCCAGCCCATCACTGCCGTCATGGAGGCTATTGTAGCTGCCATGGAAGGAGGTGCTCTGGCTCTCCAGCAAACTGCATAGGCTGCCACTGAGACTGCTGCCTCGGCTCGTAATGGTGGCTTTCTCTTCAATCATCCACTTGATGGACTCAATGCTCTCATTGATAACGAGCAACTGGCGCATGAGCCTGACGTCTGTGGCTCTGAGATTAACCTACAGAGAAGAGGGACAGGAAAAGACATTCCAGTTAGTCTATATTCTTGAAAGATCCAAAATTCCATTGGGTTCTGTCTTATTCAGTCTATAATTTTAAATTAATAGACTAAATTCACTTGATCTCAGGATGGTTTGAAAGCTGCTGACCAATTGTAGGAGTCATAAAGAACTCACTTCCTGCCAGGCACATCAGGCTCCAGAAGGGACAATCAAACTCCCACTGCATCCTTGACCAAGATGCCTGGAAATATATTGAAAGTCACCTTCTCAGCTAAAAATCTCATTCTCTCTCTGGCCCGATTATTAGTTTATCCAAGTTCACTTGGGAATATGTATGTGGATGCTGAGAGGCAGGGAGAAGAGAAATGTTTAGAATTAAGGAATCATCATATCATCATGGTAGCAGCTTCTATTTTTTGAGAAATGTGCCAGCATCATTATAAAAGCTCAACATTCATCATAGCCACTCTGTACCACAGATCTTAATATTTTCATCCCCATTTTACAGATGAAGAAACAAAAAAGCCTTAAGAGTACAGGAAAGGTCTTTTTTTTCTTTATGGCTATATTGACATTATAGTGCTGAATAATGCTTTTATGTTTAAGAGGAACCAAATTGCTGTAATGTTCCAACAGAGTCCAAAAGAGTACAATATATTAGGCTGATCTACTTTACAAGATGAAGTGTACAGATATTTTCTATAGGTCTGATTATTTGCTTCAGATATGTCAGGGTCAGCCCCAATCAAAATTGGGATATAAGAGTCTGAGAAGGTTCTAAAACTCCCCTAAGGCCTTCTAGGTTTGTATTTCTTCTGATAGTTCTAAATTACTTTGGAGAAATCTGCCTTCAAAGCCATAAAGTGGAATTTCTTTCTAGGTCTTACACTTCAGTGGGAACATTTTCTAACATCAAAGGTGTGGTGTTTCTTGGGACAGTAGGGGAAAGCGAGGCTGCGAGAATTCTCATGGTCTCCTTTGTTGTTGGAGTTGGAGAGATGTGGCTCCTACAGACTTCAGTGCCTGGACTGGAAGGCAGGGACACGTTTGGCCACTAGAGGTCCTAGTCACATTCATATGGTTCAAAATGGATTCCTGTTCTCGTCGGAGTCTGCCTTAAACCCACAAGGCTGGGTTTAGCTAATTTCTCTTTAAAATCCTGGCTAGTTTCAGCTTTGTGGGTTTCTAGAATTATCAAAGGTGCTCAGTCACCAGTGATTCAAGCCATAAGGGGGAAGGAGCCTATTGTCTTCAAATATATGCATTCATTTTTGTACAAATATTTCCTGGTTAGGAGTTAATTCATAACTGAAGGGAAACTTTGGATTTAGTGAATGTGATGAACAAACATTAGGAGAGATGAAATTTCTACCAATGACTTCAATGAAGTAAGGTTACATGTTAGAATATATATGCATAAATACAAAATGCATGAAGTATAATTTAAAACCTTTAATTTTGCTAAGATATTCAATAAAGTGACTTTGGTCATTTCCTCATCTCCTCCGAAAAGAAGCACTGAAAATAAACTCTCTGGAGGGTGACCAGTGAAAATCATTTCTTGCTGAGGCATTCACAAACAGAAGGATGTAAACTGAGTAAGTCTTGAGATGTTTTTCTACTTGTGGTGTCATTTCAGTGACCTTGCAGTGACCTGTTGGGGAAGGAGGCTTTCTGGCAGTTTTTATGTTCAAATTCAACCATACGCCCCACAAGCCATCAAGATACTGTAATGCAACAATATTTACAAATCAGCAACAATTTCCCTAGGTCCACTCAAGAGCCTAGAAAATTAGTATGAGCCAAAGTCTCACAAAATCCTTCAGTTAGGCATCTGTAGCTGATAAAGCTTACTGTGCCCACTGCAGGCAGGGTTCAATAGAAACGTGCCCATTTCCCGAGAGATCCTCAGATGAACCACAGCTGCACTGGTTCACGTCCCCACCCTGTCCCATGGAAATGCTCTGGCCCACGCTCAGCTCTGGGTGTGTTCCGTCGATCCCCTCTCCGTTCTTCTCTTCCTCTCTAAATCCTTTCCACTCTTGAAGGCCTGCTTCCTCCATCAAGCCTATTTGCCGATTCCAGCCTCCTCTGCGGTCCATTTAGTTTGTATCTCACAGTATAGCTTAATTTTGCACTGTCTTATATTGCTACCTATTATTGCATCACCAAACTAAATTTAAAGTTTCTTTTAGAAAGAAGGCATGTTTACATTTCTCCCATTTCTCCAGGTGTGCCCCAAGCATTGATTGATTTTGTTTTAGAAATAGTCATAATTTTAGGATACATGAAAAGTTTAGCCCTTATTCAGCAGTTTTTGTCTGAGCCACACACACAGTGGCTGCATCAAATATAATTTTTAAAAATTTTATCACATAATATTGCCCTGACTGGTGTAGCTCAGTTGGTTGGGCATCGCCCCACAAAGCGAAAGTTCACCTGTTCGATTTCTGGTCAGGGCACATGCCTGGGTTGTGGGTTTGGTCCCTATTGAAGCACATGCAAGAGACAACTGATCAATGTTTCTCTCCCTTTCTCCCTCCCTTCCCTTTTCTCTCTAAAAAAAAAAAAAAAAGATTGCACAATATGAATAAGAGGGGAGTAGACTATGAAGTAACAAAAGCTTCCTTTGACCGTGAATGATTTATTTAAATAAAAAAATTCTTTTCTTCTGAAAGCAAACATTCACAGGCCATTGAACTGCTGTTCAAGAAAAAACTGACGACAGCAAGGCAGTTGGAACGTGTTGATCTGGCTGATAATGATTACAGAGTTACTGTGTCTAATTCTCTGTCCTCCGTCCTCTGGGTGAGAGAGTAAACAGCTTCCCACTGTGGGAGCACTGGGCCAGCCGGTTCACACGGTTGCCAGTCCATTTCCTGGAGCTCCAGGCTGCTTGCTTCACACTCAGGGCTTTCTCCTAGTACTAAGGTGTGGCTACGCCACTACTGATGAACCTTGAAAGTATGAGCAATCCACCACAGAACTAAATCACAATGTCACTTCTGTTTCCAGTAGCTGCCCCACTTTTCCTCAATATTTTTCATGTCAGTTCTTATAAAGTCTGGTCACCGATTAAGAAGACGGTAGACTTAAAAAATAAAACAGAAAAAAAAGAGAGAGTAGGCTTGCCCTGCGGGCATGAAACTGTGCTGTTCTTTCACATGAGGTTTTATAAGGTCTTGTGACTTTACTTCTCATGGTCTGAGTTTGTGTCCCCACTTTGGAGAAGGGAGACATGATACCGAATCCACACACCACATTTCTAGTGTTTTGTTCCCTTCATAATATTGATGACCAGTTGAAATCATTCTGCTTATCATTTGTTTACTTATTTTCTGTTTCCCCCATTGGCATGTGAGTACCGCAGAGTACTCAGGACTTAGTTATCCTCTTCACCACTCTGTGCCCAAGACCTACAAGAGTGTTTGGACACATAGTAGGTGCTCGATTAGTATTTATTCAAGAGCTAAATAACTGCTTCAAATTGGGCCATCCGTCAGGAATGCCCCTCCCCTGGGTTTTGCTGTGGTCCAGTGAAGTGTGACTTGAGAGGAAGGAGGGAGACAGCTTCTGGAGAGAGCATTTCAGAACTGAAGTATTCGCAGCATGCAGTGCCCCTCCTACTCATTCACAGGATTCAAACACTGAGAAATGGGCGCAAGCCTATTCTTACTTTTAATACACAAATTAGAGATAGTATCTCTGAAAGGAAGTGGACTTTAAGGTGTGAATCACACTCCAAACATTACTGTGTTTGTTCTGAGGTGATAACTGGTGCTAGCACAGCACAGGTGTTCTGTAAACATTTGGTGACAGGAGTTGAACAAAGGGAATAAACAAACAAGGAGAGAAAAAAAACGGTTTGCTCTAGCGGATCCAAAGAGATGTGGATGTTCTTTCCTTTTGTCCCGTTCACTCTCTCCCACTCTGGCCCTTAACAGTTATTGCAGTGTGGTTCATCTTCATACTTAAGTCTCTCAGGCTTCAGGGTTAGTGCACAAGTCTTTGTACTTGAGACTGAATGAATGCTAAAATTGCGTTTCATTTTTAAACAATTGGGCGATGAATCGGATCTGTGGTAGAACTTGAAATGAGGATATCTGGAAGGAGCAAATGTTCTTAATAATAAACTTTTGCAGATCTATGTTTTCTTCCAGACTAACATTTTAATACTGAAAAAAAAATACAAAGGTCATGAACTGGCTCAGTGGAATCAAAGAGAGAATGTGGTCAAACTTTCAATTAGTAAGAGAGTTGACAAATAAGTCAACTTCTTTGGTGGTGGCATGTGAGGAACACAGCACAGGATTCTGGACTGCCACTGCTGCTGCCCCTGTCTACCTGTGTGACTTTTGGGCAGAGTGGCTTGGCACATAGCACCTGAAAACAAATTCATAGTGTTTTATGTGAGCTGCAGTGGATTCAGTGGATGTAGTAAAGTAGTCTGTGAACAGAGACTTATTTCTACTAAATAATGAAGAGTTAATCAGCTGAGGAACTCAGCTATCATTTTTGTCTGCTTTTGATAATAATGTGTTAATTGATAAGGAGATTCTGTAGATCAGGCCATCTCAGTAAATCCTTCCATCTGACATTGCCTTTGATTCTTTGTCATTTCTGTGGCCATTTAATTACCAAGTTGTTTTCTGCTATGCAAAAATCCTGCAAGTTATAGAGGAAACAAGTTGTTATCAATTTTGCTGCTCAGTGTCTCCAGCAAAAGATTTAGTTAATACTCATGGCTAAAACCAGAAGTTTGAGCTCGAAGTGAATGTTAATCACCTGTGGTAATAGAAATTTTAGCTATAACCATTTAGGTTTAAATAAAAATCATATTGTGTTCTGGTCCAAGATAAACATATATATCTTCTTTAATATGCCTATATATTAACTGGTATATGTACATGAACTGCAGAACTGTATTTTCAAATAAGGATGTTATTCATTCTATCTTGGAGGCTTGGATGGCACCATGTTCTTATACCTCTCTCAAAGCTCTCCTTCACTATTTTTATCCTTTTATTTGAGACTTGACTAATGAGATAAAAGCAAGCTGTCTCTTAGTTATGCATTCCTACTGTAAAGTCCACGATGTCCATGACCTAAAGCTCAAATGTCCAGCA
This sequence comes from Pteronotus mesoamericanus, assembly GCF_021234165.1. NCBI lineage: Eukaryota > Metazoa > Chordata > Mammalia > Chiroptera > Mormoopidae > Pteronotus > Pteronotus mesoamericanus. Next base: position 27,995,718 of record NW_026555245.1, on the reverse strand, counting down.
AGCTGTAATATGAATTAGAAGGGAGAAAGACTACTTTGCAAGGAAGTCCCTTATAATGTATAATGGAAAGGAAAACAGATTAAATTTGTCTTTTAATGTGATGCTCTAATCCTAGTTTGAAATTAGAGACAACCAATCAAGATTTTTTTCCAGATATGTAATTGGTGGAAGCTCTCCTTTCTAGCCATATTTATTTCTAAATATACCAAAAAAAACCCAACAAAACAAAACCCAAAAGTCTCTATATGTACTAATTTAAAAAGCTGTTTTAAAGATGCTTAGAGTATTGTTTTGCCAGCAATTTATCCCAGTTCATGTGCATGTTCACTTTGTATAACCTTATTGTGTCCAAATATGCTCTTTCTCCAAATTGACCATATCCTCAATTTGATGATCACAGGAGATTTTTTGCCTACCCATCCTTAAAATTTCCAGCAGACTTATTAATAGCTATATTTATAAAGCACTCCTCTAACTCTTTTCTCAGAGGATTCATAAGGATATTGTTTTCTCTGTGTAGTCTCAGGAAACATTGTGCATTTCCATCTACTGCTTTTGGTTTGGAATGATTCAGGAGAGAAGCCTTGCACAAGTCAGTGCTATTCCACCAAAGTTTTCCTCCATTTTCTCAGTCAGTTCAAAATTTACAGCAAAATTTCTTCTAACTGCGCAACAGAGGATTCCATTTTTTATATCAGTCAGCTTTGTCTTCCTTCATTTGTGTTGTTTATTTGTGGAACTGAACAATAACTAAAACAGTTCACTCTCCTCCCAAAACCTTATAGAAGAATAATTTCCCCAAAGATTAAATTACATACATAAAAACCCATAAAAAGCTCAGCTGACCGATGGATGTTGTTCTGATACATTAGAAAGCTGCATCTGGTTTATTGCAAAGGGGCACATATGACTTCCCTGAATCTAAAACATAAATTCCTGCCACCAGTCCGGCTCATGAGGTCGGTATAATTTCTGCTGATGAGTCCTCTATCAAAGTAAGATGGGGAGCTTTTCAGTCTTATTCCATCAGTTTTTAGGTCTAACTGATACTTAGATGTCTGTGAAGTCAATTCCTTTTCCATGCCCTAATATAGTGAAATTGTTTTCCCAAGTGCTTTCAACATGTACATGAAAAGTGTAATCACCTGGGCTGAAGTTCAGTTGGAATAACGTAACAGACTCCCTGTCTTTGTACCAGAGACGTTCACATGCACAGACCAGTCAAGAAGTGTTTCCACTAACTTATTACAAAAATACATGTTCTTTCTGCATGTGTGTTTTTCTAATTTAGAACTTAAAATAGTCTTTTTCCATGGAAGACAAGGATATGGGGATGTGCTCCTCTGCACTATGTAGGCGCTGCGCTGGCACTGGGAGGAAAAGGAGGCTACCAGGTGGCGTGCTGGTGCCTGCTGAACAACTGGCTCCCTGGGAAACTACACGACACACAGTAGAAACTGTACTGATATAAAAGATGTGTATCATATACTTTACATATAACACTAAAATATATAGTGCCTGCCTTTTTTTGTTAATTTCATGTCACTAATTGATTCTCAGACAATGAAATGCTTTGGTCCATTTTCATTAAACTGAACCTATGGTTGCATTTCACCACAATTTAACAAATAGAATTCATCCTAATCCACTAACTCTCTTTTCAATAATTTTCTGTCATTAAATCTGATGTGTGATCTACTGTTAAACTGTTTTTCACCCTAGTACAAATTACATTTGTTAAACTAGAACCTGTTTCTCCTGCAGCACTAGCTATGGTGCCCAGATTCTACTGGCTGGCCAGTGGTGTGAGCAACTTTGTGAAACTTGATAGAAGTTTTTGATTATGTGAAGAATATGTCCCTTTTTGTGTGTGTTACTGATAATGTAATAGCTAAAGACATGACCCCCCTTTAAGCTTAATCTGCAATTATAACATTTTCCTCATCCCTGTTTCATGACAAAAGTACAAGTCAAGTTCTGATTTATAGTGTTTTCCAATTTCTGTGCTGTAAATATTCCCACCATGGTCAATTTCAAGCTGCCAATGTGAAGTAGCTATACATAGGTGTTGGTAAGAGATTTTCAGTAGTGAAGCATTAGATAGTAGTTTCACCCTATAGAAACAATAAATGTTTTAAATAACTTCAATACAGCAAAATAATTACCAAGTGATGAGTTTTGAGTATTTATTACCTTAGTTTTCATATAACTTATTAATTTGTAGGTTTAAATAAGTATATACTTCAAGTTGTAAAAGTGACTGTGATAAAAAACTAGTTCATAAAACTGAAAATTTAACAAACAGCTCACACAGACAAGTAGGGGTTAGCTCTAATATACCATCAAAAGTGCCGAATAAAGGCTTTACCTAATCCTCTGCACTTCTGGTAAGTAGATTAGAGACTTTTCATTTCCCCCCTTAGGATACTTATTTTCCTATATGGGAATAAAAGTCTAAGGTAATTTTATCTTTCCTACTAACTACAATTTGGGAAAATGTAAAATATACCAAAGTCATTAGTAATTTTTATGGAAAGATTACAAATATTGAATATAGATTAGTCTTTAAGCATCACTGAGATATGAAATGCACTGAGAAAAGGAATAACCTAGATCTGACACTTAGTTAAGTATTTGTGTTTTTCCATTATAATTTTGGTTGCTATATTTCTGAAATACGCTGTACACTTCTCTAGATAAATAGAACCAAGCACAATCAAATATAAACAGAGCATTTCTGATGCACAATTATTCAGCAGTGCACTTAAGGTTGTTGAAAGAATAGGATCATAGTGTTTTTTTTTTTTTTTCTTTTTACATGGTTCCACACATTCCTTTCCACTCAAACGCTTAATCTCCTCCTCTTTCAGTAATTTCTTCATGTTCAGGTTAGGTCTCTTTGTCAGTCATTTTGCCCCCTTTCTCTTCCTCTGTCTCTTGGTTCTATTGCTAATCTGCTATCTGCAGCCCAGTAATACTTCAGTAACCATAAATTCAGTAGGGAGAACTGAGTTGCAAAAAAGCTAATCTTTGCACTTCTCTGAAAGTAATATTTATGAATGAGTAAAATTGAACAAGGAAGCATCCTCTGCAATGGAATAAAGTGCATGGGCCTTGCTCCCTAGATCAGCGTTTTTCAGCCTTTAATACACACACAGATAGATCACTTTGGAATCTTGTTCAAATTCAGATTCTTTCCACTAGTTCTGTCATCCCGCATTTCTAACAAGTTCCCAGCTGGTGCCAAGAGAGGTAGGCAACCTCTACAATATCTCCCAAGAATCCCCTCTCCCCTGGTATCTACATCTTTGTGTAGTTCCCTGCCCTTGTTCACAGAATATGGTGAAGTAGTGGGACATCACTCCTGAGAAAAAGTAACAAAAAGACTGTAGTTTCTGTCTGGGGCACATCACTTGCTCTGGTGAGAGCCATCTGCCCAGCTGTGAAGTGTTCTATTGTGAGATCTACATGATAAGGAACTAATGTCTCTGGACAACAGCTAGCGAGAAGCTAAGCCTGCCAACTGCTACTGGCTGCGTGGGCGCACTTGGAAGCAGATCCTCCCTGAGTCCAGCCTTGAGGTGACTGCAGCTCCAGCTGACAGGATGATTGCAGACTTTTGCTAAGGGACTGAGCCAGAGGCACTCAGTTAATTGGCCCAAATTCTGACTCACAGAAGCTGTGAGATAACACGTTTTTTATTTACCTTGCTAAATTTTAGAGTGTTTGTTATGCAGTATGAATAAGGAATACACCAATAAATGTTTTTGGGAAGTGGACCACACTTTGAGTAGCAAGGGCCTAGAGATTTTTTTACGTGTGGATAATTTGGGGTAATAAATGATGGACCACTCTGTTGATGGAATGTTACTCTATTGATACGTTGTTATATAGTTAGAAAAAGGTAAAAAAGTTAAGTAGGTAAATATTTATTACGGAAGACAAAAAATGTTCATGGGAAGTCAAGGCCTTCCTTGAGGGGGCCATCTGCATCTCCCACAGGATAATCTGTTTTCTTCCTGAGGAAAGGTGGTTTATTACCCTGAGGGAGACATGATAGAGTCAGATAAAGCACAGATTTTGGAATTGTTAGACTGAAAATTTAAAATAGCTATGATTAATATGCTAAGGGATGTAATGAAAGAATAGACAATATGCAAGGACAGGTGGGTAAGGAAAGCGGAGAGATGAAAATTCAAAGAAAGATTCAAAATGAAATGCTATAAATCAAAAACTCTGTAATGCAAATGAAGAATGCCTTTGATGAATATAGCAATAGATTAGACACAACCAGAGAGAGAATCGATGAGCTAGAATATAAGTAAATACTTTGAATGTCTCTTTAATGAAATCCTTAACAGAGCCTAAGAGAACCAGCAAACCATTATTTAATTATCTATGGGATTACCATTATGTGACCTGCTATTTACTATTAATTTGGCTCAGACTTATGAAGTTATAAATTGGCTTAGAGATTTATGTCTGTAAGACATGGAAATGACTTCTATCTAGCTAAAAAACAATCTCAAAGGTTATGATTTTACTGTTCTGTTGGACATTAAACATTTTGTCTCTCACTTAACAAAATGACTTCATGTCTTTTTGAGAAAAGATACCAACCTTTCCTCTAGTTCTCTTTTGAACCAGCTCTATCATTATGGGAAAGTAAGTCACAGGGTGATCTGATCATAAATTCCTAACTGGGCTGGTCATGGTGAGTAGTCACGCCCCAGGCATATAACTTCTTTAGCAAAAGGTTTATCTTTGCCTTAAGCAAGCCCTGTCCATTACTTCTTTGCATTTAGGTTAACCACACCTTTGAAGTAAGCACAACTACCCTCAGGAGAGCACATAATCCTATAAACTATCCTGTAATCTAATCCCCACCTTGCTTGGGGAAAATAATTTTCATTCTGTTCCCTCCATAATTTCAAGTGATAAGAGAAATTGCAAAACTGTCATTCCCTGGAGCATTTGAGACCTTGCTTCCCAGCAATTGTCATCATTTTTGGCTCATGTTAACTATAATAAAAATTCTCTGCAGGTTGGGATGTTTCTTATGTCCATACAATCTGGCTGGTTCTCTCATTAAATAAGCTAAATAAATCTGCAACTTCTACTCTATGTTTATATGAGAGTTATGTTTTCATCTTTTTAAAAACTATACTTTGCTCATGCTAGAACAAGTTAAACTGAGTTGCCAGAAAGAAGCTTCTGGAGTGAATGAATCACCAGCAGCAACAGAACGTGACCTTTTCTGACTGTCAGTTTTCTTCTGATTTGGTTCTTTTTGTTCTGATCTGTTTAGTTTCTGTTGTTTCAGATTCGTGGTCAACAAAAAATGTGTTAGTCAGTCTGTACTGCTTGCCTATTGGTGTGCTCAAATCCATGTAGAAAATATTCTATCTCCACTAATCAGGAGAGTAACCCTTTGAGAATGTGTGTCCTGTGCTTCCTAGTACCCTATGCCTGAGGTGGTAGAATTGAAGTTTCAAGTCCTATTGATGTTTGAGCATTTGCGAAAAACCTTTTACTGCTTATGATTAAAAAAATGAAATATTTTCTACTTTTAGAGTATATTAATAAATTAGATTATAAAGCCTCTTAAGAAAAGGGAGAATTTTATAATTATAGAGGCTAATAAATACTTGCAAAAATTTAATATTTCTCAGAATTTCAAGAAAATAAAAAAACTGAACTCTAATACACTGAATGTACTGACCTTTTAAGGATAAATAACAAAAAACATTCCTTACAGACAATGCTAGCTCAGAAGCATTTTTGTAGAAAAATAGTGAATCTTTAGAGATGAATTGGCTTTATAATTTTAAGTTATAAATAGCTAAAGCCTTTTTCTTGATTTCTTCAATATGAAGAATAAGCATAGCTTTATTTTATTTTTTGAGATTTGTATTTATTTTCTAATAAAGAGAGTAGTTAATATTAACTTCCTAAATTTTTAAAAGTATTTTATTTATTTTTAGAGAGAGGGAAACAGACAGGAAAGGGAGCGAGAGAACATCAGGGTGTGGTTGTCCTACTGGGGACCTGGCCCACAACCCGGGCCTGTGCCCTAGACTGGGAATCTGACCCACGACCCTTTGGTTCCCAGGCCGGCACTCAGTCCACTGAGCCACAGCAGCCAGGGCTAACTTCTTAATTTCTTATACTAGTTTACTTATAAGCTATGTGTCTTCTATATATTATGTAAGAAGAAGAAAATAAGCAATTATGTATTCTACTATATATTAAGTTATTGTTCTTAGTTTTTTAAATTAACTCTGGTTATTTACTGTGTCAGCTTAAACATAATTTGCAAGATACTTATTAATTTAGAACTTAGACTAATATCAAGTTAATAAGCAAAAAATTATGGATATCTGTATAATTACTAAGGAGGATAGAATATTGAAACACTGGTTACCAATTGTTATCAATATTTTTGCTTTTTATTTTTAATAGTAATGAAGAGTATCTTTGGGTCATTTTAATGAACATACTAATTTTGCCATCTACAAAGGTGTGAAAAGTATATTTTTGGCAGTGGAGATCTTATAATGCATTATGTAAGTTTTGCTGCACTGCTAAAAGGCTTGTTTATGACATTGATTACAATTCCTCTCTGAAATATTAGTAAATTTGATTAAAAATTATGGTTTATCTGGATAGTTGAGATTACACTAGGAATAATCATGAGAAAGAACTCTAAATGTGGTTTTGTATATCAAAGGGGAGAGTATTTTTGTTCTTAGTCAAAATTGTTCCAGAATGTGAAAGGAGATAGTGAAGGGCAGGACTTAACTTGATATAGAAAACTAAATATGTATATATAAAAGTTTATTTGCCTTGAATTAAATTTTCAAATGTGCATGTGAATAAATTACTTCTAAATAAATTAATAAAGCAAAGCTAGAACTATTTTTTTACCCTCTGTTGGAATAAAAAATTGGTTTAGAAGAATTTAGTTTGCTCTTAAGTAGGGATAGTAAAAGTTTATTCTTTTTTTATCTTCCCAGATAGCAGAGATTCCTTATCTAACCTGAAAGTTTCCATGCTCTGTGCTGACTCTGACTTGTCCTGTCTCAAAAAAAAAAAAAAGAAAAGAAAAAAAGAAAAAATAAAGGAAGGGGGTTACTTAAAATTATGTTGAAATCTTATTCCAAATCATAACCATTCATTGTTTCCAGACACATATGAGAGTGTTTTAATTAAATAATTAAATCTACCTGAATAATATGTAAACCCTTTGAATTTGGCCTTCCCAAGATAAAGCCCTAAATTCAGGTTGAGAAAATGTAAAATGTCTTTTTTACCCCCAAACTATTCTTTGAGGTCTCTGCAAGGACCCCTGGGTGAGTGCCTTAGATGAAGACAGGTAGGTAGCAACCATGGCAGTCTTAGTGAATGATTGGGTATGCCTGTGCTCCTGTAAAAATATTTACAGAAACAGGCAAGCTGATTTAGGCATTCTGTTGCTGTGGGGTACCAGTCTTACAGGTTTGTTTTGTTTTTTTTTTTAAAGCACTTCCTAGTGAATTTAACTCAGCTTACCTTTCCTAATGGACTATTTGCCCTCTGCTCTTCTGTTTCTTCCTTTGTCCACCTTTTCCATCTTGATGGTTCACCTCATGAAAGAATTAAATAGCCCAGACTGGTGTAGCTCAGTGGGTTGGGTGTTGTCCCACAAATTGAAAGGTCTCTGGTTTGATTCCCAGTCAGGACACATGACTGGAATGCAGACCAGGTCTCTGGCTGGGAGTGTGCGAGAGGCAACTGATTGATGTTTCGCTCCTCCTCTCTCTTCTACTCTCTCTAAAATTAAATATATAAAATCTTTTAAAAAAATAATTAAATCAGACGAGATCGGGTGTGTTCAGGTTGGTATGGCCGTAGACTCACCTATAAGTGGAACCTAACCAACAATACAAAGATGCAAGGAAAATAAGACCAGCAACAATGAAAGGAAAAGAAATCAACAGAGACAAGAGGGAAGGGAGGGGCGGGGACAAGGAAGGGAAGGGGAAAGTCAAGGAACATATAGCAAGGACTCATGGACAAAACCAAAGGGGAAGAGCTGAGGGAGGGAAGGAGGGAGGGGGCAAGGGAAAGTGGTGGGGGATAGGCAGAGACAAATGTATTTGAAAAAATAAATTAAAATAAAATTTAAAAAAAAAAGAAAAAAATAATTAAATCTTTAGCACATACTTGAGTTATTTGTATGAGTCATGTTTTTTGACATTTTTAAAAATGTACTTTGATAAAATCAAGTACTAGAGCCACAGACAGAAATCTGTTAGATCTGGCACAATGAATTTGGGCCCAGAACGCTATAGATAATGCAGATGGTGTACTGTAAAGGAACTTAAAAATGTTGTAAAAAAAGTTTCTGTTAAGTATCTGCTGCTAATACATTAACTTCTTTTTACTTTATTAGTCACTTCTTATCTCCTATTTATTGCATAAGAGAAAATTTGATATCCTAAATTTAATATTTCTTGTCTTTTCAGTGTGAACCAAGGTAAATTCTATGAGGAAGTAGTGGGTTTTCTGGTTATTTACAATGGATTTATCTCTTTGATTAGCTGTGATTCAGAATATACTAAGTATTGTGATGATTCAGTGCTCATTGTCTTACTGAGCTGTTCACATTTTATTTTCCACAAATAGTTTAATGATATCTCTGCCACTTGCAGATTATCAAAGACTAAATTTATGTGCTACTATCTTTTAGTCTTTTAGAAAGTAAAGTGCTTAAAATATCCCTTTGTATGACACTGTTTTGAAAAATTATTGTTTATTTTAAATGAAATTAGTCACTAAAATAACATTGTCTAAAATATTATATTCATTTTTCCAATATAGTATTCTCCTAGAACTTCAATTAATTTAGATGATTTTACCTGGATATGTGAGTTTTCTTTCCTATGAATGTGATGCAATTTGTCATGTTTATATCTATATTAACCCATTTCCAACAGAAATAATATGCAAAGAAATGTAAAACAGAGGTTATGGCTGATTTATTTATTCACACCAATGATGCCCCATGACTCAACTACCAATTGATAATGTAGTTTAGTGAGAATACAAAGAAAAATAAAATTTTAGTTCTAGTCTTGGTTTCATTAATAACTTAACCTATGAATTATAACAAGTTACTCAACCTAATTTTCCCATGCCTTTCCCATTTTTCCAGGAAAATTGTTTTCCTGTTTGTTAGATGAGAATATTGGAAGCCATCTTTAAAATTCCCTCAAGCCCTAAAATGTCTTGATTTTTGGGTATAGCACATTAACAGTGTATGATCAACATAGAATTTGGAGAGAGAAAGAGAGAGAAAGAAGAAGGTCTATTTGTGTGTCCAATGGAGCATAACTGGAATGATTTTAGAGTTTGATTCTGGGAGATGGCTACATTGGTAGAAAGAATTTACATATTAACAAGGGGATTTTCAATATAGAGAATTTTTAAATATATGGGAGAAACAAACACATAGGTGACAGTTGAAAGATAAATGTCAAAGAAGTAGTAAGCATGAGGTTCTCTAGCGCAGTGGGTCCATCCTATCCATAATCCTAGTTATTAACTAAGATTATTGGTACGTGACAAATCAGTGAAGGAATGGATGAGAAAAGAAAAACAGGAACGTATGTATGTGGTAATGCAGCAGAGAATCAGGATAGGCTCATTTTCTTTGGTAAAAGAAGATGCCAGTTGAATAAAGAAAAAAAAAAGATGGAATTGGATAGAGAGAGGTGGGTATGGGTGGCCTATGCTAAGAAAGATGTAACAATTTGAGCCTACAATGAGGAAGATTAGCAAAGGCCTAGAGCTGTAGAAGCTCATGTCATGCTCAGGAAATAACAAGTCAGCCAGAGGGGCTGAGGATCTAGAATGTGATTGGAAGGTAATTTGGAGGCAAAGCATGTCTAAAGTGTTGAGCAAGGATAACTCTGAGAAATGATTTCACAATCCATTCCATAGAACAGCTCACCACATTGTCCTAAACAGAAGCTCTTGATCAGAATACTACCACACTGCTGTGATAGTATTGGTTACTGACCAGTACTGACTTGGTTACTGACTTTGAGCTGATGTCAAAAGAGCATGAGGGGGTTTCATTAGTATCTCAGGCTTGTTCTGTAGTTTGGGCAAAAATTTACTAGTTGCAACAACAAATGAGTTGAAGAAAAAAATAAGTTGACTACATAGGGAAGTTAAAGAAGGACTGTGGCTTAGATTGACATCGGGCAGTCTGTATCAGGTCCATCTCTTTCTGGAATGGATGCTAACTCTTCCAGGACTAATTCTGCTAAACTTTGAGTAACCTATTATTGCCTTCTCCAGAATCCAAAGTGCTAGACTCACTCTTAAGAGGAATTTGCTGAGAATTCAAAGAGAGTTTATTTGTATATGTGAAGCAAGAATGTTTACCATTTTTCAATCAGAAGCAAAGTGGGGTAAAGTGCTTTTCAAACATATGACATAGGAAGGCAGAGGTCCTGACTTGAAATTCTTATTTTGATCTTCCATTTCCTGCCCATAAATTCAGTCTCATTGTTCTTAAAATTCTCATGACAAATATGTTCTTTCTTTTGGATTTTGACTTGTTCTCTCAATTTGGGGACATAGTAAAGTTTCTCTGGAGTCTATGTATTTTTCAGGCTGAAAAAAAAAAAATGGCCACAAAGGAAGTTCATTACTTGCCTTTCAAATGCAATAACATTAATTGTTCCTAACCTAATTGCTAAACACATTTGTTTTGAGACCATTTAAAATGTTCTTAAAGCAAGATTCCCTTTTTAAGTTGTAATCTTATACCAGTTTAATGAAGGTAATATAGTAAAACATTTTTTAAATGATGGATGATTTGAGAATCCCATGTTTCCCTTTAGGGAAAAAAGATCTTTCAATACTCCATGCTAAGGAACAGGATACAGATTCCTAAGAACTACTTCTAGGTACTCCTAATTCACTTCACTATGAGCAAGTTTCTGAACAGTTTTCACCATCTTTAATTTACTTAACCACCAGTAAAATAATATCCTGATGCTACTTCAGAGAGATGCAGCTACATCCAGTTAGTCATAGATTGTGATGATTATTTATGGTTATAATTGTTAGTTATAGATGGTCTTGAATGAAAGATGCTATGCAGAACTACAGTATGGTTATTATAATTAGGAGATCACATTCTCAATTTATGCAACTCATTAGGAAAATATTTCTGTACCGATGATAAGAATTACATAATTAACATTATGTAAAAGACCTACATATTTTCAGTTGCTTTTACAACTTAGGCATAACAATTAACTTCATTCCTAGACAAAAGTAAACTAAGTGGTATTATTTTGTGTGTGAGCTTGTCAAGAAACACTACTGTCCAGAGACTATTTCTTTTCCACTGTAAGAATTACAAAAAGATATCAGACATTCAGGTGATCTTAAGAGATTCTTGCTCACACAGTGATTATGTGACTAGAATCATAATATAATTTAATATTACATTTTATAATATAATATAATCATACAGAGTGTACCTAATTGCTTTCCCTAAAATCAACTAAAGACACTATATAAACATATTTTTGTTTTATTTTATATTATTTTCCTTTTTGGCTCCGTATATTTGGGCATTTTTTTGCTATATTCTTATGAAGTTTGAAATAAAAATAGTGTAGGAAAATTGTATCCCAGACAGACTGGTACCCTAGGAAAAAAATGGGTTTGGATATTTAAAGACCAGGAATAAAGTACAATTTTTCCCCAACTTAGCTTCTTGGATTTTAATATTACTTAATAATTTCTTTATATCAATTTGATTATCCATAAAATGGATTACTCAGCGAGTATGGCTGGTGGAACTATATGAGATAATGTATAAATGCAGCATGAGCGTTGCTCAGTAGTGCTCAATAAAATTTAGTTACCTCTTGAAGTTTATAGTGGAAAGCACCTATGTTAGAAAAGAAAAACAGATTTCAAATGAACAACCTAACTTTATACCCCAAGGAACTAGAAAAGAAAAACAAAATCAATCCAAGGTTAGCAGAAAGAAGGAAATTTTTAAAATATTCCGATAGAAATAAACAAAATAGAGAATAGGAAAAAATCAATGAAACAGTTGCTTTTTAAAATAGCAACAAAATTGATGAACTCTAAGCTAGACTAAGAAAAAAGAAAATACAAATCAGTAGTGAGAGGGGAGACATTACATCTGATGTCACAGAAATAAAAAGGAATTATAATTGACCACAATGAACAATTATATGATAACAGATAGTCTAGGTGAAGTGGATACTTCTCTAGAAATAAAACCTATGAATGCTGAGTTATAAAGAATAAAATATATAGACAGACCTAAGATGGCATTTAGGACAGGCTACCCCCCTCCAAAAAAATGGCACCTTGGAATGTTAAATATCTTAAACTGAAGGAATTTGAGAAAACAGCAGAAGCAGACTGCTAGTGCTAAAAGACACTGTAGTTAATAACTGAGTCAGGCTACCACATTCTATGAGATGTATAGACTCTAAATTGATGACTTGCCAAAATTATATTATCCGCTTAGTGATAGAAATAGGACTGACACTTTGGTCTTCTGATTCCAATCCACTGATATTTCCAAATTGAGAAACATAGCACTATGGTTTGATCAATGTGGTGTTAACTTTTAATATTCTATCAACTTCCTGATGACAGTTTGGAACTGGTTAAAAATGAATCATCTTATTAAAAAGAAACAATTCTACAACTTGGATTAAACAGGCACTGACCTGTGGAAGTAGTCACAATGCTAGTGGCAAAAGTAGGCTTAGAGTTGTTCATATAAATAATACAATAATTAATACATAATAATACAAGAATAAATGCTGTGTTTTGTGTACTCACAACTATAAACCTACTTTTACCTACACTATATGATGTTATATTTACTTTGTTGTAAATTCAACAACTTTTATGATCAAGGATCACTCCTCACAATTTGCTGTTAAAGAAATGGAGTTATAGAGGTTATTATAATATCTAAAAGTTATACACCTATTCAAAAAAGTTAGCTGGGAATAAAAATACATTCTTATTTCTGTTCTTATCCTCTTGTAATTCCTTACATCTGAAAATCATTGCTGCCAGATTCGTTTGCAAATAGCTGTTCTCTTGCAGTAAAGATTAGCATAAATTCAATGTTAATTTATCACTTCTATCTTTGAAAGATCACAAATGAGAATGATAAAAACAGATGCCTGGCATATGGCAACAGATGGGTCACCACATTTAAAAAGAACTGTGGGAACAGGTATACTTTTCTCAATTCTTATCACATAAGGTCAAAAGGATAGAGAAGAAAACAATCAGGGCAATGGCAGACTTAACCGAGTCCTAATTTTCCTATAGCTTTTAAGTATCCTATTAAAATATAAGGCTTGTAGTTTGCTAGTATTTTCCAGGGCATAGCCAGGTAGAAAAATCCATACTAGAAAGAGTCAAGGTCAGAATCTGCTGTGCCCACTGGCAAAATATGGCTGCTGGTGTCAAGAATTATTGAAGCAGGTGTTACATGATGAATTCTTCAGGACATGTTGAGATACCGAGCTTTTTAACAATATCAAGTTTTTTTTTACTATTTTGCTAAGATAGTGCCTTATCGTAACATTACATAGATGAAAATTTCACCTATTAAGCATTTAAAATTTTGTTATAGTCACAGATGCCTTTTATTATAAATTAAAAATAAGAATGGTGCTTATGATAAAACTTTGACTCAACAGCCATAAAACATTAGAGAGATACCCTAAGATGGGATGCTTGCCCAATGAACTAGCATCCAAATTATTATTCATTTTTAAGGAATATTCCATTATCTATTTGGAATTCATTCCATAAGTATAATTCATAAACTCAATAAGTATGGTTGGTAGAACTATATGAGATACATATTATACTAAATAATTCACATTTGTATTCCTACACATTAGACAAAATAATAGCTGGGCTTTGTTGGATATAACTGTTTGCTATATAATTAGCAAAGATGATGCCAAATCATGTTTTCCTTTGGCTGCAAATTTTCTAAATAAGGTTCTATTTGGGTTGATTTAGTCTGTCCCTATTAAAGAGAATATGTGATTCCGATTCAAGTAAATTCCTTAAAGAACTCTCCAAAGTTAAAACTCAAAAGTTTATTCTATACTATAATACAGAAAAAGAAGACTAAGTTACCTCAATAAAAGCTCAAACTTTCACTAGAATTTTAGGTTATTTTCTATTAATTGAACTCTTGGTAGGTACAGCTTAAAAATTGTAAGCAAAATTATATTTAGGCTCCTCTGAAAGTAGTAAAATAGACTATTTTCTTTCCCCACTCTCTGTCTCCTGATTCAGAAATGTAATTTCTGCAATCATCTAAAACTTGGCATTGGTCTCCCCTAACATTCTATATTTGCTGCTTTTATAAACTAATCAGTGTGATTGCTACTGTCAATCTTCAATAATAGCAATAACATCTTTTCTAGGCTGGTTTTGCAATTATAAGAATTCACTGCTCAGGAAGTAGGGTGAAGAGCGCCTGGAGGTGGTGTGTTGAATTCTAGGAAATAAGTATAATGCCCATAAGTAAAGTCCTTGGGTTGACAGCAGCTAGAGGAAGAGTCCTACTAGCAATGCGTTTTGCATTTTAGTGATAATGAAGCTATTTGCTGCTTTAATTTTTTATAGTTTTTATAACCCCACACAGAAATTTTTAACTAATCCAGATGACAGCAAAGAATTCCAACAACATTAATAATATCAGAAACAATAATAGCTAGTCTTCAATACAACACTAGTTTTGGGCACTATGACAAATACTTTATACATATACTTGTATTTTTTCACCTATTCTTCATGAAAACTCTAATGTTTTATCTTTATATTATCTTTAAATTGCTACTTGAAGAGGCTCTGTAATTGCCAATGTCACACAACTAGCAAGTGATGGAGCTGGGATTCAGATCTCACTCCATCTGGTTCTGAATTCCATGGTGTACCCTGTGCAGGAGCTCAGGAAACACAGCATTCATGAACCCCTTAACAAAAACCTACTAGAGAATACTCAGTTTGACAAAAAATAAATCAAGAATTAGAGAACCATGTTGCAAAGGGAATGACATTTATTCCCTCATCCTAGAAATTGTTAAGGAAATCGCCTGAAATGTTGTATCATCACAACAAAAAATATAAAAAACAAGTTAAATATCCAGTATTAGAAAAATGCACATAAAATGGAATATCACTCAGGCAATAACAATTTGTGTAGGAAAATCACATAGAGAAAGGTTTATGATACAATGTCAAACAAAAATATAGGCTCTACAAAAAAACTAACATATTAAGGTATATATTATAATTTTAACAATACAAATGAAAAATTACAGCAGGAAAGTAATTTAACATAATAAGACAAATGATATAATAGTCTTGAGCATTGTAATCATTATTTTTGTCTACCCTTATACTTATGTACTTTCTAAAATATCTATGAGGTGTATATATTATATTTTAATGAGAAAAAAATTATGACATAAGTCACATAATCAAACATTGAAATTTATATAAATAATCATTTAATGTCAATTGAATAAATAAAACATTAAATTTTTGTTTAGAAAACATCAGTGTAGTAATAAAAGCAGCTTAGATTAATTAATTGAAGATACATGTATACATGTATAATTATAAAATCTATGTAACTATGAAATTAAATATGATAGGAAGAAACCAAACATTTTTGAAATATTTATATTTTGTACAAGAATAAATTCTCTCCTTGTTCTAAAAATATTTTTGTCATTTTTTATTTTATTGCATACTTTCATTCCTTAGTAATCAACAGTATGCTTTCTTGTTTATGAGTATTTCAAAAGTACAGCATACTTTAAGGATCCCATAATAGGAAACACATGGAAACTGTTTAGTTCTCAAGAAGAAAATTTTTAAGAAAAAATAAAGTATGCAAAAATATAACACAGCTTTCATTGCATAACTTCCCTAAAATAACAACTGCAAATGGTCCTTATTGCCTGTCCAACTATATTCAAACTTCTTAGCTCAGAATTCTCTATTAATTGTTATTGTTTTACCTTTTCTGTCTTATTTTCATTAACTCCAACATACCTTCCTACCTACCTCAATAATTCTCATTTTAAATTCCTAGGTAATCAGTGCTTATTCTACCCCCAAATTTGATCAGGCCATTACCTCTACCAATGTCTACCCTCCTGTCTAATTGCTTCTTTGAAGGTCACTTTCTGGATAGCCTTACTAACTTATTTACCCAATACTGAGTTCTTATACTCTGCTAAATTTATAGAGATGAAATATATTAGACATGGTTCTAGCAATGCAAGGACTTATAGTCTAGAGAGGGATATGAAAAGTAAAAAAATATGAAAAACAAAATACAGTGTTATCAGTGGTATCACTTGAAGAATAAAATATCCAAGTTGATTGGAAGAATTCTGAGGGACAGGGGTGGTAAAAGAAGAAATATCTAGGCACAAGGAACAAGCTGTGCGAATGTCAAGAAATAAGAGTATACGTGGAGCATATGAGGAAATGAGGTACGGCTGCAGTTGTACATGAATACGTAAATGACCAGGTCTTAGGCATAGTATTAAATGGTTATGATATAATTTGTTTCTTATAAAAATTATATTTTATCATAGATCATGGGCCTTTGGAATTATAACAGAATTTTTAATACCATGGGGTTAAATACTGCTATTATTTTAGTAGTAACCTCACTGATTTACAAGTAACCAGAAATCCATGTCTTCAACTTCACTTCTATTTCTTCTAGGGCATATAGAGGAATGGGATACAGTTCATGCTTGAAAGTGTGTTGTATTCACTTGACTACTATTATAGTAATATCTCTAGAAGTACAGGTGGGAACAGTGTGGATATTTATATAGTTGAATGGTGTGCAAGTGAGAGTTTCCATCTGCCTTGAAGGCCTAATAACTGGTTCGGATTTGGAAATATGTATGTTTACTATAGCTGTGCATCATCAGTGTTTAATTGGAACAGTCAAGATTTTTGACTGGGTCAAAAGTTAATTTCATGTATAAAGTCAAGAGATGGAAAATAGATTCTTGTTAGATTCATTTCTAAGTGTGTAGATCACTTAGTATATACTTATTTGTTCTCAGAAGACTTAGCAAATATGGGCAACATCCAAAGTCTTCATACAAAAAGGTACTAAGTTATTGTCATGTAGAGGATAACTTTTTCAAGTTATTTGATACTATTGTCATAAAATTCACTCAATGATGTAAAGAAAAAAATAAGTAAAAATATAGTGCTCCTTAAAGAATTTTGGGTGAAATCCAAATAAAATCAATTTGTTTTAAGACTTTAAGCAAACAAAAATAACCCAACACTTAATGTTATGAAATTGCTGAGCATTCCCAGTAATGACATCTGGACTTTTGGAATTAAAGTGTAAATGTAAATTCTTTTCCTCTATTTATATTGGCCACTCCACAGCACCCAAAACAACCAATTGGAAAGTAGGAAGTCCTGGCCTTGTCTGTATCTGCTGTAGATCACTACCTGTCTGCATTTCCAACTCAGGCATTTCCGAGTGCTCCTATGAGGCTTAATGGAAGGTGGTTTTGAATAAAACAGTGTTACAGAGTCTAACAATAATTGTTTCAATCCACTTGCTTATCAAATGCCAATAAGGTAAGATGGTTGCGCTATGATTTTTAAAAGGCTCTAACACAGAAAGTAACATCCATTTATAAGTTCAGCCTTGTTATTTATTTTTTTGACTGTTAATGATCATATCCAAAACTCATTTCATTTATTAATTAAATTGAAATGTTAGAGCAATTCCATCTTGTGCTGGCATTAGACTTCAAAGCATGTTGATTTCCCATGTCTGGTGTCATATGATTCAATAAAAAGATTACTTTCTCTATCATGACTGAAAGAAAGACTGTTTGAAGAAGCTTTTTCACCATCTTTTTAGCTGCTCTTTAAAATTACAGTATATATCATTATAATAATGTAATAATTATAGTAAAGATATGGTATGCATCAATATAACACATGACAACAATTAAGAGCTTCTCAAAATTCCTGACCTTATCATATATGAATCTATATAAGATTTCAACTAATAGCAAGAAAGTAGTCAATTGCTTCATTAAATATGTTTTCCATCTTTTATGAAATCAGTCTTTTAATCCCACTTATAAATGTAAATTGTAACATGGTTGGGAAGGAGAGCAATTAAAAATTACTGCCATTAAAGAAGCAAATATGTCCAAAAATGCATATTTTCACATAAATTATGTTTATCAGTTTAAATGTACTCCAAAGTATAGATCAAGATCATGGACAACAAATATACATGCTAATAAAAATCAACTTGATTAAGTGATAACCCAAAATATCATACCAATACAAACATCTAAGAAAATAGCTTTATTTTACCTTAAGTGTACTAGTACAGATGATACAGATTTCATTTTCCTACAGGACATGATTACCCTGAAGCAGGACACATGTTTGTAGACATGGTAGTAATTTATATAATTTCCCAGGCTACTGAAGGATGGCGAAGGGAGGGAGGGGAACTGACAAGAAAGGGGGAATAGTTCAAGATCCATTTTTGTCCTTATTTATATTTGGTTCCTATTAAAACAACATGTAGTCTGAGTTCATCATCATGAGTACAAAGTCTATCAAAATAACCCTTGTCATATTCTAGTTTATTTTTCCCCACTGACAAAAACACACATACAAAGACTATAAATCTTTTAGTTATCCTGATTTTCTTCTTGCATACTTATTCTGGCATTCCCCAATTAATTTTAAGAACTCCCAAATAAGGAATAATTGGAACAAATATTACATTACAAAGTAAACACAAAAATTTAAAGGATGAAGTAATAAACTCAACGTTAAGAAGTAGAATATAAGCCCTGACTGGTGTGGCTCAGTTGGTTGGGCATTGTCCTGCAAAGCGAAAGATCGCGTTCCTGGTCAGGGCACATGCCTGGGTTACAGGCTGGTCCCTGGTTGGGACGCACATGAGAAGCAACCAACAGATTATTTTCTCATGGGTTAATGTTTCTCTCCCTTTCTTTCTCCTTCCGTTCTCCTCTCTCTAAAAGTAAATTAAAAAAATCTTTCAAAAAAAGTAGAATATCAAAGTTAAAATTCGATTTCATTTTATCAAAGTTGTCAGGGCCAGAGTTGCTGGCAAATTCTGAACATAGATTAAAGGAAAAACAATTGGATGTTTTTGAAGAGTTAATTCAACACATGGATTTTACTATCAAACATAATACATAATCCTCAAAAGAAGTTTAGCACATGGTGATAATGATAGTATAACTTGATTCATCACTTACTTGGCCAAGTAGCTATATTATTAGGCAGAAGGCTGTTACTAGTAGTTATATTTATTGGACAAATACTATATTCTAGAAAATATATGCTATAAACATTGCCTTGACCATATGTAGCAAATGTTATATTCACTCTCTAAGCATTATAACATCATTAACTCCAGGAGTGAGGAAAGAAGATAGCATATGTGAAAATGCTTTGTAAACTACAGTACATAGTGCAAAATAATGACTCACAGGAAAAGTCTTTTCTTAGACAAAAATGCTAAAAAATTCTTTCCTTTTCCTGTGATCTTTCCTTTCACTTAACAAAACTGGCTCTTCAAATCTTTGCTCCCATACAGTTTAAAGATAAAGCAATAGTGTTGTTACTATACCCAGCTTTCAAAATATATTTACTGAATACCACCTATTGTCCAAAATCTTCCAGCTCCTATTTCATATTTTCATATGGATCATAAGCTCTAACTGAAAATGTGATTTTGTGAGAATAGAATTTCTGGCATTAAGTCAATAGGAAGATGAGAAATTGCAGACATTTTCTGATTGCCCCTGGTATGTAGGTCTGATTGATGTGAGGTGGCCACTTGTGGTGTCTTTTGAAAGATATTCTTAGGAAAGGTCTGAACTCAGCAGGAAAAAGGATGCAAGTCATTAATTCTGACTGCAATTATGCAAGAGGGAGGAAGGACAACATTTATGCCCTATAACTGTTCTTGTTTATGAGAAATGCTCACTGAAGTATGTAGAGGTAATGTAATGCCATGTCTGCCACTTTTTTCTTTGTGAGTACATTTATTAAAGCTGGGGACAGTGACTCAAATGAAGGGCTTAGGGTAGAAGAACCAACAGGAGAAGGCCTACATGGTGTTCTGCTTTGGCTCCCTAGAAATGTTATAGGAAAGAGGTGAGCCAAGGTGGGCCTGCTGCTAGGTCACTGAAAAGTCAGAGAAAAGGAGGCCTTGGAGACTGGTTCAAGGGGTTAGTCCAGGATGAGCTGCTGCTGCCCATGGCTTCCCTGGTTGCAAGTCTCATGGGGACCCATAGAGCTTCAGAGAGAAGAGTAAAGGTGCACGCTGGAGAGGGGAGAAGAGTGCGGTCGTGTTCCAGAGACAGCCCACCTGACTGCCACTTTTTAGGTTGAAGAATCTTTAAGGAAATTGTGTGTGTGTGTTTGCACCTATGCACATGCATATAAAGAAACAGAGACAGAGGAGGGAGAGAGAGAGAATGAGGAGGTTAATGTAAATTGTTAACAGGTGGAAAAATCTGGATGAGGGTTATATACTGATTTTTGGTCTATTTTTGTAACTTTTATTGGGAAGTCTAACATTATTTTTAAATA
Source organism: Pteronotus mesoamericanus (assembly GCF_021234165.1). Taxonomy (NCBI): domain Eukaryota; kingdom Metazoa; phylum Chordata; class Mammalia; order Chiroptera; family Mormoopidae; genus Pteronotus; species Pteronotus mesoamericanus. The sequence continues at coordinate 27,974,970 of NW_026555245.1, read as the reverse complement.
AAACATTTTTTTAAATGCCTGCCACATATTTGGAACTCCTGCTGTGGATGATATAAATAAGAAAGAGCAAGATTAAAAGCAGCAAAAGCCTGTTAGTGTAGCTTTTGGAAGGTGGTTAAACTAATACTTTTGGGAAAATGGGTATTTAAAAAGTTCACATAGGGACAAAAGAGCCCAGAAGGAAGGCCATGCAGTTGCTGGTTTCGTAGCAATACTACAATATTTGGTAACCATTTTTCGCCTTTTGAAAGTAGTTCCAAATTAAAAACAGGAAAAAAAGTCGATTCGTTGAAACCCCTTTCAATTCTGGAATCTTATAAAGAACTCTCAGGAAACATAGCTCTTTCACTCTGTCCACCCAGGTTATCCACGTAGATACTGACAATGCGATGCTCACTGAAGTTTGCTTAGCTGCCTCAGACATCTAAGATACAGTGTGCCCAAATCACATTGTCCTCCTACGTCCCCGAGCCTACACTGAGGGCAGGGCCAAGAGTAGTCTGAGAATTAATGCCCTGATGATTAATGCTGCGCAGGTACTAAAAACGTAAATGATTATTTGTATTCAACCCAAACCACATAGGCTGTACTGTATATCAATATACATACTATATAATACTATAAATAATGTAAAGTTCTGTCTTTCACTCTGAAATTTCTAATCCTCATTCCAGAGCAGGAAAAGAGGATGGCAAAAACTAAAACGTGCACTTTCTCAATGTACTTGTCAGAGATGAAAAATGACTCGTTTTTATGTTCTGCCAGTACCCCTGAGAACAGTGATTCTTGAGAATGACAATATCGAAGGATAGAGTAGGTCCTGCCACCAAGAGAAATTCTTCTGGTTCACTTCCAAAGAAAAAGAAAAGAAAGAAAAATTCTCTCTCTCTCTCAGTTCTCGCTCTCTCTCGGCACGGTAACAGATATTTGAAAGATATTTTAGTCTTTCTTCAACCAAAACCTTAAGTTGCAGGTAACCGGGCTTGGCTGGTGGGAGGCAGAGGAGGAATGGGGGTTCTATGTTCCACACCAAAAAGGAAAAGTTGCTAGTGCATTCCAAACCCAAAAATTAGAAGCAGGACTAAGGTGTACTTTATTTAGATCTTAAATGCTGAGTCCCTAATTAATTGGCTGGGCTTTATGGAAATATAAGCATTGACTGATTAGTCATAGCCTCTGCCCTCAACGTGATTATAGCGAGGGAGAAAATGATAGTGAGTAATATCATTAACCAACTTGAAATATATAGTCTAAAACTTGGCACAATAGAAAAGTGACAAGTGAAGTCACGTACATAGAATTTTGTCAGACTCCAATCCTGTGGAAATATTTAGCCACAAAGACTTATAAATACATTTTAAATAATAATGTGCTTTTCTATAGAAAGATTTTTTTTCAATGAACAATATTTAGTCAACCATTACATCATTAAGTTTTGTAGTGTAACTAAAAATCACTGATCTCAGTGATTGAGTTATACTTGGTAGTTCCATATGTATTATTTCTTTGCAATACAATTTTATTATCACCTTTTAAAATGGTAGATTAGAAAACGGATTCAGATTCTTACCCATGACATCCTATCTGATTATTTCTTATCCTTTTCTGCATTCGGAACAGTGCCTGATTTTCTCTCTAAAAATGTATATGAACATCTACCTGAGTCCTAACATTTTCTACTCATTCATTTCTGAAGCATGAGGTTCATATGAAGGAACTATAGTCTACTTTGTAAATATTTCTGAGACTAGTTGTCATCTTCATTACCTTCTTGTGGTGAACTTGCCCATGTTTAGCATCAGCCACTATGACTAAAATCCTAAAGGGTAAATGGTTTTTCTACAGAACGAAAAACCCTATTCTAAAGTTCACCCTATTCTAAAGAGATGTTCCTGAGTTGAAGTGGCCAATTCTTACTTGGTCATTAACATTCCAGGTGTTATTTCTGTGCAGGGATGCTTAATGCCAAATGTAGCAACTCAGACATATTATGTGCAGGACAAGAAGTTATTTTACATGTAGCTATGTAGCCATTCCCCTTTTTATATGAAATGGAATAAAAGGAAAAAAAGAGGAAAATGGGTAGTAAGAACAATTCTAATCTCATCTTTTCCTATAACCTTTTAAGGGTTAAGCCATTAATCAAATGGGAAGGACATAAAAACCAATGCTTAATAGCTCTTACTATTGAGCAGGCAGAATCCAAACTATTTTACATACATTAAACTCATTATGTACTTAAAGACAATTAGCTGGCAAAAGGCAGGGTTATATAATTCCTTGATTTCAGCTCTACCTTATGCTATAGCACATGTTCTTTTATTTTTTGTTGGTATTTTTTAAATTCTATCTGTATTTTTGTCTTATCAAAATACAATATATCCTCAGTGTCGAGAAACTGGATAATACAAAAGAGTTCAACAGAAAAACAAAATATATCACCCATAACCCCATCATCCAATGATACCACTGTGAATATTATAAGATATTTTATTTCCAGCCTTTTGTTGTAAGCATATTATATCCACAACTATTTACTCTCTTCCGTAAATAAGTTTACAACATAATTTTAATAGCTAAACAAATTTCTATCATATGCATATAAGTAACCTACCTACCATTATTAGGCATTTAGATTATTTCCATTTTTTGATCATGCATAATACCAAAAGTACACAGACTATATATTTTTTCGTACAAATTCATCATTACTTCCTTAGGGTAAGCACATTTCTATATTTATCCTGAGTATTCCTGGCACCAGAATTGCTATGTGAGAGAGTATTTTTTTTCCTTTGTTAAATATAGTGTGAAGCTTATCTCTAACGGTGGCTTCCACGCGCACCCCCTGGCAACAGTGCAGGAGGTTACCGGTTTCTCTCCACCCTTGCCAATGCATGGCATTGCCAATCTTGTCTCATTTTGCAACAAAGGCAAGGAAGTCTTTTATTTTAGTCATACACATATAAACCCAGGAGGAACTTATTGAGCTTTCATTGTATTTTATACTTGAGAGCTTCCATCTTAAGTTATAAATCCATGGCTTGTAGACACACATGCTACAGCATTTTTCCCCATAGTGAATGACTCTACACTTTGTCTTTTGATGAACAACTAGAATTGCCAGTTAATATAATGCATAGAGATGTCTGAAAATGGAATGTTCTGTCTTGTGAGCCAGTGAAGTACCCCATCACTAAAGAAGTTCAAGCAAAAAACGGACAGTCAGCTGACTAGGATGCTCGTGGGGAATTGGTCTACATGATCTCTATTGTTTCTTCCTCCCTTAAGGTTCTGTGCTGCTCTTGTCTACTTCTAGAGATTATTGACTCTGTATTTTTGCCTCATCAATTAGAATATTTTTATACAAATACTGTGATCCTCTCTGACTGCTGTACTTGGCCAGTAATCTATGTCAAGTGGCAGCACAGTAAGTTGTGCTTTGAAGCAATATAAGTATAATCAATACCAGAGTGCTTGTTCATCTTGAAAATTAGCTGAAACATGAGCTCCTAAGAGTCTTGATTTGAAAATTATGCATGCATATACATTCACAAATACATGTCTATAATTATAGATAAAGGTATGTAAGAAACTATAGGCATTCTTTCATATGCTCAGAAAACTTCTAGGGGAATACCTAAAAATAATTATTCTTAGTGGTTGTCTCAAAGGAGTGAAAATTTGGTAAAGTGATGTGAGGAACTTTTATTTTCCATTTAAATCTTTTAATACTGTTTGCATATTTTAATAACTGCATGTATCATTTTAACAATAACTTTAAGAGTTTATAAAATTAAGAAAAATCCTGGAAACAAAGTTAACTTCACACATTTGTCAGTAGTAGCTATTTATAATTGTCGGCAAAGGAAGGATAGGTCTCTGATTAAGCAGCCTTAAAAGCTGGACTTTATCAACATGAAGAGGGACTTTTCTTCTCAGTTTTGGTCTCAGGCTTTGGTTGGTTGGCATCAAAACAATAAATTAATGTAGGCAAGTTTAATGATTTTTTTGCAAAAAAAATAAGGAAACTGTTAGAATAATAAATCACTGAGTTGGAACAGACATATCTCACCATTTGGGATGTGATATTAAAATCTTTTTTATGAGTATACTGTGGTAGGTATTAATATAGCAACAATTTTATCCTGCTCACCAAATTTATGGGAAGTTGGAAACTTAAGTCCTAATTTAAAATATAGCAAAAAAATAAAATTCCATATTTTAATTACAAACAGACAACCCCGATCATTTTTGTTTACATAAAAAGAAGCCATAGTACCCACCAAATATTTTTAAAAATTTTAAAGTTATTCAAGAAAAGCAATGTGATGCTAATAGTAGGGGGGGGGAATTCATGTGAATGTCATGCGGCCCCTAGAACTTAGAATATCTGAAACCAATCATAAGACATCATTGGTCAGTATTGAGAACTCACCCCCAAAGACAGTCCAATATGACTGACTCCAAACTGATGGGATTAACACTTTGAAGAATAAGATGTGTCAGTTAAGAATGCAGGCTTAACTGCAACGGATATGCTTGCAGACCCAACCAAGGCAGATGTCTTGGCAGCTGTCCTGAAGCTGCCAAATGAAGGGCTGGGTTCAACGGTGCCGGGACACAGTCTAATTCGTAACTCACTCTTGCCCTGATTTCTTGCTTTGCCAATCTTTTGGCTTTCCATGACATAGGCCTTCAGAGAGAGGGCTTATTAGTAATATAATTGTAGTTTTATATATTATTTTCCTGTAACAGTCACGTTAAAGGCTTTATTATTTCTTCAACTGAAGAATCAAAAGTTCTGATTATGTCTGATCTCTTGGAACAGAATCTGTTTTTTTCATAATGAGCATTCCAGAGTCTGAAGACATCTAAGATTTTCTGAGACATGAGGACTGAAAGCACACTAAATTCTTGGGTGGCCATCTGCCTTCTCCATGCTCCACGGATTACCTTGTGCCATGCTAGCCTTTGGGCCCAACTTTTAGAGGTTTTATTAACATTATTATCACTTGGAAAAAACCAACAAAAAGGTTATGCTAAAAAGGTATACGAATGAGGAGAGGTACATTCTAATTTGAAGACTTAGTTATTATTTCTTCAATGGAAGAATGAAATATTCTTTATCAAAATCTATTAATGGGATTTACTCTCTAAAAACTGTTAAATAGCTGTGTAATTACCTATAATAAAAAGTGAAGTAATTACCTTTTATTTTAATTAGTAACTTGTTGAGGTTTATATCAGAAAAGTGACAAAATAAGATAAAAATTAACTAGATAAACATTTCTTAGGCTCTTTCAGGAATCTGTTTATGTTGCCTAACACCCCCAAGTTCCTACATCAGGAGGAGGTGAGGGGTGAGAATGAAATGACATACTACATGAAAACTGTTTGCGATAGTAACTGGCATATTGTAATCATCCAATAAATGTCAGATAACGTAATAAAATTTATTATGCAAAGTAAATTGAAATCTAAACACACTAAAATTATGTAAATCAATCTATCCATCTATCTATCTATCTATCTATCTATCCATCTATATATCTATCTACAGGCAAAGACATAGAAAAAGACTTGAGAGAATTCACACTACATTGTCAGCAGTGGTTTCCTTTGGTGTATAGAGTAATATGGGGGAGATACAGTACTGGGAATAGGTGAAGGGGGACTTTTGTTTTTCTTGTTATAATACAGCTATATTTCTGGAAGTCTTATAATAAAAAAAAAAAGCTATCTTTAATTTAAAAAAATGAAACAATAATTTTTTTAAAGAAATACCAGAAGATCCATTGGTAGATGTGTGATGAAATTATTGTAAAAATGTTCATTCACAATAAATGAGCATACTTCACGGTACTTAGATATAGTATGATTTTGTAGTAATTCGGACCTACTACATAGCCAGGCTCACAGAGGATTTTGTTTGAGTAAATGGCTGAGAAACCACTTATGGTGACTTAGTAAAGTTAGTTAACTCCTGTAAGCCAGTTTCCTTATCTATAAAATGAACATAATCATAGCTACATATAAACATCCAGCACAATATGTAGCCCCTTTTTAGAAAGATAAATTATTAGGTTTTATTTTTAAGACTCAGACTCTGAGATTTTTTAAATATATGCTTGAATGTATAATCTTTTTATCCTGTAAATTCTATAAACATAGTTACATTCAGCACAATTTGGACCAATGTTTTAAGCATACAACTGGGAAGTCATGCCAGGTGTCAGGATTCCCAGTTTCTAGTTCTTTCTGTGAGTTATCTAAGATTCAAGCTTTATCCTGAATAGAATCTCTCAGGGAAATAAAATGCTACCCATGGTAAGCCTTAAAACTCTAAGTCATGAACACATTTTAGCTCTACTACTAAACTCTGAGCCTTGAACTGGTCAGAGCAGAGAATTCATCACCAGCAACTCTTGTAAAGTGGAAAAACTATTTATGGAGGTCTTGGTGATAGCAGCAAAAAGAGAAAGGTCAAGATTGCCAAAAACCAGGTGACTTCTGAATATTTTCATCGAAATCTTAAGTGTTCCTAAGACAGAGGCTTGTCTTTAGTCCTTATTCCTCCTGAGAGAGCTTATGGTTAATAAATACACTGAGGGGAGGCAGACTCTGTCCCGCAGAGCCACTCCAGGTCGCCACACATGGGGAAATAAAATGAGTTGTTCCAGACACTTCTTGGCATGCCAGGGAAAGGGGGTGGCGATTCCTTCTAGTGGAGAATGCCCCGAGCCCCGGTGTTCAATGGCTTTTACTGAAAAGGTTATCCCTGGGGGCTAGGTAGTAGGAACGTACAGGTAATCTTATTACATTAGTATGTTAATATTTACAGAGAATAGGTGATGTTTGAGGAAGACAAAGGGCAGGAACACACCGATTTGCATGGGTCCTAGAGGAATAAACATAAGAGTGCCAAATGGTTTAGGGTCAGGGCCTATGAATAATGTAAATTTCCTTACCAGTGCTGGTTATCACAGCTTTGAGGGAAAAACAAAGCATGCTTCAAGGAATTTATTTCTGGGCCTAATTTCCCCTGGGAAACTGCTTGATCCAGTTTAGGGCTGTACCTGCCTCTAGTATTGTTTCAAGCCTGAGCCAGGTGGGCGGAGCAGAGCAGCCAAGAGATAAGGAGACTTCTTTCAGATAAAATGAGGACTCCAGCCATATCAAAGCTGAGGGGTGAGGGTCTTCTGCCCTTTCTCTGTGTCCCCCAAGTCCTTCCCTGATGGCCCCTATGCAATTGTGCCTGTCTTAGGTTGCCCCTGCCACCGAGGGGTCTTACCTGTCATTGACTAACCAGCCATCCTCTGGCGCAGCCCCTGCCAGGGGGACAGGTTTTGTCTCCTCAGTAGCCTATTTCCCCAAGGCCTCCTTGCTTAGCTCCAGTCTCGGGGCCCTCTTGCCTGTTGGCAAGGCTGCAGTCCCTGAAGCCAGGCAGGATGGTCCCCAACAGTATACCGTTTAAATTATTTAATATTTTGAAATTCTGGAAGAAGAGCAGAAATATATATTTAATCCTGGGTGTCAACCTGAGCATCATGGTACTCTCAAGCAGGAAATGTAATACTACAGCCATAGTTAAAAGCTCAGATTCTGACCTCAATCTAGCTCATCGCCTTACTGTCTTGATCTTGAACATTAACGATAAACCTCAATACTTTATCTGTAAGATAGTTGTGAATATTATATTTAGTTAAGATAACTATATGGTTTCAATAAAATAAAATATTTAATAAAATACATAAAATGTTCAACACAGTGCCTTGCACATAGATCTCATTATAAGTAACGAAATACCAGCCTCAGTTCCTCAAACTGCCTGAGCTACTGGAAATTAGGTTCTTTAATCTATACTATTATACTCTGTTTGCACTGAAGCTGGGGAAAGGCTACACATATTTCTTTTTTGCTTTTGTATAGAAATGTGGTCTTTACAGAAGATCAAAGGACATGGTAGGTACTATGATAATCAGTTTGGTAGTAGAAGTACCTATACTTTGATCAGTTGCAAGCCACATTACCCATATAGGTCCACTTGTGTAAGATAAACAGAACAGCCATGTAACTGACCTTATAATACCTATTAACTGTCATCATCCTCACTGTATTTGAATGTCTATATAATAACTGGTTTTCTTATATTATTTTACTGAATTCTTATAGAGCCTTAATAGAGAAGCCTTTATCCCTATGTGAGCAAGAAAGTTGAGTCCTAGCATGGTTATAGAACTTGCTCAATTCCACATACCAGTGAGTGAAAAAGCCAAGACTAGAGTGAGGGACACTGAGAGCTGGGAAGGCCCTCCCCCAGGGAAGATGAGCTAAACGTCTCCTCAGGGATAGGGTGTTGGGCCTTGATAGCCTGCTGAGCCCTGCTAGTCTGTATCCTGCCTTGCTCTGGACATGACTGAAATTCTAGCTTGTCCGATTCCGAAGCCTGTGAAGGTTCCACCAAACCTGAGGTCCACCATTTGACTAACGAATAAATAGCCTTCAAAGAAGAACAAAATATGTCCTTCAGAGAAACAGAAAAGTAACAAATTCTCAGAGACCTGGAAAACTCCAGACACAAATCCCAGTTTCAGAAGTAGTATCTTAAAAACTAAAGTTTCAGTATTTGAAAAATCTTTTAATTGTGACATCACTATAAAATGGAAGGCAAAATGTGTTTTTATGCTATCACTGAAGTGAACAAAAGCAGTTTTAAAATTGGCAGATAACGTGATTTCTCAAGTTTGGGGCAGTTTGGTTGTGCAACTTAAGTAAAAATGGAATTTTTACTTAATTCTTTTTTGTCAGAATATGTTCCTCATGTGTGTAGCAGTCAGTCATTCAATGTACTTTCCTAGGGACAGGGCAGGGCTCATCAGTTTTTGGAAATGTCACTGTTTTCAAGTTATGTATAAGTCCTCTAAATTCTGTCTATGTAACGTTACTCTCTTCTTCTGCACTACTCTCAATTTTGAGCCACTGTGTAAGGAAATATGTTTCAACAAGATTTGTTTAGTAGGCTAAGGAAGTATAATAACACTCTATACACAAAACGACAGAAGAAACTACTGTCAGGAGTCAGTTTTCCTCATCTCCTTTATGTCTCTATCCCTAATATTAATCAAGCCTTTAATGAGTACAGTTATTAGCACATTTAATTTCCTATCCAAGGCACTTTTGCTGTGAGAAATCGCCTCAGCTTTATCACAGTCTCAATACTCATGTTTGATCACCACTGTGCCAACGCGCACTTGTTAACGTTTTTGTCTGTAATCTTTCTCTGGCCAAATTGTATTACCATTTTATCTTTCCAGCTATCTTGTGAAGTCACTGAGGAAGGTGCCTTCTATTTTACAGCTTGTCAATTATATACCTAAGAGTTTTCCCTAAGTTTATGCTCATTTTAAAAATAATTAAATCTGTAGCTTACTTTGAAGTATGTTTGCAGCAACTGTGAAGTTCATTTAATGAAATTATCTATTGTTGAGGGAATATAAAATAATTTTTGTTTTATTACAAAATAAGGAAGCCATTTAACATGGGCAAACACATAAAAAAGATCAGTAAAAGAAAGTATCAATAACATTTTGATCTATGTTTAGTATCACTTGATGTGTCTGCATGTATGTGTATTTGTATCTAATATTGAGCATTGCCTAGAAAACTTTGTTAAAGCAAGATTTGATGCAGTAGGTGAGGTATTTGAATGTTTAATAGTAGTAAGAGATAAGTAACTAGTTTGAGATTGTTGTTTATACCTCATTATAATATAGCTGCTATGTAAATAATTGCCAAAACTATGGGAATCGGGATACAATATTTTCAAATTAGTTTTATAATGGCACTGCATTAATCATCCCAGCCTAATAAAGCATTGACTAAAATCCAGAATATGGCATCAACAGGTAGTGTGTACTCCCTTACATACTATACTTGGATTTGGTAAATATTAATTATGTAGGAAGGCAAATGTGGGAGAGTGCATTAAACTCTAATTCCAGATTCCAATTCTTTAGTAATTGCTTTTATAAATGTATGCATTTCTAATTTCTCCCAGAATAAATTGATGTAATTAACTTTCACTCTCAACCTGGAGGCATGATATGGCCATATTGAGATAGCTCTAAAACCCTTTGAACATATTATAAAAGTGCAATATAAAATTTATCACTAAGAAATAGAATACAGGTTTTGATAGATCATTTATATTATTGGAAAAATATTTTGGATATTATAAGATATTCTAAAACTTAGAGTGATACTATTTGATAAGTAATCCTTAAAATCTTACTCTTAAAATTTTGCAAAGGAAGTCTTTGCATATACCATGGGATGAAAACTTCAAACAGGACAGATCCTTTGATGACTCACTGTTTAAAATATGCATTTTGTTTTATATACCCAAGGACCTGAGGCAGGGCCGGTCCAGTGGTGGCACTCAATAAAGATATGTTTTTGTTTTTTATTGAAGGAGCCCCTATATGAAACCACCCCTGGCATGCACCCTGAGGGATTCTTTTTCTTGGTCCCTTAGTATTTTAGGAGGTGATGAGATATCACAGATTTATAAAAACTATACTTATTTTGAAGGGAAATCATTGGGATGCAGACTGGATTGGGAAAAAAACCCACAGTACATGGATTCAGATAATATGAGTTTAAGTTGTGATTCTGTTCACTTATTAGCTGTGTGACTACATTTGTAAAATGTGAAAGAAAATAATTCCCCTTTCCCAGTATGACCTTAGGCTCAAATGATATGACAGATACTAAAACAGTCTGTGAACTGAAAAGCAGTGAACAAATATTATTGGGCAGACTTTGTACAAGAGGTCTGAAATCTACTTATAAATTTCCTATGTATCTCTTTATTTGCTTATTGTATTGTCAAATTTCCTTATCTCTAAATTCAAAATAAAAATACTTTACACATTGGGACAATTTGCTCTTTCCCTAAAGCACCATGATAGTTACTTTGAATTGGTTTATTGTACCAAATATATTCCTGAAAATTTTCTTTTCCAAGATTTTCCTTCCCATACCCTTTATTAATAAGAGTTTCAACATTAAGAAATTTGACCTCAAAAACAGTTTCTCCCTGCCTCTTCAGTCTCTTTCAGATTTCTTCCATTACATCTGCATTTCACAGACCTCTAAGAGCAAGGATTATAACATTAACAGACAAGAGTTAAGGTAATTATTCATAAAAACATGAAAGGAGATGAGAGAAACAATGATAAAGTCATGTGTATGTAAAGAACCTTAAGTGTTGAGACTACTTCCCTGCAAGTTTATGCTGTATTTTATCAATGGTATACACATTCATTCTAATAGGAAAAGACAGAAGGCTGATTCCTGGAAGTATCTAGAAAGTCATGGGTATGGTTAAGGTGTTTCTTAGGAAGGAGTTCTGAGGGCAAGACCAAAGCCTGATACTTCTAGACGATCCAGAAGAAAAATCTTTGAACAACTCAAAATAATAAGCATGAAATATGGGGTCATGCATATTACCAAGAAGATTAACTCAATGTTCATGGTAGAGGGTAGACAAGGACATAAAATCATGATTAAGAGGCCACAGCTCAACTTTTTTACATGGGACGCTAGGGGGAGACAGGAAGAACTGCATTTTCTTGGTGTTTATAACAAAGCTGCCAAGTCTACATAAAAACAAATCTGTTGCTTTGCAGTTATACTGAAGCTGGGGTTTTTAGCACTCACAGAGTTATGTAAAATGGGGAGAAACTCTCTCATTGGCAAGTGAATATCCCTGTTTTTAGTCCCTTTTCTCTAAACTCTCATAGCCAATGTTATCATTTGCTCAGTGGAGGCCTTTACTGACATACAAAGTTGAACACAAAACATCTGTTCTGGCATGAATTTCCTAAGTGCACAGATACTGATGCTTCACGTAGAAAATATAATGAATAGTCTATTTAGCAATCTGCCTCTGCTCTTACCATTTCTATTTGCTTTTTAAAATGTATTTATTAATATACCATAATCATTATCTATAGCAAGATCTGGTTTGGGGAAATAGATTTGTATTAACTCTATGACATTTTCATTAAGAAAAATAGATGTATCTAGAAAGTGCTGAAGGAACAGAATACGTGACCCCCTATATATGCCACTTTGGAATGTAGATTATTTTGAGCTGAAGACAATCAAGATCCAGCAGGCTCAAGAAAAATTTTTACTTCTCACTTAACTACCCAAAAGAATTTAGATAGGAGGCCTGGTTCAGAGAGAGCTATTACCAGACATAACTTTTATCTGAATGACATTTCTTTATACAGCAGGGAAAACATGTAAGTATGAAACATCTGCTCTTCTTACTGTCCTTCAAATTACTTCTCTCCCCTTTGAAGCCCTCAGCCCCTATCCCATTACTTTTCTTTCTTCTTTTTTTAATTTTTATTTAATCTTCATTGTATTTTTTTCCATTACCCTTTGGTCCCCTTACATTTCCCTCCACCCAGCAATTACCACACTGTTCTCCATATCCAAGAGTCCTTTCCCATTGCTTTTCTCAGGATAGCAAATACGCCTCTGCCTAAATTGCCCTTCTGTCTTATGTTCTAATGGGGCTACCATACGTACGAAATTAAATTTGTTTTTCTCCTGTTAATATCTTCTGTCAATTTAATTGTTAGATAAGCCAAAGAACCAAAAAAAGCAGAAGGAAAATTTCCTCTTCAGTTGTGTCTTTCGTTGATAATAACTAGATCTTTTTTAACCCTACAGGGTTCTAGAACACATTTGACTTGATATACTACAAATAATAAATGGCAAAGTGCAAAAAATTTGAGAGTCCTAAATAAACAGATTCCTTGACTTTTTCATGTATTTTTAGCAGCTAGTTAATTACCAAGTATAAAAAATGCTTAATAAGTACTTATTGAATAACCAGTATGTATAACTTGTGTATCTGGCCAGTGAAATATATAAAATCATTTGCATTACATTGATGTGTACACACACACACACACACACACACACATCCAAATACCACTGCACACATACATCTATATATTTTTTAAACATCTGAGCATTCCAAGTAGGAAGAAAATGAATCCTTGAGACATAAAAATTATAGGCTGGCTTTAAAGATCTTGAGAGAGGTTTTAACGTAGTATCCTAGCAGGAGTGTCCAACCTTGTGGCCTCTCTGGGCCACGCTGGAAGAAGAGTGGTCTTGGCCACACATTAAATACACAAACACTAATGAAAACTGATGAGCAAAAAAATAACAAAACAAAAAAACACAACGTTTTAAGTAAACTTACAATTTTGTGTTGGGCCACATTCAGAGCCATCCTGGGCCACATCCAGCCTGCCCACAGGTTGGACACCCCTGATCGAGACTTCATGTGGGTACTGTGGTGAAAATTCTGAACACAGGACATGATCTTGAAGACTGGCTTTTTGCACTAATGTATTTGCCAAGATTACTTTATGCTGTGGAACTTATTCCCTCCTGAGTGTTCCAACTACAGAGAGGATGGAAAACCTCTCATTAGTATTTTTTAATGCAGAGCTCCAATAGATAGCATCATTTATGTAGAAAATCGATTTCACCGTGCTTTGAGAAGGCTGCCTATTTCAACTCTCCTCCTCTCCTAACTGGTAGAAAATGCTGTAGGTTTGTAGTCATTCTCTTCAAAAGATTTAAGAAGGAATCATTTCCTCCCATCAGTTCATTGTACAAATAAACTGAAGTCCGCAGAGGAGAAGTGACTTGCACAAGGGCTAATGGCAAGTAAGGGTCTTTATGTAAGTACATCCTGAATAAGTAATATTCTCTGACCCTGTACAAATTCCATCCTCCCCTTCTTAGGCTAACATTTGCAAACAGCACAGAAAACAATTGCAGATTGAGGATTGAGTGGGAAGGGTAGGAAGTGGCCATTAGCAAATCCTTCGGCCTGGGGATCACCTGCTCTCTTGGATCAAAACAGAGTAACAAGCTATTCATAAGAACATCGAGGAAGAGCGGGCCATTGTTTTTCAGAACCAGCTGTGGAGAATCAGCTCAGCAGTGGCCTTGGAACAGCTGCTGCACCAAGGGGCGGAGGCCATAGAGGTGTAAGAAAGTGAGCAAGTCAGGCTGCAGGGACCCCGCCGCGCCACCTCACGGCAAACCAGGAAGTATTTTTGCGTTAAGCACAAGACTTGAGCAACCTTTTGAACTGAAAGTGTGACTAGCTCATAGCAGGCCCCAGATACGTGTAGTAACTGCAGACTCTCCGGGGACTGGTGCCCGGGAGGCTGCGGGCTGGCGGCTAAGTGGTCCGAGCCAGGGAGCGCCCATTCCGCGCTATCAGAAAGTACACAGAGCAGGGTAGGTCTGTGCTCTCTTAGCAAACCGTGAACCGAGCAAAGTCCGGGGTCAACAAGACTCCGCTGCCGCCAGCCCTGCACTCCCTGCGCGCTCCTCTACCCCTCATTTCCCACGCGCTGGGCACCTTCCCCGGGCAGCCGGGGCGACCCTGGCTCCCAGGCCCCATAATCCAATCGCTGCCGCAGTCGACCGGGACTCGCACACCCACGGCTGGCGCACCACACTCACCATCTCTTTCCTGAGGAGGTGAAGCTTGGTTTCCAGCCTCTCCAGGGCACTGGAGTGGCTACGTCTCCGTGGAGAGCTGGAGGTTGGGGAGGACGAGGAGGAGGACGACAGGGATGGAGGGAAGCTGCAGCTGCTGCTGCTGCTACTGCAGCCGCCGCCACTGCCGCTGCTCCCCCCGCAGGGGTCCCTGTCCCTTTCCAGGGGAAGCGGCTCCTCCCCACGGAGCGAGCGCACTAGGCTCTCCGGTACTTTGCGCCCCAGCTTCAGTTCGATGTCTCTGAGGTCTGGCAGCAGCGCCCCGTCTTCCATGACTTTTCAAAAACGATGATAATGGTAGTAAAACGTGGCGGATGAGAGGCGGCAGTGGCCTCCAAGCCTGCCGGGAGACCCGCAGACCTCTCCCGCTGCCAGGGTCTCTGTCCTCCGCGGATCTAGCGCACCATCCGCTCCATAACCGCCTGCCCGGTGTCAGCCCTGCAATCGGCACAGGACGCGGCGGGGCGCGCCGGCGGTTCCCTGGTCGCCGTAACTCCTCTGACTCTTACCAAGATTCCAGAGACCGATTCATCCTCTTCCTTCTCGGTCAGTCTACTGCAAAGTGGAGTTAATTGATATTGCAGAGAGAGAACACGCAAGTACCACAGACCAAAAGAAAAGAGAGGGAAGTGAAGTCTGTTTTAGCTTTATGGGGGGAAAAATCACATTATAAAACTGTCCGTCACACCCCTGCGCCATTCACTGACTGCCCATCTGGTACCATGCGACACGATAGTGATGTGGCCATACTCCAGCGTCGTTTCATTTTCCAGCCATAAATCTCCAAGCTTTCGAAGTATCGTCGGAAATAATCTCTGGTCAGGGATGGAGGAGGACGGTGCAGTGCACGGACGCATAAAAGGGAGATCGTTTAGAGGGAGCTTAGCGGCTGCCTCCAGGCAGCAGGAATAACCCTTCTTGCCATTGAGGCTGTTTGATCCAAGTCGTTGTGTTCTGCCGAGTCTCGGAAACTTTAAACTCGGCTGGCAGGTGGACCAAACCAGGGCCAACCCCTATACCGTATATCACAGGCAGGAAGAGCAATAAATTTCCCCGCCCCCTGCCGCTAGTCGTAGTTTCAGAGTCCTCATTGAGTTGGGAGCTCCTAATACGAGTATTAGATTTTCAGTTTTCCTGGCGGAACTGCCTGGCATCCACAGCAATGAACAAATATTAGAAATAGGTGCGTTTAAATGTAGTGTCATCCGTCACCCCACCTCCCTTCCTAAGGCAAAAATCTAGCTGTAGAAGCCTGTCCTAATAATTTTATACTAATCAAAAGTGACTAGTCAGAATGTACAACCAAAATTAATGGTCTTACCAAGTGTAACAGTGTTAACAGCAGAAGTGAAGAATTAAATAGCCTGAATAATGTATATGACTACAGAAGAAAGCAGTGGATTTTAAAATGGGGGACTGGTGAGATATTTTACTTTAATTTCAGAGAGAAAATATTGAGTATAAGTAGTTAAAAGTTGTCTTTGATAATTTATATTTTCAACTAGTTAAAAGCATGTAATCTATTGATGTGAGACTCCTCTACCAAGTAAGTTATTATGAACTATAATAGAGTATAGGTTTGATTCAATTTGAATTTGTCCTAATAATCTTCAAGTAGAGGATATTATTTTCTATCAACTCTAATTTTGGAGTTCCATGGGAATATTTTGAAATATGTCCTCTCTCTTTCTGAGACAAATAAGTATTAGTGTACCTGGTCCTTCCAACCCTCCATTCCCAGAGATGTCATTCAGGTTCTGTAAACACTTGTATGTTCATATGTTCATAGGCAGACACTTCTCAAGAGTTTGTTTTTAGCATAACCTCATCTAGGAAGTCTAGGGGTAGGAAATAGACCTTGTGAACAAAATATTTCATGTCAGGGAGAAGGTGGCTGAAGTTCTCTTGTCAAAATATCAAATATTTGTATGTTATTTCTCACTCAAAAAAAAAGAAAGAAAGAAAAAGAAAGAAAGAGAGAATAGTTGTAAATGAAGTGACCCATTTTAAATTTGGAACAACCATTTATGGAAATCAAAGGAGAGAACGAGATTAAATCTCCACTAACTGATAATACTACATGCTTTTTACTTTGAAAACCACAGCTCATTGAGTAAGAATTGCACTGTGACATGTAATTATGGAACACTTGCATCTCAGTCAAGAAGTTTTTGGTTTTTTTTTTTTCATTAAAAAACCCTTACAAAGTTCAGCGTAGATAGAGCTAGCTGAGAGGAGTAGCTTGCAAATGCAATATTTACCTTGAACTTCATCAATTAAACCTTTATTTTCATATTATCATCAATCTAATCCACAAAAAAGGAACACCTCCTTTATTGTGAGTCACAGGCAGTGAAATTCATGTTTGATACTGATGATAACTCAAAATAGAATTTTTTTTTGCTTTTTAAATGTCTGCAGAGAAAACTCCTCTGAAATTAAAAATATGATCTATATTGAAAGTAATACTTTGTGCCAGTGCAATATAAAACAAATGTTGACTTTAAAAATTTCTCAATTTAATGCTTTATGACATTTTAGTTTAAAACAGAGACATTTTGAGTGCTGAAATGCTAATTTTCAAAACATATTGGAATCACAAAACTCTTCTCAGGCCTCTAATAGATTGTGTTAACTCTGTCATTACTGCTTCATGTGGTCTGTCCAGGACATTTCTTATCCAAAATGTTTCAAAAAATAAGGATCTTTTTACCTTTGGGTCTTGAGAGTATTTTTTGTTTTCTTTTAAGATTCTTCTATGATTAAAAAAAATGTATGAGAGGTTTAATCCATTGCTGTTAGTGTGGTATGTTAATTACATATCTTGAGCTGGGGGATTAGTTGACAACAGCTTGGTCCAGGATGGTGAACTGGGGCAGGAGGGAGGGAGTCATCCATGAGATGGAGAGTGAGCATAGAGAGTACTGAGAAAGAACTGAGGAAAAGCTCCTCAGAGCAACCATTTTATATTTCCCTGAGCCCTCGGCCTTAGAAGCACTCCCTTCCTGCTTCGATCTGTTTTTGTCTATCTCCAACCACCTCTTATTTCTTTAATTAATAGCACCTGCCAGCCACAACTTACGCTCAGGCTAATCTACTGAAAAATAAAATTGTGAAAGTAGTTATATTTGTGTTTTTGGCATATATTTTTAGACCTGACTATCTTATACATGCTTCCTTTTATGACTGCCTAATGTATGGACTGGATTTGCTTTTTGTTTTCTATTTAGACTAAGGAATGTAGGAATGGGTATTAAACTATGGTGGACTTTAAGAAACTGAATTCCTTCCCCAGTTGAATAGTGTTTATAGAGAAGGAAAGGGAGCGTCTTATTTATCATTTATTTAAAAAAACCCAAAAAAACCTAATGGCTAATTTAATAAGAATGTTGTTGGACTCAGATGATAGGTTTTAAGATACTGTCTCAGTCCTCAAAACAGTGATGTGGTTCATGCTTCACATTCCACACTTAGAACACTTTTGGGTATGAGACTTCTAGCAAAAGTAGACTCAGCAAGATTTCGTATAATGTGAGTAATCGCACTCCTTGATCTGCTGGCATTGTGGCTAAAAGAAAAAAAAAAAGACCTTCCACCTTCTCTCAGCCACAGACTGAAAGTTTGTAGAATTTCCAGCTCTTGCTGGAAACGAGTTCAAGGACTAGGGCAGATTCTCTAACCTGAGACTCCGTTCTCCACAGTGCAGAATAATATCAAGCAGTCTACAGGCTCAAATTACTATTAAGAATTTTGAGAAGTAACTATTTAATAGGTCAACTTCTTTGGATCTTTGTTTAAAATGTGTAGAGGTGCTGTTTCTATCAATATTTTTGTTTAGCTGATGATGTACTTAAGGAAGATGTCATAGCAAAACTAAAGATGTTGATCCTATCCATACATAGTAGAATTGTACAAGCATACCTGCTAAAAGTACAAAGATTTCATCCTGTCTATTTATAGAGTGATTTCATTCCCCTATAATTTTGTAGCTATGTCTGTTTTATAGCACAAAATCATCTAGTTTATTACTAAGTTGAGGAACTTGTACATGTCTATCCTAACTTACTACAGTTGTGATACAATATAGCAGTATCTATCTATCTATCTGTCTATCTACCTATCATCTATCTACCTGCCTACCTACCTATCAGAAATGTCCCTCTTAAAGGAACACAGATCCTTTAAATAGTACTCCAATTGGAATCTAATTAATATTTATAATCAGAGCTCCCTGGGAGGTTTAGTAGACAATACCAAAAGTAGGTCACCAGCGTCTAAGTCAGCTTTATCCCCTCTTCACAATCCCTGTCAAATCTCTCTGCCTTCATTATTTAATAGAGTCCTTTATTTGTTTTTACTTGTTTTGCTGAGCTCTGAATTCCTACTGAAACATGCAAAGTGAGGTCCAGAATACAGATTTCTTCAGTGAAGCTAACCTGGGTTTGTTCCTCTGTAGCCATTCCAGTTTGGCTTATGGAATAGGCTTATAAGTTGTATTTTAATGGCATGCTGATAAATGTTTACAACTATCTCTCTGAAAATATAAAAGTAGCTGTTTTGTAGCTTTTGACAATTTTCATGGTGTAAATGTTTCACTGTGGCTGATTTCAAGCTATGGAGGCAGACTTGAAGGCTTAAAGCCACAGGGAAGAGATAGATAACAGACTTATTCGTAATCAGGAAAAATGTATTAAAAATGACAGGCTAGTTTACCCTTTATTCATTATCACCTATGATTAGACCATAAAAGCTGTAGGCTTTCTTTTTTTAAAGTATGCTTTTATAGGCTAGAAAACTTTGATCACAGTCACATTCTTATCCTGCAATCCAGTGGTATAATCATGGACATAATTCATATGATCCAGCTTTGATGTCTTTTACTAAACACCTTGACTATTTATAAAACTGAATATGAGGTGGTATAAACAATATACCACCTATTTCCATATCTTAGCTTAGAGACAACTTTATGAATTTGACTTAAAAAACCTTGACATTTTATTTGAAATATTGATTTTATGCAATGTGGAAGCTAAGCATATTGAACTACACCCCCATTGAAGGTGGAGAAAAGCAATGGAGAACACTCACTGAGAGGATGGTGTCTAAGAAGCTGAGAGAGATCTATGATTTTCCTCAAAGGTTTTGACCTGTACATGTGGCACATGCCCTAGAATTCCCTCTTGGATGCCATGGTTCCATGCTCAATGCCCATTTCTGGCAATGTCTAATGAATAGCTCAGTTCTTCTCCATACGTAGGCTTCTAGATTCTCATTATCCTTAATGTTATAGTTATGGGAAAAAAGGGCAGAAGTGCCTTTCAGTGATCTTGATAATAAGAAAATAAGAAATAAAAATCTGTGTACTTTTTTTTAAATTTTAAAAACATCTCAAAATTCTATGTAAAGACACACATGAATAAGTTAGCATTATTTAGGAGTTAAAACTCAAGAACTCCCCATATTAGAATTTCAGATCTTAGTTTTATGAGTTAAGACTATGACTCTACAGTTGAAAGTTAGCCTTTTAAAGCTATTAACTAGCCTTGCTGCATGCATGGGGTGTGGAGGGGAGAGGGAAGAGGAGGGAGTGAGAGAGACAGAAGAGAGAGAAGAGAAGAGAGGAGAGAAAAGGGAAGAGAGAGAGAGCATATGGATGTGATTTTCATTCAGAATTAGGTATGAGTCAATGCAAATACTTTTGTGACCATAATGAGATATTTTGAGTATATGCACCTTATATAAAAGATAAATATTGTAATTATGTCCTCAAAATATTAAGGCAGATAGTTACCAGTTATTTTACCATTTGATGAATCAGTGAGAACATTTTTTGAAGTAGAAAAACACTTCTAATTTGGAGCAGCACAAATTACAGTGATAAAATAAAGTGGGGGAAACTGAAAAAGTGCTGGCTACAACTGGAGCTGTCATATAGCAAACATTACTTCTTGATAGCTTCTTTACATGTTTTTGTCATTTAATCTGGACAGCAACCCAGAGAAACAAACTTTGTTAACCCTGCTCTCATAAGATTAATTTGAAGCTCCAGGAGGTGAAACTATTTGCCCAATGTTCACTGGCATCCAGTAGGGAAGCTGGGATTTGTCCCAAGTTATATTTCATTCTCAAACTCATGTTGCTTCCATTTCTTACAGATGGGCATTAGTCCTCCTTCAGAACTGTTAAGGGGTTCCACTACTGAACATATATTTTCAAGAAGCCAACACCAAGTCATTGCTTCTGATGTTTTTGGGGATTTCATATTCTAAATGAGGTAGTGATAAAAATTGAAATAGATTTAAAAAAATAAATGCATTCATAGAAGACTTATTTATAATGAGCCACTAAGGGACACTAAGCTATTCTGCAAGGCTGTTCCCATGCTCTACCTCTGCTTCCATATGAATTATCACTTCCTCCTCTAGCACTGGGCCAGTATCTGAGACTGCATATACCACTTGGTGGAACCCAGATCTGTATAGATGTGGGAATTAAGTCTTTGGTTTACAAAGTGATGGCCCTAAAAGAAATGATAGAGTTGGGGGAGCAAACCAATCATGAAAGGGTGCTGTATGAAAGCTTGTGCAATAATCAGTGCTGGACAGAAGGGTGTAAGACCTTTTGACCAGATCTCCTTGCCAGTCTGATGTGGCAAGTGCCAACAGCAGGCAAAGTCACCCTGGCATAACAGAAGATAAAAGGCAGTGAGAGTGCAACTGCTTTACTTCTTTTTTGTTCACCTTCCTATACTCAACCCTTGTATTGATTTTATGATAGTTGACCCTCAATTCCATAGTAACCTTTGGCTTATAATCTTAGGCTATACTTTGGTAGGTCAAACACTTCAACGTTTCTTTTAAGAGCATTGCTAAAGTCAATTAAAACTTCATTATGCTCTACCATAACCACTTCATATTTGGATTGAGTTTGTGAGTCAATGCTGATTCTTAGGTGGTCAATGAAAAGAATGTGATTGTAAATATCTGTGGTGTTTGCCTTAGCACAAGATATGGTCTCAGAAAAAAACCAGAGGGCGGAATGGAGGAAAGGAGGAAAGAGAGCAAGTGTGGGAGAGAGAGTGACAGAGCTCCCGTGACAGCTAAAAATCTAAATTTCATGAAGACAGGTATGGTTGCTCTTGCTACAATAGCAACCAAACTCATTCGACCGCTGCATAGAAACTTGGCATGAGAAACACCTCATTCTCATTTTTTTCTCTCAGTGTTGTGCTAGAGATGACTTAGGAGGAATAATGGGATTCTGAAGAGACAATTTCGATTATTTGTAAGTAGGTTGTTCCAACTCTTTTGCAAGAAAAACAGAAAGCAAAGTGTTCATTTATTTTCTTATTACCTTACCAACTTACCTAAAATTTAAAGACACCTGAGTTGTGACTATTGCTTGGGCGAATTAAATATATTGTTGGTGTACATGTAAATTGGAAACATTTTTAGAGGATTGATGATCAAATTTTAAGACCAGCCATACTATAGACTCAGCAGTTTATTTTCTAGGAGTTATCTCTAAAAAGGTAATCAGGAATATGTAGAGAGATTTATTTATAAATATGTTCAATACAAGTCCCAAAGAAAAACAACCAAGCAAGCAAAAGTAGCTATATAAATGTTTGGCAATAAGGAATTAGTTAAATAAATAATGTATAGTCCTAGCTTGGACACCTCTATAACCAAAGGAAAGGAGGTGATAGAAAAATACTTAATGGCATGGGAAATGCTCCCAATATGTTGTTAATTTTTTTTTTTTACAAAAGCTAAAAAAATGCTGGTGTCAGCAACATGTTCAAATATATGTACACACATATATACATATATGTATATACATATTCATACATATATACATGGAGGTATAAAATAGGCACTTAAATGCACATAAGATATACATGCATATTTATCAATTAATGAAGTTATCACTTTGATTCTGGTGAGGTAATGGGAGTGTTTAATTTAATCTTTGTACTTTTCTATTTTCATTAACTTTAATAATAAAAAGAACTCAGAATGTTTCTTTGAAGTTTCTTTCTAGTGCTTTCATTTTATTTTTAAATGTTTATACATACCTTTTATAACAGGTGAGTTTTCATTAACTGTAAAGAAAGAAGTAAAGTGGAATATTTTTGAGGGGGAATCCTGGGTGTTTTAATAAGTGCAAATATCATTTACCTCATATCTCTGTATCTTAAATATTGGGAATTTTCTAAATAACCTTTACTAATGTAACTATTAAAACCCTAATGTTATACAGTGCCAATAATATTATTGTTCTCTGGCTACCTCATGGAAAATTTGTGTTCTTCTTCTCCATGGTAAAGGAGGATGCCTCCTCTGGCACATTATATGATTTTGGAATAACTCCTTCAAGTAGGGAGCAAAGAATAACTCTAGAAACTGGGCAGGGTTGTTGTTTGATGCAATATGGAATAAAATAGTCAAAGGGAGACTACATGTAACACAAAATAATGAGTTCTCTATACTTTTAATAAATGATCTAGCAAAATTTTCTTCCCCACAGCACTACCACTGAACTTTTTGTTTTTTAAAATATACTTTTCAATTTGAGATATATTAGCTAGAAAAGAATTAAATCCATGAATGTTCAGGAACCTTTCAGACTGATTGGTGTTATGCCATGGAACAAATAATTGGGTAGAAGGGATTGAGATACAAGATAATATTATAGAAAAGGTTCAAAGCCCAAACCAGAGGAGAGGGAGAGTTATATGAGTCCCTGGGTATGTGCATCTGGCTGTGTGGGAGGCAGAGAAGGTCGAGGGATGATGAGTCATGAACTGTAACTGCAGGTACGTACAGTTTTTCTTCTGGCCAACCATGAATGTACGTGTCTTACACATCAAAAGTTTGCACAAGTCTCCGGTCAATAAATGGATAAATATCAGTCTGTATGAAGAATTTCTTAATTCACAACAAAATTGTATTCAGTCCTAACTCAAGGAACTGTCATCATTTATTAATATTCATTTTCTAGGCAAAATGTGAGTAACTTAAGTTGAATGGTTTTTTGGTTCCTGTGCGAGGACCTTAGTAGTCTATAACAAATAGACCACAGAGTGTAATAATTTCTTCAACATGCCATTGATTTCAGGCAGATTCTTCAGGCATTTGGGTCAGAGATTCATTGAAAGAATGGTTTAGTTGATATATAACCTGGCATTACCTCATTCTAAATTGCGTATGAATAAGGATTATAAAGAAAGATTTTCTAGGTTGCTGGAATGTAGCCTCTGTTTTATGGACCTCAAATTTCCTGGTGTAATATAATATCTTTGCTTTGTATTATAGTACAATTCCTTATTAGATAAGTGTACTTTGTTTAAAATAGCGTGTAAAGTCCAAACCGTATTTGACTAAGAAGGCTTGTCATGCACAGTATTTAAACAAGCATTTTATATAGCTATAGAAATATGGAAAAAGGAGACACAAGAAAGAATTAGATGAAGTCATAGTTCACTCTTTTAATAAATTCTTACATGGCGAACACCCATGCTCTTTTCTCCCTTATCCTTCTGCTCCCTCCTCAGTTTTCCAATGAGTTTTTCATTAACATTTTTTTTCCAGTTTCATTCAGAATTATATTTTATTTTGTTGTGCTTCTTTTTAAATAACAGAAATACATGAAAATTTCACATTATAATATTAATTTTAAGAATTTTTCCCTGTTTCTTTTACCACTGTCCTTTTCAACTCTTCCTGTCACTTTTCTCCCTCGTTCTGTCATATTTTGTCTTACTTCTTCTTTGCCTGTCCCTGCTGCTTTCTTGTCTCATCTCTTCTTTTCCTTCTTCTTCCTCCTCCTTCCTTTTCTTTCTCTTCCTTCATCTCCCCTTTTTCCTCTTCTCTGTCCTCTCCTTCTCCTCCTTCTCTTCTTCCTCCTCTTTCTCTCCTTCTTCTTCTTTCTCTCCCTCTGCCTCCCTCCCTCCCATCCGTCCCTCTCTTTTCTGTCCTTATATTTAAAGGCGAGAAATGAGTGGTGTCCCTATGCTGATTAAAGTAGAATTTACATGGTTTCTTTTTAATGTTAACTAGCATTTATTGAACACTTACTTTGTATTTCATCGTATCTTGCCAGTTCTAGAAGGTAGGTTCTCTTATATTACCCATGTTGCAGTTTGTGGCTTATCTAAATTAGCAGTTTTCCTGTGGCCACAAAACTAGGAGATATTTTACCTCAAGATGAACACTCTTCTGTCTGAACCCAGAATCCATGCACTTCATCATTATTGAGTGCTGTCTCCCTTTTTAATCAAAATTCCCTGTGATCAGGTCCCTTCCTTCTACTATGCTGTAGCTCCTTGGAGATCTGCTATAACTTAGGAAGCCATGTGTCCTGCTTACCCAGCATCACTTTCACCCTCTTCTACTTATTTAGCATCTCTGTTCTTGTGTTGACTGAAGCTTGTAGGACAAATCAGTTAATGGATAGGGGATGTCTTGTTCTTATTTTACAGGCAGGAAAATGGAGACACTGGGTTGATGGAAGAAAACTCAGTCAATCACAGGTTTGTTTGTTTGTTTTACAGAAATTATGTGTTCTCTATAGTTTTGTTATTTTCCATCTCTTTGAAAGTGAATATGGGACAGTAACATTCTGTAAGAACCTAGAAAGGGCACAAAAACCACCTTTATATGGATCAGGCAAGAATATATAATGTTGCCCTGATCTTTAATTTAGAAAATACTGGAAGGTTTGAGAATTGTTATTTGACAATAACAGTTCTAACAGTCACCATCTTCTTTTATCCTCACGGCATGGCAATTATAGCAGGAATTTATGTGTCCTTTTAATATTTTAGGGAACATAAATACCCAGATATGTAAAGTGATTTAATAAAAATAAAAATAAAAATTCAACATTGAAGTACCTTCATGCTTTGCACAGAACTAGATACTTTGCTTATTTTATCTTTAGGCATTTTATCTGCCCTTCGATTTTAAATGATTGCTTTGCTTGGTAGAGTAATCTTGGCTGTAGGTCCTTGTTATTCATCACTTTGAATACTTCTTGCCAACCCCTTGTAGCCTGCAAAGCTTCTTTTCAGAAATCAGCTGACAGTCTTATGGGAACTCCCCTGTAGGTAACTAACTTCTTTTCTCTTGCTACTTTTAAGATTCTCTCTTTATCTTTAACCTTTGGCATTTTAATTATTATGTGTCTTAGAGTGGGCATCTTTGCATCCATCTTATTTGGGATTCTGTGTGCTTCCTGGACTTGTGTGTCTATTTCCTTCACCAAATTAGAGAAATTTTCTTTTATTATTTTTTCAAACAGGTTTCCAATTTCTTGTTCTTTCTCTTTCCCTCTGGTACCCCTGTGATGCAAATGTTGGACAGTTTAAAGTTTTCCCAGAGGCTTCTTACACTATCCTTGATTTTTTTGGATTCTTTTTTTTCTTGCCGTACTGATTGGATATCTTTTTCTTTCTTATGCTGAAGTCACTGATTTCTCATCTTCATCCACTCCACTGTTGATTCCCTGTAGATAGTTCTTTATTTCAACCAGCTTATCCTTAATTTCTGCCTGATTTTTTTTTTATGTGGTTTAAGTACCCACTGAGTTCATCGAGTATCCTTAAAACCAGTGTTTTGAAATCTGCATCTGATAGATTGCTTATCTCCATTTTGTTTAGCTCTTTTTCTGAAGTTTTGATCTGTTCTTATTTGGGTCATGTCTCCTTGTCTCCTCATTTTGGAGACAATCTCCATACATAGGCAATCTCCTAGTGTTTGTTTCTATGTATTAGGTAGAGCTGTTTTGACTCTATCTT
The DNA here is from genome assembly GCF_021234165.1 of Pteronotus mesoamericanus. Classification (NCBI taxonomy): domain Eukaryota; kingdom Metazoa; phylum Chordata; class Mammalia; order Chiroptera; family Mormoopidae; genus Pteronotus; species Pteronotus mesoamericanus. The sequence goes on along the minus strand of NW_026555245.1, from coordinate 27,948,557 downwards.
GGTAGCATGACCTAATATAGTAGGTGTCCTGTAGGGTCCAGTGGCACTGCCTCCCTTAACTCCCAAGTCGTGTACTCAAAATGCACCCTTCTTGTGGGTTGAGTACTCTCTCCTCTTGTAGATGAGTCTTGATTGCTGTCAGCAGGTCAACTGGGGGGATTTACCCAGTCCAGACAGCTGGTGGGACTGGCTGTGACCCCTGGCCAGCAACCACCTCCCTCCGTGACTTGGGAAGGTAGTTGGGTAGTGTTTCAATGTGGTCTGTAACTGCCTGCGGGGTGTGCAGGCTCTGAGGTTTCCTGGATCATGTAGCCCAAGGTCAGCCTCCACCTTGTTCTGTCCAGGGCCCCTTGGCATAAGCTGTAAAGCAATCCGCAGACGGCTGCTGTTGGTGCTGAACCTAGGGCCACTCAGGAAGAGGGATGTGAACTGGGCTCAGCTGTTGCTTGTTTGAGGGTATTTAGGAAGGTCTGAAGCCTGCACTAACCCAGCCATTCATATGGGAAAGCAACTGTTACCAGCTTGGGTCGGCCCATAATTGGATAGCATGGAGCCTTACGTAATCGTCAGGGCAGGGCTTACCACGTGAGCCAGGTTGGTGGAATTCAGATCGAGTGCCGTGGCACTGTGGCTCTGTGTTAGTGAGGGCTCAGCAATGGTACAATGACCTCTGTCTGCAGTTCTGTCTGGGAAGAAGCTCTCCCCCAGCTCTTGCCCTAATGCAGGCCCTTTGGTTCCTCCCCATATGCGGCTGCCCTTCACGTTGCTGCCCCGATGCTGGAACCTAGAGGGAGTGAGTCTGAGTAAGTCCATGTGTGGTGCGAGGTTCTTTAATAGGAGAGGCCTGAGAATCCCACAGTTTCTTCCACCTACCTTACCCAACCCCCACTGGTTTTTACAGCCAGAAATTACGGGGACTTATCTTCCTGGCACTGGAACTATGGGCTGGGTGATCTGGTGTGGGGTTGGGATCCCTTGCTACTGAGATATTCCTCCATTTTATATCCACCACATATGGGTTTTGGGACCAGCCAGTTCCAAGTTTCCACATCTCCATGTCTCTATGCCTCTCCTCCTCCATCTATCCTACCAGCCTTGATGAATGTAGTCCCTTTAATTCCTTGGTTGTCAGACTTCCATACAGATCGATTTTTTTGATGATTCAGAATGATGGTTGTTCTATAATTTAGTTGTGATTTTGCTGTGGTTTTGTGAGGTGAGCCATGTTTACCTATGCCTCCATCTTGACTGGAAGTTCTGAATGTTTATGTTCTTAAAAATAAATTAAAATACCTGAAACAAAAACTGATAGTATTGAAATAAGAAATAGACAAATCCACCATATGACCATGAAGACTTCAATTCTTCTTTCTTAGTATTTGGAGAAACCAGTTAACTGTTAGTTAACAAGTATAAAGAACTGAACAACATCATTTGCCAGGTAGGTCCACTTGATATATATAGGACACTCCACTTAACAGCAGTAGAATATCCATATCTTTGGTATATTCATCAGTCATCAAGATAGAGCATATCCTACATCATAAAACAAATCTTAACAAATGTAAAAGAATTGAGGTGTATTCTTTGACAACAATGTAATTAAACTAGAAATTCATTACAGAATGATATTTGGAAAATCTACAAATACAAACATTCATATAAATAATCATGGGATCAAAGATGAAGCCTCAAGGCAAATTAGAAAATAATTTGACCTGAACTAAATTATAAATGCAGTGCATGAAAATGTATGGAAAGAGGTTATATCAGTGCTCTGAAGGAAATTTGTATCATTAAATGCCTATATCAGAAGAGAAGCAATTCTCAAATCAACAATTTAAGTTTCGACCTTAAGAAATTAGAAATTAAAGAGCAATATTAAATGAAAGGAATAAGAAAGAGTTTAATAATAAAGGTAAGGTCAGAAGTAAATAGAAAACCACAAAAAATAAAGGGAAAATCTAAAGGTTTTTCTTATAAAAGATCAATAGAATTGATAAACCTCTAGCCGGAATGATCAAGTGACAAAGAAGAAAGACAAAAATCAGCACAGTTAACAATGAAACAGGATATATCATTACTGACATTAAAACAACAATAAAGAAATGCCAAGAACAACTCTATGCATATACATGCAACAATGTAGGTAAAGTGGATCAATTCTTTGAAAGCCACCAAAGAAGAAGTAGATAATATAAATAGGCTTATGACTAATAGAGAAATTGAGTTTTCAGTTCAATTTTTCCCAAAAAATGTATCTTCAGTCTTAGATGATTTCAATGATGAACTCTACCAATCTTTTAAAGAAGGAATGCCATGAATTCTTACAATATCTTCCAATAAATTAAGTAACAGAGGATACTTTCAGACTCATTTTATGAGGACAGAATTACCTTGATGCCAGAAGATGGTATAAGAAAAGAAAATGAGAGACCAATTTATCTCATGAAGATAGCCACAAAAACCATCAGCAAAACATTAGCAATTGAAGTCTATCCATATGTAAAATAATATAAAATCAACAAGTGATATTTTTCCTAGAATGCAAGTCTAGTTCAACACTTGAAAAACAATTACGGTAATCCACAATGTTAATAGGCTAAAAAGATAAACTACATGTTTATAACTTCAACATGTATTTATGACAAAAAGCTCTGAGGAAACTAGGAAAAGAAGGGAACTTACTTAAAGAAGGGCACCTATAAAAAAAGAACGAACTTTTAGTTAACATCATACTTAATGATGGAAGACAAAATTATTTTTCCCTAAGATTTTGAACAAGACAGGTGGCTACTTTCTCCATGCCTATTTAGCATTGTATTTACAAGTTTTAGCCAGTGCATTAGGGAAAGAAAATAATTTAAACATACGTATACATTGGAAAGAAAAATGATGTTGTCCCTGTTTTCAGATATGATGATATATATAGAAAATTCCAAAGAATCCACAATAAACTTCCTGGAACTAATAATTGAGTTTAACAAATTCTTATTATGCAATTTCAACATATAAAAATCCATTCTATTTCTATATATTATCAATGAATAATTAACCATTTTAATTAAAAATATATTTTATAACCTCAAATAGGAAAATACCTAAGTATAAATCCAACAAAATATGCAAAATCTGTATGTCAAGATCTATAGAACTCTTATTTTAAAAAAAGAATAAAAAACAACACCTAAATAAATTGAGAGACATGCAGGTCTTGGATTGAAATAATCAATATAGTTAAGATAACTATATTTCCCATATTGATATATAGATTAAATCCAAATCCAAATACCAATATGATTTTTTTTGCATGTTTAGCAAGCCAATTTTAACATTTATGTGAAAGAACTAGAGTGAGCAAAACAATTTTATAAAAGAATGATATCTTATTCTGCAATGTATTATAAATCTATCAATGTAATATTATAATATTAATCACAGTAATGAAGAGGCTGTGATATTGGAAAGGGATAGATACATAGATTAATGGCATAGAATAGAATCCATAAATATACCCGACACGGTCAATTTATTCTTTACAAAGGTTTAAAGGCAATTCAATAAAAAAAAGGATAGTCTTTGCCTCCCCCCCACCTCTTTCCCTTGCCCCATGAGTCCTTGCTATATGTTCCTTGACTTTCCCCTTCCCTTCCCTTTCCCTGCCCAGAGACAAACAAATGTATTTAAAAAGTAAATAAATTAAAAAAATAAATTAAAAAAAATAAAATAAAAAGTAAACATATATAAAAAAAAGGATAGTCTTTTCAGTATTGAAAAAATTGGGAAAACATTTACCAGATAACAAAAACAAAAACTGTGACCTTTGCCTTATGCCATACAAAATTTCCCCCAAATAATTTATAGATGTGTCTTTAAAATGTAGAACTTCCAAACTTTTAAAATAAAACATATGAGAAAATCTTTGTGACCTTGAGTTAATTAAAGTTTTTATTGTTATGATGCCAAAAGCATGATCCATAAAATGGAAAAAAATCTTGGAAAATTAGACTTTATCAACCTTTTTAAAAATCCTTTATTCTATAAAAACCCTTTGTAGAGGATAAAAGATAACTATAAACTAGGAAAATAATTATAAATAAAGTATTTGACAAAGGTCTTATATTTAAGAAATATACTTTAAAACCTCCCAAATCTTAAAATAATAAGAAAAGAAACAACATAATTAAAAAATGGCTCAACAATCTAAACACTTTACTGAAGAAGATATATGGATGGCAAATAAGCACACGAAAAGATTCAATCTCATTAGCTATTAGGGAAATGCAAAATACATAAACTACTACATACCTATTATAATATTTTTCCATAGTGGTACCCGCTGTAGATTTTTAGCTAACTTAGATAATAGTTACTATTATTATTGTATTATTATTATTTTATAAATGAGCAACTATGATACAGATAGAATATATGTTTTCTCCAAGATTATTTATTTGGTAGATTGATTATTTTTGCCAAACACTGTATTCCAAATATCCTCCCTAACTGAAGTTTATGCATTTCTGCTCTGATGAACTCAAGAGTGGTCATTAGTAATGTGGGTGATAGTGCTAGGAAGAAGCTGCAAGAGTTAGTGTATGTGTCTTGCCATGTGTCTTTTCCCCTCATCTCAATGGTTGGCAGTACTGCAAATACAGGCTGCTCCACTACCTGATTTCAGAGTGATGCCAATGTGAAATAGGGTTGTGGTTGATTCACATTGAGTGTCATAATGTGAGTGAGACCACTGTGATTTTTGAGATCACTATTACTGCAGCAAAACCCAACCTATCCTGACTGATACTTTCACACAGCTAGTAGACAGCAGAGTTGAGACTTCATCTACTTATCAGTATGCTTCCTTTCCAGAATCTCAAATAGTACACTATGAGCAACTTAATTTGAAAAACAGCAGACTGTACATAATATACTTCTTTGAGAAGGTATATCTCACATGTCCAACTACAATCATTGTTTCAATCTTTGTATATAAGAAAATTTCAGAATAGACTCAGCATAAAATTACAAATGTTGTTTTTCTTTCATGGGAGTTGTTTGCCTTCATCCTATGAAACAAGATGATGGATAAAGTTTCTAAAATGAATGGTCAGGATGTGAGATCTTGTAAATATATATATATTTATATATATAAGTTTATATATATATAAATATATATAAACTTATGAGTAAGGTAAAAGAGATTTGAAGTTTAAATTACATCAGAAAATTATAATTTTTATTCAAAAAATCTATTGCTGTCTTTATTGTTTTAAGTTATTGGGATGCAAAGAAAGACTGGATTTATGCTTTCGAGAGCCTCATGTTAAGGATGCAGTGTGGGGAGGAGGAACAAATAGAGGGGGAATAATTAGAGGAATATAGGTAAGCGATTTAAAACATTTATTACCAATGTGCCATGGCAGCATCTAGCGGGGAGTATTTAACATTTATGAGGAGGTCAAGAAAAGTTTCTTCTGATATGAAGAGTTCCTCAGACATCAGGATAAGAGGCATTTTGGGCAACAATAATATAACATGCAGATCCCTGGAAGTGAGAAAAGGCTGGACTTTCCTGGGAATAAGTATTTCAGAATTGTGAGGGCAGGGTTTCTGTCAGGGAGTGGTAGGTGATGAGCCACAAACCACAACTAGAAAGGAGCACTGAAGTAACTGCCATATGAATCAAAGCTAACTCATCATTTCCCTGGGTCTCTGAATCATAAGACTGTATAGATTTGTTGTCTTATTCTGTGTAATAAAAGCCTTTGTCTATTAGAGAGAACTGACAACATGAGCCAGAATCAACTGGTCTGTTATGACTGACTTTTGCTGGAGGGGATGGGGTAGGTTTCCTATTGTTGATACAATGTTAAAAGTGCGTGTTTTACATTTTTAAAATAATAGGCATATAAAAATACAAAAATGGTATTTTAAAGAAGTACAATTCAAGGTAATCAATGTATAATTGGAAGGTAATTGCTTGCTTGGGGAAGGAAAATTTTTTCAACAAATGGTACTGAATAACTGGTTATCCATATTAAAAGAAAAGAACCTTGATCTTTGTCTTACTCTGCATCCCAAAATAATAAAAAATGAACCATATATCTATAATCCTATAACTAAGACTATAGAGCTTTTGGAGGAAAACATGGAGGAAACTTTTTGATTCAGTGATAAACAAAAGTTACTTGTGTCACAAGAAAGCAAAAACAATAAAATAAAAAAAAATGATAAAGTAAACTTTGTTGAAATTCAAAATTTCTGATTATTAGCAGACATCATTAGGAAAATAAATAGTCATTGGCTAGGAAAAATATTTGCAAGGCATGTGCCTGACAAAGGACTGACTTCAAGGATGTGTAATGAACTCTTACAACTCAGTAATTAGAACACAAACAACCCAATTAAAAAATAGGCAAAATATTTAGGCAGATACTTCATAAAAAGAAATTACAAGAATGGTAATAAACATAACAAAAATGATCGACATCATTAGGTATTGGGCTAAATTCAAACTAAACCCACAGCAAAATATCATTATATACTCACTGAGATGTCTAGAATTTTAGAAATGGATAAAGCTAATGGTGGTAAGATTGTGGACCACCTGGAGTTCTAATGGTTGGGATATAAAATGGTACAACTAATTTTGGAAAGTTCTGGAAGTTACTTATAAATCTAAATAAGCACCTATATTTTGACCCTGCAGTTTTAATATTGGGTATTTATCCAAGAGGATAAAATCCACAAAAAGACTTCTTTAAGAAAGTTCACAGTAGTTTTATTCATAATAGTCAAAACTGGAATAGTTCCAGTATCCATCAGTAAGAGAGTGGATAAACAAACCATGGTATAGCCATACATTGGAATACTATTCATCAGTAAAAAGAATGAAATACTGATACACACAATAACATGGATGAATTTCAAAAATATGTTGAGTTAAAAAAATCTGACACAAGAGTATAAATTGTATGGATGTATTTCTATTAAGTTCTAGAATGCAAAAAAAAAAAAATCAGAACAGTGGTTGCTTCTTGTGAAGTAGAAATAAAGATTGCATGGGAAGGAGTTTGGAAAATATTTCTGGGATGATGGTAATCTTTATTTTTGGTGGGTTTGGGTTACGCAGATGTATAGATTTGTCAAAATTCAGTGAATGTGCACTGAAGAATTGTGCATTACATCTATAATATTTTATCACAAGAAAAACCTAAACAAATATTACCTTTATTTAATGATATGCATGCTGAAGTGGGCATGGTGGGAAATGGACTGTTCACAACTCACTTTGACATGCATCAACAAATAAGATGAATTAATGGATGGATAGAAAGATAGATAAATTGAAAGGTACATTATAAAGCAACTTTTCTAAAATATTACTGATAGAATCTAGGTGGCAGACATATAAGAGTTCACTATAATTTGTTTTCAATTTTGCAGTATATTGAAAATTTTCATAATAATGTAGAAAATGTTAATGTCTCTCATTTTTCCAGCATATGCTAGGTTTAGAATAATAATTTAGTTTCACATGTTTAAGGCAGACAACCCTGGAGCAGTATCCGCCCACTTACCCTTCCTCCCATTAAAGCAGAAATGAAGTCACAGTGTGGGCGGATATTGTTATGACTAGTTAATAAGCAGTCTCTTGCCGCTCCCATTCCAGCACACTGTTTCAGAGCCCATGGCTAGCAGTAACCAAAACACAAGTCCCCACTGGAACACAGGCTGTATGTGGGAAGAGGGTTTTCATTAAAAGACTGGCATGTCCAAGTTAATAGAAATCTTACAGATCTATTACAGTGCTTTTAACCTGAAAAAAAATTACTGTTAAATTCTCCTAATGGTCCCTGTTCATTCTCTTATTTCCCAAGTAATCAATTGCATTAACAATTTATTAGAAAACTGTTAAGGATAATTCATGTATTTTCCCCCACTTCATTTATTTCCTCATTCACAAACTTCCATATCTCAGAAGGATTAGCAACTACCTGTGATGAATGCCAGAAAGCAAGGAGTAATCCCTGGTTGCCCAATGTCTCTTACTCTAAGTGTTAAGCCCATCATCAAACCTTGTTAATCCCAAATGTTCTCAAATTCTTGCATTTTGTTCTATCTTTACCGTCTTTGCTTTTGTTCCAGACCATTATCTTTTACTTGGACTACCGCATGAGTCTCTTTAGTTGTCTTTTCATTTTCTCTTTCTCCCTATTCCCATCCATTCCTCACCCATGTGGCAGCAAAAGTGATTTTTTTCATAACATAGGTGCATTATGTCACTACCTTGCTTAAAAATCTTCCATCTCTCCTGTGCTTAGTCTTAATCCACACTCTGATAAACTATAAGAATCTGCCTTACAGCACTCGTCTGCTCTCTCTAAAGTCATGACATCCCACTGGAACAGTTACAAGCATAGCCCACTCTACTATGGGGCCTTTCACAGGCCATGCCCCCCTGTCTTCAGAATACTCTTCCTCCAGTTCTGTGTGTCTAGCTCTTTCTATTCTTTAAGTCTCAGCATAAAATGTCGCCGCCTCAGAAAGACTTCCCTGACCGTTATGTTTAAGAGCTTCTCAATTTTTGATATCTCTTTTAGATGAATAAGACCTAGCTTCTCTTTAGGGATTCTCAAGTTTATCTTTTCATATTCTATTTTGGTCGTTTCCCAAATATTTTTGGAGTAATTTTCATAGTTATTGCAAGGGATCCAGGAAACTTTATATAAGCTGGGAATTTCTTTTACGCTGAGTCAGTTCTATTTTATGCCCATAGATGCTATTTTCCAGGAGTAGGTAGATGTTGCTATGATTAGTAAAATAAACTTTATTTAAGTGTATTCCTGGATTTCTATTGTAATTTAATATTGTTTTAATCAATCTAAAAAGCAAGGTAAAACCAAAGTAAAAAAGTAGTCATAGAGTTTTCTTTAACAAAAGAGCTTTTCATCTGTAAGAAGTCATGAACTACTGCTCCATATTACTACAAATAAATTACAATTAAATTAATTCATTCTTATGATGTATTTTACTTTGCTTACTAAGTTGGATAAAATTTTCTATGTTTAGTACTAGAATTTTAGAAACTACAGAAATCCTTGAGATACTTCAGTTTAATTCCTTCATATTATAGAAAAGGAAACAACGAGTTAAAGATTTAAAATATTTATCTGCCCTGACTAGTGTGGCTCAGTGTGTCTGGTATCACCTCACAAACTGAAGGGTCGCCGGTTTGAGTCCCGGTCAGGCAAATGCCTAGGTTGAGGGCCTGGTCCCAGTCAGGGCATGGCTATGTACAAGAGGCAACCATTTGATGTTTCTCTCTCACATTAAAGTGTCTCTTCCTGTCTTTCTCCCTCCCTTCCCCTCTCTGTAAAAATAAATATCTAAATAAATTTTTAATCAAGTATTTGTCCAATCACACAAATAGTAGGAGAGTGGAATTTACAGACTGGTGGTGGCTTGTCTTGTAGTCCAGTGTGCCTCCCATCTCCTTCAACTCCCTTCTGACACACTGCTGTTTCAGAGATGGGGCCAGAGACCAGATTCCTTAGCCAAGTGTCAGAGGAGTTGTTCAGTCCATTCATTGTCTTTTTCATTCCCTCCTGCTCCGTCTTTCTGATTTATTTGGGCCACAGTCTCACTGTATCAAGTGTTTGTTTTTTACTGGTTGTTAAAGAAATATTTAAACAGCTGCATGTTAACATGAAAATGACCACACAAGAAGAATGGTTGCTAAGTGAAGGTAGTTTAACTCCCTACAAATAATCAAGTAATTGTACTGAGAGCTATAAAACATGCACAGAATCGTATACCACCACTAAGGCATCCTTTCTGCTCACACTTTTCTCATGGCCTCCTAGAGCAGCATAAAATTAGTTCCTGGATGCCAATGGCAACAAACTTAAAATTTGATTTGTAATAAAGCTTGGTTCCCAGATGTTCCTATTGGCTATACTGTTATACAACGGATTTAATTATATAGTTGGACATTAAACGTTTTCATAGTTTTTTTGCTGCAGTCAAATTGAAGTCAGTTTTAAGCAGGAACATAAAAATCTTAAAACTCAGATGGACCAGTGTCCGATATGCTGGACTTAAATGTACTACGAAAATATCAGTTCTATTGAATTAAAGAGCTTCTACATAAATCCACAGGAAGATGCATAAACGCTCTCCATTTAAATTTATTTTCAGACCAAGATAATCTCCTAAGGCCTACTAGATACCACGGTTAGATAACTTGTGTATCTCTGGGCTGTAATATTATCATTCTACTTTTTTCTCTTGTTTTCAGGTGAATACTTATAAGATTTACTTTAGAACTTTGGAGAATGTAGATTTCTAGGCACCATCCTCAGAGACTCTGATTCAATAGATATTGGGTTGAATTCAATACTTTATATTTTTAGCAGTCTTCCTCGGGTGATTTTGAAGCAGGTGTTTGTGGACCACACTTGGAGGAAACGTTGTAAACCCAGCAATAACAATCATGTGGCACACAGACTTCCCTCATCCACACACATGTGAGGCCAGGGTGGCAGAGACAGGGTGCTGACCTGGAAGATGCCCAGCCTTCCAAAAAGTCATGTGGTTAAGGAAATTCTCCCTGCTTAGCAGTAACTTAAAAAAGACTTAAGCCAGTCTTGAAGTGAAAGTATTCTCCTCTTTCTCCACAGATTTTGTGAGAAAATGAACTACAATGCTATTTTTCCTGATAATAAGATAATATTATCCCAAATATGGTTCATGATATATCTCATTCAGTCCATACCTAAGAATGAGGCATGGCCACATTTGTCCATAAAATAAATATTCAAGGTTACTTTTAAACATCATTTTTAAAGAGTCTACATTTCCTATATTGTACCATTGTATAATGGTTCTAAATAGGATAATAGAGCCTTATTTTGCTAATGCAAAATAGAAGAACTAGTTATTTTGGGTAGTGGCTTTTTGGCCAAATTTTGAAGCTGTGAAACAGTTTTTTTTTTTTTTAAGTTTTACTTATTTATTTTTAGAGAGAGGGGGAGGGTGGGAGAGAGGGAGAGAAACATTGGCATGCTGGGGACCTGGCCTGCAACCCAGGCACGTGCTCTGACTGGGAATCGAACCAGCAACCTTTCGCTTTGCAAGAGAAAGTCCAATCTGCTAAGCCTCACCAGTCAGGGCTTAGAAACAACTTTTTAAAAGATAGCTCATACCCTTTAAGTCAGAATCCTAATGGAGAAAGACAACTCTCCCTTTTCTCATTTTCTAGTTAATATTACAGATGCCATACTTTCTGCCCACAGAACTGCTTGTGTTACACTAAGACTATAAGGCTGTAGTCATTTGCAAATTATGTTCAGATGCAATACTTGAATTTCATGACAAAATAAAATTCTACAATTGGAGTCTTTTCTTAAACTTAGGAAAATAATATAGTATATTAATTTATAGAATTTTCTTTAAAAAATATGTTACTGTATTTTTTTCCATTACCATAGCCCCTTTATACCTCATTCCACTCTGCAATCAAAGGTTTTTGAAATCTGTAATGTCTGCCACCAGACATCCAGTGTGAGGTGGCAACTGGGGGGTACGAACTTTTACCACCCCAAAATATGTTTTGGGCAGTATTAATTTCAAGCTGGTTATTAGACAACTGTACTTGAACAACAATAAAAGAAAAGAAAAAAACTTCAAGCTGGTTATTAAGAAACAAAAGACTCAGAAAGGAACTTTCACTCCACCTCTACCCCTTACTTGCCTCAAGGAATTTAGATAGAAAAACCTGCTTGAAGGATGGGAACACCGCGTTAGTTAGCAGCATAGTATAAACTAAATGAGGCACAGCCTCAGAAATCTACCAAAGCCTGTTTGTTGAATTTCCTTGTGTGTCCCATTGTCTTTGGGTGGCCCAGAAAGAGTTTATTTATCAAGTTTGTTCTTTCTCATTTACCTGTAAATTGCCTACTTTCCATTTGCAATCCCAGACTCCTGCTCCCCCAACCCCCAACCTGCATTTCCTTTGTCCATATGGCATATAACCCCCAACTGCCCAATGTATCTTCCGATCTCATATTCTTATGGCAGCCCCACATGCGCATCCGTAATAAATTTTGGACATTTTTTTCTGTTAATCTGACTCATGGTAATTTTATTATTAGCCCCAGCTAGGAGAACTTAGAAGGTTGGAAGAAAATTATTTTTTTGTGCCTCCACACAACTCATTTAGAATAAAACAATGTATTTGTTTAAACATGCATAAATGTTCTGTGAAGTATGGCTAAAATATCCATGACTTCAGGCACTCCGCCTCCAGAATGAGAGAGACGACCGACCGCAGTACTGGTTTAAGCTGCTATTATTAGAATGTGCCCAAATCATAATACAGTGCCTTCACCTGAACGTGCTGGGGGCTCACCTTCCAAGTGAGGTCACTGCTGGACAATAGCCTGGTAGGAATGGTTTATTCAGATGGGAAAATAGATGTGAGGTGGAGAGCTGTAGTGGGTGTTAAAGGGGAATCTCCAGTTCTAAGTCGTAACCTTGGAGGTGTCAAGATGTCTAACTGGGCACTCCTTAGGTGGTATCTAATTTCATTCCCTTAATGAGGAGTCTGGGAGGTCAGATCAGCTGCTGTGATTTAAAGTTCTAGGACTGCACAGAGCTTGTCTCTACACTTGAAGCTGCAGATGTGCTTATACATCAAATCAAAGTTCAGCCTCATAATTAGACCACCTACTAGCCGATTACCACAGATCCAGAGTTGCCTCACACCCCCTGTGCATACATAAAGCAATTGAATAATCTTATTTTAATTTAGCAGAATAAATAGAGAAGGTAAAAGTTAATTTTTTCAAAAGCAATCTGTTAGTATCTCATCAAAACAACCTGATTTTGTATTGATGGATTAAAAATGACTCATCATGGTGCTTATAGTGTTTTTTGAAGCATGATTTATTTATTAAAAAGTTAAATGGCAATAAGTGAAATGGCATAGGGAAAGATGTGATTAAATATTAAACTTGTGATTAAATGTGCATGTTTGAAGATATGATCAGAAAATTGGGCAGGTAAATTTTGAACAATCTTACATTTTCCATTCTTGTTTTATTGTCTTTGTTGCCTACAGACATTATATATAAAGCATTTCAAATTACCTTTTGAGCAGATGGAATTGGGAAGGCGGAACAATGGTCTTTGTTCCATTGCCCATATTTAGTGCTATTGAATGTGCATGTGCTTTTGCATAGAGCCTTGTATCCTGTTGCTCCTGTCCCCCTATGCCAAATGCTGCTGCTTTTCAAATTAAAATTGGTTCTCAACAACCACCCTCCGGAAATCCCCCCAAAGTATTTTTGTAACTTCCTGTATCCTGAGTGCAATTTTACTTAGAATATCTTGAGAAAGGGAGGGTTCTTAATACCTCTCATCCTGTCTTGACTCAGATAGGTTTGCTGCTTGTTGTCTAATAAAACACCCTCATGAAAGCATAATAATCTAAAGCTGTGGTTAAACACGTAGCTAGTAATAGGTGTCCAGCCATTTTATTCTCACAACAACTGAGCTTTTCAGGCATATGCACTTAAGTCTATTTGTACACTGACCAGACATGTCCATTTTTTAAAAAGAACACTCAAAGATGCTCAGAATAGATTAGCCAAAGCAATGTTATTTTAAATGTCAAAACTACTGCAGTGGTACACTTGCAAAATTTTTGCTCAAGGGTCAAAGGAAACAAACTTCATGATGAGAGCATGAGGCCAGAAGATTTCCATTTGGCTTTCACCATAATGGTGAAATAAGGGAAGGGTCATGTAAAGTCGCTGTGCTCATGGTGGTGGTTGGACTATTCTTCCCTCGGCCTGTTTGTAACTTTCTGAGCATAGGAAGAATTGTAGGTGTCTGCCACATGAGAGCAAGTTTTTTAAAAGGAGCTGGGTAGAGACTAAACGAGGGTGCTAGCATCGGCCTGTGTGTATGTGTATGTGTTGTTTAAGGGGAAAGAAGAAAAAATTAACTGTACATTGGATGTGTTCCTGGCACTCTGCTTGGTATATGGCCTTAATTAATTTACCTCAACAATACTGCGAGGTGTATATTTTTATTTTATTACCTCAATTTTATGGATTAAGAAAATGAGACTCAAAAAGGGAATTAGCTTGCCTAAGATCACACAGGCAATGATTGACATCTGGTATTTTAACCTTAGTCTGTCAGGGTAAGGCAGTTCAGTCTTGGAAAGTAGATGGTGCAGGGTATGGAGGCCTGAAAGAATATGGTATTGCTTAGAATACACTAAATAATTCAGTATGCTTGACTAAAAATATAGATGGAGAGTTTCAGGATATGAGGAAGAAAAGGTAGACAAAAATTAGCTCCAAATGACTTTGTACCAACTGAAAATTATGGAGTTGGCTCTAGTTTTCCTCAAATTTCACGAATATTCAGGGGGAACTTGCCCCAAACAGGTCAGCATGCAATCAATTAGTAAGTCTTATTGTTTCTTCTGTTTCCACCTTGTAGTGTATTGTAATCTGTGACCACCATCCTACCTGAAATTTTGTGATTTCTTGTCTGGACAATTAGAACAGCTTTCTTTCTGCCTCTCTCACTTTCATTTATTTTCAAATCTTCCTCAATACTACTGCAGGTGATAAAGCATGTGCCACTCTTCTTTTACCAAAAGCTCTGTGTGTGTGTGTGTGTGTGTGTGTGTGTACACTCAATTTTGTAGAGCAGTTTTAAATTCATAGCAAAACTGAGCAGGGCATAGAGAGTTCCCATATACCCCTATGACCACACATGCACAACCTTCCCCATCATCAACCCATTAGAGTGGTACACTTGTTACAACTGACGAACCTAGACTGACACATCACTGTTATTCAAAGTCATAATTTACATTAGGGTTCATTCCTGGTGTTGTACCTCTATAGATTTTGACAAACATATAAGAACACATATTCACCATTATAATATCACACAGAATATTTTCACTTCTCTCGAACTTCTCTGTGTTCTGCCTAGTCATTCCTCACAACCTGCAAACCCTTGAAAGTCACAAAGTATTTTACTGTCTCCATTTTTTTCCCTTTTCTAAAAAGCCATATAGTTGGAATCATAGAGTATATAGCCTTTTCAGATTGACTTCTTTCTCTTAGTAATATACATTTAAGTTTCCTCCCTGTCTTTTCATGGCTTTCTAGCTCATTCCTTTTTAGCACTGAATAATACCCCACTGTCTCAATGTACCATAATTTATGTATACATTCACCTGCTGAAGCATGTCTTTGTTGCTTCCAAATTTTGGCATTTGTGAATAAAGCTGATATAAACATTTGTATGCAGGTTCACTTGGGTAAATACCAAGAAGCATGACTGCTGGATTGTATGGTAGATTATGTTTAGTCTTACAAGAAACTGCCAGACTGTCTTCCAAAGTGGTGGTACCATTTTGCATTCCCATCAACAATATGTGTGAGTTCTGGTTGTTTATATCCTCCCCAGCATTTGGTGTTGTCAGTGTTCTGAATTTGGCCATTGTAACAGGTATGTGGTGGTATCTCCTTATTTTAATTTTCAGTTTCCTAATGACATATGATGTTGGACATCTTTTCCTATGCATACCATCTCTATATCTTCTTTAGTGAGGTATCTGTTAAAGTCTTTTGCTTATTTTTTAATAGGGATGCTTGATTTCTTATGTTGTTGTAAGAGTTCTTTGTATAATATATAACAGTCCTTTATCAGATGTGTCTTTTGAATATATTTTCTCTCAGTCTGTAGCTTATCTTTTCATTCTCTCACATTTTTACCTAATTAATATTATTTATTATTTTTACTTTCAGCCTTTTCAGCACCCTTTTTAAAAAGTAGATGGAACTGGAGAGCATTATGCTAAGCGAAATAAGCCAGGGGGCAAAAGACAAATACCATATGATCTCACCTATGGGTCGAACCTGGCCAGCAATGCGGGGATGCGGGGAGGCAGGGAGGATAGGACCGGCAACGCTGGGGGGAGGGGAGGTCGGCAGAGAGTGGAGGGAGGAAGGGAGGGAGGGCGTGGAAAAGGAAAGAAAGGGGAAAGTCAAGGAACTTATAGCAAGGACTCATAGACAAAACCAAAGGGGAAGAGCTGAGGGAGGGCAGGAGGGAGGGGGCAAGGGAAAGTGGTGGGGGGTAGGCAGAGACAAATGTATTTGAAAAAATAAATTAAAATAAAATTAAAAAAAATAAAAACCACACATAAAAAATAGCATCTCAAATTTAAAAATAGTTAAAATATTTATATTCTTACTGAAGGTCAAATAATGTATTATTACATTTAAAGATGTTCATAATCCAGCCAAACTTATGTTTCTTAGTCTTATCAACTTTTTTGCCAGCCAAATAGACCCTTTCTTCCTGGAATTCAGACACTACAGGGAGGAGTACATATTGATATTGCAATTATATATATAGCTATTACACACACACACACACACACACCCCGCAATATATACTGGTTGGCAATTTAACATTGCATAAAAAGTAAAAACAAATCCCCTACAACCCATATGTATAAAAATCTCTTTTATTTAGCAATTCTTCTTAAAATGAATACAAAGGAGATAATTGTATATAGGTTGCTCTACCTTTTCTTTTCTAATGGTGTTTGTTGCATTGTTATTTATTGTAGTGACCATTATTAGTTGCTTATGTAATCTATATCCCCCTTCCCAGCAATGTTCGATTTACATTCTATCATCTGTCTTGCCTCTATTTCTTCAGGGCTAACATTTTCCTACTGCAGTCCTGAAGTTGAGCCTCCTTCATCTTAGAGTAAATCCACATTCTGTTTTCAGTGGTTAATTCAGAAACACTGT
The DNA here is from genome assembly GCF_021234165.1 of Pteronotus mesoamericanus. NCBI lineage: Eukaryota > Metazoa > Chordata > Mammalia > Chiroptera > Mormoopidae > Pteronotus > Pteronotus mesoamericanus. The sequence continues at coordinate 27,931,698 of NW_026555245.1, read as the reverse complement.
CCTATACTAACCTATTGATGGCTTTCTGACCACCACAGGAAATCATTCATAAGTGGGTAGATGAAACACAAGAAGACTTGGCTGGGGCACTAGAAGAAGTGTTTTCTGTTCTTCTGGATGTTGCTGTGTTTGTATGTGAGGCCCAGAATGGCTGCTACATTTTTTATTCACCAGCCAAGGGACTAAACAGGCCTTTTAAGAAAAGCAAGGCCAAAAGGACCTCAGAGAAATGGAGCTTTATCTCCGACTGAGCCATTGCTAACCCTTGCTCCACGTCTGGGTTTTAACCAGTTCTGTGAACCTTCATAATCCACTTAATGGTGTTTAAGCAGTTTAAATTGGATCTTCTCTTTTGGTTGATTCCATCAAAATTTGTCCTTTATAGAGGGAAACACTGCAAAAATCCTAAATATCCACCAAAATAGAATTGATTAAACAAATAATTGTAAATACAATGGAATAGTAGGTATGAATTAAAGACACTAGAAGAAAATATAATGACATAGAATGATACAATAATTTTGTGTATACATGATTTTAAAAAGCAGTATACATATGGTAGTTAATTTTGGCTTAGTTGCAGGGAAGAAATTTTCCTCTACCCGCAACGTTCTTTCTGCTAGTCTAATAACCAAATAACCATGAGACAGGTTAACAAGAAAAAATGACCAAAGTTGATTACATACATATGTATGGGAACCCCACGTACGTGGGAAGCAGAAACACCACGAAGGTGAAAAGGCAGTAGTAAGGGCTCTGTGACATTCTGAGCTGAGGATGAGGCGAGGCACCCTGGGGCTTCGGAACATAATTGCAGGGAGAGTACATGCTCAGTAATCAGTAGTTTTCCCTGCTGTATGGATAGGTTATCTCTGATAACCTCTATCTATGGGCAAGGCCCATAATAAAAATTTTTCTGGATAGTTAAGGGGAGCAAAAGCTTTTCTCCTGAGCCTCCAGGGTCTAGGTTGCCTTTGGTTCCAAAGAGTCCGCATACCACTGAGGTCCATCTAGAGGTGGCTCCTTCTGAATGCCTCCTCTGAAACTTGTCTGGAAGTTTTATATCCCAGAAGTTGGGTTCATACATTGTTTTATATCACAGTCTTCAGTAAATATAACTCAGTTAAACACCTGTGTCTCTTTTTAGGAGTAGTGTACTGGCGGGATCCCAAAATTAAGCCTGTGGTACAAGTCGTCAGGTATTTAACAAGAGACAGACTATAATGTGGGTTTCTAAGTTCAGAAGGCAGGAAATCAAGATTTCTCGATGCCAATCTTGAAGCATCTTCACAGGGAGTATAGGCAGGCAGTGACAGTCTGATAGTTTCCTCTGGTCTGCAATCTACAATTTGAATGTCTCTGGTGATCTTTCTTTTTCTCTCTCTCTTCCTCCCTTCTTTTCTTTCTCTCCTTCCTCCCTCCCTCCCTTCCTTCCTTTTCCTTTTTTTAAACTTTTTTAAATTGAATTTATTGGGGTGACATTGGTTAATAAAATTATACAGGTATATAGATTTCAGGTGTACAATTTTACAATATAATAAATACATCATCTGTATATTGTGTGTTCACCACCCAAAGTCAGGACTTCTGGGATCTTTCTGCAATAGGCATAGAAATGGCAGAATGTCCATATATGAGCAGTTATGGTGATTTTTCTAAGTTTCTATCAAGTGGGGTCCACCTTTACCTTGCATGCCCTTTGCCTTGGGAAAAGGGCAGTTTTAGTTCTCAATGATTCCAAGTCAAAGGATGGGAAAAAAATCAGTAATATTACTTTGGAGAGTAAATTTTGGAAGAAACTAGCAGAATTTGGGGTCCAATCCAGTTTACAAAAAGGAAAAAAAAAAAGAAAACTCAGCAGATGATAAACAGCACTGGAATCTAATATCCACAAAGGTGTACTATAGTTTCTATCAAAACTCAATTTTTCTAACTCTCATTTTTATCAAAGATAGTGAAATTAAGACTTGATTTATTTGCAAAATAAATCTGGTTTCAATAAACTTGGCCTATTTCTTTGTATCAGTCCAGAAAGGATAGTAATTAATCATATAGGTTCTTTTAAATCTGCTTTGCTGGAATTTTTCTTTAGAAATCTTCAGATGGTATTTAGAAAGGCCTCTTGAGGCCAAAAATCAAGGTGAGTACTTGATATCAGAAGTTGCCTATAATACCCACAGATTGGGTGAGTTCCTTTCTTCTCAAGATCCCCTAAATTTCTTGAGATTCCTGCACCTGCCGGGAAGTGACCTTCTTTATTCAACTGATAAGACTGCTGAGGAATCTGTAAGCAAGGTACCAGGTGGATATTTCCAAATATTTTATGGGCTTCCATAAGTCAATCTTAATTCCTCAAAACTTTCTGATCACATGATGTTCCAGCTAAAACTTTGATAAATGACCAGTTTACAGTTGTATACTGTTAGAAGGAAGACAGATTTTTATTGAAATTATGCAAATAACAATATTGCCATAAAAATAATACTAAAAGTTCCATATTTTGGAGGCATCATGTAGGGAGAAAAAGATAAACATTTCCACTTCCACTTACAAAAACATAGTTTACCAAATTATTCTAAGTCACAGCTAGCTAGCTTAAGGGAAAAGAAATTCTTGTGTCCGGAAAACAAACACACAAAAAAGAACTAGAAATTTTCAAACAAACGTCATAAAAATTTTAATCATTCCATCAGAACATTCAGTCCCTGTAATTAAGACTTGTTCTGCTTGAATCCAGTTTTTCCATTGGTTCTCTCAATCTTGCCTGGTGATTCTGAATGATAGAGACAGTGATAATTCCAAGAAGCCTGCAAGGCCATTTGTCAAGGCCTGTATGAGTCAGTGAATTCTCATACCAAAGAATCCAGGACACTGTTCTTGTCTATCCCTTGACCATTTACCTTTCTTGAGTAAAAAGGCCTTGGGACCCCTTGAGGGGTCAAGCCAAGGGATCCTGGTAGCACTGTATTAAAACCTTAGTTTTAACCCCATCGGTGTTCTTTTTATTTATATCAATTTTTTTAAAGTAACCACCTAAAGATGTCCACTCTGCTGGGACAAGTCCTGTAACCCTCCTTTCTATTTTCTCTCTGTTTCACCCTTATCAATATTTAAAAATAGGTATTTCATTTTCTTTATTTGATTGGGAAGGCCTTGTTTTTAGGTGTACTTTTAAATGATCTAATTTAATTGGAACATTTCTCATAACTGCCTTGTAATTTTAGGCTCTCATTCCCCTGCAGCTGACAGCAGTTCGGCAGGACCCCCACTGGATGTAAGTGGAGTTTGACTCACATACCTGTCTGGCTGCACTTTAGAGCTTCCCACCTGTCAGGTGCCAAGCTGAGTTCTTAGGACAGAAAAATTTTAGGTTGTCTTTTAGTAAGATTTTGCTATTATTTTCCCCTTTTTCTTCTTAAGTGCAGGACAGTTGTATTTCCAATTGTATTTTCCAAATTTTTCCAATATCTGCAAATGACTGAAGGTAAATAGAAATGAGCATAAGTGGACTTTGATTTTTGTTCTAATTTCTGTCCTTCCATCTTATTAAGGGAATCTTAACGACTAGCCATTATAACAAAAGGAGATATCTCTAAAAGTTTTCCTTTCTTTCTTGGCTTTGGTGAGTAGGATCTTAATAAGGACTCAGACTAATCAGTCTTCTATGGCTTAAACAAGGGCACAAAACATAGAGAAGTCAAAGAACTTTGTCGCACAGGTAGTAAGGATGTGTGGCTCCTGTTTCCCATAAAACTGTGAGATGCCTCCAGCCAGAAACCTGCTAATGTGTGACACCAGACAGGAATTACTGGAATGAGATTTTTCCAGTATTAGCAAGCAATGAAGGTTGAAACAACAAAGGGCCATTATGAGCTAGGGGTCCTTATGAAAAAAAAATTCCCCTGAGAGTTGCATGACTGGACAAAGAGGGACCAGTGAGCCTCTTGTGGCTTAACCAAGGCTTGGAACCCTGACTTACGGGACTGGCCACCAGAGGCACACTGGTACATGCACCTTCCCTATGGTGGAGACCAGAGATAATATTCTTGTGGGCCATAAAGGCAAAGCTGTCAGGACATATAACTAGATAAAAGGAGAAACACCAGACAGCGGGAGCAGAGAAAAAGACAGAATTAACAAAACTCATGAGTACTTATATCAAATAACTACAGGCTGCTAAGCCCAAGAAACTAGTTCACAAATATTTTTTCCTGCTAAACTAAACTTAGAAAAGCAGAAAGGGCTCTCACTGGTTTGCTTTCCCCAGACTTCATAGGAAGAGATATGGGAGTTTGACTTGGCAAAAATTCTTACCTTTGCTGGCATGTGCCAACTGTTGGGAAGGAAGAAACTTTGATCTACCCTCAAGGTTCTTTGGCTTGGTCTAATAATCAAATATACATGAGAGAGCTTAATGAGAGAAAATGACCAAAGTTAATTACATACGTATACCTGAGAGTCAGAAACCCCACAAACACGAATGTTCCAAAACAAGAAGGAATAGTGAGTTATATGCGACATTCTAAGCGAAGGATGAAGTAAGGCACCTTGGGGCTTCAGGAGGTAACTGCAGAGAGAGCACCTGTTCAGTAATTATTACTTTGTCATTTCTGGTGATCATTTTTTATCATGGGCCAGACCCCAATTTAAATTCTTCTAGATAGGTAAGGGGAGAGGGGGACAGACTTTTCTCTTGAGCCTGTAGGGTCTCAGTTGATTTTTTAAAAAAATCCTCACCTGAGGACATGCTTTTCTTCCACCGATTTTAAGAGAGAGAAAAAGAAAGAGAGGGAGAGATGGGTTATCTCCTGTACATGCCTTGACCAGGGCTCAAACCTACAACCTAGGTATGTGCCCTGACTGGGGAATCGAACCCTCAACCTTCCCGTGCAGAGGACGACACTCCAACCAACTGAACCACCTGGCTAGGGCTCATTTGATTGTTGATCAAAATAATACATATACCACTGAGGTACATCTTGGGGTGGCTTGTACTGAACCCTACACTTGCATGGTAACAACTAGCTTAGATTAGATGGCAGCTGCCCTTTTTAAAAGTGTTTATGTTTCCTGAAGTATTTCATTCATTTACAATATATTATCTGCTGGCTCCTACAGACATTTGACTCTTACCATTGCTTTGTGGGATTTCTAGCACAGCAGGGGTATATTTGGTGCTCATTTATTATACATTGTTTTGCATGGTCGCTTTTAATAGGTAAGTTTTCTATAAGTCTCCTTGGGTTAAGTCCCATGCCTTACACATAATGGTAAATTCATAGTGTCTTATGCATAGTAGGTTTGTAAAAATAAACACATTGCTTGTTGAATGAATTGAAGCAATGATCAAATAAATGAAAACTTTGCTACATCCTATAAATTCTTTACTTGAAAGAACTTCTTTCTTTTTCTTTAAATAATTGCTTTGATTAGTCAACTGAAGAAACATATTAGAAAACTACATTTGAGGATAAATAAAATCACACCATGGATCACAATTATTGACAGGTCCCATATCATTGTTGAATTTTTAAAAAGTGCTTAATTTTTAAAGGTAATACATGAGGTCTGGCCTCGCATTGTGCTAGGAAACATGGTTTGCTTACAGAGAATTTTGATTAATTCACTTTTGTCCTTTTCCTGGCAGAAATGTGTTCTACCACCTGTCAAACAAGACAGTGATAGAGATGCTGACAACTTCAGGATAGAACCATCATTTTTCTAAAATACCCTTAACGTCGAGCTGTGATGGTGAAAGAATCTTAACAATGGTGAGATTTAATTTCTATATTTAATTTTGTGAAGGGAGGTAGTAGACTCTCATTTTAGAGAGTCTACTCTCTAAACACCTCTTATTGTAGTTGCTTTAAGTTGTAGGGAGAGAAAAAGCTGGATAGTAGGTGAAATAATTTTTAGATGTGGAGTGAAGTTCATGAAGTAATTAGCTCCCAGTTGTATTTTCTGTGAATGCTCATGTCTCTGGAAGATAGTTTAGAATTTAAAACACAGTCTTCAAGTTTCTTACATATTAAACTTATTCACATGTGTGGGATGACAAGGAAGGAAGATCTAGATGTACAGATAAGAGCTGTAAAGTTGGGGTTGCAATTTTCCTGAGAGTTCCTTTTCCTTTAACTGTCCCTAACCTGGCATCAGCGTGGCAACGCGAAAGGCAGAGCACTCGGCATGGAACTGTGGCATCGGTAGAGTCAGGCTTGTCTTACTCCCATAGGCTGAACTTTGGACATGGATGATTTGGAAATACAGATGTTCAGGTTCTACTGCTTGATATCACATGGCCACGCAGAGCTTCATTTACCTATGAAATGTGAGTAAATATCTTCAAAATATGAATGTCACCATATGGTTCATAGAAATTAAAACCATGGAATCGGTGACCTCCAAACAGCCTGACCCTCACCCTCCAGGTTTTAGAGACTTCGTGCTTCTTCCACCTTTACCCTTCAAACCTGCGTAAGGAGAAGGGATCTGATAAGGTCACTCATATTTAGATGCTAACAACTGATAAAACGTCAAGAGCCACCTCACCTTATACTTGTTTATTAGTGGTCAAAGGTTTTAAGTCAAAAGAATGAAACTTTAATTGTGGAATTTGAGGAATTACTTACTGATTGAGGGAGATATTCATTGCTCAGGTATTCGCTCCCCCATGCTTGTGTGTTCCAGCCATGGAGGTCGTAGGCCGCCTCTTTATTAGACCAGCCAACACTCAAGTGCTCATTGGTGTCTAGTCAGCAATATTTAAAAACAGGACAACTTTCTAGGTAGTTATACTTTTATTTTAAAGATACCAGATTTTTTTCTGTTTCTCTTATGGTTGCACAATATTTAAGTAATCTCTGTTTAAGAAGGGTATAACTCCCAAGTTAAATATTTAAGAAGGTCAGAACTCCCAAATAAAAAACTATTACTAACAATGACATTGTTATCAAACACTTTTTATCCAAATGGGGGAAGCACCGGCATAAGAATTCAGGCTGCATTTGTCATGAAAATATACAGATCAGGCAAAATGTTTTGCTTCTTTGAATGGAAAGAACACCCTTTTGCTACAGATGAGAGTGGTCAAAAAAAATATGCCTTATGATAAAATTTTAATCACTTTTTTAATGAAATGGTGCCATCTAGTGGAAGTTAGATATAAAAGTGGCTCCTTCAGGTGCACTCAATTTTTTTTACTTTGATAAATATTTGCTTCAACCCTGTACTAGATAATCTTCAAGCCATATGACCACAAAAATAAATCAGACATACTTTTTTCCCTCAAAAAACAACAGTGTCATGAGGTCTCCAGTGTGTAAATGGCCAAGAATATGCCATCTGCACCTTATAGTGTATAGGAGGATTTGGGCCCTGGAGGAGGGGTATGATTTAGCTGGGCTTTCTGGGGAGGCTGCCTGGAGTGGGTAACTTTGCCTGAGCAGACTCTTGAGGAGAAGTCAGGTGCAGAAATGGTTAACCAGAGGTAACATCATGAACAATCACACAGAAGTAAAAAAAAGCATTGGTTTTTTCAGAAAAAGCAGACAGTTTGTAGTCATCTAATTTAAAATTTGGGATGAGGAAGAGACAAAAGATGAGCTGGCAAAGCTATCCTCGGCTGTCCACAGAAGGCATAGGTGCCCTGCTAAACAGACTGCACTTTACTGACTTTAAAGTGGGACAGGGAAAGAGTTAAAATTCAGTAGATCAGTTTGTTGGCAGAGAGGGGGATAGGTTTGAGAGGGGGAAGGTGAGTGTGATTGATCAAGCTTCAGGTCCTTTTAGTGAGGGAGAGGCAGGGCAGAGGGAAGTTACAAGAAAACCACGTGGTATATTGGACCCACATTCACCAAGGGCCTCAAGCACAGGTTTTTGATATCTTCTCCAAATGAGATTATGCATGTAGACTCAGGTAAACTTTGATAAATTTGAAAGAATACAGTATCGAACAATTTTAAACTTGTGTTCCTACATTAGTATTTCTGTAATACATCTGAATTTATGTTTTATAATTTTCTCATGAATGGTACAGTGTTACTTACAATGAGAACATTATTTAACCTAAGTATTTAATATATACTTTATGGTTTATGCCTGATTCAGCTTTTTTCCCCCTTTATTCAGGTTTTAATACACTGAAGTCTCACAAATATAAATATCTAAAGCCTTTCCAAAGTTCTGGAAAGTCCAGCTAGGCAGTGGTAAAGAATTAGTAAAAGAGAAGAAAATTGAAAAATATTTTAGAGGACAAATGATCAGAGATGGTATGTATTAATTATAAAGATGGGTAGCCAACTGGCAGATGAAGGAGAAAGAAGGAATTCAGGAAACTCCCAGGTTTCTGCCCCAGTGACTCATAGTAGCATTTTTAATGAGCATAGCTTAAAGGATGACGAGGCAGTTTTGTGTAGGAAAAAGAAATAGCTCTATTTTGGATATATAGAATTCGAAGTTCTTGAGAGGAAATCAAATGAATGTGTCTAGCCCATGTTTAAATATGTGAAACCGAAGCTCATGCCAAATACAGAGGTTTGGAAACTACCAGCACAGAGAAGTAATTAAAGCTGCTAGAATGGCTGAGAAAACCCCAGGAGAAATTTCTTAATCTACAAAGAACAATGGACTGAGAGTGCCCCCTTGTGACTCTTATGTTGGAAAGATATTTTTACTAGGGCACGTGGGTTACCTTTCTTGTGAAAGCCGTGACACATAAAGCTATCTTGATTACATACTTGAGCATTTAAAGAAAAGGAAAAATAAAACTTGGATTAAGGGGAAGATTTTGGCAATTTACGCTAAATGCTTAAACCAAAATGTTTATCATGGAAGTAGTTTGAGTAGAAACATTGCAGAAACCAAGGATTCTTTATGGAGAGGAGGGAAGATAATTGGAGAGCAGGAAATTTCATGGAAGATTTATGAGGATATAGCAGAATTCCTCCGTCAGTTTTACAGTCTTGATTTAGTATCTTCTATCATTGCCAGAGGAAAGGCTAAGGATAAACTTTTCATGACAGTTTAATGAAGAAAAATGAAGAGTTTGGAACTGGCTTCATTTTTCTCTGTTGATAGTAACTGAGCCAATTTCTCCAAATGGGCACACAAAGAAAGTATTTCTGGTAGGCTGGAAAGTGGCCCCCGAATATATCCAGGTCCTAATCCTTGCAACTTGTGGATGTTACCTTAATGACAAAATGGATTTTGCAGTCCTGATTAAGTGAAGGATCTTGAGATGAAGAGATTATTCTAGATTATCTGGGTGGGCCCCAAATGCAATCACAAGTATCCTAAACGAAAGGCATGTAGAGATGCCAGGACCAGAAGAGAAGGCCATATGACAGAGCAAAATCAGAGAGGCACATCCCTGCTGGCTTGGAGAGGGGCATAAGGGGTACAGGGGCTGTGAGCCAAAGAATGCAAGGAATGAGGCTCCAGGAAGCAAGAAGAGGTCAGGAGAAGCATTCTTCCGGAGAGCCTCCTGAGGGAGCACAGGAGGCTCCGCCTGCTCCTTGATTCCAGCCCAGTGAAACCAGTTGTGCACACCTGCGTCCAGTGCTGTAGGAGAATAAAATTTGTGTGGTTTTAAGCCATCAAGTTAGTGGTCATTTGTTAAGTGGCAAGTAGGAAACTAAAACAGTATTTTAAAGTTATAAATAATTGTTCCAGAGATCTCCCCAAATATTCTTTAAAAAGGAAAAAAACCCCGTATTTAAGAAAAAATGGAAAAAAAAATAATGATTTGACAAAGTGCAAGAAAATATACACATTTCCAATTTTATTTTCTGGAGAAATTTAATAAATGAACTTTAACCTTCTACTATGAGAGTGATATAGATCAACAGAGTTGGCCATAGATTATGGTAACAAATTAAGTAGACTAAAATGTGGTGCTCAGGATAGGCTAATAATTTTTCAGTCATTTGAACTGATAAATGAACAATAAGTATATATTCATGTGTTTAGTAGGAAGGATGACCTTCATCATGAAATTTAGTTTCTTTTTTTTTTTTTTTTAAGTTTCTTTCTCCTTTGATCTGAGAGGGATTGTCTGTGAGGTCATTAGAACCATATTTCTGAATTTTCCATCAATTTCTTCCAGACCCTTACAGATCCTTAACTAACGTTATCTAGCTTTCTCCCTGATTTTTTAAAAATTGTATTTTATTGTTCATGGTGTTACAGTTGTTCTCACTTTTTCTCATTCGCTCACCTCCTGGGGTCACGCATATCCCTTCTTTGGCGACCCCTTCGCCTTCTTTCCTCCAGTCCCTGCCCTCCCCTCGGACAGCTGTCAGTCTGTTCCATGTAACTGTGCTTCTGTTTCTGTTTTGTTCATTAGTTTATTTTGTTCATTAGATTCAACATATAAGTGAGATCATATGATACTTGTCTTCCACCGCCTGGCTATATTTCATATAGCATAATGCTTTCCAGGTCCATCCATGCTGTTGCAAAAAGCGAGAGTTTCTTTTTTCTTTCTGCTGCATTGTATTCCATTGTGTAAATGTACCACATTTTTTTTATCCATCCACCTACTGATGGTCACTTAAGCTGTTTCCAGATCTTGGCTATTGTAAATAACACTGCTATGAACATAGGGGTGCCTATATTTTTTTGTATCAGTGTCTCAGGATTCTTAGGATATATTCTTAGATATGAAATCAAAAGGAGTCAATCCATAATTTTCTTCTTTCTCAGAGGAGAGAGTAATGTCAGTGATGGAAGACCTGAAGTGCCCTGGGTGTTAGGGGGAACAGAGGTTTTACTGGCTCTGTAGTGTGAGCTCTGGAAGGGATTACAAAGGTCCTATTGTCTCACTGTTTCCTGATTGCTCTGTGTGATTATCTGCTTGAGCCAGAACTCGAGCCATTTAGGAAGGCTAAAAATTATAGCAGTAAGCAGACAGGCACATACATATATACCTGATCCCTTTATATGTCATATAACTTAGGAATTGGACAGTAGAGTTCATAAAAACAGTCAAGGTTATTTATACCACCGAAGTTCTGGATTGACAAAAATTTTCTATGCCTCAGAAATATTTTCCACTTAAAATTAAATGTCAAAGATTTACTTAGAGAGGTGAATTATGATTAATGGAATAGATGAGTGTGTGTGTGTATATATATATATATATATATATATATATATATATATATATATATTCATTATTTTGCTTTTTCAATCCTCTGAGGGTTTGACATTTTCCAAAGTTAACTGTGGAGAAAAATTAAGAGCTAGGGTGTAATGAATGTCTGAAATGCACCAGAACTATAGGTGAAGAAATGTCCTGATTACTTTTCTGGTATGATGATTGGGAGGCATTCAGGTGACAAATACACTACTGTGGAAACTTAATTTGAAGAGAAGAAAGAGAAATATTCTCTATGGCTGAGGGAATGGGGATTCTAGTATTTTAATGGAGTACATGTTGCAGTATACATCAAATCCACACTTATTCAAATTTTTGTATGCTGTTGTATTACTTTTTAAATTCTCTGTTAGTCTAATTAAACAAATCCATATCATGAATGATAAAGATATTGGTCAAAACTCCATGCCTATGGGCATGTAGGATTGAGGCCAATTATTGTAATGGTAATCAATAATTGTCTAAGATAAAATTTAAAAAAATTAACCTCTCTATATAGAATAACATAAATTATAATATTCAACAATGAATGATAGGGTCTTACAATGCCAAAATAATGTGTGCTTGCAGGATATGTCATACTCTTGTTCTTTGTAGGATATAATCCATTTTGTCATCTGCAGATGAACATTCACAATTGCAAATTTAGCTCAGTGTTCAAGAGAAAAATCTTTCAAATGTATTAATAGTATGGATTTGCAATAAACATTTACTTTATGGTGCTCTTAACTGTTTTCAGTAATGCTAAGGTTTGTAAACCCTGGGTCTATACTGACATCTAGAGGAAATCATGTTAAGCATCACTTATTTCGAGTGGTTTTTACAGCCTGGAGTAGATAAATTTCCCGTGGTTTGGGCTTATTTATAATGCTTTATTTTTATCCCTTGTTTTTCTAAGCAAATTTTAAATTTAGTTTCTATAGAAACATCTCATAATAAAAACTATAACATAATGTAGAGAAAATAGAAGGAAACATTAAGAAATTTCATCCATTAATGTAATAAAAACTCATACCAGTATTAAACTATATCCTTGTGCTTTAGTAACGCATTGTTATAGATTTCATAGTTGCTTTGTAAGTTTATTAATTTGAATATAATAAAAATTCAAATCGATTTTTTCAGGTATGTATTATACAGTATATTTGGAAGAATAGAGTTTGTAATGGGACAAAATTATAATATTATACATGTATGCCTAACAGTTTGGGACTCATTGTTCTATGTCTAACCATGCTTTAAGAATTTATTTATATATTTTAAGTATAAATTGGGAATCAGGGAAATGTACTTCCTCTTAGTTTGGAACACTAGATATGCATAGTCTGATCCTATTGTAAATATATGTTCTTTTAGAGTTTAAACAGAAACATCACAATCACTGAACAGGTCCTATTAAACATATTGAGAAGAGTTTTAGTTGTTCCATGATAAAGGACATAAATGCAACATGGGTATGGGAGAGATCTATTTTGAGATTGCCTTGCAAAGCTGTGGAAGCACAAAAGAGGCAGACGGTGCAGCCACAAATGAGGCTTCTGAAAGGAAATGTTGCCAAACCCAGGAGCTCCCATAGCTATTTGCATAAGTGCTAGCAAAGTTCCTCAGCCGATCTGGTCCTGCACCCCAGACGCGAAAAAGCAGATGAGGCAGCAGATGACCGTTTACACTGCCAGGGTGTGTGAACCAGTGAACATCCCTCACATTACTCACTAAGTAATGAGGAGGGGCGTTAGATATGTTCCACAATTCAGATGGGCCTGCCAGTTGGCCCCTGGGCTTCATTCTGTGTGATCCACACACAGCAGAGACACTCAGGAGGCGATGCAAATGAATCAACAGACAGCACAGAGGTCCCAGCAGCAGCAGGCAAGGTACTGCCTATGCAACAGGGCGTGATGACAGATAATTAGCTGTGACATGCCCCTCAGTGGCAGTGGGATGAGAGCGTTCAGTTGGAAACCAGTGTGCAACAAACACAGCATCATAAGCCACAAGATTTAACTTTGGAGCATAAATTCCTTTTGCCAAATCACTTTTTAAGGAGGTCGTTAGTAAGAGCTAAGTTGTCATATGATTCTAGGAATGAAAGTTAAATTTTTAAGCACTTACTATATTCTAGGCATTATGGGATACACGTGCCACAAACTATTATTTTTATTATTCTAAAAGTCCTTATATTATAAGAACTGCCTTTATTTCACAGCTAAGGAAATGGTAGTTTAAAGTAGTAATGTAACTTTCTCAATGAGGCATTGCCAGTAATAGAAGAGACATGAAGCCATCCTAGGGCTGTTCAATTCCAAGTTGATCCTATACGGCTGCCTGTCATAAACAGACGTTGATTTTTTTTAAAAGGAATCTGATAGAGAGGCCCTCCCCCTATTCGCCCCTACCTTTTGGGTTTACTTGGCTTTACTTGAGTCAAATAAATTTTTCTTATGTTTTTGATATTTTTATATCATTCTGTTATCATTTCTTCTTCAAAGTGTTGAATTTGCTATTTTAAAAAAACTAAAGGATTCTATTGCAACATTTGGAACAATTTAATATGGACTATATATTAGGAGATAATATTGTATCCATGTTAAATTTCTTGAATTTGACAGTTGTGTTGTGACTATGTAAGAGACTGCCATTCTCCTTAGGGGACACATGGAAATAGGGACAAAGAGTCAAAATATCTGCTACTTTCTTTCAATCTTGTTAAGAAAGAATCTTAATATGTACCTATAGGTATACGGGAGATAGAGTAACAAAGCAAATGTGCAAAATATTGACAATTGGTAAACTTAGGTGCATTGTATGTGGAAGTTCACTATATTCTTGGAACTATTTTATAAATTGGATTATTTTCAAAGTAAATTAAATATGAATTGCAACTTATTTTAGTCTTTTGTTGTATTAGGCCAGTTTTGATTTTTTTTTTTTTTTTTTTTTTGGAAAGCTTTAGATGTACATTTACAAAGTTAACCATGACTTTAATCCTTTGTAGTCTCAGGGCTGACTGGAGGTGATCCCCATAGCTGGCTCGCCCCTCACCGATGTCAAAAATGATCAGTGTCTTCGTTTCTAGCATAATCACCTATTGTATGTGAAACCATTGTGGTGATATGCCACTCATTCTTCATTTTGTGTCCCCCAGGGCCTGATGATAAGTGGTCATGATAAAGGAGGATAAGGTACACAAGAGAGTTCTGGTCAGTAAGAAGATATGTTTTTGTTACTATTTGGTTGGGATTTAAACCAGGTGAAGATTACTAATATTGCAAGCTATGTTTCCACTAAAATTAAAAAACAAAACAAAGCTGAATTTCTTCTGCTTTTGGAGATCACATGAACATTTTTAAACCAGTTGAGGAATAGCAGATGTCTTCACTGTTCATTTCAGGAGGCATTTGATGTTCGTAATCAACATTTTGAAATATGTTCAAAGCTGCCATCTTGTGGTAATATTCTATTCAATTTTTAGCAGATCTGTTGATAAAAAGTCTTGCTAAATATGAAGACTAGAAAAAAACAACATTGCATAAATATATTTTAGGACATGTCAGAAGCCTATGTTTTGAAGTCTACATATAAAAGAATACAAGAGTGTACTTCCATGTATAATTTACTTAATCAAATTGATTAATAACCGGTCTTACTGCTTTGGCTACATTTTGATTTGAAAGCCATGACAGATTTTATTCATTGTCCCTTCTTTCCCTCTTTCTGAATTAAAGATCTAAAGATTCTTATTTTATGGGAGAAAAAATTAAGAATAAACTTCTACTTAGTGACCTAAATTTTGAAATCAGTCATTCCTTCCTGCAATTTTCAGAAGAGGCGCTCTCTTCTTTAAAATTTCCTTTCAGAAAACCAAGGTTCACTAAGCACCATGAAGGTCCTCTGCCCCCGCCCTCTCCACACACAAATCACACTTCTTGGATGTGACAATTTTCAGCTCTTAAGTTGAGTCTCCTGGTTTTTCTTCCTTAGTTCTAAATCATATATCTAAATTTCTATTTCTTATCCTAAAAAAAAAAAAAAAATAGAGGTAGCTTATTTTGACATTCTGTTGTGGATAATGGGGATTTGGCTTTTATCATAACCCTTTGTGGTTAACCTTTTCAGCAGTTTTCGCATCCTCTAGGTTTCAGCTTAATTTTCACTTCTTTAGCTAATCTGCTGCTGTCACCTATCTAAATTAGATACTTTTCGACATACACAAGGCCTGTCCAGAAAGTATCAAGCCATATACTATGAAAAATAGACATTTATTGAGGAAGATACAAGAAACATTGTACATAGGACAATGACAACTCAGTCCCCTTCAATGTAGGCACAATTCTCCCAATCACCATCAGCTGCCCTGTCATATTTTCTTGAATCTCACCAGGATTCTCTCCCCTTTCAAAGGTGATTTTGGTTTTGGGAAAAGCCAGAAGTCTCAGGACACCAAATCTGGGCTGCAGAGGGGCTGAGTCTGGGTGACTTGATGTATTGCCAAAAAACTCTACACAAGATGCGATGCATCAGCAAACACATTGTTGTAATGAAGGTGTCAGTCACTAGTTACCCATAGCGGCGGTGTTCTGAATCATCCAAACAGTTTCTGTGGAGGAATGTTCAAGGTTAACGCAAAATTTGTTGCAGATTCGTTGCTCTACTTGCTCAATCATTTGAATGCGATGGACACACAGTACACATGCTCACTCAACAGTGTCTACCACCCCCACTGACTAGTACAGTGAAGTCGTCACTGTTAACACGTGTGCATTCCACTTCATTCTCCTTGGCTGCCAGGTTACGCCAATATAGCACAGATCATTCTCATTATATTAACAATAGCTAGACTTTTTCTGGACAGACTATATATACATGTATATTTGAAAAGCACACTGTATTTCTTTCATACTGCTGTAATAGATATCTTTTTTTAAGGTTTTTTAAGTAACATTTTTTAAAAGTTAACAAGTGCATATATTAGGAAACTAAAAAACACAAGAAACAAAGAACAAAGCCATCTGTAATTATTAAGTATCTTGAATGCTTACTTATTTGTTGTGGCAATCTCCAAGATGCCACAATCCCGGGTTCAGTCTCTTCTATTCCTTCTTATTAGATTTTTATTTTATTCAGGATAGTAACCAACCAATCAACAAACTAAAAGACTCCTTCAACTTTTTATAACACCTTGCCTATCTGTGATACAATTCTAATGAAATGCAGGCAGAATCTAGGGAGGATATTTATTTCTGAATAAAAGGACATTTTCTGCATGGCGTAGATATAAATCTGGAGATGCAGCAGCCGTTTCTACAGCCCTGACAGTATAGATAAAAAGGGTAAAAACCACACACTTTAGTGATGGTGGAGAAAAGGTAGAAAGAATGAGTTCTTGAAGGCATTATTATGCTGCATTACTTACCTTGGACTTTCTCCCTTTCACACTTTCTAGTTTGTGGGAAAACAATGCATCTCCAATAGAGTACATTGGTTTTGTCATTCACTTTCATTTGAAACTAAGCTCTGTGAGGCTGGGAGCACTGTGAAATGTGTTTATCATTATAATATTATATCAGGTTTTCTTAATCTCAGCATTGACATTTTGGGTCAGATAATTTTTGATGGAGTGTGAGCTGTTTATTGCATTGTAAGATTTTTAGCAACACCCCTGGCATCTGCCCACTAAATGCCAGTAGCAGCCCCAACTTCCAAATTCTCCTGGGAATAAATCGTCCTCCCTTTGAGAACTACCATGTTAGATGATGGGGTTTAGTGCTCAGGATACAGTGGTCAATAGATATTGACTATACTGCCAACATTATTAATTAGTTGGATGTGAGGATTGAGAGAGATGGTAGAATTCAAAGGTTTTTCTTTTTCTTCTTTTCTTTTCCTATTTTATTTTTTTACTTTCCCCTCCAGCTTTATTGAGATATAATTGATATATAATATCATATGAGCTTAAGGTATACATGTGTTGATTTGATACATTGCAAGATTGTTACCACCATAATTTTAGCTAACACCCTTATCTTGACACATAATTACCACTTCTTTTTTTGTAGTGAGAATGTTTAAGATTTACTCTCTTAGCAACTAACAAGTATATAATATGGTATTTTTTATATATTTCTATTTTTTTAATTTATAGATCACGTTTGTTCTATTACAGTTGTCTCAATTTTTAACCCCTTTACCCCCTCCACCCGTCCCACCCCCACCCCCCACTCCCACAGTCAATTCCCACTCTGTTATCCATGGCCATGGGTCATTCATACATGTTCTTTTTTTAGTCCTATCCCCGTCTTTCCACCATTGTCCTCTTTCCCCATCCCCTCTGGTCACTTCCAGTCTGCTCCGTGTTTCCGTGCCTGTGGTTTATTTTGTTCGTTAGTTTATTTTGTTGAATAGATTCCACTTATAGGTGAGATCATATGGTATTTGCCTTTCATCAACTGCCTTATTTCACTTAGCTTAATATTATCCAGTTCCATCCATGTTGTTACAAAAGGTAGGAGTTCCATCTCTCTCTCTTTTTCTTTCTTTCTTTCTTTCAATGCAGATTGATTTTATTTATTTTTTTAAATGTCAAAGTTAATTATAAAATATTAAAAAATTTAAAACCATTATAAAGCCTCAGCAATTAAACCAACATGACACCAGCACAGAAATAATCAAGTAGATCAATGAAATATAATGAGCATTCTAGAGACAGACGTATATATCTGTGTGACAATGTATGATTAAGTTGATGTTTCAAATCTATGGTTAAAATAAGGCTTATTCAACAAATAAAATGAATGGACCACTGTTACTTGTAATAAAACAAATATATAGCCCTTTTTCACACATTATACAAGAAATATTCAGGTGAGTTAAAAATCAATATGTAGAATCTAAGGAGTTTTAGAAGAAAATAGAACTAATATTTTTCATGACCTGAAGTAAAATATTCAAACCCAGAAGCTATAAAGTAAATATTGGCAACATGACTGTATTAAACATTTAAGACTGTACAGTAATATACACATAAAAGTAATAGAATAAGAAAATATTTGCAACACATCTAAAACATGGTTAGTAGGTTTTTTTTTTAGGGAAAAAAGTTCTACAAACTTTTAATCAATAAATGCATAAAGAATACAAAAAAGTCATTTAAAACCTTTTAAAATAATAGAAATAGGCAAGAAATATACAAAAACAGGTTTAGTTTCAACAAATAGTAAAGGAACAATTAAAATAACACATCATTGTCACAATCGGATTAATAAGTATTAAAATATTGGTAATATCAAGTATTGACAACTGTGAAAGGAACTGGGTATTCATAGGCTCTTTTTCTTCATCTTAAAGCAGTCCCTTGAGCATATTTTGCAATGTTGGTTTGGTGGAGGTGTATTCTTTTTGTCTTCTTTTGTCTGGGCAACTCCTTATTTCGCCGTCCATTTTAACTGAGAGCCTTGCTGGGTAGAGCAGTCTTGGTTGCAGTCCTTTGCTCTTCATTACTTGGAATATTTCTTGCCACTCTCTTCTGGTTTGCAGTGTTTCTGTTGAGAAGTCCGATACTAGCTGTAGTCTTGCTCCCTTACATGTTACTTCCTCTTTCTCTCTTGCTGCCTTTAGGATTCTCTGTTTGTCTTTGATATTTGTCATTTTAATGATGATGTGTCTTGGAGTGAGCCTCATTGGGTTCCTTCTGAATGGGACCCTCTGTGCTTCCTGGACTTGTGTGATTTTTTTTCTCTCCTCCAATTAGGGAAGTTTTCCATCATTACTTTTTCAAACAGGTTCTCTCTCCCTTTCTCATCCTCTTCTCCTTCTGGTATCCCTATTATATGGATGTTATTACATTTCGGGTTGTTCTGCATTTCCCTCACTGCCTCTTCATTCTTTTTTAGTCTTTTTTCATTTTCCTGCTCTTTCTGAGAGCTTTTTTCTACCTTGTCCTCCAGCTCACTTATTTGGTCCTCAGCTTCATCTAGCCTGTTTTTGATTCCTTCTACTGTATTCTTCAGTTCAGAAATTGTATTCTTCATTTCCTCTTGGCTTTTATTGATAGTTTCTATGTCCTTTTTCATGCTAGTATAGTTTGCAGTAATTTTCTTGTAGTTTCCATGTAGTTTTTGGTAATTCTCTCTGAGCTTACTGAGCTCATTGAGCTTCCTTAGAGCTGCTGTTTTGAACTCAGTATCTCATAGTTTACTTGTCTCTATTTCATTTAGTTCTCTTCTGGAGATTCCTCCTTTCCCTTTGAGTGGAGCATATTTCTTTGTCTTCCCATTATTTGTGAGACTCTTCTCTTTTGCTTATGCTTCTTAAGTTGATCTGTCTTGATTTTCTGACTTTGTGGTGTGAATTTCTATGGTTGGAGACCACTGTTTTTACTTTCTGGATCTGCCTCTGATGATGTCAGATGTCATCTCTGTCTGACCTTAGACAGTCTGTTTGAGACTTCCAGGAATTTACTGTTTGTGGCTATCTCCTTCAGCTGTTAATCTAGTCACTCTGCACTCAGCAGGCAGCTTAGACAGCACAGGGTCGGTTGGAATCCCACCTGGGGGTGGGGTTATTGGGTCTTCTGATACTGGTGCCGTTCAGTGGAGTGGTCTCTGCCTGAGCTAGATGGCTGCTACCGCATGGGGAATGAGTCAGCACCGAGATCCGGCTGGCTACTCTCTCAGTTCTCTCCCCAAAGCCTCCTTCCCCAGTCTCTCCTCAGGTGTCTCCAGCCCACTCTACCCCCACCTTTGACCAAGACCAGGGTAAGTGGCAGTTAGATTGCCCTAAAGCCGATTCTTCTGTCTCCAAGGTTACAAGGCTCCTCTCTCGCTATTGTTCAGTTGTTTGTTTCAGGTGATTTCTCCACAATTTAGTTGTAATTCCAGTTTGTTCTTGGGAGGAGGTCAGTGAGACTTCTACTCTCTCCTCCGCCCTCTTGATTCTCCAAAGTTTTTTCTCTTGGGTTGGTAATTGTATCATTGTATCACTTAAAATATGAAGAAGTATGTTCCAATTTACCAACATTCCCCTTGAATTCATTTTTAAAGATTACATAGAACTGTAAGTGAGCACTATCTCTGAAATTTGCTTCTAGGAATGGAAGATAAAATGTAATTTCATAGGGACACAAAAGTAATAGCTTTTCATACTTGTTTGTACAGGAAGGTGCATTCAAACGTTTTTACTTACTGTTTAGACTATTAAGCTTAGCTCAATTTGTGGCCTTGGCATACATTGGATGCTTATGCAATAGGAAAGAATGGCTTTAAGTGGTGTGGGATGTGCTTTCCAGTGAGCACTTAATAACTTCATTTACTATGTTTTATGAAAAAACTGGAGGTCTGAGAACAGTGGGAAATATCCAAGATTACAAATGAGTTTTACTTGCAATGAATAATTTAACATATTATAGAAAAAAGTAATATGAGATTGTGATCAAGACAAGTCATAAGAGCTTATAGAACTGTAAAATACTGAAAGAAGGCCTTGAATGAAAGAAAAATAAAGCAACACATTTAGGAAGAAATGATCAAAGTTATATTTATAAGATAATGGGTGTAGCTTTTCTCATAGTTAGGATTTATTAGAATTAATGTTTATGTTTTGAGACAGTTCTTCCTTCCTTATGAGCTATTAAATATTAACTAGTGTCTTAGTGTCTACTCTTAACATTAATCAACATTTACAAATATCACCACCATCATTCTCTTTGTAAAATATACTTTAATTGTGATTTACCACTATGCCCTCTTACCTATAAAATGAACTCTAAATTTCTTAGGGTTGCATATTAGACACTGATTTTATTCCTAATTTATCTTTCTCCTCTCCTGCATGGAAACTGTGCTCTAAGCACACTGACCTACTTTATATTTTTGAATGCTTCATGCTCTTTCAAACTTCTGTACCTTTGCTGATGCTGTCACTCCTGCATGGAATACCCTTCTCTAATCTTGTATTTGGTAAATCCTTTGGCATTCCTTGAGGCCTAAGTCAAATGTGACACTCTCAATTTTACATTTCTGACTTTCCCTTCCTCAGATCACTATTACCTTGAACTGGGTTTGAAACTTAGTATGTGCTTAATAAATGTTTATGAAATGGGTAATTAGTAAGTTACTCCAATTCACTCCAAAAATATGAAACGGGGGACTCAGTTTCATTGATGTTTGTATAGTAAAAAATCTTACAAAACACAATAATTTATCTGAACAGCTATGAGTATGTAAATCAAAATGTATTCAAAGAGAATAAATTGAGAAATGCTGTTTGAAAGTTAAAAAAATGTTACTTCTATATGCATTCTATTCCATTATCACATTTTGTCTACCTTGTATACAAAGCCTTAAGATCGCTTGATGTAGGGAAGACCAGTAACCAATCATTTATACATAATTTTGATTTTTCTTTGTTTATTAAGTTGGGAATATCAGACTAGCAATTTTCTATAGTGTATGATTACTATTGTTGTTATTTCTATTTTTTATACCAATTTTAATGAACATATTTGTTCACTGTGACTAGCCTATAGAATTCTTCATTGGGAATATGATTTCAGTGGCAGAGGATCAAAAAAGAAAATATTTTATGATAAAAGGTAGAAAAAGAATGACGTTCTTGCAGAATTCCATAAAAAAGAGGACCAGTGAAATAATATTTCAATATTTTATTTGAAAATGCATAAATCTGACAAGTGATGCGAGAATGCTACTTGAATTAGACACAATTAACTGAATGCTATTTGCAGGACACTCAGATGCACATTCTGCACCTTGGTGCCTTCCTGTGGGTCTCTAAGATACTAGACAAGGAATTGGGAGGTGTGGTGTATGGATGGGTAGTTCCTTTGTCAGTGATTGAGAGAGAGGAGAACACAATGGAAGCAGGCAGTGTCAATTATCTCTGAAACAAAGTGAAGCTTTTCTCTCTTTAAAGCGGGACAAAGATTGTGATTTTGTTGTGGTCTTGAACCTTAGACTAAGAAGTATATGCTGATGCCCAAAGGGGAAGACCAGTTTGAAGAAGTTAATTGGGATCCCATTTATAATTTCACATAAATTATTTTAACTAATACATGTGGCTTCCTTTATATCTGTTGGTCAATTTCAATGGCTGGAAATGTGTTTACATTTTAACACTGTAGAAGTGCCTATTCATCAGGAATTTTCTGTCAGTCATGATTTTTCTTTACACATAAACAGCACAAGTAGCTTATTTACACTCTCATATAAGTGATCATTAAAACATGTGAAATATTTTGGCATTTTCTGCTTAAATATCATGGAGTTGGTGCAACCAGCAATTTAAATAGAGCCTATTGAAAAGGCTGTGACTCTCCCCACTTCTGGAAAGTAACATCTGGAGCTTTAATACCAATATGTACATACAAAAGGAAGAAGTAACAGAGTGAAAGAAAATACAGTTAGTAATTCAATCTATTATCTTCAACCAGGGTTTTTTTGTAATACAAATGTATAAGAAATTGAAGCCCATAGTCTACCTATGGTTTATAGTTAGACCATAGACTGATTAGGAGTATGGATTTTTTCATATTCTTCAGCATAGTGTCGATACTGGTCAGTGAGGAGAGGTTGATTTGCTTCATCCATGTTGCTCCTGGCACGGATAAGACAAGTAGCACCCACAAAAATGACTGCAACCAGTAGTAAGGCAGCAACAACTGCTATGGTAGTAATCTCAGAAATACTAAAATCCCGACCTATTTGAAAAATAAAATGAGAGCAAGGAATAAATCTTATAATAGTTGCCATCAACAAGTGGATACCATAAATTTAGTCACTTTACAGAAATCCTCATACTTACTTTTTATTGGCCACATTGCCTATCATAGCACTTGTCATCCTGAAGGCACTTCCTAATCTCTCATACTGATTAGACTCTATTGGGATAGTTTTTATCATTTTCATTCTACATGTGAGGAAATGACGGCATAGAGACTAAGTTGCTCGCCCAAGGTCACTTGGTTAATAGGTACTAGAATGGGTTTTGGAGCCCAGGTCTTTCAGAGTCCAAATCCTGTGCTCTTCTACTCTACTGCCTTTCTTGAGAAAGACATTTTTTTCCTAAAGATTTTATTTGTTTATTTTTAGATAGAGGGGAAGGGAAGGAGAAGGAGAGGGAGAGAAACATCAATGTGTAGTTGCCTCTTGCACAACCCCTACTGGGGACCTGGTTCACAACCCAGGCATGTGACCTGACTGGGAATCGAACCAGCAACCCTTTGGTTTCCAGGTTGGCTCTCAATCCACTGAGCCACACCATCCAGGGCAAGAAATTGAAAAAATAAACAAAGTTTTGAATTTCAAAATATCACAAAAAGCAACTGAGAGTATCTCATGCCATTTTTTTTTTTTAGGATAGATAAAAACAGGTATATTATACTGTAGAAAATTTAGGGGCCTAAGCTCAAGACTCACTTCTCTTACTAAAAATGTAAGCTTTGATGTTACTCTCTCGAAGCCTTGTCTTTCTTATTTGTAAATTCAGGATTATAATACTTATCACAGAGGGATATAAGGATTAAATGAGATAGTATGCTATATAATCAGCTCAATACCAAGTCAGAGTGGGCTTGCAACAAATATTAAATTTACCCTCTTTACCCCCAAACAAAAATCCAAATGAAAATTTCTAAATGCAAGTGGAAAATGTAAGCCTCAGGAATACTGTGATCATTTTACTTTAAAGGTAACAAATTTGCTTGGAAGTTTCCACAGTAAAAATACATTTTCAGTACTTACGTGGCCATTGAATTTCGTAAGTATATCCCAGGTTGTCTGGAGCAGTAACAAACATTTCTGTGTTGGTAATTGGAGGCCAGAATGGCACCATATTGTACTGTCTATTATGTCCAATGGGAGCATTTCTCAATGGAAAGGTGGATATATCTAAAATATGCCAAAAACACCTTTTTAATATTAACATATTATTATGTTCTGAAGTTGTCCTGAAATATTCAAAGATAACATTAAAAACATTCTTTTATATTTCATACTAAATGAAGATATAAGCATAAAACAGATTTCGAATGCTTTGAGTGTAGCACTAACATACCCAATAGAAAAAGAAAGTTCAAAAGCAGGAATGTTTTACTATTTTATCATCTTTGATGATTATTAATTGTTTTATTTTTAAATTATAGGAACTAATTTGAATAAAATTCATTAAACTTATTTTTCAAAACTAAAGAAAAGATGGACTTATAGTTTGCTGTAGCATCATCTATAATTTAAATTTGAGAGATAATTTCTAATGGAGGTTTCTCCTTGACTGAAAATGTCTCTTTACTATTTTTCATTTTTTTTTCTGTTTACTTTTAGAGAATTGAGTGTTAACTTATTCCTCGGGTTTTACTCTGTCGGCAAAAAATCCCCACAAACTTTGCAGTCAAGATCCTGGAATCCTATTTGCTTCCTGCTACCTCTCCTGTTTCTAAAGTAGTTTCTCCCTAATCCATGGTTTCGCAGTCCATGGTTCAGTTACCTGCCATCAACTGTGGTCCAAACATATTAAATGGGATATTCCAGAAAATAAAAAAAAATTGTAAGTTTTAAATTTTGCTCAGTTTTGAGTAGTGTGATGAAATCTTTTATGCTCCTGTTCTGTGCTACTCAGGAAGTAAGTCACTCCTTTGTCTAGCGTATCCACTCTGTATATGCTGCCTGTCCTAATCACTTGGTAGACCTCTCACTTATCAGATCACCGTCGCCGTATTGCAGTGCTAGTGTCCACATAACCCTTATTTTCTTAGTAATTGCCCCAAAGCCATTCATATAACTTGTATTAAAGTATACTGTTATAATTGTTCTACATTATTACCAGTTGTTATTATTATGAGTCTATTGCTGTGCATAATTTATAAATTAAACTTTACCATAGGTATATACCTATAGGAAAAAATACAGTGCATACAGTTATAGGGTTCAGTGCTATCCACAGTTTCAGGTGTACCCTGGGGATCTTGGAACATGTCCCCATGGGTAAGGGGGGATGATTCCATTTAAATACCAGTCACAGGTATTTATGTCACAGTGAGTTTTTGTTATTAGGCACAGAAGTACCAAAATGTCCTTTGTGGCAAAAAATGATGTTTTTTGTTGTTGTTCTAGATGTTGGTACAATTAAATAGCAAATGGAATGTTAAAAACTAGAGTTGGAAGTGGGCTTGGGCAGTGCATTTAGTGGAAATATATTTAGAGCAGCTGGAATAGGTCAGAATGCTAATGGGGTGTCAGCTTTTGTTTGTAAGGAGTATGCTACCTGGACAGTCAGTGTGTTCCCATGAAGCGTAGAAGAGTATTTGAGAATTTAGTTTGAAGGACAATTATTTATAGGAATGGCAAATATTGTTTATGTTTTAATACTAATTAAGTATTTACTTATTAACACCTGGTGAGCTCCTGGTCTAGGCATGGGGCTGTGTCATTGAACAAAAAAGACAAAATCTCTGTCCTCAAGGAACTCACATTTTTGATGTATTACTGTTAATTTTTTATGAAAATTTGACATTAAAGTTAATAACTTAGTTTTTTAAATTTCCCATTTCACCTTTACTGAATCCTGACTTGATCAGCCTCAACCCAGTTTAGCTTCAGCTAGGTGATAAAGTTATATCCATTAAAATGAATGGAGAAATAATAGTATAAATAGCAAAAATTAGCAATTGAATTATAATGTAATCTCTCTATGCAAGACCCTTCAAGTTCTCCCCATCTCTCTTCATATTAAATGCAATTGTTACCCCTCTCACCTTATTATCTCCCTCCAATCTCTCCCCACTCTTCTCTCTGCTTCAGCCTCAGTGGGCTTCTTTGTTCCTTTGTCTTGGGAGGGTTTTCCACGTATTGACACAATGTTCCTTATGCTCTTTTCTGGTTTTATATACTACCTATAATACTAGTTATTTATTTACATATGTTTATTGTCATTTCTACCAATATATAAGAAAGTTCCAGGACAAAGTATTTTTGTGTGTTTTGTATGCTACTGAATTTTCCATACCTAGAATACTGGTTAGGAAATAGTAGGCATGTATGTCTACTGTATACACACACTCACACACACACACACAGGAAAATAACAGACTGGCTGAATTAGGTAGATAAATGAATAGATAGTTAATCTCAAATATTGTGTTTTTATGCAAGATAAAGGCACAGAAGCCAAAATTAAGAACACCTTTAAAGCATAAAAATGTGTGGTGTTTTAACCAGAGAGGCAACATTCTTTGTGTGAAAAGTAATACAAACACAGACACAGACACACACAGACACACACACACACACACACACAAATCTATTCAAGCCTCTTAGCTGAGTAGTGAAGAGAAAGTAGCCCTGTGAATAATATTTTAAAGAATATGTCAAAATGAACTTAACAGATTTTCTATGGTGTGATATGAAAACCAACATTAACTTTTCAAGTTGAGCAAAATTTTCATTTGTGAGAGTTCATAAAGTAATAAAATCAAAACTGGGAATTATAGTATTTTTTGCCTTTTGGATTATCAAAGAAGACCTGTGTAAGGTTTTCCCATTCATGTTAAAAATCAATAATTTTTAAAAAAAGCAAAAAGAATGTTTATTGGAAAATATGAGGGAGATAAATTTGGGAAGCAATGAAAATAAGAAGGGATTACCTGAGTAGTTCTATTGAATGCTAATAAATATCATCTTATAATAACAATTCTGAGAGACTTCTTGTCTGCATTTCAAAGTGGAATATTTAGAAATGGCTAGATAGTATAGCTATTTTATCCTTATTTTGAAATGTAGTCTATGTGTATCGTTTAGCCTAAAATGATGACTATGCCACCCGAACAATTTTTTTTTGCTGAGCCTGCAAAAAGCGTATGAAAGTGTCTCACCAGCATTATATCTCCTCAGCCATTCATCAAAGACCGCATCAGTGAAAGTATGCAGAAGGACAAAAATAGGATCATTTGGAGATAAATGGGTTTGTCCCCCTGTTCCGTTCAGGAATAGATGAGCCAAATTGTGAAGGCTTCGGACAGCAGGGTCATATCTTCCTGTGGGATCACTGTAACCTAGATATAAAAATAAGTGACAATAGGAAAAAATCATTACAAATTTTTTTTGCAAGTGAACAGCAGTGACTATACTGAGAAACAATTTTTCCTAAGCTTGTCAGGAAAATTGTCACCTTAATATTATAGCACTGTTTCTCTGTACCTATGGTGGGTGGCATTTGTTTGCTATACCCATAGCTAGGTTAGTTTTAAGCTAGTGGCATGGCATTCTAAATGTAGCCTCCAGGTTAAAAATAACGACCTGCAAAGAGTATCAGTCAAACTATACAGGATACTCTGTTTCAACAAGGCAATCATTGTTCCACATGAGAGTGGAAATCACCAGCTTCTACTAAAAACTGCTGACATGACTCAGAGACCACTCTGATTGTCCTGGAACTTAAATTGCCAGATGTTACTTTAGTTTCCTATATTACCTACTTTGAACGACTGTCAGCATATTTATTTCTGGAAAGTTATTTTTATGGAGAAGTTTTAATTTCTCAGAGTGTTCTTAACACCTCTGTACTACTTTTAGGCACCTGGTAAGCCTGCTGTCAAGACATTCATATAACATTCGATCTACATATTTCCACATTATATATTTCACATATATGTATTTGTTTCACACATATATATCACATATATCATATATCCCCACATTATATACAGGGTCTGGCAGATGTAACGCGTGCTTGAGTGTGGTTGGTAGGGTAATAATATGGGTGTAATAATTTATAGTTTTAATTTGATCATTCCATCTAAAATGTCATATGGCAAGCTTGAGTTTGATATTATTATGTTACAGAATTACATGCTTATGATTTTGTAATAAAATGTTTTGCAATAAAAAGGGCATTATTTGTGCTGGACCCTGTATAATATAAATATGTTATATGGCTCATATTTTCCATATATATCCCCA
The DNA here is from genome assembly GCF_021234165.1 of Pteronotus mesoamericanus. Classification (NCBI taxonomy): domain Eukaryota; kingdom Metazoa; phylum Chordata; class Mammalia; order Chiroptera; family Mormoopidae; genus Pteronotus; species Pteronotus mesoamericanus. Next base: position 27,903,579 of record NW_026555245.1, on the reverse strand, counting down.
TATTATATATATCATGTATATATATATTAGAGGGAAGTTGAGAATAGATAAAACACAAAAAATAAGGGCCTGTGGTGTGAGATGGAGTTATATGTGTGTCTGCTTGGCTTGAGGGACCAGAGGTGGGAAATCAGGGAAAAGTTGGTAAAATTAAAATGTAAAATATATTATCTTGTGTAGTTATACTCATTTATTAATTTTCATACATGTGTTCCATTATTTTTTCATTAAAGATTTTAAAGATTGCCTGTAATGTATATGGCGTGTCGGTAGGCACTAGTCTTTTTATACATCTGTTGAGAAATCAGTGAATTTGCAAGAACAGATCCATAGACCAGTGGAACAGAATAGAAAGCCCAGAAATAAGCCCAGGTCTATATGGGCATCTAATATTTGACAAAGGGGGCAGAAGCATAAAATGGAGCCATAATAGCCTCTTCAACAATGGTGTTGGGAGAGCTGGACGTCTACATGCAAAAAATTGAAATTGGATCATCAGCTGACACCATACACAAAAATAAACTCAAGATGGATAAAAGACTTAAATATAAGTTGCAACACCATAAAAGTCCTAGAGGAGAACATTGGCAGGAAACTCTCAGATATCCCACGCAGCAATTTTTTCACTGATACGTCTCCTAAAGCAAGGGACATAAAAGAAAAAAATAAACAAGTGGGACCTCATCAAAATAAGAAGCTTCTGCACGGCTAAAGAAAACATCAGCAAAATGAAAAGGGAGCCAACCATATGGGAAAATGTGTTTGCTAATGATACATCAGATAGAGGTTTGATCTCCAAGATATATAAAGAACTCACTTGACTCCGCTCCAAGACAACAAACGATCCAATCAAAAATGGGCAAAAGACCTGGGCAGACGCTTTTCCAAGGAGGAGATACAGAGGGCCCAGAGGCATTTGAAAGGATGCTCAGCATCACTAGCCATCAGAGATATGCAGATCTAAACCACCACGAGGTACCACCTCACACCAGTCAGAATGGCCATCATAACAGATCAACAAACAACAGGTGCTGGCGAGGCTGTGGAGAAAAGGAAACCCTAGTCCACTGTTGGTGGGAATGCAGACTGGTGCAGCCACTGTGGAAAGCAGTGTAGAATTTCCTCAAAAAGCTGAAAATGGAACTGCCTTTTGATCCAGGGATTTCCCTGCTGGGACTATACCCTAAGAATCCCAAAGTGCCAATTCAAAAGAATGTATGCACCCCAATGTTCATAGCAGCACAATTGACAATAGCCAAGTGTTGGAAACAAACTAAATGCCCATCAGTAGATGATTGGATCAAAAAGTAAGGGTACATATACACAAAGGAATACTACGCAGCAGAGAGAAAAAAAAGAACTACTAAACTTCGTGACAGCATGGATGGAACTAGAGAGCATTATGCTAAGTGAAATAAGCCAGGGGGCGAAAGACAAATACCATATGATCTCACCTATAAGTGGAACCTAACCAACAATACAAAGATGCAAGGAAAATAAGACCAGCAACACTGAAAGGAAAAGAAACCAAGAGAGACAGTGAAGGAGGGAGCGGGGGCGGGGAAAAGGAAGGGAAGGGGAAAGTCAAGGAACATATAGCAAGGACTCATGGACAAAACCAAAGGGGAAGAGCTGAGGGAGGGAGGGAGGGAGGGGGCAAGGGAAAGTGGTGGGGGGTAGGCAGAGACAAATGTATTTGAAAAAATAAATTAAAAAAGAAATAAAATAAAATAAAATAATTTTTGATAGGTAAAAAAAAAAAATAAAACCACAGTGAGATATCACAAAAAAAAAAGAGAAATCAGTGAATTTGGTCTTTTAATTAGGCATCAATAAGACATAATCTATGCATTCTAATAGAAATCAGTACGTATAACTTTGGTTTATATATACAAATTTAGTCAAAATATAGTGAATATTTATTGAGTTATCTCCAAATAAGTGATTCATATACAGTTATTAAAGATTAATATAAAGAGAAAGAATGGCATATAATTTTGATAATGAAAGGAAAAGAATTGAAAATAATTATCAGACTTATACATCAAATATCTCAGATTAGGGGACAGAGGTCAATTCCCCATAATTTTGGCATTTTTTTGCATGATTTTTATAATATATGCAATGCTATATTTAAGGTAAATTTTGACATTAAGGTATAACAAAATTAAAGTTTTTCTATCCTTTTAAAACTTCAAGTATATACCAAGCATGATTTAGAGGTTTCAATATTGAATATACAAACACTCTAAACTTAGAAAATTTGGATTTGAATTTGTGCTGTGTTGCTAACTAGCTGAATATCTTGGGAAATTAATTGCACTTATTTCCCAAGCTTTAAAGTACAATTTCCTCGGCTTTAAAGTACTCTGAATTAAATAAAGAAAACCAAACTAAATATCACTAGATGCAAGACTGAATTTTCGTGGACCTAAATTCAGTGTAACTTAAAAAAGTTACAGGGTGATACAGACCTAAATATCATATGCCCGAACTAGGCTTTATTGGATGTCAATAAATGGTTCCTATTTTTAATTGCTTTTTAAAATTTAATAATCTCTTAAAGTGTTAAATATTATTTGCTTATACTAGAATTTGATTGTTATACATATAGTGGCCCACTACCTACCAGAAATTTAAGTTTAAATACTTTTTAAGTTTTTAAGAGATTGGAGAATTATTTCCAAGGCTTCTCTTATGATCGAGAGAGTTTTGTGGCCTGACACTTTTCTTTGAGGAAATTCTTTTCTGAGCAGACAATTGTTTCCACATCGTAATAGGCAGCACCATTCAGATAAAGTCTTTGGATCAATATGGCATTTAAGGATATTTCAAAGAGATGAGAATTTGAGTACTTCAATCCACTGTGATGACTAGGTCAATTCAAAGCACCAATTTTGTTTACTTGCCTTCCACTGTGTTTCGGAAACTGTTTGCAGAATTGGAATAAAAAGGAGGTGTGTCAAATACAGCAACTTCCAAGCACTGGACAACATCCTGTGGTTTGGGAAGGCGTTGCACTATTGGTCTGGCCACATTTCCAGCCGGATTTCTTCTAACTGGCCCGCCCTCAGTGCCTGGGAAAATGATGGGGTATGCAGTTACAGGATGTTTAGAGACCTTATCATTGCTCTTTACAATGTTACATATTTCATGGACACTGAGTGATAGGAGGTTCTTGGTAGAAGAAAAAATTAAAAAAAATGCTTTTTAGTGGCATTAAAGTGAGAAAATCTAAGTTATGTCAACTTCTTTGAGATGAGTAGAAACATGATACATTAAATCATCTGAAGGAATAAGTGATCACAATTAGAGAGAGAGGTTCTGGTACTTGTTAAATCAACATTTTTTTTTTCCCACAGAATGTATTAAAATGAACATTCAATGGAAAATTGAATTTTGCCAAAATAATCTCATAAATCTAAATTTCACACTGAAATCTGCATTTTATACATGTGTGTATGCACGCACACACACAGTTTTGTAGTTGTCTGTTTCAGGCCTTGAGAGAAATTAAAAAAAAAATCTTCAATTTCAATCAACACATTTTTCCCCAAGTAGTGTCAGAAATAAAGTTTTTGAAGGGCAGTAAGACTAAGAGGTAAAGGATGATACTAGGAATAATACGATAGATGCTTCCTGAGGAAGGGAGGAAGATATCTTTCCCATTGGGTCTAGAAAGTGCCATTAAAGACTGAGGAGAATTTCCATATATGAAACAGGAGATATTTTAGGCAGCAGTGAGAACAAGAAGTGATAAACTTTCTTCCATCTATAATATAAGCCCATCAGAGCAAGAGGTCTGTATGTTCTTGCTACCAGTCTATCCTCCAGTTTTGGTGCAGTGCCTGACATATAATAGTTGCTAAACAGTTGTTTGGTACATGTTGTTATACGGGATAGATCATGTTGGTTGTGGGCCTGTTTGGAGTCTAGCTTGCCTGGGGTGTGTGGCATTGTAAGAGAGTATTGGATGGTGGAAAAGATGGGAAGCTAGACAAGAACCAAAATGCGAAGAAATCAAAAGGCAAGATGGGAAAGTTATATTTAATTCAGGCGGTAGGAAGAAGCCTTAGGTAGGTAGGTGGGAAGAGAGGAGCTTGGCAAGGAGCATTTTGCATTAGTCTGCCTCACTGGTCTCCAGAGGGCAGTGTTTGTGCCTTAGAGGGGAGAGAGAATATTTCAACATCTACTCATTTTCATTTTACCTCATTCATAAAAATCCTAATTGTATGCTTTATAACTAACATAATGAGTAGTGCCTGATGAATTAGCATAACTAACTTTATGTCATAAAAAAATAAAACATATGCCTATATTGAGACTGGAAAGTACACGTGCATTTTTAGGTACACATTATCATGAAAACTTTCAGATTGTACTAGCTTAGCTATCCATTCAAGCTGATATTTTGGAGATTATTGGTCAGGGAACTATCAATATACCCCAAGAAAGTAGTACCAACTACCTAGGCTTCAAAAACACTATATCCTAATTTTCCCTCATGGACTTTCACAGTGCAGAATTTTGACAGAAATGAAACTAGTTACACCAATTTAATTTTAACCTAGTGATTTTAAAATTTGTACATGGGCAACTTCTGCCATTATAGCTATTTTTATTTTTAATTACAGTAGATAATATTATATTAGTTTCAGGTGTACAGCACAGTGGTTAGACATTTATATGACTTACAAGGTGATCTCCCTATTACATGTCATACCCACCTGACACTATACAGAGTTTCTATGATACTGTTGGCTGTATTTCTTAGGCTGTGCTTTACATCCCCTTTCCATTACAACTATTAACATCCTGTGGATTAGAGTCCCGTAGGATTTCTATGTAGGAATGAATGAAAAGTTCCAAGTTCTGTAGGAGAAAGTAGATTTGAGAAGTATTGTGAAGAAAGAACAGTGTTTCTTATCTGATGAATCAAAGAATATATTTTAGTGGATGAAAGAATGTTAGGGATCAGTAATTCGCTCTTCCAATTTACATACCAAGTTTGGTATATTAATGGGGTGTTGGAGAGATACTGTGAACAAGCTTATGAAAACATAGGAGTGGAAAATCTATAAAGACAGTTTGATTTTAAGATGTTCGTGCATGGGTGTCCTGTAAAAGCTGATTAGTGAAACCAGAGGACTGGAAATTTCTTTCAGGAAAAAAAGCAGAAGGAGAAAAGAATTGCTATGAGAATTAAATAAAACATCGTATCAAAGCATTTAACACCATATCAGACACAATGTGTTCAAGAAAATGATAATTTCCTTTTTTTCTTTCACTGGCCTAATAAATATTAAGTTTTGTATTAGTATCTTGAACTAAAGCAAGGGGTAATCATAAATTTTGTTTCATCTAAGATACATTCCATTTTTTTAGGAAACTGTGTGTCAGAGTTATGTGTTATATTAAATGACAAGAAAAATTGTGATAAAAATTCCTTCTATGCTGTAATTTGATTTACTCATTTAAATTGTGCTGCATTTTGTTATTCAGTCAATGGGATGATTGGAAAATGTCTGGAAAACTTCCAGTACAAAATATAGAGGGATGAATGTTTTGGAATACACAGAGATCTGGATCCTCAGTTTCATTTCTCTACCACCAGGCATGACTAATTATTAGGTATGCAAACAACGACAACAAAATAACAAAAACAATTTATTCTAATTGTTAAGCTTATGTGGAAGACAATGTTGTACACAGTACTTCTCTTATTCCTAAACAGAGCTAAATAATCTCCTAGTGGGGAAAACCCACCTAATTTCTTTGTTCCATTTAAAATATTTTCTCTCAGTTTAGAAAATAATTTAATAATTGATACTTTAAAGAATACATGCAGAATAAATCTTATGAATATATAATAGAATAAATTCCAATGAATCTAGCTTTTATATGGAAGAACAAAAGTTAAAAATAGCCAGACATGACTAAAGAGGAAAAATAAGATGCGACAGAGAGACTCTAATAATTAAGCACAGGCAACGATAATAACATGATCCAAGGAAGAGAACAGAAAGCTCAGGATCAGATCCACGTATAACAGAAATGATGTATAGCATACATGGTGTTCAGAGCACTGAGGATAGGATGCTAGGACAACTGGTTAAATGTTCTCTATATCCTTTTTGATTTTTAACCCTATGACTAGATTAACATCATAATAGAATATTATAATAATATAATTTTTACTATAGATATGTTATTTATTATTATATATATTTTTTAACTCCTGGAGCACTTCCAAGTCTTTCTTCATGTTTCAGATTTCCTAGGGAAACGTTTTTTTGTGAAATTCCAACACAAGACACATGATCACTAAGCTGTGCTGAGTATACTCAGATGATTAATTTATATAATCAGACCTTTGCAAAATAAGAAACTGAGCAATTCACTTAACAAGTTGCTCAAGAAGAACAATGTAAATATGTACAGACACCTTTCCTCCCCAACTAGTGTACCTTATTGTCTAGAATATCTTAGTTGCTCCATAAATATCTGTACATTGATTCTCTGTATTAAAAGTAGATTTTAGTTTGAAGTCCTTAGTAGAATGAAGGGCTCTCAGACAGCACATTTATCTCTCCATCTAATAGGGAATTCTGAATCCTAGGTATCATTTGGAACTTACTGTTGCAAAGGGTTCCTAGGGTATCGTAGTCTTCCAAGGATTCACAGACTATTCGCCATTGAGAAAAGATGGAGTTCGGGCTTATAAGAGTGGAATCAAAGTTGCTTCTCGATCCCATCAAGTCATCGGTGCAGATGTCACAGACATTTTTTCCAGTTGCAAAATTCCAGTAGGGAAGGGAGAAAGAAGGATTCTGCAACATTTCCTAGATCACAGAAACTCTGTTACCATTCTCTGCTTTTGTTTAAAACCCTCCCTCTTGGCTTGGCTTCCTCCCTGGCAGTCTATTTCTTGTAGTTCTTTTCAGCCATTTAGGAACCACTTAGTATGTCAGTGTGTCTGAGGGGCTGGAGGACTTCACTACCTTATTAACAAAGCTTCTAATTTATTGTACTACGAGGAGTGACTTTAGGCACTAGAGGGACTGAAACTCAACTCATTATACAGAAATTCCTGCAAAAGGACTTTTTTGGGGGGCAGGGGGGAAAAGTCTTCCTTTTCTTTTTTAGACAGGTAATTCTATTTCTATTGATTATATACCCAAACTTATCAATAATAACCTCTGCTCCCTGACATTTCCCCCTCCTTCCACTTCCTTGTCTTTAATTCAGGCACTGCTCACTCTTGGTCTGGAGGCAGATCCAGCCTTGGAATATGTTATGTGAGCAGTACTTTTGGTTTTGTTTCTGTTTTTTAGTTTAACTTGAACGTGTTTAGGTATTTAGATTCTGGTTGGGCCACAGGCTACACAGGTTCTTTCAAACTTACCTTATCTGCCTGGGCACTAAAGGTGTTTTACTTAAGGGACCCTGGTTTTAGAAGCTAAACTAGAAAGACTCAGGCTTCTGCCTGAATGAAACTCATACCTATAGGAAATGCAAAAGAGAAACAGAATATTTCCTTGTGCACACTGCTCTTTAGAAAAGAAACCCGGTTTCCATTTAGAGCTGATCTCAACAATTTAAAAAATGCTGGGCTCTAGATTGCAGGTGTATTTTTTATTGGATTCCTTAAAAACACACATTTATTGTACTTGTTATTTCTCGTTCCTTTTGGTCCTTGGGGAGATATATTTAAAACTTTGGATTTAAATGTAGGTATTGCCATTGTTTTTATGCCACCTCACATGCATTTGGTACATTCCTACTTTTCCACTTTAAACCCTTTTTAGGAAGCATTCCCTTGTCTTTGGTGGTGTAGAAGGCCAAAAGCTTTCCAAGGCATCTCCGGTTATTGATCTCCAGGGACTTAGAGTCCTCATTTAGAAGCTATTGTTCTGATTCACAAATATTAGTGATGGCTTCCAAGGGATTATTAAGAATAAGTTTGTGGTTCAGCAACTGACATTTGGGAGCTGGAGCATATTCATGTGGCATTTCAATGGCACATTACATATAGATTGTAATTTGTTGGATCCCTTGTGCTGTTGGGTTTTAAAAATGTAAGTAGTCAGAGGTAGAAGTTTACACAGGCAAAATGGAAACTTTTAGATACTTTCCATCTGCCCTTTCATTTTGGTGTGCTCATGGGAAAATGACTTGAAGGTATGAAAATCTGGAGTCTATTACAAATGACAGATTTATCTACTAATAATCTACTAAATGTCTTACTTGTAATCAGAGCTATAAAATAAGTGCAGAGCATTCAATGAATTCATTTAATCACTCTCACAGTGCATATGGATAGGCTGCTTTCATACAAATATTTTATTCTGCATTTTAGTGCATTAATTCTCTCTCTTCTAACCATTTATTTTCTTTGAATGATGCTGGGCACGAGCATACTACAAATGGATAAAGGAACACCATTTTGCCTTCAGATATTTTTAGGTTAAGTTTTAAACTTTAACTTGGTGAGAGAGATTCATTGTCATTATTTTACATAGACAACTGGTTTAATTTGTGGATTTCCCAGATCTAATAATTTAATGAGATCTAATAATTTAAAATTTAATTTTAAAATTACAATACTTTTCTTAAGAAACAACTATTAGTAAAAGAAACAATAATAAACTATCTTTGTTAACAGGTAATTTAATGTGTTTTCAGCTTATCTGCTTAAAAACAAGCAGGAAATAAGTGTGTTTGGGTTGAAGTTCACTTTATACCAATGCTTCTTAAGTACAAATGATATCTAACTGATGGGGTGTTCTCATTAGATTCCTTTTGTAAGCCTCAAAGTGGCTAAGGGGCATGAAGAAAAATGGTATTCAATGAAAATATTACACTAGAAATGGAAAGGGATGTTTTATATCATTTAAACCCTGTATCACATTAGAATCATCCACTGGTATAATGAGTTACATACTTGAACCTGGAAGACTGACAAGTTCATATACACTTGCTTCATCCAAACCAGTAAGGGGCACTGATTTACATTTGAGAAGAAAGCCAGATCAAATGAGATTCTTTTGTCGCAAACTCTATGACTCGTTGTTGTAATTACAGGACTGTAGAATATGTCCAGGGCTTTGATTTACACCTACAAATGTCTCATTTGGCTTCCTGGTTGTTGAGATTACTTTCTTTTTACTTCAAAAAGATCAAGATTAATTAATAAATACAGTTAGTACCGGGAGAAACTTAGAATATCTAAGGCAGAATAATAACTGATAATTGTTTTGTCATCGCATGTTTTGTTCATTTGGAACACAATGAATCAAATGACTCACAAACAAGGCAGTCTCTGTGTAAAGGACCTGAGAATTGCCATGTTTCATACATACCTGCATGTCTCTCTCCAACTGCAGTAGATGGTACCTGTGCCACGTGAGGAAAGCTGGTCCTTCATGGGAGAAATCCACGTCACCAAAGCTTTCCTGTCCTCCCCCAAGGAAAGTCTTTTTGACTGAATAATAGTGTATCCAAACAAAGTAGTTATAAATGGAAGTGTTCTCAAATTGTGGTGTGTTGCCATCTGGCCCAAATATTTCTTCTGATCTCCTGGTGGCAATGACAAACTGAGGGTGAATTGTACGCTTTGCCATATCCAGGGCCTGGATAAAGTATTTCTTTTCTTCTGTACTTAAGTCCAGAATGTTTCTCCTGACTTTAGGGATACAAAATTCAAACATGAAAACCTCTTTTGTGTGGGGATGAGTAGACAATGAGCATAATAATCTTGAAACATACAATGTTTCATTTACCCATACTGATAATTTGCTTATATGCTTAAATGATTTTCTACTTTTAAAAACACCCCTTACTATCCCTTGCACCCTACCTCCCTCTCTTCCTGGCTCCCTCCATCCCTCTCTCCCTCCCTCTCCTACTTAATCTAGGAATTCAGTAGCTTTCTATAATCTTACTTGTGGACTTTATGATTGCATTCTACGTATTTCTGCTCACTATTGGCATTTTTCTTCAAATTTTCTACCTTTTTAATATCATAAATCTTACAAAAACCAGGTATGTGGTATAGCATAGTGGTTATGGCCAGACATTCCTTCCATGACTACACTCATTTCACTAAGCCTCAGTGTTTCATTTGTAAAGTGTGTGTGAAAATATCATCTTTTTGCAGAGTTGTAAAGATTAAAGGGCATACACATAAAAAGCAATTAGACCAGAACCCGGCTCATAGTTAAGACTAAATAAACCTTCTGTTAAACCTTAGTCTGGCACATCAAAAATAGTCAAGTTTTGCTGGCTGTTATAATTTAATGTTTTGTTATTTGTTGCTATTTAGGCTGCAGGCAGGACTCTTGTTTAAAATGGCTAATCTTGATCGCCACAGTGGAAAATTCCCTGGTGGGTTAGCGAGGGTATTAAAGCTAGACAAATCTCAGTATGAATTCCAGGTTTTCCATGTACCAGTTACATGGATTTGTCCTTTCTGAACCATACCTATGATAATATAGTTACCCTGAAGAATTAACTGAAAGTATAGTCATAAACATCTAGCACAGTTCCTGGCTTCCAGTGGTTGTTCAACAAGAATTTTGGAAGGAAATGTTAGTTGGTGATCTGAGCTTCAAGCTCATTCCTTTATATTAAATAAATTGCTTAATCTCTGTAAGCCTCTCTCTTCAACCGTGAAGGGAGGATTGAGCTGTATGATTTCCAGGTGTTCTTCCAGCTCAAATGATTTGGGTCTGGTGCAGGCCTGTCTATCTATTCTCATCCCCACTTACCTACGACAACCCTCTGGTCACAAGCAGTTCCTCTCCATCCAGGGCGGCAAGCCCCGCAGTTGTGTCCTGAGAAGTTGCCATTGCAGTGACACGTCCAATTGAAGAACCGTGTGGGCCAGCCTTCCCTATCATCTCGGCCATCGTGCGGGTACTGGGGGCCGTGGGGTTGGGAGTCTGCAGTCACTGCCTCACACCTGCCTCTCCCCGATGAGGAGCCACAGCGGTCAGTCCCAGGCCCAGACACGGGGAACAGGTCCGGGCAACACACACCATTTCTCAAAGCCTCAATGGTGGCACACTCTCTTGGAAACTGAGCCCACGCTGGGTGAATAAAAAGCAGGGACAAGAAGACAAATCGCAGAGAGAGGAGTTTATGGACTTCCATTCTGCTTGAAGCGAGGCTTTGGTTCTGCAGCCCTTTCTGTAGAGACTGAGGGACATAGATAATCAAGCTGAAAAGGAGAAAACAAAATGGGATTATGCAAGTTTTGTGTGTGTGTGCACGCTGTTATACATGGCATGAACCCTCTCCAACCCACCTTCAAAATACTTTTCAAATTTGTAAAATGACAGCTCTAATAATAAAAACAGTAATTTACCTTTAAAAATGTGACATTTATAATGCCTACATAATTAAATCCCCTGTCCTAGTCATTTAGTTTTATTCACTTCTAATTTCTATTTATAAAAATACATATCCTGGCTGTCTTTTATCAAAAGCATTCATTAGCAGGTCACTGCCATTAATTACCTTTAACCATGGGGCTGAAAGAAGAATTGGGAGCAGATTTCCAGCAAGTTAATTTTCATTATTTGAAATCGCCATCCTAATAGAGTTTTGGCTGGAGTCCACCCACTTCCCACAGAGCTTCTCTCTAGTACCTTAAACTCCTGAGGGGATTCTTTGCGGAACCTTTCTTAAAGCTGACTGTTTTATATTTGCTGGTCCCCTGATGTCAGAGCTGTTAATTGCATGTGGGTTTCTGCCTGATAACTAATCACAGATCTGCTCACCCAAACTGGGAGGGGCTGGAGCTCCTCTCCACCCTTTACTAATTTCTCTTTCACTTCAGTGAGTTTTTCTGCTCTTTAAGTACTTGGTTAGCACATGATTCCCTTCCTACTGATTTCCTTGTGATGTTTAAAGTTTTAGGAAAAGGCCAGAGGCACTACTTTGGAATACAGTGATTCAGATAATTTAGAGAGCTTTTGTTTCCACTGTGGAGATTTTATTTTATTTTTGACCTGTGTATATATTTAGAGGATAAAATGAGAATACTTACTCTTTCTTAGTGATACATAGGCTAGGTTAGTACTTGTACCTGGTGGTAGCTTTTGAGTGTATTTGGTTTTGAAAACAGATGCTTCCATTCTTACTATTTCTAGAGAAATTGTAGTGGAAAAGGCATCAGGTTCAGTTATACCAGGTCACATGACATGGGCTCTCCTGGCACCTCCTGGTGTTGACAGTTGGGCACCCCCAGCTCTGTGGCAGAGTATTGAGGTTCGCTGCTGCTCCTGCGCTTTAGATGACCACTGAAAGGCTTCTTTCCTGCTTGCTCTTCAAGCAGTCTTAAGCAAATGGCACTAATTTTAAATTATTTAAATGCCTGGCTAATTTTAATGCCTTTATACAATCATTATACATCCAATATCTCAAGCTTTCGTGTCCACTCAGGGCAAAGTTAATTGTGAAAAATAATGCATGTGAGGTGATATTAACATAGTCTTTTTGGTTGTTTTGATTTTCTTCAGTCCGATTTCTGGCTGGATGGAAGTAGATTATCTTTTTCCTCTCTTGAATAAAGTTAGAAACAATGTGCCAGGTTGGTGTCTTTGTTTTGGTATAGGTTCTAAAATCATATCTGTTAACCTGAGGGGAACTGGGTGAAGAGTGTATGGAAACTGTATTATCTGTGTAGCTTTTCTGTATATCTAAAATTATCCCAAAATAAAATGTTTAGAGTAAAAAGCTATTTTAAAAATTAGGTAATCTATTCATATATATTTATGTGTGCAGGTATAAGTAAGCTGCAATGTGTTTTATTATGATGAAACAAAACAAACAAAAACAAAAATGAGGGTTTGCTCATCACACCCCTTTGTTGTATAATTCCCACAGTTACCTCAGGACACCCTGCGTGCAGTGCGATGCATGAACCACTGATACGGAGCACGCCAGGGCTTCAGCATCAAATCACACACTTTTAATTAAGTGTAAGAATAAATATACAGTTTTATTTTGATATTTTCTTTCTGGTCTCTAATGGATTTGTACGTTCTTTAGGAGATTGCGGGAATACCTTGGCTATCACTAGTAAGAGTGATCTTATTCATTCACACAGAATTCATCTATGAGCTGGTGAATCCTGTTAATAAATCTATTAACAATCTTTTCCCAGAAAATCTGATTTATATATCTAACTTCATATTTACTAAGTCGACTCAGATGTCTTATAGGTCAGACATTTATCACACCTTCTTCAGTCTTTCTCATCTCAGTAAATGAAATTACTGTTTATCCCATTACTTAGGGGGGAAAAAGTTGCAAAAACCACTATTTCTTCTCTTCGTTTCATGCACACAACTTTCATCAGCTGGCCTAACAGTCTAACTTTGAGCTGCCATTATCTCTCACCTGGCTGTCACAATAACCTAATTGCCCTCACTTCCCATGCTTAACCATATAGGAGTTTATTCCCCACACAAGATGTTCTCCTCCGTTCAGCAGTCTAAGAGAGTTTTTTATTGTTGATACCTGTTTATCACTGCTCTCAACAAAACCCTCCAATGGCTTCCGAACATACTTAGAATAAATTCAAGAGCTTATATTAGCCCACATGGTCTAACCCTCCCTACCTCTGACACCCTCCTACTGTCCCCCAGCTGTCCTCCCTGGTACTCCTTTGTGTAACCGCAATCTCATTACAGCCTCCGCACCTCACGTCTACTGTTACCGCGGCCACTTCCCAGGTGTTTTAGGACTTACTCAGTTGCCTCATTCAGGTCTGTGTTCCAAAGTAATGTTTCCAGAGAGGCCTTGCCCAATCGCCCCACCTACAATAGACCTTGCTGTCCCTAATACCATAATTCATTACTTTCTTTTTAATACTTAGTCTTTTTCATAATACTAAACACTGCCTGAAATTTTTATTACTTATTCATTTTTCACTTACTGTTTGTCTCATTTATCAGAAGACAAACGTTTGTCTTTCTTCAGCACTGACTGAAACGATCTCTAGAGAGTCATAGAGCCACTTAGAAAACTGAGCTAAGAGTAGACATCTGATTTATTTATTCCCAGCCTAATGGTAATCTTTACTCTCACTGAAAAGAATAGATATAACCTACCTTTAGTTATTATTATGGGCATCTATTATTTTCCTAAATACTATCCATATGTTACTTCCCATTCTTTCAAAATATTTTGAAAATACTACTTTTATTCCTGTTTTGCAGATGAAGAAACAGAGGCGTACAGGGTTTAAAACTTTTAAAATTATGTCATTTGAATTTTAGGTTTCGAAGCCAACTTAATATGGTTCCAGAATGTTTGTAGTTTGCAAGTACTGCTATATTCTGAAATAAGAAGGCTGGGAAATGGAAAAAACACTGTATTTCAAGTCGTCACATATACCAGCTTTGACTCAGTGAGCAAGTGCCTTCGTTGCCCTGAGTCTTAGCACCGCATCTGTAAAATATGTGTAATAAGTATATATTGTTGGGGCAAATAAGCTCAGATAAAAATAATGAGTACAGTGCAATCAATACCAATTTAATAAGTAAATGATTCAAAGGTGGAATTTTGAAATAGATTAAAAATAGTAAAATTAATAACTTATAATTACCTGACTATACTTGAATGTATTTTACACAGTGCCCTCATTACTGGCAAATGCCAATTGATATAACAAGTAGTACAGTGAAACAAGGATTTCAAATGTTGAGCAAAGAGGAAAGCTGAAATGGCACCCTCTATTAACTGTGAAAGCCTGGTAATAGTCCCCCCGTAGTGTAGTCTACACACACCTACTGACATCATCCCTTGGCTTTCTGGTGGTTTCCAATGCAGGAGAATGCTGTGCAGTGTAAAAAGAAAAAAATGTACTTATATCTTTCCTCTTTGACTGAACATTGTGAAATGGTTAAAATGACAAAGCCCTTCTAAATCATTCCCAGCATAGATCAGAAATGAATGTCAAAATATATGTGCAACACTTCTTGTTCTACTGCAGGAATTATTTATAATATTTCTTTGGTGGAAATCAAGTTTTATATAGTAATTCTGCCTTACGAATGGGCTAAGTGTGAAGCTGTGCTTATGTGTATCCATCTACACATGAACCTAACAATACATGCATTTATAAAAAATGAATACTAAATTATCACTACTAGTTAATAATGGAAAATTATACTACTGAACTGTAGAAACTGTCTCTTCATGTTAAGGCTTTGTGAAACCAAAGAAATAACTTTGAAGACATAGGGAGCTATGCACAGAAAGAGTACTTAACAGAGAACTAAGAATTGTGCTGTTTGGAAAAATACACAGCAGAAAATGAGACTTATTAGTAAGCACCATTAGTGTGTGTGTCATATATTTATAACTGATGTGAATGAAGATTGTATCTCAGGAAAAGGGACTGACTCTCCCTCCTTCTATTTTCCTTGGAAGTCTTATGATTGTCATTTATAAAAGTGGTAAGAAAAAACCTAATGATAAAGGATCTTTATTTTTCTAGAAAAATTATTAATGAATATTAATAACTTTAGTGATATTTGTGGCAAATGATATTGAATATGTTCTTTGTCCATTTGGATTACATGTTATTAAATTATATGCTTAGCTGTACTAAGCTGAGATTAATGGTTAGAATTCTAGAGGCATTAGGCAATGCAGAGTCATCTGTTAGGCCAGTCATGTGTTTTTACCTCATGGGGAAGCTTAAATTCAGTGAAAACAAAGAAGAGGAATGTTAGGTCTGTGTTTTCATGTCACTGAGCAGAGATTCAGTCAAACATACCACTGCTATTTTAGGGCAGCATATTTGAAGTTGAGGTCTCAGGTAACATGGCCTCTAATAACCTGTCATTAATTACTTATTTGAGTTTTTGACACCCTTCAAAATGCTGCAAGTGCTGGTTCAGGGCCAGTTAACAATAGTTTGATTTCTGTTTAGTGAAATCCTCTCTTGATAAGTTACTGTTAAAGCCCTTAAAGTATTTCTTTTATTGATGATTTATATTCTGCTTGTTTTAACAAATGACCTTGTAAGATTTCCCTATGGAGAAATTTCTAAGTACATATGTCAAAATAATCAAAGATACTTTTGTTTGGAGTTAAGTAAGTAGTGCATTTGTTATGTAGTTAAAATTATTATGCTCATTTCCAAAGGTTGTGTCTGAGCTGTAATACTGGTAAAAAAATAAAGTCTCCTTTATTTAGACATTTCTAAATATAGCTCTGTGTTCTGACCATCACTATCATCATCATTATGGCCATCATCCTCATAGCCTACTGTGCACGAGGGCCTTCGGCAGGGCTGATGCTCTGAGAATGATAGGAAATACGGTCACTGTATCCAGATGCTTATAAAGTTTTTAAATATACCTATATGAAAATAAAGTGTACATACAAATATGTAAAATATATGTGTTTATATATATATGATATTATATATTTAATGAGCAGATTGGCTCACCTTTTACTCTTTAACCATAGTTTGAAAGTATGTAAAAAGCAAAATATCAAGCCTATATAATCTATATCAATAATGTTGACACTGTGCCTGATTTAACTATTATAATATTTATGATATAAAGTATAGGGATAGTGATAAGTTTTTACTAGCAAAAGAAATATTTAAGAAGGCATGAGTGTTCTAAATAAAAAAGATGTCAATGTATACAGAATGAATATGTATACCAAATGAATACTAAACTACTTTTTTATTAATTACTTCAAAAATCTATGTAGAGAATATAATTTTAATTTACATAGAATTTATAATAGTTACATATCCAGATATATATTATAGAATATGTAATAGTTTAAAATATATACACTCCTCTCTGTATATGTGTGTACATATATCTATATGTGAATAACATAATTTGTGGAAGTAACTTCTTTAGCAATTATTTTAATTAGGCCCTGGGACTCAGTCCTTGTATCTACTTTGATGTAAATGTAAAATGGGCACTGAAGCTTATTTCTGAGATATACCTTAATTAAAAACATGAGAATGCCTTAGAACTTCTGTGACACACTAACAATCTAGCGTCTTGGGTGAACTAAAGCTGGAGGTTGGGTAGCACCATTCCTTCCTTCTCTTCTTTCAGTATGATACATTGTGAGAAAAGGAAGGATGCCTGACTATATATTTTTGTAACTCTAGTGGCAGTTACAAACAAATATCTGACATTCAGGAGTTTATCATGTTGTAATTATTCATTTCTCTCTCATGTGAATTATAAAATGGATGTTCCTAATCAGAGTGGTTCCCCTTTAAGTGAGAGAATTTATATCCTTTTCATTTTGTGAATCTTGCATCTTCAACACATAGTTTCAAAGGTCACCATGCATGTTTGCATAAATATAGTGAAAAGGAAAAGCATATGGAGTACTGTCATGTGGAAGATTATTTTATAGGCCAGACCTGAAAGTAACTTTAACGAGTTCCTGCAAAATTCCTTTGGTTAGAAATTAGTCATTTGGCCCCACCCTACTACAAAGATGGCTGGGAAATGTAGTCCAGCTATATGCCAAGGAAAGGAGGAAATGCGTTCGGCGATTAGAGGATATTCTTTATTACAATGACAAATCATTAGCTATTTTGAAGCCTCCAAAACAGCAAGCATAACAATTATAAATATGTATTTTAATGTTGCAGATGGAGGATTCACCATACTTTAGAGATGTAGATGTCATTAGTGATGCTGTTACCTTGCCTGATCTTTTTCCTCTGACATATGCTCATTCCAATCATTAGAAGTGGTCTGAGAGAATTCATGTATATATATGTATACATTTATACGTTATATATATGTGTGTGTGTATATATTTTATATATATATATAAAATGGGTTAATATTCTCTTATACCAGTTAATGCCTCAATCATAAAAGAAGAATAGGAACTGTCCTTCTTCCTCACTAAACTTACATGTAGCTGAGGAGACAAATTTATGACCCCCACAATACGTTTGCTGAAATGCCTGGTAAATAACACAAAGAAAATCGAAATTAGTAAAGAGATCGTTATAGATTGATGCATAATCAGGGTTCCTTTTCAGGCCACAGTATGAAGAAAATGCAATATTGAGGCTTAGAGATTGTTGTGCTGCTATGGTGCCAAGAGAATATTCTGTACTTACATTGTGCTACTTAACTGAAATGGATATCCTGTGTTCATAGTATCATTATGGGCAAGGTAGTACACTGCATTGATTGATGGTACCATGATAATTGCCTCATTTGAGAAAGAAGCACAGGAGGAAGTAGGACTTCAGAGACTCAGCAGACAGACAGAAGAACAGAAGTAAAACTAAAATCCCTGGCATAGTTTATAAAATTTGGGGGAATTACTTGGGCTAGAGAAACCAGGGACATTTCCAACTATGAGAAATCAGTTATCTCTTAGTCACTCACTACTGAACAGGAAGCTCAGAGATTGATGAGACTTCTTGTAGCTGGCAAAATCACATTTTCTATTTGGGAATATTTGTGGTATTCACAAAGGATGCAGTGAAAAGCATTAAAAGATTTTCAAAGGGTCATTGCTGTCCCATTGGGACCATGAACCAAAATGCTCTGTGGATTTTTAGAAGTGTCTTCACTAAAATAAATAAAATGGGTGCTACCAGAAATGAAATGCTGCTAACCAAAGGAGACTCCCTGAGTTTGGGATTCAACTTCTCCTTTTTATTGCCCATTCTAAGGACAACTGGTAATTATTTTACCGGGCATTTTTAAAAATTTCCCTTACTACTAAAGAATATCATATAATTCTGAGACAAATAAAAAATTAGTTTTGGGCAATGTCAGAAAAAATTCTAATAGAGAGGAAGCAGCTCAGGAAAACTTACTGGTCAGGTTTAAACAATATATTCAAGATCAGATGAGAAGGGAAGCTCAGAGGGGGGTGCTAACCACTGCTAGGCGCAGGTTGCTTACTGCCTGTTAGTCAAAAGACAGCCCTGCAAGGACCTCCCTGACCCAGCATTTTGGCTACAGAAGGAGCTTCGTGTATAAAAGAGAATGGATGCAAAGCCTAAATAACCCAAATTTTTTGTAAGTCAGGTTATATTTAGATTTTGTTATATCTAATAGGAAAGTAAAAATCTCATGTGTAAGAATGATCACATTAAAGTATTTTGAAAAGGTCTTTAAAGTCCTTTGAGAGGTTGAAAAAAATGTTAAAAGTCTTTACCTTAAAAATGAAAATTAAATTTTGAAATAAGCATACAGAGAAGTGAGGCTCTGGAATGATTTATCATAATCAATAAATTTATTAATAAAACAGGATGAAATCCATACGCAAAATGAATTGAGGAAGATTAGTTTTCATTTAGCTTGATCAAACTAATTATTTACATACATTTCAAATAATATTTTTCACTGAATTAACTTATAATTTGTCAACTTATAGAGGGGTAAAGTGAGACATTAAAATTAGGAAATCTAAAAAGATAAATAAAAAAATCATGATCAATGCTGAAGGATTTTATGTGTATGTATAATTATTGCTATTTTTTCTTACAATTAGTTTTGATATATTTAGAAGGGTTATCACCCTTCCCTTTTCTCCCTTTCTACACACACACACACACACACACACACACACACACACACACGCCCTACGCTGAAACTTGTAAGGCCTGAGGGGACTTTGGAATGTAAATCAAATTTAGGTAAAAAGGCAGAGTTTTTATTATTATTATTTTCTCTCTTTCTCTTTTCCTTCCTCTCTCCCTCCCTCCCTCCTTCCCTCCTTTCCTTTCTTCCTTCCTTCCTAACTTCCTTTTCGCTTCTACATAAGAAGTTTGGAGAGACAACTAACAGTAATACTCACATTAAGTATTTCCTTATTTCTCCTTATTTTGGAGATAACCTTTCAGAACGAAGACAATGATGGAGACCACTTGCCTTCTCCACATCTTCACCAGAAACAAAATTTACCCTCTCCTTTCTCCCTACTCCATCTATTAATCCACCATGGGGACTGGACATCAGAAGTTACACACAAGAGGAGGAAATGAAAATGTTGGCAGTATTGCAGTACTGGAAAGAGAGATAGAGGACAAAGGGGGAAGGCTGTGGAGGTGGTGCTGGAAGGCACCTGTGGAGGACTAAGTCAGTAGAGTGAGGGTCCACACCAGGGGTGGCCCTCCAGCACGTGTTGCAGCCTGGTGAAGGCACTGTCAATCAATCTCTGGTCCTCCATGACCTCTTCATGGTTGAGAAACATCACTTAAATATAAATTAAGCAGATGATTAAAATAAATTATATCTTTGTCTTGTTTTATCAGTTAAGGATTTATTGAGTAGTGTTCCACCTCCCTACCTATGCACATTAGAGTCACAGCAGAGGATTACAGGTGCTGCCAAGAATAGAAAAGAATTCCTGCCCTCAATTGTTTTCCTGTGATGTGTAGAATGAAGGGGGTGGGTAGGACATAGTAGTCCTCAGGCAGAAATGCATATCCATAGAGAAAAGTGCCAGAAAAAAGAAGTGTGGGTGTTCTTAGGGGTCATAGTGAAAAAGGGAGGCAGTTTGTAGAAGTCTGGAATGCTACTCGTTACATATGTCTACCTGTTTATTCACATCTGTTTCTCTCAGCATCTAGAAATTCTTGAGATCTACAAAAAAAGCTTTGTTAATGTCAACATGACTTCTTACCTTTGTAAAGTATTTATGAAATTCTTAGCATTGATTCTAGGACTAGTGCTTACACAGGGAAAAAGTCTTGCTTTTACTGAGGAATGAATTTTAGCGCTGCTTATTTTATATTCTGTATCTTTCAAGGGCTCACTAATTTCTCTTTTTGAGGTTTTATATTTACTTTTTGCTTGCTTCATAACAACTTTTTTTTGTTTATTTATTTTTTCTTATCAAATGAGAATTTTCTTTTTTTTAACATAAGAAAGTTTTTTTAATTTATTTTTTCAAATACATTTGTCTCTGCTTACCCCCCACCACTTTCCCTTGCCCCCTCTCTCCCTCCCTCCCTCAGCTCTTCCCCTTTGGTTTTGTCCATGAGTCCTTGCTATATGTTCTTTGACTTTCCCCTTCCCTTCCTTTTCCCCGCCCCCGCTCCCTCCTTCACTGTCTCTCTTGGTTTCTTTTCCTTTCAGTGTTGCTGGTCTTATTTTCCTTGCATCTTTGTATGGCTGGTTAGGTTCCACTTATAGGTGAGATCATATGGTATTTGTCTTTCGCTCCCTGGCTTATTTTGCTTAGCATAATGCTCTCCAGTTCCATCCATGCTGTTGCAAAGTTTAGTAGTTCTTTTTTTCTTTCTGCTGCGTAGTATTCCATTGTGTATATGTACCATGATTTTTTGATCCTATCGTTTTCTGATCGGCATTTAGGTTGCTTCCAACACTTGGCTATTGTAAATTGTGCTGCTATGAACATTGGGGTGCATAGGTTCTTTTGAATTGGCGTTTTGGTATTCTTAGGGTATAGCCCCAGCAGGGAAATCCCTGGATCAAAAGGCAGTTCCATTTTCAGCTTTTTGAGGAAATTCTACACTGCTTTCCACAGTGGCTGCACCAGTTTGCATTTCCACCAACAGTGTACTAGGGTTCCCTTTTCTCCACAGCCTCGCCAGCACCTGTTCTTTGTTGATCTGTTTATGATGGCCATTCTGACTGGTGTGAGGTGGTCCCTCATGGTGGTTTTGATCTGCATTTCTCTGATGGCTAGTGATGCCGAGCATCCTTTCAAATGCCTCTGGGCCCTCTGTATCTCCTCCTTGGAAAAGCGTCTGCCCAGGTCTTTTGCCCATTTTTGATTGGATCGTTTGTTGTCTTGGAGCGGAGTCAAGTGAGTTCTTTATATATCTTGGAGATCAAACCTCTATCTGATGTATCATTAGCGAATACATTTTCCCATATGGTTGGCTCCCTTTTCATTTTGCTGATGTTTTCTTTAGCCGTGCAGAAGCTTCTTATTTTGATGAGGTCCCACTTGTTTATTTTTTCTTTTATGTCCCTTGCTTTAGGAGATGTATCAGTGAAAAAATTGCTGCGTGGGATATCTGAGAGTTTCCTGCCAATGTTCTCCTCTAGGACTTTTATGGTGTTGCAACTTATATTTAAGTCTTTTATCCATCTTGAGTTTATTTTTGTGTATGGTGTCAGCGGATGATCCGGTTTCAATTTTTTGCATGTAGCCGTCCAGCTCTCCCAACACCATTTGTTGAAGAGGCTATTATCGCTCCATTTTATGCTTCTGCCCCCTTTGTCAAATATTAGATGTCCATATAGACCTGGGCTTATTTCTGGGCTTTCTATTCTGTTCCACTGGTCTATGGATTTGTTCTTGTGCCAATACCAGATTGTTTTGAGTATAGTGGCTTTGTAGTATAGTTTGATGCCCGGTATTGTGATCCCTCTTACCTTGTTTTTCATTCTCAAAATTGCTGCAGCTATTCGGGGTCGTTTATGGTTCCATATAAATTTTTGAAATGTCTATTCTATTTCTGTGAAATATGTCATTGGTATCTTAATAGGGTTTGCGTTGAATCTATAAATTGCTTTGGGTGGTATGGACATTTTGATCATATTAATTCTTCCAATCCATGAGCATGGTATATGCTTCCACTTATTTGTGTCTTCCTTAATTTCTTTCTTCAAAGTTGTATAGTTTTCTGCGTACAGGTCTTTTACCTCTTTGGTTAAATTTATTCCTAGGTACTTTATTTTTCTTGTTGCTATATCGAATTGTATTTTTTTTTCTGATTTCTTCTTCTTTTATTTCATTGCTGGTGTACAAAAATGCTTTTGATTTCTGAATATTGACTTTGTTTCCTGCTGTATTGCCAAATTCACTTATTAGGTTGAGGAGTTTTTTGGTAGAGTCTACAGGGTTTTCTATGTACACTATCATGTCATCTGCAAACAATGATAGCTTTACTTCCCCCTTTCCTATTTCGATGCCTTTTATTTCTTTTTCTTGTCTGACCGCTGTGGCTAGGACTTCCAATGCGATGTTGAAAAGAAGTGGTGAAAGCGGACATCCTTGTCGTATTCCCGATCTTAGTGGGAAAGCTTATAGTTTTTGCCCGTTGAGTATGATATTGGCTGTAGGTTTTTCATATATGGCCTTTATTACGTTGAGGAATGCCCCATTATGATCAAAAACACATAAATGGGTGCTGTACCCTATCGAATGCTTTTTCTGCATCTATTGAGATGATCATGTGGTTTTTGTCTTTTCTTTTATTTATGTGATGTATCACGTTTACTGACTTGCATATATGGAACCATCCCTGCATGCCTGGGATGAATCCCACTTGATCATGGTGGATAATCTTTTGAATGTATTGCTGGATGCGGTTTGCCAATATTTTGTTGAGGATTTTAGCATCTATGTTCATCAGCGAAATTGGCCTGTAGTTTTCTTTCTTTGTAGGGTCTTTATCTGGTTTTGGGATTAGGGTGATGCTGGCCTCATAAAAAGAGTCTGGGAGTCCTCCCTCCTCTTGGATTTTGTGGAATAGTCTGAGAAGGACAGGGTTAGCTCTTCCTTAAATGTTTTGTAAAATTCTCCTGTGAAACCATCCGGCCCTGGGCTTTTGTGTGCTGGGAGTTTCTTGATTACTGCTTCAATTTCCCCAGCTGTTATCGGTCTGTTCAAGCTTTCTGTTTCTTCCTCCTTCAGTGTTGGAAGATTATACTTTTCTAAAAATTTGTCCATTTCATCAATGTTTTCAAATATCTTGGCATATAATTGTTCATAGTAGTTTGTGACAATCCTTTGTATTTCTGTGAATCAGTTGTTATTTCTCCTTTTTCGTTTCTGATATTATTAATTTGGGTCCTCTCCCTTTTTTTCTTGATGAGTCTGCTTAAAGGCTTGTCAATTTTATTTATCTTTTCAAAGAACCAGCTCCTGGATTGGTTGATCCTTTGAATTGTTCTTTTCGTCTCTATGTCATTCAGTTCTGCTCTAATCTTGACTATTTTCTTCCTTCTACTTTCTCTGGGATTTATCTGTTGTTGTTTCTCCAGTTCTTGAAGTTGTAGTGTTAGGTCTTTTATTTGAAATGTTACTGTCTTTTTTAGGTAAGCCTGTATTGCTATGAACTTCCCTCTCAGGACTGCCTTCGCTGTGTCCCATAGGTTTTGGACAGTTGTCTGTTCATTTTCATTTGTTTCCAGAAATTTTTTGATTTCTTCTCTTATCTCATTATTGACCCATTCATTGTTTAATAGTCTACTGTGCAGTCTCTGTGAGTTTGCAAGTTTTTGAAGTTTCTCTTTGAGGTTGATTTCTAGTTTCAAGCCCTTGTGGTCTGAGAAAAAGTTATGTATTATTTCAATTATCCTGAATTTGCTGAGGCTTGCTTTGTGTCCTATCATGTGGTCTATCTTTGAGACACTGCCATGAGCATTTGAAAAGAATGTGTATTTTTCTTCTTTGGGATGTAAGGTTCTATATATGTCAGTTGAGTCTCTTTGATTCAGTGTGTCATTCAGTGCCACAGTACGTTTATTAATGTTTTGTTTGGAAGATCTGTCCATTTTTGACAGTGGGGTGTTGAAATCCCCTACTATCAGTGTGTTGCGGTCTATATCTTTTTTGAAGTCATCCAACAATTTCCTTATATACTTGGGGGCTCCTATTTAAAGAGCATATAAGTTTACAATATTTATGTCTTCTTGATAGATTCTTCCTCAAGTATTATAAAGTGCCCCTCTGGGTCTCTTTTTCAAAACAAAATGGCCTTTGTTTTGAAATCTACTTTCTCTGATACAAGTATGGCAACCCCGGCCTTTTTCTCTTGCCCATTTGCTTGGAATATTTTCTTCCATCCCTTTACTTTCAATCTGTGTAGGTCTCTTGCTCTGAGGTGGGTCTCTTGTAGGCGGCAAATGTGTGGGTCATGTTTTCTTATCCATTCAGCTACCCTGCGTCTTTTGATAGGGGCATTTAATCCATTCACATTGAGAGATATTACTGACAGAAACTTACTCATCTTTTCTCTTTGTACCTGTGTTCCTCTCTCTCTCATTCTTTTCCTTCATCTTCTTTAACCAGTCCCCTTAGCATATCTTGGAGTGCTGGTTTGGTAGAGATGTATTCTTTTAGCCTTCTCTTGTCTGGGAAACTCCTTAGTTCCCCTTCTATTTTAATTGAGAGCCTTGCTGGGTAGAACAGTCTTGGTCGTAGGCCCTTGCTTTTCATGAGTTGGAATATTTGTTGCCATTCCCTTCTGGCTTGTAGTGTTTCTGTTGAGAAGTCAGCTCCTAGGTGTATCGGGGCCCCCTTGTATGTTACTTTCTCCTTCTCCCTTGTGCCTTGAGGATTCTCTCCTTGTCTTTGATAGTTGCCATTTTAATGATGATGTGTCTTGGAGTGGACCTCCTTGAGTCCCTCTTGAATGGGGTCCTCTGTGACTCCTGGATCCATGAGAGCCTTTCTCTCCACAAATTAGGGAAATTTTCCATCATTACTTTTTTGAGGAGGTTCTCTATCCCTTGCTCCTCTTCTTCTCTTTCTGGTATCCCTCTTATGCTGATATTATTGTGCTTCAGGTTGTCCTGCATTTCCCTAAATGCCTCTTCATTCTTTTGGAGTCTTTTTTCCATTTATTGTTCTTTCTGGGAGCTTTTTTCTACCTTATCCTCCATTTCACTGATTTGATCCTGGGCTTCATCCAGCCTTGTTTGGATTCCTTCTACTGTGTTCTTCAATTCAGAAACAGTATTCTTCATATCCTCTTGTGTCTTCTTGATAGTTTCTATGTCCTTTTCCAGGTTGATATAGTTTGTTGTAAGATCCTGATAGTTTCTCTGCAGTTTCTCATAGTTATCTTTGAGCTGGCTGAGCTCATTGAGCTTCCTTAGAGCCATTGTTTTGAATTCAATATCTGATAGTTCCTTTGTCTCTATTTCATTTAGCTCTCTCTGTGGGGAGTCCCCTTTCCCACTCATTTGGGAGGAACTTCTTTTTCTTCCCTTTTTTTGTTTGAGTCTGTTAAATAATTTACTTATTTATTTATTTATTTTTGCTTCTGCTTCAATTGGGCCATCTAGATTCCCTGACTTTGTGGATTAAACTTCTATGGTAGTAGGTGGGTCTTTTTATTTCTTTATTTTTCCCTTTACTTTTCTTTCTGGGCCTGCCTCTGATGATGTCAGTTGTTGACCCTATATGACGTTGGGTCGTTTGTTTGAGCCTTCTCGGAGTCTACTGTCTGCGTCTGACTCCTGCTTGGGGCAGCTCTGTGACCCCTTCGTTCAGGGATGGAGTATTTCTGTGGATCGCTCTGCACTCTCACGCTGGCTCCTTGAGTGCACTCCCCGGCTAGGCAGGATCCCCTGCCCGCCTGGGCTCATGCGTGCTTGCCCCAGCCCAGGGGGCTTCTTCGCAACCTCGCTTACTCGTCTGGCCCCCCTGGCCATCCAGCACCCCGGCACTGGTCAGTTTACGGTCTTCTATTGTGTGCTTTCTCCGCTTTTGGCTCTTTGGGTGCGTTGCTTGCCCTCGCCAAATGGAGACTATGGAAATGGGAGGAAGTCAGCTCCAGGACTCTCTGGTTAATCCTGTCTCCGATCTCTCCTCCAGGGGCTCTGGGCAGCTCTGTGACCCTTTCCGCCTGGGATCCACTAATTCTGTGATCCGCTCCGCAATTGCGGGCTGTGCGGGTCAATTTACGCCTGCCCTCGCTGCTCTGTGCACTCCCTCGCAGGCCATTTTGGTGCCAACCCATGGGAGGCCTTGCCAGCCCACGTGAGCCCTTGCCAGCCCACGTGGGTCCACACACACTCCCCAACCCTCCCAGGCCACTCGGCGCAAGTGTGCGCACCTGTGCCGGGTGGTTTTGGGCTGTCTATTGTGCGCTTTGGCTTTTGGCTCTTTGGGAGTGTAGCCTCTTCCCGCACAATGGAGACTAGGGAAAGGGGAAGGAGTCGGGACTCCCTGGTTCCTCCTCCCGTTCTTTCTGCAACACCTCCATTTCCAGTCTCTCCTCAGGGGTCTCCGGGCAGTCCTGTGACCCCTTCGGCCAAGGATCCACCCCCTGTGTGGACTGCATTTCAATCGCAGGCAGTCTGGTTCGTGCGCGTCCTGCTTCTGCCTCTTTGGGGTCCTGCCTTTCCAGTCCACAATGGAGAATACAGAACGGGGAGGGAGTCGGGACTCTCCAGTTCCTCCTCCCGTTCTTTCCCCAACGCCTCCGTCTCCAGTCTCTCCTCAAGGCTCTCCCAGCCAGTGTGCACTCAGCCCCGTAGCTCACACGCGTACAAACTGTGTGCAGAGCGCACAGAAGGCAGGTTAATTGATTCCCTTGTGCCTGAGCGAGATGGTAGCTGCAGAGTGGGAGGTGAGTTATCACCGGGGCTCCACCGGCCACTGTCTCAGTTCTCTTCACAAAGTTTTCCTCACCAGTCTTTTCCCAGGCACCAGCCCACCCTGCTGCCGCCTCTACCCAGAGATCAAGGAGGGTGGCTGCCACTGCAATTTTTGCGTTGGCCCTTTAAATGTCTCTTTGCATCCCCAGCCACCTGTCTCTGGCAGAGAGTGCCCCTAAGCTTTCGGGCTTACGTTTTTTCTGTATTTTCTTGGTTTTAGCTGCTGTAGTTTAGAGGTCCCTGTATATGATTCAGACCCCGTTCTTCTCTGGGGACGCTAACTGGCCATTTCAATATCCCTCTGGTGCTAGTGCCCGTGGGCACCCAGCCCACCCTCTCGAGCTTCCACCGCACTTCTCATCCATTGGGATGTGTGAGTCGAATCCACTGTCTGTGCGCCGCTTCAAGGCTCCTCTCCCACTATCGTTCCGTTGTTTTCCAGGTGATTACTCCACTATTTAGTCGCAATTCACTACACTATTTAGTTGCAATTCCAGTTTGGTCTTGGGGGGAGGAAGTCAGCGTGATTTCCATTCACTACTCCGCCATCTTTTTTTCCACAACTTTTTTTTTTGGTCTAGGCTATTGATAGTAAAAGTGTGCCTAGCTTAATCATTTATTATGAAACTTTTTTTCTCTGTGGACATCAAAAAGTGTAGGGAACTCACTCTCTAAGAGTACTCACTATATTGGGGGCCATAACTTAAGTTACAAATTTGCAATGTGTTTTTCATCTAACCCACACACTAACTGCAAAGGGTAGATAGATATTCACACTCATAGAAGTTAGTAAAACTCAAATGATTAATTTAAGTTCTGTACTAGTAAATAAAGTATTGTTTTCTTAGTCCTATTTCTAGCAGTGTTTTCACAACACTAAAGCTGATTGTGGTTGTGTTATCGTATAGTTTGAAATGAACAAGAAAATTGTAAGCAGGGCATGGAGATGGAGGGAACAGAGGGAATTATAATAAGCAGTCAACTAATGTCTAAGGGAGTGAGAAATTGGTTGATAGAAGACATTTTTCATCTTTGAGTTGTGTGAATATTGTGCCTTCACAATTATAGACTATTAACTTTTAATATCGAACTCCTTGTCTAACCCTGGTGTAATGTTCCAGGTGCTATAGAAGTCCCATTTTAGTCAGAGGTCATTATTAAATCTTTTCTTATAATTTGAAATGAGCTTTCCCAGTAGGTTATTTTCTTACGCAGAATTAAAAGTAAGTCCAGTAGAAATAGAGCTCTATATTTTTTCTGAAGTACTCAATGATTTTCCTCCAATATGCATAAAAGGTTTAAACCAACAAAATAGGGACCTGATGAGAAAGAAAATTAAGCACATATACTAATCAGTAGGAAAAATCAAATGGGAAGCAAACAAAATTTCATTTGAATAGATGAAGTATAGAAATCCAGTTACAAAACTATTTATGTTCTTTATTCATTGAATGTATATATTAAATATGTATTCCTATCATTTTTTAATCATTAATAAAAAAATCAGGCTCTTAAAACATTAGGCACTGTGATCATTACAGCTTATTATTTTTTTAAACATATGTGGTACACTAAGTACATTTACATGGCTAATAGATTTAAAAGTATAGTCTACAATTGGACAAAACAATTAAGCTTTCTTTTTTGGGGGGGGTTGTAAATTTCCCATATAAAAATATTCTTTCAAAATTGAAGTAGTACATACATACAACAACCAGAACAAAAAGGGAAAAAAAGGAAATAAACTCTGCCTGCACTACACCTCTATCCCACCCATTGAACAGTAACTTCTAAGAAAAGGAAACTAATTGACTGATTATATATTGTAATTTTCACTAAGCATTCTTAACCTTTACAAGTGGTCTATTCTTTTTTGCCTTATTTTGTATAGTTTTTCTTTTTCTTTTTCTTTTTTTAAATAAAGTGCAGACCTTTACAGTGACAGGCACAGAATGGAGCAAATTTCTGGAACTGTACGGTAGTAGACTTTAACAAGTTCAACAAAGAAGAAAATATTTAACAATGAGCCATGAGCCCCATGTAATTGGAGACATTTAAGCAAAGGGTAAATGAAATGTGGGTGAAATCCTGGAAGAGATTTGCACATCAAGTTTGGACTGCTGAGTGCTTATCTAGCTTTCAGATCATGTTATTGCTTCTAATATTATGATAAATGTTGTGGTAAATACTTGCAGTGCTCACCCACTCTGGTTCCTTTCTCCTTCCAGGCAATAGTGGATTATATTTTGCTGTCCCATTCTAACTAGGCAGGCCTATAAAGTGAGTTTTGTTTATGAACTATGTGCAAAGTGAAATATATCACTTCCAGGCTGAAGCATGTAATTGCTGGTACAAGATTTATGTCTTTCTCACTTGCATCTAACAATTATGAAGCCATGCTGAGATGTCTGGATAATTGAAAGGCTATATGGAATCCTGCATGCATGAGAAATAAACTTTTGTGTTAGGAGATCTAGATTTGGATTTTGCTGGCATAATATAGGCTTAACCTTATGACTACTAATACCTTTAGACTGAAAGGTATGCTTAAGTTTATTTCTTATTTCGTATTCATACCAGGAGACACAAAAATGTCTCATTTAATTATTTCAAAAATTATGCAAGATAGATATGTTTACTTTAATTTTCCAGGAAAGTGAGGCTCAGAGAGATTAAATAACTAGTAAGAAGCAGTTGGTAGAAAAATTAGAATTCGAACTTAGGGTAGGGCTGCCAGATAAACTACAGGACTCCCAAATAAATTTAAATTTCACATAAACAATGATTGTTTTAGCATAAGCATATTGCATGGAACATAATTTTACTAATGAAAGTAAACTGTTGCCCTGGCTGGTGTGGCTCATTTGGTTAAAGCATCATCCCGTAACCAAAAAAGTTGCAGGTTTGATTCCTGGTCAGGCACATACCTAGGTGACAGGTTTGGTCCCTGGCCTGGTGTGTATGATCTCTGGTTCAGGTGTGCATACGAGAGGCAACCAATCTTTCACATCAGTGTTTCTCTTTCTCCCTTCCTCTCTCTCTAAAAAGCATTGAAAAAATATCCTTAGGCAAGTATAAAAATAAATACATAAATAAACAAAGGAAACTGTCGTTTATTGATATACCAATTTACCTGGAAATCTTATTATTTTATTGGCTATATTTGGCAAACTTAAGTTAGAGTCTTCAAGGCATACAATGTGTCTATGATTTCATAATCATAACATATTCTACATTCCAAAGAGCAATGTAATTTTTTAAACTTGAAAGGTAAAAAAGACATTGTTTACTATCCTTCTCAATTATTCTAAAAAGATGTGGATAATTTGAATAAAACTGATATACTCTTTGCCCCTCTACTGAAGTGCAAAAAACCAGCTGCCACCATTGGTCTAAGCCAGCATGTGAGAACAGCAGTAGACAAACCACAGGGCCCCCTTCTCTGCCAGCAATCACTTCAGTGTAGGATGTTCAATTCATCACATTCATTCTTGTGGATGCTGCATTGTGTCAAATTATTTTTAAAAATTAACACAATCCTCCTATGTGTTCCAAATGTAAAGACTTAAAGGAGAAAGTTAAGTTACTTTTTTGGTTCTCTAAGGGGGAGAAAGATGTAAGCTCTTTATCATCTCCTCAGACTAATCAATTACTCTGCTTTCTAGAGATTGGAAGGGACATCAGAATTAGATCATGTTATTATTACTTCTTTGTTTCCTAATACAAAATATTTGAAATATATAATTAGGAAAACCTCTCAAGCAATGTCTGCGATTTGTCAGTAACTTGCCCCTGAGTTTTTCATATGACTTTTAGAGTGAGAAAATGCTTTCAGGCAGAAATAGTTGGCATTCCTTTCTTTTTTCATTGTAACTCATGATCCTGAAAGAAACCCAATGTTTTGAGATTGAGATTCAGCCTTTGAGTGATTAAGCATCTCAAAGTCTAGTCAAATAAGCACATCTTTGTTGTAAGAAAGTAATAGAAGCAGCTTTCTCTGTCTCCCATTCACATTTCAACTACTCTTTAATAACTATCTATGTGTTTGGCACAGGATAATGGAATGGCACCAAAACAAATCAGATGTGCCCCCTGTTCTCACAGAGCTTAAATCATTCCAAAAAAGGCACATATTATTTTCTAAAATGCTGGTGCACAACAAAGGCATGGGAGTATGGAACATAAAGTGATTAATTTTGGTTGATGAGGTAGGATCATTATTTTATTTAACAAGTTATTGATCATCTAAGTACCAAGCAGTGTGAACACAAAGGGAGTGCAGAAATGTACAATGCAAAAGTGGTCCCTGCTTCAAAAAGCTTGTATTCTAGTTGAAAAACACAAACACACACACAAATAAAAAAATAAATCTCAAACCCTGACAGTTAAACAAATACATATTTTAAATAAAAACATTGTAAGTTTTCATATGTTATGGAAATACACACAGGGATGGGAAAGACGTTAACTAGGGAGGGTTGGAAAACACTTTAATTTTAATGAGGGGGTCGGGGAGATTTTTGAAAATGTGGCATTGAATATAAAAAGTGTTAAAATACTGCTTAAGTTAATATGCTCACTTACATTGAATTTAAAGTTATTGTGTTTGTATATAATCTGTAACATAAGTAATTAATTTCTTTGAATTTTTACATTTCTACTATATAGAGAAGAAATACTTAATTTTCCTTAAGCCATTTCCCTTAGCTTAGAATGATATCTATATGGTCACACATAGGGCTAAGAGTCAGGTGCTAAACATGGATAAAGTTGTTAGCAGTTGCTAAAACATTGCCGCACTTTGCCATCAGCAGGCGAATAGCTTCTCAGAGCTCATTTCTACCAAAGCTCCTTTCTCAGGACCCTCAATACATTCTCATGATCCAACAACACAAGGTTATATATAGTGCTACTAGGGGCTTTCAAGACTCTGCTCTTATATTTGTCCAAGTAATCATCTTTGTTACCACTGTTAAATATTTTAAATATTGCCCTTGGTTGCATCTAATAGTTATAAAAAATAATCAGTCTATAATGGGATACTGTGGTTGACCCATTTACAAAAGGCCCCTGGAACATTCCAAAATGAGGATTATTCAAAGAGCCATAGATATTGGTATAATCATAAAATAAGTAATATAGTTATATAGTCAGAGGCTCAAGGCAGAAATAGCAGTGTCATTAAATTTCTCCATATCTCATGGACATCAGGATTTTACAATTATCACCTTATTCATTAATGGTTTTATTTCTTTAGCTCCTGGGTCCTAAAAGCAGTCTGAATCTTTTTGACTTTCTTCATTTATTTGCCATAATGTGTATTTTTACATGTTTTACACTTTTTCTTAACTTAATGATGTTTATCATGAAAATGAATTTGATATTAAGAAAATTCAGAAAGCAATATTGGTGATTTGTCAGTGGCTTGCACCGAGAATTTTCATATGGTTTTTAAAATAAGACTATACTTTCAGACAAAAATAGTTTATAAAAGATATGGTATGTATTGAATAATTTTGATTCATTCTGCATTTCTCTTAGCCAGGCTTTTGGAATCTGCACCTGAATAGTAAGAGTGTCTGAAAAAGACTGTTTCTGAAAGTCAAAACAGATAGAGGAGATTCCATTTGATTGGCAAGAGAGGAAAGGAAGGGTATCTTTAAAAAGCTAATGGAGAAATTTTATAAAGTAAGGGAATAAGATAAGGTAGGGATGAGTGGGGACATATTGACACAATTGTCTAGGGTATAATGGGAACCCAGAAAGCACTCCCTGGCAGAGAAACATGGAGGGAACCAGTCATTACTAGGTTTGGTAGCATTGTACACCTATCGAAGCAGGACTTGACTCACGGGATCTACCAGAGGTGTCCAACCTGTGGCCCGCAGGCTGCATATAGCCAGGATGGCTGTGAATGTGGCCCAACAGAAAATCTTAAGTTTACTTAAAACACTATGAGTTTTTTTGTGATTATATGTTGTAATGTATTTAATGAGTGGCTCAAGACAACTCTTCTTCTTCCAGTGTGGCTCAGAGATGCCAAAAGGGTAGATATCCCTGAGTCAAAGAAAGGTTCCTGTATGCAATGTGTGGCAAGAGGTAGAGAGCCACCAGATTCTGAGTGCTCACTCTTAGCTTGGAAAATGAGGATGCTAGGAGTAACTAGGATATACTGAAAAACAGCATTTCCTCCCACAGTTCGTTGGCATCATTTAAAGTTTTATATTTTTATACTCCTGGATGGTGACAAAGTCCCATTCCTCGTTGGTATTATTCTCATCTCAGTGTGGAAAAGGGGCTGACTTAGGAAAACAAAATACTGTTTCTCTCCCACCTGAGTTTGTAGACCAACATCTTCAACAGACATCATAGATAGCTCCAGATTCTGAGGGACAGGATAAACATGCCTTGTTTGGCAGCACAGTGTTAGGAAAAAAGAATGCACATATCTTCAGGCCAAGCTTTCACTTCCCAAATTCTGTAGGCCTATTTCCTCAGTTGTCTCACATCCTTCCATCTGGCCTAAATTCTTTTCAACCCACCCTCTCCTGCTGACAAAAAACATCATCTTTAGAATCTCAGACTTGATAGAAGTTTTAAAGATCAAACTTGTGTCTTTGAATTTAATCCTTTTCAAAAATGCCCCAAACAAGTCATAATTCACTTTATTTTTCAATTTATAATTCCTATTTTTATAGGATTTGAATCAGCTTCTGAGAATATATATACTAAGTGTTGAGATTCAAATAGTAAATTGACAAGTAAGGCTAAAGTTCATAGAAATGCCAGAACAGAAGATCGACATGGGAGAAATTAAGAACACATATGCTTATACACATATCATAGATTTTTAGAGTCAACAGCATTACAGATTATTTTAAAGATAAGAAACTGATCATGACATTCCCTGTTCAAGAGCCTTGAGTGACTTCCCCTCACACATGGAATAATTACTTTTTTAAAAATTAAATTTATTGGGTTGACATTGGTTCACAAAACCACACAGGGTTCAAGTGTAGAACTCAGCAAAACATTATCTACACACTTCGTTGAGCACCATCGCCCAAAGCAAAGTCTTCTCTGTCCCCATTTATCTCCTCTTTGCCCACCTCCACCTAGCCCCACCCACCTTTCCCTCTGGTTCTCACCATGTTGTTGTCTATTTGTTTCTGCGTGAGATATATAAATATATCTATTGTTTGATCCCCTCGTCTTCTTTCATCCAGCTGCTCAGCCCCTCTCCTCTGTGTCAATCTCTTCTTTGTAACCATGTGTCTCTTTCTACTTTGTCAGTTTACTCTGTTCATTATATTCCACATATAAGTGAGATCATATGATATTTGTCTTTCTCTTTGTCTTATTTCACTTATCATAATAATCTCCAAGTCTATCCATGCTGTCACAAAGGGTAGTATTCCATTGTGTAAATGTACACGCTTTTTCATCCACTCATCTACTAATGGGCACTTGGGCTGTTTCCAGATCTTGGCTGTTGTAAATAACACTGCAGTCAACACAGGGGTGCATATATTATGTCAAACTAGTGTTTCAGCTTTCTTTAGATATATTCCCAGAAGTGGGATTGCTGGTTCAAAAGTTCTGTTTATAATTTTTTGAGGTAACTACTGCTGTTTTCCACAGTGTTTGCACAGTCTGCATTCTCATCAACAGTGCAGGAGGGTTCCCTTTTCTCTACATCCTCACCAGCACTTGCTGTTTGTTGATATACTGATGATGGCCATTCTGAAAGATGTGAGGTGGTATCTCATTTGGGTTTTAATTTGCATTTCTCTGATGATTAATGAAGTTCAGCATTTTTTTCATGTCTACTGGATAATTAGATGTCCTTTTTGGAAAAGCATCTTTTCAGGTGCTTTACCTATTTTTAAAAAAAGATTTTATTGATTTATTTTTAGAGAGGGGGAAGAGAGTGAGAAAAAGAGAGAAAGAAACATCAATGTGTGGTTGCCCGTTGGCCATCCCCTGCTGGTGACCTGTCTTGCAACCCAGGCATGTGCTCTGACTGGGAATCGAACCAGCGACCTTTTGGTTTGCAGGCTGGCACCCAATCCACTGAACCACATCAGCCAGGGCATACCATTTTTTAATCGGGTTGTTTCCATTCTTGGTGTTGATTCATATAAGTTCTTTATATATTTTGAAAATTAAACTTTATCAGATGTATCACTGGCAAATATGTTCTTTCATTCAGTGGGTTCATTTGATTTTGTTAATGGTTTCCTTTGTTATGCAAAATCTTTTTAGTTTGATGTAGATCCATTTAATTTTTTTTTGTTTACCTTGTCGGAGGAGATAAATCACCAAAAATATTGCTATGAGAAATAATATGAATTTCTACTACCTATGTTTTCTTCTAGAATTTTTATGGTTTCATGACTTATATGGATATAAGTCATGGATATAATGGATAATTATCTAATCCATTTTGAGTTTATTCTTGAGAATGATGTAATAAGGTGGTCTTGTTTCATTTTTTTGCTTGTGGATCTGTCACATTTTTCTCAATACCTTTTATTGAATAGACCGTCTCTACCCCATTGTATGTTCTTTACTTCTTTGTCAAATATTAATTGACCTTAAAGACATGGGTTTATTTCTGTGCTCTCTATTCTGCTCCATTGATCTACATGCCTTTTCTTATTCTAGTACCAGGCTGTTTTGATTACGGTACCCTTGTAGTATAATTTGATATCAGGTAGTGTGATCTCTCCAACTTTGTTCTTTTTCAAGATTGCTGAGGCTATTTATGGTATTTCTTTTTTTAGTTCCATATAAATTTTTGGAGTATTTGTTCTAAATCTGTGAGATATGCCATTGGTATTTTAATAGAAATTGCATTGATTCTGTAGATTGTTTTGGATAATATGGACTTTTTAATGATGTTAATTTTTACTATCCATGAACATAGTATATGCTTCCATTTATTTATATCTTCCTCTTTAATTTCTTTCTTTAGTATCTTACAATTTTCCAAGTGCAGGTCTTTTAACCTCCTTGGTTAGATTTACTCCTAGGTACCTTACTTTTTGTTGCAATAGTAAATGGGATTGTTCTCTTAATTTCTCTTTCTGATAGTTCATTATTGGTGTATAAAAATGCCACTGATTTCTGAGTATTAATTTTGCATCTTTGCTACTCTGTCAAGTTTACTTATTAGATCTGGAAGTTTTTTAGTGGAATCTGTAGGGTATTCTATATTCAATATTATGTCATCTGTGAATAATGACAGTTTTACTTCCTCCTTTTCAACTTGAATGCCTTTTATTTCTTCTTCTTGTCTCAATGTTCTGGCTAGTATTTTCAGCATGATATTGAATAAGAGTGGTCAAAGCAGACATCCCTGTTTTGTTCTTGATTGTAAGGGAAACAGTTTCAGTTTTTGCCAATTAAGTATGATGTTGGTTGTGGGTTTCTTATGTATGGCTTTTATTATGTTGAGGTATGTTCCCTCTATTCCCACTGTGCTGACAGTTTTTGTCATAAATATTGCTGAATTTTATCAAATGCCTTTTCTGCATCTATTGATGTGATCATGTGATTTTTATCCTTCATTTTGTTTATGTGATTTTGTTTATTTATTGACTTGCAATTTTTTTCCAGTCCATCCCTAGAATAAGTCCCATTTGATCATTGTGTTGGATATTTTTAATGAATTGCTGGATCCGGTTTGCTAATATGTTGTTGAGGATTTTAATATCTATTTTCATCAGGGATATTGGCCAATAATTTCTTTCTGTGTAGTGCTTTTATCTAGTTTTGGAATTAGGATAAAGTTGGTGTCATGAAATAAAGTTGGAAGTCCTTCCTCCAATTAGACTTTTTAGAATAAAGTTGAGAAAAATAGATGTTAGTTCTTTGGACTTTTTGTAAAATTCACCTGTGAAACCATCAGTTTTGGAACTTTTGTTTTCTGGGAGTTCCTGATTACTACTTTAATTTCATTAGTTATAATTGGTCTGTTCAGATATTCTAATTTTCCTGATTCAGTTTTGGAAGACTATATGTTTCTAGGAATTTATCCATTTTTCCCAGGTTGTCCAATTTGTTGGCATATAGCTGTTCATAGTATTTTCTTACAATCCTTTGTATTTCTTTGGGTCATTTGTTACTTCTCCTCTTTCATTTCTGATTTTATTTGGGTCCTCTTCTTTTTTCTTGATGAGTCTGGTTAAAAGCTTGTTAATTTTGTTTATCTTTTTAAAGGACCATTTCTTGATTTTATGATTTTTTTTAAGTCTCTACATCATTTATTTCTTCTTTAAGCTGTATATCTCCTTCCTTCTTTTACTCTGGGGTTTGTTTGTTCTTTTTTCTAGTTTTTTTAGGTGTAAGTTCAGATTGTTTATTTGAGATTTTCCTTGCTTCTTGAGGCAAGCTTGTAATTCTATGACTTTCCTCTCAGGTTTGCTTCTGTTGTGTTCCATCGATTTTGGGTTATTGTGCATTTTCATGTCTCCAGGGAACTTTTGATTTTTCTCTTGATCTCATTGTTAACCCATTCATTGTTTAATAACCTGTTATTTATACTCCATATTTGAATGCTTTGAGTTTTTTAATTGTAATTGATTTCTAGTTTCACACCATTGTTGTCAGAGAAGATGCTTGATATGATTTCAATTTTTTTGAATTTAATGAGACTTATTTTGTATCCTAACATGTGGTCTGTCTTGAGAATGTTTTGTGTGTACTTAAGAAGAATATATATTCTGCTTCTTTAGGATAAAATTTTCTGTAAATATTAATTAAATTCCTCTAATCCAGTGTGTTGTTTAAGGTTGCTGTTGCCTTGTTAATTTTTTGTCTGAAAGATTTATCATTGATATCAGTGGGTTATTAACACCCCCTACAAGGAGTATACTGCTGTCACTCTCTCCCTTAATGTCCACTGAGATTTTCTTCATATACTTAGGTGCTGCTATTTTGGGTGCATATAAGTCTTCAAGGGTTATTTCCTCTCATTGGATTGATCCCTTTAGTATTATGTAGTGATTTCCTTTGTCTCCCATTATTACCTTTGCTTTTTAAAAAATGTTTGTTTTTTTTATTATTAGAGAAAGGGAGGGAGAAAGAGAGGGAGAGAAACATCAGTGTGTGGTTGAATCTTGTGCCCCTCAAACCATGGATCCAGCACAAAACCCAGGCATGTGCCCTGAGTGGGAATTGAACTGGTGACTCTTTGGTTTGCAGGCCAGCACTCAATCCACTGAGCCATACTGGCCAGGGCTCTTGTTATGACCTTTGTTTTGAATTCTATATTTTTGTAATATAAGTATTGCTACTCCCTCTTTTTTATTTGTTTGTTTGTTTCTGTTTGTATGGGATCTTTTTTCATCCTTTTGCTTTTAGCCTGTGTGTTACCTTTTGTCCTGAGGTGGGTCTCTTGTAGACAGCATATATATGGGTCATATTTTCTTATCCAATCAGCTACCTTATGTCTTTTGATAAGAGAATTTAATTCATTTACATTTGTTTATTACTGATAGGTACTTATTTTTGGCTATTTTTTCCTCCCTCCCTCCTTCCCTTCCTTCTTCTAAAAGCAGGCCATTTAACATTTCTTGCAATACTGTTTTGGTGGTAATGAACATTTTTAGCTTTTTTTGGGGTGTCTGGAAGCTCTTTATTTTGCCTTCAATTTTAAATTATACCCTTGCTGGATAGAGTAGTCTTAGTTGTAGGTCTTTGCTTTTCAACACTTTGAATATCACATGCCAATACCTTCTAGCCTGAAGTGTTTCTGTTGATAAATCAACTGACAGTCTTAGGGAAGTGCTCTTGTAGAAAACTCTCTCTCTTTTGCAGTTGTTAAGATTCTCTCTTTGTGTTTAACCTTTGACATTTTAATTATAATGGGTCTTGGTGTTGGTCTCTTTCAGTTCATCTTGATTGGGATTCTCTGTGTTTGCTGAACTTGTGTGACTTTTTCCTTCACAAGGGTAAGGAAGTTTTCAACCATTATTTCTTCAAACAGGTCTTGATCACTTGCTCATTGTCTTCTCCTCCTGGTGCCCCTTTGATGCAGATGTTGTTATGCTCAATGTTGTCCCAAAAGTCAATTACACTTATCTCATTTTTGTTTTTGTTTTTAAAATTCCCTCTCTGTTTTTGTGCTTTGCTTGAGTGCTTACTGTTATTTTATCCTCTAAATTGCTTATTTGACCTTCTCCTTCATCTAGTCTAGAGTTGATTCCTTCTAGTGTATTCTTCATTTCAGATTTTGTATTTTCTACTTCTGACTGGCTCTTTTTTATTGTTTCTATATCATTTTTAATGCTTACTGTATCTTTGTTTAAGTTCTCACTGAGATCATCCATTCATCCTCTAAGGTTCTTGAGCATTGTTATAACTGTTGCTTTAAACTATGCATCTGGTATCTTGGTTCCTTCCATTTCATTCTTTTTTTCTCAGGATTTCTCTTGTTATTTTATTTTGAGTATATTTCTTTGTCTTCCCATTTTGTCTGCCTCTTTGTGCTAATCTCTGAGTATTATGTAGATCTGCTCTGA
Organism: Pteronotus mesoamericanus; assembly: GCF_021234165.1. Classification (NCBI taxonomy): domain Eukaryota; kingdom Metazoa; phylum Chordata; class Mammalia; order Chiroptera; family Mormoopidae; genus Pteronotus; species Pteronotus mesoamericanus. The sequence goes on along the minus strand of NW_026555245.1, from coordinate 27,863,699 downwards.
CTCCCAATTCATTATGATGGCTTTATGATACTTGTGTTTTGTTGGGCTCAGTGGTGTAATCTTCCAAATAACATGAGCTAGGTGCTTCAAGGATGTTTCTTGTGGGTTATGTGTGACCTCTGGTTTATTTGCATCTTTAATGCTGTTGGCTCTGTTTTGGGTAGAGTTAACCCCTCAGACTGGCTGACTATAAGAATATACCTCAATCGCCATGTAGAGATGTTGTGCAGGGACTGTCCCCCAAGGCAGAGTTGTTCCCAGCAGGGTCTTGTGCCAGCCAGGATCCTTCTTTGGGTATGCTACCTGTGTGGCTAGTTGGGTCTAACTCTGGTGTGGTCTGAAGCCCACCAATGGTTGTATAGGTTCTGGGTTCACTTGGGCGAGGTTCTGGTTCAGACTGATATCAGACATTGTGTGTAACTAGCCTTGGACTACCTGTACAGAGCTACTGTTTGAGGCTGCATCTACAGGGCCTGGCTGTGCATGGGAGGAGCTGAGCTGTGTACAAAGGTCAACTTCCTCCAGTTTAGAACTGAGGGGAGATTTGAGGCTCCCTGAGGTCTGGCTTCACCTGTCAATTACCCTGCCTCATGCTGACCTCCAGAACCTTCCAAAGAAAGATTGTATAGAGGGCCAAGGTCCCTCCACAGGATGTGAGTTCGGTAGAGTGGGGTGTCCAGGGTTGGGGAGATGGGGATAGCAGGTCCCCTACTTGGGGGCTATATAGTGAGGTACTGAATGAAGAGAAAGCAGTCCCTACTCCAGAGCCATACTGGTCAGTCTGTTCCAGAGTCTCCACCTCTAGCTCCCCCAAAAGAAAAGCATGTTAGGTTCAGGTTGGGTATAGCAGGGTGGAGACAGCAGGGCTCAAGAAAGCAGATCAAAAGTGTCTCTGCTAAGGGATGGAACTGGTCAAGTCTGAAGTAGCGGGGGAAACACTTTGTCTCTTGCTGATCTATAGCCAGCCACACAATCCAGTGCCCATCAAAGACAAGAGCTTCCAAAGAGGAAGTGCTCTGAAGGTCTCAGTTTTAAACAGCACTCCTTCCCTTCCCCTGTAGCTGAACTCAGCAGGACACGGCTACCAGGACTAGGGAGGGCAGATCCAGACAGTCTCCCATTGGGTATAGTGTCAGTAAGCCTGTATGGAGGGAGGTGGGTGCTTTTTCCCTTTCCTGGGCAAGAGCCTTTGAGGGAGGTGCCCTCTAAAAGTCCCAGCTGCAAGCAGCTTTCCACTCCCCCCATGAGACTGAGCTTAGCAGGGCAGGGCCTCTGGCTTCTGGAAAGGCAGGTCAAAGGAGGGGGAATAGTGCAGACTGAGCTCACAGGGGAGATAGGAGTGGCCTCCTTAATGTAGCCACACAATCCAGCATCTGCCCGTGATTCCCTGACAAAATCCTTTCAGGGAGACACACTTCGAAGGTCTCACTGTGTGGCACTCAGATTCCCCTGAAGGACTGAACTCAGCAGAATGAGTCCACAGGGATTGGAAGGGCAGACTAAATGATTCAACAGGTGGGGAGGAGCTCCAACTATGCATTCAAAGTGGGGAAGAATGGTCCCCTTTCCAAAGCTACAGAGTTCAATCACTGTTTGTCTCTACCAGGGGGTTCTCTAGAAAAAGTGTGTCCGTAAGGTTCTCACTGGGTGCCACCAGCAGACCCCTTTGCAGTACCCCAGCATGGCAGGGTGGTGTGGCCAGAATTTGGAGGACAAAGTAGTGTACTACCCCAGCTGGTACTATAATAGCAGGACTTCTTGACTTGGAAATGTGACATTTAGGTCTCTAGTAGAGCCTGCTCTCTCCCAGGAGGACTGAATCCTCACTGATTTCCACCACCAGATGCTATGCAGCCTCCTGTTCCCATCTTGGTTGCTCTGGGTTGGGGATCCCTTGCAGTGGGGTTGAGCCCTCATGTTCCTAGAGGAGGGGGTTTTGTAGCCAAGTTATCCCTCTGGCTTCTGAGCCATTGGGTGTGTATGTGAGGGGGGGGGGGCAGCACTTTCCACATCTCTGCCCTAATTAGCAGTTTCTGTGTGGTTTCCTCTTTAAATCATTAGTGTAATACTTTAGTTCAGCTAGCGTTCAGTTGGTCATTCAGGTTGATTGCTCTATAATTTACCTGCAAATCTGGCTTGGTGCCAGAAGAGGTGAGTGTAGCTTCTACCTACTCTGCAGCCATCTTGGAATCCCTGCAAATTACTTCTTAATGCTGTAGTATGGGCACTGTAGATTCCTGCCCATCTTCATGACCTTCTGATTGCAAACTAAGTTCAGGCACTTTTGCAGGCTTGTCCTGCTCCTCATCCTATTTTCTATCAACAGTCCTGATTCTTGCCTACCTTGGGCTTTTGTGCTTGCTGTTCTTTTTTGTTTAGATGCTATGACCCAGAATTTTGGCAGTTGTCCTGAATTAGTCAGGACTCAACTCTGATGCCCTATCTAAATGCCACATTCTCTCAGTCATGTCAATTTTTTACTTTCTTTCCTAACAGGCTCCGTATGGAAATTCGTTTGCTCATGTGTCTCTTGTTTCATCTTTTTCTTCCCACCCTCCACATGCACAAACCTGAATGTTTCACATGAAAAAGTTTCTTTCCTGTCCTTTTCACTGTTGCATCCCAGTATTTAGAAAAGAACTGTTCCTGAAATATAATGGACCTATATAATAAATAAACATTGGATAAATGAGTGAGTGAATGACAGGAAATTTTGTGTTTCCAAGCAATCGAAGGTAAAAGGGGAATATGGCCAGTTACCAGCTTTTCATTGTCCAATTAAAAAAATTTCCTGATGAGAGAATCCAAGTTTTTCTGTCAATAGTAATGAAAAAATTTCTCTTATGGGCTTCATATTGGGATGAAACACTGTATTTTATAATGTTCTAAAAAGTATCCTGGAGGCATTTTTAGGAAATTCGTTACTTAGGTAGCTATTTAGTCAGTACTGGAGTCCATCAGATACAGATGATGAAACAGATTGTTTCCCTTATTCTAGGTGCAGCATTTAAAGCTCAGTTCTATAATCAGATTCAGTCTCCCAGCATCTTCTGCATTGTGTCATGTATAACATCACAAAAAACTTATCTTGAACTGGGGTAATATTGTGATTGCCTATATATGCATAATTTTTCCCACTATTCTGTTTCTAGGCCTAGGCCTATTCCATTGACATTCATCCAACCTCCTCTCACTATTCAGTGTAACACTTATATTGTGGTACCCAGAACTGTATCCAGGTCTTTAAGAGTATTTTTCCCACCATAGTATAATATGGGACTTCCAACATCATTTTTCTATAACCTGTTATTTAACTAACATAAATTCTACGGTTGTATTGTGTGTGTGTGTGTGTGTGTATTTGTGTGTGTGAGCCTCATTAGCCATTGAGATTGTAGTTAATCCAACCTGAATTCTTTTCACATGTAGCTGATAGACAAATCACTCTCCTCAAATGTCTTTTACCTAATGCTTCTGCTTTCAGTATTTGATTATCCTTGTTAAATTTCACTTGCTCAATTTTGCCAATTTTTATAGACTGATAAGATCCCTTGTAATTCTAACCTATTATTTTTCTGATTTTTATATCTAGTTCTGTGTCATTTGTAGGTTTGATCCATGTCTCTTATCTCTTTATTCAACAATTTGGCACAATTTTAACAGCTGTACTTACACCCCAGTATTTTACTGAGTTGCTTCCCTGTGGACTTTGCTTTGTTAGTAATGAGTCATTGAGTAATCATCCAGCCCACTGAGAAACCGCTTAACATTAATTCAGCACTCATTATTTTAGCCTTTGTAAGACAAAATCACAAGACTATCAAAATGGCTTATTCAAAATTAGCCACACTATGCCTATAACATTCTAGCCATCTTACAGTAAAAATGTAGAAATTAAAATAAGAAATTGTTAAATGTATCTGAAAATTGTACACATGAGAAATTTTATGACAGTTGAATAAAATTTAACTAAAAGTACTTGGTTAAATTTATCCTCATCAAGATGAAAGAAAAATAATCATTATAATAATAATTGGTATTGGGCACCCACTATATTAGATACTATAAAAGCATTTACAGATATATCTTTTTAAATTTCCCCACAATCATATGAAGTAGAGTCTATTACTATCATTGTTTTTCATATGAAGATTTTCAGAGTTAGAGAATTTGTACAAATTAGCTATGCATAAATGCAAGTAAGCAAGAAACCTGAATTCACCTTTAGGTAATTGATATGATTTGAAATGCCAAGATCTTATATTAATTACAAATTATGTTGTGTTACATGGAGATCAGATCTTGAAAGTGATGAATCCAGTGGAACCTGTTTAATATGAAGAAAGTAAAACTCAAAAGACCCAAAGGAGTTAATTATATTGACCAAGTTAAATTGGAGAAATTCCAAAGTAAGAAAATTAAAACCATTCTACTTTTTTTTAAGTAAAAGGAAATATCAAGGGAATATGTACAAAAGAAAATAACTGAATGGATTCCATAAATGCAGTTCTCATGGATGTCTTAATAAGTTGGCATTGTTCTTTGAGCCAAGTGACGTCAGTCATGTACGCATGCATATGTGCAAGCATAACCCATGATCTGCAAGACAAAGAATGCAATATTGTATTTCCCTCACAAGCTTGAAAGTCACCAGTTTAAACTTTGAAAGTGTTGTTTTCTCATAAGTTCAACACACCATATCTCTTTTAGTTAAGATTATCATAGCACGGTTAAGCACCCAATCAGAGTCTGTCCCTGTGTAGTTATCTGAGATTTAAAGATTAAAGAGAAGGTAGCACCTTGAAATATGTGCAGTAGCCGGGGAAACAAATTACTTGTTTTAAAGACAACCTGCTAACTACATTGATTTGTTGTTCCACTTATTTATGCATTCATTCTTTATGTGCCCTGACCAGGAATAGAACCTGCAATCTTGGCATATCAGGACAAGCTCTAACCAATTGAGGTACGTGGCCAGGGCAAGTTAGATATTTATCTTACACAATATATCAACAAGAAAAACAGATTAACTGGATTGAAGTAGATAATATAAAATATAAATCTCTATAAAAAGAGGTAAATAATTTAAATAAATAGGAAGGCTCTTTTCCAGCTTAAAGCCATTTTGTTAAAAGGAAAATATTTATAAAAGTTACAGACTAACCACCACAAACTACATTTTCAGATCCATTAAAAATACCATCAATGGACTAACAAGCAAATGTTTTGCACAGGCAGTTTACATAAGATAGAAATACATATTGCCAATCATTTCAAGAAAATCTATGCAATATTATAATCAGTTGAGACAACTTCAGATGTTGTTTTTTGACTAGTGAATTGGTGTTTTAAAAACATCCTTTGTACCCTTGAGTGTGTAATGCTGTCCACATCCATATCTAGCAGGTGGGCATGTGGATATTTATACAATTTTTCTTTAAAGTTTGTCATATGTATCAAAAATATTAAACTGTACATGCTTAGGACATGGCATTTCAAGGATTCTATCACTAAGGAATAATCAACTCTACGATGACAGGTATAATTCTTTTATTGCACCACTTTATTCTTATGATAAATAAATAGGTGTTAAAAAAAGTGAATTAAAGAATTAATTATGGTAGTCAGATGAGCCACTGTAAGATCCCTGAGAACAAGACTCTGTATCACTTGCATTTAGAATGGTACCATGAGCACAATATGATCTGAATTACTATTTGTTGAATGAATGAGTTGGAATAATATGGAAACATTAATACTCATGCTTGTGAAACTTTATGAGGAGAATAATTGAAATATAAAGCTATGTGAAAACATGATAAAACATTCTATTTACAGTGAGATTTCAGACTTGAAAATGCATTATTTCCACTTAAATAAAATGATGTACAGGAATCAATAACATTAGTAAATATTAAAGTGATGACTTTACAGTTTGTTACTCTTTTCTTACACTTTTCTGTTTTTTAATTTTTCCATTGTAATACCATGTGCATGTATTATTACTATAACAAAAATGTAAATATAATCGTTTGAGGCTTTAGATTAACACTGAGCCAAACAAAATGAACATAACTGTTCAAAGAGAAATACTATGAGTGCTGTGAGGACTGGATCTATTTGCTCACTTTTCTCTCTTGACACATTAGCACACTTTTTGGCTCAGAGAACTGGATCAGTGTTCATACATTGAATGATTTGATTTAGTTTTGGTTCAGATGGCTGTATTTCAGAATCATGTTCTTTAGACCATAATAACTTGAAAATATCTTATAATGACTTCAGTATTTTGTTCAACTCAGGTTAGAGATAACCTAATATTAACTTTATTCCTACCATTCTGTCAAATGTTATGTCAATTGAATTTCTCTAATCTTGAATTATTCTTAAATTTGACCTTGAAATTTTTTATGATTAACGAATAAGCTTCTCTATGATAATGGTTTTATTTTTTTCATTAGCAGTAACTCCTTGGATCTTCCCCATTGCTAGATATAACAACATTTTTCTTTATTTTTATTTTTTTCATATTTTTTGATTATGTTATTACAGCTGTCCCAATTTTTCCTTCTTTATCCCACTCCATTCAGCACTGCCTACTCATGCAGGCAACTCCCAGACCATTGTTCATGTCCATGGGTCATGTGCATAAATCCTATACTGTACTTTACATCCCCATGGCTATTTTCTAACTACATATTTGTGCTTTTTAATCCTCTCACCTTTTCACCCATTTGCCCACTCTACTCCCATCTGGCAATCATCAAAACACTCTCCATAGCCATGATTCTATCTCTGTTCTTGTTTGCTTAGTTTGTTTTATAGATTCAATTGTTGATAGGAATGTATTTATTGAAATTTTATTGTTTATCATTTGGATCTTCTTCTTTTTCTTGAATAAGTCCCTCTAACATAAAATAATGGTTAGTGATGATGAACACCTTTAGTTTTTTCTTGTCTGGGAAGCTCTTTATCTGCCCTTCAATTCTAAATTATATTTTTGCTTGGTAGGGCAATCTTGGCTGTAGGTCCCCACTTTTGATAACTTTGAATATTTCTTGCAACTCCCTTCTAGCCTGCAAAGTTTCTTTTGAGAAATCAGCTGAAAGTCTTACAGGAACTCCCCTGTAGGTAAATAACTGCTTTTCTATTGCTGATTCTCTCTTTATCTTTAACCTCTGGCATTTTAATTATGATGTCTCTTGGAGTAGGTCTCTTTGCATCTATCTTGTTTGGGACTTTGTGCTTCCTGGACTTGCATGTCTACTTCCTTCAACAAATTAGGGTAGTGTTCTGACATTATTTTTCAAATAGATTTCCAATTTCTTGCTCCTCTGTTCTCCTTCTGGCACTCCTATGATGTGAATGTTGAAACACCTGAAGTTGTCCCAAAAGCTGCTTACACTGTCTTCATTGGGGAGGGGGGCGGGGGGGTTCTTTTTTCTTCTTTTTGCTCTGATTGGTTGTTTTATGCTTCCTTCTCTTACAAATAATTGATTTAATTCTCAGCTTCATCCACTCTACTGTTGTTTCCCTGTAAATTGTTCTTTACTTCAGTTAGTGTATCTTTCGTTTCTGACTGTATCTTTTTTAAGCTGTTGAGATCCTCGCTAAATTCCTTGAGCATCCTTAAAACCAGTGTTTTGAATTCTGCATCTGATGTATTGCTTATCTCCATCTTGTTTAGTTCTTTTTCTGGAGTTTTGACCTGTTCTTTCATTTGAGTCATATTTCTTTGTTGCCTCAGTTTGGAAGCCTCCCTGTGTTTGTTTCTATGTATTAGATTGAGCTACTATCACTCCCTGTCTTGGAGCATAGCCTAATGTAGTGGGTGTCCTGTAGGGTCCCATGACACAGCCTCCATCACCCAAGCTGGGCACTCAAGGTGCACTCACTGTGTGGGCTGAGCACACCCTCCTCTTGTAGTTGAGCCTTGGTTGCTGTTGGCAGGTCAATGGGAGGGATATACCGAGGACAGTCAGCTGAAAGAACTGGCTGTGACCACTAACCACTAACCTCCATCCTCCATGGAGGATCAGCAATGCAGGGGCAGGGTCGTGGTGGTCTGGTGTGGTCTGTAAATGTCCACTGAGTGTACAGGCTTTGGGGTTTCCTGAGTGGTATAGGCCAAGGTCAGTCCCCAATCTGTGTTCTGCCTGAGTTCACCCTGGTGACCTATAAAGCAATCTGCAGATAGTTGCTACTTGTGCTGGGCTTGGAAATTCTAAGCTGTGAATCTAGGCTGGCTATTTCTAATGTCTGGCTTGGGACTACTTAATAAGAAGTACAACAGCTGGGGGCTTACTGAGGCTGGCTGTTGCTTGTTTGGTAGGATTTAGGAAGTTGTGAAGCATGAGCCAAGACCAGCCATTCATATGGAAAAGTTGCAGCTAACTGTTTGGGTGTGTCTTAAGTTGGACTGGAAGGAGTCTCAGGAGATCTTCTTCCCTGAGGAGGGCAAATGGTGTTAGCCAAGTTGATGGTGACTCAGATATGACACCCACCTTCTGGCTCTGTGTCTCTAGTGGGAGGGCTCAGAAAAAGGACTATGGTCTCTGCCTCTCTTTTTCTCTGGGAGAAAGCTGTCCCCCAACTCCCACCTTGATGCCAGACACTTCAGTTCCTTCCTGTATGCCACTGGTGCCTATCAAGCTGCTACCCTAGTGCTGGAGCTCAGGTCAGTGAGTCTCAGTAAGTCCATGTGTGGGTTCTTTAAGAAGAACTGCTATGGTCTCCAGAAGTTTTTTCCATCAACTTAATCACCACTGGTTTTTGCAGCCAAAAGTTATGGGGACTTATCTTCCTGACACCAGAAACCTGGGCTGGGGGTACTGCTGTGGAGCTGGGACTCCTTGCTCCTGAGATATCCCTTATGAATTTTTATCTACCACATGTAGATGTGGGACCAGCCCATTCTACATCTTTGCCTCTCCTACCATTCTGGATGGAATTCATTAATTCTTTAATGTGGTTTCTTTAATTCTGTAGTTGTCTGACTTCCATTTGACTTGATTTCCAATGGTTCTGATTGATGGTTGTTCTATATTTTAGTTGTAATTTTGATGTGGTTATACAGGAAGTGAGCTGTGTTTACCTTTGCTGCCATCTTGACTGGAAGTCTCAGCAATGTTTTTGTATTGTAGTAATTATCATGTCTGTCTCTTAATCTCTGACTTCTGTGTATCCAACTATCTACTTTCTGACTTTTCCACAGCCCGTGATCTCCATTATAGAGGGGATTACATGTTATTTGTCTTATTCAATATTTTAACACAGTTTTTAGCATACAAGAGACAATTCATGTTGGCTGTTTTTAAAATTTATTTTTAAAATTTTTCAATGGCAGTTTACATTCAGTATTATTCTATACAAGTTTCAAGTGTACAGCAAGGGGTTAGACAATAGTACACTTTACAAAGTAGTTTTCCCAATATTTCAAGTACCCATCTAGCCCCATACATAGTTAATACAATATTATTGACTATATTTTACATCCTTGTGATTATCTGTATCTACATATTTGTACTTCTCAATCCCTTTTCCTTTTTCACCTAGTCCCCACTACTCCAACCCTATGGCAACATCATTCTGTTCTCTGTATCTATGAGTCTATTTCTTTGTTTGTTTATTTAGTTTTATAGATTTCACATATAAGTGAAGTTGTGTTTTTTTTATCATCACACAGCAAGCACTGTTATACTAATCTATTGACAAATGCTATCAGTAACCATTATATCCTTAACATAATATTAATAATCTCATAAATTATATAATTCTGCTAAGGAGGAAATATTGATATATATGAAAGATTAGTAAACAATACAGGAGTGAATAAGTGTTAAATAGTGTGGGATAGACAGTAGGTGCCACTGAAGTTAGGGAAAAATCTTGATCAGTGAGGCTGGTGTTCAACAGGGCTGGCGTCAGAATGGAGGTAATGAAAAGTGTAATTTGAATGCTATTGTACTTGCTGAGTTGCAAAAGTTTTGACAGTTTAGGATATTGATCTGTTAAAAAAATCAAGTATCTCATTCAGTTTTGAAAATTAAATATTAATTAGGGTTCACAACTTTCCTTTTAGTGGATAGATATTAAAGTGTTCATTGCATCATTAGTGTGGAATTTTAATCAATATTTCAGTAACTGTATGTGAATTATCTGATGAAATGTTAATGAAGCATTACTTTCTTGCAATCTCTTTTCATATCATAGTTTATACTGAAAGTCTAGTACCAATGGCAAAAATTAAGGAATAAAATATGCTCTCTTGTAGTTCCCTACCGCGTGTAGTAAATTACCTCTTTCAGGGAGCCATGAACTTACCTCTTAATGTGTGGACTATGTCTGGCATACTTCCTCAGGATCTGAAAGTGTCTACATTTCAAATATTCTTTTTTAATACACCTGAGTAAATGAGAAGCTTATGGAAAACATTTGTTTCCTTTGTAACTGCATGTTTAATTTTTGATTGATAATTTATGTTAATATAAGAAGTTATTTTCATTAAGAGCATCGTATTCTGCAGTCCAGAGCTGTCAGTCTTTTCAGTGCAAATACACTAGAAGCCATTAGTGACTTGCATGTGAACCTGCTACAAATGATGAAACTTTGAAGTCTGGTAGTGTTAAATGTATTTAAAATGTTTGAAGTATGTAAAGCTGTGTATATGAAATGTGAATGAACTCTTTTCTTTAGATTGTCAGAGATAGGGCTTATTGTAGATTTTATATTTTGGTCTCCTGTTATTTTATAATGGGTCAGAGGTTATTTAGGCCTCATATGCATATTTCTGAAAGGGCAGCACAGATTGAAAAAATGTCACTGCATTAATGTGCGCCATTCTTGGCTTCCTTGGCTATGCCTACTCATCACAATTATTGCCAAAGCAATGCCATTGTTTGTCCTGTGATTCTCGGCCCATGTAATTTAGACCAACCCATTTCCATGTTCTTAAGGTAATTATGTCCCACCAAATGTCAGCTAAATGACTTTGACATTCAAGATTCGTAACAGCTTTTGAACACCATGTTATCTGTGCTATTTGTAATTCATATTCATGCAAATCCCCAGCCCCAGACACATTGCACCATCCCATCTGCTAAGAAGGTTCCCACTCCTTCCGCCTTTGAATTGAGGCTGGCTAGTGAGGCTGTATACCTTTTGAAAATGTTCTTAAGGTATTTACTGTCTCCATAATTCTACTATAGGTAGTATGTTTTGACCCATTGCAAGTAAGTAAATGATACATATATACATACACACACACACACATCTTAATGTGAGAACTCTTTTTTATAAAATAGCAATTAGTTGTTATTTTTGGAAATATGCTATTATTTTTATTTTGGGCAGTGGCAATAACTTGCCCAGATTATTTTTTTGGCTAAGTTTATCTTTGCTTTGTTTGTAAAACAGGTAAAATATGTACCCTATAAAATCCCAATAAAAGAAAAATATGTGAAGATATGTCAAAACAGAGGGATCAATACCTCGTATTCTTGTATGACATAGATACAGTAAGTGTCTGATTGGAAGATTCTCTTTCTCTCACATACACACACACACCTGTACACATGCACACACAAGAGTTAGTAAAATTCTGTGATATACCAGGCAAATTGTGGTTGTCATAAAATCTCTCTGCTAGGTATTTTTAAAAGTCAGCTTTGAAAATAAATTTTCTTAAGAGCAGTTATTGTATGCTATGAAAAAGTGACCCAACAACACAGTATCATGTTCTAGGTGGCTACACCCTTGGGAATAGCTCTTTATTTCATAACACAATTACAAACCCCTCAACTCTTTTATCAGCCATGTGAATTTATGTTTGATTAGCTGACCTCTCCAGTCATTCCAGAGGAAAATAATTTCTCATCATAAAATGAATATATTCCTGATGTTACTCATCCAAGAAATATACTTCATAGAATTGCTCATGTGAACAGCAGTTTAATCACAAATCAATGCTAGTAATTTTGTGTCTGTCCCTGTGAATTACAATTTAAGGCTCATATTGGAATCATGCCATTTACTTCTGATTAGGAAATACAAGGGCCTCTCCTATTTCTATTTCAGCTACTTTTCATGCTAATTGCCTGTCTCTTTTAGATGTAAACTTCCCTTGCTCCATATCCATGCAAAAAAAAACATTGTTTATGCCACATAACCTAGAATTAATTATAATAGAAACAGATAGAATTTAAGTAATGGCTTGAGAACATCACTCTGTTGCAATTCATTTAAAATGATTGAAATGTCTAATTGAATTAGACTTTCATCATTCCTGTTTGGAAATATTTTCCATTATATATTTTAACTATTATTGTTTAACCATATTTATTTAAAAACAAGAGGAAAAACAAATGTTCTACCCCAGATATCATTGCATTGCCATAACCAAAACAGATCACCCTGGCCCACCTTTAAATGGAAGCTCAACATGTTAGGCCTTCGTTCTTTGACCACTAGCGCAGAAATCTGTCATACCCTACAAATCATACTTTACAATGAATTCATATTATTAAAAGAGAGCACATACTGCAGTGCATTTCAGAGAGAATTTCACTACAGAATTAAAGAAGTATAAAGTTAGTTTGTACATTTTGTTAGGAAGGAAAGGAAAGTAGTATTTTTTAAAACATTCTATTTCCTGGCACTGTACTAGGTTATATCTTCATAATAAATGCCATAACATTCATTCTTCACAATCAGCTTTTATGTTCATTGTTGTATGTATATTAAATGCCAGTTAATACGTTAAACACTGAAGACAGAACAGTAAGTAGTATCTTACGATTTGATGCTCTATTCTAATTTTGTGAATAATTAATTGAACACATGCATGTAAACAAATATTAACAATATAGGGTGAAAGCCTGTGTAAGGACAGTTTGTAAAAGAGACTGGTGGTTCAGGAGATTGTTTGCTTCTGTTACCTTATCCCCTTGGCTTTTAAAAAATTTAATGTAATTTAAATATAGTAAAGAGCCTAAATCTTAAGAGCACAATTTGTTACATTCTTTCATTTGTTTTCCACCGATGTAACAACTACCTAGAACCATATATAGAACATTTCCAACAGATGCAGAAGGCACCCACATGCCTCCTTTCAGTTAATATGCCTCTCTAGATAAAGACTGCTCTATTCTAAATTCTTCCAGAATGTTTTTGAGATCCATACATGTTTTATGTCTCAAAAGTAGCATTTTTTGTTATGTCTATATAATAAATAGTTGTATACATATATCACAATTTATTTTATTCAACTTTAAATGGACATTTGCATTGTTTTCAGTTTTGGGCTATTACAAATACACTACTGTGAATGAATATTTTGTGTATTATTTTATACACAGAAGTATGCTCTTCTCTTGGGTATATACTTCAAAGTGGAATTGCTTGATCATAGATTATGTGCATATACACTGTTAGTAGTTATTGCCAAACTGTTCCCCTAGGAGATTGTACAAATTTGGGCTCATATCAGCAATGGAAAGGAATTATTATTTGCTATACACCTTCCATTTATTAGGTCTTTAATTTTTCTCAGTATTATATGTGATTATTAGTTTAATGACCTTATATATCTTTCATTACTTTTATTTATTGGTATTTTATATTTAATGATGAAATTTTAAATAGCATTTTAAATGTTCTTTTTATGTTCTTTTTTGTGTCTGGTTTATAGAAATACAATTTATTTTATATATATGTTGACCTTGAATTCAGTCACCTTACTAAATCCCATTATTAATTTTAATAGTATTTTTATAGATTCTTTTCAAATTTTCTATGCATATAATAAGGCCAATTTTAGCTTTTCCTTTCAATCCCTTTACTTTTTATTCATTTTTCTAGCATTACTGCATAAATAAAGCTCTCCAACACAATTTTGACTAGAAGAGGATATATTAGATAACTTTTCCTTGTTCTTGAATATAGAGGGAAGCATTTAACATTTTGCTAATAATTGTAATATTACTTGCAGATTTTTTAGTAGATATCCTTAATCAGGTGAAGAGCATTCCCTTTTATTACTAATTTGCTGACACTCTTTTTTGCCATCTAAAATTCTTTTATTTATTTATTTATAAAGTCATATTTACTCTATTACAGTTGTCTCAGTTTTTCCCCCTTTGCCCTCTCCCACCCATCCCACCCCACCCCCCGCTCCCACAGTCAACTCCCACTCTGTTGTCCATGAACATGAGTCATTCATACATGTTCTTTGTCTAGTCCCTTCCTGTTCTTTCTATCATTTTCCTCCTTCCTCATCCCATCTGGTCACTTTCAGTCTACCCCATGTTTCAATGCCTGTGGTTTATTTTGTTTGTTAGTTTATTTTGTTCAATAGATTCCACTATAAGTGAGATCATATGGTATTTGTCTTTCACTGACTGGCTTATTTCACTTAGCATAATATTTTCCACTTCCATCCATGTCATTGCAAAAGATAGGAGTTCCTTCTTTCTTTCTCTCTCTCTTTTTTAAATGCAGATTTATTTTATTTATTTATCTCTTTAAATGTAAAAATCCATTATAAAATATTTAAAAAATTTAAATCCATTTTAAAGTCTCAGCAATTAAAACATGACACCAGCACAGAAATAATCAAGTAGATGAATGAAATAAAAGGACCATCCTAGAAACAAATGTGCATGTCTGTCTAACAATGTAATATATGATTAAATTGATAGTTCAGATCAATGGGTAAAATAAAGCTTATTCAACAAATAAGGTGTATGGACCACTATTACTTGAAATAAAACAAATATAGAGCCCTATTTCACATATTATACAAAAAATATTCAGGTGAGTTACAGATCAATATGTCAAATCTAAGGAGTTTTAGGAGAAAATACAAAATAATATTTTTCTTACCCTGAAGGAACACATTCAAACCTAGAAGCTATAAAGTAAAATATTGACAATATGGCTATATTAAACATTTAAGACTATAGAGTAATATACATATTAAAAAGTTTAAAGGACAATAGAATAGGAAAGTATTTGTGACCCATCTAAAAAAGGGTTAATAGATTTTTATTTTAGGGAAAAAATTCTACAAACATTTAGTCCAAAAATGGAAAAAGAATACAAAAGAAGTCATTGAAAACTTTTTAAAAATAATAGAAATAGGTAACAAATACACAAAAACAGGTTTAGTTTCAACAAATAGTAAATGAACAATTAAAATAACACATCATTGTCACAATCAGATTAATAAGTAGTGAAAATATTGGTAATATCAAGTAATGGTGGCTGTGAAAGGAACTGGGTATTTATAGACTCTTTTTTTTTCATCTTAAAGCAGTCCCTTTAGCATATCTTGCATTGCTGGTTTGGTGGAGGTGTATTCTTTTAGACTTCTTTTGTCTGGGAAACTCCTTATTTCGCCTTCTGTTTTAATCCAGAGTCTTGCTGGGCAGAGCAGTCTTGGTTGCAGGCCTTTTCTTTTCATGACTTGGAATATTTTTTGCCACTCCCTTCTGGCTTGCAGTGTTTCTGTTGAGAAGTCAGCTGTTAGCTGTATTGGGGCTCCCTTATATGTTACTTATATGAAACTACCTGTTTCTCCCTTGCTGCCTTTAGGATTCTCTGTTTGTCTTTGATATTAATCATTTTAATGATGATGTGTCTTGGAGTGGGCCTCACTGGGTTCCTCTTGAATGGGACCCTGTGTGCTTCCTGGACTTATGTGACTTTTTCTTTCCTTCAATTAGGGAATTTTTCCATCATTACCTTTTCCAGCAGATTCTCTATCCCTTGGTCCTCTTCTCCTTCTGGTATTGCTATTATACAGATATTATTACGTTTTAGGTAGTCCTGCATTTTCCTAAATGCTTCTTCATTCTTTTTGAGTCTTTTTTCATTTTCTTGCTTTTTTTTGAGGGGGGGAGCTTTTTTCTACCTTATCCTCCAGCTCACTGATTCGATCCTCTACTTCATCTAGCCAGCTTTTGATTCCTTCTACTGTGTACTTCAATTCAGAAATTGTATGCTTCATTTTCTCTCATCTCTTATTGATAGTTTCTATGTCCTTTTTGATGCTGATATAGTTTGCAGTAAGTTCCCCATAGTTTCTCTGTAATTTTTTGTAATTCTCTCTGATCTGACTGAGCTCACTGAGCTTCTGTAGAGCCGTTGTTTGGAACTCAATATCTGATAGTTTACTTGCCCCTATTTCATTTAGTTCTCTTTGTGGGGATTTCTCCTTTTCCTTCGACTGGGGGGTATATCTTTGTTTTCTCATTATTTGTGAGACTCTTCTTTTTTGCTTCTGCTTCTTAAATTGATTTGTCTTGATTTCCTTACTTTGTGGTATGAACTTCTGTTGTAGGAAACTGCTGTTTTTACTTTCTGGATCTGCCTCCACTGTGCTGGTGATGGCAGTGCTGATGATGTCAGATGTTGTCTCTGACCTTAGGTAGTCTATTTGAGACTTCTAGGAATCTGCTATCTGTGGCTGTCTCTTTCAGCTGTTAATTAAGTCTGTCTGCACTCAGCAGGCCTGCTTAGACAGCTCAGAGCAGAGTGAAGTCCCCCTTGGGGGTTGGGTTATTGGGTCCTCTCATGCTGCTGCCACTCAGAGGAGTGGTCTGCCTGAGCCAGATGGCTGCTGCTGCATGGGGGATGAGTCAGCATCCAGATCCCGCTGGCCACTCTCTCAGTTCTCTCCCCAAAGCCTCCATCTCCAGTCTCCCCTCAGGCATCTCCAGCCAACTCTGCCCCCACTTTTGCCGGAGACCAGGGTAAGTGGCAGTTAGATTGCTCTGATTCTTCTGTCTCTGAGGTTATAAGGCTCCTCTCTCACTATTGTTCAGTTGTTTGTTCCAGGTGATTTCTGCACAATTTAGTTGTAATTCCAGGCTGGTCCTGGGAGGAAGTCAGTGTGACTTCCACTCACTCCACCATCTTGATTCTCCTCCAAAAGCTAATTTTTAATATAGAACAAGTACTGTAGATAATTTCAGTGGTATTCAGGATTAGGGGAATTATAATTTTATTATGGAAAGTTCCCTGAAATTCCACATGTAAATATTTGGGTGTATAAGTATTATAGAAACAATTGGGTTCCATTTGTAATCATAGATACTTTATTTCTAGTTCTAATACATTCTCACTGATCTTGACCCCTTTTAGCAGCATGTGTCTTTTATAATAATTTGTGTTCACAGTTATTTTACCTATCTGCATCTTCATATTCTATTATAAACATTCAAAGGCAGGGAACATGTCATATATATATATATATATATATATTTATTTATAAACCCAACACAGAAAATAGTTGACACGATGAGTGTTTTTGAATAAAGTTGTAATTTGACATTTTTGGAATGGATTGTCATTATTTAAAATCAGGCTTAATTTTATACATATTTCAATAATAATCTATACAATAAACTGAATTTTCCATAAGTCAAAGTTTTAATTCTATTATCCACACCACTACTATTATCAAAAGACAATTGAGTCTACAGCTTCTTTCCTTCCTTCTCAGACCACAGGACAATTAGTGAGTTCTTCCTGCGTTGAACATTGTATGAAATGTTTTGTCCATTTACTCCTTACACTAATCCTATGAAGAAAGAACCATCATCATGCCCGCTTCACAGATGAGGAGACCGAGGCTCAGAGAAGTTAGAAACCCTGTCTAAGTTATGTGATTATGAGTAGTAAAAGAGGGTAGCAAAGTATATAGATATCTGAGACTAAGAAATTTGTGAGTACAACATTAAAGCATATACCCTTAGTCTTGAGCAGCAAACAAATAGTGAACTTTTAAAAGTGGGTTGTTTCTTGTTGTAGCATGTGTGAGTCAGTCCTGACTGAGCAAATAAGTACATGTATCAACATTGTTGGGAGATAAAACTTTCACTGAGGAAGGAGGGAAATAAAAATATAAAATAGGAGAAGAGAAGGATGAACCATGTGAGAATGGTTAGCAATTAAGGGACTGGAATAGACTCTTGATTACTGAATTGTCTATGTGTATATTTAGGTTTATATCTACATATTTAGGTAACAAATATATACATGCTTATATATTTGTGTACATTGGTGTACAAGGGGGGACCCTAAAGAAACCATAATTATATTCAGGAGGGCAAGCCCCTTGTAGAACTGGCTTCCCCTGCTAGATGAGTGTTCTAGGAACCCATTTGTATCAGTGTACCAGCTGGCCTTTTGTGAGAAGCTTGTGTTCAGCTTCAGTGAATTTTTTGGAAGACTCTTTCAATGTGTTTGCCCATTTCATGATGGGTAATTTACAAGCATACCTGACTACAATGCACTGAGTGTTCAGCAGCTTTTGACCAAAAAATGGCATGATCCTTGTGCCTCACCCTCCCTATTTACCTGATCTTGCCCCTAGCAACTTTCTTCCCCCCAGATGAAAAAAGTCCTCACAAGGAAATGTTATGCCAATGTGGGGAAGAGGTGAAACCAAAAATGGCAGAAACACTAAAGGGCATCAAAATTGGCGAGTTCAAAAACTGTTTTGAGCAATGAAAAAAACATCTTGTTAGGTGTATTGCATCAAATGGAGAGTACTTTGACAGTGACAGAAGTTTAAACATGTAAGAATAAATACTCAATTTTTTATAAATAAATTTCATTTTTGGGAGGGTACCCCTCATGTGTATAACTGTATAAACTCTGTCCACTGAAAAGGCCTGGAAACACACACAGAATACCCAGATCTTAATTTCTAATATCACACACTAATAAAAAGGATCAGGCTCCTTGAAGAGGTGCTGAGCACAGAACTGAGGCAGAGGAGACCAGCCTGACACATCTTGTTATGTCGAAAAGTAAGAAAGTCATGAAAGCAATGATAAGACCTGTTACATAAGCATAGGAGTTAACTTACAGGGGCTACCTCCTGCCAAACCAAGAACAACTTGAGCGTCAAATAACTAAGGAGAATAATGAATTGTAAACTATTGGATAATTAGGAATTTATGAATTCATATCACTGATAAATATAATGTGGGAAAAAATAAATGTGGGAAAAGAAAAATGGGGATCTTGTTTACAGAAAAATGCCAAATGCTGTCTATTAAATAAGGGAAAAGCGCTGTAGGTGGAAAATCACTTTTGTAACCATCACAGTAAAAATTGGGTCAAGCAAGAATCATAATAAATGCTTTACTTGAGATGAAAATTTTGATGAAGAGCAGGATATTTTTTTGATCTTAAAGAATCTCCCTGCAGACCCTTATTATTAGGAAGGGAAAAATTATACAGTAAGAGAATAAGGTAGCACCTTGAGCAGGTAAGTAAAATTAATTTCAGATATAGAAACATATTGACTTAATGTACCTTGGAATGCAATATTTCAGAAGGACATGTCACTTACATTGTATTCCAGCTGGAAAGATATAACCTGAATATAATAAAGAAGAAACACCCTACAAACAAAATGGGGAACATTTTATTTAAAAAGGAGGGAGGTAGAGATTATTCAACAGAAAATTTATTTCAATTTCATATAAGATGGAGAAAGACTGAGGAACTATTCTGATTAAGGGGACTGAATAGCTATGACACCTGATTTTAAACCTCATCCTGCACTGGAGAAAAACTGCTATAAAGGAGATTATTAAATTCAGTTTTTAAAAATGGAATAGATCCTAGAGTGGTATTGAAGCAGAGCAGCTAGCCCAGCCCAAAGCTGAAGGATACATTTGATTCATATTACTTATAAAGAGAATATGATCTATATGGCTACATGTTAAAAAAAAAGCTAGTGGTAAATGGATAATTTTTAAAAGAAAAACATGAAATCATTTAAAACTAATATTTCAAGTGATTGAAGGAAAATATTTTCTCTTCTCATAATATAAAATGTCAAGAATTTTGCAAAGTGTTGGAAACAATACTTTGTTTCCAGTGGTAGTTCACACCTACCCTCCTTTCTAGGCTGTAAAATTTCAAACTTGGTGGCAGTGGTGAAGATGAATCAATTAATTCAGATTAAGTGGTTTAGCTTTTTTTTGTTTCATTGATTCTTATCACCTTTAAGTATGAATTCTTGTTGAGAAATATTTAATAATTCTGATTTTGAAAACTAAATCTCTTTAAATTAAAAGTAAAATACATACTCTGTATAATATAAAATGAATATTTCTGAGGAATTACTAGGGACAATGATAAGACCCAAATCAATTCTACTAACCACAATCAAATAGGAAAATTTCTTTTGAGGATACAATTTGTGACTAACAAAACTAGAAACTAGGTATATGCCATCATGATAACCAAAATTAATTTAATTTATATTTATTCTTTTGTAATATTTGTGCTTGATGGATGTCAAAAGTCTTGTATATTTTCCCTGACAGCTCATACTTCTCTGTGGTATTGGCTACTGTTGGGAAACGCCCTGCCTGGTTTCAGGCACTGTAGCCTTGCCAGCAGATGAGAGGGCCCCAAGGCTGGAAATAATCAAGGAGGACTTGGGAAAACAGGCCACTAAGGAGATGAAAACTGTCACCCTGGCTGTGCCCCTGCCACCTTCACGGCATCTTGGTTGTCCCTGTGATGGTGGTCAGTTGTTGATGGTGGGTAAGTTCTCTCAAGAGGAGGGACAACCTAAGTCAGATATCGGCTGGAAAGGCAACAGACATGAGCATGGGGGACACAGAGAAAGGGCAAAAAGGCCCACACCCCTTGGCTCAGCTTGGACGTGGCCAGAGTCCTCATTCTATCTGAAAGAAGTCTCCTTGTCTCTTGGGGGCTCTGCCCCGCCCACCTGGCTCAGGCTTGAAACAATACTAAAGACAGGTTCAGCCCTAAACTGGATGGGCAATTCCTGGGGACAATCAGGTCTAGAAGTAAGTTCCTCTTAAGCGTGCTTTGTTCTTCCCTCAAAAGTGATAATAACCAGATCACACTGGGAAGGAGATTTAGTTTATTCATAGACCCTGACCTGAGGCAGATCTCTTGTGTTCCTCCAATTGTTATCCATGATCTCTGTTTTCTGTAAACATAGCCTTTTGACATTGATTGATGAGCTTTGCTGTATACCCCTGTGCATATGGTTCTCAGTAAAAGCCTGTGGACATGGGTGTTCGGGGCCTTCTCTCCTCTAGAGGGAAGAGCCATGTCCCCTCTCCTGGCAAACAGAGAAGTGTTTGCAATGACTCGTGTTTATTCCCCACATCCGTGACAACCCTGGGACGGGCTCTGTGGGATTCAGAGCCCCACTCCCTCTTCAGCTCGCCATGGACAGCAACCCTCAGATCCAGGAGTCCCACACTCCACTGTGGCACTTCCTGAAACGCATTGCCCCCCATGACAGTTACATCATATTTTCAACCAAAGGACTAAAGCCTAGGTTCTAGGCATTGATTAAAATCTGGACAGTTAAGAGTAGAAAAGAGCTGAGCTTCAGAGTAGATGGAGTGTCTCTGGAAGTATAGTTGTCTTTCTCCATGTGCTTTTACCTCAAAGACCCTGGCCCTCAAATGATGCCCATTTTCCAAGAGTTTACTGAGTACCTGGCTTTGTGTGTTGGAGTAGAGGAGGTAGAGGGAGTTCTTTAGGGCCATCAGAAATACCTTCACCTCTTACTTACTCAACACCCAGCAGGTATTAGTATTAACTGACGTTCCTCTCCTGCTCACCACAGAGCACATCTAAAGCAGGCTTTTTCAGCCTTTTCCATAGCAAAGATCACGTGATGATCCTCCCAGGGGAAAAATGTGTGTAAAAGAAAAAAGTAAATGTGTGTAAAAATGGAAGTTTATAATTTCTAAATATTTATCACATGTTGAAAACATAACTGGAATGAAGTTGGGGAATTAAAGAGGATTCTAGTTCCATTTTATCCTCAGTAGCATTTCCATGTTTACACTCTTCATTCTTGCTCTAGCGAACAGGATGGCTCTAATCAAACATAGGGAAACAATAAAACACCTGTAGTTTCTTAGCAGTCATAGTCCCTGAGGGACTGGGATCAACATTCAGTGAGATAAAAAACTGTTGTCATCAAGGAGCTATAGAAATAGGATAGAGAATGTTTTTCTAGCTTTCACAGTCAGAGTGGCAGTGCTGTCTATTTGTTCTCTTATAGAGCAATCCTAGCTATCTTTTAGATATACTTTACATGCATTTTAAAAAATTTAATTCTTCCAAAAATTCTACAAAGAATTGATTAGTATTGTGCCTATTTTACATGCAAATAGACTGAGACTTAGAGTTTTAACAAAACAGAGGTTAACAAAATAGAGGAGTCAAAACCCAGGCCTCCTTGATTCTGCTTTACTGCTATAACACATGAGATTGCAGATATGGTTTTCTTCATTATCCAGGTATCACTGGAGTGAACCCCAGTAGTCATTTAACTTCCTCAATCTCCAAAAGAAGAAACTGAAACCTAGGGAAGTTGGGTGAATTGAGCATGTTAACAAGCCAGTTTCTGCCTTAGTAAAAATAAAATACTCATCTTTGGTCTCCCAGTAAAATGCTGCTGTGCTCTTTCCTGTACCTGGATTTCAGTATCCCTCCTAGCAGCTATTATAGAGTATGTTTCATGATGAATAATCCTTCTTTTTACTATTAAAAGTATTTGTTAACATTTATAGTTTTTCTTTCAATTTTATTATATTACAATATACTATATAACAGTTCATTGTGTTGGGCTAAGTATTGTCTTTTGAAAATAAAGTATGGAAGTATAACTTTTGTTAAATTTATCTAGAAATCAATGTGATGAAATTAAACCTGTCTGATTTGTCGAAAACAGAAAAGCATACTTTAGTACTTTAAAGAAAAAAGAAATAATAAAACAAATTGTCTTCATTCCTTAAGGCACTTTACAATGGTAAATTAGTTTATCAGTTAAGTAAATGAATTTGAAATAAAATTAACTCTAATTATTTTAGAAATTCTGTCATGAAAGTCAAGGTATTTTAAGTCATTTCTATTTAAAATAAATATAAATTTATTCTTTTTTATTATTACTTCAGTACTAAGACCATTCTTTGTGGGAACATAAAGGCCTATCCTACTGCTCAATTCTGGGGCACAAAAATTTCAAGTATTATCCAGGAGTTTCAAGTATTTTTTAAAAATATAATTTTACTCATTGAATATTTTGTTAATAGATTTTGTTTTTTATATAGAAATGGAAAAGATATAGTGGCTTAGAGAGACAACATTTGTCTAGTGATTTTGGAATTAAAGACAGAGGACTAGGCTTAAGTTTGAGCTCTGTTATTGATTTCCTTCTTGCCTTGTTTGTCTCTTTTTATCCTCTTTCTATCTTTCCCCACCATGCTTTTTGTCCTAAGACTACACCATAGGCCTCTGTACTTTCGGGTTTCTAGTCAGGAGCAACCAGTGCAAAGTGGGTCAAGATTTTACTTTCCCCTTACTCCCTTCCTGCTGGTCACAGTGGGTAAGGGACTTGTCTTCACTGAAAGTCAGATGTCTCTCTCCACAAACTTCTCTCTCTTTACCTTGGGAATACTCTATTCTTGTCATCCTTTAAACCTAGAAGTAATAAGCACTTTCTACTTAGACCTGTTCCTTGTTGACTTTTCTACATCCTTAATTTACTTTTATAAAGAATGCCTTTATTCAACTCTCTTCAGTTACCTAGTTTGAGTGTGTCACCTTTTTTCTTCCAGGACTAAGACTGATAAACTAAATTACCTTGAAAAATCATATTTTATCTTTGAATTTCAAATTTTTCTTTATACAGTGCACATAGTAATGCCCACCACTGAGCATTGTTGAGATTGCTCATCTCTGTTCTCAAGATAGAATTTGAACTTGACAACATTAATTTAAGGCCTGTGCCTACTTCCTCAGTTTTATCTTTTGCCAAATTCCCTTCTCAATATCTCTGCTTTAGCCGTATTGAAATACTTTCAGCATCCTTGCCTGCTAAATGCTCTATACTTGATGCCTTATAAATAATTTATATCATCTGATACCCTCTCTAGTATCTTCTTTTCTCTTCCCTTCAGTAAAGTCTTCTGAGTATCATTTAAACTAGCAAGTCTATCCTTATTAGTCTCATTTCCAACCTAAACTGAACTAAATATTTTTTTCAAAATTTCCTCTGTTGTCTTTTATTACACACATTATGGCACTCAATTGTTCGCCTATTTGAATAGAATAAAAACTCCTAGGGTCAGGGAAGAGGTGTCCCTAATTGGAATTACAGTATCTACACAATCCTGGTCTCACAATGGGGAGTAAATAAAAACTTATTGTATGATTGTATGTGCATATGTGTGTGTGTGTATGGTCTGTCCAGAAAAAGTCCAATCATTATAGATAGAATGAGAATGGTTTGTGTGACATTGATGTATCTTGGCCGCCAAGGAGAGTGGACTGGGATGCACTTGCATGAACAATGATGACTTCACTGTACTAGTCAGTAAGGGTGGTAGATGCTGTTGAGTAAGCATGTATACTGTGTGGCAGTTGCATTCAAAACGACTGAGCGAATAGAACAATGAATCTGTATAAAATTTTGCATTAAGCTTGAACATTTCTCTGAGGAAACTATTTACATGATTCAGAAGTCTGTCACTATGGGCAATTGATGATTGTCAGCTTCATCATGACAATGTGATGACCCATGCATCACATCTCGTGCAGAGTTTTTTCGCAAAACACCAATTCACTGAAGTGACTCAGCCCCCCAATAGCCAAGATCTGATACTCTGTGACTTCTGGCTTTCCCCAAAACTAAAATAACCTTTGTAAGGGAGGAGATTTGAGACTGTCAGTGAGATTCAATGGGGCAGTAAATATAATTGGGCAGCTGATGGCAATTGGGAGAACTTTGTGAGGTCCCAAGGTGCCTACTTTGAAAGGGACTGAGGTGTCATTGTCCTATGTACATGTCTTGTATCTTGTATCTTCTTCAATAAATGTCTCTATTTTTTATATCACATGGCTGGATACATTCTGGACAGACCACACACACACACACACACACACACACACACACACACGAAATAGGTTTTCTTTGAGAATTCTTGATATTTTCATAATATTAATCTATTAATTTGTTACTATAAGACAAAATGAATATAAATCAAAACAACAAGACAAGCAAACAAACATGTCTTACTAACCTATTCTTTGTCAGTTTTGATTAACTTAAACTTATATATCATTCCAAAAATATACCTTTGAGGGCCCAGATATAAGGAAACATTCCCATTTATGGTGTTCTTGAGACTGAGGCTATTGAGATGTTAGCAAATCATTTGAAGCTATTTCAAATTATATTTGGCCCCAGCCTGGCAATCCCTCAATAAGAGAGGTACACTGTGGCATCAGGAAATAGAATTTGGTCAGGATCTGTCTCTATAGATAGTACTCTTCTGAGAACCAAGCTTAACATTTATTAACTCTTTTGAACTTTTATAAGATTTGAAATGGAGTTATCTGGATAATTGTCTCATTTCTTTAATTCCTATGTTCTATGGGATTTGATATGTTTAGCACTGTGTGAAATAATCCTCAAGAAGCTTGGAGATATAGTCTGGCAACAATTTTTTAGCTGGTTGTTGTGTTCTTGTTTATGTTTTCATGAAAAATATTGAATAAGCAGTGATTTATTGTGCAATCTTGATTCACATTCTAGGTGATGGAGAACAAGTCTGCTGTGCATGTGGAACTCATTCAGCCAAGGTTTTTGTTTTATTTTTTACCCATATTGAAAAACCTAGGAAGTTTCATTTGTCCTTTTTTGAAACAATTATTTTATAGAAGTCTATTATGTCTATCTTGTAGATTGTGCTTAAAAACTTCTCACCATTTTAGTAGTGTTATTGGGGAATGAAAACAGTTTTTAAAACTTGGCTATTGGCTTTTGATATGCCTTTCACATCATTTCATATCTCAATTTGAACTCGTTTTCATTTTTTCCTTTAGACAGCAGGAAATCACATTAAGTGCACAATAATGCTTGTGTTGTGATAGGAAGTCATTGAAAAATCTTTTAGTAGGTACTTCCAAATAAAGATAAGGTTTCTGGGAGCTGACAAGCATCAAATAACCAAACATGGCTGTCAGCTGAATTACACATCTTTATCTTCTTGTTATTGTATTGCTGAATCTATTTGCTCGATTGGTTTTTCAATCAGATGTGACCTTTTCACCATTTGTGATGGAAAAGGGCACACAGCAAAATTACTAAACAAGGCTGGAATTTCAGAACCGCTCATTAACATTTCAATTTTTATTTTATTTACTTAAAGGAGCTTTCCTATAACCTAGCTAATGAGAATGGATCATTTAGTTGTTCTTTAAACACCAATGGACATATTATTTTTAAACTTTTAAACTAACTATTTATAGATGAGCAAAGCCTAAAGTGAGGAAACCCCCCATCTCGGCTCTTCCCCACCCCTCCCCGACAATAGTGTTGCCACCAGAGAAAATGTCCAAGGCACAGGCTCCTCATTTAAATGCAAGACTAGCCTGTTTACAAAAACTGTGCTATAGGATGGCAAGAGAGTGCTCGTCAGCCTGAGCTGGAACCTGTACACCCTAGTTTCTTATCACATAGCAGCTTCAGGCTCTTTTCCAATTGCACCTAAGATGCCCTCTAACGAGCGCCTGTGGTTAGCAGCGGACAAGAGGGAGTATGAGATTGTGGCAATATTTCCCCCAGGAAAGGAGAAAAATGCATACTTTATTTAGATTCTAAATTAACCAAACCCCAGAAGGCTACTTGGAAGGGAATTGACATCATGAATTTAAAATAAGTCACAATATTTGTCATAAAGATTTAGGATCTATAAAGGGAGACGTTGTGTCTGAAGGAGTAAATCATTGAAGATCTCTAAAGACACAGAACTTGTCCCAAGGGATATCACACATTAACAATTACTTAATTAGTTGAGTTTTCAAACTTTTAGAACATAGGATGTAAAGATTTGTTGATTATGAGGGTATGCTTTTCTCATCATGGGGTAAAATGTTCTATTGGGGTATTTAAGGAAATATTTTAAATTTTAATATTTTAAAATTATATATATGTTTTATTAAATAAAGAGTATACACTGAATTACACATCTTTATCTTCTTGTAATTGTATTGCTGAATCTATTCAGCATTACTTTGCTATTCAGCATTGAATTCAGCATTACTTTGTGGATTGACATTGCTTCTTTCATTGGCCTGTATATCCTGTGGCCATATAGCATCGTTGAGTTTACCCAGATAAAGAAAAACTATGGGTATGAAGAATGATGTCTACTTACTAACCATATTCCAGCAAAGTTCTTTGAATAGTTTATGGCTGAAATTGAAAAATGAATAACTTAAGTAAAACAGCCAATGGTGACTTCTTGGGGTTTGCATAACTTTTTCTAGCTATGAGGGTTTTCAAACCGTGTATCAAAATAAACTCTTCTTAGATTTAGATACTAAATGTGAAAATTGAAGAATGTTTAACAAATTAGCTGTAGAAAATTTATAGTGTGCTAAATGGTATTTGGAAAATAAAACAATGAATATAAGGACTATATCTACTTTCATTTTAATTCTCTATTTTAAGTAAATTTATCATGTGTTTATTCAAATAATTTTAAAATGTTTAAATTAAATATAATTATAAACATACACACAATTTTTGTTGTCTCTCCTAATGAAACAAATATATCCCTAAAAGACTGGTTTGAAATAGCATATAGAATTGCCAGTCTTTTTATTTTTACATATTTATGTAAACTCAGATAATGAAAAGGACCTTCCTTGAAAATAGAGGAAATATTATTATTTTATTATATATAATTGTAAGAGAAGGAAAGGTACTAGTATGTCTAACAGTCTCTCAACACTTCTTACCAAAATTATTCAAGGGGTTCTCGTTCGGAGGACATTTACTTTCAAAAAGATGTCTTCTCACATTTGATATTAGAATTATTATATTTCTAAAGCAATATTCTTGTCACTATATGAGGCATTAGAAATATAATGATCAACAGTGCTTATAATGAGTATCATTAAATGTACACTGCATGTTATATACACTAAATCAACAGACTATGTGAGAGTTAAAAGTTTTATGAAATGTGCAATCTTGTTGACTAGTGTCATCTCCATTAGCTATCTAGGAGAGAGAGAGAAAGAAAGAAGGGGAGGGGAAGAGAGGGTAAGGAAGGGGAGAGGAAGAGAAGGAAAGGGAAAATGTGTCCAAGGAGTATTCTAGAGCCTGTAGAAAATGGTAAGGAAGTAAGGAGTGTGAATTCTCCTTCCAGAGAAAGCAGAACTAAGCACACACTGAAATGATATGAAATGACCTGAGGAAGCAGTCAACCTTCATGTGTCTACTGCTTGCACTGTATGGTTCATAGAGTGGTATCTGCTATTAATTGGAATTTATGGTGTCTTCAATATGTGCATGTATTGGGCTATGTTGGTCTATCACTAAAAATCTCTGTGTAAGCCAACATTTAAATATAGGGTTTGAGCTTAATAAATGTTTATGGAGAGGAGACAGGTAATCCAAAAATCCTAGGTTGAATTTGAACCTACAAGAATCATTACACACGTATACACTCTTATATATGTATATATGTATATGTGTATATATGTATACATATGTATATATAGTCTTATATATGTATATATACATACATATGTTTATATGTATATGTATTTGCTAAAAACATTTTAGAAGCCCCTATAACAGGTCCCCATTTCTAATAACAAGAAAAGATACATTAAATACATGAAGTCCTTACCAAAATATGTCAGTTTTGTGTCCCTGTAACTATCTTCATTTAAGAACAAAACATATTTATTTCATGTCTATTTGGGATAGCTACGTGGCACCAGCAACAATCAGGAATCAATAATCAATTTGAGGAAATATTTTTTTATTGTAGTCATTGTTTCCTTTATCAAAGATATTATGAACTTTCAAAGCTCCCAACCACCTGAAGCATTCTGCCTCTAGCAGCACAAAGCAATGAGGGAAGAGAAATGAAGCTATACCATGTTTCCTATTTTGACTGCTGTACCTTAAGAAATGGGACTCTGTATAAGATTGTAGCCCTTTATCAAGGTGAGGAAGGAAACTAGGAAAGAGCCTCAGAACACACACATAAACTCATGGGCACCCTGTAATCTAGGACGGAAGACAAGGCCAACTACCATTGTGTAGGAACCAAAAAGTTATTTTTAAAAACTAAATCTTTAGTTGTAGATTTTACTAAACTGTTTCTGAATTAAAGTAGGAACAAATTCAATTTTGCTTGCTTTGAAAAATGGGCAGCTGTTCAGTGTGGAGAGAGCTGAGGTGAGACACCTTGCACGTGGTTTAGAGACTGTGGGACCCTACATTTTCAGGCCTCATTAATCTTCGCTTATGTTCTGTAATTTCAGCAGGCTCTGTAGGTCTGTTTAATTACTCAGCATCACCAAAGAAGTTGCCAGTTTCTTTTCTTGAAGCTATTTTATTCATCCTAGATATCTAACCCTGATGCCCTTCACTTGCTGAGGAACACTATCTGAAATATAGAAAAGTAGAAAAAAACAATAAAACTCTTAATTTATTCTTTTGACTCTTAGAAAAAGAAAACAGCCTCAGAAAAACAAGAAAGTGGTCATTCATGGAAGTCAGTGAGTGTTCTCAGGAGACCCACTTACTCAGGCTCCAGGCTTTACTCTTGCTGATCTTCAAAGTTGGTTCCAAAGAGAAAAATCTATCATTTGTCATGAATTATCAATATAATCAAACAGATTTTGTTTTCTCTTTGATAGATAAAATAACAAATACACTTAAAGTCTTTTAACAATATGATTTTTTTGTATTTAAATATTTAGCAAGTACAGATATATTTTGGTTTGTGTTTTGAAGTACTTTACTAGTTTAAAATCTGCTTCTTTAGTAAGGAATTCATTTAACTGTCCTTAAAACAGGATGCTGATAAAATACCGAACTATGTTTTATTCTGGGGAAGTGAGAGAACACTGATAAAACCATAGTCAGAACCTCCATCGCACATAAACTTTCAGTTTTTTAAACTTATGTGAATGCTCCAGTCTCAAGTACTAAAGCTTGTTTGATTTTAGTAGTAACTTCCTTGGTTCCTAGAGCTCTACCACTATAACCTGTTTCTATTCATATTGCTTTAATATTACATACACATGAAGATGCGATGCTGGCATTTTGCCTTTGTTCTGCTTAACAGACTTCTCTAATATTGATGGAAGTTCTGTGCAGGGTGTTCTAATTGCACCGTGTTACCTCAGCAGAATACTGAAGTTAGAGAAATATTGCCCAAGAGCCAGAAGGTGGCAGCTTCAGACCATTTTGTATTAACAAATCACCTTTGCTTTGTAAAGAAACTCCTAATACATGTTCTTAAGACATTCAGGCAAGGAACCATCCAAAAGATGGTTTAAATGATTTCTAATACAATCTTGGTGACAAATGACCTTTCAGAATAGAAGTAATAAGTTTGGTCCCATTTGATTTAAATAGAAATACAAGGGCCACTATTCAAAAAGCTGCAGATTTTTGAATCTAGCAGATTTATGAGATCTGACTTTTACAAACAGTAAAAAAAATACATTTCAAAGTAAAAAATTCATAGCTGTGCCCTTAGAATCTATAAAGATGCTACAGCCGCTAGTTTAGAGCTTTGAACTTAGATCTGAACTTAGATCTGAGTATAGGAAGTATAAATTTAGGACATATTTAGCCATGTCAGGTGTCTGAAATTATTTAATAATTGTTCCTATTCTGTGAGAATTTTAAGTTATTTCCAAGTACCTTTGGTAATGAAAGAGAGAGGAAGAGAGGGATTGAGCCTGTGTGTGTATGTGTGTGCGTGCATGCATGTGTGTGTGTGTTTGTGTGTGTGTGTGAGAGAGAGAGAGAGAGAGAGAGAGAGAGAGAGAGAAAGAGAATGAGAATGAGCGCAATTAACATAGGAAGCAAAGCTTTAGGAAACATTCAGAACAATAGGCTAAGAAATATCTTTTCAAGGTAGTAGCTTGTGTGTAACTGGATTTGATATGTTGAGGTTACATCTTTCTTGTCCTCTTTAGGTCTTTTAAGAATTTTTTTAAAATAAAAACTTTTTAATAATGCCGGGAATTAAAAAATGAAAGCAAGTAAACAACGGTAGTATTATATGACAACACTGACAACTGCCACCTTTCATGATTTTGTTACTGTACCATTGTACCATTCAAGGGGGCTTTTTTCTTTTTTTATAAATTTAGGTTTGAAGGTTTGTTTTTATATGCAAGTATGTCTGTGCACTAGAATATAAATTGACACACGAAAGAATGATTTCTCTTGGAACATTGCAGATAAGCTTAAAGTTCAGAAAATGAAAGGACCCTGAGTGGCCAAAATAGATTGAAGAAAATACCTGTGAACTATATGCTTCCTCCTAAGATTTCAAGTGTGTTCCAACATGTTCAAAGTGGAACCAAATTTTCTTGAAGTTTTCTTGAATGATTAAAGATAGCTAGCAACCAAGGAGTCACTAAAACCTGAGGCCAGAAAACAAAATTTTCTGATGGTGTTCACTTAGGAAAGAGAAGATATTAATTGTAAATGGAGGGCGCGGGATCTGAAATTATCCATTAGTTCATTGTATTATCGAAACCACACAATAATCCCTGTTACCCTGGTTTGGGTTGAAATGATTTTGTCCTTTAACATATTTGTTGACATACACTCTAATGACATAACAGACTGCCATAATGTTTATTCTTCCCAAATTTTTATGAAGAGCACTTGTATTTCCAAGGGCATGGGCTTATATTAGAATCTGTAATTCTAATAATTTATGTTACTAGAAATTTATATGAGAGAACAAAAATTAACCCCCCTGAATTTTACATATTCTAATAAACTCAGACAGCTTTCCAAAGAACAAATTATTGTTTTCAATAAACACCCCAAACAGCAATTCAAAATGACACAGTGTTAGAGGCACTCACAGTTCAGATTTTACTGCATTGCTTTGACAATCATTTAACACAGCTTTTCCTAGGGATTAAGATCACTTCCTATCTTTACTCTTGAAAATAATGGTGTAATCTCTTGACAGCTTTTCTTATAGGTTAGCGACTGCTTTTCAACCACAAAGTAATTCGCCTCCCTCTTTTTTTTTCTATTTAGTGAAAGCATTCTATAAATATATGCTTACACTCAGCCCTGTGTTGAATGCAAGTGCATTACAATAGCCCTAGACAAAAAGTATGCTTCTTTTTAGTGCCCAGTGGTATAGAGAAGAGAAATAAATACAATGCTGCTAATGCCTATTATTTTCCTGGGCTGGGAACATGCTTCCTAGCATGTTGAAAATGAACTGCAGACACCTTTCTTGCCTCAGAGTAAGTACACAGTGGATAATAAATCTAAATTAAGTTGATTGTGTCTTCTAAAATTAAAATAGAAATGACAAATGGCTTGTTTTTCACACTTTAACTTTTTAACTTCTAAATCCATTTTTTCCTCTCCTTAGACAGGCAGTAGTTAAGTTTCCAGCAGGATTAAATAAGAATATGTGTTACTACTTTGGTTCTCTTTTATTTACTACTGAACAGGTCTGGGACACAATGATTAATTACTATTTTATTTAACAATATTTATCTTACGCAAGATTTTGGGATAGACTTTAGACAGACACTGGAAATGCAATGGTGAATAAGACAGATGTGGTCTTCTGAGGCTAAAGAGCATATAACCTAGTGATAGATACAGAAAAATAAACAAAGGCATCATAAGTGCTAGGATGGAAAAAAGATGTGCTGGTTACAATAGATACAACATCACAGAAAAACTGAAATGGGTCTCTAGAGAGGATATTTGGGAACGAGTCAGGAGATATTTTAACTGTTCAGTAAACATTTACAAACAACCTATTACATTTAAGGCACAATGATTAACACTGGGGTACCAAAACACCCCCCCCCTAATTCTTACTATCATGGATATTATTATTCATTAGGGAGGTCTATAATAAACGAAGCCATAGATGTATAATATTAGGTTGGGACAAGGAGAAGTTAATGTTGTAATCAGAAACAGCAGAGGAAGGGCCAGTCCTCTTGATGGGGTGGTCAGGGAAGGACTTTTTTGAGACGGTGATAGTGAGTAGTGACTAGGATGAGAAGAGGAAGCAAGCTCTGTGAAATGAGGACAGTCAGATGTGCTTGGTATTGTTCAAGTTGGAGCAAGAAGGCCAGTGAGGTTTGATGGAGGAAGTGTCTGTGGGAAATTATGTTTGAAAATTTTCCAGGGGCCATGATTATATGTAGGGTATGTTATGCAATGATTAATCCTTGATTTTTTTTTTCTGATTAGGATAGAAAACCTTTGGAGGATTTTGAGCAAGTGACATACCATAATCTTATTTATATTTTAAATGGTAGCTCTGTCATCCAAACAATAAGATACAGGATGGCAGGAATAGAAGCTGGGGGATTAGACAGGAGCTATTACACTGTGCAGGCAGTGACGGGGATTTGTACTAAAGTGGTAGTGGTGGGGGTTATGAGAGTGATCAAATTTGGGATTTATTTCAAATATAGTGCTGGCAGGAATTATTGCTAGCTTATATGTGGTATTTGAACAACAACAACAACGACGACGACAACGGCGACAACAAAGTCATACAGTATTTTTGCCTGAGAAACTGGATGAAAAGTAGGGCATTTTTACTAGCCAGGGAAACAAGTTTTGAGGCAAGAGGAAG
This sequence comes from Pteronotus mesoamericanus, assembly GCF_021234165.1. Lineage (NCBI taxonomy): Eukaryota > Metazoa > Chordata > Mammalia > Chiroptera > Mormoopidae > Pteronotus > Pteronotus mesoamericanus. Next base: position 27,829,992 of record NW_026555245.1, on the reverse strand, counting down.
TGGACGGTGGAGAGAAATGAGGAGTTCTGTTTTGGAACTACTAAAGCTGTTAGGATTGCGACCTTAGTTGCAAGCTGAAGGATGAGAAAAAGCTAGTCAAGATTAGAAGAAATGAGGGACTGGAGCTTTACTTTGCTGAAAGTTACTCCATCCAGATCTAGAATTTTAACTGAGGTCTAATTGACTCCAGCACCCTCTTCACAATGTTCTACTCTGTCTTTAAAAACTAATGTAGGGATAATACAAATTGGCCTGTTGCCTCATTGTCTTCTCTAGAATTTCAGAGTTATAATGCAGGTAGGGCAATAACAGTGGTACATTGTTAGTAGTGCACAAAAGCATGGATTGTGGTAAACTTTGCCTGGTGTTCTAGCAGTGTTCCCAGAGTGAATTTGAGAGGTGGCAGCCTCTTCCATATCATTGGTCTACTACTCTAATTTTATTACATTTAAAAGATACACACATTTATTTACCTAAATAGCTAATTAATTTCCTCTGCACTGGTATACATCTGTCATGTGCCAGTTCTATCTTGATAGGACCTCTTGTCAAACTTATCTGATAATCTACACTGTTCAACCAAACCTTAAAGATAAAATTTAAAAATTTCTACTTACATAAACACTGCTGCTTCTAGTCCTAGGCCTGAATTCCATGTAACATATTAGAATTTTCAAATAAATTGAGCACTATTTTTTCTCATTAGTTCTTATAAGGCAATTATTTATCTATTCAAGAAATAGTTGCTGAGTGCCTACTATTCAACACATTATGGGAGAAACAGTGATTAATAAGATGTTTCCCTTGAGCTCTAGGAACTTATAATTCAGGAGAGACTCTACATTGAAGTTCATACAAACACATGCACACTTCTATATTGGGCTATTTGAATGCTAATGCTCTCTTCTGTAAGTGCACATGCTAGACACCTGTCCTGACCTGATCTGGGATTTTCTTCTCTTGATCAAAATGTCTTCCTCCTTCTTATAACTTCAGTTTCTGGGCTACCCAGTTCCCATATAGACTTCTCATATAGCAGTTAAGTTTTATGGTGTATTTGTGGATTTCCGTTTTTTTGGTTTGTTTGTTTTTGTTTTTCCCTAGTGGTTTACTAGACTGTGAGTTCCTTGGAAGGAAAGAATTTTTTATTTAACCCCCTGTGCCCTTGGCCTTGCAATGTGCTTATTAGTACACAGTGATCATCTCAAAAATATTGAAAGAACAAATGAATTCAGTAGTGGATTGAGGAATATTTTATTGGAATACATTACAAGGTGGGGTTTAGTTTCAGTCATTGTATCTTCATTTAGAGAAATTCAAGAAATTAGCAACAGAGTGGAATAGTCACATAGTCACCTAAATCAGGAGTCCCCAATACCCCCGGCCCCACCCACACCGGTACTGGTCTGTGGCCTGCTAGGAACCTTACGGAGCAGCCGGAGGTCAGAGGTTGGCAGGGGAGCAAAGCTTCATTTACCCATTACCACCTGAGCTCCTCCTCCTGTCTGCCACCCATGCCCCTGGCCTGAGCCCTGCCTCCTGTTCCCTCCACCCTACCCCATCCCAGTCATTGGAAAATTGTCTTCTATGAAACCAATCCCTGGTGCCAAAAAAATATTAGGGACCACTGATAAATGATTTAACTATTGTGTATTTAATACTGACTCTAATCCAAACTTATCATTAAGATTTGTGTTGGTTCAACATAGCAGATTGATATTTCAGAATTGGCAGGTTGGAAAAAAGGGAGAATGAAGTGCTGTGTAGTTCTAAAAATCTCAAAGGTGGATCAATTTGGGTGGTTCTCTGTATATTTTAATTCTGTTACACAGACCAGTAGTATTTTAATATAAACAGGGTAGAAGGAGGTACAGGCAAGATCAAAAGAAGTGAGTTTTCTAAGGAGATAGAGAAAATAGTTTTCTATTGGCAATCAGACAGCACTAAGATGAACAGTCAGAAAATAGTCTAAAGGTTTTGAATACTAATGATGAGACTAAAGTAGGAAGAGGCACAATAAAAACTTGTTAATTGACTGGTTTCATTTTAACAGAGAAGATACTAAACTGGTTATTAAAAGTTGGACCATTCCTCAGACAGAGATGGGGAGAAGAACAGAAGTAAAAATTACATTGTACAAAGGCCAGAAAGCATGGGATGCTTAGATATTGGAGAAAAGTTCGGTATAGTTTTGTTAGTTGGAAATTGAGTGATTTTCAGAAAAGGTTTCTTTAAAATAGACTGACTCTTCAATGTGAAGGGGTTTCTATGACTTGCTACATAATTTGAACCAAGTCATATTCTGTAGGTGATGCAGAGTTGAAAAGGTTTTCAACAGAGTTGACATGATTAGTTTTACAAAGATTATACTGTGACAATATAAATAAATGCCTCAGTAGCTCAGAGGTACTCATTATTGATTTTCTAGCACATGGGAGAATTACTGGCATCTTTGGGTTGCTCAATTAATCTCTCTGATGTGACTGAATAAACATGATTCCAATGACCAAATGCAGAATAAAGTAAACATTAGGTATAGTATAGGAGTAAACTATTTCAGAAATTTAGGCAAGAGATGATAAGTGAATTTGGAGAAGTGGAGTCAGATTTGGAAGATAAATTTGGTATAGAATCAACTGGTACTAGTGATGAATCAAATGGAGAAGGAAGAGGGGCAAAGGGAGGGGGAGCTTTTGATGGATCTGAAAATTTCTGTATTTTCTAAGAGAACACAGGAAGAGGAGAAACAATGTAGGGGCAGAAAAAGATTGAGTTGACTTTTAATGTGTTGCAGTTTGTGGTGGTTATAGGAGATCAAAATCATGAGTTCCAACAGAAAGGAAGTTCATTAGAAATATAATTTTTTCACCTTAGGAAGCATTAGCTTAGTTGAGAGTTTAAGTCATAGCAGCAGTAGTCATTTCTTAGGGAAATGGGTACAGTAACCTGAAGAGACAACTTTGGGATACCAGGGACCTTTGCCTGGGAATCCCCTTCCTACCTCTTTTCAGCTGGTGAACTTCTATTCATTGAATGAGATATAGTGTAAATTTTACCTTCTCTTTGAAATATTCCTTTATTCTTCTCCTCCCCTTGCTCCTTCCCCTCTCCTTTATGATCACAGTCATTATTACCTACCCAGTGTTTATCTGTGGCAGTCACACTGCTCAGCACTTAGCATCCTCTGTGGTGTTCAGTCTTCACTGTGATACAACAAGGCAAGTGCTTCTGTTATTTCTTACTGCACATGAGAGAAAATTACGGTGCAGATAGAACTAGTAATTGAAAAAAGCAAGAGGACATAGGCAGAAAATAGCAGAGATGAGATTTTATTATGAGTGTCACCTAATCCAGAGACCATGCTTTTTCTGTTAGGTCAGTTGTTTCATTTTCTAGGAATCAAGGAGTTTATGCATGTAACTGACATAGCACTTAGCATATAATATTGTAAGTTATCTGTTCCCTGTATGCTTGACTGGGAGTTCCTTATGAGCCAGGCCATTCTGATTAATTTTTGCATTTTCCAGAACTCAAAAATATTTAATGAAAGAATAGATTTATGAGTGAATATTTAAGGCATATGTTTGAGAAAAGTTGTCAGAGAATGAGAATATCAAGAGGCCATTTGGGAGAAGAATAGGAAACAGAAATCGAAAAACCACAGAAGAGTTTAGAGGAAGATTAACAATATTGAAAATCCTTCATAGTTGTGACAATTATCTTCTTTTTTGCTATTTTTTTTCTATTATTGGTGTTTTTTGTCTTTCCATATGCATTCTGTTATTCTTCAAGATACAGAGATCCTGCTTTTTTTTTTAAGTTATGGAACACTTCAATTAACATCTTATGAGGAAGTTAATATACATGTAAAACATGAATGCAGAGTTCTCTGGTTTAGCTCCACTTGCTCTTCCTTTCTCATTATCTCCAAGTGTGCGCTGAGTTCACAAGAACAAGCATCTTGATCTTTCCCTCCGTTTAGTACATTTCCTCCTCTTCTTTGAACATGTCTCATGTGTAGGCTAAGCTGAGTGAACTATTGGCATTTATTTTCCATTCCTTCCAAATCTCTATGTTTAAATGTGTTTTTCTCTTCCCTTACCTAGAAGTACCTCTATTGCCTTACTTATCTGCGTGGACGATTTCCAGTCATCTTTTAAGATTCATTTTAAAGATTATCTTCTCCATACAGCACTCACTCATCACCCTGGTTTCTCTGGATTATTACAGAGCCACATATGTCCAGGAGCCCTCTTAACATGTGCATGTCTGTGCATGCAATGCATGTTTATGTATTGTGTTTAGGTGTGTTAGCAGCTGTTTACTAACGTATACTATAGTTTTTTTTCTCAAATTATAAAATTATTACAATAAAAGTGCTATATTTTTAATGACTGTATATAGTATTTGCAGGCACTAAGAGCTCAGTGTGCATTTGAATGAAAGAATGAATGCATTCTTTCATGAGCCAACAGTCTTCTCATATTCTGTAAAATTAATATGTTCTCTATCAGAACCATTAACCTACAACATTTTACTATATTTTTGTTAAGAAAATCTAAGACCTATCCTAACTCCTCAGACTTGGTTTTTTCCCCCTTTCCTCTTCTAGTATAATCTAATTGTCTGTCTTCTTAGAAATGTTAGTAGTTATTGTGAGTCACAATATTAACAGGAAGTATAATGCTGATTTCTACAAAATTCACCTCAATATTCACATATAAGACACAAATGTTTGGAAAGTGAGAAAATGGTGGAATTAGCTTCCATGATCAAACCACTATTTTTCTACACTGACTTTTCCTTGTCAAAAAGTTATATGTTTGTTCATGTGTGCATCATTTAAATGTGGTGAAGAAAAATGCTCAAATTTCCTTTTTGTATTTCTATATACCTCCAATGGTTTAAAGGCCATTGTTTTCTTTGAAACAGCATCTTCCTGAGCATTGTTGAACTTTTGTTATACTTAAGTGTAATTTTTTTTTTGATTTGGGCTTGGTAGAGCAAAATCAGAAAACTTCCTTGTTTGTTTTTTTCTTATCACTAGCACCAGGAGAAGTGATCTTTTCTCTATTTCAATTGATGGCTTTTAAGGTGCATGGCACACCTTGTCTGGTGGCTTTTATCTCTCAGTCTAGTTCCAGAACATCTGGGCCAACTTAATGAAACTTCCATCTCATATCTTATTCACATCTTTTCCTCCATCCTTTCCATATTGTGCCCGGTGTGAGGGAGAAGGCCAGTGAAAGAAAAATGGAGCTGGGCCTGATTTCATCATTGTTTATATCTGTGATCTTCCTCATAACCTCTCCAAGGTCATGGTCAAGGTCAACGGAAGAAGATGTTTATGACTAGTGTTATAACAGTTAGGCTTTCCTGCTTGTTTTTGTAACTGAACCAACATGCTGATTCCTATGTGTCACTTACTCTACTCCCTTCCTGGCTGCAGCATCTCCTTTCTTGTTGATAGTGTGGCCTTACCCACCAGGCAGCCTATTCTGGTGGGATATGTTCAATACCACTAGAGTCTGGAGACTTTGGTGAAAGGGAAAATCTCATTTACCCTCACCTCTTTGAACACAATTCCCACTCCTTCCCTCTCTATTCGTCCTGCCATTGCAGGCTATTCCAGCCTGTCTCTTGCTTTGAGACTTCTCCAGGAGAGGGGAGCATTCCAGAGGACATAGTTAGAGCTTTCACTCTGCTCCTGTGGCAGCAAAGGGCAGGCTGACAAATTTCTCTACCAATATTCTTCTGGGGCATAAGATTCCAATCTGTCTTCTTTAGAACTCTGTGTTCTTTCTGTGCCTCGCTTGGGGAGGTAAGGGGAAAGAAGGCAGCCTTAAATGCTATCAGTCCTGTCAGAGAAGATTCCTTCAGTGAATCTCTAACCTTGTCTAATATCAAATGAAGGAATGAGCCAGGTTGATGGAGCAGATTGGCTAGCCCTTATAAGGGTAAATCTTGCAAGAGTGTGTCTAATGCTTTTCTTTAGAAAGTGAAGGTATCTGTCACTTATTGTCCTCAGATTTGATGATGTAGGTGAAATTCCAAGACAATTTAGAAAGTTTTATTTCAGAATTTGTTGTACTGTATAAGGTAAGAATTTCCTCTATTTCTCTGGATTTCTCTTACCTACAGCTCAATTCTAGACACTGAAGTAGCAATGGAAAAATTAGTAAAGGGCTCAGTAAATCTACCTATTTTTAAATCAATTAGCACTTTCTGGTAAAAAATACTAATCAAAAATATTTAATATAAATATTTTTGTAATATTTCCTCTCATTGAAATTAAAAATTTATATTGTAAGAATATGAAATGTTGCTTGTTTAGGCTATTAATCTACATCAGTCCTTTCTTACCTGTAGTAATTTGTATTCTTTGAAAGGCACATGTCCTTGGGGTTATCAAGTGCTGCATAATGACAATTCAAGAATTGACACACCAATTCTTGCCTCCTTATTTGACTGAGGATTTAAAGATGGTTTTCTGTATATATTTGTTTCTTTTACTATGTACAATGTAAAAACAGAAGTCTTTTGTAAAATAAGATGAATAAACTTTATGGGGATAAAAGTAAACTAAGCAGAATCTGTAATTCATTTATGTGAGGTCACAAATCAGAGTTCTGCAAGATATGAAGTTGAGTCCTAAATAAATTAAGTTGTAGAAAGGAATTATAGTAACAGTTGAAAGCATTCCTTAGAAGGATTACTGTATGTATATGTACACACACACACACACACACACACACACAATGTGAGATGAATCACTACTATCAAAATGACTGCTGTGACAAAGGATGGATGAAGATTTTATGGGTTTTAGATTTAAACAAATTATAAGGCAAACCACATTGATTTTTAAAACCATATACATTTTTATAAGAGATTAAAAATTCTACTTCAGGTCTATGAGTACTAAATCTATTTCTAGTACTAATCAGTACTAAACCTATTGTTTACCAAGGTAGTTCTGCCTGTTTCAGACTAACTATCTTACAAATATAGCAATGGTGTCACTAACATAACTTAAATATCTACTTTTTCTTATTATTTAGAGTGAATATTTTTTCCCTTAACCTCCCTTTTATATTCTACCCTGCATTATCAAATAGGAATCTGATTTGATTACATTTTGCATTAGAAACTGGATGGGTCACATTTAAGGAGATTAATGCATTCCTGAGTAACTGAAATAGATTTTCTTAATCATTTGATTAAAAATTAGATATTTATCTTATACTATTATACCATAATTTGCAGGTTAATGGTATTTCAGAACAGAATGCAGTAGAAGAGGGCATTTACCAATACCACCAATAACTGGTTATAAAATATAGAAAAAAGGTAGAGCTTCTGAGAAAGATGGAATAGTAGTACCAGGCAGTTAATTTACAGATACCTGATAATGACTAAATATTATATATGAACTTTACTACAGTTGACTTGCTCATGTTATATAGGCAAAACCTCTTTATAATTTTTTAAATTCTTTTTTTTAGTTGACAGTTTACATTCAATATTATTTGGTTTTAGTTTCAATTGCACAGTATAGTGGTTAGACACTCACATACTTTTCAAAGCCATGCCCTCGATAGTTCAGGTGTCCACCTGGCTCCGTACATAGTTAGTACAATATTATTCACTGTATTCCCTTTGCTGTATTTTACATCCCCATGACTACTCTGTAACAACCCATTTGTGCCTCTTAATCCCTTCACCTTTTTCTATTAGTGCCCCCCACACACTCCTCTCTCTCAAGCATTAATCTGTTCTCTGCATCTATAAACATGTTTCTGTTTTATTTATTTTTTCTTTAGATTTCACACATAATAAAGTAATATAAAATCTCTTTTTACTCTAGCAAATTCTAACTGTGGATGGAGTATTGCAGGTACCTTTAAACAAAACATAAGGCATTCACTAATCATCTTAGATGATAAGTCAGATAGTGCACTAGAAATACAAATTTAATACATCTCGTCTATTTTAGGTGAAATGGAAAAGCCCACTGATAATTAAAAATCAAGGTCATTTAAAATTGTTATTGAAGATGGATGTAAACCAATTCTAAAAATCATTGATGTTTAAGTCTCTTTGTTTTTGGGGTCTTCTCTGTGGTTTCCATATGCAAATAAATGCTTTAATACAAATAAAATGTGGCACAAATGAGAAGAAAGGCCCCCCTCCAAAAAATAAATGACGATCAGATGATAAGAGAGTAGAATAAAGTTTGGGAAATAATTAATGTTATTAAGGAAGAGGTCACTGCAAGGAGACCTGGTCACTGGAGGTTCTGTACCTTCCAGGACACAAACAGCATACTGAATGGAAGGAGTTATTTAGTAATAGTATCTTAAGATTGTAGGACAAGGAGCAATGGCCTAACATCTAGGGAAAGAAAAGGAGTGGGGTAGAAGAAAAAAATATCTGGACATAAAAGGAAGAGGGCAGGAGAGAGACTTTAAGGAAAACAAAAGATAACACTGCAAATGTTCAAGGGCAGGATGTAGACTGCATTAGCCAGGATCATTAAGGAGTGCATTTATTAAAAGTAAAAACATTCACTATTCTCCTCATCTTTCCGACTTTATTTTCAATAAAATGTTATCTACAATGGTAACTAATTCTGTTTATGTATCATATATGATCAGAGAAGCAAAACTTCTGGAGAGATATCCTAAGACATTATAGGGATTTGACATATAAGCAGGTAAGTCACAAGCTGTGTGAGCTACAGCAAAGCCCCGTGCCCTGCTCTGGACTTGGGAATCAGCAAAGTGAGATGCTACTGCTCCACTTCCACCTTCCACATCTGACGGAAATTATCTCTGTGGCTCACACTAACCTGTAACTACCTGTGCAGGGAATGGAATTCCGAGACACACAGTTTCATGATAGTTAAATTGATAAAATGAAAATCCACCACAATATAATTTTAAACTTCCTCTATTAAATATCCAATATGATATGATTAAGACGCTATGGTACAGTAGGGCTGAAACTTTAGGAGCATCAGAATTAATTAGAAGTATTGTTAAAACACGGATTTCTGGGCTTTTCATTTAGTTTCCATTTTAATGGGCATATGAATTGTGTTTCTCCAAAGAAGCAGACCAATAAAAATGTGTGTGTGTATTCACCAATTCCTTAACATTTCTCTCTCTCTCTTCCTTTCTTTCTTACTTTCTCTCTCTGTAAGTGTATACCTTTACAGTATGAGAGATTGATTTAGTTTAAGGAACTGGTTCATAAAATCGTGGGAGCTGGGAAGTCTGAAGTCTGCAGCATAGATGGGCAAGCTGGAGACCCAGGGAACAGAAGTGGCAGCTTGAGTCTGAAGGTGGATTGGAGGCATACTTCTTTTTTCTCACAGGGATGTCCGTCTTTTTCACTAGGGGTTTAATTGATTGGATGAGGCTCAGCTCCATTCTGAAGGTTTTAGTCAAAGTTTATTGATTTGAATGTTGATCACATCTTTATGAATACTTTCATGGCAACAACTGGGCAAGTGTTTGATGAAATGTCTTGGAACCATGGCTTAGCTAACTGACACATTAAACCAACCATCGGAGTAGGCATAGGTTCAGGCATAGGACTAAAAATTTGCATTTCTAAAATGTTGTTTATTCCAAACATTCAATGTAAACCCTTTTATTCAGTTTGACTGGGCCAACTTAAATTTTTGCCCCACCCTATGTTGATAATAATCATCATGGAAATGCCCTGTACTGATTGGCTTAAGCCCATCAGGGTTATGTTAGCAAAAGCGAAGACAATGGGAATCCTACTGGACAACCAACTGATCTGCTATAAAACACATATCACATTAATTGCACTGTATTTATTTATAAAGAGGAGAACATATCCCCATTAATTAAATATCAGGTCTACCTTGCAAGAGCAGCTCGTCCCTACGGTTCAGATATTTGAAAAGCCAAATTAATTACTCCAGGACTGTCAGCATATTCGGCACACTTGGAAACTGTGGTGGAAGGTTTTCTATGCCACATTAGTGCCCACCAGGCAGAATTCATTTTGGTCACTGGACTCCACAAAATGGGGGCCAGACAGCATCTCTATTTTAGAACGAATTCTAATTGTGACAAATGTTTAGAGATCTGCTTAAGGGAGCTGCCCTGTTTTGTTGGAGCTGCAGCAGGTCTCCTGTGAAGGTTTTTTGAGTGTTCTAGGAAGTGGATTGCAGGAAGAAAACATTATTTTGACATTTTAAATTGTTCAAACACTTAAACGATTTATTCCAAAAGCATAATTTAAATAACAAAATCAAGAAGCAGTTATTCAGTTGCCCAATACAAATTACAGATACAAAACCTCAGTTATGACCAAACATTACTCTTTTTATTGCAACAAAAACAATCCTGTCAGCATTTTTAAACAATGGATTTATCTAATGAGCCTCCCCACACACCCTCCAGAGAAGCATTACAGAGTTGTCTGTTATGGGCTCATAGTCCCCTTTGAATCCCGGGGGGACACAGAGGAATCAGTAACCAGGCTGTGGCATAGGTTTTAGGCATGTTTCATTCTCTCCATGGCGGGTAAGGATGAATATTCCTGCCTCCTGGTTTGGTGTGAAATACAGCTGTATTGCTGAATGTGAACACTGTCACATTGATATTACCAAAACTGCAGTTTTTGTGATGTAAAAATTACAGCTGTCTGTAACGCATACCAAGTGTATCAGTATTAGTGAGACAGTTGTTTAGTGTAGTGTGGTTTCCCAGGATTCCTCCTGCCACGTGGCAGATGTGCTCAAGGTAGTGCTGATGGTAACTGGTAGTTTGCTCAGGGTGATCTTTTTTCCTGGTCCTGAGAAGTTCCATGTGATAATTTATCAGTATTCTTATAATGGATAGTTCAACACCAATAACTTGTATGTTTTTAAAAACGACATTTAATAATCTATTTAATCGTCCATAGGCTCTTCCATCAAGGTTCTATCGTAATTTTTTGTGCAGGCAGATCATTCCACCATGTAATTCCTAGAATGGCATGTGGCAGCCACACTGCGACTGCGCAACCACTATGACACTGCAGGTCAGAGGGCTGAGTTCCTCATAAGGTGCAAGGAGGTCTAGGCAAGGAGGTCTGAGAGCCTACCTCTGTGGCCATCTGATAATAGCAGAAGCCACCATCTTTTAGATGGCTTGCAAATCAGACACAGCTAGATTTTTCACATGTTTCACTTCATTGTCAATTCATTTCAATTAGTTGTTATAACAATACTGGAATAGGCATATAACAGGGTTATGTTAATTTTAGATATTACATTTAGAAGTACAACAATAAAGTTGCTTCTTTACTTTCTTAAAACTGATTTGCTCTTCTTTGTAAAACCTATATATTACTAGAAAATGAGAATGGTTCAAGAGGAAGATACATTTATTCCCATTTGGAAAATTGATCTCTTTTTAATTTAACATTTAACTTCCAGGCATATATATAGAGACTTTCCCATCCTCTCCATTCTCCAGCTCTTCTGGAATGTTGTTTGAGGGGCAAGCTAGGAACATCATGTGACCAGGAGGCATCTGGGACTTAGGACCCAATCATGAAGTTCTTGCCCATTCATTTGAATTCTTGTTGCCCTGCTGTTACCCACTACTTCAATCTAGATATTATGAACCCAGAGCTATTATTTCTCAGCAGCGTGGTGGTTGTCCTTGTGAATGAGAACCTGCTTTGGTCTTCTTGGTACTGCATGTACCTCAGACTGAAATTGTCAAACCTGAAATCCTTGGCTAAAGGTCCTTGCCTCCACCCCCTTCAACCTCTTCCCCTGCCTTGCTTGCCCTCCCCCCCAACACCCACACTCAGCAATTCTTCATGGACATTTTTACTAGAGGGCAATATTAGCTCCCTTAAGTACTTGCATTCTTCCCAGGGCACATGTAAATCACTGGGGAACTTCAACATTATACAGGAACCAGGATGTTCCAGCAAGTAAACTTGTCCCACATTGCCCGTTTTATTTTGCTGCAGCTGCACAATTTTGGTGTATGTATGTGGGTCCCCTATGAGGTGGTTTCTTTCCAGAAATTCTGATAGTATATTGGCCCCAAGCGCCATCTGTATTCCTGACTTTAACCTCAACCTATTTAACTTATGTCCCTGCTCTGAAAATTTGGTTCATATAAAAGAATTTTGCTCATGTAAGATTAGAACACATATATATCTGTTGCCTCCTTCCCCTCTCCATCACCTTGGGGTGGGACTTTATTGCACGAAAGCGCTGGACTCAATCCCCTTCCCTGTGATTCTTTGCAGTGAAGTGGCAGACTGTTATAATAATGGCTCCAATGAATTTACCTCCCTGTGCCCATGACCCGTTGTGAATGACTGTTGCTGCTGCCAGTAAGAGGAGTCAGTTCATAAATTCTAATATTGCTTTTTAAGTGATGAAGGCAAAAAGACTAGAGAGGTCAAACATTTACTCAGACCACTGTAGCTACTAAATAGTGGTTTGGAGCTTCAGCAGGCAAGACTCCAAGGGGAAGGTAGACAGAGTTTTCTTTGAAAAATTAATAATTTTAGAATGTCTAAATGTTCCAGTGTCTCTCCTTGTGATTTATAGCAGTTTTTTTATCCACATATATTGCATATTCAGTTGATGAAATGATTAATTTTCAAACCCAAGAATCTTGATTAAAGCATTAATCACCATACAGCAAATTAGCTTAAGCCTTAAGATAAAAAAAAAGTGTGTTAGTTTGTGTTGTCTATTTTCCAACCGATTGCTTCCTCTGCATGAAGAAAACAACACCTTAGGTGTGATATATTAGCACAAAATATCACAGCATCTTGGTAAAATGTTATTTTTTACCTAAACACTTCTATCCAAAGTGTTTAAGCCAACAGTTCTACTATTTAAATAGCTGTCCTTTTCATCAGTGGTTAATGTTCTTTGTGCTTTACTTGTAGTCTTTTTTTTTTTTTTTAATTCAGGCTCTCTGTTGAACTCTGTGGGGTAACATAAATCTGAACATTGTTGATGCTTAAACTTGTCAAACAGAAGCAGCAGATCTTTGGGATACAAATGATATTTGGTTGTGGAAATTTTGGCTTTAAAGTGGCAATTTAGATCTTTGCCTGATTAAAGGAAATTGATATATCTAAAGCATAAAAAAGCAATATAAAACGGAAGTAGACACTTTTATCAAATTTAATGTAAGAATTGGTAAGCCCTATTAACATATTAAAAATCAAATAAATTTGATATTTGAAATGTACTAATATGTAAATTCATTTTCTTAGAAAAACAATATCTTTTAATTTAAAACAAAAGGAAATAGAGAACAACAAAGAGATAAACAGAGAAACAGAAACAAAGAGAGAAAACAAAGAGATAAATTATTTTATTAAATATATTGAGAATTAAATTGAGTGTCTTATTATTTTATTCTGTGTTTATGCTCATGTTTCTTAGGAAACATGCATGCACGTAAAAGAAACATGTAATAGTAAAATCTGAAGACAGTCCTTTTTTCTAAATGTAATTATTTTACCATGCAGATTTTTTTCATAACAATAAAATAAATATTAAAGGAAAGATACAGACCCCAGTGTCTGAAAAAAATTAATTTTGCTTCATTAAAGAATTAATTATAAAGTAATTATTTGGCTTTTAGTTAAAAAGGATTTGCTAATATACCTGACATTTTCTTTATAGTAAAACTGAACCTTTCAACTTACCAAACACTTTTTGTTTGAAGGAACTCATTGTCTTTCTGATACACTAAATAAAGACTAAGTACCCCAGGTGGGAGGATAAGTGTAATTGCTCTTATGCCATAATTCGGAACAGGTTGAATGAAATATCTCTACCAGTTTATGGAGGCAGTGTAGTTCACAGATCTATTGCCTTACTCTGTTTCTTATAGCTGGTCTCTGCTCAGTCACTGAAATGGCTTATCTTACCCTCTTAAAATGTTTGTGCAGGGTGAGGCAGAGTTTGATTATAATGTTGGAATGTCAGGAGTAGAGAGTAACGTAGAATTATAGAGGAGGACATGTGAACGTGGAGCTGAATAAACTTTTGGGCTAATGCCTGAACAGTGGAAGTAGCAGTTCAAATTATTTTATTATTACTATTATTATTATTTTAAAGATTTTATTTATTTATTTTAGAGAGAGGGCAAGAGAGGAAGAAAGAGAGGGGGAGAAACATCAATGATGCATGAGAGAAACATTGATCGGTTGTCTCTCGCACACCCCCAAGTGGGGATCTGGCTTGCAACCCAGACATGTGCCTTGACTGAAAACTAAATGGGCAGCCTTTCAGGTTGAGGGATGATGCCCAAGCCACTGAACCACACCAGTCAGGGAAGTCCTGATTATTGTTTAAAGATGTATTAGATCAGCTTTGTGTTTCTATGCAATTTTGAATTGGGCAATGAGAGGGACATTAGTTCTCTTCAAGTATCAGTGATGCCAGCTGAGTGGCAGCATCACATACAGCAGCGAGACCTAAAGGGCACAGCCCTCAGAAATCTGTGTCGGGGATGAACAATGCAGACATCAGACATGTGAGGTCTGAGCAAAGATTCAGGCCAAGAAAAAAAACTGTTCTAGGCAGCAATTGATGTAGAACATCCCAATTACCATACTTAAAACTATCAAATCAATTCCTAAGCCCTATACTCATGAGGCTAGGAGTACATTTTCTGTCTTGATCAGGATGGATTTAGTACTGCATGAAGTTTAGCTTGCAGACTGAAGATAACAGTGCTTGTCATTAAAGTGCGGTTTAGAAAGAAGGGGCAATATCATCTGTGGCTTCTGGGGATGGGGCTGTGGGAAACTCAAGGGATTTAAGGAGAAATTGTTGCTTCCCTTCAATTTATTTTGCAAAAGTATAGCCTTTTTGGATGGAGACACATTGACATTCAAATTATGAATCTTTTTAAGTGTTTCTGCCTGGAAGAGAGAAACTCACTCTGATTCTGAAGAGGGGCTCATTCTAAAATTTAACCCTTAAAAATTTTTTTTCCCATAAAGCTCCATATGCTAGACTCTGATGGATAATTTGACATACAATCCTGGGAAGTTTTGATAATTAAATTTTACCTTTGTTAAATACAGATTACATCCATAAACACTTGAGCTTTATTTAACTTTTATGAATTGTATTATATTGACATGTTGTCTTGCTTTATAATGTCAGAGAAGCTTTAACTTCCCTTTCTAATTGTCCCCAGATGTTGGTGGTCCCTAACTACCTTTGATAGTATTGACTCATAAACAGTTACACTGGGGTGCTCCCTACTTATCTGAAGTCATTTTTGCAGTTTTTTGATTATGCAACATTTTGAATTTACAACCAGAAGACCCAGACCATTTTCTTTTCCTGAAATCATACTTTCAGTATTGACTATTTTTAAAACAAAGCATCATCATACTATTTATTTAGTTATTTATTTATTATTTATGCTATTATAGTTGTCCCTCTCTTCCCCCCTTCGCTCCCATCTACCCAGACTGCCTCCTACTTCCACAGTCAATCCCATACCATTGTCCATGTCCATGGGTCCTTCAATATGCTCTTTGACTCATCCCTTCACCTTCTTTCAATCAGTCCCACCTCCTCCTCCCCTCTTACAGCTGTCAGTCTGTTCCATGATTCTGTGCCTCTGGTTCTATTTTGCTCATTAGTTTATTTTGTTCATTAGACCTCTTATAATTGAGATCATGTGGTATTTTTCTTTCACCAACTGGCTTATTTCACTTAGCATAACAGTCTCCAATTTCATTCATGCTGTCACAAAAGGTAGGAATTCCTTCCTTTTTTCTGCTGTTCCACAATGTGGAACTTTAAAGAAAGTTCTGTCTCTTATTATAAAATTGGAATCATATTGCATATACAACTTCAAAAAGTAATTCCTCCAGATAATATACAAACATAATTGATCCTTATTATTCCTAGATTGCATATTTGCAAATTTGCTTACAAGTTACAATTTGCCTGTAACATCAAGGTAAGTGTACGGGTAGTGCTTTCTTAGTCATTCATGGATATTCTCAGAGCAGTGAAAAATTTGAGTGACCCAATGCATACCTTCCCAGTTGTGGATGAAAAAGATGATGATCTGTCTTCTTGTTTTGACTCTAATACTGTAAACAACTGTTCTTTTTGCCATCTGCTTATTGCTGTGTTTTCTGCATTTTTGTGCTTTTTGTGGGTGATTCTGCTCTTTGAAATGGCTCCTAACTGTAGCACTGAAGTACTATTTATTCTTCCTTAGTATGAGAAGGCTGTGATGTCTCTAATAGAAAAATGTGTTAGATACATTTTGTTCAGATATGAGTGATAGCGCTATTGGATGTAAGTTTGATGTAAGTTCTATATTAGTGAAATAACAATATATCATAAATAATGTGTGTTTAAACAGAAACGGACACAAAACAGGCGTATGTATTAATTGTATTATAAATATGTTGTGACAAGTGGCTTCCAAGACCTAACCCCGCATTTCCCCTTGGAACAAGGGTTCAGCTTTCACCAGTTCATTGTTCATGGTGATTTGGTGAATATTCTTTAGGTATTTTCCTCTAACAGCATGTATATTGAAACCCCAGCTATTTCCAGGTTGTTTCACTTTATCCAACAAAATATTATACAGTCTTACATGTGTTGCTACAACTAAGTTATTAGCCTTGGTATCCAACTCCATGATTCCCTAGATGCCTTAACAAGTAAGTGATGTGACCTATCGAAGGTAGTCACCTATCACCTTTGCTTGGCTTTTGCTGCCATCTTCTATGTATTTCCTTACTGCACCATGGAGAAAGGTAATTAAAAGCTCCAGGCCCAATGAGCTACCTCATAAGAACCTGACAATTTATAATTCTTATTTAGAATTGGGGTGAATGAAGTAAGTTTATTTGCTTGGCTATCTCTGTTTTTTTTTTAATTTATTGGGGTGACATTGATAAGATTATTTATGTTTCAAGTGTACATATTTATGATGTATTATCTTCATATTGCATCTGTTTTCAAGGTAGAGCCTGAATTGATTTTGAAGAGGAGTGTCTGTTGCTTCTGGCCAGATGCCCCATAACAAAATCAGAGATTAAATTTTTGGGAGGGTCCATTGGCTGTCACCATCTCTAGGGACTGTTCTGATTTTTCTTAGGCAAAACATATTCTTAAATTAATAGGGAGATGTTGTCAGTGTTATTTTTTTTTCCTTTTTAAGAATTTTTATTGTCGACACTATTACAAACCTCATTCCTGCCCTCCTTCACCCACCCTCATCCCCCTTTCTCTCTGGCAATTACCATACTGCTATCAGTGTCTATGGGTTATGTGTATACTTGTATGTTCTTTGGCTAATCCCTTCACGTTCTTTTATCCAGCACCCCCTCTCCCCTGTAAGAGTTGTTAGTCTGTTCCATGTGTCCATGCCTCTGTTTCTTAGTTCCTGTTAACTGCTGCTAAAAACCACTAGAAACACAAAAATCCCTTGAAGCTGAGATCACTGTACTAGAGGGGACTGGAAATGGGTAATGTCAAGTTTAATGGGGCGTTGGCTTTTATGGAGTCCTGACTGTCTGCTAGATATTAAGCTAATATCTTTATAGAGATCATCTCATTTGATCCTCAGTAGCAATCTGATGGGGGAGGTACTATCATAAATTTAATTTCTTCGGTTCAGAAAACTGAGTCTATAGAGTTTCAGGAGCTTGTCTAAGGTCATGGAGCAAAGCGGTGAGGATTTGGATGCAGACAGTCTGGCTCTGGAGCTGGCTTTCCTCACTGCAATGCTCTTGAACTCTACTGCATCATCCACACCCTTCCCAAATTCATTGAGCCCCAAATATCTAACACAATTATTAAAAATATAAAGCCATATTAACATTAACCTAAACAATAACATCTTGACAGGTGGCAATTCTAAAATATATTTTTAAAGATATAAATGTTTTTAAGGGAGGTCAGTACTTTGCTCACTAATCCTTCATTTTCCCTTATCAACCAGCACCAAGTGATTAACTTGACGTCAAAAGTCCCTCCTTGAAGCCTGTCCTCAGTCTCTGGGCTGGCTCAGTTTCAAAGCTACCCAGGGCTGCTTATCTTTAACAGATGGCTATCTTCCCTCTGACTCAGCTGCAGTGGGTTAGTTCCCCCTACTTAGGCTATTTGAAGCCAATGTAAAAGATGGCTGTATTTTTCTTTCCAAGCGCTGAGAGACCCTGACACGTTCTCCAGCTTCCTCTGGAGAGAAAAGAGAGAGCAATTGCTATTATCAAGGACATCTTGCTACAGAGGACATTAAACACCTGTGAGTTTTTTCCACCCTTATGAAAAGCTCTTCATTTCACACTCATTTTTTTCCACTATTCCAAAAGATATTTCAAAATGAAGAAAGGAACTATCAAAATTTGTGTAGGATATTTGTTTCTATCTCCATCAGTCAATGGCTGTACATTCAATTTATAAATGACCTCAGTTTCCAGACTTACTTCCTTAAAGGATTCATACCTATTATGTGGGACAATAAATTTTGGACAAAATGAAATAGAAAACTAATTTTAATATGGAACTCTGGAAAAAAATTGGTTCTGTTATGCATTGAAATAATTTACTGAGATGATAAGGGCAATTATGGATGTTGTGATTTTCCCTTCTTCAGGAAAATACCTTTCCATAGCTGGAGAGAATGACAATGAGAGAATCAGTAAAGAACTATCATAATAATAGTAGCCATGAAGTAAACCCCTCTTTTGTGCCTGGTACAGTGTTGTGACTTATTTATATCATCTCAGGAACAGCCTTGTAGCGGGGCTGGATCAAGGCTATAGGGGTCTCAAACTTTTATACTTTTTTTTTTGAGAAACCTCCTTAAAAACATGAATACAAATTATATAGAGTAGTAAATATTTATTCAAAAATAAAAAAATAAATCACAATAAAATGGAGATTTTTTTAAAAGCTCAAAAATAGAACAAGCATAATAATATCCATGAAAAGAGCATTTTAAGAAAATTAACTGTTTGACACACTTATTTTTTCCTGTTTTTCAGAAACATTGATATCCTTTTCATATGAAATGATGTTGTATTATCTATTATCTATAGAAGGAAATGGGAATATTCCTAGTGAAAGATTTTAAATAGTGCTTATCGCTTTGACATAATATTATGTTTATAAATAGACTGAGAGCTTCTTGAAGAAGAGGTCTGGTTGTGCTATTGATTCCTAGCAGCTAGGATAGTGACTGACATATAAAATACAACAATCATGTTTGTTAAATAAAGGAACGATTAAGCTATGCAGAAGGGTTAAGTTAAAGGTGATATGGTGCTGCTGGGAAATTAGCCCCTACTTCAGATGTTGTTAAGACAGGTTCCATGTGCCTCCTGCTTGTCCAAGGAGAAGAGAATGCACAGGCATTTCTGATGAAGTCTCCTTCACGCCCAGCCCATCCCCTCCTGAACCAATCAATATTTTGTTAGTTAAGCCAGACCCCAACCTGGTTGTGCTTTGTAGCTCTATATTACTATTTTATAGATGGAAATAAGTTATGAGGACAAGTTTCTGGTCTTTAACAAGGTCATATGGCAAAGAAAGTGCTGCAGTGTCCTCTTTCCTCATGACACCCACTGCAGGCTCACCACCTAAGTGATCTTACTTGGCACCAGCTCAGAGTTCTTTTGGAATTACCGTTTACATGTTTTCACTGAACCCTTACAGAATCCATTCCAACAATGTATAAAATAAAAATAAATAAAACACAATTTGTAAGATAAATGGTTTTTCTTTTTCATTTTAAATAAAATGAGCTGGGAAAAGGCAGAGAACTTTTATGATTCAGTAATGGGCAAGAAAAGATACTCTCTCGCTCACAGATCAAAGAGACATGAGCTGCAAAAGCTTCAGTTTTGTAGAGAACAGCTCGGGGCCAGGCAAAATGTCATCCTTTTTATAGGTGCAACAAAATTCTTCTGTTTTTCATCTTAAACACAGGCGTTAGACCAGCTCTTCAAGTCCTTTGGATGTCTGGGAAAGTGAGTCGTGTGCACTTTCTAAAACATAGAGTCAAGTGTAAATAAATGCTAGAGAAAAAGGGGAAATAGCAGTAGAGACCCAAAATGCCTGAGTAAAGTCCTGACTGGAGGAATGTCATGCAGACTTCTTTGGTGTCACATAAATGGCCCCCGGGGCTTATCAACATGTACACTCACGCTAATGAGAGTGGCCAGCTTAGAAGACAGCGGGGTCTATAGACAACATTGTGTTATAGTCTGTGCTTAGTCACATTTAAAACTTGGTACTGAAGGATAAAGCTGTCTCTGAAGAAAATGTTTTAACAAAATGAACAAAATGTTTGAAAGCACAGGCTTTGAACTCAACCTAAATTTCTTATGTGCCTATGTTTTCTTTTAGCTTTATTTTTATTGTTTATACTGTTATAGTTTATCCCACTTTTCCCATTCTTTCCTCAGCCCCTCCCTCTCCCCACCCCCCAGCAAATCCCCACATTGTGGGTGTGTTGTGTGTAAATGTTCTTTGGTTAATCCCTTCACCATCTTTCATTCCATCCTTCCCCCTTCTTTCTGGCAGCTGGCAGTCTGTTTTATGTATCTAAGCTTGTGGTACTATTTAGTTTGTTAGTTCATTGTTTTCATATGATTCCACATATAAGTGAGATCATATGGTATTTTTTGTTTTCTGACTTCCATGATGACACTTGGAAGTCAGATATTCCATAACTGTAAATTTAAATAGCTACTTTTTATTAGTCATTGAATTTTAAGATTATAGTGTTCCCATTTTAATCAATTTTTTCCACTTTAAGGCTTTTTCTTTTCTTTCTTTCCTTTTTTTTAAAATAAGGCTTTATTTTCACATTTTAAAAAATAGAATAGAATTAAGCATTAATGCCATCATGTTTGATCTTCAGGTATCCAGGAAGCAGATGCACCTTAATTAAGAATTAATTACTTTTTACACATATAACAAACATTGGTTGAATACTCATTTTTTTTACTATATGTGTGCGTGTGTGTGTGTATGTATTACTATATGAGTGGTCACCATACATCATTAAAAAATTTTTTTTCTCATATTGAGAACTTTTAAGATTCATTTCTTTGTAACTTTCAAATATGCAAGAGTATTATTAAGTATGGTTACTATGCTGTACATTATATCCTCAGGACATATTTATTTATAACTGGAAGTTTTCACCTTTTGACTACCTTCACTCATTTGGCCAGCTCTTCACTTCCCACCTGTGGCAACCACCAATCTGTCTGCATATCTGTGTTTGTTTTCTGTGTGTGTGTGTTTTGTTTATTTGTTTTTAGATTCCACATATCGGTGAGATCATGTGGTATTTGTCTTTCTGAATCTTACTTATTTCATTTAGACTAACGCTCTCAAGGTCCCTCCATGTTGTCCCAAATGTCAGGATATCCTTCTTTTTATGGCTGAATAATATTCCACTGTATAGATACATACCATATTTTTTTATCCATTCATTTGTCAATGGACACTTAAGGATTTCCCATGTCTTGGCTATTGTAAATAATGCCATAATAATCATGGGGTACAGATATCTTTTCAGGCTGTCTTCATTTCCTTTGGATAAATACCCAAAAGTGGAATTGCAGGTAGTCTTATGTTTAATTTTGTGAGGAACCTCCATATTGTTTTCTACCGTGGCTGTACCAGTTTCCAATTTTCACCAAGAGTGAACAAGAGTTTCCTTTCAATACATCCTTTCCAACACTTTTTTTAAATAATAATCATTTTAACACGTATGTGGTGATAACTCACTGTGGTTTTGATTTGCAGTTCTCTAATGATTAGTGATGAACTTTTCAGCAAGTTTTTTATGTATGTGTTGGCCATCTGCATTGTTTTTGGAAAAAAAATTTCTTATCAAATCTTCTGTCCATTTTTAAAATTGGATTATTATTATTTTTGCAGTTGAGCTTTATAAGTTCTTTATTTATGTTGGATATAAACCTCTTATCAAATATATGATTGCAAATACTTTTCCCATTCAGCAAGTTGCCTTTTCATTTTGTTAATGGTTTCATTTCTGGAGCAGAAAGTTTTTAGTTTGATCTAGTTTCTTTTGTTTAGTTTTGCTTTTGTTGTCTTTGTTTTTGGTGTCAAATCCAAAACATTATCATCAAGACTGATGACAAGGAGCTTACTGCCTATGTTTTCATGTAAGAGTTTTATGGTCCAAGCCTTCAATCCATTTTGAGTTGATTGTTGTGTATGGAATAAAGTAGTGCTCCAATTTCCTTCTTTTGCATGAGGCTGACCAGTTTTCCCAACACCAATTTTTGAAGAGACAGTCCTTTCCTCATTGTATATTCTTGGCTCTTTTGTCATATGTTAATTAACCATATATGTATAGGTTTGTTTCTGGGCTCTCTTTTCTGTTCCATTGATCTATGTGTCTCTTTTTGTGCCAGTAACTTATTGTTTTGATTACTATAACTTTGTAATATAGTTTGGAATAAGGAAATGTGGTGGCTCCAGCTTTGTCCTTTTTTCTTAAGATTGCTTTGTATACTTGGGGTTCTTTGTTTTTCCATACAAATTTTATAATTTATTCTATTTCTAGTTTAGAATAGAATAGATATTTATTCTATTTTATAGTTTATTCTATTTCTGTGAAAAATGTCATTGGGATTTTGAAAGTGTTTGCATTGAACCTGTAGATTGCTTAGGGTAGTACAGACATATTAACAGTATTTTTTTCTCTTATTCATGAGCATGGAATATCTTTCCATTTACTTGTGTCTTGTTTAATTTTTCATCAGTATTTTATAGTTTTTAATGTACTGGCCTTTCACCTCCTAGTTAAATTTAATCCTAGGTAGTTTATTCTTTTTGATGCAGTTATAAATGGGACTGTTTTATTAAATTTTTTAATGATAGTTTATTAGTATATAGAAACACACCTGATTTTCATATATTAATTTTGTATCCTGCAACTTTACTGAGTTTGTTGATTACTCCTATCAATATTTTGGTAGAGTCTTTAGGGTTTTCTGTGTATAATATTACATAATCTATAAATAGAGACAGTTTTATTTCTTTTCTGACTTGGATGCCTTTACTTTTTTTCTTTCTTTCTTTCTTACCAAACTAATTGATCTGGCTAGGACTTGCAATACTATGTTGAATGAAAATGATCAGAGCAAAGATCCTTGTTTTTTTCCTGATCTTAGATGAAAAGCTTTTAGCTTTTCACTGGAGTATGACTTTCAACAAAGTGGGCATAGATGGAATTTAACCTCAACATAATAAAGATCAACTTTTTATTACAAATGTGTGATGAGTTTTTCATATGCTTTTTCTGTATCTGGTGAAAAAATAATATTTTTATTTTATGTGTTCTTAATGTGGGGCATCACATTGATTATTTTGCGAATGTTGAACCATCCTTGCATCCCTGGAATAAATCTCAGTTGATCATAGTGAATTCTTTTTTTAATATATTTTGAATTTGGTTTGCTTATATTTTCTTGAGAATATTTGTATCTATGTTCATCAGTGATATTGGCTTGTAATTTTCTTTTCTTGTAGTGTTATTTCCACCCCCCCCCCCAGTTTGGGTATCTGGATAATGTTGGCCTCATAAAATGAGTTTAGAAGTGTTTCCCCCTATTTTATTTTTTTGGAAGAGTTTGAGAGATTGGTGTTAATTACTCTTTAAATATTTAGTAGAATTCAGAAGTGAACCCATGCGGTCTTGTAATTTTGTTTCCTGAGAACTATAAGTGATTTTTAAGTGAGTGCTCTCATGGGAAACCTATAGTGAAGTAAAAACGAGAAGAAGGTGATTTTGGTGGTATAGGGTATACCTTATAGTTTATTCTACCTTGAGGTGGAGGAACCCCCACATCACTAGTCATTTGTTGCTGTTGGGTATGAGGCTGAGTGGCATCCAGTATCATCCCTACCACTTTTGGGTGGAAAGGCAACTCCAGTTTCCCAAAAACAACTTGCTGAAGAAGGTTGATGGTGTGGGCACACCAAACCAGTAAAAGAGATCCCATAGGATGTGGGAAGGACACAACAATGTCTGCCTCATGTAAAACCTGGAAATAAAGACACGCTTACACCATATACAGGATTAATTTATTCATATACAAAACAGATTTCTGTCCCGTATAATGATGTCCAGTTGTAGGAAAAGTAAATAGTTTCTTATTGGAAATGCTGATCCCAACTCCATCCCCCAAACTGATATCTCCCATGGTCTTCCTCATTTTAGTAAATGGCAATGCCAATTTTTAAGTTCCTCAGGTAAATACCTTAAAATCATTGATTATTACTTTGTCCCAAATCTCACAATCTTTCAGCAAATCCTAATTGTTGTATTTCCAAAAATGTCCATATTCTAGTCTCTTTTTATTATCTACTCTTAATCAAAGACATCAACTCTCATCTGGATTACTGAATAACTTCCCAGCCTATCTCCCTGTTTTTGCCCCTGTCTGTAACAAGGTATTCTCACACAGTAGCTGGAGTAATCTATAGATAATATAATCATATCAAGTAACTCTGCCTTATTTTTAAAATTTTTCAATTAGAGTTTATTTTCAATATTATTTTTATTGGTTATGTGCAACATAGTCTGTTAAACAAACATATCCGTTTAAAAGATTTCTTTTATTGATTCTGAGAGAAGGGAAGGGAGGGCAAAAGAGAGGGGGAGAAACATCGGTGTGAGAGAGAAATATTGATTGGTTGCCTCCTGCATGTGCTCCTAATGGGAACTGAACCCACCACCCAGGCATGTACCCTGACTGAGAATCAAACCCATGATCTTTCAGTTTGCGGCATGATGTGCAACCACCTGAGCCACACCAGCCAGGGCAGACAGCCATATATTTTTAGTACCCTGATATTTAATTCATCTGATATTTTAGTACCTACATGGCACCATTCATAATTATCACAATATTATGACTATAGTCCTTATGCTATACTTTACATCCTCACCATTAGTTTATAACTACCAATTTGTACGTCTTCATCCCTTCACCTGCTTCATCCGGTTCCCCAAGCCCTCTTCCCTCTGGCAATCACCAGTCCGCTCTCTGTGTCTCTGAGTCTATTTCAGTTTTGTTTATTTTGTTCTTTATATTCCACATATAAGTGAAATCATATGGTAATTGTCTTTCTCTGACTGACTGACTTCCCTCAGCATAATACCCTTTAGCTCCATCCATGCTGTTGCAAAAAGTAAGATTTCATTTTTTATGGCTGAATAATATTCCACTGTATAAATGTACCACTGCTTTTTTATCCACTTGTTTATTGATGGGCACTTGGGTTGCTTCTCTAACTTTATTACTAGAAATAATGCTGCAATGAACATAGGGGTACATATATTTTTTTGAATTAGTATTTTGGCTTTCTTCAGATAAATACCCAGAAGTGGAATTGCTGGGTCATAAGGAATTTCCACTTTTAATTACATGTGGACACTCCATACTGGTTTCCACAGTATGCGGAAGTTTCCACAGAGGCTGCACCAGTCTGTATTCCCACTAACAGTGCACAAGGATTCCTTTTTCTCCACATCTTCACCAACACTTATCATTTGTGGATTTATTGGTGATAGCCATTCTGAAAGGTGTTAGGTGATATCTCATATGGTTTTAATTTGCATTTCTCTTATGATTAGTGATGGTGAGCATCATTTCATATGTATTGGCCATCTGTATATCCATTCTCTTTGGAGAAATGTCTGTTCAGGTCCTCTGCCCATTTTTTAATTAGTTTTTTTTTTTTGGTGTTGAGTAGTTTACACATATTGGATATGAACTTCTATTAGAGGTATCATTGGTGAATATCTTCTTCCATTCAGTAGGTTGTTCTTTCATTTTCTTGATATTTTCTTTTGCTGTGCAAAACCTTTTAGTGTGATGTATTCGCATTTGTTTATTTTTTTCATTTGTTTTCCCTGCCCAAGGAGTTACATCAGAAACATATTACTAAGCTAAATGTCCAGGATTTTAATGCCTATGTTTTCTTCTAGGACAGGTAAGTACACTTTAGAACCTGCTGACTGCTCTTCTGGCTCACTCAAGGCCAACATACTACCAAGATCCACAAGGCCTAAGAATATGGAGGACTTATATGCCCTAATTCCTATATGTTATCTCTTCTATTCTTCCCCTCACTCAGTCTACTCCAGCCATACTACCACCATTGCTATGCTTGAAACACATGAAACACCTCAGGCCCTTTACATTTTTGTAACCTCTTTCCCTAACACCCTTTTTCCCCTAGCTGTTACCTGCTTCCTCCCGGTTTCTACTCAAATGTCAGCTCTCGGTGATAAAAAATTCAGTTGCACCCCCAATACACCTTATAATCTTAAAGTGCTTTAGATTTCTATGTAGTGCTTTTCACTATTTGACATATTAATTTGTTTTCTGTCTTACCATAAAAAATATAAGCTATAGAAAGCCTTAGATTTTATTTTGCTCATTGCTGAATACACAAAGGCTGGAACAATTTTGTCAATAGAAAATGCTCCATAAATATTGTCTGAGTTAAGTAATGAATGATGCAGTTAACACACGCTTTGTGGGAGGATTGTGGTAAATGATTAGCAATTCTTGCCATGGTACTTTCACAGTATTAAAGGCCAATATTTTTGTTTTGTTTGTCTGCTTTCTGCTTTTAACGTTCCTGTAAAATTGTGTGTTTGGGATAGGAGTACCTCACTATATTTAAAGCCAACATTGAGTGAGAAAATTCATATCTGCATCTGTAAATATTTATGCACAAGTAAATGACAAGTGAAAAATTCACTCATGTTTACAATTAAAGACACACCTAAGTATAATGGTCAAGTAAAATTGAAAGGCTAAATGGAGAATAAAATATTTCATACAATTCATTGACTTTTATCTCAGCAATGTGAGAGGAAACATTGATGTCCACAGAGCAGCCCTGCAGATTTGATTAAATGTCATGATTCAATCCCTTTAAGAGGTAAGGTTGAGAGATTTAAAATAGGGTCTTTGGACTGAGGGAGATTTTTTGTCAGTCCCTTACAAACTATGTGACCATGGCCAAGTCACTTACTCTCCAAAAACTCAAATTCTCTCAATATAAATAACAGATAATATGCACGGTCATTGTAAAAATAAAAGAGATATTTTACAGAAAGCACTTAACACAGTACCTAGAACATAACAATGCTCATGAACTGTAAACACATTTGTTTAACCATATATATCCTTGGAGACATTTCTTACTATCAATAAGAGAGAACTGAAAGAATAAACAGAAAGTGTAAGAGGAGATTGGCTGAAAATTTTGCAAATAGAGCAATTTGGCAAGCTATTTATTTAGCCTCTAGAAATATTGGAAACTTCCTTGTACTTTAATTTTGGAATGTGATCAGATACATCTATAGCCAGATATAGATTAATTTCCTACACTTGAAAGATCATATATAATTCTGTTTCTCTGTTACCGTCAAGACAGATTCTTTATCATTTTTATTGACTTCCAGGTAGTAACTTTAAAAAATTATTTCCTACTCTACCTAAGTCAATTTAACCCTCAAAAGAAAAATAAAATGCATGTTGTGGTTGAGTAAGGATATATAAAACCAGCCTCATTGTTGGATACTGTGTATTTTTATCTTACTATAAAAACTGAAATTTTACAAATTAATCTGCTTAAAAATGTTCAGAAGCCAAATATTCCTGGTGAGGTGCTTTGGTCATTTGAATGAGAGTCAACTTATTTTCTACACTAATCTTGTTGCATATTAAATATAAAACTGATGACAGTCATTCAGATCAGATGGAATTCATTAGTGTATCATGAATTGTATAAGACTCTGGAAAGTCAAAAAGATGGAAAGAAAACATGTTTTTCTCCCCACCACAGAAATGATATACTGGTGAGGCAAACAATGAAAAGATCATTTCAATAAAATATATGAAGAGACAAGATAGGTACACAATCAGTGTGCTACCCAGTTAGAGTCTGCTTAGGGGTGTGAGGAAGCAATAGATGATGTCTGAACTGGAATTCAAAGGATGAGTTAAAGTTAGCTGGAAGAAGGTAGAAGAGGCATCATAGAGAGGGAATCAGGTTGTACAAAGGTATTGAGGCTTTGAACAGTAAGGGTTGTGAGAAATTACAAGAATTTAGCATTATTTAAATGAATGACTCCAGGCTGAGTTTGGTAGGCATCGCAGACTAACGATGGCCAAAAAGTCTTTGACTCTTCTTCTTTTGAAGTGGAGTCAATGTCCCCTCTGCTTCAGTTCAGGAATCTTTGTCTCTGTGAATAATTGGATAGAATATGGTGGAAGTGACACTGTACCAGTGTCTTACAAGATGTTATAGGATCAGCAGCTCCTCTTGGAATATTCATGGTAGAGGAAGCTAGTCATGGAAAGAAGCCTGATTACCTCCCTGGAAAAGCCATGTGGCAAGGCCCTTAGACTACATGGTGAGGCTGAGGGGTTCATGTGAGGCCAGCCTTTCAGTAATGTCCAACAAGGCCCCACTCACATGAATAAAACTATCCTGTGCCCTTCAGACAAGGATAGTCATTTTTTTTTTGTTTTTATTTTTTAATGACATTTTATTCATCATGCTTTACAGTTATACCAATTTTTCCCCTTTTGCACCCCTCCAGCCAGCAACCCCTACTCATTCAAACAATCCCCACACCATTGTTCATGTCCATGGGTCATGCGTATAAGTTCTTTGGCTACTCCATTTCCTATATTGTACTTGATATCCCCATAGTTATTCTGTAACTATCAACTTGTACTTTTATTTTTCCCTAGTGGTAAATTATTTATTCCCTAAATCCATGAGCTATTGATTACAGGATTGTTACTATAGTTGCAAAGTAAGAATATAATTTTTCTTATCAGCTGTATGTGACAGATTTTGCTATGGCAGCAAACTTTAAACCATTTTGTTCCTTTTTAAAAAATATATATTTTATTGATTACAGTTGTTCCATTTTTTTCTCCCTTTTATTACCCTTCACGCTACACCCCCCCCGCCCACCCCAAGCATTCTCCTCCACCCTTAGTTCATGTCCATGGGTTGTATGTATAAATCCTTTGGCTTCACCATTTCTTACACTGTTTTTAACCTCCCCCTGCCTATTTTGTACTTGCTGTTTATGCTGCTTAGTCCCTGTACCTTTTCCCCCATTTCTCCCCTTACCCTTTGTTTTACTGTTGATAGTTTTTGATCTTCTTTTTCTTAGATAGGTCTCTTTAACATTTCATATAATAAGGGCTTGGTGATGATGAACTCCTTTAGCTTTACCTTATCTGGGAAGCACTTTATCTGCCCCTCCTTTCCAAATGATAGCTTTGCTGGGAGAGTAATCTTGGATGTAGGTCCTTGCTTTTCATGACTTTGAATCCTTCTTTCCAGCCCTTTCTTGCCTGCAAGTTTTCTTTGGGTGATAGTCTTGTGGGAACTCCTTTGTAAGGTAATTCTCTCCTTTTCTCTTGCTGCTTTTAAGATTCTTTCCTTATCTTTAATCTTGAGTAATGTGCCTTGGTGTGTGCTTCTTTGGGTCAAACTTCTTTGGGACTCTCTGAGCTTCCTGAACCTTCTGGAAGTCTATTTCCTTGGCCAGATTGGGGAAGTTCTCCTTCATTATGTTTTCAAATAAGTTTTCACTTTCTTTCTCTTCCTCTTATCCTTCTAGCATCCCTATGATTCAGATCTTGGAATATTTAAAGTTGTCCCAGAGTTTCCTATGCCTCTCCTGATTGTTTTGAATTCTTGTTTCTTCATTCTGTTCTGCTTGAATGTTTATCTCTTCCTTCTGCTCCCAATCATTGATTTGCATCCTGGTTTCCTTCCCTTTACTGTTGGTTCCCTGTATATTTTACTTTATTTCACTTTGCATAGCCTTCACTTTTTCCTCCATTTTGCGACCATACTCAATCAATTCAGGGAGCATGCCGATTACCAGTGTATTGAACTTTGCATCTGATAGGTTGTCTGTCTGTTCATTGCTTAGTTCTATTTTTGGAACTTTGATCTGTTCTTTCATTTGGGCCATATTTCTTTGTCTCAGTGCACCTGTTACATTGGAAGGGGCAGAGCTTTAGGTATTTGCCAGGGCGGGGCAACCCAGGTCACTGCGTTGTGACTCTGTAGGGGAGGGGTCTGAGAGGGAACAATGCCCCTTGCTTGGCTCTTGGCAAACTTTCAGTCACTTCCCCTGCTACCCACAAGCAAATTGGGCCCTTCTGACGCTGATTCCAAAGTGGGTGGGTTTGTGTATGTTCTAGGACACTGTGGGTCTCTCCAACAGACTCTCTTGTGAGGCTGGGAATTTCTCCTCCTACCACAAACTGTACAGGTTGTTACCTCCAGATGTTTTGAGGCCTTCTTTTCCTGCACTGGACCCCTGGGTTGCATTGTGCTCCTCAGAAGTTCCTCCGGTTTATCTGCATGCAAATGTGGGTCTGCTGAGGCTGCCGGCTGCTGCCTTGCCTGCCTGGTCCTCCAGCTGCTGCCTTGCCAGCATCCTCTCTGCCCCAGCTGCCCACCTCCATCTCTCCTACCACTCTGGATGAATGTTTCTCCTTTAACTCCTTGGTTTTGGACTTCCATACAGTTCAATTTTCTAGCTGTTCTGGTTAGATTTTGTTTTTAAATTTGTTGTTCTTTTGGTTGTGCGAGGAGGCAAAGTGTATCTACCTAAAACTCCATCTTGACTGGGACCAAGTTGTCAAGACTAGTCATTTATTTAATACCACCATTGATCCCAGTCAATGCCTGAATCTCTTGGTTGACTCCTAACAGAATTCCTGGCTCCATAATGTCATGATATTCTTTCAAGCCACTAAATGTTGGGGTGTTTTGTTACAGAGCAGTTGAAAACCAGATCAGTGGAATATGAAACTGAAGAGTAATACAAGGACAAAATGATAGAGGGCCTGAAGTGTTAGTTTAAGGATTTTGGATGCTTGTGCTTAATGTTTCAGTCTAAACTAGTAAAATTACCATCCCCCCCCCCCCCCACACATAAGGTTCTCTAATTTGTCATTTGTCAAGTAAGTCCATTTAAAAAATTACTTCCATATTCCATCAACATAATTTCAGAAAAGAAAGGGGAATCTAACTCCAAGAAATTTGTAAGGACAGAATTTCAAAGTAATGACAACAGCCAAATTTATAGCACTTATTATGTGTTAGACACTGTTTTAAGTATTTTGCATAGATTGATTCACTTAATCTTTATAACAATCCAGTGAAGTAAATAGCGGTATTAACTCAATTTTACAAATGAGTAAACTGAGCATTAGAGGAGTTACAAAACTTGGCAAGGCTATACATAGCTAACAAGTGGCAAGAGCAGGGATTCAAACTGAGGCAGTCTGGATCTGGACTCTGGCCTGATAGCTGTACCATATTACATCTTATAGCAAATAGTATTGCCTCTTGTAGGCAATAGTATCTCCACAAAATAATAGCTTTACATTTATAGATCTCCATAATATGACTAGGGTATCAGGACCTGTAGAAAGTTAAAAAACAAAACAAAACAAACGAACCCAACTTGTAGGGCCTTTTAGCTTGTGCTGAGTGTTTAATGAAGATACGGGAACACAGAATAAAGAGTATTGATTAAGTCTGGAAAGAGGGCTCAGTGATGGAAGACTGAAAAGACATGGGGACATTAGAGGGAATGGGAAAAGCCTTACAGTTGGAGAAAAATTGAATATAAAAGTCCAGAATGAGAAACGTGTATAATTGCAATCCAGTCTGTGTTCCTTATGCAAAGAGAAGGCAACTACTCTGTGATCTTAGAGATACTCCATGTTCCCCAGGAGCAGAATACTTAAAGGAGGAGCTTTAGGATGTGAAGGGGAGCTACTTTCTTTTATGAACTCACTGTTCTTATAATTACATAGACTTTTTCTCTGTACACAGGGGATGAAAATTTGTTATTTTATGATTGAGTGGTCTGCATTTGGCTCCTTGGTATTTTCCCTTAGCTTTGAAGAATAGATTTAGGCTGAAAATATAGGTTTTGTCTTAGCATTTTCAATCAATGATTAACTAAATGACTTTGAAGAAACTCCTTAACCTCTCTGTGCCTCTCTTTACTGCCCAATAGGATGAAGCAGGTGAAATCAATGAGCTTGAGTGTTCTTTTCATCCTTTTCATCCCTGGTAACATTATCTCCAGATTTCCCCTGTTCAGTCTGGGACCTGAGACATTAAACTCTATTGTACACCACTATTCATTAAATACAATCATCATAATAGCTTTCTTTCATTGAACCCAAACTACATAGCAGACTTTGTATTCATTTCTTCATTTAATTTTCATTCTCTTATTTTCTCATTTAATCCCAACAGCATTAGCTATTTTATAGTCAAGGACATAGGTTAAATGAGATTGTGTATTCAAGGCCACAAAATCTGTACATGACAGAGCCAAGATTTTAGGCTGATTTTCTTTGACTACAACCATTCATATTTGCAAGTGCAATGCTGAAGTCATTGGCTTAAACTTTTTTAAAACATTGCAATATTATTGAAGTTAAAATAGATTTTTAGGAGAGCAGCCAGTGGTGTATGGATCTGGTATTACTGTAATTCAGAAGAAAGTCTCAGCTTCACACATAGTGTGAATAATGGCATCAAAAATATTCAACATAAATTTCCCCCAGACCTATGTCCTGGATTAGTATGCTAATGTATAAGCTGTTACAATATATCACGGCAAGGAATAAATGGCTAAACATAAAAACATGTATTTAAATGTGAATGAATGTGCCTGTGGAGGCACCAAAGGCACTACAAATATTATCCACACTTCTTGATCCATGGAGGATAGAATCCCTTTAGAGTCAGCAGTGAGGTGTGATAGTCTTGTTGCTGAGATTAGGACTCTAAGGTCAAATAAAATATAGCCCTAAAGTGTTGTAAAACCCCTAAAACAGCAGACAGCACCATAGGAATGGCAGTGGCATTGCAGTTACTAGGTGTCTGATGGCCCACCACCTCGATGAGCCAGCACCAGTGAACCCCAAAGTCAAAGCCAGCCTAGAGGAAACACCAGAAAAATACATTCAAATGCTCTCATGTTTAGCCATAAGTTAATAGTGGAGAAAGTGCCAACTAATCTCTTTGGAGAAAAAATGAATGAACAATCTTATCACAGAGGGCTTGGGATGGTTTGAAAGTCTCAGGTGCTCTTTAGAGATGGACAAAGGTGGGTTTGATGGAGGAGAGGTGTGTTAGATCCTATTTGACTTGCCCTTGCCCTCAAAATTTTGAGAGGGGGACACAGTACGAAAGGATTAATAGTCACTTACTGCAAACACTACTGTTAAGTCAAATACTCTTTTTTCCAAGAAGCGTGCCCAGCACAGATGTACCCCAGACTTTGTGACCCTCCCTGACAGGCTTTTATTTCATTCAGTGATTCTCTATGGTGCCCTTCTCTCCCCATAACACTCACGACTGCACAATGGCAATTTCTGTGTGTCCTCTAAGACTTGCTCTCATCTCCTGCTCCTCCCACTCCTTCTCTCCAGAATGTTAGGTATACTTTTCATATTGTTTTCCATAACCTGTTGTATATTTCCCTATCTTTGTAATGATCACATTGCTCTGTAAGTACTGGATTACATGTTTGTTTGTAATTTTATAGTGTGAATTGCTTTTGAACAGGATCATTGTTAAAATCAGCATTTT
Source organism: Pteronotus mesoamericanus (assembly GCF_021234165.1). NCBI lineage: Eukaryota > Metazoa > Chordata > Mammalia > Chiroptera > Mormoopidae > Pteronotus > Pteronotus mesoamericanus. The sequence continues at coordinate 27,796,256 of NW_026555245.1, read as the reverse complement.
AACTGGAATCTCAGCCCATTGCTTAACATGAAGTTTCTTAAATGTTTATGAAATAAATGGGCAATATTATGCTAAGCTCACAGGGTGCAAGGATGTATAATACAGTACATTTCTTCAAGAAGCTTGTGCCCTTCCTGGGAATTGTATGTGTGTGTGTGTGTGTGTGTGTGTGTGTGTGTGTGTGTGTGTGTGTGACAGAGAGAGAGAGAGAGAGAGAGAGAGAGAGAGAGAGAATATGAGTGAATGTGGATGTGAACATACAAGAGTAAGAACAACAAGAGTAACTGGTATAAAGTACCCAGTGCCAAGTGCTAAATAACAAATATAATAAGTGAATCTCTATTTGAACAAGCATTCAGAGAAGAAAGATCTTAATTGAATTGGAGCTGTAGCGTAGAGCATCCTGCAGGAGATGAAAACTGAACTGGAGTTAGAAGAATGGATAAAATTAAACATTGTGAAGGACTGGGAATGAATCCATTGTAGTTCCTCAGTGGGGTTTTCTCCTCCAGTTTGAAGACCTCTAGTTCTTGTAACTATTTCTTATATGGCATATTTTTTAGAGCTGTTATTTCCTAGAGATTTTCCTCTGTGCACTCTCTTTTCCATTAGGTGTTTTTTTGTTGTTATTTTTTTCCTTTTTTTTTTTTTGTAAAGATACACCATGCAATAATTTAGATAAGTTCTGACCAATTATTTCCTTAGCTCTCAATTTGAACACTATCATATTATCATCTATAATCATGTTTGATTCCTTGATATCTATGGCATAGTACTGGGTAAATAAGCAGAAGTTTACCTGAAACCAAGAATATTTTTCATATGACCTTCCATTCAGAATTTTTCTCATTTTTGTTAATTCACTTAAGTAAATCAGTTATCTATTTATTAATTTATTCCATATAAATTTATTAGACTATTTCTATGACCTAACATTATTTGATAGATTGTTGAAATCCCAAAATATGAAATTTTTACAAACTTTTATTAGGAAAACATTTAAACATAATGAAAAAAGAGAAGAATCACACAGTAAATAACCACATCTATACAACCTAGTTCCTACAATTAACATTTGCCTGCATTTAATTTATTACATATCTACTTATCTATTCATCCCTGTATTTATCCATCAAACCATTTTATATTATGATCCATTTTAAATAAAATAGCAGGTATAAACACCCATAACACCCGATGAATACCTTAGTTTGTATACCTTGAACTAGGGTTCTATATGTTTGTTTGATTGAATCACATTATCAAAGATCTATGCCAAACCATAATACAGTTTTCTATGCTATACAGAACAGTGTCTAATTTCAATTACGCTAGCGAGTCTGTTCAGGTCACACAAATAAAGTAATGAGATAATTATATGGCAGTTATTTGTATTTAGATTTTCTAAAAATTAGAGGAACCAGTGTATTTTTCCTTGATTTTTAGTGGTATATTAGAAATGATAAATGCTACTAACTGACTTTGAGTGATAGCTTTATAACATGATGCAAATCATCCCAAAGTCCTATCAAGATTTAAAACACATTATCACACCAGAAATTTTCCACATGCCCCTTTCATGTGAATTTTTATTTGTTTATTATATTTAAATATTTTAGCCTGCTTATATACCTTTGAATCTTGATTTTATAATTTACATACTATGTGCATCATCCAGTTTAATGCCATTCACTTATGTATTTATGTGTACAACAAAAGTTGTTGCTTAAAGAGGTAGGAGTACTCGAAGTTAATAGCTAAAACAAAGTCCTAAGTTATATGACTAGAAATTTCCCTTCGATTGGCACTTGACACAATAATTATTACCCATCTGTGCTATGCTTTGCAATATCCAAGTATATAGTACAAGGAGACTTCTTAAGTGATTACATTTATTTAATGAAATTGTTAATTACCAAAGTACTCTGATTCCTATACATATCCTTTAGGCATTTTAGTGTATACCTGGATGCTTTGATTCAAACCCTTTTTATGTATCCTTGTTTTAGATAACTTTGTATATTTTGTAGAATTATAAAATATCATACATGGAAAGAAACTAACATATCATCCAGCCCATTGCTCTAGCAGACATTTTAAATGTTAATTTTAAACATCAGAATAAGTGATTTCTTTGTTCCTTCCTGTACTTCTCTGGAAATGAGACTTGAGCTCTTTATAAAGAAGCTCTTTTTAGTGCACCAGAACGGTAGATACGGATTATGAGGTTTTATCTTTACTGTCACATGTCATATAGATCTAAAGTGTATAGAGGGTAAAAAGATAAGGGTATTATTATTTATGCCTAAGAAGTAAGTGCTGAAATTTTGGTAATAAAATGTTCTTAAAAAGAAGACTCTTTGTACTCATTTTATGACCTTGTGGTTTCTTGTAAGCATGTTGTTGAAAGGTTACTGCCATTACTGGTGCACAATATTGTCCTTTTTAAAAAAGCAAATAGTTATGAAAACGATTCTTAAGATTTTACATAGTATGCCTTTCAAATATGCTCAGACTTCCTTAATTATTAAGAAAGACTAGATTTATTACAATTTTAGACAAAAGTTTTATCATTTTGACCCAGGCTTAGCAATTAGTACAATAAATTATCTTTGATATTCACAAATAAAAATGTTTGCAAGAAAATTGCCAATTTATATCACCTTTTAAAGCTATCCTTGAAGGTCAACTAGTAGTATTTTTATCATTTAAACATGTTACTAAAATTCCATGAAAAAATATGCTGGACATTTTAGAAAATTTGAAAACAAATAACTGTCACATTAATTTCGTGATTGTTTTATTTGCTTTACTTGAATAGTGTCACTAGTATAATTGAAATTAGACATTGTTTTGTTTAGCACAGAAAAGTACATTATGGTTTGGCATAGAAATCTTATATAAAACAGTTCATATAAGAGATTTATCATTTAAATCCTACCCAGTAATTTTAATGCAAATAAGCAAAGTCTTATGGCATTTAAACAGTAAATACTATTTGAAATAATTAACCACACACCACTCCATTGACCAGTTTTATGAATGAAGTATGTCACTAGCTTGGAAAAGTATCATGTGAATGAACTGAAACAAATTGAGGCTGATTTAGACTACAGTTGAATTCAATATGTTTAATTTGTTGTAGCCTGCAGCCCAACAACTTGATCTTTTGTCACTATGTGCACTTAAAGAGATCATCTATTTCTTGTACACTTATGTCAGAAAAAGCACCACAGCCTACTTATCATACTTGCGAAACACTTAAAAAAACAAGGCAAATTCCCCCCAAATTATGCAGCTTTTGGTAAGGGTTTTATTATTGCAATCAATTACAATACTGTCAAGCCTGACAAATTGAAGTTCCTAAATAACTGGCTCATAACTGGCTGGGTCTCTTACAACAGAGGATAATGTACTCCTGGCCCTTGCTTATGTTCATATACAGCTTTGAGAATCATTTGCAAAGTTGTTATACTGTATCATAAGAAGACCCTATATAAAGTAGATTTATTTTAAAAGTTCTATAATCTGATACAGGATAGCAGAAATATTTTAAGATAAAACATATTTTTAATATAATAAAACCAATCCAATAGGAAGTATTCAATAACTTATTTTAAGAAAGGCTAATTAAAATATCCTTCCTTGCTATTTTCCTGTAACCCTAACTATTCCTGCTATTGTTTTGACTGAATAGGGTCACCAATGATTAAAACTGTTGAAATGATCAGAGCAACATGTAGATCTGCATATAGAAATGCCAAGGTATGTTTTCTAGTATGTTGTGAGCTTTAAGTGTTTCATAATTATGTGTAACTTCAGATCTTAATCTTATTAACATTTGGAGGATTATGTAGCAAAATATTATTTTTCTTTTGTTGGGATGATGTGACATCTTGTACATTTTACTTACCCTAACACATGTTAGAATGATGTATTAGATAAAAATACTTCCCCTTTAGATGAAAAACACTAGAACAGAGCTAATGTCTTATCCATCACTGTATTCTCACACCATTTTAACTGTAGTAAGTCCTCAGTGATGTAGAAGGAATGAATAAATGAATGAATGAATATATGGAGTATAAAATATAATGTGTGGTAAACAGGTTATTTCTCTAGATTCATCCACACTTCCCTGTACTGATTTCCAAGGGTGTTCTGATAAATGTTTAACAACTGGTTCTCAGGATGAACAAGTAAATACAAAACCTTCTAATTTTTAGCTCTTGCTGGTTTGCATGGTGTAAATACACCTACCATGGCCATTTTCAGACTACCAGTATGACATCACTGAATTGAGAGCTAAGAAGAGATCAGCTCTCATGAGTCAGCGCAAGCTGACCCCCTCAAACCACTGTTCCTGTTTTCTGAGACATGTCTTTATATTTTCTCCTACTAGAAGCAAAGATTACTTTTTCACCACTGTAAGATTGGGTTTAGTCATGGGATTTGCTTTGGCAGATGGAATGATATTAAATAAGCAAGTGCATGAAATATGTTTGTTGTGTTTTGCTTCTTTATCACCATCAGAGAAACAAGGCACTGGTCAAAGGAAGAAGAGCAATACAAGGAGCAAAACTATATCAGTTCCAACCAAACCCAGCCTAAGTAATCTAAACCTCTAAACCAATCTAAAGATGTGAGAGTAAGGAATCAATGTATACTGTGTTAACTACAGAGATTTTTTCGTTGTTTGTTACACAGCAAAACTGACTGATACGTACTGCAAGAAGAGTGATGGTGTGACGTAAGACAGCCTGCCAAAGTCTTATAGTAAGATTCAAAAATGCAGAGATCCATTTCTTATTCTGATGCCACTTTGCATTACTTTGTGTTTATGTTTGTGAACTAAGCACCATAACCTCCTCCTACTTAATAGTGATATTATGTGCTACTCTAAAATTAAGCATATCAGTGTTATTTCCACCATTGTCATGTAGGAACTTGGGGGCACTAAAGTCAATTTTACCTTTAAAACTTTTCACTTATTCATTTTTAAAATTCATCTAAATATAGGTGAGTGCTTAGTATGTCCATGAACTATATGAGATATAAACAATTCATACAATTCCTTGTAGAATATACTATTTGCAACCTCTTAATAATCTATATACTGGTATTTTCATTCTAATAATCTACTGAAACGTCTCTAAATGCTTAAGAGTTATTACCTATTGACATATTTAAGGATCTTTTCTAAGTCATCAGTCTGCATGCACTTTTTTTTGTAGTTAGCAGTTAACAATTTTAGTTTTCGTTCTTGAAATTCTTTACACTTGGTTTCTGTGGAACTTCTCAGGCTTTGCATTCTTGGCCTCCATTACTGGTTCTAATTTCCCTCACTGTATGAAGCAACCAAACTTCAGTCCTCTGCTCTCTCTCTCTCTGCACTTTCCTTTTACTATTACTCAGACACTTTATCAACTATTGTTACTTAAACTTTATTTTCAGTTCCTGTGCCCCTCAAGTCCACATCTCTATCCCTAATCTCTTCAGTTCTATCACTCCTAGAGAATGCTGAATATTTTTACTTAGCTCTCTCTATAGTTATTGCTTCAAATTGAAGCAAACTTTAATTGAATTTATCCTCTTTTTATTGAAAGTTATTTTTTCACTTTTTTCAATGGCTCAATCATTCCTCAATTAAAACACACTCTAAGATAATATTGTGATATTGTTTAGATAATATCTTGAGATATTTTTATTTTCTCCTGTGTCTCCAGTTCTATTATAATTTAACTATATAGTACTATTGATTATTTTTCCTAGTAAATACTAATGCTTTTTATTAATATTTATGTACCACTTTAAGGAAGGTAGGATTCTAGTTATCTTATCTTTTGAAGCTAGAGATGGCTTCATGACTGGCTTTGACCAATGTAGCATGACCAGAAATGTCATGTGCTTCTAACTAAAGACTAAGGCACCAAGCGTGAGCAGAGATCTATACATTACAAATGGTGGTACAGAAAAAAAAAAAGGATAGATCAAAGTAAGAACCAAGATTCTTGATAGCATTACCAACTCCTCATATACACTCTGGATGGCCTATTCCTGGATGTTTTGCTGAGTAAAACAAATCCATCCTTTATTTATTTAAGGCTTTATTGTGGATTCAAAAGAGAGGTGTCTTTTTGTCATACCTTAGTTTTTTTAGGTTCAAAATAGGAAAAATGCCTATTCCATTGTATTCTAAATGTTAGAGTATCACTTGAGCCCAAACAATCATTTACTCATTTTTCTTCATTTAATTTCTTACTACATTATGGTACAATTAGAACTTCTCCCTTTTTTTCTAAAAGAGATCAGAGTGAGAAAAGATCATAGTGAGACATATTGTTTTAGGGAACAGATGCAAATATATTCTGAACACATTTTCTATTTCAGGTTTATAGACTAAGTATCTTCCTATTAAAGTATTAAATCTTTAAAGCTTTTCCAATTCCCCTCACCCCTAACCCTGCCTTGAGCATAGCTTACCTTTCATCTGCCAAATAGAATGTAAGGTTATATTTTGCTAATGAAAAGCAAGCTGGCTGGAATTACACTCATTTATTCCTTTGAGACATCAAAACAAAAATAAAGGCAAGCTCTGCCCTATTTAGTTAATAATGATATCAGAGTTGAAATAATTATTCATGGAATGAAGAAATCACCTGCAAGCAATTTGTTAAAGTAGAACGTGACTTTGAGTTAGAGAAAATATTCAACTAACATGAATTACAGATGACAAGAGCTTAAGAGAAATATAGAGCAGTTCCTTTTAGTTGCAGAAAGCATCTTCATCTATTGCAGTCTAATGTCTTATGAATGTGGCTGATAAGGTTATCAGAAGTGCAAGACTGAAGTGTTGACTTTCTTTTCAGTCTGTGTTACCATTGCGCTATGTATTATGTTTTAGGACTCTGAAGGGAAATAAAATAAGGCCATTAAAAACCTCTTTCTACATAATAAGCACATGCTGAAGGGTTATCATCAGATAAGAGCTTGTAATTGGATAGATGTTTCAGAGACTTCTGCTGCCTCCTCAAGGTCATAAGGAAATGATACATATGTTATATGGATCTATGGATATTTTCAGAGAAGCATTCCCGACTAAAACATTTGGAATGTCAACAAATGAAAATATAAAGCATAAAATACTTTGTATTAATTCTATTCAGTACTTCAGAAATAAGGAGAAGGGCTTGATTAAAACTAAGAGCCGACACCACACATTTTCAAAGTCCTGATGTTGTAAAGAACATGCAACTTCTATAGCTTGAGTAATCAGAGTAAAATTATTTGCCTCATAATATTTGAGATGAATCTCAGAACAATTCATCACATTCTCTCAAAGAGATTATGTTTTTCAATATTACAATGCTTTGTTCTAAATAAAAACACAGAGAATTATATTTAGAACCCGTTCCTTCATTTGTTCTACATTTTCCACAGGGTGAATGTAGCAGAGGTCTGGCAGGTAGGAAATTCATGGACACTGGCTGGTCTTTGGGATAATTCACAAAATAAAAGAAGGAATGGATGTTTATGGGAAGATTTTAAGGGTAATGATGAGTTTCCAAACTGCTGGAGGTGATGCCAGCAGCTGGCAGACTGATCTGATAAAGACAGACAATTATAACACTCCACAGGGATGATAATGAAGTCAAGAAAGAGGTTACTAATATTCGTATGAGTATGAGCTCACCTGATATGTGAAGTCTGAATAGGAGGATTAAAAACAACAGATGTTAAATTTTCAAAAAAAAAACCAAACAAAACAACAGACAAAACGAAACAACATGCTAATGACATTCAGGGCAAATAGGTTAATTGTTTTTATTATAAAAATGTCTCTTTAGCTTTAAACTAAATAACATATATTTAAAGTGGAAAAGAAGTTCTTAAAAAATATCCTGAATATAATTCAATCAAAACACAAATTCTTTATAGTTACACTAACTTTATAGTTCCCTGTACTTAACTATTGATTTCCTACCTATCTTTTGGGGAGAAAATTAAAGAGGAACTTGAGGTTAGAACTGGGGAAAAAATAAATAAAAATGAAGTGTTTTATACAATTGAATAGATTTTTTGAATATCAACTGCGGCAGCATAAAAAGAGCTGAGATAAAAGTACACCTAGTTATTAGTCTTGAAGCTGATTTCGGTCTGTGTTGGAGTTGGGAGGCAGGGTTGTATGTAAGACAGTGTGCTGCAGGTTGATCGATATTCTGATGACCCAGTGGCTAAAGCAAAAGTTTCAGGGTACCTGGCCTCAGATTGAAGCTCCACTATTCAGTAGCCATGTGCCTTTGGACAATTTCCTTAACTTCTTGAAGCTTCATCTAGCAAAATGAGGACCCTGAACATTATTATTTTCTAAAGTTGATGAGATACTGGATGATTAAGTGAGATTATGGATGTTATGTGCTTAAAAGCATGGTTTCTAGGAAGAGCTAAATGGAAAGTTGTTGCAGTGGTATGTTGGCTGTGATAGTCACAATGGACAGGACTAAGCCTTTATTTAACGGTTTATTTATATATTATTCTTTTTTCCCTGGGTATTAGTTAGACCAGTATGATCCCTTCCATTCTTTAAGTGCAAACTGTTTAATGATCAGAATAACAATAGTGACTAAAAATCTTTTTAAGCCCAGATGACACCCATCAACTCAACCTAGGTCTGCTTTTGGAATACCAGAGTTCATTTTGTTTCTCTTCCATTGCTAAATTTCCTTATTTTGAAGACTGTGTATTTCCTCTTAGTTTTCATACTTTTATCAGAGTCAGCAAATTTCTTCAATCACTTTTCTAGATATATATTATCCAATATGGTATTCACTAAATACATGGGACTATTGAGCCTCTGAAATGTACCTAGTTCCTTTTGAGATGTTGTGTAGCATAATACTGGATTTCAGACTTACTGTGAAACAAGGATGTAAAATTCTCTAACTTTTAACATTGATTACATATTTGAGAAAAATATTTTAGATACATTAGGTTAAATAAAATATGAAGTATGTCTGGAAAAAGTCCAGCCATTGTTAATATAACGGGAATGGTTTATGTGACATCAAAGTAACCTCAAAGTAACCTGGCAAACAAGGAGAGTGGACTGCAATGTTCATGTGTGATCAATGACATCTTCATTGTACTAGTCAGTGGGAGTGGCAGATGCTGTTGAGTCACATGTGTACTGTGTGGCCCTTGCATTCAAAATGACTAAGTGAGTAGAACAATGAATCTGAATCAAATTTTGCATTAAGCTTGAACATTCTTCTGCAGAAATTATTTCGATGATTCAGAAGGCCACAGTTATGGGCAACTGGTGATTGGCAGCTTCATCACAAAAATGTACTTCTCATGCATCACATCTCATGCAGAGTTTTTTGGTGAAACGTCAAATCACTCAGGTGACGCAGCCCCCCTACAGGTCACATTTGGTTCCCTGTGACTTCTGACTTTTCCCAAAACTAAAATCACCTTTGAAAGGGAAGAGATTTCAGACTCCTGATGAGATTCAGGAAAAATATGACAGGGTTGCTGATGGTAATTATAACAAAGGATTTTGCATGTTTTGAACAGTGAGAGACACTGGGAGGACTGTGTGAGGTCCCAAGGCACCTACTTGGAAGAGGACAGAGGCATCATTGTCCTGTGTACAATGCTTCTTGTATCTTGTATCTTCTTCAATAAATGTCTCTATTTTTCTTAACACATGGATGGATACTTTCTGGATATACCTTGTGTATTATTATATTAATTTTGTTTGAAAGAAAAGTAGCTACTACTTTTCTTTATTGTGGCTACTACAAAATTTACAATTTCATATGTGTCTCATATTTGTGGCTTGTTATTATCTATTGGAGAACACTACTTTAGATAGAATAGTTTTGGAATTGACATGATTGAAGGTAGAATTTACCAGAAAAAGAAAAGAAACCAGAGGGATACAAAGTCGGTATTTAGAAATTGAAGGCATTTTTGTACATCAACAATGAAATATCAGAAACAGAAGTCAGGAAAAAAATCCCATTTGCTATAGCAACAAGAAAAATAAAGTATCTAGGAAGAAACTTAACCAAGGAGGCAAAAGAGCTGTACTCAGAGAACTACAAAACATTGAAGTAAGAAATTCAGGAAGACACAAATAAATGGAAGCATATACCATGCTCATGGATTGGAAGAATTAATATCATCAAAATGTCTATACTACCCAAAGCAATTTATAGATTCAACACATTCCCTATTAAGATACCAATGACATATTTCACAGAAATAGAACAAACATTTCAAAAATTTATATGGAACCATAAACGACCCCGAATAGCCGCAGCAATTTTGAGAAAGAAAAACAAAGTAGGAGAGATCACAATACTGTACATCAAAATCTACTACAAAGCCACTATACTCAAAACAATCTGTACTGGCACAAGAACAGATCCATAGACCAGTGGAACAGAATAGAAAGCCCAGAAATAAGCCCAGATCTATATGGGCATCTAATATTTGACAAAGGGGGCAGAAGCATAAAATGGAGCAATAACAGCCTCTTCAACAAATGGTGTTGGGAGAGCTGGACAGCTACATGCAAAAAATTGAAATTGGATCATCAGCTGACACCATACACAAAAATAAACTCAAGATGGATAAAAGACTTAAATATAAGTTGCAACACCATCAAAGTCCTAGAGGAGAACTTTGGCAGGAAACTCTCAGATATCCCATGCAGCAATTTTTTCACTGATATGTCTCCTAAAGCAAGGGACATAAAGGAAAGAATAAACAAGTGGGACCTCATCAAAATAAGAAGCTTCTGCACGGCAAAAGAAAACATCAGCAAAATGAAAAGGGAGCCAACCATATGGGAAAATATATTTCAGATAGAAGTTTGATCTCCAAGATATATAAAGAACTCACTTGACTCCACTCCAAGGAGAGAAATGATCCAATCAAAAATGGGCAAAGGACCTGGGCAGACGCTTTTCTAAGGAAGAGATACAGAGGGCCCAGAGACATTTGAAAGGACGCTCGGCATCAGTAGCCATCAGAGAAATGCAGATCAAAACCACCATGAGGTATCACCTCACACCAGTCAGAATGGCCATCATAAACAGATCAACAAACAACAGGTGCTGGTGAGGCTGTGGAGAAAAGGGAACACTAGTACACTGTTGGTGGGAATGCAGGCTGGTGCAGCCACTGTGGAAAGCAGTGTGGAATTTCCTCAAAAAGCTGAAAATGGAACTGCCTTTTGATCCAGCGATTCCCCTGCTGGGACTATACCCTAAGAATCCCAAAACGCTTACCCAACTTCCCCAAGAGGCAGGTGAGACTCAGTCTGCTGGCACAGTTGCTTAAAAGCTAGGAACTTAGAAAATGTATCCTTACCTCTGAAAAGTCTTTTTGGAGATCAGTTGAAATTTCTTCAACTGAAAGGCTGTTTTGCTGTGCTACACATTGCAGGTAAATTATAGTAAGATAAAAAAAAATGACTCCCTTTTCATTAATCTCTGAAGACAAACCAGATATTTCAAAATAAAAAAATATCTCAAAGCATAGAGAGATTTAAACTAATCTTAATCAGTTTTCTTCTAGACAGAAGTCTACTATATAGCTAAAAAGTAGTTTACAGAAATTAAAGGGAAGAAGGCCACCATATAGCACTGTTAAATGCATTTACTTTAATTTAGTTTAGTTCTGATTTTTACAAGGCCATAAACTGCACATGACCAATGTTTGGTAAATTATTCCCAGTATAGTTCCCTAAAGAGCAAGAGAATCTTCAGCTCAACAACTATATTTCCTTGATTTTATTGTGGGGACCTAAAATTTCTTCTAGCCTAAACTCCTTAAATAAATATATCCTATTTGTGCTTCTTGAAAGCACAAATAACTTATTTAGAACATTTTATCCTGAATATCTAAAATAAATTTGTGTAATTAACTTTTAACCAATGAACATTTATTAACCACCAATATATATAAATACATTAACCTGGGAATTTCTTTAAAGGAATTTTTATTTTAAAATAGAAGATGTGTCAGTCAAGACAGTAGAAATCAATGTTTTTCAGTGTTGGCACAATTGACATTTTGAACCAGATAATTCTTAATCCTGAGCTGCCCTTTGCACTGCAGGATATTCAGCAGCAGCACATAGCCTCTGCTTACTACATGCCAATAACATCCTGGCCCCCAGTTGTGACAGCCAAAAGCATCTCCAGATTGTTCCACATGTCTGCAGGGCAGCATATATGCCCCCAGTTGTGAACTATTGGCTTAGGTTTTGCTATGGTTATAAAAAGAAAGCTCAAAGAATGAACACGGCAAAATTCTATTTCTCCGTTCTCAATCTGTATTCAATGTGGGAACTCTCAGCACATGATATTCTCTGAGGCATCAGTGTTGCCTCTACATGTTCCCACAAAAACTGAGGCAACAAAACTGAATAACCACTTTCTGTTCCTTACTTACAGCTCTGCCAAGAATTGACGTTCTGCTCACATTTTCTTTCTTTTTTTTTAAGATTTTATTTATTTATTTTTAGAGAGAGAGGAAGAAAGCAGGGAGAAAGAGAGGGAAACATCAATGTGTGGTTGCCTCTTGCGTGCCCCCTTTTGGGGACCTGGCCTGCAACCCAGGCATGTGCCCTGACTGGGAATTGAACTGGCAACCCCTTGCTTCACAGTTTGGTGCTTAATCCACTGAGCCACATCAGCCAGGGCTGCCCCCATTTTCCTAATCAAAACAAATGTCAAAGAGATAGACAGGTTCTATCCTCCTATGAACCAGGAAGGGAAAGAAATTAGATATTTGTAAGTAGCCCTAATAATCATTACAAGAAGTTTAGGAAAGAGGATGAATAAGAAGTAATATATGATAGAGAGCATGGAAGAAAATTCTTGTTTGTCAAAGACAACTATGAATGAGGAAACATAATTCTAGGAAGAATAAACAGTATGAGCAGTAATGGATGAAGAATGACCATTATGGACAATGACTTCTGAGGTCTGTCTGGAAAAAGTCCAGCCATTGTTAATGCAACGAGAACAGTTTGCATGACACCTATGTAACCTGGCAGCCAAGGAGAGTGGACTGGAATGAGCATGGGTGAAGGATGGTGGCTTTACGGTATGGTCAGTGGGGGTGGTAATGCCATTGAGTGAGCATGTGTACTGTGTGGCCATCACATTCAAAATGACTGAGCAAGTAAAGTGATGAATCTGCGTCCAATTTTGCATTAAGCTTAAACATTCCTCCACAGAAACTGTTTGGATAATTCAGAAGACTCGGTGATGATGCAATGAGTGTAGCACAAATAAAAGTGTGGCACAACTGCTTCAAAGATGGTTGAGAATCTGTTGAAAGTGATCCATATTCTGGAAGGCCTGCAACATGCAGGATACCTGAGAATGTTGAACGTGTATGGGCTGCTACAAACAAATATCAGCGACTGACTGTGCGAGACCTAGAAGCTGATGTGGGGATTCCAAAAACTACTGTGTCTGAGATTTTGATGTAGGATCTTGGCATGAAAAGCGTCATGGTAAAATTCGTTCCATGGCTTCTGTTATGAGAACAGAAGGAACATCGTGCTGCAGTTGCTAATTACTTGATTCAGACCGCTACCAATGAACCAGATATCCTCAATAAGGTCATAACTTTGAAGGGGACTGAGGTGCCATTGTCCTATGTGCAATGTTTCTTGTATCTCCTTCAATAAATGTCTCTATTTTCCATAGTGCATGGTTTGATACTCTCTGGACAGACCTTGTATGTCATTTTCCTATAAAATATTCTGGGTAAGAAGGTTAACACTCTGAAGTTGTGATTTCAAATGTTTAAATATTTATATATTTTAATATTTAAATTTTTTGTATATATCTAATATAATTACATAATAATACATTAGAATTGTTGACTGTTTACTGAGTGACAGTTTTTGAGTGATGGACTATCCATGAGTTATGTATTTTAAATCTTCAAACTTTATATTAACATTGTTGATATCTTATTTTTTCATATGAAAACTAAAGATAAGTAATTTGACACAGCCATGCAACTTTTACATGAAACATGGGGTCTTAAACCAAGGACTGTCTGATTCCAGAATGTATGCCCTAAACAATTATATTATGTAGCCCAGTGTAAGTTATGTCGAACTTCATATGGCATCAATTCTTAGAAGTACATTTTCCTTCCTTTATAACATTTCTCATGTCTACAAACATCTTACAATCAATGTTGTGTCATAGTTTAATAAGCTCCTTTTTTCCTTGTCCCAGTGGAACAGGAAATAATGGTATGTTTTATAATTAAGGGTATCTTAGTTTCAACAAATCTTTTAGAACAGTCATTAGAAGGCGGTAAAGTCCTTGTTCATGCAGAAGCCATTATCATCTAATCTGAAACTTCAGAGCAAGTCTTGCAGATTTTTTGTTATTCAAACAGCAGTTAATCAATGCCTCAGATCAGACAGTTCTGATCCCTTAAGAGAGATACTTAGTTTCCTGTTTTTCAGATCCACCTTCGTTTGTGACACAACCTCTTCCAAGAAAGTGGCTACCCCTCTTCTCCCCACATACACAAGGAGTGGGACATTAACACAGGGTAAATATCCAAGAGGAGCAATGGAAAGAAAGAATAAATGGGTAATGTCTTAGATTAAATGCCCCTAATTATATATTTGAAAACAAATTTTTGGCAAAATGAAGTGTAGAGCAGAAATTATTTACTTTTTGTTTGGGCAATTGAGCACCATTTCTTTCTTCCTTTAATGTTTCCAAGGGCCCTAGCTGGGTAGCTCAGTTGCTTAGAGCATTGTCCCAATACCTCAAGGTTGAGGGTTTGATCCCCAGTCAGGGCACATATGAGTAAATGATTCCAGTTTTAGTTTTGTGTCAACTATTTCTCCCCCACACTAGCTTCAGTGTCTGCACTGTCAGTAAAGTTGATTCTACTTCTACCTAGGAGGGTAAGGCATGCTACCTATACCTAAAATATTAATGTACTCCAACACCTTGGCCATAATAATTGGCTAAAGGCATTCCAATTAGTTCGTTTAGAGTTAACCATAGGGCTTTGCTTTAAGAGACTAGGGAACATCTGAACAAAAGAAGATGTTAAATTTAGAGATGCTAAAGCCATTTTGCTACTTCCTCAGGTGAGAAACATCAAAAAGGTCATAAAGACAAGAGATAGAGAAACCAAGCCCAGGGGAAATCAGTACTCTCCTGTCATAAATCACATCAGAAGTCAGCCTTGTCTCAGAGCTTTTCAGTTATGTGAATACATTTTCTTTTATCACAAGACTGGGTGTTTTTTTGTCACTGGCAACTGACAGTGGCCTAACCAACACAACTACTATTGGCTTTATTTATAAAAATGGCTTCCAGAGCACAGGAAGAAACTATGCAGAGAAATACACAAGTAGTTTGCAAAGAGAACTGAACAGCTCCAAACCACTAAAACTGTCAAGCACAAATGTTGTCATGCATAAAAGATAGGGAAATTATATTGGGTCAAAAATCTTTAGTAAATTTTTTTCCTCAAAACCAATTTTCACATTTTCAAGATTTAGAAGAAAACTGTCACTTGTCAATTTAGACCAGGAATGAAAAATAGTTAATTATGACTGTGTCTATAGCTGAAAGGATAGAAGTGACTGGGTAATTACCAGGGAATTCAAAATGTAAAGATGGATTTATGGATTTATATCTTTTTTTTTTTAGTAAAAACAGTTTTTAAAATAAGAAGTAAATAAAAATAGCACATCTTTTTTTCTAGTATGTTTTTGTTTGAAATCAAAGTAAAATGATTAAGAGTTACATAATAATTATACACAATTTTTTGGAAAGCTGATTGGGGTCAGGTGGAGAGAGAAAAAGAGATCCTGAAAGTGGATGTTTAACTGAACCAGAGCTTTGGACGGTCTTTATAACAGAGTCTCCATTGAAGATACATTTTTCCCCATTAGCAATCTCTCTGCCATTCTCTTCGGATCCCTTAAACCATGACAGGCCACATCCATATCTTCCTTCTATATTTGTTTATCTATTCTATATCAGGATTCAATGAGGTTTATGATGCCCTTTACAATGTCAAAGTATTTCTACCTGCTACATAATTGCTTACAGATTTTTCACTCTGTTTCATCAATCATTTTCTTGCAGACATTATGAGCTTCTGTAAAACTTGAATTCTAATACCCAGAATGATGGTTCTTTATGGCAAGTGTAACTTCTCATCTATACAACTTTTGTCAGCTATTCGAAATCAAAACTGTTGGCCAGTACAAAATAAATGGTAGCAAGGAAGATCTCTGTAGCATAAAAATGCACATTGCAGAGCGTGCTCACATCAGAGTTGAGTGATGAACTGCTCGTTAGCTGAGGGTGTTTGTATAATGGTGTATTAAAGCTCCTTGGCAGATAATTTACAACACAAAATGCCATATTAACTCTGCCTCTCATTAACTGAGAGGATATCCTAGTCCCCCCAGTTTGGTGAAATATATAATAGATACACACATATTAGCAAATATTTTAGGAAACTCTTCAGAAACAGTAGCATTGTAGCAAATCAGACATAAGCAAGGTATTATTAAATGCAATATGTATATATTTAAAAACAAAAAAATTATGTTTAATTTTTCAAAAATATAGATCAGTTAACCAAGATAGCTAGATCTCTTTCACTTTCCTAAAATGTCTAAAAGGTAATTTAGTTAACCAAAATGCTTATATCCTAGTTCTTTATTTTGGGCCTATATTTGAAATAATCAAATTCCTGAGCGCAGACCGATGTATGAGATTTCATTATCCATAATTATGCTGGTATGGATATACTTCTAAGGGGACTGTTGATATCAAGGGTAGGTTTTAATTCAGTTTACTGACATTTTCCCCTTATTAATTTGGTGTTCAAGCCCAGCTTAACAAATTAATATCTGAGACATATTTTGGGGTATTAAGGTTAATTACTGCTACATAAGGCATATATATTAAATACAAATTTTATGACAATGTGCTATAGAAGTTACAGAGCCAAAAATGTTATCTGAAATGTGAAGAATGGCTTTTATTAACTGTTTACCACTTCTCTGGAAAATGTCTGGTTGCTTTACAGAGATATTCTTGTGTAATCCTCATAACAGCTCTGCAATCTGTGTATCATTGTCCACATTATAAAGCCAGTGTAAGTTCCAAGAAGGTGAGAATATAACAACTTAAATATCTTCAAGAAAGTCTGTTTCCCAAAACTATTACTCTTCCAACTCTACCATGCTGCTGATAAACATTCAGTTTTTAGCTTTCCCTCACAAAACCCTACAAAGATGCCAAAGAGAAAGTTATTTAATCTTGACAAGAAGGAAGGACCTTGAAGAAGTATAAGTGTTTTATTTTTAAATAAGATTCTAATATCCCATTCTCTGTAGCCCCAAGGACCGATGATTTCTACTAAGTTATTATACACCCTAGGAATTCTAATATGCCTGCTTCTGCCTCAGTAGAAACATATTTGTTGATCAATTCCATTTGTAATTACATCTGGGAAAAGGGATTAGAGAGACAAATATACTCAGCTGTTTTGTTCCCATGAGTACAACATGAAATTAATCACTGGCCCAATCTTCTCCTTCCTTTAGTACTATTGATCTAGGCAAATCCTTTGCTAAGACTGACACATGCTAGTCCAACCACAGGAGTATTTGGAAGAACAAAATGAAAATGTTTATTTCAAAAACGAAGTTGATCTCTTAATGCAAAGATTACCGTTAATGATTGGAAATTCTTGGTTATATCAATTAAGTATGGAATTACCTGGCCTCTACCATTCAGTCATTTCTACATTTTAACTATAATTCTGCTTAATGGTGAACTATTTTCAGTAATTCAAAAGCTACTTTTTAGATTTATGATGTTCATGTCACCGTCTTCTTACAACCCACAGTACTGATTGTTTTTTACATATTACGAGGAATCTCCATGGTGCTGCTGCTTTGACAAATATGAATGAGAATAGCTCCTAAGAGACTGCTGCAATCAGCTGTTGAGTTCACATTAACTTTGATTAGATATTAAATATAGTTCAAATACTTAACATTTTGATGAAGTAGGTTGTACATTTTTTAGTTAATTTGTATAGAAGAACATAGACAAGAAATATCTTCCTGCTTTTATAAAATGTCCAAAATGGCGTATTTACCTTTTGGAACTATTTTGTAGAGTCAGTGTTTGCAAAGCATGTGTTTCTTAACACCAGTCAGTGGTTTGTTATTTGTTGTTTACCGTGCATGAAATATATTTTTGGAAAATACATGATACATAAAAATTAAAGATCTTTATAGTGTTTGATAGACACAATGGTTAGAATTCTTCAAAATAAGGTTAAGTGTCCTCAAAAGGTTGGAATTATTTAAATTCCAACAAATTTTACTTATTTTAATTTTTCTTCTCAGAGGGTGTTATAAGATTGTGTTATAAGACTGTGTTCTGTGGTGCACAGTCTGGTAAGTATTTCTCTAGTATACAGAGCCTCTGCAACATATTGTCTTGTAATCTCTAACTTCAAAATATCTGGATGATAAGCAAAAATGAAATATTCTAAATAGAAATCAGTCTCAGGTAAACATATCTATGATATTCCAGGCAACATGCTTGAGACTTTTTAAAATATTATGTTCTGTATAGGATTACAAAAACTATGCATGTTCAATGGAGAAAGTTTGGTAAATTAAGTACAAAGCAGTAAAATACAAAGAAAAATATTCTGTAACGTAACATTCATTCTTATATTTTCTGCAAGTTTTTTTTAATGCAGAGGTTTTAAGCAAATTAATAATCTGAAAAAAGCATATCATTTAGCTTCAAGGTAAGTGTTGATATATGATTTTTGTCACTCAGAGACAATCAGCCACAACGCAAGTGCAGTACATAAACCAGTTGATGGGGAACTGTCAATGGGGTCAGGAAATGCACATTTGGTCTTAGATTTCAAAGTTTAGATTATATGATGTGACTTTTATTTTGCTAAACATTACCGTAAGTGATTTAAATGGGATAATGTTCATGAATATCTCCAAACATCCCCCCCCCAAAAAAAAATCAAAACTGTGGATGTAAAGTAGTTTTATATTCTGCTCTTTGTTATTTGTCTTTTACAAATATCATGAAAGATAGTAAGAATTCTGTCATCAAGGTTAAACTCTTTTTATCTGTGATGAAGTTTTATCGTCATAATTTTTCTAAACAACATTAACAATCATTCCAATAGTCTAATTCTAAAGAGAACCATATTGTACCAAGATAGTGATCTTTGAGCGTTGTTTCCCATGCCCCTGAATTATGTGTCATGAAGAGCAGTTAATGTGTTCTTTGCTTGTGTTTTATTATATTTTGTCTTTTTTTAGAAATTTTATTTATTTATTTTCAGAGTGAGGAGAAGGGAAGGAGAAAGAGAGGGAGAGAAACATCAATGTGCTGTTACCTCTCATGTGCCCCTCACTGGAGACCTGACCAGCAACCTATGCATATGCCCTGAGTGGGAATTGAACTGCCAACCCTTTTATTTGCAGTCTGGCACTCAATCCACTGGGCCATACTAGACATGGCTGTTTTTTTTTATTATTATATTTTGCCTTAATAGTCTAAACATTCCATGATGACTACTTGTTAAGTTGTTCCTTTTTTAAAAGCTCTGATTTTTAAAAGCAGATATATAATTGCTGTGAAACAAATGGTATGCATACTATCTTTTTCCCTTCCCAATCCCTTAGCATATGTTGTGGTCATAAACCTATTTTCACGACTCTTCTAAAAACCCTCCTTCCCTAGTAATTAAAGATTTAACTGTTGTTTAATGTCATACAGGATATTCATTTTGCCAATTTTGGTGTAAATTTGAGATCTTTTAAGGTCCAAAAATTTTTAGTCATCCATCATGACATCATTTTCAACACTCTCATTTAACAAAGAAAAAACTCGTCCTAAGTAAGATTAATCACTGTGCCAGAATGGCAGTCTCCTTTATCTCAGCAATATGTCTATGTAATTATCCAGCATAAAGGGCATATCCAGTCATGATCTGGCCTAAATAGTTCAGGATGGTAATTTTTATAGTAACTTCATTAGTAGAAATCTGTCCTGAAAAAGTCAAGCCATCGTTAATATAATGAAAACAGGTTGAACATAAATATAAGCTGATAGCCAAGGAAAGTGGACTGGAATGCACATGTATGAATAATGACAGCTTCACTGTACTAGTCAGTGGTAGTGGTAGACACTGCTGAGTGAGCATGCGTACTGTGTGGCCATCCCATTCCAAATGACTGAGCAAGAGAAGGGAGAACATGGCCATCAAGTAAGTGGAAGTTGAGTGCATTGGCTCTTGCCCTCAGCTTGAAATCTCAGCTGATCATCCAACAAATAGCCTGAACAATCAGTAGATTCTTAGTTGATATGAACTTTGGAAGCCAGGAAGTTCAGAAGATACTTCACAAAGAGTGGTAAGGAGATTTTATAGTGGAAAGGGAAATACCCCATGTGTGGCACCTGCAACCATGGAGAGATTAGTCAGAAATTGCAGCTTTGTGCCTCCCTCCCCTCCCAGGTTGGGGAACCCCTGACCCAGGCTGGCAGTGATGTGGGAGGATTTATGAAGTCAGAGAGATCCAGGCTACACACATACAGTGAGCAGCATGTCCATAGCTGCAGCACCAAATGCCAAACAGGACAGTGCCAGAGAGAGTGGGGGGTGGACTCTATCTCCCAAAAAGATCAGGGCTGCACCTGGTTCAGGCGGAGGCAGACTGTGGCCAGCCATGACCATAAGAGACTTTTGGCTTTTTGGAACGGTGGTGAGTGCAAAAAAATGAGACAATGATTCAATAGTGCAGTGTGTGTGCCACAGAGAAACTTTTCAAAAGGAGAGCTGAAGTGTGCTGAGCAGGGATGCTATATACAACTGCCCTGTCAGCAAAGGAACAAGACTGAAAGTGCAGTTTGCTTCCACTGAATACAGCTAGGCAGAGTGATCAGAAAGATGCACAGCAAAAGGACATCTGGGCCCCAGTCCAGAGGAGCTAGCAAGCCAGGGGCTATGCAAAATGGAAAGTTCGTGACTATGTCTACTTTGAGGACAGTGGGCTGGGAATTAGATGGGAAAGAGCTGAGTGCCTGGGGTTATTTACAGCCAGACAGAACCCCCTTCAACCAGAGAGTTCAAACCTCTGGGAAGGTAAGGACATAGCCAGCCCCCACCTCCTGCAGGATTGCAAGCACTGCATCCAGTGGGGAAGCTCTGCAGAACAGGCAGGGCAGACTCAAGAACCCACTGCAGGGTGCATATCCACAGGAAAAAGGCAGGAAGATAAATGTCAAAAGGGCCCATTTTTTACTTCTCTCAGGGAGAAAAAATACACTGGTTCCTAATGCCCTATTCCACTGAGGCCAGCAAGGCAAATCATTTTTCTCTCCTTTAGTCATCTCATATTCTTTTTTCCTATCTTATAATATTCTTAATCTTTTCCACCTTTATTAATCTTCGCTCATTTGCTGTTGATATTGTTATTTGGTAGGGAGGTATTTTTGCTTGCATGGGTTTGGTTTTCTGGGTAGTTTTGCTTTGTTCTGCTAGAACAAAGCATGTGGTGGGGAGGGGAGAACTCATTGAAGAATGAACCAACAAAAATCAAAGCCCAGGTACAACAGAGCCCACATGAACTGAATAAAGAGCATCCCTAGAACATCCAGATCAGTAGTTAAAAGAGACTACCCCACTGAGTCCCACAGAATTCCTACCACAGAAGGCCACTCCACAAAGACAGGCAGTCAAAGCAGAACAATTAAAATGCATAAACAAAATGAGTCATGTAAAATGGGGAGACAAAGATCCCCCATAGAAAGGAAAGGAGGAAACCCCAGAAAAAGAGCTAAATGAAAGACAAGCAATCTATTAGACATAGAGTTCAAAATAATGATTATAAGGATGCTCAAGTAACTTGGTGAGAACTACAAGGGACCTTATAGAACCTACAAGTAACTTAGTATGAACTATAGCAGCATGAAAAATGACATAAAAACTATGAATAATAATTAGGAAGAAATGAAGAATATAATATCTGAAATGAAGAGCACAGTAGAAGGAAGTAAAAACAGGCTAGATGAAGCAGAGGACTGAATCAGAGAACCGGAAGACAAGGTAGAAAAAAATACTTCAAAAGAATGAAAATAGTTTAAGGGAGCTTCAGGACAAAATGAAAAATAAAAAAAAAATCATGTCATAAGAATTCCAGAAGGAGAAGAAAAGGAGCAAGAGATAGAAACCTGTTTGAAAATAACGACAGAAATCTTAAACTTGGTGAGGGAAAAATTCTTGGAAGTTCATGAAGCACAGAAAATCCCAATCAAGATGAACCCCAAGAGGCCCACTCCAAGACACCTCATAAATAAAATGGCAAAATTTTAAGAAAAAGAGAGAATCTTAAAGGTAGCAAGGGAGGAACAGCTAGTAACATACAAGGGAGCTTTGATAAGGCTATCACATGATTTCTCAACAGGAATTACTACAAGACAGAAGAGATTGAAAAGAAATATTCCAAGTAATGGGAAAAAAGGACCTGGAACCAAAACTACTCTATCCAGCAAGGCTCTCATTTAAAATGGAAGGTGAAATAAAGAGCTTCCCAGACAAAAACAAAACAACAACAACAACAAAACAACTAAAAGAGTATATCTCCACCAAAGTGGTGCTGTAAGATATGCTAAAGGGCTGATTTAAGTAGAAGAAGAAATAGAGAAAGAGAGAGAGGGACACAGGTACAAAGGGAAAAAATGACAATGAACAAATGTTTATCAATAATAACATTAAATGTAACCATATTAAATGCTTCCCTCAAAAGATGTAGGGTAGCTGAGTGGATAAGAAAACATGATCTGCATATATGCAGTCTACAAGCGACCCCCCTCAGAAAGAAAGATCTACTCAGGCCAAAATTGAAGGGATGGAAAAAAAATATGCTCTTTTCAAGCAAAAGGACATAAAAAAAAAGCTGGGGTTGCAATACTTATATCAGACAAAACTGACTTCAAAACAAAAGCTATAACAAGGGACAAAGAAGATCACTACATAATACTTAAGGGTGGGTCCAAAAAGAGGATATTGTCCTTGTAAACATATATGTATCCAACATAGGAGCACCTAACTATGTAAGGAAAATCTTGGAGGACTTTAAGACAGAGATTGGTAGCAGTACAGTTATCATAGGAGATTTTAACACTCCACTGAGAACAATGGATATATTTTCCAAATGAAAAATCAAAGATATTGTGGCATTGACCAACACTCTAGGTTAAATGGACTTAATTGATATTTACAGAACATTTCACCGCAAAGAAGCAACATATATATTCTTTTCAAATGCACAAGGATCATTTTCTAAGATAGACCACATGGTAGGACACAAAACAAGTCTTAACAAATTCAAGAAAGTTGAAATCATATCAAGCATCTTCTTGGATCACAATGGCTTGAAACTAGAAACCAACCTTAAGGAAAAAACTCAAAAACATTCAAATACATGAAGACTGAATAGTATGCTATTAAAAAATGAATGGGTTAACAATAAGATCAAGGAAGAAATCAAAAAGTTATGGAAACAAATGAAAATGAACATACAACAAACCAAAACTTAAGGGACATAGGGAAAGCAGTCCTGAAAGGGAAGCTCATAGCAATACAAGCCTATCAAGCTACCAATGGCATACTTGAGATAGAAAAATCTCAAATATAAAACTTAACCCTATGTGTAAACTAGAGGAACAAAAATAAGCAAAACCCAGAATGATTTGAAGGAAAGAAAGAATCAAGATCAAATCAGAATTAAATGACATAAAGACTAAAAAGAAAAAAAATAAGTTCAAAGAATCAATGATTCCAGAAACTTGCTCTTTTAAAATATAAACAAAATTCACAAACCTTAACCTAGAGTAATCAAGAAAAAGAGAGGATACAAATAAATAAAATCAGAAGTGAAAGAAGAGAAGTAAAAACTGATACCACAGAAATACAAAGGATTGTAAGAAATTACTATGAACAACTGTATGCCAAGAAACTGGATAACCTAGGCAAAATGGACAAATTTCTGGAAACATACAATCTCCCAAAACTAATCTCCAAAAACTGAATCAAGACGAAGCAGAAAGTCTGAACAGTCCTATAACAACTAACTAAATTGAAGCAGTAATCAAAAAACTCCCAGCACACAAAAACCTTGGACCAGATGACTTCACTGGCAAGTTTTACCAAACATTCAAAGAAAGACTACCACCTATCCTTCTCAAACTATTCTAAAAATTCAAGAGGAAGGAAGTCTCCCAAGGTATTTTTCACAAGGCCAGCATTATCCTAATTCCAAAACCAGATAAAGACACAACAAAGAAAGAAAATTACAGACCAATATATCTAATGAATATAGATGCTAAAATCCTCACCAAAATATTGGCAAAAAGCATCCAACAATATCTTAAACATACACTACAATCAAGTGAGATTCATTCTAGTGATGCAACGACCTTATAACATTCACAAATCAATAAATGTAATACATCATATAAACAAAATGAAAGACAAAAAATCACATGGTCATATCAATAAATGCTGAGAAAGCTTTTGACAAAATCCAGCATCTATTTATGATGAAAACACTCTGAAAAGTGGGAATAGAGGGAACATACCTCAACATAATAAAGGCCATAAACTAGAAACCTACTGCCAACATCATACTCAATGGGCAAAAACTAAAAGCGTTTCCCTTAAGATCAGGAACAAGACAAGGGTGCCTGCTTTCACCACTCATATTAAACATAGTACTGGAAGTCCTAGCCACAGTAATTAGACTAGAAAAAGAAATAAAAGGCGTCCAAGTTGGAAAGGAGGAAGTAAAACAGTCATTATTCACAGATGATGTGATAGTGTATATAGAAAACCCTATAGTCTCTATGAAAAAATTACTTCATCTAATAAGTGAATTTGGCAAAATAGTAGGATACAAAGTCAATATTCAGAAATTGATGACATGCTTATACACCAAAAATGAATTATCAGATAGGGAAACAAAGAAAAAAAATCCCATTTTTGATAGCAACAAGAAAAATAAAGTACCTAAGAATAAATGTAAACAAGGATATAAAAGGATATATGTCGTTTCTGTATGCAGAAAACTATAGAACACTGAAGAAAGAAATTGAGGAAGATACATATAAATGGAAGTATAATCAGTGTTTATTGATAGGAAGAATTAACAACATTAAAATGTTCATACTTCCCAAAGCAATTTATAGATTCAACACAATTCCAATCAAGCTACCAATGGCATACTTCACAGATCTAGAAAAAACATTTCAAAAATTTATATGGAACCAAAGTAGCCTCAGCAATCCTGAGAAAGAAAAATAAAGTTAGAGGGATCACAAAACCTGATATTAAACTGTACTGAATGTCCACTGTGATCAAGGCAGTCTGATGCTGGCATAGAACACACACAGAGATTAATGGACAAAATAGAGAGCCTAGAAATAAACCTATGTCTCTATAATCAATTAATATTTGTCAAAGGGGGCAGGAGCATACAATAGAGTAGAAACAATCTCTTCTATAAATGGTTCTGGGAGACCTGGACTGGTAACATGCAAAAAAATGCAACTAGACCACTAACTTACACTATACACTAGAATAAACCCAAAATGGATAAAAGACTTAAATGTAAGTAATGATGCCATAAAAGTCCTAGTGTAATACAATAGGCAGTAAAATTTCAGACATCCCACGTAGTAATATTTTTGCCAATATATCTCATAGGGCAAAGGAAATAAAAGAAAAAATAAACAAATGGGACCACATTGAATTAAAATGTTTCTGCATGGCTAAAGAAACCATCATCAAAATGAAAAGAGAATTGACTGTATGGGAGAACATATTTGGCAATGACATATCAAACAAGGGTTTGATCTCCATTATATATAAAGAACTGATATGACTCAACACCAGGAAGACGAACAATCCAATTAAACAATGGGCAAAGGGCCTGAATAGACACTTCTCCAAGGAGGACATACAGATGCGCCCATAGACATAAGAAAAAATGCTCAACATCACTAGCCATCAGAGGAATGCAAATTAATACCACGAGAAGATATCACTTCACACCTGTCAGCATGTCTATCAATAAATCAACAAACAACAAGTTCTAGTGAGGTTGCAGATACAGGGAACCCTAGTGCACTGTTGGTGGGAATGCAGACTGGTGCAGCCACTATGTAAAACAGTGCGGAATTTCCTCAAAAAATTAAAAACTCAACTGCCTTATGACTCAGCCATTCCACTGCTGGGAATATACCCTAAGAATTCTGAAACACCAATTCAAAAGAACTTATGCACCCTGATGTTCACAGCAGCACTATTTAAAAATAGCTAAGTATTAGAAACAGCCCAAGTGCCCATGAGTAGAATAATGGATTAAAAAGCTGTGGTATATTTACACAATGGAATACTACACTGCAGAAAGAAAAAAGGAAGTCCTACCTTTTGTGATGGCATGAATGGTGCTGGAGACTATTATGCTAAGTGAAATAAGCCTGTCAGTGAAAGACAAATACCATATGACCTCACTTATAATTAGAATCTAATGAACAAAAAAGAGCTAATGAGTAAAATAGAAGACATGGAAACATGGAACAGACTGGTAGTTGTAGGAGGAGAGTAAGGAGCGGGGAATGGTGGAAGGAAGGAGAAGGGACTAGTCAAAGAATATGTATGAATGACATATGGACATGGACAATACAGAGGGGATTGATTGGGGGCTATAGGGTGAGCTGGGTGGAGGGGGGCAAAAGGGAAAAAATTGGTTCAACTGTAATAAAATAAATAATAAAAGAGGAACCTGCATCAAAACAAAACAAAACTCAAATGCAGCAAATGTTCTTTAAAAAAATTTATTAAAATATGCAA
Organism: Pteronotus mesoamericanus; assembly: GCF_021234165.1. Classification (NCBI taxonomy): domain Eukaryota; kingdom Metazoa; phylum Chordata; class Mammalia; order Chiroptera; family Mormoopidae; genus Pteronotus; species Pteronotus mesoamericanus. The sequence goes on along the minus strand of NW_026555245.1, from coordinate 27,769,256 downwards.
GAAATATTTTTATTACTTATTTATAAAGTTACTTTTAAAAGAATAGTGATTGATAATACTGACAGAAATGAGGATTTAAGAATATCTACAAATTTTATTTATGTGAACCATTTACAGATACAGAAAAGTAAAAGTAAAATACATTTTCATTTGCTAGTAAGAATTATCATTGTTAAGAGATTTATTTTATAAAATATATTGAGTTATCTGTTTGCTTATGTTCTGTCAACTCTGAACACCACCAGTAGAACGTGCTAGATGTGGTGCTGCCTGAGCTCTGGGGCAAGGTCAAAAACCTGCAGCTTTTTACTAGGCCTCTTGGCACAAGTGCTCTGGGAGAAGTCAGACACCAAGATGCTGTGAGCAAATGTCTAAGGTAGCCAAGCAGTGAGGCCACATGGAGAGGCAGAGGTGCATGGATTTTCTTCAGCTATTTTAGCCAACCCAGCTGAGATGAAGACAGTGTGAGTGAAGATGTTTTCTTGGGTTTCTAGGCCAGTTAAGCCTCAGGTTAGCTCCAGCCTGATTGCTATTTAACTAATCCAGTGAGGGACCACAGAGTGAAAACCACCCTGTTTAATCCCATCAACACATGGAGCAATTGAGAGAATACTAAAGTGCTGGTTTAAGCCGCTGAGTTTTGGGGTGTTTTGGTATAGCAATAGGTAACCAAAAGAGAATTACAGGCTATTTGCTTTTTCGTTTCCTTTTTAATCATAACATTTCATTGCTTATAAATGGAATTTGCATATAAAATTTGGTGAATTTATTGATAATCTTGCTGACTTTGTTTTGTATATACAATCCTCTGCTTAAAAAATCTGAATGAAGGTGTTTGTGTATGTTTTACCCTATTATATAAATGAATCTTCAAGCGCAACTATATTCAATTTCTAAAAGAAGGGAAAATACTTCTGAATATTTTAAGTAAATACTTTGACTTGAAAAAAGTGACTGAGAGCATCAAATTTTATGTTAAGACTGAACATTCCTCTGTGGAAACTATTTGGATGATTCAGAAGACCACAGCTATGGGCAACTGGTGATTGGCAGCTTCATCACAAAATGCAGGTGCTCATGTGTCACGTCTCATGCACAGTTTTTTGGTGAAACATCCAATTACCCAGGTGACTCAACCCCTCTAGAGCCCAGATTTGATACCCTGTAACTTCTGGCTTTTCCCAAAACTAAAATCACCTTTGAAAGGGAAGAGATTTCAGACAGTTGACAAGATTCAGGAAAATACGATGGGGCAGCTGATGGTGATTCCAACAAAGCGTTGTGCAGAATGTTTTGAACAGCGGAAGGGACTCTGGGGGAATTGTGTGAAGTCCCAAGGTGCCTACTTTGAAGGAGACTGAGGTGTCATTGTCCTGTGTACAGTGTTTCTTCTGTCTTGTGTCTTCTTCAATAAATGTCTCTATTTTTAATATTACATGGCTGTATACCTTCTGAACAGACCTTGCATTTAACAGAAATACTTTTGCTATTGAATTCCACATGATCACTGGAGGGGTATGGGGAGAAGGATCTCATTTAAACCACCAAGATGACTTTCGGCAAACCACTTTTTTTTTAAATCAGCTAGTTGAAGATAGTTTATGTCTGGCCTTAGAATATAAGTCTCTGTATGAGTTACAAACATATGATACTTCTAGCAAATATGTAGACCTGTAAAAGGGACAGCTGTAGAGTTTTCTCATGAATGAGAAAAACTACAAGTAGTATAACTTCTGGTACTTCCAAATTCATGGATGGCTTTTTGTCCTTTGAACCAAGGCATGTAAAGAACAGCTTTATCATGTTGGAACCATTCGAAAAAGGTACAATCATATAGTTTAGAATGGGTGCTAATTTCTTTGATAATTTCTTCATGGCTTTTATTTTTTTGAGGATATTCCATTGAATCCATGTGTCATAACCCACTATTAGTTGCTTTCCATCAAGTCAGAAAGTCAAAAGGGAATGCTCACAGATCTGCTAATTTACTTAATTATCAACTTTAAATTCAAAACAAGAATAGCAGCAATCTAGACAGTATAACAAATTCTAGATGTTTTTGTACTCAAATATATTTTACAAAATCCAATAGCCATGTGTTTCCCATTTGCACTGAAGTTTTTCAGTGGTGACTGGAAATCTCATTCAGAGTCAGCCTTTACTTTCCCAGGATCCAGGCCTGTTTGAAGGACCCACCTCCCTGCCTCAGCAGGCTCTGTTTCAAACTTTTTCATGATTATATCTTTGTTTTCTTCATATTTGTTAGTCAGATGGCTGGCTGTGGTAGGCTTTTCATAGTATAGCTGCTCAGTCACACTAAAACTGAACCCAGTCTTTTGCTTTCACATGTTTGCATCGGTTTTAATGCTTTTTTAATTTATTTTTTATTTTTTTGGTGAAATCTGTGTCTAGTGCTAAATTTGTTGAAAGAAGTTTATATCCACTTTGATGTTTGTTTTTAATTTATTGATTTTTAAAAGAGAGGGTAGGAAGGAAATGAGAGAGAGAGAAACAGAGAGAGAAACAGAGTGACATTGACACGTTGTTCCAGTTATTTATGCATTCATTGGTAGTTTTTTGCCTGTGTCCTGACCAGGGATCAAACGTGCAACCTTGGCAAATTGGGATGACTTTCTAATGAATGGAGCTACCCAGCCAGGGCTCCACTATAATGTTTTTAATGCAGGTAATTAAATCTATTGTATTCTATTTGACAAGCCTCTTTGACTTACCTCACTAACCTTACATGTAAAAAACCTGCCTCAGAATAGGCATCTATGGAATTCACCTGTGCTCCCCTCTACTTCTTTTTTCTTCGAGATAAAATATTTAGATAGTTTACCAAATTACATATTGATTTGAGTTATGAGATGTTGATCTAGATTTACTTGCATTTTTTATCTGTATTTCCAAAGATGTCAGTTCGCTTTCTGAAATCTTACGTTGCCCTTAATTCAATATATTGTACTCCCTGCTGCTTATCATGTAATTCCCTACTATATAATTCCTATAACATTGTGATTTACCAGATTAGTATAAGGAGATGCTTTTAGGTTTCACTATATCCTTATAAGGTATCTTTTTGTCTATTTACCTGTTGATTTCTGTTTTAGATTCTTAAAATACTTTAACAAGTCAAATGTAGTAACAAATAGTCCAGATTGGTTTGCTTCCACTGTAAATATGTGATTATTGGATTCTCTGTATCTTCAGAATCATTTGGCCTCTAGTGATAGAGGAAACCTTAATAAAAAAACGTGATGTCCACAATCTCTGACTTTAACACTTCACATACTCTGTATACGGAAGAGGAAGGAAGATTTAGACTTCTGTATGTGTTAAGCACTTGATGTATATTTCCTCATAAAATTCTCATAATAATACTAAAAGGAAGTTATCGCTCTCTCCACTTTCTAGGTGAGTTAATTAAAAATTGGAGAAGTTAAATATCAGCCCCAAGTTCTCATAGCTAATAAGAATTTAAATATAGGTCTCCCGATTCCACAGTCTGCATCTTCCATAGTAATGAGATTCTTTTCCTTTTACATTTTTACAGTTTAGTTTACTTTGTGATTTCATTTTTATATGTATATTAATTCTCTCTTTTACATCAGTGATTCTCAAAGCGTGACTTGTGGAGAATTAGTACCAGATTTACGCGGGCTAGGTAGTTGAGTGCTGATTCTTGTTTGCTGTCCTAGATTCACTGAATTGTAGAACCTTAGCAGAGGGCAGAATCTACTTTACTAATATGAGTTCTAGGTAAATCTGATGCACAGTACAATTTGAAATCACCTTTCTTTCTTAAGAGTCATGTTTAATATATCTATTCATTTTCTACATTTCCCAATTTGATGTCAGACAGATGGTTACTCAGTAAATGCTTATTATATCAGGTTCTGAAAATAATTTTAGAACCCTGAGAGAGAAGCCTTCCTTTCATATTAAATCAACCGATTAATTGTCCGTGATATTGGCAACCAGAAATCTCCTATAACTCCTTTATTGACTAGTCCTTTGTGTTCTAGGTGGCAATGCAGAGAATGTAAGACCAGATCACAGAATTTTAAACAGTATGTAGACCAGTAAATATCCTATGACATTAAAAAAAAATGGCAATGCAATATCTCAACTCCAATCAACTCTAGTCAATACATTTTTTTTTTGCAAAAATTTATATGTTAGGTAGGCCCCTTCAATAGTTTCTAGCTCAGTCGTATTTTTGTTGTGTTTTTCCTTTCACCATAAAAAAATAACACTCCATGAGATATTAATGGAGATGTGGACAGGTCTGATTTTGTTAGGAGAAATGGAAAGGATAAGCCTAAAAATGAAACTTTTGCTTTCAACATAAAAATATTTTTCTTCAGGAGTCTTGCCTGAATATCTTTAAACCTGCAGAATATTTTTAAACTGCCAATGGGCACTGATAACTTTCCACTAGTTTCTGGGCTCTCTAGATTTCTTGGCACCATGGGACTCATTTGGACCTCACCTCATTTACTGACTTAATTAAATGAGTGACAAATTGTAAGCATCTTACATATCTGCTTGGGTAAATCTGAAGATTGATGGAATGCTAATTTTTTACTCAAAGTGTTGGTTTAATAGGTGAGGTTCATAGTGCCTAACAGAGATCAAACATACTATTATGTTTGAACTTATTTTCAACTCTTCTAAACCTAACACAGAGAACCAAAAAAGCCCCTCTAATCCCAAGTGATCATTTATGCCATATTAAGGCTTTCTCAATATTCATGTGTGAATAGATGAAGTTATTTTCTATAATTCTTTGAACAAAGTGATGAAATCAGTTGTTTTCCTACATATTCCTCTGCTGTTATGTTTAGTTTATAAGAGAATGACTTGGGAATATAGCAAAAACCCTCCTGTGTGTCATTACCATATCTTGTAGATAGACTAATTCTAGTGCTTACCACAGAGTCTTCTAATAATTTGTTTATCATTTCCTCTAAATATATTTGGAACATACATTAAATGCTTAGAAAAATGTGTTGAGTGAATAGACGTTGAATGGTGAATACATTTATGAAATGAGGTTATCAAACCAAACAATCTTTTGTCTTCTTCTATTTCTAAATTTTCCAAATATTGTGGACATTTTATGTACACAATTCAATTACCATCAAACTCTCAAAACACAGGAGAATTCTCATTTTCTGCTTTCCAATATACAAGGTATATCCAGAAGGTATCCAGTCATCTAATATGACAAATAGAGATATTTATTGAAGAAGATGCAAGGCACAAGAAACATTGTGCATAGGACAATGCCGCCTCAGTCCCCTTCAAAGTTGGCACCTTGGGACCTCACACTGTCCTCCCAACGTCTTCTTCACTGTTCAAAACATGCAATATCTTTGTTGGAATTCCCATCAACTGTCTTGTCATATTTTCCTGAATCTCACTGAAGGTCTGAAATCTCTTCCATTTCAAAGGTGACTTTAGTTTTGGGAAAAGTCAGAAGTCACAGGGCACCAAATCTGAGCTATAGAGGGGCGGAGTCACCTGGGTGATTTGATATTTTACCAAAATGCTCTGCATGAGATGTGATGCATGGGCAGCCACATTTTTGTGATAAGGCTGCCAATCACCAGTTACCCATAGCTACAGCCTTCTGACTCAACCAAATAGTTTCTGTGAAGGAATCTTCAAGCTTAATGCAAAATTCCATGCAGATTCATTGCTCTACTCTCTCAGTCACTTTGAATGCAACAGCTGCACAGTACACATGTTTATGCAACAGTGTCTACCACCTCCACTGATTAGTAGAGACCAGATGTCATTATTCACACATGTGCATTTGTCCACTCTCCTTGGCTGCGGTTTTACATTGATGTTGAACAAACCATTCTTGTTATATTAACAATGGTTGGATTTTTTTCCAGACAGACCTCATAAACATAGTATGTCACCCCCTTTTATTCTTGCTTGAGTTTAGTTATCATGGTAGGATCTTCAACAACTACCTTGTATGGAGGAGAAGCTCAGGAGAATTCTCATGGCAGAATTTTGGGCATCAAGAGTAGATATGTATTCAAAAATGACCAAATATGGTAAATCAACAAAATGAATGCTTTCTTTTCCATTCAAAGATACAGTTAAAGTGACACAGCAGTTGCTTTTCCAGTAAAAGGCTAGCCACAAAGAGACAGAGACAGCCTGCTTGCTCTCTGCCAGTCATCATTGTACACAGTGATAGCTAGGCAGGTTCATCTGCCTTTTCTATTTTACTTGGGTGCTTCCTGGCATATGGACACATTGCATGAGTGTGTGTGAGGTGTGATGGAAGAGCCAATGGATTAAGCCTACTGGCAGGGGTGTCCAACCTTTTGGTGTCTCTGGGAAACACCAAAAGAAGAGTTGTCTTGGGCCACACATTAAATACACAAACACTATTGAAAACTGATGAGCAAAAAAAATGTTTTAAGTAAATTTATAGTTTTGGATTGAGCCACATTCATAGCAATCCTGGGCCACATGCGGCCCATGCACCACAGGTTGGACATCCCTGGGTCCTCCAGGGTAGTTTTGAGTAGACTGGACTGAATATATGTAATCAATTTGACTTTACATCAGAGTGCTTACATCAGATAATAATTTCCACTATCAGAAAAATTGGGTAATCATTAAAAATAGACAATTATAAAAATATATTTCAGACAATTCTGGAATATTACACTGACAGTATTTGAGATTAATGCCAAATTCATATGTGATTATATGCGAAGTTCTATCTATCTCATTCTGACTTTTAAGGTTTTCTAAAGATAAACGCAAATTTATATAACACGATCTGGTTATTTTTAGGGAGTATTTGGTCTAGTAAATGAACAGATGGATATTCATGAAAATATCTAAGTAAAGAAAGCCATGAAAAAAAATCCTTTAGAGATACTTGCTAAATAACTACATTGGAGTTTTTTGAAGTGGGGTATATCAATAATATGATGACAACTCTACTTATCTAAATGTGAGTGATTTTAAGATCTGTTTCTTTTTTAAAATTAATGTATTTCTTTATTATGGCTGACAAAGTTGGCAAGCTAAACTAATAGTCATTTCCTACATGGTTTTCTTTGCTTGCCTACACTATGGGAGACAGAAAAGCAAAATACTTCATTTTTTTAGTCTTCTCTGCAAGGTAGGGTGGCAATGCGATATATTCTGGTTAATGAGTTGTAAGTAGAAGTGTGCTGGCTGCTTGAAGAAAAGTTTCTATTTCCTGATGTAAGCATAGTATATTACCCTCTTTTATTCTTGCTTGAGTTTAATTATCATGGTAGGATTTTCAGCAGCTACCTTGTATGAGGGAAGTACAAGAGAAGGAAAGGCTAAGAGAGATATTAGCCATAATACTATTGGTGAACCAATGCCAGAGTTCTGTAACTACAGACTTGTCTATAGTTACAGAAGGGAAGAAAAAAATTAATCCCTATTTATATAAGCCACTGTAATTGAATATTCTGTTTCTTACAGCCAAATGATACATTTAACCTTTACTTGCAGGTAGGAGATCTGTTTGGACATCATTATAGATTTTCCTTCTAAAACTTTGAAATTTCATGGGCTTGTGAGACTTTTTTTACACTCAGAATTTATATAAATTGTGAAGAAACATATTTATCGAGGATAGGAAAAGAGAATGGCTTAGGAAAAGATTAGTTATTTTGAGTAATTTTGCAATTTATTTTTAAATTTTTTGCAGAAAAATGGAGATACCAATAACAATAACAGCAGCAGAAATAGGATATATGTTAAAAATATTTTAAAATAATACATGTAAGTCCACATTCTGATTATGCTATAAGTTATGTCTTAAGATGGTACATAATATTTCTTTAAAAAAGGGTGTATACTGATTGCAATGTGGTATCCAGCACTGGACACTGAAACAGTAAGAAGACTTTTTTAAAATTTATTTTTTATTGCTTTTTTAATTTTTTTACTGTTCCAATACATTTGTCTCTATTTTTCTGTCACCACTTTCCCCTGCCCTACCCAGTCATACCTCCCTTGCTCAATCCTTGCCCACTTTGGCTTTGTCCATGGGTGCTTTATTTTTTTGAAAAATTAGTGAAATGCAAATACTCTTCAGTGTAGTTAATGCTAATACAGTGGTATTAATTTCTTACTCTGCAGATGTATCCTGGTTATATAAGAAGTTAGCATTAAGGGAATCTGAGTGAAGGACATATGGTAAATCTTTGTAAACATTTTTGTAAAATAAATTGTTTCAAAACTAAAAATGTATTAAAATTATGGACATGTGTAAAAATGTGTACATTTTTTCTTTTGCATAATGCAAAAGTATAAGCTACTTATAAAAACCCATTACAACTAATGTGTATTTCAGGCACAAAGATATACAGTAGTCCCCTTCATCCATAGAAGGTAAAGACTCTCAGTGGGTGCCTCAAACCATGGACAGTACAGAATCTTATTTATACAATCTTTTTTCTTATGCATGCATTCACTTCACAGCTTCTCCTTGACACATCTAAAGTGCCAGCATCACTATTCTTGTACTTTAAGGCCATTACTAATTGAATAAGAATTTCAGAACATAAGCGCTCGATCAGTGTCAACTGCAATAGTTGACCTGATAACTGCGATGGCTATTAAGTGACTAACAAGCGGGGGACGTATATGCTGTAGATATGCTGGACAAAGCATATCTACATATGCTTGGATGCATATGCACGGATGATTCATGTCCCAGGTGGGAGAGAACAGAACACTGTGAGATTTCATCACATATTCAGAATGGTGCACAATTTAAAACTTATGAATTGTTTATTTCTGGAATTTTCAATTTAATATTTTAAGACCATAGTTGACTGAGGGTAACTGAAACTGAACAAAGTGAAACCATGGATAAGGGGGGGCTACTGTATAAGCAATGCTTTGAAATAGACACATGTGTTTTATGGGCAGAAGCCTTAGGTATTCATGTGATCTTTGTTTCTAAACCACAGTTACAGCACCTGTTGGCACCATGAGTTAACCTTCCCTTGTGGTTGGTGTTGGAATAGCAAGACTGTTATGCAGTCTCCTTTAACCACAGCTTATTATCCTTCTTTAATCGGGCAAGAACAACCTTTACTTCCCACATAACTTCCAAATGGAAATGTTCACATGACTACTCTGTGGCAAGTAAAGTTGTTCCCCTGTGCGCACTGCCTACTGCTCTTTGTATTGAGTTTTTATGTGTGGAGGTTGTTTTCAAGAAAATAACCTCAAATATTGAATATACTCAATTTGTGATCCTGCTGTTAGAAGTCTATTCCCCTTGCTCCTCAATGACTGCTCTTGATTTAGGTTTCATCAGTAGTGGCTTTCCAAGGTTTCTCCTCCTAATTTGGTTCTTTTCCAGGGAAAACATGTTCCATAGTTTACCACAATCACTCCTTTTTCAGTATTTATATTACTTTAAAATAAACATTATAAAGGATATTTTAACAATTTACCTCTCATTTTTTCCTTAACCCTTTAAGTATATATATTTTTTTCATATTTCCTTTCAATCATTTATCACATATAGGCAACTTCTACAGTTTTAATAGTAATGCAAAAGTAGTGTTATTTTTTAAATGATTTTATTTTGTGATATCATCATCTTTACAATTTTAATAGCTAGAGGCTACTTTATTAATCTGACATATAAACATTTAATTATGTTCATCAGTTTATATACATATTATTCATTTTATATGTATCATGGCATTGAACACCTGTTATGTGGTGAATTGTGTCCCACCCAAAATGTATGTGTTGAAGTACTAACCCCCAGTAAGTGATAATGGAAACTTATTTGGAAATAAGGTTGTGGCAGATATAATTAGTTAAGGTAAGGTTTGGATGGGTCCTAATCCTATGTGACTGATATCCTTATGACAAAAGGGAATTTAGACATAGACACACACACAGGAACAACACTATGTGAAAATGAAGGCAGAGATCAGGGTAATGCTTCTAGAAGCCAGTAACCACCAAAAATTGCCAGAGCCCTCACCGCTCTGGCTCAATTGGCTGGGTGATGTCCAGAGAAGCAAAAGGTTATTGGTTTGACTCCTAGTCAGGGCCCATGCCTTACTTGTGGGTTCAGTCTCTCGTTGTGGTGCTTACAAGAGACAACCGATCAATGTTTATCTCTCACATTGATGTTTATCTCTCACATCAAGGTTTTTCTCCCTCTCTGTCTCTGTTCCTTCCCCTCTCTAAGAATTAATAAAATCTTTTAAAAAAATTGTGAGAAAACCGCCCAGAAGCTAGAGAAATATGGGGCAGATTTTTTCTGAAAGTCCTCATAAGGAACCCACCCTGGCAGACACCTTGATTTTGGACTTCTTGCTTCCAGAGCTGTGAGACAGTAAATCACTGTTGTTAAAGTTACTCAATCCATGGTACTTTAGCCCTACCAAACTAAGACAATGTCATTGAAATACTGTGTGATCAGTGTTACACATGTTTTCTTGTTTTTGGTTCGGTGCCTATAGTCACATTGTTTACTCAGAATAATTTTTGGTTAATTCCCCAGTTATAAAGGTAAATATGTCTTATAAGTCATATGCATTTATAATATATATGATTACATTATATATGTATTTAAATATATTCAGATATGAAGTACCTTTAAAGGAATTTAAAAATATGGATGTATCAATGAACACTTTCTCATTTATTGAAAATTAATAACAGCATAAGTATATGCTATCAGTCATCATTCCTATATATTAAATTATTATTTTGAATAATTTCTGTTAATTTTTGTTTCTGTAGCACTACAAATTTATGGCTCTTTCATAGATTCACTACTTTTAGCAATCTATAATTACTTAATTTTTAAATAGTTGATTCTGGCTAGGAGTTCACCTTTTAAAAAGGCTGCTTTTTATTTTCAGCACTGTCCCTGTCATTCTTTCAAGCAATCTTAATATATAATAAGAACTGGTAGTTATAGACCTACCCTGAATTTTCCTGCCTCAGGAAGAAAATCATCCCCCTCCTTCCCAATGAAGAATGCTAGCAGAGAGGGAAACCTGGGCACAAGCTGTATTCATTAGCATGGCGGGTAAACACTAGCATTGCTGCAATTGTTGGTTCAGTTTCACTAATATAGATAGAAAATATTTCTTTATGAGGTTATGATATTCATGTGTTTCTGTTTAACATGTTTCTGAATACTATTTTGATCTTTCATTTAAAGTCTCATAGACTACTGAACCTTTGACTACATTTAAAGTAAGGAGATGAAATAGGCAGCTGTGTACAAAATGGATGGTAAAGAATATCCGGGAGAGGTGCATCTATTATGATCCTAATATAAGAAAGATGAATTTATTGAAAAAAACCCCTCGGGTTTGTGCACAAAATTAACAGAAAGGCTGAGCAAGCGATATACAAGAACTCCCAGAACCACAGGAGCATCATAAAGCAGATGGAAATAACTTCTTGACCATCACAAACACGTCCCTTTGCTGTGGGGAGAGATTCTTCACATAAAATCTTCCTAAAAATGCCCACACAGGGCTCAGTAGGGTGCTGAGTAATAGAAGCATGCTAAAAGGTGGCTGGATGCCAAATGTATATCTACTGCCGAGACAAGGAGCAGTTTGGGACTATCAAAATGGTCTAGGTGCGAAAACAGCTTTATCTAAGGTAAGGGTAGAGACAGAGAGGAAAGGTAATGAGCAAAAGAAATCAGAGCTATTTGACTGTACTAGGAACACCTTTTAAAAATTTTGAGATAAAATGACATTCTCAAACATGGTATATTGGACCAAATTTTTCTTATTTTTCTTCTCTATAAAACCAGGTCATAGATTCAATAAAGGCATCACTCTACCATTGATGGAAAAACAGATTATGAAAAGCACATGATCAAAGTGTGTTGTGTATTATGTTTAATACATAGATGATAGATGATAGATTATAGATAGATAGATAGATGATAGGTAGGTTTGTTTTATTGAAAACTATGGTGATTTTTTGAGAAACTAGCTTAGATATTTAACTGTCGGTGTATTAAGTTTTTCTTGAATCTAGGATTTATTTAAAAGTGAAAACAGAGCAAGCAGTATTGTAGCAATGCTGTCATTGTTATCAATAAGGGTCATGAAAGAAGGAATAAAATGACTTGAGAGTTATAAAATTGGTACCCCTGGTTGATTTTTTAGGTGACTGAAAATAGTGGACAGCAGATTGAAGTCGAGTTTTGTGACAGCCTTTTATTATAGTCACATTTAAAACAATGTATTTGGATAAGATTATTAAGAGGGAATGTTAAGTCAGTAAAGGAATAGTGATTCTTATTTTTAGGAGGAAGAAAGAGAAAATAGTAAGTGTGGAAGAAAAGATAATACTTTCTCCTAAGGACAAAAAAAAATCTCTTTAAAAGAGAATGAATATGTTCCTTAATTTTATACTCACAGTACATATCACTTATAGGGACATTAACTTCTAGGTAGTGTAACTGATATACAACTATCAAAGTACTTTGCAATCTAAGGTGAAGAACAAAAGAAGTAGGAATGTTCTAAGAAACATGATGATGTGCTTCAGGGTGCGAGCTTTGTAATTAGAAAGTCCTAGGATGAACTCTAGTTTCATAGCTTATGAACTTGGGCTAGGTACTGAAATTTGATCAGCCTTATTCTTCCTCATCTATAAAATGGGAATACTAAAATTCATTTCCTAAAATTATTTTCAGATTTATATAAAATCACACAGGAGAATCATCTAGTATACTGACACAATATGCTTTCACTAATATTTTTTAAAGAACAGAATAACCTCAAAGAGCACTTTTCTAAGGCTTTCTGTTATCTGACATACTGGTTAGATCACCTTAACACCCACGTTGATCAGGTAGTTTATACTTGGATATGATAGAAATAGATCTGACTGATATTTCAAAAATTACCTCTAAAATAGTCCTACTGGTGCAGTTGTTACATAAAATAGACTGTGTGTTGTCTGATATACAGACATTTTCATTTCCATTCCTTCGCTTTGACGACGTAATATTTCCACAGTCAAGGCCTGTAGTTTAAAACGTGAACATGGAAGCAATAATCAAACTCTTAGCAGGGATAAAATCCTCAAAAAACGTAAATCATCTTCATTGTATGTACATTCATTCACTCTTAGCTTTCAAGGAGTTTTGTGGTTATTGGGAATTTGAAATGTCTTTGCTTTCATCAAATGAATGCTCTCTTTAAATCTAGCACAAGTGGGAAAGGAAAGAACCAAAAATGACTTGGAGCACCAGGAAATATGAGACAGTAAAACTCCATTTTGTGTGCATTTGTGTATATAAGTGCACTCACGTGCTTGCTAGGGGAGAGAAAAACCTGTGGAAAATAATTTTGAAAAAACATTTTAATTTCTTAAAAGGATCTTTAGTGTTTTCAATTTAAGTTATGCATTGTATACAGGGTTTTTCAAACATCAACCAGTGAATAATAGACTTTTAGAATCAGAATTAGTATGGAAATTGGAGTTTGCCAATTTTACTCAAATTTTTGCTTTATAAGTCATAACTTCCTTTTGTGACACCTGTATAAATTGTCACCATCTCATTCCACCCAGTCTGCAGTCTCCAGTGGGCTTCTTTCATTTTCTAACGTTTTGCAATGCCTCTGTTTCAGAGCTTTTGTACTCTCTGAAGGACCTCTTTTCTACCCCCATTAATATGTATCATTAATTGCCACATATTCTTTATGTCCTGGTTCAAATGTTTCTTCCTTGGGAAAATCTTCCCAGCCCATGCAGATTAGATCAGGGGTCTTGGTTATTAATTTTTATAACTGTCCTTTTCACTTATTTACTTATCACAGGGCTTAGTAAAGTGCTTTGCACATAGTGAGCACTTAATGATTACTTGCTCAATGAAAAAATGAAGAAAGACATTTATCAGTTCACCTTCTGACCACTCAGATGACTTTTGGTTTTGCTGGACCACCTGCATTTTATGAAATAATATTTTTGCTTCTTATATGAACTTCCGGTTTTCACATTTCACCCTGAATTTATAGTACCACAGCCATTCTCTTCTAATTGCTTTCTAATTTTATATTTGCAGTTATAAGAAGTAGACAATGTTTGTCAAATTTATAATTATTGACTGGTCAGCTGTAAGGTGATAGACCATCAGTGTTAGAAGCCAATATTCAACTTCTATGAAAGTGTATAAAAAATATATCTGGTTTCCAGAATTCAACATGTTTTTAAAAAGAAAGAAAAACTTTTGTGGCTATACTTTTTTCCCTGAAGTATACATTCAATTATTTTCTTCCTTTTAACAGCATTTGATCTATTTTTAAAACTACTTGAGGAACAAAAAATATATCACCTTCTTTTCCAATTTACTAAAAATGGCTAAGAATGAAATTATTAACAGTGAAATGATATAATTTCTTAGTCACTCAATTTGCTTACCTTTGAAAAGAAAAGCTACTTTAAGACCAATACACCTGCAAGAGGGAAAAAAGATATTAGAGACATACTTGCTATTTTTTTTCCAGTAGAAAGGGAAAAGGTGTTATATAACTATTCTCTCAAACATTTCAGGATTTATTTTTAAGAATATATGTCATAGAAACAAGCTAAGAAGAACAAAAATCATTAAAACAAGCTAACCTTATAAACAAGTCGCTTATGTGATCATTTACATTTTTAAGGAAAAGAGTTACTCAGATTCAAGATACTCTCGTGCATAGGAAAAAAGTTAAAATTATAAATATGGAAAGATAGATAGTATTCCACTACTTACTATTGACCCTGAAATTATGTTCAGTAAGTTTCATGTCACTCTGAGACTTGAAAAGTTTTTATTTTTATTGTATTCTAAAATGTCCATTGACACCCACTTAAAGATACAATATCCAAAAAGTACCTGATGAGAAATAAAATATACTGATAATTAAACAAAATTTTGGATTTATCTTTGAGCCTCTGATTCAAAGAAAAGCAAAAATAAGATATTGTAAAACATCCTCACAAAATCAGAACAAGCAAAACAACAAGAACAGCAACTCTCAAATTAGATATGAAAAGTTGAAGCAAACTGTAAGTGTTCTGGCCATAGTCATACAGAAATCTCTAATGCTTTCATAAGTCTATTCAGAGATTCTTCTATTCTACTTATTTTCTATTACTTCAATTCTTCTTTCAATCTTTAAAAAATAATCAAGCTGGAAATTCCTTTTTAATTGAATATTACCATTTCTATTTTGAAGCCTACATTCATATTTTACTTATCAGCTTAAATTAAAGATAAAACACAGAGTGTACATATTAAAACCTCATTACACATTATGGGCAATGGGCAGTAATTGGTAAATGCTTATGATTCCAGAGATAACTCTAAGGAAATTTTTAATTCTACTGTATATGAGTTATATTCTTTAGGGCAGGATGCCAATATATTTATTATACAATGATAGAACAACAGTAATTGGCACTACAGAATTGTAAGAAGAAAGACACTTAGATTTATTAATTTTACATCTATGTAACATTTTAATCAATGAAGTGTCTACATTTTTATCTCAAGATGAACTGTATATGATTTTTGGCACCAAATAGGTGAAATGTTAAAAATCATTCTTTGGTAGGTTCTGTAGTCTGACCCGGGACCTTAATTTTGATGCATATTATTTGAATAGGTGTGTAAAAAAGAGATTATTTGTGGCAAGATAAGTACATTTACACAATGGAATACTATGCAGAAGAAAAAAAGAGGTACTACACTTTGCGACAGCATGGATGGAACTAGAGAGCATTATGCTAAGTGAAATAAGCCAGGGGGCGAAAGGCAAATACCATATGATCTCACCTATAAGTGGAACCTAACCAATAAAACAAAGATGCAAGGAAAATATGACCAAAAACATTGAAAGAAAAAAGAAACTAACAGAGTCAAGAGGTAAGGAGGGAGAGGTGGGCAGGGAAAGGGAAGGGAAGGGTCAAGGAACATATATCAAGGACTCATGGACAAAGCCAAAGTGGGGAAGGATTGAGGGAGGGAAGTGGAGGAGGGGGTCAGGGGAAAGTGGTAGTGGGAAGGCAGAGACAAATGTATTTGAATAAAGAAAGAAAGAAAGAGAGGAAGGAAGAAAGAAAGAAAAAGAAAAGGACATTACTATATATAAAAGATTAGAATTAAAGGGAGTAACTGATCAGACTAGAAATAAAGGGAGTATCACTAAGAAACTTGAAAAGAGTACTCTGTACAAATCATGAGTACAGGGTGGGTCAAAAATAGGTTTACAATTGTTCCTATAGAAAATAATACAATAATTAATAAATAATAATATAAGAATAAACACAACTTTAAACCTACTTTTGCCCACCACTCATAGTGGCGTTAGTGGTAGCAAAGGTGGTGTAAAAAAATAGAATACAAAATTGAATAATTTAAATTATTTTACCTTAAAGAAGCTTAAGATTTATTTGGCATAGAAAAAGAAACTAAATATGTTGCAATATTATGGATGAATCAGGACAGGTAGAAGAGAATGGGTGTCACTTATGAATGAATTATTTATTGAACTAGGCTGCTGTTAAGGTTATGAGGAGCCTCTTTGAAATTTCATGTTGGAGTGTAGCTGGTGGTAGCACAGTTCAC
Source organism: Pteronotus mesoamericanus (assembly GCF_021234165.1). Taxonomy (NCBI): domain Eukaryota; kingdom Metazoa; phylum Chordata; class Mammalia; order Chiroptera; family Mormoopidae; genus Pteronotus; species Pteronotus mesoamericanus. The sequence goes on along the minus strand of NW_026555245.1, from coordinate 27,752,602 downwards.
TAAGATGTTTCTAAAATACAGGTAGCTTAACCTAAGAAAATGTCAAGCTACAGCAAAATGTTTGGTTAGACCATGCAATTAAAAGCGTCTTAGTAGAAATTTGATGATGATACTTGAATGGATGAAAGGTTAGTTAATCACAAAAAAGATGGGTATGAGAAGATATTTCAAGAAAAGAATGCAAAATTTTGGAAGCTAGAATGATTGATAATTAATAAAAATGTACAATGAGAAAGACCTAGGTATACTGAGATGCAATTATTTTTGTTCTGGTAAAAGTTATTGAAGAAAAGTAATATCAAAACAAAGTATTTTATTGGTCAACAGCAGTAACAACCCAAAGGCTATAGCCATGCTTTAGCAGTTCTGGTTCAGCTAGTTTATCAATGTAACTATTGGGAAGTTGGGCGAAATGGTGGAAAATGAAAGTTGGAGCCAAACAGATACAGATTTGAGAATGGCTCTGCCACTCACTGGTAATATTAAACTGAGTAGGGAACATAAAGATTTACTTGGCAGGCATGTGGGTATGCTGGGAAGGGTAGCGTGGTGGCAATCCTTTTTATGCAGAGATGTGTATATGGTACATTTATGTTGATAATTTAATGTACTACATTTAATGTGCAACAACTTCATAGCTTATAGTCTATCACTTCTCATATTGCTCTGGAGTTCCCATTGGCACAGATGGAGAACAACATGTACTTTTAAGCTTACCACTTCAAAGTCCGATATTTTGCACTTAAATATTTCATATAGTCAAAGCTCAACCCTCCTCTTTTTTCTTCTCTCATGATTGACTTTCCCCTCCTTTACTTAAGATAATGTCCTGGCCTAGAGGAAAATTTATTCACACTGATGGGATGAGGGAAAAGATGTGGCAAAAACAAACTTATAGAAACAGAGACCAAAGGGATGATTACCAAAAGAAGGGGCTGGAATATGGGTGAAAAGAGGAAGGGGAATATAGTCAATAATATCGTGCCAAGTTTACACTGTGACAGATGATTACAAGAATTAGTTGGGTAACCACATTGTATGGTATAAAAATGTTGAACAGCTATATTGCACACCTGAAACTAATATAACCAATATAAGATTGTATACCAATTATACGTAAATAAAATAAATAAATTAAAAAAGAGTTGGCTGTTTGTCAGTCCTTTTGTAAACCTACGAGGAGCAGTCCCATTTCCTAGGCAATGACCTTCTACTCTCCCAGCCAGCTGGTGATGGCAGGTTACAACTGGTCTTTTGGAGTGCCAGAATCCACTATTTTGGACTCCCAACATTCCCAATTTTCCCATTGCCTCAACTGGGAAAAAACTGTGAGAGTAGTTGTCAGTATATGGAGATGACTGAAATCAAATGGATCCTATGCTTAAAATATTTTTGAGGAGCTTTGCTAGAAAAAAAAAGCCTAGAATATCCTTTGACTGTTTGAGCTGTAAAGCAATCTCTAAACCCCAAGTACATGAGCAAGACATCGTGCTCCATCAAAATTTGTATTGTTATCATTTTATCTTCAATGTTGAACTTTTAAATGGAATTTTAAAATCATTCATTAAGTTTTGAAAAGCTTTACTTCATTTCCAAATATTAGATGAAAAATATCAAATCAATGTTCAGTTAAGTAAACCTATTTTCAGACTTTCCTAAAATGTCTCAAACAAGCAGTATCTAACCTTGGTGTGCCATGTACCTCTTGCTACATGGTCCCAGGCCTGGCACTAGTTGCAGCTTGCCTTGGTTCACAGCTTGGCTTCACTTGGGCACCTCCCAGCCCAGCACAAGTAGGAGCCATCTTCAGATCATTTTGCAGTTCATGCTGGGTAGCCCTGCGCAGGGCACAGGTGGCAGCTGACCTTGGCCTACACCTCCTGGGAGCCAGCAAATACCCAGGGGACAGCTTCAGACCTTGTCAAAGAACCACCCAAACACTCCCACAAACAACACACTCAATGGCAGACTCAACTTGCACCAGAGCACTGCTGAAGTAAGTCCTGCTCCATTTAGTGGGCCCCTGTAAAGCTGATCCTCCACAGGGGTTGCAGCCAGTTCTTGTATCTGATCTTCCTGGGAATAAATCCCTCCCATTGGCATACCAAGAGCAATCAAGGCTCAACAACAACAGGGGTGTGTACAGGGGAGTCATACCTGGAGTGCTCAGCTGGGGCGATGGGGGAGCCTATCCACTGGACCCTACAAAACACCAACAACATAAGACCATTCTATCAAGCTCAGAAGACACAGCAACTTTATCTAATACATAGAAACAAATAGAGGGAGGCTGCCAAGATGAGGAGACAAAGAAAGATGTTCCAAAGGAAAGAACAATAGAAAACTCCAGGAAAAAAGTAAACAAAATGGAGAGAAGTAATCTATCTACCAGATGCAGAGTTCAAAAACAACTTATAAAGATTCTCAATGAACTTAGGAGAAGAGTAGCTCAAGTCAGTGAGAATTTCAACAAAAAGATAAGAAACATGTAAAAGGATTGAAGACATAAAAGAGAACCAGTCAGAAATGAAGAATACATTATAGGGAATCGATAATAGAGTAGATGAAGCAGATGATAAAGAAGCAGAAAACACCCACACAACAGCAAAAAGAGAAAAGAATCCAAAAAAATGAGGCTAGTATAAGGAGCCTCTGGGACAACTTCAAGCATACCAGCCATTATCATGGGGGATGCTAGAAGAAGAAATAGAGCAATGAATTGAAAACCTATTTGAAAAAATAATGATGGCAAACTTCCCTAACTTGATGAAGAAATAGACATACAAGTCCAGGAAGCACAGAGAGTCCCAAACAAGATGAACTAAAAGAGTCCCATACCAAGATACATCATATTTAAAGTGCAAAATGTTAAAGGTAAATGAAGAACCTTAAAAGTAGCAAGAGAAAAACAGTTAGTTACCTGCCAGGGAGCTCCCATAGACTTTTAGCTGATTTTTCAATAGAAACTTTGCAGGTCAGAAATGATTGTCAAGAAATATTCCAAGTGATGGAAAGCAAGGACCTACAACAAAGAACCCTCCACTCATCAAAGTTATCATTTAGAATAAAAGAACAGATAAATAGCTTCACAGACAAGAAAAAGCTAAAGGAGTTCATCACAACCAAAGCAGTATTTCATGAAATGCTAAAGGGTCTGCTTTAAGAAGAAGAAGAGAAAAAGATTAAAAATATGAATAATAAAATGCCAATTAATACATGTCTCAGTAACTGAATCTAAAAATTAGAATAAATGAACAAGCAAAACAGAAACAGACTCATAGATACAGAGAACATTTTCATGGATGCCAGATGGGAGGGGGTTGGAATGGGTGAGAGAAGAGAAGGAATTAAGAAGTAGAAATTGGCAGTTACAGAATAGTCATGGAGATACAAAATTCAGCATAGAAAACATAGTTATGATATTATAATAACTATTAATATGTATGGTGTCAGATGGGTACAAGATTTATTGGGGTGATCATTTAGTAAGTTATATAATGTTTAATAATGGGGTTGTATACCTGAAACTAATATAATATTGTATATCAACTGTAATTGAAAAATAAAAAATTATTTAAAGTCAAGAAAATTGACTTTCTATTTGAAGTACCTAATAACATTATATAAAACTGGCCTCATTTAACTCTTTAATTTGTTTTTTTGCTAATGGATGCCAACACATTAACTATTTCCATGGAACCTTGAAATTAAAAATGTGCAAAATTATAGGGTATTCACATGATCTAAATGAAATGCTATGCTTCACAGAGTGATGTATAAATATACCTTCTACAGCAGCATGTGTTAAATTATGGTCTTCAGGTATAATCTCCTTTAAATAGCTAACTTCTGCAATAGCTGCTGACATTCCCTTACTAAATTTGAATTTTCTGATTTCCTTATGGTTAGTGATCTCATCACAACCACCATGGTGGATGGGAAAGTCAGGAGCATATTTTATGCCAGTAACACAAATTCAGTACTTAATATTTTGTTTCTTTAATCTTGATATTTAAGTGAATTGTTTCTAGGTATTTTAATGGGGGAGAGGGGAAGTGTTAGCAAACAACAGCAACAACAAAATGCTAGGTATGGGTAGTAGTGTTAAAGAGTATAATTCATTAGATCCCACTGAGGTAGTTTCCCCTAGCTGCTTGTGACTGAACACACTTCATTTTGTCAGGGAACACCCTGTCTGGTGTCCTTGTAAGGAAAGGTGTTGTTACATTACATCTGGAATTGGTCTGCTTATTATTGCTGCTCATTTTTTTAGGTGTAAATAGTTGTTAAAATGACACTGTGAGCTACCTATGCTTTTTACACACTAGACACATGGCAGAATTATCAAGTGTTAGTTTTTCAAACCTATCAGAGCTTATTTTGGTGCAAATATTGATAACAATTCTTTCTTAAAAAATAAAATCTCTGGGATAAAGTTGAGCCAGATGGGACTCTGGGTGGAGAACTTAAATTCAGACTCTCCCAAGCAAACTGAAACATACAGTCTTTTTAATTTATAAGCCCCTTATAAACAGTCTGTCTCTTTTCTAGTCATATTTTTTTATATTATTATACTCCCTATGTTAGTCATGGCAGGCTAAACTACTGTTTAAAAAAACAGACTAAAATTGTATAGTGGCTTTATTTCATTAGATATTATTTTTCATTCACTTAACCCACCAAGGCTAGTATTTCTCATCAGAGGGTAGTTGCCCTCCCTGCAATGATGAAGGGATTCATGCTTTTTTCCCCCTTGAAACTTTGCCTCTCCCACAGGCTTTGTTGACATCTTCATCCCCCTTTGCAAAGCAGACTCTACATGGAGAAGACATATCTTTTTATAAAAACCTTGATCTGTAAAAGGCATAAATCACTTCTGTTCCTCTTCCTTAAAAACTCAGTCATATGGGCACATCCAAATGCAAAGAAAGTTGGAAAATGCAGTCTAGGATGTGCTCAAGCAAAGGAAGATATGAGTGTCGGTGAATACATAAAGTATCTGACAGTAGTGACATTTTACTCAATTTTGGGGGGACTCTCTGGTCACCAAATATAATTTTTAATTTCTTTGTCAAATAGGAACACATTTATCACATCCTAAAGAATGACAACCTAAAGTTGCATTGAGTGTGCATAGAATGCCTGTATCTACCTCAAAGTTCAAGATAAGCAAAGATGCATACATGATTTTGTCCATCTGTTAAAACTGTATTTTATCAAGCCTTGTGACTTGTAGTGATTCAAATACAATTTATCTGTCTCTTCCTCCACAAACAAAACTACCAATTTATAATGACAGAGCAAGGATGGGTTATTGCAAATGCATACATACATATACACGCACAGAACAATATGAAACATAGAATAGTCTCTTGTCAATAGCAGTGATGCAAACCTCTTGGGCAGCCAATGTGAAAGCCTCCAGCCCTTAGCAGTGGAGGCATTTCCTTGACTAGGCGTAGGATGTTCTCTGTGGGAGGTCCAGCTTTTGGGAGGTTCATCCTTGTCTGTTTTCCTCTGTGAACACAGTAGTTGACAGTTTGAGAGTGCACCCACTTTGGGGACTATACTGCTTATGCATCCTACTTCTTGCTCATGGGCTACTTATGGTTCAAGATTGCTTCACAGCTCAGTCAAAGGATGCTCTAGACTTTATTTTTTCCCAAAGGGAAGTTTCTCAAGAACATTTTAGGCATCTGATCCATTTGATTTCAGTCATCTTCAGAACTCTTAAATTTCTGTTTTAGATTCCTTCCTTCCTTCCTTTCTTCCTTCCCTCCCTCCTCCCTCTCTCCCTTTATTAATTTTTTGATTCCTTCTCAGATGCTTCTCTCCCTAACTCCCACGCCCCTATCTCTTTCTCAATATATTGATGGCCCCTTTGCGGCTATCTAAAGCAAGAGGCAAAGGCAGGGGCTATATGCCCTTTTTCTACATTTGCCACAGAGTTGAGTCCCTTTGTAAAACTGAGAGGTTCAAATAGGTCTTCACTGTTTAAACTTTTAGTCTTATTTCTTGCTGTGGAGTTCTCAGGAGCAGTGTAATTTGGGGAGACTAAATTTCTGACCATATTCTATTCCCATTTATTTTGTTTGCCTGCTCTTATCTTTTTTAAAACACCTTGGTATAAGTAACAAGAAGGATTCACTAAAATTTAATTCCTTCCAGTGACTGCCCCTAAAATTAGATGCTCTACAGGTACACAATCTGCCTTTGCCTCTTGCCTCTATCTATTGTTAGGCAACATTTTAATCATATGTCTTGCCACTGCATAACATAGGTCTCTGGCTTTCTGGTGAAATAAATCATTGATTTCCACTCAATGCTGTGTGTTTAAATTTTGTCAAGATGATACCTCACTTTAAGTTGCATGTTTCTGTATTAGTTATCTTAGGCTAAATTTCAGTAACAAATAAACATCAAAATGTATAAGGTTTCAAGCATAGCAGAAGGATATATCTCACTTATCACAGTTAAAGAGAGTATTCCTATTGGCTAGACTTTTCTTCCTATTCATTAGAGAGCCAGGCCCCTTTCCTCTTGTAGACCTATCAGTCCCAAAGCCTTGTCATCAACTTCAACTAAGAAAGAGAAAGAGGTAGAGAACTTGAAGGGATACAATCTCTTCTTAAAATCTTTGACCTTAAAATAACACAGACTGTATACAGTCATATACCTCTGACTAGTTTCAGCTTTATTAACCATTCTAGGCCAATGAAAGAAATGAAAAAATAGAATCTAGCTTGTGAGCAGAAAGGAAAGTGAATCTTGGAGAGCATCTAGCAACCTTGCCTCCTTTTCCCCCATTCTCTATGATCCAGTTACACTGACCTCCTTCCACTTCCTTGACAATGACATATTCCTCCTGCAATGGCAAGTTTTTTCTTTCCCTACCCTCTACCCAGAATGTCCTTCCTACCACCTCTATGTTTATATTAACTCTAAGCTCTATGATTTTTTTTTTCCCTCAAGGAAGTCTGCTCTGTCAGGTCAAATCCTGTTATCTGTGTATATAGCAGCAAGTACTTTTACTTCTGTGACACTTATCATAACTGTCCTCAGAGAGCTCTGTTCTATTGTTAATAATTTTAATATCACCACCTAGCACAATGCCTGGAACATCATTAGTTATTAGTTGTTGAATAAATAAATGAATCAATGACAAATTATGTTCTAAATGCTTACTGCTTAGATCAATTCACAGAAGTTTTATCACATCCTAGTTTAAGCCCCATTAGTGAGTGACATGAGGAACAATGTTAGGTATATGTAAAAATAGGAACAGATGTTTCTGAGATTAGCTTTTCTGTGCACAGTTATGATGACGATATTATAAAGCATGTACCTAAATATAGAGTGGGAAGCAAACATAGCTGATGCTTTCCTATCTGATAAAGACAAGAAAAATAAAGCAAAATAGAAAATATTTCAGAAAGCAGTAATTTAAGCATTATTTACAATACTTTTGATCACTAAAACATTTTCTTAGACTAACTGAAAGGAAACATTACTGATTTGAACCCAGATTTTTGAGAATTCTTTTTCCTAATAAACATTATTTATGTTCTACAAAGGGGTCTAGGGAATGCTATTATTACAATACAAAGTTTTTGTGTAGTGATAAGAGAATAGAAACATCACTTATAATTCAGTACTAGAGCAATTTAAAGTCTAGAAAAAATTTGTCTGGAGTCAAATTTTTCTTTTAATACGGTAGAATGTTACAACTTTAATTACTAACAATGGGTTATAGATTGCCCTTATTAAGACTAATAAGGGCATGTTGCAGTGTGTGTGGAGGCGGTCTGGCTCCCTCACCTAGATGCATGGGTAACCGGAGGGAGCAGCTCCTTCCAACCTTGAAGGGATATGACAGAGCAGTGTTCCCACAGCCTTGAGCCCCAGGTGTAATAAACTGCCCTGTAGCCTTGAGTAGGCTCACATGGGCAGCTCATGATAGTTATTTCACCTTTCTGGCCTGTTGCTTCCTTTGTTTGGAGCTAGTATTTAAGGGATAGGGGTTGAGGATGGGGCGGGGAGTCAGGTTGCTGATGGGGACACGGGCTTGTGACCTGTGTGATTTCCCCAGACCGGGCTTGCGCCTGTGTGACTCTCCTGAATAAAGGCATGTCAAGAATCCCCAAGGCTCCATGCATCTTCTTCCATCTACCCGAGCCCCATGTGGACCTGTCCAGCCTAGAGAGGCTGCAACAAACGTGTTATTTCTGTTTGGCAGCTGGCAGTTTAGAGTATTGCTTATTTAATACTTTTGAATCCTATATTCTCACCACTTTCTTATCTATGAACATGGTTATTTTGATATATTTTCCTCACCAGTGACAGAAGATACTGAAAATTTATGTAATTTGGGTTCTTTAAAATGACCTGAGTAAGTGCTTTCCCTTTCTGTAATAAATTAAATTACTTTGAAAATTTCATCAACTAATCTTGATCATAGGTATGAGGGGAACACCCCTAAAACTGGAATTATCTTCTGGAGGGCAGGCCCCTTGTAGTACAGGCTTCCCCCACCAGGTGAGTGTCTAGGAACCCATCTGCATCAGTGTGCCAGCTGGCTTTGTTGTAAGAGGCTGCATTTGGATTCAGTGAATTTTTTTTTTAAGACGGTTTCAATACGTTTGCCCATTTCATGATGGGTAATTTATGAGCACACTTGCCCACACCTCGCTCAGTGTTCAGCAGTTTTTGACCAAAAACAGCGTGACCCTGTGCACCACCCTCCTTATTCACCCCATCTTGCTAAAAGTCACTTTTTGTTGTTGTTTCCCTGAATGAAAATACTCTCAAAGGGAAACGTTTTGCCAATGCGGGAGAGTTGAAACAAGTGGCAGATGTACTAAAAGGCATCAAAATCAATGAGTTCAAAAACTATTTTGAGCAGTGGAAAAAATGTCCCAATAGGTGTATTGCTTCAAATAGAAAGTGCTATGAAGGTGACTGAAGTTTAAACATGTAAGAATAAATACACAATTTTTTATAAATATATTCCTGTTATTTGGGTCCCCAACTTTGCATATTGAAAAAATACCTGATCCCAAATTGTTTAGAATTTAGAACTTTATAATATAAATTAATGCAATGTTACTCATTCATTAGAAAATATTTTTTCTAGGTTTTGTTCTGTGTAAATGACACAGAAGTAGGTTTCCTGTTGTCATGGAGCTGGCATTAATCAATGCATTTTTCCAGTCTTGCGTGTGACATCGGGTTCACTGAATATTACTAGAGACCAGGCACTATGCTAAGTGTTGGGATAGGAAAATTAAGAGGGATTACTCCCTGACAGCAAAGAGCATACAAGCCAGTGTGTAGAGTACTTTTTTAACTAGTATTTTCTGAGGCAGCATATGTTCAATTAAGGTGGAAAATTTTCTAAATAATTGCAGACATGGCATTCTTTTTGGCATGACGACTTGGCCGAAACTTCTTTTTTTTCTGGTAATAATATTTCTACTTGTACTTATTTAAAAATAATCACACCCCAAATAAACTCCCTAAATGAAGAAGACATGTAGAAAAAATTTTTTTTTCAAATCTGAGAAAAAAATTAGAAAAAAAATTCAGCACTTGAAAAGTTTGTGGCAGGACAGTAATGACAGTTGAAAAGAATATCTATGCAAACTTCCATACATATTATTGAATGCCAACTGATGCTGTCGCCTATAAACTATACTTTATTTTTGCATTGCACATCTATATTCTTATCACTGTAAGAATTCTATTTCAGCCTGATATAAAATAAGAGGTCAAGATACCAATAAAACTTCCCTTGAAAGTATAGAAAAGTGAGAATGCAATCTTTTATCTTAAGAGATTATCGGAAGTATATCTGTGTATATCACTTGGGATAACCGTTTCTTCCACTGCTCATTATTCTTAAATTTCTCTGGCCCTTGTTATTCTCCAAGGTTGTACAAGGCTTCACTTCTCCAGATAAGAGAAATAAGTCTATAATTTAACTCCTATATAGATGTCTATCTAAAATAGTGCATCTAAATTCAGAATCAGAGAATGAATTTTTTCAGAATAAACATAGTATTATCCTTAAAGAAAGAAAACCTTTTATATTATATAACTATATTATCAGAATGATCTATGAAGCTCAGGGCAAAGATTGTAAATCTCAAAGTAACTTGAAAGAAGTATTTTTCAAAAAGCAAATCAGGACAATATTATCAATCTTGAAATAGACACAAGCTTCCTATGTCATTTTATTCCATATAATGTAGGTTTTATATTGTGAGCATACAAATCTCATCTTTATCAAGCCATTTTGCTCTTTCTTATTTCTCATTGGTCAGCTTTAGCATTTATTTAATGGCTTCAGAAATATGAGTAAAAACCCTTATCTGCAAACCATTTGGCATTTCAATCAACTACTCTTGAAATTCATCCCTATATTTTAAATTTATTAGATGCTATTGTTTGGTATAGTAAATAGGATACCAAGCTTTACATTCATCAGACCATCTTTCTTTCCTGAACATTATCCAGTAAAGAGAGAGGGGGAATTGTATCTGCTACTAAGACTGTTCTTTTCACATATGCTCTGTTACAGACACTATAAAAAGGGAAAGTAGCGGGGGTGGGGGGTCCTTTTGCTGAGTACAAAGCACATGTAGTCTTTTCCCAATCCCATCTCCATGGTGCATACTCAGAGGCTGGGAGACTGCGTCCATTCTGCCAGCCCTCTGCCTCTGGACTCCAGACAGAAATATGTGGTGCAGCAAGTGATTGTGTAAGCTCCTATCTCATCATCGTTCTCCCCGTTTCCACCTAACGCACCAGTTTACATGGATAGACACTAGGGACCTCTCCTCCACTAGGACACTCAGAGACTTAGTTCAGTAGCTGCTCCCCGAGGCCAAGGGCAATGAGCAGTAGAAGTATTTTTTGCAGAGATTGAAAAGTGATTGGCCCCTAGGCCACTGCAGGCTGAGATCTGTTAGCTCAAAAGCTTCTGATGACAAAGATTTTATATGTATAATTGTTTTAAATATAGTTCAGATAAGTACATTTTTAGTCATTTAAAGCCTGCTTATTGGGCATTCCCTGTGAAACCTCACCTTGACAACTATCATCTACTGAAAAGACCTATTGCACTTATTAGACGCCAAGTCCCTGCTTCACTTCATTTCTCTGACCCAGGGACCTGCCAGCAGAGTGAATGAATAAAGTTATACTTCATAAACTTGAGAGAATATATACATAAAATGCTTAGGTAAGTTCATGGTACATATATGTGTTTTATAAATATCAGCTATTATTATTGTTGTTAATTACTATAAAATGCCATAATTAGTAAGAAAAAGGAAACAAATATACTTCCAGTTATATCTCTGGTGGTAGATAACTATAAAAGATATTACATTCCAATTTTTAGAAATATTGAGCTATACAAATAAGAATTGATTAGTCATCTAGAAAATATTGTTAGGTAAAATAAAAACATTAACAAAAACTTAAAGGTGCATGCACAAAATCTCTGTCAATGAGTTGATGGAACCCACTGGGCAACTTTTCTAGCTTAAAATTTGAATAGTAATTTATAGAAAATACATATATGTGAAGAGTAGAAAAATTAACCATACTGTTTCATCCATTAATAACCACTGTTAGTTATTTCATAAATGTGTATATATAATATACAAATGTACATTATCAAATGGGATATGCAACTATTTGCCTTTCGCACTGATATATCTTGAACATCTTTCACTACTTATTAACAGCATTGTTTAAATACTGCAACTCTTATGTGTCCATGTTATAATTTTATTAACTAACCCCTTAAATTTGTCACATAGATTTTTTTGCCATTTTCTCCTCTTATATTCAATGCTGTAACAACATCTTACAGTAAGCTTTTTGCACAAACCTTGATTTCTTTAGCATGAATTCCGAAAGTGTTGAGGTATGTACAAGTATGAGATATATAGTGTGCACTGCAAAATTTTGAGTCAGCCATTTTGTGTCAATTTCTATGTCTCTTAACATTGTATGAGATTGCATTTTTAAATAACCTGGTTAACAATGGTTAGGAATTTCCCTTTTTCTCTTCTTTCCATCTTATATTTTTTTCTTTCTCCCTCTTTCCTTTTTCCTTCTCTTTCTCTTTTGTTTTCTTACTTTCTCTCCACTCCTCCTTTTCTACTCTCCTTTATTTTTTCCATTTTTTTCAATTCAATAATGAAAAAATTTGCACGTTACTGTTATCACTTTCAATTTAATTACTAGAGACTTGGAACACCTTCATTCACAATCATTATATTTTTTCTTTTGTGAACTGTTTGATCAATTACTGATAACTTTGTTTTCCTAAAAGTCTTTAAAATTAAAGATGGTAAGCCTGTGCTAGACAAGAATTTAAAATGTTTAGTCATTTTTAATAATTTTGAATTTATTAATATCTACTCACCCATTAGAAGATTTTGGAGGCATTTAAATGTAGTCCCTTTCAGTTTGTGTGTGTGTATGTTACTTCCATTTGTCTATATTTTCCCCAATGATTTGAAATGTTATGCTTTCTCATATTTTTAAGTATTACATTACCAGGATATGTTTATATGTTTTCAGGCTTTCCTGTTCTTACTTTCTCTCTCACTTTCTCTCCTTTTGGTTTATCTGCCTACCTGTGCCTGTACTTGTACCACATTGTGTACCACACAGATATAAAGTAAAATATCTTTATAATATGTTTTAATAGTTAATTACATATTATTATTTTATCTTTTGTACTCATACTCATTTATATAACACAATTTTAAAATTATGTCAATATCAAGAATACAAAGGTCGAAATTAGATAAATGTAAATGGTCACATAACTGGGGTTTTAATTCTTTATATTTATAGTCAAATAAGAAAATGAACCTAAAGATCTTTTGTATTTTCAAACAATTAAACTGTTAAATATTTTGTGTATTATAAAGGATATTGGAATCTCATGTATGTTCTCAGCCTGTATAGGCATTATGAAAATGAAAGCAGAAAATTTATACTGGACTTTGAAATTTGTCTATTCCTAGAATATAGATTAATATGCCAAGGATTCTTTGTTACTTATTTTTAGGTGGTTTTTAATAATAATTTATGATGTTGTTACTAGAGCATAAAAATAAATGAATCATTACACTCAGTATATGTCACAAAATGTTGTCAGCTGTAATGCAACCATTTAAATAAATGGGACTAAATTAAAGTTAGCAGACAGCATTTTGGTGAATTAAATTATTTATTGCTCTAACTTTAAAAAAAGGGATCATTTTTCCTAACGTTGTATCTGACACCAAAAGGAAAGCCCTATGTTGAATATATAGGAAAAAGCTCTCTGGAAATTTAAAACAAATACAAAAACAAAAAACCTTCTTATAATAGCAATCAGATTTTCCTTCTAAGAATCATCATTTTTAAATCAGAAAATGCCATTGTAGCACTGTTTATTTTAGTATTTTTCAGTGTTTAAAATAATCATACTATTTAAATAAATGATTGGAATCCTCTCAAAACTGAAGATTTAAGAGAAATATTATGGTTACCACAAGAAGTAAAATTTTTTGTGGATTAAAGACTAATACTAAAGTTAATTTCTTTGCATTATATTCTAGTTTGATGACTATAAATAATCACTGATGCCAATATATACATAATAAATTGATGTTTGGTATAGACCATAATATTTATGTTTAGTTTGAGGAAATCATAATCACAATCATTTATAACAAGAAAGAGAAAACAAGAAAATAAAACAGTGACAGTTAGAGGAAATAAAATAAAAAATTAAAAAATAACAGTGACAAAGATTAGTTTCAAAAGATAAGAAAATAAATAAAAATGAACCTATAACAAAAATACGATATCATGTTATGTACATTCACTCTGGTTCCTAGGGCTGACTGATAAAACACATCTCCTTGCACACACAAAAATATATAAGTTTTATCCCTTTTGAGTTAGATCAGTTAGAAAAAGATGTGGAGGGTTTCAGTCTGGTGTTCATTCTGGCACTGCTCATTTACTATTTGTTTACTCTCAGTTGAATTGGTTTGAAAGGAACTAGATTAATAGCCCTGTAGACATAGCCCTATGCCATTATGCAGTTATATTAGTTTAGTTTAGCTTTCTTTTCTTGAAATAGGTTGTTGTATGGACTACTTGAATATATGTTACAAATAACAAAACTGTGACTCAATATGGGAATCTCACAATTTTCTAACCGGAGTTCATTAGATAAAAGGGAATGAATGTTTTCTTTTTCTTAATGTTTACTATTAGATATAACCAGACACTCTGCAGCAAGCACAATGACCTTTCCTTAGCCCTCCAGAAAACAATTTTCCATATGTCTGCATTGATGTATTTTGTGTTTTACTAGGTCTTTTCTTCTTACCACAGTCCTTTCTTCTCTTTATTCCGGTCTTTTTATCCTCACACCAGTTCTAGTTTTATTTTTTAATTTCCAGAAAGTAATATTTACTTATTAAGTCATAGTTTTCCCAGGTATGAGTAATTTTTACAGAACCATTCATCCCACATCACATTAAACACACTAAAATGCACTCATATTCCACATGAAATGTAGTTTATATATAACTATACAAAAATTTAGTAATTACATATTATTTACATTTAGTCAGTCTTTCATTAAGTTTAATTTTTACAGTGTTATTTTTACACTTGGAGTTAATACTCTTTTGAAATACCTACCAAACATTTTGTAGGCATTGAGAAGGCTTTCAGAACTTAAGTGCTGTATCTAATAGATAAAATGGGCTGGAATGTCATCACTGGTGGCCCCACTCTCCCCTGAAATGCTTATCACTTCAATCTATTTCACTCTATTTTGATGACCTCCTATTCACCTTATTGGTGAAAGATGGGTCCTCTGCTCTAAATTGTATGAAAAGTCTGAATATTTGATACCTCATACTGAACAGATGACATCAGCAGCAGTTTTAGTCCCAGGTATTCACAGCCCAGGGGAGGGGGACACTGCAGACCAAGCAGGGCCACAGAGGGGCTGCACTCAGGAGTAGGCGGAGCCAGCAGGTACTGTGGGAAGCAGCACCAAAGTGACATGAAAATAAGGTGGACTTTGATCTCCCCAGGAGCTTGTGATTTGGCTTGTTTGGATAATTTCGTGTCAGAGAGTTTGAGCCCCTTAGATTGAGGACGAGGTGGGGTGCGGCTGGTCTAGCTTATTGTGGGGAACAGGTGGGGTGGGGGCAATCTGGTGAGAGGAGGGGAACTTGTGGCTCAGCCTAGGACGTCAAGGCTGAACACATGGCATTTCGGATTTTTCACTTTCCTCTCTCCTGCCAATCCCTGGTACTGTGGGAACTCTAGTCATATTAGGCCCACATTTAATTTGTCTATTCTGAAATTATTATTCACTATAGTATAACATCATTTTCCTTTTCTTCTTAAATGATGAAACATGTACTGTCTAAAAGAGAAAACTGTGGTTAAGCGACGGCTATCAAAATAAAGAAATTTGATGTTCTGTGTCTTTAGTGGCCATGCATTACACACGGGAGGGTCATCCCCTTGTGATTTCCGAGTCTTCTTTTTTTCTGGCTTATGTCTTTTTGTAATTTTATATCTCAGGTAGAAGGCTGTGGATATGTATCTAATATTTAGCTGTTACTGATACTGCAAACACTATATCATTTTTTAAATTAGTAATATATTTATTTTCTACAGTAAAATATTTCCTGTTTATTTTAGGGAAAAGGGGAAAAATCATTATTGGAGACCATTCAGAGGCACATATTATAATTACTTTTGCTTTTATTTCTAGCATTTCAAAAGCACAACTTGTTTTTTCTCTCACAAGGGTTGAATAAATAAAGAAAGCTGGGTAAGATCAAAATGAGTAAGTAAGCCTGATGTGTAGTGTTTATCATGAGCAGTGGAATTTAGCCTCTTAGAGGAGATCATAAACTTCAAATGTCTGATCTTCATCAAACTGAGGAGGAATTATTCAAAATATTCAATTTCCAGGATGGCATGGACACTGACAATGGGTACCACCCGATCAGACTGAATGTGAGGGTCAAGTCAAGGTCCTGCGGGCCCCTGCAGAGCTGGACTGTGAGGTGGTTGTGGGAGAAGGATTCCAGGGGTGGGAGCTTCGGGGGCTCCATTCAGTGGTGCTCAGTACTTGAGGCTTAGGGTGGTGGCTCTTTATCACTGTTATGGAAGCATTTTAATATTTGAGTAACTAGTGCATAGTGGCTGAATGTCTGTCAGCCCTACCACAGGGAATAATGATGGGAACCTACTCTGAACCTTAAGATTTGTATAGGAAGATATTTTCCTTCTACCTTGTAATCAGCATGGAATGCACAGTGGTTTATGCTAAATTTGGGCCCCTAAATTATGCCACTTTAAGTTCCATTCTTTACTCAACATTTTAAAATTGTGAAAGAAACATTTTTTGACTAATCATTCATTCCTTAGGATTTCAGTCCTACAAATGAATAAAACAGATAGTATTCTGGTCTGCTGTTTCACAAATCTTTTTTGTTGATTGCAACAGGTCAAATTTGCTACTCTGAAAGCAACATTGGAGAACATAAACTACCATATGTCAAGACTGGAAGAATATGTATTTGTTTGTGCTGCTTTGCCCCTCACCCCACCCTGCTGGGGGATTTTTTTTTTCCTTTGGCCATGTAACAACATTGGGGTGTAGAAGTATTTCTCTATACTTTTAATTTTGGACTTGCTCATGTGATCTTCTTTGGCTAATAGAATGTGGATGGGAGTAAGAATGTGCCAATTCTGTTTATCTTTCTTGTACTTCTACCATTGGTGTAACCAAATGCAGGTCTAGCTGCCTGCCTTTACGAAAACCAATACTCGAAAGCAGGTGCTGATGTTAAAGGAAAGTGGTTTATTCAGGTGCTGGCCATCTGGAAGATGGGGGACTCATGTCTCAAAACCCATCTTTACCTCTCAGTAGAGACAGAGGTTTGTATAAGGAGGGAGAGGGGAAAAGAAGAGATCAGGGAGTTGGTTCTAAGCACAGGCGAGCACAGTTCATTCCCATAAGCAAGTGATGGTCCAGTGCGCATCATCCTGGCTTCACATCATCCTGGATTCACGGTTGAAGTTCAGAAAATCTCCTGGAGTTGGGATGCCTAAAGGTCAGAGTCTGTATTTTTTGAAGTTAGTTCCTAGGATTCTTACACAAACATGCTATTAATCTACAAGCTACATATTAGTCAGAGTCAGCACTTAAAAAAACAATGTCAAAAGAATGGTGTGGTGGGTTACAATTTCCCACCGTTACAATTTATCATTGTTACATCACATGAAAAGAATAATGATGAGAACCTACTCCGAATGCAGTGCCTTTGCTTCGAGGTAGTTGAGACACACTGGAAGCAGACTGGAACCAACTTACAGGTTGCAGCCCAGCCCAGCAAACCCACAAATATATGAGAAAAAAAATTTTCAGTTTAAGAATTACGGAGTTTGGGGATATTTTTTAAAAGTAGCATCATTATGACATTGTTTTCCTAATGCAAAATCCTATTAAAATAATAAAATGATTGAGATGGCATTATGCGCATGTGGAATTGTAAACTTCAGCATTTTAACTGCATCAAAAATAAACCACAGCCAAATGCTCCAGAAAACAAGGGATCAGCTACTAAAAAATATTCATATTGTAAAAAAGATACTAGTAGGAACATTTTCAAATGAATATGTAAAATTCAAGAGTAACCCTCCAGAGAACATGCAGGACTTACTGAACTCTTACACAAACTACCAAAGTTATAATAAACCAGACTGAATTCTTATAAGAAGACACAGTCTCCATGGGTGTAATACTACTTAAATTATTCAGAATGAAATCGAGGATCTGTAATAGTAATTGGCATTGCCTGGGATTGGGCGGTTTTCAATATTTGTGTAACCATTATAGCAGGAATTGAATCTTATCGGGAGGAACCAGGAAAACATTGTTCTGAATTTTGCAGCATTTACATCTGGCTTATTTGCCCAAGATCAGTGTTAACTATAGTGATAAAGTGACCATATTTAGTAGTAATAATAGCTCACGTTGAAATCTCTAGGATGGTTGTTAAGAGAAATGTATGTTTGGGGAAGTGACAATGGAAACATCATTTATTTTCCCAGATGTCATTATTTCATGAAAGAATATCATGTGTGCTACCTTAAGAAGGAATCCAGATTTTGGAAACCAGTTTCCAATGCCTTCATGAACATGAGAAGCAGGTTATAAGTCAGGCAAGTGGAGATGAAAAAGAGTTGTTTTAAATTGTGGAAAAATAAAATTAATCAGTTGAAGCAAAACATTTTTTAAAAAAGCATCTATTCTTATCAGTGAACCTTGAATCTTTTAGTGATCAAAATTTATGAAAAGTCTGAATAACTTAAAGTTGTCTTTCTACCAAAGTAGTTTCTGTTTTATTATGTGATTTTAAGTGCATACAATACTCCTCTACTGAAACCATGCTGGTTGCAATTCATGGTTTTCCACCTACAAAATAAAACATTATTTAAACCATGATATACCAACTTAATTGAGGTGCCCGGATCCTTTTTAATATAGCAGTGATGAGTATTAAAATGCTGGTTATTTTGACCTTCTGAAGACTGAACCTGGGTGAACTGAAGTCTGGGTGAACCTTCACTCCATTCTGAAGGATATTTCCTCCTTCACTAAACTCCTCACTGACCCAGGAGAAAAAACAACAAAACAGCTTCATAACAACTCAGGATTCCTTCCCATGTGAAGAAACATGCGTTTAAAAATAGTGCTAAGAAAATCATTATGGAGTAAGTCTGAACAAGCTATTTTCCAAGCACTGCAGGTTTGAGTTGCGGAGGTGCAAAATAACAAACCTCGTCTTGACAGAAAGCATACGGTTAAATGTTTACAGGATCTCTGCTTTGAAATACTTTTTTTCCTAATCATTTTTTAAAAAGTCTTTCCAGTTAGATGAATTATTTACTTTCCATCTTCTTTTCTTTGTTTTATTCTCTGTTTCATCTTCCATATTTGTCTTTCAAAGGTTCTGTAGAATTTAGTAGCACATAAAAGCTTGTTTTTGTTGTTGCATTTTTCTTTGCCAGTAAAATCGTTTTCTCATTATTTTCTGTAAAATTTGGGTATAGGTCAAGGCTAAATCTGCACACTCTGCTGTAATATTCAAACTAGAATTTTTAGAGTTCAGATGATTAATAACAACTTGGACATTATGAATGACAGGCTGTGAATAGTGAAATCAACCCATTTCCTGCCTTGGGGGAACAGATATGCAAGAAAAAAGGTTATAGTGCAGTTATTGTAGTTTTCCTTCTGGCTGAAAACAAAAGCTAAAATTAGCTTTCACTGTAACAATTCAGTATTTAAACAAGTTTGGAAAGAACAATGTTCTCCTAATTGTGATCTCTGTGATTTCAAATGTTGTAATATCATAGTTCTTTGAAAAATGCCTGAAGTCTCACTGAAAGTGTAAGGCCTGTGTGTGTGTGTAGATACACATTTGCCTATGGGATATTATAATATTCTATATTAATATGTATATTAGCTGATGTTCTGTGGGTTGATATACAAGATAATTTAAATAAATGTCCATTGCTTTCCTTGATATTAAATCAATTTATGGTATTTTGTGAGTTATTTGAACCTGTAATTGAGTTAAAAAGAGAGAGGGCAGAAAAAAATAAGCTTTGAAATTTAAGTGAAGAGTACAGAGTTTTTGTGCATAAGGGTGGGCAAGAGTAGGTCTACTGTTCTGAGTGCTGAAAACAGAGTTTATTCTTGTATTTATTAATTATTGTATTTTTATCATTATTATTTTAACCTACTTTTGCCCACCCTTGTATAGTGCATGGAGTACAAGAAATATTACTCTAGACCCCATGAAATGCCATTGATCAAGTGAAAATCTGGAGATTTGGGCATCTTCTTGGTTTTATAACTACTTGAGGGTGGTGGGCATCCCTCAGAATGGAGAATGGGCTGCTGAGAAGTGTCATGTGTGCAATGATGGTGTGGGGAGGTGAGTGGAGGTGGAGGTATCTGAGTGCTTGCGGGCAAGCGTGAGAGTTTACAGTATCAAGAGTACTAACACTTTCAGGAGACATCTAATACCATATTTCAATGTTCAGATGCTGATCTAATAGCTTGGTTTAATTTCACCGAACAAGAGCCCAAGTGTAAGAATCCCACGGTCACAATGAACACTGTAAACAATTAGAGACGTATGGTTTCTCATTCCCTAGAACTAATCGTTTAAAAAAACTTTTCTTTTAATATAAAAAGATATCAATTCTAAATATTATTAAGGGCTGAAATTATGAGATTGTTATTCATATTAACAACACATTTGCGATGATACATCTCATAAGTTATAGTAGGGTCTTTGGAATATGAAAATAAAAATAATAACAAAATATTGCATGTTGATTATATGTACTTCAGTAATTAGTATACTCCCTGTCAGCCTCCTTCAAGTGTGTTTAGAGTTGTTTGAACATGAGAAATACAAAGTGGCAACAACAACAACAACAAAAAAATGCCTTAATTATATAAACACATATTCTGCTTAAAAATAGAATTTCTAAATGTTTAGATTTATTTTAACAATGCAATTTAAATCATAGTGGTGATATACCCTCAATGTCTTAAGAACATTTATGCCCTAGGAGTTAAATGATACACTCATTTGACAATAACAGTAAGTAATGAAATCAAGATTAAAATTAGGTTTCTCTTAATTAAAGCCAGTGTTTTTTCCGACTCTTCTAATAGCCATAAACATTCCTCCCATTCTCTACCTTCTTTCAACATTTTTTCCCCAAATATAATCTCAAACCAAACTATAATAAAGAAAACAGTTAAAAGTCAGAGCTCAGGGCCGCGCGGAAGACAGCGGCAGAGCGCCACGCTCGCTCATCACCCTCGCCCCGCTTGTCACCCTCGCGCTGCTCTGCCCGAGGCATCTCCATAGAACCAGCTTGCTGCCTTCCTGGAATGTGTTGAAACTCACTGCACAAGACCAGACTGCCTCTCAAAATGAAGGGAATGGAAACTAACCATGACCATATGTCTATTAATTGCCAGATGTTGTGCATAATTTAAACCATGTACTTCTCAATAAAAATGTATTTTCCGTGATATTGAGACCTAGGTATCACTTCCGTCTCTGCACAACATTCCTGAGGCAGCTGAACGTCTAAGAAATCATATGTTAACTGGACTACATGGTATTAAAACACTAGAACAGCATTTAAAGCATAATAAGTAGTTGGTGAATGAATTTTATTCTATCGTCAATATCTCATAACCCTCCAAATGCAGGATTTGCTGGTAAAACAGTGCAAGTCTCCAAAGGGCTGTCCTACTTGCCACATTCAGTGCCCAGTCTTCATTTTAGGAGTTTTTTGCTTATGTCTACTTGCGAAGACCTGACTGGGCTTCAAACTCCCCAGCCAGAAATATGGAACGGAGGGGAGGTGGAAAGGTTAGCCTTCTCTGAGAAGAAGGAGAATGGAATATTTGGAAAAGTGTTCTCCGCACTGTCCCCAAGAAAATGTGACTCATGAAGGTGTTCTGGGTTTTGAATCATGAGATCTGTACTGTCTCTTTCCATGGGCCAAGGTCAACAACCTTTAAAATAGATGTGGAATCACCCTGTGTTCCCTACCTGTCACTGTCCAAAGTAGTCTTCATTAATCCTCTTGTGTTCCTCCGCCATTTTTACTGGTACATCATGAACAGAAGGGTGCAGATCTGGGTCCAATTTTTTGCCCATGGAAGACACGCCCCACCTCGTTTTTAAGAGAGCAAAGATTTGCTGAACATATGTGCAAGATTATTGATACTGATAATTTGAATATTCTCAGGCTGTTGATACAACTTTCACCATTGAAAAGATCTAACTAGTTCAACCTCTTTTTCTGTTAGAACTGATAAGGGGAATAGTTGAAACTTCCTCTCAGGCTCATGCTGTGCTTGGAAATGACCTGGTAGAAGGACTCAGAGTGTGCAGAGTATTTAGGGGTGGTCCCCAAAAGCTGTTTCCAAAATCTCTTACACTTAAAAAAAATTCTCATTTCCTTAGATAATTCCTAGACAGCTGTCTTCATGTCAGAGCTTTTGCAAGGGACCAGCCCAGAGAAATGCCAGTGAGAGAAAAAAATAAAAATAAAAATTTAAAAAAAGGAAGGGAAAGGGAAAAAAAGTGAAACACCTGGTTTTGGCAGGTTTTCCTCTCACCAGAGGAGGCAGGCTTAGTGCCATCTGGACCACAGCCTTGTTCTGCTCGTCCTTCTCCCCGGTACATTCCCCAGTGGGTTGCACAGGACCAGGCTGGCAGCAGATTGCAGCCGCCCCCAGCACTGCTGCCGTCCTGGGATCTGCAGCCTGCAGCCAGCGGGCGCATGTTATCCCACCAACGCATGTCCATCTGCAGGCTCTCCTTTTGACCTTCCCAAATAGTATTTAAGCAGCAATTAGAATGACTCTGCTGAGCCCAGTGGCCAGCCTACTTAACATCTTTTAAGTGTCTGAATAAATTGTTTTAACAAGTTGACCTTTATTTGTACCCAGTGAAACTAGGCCAAACAACCAAACAAACTATTTTGGTTTGTGACTAAAAGAGAAATTGCCATCTTAGCACTTTTCCTAGTGTCCCCGCATAGCCCTGTCTTTAGCTGCCCACAGCGATTACAGGAAAAAAGCCAATCATTCAAATGCACCAGCTGTGCATTCACTCTTCACACAACACTTTGTTTCCTATGTGTTCAGATGTATTTCCAATCTATTGCATTACAGTGTTAAGTATTCTGTTTCTTGTAAATTGTGTTCTCTGCTTAAGCAATTGCTAATATCCACTTTTTAAAAATGAAATCTCATCTTGTGGAAGAAAAGCCCCCTTTAGACAATATTAGAGATTTCTGATACACAATACTGGAAGAAGCTCTAATACCTCCTCTCTACTCAGTTTAGATTCTCTTTGTCTGTCTTTTGTCTCTGTAACCTCTGTGTGGCAGGCTTTTCTGGCAGGCTCTGGTTTTGTTTTTCAACTTTTTTTCTTTCACATTGATCTTCAGAAAGGACAAGTGCATTGTTGCAAATCCAATCAACAAAGCATAAGTGATTGTTCATATTTTACACAGTTTTGGGAGGGAGATGAAGAAGATAGTTTACATTTCACATTACACAGCAAAGCACTTTAAAGTATCCCCAGTAGACATTTCTGCTTTTCCCAAAGCTTTGCATCTCTAAATTTTACTGGGTCTAGTTTCATATTACTATATCTTTCTTTTTTATGTAAACCTATAATGTATATGAATTATCTATGTACTGCCTCACCTCAGCCTCTTAAATCTTGCATCACTTCACCTATTTTACTCTCAGGAAATACTAGATATTCTCCTGAGGAGGCAGTGTGTATTATAAATATCCGCTTCCTCCTTCTTATTATTTTTATTTCTTTTTTTTTCTGTTGTGCTGACATACCTTCTAGCAAATTCAGACAGAAATAAGCCTGTCTGAAAGAGCAAAATTGGTGCAAACTGTGACAGGATGGTCCCTGAGCTGTATGACATTCATACCGTCAAGGGAAAAATTCTAGCTACATCCTCCACATTGGACTACCTTCTCCCTACAAAACATGTTTAAAGGATTTGTAGCACATTTACATATTATTTATGAAGCAATTTAAAAAGAAGATGAAAAACAACAATAACCTCACATTTATTTGTAGCTTCCTTGTATTATTGTCAATTGGCACTTCTTGCTTACACTGATTTGTTAATATTTTCAACTTCATGGTTTCATATCTCAAAATTCATTTATAAATTCATAGTCTAAAAGTTACAGTAAGAAAAAAGTCTCAAGAATCCAAACATAAAATGAATAATTCAAGCTTTCAAAATAGGAAAGATATGTTAAAGTTGATATTTTTATCTTAAACTAACAATGGTTCCAATTCCAATTAACTGATGGTTTTTTTGAAGAAAATAGGAGCTACATATTTTATTATGCATATAGATCATGCTAAACAAGGGAAGAAAAGAGTTCTGGTCATTCTGAGATTGTTCGGATAGAAAGTGCCATGTGTAAACAGGATAGTGATGTGCCATCTTTTTTTTTTTTTAATCCATCACCAAGCCTCCTTGTTTAGTTGCACAGACTAAGCACAGCACGGTTCACTGCGTGGTCCTTTTTAGTGTTGTTCCCTACAGTGGGGAACAGGGCAGCCCTACTGCTATGTTATTGCCTAGATGGTGATCAGTACATTCTGTTATGACAAATTGATGCTGGAAAGCGACCTAGAAAATTTCCAAAGCTATAGGCTTTTGTATATTAAAAGTAAGTTAACAAATTCAAGATAATCAAAATATGTCATTATATTTCATTCAACGCATCTGTTTTAGTCTTCTAGTCTCACTGGGTGACTGATACTAATCTAAGTAGGCTGAGTTTTGCAGGATTGGGGCTGGCAAAGGAATAATTTTTGTTTGTTTTTTGAAATCTAGGTGCTAATAGTTAATACTTAACTGTTTATGGTGGGCCAGGCACTGGTTCAAGGATTTTCTATGTGAAAGATTTTTATTCTTCACAACAAACTTATTGGTTGGGTATAGTTATCATAACTACTTTACAGTTAAGAAAACTTAGCAACAGAGAAATTAAGCTCCCACATTAAAAATCTAGGAATCTGTTTCCCCAAAGTACCCTTTTCTAATAGTTAACTAATCTGTTAATTCTTCCTTAGAAATAGGACTTGAATCCCTTTAGTGCTATTCCTGCCTCAAGCATCTCTTTAATACTTTTTTTTGTTGTTGTTGTTTATTAAACCTGAGGAAGCCATTCCAGGAATTGAACTTGATATTTCAGAACACTCTTTGAGAATAGAACTTGAATAGTCTATAGCTGGTGGAGGAATTGGAGGTGGGAAATACTAATCTATTGGGGTCATAACAACATCATTTGCGTTGTATATGATGACAGTAAATTAAAAAGTAATCTTCAGTGGTGTTTCCATCATTTGTTTTCTTAGCCTAGTTTCCCTTCAAAGCAGAGCTTGAGAAAAGTATTGTAAGTATTTTAAGTATTGTAAGTATATTAAGTATTTTAAGTATGTAAGTATTTTATGTGATAACGTGTTTTCAGAGAATAGTAATGAAGTATAGGGGAAGGGAATAGGAAAGGATAAAAAAACATACAAAAGTATGTTGTCAAGTTGGCCAACACTATGGGTGAACAGTCCTTCTTGATCCAGTGTAACTTTTTGAGGAAACTTAGGAAATGTACTTAAGAACTGATTCTCTGGAGGAAGAAAGGAGACAGCATTTACCCAATGGTTCCTATCTTTATTGGTCAAGGTAGCCACAGGGGATTAATTTCCATACACTTTGATGTGAACTCTGAGCAGTTTAGGCAGGGGTTCTACTAAGACAGTGTTAAAAAATAAGCCCTGGAAAAGATGTAAGTGTAATATGATGTGAAGAAAATGTACTGACAATTTGTACCTTTGCAAAATTGTTCCACACTTTGGGGCTGTTCCTGCAGAAGTGGTGAGAGCAAGAAGTGAAACCAAGGGGATTCAAAGTGGTGTATAATAGAATCTTTTAACACCACATATGATTGTTTCTGGGAGAACTTAAGTCTTGTCTGTGAGCAAGCCCACAGAGCTCTTTTGTTTACTCTTCTGCTTTCTATCTTCAATATGTCAAATTAACAAAGGAGTGACTGTCTCTTTGCAACATTGCCATTCGATTCTCACTTCTGTTGAATGCATCACAGTTCAAGTCATGTCTTTGAGCTCAGCGCTTTATGGTGAGATTAAGTTTTGGTTGTAGAGAAGGTAAACATCCACTTAGTCTAAACATAAATCACAGCTTCTAGGAGGTTCTGCAGTTAGAGTTGCGAACATTGAGCTAAAAATAAGATGGCAACTTATTTTCCATTTGCTCTTTGGTGTGTATATCTCCCTTAGGTAGTTAGTAAAAAGGCTGCCTGAGTCAAGATAAAATATGTTTTTTCTGACCCCTTGTTTGTAGTACTATTAAATAGTGCCTCAAAACTACCATGATTTTTAAATTGTATTTATTTTTGACCATAATTTTTTTTTGCAATCTGTTTCAATTCACCTCTCTCTCTCTCTTTTAAAGGCCACCCACCTTTTTTTCACACACACATGCGCAGGGCTGTGAACACCTTTATACAAATAAATTTGACAGCAAAATTGAAATGGATAAATTTCTTGAATGACAAAAACCTCCAAGGTTCACTTAAGAGGAAATAAAAATTGTTAATTTTTCTATATCTAGTAAAGTAATTGAATTAGTAATCAAAAATATTCTTACAAAGATAATTCCATGCCTAGAAGGCTTCAGTGGTGAATTTATCAAACATTTAAGGAACAAATAATTACATAAACACTTTCAGGAAGTAAAAAAAGAGGAAATATTTCCCAATTTATTCTGAGGCCAGCATTACTCTGATACCAGAACCTAACAAAGGCATTACAAGAAAAAATAATTATGGATTAAAATCCTCTATGAATATAGATACAGACATTTTTTACAAACTGTTAGAGTACTGAATACAACAATATTAAAAAGAGTAATGCAGCATGACCAATAAAGGGCCAGAAAGGCAGAGTTGGTTTAAAATTTGAATATCAATAAATGTAGTTTATCACTTCAAAAGAATAGAGGAGAAGCATTTAAAACTTAATATTATTCACTATATTACCAAACCATAAACCATTTCAATATATGTTATAAAAAAAGAAAACTTGTGTTTTGTATTTATCTACATATTTACCATTCCCAGTACTCTTCATTACTTGTGGAAGTAGAGCAGCAGCCACCTTGCTTGCCTTAAGCTCAAAGACTTGAACAAGGCGTGAGGTGCTGTTGCAGACGATGCACATGATTGCTTAGACTATCTCACCTGGTTGACAAGGAATAGCAGTTGGGTTCTCAGCAGCTGCAGCACCTGCTGGATCCTTCTTCAGCTTCTCCCAGATCCTGTGCTGGATGTGAAGTCAGCTTGGGAATTAGCAAATTGTGGACTACCAATTTTGCAAATAAAGTTTTATCATAACACAGCAGCATATTGGTGATGGCTGCTTTTATACTACAATTTCAGAGAAGGTATGACAGAGACCATGTAGCCCACACAGTCTAAAATACTTATTATGTGACTTTTACAAAGTTTGCTAATCCCTTGTTTAGCTCCATAATGGGAGTTATGAGCTGGGAGCTTCTGAAGTTAGAAGCTGGGGGTTGGTGGGACCCTGATGAGAGATCTTAGTGTCTTAGGGAACCGAGGGCTTTCCCGGATCTGTCCTCTCCCATGCTTTCTCACATTTCCTAAAGCTCTCTGCCAACACCCGGAGCATCACAAAGTACAATCACACCTTGATACTCGTCAGCTTCAGAAC
This sequence comes from Pteronotus mesoamericanus, assembly GCF_021234165.1. NCBI lineage: Eukaryota > Metazoa > Chordata > Mammalia > Chiroptera > Mormoopidae > Pteronotus > Pteronotus mesoamericanus. The sequence goes on along the minus strand of NW_026555245.1, from coordinate 27,725,135 downwards.
TCATCAAACTCTGTACTTACCGCAGTTTAATGAGAAAAAAAGAAAAATTTCAGCACTCTGTGCTTGCTTGGGATTTGCTGTACTTGCTAGAATTGTATGAGTCACAATGTCATCCAACAAGAAAACATGCTTCATCACTTGTCACTTGGTTGGTACTCGTCAGTCTTGGCACTCACCACGAGTCCCAGAAGGAATGAACGATGAGTACCAAGGTACAACTGTATATTATGAAAATAGTTCTATTAATTTTTAATCTCCACTTCTCAAGCAAAATGGCCTCAAATGCAGTCCATTGGTGTAGGTCATCCTATTTTCTATGGATCTCAGAGCCAAACAAATATCTTAGGAATCCAAGTGACGTGGAAACAAAACTCTAATATATACAAGTAACTATAAACAATTACTAGGTAGATAACATATTGCATATGTTTTAAGAGCTTAAAATTTAGCCAAATTGGCTTCCAATGCTCTGGTTAGTATATACAGGGCCCAGCAGAAGCAGGGATTTCTTGAGTGTGGTTGGTAGGGTACATGAATGTCTCGCATGAGATGGACAGCAATTGGAACATTTCACCTAAAATGTCATATAGTTTGCTTGAGTGTGATATTGTTATGCTACAGAATTACATGCTTATGGTTTCCTAATAAATGATTTTGTAATAAAAAGGGGTGTTATTTGTGCCAGACCTTGTATATCTGTGTATATGCATAGTTTCTAGTACATATTTCACATGCATTCACCATTAATTTGCTGTTTTGGGATGCAGTTTGTTTCCTACCAGAGCCTATTGCTATTCATCTAGTCACCAACCCTTTGCACTGAAGTCTTCAGTGCCTGAAAGCTTTAGGGGTCTGTTGCAAAGTGGGGAAGGATATATTTCTCCCTTTGTGTTATGATCTGTTAGGTGTGTTCCAAAGCAATACTATTTGTTTTATACAGCTTTAGGTGTGTAGTTTCTTTCAATGTTATTTTTATTTGCATGCTTGCTTGATTTATAGATCTTGTGATTTGTAGGACTAAAAGAAGAGACAAATACTGGTTTGGCCAGGAAACAAATATGACTAATAAAGACCAATCTATACTTGGAATTGTTCCATCTCCCTCTTTTTTTTTTTTTTTTTTTTTTCTTTACAGCGTTATGTTTGCTGTGTCCGATTTTTGATTTCTCTTTAAGGATACTGAAAACCTCATACAAACGGAGGTTTCTGGAGGACCTCTTCCACCACTGTAACAAACATGTTCAGATATTTCTGAATTTTAATTTGCCAAGATGAAAATAAACTAGAATTCTCTTTTAATCACAACCAACTACAAAAAAAAATTAAATTAAGAAAAAAATGCTTCATTAAAAGTTCCGTACCTAAAACTAACCAACCAAGAAAACCTGCTCTTATGGGTTAACATACACATACACACATTCTTTTTGGTGTATTAATTCGTATTTATATATGACATATTTATTATTGGATATTTTACAAAAAAATTTAAAGCTCCCTTTTTTTTTTCCTAGAGCCTTTAAAGTTCTTAATCAACAATAGCCTTATCATTATTTTTTTATCACTACTCTGTAGTAAAATTTTAAAAAATGATGTTTTAGGTAAAAATAAACACCTTCTACATCACCTTTTTTCTTAAATTTATTAGTCCTATTTCCTTTGTTTGGAAAATTTCTGTTCAGGAAGATTTTCATGTTTATTAGACAGTATCCCTGGAGTCACTCTCTTTTTTCATTGCTGAGTCTGCTTTCATTTCCCAAGGGAGGTGCCAAGTCTGTAGCATAATTTCCCATCTCCTTTGATGAATTGAGATCTTCAAGCATATTTGCCGAAAAAAAACCCCACACTGACAGTATTAAGATGCTTGAGTGTATTCTTGTTTTCACAACACTTGACTGGTTGTCTTAAGAGACTATTTCCTACAATAATCAAGGGGGCACTCGTAGAGATTTGTCACGGCAATGCCTTTGGCTCCATGAAAAATAAGCATTAGTTCTTGTTCCTGGTGCCTAAAATCAGCCCAATAAACAATAATGGGGGTTTTAATACAATGGAGGCATAAAGGTAGAAAAAATAATTCAGTTCCTTAATTTTAACTCATTATTCACTGTTTTTCATCATATGGTTTAAAAGTGAGAGGAAAATAGAATTGATGGAGATTTAGTCAGGTGTGTGGCTTACATATTTCCATGTCTATTTTTTAGTAGAAAACAGAGGAAAAGATTGGGTGAGGCTTGAGTGAGGCAAATACAAATATTTTACATAAGGTATAACATTTGTCTGGAATATAGGAAAACTATTGATATTAGGACATCTCTTAGTAGTACGATATCCTGCAACAACCCAATTCAGGTAGGAAAACTAATAAGCCAGCTCCATCATTCTAGCAGCTAAAAAATTTCATCCAGCTGATGCTTGCAGGAAGCAAAGGGTATAAAGAGTACATGGTGGAAGAAAGTAACAAATACAAGCTACAACCACTTGACTAGTTACAGAAACGGGAACTGTAGTTGTCGTAAGTATTCCTCTTTCTTTTGTTATAAATATGTTTGAATATGTATGTGGTTGTGTGAAAAGAGTAGTAAATAAAACATAAGTAACCTATGCCTTCCTGTATCCTATGTTCTGGTGGGAGAGATAGGAAACAAACTAGTAAAACTATATTATGTGATATATGATAAAATGAAAAATATACGATGTCAGGTGGTGACTGAGGGGTGGTGAAGGATGCAGTGAGAATGGATAGTATCTACTATTTAGATGGGACTCTCTGAGAAGGCTTTTTTAAGGGTAATATTGGAGAGAGACCTCAATGAGGTGAGAGACTATGGGATGATGATATTTGTGGGAAATAGTCTACCAAGCTGAAGGAATGGCAATTTCAAAGTCTAAGACTAGCATATGTTTGACATGTTCATTCAAGGAATAACAGAGAGGCCAATAAGATGATGGCACATAAGATGTTGTAGCAGAATGCTTGTTGAAATGAGGCAATATTGGAAATAAATAAGAGGGTAAAACAGAAAAATGCAACATACTATATGTAATGTTATATAAATTAATTTCTAAGTATAAAAGAAAAAAATACTATAGCAAAAGTGTGTTATAGATAGATGTAAAGATATATAGATGTAAGTTAAAGACTGTAAATACATACAGGGGTATCCCCCAAAAACTGAAATTATCTTCTGGAGAGTGGGCCCATTATAGTTCAAGTTTACCCCACTAGGTGAGTGTTCAAGGAATCCATCTGTATCAGTGTACCACCTGGTGTTGTTGTAAGAGGCTACATTCAGCTTCAGTAAATTTTTTTTTTTTGAGGACTCTTTCAATAGTTTGCCCATTTCATGATGGGTAATACAAATGCACCTGCCCACATCATGCTGAGTGTTCAGCAGTTTTTGACCAAAAACAGCATGATGCCATGATCTACCCTCCCTATTCAACTGATTTCACCCCAAGTAACTCCCCCTCCCAATAAAAAAGTCCTCAAAGGGAAAGGTTTTGCCAATGTAGAAGAGGTCAGACAAAAATTGGCAAAAGCACTAAAAGGCATCAGAATTGATGAATTCAAAAACTATTTTGAGCTGTGGAAAAAGTGTCTTGATAGGTGTATTGCATCAAATGAAGAGTACTTTGAAGGTGACTGAAGTTTAAATGTGTAAAAATAAATACACAATTTTTTATAAATAAATTCAGGTTTTGGGGGGGACTTGTCTCATATAGTAAACACACTATATACCAAAAGTGTTGGCAGTTAACATTGGTGTATGTGGCATTCCTTTTCTTGCTTTCCTGTACTGTGTTAATTTTGTGCATAATGCATCCAGCACTTTAATAGTTGTAGCTTAAAACTGATATAGCTAACATACGAGAACCTTAAGAGCTTTGTTCTACTAAATCATTTGACCTCTAATTTTTACAAGTGCCTTTTTAAGATATCAAAGAAAGAAATAGAGTATAGAAGATCAAACATGGCAGCAGAGTAGGAGGAAGCTACAATCACCTCTTTCCAGAAACAAACTGGAATACAACTAAATTATAGAACACTCATCCTGAAAAACCAACTAAAGACCAGCTGAAGTCTTATAACCAAGGATTTACAAAAGAAATCACATCAAGACTGCTCCAAACTGGCTGCCAAGGGCCAATTACAGGCAACATCTTACATTGGCCTGCACCAGAATCCCTACCAAGAAGCTCAGAACCAACACACCCAGTGACCACCTTCAGGTAACATCAGAATAGGATCCAATAAGCTTCACAAGCAGCATAACTAAAGGGAGATCTAGGCAGACCCTAAATCCTGCTGAGGCAAATACTGCTTTGGGTGGTCCACACCCGCACAGCAGGTTGCATGCTGTGGTTGGGGTTGAATATTACAGTCAGCCAGCCTGAGGATTGATCATACATACAAACAGACAATAGCAATAAAGACTCAATTACAATGGGTAGGCTCACATAACCCACAAAAGGGACATGCCTGGAGAACCCAGTTCAGGTAATCAAGGAGACTGCACCATTGGAGCCCACAGGGCATGTACTATATAAGTCCACCTTATGAAGATGGGGAGTCACAGCTGATCTATCTAGTACACAGAAACATAGACAAAGAGACAGCTAATATTGGGAGATGAGGAAACAGATTACAAATGAAAGAACAGGAGAAATTGCCAGAAAAAGAGCTAAATGGAATGGAAGCAAGCAAGCAATCAGATATAGAGTTCAAAGTAATGGCAATAAGGATGATTAACAGCATGAAAAAGGCATACAAACCATAAAAAAGGACCAATCAGAAATGAAGAATACAATATCTGAAATGATGAAAATACTAGACGGAAAAAAAAAAAACAGTAGATTGGATGAAGCTGAGAATTGAATCAGCAATTTGGGGAACAAGGTAGGGAAAAACAAACAAACAAACAAACAAACAAAAAAACCCAGAGCAGCAAAGAGAAAAAATATTTGAAAAAATTAGAATATTTTAAGGGAATTTTGGGACAACATGAAGTGTGATAACATCTTTATCATAGAGGTACCAGAAGGACATCAAGGGCCTGAGAATGTGTTTGAAGAAATAATGGCTGAAAACATCCCTAAATTGGTGACTGAAAAAAGCATACAAATCCAGGAAGTGTAGGTGTCCCAAAAAAGATGGACCTAAGGAGGCCCACACCAAGATGCATCATAATTAAATTGGCAAAAGTTAAAGTCAAGGAGAGAATCTTAAAAGCTGCAAGAGAAAAAGTTACCTACATGGGAACTCCCATGAGACTGTCACCTGATTTCTCAACAGAAACATTTCAGACCAGAAGGGATTGACATGAAATATTTAAAGTGAAGAAAAGCAAAGACTACTTTACCAAGTCTACCTTACCCAGCAAGGCTATCACTTAAAACTGAAGGAGAAATAAAAAGTTTCTCAGACAAGAAAAAATCTAAAGAGGTTTGTTACCACCAAACTGGTATTACAAGAAACATCAAAGGGCCTGCCGAAGAAGAAGAGGAAGAAAGAAGAGGAAGAAGAAGAAAAAGAAGAAGAACAACAACAAAAAACAACAACAACAATAGTGGTTAAACAACAACAACAATAGTTAAAAAATAAAATGGCAATAAATAGGTACCTATTGGTAATCACTTTAAATATAAGTGGTTTAAATGCTGCAATAAAAAAACATAGGGTAGCTGAATGGATAAGAAAACAAGACCCATATATATATGCTGTCTGCAGGAGATCCCCCTCAGAATGAAAGATACACACAGACTAAAAGCAAAGGAATGAAAAAAAGATATAACATGCAAATGGAAATTTAAAAAAGTTTGAGCAGCACTGATAACATCTGATGAAATACTCTTTAAAACAAAGGCTGTATTAAGTGACAAAGAAAGACATTACCTAATGATAAAAGGAGCAATCCAACAATAGCATATAACTATAGTAAACTTTTATGTGCCCAACAGAGAAGCACCTTAATATGTAAAGCAAATCTTGATGGACATATAGGGGGAGATTGACAGTAGTAGTTATAGCAGGGGATTTTAACACCCCACTGTTAACAGTAGATAGATCTTTGGCAGCCTTAAATGACACCCTAGATCAGGTATATTTAGTTGCTATCTTCAGAGCATTTCATCCCAAAGCGGCAGAATATACATTCTTTTCAAGTGCATGCAGAACATTTTCTAGGATAGGCCACATGTTAGGACACAAAACAAATCTTAATAAATTTAAGAAGATTGAAATAATATCAAGCATCTTCTCTGACCATAATAGTTTGAAACTAGAAATCAGTCATAAGAGAAAAAAGTGAAAAACACAAAAAGACATGGAGCCTAGATAACATGTTCCTAAACAATGAACGGGTCAATGATAAGATCAAGGAAGAAATCAAAATGTATCTTGAAACAAATGAAAATGGAAACATAACCCAAAATCTGTGGACACAGCTAAAGCAGTCCTAAGAGGGAAATTCATAGCAATACAGGCCTAACTCAAGGAAAAAGAAAAATTTCAAATAAACAATCTAACTTAAAAGAACTGGAAAAGAACAATGAACAAAGCCTAAAGAAGTAGAAAGAAGGAAATAATAAAGATCGGAGCAGAAGTAAATGAAATAAAGTCTATAAAAACAACACAATAGATCAGTGTATCTAAGAGCTGGTTCTTTGAAAATATAAACAGGATTGACAAATCTTTAACCAGATTCATCAAGAAAAACAGAGAGAAAACCCAGATAATAATGAAAAAGAAGAAACAAAAACTGACACTAAAGAAATAGAAAGGATTGTAAGAAAATATTACAAACAACTAGATGCCAAAAAATTGAACAACTGGAAGAAATGGATAAATTTTTAGAAACATATAGTCTTCCAAAACTGGATCAGGAAAAATCAAAGAATCTGGACAGATAGATTACAACTAGTGAAATTGAAGCAGGAATCATAAAGCTTCCAACAAACAAAAGCCCTGGTCTGGATGGCTTCACAGGTGAATGTTACCAAATATTCGAGGAAGAGTTAACACTTATTTTTCTCAAATTATTCCAATTCAAGAGGAGGGAAAACTCCCAAGCTCATGGTATAAGGTCAGCATTTTCCTAATTCAAAAACCAGATAAAGACACTACAAAGAAAAAAAATTATAAGCCAATATCCCTCATGAACATAAATGTTAATAGCCTCAACAAAATATTAACAAGTGAGATTCAGCAATACATGAAAAATATCATACACAAATGATCAAGTAGGCTTTTTTTTTCTGGGGATGCAAAGTTATTAAAATAGCCACAAATCAATACATGTGATATATCACATAAACAAAATGAAAGATAAAAACTACCTGATTATATCTACCTGATAAATATAGAGTATATCTATATATGTAGAAAATTTTTTTTTATAAAATCTAGCATTCTCAGCAAAGTAGAAATAGAGGAAACATATAAGGACAAATATGACAAACTCACAGCCAAATTCTCAATAGGCAAAAACTACAAGCATTTTCCTTAAGATTGGGAACAAAACAGGATGTCCACTTTCACCTCTCTTTTTCAACGTAGGACTGGAAGCCCTAGCCACAGCAAACAGACAAGAAGAAGAAATAGAAGACATCCAAATGGGAAAGAAAGAAGTAAAATTGTCTTTATTTGCACATGACATGATACTGAACATAGAGAACCCCAAAGATTCCACCAAGAAACTACTATAACTGATAAATGAATTCAGTAAAGTAGCAAGACACAAAATAAATATCCAGAAATTAGTTTCATTTGTATACACCAATAATTAACTATCAGATATGGAAACTAAGAAAACAATCCTATTCAGAATTGCTTAAAAAAAAGACAACTGTAGGAATAAATTTAACCAAGGATATAAAATACCTGTACTCAGAAAATTATAAGACACTGAAAGAAGATACAAATAAGTGGAAGCATATACCGTGTTCATGGATATGAAGGATTAACGTCATTAAAATATCCATACTACCCAAAGAAATCTATAGATTCAGTGAAATTCCTATCGAGATTCTAATGGTACATTTTATAGAACTAGAACAAATATTCCAAAAATTTACATTGAACCACAAGGACTGCAAATAGCTGCAGAAATCTTGAAAACGAATGAAGTTGGAAAAATCATGCTACCTGACACTAAACTATAGCACAAGGATATAGTAATCAAAACAGAATGGTACTGGCATGAATTATATATATATTTTTATTTATATAATATATAAATATATATATTTATTTCTATATATATATAAAATATATGTAAGTGATATCTATATATCAATTAAACAGAATAGAGAGCCTAGAAATAAATACATGCCTTTATATTCAATTAATATTTGACAAAGAAGGCAAAAACGTACAATAAAGATCATCTATTCAATCAAAGGCATTGGTAATATTGGAGAGATACATGCAAAAAAGTGAAACTAGACTACCTTCTTAAACCATACCCAAGAATATAAATTCAAAATGGATCAAAGGCTTAAATGTTAGACCTGAAACCATAAAAATCCTAGAAGAAAACATAGCCAGTAAAATCTTGGATCTTTCTCATAGCAATATTGTTTCTGATATATCTTCTCAGGCAAGGGAAACTAAAGAAGGATAAACAAATGGGAGGACATCAAACTAAAAAAGTTTTTGCACAACAAAGGAAACCATCAACAAAATGAAAAGATAACTCACTGAATGGAAGAACGTATTTGCCAATGATACATCTAATAATGGGTTAATATCTAAAATGATAAAGAACTTATACAACCCAACACCAGAAAACAAATAATTAAATTAAAAATGGCAAAGGACTTGAATAGATACTTTTACAAAGAGGACATACAGATGGCCAATAGTCATATGAAAAGATGTTACATGTCATTAATCATGAGAGAAATGAAAATTAAAACCACAATGAGATATTACCTCACATCTGTCAGAATGGCTATCAACAATAATCCAAAAAACAAGTGTTGGTGAGGATGTGGAGAAAAGGCAACCCTCATGCACTGTTCGTGGGAATGCATATTGGTGCAGACACTGTGAAAAGCAGTATAGTTTCTCAAAACATTAAAAATGGAACTGCCTTATTATCCAGCGATTTTACTTCTGGGAATTTATTTGAAGAAACCCAAAAGACTAATTTGGAAGAATATATATACCCCTATGTTAATTGCAGTGTTGTTTACAATAGCCAAGATTTGGAAGCAGCCCAAGTATCTATAAGTAGATGAGTGGATTAAAAACTGTAGTACATTTACACAATGTAATGATACTTGGCTGTAAAAAAAAAGGAAGTCTTATCCTTTGCAACAGCATGGATGGACTTGAAAAACATGTTAAATGAAATAAATGAGTCAGAGACAGACAAGTACAGTGCTATACGAGTTCACTCATATGTGGAATCTAATGAGCAAAATGAGCTAATAAGCAAAAGAGAGACAGACTCATAGATATAGAGAAGGCTGACAGCTCTGGGGGGTGAAGAGTAGGTGGTGGAGAGAGCGGAAGGATTGAACAAAGTAAAAAAGAAAAAAAAACTCATGGACATGGACAACAGTGTGACGATTGCCAGGGGGAGAGTGGGTGGGGGAGATGGAGGAGGGTATAAGGCAGATAAGTGGGGTAGATGGAGACTTCATTTGTGGGGGTGAACATACAATACAGTGTACAAATTATATTTTGTGGAACTGTGTACCTGAAACTTGAGTAATTTTGTTAACCAGTGTCACCCCAATAAATTTAATAGAAAGGAAAAATGAAGTGTAATACTGAGAAAAATGATAGGCTATAGAGATATGATGCCAAAGTCAATTGGATGATTGAAAATTACAGAATAGAGAAAGCAAATGAATGTACTGGGTGATAAGTACAATGAATAGGTGTAGACATTAGAGAAATTACTTATCGGATAAAAGCCAAACATTGGTTAGAGAATGATATCATAGAGAATGAACATAACAAAGAATGATCCTGGGGACTTAACAGTGTAGAAGTGGTATTTACCGTTTTGATGGATAATCAGGCAGAATTTTAACATGATTGCTGACATTAGCTTAATAGCAATACAAAGTTAATGAAACATTTAGCAAAACCTTAGCTTCCATTTATCATTATGTATTATCGTTAATCAAAGTCATTTTTAAAAAGAACTTTCTGTGAATTCATATGGGAAGTGTTTTCCGAGGGAGTTAAAGCTCCAATATTTTTATATCCATGGAATTAATGCATTTCTTTTTCTCAGACACACAAGGATGGGTTAGGAAAACAAAATAAAAACTTTAGCCCTAGCAAAATAGCTTTTTATTACTCAAACCAGAAGAGACAATGGATTGTTTCTAGGGTCTATTGACTTGACTTGACTCTAATCATTTTTACATAAAGACATCAACGTGTACATGAACTCTGGATGCCTTTGAATCAGGATGCTATTGATTCAAGGATGCTCTAAAAACTGGGATTTTATTTCATAGTAGAAATAAACTATTAAATTGTCCAGACTTCTTTCCACTTGTGCCATTCATTTTGTTAATCACCTGAGGTATAACAATTTTATTATCTGTTAAATGACAAGCGTGGCACTAGCCTCTGCAACACAGAGTGAAAGCCGTGATGACCACTCAATGCTGAAACACGCATAGGTAAGGTTTAGTTTTTCACCTTTTTATATCATGCAGGTTATATGTGGCTTTTGTACTTTCCCATCTCCAAATATACCTTGTGATCTTCCTTATAATAAGTGCATCCATCCTCATAGCTATTAGAAGAAGTGCACACAAGATAATAAACCTTTGTGTGTGTGTATTTATACTGTGTACCTTCATGACATCATTCGATTTTTCCCACCACTGATGTGGCTTTTCTCTTTTTTGCTTTTTTTTGTATTTTATGAGTTTTATGCATTATGTATGTCTCACCAAAGGTGTTAATAAAACCACCTTAAAGTTAGCACAGATGTAGGCGTAACTTGCAAAGTAAAAGCGTAATAGAAGCACAGCTGCTGCCCTTCTCTGCCTATGCTATTTTCATCTGCTCACAGGGTGCACACCTGTGCATTTTTGGATGCACTTCATTGTCGCGATGGTGGTACTTCCACATTTAACCCCAATATTAGAATTATGTATTTTTGTGTTTTTCCAAGAAGAGTAGAAAGGTCGCTGCCCTTGGAGTCTTTTGGTTTTGGTTTGCTTCTTGTCCTTTCACTTGCTGTGTAACAAAGCCTATGATTCTTTTTTATCATTTCCAGTATGTGACTGATCATTTAAAGGGCAGTTACACATACTAAATAAACTAGTCCATGTAAAGTTAGTTTTCAAAATATAAAATATTATCTAAATGTGTTGATAATTAGAATGTCAAAATTTTATTTTATTTTTATTTTTTAATTTATTTTTTTATTGTTCAAATACATTTGTCTCCATTTTCCTGCCACCACCTTTCCCCTGTCCCCCTTCACCTCCTTCCACCCTCAATCCTTCCTCATTTTGGCTTTGTCCATGGGTCCTTTACACATGTCCCTTGACTTGACCCTTCCCTTTCCTTTCCCCGCCACCTCTCTCCCTCCTTCCTTCCTGATTCTGTTGGTTTCTTTTTTCTTTCAATGTTGCTGGTTATATTTTGCTTGCTTGTTTGTTTTGTTTATTAGGTTCCACTTATAGGCGAGATCATATGGTATTTGTCTTTTGCCCCCTGCCTTATTTCACTTAATGCTCCCCAGTTCCACCCATGCTGTCACAAAGAGTAGTAGCTCTTTCTTTCTTTCTTTCTGCTGTGTAAATGTACAATAGTTTTTTGATCTACTCATTTACTGAAGGGCACTTAGGCTGCTCCCAGCACTTGGCTATTGTAAATTGTGCTCTTATGAACATTGGGGTGCATAGGTTCTTTTGAATTGGTGTTTTGGGAATCTTAGGGTGTAGTCCCATTAATGGAATCACAGGGTCAAAAGGCAGTTCCATTTTTAGCTTTTTGAGGAAATTCCAATCCGTTTTCCACAGTGGCTGCACTAGTCTGCATTCCCACCAAGAGTGTACTAGGGTTTCCTTTTCTCCACAACCTTGCCAGCACCCATTGTTTGTTGATCTATTTATGATGCCCATTCTGACCAGTGTGAATTAAAACCATAATAAGAATGTCAAAATTTTAAATTTTTGGTTTGCTACTTGTGTTCACAACTCTTTGCTGTGTTATGCAGGATTAAGAAATAGGAGGTAAGATCCCTGATGAAATGTAACTTATGATCTACTTAATGAAATAATACTTATGATACACAAAGAGAAGTAATGCACACCAGAGAACAGTATTTGAAAAGAAGCACAATGTAAAAGTAGAAGGGAAGTCATTTGGTAATTAATTTTCAGTAAAGAAATTATGATATAGACAGTAAGTATGGTGAAAGGTAGTAGAAGGAAAAAGTGGGCTTTGGGGTGAGAGGAATCTGTTGGACCTTGTGAGGGTGGGTGGGCAAAGAGTATGTGCTTTGAGGCCATGCGCGCAAAGGAAGGCTTTGAGTAACAGCATGGTGGCAGCTACAAAAGAGTATGTTAATTGATTATTCAATTTTACCTAGATATGCCTAGGCTCAGAAGTAATAATATATAATTTTTAAGAAAAATTATGTAGTTCTAAATGGGAAACCAATCTTCTTAATGAATTTAAAATCTCAGTCTGTATTTTCAGAAGATTATTTATTAACAAATGGGTTTAAATTACCAAAAATAATAATGAGGGAACATATTTCATGAAGATAAATTCTACTTATAGTTCTTTAATCTTGGAGCTAATCAAGGAAGCCAAGTGGAAAAAACTAAGCAAAAAAAAAAAAAAAAAAAAAAGAAAAGAAAAGAAAAGTGAAGGAACAGCAATAACAAAGATATCCTCCATTATATTTCACTAAGGGTGTTGTCTCAGACTGGTGGCATTTACATGCAGTTTAAAATAGAATGAAATATGTGTACTGAGTTCCTGGAAAAGGAATAAAGGTCTATTGAATATCTTCATGGATTCTTCTTTGTCTTCTTCTGCAGGTGAATGTAAGATATCTAAGGAATGACAGAATGGAGGTTGGACTGAGACACAAAATGAAATTGTGATTGATGAGGATAAGGAAACACAGAACAAGATGTTAATAGAGAAAGCATTGTAATGTTGAAATTTCATTCTCCAAAAAAGGTAGTTTTAGAGGTAGTGACTATATCTCAAGGAGAGTAAAATATGGGAGGTAGAAAGCCATGGACAAAATATAGGGAAAATATATTTGCTAAATTTTTTTAAACCTGAAATGTCTGATTCATTGCTCCTATCTGCTTTTTGCTGTGCAATAGCATCTAGTCTAGAAGTGTTTGCTTTTTTCAGTTAATTATAAATAGCCAAAGTTTTATTTATTTTATTTATTTATTTTTATCACCACCCCAAGTCAAGTATCCTCCCATCATCATTTCCAAAGTAACTGTTTTAGACAACCAGGTTCTCTGCTCTCTGGCCAACTTCCAGGTTCAGATGATTCAGCAACACCAGTGTTGATAAAATGCGCAGAGCAACCGAACACAATAAATATTGATGGCGGTGATGTGAGACTATGATAAATTTCCCTTTCTACTTCCTTTCTTGTTAGCCTTTCTCTGTCCTTCTCATTTCAAGCTTCCTCTTTCTTCCTGGCATGTTGAATATCTATGGTGATTAAATCATCTCCCCTCCTCGTCCCTACAGACTGCTATTTGTTATATTTTTATTTACATTTGATTTAGGAGTATATTGTAGAGATTCATTTGCATGCTGCATCAAATTTTAAATAAAACATGCAGTGGAATTCTGAGTTGTATCTCTAATATTCAAGTTATATTAAGAATTTATTAGGTTTGTCACTGACAGATGAATTATACAACTAACTTCCCAAGTCATACAGCTGATTCGAATCAATATTTTAATCTTTGAACATAAATATCTCTCTTAATAATAGCAATCTTCTTGTAAGAACTGAGTTTACATGTTAACCTATAGTCTTCTTATTCCTGACTGTATTCTGTACTCCATTTTTACATACAAAAATAACAGAACAGATACAGGTTATAGTCTCAAATGTTATTCTGCTTCTGTTATTCATTTATTAATTAATTCATCCAATCATTTATCCTTCCATCTATTCATCCAGCCAGCCAGCCATCCAGCCAGCCAGCCAGCCAGCATTCATTGGGTGTCCACTATACAGCCTGCTGGACACTGCGCTCATGATTGTACAGAAAACCATTATAGTCCCTGTTGCTATGTAGGCTGCTAATGCTATAATACAAGAGACAGACAGTACTGGTAAGAGACCAGGGTGCCTAGGGCCCTCCATTTAATCCCTGTGTTGTAGAGGACCACAGTCAGGCCCGTCTTTGGGTTTGTTCCTCCTAGAAGGCTGAGGAGAATATAGGACCAACTATATGAAGCCTCATGCCTAATTCATAGAAGGTCATGATTTGGATGCCTGGGACCCCAGTGTTCCCTGCTCAGATGACCTCAAACCTTGCTTCAATGCTAGTTGGAGCCTCTTCTCTGGTTCAGTACTCCGAAGGTTCACCAAGCACCTAGTGCTATTCACATTTCCAGGCCTGAGGATGTTCATAGGTCATGGGGCTGCCTGCTATGGAGGTTCCTTATGGTGCTGGAATGCTTGCAGGTATAAAAATAGAGTCAGGTCATTGGCTTCAGCATTTATTTGTTTTCTGGCCCTAGGCCCTATAAATAATGGATAATAAGATACTTTAAGTAGAGATGTAAAAGTAATAACATAAAATTATTAAAGCTGATATTATATAAAAGTGGTTATTTGCAACTGGTCTGTGGTAGCTTTATGCATATCTCCAGGGGTGACTAGAAGTCTGGCACTGACCGTTGGCCAAGACAGGGATGAAAAGTACTAAATAGTGATTTATCACATGCTATATAAAGTTCAAGATTCTCCTGGCAGTATGCTGTAGCACCTTGTTTACCTTGTTTATTTAAATTTTGTAGATCAACACTTGGCTTAAGCAGTTTCACTTGTGCTCTTGATCCTGGTGGCTCAGTCAGTTAGAACATCGACTTGACAAGGTTCCGGGATTGATCCTTAGTCAGGGCACATACAAAAACCAACCAATAAATGCTAAATAAGTTGGAACAAGTCTTTTCTTTCTCACCCTCCATCTAAAATCAACAACAACAACAACAACAACAAAAGAACCTAAGAACTATCTAATAGAGAGCACAGGAATGCCTTTAGAGTTATTTGAAATTCATGTAAGAGACAGTGCCTATATCTCATATTGCAGATAGTTTATTAGGTCACATCTTGTCCTTTCCTAAGATGAGTTGAAGTCTGATGTAAATGATTTCTAGTATTATAAAACTTTTAGATGTGATTTAATGATGTGACAGGACATTCTAGAAGTATGCTAAATGTTATAGTCATAGACTTCATATGTGCCTTTTAGCATTTAAGATTTTGAGTGCTATAATAATAAAAAAGGTTTTAAAATAGCTCCAGTTAAATAAATACTAGAGCATAGATTAATTTTTTTTTGAGTATCAGGTTGTAGGGACTTTTTTGAATTACTGAAATTTCTTTATTTTTAATATTTTTTATTTTTCAATTATACTTGGCATACAATATTATATTAGTTTTAGCTGTATATGACAGTGAGTAGACATATATTAACCTTACAAAATGGTCACCCCAACTACTACCCATCTAGCACCATACATAGTTACTACAATATTTTTTACCGTATTCCCTGTGCTATACTTTACAACCCCATAACTATTTTTATAACTGACAATTTGTACTTCTTAATCTTTTTCATTGTTTAAACCTGTTTCCTCGAAACCCCTCTCATTTGGTGACCATCTCTGTATCTATGAGTTTGTTTCTGTTTTGTTTATTTATTTTGTTTTAAAATTTCACACGTGAGTGAAATCATATAGTATTTGTCTTTGTATGACTTATTTCACTTAGCATGACACACTATAGGTACATCCATGTTGTCACAAATGGCAAGATTTCATGCATTTTTATGGCTTTGTAATATTCCATTATATATATATACCACTTTCTCTTTATCCACTCATTTCATTTATTAATGGACACTTACGTTGCTTCCATTGCTTATTGTAAATAATGGCACAGTGAACATTGGGGTGCATATATCTTTTCAAATTAGTGTTTTAGATTTCTTTGGATAAATGTCTAGAAGTGGAATTGTTGGGTCATATGGCAGTTCTATATTTAATTTTTTGAGGAACCTTCATTTTATATTACATGATAAAGGGGAATAAGAGAGGAAGACAATATAAATATCTGATACAAATATTTATGTGTGTGTTTATTTTTTTCTAATTTTTTGTTTTTAGATCATGTTTACTCTATTACAGTTGTCTTAGTTTTTCCCTCTTTACCACCCTCCATTCATCCCACCCTCCCCGTCTACTCCCACAGTCAATTCCCACTCTGTCGTCCATGTCCATGGGTCATTCATACATGTTTTTTGTCTAGTCCATTCTCCTTCTTTCCACCATTGTCCTCCTTCCCCATCCCCTCTGGTCACTTTCAGTCTGCTCCATGTTTCCATGACTGTGGTTTATTTTGTTCGTTAGTTTATTTTGTTGAATAGATTCCACTTATATGTGAGATCATATGGTATTTGTCTTTCACAGACTGGCTTATTTCACTAGCATTATATTCTCCAGTTTCATCCATGTTGTCGCAAAGGTAGGAGTTCCATATTCTTTCTTTTTTAAAATGAAGAGTGGTTTTATTTATTTTTTTAAATGTCAAAACCCATTCTAAAGTATTAAAAAATTTAAATCCATCTCAAAGTCTCAGCAATTAAAACATGACATCAGCACAGAAATAATCAAGTAGATCAATGAAATAAGATTAGCATTCTAGAAATAATATATCTGTCTAACAATGTAATATATGATTCAATTGATATATCAAATCAATGGGAAAAATAACATTTATTCAACAAATAAGGTGCATGAACCACTTTTACTTGAAATAAAACAAATATAGAGCCCTATTTCACACATGATACAAGAAATATTCAGGTGATTTAAAAATCAATATGTAAAATCTAAGAAGTTTTAGTGGAAAATACAAACTAATATTTTTCTTACCCTGAAGTAAAGTATTCAAACCCAGAAGCTATGAAGTAAAATATTGACAATATGACTATATTAAACATTTAAGACCATACAGTAATATACATATAAAAAAGTTAAAGGACCAGTAATAGATAGGAAAATATTTGCAACACATCTAAAAAACGGTTAGTAGTTTTTTGTTTTTGTTTTTTTAGGGAAAAAATTCAACAAAGGTAATAAAAATATGGATAAAGAATACCAAAAAGTTATTTAAAGCTTTCTAAAAATAGAAATAAGAAATATACAAAAACAGGTTTAGTTTCAACAAATAATAAAGGAACAATTAAAATAACACATCATTGTCACATTCAGATTAATAAGTATTAAAGATATTGGCAATATCAAATATTGGTGACTGTGAAAGGTAGTCATAGATTCCTTTTCCTCATCTTCTTAAAGCAGCCCCTTTAGCATGTTTTGCAGTGCTGGTTTGGTAGCGGTGTATTCTTTTAGCCTTCTTTTGTCCAAGAAACTCCTTATTTTGCTTCCATTTTAATTGGGAGCCTTACTGGGTAGAGCAGTCTTGGTTGCAGGCCTTATTATATGTGCATGTGTGTTTACATATACAGGCATGCCTCAGAGATGCTGTGGTTCTATTCCACTGCAATCAAGTGACTTTTGCAATAAACAGCAGTAACCTTTTATCTGATGGAGGAGCTTGCCTTCAATTTGTAAAAAAACACAACTGTAAAGCACAATAAAGCATAGGACAATAAAACAATATATGCCTGTATATTTGTGGTGGGTGTTTGTATATACGCATCCCCCCCACACATGTACAAACATGTTTATAACAAAATAAAAGGCAATACTCATGACAATTACAATTCTTCTTTCTGTAACTAGTCACGTGGTTAAAGCTGGTATTTGTAACTTTCTTCCACCTTCTATTCTGTGTACTCTTTGTCTTCTGCAAGCACCTCAGCTGGATGTGGTTCTTTATCTGGTAGAATGACCCAAAACTTTATTCCTTATTGAACTGACTTATTAGTTTTCCCACCTGAAGTGGGTTGTTGCAATTTTACATTGACTTTAATCACACAACATGGTAATACTAAGAAATGCCTTATTAGATCTCCCATATTCCAGACATGCTCTCCCTTATCTTAGATAAGGAGTAGTAAATTTCCCCTTGGTGGTCAGGACCAATTATACCAGCCAGCATAGTAACTCTGTGACTGTTGATTGGGAGGCACGAGGAAACCAGAGTGTCTGGGTGGCAATGTTAACTTTCAGTTCAATGAAGTCATTGTTGTGTCTCCTGGTGGAAGCATTCCTCCCTCCAGAACTGAGACCTACAGGTTAGCAGAGCATAAAGTCAGAGGAACAGGAAGCTAATGAGTTCCTAGGGATATAGTGAGTGGTGCCATTCTCATTTCCACATCTTGATTTCTGGACCCAAGAATCTTGCTATGGGAGAAATACTATCACATATTAAGTGATGATTCAGAGCATGTACAGTCTCCTGGAGAACCTTTTCCCAGCTGTGCAAGGTATTGCCACCTGCTCCTGCTGCAACTGAGTTTTCAAAAGGCCATTCCACCATTCTATAAAATCAGCTTCTTCGGGGTGGTGGGGAGACATAGTAACACCTGTAAATTTCATGTGCATGATCCATTGCTGTGCATCTGTTGTGAAGTGAATTTCTCGATTAGAAGAAATGCTATATGGAATACCATGATAGTGGATAAGGCATTCTGTAAGTACATGGGTGGTAGTTCTGGCAAAAGCATTGCATTCGGGGAAGGCAAATCTGTATGCAGAGTATGATCTATTTCAGTAAGAATGAAACACTCTGCCTTCCATGATAGAAGCAGTTTAATGTAAGCAACCTGCCACCAGATAGCTGGCTGATCATCTTGGGGAATGGTGCTATGTCAGGGACTCACTAGGTGTTCTTTTAAGTTGTTGGAAGGTTGATCTCTTGGCAGTGCTGTGGACAACCTTGGTTAGTGGCAGTTCATGTTGCCAAATCCATGCATAACCTTCATCCCTGCCACTAGAGTGACTTTGTTCATGAGCCCGCTGGGCAATCACAAGAATAGTATGAGAAGGAGACTGACTGGTTTCCACAAAACAGGTCATGGTATCCACCTGATTATAAAAATGTTCCTTTGTCGATGTCACCCTGTGGTGAGCATTCACGTGGAACACAAGTATCTTCAAGTTTTTGCCCATTCTGAGAGGTCTAGCTGTATACCTCTCCCCCAATGTCTTTGTCACCAATTTTTCAATTATGTTTTCTCCATATCTCTGCCAAACCACTGGCTACAGCCCATGAATTAGTATATAATTGTACATCTGGCCATTTCTCCTTGCAAGCAAATTGAGCAACCAGGGACACTGCTCAAAGTTCTTGCCACCAGAGAACTTCCCCTCACCATTTCCTTCAAGGACGTCCCAGAGGGGGCTGTAATGCTTTAACTGTTCACCTTTGGGTGGTACCTGCATATCAGGCAAAATTATCTGTAAACCAGACTCTTCCTTTTCTCAGGTAACCGATGGTAGGAAACTCCATATAAGGTTCAGGAAACTCCCAGTTCATAACAGTCAGCTCAGGTCACATGGTAATCTAGTGTCCCATGGTCAAGCAGTTAGTCTCTACTAAAGTTCAGTAGTAGGCAAAGAGCTGTTTCTCAAAACAGAATAGTTATCTGTAAAGGGTGGTAAGGTCTAGCCAGGGGGCAAAAGACAAATACCATATGATTTCACCTATAAGCGGAACCTAAACAACAATACAAAGATGCAAGGAAAATAAGACCAGCAACACTGAAAGGAAAATAAATCAACATAGACAAGAGGGAAGGAGGGAGGGGGGGTGGGGAAAAGGAAGGGAAGGGGAAAGTCAAGGAACATATAGCAAGGACTCATGGACAAAACCAAAGGGGAAGAGCTGAGGGAGGGAAAGAAGGAGGGGGCAAGGGAAAGCAGTGGGGGGGAGGCAGAGACAAATGTATTTGAAAAAATAAATTAAAATTAAATTAAAAAAAAAAGAAAAAAATAGCTTTAAAATTCTAAAGATCTGAGCCGCAATTCACTTACAGGAGCCTGACAAAGACCCCAAAGAGCGTTCTCATTGGCCACTGGTATTTCAAGCACAGTTGGATCTGCTGGATCATGTTGTGCTACGGGCAGAGAGGTTCGCACAGCAGCGTGGACTTATTGCAGAGCCTTCTCTTGTTCTGGGTCCCATTCAAAACTAGCAAATTTGGGAGCTGTTTGGTAAATGAGCCAGAGTAACACATCTAATTGAAGAATATGTTGCCTACCAAATTCAAAGAGGCCCAATGGGCATGCGCCTCTCTTGGTTATAGGAGGAGCCAAATGCAACAACTTATCCTCCACATTAGAAGGGATATCTCAACATGCCCACTGAACCCTAGAAATTCCACTGAGGTAGAAGGCCTCCATTTTTTTCTTGGATTTATTTCCCAACTTCTGGCAAGCAAATATCTTACCAATAAGTCTAGAGAAGTTGCTATTTCTTTCTCTTTAGGTCCAATCAGCATGATATCATCAATGTAATGGGCCAGTGTGATATCTTATGGAAGGAAAGGCAAACCAAGATCCCTTAAAAGTAAATTATGACAGGGCTGAAGAGTTGATATACCCCTGAAGTAAGATAGTGAAGGTGTATTGCTGGTCTTACCAGCTGAATACAGATTGATTCTGGTGGATCCCATTAGCAAGGATGGAGGAAAAGTAATTTGCCAGATTGATAGCTGCATACCAAATACCAGGGGATGTGTTACTTTGTTCAAGCAATAAAACCACATCTGATATAGCCACTGCAATTGGAGCCACCACCTGGTTAGGCCTACAATTATCCATCATCATTCTATAAGATCCATTTTTCTTCTATACAAGCCAAATAGGCAAGTTCAATAGGGATGTGGTAGGAATCACCACTCCTGCACCATTTAAGTCTTCAGTGATGGCACTCCTCTGTGAAATTCCTTCAGAAGTGTAGGATTGCTTTTGTTTTGCTCTTTCCTAGGTAGAGGCAGTTGTAGTGGCTTCAATTTGCCTTTCTAATCCTAACAGCTCTCACTTCACAGGTCAAAGAACCAATGTGGGGATTCTCACAGCTGCTGAGTATGTATCCGTTCTCAGGTGCAGCCATACTTAATTTTATCTTACCTTGCTTTATTGTACTTCACAGATGTTTACAAACTGAATGCAAAGCCCTCTACCAACAAAAAAGATAGCTACTCTATTGCAATATTCACTTTATTGCAGTGGTCTGGAACAGAACCTGAAAACTTTCCGAGGCATGCCTGTATACATCACAGGATGGGTTCAGGGACCCACCCGGTCACTGTGAGATGGACCTGAGCGAAAAATGCATTAATCACCTGATCTTCATTGGCTCCTACTAGCTGATGGGCTGCAATGACATTTGAAGTCTCTTGGAATCAGTGTAAGTTCAAAGCTAGTTTCCTGTAGTCCCTGAAAGACAGGATTATTTCCTTTTTCCCAGTGCACAGTTACCTTAGTAAAGGCTGTTGGTGCCTTTATGGAAGGCTGGGAGAAAGATTAACGGTGTTATTTTTTGGTAGTATATCAGTCTTATTTTAAGGGAACTCAACCTCTCCTTCATTCAGACGCTTGGGACTATGTAATTCTTGGATTGAATGAGGAACTGTGACTGTTTTTATGATTTAGGTTAGAATTTTATTCACTTAGAACTTTTCTACTCATCCAGGCCAAGTAAGAATTTAATAGTCTTCCTATCTATTTCACTTCTAGGAATACCATGATCAATTAACCAACGCCATGGGGCTGTTTGTGTCAGATGATTTTGATTGCTGCTTTGACTTTGCTATCCATTTTGGTAATCACATCCATCTTGCCTTTGGCAGCTGAGGACCAGTAGGCCTGTCTACCAATGCCAGGATCAAGTAACTCTCATTGTATTTAGGTTTCCCAAGTAGGGGGCTGCAGTTTCTACTGTAAGGTTTGGGTAGAGAGGCACAATTGCAGAGTTCCTCAGGGATACTGGAGTTCCCATCACAAATTTATTTCTCACAGTTTGGGTAAAAGGGAGATTTTCTGGACTCTTCCAGTGTGGGTGAGTAGATCTCTATTTACTATGGTCACTTTCAAGGGAGCTCTAGCCCCCAAGAAATGGGCATATGAATTTCTTACACTTGCTCTGTGATTTATGCAAAATGAATTCTTTTGCTTACAAGGCATTGGGGCTCCAGTGACAATCAGGAATTTACTACCCTTGGTTGGCAATAAAACTTCATTTTATTCAATGATTGGTAGGCCTACTGAGTAAGTCTGGCTAGTTTGTTTTATTTTTTCTTTAGTTAGTTTATATCTATTTTCTGATTCTGTACCTGCTGAGAATTCTATGCTCATAGAGTTTTGAAACTCGTTGAGTTTTGTTTCTGAGGTGCTAAGGCTGTTCAAATGATCTGCATGTTTTTTTTTTTTTCTGATCCCAGGTCTGTAGTTAAAGGGTTCAGGGTTCAGGCTTCTTTGTTTATACCTAATGTCTCATTAAAACATCTTTGTCACATTTACAACACAAGGTCATTTATCATTTCCCTCCCTCTGTTTTAAGCTTTCTTTTTAGGCTTCAGAAATTGAAGAAGGGGAATATATTCTATTAACTAGCTTCCCAATTATTTTTTGGGAGGGAGGTTCTCACATATAGATTATTTGGTATGACTAAAGATGTGTATTGCATACTTATCTTTCTTTTTATTTCTTTCATGATTAACTTTATTAACGATATAAGGATACTATTAATTATACTTTACTTAAAATTAAAAGTAAATCAGTTTATTTGAAATCATGTTCCTGTATTTTGACTGCTGGTGACTTCTGAATGCAACACTCAGATAGGTCATTCATAGTCTGAGTAAGGATAATTACTCAGGATTACTCAGGTAAAAGGATAATTAGCATTTGTTCCTGCCTAGAATTTTAATATATGTTTAGTGGGTATTGTCTAATTCCGTAAAAGTCACCAATACTTTTTTGAATTTCATTATTTCTTTCTTTAGTTCACAAAATATTAAAATGTGAGATTCATAGCTAATTCCATAGGTAATCAATGCTTATTCCAGCTTAGGGTTATGGCTAAAGAATATTGTTCAATATTGTCTTAACTAAGCCAAATATCAATGCTGAGATAGTTTCTTCTTACTTAAAGTAATTCTGGAATTCTCAGAGATTTATTCTTTCAACCTAAAAAATTAACAACTTTACAAAATGTGAATCTGAAAATGTGGGGAAAGGAAGAGAATGGGAAATGAAAAGATTGCAAATTAAGGAAAGTGGTCTAGAATGTCAAGGAGATGTCAGTTTCTATAACTCTGATCAATGAAATGCTTGTTGGAGGAAATTTAACTAGGATGCATTGAGTGGTTTCTGCACAGGCTTTCCTGAGGAATGGTGTTGCTAAGGTCTGCATGTCAGACATATATATATCACATATATATATATATATATATATATCACATATGTAAGATTTAAGACAACTTTCTTAATTTATAGCTGTTTGTTTTTAACAGTTTATTTCACCATATTAATGAAAATTAAGTATTTTGTTATATTAAGTAGTGATTTTTTATAGCCATCTTTAAAAAATACTACATTTTTCTTTAAGAGAAACACCAAAAATATTTGTACTTCTGTAATCGTATCTGGATATCTTAAGGTTTGAGTTATGGAACAATAAGTCATGCTCTGTGCATCTAATGGCCCTCATCCTGAGGCCTCCCTCCTAACAATGAATAAAGTATTTGGCCCATAACTTATATTCTGCTGAGTCTTAGTGCTTTGCTTCTCAACATTTTTTGGATTTGCCTCTAGACACGAGAAACGTTAGAGACTCCAGGACAAGGTTCTTGTCTGATGTTATTTGTATTTGAATCTACTTTGGCATGTTCAAATATTGTCCACAAGGCAATTTAGATGGTGTAGACAGTGAAAAATTGGCTTTAGCAAACAGAATATTTTGTCACAGATATCCCTCTTCCTCTCTCTGAGAGCAGACAGTGGTAGCAGTAGTTAGGAAGAAGTGACTTTAGTGAAAAAGAGGGAGATGAAAATAGCTGTTCCAATCAAATTCTGTCGTAATTTCTCAGGTGTTTGGAATTTATGACACACCATTCAGAAAATCCCCAATGATACATTTCTGTAACAGGAGTTATAAATCCATTGGCAGTTTCATTAATCAGACAAAGAGCTGTGCAGTTATTGAAATAACTCCTCGAATAATTGCCACCTTGCCATGTGCTGACATCACTCTTAAGAGATGTACTTCAACAATTGATTTAGCCCTGGTAAATTAGCATTTCTGGCATTGAAAAATCTTGTCTGGGCAATGCATGGTTTCTCCTCATAAGCAAGATTTTAAAAGTGGTGATGATCAATACCTTGCTTGTTTTACACATAAGAAGAAATGTGCAGGCATTGCATCAGTCTCTTTTTGCACTGTGGTTCCTACTTTAACTGTTAAGCTGTTTAAAAAATTAAAATTCTCAATTTAATTGATTCAATATTTGTCGAGTGCCTTTTTGAGTGTGTGGACTTAAGATGTTTAGGGAATTGGGGGACATGTATAAAATAAGACATGACACATCCTCCCAAGTAGTTTATATCCTACACTTTAGGGGATAATATGGTGCAATCAAGTAACTGCTATTACAGCTTATTAAAAGTGCTTGGAGATCTTAGAGTGAGGAGAGGCCGAGACTGAGTATGAAAATGATAGGAGGTCATATTAAATTATGGTGGATTCATATTAAATCTTAAGAGATGAGGAAGAGTTCAAAAGATAGAAAAACATATATTGGTCATTAAGTGGGAAGAGGGTTAAAATGGGAATTAAAGCATATATGTTCTACCTCAGCATTTCTAATACTTAAAATATATCAGTTGTCTCTTTGAACCTTGGTTTTCTCACTTAAAAAATAATAATACCTATTTATTTTATGGTGGATTCCCAGATTAAATTTAAAAAGTTACAACGGAAAAATTTTGCAAGGGAAAAGAACTAAATGAAAAAATACATTTCTAATAAATTTTATTAATAAATGCTATACCTTGGAATATTACAATTTTCTAATAGCTATGAAGCAAAATCATGTGTCAGTCATATTTATCAGATAAAATACTTTTTTATGGTTATTTGTATCAATATATTCCTTTTAAATACCTCATATATTCTCTCTTAGCTCATGATTTAGATTGCAAAGGACCACAGTTATATTCAGTAAGGACATTATAGTGAAATTAAATTCCAAAATACTTTATAAAACTTAACACTTTATCTTCTCTTTCAATTCATCCCTTCAGGTCCATATTATTTTTTAAAATACTTTGAGTCAAATAGTTGAAACACAAATTAAAAGAAAACTACATTTTATTGTAAGTTACTCATGGGCTTGGTGATGCAGGGTGTTGCATAATTTGACTATATCAGGTCTGTAGTTATGTATTTCTTTGTACAGTTATTACAAAAATTAATGTAGTCTTTGATTATCCTTTAGTTCTGATGTATAAAATTGTTTTCCATAAAATACCTATGAAGTTCATATCTGTTTTTGTATATACAAAATGGGTGAAGCATCAATGGTATGATTATTTCTCCAATTTCAGTTTCACTTTAAAACATACCTTGTTAGAGTAAACTAACGCAATAGAGCTTTATATAAAAATTTTGATTTTAAGAACTAAATACTTAAAAATTAGATGCTATGCCAAAATATGGTGGAATAGTGTAACAGAATATTTCTTTTTCAACAACTTTACTCAAGTGATCAGTATTGACATCCAGTTGTTATTGAACTCTTATTAATAGAACTTTAATAATTTTACATTTATTTTTAATGTGTAATTAAAATACATGTCTGGACAATGTTTTTTTTTTCCTACTCACCATTACATTTAGTGAGTACAGTATATTGTAATTGCTTAAATATATTACTATATTAATTGGAGGATTATGTTAAAGTTAGATTAAGTATAACTACCTTTGTCAATACAATCGGATTATTGAGTTGAAAAAGTAGTTATATGCTCAAAGGGGATAAAGGATGATGGAAGGAGACTTGCTGCGGGTGGTAAACACAATACAACATACAGATGACATATTATAAACTGGTACACCTGAAACCTATATAGTTTTATTAACCAATGTCACCCCAATAAATTCAATAAAAAAGAAATAAATAATTATATACTCTCATTTCTGTTTTGTATAGTTAAAAATCTAAAATATTTATTTTGCTAAATTCCTTAGTTTTCTATTTGTTCTCATTGATAATAGAAACATATAATCTTAGTTAACAAATTAGCTGATGCTATTTTTAAAAGTTTAATAATGAGGTAAATCAGGAACAAGGTGAACTGCTACTCGGAAAATCACTAAAATGTTGATAGTAACTTCGTTTTTCCTATCACTGTCAAACTCTAACAAATGTGAACTTTAAAAATGTGCTCCTTAAACAATTATTTTTAAAGTTGACTGAGAGCAGGATGTTGAGAATTGGGGATTCTTACTGTTTTCTGTAAAGCCCACTTAAAATGACAGTTTCCCCTGTTTAAAATCTGTACTTCGTTCTTATATTAATAATCTTTTTTTGTGACATAGTTTAAGTAACAAGGCAACATTGTAAATAAACATCCTGTTTCTTCCCTAAAAGTACTTAGATACATTTAATCTTTAAAGATTTTTTAAATTAAATTTACTGGAGTAACATTGGCTAATAAAATTATATAGATTTCAAGTGTACAATTCTACAATGTCATCAGTATATTACACTGTGTGTTTACCACCCAAAGTCAAATCATCTTCTGACACCTTCAGAGTGTATCAACATTACTTATGTTCCAGAAAGGCTGAAAATGGGAAAAAAATGGGAAAAATATTACAAAATGCTATAATCATTAAAAAATAATATCTGTATTAAAACCTAATCCACCATGTTAATCTTAATGAGTCATCTGCCGCTTAGCTTAAGCAGTTTGTTGGGCAGGCAAATATAAGTTATTTGAGTTGTTTTGTTCAGGAAAATATGCTCTTTATCTCTTTAAGAAGTAGAATCAATCATTTTGCTTATTCTTTCCCTGAATTGAAATCATATGACCTGAGGAAGAATTAATATACATTTTATTTTCTTTTGTTAAAATTTGATCTTACAGAAAGTACAAAAGAGCCTAATTACGACATTTCGGAGAACAAAAAGTCTGCTGTGGATAGCATTGAACCCACTTTACTTTGTGGAGTTATCTCAGCAGCCACACCACACCAAATATTTTGTCCTCTTTAATTTAGGTGAACAAAGCAAGACAAATGTATGCCATCTTCTTTGCAAACACAGGCCCAGCCAAGCTGTTCTTTGTTCCATCTGTGCTCTTCATGGAAGCTCTTGCTATCTAACCTTTGTCCTAGACTTTGGGCTTTAAAAACATAAAGCTTTCTACTGCAAAACTGACATTTTGGATAGCTGTACTGATTAATCATTCAAGCTTAGCTCATCTCAGGGGCTTATGTCTTGAAACAATTATAAGCTTGTGATTTTTTCTAAAATGACAGTAATCATCCTTAGGATAACATGATTATGAACATGCCATTTTTAATAGCCCATGGTAAAAAATACAATGTTAAACCTGACATCGTTTAGATTTGTTAATGACTAAACAAAAAAAGATTTTATTGATGTTTTAAGTTAATACTGTATGTCTCTTCATTAAATTTTGTGTGATTTAATTCCACACCAAAAGTACATATTTCAAAAAACAAGAGATAAAAGGATTTTTCAGTTCAGTGCCTTTTTGATGCCCTTGAAAGGAAGGACTAGAACCACCTCGCTGCAATGTTCTTGTTTTACAGTGCAAGCCCCCCTTGACTTGCATGCAAAAGATAGCAGATGCTTTGAGTGTTTGGCACACACCTGGTTCTTATCCAAAGAAAATGTGTAATTTGGATTACCAAGTGAATAATTAATGGAAAATTAATTCAAGACACATTCTACAAAATTGCATGTGAAATTCCTTACTTTCTCTAGAAAATGCTGAAACTGGCATCTTTCAATCCTCACCCCGACACCTCCATCCTCACTAGAAAATTTCCCTCAAAGATAAATTGCCTGTGTGGTTTTCCTAGGGAAAAAAAAAACACATTATATTTGCTATTTTGTTTTTAAAGAATTTACCCACTCTTGTAAAATGCAGGTTTTGTGAAGTACTTTAACGTTAGCTGACATAGCGCTTTCAAGGAGAGGCCTGTTCCCTGTGATAGAGCCCCAGGGTTTAAAGAAATGCCCATGTTAGAGTGTCTGCCCATATTTTGAATATTAACAACAATCTCTTAAGATATAAGCAAAAGGATTTATCTTGTCATTCCCTTGATTATTTATAATCCCAAATCTTGAGGGAATGTCTGGGCTTAACCCCTGGCTTTCAGGGAATGGGTTGGGCTGGGTGTTTGACCAGTTACGTTGCTGAGTAATTCTCTTTTGCTTATGCCTGCAGACAAATGTTCTGTTTTTCAGGTAAACCACATTTATCTTAAATGCTTCTCTGCTCCAGGCTGTCCTGCACCCTCCTCCCTCAACCATGAAGATAGGAAAATAGTAAGGATTTTTTTCAAACTACATAAGAAACAGAATGTGAACAAATAAGAATTTATAATGAAATTATGTGGGTATAAATGCCAGCATTTAAAAGTAAATATTAGAACCCATCCCAAAATACCACAGGAATGGAAGAACCTAGGTGTATTTAAATCTTATAAAGAGGCATTGTGAGGGTAAATATCTCAACTCCTAGTGAATGATGCTAATTGTAGGTGTTTAGTTATGCCAAAATGACTTTGGAATAATGTACATACATACATATATACATACATACATACAATGTGTATGTAAGCATATAACAAACAAACCATGATATTGGTAGTTCCATCATATAACAATTATCAGTGTCTTTTATAACCATTAAGGTGATTAAAAAATTTGATCTTACTGTCTTTAATGCTGATTTTCTAGATAATGTAATAAATTATTAGAAAATAATCTGTAATACAACCCACTCCAAAAGCCCATGATTTTTCCCTTTTCACCTGCGATGACATTATTCTATAAAAAAAAAGAGAGAGAGGGTAAAGTAATATCCATTTATAGTACTCCAAGGAATACTATAGTTTGTATAGTAAGCAGTATCCTTATATGTTATATTTATATCTATAGTATTAATTCTGGCTGATTTAGAATGTCTGTTGTGCTACACGAGGAAAGACACTTAAAGACTACCTTTTTTTTTTTTTTCCAAATACAACAGTTTTAGTGGCTCTTTACACTGTTCTTCCACCCAAGTTTCCTTTAATGCTGCAGTTACCACCACCACCACCACCATGGACTAAACCTTATTCAAGTCTTTCAATTTTAAATGCCTAGTCACTGCACAAAAACAGCCTACCCTATTTTCATAGGAAGGGGTTTGAGTCTAAATATTTCACTCTATTACTTTCTGCATTTTGAAATCCAATTTCTGTTCTGGCTTTAGGCACATGAGTATCAATGCCAATCTGAGCATAGCTTCTGAGAAAAGTTGGGCCACTGTCCGTGCGTGGGCTAACGACGGCACCTTCGAGTCCTGGTCCGTCCTCATCAGCAGAGACTGCGAGAAAGCTGAATTCTGCGGTTAGGTTACCTTCTTAGACCAGCACGCCTTCAGAAGCTGTTTTTATTTTTCCTTAAATACCAACATTAATCTCAAATAGTAAAAAGGTATTACTCCAATACTAAGGCTTTAAAAAAGTTTAGGCAGTCAGGTATTTGAGGAGCAATTAAAGAACCCTGCCCAGTATCTACATGAACAAAATCGAATCCAAACAGTAATGATTCTTTCATAGGATCTCTAAAAGAATAGTTTGGTATTGATTAAATTCTTTATGAGTCCTAATCTTTCTATGATGTAACCTGGGGTAATTAATCAGAGTTAGTATAATATTAAGTAAATACAATATTCAAAATGTTTTTAATAAATGCAAGAATAAATACAAATGTTTCTGAGAATTTGCTAATGTGTCTTTGAGAAGAGTTTTTTTAATCACATTTTAGGTTACACAGCTATTCTTTATCCTCTCATGATTTTTGTCTTTGAGTTTTAACAACTTATTTCCATTTGTAATTCCAATTCAGGGGAAACATTAATAGTGATAACAGACTCTTTAATTTTCTAAGATTTTCATGTTTTTATTAAATGAGGTCAAACAAATAGTTTGAATTTTTGCAAATAGATTTGTATTGGCTTGACCAAAAAGTTTGTTTAGTGTTTTTCCATGCAATAGCCCTAGTAGTGCTTAGTTGTCTTTAATGTCATTTGAACCAATTTCATTAGATTATAGTCTGACAGTTGTCATATCAGCAGGCATTTAAAAAAATCAAAATTGGTTAATTTTTGTACAGCCATTTTAATATTGAAGATGGAAGAAGATATGCAACATTTTTGGCATATCATTCTTTATAACTTCAATAAAGGTAAAAACACAACTGAAATGCAAAAAAAAAATTGTGCAGTGTATGGAAAAGGTGTTGTGACTGATCAAACATGTCAAAAGTGGCTTGCAAAGTTTTTTGGTATTGTTGACATTTTAGCCAAATAATTCTTTGCTGTGGAGCTTATGCATTGGAAGATGTGTAGCAGCACCCCTGGCCTCTGCCCATTAGCAATGAATAGCAGGAGATGGCTGACATACTCAATATATCCAAATCAATAAAGTAATTGGTGAAAATGATAAATGTTCTTTATTTACCAAAAAATTATAACTGACTTTTTGGCCAACCGAATATATTGCTTTCACCTTTGTTATTGTCCCTCTTTTTCTCTTAAAATTGTTAATTATGTATAAGTATACAAAAACGTGCAGAGAAACAAATCTTATAGCTATACAACAGGCAGAACTTATTAAGTGTAACAGTTTATAGGTTCATATCAGGTTATTTTTAAGAAAGTGTTTTAAGGAGTAAAATATGTTCCCTATAGTGTTGTTAATCTAATATGAGGCAACTATTACCCTGAAGGACACACACACATATATATCTTGTCAAACATAGATGTATCTTGTCAAATTAAAATAATGCTTTTATAACATACGAATGTCTCAAATATACTACAGATTATTGTTTTATGGATTTCTAAGATGTATATACATTAGTAATATTGTTTGCATTATATTGCCACTTGCCTTGTTCCCTTAATATTATAATTTCAGAATTTATATAATACATGTAGATCTAATTCATTACTTTAAAAGCTCTATGATAGTTCATTGCATATTATCATATGCGCAGTGACAGGACTTACGAGCTCAGAGGCTCAAGTTGCCTAACAAATAGATAAAAGGAAAAGGCTGAAACCAACTCCAGTTCTCATGGGACCAAATGTCCTCAACATTTTCAAATTCAGGCTTCCTTCTACTTTAGAAACATCTTTTAAAGATGGATCCTTGTTTAATAATTGATACAGTATGACATGGATGAATCGCAAAGTATTTATCCTGAGTGATCAAATCCAGAATAAAGGAAGTATATACTATATAGTTATGTTCATCTAAATTTCTAGAAAATGCAAATTAATGTATAGTAGGGACACAAGGCTGATCAATAATTGCCCAGGAATGAAGGTATAGATTGGGAGCTGGGAAGGGATTACAAATGGGGCATGAAGAAACTGTTGTGGGTAATGTATAAGGTCATTATTTTGATTTTCATCAAGTTTTTTTTGTGTGAATATACATGGAAAAACTTATCAAATTGTAAATTTAAATATATTTAATGATTTTAATTTTGGGCCAATTTTACCTCCATGAAACTCCTAAAAGAGAAAAAATATTTAAGCTCACTATAAAGAAATGTGTGTCTTGATTATGCATTGGCGTTTCTTTCTCCATCTTTAAATAAGAGAAAAAACAGTGGTTATACTTGCCTTGGTAGATTGTTGAAGATCAAATGGCATAATATATAAAAATGCATTGAAAAATGTGAAATGCTATGCAACTGTAGTTACTATTATGAAGGATCTGCTTAGATCTGAGCATTACAGTCCATGATGGGCTCGTTTACATTTTGTGCGTATGTTTGGAGGAGGGGTTGGGATTTCTTTAACTCTTATTTTCCAGTTCTTGTTCTTCTCATTTTTTGTACTTAATGGGTGTTTCACACTCCCTCTCCAGCTCTTTTCAGCCCACAGGAAACAACTGCTGGCTGTATTGCACAGGTTATGATTCCTTCTTTGCAAGTGCTTTGCTTTAGTGGGAAATGCAAAAAAGTAATTAAAGTGCAGGAGGGAGCCCAGTTCGTATTTTCTTTGGCACATGGAATAAGAAGATGAGAGGAACATGGTTGGACTGGCATGTTTAAGGGTGGCAGCCTTAAAAATATTTAAAAGGGTGGCATCTGGAATAAGGCGGCATGGCCATACCGTAGAGGCAGCACAGCATCGGAGTGTTCAAGAGCTTGATTTTTTGACCAGTTTTGTTATTTCTATGGCTTCACAGTTTCCTTCAGCTTCCACATAAGGATGAGCAACTCCAAATTCCCAAACTGGTATTGTGTAAGTACTCAAAACATCACGGTTTACTTTGTTGGAATTGGGAAAGACAGCTGCAAGAAAAATGAACTAACATTTTTTCCAGTTCTTACTATGGTCTACATAAAATAAATATCTTTGCCCCTATTTGGAATTGAGTTCTAATACCGGCTGGAAAAAAAAAAATGTTAGTTTACTTTCCTTAGGAGCTTTCCTTATTAGTTTCTGTAAAGTAAAACTATTTATTTCAGA
Source organism: Pteronotus mesoamericanus (assembly GCF_021234165.1). Lineage (NCBI taxonomy): Eukaryota > Metazoa > Chordata > Mammalia > Chiroptera > Mormoopidae > Pteronotus > Pteronotus mesoamericanus. The sequence goes on along the minus strand of NW_026555245.1, from coordinate 27,692,158 downwards.
CACAGATACTCAAACACCCAGACACAAACACACAAACATTCACACACTAATGTCAGTAGGTCTAAATATCATCAGAAGAGTAATAGAAATAAGGTAATCTAAAACAACTTATCAGAGGTGGGACAATAGTCCTTATCAGGTGCATATCCCTTCCAGTAGTTTCTTGCCAGAGATGGAGTTGACGGGGCTTTTTAATCTACACATCTGTAGCAGTCTGCTTACCCTTAGAATTTAAAATAAGAACTGATATTAATTTCCTGGCTACTGACCAGTGGAAGGTTTACCTTGGAGATAGTTCATAACTGAAAATAAAGATGCCTATGTAGCTCCTATTCTAAGATTAAAGAAATATCCTCCGCGCTGCTAGATAAATCACGCTGAGGTTTGGGAAGAGGTGGCCTTCCTGCAGAATCTGTTTAGCAAATTTCTTGCCTTCTACCTTTCCAGTGATAAAATGAGGGCTGAAGGTTGATCGTAGATATCTCAGAGGAGAGATGAATTCATAACAGCAGAAATCATTTCTTTTTCCTCCACTCATCCTTCAAATTGTAGGTATGGAAAGGAAATGCTGGTTCTTTTAATCTGCTCACTTTGAATTTGGGAATACCTCAAGATAAAACCTTGTGAAATAGACATGTCTACATTGTATATCCTGTCTGGTTGTTTGCTGAGTCCCATTAATCAGACCATGGAGAAAGAACTTTGAAAGAAGGTAGAGCAGCATAGCAATTTGGGAAGGGGCAAATATTGTTCACCAGAGTTTTCCGAAGAGCCAAGTCTATGGGTTTCATGGGGTCAGGTAAAAAGCTGAAGAGAGGGCCTGCTATTCACCTCCCCTTCCGTACCAGAGATTGTCCAATGCAACAAAGACAGATCAATAGCATGAAGATACATAGAGCCAGCCTGCCATTGGTTAAAGGAAACAGCCACATTTCTCCTAAGTTAACTCTGATATTAAGCCTCTGGTAAGGGTCTGCTGGGTCCCCAGTGACCAGAACATGGGCCCTAATACAGAGCAGAGGGATAGCTACAATTAAAGTAGTAGGTCAGGCTCACATTCCCAGTATTTGGAACGAGCAGAGCCATAACTACAAACAGTAATACAGCCCACCTTCACCCACCCGTGGGCCTTTGTGCATTTAAGCAGATCTCCCCATACCTGCAGCCTCTGTGACAATAAAAAGGAGGATAGAAAGAAAAGAATACTAATAATCTTACAAATGTAAGTTTTGCTGAGGCAGGGAAGCTTTTATTATTCAGTGATAACAAAGACTTGAACCAGGAAATAGGTATTAAAAAACATTGAAGATGACCAGAAAAAAATTAGGCACATCTGGGAAAGCATGAATTGGAAAGTTTAGGCTGCCCACCATCCTTGCTCACTTCTCATTAGCATAAAGAAAAAGAAAGGACAGACGCTGTGTTGGAGTGCTTGGAAAGTCAAGTCACTGTTCATATTTACAAAGTCTATATTTCAATGAACTTCACTAAATTAAAATTATGAAATAAACCCAACAAAATGTATTTTACACAAATAGCATAGATTTAACATTTCCCCACTTCAATTTATTCACTAATCTCCCTCCTGTATTCTTTATTTCAGTAAATTGTGGCACTATCTATATGGTTGATCAAGGGGGAAATCTATTCCTCTTTGACTGCCACCTTAGTTACTGTGGGCTGCTGTACCCAAGTACCATAGACTGAGTGGCTTTTAAACAAAAGAAATTTCTCACAATTCTGGCATTTGAAAGTCTGAGATCAGGTGCCAGTGTGGTAAGGTTCTGGTGAAGACCAGCTTTCTGGTTTGCAGGTATCTGTCTCCTCCTTGTATTGTCACATGAGATTCCTTACTTATTTTATTTTATTTTATCTATTTATTTTATTTATTATTTTTTATGTTTTTACAATGTCAGTCAGCTTCCTTTTTTCTTTTTTTTTATTGTTGTTCAAATACAGTTGTCCCCATTTTCCTCCCATTACTCTCTTTCTTTAATATAAGAGCACTAATCCCATTCACAAAGGCTCCACCCTAATGACATAATCACCTTTCAAAAGCCTCACCTTCTAATACCATCACATTGTGATTAGGATCTTAACATATGGATTTGGGGTGGATACTAACATTCAGTTCATAACAACCACTCCCTTCCAACTGTCACTATATTTGACAGTTTCCTCTTAAACATTTCTAAATTCTTTATATTTCTTTTCATTCGTTTCCATTGTCATTACCTTAGCTCAAGCCAGTGATTTCTTACCTGGTAGTCTCAAGGGCCTCATAATTGGCTTCCTGCCACTAGGTTAAGAATATTCTTTTAAAATCATAATGTAATCATTCAACAACCATGACCCCACACCCCCCACAAGTCATCATTATCTCTTTATTGCCTTCAATATGAGTGTTAAACTCATATGTTACTTCAAAGATGAATTCACATATGAACTTCAAAGATAATTTACAAAATCCTTCATGGTCTATGTAACACTTGATCTCCGTTTCTTTGAGTCCTTGCCATCCCACTCTAGTCTCTAGCTCAGTGGCCTAAAAACCATGTCCCAAAGAATGCTAGGCTTCTACAAAGCACTTTCAGAGACTGTTGAATATGTGTATGGCTGTTTCTGTCTTTGCGTGTTGTGACTGTGTTTTAAGGGTGCAGGAGCAATTAGGCAGAACCTCACTTCAAGACTGCTTCACCACCTGAGGTCCGATCTGAGCAGCTGCATCTGAGGACAAGAGGGAGAGAGTACTGCTTGCCTTCCATATAAGCATTCCTCTAAAGAAAAAATCCCACAGCTTAAAGACTAATCAAACAAAACTAAGGAAAACAAAAACTACTTTAAAGACCACCACTGTGCCATAATGACCCATCAAAAATTTCTTGGACATATCATGCATTTTCTCTCTGTGGTTCCTTTTACTTTCTGACATCTCATTCTGGAAGATTCTTTACTCTTTCATCACCTAGTCACATAGGTGATTTTTTAGCTGGCTGTCCAGAAGCCATATTTTTCAGGAAGACTTTATTGAGTTTCCAAGATTATGGTAACTTTGTTTTTTATCTTTAATAAAGCATTCACCATGGTTGACGATCAGTGTTTACCTGCCTCTGCCCCTCACTGGATGGTAAGCGCCATGAAGCCAGGCGCCAGTTTCACCACGGCACTCAAAGCCCTGACAGGAGCGCTCACCACCTTTATTTTAACATAAATAAACTCCAAATATGAAAGGTGTTTTGGTTAAAGTGAATCTCTGAAACAGGAAGGAAATTCTTTTACTCTATCAACTTTCCCCAACATATAAACTCAAATTTGACAATGCTTTGGAGAAATAAGCAAAAACTGTATTTGCTGCTAAAGCAGGTTTCATTCATCCTTTGTTTTTCCTTTCCAGAAATTTTTTTTCTTTATGATTTACTTCCCACTCCTACAGACTCTTCTCTAATCCCACATTTGATTCTTTACAATTACTGGGTGATACTTGTAAATATTTTCTACTAAAAATCTTTAATGATTAAATTATAACATTCATCTGCTTGATGGAAAATATCTCAAAGCCCTAAAAATAAAAAATGCTTATTTGTTTATTTTATTCATATCTCTTTGGCAAAAAAATTTTTCTAAATATGCTTAATAAAGTATCATTTGCTTTTTCTTCATCTGAAGACCTATTTAAATACATTTCTTATGGCCTTATGACAAATATGTAAGCAAGACCAATGAGCAGAATAGGATAATGTGATTTCAGTGAGAACAAAGTACCACTAAACCAGGATCACTGCAGAAGGCCTTTTTTATTTTTAAATAGAACTCCGTTTACATTGAGATATGAAATTATAAGCAATTAAAATGCATGTGCACTTGAAATAAACATTTATGAGGCAGACAAAGTAAAAGAGTACCAGATAATCTCTTATATATTTTTAGAAAGAAAAGAAAGAAAAAAAGATAGAATTATTTTAGAAAGTTCTAGTTAATGAAAATGACTGAATTCTTTTCAAGTAAATAGGAAATTTACTTTTCCAGGTCTCTTATTAGAATGATCCAATTTATTAAAATAATCCATTTGTATTTTAAAAACAAAGCATTAATCAGAGGTCCTAGGATATTGCTTTCATGTCCTATATTAGGGCTTCTCAATTTACAGAGCCTGATAAAGCAAAACACCTCCCAGTATGCGACAATCACCAGGTATAACCTCACTCACATTCCAGGTTCATTCTTAGAGATATGAAACCTTGTACAGTTTGTATTACTTCTTGACCCCTGTCTCTGTTCACTGGGTAATGGAGGTGAAACTCTCTACCTCAGATGTCCCTATGAGTTTTGAAAGCAGTAATGTATTCAGTATGCCAAACACAGAGCCTGACACATAACATATGCTCAGTGGACATTGACATTTCGCAAATCGATGTAGCAATGCAAGGCAGTGAAATTCCCTGCATGTTGTTTTCATGTTGGGGCAGTTTATGAGTTGTGGCTGTGATGGAGCAGTCTTGGGTGAGTGGGAAGAGAAGCAAGAACTGTACAAATGGTTATTTGTATATATGAGATATTCACATTTCATAACTTGGAGAGTGACTGAGTACTGCAAAAGAACAAGAGTAGCTATAAATAGAGATTCCTAGTTGACAGGCTGCTGATAAAACAGCTTTTACTCTAATATGAGAAGCAAGTTAAGCAAACATGTGATTGAAACTGCAGTGTGAAAAAGAATGTGAAGAATATGCTTGTGAAGGGGAGAGTGATATAAATTTGCTTTTAGTAGCCTTAATTGATCTATATATATACAGTTTGGCACAAATAACACCCTGCTTTTTTTTTTTTACGAAATCTTTTATTACAAAACCATAAGCATGTAATTCTTTAATATAACAATATCACAGCCAAGCACACCATATGACATTTTAGGTGGAATGTTCAAATTAAAACTATAAACTATTACATCCATGTTATTACCTGACCAACCACACTCAAGAAGGCATTACTTCTGCCGCACTCTGTATATTATATATATGGTGTCTATATAGTTAACCCTTGAACATCATGAGGGTTAGGGTGCTGACCCTCCATGCAGTTGAAAATATGCATATATCTTTTTTAAAAAAGATTTTTATTAAATATATTGGGGTCACATTAGTTAATAAAATTATATAGGTTTCAAGGGTACCTTTCTGTGATGCATCATCTGTATATTCCCTTGTGTGCCCAACACCCAAAGTTAAATCTCCTTTTATCATCATATACTCAACCCCCTTTACCCTTCACTACCCCTTCTTTTTCCTCTGGTAACCACCATACTGTTGCCTGTGTCTGAGTTTTCGTTTGTCCTGTTTTTTCATTTGTTGCTTTTAGTTTTATATTTCAGATATAAGTGAAATAAACCCATATGTCTATGGGTAAATAATTTTTGACAAATGAGCCAAAAACATATAATGAAGGAAAGAAAGCCTCTTCAATAAATGGTTCTAGGAAGATTGGAAAGCCACGTGCAAAAGGATGAAACTAGACTGCTGTTTGTTATATACAAAAATTAACTCAAAATTGATCAAAGGCCTAAATATAAGACATGGAACAATAAATTACCCAGAAGAAAACATAGGTACTAAACTTATAGACCTTGGTCTTTTGGAGGATTTTATGAATTTGACCCCAAAGGCAAGGGAAGTAAAAGCAAAAAATAAATGAAAAGGACTATATCAAACTAAAAAGCTTCTGCACAGCAAAAGAAACTGTCAACAAATTAAAAGGTAGCCAGCTGAATGGGAGAAGGTATTTGCGAACAACTGCTCCAACAAGGGATTAATACACAAAATATGTAAAGAACTCATACAACTCAACAACAGAAAGACAATACAAATAAGCTGGACTTCCTGAAGGCTTCATGACTAATAGCTTATTCTTGACTGGAAGCTTTATCAATAACATAAACAATTACTTAACAAATATTTTGTATATGTATTATACTCTGTTCTTGCAATATTTATAGATAAACTAAACTAGAGAATTGAAAGTGTTAGGCAAATCAGAAAGAAGAGAAAATACACTTTTAGTGCTGTATGTATTTTTTGAAAAAATGTGCATATAAGTGGACACACACAGTCTAAACCCATGTTGTTCAAGAATGAACTGCATATGTACAAGTGTGTACACATGTTTTATGTACACATGTAAATATACATCTATCTGTCTAGGTATCTATCTGTACATCTCTCTGTAAAACTCTTAGCATAGTACAAGGCCCATAGTAGAGAGTTAAATGATAAAATTGATTAAATAATCATGTAGTAAAATAAAGAATGGGATTTCACAAATGATTATCCCCACAGAAAACTATAGGAATAGTTACGGGAAACATGTAGGGACTAAGACTTGAAAATTTAAGTATGCACGTAAGTATGCACACATTCTCCAAAAATGCTTAAACAAATACTAGGTCAAGAAATATCATAACAGAACTGATAAGGAGAAATGGTTGGATGTCATTTTTTATTTCTCTAACATATGATATAGCTGTTTATACTCTCCTTTTTAAAATTTTTCTCTCATCTCTGAGGTTTATTGGTAAATTCATGATAATAAAAGTCCTCTTAGGATGTTTTAGGGTTTCACGATATAATATTATAGTTATGCGGCCCTGGCTGGGTAGCTCAGTGAGATAAAGCGTTGTTCTGATATGCCAAAGTTGCTGGTTAGAGTCCTGGTCAGGACACATACCAGAATCAATCACCAAAGGCATAAATAAATGGAACAGCAAACTGATGTTTCTCTCTCTCCTTTTCACCCTCCTGTCCTTTCTCTCTGTGCCAAATCAATAAATAAAAATAAAAAAAATAATTTTGATATGTGGTTTAAGATATTTCATGTATAATTAATACCCAAATATGTAGGTAAAGAACTTTGAGTACACACACATATTTATAAGTACATTATTTAATTATTGTATCAGTATCTATAAATACGTAAGCAGTCAATCCAGTTTCTAGCATAAAAAACACTCAGTATGTAGGTACTACCATTATTTTCATAATTCTTATTATCATTACATGAAGTAATTCATTTATAGTGCCTATCATAGTATCCAGATTTTATTTTAAAACCTTCTATACATTGGTTGTCACTTCCCTTCTTGTGCCCTTTTTAAAGTATATGGATTTCTTCTCCGAATTCCTGTCACCTAACTTTGGCCCTTTTATTGCTTATTAGCAATCATACCAGAAGGTGAGATGACAGAGGGAGAGTAGGCAAGCCGAGTCAGCTGGTGTTGATAATTATTAACAACTTCTAAAAATATTTAGTGAGAAAGGGTATCCACTCTAACAAGGAAAAGGTGTTAGGTCTAGAAAAAGTGGTTGAGTTTATTTTCTTTACGGAACTCTTTTCACAGAGGATAAAACTGAGAATTGCCTTAGAATATTTGTAATCTTTTTTTTCCCCCCGGCTAGCATAGCCATGATGTTGAATTCCAATTTTTAGCAACATGGTAGGAAGTTACCTTTTACATTGCATTCTTCATCATTTCTTTTTTTCCTTTTTATTGAATTTATTGGATAATCATTTAATAAAATTATACAGGTTTCAGGTGCACAATTCTACAACACATCACCTGTGTACTGCATTGTGCGTTCACTACACCATGTCTCTTTCCATCACCATTTATCCCCCTATACCCACCTTCCCCGCAAGCCGTCGTCACGCCTGTGGTCCCTGTCCTTGAGTTTCTTCCTCATTTCAAATGTAGCTGCAAGTTAAGCATTTCAGTCTCGAATAAAAGAAATGAGCTTAACACCAGACTTACCTTAAATGTTTGTAATAATTAAACCACATGTACTGGAGGGGAGAGAAAAACAAACAAACAAAAAACCTCTATAGCTTAATTCCATGTTTGGATAGCATTTGAGGAAGAGTGAACAGTAAGATAGTTTTTAAAGATGAGACAATTATAGTTTGCTTTGCTTTGCTCATAAGTCTCTTAAGGGAGTGAAGAAATTAGGTTTTCTTTGGCCTTATAACTTTTAGATGTTAGAAAACCTGCTAACCTGCCTTTATTCTGCTGCATTAAGTCTTCCAAACACTCCCTGGCCCCTGATGATATTAAGCATTAAGGAATTTTTGAATCCTTTTACATAGTTCTCAGCATCCACCAAGCTTCTGGGAAGCTCTTAAATATTGTTTATAGTCTCTCTTTTAAGAGCCACTTAGGACAGAGAAGTGATGAACATTGTAATTTAGGTGGTACAGAAGTGACAGCCACAAACCTAATGACTTACATGATATTATCATACCTTTATTTCATTACTAGGACAATGAATATTAATTTTCGACTGAGTGCAAAACTGTTATGATTTATTTTATGCTAGTTGGTTAAAATCCAGGATGGGTGGGGATCCCTGATTGCTATGTTTTATCATTTCAAAGCTATAAAAGTAAAGTGAAACTAGGACAAACAGAAATGCTGAGTACATAAATGCAAGGACAGATAGGAGAGTCACCACCAGGTGACATTGAGATTATAGAGGACAATTTTGCCTTCTGGCTTTGTCTAAATTTACTGGATTTCAACTAGGTTAAAGGCTCACAGTACAAGTGAAATAAATAATATTCTCTGGGTTTTGTGAACGTATTTGCTTTTTCTCTATGTGCAAGAACCTGTTATAATGTGCTTACCACAATATATGAAGCAGATTCCTTTACTGCATTATTTCTACCCTCTGGATAGTGTTAAAAATGTTTTTAAGGCCTCTGAGAAAATCCTCCTTATGAGAGCAAACTTGGAAAATACCAAAAATCAGAAGTAATAATTTTATGTAACCAGCCAGTCAGAGAGAACAATTAATAAAACTTAGCTTATATAGTCATATTTTTCTCTTCTTATATATTTCAGGAATATATTTTTATAATGTGTTTTTAAAATTTTTTGAAATTATTTATATATGTGTATGTATTCTACTATAGTATTTTTAAAGAGCTACACATTTTTAAAAATATATATTTATATTTACTTAATCCTTTATGGTGCATATATATTGATTTTTCACTTGGGGCAATTACAAATAATGTTTTGACTAATTTGTGCATGTGCAAATAATTAGGGATACATTTTGTTGTGTTATTACATAACCTCCACACATGTAAATGATTTGAGACACCAAAAGTGGAATAATCAATGACAGGGATATGGATGATTTAAAGACTTCAATACATACTTTCAAATTTCTATCCAGAAAATCCGTTCAGTCATCCTTTTCACCTGTAACGATTCTGTGAGTGTCAACATTAGCATACTGAAAGTGCGCGGCAGAAAAATCAGTGAATAAAAAAATAATAACAAATGTAAGGCAAGAATTGGTTTTAAAAGATTACTTAAAAATTTTGGGAATATAAACTTGGAGCTTGAAATTGAAGAAAGTGTAAAAATTATTAGAGGGCATTTTTCCCCTAAAGGAAAGGAAATTTGGGCGCAACGTAGAGCTAATTCTCTGATTATGGACAACCCCAACACTCTTGAGACAAAAAAAAAACAATTGGGCTCATTATCCATTTCTATGAGAAAAACAGTTACTCCTTATTTTATGAAAGACTATAAAGGGTTCAAGCACAATACATATGTAACTGCAAATTACAGTGAGAGTCCAACAAAGCCTTGGGGGGTGTTATGCTAAAGATGAAGATTTTTAATAAGTTTGGAAAATGAAAAGGACATAATTTCATCCAAGGCTTTTTCTTAAAAGTTCTGTTTATAAATGGGGATTGATGTAAGAAAGAGAGCTACACACTCAGTTTCTAATCACATACTTTTCAAGTGCAAGCATTTATAGGTGGCATGCAAGCCTGATATATATAAATTTTAGAGTCCAATATCATTACTGTCTGAATTGTTCTTAAATATATAGTAATGAAATTTTCATACGGGAGCAGTTTATGATTTGGAAGAGACAGGAAAGTTGACTTTTCAAATAGGTTTGATGTAAAGATATGCCGATTTTTACCAATGTTTTTCTTTAGGTTGTAAATCATAATGGACTTTTAGAATCTGCATACACAAATTCAATTCAATGAACAGTCTTTATTGAGTGTGTCTAAGTTGATAACACAACTACGTTGATAGTTAAACTGTAGAGTAGGAGGAGTGTTGGAGGATGGAATTTAATGTAGCATAACAAAAGGAAAGGACTTCAAGAATGATAGTTGCCCTTGACAGTATGGCACAGTTTCTGCAATGGTCACTTACTGAAAGGACAAGATGTGCTCACAGTCTCAATCCCTTTGCTGTATTTCACTTTAGAGCCCCCATCAGGTACTACTCAGTGAGATACTTTATGTGCTCATTATCAAGGGGATGGACACTGGCAGAATCAACAGAGAAGGCAATCCAGACGTCTTAACAAAAAGGTTAACTTACCTCTTTTAAAAGTCTTCTTTGATGTCTTCTACTCTGGCACTGCTTTTCCAGTACTTATTAAACTGTTGAACACAGCTTCAATTGCGGTTTTCAAAAATATGTGTATGTTAGATAACACATTTGACTGTCTTATATGTCAGACATGTTGCTTGGTGCTGCACATGCACTATCTGTGTATTTTTAGTATCATGTATAAAAAATTAATTGCAGCTACCCTATCATGCTAACCTTGTGACAGACATTCATGCAACAACTTTATATATTATGTGTCATTTAATCTCCTCATAAGCCCCGTAAGATACACAGTACTCTTGTCTTTGTTTTCTGTAAAGACACTGGCGTGCAGGTCGGCCAAATGACACAAACCAAGAAAGTGGTGTGCCCAGGGTTCATTCTCAGTCTGACCTGTGCCACCTCTTAATAGATATACAACGTTGTTAGTCAAAAATATTTTTTTCACTCTTGCTGGGTGGTTTAGTTGATTGAAACATTGTCCTGTACACCAAAAGACAGTGGGTTCGGTCCCCAGTGAGGGCATATACCTAGGCTGTTGCAGGTTTGATCCCCAGTTAGGGTGTGGATGGGAGGCAATCAATCAATGTTTCTCTCTCCTTTCCTCTCTCTCTCAGCATATTATTGCGTGTGGATTTAAAACAATTTTTTAAATTGCTCTGTCTGCAAAGCAAACAAACAAACAAAACAAGAACACTTTATGTTGAATCTTTTGGGCAAAATTTGTATACTTATAAAGAATCTTAATGGTAGCATATTGAGCTCTGATTCTAGACTTGCTTTTATTTTCCTGTCTTTATTTCCCTTTGCCACATTTTCACAATTAAAAAATTACCTGCTTAAATTGTTTAAATTCTATATATATTTTTCAGTTGTTTATTAATTAATTTTTGGGAGAAGTTAGCATAAATAAATTTAGAAAATTATTATATTGATTTCTCACAGTAGCTCACTGCCTTATTAGGTAGGTATTTTAAAGCCGTGAACCCTGAAAGACAAAACGATTAGATTGAACTCACAGAGCTTTTAGTTGTATAATTGGGCTATGATTCTGAAACCTACTCTCTTTCATGAAACATTCATTCAACAGATAGTTATTGATCAAAAACTTTAATTATTTTTCACTGTTTCATCCTGCTGTTTATTAACTAAACACGTGGATAATGATAATGATAATAACTCAGGTCTTTGTACTAAAGGTGCATTAATGAGAGCACAGCACACAGTTTGATGCCAGTCTAGTTAGCTGTGGTGGCAATGATGGGGTTTTTGGTGTTGGACATGCTTCACCAGCCTGTGTGCAGAGCACTGATCATAAGGAAGCTATGCTGAAAATCACTTCTGATCCCATGCAATGGACAGACTTACCATTGTGGTTACTGAGGACGTGAAATGTGGCCAGTCCCATTTGAAATGTGCTGTATTGCTGTATTTATAAATTACATACTAGATTTTGAGGACATAGTAACAAAAAATTTAAATATAGTTTTTATATTGAGTAAAAGTTGAAATTATATTTTCATTGAATTAAATATATTAATTAAATTAATTTTAATTATAAATTAATAACACTTAAAATTAAGTTCACATGTTTATTTTTACCTTTTTCAATGTACTTCCTAGAATTTATAACATCATATATGTGGCTCATATACTGAGGAGCACTGGTCTAGGACACAAAATAACTTATTTTACCTTTTCCTTCCTATTTTTTCTTGTATTTGACTATTGAAAGAAATCATATAGTAACTACAATCTGAAAACTCAATCATTTTACAATATTATGATGAGTTTCTATTGGAATCTCTTAGGATTACATTTTCTTTTATTACTGATTAGTTGAAACTTTTAATATAGCTTGGATATTCATTATTTATTAAACCATTAGGAAACATTATTTCAAAGATTTTATTTATTTCTTTTGAGACAAAAGGGGAGGGAGGAAGAAAGAGAGGAAGAGAAGCATCAATGTGTGATTGCCTCCCACATGCCCCCTACTGGGGACCTGGCCCATAACCCAGGCATGTGCCCTGATAGACTCGATCCAGTGACCCTTTGGTTCTCAGGCTGGTGCTCAATCCACTGAGTCATACCAGCCAGGGCCCACTGGCAAACATTCCTATCAATCATAACACACTTCTTAATTCTTTAATATCCCGCATCTTTGCTCATTGAACTCAAACTCTTCTTCAAGATTTATCACAAAAAAAGCCTTTTTAAATTTTTTAAGTTTTTATTTTTATGTTTTACAATTGTTCCAATAATTTTTCCCTTTGCCCCCCTTCACCCAGTCCACACCCTACTTTCATAGTCAATCCCCACTCCATTGTCCATGTTCGTGGGTCCTTCTTATATGTTCCTTGACTAATCCCTTCACCTACAAAGAAGCCTTTACTTTTGTTTTCTTTTCTTTTCTTTGGTCAGTCTTTTTTTATTATTTTTTATTGTATGCTTTCCATTACCATTTAGTCCCCATATACTCTCTCCCCTCTGCAGTCACCACACTGTTGGCCACATCCATGAGTCCTTTTCTTTTTGCTCAATCCTTCCACCCACTATCTGCACCCTCCTTAGCTGTCATCCTGCCTTTTCAATACTAGAATGGGATCAGTTTCATTCTACTGTGCTCCTGAAGAATCATTCCGTATATAATTCTTATATGTAGTTACCACAATACTTGCAAATGAATCAGGAATCATGTGGCAAAAGATGTATATTTATTTATATATGTATGCATATATATTTGGACCCTTATTTCCTCACAGAATTGAAGAGTGATATACGTGTTCTAAGTAAACCTAAGAAGACTTTCTTGTAAGACTAGGGCTCTTGAACATTCTGCAGCTTCTTTGTTTTCCTCCAGTGTTGTTACACCTTCTTGTCAAAGCAAAATATATTTGTTTAAACAAATATGTTGGTAAGCTCTAATATTATTGTGAATTAATGAGCTTGAAGTTTACCTTTCCTCTACATTTTTGTGACTTCTCTTCCAAAACCTATGCTCTTAACATGCCTCATGCACCTTTGTGTCTTTAGCAGCCAACACAGTCACACATGAAGTACTAAGTAAATAATTTTTAAATTCTTGCCATGAGCATTTTAATGTTGGTTCCTTAGTATACTGTCAGAGTTTTCTCATAGTTTAGTAGTAGAAATTATGTTACTTTCCAGATTATAAATATTAACAACTTCACTATTTATGCAAGGAATGATATTTTTATCTGTATATCAGGTGGTATTTAATAACTTCTAAAGTAAAACTGCAGGGAAGTGGAATAGTTAATATACTAAATAAATGTTTTCATAAGGATGAATACAAACCACATCAAAATATAAGAAATATGGTACATTTTATTAAAATAAAATCCAGGATATTGTAGACTCACTAGGCATGAAAATGGTTTGTGCATCATTCTTTACTTCCTTTGGTTCATTAGTTGGAAGAAATTTTAATAGACTTTATTTTTAAATTAAATCTTGTTTATTTTGAGACATGAAGTTTTTACTGCTCTTCCCACATGTTTTGTGTTAATTATATCATTTAAAAAAACTGTGTAAAAAGGGTCTGTGATTCTCATTGAACTATAAATGGTTCATAATGTAGAAATTTATAGCTGTAATGGATTTTAGAAATTATCTATTGTATCTCATCTAACATACCTTTTCATATCTTTGCATATATCGGTAATAAATTCTTACCAAAATATAGTGAATTTCAGATTACCAATTCATTTTATTTTTGGTGGCATTTAGACATTTGTTTTATTTTTATACTATGGAAAAACTTGAACATAAAATAAAACAGGTAACTATATGGTTCTCACACTTAACAATTTCCATTAATGGATCATTTTATACCACTGTTTCACATAGATGTTGGACGTTCACTTGTCTTACTCCATCATTCAAGGCTCATTATTTTTTTCACTGGCTAATTTTAAAAATCAATATATCTTTTCTCTGCTTCTCAACCAAGACCCCAATGTGTTGCAATATTACCAAGTTGATCCATCATTCCCTGGCTTAAATATTTCATGCCTCCAAATTGTCTTAAATATAAAAGGCCCTTCCTGATATTTCCCTGCTTTTGTTTCTTGTTTCATCTCTTGCCACTCTAACACATGTTGTATAGATCAGTTGTCATGACCTAAATTGTATTTTCACCAACTGTCCCCAGTTCTCTCACTGCTGAAACTTCTCCCGTGCTATTTTCTGTCTGCAATGTCTTTAACATTTCCATTCTCTTCACCTGAATAATTCCTACCTGAGCTTCAATTTTTTTCCAGGTACTTTATTCTGAGAGGTGTTTCCAAACCCAAGGTTTCATTAACTGCCTTCTTTGTGCTTTTACAAGATACTACCTGAAACTTTATCCAAGTTCTCATTATTGTTTTTGTAATTTAATGTTAGCTTGTATTCCTCTCTATTAGACTGATATCTGGGGTCCTTCAGCTGATTAACTCCTGTTCATGTACATTAATATTAACAGCCAACACCACACACCAGCATTTTGAAGTGTATATTATAATTTATGTGATTATGTGTGTTTATCTCTTGAGCATTACAAACTTCTTAAAGAACTTCTCTGATTGCTGTTTCTCCTGTCTCTTTTTGGTAGTATGTAGTTCTGTTGGGACACATGAACTGGAATAGTAGTTTGGGCCAGGTTTTAAAACTCAGTGGTGGAATGGGCAGAGAGAAGGACGTTCAAATCAGGGATTTGTCAGCTACTGTTTCAATGCACAGATCTCATTTAACCTCTGAGTTTTAGTTTCTTCATCCATTAATAAGCATAATGTTGTTTGCTTCACAGAGCTATTGCCAATTTAACTGAGTTAATATTTATAAAGCTTTGAGTGCTTATTATGGTCACATTGTATCTAATTTAGATTATGTGACCTTGAAATTGTGGACTATAGGTACATTAATATTCCTACTTCACACATAGAATTTGGAGCGCTGCAACTCTTTTTTTATGGTCAGCGTATTGTTGATTGTTATTGTCGTTCTATGATAGCATAACTCTAACTGGTAAATAGAGCTATCTGCTGTTCTTTTTTTAGTGTCTTATAAACCTTACTATTGATTGTGTATAATAGTATTTCTTCAAGATATTAAAAAAAATCAAATACCATATGATCTCACCTATAAGTGGAACCTAACCAACAAAACCAAAAAGCAAGGAAAATATGACCAGCAACACTGAAAGAAAAAAGAAACCAACAGAGTCAAGAGGGAAGGAGGCAGGGGTGGGTGGGGAGAGGGAAGGGAAGGGTCAAGTCAAGGAATATGTGTAAAGGACCCATGGACAAAGCCAAAGTGGGGAAGGATTGAAGGAGGGAGGTGGGGTAGTGGGGCAGGGGAAAGTGGTGGCGGGAAGGTGGAGACGAATGTATTTGAAGAAAAAATAAAAATTAAAAAAATATCATCCTTATAATTTAAAGTCTTATTTATATTAATTTCATTCAGATATTCATAATTAATGAGATAGTATTAAGGCTTACAAAAGCATCCAAAATTAATTAATTTAATCAGAGAAATTAAAGACAAAATAGTATGTATGAAAGTGCCAAGCTACCACAAAGTCAAAATGTTAATTTAGGAGATAATACTCCTAAATGTTAGCGGTAATGCTACAATTTTTTAAAAAAGACATGGGTATGCACCTTTAAATTTGCAAAATTCAATGTTTATCAAGTGAAGATCATGGAGAAATTTGAAAAATATGGTATGAATACTAAATTGATGCTCCCCAAATATGCTTCTAAGCCATCTTATTTTTTTGGCCTTTTAGGGCACACATAGTTCTTTGGGTTTGAAAAAAATGAAAAGGAAAACTTACACAGCAGATTTGTATTAAGTAGTAAATACATATGAAAAGCCAAAAACACACGTAAGTTTTTGAAAATTGATGTTCTCCAAGAAGATATTATTCCTACTTTATTATTTATTACTATGAAGGAATTAGTCTTAAATTGAGTGAGTTTTGATTTTATGCAAGCAACGTAACTTTTTCATTCCTTAACTGTTCCTAGAATGCAGTAAACATTTAGTGCAGTATTTCTAGTATAATTATTCTTAGATTCCAGGGGGGAAAAAATATGATACTGAATTACTGATCTTGCTTTAAGTCAAAACTTAAGTCCTCTATGAGAAACTTTCGAACTTCATAACTTGGCGTGAATAGTGACATTTCTCTGGAATCTTTTTGGATGCTTGTGTCATATTTAAGTCTCCTCCTGCTCCTTACTGCTCCAAGCTAGCCACAGCCCAGCGGTGGAAGCAGGTTGCCAAATGCTAATACATCCTAGTCCCAACAGTCAATTCTTCCTTCTGCCGCATTTATCAGTTCTCTCGTGGGACACAGGGAAGACATGTGTGGTCAACTCCCCTAGAGTCTCTTGGTTCACTTCTTTTCCTGAAGAGATAATTACATGGGGCTGCAGGTGGAAAGAATGTGAAACTTCTCACCCTTGCTTGAAAATTAGGTGTCAAAGTGTAGTTGTACTCCTGTGAAATAGTTTTCAAGCAATAGTCTCAGTTATCTGCTATTACATATTAAATAATATGTTATTATAATGACCCCGTATTTTAATCATTTAAATATTTTTGTCTCTTAATAAAGGTACAGTATTCAATAACTAAAGGGACATGACATCCTATTCAAATCTCTTATTCTATATGATGAGATGTGTAACATATTTTCATGTTCTTTATGGCTGTGATTTGTACTGCATGTTACTTAGTGATCTATATGAGAACAGAGTAAAAATCTTGTAGAATGTATTATTCAAAGAAACAAGCACTCGTTATTTAGGATTTATTAATTCAACTTAACCACGGACAGCATGTCTAAAAATTGCTTGATGTCAGAGGGCTGACAGTTTTTGAGTAGCAAGTATTCACTTGTGTGAAATACTTTGTTGTCTTTGAAATTGTCAAAACCTCTAAGAGTATACCAGAATATAAGGGAACAGTGTGAGCTATTACGTCTAATGTACAGATGAAGTAAAAATTAGTTACAGAAAGAGATGAGGTGTTGTGTATTTTTCAAGTTCTATTAATAGATGTGTGCATAAATTCCAAAGACAGTCAAATACCACTACTTACATATCTTTTTTAAAAAATATATTGCTAAATTTATTTTAACACATTATCATCATAAGCCTAAAAGTTTCTCCCTTAAAAATATGCTACCCATCTGCTTCTATGTTTCTAAAGAGGAATTGCTTCTGAAAGTATAGATATAATTTTCCTATCTCAGGGAAAGTTTGCTTAAGTATACCAGAGTGGAAAAATGCACCAATTCTATGGATTTTTGAGTTAAAAGAAATTTTTCCTGGAATGTTTAAATGTATGAGTAATGGCCCAGTGACTGCTTCAACCAGCCTTACTTCCCTAGATACACTGAGTTCTAAACCAAATGGTAAGTAATCACATCTGGGTATTGCACACAACGTGAATTTCCTTTCGAGAATTGCCGCTTGAGTATACCATAACCTCGTTGCGCAGGGATGAGTTCGCAGTAGGGGAGTTCATTTGACTGCTAGCCTGCAATTATTTTTACTTCTAACACCAGATGGCGCTCATATATTTTTAATCAGCTCTGATCTTTCCTGTTTTATTAAATTTACCCCTCATCTCTCCTTTCCAGGAAGATTTTGCTGAAAATATTAAAGCTCATATATGTTTTATCTTATGTAAAATTTAATTGAAGGCTTTCCTATGTTGATTAAAACTCATCCCATTTTTTTTCTCTTCATTGGGCAAGATTGTTTAATAATACTGAATATTGGCAGGGATGACCGACAAGCCTATCTGCACTAGTGACCTGAATGAACTGTCCATACAGTCATTGTCTGGTCATTTAGAAATGCAACTCATCTAGAAGCTGCTGTAATTTTTAAAGCAATTTTAGCCTGAGTTTCATTCTTCTGTCTTATTAGTATAAAAAGAAATACACTAGTAGCTAGGAATTACATTTATGCATCAGTCATAAGAAAACCCTGTCTTTGTGCTATTGAGTTTTATGTGAAGCCCCATGGGTGCCTAAAATTATTCCTCTTACAAATACTCTCTTGTTCTGCCTCATTCTCACATTTTCAGATCAGTGTCACTTTATTCTCCTTAAATCATCAAACAGATAATAGCATAAAATTAGGCTCCTTGTTACAGGAGCAGCAGCCATTGCTACTTTACTCTTTCTTAACCTTTCTCCTTCCATCTTAAAATGTGTTTCTTTATTTTTGTTGTTGACACTCCTGCAGATGTCCCCTCCCCCCCCCCCCCTTGGCCCCTTCCCTCAGCCCCTGCTCTCCCTTTCCTCTGGCTGTCACCACACTGTTGTCTGTGCACATTTCTCTTTCGTTGGAAGATAGGTGACCTATTATTCAATGTAAAGAATCTGTTCTATATGCTGTGGCTTAATTTTAATATAACCTTTGCCTGTGGGTTTTAAGCCCTTATAATGGTCTCTTTTCTTTTTTGGGAATTACAATTTATCAGCCAGCCCTGAGACTTCATTAAGTTTAAACAGGAGTTCCCCACCACTCATAGTAAGAGAGAAACTCATGCTTCTGCAATGTGTATTGTAGAAAACTGACAAAATTTGAAACTGAAGAAAACTTTTGCTTACTTTCAGCAATTTTGATTATCTCTGCCTTTTGGTAGAAAGTGGTAGGGAAATGCAAAATAACTAAATAAATGTACAGAAAGGGACAATAATCCCATCCTTTACAATCAGGTTAAATACGAGAGTGAAGAGATAGCTATGAGTTTTTAAAACCCTACTGCATTTCCCTTTGCTAAAATGCAAATTGCCCCTCTTATTATAATAAGCATCTTATCTAGCTCAAGAGATTTCATTTAGAAACTCTCACTTTTTTTCCCTGTTAATAGTTGAGAAGGCTATTGACCATAATGCATTGATTGAGTTTGTTATGCTAATGGTAGCACATAGAATGAGATAATGAGCTTAGCACTCTAGGGTCCTAGAGAATTTTGATCCTGCCTTTTCCAGAAGGGTCTACATTACCTTTTGGTAATACCTCCACATAAGTCACCAAATAGTGTGTTTGGAACAGACGGTTTGTTTCTTGGCAGCTCTTCTCTGATGCATAAAAACTTTCATCAGAATCAAGATTAAAAAAACAACAACTTATGAACAATAAAATGACAACAAACACAGAACTATCAACAACTGAACCTAAAAACAAAATCAAACTAAGCAAACAACTACAACAGGAACGGAATTACAGAAATGGAGATCACGGGGAGGCCTATTAACGGGAAGGGGCAGCGGGGAGAACGGGAGAAAAGGAACAGGAGGTATAATTGTCAGGCACAAAATCGGCAGGGGGAGAGTAAGAATAGCACAGGAAATGGAAAAACCAAAGAACTTATATGTATGACCCGTGGACATGAACTAAGGAGGGGAATGCTGGAGGGAATGGGGGTACTGAGCAGAGGGGGATAAAGGAGAGAAGAAAGAATGGGTCAACTGTAAAAGCATAATCAATAAAATATACTTAAAAATTAAAAGCTTGTTGGAAATTAGCAAGGTTAGGCATACATATCAGAGAAGGCATTGAACCATTTTTCAACTGTCATAATTTAGGCCTTCGCATTGGTCAGTCCTTTGCTCATTTGAGGAACTGGTTCTCTTCCAATTCTACATGGATTTTCCAGAAAGCAGAAAATTATTTTTTAAATTTTTTTTCAAATTTAGCTTACATCCAACATTATTTTTCATTAGCTTCAAGTATATGGCACAGTGGTCAGTCAATCATATACTTTATAAAGTGTTCCACCTGATATTTCCAGTACTCCCCTGGTTCCATTTGTAGTTACTACACTATTATTGATTATATTTCCTATGCTGAACTTTACATCCCTGTGATTATTTTGTAACTACCCATCTGTTCTTCTAAATCCTTTTACCTTTTCTACCCAGTCCCCCAACCCTCCTATCTTCTTGCAACCATCTCTGTTCTCTGTATCTATGAGTCTGTTTCTGTTTTGTTTATTTGTTTATTTTCTTCTTTAGATTCTACATATAAATAAAATCATATGGTAAGTGTCTTTCTCTGACTGACTTATTTCACATGGCATGGTACCCTCTAGGTCTAGCAATGCTATTGCAAATGGTAAGATTTCTTTCTTTTTTCTGGCCAAGTATTATTTCATCATATATGTGTACCACTGCTTTTTTATCTACTTGTCTACTGATGGGAATAGTCTATAGTCTGGGAATAAATACTTTATTTTGGTCACTATTACTACTCTATAATAATAAATAATCTTGCAGTAGCTGTAAAATATGTGTAAGTAAATATGTTATCTACTAAGTGAATTTTTTAATAGAAATAGATGTATTGGTATTGATCCAAGATTATACCAGCTGACAAAGTAAGCTTTGATCTTTCTAAACCTCTCTAAGAATATGTTTTTGTAGTTGAAGATCTCTTCAGTGTTGACAACCTGTTTTTCTAGTATATTATCACTTATTAATTAGTGTATCTTGATACAAACATAGTTTAATTTCTCTGCATCTTAGTTTCTTCCTCTATTAAATGGCAATAATAATACCTACTGTGAATAGATGTCTATTGTTTGCATATCCAGTATCCTTTTATCCATTCTGATGCTGTCATTTTTGGGGGGAGTGGGAGGAAGCCTATCTTTTGCTCTCATGTATGTTATTTGGATAAAGTGGACTCTGTTTTGAGTTGTGGTTATATCAGACTACTTTAAACCACCAGCCCACACAGGTGATAGAATTGTTCATGATTGTATTTGAGCCTATGTGGCATGAGCACACAAGTGTCTGGGGCATCTGGAAAGACATTTCTTCCTCCCTCCCCTTTCCTTCCTTCCTTCCTTCCTTCCTTCCTTCCTTCCTTCCTTCCTTCCTTCCTTCCTTCCTTCCTTCCTTCCCTTTCTCTCCTTCCCTCCTTCCTTCCTTCCTTCTTCCCTCCCTCCCTCCCTCCCTCCCTCTCTTTTCTTCCTTCCTTTCTTCTTTCCTTCCTTCCTTCCTTCCTTTTTTTCTTTTTCTTTGCCATAGACATTGTTAAAAAAAGATACTCACTAGTTCTCCAGATTGTGGAGTTGAAGATGAGTCACCCATACAGAAGTTCTAAGAAGGCCACAGTGGTGCTAAGCTGCCTAGAATCAGTGTGTGAGTGAAAACATGTGATAAAATATGAAAGTGAGAGAACCCAGAAATTATACTTGGAATCCTGATGACTGTGAATCTCCAGGTCAAAACTGAAGTCACATATACTTCTGAACTTTTGTTTACATAAACCAATTATTTATCTTAACATTTTTTGTTTACTCAAAAACATATTTAAATTGTTGTTGCTCATAATTAAGGTACCTAAACTAATAAGATTATTTTTATTATTTCTTTCTTTCTTTCTTTCTTTCTTTCTTTCTTTCTTTCTTTCTTTTTTTGCTTTCTCAGGCATTTTGGACTTCTTTTTTTAAAATTTATTTATTTATTTTTTCAAGTACATTTGTCTCTGCCTTCCCTACACCACTTTCCCTTGCCCCCTCCATTCCTCCCTCCCTCAACTCTTCCCCTTTGGTTTTGTCCATGAGACCTTGCTATATGTTCCTTGACTTTCCCATTCACTTCCTTTTCCCCCGCTCCCCCTCCTATCCTTCCTTCTTGACTCTGTTGGTTTCTTTTCCTTTCAGTGTTGCTGGTCTAATTTTCCTTATATCTTTATATTGTTGGTTAGGTTCCGCTTATAGGTGAAATCATATGGTATTTCTCTTTTGCCCTCTGGCTTATTTCACTAGCATAATGCTCTCTAGTTCCATCCGTGCTGTTGTGAAGTTTAGTACTTCTTTTTTCCATTCTGCTGGGTAGTATTCCACTGTGTAATTATACCA
The DNA here is from genome assembly GCF_021234165.1 of Pteronotus mesoamericanus. Lineage (NCBI taxonomy): Eukaryota > Metazoa > Chordata > Mammalia > Chiroptera > Mormoopidae > Pteronotus > Pteronotus mesoamericanus. The sequence goes on along the minus strand of NW_026555245.1, from coordinate 27,669,846 downwards.
TAATTTTTGATCCAATCATTTACTGATGGGCATTTAGACTTCTTCCAACACTTGGCTATTTTTAAATGTGCTGCTATGAACATTGGGGTGCATAGGTTCTTTTGAATTAGCGTTTTGGGATTCTTAGGGTATAGTACCAGCAGGGGAATCACAGGATCAAAAGGCAGTTCCATTTTCAGCTTTTTGAGGAAATTCCACACTGCTTTCCACAGTGGTTGCACCAGTCTGCATTCCCACCAACAGTGGACTAGGGTTCCCTTTTCTCCACAGCCTCGCCAGTACCTGTTGTTCGTTGATCTGTTATGATGGCCATTCTGACCAGTGTGAGGTGGTCCCTTATGGTGGTTTTGATCTGCATTTCTCTGATGGCTAGTGATGCTGAGCATCCTTTCAAATATCTCTTGACCCTCTGTATCTCCTCCTTGGAAAAGCGTCTGCCCAGGTCCTTTGCCCATTTTTTGATTGGATCGTTTGTCTTCTTGGAGTAGAGTTGAGTGAGTTCTTTATATATCTTGGAGATCAAACCTCTATCTGATGTATCGTTAGCAAATATATTTTCCCATACGGTTGGCTCCCTTTTCATTTTGCTGATGTTTTCTTTAGCCATGCAGAAGCTTCTTATTTTGATGAGGTCCCACTTGTTTATTCTTTCCTTTATGTCCCTTGCTTTAGGAGACATATTGGTGAAAAAATTGCTGCGTGGGATATCTGAGAGTTTCCTGCCAATGTCCTCCTCTAGGACTTTTATGGTGTTGCAACTTATATTTAAGTCTTTATCTATCTTGAGTTTATTTTTGTGTATGGTGTCAGCTGATGATCCAATTTCAATTTTTTGCATGTAGCCGTCCAGCTCTCCCAACACCATTTGTTGAAGAGGCTATTATTGCTCCATTTTATGCTTATGCCCCCTTTGTTGAATAGTAGATGTCCATAGAGACCTGGGCTTATTTCCGGGCTTTCTATCCTGTTCCACTGGTCTATGGGTCTGTTCTTGTGCCAGTACCAGATTGTTTTGAGTATAGTGGCTTTGTAGTAGAGTTTGATGTCCGGTATTGTGATCCCTCCTACTTTATGTTTCTTTCTCAAAATTGCTGCAGCTATTCGGGGTCAATTATGGTTCCATATAAATTTTTGAAATGTCTGTTCTAATTCTGTGAAATATGTCATTGGTATCTTAATAGGGATTGCGCTGAATCTATAAATTGCTTTGGGTAGTATGGACATTTTGAGGATATTAATTCTTCCAATCCATGAGCACAGTATATGCTTCCATTTATTTGTGTTTTCCTTAACTTCTTTCTTCAATGTTGTATAGTTTTCTGCATACAGGTCTTTTACCTCCTTGGTTAAATTTATTCCTAGGTACTTTATTTTTCTTGTTGCTATATCGAGTGGTATTTTTTTTTCTGATTTCTTCTTCTATTTCATTGCTGGTGTACAAAAGTGCCTTTGATTTCTGAATATTGACTTTGTATCCCACTATTTTGTCAAATTCATTTATTAGGTTGAGGAGTTTTTTGGTGGAGTCTACAGGGTTTTCTATGTTCATTATCATGTCATCAGTAAACAATGATAGTTTAACTTCTTCCATTCCTACTTGGATGCCTTTTTTTCTTTTTCTAGCCTGACCGCTGTAGCTAGGACTTCCAATACGATGTTAAAAAGTGGTGAAAGTGGACATCCTTGTCATGTTCCCATTCTTAGTGGGAAAGCTTTTAGTTTTTGCCTATTGAGTATGATGTTGGTTGTAGGTTTTTCATATATGGCCTTTATTACGTTGAGGAATGCTTCATTTATTCCCATTTTACTGAGTTTTTGATCATAAATGGGTGCTGTACCTTATTGAATGCTTTTTCTGTGTCTATCGAGATGATCATGTGGTTTTGTCTTTTATTTATGTGATGTGTTACGTTTATTGACTTGCATATATTGAACCATCCCTGCATCCCTGGGATGAATCCCACTTGATCATGGTGGATAATGTTTCGAATGTATTGCTGGATGTGGTTTGCCAATATTTTTTTGAGGATTTTAGCATCTATGTTCATCAGTGAAATTGGCCTGTAGTTTTCTTTCTTTGTAGGGTCTTTATTGGTTTTGGGATTAGGGTGATGCTGACCTCATAAAAAGATTCTGGGAGTCTTCCCTCCTTTTGGATTTTTTGGAATAGTCTGAGAAGGACAGGGTTTAGCTCTTCCTTAAATGTTTTGTAAAATTCTCCTGTGAAACCGTCCGGCCCTGAGCTTTTGTGTGCTGCGAGTTCCTTGATTACTGCTTCAATTTCCCCAGCTGTTATTGGTCTCTTCAAGCTTTCTGTTTCTTCCTCCTTTAGTGTTGGAAGATTATACTTTTCTAAAACTTTGTCCGTTTCATCAAGGTTTTCAAATTTCTTGGCATATAATTGTTCATAGTAGTTTCTGACAATCCTTTGTATTTCTGTGGTATCAGTTGTTATTTCTCCTCTTTCATTTCTGATATTATTGATTTGGGTCCTCTCCCTTTTTTTCTTGATGAGTCTGCTTAAAGGCTTGTCGATTTTACTTATCTTCTCAAAGAACCACCCTCTGGATTGGTTGATCCTTTGAATTGTTCTTTTTGTCTCTATGTCCTTCAGTCTGCTCTAATCTTGACTATTTCCTTCCTTCTACTTGCTCTGGGATTTATTTGTTGTTGTTTCTCCACTTCTTGAAGTTGTAGTGTTAGGTCTTTTATTTGAAATGTTGCTATCTTTTTAGGTAAGCCTGTTTTGCTATGAGCTTCCCTCTCAGGACCGCCTTTGCTGTGTCCCACAGGTTTTGGACCATTGTCTGTTCATTTTCATTTGTTTCCAGAAATTTTTTGATTTCTTCTCTTTTCTCATTATTGACCCATTCATTGTTTAATAGTCTACTCTGCAGTCTCCATGAGTTTGCAAGTTTTTGAAGTTTCTCTTTGCGGTTGATTTCCAGTTTCAAACCCTTGTGGTCCAAGAAAAAGTTTGGTATTATTTCAATTTTTCTGAATGTGCTGAGGCTTGCTTTGTGTCCTATCATGTGGTCTCTCTTTGAAAAACTGCCATGAGCATTTGAAAAGAATGTGTATTTTTCTTCTTTGGGATGTAAGGTTCTATATATGTCAGTTAAGTCTATTTGATTCAATGTGGCTTTCAGCTCCACAATATCCTTATTGATGTTTTGTTTGGAAGATCTGTCCATTTTTGACAGTGGGGTGTCGAAATCCCCTACTATCAGTGTGTTGCTGTCTATATCTTTTTTGAAGTCATCCAAGAATTTCCTTATATACTTGGCGGCTCCTATATTGGGAGCATATAAGTTTACAATGTTTACGTCTTCCTGATAGATACTACCTTTAAGTATTATAAAAGTGCCCCTCTGGGTCTCTTTTTATGGCCTTTGTTTTGAAATCTATTTTGTCTGATATAAGTATTGCAACCCCTGCCTTTTTCTCTTGCCCATTTGCTTGGAATATTTTTTTCCATCCCTTTACTTTCAATCTGGGTAGGTCTCTTGCTCTGAGGTGGGTCTCTTGTAGGCAGTATATGTGTGGGTCATGTTTTCTTATCCATTCAGCTACCCTGTGTCTTTTGATTGGGGCATTTAGTCCATTCACATTGAGAGATATTACTGATAGAAATCTATTCATTTTTTCTCTTCGTATCTGTGTTTTTCTCTTTCTTACTCTTTTCCTTCATCTTCTTAAACCAGTCCCTTGAGCATATCTTGGAATGCTGGTTTGGTAGAGATGTATTCTTTTAGCCTTCTTTTGTCTGGGAAACTCCTTATTTCCTCTTCTATTTTAATTGAGAGCCTTGCTGGGTAGAGCAGCCTTGGCTGTAGGCCCTTGCTTTTCATGACTTGGAATATTTGTTGCCATTCCTTTATGGCTTGTAGTGTTTCTGTTGAGAAGTCAGCTTCTAGGCATATCGGGGCCCCCTTGTATATTACTTTCTCTTTCTCCCTTCCTGCCTTGAGGATTCTCTCTTTGTCTTTGACATTTGCCATTTTAATGATGATGTGTCTTGGAGTGGACCTCCTTGGGTCCCTCTTGAGTGGGGTCCTCTGTGCCTCCTGGATCCATGAGAGCCTTTCTCTCCTCAAATTAGAGAAATTTTCCATCATTACTTTTTCGAGGAGGTTCTCTATTCCTTGCTCCTCTTCTTTTCCTTCTGGTATCCCTATTATACGGATATTATTGCGTTTCAGTTTGTCCTGCATTTCCCTAAATGCTTCTTCATTCTTTTTGAGCCGTTTTTCCATTTCTTGTTCTTTCTGGGAGCTTTTTTCTACCTTGTCCTCCATCTCACTGATTCGATCCTCAGCTTCATCCAGCCTGCTTTGGATTCCTTCTACTGTGTTCTTCAATTCAGAAATGGTATTCTTCATATCCTCTTGTGTCTTCTTGATAGTTTCTATGTCCTTTTCCAGGTTGATATAGTTTGCTGTAAGATCTTGGTAGTTTCTCATAGTTATCTTTGGGCTGGCTGAGCTCATTGAGCTTCCTTAGAGCCATTGTTTTGAATTCAATATCTGATAGTTCCCGTGCCTCTATTTCATTTAGCTCTCTCTGTGGGGAGTTCCCTTTTCCATTCATTTGGGGGGAACTTCTTTTTCTTCCTAAATTGTGAGAGTCTATTAAGTAATTAATTTATTATTTTTTGCTTCTGCTTTAAATGATCCGTCTCGATTTCCTGACTTTGTGGATTAAACTTCTATGGTAGTAGGCGGGTCTTTTTATTTATCTATTTTTGTCCTTTACTTTTCTTTCTGGGCCTGCCTCTGATATTGTCAGTTGTTGACCCTATCTGACCTTGGGTTGTTTGTTTGAACCTTCCAGGAGTCTATGGTCTGTGTCTGACTCCTGCGTTGGGCAGCTCTCTGACCCCTTCGGCCAGGGATCCACTATTTCTGTGGATCACTCTGCCCTCTCATGCCGGCTCCTCTGGTGCACTCCTTGGCCGGACAGGATCCCCCGCCTCCTGGGTGCTTATTCGCCCCACCTCACGCACTCATCTGGCACCCGCGCCCAGTTGCGCCCCAGGACTGGTCAGTTTAGGGTCTTCTATTGTTTGCTTTCCCTGTTTTTGGCTCTTTGGGGGTGTCGCCTGCCCTCGCCAAATGGAGACTATGGAAATGGGAGGACGTCAGCTCCAGGACTCTCCCTTTAACCTTGTCTCCAGTCTCTCCTCCAGGGTTTCTGGGCATCTCTGTGACCCCTTCGGCCCCAGATCCACTATTTCTGCAGACCGCTTTGCACTTGTGGGCCCCGCTGGCACCGGTTTACGCCTGCCCTCCCGGATCTGTGCACTCCCTCGCAGGCCTCGTGGGTACCCAGCCCCCACCTCAAGCCTCCACCTCACTTCTCACCCGTTGGAATGTGTGAGAGTTGAATCCACTGTCTGCCCGTGGCTCCAAGGCTCCTCTCCCTCTATTGTTCCATTGTTTTCCAGGCAATTTCTCCACTATTTAGTCACAGTTCCAGTTTAGTCTTGGGAGGAGGTCAGCATGACTCCCATCAGTCCTCCGCCATCTTCCGAAGTCAGGATTATTTTTAAAAATAAAGATAAATCCATTGAGCCTAATATAAAATAAGCACTTTGCATATTGGAGCTATAATTACTTCTGTGGTAGAATCCCTCTGTAATTTTAATGTCAAAGGAAATAAGAAGATATAGTCTCATTAATGTATTGAGTGTTTATGTAATATAGTTTGAGGAGCATATGCTTTAAACAACATTTATTTGAGCCCACATAAAATGAGCTAGGCGGTTTGACCTCATTTTGCCGTTATGTTAGAGAGCACAGTATAGAAAATATGTTGAATAAAATATTTTTTAAAAGTTTGTGTAACTGAGAAGTGAGGAAGGTGCATAGTTTTTGCTTTATACATTTAAATATCAGGGTAAATTTTAACAAGTAGATGGAGAAAAATAGCTCTATTATTAATTAAAATTGACAGCAGCCTATATTGAATTCCCTAATACTTTCCTATCAAAATAATATTCAATTTACTCACATTTTTAACACATAAAAATGTGCTTTAGCATTCTCAGGTTATCACCTAAATTGAAAGTCAAAATTCTAACTCACGTGTTAACATACTCATCACTCACATGTCTATCAGTCAGTCTCTGCCTTTGATCTTCATATAACCTACATGAAGCAGGTGTAAATGTAAAGTGATGGCTTTTTTTATGAAACTGAATTTCTAAGCAGACTTCACACTTAAAAATGTATATGCGTTATATTTGCATGATTTCATGACATTCAAATAATTAGTTGGTTTAAATAAGTCACTGAGAAAGGATGGACAAACTATTGGTTCTTCTTCTGTTGGTTCAAACAAATGGTTGATGAAATTAAAAAGTAATAGTTGATAAAAATTATAATTTTTCATGTTTTGTATAGAAAAGATCTCTGAGTATTCATTAAGCTTTTAGCTGTTAGAGTCATAAGGTCCATTTTTGCCATATTGAATATTTTTATATAACAATTACAGGTCTGTCTCATCACAGTAAATGAATATTGTTTTGTCTGTTGGGTAGACAGTTAATTTTCAAAAAAATGAAATCGCCTGATACAAGCACAAGAATTAAAAAGAAGTTCAGGAATGCCTTGGTAAATCCTGTGATTTGTTGAGCTGCCCTATGATTGTACTTTTTTATACTATAGAATTCCCATAAAAGAACCTACAATTTAATTTATAAAGCTACTCTAGCTTTCAGGAATTTTCTAAGATTGTAAAGCTAGGCACTAAAAATAGTAGAGATTGAACTTCATCCTTCTAGATCTCATTTTAATCTACCATTTTTCCCTTCCCATTGATGGTATATTTTTTTTTAAATCCTTACCCGAGGACATTTTTTTTTTTCATTGCTTTTGTAGAGAGTGGAAGGAAGAGAGAAACATTGATGTGAGAGAGAAACATTGATTAGGTTGCAGCCCATGTGAACCTGGACCGGGGATCATACTCACCCAGGACTGGGGATCAAATGCACAACCTAAGTATGTGCCCTGACCAGGAATCAAACTTGAAACCTTTTGGTTATGGAATGACATCCCAGCCACCCGAGCCACACCAGCCAGAGCCATTGATTAGTATTTTTAAAGCTGTATTTGGCTTTAACATAACTGTTAAGGATTCAATTGTATCTCCCTAAAATCTGTATGTTACAGTCCTAACCACTAGTATCTCAGAACGTAACTCTACTTGAAAATAGGATCATTGAAGATGTAATTTGTTAAGATAGAAGTAGGTTGGGCTTCTAATCCAATATGAGTGGTATCCTCGTAACAAGAAGAAATTTGAATACTGAGACAGACATACAGAGAGAGAAGATGTTGAAACACACCTACAAGAAGACAGCCATCTATCAGCCAAGGAGAATTCCTCACAGAACTCAGAAGATATCAGCTCCACTGACACTTTGATTTTTGAACTTCTAGCCTCCAGAACTGTGAGGCTTCCAGACAATGATGTTTTGTTGTTAAAAATGCCTAATTTGGGGTACTTCGTTAAGGCAGCATCGGCAAACTAATAGAACTGCCAAAAAGGAAGCCTTCAAGGAGAAAGCCAATCATAAATTGCCTCCTTGCACCTGGAATAACGCTGACATAAGCATGATGGTTTCTGTCTTGTACTTCCCAGGAAGGGGATAAAAAGGAAATGGGGCAAATAATAAAGTTTATTTCAAAAGTATTTATTTCTTCAATCCCCTGTAATATATTCCTAGGGGTCCTTTTCAACATACAGATAATGAATGAATACGTGTAAAATGCTTTGAGCTCTTTAGAGGAGAAATGTCAGATGACTATAGCTATAGTCTATCACAATTAATGACTCTGATTAGAAGTGAATGCAGTTCTGGGTGATTCAGATTGCTCTAATACACCAATTGTGTCATTTGTTTCCAACTTTATCTTTATTTTTAACACCACTGTACAATAAACTTGAAATGCCTTTTTATGACTAGGTTTGCTGTGAAGGAAACAGTTAACAATGATAGCTGAGAGTGGAAAGCAAAGTTAGAGAATAACTGTGCAGTCCGGGGAGAGGGAAGAGCAGGAGCAGGTGACTTTAGGTATAACCGTGTGAATGCCTGGACCAGAAAACTTGAGGAGAGGCCTGGGGGCAACGCTCTCTGGTGAGGTTAAGACTTTCTGACCTAGTCAGAGTAAACAGATAAGCGTCTTGGGGACTCATTGCCCTCTTGAATGAGTAGAGTTGGAGAATTGCTTCAGGGCCTGCTTCTAGGGGTTGGCAGCTAGTGATTACTTGGACCTTACATTTCTACACATTTTTCTTCTATTATAGTGAAATATGAAGGCAGCGCAAATAAGTTTCTAAAATGTGAACATATCCTCCAAGTGGGCAGGTGGCAAAGGTTAAAACTGGTGGTCTTTAGAGTATTCCTATTTTGAGTTTTCAGTTACCTTTGCTCACCTTTGTTTAACAGTTTCCAAAACTTCCCTCAGATAGTGAGCTTTTTCTCTGACACATGTCCCCCTTTTCTGTGAGTGAACATTTGAGCAATAACATTCTTTGTTCCTATACTAACACTATAACTTTTATACTAAACATAAGATTTACTGAGCCTCTGTAAAATGTTCATGGTGGTAATATCCCGATTCACAGGCAAGGTCACTGAGACCCAGAAAAATACAGTTATTTGGCAATGGTGGTATTTGGACAGGTTTCTAAACCTCCTGTTAGACACTGCTTAGACTTCAGTTGTCATTGGAGGCTGGCAAAATTGGGAGAAAAGATTGACACAGTTTGTCTTTAGAAACACCATTTTCCTCCTTCTTGAATTTCTGCTCCATTTTCCTTCTTGAGAGTATTATCTTGTTCTCAGTTGGTGACATGCCAATCACTCCTAAGCTTTTGCTATTAAACTTGGTGCTTGCTGACTGGGACTTACTGAAGATGGCACACTACTCGGAGACACTGCGTTGGAAAAGACAACTTGATACCGATAGTATTAAAGACCTACTATTGGAATGGCAGGCAATGGGATTGCTTCTTTGTTAGAGACACTGCTCAAAAATCTCTCCCACAGGCTTTCAATATTACTTGCTTAAAAAGCCATCCTCAAATATTGTTCACCACACATGCCCCATCCATGTTTAAGAGCTCATTTATTTTTCATCGAAGTCCCGAACTGGGCTCAACAAACTTGTCTAGATTGGGAATTTGACCATACTTTGAGCTTTGTTATTACTATGATTAAGTTGTGGGCTCAATCCTCAGTTTCTTTGCCCTGTAGCTGTAGGAGATATGATTTATATGCTGCCAAGCAGGCCCATATTTAGTATTTAATTGCTAGTTAATCATTTTCAGGTCTACAGTGTCTCTTTCCAAAGCATTAGTTGTCACCAGCAACGGTTATTCATTTCCATTGTCTTTATTTTTTCAAATGACTGATTTATAGATGTCTAGTATGTTTCCTTCAAGTATACGTTCTAGTTTGCCAGCACCCAGTTTTCAGCCATCCTTGTGCCGACAGCTAACTTTACCTACATGCTCTGATAGAGTACATCTTGCCAGCTGTAGTGTGGCCCCCAAAGATGCCCATCTCCATTACTCACACATCTATCATACCCTCCCCTCGAGTTGCAATAATCTTACTGACTACCTCTAATAAATGGATTATGGCAAGATAATGGGATGTCACTGCCTTGATTCAGTTACAGAAGACTGACTTTAGTCTTGCTGGCATTCTCTCCTGAGTTCTTTTTTGCTTGCTGTGATACCAGCTTTGTTTCATAGGTATTCTTTAAAGAGGTTGCCATGGCAGAGAAATGGGTGACAATTCCAGCAAACAATTTATGAGGAACTGAGACCTTAGTCCAACAGGCCATGAGGAGCTAAATCTTGCCAACAATTAATAGGAGTGAGCTAGAAAGCAAATCCTTTTCAGTTGAGCCTTGAGATGACTGCAGCCTTGTAAAAGACTCAGCAGCTAAGGACTTTAAAAAACAGTGATATAATAAATGTTACTCAGCTTTGGAGAAATCTGTTGCATAGCAACATAAAAATTAATATATATATATATATATATATATATATATATATATATATGCCCTGAGATTAGTGATTATTGTAGCCAGCCTCCAAGATGGCCCCAAATGACCCCTGACTACTACTATGTATTTATATCCTTGTGTAGTCTTCTATGTTGTACCTGGATTGCTCTCTGAGACCCATGGTATATGACAGAAATTTTTAGTGTGTCATGTGTGAGATTAGATTCTTAAGAATATGGCCTTTGTCTTGTGCTAGCATTTTCTCTCTCTCTCTCTTTGACTCTCTTTCTCTCAATCTCTGTCTCTGTCTCTCTCTCTCTCTCTCTCATATCATTTGTTCTGGTGGGAAGCCAGGTGCCATTTCATGGGGCTCCTCTATGGAGATGTCCATGTAGTGGAAAAATGAGTTGTCCACCCAATAGCCAGCGAAGAACTAAAGCCGATGATGATCACATGAGAAATCTTAGAAGAGGATCCTTCAGTTTCAGTGGAGCCTTAAGCTGAATGGAGTTTCATCTGATAGCTAGACTACAACCTCGTAAGAGACCCTAATCTAGTGCCACAGAGCTGAGATGCTTCTGGAGTCTTATACTCAGAATTTGTGTGACGATAAATGTCTGTTGTTATAAATTGCCAAGTTTTGGAGTAATTTGTCATACAGCAATTGATAATTTATATAACGGTCCATAATACAATTTTAATGTCTTGCTTATTTTGGCCACTCCTAAACTGGAGTGAAGATTAGAGTTCAGGAAATGTATTGGATAATGCTATCAGGATATCTACTTGTGGAGGGAAGAAAAAAAAAACAATTAAAAAAAGGAAAAATTTATCCTGTGGTGCAATCATAAGAAAACTTCAGATGAATTAGTAGGGCACTCTGAAGCTGGAGTTAGCAACAATTTGAATGGGGGATCATTCCTTTATGCGCCTGCATCCAGGAGGTAGGCTACATAGTGAAGAGCATATGAATCTTGAGTAAAAGAGCTCTATTCAGCTGAGCAGACTCCCAGGGAAGATTAACTGCTGAGATCTATCAACCACCAAATTTCCTGAGAGACAGCATGCTACAGCGAATGCTACATTTAACACAGGCATAATTGCTCTCATCAAAGGAGAATACTGTAATAGTCACATAAAGCAAAACTTAAGTAATAAAATGAAGTAAAATTCAGTGCAACTTTTCTGAAATAGAAGACTTGAAGCTACATTGTAAAGGGCAAAAAGTAGGAAAAATAATCCTGTATATTAAAAAGTAAGAAAGAGGCTAGAAAATTCAAAACATAATGCAACCTTACTTAAATATTTCTATGTATATGTTTGCATATTTTATTAAAAATTTTAGTTACTTAAGAATATATAATTTTTAAGTATATTTTATTGATTATGCTATTGAGTTGTCCCATTTTTTTCTCTCCTTTATCATCCTCTACCCTACACTCCCCTTTCCTCCAGCATTCCCCTCCTTTGTTCATGTCCATGGGTTTTATATATATATATATATAAGTTCTTTGGCTTCTCCACTTCCTATACTATTCTTAATCTCCCCCTGTCTATTTTGTGCCTATCAATTATGCTTCTTATTCCCTGTACCTTTTCCCCATTCTCTTTCCTCCTCCTCCCTGCTGATCTCCCTCTATGTGACCTCCATTTCTATGATTCTGTTCCTGTTCTAGTTTGCTTAGTTTGTTTTTGTTTTTTAGGTTCAGTTGTTGATAGTTTGTGAGTTTGTTGTCATTTACTGTTCATAGTTTTGATCGTCTCTTTCTTAGATAGGTCCTTTTAACATTTCATATAATAAGGGCTTGGGATGATGAACTCCTTTAACTTAACCTTATCTGGGAAGCAGTTTATCTGCCCTTTAATTTTAAATGATAGCTTTACTGGATAGAGTAATCTAGGTTGTAGGTCCTTGCTTTTCATGACTTCAAATACTTCTTTCCAGTCTCTTCTTGCCTGTAAGGTTTCTTTTGAGAAATCAGTTGATAGTCTTATGGGAACTCCTTTGTAAATTCTCTCCTTTTCTCTTGTTGCTTTTAAGATTCTTTCCTTATCTCTAATCTTGGATAGTTTCATTATGATGTGTCTCAGTGTGTTTCTCCTGGGATCTAACTTCTTTGTGACTCTCTGTGCTTCCTGAACTTGCTGTCTACTTCCTTCATTAGATTGGGTAAGTTTTCCTTCATTAATTTTTGAAATAAGTTTTCATTTTTTGCTCTTCTTCTTCTCCTTCTGGCGCCCTAATGATTTGGATGTTGGAATGTTTAAAGCTGTCCCAGAGGTTCCTCAGCCTCCCCTCATTTTTTTGAATTCTTATTTCTTCATTTTGTTCTGGTTGAATGTTTATTTCTTCCTTCTGTTCCAAATCGTTGATTTGAGTCCCAATTTCCTTCCCTTCACTGTTGGTTCGCTGTACATTTTCCATTATTTCACTTTTTATAACCTTCACTTCTTCCTTCATTTTGCTATCATACTCAATCATTTCTGTGAGCATCCTGATTACCAGTATTTTGCATTGTGCATCAGTTAGGTTGTCTCTCTCCTCATCGCTTAGTTCTTTTTCTGGGGTTTTGATCTGTTCCTTCATTTGAGTCATATGTCTTTGTCTTGGCACACCTTTTATATTCTAAAGGGCAGGGCCTTAGGTATTCACCAGGGTGGGGCAAACCACTTTGCTGTGTTGTGGCACAGTATGTGAGGAACGGGTCAGGGAGGGATTATTGCCATTGCCACTTACTTGCTTGGTTCTTGCTCCACTTTTAGTCACTTCCCACAAGCTGATTGTGTCCTTTCAGGTGCTGATTCCTGGGTGGGTGGGCTTGTGTACATTCTAGGCCCTCCAACAGATTCTCTTGTGAGACTGGAAGTTTTTCCTGCCGGTGCAACTGCCACAGGTTCTTATAGCCTGAGGTTTTGAGGTTTTAGTTTCCCACACTGAACCCAAGGTTGTGTGGTCTGTCTTGCTCCCCAGCTGCTCATCTAGGCCTATGCGCATGCAAATGCAGGATATCCTGCTCTCCCAGCTACTGCCTTGTCATGCCTCCAGGCCACCCTGGCTTCCCATCTCAGCCCCTCCTTCCAGTCTGGATGAATGTTTCTTATTTAACTCCTTGGTTGTTGGACTTCCATACAGTTGATTTTCTGGCAGTTCTGTTTGTTTGTTTTTTTAATTAGTTGTTATCCTTATTTTGGTTGTGCAAGGAAGCAAAGCCTATCTACCTATGCCTCCATCTTGACCAGAGGCCCCCCCATGTAGCCGGACTATATAATTTTTAAAAACTCACTAGATGAAATAGAATATCCAAATTAAAAAATTTTAAAGAGAGAAAAGTTTCTGGAGAATCATTTTACTTCAACCAAAGGATAACATATAAATAGTGTCATAGAGAAATTTTACCAACATTTAAGGAACAGATAATTCTAATGATTTTATTTTATTATTTTCTTTTTTTTATAGGTTTGAGGTGTACAATTCTATAATACATCATCTGTATATTGTAGTGTGTTTTCATCACCCCAAGTCAAGTCTCTATCCATAATGATTTATCCCTTCATATCTGCTTCATACCCTCTTGTACTCTCCCTATCCCCTTTTGCTCTGGTATCCCATACTGTTGCCTGTATCTCTGAGGTTTCTATTTTTTTTCTTCCCTAACCCCTTCACCTTTTTTAACCTAGCCACACAACACCCGCCCCACCTCTCTGAAAGCTATCCATCTGTTCTCTACCTATGAGTCTATTTCTATTTTGTTTGTTAGCTTATTTTGTATATCAGATTCCACATATGAGTAAAATCATATGGTACTTGTTATTCTCTGATTGGCTTATTCTACTCAGCCTAATGCTCTTCAGGTACATCCATGTTGTTTCAAAGTGTAAGAGTTACCTCTTTTTTAGAGCTGAGTAGTACTCCCTTGTTTTAAAACTCTCCCAGAGTATCAAAAGAGAAAGAAAGTCCCTCATTCTTTTTACTAAATGAGTATAAAATCAATACAAAATATGTTTTCACAAAAGTTAAAACTGCAGTTTGTTTATGAATATTAAAACAAAAATAGTAAATAAAATATTACTGGTATCTCAAAACAGATTAAGAATAATTTAGTTTTAAACAAATAGGTACTGTTTAAAAAAATGCAAGTGTAACACAAAATTAGGAAATATCTTAATATAGTTGATAATATCAATATATCTAAGGAAAAATCATGTTTAACTATGAAATAAAATGATTTTAGAAAATCAGTCATTTTGCCAACATAGTAGATAGGATGCTCTGTTTTAATAATTTGAATACAAATACACTTTTGTTTTAATCAAACCAAAAATTAGACTAACATTTATTAGTAATTTCTATATATTTTATACAATACTAGGACAATTTTTAAAATACATGGTACTTAATATTTATAACCAAAAATTTAACCTTTACTGTTTCTAATCTCCAGTAGTAAAAAACATTTATATTCTTATAAGCAGTACACCAAAAGTTAATAAGAAACATGTAGAAGTCACATCAAATTTGGGAGGTATTTTCTCTACAAGGCATATGAGCCATGGTTTTTATAGGAAAATATTGCAATTTGAAAATTACTGTTAACGTTGACTGGTCATTCTTTTTTTTTTTTTTTTTTTTTTTTTTTTTTTTTTTTTCAATGCAAGAAATGTTTAGTTTCTACTATTTGCAAGGTACTTTGTTAGCTCCCAAAGAATATACAGAAATGAATAGGATGGTCAGTCTCCTTCCTCATTGGGGGTGAGGGAAAAACATGAGTCAATTATAAGTAATTGTAATGACAAAATAGAGTAGGTACAGTCCCTGAAAGAATTTTGAACGAAGTGGTTGGTCTAATAGTGATGCACTTGCAAAACATCAACAGCTCTCAAATATGATCAACTCTTATTCATCCTCTTCTGTGTGTCTTGCTTCTACACTTTTGCTCAATTGCTTTTAATACTTTTCGACTTCTGTATACAAGTTCTTTATTTTTTTATTTCTTTAACTGCTGCTTATTAGTTACTTTCCTTCTCAAAAAAACTTTTTTTTAATTAAGAAAGGTTTTGTAAAAGCAAGAAAGTTTGAACTCTAGAATAATGAATACCCACATACCCACTGCCTAGATTTAACTATTACCATTTTTTCCATATTGCTTTATCTTTCACTCTGTATGTATATAAAAACATGTTTTTTATTGTCTTTGAACCATTTGAAATTAAGTTGACAGTGTTACGACACAGCACCCCAAAATACTTGAACCTATGTCTCCTAAGAATAAGGGTATTCTCTTTTATAACCATAATACCATTATCTTACATTAAAGACAAGTAATATAAATTAAGAAATAAAATTAACCATGATAAAATAATGCCATGTAATAGCTGGTCTATATTCAAAATTTCCTGTGTCCTACAAATAAACTTTTCTGGCTGTTTTTTTTTTTTTTTTTTTTTGTTTTTTTTTTTAAGTTATAAAAATTTATTTTTATTTTTTTTTTTGTATTAATTTATTTACTTTTTAAATACATTTGTCTCTGCCTTCCCCCCCCTTTCCCTTGCCCCCTCCCACCTTCCCTCCCTCAGCTCTTCCCCTTTGGTTTTGTCCATGAGTCCTTGCTATATGTTCCTTGACTTTCCCCTTCCCTTCCCTTTCCCTGCCCCCCCCCTTCCCTCTTGTCTCTGTTGATTTCTTTTCCTTTCAGTGTTGCTGGCCATATTTGCCTTGCTTCTTTGCATTGTTGGTTAGGTTCCGCTTATAGGTGAGATCATATGGTATTTGTCTTTCGCCCCCTGGCTTATTTCGCTTAGCATGATGCTCTCCAGTTCCATCCATGCTGTTGCGAAGTTTAGTACTTCTTTTTTTCTTTCTGCTACGTAGTATTCCATTGTGTATATGTACCATAATTTTTTGATCCAATCATCTACTGATGGGCATTTAGGTTGCTTCCAACACTTGGCTATTGTAAATTGTGCTGCTATGAACATTGGGGTGCATAGGTTCTTTTGTATTGGCGTTTTGGTGTTCTCAGGGTATAGTCCCAGCAGGGGAATCGCTGGATCAAAAGGCAGTTCCATTTTCAGCTTTCTGAGGAAATTCCACACTGCTTTCCATAGTGGCTGCACCAGTCTGCATTCCCACCAACAGTGGACTAGAGTTCCCTTTTCTCCACAGCCTCGCCAGCACCTGTTGTTTGTGGATCTGTTTATGATGGCCATTCTGACCGGTGTGAGGTGGTACCTCATGGTGGTTTTGATCTGCATTTCTCTAATGGCTAGTGATGCAGAGCATCTTTTCAAATGCCTCTGGGCCCTCTGTATCTCCTCCTTAGAAAAGCATCTGCCCAGGTCCTTTGCCCATTTTTTGATTGGATCGTTTGTCTTCTTGGAGTAAAGTCGAGTGAGTTCTTTGTATATCTTGGAGATCAAACCTCTATCTGATGTATCATTAGCAAATATATTTTCCCAAATGGTTGGCTCCCTTTTCATTTTGCTGATGTTTTCTTTAGCCGTGCAGAAGCTTCTTATTTTGATGAGGTCCCACTTGTTTATTCTTTCCTTTATGTCCCTTGCTTTAGGAGACATATCAGTGAAAAAATTGCTGCGTGGGATATCTGAGAGTTTCCTGCCAATGTTCTCCTCTAGGACTTTGATGGTGTTGCGACTTATATTTAAGTCTTTTATCCATCTTGAGTTTATTTTTGTGTATGGTGTCAGCTGATGATCCAATTTCAATTTTTTGCATGTAGCCATCCAGCTCTCCCAACACCATTTGTTGAAGAGGCTGTTATTGCTCCATTTTATGCTTCTGCCCCCTTTGTCAAATATTAGATGTCCATAGAGACCTGGGCTTATTTCTGGGCTTTCTATTCTGTTCCACTGGTCTATGGGTCTGTTCTTGTGCCAGTACCAGATTGTTTTGAGTATAGTGGCTTTGTAGTAGAGTTTGATGTCCGGTATTGTGATCCCTCCTACTTTGTGTTTCTTTCTCAAAATTGCTGCAGCTATTCGAGGTCGTTTATGGTTCCATATAAATTTTTGAAATGTCTGTTCTATTTCTGTGAAATACGTCATTGGTATCTTAATAGGGATTGCGTTGAATCTATAAATTGCTTTTGGTAGTATGGACATTTTAAGGATATTAATTCTTCCAATCCATGAGCACGGTATATGCTTCCATTTATTTGTGTCTTCCTTAATTTCTTTTTTCAATGTTGTATAGTTTTCTGCATACAGGTCTTTTGTGTCTTTGGTTAAATTTATCCCTAGGTACTTTATCTTTTTTCGTGCTATATCGAATGGTATATTTTTTCTGATTTCTTCTTCTTCTATTGCATTGCTGGTGTACAAAAACGCCTTTGATTTCTGAATGTTGACTTTGTATCCTGCTGTTTTGCCAAATTCACTTATTAGGTTGAGGAGTTTTTTGGTAGAGTCTACAGGGTTCTCTATGTACACTATCATGTCATCTGCAAACAATGATAGTTTTACTTCCTCCTTTCCTATTTGGATGCCTTTTATCTCTTTCTCTTGTCTGACCGCTGTGGCTAGGACTTCCAATACGATGTTGAAAAGAAGCGGTGAGAGCGGACATCCTTGGCGTGTTCCCGATCTTAGTGGGAAAGCTTTCAGTTTTTGCCCGTTGAGTATGATATTGGCTGTAGGTTTTTCATATATGGCCTTTATTACGTTGAGGAATGCCCCATTGATTCCCATTTTGCTGAGTGTTTTGATCATAAATGGGTGCTGTACCTTGTCAAATGCTTTTTCTGCATCTATCGAGATGATCATGTGGTTTTTGTCTTTTCTTTGATTTATGTGGTGTATCACGTTTACTGATTTGCGTATATTGAACCATCCCTGCATCCCTGGGATGAATCCCACTTGATCGTGATGGATAATCTTTTGAATGTATTGCTGGATGCGGTTTGCCAATATTTTGTTGAGGATTTTAGCATCTATGTTCATCAGCGAAATTGGCCTGTAGTTTTCTTTCTTTGTAGGGTCTTTATCTGGTTTGGGGATCAGGGTGATGCTGGCCTCATAGAAGGAGTCTGGCAGTCTTCCCTCCTCTTGGATTTTTTGGAATAGTCTGAGAAGGACAGGGGTTAGCTCTTCCTTAAATGTTTTGTAAAATTCTCCTGGGAAACCGTCTGGCCCTGGACTTTTGTGTGCTGGGAGTTTCTTGATTACTGCTTCAATTTCCCCAACTGTTATCGGTCTGTTCAAGCTTTCTGTTTCTTCCTCCTTCAGTGTTGGAAGATTATACTTTTCTAAAAATTTGTCCATTTCATCCAGATTTTCAAATTTCTTGGCATATAATTGTTCATAATAGTTTCTGATGATCATTTGTATTTCTGTGGTATCAGTTGTTATTTCTCCTCTTTCATTTCTGATATTATTAATTTGGGTCCTCTCCCTTTTATTCTTGATGAGTCTGCTTAAAGGTTTGTCCACTTTATGAATCTTTTCAAAGAACCAGCTTCTGGATTGGTTGATCCTCTGAATTGTTCTTTTTGTCTCTATGTCATTCAGTTCTGCTCTAATCTTGACTATTTCCTTCCTTCTACTTGCTCTGGGATTTATTTGTTGTTGTTTCTCCAGTTCTTCAAGTTGTAGTGTTAGGTCTTTTATTTGAAATGTTTCTATCTTTTTAAGGTAAGCCTGTATTGCTATGAACTTCCCTCTCAGGACCGCCTTTGCTGTGTCCCATAGGTTTTGGACAGTTGTCTGTTCATTTTCATTTGTTTCCAGAAATTTTTTGATTTCTTCTCTTATCTCATTATTGACCCATTCATTGTTTAAAAGTGTACTGTTCAGTCTCCATGAGTTTCCAAGTTTTTGAAGTTTCTCTTTGAGTTTGATTTCGAGTTTCAAGGCCTTGTGGTCTGAGAAAAAGTTTGGTATTATTTCAATTTTCCTGAATTTACTGAGGCTTGCTTTGTGTCCTATCATGTGGTCTATCTTTGAAAAACTGCCATGAGCATTTGAAAAGAATGTGTATTTTTCTTCTTTGGGATGTAAGATTCTATATATGTCAGTTAAGTCTCTTTGATTCAGTGTTTCATTCAGCTCCACGATATGTTTATTAATGTTTTGTTTGGAAGATCTGTCCATTTTGGACAGTGGGGTGTTGAAATCCCCTACTATCAGTGTGTTGCTATCTATATCTTTTTTGAAGTCATCCAACAATTTCCTTATAAACTTGGGGGCTCCTATATTGGGAGCATATAAGTTTACAATATTGATGTCTTCTTGATAGATTCTTCCTTTAAGTATGATAAAGTGCCCCTCTGGGTCTCTCTTTATGGCCTTTGCTTTGAAATCGACTTTGTCTGATACAAGTATGGCAACGCCAGCCTTTTTCTCATGTCCATTTGCTTGGAATATTATTTTCCATCCCTTTACTTTCAATCTGTGTAGGTCTTTTGCTCTGAGGTGGGTCTCTTGTAGGCAGCATATGTGTGGGTCATGTTTTCTTATCCACTCAGCTACCCTGTGTCTTTTGATTGGGGCATTTAGTCCATTCACATTGAGAGATATTACTGATAGAAACTTACTCATCTTTTCTCTTTGTACTTGTGTTCCTCTCCGTCTCATTCTTTTCCTTCATCTGCTTAAACCAGTCCCCTTAGCATATCTTGGAGTGCTGGTTTGGTAGAGATGTATTCTTTTAGCTTTCTTTTGTCTGGGAAACTCCGTATTTCTCCTTCTATTTTAATGGAGAGCCTAGCTGGGTAGAGCAGCCTTGGCTGTAGGCCCTTGCTTTTCATGGCTTGGAATATTTGTTGCCATTCCCTTCTGGCTTGGAGTGTTTCTGTTGAGAAGTCAGCTCCTAGGCGTATCGGGGCCCCCCTTGTATGTTACTTTCTCCTTCTCCCTTGCTGCCTTGAGGATTCTCTCTTTGTCTTTGACATTTGCCATTTTAATGATGATGTGTCTTGGAGTGGACCTCCTTGGGTCCTTCTTGAGTGGGGTCCTCTGTGCCTCCTGGATCCATGAGAGCCTTTCTCTCCTCAAATTAGGGAAATTTTCCATCATTACTTTTTCGAGGAGGTTCTCTATTCCTTGCTCCTCTTCTTCTCCTTCTGGTATCCCTATTATACGGATATTATTGCGTTTCAGGTTGTCCTGCATTTCCCTAAATGCTTCTTCATTCTTTTTGAGCCGTTTTTCCATTTCTTGCTCTTTCTGGGAGCTTTTTTCTACCTTATCCTCCATCTCACTGATTCGATCCTCAGCTTCATCCAGCCTGCTTTGGATTCCTTCTACTGTGTTCTTCAATTCAGAAATGGTATTCTTCATATCCTCTTGTGTCTTCTTGATAGTTTCTATGTCCTTTTCCAGGCTGATATAGTTTGCTGTAAGATCCTGATAGTTTCTCTGCAGTTTCTCATAGTTCTCTTTGAGCTGGCTGAGCTCATTGAGCTTCCTTAGAACCATTGTTTTAAATTCCATATCTGATAGTTCCCTTGCCTCTATTTCATTGAGCTCTCTCTGTGGGGAGTCCCCTTTTCCACTCATTTGGGGAGAACTTCTTTTTCTTCCCATTTTTGTGAGAGTCTGTTAAGTATTTTTGTCCTTTGCTTTTCTTTCTGGGCTTGCCTCTGATGATGTCAGTTGTTGACCCTATAGGGCCTTGGGTTGTTTGTTTGAGCCTTTCAGGAGTCTAATGCCTGTGTCTGACTCCTGCTTGGAACAGCTCTGTGACCCCTTCGGTCAGGGCTGGGCTATTTTTTGGGATCTCTCTGCGCTCTCACGAGAGCTCCTTGAGCGCGTTCCCAGCGCGGCAGGGTCCCCCACCTGCCTGGGCTCGCATGTGTTTGCCCCAGACCAGAGGGCTTATTCGCGACCTCCCGTGCTCATCTGACCTCCCTGGCACGCGAGCTTCGCGGCACTGGTCAGTTTAGAGTCTTCTATTGTGTGTTTTCCCCGCTTTTGGCTCTTTGGGTGCGTTGCTTGCCCTCGCCAAATGGGGACTACGGAAATGGGAGGAAATCAGCTCTCCGGTTAATCCTGTTTCTGGTCTCTCCTCCAGGGACTCTGGGCAGCTCTACTTATTTTGTGGGCCGCTCTGCAATCGCGGCGGGCGGGTCAATTTACGCCTGCCCTTGCCCCTCTGTGCAATCCCTCGCAGGCCGTATGGGTGCCAGTCTGTGTGAGGCCTTGCCGGCAGGTGCAAGCGTTTGCCAGCCCGGGTGGGTCACACACACGCTCGCCAACCCTCGCCAGTCACTCGGCGCAAGTGTGCGCGCCTGCTCTGGGTGTTTTGGGGGTGTCTATGTTTGCTTTTCGGCTTTTGGCTCTTTGGGGGTGTGGCCTCTTCCCGCGCAATGGAGACTTCGGCAAGGAGAAGGAGTCAGGACTCCCCGGTTCCTCCTCCCGTTCTTTCCCCAATGCCTCCGTTTCTAGTCTCCCCTCAGGGGCCTCTGGGCAGTTCTGTGACCCCTTCGGCTGAGGATCCAACCCCTGTGCGGACTGCGTTTCAATCGCAGGCAGTCTGGTTCATGCGCGCCCCGCTTCTGCCTCTTTGGGGTCGCGCCTTTCCAGCCCACAATGGAGACTACCGAACGGGGAGGGAGTCGGGACTCCCCGGTTCCTCCTCCCGTTCTTTCCCCAATGCCACTGTCTCCAGTCTCTCCTCAAGGCTCTCCCAGACAGTCTGCACTCAGCCCCGCAGGTCACAGGCGCACAAGCTGTGTGCAGAGCTCACAAAAGGCAGGTTAATTGATTCCCTTATGCCTGAGCGAGATGGTAGCTGCAGAGTGGGAAGTGCGTTATCACCCGGGCTCCACCGGCCGCAGAGTCAGTTCTCTTCACAAAGTTTTCCTCACCAGTCTTTTCCCAGGCACCAGCCCACCCTGCTGCCGCCTGTACCCAGCGATCAAGGAGGGTGGCTGCCGCTGCAACTTTTGCGTTTGCCCTTTAAATGTCTTTTTGCATCCCCAGCCACCTGTCTCTGGCAGAGAGTGCCCCTAAGCTTTTTGGGGTTGCGTTTTGTCTGTATTTTCTCGGCTTTAGCGGCTGTAGTTTAGGGGTTCCTGTTTATGATTCAGACCCCGTTCTTCCCGGGGGGACGCTAACTGGCCGTTTCAATGTCCCTCTGGTGCCAGTGCCCGTGCGCACCCAGCCCACCCTCTCGAGCCTCCACCGCAATTCTCACCCGTTGGGATGTGTGAGAGTCGAATCCGCTGTCCGCGGCACCAAGGCTCCTCTCCCACTATCGCTCCACTGCTTTCCAGGTGATTACTCCATTATTTAGTTGCAATTCCAGTTTGGTTTTGAGAGGAGGTCAGTGTGACTCCCTTTCACTCCTCCGCCATCTTTTTCCAAAAAACTCTGGTCATTCTTTTCTATAGTGGATTTACAGGCAGGTCCTTAGTCCTAGAGTCTGCATGAACCAGTGTGGAGGTGGTGTGAGATGTGAAGGAATGCTCATAAGATATTTTTTTCTTCTCTATCAGAGCCCCATTTTAAAATCTGTTCTGTCAGCCAGATACCCATGCATGGAATAACAACTTGGAATAATGTTACAGTACTGCAGAGCTGTTAAAAGAGTCCCTAAAAGGTGTTTCATCTTCACCAACCCTTTACATAGCATAGACTTTAGCCTTTCTTTTCCCAACACATAATTTTTTAAAATTTTACCTCTCTTTCAAAGATACATATGGGTAAATGTAACCTTTTAGCAACAAACAGTAATGGCAAAGGTTGAAGAAGGAAGTATATCACTTCCCCAGACTCATGGATAGAAAGCAGACTGACAGCTCTGGGCCAGGGCTGGGGGTGGTGTTGGTGAGTGGAGGGATTGAGCAACAAAGAAAAAGAGTTCAGGGACACGGACAACAGTGTGGTGATTACAGATGGGAGGGGATTAAGTGGAGGTAGAAGACAGTGTAGGGAGATAAACGGTAATGGGAAAAAATACAATAACAAAATTAAATAATAAAAAATAAAAAAGTCACTTCCTAAGGCTACAGACAGTAATATAATGCACTGTATTTCATTCAGTAGTATCCATTTCATTTGAATGCATGAATATATACAAGAATAAGAGATTTTATTTTTTATAATTTTTTTTTACTTTCAAGATAAATTAATTAAAATTTTGATAAACTTAACTTGAGAATTATTTACAACTTAACATAAAAATGTGAAATATATTTTGTCTTCTTTTATTGAAAAAAGCAATACAATGATACAGTAACCAAAGGAAAAAAATCTCCTAAACTTTTGATTGTTTACAGTTTACCATTCCATTGGAGTATTAGTAAAATTGAATGGAATAAAAACACAGACATTAAACACTTTTATCAACTTAAAATATACAGGCTTTTTTTTATTTGAATAATGACTAGAAGTCAAAAATTATAATGATTACTGGCTAAAAATAATGGATTCTAGTTCAATTTGTGTTCTTTTTCCTCTTTTTCTCTACCTTATCTTTCACTCTTTTTTAATGAACATTGATTTCTAAAATACTTCTTTTCCATTTGTTGGCAATACACAAACCTACATATGCATGCAATAGAAGGTAAGCTTCAGGAGGACAAGGAAGAGCTTGGTCTGCTTTGCTTATTCCTCCATCACTGGTGCCTAGAACAGAGCATGACACTTACTAGTCCTGAAGACATATTTGCTGAATAAATGAACAAAAAAATTACTGCAAAGAAATAGCAAATTGTCTTAAATTTTATTTATTTATTCCCTCTAAAATTAGGAAAATTGAATACTTTTCATAAAATATAATTGCTTGTGTACTGGTATTTAACAAAATAATAGATTGATGCATTTTTATAGTATTTCATGCTGTAATCCTCTGCTGGATAAAGACATTTTGATAAAGGAGACTTAGTCAGTAATCAAAAACTTTCCAACAAAGAAAAGCCTAGGAACAGATGGCTTCACAGGTGAATTCTACCAAAACTTAAAGAAGAATTAACATCAAACTTTCAAAAAATAGAAAAATAAATAATTCCAAATAATCTCTCTAAGATCTGCATCACAATGATATCAAAACCTGATAAAGACACCGCAAGGAAACTATAGGTAAACATACCCAAAGAACCTCAAAATCCTCAAAAAAAATCAGTAGACAAAATTTAAAAGCACATTAAATGGATATGACCAAGTAGGATTTATCCCTGGGATGCAAGGGCATTTTAACACGTGCAAGTCAAATACTCTGATATACCACATTAACAGAATAAAGGACTAAAACCACATTATTATATCAATAAGTACATAAAAAGAATTTCACAAAATTCAACACAATTTTATGACAAAAATTCTCAACAAATTAGGCATAGAAGGAACCTGCCTCAGCCCAATAAGTGCCACATATATTAATTTCACACCTAATATCATACTCAAGGGTGAAAACTAAAAGTTTTTCCTCTGAGGTCTGAAACAAAGCAAGAATGTTTACTCTTTCTACTTCAACTTTTTAAAAGATTTTACTTATTTATTTTTAGAGAGAGTAAGGGAGGGAGAAAGAGAGGGAGAGAAACATCAATGTGTGGTTGCCTCTTGCACATACCCACCTGGGGACTTGGCCCATAACCCAGGCATGTGCCCTGCACTGGGAATTAAACCAGTGGCTCTTTGGTTCGCAGGCCGGCACTCAAACCACTGAGCCATACCAGCCAGGGCTCTACCTCTATTTAAATATTTTATTGGAAATCATAGACAGAGAAATTAGGGAAGAAAAACAATTAAACAGCATCCACATTGGAAAGGCAGAAGCAAAATTAAATTTGTTTGCATATGAGATGATTATATATATATAAAACTCTTAAAGATTTCACTAAAAACTGTTAGAATGAATAAATGAATTTAACAAGGTTGCAGGATACAAAATCAATGTACAATAATCAGATGAATTTCTACATACCAACAATTTATTTGAAAAATTAAATGATTCCATTTAAAATTGCATCAAAAATAATAAAATACTTAGGATTAAGCATAGCCAATGCTTGTATGCTAAAATATAACACATAATAGATGCAACTAGTAAGAAGATAACTACCAGTCCTGGGGCCTTCATTATATATAAATCACACGCAGGATCATAAGACTACAACACGTCGACACCCAATCCTGCATGTGGTTCCTATCAGCATTATGGCTTTTGCTGAATAGTTTATTTCACTCACTAGACCATGAGAATCATTTTGTCCTTGTTTATTAGGAGAAAATTTTAGCATGGAAGGCCTCTTTTTGGAAAAAAGTTCTACTACATGAAAAGGACATCAGTGTGGTGATTCTCTAATTGAAATTAATTGACTGAAATATGACATGTAGTCGAATTTGTTTTTGGAATTTTACTGATTAGTCATTATAATTTGATGACTCAAAAAATATAAGAGTCAGTTTTTGTGGTGTTAGTTCACTGCTTCCTTTTAAAAAGGACACTTCCTCCACCCACTGTGTGATCTGGTTATAGCTGTCGCACAGCGGTTACCTTTCCGTCTGCAGAGTGGGAGGGTTGTGAAGTCTGCCAGTGTCTTCAGCCTTAGATCTGGTCAGAGACAGACAAGAACGTATTTTTTTATTGAATTTCCCAAGTTGGAGTGCTTCACAGCAAGACAGAAAGATATAAGTAGAAAAATATGGGGGATAGAATGCAAAATTGGTTTTATATTACCTAAAGCAGGACAGGGTGAGGAGAAATAATAGAAAGAAGTCAGGGAGGATTCTGGATCAACAGGGCACAGGGAGGATTCTGGGCTGCATATCATTGGCTTTTGTTTTATTTCATTCCTCTCTCTCTCCCTGACCTTCTTCCTTTCTTTCCACAGCTATTTGTTTAGTATCTACTTTGAGTTAGATTGCTAGGCAAGTAAAGAAACTTGCTTTAACTGAGGAAACTTGATGCTTAAGATACTATATTATTATATTCATAGATGCTCAATTTTTTTCCTTTCCTTTTCTTTATACCCAGGTATCATTATTTTTTTTCATGATGAGTCTATAACCCCAAATATTTTTAGATATTCATCTCCTAAAATAAGAGACCGACTCCCTGAATTTTCAGAGATGTTCTTTAAAGTCCATCCACCCTGAGCAATTCTTACACTGGGCATTGATGCCAATACAGTAAAAAAAAACAAACAAACAATAGAATTCATGTAGCTAAGGACATATATAATTTAACAAATAAAACATTTCATCCTTCACTAAAAAGGAGAAAACCAACACATCCTGTATTTAGAATACATAAAATGTTTCTATATGATTAAAACAGCACTCATTGTTTTAAATTATATTTCCGTAACTTTTATAAAATCTGGGACAGAAAGACAACAGTGATTCCTATACTGGAGAAGATATATAGGAAAAATCCAGGATAAGTCCTAAGAAGGAAAAATTGTGTATTTATATTAACTCTTTTTTTTTTTTTTTTTTTTTTTTTTTTTTTAGAAATACACCATAGAGTTTCCTCTGAGCTTTTGAGGTACTTTGGAGCATTAAAGGGAATGGTAATCCTTCACTGTGCCCTTTGGAGAGGTCATTTCTCTTATGTGACTGCACGATAAATGAAGGTACGTATTCTGGACATCTGTGGCTAGTTTGATTTTTTTTTCCCCTTTTGCTCACCTGAGAGGTTTCTAGACAGCATTAGCTATTGTGGATAAAAATGGAATTCTTTACTTCTGTAATGGAGAGATATTTTCTCTTGTGACTCTGACCTCTCAGATCTTTCCTTTATTGTCCCAAGCCAAGGTCGTAGATTTAGTCCTAAGGAGACCTCCCTTTCCCGGTATTAGTAACTACGGAATGGATGACAGTGTTGCTGTGACTTTTTATGTCAACAGGCCACTATCTTCTCTGTATATTATTGTACATTTTTCTTTTCAGAGTGCAGCTCTGAAGACTTCTGGAAGTATTGGCAAGCTTTTCCATCACCTGCAACAACCAATAAGCATTGCTACCTCAGGGAAGTAAGGTATGCATAGAAAGGTGAATTTACTTGTATTTTTTTAAGGAAATACATAAAGGGAATTTATTGATTATGTTAAAACACCTGTGGTTTTTGTGTCTTTCAGTACGAGATTTCGTGGTCTCTTAATATGTGTTTGTTCCACTGGTAGGAAGAAAACCTTAAAATCTAGAATGCTCTAAGTGTCTTTTGCTTTGCTTACATACATGCTTCTTTGGAGTATCAATTTCACCGTTCACTATCCCTGGACTAGCCGCAGAAACTGAGAGCTTCAGATACTCATTCAGTATAGGGTGATAATAATGTTGGTTTCATTTGGAAACAAGGTGATGATCAGATGATAATTCTTTATATGAAAGGTATAATGAGCTGTAACACAATGCCACTTTTTGTTAATTCTATCAGATGTATTCAAAGTTCCAACTTTCTCTACTGAGAGTAGTTCCTCTAGACATGGCTCAATTAATTTTGGTTAGCAATAGTGGTTTTATGCTGAAATTTGTTTCTGCTTTTCTTTAAAAATTGAACAAGTCTCACAACTTGATTCCACTTTTTTTTAAGTTGATCCAATTTGAACATAAATATACCCACTAAAATTTGAACAAAACTTTATGTAGGAACAGAATTGGCTAAATGACTTTTTGTCTCTCAAAAGCAGCTCCTACAATAATAACTGCAGAAATATGCATGAGTTATACCAACTCTAATCAATCTTGAATATTTCTTCTGCACTGTTATAAAATATATTGCATAAAAGAGTAGGGCAAACACACAGCAGGCAAAATATGGTAGCTTTAGTTAAGCATAGCTAATTTGCTGTTTAGGACAGATGTAATACACAAAATTTGCCATCCATCCTGATCATCTCTGATAGGGAGGACTGGTTCCCGGTGTATATTGTTTCTACACATTTTATGTTGGCAATACAGGCTTCTTGGATCCTTAGAAGCATGTTTCTCTTCCTTGGGTATGGTCACTTTTCTACTCATAGATCTCCACTGGCTTTGCAAGATTCGCCCAAGACACAGGAGTCCTCGCCTACTGGGTGGACTTAGGAGAGTCCTTAATGCATGGCAGTTTGACAGTGAGCTCCCCTCAGTTTGGCTCAGGGTGGAATCTACTTTACCTCACCGCTACCACTGTCCTCCTCCACCCCTGGCTGCCTTTATGGGATGGAATTTTTCCACTACCATAGTTTCCTGGGGGCTTTTCCAAGTTGTTGCATGTTTCAATTGTTTATTACTTTTTATTGCTCAGTAACAGTATTCCACGGTATAGATGTGGGACAATCTGTTTAACTATTCTCATGTGGAGGAATATTTTGGCTGTTTGCAGTTTTTGCAGCAACTTCCAGTTTTACTAGAACTCTTTACTAGTTCCAGTTTTACTAGAACTCTGCCCCTGCCTTTGAAGGCTACAATTTTTTAACACAATTGATCATTATGATATTTTATTCTCTGTGCAACTTTCCTTGATGGCTCCAGACAGAATTAATTCCTCCTTCTTTATACTCCATTCTTCCTGATACCTACCTCTATAAAGAAATTTTATGAGTTCATTTAAGCCAAACTGACCTTATGTACCTGTTGGGGGATAAGAGGATGGAGGGATGCGGAGTAGGGGTGGAGGGAAATCTTAAATAATCTTCCCACTTTTTTTTTAATGATGAGTAAACATGGAGATAAATAACATAGTAGATAAGAAAAGAACAAATAAAGATAAAACAAATCCCTTGAGGGCTCAAATGATTAGAATCATTATGAATTCAATATTCCTGTCCTTATTAGTACAGGAGGAATTAAGACAATAGCAAGAATAACAATGATAAAATCAATGACAATAAAAACAGACTGACATTATCATATAGGCATTAAAAGACACATCTGAGAAAGCTATATGCCCCTTTCTTGGGAGAGTTCAATCATTTATAAGCACTTTATATCAAGTGAAAAAAAAATCTCTGTTGTTCCTAGAAAAATTTCAAAGTTATCTAGAAAGAGGGAAAAAGTGTAAGTCTATTTAAAGAAAAAAAATGTATATGTCTAAAAAGAGAAATACAGAAGTGAAGTGGAAAGAAGATGAAAATAGTCATGTTACTTTCAAAAGTTGGTAAAAGTCCTTGCACTTTGTTCACCATATGAATGCAATCATTACTTCTCCTTCACAACATTTGCATCTTATAATTATCCAGTTACTTATAATTAATTAAAACAATCTGTCCTTTGGCTTCCCTACCAAAGGTCAGACTTCATTGAAGTATGAACTGTCTGCTTACACACTGTTCTATCACTTTGCTGCAATGTGAAATACACAGTTGGAGGATATACAGTAAATATTTGCTGATTAAATGGTGACAGTTGTTTGGGAGATCGAAAGAGATATGTATAAGAAAGTCCTTTGTAAACAATAAATTAATAGAACTTGAGTACTTTATTTCTATTGTATATGTGAATGTGGACAATACAAGAAATTAACTAATGGTAATGCTTTAAGGAAATGTTATGAATAATATATGCAAAACCCTAATTTAAACATGAGTACATATTTCAACGTTTAGAAGTATATTTTGATTTCAAGTTTAACAGCACTTTTCGCTTTAAGAGAACAAATTCAAAATGCATATTGCTCAGTGATGTTATTTTAACTACCTATATATTTTTGCCTCATCCCGTCATTCCTTGATAGATTTTATTTGGCTGCCTTTTTTTCTTTTTTGACTTAGTCATGACACACTTAGCTAAAGTGAACAAAACACATACTGCATACCTGGAGAGACCAAGATTCCTTTTAATGGATTGCTCCTTTTTAAATGGGAAATAAAGAAACATGAAGCAAAACCAGAAAAGATACAATTTCGGGCAAACTTGGAGTTGACTTATCTCTCTGATTCAGATACCTATATACACCTACCTAATGTGTATACTCATCAGAGAAGTAAACGAAGTTGATTGTTTCACAGTATGTCTTAGGACTACGATGTTGGTTCAAAAATATTAATAGCATAGGTTATTTTCATGGTGAAAAACTTTTTACCTGGCTGAATGTCATAGGCTGCGTATTTTATCAAAACTGTAATCAAAACACCTGGGAACATACTATGAGAGGGATATTTTTAATAACATTAAAACATTTTATATCAATAATATTTATAGCAATATTTCTCCTTTTTCCTCAGACCAAATCAGGGGATATGTAGACATCAAATATTAGAACAGAGATTCACCCTTATATGGGAAATTTGGTGAAATCATATATTTGGATTGCTAACCAAACCAGCTTTGATATTTGCCCTCCAGAGCAGAGACCTACTTCAAAGTCTGTTTCTAGGCTTATGTTTCCATGGTGTTCATTCTTGCCAATAAGTTATACAAAAGCCAACTGGCAGAACAAGCCCTAGAATACGGTGCTTATCCTCAAAGGATAAAAGAAGGAGGAGAAGGATATTTGGGTTAGGCAAGACAGCTAGTATGTAGAAATAAACAATAGTTTGGAAGAATAATGTAGAATGAAAAAAGAACAGCATCTTCTCATCCAGTTGCCTAGGGCAACCACAGTCTTTTTTTCAATACTGAGCTTGTATTTACAGAGTTATTCTATAAAGAAATAACATGTATTAACTAATTAGTCTTCTTAATTTTTATGCATGGAACAAGATGGATGAATCACAAAAACATAATGTGGGGAAAGAAACAGACAAAAAATCACATAGAGATTAAATCAGTGCTTTTTAAGTTCAAATAGAGAAAAATAAATAAATTGAATACTTAACAATGCAAACCTAAGTTATATGAGTTATGCAACTGCAAGGAAAGCAAATGGTTGCTAAAGACTCCATGACAGTGGTTTGCTCGAATTGGGAGGCAGGGACTGGATCAAAAAAGAACACATATGGGACTCCAAGGATGTAGCCAATCTTTGATTTATTGATCTGCATGGCAGTTACATGGATCTTTGTTATACAATCACCTAATTAAAATATACATGTGTGCTTTATGCATTGTTTTATGTTTGTGACTTCATGTTGGGATGTTTACTAATCAACTGTTCTATCAGTTTAGGATTGTTGCTTAAACTAATGATTTTAAAAATTCAATTTTCAAACTAAATGTCAGTGGATGAAATTAATTTAACCTAGATAACTAGCTACATCTATATGGATTCACTTATACAGAGCTACAGTATAGGGTTTGGGAGCTAGAGGAAGAGTATCCTTAGTCAGATGTTTAAGCATAGATGACTCTTCTGTTTCGAGTGTTTATTTGAAAACATTAACTACTTTTTCAGTTGGTTTTGGAGTGTGTTTTTTCCAGTTTTATTGTGATATAATTGACATATGATAGCATCGTATAAGTTTATGGTGTGTACCATAATGGTTGCATTTATGTAAATCCATTGCTTTTGTTGGTTACTGAGAAGCTGGCTAGATAAGCCTCGGAGGCAGTGGCTGGTTTTAGACTTTCTCAGGTAAGTAGAATGTACTGAGGAGTAACAGTGACAGAGAGAGCTTTGGGGGGGGGAGGAGAGAGGGAAAGAGAGAGGTTCTTTCTAAAATCAGTTTATCCTTACATTTTGAGCCTGTGACCTGAGAATCAAATCTGCTAACATATTTAGAAGTACAGTATTGATATTCCAGTGGCTGTGCTTAATTCAACTATTGGTCAAGTCTAACATGCGTGCACATAAACACATATAATGTATATAAGTGGGTTATATATCATGTTTATTTATAGGAAACCCACTGGAAAAGGAAAAACAGACAATCTTGTTGTTAGTAAAGCCTGTGAAGGGCTCAGACTTAATTGATTTCCAGTGAAGGATCCTGATTTGTGTAATTTAAAGCTATAACTATTTGTGGTTCGCAGTTACCAATTCATGTGTAAAAGTTGTATCTAGGATAAACAATACTTTTCTGTATATTCCCAAAGCATAACTGGTGTTACCCACTGACAGTGTGAACAAGCGAACTAAAGCAAGCAGGTGATTTTTCTTCTCCCCCGGGGGCAAACCAGTTTGTCACCACCCAGGAATATTGCTAAGCAAAATTTCAAGTGAATCAAACTTGACAATTCACATCTTTTTAGTTCCCTTCTGCTCCACCATTATATACACCCATTAAATATCCAAATTTCTTAGTTATATTCAGTTACTCATACTTTCCTTCAAAATATTCCCAATAATTTGTGTCAAAACCCCCAATTCTCATGCTGTATCCAAGTTTGTTACTATTGGACCTACCATCTGTGATGCTCTTATACCTTTTATCTCACTTCTTATCCTGTTTATCTCAGGAAAATTCAGATATAAGAAAAAGATTATAAAATGTATCCCATAGAATATTAATATTCCCTGATATATTAATAGTCTCCAAACTGAAAGTATTTGAAATATAATTAATCATATGCATAGTGACCTATTAAAATATAAATAGGTAAATATTTTCCAAACACACTTATTAACATCACTCAGGTCTCTAGAGTTAGGGTAAACTATAGCTTGCATTAAATTTTTTA
The DNA here is from genome assembly GCF_021234165.1 of Pteronotus mesoamericanus. Lineage (NCBI taxonomy): Eukaryota > Metazoa > Chordata > Mammalia > Chiroptera > Mormoopidae > Pteronotus > Pteronotus mesoamericanus. Next base: position 27,637,381 of record NW_026555245.1, on the reverse strand, counting down.
TTTATCCTCCCTCTTATCATGATGTGTATGTTGTCATATTCCTGGCTATTGAGTTCAGGCCAGTGAGTGTTAGCTGTTCTTGCTGCAACCCTGGATGGCTGCTGGGTGCTGCTTGGTGCCGCCACTGGTTCCATGCCAGGCTGTTATTATGCTTCAGTGACCTTGCAGGCCTTCTGCTCCGCTTCCATGTGTAATCTATGAATGGCATATGACTCAAGATGCAACAGATACCTGTTTCCTTTAGAGTCATTGTTCAATTTTCAGTAATTTTTGTATCCAATTTTAGTATCTATACTATACACACACACTTGCAAATATAAGGAAATCCAAATAACATTCTGGACACATCTTTTAAATTTTCCAAAAGTGTTTTTGAAAGAATTACTGACTTGATGTGACTGAGAAGTGCCATAGGAGTCACTTAAGTAATATTCAAATATATGTTATCTGGGAGGTTCATAACATATCTTCATTTTGGCTTTTAGACTTTTTTTCAGTTATAAGTTCAATGTTCTAAATAATTGGGCTCTTACACCTGATAGTACATAAATTTTGCCTCGCAAACCATATCCTAGACAGGCTTTTAAACAGGGATATAAGACATTTCCTTTAGATACAATATAAATATACTAAAATGTGAAGTTTTCAAACTGCCTGAAGTATTCACAACTTTGGGCCAACATATATTCCTTAGAAGGGCCCCATGGAAAGCAAGGACAAGGCATAATGTGCAAAACATTTACAATTCCTATCCCTTTATCATTTACAGATGAGGAATCTGAGACACATAAACTTAAGTAAGTCAGCTAAGAGAACTCTTATGTTCCCAGCAGGGTTTAAAAACATCGTACTGACCAAGGCTGGGCACATTACATATGCCTGTGATTTTCTAAGTTGAAAGTGAGAAAGTCAGTTTTTGTTTTTTTGTTTTTCCAAGTGATGATTGCTGTCAGTATGAGGCTCAGGGGCATTTGGTGGCCACTGTTCTCACTTTGTAGAAAAAATTAGGTTTACAGTGAGATAATATGCCATTGAGGGAGGAGAGTCCAAACCTGTAGGTACTGTAATTTTTATAAAAAGTCATTTGAACCAAACAGAGGATATGCCTGGGGGCAGAATCAAAACAGACTGAGATAAATGCTTCTTAGAGTGGCAGTTTGCAGCTGCTTTTACACATTTTGAACTAAAGAGGGAACAGGAAGATCCCTCTTTAAAAGATCACAGAAAGGTGGGGAAAAGCAAGGTAGGGATTGGATTACAAAATGCTAATAATTAATAGTAATAGTTAACAGGATTATGGTTCTTTTGAGGGTGGTTATGCTTTAGAAAGGGAGAGAAGTCTGAATAGAGATATTTTAAAGGTGTGTTAACATAGATTCATAGAAAAAATGTTCAGGGCTTGCTTAGGACAAATAGAAGCCTTTTACTAAAGAAGTTATATGCTCGGGGCATGACTACCCAGCTAGGAATTTATGATCAGATGGCCCTGTGAGGTTACTTTTAATGGGACCCCTTTTCCACCCACAATGTCAAAGGTAGACAGCGATAGAGGGGCCTGATAACACTGAAAATGCTTGTTTCATGTGCATCTGAAGCTGAGCTGCATGTTTGCACTTTACCTGTTAATCTTCCTCTTATCATAAGAACCAATAAACTTCTCCTTTTCCATTAGTTGGGTTTCTGTCCCTTGTGACCATGTTTCTTGGCCAATTCATATAGCTAGCCTGGAAAGTTCAAGAATTCTGGAGCCATTCTCTTCTGTTATTCAAATCAATAACCTGTATTCTCTGTACTGAAAAATAGGAAATATATTCCTGACATTTTTTTTTTTGACCTAGATGACTTAGTGATTAGCTCAGCTCTACCCCGGAGTTATTCAAATGATGCATGTTCTCATTTTCTGGCAGTTTTTATCTATTGATGCTACTTTTCATAAAACATTTCAAGTATTCAGTTTTCCACTTAAACACTATATGAGGCTGATATTTCAACAAAGAACACTTACACGAGAAATGAAAATCTTTGAATTAAATACCTGATCATTTGAGAGGTTGATTCCACTCTGCTGACCTAAGAAATGTTCAGACTTGTAGAGAATATTTGTAAGAGTTTGAGGCAAAGCTGATGGCAAAGGCCAGGGAGCAAGATCTCAAATGCTCCAGAGACAGTCAGTTTGTAGTTTCTTTTGTGCATTTGAGATTAAGGAGAGAATATTACATGAAGGAATATTATATGCAGGTGGGTGAAAGCAAAGTGGGGAATGGATTATAGGATAGTTAAGAATATGTGCTCTCCATGTTGGTCACAGTTTGGAACGAGGAGTTTGAAAGGGAGCCTTTTAAAGACCTATTAACCTAGATGCATAGAAACAATGGACAGGGCTTGCTTAAGGCAAAGGTAAACCATTTACTAAAGAAGTTAAATGCCTGGGGCGTGACTCCCCACAATGGTCTACCTGTCCAGTTAGGAATTTATGAATTTATGAATTTATGATTAGACCACCATTTTGAGGTTCGTTTCCATAGAATCCCCTTTTCATCCCCAGCTCAATATATTTATCCAAACTATCACATTTAGAGCACTAGCTGGGAATGGAGGTTGTTGAAAATGACAGAAGAATATAACACAAAGGAAGTGGAATGTACCCCTTTTTATCATAAGCCTGTCTCACAATGTTTACCTGGGAGCAGGATGGCCATTCCCTACCCCCCAACTTTTGAATCAGAACACTAATTGTAAAAACCTTTTAAGATTCTGTGATTCAAACTGGTTCATTATATTTCAAATTATCCCAGGAATCTAAGAGCTATTTTGGAAAGGTGTTCTTGGCTGTGATAGAAGGTCCTTCTAGAAGATTATTATCTTGTTAGGAGAACTGAGCATGTGCTTTCTTGGTCTGAGTCTTTCAGAGTGTGCCCATTTTCTCTGCCTAATGGAGCTTGGATTTCTTCCCTTCTCTCTCTTTTAGTGAGTAAAGCTATAACTTCTGTTAGACCTTGAAAATGCAACTCAGGTCAGGAATGACATCTTTTGGGATCACTTGAGTAGCTTCCTTTGCCTGGGCATTCTCTCTGAGTAAGATGCCCTGCCTGTCCAGCCTTTGCATTCAGTTAGACTTGCATCAAGACACTTGGTCATATCTTTCATCTCAGTGTTTCTAGTTATCTAGCACATTGTTGGCTTTCATAAATGTTTGCTGGATGATGTAAATAAGATGAAAATTCATATCTTATAAGCATCTTTTTAACCCCTTGTGTTCATGTGCAGTAGAAAATCTTTCTTCCCGGACATGTCTAACTTTGCCATTAAAGTCTGTGAAATATTATATACCAAATTTATTGACCTATCACAAAATGTGAAAAATAATAAAATATTTTGCTGAACTGCCTCTTGTGTTATATAACCTGTCATGCAAAATAAAATATATGTATATATTTTAAATTATGAAAATGTAACTCATACTTTAAAAAATAACACCATTAAACTAAGCATGGTTACCATTTGGGCTTTATTCTTTCAGTTACTCTCTCTTGTGTGTGTGGGAGATCTATACCTATATCATGATTTAATGATGTATGAAATATATATTGCTTAGGATACATGTTTTGTTAGAGAAAATGCATTTATGAAGTTAGAGAAAAGGATGGTTTTTATATGCCATCCTTTTTTTTTTTTTTTGGTCTGCATACAATTAAATGTAGCTGCCCACAGGACGGCATCATAGCTCTCTTTAAAAATCCAAAGGTTAGTGCTTTTCTTTGACATTTATGTGCTAGACTCTTAAAGTAGAAAGTTTCAGATCTGAAGATTTGAGTATTCATAACATCTTTATTATGGTTTGTCCTCATATCTCCATTTTGATGTTAATTCCCAGTGTAGTTACATGGGTGAATAATCAGCTCAGCAGCACTAAGAAAATATAAAACTTGGCTTGAGCAAGCTTGAATAAATGTGAGATTTTAATACACATACTAAATGTAAGGAGCGGGAAATATAGTTTTCTAATGGCAAGGGTAGCAGTAGCTGTCTTGATGATTGGATGTTTAACAGATCATATAAATTCAGCTACAGATAGTTGCCAGGAGAAGCTGCATAATTCACATGTAGCAAGTTTGCATCAAAGTACGAAGTCAATAGCATTCATTGCTTATATCAAACTATACTTGTTCTCAAGAGGCGATATCTAGTTTCTTCCATACAGTAGCTCCCCCCACCCCTTATTCACAGGGAATATGTTTCAAGATGCCCAGTGGATGTCTGAAATTGCAGAGAGTACTGAATCCTGTTGCATTCTTTGTCTTTACATGCCTATCTTTCTGTTCAATCAACTTCCACTTTGTGGGATGTGTGGCAGCATCTGCTTCATCATCAGGCATGGCTTCCCCAGTAATTTTGTATTTTTTAGTCCAAATCTCTCCCTGAATCTGCGTAGCCATCTCTTACTTGCATTAAATGGTTGGATGTCACTCTCTTCAGGGTGATCCCTCGCTGAAGCCTTCATAAAGGCTCAGTACTTTCTGGAGCAATATTGCCATGAATCAGAAACATGACTTCTGTGGAGCAACATGTTGTTATCAATCAGAAACATGATTTCTGTTAATGTCTTTCCCCCACAAATTGAATGCCTTTCCTATCTTAACTAAGCCTTTAAAACACATAGTGGCTATAACTTTTGCAGTTTAAGGTGTGATAACAAAACCAGCATGAATTTGTTTTTTCTTCTTCGCAATTTCATAGATAGAGGATTCATTCTTACTGTGGAATTTAGTGACCTCAGCATATGATCTTTTCCCTTTATTTATTTACTAAAAGAAAGCACTTTAGAGCTTCTCATTGGCAAATCCAGATTGCCAGCATCACTGCTCTTGCACTTTAGGACCATTATTAAGTAAAATAAGAGTTGCACAAGCGCTGCAATGTTGTGACAGTTTGATAACTGAGATGGCTACTCAGTGACTAGTGGACACGGAGAGATGTCACGTCCTGGGCAGGACGGATCAGGAGGCCTGAAGACTTCATCATGCTTCTCAGAACTGTACACCATTCAAATCTTATGAATTATTTATTTCTAAAACATTTAATTTCATACTTTCAAACCACAGTTGAGTGTAGGTAACTGAAGTTGGCAGAAAGTGAAATTACAAATAAAGAGGAGCCACTGTGTTCAAGGGCTGTACGAGCATCGGTATGATTGGACACTTGTTTTCTCAAGCAATTAAAGCAAACTTAATCCCAAGATGAACTCCAGATATGAGGAATAGAGGCAAATAGATTTCTTTCCCAATTTCAGGTGGCAACAAAGGATATAAATGGTTAGTTCACAGGCCTCTTGCAGCTATAGCTACAGCAGAGTAGATCCCTAGTGGGGTCCCCACTAGGGATCTACTCTGACCAGACATCCTGGTGGCTACTTTTATTTTTCAGCAAGACTATATGATACTGAAGGAAGCCCCAAGCTAAGATTCTGTGAGAGTAAAGCTGTCATTATGGATTTTTTGCTAACTGGATATATGATTTGAACCAAACATTTAAACGAATCCCTTAGTCTTTTCAATTTTATTTTTAAGCTTAATAGATAGAAACATATGGTCTCTCAGACATCTTAAGTTTCTCATGTTTTATGAGTATATTTCAATTTTTACTGATGCTTTCAAAACAATGTTTTAATTAAAAAACACATTCTCAATTACAAGTCCACACATAAATCATTTTTTTAGAAGTAAGAATGATCTGTTTGCATAGGTACATAGTAATGCACTTAGAGGTTATTTATTCAGGTTAAAAAATAATCACTAATCAATTACATAATGAACAGAACTATAATTTAGAAGGTGCTATAAAAACTATTATTGAATATTATCTACTGGTTGGGACAAAAGTAAGTTTACAGTTGTGAGTATGTGGAACAGAGTTTATTCTTGTTAAGTTATTACTTGTTAAGTGTTGTATTATTTTCCATAAAAACAACTGTAAACTTCCTGTTACCATACTGTGTATTTGCAGTTATAATGGAGACATAAAGAATAGAAGCAGGAGATCAATAGTGGGAAATTTAAAAGAGCATCTGACAAAGAGGGGTTTGCAAAGGAGAAATTCTGGAGAAAGCCTTCAACCGCGCAGGGAAAAAAAAAGAGATGTGTTTGCAGAAATTCCACTGAGAAAGGCTCTGGAGCATAAGCAACATTTTCTGAGCAGAAACATCTCTCAGAGTTGTGGGTTTCCTGAGGAAAAAGAGTAGAAAGTACTGATTTGCACAAATCAGATGTTACCATTGTAGAGATAGTTGAATTTCTAAACCATGTTGCATAAAAATACTATACCATTATATGACATATCATATATTCATAAAATACTTATCCCATAGGTGAATACTATAAATCTGCTAAATCAAACTGAATTCAGTTCCATTCAAACTGCATTGCATATATGCCATGAACAGAATATTTTGCAAGATGTGGAATGCAAAGATGGTTTAAACCACCTATGCTTTTAAGAAGCTCATTTAAAACACATTAATATATACCATACAGTGATAATTGAAATAATAGCAATAAATAATTTTAGTATAGATTAGAGTTAATAGGTTAATCTACAACATTAGAGGATCAGAGAATCTCATTTTACGTGAGAATCAGATGATGGGGTGAGGAATGTTTAGGAAGAGGAGGGATACAAAAATCTCAGAGATGTGGGAACTATGTAAGACTTGTTAGGTCTATATAAGTTTCAAAGAGAGCGGTGGTCAGAAAAGGAGCTGGAAAGATAGTTGTGATGAAGAAGTGTCGTTTATGTTAAGATGCATAGACTCTTGTGATTTACGACATCATTGGAGGACATTAAACATAAAGCTACATTACTTACATTTTCTTTTACAAAGATCTAACTGAAACAGTGTGGTTTGGGAAAGAGGAGAGAGTGAGGATGACCAGGTAATTATCTAGGAAAAGTTTATGAGTACTTGGATTAAGACATTGATGATGTTTGTAAAAGAAAGAGGGATTTAGTGGAATGAATTCAAGAAGTCTTATTTCTGAAAAGAAGCATACTTTTTGAGTGAACTTGGATAGTTTATGCATGCAGTTCACATACAAATTAGGGTGAATTATGTCTTGTGCAGGGTAAAAGTTTGCATTAATTCAGGAGCTAAGCCAACAAACAAGCAGTGCAAGGGATACTCTTGAGCTCAAAGACAACTATAAATAAATGCAACCTTCCCTTGTTCTTCACATAGGTCTGCCTAAAGTGTAGCAACCTTAGTGTATGTATGGATTTAAAATTTTCAACAATCTCAAATGGCTTTAAAAATTCAATATTTAGAAGATCCCAGTACCCCGCGCTTGATGACTTTTGCATGAGTGACTGGAAGGGGAAAACAAGTACGTACTTAGTGGTACAACTCCTTGGCATATGAGGAAGTTTTTGCTGAGCCAAGGTTAAATATGTTCTTGTTTGGTTTCTCAGGGTCATAAAGCCTATGCAGGCCTATCTTACCTATTATGTGGAAGAAAATGCAATACCATGCAGGCCAGCCAGAGGCATTTCTCCATTATTCGTCTGAGAAAAAGAGAAACATAGAACTTCTCTATTCAACTTATCTATAATTTCACATGCTCCACATTGGAGCACACTGAGTAATATTGGGTGAGCCAAAAAGGTCTTTTGTTTTTTTCTGTAAGGTGGCTCTAGTAGCACATAGTTTCTTAAAATTCAATCCAAAAATTTTGTTAGATTGTGCAGTGACAGCTGTCATATCAGTGTGTGTTTAAAAAAAAATCAAAATTGGTGAATTTTTACATAGCTATTTTAATATTGAAGATGGACTAAAATATGCAATATGTTTGGCATATTATGATTTATTATTTCAAGAAAGGTAAAAACGCAACTGAAACACACACACACACACACAAATTTGTGCAGTGTATGGAGAAGGAGCTGTGACTGATTGACTGTGTCAAAAATGGTTAACAAAGTGCTGCGCTAGAGATTTCTTGCTGGATGACGCTCCTAGGTTGGGTAGACCAGTTGAAGTTGATAACAATCAAACTGAGACATTAATTGGGAACAATCAATGTTCTACCACATGGGAAATAGACAACATACTCAAAATATCAAAATCAATAGAGTTATTGGTGAAAATGAAAAATGTCTTTTATTTTATGGGAAAAAAATACTGATTTTTGGCCAACCCAATAGTATATTTGTTATATACAGACAGACTCCTAGTTAGGATGGTCTAACTTGAGATGTTTTGACTTTACAGTAGTGCCAAAGCAATACGCATTCTATAGAGACTATATTTCAAATTTTGATTTTTTTTTCTCAATACATAGTATTCTAACTCTCTCATGACACTGGGAAGTGCCAGTGAGCTGCAGCTCCCACTCAGCCACATGATCACAAGGGTAAACGATCGATATTCTACAGTGTACTGCAGTAGTTTTCAACCATTTTTATCTTATTGCATACATAAATTAATTACTAAAATTCTGCAGCACACCAAAAGTGTATTTTTTCCAAACTGAAGAAAAAAATCTGCATAAGTTTGATTAACTTACACAGATAAAATAGTAATTACCTACCTTGTTGCTTCAAAGTGACTTTTTAAAAAATCAGGTGCCTATACTTGTATATATAAGGATTTTTGATACCAAGAATTGATCAATCAGATGCAACCTTGTTATGTGACATTACCAATAATCTGCAACTCTATTATATGACCTATATATTTATGGTTGAGGACAGGGCATTCACATCTGATGTCTATTGTTGTGTCGGCTGTTGTCATTTTTTTTATTTGACAGTCTAAAAGAAAAGAGGTCAGTGCCCCTGACTAAATAGTCAGGTGTTGCATGTTTTAAAAATTCTTGCGACATTTTAGTTGAAAATTGCTGGTGTACTGTGTTGCCAGTGTCTGTCTTTCTTCCCTCCCTCCCTCTGTCCTTTCCTCCCTCCCTCCCTTTCTTCTTTCTTTGCTTTTTCCCTCCCTCCCTCCTTCCCTCCTTCCCTCCCTTCATCCCTTGCTTTTCTTCTTTCTTTCTCTTTCTTTCTTTCTTTCTTTCTTTCTTTCTTTCTTTCTTTCTTTCTTTCTTTCTTTCTTTCTTTCTTTCTGTCATTTCCTTTTTTTCTTTCTTTCTTTCTTTTCTTTCTTCTTTTTCTTTCCTTTTCCTTCATAGTGTATTCTGAGCATATTTAAGTCAGGCTAGGCTAAGCTATGATGTTTGGAAGGTCAGGTGTATTGAATATATTTTTTAACCTATGGTATTTTAAACTTATAATGATAAACTTATTATTATTGGGATGTAACCCCATCATAAATCAAGTAGCATTTGTATTAAATTTCCATGCCTCCTACAAAAGATTTTGTAGCAGCATTGTAGAACATCCATGTCCCTCATATCACACAAAACTGAATTAGAATATTCAAAGTGCACAAAATTACCAGAAGAAGTAATTGTATAATGAGAAGAGATAGAAAACTATCACAGGAAAGAATTCAAGTTACATCAATGGTGGGTAATGATAACACAAAATTTCAATTACTCCTCCATCCATGGTAGTAAGAATTGATAAGTGATGTAGGAAGGCCAAATATTATAGAGTTAATAAAGGCTATCTCTCTACCTACTTTAATAGAAAATCAACAAGATCAGTTCTGCTAGCAAAGTCAGAACAAACATGTTAACAACAGAACAGTAAGAATGTGTGAGGATAAATTCAGATGTGAAATTGTCTTAATTTCAAAAAGAAACAGAACCACACATGACATGCTCTTATGGGGAATGGCTTAAAAAATGATCATATTGAAAAGAATCAGGTCTTATACTTATTCTCCATGTGTCATATATAATTTGAACATTAATTAAATAAGATGATAATATAGTGTGATGATTTTAATTAAATCCAAATGTCAAAAATTACAACTGCAAGTTTTTTATCAGTCAAGTTAAGAACAGCGTCAAGAACATGAACTATATGTGTTTTTTTGTGAAGTTTTAAAATCAGGACAGGGAAGATGAAAAAGAAATTCTTTTAATTTGAAAGGAATAAAATATCACAACCTGTTCTTAGTATTTTTATATTGTGCTTTAAAAAAAATGGCACAATAGCACAAAACACTTTATTTTCTTATTAAACTAGAAAAGAGCATTGCCTTTCAAATTCTTCACGCTATGGAGCTTTTTGAGAATATATTTGTACTACACATTTTAGATGGAATGCATAACGATTTTATAGTTCTTATTTCACAGGCAGTTACTCCAAACACCTTTTAAAAAAAAATACCAACAAAGGGTATCTAAGGGTATCTACTGTTGAAGGCTTCAAGATAAACTACTCCCGCCTGCGAAGAAAAAGATATGGTAGTATATATGTGATCTGTGAAGTAGAAAAGTGTCTAAAGAAACTGAAATCCAGTTCTATTAAAGCATAGAGGAAAGAATTGCATCCATCTGGAAGGAAGGGGTACATGTTGATTGAACATTGGTGGATGAGGAAAATTGTGATAGGTTGAACTGAAGTTCAAAGGAGATTTTATTAGAAGAAACTGCATTTAAAAAGATCGAAAAGATTATGTATTAGCAAAATAATATTTAAGAAATTAAGTTTGATTAAAATGTAAATTATGTATAAAAGTGGGAAGTGAATTCATGAGAAACAAATTTGAAAAGGTACTAGTTAAGGATTTAGCAAAGTTAGATTTTATTTACAACAAGAAAATAAAAGAAACTGACTATTGAATAGGTATAAGATGTGTGTGTATGTGTGTGTGTGTATGTGTATTTAATTATATCATTCTCACAACAACTATAAAGTGGGGTTATTGAAAGTAAGGCCCATGTTAGTTGCCCAGTGTAGTATACTTTGCAAGGAGCAGAACTGGTGTCAGAATGACTCACAACAACGTTAAATGACAAGCGCTTTTCATTGTTATTATACCCTAACATTCTTAATTTCCTCTGAGAGATGGAGCTAAAATATTTAGAGCAGTGGAAGTACAATTATATTTTGTGTGCAGTTTTCAAAGTGAATTTATGTAATGGAACAATAGCCACATGGATTTTTCTGTCCTTTAAAAAAAAATTATATCTCTTTATACCCACATCATGTATTTAGCAAAAAGAGTTGCTAAAGGGAATGACCAAACAAAATCTATGCACAACCCATGGACTTGGACCACAATATGGGGATTGGCTTGAGGTGGGGAGAGGATGGAGGCAGGGAAAGGGAGAAAAAGCGGAAAGAAATATAACAACATAAACAATAAAAATACAACTAAAAATAAAATAAAATCTAAATAAATAAATAAGATCTTGCTGCCAATATTCTTATTTATCACTCACCTACTATCTCTGGATATTTCATTTTATGACTAAATATCTTCTTAGTCTTGGGCAAAGTCCCTTTTCAGTGGTGTGAGATTCTTTTGATCATATTCTCCCTTTCTCTGGGTGTGAGAAGGAAGAGTTAAAATAAATCATATAATTGTGAAGGTGGACTTCTTTCTGAAAAGAAGGTATCTTCTGACTGTTCTATTTAAAAAGAGTATTTTCCTTTTTTTCAGTTTTCTTTTGAGTAGAAAATAAATTTGTTCAGAGTCCAGTATTTCCCAAGAAACAGCTGCCACTTAGTTTCTTTTATAACCTTCCTGCTTTAAAGATCATACTCAGTATCTGAAGAACAACAATAGTATATTGACTACAATGTAAACTATGGTTTTGAAAGATTTATATCTCTCTATAAAATGTATTAAAACATGGTCCTAAAGGAAACATTTAATTCACTTAACATTTTACTTTCACTAAAAATAGTTATTGTTCATATATACTTAGTGATAATGCAAAACAAAGCAAACAAAAAAAAAGAGAGAGTACAAGTTCAGAGTTCTTAGTTTAATTTTGAATGGAATGTCAATTCAGTTAACATAGACCCAGCAAATGCCTGCACTGCTACATTGCTGACTTAAAACACAATGAAGTGTTTGATAGTCATGACTTCAATCTTTTTTCCTCCTTTATTGGTATATAATTGACATATAATGTAGTGTAAGTTTAAGGTGTACAATGTGTTTTATATATGAATAGGTTATGAAATGTTTTTCCCACACTAAGGTTAATACAGCCATTACCTCACACAATTGCCATTTTGTTGTTTTTATGGTAGAAATATTAAAGCTTTACTCTCATAGCAACTTTCAAGCACACAATATAATGTAGTCACCATGCTCTACATTAGGTCACTGAAACTTATTCCTCTCACAGCTGAAGGCATGCACCTTTTGACCAGTATCTCCGTTCCTCTCAGCCTTCAGCCCCTGGCAACCACCACTCTTCCTCTGTTTCTGAGTTTGATGTTTTTTTATTCCACTTATAGGTGAGATCATATACTATATCTCTTTGAAAAAAATGTATTCGAGTCTTCTGCTTACTTTTAACTGATCATTCTTTTGAGTTATATGAGTTCCTTATAAGTTTTGAATATTGATCTCTTATTAGATAGTTTGCAAATATTTTCTCCCATTCTGCAGGCTCTTCTCATTGTGTTGATTGTTCCTTTTGCAGGGCAGAAGTTTCTTTTAGTTTGATGTAGTCCCCCGTTTTTGATTTTTGCTTTTGTTGCCTGCACTTTTGGATCATTTTTAAAAAAATCATTGCCAAAACCAATATTAAGGAATATTGTTTTATTTTTCTCTCTTCTAGGAGTATTATGGTTTCAGGTATTACATTTATGTTATTTATCTATTTCCAGTTCATTTTTGTGAGTGATGGAAGATAAGAAGGCAATTTCATTCTGTTGCTTGTAGATATCCAGTTTTTCCAATGTGACCTATTGAAGAGGCTATGTTTTCCCTAGTGAGTATTTTTAGTGTCCTTGTCAAATATTAGTTGGTCCTATATGTGTATATTTTATTTCTGGACTCTTGTTTCTCTTCAATTGGTCTATATGCTTGTTTTTATGCCATTACTATACTGTTTTTAATTGCTATAGCTTTGTAATATAATTAGAAATAAGCAAGCATGAGGCCTTCGGCTTTCATCTTTCTTAAGATTGCTTTTGCTCTTTAGGATCTATTGTGGTTTCATACAAATTTTAGGATTTATTTCTCTGTTTTTGTGAAAAATGCCATGGGAATTTTTATAGGGATCACATTGAATCTATAGATGCCTTTGGGTAATGTGAATATTTTAACAATATTAACTATTTCTATCAAGAACATGGGATATGTCCCTATTTATTGGTGTCTCCTTAAATTTGTTTCATCAATGTCTTATAGTTTTTAGGGTATAGACTTTCAGGCCCTTAGTCAAATTTATTCAGAAGTGTTTTTATTGTTTTTTATGATATTTTAAATGAGAACGTTTTCTTTTTTCAGAGAGTTTGTTACTACATCGAAATGAATTTTTTATGTTGATTTTGTATCTTGAACTTTATTGAGTTTATTAGTTCAAACACTTTTTTGGTGAACTCTTTTGGATTTTCTATATACAAAGTTATATTATCAATAAACAAATAATTTTACTTTTGCCTGTTACATTTGGATGCCTTCTTTTTTCTTTCCTAATTGTTCTGGCTGAGACATTTTATTTAACAATTTTTTACTGTGTTTTTCATTATCATTTAGTCCCCTTACACCCCCCACCACAATCACCACATTGTCATCTATGTCTATGAGTCCTTTTCCCTTTTTGCTCAACCCTTCCACTCCCTCTCCTCCCCCACCCTTAGCTATCGTCCGGCTAATAGGAGTCTGTCTCTATTTTGCCTATTAGTTCATTTTGTTCATTAGCTTCCACATATGGTATTTGTCTTTCTCTGTCTGGCTTATTTCACTTAGCATAATGTTCTCTATATCCATCTATACTGTTGTATAGTGTAAAACTTTCTTCTTTTTTATAGCTGAGTAGTATTTCATTATGTAAATGTCCCATAGTTGTTTTACCCACTCCTCTACTCATATACACTTAGGTTGCTTCAATATCTTGGTGATTGTAAATAACACTGCAATGACCATAGAGGTGCTTATGTTCTTTCAAATTAGTGTTTTGGGTTCCTTTGGATATATTCCCAGAAGTGGAATTGCTGGGTCAAAAGGCAACCACATTTAAAATTTTTTGAGGTATCTACATACTGTGTTGAAAAGGAGGGGTGATAATGGGCATTCTTGTCATATTCCTGATCTGAGGGGGAAAGTTTTCAACATTTCACTGTTAAGTATGATAGTAGCTATAGGATTTTCATATATGGCCTTATCATGTTTAGGTATAAACTCCCATGTCTTTTAAAGAAATAAATTTCATTTGGTAATACTGAATATCTCTGCTGAGATCCTGATGCATTCTTGAGCATCTGAAACTTCTTGTTAGATGTTCTCTATGAAGACCAGGGCATAATGACACAATGGATAGTATTAAATCCCACACAGTAATTAATTGCCTAAACTTATTTAAATTACAAACAAGTATCTAAAGTTTCTCTGGAGAAGAGAAACACTTCTTATACTTGATAATTAAAATTCGGGAACTTTAAGGGCATAGGTTTTTGTTAGCAAAAGATGGAATTTTCATAGAATACAAAAAAACCTGTATTTCAGCCAACCCAACATAGTGAATGTTAACAATAAAATAGGAGAGTGTTGAATAGACAAGAAAAGTTTGAATAGCTAACCAAATTCAAGATGCTCTGTTTATTGGTCTGAAGGTATAGGCATGCTGACTTGGCCCACTCAAATGATCATGTGTTATGCATGCCACAGTGCCCAATTTATACTATGTTGAATGCTAAATCTGTTACATGTCTTTTCCTGGAGATACCATTTTAATTTATTCTGAATTCTTCTGCCTAGCTCAAAAGAAATATTATTCACATTTGACATAAAAGAACACAGTTACAAAGTAAGCATCCAGACACATATTCTGTAAACCACAAATTATTTTTCCTTCCTATTATAATATAGCAAAATTCCAGTTTCCCAATTTAATTAGAATCTATTATTTTAAATTATAGTTCAAGCTCATCCAGTTTTTCCAGTGTGTCATGCATGTTATTTTTATAATCCTCTTTGGAAATGTTTATCAGATATAAGATAAAAATGCTATTTTTATTCAGAACATTTATAAAGCCATGCGGTGAAGAAATATCTTAAACAAATAATTCAACAATTCACAACTTCACTTGAAAAATCATGTATACATTGACTTATATTCTATAATCAAGCCATAGTTTACATATTGAATCCCTTGGAAACTTATAAAGTGCTTTATGTGATTGTCTCATTAAAGATTAATAGAAAACTATTGCAGTGAGCCATGGTAGAATTTCTTGACACTCAGAAAGGCTTTTCTTTTGCTGTTTTTTTTCTTTAATATTTTATTTATTTATTTTTAGAGAGGGGAAGAGAGGGAGAAAGAGAGGGAGAGAAACATCAATGTATGTTTGCATTTCACACGCCCCCTGCTGGAGACCTGACCTGCAAACCAGGCATGTGCCCTGACTGGGAATCGAACTGGCAACCCTTTGGTTCACAGGCTCACGCTCAATCCACTGAGCCACACCAGCTAGGGCCTTCTGCTGTTTATAGTTTTGATGAAACCCCACTTCTTATATCCAGGTAACTTACCACAGTATACTAAATTGTAACGCTTCAGAAATGCTAAAATATTATTTTAAGTACATCTTGATAAGATATATACACCTAACCACCATTGAAAATAAATAACAGATGTTAAATATGTGTAGCTATTGACTTAAATATCTTTAGCAATTTCTTCCTTTAGTCAATAACATTGTTCAAGATGACTTGTTAAATTAAAACATCCTTCAAAATTTTGAATTCAGATGAACATCGTAACTAAAGAAGTGGAATGACAGGTCAGCCTGGAGACTGGATGCTGCTCCAAGTCACAGGGCTCGGCAAGCAAGCAGAGGCTCCAATAGCAAGGATTAGGGGCACAGCCAGAGGTCTGCCTGAGTGCAGTGGAGATTACGAGCAATTGGCAGAGTGATAGGAATAGAAGTACCAATAGGAAGTGCAGGGTAAAAGTTTGAATCTAATCTTAAAGGTGATTCAGATACTGGGAAATCAGAACCGACAGAGCCAGCATGAAAGCTGATATTGCTAATTTACAAGTTTAAGTCATATTATGGACTCAAAGTGTTGCCCTCGGAATAAAATATGGGGTAAACGTAGAGTAGATTGTTAAATTTGCCTGGCTCTGAAGGTTAGAAAAATTCAAGTATTAAAAGTAATCAGAAAATTTACTCAAGCAGCCCTGCTCCTGCATCCCCAACAGCAATATTTCCTCCTTCTCAACTGTATTAGCAGTGTGATGGTTCAGTGTTTATAGAATATTCTGTATCATAAAATAAGGTGGTTAAAAAATCCTTGGAAAATATGCATATAAAACCAGACTTATTTCATAATGCCTAAAAGAGCATCTTTAATGAAGTGGTCATTATTATATGCCCATTCATTCATTTGTTCATTGTTCCTTGTTTTTAAAATTGAATTTATTCAGTCTCCCAATCACTCTTTTCTGCCCTGGAGATATTGCAGTGAACAAAGCAAATTAAGATTTTTTTTTCTTTCTCATGGAATCTATGTTTTAGTAGAGTAAATAATCATAAAAAATATAGATACATAAGTAAATAAATACTATATGGTTATATAACACATACTATAAAGAAAAATCAAACAAACTCAGGGGTAATCATGAAGAAAGTAGTGTTGGTGGAGTACGGTTGTTATTTTCTACTATTTGGCATGGAATGGTCATGTGAATATATTTCAGAGAAGGCCATATTTCCACTGAGACTTGAATAAGGGAAGGAGCAAGACATATACCTGTATGGTGAAGAAGGAATAGTAAAATACGAAAGCCCTGGACTGAGAATGTTTGCCAGAATTTTAGGAAATGCCAGGATCTGTATGGCTGAATCAGTGTGGGGAGCAAGTGAATGATATGACTTGAAGTCACATTGTTTGTTAGGTCCAATCATGGAGAACCTTGTAAATTACAAAAAACAAACAAACAAACTTTGAACTATGTTTTATGTAGAGTGAGAAGTAATTTAGGTTTTAGACAAAGCACTAGCATGACTAACTTTCATTTTATTTGGATTGTTTTGGCTGATGGATGGAAAAAAACTGTAGGAGAGTAGGAGGGAAGCAAGAAGATCAGTTCAGAAGCTTTCAATGTGTTGAATACATGTTATTGTTATTCAAGCACCAGATAATGCCTCTATTTAGCCATGGCTCCAGGAAAAAAGAAGAAATATATGAACTAGTCTATTGGGTTCCCTGATGATATCATAATAATCAAAAATATTAATGATTCAAATTTATACAACAACCCTAAGAGTTCTACAACTCTTATTAGGCCCCATTATATACCTAGGAAAATGGAGTCTTGAGAGAGTTTCCTAAAACTCATGATTAAATTAAAATCACTGCAGAAAGAGTGATTAAAACATGGATACACTTTGGAGTCATACAGACACAGGTTCAATGCTCATGTCTGACACATAGCAGCAGAGTCAAGACACATCAGGTTTCTGTTCTTTAGTTTTCTTCACAGTTTTCTGTAAACTGGGCTTAAGTGAAATATTTAATGTGTGATGTTCAGGTTAAACAAGATGACTTGCATAACATGTTCATCACCATGCCTGGATTATAGTAAGTGCTCAGTCAAATTTAGCTGCAATACTTCAAAAGTCATCTTCAACATAAAAGTCAAAGTTTCCAACAGTCAGATGATTCAAGCTGCTCCTTCAAATCATATTTCTGATTAGATAATCATAACCATCATCCTTCAGAATCTAGCCTTGTCTTGTCATCGGGACATCTCCCTCTTTAAGTGGGCTGCATTTTATCTTGTGGACCCCTAGGTTCCCCTTGATATACTTATTGGCATCATCCAATTTTTTTGAACCAGAAAGTTCTTCCTTCTGGATTCCAAAAGCCTCTGCTTTACAAAGTAAAGACTCAGTAGAAAACATGACATAAAAGTAAGAAATCCTGTTTCACAATCTCCCTGGAAGGACCAACACTATTGCTGTAGTCAGATAAGTTTTAAAGTGTATCTTACATCCAGAGCACCACCCTAACAGGCAGGATACTCGCAACGAAGCAGCATACATTTAGGACCCGTATATTCTCTTATATTTGGGTTTAGCAAGACACATACTATAATCCAATTAGAAAGTAAAATGGGCTTAATGACTTAGCTCAGATCAAAGAATATAAGGCTACAGAGAATCTAATTAAAATTAATAATGGAACAGGCAGCTTTATTCCAGCGCCTAATCTAGGGCATTTCATTTTAATTTAAATTCAGCTCTCAAATTCACAACATGATCCCATCATTGTCACTGATTGTTACGAACTCTGATAACCTCATAGCAAATCCTCCTTGTGCTGTTGCCCAATTCTAAGTAATAGATTTCACTCTGTTCAATAAAGAGAGGTCAGAAAGTTCACTATGCTACATGTTTATATTGAACTTCTTTAGCTTATTGCTTATTTTAACCTGATTAATATGCTTCAGATGTTACTGAGTAGTGCAAATGATCTATGAAATGTACACAGCCACGGGCCATAGTTATATTGAGTGAGAGCAGTGCCTAAGTAAATCAAGAACTCTCATAGATGCCCTGAAGCCTCACTTAAAGTATGTTTACAAAGTACTATTTATTTTAATGTTCAGACTAAATCGATCCCCAGTACAGTCCAAGGAATACATTATAAAGTCATTTTGTTGGCAACACAGAAAGAAAAAAATCTAGTTAATTTATGAATATACATTCTCCACTTCTGTGTGTGTGTGTGTGTACATGCATGCACATGCATATGCATACATGCACAACATAGGTAGTATATATCCAAATCAAAGCAGAACAAACTGTTACCTTGGTTGGCAAGGCAAGCCTTAATCAATCTTTTACTTAGAGGCAGAAATGACATATTTCCCTCAACTGTTAGAATTGCCTAAACGTCTTTCCAGAAAATAATCAACACATTGTACGATTAAACATATATATTGACTATAAGCCTCATCATTATTTAAAAGCATTTTCAAGGCATTTTGATGCCTAAACACCAGCAACTGGATCTGCAGTCAAAATACAAAAGAACTCAATAGTATTATAAAGGCCCTTAGAATGCAAGGGCATCTTTGGTAGGATAATCATAATCAGTTATAGTTATCCAGATACGAGCCACAATAGATGACTTAGGTCAGGACCAAAGTGGGAAGAAGCTTAAAAAGGAAAAATGGGTTTAGAAAAAGTTTGTAAGAATGGGGACATGGGGGTCTTCTTCTACATGGAATGTGTGCAATGGCCCTCTTTTGTAAGCTCTGCAATTATGTTCTCATAGGCTTCCCATCATGCATTTTGAGGCCAAGGATATTAAGTCTTAGCCTCTCAGTGTATAGAAGCCTGCTTCAAGGGGTCAGATCTCCAGCACATACCAGAAAAGAAAAAAAAAAGTTGTAGAACTATTATTTGGTGACTTTTTTTTTTTTTGCATAAAACTATTGTCTGTAAGAGTTGATTAAGCTCCATTAAGAAAACTAAACTTGCTTGAACTGATTAGCTAATACCTCAAAGTGATTGAAATGTGTGGTTATACACAGCAGGGTAATTCTGTTACAGAGGAAATTCATGTAGTCAATATTCTTTTTGTTGTGATGCTTAAACTTAAGCACTCCCCAGTTGTTCTACCTGGTTTACACAATTCCCTGAGAATGCACATAATCAAACACTCCCCCACTCCTATTGGGAAAGAAAGGTGAGCGACAATATTTTCTTGTCTGTGGAATGTTTCTCTTGAAGCTAAAGCAATTGGTTTCTGTAAATGTCACCATAACGGCTCTGTATCAATGCAGCAGGGGACACTTTTTGTACCTGTTGAATGAGGTACTTTTTTGCCCACTGCACATTAAATCAGGCACACTAACATTTTTTACTTAATTGAGCTATGGGTGAATATTTTAATTGTAAAATCCACCAATTTTGCAATAGAGATAGAGACATAAATGGACCTACTGGACAGATTGAACAGGGTGGTCTGATAAATTCCTCATATAAGAAAAAGGGGGAAAAATGAAGTATAAGACTAATGACCACTAAGAAAATTAAGGAGAAATCTGTACTTCTGTGGAATTAAATGTTGTTAGGAAAAATCAAGTACCAAGTGAGGAAAATGTCTTATCTTCATACATCTACCAGAGATGAATTAGTATGCATTATTGAGTACACAAAATGCAAATGTGTTACCAGGAAGAAGAACATTTATTATGTTATTTTTAGAGGATAGTCTGTGACATCTTTATTTTGAAAAATTATATTTGTTTGCACATAGTTAATTATGAAGAACCAAGAAAAATAACTGAATAATCTTAAGGCACAAAACAGTCATTCATATCTTTCTGATTGGATTATCATGTCTGAATGTCAAGATTACTTTAGGTTAATCAAATAACATTGCAACCTTGAGTTTTCTGACTACCTCAACTTGGCCTTGAGTCCTCTTTGATAATATATTCGGATACTATGAAACATTTTTTCATTCATATTTTATCACATAAAATAATTTTAGAGATTAGCTACCCTAAGTATCTTAAATGCTATATACCTAGAATACCAAAACATGTTAATATAAAAGATTCCTCATCAGGTTTCTATGAACAGTAATTCCTCACAATTGCTTAGAATATTTGCTATGTTCTGCAGAGCCATAGAATGATCAACTTAATTCTAATCAAAACATAATTTTAGGGGGCGAAAGACAAATACCATATGATCTCACCTATAAGCGGAACCTAACCAACAATGCAAAGATGCAAGGAAAATATGACTAGCAACACTGAAAGGAAAAGAAACCAACAGAGACAGAGTGAAGGAGGGAAGGGGGGCGGGGAAAAGGAAGGGAAGGGGAAAGTCAAGGAACATATAGCAAGGACTCATGGACAAAACCAAAGGGGAAGAGCTGAGGGAGGGAAGGAGAGAGGGGGCAAGGGAAAGTGGTGGGGGGAGGCAGACACAAATGTATTTAAAAAGTAAATAAATAAATAAATAAATAAACCATAGTTTTATTCAAGGATTTATACCAGTCATTTTGGGGAAACAAAAAAAGAAGACACAAAAATTACTACTCTTAGGAAACTTAGGATATAAACTATTAAATGAAGACATGAGATATAATAAAGATATTTCCTGAGGAAAGAGAAAGAATGGACTCCTTTCTGCCTCCTAAATAGGGTTAGTTTAATTATGTCTCCATGGAGAAGATACCACTTAACTGAGCTGACAAAAATTGTTAGACTTTAAGAAACTAAAAAGAAGAAAAGGATACCAAATGTAAAAGTTTTTTAAAAAAATTTTTATTGTATTTATTGGGGTGACTGATTAATAAAATTACATAGGTTTCATGTGTATAATTCTATAATACATCTGTATATTGCATTGTGTGTTTACCACCCAAAGTCAAGTCTCCTTCTGTCTCTAATTATTTCCCCTTTACCCTCTTCTAACTCCTCTCAACTCCCCTTTCCCTCTGGTAATCATCATACTGTTGTCTGTTTCTATGAAGTTTTTTTCTTTTTTTTTCCTTCATCCCTTTGCCTTTTTCATCCAGCTCTAAAAAATACACCAAATGTAAGAGTTAAAATTAGAAAGTAGGATAAAAGAAATGTGAGGTGTTTGTGGGAAATGGTTGCCTTTCTTGGTTGGAGTCTAGATGTGATAGAGAGAAAATGAAGGAAAGGGCAAGTAGGCAACAAGAACTGGGGCCACATCATGAAATAGCATGACTGCCAATGCTTAAAGTTTGGATTTTATACTGCAAATCCCAAAGGTCCATTAAATGGCAAAATGACTCCAAGCCGTAGTTTGGAGGCAGACAGTTGTCATTCTAACCCAGCCCCCAACACATATATGCTTAGGTAGATACAAAGTATCTAGGTAGGTTTAAATAATATCTTCAATCTTTCTGTGACTATTTATCCATGTAAATATTTGAGGTGGTAATAGTACCACTGCATTCTTTTGAAGACTAATGCAATTAAATAAGCTAAATAGTGTAGAACTATACCTGGCACATAGTGAGTATTCCATAATGTGAGCTATTATTAGCCTTGAAACAGAAAGTGATGCACATGACTCCATTTGACAAGATGAAACATGGGTAATCTCACATACATAATTCTTACTGGATCACTCTTTTGTAGGATTTATTGTGCTATTAATAATCACTTTCAATGTGTCAACTCTGCTAGATCACTCATGGTCACTTGTGTGGATCATTACTACTGAGGATACTGATTTAAAAACTTAGTTATGCATTTTAAAATGTATAATTCTTAATTATTTTTTAAATATTTTATTTATTTATTTTTAGAGAGCTAGGGTGAGAGGGAGAGAAACATCAGTATGTGGTTGCCTCTTGCAAGCCCCCAACTGGAGACCTGGCCCGCAACCTAGGCATGTGCCCTGACTAAGATTCAAAGCAGTAATTCTTTGATTCGCAGGCCAGCAGTCAATCTACTGAGCCACACCAGCCAGGGCATAATTCTTAATAATAAGTATATATTTCTTTTCAGACAAATATTTCAAGTAGATTAGTGAATAAAGCATAAAACAAACATCATAATCATTGTGAGTTTAAAAGAAAACAAAATTTAAATTACTTAACCCTAGTAAGTAGAGGTAATTATATTTTTGTCTTTACAGATGTCCAAATTTTACTTTTTAATAAAGGACATTATCTTTTTATAAGCAAATTTTTTCAAAAATTAAAATTTCCTCAAATTATTACCTCTTTCTCCTTCAGGTTCAGATTTTCCTTGGTTCTTATTTTACAAGAGAGTGATCTAACTTTAAAGTGATGCTCATGCTTTTTATTTAAATACTCAGTGCATCCTAATTCTTTTTTTAAAATTCTACATTAATTATATATGATAAAGAAGGAAAAAGTAAATATTGTAGCATATAAAACAATTCTGAAAAATTATAACACAGAATTGGTTTTAACTATAGCTGAAAAACCTCCTTAAGTCAAAGGAAATAAAATGTTGCTTGAAAAATAATGATAGCTTGATGCAATGGGAATAGAATGCTGGGAACAATATATCAGATAAGAAGATAATGGAATCATGGATAGAATGCTAGGAAACTCCAAAGTTTCACAGTTAAAATAAAACTACACATTTATTTAGCATTTATTATGTTCTAGGTGCTATAATAAATGCTTAACATGATTTATGTCATTTAATCCTTATAATAATACCATGGGATATTCATCATTATTTTCTCAATATTACTGATGAATAAAAAGCAATGTTAAAGTCAAGGAAAGCTAATTTGGGGAAACACAGTTTATTACACTATTATCCTAAAGAAAATTGCTTATTTAAAAAAAACAAAAACCAAAAACCAAAAAAACAAAAACCAAGAAATTGTTGGGAAACTCCCTGTCTGGTTTCAGGAAATGTAGCCCTGCCAATAGGTGAGAGGGCCCCAAGCTTGGAAATAATCAAGGAGGTTTTGGGAAAACATGCCACTGAGGAGGCAAAATCTGTCCCTACTTGGCCCTGTGACGGCTGGTCGTCAATGACGGGTAAGATCCCTAGATAGAAGGGACAACCTAAGCCAGACACAGCTGAAATGGGCAGCAGGACAAAAACTTGGGGGACACAGAGGGCAAAAAAACCTGTACCCCTCAGCTTGGCTTGGACATGGCCAGGGTCCTCATTCTATTCAAAAGAAGTCTCTCTGCTTCTTGGCAGCTCCCTCCCCCTGCCTGGCTCAGGCTCGAAACAATACTGGAGACAGTCCTAAACTGGATCTGACAGTTCCCATGAGAAATCAGGCCTAAAAGTAAATTCTTTAAAGCATGCTTTGTTTCTCCCTCAAAATATATGAAAGCCAGCTCATGCTGGGAAGGAAATTTACATTATTCATAGACCCTGACCCTAAACACTTTGGTGCTCTCATGTTTACTAGTCTCCTCTCAGACCCATGTAAATCAATGTGTTCCTGCCCTTTGTTTTCTTCAAAACATCATCTATTCTCTGTAAACATTAACATACTGATGTAATGAGATCACCTTCACATTCCTATTACCTAGCCCCATTGATAAGTTTTTCAATAAAACTCTATGGGAAAAGGGGCTCAGGGGCTTTTCCACTAGACGGAAGTGCTCTTTCTCCTCTCCTGGCCAGCAGAGAAGTGTTTGCAATGACTCGTGTTTATTCCCCCATCCGTGACAACCCCAGGACGAGCTCTGCAGGATTCAGAGCTCCGCTCCCTCCTCAGCTGGCCCCTGGACAGTGACCCTCAGATCGAGGAGCCCTGTGCTCCCGGCCACAAGAAATAATCAGAATATTTATTCTGATTAACTAATGCCAGCTAACAAACTAGTACTACAAAATTTAGAAGAAAACAATGACATTTATTGTGCTCCTAAATGTGTTATTTGGATAGGTATTGGCAGGGATAGTTTGTCTTTGTTTCATTCATCATCACCTAGAGCAACTAGAAACCTGGAGGCTGGAGTCCTCTGTAGGCTTGCTTAACTCTTATATCTGGAGGTTGCTGATGGCATCTGATGGTCGCTGACTGGGACTTTAGCTCAAGCTTTTGGCTAGAACATCTACATGTGACCTCTCCATGTGGCCTTGACTTCATCACAATATAATATCTGGATGCCAGTGTGATGGTCCTAAGAGAGAGCCAGGCAGAAGTTGCATTACCTTTTATGAACTAGTCTTGGAAGTGAAGTAGCATTACTTTTGCTACATACTGCCTGTTGAGGTAGCCAACAGTTCACCTCATTTCAAGGAAAGAAGAAATAGGCATTTTCTTGATGGGGCAGTGGCAAGGTTCCGAAAGAACATGGACTGGAACTATTGCTGTGACAATGTTTGGAAAATATAATCTTCCATAATGTTACAAAGGAATGAAGAGTATGAGGCACTGAACTTTCCAGTAGAAAGGGAATAAAATAAGGAGGAAGTGTTCAGTAGTAAGGAAAATCAGTGGTAACTGATAAGTGATATTGACAAAGCCAGTTTTCTGAATATGGGGAAGCCAGGTTGCAGTGACTTACAAAGTTAATGAGAAAACAGACTGGCCAGTGGAGTGTTACATATTCTGGCTCCCATCAATTCCTTTGGCCTCATCTTACATTCCAAAGCTGGCTGCGGCCCAGGCACGATGTTCTTCTACCAAGTCCTCTTTCCATATATAGGATCTTTGTCCATCATGTCTCTACTACTTGAAATGCAATAACCACTTTTTTATTTTAAAATAAACCTGATTTAATCTTATTCCTTCTACTGACTTCACTCATTCACTTTATAAAAGTATTGTCCTGCCTCTATACCAAGGTGGGTGTTTCTTTCTTTTAAAATAGTTACCTTAATTTGTGAATATTCATTTATTTTCTGTTATTATTTGATTGATGTCTGTCTCCTTCACCAGACTGCAAGGTCTGTGAGACAAGAAATATATCTGTTTTTGCTTATCCAAAAAGCCTGGCAGAATGTCTAGATCTCATTGGACTTTCTTTAAATAGTTAATAAATGTGTTTATAGAACGGGATTGTTTTCTGAAAACTTCCATGCAAAAGGAAAGAAATATGTAATATCTGCAGAAAAAATTCTCAAGGAATTGACTAGACAAATGATAAAACCACTTTAAACTATCAGTGAGAAAGAATTAATTGGGTCATATTGTCTGTGTTAATGTAGGCTAAACTTTGTAAAAGATAGATCCCAAATGTATAATTAGCATAAACACAAAGGAAGTATATTTCCTGCTCAGTGACAATAAAGGCAGTATGAGGAAGGGGCTTTACTCCAGGCAGGCATGCAGCAGCCCATGCGACCATTTCTGTACTTCCACAATCACATGTCTTCCATGTGTGATTTCCATGCTCTCTCTGTTGGTTGCCTCCATATGATTCAGCCAGAAAAATGAAGGAGGATGGAGATGGCATGGTGTGAGGTTTCCTAGGCTGGGTTTAAAAATGACATCCATCATTCCAGTGAGCTCAAATCCTGTCAAATAGCCCTAACTTATCACAAGAGCATGAGAAATGTGGGCTCGTGGGAATACTGAAGAAGAAGGGAAACCAGTCTTGGAAAAGAGCCACTGGTCTTTGCTATGACAGTCAACTGACAGTATCATGGGATGTTATGGCTTAGAAAGTCTACAGAATACCTTCCAAGAAAGCTGGAAAAGTTTGATAATGAATAATTACTAAAGCTAATGTTATCGATTGGTCTTATAAGTTGTATGATAAAGCAAAAATAGAAATATTTCTAAACCTGAACTTTTTGGTTGGATTGTAGGAAATAATTCTCTAGGTGAGTATTTCAATATTCAGGGAAAGTAATCATCTCTGGCCAATTAGCAAAGTGAAGGCTAGAATATCTTCTATAAAAGCCTCACGTAATTGCTTGCCTAATTATTCAGAAGTTCCATAGGCTGCTCATCAGTTACATTTTTAAAAAAAGGTATACAAATTATGATTTAATGATGCAGCTTCTAATAGGACAATAGGGAAAGGAAAACCTAAAATCATTAGACTCCCAAGATCATAATTATAGACCTGATTTCCCAGACTTGAAAGAGATTTTTAAAAATCCCAATGTGAAAGAAGTTGATAAGAAGACATATCACTCATTCCATTTTTCTACCTCAAATATTCTTTTATAAAATTGTCTTAAACATTAAAGTATATAAAATGTTCTATTAAATTTGACTACTTTATATATGACTATCTTAAATGAGAAATTACATTTTAAAATTTTGACAGAAAGGTTGTAAACTATTTCTATCAGTCCCTTCTTCCCTTTCTTTTCAGGGACCAATTATATCTAAAAAGTGGGCTGAGCACTTGCAGTAGACACTGCTCAGTTGAACTTGGTTCATGGAAACTGTATCAGTCACTGTTCTATCAAAGATAGGTGGCATGTGCAAAAGGAGTAAGGAGAATTTAATGATGGTACTATTTACAAAAGTATGTATAGGATTAAGGAAGCCAAGAAGGGACTAACAGAGGCCAGGAAGGAAAAGGAGAAAGCGTGGTTTTCATGACCTACTCAGAGCCATTGTGTAAGAATGGGACTGCCCAACTAGAGGAATGCAGTCTCTGTCTACCTTCTGTCTTATAAGGATTGGAGCACAAATATCTCAACCTCCCTCTGTTTTTCCACAGTGGCGGAAGGACTGGTGTCCTTCCGCTGGCCGAAACAAACTGAAAGCCAGATGGCCAGGTAGCCTGTTGAAATCCACAGAATTCAGCTTTATGGGGCAAGGTGCAAGGTAGAATTGTGGAAAATATACCTATTGAAACAAACAGAGAATATTCAAAACAGAAACAACAGCATTTATGAAAGAGATATTAATAGTGTATATAATAAAGCAAGTCCATATATGTATTTGTGAAGTCTATATTTTGTTCATGGTAAAGGATGTGCTTATTTGTTTTCTTTAAACATAATTTGAAAATTTCAGAGAGAAAAAATTGAATTTGCATAAGATCTCTGTATCAAAAATAAATAAGAGTTTCTGAAGTGTGTTTTTTTTGAGCCATTGCATGATTATGATAAAATAGAGCAGCATAGGAAATGCCAAGACTGACAGCCAAGAGCCCTGATGAAACATGAGTCTGTCTTTATTCCATGTTTACTGAGATGAGGAGGGAAAAAGAGGAGTCAGAAAAAGGGCCTAGAAGAGGTATGGTGTCCAAGTTTGGCAGAATAATGGTCAAGGTACCCAGACTGATGATCAGGGTCTAGAATTTCTCATTGTCACTTGAGGCTTAATTGGCATCAATCTGGCTGGGAATGGCCATAACTCAGGATTTTACACACCACAGGTCCTGAGGAAAAATCTAGTGATGGATCAAGCAGAGAAAATGAGAGGAGATCTTGGCAGGCAGGCAGAGCCCAGAGGAGACTGGCAATAGGCAGGGATGAAAGAAGACCATGAAATTGTTGATTGACCATCAGAGAGGTCCACTATGGTAACTTGATTATTATCATACAGATGGTAGATGGATGGATAGAAATTCAATTCCAGGTCTTTTTGTCTCAAATAAAATATCTTTCTGTTGTAACATATGGCCTACAGCAAAGAAAAAAATTAAGATCATCAATTAAAATGAACCATTCTTTAACAAATTTGGAAGATTTTCCTACTAACAGAATCTTTCTATTTCAACCAAAGCCATATTTTAGTTGTAGTGTAGAGTGGTAAAGCCCGCAGCACAGCTATAGTAGTTCACAATATGTCTGGCTGAAAAGTTAAACACTTTGATGACAGACTCAGACATTTGGTCTCTAAGATGTCTATATCAGATTAAATCTGTCAGCCAGGTATTTTTTAATTTTAAAGGAAAAATGTATACATTCTAGAAAATTGTTTTATTACTATATCTGCAGCTATTTTTTCCCTAATGAGTTACATGTTAAAATGAATTTGCTGTATGTTAGCTAAACTTATTGTGCTAATCATTTCACAATATATGTAAATCACACCATTATACTTTACAACCTAAAATTATACAATGATGCATGTCAATTATTTTTCAGTAAATCCAGGAACAAACAACACTGATATACAAACAAACTTCAGATGGTCAAATTTAATACCTGCTTGTGTTGCTGTTTCTTTTCATGAAGTAGTCTTCTACTTGAGGGAAAAAATAATAATTTACTGAGCTTACCTCTCAAGGTATTTTTTATATCATCAAGGAGTTTTGTAGGATCCATTAATTTTTACTATTATAGTAGGATAAGAAAGGATTTAAACTTTAAAACAAAATATGTTGGTTAAGACCTTAGCTCTGCTATTGAGTTATATGATATACAACTTGCAGTTTACTTGAGCTTTAGTTGCCTTCTGAAAAATTGGGATACTGTTATCTACTTCACTTGGTGCTCTCCTAGTCCATAAATCCTAAACACGTGATTTTAGACATGCAGGATTTATAGGAACACAAATTTGTTTCTAAATGTGTTCTTTGCCAACCATGTCTCAAAGAACATAATAATACTGAGGCCCCTTTTTTGAATACTATATATTCTAGAACTTTAGCTATTATGGTGTCACTGGAAAACTTGGATGCCTTGATAAATTTATTTATGTAATTTGTCTAAACAAAGACTTAAGTCCCATGCATGTCAGAAGACTCCAGTAGCCTATTTTCTTTACTGCATATGAGGTAACATTGATTTAATTGATCTCAAAAGTTGTGGCAGAGAATCCCAGAATGATGCTCCCTTATTCCTGTTGATCATTATACAAAACTGCAGAGATTTGGGCTCTATCTATCCCAAAATTTCACTACAGCAAGCATGTTTTCTGTAGTCATCTAGCTCACTGACAAACTTCCACTTTCTTTCATTTCCAAATACAAAATAGTACAGAAAAATATAAAACCTGGATATTCATAATGCATCTAATATCCACTAGTTTCTATATAGTATTGCTTCTTGTGAGTTGGTACTTTTTCTCCCAATAAATGATGGACCAAAGTATCAGAGCCTCTAGAAATTTGCATCCTCTGCTATGGCCATGCCTATCATTTTGCTATTGAAGTATGCTATATAATCAAGCCTATTGATTTAATCAACATAAGGTCTATTTCAAGTGATTCTTGCTTTAGCAACTCAGAGAAAATAAGCCCCTTCCTTGTTTTGATTAAATTATAACTTTATCCATTTGTGTATTTATTATATCTTTGCTGTAACATTTTCCATTCTTCCTATAAATGTATTTTTAATTTTTTTCAATTAAAGAATATTGACCTGAAAGTATAAACATGTGACCTGTTGCTTTTTTGTTATGCTAACATATATCCTTTTGTGACGGATACTCTGATGATTTGTTTTATTCTTGAGAATCTATCTGGTCCTTACCAAAAATCCAAATTAAGTCAATGGAATATACAAGGTATATTTTCTTCTATATTTTTTATATCAATGTAATTTATTTCCCTACTAAATTGGATAATGCCATATCAGTTATTTTTAGACAAATTAATCATAGAATTAGTATTTAATCATTTGGGAAAAGCTTTATGAGTCCCATATATTAAATGTCTTATATATTTATTTGGTTAGCCCACAAAGAATTGTAGCCCAAGGAAGTTGCCCTGTTCTAGATTAAATGGTAAGTCAAGAGAAGTGCCAGAACTAAAATTATGGCTTCCAGCTCTCATTCAAGTTTTGTGTTCCAATTCCTCACCTCAATTCAGAACTAAGTGACACTTTGTGGACATATCATTGTGGACTATGGTGATAAAATCACTATTTATATGCAGTAACAGAGCCCCACAATATCAATAGACTCCCTTGGGGTAAGGACTATTCATAGCATTGAAATAAGTATGTGGGCTCTGGAGCTAGACTGAAGAAATTCAGATCCCATATGTACCTTCAGTCACTAAAAGATTTGAATAAGTTACTCCTCAACCTTTGTGTGACTTAGTTTTCTAAAAATTAAAATGAAAAAAACAATAGTTCTGACTCAAGAGTCTTTTCTGAAGATTAGTTAGGGCAAGTGCCTGGCAGATATTAATAGGAAGCCCTCTATTAAAATGGCATCTGGAAAATGAGCTGCCATTGTTATTGTCAACTGATTTCACATACACAGCCACAAAATTTAAGCTTCAATCAAATATTCTGGATATAAAATAAGTTTTGTTTGCAAAACTTTAGATGAGATGAAAAATTAAATTGCGTGATATAATTTTGGAGAAGTAATCTTAGAAGCATTGTATATGTATTAGCTAACAATTTGTTGAGTTGATATTTAAACATAACACACAATTTTTTACTGATTATCATTATTCTTTTTCCCCGTTATTGCTCTTGTTTGAATGCTGAAAATAAAAGGATGCTTGGTTCTGTTTAGTAAGATTTAAGTAAAATGAGGTTTGAATGTCAGAAGTTAAGAAAATTAGAAAACATAACATTAATTAGCTTCTTCAGCTAAAAATACATGAGAAATCACATGAAATTGCACCTTCTGAAATATCCAGTAGACACTCTTGTCTTTGAGAATACAAGAAATGCATTTCCAAAGAGAATGTTCATTTGTTTTTACTGCTGGAATGTTGAGTTTATGAGTCGAATAGAGTTACTCAGCAAACATAAATGGCAGAACAATGATGTTTACAAACACCTTTATGTTACTTACCTTTCCCTTGCTGCATTCAAGGCCTTTCACGTATTGTCTTTCCAGTTACCTTAATATGTCTATCAAAGACAGAAGCCAATTTGGACTAAAATCTCAAGTTTTGCATGTAAGAAAATCAAGGACATAAAAAGATAATTAAATTATTTTAGGCTACATTTCAAATCAGTGCCAAAACTCAAACAGAATTCTGGCGTTCAGAGTCTCAGTTTTCCTTAATATCTCAAACAGGAAAACCCTTTCCCTTTCCAGCTATTTCTGAAGTTAAGCACTGTCGAAGGGGAGACTGGGAGGCATTGCACAGCGTAGTGGTATCACGATCGATCATGTCCACATCCACTCATCCACTCCCCTTTAAAACCACCCTACAGCAAAGCTAAAGTACTGTTAATTTCTTCAGAAGGCATATTTTTTCAAAATGCCTGAGTAGCTTCATGAAGTATGTTTGTTTTATTTTAAATTCCCTGTAGCCTATAAAAGAATAAGAAATTTGTTCATGGAAGGTCACACAGAGAACATTAAAATGAAAAGGAACTTATGCAACTCTGGGCTTACAGATGAGCACCAGCTAGATGATATTACTTGCCCAGGGGTATAGCTGAAGCATTTTTTCTGGGGTCCTTTCATTCTTACTCACAGAGCTTGTGGTTGTGCTTTTCTCTGCCTTTCCAGGGCAGTGAGGGTGAGTGTGCTTCTCTACAATTCATATTTTCTACTATTCTTTTTTTTCCTCATCCTTTGGCTTGTTGCTCTCATTTTCTTTAGCAGTCTTTATGTCCACTCAAGCAAAAACCCAGAGGACATTTGGAAAGTCACCAAAGATTTTGGAATTCCTCAAAACTACTTTGGGAACACTTCTGTCCTGAAATCCTACCTGATCCTCTTCCTACAGGTCTGTGGGAAAATGTTTCTCTCAGGTTTAAAAATTTTTTTTTTTTGTTTTAAGTCAGTCAATATAGTGTTGCTAATCATTCTTCCAATATAAAATATTCTTAACTTTTGATGTCTTCACTGCCAATAACTGAACATAAACAGTCTCTCACCCCTTAATGATATTAAACCATGAACTGTCTTGGAAATTGGAATAGCAAGGGTATAATTATGGCCATGAAAAATGTTACCTATAAACCAAGAGAAATTAAAGTAGGAAAAGTAAATGTAATATACTAATTTTGCATAATTTCCATTTTATTTTATTTTATTATTATAAGATTATCATGCACCTTCCTTGTAATAATATTCAGTTAAAGGCTGCCAGGCACCCTGTGGTATTCAAATTGATTATAATTTTCCTCTTAAAACTAAGGGTTTTTATTTATGTTGTTTACTTTGTATTATGAGTAATGATATCTCTTTAGTTCTGCTGAGTCTGTATTCTGTTCAGCAAACTACCTAAGAATTCATAGCATTATAGATGTAAAGGACTTGACATATTTTTTTGATACAGAACTTCTTCCTCATGTGTCTACCCTTGGTAAGCTGGAGGAATTCTTTCCAGTTAGTACAGTTAGTTTCAGGAGAGTTGATTCTTTATTCTAGTGCTGAGTACAAATTGAATTGCCTATGTCTTCCCATGAATTCTTTAACAAAATAGTTTCCAATATTTCGGAAGTAACCTTGAATTTATTCAGGTTCTCCTAGTGGTGTTCAATGACTGCTGGCCTCTCCTTGCTTTATTAGCTAGCAAATGTATTGATATTATTAAGGATGAATTCTTTGCTCTGAATTGTTGTGCTTATTATTTGGTTAGGGCCAATTTCTACACTTTGTTGCTTATTGCTGATATATATATGTCTTAGAAAAGTTATCTCACTCTTTATCCCCTCCAGTGAGCAAGTAAAACCTTCAATGTACTTATGTTCTTCTATTCTGGTGCCTGACTCCAGAATGAACCTAATGGATGGGCCTAACACTAGGACTTGGTGGCTTTACAATAGTGATAAACCTCAGAGTGTATAGAGTTGCCTCAGACTTCAAATTTTAAAAAAAATCTAGTAAATTTCTATTTTTTCACTGAAATTCATAATATATATAGAATACCTACCTACAGTACTTTCCACTAGAGTTGATATAAAAAAATTTGGTTAAGTGTAGCTTATCCAAAAATCTACCAGTATTTATTTATTTGTTTGTTTGTTTTTGCTGTATCTTTATTTTTTAAATTAATTTATTTATTTTTCCAAATATATTTGTCTCTGCCTTCCCCCCACCATTTCCCCTGCCCCCCTCCCCGCTCTCCTTCCCTCAATCCTTCCCCACTTTGGCTTTGCCCATGAGTCCTTGCTGTATACCAGTATTTATACTTCTAAGTTACTACTATCCTCTTCGTTGTTTCTAATTTTCATCAGCTGCACATACTTCTTTTTTAAAACCAATAAAATAGAAAATTTTTATGTCCCATAGCCTAAAAACTCATATTACATATATTGGTTTTTTTAAGTTCATGTTCCAAAAGGGGCCTAATTAAATATCAGGATACATGCATCAAATTAATATTCTAAAAATTGGTTACAATTAATACTGAATTGTTTATACTCAGAATGTTACTCTAAGGAATTGTGGAGGGTTTAGTAGTTAAATAATAATTTGGTTGATGTCACTTAAAAGGCACAAGTAGATGTCCCTTAATCTCTTCCTCATACAGTTGTTTTTCACTTACGAGATATCCTGAACTCCTATGGAAATATCACATTTTGCCTGCCCTATGTGTGTTACCCCTTGAATAATGGGCAATTCATTTATGTAAGAAATAAAGCTAGTTTTTTTTTTCTTTGCAAAAGGGAGGGCATGTGACTGGGACATGGTCCTCAGAGTAGTCCAGGCTTAGTAGCTTCCTCTAGAATCTAGAGAAAGAAACCTTTTTTTTTGAGGCTGCTTGTGTTAGGATAGATTACTTAGGAGTAGACCTTGGGGCAAGGATTTGAGGAAAAGTAGTTATTTGGGAGGTTATTCAAAGAAGCACTGATAGGGGAAGAGGGAAGTGATCAGGGAAAGAAAAGAAATCAATTGCGGGGTTACTAATGAGCAGACTACTTTGTGAAACTGGAGCTCAATCCCATTGAACACTTCTCCAGGGAACAATAACTCTCCCACACTTTCAGCTTGCCCTTGCTCCTGCCACCACAGAAAACCCTGAGACAGAGAGATTATAGCTGTTTGGGATAAAAAGCCATGAATGTGTGGAAACTCTGAGAGCCTTGGGATTGTAGGCAGGACACCAAGAGTTCTACTACATTGCTCAATTGGAATGAAAAGACTCCTGGGTTACTTGTGACTTCAATGGTTTCTGTTAGTAGTGAACACACCTGAGATTCAAGTCAATACAGATGAAAGTAGAACTAGAGAAAAGCAGAAAAGAAGACAGAGAGAACGTGAAGTTGAATACAAGTATTATATGGGTCTTTAGACCCAACTGTGCCTGAAGGTCATTCTCCAAACATCCTAGTCACATAAGCCAATATATTCTTTATTTTTTTATCTTCTTAGTGTAAGTTTCTATAATTCACAACCAAAAAAGTCTTGGTTTATATACCTACTCTTAGGATTTTTAGGCCAAGGGCCTCTTAAAATCTCAGTTATATTTTTATAGAGCTAGATATTGCAGGAAGGGCCTCCTGCTGCTAAGCAAACCCTCCTGCCTATTTATTTTTATTTTCTTATATGAATTTTATTTCTGTCTCTAGTTTTTAATTCTAGGAATGTAGCCAATTTTTACCCCTTTATTTGCTGATTTGGAGAGTGAGAGTTTGAGGGATACTATGCCAGGCCATCTGAGACAGGCAGGGAGTTTAAGGAAATTACTGCAGTTGTTGGCCTTTCATTATATGGAACCACACAGCCGATGCCCTTGAAAATACTGAGTTTAAAGAAAAAGCTTTTAAGAAAGATATTTGAGATTAAAGTTTTTTTACAATCATAGTAATGTTTAAACTAGGTTGCCTGTACTCTACATCCTTTTAATTAGAAGACCCATAATCCTCTTCAGAGGAAAAAAATCATATAAAGATTTTTCTGCGGGCAAGGAAATTATTCTTTGCAAGATGCTTCAAAATTAAATAAGTCTACTTCATCTGGGTCTTTAACACTCCAATTCACTGTTCTGTAGTACTGATCACCTGGAAGTTACATGATAGATGAAGCTTCCAGTTTAATCTAAGTTTCCACAGCCCATCCTTGAATTTACCATCTGGTAAAATATAACTCTTTTCCTTTGTTGAATTTATTTGGGTGACACTGGTTAACAAAATTATATAGGCTTCAGGTGCACAAGTCCGCAATATATTGTTTATACAATGTACCATGTATTCATCACCCCAGGTCAAGCTGAAGTCAAGTTTCCTTCCACTACCATTTATCCGCTTCTACAGCCTCCTTCAATTCCTCCCACCCAGTCTCCCTCCAGCAGTCACCACATTGTTGCTTATGTTCATGAGTTTTTTTCCTCTTTTTTTTCTTTTTGCCCAATCTTTCCATCACTCTCCAACCAAGCCTCATGCCCCACCCCACAACCCACTGCTGTCAGCCTGCTGCTCTCTATCTATGGGTCTTTCTCCATTTTGCTTGTTAATTCACTTTATTCATTAGATTCTACATATGAATTAAATAATATTGTACTTGTCATTTTCTGACTGGCTTATTTCACTTAGCGTAATGCTCTCCAGGTCCACCTGTGCTGATGCAAAGTGTAAGATTTCCTTCTTTTTTTATGGCCAAGTAGTATTCCATGGTGCAAATGTACCATGGTTGTTTTACCCACTCCTCTAGTGGTGGACACTTGGGTTGCTTCCAAATCTCAGCAATGAACATAGGGGTACGTATATTCTTTCATATTAGTGTTTCAGGTTTCTTCAGATAAATTTCTAGAAGCAGAATCACTGGGTCATAAGACAATTCCTTTTTTAATTTTTTGAGGTAACTCCACAGTGCTTTCTGTAGTGGCTGTACCAATCTGCATTCCCACCAACAGTTCCAAAGGGATCCCCATTCTCCATGTCCTCACCAGCACTCGTTTGTTGATTTATTAATGATGGCCATTTTGACAGGTGTGAGATGATATCTCATTGTGATTTTAATTTGCATTTTTCTGATCATTAGTAATGTTGAACATCTTTTCATATGTCCATTGGCCATGTGTATGTCCTCTTTGGAGAGGTGTCTATTTAGGTCTCTTGCCTACATTTGAATTGTTTGTTTATTTGTTTTTCTTGGTGTTGAGTGTTATAAGCTTTCCACAAATTTTGGGTTGTAACCCCTTATTAGATGTATCATAGGAGAACATGTTCTCCCATTTTCTGAGTTGTCTTTTCACTTTGTTTATAATTTCCCTTGCTGTGCAAAAACTTTTTAGTTTGATGTAGTCCCATTTGTTTATTTTTTATTCTGTTTCCCTTACCCAATGTGACATATCAGAAAAAAATGTTGCTACAAGAAATATCTGAGATTTTACTGCCTATGTTTTTTTCTAGGATTTTTATAGTTTTAGGTGTAACATTTAAGTCTTTTATCCATTTTGAGTTTATTCTTGTGTACGGTGTAGGAAGGTGGTCTTGTTTCATTTCTCTCTCTCTCTCTCTCTTTTTTTTTGTGTGCTATCTGTGAAAGTTTCCCAAAACGTTTATTGAATAGACTATTTTTACCCCATTGTATGTTTTTGCCTCCTCTGCCAAACATTGGGTTGGCCAAAAGGTCTGTTTAGTGTTCTCTATAAAATAAAAGACATTTTTCATTTTCACCAATAACTTTATTGATTTGGATATTTTGAGTATGTCAGCTATCTCCCACTATTGGTTTCTAGAGGGTTGAGGGCAGGGGTGCTGCTAACACATTTTCTAATTCGTAAGACAGCCCCACAGCAAAGAATTGTTTAGCCAAATGTCAGTAGTATCAAGAAACTTCACAAACCACCTTTGACATACTCAATCAGTTACAGCACTTTCTTCATACACTGTACAAATCTTTTTTTCCATTTCAGTTTTTTACCTTTCTTGAAATAATAAAGCATAATATGCCAAAAATGTTGCATATCTTCTTCCATCTTCAATATTAACATAGATACACAAAAATTTACCAATTTTGATAAGTTTTTTAAATGCACACTGATATGACAGCTGTCACTATACAATCTAACAAAATTGTTTCAAATGCAGTTTAAGAAGCTAAACGCTATGAGAACCATCTTACAGAAAGAAAAAAGAACTTTTTGGCCAACCCAGTATTAATTGACTGTAAACTAAATATCTAGAAATCAGTTACATTTTTACATACCAATAAGGAACTATCAGGAATGAAGCTTAAGAAGTCATCACATTCATAATTGCTTCAAAAAAAACAAAAAAACAAAAAAACTTCTGGGAATATTTTTAACCAAGGGTACAGGCGTTTACCTGTACATGGAAAATGATGAGCACTGAAGAAATAAATTAAAGTTATAGTAAGTAGAATCATATACTGTGTGTATGGATAGGGATAGCATTAAAATGTCCACAGTGTCTAAAGCAATCTATAGATTCAATGCAATTTGTATTAAGATACCAATGGCTTATTTCACAGAACTACAATAAATATTCCAAAAACTTATATGGAACCTCAAAAGGCCCCAAATTGCCACAACAATCTTGAGAAATAAAGTAGAATTTTTGGTCAGAGGAATCTAAGACTCTTAGCTTGTGGTTTTTATTCTATTTGCATAGTGTTATAATGATAAATATATAGCAAAATGCCAAGTGAACACTATTTTCCTATAACAGAAAAATGTCCTAATAGTTTACACTAGGTATTATAGAAGTCCTCTATTTCTCTTGAAAGTGTTTTTATTATTATATTCTATTGTTTATACTGTTACAGTTGTCTAGAATTTCCTCCCTTTGTTCCTTTCCACCCAGTCTACCCCCAATCCCTCGGGCAATCCGCACACCATTGTATACGCCATGGGTCCTGCATATATGTTCTTTGGCTACTTTATTCCCAATGATGTACTTTACATCCCCATGACTATTCTGTAACTACCACTTTGTACTTCTTAACCCTTTCACCTTTTACACCTATCTTCCTGAATCCCCTCCATCTGACAATAATCAAAATGTTCTCTGTATCTATGATTTTGATTCTGTTTCTGTTCTGCTTGTTTGCTTATTTTGTTTTTTAGATTCAATTGTTGATAGCTATATACTTATTCTTTTATTTTTTTATATTTTTAAACTTTTTTTATTAAAGAAGACCCTTTAACATTTTATATAGTACCAGTTTTGTGATGATGGACTTTTTTAGCTTTTCCTTGTCTGAGAAACTCTTTATATATCTTTTGATTCTTAGTGATAGCTTTTCTGGGTAATCTTTATTGTAGGTCCTTGCTTTTCATCACTTTGAATATATCTTGCCAATCCCTTCTAGCTTGCAAAATTTATTTTGAGAAATCACCTGACAGTCTTAATGGGGGCTCCCTCATAGGGAAATAACTGCTTTTCTCTCCCTTCTTTTAGATTCTCTGTTTGTATTTAACCTTTGGCATTTTAATTATGATGTATCTTGGAGTTGGCCTCTTTGCGTCCATCTTGTTTGGGATTCTCAGTGCTTCCTGGACTTACATGTCTATTTCCTTCACCAAATTAAAGTTTTCTTTTATTGTTTTTCAAGTAAGTTTCTAATTTCTTGCTCTTTCTCTTCTCTTTCTGGCACCCTTATGATATGAATGTTCATGTGCTTAAAGTTGTCCCAGAGGTTCCTTACATTATTGTTGTTGTTGTTTTTTTAGATTCTTTTTTCTTCTTCTTGTTCTGATTGATTGTTTTTTTCTTCCTTATGTTCCAAATCATTGATTTGATTCTTGGTTTCATCCACTCTACTACTGATTTCCTGTATGTTCTTTATTTCAATTAGTGTATCCTTCCTTTCTGACTGGATCTTTTTTTTATGCTGTTGAGGTTCTCACTAAGTGAACTGAACATCTTTATAACCAGTGTTTTAAACTCTGCACCTGATAGATTGCTTTTCTCCATTTTGTTTCATTCTTTTTCTGGTGTTTTGTTCCGTTTTTTCATTTGGGTCATGTATCTTTGTCTCCTCATTTTGGCAGCCTTCCTGTGTTTCCTTTATGTATTAGGTAGAGCTACTATGCTTCTCAGGCTTGCTAGAGTGGCCTAATGTAGTAAGTACCCTGCAGGGTGCTGTGGCACAGCCTCCCCTATTACCTAAGCTGTGTACTCAAGATTCATCTTCTGTGTGGGCTGTGTATACCCACCTGTTGTAGTTAAGCCTTGATTGCTGTTGAGGCATCCCAGGTCAGCCACCACCTATGTTTTGCCCCAGTGTTTCACAGCGTTGGCTACGAAAGTGATCGGCAGATGGCTGTTACTTGAGCTGAGCTTGAAGGTGCCCAGTCGAGGCCAATCTATGAACCAAGGCTGGTTCCTGCTAGTGCTGGGTCTGGGGCAACTTAATGAGAGGTACACTTCTTGCTAAAGCAAGATGCTGCTTGTTTGAGAGAATTTAGGAAAATCTGAAACATGGGACAAGAAAAGCCATTCATATGGAAAAGCTACTGGAAACATTTTGGGTGGGTTTGAAATTTGGGTAAGGCAGGGCCTCAGGAAATAACCAGGGTGGTGCAAACAGTGTGAGCCAGCTTGGTGGAGTCTCAGATATGGTGCCTGTGTGCTCACTCTGTAGTGAGGAGGGCTCAGAAAAGAAACAATGGCCTCTTGCAGCACTTCTGTCTGGGAGAAAACTGCCCCCCAGCTCTAGCCTTGATGCTAGACAATTCAGTTCCTCCCTATATGTCTCTAATTCCTTTCAATTTACTGCCACCATGCTGGACTTCAGAGGGAGTAAGTCTGAGTAAGTCTGTGTGTGTGCGTTTTAAGAGGAAGTGCCTGGCATTCCAGAAGTTTCTGTCTTCTATATCCTCAATTCCTGTTGGTTTTTACAGCCAGAAGTTATGGAGATTTATCTCCCTGGCACTGGAGCCCTGGGCTGGGGGGCCCAGGTGTGGGACTGGGACCCCTCACTCCTCAGATATCCCTCCTTATTTTTATCTGCCACTTGTGAGTGTGGGACCAGCCCATTCCATATCTCTACTCCTCCTACTAAGTTCAATGTAGTTTTTTCTTTAATTCTAATCAGCTCAATTTCTGAATGATGGTTATTCTATTGCTTAGTTGTAATTTTGATGTGGTTGTGCAAGGGGGCGAGCCATGTTTACCTACACCACCATCTTGACGAGAAGTCAGAAATATTTTCTCAATTTTGCTACAAATTTGAGCATTGATTTATCATTTTTTTAAATCAGGGAGAAAACATGAAGTCACTAGAGCAGCAAGAATGATAAAGTATACAGAGGATTGATCTTTTTAACTTCCTCCTTCCCTGTGTGCCACACGCTATTAATTTAGTTTTGTTTTAATCATTTCAATCATACCAGTAAGTCATATCAAATGACGACTGTGTGTCAGGCACTGCAATAGGGACAGAGGGATACAGCATGATGAAAATACTACTTTGTGGCTTCAGAGAGTCAACAGATAATGGGATTTAAGAGAGGAACTAAAATAAATGTGGATAATTTTGCACACAGATTCAGTGAAATTTTAAACCCTGAGCTAGTTTGGTTCTCACAGAACATATAAGCATTGGTAGTTGGCAAAATAATTATATAATTGTAGCTTTCACATTTTTCTCTTAAATGTCATTTTCATGAAATGAATAACGCAATTACACATGATGAAAGGAGATAATTATGAAATGTTGTCAGGTGTTTTATATTTTACATGCCAAGTTTCTAGATTGTTTCTAAAGAGAATAAAAAGAGAAAATCAGTGTTTTGACCATTATTCAGGTGTATAATTACAGAAGATTATAGGGTATTTTACTCCAAGTTTCACCTGAAGATACTGTTTGCAAAACTCTATTTGCATGTTTTTCATTGTAGCCTGAAAACATGCCTCAGAAAAAGAGTTGTATTTTTGTTTTTTTAGAGGAAAATTAAAAAATATCAACATAGAGGCTTGTGTACCTGGAAACTTTGAATTCTAAGTCCTCCACAATAATCTCTTCTTGGCATCTGGAAAATGCACACTCCCAGGGTTGGGATATGTCTCAGTCATTCCTGGCAAGAAGCAGCACACAATGAAAGATGGAGAATTGGAAAATGGGTCATTCTCACATGTCAATGTGAAATGAATTAACAGGATATACAATAAATACATATTTTTCATGTAGTAGAAATACTATATTTTAACTTTTCCTTTTGGCAGAGCTTTGGTCCTTTAGAAAATGAACAGTT
Organism: Pteronotus mesoamericanus; assembly: GCF_021234165.1. Classification (NCBI taxonomy): domain Eukaryota; kingdom Metazoa; phylum Chordata; class Mammalia; order Chiroptera; family Mormoopidae; genus Pteronotus; species Pteronotus mesoamericanus. Next base: position 27,595,902 of record NW_026555245.1, on the reverse strand, counting down.
ATAGTTCCAAGCTATTACATATGAGATTTTCTTTTAATCACCTTTTAATAGAATTGGCATTATCATCTAATACAAATAGGCATAAATACTTACAGATATTTGTCAAATGTTTAGTAGGAGACCTGAGCCACTACAAGCATAATTCTCACAAAAAAATGTAATTTTCATTTTCTTCCCAAATGACAGTACAGTTATTAGACTCCATCTCTAAAATGCCTACAAGCAAATTCAATTAGTCAGTTAAATGAAACTGTCAGAAATTTAAGAAACATTTTTGTAGTAAATTATAGCCCTAGGTACTTCTTAATTTGCTTTGTGTAACTTCAACTGGAAAGTATGTTTTTTATATTCTATTTGTTCAGCATGGATGAAGGTCACTTCACATTTACTTTCATCTTCAAATTGCCTGGCCATTTCACAGCTGTTTGAATTTTAATAAGAGGGAACTAGTCTGGAGGATTCAGAGACAGCAAAAAATAAAAAAAAAATAAAAAAAGTTGGCATTTATGAGGTTTATAATAATTCTTCTCTTGGAAACTATGGAACAAGGATGATGTTTTTGTTTCAAGTCATAAGTTATGGAAATTAATTCTACAGACAAAATTAATAGGTGTAAAATTATGGTAATTATAGTCATGGTAACCAGATATCTTTATGCATTAACAGCCAGGTCCTGTATTGTGGGTCAGAATGGTATCACAAAATCATAGCCATTGGTTAAATAAGCCTTTTTATGTAGTATATTTAAGTGTTATGCTAAAATTATTCAGAATATACCTCTATTAATGAATGATACTCTCCCTTCACCTCCCTACCCGCCCCCCCAAGAAAGCTAGAAATAAAATAAATGAAAAGTTAGAAGTTCAGTCAGCAACCATACATGCAATTATAAAGACCTATTCATCTGCATGGCTTTTCATCATTTAAAAAATTTTTATAAAGTTAGGAACCTGAAACTCTTCCATCATTTCCTTTGAAGTTTTATTTTAAGATAACAAATACAGAATTCACTTGAATATTTTTCAATTAGGTACTTTGCTTTGACATCAGATCTCTTTGTGCCTTTTATCATCCCCTTTTAAGTAAAATCTCCAATTAAAGAATTTGAAATTGAAGAAGAAACCAGGAAAAAACTATATCTATCTATATCTATATCTATCTATATCATCTATATCTGTCTATATCTATATCATCTATATCTATATATCTATATCTAATCTCTATTTATATATCATCTATACACACACACATATATATATATATATATATATATATATATATATATATATATATATATATAGGGCAGCAGTGAAAAGTAATTATTCCCAAAGAGAAAATAATAGTTGATATGGAAGTAAGCACATAAACATCTGGGTTTTGATTGTAACAACATATGTTTTTAGGCAGCAGACATGTAACATAAACAAGATATTTGAGTAAAAATAAAATGCAATTAATGGTCTTTTTTAACCATTTTTATTTAAAGTAGGATAAAGTTAAAAACTTCATGTTCCTAGTAGAAGAGTGTGCTCTTTATTTTTTCTTTAAATAGAGTTTACAGTTTCATACTTTGTGAATGAACTTGTAGTCTAGGAAAAGATATAAAGCATAGCATCTCTCCCTTTAAATTCTTGTTTTACCTACAAAGTAACCCTGACAACACAAAGGTCATCATCAGAAAGTACAAAGGTTAGAAAGAAAGAAAAAAAGAAAAAAAGGAAAATATTTCTGGATTTGGACTTTTAAGACCTGATTTCAATACTAGAATTCTCTATTTCCCACTTGTGACACTAACTCCACACCCACCTCTTTGTTTCTTTGGTTTTCTAAATTTATGAAATATATATCCTAATACTTATAGACGCTTGTAAAAATCAGCTGAAAGGAACAGTGAATATGCAGGTACTTTGTAAAATTTGCAGCCCTTTCAAGAACTATTGAGACTGATTTTATGTTTACAATTTTCACAGTTATTTGAAGGCTTTGATACAATTGTGTAAGGCTGTACCTTACAAAACAGAGAAAGATTCACCATTTAAGGGCTGTAATTATTATCAGTGTTCGCCTTAGGGATTAACAGAGAGGAATTCTGAAATTTGGGAAACATTGTAATGATAGGGTAGATGTATTATTTGTGCTCTGGATTTTTAAGGATTCATTTGTGCTTGAGTAAAATCCAGAATTAAAGTGGATGGTTTCTGTCACATGGTAAAATGCTAGAAACTAGGTAGAAATACATATTCTACATATAGACATATTCTGATGATGGAGATAACATTAATAATGTTTAAAGTAGTTATTTTTTTTAATTAAAAACCACTTGCTGGGTGCTATTATATATTGCATGTGTTCAATTTAATTCTCATAACACAATATGGTGGGCACTATTGTGTTTCCAGTTTATATACAGGGAAACTGAGGTTTAGAAAGGTTAAGAAAATTGTAAAAGTTCTCATGTGTAAGTTACAAGGCTGAAATAAAAACTCAGTCATTCTTAATTCAGTTTCCTTTCTTATCCTTATCCTAACTGCCTTATTTTGTAAAACAGGTTATCTAGTCATGTGTTCCTTTTTGTAGCAGATCTATTTCTTTTATTTGCTTGCTTTGTTTTGTTTTTGATTCCCCAGGATTTGTAAAGTTTTATTTAAATGTGTCAGTCTTTCTCAAAAGATAATCCTGTATTCAATTTTGGCAAAGTGCAATAACAAAGAAGCCATCCCATTAAACTGTTCTGATATTAGACAAGCTTAAATCATGAGAAGTCATTAAAGTGAAAAATTATAGATATGTCATATAGCTAATTTACAAATTGTTAATGCATTGGTATAGTAAGTGGTAATTGTGAGTCAGAAATCGTCTATCACAAAAAAATTGGAGCTGCAAATCTAAACATGTATTCTTTATGAATACTCTTTCTTCACTGATGAGTTTGAAGAATCATATATTGATTTTATTGACTTGTGTTTGTGTTGGAAAAACAGGATATCCACGTGCGAAAGAATGTAACTGGACCCCTATCTTATACCATATACAACAATCAACTCAGGATGGGTTAAAAGCTTAAACAAGAGAAACTATACACCTTTTCAAAGAAAACCTAAGGAAAACTTTTGACATTAGTTTTGACAGTGCTTTCTTTGATTTGACATCAAGAGCACAGGCAACAAAACTAAAAATAAACAAGTAGTACCGCATCAAACTAAAAAGCTTCTAAACAGCAAAGGAAACAATTAACAGACTGAAAAGAACCTATGGAGGGCAGAAAATATTTGCAAATATACAAAGAATTCCTACAACAATAGCAAAAACAAAAACAAAAAACCTCCAAATAACCTGATTTAAAAATGGGCAAAGGAATTGATTAGATATTTCTTTGAAGAGGACATACAAATGGCTAAGAGGTATATGAAAAGATGCTCAAAATCACTAATCATTTGAGAAATGCAGATCAAAACCACAAAGAAATATCACCTCATACCTGTTAGTATGGTAATTATCAAAAAGTTATATCAAAAGTTAAGTCAAAAGGTAAGTGTTGATGAAGATGTTGGAGAAATTAAAATCCCTATACATTGTTGGTGGGAAGTAGAATGGTGCAGCCATTCTACTTTAATATACTTTTACTTTAATATAACATGCATATTTTTCATTTCACTCAATAATGTGGCTGTTGGGTATATTTATTGCTTTGATAATTAATCTGAATGATCTTACAGGGGCTTAATAATCAATATAATGAAATGACATTATAATGAAATAAAAATTTTAATAGTGTCCATTTTCCCATAATTTTGTAAAGATTTTATTTATTTATTTTTAGAGAGAGAGGAAGGGAGGGAGAAAGAGAGAGAGAGAAACACCAGTATGTGGTTGCCTCTTGCACATCCCCCACTGGAGACCTGGCCCACAACCCATGCATGTTCCCTGCACTGGGAATTGGACCAGCAACCCTTTGGTTCACAGGCTGGAACTCAATCCACTGAGCCACACCAGCCAGGACTATTTTCCCATTCATTTAATTATTACCTGGAGAATGTATGTTTTGTTATGTTTTTTTGTAATGACTTTTTTTGATAATTTTTTTGCCTAATTTGTTTGGCATAACTCTCTTGCTTTTTCTCCACTCATTTCACAGTTCTTAGTCCCTTTTGATATATAATATTTATTTTTTATTTTACTTTTTTGTTGTTCAAATACATTTGTTTCCATCCTGGCATGTAATATTTAGTTAATGTGAAGTTCTTTAAAGTTAATATTTCAGTATGTTTAATAATGTCATGAAACCCTATAGGAGGCACATCTTCAGATAAGACTACACTACAAGCTTTCTTTTTGCACTGTCTATTGTATAGATTGGTGGGTCAGGTGGGCTACTAGAAAGATAATGTAATATTTTTGGCTTACAGAAATCTTTATGATAACTTTTTGGTTGTCCTTTCTTTCTCTGTGTCCTGAGTCTAATTGTGGTTTGACATGTGGTGAACCGATGTGTTTCATAAGGTCTCATCATTTTTCTAGCTTAATCATCTCTATTTTCTATAAACTAGAAACTCAGAGTTTTGTAATTTCTTCAATAAGGGAGAAAGTTGCTAATAGTCATAATAATATTTTACATTATTCATCATTACTAAGACTGATCCTGAAGGAATATATGTTGTGATTTTTCTGCAATTTTGGATAAGTTCCATCTCACTCTCAACTCAACAACTATGTGTACTCAGACAGAAATTTAAAAGCCAACATGTAATGATTTAAATTATAGTCATGCATCTTATGGTTCAGAAAACCAGGAGTTGGACCAGAGACTAATGGAAAAGTATTAACACATAAAAGGTAATAGGCATCAATCAGAAGAGTTGAATATAAATCAAGAAAAAGAGAACCACAGAGGCTAACAGTGTAAATGGCCATAACAAGAACACTACATCTATAGACTTCAGATAATACTACTCCTTTAACAATGACATCTAATTGTCAAAGGTGGGTTCAGGCACTTATCAATAACATTTGAATATTGAACTCAATGTCAAGAGAAACCCAATTATGAATGAATACACACACACATCAGGTATCTTAGTTCTGTTGCTAGTTAATGTGTATTTATCTACGCCACTACTCTGATTCTCATCAAGTTATCTGCTAATTATGTACTTGGCTTTCCTTGTCAGTGTGCATGCAGGAAGAGAATTGCTGGTTCTATAAATGCAAATATTTTGATTCACATGGTAGTTCTGTTGCCCACATAAATCTATGCAGTTTCATACTGCTTTTAGTTATTAGTGTTGAAAACTTCTTAGTTGACACTCAAAGGAATGATTGATACTGTGTTTACCTAGTCAACTTTATGAGCATGAAAAGATGAAGTTAGTATTTGGGCTACACTTAATTTATCAAGGTAAATCCTCTTTGAATGTCTTAGAAAGTTTTCTACTGGTGGTCCCATAGCTTTGCTGTTTGCTGCCTATCAGATACCTATATTAAAAAAATTAAAAAAAAACCCCACTATATTCATGAATGTAAGATAATTTGTTATTGGCTAAAATTTGGTTTAATAATTATATAAAATTATGATATGCCATAAACTGTACCTGCTTAGATGTGGCATCAATATAGTGTACAACTTAAACTGTTTGTAGTGGTCATATGATTCTCTCATCCTGCCCTTCTCGCTGTACTATGAGTTCTTAGAAATAAGGAATTTACACTGATTTGTAGCATTCTTGCAGCAATTAGCAAAGTGCTTGCATACAGTATTACTTAATTTATAAAAGGTAAATTCATTATGGCAAATTGAAAATGAAAAGCACTATGGGTATGTGAATTCAAGCAGAAAACCTAACTGTGAAGGTGAATATTTCTTTTGCACACTTTGATCCACACTAAAGAACATTAAAATGAATGACCCTGTTTTTAACTTGCTAGTGTCCCTTTTAAAGTACAAGATAGGCTTGTTTCAGTGAACATAATTCTTTATTTCTTTCATGTTATGCCTCCAACACTTTTTCCCCACATCTATACTCCTGTCTCTTTTTCCGATGACTTCAAACTGGCAGTGATAGAGGAAGTTTGCTAATTAATTCCCTTTGGATTCAGCAACAAGCTAGACAACTTCTGCTGCTATTAAAAGGTAGACATTTATTTTGTGTTTTTCAGTTCTCTTACTTAAGGTTACCCTATATTTGCTAATGTGCAGCTGAAGAATGCCTTTTGAAAATTGTTTTGGGGTACTGAGGTAATAAAGATCATAGCCAATGGTATTTTTTGTGCTTCTTAATTGTTTTTCAAGTATTATTCTTCTTTTGAAATTGCTATGAAATTTTTATTCTTCATAACATCTCTGTTTTCAAAGGTTTTTAAGGCATTTCGATAACAACCTAAACCTCTAAAAATACATTAGTGATTTTTAATGTTTAATCTTGATTGAGTAGAAAACTTGTATTGTGACACCTTGATGAGGGCACTTAGCAATGTTTTGCTTTTATCAAAGGCTGTATGCAAATTCCTTGCTCTCACATTTCTTCTGGTTTTGAGGGTGACAGAAAATAATGTGTTATTTCTATGCTCTAGTTTTACAAAAGCGAGATTTACTGCATCATTCAAAGGAAAAGTTCAACCCTAGTTGGGGGCTAGAGCTTGCTCTGTGTAACAGTGATATCTCATCAACCCAGTCATAGCCCATTCACACAAAAACTGCCATGATTTGTAGCTCCTTTTTTATTTTTGGCCTTGTGTAATATCACTTTCTTTCTTGTAAGGTTTATCTTGTCAAGAAAAGTTTTAATTTAATTTTTATCTATTTAAAATTCATTTTAATTTAAATTTTCTGAATTAATACCTTATTTGCATTACAGTTTTGTGCATTTGAAAGTCTGTGATAAGAGTATTATGGCAGGAGTGAGATACAAGTCATGCGACTAGGGAAAGAAAGGAATTTGAAATGTTAGAATATTAAAATTAGATGTAAAGTTAGTCCTCCAGGAGAAAGGGGCCTACTAGTCTAATATGAAGCATACAAAACCTTGGCCTTGGCTTCCATTCAGCCCATCTTGACATCAAAGAGTCTTCCTAGAGACATACAAAATGGAATATGTCTGAAATAATTATAAAAGTCAGATGGGTACCTGTGTTGCATTAAAATTTATAAATGATCAGTGTATTACAAATTACTTTTTTCCTTTGGAAAATTGTCTTGAGGCAAATGAGGAAAGAGATAAATAAGTCTTTAAATACTTTTGTTGCATTCACAGACAGTGAGTCTCACCCTCATTCTATATATATTATTATATATGAGTATTGAAATAGCAACACCAAGAAAGTTATTCAGGCTCATGAATGGACATTTGTAGGTAATCCCTTCAAAACTACAGATTTTTCCCCAGATTTTGTCACAAATTTATGATGCTCATCAAAGTATAATTGAAATCACAGAAGTTTCACTCTAGGAATAAAAATACCCTTAAAGGGCTCATATTTAGCCCAAACAATAGTTTCTTTACTTTATTTCCTATAATGAAGACTTCTTACCACACAACAACCACATTCCAGTGCACAGGCTGTGATTTCGAAGGTCTAATCACATAAAACTTATAGATACTTCAAGACGTCATGAATGGACAGTTGTTTAAACCTTTATTCATGCTATATTCATGGAATGCCCTACAAATCTTTCCTCCAAGTCATTCTTCAAGATCTATGTTAAAATAATTAATTCATAAAGATTGCATCTTTATTTTCCAAGTTTAAATACATTACACAGTCTTGAATTTAATTTTTTATCTTGTGTGTGTTTATACATTTTAACATAAATACTTGATAATTATTTTAAAAATTAGCCAATTTAGGATACATTCATAGGCTGAATTCAATGGCAAGCAAATATAAGGAAAACTCTTGTAAATAGCTAGTCTTAAAAACACATAATGTAGAATTTGGCTTACGGACAGGATTGGTAACTGTGACCCTAACATTAAAATAAAAATTTCAAAGTGGGACAAAATTTGTGAAATTTTGGTTTTCAGATACAAAACATAAAACATAAACATGACAGCAGAGAGTAGAGAAACATATAAAGTGAGATGCACAATAGTACCAGCTTTCTAACTTTAGCTTCTTTCTGGACTTCTGTATAAAGAAGCCTCAAAATATATCTCAAAGAGCTGAGAAACAGATTCAAGATTGGTACTACTGTGGCAACTGCAATTTGAAGAAGAACGTACCAGTAAGAAGAAAGCTGTGAAGAGAAAAAGCTCCAGAAATCTGCATAGTAATACCCTTCACGTCTCTGTTGAATACTAAGCTGAAAATGCGTGGTGAAAAACTTTACAAAGTAAGGCAAGGAACATCTACTGTGAAGGAATATATAATTATCAAGAATTTGTAAGCTGGAAAAGTACCAAAGATTATGCAGGAATAAGAAAGTTTTGGGTTTTGACATTCCAGAATAAAGAGGCTTCACTGATTTCCCAGGTATACTCAGACAAAAATGGTACCATAGAAAGATGACTAACTTAGCTCTAGAATAAAACTCTAGATACCTCTCTGATAAACACTTGTGAGGCCTAAAAACAAGCATCAAAAGATCTAGCTTAACTGCAAGTTAATTAACTTTTGCAGAAAAGAATAATCTATTAAAAAAATCAGACGCTCAAGAATTTAACATCCATAATGACAAGAATACAATAAAAATGACTAAATATGTGAAGTAAACAAACATCACCAATAACTGGGAACAAAAATAGTCAACAGACACAGATTGAGAAATGACAAAGACAATAGAAACAGCTATTAGAATGAAGTACATAAAAAAAACTATGAACATAATTAAAGAATTATAAAATCAATTATCAATAAAGATATGAAAACTATGAAAAGGACCAAGTAAATATTGAAATAAAATTGTCACAAATAAAAATTCATTGAATGGCTTAATAGCAAATTAAGCTTTGTAGAAATCATAAACTCAATAATAGTTCAATAGAAACTACTTAAAATCAATTAGAGAAAACATAAATAGAAAATAAAATGAAAGCTGCTCAGCAACCTGAGACATAAACAATCTAATATAATTGTTATCAGAAGTGTGGAAAAGAATTGGGGAAAATTTTTGAAAAGTAATGGTGACAAATATTTAGATTTCCTGAAAAAACATACCTACCTGTCGATGTTTCACTGAAACTAACCAAGTAGGATATACACCATACCAAAGCATATCATAACTATATTATTGAAAAGTAATGATATTGAAAAAATTTGAAAAGTAGCCAAAATGAGAGAAAATGATACATTTTATGTAACAGTAAGAAACTGTGGTCATTTCTTATCAGGAGCAATACAAACCAGGAGACAAAGAAATGAATCAAATTGCTGAGGGAAAAATCAGTCAGAATTCTATATGCAGCAAAAATTTCTTAACAAATGAAGATGTAATAAGGACTTTTTCAGACAAATTAAAGCTGAAATAATTTATTGCCCACAAATCCAGACTATAAGAAATGTTAAAGGAAGTTCTTTAAGCGAAAGACATGCTAAGAAACTCAGATCTACAGAAAGAAATAAAAGCACAAGAAATGGTAAAAATGTGTTCAAATTTTTTTTTTGTTTCTTAAAAAACTGATTGTATAATGCAAAATATATGAAGTTTGTGACATATGTAGAAATACATAACAATAGCACAAAGAATGAGAAAGGGGAAGAAATATATTGAGGTAAGACAATTATGTGTGACATTGAATAAAGGTATTTATTGATGATAATGATAAGTTACAGATATATACTGAAAACTCTAAAGCAAGCACTGAAAAATAGATAAAATAAGCAGGTATAGATAATAAGCAGAGACAATAAAATGGTGTACTAAATTATTCAGATATATTAAATTAGTACAAAAGAAAAGGGTAGAAAAAGGGAAAAGGGAAAACAAAGAAATGGGTCAAATAAAAAACAGTTGACATTGTGGTATTCTTAAACCCTTCCACATTAGTGTTTATGTTAAATGTAAACTAAATAACTCTCACATTAAAAGCCAAAAATTTTCAGAATGCATCAAGAGCAAGACCCAATAATATATTGCTTTTAATAGAAAAACATTAAATATAAGGACATATTAAAAATAAAAGGCTGGAAATATATGGTGACTTGATTTATTAAATGCCATCAGAAACAAATTTGTGATCAAATAAAATTGGTATTATTGACTTACTGAAATAAATGAGACAATACACTATGAAGAATCTTGGGATACCTAAGTAAGAGGGATTTAGAATGGATTTATTAAGAACTCAGGCTTGTGTAGGATGAATTTGGTGAGGCTCCAAATCAATGGGATTTGATTTGGGTTGAATGGTATTAGTAAATTGGAGTAATTTTATGAATTATGAATCCTTTTAGGAAGTGAAGACAATAGAGTGAGGCCACAACTTTAATTGACAAGGAAACAGCCTTCACTCTTATTGCCCAGGAGAGGGGATATTGGTAATTTTTCTGGTTTGTGCAACGTCTTTGTTTGTGTCTGTGCTCAGACACTGTTCATGAGAGCTCATTTTTCTCTTCCTTCATCTTGATCCAGAGTGACTTGCTGGTGATCTATGAAGTTGTTAATGTTTGGGAGAACACCAAAGCCTATTTATGAAGCTAAGGCAGTTGTTGGAACCCTAAGGCACATGTTGTAATGCCTAGCTAGTTCCTGGTTGTTCAAAGCTCATGAGCTCCAACATGCAGGTGGGTGGGGGACAAGCCACTCGTAGTCAAAATGCTGCCTGGTTTTGATTCTATGTGGGAAGAAGAAGGTATCAATTGGAAGAGTATCTGAGGATCTGAGAACAAAAGAACCTTAAAATAGCCAGTAGGTATTTCTTGGAGAAAAGGTTTTGCCACTGTGAGAGTGGTAGCTGAAACGTGGAGGTTTTGCCGTCTCTGATACTGGGTGATTGCAAAGGGCCCTGGGTTAGAAGGATTGAGCGAGTTAAAGCACCTTCTAGAAAGTCTTGGAATGGATCTCTCAGGGCTTCCTTGTAGGAAGGGACCTATACTGAGGATATATTTCTGGGATTATAGTGAAAATTGAGAAAAATAGGGACAAGTGAGAAAAGGAAAGAGAAGTCTAAACAAAGGTTGGAGAAGGGAACTGAATTGTGCCCCTTACCCTCAAAATTCTCTTGTTGAAGTGCTAATATCCAGTGTCTCATCAGGTGACTGTGTCTAGGCATAGGGCCTTTAAAGAGGTAATTAAGGTGAAATGAAGTTGTATGGCTGGGCCCTAATATAATTTGACTCCTGTCTTTATAAGAAGGGAGATTAGGACGCAGACAATAAAAGACTAAGAGATGACCATATGTGTTCACAGGGAAAGAGACTTGGAAAAGAACTAAGTCTCTTGAAACTTTCTACTTCAGGCATCTAGAGCAATGAGAAAATACATTTTGATTATTTAAGCCACCCAGTCTGTAGTATTTTGTTATGGCAGCCCCAGCAACTGATACAAGAACGGAACAAAGTACAAAAAGTAAGTCACTGATTTATTTAATCCTACACATAAATAAGAAAATACTCAGTAATGTTAAACAGCTTTTCTTTCTGAAACACAGGATTCCAAAATTTCTGGAAAACTAATTACACATGATAATTGGCAATAGAATATATCAAGATGAAATCCTAAACAAAATTATTGCAAGAAAATAGAGAATAAGTTGCAGAAGAACGTTCCTCCTGACAGTGAAAGCATGCCAGAAAAATGTCTGAGAAAACTGATCCAGAATGACTCAATTATAAAGAACACAAGAGTAAATAAAGGAAACAGGTGATACCTTGAGATAAACAGAAGATTAAAACTGAGAAGGTTAATTTAATCAGAAATAAATAGTTAAAATTTTTGAGAAAAAGTAATTATTATTAAACTGAGGCAAAGAAGCGTAAACATGAATTATACAGTCCTTGAAGAAGAACCAAATAAGGAAACAAAAAATATATTTACAAATCTGCAGTTCAAGATAATTTTCCTGAATTTCTGAAGGTGCTCTTTTGTGTTGCCTGAGTACACCCTCCTCTTGTAGTGGAGCCATGGTTGCTGTTGGCAGGTCAATGGGAGGGATTTACCCAGGCCAGTCAGCTGCAAGGACTGGCTGTGACCTCTTACCACCAACCTCCGCCCTCCATAGAGAATCAGCTGTGCAGGGGCAGGGTAGCAGTGCTCTAAAGTGGTCTGTACCTTGTCCTGGGAATGTTGGTTCTAGGGTTTCCAGAGTATTGCAGGCCAAAGTCAGCTCCCACCTGTGTTTTGCCTGGGGGCCACCCTTCCAGAGCTATAAAGCAATCTGAGAAGGCTGCTACTGGTGCTGAACTTGGAAATTCCTAGGTGGAGCCAAGCTGTGAAACTAATCTGGCTGTGGTTAGAGCCTGGTCTGGAGCTCACTCAGGCCAACTGTTGCTTGTTTGATAGGATTTAGGAAGCTGTGAAGCGCGAGCCAAGAGTTGTTATTCATATGGAAAAGCATCTTGGGTTGGTCTGTAAATTAAGTGGGATGAAGCCTCTGGGGATCTCCAAGGCAGTGCAAACAGTATATCCCAGGTTGATGGAGTACAAATATTACACCAGCCTGCCAGCTCCCTGGCTCTGTGGCAGGGGCTCAGAAAAGAGACAATGGCTTCTGCTTGCCCTGTTGTCATACACTTCAGCCTCTCCCATTAGGCCACTGGTGCCCTTCAAGCTGCCACTCTGGTGCTGGAGCTCAGAAGGAGTGAGACTGAGTAGGTAAGTCATTGTGTGGGTTTTTTAAGAGGAACTGTTTGGGGCTCCAGAAGTTTCTTCTACCAACTCAATCCCTGATGGTTTTTGCAGCCAGAAGTGGGGGCTTATCTTCCTGGCACAGAAACCCTGGGCTGGGGGACCTGGTGTGTCACTGGGACTCCATGTTCCTGAGAGATCCCTCCCAAATTTTTATCCACCACACAAGGGTGAGAGACCAGCCTGTTTCATATCTGCACCTCTCCTACCAGTCTTCATGGATATGGTTTCTTTAATTCCATAGTTGTAAGAGTTCCATTCAACTCAGTTTTTAATGGTTCTGAATAATGGTTGTTCTATATCTTAGTTGAAATTTTGATTTGGTTGTGCTCTCTGCCTATGCCACCATCTTGACTGAAAGCAACATACTCTTTCTTACTTGTAATTATAACAAAACATGAGACAAATTAATGTTGAGAGTTATTCTATAAAATACCTGACCATTATTCTTCAAAAGTTTCAAGGATACAAAAAACAAAGTCTGGGAATCTGTGACAGATTGAAAGAAACTAAAGAGACATGATGACTAAATGTAATGTGATGTCCTACATTGCGTACTAGAAAAGAAAGGCCATTTGTGGAAAATTGGTAAAATTTAAATGAAGCCTATAGTTTAATCAATAATATTTCAGTAATGTTAATTTGTTAATGTTTATGAATGTGACATGGTTATGTAAGATGTTATCAATAGGGAAAACTGCATGGAAGTTATATGGTAACTCTCTGTACTACCTTTGCAACTCTTGTATATCTAAAATTATTTTAAAAAATTTTTAAATGTTAAAGGTGAATTCTTACTTAGTGGTGAAAGTCTAAACCCTTCCAAAGATCAGAAAAAAAATTTAAAAAAATTAAAAATGTGTATACACTCTTAACACTAAATCTTGTGCTAGAGGTTCTATTAAAAGCAAAAAGACAAAAGGAAACAAAGAAAAAAATGAACAAATGGGACTAAATCAAACTAAAAAGTTTTTGGACAGCAAAGAAAATTGTCAATAACATGGAAAGCAAACCCACAGAATGGGAGAACATATTTGCCATCTGGTAAGAGGTTTATGTATCCAAAATGTATAAAGAACTAATAAAGCTCAACCTCTAAGAAACAAACAATCCAACTAAAAACTAGGCAGAAGACCTGAACTGATGCTTCTTCAAAGAGGACATATGGATGTCCAATAGACATATGAAAAGATACTCAATGTCACTCGTCAATAGATAAATGCAAATTAAAACCACAATGAGATATCACCTCACAGCTGTCAGAACTGATATCATCAATAAACCCACAAATGACAAGTGCTGGCGAGGATGTAGAGAAAAGGGAGCCCTTGAGCTCTTTTGGTGGGAATGCAGACTGGTTTAGCCACTAGGAAAAGCAGTACAGAGTTTCTTCAGAAAATTAATAATAGAACTGCCTTATGACCCAGCAATTTCATTTCTGAATATTTATCTGAAGAAACACAAAATGCTACTTAAAATAAAAGAACATAGTAAGAATAAAAGAATATATGCAACCCTATGTTCATTGCAGCACTATTTACAGTACTCAAGCTGTGGAAGCAACCCAACTGCCCAGCAACAAATGAATGGATAAAAAAGCAGTGGTACATATATAAGATGGAATACTATTTACCCATAAAAAAGGAATGAAATCTTACTATGTACAACAGCATAGATGGACCTAGAGGGTATTATGATGAGTGAAATAAGTGAGTGAGAGAAAGATATATACCATATAATTTTATTTATTTGTAGAATGTAAAGAATAAAATGAATAAACAAAATTGAAACAGATTTAAAGACACAGAGAGTGAACTTGTGGTTACCAGAGGGGAAAAGGGTTTGGGGATGGACTGGGTAAAAGAAGTGAAGGGAAGAAACACAAATTGATAGTTACAAAATGGTCATGAGGATATAAGTAAAACATAGGGAAAATAGTAATATTGTGGTAACTATATATGCTACCAGGTAGGTACTACAAATTTCAAAGGCAACACTATGTAAAGTATATGATTGTCTAATCACTAAGCTGTACACATGAATCTAATACAAAATAAAATTGAAAGAGAAAAGTGAAGGAAAATAAAAGCAATTAGGCAAGAAGAAATTAATTGTTCCCAAATTTGGTAGGAAAAAGTAAAACTCACTTTTTTCACCAACATATCTATCTAGAAAATCTGAAGGAAGTTATTAAAACAAACAAAAAAACTATAACAAACCCAATATTATGGGAACTTATAAGATTTCAAAAGTTCAGATATTTGCAAGTAGTCACATCTCCACAGAACATATTCATGTTTGGCTTTTACTAAAATGCAAATGATTCAGGACAGCAAGGGAAAATGTGTAAGCAAGCAGTGAGAAACACCCAGGAGCAAATTTCTCAAGGTCCTTATTCACACGCAGACAAGTTTTGTCCCCAGATTGAATCATCAGAAGCTTTTTGATAAACCTTGGCTTCATAAAAGTCAACGCAGATGGTCTCAGTGGTGGTTTTTATTCCTCTCAGGTTATTTTTTCTCTCTCTCTCTCTCTTTTTTTTTTTTTTTTGCTTTCTATAGCATTTATTGTACAACTGTTCCCTTTTTTAAATTTATTTTATTTTTTCAAATACAAATGTCTCTGCCTTCCCTCCACCATCTTCCCTTGCCCCCTCCCCCCTCCCTCCCTCAATCCTTCCCCTTTGGTTTTGTCCATGAGACCTTGCTACACGTTCCCTGACCCTCCCATTCTCTTTCTTTTCCCCGTACCTCCCTCCCTCCATCCCTCTTGTCTCTGCTCATTTCTTTTCCTTTCCGTGTTGCTGGTCTTATTTTCCTTGCATCTTTGTATTGTTGGTTAGGTTCCACTTATAGGTGGGATCATATGGTATTTGTCTTTCACCCCCTGGCTTATTTCGCTTAGCATAATGCTCTCTAGTTCCATCCATGCTGTCACGAAGTGTAGTAGTTCTTTTTTTCTTTCTGCTGCGTAGTATTCCATTGTGTATATGTACCGTTGTTTTTTGATCCAGTCATCTACTGATGGACATTTAGGTTGCTTCCAACACTTGGCTATTGTAAATTGTGCTGCTATGAACATTGGGGTGCATAGGTTCTTTTGAATTGGTGTTTTGGGATTCTTAGGGTATAGTCCCAGCAGGGGAATCCCTGGATCAAAAGGCAGTTCCATTTTCAGCTTTTTGAGGAAATTCCACACTGCTTTCCATAGTGGCTGCACCAGTCTGCATTCCCACCAACAGTGTACTAGGGTTCCCTTTTCTGCACAGCCTCGCCAGCACGAGGCTGTTGGTTGTTGATCTGTTTATGATGGCCATTTTGACCGGTGTGAGATGGTACCTCATTGTGGTTTTGATCTGCATTTCTCTGATGGCTAGTGATGCCAAGCATCCTTTCAAATGTCTCTGGGCTCTCTGTATCTCTTCTTTGGAAAAACATCTGCCCAGTTCCTTTGCCCATTTTTTGATTGGATCGTTTGTCTCTTGTAGTGGAGTCAAGTGAGTTCTTTATATATTTTGGAGATGAAACCTCTATCTGATGTATCACTAGCAAATCTATTTTCCCATATGATTGGCTCCCTTTTCATTTTGCTGATGATTTCTTTCACCGTGCAGAAGCTTTTTATTTTGCTGAGGTCCCACTTGCTTATTCTTTCCCTTATGTGCCTTGCTTTAGGAGACATATTGGTGAAAAAATTGCTGCCTTGGATATCTGAGCGTTTCCTGCCAATGTTCTCCTCTAGGACTTTTATGGTGTTATGACTTCTATTTAAGTCTTTTATCCATCTTGACTTTCTCAAAAATGCTATGGCTATTCAGGGTTGTTTATGGTTCCATATAAATTTTTGAAATGTCTGTTCTATTTCTGTGAAATACGTCATGGGTATCTTAATAGGGATTGCGTTGAATCTACAAATTGCTTTCGGTAGTATGGAGATTTTGATGATATTAATTTTCCAATCCATGAGCACGGTATATGCTCCCATTTATTTGTGTCTTCCTT
The DNA here is from genome assembly GCF_021234165.1 of Pteronotus mesoamericanus. NCBI lineage: Eukaryota > Metazoa > Chordata > Mammalia > Chiroptera > Mormoopidae > Pteronotus > Pteronotus mesoamericanus. The sequence continues at coordinate 27,579,123 of NW_026555245.1, read as the reverse complement.
AATTTCTTTCTTCAATGTTGTATAGTTTTCTGCGTACAGGTCTTTTACCTCCTTGGTTAAATTTATTCCTAGGTACTTTATTTTTCTTGTTGTTATATCGAATGGTATTTTTTTTCTGATTTCTTCTTCTAGTTCATTGCTGGTGTACAAAAATGCCTTTGATTTCTGAATATTGACTTTGTTTCCTCCTGTTTTGCCAACTTCACTTATTAGGTTGAGGAGTTTTTTGGTAGAGTCTACAGGGTTCTCTTTGTACACTATCATGTCATCTGCAAACAATGATAACTTTACTTCCTCCTTTCCTATTTGATTGCCTTTTATTTCTTTTTCTTGTCTGACCCCTGTGGCTAACACTTCCAATATGATGTTGAAAAGAAGCGGTGAACGCGGACATCCTTGTCGTATTCCCGATCTTAGGGGGAAAGCTTTCAGTTTTTGCCCGTTGAGTATGATATTGGCTGTAGGTTTTTCGTATATGGCCTTTATTATGTTGAGGAATGCCCCATTTATTCCCATTTTGCTGAGTGTTTTGATCATAAATGGGTGCTGTACCTTATCAAATGCTTTTTCTGCATCTATCGAGATGATCATGTGGTTTTTGTCTTTTCTTTGATTTATGTGATGTATCACGTTTACTGATTTGCATATATTGAACCATCCCTGCACCCCTGGGATGAATCCCACTTGATCATGGTGGGTAATCTTTTTAATATATTGCTGGATGCGGTTTGCCAATATTTTGTTGAGGATTTTAGCATCTATGTTCATCAGCAAAATTGGCCTATAGTTTTCTTTCTTTGTAGGGTCTTTATCAGGTTTTGGGATTAGGGTGATGCTGGCCTCATAAAAAGATTCTGGGAGCCTTCCCTCCTCTTGGATTTTTTGGAATAGTCTCAGAAGGACAGGGTTTAGCTCTTCCTTAAATGTTTTGTAAAATTCTCCTGTGAAACCTTCCGGCCCTGGGCTTTTGTGTGCTGGGAGTTCCTTGATTACTGCTTCAATTTCCCCAGCTGTTACTGGTCTGTTCAAGCTTTCTGTTTCTTCCTCCTTTAGTGTTGGAAGATTATACTTCTCTAGAAATTTGCCCATTTCATCAAGGTTTTCAAATTTCTTGGCATATAATTATTCATAGTAGTTTCTGACAATCCTTTGTATTTCTGTGGTATCAGTTGTTATTTCTTCTCTTTCATTTCTGATATTATTGATTTGGGTCCTCTCCCTTTTTTTCGTGATGAGGCTGCCCAAAGGCTTGTCAATTTTATTTATCTTTTCAAAGAACCACCTTCTGGCTTGGTTGATCCTCTGAACTGTTCTTTTTGTCTCTATGTCATTCAGTTCTGCTCTAATCTTGACTGTTTAATTCCTTCTACTTGCTCTGGCATTTATTTGTTGTTCCTCCAGTTCTTGAAGTTGTAGTGTTAGGTCTTTTATATGAAATGTTTTTATCTTTTTTAGGTAACCCTGTATTGCTATAAACTTCCCTCTCAGAACTGCCTTTGCTGTGTCCTATAGGTTTTGGACCGTTGTATGTTCATTTTCATTTGCTTCCAGAAATTTTTTTATTTCTTCTCTTATCTCATTATTGACCCATTCGTTGTTTAATAGTTTACTGTTCAGTCTCCATGAGTTTGCAAGTTTTTGAAGTTTCTCTTTGAGGTTGATTTCCAGTTTCAAACCCTTGTGGTCCAAGAAAAAGTTTGGTATTATTTCAATTTTTCTGAATGTGCTGAGGCTTGCTTTGTGTCCTATCATGTGGTCTCTCTTTGAAAAACTGCCATGAGCATTTGAAAGGAATGTGTATTTTCCTTCTTTGGGATGTAAGGTTCTATATAAGTCAGTTAAGTCTCTTTGATTTAGTGTGTAATTCAGCGCCACAATATCCTTATTAATGTTTTGTTTGGAAGATCTGTCCATTTTTGACAGTGGGGTGTTGAAATCCCCTACTATCAGTGTGTTGCTGTCTATATCTTTTTTGAAGTTTTCCAATATTTTCCTTATAAACTTGGGAGCCCCTCTTTTGAGAGCATATAAGTTTATAATGTTGATGTCTTCTTGATAGATTCTTCTTTTAATTATTATAAAGTGCCCCTCTGGGTCTCTTTTTATGGCCTTTGTTTTGAAATCTACTTTGTCTGATACAAGTATGGCAACCCCGGCCTCTTTCTCTTGCCCATTTGCTTGGAATATTTTTTTCCATCCCTTTACTTTCAATCTGTGTAGGTCTCTTGCTCTGATGTGGGTCTCTTGTAGGCAGCATATGTGTGGGTCATGTTTTCTTATCCATTCAGCTACCTTGTGTCTTTTGATTGGGGCATTTAGTCCATTCACGTTGAGAGATATTACTGATAGAAACTGACTCATCTTTTCTCTTTGTACCTGTGTTCCTCTCTCTCTCTCATTCTTTTCCTTCGTCTGCTTAAACCAGTCCCCTTAGCATATCTTGGAGTGCTGGTTTGGTAGAGATGTATTCTTTTAGTCTTCTCTTGTCTGGGAAACTCCATATTTCCCCTTCTATTTTAATGGAGAGCCTAGCTGGGTAGAGCAACCTTGGCTGTAGGCCCTTGCTTTTCATGGCTTGGAATATTTGTTGCCATTCCCTTCTGGCTTGTAGTGTTTCTGTTGAGAAGTCAGCTTCTAGGCATATCGGGGCCGCCTTGTATGTTACTTTCTCCTTCTCCCTTGCTGCCTTGAGGATTCTCTCTTTGTCTTTGACATTTGCCATTTTAATGATGATGTGTCTTGGAGTGGACCTCCTTGGGTCCCTCTTGAGTGGGGTCCTCTGTGCCTCCTGGATCCATGAGAGCCTTTCTCTCCTCAAATTAGGGAAATTTTCTATCATTCCTTTTTTGAGGAGGTTCTCTATCCCTTGCTCCTCTTCTTCTTCTTCTGGTATCCCTATTATACGAATATTATTGCGTTTCAGGTTGTCCTGCATTTTCCTAAATGCCTCTTCATTCTTTTTGAGTCATTTTTCCATTTCTTGTTTTTTCTGGGAGCTTTTTTCTACCTTATCCTCTATCTCACTGATTCAATCCTCAGCTTCATCCAGCCTGCTTTGGATTCCTTCTACTGTGTTCTTCAATTCAGAAATGGTATTCTTCATAATCTCTTGTGTCGTCTTGATAGTTCCATGTCCTTTTCCAGGCTGATATAGTTTGCTGTAAGATCCTGATAGTTTCTCTGCAGTTTCTCATAGTTCTCTTTGAGCTGGCTGAGCTCATTGAGCTTCCTTAGACCCATTGTTTTGAATTCAATATCTGATAGTTCCCTTGCCTCTATTTCATTTAGCTTTCTCTGTGGGGAGTCTCCTTTTCCGCTGATTTGGGGAGAACTTCTTTTTCTTCACATATTTGTGAGAGTCTGTTAAGTAATTTGCTTATTTTTTATTCATTTTTGCTTCTGCTTCAATTGGGGTGTCTATATTTCCTGACTTTTTGGATTAAACTTCTATGGTAGTAGGTGGGTCTTTTTATTTATTTATTTGTTAGTTTGTTTGTTTGTTTATTTTTGTCCTTTACTTTTCTTTCTGGGCCTGCCTCTGATGATGTCAGTTGTTGACCCTATATCATCTTTGGTCATTTGTTTGAGGCTTCCAGAAGTCTACTGTCTGTGTCTGACTCCCGTTTTGGGCAGCTGTGTGAAACCATTGGCCAGGGATGGAGTATTTCTTTGGTTCGCTCTGCACTAGCACACCAGCTCCTTGGGTGCAGCTACCCGGCGGGACTTGCGTGTGCTTGCCCCAAACCAGGGGGCTTATTCACGACCTCGAGTACTCGACTTGCCCCCCAGGCCAGCGAGCTCCCCAGCACTGATCAGTTTATTGTCTTCTATTGTGTGCTTTCCCCGCTTTTGGCTCTTTGGGTGAGTTGCTTGCCATCTCCAAATGGGGACTACCAAAATGGGAGGAAGTCAGCTCCAGGACTCTCCGGTTAATCATGTCTCCGGTCTCTCTTCCAGGGACTCTGGGCAGTTCTGTGACCCCTTCAGCCTGGGGTCTACTAATTCTGTGAGGCGCTCTGCAATCGCGGGCCGCAGGGGTCAATTTATGTCTGCCCTCGCCGCTCTGTGCACTCCCTCACAGGCCATATCGGTGCCAATCTGTGGGAGCCCTCGCCAGCCCGTGCGGGTCACATACATGCTCACCAGTGCTTGCTAGCCGCTTGGCGCAAGTGTGCGTGCCTGCACTGGGTGGTTTTGGGGTATCTATGTGTGCTTTAGGGCTTTTGGCTCTTTGGGGGCGCGCCTTTCCAGCCCACAATGGAGACTACAGAATGGGGAGGGAGTCGGGACTCCCCAGTTCCTCCTCCCGTTCTTTCCCCAATGCCTCTGTCTCCAGTCTCTCCTCAAGGTTTCCCCAGCCAGTCTGCACTCAGCCCCCCAGCTCACATGCACAAACTGTGTGCAGAGCACACAAAAGGCAGGTTAATTGATTCCTTTATACCTGAGCGAGATGGTAGCTGCAGAGTGGGAGGTGCGTTATCACCGGGGTTCCACAGGCTGCAGTGTCAGTTCTCTTCACAAAGTTTTCCTCACCAGTCTTTTCCCAGGCACCAGCCCACCCCGCTGCTGCCTCTACCCAGAGATCAAGGACGGTGGCTGCTACTGCAATTTTTGTGTTGGCCCTTTAAATGTCTCTTTGCATCCGCAGCCACCTGTCTCTGGCAGAGAGTGCCCCTAAGTGTTTCGGGGTTGCGTTTTGTCTGTATTTTCTTGGTTTTAGCAGCTGTAGTTTAGGGGTCCCTGTTTATGATTCAGACTCTATTCTTCTCAGGGGGATCCAATTGGCCATTTCAATGTCCCTCTGGTGCTAGTGCCCGTGGGCACCCAGCCCACCTTCTCCAGCTCCACCGCAATTCTCACCCGTTGGGATGTGTGAGCGTCAAATCCACTGTCTGTCCGCGGCTCCAAGGCTCCTCTCTCACTATCGTTCCATTGTTTTCCAGGTGATTACTCCACTATTTAGTTGCAATTCCAGTTTGGTCTTGAGGGGAGGAGGTCAGTGTGACTCCCATTCACTCCTCTGCCATCTTAAATCCTCCTATTTTATTTTTTAAAAAATATTAGTATTGTTATTCTGTTGCAGTTGTCCCAATTATTTCCCCTTTATCCTCCTCCACTTACACCTCCCTCCCCCTACTCCCGCAGTCAATCCCCACACTGTTGTCCATGTCCATGGGTCATTCATACATGTTTTATAAATGACCCCTTCCCTTCTTTCCATTAGCCCCTGTCCCCCTCCCCTCTGGCAGCAGTCAGTCTGTTCCATGTTTCCATGTACTTGGTTCTATTTTGCTCATTAGTTTATTTTGTTCATTAGATTTCTCATATAAGTGAGGTCATACGGTGTTTTTCTTTCACTCACTGGCTTATTTCACACAGAGTAAGTCTCCTGTTCCATCCATGCTGTCACAAATGTAGGAATTCCTTCTTTCTTCCTGCTCCATGCTATTCCATTGTGTAAATGTACCACAGTTTTTTAATCCACTCATCAACTGATGGGTGTTTAGACTTTTTCCAGCACTTGGTTATTGTAAATAACGCTGCTATGAACATAGAGATGCGTAAGTTCTTTTGAATTGGTGTTTCAGATTCTTAGAGTGTATTGCCAGAAAGGAAATCACTGGGTCAAAAGGCAGTTCCATTTTAAATTTTTTGAGGAAATTCCATACTGTTTTCCACAGTGGTTGCACCAGTCTGCATTCCCACCAACAGTGTGTGAGGGTTCTATTTTCTTCACATCCTCGCCAGCACTTGTTTGTTGATTTTTTAATGATGGTCATTCTGACAAGTATGAGGTAATACCTAGTTGTGGTTTTAATTAGCATCTCTGATGGCTAGTGATGTTGAACATCTTTTCATATGTCTATGGGCCATCTGTGTGTCCTCCTTGGAGAAGTCTCTGTCTAGGTCCTTCGCTCATTTTTTAATTGGATTTCTTATCTTCCTGATGTTGAGTTGTATGAGTTGTATGAATACTTTATATATTTTGGAGATTAAACCCTTGTCCAATGTATCATTGGCAAATATGTTCTTCCATGTAATGGGTTCTCTATTAATTATGATGATGGTTTATTGAGCAATGCAGAAGCTTTTTAATTTGATATAGTCCAATTTGTTTATTTTTTCCTTTATTTCCCTTGTCCAGCAGATATTTTGGCAAAAATTTTGCTATGTGGGATATTTGAAATTTTACCATCTATGTTTTCTTCTAAGACTTTCAAAGTATCACAGCTCCTATTTAAGTCTGTTATCCATTTTGAGTTTATTTTGATGTACGGTGTAAGATGATGGCCTAGTTTCATTTTTTCACATGCACCAGTCAGTCCTCCTAACACCATTTGTTGAAGAGGCTATTTTTACTCCATGTTATGTTTCTGCCCTCTTTGTCAAATATTGATTGACTATAGGGACATGGGTTTATTTCTGGGCTCTCTATTCTGTTCCATTGACCTATATGTCTCTCTTATGCCAGTACTAAACTGTTTTGATTACAGTAGCCTTGTGGTACAGTTTGATATCAGGTATTGTGATTCCCTTCAACTTTGTTCTTCTTTTTCAAGATCGCTGATGCTATTTGGCACCTTTTTTGGTTCAATGTAAAACTTTGGAGGTATTCTTCTAGGTCAGTGGAATATGCTATTGGTATTTTAATAGGAATTGCGTTGAATCTATAGACTGCTTTGGGTAGTATGGACATTTTAATGATGTTGATTCTTCCAACTCATGAAAATAGTATATGCCTCCATTTATTTGTTATCTTCCTCAATTTCTTTCTTCAGTGTTCTATAGCTTTCTGAGTACAGGTCTTTTACCACCTTGGTTAAACTTATTATTAGGTCCTTCATTTTTCTTGTTGCTATGGTAAATGGGATTTCCCCCCCTAGTTTCTCTTTTGGATAGTTCATTGTTGGTGTACAAAAATGCCACTGATTTCTGAATACTGACTTTCTTTGTTTTCCACTATTTTTCCAAGTTCACTTATTAGGTTGAGTATTTTTTTGGTAGAGGCTTTAGGGTTTTCTATGTATACCATCATGTCCTCTGCAAATAAGGACAATTTTATTTCCCATTTTCCAATTTGGATGGTTTTTATTTCTTTTTTCTTGTCCAGTAGCTGTGGCTAGAACTTCCAGTACTATGTTGAATAAGAGTGGTGAAAGCTGACACCCTTGACTTGTTCCTGATCTTAAGGGGAAAACTTTTAGTTCTGGCTCATTGAGTATGGTGCTGATAGTAGGTTTCTCACATATGGCCTTTATTATATTTTGATATGCTCCCTCTGTTCCCACTCTGCTGAGTGATTTTATTATAAATGGGTGCTGGATTTTATCAAATGCTTTTTCAGCATCTATTGATATGATCACATGATTTTTGTCCATTTTGTTTATATGATGTATTACTTTTATTGATTTGCAAATATTGTACCATCCTTGCATCCCTTTGATGAATCCCACTTGATCATGGTATATGACCTTTTTAATGTACTGCTGAATCTGGATTGTCAATATTTTGTTGAAGATTTTAACATCTATGTTCATCAGAGATATTGGCCTGTAATTTTCTTTCTTTGTTATATCTTTACCTGGTTTTGCAATTAGGATAATCCTGGCCTCATAAAAAGAGTTTGGGAGTCTTCCCTATTTGTGATTAGTTTGAGAAGGATAGGTGTTAGTTATTCTTTGAATGTTTGGCAAAATTTGCCTGTGAAGCCATCTGGTCTAGGGCTTTTGTGTGCTGGAAGTTTTTTGATTACTGCTCAATTTCACTAGTTGTTATCAGTCTATTCAGACTTTCTGCTTCTTCTTCACTCAGTTTTGGAAGACTTTATGTTTCTAAAAATTTATCCATTTTGTCCTGGTTGTCCAATTTGTTGGCATAGAATTGTTCATTGTAGTTTCTTATAATCCTTTGTATTTCTGTGGTATTGGTTGATACTTCTCCTGTTTAATTTCTGATTTTATTTATTTGGTTCCATTCTCTTTTTTTCTTGATGAGTGTGGTTAAAGGTTGGTCAACTTTTTTTTTATCTTTTCAAAGAACCATCTCCTGAATTCATTAATCCTTTGAATTGTATTTTTAGCCTCTATGTACTTAATACTGTTCTGATCTTGATTATTTTCTTCCTTCTATTCACTCTAGATTTTGTTTTTTGTTCTACTAGTTTGTGTAGGTGTAGGGTTGGGTTGTTTATTTGAGATTTTTCTATCTTCTTTGGGTAGGCATATATTGCTATGAACTTCCCTCTCAGGCGTGCTTTCCTTATGTCTCATAGTTTTTTTGTTGCTGTGTGTTCATTTTCATTTGTTTCCAGGTACTTTTTGGTTTTTTCCTTGATCTTATTGTTAACTCATTCATTATTTATATAACATATTATTCAGTCTCCATGTATTTGAATTTTATTTTTATTTATTTTTTATTGTTTTAGTTTTTTTCTTTGAGATTGGTTTCTAGCTTCAAACCATTGTGCTCTGAGAAGATGCTTGATGTGATTTCGATTTTCTTGAATTTGTTGAGGCTTGTTTTGTGTTCTACCACGTGGTTTATCTTTGAAAATGACCCATGTGTGGTGAAAAGAAGGTATGCTTTGCTTCTTTGAGATGAAATGTTCTGTAAAGACTAATTAAGTCCATTTGATATAGAGTGTCATTCAATGCAACAATATCCTTGATTTTTTGTTTGGACGGCCTATATATTCTTGACTGTGAGGTATTAAAATCCCCTGTTATGACTATATTGCTGACAATCTCTTAATGTCCTCCAGGATATTTCTTATGTAATTAGGTGCTCCTATGATGGGTGCTTATTGTTTACAAGGGTTATATCCTATTGTTGGACTACTCCCTTAAGTATTATGTAGTGACCTTCTTTGTCTCTTGTTATGGCCTTTGTGTCAAAGTCTATTTTGTGTGATATAAGTATTGCCACCCCAGCTTTTGCTTTTCATAGCCATTTGCTTGGAATATTTTTTTCCATCCCTTCACTTTCAGCCTGTAGATGTTTAGTTCTGAGGTGGGTCTCTTGTAGACAGCATATATTCAGGTTGTGTTTTCTTATCTGTTCAGCTATACTATGTCTTTTGAGTGGAGCATTTAACCCATTTACATTTAAGGTTATTATCAATAGGTGTTTATTCATTGCCATTTTTTCCCTTTGCACCTATGTTACCTGCCCCCCCGCCCCCTGCTTTTTCTTCATTTTCTTAAAGCAGTCTCTGTAGCATCTCTTGTAATGTTAGTTTGGTGGAGATGTACTTTTTTTTTTGTCTGGGAAGCTCCTTATTTCACCTTCCATTTTAAGTCAGAGCCATGCTGTGTAGAGCAGTCTTGGTTGTAGGCCTTTGTTTTTCATTACTTGGAATATTTCACACCAGTCCCTTCTGGCATGTAATGTTTCTGTTGAGATATCAGCTAATAGCCTTATTGAAACTTCCTTATATTTTATTAACTATTTCTCCCTTGTTGCCTTTAATATTCTCTCTTTGTCTTTGAATTTTTCTATTTTAATTATAATGTATCTTGGAGTGAGCCTCTTTGGGTTCATCTTGATTGGGACTCTCTGTGCTTCTAGGACTTGCATGACTTTTTCACTCACCAAGTTAGGGAAATTTACCATCATTACTTTTTTAAACATGTTTTCTATCTCTTGCTCCTCTTCTCCTTCTGGTATCCTTATGATGTGAATGCTGTTACATTTCATGTTGCCCTGTAGTTCCCTTAAATTATCCTTGCTCTTTTTGAATGTTTGTTTTGTTTTGTTTTGTTTTTTAGCTCTGAATGGATCTCTTTTTCTACTTTGTCTTCCAACTCACTGATTGACCCTCTCCTTCATCTAGCCTGCTTTTAATTTCTTCCAGTGCATTCTACATTTCAGATATTGTATTCTTCATTTCCTCCTGGCTCTTATTCATAATGTCTATGTCCTTTTTTCATGCTGCTGTAGTTCCCACTAAGTTCCTTGTAGCTCCCATAAAGTTCCTTGTCATTCTCACTGAGTTCCTTGAGCATCCTATAACCATTATTTTGACCTCTATGTCTGATTCATTGCTTGCCTCAATTTCATTTAGCACTTTCAGTTGGGGGTTGTTTCTTTGTCTCTCAATTTTAGGTGAGTTTTTTTTGTTTGTTTCTGCACACTAGATTGATCTACTTTGACTTCCTGCCTTTGTGGGATGGCTTTCTGTGGTGTGGGATCTGTGGACTCAGTGGTGCAGTCTCCTTCATCTCCTAAACTGGATGCTCTTGGGATACCCTTTATGCAGTTTATGTTGGCTCTCTCATTGTAGTAGGGTTATGGTTGTTTTGGGGTCATTCTTTGTTCGGTTCTTCCCTTTGGCTGGCTGACTGAGAGTCTCTAAGCCCACCATGTCTTGTACGCTGTTGTACAGATGTAGATGGTACAAAGTGTCCTCCTCAGCTTCAAAAATTCATATTACCTGAGATTCCTTTGATTGTTCAGGACACTTTCCAGAAGATCCTGAAAATCCTTGCTAGGGGTACAAGCAAGTGGGCTCAGCTTCCACCTACGCTGCCACCATCTTAGTTAAGTATCTTTCTGAGACAGCATTGTATTGTATTTCTTTTTAGCTTCAAAAAGCTGTTAAAAATAATAGCTGCAAATCAATTAATAATATCTTAATGTTGAGGATTACAATATCCTTGTGTATTCATTGCAGTATTTATTCACTTACCTAAAAATGTCTAATTAACCAATAACTTAATAAGCTTACTCTTATATTTTATAAAGTATAATGGTCACTTATAGACTATAGACAAATAAAAATTCATTCACTGTAGCAGTTTGTCTCTGATGGTCTCAGATTGGAGCTTCAGATTTCCAGTAAGCCAAAATTGGATTGAATATATAGTCCTACGAACATTAGTTATATAACTTTGGGCACAGTATTTCATTCTGTAATCTATAGGGTTTTCATCTGATAAATTTAGATAATAATAATGAGATCACATTTACCCTTACAAAAGTATTTTAAACATAGCAGGTAAATGGAAGGTATTATCTACTTTGAATTTGGGTTAGCAAATACATTGCCTTTTTCCTCTTTTAATATTCAATTTTTTTGTATTTTTTCTTGTTTATGTTATTAACAGTTGTCCCAATTTTTCCCCTTTTGTCCCCATTCCCCCCCATTCCCACAGTCAATCCCCACACTGTTGTTTATGTCCATGGGGTAATGTGTGTATGTTCTTTGTCTAATCCCTTCACTTTCTTTCATCCAGTCCCCACCTCCCTATTCTCCTCTTACAGCTCTCAGTCTGTTGCATGTTTCTGTGCCACTGAGTCTATTTTACTCATTCATTTATTTTGTTCATTAGATTCCAGTTATAAGTGGGATCATGTGGTATTTGTCTTTCATTGACTGCCTTATTTCACTTAGCATAATAGTCTCCAGTTCCATCCATGCTGTCACAAAAGGTAGGAATTGCTTCTTTTTTATTGCTGCATAGTATTCCATTGTATAAATGTACCACAGCTTTTTTATCTATTCGTTTTTTGATGGGTACTTAAGTTGTTTCTACATCTTGGCTATTTTAAACAATGCTGCCATGAATATAGGGGTGAATATATTCTTTTGAATTGGTGTTTTGGGATTCTTAGGATATATTCCTTAAAAGTGAGAATTTTGGTCCAGAAGAAGTTCCATTTTTAATTTTTTTTGAAACTCCATACTGTTTTCCACAGTGGATTGACCAATCTGCATCCCCACCAATAGTGCACGAGTGTTCACATTTTTCCACATTCTCGCCAGCACATGTTGTTTGTTGATTTATTAATGATGGCCATTTTGGCAAGTGTGAGACATCTCAGGTGATTTTAATTGCCAATGATACATTGGACAAGGATTTAATCTCCAAAATATGTAATGAACTCACACAACTCAACACTAGGAAGAAAAATAGTTTAATTAAAAATGGGCAAAGGGCCTGAATAGACACTTCTCCAAGGAGGACAGACAGATGGCCCATAGACATATGAAAAAATGCTCAACATCACTAGCCATCAGAGAGATGCAAATTAAAACCTCTTTTAATATTCATTTGTATTTATGATGCTTAGATAAACATGATTCACAAAACACTGCACTCACCTTGTGTTGATATAGCCTACTGGAAAGAAAGTGGAAAAGTGTTCTCAAACTGTCAACTCCCTTTGAGGGGGGGAGAAAAAAAGAGTGTCAAAGTAGAGAAGTTGTATCTTCCAGCAATATTATTTATAGTACAATTTTTGTATTTTGAAATTGGTAGCCAAATTAAATCAAAGTTATTGTGCACAGTACTATGCAAAATTCTTATAGACAATATACTAAATTAGATTACTTCAATTAGGGTTTTTGTGTGTGAAATGTGTGTGGCTGAAGGCATCTTCTATGCATTTTTTTATATGAGAATTCCTAATTATATTAGTTAAATTGTTTTTAACCCCAAATTTATAAAGATAATTTTCATCAGTAGATTGCTGTAAATCAGTGAAAATATCACCCATTTTTCTCAGTTTAATTCACTGCACTTATCAAGCCTATGCTGCAACATTCCTAAAGTGCTAAACTCATTCATAATTGATCTGAAATTGTTTAACAAGTGATATTGAATAAGAAGGCTTTAACCTTCTCCTCAGCTTCAGGGAAATTTAAACAGGCTCTTTCTTGCTTCAAGGCTCCTGACTTCCCTCTCTCATGATCCTTAAAGAAACTAGATGGCCTAACCACAGAGATCCTTTTCCCTAGAGCACTTAGTTTAGAAAACTTCAAATTATAATTTCTTTCTCTGCCCTCTTGGATGTAAATCTTTTTAAAGTTCTCATGTCAGTTTTATAACGCAAGGCTGTCTTTCTCAAGAACCTCGCTGTCATTTTTATGAAATATATTCGTAATGAAATTTAAAGTCCCTGCCTCCCAGTCTCTGTGGAGAGGGTATGAGCCTAATGAGATGGGTGCCTTGATCTAGGTTGTAAAACTACTTTCTGTCATGAAGATATGAAAAAGTTTACTTTTTCTTTGGGTGAGGCCAGCTGGCAAACACAGAAGGCCTACAATACCCCTCACCCTAGCTCTTAAAGACTCTTCTATCTTCTCTTTTCCATGGAGATGAGTTTGGATTTCATTCTGATTTCACTCTTCTACTTGACCCTGCCTGTTTAATATTTGCCAGTGCAATTTTGCTTAAGTAACATTTAATGCATTTAGTTTTAACTTATTTAATAGTAATGTAATTATAGTGAAAACTACTAGACAAACTTTGTAAAAATAATTTTGGAGTATTTTAATGAAAAACAGGACAAAAAATGATGGTAAATGATATGGAAAAATTTCCAAGAAAGGTTGAAAGTAAATCATATAATAACAAGGAGGAAATAGGTGAGAAAATATTTATAAAACACAAATTTTGCACAAGTGTTCATATGACTGTTTTATATAATAAATAAAATGTAGAGACCATTTAAATATCCAGTACTGAGCTCTCAGTACATACTAGCCATTATCATTTTTATAGAAAGTGATATCAAACTTTAAGTTAAGTACAACCTTTGGTTTTTAAAAGGGATGTATTATAAAAGGATTATAATTTTGTTTTCAGACCAACAGTGGAACCAAAGAGTGAAGAGAATCTGGTGAAGCTGTGAGGGAGAATTTGATCCTCACTCTCCAACTTTTTTTTCCCATAAACCGACCCTGAGTCCAAATTTTAGATTGCATTATTCTCTGCATATGTTAGATGTGGTATATCTAAACTAGTACCTTTTTCTTATAACTCTTGGGTATAGCTATGCAGATAGCCTGGGCTACACTTGAATATAATTTGTACAAAAATTACACAAATAAGCAATGTTAGAGATGACACAATCACAATAAGATACTTGCCATTTAATGCAAATTTCTGTTTGTGTTTGATGCATATACTATTCAACAAAATATAATATACAGGCATTGAGGTTTTCCTATAATAAAGTTTATAAAGAAAATGATCTAATTGGAAATCATTTTGTTTTTTTCCACCCAACTTCATTGATATATAATTGACATATAAGATTGTGTAAGTTTAAGGTGTACAAAATGTTGATTTGATATATTAATAATTGCAAAATGATTACTACCATAGCATTAGCTAACACTTCCAGCTCATCACATATTTACCTTTTCTTTTTTGTGGTGAGAGCATTTAAGATGTACTCTCTTAACAACTCTGAAATAAATAATACAGTATCATTAACTCTCATTACCATGCTATACCTCTGATCCCTAGAATTTGTTAGTCTGGAATTTGTACCCTTGATCAATATCTCCCCATTTCCCCTACCCCCACAGTTTTCTAACTTAATGCTGAGATAGAATATACTTTATAAATTTAGATCCATTTATATTTTACTAAGATTTGCTCTATGACCCTGCATGTGGTCCAAATTATTGAGCATTGAGCGCATATAGAGTTGAAAAGAATGTATATTCTGAAGTTCTAGGTTGTAGTGTTGTATAAATGTCAATTAGAATCACCTGGTTGATTTCAGAGATTTTTTTTTTATAGCTTTACTGTTATTTTATGTAGTTGTAATACCAACTACTGAAACAGACAGGTCTTAACTTACACTATATTTGTGCAATTGCCTGTTTCTCCCCTTAACACTCTCAATTTTCCTTATGTATTTTGAAGTACTCTTATTAAATGTGCACACATTTGTAATTGTCATGTCTTTCTAATGAATTGTTCCTTTAATCATTATGTAATATACCTTTTTGTCCATGGAATAAGCTCTATCATGAAGTTGACTGATATTGAAGTTGTTAGCTCAGCCTTCTTATAATTATTGTTTTCATGGTATATATTGGTTCATCACTTACTTTTAAGCATCTATCTTAAATTTTTTTCTCCTAAAGACAGCATATGATTTTTATCCATACTACTAGTATCTCTTTTTTATTTGATTGGAATAGATCATTTAATTTATTATGTGTTTTTTGTTTGTTCTTTTTCCATATTGTTCTGTTTCACCTTTTCATATCCTCTTTTAGATTTGTTGTTCTTGTTTCATTTTAATTTATCTTGACCTTTTGGCTATATTGTGTGTACATGTGTGTGTTTGCTCTGGGAATTATTCTATAGCACATAATCATTCACAGTTAACTTAGAACTAATATTGTATCACTTGACATAAATGGCAGAAACCTTGCAACATTGTAAGTACTGTTAATATCTTCCCCAATGACCTTTATGTTAGAGGAGTCATATATATTTCATCCCCATATATTCTGAATCATATTAAACAATGTCGTGTTTGCTATAAAGACCCACATATATTTTTAAGTAACATAAGAGGAAAAATAGTTATAAAATATTTACTCAGGTATTTACCATTTCTCATTGTCACTTTATTCTTAAAGATCCATATTGCCTTCTGCTGTCATTTCTCTTCCATTTGAAGGAATTTACTTGTCATTTCCTATAGATCAAGTTATGCTGTTTTTGGATTCTTTTGGTTTTTCTTCATTTGAAAATACTTTCATTCTTGAAAGATACTTCCACTGGTTATTTTGTTCTTTCCCAGTTCTTTCTCTTTCTGTTCTAGCACTTCAATAAAATATTTGTTAGATATTTATGCAGCATTTTATTCTGAGACCCTGCAGCTGTGTTCGTTTTATTGAAATTGTTTTTTCCCTTTTCTTTGCATTGAATAGTTAATATAATTATCTTCAAGTTTACTGTATATTCTGATACTTATATTCTGCTATTGACATCATATTATATTTTTTTTAATTTCAGAAATGGTAATTTTTGTTCTAAAATTTTCATTTGGTTATTTTTTGAAGTTTCTGTTTCTCTGCTGAGTACTCCAATAACTTTAATCATGTGTTTTTTTGCTACATGTAGTTGAATTATAATATTCATTTGATGATTATAATATTTGGGTTGTCTTGGAAATGACATCTGTTTTAGTTTGGGTAGCTATATCAAAATACTGTAGACTGGGTTGTTTAATTTTTTTTTTCTGTCTGTTCTGGAGTCTGAGAATTCCAACATCAAGGTGCCAGCAGCATGGTGGTGCCTGGTGTGGGCCCACTTAGGTTTGTAGAAAACCATCTTCTCCTGTGTCTTCACATGGCTGAGAGAGTGAGTAGGAGCAAACTCCCTCATGACCCTTATAACTAATCCTATTAAGCCATTAATGAGGGTTTTACCCTCATGACCACATCTAATTGTAATTACCCCTCACTCAAAAGCCCCACCTTCTAATACCATCACATTAGGGGTTTCAATATTAATTTTTAATGGGCATACTTAACGAAAAGCAACGTCTCTTAATTGCTTTTTCTTTTTTTTGCTTGCGAATGGGTCACATATTCCTGGATTATTTTAAGTTGAGTAATTATGTGTTATATCTTGGATATTTTGAATATTATATGTGTATTGTGTAGGTTCTGGATCCAATTAAAATCTTTTGTATACTACTTTGTTTGGCTATCAGTCTATTCCTTTCTTACTGTAAGTTTTGTTTCACCTCTTGTGGGCAATAGTTCAAATCACACTTCAGTTCTTAGAGTCTTTGCTGTATCAGTTTAAATGTCCCAAATCTTCTTTCTGAAAGTGCATGGTTTGCAGGTTAGTCTAAAGTTTGAGCAGTGCTCCATGTTTCAGTTCACCTATTAGTGCCTTTGCTATGCTGATTTGGATTCATTCCACCAATGTGTAGTTCAGGCAAGAATTAAGCTGCTATAAACATCTGTACGTAGTGTGTGTGTGTGTGTGTGTGTGTGTGTGTGTGTGTGTGTGTGTGTATGTGGGTATAAGTTTTATACTTATTTCAATAATTACCAAAAAATATGATTGTTAGATTTTATGGTTAAGAGCATGTCTACTTTTGTAAGAAACCACCAAATTATCTTCCAAAATAGCTGTTCCTTTTTGTAGTCCCACCTGTTGCCCTACATCCTCGTCAGCATTTGGTGTTGTCAGTGCTTTGCATTTTGGTCAGTTCAACAGTTGTGTAATGGTATCTCATTATTCTAACTAGAAATTTCTGAATGGCATATAATGTTGACTGTTTTTTCATATGTTTATTTGCCATTTTTTATACACACACACACACGTATATATTTTTTGTGAAGTGTCTATATAGTACTTTTATCAATTTTTTAATCTGGTAGGTCATTTTCTTATTGTTGAGTCTGCCTCTTTTTAAGAATTACTTTTTCCTGAATTCATTCCTGATTTTCCTAAAAATGGGAAATAATCTTTCATTTTAAAATGATTTCAGAAAACTACCTTATCAATGTACTGACATTAGGAGCATGAGTATTGAAGATCAAAAGAAAAATAGAGAGTCTTCAAATCATCATAAATAATTCAACACTCTAATCATGTAATTTTGAAGTATAAAATAATATTTCAATTGATTTAAATGTGCTGAAAGCCTTAGAATATAGAATAGGGCAAAAATAGGTTTACAGTTGGAAGCAAAACACAGGGTTTTATCTTGTACTTTTATTTATTAATTATTGCATTGTTTTCCATATAAGCAACTGTAAACCCACCTTTACACCACCCTGTATTCATTGTTTTAAAAGAGAAAAGCAAGCCTAATGCATTCTTCTCAGTAATAGAAATTTTTTTCCTTTTTAAAAATCCTTTGCTCTGTCCTAATAGGTTTGCTCTGTCCTAATAGATTTTCTGTCGAGAGATGCAGTAAAGCATATAAGAAAGAAAATAATTAATTTATTTTTATTTATACAGTTGACATTAACTAAGTGATATGGTTATGGAGAGGAAAGAAAATAATCCCTGCCATCAACGATCTCAGGGGTACATAGAAAAGAGAATCCAAGTTATAATATGTCATAAATACTGAGTGAATCCCATGATAGACTGGGAAGTCACATAAAGATTTAATGAAAGGGAAGTCCTTGAGCAATTATAAAAGATGGGAATAAGGGTAGAAAAGAAGAACAAAATTATTATGCTAAAAACAAATAAACAAACAAGCAAATAAATACAATGAGAGTAGAAATATTCAGGGAAGCTTATGGACCTGCCGAACTTGGGTGTGGCAGGAGTGAGTACTCATATAAGGTAAAGAGGAGGAAGAAGGTGAGGACAGTGGAAGGTTTGAAGATGAAATATCTGTGTCTCATTGAAACGTAATTATATATACACACACAGAAAATATTAGAATTATGAAAGGCTTTCTGAAAATGGCAAAAAATCTAAAAGCTCAGCTCAACACTTCTTATTTATTTTAATTCTGGCTCTGTTACTGAAAATCTCTAAGCCTGGCTTGTTCATTTTTAAAAATGGAGTTAAGAACTACGTCTCTTTTCAGGTTCTTGTGTGGATTAAAATGGGATAATATGTGACCCATGGACATGAATAATGGTGTGGGGATAGCCTGAGGGAGTGGGGGCTGCTGAGTGGAGGGGGGCAAAGGAGGAAAATTGGGCCAATTGTAACAGCATAATCAATAAAATACAATTGAAAATGAAAATAAAGTATTGCTAACTTTTTTTTTTAGTTTCATCAATAAATCAATTTATTTAAAAGAATATGTTACAATTAATTACACTAAGTGCTAACTTTTTTTTAATTGAAGTATAGTTGAGATATAACACTATATTAGTTTTAGGGGTACAAGAAAATGATTCTATATTTATATACATTGTGAAATGATCATCATAATAACTTAATACCCATTAATATATATAGTTACAAAATATTTTTTTACTTTATTTCTTGTAATGAGAACTTTTAAGATCTATTCTCTTAGCAGCTTTCAAATATGCAATACAATATTACTAACTATAGTCACTATGCTGTACATTACATCCCCATGGTAGAACATTTTTAATGTGCTGGCTATCACTTAGTAACCATATAATAAACAGTACCTGGTATCATAACTGTTAGAATGATTGCATGTTATTTGAATAAGAATTTTAAAAGTAGATTCCACTATGGTTGATTCACCTCCAGATGTTTAAACATATTTTATTTTAGAGAATTAACTAAAAGGATACTGCTGTGTATCTCTGATACATTTATTTCTAACGTACTTTTCCTTAGGTGAAAGTGACATTTATTTGATGTGTTCAGAGCATCTGTGAATATTATGGAGGCTCCAACTGCCTTTACATTTTCCTTCCCTTTATTTCTCTTTGGGAGGAGATAAATTGATTATGTTGCTTTGAACAAATTGGGCCAGGGACACCTTCATTTGGTTCAGAGATTACATTATATTTTGGAATTGGAAAGGACCCAGAGGTTTTCCTGCTTGTTATTTTTGGCATTCATTATATTATGCTCATCAGATCTCTCTGAGCAAATGTGCACGTTGATTAAAACAACAAAATGATTAAAGCAATACATCAAGTGACAATCTCCAAGCAACTTGAAAACCCCAAAGAACTTTCTTCCCCAAGCTAGACAAGTACAAACATTTAGTATTCATTTCATAGTATTGGCAAGAGTATTTAAAAACTTTAGGGAATAGTTTCAAATAGCCAAAGTAGATATACAATGATGTATTTGAAAAATAGTTAGCTAACTTTTCTCCTTTTCCTCAATGGTAATATTCATATAAATTGGGTACCAGTGCCCACCACAATTCCTAAAATTGTCATTACTGGAATTATTCCATGATCATATATGGTGATGATTGCACCATATAGCTTAGGGTAAAGAAAAACTAAGTTTTTTTTTGTCAAAATAGTTAATATTTATGACAACATATTAAATTCTATACAGTATTATTATTATTATAGTTAGACAAATAAAATTCATTAAAGAAAAGTAAAATAGAGTTCTGTACCAATTATTATTTCACAGTGTATATTCTAAAAAAATGCATAATGCCCTAGGAAAAAGGAAAATAAATAAAAAGAATGCAAAGCTACTGATAAATATCTATAGTGATTCAATTGAGATAAAGCTATGCGGATGAGAGAAACCCATTTTTGGACATAGAATGAAAGGTGGATTTCGATGAGAAACATAATTTTATAATCACTTCTCAATGGAAAAAATCCTTGAAGGAAACATCACCTGTTATATCAAATTGCTGTAATTGTATTGTTTAAAGAGTTCTTGAGGCCTTATATGATGTGACCGAATAAGGCAGAAGCTGGAATGTGAGGCTGGATGGGAATGGCAGGAATAAGAAGGAAATTGGTATTGGTTACTCCACATCCAGGGATAGAAGAGGCTATTTAATGACTGGGGAAGAATTTCAGTAACTCCTCAGCACATGTGAAAATGAAATGATACTTTTTAAAATTTTAACACACACTCCCAACCACCAAAAAAATAAAATAAAATAAAAATGAATAAAGATGTATCAAATAATCTTGCAAAACAGGTAACTGTGATGCTAATTTTTATATAGATTGAAGGTACCAATCATCATTGGAATAATCTCTTAGATTTCTTTTATGACAATTGCATCTTGTCTACAGTTTCTTTCCATTCTGCTTGCAATATGCTCCCCAGATTTTTGTCTGGCTATGTGTAGCCCGTCTATCGCAAAGTCTGGTTTTATTTTCAGAATTCATCATACTAGTAATCTTTTCTTTTTTACATATTTATTTTTTTATCTTCCTTACTTAGAAGGGTCTGAACAGATCATTTTCTCAATAGTGTCTTGAACAGTATTGGGTACAAAAGAAGTGATTAATATACTTCCTTTTTAATGGCTAGCTTTATTATTATTATTATTATTATTATTATTATTATTATTTTGTGCAGAGTAAATTTTATCAGTGGAAATACCTGGTTACCTGGTCCCCTCAGGGGCAATGTTGATTAGAAAGCTGATAGAACATTATTTACATACATAGGTGATAAAATTAGTATTTAGAGCAGGGAAAACAGACTCTGTTTTTCACTAAATACCTCCAATTCGTCACAACAACAACAACATTATGTACTTTTATGTGTGGTTTGTTTATAATATTCCTTTGCTCAGGTATGTCCTTCGAACTTCTTTATACCTACCAAATGCTCTTTCTCATTTATCTCTCAACTCAAAAGATAACTGTTGTTGGGGATGTAAGCTGGTACAGCCCCCGTGGTAAACAGTATGGAGGTTCCTCAAAAAATTAAAATAGAGTTACCATATGACTCAGCAACCCTTCTTCTGAATATCTACCCACAAAATTTGAAAACATTTATTTGCCAAGATAAATGTACCCTTGTGTTCATTGCAGCATTATTCCTAGTGGCCAGACATGGAAACGACCGAAGTGTCCTTTGATAGGTGATTGGATGAAGAGAATGTGGTACGTACATACTATGGAATACTACTCAGCCATAAGACAAGATGAAATACTGCCATTTGTTTGTGACAACATGGGTAGAGCTTGAGAATATCATCCTAAGTGAAATATGCCAGTCAGAAAAGCTAAGAACCATATGATTTGACTTATAGGTGGGATAAAAAATTGAAACTCAGCAACACAGAAAATAGTGTGGCGGCTACCAGAGGGAAGGGTATTGGGGTGTAGTAAAGCGTGAAGGGGTCCAAATATAGGGCTACAGAAGATGATTTGACTTTGGGTGGTGGGTTCACAAGGCAACATACAGAACATGTATTAGAAATATACACTTGAAGCTTATATAAACTTATTAACCAAAATCACCCAATAAAGTTAATAATTTTAAAAAGGTAGCTGCACAGTAAAGGATTCTGGAGCACTTCAGTCAGAATTAATAGTTGGTTTCTATTCACCCCCTCTGCAATATAATAACACTCTGCTTGTGTTATAATGAACAAGGCCTTTATTCTGCCATATACATTAGCTGTTTAAATAGATAACTTCTTCCTTCCATAGCAAGCTAATGAAGGGAAGAAACAGCATCATTTGTCTTTACATTATTGTCTGTACCCAGAGAGTAGCCAGCACCTATTATGTCCTGAATTAATAAAAATAATGTAATTAAATCAAGATTGAGTTATTTTCAAAAATTCTATGAAAAATAGCTAGCATATGAAGTTCATGTGTTTCTCTAGAGTGTCTTTTGACTAATGAATAAGGAGCAAGTATAGTATAATTTATATTTCCCATCCATCATGAGAAGGGAAACTGAAGGGGCTCTTTCTTACAGTATAAATGGAGTGAGATTGGTAAATCAGTATCGAGGGCAATTTGATAACATACATGAAAGTTTTAAAACAGGCATGCTCTTTGACTAAGCAGTCCTGTTCCAGGAATTTATTCAAAGGAGAAAAGAGGAAAATATTTTTTAAAATATAACTATAAAAACTTACTGTTAAATGGTATATAAAATGAAAAACTTTAACAAGCCATATTTCTTAAAAATAAGGATTTTTGTTACAAAGATTTTGTTTAACAGCCTGGACCAGGAAGCCAGACTGCCTAACTAAGATCTCACCTGATCACTTACTATCTCTGTGAACTTGGGAAACTCACTTGAGCAACATTTCTGTGCCTGTTTCCTTGATTGTGAAATATAAGTAGCAATAGTACCCATTTCATATTGGTGTTGTGAGAATTAAATGTACAATATTGATACAGTGGTTACAACAATGCCTGCTATATAGTACAAGCTAAAACCTTAGGCTATGCTAAATATTCTGTACATACACAGAAGTAAATTTTATGGAAGTGCTAATAATTGCTATTACTAAATGGCTATTGTGGGTTTATAGATTATTGTAGATTTTTCTTTTCTTTTTTTATATGTTCTAAATTTTAAATGTATGTATTAATTTTGCAATAAATAGAGAAAAACTTATTTTTACTAAGCATCCTCATGTCAGTTTCTCAAACATTGAGTGTGAATGCTTAGGATGCAAGAAATAATTATACACATGAATGTTTATAGTGAGCAGGCTCTTTTTAGTCAGCCCTCTTGTAAACTGCAGCAACTTTGTAGCATGACCTAAAAGTAACTATCCTTTCCAGAGGCTGTTAATTCTTGGCATCCTCTATGTAATCTTTCAATTTGCTTGAATTTGCTGAGAAGAGGTAACAGAGTACAGGGACCATCATGGTGTTAATTCATCATTGGAAACATGAAAGATTTCCTCCCATTCTTCACACATTATTTTCAGTATGTTTTGACAGAAGGAATGATGTTTTTGCTTAGGTTAGACAGCAAGGCACAATAACACTCAGGAAGGTAGCTATATTTTTTGACATTTGTACAATTTGGGGGGAATACTACCTCCTTTTCATTATTTATTTTTCCAATATGTCTGGAGAAAAATATGACCACTGGAACATTGAGCATGTGGAGCCTCAACCTGAGCCTCTTAGCTAAAAATTGTATCCTGAGGTGCTATAATTTCTGAGAGAACATTCACCTCTTTATCTCTGTAGCTTCATGGGTAACAGCCAGTGGTTAATGAAAATATTTTTCAACTAGTTTCTACCTGCTTTTCAGGCTCTCATTTGATTTCTCCACTGCATACTTGATCCTTCTGCTTCTTTCCCCTACATATATTAAAACATTTCAGAAATGATAGCCTTTGGTAATAAATTGTAGTTGGCACTGACAAAGCAAACAGTGCACCAGCCAAAGTTAAACAGAGAAGGAAGACTTCCCTCAATGCTCTTGCAAAAGAAGAGAGGGGCCAGGACTTGATCTGTGCTCAGTTCTACTGAAACAAATGTGGGAGAATTTTTAAACACTGGGGTGAAAGACAGCAAGGGCTATCTCTGTTTGCTAATTAGCTTTACAGAAGAAAAAGTAAATTTTCTCTTATCTTCATGAAAGGAGGTAGTTTTACAACTTGGAGCAAGGCACCCATCTCAGGTAGGGTCCCGCCCCGCCACAGAGAAGGGGGGGCGGCGGGCGGGGGAACAGGTGCCTCATCTTCCTTAATGATCACATTTCAAAGAAATGCCACCCAGATCCTTGAGAAAGACAGCTCTGAGCTGTAAAATCGGAAAGAGGATTTTTTAAAAAATTTACATCTCAAAGGGGCAAAGAATTTATAAGTTTTTCTAAAGTAAATGTTCTAAAATAGGGGAGGGGATGGGCCCTAGATTCAGGAAGAAACCTGTCGAAAATTCAGCCTAGCTGAGGGAGATGTTAAGGCTGTTTTAATCAGCATTTAAAAATATTCAGTATAGTATAGTATTCTACATCGTATAAATGATATAAAATGAGTTCAAAATTTTATTGTTTTTTGTTGTTTTTACATTAATTTTTTTGTATAAACTGTCTTCCTGAAGTCTCATTACACATTGTGATATGTCTGTTAGTATCTTCAGCCTTAGTTTACAGTTAAGCATCCTTAAAAGTAGAAAAGTCAAGGGAAAATTCCACAACTTATACTCATGACAGAACTGGCAATTAAGTCCAGGTGTCATGAACCCAAGTGCAGCCATTTCTTATTATGCAAAGGGGAGTTGTAAGTGGCTGTGATCTTCCTGGCACTAGGCTCGCACTTGGGATTATAATAAATGAACAACAGCAGTGCCAATCATGGTGTCCAGCACATGAAAGACCCTTAATAAACCTCTATAACAGGAGGCACAGATGGCACAACCCCTTTAAAAACCTCAAAGTAATTTTGGCATACCCTTTTGGCAGGGTGAGTCAAATAGTTTTGCGATTTATAAAAATGCTATAAAGTATAAGGCTTATTGGTAGAATTATTGTCCTAGAATTACTTAATTTTTTCCATGAAAAAAACTTAGACAGTTTATTTTATACTTTCTTAAATTTCCTAGAGAAATCAATCTATGAAACCGGAACCAAAATTTGCAAATGAATTCTTATTCTTACTACTTGGGAGGACCACTGACATTCTTAATTTTGTTGCTATTTTTAAAAAAGTAATCATGCCTGACTAAAATAATTTTATTACTCACTATTTTGAAAACAGATCTCTGTCGTATTTGAAGGAAAGAAATATGCTTAGTTATTTTGTCTGATTACTTAATGCCTTGAAGAGTGCTAAAAGAGTTATTTGTTACTCTGGTAGGCTGGGTTCCTCTAGTGTGCTCTTGGGAAGGCAAAGAAAGGGACTTGGATCAGGCAGAGTGAGAATATGGGCTGAGATGCAGAAACTATGAATATGGACTCATATCTCAAAGTTGTCCTGTGTTGAGTTGAGGGGAATAGATGCTTATACATTTGAGTAGATCAGTCATTGGATACAAGCATTCCTGGGGACATAGGCTATGACATAGGGCCAGGCAGCTTTCTCAAGTCAAAGGCCATTTTTGAAGAACAGTGACAACTGAAAGCTGTCAGTTGAAGTAGTGTCAGTAGTTTGCAGAAAACATATTTAAGACATGAATAGGAATTGTGATAATGGATCACAGAAGCTGGTACATTTAGATTTATTAGAGCTATAAATATGGATATACCTTAGGAAAAAAATCTGCTGCAATATGAAAATATATTATTTCAACTCTTGGGATCACATGGAACTTTAGAATTCATGACACATTTTAAAAACAGTACATATAATTTTATCATCATGCAATTATATATGAACTGTAATTTTGTATGAATATTAATATGGGAAATAATAAGTAATATTCATCTTAATTATCATAGTTTATTAATGAATATATATGAAACATATACATTTTAGGCAAAACTGGGCAAAATATTATTAAAATACTACCTGTTCTTGAAAAATATAAGAACTGGTGATTTTCTTTTAATGAACTTCCTATGTTTGAAAAGAGATCATTAATTTGGACTAATAGGACATGACAATGTTTTGGACTAAATTGTGTGCCTCTCAGACTTATATTTTGAAGCCCTAACTCCCAGTGTATTTGTATTAATTACCTCCTTAAGGATGTAATTAGTGTTAAATGAAGTCATAATGAAATGATAGGGTCTTGATCCAAAAGGGTTGGTATCCTTACTAAGAAGAGACACAAAGAACACGAGGGTTTAGAAAAGAGGCCATCCGCCAGCCAAGGAGAGAGGCCTCACGATAAATCAACCCTGCTAGCACGTTGATCTTGGCCTTCTAGCCTGTAAAACTAAGAAAATAAATTTCTTTTGTTTAAATGACCCCACTTATGGTATTCTGTTATAGCAATGCAGGTAAAATAATGTAATGTATTATATTATGTTGGGAGCATAATGTTATTTGTCAGATAATATCACTGGAAGTTTAAGAACCACTGCTTCAGAGATAAACCTCAATTTAAGCTAAATATGGATCATAGAAATGTCCTTATGTATGGTTTACAGAATTTTCTAGTTCACTGTATCTGAACTCTTAGATTTATGTATGTACAAGGTTAAAACAAACCAAAAGACATAAATTATCAGATATCTCTAGATCCTTTTATTATTTTCTAAAAAGCCTACATATGTTTTTTGGCTTTCACTTTTCCCTCAGAAAACAGAAGTTGCATTAAAGCTAATAATCTCTGTCTATCTAGATCTTTCTTTGGCAAGTAACCATAAATTGTGAGGGGATACGCTCAACATGGGAAGAACACAGGATTGGAATCATAATGCCTGGGATTAAAACTGGATGGTGCCATGCTCCTCCTGAGTCTGCTACTAAGGAAGATGAGAGAGCTCCAGTTTCTTTTATGCTCACTTGAAGATCCTAACAGGCTTTATGTTAAATGTAATAAGTAAATGGAAGTTAGTAAATAAGACTTACTGTGTTCTTTAAAAGAACAAGATACTCTGGAGATTTTCACATATGTGCCTCCGTATGATTATTATAATTCTATTTTGTAAATTGTCTTATTATATAGATTAAAAAAAACTGATGCTCAGAGAGTTTAAGTCACCTTATCATTATTATATTGCAAATACTCGATAGACTTGCCTTCATCTCTGGGCAGTTTGTTTACATAGCCTGTGTTGGTAACCATTCTCCTATGTTGTGTGACCTGACAACAATAATGAGAGTGCAAATGACAATAACACATTTTACTCTTATTATGATAGAGTAATTATGTTTAAATATTAATTATAAATTATCTAAATAAAGCAGCAGGGATATTTAGAGAAGCGAGACCAATCTGGCTTGGCCAGATAAAGTATCCTAGAAGTATGAGAAATCCAAGAACAGAGAAAGACTCCTGGAACAGGAGTCATAGGTTTCTGAGAAAATCTCAAAAGTCCAAAGAAGTCTTTTTTCAACATGCAGTCGCCAAGAAGATCAGACTAAGCTGTGGACGTAGTGGTTTAGAGTAATGCAAGTTTGTCTGGCACCACAGAGTTAGCAAAGTTGACTGACAATAGTCTTGGCCTCATAGATAGTTCGACATCATTATCTCTACAGAGCAAGTGTCCCCTGGGAAGGCAACCCATTTTCTCAGTTACAAGGGAGATAGTCTTTAAAACTAAACATAATGAAATAAAGAAGGTTTTCTATGTAAAAATCAAAGATATTGTTTTGGGGTTCATGTGGCAATTTATTTCAGGATGTAAACTAGAAATACATTGCCAAACTGACTCAAAAAGCAAAGCTGGAAAAAACAGAGAATCTTTAGAATTGGAGTAACATAGACGCTCCAGCTAGTTTTCAATTTCTTTCAAAGGGAATTGTTTAGATATATTGTAATCAATGCCATAAGACAATTCAGAGCTTGCTGAAGAGGACTGATTAAACTGTGCGTGTTTTTTAATGAAACCTACCTATCTAAAATGATAGCACAATATAGTGGAGTTAAACTTGGAAAGATACTTGAAAGGGAAAGAATAAAAGTTTAATTTCATGTAGGAAATTAAAACACAATAATGAATGTTGTCTGCTAGATGGCACCTGGGTTTTTCAATTAGGAATCTAGGGTAGTCATTAACCTACAGTTATTTTTGGCTCAGTGGACACAATATTCTGCACTCATAAAATGTATTTAATCAGAGGAGCTCAATGTTCTTTGTACTGAGAAATTCAACAATGCAGCCTATCAAACAATATGCAAAGCTACATTTTTATTTGTCCTCTTCACAAAAGCACTGAAAGGTCAAGTGGCTTGTTAAAGGTTACTTGGAGGATCTGGGTCTTAATTTGGGTTAAAAGAACGGCAGCTTCACAGGAAAGTCATGAGATGGAAGTTGGAGTTTGTGATCAAATACCAGACAATCACATAAAGTCACATTATGAGAGGATCTAAATGGCAATCTAAGTTGGATAGACTTTAATAGTTAATGAGAAACCTTTGAAAATTTATTAGCAGTGAGAGTGACATGTTTAAAATGGTGCTAATTTATTCAGAGTATAACAGCAGAAATGCACAGTAGGACAAGGTGCCAGGAAGACCAATGAAGAGAAGAGTGTAATAATCCTGATAAGATTTATGGAACCTGGAGTAAGATAATGGGAATGGAATAAAAGCAGTATATTACTAAATACATAAGTACATAAATAATTGATATATAGTTCATATAATATTTATATATTTATATATTTTGATGAATTCATCAAACCTGTGAATCAATAGCACCCGGGTGTCATGGTTACTTTAGAGATATGCTTGTGAATAAAAACAGCTCTGTTAAGGAAATTCAATGGGGCAATGGAAGAGAGACTTTTTTTTTGCTAGAATTCCTGTGAGGATAAAGTGTTAAATTGGGGGCTGCTGCTGGACAATTTACTCCTTACACGGGAAGGTCCCACTCAAGCAGCCAACATAAAAAGTGAGAGGAAAGTTCCTGTTAGCACTTTAGCGCTGTGTTCAGCTATACCTGAAGCTGTATAATCTAGACATTTAGGTTAGGTGAACATCTACATGTCACTTTTCAGTCCAACTGTTACCAAACTCAAGGGGTTTGCCACTTGAGATGCTCTATTTCAGAACGGGTATTGTCCTTAGGTAGTTTCATTTATTTGCTGTAAGTAAAGGAGATGGGATTCACATCCAAAGTCCAGTCTCCTCCAAAAGGGAGGCTTAGCCATTGCTTATAGACACTATTTGGTAAATAACATGTTGATTTACCTTTTGCAGTTGGCTACAGTTTTCTAGTTGGGTTCTGAGTCAAACAGATCACGTTATAGCTGAGTTTGCAAAATATTGTGCTGCATTTGAACATTTGGCAAGAATATCAATTAGTAAGAACTGCCCAGACCTTGAGACCCTTGTCCTATCTAACAAAAGCATCTTCAGTGGAGTTTTCAGTCACTGACAGGTCAAAAATCATTTTTAAGAAAGTCATAAAATCCAAGGGAAGAAAATAACAAGACAGAGGTGGGGGGTGGGAGTTAATCAGCAATTTTATGTTACAGAGTTAAAAGTGCCATTGGTATTTGTTATTGCATTGGTGTTACAAATATCTAATTGGCAAATTTATCAGTTTGATACTTGTGATATTTTATAACACGGTTTTGGTAGAATGGCAGAGGTCAGAGTAAAGTTTTTTCTTGTTTTGTTGTTTTAAGCTCAAACTCTCTCATGGTGGGTAAGTTATAGATTGTATAGGGCAAAATCACAAGACACTATAGGTAGGGGTTTTGGGTCGTGTTGAGAGATGATTGGTTGGAGGTGAGGTAAGGGTAATGAATCATTTCTTCAGGTCTTGAGCACAGCTCTGAGATACTTTCTTATGTCCCTCTGTCTGGTTTCATGGGAAAGTAACCCAAGGTCATTTTATTATAGGGCTCAGGCACTGAAACATTACTTAGGTCAATATGTTACCTTTAACCTTTAGGGGTCTGGGCCACATGACCATTAATTAATTCAGGGCTACTGCCTTCTGCTGCCTTGGTGGTTGCTGATTATCCAGGGGAAAGGCTAGGTCTTCATATAATGCCTCCCTCTATAACAAAAGTCAGACAGGTTTGTTAGCAGCCTCTTTAAAGGACTGGAGTCTCCTAAACTCAATTGCATGCTTAGCATCTGTTGTACTTGGGCTGCCGTCATCATGGGATGCATGATTTGGGGGTTGGGGAAACAAGGTGGAGTAATACAAACATGAGGTTCTTACCGCCTAATGAATGGTGAAATCCTTTGTCTCTGAGCCAAGCATCTTGGGACTTCTCTCAGCTTCTAAGAAACCATGGCAGGCTAATTGTAAGCTTGCAAATGGGGGGAAATCTTAGTCTCTTCATAGTTCTTGACATATTTACCCACAAAAGTTAATATCACCTATTTAATTATATGTCTGATAAAATTCATGATAGACTATGGTCAAAGGTGTGAGGAAACAGGGATTCTTGTATTGTTGGTAGAGTTATAAATTCATATTACCTCTTTCAAAGGCATCTTGGCAATATCTTTTTGTCTTTTTTCTTTTTGTAATATATATTTTATTGACTGTGCTATGACACTTGTCCCAGTTTTTCTCCTTTTTATCCCCCTCTGCTCTTTATCCTCCCCCCCAGCATCCCTTTAGTTCACGTCTATGGGTTGTACATATAAGCCCTTTGGCTTCTCCATTTCCTATACTATTCTTAACCTCCCCGATTATTTTGTACCTTCCAATTATGTTTCTTATTCCCTGTACCTTTTCCCCTATTTGCCCCCCTCCCCCTCGACTCCTATCTCCATTTCTGGGATTCTGTTCCTGTTCTAGTAGTTTGCTTGACTTGTTTTTTGTTTTTGTTTTTTTAGGTTCAGTTGTCGATAGTTGTGTTTGTTGCTATTTTACTGTTCATAGTTTTTGATCTTTCTCTTAGATAAGTCCCTGTACCATTTCATATAATAAGGGTTTGGGATGATGAAGTCCTTTAACTTGACCTTATCTGGGAAGCACTTTATCTGCCCTTCCATTCTAAATGATACCTTTGCTGGATAGAGTAATCTTGGATGTAGGTCCTTGCCTTTCATGACTTCGAATACTTCTTTCTGGCCCCTTCTTGCCTGCAAGGTTTCTTTTGAGAAATAATCTGACAGTCTTATGGGAACTCTTTTGTAGGTAACTCTCTCCTTTCCTCTTGCTGCTTTTAAGATTCTCTCCTTATCTTTAATCTTGGGTAACTTAATTATGATGTACCTTGGTGTGTGCTTCCTTGGCTTCAACTTCTTTGGGATTCTCTGAGCTTCCTGGATCTCTTGGAAATCTATTTCCTTCACCAGACTGAGATGTTTTCCTTTATTATTTTTTTCAAATAAGTTTTCACTTTCTTGCTCTTCCTCTTCTTCTTCTCCTTTTGGCATGCCTATGATTAAGATGTTGGAATGTTTAAAGTTGTCCCAGAGGTTCCTAAGCCTTTCCTCACTTTTTTGAATTCTTTGTTCATTTTGTTCTGGTTGAATGATTATCTCTTTCTTCTGCTCCAGATCATTAATGTTAGTCTCAGTTTCCTTCTTTTTACTGTTCATTCCCTGTATTTTTTTCTTTATTCACTTTGCATAGCCTTCACTTTTTCCTCCATTTTGTGACCATACTCAACCAATTCAGTGAATATCCAGATTACCAGTGTTTTGAACTCTGCATCTGATAGGTTGGCTATCTGTTCATCACTTAGTTCTATTTTTGGAACTTCGATCTGCTCTTTAATTTGGGCCATATTTCTTTGTCTCTACATGTCTGTTACTTGGGAAAGGCAGTGCTTTACATATTCACCAGGGCAGGGCAACCCAGGTCACTGCGTTGTGATATTGTATGTGGGGGAGGGGTCAGAGAGGGAACAATGCCCCTTGCTTGGCTCTCAGTCATTTCCCCTAATATCCACAAGCAAATTGGGCCCTTCTAGTGCTGATTCCTGGGTGGGAGGGTTTGTACATTCTAAAACCCTGTGGGTCTCTCCAACAAATTCTCCTGTGAGGCTAGGGAGTTTCTCCCCCTGCTGTAGCCCCCATAGGTTTTTACAGTCAGAGGTTTCGAGGCTTTCTTTTCCCATGCTGGAACCCTGGGTTGCATGGTCTGTGTCGCTCCCCAGAGTTCCTCATGGTTTATCCAAATGCAAGTGTGAGACCGCCCAGTCTGCCAGCTGCAGCCTTGCCTGCCTGGTCCTCCAGCCACTGCTTTGCCACGCCTCCTCTCCACTCTCACAGCCCATTTCTGCCCTTCCCATGAGTCTGGATGAATGTTTCTTCTTTAACTCCTTTGTGGTCAGTCTTCCATACAGTTTGGTTTTCTGGCAGTTCTGATTATTTTTTGTTTTTAAATTTGTTGTTGTTCTTCTTTTGGTTGTGCAAGGAGGCAAAGTGTGTCTACCTACACCTCCATCTTGGCTGAAAGTTCCCCATCATAAAGTTTTAAGAGTCTATGTAAGGGATTAAGCAAGAAACAAATAAACAACAGCAACAACAAAAAACCTCATAGACACAATAACAGTATGGTGATTACCAAAGGTGTGTGGGGGTAGGGAGAAGAAGTTACAGGGGGAATAAATGAAGGAAACTTGGCTTGAGGTGGCAAACACACAATACAGATGGTATACTATAGAACTGTACAACTGAAACATATATAATTGTACTAACCAATGTCACCACAATACATTCAATTTAAAAAAATGAGTCTATGCAAGCATCTATGAAGTAGATGAGAATAAGCTGCATATGCAGGCAATTTTTTCTGAGATGTTAGGCAAAGTTTGGGAGGAGAAATAGTAGCCAGAGAATGAGTGTGGTTGAGAGAAGCCTTACTTAGAGAAGAGGGCACTGGAATGTGTTTGGAGGTGGAGGCACTGCTGAAGTTGGAGCCAAAGTACAGAAAGACCTTTGAAGGAGGCTATAAGCATCTCTCATAATGGCATTTATTACAGCATTATTCATAATGGAGATTTCTCAAAATAGGTGTTATTAAATAAGTATACCAAAATAAATGTAAAGTATTTAATAATATATAAAATACAATAAAAGATTAAGTAAAAAAAAGTATGATGCATTACACTATAAAATAAATACAGCCTTGCAAAAATAAGAATATATTTTTATGGTAATTTTATATTAAAATAATTTAAAAAATGTAAGGATATAAGAAAGGCAAGAAAGTGAAATGAGATAAAAATGTATAAAAATGTTTCATTCAAGAGGGGAAAGGTTAGGGATATTAAATCAGATGTCAAGTCACCTACTTGTCATGTATCAAGTCTGTAGTGGTTAACATGAACCAGACACTACTCTGTTTTTTATAAGTATTAATTCTTTTAACCCTTATATCAACTCAGTAAGATAGACAACATTATTATCTACTTAAAGATAAGGAACTGATTCAACATAAAGGGGGATTAACTTAGTTAACATAACTAGTGAGTGAAAGAACTGAATTCAGACCAGTCTGGCTTCAGAATCCATCAAATAAACTATTCCAAGTGGCATGCAAGGTTTTTTTGTTGTTGTTTATTTGTTTTTTGCTTTGTTTTTTTAATACTGTCAGCTATCAATATAAAATATATGTTGCTTTTATAATATTTATTTCTCATGTAAATTCTTTTATAGAAAAAAAAACTCCATGGATTTCTTTAACTCATTATCATCTTTCATATAAAGCCATGTTTCTCTTACCTAGATTCTTTTTTATTTTTAAATTAAGAAGATTAAGTAAAAAATAAACAGGTTAACTCTGTATCATTTGAAATATCATTTTATGTGACACAGTATCAATACTAAAGAATAGATGTTATTTTGTGATGAAAATTGTCTGGATTAAAAAACATGTTTCTGGATATTATCCTTAATCTACCACTGGTGATCTAGGGATATTAATAGATTAGTGTCTCAATATCTGTAAACCTCTACATAAGGGAATGAATGAGTGGGTTTATGTTTTCCCTCAGATTTGGAAAAATGTTGGCTGTTATTTTTTCAGAAATTTTTCTGACCCCTTTCACCTTTGTCCAACTTCCATTCACAATCCGATCACACTTACTAGAGGCTGCTTGATGTTCTCCCAAAGTACTCTGATGATGTTAATTTTTTTTCAGTCTCCTTTCCCTTTGTATTTACTTTTGACTATTTTCTACTTCTATTTCTTCCTATTCACAAATGTCTGAAATTGTAGTTTTCAGCTCTAAAAATTATTTTTTTTGTTATATTCTATGTCTGTCCCTATTTAATATATTCAACCTTTCTTTTAGCTTTTTGAACATCTGAAATACATATAGAATTCAGTTGTAATAATTGTTTTATTGTACTTTTCAGCTAATTATAAAACTTGAGTAAGTTCTAGGTCAGTTTCTTTTGTTTAGTATGGGTTCCTCCTTTTTTTGAATGCCTGATAAATTTGACCTGATGCCTGACACTGTGATTTGTGTGGAAGATATTTTTATGTTCCTATAATTGTTTCGATCTTTATTCTAAGTTGCATTTAGGTTGCTTGGAGATAGTTTCATCCTTTTGGTCATGTTTATAAGCTTTGTTAGACAGTATTAGAACACCATTTAATCAAGGCTAATTTGCCCAACTACTGAGGTAAAACCCCTTATAATATTCTACCCAATGCCCTGAGAATTATGAAATTTTTCCATTATAACTGGTCCGAACAGAGATTCTTATTTGGACTGTATGAATTCTGAAGATTTTTCTTGGGAGGGGTCCTTCAGACAGTTCTTTGTCTGGCTCTAGGTAGTTTCTGCCTCCACACAGAACTTAGCTAAAGGCAAGAGGGCTGTCCTTTCCAAATCTTTGAAACAGTTTTTTTGTGGGGGGCAATGGGGTCCGGCTCCTTCCTCTCTGGTACTCTGTCTTGCAGATTCTAGCCTGCTTGGCCTCCCTGGGAAACATAGCTCCCATCTCTTCAACTCAGAGAACTATTGGATTCTGTCTAGATCTGCCTCCCCAGAGTTGGCTCATAAATGTGTATTGCTCAATAACAATATTTATTAGTAGCATTATTCCCAGACTTCTATACACTTTTGCTTGCTGCTTTGTTATATCATTCTGATTACATGGATTAAAGTGGGAAAGAGAAAAACATAGGAAAGATTACTCTGACCCAACATTTTAACATTTCAACTCATTTTATAAGCAGAATAATGTGGATGAATGTATTAAGGTGCTCTCATGAAGAGTTGCACAAATTCAGTTTTTAAAAATCCATTCTTTCTGGGCTAAGCAGTTACACTCTTTCATAGCAAGTGTTCTTAAAATAATATATACTTTTATTCCTTGCTCTTATGTCCTTATCTTTCCATTATGTCCCATGAATGTATTTTGTGCTTTCACTTTTCAGAGGAATCACTCTTGCTGAAGTCAACTAAGAACAAGATTTAATGGTCATTTTTTAGTTGTTACTGACATAAAGTTTTAAAAAACTGTTCCAGCTTCTAATAATTGAAACGTATCCTTAAAACTATCCTCTTTCCTTAGGATCTCAAACTATGTTAGTTTCATAGTACTATTTATACTTCATTGGTTCTTCACATAGCAATATTTCCTATTTAAGCCTTAAATGTTACCTTTTCAGTGTCTTGTTTCTGAGTCTCTACTCAGTTTGGTCTATTGTATTCTTACCCATGATTAGAATACACTACTTACTTGAATTGCCTACTGAATATTTTCATCAAGTTTACTCATCTTTTCACCTCTGCCAAAGACTAGAACTCTGTCACCCTCATTGCCTATTTTGTTGAATAACCAAAATAACCAAAAGTCTAATTGTCTAATCTAAAAAATTTGGATTTTTTTCCTATGAGTCTATTGATAATTTATTTTTTATTTTATTTTAAATTAAAGTTTACATTCAGTATTATTTTGTATTAGTTTTAAGTGTACAGCATAGTGGTTAGATAATCATATACCTTACCACTTTCCCCCTGCTATTTCCAGTACCCGCTTAGCACTATACATAGATATAACATATTGACACTATGCTGTACTGCATATCCCCCTGAATATTTTGTAACTACTAATTTGTACTTCTTAACCTCTTTATCACCCAATCCGCCAATCCCTGTCCCCTCTGGCAACCATCTGTATGTTCCCTGTTATCTATGAACCTGTGTCTGTTTTGTTTGTTCATTTATATTGTTTTTTAGCTTCCAGGTATAAGTAAAATCATGTGATATTTGTCTTTCTCTGATATATATGTCTATTCATGTTTTCACAAATGATAATGTTTTATTCTTTTTTTAATGGAAGTTATGAACGCCTATGTTCATTGCAGCATTATTACAATAGCTAAGATATGGAAGCACCCCAAGTGCCCATCAATAGACAAGTGGATGAAAAAACTGTGGTACATCTGTTGCTTATTTAAATCACAGTATTCACACATTTGTGTTGAGTTGAACACTGTAGCAACATTTAAAATTTGCTTCACCCAGCTACTTGGATACTTTCTCCTTATTTTTTTTATCATGAAGATAACATCAAAGATGTGATATCTTAATTAAATCAAAGTTATGATTTATATACTTATAAAACAGTGTGATTATAAAGCTATTGATTTCAGAAACAAATGTAATCCTATTGCAATAGTACAATCATCATATATTTTTTTCAACAGCATACGCCTGGCTTTTCACAACAAAACATTGAATTCACTTATATTTCCTTATGGAATTGTTTTGTTTCCACTTTGTTCACAAAGTTTTACAGATACTTTTTTTTTGTTTGAAAATATATGTCTATACAAGTATAGTTTGCCTAAAATTTTAGATTTACTTTATTTTAAAGTAAACTTTTAAAATAGCAACTTGTCACATGAAATTTTATTAGGCTTTCTGGAATTGAATTGAGAGCTAACCTTGTTGCCTTGCTCTATGCTTTTCTTTCTTTACCATTTTCTTGAAAGTGTATTTTGCCTAGTTATATATTTTCATGAACATTTGTCAGATAATTTTTCTGAACACATGTCAATAGAAAAGGCATCACAGAGTGAAATAAAGCATTTTCATAAAAACAAGTAATTGTAAATTTCATGACATTAAAATTTTGTACTGCTTAAATAAGTCTTTCACTCTCCTGCTGTTTACATTTATTTTTCCCTTAAATGGAAAACAAAGAACATTTTACAAATAGCATTCTATGTTTATAAGAAAGGAAAACATAATGAACTATGCACTTTTTAAGAAAGATTTTATTTATTTATTTTTAGAGAAAGACAGGAAGAAAGAGAAGTAGAGAAACATCAATGTGTGGTGACCTCTTGTATCCCCTCAACCAGGAACCTGGTATGTAGCCCAGGCATGTGCCCTGACTGGGAATTGAACTCTCAATCCTTTGTTTCATGGGCTGGTGCTCAGTCTACTGAGCCACACTGGCCAGGGCAGAACTGTGTACTTTTTAAAACCACTCCTAATTCAGATAATTTAGTAGCATGAGTCTTAGAAGCATTTTAACCAAATGTTGAATTTTGTTCAGAAATAGAAACTCATATAATGAATGGACACTTTATTTCTAAAGAGAAGAAGAGAACTGTAAGCAACTGCTGACAGGAGAAATTTCAACAACAAATGTATATGTTTATGGTGCTAAATAGTGTATTGATAGGGAAGTACAGACTAAGATCAGTGTTCCTCTGAAGAAATCAAATGTCTATCTTATGTTTGTTCATGAAATAAAGCTGTGAAAAGTTTTCTTAATGTACTTTTATCTATCATAGACTTAAATTTGAAAAAATATTAATTTCACCTGTTCAGCTATAAAAAACATAAGATAATTAATTTCAAACATGCTGTTTTTAAAATCACACAAATACACGGCAGAAAAAATTAAACATAAATTTTTGTGAGGTGCTAATATTTCAGAGCTTCATGAAAACAAAACAGAACAAAACAAAGCAAAATCAAATACCATTATAAAGATTGAGAATCATAACCACACTCCTGTGCCTGGCATTTCTTAAGAGGAAATACAACTTGCTCTGTAGAGAGCAATAGAAAACATCTAAAGAGAACAACCAGAATGCCCCACCCCGAAAAATAATCTCAGAGCCACAGTTTTGAAAAATGGTTTAATGCAGTGCTTTTCAAAATGTGCTAGCACATACGTATTTATCTATATTGAAGAGAAAAAGTCTCAAGGACCCCAGGAATTAAACTTTGGTTTCTGCTACTTAAATAAAATATAAAACTATGGTTTATCATTTTTGTATAGCTGAATCATCAAATTTGGCAGAAAAATAATACATATTTATTGTCCTGAAACAAATTTTTCCTCAAACTATTCTTTCTGAGAAATAGCTAATAATTTAATCTAGCCAATTCAAGAATAACTTGGTCAAGCTAATTATTAACTAATAATTTCATGTTTAAACTCAAAATCTGAATTTCTCTTACTTGTTCCCCTATGTTCCAAAAAAAAAGTATTTTATATCAGAATTCTCACATCTTTTGGTGAGTAGGATCTTTCTCCCAATATTCTCAGTTAAACAATTTCTGCCTTATTTTATGTTACTACAAAATACTAAGGGTCATTACTCTGAGAAGGCGGAGGGAGGGTTTGTGCTTAGAAGAGGCATGCTAAAAAATATTTTTGTTGTTGTAGGAATAGCATTCACCCTACTATATAAAAACTTCAAAAATATACTTGCTATCTATCTATCTATCCATCTATCTATTTACCTGTTTGCCTATCTAATTATCTATTACCCTCTGTCTGTGGGCCATCTATGCTTGGTTGGTGTAAATGGTGTTTGGGAAATATCCAAAGTTTCAATATGTATTTGATACTTTAAATTATACTCATGGACTCTTTAAATTTTATAGGCATACCTAAGTTCTTATTTTATTTGTTATTTCTTCTGACAATTCAATAATGCCTATTAATAAATGGCCATGTTACTACTATTTATTATTACTACTGATAATTATACATTATGTACTTTACTAGAATATTGCATTTTTATTTTATATTCAAAATTTAACCCTATTAACTCCTATTGAGATTTAATTCAGATCTTTAATCAAAATATTACCAACCACAAGCTCATTGACTCCTGTGTTTCCCTGGAATTTCTTGTGGTTTTTATGAACACTTCCTTAGTTTGTGGCACCCCAACATGCTCCAGGCTCGTCTTATATGTTTACTGCCACAGTCCTAAGTCAGTCATTTCTCCAGGAAGCCTTGGCTCTTTTTACTGAAGAATAGTATTAAAAACCATGAGGTAGGCATTTGTGTGCCCTTTTTACCCAGGTGTTGTTGTTTCTTGACATTCAGTTGCAAGAACAAGTAAATTATGTATGTATACTAATCCATGTATATACACATATCTATAATTTTTTATGTACATATCCATCTTTCTCTGTATTAAGTTAATTGTGAGTTCATAATGATGTCTCTGATTCTAATGCATTAACATATGGATAATTCTGTCCTTCTCTTGCTACAAGATCCCACTCCAACAGCGAAGAACCTGGCTCCTACCATCTGCTATCCATTTACTTAATTGTTCAGTTCCACTGCACATGTTTAGTAATTTCAGAATTTTTAACCCTTACCCTCCATGGAAAATAACTTAATCAACTCATCAGAGTACAGCAATTACATACTGTTATGTTTACATCTAACCTTATAGACTCCACTGATTTCCAAAATTACTTAGGCCAGCTTCTTTCCCTCTGCCTACTTCAGGGATATTGTTTCATACATTTGTAATACAGTTAAATCATTTGCCATATCCTGCATTGAATTCTGTAACCCCCAGACCTCTGGAAGGATTTTTCTAAAAATTGTGTACATTAAGTTTCAATATTTGTGCTAAAAAGTTCTACAGCTTTTGACAAATGTATGTTGTTCATGTATACCACAACTGCAGTATTATACAGAATAGTTTCACTGCCATAAAATTACGGTATGGGGGGGCCTCCCAAAAAAGGAATTATCTTCTTGAGGGTGGACTTATTGTACACTAGCTTTCCCCACTAGATGAGTGTTCTGGGCACCCATCTGTATCCGTGTACCAGCTGGCGTTGTTGTGAGAGGCTGCATTTGGCCTCAGTGAATTTTTTTGAAGACTCAACACACTTGCCCATTTAATGATGGGTGATTTACAAGTGCACCTGCCTACACTGCACTGAGTGTTCAGCTATTTTTGACCAAAAACTGCATGACCCCTGTGCCCCACCCTCCCTCTTCACCCAACTTTGCCCCAAGAAACTTTTTAAAAATTTTCCCAGTGAAAAAAGTCCTGAAAGGGAAATGTTTTGCCAATGTGGAAGTGGTGAATCAAAAAACGGCAGAAGTACTGAAAGGCATCAAAATTGACAAGTTCAAAAACTGTTTTGAGCAGTGGAAAAACAGCTCAGTGGCTGTATAGCATCGAATGGAGAGTACTTTTAAAGGTATCTGAGGTTTAAACATGTAAGAACAGATAAACATTTTTTTAATAAGTTCTGGTTTCCTTTGGATCCTCCCTCAGATGCTTTACCTATTCAGCACTTTCCATTCCTAGTCTGTGGCAATCATTGATGTTTACCTTCTCTATAGTTTTGACTCCTTCAGAAAGTTGTATAAATTGACTCATACAGTAAGTAGCTTTTTCTGATTGGCTTCTTTCACTGAACAATGTATATTTAAAATTCATCATTTTTCATGGCTTATTAGGTCATTTGTTATTTATTGCTGAATAACCTTCTATTGTATGCATACTTGTTTACCCATTCAGCTATTGAAGGAAATATTGATTTTACTTTTTGGAAAATTTGAATAAAACTGCTATACCTATCTGTGTGCATGTTTTGTCATGGATTTAAGTATTCAAATAATTTTTGGAAAATATCTATCTTTGCAAAAAATTTCTGTCTTCCAAAGTAGCTGTACTGTTTTTTGCAGTTCAAGCAACAATAAATGAAAATTTTACTTGTTCAGTCAGTATCATTGAGAACAAATAGTATTGTCTTTTATTAACCATCTATTAAATGTACAGCGGTAGTTTACTGTTGTATTAATTTGCATTTCCCTAATGACAAATGATAGTTAGCATCTGTTCATATGCTTATTTGAGATTTGTGTGTCTTCTTTGATGAGGTGTTTATTCAGATCTTTTGCCCATTCTTTGAGCTGTTTTCTTACTGCATTTTAAAAGTTACTTGTATATTTTAAATAGATGTATTTTATGAAATGCGTTTTGCAAATATTTCCTCCCAGTCTTGGCTCATCTTTCATTCTCTTAACAGTGTGTTTCACAGAGCAGAAGTTTTTAATTTTCATGAAGTCCATCCTACCCTTTTTATTTTCTTAGATTATGCTTCCAGTGTTACATCAAAGAATTCAACAACCAAACCCAGAGTTACATGGATATTCTCTTTTTTTCTTTTAGAAATTGTGTACTTTTGATTTTACATTTAGAATGTGGTCAATTTTTAATTTATTTTTACTAAAAGTTTGAGGTCTGTGTCTGGACTCATGTTTTTGCCTGCAGAGGTCCACTTGTTCCACCACCATTAGTTGAAAATTTTTCTCTTGAATTACCATTGTTTCCTTGTCAAAAACCACTTGGAAATATTTGAGTGGGATTATTTCAAAACTCCCTATTCTCTACCACTCATGTTTGTACCTAAATTTTTTATCAATACCACACTGTCTTTGTTACTACAGTGTTGACTGTAGTATATCTGAAAATTGGTTAGTAGTACAATATAAATTCTTCATATTTCTTTTTTCTAGGTCTTCAGCCTTTCCATATAATTTTTAGAACCAGTATTTTAATATCTATAAAAGTTGTGCTAAAATTGTTTTTTTTCCAACCACAAGTGAGTACTGAGTTTCACCAAATGTTCTTCTAGCATCAGTTGAAATGCTCACGTGATATCATCCTTTAGCCTGCTGAAGTGGTTTACACAGAATGATTTTAAAATGTGAAACTTGCCTTTCAAACTGGGAATAAATCAACTTGATGGGATGGCACTGAATCTATACATAAAACTGAGAAGAATTATTATCTTAACCAAAGTGAGTCTTCCAATCCATGAACACACACTGTTTTTCTCCATTTATCATTTTGATACCATCTGATTTCTTTCAGTAGTGTTTTAGTTTTCTGTATGCATATACTGTACTTTTTTTTAGATTTATACATGAATATTTCATTATTTTGTTTCATCATTACAAGTGGTATTTTATTATTTCAAACCTCAATTTTTCCCTGCTGATTGTTATGGAAAGAATGTTTGTATGCCTTAAAATCCATATATTAAAGTTCCAAACCCCAATGTGACTTTATTTGGAGATAGTGGTTTTGTGGAGACAATTAAGGTTACATAAGGTCATAAGGATGGTGTCTTGATCCAATAGGATTAGTGTCCTCATAAGAAGAGACACCTAAGAACTCACACTCACTTGTGTGCTTGCTTGTGTGCTCTCTCTCTTTCCTTTTCCTGCTCTTTCTTTCCCCATCCCCTCCCCACATCCCTGCCATGTGAAGAACCAACAAGAAGGGGGGGTTTAAGACAGAAAAAGAGCTCTCACCAGAACCTGACCATCTTGGATCTCAGATTTCCAATCTCCAGAACTACCAGAAATAAATTTCTGTTGTTTAAGCCAGCCCGGTGTATTGTATTTGTTTTGGCAGCCTGAGCTGGCTATTGGTGTACAGGAAAACAAGGGACTTTTGTTATTGGCCTTGTAGCCTTAGGACTGAACCTTGCTAAACTCAGAAGTTCCAGGAGTATTTTTATAGATTCTTTGGGATTTTCTACATATACAAGCATGTCATTTGCACATAAATAGTTTTTTTAATCCATTTACAAACAGTATATTTTGTTTCTTTTTCTTATTGCATTAGCTAGCATTATGATGCATTGCTGAAATGAAAGTGATGAGATCATTCATCTTTTTTGTTTGATCCTGATCTCAAGGGGAGAACATTCAGTTTCTTGCCATTAATATGATGTTAACTGTAGATTTATATAGATGTTCCTTATCAAGTTGAGAAAGTTTTCTTACATTCCTAGTTTCGGGAAGGTTTATGTCATGGAAAGTTATTGAGTTTTGTCAAATAGTTGCTGCATCGATTAATATGATCATATGACTTTTCTTCTTTAGCTAGACGATATGTTGGTTTACAGTGAGTGATTTTCAAATGTGAAACCAGCCTTGTATACCTATAATAAAACATACTTGCTAATTTTCTGTTGAGGATTTTTGTACTTAGAATTCACTAGAGATATTAGTCTGTAAGTTATTTCTTCTTGTAAGATATTCCACTGGTTTTAATTTTAAGGTACTACTACACTAGAATATCTTCTTGGAGAATTGATGCATTTATCATTATGTAATGCCCTTTTATCTTTGATAATCTTATTTGTTCTGAAGTCAGCTCCATGTGAACTTATTAAAGCTATTTTGAATAAGTTAAGAAGTGTACCCTCTGTTTCTAACTTCTGGAACAAACTGCAGAAAACTACTATCCTTTCTTTCTCAAATATTTTGTAGAATTCATCAAAATCATCTGGGTTAGGTGCTTTCTTATTTGGGGAGTTATTAATTGTTAGTTCAGTACATTTAATAAATATATGTATGTTATGAGTTTTTGGTAATTTTTGTCTTTCTAGCAATTGGTTCATTTCATATAAATTATCAAATTTGTGGGTATATAGTTTTCATACTATTTTTTCATTACCGTTTTAGTGTCCATGAGATCGCTAGTAATGACCCCTCTTTTTTTTCTCATATTGGTCATTTGTATCTACTTTCTCCCTGTCTAGATTTGGTAGAAGTTTATTAATCTTACTGATTTTTATAAATGACTTTTTGATTTCTTTGATTTTTCTATTGTTATCAATTTCATTGATTGCTGCTCTAATTTTATTTTATTTCTTTGCTTGATTTAGGTTTAAATTGCTCTCTTTTCTCTAGCTTTCTAAGGTTGTTGCTTAGGTTAAATATATTAGATCCAGCATAGATATCTCCAAAGCTATGAGTTTTCCTTTAAATATTGCATTCACTGCATCTCCCAAATTTTGATAGGCTGTATTTTCATTTTTATTAATTCAAAACTTTTAAAACATTCTCCTGATACTTTTCTCTGGAGTGTTTTTTTTTATTGTTTAATGGCCAAATATTGGACGATTTTCCAAATATCTGTTAATGATATATAGCTTAATACCAGCTGTGGCCCAGAATTAATTTTTTTAAGTGAAAGGTCCAAGGGAATGTGGGAAGAATGTGTATTCTGTAAATAGCGGTTCACACATTATTGATAGAGTGCTTTAGGTCATCTAAATCTTTACTTATATTGTCCCTGCTTGATACATTCAGTTACTTATGGAGGGGTATTACTGTGTTCAATTGTAATAGTGGATTTCGCTTTTTTTCCCTCTCCTTGTATTTATATCAGTTCTACTTCTCATAATTTGATGATCTGTAAGTAGGTACATACACATTTAAATATGTGTCTTCTTGGAGAAATGAGACATTTTTATTATTAAATGCTTTTTTTTAATTGCTAATAGCCGTCCTTTTTTTGAGGTTTTCTTTGGAAGCCTAATATAGCCTTTCCGGCTTTCTTTTGATTAGTGTTATGATAGTATAACTTTTCAATCTTTTTACTTTAATTTACTTGAATATTTATATATACACTTGATTTATTTTAGTTAACGTAAGTTGTATTGTTTAAAATCTATTTTTATAATTTCTAACTTTAATTGATATATTGGACTGTTCACAAAGTGATTACCTGTGTAGTTAGGTTAATATTCAAAATGTCTACAACTGCTTTCTAGTTGTGCTGTTTGTTTTCCTGATGTCCTTCTTCACCCTCTCTTTCAGCCATGTCTAGTTTCAACAGAAGTTTTATGATTCAGTTCTTTTTCTCAGTATAACAATTATGCTTATCCTAGA
Organism: Pteronotus mesoamericanus; assembly: GCF_021234165.1. Classification (NCBI taxonomy): domain Eukaryota; kingdom Metazoa; phylum Chordata; class Mammalia; order Chiroptera; family Mormoopidae; genus Pteronotus; species Pteronotus mesoamericanus. The sequence goes on along the minus strand of NW_026555245.1, from coordinate 27,534,563 downwards.
GTAAAAAGTATACATTTTACACTATTAGAAGTACACCTTCAAATACTATTTTATGAGTAATGCAGATGCCTTTAAACAGAGTATTCCCAATTCCTTTCTCATACCCATGTGATACTGCTTCATTATTTTCACTTATACATGTGCTATATTTATCCAATATATTATTGTTATTATTGCTTTTAACAAATATTTATTTTTTAATTCAACAAGAATGAGAAAAGTAAATATTTTATTTGCTTTCATTTATACCTTTCTGGTGCTTTTCTTCTTCATTTTCCTTCCTGAAGGCCTTTTTTTTTTTTTTTTACCATTTCTTGGAACATCTGCTGACAATGAATTCCCTCAATTTTGTTTGTCTTAAAAAGTCTGTATGTTTTTATTTCTCCTTTTCTTTTAAAGGATAATTTCATTGGATGCAGAATTCAAGGTTTGTAGACCTTCCTTTTAATACCTTCAATGTTTTATTTTATGCTTATTTGAATGATTTCTGGATAGAAGTCTGCTATAATTATTATCTTTGTTCCTATGTAGATAAAGCATTTTTCTGTCTTTTTCAATATTTTTTCTTTGTCTTTGATATCTTACAGTTTTAATATGATATATTTAGGTATAAAAGAAAAATAGTTTTTATTATTATTTATCCTGAATGGTGATCTCTGAGCTCATAAATCTGTGATTTGGTATCTGTCCTTAATATTGGAGAGTTCACAGCCATTATTATTTCAATATTTCTGCTGGTCTCTTATTTCTTCTTCAGTCCTGATGATGATGATGATGATTTTGGAATTGCACTATAGTTCATAAACCTTTTGCTCTCTTTTTTTCTTCTTTTTATTTCATTTTGGGGAAGTTCTACTGATGTATCTTCAATATATCTTGAACCTTTCTTTGACTGTGTTGAGTCTCCTGATGAGTACATTGAAGGCACTCTTTAGTTCTGTTACATAGCTTTTGCTGTCTAGAATTTGCTTTTGACTCCTTATTAAGATTTCACATTTATTTACATTGCCCATTTGTTCTTACCTGTTGTCTACCTTTTCCTTTGAGCCCTTAATGCATTAATCAGTTATTTTAAATTCTGTCTGATAATTCCAAGATCCATGGCATATATGAATCTAGTTATAAGAAATGCTTTACTCTTTAGATTTTTTTTTTGCCCCTGTGTCATGCATTGTAATTTTTTTGTTGGAACAAAAAAAAAGACATGTTTTATCAGACACTGATGAAAATAGGCTTTATATGAAATAAGCTTCTATAATTTCAACTGGTTTTAATATTTAATACAGTTATTGATTAGAGTGTTAAATTCTTCTGGTGTTATTTTTTCTTTTCTTTTTGTCTTATCTCTTGACCCTGGCTACTCTAAAATCTCTTCAGAGAATATTTGTGTCTTGCAGTTCATTCCATTGTAATCTACTGTTATTATACAGGAGCTTATTTCTCTTACGGTAAGGTACAGAGAAACAAGTGTGTTCTATAATCTTCAGATTAAATCTTAGTGTTTTAATAGGCCTGTGTCTTGGCCTGTAACCTTCACCAATGTTTCTCCAGTATTATAACATCACCCTCCATTGCCCCATACTCTCTTTCCTGAAACCCTGACATATACAGACCCCCATCAGATGAGACAGGAATGTTAGAAGGCTGGGGTAAAAGAAATGCCCTCCTTCCAGATGAGATTCGGCTCTGGTAAAGGCTTTTTCCCTGAGATACAGGCCTTGGTTATAGTGAAGGCTCTTGGGATATTTCACAATTACCTTTCCCTTTCCCCTGTGAGAGCTATGAAGGTACCTTTTATCAAATCTTTAGTTAGAACCTGCTGGGCTTTCTTAACACAAAACCCATTAGAAAGTATGATGGCCTTTTTAATATGATGGTCTGCAAGAGTTTTTCACTCTCATGTTAGTCTACACTCAGCCTCCAACAATTTGGGGGGAAACGTGGGACAACTGAAATAGAACAGCCATAGGAAAAAAAAGTAAAAATGTTATCATTTAAATGTTTCTATCCTTTTTTCCTCCAAGATTTTCTGCTCCAGGCTAGCATATTTTGTTGTGATTTTCTGAACGTGCCCATGTCTCCAGATTTTGGGATGGAATTTGGCTTAAAATCTTAGTTCTTTGATGGGTCTCAAAATATTATTGAATTTTAGTTTGGTCAGCTTTATCTTGTTGTAAAGATATGAGTGAAAACTTCCAGGGTGTTTAGATGTGAAACTGGACCAGAATCCTCTGCTTATAATTTTCCATTTTTACTTTGCAAAAAGATATTGGTAGACCATTTTAGCAGTTTTTAGCTAACGAGATTTAAAACCCAATAGACTTTTTGAAAAATAAATAATTTATAATGCATTTTAAAATATTTGTAGTTGCACAAATAGGTATTTAGTATCCTTCAATTAAAAACTCCCCATTAAAATAGAATGTTCTATCTTTTATTTGGTCTATAACAATTCTTATATAAAAAATAATTTGAAATGGTTTTTATCTGACTTAAGTCTATTAATATAAAATTTTGAAGCTACATAAGTAATCACACATGTGTTATGGCCAGATTAAAAAAACTTAAAATTTAAGATATACTAATGGTTAATTTCTAGTTCTCATGCATTTTACACAAACCCTATGTCTTCTTTGGTCACACTAACTTTTCATAGCTCACAATACCCTTGGAATCAACAAATTTTCTATAAAGGAAATTAAAAATAGTAGCCAGACATGTAATTTAGACTTCCCTCCCATTAAAGAGAAATCATCTTAAACACACAGAGTCTTTCAAGTATTAAAGAATATCAAGAAAGTATTAGAGGAGCAAGAATGAAATAACTGTTTGGATTATCTTCCTTTGTTTTTTGAATAGTTTCTTGTTAAAGATCTCCATTTTTACTTAGATTTGAAAGAAAACGTAGAGCAGTAGAAGGTAAAATATATAAAAGCCCAAGGGACTATGAATATAAAATGATTTAAATAGTAAACCTATATTTCTTTCCCAACTTCTAAGGAAATATTTAATGAATTTTCAGTGGAAGTTTCATAACACTGCACAGTGGGAAATCCGTTTTCATCTGAATGCAAAGGAGAAAATGACTCTGATCCCAAAGAGGTTAAAGTGTCCTTCCCTTTACTACCATAGAGAGAAAAAATATATTGTTAATGAGTGAAAAGGGATTGTGGGAGAGGAAATAAAGCTGCAAAACCACAGAGAAATGCACAACATAGCCTGCTCTTGAGAGAGCATATGAAATAGAGAGAGAGAAGGGAGGGAGGAAGAGGATGGAATTATGAAAAAGTGAATGTAAATCCTATCATTCTCACTAACAAGTGATGCAGGCAACAGACACTTTACATAATGATTTGGCAGGAAATGTCTTTTTCATATTTTATTAGATAATAATATATTTCAAAAGGCTACCTTAGAGAAGGCATTTTATATAAAAATTGACTTTTTTATTACTAAATATGTGTATATGAGTAGAGTACAAATGTTGGAGGGGAAAAGCAGCATGAAATATCGTTCTAGGTTTTGAGAACATTCTGGCAAAAAAAATTTATGCTAAAGCAAAAATATACTCTTAACCACACTCTTTATGCTTCATCTTTCTATACACAAGGAGGATAAATAATTATGGTATCAGAGCATACTACATAAGCATTGGAATTTTTGGCCTCTAAATATGCTTAATAAAAGCACATTGTCTAAATTGAGAGTAGTAAGGTTTTACTAATTTCCAAAAAAATCATTTCATTTAAAAATTTCATTTATTTTAATTTCAATCAAAAGTTTGTATTTATATAGAAAATTTGGCTATTTGAAACTCCCATGATATTTGATTCACAATTTTGGTATTTGGGAAGTAACCAAGAAATGTTATATGAAATTCACTTCTCATAATATGAAATTCATATTATGAATTTCACTATAAATACAGAAGACAATGGAAACAGAATGAACCAAATTTTAAATACCATAACAGCAAATTTAATGGGAAGCAGACATAATATAGACCTGTAGAGTTGAAAACTAGCTAAATCTTTATATTTTATCCAGGTAATATTTTCTATTATATTTCTGTAAACTGTTTTCTATATAGTTCTAGGCCTTGGGGTCAAAAAGAACAGAATCTATGGGTAACTTTAGAAAAATTTCTAAAAAGAAATACTTTTAAAGCAGTGCTGTTTAAAGACAACTGTCCATTATTCCATAGTTATACAATTATATACATTTTCATATTTATTTCAATTTGATTAATTCCTAACATATAAGAATTCTTTATTATATGGATCTAAACACCATTTTTAGAGAAGTAGCTAATGTTGAATTGACTACAACTATTATATTAAATGACCAAATAAGGATATAATCTTATCCTTATGTTAGTAAATCATCCTTTAATTTTTTTTCTGTTCATGAGGAAAATTTGCCCATTTGAACCTTAAAACACATTTTTAAAACTCTACCTTTTAAAATAATCAAGAAGTCCATTTCCTGCATATTCAGCTATAATCAACAAAGCTAAAATTATCTTGTCTATGCATAAAATATAGACAGATTATCAAATAGATCATAGGTGTGGAAATAGAAGAAGTACATCAATCAAAGTAGAGAAAGTGTTCTCTAAAGTAAATATAAGTATTTCTCCTTTGCCAAGATTTAAGAGAAAACAGTGTCTTCTCAAGAGTTATCATGTTGCTCTTTTCTCTGAAATATATAATCTGAGAATTTAGAGAAAATGGTACAATCTGTTAGCCACAATCATTTTTAATTTAAATAATTTTGCATGGAAATTCTTAAATATTTCAATGATATCTGAGATATATCTATAAGGCTCCATACAATAAATCAATAAATTGTGTACAGTTGTCTGATTGTGGTGTGTGCTATATATGTTGTGAGTATAAATCTCAAACACTTTAAATCACTTTCTCAAAATAATAAACATGAACACCATGGGAATGGTCAAGTAATGTATATTTGAAAACAATTGTTATGCATATGCACCTACCTATTTGGCCTGATGTTTTTGATAAGATTAGTAATATTTCTATGATATTAACTGTTTTATCATGATCCAGCCATAGTTATAATATTAGTAGTATAGTTAATACTAATATTACAAACTAAACATACTCATACTGTATTAGCAACTAACCAGATTATGATCCCTAAACTATTTAGTTTTACATTTACAAATAGGCTCTTTGATTAAATCCAAAAATAGCAATAAATAGACAATAAATGTGACTTTTTGTGACTTCCTTAAGTTAAATTTATAAAGATTATAGCATGTTCCAAGACCTTATTCCTTTGTATAGCCAATTGATATTATCTTTTATGAAAATTCTACAATTTGCTTACCTGTTGATCAATTGGGTATGTGACTTATTTCTACTTTTGACTGTCGTGAATGGTTCTGCTATGATCATGTGTGTACAAGTATTTGTTTCAGTACCTGTTTTCAATTTTTGTAGATTCGTATCTTGAATTGGAACTACTGAGTCATATGGTAATTCCCCCTTTAACTTTTTGAGGAAGTACCACCTTGTCTTTCACAGTAGTGGAACCATTTCATAGTCCCACCAGGAATGTATATATACACTTTTAAGGTCATGCCAAAAAGCACCACAGAAGATTTTGAAAAAATACCTTGGAATTACAGATCTTCTTCAAATTATTCTTCTTTTTAAATTTTTTAAATATATATTTTATTGATTATGCTATTATAGTTGTCCCACTTTTTTCTCCCTTTTATTCCCCTCCACCCTGCACCCTTCCCCACAAACATTTCTCCTTCTCCCCCAGCTTAGTTCATGTCCATGTGTCATATATATAAGTTCTTTGGCTTATTTTCTATACTATTCTATTTTTAACTTCTTATATTATTATTAATCTCCCCCTATTTATTTTATTTATAAATGGGTACCTACCATTTATGCTTTTTATCTCCTGTATCTTTTCCCCCGTTTGTCCCTCTCTCCCCCAACTCTGATCTCCATTTCTGGGATTCTGTTCTTGTTTTAGTTGTTTGCTTAGTTCGTTTTTGTTTTTATTTTTGTTTTAGGTTCAGTTATTGATAGCTGTGAGTTTGTTGTCATTATACTGTTCATAGTTTTTGATCTTCTTTTTCTTAGATAAGTCCGTTTAACATTTCATATAATAAGGGTTTGGGATGATGAAGTCCTTTAACTTGACCTTATCTGGGAAGCACTTTATCTGCTCTTCCATTCTAAATGATACCTTTTCTGGATAGCATTATCTTGGATGTAGGTCCTTGTTGTTCATGACTTTGAATACTTCTTTCCAGCCCCTTCTTGCCTGCAAGGTTTCTTTTCAGAAATCAGCTGATTGTCTTATGGGAACTCTTTTGTAGGTAACTCTCCTTTTCCCTTGCTGCTTTTAAGATTCTCTCCTTATCTTTAATCTTGGATAACTTAATTATGATGTGTCTTGATGTGTGCTTCTTTGGGTCCAACTTCTTTGGAGTTCTCTGAGCTTCCTGGATCTTCTGGAAGTCTATTTCCTTCACCAGATTGGGGATGTTCTCCTTCATTATTTTTTCAAATTAGTTTTCAATTTTTTGCTCTTCTTCTTCTTCTGGCACCCCTATAATTTGGATATTGGAACATTTAAAGTTGTCCCAGAGGTTCCTAAACATTTCCTTACTTTTGTGAATTCTTGTTTCTTCATTATGGTCTGGTTGAATTATCTCTTCCTTCTTCTCCAAATCGTTGATTTGAGTCCAGTTTCCTTCTCTTCACTGTTGGTTCCCTGTATATTTTTCTTTATTTCACTTTGTATAGCCTTCATTTGTCACTCCATTTTGCGACCATACTCAGCCATTTCTGTGAGCATCCAGATTACCAGGGTTTTGAACTGTGCATCTGAAAGGTTGTCTGTCTGTTTATTGCTTAGTTCTATTTTTGGAGCTTTGATCTGTTCTTTCATTTGGGCTATATTTCTTTGTCTCAGCAGGCATCCTAAGTTGTAAGGGGCAGAGCCTTAGATATTTGCCAGGGCAGGTCACTGCATTGTGATGCTCATGTGGGGTAGGGGTCGAAAAGGAAACAATGCCACTTGCTTGGCTCTTGGGCAGCTTTCAGTCACTTCCCCCACTATCCACAGGCAAATTGGGCCCTTCTGGTGCTGATTTCTGGGTGGGTGGGTTTGTATACATTCTAGAACCCTCAGGGTTTCTCCAACAAATCTGTGAGGCTGGCAGTTCCTCTTGCTGCTGCCACACCCCCCACCCCAGGTTTTTATAGCTAGAGGTTTTGAGGCTTTCTTTTCCCTGTGCTGGAACCCTGGATTGCATGGTCTGTCTCGCCCCTGAGCTGTTCCTCACAGTTTATCCTAACACAAATGTGGGACTGCCAGCTGCCATCACACCCACCTGGTCTTCCAGCCACCACCTTGCCACACATCCTCTCTACCCTGGTTGTCTGCACCATCCTACCGATCAGGATGAGTGTTTCTTCTTTAACTCCTTGATTATTGGACTTCCATACAGTTTGATTTTCTGGCAGTTCTGGTTATTTTTATTTTTAAATTTGTTGTTGTTCTTCCTTGGGTTGTGTGAGGAGGCAAAGTTTATCTACCTATGCCTCCATCTTAGCTGGAAGTCAAATTATTCTTAAAACATTTATTTATTGAAAATTCAAAGAGTTTTAGTTGTCCATCATGCCATCAGGAGTACTAGTCAAGTTTTTACATGTGCGGGTAGAGATGACTATATCATGACTGTCAACAGACCATCATTTAAGAAATGTTAAACAGTTTGTAAAAAACATGTCTCCTAGAATTGTATATTGTATGAATTAATGAAATAAGCAGTTCTAAACATCCCCCTCATGCAAATAGATTTAAGAGATTTTTATTTTTGGGGGTGGTGGTTCAGGAATCGAAAATGATGATTAATAATTAAACTACAAATACCTGAAAAAAATAAGCAACAATTTTTAAAATGTTATCCTAAGCAAGTTACATTACATAAATATATAATATTTATATATTATATAATATATACTATATTATACTATACAATATGTTATATTGTATAGTATAATATTATGTTATATTGTATAGTATAATATACATAATATACATAATATAATTATGTATATTGTATGTATTACAATATACATATTGTATACTGTATATTGTATGAATTAATGAAATAAGCAGTTCTAAACATCCTCTTCATGCAAATAGATTTAAGAGGTTTTTATTTTTGGGGGTAATGGTTCAGGAATCGAAAATAATGATTAATAATTATACTACAAATACCTGAAAAAAATAAGCAACAATTTTCAAAATGTTATCCTAAGCAAGTTACATTTTGTACTACTTCATGCAAAATACTTTATTTTATGAAATCAATGTTTATTTCATTTTTAACCTTTTAAATTTTATTATGTATTTTAAAAATATATTAGTATATATTTTTATTATTTATATATTAATAGAAAATATATATTAATAATATATAATGAATATATAATATGTATATGTTATATAATTTATATAATATTTAAATATTTTATTTAATATTTAATCAATAAATCAATTATTAAATATTTAATTATTTATATAATATAATTATATAATATTTATATATTATATAATATATACTATATATTATATATACTGTTATATAATATAATTATGTACATTGTATGTATTACAGTATGTATGTACTATATAGTATACTATGTATATATAGTATACAATATATACTATACTATATATTATGTATTATATTTATATATTTATATTGTATATTATATACTATATATAATATAATTATATATAATTAATAAAATATTATATAATTTATATACTATATAAATTAGTATATAAATGATATAGTATAGTATTATTATATATGGTATATAAATATATACTATATATTATATATACTACTAAATATAATATATATGTTATATATACTATATAATACTATATACTATATATATAGTATTATATATAATACCACTATATATAATAGCATATATACTATATTATATAAAATATAAATATATAATGTATTATATTTATATATTTATATATTATATACTGTATATAATATGTAGTGTATAATATTATATATTACATATTATATAAAATTATACCTAATAAATATACAGTAATATATTATATTTTTATATATTGTAAATATATATTATTTTATATATTATATATAAATTTTAATATTTATTTTAAATATATATTATATATGTTATATATTTAGTATGTATTTTAAATAAATATATATGAATTATATATATATATTTTGGTCATTGGATTTTTATCTTCTCTACTTTTTTGATTTCGTAATGATACATTTCAAGAAAGGATGCCAAGTTGACAGAGACCTAATCAGACAGGGCAGATCCAAGTTACAGTGGGCCTGTAACTTTTAAAATTTTGGTGGTTCTTTTAAGGAAATTATAAATTAAAAATTAAGTACAAATGTTAATATTTAACAAAAATTTAAAAAACACAATAAACTATAAATTTTAGAATGTATTGATTGCCACAAGCTTCAAAAATTCATATAAACTTAGGAGGGATATATACAGAGACAAGTCTTGAAGTTTGAGATTACTTGACTTCACAGAAAATCTGTCCATATCTCCCTCCAGGGCTCTCATTTTCTTCCATGTAATTGCAGGCAAGAATAAAATGGGCTGGACCCAGAAGGATGCTAAAGGCTTTCAAAATGGCTTTGTCTCCCAGAGGCCATAGGTATTTTACCTAATATAATGGATTTATTTCGCTCATGGTAAATACCTGAGAGAATATCATGGAATGCTGCACCTAAAAGGTTTTGAAGGTATTGATCTAATCTAAAATTCATACTTTAGGCTTGAATATAATGATTAACAGAGAAGTAAACTAACTGTATAAGATAATAATTCTAGCTAAAGGAAAACCAAAATGTAGGTTTTGTCTAATTTCAGTGTAATAGCTTTTCTATTGTTGAAAACAATCATATCCAAGATTACCCAAACCCTAGTACTACTATATTGTGCAAATAGATCCAGCTAGGAAACAAAGATACGGAAGGTGAAGGAAGAAAACAAAGGAAACTAGGAGTGCATGGGCATTTACTGTGTGTTAGCAACAATGCTCTGTTTATATAATACAGTCTCATGTTTAATAATTATAATATTGCTGTACTCATTTTACAACTGAGACTCAGGAATGATATATGACTTGATTTAGTTTTCTTTTTACTGTCAGGTGCCTCATGAAAACAAGGGGATATGTACACATGCCTTTGCCATTTCTTCCTCCGCATCTCTCTTGAGCTTCCATATGTCTTATTCATCTGTTAAATAATTAATGTGTTTTTTGAGAAAAAGATTAACTGTCATAGATTCTTCCTAAACATACCACAAGATTGTATTAGTGCATTCTTACACAAAAAGCTACAGTAAAAGACACTATGTGAGAAGTGCTATGAGGAAGAGGTAAAAAAAATAAAAAGGATAGCAGGAAGACCGGTGAGGAAGTTATTAAAAGCAAGATATGAGCAACTGAAAATGGAGTGATATATGTCCTATCTATAACATCAGCTTTACTTTTATCTCTTTTGAAGGCAGAATCATGCATCTTTCTTCATGTTACCTATACTGTTTGGTGTCTCAGTTCTACAAATACAGAAACTGCTCCATTAGAATCCATGAGTGACAGTTTATTTTCTAGATCTTTTGCTTCTCACAAGTATGTCACTCTCTCCTTTTGATCTGACCTCTAATCCTATAGAGAATGAGACAGTGAGCACGAGACAAGAGAGCATGAGACAGTAACATGTTCCTTTGACTCCTTAATCAATAAGTAGGTGGCTTAGCAAAAATTAATATTGATGGTCATCATCCTTAGTAAACCGGACATTGTCAATCAGTCAGATGAAATGGATAATTAGATCACATGCAAAGTAATGAAACACTCAGTGGTTCCATAAAAATAATATAACTTCTGATTAGGCTAAAAATGCCATTTAAAATACAACTTTTGAGCTATGAACTCAATTGCATTTTTATTTTTTTCTCTTTATTTACTGATCAGCGAAATTAAAACAAATGTAATGTTACTATATATTATGTTAAATATTATGTAGAAATATTTGATTGGTGACATATATTTTGGTACATTATAAAGACATAGGGATAAGCCTATTTTCTAATAATTAAAATAATGAGAGCAGTCTTATACTTCTATGATATTTGGGTTGATATGTGTTAAGCTTCTTTAAATATCAACCACTTAGGAATAAATATATGGAAAGATCATGAAGAAAACAGTTATTCAGCCATATCCTATTAATCCATTTATTCTACATAGAGACAGAATAATTGGATTAAGTTAAAAATGGAAGAAAATCATATACTTGGCATCTTACATAGACTTTTAAATCGTAGAGGATAGGCCCAGGGGATTGAAGATCTGAGTTGGGATACCTGCTCAGTTGGGTGGTTTTCTATTTTATATCCTATTTGCTGCAAAAGATAGCTTGAGAGGACAATACAGAGGCTTAGAGAAGCAACATTTCTTGAAGTTTTATTTTTAAAACCACTAACTTTAGAATCTATTTGTGAGCTTTTTAAAGGGGCAGATTTCTAAACTCTGAGCACAGACCCAGGGAATTACAACTTTTGGTAGCAGAATGGCAAAGCTGTGTTTTTAACAATGATTTTTACTGACTTGAGTGCTTAATTATCAATTTTCAAACTTTAATTCACATTGCTCTTAAAATAAATTTGTAAAAACTTTGTTTTTGAACACTTAATATTTTATTTAAAAATTTTACTTTTTTTGTGATTCCTTACCCTCAGAAATCTTCAAGTGCATCATACAGTATTATTAACTATAGTGAGGTGGTAGATATGTTACTTAACTTAATTGCTGTGATCATTTCATAATGTATACATCATTTCAAATTTATGTATACATCTCAAATCATCTCAAATTGATATCACTTCCAGTTAAATCTTCCCATTTCTGTAAGTATATGAAAGTAAAGACTTCCTATTACTGTAGTCCTGTCTGTAGGATTATTAATGGGGTCTGTGATCTCAGCCTTGGAGGCACAATTTCTCGTGTTAATTTTAGTTTTATTTTGAGATTTGCAGAGTTGGAACAAATTTTTAAAGCTATTGTGTAGTGGGTTGAAATGTGCTACTTATGGGTTGAGCACAAGGGGGCTGTCACCTCCCGAAGCACTTCAACTCTCTTACGTGTTTCTTGGTTTCTCTCCCTGGATGTCTTATACAACCATGAAGGCTTGAAGCACTAGGTAACCAGCCTTTAGGTTCACATCCCAAAATGAGACTATTATTTAATTACAATTGAGGCAGAATTCTCTACGGAGCTCCTGCTGTTAATGAGTGATACCATCTGACACCTCCAAAGAGATTCTTAGTCACCTAAGAATACCCAAAATTCAAGCTGAAGGGAGGAAATGCCCCTTTTCTTTGGAGCTGAAAGAGTTCAGTCTCTCATTTATCCAGTGAATGGTTTTGTTCAGTCTCTCAGAAAGCAATTACAATTGAAACGCCAAAATTAAAAACCAGGCATCCATTGTTTTTCCTGTCCTGAGTTACCTCAACTCTTATTTTTATCCTGGGTGGGTTATCTCAACACTTAACCTTTAACTACACCTTGAGCATATTTTTTTAACAGCTCAAATAAACTCAGGGTCGCTTACCTTAAAACAGGGAGGTCTGGTATTCCAACAAAAACTCACCCAAGTTTACCCGATACAAAGTGAGTAGATGGCAGGACTCCTGTTGAAACCTCATGTGTCTGGGTCTGCAAGATGCTTGTGGGTGGGCTTCTTTGGAATCTGCTGCACTTTGCCACATAAAGGTCAATGCAAGAAATGTCCAACTACAGGGTGAAAGAAGACAATCTGAGTCACAGTACCAGATGTTAGCAGCAGTGTTAGATGTCAGTTCTTGACACCATCAGAGAAAAATTCAGAACCAAGAACCCTAGAGCAAGAAGTTTATTTAGGAATATATATATTAAAAAAAAAGAGGTAGAAGAACTGGGTCTGCTGAGCTGTGTGGACTCAGGAAATAAGTTACAGAGGCAAAAGATGGGCCCTTGACACTTGGGAGAAAGAAAGGAACGGTATGGGCCTGAGGGAAGAAAGGGAAGGCTTAGGAGTGCTTGAGGTGGAGGAATGGGGGGGGAGAGAAAAAGAGGGGGAGAGAGGGAAAGAAGGAGAGAGGGAGAATGTGCATAAGCTCCCTTGTCTTAAGTGCTTTTATTTGTTTTCTAAAGGTGGGGATTTTTAGGGGAGGTCTCAGGGGAGGATCTTAATAGAACATTCATCAGATTTATAGATGTGTCCTTTCAGGGTTGTGGTCTCTACTGATTGGTTGACACTGAGGGGCTCATTAGTCATCACTTCTGGTCCTGATGTCATCCATGGTGATCTTCTGATTGCTGCTTGTCTGGGCCTGGAGCTGAACCACAACTGAGGTCTAGATGTCATCTCTAGTTTGACCAAAATTTTGTCTCTGGAGTCAGCAGATCTGAGGTTTTGTTCCTGAGATCATTTGAGGCAGTTCAGTACCTCATTGTTCTGAGGGCTTAATGCTCAAAAGAATGGCCATGTGAAGGAGAGGGAGTCAGGTGGGGCAGGGGTGTTGGACGGGGCCATTTGGAATCAGCTATCGGTCTCAGTTTCCCCATTCCACTTTCCAAGGTATTTTCCCTGGCTCCTCACTATCCTGGCCTCAGTTGGAAACTGCAATCTAGAACTGGTTGGCCGGGGCCACAGGTGATAAACCTGAGCATCTGAAGGAGGTGGGGTCCCATTTTGTAGGACTGAGCTCTTAAACTGTGGGATCTGATGCTATTTCTGGGTAGAGAGTGTCAGGATTTGAGTTTAATAGTAGGGATACCTTGGTAGTGTCCAAAGAATTAGCTGGTTTGTGTGAAACTACCTCTGTCCCAACATTGGAAATTAGGTCCCAAATTTCTTTTACTGATATGTTCATTATCCCAAAATTGATTCTGTCTAGTTATGTCATTACACCAGCTTTCTTACAGTTGATGTTTGCATGCCATATCTTTTTTCATCTTTTTACTTTAACCTCTATGTGACTGTAGATATTATATAAGACACAATATTGTCAAGTCATGTTTTTATCCCTTTTGACTATCTCTGTCTAGAATTTGGCCTTTTAAAACAATGTAAACTTACTGTACCTATCACTATGGCTGGGTTTAAGTATGCTTCCTTGCTATTTATGTTCTATTTTCTTAGTTCTTTGTTCATTACAGTCTCACTTTTCTGCCCCTTTCGATTGCCTATTTTTTAGTATTCTAAGTATTTTATTTTCATATTCTAATTTATCATCACCTCTTTGATTTGCTTTTTTGATGCTTGCATTGTTTATATTACTCATATTGATCAAGATTATCTGTAAACAAAATGATTTTAAAATATTTTATTTATTTATTTTTTAGAGAGAAGGAAAAAAGGGAGAAAGAGAGGGAGAGAAACATTGGTGCACAAGTGATATATCAATTGGTTGACTCTCACATGCCCCCAACTGGGGACCTGGCCTACAACTCAGGCACCCAGGCATGTGCCCTGACAGGGAATCAAACTGGAGACCTTTTGGTTCAAAGGCCAGCACTCAGTCCACTGAGCCACACCAGCCAGGGCTAGACAAACTGATTTGTAAGATGCAAGGAAAAAAAGATGGTTCGAAATGATTACAAAATAAATCATTAAGAGATAAAAACATCATTCCCAAATCCATTTTCTTAAACTTTGATATATTTTAAATGTGTGTGTGTGTGTGTGTGTGTGTGTGTTTACTAGAAGTGACTAAAGTTTAAATGGACTTTTTGCTTGTGATTTTGATACAACTACACTACCACATTAGAGGAAAAAATGATTTTTATTTGAGAAACTTACTTACTGTACACAGCTTTTAAATAGGCTAAAATGCTATTTTATTATAACAAGTAAAAAGGGATTGTTGATTTACATTAGCACTCCCATTAGATATCACATTATATCTAAATAAATTTACATCTTCTAGTGACACAATTTTATGCCCCTAACACAAGGGTAAGAAAAATTTTCTATTGTGAAAAGATTCAGATTATTGATAATACTTAGCAATCAAAGCTGTTCTATATCTAGAGAAATAAAACTAGAATAATCATAATTTAATCTGGAATATATATTCAAGAAATTTTATAATAAACACATGAGATGTGTGAGCCTGGCAAATATATGATGATAATTATAGTGAACTAGAAAACAAAATACCAAATTTATGAAACAAATATGAATTGCACTACAACAGTTGAAAGGCAAAAAATAATTGTAGTTCTTTTTGTTTCCATGGTATCTCACTGTGGTTTTATTTTTTTTATTGTTGTTCAGGTACAGTTGTCTCCATTTTCCCGCCACCACTTTCCCCTGCCTCACCCACCCCCACCTCCCACCCTCAATCCTTCCTCGTTTGTCTTTGTCCATGAATCCTTTATACATGTTCCTAGGTAGTCCTTCCCCTTCTTTCTTCCACTATCCCCTTTTCCCTCCCCTCTCCCCTCTGGTTCCTGTCAGTTCGTTCTTTATTTCAATGTTGCTGATTATATTTTGCTTGTTTATTTGTTTTGTTCCACTTACAGGTGGATCATATAATATTTGTTTTTCACCACTTGGCTTATTTTACTTAGCATAATGCTCTCTAGTTCTATCCATGCTGTTGCAAAGGGTAGTAGCTCTTTCTTTCTTTCTGCTGCATAGTATTCCATTGTGTAAATGTACCACAGTTTTTGATCCACTTATTTACTGTTGGGCACTTAGGTTGCTTCCAACACTTGGCTATTGTAAATTGTGCTGCTATGAACATTGGGGTGCATAGGTTCTTTTGAATTCATGTTTTGGGATTCTTAGGATATAATTTTAGCAGTTGAATTGCTGGTTCAGAAGGCAGTTCAATTTTTAGTTTTTTGAGGGAATTCCAAACTGTTTTCCACAGTGGCTGCACCAGTCTGCGTTCCCACCAGCAGTGTACTAGGGTTGCCTTTTCTCCACAACCTTGTCACCACTTATTGTTTGTTGATTGTAATTCTTTAATACTCAAGTAATGTCAAAATCATGTCAAATCGTGTTCCAAAGAGAAATAATAAAATAAGTCATAATTTTGTTTTAATTTTTTGTTTTGTTTATGATATTACAGTTCCAGCTTTTTCTCTATTTCCCCACCTCCAGCCAGCTCCACCCTCTTTCCTCCCTAAGTCAATTTCCATATTGTTTTTCATGTTCATGGGTTATGTACAAATGTTCTTTGGTTAATCTCTTCACCATCTCTCACCCGCCCTCACCCCAGCAACTGTCATCTGTTCCATGTATCTATGCTGTTTCTATTTTGTTTGTTAGTTTATTGTGTTCGTTAGATTCCACATATAAGTGAGATCGTGTGGTATTTTTCTTTCACTGACTACCTAATTCACTTATCATGATATTTTCCAGGTCCATCCATGCTATTGCAAAGTATAAGAGTTTCTTCATTTTTGCTGCTGTGTAGTGTTCCGTTGTATAAAAGTACACAGCATTCTTTATCCACTTATCTATTGATGGACACTTTGGTTGTTTCCCGATCATGGCTATTATGAATATCACTGCTGTGAACATAGGGGTGCATATATTTGTTTTTATATTCATGTTGTGGGATCCTTAGGATACATTCCCAGAAGTGGAATAACCAGGTCAAAGGGAGATCCATTTTTAATTTTTTAAGAGTACTCCTTATTGTTTTCCATAGTGGCTAGGCCAATCTGCATTCCACCAACAGTGCACTAGGGTTCCCTTTTCTCCACATCCTTGCCAACACTTGTTGTTTATTGATTTACTAATGGCAGCCATTCTCGATAGGTATAACGTCATATCTCATTGGGGTTTTAATTTGCATTTTTCTGATGATTAATGATGTTGAACATTTTTTCATATGTTTATGGGCCCTCTGTAGGTCCTCTTTGGAGAAATGTCTATTGAGGTCTTTGGCCTATTTCTTAACTGGGTTGTTTGCCTTCCTGGCATTGAGTTGTATTCTCTCTTATATTTTGGATATTAAATTCTTATCATATGGGCGAAAATGTTCTCCCATACAGTGGGTTCCTTATTTTTCTTGCTGATGGTTTCTTTAGCTGTGCAGAAGCTTTTTAATTTAGTGTAGTCCTTTTGTTTATTTTTCTCCTTTGTTTCCAATGCCCTAGAGGTATATCAGCAAAGATATTGCTATGTGAGATATCTGAGATTTTACTGCGTTGTTATCTAGTGTTTTTGTGGTTTTGTGACTTATATTTAAGTATTTTTTCCATTTTGAGTTTATTCTTGTGTATGGTGTATCTTGGTGGTCTAGTTTCATTTTTGTGCACATACCAGTCCAGTTTCCCCAGCACCATTTATTGAAGAAACTGGTTTCCTCCATTGTATGTTCTTGCCACCTTTCTCAAGTATCAATTGATCTTAACCCCAGGCTTATTCCTGGGCTCTCTTTTCTGTTCCATTGATCTATATGTCTGTTCTTATGCCAGTATCAGGCCAGGATTACAGTGGCCTTATAGTGTAATTTGATATCAGGAGTTGTGCTCCCTCCAGCTTTGTTCTTCTTTCAAGATTGCTGAGGTGATTTGGGATCTTTTTTGGTCCCATATACATTTTTGGAATATTTGTTCTAGTTCTGTGAAATATCCCATTAAAACATGCCATGATTTTTGATGTCAAACATCATAGACATGTGCTACAGAAGGACGTTTCAGTCGATGACAGACTGAGTATAAGAAGATTATAATAAAGCTAAAAATCCCTGTCACCTAGGGCCATCATACTCATCAAACAGTGATAGTGCAGTTCATTATTTACATGTTTGTGGTGATGGTTGTATAAACAAATGTACTGTGCTGCCAGTCATTTAAATATGCTCATAGCACATGTGGTAATGTATACAATAGTTGAGAATAATAAATGACTATTTTACTGGTCTATACATACTATATACTATGCTTTTTATCATTAATGTAAAGTGTACTCTTTTTACTTCTTGAAAAAAACATTTGCTGTAAAATAGCATGCCATGTTATGTGAGCAGAAGTCTCATATATCTCCTGTTTACCATGTATCCCAATTGTATAATTTTCTTCTGTGCTTGATTTAATCTCTCTTGTTTTGTTCATCATGGCCCTTAGGTGTACAAAGTCCATTGCTAATTTTGCCAGTTTCAGAGGCAAGGAGAACTACCCACTTCTATTCTGCTTTAGTTCTTATGGCTGGACTAATACTAAACACAGAACTAGATGAACCGGAGAAAAGCCAATTCAATACATACACACAAAAGAATCACAATATGATGCTCATATCATAAAATGAGGCTCAAAAAGTAATTGAACTGGCATCTTTTTATACTTTTTAGACAAAGAAACAATTTATGAGAAGTTGACAAGACATACAAAGTTAGTCGTCAGAAAGGAATCTATGAAAGGTTTAGTCTTAGGTATAATGATATATTTACAAGAGTAAATTAGTAAAGGCATTATAAGGTGTTGGAGTGGTTGGCGATGTGGGCTGTGAATAAATTCACAAAGAGAAGAAAATACAGAGAACAAAGTTTTTATTTTACTTTCCCTAGGGAGAGAAAGGACTAAGTGCAGAGATATGGACCAGTCCTAAGGGGTGGGGGCTTTGAGTTTTTACTAAGTGATTGGGGTGGCTGTTGAGCAGGATGTTTCAGTGGGTCCTGTAAAGGCTGCAGCTTGTGTAGATGTTCTCTTTGGGTGCAGGGTCCTGTAGCTGCAGTCTGGCACATCCTGTTCCGTAAGTTATGGAGCCTCTGCATTTTCAGGACACTTCCAGTAATTTTCTAGTCCTGAGGATAAAGGCTCATAAAACAAGTAGGGTCAGTCATGCTTTGTGGGGTTCAGCTATCTCTGGGAAAGGGGGCCTGAAAAAGGGGCTTTTGTCCTATTGTAAGGTATTGTTTATACAGGTTTTTTTGACCCTGAATTTTTTAAACTCTCATGATAATGTTGTCTCTCAGTGTTTGGGAACAAGGAACGCACCTCTCACATGGGGATTAACTTTGTGCATTTAGAGAGATGAAGGAGAGTCAGGAAGAGTTCTTCCTATTCTAGTTGCTTGTTTCTCTATTGTTTTTAATTCTAAATAATCAGTATTCCCTTATGAAATATTTTGGGGCAGGTTGCCCTGGCCCTGACACCAGTAAGCAGCTACATCAATTGATTGACCTGGAAACAAAAACAAAAGTGACTAAGGACTACAAAGTACAGAAATTAGTGATGGTTCTTGCTCTCCAATCAGGTACATCCCATTCTACCACAGAAAGAAGACCAAAGTGATGGAAGCTATTAAAACATCTGCTTCGTCAAAGGCATTCAGTATTTCCAGAGCATGACCTTTAAG
Organism: Pteronotus mesoamericanus; assembly: GCF_021234165.1. Lineage (NCBI taxonomy): Eukaryota > Metazoa > Chordata > Mammalia > Chiroptera > Mormoopidae > Pteronotus > Pteronotus mesoamericanus. The sequence goes on along the minus strand of NW_026555245.1, from coordinate 27,515,107 downwards.
TTCAGGTCCATTCTCTACCACCCAGAAACTTCTTGCTGTATTCCCATTCTTGTTCTCAGAAAACTTTCTAGAATGTAAGATCCTGTTCCTTTATTTCTAAGAGCTGCTCCTTCATTCCTTTCCCCCTCATAAAGCCCACTTACTTACTCCAAGGGCCTAAATTTTGGAAAATAAAGCTCTGTTAACTCTCTTATAAAAGTAAACAAAGCCTCTATTTTCATAACAAATGACCCTGCCTCCCCTCTTCGGGGTAATCTGACATTCTTTCATGAGTAGAGTACATCAGAGGAAACAGTTAATTTCATAACAGATAATTCTGCTAAATTAACTTTTTAAATATATTGCTCTTATTTACATACTTATTTCTGTAAGGAAGGATATATTTCTTGCTATGTAGGTAAAATTTAAATGAAAAGACAACATTATGTAATTATAGATACCACAAAAACTCATAAGGAAAGCCATAGTACAACTTCAAGTAGAGAATCTCTAAAGTTCAAGAAGTGTTAAACCTAGTGGTCTTCAAAAGTCACAAAGTAGTATTAAAATAAAATAGTTGAGCTTAATTTTGGTGGAAAATAAATATAAATACATGTGCCTATCCCAGTGTTTCTCAACCAATGTAATTCAGCCTTTAACCCACCATGAGATAAAATGAAAGTGTGGATGAAAAGGGGCCATGTAGGAAACCTGACAAGATCAAGGAGGCCTGACTGACAGCCTTATGGACTCAGAGACCTAAAGTAACCACAAAAGGTGGTCTGAAATTATTAACTAAAAGCAGTTTATGACAGGTAGTCATATCCTACAATAGAATCTTTCCTGACAAAAGCCAATCTTTACCTTACTTAAACCTGTCTATTGTCTTTTTAAATCTATGATAACATACTTTGGAATAACAGAGTAATTGGCCTCCTCTCCCACCCCTCAAAGCACAGACACTGCACCTGAGATCACAGATCTCCTCATTGACATTGTTAGCATGTTAATTGTTGACTGTTAACTATCCTGTACCCATCTCTCATTTTATTTTTTATCCAATCCCAGAAGTTCACCCCTCCTTTGTTTCCCCACCCCAATGGATTTCATATAACCCACTTACTGCTTCTCTTTTGATTTTTATGTATAAAATAGATATAAAACTGCCATATTCTGGAGCATTTTCTCAATCCATTAAGGTTTTGCTTCCTGGCAACTGTCATCAGTTTGGCTCAAATAAACTCACAAAAATTCTCTACAGGTTTGAATATTTCTTCCGTTGACCAAGGGTACCACGAAAAAATGAAGCAAAGAAGAATTCAAATAAAGTTATCATCTTATTAAATTAGACAGCTTCTAATATTTGATAACTAATGTATAAATATTTCCCAGATATTTTAAGCCATTACCTAGCAATCTAAGTATTTAATCAGTAATTAAAAGTTGGTTGGGAGAAAGCGTAGTTTCGTTTTCATGTAACGAAAGCTGACTTTGAATTTCAGGCAAGATGAAGGAGGATGGAGGTGATTACAAAAATCTAAAAATTAGATAATGTTGTCTTTGAGTTCCAGATGGAATTGTAGATGAAGCTGAGAGATTGGAGAAAAAGTAATAAATAGAATAAAACTCAGTCCTGGAATGGTTATAGGAAGGAGTTGGAGATGGTTAGGGAGGCAGCTGGGCTGATAACCTTGTTATCTCAGATATCTACTTAATCCTTTCAAGATATCTGGGATTACCTTTCATTGCTAATATTCAGGTGAGGAAGTCAAAGCACACACAAATAATATGGCATCACCAATATCTCTCCTCAATTCTAATTCCAAAGTGCATTTTCTTAAAAATGTGGCCTCTGTTGACTGCATGCGTTGAGAGGGACAGGGTGAATAGGCGAAAACTGTTTTGCACTTCTGATATTTTGATCTAAGAAAAGAGATGTCAGTCTATATTATTAAATGTATATTTTAAAGTTATTCCAATATTGTGGATTATATACCTCAATTGTCAGTAATTGCAAACCTAATAATTTAAAGTAATAACTGGAGTCTTAAGGAAGAAAATGTAAGATACAATTAGCTTTAATGTCAAATGGTAATTAACTGTTACATAAGATTGAAGGATTCTGAACTAACAGTGTCAACAGAGTGAACCTACTAATAGCCAATTAAGCTGAGTTATGAATACCGGCTTCCAACTGAGTACTTTGGTCTCCTATTATTAAACCTGTACCCTCATTTGAAGACAAACTTGTTATCTTTAGAAGATGACTCAGTCATTCTTTTAATAGATTTATGTAAACAATATCTGTTTAATTAGTAGAGGCTCAGAAAGTCCAAGACAGCCCAAATAAATGTTATGAAATTTTAAAATTAAAACTGAATAAAAAATTCATTATTTCTTTATTCTATTCCATTTCATGTGACTTCCAAGAATTTTAAGAACTTTTAAAAGTTGAGGAAATTTTAGAAATTCATGTCTCTTATGTTCACATATGTACATGTGTGTATATACACATTTTTATGAACATTTGAAAACAATACAAGGTCTCTTCACAAAAATTCCAGCCATTGTTAATATGATGAGAATGGTTTGTATGGCATCAATGTACCTGGCAGCCAAGGAGATTAGACTGGAATGAACATGCACGAACAATGATGACTTCACTGTACTAGTCAGTGGGAAGTGGTAGATGCCATTGAGTGAGCATGTGTACTGTGTGACTGTCACATTCAAAATGACTGAACAAGTGAAACAAAAAATCTGCATCAAATTTTGCTTTAAGCTTGAACATTCCTCCATAGAAATTATTCAAATGAGTCAGAAGGCTTTTGGGGACAATACAATGAGTGCAGTGCAAATAAGTGTAGGGCAGATACTTCAAAGATGGTTCAGAATCTGTTGAAAGCGATCCACATTCTAAACATGTATGGGCTGCAATCAACAAAGATTGGCAACTGACAGTGTAAGAACTAGAAGCTATCTGGGAATTCCCCAAACTAATGTGTCTGAGATTTTGACACAGGATCTTGACATGAAATATGTCTTGGTAAAATTTGTTCTACCACTTCTGCTACCAGATCAACACTGTGCTGCAGTTGCTAATGACTTGATTTAAACTGCTACTAATGAACCAGATTTCCTCAAAAAGCTCATAATCAGAGATGATTTGCGGGTCCACTCGTATGGCAATGATCCAGAAATGAAGACCCTGTCATCCCAACGGAAGTCACCTGGTTCTCCATGCCTGAAGGAGACGTGGCAGAGTTGCAGCATGATCAAGACCATATTAAGTGTTTTTTGATTGGAAAGATGTTGTCCATTATGAGTATACCCCTCCATGCTAAACAATTAATAAGGAGTACTACCTCAATATTCTTCATCAGTTGAGAGGTGCAGTACAATGAAAACAGCCACAGGTATGGGCAACTGGTGACTGGCAACTTCATCACGACAAAGTTCCCACTCACATATCACATCTCATGCAGAGTTTTTTAGTGAAACATCAAATCATTTGGATGACTCAGACCCCCTACAGCCCAGATTTGGCAAGCTGTGATTTCTGGCTTTTCCTAAAATTAAAATCACTTTTGAAAGGGAAGAGATTTCAGACTGTCGTTGAGATTCAAGAAAATGATGGGGCAGCTGATTGAAATTCCAGCAGAGGTTTTGTGATGTTTTGAACAGTGAAAGAGAAACTAGGAGAACTATGTGAGCTCCCAAGGTGCCAGCCTTGAAGGGGACTGAGGCATCATTGTCCTGTGTTCAATGTTTCTTGTATCTTGTATCTTCTTCAATAAATGTCTCTGTTTTTCATAGTACATGACTAGATACTTTATGAACGGACATTGTAGGTTTGTGTGTGTATATATATTTAATCAAATACTCATGAGTGTGTATATATATATAGTAAATACACGTGTAAATACATATACAAACATATATGTATTAAACAATTATGTGATTAGTTTTAGGCATTCTTTTTAAGAAACTTTTAATTTTTGAATATTTTTAGATTTATAAGAACATTGCAAAGATAGTTCTGAGAGTTTCTCCTATATCCAGTTTATCCTATTTTAGTTTATTAATTATTATATTTAAAGATTTTATTTATTTATTTTTAGACAGAGGGAAAGGGAGGGAGAAAGAGAGGGAGAGAAACATCAATGTGTGGTTGCCTTCCATATGCCCCCAACTAGGGGTCTGGCCCACAACCCAGGAATGTGCTCTGCCTAGAATTGAACCAGTAACCCTTTGGTTTGCAAGCTAGTGCTTAGTCCACCAAGCCACACCAGCCAGGGCTCTTTATTATATTTTTAAATCCTCACCTAAAGATATGATTATTGATTTTAAAGAAAGACAAAGTGGAGGGTGAGAGAGAAAAACATCAATTGGTTGCTTCCCATATGCACCCCTGTAACAGGATAAGATATAGGAGAAATTTTTGGAAATCAAGAGACCCCAATTCAGGCAGAGGATCCTCAGATCCAGGACAGAGACTCTTCCCATTTTGCCAGGAAAGGCAGGGGGCAGAAAGGGTACCAAAAGGTCAGATTAAAGCAGTCTGCCTTCTGTGAATAGTGGGGCTACCTGACAAAGGGGAACTGCTTGGGGTAAGAAGCTAAGTATAAGCACAATGTAGTGGTGGACACTCCTAGTAGCTTCCAGAGCACATGGGATTTTGGGAGGGAGGACTTTTTAAACAGGAGGCAGGGAGAAGCTCTCTCTGGCTTTTGTCCCTCGAGGTAGGCTCTTGGCTCTCTCTCTTGGCTCATGGAGTTTTGGCTTGGGATTTTTGGTGGCAGGTGTGCTTGGATGCTCTGGGTTTCTGGCCCTTGCTTCCCACATGGATGGGAGCATGTGTGGGACCCGCAGATGTTGGGCCCACATGGGGCTTAGGCCACACAAGATTGGAAGCCCAGTCCTGGAGGCAGGGTCTAATGCTGGGATATGTGCCTTGCCAAACTCCAGCCATTGGGACACTATGATCCAGTGCAACATGAAACATGGATCCTGGACTGCTGCATAGTGACTAAAAACAGTTCACTCCAGACCCTGAGAGAGAGGGCTCCTGCAAGAAGATGGTAACTCTGAAACCCATCAGTGCACATTCCAGAGAGGATGGAGATCTGTTTGGATGGCCGGCTTAAGCTCCAAAAAGGACAGATAAAAAATTCAGAACTTGCAGTTTCCAGCCAATATAGAGATATAGGTAGATACATTTCACTTCATCACACAACCAAAAGAAGGATAACAACCATTTTAAAAACAAAAAATAACCAGAACTGCTAGAAAATCGAACTATATGGAAGTCTAACAACCAAGGAGTTAAAGGATACACATTCACCAAGCCTGGTAGGAGGGGCAGAGATGGGCAGCCGGGGCTGAGAGGACATGTGGCAAAGTGGTGGCTGGTGGACTGGAGTGGGAGAGGCAGCAGCTGGAAGACCAGGATAACCCACACTCACATGCAGATAAGCCTAGAGGAACAATTGGGGGGTGAGACAAACCATGTAACCCAGGGTTCCAGTGTGGGAAACTAAAGCCTCAAAACCTCTGGCTGTAAAAATCTGTGGGGGTTGCAGCAGTGGGAGAAACTGCAAGTCTCATAGGAGAGCTTGTTGGAGGGGCCCATGGGATCCTAGAACATGCACAAACCCACCCACCCAAAAATCAGCACCTGAAAAGGCACAATCTGCTTGTGGGAAGTGGGAGAAGTAACTGAAAGTGGGGTGAGAGCTGTGCAAGCAGCATTGTTCCCTCTCTGACCCCTCCCCAGCATACAGCGCCACAACACAGCAAAGTGGGTTGCCTTGCCCTGGCAAACACCTAAGGCTCCACCCCTTACAATGTAACAGGTGCACTCAGACAAAGAAATATGGCCCACGTGAAAGACCAGATCAAAATTCCAGAAAAAGAACCAAGAAATGAGGAGATAAACAACCTATCAGATATAGAATTCAAAATACTGGTGATCAGGATGCTCACAGAAATGATTGAGTATGGTTGAAAAATTAAGAAAGAAGTGAAGGCTATACCAAGTGAAATATACAGAGAACAGAGAGTGAAGGAAAGGACACCGGGACACAAATCAAAGATTTGAAACAAAAGGAAGACATAAACATTCAGCTGGAACAGAATGAAGAAATAAGAATTTTTAAAAATGAGGATAGGCTTAGGAACTTCTGGGACAACTTTAAACATTGCAACATCCTAATCATAAGGATTCCAAAAGGAGAAGAACACGATGAAGAGCAAGAAAGTGAAAACTTATTTGAAAAAATAATGAAGGAAAATTTCCCCAATCTAGTGAAGGAATTAGACATACAAGTCCAGGAAGCTCAGAGAATCCCAAAGAAGTTGGATCCAAGGAGAAGCACATGGAGACACATCATAGTGAAATTAAGCAAGATTAAAGATAAGGAGAGAATCTTAAAAATGGAAAAAGAAAAGGAGAAAGTTACCTACAAAGGAGTTCCCATAACACTATCAACTGACTTCTCAAAAGAAACCTTACAGGCAAGAAGGGACTGGAAAAAAGTATTCAAAGTGATGAAAAGCAAGGTCCTACAACCTAGATTACTCTATCCAGCAAAGCTATCATTTAGGATGGAAGGGCAAATAAAGGGCTTCCCAGATAAGGCAAAGTGAAAAGAGTTCACCATCACCAAATCATTATATGAAATGTTAAAGGGACTTATCTAAGAAAAAAAAGATTGAACCTATAAGCAATAAAATGGCACCACACTCACAACTATTAAGAACTGAACCTAAAAAAAGAAAAAAAGAAAAAGAAAAAAGAAAAAGAAAAAGGTAAGCAAACAACTAGAACAGGAACAGAATCACAGACATGGAGATGACATGGAGGGCTATCAGGGGAAGGAGCAAGGAGGAGACTGGGAGAACAGGAACACGGAATAAGAAGCATAATTGGCAGGCACAAAATAAGCAGGTAGAAATTAAGAATAGTATGGGAAATGGGGAAGCCAAAGAACTTATATGTATAACCCATGGACATGAACTAAGGGAGGGGAAGGCTGGAGGGGGGGGCGTGCAGGGAAGAGGGGGAGAAAGGGGAGAAAAATAAATGGGACAACTGTAAGACCATAGTCAATAAAATATACTTAAAAAGGTGGAACTTCTGGTCATTGTTTTGGCTTGTAATCTTTTTCGGGAGCAAGAGAAGTTCTGGGTCTCATGGGAGAGAGAGAGGGTCTTAGAGCAGGAATACTCTCCTATGTTTCCCCAAATTGAAACCCTATTAATAAAAACCTGTTTACTTCAAGACAAATCTTCAGGGCATGTGTTGGGAACCGTTCTGCCTGGTTTCAGGAACTGTAGCGTTGCTGACAGGACAGAGGGCCCCAAGGCTGGAGCTGAGCAAGGAAGCCCTGGGAAGATAGGCCACTGAGGAGACAAAAGCTGTACCCCTGGCAGAGGTGCAGCCCCTGCCTCCCTCACATCACCCTGCTTGGCCACAGAAGATGGCTGGTTAATCGATGATGTGTAAGACCCCGCCATGGCAAGGGCAACCTAAGACAGGCACAGTGGCATGGGGCCATCAAGGAAAAGATTTGGGGGGCACACAGTGGAAGGGCAAAAGACCTTCACCCCTTGGCTTTTATATGGCTGGCGTCCTCATTTCACCTGAAAGAAGTCTCCTTATCTCTTGACAGCTCTTCCTTGCTTACATGGCTCAGGTTTGAAACAATACTAAAGGCAGGTACAGCCCTAAACTGGATGAGGAGGTTTCCTGGGACAATTAGGCCTGGAAAAAGAATGCATTAAATCCTATGAAACTTACTTTGCTAAGAATGCCTTAAAGTTAATGAGTACTGATGTTTTTGGTTGAGCATAGAATGTGATCAAGTTCCCAGGTTTCAGGGCTGAAGGGGCACCACCCTGTCTACCAGACCCTGACCTGAGGCAAATCTCTTTTGTTCCTTCAATTGTTATCTATGATCTCTGTTTGTTTTCTGTAAACATAGCCTTTTGACATTGATTGATGAGATTTGCATCTATGCTGTATACCCCCTGCACATATGGTTCTCAATAAAAGCCACTTCAAGAGAAGGGCTCGGGGCCTTCTCCACTAGAGAGAAGTGCCACCCCTTTCCCTGGCAGACTGAGAAAAGTGTCTGGGATGACTTATTTTATATCCCCCTCCGTGATGACCCAGAACGTACTCTGCAGGACAGAGTCCATCTCTGCCTCAGCTGGTGCCCGAACAGGAACCCTCAGATCCAGAGCCCCACGCTGCTTCAGTCATGTATCAAGATGACAAGCAGCTGAACCTCATGCTGCACAGTTACACCCTGACCGTGGATTGGACCTGCATCCTAGCCGTAACCTTTTGGTTTATGGGATAATCCTCCAACCAACTGGGCCAGCTGGCCAGGGCTCTCCTATTTTAAACATCTTATATTATATGGTAACTTAGCCCCAATTTATGAACCAATATTAATACATCATTATTAACTGAAGTCTATCCTCTTAAGATTTCCTTAACTTTTTATCTAATGGCCTTTTTCTGTTTCAGAATTCCATACAATACATTACTTTACATTTTGTTGTTATGTCTCCATAAGCTTCTATTTGCTATGACAGTTCCTAAGTACTGTTCTGTGGTTTAACCTACGCAGCCTACAGTTTTGAGGCCATTTTTACAGATGGGAAAATCATGACATTCAGACATTTTAAATAGGAAGCTATGGCAGTTTAACTCATTCTTTCTGATTTTGATATCAGTTCTTTTTATCCTATGCCTCAGTCACTTTTACTTACATGATTTTACCCAAACTAGCTAAGAATCAGTGCAATGAAGTGGGCCACATCTAACCTTTTTAAAAGGCATAATGTAAAGATATATGCAAAAACAGAGTAATGGATTACTGCATTTTTGTCATTTAATAAAATTAATTGTACATTTAACATAATATACACATTGAAGTTAGCACCAAAGAGTGTAGGTGGTCAGTGGTGATGATTCCACAAAGTACTGAGATCCTCTAGTCTTTCTTGTCAGGGGAACTAGACACCCAGAGCTGTGACCATGGGTACTGAAACTGGAGATCCCCTGTCTCTTCTTGCCCTTGAGTGAATGGGGCTGCCTATCTCGAGAGGACATACAAGGACTTAGGCAATGAGCATTTTAATGGTGACCCTGAGACTGAAGACGAGGTGTCTTTCCTTGCCTTCTGAATTTCTAGATGCTATGATTTAAATATTCATATGTCCCCAAAATTCATATTTTGAAATCCTATTGTGAGATATGATGGTATTGGAAGGTGAGGCCTTTAGGATGTGCTGAAGTCACGAGGGATAAGCCCTAAGGATGAGTGCTTTATGGAAGAAAAGCCACAGAGACCCCCTGCACGTCGCACCCTGAGATCACGGGGAGAAGAGGCTGGACTGAAACCAAGATGTGTGCTCTCACTGGGATGCAGCCATGCTGCCTTGATCTTGGACTTCCCAGCCTCTGAAACAGTGGGTACTGAATTTCTGTGTTTATAAGCTACCTAGTCTGTGATATTTTGGAAAAGCAGCCTGAACAGTATAAGACACTGGCCCTGCAAAGATTGACTTGATTCTAGAAAGGATTGACATCCCCACCATATGACTGAGAAAGGATCTCTTGCCAGTTCTGTGAGTCATTTATAAGTCAGATATAGTTTATTAAAACAGGCATGAAGATTTTTTTCTGTATCATATTATATATTAATATTTTATTTTGAAAGAATCATAAGACGACAGCTATTGAAGAGGACATTTATTTCAGTATCTCTCAAAGAGTGTGTTATGAAACATTAGTAACATGCAAAAATCAGTTTCAGGTCATCACTTTAGTTTTTTATATCTAATAAGTATAGAAGAAATCAGAATACATCATAGGTATTAATGATAAATATTGTTTTATGAAGCCTATATGTATTTATTAAAGACAATGTTAAAGGTGTTTCATAACAGGAGACATAGTTAAAACAAGAGTGAAAACCAGTGCTTTAATCTCATTTCTTTGCATAAATATCTCTAGAGGTGGAAAATTCACTACCTCTCCAGCAACCAACTCAATATTGAACTAATTATAAATAAACATAGAGGATTCTCCTTTTGCTGAGCTGAAATATACCCTCCTATCATTTCTTTCTTTTCTTATATTGCCCTTTTAAGCATTACAGAATATGCCTAATCTTTCTACTCCATTTTAGTTTTTAAATTTATTTGAAAAGCTATTTTCTACATTGTGTTACTTTGGCTCTGTGTTCATATTTCATTTCACCATTTAAAAGAACAAAATTTTTCTGTCTCTCATAATCCCAACTTGTCTAGCCTTTCTATATTCAATAAATATGTAATTGTGGAAAATGTCACCATTATTTACAAACTAAAGGCTTTGTAATAGCTACCAGAATTGTCTATAAGTGCAGAAACATGCATATAGTGTTATAATGTGAGCTATTATTATTTATAGCTATTAATCAGTCCTGGAAATTGCAGGGGAAATATATTTTCTCTGGAAAGTAGTGTGAATGCAGTTTCTTGTGGAGATCACATTTGTCAACATTTTTGTTTGTTGTCTAGGTCAGGCATGTGATCCTACAGAGTCTGAGGCTTCGAGTGCACTTAATGAATACTTCATATATACCTAAAAGCTGAGTAAAAAGAGAAGCTAGAGCAAATTGAGAATTACCATATAAAACCTGACTGTCAGTTCCAGTTTAGATCCTTCTACTCCTGTTACTCAGGGTTAAGCAGGGACACCTCTGAGCTGATGCTACAGGCAAGCAATTCCAGGAGTGGTAAGTAGCTTGGTCACTTAATTTCCCAAATATCTTTCATTTGCTGCTGCTGGAGCATGGCCCACTTTCCACAGCCAAGCTTATCTCTATGGTAAGACATCAATACAACTTAGTGTCAGGGCAAATTGTACTGGATCAGTTACGTGCTGGCTTAATAGAGCAGAAATTTTGACATTATGATGACACATTTACATCATAAAAGTTACGAAAAATTCTGTTGGCCTGAAATAATTTGACATTTCACTCTGTTCACTAGAAGAGGACAAATTATAGATTTTCTTTGTAATGTTGAAGGGTTGATTCCCTTCTCATTAATTAAATCTCCAAAGCATTTGGAATTAAGCTGTCAGGTTTTATAAATGAAGCAAAAGCCATTCTAATTTCTCCTTCTGAGTATCTGAGAATTTAAATTACACCTCTACAAGAAGAAGAGAGCAATGTGATTGTGCCTTGACTATTTGGACATGGCTGCAGAAAGGAGAGAAGACTGTATTTCTATTACTTTGAGATAAATAATAATGAAGTGGCTGTTGGTAGCAGAGCATCACTCAGGTAAAGCAGTGCAGTGAACCTTCAGGCAGTACCGAGTCAGAGGACTCTGCAGGGAGAATCTGGACATGACCATTAGAAGGTTTTATGCTGCAAATTTATGAAGTCACCAGAACACAGTCCATCTTCATAAATTACTCTTAAATCTGAAATGACCTTGGTTTCCAAAACCTTATGTTAAACCAGTACAGATTACTGGAACTGCATCCTCAAATTTAATCAAGCTAGCAAGCATTTAGCAAGTGTGTGCATATATGCATAATACTGAGAACAAAGAAGTAGATATGTGTGACTGCCGAGGAGAAGTTTACAGTTTCCTGGAATGTGATATATGCCATGGCCAGTTAAAGGCATCATAAAAACAAAAGAATTAGAGGGTTTGTTAGAATCTGTATTATGGAAACCATACAATTTTAAATGGGCCTTGAGGAAAACTTGGGATTCTAATTGTGAGAAAGAAAAGAACAGGGTTTTGGAATAAGATTATTAAATAGTAGTGGCAATTCCAAAATTCCTTAAGCTTAAGAATTTCTTGGGGAGTATCTTCATCTGTTTAGGCTCCTGTGACAGAATACCTAAGACTGCGTCATTTATAAGACAGAAATTTATTTCTCACAGTTCTGCAGGGTGGGAAGTTCCAGATCAAGGTGACAGCAGGTTCAGTGTCTGGTGAGAACCTGATTTCTTGTTCATAGGCTCCCTGTATTGTTGTGTTCTCACAAGAAGGAAAGGAGTCTCTCTGGGGACTGTTACAATTTAACATATGAATTACCGAGGAACACATTCAGTTTATGGTAGAAGGAATGTTAAAAGGTATTTATCCACTTTATATTTTTTATTTTTAAAAAAGATATATCCACTGTATCTGTTGAATTAAAAAAGTCATTTGATGGAGGGAGTAGAGTAAAAATCAATATTTTTAACAAAACAAAGAAAACAAACTGAAAACCCTTGATCTACTTCCCTAATATCTGTTTCCATCGATAGGAAAATTCTGAAAGATTAGGGTATTTTTCATAAATTCAATTCGGGTACTTCCTCCTATGTTTTCTTGATTGCATGAGAAAATCGGGTTTTTTCCCCACTCTTTTATTTATACTCTTATCAAGGTTAAGGAAGTTTTCCATTTTGCCCATTGTAATTTCAGCTTTCAGTCTTCATCAGTGAGTGAGCAAATGCGCTGGTTTCTGTGGGAATGAGGTTTTCCCTGGATATGGGGTATCAGTGGTAAAACCAGGAGTATTCTGAGTAACATAAGGCAATTGGTCATCTCCTCCTTTTTGACTACCTTCTTCACTTGACTGAGGAAGCACAGGCTCTTGTTCCTTGTCCTGTATCATAGGCCACTGCCTTACTAGACTCCAGGTCTCTGTCCTCCTTTTCTTTCACCCTCCATCTTAAACATTCAGCTCATACCACAGTGGCTTCCATGGTGATCCTGAACCACTGGAGCTAACACTGTCAGGATATTGGCACTTTACTTTGTCTCTAATGTTTTAATGCAGTGCCTGTAGATAATGGCTTGACCTTCTCTGTCACTTCTCCACCGTAATGTCACAAAGGTACTGCTCATGCCTGCACACGTGCATATATCACCCATTGTCTATTGCTTTAAGTTTTTATTTTTCTTCATGAACTTTATTACCATCTAATTTAATTGTAGTTATGTATATATCATAAATAAATGTAATATTGGGTTGGCCAAAAAGTTGTTTGTTTTTTTTTCCCTGTAAGATGGCACTAGTAGCACTTAGCTGTCTTTGACTTCATTGGAAACAATTTTGTTAGATTGTATTGTGTCAGTTGTCATATCAGCATGCATTAAAAAAACTTATCAAAATTGGTGAATTTTTATGTATGCATTTTGATATTGAAGATGGAAGAAAGTATGCAACACTTTTGGCATATTATATTTTATTATTTCAAGGAAGGGAAAAATGCAACTGAAAGATAAAAGAAAAGATTTGTGTAGTATATGGAGAAGGTTTATGACTGATTAAATGTGTGAAAAGTGGTTTGCAAAGTTTTGTCTTGGCGATTTCTCTCTGGACAATGCTCCACAGTTGGATAAACCAGTTGAAGTTGATAGTGATCAATTTGAGACATTAATTGAGAATAGTCAATGTTATACCATGTGGAAGATAGCGGACATACTCAAAATATACAAATTCATAAAGTTTTAGTGAAAATGAAAAATGTTTCTTTTATGGAAAAAACTAAATGAACCTTTCTGCTAACCCAATATATTTAATATAGTTATATTTGCTATAATAAAAATATAACAACATAAAACATATATGTTTTCTCCAACAGAAAGAAAAATCCATGAAAGTGAGGATGTTTAATCTGCTTATTCTCTCATCATTTTATCTCTAGCACTTAGGATAGTGTGTGATATAACAGCTGAAATTCAAAAGTATTTGCTGAGGGAATAGATAAAGTCCTCTTCTCCTTCAGACACTATTTTAGACAATTTATACAATTTAACCATTTAGTTCTCACAACAACCCAGTGAAGATGGCAATATTACTGACATTTTACTGAAGTCAACCCCAAATACTCTGGTGATACAGAGGTTAAACCTAGCTACTCCTGATTTGAGTTTTTACCCTACTGCCTCTGTAAGTCTATAGAATGACTGCAAGTAAGGGAGTTGCTGGTTAAGATAGCTTGACTTTTTGGAAACATAATAAAGAGGCAAAAATGCTGGATCATATGGTAACGGTACATTTAACTTTCTGAGGAACCACTAACCTGTTTTCCAAATGGCTGTACCATTTTGCATTTCCACGAGCAGCATGCTAAGTGTTGAAAATATCCAACATTCTGCTAACACATGAAGAAGCCCAACTCATCAAGTCACACATTGGTTGATTCCATTTAAATGAAATGTCCAGAATAGGCTAATTAATACAGGAAGAAAGTAGGTTAGTGTCTATCAAGGACAGAGAAATGGAGGGATTGGGGATGATGTCTAATGAATATGGGTTCCTCTTTGGGGTAAGAAAACTGTTCTGGAATTATATAGGGGTGACAGCTGTACGACCTTGTGAATATTACTAAAAACCACTCAAGTGTCCACTTTGAAGGAGGTAATTTTATAAGGAGTTATAGGATGATCTTACCTCAAAAAAGGCAAAAATGACCCAAATTTATCAAGTAACTGAAATAATTAAGCGATTTATATGTTTACTGTGAATTTCTAATTATATGTTCTGATTCCTAATTTCCACAAGGACTAATACTTTTGTCTTTTATTTCTGTTGGTGTATCCTGATGTTGAAGGCATAAATTACCTCAAGAAATGCTTTCCATCTTTTCATATAGATATTGTATCCAATGATTTTCTTGAAATCCCTTATTAGTTCTAATATCATCTTCAGACATTTCAATAGATTTTTTAAAATTAATGGTCATATAGGCTGCAATTTTTTTTTCTCTTTATATTTCTTATAGGTACTATTTATTTATTTATTTATTTATTTATTTATTTATGTTGTTTTACTCTGGTGGATAGGTGCTCCAGTAAACATTGATTGTAAGCTCTGGTATCAGATAAGTATATAATGTTTGGATTTTAGAGAGGTGAAACACTGTGATTTATAAGAAATATATATTTGCTCATTCAGATGACCAAACTATAAGAGGTCTGTCCAGAAAAACAGAGACATTTATTGAAGAAGGTACAAGATACAAGAAACATTGTACATAGGACAATGATGCCTCAGTCCCCTTCAAAGTAGGTACCTTGGGACCTCACATAGTTCTCCCAATCACCATCAACTGCCCCATCATATTTTTCCGGAATCTCATCGATGATCTGAAATCTCTTCCTTTTTAAAGGTGATTTTAGTTTTGGGGAAAGCCAGGAGTCACAGAGTGCCAAATCTGGGCTGTAAGGGGCCTGAGTCACCTGACTGATTTGATGTTTTGCCAAAAAAACTCTGCAAGAGATATGATACATGAGCAGGCACATTGTTGTGGTAAAGCTGCCAATCACCTGTTGCTCCTTGCTTTCATCTTGTAAATATCCATAGTTTCCAAGTAGGAATGTTCAAGCTTAATGCAAACTTTGATACAGAATTTGTTGCTCTACTTGCTCAGTCATTTTGAATGCAACTGCTGCACAGTACACATGCTCACTCAGCAGTATCTATGGCCCCCACTTACTAGTACAGCGGAGTCCTCATTATTCCAGTCCACTCTCCTTGGCTACTGGGTTACATAGATGTCACGCAAACCATTCTCATTATATTAACAATGGCTGGACTTCTGTACAGACCTCATATGTCTCCTATCTATTTGGTCTTCCTCTACAGTTCCTGGCTCACTGCTCCCAAAACTCTTGTAGTTTTCTAGGTGTTGAGGGTGTTAAAATGTCTTTTGTTATGTTAATGGAATGACTTTTGGACTGCACTTGAGGATGGGGGCTGGTTGCCAATGGGCCCAACCATGTGATTAGAAGGCTGGAACTTGTAGTTTCACTCCTGGACCTCTGGGGATGGAGGAGGGGCTGGAGAGGACTTAATTAGTCACTCCTTTGTAATGAATCCTCTCACAAGCATACATCTTAAAGGACAGGATTTGGAGAGCTTCTGGGTTGATGAACACATGGAAATTGGGAAGAATGATATTTCTAGAAAGGACTTGGAAGTTCTGTGTCCTTTCCTAGTACCTTGCCCTATGTATTTCTTCTATCTGGCTATTCCAGAGTTATATCTTTTTATAATAAACCAGTAATCCAGCAAGTAAAATGCTTCTCTGAGTGCCATGAACCATTTTAACAAAAATTGTACTAGGCAGGAGATCTAGGAGACCTCTAATTTATAGGCAATTGATCAAAAATGCAAGTAACAACTTAACTTTCATTGGCCTCCTGAGTTGGAGGGGGTTGTTGAAACCTCCAATTCGTAGCTGGTCAGTTAAAAGCACAAGTAGTCAGCGCTTGTGACTGATGTCTAAAGTGGGGGTATTTGTGCAGCCTTGGAAGACTGAGCCCTCAACCTGTGGAATCAGAAGCTCCTTCTGGGTAGTGTCAGAATTGAGCTGAATTCTCAGACACCTCACTCGTGTCCCAGAACTAATTGGTGTTGTGTAGGAAGCTCCCCACCCTCAAACACACACACACACACACACACACACACACACACACACACACAAATTGGGTCCAGAGAAACAAAAAGAAGAGGATATTCTAATATCTTATTTTTAAGTATTGTGTTTACTTTAGATTTTTGCTAGATTTCTTTATTTGGTTTTGGGAATTTCTCTGTATCCTGAGGTTGTTGAGAGTTTATTTTTTTATATGAGTTTATGTTTAATTATATTAAAGGTGTAATATTTTACCTAACTAAAATATTACATGCTGTAGCTTTAATGTTAAGGAGGTAAATTGCAAAAAAAAAGTAACAACCATTCTTGCATTACTTGAGAAACCCCATAATGGATTAGAAAGTATTTATAACATATTGCTTGATGCTCTCTCTGTTTCATTTATTTATTTTTTACATTTCTATTTAAACATAACCATAAATGTAGTTTTCATCTCTTGTACTGTCCTTGCCAGCATTTATCTGAATGAGATTATTTTTATTAAATGAGCTTAAATCCTTTCCCATTTTATTAGCTTCTGGAAGTTTATGTAAGAAAGGATTTTTTCTTCTTTTTGAGTATTTTTTGTTGTTTTTTGAAGTTTACTTATTTTATTGAATCTAACTTATGTATTAATATTTTTAGTTTGATTTTATACTATAGATTTAATATCTTAAAGAGTAATAAATTGTATCAGATTTTTAATTCATTTTGTTATTTATATTTTGTTAGAAAAATTTTTGTTTTTTTAAATTTTGTTTTACTTTCTTCACCTTTACTTTTGTCCTCTTTTTAATACCTAATATTGGTAATTTATACTTTCTTTTGCTTTCAAGGATCTAGATTTTTTTCTTGATGTTTCCTACCATTTCTTTGTTTTTCCTTTTGCAAATCTCTCTCTTTTAAAACTGTTACTTTCTTCCATCCACTTTCTTTAGGATTATTTTGTTATTCTTTTTGCAGTTTCTAGATTTGGAGTCTAACTCATTACTTTTCCTTTCTTTGTTTTTCTGTCCCAACAGGAATACTTAAAACTGCATATTTAAATGTAGCTATCAATATAGCTGTATCTCTGAAGTTTAGATGTATTCTTATTATCTTCAATCTCAGTCCTAAACATATTTGGTAATTTTAACAATACAGTTGTCTCCCTTATCCACAGGAAATATGTTCCAGACACCTAGTCAATGCCTGAAACTGCAGATAGTTTCAAACCCTATATACATTGTCTTCTTTCTATGTATAACATACACTTTACAGCTTCTCCTTTGCATATCCAAATTGCCAGCATCACTAGTCTTGCACTTTAGAGTCATTATTAAATGAAATGAGGGTGACTTGAACACAAGCACTACAATACCCTGATAGTGCATCTGATAATGAAAATGACTACTAAGTGACTATGGAGACAGGTAGGCTGAAGGACAGGTAACATATACATTGTGGATACGCTGGACAAAGGGATGATTCACGTCTTGAGTGACACAGAGCAAGACAGTGTGAGATTTCATCATGCCACTCAGAATGGTATGCAGTTAAAACTTATAGATTATTTATTTCTGGAATTTTCTATTTAATATTTTCAGAGCTCTGTTGAATATGGGTAGGAAACCACAGAAAATGATGCTGTGGATAAGGGGTGGGATGCAATTGCTCTTTACCTATAGATTACAAAATAGTTTGAGGTTTTTTTTTAATTATATGGAGTATTTTTGGGTCTATTCTTGTTACTTACTTCTGTTTATTCCTTTATGGATGAAATAATAGTTTGCGTATTTGGAGATCTTTAGTGTTTGTTGAAAACAGCCTAATGAGGTAGCTACAATAACTGTTATCACCACCTTTCAGAGGTGAACAATGAAGAACATTAGCAGGTAAGAAAAGTATCTAATATCAAACAAATGATGGAATTGGGAATTAAACCCAGGCAGTCTTTCTCTAAAGTCATCTCTTAGTCCATATTATTTTAATATGGTTTTGATTTCTTCTTTGATCTCTTTAGGCACTTTTCACAACTTATTTTTCAGATTTTACAAAATATTGTATTTAAAAAGTAAATAAATAAAAAAAATAGAAAAAAGTAGAATCAATGAAACAAAAAAAAATATTGTATCATCTTCATTTCTTGTAAAGTTACATTTTCTTTATGTTGGGTCTGATACCTCCATTATTGATCCTCTCAAGTGATTTAAAATTTTATTATTGGATAATTTTATGTTTATTTGTAGCCAGGTTTGTGTGTGTGTGTGTGTGTGTGTGTGTGTGTGTGTGTGTGTGTGTGTCAGAAACATCAATCATTTTCCACACCCAGATTCTCAAGAAGAAGACATCACTTCTTTCACTTTGGAAAGGAATAGAGATTTCCCAATCTTCTTTAATATAGGGGCAGCCCTTTTTGTGCCTCACTTTCCAGAAGGAATTCATCCCTGGTTAGTTCCCTGCTTTCTACCTGCTTGTGTTCACATTTATTGTCTCTACTGGGGTCCTATAACTTGAGTTCTCAACTATGGGAAGGAAAGGGAGGTGTATTTTTTTTAAGTTAATCCATTTATTTATTTATTCTAGTCAAGTAATTATTCATCACTGTTTTATTTATCCCTTTGAAGTCATTTTGTTCTCTCTTAAAATTAAAATGGACCTTGAAGTTGCAGCTTGTATTATATTATGCATAAAAGGGTTAAATTGAAAGATGGTAGTAGAATCATATTCAATCAGGCATCTATTCTAAAACATTTGATCTTGCATATGATGAAGATGCAGTTATTAGAATAGGCCTTAATCCAATATGGCTACATCTTTCAGAAAAGGGGACAATTGGACACAAAGAGAATATACACAGTCCCTTGGGCTGATGAAGGAAGAGATTGAGGTGATGTATTTATAAGCTGAAGAACCTCAAAGATTGCCAATAAACCACCAGAAGCTAAGGGAGAGTCACGGAACGGATTCTCTCTCACAGCTCTCAGAAGGAACCAACTTTGTTGGCATCTTGATTCTGGATTTCTAGCCTTCAGAACTGTGAGACAATAAATTTCTGTTATTTTAAGCTACCTAGTTTGTGGTACTTTGTAAAGGCAGTCTTAGAAAACTAATATGTTTTTGGCCAAAAAGCATCACACACACCTGAATTTTCCCAAAGTGTTACTTTTTTCTTACATGTATCTAAGAAGAATGTGTGAAGAAAGAGCCATAATTTGCACAAGTACATTTTTTTAAAATAAATTTTGGCCTCAAAGCTCAGTAAGATCCAGTGAAACAAAATGGACTATAACAACAACCATGTTAGTCTAGGCTAAGAAGCAAGCAGACCAACAAACAGAGAACAAAAATAAGAAAACAAAGTAGATAAAAACACTTTCCTTTTTAACTGAGCTCAAAAATTATTGCCATACTTTGTGAATGATGACAAATAGAACTCGGTCCAGACAATTCCAAGTCACCTTACACTCTTTGTAGAATAAAAGACATTTTGGTGGGTGGGGCAGTGTAGGAGATTTGCAACTTCATTTATAAATCAAGCTTCATGGAAACAAAATTATGTCCTTTGGAATAGGTGATTTGGAATAGCAGGGGAAATGCAAACTATCCCTGGTCTGTGAAATGTCCTTGGCTTGATGAATCATACTAGGACCCCTTCTTGGAACTAAAGAGAAGTAAATTTTTACTGACTTGTCACTGGAAGAAGAGTGAAGGACAATGTGTGTGTGCAGGAAAAAAAAATGTACCACTTTCATCTAAAGGCCAATAGAATATGAAATAAAATATTGGTACCTCTTTTTAGATTATATAGGCTCAGTTATTATCAACAAATGTGTTATCTTTGGAAAGTTGTGAGTTGTAAAATAATCATGTACTGTAACTAAATGGCCATCACTTCCCTGTTACAGTTGAGATTTTATACTCAGAATAGGCAAACCTGGGTAGTTGGTGAAATGGTGATGGGCATACAGGAACACATTTTAAGATATATCTATGTATAAGGCAGCATGTTAAAGAGAGGAGGAAACCTGTCCGGTGTGGCATGACTTATAACTAGTAATGCAATCAGAGCTGGTATTTTTTCAACATCTTTATTTATAAACACAATATTATACTTCAGTAGTACCCTCCTCCCTTCCTAATCCTCCATAACCAAGGTTTAAATTTCCTAGGGGAAGTTTCAAAATACACTATTTATTTTTAAACTTAGGTGAAAAGGAAACTCTTTAAGAAATCAGTAGAAAAAAATAATGCAATGTGTCCAGGTACTTTATTTCATACACAATTTCATTCCAGGATTCTAAATTTTTTTTCTGTGTCAAAGGTTTGAAAGACTGGAAATTATATTTCCAAGCTTATCTGCCAGGAGGTTTGCAGTTACAGTTGGCTGATGAGAAGAACTTGCGTGAGACGGAAAGTAGAATAAAAAAAAAGCCATAATTCTCAGTGAAAGCTTAAGACAGGCATGTGACAAATGTATATGACAGATGTGGAGTTTTGCCAAGGCTGTTCAAGCATCTCCCTAAGAATCATGTCCTTGGCTGCTTCAGAAGCTGCCATCACAGGTGCTGCCTCCCTTAAGATTCTTGAACTTTCTGGTTTTCTTAAAAATGGATATGTCCTCCCTTACCTGTGTTCTCTCAGTTTTTCTCATTGTAGTTTAGGCTTCGAGCTCTTACTTGAAGTATATAGAGTACTTGGAGACAGAAGGAGATTAATGCAATATGATGTCAAAAATTCAGTGTTGAATTAAAAATAATTTGGCCGATAAGGAAACATTGATACAAACAATAAGCAAGGAAAGAAAGACCATAGAGAGTGATTTGAGGGAGCTTCAAATAAGGAAATTCCCTTTTATAGATTTTTAAATAATACTTAAGATAATAGTATATAAGAGAGATAAAAGGCAAGCTTGAGAATGCATATCTGACAATTTTTATTTCTAACAAGTTCTTAAATGTTGCCAACACTAGTAGTGATCACATTTTGAGAACTGCTACTTTAGTGGTTGACATCAGCCTGTGGATTTGTTGCAAAGGATGCTATCAGCCCGCAGACACAAGTTTAGTTTAGTTCTATGTACCCATCCCCCAGCCTCTCTGTACTTCAATCACAATCATTCATACTGCAACTTCTTCAGAAACCTTGATTTTTCTCAGACATGGAGGAAGCAAAAAGTACTTGGTCATGTTTGTTCCTCTAGACCATCCTATAGCTAGTGACTTATTGGTAAAGGAATATAAAAGCACAACTCTTTCTTTGAGGTAGCACAAATTCTCACTGCGGTTTTCATGCGAGAGCTTCCTGTGACCTCAGGCTGAGACGGGATCCCATTTAAAGTTATATCCCCTGCTCAACTCCTGCCCCTTTTCCATCCTGTTCCACACTCTTTCCTGTTTTTCTTGGCTAACCTCCTTAATAAATCAAGTGCACATATATCCTGAAAGCTCCAGAAGTTGTATCATCTGGTTGACTCTATTATACTGTTTTTCATCTCTTGGTTATCATCATTTATTCCTATCATTATATCTGCTAACTTTTGATTGAATCCTGGACAATGTTTGACAAACAAAATGAACTCTCCAGTAAAGTATCCATATGGCTATTTAAATTTAAAATAATTAGAGTGAAATAGAATTAAAAATTAAGTCACAGGGGCTACCTTTCAAGTGCTCAATAGCCATGTGTAGCTAATGACTGTACTTTTACACTGTGCAGCTTCCACAATAACAAAGTTTTATTGGAAAGCGCTATTCTTTAGTTGATATTATATTTCTGCATTGAGGGTTGATATACAGTTCAATCACATTGTTCCAGTCACAGATAGCAATAATTAGAGGTTGCATTTAATCTTCTTAAGGTGTATCATTTTTGGTTTTCCCATACTCCTAGAATGAGTCCCATATGAGGTTTCTAATAATAACCTTGTGCTCCCTTAACTCTAATCTTTGCATTATCAGCACAACAGAATTGCTGAAGGCTCTTAATTTTTTGCTTATTAACTGGTACATTTTGCTTAAGTCTTAAAAGCCTTCAAGCACAGTCTAAGAAAACTGAAAAATGTTTCTGGCTGGAAAAAAGAAAAAACTAGTACAGATTTGGTGTCACTTCTTTAACACTTCTTTTTTTTCTATGTTTCTTGTCCCCTCAAGTGTCCTTGCCTTAGTAACCTTGAACTTCAACTTTCTCTGCCTCTTTCCATGACTCTACCAAAGACACTAGGTTTACAAGTCCTGTGTGGTCACTCAGTCCACTCCTAACAGTTGATGCAAACTTGAGAGGAGGATGTTTCAGAGAAGGCTGAGAATGTTTCAGACAATTTTTATTCTCTCTGAGATCTTGGACTTCGTTTCCTGACTGTGCTGTATATTTTTCTGTGCCTTTATTTAGTAGCTTAACTAGGATAATTTTTGTTTTCTTCCTTAATTCTTATTTGAATTCTTAAATTTGTATCTAGATAGCTTTCATCAATTTTGAAAAATTTTCAGGCATTGTTTCTTCAAACATTGCTTCTGATTTATTTATCTCTCCTATCTTCCTGCATCTCCAATTATCCAGATTAGACTACCTTACTATAACTCTGTATTATCTTTTCTTTCATATTTACTGTTTTTATTTCCTGCTTCTATTCTGGATATTTTCTTTAAATGTTTTCCCAGTGCATTATAGTCAAGCACCCCATAACTAAATTTCAGTCAATGACAGACCACATATACGACAGTGGTCCCATGAGATTATAATGGAGCTGAAAAATTCCTACCTTCTAGTGATGTCATAGCTATGGTGATATTGGCTATGCATTACATACAATGCATTTTTCATGTGTGTTTGCGATGATGCTGGAGTAAACAAACTTGCTGTCCTATTGTACTGCCAGTCATATAAAATTATAGCACATACAATTATGTACAGTACCTAATATTTGATAATTGAAATAAGTGATGTTACTGGTTTATGTATTTACTATAATATACTTTGTATTTTAGAGTGTACTCTTTATTGCACTTATTTAAAAAGTTTGCTCTGAAACAGTATACCATGCTATACCAGCAGTAGCCTTACATAACAAATGTTTATCACTCTCTTGATTGCATTATTTTAACTTGTGCTTGGTTTAGTCTTGTCTTATTTTGCGCATACCCTACAGCTTTGTACCCTGGAAGCAATAGGCTATACCATATAGCCCAGGTGTGTAGTAAGCTATACCTTCTACATATATGTAAATACATTTTGTGATTTTAACACAATGAGAAAATCACCTAATGACTCATTCATCAGAAAGTATCCCCATCATTAAGTGGAACAGCTCTATCTATTCTCTTGTTAAAGTCATTTATTTTTATTGAGTTACATACATCCCAGTTCTCAGCCAGATTTTCTATTTGTATTTTATCTTCTTGAACATGTTAAGTATTATCTGGATAATTACATCATTTGGATCTCTTCTGGGTCTGTTTTTATTGTTTATTTTGTTTTTGTTTGGTATTAATAGTGTGTCTTTTTTGTTACTTAATGGGTAAAGTACTAGTTTATCAAATATAAAAATTGTAAAAATAATGAAACAATGAGAATTTATATCCTTCTAAAGAGGAATTTTTTTATTTTTTTTATTTTTTTTACTATTGTCAAGTGTTAAGGGCAATAACAACCCTAGGTAACCTTAATCTCTTCATAGGTATTTAAATTATCTGAAGCTGGGCAGAAGTTCTTGAAAGTTCCAGCGTATTTCTGAAAGACTCTTACCTCTAGAGTTTTTGTTGTCTCAAGACAAAGCATTGGGAGTTTAAAAGCTTCCTCCCCTTACCTGCTCCTGGACTTCATTCCTTTTGTTCCCTATCCCCATAAAGTTGTCAAAATTTCTGTCAATTTTTCTATATCTTAACAGCCTCTGCTGAAATTATCAAATGCTTATAAGAGAAAAGCAGCTAAAAATATCTGTATTACCTCTTTTTGATCCCTAGTTATTTAAAATCTTGGCCCCATAAATTCTTCACTGTCATACATGCTCCCAGGTTGCCATCTATTGGATTTTTAAACATTTCCTTTCTAATCATTCTTAATGGAAAGGTTGGTCCAAATTATTTAGATCACTATTACTTTAAATTATGACTATCTGCTAGTATTACTTTAACAAAGGAATAAATAAATACTATTTTAACTTGTACACTTTACAGAATTATCAATTTAGTGCTTTATTTAATATACATGCACAGAGTTGTCAATGGCAAATGGCTTATGAAAAACGTCTTTCTCCTAATTGAAATCATGTCTTCAGTATCTGGATTGTCACTTCTCTTCTGGATTTTATGCTTTCTGAAGGCTGGTAGCATGCTCATGTTAGCAGCCATAACAATGTTCATTTATCTGTATCTAGCCAGATATACTAATGATAATGTAGGCAATTTGTCTCCACATTGTTTCAAGTGTCAGACTTAAAATTATAATCTTCCTTAGATATTTATGGAGATGGATTTGTTCAACTTTGTGTGGTGAAATACATTGATATGTAGTTGTATTAGTTAGGAGCATAGACTTCATTAACCAAAATACCCCAAAATTTTAGTGGCTAATACAATATAAATTTCATGATTTTCTCAGCTAATAATCCTAGATGGCAGTTTCTCTCAGTGCCCACTCAGAGACCTTGGCTCCTTACCTCTGAGGCTCCATGATATCCTAGCACCTTGCCATCATAGACTGCTTTCAGTAAAAGAAGCAGATAGAGAAAGTTGAAGACTGTGTAGAGATATTTTATAGTCCAGGCGGGGCAGAGAAAAGGAAAAAAAATAATTCATAGCCACTCATGTGACCACATTGCTTTCATTATAATTCAGACTTCCATATCCACCAGGGATATGGGCATTGCAGTCTAGATGCACGCACAGAGAAAAGGGGATATGGGGCTTGAGTAAATATCTGACAACCTCTACCCCGATGATAGAGACTCTTTCATTTCTATAGTCTCTATAAATAAACATACTACGTAGTACCCTGTGAATAAATTATGTTTTCTTGTCTGCCACAGAAAGACGATGAGCAAAGAGTGAAATATCAAAGAGTGACACACCGAGATGTTATATTACCTATATTTCAATTGAAAAGAATTTTTCAGTTGTCTCTTTGCAATAGGGACACAAGCATATGCACCTATACATTAACAGCAACAGCAAAAATATCACCTATATATTTTTTCTCTTCCCTGCATTGTACTATTACATGTTTTTACTGCTAGTACTATTTACTAAAGTTCAGTGGCTTTATTTGCTCTTCCATTATGTAATGTGTAGTTATATGTGTTGTAAACACAGTTAATGTAAATGAAAGAACAATGTATGAGATATCTTTCAAAATGTAGAAAAAGCAGCATTGTTTTTCCTACATTTTAAAATAATGTAGAAAATTTTAAGTTTTCAGTTAGTTCTTAAACAATAAGAGTAGAAATATGTAGAAAAACTATTTAAAAAATCTCTTTACTTATTTTAACAATGTTAGCCAACGTTTTAGGTTTGCAACTAGAATTCAGTAAAATAGCATATGTTTTGGGTCCAGTATTACAATTCAATATATTCTGCAATTTGATCAATTTTATCCTGATATGCCAGTTTCTTATACTGTTAAAAGTTTTTTAAAAAGACTGATTGAGTCTGAAATCTATTAAAATTCATTATAAAAGTATATGAAAGATTTTCATTGCTAGAATCTCCTCTTGGGTCTTCAGTTCAGTAGTAAACATAATTATACATGTATATTACAAAAAAAGGCCAGCTACATATGCATTCAGTTTTTCTCACTGATATTAGCTTTAGTTAACACTAGTAAAAATGTGTTAGACTGGAATATGTGTGTAAAAACATTTCTTGGCATTTACAGTTATGAAGGCTTAATTATAAATAATATAACAAGTACTTGCTTCTGGTATTAAGCATATTTCAGAAGAAAATAGCTTAAATATAGCCACAGACATTTAGAAATTTTACATGGCCATCTGCCAGTACATTAAATTGCATATTTCAATTTTTTTTATTTATTCCTCTGAACCAGGCCATTAACTGTCAAAAAAAAATTGTAATGGGCAGAGAAATATGATGTCCATGTTTAGGGTTCAATATAGTATGAGGATAAAAATAACTGTTGAAAATATACTTTAAATTTGAAAGTATATATAGGTAAATATGCACTATTATAACAATTCTCCATGGTCTTTCATATTTCAAATATACTCTAATGGAGTTTTTATACAAGTACATATTAATAGAATCATTGCTGTTTTTCTGTTGCTTACTGTGGAGCCTGGCATTTAGAGAACTACTAGTGAATACCTCTGAGCCTCAGAGCTACATCTAAATATATTATAATCCCCGTTTTCTGGATGCCGTTTCTTATGCTTATACACACATGAATCTCTGAACAGCTCTTTCTTGGCATGCTTGTTCCCGCACAACGCTATTGAATTGTTTTTAAATTCTTACTTCACAGTCTTCCCAATTTTCTTGGTTGTGCTATAAATATTTCAGCCCTCTTCCATTAAACTTAACTTTTATTCCTTGACAATGTAATTATTCAACAATTGCTTCTGATTGACTAGAAAAAAACATTCCTCAATAAGAAGCTGTGTTTTTTTTTTCTTCTTCTTCTTAGTAAACTAGCAGGGAAGAATTTATGGCATTGACATTTTCCTTATCTCCATTCCTCATCCTTTTTACCACCCTTCCTTGGTAGAGGCAAACAGTTTATGACATGGTAAGTGTATAATGCATAGCTGGGCTGGGATGGCAAACTGGGAGGGAGGGAGTTTCAGTGGAGCCAGGGAAGGGGAATGAGGGGAGGAGGAACAAGGGCTGTAAGTAAACAAGGGAAACTGTAGAATAAAAATGAATAGTTGGCAAGAAGATGTGCTGGGGAAGGGGTGTAAGGAGAATATTGGGTAAGGAAAGGCTGTGACTTTGTTGAAAGTGAAGGAGCCGCAGGAGGAGTCCGTGGTAGTGAAAGGTACAATCCTGAGTAAAATTCTCCCAAATCAAGGTAAGGATTTGAATTGTTACTGTGGTCGTGAAATATAAAATTTACAGGGATTCTGGAGTATTGCAGAGTAAATTGGAATTTCTCTTAGTAACAAGGTTAAAGCAAAACAGGTGACAAAATCAAGCAAAAACAAACACTGAAAAGGAAAAGAATCAAAATTAAATCTTTAATGGGTTGGCATGACCAGATGTTTGGAACACAGGGTTTAGGAGCCAGAGTCTCTGTGGGGTGTCCGAGTTGTGGAGCATTAGGGGTTCCAGTAGCCCCCATACCTGAGTAGAGAAGATACAGGTGAGTTTCCAGTCCCATGAAGGTTATAGCAGTAAGCTGTCAAAGACAAAAAGCAAACAGCTTGAGGAATTAGTCCCATTCTAGTTCCTGCAATAAGATCAGAACCTCAGATTTGAAGATTAGAGTGTCTCAGAGGGTGGTTTTGCCTTAGACTTTTATAGGAAGGAGTAAAGGAGTTGTATGAGACATGAGTTTATAGCTGTGATTGTTTCGCAGAGTTTTAGTCAACCAATAAATGCTTATCTCTTGTGTTTGGCTAGTTAAGAGCAGAGGACAAATAGTTTAGCTAATCATTTGTGAGAAAAAGAAAGGGAATTTGAAGGGTCTGTGCTTTGCTTGCCATATATAAACAAGAGGTCATACAGGAGTAGTATCTAAGTCATGTAGGAGAAGGTGTTTTTTTGCTGTAAACTATTTTCCAGAACATAAAATGGTGAAAGGTTTCTTTATTGTTGCTATTTTTCAGGAATTCAGGACTGACTTTAAGTTCAATATTGCCAACCTATGTATATTTATTGTTTAATATTTAACAATTGTTTGGAAATGTGCTTAATCATTTTACATTATTTTGTATGCTTCCTTCTCTTCACACTTGATTACAAAAACCATGTTTTGTTTTCTTTCATTTTCTTCAGGTAGTGTAGAAGTTATGTTATTCTGAAAACTTGTTGTAGCTTCCATTTACGATTTTAAACACAAACATTTATCTCTAATAATTAAACACAATGTAAGGTTATCTCTTTCGAAATAATGTACTTAGCCTGCTTTCTTGTGCTAGCACCTTCCTTATTTCTAAGTTAATGCAATGTTCAATCATAGACTTATGTTATAAAATTTTTACTAATTTGTATTCAAATTATTTATTATATGAAGTCTTTAAAAGTATTTTCTGTTTAGTTTATAACATATACATTATATGTTATATGAAATAACATGTTACATAACTGTAGAATTATTTCAATATTTAATTTCAGTGCTCACTGTCAGCCTTGTGGATTTGCTCCCTATATTGTGATCTTCTCTTACCTATACCCAACATTAAGCCATTCACAACTACATAATAGTCATAATTTCTTCTGCATTCTAGTAATCAATCTAGAAATTAATATGGCTGGAGAAACTTAGGAATTGTTACTGTTCTTATAGTGCTTATCAGTGGGGCCACTGCATTTTTCATGCTCAGTAAGAAGGAGCACAATCACAGACAGACAGACACACACACACACACACTTTGATGTTAAGTTGTGTATACATTGCTCAGATTTTCTCCATTACAGCTCCCTCCCACCAACTACCACTCTTCACCAAACAACATAGATCTCATGGCAGGTATGATGAACATGATTGGGAAGGACTAATGACAAGCAACTGTACTTTCTAAAACTTCCAAATTTAAGTCAAAGGTAAAAAAAGGGTAGTTTTCAAAGGTCTCATCCATTGATTTCAGGGGCCCCTGATATGTATCAAATAAACAGCATTGAAAAGCCCCCCTGTATGAGTCAAAACATGCCAATGATTTGAAATCATAGTTAGTAAATGATGCACACATAGCTGTATGCCAGAGTTTTCCTAAAAAATATTCAAAGAGACAGAGGAATTCACATTATTTGAGAGTGTTAGATACAGATAGGGAGATACAATGTATTAATAATCTATTAAATATATATGTATTGAATTCTTACTCTGAGTCTATGGCTGTACTATCGTAATTGAACAAGAGAAAATCATGAAAATACTATCGAGGAAGAACCAGAAATGTCCTGAAAGCCAATGCGGGTTAACTGCATGTCACTACCCTTTAAATTGGGAGAGGTGACTCACATTAATTCCTGTATTCAACCCATTGTTTTGAGCCTACTTATCACAAGAGCTTTCCCACTCAAATATTTTTTTTAACTGACATTTTGTTGGTTAGATTAATCCTTTAAATAATCTTCTTCCAAAGGCAAGGGCACTTCTAGAGTTCCTGTGAAACAGCACATTTCTCTGAGGTCTTTACATGTGAATGACAATTTATCAGGCATGGACATCTTAGATCCTAAACATTTCCCCATTAAAACTCCAGTGTCTTCTGTTGCTCTGTGTCAAAACAGAATTCAGAAACAGTTTTTTTGTTTTTCTTTGCAGCTAAATCATTTTTTTAAATAGATGCCATCAGGGTTTTTTAGGAAGGAGGAAGAAGGTGTCCTATGTTAGAGGAAGCCTCTGTAACAATTTCATTAAGACAAAGAGCTTTTACAAACTGAGAAAGAAAGCTTTTGTAGCTGTACATTATTCCCCAGATTTAGAAGGAGGATAAATGGGGGAACCTAGAAGCTAGCTAAGGTATATAACCCCTGAACACCAATAACTGGTGTACTTAGATTAACTAAGTACCCACTTGTAGCCACAGCTCAAGTGTATAGAGTAAACTTACTAACAAATTTACTAACAACTTTCTTTCATATATATATGAAAACTTACAGTTGCCAGGTGACTGCTTGCAGCTCTGTGTTTGCATGTGTTTCATAAATTTACTTGCTACCTCATTTTCACTATGCGCATTTGTCTGTCACTTGAATTATTCCCTTGTGAGCAAGACAAGAACTGAGGCAGGGGAGGGAGCCTCTTGACTCGGTTCTCTGTCTCTCCCCATCTGTAATATTTTTGGCTTTTTCTTCTTTTTTAATGGAAACCCATCTGTTTTTGTCTTCTGGAAATGGGATGGTTGATGGAAAATCACTAAATAAAATCCATACCAAGCGAGAAGATAGCAAAACAACTTGATGTTACATTTTAGGGAAAGTATAACGGGATTAGAAAAATAAGAAAGAGCTAGTAGCTTTCTTCAATGGCATCTTCCTTTCTCCTGCAGAGCTACCGTCCCTATAGGGATATCTTAAAAGCTGAATTCTTAGCCCTTTGTTATAACATAAGCATAATTT
The DNA here is from genome assembly GCF_021234165.1 of Pteronotus mesoamericanus. NCBI lineage: Eukaryota > Metazoa > Chordata > Mammalia > Chiroptera > Mormoopidae > Pteronotus > Pteronotus mesoamericanus. Next base: position 27,484,476 of record NW_026555245.1, on the reverse strand, counting down.
TTTTAGGATTGGCCTGACATTCTTTAACTGTTTTTTTTTTTTTCCTCCACTGGAGTTGTGAAGTCAATGGCAGCTTCATAGCTTTGTATTGGATGCTTTTTGAGCATGGACTACTTCAGTTTCCCGTGGATCTTAAAAAAGGAGAAATTCTGGCAATGAGAAGAGCCTCTGGCATGTTAGATACAGAAAGCAACATGTATGCTTCAGAAATAGCAAATGGCTCACTTGCCAAACCAACTCTGTGGTGCATATACTTTTGCATGACAGGCCTGCCTTCCTCAGACTGAGAGGGGAAAGCAGTGAAGTCCTTTCTGGCTTGGAGCTGTTTCCCCTGAACCTATGTGGAAAGAAAAACCCGTGACCTTCATCTCTCAGGGGAAATCCTTATGCCTCACTAGTTCTTCATGTCCTTGCATAAAAGCAATACTTTGAAGGCTTTAAGAAACAACACACCACATTGAAAAAGTAAGTATGAATGCTTAGTTATCCGGAATCATAAACATGAATAGTGTACAGAAACACAATTGATTTTTAGAATAATACTAGCACAATGTGCCATGTACTGTGCTAAGCATTTTACATGTTGTTGTTAATCTTAAGGATAATAAGATATATAATAATATCTCCATTTTACAAATGAGAGAATTAGAAGTTAAGTAACAGTCCCAAAGGAAAGTATCCAGGAAGTGGTGGATACGGGCTGCTGATTCACGTCTGCCTAATTCCCAAATCTGTCTTATCTCCACTATATTTTGTTGTCTAGACCTTAATTTCTACTCAAAACAATACAAATCATTTGGCATCTGTGACTTGTAAGAAATATATATTAAGTTCTTGTTCACAGTTTCTGGCTCACAGCTCCTAAATCCTTTGGAATTTCCTAAGTGAGAGAGTGCTAAGGTTGTCTTTGGTATGTTAAGATGGCTTTTGGACTTCCCCTAAAATAGGAGGCTGGTTGCCAGGAAAAGCAATCACATGTTATGGAAGAAGGTGAAAGCTCTGTTTCATCCCAATGACTTCTGGAGAAGAGAGGAGAACTGGAGGTTGAATGAGTCCCCAAGGACTAATTTTAATCTAATATACTGAAAACTCCATACAATCCTGAAAGGGTGGGATTTGGAGAACTTCTGGGTCAATGAATGCTTTGAGATTCGGGAAGAGCAGTATGCCCAGAGAGGGCATGAAAATACCCCGTCCTTTCCCAGTACCTTACCCTTTCATCCCATATATCTAGCTGCTCCTGAGTTACATATAATGTTAGGAGACTTTGGGGAACCAGAAAACTTCCACATGCCTCTGCAGTGGGCCCCAAGTTCCATGAGGAGAAAAAATCTTTGTTCAGGACCTTGTCCTATGTATCTCTTCATCTGGCTGTTTATTTGTATTCTTTAATATCTTTTGCACTAAACCAGTAATGTAATGAGTATATAACAGATTAAATGATTAGTCTTTCTGACTCCATCTTGCTCAAACCTGTGTTGTTCCTATGACCTTCAGGATATAACTTAAGCTTAGTCTTGTATCTAGACATGCTAATCATTAGAGGAATTCTGCTTGTAGTTTGAATTTTACAAAAACAGCTCCTTATTTTTCAAAGATTTGCAGGAACTTCATGACTAGATTCATATAAACTAGAATCAATAATCTTCCTGGGAGCCCTGCTAACACCCACATGTCTGCAGTCATCAATCACTATTTGCTCCTCCCATTTCCCCTTCCCTTGACATAAAAGAAACTGAACTCCACACTTTCTAAAGATGGATTTGAAGATTAGGTCTTCCATTTTCTTTGTGGGTGCCTTTGTGATCCATAAAGCTTTCTTCATTTCAAACTCTGAAGTTTTGAGTTATGGCCTTTTGACACATGGGGCACATTGGACCCGTAACAAGTAAATGGATTTCTTGAATTGTGTGAGCAAATTAATTGAACCCAAAGTGGAGGTCATAGGAACCTCTGATTTATAGTCAGTCAATGAAAAGCACAGGTAAACCTTGACTTGTGATTGACATCTAAAGTAGAGGGTGGTCTTGAGGGACTGAGCCCTTTATCTGTGGAACCTGATTATAACGGGGTGAAAGCTTGAGCTTCTAGCCATACAACAGCCAGTAAGTAGAGTAACAAAGAGATGGGGCAAGAAAAGTGACATTATTCAGAAAACTAGTAGGCTGATAAGATGGCAGACTAGTGGCCTAAAGAACCATTTTGAGCAAGTACAGAATCCAGGCCCTTTTTATGTCAGAGGAAGGGGGGAAAATGAGAGGGATTTGAAGTCAGGAGGTGATTGATGACCACAGACACTGGGTCATCAGCAAAGGCTCAAGAGGGATGCTGAAACTTTTTTGCTTTTGGTCAACAAATTCGGGTTTCTAGGGTCCCAGTCATGAAGTTCTGACAAATCTTTTTATAAACAATCATTATGTTTACACATACCTTCCTTATCTTCCTGTGAAAGCAGTTTTGAGTAGAAAGGTTTTTTCAGTAATTCCTAGACTACACATTAGATCTCTTTAATGATTAGCACATTTATGTGCAGGACTAAGCAAAAGTTGCTAAATGACATATTATGGGAACTGGATAGGTTTGAGAAAGACAGGGTCAGAAAGACTGATTGTTTTTTTCTGTTATATGATATCTCTGAGATAGGTAGTCTCAGAATTGAGTTGAGTCATAGGACACTTAGCTGATGTCCAAGAATTGATTGGTAAGGGGAAACTCACAAACATCCATTGTAATTGGTCTAGAATCACTTTTAGCACCTATATACTTATGTACAAACTACAGTGCCACTAGAAGGAGGAAAGGACTTTGTATTAAAGGAATATGATTAAAAGCTATGCAATTAAACTTTTTTTTTTAAATTTTTGAATCTTCCTTAAGTCTTGAACTGAAGTCTGTAGAATTCATGTCAGCCTTGAAATCTTATAGCAAGCAATAAGGACTATCCTTGGCAATCATGTATTATATCATTTTATACTTTTTATTTTACTCATCTCTTAAAATCCCCACAATTGCAGAAGTGAAAAAATAAAATCCCAAAAGCCCGGTAAGAAGAAAAGACAACATTGAACATTATGACATGAAATAGAAAAAAAAAATCTAAAATAACACTTTTAGGAACATTTGATTTGGCTTTTCAAAAGAAGAGTTTCTTTAGCTTAAGAACACAATCCTGAACTGAACAACAACAACAAAAACAATGAACAATAAACAGATAAACAGATGAGGACAATTGGTTTTCTGCAAAGGAATTGTAAGGGGGAGAACCTTGGAAGCATCTTACATCACTTTTTGTTTCTCCTGATTTTCCTAGCAACACAGTGAATTGCTAGGCCAGAACTATGTTTTTTTGAGTCAGAGCCCATGTCTCAGCAAACATATTTTGCTAAGTGGTTGGCATGGGAGGCATATGAAGGTAAATCAAGCTTTTTCAGCTCTCAATATGGGGTTGAATTCTGGACACAGAAATGATATGTTTCAGTTAACCTTTCTGGATATAATGATGTATGCATGCATTGCAAGTATATTTTTACCATTTTGGACACCCTTCCCAATGTGTTTGAATGCCTCCTGGAATTTGCCACCCAATATTCAATTACTTTATTTTCCTGCCTTGTATCCTAGTATATATTTTTTTTGCCCACTGAATAACTAGAGGTCGGCTTCCTGGGAAGCTAATGGCCCATAGTACCAACATTTCCTCACACTCTCTCTTTCCTATTAACGTATGCCTTTTTCTAAGTCATAAACTATGCCTATCCTTGCTATTTATGGGTGTCATTATATTAATTTATCAAGTGTCACTGTGTTTATTTATTTGACTAGAGAAACAGGCAATGAGTAAGGAATCATGAACATCAAAAGGCTATCATTTAGTTATTTGACTTTCTGATTAAACTATGTAACTTTTCATGGTTTTCTACAAGACATCTTTTTCTTATTCCTTTATTTCTGGCTCTTTATATTTCACCATAATTTAAACAATTTTTCCCTCCATATTCCATTCTAGGCCACCACTTTTTAACTCTCTATTTTCCTCTGCAACAGACTAAGTTTGCACCCTCCCCAAATTCATATGTTAAAACCTAATTGCCAATGTGGTGATATTTGTTGGTCTGGCCTTTAAGGGGATATTAGGTTATGAGGGCAGAGTTCTCATGGACGGGATTAGAGCCCTTATAAAAGAGACTCTGGACAGGTACCTCACCCTCATCCCCCATATGAGGACAAAGCTAGAAGATGACTATCTGTGATAGTGGGTTCTTACTAGGCATCGTATCTACCATTTCTTAACCTTGGACTTACCCGCCTCAAGAACTGTGAGAAATAAATTTATGTTGTTTATAAGCTACTCTGTCTATGGTATTTTTCTTGTAGCACCCTAAATAGACTAAGATATTTCTCTCAGAAAAATAATTCATTGTAGTGCCTTAAATCATGGCAACTGTGTACAGTAAATGTATATAATAATCTAGACTTTACCCTTGAGAAGAGGTTTCCTCTGAGACACTTACTTCCAATTGCCAATTTATAAGTAGATGTCCTTAAAGATATTTACACTCAACATTTATGGAAACAAGTCTTTAATCATTTTTCCACACCTGAGATTCTTCTCTTATGTTCTCTATATTAATAATTTCTTCTGTTATACAGCCATTTGATCAGAGCAGAAATGGTATTTTCCTTTCTTTTGGCTTTCAAATTCACTTAGTCATCTATCCATTTATCATCCACAAAATTTATTAATTCACATGTTCAGATACAAGTAGTGATCTACCAGTTACTATTTATGTACTGGATAGCACTAAACACACACACACACACACGCACACACACACACAAATGGTTCTGCTTTAATAATACTTGTATTTTAGTGCAAAAAGATAAACAATAAAAACAAAAAATATAGTATGAAATCTAATAATAAATTCTATAGATAAGGGTAAACCTATTTAAGAAGAAAAGTGAGTGTTGAAGAGAAGTAAGCTTTATTATTTTTTTGAGAAGAGTCAAGGAAGAATTCTTTAATAAAGTGACGTCTGAATAGTTCAGTAAAGGCAGTGAAGAAGTCACTATAGTCTTTCATTTTTAAAAATATAACTATATGAAGGAAGAGTAGTGTAATTAGGAAAGGGTATCAAAAGTTCTGAGATAGGAAAATGCTTGGCAAGTTCAAGTAATATTAAAGGATCAGAGTGATTGAAATAGAAGGAGTGGGGAGAAGAGTAGTATGGGTTCAGAATCCTGGCAGTATGGAAGGACCATATCAAGTAAGGTTTTGAAGGTCATGGTATTCTATTAACTGTTAGGTAACTGATGTGCAGTCGATTACCTAAAAATCAACTTGTTATGAACTCCTTTTGCTCTGTTGGCTGACTCAGTTGGTGGTGGGATTCTTTTAGTTTTTTTCCAGCTTTATTAAGATGTCATTGCAATGTATTACTGTTCGAGTTTGGATTTGCAGCATGTTGATTTGATACATTTATATATTGCAAAATGATTACCATGATGACTTTAGGCAACATTTGCATCTCATTACATAATTACCAATTATAACTTGTAGGGAGGACAGTTAAGGTCTATTCTCTTAACAACATTCAAGTATATGAGTATTATTAGCTATAATCACAGTGTTGTACATTAGATCCCAAAATTTCTTAATCTTATACATGAAAGAGTGAGGGCATAAGAATTGATTTTCTACCTCCTTTCTAAATTCTGGCTAGGCTACTGATCAAATTAACATGAGACAGATTAATAGGAGAAAACAACCAAATTTAATGCATATGTACATGTTGGGGTGCTGTAATAATATGAGACCAATAATATGAGACAAATAGAGCAGTTTAGCAAATATGCCATCCTGAGCTAAGGAGAAAGGGAGGGAGTTGTGATCTGGTACTTTAAAGGTCAGGAAGGTGCTTCACGTGGAGATTAAAAAGCAAATGTTTGTTAAGTAAATGTTTGCTGGGCCACCTTTTACAATGAGACACAAAGAGGACATTGATCAAAAGGGCTTACTGGGTCCTTCCCTGTGTGTCACACACTAGTTTATATTACCTTGTAGTCATCTATGATACCTCCCTTTCTGAAGCAGGTCCTCTATCAAAACCTGTCTTTCATTTTGAAAAATAACCAGCTTAATATCAATATTTCAAAAGGCATATTTTGGGGTGGCAAACTCTACTACTTTTCAGAAGTTTGTATCCTTTGACAAATATCTTCCCATTTTCCTCACCCATAACTCATTAATTGTCATTTTACTGTCTGTTTCTCTGTGTGGTTATTTCAGATTCCATATATAAGTGATGTAATACAGTATTTGTCTTTCTCTGACTTATTAGCATCAAGGTTCATTCAAATCACAGGGTTTCCTTCTTTCTCATAGCTGAATAATATACATCTTCTTTATCCATTTATCCATTGAGAGAGAGTTAGGTTGTTTTTATACCTTGGCCATTGTAAATAGTGCTGCAATGTAAATGCTTTTAGATATTTCTATGAGAGCTTGATTTCAGTTCCTTTGGATATACACCCTAAGTGGGATTTCTGGATCATATGGCGATTCTATTTTTAATTTTTTGAGGAACTTCCATGTGTATTTAATAATGGGTATACCAATTTACATGACCAGGAGTACACAAGAATTCCCTTTACTCCACACCCTAAACAAAAATTATCATTATTATTTTTATCTTTTTGATGATAACCATTCTAGCAGGTGTGAGATGATATCTCATTTTGGTCTTGAATTATATTTCTCAGTGAGTAAAGTTGTACTTTTTCATGTGCCTGTTGGCCATGTGTATGTCTTCTTGAGAAAATCACTTTTTCAGTTTCTCTGCCCATTTTTTTTAAAACAAATTGGATTTTCATTGTTGTTATTGAGTTGTATGAGTTCTTTATATATTTTGGATATTATCTATTTATCATATATATAATTTGGAAATATTTCCTCCTATTCTATAGATTGCCTTCTCATTGTGCTGACTGGTTCTTTTACTGTGTTGTTGTATTTAGTTTTATATAGTCAAGGTTATTTATTTTTAATTTTGTTGCTTATGCTTTTAATATAATATCCAAGAAACTATTGACAAGACCAATGTGAGGGTGCTTGGTTCCTTTTAAAATTTTAAGGTTTTAGGTCTTATATTTAAGTTATAATTTTTTTGACTTTGTATTTGTGAGTGGTATAAGATTATCTTCTACCAATTTCATTTCTCTGCATGTAGTTATCCAGTTTCCAGCACCATTTTTTGAAAAGACCATCATTTCCCCATTGAGTATTCTTGGATTTCTTGTCAAATATTACTTAACTATATGTGTAGGGGTTTATTTATGGGCTATCAGTTATATTCCTTTAGTTTACATGTCTATTTTGATGACCATAGCTTTGTAATACAGTTTGAAATCAGGGAGTGTGATACCTTCAGTTTTGTTTTTCTTTCTCAGCATGCTTTGACTATATGATGTCTTTTGTGGTTCCATACAATTTTTAGAACTGTTTTTTCTATTTTTATGAAAAGTGTCATTGGAGTTTTGAAAGGGATTGTATTGAATTTTTAGATGACTATGGGAAATATGGGTATTTAAACAATATTTGTTCTGATCCATGAATACAGATATCTTTCAATTTGTGTTTTCAATTTCTTTCATCAAAGTCTTACACATTTCAGTCTACAGATCTTTTACCTCCTTTGATATATTTATTCTAAGGTGTATTACATATTTTGATGTGATTGTGAATGGGATTTTTATGTTTTTATTGAGTTTATTGGGGTGACACTGGCTAACAAAATTATAGGTTTCAGGCACACAATTCTAAAACATATCAATTTGTACACTGTGTTGTGTGTTCATCACCCCAAGTCAAGACTGTCCAACACCATTTATGCCCCCCACGCCCTCCTCCACCTCCCCCTGCCTTTCCCAGCAATCACCACACTGTTGTCTGTGTCCATGATTTTTTTCTTTTTTGCTCAACGCCTCTATCCATCAAATGGTTTGTTTTAGTGTATAGAAATACAACTGTTTTCTACATGTTGACTTTGTATCCTGCAACTTTATTGCATTTATTGGTTAGTCATAGCAGGGTTTTGTTTTCTTCGTGGAATTTTAAAATATAAATTATCATATCATCTTCAAAAAAATAATTTCACTCTTCTTATTTCAGTGCAATTATCTATCTATCTATCTGTTTCTCTATCTATCTAATCTATCATCTATCTATCATCTATCTACCTACCTACCTATCAATCTATCTTACCTGGTTGGTCTGGCAGGGATTCTGGTATTATGCTGAATAGGAATGGGGAGATTGGACATACTCACCTTTTCACTGGTCACAGTGGAAAAGCTTTGAATGTTTTACCATTGAGTATGACGTTGGCTGTGGATTTCTCATAAATGCCCCTTATTGTAATTTAGGTATGTTCCTTCTATATCAAATTTATTGAGGTTTATTATTATAAAGGGATCTTACATTCTGTAAGATTTTTTTTTCTGGATTTATTGAGATGAAGATCTGATTTTTATATTTTATTCTATTAATGTGATATATGCCATTTATTGACTTGTGGATGTTGAGTTATTTTTTGCATATCAAGGATAAATCTACTTTATCATCATGAATGATAATTTAATGAGCTGTTGAAATAAGTTTGCTAATATTCTTTGAAGAATTTTTACATCTGTATTCATCAGGGGTATTTGTTTGTAATTTTCCTATAGTGGCCTTATCTAGTTCTGGTATCAGAGTAATGCTGTCCTAAGGATATGAATTTGGAATGTTTCTTTCTATTCAGATTTTTGGAAGACCTTCAAATGGATTGGCATTAATTATACTTAAATATTTGGTAGAATTCACCGGTGATTCCATCTGGATCTGGGCTTTTCTGTGTTGAGAAGGTTTTAATTACTGATTCATTCTCCTTACATATTATTTATCTATTTATATTTTCTGTTTCTTCATGATTCTGTCCTGGTAGGTTGTATTGATTTCCTCTGGGTTATCAAGTTTCTTGGTGTATATTAGTTTCTCATAATTCATTTTATTTCTGTGGTATCAAGTGTAATGTCTCCTGTTTCATTTCTAATTTTATTTGAGTCCTTGTATTTACTGAGTGAGTCTAGCTAAAGTCTTGTCAATTTTGTTTATCTTTTGAAAAATTAGCTGTTAGTATTGTTGATAGTTACTGTTATTTTTCTTGTCTTTACTTATTTGCACTCTATCTTTGCTATAAGATTTCTTCTTCTAAGACTTAGGTTTTTCTTTTTAATTAATTTTCTTTATTTTTTCAAATACATTTGTCTCTGCCTTCCCCCACCTACCCTTGCCCCCTCCCACCCCCTCCCTCAGCTCTTCCTCTTTGGTTTTGTCCATGAGACCTTGCTATACGTTCCTTGACTTTTCCCTTCCCTTCCCTTTCCCCTGTCCTCCACTCCCTTCACCCTCTTGTCTCTGTTTGATTTCTTTTCCATTCAGTGTTGCTGGCCTTATTTTCCTTGCATCTTTGTATTGTTGGTTAGATTCCACTTATAGGTGAGATCATATGGTATTTGTCTTTCGCACCCTGGCTTATTTCCCTTAGCATAATGCTCTCCAGTTACATCCATGCTGTCTTGAAGTTTAGTACTTCTTTTTTTCTTTCTGCTGCGTAGTATTCCATTGTGTATATGTACCATTACTTTTTGATCCAATCATCTACTGATGGGCATTTAGGTTGCTTCCAACACTTGGCTATTGTAAATTGTGCTGCTATGAACATTGGGGTGCATAGGTTCTTTTGTATTGGCGTTTTGGGTTCTTAGGGTATAGTCCCAGCAGGGGAATGACTGGATCCAAAGGCAGTTCCATTTTCAGCTTTTTGAGGAAATTCCACACTGCTTTCCACAATGGCTGCACCAGTCTACATTCCCACCAACAGTATACTAGGGTTCCCTTATCTGCACAGCCTCGCCAGCACCTGTTGGTTGTTGATCTGTTTATGATGGCCATTCTGACCGGTGTGAGGTGGTACCTCATGGTGGTTTTGATCTGCATTTCTCTGATGGCTAGTGATGCCGAGCATCCTTTCAAATGTCTCTGGGCCCTCTGTATCTCCTCCTTGGAAAAGTGTCTGCCCAGGTCCTTTGCCCATTTTTTGATTGGATCGTTTGTCTTCTTGGAGTAGGAGTCGAGTGAATTCTTTTGTATATCTTGGAGATCAAACCTCTATCTGATGTATCATTAGCAAATATATTTTCCCAAATGGTTGGCTCCCTTTTCATTTTGCTGATGTTCTTGTTAGCCATGCAGAAGCTTCTTATTTTGATGAAGTCCCACTAGTTTATTCTTTCCTTTATGTCCCTTGCTTTAGGAGACATCAGTGAAAAAATTGCTGTGTGGGATATCTGAGAATTTCCTGCCAATGTTCTCCTCTACGACTCTTATGGTGTTGTGACTTATATTTAAGTCTTTTGTCCACCTTGAGATATTTTTGTGTATGGTGTCAGCTGATGATCCAATTTCAATTTTTTGCATGTAGCCGTCCAGCTCTCCCAACACCATTTGTTGAAGAGGCTATTATTGCTCCATTTTATGCTTCTGCCCCCTTTGTCAAATATTAGTTGTCAATATAGACCTGGGCTCATTTCTGGGCTTTCTATTCTGTTCCACTGATCTATGGGTCTGTTCTTTTGCCAGTACCAGATTGTTTTGACTATAGTGGCTTTGTAGTAGAATTTGATGTCCGGTATTGTGATCCCTCCTACTTTCTGTTTCTATCTCAAAATTGTTGCAGCTATTCGGGGTCATTTATGGTTCCATCTAAATTTTTGAAATGTCTGTTCTATTTCTGTGAAATATGTCATTGGTATCTTAATAAGGATTGCATTGAATCTATAAATTGCTTTGGGTAGTATGGTCATTTCGATGATATTAATTCTTCCAGTCCATGAGCATGGTATATGCTTCCATTTATTTGTGTCTTCCTTAATTTCTTTCTTCAATGTTGTATAGTTTTCTGCATACAGGTCTTTTACCTCCTTGGTTAAATTTATTCCTAGGTACTTTATTTTTCTTCTTGACATATCGAATGGTATTTTTTTTCTGATTTCTTCTTCTTCTATTGCATTGCTGGTGTACAAAAATGCCTTTGATTTCTGAATATAGACGTTTTATCCTGCTGTTTTGCCAAAATCACATATTAGGTTGAGTAGTTTTCTGGTGGGGTCTGCAGGGTTTTCTATGTACACTATCATGTCATCTGCAAACAATGGTAGTTTTTCTTCCTCCTTTCCTATTTGGATGCCTTTTATTACTTCTCTTGTCTAACCACTGTGGCTAGGACTTCCAATACATGTTGAAAAGAAGTGGTGAAAGTGGACATCCTTGTTGTGTTCCCGATCTTAGTGGGAAAGCTTTCAGTTTTTGCCCGTGGAGTATGATGTTGGCTGTAGGTTTTTCATATATGGCCTTATTGCATTGAGGAATGCCCCATTTATTCCCATTTTGCTGAGTGTTTTGATCATAAATGGGTCCTGTACCTTATCGAATGCTTTTTCTGCATCTATTGAGATGATCATGTGGTTTTTGTCTTTTCTTTTATTTATGTAACGTACCACGTTTATTGACTTGTGTATATTGAATCATCCCTGCATGCCTGGGATGAATCCCACTTGATCATGGTGGATAATCTTTTGAATGTATTCTGGATGCGGTTTGCCAATATTTTGTTGAGGATTTTACCATCTATGGTCATCAGTGAAATTGGCCTGTAGTTTTCTTTCTTTGTAGGGTCTTTATCTGGTTTTGGGATTAGGGTGATGCTGGCCTCATAGAAAGAGTCTTGGAGTCTTCCCTCCTCTTGGATTTTTTGGAATAGTCTGAGGACTGGGTTAGCTCTTTCTTAAATGTTTTGTAAAATAATCCTGTGAAACCATCTGGCCCTGGGCTTTTGTGTGCTGGGAGTTTCTTGATTACTGCTTCAATTTCCCCAGCTGTTATCAGTCTATTCAAGCTTTCTGTTTATTCCTCCTTCAGTGTTGGAAGATATACTTTTCTAGAAATTTGTCCATTTCATCAAGGTTTTCAAATTTCTTGGCATATAATTGTTCATAGTAGTTTCTGACAATCCTTTGTATTTCTGTGGTATCAGTTGTTATTTCTCCTCTTTCGTTTCTGATATTATTGATTTGGTTCCTCTCCCTTTTTTTCTTGATGAGTCTGCTAAAGGCTTGTCAATTTTATTTATCTTTTCAAAGAACCAGCTTCTGGATTGTTTGATCCTTTGAATTGTTCTTTTCATCTCTATGTCATTCAGTTCTGCTCTAATCTTGACTATTTCCTTCCTTCTACTTGCTCTGGGATTTACTTGTTGTTGTTTCTCCAGTTTTTGAAGTTGTAGTGTTAGATCTTTTATTGGAAATGTTTCTATCTTTTTCAGGTAAGTCTGTATTGCTATGAACTTCCCTCTCAGAACTGCGTTTGCTGTGTCCCATAGGTTTTGGACTGTTGTCTGTTCATTTCATTTGTTTCCAGAAATTTTTTGATTTCTTCTCTTATCTCATTATTGACCCATTCACTGTTCAATAGTCTACTGTTAAGTCTCCATGAGTTGGCAAGTTTTTGAAGTTTCTCTTTGAGGTTTATTTCCATTTTCAAGCCCTTGTGGTCTGAGAAAAAGTTTGCTATTATTTCAATTTTCCTGAATGTGCTGAGGCTTGCTTTGTGTCCTATCATGTGGTCTCTCTTTGAAAAACTTCCATGAGCATTTGAAGAGAATGTGTATTTTTCTTCTGTGGGATGTAAGGTTCTATATATGTCAGTTAAATCTATTTGATTCAGTGCATCATTCAACTCCACAATATCCTTATTGATGTTTTGTTTGGAAGATCTGTCCATTTTTGACAGTGGCATGTTGAAATCCCTTACTATCAGTGTGTTGCTGTCTATATCTTTTTTGAAGTTTCCAAGATTTTCCTTATAAACTTGGGAGCCCCTCTGTGGGGAGCATATAAGTTTATAATGTTTATGTCTGCTTGATAGATTCTTCCTTTAAGTAGTATAAAGTGCCCCTCTGGGTCTCTTTTTATGGCCTTTGTTTTGAAATCTATTTTGTCTGATATAAGTATTGCAACCCTTGCATTTTTCTCTTGCCCATTTGCTTGGAATATTTTTTTCCATCCCTTTACTTTCAGTCTGTGTGGGTCTTTTGCTCTGAGGTGGGTCTCTTGTAGGCAGTATATGTGTGGGTCATGTTTTCTTATCCATTCAGCTACCCTGTGTCTTTTGATTGGGGCATTTAGTCCATTTACATTGAGAGTTATTACTGATAGAAACCTATTCTTTTTTTCTCTTTGTACCTGTGTTTTTCTCTTTCTCACTCCTTTCCTTCATCTTCTTAATCCAGTCCCTTGAGCATATCTTGGAGTGCTGGTTTGGTAGAGATGTATTCATTTAGCCTTCTTTTGTCTGGGAAACTCCTTATTTCCTCTTCTATTTTAATTGAGAGCCTTGCTGGGTAGAGCAGCCTTGGCTGTAGGCCCTTGCTTTCCATGACTTAGAATATCTGTTGCCATTCCGTTCTGGCTTGTAGTGTGTCTGTTGAGAAGTCAGCTCCTAGCTGTATCGGGGCCCCTTGTATGTTACTTTCTCCTTCTCCCTTGCTTCCTTGAGGATTCTCTCTTTGTCTTTGATAGTTGCCATTTTAATGATGATGTGTCTTGGAGTGGACCTTCTTGGGTCCCTCTTGAGTGGGGTCCTCTGTGCCTCCTGGATCCATGAGAGATTTTCTCTCCTCAAATGGGGAAATTTTCCATCATTACTTTTTTGAAGAATTTCTCTATCCCTTGCTCCTCTTCTTCTCCTTCTGGTATCCCTATTATGCGGATATTATTGCGTTTCAGGTTGTCCTGCATTTCCCTCAATGCCTCTTCATTCTTTTTAAGTGTTTTTTTCATTTCTTGTTCTTTCTGGAAGGTTGTTTTTCTTTCTCTAGTTTCTTTTTTTGTAATGTCAGGTTGTTTAATTGAGATATTTTTTTAATGTAGTTATTTATTGCCACAAACATCTATCTTAGGATAGCTTTTTCAACATTGCATAGGCTTGATATCGTGTGCTTCCATTTTCACTTTTTTCAAGCTATTTTTAAAAAATTTTCCTTTTGAGTTCTTCTTTGACTCATTAGTTGTTAAGGAGCATTTTATTTAGTCACCACTTTTTTAGAAATTTCCAGCATTCCTCCTTTTTTTGACATCTTGTTTAATATCATTATGAGAATAAAGATACTAAGTATATTTTTAATGTTCTTAAATTTGCTGAGACTTGTTTTGTGATCTATTATGTTATCTTTCCTGGAGAATGTTCCATGTGCACTTGAAAAAAAAAAGTATATTCTGTTACTTTTGGGCAGAGTGTTCTGTATACATTTGCTAGTTCCTTCTGATATATAGTTAAAGTCCAAGTTTTCCTCATTGATTATTTGTGTGTATGATCTATCCATTTTTGAAGTGGGGTATTGAATTCTCTGCCATTATTTCTATAAATATGCTTTCTACCCCTTTTTCATTTTCTTCCACTTCTGGGATACCAATGATACATAATTTATTTTGATGGTATCTTAGAGCTTTCTTTGCTCGTTTTTACTTTTATTCATTTATTTTTGCTTCTCTGATTAGATAAATTAAGTTTACTTGTCTTCTAGCTCAGTGATTCTCTCTTTTTGTTGTTCAAGTCTACTGTTTAAACCCTCTATTAAATTCTCTCATTCACACATTGCATTCTTCAGCTCCAAAATTTGTTTGGTTCTTTTGTTTTCTTTCTTTGTGGAACTTCTCAATTTGTTCTAGTGTTGTTTTACTGACATTATTCAATTTTCTTTATGTGTTCTCTAGTAGCTCACTGAGCTACTGTAGAACAATTAGTTTGACTTCTTTGTCTGGCAATTCCTGGATCTCCATTTCTGGGGGTGGGTGGCGATATGCAGTTCCTGAAGTTTTATCGTGTTTCTTTGGTGGACACATATTTTCCTGATTGCAATCCCTGTAGCCTTTCACAAGTATCTCTACATTTGAAAAATAGTCATGTCTTCCAAACTTCATGGACTGACTTTGATAAGGGAAGCCTTTCATGGTGGGGGCATGCTGACTTATCCTGTGACCCTGGATCTAGTGGTCCGGGGTACCATGTATGGATGTGTGTGGCAGCACTGAGTCCAGGGGCATTATACCTCTTCACTTTAGGCCACTGTGGCCCACAGCATCAACACACAGTTGGGAATCTACAGTGTATTTAAGTGTTGCCTTGTGGTCTCGTTTCAAGCAACTAGAGTAGGCAGGAGTAGTAGCTAGAGCTTGTGGTACATACACACTCAGCTGTTGGAGCCAGCAGGTGCCTAAATAAAGGCAGAGGTTAGTTTAAGACACACTTATAATGACAGGAACTAGAGCAGGTGGCAAGGACCAGGATCAACTATAGGCTCACTGACAGCTTGGAGACCCTGACTGTCAGTTTTTTCCCTCTGGCTGCATACTCTCCCACTGGGTATGTATGCTGCAGTAAAGGCTGGAGACAGAAGTTAGGATGGGCATATGCAGGTACACAGTTTTTGGGACTAGATACAGGTGGGCACAATGGTGCCCGTTAGTGACAGAAGAAAAAGCCTGATCCAGATATGCAAACATCTGTGGGAGCCCTGGCTATCAGTGTGATTTCCTATGGCTGCACAGTATCTCCCCACCACTGCAGAGGAGGCCAATGACAGGTACCATGCCAATGTTATACATTCAGCTGGAAGGACCAACCCCAAGCAAGAGCATAATGGTGGGCGTCAGCCAGAAGGGAGGACCTAGGGTGGTATTTTGTACTGATGCAACTGCAGAAGCCTGATCTAGCTATAAGTGTGGCTCCTTGGCTTTGAGGGGCAGGAAGGGACTCAAGTGGCTAGGGTCCCTACACTTGAACAGTTACAGAGACCTGGGACGTTTTTCTATGTGGGTCCTGGGCTCTGGCAGGGGTGGTCAAAGAAGGGAGTATGAAGGGTTTCAGGTGACTGGTGTCAGCAAAGGCATTTATCTGTGGGGCAAAAGATAGTGAGCTCTGGAGTGGATCCATGAAGGTTATGCTGGTCTTTTGCTTCCTCAGTGGCAACATTTGCTGAATTTGTCTGTAGAGCAGGTCACTGTGAACCACAATAGCTCTGTCTGCATGTCTGCTAATAATAACCTCTTCTTTGCTTTCTTGTTTTTAGCACTTTAATACAGCTCAGCTTTGCTGGTCTGGGTGGATAAAATTGAAGTGAAACTTTCGCACAGTATCTGTAGAGGCTGGAGAACTTGATTGTTCACCCCACTCTTAATTTTCTGGTCAGAGGACCTCTTTGGGGCTGATAAGTTTCTTCTTGTCACTGAACAATGCTGGCTTGCTGGATGGGATGATGCAGACAGAATGAAGTTGCCTTTCTTCAATTCTTATGTGATTATTCTGATCTTGTTGTTCCAGTGTTGCTAAACTTCACACATAGAGGTTAGAGATCTCTCAGAGTTGTTTCTTTGTCTGTGGATAGCTGTTCAATTGTTGACTTTTGTCAGGAGACAGGGAAGATGGCTTCCCCTATGTCACTATTTTTGTAGGAGGATGGGAATCTTGCTTGTGGTTTCTTATGTGAATATACTTGGATGTCAGATGAGCTTGCAGTCATTTGAAGATTCCACTCAGCTATATGTAGAGGTTTCTTGGCTGGCTTGGTATTGACTATTGGTTGGATGGATATCTAGTACTTTCAAACAGAGAGCCTGTGTGTGGCTTATTTATGTTTTAAGCTTATTCTATGGTAGGGCCTGGTTTTTAAGAAGGAGTGTTCTAAGAACAAGAGTTTCAGAATTGTGCATTTCAAGAAGCAGGAAGAGGAAGCTGCCAAGTTAGGTAAGGGCTATTTCTAGAACTGACAGATCATTATTTCTGCTGTATTCTATCAGTCAGAGCAGTCACTAGCCACCTATAGTCAAGGAGATGGAAAGCACTGGCTGGTATGGCTCAGTGGATTGCGTGCTCACCTCCAAACCAAAGAATCGCTGGTTCAATTCCCAATGCAGGGCACATGCCTGGGTTGCAGTCCAGGTCCCAGGTAGGGTGCATGCCAGATGCAACTGCACATTGATGTTTCTCTCCTTCTCTTTTTCTCTCCCTTCTTCTCTCTAAAAATAATAAATAAAATATTTAAAAAGAAAAAAATATTCAGAAATAAAAGAAAAAGGAGGTGGAGTGATAGACTCAACTACTTAGTGTGGAAGCAGCAAAATTACATTGCTGAAGAGTATACAAATGGTAAATATTATCTCAGCCACACTTGGAAAATAAAATGTGCCATGGTTGAGATATTGGGCTATATTTGTAATATATTGCAAAGGTACTAGAGAGTTTTGAGAAGAGAAAATGTATCAGATGACATAGCGTTATTTCACTGAGATACACTTTAGTGGTGCCAAGTAGAAAACTTGAGATCAACTAAGAAGTTATTGAAATGATCTAGGTGATGGAAATTAGTGGCTTTATTAGGGTGTTAGAAATGGAGGTGGCAAATCCAAATTGGATTGTGCATTTATTGTGAATAAAATTTTCTGATGGTTAGATGTAGGTTTTGAGAAAAATATAATAATCAAGCATTTTATCAACAAATTTGAGATACTTAGAAAACCAAGTTCTCAATTACTGAGATTGGGCAAACTCTAAGGACAAGTCTAGAGGATTTAAAATCAAGAGTTTAATGTACATGTTAAATTTGAAATGTTTATTATAAATTAAAATGGTGCTAAGTTTTGGGAATCCAAGTGTGGAGTCCAAGATGGAGTTATGAATTTGGGAGAAATCCGGATCTAGATGATTTTTAAACCATGAAATTTGAGAAGAGTGCACCTAGATGTAACATACTAAGTGTATATAATGAATAGGCCACCAAAGCCTGGGTCATTCAATATGTAGAGTTTGTGGTAACGAAGAAAAGGGTATTGATAGCTAAGATTGTCACTTTCTTGTAACATTCTCCTATGTATTCCCAGTAACAAGATTATAGATGTCTCTTCCCCACCCCAGCCCTCTTGATCCAAGCAAGCTCTTTATTCTTGTGGTCAGAATGATTTTTATAAGGGCAGCTATAGGGTTGACAGTGCACGAGTCCACTCATATATGGATTTGTTTTCAATAACTACTGTAAATGCACTTTTCCTTATGATTTTCTTAGCAATTTCTTTTCTTTGTCTTTATTGCAAAAATATGGTATATAAGATATATAACATATAACATATGTGTTAGTCAGCTGTTTATATTATTGGTAAGGCTTCTGGTAAACAATAGGCTATTAGTAGTTAAGTTTTGGGGGAGTCAAAAGTTATATTTAATTTTTTGACCGCAAAGAGTGTTAGCATTCCTAACCTATTGTATTGTTCAAGGGTTTACTGTAGTTAGTCATATGACATTCTCATTTAAAACCATTTGTCAGTTATCAGGGTAAAGTTCAAAGACCTTAGCCTTCTTGAATTACTAGCTGCTGTAACGTGTTCCTGTCTCATCTGCCCATATATTTTTCTTTACTTCCTGGACTAGATTCAGCCCATATGTTCCCCTGAGTCTCAGTGTATTTGGCCTGCTCATCCCTCTGCCTAGAATTTCACTCCACTTTATTCTTTTATCAATTAAACTCTTACTCACATATCATTTCTTCACTTAAATGTCATATGCTCTGAGATCCCTTTTCTTTATCCCCTATACATTACTTTAAATAAATTTCTAATTATATTATTCTGTATTTGTTGGATTAGCAAATATATGTCTTGCTCATTAAACCTCAACAGGCTTTATGTTTCTTTGACTCAATTTTTGCCCAAAGTCTTATAGAGTGTTGGAGACATCAAAAACACTATTTGTTAAATAAACTTATGTGCAAAATTGCTTGACCTCTCAAATGAGATGAGGATTAAATAACCTAGAATATAAATTTATCACATAAGAAAAAAAAATTGAAGTTATAATAATCTTCAGCTCACAATGCTACCCTACCTATGAAACTTTCTGATATGTTATCATGGCATATAAAGAAATCTTAGGGAAATAACACCTCATGTTTCACTTCATTGGCCACTAATTAATCTATTTACTCACAAAGCTGGGTTTTGTGGACAGCATTAGCAAGTCAGGGCTGCCAGGCACAGAGGTCCCTTAGCTCATTTGCAAGGTCCCACAAGGCTCTTTCTGTGAGCAAAGTTCATGCTTTTAATGAATAGACAGTCCCTTTTGATTTTCCAGTATATTATCCTGAATTCTTTTCTACAGTTTCCATTCTGAAGACTCCTCTGCCTTTTGGTCATTCCTCATCTTCATGAGTTGCAAACATTTTCCCAATGGGTCTAGCAAGCGAAGGCTTTTTACTGAACCATTTCCACATATGACAATATTTTCTCCTAGGGTGGTTAAGTCTTTTATCTCTGCAGCTTGAGATGAAAGTAATTTACAGCACAGAGTCTCTGTGTGTTGAAAGCATGACGGATGTCTTGTTTGTCTTGATTGTACCTGGCCTCTATTTCAGACATGCTCCAAATAGCCTGCCTTGTTGATGACTGTGGCTCAAGTCACTAACATTCAGCAGCAATAGCTCAACTGCAAATTGGTCACCAGCTTTCACTCGCCTGCCATTCTTCCTTCACTTAACGAATAATTGCCTTTTTTCCCCTTATATTTGTATTGAATTTAATTCTTTTAATTTTTTAATATGTCCTCAAGACCTTTCATGTCAATTTAAATTGTAATATGTTTTCTATCTAGAATATTGCCTCTACGTAGTAATGCTGTGTTTGTTTGCTCATCCTTATAATTTGATTCAAAACACTTACTGAATCATAAAAATTATTTATTTCATAAACATTATCATATAGTTTTCTAGTGGCTGCCATGTGATATAAGAATTACTATTCTCATTTCATCTTTCAATAAACTACATTTCCAAATAAACTTTATATTCACTTTTACATATATCTGAAAGATTCTCAAGAACAGTAAAATCTGGAAATTAAAGAACTATAAGAAGATAGTTTGATAACACTCTCTCCTTCTCTCTCTCTCTCTCTCTCTCTCTCTCTACACACACACATATATGCAACATTTAGTTTATTATTTTTACATCAGAATAGGAATTTTAGAAGTATCTTTTTGTGTCTAAAATTGATACCAAATGTATGGGTTTATAATGTATTTAGAAGGGATACACACTGCTATTGTCTAATATGTTTGAGGAATCCCATTTATGAAATAGAAGTTGTGGTCCAGTTTCTCACAAGTAAATATCAGTATACATTTAGGAATAACTGGTGAATTGAAATCCAGTATTTTATTTTAACCATCTAAACATGGAGTAAAGCAGGGAGGAAGAAATTTTCTAAAACCAGAATTTGTGATCATGTATAGTCTGAAAAACCAGCAATTATGAATTACTCATTAAGTACTGTCAGTATTCTGTTTTGGCAAGCGTTCTCTGATATGACAGGAGTCAAGGTTTATTAAGGTTTTCTAGAGAGTTTCTGGGTAGACATCTTTAAGAAGCTATTGCATAATGGTGAATGCTAATAGTAGAGTAATAGATTTTATTTACAGTGGACAACAGTGGTTTAAGAAATTAGATAATTATATCATAACAATGTACGGTCATGGGATTGTGTTGAGGACAAAGCTGGTTTTGTAACAGCAAGTGCCATATTTTTTTTGGTGGGAATAAGCTTCTATGTACAAAAGTACTGATATCAGTTTTTTTTTTCCAGTTTAGTTTTTCTGCTTTTTTTATACACAATGCAATTAGCAAGTGAGAACCTGCCCACATTACACCAGGAGAGAACAGAATAACAGAGCTTTAAATGTATTTCAACACCTGACTTTTTAGTTAATAAAGCTATGCAACTGTTAAAATTATACACTTACTTCATATTTCAGCCAATTAATTTGTATGAGTAAAATTAACAGATCTTATAAAAAACATCTCTCCTCTAACACACACGAAGCTAGTGGGCACGAATCTCACAGATGAGAAGAGCAACAGTTTTGGGTCACAAATTTTAAATGTGATGATTTATTTCAAGAAATCATGTCTATATTAGCCAACTTTTGGTGATTTTAAAAATTGTTTGTTTGTCTTTACAATAGGTGATTATTTCTCCCTGGCCAATATTATTAAAAATTATGGGTGTTAGTATATTGTTCAGGATCCAAGAAAATGTATAGCACAGATATATTGATATATTTATTATTGGTATGCATCAAGACTTAAAGTTGTTTTTTCAGAACTCTGAAGCACTAACAAATTAAATAATTGGGCGGAAACATTTTATTCTTTTATTTTGTAAGGTAACTATGTAGGAAAGTGATTCCCAAGAAAGTAGCTGCTTTGCACCATAATCGGTCAGTGTTTATTTGTTATGTACTGGAGTTTTTTTGTACTGCTGTGCAGAACTTGTTAAATACCTTCAAATTCAGAAAAAAGTTCACTTTCACATCTATGTGATTGGATGCTATCACTAAGTGCTAACCTTTTGTTAAACAGCTGTTCCTTTTGTCCCCATTGGCTTGCTCAGAGTCAAAGTTCCTCATGTGATGGAAATAATTCCCACCAGTTTTAAAATAGTTCATACTGTACGTTCAGAGACCATCAAGACTTTTTTTTTTTTTTAAATTAGAGGTACCCAATAAATAAACCTAGAATTTAAAGGATTTATAAGTTGCATGATTCCTGTGCTTGGAAGCATCAGAAATTTCAGAACTAGAAGAAATAAACATGTTGACCTATGATTGGGACTTGATTATGCTCATTTTTTCTTGCTTTTCTTTTTTATAAGCTAAGGAAATAGCAAGGCTAATCTTGTGATTGAGAGAAATTTCACTCCCATGCTTAGAATCCTATTATTCATTGTACTCAAAGGAAAGCTATACTTTCTTAGCAGTACATCTCCGGCCATGATTTCCTTTTTAGCCTCACTCACACCACTCACAATATTCTACTTACCAGTCACTCTGTGGTGTGCAGTTTCCAAGCTGTTTGAAAATCCATCCATCTCTTCTCCCTCTCTCCTTCCCATCCTCCCTCTTTCTTTCCCTCCCTCTCTCCCTTCCCCTTCCTCTTCTTCTTCTCCTTCCTCCTTCTCCTTCTTTTCTCTCTCTGTCCCTCCCTCCCTCTCTCTTTCTCGCTCTTCCTCTTTCTCCATCTCTCCTCCCTCCCTGATATGCCTACCTACATCAAGCTCTCATCCTTTCCCCTATATGCCTCCATTTCTCCAGACAAATGCCTGCTTATTCTTTCAGAAGCAATATTTAATTTCCGTTCCCAGGCTCCCTCCTCTGAGAGGCCTAACCTTCCCTTCACAGAATAGGTGGTCTCTCTGTGGCTCTCACAATACTCATTGCACTCCATGCCCCAACTTGACTCCAGCATCTAGAGCGTTCAGTCCTTAATATTGACTGGCTGCTATCTAGGCTTCAATGGTAATTACAATTTTTGGCCAGGTATAACTCATTCAAGAATTGTCTGGTTAATTAAAAGCTTGAACTGCAAACATTGTAGAAAGCATAATATATTATTTGCTGCCTGCAGTTGCTCATCAATACTATTTTTTAACTCCTTTTAATCTTGTTGTCATTGCTACTTCTCTGAATTTAATCTCTTAACTGAGTCTCTCTAATTGTCATCCACTTTTTTCTTTTTCATCCTACTTTCTTGACCTCATTTTAAAGGGCCACACGATTGGTCATTTTATTCTTGTTAAAATGTTGTATACATAACGTGTGTGTGTGTGTGTGTATATATATATATAATTTCCTTGATGCTTTTTCTCAGAATTCTCATGCATAATATATAGACATTTCCCAAGTTTCTCTTAGGGGATATTCTCTTTGTTAGTTTTCCATCAAATCTTACTCAGGTCCTTGGCCTCACCTCTCACTTCTGTGCCCTGGACCCTTAAATTATTATTTCCAGTCTGACTTATTTTTGGGGCTTTAGTCTGCATTTCCTGATTTGCACTGATTCTCCAGATATTTTCACTTAAATGTTCTGCTTCTTCAAATTCAACAGGTTTTTAAAATACTTCCTTTCACACACTCAGACAAGTTCATCTTCTTAATATCCCAATTCTTAAAGCTGCCTGGACTTGAAAGCTTTTCTTTCTTTGTGGTTACTTTTGGCTTCTCTTTTAACTCCTGGGCTCCTATGTCCTAAACACTTCCTCAAGTTTTCTTACATGCATATCCTCTTTCCTTTCTTCACATACCACTAGAGTTCCAACATTAGGTATTTCTTGCCCTCATTTAAAAAAAGAAAGAAAACCTCTCAATTTAATTGGCATTTCTACATCTATGTTTTTCATTATTCCTCTGAAAAAACTTTCATCCTTCTCAGAAATGCTAAGTGACTTTCTCTTCAAGAATAGCATCAAGTTAAAATAAGCTTGCATTCCAAAATCCAAACAATTGTGTCCCAAACAGCCTATTGTGATGCACCTCCCATTATTGCCTTTCTCAAAGTCTTTCCCAGCCTGTCATCCTCAGTAAATCCGGCATTTATCTGCCTTTGAGATATATTTATTCCACTCACTTAAACTGATGTGTACATTATAATCTTTGCTTGTCTGTTCTCTAAATACTGAAGTTAGTAATTTTCTTTTATGAAACTTTCTTACCTTATTTTCAGATTGCAGCCCACACTCATATAGCACCCTCTGCAGCAAGAATTCATAATTTATTTCTTTTATTTATCCCCATCTGGAAACTTAGTCTGCCCTATAAATAAGTGCTCAGTATAGAGTAATTGATTTTATTATGTTACTAATGAAAAGTAGTATCTACTTTGATTAACATTTTAATCGGGAAGTATGTCTGGTTAGGAATTTGGAATCTTTAAGTGAGCTAAAATAAGAAACTAAATTTTATCACTACCACATAGGATTTGAAAGAAAGAATACAGACTAACTGCTTTTTATGACTAATATCAGAAGGTGTGTCCAAATTAGATAACTATTTCTAAAATGTTTTTCTCACTTCAATTTGTTTACTTGCCATTTAATGAAATGTAGGGAGATAGATCACAATTTCTATGAATATTTTTTAAATTGCTTCAGTGGTTAAGGTCTGTTTTTCAAAGGGGATGTTACTTTATCATTTTGTCTTTAGGATGAACTAATTAGTTAGAAAATCCCAAAGATTCAAGTGAAGTCCCTGTAATGTTAATTATATCATCTAAAGCATTACCAAATTACAACCTTTTGCTTAATATAGATTACATGCACTCATATATATTTAAACAGTGAAGTTTCTCATTTTCCATTATCTTTCTTTGTATTCTCTATTATCATATTATAATAAGAATTCCTATTAAATATATTCAGTGTCCATGTCTCTTTAAACAATAAAATTGCCTTTCAAAATGCAGATAAAGCACATATATTTTATTTATATTTGACAATATATTCCATTAATTATTTGTGACCCTTTTAATAATATTTTATAAGTATTACTATTACTCCCCCATGACATTTAGAGCAATTCTGTGATTTGTCTAAAATGAGAAAAATCTCTAAATGGTAGACAATTTACATACATAAATATCCTTGAATCTTGCACCAAGCCCTCCTTGACTCTGTCACTTGTATGCTCATATCCTACCATTTCTTGCTTCTTTTTCAAATTCTAGAACTGCTTAACAGGCAGACAGCACACAAGGATAATTAACTCTATATTTGTTCTGGTACAAATGAGCAAACTGAGCTACAAAATTGTTGTTACTTACCTACTATCGCCCCCATAGTTACATGATGTTACTGCTGTAATGCAAATTCAATTGTGGATATACTGTAGTAACAGTCAAAGGCTAGGCCTACATCCTTGTCATTTTTTTCTTATTCTACAATGTCCAGTTTATTTGAATAAAACTAGAGCGTGGTGGAAAAGTAGAATCAAAACCAAATTTTTTTCCCTGAACACAAGTCAGCTTTAACAGTCAAATTCAATTCTGTATTAACTGTAGGAAGCCTAATAATCAGGTTTCTTAACAAGTATTTTTATCCAATTAACACTCTTAAATAGATATTTCCCTTATTGTTGCACATTGATAAAATTCTTAGCCACACGTAATATCACATTAACATAGAACAAAATAGTAGAAATTTGGGAAATTTATTTGGTAACTTTTAGACTGTTTCTTTAGAAATTGTTATGTTTTAGACACGGTTGGAGAATTTTTCAGGATTTGTTTACTTACTCATAAGGTCAGGGTCAAAAAGACAAATATTGTAAAAAATAACAAATATATAACATACATTTGAAGTATTAATTTTAATTATAATTCTTCTGACCCATTCTTCTTCCTTCTTTGATCTCTGTGCTATATAAGTTGTCCTTTGTTCAGATAAAACAGTATTGTAATTAACATAACTGTCATGGACGTGACTGATATACTCCATGTATTCTCTATCTTGTCTAGCTTCTCTGTAAAAGGGAACTAATGAAAAAAAAATAGATTGCTTTATTTTATATTTTTAGAATTTTATTTTCTTTTCATTTTTTTATTATCAGACTCTATTTATTTATTTATTTATAATAGTTCATTTTTTGTTGCATTTTAATTCCATCACCATTTATCCCCCCATGACCTCTTCCTCCTCCACCCACCCTCCTCTATTTTATTTGTCTTGTTTATGGATCTCTGTATCCTTTCACTTTAGCTTACAAATTACATATCCCTGTGCACTACCACTATATATTGCATTATCCTTGGCATATTATTTTCTTTTTACTGGTCCATACAGGTAGAATTTATTCACAAATAATTTCTCACATGAAGTTTGGGCTATATATAGAATCAGAGAATGATATTTAATCTTGGATTTATTACTTGCTAGCATTATAATCTTTGTGTAATTGTACCTATGTACATACACGTGTTTACATGTGTATATAATATGTGCACATATATTTAATTTTATTTTATATTTTTGCATAGTAAAATCAACTAGTTTTTATTTAGGTGTACAGTTCTATTAATTTTGACACACATTTAGATGTGTGTTACTACCACAATATACAAAACAATTCAGTTCAGCATGCAGAAGAATGCCATCACTCCACACACCCTCCCTGCTGTCTTTTATAGTCATACCCTCCTCCAGCTCCTAACCCTTTGCTATCACTGATCTGTGCTCCACAACTGTAGTTATCTGCTTAAAGGATGCCATATACTAGAGCCATGCTGTCGGTAAGCCTTTGAGACTGGCTTCCTTCATTTATTATAATGCCTTGAGGTTCATTGAAGCTGTATGTATCAGTAGTTTGTTACTTTTTATTGTTGAGTAGTATTATATATCACAGTTTTTAAAATCTATTTTAAAAAGTTACAGACATTTGGTTATTTCCCAAATAAATAAAATTAAAATTTTCCAAGTGAACAAATGCGCTATTGTCATAGACAGGTATTTTTGTGACCATTACCTTTTATTTCTCTGGGATAAATACCTAGGAGTGTGGTTTCTGGGTCATATTATTAAGTGTTAGTTTAACTTTCTAGGAACTGTCAGACTCATTTATAATGTTTTACCATTTTGTATCTTCCCATCAACAGTGTATTGAAGTTTCAGTTTCTCTATATCTTTGCCAGCATTGTTTTTATTGTCAGGTTGTTTGTGTGTGCATGTATATTTAGTGTATATGTGTGTGGATAATATATATTATTGCTTATGTACTTACATATATTTATTTTAGCCTTTTTAGTATATGTATCATGGTATTAATGGTTAAAGGTGAGGAATATCTTTGGACAATAATGTAACATTTTAATTCGATTCCTACTCTGTAAAATGGAAGTTACTAGAATATTTGAGCATAAAAATTTTATGCTTTTTAAACAAATGTTATAAAGCAGGAGAAATTTTAGTTGATTTTAATAATAGGCTATACACATAGAGTTCATAATTTGAATTATTTTGCTGACAAAAGCATGAGAAAGCAATACATTTGGAGCCAAATGATTAAATACAGTTTGAAAGATTTGTTTTTTAGACACAGTAGACAATATAGTACTACATTCTATAAACTGAAAAACAATTGTTATGGACCAAAAGTATGTCCATCAACTTTACTAAGGAATAAAAAAGATGCAGAAGTAGAGGAGACAGTGTGTGTCTGAAAACCCTAGAATCTAATTGGAGAACTAAGTATACCATGCATGAACAAAGTATTAGAGAATGATTTAAGAATATATGTCATATAGTAGGCTGTTATGTTATGTGCATAGTTTCAGAAATGTATCACTTTGGCTCTTTTAAGAAAATCATGCAAAATTTTTACTTTTATCTTTCAATATGATACAAATAATTTCAAAGCACTCATTTTAGAACATTCTACTTTTTCTTTGGATGACTTAAAATTAATTTACCTACCTAAGGAACAAAAATATGATTTCATAAACTTGAAGCTGTAGGAAAAATATCAATCAATAGCAATAGTTATCATCACTATGAAGATGAATTTCTAGATTCCTGAGAATGAACAGTTTATTGCACATTCTGTTACGAAGAAATTTTTTACTTTAATAAAAATCTCATTTAACCTCTAAAAGTTGTTAAACTTTCTGTTTAAAGTAAAGAACTTGTTTGTTTTGTAAGTAGTAAGTTTAAAATTCACTAAAAATGTTAGAAAATATTATTGTTTAATCTGTTTTTGAAAGGACATGGATTAGAGTACATGTTGGAATACTATTAAAAAAACACTGAAAGCAAACATTGATGGATATAAATGTAATTATACCACAACTAATTAATATAGTCTTTTAGGAGCAAACAATTTCCCTTGCTACTGTAATTTTTCTTATTTTTTTTTACAGATAAGAAAATTTTCAGTGTGACTTAAAATGCAGATAAAACAATGTTAAATTCTAATTTTTAACTTGATAAGGACCTGTAATCACTATCACTTGAAGGTTTACCACTTGACAAACAATTAGACTTGGTATATAGTTAACTTTTTATATTAAACATTTAGCCATAAATGTTTAGAACAGGGTATATTCATGAATTTTTCATCCACAAAAGAGATAAAACTTGATTTGATGAAGTTTATAATTAAACAATCTGATATCACAGATTTTATTTATAGAGAAAAAAGCTTAGTCCAATTTAGCTGTCAAAAGAAGATCTATTTTAAAACAAAATTCAACATATTAACAGAATTTAAAGTCTTCAGGATGTATAAAATCAGCTGTAAGCTGTTGTACCAGTAACTTTTGGAGATGAATTGTATCTCTCTGCAGTTCTTAAATAATAATAACTCAATATTCATCAAAATATTTTTAGCTTATAACATTGAAAGTTATCATTGCTAAAAACCTGACATTATTTTATTTTATACACCTGCCTGTGCATGTATTTAACTCTCCAACTACTAAATAGCATATGGTTTATCTTATAATCTGCCTCTGAGGAAAGCCATTATTAGTTGGAGTCTTCTCTCTTTAGCTTGTAAGGTGTCTCTATATGTTTTTGATTTTCATGTTCATTTCTGCATTAAAATATGGCATTTGTGTGTATCTTACTGGAGAATTAACATTTAATGGGTATCACTAAAAATAGATTCCTGTTTATTAAAATGTGTCCCAAATTTTGGGTGCAGAAGCCTGATAAGAATCCCTAGACAATATCAGAAAAATAACAACTCTTTCTTTCTGTTATGTCTCTCTTTCTCTGTCCTTTGGAGCTACTCATATGCCATTGACTACACAATTTCTACTCTGTACCAACTTGAAAGATCAACTTATTTTATTACATTTTCAGTAGAAACACTATGCAGTTATTAGGTAATAAAAGGATACCTGTCATGTAGTCAGTTGAGTCAAATCTGGTTCTTTGTTTTTTAAGTATAGTTGGTATACAATGTTATATTAGTTTCAGGTATAAAATATAGTAAGTCAACATTTATATACCTTACAATGTGATCACCTCATCAAGTCTAGTAATTATCTGTCACTGTGCAAACTTATCACACTGCTATTGATTGTATTTCTCATTGCGTATTTTATTCTTGCCCCCACTCTTCTCCTCTCTGGCAACAATCAGTTTGATCTCTGTTTCAGTGAGTCTTAGTAAGTTCTTAATTGGAATGACAATGGTTGAAGCCCAATCTTTTTCACATCTGTAGTCTGAAGAGATTTTGGTGTAAAGTAAGAAGATAGATTTTGGAGTTCTGCAGAAATAAATTCAGGCCACATCTGTGCTTTACTAACTTGGTAAGCCATTTTAAAAAATAAAGTAAGAAGATGAGATGGTATATAAAATGCCCTATGAATTAAATGACCAAATTTAAAGTTGTATAACACCTATAATTGAAAATTTTTTTTAAATGGGTTAAAAAAGTACCCTCATTTCTAAACTTTGACAACTAAAATTTGTCATAAAGTGTTTCCATATTTAGTACCTATCTGGCCAGAAGAACATCAGTTAGATTGAAGATTCTTCTTGGTCATGAATGTTGATAAATTTTTTTTTTGTATCCATAATGAACAGCACCCATGAAAGAAATGATCATATCTTTTCTATTAAAAAATAATGTTCCTTCATTTTTTCAGTCCTTCTGTAATGTCATATATTCAACATAATACTGGAAGTCCTAACCTCAGCAGTCAGACAAGAAAAAGACACGAAAGGCATCCAAGTTGGAAAGAAGGAAGTAAAACTGTCATTTTTCGCAGCCAACATGATAGTGTACATACAAAACCCTATAGTCTCCATAAAAAATTATCAATTTAATAAGTGAGTTTGGCAAAATAGTGCAATA
This sequence comes from Pteronotus mesoamericanus, assembly GCF_021234165.1. Lineage (NCBI taxonomy): Eukaryota > Metazoa > Chordata > Mammalia > Chiroptera > Mormoopidae > Pteronotus > Pteronotus mesoamericanus. The sequence goes on along the minus strand of NW_026555245.1, from coordinate 27,454,652 downwards.
CAATGTCAATATTCACAAATCAATGGCATTTTTGTACACCAAAAATGGACTGTCTGAAAGAGAAACTAGGGAAAAAAAATTCTTTTTATATCAATAAGAAAAATAAAGTACCTAGGAATAAATTTAATCATGGAGGTAAAAACCTATACTCAGTAAACTACAGAATACTGAAGAGAGAAATTGAGGAAGATACAAATAAATGGAAGAGTATATTGTGTTCATGGATTGGAAGAATTAACATCATTAAAATGTCCAAACTACCCAGCAATCTATAGGTTCAATGTAATTCCTATTAAAATATCAATGGCATATTTTACTGATCTAGAACAAATATTCCAAAGATTTATATGGAACCAAAAAAGATGCCAAAGAGCCTCAGCAGTCTTGAGAAAGAAGAACAAAGTTGAAGGGAATCACCTGATATCAAACTGTACTACAAGGCCACTGTAATCAAAACAGTCTGTTACTGGTATAAGAGAGACACATAGATCAATGGAACAGAATAGAGAGCCCAGAAATAAACTCATGTCTTTATGGCCAATTAATATTTGACAAAGGGGGAATGAATACCCAATGGAATAAAAATAGCCTCTTCAATAAGTGGTGTTAGAAGAACTCAGCTGGTACAAAAAAAAAGAAAAAATAGAAAGGAAAAAAGGAAATTAGACCACCAACGTATACCATACACCATAATAAACTCAAAATGGATAAAAGACTTGAATATAAGTTGACACCATAAAAGTCCTAGAGGAAAACATAGGCAGTAAAATTTTGGATATCTCATGCAGCAATATTTTTTGCTGATATATCTCCTAGAGCAAGGGAAATAAAGCAAAAAATAAGCAAATGGGACTACATCAAATTAAAAAGCTTCTGCATGGCTAAAGAAACCATCATCATAATGAAAAGGGAATCAACCATATGAGAGAATATATTTACCAATCATATATCAGACAAGGGTTCAATCTCAAAAATTTATAAAGAACTCATATGACTCAATCCCAGGAAGACTAAAAAATCCAATTAAAAAATGGGCAATGGGCCTGGATAGACACTTCTCCAAGGAGGACGCACAGATGGCCCATAGACATATGAAAAGATGCTCAACATCACTAGCCATCAGAGAGAAGTAAATTATAACCACAATGAGATAACACCTCACACCTGTCATAATAGCCATAATTAATAAATCAACAAACAAGTGCTAGCGAGGGTGTGGAGTAAAGGGAACTCTAGTGCATTGTTGGTGGGAATGCAGACTGGTGTAGCCACTGTGGAAAACAATATCGAATTTCCTCAAAAAATTAAAAATGGAACTGCCTTTTGACCCAGTGATTCCGCTTCTGGGAATATATCCTAAGAATCTTGAATAACCAATTCAAAAGAATTTATGCACACTTATGTTCATAGCAGCACTATTTACAATAGCCAAGCACTAGAAACAGCCTAAGTGCCCATTAGTAAATGAGTGGATCAAAAACCGTGGTCCATTTATTTACACAATGGAATACTACATTGTAGAAAGAAAGAAGAAACTCTACCTTTTTTGACAGTGTGGGTGTAACTAGAGTATTTTATGCTAATAAGCTAGTTGGTGAAAGACAAATACCATATGATCTCACCTATAAGAGGACTCTAATGAACAAAATAAACTAATTAGCAAAATAGAACAAGAGACATAGAAACAGAGAACAGACGGACAGTGACCAGAAGGAAAGGGTGGAGGGAGATAATGTTGGAAAGAAGGGGAAAGGATTAGTCAAAGAACATGTGTGAATGACCCTTGGGCAGGAACAATGGTGTGGGGATTGAATGTGGGAGCAGGGGCGTGAGCTGGGCTGAGGACAGCAAAAGGGGAAATATTGGGACAACTGTAATAGAGTAACAATGAAAAATTAAGAAAATAAAATGCCAGTGGATCTGATAACATTCTCCCCCTACCCCAGCCTAGGCAATTCATGGCTTTTGGAGATAGAACTAAGGAATCCATGTTTATACTCCTTCTTATCCTTTCTCATGTTAAATTTCTGGGCAATAATTACGAAGTTCCAAGTAGCTACTCATTTGCTTTCCCCAAGTAATTTTCTGAAATGAAATAATGACCATGTATAAAACATTCTCAAGTAACTTTAAACAGACATGGCACATAGACAAAGTACTAATTGTCTTTGTGACATTCTGTGTGTGACATTTCAGGACTGTCTTGGCATCTATTCAAGTATATATTTCCTTCTTATTTTCACCCTACAAGTATGAGGCTCTACAGGGTCAGGTCTGGTCCACCGTTACCTCTAAGCTCTCATCTTTTTTCATCCTCATCTTACGTACTCTGCTCCAGTTATTCTGGTCTCCTTCAAGTTCCTGTACCACAAGCCTGAAAAATAATGAGAATTTGCACTTGCTCTTTCCCCTCACTTCTTTCGGATTTACACTCAAATATAACATTCTCATGGGAGACTTCCCTAACTACCTATTTGAAACCATTACTTTTACCGCAGTCCTATCCCCTTCCCTTGTATTGTTTTTCTCCTTAACACCTATCATTATCAAGTATATCATGTATTTTCTTTATTGATTCTGGTTTTTGTTTGTATGCCCTACAAGAATGTAAACCTCATGAGAGCAGGGAGTAGTTCTTATTTTGTTTACTGTGATAACTTTAGGGTTTTAGATAAGTTGCAAGCAAGTATTAGGAGCTCAATAATATGGATTGAATGAGTGAAGGGACAGCTTACAACTCCTGAATTTGTTTTCCCCAGTGAAGAACATATTTTCTATTGTTGGCAGTTGCTTTTATTTTTCTACTTTATTCCTCAGAAATTCATTGAGCCAGAGTTCTGCTTAATGGTTTTTCAAAAGAATGAATGAAATGAAAAATGTCTACCAAATTTAAAGAAAAATCTTTAATTAAATGGGACTTTTCTCTTACTGAATATGATGGATTTTCTCTAGTATCTGCTTGCTATTTTCTAGAGGGAAACTATTCCAGGGGATAAAATTTGCCTTATGATACAGTTTTTCCAAGTAGATATATAATTCATTAATAATGATAATGCCTATTGGCTATTTACTAACTGCAAAAGACTTTAAATATATTATCTTATGTAATTTTCACAATAAATCAATTAAATAAACATTATTTTACCTGTACTAGAAATGAGGAAATAGAATTTAAAGAGATTAAATAATTTTCCTAAAGTTGCCTGGTTAACAGTGCTAAGACTTAACTTCATAGTAAATAAAGCACATTCTTTAAGAATAGTACTTTATCTTATTAAAGTTACAGAATTATATTTATTCCAGTTACAGAGCTGGAAATAATAATAAAAGCTGTCCATAATGTTAATTATTTAGATAAAGAAATGAGATCATAAATGATTTGTCAAGAGAGTTGTGAAAAAAATCTCATAAGATAAAAATGAGAAATATTTCCTTCTCTCTATACAGCTGTGGAACGGTATATTCAACATTATAAAGCTATTCTTACAAAAAATTATTCCTAACAGCAATCTAGTGATACACCCAAATTATAAAGATTCTATTTTTGTTTTTGGATAATTTTTAAGTTTTAACAAGATGTCTATTTATACTGGTTTTCTTAACATGTAACCCTATTAAAAATTAAACTAAAATCTTTAGTTTCTGAAAAGAGAAAATATGAGAAAAAATACAAATTTAAAATAATATAAATAGGCATTGGAAGATGGCAGCTGACTAGGTAGAAGCTAAGTCCATTTGCTCCTATACCCAACCTGATTTTCAGCTGAACTTCTGAAGATCAATCTGAATAATCAACTGAATCTTAGCTGGTGTGATGTCTTGAAGCCAAGGAGTACTAAAGATGTTTCATATTGACCGATAAAGGGGTCTCATAAGAAAAGGGGAAAACACCTTGTACGTAGCTCCTGTCACAGCTGGGAGATCATACAGAAATCACAGCTTTGTAGATCCCTCACCCCTCAGAGCCAGGGATCACAAACCTAAACTGTGGGAGACTGGGAGGATCGTGTTCCAGTGAGACTATGAGACCCAGGCTGAACTCTCAAAAGGAGCACAATTTCCATTTTTGAAGGACCAACCAGGAGAGCTTGGGATAGAGGCTCAGACTGCAAAAGGGACTAGGTCACAGCACTCAGATCTATCAGAGGCACCTACAGGCTCTGATAGATCCAGGTGCTATCAGAGTCAGCCTGTAGGTGACTCTGAAGGACATTTTGTTTATTGGAAAGGATTTATGCATGGAGAACCAGACAGTGACTAAGTTCTGTGGCATGGGTACTGTGGCATGGGCATACAGACTTTTAAAAGGAAGTGAAATGTGGACAGGCAAGATCCCTGTGCACAGCCACTGTGCCAAGAGAGAGAGCAAATTGAAATTGCAGCTCTGGAGCTCCCTCCAGAACTATGGGACCATAAAAACACCCATTGCAATAAAGAAGGAAGGGGAGACTGCAAGGTCTCTGGCAGTGGAAAGCAGTGAATTTCCAACACACCTGTGAAAATCGGATTGCAAATTCAGCGTGAAGAGAATCTATGGTGCCAGATTGAAGAGTGCACTGTATGAGCTCAGACCAAGAGAGAAACCACACTGATGCAACAGGGCTTCTGAGGGCTGCCGACAGGAGTGGCATAAGAGGATCTCTGATTATGAGGGAGACTCAGGGGGAAAACCAAAACAGAGAACTGGCTAAGTAGATTGGGAAAAGAGAACTGGTTTCCTGACTCTCAAGTATGTGGGCGTCCCACTCCCCCCCACCCCACCGCCGCATCATGACCTGTACCTGCTGCTGTGGCTGCAGAAAACCTAGCTGAATAGGAAAACTCTTCTTTGGCCCATTCTGAACTTTTCTCAGTTGCACCAAGCCACAATGGATCTTTGGGTCTTTTCCCCCTGAGACCAGCTGGGCAGAGAGATCAGAAATTCACACAATGAAGGTTTCCTTAGGCCTTACCCAGTGTGGCTTGCATGTAAACCAGGTTCTGCACAGGGCAGAGTTCTGGACTGTGCCTCCTGCAGAGGCTGTGGGCTGGGAGTTAAACAGGCAAGAGTTGAGTGCCTGGAATACGTTGCAGAGAGGCAAACCCACTTTCAGCCTACAAGACCCTAGGAAAGGAAAAGAGTGCCTATCTCTCTCCTCTAGGGTTGCAGACTCCACCTCCAACAAGGGAACTGCAAAATAACCCTGCCAGGTCCAAGATTCCCCTACTTGGAGCATTTCTACAGGGTGAAGAAAGAGAAACTCCAAACAGGGACTTTCAAAGTGTGAGACCTTTGGAGGAAATTGCCTGGGAACAGGACAGAGCTTAACGTCATACTGAGGTCTTGGGATTTAGAAAGAGATTTTAGCCCCAACCTACAGTCTGGTCCTGCCCCCAACCCCTACAGGAGACTCTTGATCTATCCCTTGAAGCCCAGAGCTGCTGACTTCACTCCTGAGAAGGGAAAAGTTGAAATGTAGCAATCCAGAATCAACAGTGAAGCCTCCTGAGGAAGCAAGTGCTAGAGCTGCTGGCAAAGACTGAAGCAGTTGCCTTTGAATAGGGGCTGTGCTTCCCTTATGGAGTGCCCCACAGATTGCAGGTCCAACAAAGTGGAAACCTGCTAGCCCTATCCTAACAGACCTGGTCTCAGCTAACAGACCCTCATCAAAAGGCTCTGGAGAAAAAAAATGTAATTTCAGGGAAGAGCAGAGTGGCTGAAACGGGGAGGCTGTCCTCAGGGAGCCTTGGCTCTTGTACAGAGCTGCTACCAGCTCCAAGGAGGAAAGAGGTTGCTCTTTTACACATGCTGGCCCCTAACATGCACAAGCAGGTTCAGTAAACGTAGACATGAGCTGCAAACAGCCTGGTAGCTACAGAGATAGCCTAGGGTTGGTTACATAAAATTTTTAAAGCTGACCTCTGTCTGAACTCCATCCAACTGGAACCAGAACCAACAAAATTGGTGGTGGGCTTCTGCTAACTAGCCACACAATCAGTATACCCAAAGGGGGATTCCTACAGTCTCCAGACCCTGCTGGGAACAATGCCTCATCAAGGGGCAGTGAGTGCACAGCATCTCACACACAGAGGTCAAAGGTTACTCATAACAGTTTCCCAGCATGAAGAGAGAACTCTACCCACAAAAGAACCATCAGCATTTAAGATGCAACTACAAGGGGGTTACAGAGCCTACAAGAAACACTCCTGGACCATGGAGATCAGATGCTCTGAAGGATTGGTCAACTGACCCCACCAAGACCCCTTTAAAATAAAACAAGCAAAGTGGGTTCAGGAGAAATAGCATACCAACACAAGACACAGAGATCAAATTAAGAGACAAAGAAAAATGCCTCAAGTAAAAGAACAACAGAAATCTCCACAGAAAGAATTAAAAGATATAGATGAAATGGAAGGAGCACAAATACCAGAAACAGAGTTTAAAATAATGGTTATAAAGATGCTCAAAGACCAGAGGGGAAGAATAGACGATCTCAGTGAGAACTTAAAGAGGTAATTAACATTAAAAAGGATATTAAAACCATAAACAAGAACGAGTCAGAAATGAAGATTATAATATCTGACATGAAGAATTTGCTTGAAGGGTCAAGAGTAAGTTAGATGAAGTAGAGGACTGAATCAGTAAATTGGAGAACAGTATGACAGTATCCACCCAAAGAGAAGATGAAAAAGAAAAGAGAAATGAGAAAAGTCTAAGGGACCTTTGGGATAACATCAAACATAAAAACATCCACATCATAGGAGTACAACTAGGAGAAGAGAATGAGTGATAAAGAACCTATTTGAAGAAATAATGGCAGAAAACTTCCCCAGCTTGATGAAAGAAATGAGCACATATGTTCAGGAAGGACAGAGTCTCCATGAAGATGAACCCAAAGAGATCTACACCAAGACATATCATAATTAAAATGGCAAAGCTTGAAGGCAAAGAGAGAATTTTAAAGGCAGCAAGAGACAGTCAGTTACATAGAAGGGAGCCCCCATGGGACTTCAGCTGATTTCTCAACAGAATCACTACAAGCCAAAAGAGATTGGCAGGAAACATTCAGAGTAATGAAAGCTAAGTACATGCAGCTTTGATTGCTCTACCCAGCAAAGCTGTCATTTAAAATTGAAGGTCAAATAAAGAGCTTCCCAGACAAAGTAAGGTTAAAGGAGTTCATTATCACCAAAACAGCATTGAAAGAATGTTAAAAGACCTCCTGTAAGAAGAAGAAATAGACAAAAAATTAGGTACAATATAAAAAAATGGAAATAAATAAGTACTTATCTATGTATAATAACCATAAGTGTAAATGGATTAAATGCTCCAATCAAAAGACATAGAGCAGCCAAATGGATAAGAAAACACGATCCATATATATGCTATCTAGAAAAGACCTACCTCAGAGCAAAAGATTTCCACAGGCTGAGAGTAAAGGGATGGAGGAAAATATTCCAACCAAATGGAAATGAAAAAAAAAAAAAGAAGTGATGATAACAATACTTCTATCTGATAAAGTAGACATCAAAATGAAGGCCATTAAAAGAGACAGAGAGGGGCACTACATAATTCTAAAGGGATCAACCCAACAATAGGACACACCTTTGTAAACATATATGCACCCAATTCAGGAGCACCTAAATATATTTTAAAAATCTTGGTGGATGCTAAGAAAAATACTGACATTATTGTTATAACAGGGGATTTTAACACTCTACTGTCAACAATGGACAGATATTCCAGGTTAAAAAAAATGATATAGTAGCTTTAAATGATACACTAGATCAAATAGACTTAATTGATATTTATGGAACATTTCACTCGAAAGAAGAAGTATATAGAGTCTTCTCAAGTGCACATGGAGCATTCTCAAATATAGACCATGTTAGGCCACTAAACAAGTCTTAACAAATTCAGAAAAATTGAAATCATATTAAACATTTTCTTGGATCACAATGGCATGAAATTAGAAATCGACCTCAATAAAATAACTCAAAACATTCAAATACTTGGAAACAAAATAGCATGTTATTAAATAATGTATGGGCGACCAATGAGATCAAGGAAGAGATCAAAAAGTTCCTGGAAACAAAAGAAAATGAACACACAACAAGCCAAAAATCTATGGACACAATGAAAGCAGTCCTGAGGGGGAAATTCTTAGCAATACAGGCCTGCCTCAAGAAGCAAAGAAGCTGGATCCAAGAAACACGCCGAGACACATCATAATGAAATTACTCAAGATTAAAATAAGGAGAGAATCTTAAAAGCAGCAAAAAATAAAAATAAATAAAAAACACTAGACAGTTACCTACAAAGGAGTTCTCATAAGACTATCAGCTGATGTCTCAAAAGAAACCTTACAGACAGGAAGGGGCTGGAAAAAAGTATTCAAAGCCATGAAAGGCAAGAACATACATCCAAGATTATTCAGCAAAGCTATAATTTAGAATGGAAGGGCAGATAAAGTGCTTCCCAGATAAGGTCAACTTAAAGGAATTCATCATCACTAAGTCCTTATTAAATGAAATGTTGAAGGGACTTATCTAAGAAAAAGAATAAGATCAAAACTGTGAACAATAAATGACAACAAACTCACAGCTATCACCAACTGAACCTAAAAATAAACAAACAAAACAAACAAAAAAAACAAACAAACTAATCAAACAACTAGAACAGAAACAGAATCACAGAAATGGAGATCACACAGAGGGTTATCAGCAGGGCAGGGCAGGGCAAGGGGAGAATTGGGGAAAATATAAAGGGAATAAGATGCATAATTTGTAGGTACAAAATAGAAAGGGGTAGGTTAAGAATTGCATAGGAAATGGAGAAGCTGAAGAACTTATGTGTAAGACCCATGGACATGAACTAAGGAGGACAGGGGGTGCATGACAGAGAGGGAGAAAGGGGAAGAAAAATATGGGACAACTGAAATAGCATAATCAATAAAATATACAAAAAAGATAAAAAAATTTTGTTACTTATAAAATACAATACAGATGATAGTGATGTGAGTAACAATATAACTTGCAAAGCACATAAAGTATTTTCGTGTTATAATTTCATATAATACAATACTTATTAATGTGTAAAAAAAGAAGCTAGAAAAATCTCAAATAAAGAATCTAACAGTACACATAAAAGAACTAGAAAAGCAAAAACTAACAAAGCCCAGAACAAGTAGAAGCCTGGAAATTATCAAGTTTAGAGAAGAAGTCAATGGCATAAAGACTAAAAATAGCAATACAGAAGATCAGTGAAACCAGAAGCTGGTTCTTTGAAATATAAACAAGATTTATGAAACTTTAACCAGATTTATCAAAAAAAAAAAAAAAAAAAAAGGAGAGAGAGGACCCATATAAAAAAATTAGAAATGAAAGAGGCAAAATAACAACTGATATCACAGAAACACAAGGAATCGTAAGACATTACTATGAAGAACTATATGCCAAGAAATTGGTCAACCGGGGCAAACTGGATAAATTTCTAGCAAGTTCCAACACTGAAACAGAAAGAAGCAGAAAATCTGAATAGACCAATAACAATGAATGAAATCAAAACAATAATCAAAAAGTCCTGACACACAAAAGCACTGGACCAGATGGCTTCACAGGCAAATTTTACCAATCACTCAAAGAACTATCACCAATCCTTCTCACACTATTCCAAAAAATTCAAGAGGAGGGAATTCACAATCTCTTTGTATGAGGCCAGTATTATCGTAATTCCAAAACAAGGTAAAAATGACAATGAAAGAAAATTATAGGCCAATATGCTTGATGAACATAGATGCTAAAATTCTCAACAAAATATTAGAAAACTAGAACAACAATACATCAAAAATACACCATGATCAAGAGGGATTTATCCCCAAGATGTAAGGTTGGTACAATATTTGCAAATCAATAAATGTGATCCATCACATAAGCAAAATGAAAGTCAAAAATCACATGATCATATCAATAGATGCAGAAAAAGCATTTGATAAAATCCAGCACCCATTTATAATAAAAACTCAGCAGAGTGTGAATAGAGGGATCGTACGTCAACATAATAAAGGCTGTATGTGAAAAACCTACAGCTAACATTCTCAATGAGCAAAAACTTAAAGTGTTCCACTTAAGATCAGGAACGAGACAGGGATATCCACTTTCTCCCCTCTTTTTTTCAACATAGTTCCAGAAGTCCCAGCCATAGAAATCAGACAAAAAGAAGAAATAAAAGGCATTGAAATTGGAAAGAAGGAAATAAAGCTGTCATTATTCACAGATGACACAATAATGTGCATAGAAAACCTGAAAGGCTCCATTAAAAAACTACTAGAACTAATAAATGACAGCAGAAACAAATGTATTTGAAAAAATAAATTAAAATTAAATTAAAAAAAAGAAAAAAACTAATAAATGAATTTGGCAAAGTAGCAAGATACAAAATTAATACACAGAAACTAATTATTTTTTATACACCAATAATGAACAATGAGAAAAAGAAACTAAGAAATTCCATTTACTATTGCAGCAACAACAAAGAGAAGGTACCTAGGAATACATTTAACCAAGGAGGTAAAACAACTATACTTGGAAAACTATAGGCCACTGAAGAAAGAAATCGAGGAAGACACAAATAAGTGGAAGTATGTACTGTGTTCATAGGTTGGAAAGATTAATGTCATTAAAATCACTAGTCTAGCCAAAGCAATCTATGCATTCAACACATTATCTATTAAAATACCAATGACATACTTCGCAGAATTTGAACAAATATTACAAAAATTTATATGGAACAACAACAACAACAGACTCCAAAATAGCCTCAGCAATCTTGCCAAAGAACAACAAACCTGGAAGTATCACAATTCCTGATATCAAACTACACTGTAAGGCCACTGAAATCAAAACAGCCTGGTACTGGCACAAAAACAGACATACAGTACAATGGACTAAAACCGAAAGCCTAGGAATAAACCCATGCCTGTAAGAACAGTTGATACTTGACAGAGGTGGTCAGAGAATACAATGGAGCAAAGACAGCCTCTTCAATGAATGGTGGTAGGGGAATTGGACTGGTGTATGCAAAAAAAATGAAACTAAACCACCAACATACACCATACACAAAAATAAAACTGAAATGGAAAAGACTTAAATGTAAATCACAAAATCATACAAATCCTAGAAAAAAACATAGGTAGTAAAATCTCAGATAGTCAATATAGAAATATTTTTGCTGATATATCTCCTAAGGCACTGGAATTAAAACAGAAAATAAATCAACAAGACTACATCAAATTAAAATGCTTCTATAGAGCTAAAGAAACCATCAGGAAGATAAATAGGGAACCCACTGTATGGGAGAACATTTTCACAAGTGGTACATCTGAAAAGGGTTTTAGTTCCAAAATAGACAAAGAAGTAATACAACTCAACTCCAGGAAGACAAACAACTCAATTAAAAAATGAGCAAAAGACCTTAATAAACACTTCTCCAAAGAAGACATACAGAGGGCCTATAAACGTGAAAAAATGCTCAACATTGCTAGTCAGAGAAATGCAAATTAAAACCTCAATGAGCATCACACCTGTCAGAATGACCATCATCAATAAATCAACAAACACCAAGTTTTGGTAAAGATGTGAAGAAAAGAGAACCCTAGTGCACTATTGATAGAAATGCAGTCTGATGCAATCAATGTAGAAAGCAATATGGAGTATCCTTAAAAACAAATATGGAACACCCTTTCAACCCAGTAATTCCACTTCTAGGAATATATCCTAAGGATCCCAAAACACCAATACAAAATATATATGTATATATTTTATATATTTATATTTTATATATGTACATATAATGACTAGTATCCCTGTCACTTAGGCATAAAATAAGAGTAAAAGATAAAATGTATGTATTTCCTGAAGGATCATTAGGTTTTCATATACCAAAACCCCTTTCACAGTAACTCATGCCCTATGTAAAAATAAATACTTCAGATAGATTTAACTATTTACAGTAGCCAAGATTTGGAAACAGCCTAAGTACCCATCAGCAGATGACTGGATAAAAAAGCTGTGGTACATTTACAGACTAGAATACTATACAGCAGTTAAAAAGAAAAAAATTCTTACCTTTTGCAGCGGCATGGATAGACCGGAAGAAAATTATCTTAAGTGAATTAAGCCAGTCAGTTAAAGAAAAATACCATATGCTCTCACTTATACGTGGAATATAATGAACACAATCTACCAAGGAACAAAGCAATAACAGAAACTTAGATACATAAAGCAGACAGCTTTTGGAAAGGAGTTGGGGGACAGGAGTGGGGGATGCAGGGTTTAATCAAATTTTTATGTACAACCCACGGGCATGGACAACAATATGTGGATTGTCTGGGTGTGGAGCTAGGATGGGGCTGGGTGGCGGTAAGAAAAGAGAGAGAAAAGGAGCAAATATAACAGCATAAAAAATAAGTAAAAAATTAAGAATAAAATAATATAAATATCAAAGAGAAAATTTTAAGCAGTTATGAGATTTATCTCTTAAATCAGAGGTAGATCATTGACATGTTTCTTCCTCATAAAAAGAGCAAAAATATGTAAAAATGATATTTTGTATTTAAATAGATAATAGTCTAATTTCATTTAAATGAATCAGATTTAAAATGCATATTTTCATTTTATATATTTGTATATATTTTCCAGCTACATTGATTATTCATGTTTATAAATAACCAAATATTTTTATTATTATTGATAATTAAATTGTTTGAATATCCACAGATCAAAATCTCTATTCCCTTAGGAAAAATACAGATTTCTATGAGGAGTTACTTGATATCCATTGCTGTATGTGTGGCTAAGCAGGTTTTCTATTAGTGGGATGATATTCTTGGGATAGAGTTACTTTGCTTTGACAGTAGTTTAGGTTACCTGAGACATTGCACTTCTCCCATTTCAAAATTGACCCTTTAGGGAGTGGCTTGTAGTTTTAGCACTTTAGAAAACATTGGGTATTGACAGTTCTTAGGGGAAGAACTGAATTAGTTACTCCACAGCCTTTTAATTAATTAAGTAATTGCGCAACTACTCCAGTACCCATTTCTCAGACTCCGAGTTACTCTAGCCACTCCTCAGGCTACATGCTACTTTTCTCCTGGGGTCTTTGGCTGATATAAGGCCGTTAATCAGTTTTATTGAGTTCTACATTTAATCTCATTTCATGAGTTTTATGTATGGAGAAGTTGTCAGGCATATGATTTGCTCATGATAAACTTCACAATTTTTTACTGATGCAGTGAATACTTAAATTTATTCTATAATTTTAATTTGAAGAAGAGGAGAGTGCTCTTAGTCAGGCATTGTAAATTGGAAATGTTTATAAACTGGAGGAAGTTGTAATAATTGTGTTTGTGAAAGGAAAGGAATATCACTATATAATATTCTTAAGGAAAATCCTTAATATAACAAAATTAAAATATAATCAATTTAATCTCAATTATGTGAAAGGAATTGCAAGTATAAATAGATACTAGTTGCTAAAAGTAGTGTGAAGCAGAGGCTTAAAAAAAGGTAATATTAATGGTGGCCTATTTCTTCCTAAATTGTTTTTATAGGATTTCATTTTAAGATGATATATTTATGGTTTTTGCACTTTGCAAACTCAATAAACATCTCTCTAGATTATGATTTGATGTAACAATTTACTGAATAAATGTATTACATATTCCATTTTCCAAGTGCTTTCTCCCTAAGGAATCTAAATCATATTTACAGAAGTATACTAATTTTCAAAGTGATCCTTTGAGAAAGAAAAATAAGTAGAAAAAAATGCTTAGAGAAGCAAAACTTATAGCAATGGACTACAAAGAAAATAAGATTTAGAGGCCTGGCCCCGCATTCTACATTTATGCAACACAGAATAAGAGATTTCATCTTATTGTCATCTAAAATTAAAAATATTTTTTAGTAGTTACTAGTATCCCTGTCATTTAGGCATAAAATAAGAGTAAAAGATAAAATGTATGTCTTTCCTGAAGGATCACTAGGTTTTCATTTACCAAAACGCCTTTCACAGTAACTCATGCCCTATGTAAAAATAAATACTTCAGATAGACTTAACTATCTGAGGTATAAATAATACAGTTGCAATCATTTATATACTTTAAAACTTAGTCATTGGAGTTACACTTTGTGCTCAGCCTTGTTCTCTCTTACAGGCATGAGACTCAGAATCCTTGAAACTCTCTGTAAAGGGAGAAAGTTTAAGTTAAAAAATGATCACACACTGACCAGCGGAGCTCAGCTGGCTGAACCGTGTCCCTCTAAAGGAAGGGTCCCAGGTTGGATTCCCAGTCAGGGCACATGCCTGGGTTGTGGGCCAGTCCCTGGTTGGGGCTGGCACGTGCCCCAGAAGAAAACGGTAGATGTTTCTTACATCAATGTTTCCCTTCCTCTCTTTCTCCCTCCTATCCCCTCCTTCTAAAAATAAATAAAAGTAAAAAAAAGAAAAAGAATGACTACAATAGAACTGCTAAGACCAGCATATTCTTGCATTCTTCTAGTGCCTCCTGCATCTACAAATAACCAAGCATCCACAAGGGTCATCAAGGTAGATTAGAGCAGGGAATGTTATTCCTGCTTTGATTTGGGGTGACAAAAGTAATTATTTGATTATCTTACTGAATTCAATTTGATAATAGTTGAAGTAAAATGTAATTGCCTAAATGGATTTTTTATATGTGAAAAACCCATACGGAAACCTTCCTTGTTAAAGTGACATTCTAAAAGATATGTTTATTATTAAGATGGGCAGCATCATTATTGGATTCTTCCCTGAAAATAAATTGTACAGCAATCTGGGCATAGATACTTTAATTTATTTACAATATATTTTAACCATATTCTCCTACTTGTCATCATCAGGGTCATAATCATCATTCTTATATCTTTTGAGGGTTTTTGTCCCTCTTTCTCCTCTCTTATTTTATCTTTCATTCTTCTCATTTTCTTTCTCTCTCATTTCCCTCTCCTTTGCCCATATAATATGAGATAGAAACCCTCAGTAAGCTATATTAATTTCAAATAAAACTTGTTCTAAGGGGTTCTGTCCTGTACAGTGATTGCCCCATGTCATTCAATATTCTCCATTCCATAGTTTGAAATAATAAAACTCATATAAATACCACTTTTTTATTTTCAGTTAATTTCAAACTCAGTGTGAGTATGCATGCTCTTGCATGTGTATGCAGACAGTGCAGAGAAGCCTAAAACTAAAATTTTATATTATTTCAACTGTTAATCAATAAAAAAATCTAACCACAAGAAGAGACAAAAGTTCTTCCCTAATAGTCTTACTGATTTAGAAAGTTTATGTGTTTTAAGGCCTTCAAGAATTTTCTGGAGAAACCTTGGTGTTTTTATCCCTTCTTATTTATTACTGTTCATATAAAGCACTATGACATCAGTTTGCATGCCCTAATTTTCTGTCTCTTTTACATGGATGACTCACACTCTGCTTTTTTTGGTGAATATCACTTCTGTTAGTGTTGTTTATTTTATCACATCAGGTGACACCTATCTACTTCACAGAATACTTTTTTTTTACACTGAGTTTTTTGAAGGAATAATATTAGGAAGTGAGAAATCTCAATTTAGAATTTAAAAAACATGTCCTTTAAATTTTACTTTTAAAATGTTACTTAAGTCAATGCTCTTTCCTACATAAGAATAATAATATTCATACAGCCTCATCTGGCACTCGCAAAAGCCCCACAAAATTTCACTCATTCAATCCTGAGAATGCTTAGACATATAAAACAGAATGAAATCAGGCCAGTGGTCATCACCAGTGATGAGATTAACTAGGCAGAGAGGAAAATAGGAATGAAATGAGGGCTAAGGATGGAGTTTTCAGACATTCTACCATTTAGAATTCAGCTAACAAGGAGGGCCCTGCAAAGGAACTCTTGGTTTTCTGCAGAAATGTAGTACAACTCACTTTCAATTTTGATGTCTCAGTAAGTATCCATAACTTTTTCAGAAATCTATTTCACAGCAGTTATGGGTTGAATTGCACCCCACCCTTCAAAAAATCTTAAGTTTAAACCCTAACCCCTAGTACCTTAGAATATGGCCTTATTTGGAAATAAGGTTTTTGCAGATGCAATTAATTAAGATGAGGCCATACTGGAGTAGAGTGGTATTTAATTCAACATGACAACTGTCCTTGTGAGACGTTGGCCATATGAAGAAAGAAACAAAAGGAAAATATCAAGATGAAGGCAGAGATAGGACTTCCGCTAATACAAGCCAAGGAGCACCAAGGATTTGATTACCACCACCAGAACTTAGGAAGAGGCAAGGAATGTTCTCCTCTTCTGGATTCAGGAGGAGAACGGGCTTGCCACTACATCTATTTTGAACTCCTAGTCTCTGAAACTGAGGGAGAGGAAATTTATGATATTTAAACCACTAAGTTAGTGGTACTTTTGACAGCCCTAGGAAATTAATACAACTGTATAGGTACATATTTTCCATAGCAACCAAGAAAGAAACTAAATTGGTCTGGGTATGTACAGTACAAAAATAATCCAATGTGGTTACAGGTTAAAGGTAAACTGTGGAATGAGAATATATTGAAATAGTTCTATGGTCATGTAGTCTGAACTTAGAATATTCTTCAAATATCTTTGTCAAAAATGTTTGAAAGATGCACATTTTGGAATCCTCAGGTATTTTTTCAAAGCTCCTATCAAGGTGATAGATGTTGCAGAAATTCATTACTAAATTTCAACTGGCAAAACATTAGCCAGGGCAAACAGAACAAAGCCTCTGTCTTCTTTCTATTAGTTTTCTTACAAATATACACAAAGAATGGTTCTGGAATTATTAAATAAACATGAGATATTCTTAAATAAAAACTAGAAATGCATGCCTATTAAATTTTAAAATTTACAAAAATATAAAGTCTATGGTGAAATATTATGCAACACAAAGCTTCTTCATATAAACACTTAAAATGTTTTACATTGAAAAATCATTAAGTAATTAAGGTCTTAGTATGTTATTCTAAAATGATATTTTAAAAATCAACTTGTTATATTTTCTTTCTGGTTAAAATATACTTT
This sequence comes from Pteronotus mesoamericanus, assembly GCF_021234165.1. Classification (NCBI taxonomy): domain Eukaryota; kingdom Metazoa; phylum Chordata; class Mammalia; order Chiroptera; family Mormoopidae; genus Pteronotus; species Pteronotus mesoamericanus. Next base: position 27,437,550 of record NW_026555245.1, on the reverse strand, counting down.
GAAAATTAACCTAAACCCAAAAAAATCTGGAGCAAAATTACATATTAATTTTGAGAGTTTATCTGTAGAAACTTGGATTTTCTTTTTTTCTTTAAGATTTATTTACTTATTTATTTTTGGAGAGAGGGGAAGGGAGGGAGAAAGAGAGGGAGAGAAACATCAGTGTGTGATTGTCTCTCTTATACCCCTCTCTTGGGACATGGCCCACAATCCCGGCATGTGCCCTGACTGGGAATCAAATCAGTGACCCTTTGGTTCACAGGCTGGTGCTCAATCCACTTAGCCACACTAACCAGGGCTGAATTTTTTATGTATGCATTAGAACTTTACATTTTTTAAAAGTTGTTTTTGGAATTACCTTTTGAGACATTTTCACAAAATTTTAGAATTTATTAATTCATTAAATTAGATTTAAGAAAATTGGAGGATCAATTGGAGTTATAAGAAATAAAGACAATTTCAAGTGGACAATATCTCTAGAAAAAATATTGATAATGAATAGGAAAAATAAAAATATACAGGGAAAACTCAAAATTATTTTCAGAGAATATATTTAAAGTACAAAGTTATCAAAGACCTTTAATTCAGATGAACAAGTATTCAGAGACCATTGATGTATATTAGTGAAAACATATTAAAGAAGATATGGCATATTTAACATATTAGTAAACTTATTTTTATAAATGATGTTTTGAAGTTGTTTTTCTTAATGTCATATTTTGAAGAAGTAAAAAGTTCTTTTACCATAGCTATCTGTTTATTTGTATTTCTTTCCTCATTTTCATTTTTCAATCATTATCACCTTTTCCTGTTACTGCAATCACTTCATTTGTTCTTATTTTTCTTTCTATCATTTCAACTTCTACTGAGGCACATTACACAAAATGACACATTCAGGTTTAAAACATCATGAAAACTGTCAGAAAAAAAAAATAACTTAACACTTCTATTGGTGAGAAGAAAAATAATCTATTTAGGTTTCCTGGTCATTTTTTAAATGGTCTTTTTCCTTTCATCACAAAAATCTACTGAGAACAGGATATTTATTCATTTAGGTAGTGATGCCAACATTTTCACTTAATAAAAAAAAAACTTTATCCTCAGTTCAACTGTTGGTCATAACTAACTGGCATAATACTAGAAATATCAGCATATTTTAATTTTAAAATCAGTTCATTTTGATTTTAAACAAAATCAAACAAACATATGACTGGATACATTTTTTTTTCATGAGAGGACAGGCCATTTTTAATGAAAGGATTCTTCTCATGATCAAAAATCATTGGAATTGTTGACTTACCATATTGTAAGTTGTTACATCACTTACTAATAGACTTTATTTTCTGTTTCATCACTCTTAATTTAATGATAGGTTATTTTTTACAATGGTTAGAAGCTTAAGAACTCACCTACCATAGTCTTTAACCTCTTGGAAGAACTATTCTGAGTCATATTTTACAGGATTCCTCAGAACAGGCATTAATCAGTTCTATTACATATTCTTTATTAGTTTTTCCTTACTGGTGTTTATCTTCCCCAACTCTCCTTCTGTCTTCCTGGGATTACATCCAATCCTTTCCTCAAGTCTCTGCCTCAGGCTCCGTGTTTGAGGAATCCATATGAATATACCCAGAATCAAAAGGTATCAAAACTCATTAGTTAGAATGATCATAAATATATTTTTATAGTCATTTTGTTTATGTGGCAAATGTAAGTGAGGATTTTTGATGCTAAACCATGTATTCCTTTAATATTAACATTCCCCCTTTCATATCAGATTCAGTTAACTATAATTTATAATCTAATATTTTAAATTATGTTTATAATTTATAATCTAATATTTTAAATTATGTTTATATGTAAAACAAGCCTTTATTGTAGTTATAATTAACTTACTAGTGAGTTATGGTAGTTTTGTATATTTTTTGTTTTCTTCGTCAAACTAAAAAACTTCCAAATAAGTAAAAAATAATTTAGATATAGACAACAAAATATTAATAGTTTTCAACATCTCTCTTTGAACTTTGGTAGATTCAATAGGGAAGTGTCAGATAAAGAAGATAAGTGATATATATAAAAAATGTCAGAATCAGTTTTGAAAAGTGTTATTCCATTATAGATTATATGGTCAGCCACAAAGAAAACCTTTACTCTTAAAATTGTCTCGACACAAATTAGAAAGAAATAAAATGTAAAAAATGTATAAGTAAATTTTAGACCCAAGAAAAGCAAAACTAAATAGACATATCAAATAAAAATTAAGGACAATGAGAATGCTACCTATTTCAAATAAATTACAATGGTATAAAAGGGAAAAAATTAAAAAGAACACAAACTGTTATTTACCTTTATATGATTTCTAGTGCAGAAAGCTATTAAAAGCAATGAATAAAAGATACAAAAAGATAAGGAATTAAAATTTCAATAAACACATAAATATTTCTGTACCTTATGATAAGCATAATAAAACCCAAAATGGTGGCTTATTTTTAAAAATACTTACGATATTTATAACCCAAAATGGTGACATTCTATTAAGTGCTTGCTGATTATAAAGAAGAAAGGAGAATACTAATTTAAAAAAAATACATCAACAAACGTTTTAGAAGACAGTTTTTTAATTACAAGTAAAAAATGTTAAAATTCAAAACTAAAAAGTTTTGTATGAAAGTTAAAAGTAATAAGATTATATTTTCTATTGATGAAACAAAGATTATCTTTCTATGTAATTTATAATCACATGTTTAAATCAGCAATTAGGAAAGCTGTGTTTGTAAGTTTGTATACGTTTTTTAGCTTACTGTAGCAATATGAAATAAGTGATAATTTTCAAGTTTTTATCGACCTAATTTTGAGGAATTCTATAAGCATAAAAGGTGATGTGTAAAACATTTTATATTATTTAAAAGTGAAAATTTGGAAATAAATATGTTTAATAGATAAATTATAAAATATAGGAAGCAAAGATATATGGTCAATTAAGCTATTTATTAGGATTTTTGATGATGTAAGGAAATTGTTTTTTAATAAAAGTAGACAGGAAAAAAGACAAAGGGGGAAAGAGAAAGAAAAAAACTCCAATTTAATGTAATGTAATATAAGAGACTAGAGACCTACAAATCTAAACGTCTACTTACTTGTAATATGATGAGTATATTTAATTATATTATTTTTTATGATATTCTAAACTTAACAAGTATATTTTATTCACAAGAAGTTATATTTAAAAAAGAAGATAAAGGGTGAAAAAGGTGGAGATTAAGCAAAACAACAAAAACAACAGCAAAACAATAAACACCAGAAAAACACACCTCTCATAGACAGATTGTTGTATGGTGATTACAAGAGGAAAAGGGGGTAGGAGGAGGTAGGAGAGGGTAAAGGAGGGATAAATGATGATGTAAAAGACTTAACTTGGGGTAGTGAACACACAACACAATATATAGATGCTATATATTGCAGTTATATACATGAAACCAATATACAACTCTTTTTAATTTTAATTTAATTTTTATATCCTCATCTGTGGATGTGATCATTGATTTTAGAGAGAGAGGAAGGGAGAGAGAGAAAGAGAGAAACATTGATGTGAAGGAAACATTGATTGGTTGCTTCCCACATGTGCCTGGACTGGGGGTTGAACCAGCAGCCTAGGTATGTGCCCCAAATGGGAATCAAACCTGAGCCTTTTGGTATATGGGACGATGCTCCAACCAACCAAGCCACCTGGCCGGGGCTAAAACCTATGCAATTTTATTACCAATGTCACCCCAATAAACCTAATGAAATTAATTAATTAATTATCCAAAGAAAATTTTTAAAAAAATGACATAGAATAGTAATGCTTATTTCAAAAATAAATAAAAATAAAAAATGTGAGATACAGTAGATTTTCCCTTTGTATTTTATTTTGTTTTATTCCTGGATTATTTTATAATTATGGCTTTTGTTTTATCTCTCTATATATACACCAAAAGCAGGAAATATTTTGTAAAAAAAAATAGAATCAAAAGCCTCAATGTTTCAAGCATTAGTACTTAGAATCATCAAACTGCGGTGTCTTCTCCCTAGGAAATGTACAAAACCATAAATACACATGAATGGCAGCTTTGCTTTAACTGAGAGCATAGTATGGTTTATCATAAGCCTCTTATATAAATAAAGCCTTTCTATTCAAGTTATTTGATTTGTTTTTATTTTCTTTAACTCATGTAAACAAAAGCTTCCTGTCAAATAATGTCATTTTTGCAGTTTACACTAATCAAACGAAGAACTAATTCTATGTTACACTACAGGGAATTTCCTTCTTGTTTTTACCCTCCAGAGAATTGAGAATCTTGTGACACATTTGCATCATTTATTTTCTGTCTTGTCACTCACCTAATTTGCATATATCATCTTTACTGGGGAGTTATGAATGGCACCCTCTCCCTTTATGAAAAAAAAAAATCAGCATTTAAAAACTTTTTATACATTCCCAACAGAAAGCAGGAATCAAAACATGAAGGGATTATCCAAAGGACACCTATCATAACCCATAAACACAGACAACAGTGTGGCGTAACTGGAAGGAGGAAGAGGCAGGGGCTGGGTGGAGGTGGATTAAGGAGGTGGTATGGGAGCATATGTTAACAATAAAAATTAAGAAAAAATAAATGAAGCAGGATGCTTTAAAAACAATATATTAGAAAGGATCTTTCTCTGTTTTGAAATTTTATTTTTTATTTTTAAAGATTTTATTTGTTTATTTTTAGAGAGAAGGGAAGGATGGGAGAGAGGGAAACAACAATGTATAGTTGCGTCTCGCACGCCCCCTACTGGGGACCCCTTTCATTCGCAGGCCTGCGCTCAATCCACTGAGCCACACCAGTCAGACCTCTGTTTTGAAATTTGAAACTCTGACATTTTTCTAACAGAAAAAAAAAAAATTCCTTCTTTATTTACCATAATTCTTTACAAAGTAGATAAACCATAGATATCATATATAAATTTCACTGACATTTTCCATATACAATTGACTAAATGACACTTTTTAACACTATAACATTTACCCACAGCCAGGGCAACTTTTTTGATTCTACCTTTACATACTTGTGACTTTTCTATTACTTTGAATTGGAAAATCAAATATGTCGATATAATTTTAGATGATATCTATAAATAGTAAATTTAATATAAAATAGGTATCAAAAACAGTGAATATGTCTTAATCATTTCTAAATCTATTGCACAATATGCCGTTTACTAAGGAATTATATAACAATCATAAAGTATAGTACCATATTTATTTCCTTTGTTGTTTTTTAATATTTTTAAAATTTCTATGTACTGATATTGAGAGAGAGACAGACGGACAGAGAAACATTAATTTGTTGTTATACTTATTGATGCATTTCTTGGTCAAGTCTTGTATGTGCCCTGACTGGGGATCAAACCCACAACCTTGGCATATCTGGACCATGACCTAGCCAGCTGAGCTACTTGGGCAGGGCTTAACTGGCTTTTTATAAATGCAGTTTTAGATTCACAGCAAAATTGAGTGAAAGGTACGGACATTTCCCATATGACCTCTGCTCCCATACATGCCCAGACTTCTGCATTATCAATATGCCCTCACAAGAGTGGTACACTTATTACAATTGATAAACCTAAATTGACACATCATAATCACATGAAGCCCAATGTTTACCTTAGGATGTATTATTAAAAATTCTATGGGTTTGAGCAAATGTAAAATGGCACTTATCCATTATTAAAGTATTTTACAGAGAACATTTAACATTCTAGACACAGACTTTACACATCTCACAAGAATTAACACAAAACATATCACAGACCTAAATGTAAAATGCAAAACTATAAAATGCCTAGAGGATAGATAGGAGAAAATATAAATGTTCTTGGGTTAGCTGAATTAGTCCAAAATTTGGTAGTCATCAGCAATAACCATGTATTTTAGGAAAGAAATTGAAGAACACAGAAACTTGAGTGGTCTGAATAGTCATGGAGGGACACAGTAAAATACAAATATATTAAAATTAGTAGAATTTTAGACCAAACGATATGAAAATTCAAGTGGTATGTCTATTTATTCCATAATCAATAAACTCTATAATCAACCAATAAATTAATATTAGAGAACTGCAGGTATACTAACATCTCAGAATTTCAGCCTAGATATGTATTTGAAAAAATAGTTGTGTGGTTGTAACAAAGGTGGCCTCAACTTAGATTGTTAGTTTAGATAATCCCAAAAGCATTTGAGAAATGCAAGAATACTGGTTGGTGAGTGGGGAAAATGATAACTCTGAAAGGAGCTTCCTCAATATGTATGTCCCTCCCTGATTTTAGCATAAATATACGGTGACACATTGTAAACAACACTGCTGTTATTTTATGTATCATTGTATATATAGCAGCCATTTTCTCTTGCCCATAACTGAGATTATATTCTTTCCTCTCCCTGGTATTTTTACCAACAATGTGTGAGAGTTTGTGTTGCTCAGTCTCCTTGTCAGCATTTGTTATTGTCAGTTTACTTTAATTTAATTTTGGCTATTCTAATGAGTGTGTAGTGGTATCTCATTTTGATTTAAATTTGTATTCCCTTAATGATTAATGATGTTGAACATCTTTTCATATCGTTATTAGCCACCCTTATATAAATATATCCTCTTTGTCATGATGTATCTTCATATTGTTGTAATTTATATGTTTATATCTTATTGTTGAATTTAAATTATTTATATATTCTGGATTCATATGCATAGTCATAAATGTGATTTGCATGTATTTTCTCCCAGTCTTCAGTTTTTCTTTTCATTCTCTTAACAATGTGTCAATGCAAAATTGTTTTTAATATTGATAAGGTTTAAATCTTTTTTTCTTTCATGGGTCATGGTTGTGAGAACACATGTAAAAACTCTGCTGAACCTCAAATAACAAATATTTTCACCTATATTCCATTATAAAAGTTTTATTACTTTATATGTGAAGGTTCCTGTTTTGCATTTGGAGGTTCAATTGTTCCTATACCTTTTGTTGAAAATAATATTCTCCACCAAATTGGGCAAATTTTGCATCTTCATTAAAAATCAGGTGACTGTGTTGTATGGAAATGTTTCTGGCCTCTCTATTCTGGTCCATTTGTGTACATTTCAGTCCTTTTACCAAGGGGTGTATTCCTTTATCTTTTGATAAAATGGTAATAGTTACATCACCTATGTTAAAAGAAAGAGTGAGACATATTAAACATTTTATGAGTTTATATGAGCAAAAATCATCTGGAATTGGGCAGCACCAAACCAGAAGGCATTAGAATCGGTCTACTGCTCAGGGAAGGACTTTTATAAAGAAGAGGCAGAAACAAAACAAGGAAGTTATTTGATTGGCTCTACTTAAAGCTTTGTTGGCTGTTTGTGGTTGATTGCCATTCTGTTTTGATGTAGTAACCCAGAAGAATTTGCAGGCTTAGATTTTGGTTTGCTTCTGTAGTTGCCATGGCATTAGAGCCACTTCAGTGAAATGACTTCCTTGTTTGATTAATTTAATGCTTACCTCCAAGATTGTGAGGATTAAAGGAATTAATACATGCAAAGAGCTTCTATTCATACTAAAACGTAACATTATATATGTTAAAACCCAATTATTAGAAGAAATATGGTACTAACATTTTTTTTTTAAATTGGCAGTTTGTGGCCAGAGGATCCTTATAATATTTTTCAGAAAATGAGAGTTTTTCAGAGTACTGTTAGTGAAATGCTACTCCAGCAATTATGGTACCTAAAAATGATTAGCTTCCAAAAGTTTTGCCATACAGCATAAAGAGAGAAATAAAGAAATAGGCCTTATTTCTTTTACCTGTATGTAGAAGATATTTCTTTTGGGACACACAGGGCTTCTCACTCATTTCCATTTGGATAGGGCCCAATTCCAAACATAACTTGAATTTTCCTTTGAGTATAAAAGAGCCATTTAATTTACATTTTGTCACACGTCTGTGTTTCTCATCACATCAGGTTTCTATTCACCGAAGTAGGATAATCTTTCATATTGACCATAGAAGAAAACAAGTGTTGTTTCTTCTGTAGTTTCTATTACCTGTCTCTAATCTCTCTTCGGCACAACCTGCCAGCATTATCAGCCTTAGAGGAGAGTTAATTGAAAAATCAAAGAATGATTTTTAAATCTGTGCACAGCTGCACTATAAAATGAATTCTAAAATGAGGTCTCTCTGCACTTTCTTCTCTCTGGCATAAGGTTTGGCTATAAAAGAATGCCTCGGAGGGACAAAGGGACTTGAGCTTTCAGTGAGTAGAGCTCTCTATTCAGACCAAACACAGACCTCTGGGTGATTGACAGAGGTTCCCACCTCTTTTCTGTTCCCCAGCATCCAGCATACCTAGGAGCAAGTCCCTCTGTCCCTTTCGGGCTGTCTGGTCAGCAGTCTTACAGGAGGACTTTTAGGACAACATCAGTGGGTCCACAGTTTGGTCTCTAATGTTAAAAGTCTTATTAAAACTGATACTGCTAATAACTATTTCCTTCATTATTTTAGAACATTATTTTATGAAAAGTTAACCAAAAATAAGCATCATCTCCTAGAGTTTCTTCCTATTATTCGGATTGGCTTCATTTTCACTGCTTCGTATTAAGAATTTCCACACATTTGTATGTGAGAAAGTATTTAAAAATAACATATCTGTGAACAATTTATTCTAATACTCATAGTCCTGTTCTGGCAAATGTCAGTGAGAGAAATCTTTAGAATATGAGATCATTAACTCAGGTAATGTTTGGAAAGTTTATGTGTTTATGTTATCTTTTACAAAGCATACTGACATTTATTTCCTGTAATATTATAGAAACTATCTTAAGTTGCACCCAGAATAAATCAACCACATTTCATGTGGAAACTGAGAACATGTGGAAATAAGTGTGCTGCATGAGATGGAATTATTGTTGCATTAATGAACAGGACTAAACATATCATACATTTTTTAAAAGAAACTCTAGATTATTTTTGAAAGAAAAATACCACACACAAGAATGACTAACCCAAAGCAATTTTTAAAAACCACTTTACTGAGGTTTGATTAATACACAAAAAGCTGTACATATTTAATATGTACCACTTGGTGAGTTTGGAGGTAAGTCTATATCTGTGAAACCATCGCTGCTACCTATGCTGTACATCATCTAGAAGTTTCCCTCCACTCTCAAAGCAATTCTTAAACACATGACAGTTACTTTATATATACTCTTTTCTTTCATGTGAACATGTATCATATAATATACAGCCATTGCTTGGACTAAGACAATTTACAATCCTAATGTACCCAATATATTGACAGTTGCAATGAACAACAAATTTAGAGACAAAAGTAAATGTGAATGGTTTCAAAAGGTGGCTTATTGGTTAATTTATCAACACTTATCCTTAATATATGTGGGGAATGTTCCATAAGCTCTGAGTGTGATACTGTCACAAAACAGAAGGGTAACAATGCCTTTTGGGGAAAAAATATTTCTATAGTGTAATTTGTGTGTATTTACATTCAGTTGAACAAAAGGCAACAGCATCATGCACAGCCTCATAATTCCCACACAAATCCAACCTTTTTCCTTATACTTACATTCCTGAATTCAATTCCATTTTCTTACACATGCAGAATGTTATTTCTGTTTTATTTTGTTTTAAATTTGCAATGGTACAGTCTCATTGGAGATAAAAAAGAAAGGATAAGTTATGGAATGGGAAGATAAAAATATTTTTACCTATGCCAGGAAGAAATAGGTAGGAATTGGAAGGTAATGGAGGGAGAAAAATATATCTTGCGATGGAAGTAGTTGTAATATTGCTTACAAATAAGTGCAAAATCATAAATGATTAAAAATACCTGTGAGAACTTCAACACAGAGATAGAAAACATAAAAATGAAGGTAGAAAGATAAAAAAGGACCAGTCAGAAATGAAGAATACAATAACTGAAATGAAGCATAATTTACTGGGAATCAACAGTAGACTAGATGAAGCAGAGGATCAAATCTGTGGTTGAGATGATAAAAAGCAGAAAACACCCAATTTTGAAAACAGGAAAAGAAAAAAAAATCCAAAAGTGAGGATAGATTAAGGAGTCTCTTGACAACTTCAAGGATACCAACATTCTCATCATGGCAGTGCTGGCAGGAGAAGAGAGAGAACAAGAAATTAAAAATCTATTTGAAAAACTAATTATTGAAAACTTCCTTAACCTGGTGAAGGAAATAGACATACAAGTACATAAAGCACAGAGAATATAAAACAAGATGAACCCAAAGAAGCCCTCACCAAGATACATCATAATTAAAATGAAAAATGTTAAAGACAAAGAGAGAATCTTTTTTTAAAGATTTTGTTTATTTATTTTTAGAGGGGAAGGGAAGGAGGAAAAGCGGGAGAGAAACATCAATGTGTGGTTGCTTTTCACATGCTCCTTAGTGGGGACCTGGCCTGCAACCCAGGCATGTGCCTTAGACTGGGAATCAAACCAGCAGCGCTTTGGTTCTCAGGCCTGCACTCAATCCACTGAGCCACACCAGTCAGGGACAGAGAGAGAATCTTAAAAACAGCAAGAGAAAAGCAGTTATTTACCTTCAAGGGATTTCCCATTATACTGTCAGCTGATTTCTCAACAGAAACTTTATAGATCAGAAGGGATTAGCATGACATATTCAAAGTGATAAAAAGCAGGGACCTACAATTAAGATTACTCTACTCAGCATTGTTATAAAAATAGAATTAAAGAAAGATGAAGTGTTCCCCAGACACGAAAAAGCTAAAGGAGTTTATTACCATCAAATCACTATTCCGTGAAATGTTAATGGGTCTTCTTTAAAAGGAAGAAAAAAGAAAAGATAAAAAATGTGAATAATAAAATGGCAATAAGTACATATTTATCATCAGTTACTTTACATGCCAATGAATTAAATGCTCCAATCAAAAGCTGCTATACAGTGGCTGAATGTGTAACAAACAAGATCCTTACATATGTTATCCACAAGAGACCTACCTCAGATCAAAAGACACAGACTAAAAGTAATGGGGTGGAAAAAGATATTTCATGAAAATATAAACAAACAAACAAGCTGGGGTACCAATACTTATACCAGACAAAAGAGGCATTAAAACAAAAGCTATATTTAAAAAAAAAAAACAAGAAAACCCCAAAAAACAGAGTCCCAGAAATTCTGTGTATTTACCTGAAGAAACCTACATTCCTAAATCAAAAATACATATATATCCATATGTTTATTTTAGCACTATTTACAATAGCCAGGACATGGAAGTAACCTGTGTCCACCAGTAGATGAATGGATACCGAACAAACTGTATACATATACAATAAAATATGAGTTAGCTATAAAGAATAATGAATGTTGCCATATGCAACAACATGGATGGATCTAGAACATGTGCTGAGTGAAATAAGCCAGAGAGAGGAATACCGATGTCATGATTTTACTTATATGTGGAGTCTAAACATAAAAATAAACAAGTGGAACAGAAATAGACTCATAGATATAGAGAACATTTTTATGGTTGCCAAATGGCAGGGAATAAGGGGGTAAGGGTAGATGAAAAAGGTGAAGGGATTAAGAAGTACAAATTGGTAGTTACAGAATAGCCATGGGAAGATATAAATTACAGCATAAGGACTAGTCAGCAATATTGTAAACACTATATATGGTGTCAGATAGGTACTTTCTGACACCAGATTTACCAGGGTGATCACTTTGTAAGTTACATAAGTGTCTAATCATGGGTTGTACCTCTAAAACTACTATAATAGTGCATATCAACTGTAATTGAAAAATAAAAATTAGATTTCCAGCCAAGATGGAGGCTTAGGTAGATACACTTTGCCTCCTTGCACAACCAAAAGAAGAATAGAAACAAATTTAAAAACAAAAAAACAATGAGAACTGCCAGAAATTTGAACTGTGTGGAAGTCTGACAGCTAAGCAGTTAAAGAAGAAACATTCATCCAGACTGGTTGGAGGGGTGGAGATGGGCAACCAAAACAGAGAAGACATATGGCAAGGCAGTGGCTGGAGTACCAGGTGAGATGGTGGCTGGCAGACTAGGCAGTCCCATATTTGAATGCGGATAAACTGGGAGGAGCAACAGGGGAGTGAGACAGACCATGCAACCCAGGGTTCCAGTGCGGGGAAAGAAAGCCTCAAAACTTCTGGCCATAAAAATCTGTGAGGGTGGTGGTGGCAGGAAAAATTTCAAACCTCACAGGAGAGTTCATAGGAGACACCCACAGGATCCTAGAATGTACACAAACCCAGCCACCTAGGAATCAGCATCAGAAGGGCCCAATTTGCTTGTGGGTAGCAGGAGAAGTGACTGAAAGTGGGGCAAAAGCTGAGCAGGTGACATTGTTCCCTCTTGGACCCCTCCTCCACATACAGCACCATAGCACAGCTATGTGGGTTGCCCCACCCTGGTGAATACCTAAGGCTCTGCCCCTTACAGTGTAACAGGAACACCAAGACAAAGAAACATGGCCCAAATGAAAGAATAGATCAAAACTCCAAAAACAGAACTAAGCAATGAAAAGATAGCCAACCTATCAGATACAGAGTTCAAAACAATGATAATCAGGATGCTCACAGAAATGGTTGTGTATGGTTGCAAAACAGAAGAAAAAGTGCAGGATATGCAAAGTGAAATAAAGAAAACCAACAGTGAAAGGCAGGAAACTGGGACTCAAATCAACAATTTGGAGCAGAAGGAAGAAATAAACATTCAACCAGAACAGAATGAAGAAACAAGAAAAAAATGAGGAGAGGCTTAGGAACCTCCAGGGCAACTTTAAATGTTCCAACATCCAAATCATGAGGCTGCCAGAAGAAGAGGAAGAGCAAGAAATTGAAAACTTGTTTGAAAAAATAATGAAGGAGAACATCCTCAATCTGGCTAAGGAAATAAACTTCCAGGAAGTCCAGGAAGCTCAGAGAGTCCCAAAGAAGTTGGACTCAAGGAAGCACACACCAAGGCACATCACAATTACATTACCCAAGATTAAAGATAAGGAGAGAATCTTAAAAGCAGTAAGTTATCTACAAAGAGTTCCCGTTAAGACTATCAGCTGATTTATCCAAAGAAACCTTATAGGCAAGAAGAGCCTGGGAAGAAGTATTCAAAGTCATGAAAGGCATGGACCTACATCCAAGATTATTCTATCCAGGAAAGCTATCATTTAGAATGGAAGGGTAGATAAAATGCTTCCCAGATAAGGTCAAGTTAAAAGAGTTCATCATCACCAAGCCCTTATTATATGAAATGTTAAAGGGACTTATCTAAGAAAAAGAAGATCAAAACAGTAAACAACAAAATGACAACAAACTCACAACTATCAAAAGCTGAACCTAAAAAAAACCTAACTAAGCAATCAACTACAACAGGGACAGAATCACAGAAATGGAGATCACATGGAGGATTATCATCAGGGAGGAGAAATGGGGAGAATGGGAGAAAAGGTACAGGGAATTAGAAGCATAAAATGTAGGTACCAAATAGACAGGGGTAGGTTAAGAATAGTATAGGAAATGGAGAAACCAAAGAACTTATATGTATGACCCATAGACATGAACTAAGAGGGGAAATGCAGGTGTGGGGGGGGTGCAGCGCAGAGGGGAATAGAGGGAAGAAAAAGATGGGACAACTGTAATAGCATAATCAATAAAATATACTTAAAAATATAGTTCAAAGGTTATTTTTAAAAAACAAGAAAAATAAAATTTATTTTAAAAAGAATTCTACAGAAAGATGGTACATATCAATGGAATACAAAAATACCAGCAGATCTCATAATTATTTCTTATTTTTTAGTCATTTACATTTTTATCTTAAGGTTTAGATATTTCTAGCACTTCATCTTCCAAATTATTTGAATCTTAATAATAATTATCTAAAACTGTAGGTTTGCTAGTAGAGTGTGTTTTAGGAAAATACAAGATGCAGAAGAAGTAGGTTTATAGTTGAGAGTATGTGAGACACAGTTTATTCTTAAATTATTATTTATTAATTATTGTATTACATTTCCATATGAACAACTGTAAACCTACTTTTGTCCTACCTTGTATATATTTTTCAGTTACTTTAGTTTTTTTATATTGAATTTACTTAAGTAAATGCATTTGAATTGTGTTATTTAATTATTTTATTTCTAAGGTAGTTGGAAAGCTAATTGAATAAAACATGTAACAAAGTGAAATTTGGGTATTAAGATTTGATTGTTGGAAGATGCCAATTCATCTCATATTAGTGTGTAAAATACAGCTTAGGCATTAATATACAATCACTTTCATTTCTCAGATCATTTACTTTAAAGAAAATATTCGTAAATCTTTTGAGATATGAATCTTTTCTATAAAGGGTTTCTCCCAGTTTTAAAACCAGGGATTGTCTCTCTCAAGTACCTGGGAGCCATCTCTTTGAGATATAATTATTAGGGAAGATAACATCCCTGTGTCAATATTTCTATGGGAGAGTAAGAATTGGGTGGATGCCTTTCTCTAAGTTGTAAAAAAATATCCTGTCATGAAGATATAAGAAAGTTAAGTTGTTTTTTTTTTGGGGGGGGCGGGGTGAGGCCAATGGTAAACACAAGTGGTCAATGAGCCTCCCATCCCAGCTCTTAAAAACTCTCCTTTGTTTCAATGGAGTTGAACTCAAACTAGCTTTTGGACTTTTGCTCTATTATAATCATTTTGAAAAAAGCTGTCCTTTCTTCCTTTCTGCTTCAACAAAGAAAATTTATGGCAGCAGATAGTAAAGCTAATTACAGAGTTATGTATTTCCCATTCCTAATCACTGTAAAATGAGTAAAAATAAGTTTACTTTTACTTTTTCCGTAGCCTTATTTATTCCTGAAAAAAATATTGAAAAATATTGAAAACAAACATTCAATATGTTTGTTTGCTGATTTGCCCATTATTTACTTTATATTTTTCCTAGTACATTGTAAGAACTGGTCTCAATAAAATACAAACTAAAACAAATTTGTTTTGTTTCATAGTGGATTCTTTAAGTTGTTGCCTTGAGTTCCTTTAAAAAAAATCTGGATGAAATCCTGGGCTTTCAGTAAATCTGCTGTAATGTACAAATCCAGTTTATTCTCAAAACTCGTTACTCTTATCCTTTACCCAGGTTGGTGCTACCTTAGGCTGGAAACTTGTCGTGAATGATGAAGAATGAATGACTGGTCTCTCTTATGCTCTGTTTCTTTCCTACCCTTCTTTCAAGATGCTGTCCGTGGTCCCTCTTGATCAGGCCTAATGGGAAAGGCTTAAACAGTTAGGAGAGGTGCAATCTGGCAGATTATAGGCACCAAAGATGATGTTTTTGGTGAAAGAGCATGTTTTTTTGGTTTCTCATAAATCGCTTTTATGAGTACTTTGGACAAAGTTCCCTGACAAGGGCAATCTTCTCATCTCAGCTTATCATGACCTCCTCCTACACCCCCTGTCTTCCAGTGGTCTACTCCTCTCAACACAGTTGTTTTCAGGGTGGTACTTTGTAAAATAATGCCCATCTGTATCAATTACTCAATGTCTACATCAGGCTCACAGATGGTATGCAAGTGTTTTTGCTTGACCAAAATGTGCAGGCATTTCTCAAGGCAGTTTCCTTCTTGCCAGCTAGCATCTTGCTTTTAGACTCTTACTTATAAATTAAATAGCAATCTCTGCAATGGCAAAATTCCAAAAGAAATGCCAAATTCATTATGTGCTCCTTTGGTGTCAATGTCACTGGAAGTAGTGAAGGAGCCTAAGTTCTCTCCAAGCGTCCATCTACCTTTGTATATAATAATACTCTATAAAGACATTCTTATTCTGCAGCCTCTATAGTTTTCATTCTCCCTAGATCAGATATCTAGTCTTTCCTAGATAGTTAATTAAAAGTATTTAAGTGAGTAATGACTTAGGATCCTCAAAACCTGTTTTATTATACCACAGCATATTTTAACTGGTCATTGTAAATTCTTCATGTATATTTTAGGGCAGCTATATGATTTTCATATTAAACTGTAGAAAATACAACTGTTTCATAATCTTAGGTTTTCCACCGATATTCTAAGCTGCAAGGAAAGTTATGACTAAATATCCACTTATAAATTTCTGACAATGAAAATATAGATTTTGGTGATTAGGTAGATAGGTAGCTGATATTCTCCTGTATCTTTAATTTTAAAATCAATCATTAGCTTAGAACCAAAATGCTAACATTTTCCTTTACTATTTTATGTCTGCCAATTTGCATTGGTGGTGTCACTATTTGTATATATTTTATGTAAGAAAAATATTCAGTTATTATGCATTTTCTTCCACTAAGTGTCAACTATTCTTATTCTTGATATACTTGTAATGCTATTGAGTGCTGCTTTCTCTGTATTCAACTTTATATGATATTACTAAATTTACTTATTCTCTATCTTTTGTATTTCCTGCTCTACCTTTACCCATTGTTTCTCTTTCCAACATTATATTTTACACTATTTCATTGTGATCTTTTAGTCATAATGAAGTCAGGTTGTGGTTTTGTTCTTATATGTGATTATCTACCAAGATGAAATTTTTTTGTTGCCTGTGCTCATGAACAACATTGTAGATGCATCACAGAATCTTGGTTTATAATTTTTTACCATATGCCTTTAGAATCCATGATGCTTTAGGTGATTTTACATCTAATGTTGGCCAAGTAAAGTGTAATTACCCACTGTTTTTTTCCATTTAGGTCATTTGTATCTTCTTCTTAGATGCTTATAGACTTTTTTCTTTGTGCTTAAAAGTTCAATACCTTAATTAAAACATGTTTTGGCATTCACTAATTTGTGCTACTTTATTTTGGTCAACCTTCTAAAATTCTATTGAATTATTTTGTATAATAGTTTTTGTTGTTTTTTATGAACATTAAGTATCTAAAAATTTGCTAAGGTTTGTCTCCCATAGCAATTGACAAGCCCTGCTGTGCTCACATATCTTTACTCTTTATTTTCATTGATATTTGCAAAGTAAATTTCCAAACTGATAATTTTTCTTTCAGTCTCTTTCTCTCTCCCCCACTTTCTCTCTCCTTCTCACTCTCCTGCCCCACTTTACTTGTTTTCCTGTGCGTCAGTCTAATTTTTAAAAAAACAAGGTAGAGCTCTTTAGAAACTCCTCTTACATTAAACATAAAGGATCACTCGTAATAGAATATGATATCTTCTAAAACTTAAATTCTAGATTCTAAATGAGGGAAATAAATCTGAATTACACTTTAAATGTTAATTATTGTCCCACATGCATTTTCTATCTACATAAAATCAATCCAATAAAATATAATTTTTACCATATCAGACTTTTTCCATTCACTGCATAAAATTGAAGTGCATGGAAGTGAGAAATTAATTAGATATATTACAATAGTTACCTTAATTTTTCTGAATCTTTTTATAGCCCAGAATTAGATTTGATAACTATTTACAGAGATTATTTAATGGAATACATTTTATTTCATTTAATTTAGATTTATCTTTCAGAAATCATTAAGAATTTGATTAAGTGAAAACTCAATGATAATGCAGATATTTAGGCCATGCAGCAATAAATGAGAGTGGTCACAAAACTACAAAACAAAAATTTCACACTTAGAATTGTAGACACATCGTCACTGCTCAGCAACATACTACTTAAAATGAATCTTATTGTACTTAGGTAACAGGCTTAAATGTTGTTACATGGAGATTCAGAAGATGTTTGCTATTTCATGATTGCCACCATGTTAATAGTCTAATTTTTTAGTTTAAAAACAGTTGCATTCTTCTACAGTTTACTATGAAAGTAATATAACTGCCTTAAAATATGTGTGGATAGGCAGTGTTTTTTTGACAAGATTTTTTCTACAAATGTCATCCTAATGACAGGGACACTACATTGTTCACTATGAGCAATGCATGTGACAGTAGGGAGGGAGAGGAAGGGGGTGAGAGATTGCATAATAGAATAGGAAGAAGAAAACTTTTAAATATTATTCAGCTTTTATCAAGCTTATGGGACTAAAGTTAACTCTAAATCCCCACTTTGACCTATGGAAAGAGGTTGAAAGACCTAAATATGTAAATTTGTTAGGAATTAAAGCAAGAAAACATTAACTCCAGTAAGTAGAAATATAGAATAATGAGTTTTAAAACACTGTCTTAACATTCATACATTCAATAGAACCTCACTCCTCAAAGAGAAGTTAGTTTCTAATAATGTGCTTTTGACACATAACTGAAGTAAAACCAAAAAGCTAATGATTGGCCAAAATTACTGTTGATATATGAGGTCTGTGTGGAAAAAGTCTAGCCATTGTTAATATAATGAGAGTGGATTGTGCATCAATGTAACCTGGCAGCCAAAGAAAGTGGACTGGAATGCACATGTGTGAACAATGATGACTTCACTGTTCTAGTTAGTGGAAGCAGTAGATGCTGTTGAGTAGGCATGTGTACTGTGTGGTCATCACATTCAAAATGACTGAATGAGTAGAGCAATGAATCTGCATCAAATTTTGCGTTAATCTTGAACATTCCTCTGTGGAAACTATTCAGATGATTCAGAAGGACACAGCTGTGGGCAACTAATGATTGGCAGCTTCATCATGACAACACATCTACTCATGCATCATGTCTTGTGTAGAAATTTTTGGCAAAATATCTAATCACCCAGGTGACTGCTCCCTAGAGCAGATTTGGTGCCCTAACTTCACTGTTCTAAACTAAAATCACCTTTGAAAGGGAAGAGATTTCAGACCATCGATGAAATTCAGGAAAATACAACAGGGCAGCTGATGACAATTCTAATAAAGGATTTTGCAGAGTGTTTTTAATGTGCTGTGTGAGGTTCCAAAGTGCCTGCTTTGAAGGGGATGGAGGTGTCATTGTCCTGTGTATAATGTTTCCTGTATCTTCTTCAATAAATGTCTTTATTTTTCATATTACATGATGGGATACTTTTCTAGACAGACCTCTGGAAATTTATTTTTTGGTTCCGAATGTGCTGGCCCTTCCACAAAATTATACACCTTTAATAATATATTTCAGTTGTAATAACTTTAATCACTTATGTTATTTATGCTATAATGAATAATGAGACATGTAAGTCCAGACATTTATAATAATTTATTTCACAAGCAATCTGTATATAGAGAATATGTAAAATTTAACCTATGCTATAATGAATAATATTTCTGAAAAACATTTAAGTACATAATGTATGCTAAAGAATTTATTCCATTCAAAATTTATAATAAACTTATAAAACTCAACACCAAAAAACAAACAATCCATTTAAAAAATGGCCAACAGACATACAAAGAAATTCTCAATATCACTCATCATCAGAGGCATGCAAATTAAAACCACAATAAAATATCACTTTGCATTGGTCAGAATGGCTATTATCAATAAATCAACAAACAAGTGCTGGTGAGGATGTGGAGAAAGGGGAATGCTTGTGTACTGTTGGTGGGAATGCAGACTGTTGCAGCCACCGTGAAACACAATATGGAGATATCTAAAAAAATAAAAATAAAAACGGAGCTGCCTTTTGACCCAGTGATCCCAATTCCGGGAATATATGTGAAGAAACCCAAAATACTAATTCAAAAAATATATAAGCATTCCTATGTTCATTGCAGCATTATTGACAATCACCAAGATATGGAAGCAGCCCAAGTATCCATCAGTAGATAAATGTATGAAACAGCTGTGGGACAATTACGCAATGGAATTCTACTCAGCCATAAAAAAGAAGAAAATTTTACTCTTTGCAGCAGTATGGATGGATCTGGAGAACATTGTGCTAAGTGAAATAAACCAGTGAGAGAAAGACAAATACCATACGATTTTACTCATATGTGTAATCTAATGAACAAACTGAACTAACAAGGAAAATGGGGACAGGCTCATAGATGGAGAGAAGGATGACAGCTATGAGGGGTGGGTTATGGGGTAGAGGGATCGAGCAAAATGGAAAAAGGACTTATGGTCAGGGACAAGTGCGGTTTTTACATAGAGTATAACGGTTTAAGGGGAAAATGTTAATGGAAAAATACAATAAAAATAAATATTTTATAAGTAAATAAAGAAAGACTTTATCCTCAAGGTATTTCTGTACCTAGAGAATGTGTTTAAGTTTAGATAATATGAGTTTAAATTACACAAAACTTGCCAAAAATAACTTTTAAAAATTTACTATGAGAAGATGAATAATTTAAAACCATGGGGAAAGAAAATATAACTGAGACCATATATTCTAAAGCCAAAAGCAATAAAGCCAAATTCTAATTTAGAACTTCCATAGAACTAGAAAGTATTTAGGCCATAAAAGATGAGCTCTGAAAGTAGATTTTAAAATTTGTTTGGGTAATATTTAAAAAGTGAACACCAAATTTTATACAGTTCTATTCTGACTCTTCTATTGTAGAAATAAGTGATTAGAAAATATTCAGTTTTATGGAGAGCAGTTTCAGGGCAACTACAATTTTGAGAACCCTCATCTAAAGAACAAAGAGGAGTGTGTTAAGATGTGCCTCGGGTCACTAAATGATCAAGTCTTTGCTTTTTATTACTTCTCTATTCATTTAAAATTATTTCTTGCTTTAAATTAGTTTTAGAGCCAGAAAGGAGTGTTAAAATACTGTGCATTTTTATTTGTTCTCTATTAGTATCTTCCATAAAAATTTGTGCAGTTTGCCAATTTATATATATATTTTTTCAGTTTAGTGTGACAAACTCAGTCCAGAATGTGTGACTCATGCTTTGTTCCTTTCACTCCTTACAACGTCATCACTAATAAAGTATAACTAAATATCTTATTGCTGACACAAGTGATTAGGTTGTTCCCTAGCCAATGTCTGCATGTGGAAAAATGCTGGCTGTGGTTAAAAAATGATGTATTAAAATAAGCAAGTCTAAGTCAAGAAGTGACCTTGTATATAGCAACTATGTTGTTTTAGAAAAAGTGGCATATCTTTACAGAACTGTTTTCAAAGGATTTCAGATGCTTTTTATTAGTTCGGTAATGACAGAGGGTAAAATTATTTCTAGTTAAACTGATTTTTTCAGTCTTCATTCATCAAAACAGTCTACAGTTAAATTTGTGAAGGAAGTACTTGTGAGCCATCATGTTAGTTGAACTAGGCTTTAGAAGGACTAAATAGCAACAGGAATTATGTTTCGTAATCCTGTCCTAAGATTTTATATGTTTTAACATAGTTTTGGGAACATACATAAATTACTGATAGATATAAATACCATTAAATAGTGAATATCTATTAATTGCACTCAAAGCTTATACTTGGCGCTATGCTAGTTTCCTTGACTAACTCAGTGAAGAGACAAAATACTTCAGAAGTATTGCCAAAAAATCAAATAAAATAAAAATCTGTAATTTTATTTTCCTTGGGGATTCTTGTGAGACTAATCATTTTTTTAATAAAATAGCTTAGAAATTCTGTATTAGAAGAAATGAAATAAATGTCTGATGATGTGGAGTTCAGATACTTGTGGGTCAGTTAGGCCAGGTGTTTTCAATTTTCTCATTTAACTCTGAAATTTAAAAATAAGTATTTGAATGGAAATAAACTTTGAAGGGGCTACTTTGCAAAGTCTATTGAGGAATTAACATGAGATTATGCCAGAAATGAGCCTTGTTAATGTCAAAAAGACATATGATGCCTTTAGACAGCGTATACTTCTCTAAGCGTTCTGTATCAACTGCTATTATATATGGACTGTGAACGCAGATAAAGAAAGGGAATAGTGTTGTCAGTGTAGGCAGCTAGTTAGGTATTAAAAAAAGAGAAGGGAGAAAACTAGCTAAGCCTGATTAAGTTGGGAAACTACAGTTTCACAGACACTTCAGGGAATAGCCTGAATCACTCTGCCAAACAGATTATCATCCAGCTTTCGGATTATCCCACAGAACGACCAGCCAGTTCCCAAAATTAATGCTGGCAAGGAGAACTGGGGAAGGGGCATTCCTTGACTGAGTGCATGTGCAGTAGGAGCCCAAATGGCGACCCGGAAGGGGAGTAGACAAATCTGGGAAAATCTGGGGGCAAGATCTTAAAGGATAGGATAAGGATACACACCTGGGAAAAGCCAGGCAAGAGTGTGGAGAGTTTGAAGAAAGCCTGCTCGCTCTCAAGCCGAAGGAAATATAGGAAAGATTAACAAAGGCCCCCCAATTTTTTTTGCGGGGGGCAAACATGTGAGCTGGAGCACACCCCGGGAACAGAGACTGCGCTGGGGTCACGGCAGGGCGGCTCTGGGCCCTCGCCCTCCGGGGCCTGGTGAGCGTGGGTGTGAGCCTGTGGACTGGAAGGTGGAATGCTCTCTCCGTGAGGTGGAGCTAAACCATCTGGCAGTGATGGGGTCACACCCAGTACCTCAACCAGTTTCTCTTGCTGGACCCCTCAGGGGAAGTGCCTCATTCAGTGCGGCAGCCTTTTTAAGGGAGCTCTAATAAATTTTGCCACTATCCTTAAAATCCTCTTGCGTGTGCGTCCCTGAAATGCTTTTACCATGACACCACAAAAACCTCTTTCCAGACCAGTTTTTGTCCTGTAACAGTAAGACAACCTGAAGTAGGAGTTAACCTAGTATCAGGGAAGAAGAAAGTATAGCAGAGATAGCAGCTAGCTCTGCAACAAGATGTCATACACCTGCGTAGTATCGAGCTGATTCTGAAAAGTTTCTCTCTCGTCTAAGGGATAGTTTTCATACCCGCTTGATTCTAGGTTGAGCTATGTGAGTAGCTCTAATGAAAGGTAAGTGGAAAAGGTGTGAAGTATTTCCAGGCAGAGGTGAAAAACAAGCGGGTGAGCCTTCTTCATTTTTTTCTCTCTTATGCCAATTAGTCATTGACACACAAGGTGATATTAAATCCATCAGCCTGAGTTCCTGAATGACTTTGAATAGACAACCACACCCCATCCTGCCCAATTTCTGAGCTCTGATAAATGAATTTTTATAATGAATGTATAAACTCTATTGTGTAAAGCCACTGGGATTTTGGGAATTATTTAAAGCATTATCATAACTAATAAAAATTTTTAGAAATAGAATTTAAGTAATCTAGTGGGTAGTTTAAAGCATCTGTAAACAAGGGATGGTTGAAAACACTTGTCATGAGTGGGTACAAATTATCAGAGTCCCGATGTAGATGGAGAGCAGGGTCACAGTGTCACCGAACCAAACCCAGAACAGATTTAGGTTCTTGTCTCACGAAATAAAAGAATTTAGTTCAGGGACACTGATAATGAAAATAAAATTTATTTCAGCTCTGCAGAGGATAGAAATTTTGGGCATCAGAACCAGAGTCCAACCTGTGTGTGAGTGCTCAGGGTTTTTATTGGGGTCAGAGGGTGGGAGTAGGCTCCTCCGTTTTGGCATGAGTTTCCATGGCTACAGGGTGCTGATGAATGGTCGTTGTTATTTTCTCCCTGCAGGTGCGCCCTGTCCTGTTTTTCTCTTTCTTTAAACCCTGTGAATGAGCTCAATGAAGAATAGTTGTTTATCTTGTTCTTTAGGGGTGTTACGCTTGTAGGCAGCTTCTAGGTTTCCCCCTTCTACTCCCTTCCCCCGACACCTGTGGTATCTCACAACTGCAAGAAGTATCAAAGGAAATTCTCAGACCAGAGTGATTTAAGCTACTGGTATATATTGTCTGCTTAGAGAAGAGGTATAAGGCATTTGCTCTCAAGTGTCCTTGGTTAAGGGAAAAAAAGCTGGCTGTAAGTTGCTCAAACTGTATGGCATTGCGTAATTTTCTTGTCTCAGTTTCCCTATTCTACTTGCCCAGGAATTTTCCTAGCTTCTTGCTTTCCTATCTCAACAGTGTGTATAAGAAGAGGTGAGATAATAGGAGTGACCAAAACATGTTTATGCTAAGACAATGATTATATCAAGTTCAAAATTTATGGTAACAATAAGTTCTTATTTATAATAATACTAATTACAAAACACTTGTAATTTATTACACAACTTTTATGTTTATTCATTCCTCACAACCAAACTACAAGTCAGAAAATTTTTTTCCTTGTGTTAAAGTTGAGGAAACGAAGACCTAGAGAGATTAAATAATACTCTCTTTTAAGGTCATAGTACTAAAATGCAGTAAAATCACATTATTTTTAAGATAGTGCACGAAGCCAGAGTTCAACATAGTCATGTGCTGAAACCATGAGCTCATAGTGTAGCAGTCATGTCATGTTGAAAGTAGAGAGATAAAATTAACTTATTTTATGAATACTTTAGTGTAAAATGCTTAACAGTTAAAATTAGCAAAGCTTCATTTAAATTAAAACTCCAATCACCTAAAGAGAGTTAACCCCAAGAATTGTCCTGTTGTTGATTTCTGCTATATAATGCCAGGTCTAATGCTACACAATTAAGAATTGTGCATTCCCACTGTGATTTTCTCTGTTGTTCTTCTGAACCCTAAAATGGGGAGAGACTACTCAGACACAAAACAAAATACAAGCCAAATAAAATGCACAGGGATTCCTAATAGTTATAAAACCGTTTTGACTAAGCTGTCCAGCCAAACTCTTGGGAAATAACTACAGGTGTTGTTTCAGAGCTGATAAGAAGTTTTGTTTTTATAGCTTTGTATTGATAGAAATTCTGCACTAGGTGAGACCTCAATGTTTAGGGTTGCGTGTTCTGCTTAAATTGTCTACAAAAGTGGAAATACCAAAGAAGAGTAGACAATAGTGATAATTATCTGGAGGAAACAATGATCAGAAAGTCACAACACTCAAGAAATATGGAAAATGCAGAATAGATGTTAAGCAATTCCTTTCCATTGGTATATTAGGATCCAAAGAAGAGATCATCAAAGGTGGGTTGTTGCAAATATATAGACAAATGCATTAAGTGCATTAGGGATTGAATTCCTATTGAAGGGATCCAAATTCTACCATCCCTCAGCTTCTTTTTGGGATATTGATTTTAAGCTGTTTATTATGAAACAAAGGACTCTCAATCTCTGACTACCCTCCCTCTCCTGCCCCAGAGATTTAGACAGAGAAAAATGCTTCAGGAATGAGATCTTAGAATGCGGCCTTAGCCCAGTTTGAATTAAGTATGATTAACAAGAGGGATTCAGGCAGGATTCTTAGCTAGATACCCGCTTTGTTCCATTGTTTCTGAGTCACCCAGCAAGGATTTCCCTGCCATGTGTGTTACGTTCTTTTTCAACTACCTGTAGATCACCCTCTCTCACTTCTGAAATTGAATACGCTATTTCTTCCTTTTTACTTTGTTAAAAAAATGTCTTATGTACCCAATATTGCCTCACTCTTTTTGGAATTTTTCATGGACTTAGCAGGTCTATGTGAATTCTCCATGCACATGTATTAACCTATGATTTTCTCCTGTTAATCTGTCTCTGTTAATCTGGTTATTAGTCCAGCCAGAGGAACTTAGAAGGTGGGAGGAAAAAGTACCAACTTTTTTTTAGCCCCACTGCACTATACTACATGTTACTAGTATGTTTATTATCTTTGTGTTCACATCCCCATTATTGCTTTTACTTGTCTGCCTAGATAAATTTACATTCCACATAATCTTAGAGCCATTAGCATGAGTTCTTTAGTTGGATAATTAAAATTGCCTCAATATTCCAAAATGGTCTGCAAAAGAAGTTTTACCATAAAAAGAAAACTGTGAGTAATGTAGAAAAGGCAATAACCCAGTGGCACGACTGCTATAAAATTAAGTGTCTTTATTTCTATTTTGGTCCCCCTAATTATATTATTTACTTTCTTTAGAACTAGAAGCAAAAAGCAGGGCTCTCCTAATCTGAGGATGTTGCTAGGAACTTCTCTCTGTGAAATAAGCCAAGGGTTTAAAGATTGCTGTTGGCAGAGTATGAGGAAGAAAACCCTCAGAGAAAATTACTTTGAAGAGGTGCTGTTTTTTCTCTACTGTCATATGCATATTTTTTTGGCCAGATGGTAGTAGTCCCAGTAGGCAATTACTTCAAGCAAGAGGCTTCTACTTATAATTTTTTTCTTTTGGAAATGAATTGATCTTTTCTGGTTAAATAATTTCATTGAGAAGAAAATGATAGACATAGTCTTGAATTTAAGGATACTCAAACTTTCAATATGTCTTTGTGTGTACGTGATGTACTTAAATATATATGCCTTCTTAATTTCGGGAAAATTTAATATTTAAATTAATTTAATTTTTTAATTAAAATTATTTTTTCCTAAGATGACATTTGAATTTAACTCTATGAATTGACTATTTTATTTGCTGTTATTACTGGATATCAAATGTGCTAATTTTAAACATATTTCAAAATGCACCCATGATTAAACTACATGTAGCCAGTAAAATCAAAGATGGGTCACAGGAAGAAAAGAAATATGTATACATGAGTTCTGGAATATAGGAAAAGAGGATGCACAGAGCAAGGATCAAGTAGTAAGAATTATTGCAAAATTGGTTAATGTGGTGCTCTGCCCTGGATTGTGCCTTGGATTGTCTTCAGTAGTACAATGCAGCAGGGTGCTGGAGAAGTCCACGTGGGACCACCTTGCAGACCCAATGCCTGCTACGTACCAGCAGGGTCTCCTAGTGTCCCACTGGCTCCTCAGTTTGCACAGGGTGAACTTGGCTGAGATTTCCCTGGAATTCCAGACCTCCCTGTGTTAAGATAAGAGGCTGACTTTGCTTGAGCTGTTTTTTTGTTTTTTTTTCCTTTAAAAAATCCCTGGGATGGAGCTAAAGGTTAAGGGTTCAGATAATATAGGATCTAGGCTAAAGATAAGAGAGAGTCACGATAACTCAGGACGGGAGAAAAATAAAGAGCAGCTGATTTTTAACTTTAGCTTTTAGATTGGAATTGCTTTCTGAGAATCTGAGCAAAACTTTTTCCTGGATAAAGGAGCGCCTGAATTCTTTTGACTCCAGAAGATAAGGGGCACTTCCTCCCTTCTGCTCAAATCTTGGGGATTCTTAGGTGACTAAGAATCTCTGTGGAGGTGTCAGAGGACATCTCTCAGGAGGTGCAGGAGCCCCAGAGGGAATTCCAATTTAACTGTAATTAAATAATTGACTCATCCAGGGACATGCACAGAATGTCTGGTTACCTAGCACTCCACATCCTCATGGCTGTGTTAGACAGGCAGGGAGAGAGACCAAAACAGGTGAGAGAGTTGAGGTGACTCAGGAGGTGACAACTCCTTGAGGCTCAAACCATAAGGAACACACTTCAACTCACTGTACAGTATCCCTAGGAACTTAATTCAGACTCTACAGATCTTGAAGTAAAACGAAATGTAACATGGAAAACCACTCCTCCGAAGCCAAAACTCTCAGACCTAAGACCCCCATTAATATTCCTGCAGATATACAATGAAGAGGATGCCCTTAGTTGCAAGTACTTACAAAAATGGGGAGCTTATCCTGATTGGAAATTAGAAGCTTATGGGAGGAGCACAGAAAAATTCTGTTTTCTACAAGAAAGTAATAAGAACTTTTACAGCCTGTTTCTGAACTAAGAAAGGCTTCTGAGGCTGCTGAATGTTAACACCCCAGTTTTCCCTCTTCTCAACTGCCCTGCTATATTCATTACTTTGTTGCCTGGACTTACTCCCTTTCCTTCTCACTTTTCTCTTTCTCTTCTCACCTCCTCCGCCACAGCTCCTTATTGACCCGAGGGGGACACTCAGGAGAGAAAATCAGAAAAGCCAGTCTTAGGCAGAGAGAAAACAGCAATTGAATATATTTCTTGGAATAGAATCCAATTAAGGGATGTACTAAAGATTTCTCCAACTTTCTCTAATAGGCTCACAAAAGAATTTAGTTGTGTTAGGTAGGATAGATAGTAATCCAAGACAAGGAGGAGGAGGGAGACAAGGCTCACCCACTAACTCAGCAGTCCTGAGCCTGGTCCGGTAATATTGCCAGGTGTTCCTGCATCACAAGAAACACCAGGCTAGTACAGAAGGAGGGGAGCCCTTGAAATTCTACGTATTGTTCCCACTATCTGGGAGAAAGCTTTGAAACTATATATTCATCCCAAGGTGCAGAAGAGGGAAGAGAAGGGGGCCCATAGTGCCCAAAGAAAAAGTCCATACAACAACTTTTGTTAATTGCCTGCCTCTGGTCACTATCTATTTTAGGAGAGAGTCCCTAGTGCTTACAGAAAAAGCCCATAAATAACTTTGGGTAACTGCCTCAACTTTAATTAACTCCTTCCTGCCATGTATCTGTTTTACAAGATAAACAAATGTCTCAAGCCAGATAAAAATTCTGGGTTAACAACCCCGACAAATACCTATATTTGGGAAGTCACAACCCCTCAGGAAAGCTGGCACCACCTTTACCTACCAGTCAATATGTAACTCCCTCACCCCATCCCATGAATATATATGGCCTCAAGACAAAGGACCTTATGCTTTTGCTGCCTTGCTTGTTAGTGCCCAAGCCTATGCCCCGCCCCAATCCTAGCTATGTCCATTCTCTTCTCTGAGAACTTATCATTGATAAACTTTGCTTGCCTGCTAATAGCTTGCTGATCTGTAATTCTTCACTGAGTCAGCAAGAAGAACCGAGTTTTTCCTGTAACAATTGAACTGTTAGAACAATGTAATCCTAGCTATTTTGACCTATTCCAATTAATATATATACTGGATTCTGAGAGCAAAACAACAGAATTACTAACTAGGGTCTACTGGGAAACTCTGTAGAGGAGTGTGTTTTAATTATAGAAAGCCAGGTCACCTTAAGAAGGATTATAGAAAACTTAAATGGGATTTAGAAAGAGAAAAGAAACAGAAGCAAACATAGGGTTCTTCTCAGGACTGTGAGAGGGTATTTTCCTTTTGCTAATAGTTTTGGGGGGGTTGAAGTTACCATGAAAAAAGAAGTTACTAAGGCCCTTGAAGATACTGAGGCTACTTAATCTGTCCTTTTTAAAAAAAATTAATTGAATGTATTGGGGTGACAATAGTTAATACAATTATATAGGTCTCAGGTGTACAATTCTATAATACATTATCTATCTATTGTACTGTGGGTTCAGCACCCAAGGTCAAGTCTCCTTTCATTACCATTTTCTACCCAATAGCCTTCATCATACTGTGTCTGCATCTATTATGGGAGAGACTCCCAGAAACTCAGTTCTCCTCATCAATGCAGTGAAGAATTACAGATCAGCAAGGCAATTAGTGTGCAAACAGTGTTTAACGATGATATACCATCATGGAAGAGAACGGGCCTTGCCAAGGTAGAGGATGAAAAGCATAGGTTCCGGGCAAAGCAGGGTAAGGGGGGTGAAAATAAGGGCAGCCAAAGGGCGAGGTAGCAAGTGCCGGAGCAGTCAGAGGCTGGGAGGCATCAGGCCCCACAGCCTCAGGCTCAGGGGCCAGGGAGCAAAGAGAGCCAAGCCTAGAGTCCTTTGTTCTGAGGACTTATATAGTTGGTGGAATGGGGGTGAAGAAGTTACATATTGATTGACAGGTAAAGGTGGTGTCAGCTTTTGGTCAGGAGATGTATTCAGTACCCAAAGCTGTTAAAGGACTTCTTCCTTTAGGCACTATGGGCCCTTTGCAGTCTTTCAGGCCTTGGGACGAAAGCATAGTTTCAAAGGCTTCCTTTCCCAGATAGTGGAGACAATACATAGAATTTCAAGGACTGCCCTCCTCCCATGTTAGCATGGTGTTTCCTGTGATGTTGGAACACCTGGCAATATTACGAGACCAGGACTGCTGAGTTTGTGAGCAGAGACCTGCCTCCCTCCTCCTCCCTGCCTTGGTTTATTGTCTATCCTACCTAACACACCTATGAGTTTTGTGGGTTTTTTTTTTTTCCTTTTAATCCATTCACCTCTCTCACCCAGCTCCACAACCCTCCTGTTCTCTGAAAGGGAGTCACAGACTCAGACAAGAACCTAAGTTGTGTTCCAAACAGAGCAAAGGATGGCAGGGTTTTACAGAAGTGGCATTTATAAGTGCTGTTCTCATTTTTTGGGACCTCTATGCAAATGTAGGTTTCTGGCTAGATTAACAGGGATTGGTTAGTTCCAATATGCAAATAGAGGAGGCAAAAACTAAAAAATAAACAGCAAAGTCCATATATGTTCATGCAGCAGTTGTTCCAGGATGTTTATGGCTCAGTCCTGAGATGGGTTTAGCAACAGTTTGGCAATTTAATGATACGTCTGAGAACTGAGGCATAAGGCTTTCGTAAACCCCACTTTTTCAATGGGCTTCTGATATTTTAAGTGACTCTCTTTGCATGCTTATTTCATTTTATTTGTTCTATTGTCACAGGGTAAAAACAAACAGAAATTTAATAACATGCACCAGGTCTGTCCAGAAGGTATCCAGCCATGTAATATGAAAATAGAAACATTTATTGGAAAAGATACAAGATACAAGAAACATTGTACACAGGACAATGATGCCTCAGTCTCCTTCAAAGTAGGCACCTTGGAATCTCACACAGTCTCCCAGTCGCATCAGCTGTCCCATCATATTTTTCTGAATCTCATCAACAGTCTGAAATCACCTTTCAAAGGTGATTTTAGTTTGGGAGAAGCCAGAAGTTGCAGGGCACCAAATCTGGGCTGTCGGGGGGCTTAGTCACCTAGGTGATTCGAAGTTTCACCAGAAAACTCTGCACAAGATGTGATGCTTGAGCAGGCATGTTGTTGTGATGAAGCTGCCAATCACCAGTTGCCATAGTTAGGGCTTTCTGAATCATCCAGATAGTTTCTGTGTAGGAATGTTCAAGCTTAATGCAAAATTTGATGCAGATTCATTGCTATCCTTGTTCAATCATTTGAAATGCATTTGCCACACAATACACATGCTCACTCAACAATATCTACTGCCCCCAACTGACTAGTACAGTGAAGTTGTCATTGTTCATGCACATGCATTCCAGTCCACTCTTCTTGGCTGCCTTGACTGGCATCAATGTCGTGAAAATCGTTCTTGTTATATTAACAATGGTTGGGCTTTTTCCAGACCGATCTCATCATATATCTCCTGTATACATGGGAGATATCCTGGAAAACTGAATTAACTCCCTGAAATGGCCCTAGTGATGACGTCTTCAATTTCAACTCCAACTAAAGACAAAAGAAGATATTGGGGATGGGAGAGCCATTTGTGTGAGGCTATGAGGCAAAGCACAGTACGGTTGTTATGCAGATTTAAGTTTAGCCTTCTCAGTTGATAAGTCTCTGGAAGTTTAGTCATTCTCCTCTTCTTAATACAGAGAGGGATACACCCTTACAAATGGTGATTTCCCATATATACATATAAATTTCTTTTATAAAAGAGTAATTTTTAACTTGGTTTTCAGATCTTTCCCTGTCTGTAACTGAGGTTTTTTAAAAAAATAAATAAACCAGCTTGTCCTGGCCAGGTGGCTCAATTGGTTGGAGTATCATCCCATGCATCAAAAGGTCATGGGTTTGATTTCTGGTTAGGGCACATGCCTAGGTTGCAGGTTCAATCCCCAGTTGGGGCACCTATAGAAAGCAGCTGATCAATCATTCTCTCTCATATTGATGTTTCTCTCTTTCTCTTTCTTTCCCTTCCTCTCTCTCTAAAAATCATTGAAAATATCCTCTGTCAATGATTGAAGAAAAAAACAACCACCAGCTCAAGGTAATTTTTATGCCAAAGAGGCATATTTTGGGTCAGTAAGTTCTTCTCCCTTAATTAGCAAAACTGGAAGCAGGATATTTCTATTGTAAGGCCTCTGTAGAAGTCTGTACAGTGTCCGTCATTAGACAGCAATAAAAGTTTTTCTCAGACTATTAATCAAATCTGAGTTTATATCCTTGGTCATGGGTGTAAAAGAAAGCTACATTTCATAGTCTCTTTTATAATTGTTTGAGTCATGGGACGGGGTTGGTATAAATACAATACAGACAGAATCTATGCACACCACACACAAGGCTGGCTAAAAAACATTTGTCATGGTTTCTCCCACCTTCCCTTTCCCAACTGCAATGACAGTGGGAGGATGTTGCCTCCATATGAGGAGAACTTGAATGTCCCAGTCACACAATACAGAGATGTCCGTAAGAGAGTCTGACCTACATTGGACTTAATCAGGAGCAGGAAATAAATGTCAAGTCATTGAGACTTTGGGGTATTTCTGATATCAGCTGGTATTGATTACCCAATCAGCAGTAGTTCCCATCAAACCCTTATTTCATTTGTCCATCAGTTTCTAAACATTCAGCCTACTTTATTTTTCCACCTTAGTTATTATCCTTTGACATTATACTCCTTTGTTGTCTGTATCTTCCTAGAAGCAGAGTCCCTGAGGGCTTTCAGTTTGCTTTGCAGCTCAGGAGCACATAGAACAATGGCTGTCTCTAGCAAAAGCTCAGTCATGGATTTGTTGAGTAAAGAAATTATTTTATTTCTCACAAAGTGAACTAACCATTGTTAACAATATATCTTTAGTACTGATAAGAAAACCAAGACTAAAGAGATTCAAGCACAATATCCACAGTTATGTGAATAAGTAAACTAAATGATATTAGCACTCTTACTCTTAATTACTGCACTGCATTTCTGTTTGATAAAACTCAATGTAATCTCAGTGAGGCAGTGAAAAGTGGTAGAATATATTTGTATCATTAAGAAAGTGGGAAAATTTTTACTCCATAGAATCAGAGAAAATCAACGTTTTTATTGTGAGGGAAGAAGCACTACTATTCTGAACAGTTCCTGAGAGAATTAATGCATTGGAGTAGTGCTAATAAATTATATTCATAATGATTATACTAAATCAGAGGATTATAGTAAAGTACCTTAGAGTATGTGTACTAGATTGGCCAAGAAGTTCGTTCTCTTTTTTCTGTAAGCTGGATGTAATAGTGCTTAGTTGTCTTTAACTAGATTTGAAATATTTTTTTAGTTTGTATTGTGACAGCTGTCATATCAGCATGCATTAAAAACTCAACTATACAAATGCATAAATCAAGGTCCAGTGTAGATAAGTAACATCAGAAGGACACAAAATGTTGATAGATTAAAACAGAAATCAGGTCCAATTTCTAATACAGTGCTATTGAATCACATCATCCTGCCTGGCCAACATACTATATATATTTTTTTTTCTAAAGGTTTCTGTCAAAATTAATTGAACAATTTAAAATTATCTGATAACATAATAAATAACAGATTTCCTGATATTGCTGTACATATTGTATATTAGAATTCTCTCACAGCAAGGATCTTAAAGTTAGAAAAAAATGCACAATATGCTGCATGTTGTTTATGTTATGTAATATATATTAACATATAATATATAATATTATGCCATCTTTCTTGTTAGTAAGATGATCTTTTTTAGTCTAATTCAAATATGCAAAAAATAAAAGATACTATATACTTGAAAGCATTTATGTTACTTTATCTGGCCCTATATAAAGGTATGTAGCTTTTAATGATTATCAGGAACGTTCCAGCAAATGGAGATTTTGAGAAAAAATAAAAGAAAATTAGAAGAGTAGTAGCTAACTTTTATTGAATGCTTATAATATAGCATGCCCTATGTAAGCACTTAATTGTTCAAGGTGAATAATTCTCAAGGCAATCTTAAATGGTAGATACATTTGTTTTCTCCATTTTTAGAAGAGAAACTGGGGAATTAAGATTAAAAATATGCACAAGATTACATAGCTAAACCAGGATAAAGCAAGACTATAAACTCCCAAAGTCTGTCCCTGAGGCTCATTCTAGAAAACTTTATACCTCTTAATGGTCAATAATATTCAAGTAGGGTTTGTTTTGGTGTAGAGATTGCATTATCCCACTATGACTAAATCTCCCTTTCTCTCAGACCAGAATATTTCCTACTTTTTAAAGGTAATACTTGCCTTTAATCTGAGGAAGTTTCTTCCTATTTGCTAGGTGTGAAATTTCCTGCTCACTGTTTATGAGGGGACCATATATACAAATATGTGTGTGTGTGTAATCGTTTGTTTTCCATGAAGTAGTGAGCAAGACATTCAGAACTTTGAGCTTGAAAAACAACTTCATTTATATTCTACACAAGATACGTTATGTAAAAATGAGCTTTCTCATACTATCCTCTCAACCATCAGCTGTTTTCTTTATTTTGTGTCAAAATCCTGAAGAATGATGACTGCTTTAATCTTAGAAGACATAGATATATTGTAGTCCATATAGAATTTTAACTTCTATAGACACAACCTTGTAAATGCTTTCAAAGGGAGAAAGGATGAGATCTCTTTTATAATAGAAATTTTAAAACTTTTAAAAGTATAACTCATAAATGTGTATTTTTGATACCACATGATTCATGAATAAACATCCATTGTATGCTCAACTCATTGTGATCATTTATATTCTATTTTAAATAAATCCCTGACTTCACTAATTTATTGTACCTTGGGAAAAAATTGCTGGTCTTGACTGATTACTTTGATTTAATGACACACTAAGAATCACAACCTGCAATTTGAAAATCAGTCATCTAGATAGTTGACAGTGATAATGTCTGATTACAGTTTTACTTTTTTTTTTTACTTGTGTAATTGAAAGGTAACTTCCTTTACTTCATAATGAAAATATTATAAAATAGTCAACACACTATTTTTTTTTTTTTTTGGACAGAGGACCAGAAATGTAGAGGTGGTTTGTTTTGTTTCTTTGTTCATTTGTTTAGAATAATTCATGTTTCTTCCTTTGTTGTATCTAAACAAATTTGCTTTTGGGGTGAAACCTTGAGAGCCTTATAAATAACATTGTTTCAGTACAGTTCCCAGAAGAATCAGTCAGTATATTGAGCTGTGATTTTAAAGAATTTCTTTGCAATGAAGGAATAATTGATAGGTATATGAATGAGGTTACAAGAACCAGCTAAGGATATTGAGTCACCCTGATATTTGCAATAGCATATCTGGACCTGAGGTTCCGGTTTTGTAAGGAGGGTATTAAAGCATGAGGCAAGTAGAGTTCCCACACAGAATCTGTTTTTAAAGAGGGATGTAACATCTGTCAGAACCACTTCAGAAAAAGAAAGACAAGAAAAACATATTCTTGGCTAATTCTCCCCCTACTCTGATCTCCTGCCACACCACCAATTGACAACCCAAGAGGAGGAAGTCAGATGACAATGAAGCCTGAATGATGTGGCCCATAAACAGTCCCTTGGGGGGTATTGCAGGATCAAGAAAGATGGAACATGAATCTAAGGGCAAATGGAGAATAAATTATTACAATCTAATTTCTAGGAGGTGAAATAAAGATTGTTGTTATGATGCAAATAACAAAGTCTTCCTAAATATCCTCTAGAATGTCTACTTGTGGTGTTTCTGTAATGATTACATGATTTAAAAAAAATAATTTCAAACAGTTCACACACACTGATGTTCTACCCACCACCATTATTTTCCTCCCTTCCAGAAAGTAAAGTGATTTAGGATTATACATGTTTTCTAAACTCATATGTGAATCCAAACAGTCAAGGCTAATCAAACTGAAGGTGAAGTGCAAACTCCCTAATCCACAGACAGTGCTTATCTTTGATAGGAAGCATTACATTTGTTCTATTACTAGAGACACCAGAGAGAGAGAATAAAGGTTAACATGCTGGCTTGTCAACTGCGTTCTGGACTAAGAAAGGAGTGAGAGGAAATAACCTAACCAAGGCTCGGTCTTTTTTTCAAGGTAAACTATTTCATTTTGCATCATGTAATACTGCAATAATGTACATATTGAAAAATTGAGTAACATTTTATTATTTCCTTATCTACATAAGGAACAAGAAGATTAGAATGTATGGCAAATGTAGGTTAATATCAGATTTAAAAACTACCAAGTTTTTAAAATTTTTAATAAGTGATGAAACTACATGTTAACATCTTTAATATTAGAAATTGTAAGACATTGGTAAAATGGAATCTACTTTGCATAATTCTCTTATTGTGATTCTGTAGAATCTTTTTGAATTTGATGATGATGGAATTATTTTTATCGTACATAGCAGCCCAGATATCCTAGGTGAATAGTAACGTTCCCTATGATTTCAATTCTATTCAACTATGAATATCTTCAAGCATATTAGCTATTTGCATGATGCTCTCATTCTTCTTTCATATGTAACAACCCTCTAATGAAAATGACTGAATAGAAGAAAAAAATTATACCCTGTATTCCATCACCCAACTGGGAATTAGGTTTAATATTACATGAAAGATAGATAAAAACCAAAGATCCATTTAGAATTGTGGAGTTGTTCTCACTCTTTTTTTTTCCCTTTAAATTTTATTTTAATTTATTTTTTCAAATACATTTGTCTCTGCCTCCCCCGCACCACTTTCCCTTGCCCCCTCCCTCCTTCCCTCCCTCAGCCTTTCCCCTTTGGTTTTGTCCATGAGTCCTTGCTATATGTTCCTTGACTTTCCCCTTCCCTTCCTTAAGACAAGCCAATCTCGATTACTGGGTAACCATTACTTTCTCCTGAGTATTTAAGCAATGTTTTGGCAATGTTACCTTGAATATCTTCTGCTAAATTCTGTGGACACCAAACATTAAATTCTACATTAATGTGATTTATAGGAATAGGTATTTGAGATTATTTTTATTTTTTTGCTGTTGGTGTTTTTTATTCCCTTTTTAAGGGAGTGGCTAAGGTTAGTTCTAAATTTTAGTTCATTGCATGGAGTTGAAACAAATATGGATAGTATTTATTGACCTGTGTATTTTAGGGTTAAAACTAGGGATTTTCAAATACATTGACAACAATCCTCACTGAACAGAATTTTGTTGTTGATGAGAATGTCAAGTAAACAGAACCGCATTAAGTGGTTTTATACTCTTAAAGACTGAGATGTTTGGTAGTTTTGGGGGGTTTCTTCATATGGCAGAAGGTATCAAAGATTCCCAGGAGTATCTCCTTGCACATTATGTGATTCTGTGGTCTATTGAGTGTGTCTCTGTAAGGCACCTATTCCATAGGTCCTGAAAGATACCAATGGGTTATCACCCAGAGAGAACTTAGAGTAATAGAATGAGTAACAGTAACAGCAATAATAATGGCAGGCATTGGTAAAGGATCTGTTCCCTCCCAACTTTCTAGCTCTTTATAGACCCTGATCCCATGGACATACATTGGAAGCCATACAAGCAGCTGAAGTTGTATTTATCATCAGTCACCAACAAGGGAGGCTAGAAGAAGGTAAAATTATTTAAGAGATAAAAGTGAAATATTTTTCACACAGTGCCACTGAGTTTTGAAGTGAGGGCGTATACCACAAAAGCATTGCTGATTTTATTTTACCAAATATCAACTTTGGTGTTCTACACAAAATAAGTTAATGTAATAAACTAATCAATAATTTTAGCTCTGGGATATTTAAAGAAAAAAGAGAATATCCAAAGGGACTGCCTAGTAGAATATAATAAGAAACTGAAACCGCAAAACACCAAATATCAGGACTGCAAAGCAGCTTTGGGAGGTGTCAACACAAAGATGACATTGAAAAACTTAAGTTGGTGAATTTAGTAATGTACAAGCCAAAAAACATTCAGTGCAAAATTGAAGTTCAAAGCTAAGGTGAAAAATGTGGTAATGAGGCAATAAGAATGCTAGAAGTAACAAAGGAAGTCACAGAAATACAGGGAAAATAGTTTCAATAATAAGTTGTCAATTTCTATTGGAGAATTTATTCACCCATCTATTCTCTCATGAATGACTTGTTCAATTAATGAATTCTATTCAACTGGATTTGATGTCCATCTTGAATATCTTGATATTTAAATCAGTATAATATCTACTCATGAATTATCAAATCAACCAGTGGTTAGTTGAATAAAGTCACAGAATACTAAACAATGATAAAAAATTAGACAAGGCCAATGAACATTTTAAGAAGGAAGTCCTGAATAATTTATTAGAGTGATTTCAGCCCTGGCTGGTGTGGCTCAGTGGACTGAGCACCAGCCTGTGAAGCAAAGGGTTGCTGGTTCTATTCCCAGTCAGGGTACATGCCTAGGTTGCAGGCCAGGTCCCCAGTGTGGGGCACATGAGAGGCAACCACACACTGATGTTTCTCTCCCTTTCTTTCTCCCTCCCTTCCCCTCTATAAAAATAAATAAAATCTTTAAAAAGAATTCAGATGATTTTAGAACATAACAAAGGATAAAATTAATTTACATATAACTTAAGTGTAAAAATATATTTGAGATTCTTTCTACAGAAGTAAAATGTTGTTAAAAATACATCATACCTAGAGTAATTTTAGTTTATAGTTGAGGATAAGAGCTGTAGTACATAGGAATAAATGGTGAATGACTGGACAAAACCATAAGGTAGAGGGTACAGTTATAGATTTTAAGGGTTATAGACAAAAATAATGAAAAAACTGAATGAACCATGGCAGTATGAAATCATTGAATAAGCGATTGTAAATTCAAGGACAATTTTTAAAAAATAACAGAAATGAGACATTTAAATATTGAATATAAAGAGTCATTGAAGAGGAATAAGATTGAAAACAATAGGAAAAAATAAGCTACAAGAAGGGTATTATCACACATTTTTTACTTCTTTCACCATAAAATTCCTGTCTTTTGTTGTTTTAAAAATTTTGTTCTGTCTTCAATCACCCTTCTCTTTTCTATTGTCAAGATTTTTTTTTGTAATTTATCTTTTTGACATTCAAAAAGCTGTCCATAAATCTTGGACATTGCTCATAGTCATAGTTTATGAGATCTATCTCCTCAGAAAAGGGAAACAGAAGAAAAAATAAACAAATGGCACTATATCCAATTAAAAAGTTTTTGGACGGCAAAGGAAAGTATCAACAAAATAAAAAGGCAACCCACTGAGCTGGAGAACATATTCATCAATACATCCGATAACAGGTTAATATCTATAATTTATAAAGAACTTATAAAACTCAACACCAAAAAACAAACAATCCAATTAAAAAATGGGCAAAATACCTGAATATATACTTCTCCCAATAGGACATACAAATCGTCAATAGATATAGAAAAAGATGCTCAACCTCACTAATCGTCAGAGAAATGCAGATAATAACCACAATGAAATACCACCTCACACCCATCAGAATGGCTATCATCAATAAATCAACAAACAATAAATGCTGGTGAGGATGTGGAGAAAAGGGAACTCTAGTGCACTGTTGCTGGGAATGCAGACTGGTGCAACCACTGTGGGAAGCAGTATGGAAATACATCCCCAAAATTAAAAATTTAAAATTTAAAATCTGCCTTTTGACCCAACAATACTACTTCTTGGAATATATCCAAAGAAACCCAAAACACTAATTCAAAAGAACATGCACCGCTATGTGTGCTGCAGTGTTATTCACAGTCACCAAGATACAGAAGCAGCCCAAGTGTCCATCAGTGGATGAGTAGATAAAACAACTATGGGATATTTACACAATGGAATTCTACTCGGCCACAAAAAGAAGAAAATTCTACCCTTTATAACAGCATGGATAGACTTGGACAACTTTATGCTTAGTGAAATAAGTCAACCAAAGGAAGACAAATGCCATATAATTCACTCATATGTGGAATCTGATGCACAAACTGTACTAACAAGCAAAACAGAGACATATTCATAGATAGAGAACAGGATGACAGTTATGGGTGAGAGCTAGGGAGTTGAGGGATTGAGCAAAAAGGAAAAAGGAATCATGGACATGAATAACAGTATGGTAGTTGTAAGGGGTAGGGAGATAAAAGAAGGATAAATGTTAAGGGAAAAAATATACATTTTTTAAAAAGCTGTACATACATAATGTATACAATTTGATGAGATTGGAAATGTGTATACATCCATGAAACCATCACTGTGATCTATGTTATAAACCTATTCATTACCTCCAAATGTTCTTTCTTCTCTATTGTTGTTATTATTATTAATATTATTATTAATTATGTGGTAAGAACACTTAAGACCTACACTCTGCAAAATTTTATGAACTATAGACACTATGCTGTAGAGTATATCTTCAGAACTTTTTCATAGAGTATATATGAAACTTTGTAATCTCTGGCTAATATCTCCCATTTCCCCCCCAACCCTGTTAGCCCCTGACAACCATCATTCAACTCTCTGATTCTAAAAGTGTGACTATTTTAATTATGTGGTATTTTGTATTTGTCCTACTGTGTCTGGTTTATTTCACTTAATCTTTCAGGTTATTCAAATCCAGTTGAATAGAATGTTATCCTTCAGGTTTATCAGTGTTGTTGACATGGCAGAATTCTCTTCTTTTTTAATCCTGAATAATACTGCATTGTATGTATTTACTATATTTTCTTTATTGATTCATCAGTGGACATTTAGATTATGTCCATGTCTTAGCTATAAGAAATACTACTATAATGAATTTGGGAGTGCAGATATCTCTTCAAACTCCTGATTTCAATTCCTTTGTATATATACCCAGAAGTGGGAATGCTGGATCATATGGTAGTTACATTTTTAGTTTTTTGTTAAATCTCCATATTGTTTTCCAAGTGGCTGTACCAATTACATTCACACCAACAGAGTACAAGCATCCTCTTTTCCTCCACATCCTCACCAACACTTGTTCTTCCCTCCCTCCCTCCCTTGCTTCCTTCCTTCCGTCCTTCTCTCTCTCTTTTTGATAACACTTGCCCTAACAGCTGTGAGGCTGTTACAAAACTATGTAAATCTCATGGTTTTGATTTACATTTCCTGTTGATGCTCATACCTTTTCATATGCCTGTTGGCCATTTGTAAGTCTTATTTGGAGAAATGTATATTCAGTTCTTTTGCCCATCTTTGTTTTTTTGCCAATAAGTTGAAAAAAATTAATGTAATTATTATCCCTTTACCAGATATATGATTTGCAAATATTTTCTCCCACTCCATAGGTTGCTGTTTTGCTCTGTTGATTGTTTTATTTGCTCGCAGAAGCTTTTTGGCTTGAGTCAGTCCCACTTAATCTATTTTTGTTGCCTGTGCTTTGGATCTCCAAAAAATGGTATATAGAAATATATATTAACATATATATTTATGCATATATATATAAAAAATTCTATTTAAAAGAAACCAGTTTCTGTTTTTTTTATAGTGGCATATAGAATACTCACTGTGTATTTAAGACATTGATCCTACAAGTGTAGCATCTGCACAACAATTAAATCTGTGCATCAATTAAAAATGTACATACTCCCAGAGATCAAGACTAATTAAGCTCTCAGAACATAGCCCCATGCAAATCACAGGGCATTTTTAACTTCCTTGTCACACAGACATTTTGAAGATAATTCCAGAGTAGAGAATATTATCCATAGATATAAAAAAAAATGACAGAGAAAGACACTTGTCCCAGAAGAGTCTGGCATTCATAAGTTTGTTCACCATAGTTATTGTGTTGATTCAAAGTAGAAGAAAGATAAAGAATCTGTTAAACAAGGGTTGTCATTTGTATTTCAATCCTTATAGATTTATAATCATTTTAAGGTTTATTATACTTATTTAATGTAAACAATATACAATTATTTAATTTAAGCAAAGCATATTGAATTGATGATCTGCTTATCAGGTTAATGCAATTATATTAAATTGAAGAGTCATACTGCTTAAATAGGAAAACAATGTTGGAAGCGTCTTCAGGACCTCAGCTGGA
Organism: Pteronotus mesoamericanus; assembly: GCF_021234165.1. NCBI lineage: Eukaryota > Metazoa > Chordata > Mammalia > Chiroptera > Mormoopidae > Pteronotus > Pteronotus mesoamericanus. The sequence continues at coordinate 27,395,811 of NW_026555245.1, read as the reverse complement.
TGAAAGATAATGGAGGAAATGCAGGATCATGCAGAGCTGAGTCCAGGAAAAAGCCCTGCTGTATGGCTAGTCTCAAGAGAAATAGCTTGGACAATTTTTGGCATTCTAAGGCCAAGCATCAAGTTAGAAGAAGGTATTATTTCTTGCTGAATATGGACAGTGTTGTTTTTCATTTAAATGCTTGTTCCAAGATGTAGTCTAGATGGCAGATGACTATACTCTTGGAGGAGGTAATATAGCCACATCATGTGGTCAGGCTCTTGGTAAGCAAGTGAGTAGAGAGATCATTAATGAGTATTTCCTGTGGAATGAGGTACAGCATGTGGTCATAAGACTAAGTCCTGAATCACCCAATGGAAGGACCAAGGACCTAGTATAAGTTTTCTGTGTTTACCAGGATTGGTTCAGGAAATTTGGTGAGGTACTGCAAGCCTATAGGTTAAGGACATCGGGAAACAGGGCTTAGAATGCAAGAGGCCTACATAAATAGTTGCCAAATCCTTTTCCCCATGTGGTAGTGTAGTACCATTGACTACACATAGAATTTGGAGCTAGTCAGCCTAGGTTGAATACAAATTTTTCTGCTCATTTGTTAACTGTGAAACTATACAACCTGATGGATGCATAGTAAGCACACATGAAATAATGAATATTTTATTTTCATGTGTTATTTTCACTATAGCATCTTTAGGACAATGCCTATATTATATTTTTTCTTTCAATCCTTAAGCACTCTACATAGTGCTTAACATTAGTGGCATTTAGTGAATGTTTAATGCAAGTTTTGTGGCACACACTGTCAATTTTGTTACAGACAGAGAACTATTTAAGGTATAAGGCAATATAGTCATCACAAGCTAGTGAGAAAACCTCTCCCCCAAATCTATCATCATAGAGTATTATGAAGGGAGGTGGTCTGAAAATGAATGAAGCTCAGTGTCTTCCCACATGATGGAAGAGAATCGTGTCTTGTTTGTGCTAGTTTCAAACTTACTCATTTCACAGATGAAACAGTGGGATCAGAGATGTAACATAACATGGTTTAAATGACACACCTGGTCCTTGTGATTGTTAAGACTACATAACCAGCCTCTTAAAAGCTACATCAGTTTGCACTAGAAAATGCATGTCATTTTTGTCAGAAGTCAAATCATTGTTGAGTCACAGTGGTGGAGTTTTCCTTCAGACCTTGTTGCTAGGAGCAGTGAAGCATCTCAGAGGAACATAGTACTGTTATGGATAAGTCTGTGGAATTAAATTTTATTTTTATTTTTGGATACGGGATTTCCTTTTTATAAGTCACCAACTGACTTCTCAACCACACAAACAACTCACCAATGCAGGTACATGAGTTCAGGAACGGCCATGTGATCCTGTTTAGAATATACCATAAGTGATATATTTCCAAGGTTTCTATAACTTTTTGAAGAAAAGACTTCCACCTGTGGAGCACATATACCTATAAGCTAAAACATAGTGTATTCCTTTCACAGTTTGCAAAGACAGAAACAAAAATCTAAATCCACATGGAAATGTGAAAGGAATGCACTTAGGACATAATTACCAAGATTAGGCACACTACTTCTTTGGTAGTTTCTATATGTCCCTAGACTGTGCTTATTGTAATTTCACTCACTATTCTGTCAGAAGTAAGAAACATGTTGTGATAGCACTGGTAATTGGCAGTACCATTTATGTGTCTTTAGTGCTTGTAAATTTACCCCATTGGTTCTCATTATAGATGAAATGAATTATCCAGAAACAACTCTGTGGGGCACTATTCACACTAAGTAATGTTTAGTGAAAATCGTGTTTTGGCTCTTGATGTACTTATTTACATTTCTCAACATTTGGAGTAAGAAGCTTGTGGCTGTTCAAAATATTTCCTTCTGTATTTAATTCTTTTATTTTAGAAATATTTGAGACTTGGTAATTGGTCAAGTGTTTCAAGTACTGCATAAAATTATATTAATTTGACCAAATAATTTAAAATAAAATTATTTTAAATGTATTTCAAATGTATGTTTTAAATATTTCTAAATTACAAGAGTCCTTACAATGAAGGGTTCGTCCATTGTAAGAGATGGACAAGACAGGGTTTTTTTCAGTTATTGTCTTGAAAATATTACATAGAATAACATTGATTTAAAAAAATTGGAATTTAAGGCTCCGTATCTGAATTTCATCTCTGGTTCTCTCCTTACACTCTTTGTGTTACCCTTAGCATGTGTCCTCTTAATAAAAAATGGGGAAATAATCCATACTTCATGTAAAGGTTAAATGGACACTTTAGAAATTCCACAGATGATGAACAATGGTACCTGTTATTATTACTGCAAAAATTTGTTACATTTGTTACTATAAATGCCTTGTACATGTTCTTCTAATAGTTTGTTGCAGGTAAACATATAATATTATAAACTTTTTTAACTTACCCCTGGTCTTATTGAACTATTTTTAAGTATTTTGGAAACATTTGAAAATTCCTTCATGTATTACACTTAACTAAATTATCTCAGAAACAACTAAATTATCTCAGCTAATAATATTTATTATTTAATCTTTGATTGTAGTTGATAATATTCTGAGTTAAATCCATTTTACCCCTCTTTCACTATGAGACAACTGGTATTTAAAGTGGTTAAAGAACATTATTAATATTTCAGAACTAGCTGAGTAAAAATAAAAGACATAAGCCTTGATTTTAAAATTAATGGGTATAGATAGCATACTTATGAGATTGAATATCTTCAGAAAGTAATATCTACATTTCTAATCTTGAGTAAAAAAAAATATTGGTAGCATTTTGATTATTTTAAGTAGTGAGATAACTATTTGGACTTTTCATCAAAAGACCTTGAACTGATGGTTGATTTTACTCCTCTAATTTTGTAATTTACTCCTCTAATTTTACTCCTCTAATTTTGTAATACTCCTCTATATAAAGTTTATAATTCTCAGTTTCATCACTTCTAAAATAATTGAAATAATATGGTTATTATGAAAACAATTGAGAACATCAAAGATTGGAGGGAAGATTTAGAGAGAGTAGAGGGAAGGAGAAAGCTTTGAGAAAGCAAGCTGAAATAGTGAACAGGAGTCAGACTTTACAGAATTCTTAGACCAGATTAGAGTTGGGCCTTATTTTACTTAGTCCTTGGAAATCCTGAGATATAATTATAAAATACAGTCGAATCTCAGTTCTTGAACCTCTCCCATCTTGAACAATTTGGTTCTCAACCAAGCTGCTCATGGAAAAAATATTTTGAAAAAAAGTTGTTGAACAAAACTTTACTTTTCAAACTTACCATCCTTTCATGTTGATACTGTATTTCTAATGGGAAAAAAAAAAAGATTTGGTTTTTGAACAAGTCACTTCTTGAACCGCCTTCTAGAATGAATGAAGTTTGAGAACCAAGGTTCCACTGTATTTTCATAACTGCATTTTAGAAGGATAACTCTGACAGCACATATGGAGTGAACAAGAGTAAAAGGAGAGAGAGAGCAACTGGACTGAGAAACAATTTAAGTGAGAGAGAATGACGTCAGAAGAAGAACTGTGACAGTATGATGGAAAGAATTCTATAGATATGAGAGTGTTAAGAAAATTGGCAGCACTTAGTAACCAGGGGAATATAAAGAATAGAGGAGAAGGGTGAATAAGAGACAAGTCAGGTATACAGTCCAGGTATATAGGTAGGAGGAAAATAAAAGGAAGAGTAACTCTGGAGAGAGGGGGAGGAGGATGAGAGTGGTTTTACATATGGTTAGTTTCTGGTGGTGATAGACATATACATGTCATCATCCCCATCTGTTTAAAAATTGGGTCCTGGTGCTCAGGACATAGGACAGGAATGGAGATACAGGATTGGGAATAACTGACATAAAAATGGTATTGGAAAACATGATCTAAATGGAATATCTCAGAGATTTTGATAACAGGGCAAAAGGTAATAATTTGAATAATATTTACATAGCCATCTATAGTAATAAAAGAGAGGTTAAACTAGGATATTAGGTAGAAATGATCAGAGATTAATGAAGAATCAAGATTTTCTTTTTAAATAACAGAAGTCACCAAGCACCAGCAATGCAGAAATTGCTAATTTTCCAGAGGAAATGAGGAAGAATTGATCAGAAGTTTTAAGAATAGTTTTGTTGTGAGTTATATGTGGAAGAATTATTATAATGGGATGGGAAACAAGTAGCTATATTTTCTTTTTAATCATTTTATTTATGAATGTTTACAAATACAAAGTTAGAGAGAGTTAAGAACTACCAACACTTTGCCACCCTTTACCTCTTCTTTAAGAACATTTGGAGATAAAGAATTATCTCCAAAATTATGTACTAATTTAGAAAGCTTTGAAAAATATTCAAAATAAAAATATTTATATAATTTATATTGAGTTTTTCTTTCCCACTTACTACCTTTTTACTTGCACTGTGGAAACTATTGGAGATATTGATCCTTCCTGTTTATTGTGGTTTTCAACACTATCCATATCAAAAAATCAGCAAACATCCCTCTTTTCATTCTTTGGTGAAACCCTTATTATTCTGACCACTATTGTCAATGGGCTAAGCAGCATCTCTTTTGAGATAGTATAGTGCAGATTCACAGTTATCTTTTTGTAACAGTTTTGAACAAGATAATAGAAAAAAAATACATTCAGGCTATCAATTTATACATATAATAGATCTCCATTCAGACCTTTTAAGCTTTAGCAAGAAATTACATGTGTTACAATCAGATTAGAAAAGCTATCAAGAAGCTATATGTTTTACTCATAAAATACTACACTGACCTTAATAGTTCAGTTATTCTGACTTGACTATGAACCTTTTTAAAGTCATAAGATATAACATACTGTTTTTTTTCAAACCGTAGCAGCTTTATCAAGCAGAGCTACCTCCTATGTCCCAATTCAAAAAATAATGAGAATCACCTAAAGTACTTTAATACCTGCATTCATCAACTTCACTCATACATATGATCAGGATCTGCATATTTACATGGCAACTGAGTATATTAGATGAATGCAAAACATTTTAAAAAGTGAAGACTAAGTTCTTACTAACCAAGTTTTAAAATATAACAGGTTTTCATGGGAAACAAAAAGCTTAAAGCTGGTACTTCTTGGTATTACTTGAAAAATTCATTGTTGAATGACATATCAGCAGACCAAGAAATGGAGGCTGGGAAAAAATGTATTCTGCCTTTGTGATGTCAAGCTCCTGAGCAGGGTAGTACACAGTAGAACGTACAATTGATTCTATGGGTAGACTCAGAAGAACATTACCTAGAGGTTATCAGAGAATAGGAACAAATATCTTCGAAAAGGGTCATATTCTTCTCAATGCCAAGTGGCAATAATTAGTTCACATACTGACCATTTGAATACTGAGAATTCCTGGGAATTCTACTTTGTAAAAAAAAATCAGTACTAGTCAACAATATTTTTCTTGGGATGACATTTGATATGCTGAAATATTCTAGAATCTTGATTTTGCTTTCCATATACTATTATCAGCTTGGCTTTTTGCATGGAATCATTATCAAATCTTATTACAATTTCTTAATTATCTCTTCCAAATTTTTAGAAGGCCACCTTTAATATGTATCTCTTCTCTTCGTTATAAACTCTTTAGTAGATAAGAGCATTGTCTTCCAAACCAGTATAATCTCTGTCTCTGGCTATTCTGTATTCCATAAATTTCTTACCTTGAATTACTTCAATCACTATTCCTTTTTTTGGCTGGAAGATACCTTCCATTGGCTCTTCCAAAGATCAAATTGAATAAGGTCTTGTAGAATATTATAACAACCATTAGTTATATTTATGGTTCAGGAACACAAAATTGCATATAGATCTGAAATATACTTGAACCCAGAAGGTCAGATTTAGTGCTGCCTTTCACTACCCACCCAATAGATAGAGACAGGGATTGACTCTTTCTGGGCACTTTATTCAGATGTCAGTGATCTGAGAAGATGGCGAGTTATGTACTCTAAAAACTGGCTTAAACTCTCATCTCAAGAAAAGCTTTTTATAAGGAGAAGAAAAGGGTAGGTAAGGGGTTTGGAAAACAGATGAATCTGATAAGAGTTGCTGTCAGGCAGTGGTTTTCCAGTGCAGTTTTAATCTGCTGATCAACAATTCTTTATCTGCTTCACAAAATTTCCCTCCTTGGAATGCAGTGGCTTAGATACCTTCTCCATAGCTCACATATCCCCTGGGACACAAAGGTTGAATTGCCCTGGAATGACTGTTTTTACAAATAATCTGTATTACAAAATAAATATTTGAGCACATTTTCACATACCAAATTGTTAGTTTTAAATATAAATAATTTTTTCTTAGGTTTATATAATGTCTTTACATGATTTCTAATTTAATGATAATTTAATGTGTATTATTATACCTATAATATATATTATATCATAAAGGAATATCAAGTAAGATAAATTTGATATTGAATTATGACCACATATAATTTAATATTATATTCTATCTGAATGTTTGATATAGCATATTTAATTATATAACATAATTAAAATGTAATAATATTAATTAAAAAATAATCATATACCTAGACATTATTCTAGATACGTCATATCCTTTAATACATGCAAGTCTCATGAAAACCATATGCAGTATATTGTATTGTTATGTATTTAATATAAAAAGAATATATATTCTTTTATATTTTAATATATGTATATTAAATATATGTGTTTATTACATATATAATATACATATATTAACCAAGTCCAACCAAGTTTTGGTTTTGTTCTTGAAATTACCCACTTAACTATTTAATTCTTTTTTTATGTCAATTTATTTATTTTTTACTGTTCAAGTACAGTTGTCTCCCTTCCCCCCCACTCTCCCCCATTCCACCCATCCCCACCTCCCACCCTCGAACCTACCTCCTTTGGCTTTGTCCATGTGTCCTTTATACATGTTCCTTGATGGCCCTTCCCCTTCTTTCCCCCATTCTCCCTCTGCCCCCTCCCCTCTGATTACTGTCAGTTTGTTTTTTACTTCAGTGTCTCGGGTTATATTTTTGTTGCTTGTTTATTTTGCTGATTAGGTTCTACTTATAGATGAGATCATATGGTATTTGTCTTTTACCATTTGATTTATTTCACTTAGCATAATGCTCTCCAGTTCCATCCATACTGTCATGAAGGGTAGGAGCTCCTTCTTTCTGCTGCATAGTATTCCATTTTGTAAACATACCATAGTTTTTTATAAGTGCCCATCACTAATGAATGGATTAGCCACTTAATTCTTATCATACTCTATTTGCTGGAACATATATTCTAGGAAAACATGGACAAATAATTTTTAAAGGGTCATAGCTACACAGTCAAGGATGTTGTAAAATTATATTAAAAAATCTGTATGCACATAATCAGCATTTGAGTCTTTTTAGATAGCTTATTGATATCATGATGGATATACTAAGGTAATATAATTATTAACAATTTTGATAATAATACTCTTGTTGAGATCAAATTGCCCAGAAATTTCATGAGTCAGAATGGGTTAGCAAAGGGATTCTTATAGATATATTGAAATTGAAGCTTGATATAAAATTGAACTACAACAAAATTATACTACTACAAAATTATTTATTTTAGTGAAAGTCAAAGGATGACCATGAAATAGTTTTCTATGATTTGGAAAACATATAAAAGAAAAATGTAGATATAGTTTTAGATATATGATATCATGATAGGAATACCTTGGCTTATTTTTGCAATAAATAATTTGATTAGACATAAGGAGAACTCCAGTTGGTATGGTTGTATCTTATACCAAAATATGCACACATTCATATATTGAGTATTTGAATTTCTGATCTAGTAGTCTTTAAAAATGAATAGTAGAATTAGAAGCGTTACATTATTTAGAATTACTATATTTTAGAGTTCTGGAGTTGAACTCTAAACAGAGTAAAACTGACCAGAAGGGGTGAGCCAGGAACAGAATGTGCTTCTTCTGATTTCTAATGTGGGACACTTCACAACAGTCTGTTTTGGAAACAATTTTCATGCAGAGATAGGACTACATCATCTGTTGGGGACTTAAAGCTGAAAATTAATTTAGTTGTATACTACAGAGTTAATAAGATCACATTAACCATAGTAGATCCTGACACAGCCTATATTGATCAGCATAGCTAAAGAGATGAAGAGAATAGAAAGCTAATTTTGAAGTGAAATGGTAATATTTATTTTGTTAAAAGCAATTTTTACTTTTCATATTTTACTTAAATTTTAAAACTCCACAGCATCCCATACATGTAAAAATGTCAAAGTCTGGAGTATAATTTTTTAGTTGTTGATTAAATTACATGTATTCATTTTCATTTCTTTTTCTGTAGCTGTTTTAACTGTAAATATTCTTGACCTGTCTTAAATAAGAGGGACTTTTATGTAAGTTTTGTCCATAGAGGGTGTTTGTTCTCTATTCATTTGTTATCACTGATTATAACTTGCTATGCATATTTTTCAATAACATTGTTATCATGCACTTGCAGAGCAATTTTCCAATTAGTTGCTCTAGTTTTTTCATAGTTTTATCATTCTGTTTTGATTGTGATAACTCATGACACAGTTTCTTTGTAATAATGTGTACATAGTGCCCTACTTCAAATACTTTTACTCACTGTGTTTGAAACAAGGTTTATTTAGTAAACAAACTGGCCAACCATTATAGAGATGTAAGTTATGTAATAAAATGAAAGTTCTATATTTGTTCAGTAATCTGTGTAAATTCCTGCTTGAATGCTAAACTTATTTCCCATTCTAATGAGAGAAAGCTGTATTTCTACTCATAAGAGTAAGACTCTACTATTTTAAAACTAACTTTGCAAGCTTGAAATTTTACTTGAAGAGCCAATTTATTAAAAGTTATATTTCATATTAGCATTTTATAAGTTTAAAAAACCACTAAACATTATATATAAAAATATATATTGTATTTTGTGTAACATATGTTCACATACCTTGATAGTATGTTTATTTCCTATATCATGTTATTAATCAAATATCACTGTTATGTTATTACTCATTGAATTGACTCATTGCAGTCAGTTAGTGATATTGAGTAGCATTATTGTAATGAAGCCACTTCTTTGGTGATAAATTGTTCCTTTTGATATTCTTCAATAATGAAGCTGCCCTAGTCTTGCTCTCAGAGATTATATAGTTTTACTTTAACTAATACTCTAGATTTGTTTTTATAAATAACAAACACCTCATGAAAATAATATTAGGTGATGTTATATTTCTTTAAAAAAACTATTTCAAGGCGATATTTACTCTAGGGGCTGGGCATATTAAATTTTGTAGAATAGAATAATCAGGAGTATCTCTACTATAATTCTTAAGTTAAATGTACCTTTGATATCAGAGGTTATTTTTCCTAGTAGTTTTCTTCATAGTCAATACCTAAACTATGCATGTGGCAGGAAATGATTAGACAAGAGAGCAACAAAAATGCCCATCAAATGTCAAAAATAAAGTTCAGAGCAATCATTGTGTTTTGTATTGGCAATGAACAGCTGATAAAATAAACAGAAAATGTGACATGATGTCTCTTTTATCTATAAAAGTATTGGCACTAAGGTTATGCTTCATTAGCTTCAAATGTGTCATGCATAATAAAGGAGAAATGGAGAGCAATTCTTTGATTCATTGTGAAAAAGCCTACAGACAGACCCCCTTTTAAAGGACAGTTTATTAAATAAGGTGAATAATGAAAAATATTCCAACTAGAATAGAATTACAATCTGTATTCGTCATTTGATTGCAAAGTACAGTTGACAGTGGTGTACCTCTGTTTTGTGTGATTACAAACTAAATAGGAAGAGCTACACAGACAATATTCCTTGAATTTAATGACTTTTTAATTTTTATCTTTTACTTCTGTATTTTTTTCCCCACTTTTGTACTAATAGTTCACTGAATCTGAAAAAAAATGATGGAAAAATGACTTTATTGCAAAATACAAGAATGCTTTCATTTCCTCAACATGGAATGGTCAAGTTAAATATGTGAAACATACCTAGAGAAACCATGGTTCTGCCTATATTCTTGATGTTTTTGAGTATCCTTTGCAAAGACATTGTCTTCAGGTAGTATCCTTTTTATTTTGTTCAATGATCCATTTGTCAGTCTATTTTTTCATTCATTGATTCATCACTTCTTCTGCCAACCCAATAAACAAAGTATTTTGTTGTGCTATGTCTTTTGATGGATTAAAAAAGCCTTGGAGCCCTGGCCAGTTGGCTCAGTTGGTTGGCGCATCCTTCCAGAAACCAAAATGTTATGGGTTTGATATTAGGTCACAGCACATACCCACGTTGTAGATTTGATCCAGTTGGGTTCCCTATGAGAATGCAACCAATCAATGTTTCTCTCTCACATCAATGTTTCTGTCTGTTTCCCCCCCACCTTATTTTTCCTCTCAAAGCAATGAAAAATAAAATGTCTTTGGGTGAGAATAAAAAGAATGCCTTAGATTCTAAAATATAAACATGACCTTTTCTTTTAAAGATGTTACAGTCTAAACTGTTTAATATTTTTTGCAAGTTTAGGAATTTTCTACTGTAAAAAATATCAAGCTCCCTTCTCTACACACATAGCCCCACTTTCAAAAAAGGTGAAATGTTTATCACTTCTTATAGAGAGACTAGCTGCCCCTGAATTGTACTCCAATATTTCCAACTGTATATCTTCAATTGTAGCATTTATTAGGTAATGGAATTATTTCCAGTTAGTTACCTTTTTTTTTTTTGTCTTTGAAGTCAGATCATACAAATATCATCACCCACTGTGCCACCAAAACCTAATAAGAAGGTTAGGCAGTTTTGTAAAGTGGTTAAAAGTGCGGAATTTATTAAAGACAAGAAAGCCTCTTTAGCTCGTGCTACTTTTGTGAACTTGATTGAGTTTCTTAATTTCTCAAAGTCTGTTTCCCTTTCTTCTTGGGAATATACATCTGTAGGTCATAGGGCTGCAAAGATTAAACTATTTCCTGACAAGTAGTAAATATTATATGTTAGCTGATGCTAATATTTAATGCTAATTGAATGACAAATTGGTATTGAGTTTAGCAATGTTAAAATTATTTTTATTTTTAAAAAGTAGTTTAAATTTCTGGAAATAAAATGCACAATATTGACATATTCTACAGACAGTGTTCAAAGCTTATATGAAAGCTAGTAAAAACAAATCAAACAGGAAAGAATATAGGAAAAGTATTCATGTTCTCCTACCTTAATTTGAGATCTGTGTTTTGTAAAATTCTATGAAATTTAGAGAAGGAGGAGGTTGTATTCAGCTGGAAATATCAGGAATGAGTGCTTTGTGAAAAAAAAATTCAATTTTATTTGGTCAGTTGAATATATAATAGCTGAACACCAATGTGGACATTTCTACCACAGGCAACTGAATGCACAGTAGGGCCGTGAAAGGATAATGCAAACCATGTTTGGAGACAGTGGATAGAATATGTAGAGAATAGTGAAAGACAACAAGAAAAGAGAAGATTGATTCAGAATGTAGGGAACTGTGAATGTTAGGAAGAGGTATTATTGAGTAAGGACATTTAAAAATGGGAGATGAGTGGAGAATGTAGAGATAATTGAAATTTATAAGCCGGGCAATAAGTTATTACATTTAAAAGGAAGTTCTAACTGTGTATAAGGAGTTCTAATTTGACTTCTAGATAGATATATTTATATTATTGTTTTTGTTCAGTATATTTACTTTTAGACATAAGTTTTTCACATTTGCTGTCAGAAAACAGGGAGTTGACTGGAGTAATGAATATGCTCCTTTTTACTTATTTATTTATTTTTTATTGAATTTATTGGAGTGACACTGGTTAATAAAATTATGTAGGTTTCAGGTGTACAATTTTATAACACAGGATCTGGTAGAAGTAACATCTGTTTGAGTATGGTTGGTAGGGTAATAATATGGGTGTAATAATTTATAGTTTTAATTTGAACATTTCACCTAAAATGTAATATGGTGTGCATAACTGTGATATTGTTATGTTACAGAATTACATACTTATGATTTTGTAATAAAAGGTTTTGTAATAAAAAAGGGGGGCATTATTTGTGCCAGACCCTGTAGTTCATCTGCATATTGTATTGTGTGTTCACCATCCCAGGCCTCCTATCACCATTCATCCCCCTATTACTCTCTTCTACCTCTTCCCACCCTTTTTCCTTTGATAATCAATAAAGTGTTGTCTGTGCCTGCGAGCTGACGAGTATGCTTCAGTTGGTGCAGATATTCATTCTGCTGGATAAAGTTCACAATGTGCTTATTCTCAAATATGTCAGAAATAACTATAACTGGTATGAGCAGACTTTAGAAATGCTGCGATTAAACTGCTGATGAGTATTTTCCAGATGTTTGCTGTAGTTTAATATGCTGTATTGTCACTTAGTCTCTGATAAAAACATTTAAATAGTCATGAAAATAACAACAGTGCTAATGCTTCATAAATATCAATCTCATTTACAGTGAAGCTAGTTGGGTGGTTGGAAAATGTTTTTTCTATTTTGTGATGTTACTGTTTTTTTAGGTATGGTTTTTCATCGATTTGTGCCACTCAAACTCAAATGCATCTGTCAACCAATTACAAGGTCAAGTATGAAGGCAGAGAATCCACTGAAGCTTTGTTAGGTTAAAGGCTCTGCCTTGTGAGCTATTTGGTGAATTCTGTTTCCTAAAATCAACTGGGCTACAGATAGGAGGTATGAAGAATGTTGCCTTTCATTCTTTAGCTTTTTTCTAAATGTAATCACACTACCTGAGCTCACAAAATAAATTAGATTAAAGCTTCCCTCAGTAATGTGGGGTCTTTGAATGGACAGAAGGCCACTGAGGGCATCGGGAGACTTGTGCTCTGTTGTACTTTCTGATTTCCACTTAATCATCTAGACACAGTACATTCCTTTCGAGTTATTAGAAAATGTCAGTTATGCAAGTTATCCAATTACTTTTATCTTCTCAGGGAAATCTTCATGTTACAGATCTGGAGAGTTTAAATTCTTAGTCTGTATTTTCTATGAAGTTGCATTAAAATTATCCTTACTAGACTAATTGGGGTGATCATTTTGTAAGTTATATAAATGTCTAATCACTATGTTGTATACTTGAAACTAATATAATATTGTATGTCAAATATAATTGAAAAATACAAAAAATTAAAAATCTTTCTATTTACAATAATACAACAGATATTTTAATAAGTGTGGAACTAATATCATATTTCACTGAAATGAGTGCTATTATTAATAGCTAATATATCGAAACCATAAAAACATGGTAATTACAATACCTATGTAGAAACTGTTACTACCCCAAGAGAACATACTTAAAATTGGCCCAAGTACATGTTTTAATACTTAACTAACATAGCAGATAAGAAACCAAATTTCTTTTTTTTTAAATATTTTATTTATTTATTTTTAAAGAAAGGGGAAGGGAGGAAAGAATAGAAGGAAAGAAACATCAAAGCATGGTTGCCTCTTGCGTACCCCCTACTGGGGACCTGGCCTGCAACCCAAACAAGTGCCCTGATGGGGAGACAAACCTGCAAACCTTTGGTTTAGCAGGTCAGCACTCAATCCGCTGAGGCACAGCAGCCAGCGCCAAGAAACCAAATTTCTTTACCTCAACTGGAAAAAGCCTTGTTTTTAAATTTCTTATATATAGCATTTTGACCAATCAATAAGAAAGGAAAGGTTGGCCTATTTTAAAATGTCCTGTGGGAGTACATTTATATACTACCAACCTTATACAAAAATTGAATTCTTATCCTTTGATTTAATTTTATTCTGCAATCTTGCTACCAATTAACAGACTTTGTATCATATCATGGGTTGGCTAATTTAGGAGACTTAAATTTGACTGTTTTAACACTTCCACTGACTCTAAGAAAGTGGAAAAGTGCACTTTTTTAAAACTAAAAATTTTTAGTATTCCTTTTAGGGAAAAAAGAAAATTATTAGAATGTGGCTTTTTTTTTTTGGTTCATTCTAAAGCACTGTGTGATGATAATTAGAGAATAGTGTCATCTAAATCAAAGAATAATTAGAAATCAAATCAATAATGTGAGGTTTTGGTTTTTTTTTTTTAAACTAGCTCTGAAGACTGAAGACAGGATCTTGTATAGCTGACTTGGCTGCTTATCAACTGCTTGATGTTTATTAATTAATTTATCACGTGCACTTAACTTTTTTACCTATAAAATGAGTCTCATGATCAGTTTTGCTTCTAAGTTTAAGAATTTAGTGAGATAACATACATACAAATCCTTTATAAGTGATCCTTGAGAAATATGATGCATCAAAACACTTAATAATTACTAGCTTTCAAAATCACTATATACAGACAATCATATTCTTAATTTATTTTGTTGATTAATCTCTATTTGTAAAAGGAAAAATTAATTAAACTCATAAATGGTTAGGTCTGGAAGATGATTTAGAGTATAGACCAATCTGCTCATTTTAAGTAAGAATTAAAAAAAAATTAGGTGACATCTTTAGGAAGACTGGACCAGAATTTCTATTTATTACAGTTTAGAGTCATGGAGGTCATTTCGAGGTAACTTGTCCCTTTGCTTTCTAGGAACCTATTCACATAAATGAAGGTTAAATTTGCTGGATTAGCTGTAAACATTTGAAGGCAAGGTTCTTGTTCAACTTGGAGACTGGGGGGTACCAAGCTAAGGGTCTGGCTAATAGAGATACCCTCAGGAAATATTTGTTGAAATGAACTTTTCTATCTTTGCATAATCCTGAACAGTTATAGACTGATAGTAACTTTATGAGAGCAGTTTAATTCAAATTAAGACAATTGTGTTTGGTGATTGAAAAAAAATTTTCCAGCATTATAGTAGTAAACAAAATAGGTATGGCCCTATCCTTGAGAATTTTATCCTAGCATGAAAAACCAAAAAATAAAAAATAAAATAAAATACATAATGTTATTTCTTAACTAAAAAGCAACATTTTCATGTAGATAGTACAGCTGTGAAATCACAGACACCTAGTCATAAATTTTGTCCATCTCATTTCAAGCTAATAACTGCTTTGTGTTTGTTTTTAACTGTCTGACCCGCAATTTTTATTCTTTACAAAAAGGAAGTCAACTGTGGTATAATGTGGTTGAAGGGCTAAAAGAAATCACAACCTCAAATATTGCCAGGGATGTCCAACTTTTTGGTGTCTCTGGGCCACACTGGAAGAAGAGCTGTCTTGAGCCACGCATTAAATGCACAAACACTAATGAAAACTGATGAGCAAATAAAAGGTTTTAAGTAAATTTACGATTTTGTGTCGGGCCACATTCATAGCCACCCTGGGATGCATGCAGCCTGTGGGCCATGGGTTGGACCCCCCTGCACAAAAGAAGATGTGGATATGTTAAAAACAAAACAAAAAACAAACAAAAACACAGGAGAGTGCATTTAAAGAGGAAAGCTATGACATTTCCCATCATTTTAGTTTCCTCTGCATCTTTTACAGCTTTAGACTCTGAACAAAATATTCCTATCCTGTCATTGGTTATGAATCGTAGTGCCATTAACATCTAAGGCTCTTGATTGCTAACTGCATGTTGCATTTGCATGAAACATTCAGTGAATCACATCTCTAATGGGGAGAAAAAGCTGTCATGCAATTTATTCTAGAATTTTGTCTCTAAAATGTCAGTGTAAAAATAATCCCTCAGTAATGATAGTTCTTTTTAAGTCATGTAGGTAAGAAGAAAAAACACTAAGGGAAATCTTTTTTAGAATCTTCATTCTGGGTGTGAAAAATGAGAATGTTTTGGAGATCAACGGAATTTCAACACTTTTTATTTTAGTTATTTTTCCCTCTACAATTATATTGAGGTATAATTGACAGATAAAATTTATGTACCATATTTAAAACATTCACAAGGTGATTTGATGTATGTATACATTGAAAAAATGATTAACACAATCAAATTAATTAACATATCCATCATATCACATAGTTAACTTCTGGGGGGTTTTTTGTTTTTTTTTAGGTAAAAAAACATCTAAAGATCCACTGTTTTAGCAAATTTTAAGGATGTAATGCAGTTTTAACTATAATCACCATGTTCTACATTAGGTTCTCAGACATTATTCATTTCATGACTAAAATTTATTACAATTTGGCCAAAATCTGCCCATTTTTTTCACCTCTAACCCCTGGTAACCATCTTTCTACCCTGTTTCTATGAGTTCAATTTTCCATACTTCTATGTATAGAAGCTAACCTTATAGAAGTATGGAAGACTTTTAAAAATAAATGAAAGAAATATTAAATAGAAAAAATTAGTTTAAATAATATAGGGATAGCTATGTATTTTTTAAAAATTGGAAAATTTATATCAAATATTATTAAGAGAAATATAAAAAATTCAAAGCAACATTAAGTTTATATTTGCAACAAAGAAAATATATAACCTAAAACCAGAAAAGTATTAAATGGGATTATATACTAATAAAACTAAAAATTCACATAAAATGAAATATTCTAGAAGGTTACAGAAATGACCGACATTTAATTAGGAAGGTTCAGAAAACATGAAATGAAAAATAGCAGGCCCATATAGTATTGAGATTTCTATTAAACCTTCAAACAATAAATGGTATCTCTAATTATAAATGTCCAGAGAAGATAAATACTTCAATTTATTATATGATTACTGTAATTCTGATATACAATCTAATAAAATGTTGAACAAATAGACAAACTATTCTAAATGAAATATAAGAGGTTTAATACAGCATTATATTAAAAGAATTATGTGGTATAATTTAGAAAATTTTCATCTAGGATTGCAAGGATGATTGATGATGGGAAATACTATGTGATTCATTATATTAATAGATTAATATAATCACATTAGATATGAAAATGACATCTTATCATTTTAACACTCATTCTTTTTTGCTGTTTTTAAATTTTTATTTATTTTTATACTTCCTGGGCATATGCCTGCAGTGTGCACTCTGGACAGGGTTCCAACCCACAACTTAGGTATGAGCCCTCACCAGAGATCAAACCTGCAAACTTTTGAAGTACCAGACAATGCTCTAACAAACTGAGCCACCCCGGCAAGGCTCAACACGTTTTTTTTTTAAATTTGTTGATTCGAGACAGACAGACAGACAGACAGACATTGATTTGTTGTTCCACTTATTTATACATTCCTTTGTTGATTCTTGTATGTGCCCTGACTGAGGATCAAACCTGCAATCTTGGCGTACAGGATAATACTACAAAACACTGAACTACTTGGCCGAGCTCAATACTTCTTCTTTTTTTTTAATCCTTATCTGAGGACATGTTTATTGACTTGTAGAGAGAGGGAAAAAGTAGGGGAGAGGGAGCAAGACAAGCATCAATTGGTTGCCCCTTGGATGCACCCTGACCTGGGGAAGGAACCCAAAACCCAGGCATGTGTCCTGACCAGGAATCGAACCCACCGCCCTTCAGTTTACAAGACAAAGCTCCAACCAACTGGCCAGGTTAACACTTACTCTTCATTAAATTATGAAACTCTTTTAAATCTAAAATTAGAGAAAAGCTTTTTATGAGAAAAAGGTATCTTTTAGAAATCAGTAGCAAACATGATACCTAATATTGAAACTTTAAAATATTTCTATTAAAATTAGGAATCAAATATGGAAATCTGCAATCATTGGCATACTCAACAAAATGAGGCAGAAATAGATTAAGATGGATATTTAATAATAAATAACTTGTATTATTTTCAGATGATATGATTGCTTAACCTTCAAATTAAAGGGCATATGCCATTAGTACAATCTTTCAGAAGGCAAGTTGTTCATGCCTATGCAAATAATGAATGCACATTCAGATCTCATGGGCCTATTTGATAGATCTTATGGAATTATTGAAGAGTTTATTTAAAAATATATTCATTTACAAAAAATATATCAAAGATAACATTGGCTAAATAAATTAATATACCTGTTATACGGAACATTATGCAGGTTATTAAAACAATGAGTTGTATCTCTGTGTATTGATATGGCAAATTTTTCATTATATAGTATTGAAACATTAAAAAATAAAATATTATAAAGGAGGTATGTATATTATACATATAAATATATATTAGATATATGAGTGTTTTGTGTATATGTGTATATTTATTTATTCTGGAATAACATTTATTTTATGTTTGACTCAAATCAACTCAATTTGTGACACATATACTAAAATCTTCATTGTACTACGATATGTTAGGTGTTTATACATTTAAAAAATGCTTCTTTTCCATCTAAAATATCATAGTTCTTAAAAATAGTTTAACAATAAATAAACTTTTGGATGTTAAACTGAGACTAGTCAGTTTAACTGAGACTGGTAAAATTAGGATAATGTAAATATAATAGTCTGGATATGTTTCAAGTAAGTATTAAAGTAATAATAAAAAACAACTTTTTAAATTTTAATCAAAATATTTATAAAGTGATTCTGTGGAAACTAGTCTACTGAACTGTTCACAAATGACTTTTAGAAAAATATATTATAAATGAATTTCATATACTTAACAATTCTCTTAAACAAGAGACAAAATATTTTAGTTTGTCTCCCAGAAAATAGTTACCCTGTTTTTCTCTAATTTGCATACATTATCCAGAAAATATAGTTATCAAGATGAAATAATTTGCATAATACAAAGACTTGTTTTTAATTAATTTCCTTTATTAAGCAACATGTACATTCTGACCTATTTTTTAAAAAAGGGTTTATATCCTCATAGGGAAGAAGTTCCTTAATTAATGTTAATGTAGCAATTTAGTTTTTATTTTAACAATCACTAGATATATTCTATCTATAAATGAATATTTATATTTTTGTTTCTCATTCTAGCAGATTTTTCAGAAAAATCATTGGAAACAGCTTTTCCTTCTAAGATCTCAAACTGTAAGGGACTAAATTAAAACCTCTCAATATAATTCAGGAAATAGAAAGTTCAAAGTCGTACAAAGTCTTAAACATAATGGGGTAAAGGGAAGTGAGAGACAGAGAGAGAGAGACTACTTCTAACATATCTTTTGGTTTCAGACAGAATCGATTTATAAATTGAAGCATGTTTTGCAATACTATTTTCTAATTTCATGGATTCATGTACATTTCACCAACACATCATTCCAAAGAGTTGTAAATTAGGTTATGTTTTCATTCTTGAAAATAGAATTAAGGGAGAAGGTACAAGCATTTTTATTATTTATTCAACTAAATAGTAGGTTCATGTTGATATTTTTAAAAATCTCTTTTCCTGTTCAGTAAGGCAAAGCATTTATTTGATTCATTACTGACAAGGGCACTTCTCTGGAGATAATTCTCTTCCTCTGGATATAGAGTAGTAATGTGTTTTCAATCCTTTGCACAGTTTAAGTAACAACCCAGAATTTATTCTTTTACCTGTCACACCTAGGATGCAAGTGGCTATTTCCTATACCTATAGAAGGTTTCAGATGCCTAGGGGGCCAGTGGTAAATGGCAGTCATAGTAATTAAGTATCTCATATATTCAAGGTATTCATTGGATAAGAATATTGGGAAAATAATTTAAAAAGAAAAAAGGAACTGATATCAATTGTATTAAGTTCAACAAGCCCTGAATATGGTATGTATTTTTAGGCCAAGAACAAGTTCAGGTTCTGTTCATTTTATGAAATAAAAGCTGCTAGAATTTATTTCAGATGAGATAGTTTCTTTTTTTTGTCAGTTCAGGCTGCTATAATAGGTTACCATAGGGTTGTTTAAACAATGATCATATATTTTTCACAGTTACGGGCGCTGAGATGTTCAAGATCAAGGTGTCAGGAGATCTGGTGTCAGAGGAGTGCCTCCTCTTAGTGTTGTCGATGGCCTTTTTCTCATCTAGTCCTTCAGAGAGAGGAAGCAAACTCTCTCTCTCTCTTTTTTTTTTTTGTCTTTTCTTACAAGGAAGCTAATTGCATCATATGGCTCCACCCTCATGACCTCATCTAATTCTAATGACCTCCCAAAGGTCTTACCTCCTAATACTACCATATTGAGGGGTAGGGTTTCAACATATGAATTTTGGGGGAACACAGACATTCAACCCACAACATAAGTTAACACAGTTCATTTGGAATTATCATTTAGTCTCTGCTCTCATCTTGCTGGTTTGCTCATGTCACTGTACCCAGAAGCTTGCAGAGATATCAATATTGAGTTTAATTGTCAAATGTAATTATATCTCATTTGCTTCTTTAAGGTTTCTGTAGAGCTTAAACACAGCAACAATATCAAGTTTCCTGTATGTGTGTAACAGATTAAGAATGTAAAAACCACAGAACACTTTGTGATCTCTTGCTGGAAAAGGCAAAGGAAACTTCAGTTAGCTAGGTATGTAAGTGTATGAGGAGGACAATTAAGTCCTCCACAGTGTGGAAGTCCTAGACAATTTGTGCTTTATTTTTAGCTCCGTACTTATTTTGTAAAAATATGAATAAAGTCATATTACAAAATAAGTACGGAGCTAAAAATATTATGTGTGTGTGTGTGTGTGTGTGTATAAATAAAGATCTATGTCAAGTGAGAGCATGATTCATTACAAATTATCCTTGAATTAAATATTTCAAGTGCCTGTTACATACTGTGACAAAAGAGTAGGAAACATATCAAGTATTATCTACAATACCTAGAAGAGGCTTAGCATATGTAGAGATTCAAATTGCCCCATATTCAGATTATTTGACCATGAAGGATTATTGCAATATCTATTTTTATGCAGTACATAAAGAAAAAAATAAGGCAATTTGACATTTATGTAATCCATATTATTTATTTCTCAACATAGACTAATAACTTGTCATTAGATAGTTGGTAATATTTAGTGGAGATTACAAGAAATTTGGTAAATTCTAGAAGTGTATGAAATTTAGAAAAAGGAAACCACTGTTGAATGAATAAGTGTGCTAATGAATAGAAGAGCTCAGAAACAAGGAGGCTTAAATTTGAGTTTAGGCTCTTAGACTTGGTCCTGCTTCAATATGTACCAGTCGTCTAATCTTTCGAGGCCTTATGTTTTCTTTTCTTTTTAATTTATACAGTGGAGTTTGGTTAGATTACCTGTAGGACACTTTTTATACTATCAGTCATGCTAAGGATTGTCCTAATGAAGAAAAAAAAAAGCCTGGAATCTTATAATTTAGAAAACTGTGATGAAAATATTTTAATATAAATGTTTTATTGAATATATCATGATTACAGCTCAAATTTTTACAAATTAAACAAGTTGAAGATGTAGAATATTTCCAATAACTCTAGTTATCCTATTGTTTCACAGAGTTGCTTACACCCCAAAGGTAAATACTATGCTGACTTTTGTCATCATAGATTTGTTTTGTAAAAATATAATGTCTGGCTTTTTTCACTCATCATATTTTTTATATTCATCAATGTGTTCTCATGTAGCATTATCTTTTTATTTTCATTGCTGTATTTTATTCATTAATCATATATCTATTTCTATAGTTATATATCAGTTAATAAATAATACCTTATATATATTTACATATACATTAATATAGATCATATATCCATATACATATATCTGTATATATGCATGTCATATATAAATATATAATTACATGAATATATTTATATATACATACCATATACATTTATTGATTCATTGTAGATGTGGATTTTTTCTAGTTCAGGCAGCTATGAAGAATGTTGCTTAGAATATTCTCATATCTATTCTGCTAGGAATGATTTTTAATCATAGGTCAATTAAAGTCTTAGTAGATAGATACTGCTAAATAGTTTCCCCCAAAAGTTGTATCAGTGCATATTCCCATCATAATTACTTGATAGTTATATTTGTTCTATATGATTGTCAAGGAACAATAATGTTGACCTTAAAAATTATACTCCTTCGTGTAAGTATATGGTGGTATTTCAATGTGATTTTGACTTGTATATCTCTGCTATCTATGGGTGATGAAACAATGTTTAAAGTTTATCAGAAATTTCATTTTCCTTTTTTGTAAGACATGTATTTACATTTTAAGTACCTTTTCAAAATTACTGACATTTAAACATTGCTCGTTAATACAAGTGAGTTGTTAGATACATGTATTATAGATACAGGGTATTACTGTGGCTTTCTTTTTTATTGTCTTAATGGATGCTTGAATGAACAAACTTTATTATATCAAAAAATAAAATAAAATTACATTTTGTTCAAAATCTAAGCCAGTTATTAATAGTCAAGCTGTATATTTTAGTTCTATATCTATACAAAGAAAGGAGAAAATATATTTCATTATTCTAACAGTTTTTTACTAAGGAGATAATTTTGTTGTTTTATCCAATGATAAACACATATATTATTATGCACTTTATTTTTTTAATTTTATTTTAATTTATTTTTTCAAATACATTTGTCTCTGCCTACCCCCCACCACTTTCCCTTGCCCCCTCCCTCGTTTCCCTCCCTCAGCTCTTCCCCTTTGGTTTTGTCCATGAGTCCTTGCTATATGTTCCTTGACTTTCCCCATCCCTTCCTTTTCCCCGCCCCCCGCCTCCCTCTTGTCTCTGTTGATTTCTTTTCCTTTCAGTGTTGCTGGTCTTATTTTCCTTGCATCTTTGTATTGTTGGTTAGGTTCCACTTATAGGTGAGATAATATGGTATTTGTCTTTCGCCCCCCTGACTTATTTCGCTTAGCATAATGCTGTCCAGTTCCATCCATGCTGTCGCAAAGTTTAGTAGTTCTTTTTTTCTTTCTGCTGCGTAGTATTCCATTGTGTATATGTACCATTACTTTTTGATACAATCATCTACTGATGGGCATTTAGATTGCTCCCAACACTTGGCTATTGTAAATTGTGCTGCTATGAACATTGGGGTGCATAGGTTCTTTTGTATTGGCGTTTTGGTGTTCTTAGGGTATAGTCCCAGCAGGGGAATCCCTGGATCAAAAGGCAGTTCCATTTTCAGCTTTTTGAGGAAATTCCACACTGCTTTCCATAGTGGCTGCACCAGTCTGCCTTCCCACCAACAGTGTACTAGGGTTCCCTTTTCTCCATAGCCTCGCCAGCACCTGTTGTTTGTGGATCTGTTTATGATGGCCATTCTGACCGGTGTGAGGTGGTACCTCATGGTGGTTTTGACTTGCATTTCTCTGATGGCTAGTGATGCTGAGTATCCTTTCAAATGCCTCTGGGTCCTCTGTATCTCCTCCTTGGAAAAGCGTCTGCCCAGGTCCTTTGCCCATTTTTTGACTGGATCATTTGTCTTCTTGGAGTGGAGTTGAGTGAGTTCTTTATATATCTTGGAGATCAAACCTCTATCTGATGTATCATTAGCGGATATATTTTCCCATACGGTTGGCTCCCTTTTCATTTTGCTGATGTTTTCTTTAGCCATGCAGAAGCTTCTTATTTTGATGAGGTCCCACTTGTTTATTCTTTCCTTTATGTCCCTTGCTTTAGGAGACATATCAGTGAAGAAATTGCTGCGTGGGATATCTGAGAGTTTCCTGCCAATGTTCTCCTCTAGGACTTTGATGGTGTTGCGACTTATATCTAAGTCTTTTATCCATCTTGAGTTTATTTTTGTGTATGGTGTCAGCTGATGATCCAATTTCAATTTTTTGCATGTAGCCATCCAGCTCTCCCAACACCATTTGTTGAAGAGGCTGTTATTGCTCCATTTTATGCTTCTGCCCCCTTTGTCAAATATTAGATGCCCATATAGACCTGGGTTTATTTCTGGGCTTTCTATTCTGTTCCACTGGTCTATGGGTCTGTTCTTGTGCCGGTACCAGATTGTTTTGAGTATAGTGGCTTTGTAGTATAGTTTGATATCCAGTATTGTGATCCTTCCTACTTTGTTTTTCTTTCTCAAAATTGCTGCAGCTATTTGGGGTCATTTATGGTTCCATATAAATTTTTGAAATGTCTGTTCTATTTCTGTGAAATATGTCATTGGTATCTTAATAGGGATTGCCTTGAATCTATAAATTGCTTTGTGTAGTATGGAGATTTTGATGATATTTATTCTTCCAATCCATGAGCACGGTATATGCTTCCATTTATTTGTGTCTTCCTTAATTTCTTTTTTCAATGTTGTATAGTTTTCTGCGTACAAGTATTTTACGTCTTTGGTTAAATTTATGCCTAGGTACTTTATTTTTCTTCTTCCTATATTGAATGTTATTTTTTTCTGATTTCTTCTTCTTCTATTTCATTGCTGGTGTACAAAAATGCCTTTGATTTCTGAATGTTGACTTTGTATCCTGCTGTTTTGCCAAATTCACTTATTAGGTTGAGGAGTTTTTTGGTAGAGTCTACAGGGTTCTCTATGTACACTATCATGTCATCTGCAAACAATGATAGCTTTACTTCCTCCTTTCCTATTTGGATGCCTTTTATCTCTTTCTTTTGTCTGACAACTGTGGCTAGGACTTTCAATACGATGTTGAAAAGAAGAGGTGAGAGCGGACATCCTTGGCGTGTTCCCGATCGTAGTGAGAGAGCTTTCAGTTTTTGCCCGTTGAGTATGATATTGGCTGTAGGTTTTTCATATATGGCCTTATTGCATTGAGGAATGCCCTATTTATTCCCATTTTGCTGAGTGTTTTGATCATAAATGGGTGCTGTACCTTATCAAATGCTTTTTCTGCATCTATCGAGATGATCATGTGGTTTTTGTCTTTTCTTTTATTTATGTGATGTATCACGTTTACTGATTTGCATATATTGAACCATCCCTGCATCCCTGGGATGAATCTCACTTGATCGTGGTGGATAATCTTTTGAATGTATTGCTGGATGCGGTTTGCCAATATTTTGTGGAGGATTTTAGCATCTATGTTCATCAGCGAAATTGGCCTGTAGTTTTCTTTCTTTGTGGGGTCTTTATCAGGTTTTGGGATCAGGGTGATGCTGGCTTCATAGAAACAGTCTGGGAGTCTTCCCTGCTCTTGGATATTTTGGAATAGTCTGAGAAGGACAGGGGTTAGCTCTTCCTTAAATGTTTTGTAAAATTCTCCTGGGAAACTGTCCGGCCCTGGGCTTTTGTGTGCCGGGAGTATCTTGACTACTGCTTCAATTTCCCCAGCTGTTATCGGTCTGTTCAAGCTTTCTGTTTCTTCCTCCTTCAGTGTTGGAAGATTATACTTTTCTAAAACTTTGTCCATTTCATATAGATTTTCAAATTTCTTGGCATATAATGTTTCATAGTAGTTTCTGACAATCCTTTGTATTTCTGTGGTATCAGTTGTTATTTCTCCACTTTCATTTCTGATATTATTAATGTGGGTCCTCTCCCTTTTTTTCTTGATGAGTCTGCTTAAAGGCTTGTGAATTTTATTTATCTTTTCAAAGAACCAGCTTCTGGATTGGTTGATCCTCTGAATTGTTCTTTTTGTCTCTATGTCATTCAGTTCTGCTCTAATCTTGACTATTTCCTTCCTTCTTCTTGCTCTGGGATTTATTTGTTGTTGTTTCTCCAGTTCTTGAAGTTGTAGTGTTAGGTCTTTTATTTGAAATGTTTCTCTCTTTTTTAGGTAAGCCTGTATTGCTATGAACCTCCCTCTCAGGACTGCCTTTGCTGTGTCCCATAGGTTTTGGACTGTTGTCTGTTCATTTTCATTTGTTTCCAGAAATTTTTTGATTTCTTCTCTTATCTCATTATTGACCCATTCATTGTTTAATAATCTACTGTGCAGTCTCCATGAGTTTGAAGTTTTTGAAGTTTCTCTTTGAGGTTGATTTCCAGTTTCAAGCCCTTGTGGTCTGAGAAAAAGTTTGGTATTATTTTAATTTTCCTGAATTTGCTGAGGTTTACTCTGTGTCCTATCATGTGGTCTATCTTTGAAAAACTGCCATGAACATTTCAAAGGAATGTGTATTTTTCTTCTTTGGGATGTAAGGTTCTATATATGTCAGTTAAGTCTCTTTGATTCAGTGTGTCATTCAGCTGCACAATATGTTTATTAATGTTTTGTTTGGAAGATCTGTCCATTTTTGACAGTGGGGTGTTGAAATGCCCTACTATCAGTGTGTTGCTGTGTATATCTTTTTTGAAGTCATCCAACAATTTCCTTATAAACTTGGGGGCTCCTATATTGGGAGCATATAAGTTTACAATCTTGATGTCTTCTTGATAGATTCTTCCTTTAAGTATTATAAAGTGCCCCTCTGTGTCTCTTTTTATGGCCTTTGTTTTGAAATGTACTTTGTCTGATACAAGTATGGCAACCCCGGCCTTTTTCTCATGCCCATTTGCTTGGAATATTTTTTTCTATCCCTTTACTTTCAATCTGTGTAGGTCTCTTGCTCTGAGGAGGGTCTCTTGTAGGCAGCATATGTGTGGGTCATGTTTTCTTATCCATTCAGCTACCCTGTGTCTTTTGATTGGGGCATTTAGTCCATTCACATTGAGAGATATTACTGATAGAAACTTACTCATCTTTTCTCTGTGTACCTGTGTTCCTCTCTCTCTCATTCTTTTCTTTCATCTGCTTAAACCAGTCCCCTTAGCATACCTTGGAGTGCTGGTTTGGTAGAGATGTATTCTTTTAGTCTTCTCTTGTCTGGGAAACTCCGTATTTCCCCTTGTAATTTAATGGAGAGCCTAGCTGGGTAGAGCAGCCTTGGCTGTAGGCCCTTGCTTTTCATGGCTTGGAATATTTGTTGCCATTCCTTTCTGGCTTGTAGTGTTTCTGTTGAGAAGTCAGCTCCTAGGCGTATCGGGGCCCCCTTGTATGTTACTTTCTCCTTCTCCCTTGCTGCCTTGAGGATTCTCTCTTTGTCTTTGACATTTGCCGTTTTAATGATGATGTGTCTTGGAGTGGACCTCTTTGAGTCCCTCTTGAGTGGGGTCCTCTGTGCCTCCTGGATCCATGAGAGCCTTTCTCTCCTCAAATTAGGGAAATTTTCCATCATTACTTTTTCGAGGAGGTTCTCTATCTCTTGCTCCTCTTCTTCTCCTTCTGGTATCCCTATTATATGGATATTATTGCGTTTCAGGTTGTCCTGCATTTCCCTAAATGCCTCTTCATTCTTTTTGAGCCATTTTTCCATTTCTTGTTCTTTCTGGGAGCTTCTTTCTACCTCATCCTCCCTCTCACTGATTCGATCCTCGGCTTCATCCAGCCTGCTTTGGATTCCTTCTACTGTGTTCTTCAATTCAGAAATGGTATTCTTCATATCCTCTTGTATCTTCTTGATAGTTTCTATGTCCTTTTCCAGGCTGATATAGTTTGCTGTAAGATCCTGATAGTTTCTCTACAGTTTCTCATAGTTCTCTTTGAGCTGGCTGAGCTCATTGAGCTTCCTTAGAACCATAGTTTTGAATTCAGTATCTGAAAGTTCCCTTGCCTCTTTTTCATTTAGCTCTCTCTGTGTGGAGTTCCCTTTTCCACTCATTTTGGGGGGAACTTCTTTTTCTTCCCATTTTTGTGAGAGTCTGTTAAGTATTTTTGTCCTTTTCTTTCTGGGCCTGCCTCTGATGATGTCAGTTGTTGACCCTATAGGAACCTTGGGTTGTTTGTTTGAGCCTTCCAGGAGTCTATTGTCTGTGTCTGACTCCTGCTTGGGGCAGCTCTGTGACCCCTCCGGTCAGGGCTGGGCTAGTTTTTGGGATCTCTTTGCACTCTCCTGCTGCCTCCTTGAGCGCATTCCCCGCTGGGCAGGATCCCCCGCTTGCCTGAGCTCGCATGTGCTTGCCCCAGACCAGGGGGCTTATTTGCGACCTCGCATACTCATTTGGCCCCCCTGGCCGGCGAGCTCCCCAGCACTGGTCAGTTTAGGGTCTTCTATTGTGTGTTTTCCCCGCTTTTGGCTCTTTGGTGCGTTGCTTGCCCTCGCCAAATGGGAACTTTGGAAATGGGAGGAAGTCAGCTCCAGAACTCTCCAGTTAATCCTGTCTCCGGTCTCTCCTCCAGGGACTCTGGGCAGCTCTGTGACCCCTATGGCCGCAGATCTACTAATTTTGTGGGCCGCTCCGCAATCGCGGGCGGGCGGGTCAATTTACGCCTGCCCTTGCAGCTCTGTGCACTCCCTCGCAGGCTTTATGGGTGCCAATCTGTGGGAGGCCTTGCCGGCCAGTGCAAGCGTTCGCCAGCCCACCCACATCACACACACGCTTGCCAACCCTCCCCGGTCACTTGGCGCAAATGTGCACGCCTGCAGTAGGTGTTTTTGGGGTGTCTCTCTGTGCTTTTTGGCTTTTAGATCTTGGGGGTGTGGCCTCCTCCTTGCAATGGAGACTACGGCAAGGAGAAGGATTCAGGACTCCCCGGTTCCTCCTCCCATCTTTCCCTAACGCCTCCGTTTCTAGTCTCTCCTCAGGGGTCTCTGGGCAGTTCTGTGACCCCTTCGGCCAAGGATCCACCCCCTCTGCGGACTGCGTTTCAATCGCAGGCAGTCTGGTTCATGCACGCCCCGCTTCTGCCTCTTTGGGGTCGCGCCTTTCCAGCCCACAATGGAGACTACCGAACGGGGAGGGAGTCGGGACTCCCCGGTTCCTCCTCCCGTTCTTTCCCCAACGCCTCTGTCTCCAGTCTCTCCTCAAGGCTCTCCCAGCCAATCTGCACTCAGTCCCCCAGCTCACATGCACAAGCTGTGTGTGGAGCGCACAAAAGGAAGGTTAATTGATTCCCTCATGCCTGAGCTAGATGGTAGCTGCAGAGTGGGAGGTGCGTTATCTCCTGGCCTCCACCGGCTGCTGTCTCAGTTCTTTTCACAAAATTTTCCTCAGTCTTTTCCCAGGCACCAGCCCACCCTGCCGCCTTCTCTACGCAGAGATTAAGGAAGGTGGCTGCCACTGTAATTTTTACGCTGGCCCTTTAAATGTCTCTTTGCATCCCCAGCCACCTGTCTCTGGCAGAGAGCGCCCCTAAGTGTTTCAGGGTTGCGTTTTGTCTGTATTTTCTTGGTTTTAGCTGCTGTAGTTTAGGGGTCCCTGTTTATGATTCAGACTCCATTCTTCTCAGGGGGATCCAATTGGCCATTTCAATGTCCCTCTGCTGCTAGTGCCCGTGGGCACCCTGCCCACCCTCTCGAGCCTCCACCGCACTTCTCACCCGTTGGGATGTGTGAGTGTCGAATCTACTGTCCGCGGCTCCAAGGCTCCTCTCCCACTGTCGTTCCATTGTTTTCCAGGTGATTACTCCACTATTTAGTTGCAATTCCAGTTCGGTCTTGGGAGGAGGTCAGTGTGACTCCCATTCACTCCTCCACCATCTTCTCTCTATTATGCACTTTAAACTACTAGAATAAATGCATTATGTTATAGTAAAGGCAAATTTTATTTGATATGAGGAGTAATAAATGAATTACTAATTGCACAATTACTTTCTTGCAAGATGTACTCTGGAACTTAAGGTTCAGAATATCACCAAGAAATTAAGTAATTTGAACTAAGTAATTCAAATTTTTCCAACTTTTAGTTGATACTGTTAAGTACAAAAAATTATATTAAACACTTCAGATAGTTACAAATTTTAGGCTAGATTAGATGCAGAAACAATTTTTCTTTGTAGTATATAAGTAGTACAGACTTATCAGCTGGAAAGATTTGATGTTACATTGAAGACCCCTTTACAGTATATCCTGTTTTCATAATAAATGTCAATTAGAAAGAAGTAACAAACCTTCAAATATTACAATACTAGAATTCAACCTATGGTGCTTTGGGGTAAAGAGAAAAGTTCTTGATATTTTAGTTTTTTAAAATAAATCTAACAGGAAGTCTATTAAAATTGATTCCTTGTAATGATCTACAGATTTTCATCCCTGATGTTTGACATGTCTGGCCAGTGTCTCTGAATGTTGCATTGACCAGGAGATAGACTAACTTCTCATCTTCTGAAGCACACCATTCCTGTCCTCTATAAAAAATGACCCCCCAACACACCACAAAGTCAGGAAATCAAGATAGATCGACTTAAGAACCAGAAGCAAAAGAGAAGAGTCTCACAAATAATGGGAATACAAAGAAATATGCCCCACTTGAAGGGAAAGGAGGAATCCCCAGAAAGACAACTAAATGAAATAGAGGCAAGTAAACTATCAGATATTGAGTTCCAAACAATGGTTCTAAGGAAGCTCAATGAGCTCAGTGAGCTCAGAGAGAATTACAAAAAACTACAGGGAAATTATGAGGAACTTACTGAAAACTAAATCAGCATGAAAAAGGACATAGAAACTATCAATAAGAGACAAGAGGAAATGAAGAATACAATTTCTGAATTGAAGAACACAGCAGAAGGAATCAAAAGCAGGCTCGATGAAGCCGAGGACTGAATCAGCGAGCTGGATGACCAGGTATAAAAAAGGTCCCAGAAAGAGCAAGAAAAAGAAAAAAGACTCAAAAAGAATGAAGAGGCATTTAGGGAAATGCAGGACAACCTGAAACATAATAATATCCGTATAATAGGACACGGAAGTAGAAGATGAGGAAGGGATAGAGAACCTGTTTGAAAAAGTCATGATGGAAAATTTCACTAATTGGAGGAGAGAAAAAGTCTCACAAGTCCAGGAAGAACAGAGGGTCCCATTCAAGAGGAACCTAATGTGGCCCACTCCAAGACATATCATCATTAAAATGGCAAATATCAAAGACAAACAGAGAATCCTAAAGCAAGCAAGGGAGAGGTAGTAACATGTGAGGGAGCCTCTTGTATGGTACATCTAGCAGCTGACTTCTCAACAGAAACACTGCAAGTCAGAAGTGAATGGCAAGAAGTATTCCAAGTCATGAAAAGCAAAGGTCTGCAACAAAGACTGCTCTATCCAGCAAGGCTCTCAATTAAAATGGAAGGTGAAATAAGGGGATTCCCAGACAAAAGAAGGCTGAAAGAATACAACTCCACCAAACCAGCACTGCAAAATATGCTAAAGGGACTGCTTTAAGATGAAAAAAAAGTTTCTATGAATACCCAGTTCCTTTCAGAGTTGCCAATACTTGATATTACCAATATTTTTAATACTCATTAATCTGTGACAATGATGTTATTTTAATTGTTCCTTTACTATTTGTTGAAACTAAACCTGTTTTTGTATAAAAAAAATAAAAAATGACCCTGTATTTTGCTGTGTAGAATGCGTACCCAGGTTTTTGTGTTCATTATACATGGGATTATTATACCCATGGCATGTAATGGTTATACCCATGTATAATGTGCATCTTTAGTTTTTCCTCAAAAATTTGGGAAAAAAAGTGTTCATTATACATGGCAAAATATGCAGTTCTACATCTTTTTTAAAAAGGTGACAAACCAACCATTCTCAAAATGGACCATTAATATCAAATTCTACTTATTAATTACTAATTCAACAAGAGATTCAAAACTCTGAAAATACAGGGTGGGGCAAAGTAGGTTTATAATTGTTCATATATAAATAATACATTAATAAATAATAATATGAGTAAACTGTTTCACATGCTCACAGCTGTAAACCTATTTTTGCCACATCCTGTATAATTAAAAAAACAAACAAACAAACTCAATAAAGCAAGTTAATGAGACATAACATTTTAGGAGTAATAAACTAAGAATGCAAAACTGACATTTGCTGTGGTATGTGTGGCAGTTGATGATATGTACTTAAATACATATTTAATAATAGTCGAGAATTTGGTCATAAGTTAATATAAATAATATTTCTGTGAATATGTCACATTGGAATTGTTTTTCATTATTTATTTGTTATCAAAACTATAGCAATCATCACTTCTTTTTCTCCTCATTGCATTCCCTTTTATTCATTTCTCTTTTTTCTTCTCATCTCATATCTTCCTGAAAAATTTAGACACAAAGCCATTTGATAGGTAAAAACAAATGTGTGCCAGAAGTGGGGGATGAGGGAACTTATGGCTTGGAGCAGGGACACAGAGTTTAATCAGGATAAGGGTGGAATCCACTCAGAAGACTTACGAGCATATGGCGTCAGAACATATCTGGGGATCGTCCAGAAAAGGTGTTATAGCCCACGCAAACTAAAGAGGAAATCCACATGGTGGGGTGAGTTGTAGCCTAATCAGGGTGATGAAGGTACCTATGGGGGTGGTGTTGCTGATTGAGACGTTAGATTCACAGGGAGATTGATCAAATATGTAAGTGGATAATGTATGTAAAAAGGGTATTGACAATTAAGTATATTATTTTCAAAGAGATATGTTACAAATATGAAAATAAGAAAATGAGACTAAAACTTATGATATTAGATTGTAATTGGAGGGATAGATGTGAACGCATGGTTTCTAAAGTATGTAGATATGAACAGAAAAAACATAGATATAAATGTCTATATGTGGGCATAGTTCTGTCCACTGATAGAATATGGAAGCAGTATCATCACCATAGTGATGAGCATATCTAGCACCTACAGCCTGGCTTCTAAAGGTAGTTCAAAGGGACAAAATCTTCTCTGAAAAATGACTGATTCCATGGTTAACAAATTTAAGTTCAAGATGAACCTGGGGCATCTTTTTTGTAACTTAGATCAGTAAAGTGCTCAAAAAATAATAGGAACATATCAAAAGGACACAGAAATAGACTTGAATATACTCTCACTGGCCAGCTCTTGGACAATTTGAGTATCAAAGTAAACTTCAATGATTTTAACACATTTAATAAAATAGCAATCAATCAATATATACAAATATAATAAAGAATTATTGAAATCTGAATGAGAACCAGATCACAGTTATAATTGGAAATAACACGGTAAGAGAATTAAAAATGGAAAATAGGTGTATGTGCTTTGATGAATGGAAGAGTGACTGCAAATTCTAAAATTAATAATAAAAATATTATAGCATCATATCCTAATGCTATATTAATACTAATATGTACGAAATACTTGGTGTCAAAACAGTGCTTAAAGTATTTTATTTTATATATAATTGTACCTTGCCCCCAAAATAGGTTAGTTATCATCTATCCTAACTTTACAGGTGAGTAAAACAAGAACTAGAAACTGAAGTTACCTACTTAATATGGCAGAGTTGCTTACACCATTACAGTTTGCTGTGCTGTATTGTATAGTGTTCTATTTCAAAAACAAAACTTGTAGCTTTTATCTACTATTTTGTGCTATATTTGTAAGGATATACCAGCTGAGAGGTTCTCTGTTTATTAATTGCCCCTTTTTAGATTTTTCTTAGAATATTGAGAATACAAATAAGACTCAATAAAGAAAACCATCTCTGTCTAATGTTGTCATTATTATAGTAAAACCTGTGTTTGAGACTTTACTTTTTAGAATTCCTGATTTGACTTGCTAAATAACTGGATTAGGGAATTGCAAAATGATTTGTAAGATGCTTTCTGATATTTGAATCTTCAAGAATAACAATACGTTTTATTTTTAGAACCTCTTCTATTTTTCTATTGCCTAATTTGGGGGGAAAAATGGTTAGTAGCCTATATTGAAGAAAAAAATAGTTTGAAATCTCAAAAATATATTTCCCTATTCAAAGGATCACAAAAGTTCTAATTCTTTATACATTGTAGATTAAGAAATACCTACTGAAGGTAGATGCATGAATGCTAATATTCTAATATTCTAGTATGTCATAAATTTTTCTATCATTTTATTTGTGTTAAGTAAAACTTTATAAAAATATAATGGGTTAATATTCAAAATTTATAAATAACTTACAAAACTCAACACCAAAAAATTCAAAAAACCCAATTAAAAACTGAGCAAAGGACCTGAATAGACATTTATCCAAAGAGGATATATAGGTAGCCGATTGGCATATGAAAAGATGTTCAATGTCACTAATCATTAGAGAAACGCAAATTAAAACCACAATGAGATACCATTGGACACCTGTCAGAATGACGATCATGAATAAATGAACAAACAACAAGTGCCAGTGAGGATGTAGAGAAAGGGGAACCCTTTTGCACTGTTGGTAGAAATGCAGGTTGGTGCAGCCACTGTGGAAAGAAGAACGAGATACCTCAAAAAATTAAAAATGTATCTGCCTTTTGACCCAGCTACCCTACTTCTGGTTCTACATCCAAAGGAACCCAAAACAGTAGTTCAAAAGAACATAAGCACTAGATGTTCACTGCAGCATTATATACAATTACCAAGATATGGAAGCAGCCCAAAAGTCCATCAGTAGATGAATGGATAACACAATGAAATAATACTTGGCGGTAAAAAAATAGACAATTTTAGCCTTTGCAACAGTATGGATGGACCTGCAGAATATTATGCCAAGTGAAATAAGCCAGTCAGAGGAAGAAAAATACCATATGATTTCACTCATACATGGAATCTAATGAGAAAACTGGAATATCAGGGAAAATGGGGCTGGATTCGTAGATGGAGAGCAGAGTGACAGCTGGTGGGAGGAGTTTAGAGGGTTGAGGGATCAAGAAAAGAGGAAAAAGGACTCATGGACATGGACAACAAGTGTGATGATTGTTGGGGGAGTGCAGCATAAGGGGACTAAATGATAATGGAAAAATACAATGAAGATTAAATTAAAAAAACAAAAACAAATGAAGAAACAGAAAACCCACAGTGACTTGCACAAAGTCACAAAGTTAAAACCAATGAAAACTTGGGGCATTCTTGTCACATTAACTATTCTACAAAAAAAAAAATATATATATATATATATAAATTGAAAATTGTTTTATTATGTATTGGCATACAAACTAGATTTATTTGTAGTTTGCATGGAAAAAATAAATGCCTGGTAAAGGAATATGTATTAAAAATGAAATAAAAAAGTAATTACAGGTGTAGGAAAAATTCTATCTAAATAATAAAGACAGAAAGAGTGCCCTCATGACTGAGACAATTAAGTTTTAGTCATATTGAGACTGGGTGTCTTTCACACTATTTATATCTAAGAAGCTACCAATGTGAATTTCATGGAGAGGAAAAACTGGATTGGGCCAGAGATGAAGACAATTCTATGTTTATAACATTCATCACCAAAAAACTGAGATGAATTAATTATTCATTAATGCTAAAATATTTTACTATTTTGTAGGTATGTATAATATTCCTGTCATACAAAAATACTGAATAGGTGTTTTTAAGTAAATATCTTAGTAAAGCATTGGAATAAGCACTTACAAATCAAGTTTAATCCTAGAATAAATGGACATTGTTGTATTTAGACAAATTATTAAATCCCTATGAACCTTGCAAATTTTAAAATTAAAGAAATCATTTTCTTCTCTATAAAGAGATTTGCTAACTCTTCTAGACATTTTGGCGTATGTTTCATATGTTAAATCATGATATATATAAAAATCATATTTATGCAAGTAAGTGTACAAATGTGATTCTGTTGATTAATTTTCATAAAGTAACACTGGCTCCTAGATCATAAGCACTATCATCGGCACATCATAAGTCCCTTCTTCTTTCTCTTACATATTATCCCACACCTCTAAGATAGATACTATCCTACCTAACTCCTAATGCCGTCATTTACTTCTCTGTTCTAAAACCTAAGTAATTAGACTAAACAATGTGTCCTCTTTCGTGCCTGATTTCTTGAACTCATTGGCAGATTTGGATAGCCATTCATATTTTAGTACATAAGAATGTGAAGGCCATAGGACATGTGTTATTTAGCTTCAGTGGATTTTTTCAAACAGTTTTCAAAATGAATTTTATCAATGTATACCCATGTGTTGCAGCCTCTCTAGGCTGGACAGGTCCACTTGGGGCTCGGGTAGATGTAAGAAAATGTGTGGAACCTTGGGGATGCTTGACATGCCTTTATTCGGGAGAGACACACAGGCACAAGCCGGGTCTGGGGAAATCACACAGGTCACAAAGCCTGTATCCACGCCTCACGCAGGCCACAAGCCCGCATCCAAGTCTGTGCCCTGACTCCCCACCCCATCCGAAGCTCTATCCCTTTTATACTAGACCCAAACAAAGGAGGCAACAGGCCAGACAGTGAAGTAACTATCATGAGCTGTGCATGCAATCCTACTCAGGGCTACAGGGCAGTTTATCGCACCTGGGACTCAAGGCCATGAGACCTGGGCAAAAGCGTATGGGAACACTGCTTTATCATATCCCTTCAAGGTTGTGAGGAGCTGCTCCCTCCGGTTACCCACGCATATAGGTGAGGGAGCCAGACCACCTCCACCTACCCTACAACCCATATTAGCAGTAAATTTTTTGTTTGCTTCACTCCCTAGTCAATGTTGCTATTATCTGCCTTTTCTTTTAACATTAACTATTCACTTTTTGGTAAGTGAATAGTGACATATTGTGCTACTAATTGCATTTCACTGATGTCAAACTTGAGTACTTTTTATATTTTGTTGACTCATTATCATTTGTGAAATTTCTTTTTAAGCCTTTTATCCATCTTTCTGTTGATTGTCTACTTTTAAAAATAAATTTGTAAAAGGCAAAAAATTTATACAATCTGAAGAGAAACTAGACTATATTACAAGGCCACGGTAATCAAAAGAGTCTGGTATTGGCATAAGGATAGACATTGATCAATGGAATAGAATGGAGAGCCCAGAAATAAACCCATGTCACTGTGGTCAATTAATATTTGACAAAGGGGGCAGAAGCATAAAATGGAATAAAAACAGCCTCTTCAACAAATGGTATAGGGAGAGCTGGACAGCTACATGCAAAAAATTGAAATTCAATCACCAAATTACAGCATATGCAAAAAATAAACTCAAGATGGATAAAAAACTTAAATATAAGTCGTGACACCATAAAAGTCCTAGATGAGAACATAGGCAGGAAACTCTCAGGTATTCCACACAGCAATATTTTCACTGATATGTCCCCTAGAGCAAGGGACATAAAGGAAAGAACAAACAAATGGGACTTCATCAAAATAAGAAGTTTCTGCATGGCTGAAAGAAACATCAGAAAAATGAAAAGGAAACTGAATGTATGGGAAAATATATTTGCCAGTGATATATCAGACAAAGGTTTGATCTCCAAAATATATAAAGAACTCACACAACTCCACTCCAGGAAGACAAAAAATCCAATTAAAAAATGGGCCAAGGACCTGAAGAGACATTCCTTCAAGGAGGACCTACAGAGGGCCCAGAGACATATGAAAGGATGCTTAACATCACTAGCCATCAGAGAAATGCAAATTAAAACCACATTGAGATCCCAGTTCACACCAGTCAGAATGGCCATATAAACAAATCAACAAACAAGTGCTGGTGAGGTGGTGGAGAAAAGGGAACCCTAATACACTGTTGGTGGGAATGCAGACTGGTGCAGCCACTGTGGAAAACAGTTTGGAATTTCCTCAAAAAGCTAAAAATGGAACTTTTGACCCAGCAATTCCACTACTGGGATTATACTCTAAGAATCCCAAAACACCAATTTAAAAGAATTTATGTATCCCAATGTTCATAACAACACAATTTACAAGAGCCAAGTGCTGCCAACAGCCTAAGCGCCCATCAATAAATGAGTGGATCAAAAAACTATGGAACATTTACACAGTGGAATACTATACAGCAGAAAGATGGAACTCCTACCCTTCGCAAGAGCATGGCTGGAACTGGAGAGCATTATACTAAGTGAAATAAGACATGGGGTGAAAGACAAATATCATATGATCTCAGCTGTAAGTGGAACCTAATCAACAAAACAAACTAGCAAGAAATATATAACCAGCAGCACTGAAATAAAAAACAAACTGACAGTAATGAGAGGGAAAAGGGGAGAGGGGAAATGGGGAAAAGAAGGGGATGGGTTAAATCAAGGAACAGGAATGAAAGACCCATGGACAAAGCCAAAGAGAGGAAGGATTGAGGGTGGGAGGTGGGGGTGTGTGGGGGCAGGGTAAAGTAGTGATGGGGAAAATGGAAACAAATGTATTTGAACAATAAAAAAAAAATAAAAAAACATAAAAAAGAATAGTTTATTGATTATGTTAAAAATAGTTGTTTTTATATCATTTGGGCATGAAGAAATATATGTATATAGTAATTTTAAAACTCTAATTAAATTCCTATTAATTTAATTTAATTGTAGTCCAATTTATCTAAAATATTTTTAGGATTAGCAAAGTCTCATATTTATAAAAATTAATAAGCATATAGTATTTCCCATTATATTCAAATTTATATAATGAATAGAAAAGACCCTAAAAAGGTTTCAAGTTGATGTTCCCTTATTTTTATCTATGTAAAGTAGAGCATGCATTAGATTTTATCATATAGCACAACCACTGCTAAATATTATATTTTCTCTTATAATCGAGCCAGTTAAAGTGTTGTGGAAAATGGAGCAGGGTAATTGAATGTAAAATCTAGACTTCTGATTTTAGAAATTATATTTTGTTTCTTTCTCCTTCCCCCTCAATATCTTATAGGTGTCCTATATATGTTTTTTCAAATATATATATGTATATATTCTTTCAAATATACAGGGTCCGGCAGAAGTAATATCTACTTGAGTGTGGTTGGTAGGGTAATAATATATGTGTAATAATTTATAGTTTTAATTTAAATACTTCACATAAAATATGGTGTACTTACTGTGATATTGTTATGTTACAGAATTACAGGCTTATGATTTTGTAATAAAAAAGGGACATTATTTGTGCCAGATATTGTATATACATATATTCAGGGAATATTTTATATATCATTTACATATAAATATATGAAATAAATCATATACAAAATATAGTATAATGTTAATATAATGTCATTGTTATTTCTATTATATATTATTTCCCCTGAACTCTATACTTCACATATCCAACTGATTGCTAGGTGTCTCTTTAAGCTGAATGCCTAACAGGCAACTTAATCTTTCCATGTTTGAAAAGAAATGTTGATTTTTTTTTTTTTTTACTCTTCCCTCATCTGTCAAATCCTTCAACGTTTTATATCTTAATACATGTGGCAATTTCATCTATCCAATTGTTTAAAACAAAACCCTACCACTCTTGATTCTTCCTATTGACTCTGTCTCTAAAATTAGGATCTAAATTACTTTAGTTTTCATATCTTACACATCCACCATTCCAGACTAATCAATATTCATCTCCTCCTGCATCCACCCCTGCAAGATTACAATTAAGAGCTTCCTAACTAGTTTCTCTGATTTACTCCTACTACTCAGTCTTTGCTGAATAACCAGAGTGACCTTTCACAAAGGTAAATCACATCACTTCCATGCTTAAACTCTCTGGTAATAACCTATTCCAATTACAACATGATCCACATGTCTTTCCCTAATTGATCTGGGGCACTGCTAGACCTAGACTTCATCTCACTTAATCTGGGCAGGGTAGGATTTATATACCTGTCCCCTACATGCCTTTTACCAGTTAATTTGTCAACACAGTAGCTTGCTGACTCCCTTTTTCTCAGTAGCTCTCAGCTTCTATCTTTTCTGTCAGAAAATCTGACCTCCTTAATCTTTTTATCATACTGCCAGAGTTAAAGATCCTTATCTTTCCCTTCTTAATTTCTAGGGATCAGAATCATTATTTAGCTTTGCTCTCTATTTTATTTCCCATTTCATGTTATAATATTTATTCTACACTTGGTTCCCTTCTGGATATCTTTTTTGTTTCTTAAGAGCTTGGTAGTATATTCAGACTACAAAAACTGTTATGACTTCTGTAAAAATGTCCTCCATGTTTCCAACTGATTTATCTTACAGCAGATGGAGGGAGGCCAGTTTCTTGAGCCTTTACTTGATTATAGATAGATATCACTGTCAGTTAAGAACCCAAAGCAACCATGAATGACTCATGCGACCTTGTGCATAAGTTGAAGAATAGGATGGTCCTTTGCTCACCACTCCAGGGCCTATATCAGCCAATGAACCTTTTGTCAATGAGCTTCTAAAAGAATAACTGCCATGGATCTCCAATAGGCTGAACTGGTATTCTCCTTTAGATGATTCATTGATTCTAATCAATTAATGTATTACTCAGGCTAGTGTGACTAATAGTTGTTGGAATTGAAATCCTGATCAATCGACT
Source organism: Pteronotus mesoamericanus (assembly GCF_021234165.1). Taxonomy (NCBI): domain Eukaryota; kingdom Metazoa; phylum Chordata; class Mammalia; order Chiroptera; family Mormoopidae; genus Pteronotus; species Pteronotus mesoamericanus. The sequence goes on along the minus strand of NW_026555245.1, from coordinate 27,355,728 downwards.
GCTACCAAATACAAACCCAAGTTAAATTATATTTTTAAGATGTAATTTATATATCAGTTTGTACCATTTTTTAAAATTTTAATTTAGAATATTAGTATGGACTTTGAGTTAAAAATAATTTAATATATTTTATTCTTTTAAAATTTTTTAAAATAAAACTTTAATATAAGCATATGTATACAATATTATATTGGTTATAGTTTCAGGTGTACAATATAGTGATTTGACATTTTTTATGCCTTACAATGTGATCACCCCATTACAGAAATCATCTGTCACTGTGCAAACTTATCACAAACTTATTGCCTATATTCTCTTCCCCTATTTCACTCATCGCCCCACCCTTTTCTTTTAGGTAACCATCCCTTTGATTTCTGTATTTATGAGTCTGTTTCGCTTTGTTTTGTTTGTTCCTTTGTTTTACTTTTTTCGATTCCACATATAAGTGAAACCATATGGTATTTGTCTTTCTCTGCCTGATTTATTTCACATAGCATAATGCCCTTTAGATCCATTCATGTCACAAATGGCAAGATTTCATTCTTTTTTGAGGGTGAGTTATATTCCATTGCTCATACATGCCATCTCTTTATCCATTCATCTACCAATGGACACTTCGATTTCTTCAATATCTTGGCTATTGTAAATAATGCTACAATGATGATAGAGGTGCATGTAGGTTTTAAATTAGTGTTTTTACCCCTTTGGATAAGTACCCAGAAATGAAATTGCTGGGTCATATCGAATATCTATTTTTAATTTGTTGAGGAATTCCATACTGTCTTCCATAGTGGCTGTACTAACTTACAATCACTACAACAATGCATGACGGTTTCCGTTTCTCAGCATCCTTGCTGACACATTATTTGTTGACTTTTTGGTAATAGTTATCTAGACTGGTGTGAGATGGTATTTCAGTGTGGTTTTGATTTTCATTTCCCTGATAATCAGTGATGCTGAGCACATTTTCATATGTCTGTTGGCTATCAGTAGGTCTTCTTTGGAGAAATATCTCTTTGTATCCTCTGCTGATTTTTTCTTCTTGTTGTTACTGAGTTGTATGAGTTTTTTTAAAATATGTTTTAGATGTAAACTCCTTATTGGATATATGATATGTTATATATTTTTCCATTTAGTACATTGTATTTTTGTTTTGTTGAAGTTTTTTTCACTGTCCACAAGTTTTTCGTTTGATGAAGTCCTATTTGCTTACTTTTGCTTTTATTTTCCTTATGTAAAGAAACATATCCAAATGTTAAATATGTTCATTAGTTGAATGTTAATAGTTTACTTCCTATATTTGTCTAGGAATTTTAGTTTCAGGCCTTGCATTTAAATCTTTAATCTATTTTGAGTTTATTTTTATATAGTATAAGGGAGCAATGTAATTTCTTTTTCTTTTCTTTCTTTTTTCTTTCCTTCCTTCCTCCCTCCCTCCTTCCTTCCTTCCTTCCTTCCTTCCTTCCTTCCTTCTTCCTTTCTTTCTTTTTCCTGCATGTGTCTGTCCAGTTTTCCCATCACTTTTTGGAGAGGCTGTCATTACTTCATTGTATATTTTTACTTTCTTAGTCATAGATCATTTGACCAAGTAAATGAGGGTTTTTCTTTTGGCTCTCTGTTCTGCTGATCTATGTGTCTGTTTTTGTTCCAATACCCTACTGTTTTGACCATTATAGCTTTGTAGTATAGTTTGAAATCAGGGAGCATGATACTCCAACTTTGCTCTTTTTCTCAAGATTGTTTTGGTTACTCAGGACCTTTTGTGATTCCACATAAATTTTAGGATTATTTGCTTTAGTTCTGAGAAGAACACTGGTATTTTGCTTGGAATTGCATTGAATCTGTAGATTGCATTAGGTAATATGGTCATTTTAACAATATTAATCCTTCAAATCCATGAGCATGCTATATATTTCCATTTATTTGTGTTCTCTTTAATTTATTTATGATGCAATGACATATTTTTCAGAATACACATTCTTTCATCTCATTGGTTAAGTTTAATCCTATTTTATTTTATTCTTCTTGATGCAATTGTAAATGGGATTTTCTTCAATTATCCTTCTGATTGTCATTATCAGTGTATAACAATGTGATGTATTTCTGTATATTAATTTTGTTTCTGCTACTTTACTGAATTATTTTATTAATTCCATTAAGGTTTTGGTGAATTCTTTAGGGTTTTCTATGTATAGTATCATGTCACCTGCAAATAGTGACAATTTTACATCTTTCTTTCCAATTTGGTTGCCTTTTATTCTCTTTTTTTTTTTTCCTGATTGTTGTGGCGAGGACTTCCAGTACTATATTGAGTAATAGTGATTAGAGTGGGCATCTTTTTGTTGTTCCTGATCCTAGGGGGAAAGAAATAACTTTCCATTTTTTAACATTGAATATGATGTCAGCTATTGGCTTGTCATATATAGCCTTTATCAAGCTGAGGTAAGTTCCTTCTATACCCACTTTGTTGAAAGTTTTTATCATAAAAGCATTTAGAATTTTGTCAAATGCTTTTTTTGCATCTATTGAGAAAATCATAGTTTTTTTTTAATTAAGCCTTGGTTTTGTTGATGCAATGAATCAATTTTTTAAAAATGCAGATTGATTTTATTTTTTAATGTCAAAATCCATTATAAAATATTAAAAAAATTAAATGCGTTATGAAGTCTCAGCAGTTAAAACATGACACCAGCACAGAAATAATCAAGGAGATCAATGAAATAAAATGAGCATTCTAGAAACAACTGTATATATCTGTCTAACTAAATCAATTGTTTTGTTGTTGAACCACCATTACATCCTTTGTATAGATCCTACTTGATAATGGTGCATAATCTTTTTATTCATTTTGCTAGTGTTTTGTTGAGAATTTGGCATCTCCATTCATTAGGGATATTGGCCTATAATCCTCTTTTTTTGTAGTATCTTTGTCTGGTTTTGGTATAAGGGTTATGCTGGCTTTGTAGGGTGAGTTTAGAAGCATTCTTATCTCTATGATTTTTTTAACTCATTTGAAAAGGTTGATATTAATTATTTTTAAATGGTATAATTCACCTGTAAAGCTGTCATTTTGGGCTTTTGTTTGTTTAGAGTATATTGATTACTGCTTCAATTTATTACCATAAGTGGTCTGTCTGTTCACATTCTTCATTTTTTCCTTGTTTAGTCTAGAAGGTTGTATGTTCTTAAACATTTATCTATTTCTTCTGAATTGCCAAATTTGTTGGCATATAAGTGTTCATAGTATTCTTTAATGATCTCTCTTCTTTCATTTCTGATTTTATTTATATGTGTTCTCTCTTCTGCTTGATGAATCTTACCATGGGCTTGTTAATTTTATTTGTCTTTTCAAAGAAGTAGTTTAGTTTCATTAACCTTTTCTAATGTTTTTCTATTTTATTTATTTCCACTCTGATCTTTATTATTTTCTTCTACTTTGAGTTTTGTTTGTTCCTCTTCTAGTTTTTTTAGGTGTAAATTTTGATTGTTTATTTGGAACTTTATTACTTCTTGAATAAGGCCTGTATAACTATAAACTTTTATAGCTACTTTTTCTGCATTCCATAAATTTTGTGATGCAATTTTTTTAAATTTTCATTTGTTTCAAGGTAGTTTCTGATTTCCTCTTTAATCAGCTTGTCATTTAGAAACATGTTGTTTAATCTCCATGTATTTATTTTTTTCCAGTTTTTTTGATTAGTTGATTTCTAATTTCTTGTAATTGTAGTGAGAAAATATGCTTGATATAATTTTAATATTTTTGAATTTATTGAAGCTTTTTTTCTGGCCTAGTATGTTAACTATTCTAGAAAATGTTCCATGTGCACTTGAAAAAAATGTGAAAATGTGTACCCTGCAGTTTTTGGATAAAATGTTCTAGAAATGTCTATTAGGTCAAACTATTCTAATGTGACATTTAGTGACATAATTTCCTTATTAATCTTCTGTCTGGATGATATATCCATTAAAGTAAGTGCAACATTAAAACCCCAGCTATTATAGTATCACTGTTAATTTCTGCTTTTGTGTCTATTATATTCCTATGTTGGGTATCTAGAGTCATTATATCGTCTTCTTGGATTGACCCCCCCTTAAAATTATGTAATGTTCTTTTTAGTCTTTTACTCTTTTGAAGTATATTTTATCTAATATATATGAGTTTTGTTACCTAGCTTTCTTTTTATTTCTATTTTCATTGAATATATTTTCCCCATCCCTTTGCTTTCAACACATGCATGTCTCTCAATATAAAGTAAGTCTCTTATAAGCAACATATTGATGGATCATGGTTTTTTTTGTTTGTTTGTTTTTTGTTTTGTTTTGTTTTTTATTCTGCCACCCTATGTCTTTTGATTAGAGTTTAGTTCATTTACATGCTATATTTTATTCTAATGACAGAGTGTTTAGGAAATGTCTCATAAATTTATTTTTGTAAAAACAACCTATTTACTCTTTGTTTTGCTTGTGACAATTTCTTATTTTAAAATTATATTTTATTGATTATGCTGTAATCAGTTGTTCATTTTTTCCCCCTGTGCCCTCATCCACCCAGCACCTCCCACTCCCTCAGGCAATCCCCACACCTTTGCTCATATCTATGGTCATACATATAAGGTCTTTGGCTACTCCATTTCCTATACTATATTTTACATCCCCGTGTCTATTCTGTAACTACCAATTTATACTTCTTAATCCCCTCACCTCTTAATCCACTCCCTCAAACCCCTCTCTCATCTGTCAATGACCCACACATGAACTTACTCAGACTGACTCCCTTTGAGCTCCAGCACTGGGGTAGCAGCTAGAAGGGCACCAGTGGCTTATGGGGAGGAATTGAGATGTCTGGCATCAGGGCAATAGCTCGGGGACAACTTTTTCCTGGACAGAATGACAGGCAGAGACCATTTTTCCTTTTCTGAATCTTTCCCCCACAGAACCACAAAGCTAGCAGGCAGGAATCATATCTGAGACCCCATCTACCTGACTCACACATTTGCCCCACCATGGTGTTCTCCTGAGGCCCATCTCAAGCTGTTAACAGTGGCTTTTCCATATAAATGGCTGGTCTTGGCTGGTCATCCTTCACATCTTCCTAAATTATTTCAAACCACAGCCCTCAACAAATCCCCAGGCCCTGTATCTTTTGCTAAGTGTCCCCAAGCCTGACATTAGCAACAGCCAGCCTAGGTTCACAGCTTGGTTTTGCCTGGGAAACTCCAAGCCCAGCACAAGCAGCAGCTATCTGCAGGCTGCTTTGTAGCTCATGCTGGGCAGCCCAGGGCAGAACATTGGTGGTGGCTAACCTTGGTCTGCACCACCCAGGAACTCCCAGAGCCTGCATACTCAGTGGACAGCTACAGACCATATTGGAGCACCACCATCCTGCCCCTGAACAGCAGATCCTCCATGGAGGGCAGAGGTTGGGGGATCAGTGGTCACAACCAGTCCTTGAAGCTGACTGGCCTGGGTAAATCCTTCCCAACAATAATCAAGGCTCAACTACAAGAAGAGGGTATACTCAGCACACACAGAGGGTGCACTTCAACTACCCAGCTTGGGTGATGGGGGAGGCTGTGCCACTGGACCCTCCAGGACACCTACTGTATTAGGCCACACTACCAAGACAAGGAGTCATAGCAGCTCTTCCTAATATGTAGAAACAAACAAAGGGAGGCTGCCAAAATGAGGAGACAAAGAAACGTAGCTCAAAAGAAAGAACAGATCAAAACTCCATAAAAAGAACTACAGACAAAATGGAGATAAGCAGTCTATCAGATGCAGAGTTCAAAACACTGGTTATGAAAGTGTTCTCAAGGAATTCAGCATACTTTTTTACTTTTTAAGAAACACTTATGCTTTTTAAGTAGCACTCTGTATTTTTAAATTATAATTACAATTCACTTTTTACAAAATTGATTCTAAATCCCTGGTGAGATACTTCATCCTTTTATTTTCTGGTAGATAATCTTGTTACCTTGGCAGCTAACAGCAGATACTTTATTAGACCTAAGCCAATATCTATTTTTTGTTTTACTGTCTTGGTTTTGGTTGTAGTACTTGGGTATTTCAAGTTAAAAAAAATACTGTTATTTTAATTTTTGAAAACATAAAGACCCCAAATTATATTATATTCTTTCTCCCAATAAAGTGTGTATCTTTTCCTCTGGTGGTCAGAACTGCTGACAGCCAGAATAAAAGACCTCTGAACCAGGCCAAACTGACAACTAGAGATGCTAAAGTTATTCCTCCTCCATATTCCTCCATGTATATAAGATTTGTGAACAATATAATTCTTGTCTTGTGTAGAGGTATGTTTAGGGATAATTTGGATGATATAGAAATAATTAGCAACAAATAAATAGAACACATTTTAAAAAGCTTTTAGACAATATATATTAATGTCTAGTAATAAAGCAAAATGTTAATTTCAAATTATTAAACTTTCTTCCAAATCAGTCTATAGATCCATTGCAATTTCTATCAATATACTCAGTTGTTCTGTGGAAATTATCAAGCTGATTCTAGACTTTAAATATATATTTGTTGTAAAAGTCAGTCTTTACAGGAAAGAACAAAGCCCAAGAATTTATATGACTATATATCAATATTTGTACATAAAGCTATAAGAAATTATGAAGGATTAGTATCGGTTATCTGTGCAATAATGGAAAATGAATAAATGGAACATAGTAGGACATTCAAAAATAACAACACATATATGGTCAACTATTTCTTCCTAAGGTGACATCACAGTGCCTTGGAATAAAGATGAGCTTTTTAAAATAAAATGTCCTGTGATTATTGGATATCCTTCTTTAAAAAAAAACAAATAAAGAAAAACAAACATTAATCTTGTACCCTAGTGAACACCATGGAAAAAAATTAACTTCAGATAAGTCATAGCCTGAATATGAAAGGTATGAAAGAGAAAACTTCTTTAAGAAAACAGTCTTTCTAACCTTGGTATAGGTAAAGATTTCTTAAACATGACAGAAAGTAGTGAAGAAAAAACTAATAGGTTAGAATATATTAGAACTGAGAAGTTCTGTTCACTAAACAAAGTCAAAAGGAGACTAAAAAGACTCATATCTAAATCTTTTATATCCATTATGAGTGTACGCATGTTGATACATACATATCAAAAGACTCAAATCTATAATGTATTTAAAAATACTTCACATCAATAAGGTTAACAGACAACCAGGAAAATAATGAAAAAAAAATCTCAACAATCTACTTAAATACTGAAAAGGAAATCTCAACTGGCACTCCACATAACAGAAAAAAAAATGATAAATAAAACTTTGAAATGGGACTCAACAATATTAGTTATCAGGGAAATATAAATTAAAACCCAAATGTAAATTACTATACATCAAACAGAATGATTAAATTTAAAAAGACAATGTCATTTATTGATACCATGTGGGAAAATTGATTATCATAATTGCCACAGCAAAGTAAGTTTGTACAAATAGCCTGTATAAAATGTTTGATGGTATCTCTAAAGCTAAAATCATACATACGCTAAGACCCCATAATTACATTTCTAGTTAAGTATTCCACAAAAGTATATATATTCTTTAAAATGAAAATAACCCAAGTATCCATCAGTGGTAGAGTGAATAATTGTTGTATGTTTATGTCATAGAAAACTGAATATATCTCAGAAAAAATAATGGGGAAAAGTAGACCCCAAAATATGAGTATGTACTGTATGATTCTAGTAATCTCAATTTCACATTTTCTATAAATTCTAAAGACACAAAAGAATTTTCTGTTGTGAGGAACACATTCACCATGCTATTTCAGTGGGTCCCAACCTTAATGATCTTATAAAAAATTTTCTTTTCTTCACTCATATTTGACACAAATTGAGTCACAGTTTATGTAAATTTGAGACAAAGATACTGTTTGGAATTTGTAGATAAAACAATAAAGCATTCCTCTCAGTTCAGTGTGTCTTTTGCTTGTACCCATTTCTGAACACTGTAATTGATTTTTTATGTCACATACAATGTTTCAGTGTTTATCAAGCATTAGTCAATCACAATAGGTAGGTCTTATACCTATTTCATTGCTGAACATTTATTCTTATAGACATATTAAACTTCCCCAACTTTACTTCAGAAGAAAGTTCAAGAATTTTGGACAAAGACTAGTTTTTATCATTCTGAAACTAGAGTTTGTTGCTACTAACAAAAACATTCAAATATATATGCCTTTGTAATTTATTTTTTATTTGAATATTTCTTTTAATGCAGTATGGCCACAAGTATAATAATAAAAATGACGTGTGTTTAGCACCATATAATTTATAACATTCTTTTGTTTAAAGAGCTACTCCCAGTCCTACCTCCAAAATCAATTCATTTGGTCTCTTAAAATTTGTTTTGATTAAAAAAAGTTAACATTCTTGAAAGTGTCACATAGCTATATATTCAAGTTATTAAAATTTCTCTATGCTAGACTTGGTTGACTATGTTTGCATGAGTGCAGGTAATTAATAAACTGTCTGATGCAATATGCAGCATAATTGAGGTAACTCAATAGAAAGTAATTTTTAAACCCTCATATATTTCTCACAATTACAATAATGAAATTAGTATCTAAAGGTCACTATAATGTCATTTTGGGAGCGCATTCATTCAGACATGAGTTAAGCTTGAGACATATTTTCTCATGTGATTGATTAAAAATAAAATTGGAAGATTTTAAAGCTTATTTATATATTAATGTTCACATTATTATTGGTATTTAATTTTGGTAAATAAATTGATCCTACAGTCTCTAAAGTTGATGAAAGTTTTGTAGAAGCTTAAATTATTGCTATAAATGTGTGTAAAGTTATTAAAATAACAGAAATATAGAGTTTGAATGAGTTTGTAAATTTTTGCACTTTCAATGTCTTTATATCATTTATAAATATGAATATTACATTATTTTGGAGATATGTATTCCTTTCTCTGTGTAATATTAAATTTTTGTGATATTTCTTTAATGCAATCAAGACCATTATCTAGTAATTCTCACATTATGCAATTTATTTTAAAAGTAAAAATAAACAAGTTACTTTATTTTAAAAACCTAAGAAATATGTGAAGATGTATTTCAATTTTAAGGATTCCAGTAGAGAGCACAGAGTTTAATAAAATGCTAATGCTTACCTACTTCCAGATATTACTTATAACTCTCTTTGATCATTTTAAACTCTCTTTTCAGAATAATAACATTTTAGAATAATTGTTTTTAGAAAAGTATATTGTTTACTCACTAGGAGATATATTTTCTAAAAAATTATTTGTCCTTCTATACCAATATTCCCCAGACAATTGGCCATGCACAGTTTCTGTTGTTCCTCTCCTGGTGTCTCTTAAATCCTCTCTCTATTAAAATCTCAATATGACACAATGACCAAAAAACATTTTTTTGATAGTTTTACCAATGATTCCCATTTGAGTAAATCTAATGGAAAATTTTTAGTTCTCACTTAACTTGACCAGACAACAGGATTTAACATGGTTAATCTTCCTCTCCTCCTTGGTACTTGACTGCCAAGACCTATTTTTCATTAGGGATTCACTTACATTGTAAGACAGTGGTTGATCAATTCTTGTCCTCTCTCATTCTATCAAAACTCACTCCCTCAGTGGTTCATGTAATAACCTGGCTTTGAATTTATTCCACCTATCAAACTCCCTAAAATTTATATACTCAGTCCAGACCTCTCTCTGAAACCCCATGTCCATAGTACAATTGTCTATGTTAATATCTTGACTCTTGTGCCTAGTAGATATTCCTTATTGATCATATTCAAAATTAGTCTTCTGATTTTTTTCAAACATGCTCTGTTTACAGCCTAATCCATCTCAGTATTAGTTATCAAAGCTTTTAGGTTTTACTTTTCCACTTTTTTACGTATATCCCAGGTAGATGGGATATACAACATTTCACCATCTCCATTGTCAACACTCTGGGCAAGCTACTGACAGCCTGCTCACACGCTGCAACTGCAACATCTCCCTGCTTCTTTTGATTGAACTCCTTGTTTCTAACCTCATTCCCCAGAAGTCTTAATCACGCAGTAAAAATAGTGAATGTTTTAAAATTATTTATTTTATTTACTTATTTTTTAAATAAAAATTGTACTATTTAAGGTGTAAAACATGATGTGGTTACATATTCATAGTGAAATGATTATTACAGTCAAGCTAGTTAATATGTCCAATTGTTTATACAGTTATATTTTTAATGGAAAAAGTACAGAAAATCCCTCAGCTAATTTCAAATATTCAATACAGTATTAACTATAGTCATAATGCTGTATATTAGATTTCTAGATTTATTCATCCTACATAATTACAACTTTGTATCTTTTAACCAACACCTTATTTCCCCTCTATCTCTACCCGGGTAACCACTGTTCCAGCCTGTTTCTACATATTTGACTATTTTTTAATATTTTATTTATTTATTCTTAGAGAGAAGGTAAAGGAGGGAGAGAAATATCAATGTGTGGTTGCTTCTTGCGTGTCTCCCACCGCGGACTTGTCCTGCAACCCAGTCATGTACCCTGACTGGGAATCGAACAACTGGCCCTTTGCTTTGCAGTCCAGCACTCAATCCAATGAGCCACACCAGCCAGGGCTAGTTGACTATTTTAGATTTCACATATAAGTAAGATATGCAGCTTTTTATTGTGTGTGTGTGTTTCTGAGCCTGGCTTATATCAACTTACCATAAAGTCCTCCAGATCATCTGTTGTTGTAAATGGCAGGATTGTTTTTCTTTATGGCTGAAACATATATATCACAATTTATATATTCATCTGTTGATGGACACTGAGGTTGTTTACATCTCTTGGCAATTGTGAATAATGGTACTGTTACCAGAGGAAATGGGTTCTTCAATTTTGTCACAGGAAACAGATTTTAGGCATTCTCACATAGGGAGAGTTTTGTGATAGTGGTGAGATTTATCAGAGTAAAGAGATACCGTGCACTCTCAGAGAGGCAGAGAGTGGGCAGGTGAGGGGGTAGTGGCTACCCCAGGGTCCATGCTAAGCTTCCATGCATTTCCTTGAGTTTGGAAAAGGGCAGTCTTTCTTTCAGATTATCCATTCTTTCCTGGATTTTCCAGGGACTATGCCCTTCCCCAATCCAGTTTTTTCACAGATTTTCAGAGGCTTTGCTCTTCCCCTTTTATGGTTGCCATTTTGGCTCCTGCTGTGCATGCCTCTAGGTTCTGCTTCTATTGTGCAGCCAGCAGAATGATGCCACTTACCTTCTGGGGTGGCTGTAAGGCTGTCTTTCCTGTCTAGCTGACTAGGCAAGATGTTCTGCTACTTTTGGCAGAACAATGCTGGTTATTCCACAGTAAGACTGTTCCATTCACTTTCTCCTCTTTTGTTAATCATCTAACTGCCTATTTTAATATTCCCCCCTCAGGAACTCTGGGCCCTTCTAATTTTTCAAGGATTCTTGTTATTTATTCCCCTGACTTCATCTGTTCTGGGGTTTGGCTGGCATTAATAGCAGCAACTCAGTATCTGTTATATTTCTCCTTGACTAGGGTCATTTAAGCTACTCTCTGGTTGGGGAGGAGAGAGGTATAAACCATCTGTTTCTATGTGTCCTTGGTTAGCGAAGATAAGATCTTACAGTTTATTAGCAGGTTGTTAATTCCGCAGCCTTGTTTAATTATCTTGTCTCAGTTTCCCTCATTTCAGTTGTCAAGGAATATGCCTAGCTACTTGCTATCCTACCTCATTACAATAAACATGGAAATACAGATAACTCTTCAAGATACTGGTTTCATTTCCTATAACTCTATACTCACTTATAGGGGTCAAACATTGAGCATTCTAGACCTGGTCCATGGAAACTAGCCTCATGTATACCCTCCTTGCTAATAGGATTGGATAGAATCAGGAGCACAACCCAGGAAGGCACATGTTGAAGAGCTATCATTGGCCTAGTTTTTTAATCTGTACCGGAAGGTAGATTATCACAAAGTACCTTTCTGATAGGAAGTAATTAAGAAAAAACCTAGGGATGTGCAGTTAGCAAAATGGCGCACACACACATGAGCTAATAATGTGAAGTACTAGATGTATCAACTAACTTATTGTGGTAATCATTTTTCAATATATATATCTATAAAATTATCATGTATATCTTAAAACTTATATAATGTTATATGTCAATTACATCTCAAAAAAGCTGCAAAAAGTGAACAAATGTTAAACACTTATATAAGAAACATAAATGAAGTTTTCTATTACATACGAGTTATTTAATTAATTTTAAGACTGTAAAAGTTATAAATGCTTGCAACCTTTCCATATTTAGCATATAAAAGATAAGTGATAGTCATTATATTAATATTATTTCTTGCCTATTGTCTTTCATCAAAAACTTCTCTCATAGTCCGCCATTCAATCTTCCGTGGAGAAAAATGTTGTCTTTTTTAAGTGTAAATCTAGTACAGCCCTTATTGCTTAAATATCTTCAACCAAATGTCATTATAAAGAAAATATGCTTGAATATGACATATATGCTCCATCACAATTTGAACTCTCTTACTCTATCATCCAGTCTCTTCACAAAGGTTATAACCCTTTACTATCCAAATGAATTGTCTAGGATTTTTGCTTCTGGACATAATGAGTACCTTCTACAGGTTAATACATCTATCAATAAAAAGTAGAAAAGATATCCCTGAATTCACCAGAGAGCTGCTGAGACAAAAGTTTCTGAAGGTAAGATTGCAGAAAGAGAGAATGACAGAGTATGAGCTGAAATTTTGTGAGCAACTTTTGTTCTGGTTGTTTACCTGTTATTAGAGCAGGAGAGATATTAAGAATATCAGGTAGCTATAGTGATGTAACTGACAAACCGGAAGTTTTGGCAGTCTCATAGTGCTAGAGAAGCAAAGAAGAGAATCTGACATGACTCAAGTAGACAGGACTCAAAGGATAAGAGAGAAGGTTGATATTTTAGTGAGAAGAGAGATGAAAGGGAAATGAGACCTACCATCAGCAGTCTCCCCCACAAGACTCTTACAGATTAGTAATTCTGTAAAACTAAGCAGAATATTGCTGAAATGGATGGCAATTTTACAGTGCTGAAAAGACTGATACTAGAATTCAGAAGGTTACAAAGAAAAGAAGCCTCAGCAAAATTCCTAGGCTCTCAGGTACTTCTCTGGGCTATTATACATGCAGAAGCAGAGCTTAACCAAAACTCCAAGCCAGCATCTGGTCAGGTCAGCCTCTAATTAAGTTAATAGTTTCATTCCTGTCCTATTTGTTTCTCAGAAAATATGATTTCAACCTTTCTTGAAAGGGATGATAAAATGGTTGGCATTCTATCAAAAATTACAGTACAGAACAAGAATCAGAACCAAGAGACAATGACACTAACAGATACCCCATATAACTGGCCTTGGAAGTTACAGGTTTGAAGCACTTGCAATAAACATATTGAAAAAGGACATGACAAGATGGAGAACTTCACAAACGAATTGGATTATGTATTTTATTTAAAGAATCAAAAGAGAAATGTGTAACTGAAAAATATAGTTAAGAATTCAGTATGTAATATATGGAGGCATTAAAAAAAGAGAATTAGTGAATTAAAACAGAGAAACAGAGGTCAATAGAAAATTTTAGTTTGAATCACTGAAAACAAAACAGGTAAGGGTAAAAAGAGAAAAGAATCAGAAACACGGAGACACAGTGATAAAGTTCTAATATACTAAGAATTGGAGTCCCAGTGAGAGAGAAGAGAGAAAATAGGATCAAAGTAATATTTTGTGAGAAAGTTTAATAAATTTTTTGCACACATATTGACTCCAGTTTCTACTCTGTTTAAATCATCAGTTTTCGTTTTGCACCTGTCCTACATAGTGCTTTGTTCTTATTTATAACTGTTCTTACCGTTACATGTTACAGTTATTTATGTATCTCCAATACATAGCACAAGAATTTCTTAAAACTTATTTTTTAATTGACTAAATGTTTACAGATATATTGCATAACACAGATTTATCTTACATTATAAACTTTTTTTACCATTAAAGTTAGTATTTCAGTCCAGTAATATCTCTCTGTAATGTAGTTGGATGGAGATACAAATAATGACTCTGTGTTGAGCATCAGTTGGTTAAATTTGAGAAATCATTTAAAAAATATTTGTTGAAGACAAAAACAAGAGGACATCCTATGATTGGCAGAAGATATTTGCCAATAATATATCCAATAAGGGGTTAATATCCAAAATTTATAAAGAATTAATGCAGCATAATACTAAAACAATAACAAGCAACCCAGTTAAAAAATGGACAGAAGACCTAAATAGACATTTCTCTAAAGAAGACATACAGATAGCCAATAGGCATATGAAAGATGTTCAATGTTACTAATCAGAGAAAGGAGAATATTATGCTAAGTAAAATAAGCCGGTCAGAGGAAGACAAATACTATATGATTTCACTCATATGTGGAATCCAATAAACAAACTGAACTAACAAGTAAAAATAAAGACAAACTTATAGATAGATAGCATGCTGATAGCTCTATGGAGGGGTGGTGGGGGTTAGAGGGATTTAGCCAAAAAGAAAAAGGACTCATGGACACCAACAACAGTGTGGAGATGGCAGGGGTGAGGGGATTGGGTTGAAATGGAAGAGGTTATAAGGGGCATAAATAGTAGTGGAAAAAAACAATAAAAATTAAAAAGTAACCACAATGAGATATCACTTCACACCTATCAGAATGACTATCATCAACACATCTGCAAACAACAAGTGTTGGCAAGGATGTGGAGAAAAAGAGAACACTAGTGCATCATTAATGTGATTGTAAACCTGTGCAACCACTAAGGAAAACAGTATGGACGTTCCTCCACAACTTAAAAATAGAACTTCTTGTGATCCCGATATTTTACTTCTGGGTATTTATTTGAAGAAATTCAAAACACTAATCAAAATGATACATGCCCCCCTATGTTTATTGCATCACTATTTACAATAGCCATGATGCAGAAGCAATATGTGTTCGTCAATATATGTGTGGATAAAAAAGTGATAGTACATAATGTACAATGGAATGTTAGCCATTAAAAAGAATGAAATCTACCATCTGCAACTACAAGGATGGACCTAGAGGATATTATGCTAAGTGAAATAAATCAGATAGAGAATAGCAAATACCATATGATTTCACTCATATATGGAATCTAAAGAACAAAATGAATGAATAGACAAAACAGAAACAGACTCACAAATAGAGAGAATAAACTGATGGTTGCTAGATTAGGAGGGAGTTTGGGAGACTGCTAAAGAGATAAAAAAATACAAATTGGTAGTTTTAAAATAGCTAGACCCTGCAGAGTAGCTCAGTTAGTTAGAGTGTCACCTTGATATGCCAGAACTGTGGGTTTGATCCCCAGTCAGGGCACATAGAAGGAGTAACTAATGAATGGGTAAAGAAATGGAACAACAAATTGATCTCTCTCTCTCTTTCTCTCTCTCTCTCTCTTTCTCTTTCATATCAATAAAAAATATTTATGGGATGTAAAGTATAGCATAAAGAAAATAGTCAATAATATTGTAATAACTTTATATGGTTCAGGTGGATACTAGACTTATGGGAGGATCACTTTGTAAGTTACATAAATGTCAAACCAATATGCTGTACACTTGAAACTAATATAAAATAATATTGAATGTCAACTGTAACTGACAAATAAAAAATAAAATAGAATAAATTTTTGAAGAGAAATATATTGGAAATGAAATCCTTTAGGTGCTAGAGAAATAGCATATATTTTGAAATTATCTCTGCATCAGGAAGCAGCACAATATTCATTTCCCCCCTAAATGCCAATATATGAACTTTGATAATTTTTTTATTATTACAGACTTGCATACAAGTTATGGTTTTATGTCATTAAAGCTAAATGAGGCAATAAAATGAAAAGTAAAGTACCATGTTCCTTTTTAATCACTTAATAATTTAGAAATATTATCAATAATATTATGGCTTTCAGTGGCAATGTCGGTGGTAAAGTTCTAAACTGAAATGAAGACAATATGCCATTTGCCTTCATGAGGCTTTTACAGTCTAAAAAAAATGATGAAGATAAGCATGTTGAGACTTAAGTTCACTCTCCATGCAGTAGAAGTAAGGAACAGAAAAAAAAATAGTTTTTTTCTTCTTTGTCTTGCAGAAAATTGCCCTTGTTTTGAAGACAAAACAAGAGGACATCCTACAATTGGGAGGTTTTACTTCCAAGACTTACTGGGTCAAATGTGAAGGTAAGTCGATGATGCATATTTGGTTTATGGACGATACAAACAGATGCAATCAATAAAGTTGTTACGAATGTGTACCCAGCTAAAAGGGCATTTGGCACATCCTACCTGATTGATTTTAAAACTGATTTAAACTTGCATGATTCTTACATTTAAGTTTTGAAAACCCAAGGCTATAAACAAAGGATTTTTGTTAGCACTAAAGAGTCTCATTTGCAGTGTATGTCTCTGACACACAGAGCAGACAGTTTTGTCCTAATTCTGGCATAAATTAGAAAGAGCAAGAGCAAAATTGATTACTAATTACTCTGAGAGTAGTAGAATGAAATTAATAATGTCACAGCCTCTAGACTGGGATAAGTGGTTCCTTAAACAATACAGAAAAAAAACTGCATGAACTATAATCGATTTTACTTGGATTAGAAGATATTACTGGCAATTAATGACATTTGAACTTTGAAATCAATGAGGTCTGCTGCAAGAAATCATGAAGACCACACTATTTTAACAATTTAGGTAATTTGGTTCAAGATTATTATGAAAAGAAGCTTGGGTAATTGTAAGATAATGATGAAATGATATATGAGCAAGAAGCAAGAATTTGAGAAGGCTATACCTGATATATTACTTGTTTCTACTAGAAATAAATATAGTTTAGCTGTATTACTGCAAGTATATGACATATGCTACATTGTTAATTTGCAAATATTAAAAAATATCTGGTCTTAATGGGTCTATTATATTTCTATTTATAATAGTATTTCATTATATTTTTATTTCTATCACAATGTAGAAATGAATTTTCATTTATTAGAATTACTATAGCATCTTGTGATAATAGCATCATTTTCACAGCATGACCATTTTCTCTGCATCAACAATGTTCATAAGAACCACTGAGGCATTAAGTATAGAATTTAATACCAAAATGTTCTAAACATGAAATAGTAAATATACCATTTATTCTGACTTTAGCACAAAATACAGACATTTATATATTTTTAACATCTTTTCCATTAGTTAAATAGAAACATTTTTATTTTATTATTTGTCTGCATTTTAGAGTGAAAGCCATGATTTTAGGCTTAAATCTAAAACATTTAATTAAACTTCATAAAGAGTGTCCATGCCATTAGGAAACCAATTTACATAAAATGTAAATTTCAGGCTAGATGTTAAAATTGTGAGTTTGTCTTGATTTGTCACTTTCTATGTAAAAATCAAGCATCTGATCTACTTATGATATAGAATGTCTTATACTCCTGCCACTTGAATGAGAGAGACTTTATAGAGTTTTTTCCAAAACATCAAGTAATAAAACATCCCTTGGGAAGGGAGATACTGAGAACATGGTTTGATAATTCTGTCTTCAGGAAACAATCTTTTAATATAGAAATCATAGGGGATATTATTCTTGGAGTTCATAAAAAGAGCCCAGTATTAGCATATGTGGTAAAATGATGTTCCACAGGAAATTAGGGAAATTTATCATTTGTTTTAACTGATGGCACTTCTGTCCATAAAACTAACATGCACAGTGATGGAGAAATGCAAAAAGATATTTTGAGTCCTCAGTTGGTCAACCTTAGGACTGTCAATTTTAGTGGGAAGAATGGGGAATTGCCTATGAGACATGCATGAAGGCAGGATGATTCATCTAATTCTCAAAGGACGGGAAAAAGCATAACTATTTCAAGGTCACTCAGCTTCTAAGTGGCAGTGCCAGGATAAAACTGAGATTGATCACATGTTTCCTTTGTTACAGTCACTACACTAGTGGTTTTCAAACTATTTTTAACAGCTGATTTTTTTTTAATTTAGGTAGTACCAAGTTAAATCACATTAAATATTGAGTAGCACTGGTTGAGTTCGGGGTGAGGGGTTTTCTTTTATTTCTGTTTCTACAACAAGCTCACCCATCCGTGTATTCTACAGTGATCTCCAAGGAACTTCTACAGAGCAACCTTAGCCTTCTCTAAAAGTGTGTTAAAAATCCCTGCATTTAAGAAGTGAGATGTCACATTAATATATATTTTTTCTAAGGACATTATTAATAATGTTCATTTCCATTATTACATTAGAATGAATTAGTATATTAGTTGGTTAATGGAAATCAGAGAAGAAAATTAAGTGTTCATGATTCCCTGATAATAATAAGACTATTCTGAAATATATGTGAAGTTTTTGGCTTGGTTGTGAGGACTAAATGGTGCTGCTACTTCACTCAAGAAAGTACATAGACCTAAAAGCCTGTTACATGTGTAAGCAAAGTGAAGGTACACAATGAAACACAATCAGAAAATTAGTTTAAGGAATTATAAAGCTGTTGTTCTGAGCTCTTTCACTTATTATTTTTCTTTTAGGGTAAACTGTTATAAAATATGACCAAGTGTGAAAGTGCTAAAGAAAATACAAAATATAAAAAGTTAGAAGTAGGTTGACATCACTTTTCCAGGTAAACTTTTTGGGAAGACATTTATGGATGTAATGATATATGACCTGGACTATGTGGAACAGGGGTGGAATTGGAGGAAATAAAATAAAGGGTAGATATATCCAGACATCATTAACTGTTCTCTCTCTTACCTCTCAGTTCTTGAAATTGTGCGTAATATAGTGCTACTCACTTTATGTAACAGTATTTCTTAATATATTAACTACAAAAAAAAAATCTTAACCAGTCTTATCATTTCCTCTGATGTGTTGGATTTTTCTTTTTCCTTCAGTAATTCCTTAAAGTTGATCAATGCAAGTACCCTGGACATTCTGTTTCTTCAAGCAATGGTTTTTTTGGAGGTGTAGTGGTAAAACTGATTGCATGGTAAAACCTCTCACAATCCACTCCAACTTCTGGGCCCTAAGACTGGGGAACCACTCTAGACAGAAGTCTCTATGATTGTGGCCCTTCCAGGAAACAGAATGGTACAGAAATGGCCAACATATTGGAATAAACCTCCTCAGTTGCTTATTGCTATAGTCACCACTACAGCTACCACACTCTCTGAACTAAGTAAGCTGGTACTACTTCTACAAATCTTCAATATTTAGCTTCTTAAAGTCATAAACAGGGTATTCTGTTGTGATTTAGACACTGCCTGGTCATCTGCGAAGAGAGGGAATCAATTCTTCATGGGTGAGTTTGTCTCCAATGCGTTACTGGAAAATTTCCTGACCCTTCTCTCCAATCTGACCTTTGTAATTTCCTTGTCACTCTCCCACACGTATTTACTCAACCCAGGAGATTCTAAGGCATGAGTGATTACACAATAGTTTCACCAACATTGTTCTATACATGACATTTCTATGATTAATTCCCAGACACTAGCACAAAACATAAATAATGCAAGCAGCCATGTACACCTGGGGAATGAGAGCTTCCCAAAATCATTTATCCTAGTACACTCTACCACTCTCTGAACTTCTCTAAGGCATGGAGACTATTATTCTCTTTGTGGCTACATCTCCTAACTCAGTTTCAGGCAAGCAGTGAATAGATATTTGTTTAGTGAATAATTTTAGGCTTTTTGATCAAATATTGAAAGAAATAGCCCATTTACCAGTTCATATGTTACTATATGTTAATCTTTATTTTGAAGTTCTTATGGACTAGTGAACATACTTAATCTTATTTAAAAATAAGAGTATATATAGACGAATGATTATAAATTGTTTGAGAAACATGCTGATTCAAGTTCCCAGATATCCAGATTACAATGCCAAAATTTCAAGATTTTGGTTACATTTTCTAATAGAATCATTACGAAGTATATTAACTTTAAAAAACATTTAGAATAGTTATACAATATTCTTAAAAAGAGATTTGTGAATGTTTAGACAAAAGTAGTGCCTGTGTTGAGATCGCTACCTTAAGGAGATGTTTGAGTTTCCATATAGTACTTACCAATTTACTAGATGGGTGGATGGTCAGTTGAAAAATGCATACATTAAAATCTTTGGTAGGAAGAGTGTACTAGATTGAAAACTTTAGCAATTTCAACAAGAAGGATGCATGTAATCAGAGAAACAAGATTAAAACACTTGGAAGTGGGCTAAATTCCAGGTTATTCAATTTTTTTTACCATCTCATGTAGTGTGTGATAGGCTTGCAAGACAAGGAGAGAACAAGACAGCCTTTCTCCTCTTTATACTCCTTTTTCTTCATCTCTTCCTTTTACCTTCTCCTCTTTCTTTATCTCTTAAGCCCATCTGCTATTATCACTAATTTTTCAAAATAAGCAAGAAATCACATAGACAAATTAGAAATCTCTTTGGGAACAGTAAACAAAGCTGTTTTAAGCAAGTGGGTCAGACTTCTGCAAATAGCAAATTTAGGTAGTGAAGCGCTGATAAGTAAATTTGAGGGATAATTTAAAGGACAAGAATTCTACAAACATAGCCATAATACAAATATCTTTATTCACATCTTGTTTCTTTTTCTCCTTGTTTTCCTTTCTGGAAAACATCCCTGAGTTAGAAGGAAATGATTACAGACAGGCCTACAAGGGTCCAATGGGCATATCTAAAAGCAAAGACTTCAACCATTAGTTTTCTGTGAGGTTTAATAATTTCCTGATAAATTCATGTAAAATTTGCATTGTACTTCATGATACATTGATTTTTTTTGATGTAAGAATATTTTTATATAAAAATCTTTGAGCTTTCTTGGTAACTGAAAAACAAGAATCATGTTTATTTATTTTGTGCTCCTGCAGCTTTCATATATTCTGTACCTACCATCAAATGAAGGGTATTTTGTTGGCTGATTTGAGAGGAATTATGACTTTATAATATATGCTTACAGTACTTTAGAGGGTAGAAGGTGAATGAGATTTTGATTATCATGTGGTGCTAAAAATTTAATTATGAAAAGTAGCCCTTACATGAAAGTATTTGATACAATCTCTAAGTATAGACACAAGGAGTGAGAACATGGGACAGAGTAAACAATTTGAACAAAATACATGTGAAGTAATAAAGGCTATCCTTCCTATGTCAAAGTTATTATGATTTTATTCCATGAAACACAACATTAACTCTTTACTGAGGAATGTTCTTTTATGAAATTATAATAGTAAGGCAAAAGTGAGTGGTAAAGATTGTATAATAATATATTCACAACATTTCTTGCTCCCAGGGATCCCTCAAGAACGTAGTAATTGGAAAAGTTTATATGATTTGGAATAGTTTACTATGGATTTTGTTGAAATGATTTTCTTATGGCATATGAAGTCATTATTGGTTTTACCAAAGTAGGTAAGTAAAACCAAAGGGGAACATGTTATTCTCTGAAGCATTTTTAAGAGGGAATTTGTCAATTTGTCATTGAATAATTATACAGGGAAATGTTAACAGCCACATATCTTTACACACACATGCACACATGTGCATGTGCACCCACGCACACTTTGTCTTTTCCTGTATGTCTGTCTATAGATAGGTAGATGGCATTCATAAATATGTGAATAGACCTAGATGCTTTTTCCGGGGCCCCCACGCAGTTTTAATAGAAGTCATAGATACTAACCAAAAAAGAAAAATAATTGTGTCCCATGGGCATTTTTGCTCTCTACCTAGAGAATTTTTGACAATATATCCCATCTTTACTTTAAAAAAGAATACTTTATTATACTAAAAAATATTGATTGGGTCTTCCATTCTACATTATGTTCTCCTTTGTAGTTATTATCCAGCTTCTAATTCTTTTATTTTGAAATTCTTAAAACCATAATTCATACTCAGTGCTTCCACCTTTCCACCAAACATTTCTAGTCCTCTATATAGACTTTTCTAATCTAACTAATCTAAATCTAACTGTAGAGTTTCTAACCTACTGATATTTTTCAAATGTTGATAATATTTACCTCATGTTAAATCTAGTCAGTTAAGTATGTATCTTCCTTTTCTACTCTCATTGATAGGGATATTTATAATTCCTTACCTGTATTTTTCCATGTCTGTTGCCTAAAAACTGGATTTCCTTATTGGGAATTATTTCAAGTCTAAAGTCAGATTAGCATTGAATACTTACACATCCACTCATTGGCTTTGTATACCTGTTAGTTAATCACTCTGTACCTTGCTTCCTTCATTTGATAAATGGGAAGGATAATAGTATTTATAACATATATATATTTGATATGTGTAAAAATTCAGAGTCTTATCTGGCACATAGTAAGGACTACCCAAGTGTTAGCTATTATTACTCCCATAAACTTACTAAGGCGTCATTGTAAGTAATTAATATGAGGAAATTTACTTTTCCTTAACATGTGTTTGCACTCTTTTCTTTTAGGTATGAGCATAGAATGACTTTATGCTGTCAGAAGGGTGGAGGGAAGAGGGCCAAATGAGAAACAGAAGAAACTTAGTTAATACTTTATTAGTGAGGTGTCAGCTAAACTGCTTGAATGGCGATTAACACAGGTTGTTTATTTCTTACACATAGCTGTTGGTTGTTGAGCAATATAGGCTGATAGGACAGTTGTCCTTAATGAAGTCTTTAAAGGGCCCAGGTTACCATAACTTGGTTATATTCTCCTTGTTGCACTGTCGTTCCTCAGATTAGTATCCTCACCTGCATGGTTGAAGAGGACACATTGATTTATCTGTATTTCATTTCCCAAGAAAGACTGTGGAGGAAATTCTAGTTAAGTATTATCAGAAGGCACACATATCTCTTCTAGCACAACCTACAGAAGGGCCTAAATCAATGACGTACCTATATGTGAGAAAAACTGGGAAATGGCTAACTAAGTAGTCATATGCCTGAATTAAACTTGGTGGATTCCTTACTGAAAGGTAAAAGAAAAAAATCATGCTCATGGTAACAGTGTTTGCTATAGTTTTTTAAAGTTGTACCCACTGAAAATGACTTTAATAATTGTTCATTCTACAATTTGCAAATGTGTTTCCTTGTTTGGTATACAGTGAAGATAACAAAGAGGTTATAATTATAAAATATTTTCTCATCCATATCATATTGTTTTCGCAATAGTCATGCTTATGTGATATTTGCTTATGTGATAAGAGAAGATAACATCTCTTATTACAGTGTTGACCCTAAATTGTATTATATGGTAAAATTATGCTAAGTGAAATAAGCTAGTCAGAGAAAGACAAATGTCTCTTGATTTCCCTCTTATGAGGAATCTAATGAACAAACTGAATTAACAAGGAAAATGGGGACAGGCTCATAGATGGAGAGCAGATCACAGCTAGTGGGGGCAGGGAGTTGAGAGGGTTGGAGGGATTGAGCAAAAAAGAAAAACGCCTCATGGGCATGGACAACAGTGTGGTGATTGCTGGGAAGATGGGGGCATAAAGGCACTAAATGGCAATGGAAAAATACAATAAAAATTAAATTAAAAATGCAAACTATATCCATTTAACAATAGTGCATTTCAGAATCATATTCATTTAAAACTTTTCCTTAAATCCTTCCAATGCTCAAGATTGTTAATAAGGCACCCTGTCCTCTTCTATATATGTCTAAGTGGATTTGAAATTCACTCTGCTCAAAAGCAGATATATCAGCATTTGAGTTCTGTAAATTACTATGCGAGCTTTGATAAGACAAACTTTCTTTAAGAATATTTTATAACCTTTTAAATGGGGTATTATTATCTTTGGATAGTTATGAAAATTAAATATGGTCAAGAATATAATGGACCTTAACACAGAAGCTGGTCCTCAGTAAATATAAGTTCTCTTTCTCTTTACCCTTTCTCCTATTTGTGGATCTGGAATTATTTCCATTTTCTAGGCAGGAAATTGGAAATGGGAAGACCACATAAAACTGTTGAATTGAAGAAGTTTTCCTGTGTCACCACACTAACAAGGTCTTGGTGTTCATCGTAATTCATTTCCAAATCCTTCATGAAGACCTTTCCAAATCTCTTAAATTCTATCTGCTTACTTTTATTTCCACAGATCTGAAGCACCAAGGAGTCTTATTTTGTATGTGAAGAAAAAGGCACAAAAGGAGACACTTTAAGCCTTTTTTTTTGTCTGAAATAATTCAATTTCAGCTAATTTCACCACTATGTGACTTTTTAAATTATTATTATTAATCACAATGTCTATTTTCACTGTTGGAAATATCAAGGCAAATGCATGGGAATTTCCAAGTATAAAGAAGTCCAGCATCTGGTATTTATAATCTGTTTAAATTGATCATAGTGAACTGTGGAAATTAGTGGAAAGTTGAATTTCCAAAATATTTCAATAATTATAAAAACTATATGTTACTAATAAAAAAGGTGTAGAACAAAATTGATATTAATATGATATGATACTATTTTATGTTGCATGCATATCATTTTTTAGTTTTATTGAAAATCTTTGCTGGTGAGCTCAAAGGCTTATTAAAACACACAATCACTAGTACATCTTAGGGATTCAGTATTCAATTGGTTATGATCATTGGTATATGATTTACATAAACACTAATAATTCTTTCTACATTGGCTTGGCTCCAGACTGAAAAGAATATTGAAAAAATGTGTTTTTTAATAAAAAAAAATGAGACTGCAAATGTTTCACTGAACATATAATTCTATGTATCCAGTAATGTTATATACCAGGGAGAAGTGAATCACATTTTCTAAGCTCTGTCTTGCTGAAACAAGTCTAAGGGATGAGAAATAATAACTGTGCAATATCATGTAATAAAATAAAAATAGTGAAATGTTCTTTAAAAAATACTGTAGACAGCAGAATCAATTATTTTTTTTTGAAAGCCAGGTTCAAAATTAAGGTGATTACTGGGATAAAAATTGCATCTGTATGTCCTTTAAATAACCTATAACATATTCTATAGATGGAAATGTGTACAGTAAATTTTATGGAAAAAAGGATTTTAAAACAACTGTGCTAGAGAATAGGTACAAATAAAAAATCACTATATGTATAGATGTGTCCTTTCAAACCATTTTGATTTTATGATTAATATTAAAGAATAACTATATGAAAATGTGTTGAGTACTTGGCACATTTCTAAGCACTTTACATGTTTTAGTTCAATTTATTCTTACAAAATAAAATGAAATGCTCTTATGATTCAATGATGCATATTAACAATGATGTCAAATGCCTAATTTTGAATCAACACTTCTGATATATGTCTGCTTTTCTGCAGGGTTTACTAGATTTTTTTAATATTGTTTCTAAAATCTAAATTTGCATTTGTATTTGTGTATGTGTGCATATGAGTGTTTATACAAAAAGATTGAACTCACTGCTGTGAGTTTCTTAAAAGTATTGGATAGTTTAGGAACTACAGTGAACTACGTGTGCATAGGATGTTTTTCTTGTCTTTTCTATGGCAATCTCTCTCTCCTTAGATATCATTATAAATTCACATGCTTTTATTATTTAATGATTACTGTAACTATCTTGATTATCAGATTACACCAGATGTGACCAATAGGAGCTCTTTCTAGCAGCATTCAATTTTGTTCACATGATTCTGTTAGTCATTGAATGCTTCATGCTTAACAAAATACATCAGTCTTACTTGCATTTTTCCTGCCATGGAACTATATTCAGCCATTTCTCAAGGTGTCCTAATTGACATCTCTCTCCATTTTTTTAGATTTTCTTTGATTTCTTTTCTTAGAATTCTGTAGTTTTCAAATAAATATTATATGCATATTTTGTTAAATTTATACCTTAGTATTTATTTTGGGGGGTTGCTGTTGTGAATGGTGTCAGTTTTAATTTCAAATTCAAATTGTTTATTGCTAGTACATAGAAAATAATTTTTGTATAATAACTTTATGTCCTACTACCTTGATGTACTGGATTATTAGTTCCAAGATTTTTTGTTGTTGTCATTGATTCTTTGAGAATTTCTAGAAATGTTATCCTAACATTTGAGAATAAAAACAGTTTTATTGCTTCCTTCCCAATTTGTCTATATTTTCTTTCTTTATTTTTTTTTCTTGTCTTACTGAACTAAATAGAACTTCCAGTACAAAGTTGAATAGGAGTAATGAGAAAGGACATTTTTGGTTTGTTCACATCTTTGGGGAGAAAGCATTGAGTGTCTCACCATTAAATATGACATTCACTATGTTTTCATAGATGTTCTTTATCAAGCTGAGAACATTCTCTTCTATTCCTAGTATGCTGAGAGTTTTTATCCTTAATGAATATTGGATTTTGTCAAATTATTTTTCTATGTCAATTATTAATACAGTGGTGATTTATCAATGTTGGAACAACCCTGAATACCTGGAATAAACCCTACTTGGAGGTGGGATATAATTGCTTTGTTATATTACCAAATTTGTTCTGCTGATATTTTGTTGAAGATAGTTTTGCACTATAGAGGTATTATTAGTCTGTAGTATTTCTTCTTGTCATTTTGTCTCCCAGTTGGTATTGTTTCTGATGACTTAATAGAATGAATTAGGAAGTATTCCTTATGCTTTTATATTCTAGAAGGTATTGTGTAGAATTGGTATCTTTACTTCCTTAAATATTTGGAAGAATTTACCGGTGAAACCATTTGGGTGTGAGGATTTGCTCCTTAGAAGATTATTAATTATTGGTTCAATTTTTTAATAGACATTGGCCTATAGGGACTATCTATTTGTCACTATGTGGATTTTGTGGCTTTGAGAGATCTAGTTCACTTCATCTGAATTATCAAATTTGTGGGAAAAGAGAGTAGTTGAAATTTCCTATTATATTAGCAGATTTGTCTAGGTCTCTTTGAAGATGTACAAGAGTTTCTCTATGTATTATACTTTGTTCCTCTGTTGTTAGATGTATACACATTAAGGACTGTAATGTCCTCTGGAGGAATTGACCCATTTATTACTGTTTAGTATCTATCTTTATTCCTGATTAGTTTCCTTGTTCCAAAGTTTAATTTATCTTATATTAGTATGACAACTTCTTCTTTCTTTTGATTAGTATTAGCATGCTATATCTTTCTTTAATCCTTTTCTTTTAACTTATATAAAACTTAATATTTAAAAATGGATTTTCTGGAGGCAGTATATAGTTGTACCTTTTTAAAAATTCATTCTGATGATCTCTGTTTTATAATTGTAGTATTAAAACCATTCACATTTAAAATGATTAATGGTTGTTAGACTAATATTTACTATGTTTATAAATGTTCTCTGTGCCTAGTATCAGTTCTTTGTTTCTTTTCCCATCATTTTCTGGCTTATCTGATTTTGATTTAACCTCCTCTTTTGACATACTGATTATAATTCCTCTTCTCTCTTTTATTTTTTTGTTCTCAGGTGAATTACAATGTACACTTTAGCTAATCCAAGTCTACTTCAAATGGCACTATTGTGCTTCATCTGTAATGGATACAATTTATAAGAGGATATTCCTAGTTTCTCCCTGCCCTGTTCCTTATGGCATTCCTTTCACTTGTCCATGGTCTATAATCACTTTGTGATTATGTAAACAATAGTATACATTGTTACTGTTTGTATTGGGTTGGCCAAAAAGTTTGTTTGTTTGTTTTCACTAAGACAGCTCTATTAGTGCTTAGTTGTCTTTAACTTCATTAAAAAAATAATTTTAGATTGTATTGTGAGAGCTGTCATATGAGCATTCATTTTAAAAACATCAAAATAGGTTAATTTTTGTGTAGCCATTATAGTATTGAAGATGGAAAAAAAATAAGTGATATTTTTGGCATATTATGCTTTATTATTTCAAGAAAGGTAAAAATGCAACTGAAATGCTAAAAAAAGATTTGTGCAGTGTATGGACAAGGTGCTGTGATGGATTGAACATGTCAAAAGTGTTTTGTGAAGTTTCATGCTAAAGATTTCTCTCTAGACAACACTCAACCATCAGGTAGACCAGTTGAAGTTGATGGCGATAAAATTGAGACATTAATTGAGAACTATCACCATTATACCATGTAGGATATAGCCAATATACTCAAAATATCCAAATTAATAAAGTTATTGGTGAAAATGAAAAATGTGTTTTCTATTTTATGGAAAAAAAACTAAACAAACTTTTTGGCTATACTTCAAAGAAATAGCTATATTTTAGATTATCTTAATTAGGGAGAAGAAAATTAAATATTTAATTATATTTATTTAATCCTTCTCTGACACCCTCTTCTTTATGGACATCTGAGTTCCTGATGTTTTTATTGTCCCTTTCCATGAAGAGCTTTTAACACTTCTTAAAGAACTGCTTCCAATGAATTCCCTAAGTTTTGTCTAAAATAATTTTAATTTCTCCTTCACTTATGAAGGATTGGCTTGCTGATAAAGACTACATCAGTGAATATTTTCTTTCAACACTGTATATATATATGTGTGTATATATATAAACACACACAAATGTATATGTGTATATATATGTATATATTTCCCCCCCCACACACACATACACATATATGATTACTCTTCTTTTTTTGGCATAGTTTCTAAGGAGAACACAATTGTATTTCTTATTTCTGTTCCTCAGATAATTTTTTCCCTTTGTCTTTCAAGATTTTCTCTTTGTTTTTACATAGTTTCAATTTGATATGCCTAGGTATACATTTTCTGGGAATTATACTGCTTTGTGTTCTGTGAGCTTCCTGGATCTGGGTTTTAGTATAAGTCATTAATTTTGTAACATTTTCACCCATTATTGCCTCAAACTTTTTTTTGCTCTGTCTTCTCCTTATATTCCAGTCAGCCATATATTACATTTTTTGAAATTGTCCCATAGCTCTTGGATACTCAATTCCATATTTTTCTGTTCTTTTCTCTCTGCATTTCAATTTGAGAGGCATTTGTGTTGGTATAACTTCAAGATCACTGATTCTTCTTTAGGTCATGTTGAGACTACCAAAGAGCCCATCGATAGCATTCTTCATTTTGTAATGGTGTTTTGGATTTCTAGTATATCACTTTGATTATTCCTTAGAGTTTCTATCTTAATCCTTATATTTCTCGTATGTCCTTGTGAATTATTTACTTTCTCCAAGAGTCTTCATTATATTAACTATAGTTATTTTAAATTTATGTGTGATAATTCCAACATCTCCCTCATATCTCTTTCCTTCTAATGCTTGCTCTGTCTCTTCAGACTTGTTTTCTATTGCCTTTTAGCATGACTATTAATTTTTTATTGAATGCCAGGCATGACGTGTCAGAAAATTGAAATTGAGGTAAACTGGCATTAGTGTGAGAATTTATGTTATTATGACAAGTTGTGTTTATAATGTTTGCTACAGCTGTAGGCACCAGAAAATTCAAATTCTTCTAGTATCCCTGCTTTGGTTTTCCATGGTGTCTTTGGGTCTCCCTATGAACTACCCCTTAGATGAAATGGAGGCTTGCAGATCTGTTACTATACTAGATCTCTTTTGGTGTGGTTAGGTATGAGGAGTGGAAAGCATTCTACAACATTATAATTAAATCTTTGTGGCACTGCAGTTCCTGAGATATGGCTTTTGTAAGCGTTTTTAAGCGTTTATACCCCATCAGTGAAATGGGAAAGCCGGAGGGGGCTGGAGATGGGGAAATATCTTTTCAGGGTCTTTTTCCTGGAGAGTAGGCCTTTGTTATGGAAAAAAGCTCTAAATACTTCCTTAGACAGATTCAGGAAGGGAATGCTCTTGGCAGTTTTTCACCTCAAGAATAGGGTTGGTTTCCTAGAGATGAAATCCACAGAAGTTTATAATCTCTCAATATTCTAGACCCCACGAGTTTTTCATTCTGTCCCTTTTGCTGGTCCGTATTTATCCTGAAGTAATTCATCAAAATTACCTTGTAACTCTGCCTACAAGTTTATGCCTTCAGCTATTTCTTTGCCAGGTAATGAGCTACTAACTGTCAGCCCTTGGATTTCCCTGTCTCCTAGACTTTCAAAGTGACATCTTGCCTTGCAACCTCAGCTCTCTGATGGGTCTAAGATAGGTCATTGATTTTTATTTGTTCAGCTGTTCCATGTTGTAAGAAAGGGAGAAAAACTTCCAAGTTTTTCTTTAAACTTTTTATGTTAGAGTTAAACCAGGAGTCCTTGGATTTATATATTTTTTTAAATCTGAGTTTTTATTAACATTTTGAATTTAAATATAATATTGCAACATTTTTGGATCTTTTTTGATTTTATATATATCTTTTTCTCAAGTGTGCAAAATTTTCTGTTAACATTAATGTGTATTTATTTGTGTTATCCTATGGTATTTTCAAAAGATTTTTAAAGGTATAATACAAATACAGCTTAAGATTCCTTGACAATTCCTATTGTCCTTAGAATATGTCCAACAAAGGGTGTATAGAGTAATGCATTCAAATTTATTATAAAAGTTATTGTGTCTTTGTAGTTAAGTATCTGAGATATAGTTCTGTTCACTTTTCACATATTTTGTTAGTCTTGCATTTTCTTAAAAATTTAATTTTATAATTTTACACTGTAAAACACTGAAGTGGTTTAAAAATGAAAATATTCCAAAATGATATATTTAGAAAAATATTACTTTCATTTATATCACTTCTATTCTTTCTTCCAGCCTTCCCCATAACAAATCATAATCGTTATTTTGTCCTATGTATATCCTTTTTTGCAAGAACACATAATTCTCTTATTGCCCCTTACGTTGTATGCCATTGTAGCCAACTATAAAGTATATCTGGAACCTGAATTTGACTTAACAATTTACTCTAGAAATAAAACCACAGTGAACATCATCCTTATTTATTTGTATAACCAATTAGTATTCCTGGTATGCATGTATCATAATTTATCTAACTAGTTACCTATTATGGTATTGAAGTTGTGGATTGTTTCCAATCTTTAATAAATACAGTATAACAATACACTTGCCCATTACATTGTTTTATATTTGTAAAACTGAATCAACCTATACTCCGTGGGGCTTGTAACATTTTGAAAACCTGATCTACATATAAAAATTAGCATTTTCTGTCTAACTAAGAGTAAATTAGCACTTACTCTTAGTCAACAGAGTAAATTTTCAGTCTTTCTGATTTTTCCATTGTGCTAAAAAAGAAATGGTGTTGTTGAGTTTTTGTTGTTACTATTATGTTAAACATAATTTTATGTTTATTAAGGCCAGTTTTCTTTTTTCTATTATTCATTTCCTCTTGTAATTTTTTCTTCTGTCAACTTATTCTTTTTTTTCTTTCTATTTTTCAGACCATTTATGTAATAAGCATTTTAAGGCTTTGCCTATAATAGCAATGAGAAATATTTTGTTTCAATTCTTGTTTTGGCTATTACCTTTTCTGGTATTCAATTTTTATTTTATTTTTAATTTTAGATTATAGTATTTATAAGTTTTTAAAAATTTCTTCTGAATTTTTAGTACCGAAATTCTCCATGACCACTCTGGAGCTATGTCTTCTAGAATTGGAGTACAAAATTAGATATGTCGATAAAAGTCTCCTTATTGATTGCTATTTAGATGTTTTTCATCTTTACTCAATATTGTGTCCATTTGAGCTGAGACAATATAATGTGCTGGAAGTTTATTAGGAAGTGCTCTTGGGATCAATACTTATTGATAGAAATTGAGAGACCCGGAATGGGCTGAAGGAAATAATCGGGCTGTCATGCAGTCTTTGCAAAGGTTTCAGCCACCAAACCTAACGGGACCAGTGAAGCTGTATGGCCACTAAGAGTTTTCCCGTGTTACTTTGATGGGGATTTATACTCCTGTATACTCATATCAGTTGGCCCCTGGATATTGTTTGTCACCAGAAAGGGAGCTTGTTATTGGAGATCCAGCTCCTGTCAGCTAAAACAATCTTCCAAGAGGACTAACAGCTGGGAACTGGCAGCTGGTAGTACTCCTATTCCAAGCAGCACAGGGAAAAGCATTTCAGTCCTTCTGTGTCTTTCTCATTGTATGTCCTGTGGTCTCTGCTCTTTGAAGGTGGCTGCTGATTTTTTTAGAGCATGGCTACCAATAACTATTATATCTTCATTATTATTTTATAAAAAATATATGTAATAAAATATTCCAGTTATCTTAAAGTTAACTAATTCATCTCATTAGACTTGAAGTTTTAAAGTCTTAGTTTTTGTTAAATTGCCTGATATATTTTTCCCATTCTTTAATTCCTATCCATACATAGTATTTTGTTTTTAGTGGATTTCTGTGTAGAATATAGAATTGTGTTTTACTTTGTGAGTGATTCTGAAAATTCTTCTTCTTTTTAAAGGTGAGTCAAGTCAATTTATATTTATTGATGGAATTTATGTTTATTATTAGCTCTCAATTTTATGTTAAAGATGCTATATGTTTTATTAACCTTGTAGTTTTTACTATATGACTTAATTTTTTTTACCCCTTGCTAAAGGGATTTTGGTATAGAAAATGTTTCCACTTCTGTCATGATAAACTTTTATACTAATGCGGTTATCTGATACTTAAATCCACTATTTTCTCACAGAAGTTTCTACTCTGATTTGTGACTTTTCTATTTTTTGGTATTCACTATTTTTTCCATTTTCTATGTAAACATTAATGAGTTTACTTTTTCTTGTGTGTGTGTGTGTTTGCATATGCTCATGAGCACACTATAATCACTTTATCAGTTTATGTAATTCATTTCTACTCTTCTTACTTTCAGTTTAGTCTTAAAATTATATATAATCATTTTTTACTATAATTTTATTAATATTTTCTCATTTATCTTTGGATTAAATGAAGCTTTCTTCAGTAGGAAGGGCTTCTGGAAAGAGTATATTCGGTTTATTTTAGTGGTTTTACTTTTAGTACAAAAACTGATATAATTTGGGATTAAAGATACCAGCTTATAATTTATTTTGTATACATAACTTATCTTTATTAGCTTCTTTCTGGTTATTTTTACTAAATAAAGAAATATTTTATTTCATTTGCTTTTATTAATGTAGCCTTTCATTTTTAAAAAAATTAATACTTACCCTAGAGATTGCACTATACAATATTATTAAATTTGAATTTAAAATAATTCCTTTACCATTTTCTGGATAATGAGAAAATGGTAACACTATGCACTCTCTTCGTAACTTATATATGATTGTTTTTATGCATTTTAACTGTCTCCATATTGCAAACTTCACAAATATTTTGTTATTGTTTTATTATTTATATATCAATGTTTTATTAAATATTCCATCATATGAAAACTTTCTACTGTTCACACTTGTTCTTTATCTTCAAACTTCCTTCAAGGCTATGTTGCCTTCTGAGTGAAGAATATTCTTTTCCATTACCTTCAGAGCAAGTCTGTTGCTGGCAAATGTTCTCCATTTTATTTCCCTGGAAAGGTCTTCATTTAGGCTTCATTTTATCTTGAGAGCTATTTTTCTGAAGCATAAGGAATATAATTCTGTAGTGTTCTGGTTTCCATTCTTTTGAGATGCTAGCTGTTACCTATCGATGGTCCTTTAAGGTTCTTTCCACAGTGTAGCTACTATTGCTCACCTTCCTTTCAGATTGTTGTCTCTGTGTTTTATGTTCAGCAACTGTCATATGACATCCCTGGATGTCATTTATTTGTAGTCACACTGTTTGAGGTTCATAGAGTTTTTTACCGCTATTAAAGGAACTATTTTATCATTATTTCTGGAAATTTTTCATCCATCATTCTCCTTGAATATGACTGCTGCCTCATTCTCACTCACATCTCTGCCTGGAACTGAAAGAACATATTAGACCTTTACAGACTATTAATTAAGTTTCCTATGTTCTCTCTTGCATCTTCCTCCTTTTTTATGCATTTGTATTGTGGATATTTTGTCCACGATTATAATGTATTTTACAATTTTTTTATTTAATAGTACCTGCTCTGCTATTAATTCTACACTTTGTAATTTAGTATATTTTAAGCTCTATAATTTTCCATACTACTTTTAAAATAGTTAGCATTGTTTTCTGCCAAAATTCTTAGTGCTATCTCTTTTATTCTTAAAAGAAATAAGCATAGTTATTTTGGCCGGTGCCAGCTTTTTACTTATTTCTTAATGAGGGATAATTTCACAGGGTACAAAATTCTACATGAATGAATTTTTCCCTCACTTAACACTGTAAATATTTCTCTTCACTCTCTTCTTACTTGCATATTTTTCTTTTGGAAAAAATGGACTGTAATTTTTATCTTTGTTTCTCGACAGATAAGGTGTTTTTTTCCTATCTCTGTCTTCTTTCAGAATTTGTTTTTAATCTTTTCTTTCAGTAGTTTGAAAATGGTATATCTAGGTGTAGTGCTTTGACGTTTATTTATCCTGCTTGGTGTCCTCTGATGTTTCTGGATCTTTTGTTTAGTATCTGATGTTAATTTGAGGAAAGTCTCAGTCATTATCGTTTTACGTATTTTTGTTCCTTTCTCTCTTCTAGTATTTTCATTAAGTGTATGTTATACTTTTGTAGTTATTCCATTGCTCTTGGATATTGTCACATTCTTTGATCTTTTTTTTTTATTCTTGCTTTTCAGCTTTAAAGTTTTCAGTTTTAAAGGCAGGATTATTTCCTAAATTTACCTTACTAATGAGCCCAGAAAAGGCATTATTTTTGTTACAACATTACTGTGTTTTTGCTTTCTAGCATTTCTCTTTGCTTCTGTTTTAGGATTTCCGGCTTTCTGTCTACTTTATCCATTAGAGCCTTTGGCCTATTAACCGTAGTTGTTTTCAATTCCTGGTCTGATAATTCTAACATCCCTGCACTGCCTGATTTTATATTTCCCTTATCTCCTCAAACTGTGGGGGGTTTTTCTTTTTCTTTTAGTATGCCTTATGATTTTTTCTTGATAGTTGGACATGATGTACTGGGAAAAAGGACGTGCTGCACCTAAGACTTCAGTAACGCCTGTGGTGGTGATGCTGGGGCTGGGAAGAGCTCCGTAATCCTACGATTAGGCTGCAGTGTTCTGGTGACTCTGTACCTCTGTGCTGCGAGCTTGGCGTGTGCTTGTCAGTACGCCCCTCCTTAAGTTGGGCAGGATGGGTAGAGTAGCCTGGAATTGGGTAGCCACCCGGGGTAGGATATTTCTCTTCCCCCAGATTAATTAGGCTCTGATAATACCCCAGCTGGTTAATATCTGGTTAATTAAATTCTCCTGAAGGCTGATCTCATTAAGAAGTATAAAATGTCCTGGTGCAAGTCAAAGTGGTTCCTTTTTCCCTCGCCAGGCTGGAAGCACAAGGGGATTTTTCTCAGATATTCATTGTGGGAACCTAGTTCTTAAGAGTTTCAAAAAGTGTGGAGGGCCCCTAATGCTGGGTCTCCCTGAATTCTTTAACACTTCCCCTAGACCACTCAGAGCCTCCAGTAATTTGTCAATTGCAGCTCAGGTGACCCTACCAGCACCTGCCCTGAGGATGTTTTCTTCTCCAGTAAGTTGTAACTCTGTATTTGCCTGTCTTTCTGTTCTTTCAGGCAGTGGTTTGCTTTGTGTCCTCACTTCTTTGAAGGATT
Source organism: Pteronotus mesoamericanus (assembly GCF_021234165.1). NCBI lineage: Eukaryota > Metazoa > Chordata > Mammalia > Chiroptera > Mormoopidae > Pteronotus > Pteronotus mesoamericanus. The sequence goes on along the minus strand of NW_026555245.1, from coordinate 27,320,000 downwards.
TAAGGAGGATTGTTAATTTTCAGTGTGGCCACGTTCTTGTTGACCACACAAGACAGCTAGTCAACTTCTAAGATGCCTCCAAGCCGGTTGGTGTTCACAAACTTTTTAAATTACTGAATTTTATAAATGTATGTGTATAAGTAACAATGAGGGCCAAAGAGGGCCAAACCTCAAACTTTCATTTTCTCCTTATTCAGCACTTTGAATATATTCCACAGCTACATATAATTTGTAAAGTGGGAAGTTATTTGAAAGAAATGGAAGATAGTGGTCATAACATTTCCTTTTATGTTTCAGATGTAACTTATTAGTAACAAAAGTTTAGAGTTCTGAAATTTCTGGGAAACGTTTAGGCATTAAAATAATCTCACACACATTAGAAAAAGCAAATTTAGTAAAAGTGTATACATTGTCAAAATGTTATTCAAAGAGTAGAAAACCCTTTTCTTGGTAAGTCTCAGTTTCACATCTCTCTGGCAGGTTGGCCTAACTGGCCACGGGTCCACCCTGAACCCTGCTCCAGGCTGAAGCCTGAAGAGCAAGTGACCAGCGTGCGGGACTTGTGGGGCACCCTTGGCTCTCATCACCCCTGTCCTGGCGGGCGCACAGGCCTTGTACATCTCCTGCCTTCAGATTTGTGCCAGGAGAAGACCGTTTTTCTGATAGAATCCTCCTTTTTGCATGCACCCCTCGCAACTCCCCTCTGTGCCCACCTGTCTCTCCATGTCTGGTCAGGAACCTGTTTGCAAGTGAAGTAATTTCTCCTCCGTGTTTTGTACATATAACTGTTCTTGTAACAGTCTCTGGTTTTGTTGTTGTTGCTGCACTTTCTAAGATTTATGCCAAATCTTAGCTCTCAGTCTCTTATTCTCCCTGTGGCTCTTGTCCTGTTGCCCTGGAGTTCCTAATGAAGCTGCTATAGTAGCAGCAGAGGAGACTTGAACCACTGAGATGGAAACTTTGCTCTCCTGATGCCCTCCTAAACTTTGCTGTGTTTATGCAAATAGTGTAAGACAACAGAAATGCTAGAAAAATGTGTTCAGGGTTGGAAGGACTATTGATGATTTCTCCTCCTATTCTAACCTTACATAACAAGAGAGGAAATTTATAAGATTCTGTCTTGTCCATGCATCGACTTCAGAAGTGTGTTTAAGGGGATTGATTGGAACATGATCACCTTTTATTAAGTTATTTCAAAGAAGGATCCAGAACACCTTTTTAAATAATTTTCTTTATTCAAATACCATATTCTCTCTATCTAGCTTTCTCCTCCTGGACTAGACAAACTATTTATCTGCCCACATTAATCACAGCATTCCAGAGCACAGGAGCTTTTGATAATTCATAAGGGCATGTTTACAGTGAGATTTTGGTAAAAATTATATCTGCCTCTCCAACTGAATTTCATATTTGTTTTTAAAAGTTAAGTTGATTTAGCTATGGCATACATAGAACAATTTTAATGATTTAATTAAAATTAAACTTACATTATTGTGTTCTTTCTTCCTCCTCCATGCTCACAGGTTTCTTGGTATTTCTGTTGGAACTTTAATTGTACACACCTGTTCATCAGCACTGTGTGAGCACGAACTATGTCTCCATTTCCATGTGATTGCCTTTAAGTGGGATGCACTTAAAGCCCCATATGTCTTGAGATAAATCTATAAACATGTTGTATTCTTTTAAATTTCTGAAGTGACATTTTCTGTATCTCATTTCAGATCGTATCAAAGAGCACAGGTCAAGAATGAGATATTTTCAGCTCTTAAAATAACCATTACAGTCCTACAGAAAAACAAATAATTTTCATTCCAAATATTCTTGATGGTATATTGATGATATTGAAATGTTTACTCAAAAGTTTCTGTAGCCCAGATGAATTTTGCTATTATAAATGGTGAACAAAATAGAATTTATCAACCTAAAATAACTTCAGATGCAAAAATTCAAAAGTAGTCCACAGTCTTGTGATACCCAAAATATATTCTAAGTTTTTTTGTGTTACAGTACAAAACAAATGTGAGAAGGAGGTAAGAAATGAGTATATAATGTCTATTGGAGTTAATTTAATTAAACAGGAACAGGTGCCAGGTGCCACACCAAAAGTGTGATGTATATATTTCTATGTTATTTTTAATCCCCATCCCCAAATTAATGAACTTAGTTTTCACTGAGACTGAGAAGCCTGAACTGACAGTTTTTAGTTTTGTTTGAGATCAATTAAAATGTCATTCAGAAATATTCACAGACAGAAAATGTATGGTCAATATTAAACTGACACAGAGTAAAGCCACTGAAATAAAGCCTGACAAAAGGTTTTTTCCCCCCTTAATATTATATCTTTATATTGAAGTATGTGAAATTTGTGTTAAGATGATGAATGGTAACTCAATACTGATAGCCAAGTGAGAAAAAGACATGATTGTAAAATATTGATGATCCCATAAAGCTTAGTGAGGAACCTCCTCCTAGTTTCAAAAATTTTGGAAATCTCTGCTTTCTGAGAGATGCAAAGCCATAAAATAGAAAAACAAAAAGAGTTTCAAATTAGCCCAAATTGAATATACTATGAATAAATGTACCACACAAATATAGGGTGGAGAAATTACATTTACAGTTGTGAGTACATGAAACACAGTTTATTTTTGTATTATTATTTATTTTATTATTTGCCATATGAAAAACTGTAAACCTGCTTTTGCCCCTCCCTATATAGAAAGGATGTGTACTTAGGAGTGTTTCTCAGCCACTGAAACTAAATAAATAAATAAAGACTGAACTTTTCAGAAGAAAAGCAAGGGAGGTAAAGAACATCATATTATTTCTGCAGCATCTACATCTTTACTGCCTGGCTTCTGTTATTCAGTTCATCCATTTCATCAGATTTCTTTTTTAGCCGACAAAATCAAGTCTCCCATGATCTGATCAGGATAAACATGAACAACTTTCTGACATCAGAAACAAACAAACAAACAAAGCAAGACAGAGAAAAAAATGAAACTTACAAAATAAAGCAAACAACATGTAGTATCCATGGAGGGAAATTAAAGTAATAGAATAGCTATTAGAAGTTATTCTTTCTATTTTTTGTTTATATTGCTAACAGGAAGAAAAGATGATAATGTTTTTATTATCACAAAGTAAAAACAAGTTACATTTCATAATTGATGTAGATTTATATACTCTCATATTTCTTCAATTTAACTTTTATTCACAGCAAAATTATACATATTTTTCCTAGAGATAGACTTTTAGCTGCCGCTTTAGGTATTTATGGCTTTATTCCTAGATAATTCTAGTTGAAATTTCTAGTTGAAATTTTATTGCTTTATATTTTAGATTTAAGCATTATGTAGTCACTTATCTCTACTTCAAGATAAAAAGATAACCTTCTTTACCAACTAAACCTCAAAATATCTACATATGACATATATAATACTACCTGTTAAAATCATTGTTAAAATAACCGTTCTGTGCCTAAGTGAGCCATATGCCATACTACTTGGCACTACTTGGCATGTAAAAAGAAATATGAGTGTTTATTTGGTAGAATTATATTATTATTTATAAATTATTAAGATAAAATAATCAACTCAAATTTGAAATAAATATAATGAGTTTTAAAAAACTGAAAATGTCTTTTGGGAAAATTTGATATATATGTGTGTGTATTTGCAAAATATCAGTGTGGTAGATTAAATTTATCAACTTTAAAAAATATTGGATAGTGTCTCTCTCTCTCTTTTTTTTAATTTTAGAGAGAGGGCAAGGGAGAAAGAGAGAGAGAGAAACAACAACGTGAGAGGGAAACATTAATTGGTCGCCCTTCATACATACCCCAGCCTGGACCATGCATGCAACCTAGACTTGTACCCTGACAGGAGTTGAACCAGTGACCTTTCAGTTTGTGGGATGTTGTCCAACCAACTGAGCCACATTGGCCAGGTATGTCTATATCTTTAATATTATACTACATTAATAATTTTATTTCAAACAAATATAAAATTTATACACTTTGATACAATGTTTTTTACTAAATCTTTATAAATTTATTGAATCTTTCCTATCAAATGTTACAATTATGAACAGTATTAATTTTATACATTATTTTTGTGACTGAAAATTTATTTGAAAATTACTTTTAACTGTTTTGCAACAGCAAAACCAAAAAGTTTTTACTCTTAATAACCAAACACTAAATTTATAAATCTGTAACAGAATTTGTCTCTTTCTTAAAATGATTATCTAGTTTTAGTCTTCTAAAGAGGAAGTTCTTTTTGCATCTTTAAAGAGTTTTAGCAAAGAAACTTCTCTGAAAATATATTTTCTTATTTAGTGAAATGGTTTCTCCCATTTCTAAAAATGTATTTGCTATTTTTTTCAATATTTTGCATCTGTAGCATTAAATCAACAGTATTACATTCAACCATTATCTTATTAATGATGTTATAAAGATCACTTGTATAATTATTTTTCAGTCTTCAGTAGCCAAGAATTGTAGCTACAGTCTCTAATTTAATCAATTAATTCTGTTGTGCTCTTATTAATCTACAATGTGTTTGTTTTAGTAAGATAATTTTTTTGTTTTCAAAAAGAGATTATGAAAGTTTAAATTCTTTCTAACTGTTCGATCATTTTTAATCAGGAAAGTAAAGAAAGTCTCTTATTTGGACAGTAGGTCACTCTATTACCTTTTAAAATCATTATTGATTGACCCAGAAAATTGTAGAGAATGTTATTTAGCAAGTGATATTTTATAAAGAAGAGATAAAATATTTTATGCCCATTATGTTACCATGTGTGATGGAAATAATAATTATTTTTCTGTAGAAAAGGAGCCATGATTAACATGGCTTCTAAAGAACGTATCCTCATTTAACACTTCTAAAGTGCTGTTAAATGATGATTAATGATGAAGCTGGGAAATTAGTAAGCTTAGGAATGAGTGGAGTGCACTCTATAGGTAGATGAGATAGAAACTAAAATGATTTAACTCTGATTGAACCTTGATGTAAATTTCTAATCCAGGCTGCAGATTGACTTATGCCTTTGGATTTAATGGAAAAGTCACTTGAACCAGTAGTTACAAAATGTAACATGCTTTAATAAGACAGTGTAATTACTTTAATAATATAAGTTTGTAAATTGGTGGTCACTATATTGTAATACAAATCTCACTTCTGATTGGGATTTTGATGTGAATATTGAGATATTTTGTTCGTTTTAAGAGTATATATTCAATATAACTATGTCAATCATGGTTTAAAAATGAGTAACACTGAATATAGTTCTTGTGAGTTAAAGCAAACGGTTGCTTAAGTATAATTTGTATTGATAATAAGTGATATTAGGAGACTATATTTTATTAGAAAATATAATTTGTTTTAATTAGATATTTTTATTTTTTGAACAGTGAGTCACAACTTGGCTAGTGGGAAGCCCATAACTTGGACTCTGTCTTCTCAAAAGATGCTTTGTATCATCTTTAATTATCTTATCCCATATATGAGTTTTCTTCTGAAATAAAAGTTTTTCCACTAAGAGTAAATGTCAAAATTAATTTCAGTTAACTTCTGTGATAAAAGCTAGAAAATGCATATTTAAAAAATTTAGGCTTACAGTAACTATTTTAACTTAGTGCTTCAAAATAATTTATTTGCCTTATAAATTTTAACTACATATTTTTAAACATGACTTAAATTAATTGCTTCATCTTTTTAAATCATTGAATGCGAAGTCCATTTATTAATGCTATTCTTTTTTAACTTCCTCAGGCAATAATTATGCTTTTAAAAATGAGATACAGCCCTGGCTGGTGTGACTCAGTGGACTGAGTGCTGGCCTGGAAACCTAAGGGCCACCTGTTCGATTCCCAGTCAGGACACATGCCTGGGTTGTGGGCCAGGTCCCCAGTAGGGGGCACCCAAGAAGCAACCACACATTGACATTTCTCTACCTTTCTTCCTTCTTCCCTTCCCCTCCTTCTAAAAATAAATATATAAAAACTTTAAAAAATAAAATAAAAACGAGACACACAACTTCAAAGTGAATGTTTCTTATTATAAAGAGACTGAGCTAGCAGATTACCTTGCAAAAACAAGTTTCACTCATTTTAAATTGGTATAAAACTGCTAGCTTGCTGGCTATTGGAAACACATGTTGAATAATTTTTCTGTAGCTATATTTTTTTGAAATTTATTTTTTATTGTTCCTACCATTACCATTACAGTTGTTAGAGTTTTTTCTTCATTTCCCCTCCTTCACCCAGCCCCACCATCTCCCTATCCCAAGCCAGTCCCTATATTGTTGTCCTTGTCAATAGGCTGGGCAAAAGTGTTCTTTGGTTAATTCCTTCATCATCTTTCATCCCCTCCCCACCCTTGTCTTTCAGGCAGCTGTCAGTAGGTTTTTATGTATCTAAGCTTCTGTTACTATTTTATTCATTGGCTTATTGTGTTCATTAGATTCCAAATAAAAGGGAGTTCATGTGGTATTTTTCTTTCACTAACTGGCTTCATTGACTTAGCATAATTTTTACCAGGTTCCATGCTGTTGCAAATCGTAAGAATTTCTTCTTTTTACTCCTCTATAATATTCCTTTGTGTAAATGTACAATAGATTCTTCATCCAGTCATCTACTGATGGTCACTTAGGCTGTTTGCAAATCTTGGCTATTAAAATAGCACTGTTATAAACAAAGGGGTACATATTCTTTTTGTTGTATTGGTGTAATTGCTTAATTGTAAATGCTAGAATGTATACTACTAAAATTGCTCATGATGCTTTAACTTTGGACATTTTAAAAAATAATTACTTTAAATTGAAGTGTACAATTTATTAGCCTCTTTTCATAAAACTAGTTTTTTGTCACACTATGATTCATTTGTTTTATTTTTCATTACTTTTTATTGGTTTTAAACTAGTTTCTCTCTTTTGCCATCTTTCCCAGAACATAGTTGGTATTTTCCCTCATATTTATGCTTTTCTTTGTGAAATAGTAGGTAACATCTTAAATATTCTTTCACTTGAAAATTATTTAATTCATTTCTTTCTTGAATTGTTCTTGTTGCAATATTTTTATTTGAAAAAGCTAATTAAATGTTTTATTAAATCTCTAATACATTGAAATCTTTTTTTGGATATAAGGATCACGCATGTTCTGATATAAATGTGTTAACATCAACCATGGCAGCCATAAATAAGCTAGTTTCTCCTTGTAATTTTATTACTTGTTGATATATTTGAGATACTAAAAACATGCAGGGGCTAGAATGAATTTATATATATAGCTTGTTACTGCTTTTATGGTTAATTTCATGATTATACTTAAAAATTTTTATTCTTTCTGATATTAAAATTGCTACATTTGCCTTTTATTTATCTACTTTATATATTTTTATTTATTCTCAAGCTTTCTACATTCTTTTATATTTTAAAAATATTATTGTAATTCTTATAGTGGTCTTCTGTGTACCTTGTTTAAAAATGGGTTAAGATTATATATAAATATATATAAATATATAAAAACATATATATATATATCTATATATGGTATGTCCAGAAAGTATCCAGCTATGCATTATGCGAAATAGAGACATTTATTGAGGACGATGCAAGATACGAGAAGCATTGTACATAGACAATGATGCCTCAGTCTCCTTCAAAGCAGGCACCTTGGGACCTTACACAGTTCTCATAATAGCCATCAGCTGCCCCATCTTTTTTTCCCAAATCTCATCAATGGTCTGAAATCACTTCTCTTTCAAAGGTGATTTTAGTTTTGGGAAAACCCAGAACTTGGAGTGTACCAAATCTTTGCTATAGAAGGTCTGAGTCACTTGAGTGATTTGATGTTTCACTAAAAAACTCTCCATGAGACATGATGCATGAGCAAGTGCCAATCACCAGTTGCTGATAATCACAGCCTTCTGAATCATCCAAATAGTTTCTGTGGAGGAATAGTCAAGCCTAACACAAAATTTGATGCAGATTCGTTGCACTACTAGCTCAGTCATTTTGAATGTGACGACCACAGAGTACGCATGCTCACTTATCAGCATCTACTGCCCCCACTGACTAGTATAGTGAAGTCATCAGTGTTCACTCATGCACATTCCAGTCCACTCTCTTGGACTGTTAGGTTATATCAATGTCACTCAAACCATTCTCATTATATTTACAATGGCTGGACTTTTTCTGGACAGATCTTGTATATCACCAAGTCTGAAATGAATTTTATGAACATTTTATTGAAGTAAATGCACACAGAAAATGCATAGATTATAACTGTATACTATGATAATTTTTCACTGACCACACACACACACACCTGTGAAACCAGCACCCAGATTAAGACAAGATATATTACCAACTTCAAAAACAGCTTGTAGATCATGCTTCCTTTCAGTCAATACCAGTGCCTTCCTTAAGGGCACCTACTCTTCTAATCTGAAACAGGGTATATGTCTCTTGACATATTTTGTATTTTTTATTGATAGAATCGCCCAGTGTATACTCTTTTGTGTTTGCCTTCTGTTAGTATTATGTTTGTGAGATGCATCCGTTTTATGGAGTAAATGTGTCCTCCCAAAATTCTTATGTTGCAACGTTAACCAATAATGTGACTTTATTTGGGAGAAGGGTGTTTAGAGGTAATTAAGGTTAAATGAGGACATAAGTATGGGGCTCCTATGTAATAGGCTTAATGCTTCTCTAAAAAATGAAAACACAAGGAGTTTAGCAGAGTGCCCTCACCAGAAATTGAATGTTAAGAGAACATTGGTCTTGGACTTTTTCTCCATTTGCTATTTTCCAGATTTTGGTAAGTATGTGTTATGCTTCATAAACATTCTTGTACATTACAGGCAAACATAATAGCACATTTTTATTATTTATATATCCAGGAATAGAAGCTGAGTCATCAGGTATGTACAAGTTTAACTCCAGTATATACTGCAAAGCACAGGATTGTGCTTGTCCATATTCTCATCAAACTTGGTATTGTCTCTCTTTATTTTTAGTCTCATTGGTTGACATTTAACAGTGACATCATAATATTTTCATTTTCTTGATGACAAATTAAGTTGAGTATACACATGTGTTCTGATTATTTAGATATCTTCTTGAAGTGTCTACTCAGTTATTTCTCTATTTTCCTTAAAAGTTTCTTATTTAGATATTTATTGTATTTACAAGTATCTTAAATTAATTATCTATATCACCATTTTTAATGAACAGATATGTTTAGTGTCAATACAATTAAAAAGGTAATTTTAAATTGATGATGAATACCTTTTATTTCATATTAAGAAATATTTTCCAGTCCCAAGGTATGAATAAGTATTGCATGTTTTCCTCTAACAAGATTTACTGTTTGACCTCTTATATGTACATTTTCATTTCTTCTAGAACTTATTTTCATTTAAAATGGGAATAAAGATTAATATAGCTTTCTTTTTTCATTTGAATATACAGTTCACGCAATACCATTTAGTGAAATGTAACTTCTATCTCTTCTTCATTGCAGTGTTATCCCTTTCATAATTAGGTGAACATTCAAGTACATTGATAGACTTTGGAAATCTAGATGATGTTCTACTGATAAATTTGCATATCCCAGTTAAATGCAAATACTATACTTTCTAATTAATTAATTTTATAATGGGTCTTGGTCTCTGTTAGTGTAGGTTGTCCAGCGTTGTACTGCTTCTTCACATTCCAAAGACAGTTTTCACCTCTACATCTCCAAATTTTAGAACCAGTTTTCAACTTCCCTCCAAATCTTCACAACTGTAGGAATGTATATGTACATACACACACATTGCCGTATTGATTGAAATTGCAATGAATATATGATTTACTGTGGGTAAAATTTGCAATTGTACATTATTCAGTTTTCAAATGTATAAATGTTGAATGTCCTTCATTATTTTAGTTCTTCATTTTCATTCAATAATAATTTATAGGTATTTTCATTTGGCTACAGTTTTGTTGTATTAGCAAATCATAATATAACATAAGCGCAGTATTACACAGAAGCACCATATAGCTTTTTTAAATTTTACATTATTTTTTTACCCAGGTCTACTTTCAAAATTTTGTGTATATTTTTTTACCTTTCCCCTTGCTTGATTCTTGACTAATACCTTCTCTGCCTGTAATTAGATTTAATTTTAATTGCTCTTTTCTTCTCTTTTTTGATGGGTAAATTGTAGGTTATATGTTCATCACTTCATCATCTTAATGATTGTCTTTAACTTTTTGAAGTTGGAGTATATTTTCTAATAAAATCATGAGTTATTGACTATTGCATACTTCTCTGACTAGAATTTTTTAAATATGATTGAACTCCCCATTTATCATTCTCCAAATTGATATCCTCTTTTATATTTTATAATATATGTACTTAAATATATGAAAACTATTATAATATAGTGAATAGTTAAATTTAAAAGAGATTTTATAAATTCATTTTTCATATTTATTTTTAATTATAGTTGGTATATAATATTATATTAGTTTCAGAAGTACAGCATAGTGATTTGACATTTATATATTTTATGACTCTTTTCTTCACTTTGTGTTACTGCATTAGCCAGGACTTCCAAGTTGGTGGTGAAAAGCTGTGGTGAGAGGAACTTTCTTTTTCTTTTTCCTAATCTTACTAGGAAAGATTCAAACTTATCATTATTAACTATGACGTTAGCCATTGGATTTTTGTAAATATTCCTTATAAAATAGAAAAAGTTTTCCTCTGCATTAGTTTACTGAGGGTATTTGTTATGAATGGCTATTGAATATTGATCCAATGCTTTTTCTGTTTCTATTGTTATGATCATGTGATTTTTTTCTTCTTTAACCTATTGATATGATAGATTGCATTGGCTATATTTTTAAAATTCTTTTATTGCATTTTTTCATTACCATTTAGTTCCCTGATACCCACCTCCCCCCAGCAAAGACCATGCTGGTGTCCATGCCCATGAGCCCTTTCTCCTTTTTGCTCAATCCCTCCACACCCTACGACCACTTCTGCAGATCTGCCATCCTGCTCTCTATGCTCCTGTCTCTATTTTGCTTGTTAGTTCAGTTTATTCATTTGATTCCACATATGAGTGAAAGCATATGGTATTTGACTTTCTCTGGCAGGCTTTTTCACTTAGCATAATATTCTCCAGTTCTCTCCATACTGACACAGAGAATAAAATTTTCTTATTTTTTACAGCTGAGTAGTACTCCATTGCATAAATGTCCCACAGTTATTTTATCCACTCATCTCTTGATAGATACTTGTGCTGCTTCTATATCTTGGGAACTGTAAATAAAACTGCAGTGAACATAGGGGTACTTATGTTCTTTCAAATTAGTGTTTTGGGTTCCTTTGGCTCTATTCCAGAAGTGGCATTGCTGGGTCAAAAGGCAATTCCATTTTTAATTTTTGGAGGTATCTCCATACTGCTTTTCACAGTGGCTACACCAATCTGCATTCCCACCAACAGTGCAAAAGTGTTCCCCTCTCTAGCCCTTGTTTGTTGATTTATTGATGATAGCCATTTTGACAGGTATGAGATGATATCTCATTGTGATTTTAATTTTATCTAATGATTAGTGATGTTGAACATCTTTTCATATATCTATTGGCCATCTTTATGTCCTCTTTGGAGAAGTGTCTATTAAGGTCTTTTGCCAATTTTTTAAATTAAGTTGTTTTTTTTTTTTTTTTTTTTTTGTGGTGTTGAGTTATAAAAGTTCTTTATAAACTTTGGATGTAGACCCATTATCAGATGGATTGGTGAATATTTTCTCCCATTCTGTGGGATGTCTTTTTATTTTGTTGATGTTTTCCTTTGCTGTGCAAAAATTGTTTTAGTTTGATGCAGTTCCATGTGTGTGTTTGTTTGTTTATTTATTTTTTGTTTCCCTTGCCTCAGGAGACATATCCAATATAATATTGCTAGGAGCAATACCCAAGATTTTGCTGCCTATATTTTCTTCTAGGATTTTTATGATTTCAGGTCTAACATTTAAGTCTTTAATAATTTTGAATTTATTCTTGTGTGTAGTGTAAGCAGGTGGTCTAGTTTCATTTTTCTGCATGTATCTGTCCAATTTTCCTAACATTATTTATTGAATAAACTGTCTTCAACTCACTGAGTTTGCTTGCTTCTTCTGTCAAATATTGATTGACTGTAAAGTTGTGGGTTCATTTCTGGTCTCTCTATTCTGTTCCATTGCCTATGTGTCTATTTTTATGCCAGTGTCATGCTGTTTTGATGACTATTGACCTTCTACCATAGTTTGATATTAAGTAGTGTGAGTCCTCCAACTTTTTTTTTTCAGGATCGCTATTGCTTTATGGGGCCTTTTGTGATTACATATAAATTTTTGAAATATTTGTTCTAGTTCTGTGAAATACATCTTTGGAATCTTGATAGGAATTGTATTGGATCTATACATTGCTTTGGGTGTATGGACAGTTTAATGATGCTAATTCTTCCTATCTATAAACATGCATATGCTTCCACTTATTTGTATCTTCTTCTGTTTCTTTCTTCAGTGTCTTACAATTTTCTGAGTCTAGGTCTTCTACATCCTTAGTTAGGTTTATTCCTAGATATTTAATTTTTCTGAAGCAATTGTAAATGAGATTGTTTTCTTGATTCCCCTTTCTGATAGTTTGTTACTGGCATATAAAAATGCAACTGATTTCTGGATATTGATTTTGTATCCTGCTACTCTGCTGAATTCATTTATGAGTTATAGTAGTTTCTTGGTGGAATCTTTGGTGTTTTCTATGTACAGTATATGTCATCTGCAAATAAAGACAGTTGTACTTCCTTTACAATTTGGATGGGTTTTTTTCCTTCTTCTTGTCTGACTGCTGTGGCTAGGAGTTCAACTACTGTGTTGAATAAGAGAGGTGAAAGCAGACATCCTTGTCCTGTTCCCGATCTTACAGGGAATGCTTGTAGATTTTGCCCATTGAGTATGATGCTGGCAGTGTGTTTGTCAAATATGGCTTTTAGTATATTTAGATATTTTCTCACTCTTCCCACTTTTCTGAGAGTTTTTTATCATAAATGGTTGCTGGATTTTATCAAATGTTTTTTATGCATCTCTTGATATGATCATGTGGTTTTTATGTTTATGTGATGAATCACATTTATTACTTTATGAATGTTGTACCAACTTGCATTCCCTAAATAAATCCCTCTTGGTCATTGTTTATGATCTTTTTTATGCATTGCTCTGTTCAGTTTGCTAATATTTTGTTGAGGATTTTAGCTTCTATGTTCATCAGGTATATTGTCCTATAATTATCTTTCTTTGTAGTTTCTTTATCTGTTTTTGGCATTAGGATAATGCTCGCCTTTTAAAATGAGCTTGGGAGACTTCCTGCCTCTTGAATTTTTTGGTATAGTTTGAGAATGAGAGGTGTTTTATTCAATTTGGTAGTATTTTAGGAGAGTCTTTTGTATCTATGTTGATGAGAGAGATTATCTGTAATTGGTTTCCTTATAATGACTTTTTTCCACCGCAGTGTTGTATATTTCAGGATTTTCTTTTTAATGCTGAATAATATTCCATTATATGCATTTATCATAGTTTCATTTTCCATTCATCCATCAATGGGCATTTTGGTTTTATGTGTATTGTGAATAATGCTTGGATATTGTGAATAGTGCCACAATTAACATAGGAGTGCTAATATCTTTCTGACGTCCTAATTTCATATATTTTGGATATATAACCAAATATGTATGATTGCTATATCATATGGTAATTTTCTTTTTAATTTTTAAGAGCATCCTTACTGTTTCCTACAGCAGATGCTCCATTTTGCATTTCTGCCAACAGTGTGTAACAGTTCCTGTTTCCCCATATTCTGCCAATCTTGCCAACACTTAAAAAAATTGACATCCTGACAGGTGTAAGATTTCCCATTGTGGTTTAGATTTCCTTTTTTCCTGGTGATTAGTGATGCTGAGCATCTTTTTATGTCCTATTGGCCATTTCTAGGTCTTCAGAGAATTCTCTGCTCAAATTCATATTCCATTTTATAATTGTGTTTTTGTTTGTTTAGTTTTTTATTATTTTCCATTGAGTTTTGACACTTCCTTATATATATGGATATAAATCCTTTATCAGATACATGATTTGCAAATTTTTTTCCCATTCTGTAGGTTGTCTTTCACTCTTTTATATTTTCCTTTGCTCTGCAGAAGCTTTTATTTTTTTAACATGGTACTGCTGTTCTTTGTTTTTGTTGCCTGTGCTAATGGTGTATTTATTAAACCATTGCCAAGATCAATGTCAAGGTGTTTTTATTTTCTTTGTTCTCCTCTACTAATTTTATGGTTTTCAAGTCTTATATTTAAGTCTTTAATCCATTTTGAGTTTTTTGTGTGTTTTATGTAAAATGAATCTATTTTATTCTTTTACATGTGCACATTCAGTTTTCCCAACACCATTTATTAAAGCAACTGTCATTTGCACCTTGTGTTTTCTTGGCACCCTTGTCAATAGTCATTTACTGTATATCTGAGCATTTATTTCTGGGATCTCTATTCTGTACCATTGGTTTACCTATCTATCTTTATAACAGTAGCACACTCTTCCAAGTATAATACTGTAGCTTTGTAATACTGTTTATTTAGATATGAGGAAGTGTGATGCCTCCAGCTTTGGTTTTTTTTTCTCAAGACTGATTTGACTAGTTGGGGATCTTTTATGATTTCATATAAATTTTAGAGATAATTTTTCTATTTATATAAAAAATGACATTGGAATTTTGATAGGGATTTCTTTAAATTTGCAGAGTACTTTGTGTAGTTTGGACATTTGAACAATATTAAGTCTTACAACCCATGAACCCATGATATCATTTCATTTTTTTGTGTCTTTAATTTTTTCATCAATGCTTTGTATATATAAGATCATATGATCTGCACACCGGGATAATTAAGATTATAATGTAACCAAATTACTTCTTTTGACTGACTTTGGGAGAGAATGGAAATTGAACAGTTGGGAGTAGGAAATAGAGAGGACTCAAGGCTTTTTGTTTTAAAAGGAAAAGGGGTAGCTAGAGAGGGAAATGAAGTCTCCCTTCTAAATAAAGCATGCGTTAAATAAGTAAAAAAGTCTCAAGGGAAATTTAAAATATTTTGAACTAATTGAAATGAAATGGATTAAAACTTGTGAAACATAGTAAAAACAATATATAAAGAGAAACTTACAATGTTGAATGTACATGTGTAAGAAAAGAAGAAAAAATCAATAACTAATACTATTTATGGAACTAGAAAAAGAACAATATAAAAAGAGAAATTTAAACTGAAAGCAATCAGAAGGAAAAATAAGTAAAAGCAGAATAGAAATCAATAAAATTGAAAACAGGAAAAATGAAGAATTTACAAAAACACTTGTTCTTTGAAAAGATCAATGACATTGATAAATCTGTAGCTATGTTAATTAAGAAAAAAATAAGAAACACTAGTCATCAATATCAGAAATAAAGGATGGATCATCATTACTGACTCATGAACATTAAACAATAACAGAGGAATAATACTATGAGCAAATCTATGCCCATCAGTTTGATAACATACATGATGCATATCGATTTCTTGAAGGATATGCACTACCAAAACTCATGTAAGAAGAAATAGATAATCTGGATGGACCTTTATCTATTAAAGAAATTGAATCATTAATTAATGACATTTCAGGAAAGAAAGCCCAAGGCCTAAATTATATTATCGGAAGGAAAATTTTTTCTCACATTTTGAATATTTTATTACTTCATTATTTAATGAAGTAACCAGTAGGTATTACAACCAAATTTAAAAAACACAGATGTTAACTACTATTAGGAAGGCTGCAATGAATTTATAAAACATAGTCAATATCCACAGGGTAGTTTTTGTGTGTATTTTCACCAGGCAAAATTTGTATTTTTATGAACAAGCAGTGTTTTATTTTCCATTAGGATTCTAAAACATTCTCAGTTTTAAGATGGCTCAAAGTCAAGGAAAGGTGAACTAACCTGGAACGATACCCTCAATGGAACAGTAATCATTTTGGGGTATTTCGTGGCTTCACAAGTTTTCTTGACTCCTGCTATGAATGAATGGATGGGAGCTCTTACAGAAGCTCAGATAAGTTATAGAATATAAAATTATTTTAGAAGTAACATATACTTTTGCAGCTCTCTCTGTTGTCACCTTCCAGGATTACCATCTACCATTAACATGTCCTTGAATTGTCTCACGTTAACATACTGCAGAACTGAAAGCAATCCACTTCATCCAGATCTCCCAGAACAGGAAGTATTAATGTGCAGAGAGCATTCTCATCAATGCTGCCAGGGACCTTGCTGGGATGAAGTGAGAACATTTCTACCCAACCTGCATTCTAACCTCATTAATATGAAGAGACTCAAAACCATACTTCCTCAGTTTACATGTTAAGAGAACATTTTGTTTTAATTGGATTGCCTTATCTGTAGGACTCAAATTCAAGATCTGTTAGAGATATTATTTTATTAATTCATCTATCCATTCATACAGCCTTCTAATTACTAATAGTAGGAATAGTTCAATATTATGCTAATATTTGTGGGATAAGCTTGTCACACAAATTAGCAGAAGATTCCTAAATCCTATCATCTGACACCTTTCCAGGAAATTCTGTCTTCTGATTCAGGAAATCAGCATGGTGTCTTGTAGAAGTAGCAGGGTGCTAGAAAGAAAGAAACTCAAACTTATTTGCTCTCTCTCTCTTTTAGCACATAAGCACATTATCATTTGTGAAACTGAGGACTTTGATTTCCACCACTTCATGAAATTGTGATAATTAGGGATGTGCTTGACAAATGTGTTCAATTGTTAGGTCCAAATTCCTTTAGTGTATCATGTCACCATTTGATTATGTCTCAGTTTCAGGCCAAATACATGAATCTCTCCCCCATATTTACATTATTATTTTATTTCCAAGTACTCTCTCATGAAAAATTTTATATCTCAGCTCATTTTGATTGATATACTAGAATAATATCATTAGTGGTATAATAATTAAAATTATTTAATGTTATAATCACTGTTAAACTTTTTATTGCTCAGCTCCATTGGTCTATAATTATTTAATTTTTTAAACTTTTTCTGTGTTCTTATCGTGAATGAATTTATCTATTATAATTTTTAATGTTTATTGAGATGTCTATACCAATTATTTAAGAAAGAGATTATACAATTTCTCCATAATCGCTTCCAGATATTAGAAGCATAGAAAACACTTCCTAATTTATTCAATGAGGTCATCTAAACAGAATTGGATACTAGAAGGGAAAATTTCTGACCAATGTGTCTTATGAACAAAGATTAAAAAATTTCAGCAAAGTATTAACAAATTTAGTCCAAAAGGTACATCTTTTAAAAACAATATTATTCCACACACACTACAAATTATCACTTGTTCTTAAAAAGTATTCTTCTTTTTCCCTTACAGTTAAATATATGTTTGTCTGAAATATTGTTATGGGGGTAAGATAAATGATGAAAATGAAAAACCAAGAATTATTGCCTCATTTGTGGATAAATTCAATTATCTAGTTGTTTTTGTCCAAGACTTTTTAAAAGAAGTTAAGTAAACTTATTTGCCAGTAGAATATAGGTCATCTAAATTACTACTGTTCTATCAGGTTCTATTATAACTCAGTTAAAGATATTCATGAATATAAACTATTACTAAACATGACTTCAGGGCAAAAAAAATCTGAAAAGTTCTGTTAAACTTGATTTAAATAATAGGTATGTTTAATGGCTAATAAAGATTTTTGAAGCAGATACTGCATAAAGAAAATTGCAATCACCATTATCTTCACCAATATTTAGCAGGAACATTTTGCTCTAAGGAAACTGACATTTATTCAGCATTGATATGAGCTTCAGGAGATATATTTATAATCATTATAATTTAATTTTTGCACCAAGTCAATAATGCTATACCAAATATAACAGAAGAGGAAGTAGCCCAGTATGGATTGAGTATATTTCCTATAGTAACACAGCTAAGTGCAGGGCAATAGTATTAATTTAGGAATAATAGCATCAAATGAGTGTCTGGCTCCATTCATTAGTGAAGATTTGGAGAGAGCATTCAATATCAAGGAATCATGACATTTTCTACTGTATTCAAGCTGGTTGATTAGGAATGTTTTCAAATGTACGCAGCAGAATATTTGGCTCACATTTGCTGTAGGAAATAGCACATTTCCTCTTTCTTTCATGCACAGTTTAAATTTATTTTAATGTTATAATCACTTAATTTTTTATAGCTCAGCTGCTTTGGGCAATATTTATTTAATTTATTTATTTCTACTTTTTTGTATACTCATCATGAATGTTTCTATAGTTGAACACACACACATTTATACAAAAAGTGTAGGAAGCCAGTTTGGGGTGGTTGACACTCTAACAATATTTTGTAGAAACAGGCTCCTATTTTTCCATTCTACCATCCTAATTGTGTGGAATCTTCTTAGTCTTGGCTCCTTGGTCCCAAATAATACATTAGACATTATATTTCTGTTTAAGGAAGAGAATAGATACAAGAATAATTAGGCTATGAGGTTAAATTTTGACTTGCTGAATTTATTTTTGCTTTGTCTTGTTTTAGCCTGGAAAGCAAAATGTTCTGAAAAGCTTCACAAGAAATGCCATCTGCTACTTTGTAATACATGACTATTTGGAGACAATCCTGAGTTTCTAGTGTTTTTGTTCTTTGCAAAGGCATTGACAGTGTGTTGTTCTATGCAGTCTTTCAAAGTCTTTATATGGTGAATAGCTTTGTAGCTATTTTAGAGCATAGGTCAAGTTGGTGTGTTGTCCAGTAAAGTCAAGATAACGTCTCCTTCTGGGGTAAAGGGCCAGCATATTTGCTTGCAGCTGTTGTAAAAAGTTGGGGTTTCCTAAGCTCAGAGGCCCCAATTTTAAAATGAAACTCACTATGTGTGTAGGATTCAACAGGTTCTCACTGTATTGCCTGTGGGAACTAAGATTTGGGGGATCTGTGAGAATGATGCTACCTCAGCGCCCTGGCAACTTCACCCTTTTTTACATAGATCACATGCGCAAGACTTGACTGCACTGATCTAAGTCTTGGCTGAATGTCCTCTGATCTGATAGATGAGATCATGCGAAATTTGTGAAGAGCTGTTATGAGGTCATTTTCCACTTGCCTCTCTATTCCCCTGGGAGGATGGCGTGAGATTTTTTTTTTTCATAGCCTTCCAGTTTCTGATGAGTTATAAGGCTGTCTGCCTTGACCAGTTAGGATCCAGTGCAGGCTCTAAAACTGCTTAGCTGCAACATGACATGAACCCCTCAGCAACAGGGTCTCCCAAACTTATGTTGTATTGTCATGTAAATTTTCCTTTTTTGTTTGTGCTATCCTAAGGGACAAATGACACAGAAGCAGGCATCTCTGCTTTTCTTGGTTTTTGCTATCTATGTAATATTGATAAATAGTGTTAATTTTATTTTATTATTTTTAAATGTATTTTGTTGTATTTATTTCCATTAGTACTTATCACCCTTATTACCCCTTCCCCCCTGCAATCACCACACTGTTATCCATGCCCATGAGTCCTTTATCCTTTTTGCTCAATCACTCCACCCCCTAACCCCCACCCCAGACCTGTCAGCCTGAAGAACATTATGCTAAGTGAAATAAATCAGTCAGGAATAGACAAATGCCATATGATTTCACTCATATGTGGAATCTAATGAAAAAAATGAGCTAACAAGTAAAATAGAGACAAATAGTGTTAATCTTAGAAGGGACTGCCCTTTTTTTGCTAAGTCTTTCAACCTTGCCTTTGTAAGAAATTGGCAGAAGAAAATGATGATATTAACTGTGGCCACTGCTATTATGAATAATAACTGTACACTGTATTTGATCCAGAGATCTGTGTCTTCTACCAGCATCCAAGAATTGAGACGAACACATTTGTTAGCTTGAAAATAGTGTAAAATGTCAGATCTTTCATAGTTCTTGATAATGACATTGGCTAGAATTGTGTCACGTGTAATAACTCCAGCTGGTTCAAGGCTGGGGAGAAAAGGTTGTGTATAGCGTGAGTCCCCAAACCACAAAGTCTACCATGCATAACTGAACTCCTGAAAACAACAACATGGAGCCCTAATTTTTAATTACTAACATGCTTAAGACAGAGTAAAATTTGTAGTTCTCACCATACTTTCCTTAGACAATCTTCTACTCTAGTTTTACTTAATTTCTTTATGTGACACTTCTTAAAAATAAAGAAACTCTATTTAAATTATGTAAATAGTTGACTGTTTAAAAAAAAAACAGAATCTAGAGGGGATCAGGAAATAGATTTTAGAACATTTAAAAACTCTTTGGGTTTTTTCCATTATGCTTACAAGTCATTATCTGTTGAAGTCAGGAGCACTTAAACTGTTTTGAGACTTTAAAATACAGATGTTAAAAAAGTTATTAGTTTAAAAAATGATCCTTTTAGGAGCTGAATGTACTTCAGTGCTAATTATAGCTTTTAATGATTGTAAAGTGCCTTGGGAGGCTTTAATGAAGAAAATTGCAACACTACGTTTCACTGTAAATTTTCCTTTCCCATACACAGTGTAAGGATAAAGAAAATGTGTTTGAACACCCAAAGGACAGAGCTAATTGTATAAAGTTCACTAAATGTTAACAGTTTTCCAGTGACCCGGGAGTCATGTAAGGGAATTACAGACAAATGTTCTGAGAAATCTTTGGCAGTATTATTTTTCTTGAGTTAAAAAAAAAATGGGCTGAGAAAAATTTAAACAATGATATTGCCTGCTTAGCCTATAATAGATGTTACTGAAGTCAAAAGTACTGGGAAGACACTGTAATTTGTGATTCTATTATAGGAAATAACTGCTTGCTTCTAACTTACTTGCTGAAAATTTTGTGATTTGCCATCCATATACCTGTACATTAAAATTGCTCACAGAATCTTAAAAGTCAGGGTCTTTGGCACTGTAATTTATGAGTTTACATAATTAGTACTCAAAATACTGTTCCTTGAAAACATTGTTTCTGGACTTGAAAACTTTATTTGAATTGCTTCATATAGTGGTTCATTTGTACTCAGTCACTTAACATTTCCTTCTCTAATTATTTGCTCTCTTGTTACTTGCTACAGTTCAAAAGGCTAAGTGGTGCCATTTCTCTTAATTGTTGTCAGATGTGAGCATCATAGTATGGGTGGAAGAATAGTGTTCTTCCCTTTGGAAATAGAGCAAGGCATTTTGCAAGGTAAGTTAACTCTTCCACATAATTAAATGGCTTGCCCAAATAGGTATGTCATCTCCAAAACTTATCAGTTCAAATAAGAAATGTTTATTTCCTGCTTTGTCTCACTATTGACACTTAAGATTACAGATGGAGCTTTAGTTTTCCCATATCCTTGGAGATCTCAAGGAATCTCCTATGGCCTCTTCCCAGTTTTTAATTTTAATCTATAAAATCATATGGGTATTTTTTGGGGGGAAAGGGGAGCAAATTATAGATGGTTTTAATTACAAATATCTTCCATTTTCAATTATTAATCCATCTGTGAATCCTGAGATTGAAGTCCAGACTGAATAATAACATGACCAGTAAAATCTCTCAAAGAAGTGATATTCTCACTATTGAGGGCTCTTGCTCTTTTAAGTTTATAGACCACTTCTCATTTTCCAAATCAAACTAATAATTAGAACACCTAGAGTAACAATTTAATAATTAACATTTAATGAAGACTTAATTACCAGGAACTTTTCCAAAGCACATCCAAATGATAGCAATTCTCTAAGAAGTGGGCTAGATTTATGATTGATGGTTATATACAGATTGCACATTTCATATTTTATAATTCCTACAGAAATGGTGAAATAATGAAAATTGAGATTTTTCTATAATTTATAGAAATCATTTGATGTGATTAATTTCAAAACATCTAAAGTAATGTCTAGGTAGCTCTCCATGGACATCATATGATAAATACATCACTGAGTTTGTGCTCTATGATACACTGCATTGGCCAAAAAGTTCATTTAGTTTTTTCCATATGATGTCTCTAGTAGTGCTTACTTGTCTTTAATTACATTCTAAAGAATTCTGTTAGATTGTATTGTGACAGCTGTCATATTAGCATGCATAAAAAAAATCAAAATTGGTGAATTTTTGTCCAGCTATTTAAATGTTGAAAATGGAAGAATATAGGCAATATTTCCAATGTATTATACTTTATTATTTCAAGAAAGGTAAAATCAGAACTAAAATGCAAAAAAATAATTGAGCGGTGTATACAGAAGGTGCTGTGACTGATCAAGCATGTCAAAAATAGTATGTGTAGTTTCTTGGTTCTATTGACATTTTGGCCAAATAATTCTTTGCTGTGGGGCTTTCTTATGCATTGGAAGATGTTTAGCAGCACCCCTGGCCTCTACCCACTTGAAAGCCAATAGTGGGAGATAGCCGACATACTCAAAATATCCAAATCAATAAAGTTTTTGGTGAAAATGAAAAATATCTCTTTTGTTTTATGGAAAATATCTAAGTGGACTTTTTGGCCAATGCAATGCCTGGTTTTCCATTAAAAAATGTGTTAATCCAATATGATAAAAATGAGTAAATAGGTGCAATTATCATTGCATTTAATCATAAATAGCATACACTATTTAATTTCTCTCCCCTATTTCTTTTACATTTATTACTATTATGTTGGTTTTTGAAAGTAAGTATAAAGAAACTGTGGCTGTTGGTTAGAGGTAAAGGTCTATATCCTAGTTTGCTATGTTGATGTGTAGAGGACTATATATAGCCTAGGGCACAGACAATGGGGGAGACAGACTATGGGAGTCGGGGGAGAAGGGATAGGGGTGAGCAATGGGGAAAAAGTAGGACAAGTGTAACTGAACAACAATTTTAAAAAAGGAAGAAAAGGCAAGCTGACTTGATAAATTGTGGACAAAGTAAAAAATGTTTTTCAAGGTCAACATGCTGGTAAACCAATGAATTTTTAGAAAGTTAAGTGATGAATAACCATGGAATATAAAACTAAGAAATAAATCCACAAAATATCATTTTTATGATGGAAATCCAAATTGACTGAATGAATCTCTGTGGTGCCTACTATATTGTAGTTGATGATGAACACCTTGGATTTCTAGAAAATGGTGTAAAATGTATACTTTCTTTTCTACGCCAGAGTTCATAGAATTACTAATGTGAGAAGGGCATTTTTCTGAGTTTCTTTTTCCCATAGGTTTATTCTTTTATTTTCTCACCAGTTCCAAAGTTTTTTCTTTTTATTGTTTGTTGGTGTGTATGTTTATGTTATTGTTTTTATTATTCTTGTTAACTTTATTCTACATAGGCATGCTACAAAGTCAAAACTAATTTTCTAGGCTATATCATCGAATGTCAAGGAACATCTTTGCTGTCCTTTGTAGGATTTTAAAGTTTTTCACATTCATCAGAAAAGAGCAATTATAAACAAATAATTTTGTCTCTGTAATATTCACCATTTATTGGAACATAAATTGATACATTACTCATCTAAAAGACTCCCTTCTCCTCAGGCTTGGAATGAAATAAACAGAAGAAGAGAGATACGGACACAGCCCTATCACACTGACATGTCTAGAAGGAAACCCAACCCTGCTCTTTTTTTTGTATTCAGAATGACAAAGTAGAGAAAAGAGGATTAACATTAACTATGTTAATCTGCATAGCTTTATTAATATTCTCACTGCACTGGCCTTCATGGACTCAAAATTAAATATAGCTATTTTTATTATTTTAATATGTGCTCTCTCTGATTTTCTGTCCCGACTTCTGAACATGTATCATGAGGATTTCTATAATAAAGAGATATTTGTATTTATTAAAATATCCAGTCCAATATAATATAAAAACCAAGTCTCATATGCAATGCCAATAATTTACCCTCTCTTCAACTCCATTCCTTCCTTAGGTTCAGGAATCATCAGTGGCAAAGAGAAGCTTGATTCACTCTTCAGCACTCCCTTTGTATCTCCTCTGAAGTTATTTTAGAGGCATGGCTAGCAGAGGATGGAAGAAAGGTACTAGGGCTTGCCTGCAGATATGAATATACTGCATTTATATTTAATTTCTGGTCCTCTGCAGTGATACTGTACACCACTATCTGCCATGAGACATGATCTCCCCCATGATTTTGAGACACCACCCTCACCCTCACCCTCCATTCTGTGGTTTTCTGATACACAGAGCATACTCCTCAAGGTCTTCCACACTGCTGGCCTCTAGTTTGGGGCCCTTCACAAACTGACTCAAGCCATCTATTCCCATTGAGTTCACTTATTCCACAGACTGTCACACATCCTAGTGCTGCTAAATGAAAAAGTACAATTTATTCAAATGACAACCAATCACTTTATCTTGTGTTTGCAAGCTGACGTAGCTTGCGTTTAGTCTTTATATTTGTAACTCAGTAAGCAAGACCCAGAAGTTGTGCTCACATCCTTCCCAATTTCCAGGTTACACATATCTCTTTGTTTCCAAAAGTCTCTCACTTCATATGGTGGGCCATATAATGCCCCACCAAATATTTCTGTATTTTGATTCTCAGCCTTGTGAATGCATTACCTTAGGTGGCAGAAAGAACTTTGCATATGTGAATACAGTCCTGCAATGGTTAGATCATTCTGCATTATCAAGGTAAGCCCATGATCATTGCCAATGTCCATCGCAGGAAGCAGGAAGGCAGAGAAAGAGAAGGATGTGTGACAATGGAAGCAGAGATCAGAGTGATGTGGACAAGGAATGCAAGCAGCCACTAAAAGCCAAAAAGGCAAAGGATGAATTTTCCCCTAGAGACTATGGAAGAAATGAGGCTATAGAAATGCCATGATTTTAGTCCTTTTCATATTTCTGATCTCCAGGACTATATAAGATAAATTTGTGTTTCTTTAAGCTGCTACATTTGTGGTAATTTGTTACAGCAACAGTAATAAACAGATATACCATACTATATGAAAGAAGCTATATGAAAATAGTTCTGTAATTTTTGCAGCAATTTTATAACTCAAGACAGAAGTGTTTGGCTTTCCTTCTTGCAAAAAATCTATAGATACAGCTTGAGGAGTAGAGGAGAAGAGTGAAAGTACTCTTGTGAAGTTTATCAATGAATCTCTTGAGTTTCTGGTTTCCTCTTAAACAGTTTGACAGGGTGATAAAGATGAAGATTTCAATTCCATCTGCTTTTTTCCCTTTGTAGTTCCTGCATAGATATGTGTAATACCTCTCAATAATTTTGGAAGATATATAAATCAGGATTTCAGCAGAAAATAAATGGCACACAATATTATTTAAGAAGTGTTTAATAATAGGACAACTGGCAAAAAGTGAAAAGAATTATAAAAAAGGTACAGTATCTTATAGGGTTCTGACCACCTTAAGAAACAAGAGGAAGAAGCATTAATTAGGAACTTGAGAAGAAAGTTAATAGGCTGCCTTGAGTAGGGTTGCAACCTTCCCTGGAGCGTTGGGGTTACTCCAAGGTGAACCTCCCCCCGCCCCCCGCCTTATACTTTCTGTATCCGCCAGTATCCCAAATTGCCTAAAACCACAGAGGGCCCGGAGAGCAAGAGAATTCATTGAGTTACAGGTAGGGTAGAAAGAAGACTGGAGAAATATGGGGAAAGTTGGAGTGTAATCTTGATGAGCAAATGACATCTCTCACACAGTCATTACAAGCAATTTCCCTAAGTTTTAGAGCTTCATCCAAAATTCTGGAGAGTAGGAAAAACACAAGTCAATGACATGTAATAATTACACAAAATGGGAAATGCTATAATAGAAATGAGTCACTAAGGAAACATGGAAGAGAACATTTCACTCCATTTGGAGACTCAAGTATTTTTAGAATAGAAAACGTTAGTCATTTGCTGTGATTTTTAAGCATAAGTGGGTATAGATCAAATGGGTCATGAGAAGGGGATCACTGTAGAAGAAAAGTTTCAATTAGATCTCATTACTAAAACAGAAAACTAAAGTTTGAAAGGTAACTTGACTTTTTATTTCATTCCTGATGTTTCTGTCCCTGAATACAATTGTATTTTTTTTCCATTTATACTTCTTTAAAGAAGAGTTTGATTCTATTTTTGATATTTGCATGATGGCTACTTTTAGGCTCCACTTCTTTCTTTCCTCTCTTCTTTTTCATGAACATCTTTCATTTTTTCTTTTTTAAAATATTGTTTAGTTTTACCTTTTTATCCATCCCACAACCTCATACCTTTAGAAGACTATCAGCTTGTTCTCTGTATATATGGGACTATTTCTATTTTGTTTTATTTGTTTGTTTTTAGATTCCACATATCAGTTAAATTATATCATAATTGTCTTTTTCTGTATTAATTTCACTTAGCATAGTACACTCTAAGTCCATCTCTGTTGACACAAATGTAAATATTTCATTCTTTTTCTGTTGCTGATTAATATTCAATTGTATACCACATTTCCTCAATCCATTCATTTACCAATGAATACATAGGTTGCTTCCATACCTTAACTATTATAAATAATGTTTCAATGAATGCATGAGCACACATGTGATTTTGAACTGGTATTTTCTTTGGATAAATACCCAGAAGTGGTATCATCGGGTCATGTGCCATATTTTAATTATTTTTAGGACTCTGCATACTATTTTCCACAATGTCTACACCAATTTATAATCCTACCAAAAGTGCAGGAGGGTTTCCTTTTCTCCACATACCCTAGAACATTTATTTGTTGATTTTTTTTTTTTTGATGATAGCCATTCTGACAGGTATGAGGTGATATCAGGTGTGACGTGTGAGGTGGTTTTGATTTGCATTTCCCTGATGATCAGTGAATTTGGGCATCTTTTCATATGTCTGTTGGCCATCTCTATGCCCTCTTTGGATGTGTCCATTCAGGTCCTTTGCTCATTATATATATATATATATATATATACACACATATATATATATATATATATTTGCATTGGTGTAAAATTTTTATTTTTTATTTTTTCAGCATTTTACATCTATTATTAATTGTTTTTATTTTTAAATTATATTTTATTGATTATGCTATTATAGTTGTCCCAAATTTTCCCGTTTGCCCCCCATAACCCAGCACTCCCTACTCTTTCAAATGGTCTCTATATCCATGATTCTGTCTCTGTTCTTCTTGTTTGCTTAGTTTGGTTTTTTTAGATTCTATTGTTGGTAGATAGGTACTTACTGTCATGTTATTGTTCATAGTTTTGATCTTCTTTTCCTTAAATAAATCCGTCTTACATTCCATGTAATAATGGTTTGGTGATGATGAACTTCTTTAGTGTTTTCTTGTCTGGGAAGCTCTTTATCTGCTCTCCAATTCTAAATGATGTCTTTGTTGGGTAGAGCAATCTTGGCTGTAGGTCCCTGCATTTCATGACTTTGAATAATTATTGCCAATCCCTTATAGCCTGCAATGTGTGAGAAATTCACTGACAGTCTTATGGGACTGCCCTATATGTAACTAACTGCTTTTCTCTTGCTGCTTTTAAGATTCTTTTTGTATCTTAAACCTTTGGTTTTTAATTATGTGTCTTGGAGTTGTCCTTATTGTATCCATCTTGTCTGGGACTCTCTGATCCCGGATTTGCATGTCTATTATCCTCACCAAGTTAGGGAACTTTTCTTTCATTATTTTTTTCAAATAGATTTCCAATTTCTTGTTCTTTCTCTTCTCTTTCTGGTACCCCCATAATGAGAATGTTGTAATGTTTGAAGTTGTCCCAGAGGCTGCTTACACTATTTTCATTTTATCAGATTCTTTTTTCTTCTTCTTGTTCTGATTGGTTGTTTTTTGTTTCATGTTCCAAATCATTGATTTGATTCCCAGCTTCATCAACTCTACTGTTGTTTCCCTGTAAATTGTTCTTTATTTCAATTAGTGTATTCTTCATTTCTGACTGGATCTTTGTTTTATTCTGCTGAGGTCCTCACTAAATTCCTTGAGTATCCTTATAACCAGTGTTTTTAACTCTGCATCTGATAGATTACTTATCTCCTTTTTGTTTAGTTCTTTTTTTCTGGAGTTTTGATCTGTTCTTGCTTTTGGGCCATATATCTTTGTCTCCTCATTTTGGCAGCCTCCCTGTGTTTGTTTCTGTCTATTAGATAGAGCTTCTGGGACTCCATGTCTTGGTAGTGTGGCCTAATGTAGTAGCTGTCTTGTAGAGTCTCATGGCACAGCCCCCACTATCACCCAAACTGGGTACTTGAGGTGTGCCCTTTCTGTGGGCTGAGTAACCCTCATCTTGTAGTTAAGACTTGATTGCTGTTGGCAGGTTAATGAGGGATTTACCCAGGTCAGTAAACTGCAAGGACTGGCTCTGACCACTGACCACCAATTTCTGCACTCTGTGGAGGATCAGGTATGCAGGGGCAGGGTGGTAGAGCTCTGACATGATCTATAGCTGTGTATGTGATCTGTAGCTGTGCACCCAGGGTGCACAGACTCTGAGGTTTCCTGAAGGGTGCCGGCTAAGTTCAGCCTCCACCTATGTTCTGCCCAGGACACACTGCATGAGCTATAAAGCAGTCTGAGATAGCCGCTACTTGAAGATTCCCAGGCAAAACCAAGCTATGAATCTAGGCAGGCTGCTATTAATGCTGGGTTTGGGCCCACTTAGCAAAAGGTATGGGACCTGGGAGCTTACTTAGGTTGGCTGTTGCTTGTTTGAGAGGATTTAGTAAGTTGTGAAGCATGAGCATATGTAAAAGACACTTTTAACAGCATGGGTGGGTCCATAATTTGGGTGAGACAGAATCTAATGGGATCTCCAGTGGGGGGTAAATATTATTAGCCAGGTTGATACTGTTTCAGATATAGCATCCACCTGCCTGCTCTTTGGCTGTCTGGGAGGAGGGCTCAGAAAATGAAAAATGGCCTCTGCCTGCTTTTCTGTCTGGGAGAAAGCTGTCCCCCAGCTCCTGCCTGATGCCAGACACTTCAGTTCCTCCCTGAATACTATCGGTGCCTTTCAAGCTGCTACCCTAGTTCTAGAGCTCAGAGGGAGTGAGTCTGAGTAAGTCCCTGTGTGGGTTCTTTAAGGGAAACTGCTTGGGATTCCAGAAGTCTCTTCCACCAACTAAATCCCTGCTGGTTTTTATGCCCCAAAGTTATGAGGACTTATTTTCCTGGCACTGGAATCCCGGGCTGTTGGGGGACTGGTATAGGGCTGTGAGTCCTGGCTTCCAAGGCATCTCTCCTGAATTTTTATCCACCACACATGGATGTGGGACCATCCCATTCTATGTCTCTGCCCCTCCCACCAGTCTGGATGGATGTGGTTTCTTTAATTCCATAGTTTCCAACTTCCATTCAACTAAATTTCTGATGGTTCTGAGTGTTGTTTGTTCTATATTTTAGTTGTAATTTTGATGTGATGTGCAAAGAGGTGAGCCATGTTTACTTATGCCACCAACTTGACTAGAAGTCTCTTTGCTCATTTTAAAAACATATTTTTTGTTTGTTTTCATGTTAAGCAGTATGAGTTCCTTACATAGTTTGGATATTAACAACTTACCATATGTATCATTTGCAAGTATCTTCTCCCATTCGGTAGATTGTCTTTTCTTTTGTTGATGGTTTTCTTCACTGTGCCGAACCCCCTTCCCCTATTGCCTCTCATTGGAAGAGTAAATAAGAATGCCTCCTTGCTACCTCCTTTATCATTGGTGAGGAAATTTAAGCCATGGAAACTTCCCTTTGCACCTCTGCCCACACCCAATCAGAACCAAAACTCTCACTTAAGCTATTTCAGACAGGCTTGGGTGACTACTTCCTCTCTTCAGAAAACTTCAGTATATGAGTGAGACTTTTGTTCATATCTTATTAGTGCATATGTGGAGTCATATGTCTGGACACCCCAAATTAACTGTGGGTGGAGTAGTGGTTACTCTTATGTCTGGGTACAATCAGCAAAACGCATTCAGCAAAACCTAGTTCAGAGAAAACTTGACTTAATAGCTTAGCTTTAAAAAGACAAGTAACATATTTTAAGTAAATATGCCTTAATCAAAGCAAATAATAAAGAATAATTGGGCCTTCATTGTTTGTTTATAGCATATACAAGACAAAAAGGCATTCTTTTATCATTGCATTGGGGATTGAAATTATAATTCCATGCTTCCAAATACAAAATGTTTCATCAGCCTTCTATATCTGAGACCTTGCCCTCATACCTGGCTACTCCATCCATATACTTCCCGGCCCTCCCTTGTTCTGATAGTGTTGTAAATATTGTCTTATTTATCTTCTTTTCTATGGAATGGTTATTTATTTTATTTTTTCTTAATTTAACTTAATTTTATTTATTTACCTTTTTTTAATTTATTGTTGTTCAGTTACAGTCGTCCCACCTTTTTCCCCATCGCTCTCCCCTACCCCATTCTCCCCACTCCCGCAGTAAATCGCCCCTCATTGTCCATGCCTGTGAGTCCTCTGCTCATGTTCCTTTGCTTGCTGATTCCCCTTTGTTCCCCTGTTATTCCCCGTCCCACTCCCCTCTGTTTACTGTCAATTTGTTTATTTTCAAGTCTCTGGTTTTACTTTGCTCATTTGTTTGTTTTATTGTTTTGATTCCAGTTATAGGTGAGATCATATGGTATTTGTTTGGCTTATTTCACTTAGCATAATGTTCTCCAGTTGCATCTACGCTGTCATAAAGGGTAGGAGTTCCTTCTTTCTGCTATGTAGTGTTCCATTGTGTAAATGTACCACAGTTTTTTGATCCATTCATTTACTGATGGGCACTTAGGCTGTTTCCAGC
Source organism: Pteronotus mesoamericanus (assembly GCF_021234165.1). Classification (NCBI taxonomy): domain Eukaryota; kingdom Metazoa; phylum Chordata; class Mammalia; order Chiroptera; family Mormoopidae; genus Pteronotus; species Pteronotus mesoamericanus. Next base: position 27,289,108 of record NW_026555245.1, on the reverse strand, counting down.
ACTTGGCTATTGTAAATTTTGCTGCTGTGAACTTTGCGATTCATAGATCCTTTTGAATTGGTGATTCAAGATTCTTAGGGTATAGTGCCAGTAGTGGGATCACTCGATTGAAAGTAAGTTCCATCTTTAGTTTTTTGAGAAACTAAAGATGGAAAACAGTTCCATCTTTAGTTTTCCACAGTGGCTGTACCGGTCTGCATTCCCACCAACAGTGTACTAGGGTTCTCTTTTCTCTACCACCTCACCAGCACTTGTTGTTTGTTGATTTGTTTATGATGGGCATTCTGACTGATGTGAAGTGGTATCTCATTGTGATTTTAATCTGTATCTCTCTGATGGCTAGTGATGTTGAGCATCCTTTCATATGCCTTATGGACCCTCCATATGTCCTCCTTGGAGAAGTCTCTATTCAGGTCCTTGGTCCATTTTTTAATTGGACTGTTTGTTTTCCTTGTATGGAGTTACGTGAGTTCTTTATATATTTTGGAGATCAAACCCTTGTTCGAGATATCATTGGCAAATATGTTTTTTTTTCCCATATGGTTGGTTTACTTTTCATTTTGTTGATGTTTTCTTTAGCTTTGCTGAAGCTTTTCAGTGTGATGTATTCCCATTTTCCCATTTTTCCCCCTTTATTTCCCTTGCTGTGAGATATATCAGTCAAAATATTGCTACATGGGATATCTGAAATTCTCCTGCCCATGTTCTCCTCTAGGGCTCTTATGGTATCACGACTTATATGTAAGTCTTTTATCCATCTTGAGTTTATTTTGGTATATGGCATAAATTGTTGTTCTAGTTTCATTTTATTTATTTATTTATTTTTTGCAGGAACTTGTCCCGATCTCCCAACACCATTTATTGAAGAAGCTATTTTTACTCTATTTTATGTTCCTGCTCCCTTTATCAAATATTAACTAATTGTATTGACATGGGTTTATTTCCGGGCTCTCTATTCTGTTCCATTGGTCTATGTGTCTGTTCTTATGCCTTTATCAGACTTTTTTGATTATAGTGGCCTTGTAATATAGTTTGATATCAAGTATTGTGATCCCTCCTACTTTATTCTTCTTTCTCAAAATTGCTGAGGCTATTTGGGGCCACTTATGGTTCCGTATAAATTTTTGAAATATTTGTTCTATATCTGTGAAATATGTCATTGGTATTTTGAAAGGAATTGCGTTGACTCTATAGATTGCTTTGCATAGTATGGGCATTTTAATGATTTTAATCCTTCTAAATCATAAACATGGTATATACTTCCATTTATTTCTTCTTTGTATCTTCCTTAATTTATTTCTCCAGTGTTGTGTAGTTTTCTGAGTGCAGGTCTTTTATCTCCTTGGTTAAGTTTATTCCTAAGTATTTTTTCTTCTTGTTGCTATAATAAGTGGGATTCTTTCCCTGATTTCCATTTCTCATATTTCATGGTTGGTGTACCTTCAGAAAAATGCCTTCAATTTTTGAATGTGGATTTTGTATCCTGCCATTTTGCCAAATTCACTTATTAGGTCAAGTTGTTTTTTGGTGGAGTCTATAGGGTTTTCTATGTACACTATCCTGTCATCTGCAAACAGTGATAGTTTTACTGCCTCCTTTCCAGTTGGGATGCCTTTTATTTTATTTTTTTCTTGTCTCATTGCTGTGGTTTCCAGTACTATGTTAAACAGAAGTGGTGAAAGTGGACGCCCTTGTCTTGTACCTGATCTTTGGGGAAAAGCTTTTAGTTTTTGCTCATTGAGTATGATGTTGGCTATAGGTTTATTGTATATGGCCCTTAATATGTTAAGCTATGCTCCCTCTATTTCCACTTTGCTGAGTGTTTTTATCATAAATGGGTGCATACTTTATCAAATGCTTTTTCAGCATTTATTGATATGATCATGCTTCTTTACTAAAGATGCCTAAATTGCCTCTGCCAATTGCTCGCTTGTTTTATGATAAGGTCACACTAATTATAAAAGCAAACTTGATTCCTAAATAATATGATGAAACATGGGCAAAGAGTCAAGGAAGGGGTTAGGATTTTTATATGTGTTGACCTCTCTCTTACACTAAAATGCCCCAGCTATTGACAGCTACAAAGTTAATCAGAGTATTTTTCTTCCTCTAAATGGGAGCAGTCCTGGGCCGTCTAATTATCATACTGACCCCTTTCCCTACCTTTAACCCTTATCATCCCAAGGTTTTTCTTTCAGTAGCTTTTATGTTTGCTGCTGCTGATTAGCATTGCTATATGGTTTACACTTCAGCAGTATGCAAGTTTGAGGGAAAGTGATGTTTTAATGTGATCCTCTTTGCAACCTCTTTGAAATGATTGCCTCAGTTACTAAGTTGCTCTTCAGGCCAATGAAAATTGTTTTACTCATTTTCTGTTTATCTTCATTTTTCTCCATTTTCATTTTTAACATGGGAAAAATGAAAAGCAGTATGGTTTTCATTTTCACCTACCTCAGCAGACTCTTATTTCGTTTCACTAATCAATATTGTGATGACATTTTGAAGCCTTTAAAGATGCTACTATGTTTGGTGTTGATTTTTTATTTTGTTCCACACATGTACCCAATTCATTTTTTTTCACAGACAGTATCTCATGATATGATAACTTAAATTACTGCTAGTTTTCCCATTATTGTCTATATTATGTTATGATACTGGCAAGCAATGAGACCCCCAAAAAGGTTCTAAATATGTCTTATTCATGTTAGAAAATGAGCAACTTGCTTGAGAATACCAGTGAATTCATGACCAGTGTGGTTTGATTGGTTGGGCATTGTCCCACAAAGGGCAGGGCATATACCTAGGTTGAGGGTTCAGTCCCCAGTTGGGGCACATAAAATATACAGCCAATCGATGTTTTTCTCTCACATAGATATTTCTCTCCCTCTCTTTCTTCCTCCCTTCCACCCTTCCATTCACATGTGTGTGTATGTATGTATGTGTGTGTGTGTTCTTTAAAAAATAATAAAAGTGAACATTTCCCATAAATCCCATTGTCCTACCTGTAGGTCAAAGGTATAAATAATATCAGAAAGGTGTATTCCATGGAAGCCAAAGGAGGACAATTACATTATGAGGAAAGTTAACTCCATCTATATATACTGTATAGCTCTAGCATATACAGAAGAATATTTATGTGATAAGTGTTTTTGTATAAAAATATTTATGAATGATGGGAAAAGACTTTTTGAATATTTGTTCAGTAGAATGATTAAATGGAGAATTGAAGCAATCTGTTTGTTTATATTTAATTAATAGAAGGCAAACTATTTTAAAAATCCAACAAATGAGTATTTAAATAGTTCAAACAGCAATTCCTAGGAGTTTAGGTACTTGCATCTCATCACTGTTTTACTGTAATATATAATATTTTAATTAAAAAAACTGTAACTTTTCCTGTTTTAAATATTGAAGTGAATAAACAATGTCAGAAATGTACAAAGTTCCATCAGGTAACTGGAGACACCTTAGTGGGCCTAAATATAATTAAATAACATAGTACATAAAAAACTGAAAATCTAATGATAAATTTTTTTCTTTGTACTTTCTTTCAATCATTTTTTCAAGTCAGTAGTTTCTTTGGGGTTTTCGTTTTGAAATTCACTTATTTGGGCTGAAACAATAGTTCTGAAGGCAGCCTTTACAGACAACAACAAAGAAAGTCTAATATCAGTAAATTTAATAACAGCTTGAAAAACAATCCATTAATTTTCACAGAAAAAAACAAGACAGACTCTAGTGAGGCAAGTTTTTCTTTTAGTAAGCAATTAGAAATCCCTTGCTTGCTGATGAACCTTTTCTAATTCACTGACAACCTTTTAAAATCAATCCAATAGGGTATCTGTCAAACATTTTAGATTAAAATTGCTATTATGTGATGGGAAATAATAATCTATGGAATTAGTTTCTAGAATATTATGTATGTGTGTATCCATAAATATATGGAACTTATCTTATTAATACAGACTAAACTCACTTAATGTAGTGCCATTGCTTTTGTTTTATTGTCTGTCCTTATCATGAAATCTTGTGTCTTGTACTATGAAGAATGCCTTGTATATTTGGGCAGTTAAATAGATGGGCTACTTCATCTTGACTTTTGGCAAGTCTATATTGAGTTAGGGCTCGTTTCATTGCTTTTACTATTTACAACTCTGTCTACCAAAGGTAAGGGTGTTTCAAATGTTTTCTAATCAAGCGTGTACCTTTACTAAAAGGTCAGAATACTAAAGTGCTATATGTCAGAGATTAAAATATTATTTATCCCTCCCATGTAAGAGTCTAATTAGAAATGTACTACATTCATTCTCTTGGGTCAAAGTTGGCCATGAATATTACAGCACTGTACTGAGAACTATAGCACTCAGAAAGGAACACATTTATGTAACCCTTTGTTGACAGTATAATTTCTCTTAATATTTTGCACATTTTGTATAGGTTTTGAAATATCATTTTAGATTGTTCTTCAGTATTAACTGAAAGGCTAAGAAACCAAAACCTAAAGAACATTATACTATTTCGTGGGTCAACTCAAAAGCTCATTTCCCCTAAGGATATATGGGCAATATTCTATTATTCTACAAATTCCACAAAATAACAACAACAAAATCTGAGCAATATATATGCTGGAAGCAAAGAACAGCAAGTTCCCAGCTCTGCTAGGAGGTTGATCAAAACATAATCTTAGGAAAAGTTATGTAAAAAAAGACATTTACAAGGTATAATACTTCAGATGGTAAACAAAACAAGAAATTTGCTGTGCAAGCATGAGGAAAATAATAGGTTTATTTATTTATATCTACTTATATGAACGTAATTTTTTTCACTTAAAATTATATTTTGAAGATCATTATATAGAGTACATATAGATCTGCCACATTTTTTAAATTCTCATAAAATATTTTATTGTATAGCTCTACCACAATTTATTTAGCCTCACACAAACTGATGAATATATACATTTTTTAAGATTTTTACTCTTATTTTAAAAACAAAAAATAGCCCTGGCTGGTGTGGCTCAGTGGACTGGGTGCTGGCCTGTAAACCAGGTTGCTGGTTAGATTCCCAGTCAGAGCACATGCCTGGGTTGTGGGCCAGGTCCCCAGTTGGGGGCGTGTGAGAATTCTTACACACCGATGTTTCTCTCCCTTTTCTTCTCTAAATAAAACCTTTAAAAAGAAACCTACCAAGAGAAAATGTGTGTGTGCACACACACATATTTGCACTCATGTGCCTGTATATGTGTAAGACAAATTTCCAGAAGTAGACTTGCTATGGTAAAAACTACATAATTATAAAAACTTGTAAAATACCAGCAAATTCCTACCAACTATTTTGCAACAATTTTTCTTTTCTTTGTTGAGTGCCCGTTTCCTTACACCCCTAATTTTGCCCATAATACCTCTCTTATCTATTTGATTTTTGTCAATACCTTAGGAGATTGTTGTTAACACATTATTAAAAGTAATCACACACACTCACTATTGTACATTGTATAAAAACAAATTTGTGTTCCAGTGGAAAACTATGCATTGTCTAAAGTATACCTTCAAAGTGATCAGCTTCCAACACTTGTCATTATTTTTGAGCTCCTATGTAACTTTTTTAAGTTGTTGATAATCAAGAGTTTTGAAATTCTGCCTTGTCTATTAATATTTTAATTGATTTGATACTCACAAAAGTTAGTCTTTATAGGAATTTATCTTAATATTCTTTTATTTCATATTAATTTTTGTTCTTTTGATTTCTTTTGGACCAGTTATAACATCTGCCTAGTTCTGTTATATCATTTAGTAAAAAAAATAATCTTTTAACACAATTAATTTATATATATTTATGTGAGCAATGGTTTCACTTTCCTCAGAAAGTGTTTTACAGTATTATATGTGTATATATGCACATATATGCCATGTAGCATATATGTGCATGTGTGTGTATGCACACATATACACAAATAAGGAGATATATCTACTTCTTATATAAATAATAAAAGAAACATTGTAGGATGTTGTTAAAACAGGCATTCAAGACTTTATTCAATACTATTGCAATAGCATCAAAACTATCACAACAGGGGACAGAAACTTAATTCCACTGAAACAAAAGGTGAGAGTATTTTTAAAGTGCTGGGGTGAGACAGTGCGAAAGTACTGTAGGAAGGATATTGGAAGGGAGTTTGGGCTATGTGATTAGGCCACCTGTATTTGCTAATTTGTGCTTATTGAAGTTAGGTGCTTACCCTCTCACAGAGACTGGGAGATAGAGACCCTTTTGTTTTGTGTCTTTTTATTTTAATTTTTCAATTACAGTTACTTTTAATATTATTTTTATTGGTTTCAAATTTATAGCATAGTGGTTAGACAGTCATATACTTTACTAGTGTCCCCCCAATATTTCCAGTACCATACACAGTTATCACAATATTATTGACTGTATTCCCTGTGCTGTAATTTACATCCCTGTGACTATTTTGTAGTTACCAATTTGTGCTTCTTAATCCCTTCACCTCTTGCTCCAGTCTCCCAACATCCCTCCACTCTGGCAACCATCAGTTTGCTCTCTGGATCTATGAGTCTGTTTTAGTTTTGCTTGTTTATTTTGTCTTTAGATTCCACACATTAGTGAAACCATATGGTATTTGCCTTTCTCTGGCTGACTTATTTCACCTAGCATATCACTCTAGGTCAATTCCTGTTGTCTTAAAAGGTAGATGCTATTCATTTTTATGGCCGAGTAATATTCTGTTGTATATATGTACCACCATTTTTTAATCTACTTGTCTATTGACAGGCACTTAGGTTTCCTTCCATGTCTTTGCTATTGTAAAGAATGCTGCAATGAATGTAGGGTTACATATATTCTTTCAAACTAGTGTTTTGGGCCTCTTCAGATAAATTCCCAGAAGTGGAATCACTAGGTAATAAAGCAGTTCGTTTTAATTTTTGAGGACCCTCCAAACTGTTTCTTATAGAGACCGTGACAATCTCCATTTCCACCAACAGTGCATGAGGATTACCTTTTCTCCACGTCTTTGCCAACACTTGTCATTTTCAGATTTATTGATGATAGGTATTTTGACAGGTTGGAATATCACATTGCGCTTTAATTTGCATGTCTGTGGTGATCAGTGACACTGAGCATCTTTGCATAAGTCTGTTTGCCATCTCTATGTCTTCTTTGGAGAAGGGCCTATTCAGGTCCTCTGCCCATTTTTAAATTGGTTGTTTGTCTTCCTGGTGTTGAGTAGATGAGTTGTTTATAAATTTTTGATATTAACCCCTCATCAGATATATCACTGGTAAATATCTTCTCCTATTCAGTATGTTGTCTTTTCATTTTACTGGTGGTTTCCTTCATTGTGCAAAATCTTTTTAGTTCGATATAGACCAATTTAAACCTTTAACTCATTTTGAGTTTATTTTTGTATATGGTGTAAGAAGGTGGTCTAGTTTCTTTTTTTGTGCATGTACCTGTCCACTTTTCCGAACACCATTTATTGAATAGACTGTTTTTACTCCATTGCATCTTCTTGTCTCCTTTGTCAAATATTAATTGATCATGTAGGTAGCAGTTCATTTCTGGGCTTTCTTTTTCTGTTCCATTGAGCTATATGTGTGTCTATACCAGTACCACGCTGTTTTAATTACTATGGCCTTGTAGTATAGTTTGATATAAGGTAGCATGATATCTCCATCTTGGTTCTTTGCTCTCAAGATTATTGAGGGTATTAGGGAAGATAGAAACCCTTATGTATTTATTACTTTATTGGAATGGCTCCTTGGTTATGGAGAAAGATATTTCTTGGACATAAATCTGGTAGGAGGCTGGAAGAAAATTTGCATCTCAAAGGGGAAGGGAAAGAATATATATTTGCAAGTTTTCTAAAAAAATAAATAAATGAAGGGATGTCAGGGACCTAGAGTCATGAGAAGCTTGCCTAAAATTTAGTGCAGTTGAGGAAAACATTAAGGCTATCTTTGTCATTTTTTAAGTCTTATATGGCAAGCCAATAATAGATCCTTAATTCTGATGGAGCCCTCTGGAGCGTTTTTCAGTGCTCACTTTGTTTTTGACATTTGCCATTCTTTTCCACTGCTCAGAATCTAACCTCCGTTTCTGGGTCCACAGGTCTGGAACTCCCATCATCAAAGCTGATAATACTAGTTCTTCACTCTCCCAGCCTTTTGTGTTTGTAAGGCTTAGCACATTTTGAAGTATCTTCAAATCTGTCATTCCATGATCTAAATCACAATTTAGTGAACAAATAAGGGATTAACATACCATATTAAGACACACAACAGCAGGAGCCACATTTAACCACAAGTGGGTATAGAAGAAAAAGTACTAACTGTGACAGTCACTGTCCAGTAAGGGGGTAAAAGCTATCAGGAGTAAACTGAAGGCTTACTTGGCAGTATTGTAGCATTTCTTCTAGATATTATGGCTCCCAAAGTTGTGTCTTCATTTCTTCTGAATAACTGAATCACTTAATTTTTAAATAATTCCCTTACTTGCTTAGTTAGCTAGAGTATGTTCCTAGTTCTTACAAGTAAGAGGCCAACACATTTTACTTGAAAACTGCCTCCACAACAATAAGGAGATAAAGGCTTTTTACTCTTTTAGAAAGAAAAATTATCTATATACCCTCCCTTATAAGAGGTCTGTCCAGAAGGTATCCAGCCATGCAATATGAAAAATACACATTGATTGAAGAAGATGCAAAATACAAAATAAATTGTACATAGGACCATGATGCCTCAGTCCACTTAAAGAGGACATCTTGGGACTTCAAACAGTTCTCACAATTGCTTCATTGTATTTTCCTGAATTTCATTGACAGTCAGAAATCTCTTCCCTTTCAAAGGTGATTATAATTTTGGGAAAAGCCAGAACTTCCTGGGTACCAAATCTGGGCTGTAGGGTGGCTGAGTCACCTGGATGATTTGATATTTTGCCAGAAACTCTCCACAAGATGTGATGCATGAGTAAATGTGTTGTCCTGATTAAGCTGCCAATCACCAGTTGCCCATAGCTGTGAACTTCTGAATCACCTGGATAGTTTCCATGGAGAAATGTTCAAGCTTAATGCAAAATTGGACGCAGATTCATTGCTTCACTCTCTGTCATTTTGAATGGGATGACCACACAGTACACATACTCACTCAACAGTGTCCCCCACTGACCAATACAATGGAGTCATCATTGTTCATGAATATACATTCCAGTCCACAGTTCTGGCCTGCCAGGTTACATCAGTGTTGTGCAAACTGTTCTTGTCATATTGACAATGACTGGGCTTTTTCTGGGCAGACCTCATCGTATATACTACCTTCAGGGAGGTAAATCTACGTATGCACATTTAAATAATTTCTTGTTTTCTTTAACACATTTAGTAATTATGATTGTTTTACATTTCCAGAATGCATTCTTATAATGTTTTTACAGGTCGTTTTTATACTCATATTTATTCATAAAATAAGAAAATGTCAGTATGACAATAAGAATCATTAGTACTTACTAGTTGATGAGTTTCTCTAATTTTTAGTATACTTTCAAAATACAAAGAACAGAAATGATTCTCCTTAGAAAGGAAAATTGTTAACACTCTTGACTCTTGGCAGATGAATGCTCCAAGTAAAATCCTTATAAGCAAGGTTCAGCATTGAAAATATGAGTAATCCTCCTGATTACTCAGCCTCTTAGCAGTTACTTGGTTTCCTAAAAAGGCAATGGAGAACCTTTTGAAAGAAATGTATATCTTTCCTAGTTCATTTTAATTACCTGAGTATCTGAAAGGCTTTAAAGCATTGACTCATCTCTATTGCACTAGCTTAAAATTTGCCATTATAAGTTGCTTCTCTTTGCAGCATTTCATTTTCATTGATTTTTTTTTACTTTTTATATTTCAGTAAAATACATATAACAAAATTCACTGTTTTGACCATTTGTAAGTATACAATCCACTGGAATAACACACTGTTGTATAACCATCAATACCATCAGTTCCCAGAACTTTTTTTCACCTTGCAAAACTAGAGCTCTGTACCCATTAAACAGTAACTCCTCCTTCCCCATTTCCATGAAGCGCCTGGTAACCCACCATTCTACCATTTCTCTACAAATTAGAGTATCCTGGGTACCTCGTATAAGTGAAATCAGACAATATTTCTTCTTTTTGACTGGCTTATTTCACTTAGTATTATGTCATTAGCATGCATCAGAATTTCATTGTTTTTTAAAAGTTGAATAATATTCCATTTTAAGTATATACCAAATTTTGTTTATCAATTCATCTGCCAATGGACACTTGGGTTTCTTTTACCTTTTGTCAGTTGTGAATGATGCTGCTATGAACAAGAGCATAAGGATATCTGTGTAAGGATTCTGTGGAGTATATATCCAGAAATGGGATTGTTAGATCATATGGTAATTCTATTTTTAATTTTTTAAGATCACATTAGTGCTTTTAATAGCAACTGTAACATTTTTTACATTCCCACTTCCATTGCACAAGGATTCCAATTTTTCTACATCTTTCATAATGCATGTTGTTATTACTTTTAAAAAATTGTCATTATAATGAGCATTAAGTGATATCTCATGGTTTTGATTTTCATCATTATCCTAATTAGTGATATTGAGCATCTGTTCATGTGCTTTTCACTATTCATATGTGTTCTTCAGAGAAATGTTTATTCATTTTTGATTATTTTTTAATTGAGTTGTTTGTTTTTTTGTTGTTGAATTTTAGGAATTCTCTCTATATTTTGAATATCAATCTCTAATATGATATGTAATTTAAAAATATTTTCTCCCATTCTGTGGGTTGCCTTTTTTACTGTTAAGAAGATCCTTTGATGTACAAAAGTTTTTAATTTTTATGAAATCCAATGTGTCTATTTTTTTTCTATTTTACCCTGTGCTTTAAAAAAAAAAAAAAGGCATTAGTTTTTAAGTTTAGGTCTTTGATCTATTTAAGTTAATTTTTGTTATGGTGTTAGCTAAAACTCAACCTCATTTTTTTGCATGTGGCTATCTAGTTTTCCCAGAACCATCTATTAATGATACTGTCCTCTTTTTCAAGATTATTTTGGCTACTTGGGCCCCCTCAAAATTCCATATAAATTTTAGTATGGATTTTTCTGTTTATGCAAAAATATCCTTGGGATTTTGATAGGGATTGCATTGAATATTTAGATTATTTAGAGTAGCTTTGACATCTTAAAAAACATTGAGTCTTTTAAGCAACATGGAATGGCTTCTATTTATTTATGCCTCTAATTTCTTTTTTTTTATTTTTATTGTATATTTTTAATTACCATTTATCCCCCTTAAACCTTCTTCCCCCTTTCCACTCCCCCAGGCAATCACCACACTGTTGTTCACGGCCATGAGTCCTTCCTCCCACCCCCATTATTGTTCTGTAGCTTTTATTTTACAAGTCTTTCCCACTCTGGTTAATTCTTAAGTATTTTATTCTTTCTGATGCTGCTGTAAATGGAATTAAGAAGGGTATTTTACTCACTTTGAGAATATATTTTGAAGCTTATAGAAGTTTTGCCATATTAAGGTTTCTTGGAGTAAGCAGCAAAACTGGAAATACACTCTACAGCCTCCATTGTTAAGTCCATTTCATATTCTGTTATATGTTAACACTACAGCCTGCGATATTATTAATTTTACTATAAGAAAGTGGTAGTTGAAATATTTGTAATTTAGAATCAGAAGGGCACTACTTTTGTTAAGTGTTACAAATTTGTCATTTTGCTACAAAGAAACTTTATGACAGAATTTTAATAATTATCCTACCTAGTCAGTTGTGGAATCAGGGCTCAAATACAATAAATGAGCTAGGAAAGGTTATTCTGTACATCGTGAAACCAGTATAAATATAAAAGCTTATAAAACTCTTTCTGTATTTAGTAGATGTTTCTGTAGTTCATTTGGAACCCTGATGTAACATCTGAAAATGGAAACAGCATTTGAAAGCTAAGCCCAAGATTTTAAGATTTCTGGCCAAGATGGAAGTGTAGGTAGATATGCTTTGCTTCCTTGCACAATCAAAAGAAGGACAACAACAAGTTTAAAAACAAAACCAACAAAACCAACCAGACCTACCAGAAAATGGGACTGTATGGAAGTCTGAAAACCAAGGAGTTAAAGAAGAAACATTCACAAGACTGGTGCACTGAGAGAAAGAAGTATGGCCCAAATGAAAGAACAGATCAAAATTCCAGAAAAAGAACTGAGTGACACAGAGATAGCCAACCTGTCAGATGCACAGTTCAAAACACTGGTGATCTGGATGCTCAGAGAAATGACAGAATATGGCCACAAAATAAAGGAAGAAATGAAGGCTATACAAAGTGAAACAGAGAAAAATATAGAGGGAACCAACAGTGAAAGGAAGGAAATCAGAACTCAAATCAATTATTTGGAACAAAAGGACAAAATAAACATTCAACCAGAACAGAATGAAGAAGCAAGAATTCAGAAACATGAGGAAGGCTTAGGAGCCTCTGGGACAGCTTTAGATGTTCCAACATCCGAATCATAAGGGTGCCAGGAGGGGAAGAAGAAGAGCAACAAATTGAAAACTTATTTGAAAAAATAATGAAGGAAAACTTCCCCAATATGGCGAAGGAAATAGATTTCCAGGAAGTCTAGGAAACTGAGAGAGCCCCAAAGAAGTTGGACCCAAGGAGGAACACACCAAAGTACATCATAATTAAATTATCCAAAATTAAAGATAAGGAGAGAATCTTAAAAGCAGCAAAAGGAGAAACTTACAAAGGAGTTCCCATAAGGCTATCAGCTGATTTCTCCAAAGGAACCTTGCAGGCAAGAAGGGGCTAGAAAGAAGTATTCAAAACCATGAAAGACATGGACCTACATCCAAGATTACTCTATCCAGAAAAGCTATCATTTAGAAGGGAACGGCAGATAAAATGCTCCCGAGGTAAGGTCAAGTTAAAGGAGTTCATCATCACCAAGCTCTTATTATATGAAATATTCAAGAGACTTATCAAAGAAAAAGAAGAAGATCAAAAACCATGAAGAGTAAAATGGCAACAAACTCAAAACTATCAACAGCTGAACCTAAGAAACAAAAGCAAAAGCTAACTAAGCAAACAATTAGAACAGTAACAGAATCACAGAAATGGAGATCACATGGAGGATTATCAGCAGGAAGGGGAAGGCGGAGAATGGTCGAAAAGGTACAGGGAATAAGAAACATAATTGGTAGACACAAAATAGATAGGGGGATCTTAAGAATAGTACACGGAATGGAGATGCCAAAGAACTTATAGGTACAACGCACAGACATGAACTAAGGGTGGGGAAACTGGTGGAGGGGGGTGCAGGGTGGAGGGAGATAAATGGGAGAAAAAAATGGGAAAACTGTAATAGCATAATCAATAATACATACTTAAAAAAAGCTAAACCCAAGATTTGTACAGATGGAACAATTATGCCCCTATTGAGAAAACTCTAATGTTTTCTGAATAGTACAATCAGGTATTACATTCATAGTTTGAGATTATTAAAATTATTGTTGGGATACAAACAATGATATGACAAATTTACAATATTATAATTGATTTTATTTATCTCAGTACTCAAATTAATAATTTACAACTTGCTGTGACATTTCAGATGTAAAAACCTTTAGGACAGTCCAGTAACTATTAGTGACTTATGTAATAGTCATTCTCTCTTTTTTTAAATAAATGACATATTATCTGTCCTATATAAAATTGTCACTTATTTCCATAACTCATCATATGCCATGTTTCCAACTATAACAGTTTTCCAAAACTGGTAACAATTTTTCTTATTAACACTGGCAGAAGTTAAACTGGTCAAAATTTTGAGGATGTCACATGGCAGTATGATTAAACCATAAAATTCACCATAAAACCATAAAATTCACAGACTCTATCTGAATAATATATTTTTAAAATATAAAATATAGGAATAATAAAATAAGTGATTTCATGAATTTTCCATTAAAGGAAATGAATTGACTTTTTAAGAAAAACATGGACTGGAAACTCAATATGAAATAGACTACTATGAATTATGAAAAACAATGCTAAAAAAATTGACAGGGTTTAGTATCAAAAATAGAAAATCAAGTTAAAGAATCAGGATAAAATATTAAATAAATAAACCATGTTGTTTTGTAAATTAGCTAAAGCAAACATCCCACATACACTGAAGGGAACTGACCTGAAGAAAATATGCTAAATATAAATACTGATTTTATTTATATATTAAGATTGCAGTTCATGGTCACTTTTAATTTTCTTCATTTTAGAACTTTGTTAAAACAGTCACTTCTTACATGAAGATATAAAAAATTTAAATTTATGTATTTTATATGTGAATCTTTTATAGTGAAAAGTGCATCTTTTAATGTTCACAGAAAATCAGAAAATAAAATGCATATTTTAAAACTAAGGACATTTTAATTTTCTGACAAGGTGAAACACAGAAAAACACATTTAATCCCTTTTGTCCATATTCTAACTTAATGTTTTTTTTTCAGCATTAGTTTTCTACTTTGGCAATTCCTATTTTCATTATTTTTCCTTAAATATATAATTGAAATAAGCAGGCATTGTGATTTTTATTCTTCATATGGAATATTTTGTTGACAGTTAATAAATTATCACTTGTGTTTTTTCTGTGTGGAGAGGGTGTTAGAATTTCCCTGAGGGCCTTTAACAGTGGTCTTAGGATTCAGTTATTTTTAAGTTGAAGGTTTTGTATGATCCATGCAGAGTAGAACTTCTGAACAGTTAATAAGGGGAACTGATTAACTGCAAACTGAAGTAAACTTTTTTCTTTTCCCTAAATAGCTTTGTAAAAATTTTATTTTATTTTATTTAATCAGAAACAAGAAATTCTTTTAAAAAAAACTTGGATATTGTAGAATGGAGCAGGCCTCGTTCAGCTGGAGCCTATTACTCATAAAATAAATAGAAAACTGAATTCTAATGGAATGATCACACAGTGCAATTTTGAATTAATTGGCATTCTTAATATTTTCAAAGTAAGTATCTAAAACTTTGTCATTTTGTGCAGACCAAGACACTTCACAAACTCAGCACGTGAGAACTGACAGGGGTTCAGGTGACCTCTATTTCAAATACCCTGTCTTATAAATATAGAAATTATGTTTAAGAGAATAGTCGCATCCTTTAGCATTAGCATTCTGAAGAAAAACAAAATTTTATTTCCGATGTAACTTTTAACTATAAAGCTGCATAAGCAATTTAGGAACATGGTCACTGATATCCCCCAGCAATTAATATGTTATTTAACACAACTGCCATATAGGGGGTTATTGCAACAGTTACTCATTTACAGTTCAGTTCGATCTCAGCATCCTACTGAAAGGCAAAGCTTGTGCTAGAGAAAAGAAGCGCTAACCTGCGAAGTTTTTGAGACCCGAAAAATCTAAACTCGCGATGGCCAAATCATACACACAAATAGAACCTGATCCACAATCTGCAGCAATTGTAGCCTAAAAATAGAGTTCAGTCCATAACTACTAGCTACCTTAATACGTCACCCTCCTTCCCATTTCGGACCTATCAGAGAGAGCCAAATATTTTCCCCTCCCCAGTTACATAGGATGTCTGCTAGTATATCACCAGGTTGTCCAAACTAACAACCTCCATTTGGAGCACAACTAAAAATCTTTCCCTTATTTATTTATTTGTTTGTTTTATTTTTATTTGTTTCTATTTCTTTACCTTATAGCTTTTGTACTGCCCTGCCTGCTTTTGAGTCTCTCCCCGCGGCAAACAGTGGTGGCTGACTCCTTTGCCATAGCAAGCTCTCAGTGAATAGCCTTTGCCTGCTCTCTTTTAGGCGGTCTTCACTTATTGCCACATTATATTTGAGACTATAAAATTTATTGGCCATTTTTGACCATTGGTGAGAGTAAAACAGAATGCTAGTGATAAGACTATTGGAATACTAGGTGAAATTTGTGAGATGATTGATCTGATCCAGGGTAAACAACCAGGAGCAGAAAGCAAATCCACATTGTGCTTGAAAATATGAAATTGGACAATAAAGCAGAGAAGGAGCAGGTTTTGGGGGGGAAGGGGCAATGTGGTGCTTTCCCAGGAAGATATTGTGTATGCTTTATTCAGAGTCGGCTCTCTCTGCATATTCACCTTTTCTAGTTGGCACTGCGGGCTGGGCCCCTTTCCCCGCAGGAACCCAGGGCTGCCTGCACAGATCCTGTCAGCTCCCTCCTGGTGAGTTCTTACCTCCTTTCTCTTTTACCTGCTCTGTTCTCAGTTCTTTCTTTTATTTTTCACCTCCCCAACTGTCCTTTCCTTAGCATCATTATGTACTTTAAAAACAATCTGCTTTTATGGAAAAAAAATTAGATGCTCCATTGTGAAATTAAACTCATTTTATTAACAAAATAACCATTTTATTAACAAAATTAATTACTTAACAAAAATGAAAGTGTGCAGTCAACTTTTCAAGAATATGGAGTTGGTAGGGTCTAATTAGATAAAGAAAGTAAGAAAAAGGGGAAGAGAGAGGAAGAGCAAATATCTACATCTGGTGTGTGTGTGTATGTGTGTGTGTTGGCTGTTCTTTTCTGCATTTTGAATCTATATATATTTCTATTTATTTTGTTTCTATAATTCTTTCAGATTGTGTTGAGGAAAGGGTTGTGCAAATATTTGTACTCTTACTGTTTAACTATTTGGATCTTCTCCCACTCCCGTGACAATAAAATACTAACTATACATTATTGCTTGCTATAGCACATGCTGGAGTTAATGAGAAGATGATTACAATCTAAATAGCCCATTGCTATTAACTTCTGTACAATTCTCTTCAATGCAAAGGTCATCAGCACATTTTGACATTCTAATTAGTTATAGGGCTGAGGTTTCCAAAAGTATTGGGATCAGCAGGAGGAACTGCCAGAATTTGGCTTTTCCAGAATTAACTTCCCGTAATTAATCGTCATATATCATAGCAACAAAATGTTAGGAAAATCTCAATGATGAAACAGAGTAAAGCCACATGATGCTTCAGTTGAACCAAGATCTGGTTTCAGTCTAAATCAAGGTTTCTGGTTTACATTAATCAATTTTAAAAAATAAGAGTTTTACCCCTTCAACTTTACAGGATCTCGAGAACAGGTCATTGAGTAATACATACAGAACAGCTATCAGAAAACACAAAAATTCCATATTATGTATTTCTTTAATGTATCAAAACAATAATTCTGTAGGAAATAAGAGTCAATTTTAAAATACTTTCTATATTAACAATTATTAACTTGAACATGTGTTCTCTTGAATTTTCTTTTTAACACACATAAACTTTGAAGCTATAATTAGATTTGAATAAACTAACTAAAAGGAAATTGATTTTATTGTCTTTAAGCAATATTTAAAAGGAGCAAAACATGACACCTTGCAGCCATTTTATTTCTCAAAGGTTTTATAGCATTATTAAAAGCCTAGTTGTATTAGGTTCCAGCACATAGTTTGCTTAATAAGGAAATGACCAATTTATCCTAAACCTTAACAGTAAAATATTGTACAGAAGGACAGTCCCTGTCAAGCACTTGTCTTGGGTACAGCTGTTCTTTGTAATTGGCATAGTACAGCAAAGAGCTGACCCCTGATCTATTTTTCCTATAGAAATTCTTGAGCAGTACAAATATTACCTAATTTTTACTTATTATATTATCGGAATATAGAGAAATCTGCAAGATTCTGCTCCAAGTCCTTAATTACGTCAAAGATGCTATTTCCATACTTAGGAACAAGCATATCATAAAAGAAATCTCACTGAAAATTCAGCCTTTTCAATAGATTCTTTTTTCTTATAGGCTTTCTGAAACAGTTTCAAAGTTAAAACTTTTTTTTATAAACTTTAGAAATTATAGGTTATAGAATGCAGTGGATGCCAAATTCTTATCTGATCGGCAATCTGGCAGAGAGCCCACAATGTACAATTGCTTTTGCAGTCAATACCTAACACATTTTGGACAAACTTCCTTTCTAAATCATACCAGGGGTAAATCACATTTCCTTGTCAAAACTATTCAGATAATTCAAGGTCAGGAACCCATAGTAGTTATTGCCTGATACACCGTGTTCTGGTATACTGCTAGGCACACGGTGAGTGTATTGTCTGAGAACTGAATGGGAGTTTAGAGTGTAATGCTTTATCTCCCTCTTCTGCCCCACCCCTCCAGGGAGATTTAAAATTCTGTAATAAGATTTTGAAGAATCCTTTCGGCTCTCTAAATGGACTCAGCCTACATATATTTTGTGAAGTAATATTGATTTTTAATAAAAGATATGACCTTTCTTCTCTAATGTATCTGAGATCTTTTAAGATTTTCATTCTCAAAAGAGAGATACGCTTCAAGGAGATATTAGGTTCAGCCTGTTTCAGAAATGAAAGCTTGCCCTTCAATGGATATCCTCATGACCTTGAGACCATGCGAACACTTTTGAGAGTATGTAATTTAATAAAGCTTTATTTTTGTTATTTATTGAATAGCATAAATAGCTAAAGAAGCTTCCTAAAATAGCCTTTTATAGAGGTTGGGAGTTGAGTATTATATTTTGTAGATTAAGAAATTTTTTAAAAGTGGCTTAGAGTTTTTAAAAAATGAAATTATCTTTTACTCATTTTATTTAGTAAGCCAGTGTTTAAAAGCATATAAATTTATAGATTATTTTATAAAAATATATAGTTGTAATTTTATTTCTTATATGTATTTTGCATGTTAATAAAACAATATCTATGTGTTAATTGCTTAGAATAAGAAATGAAAAACAAATATGGCTTAAAGTCAGCATTTAAAATACTGAAATCTCTTTTCACCCATTTTATTTTATAACCCATGAATAAAATACATGATATATATATGTATAGGTTATTCTATAAAATAAATATATATGTATTATACTGCCATATGTGATTTAATTTCCTGTATATTTTATCTTAACATATAATTAATTAAAAATTATTTTGCCTGTTCTTTGCAGTAATGTCTTTAGATTAGGTAGAAGAGCTTTCAGGGAAATGAGGGCCCTTGACCTTTCATTTGAGGAGAGAGGTTTGACGAAGCAAAGGTATTATAGAACACTGATTCTTAGAAATAAAAATTAGAGTAGAGCCTAATAAGGTCTTCATTTGCCATATCCAAAGGATATTAGACTAGAAAACAGAGATTGTTTCCATGGTATTTCTTATGCTTTGTATACATATTTGTTACTTTTGTTAGTTCCTCAGTATTTAGTAGAAAAAACTGTTAGTCAAAAATTTCTAATTGACTTCATAATTGAAATGTCAGAAACCTTTCATTCAGCAGCCAGGCTAGGATTAAGAGTAAGAAAGCACCACAAGGCCGTTTTTCTAAAAACAGTTATTCAAACATAGACAAAGGAGTTTTGTTTGTTTGTTTTTGTTGTTGTTATAAACCTTAATACACTGTCATGTGCTTTTGGTCTATAGTGAAGCAAAATTGTGCTGATATAAATATTCAAATTATTAAAGAAAGTATGGGAATAAAATGATAGATGAACAATATCTTTATACTAAGGATGGCGAATTTTTGTCGTAACATGCAATTATTTCTTTTACTGAACTTAATAAAGAAAAATGTATATTAGTCACACAGTACATTAATAACAAGAAAGCTGAACTTAAACAGTTGCTTTACACAGCAACCACTTCCATTTTTCTCATTGTTTCCGTGAATTGCACCTCAGGGACAATCAGACAATAAGGACTATCTTCTAAAGTAAGTCTCAGCTGTTCCTTTCCACCTTTAGCATCAAGATCGTGCTGGTGCTGTTCCTCTCTGCTCTTGCTCATTGACTCCAATGACCTCCTGCATAGTCTACATTCATTCACTTTTTTACCTGCAGACTGCTCTCCACACTCCAGCAAGAGTGATTTTTACAAAGCAGAAAACTTTACATGATCCCATGGGGGAAAATAAAAGATAAACAAACAAACCAACAAAGAACTGAATGGCTTCTCACTGCTTTCAAAGATAAATACTGAGTTAAGATAGTCTCTCATATCCTTATGACCCAGGTCTTGACTGACTTTTCCTGCCTCATTCTTAACAAGTTACAAATCTCTTTGTGCAAGAGCCACAGAGCAGCCATTCTGGTCCTCAGAAATGATATACACTTCCCTGTCAGGATAATCTTCCCAAATTCTGTATGTATAATTTACTAAATTCATCTTTTAGCTCTCATAGCAAACTTATTTTCTTATTGTAGACTTCTATTCCTCAAAGTCAAGTCCCTATTAGAAGGTGGTATGACACAATGTGTGTTTCTTTCATAGTATGTACCCAAGTTTATAATCAGACAATTATTGCAATATTGATTACTGATCGATTGATAATACCAAAATGTAAGCTCTGGTTTATTGTGTTTGTGAATTTGATTACAATTTTATTAAGTGGTCCTCACACATGATAGGACAGAATAAATCTGATTGTTTATTTTCATGTTTCTCTCACTCTAAGAGATGTATCCCTTTCTTTTCTCTCATTTCTTCCTTCCTTACTTCCTTCTTTCCTTCCTTTCTCAAGAAATGGTAAAAAAATAAATTAAAAAATGACATTTCTCTTAATTTTTTTAAAGTATAGATAAATGCATACTTAGAAATTACAATTACTCTATGGAAAATTAACTTAGATGTATATAAAGTAGGGTAAGCACATTTTTATCGATGAAGAATCGTATGGTCAAATTAGGATAGTACAATTACAGTCTGATTTTCATTTTCCTCTCCTCCTTCTTTTTCTTCTTCCATTTATACATACATATTATTTTAAAAGGTAAAAACCATTCTTAACTTGATGCTATACCAAACCATATCACAGGCCAGATTTGGCCTGTGGACTGCAGTTTGCCAATACATGAACTATTGCATGAAATCAGTGGGAATAGGACATATAGTACTGCAAAGTATATGAAGTGATACAAAATTCTCATTTGTGTATGAAAATAATAAGAAATAAAATGATATATATTGTTTTGGAGATTCGGGTTATACAGTGCTTGGAGGGAATTTGAGGACTTTAAGTATAAGTATGAGAGCTCTGACCAGGAGGATCAGTTGGTCGAGCCATTGTCCCAGGCACCAAAATTTGAGGGTTTGATTCTGGTTGGGGCACATACCTAGGTTGCAGGCTCAGTCCTCTCCAGTGGGGGTGCCTACGGAAGGCAACCAGTCCATGTCTGTCTGTCTCTCTGTCTCCCTCCTGCTCTCTTTCCTCTCTCTCTCTCAAATCCATAAATATACCCTCAGGTGAGGATTTTATATATATGTTAATATATATTAATATATATTTATATAAGTATATATAAATATATATATATAAATATATATATATTTATAACATATATATATATTTATATGAGAAAGCTCCAAAATCAATGACCTGATGTTTCTCTTAAGAAGGCTAGTAAAAAATAGCAAAGTAAACCCAAAATAAAGAGAAAGAAGGAAATAAGGGCTAGAAAAGTACTTAATGCTTTTAAACATAAATAATAAAGAAAATTAACAAAATCAAACGTTGTTTCCCTGAAAAGATCAACAAACTGCCAGTGACCAGCTAAAAAGCAAGTATTGTTGTCAAAGTCATATAAAATATATATTTCATAGTTTATCAAATATTCAAGAATATCTAGGCACTAAGGAAGCATTATTGTATCTAATATTAATATTTTCAAAATTATTTTAACATTCAGTGAGGCCAGAATATGAAATAATCAGTAAAATATTGCATCTGTATGTACAAGTAGTGGTCCTGACTATTTATTTATTGACTGGCATAAATTCTACAACTGCATAACTCATTGAATCGTGTTGTGAGCTGATGTCCACTATATGAGAATTTTTTTTCTATTGTGTCCTGCTGCTCTTGTTTGCAGCAATAAATCAAAATGTCATAGGCCATATGCCAAGGAGAAAGGGTGTTCAATTTTGGAGAAATGTGAAGAAAAGTTCAGATCCAAGCAGGGTGGACTCAGGTAGTGTAACCAAGAGGCATCAACACAAGCCCCAAAAGAAGAACTAAGTAAAATGAATGAGCCAGTTAAAGGCCAGCCATGTCCTGGCCAGTGTGGCTCAGTTTGTCAGAGCGTGGGCTCAGGGTTTAAAGGTCTCAGGTTTGATTCCAAGTCAAGGCACCTGCCTAGGTTGCTGTTTCATTCCAGGTCATGCACATACAGGAGGCAACATGATTCTTCTCTCTCGATAAAATCAATAAAATGTATCCTTGGGTGAGGATTTAAAAAAAAAAAAGGCCAGCTATGATTACAACTGGAAAAGACCAAAATGTTAATAAAAGAATAGAAAAAAACAAAACAAAACTATGCTGGATCCATCTTTTCCTACTTGCATCTTCCTACAACTTAAGTTACTATGTGGCAATGATTCTTACAGTGCCCATACTGCTAGTGAGAATACGAGAGTAAGGTGTGGAAAATGTTTTCCTGTAAAATATTAGCTATTGTTTTCTCACATTGGCTGTATTAGAAATAAATGGAGACATTAACATAGACAAACAAGGAGACATTAAACCTATGTTTTTAACTCACAGAAGCACATTAAAACTCTGTCATTATAAGCCTGAGAGTTTAAAATTATATGGATTCTTTGACAGACACTTTATAGTAAAATTTGGTTTTCTTTTATTGTTATAATCAAATCTTTTAAAATTTGTACTATAAGAATCATCAATTAAAAATACTGTTACTACAGAATAATCTGATTTAAATTAAGATTAATTATATATATGTCCTCACAGTTTATAGAGTGATAGTTTTTTTTCTCTAGATTTTGTCATGAAATCTAAAAAAATAAAAAATAAGTCCACCATATAGGTCAAGCCTATGGAGAGATAACTAATTTTTAACAGATAAAATTCTATTTGTAATCGATTTGTTTTGATAAATAAGAATACATCTTTAATTTTCTTTCTGTTCAATCAATTCCTATTTTAAGCAAGTTGTAAGTCCAATAATCATTTTATGTGCCTTGCACAAGATAGATAAATTTACTGTGTTCAAGTATTTAATGTTCTTAATATACACTAAATATATATGTGCATATTTATAATATATGTAACACATGTATGCATATGTATATGTGCTTTATATGAGAAAATCACATATACTATATATAGTATATATTAGAACATTTCTCAAGGAATAGAAAATCAACTGAACATAGTTATTATTTCACAGTGCTGCCTTGAAAAATAAGTAACTTCACAAAGAAAGGTGAAAATTATTTCTCCTCTAATTCATACCACCTAGCCATGTTGACTATTTCCCAGTCTTTTTCGACTCTCTAGGCCAATGGGCACAAGCCATAGAGGAGTCAGATTGGAGGCCTAGAAATACCCTGAATTTAAATGCAAATATTTTTGTATGTAGGTGTGGGAGGTTGTGTGTGTGTGCATGAAAAAAATGAGCAAACACTGGGTTTATTAAAAATTTTGAGGCAGCGTTTTTTTCCTAAAATTCTCCTTAAGGATCCAACATGACTTGTGAACTTAGTAAATAATGTTGGGTTGGTCTATTTCACTGGACTCTCTATGGGTACTAGAGCCCTGATTATGAACTATCATTAATAGTATAGGGAACCTCACTTATATTTCAGGCTCTTAAAGTTAAATCTGTTGTTATACTTCCTCATATCCTCAGGCAACCTCTGTACTTCTGATGAAAGGCTTGCTACTTCTTTCAAGTTCCTACTATGTTGATATTTTCAAGCTGGTTACTCTTAACAATCTCCTTGTCTTTAACCTAGCAAAATCTACTTTAGACATACCTGTCTCTAAATAATGGAGAAAAATTGATTAACCATATTCCAACCAAGTTCGTCCAGTTCTGTGCCTTCAACATTATCTCATACGAGAATTCAGCTTTGTTGACAGCCTCTGACTTGCCAGGCATCATGCTTCTCTTCTGAGGAAAGAGAATTCTTTTGTTCTTCAAACTAAATGCTTTGTCCACATTTGTGTCACTTTATTTAAGTTACTCTGAATAACTATCTTCATTCATGGTTGATGGTACTACACTGCATTGATAAATGCGCTCTATCAGAGGCTGTTAAACCTCATTTTGGTTTCAAGAGCCCTTTGCTTCCTTACAAACTGAGGACCCTAGAGAGTTTTATATTGATTATATGAATATTTAAAATACTATAAAATAAGAGCTACCTATTTTAAAATTATGTATTGATTTAAAAATAATATCATATTCCTATTAATGCTAAGACAAATAATATATTTTGTAAATAAGATTCTTTTTTCATAAAATTACAAGAAGAGCAATATTATAATTTTTAAAATAATCTCTCTGATTTCTGGCTTACCTGCTTCTATATGCAGTCTCTTGAAATATATCATTTTGGTTGAGGTATTGAAGGCAATATACCCTCACACAGATATGTAATTAGAAAAGGGAGAATTAGTTTATTGACTTTATAGATAATTTTGGATTTTGTTCTATGATACCATTCCTAAATTTTTCAAATGATCATATTTTAATATAAACATTTTAATGAGGTATAATTTGCATGTAATATTTATTAGTTTCAAATATGCAACTTCCATATATTTTCAGTAACTGTAATGATTCAATATTTGTATATAGTGCAAAATGATCATGACATTATGTCTAGTAACATCCAACACCATATATAGTGACCACATTTTTGTCACTATGGCTTCTTTAGCTTTTCCCTGTCTGGAAAATGTCCTATCTCTTTTTTTATTATAAATGATAGCCTTGCTGGGCAGAGGGATCCTGGTTATAGGTTCTTGCTTTTCAATACTTTGAACATTTCATGCCAATCCTTTCTGGCCTGCAAAGTTCCTACTGAGAAATCAGCTGACAATATTATGGGGGCTGCCTTGTAGGTAACTTAACTTTTTTTCTCTTGTTACATTTAAGATTCTATCTTTGTCTTTAACCTTTGGCATTTTAATTATGATGTGCCTTGGTGGAAGCCCCTTTGGGTTTATCTTGTTTGAGGCTCTCTGCACTTTCTGGAAACAGACTTCTATGTCTGTTTCTTTTGCCAAGTTAGGGAAGTTTTCAGTCATCATTTTTCTCAAACAGGATTTCAATTCCTTGCTTTCTCTCTCTTTTTCCTATACTTGTATGATGTGAATGTTGTTATGCTTGATATTGTCCCAGACTTCTCTTATACAATCCCTATATTTTACATTCTTTTTTCTTTCCTTTGTTCCTATTGGATATTTTCTGTTACCTTGTCTTCTAGATCACTGATTTGATCTTCTGCTTTATCTAATCTATACTGATCCCTCTAATGTATTAATTTATGACTGGTTCCTTTTCATGGTTTCTATAGTTGCTGAAATTCTCATTGAACATTTTCTTCATTGAACATTTTTTAAAAAGATTTTATTTATTTATTTTTAGAGAGAGGGGAAAGGAAGGAAAAAAGAGGGAAAGATCAATATGTGGTTGCCTCTCAGATACCCCCCACTGGGGACCTGGCCTGCAACCCAGGTATGTGCCCTGAGTGGGAATTGAACCAGCAACCTTTTGGTTGAAAGGCCAGCACTCAATTTACTGAGCCACACCAGACAGGGCTACTGAGCATTTTTATAACCTGGATTGCTTTTCTTCATTTTGTTTAGTTTTTTTTTCTGGAGTTTTATCCTTTTTCATTTGGAGTATATTTGTCTCCTCACCTTGGCTGACTTCCTGTGGTTTATTTTTATTTTTTCCTATACCAGGTAGACCAGCAGCATCAATCTGTCTTGGCAGAATGCGGTTATATAGTAGGTGTAATGTGAGGTCCAGTGGCAGTTTCCCTGTTCACCTGAGCTGGGTGCTCAGGGGTATGCCTTGTGTGGGTGTGTGTCCTCCTGTTATAGTTGACCTTTTATTATTGTTGGTACACCAGCTAGTTGGATTGACCCTCAAACTGGCCTGCTATGAGAGCTGGCCATGACTAGAATGGACAGGCTGCTTTGCAGCAGCTAACCCCACAAAGCAGGAGTTGTTTCAGAGGTACACTAGTGCCACCAAATCTGCTATTTGGGTTTGTCATTTGTGGAGCTTGTTGGGTAGTGTTTTGGTGTGGACTGAAAGTAGACCAGATGTGTTTATTCTGGAGTCTCTTGGTACAGAGGAACGTTAGCCGCCATCTGTGCCAAGCTTGGGACCACCTGACAGAGTTAAGTAAGTGACCTATAACTAATTGCTACTTGTGCTGGCTTGGAGGTTTATGAGAGAAGCTATGCTGCAAACTGAGGCCAGCTGTCAGTAGTTCAGGCTTGAAACTCTTTGGTGGGCTATACAATGCTGAGACCACCTGCCAGTTGTGCCAGGTTTGTAGCTATCCAGTTGAAGCAACATTCCATACCTATACTTGCCTCAACTTATGGCAGACTTAGTACCACATGTTGAAAGTAACAAAGCATGTTGTACTGGTCTCTGTTTGTGCTGAGCTTGGTGCTACTTATCAAGAGGTATAGGGCATGCCAAAGCCAGCTGATGCTTGTTTGAAGTTTTTGGATATTTGAGATATTTTAGGAAAGTTTTCAGAATGAGCTGAAGTGGGTCAATTGTGTGGAAAAGCTGCAGAATGTGGCTTGGGCTGAGCATGCAAGTTGAGCTGGGTAGGATGTCTGGTAATCACCAAGGCAGGGCAAATTGTCTTGGCCTATTTAATGGAGAGCTTAGATTAGGTTCCTACTTGAGCCTTCCTGCTAGTAGGAGAAAAGCTCAACAAAGGAGCAATGGCCCCAATCAGTATTTTTGTACTTGGAGAGTGCCATCTCAATTTCTGCCCCTCTAGCCCTCACCCTGAAGCTAGTCAATTCGGCTACTACCTGTATGTTCCTGGTGCTTTGAGCTGCCACCTCTATGTTGGTGACCAAGTGAGTTTGTGTGTGAGTGAGCTTATGTACAGGGCCTTCAAGAGGAATTCCTTGGACTCCCCCAGCCCTTGGAAGCAATCCCCTCTGGTTTTTACAGCCAGATGCCATGTGGACTCCTCTTCCCAGCACTGGTGCCCTAGGTTGGGAGGCCTGTTGTGAGACTGGCACTCCTTGCTTTTTAGGGGGCCTCTGCAGTCAAGATATTCCTTCCAATACTGAAATTTCTTTCATAATAATAATTCATATTTCACTGATTTCTAGTTTTCTGTGATGTATATGAAATGACTGATTCCAAATTAACTTATTTTTTTTCGTGATGTGCATGTTGAATTAATTTATTCCTATATCTGTCTGTCATTGCTTTTAAAAATCTTATGTTTAACCTGTGATAATGTGGTAATTCACTGAGAAATGATTAGGTGTGATTTTTTTTAATTCATACTTATCAGCATTGATGAGACTATTCAAACTAAAGATTCATATTATTCAACTCTTGAAACGAGGTATTTACATATTATAGGATTTAATTGATGCAAAAATCAAAATTAGTCATTTTCATGTATGAGAAAATTAAGTTTCTATATATGTCTCATATGTGACTATAATCAGGATAAGAACCAGTGTGCATGTATGAAAGGCCAGTGCCACAAGCAATATGGAGAGTCCTATATTGACTCTTCATTCGTTAAAGTTAAATAACTTTTACTTTGGAAAATGCACTGCTGCCTTAAAATAATACACACACACACACACACACACAGACACTTACAAAAGATAAAGGTGAAAAAATAAAAAAAATTTAGTATGTTTGTCAACCTAAAAAATTAATGTTGGGTAAGAAGGTTCAGTTGCCACCAGTGCTCACAGGCATTATAAGAAGACTGGGAAACAAATCTCATAAAATAGGCAGAAAGTAAAAGAAGTTAGGCAGTCAAGAACAATGCCTAGGTTAGTCCAAATGAGTAGTCTTATATAGTTATAATATCATTGGTTCTGCTACCACTAGAGAACTGCCACAATGGACGTCGCATTCAACTGGCTTTTCACTGCAGACATCTTTTCTCATTCCTGACCTTAGCTCGAATGCTTTCAGTCCTTCAGTCACCCAGTATGATGTTAGCTGTTGATGTTTCAGAAATTTCCTTTAACAGGTTGAAGAAATTAGCTTCTATTTATTCCTATTTTACAGAGACTTGTTTGCAGGAATTCATGCTGGATTTCTTCAAATATGTTTTCCTACTATATTGAGATGACTATATATATTTTAATTTTCAGTTTGTTAATATGATAAATTACATGATTGACTTTTTTTATTCTCACTTAAGAACATGCTTATTGATTTTAGAGACAGAGGAAGGGAAGGGGGAAAGAGAGGTAAAGAAACATCAATGTGAGAGAAACATCCATTGATAGCCTCTCACACATGTTCTGACCAGCGACTGAACCTGTGACCTAGGTATGTCCCCTGATGGGGAATTGAACCTGCAACCTTTTGGTTTGTGGGCCAAACCACCTGAGCCACACTGGCCAGGGCTGATTGTCTTCTTAAAATGTTAAATCCAAACCTGTATTTTGGGTATTAAACCCTGCTTAATTATGATATATTATATCTTCCATATATTGCTGGATTCAATTTGCTAAAATTTTGTGTCTATGGATATTAGTCTATAGTTTTCTCTCTTTGTAAGATTTTTGTCTGAAATTCTTATCAGGGTGAACTTTACCTCATACCTTCTTGCTTTTGGTTTTGATCAGCTTAAGTAGAAGTTTGTTCATTTTATTGTTCTTATCAAAAACCATTTTGGTTTTATTGATTTTCACTATTGATTTCTATTAAATTAATTTTTCCTTTTATCCTTGATATTGTTTTTATGCTTAATTGGGGTTTAATTTGTTCTCCTTTTAGCTTCTTAAGGTAGATGGGGAGGTCATTGATTTAAGACATTTCTTCTTTTCCAGTAGAGATGTTTAATTTTATAAATGTTTCCCCACGTATTGCATTAGTGGTATGGTATCCCTGTAATTGATGTGTTGTTGAGGAGCCCAGGTTCTGGTTAAAAACCGATGTCACTTAAATATTAAAAAGAAAAAGGAAAAAAGAAAGCCAAACACATAAAACTAGAGACTAGAACAGTGATTGCCAGATACTTGGTGGCGGGAGGGGTATGGCGAAATACTATGTTGATCAAGGGTACAGACTTCCAGTTATAAGTCTGGGGATCTAATGTATAACATGGTGACTATAATTAATAATACTATACTTATACTTATTGTATATCTTAAATTTTCTAAAAAAAGTAGGTCTTAAGTGTTTTTACCATAAAAAAAGGTTAACTATGTGAGGAGCTAGGCATGTTAGTTAACTTGATTGTGGTAATCATTTCACAATATACTCATATATCAAATGATCACATTGTGTACCTTTAGAACTCATGTTGTACAACCTAATATATATAATTGTTATTTCTAAGGTATGCCTCAGTAAGCTGGGGGGGAAAAAAACACCTGTGTGTGATTATTTTAGGCCCAACCATAGAAAACTACACAGGCTTTACCTTGCAGGTTTCACAGTGGGAAGCTGCCCTCCCCACACAAGATCTGGTGCATAGTTAGTGTGCCAGAAGGAAATTGCAGTCATAGTCTCAAGTTTACCTGGTCAGCCATTTCTAATCCAGGAATCTTCATTCTGGGTCTCTTTAGCTGGGGCATTGGGTTGAGGTCTCCTTCAGTTACCTCCCGATGTCTTTTAATTGGAGAGGTAATGGGAAAACCATAAAGACACTGGTTTCACTATCGTTGAGAACTGTCCCACATGGTTTCAGGGACTGTAGCCTCACCGATAGGCAAGAGAGCCCCAAGGCTGGAGTTAAGCAAGGAGGCCTTGGGAAAATAGGCCACCGAGGAGACAAAGCCTGTCCCGCGGCAGCAGCGCAGCCCCTGCCTCCCTCACATCACCCTGCTTGGCCCCTGAGGATGGCTGGTTAGTCAGTGATTGGTAAGGTCCCTCAAGAGGCAACCTAAGACAGGCACAGTAACATGGGAGCCATCAGGGAAGGACTTGAGGGACTTGGAGAAGGGACAGAAGACCCTCACCCTTAGGCTTTGTTATGGCTGGAGTCCTCATTGTATCTGAAAGAAGTCTTCTCATCTCTTGGCTGCTCTGCTACCCTCACCTGACTCAGGCTTGAAACAATGCTAGAGGCAGGTACAGCCCTGAACTGGGCCAGGCGGTTCCTGGGGGCAATTAGGCCTAGAAAGGAATGCATCAAATCCTATGAAACCTGCTTTGATAAGAATGCCCTCAAGTTAATGACTACTGGTGTTTGGGGTCCAAGCATAGTATAAGTATATTTTCCCAGGTTTTAGGGCAGAATGGGCATCACTCTGTCTACCAGACCCTGACTCTGAAAGATTCTTGTAATCCCTTTACTGTTATCCTTAAACCATACCTCCTTCCTTTAATCATTACTGCTTAACATTGATTGATGAGCTTTACGCATGCTATGTATCCCTACAGGAACTAAACTCAATAAAAGCCCAAGGAGAAAGGTGCTCAGGGCTCTTCTCTGAAAGATTAGTCCACCTTTTCTCCTCAAGCAGATCTTGGGCATTTCAGTGTTGGGCATTTTCATTTCATCCACGATGCTGGGGGGCACCATGGGATGGAGCTTCCCCTTCACACTATGACTCTGTACCTAGTACTTTTCCATACCCAGCCCTTCCATCATGTCTTCTTAACCCCAGAGTGCATAAAACTGCTGGAGCATTTTGTTCAGGGCTCCCTTAAGAGTGAGAGGACACCTATGTCTCACTGACCTACCTGACTCTCAAACAGTGAGTGCACTGTCACAGGGGGGAATATAGATGAGAGGGGAGCAGGAACTTCCTCTAGTTTTAGACTCCTGCTTATGCCATCAAAGGAAGTGACTAAAGGTTAAATTAAATTCTCTCATATGTGATTTCTTGCTTTCACGAGCTACACCAACACCTGGCAACTTAGCTCTCTCTCTCTCCCATTTCAGCTGAGCTACTGACAGATGTGTTTTTATTTACATTCAGTTCAAACTATCTTCTAACTTACTGTTTGATTTACTCTTTGACCTATGAGTTATTTAGAAATGTGTGACTGTTTTCAAATTTTAGAAAATTGTCTAGTTATCCACCTCATTACTTTCTAACTAAAATGCATGTGGTCTGAGCAATATTTCATATCAATTGAATTATTTTAAATTTATTGAGACTTGTTTCCTGGCTCAGAATACCGTATGTCTTAGTAAATGTCCCAAGTTGTGTTGCAGCCTCTCTAGGCTGGACAGGTCCGCTCGGGGCTCGGGTAGATGGAAGAAGATGCATGGAGCCTTGGGAATGCTTGACATGCCTTTATTCGGGAGAATCACACAGGCACAAGCCTGAGTCCAAGATGGTGCCCCAACTCCCCACCCTGTCCAAAGCTCCTATCCCTTTTATACTAGCCCCAAACAAAGCAGGGCAATCAAGCCAGAAGGTGAAGTAACTATCATGAGCTGCACATGCGATCCTACTCAAGGCTATAGGGCAGTTTATCATACCCAAGGTTCAAGGCTGTGAGACCTGGACAAAAGCATGTGGGAACACTGCTTTATCAGAATCCTCCAAGGTTGTGAGAAGTTGCTCCTTCTGGTTACCCACATGTCTGGGTGAGAGAGCTGGACTGCCTCTACGTACCCTACACAAGTGCACTTGAGAAGAATGCCTCTCTTGTTGTCAGGCAAAGTAGTCTATAAATGCTAATTAAAGTGTTTGGAGAGCGCTGTTTAAGTCTACTGTATCCTTGCTGATGTTATGTCTCCTCGTTCTATCAATTATTAAGAGAGGGACATTGTAATCTCTAATCATTGTTATATAATTTTTATCTATACTTGTAGTTTTATTATTTTTTGTTGGTAGATGTACTTCTACTTACACTGCAAACCCTACATTACCTTTTGTTATAGTTGCTTAAATGGTAACATCTCTTAAAAAGATATAAATAATAAGACAACAAAGTTTTACACATTTATTCATGGAGTTACTGTTTCCAGTACTCTTCATTCCTTTGTATATATCCATGTTTCCCTCTGTTGTCATTTTACTTTTTCCTGAAATACATCCTTTTATCCTTATGTTAGTGTACATCTGCAGGAGATGAATTCTTTAGATTTTCTTTCTTTCTGTTTTTATGTTCAGAATGTTTACTAGGACATTTTTTATTTAATCTTTATTGTATTTTTTTCCATTTCATTTAGTCACCATTTACTCTCTTCTCCCCAGCAATCACCACTCTGTTGTCCATATGTTAAAATTTCTTTATTTCAGCTTTATTTTTGAAAGATATTTTCAGTCGGTGTTTTAGGCTGACAATATTCTCCCATAGTACTTTAAAGATGTTGCTCAATTATCCTCTTGGTGTCATTCTTTCTGGGGAAAAAAATCTGCCATCCTCATCTTTGTTCTTTGGTACGTATGTGTCTTCTAATTTTAAGATTTTTATCTTTATCCCTGTTTGATCAATTTGATTTTGCTGTGTCTTGTATTCTTCATGTTTGTCGTGTTTGGGATTTGTTGAGCTTTGGATTGGTAAGATTATGGTTTCATCAAAACTTGGATGTTTGGGGCTATTATTTTATCAATAGTTTTTCTGTTCCCTCCTTGAGCATCTCCAAATACATGTATGTCAGTCTGTCAGATGTTTTTCCACATCTTACAAGCTTTTTTTCATTGTTAAATTCTGTATTTTAACTTCTAAATTTTTAAATTCATTTTTTTTTCAGTGTTTGTTTTGGTAGTAACTATTACTATAGCTTCGAGATTACTAATTTCTTCTGCCAAGTCTAATTTGATACTAATCTTATTGAACATATTTTTCATTTTAGACAATTGCAGTTTTTACCCTTAGAAAATAAATTTAAGTCTTGGAATTATATTGCCCATAGTGTTATTAGGGGGCATATGGAATATAATAACTCCATGTCCTTAACTTCTAAATTCTGTGTTAATTCTGTGTTGGTTTTAATTGATTTCCTTCTTATGATAAGCCTTGCTTGCTCTTTGCTTTTTTGAAAGCCTGATAAGCTTCCTTGAGATCAGTGTTGTACATTTTACCTTGTTTGGGTCCTGGATATTTCTGTATTGCTTTAAAAATTCTTCAGCTCTTTCCTGAAATACAGTTGCATTACTTAAAAGATATTGATCCTAACTATATGATTTATTAGGCTGGTACAAAGCATCACTCAGTGTAGAGTTTTTTCTCAGTTACAAAGCAAGGACTTCTTAAATGGTCTACCTACTTCCTTGTAAATGTCTCCAGTCTGACTTGTTGGAGGTGCCTGATACTGTTCTCTGATATTTTCAAATGTTTCCCCCCTGGTGTTTGGTAGTTTCCTCACATATATTCACTGATTAATACTCTCCCAATCTGTGCATGTCTCTCATGTTCTCGTTATGTTCATTTCTCTCCTATTTAGTAAAGTTCTGTGAAATCTAGTCATCCTGAACTCTCTGAACTCTCAGCTCACCTTCTATATCACAAAGTATCCACTCCATCTGTGGTTTCTCTGGCTGTACTGAAGCCTGGGTCAGACAGGGAGCTTTTCTGGCTTGTTCTGCATCTCTTATGGATCACTGTTATTGTGTAAATTTCAGTATATTTAAAATTATTGTTTTACAAATGGGACTTCATCAAAATATGAAGCTTCTGTATGGCTAAAGAAAACATCAGAAAAATGAAAAGAAAACCAACTGTATGGGAAAATATATTTGCCAATGATACCTCAGACAGGGGTTTGATCTCCAAAATATATAAAGAACTAACATGACTCCAGTCCAGGGAGACAAACAATCCAATTAAAAAATGGGCAAAGGACCAGAACAGACACTGCTCCAAGGAGGACAAACGGAGAGCCCATAAGGCATGTGAACGGATGCTCAGCGTCACTAGCCATCAGAGAAATGCAGATTAAAACCAAAATGAGATACGACTTCACACCTGGTCAGAATGGCCATCACAAACAAATCAACAAACAACAAGTGCTGGTGAGGCTGTGGAAAAAAGGGAACCCTAGTATACCGTTAGTGGAAATGCAGACTGGTACAGCCACTGCAGAAAACGGTTTGGAATTTCCTCAAAAAGCTAAAAATGGAACTGTCTTTTGACTCAGCAAGTCCACTGCTGGGATTTTACCCTGAGAATCCCAAAACACCAATTCAAAAGAACCTATGCACCCCAATGTTCATAGCAGCACAATTTTCAATATCCAAGTTCTGGAAGTAACCTAAGTGTCCATCAGTAAATGAGTGGATCAAAACATTATGGTACATTTACACAATGGAATACTACGCAGTAGAAAGAAGGAAAAAGCTAGTACCATTCATGACAGCATGGATAAAACTGGACAGCGTTATGATAGGTGAAATAAGCCAGGAGGTGAAAGACAAATACCATATGATCTCACCTGTAAGTGGAACCTAATCAACAAAACGAATAAGCAAGGAAAATATAACCAGCAACATTGAAAGAAAAAAAGAAACTGATAGTAACGAGAGGGAAGGCAGAAGGAGGGTAACAGGGAAAAGAAAGGGAAGGGTCAAATCAAGGAACACGTATAAAGGACCCGTGGACAAAGCCAAAGTGGGGAAGGATTGAGGGTGGGAGGTGGTGGTGGGTGGGTCAGGGGAAAGTGGTGGCAGGAAAATGGAGATAAATGTATTTGAACAATTAAGAAATAAAATAAATGACAGAGAATTAAAAAAAAACTTGTTTTATATATTTGTCTAATTTTTTAAGTTATTTCAGACGTAGGTAGGATAAAGACTATCCTTTCCAACAATTATATATTTGGGGGAAAAAGAAAAAGCAATTGGTATTTATATGGTTTTAATACTTAAACATTTATCACTCCCCTGGTGGTGCAGTGGATAGAATCTGGTGCTCTCACCGCTGTGGCCCCAGTTCTACCTCCAGGCATGGTTTAACCCATGCCTTGTTCCTTGCACCCACTCTAGAAAGGAAAAGAAAAAAGAACAGGAAAAGGAAAAGGAAAAGTTGACAAGAATATAGCACAAACCCACTCAGTCATTTTAAATTCTCACTATAAAGTGAAATATTACCTATGTTATGAAATTTACCTAGTGAAGTTTATATATACACATACACACATACATACATGAATTTGACTGTGTATCTCCTATGCAGTTTATGAATATATACAAACATTTAGGTATGGAAGAGAGAAATCAAAGCTCAAATAGGCAAGGATGTTGGTGTTGTTAACAGGTCAAAGTTTTTTTTTTTTAAAGATATTATTTACTTTTTGAGAGGGGAAGGGAGGGAGAAAGAGAGGGAGAGAAACATCAATGTTTGGTTGCATCTCACACACCCTCTGCTGGGGACTGCAACCCAGGCCTGTGCCCTGACTGGGAATCTGAACTGTGTCCCTTTGCTTTTCAGGCCAGCACCCAATCCACTGAGCCACACCAGCCAGGGTATAGGCCAATTTTTAAAAAATAACTAATAGAAAAACTGATTTAGAAAGTGTTTTAATAGTCATGATCCAGAATTGATTGAATTAAAGCGGCTGTGCAGTGGGGAGAACATTTGGTACAAATACTGCCTAAACTTTTCTAAGTTGGTAGGTAAGTTTGAGACTAGTTAAGGAAAGAAACCAAACAGGTCCAGGTGATATGTAACTCTGTTTTTTATTAGGGTAAGTGTTAATGCTTATTAAAATATATACAATATTTTAAGAGGTATTTGATGAAACATATGATATGTAATTACCCATTATTTGAGCTTATTTTAACAGTTGGTCTCTGGGTCACCAAGTTAAATGATAATTATTAAAAGTTAAATTTTTATAAAAACATTGGTTAACTCATTTGGTTAGGTTAGTTACTTATATTTAGGTCCTTGGATAGATGTTGCTAATTTATAGTAACTGATGCTCCTGTGCATTGAAGCACATGCAAGTATACACTTGGAATGCTAAGAATTTTACATGAGCCACTGACTAGTTCTTGATAATATGGCAAGCAAAGTGATATATCTTCTCCAAAATATTTAATATTCATTGTGAGACTCTATTTCTCTCATATTTTAACATGGGAATTTTGAAGAAATCTTTTAGTTTAAATGGTGGAGTCAAACCTAGAAGCATTCTGAATCTCTGAGTAACTTTACAATAATAACTGAGTTAGAGAATTGCCCGGACCCGAAGTGGATTTTGCCTGGCAGAAATTCACTTTTATTTTGTTAAGCCAATGAATTATTTGATTTTGCAGTAGTATCTAGCCAATTCTAACTAACATAGAATCCTATGTTCTTGATCTGTGATATGGTGACTGATTAAATGATGTTATTAGTATGCCAGTATTTTAAATATGGTTATAATCGGTATAAATCAAAAAGGTAAATTTTATTTAATAAATGTAGTAGTATATTAAATTAGATATTCTGTTTGTGTCTATTTCTATATAATAAGAAAACAAAAGATATATGGTAGAATATAACTTGGTTATAAAAAACAATGAAATCTTACCATTTGCTACACATGGATGGACCTAGGGGGTATTATACTAAGAGAAATAAGTCAGTAAGAGAAAGACAAATACCAAATGACTTCACTTATACATGGAATCTAAAGAACAAAAGAAATGAACAAAAAAAAAAAAAAACAGAGACAGACTCATAGATACAGTGAACAAACTGAGGGTTGCCGGATGGGATGGGTGTGGAGGGGAAGAGTAAGAAAGGTATAGGGATTAAGAGGCACAAATTGGTATTTACAGAGTAGTCATGGGGATGTAAAGTACAGTGTAGGGAATATAGTCAATATTATTATAATTACTATGTATAGTGCCCAGTGGGTACAAGAATGATCAGGAGGACCATTTTATAAATTACATATTTGTCTAATCACTGCTTTGTACACCTGAACAAATATAAAAATAAATAGCTTGGTGGATGGACCTCGAGAAAACTATGTTAAGTTAGTCATTGAAAGACAAATACCATATGATCTCCCTTATATGTGGAATCTAATGAACACAATAAACTAAAGAACAAAATAGTAACAGAAGCTCCGGTACATGAAACAGACTGGCAGCTGTTGGAAAGGAGGGGAGGGGGAATGGGATGAAAGATGGTGAAGGGATTAACCAAAGAACATTTACACATGGAT
Organism: Pteronotus mesoamericanus; assembly: GCF_021234165.1. Taxonomy (NCBI): domain Eukaryota; kingdom Metazoa; phylum Chordata; class Mammalia; order Chiroptera; family Mormoopidae; genus Pteronotus; species Pteronotus mesoamericanus. The sequence goes on along the minus strand of NW_026555245.1, from coordinate 27,251,953 downwards.
ACAGACAACCATGTGGGAACTGACTTAGGGAGGAAATAAGGTGGAACTGGGTGGAGGTGGGGAAAGGGATAAAAAGGGTGAATGACTATAATATAAAAAACAACAAAAATAAGTAAACTAAAAAATGTATAAGTAAGTGATATTTATATACACATACCAACTAAGGCTGAATGAAGTATTGAAGTATAGTTTTAAGTGCTCCATGCTAATTCAAGTGGGCTTATCATAAGCAAAAATTTATACCATTATTAACACAAAACATCATATTCTTTGGTTATGTTGCTCATGAGAATTATTCTCTGACCTTCAGCTATAATAATATATATTATTCTCAGGGTTTTTCACTCTTTAGCATGATCAGATCATAGCTACATTTTAATCCTAGCTATCTCAACTCTTACTGCAAGTCTTTCATGGATCTGTCTTCAGTATTGGTGTTCCTGCAGATTTAATTATGCTTACACACTCAAAATTGAACTTCTAACATTTAGGTATTTCATTTCTCTTTATACAACAGCTGCTTGTGTGCTGGTGTTATTTTGGGTTTCCCTGAAGTCCAACCCAGAAAAGATTCATTTAAGCGTCTTTGGAATCAATAATAATTAAACAAAGACATTTCCTGTGAGCACTCTAAACTCAAGGAGTATGTAAAATTAGTCTGCCAGTTACTCATCAGGTAACAGTTCAGCTAGGAAAAATGTGAATCTTATACAACATGATCCAGTTAAAGTAAAAAAAAATGCATTATTCAAATCTAATTTTTTTTGTGTGATGGCTTTTCTGTGGGCTAATCATAATCAAATAAAATTAGAAATACATAATAAAAATTGACACTAATAATCTAAACTTATAGGGAATTAAGAAACACAAAGAGCTAAAACTCATAGAAATTCATAGTTATTGCAAAATAATATAAAAATCATTTTTGATGATAGGAGATATTTCCTGGTTAGACAATTGACCCTTTTAACAAACATTTCACTTATCCATATCCATCAACATATATGCTATTTAAAGTTATCCCTTAGAAAAAATAACAAATCTCTTCATGTCAGAAGCCTTTGAAATTGCAAACAGTATCACCACCAGACTGAATAATCTTCAATGACTAAGATCTAATAGATGTCATCTGATTATGTGAGAGAAGAGAGGGCCTTATTATAAGCTGTGATAGACCTAATTCCATCGCTGCCCTCATCTTTGCTTTCTAAAGTTATGCCCCATAATGTATATTTGATAGCAGACATCATGCAAGGTATCACCATTCATTCCATGGAGTTCTGCTCGTTGTTGGTCAATAGGTGCTAATATATACATGGATTAATATGTTAATTTCAAGTCAATATCCTTGCATTTTTTTAAAGACCTTACTCAAATTTATATGAATAAAATAGAAAAAAAATCAGACAACATTGGCCAAAGAGATCTATTTCTTATAAGCAGAACTTTGGGTAACTTCAAATTAGTTAGTGGGCAGAGGTTCAGTCTGCCTGTTCACAGTATCTTTTCCCTAAATTCTGTTTCAATGGAGCACTAGCAAGGCTAACTGGTAAAATGTTGACAGAGCAGGAAGAGTATCTGATAAATGCTGTTACAAATATGCAGTCGTTATGTCCCATAAATTATGTGGTACAAATTAGAAATTGAGGAAAATGTTAAGTAGTTGTTAAAAATTAATGTTTAGTCTTGGTTGTGATTTGTAGTGTTTTAGTGAGTTTCCCAAATGCTTTCTTGATAAGTCTCTTATGCTTTGGTTACTCTATATTGTCTCAGAGGCAGAGAATGGAAGACAGTGAAGGACCAAAGAGAACATGAGTCACTAGAGAAGCTGACACCTCATTAGCTTTACAAAACTCAGTCTGCTTTTCCTTGTATACCTTTAAAGCCCTGAGAAGACAAAACGTTTTATCAAATTCCAGGCAATGAGAACAAATGAAATAGTCTAACTAGGTCAAAAATGCATGCCCTTACCAGAGCTGAATCAAGATTAATCTAATAACCTAGTAAGGAACTGTAAGATACTTGCAATTTTTAAAAGAAATTTTTAAAAAATGTATGTAAGTGTTTTAGCCTTTTTAATTCATGAAAAATTTGCAAGCAAAATTGTTTCTATACATCCTAATCAAATAAGAGTAACACCTTTATCAGACATTAACCCAGCAAGCCTCTCTTGGATACCTACTGTGTGCAGCGCAGTATAAAAAGTAAACTAGGAAATACACGCTGTGTAGAAACATACAAAGAAGAGAAATTGTCCCTGTTACAAGATACTCAATGTTTCTTGAAGGAAATAAATTGTATGCACATTAAATAGCCAGAGAATATAAGAAAACCTAAGACAGTTGAAATACAATACACAAATGTAATTCAAAACCAGAAAAATAAAAAGAAAGTAATTGAAATAGTGGTAAGAGAACTATCTTGGATTTAACAAAACAGTGTTCAATATATCTTATACTTACTTGGTGGATGACCTTGGCCAAGTCAAGCATATTTCAATTCCAGTCATTCATGGACTAAGAGCAAGTAATAAAATCTTCCTGATAGGTTTGATGTAGAGATTTAATGAGGCAAAGAATATGATTGTGCTTTAACAATAGTAAATTACCAATAAAGTGAAAAGTTTTGTCAGGAAGGGCCATTTTACTCTGGGGCGCCTATTAATGCTTTGCTCACATATGTAGCTACAGAAGATAACTGGGAGGGGCTTTTTACATCATCTTCTTCTACATCTTCATTTTTACATATGCCTAAATTGTGGCTCACAAAAGTTGAAATAAATTTTGTCTTATTTTTTAAAAAATAGGTTCCTGGAATATAGTAATAAGTAGAAACATGTATCTTATTACTTCTCCCTTAGGGTTTTGCAAAATCAACACAGTATTCTTTCTGACATTAAAAATGAAGAGATGGAAAAATCATAGCTCTACAACTCAAGAAGCTCAAATAGTGGAGAGAAGACAACTATTAGTATCCTTTCCCCACTCAAGAAAAAAGGTTTAATAATAAGTGTACGTTAATGGTGTGGTGGTAGAAATATAAGATGAAAGGTCCCTTAATTTAGAAATATATGCCATTATATGTCTAAACACATTAATTTTAGATCACATTCCTATACTTTTCAGTTAGATAAAAATTTTCCCTTTACACATAAGCCAGAAATTATTCTTGCCACTGAAATCAGCTTTCTAATTTGTCTTTAATTGCCTATTCATGGGCAGAGAAATCACTTAAAGCAAATGGCATTATGAAAAAATAATGTTCATAATTTTATTCTAATTTTATGACCATATTTGCTTAAAAGATTACACCTGTCTAGTATAATTAATAACAATCAGGCTCTAATAGTCATACATTAGATTACTTGTAAGTATATGACTTGGAAATCTTGTAAAGTTTATTTGAAAAGGTTTTCATATCTAGTTAATCATTTAAGTTTTGCCTTAGCCGAAGGTTACAAGTCCTATTATTTCTATCCAAAATGCTGGGAATTCTTTAATGACTACATGAGGGTTTCTAAAATGTTTTTTCTTATTGTACAAAAAATATTTGGGTATGTAAATAAGTTCCTACAGTCAATTTTTGTAGATTGTATATTCAAATAATACTAGAATTATACTATCCTTTGTATTTTCATGGTATCAATTATAATGTTTAATTAATAATTTTATTTATTAGAATCCTTTCATTCTGTTTTGCTAAGTGTAGCAAAAATTTGTCTACTTTTATTATTTTTATAAAAATGAGCTCCTTGACATGGCTGAGTGGATTGAGTGCTCCCTGTGAACCAAAGGGTCCTCAGTTCAGTTCCCAGTTTAGGGTACATGTCTGGGGTGTGGGTCAGGTCCCCAGTAGGGGTTGCATGAGAGGCAACCACACATTGATATTTCTCTTCTTCTCTCTCTCCCTCCCTTCCTCTATCTAAAAATAAATAAATAAAATCTTTTTAAAAAATGAGCTCCTTGTTTTATTGATCTTTTCTGTAAACTTTTTAGTTTCTATTTTATTATTTCCACTCTGATCTTTACTATTGCCTTTCTTCTATTAACTTTGAGCTTCATTTGTTCTTGTTTTTTCTAGTTCCCTGAGATATAAAGTTAGGTTGTTGTTTGAGATATGACAGCATTGCCGAGTAGAGGTCTTGGTTGGCAATTTTTTTCATTACTGTGAATATATCATTCCACTCTCTTCTGGCCTAAAATGCTTCTGCTGCAAAACTCTATGGCAGTCTGAGAGGACTCCCTTGTAAGTAACAAGTTACTTTTCTCTTGCTCTTTTTAAGGTTCTCTCTTTGTCTTTAAATTTCAACAATTTAATTATAATATATGTTGGTGAATATTTATCTTCTTGGTGCTACTTTTGGAGCTTCCTGCCTCTAGGTAAATGTTTCTTTTTATAGGTTAAGGAAGTTTTCAAACATTATTTCCTTGAAAAGTTTTCTTCTCCCTTCTTTCTTTTGTGACCTCTTTAATACATATAACAGGCTGTTTGATGGTGTCTCATAAGTCTCTTAAGCTATCTTCACTCATTTTCATTGTTTTTCCTTTTTGCTTCTTTGAGTGAATTTCACTACCCAATAATATTTTGCTGATATTTTCTTCCAGTTGATCTAGCCTGCAATTGAACCCCAGTATTGTATTTTTCAGTTAAATTGTATTCTTCAGATTATGATTACTATTGAGTATTCTCTCTCCCTCCCAATATTGTCATTTTGCTCATGCATGTCTTTTCAGACCTCAGTGAGCATCTTTAGGACTATTAATTTGAATTCTCTCACTTTTTTCTGTTAAGACATTTTTCTGGAGTTTTATCCTTTTTTTTTGGAATACATTCCTCTGTTTTCTCATTTTTCTTAATGTGTTTTTGTTTTCTTTGCATTACATAAAACATCCACCACTACGAATATTGATAGAATGGTCTTGGGCTGGAGAAGAACCTCATCAGTCAGCCTGGCTGCCTCTCAAACCTGTGAATAATCCAATCCATCGTCTTTGTTTTCAGTGGCTTTCAGTAGCTGAGGGTGTACGGAGACCCATGAGTGTCCCAAACATAGAGTTGGGCACTTCCGTCTCCCTGTGCTGGGCTCAGGAGCATAGCTATGGAAGGGGTGCTCCTGTACCCCATTATATCTGCTTTTTGGTTTGCTACAGTCCTGTGGGACTTGTGAATGCAAAACTCATTAGCTATCAGAGCTAGTAATTAGGGAGCTGTCCCTCAGGTGGCAGGCACAATAGCTTTTGTGTTAAACATAAGGACAAGCTCATCCAACAGAGATGCTGACAACCTGGTTTTACTGTTGGAGCTAGCTAGAGGAAGAAGGCAGGAGATGTGTCCTCCAGCTTCCCTGGTTTCTGGGGTGGATCACAGCCAGATCTAGGTATGTGCTAAGTTAGAAGCCTATCCCTTAGTCAGAATCTTTTAAAGTATGAAGAAAAACACCTTTTGGGAAAGACTAGGAGATAGAAGCTTTTGCATGTTCCTTCTACACTAATGCTTGGGGAAGGGGTAGCCAGTTAAAAACTGCCTATTTGTTTGCTACAGTTACTGCATTTTGCTGTGCATAATACCCACTCATGTTTTTGGCTCAAACTTTCAGGAAAAAAATCTTTTAGTTTTAATTCAATTATTTATTTATTTAGACACTTGTTTTTTTTGTATTATATAGTAGATTTTAGCATTTATTTTTTTAACATATTAGGATACTAGAAACTCTATGTAACGAATAGTTACAAAACACAAGAACAGATACCACGTATTTCAGGTACTACCCATATATAATGTACACCTTTATTTTTCCCTCAAAAACTGGGGCAAAAAAGTGCATGGTATATATATTACAGATTATATATCATCTCATCAGAAAAATTTATATATATTTTTATATATATATATATATAATCCTAATGACTCCACAATAAAACTGTTACAGTTAATATATAAATTTAGTAAAGTTACAGAATACAAAACCAACATACAAATTCAGTTGTGTTTTTCTATAAAATAAAAATAGACCCTCAGAAGGAGAAATTAAGAAAGTGTAGCCATTTACAATGGCATCAAAAACTATAAAATATCTAATAATAAATGTTTAAAAAGATTAATGGTGTGTACACTGAAACCTATAAGACATAGATGAAAAAAAGCACACACACACAAAATAGAAAGATAATCCATGCTCATGGATTGGCAAATTAATATTGCTACACATGTCCATACTATCCAAAGCAATCTATAAATTTAATGTAATATCTACCAAAATTTCAATGACATTTTTCACTGAAATAGAACAATCCTAACATTTTAAAATTTTTTTAAAAATTGTTTCATTTTTTTTTATTCCTCTTCAAGTACAGTTGTCTCCATTTTCCTGCCACCATTTCCCCCTGCTCCACCCACCCCTACCTCCTATCCTCAATCCTTCCCTGCTTTGACTTTGACCATGGGTCCTTTATACATGTTCCTTGACTTGACCTTTCCATTCCCTTTCCCCACCTCTTTTCTTCCTCCCCTCTTGATTCTGTTGGTTTCTTTTTTCTTTCAATGTTGCTGGTTATATTTTCCTTCCTTGTTTTTTTGTTGATTAAGTTCCACTTAGAGGTGATGATACGATATTTGCCTTTCACCCCCTGGCTTATTTCACCTGTCATAATGCTCTCCTTTTCCATCCATGCTGTCACAAAGGATAGAAGCTCTTTCCTTCTTTCTGCTGCATAATATTCCATTGTGTAAAAGTACCATAGTGTTTTGATCCACTTATTTATTGATAGGCACTTAGGTTGCTTCCAGCCCTTGGCTATTGTAAATTGTGCTGCTATGAACATTGAGGTACATAAGTTTTTTTTTTTAATTGGCATTTTGGAATTCTTAGGGTAAAATCCCAGCAGTGGAAATGCTGGGTCAAAAGGCAGTTCCATTTTTAGCTTTTTGAGGAAATCCCATACTGTTTTCCACAGTGGCTGCACCGGTCTGCCTTCCTACCAACAGTGCACTAGGGTTCCCTTTTCTCCACAGCCTCTCCAGCACCTGTTGTTTGTTGATCTGTTTATGATGGTCATTTGGACTGGTGTGAAGTGGTATCTCATTGTGGTTTTAATTTGCATTTCTCTGATGGCTAGTGATGCTGAGCATCCTTTCAAATGTCTCTGAGCCCTCTGTATCTCTTCCTTGGAGAAATGTCTGTTCTGGTTCTTTGCCCATTTTTTAATTGGGTTGTTTGTCTTCCTGGAGTGGAGTTGTGTGAGTTCTTTATATATTTTGGAGATCAAACCTGTGTCTGAGGTATCATTGGCAAATATATTTTCCCATACGGTTGGTTCCCTTTTTATTTTGCTGATATTTAGCAGTGCAGAGCTTCTTATTTTGATGAAGTCCCATTTGCTTATTCTTCCCTTTATGTCCCTTGTCCTAGGGGACATATCAGTGAAAATATTGCTGCGTGGAACACCTGAGAGTTTCCTGCCTATGTTCTCCTCTAGGATTTTATGGTGTCATGACTTAATTTAAGTCTTTTATCCATCTTGAGTTTATTTTTGTGTATGATGTAAGTTGGTGGTCAAGTACCATTTTTCTGCATGTAGCTGTCCAGATCTCCCAACACCATTTGTTGAAGAAGCTATATTTATTTATTCCATGGTATTCTTCTGCCCCCTTTGTCAAATATTAATTGACCGCAGAGCCATGGGTTTATTTCTGGGCTCTTTATTCTGTCCCATTGATCTGTGTGTCTGTTCTTATGCCAGTACCAGACTCTTTTGATTACAATAGCCTTGTAATATAGTTTAAGGTCAGGTGTTGTGATCACTCCTACTTTGTTCTTCTTTCTCAATATTGCTGTAGTTATTCAGGGTCATTTATGGTTCCATATAAATTTTTGAAATGTTTGTTCTATGTTAGGAAGTGCCCTGCCTGATTTCAAGAGCTGTAACCCTGCTGACAGGCTGGAGGGCCCCAAGGCTGTAAATAATCAGGAGGCCTTGGAAAAAACAGGCTCCTGAGGAGAATTGGCCTATTCCCCCCAACCCCCAGCAGGGACATAGCCCCTGTTTCTCTGTTTTGCTGTGGAGGACTGGTGATCAATGATGGGTAAGTTACCTTGAGCTGCGGTATACAACCTAAGACAGGTCCCAGCTGGTATTGGCAGCAGACAAGAAATTGGAGGGACATGGAGAAGGGGCAAAGAGGCGCCTGCACCTCTCAGCTTGGCTTGGACATGGCCAAAATCCTCATAATAGTTGAGAAGCAGTTTCCTTATCCCTTGGTGGCTCCATACCCATACCTGGCTCTGGTTTGAAACAGTGCAGGAAAAACAGCTCTGAATCAGATCTGGCAGGTCCCAGGGAAATCAGGCCTAAAAGTAAATTCTTTAGAGTGTGCTTTGTTCCTCCCTCAAATCTCTGGTCAGCTCATGCTGCGAAGGACCTTTACTTTATTTACACCCCTTACCCTATATCATTAGGATATTTACATTATCTTTACCCTATATCTTTAAGGCACCTTTAAGTCTACTTCCCCCTTATCTATAGTCTCTATTGTTGATTCTAGTCTCCTCTCGGACCCATGTAAATCAGTATACTCCTACCACTTGTCTTCTTAAAAGCATCATATATTCTCTGTGAAACTTATCATACTACTGTAATGAGATAACATATGCATTCCTGTTATCTAGCCCCACTGATAAGATTTTCAATAAAAGCCTTGGAACAAAGGACAACAGGGCCTTCTCCACTAGAGGGATGTGCCACAGCCTTCTCCAGTAAGAGGGAAGTGCCACAGCCTTCTCCAGTAAGAGGGAAGTGCCCCCGTCTGCTCTCCGAGCAAACAGAGAAGTGTTTGCTATGTTTTGTGTTTATCCCCCTCATCCGTGACAACACCAGGACAGGCTCTGTGGGATTCAGAGCCCTGCTCCCATCTCAGCTGGACCCTGCTGGTTTCCCTCAGGTTAAGGGGGTACCGCGTTCCCAGTGGTGCTCCCCTGCGGTGGCGTGCCCCCTCTAGCCCCCATGCAGTGTGACAGTTCTATATCTGTGGAATATATCATTAGTGTTTTAATAGGGATTGCGTTGAGTATATAAATTGCTTTGGGTAGTATGGGCATTTTGATGATATTCTTACAATCTATGAACATGGTATATGTTTCCATTTATTTGTGTCTTCCTTAATTTATTTCTTCAGTGTTGTGTAATTTTGTGTACAGTTCTTTTATCTCCTTGGTTACCTTTATTCCTATGTACTTTATTTTTCTTGTTGCTATAGAAAAATGGGATTTTTTTGCCTGATTTCTGATTCTGATATTTCATTGTTGGTGTACAAAAATGCCTTTGATTTCTGAATATTGACTTGGTATACCACTGTTTACCCAAATTCACTTACTAGGTCAAGTAGTTTTTTGGTGGAGTCTATAGGGTTTTCTATGTACACTATCATGTCATCTGCAAACAATGACAGTTTTACTTCCTCCTTTCCTATTTGGATGCCCTTTATTTCTTTTTCGTGTCTAATTACTGTGACTAGGACTTCTAATACTATGTTGAATAGAAGTCATCAAAGCAGACATCCTTGTATTGTTCCTAATCTTATGGGGAAAGCTTTTAGTTTTGCCCATTAAGTATGATGTTGACTCTAGGTTTTTCATATATGGCCTTTATTATGTTGACGTATGCTCCCTTTATTCCCACTTTGCTGAATGGTTTTATCATAAATGGGTGCTGTCTGTTATTAAATGCTTTTTCTGCATCTATCGAGATGATCATGTGGCTTTTTTTCTTTCCTTTTGTTTATGTGATGTATTACATTTATTGATTTGTGAATATTGTACCATCCTTGCATCCCTGGGATGAATTCCACTTGATCATGGTGGATGATCTTTTTAATACACTGCTGGATGTGGTTTTCCAATATATCGTTGAGGATTTTAGCATATATGTTCACCAGTGATATTGGAATGCAGTTTTCTTTCTTGGTTGTGTCTTTATCTGGTTTTGGGATTAGAATGATGATGGCCTCACAAAAAGAGTTTGGGAGCTCTCCATCATCTTGGATTTTCTGTAAGAGTCTGAAAAGGGGTTAGCTGTTCCTTAAATGTTTTGTAAAATTCTCCTGTGAAACCATCCAGTCCAGAGCTTTTGTGTGCTGCAAGTTTTTTGATTACTGCGTCAATTTCACCAGCTGTTATCAGTCCGTTCAGGCTTTCTGCTTCTTCATTTGGTGTTGGGAGGTTATATTTTTCTAGAAATTTGTCCTTTTTACCCAGGTTTTCAAATTTCTTGGCATATAATTGTTCATATTAATTTATTACAATCATTTGTATTTCTGTTGTAACAGTTGTGATTTCTCCTCTTTCATTTCGGATATTACTTATTACGGTCCTCTCCCTTTTATTCTTGGTGAGTCTGCTTAAAGGCTTGTCGATCTTTTCAAAGAATCAGATCCTGGATTTATTGATCCTTTAAATTGTTATTTTAGTCCCTATGTCATTCAATTCTGCTCTGATCTTGACTATTTCCTTCCTTCTACTTGATCTGGGCTTTCTTTGTTGTTGTTTCTCCAGTTCTTGAAGGTATAGGTTTAGGTTGTTTATTTGAAATGTTTCTATATTTTTAGGTAGGCCTGTATTGCTATGAACTTCCCTCTCAGGACTGCCTTCACTGTGGCCCATTGGTTTTGGACTATGGTGTGTTCATTTTCATTTGTTTCCAGAAACTTTTTGATTTCTTCTTTGATCTCATTATTGACCCATTCATTATTTAATAGCGTACTAGTCAGCCTCCATGAGTTTGAGTGCTTTTGAGTTTTTCCTTGAGGTTGGTTTCTAGTTTCAAGCCCTTGTGTCCTGAGAAAATGCTTCTTATGATTTCAATTTTCCTGAATTTGTTGAGTCTTGTTTTGTGTCCTATCACGTGGTTGATCTTTGAAAATGTTCCATGTGCATTTGAAAAGAATGTGTATTTTGCTTCTTTGGTATGAAAGGTTCTATATATGTTATTTAAGTCTATTTGATCTAATGCATTGTTCATTTCCACAATATCCTTGTTGATGTTTTGTTTGGAAGATCTGTCCATTTTTGACAGTGGGGTGTTAAAATCCCCTACTATCAGTGTCTATATCTTTCTTGAAGTCCTCCAAACTTTTCCTTATATATTTGGGTGCTCCTATGTTGGGTGCACGTAGGTTTACAACGTTTATGTTTTCTTGATGGATTCTTCTTTTGAATGTTATGAAGTGTCCTTCTTTGTCTCTTTTTATGGCTTTTGTTTTGAAAACTATTTTGTCTAATATAAGTACTGCTACTCTGGCTTTTTTTCCCTGTCCATTTTCTTGGAATATTTTTTCTATCCCTTTTTTTCATTCTGTGTAAGTCTTTTGTTCTGAGGTAGGTGTCTTGTAGGCAGCATATGTGTGGGTCATATTTTCGTATCCATTTAGCTACCTTATGTCTTTTGATTGAAGCATTAAATCCATTGACATTTAAAGTTATTATTAATAGGTACTCATTTTTCCATTTGTACCTGTGTTCCTCTCTCAATTTTTTCTTCATTTTCATAAAGCAGTCCCTTTAGCATATCTTGCAATACTAGTTTGGTGGAGGAGTATTCCTATAGCCTTCTTTTGTCTTGGAAACTCCTTATTTCACATTCCATTTTAATTGAGAGCCTTGCTGAGTAGAGCAGTCATGATTTTCATTACTTGGAATATTTCTTGCCATTCCCCTCTGGCTTGGAGTGTTTCTATTGAGAAGCCAGCTGGTAGCCTTTATTGGGGCTCCCCTGTATGTTACTTCCTATTTCTCCCTGGTGCATTTAGGATTCTCTCCTTGTCTTTGTTATTTGCCATTTTAATTTTGATGTGTCTTAGTGTGGGCCGCATTGGGTTCCTCTTGAATGGGACCCTCTGTGCTTCCTAGACTTGTGTGACTTTTTCTCTCCTCCAATTATGGAAGTTTTCCATCATTACTTTTTCAAACAGGTTCTCTATCCCTTCCTCATCCTCTTCTTCTTCTGGTATTCCTATTATATGGATATTATTACTTTTCAGGCTGTCCTGCATTTCCCTCAAGTCCTCTTCATTATTTTTGTCTTTTGCTCATTTTCTTGCTCTTTCTTGGAGCTTTCTTCTACCTTGCAGTCCAGCTCACTGATTTGATCCTCTTTTTCATGTAGCCTGCTTTTTGATTCTTTCTACTATCTTCATCAATTCAGAAATTGTATTTTTCATCTCCTCTTGCCTCTTGTCAATAGTTTCTATGTCCTTTTCCATGCTGATATAGTTTTCAGAAAGTTCCTCATAGTTTCCCTGTAGTTTTTGGTAATTCTCACTGGTTCTCAAAACAATTAGAACCATTGTTTTGAACTCAATATCTGATAGTTTACTTGCCTCTATTTCATTTAGTACTCTTTCCAAGGATACCTCCTTTTCTTTTAGTTGAGGATTATTTCTTTGTCTTCCATTATTTGTGAGACTCTTTTTTGTGAGACTCTTCCTTTTTTGCTTCTGCTTCTTAAATTGATCTGTTTTGACTTCCTGACTGTGGTGTGATCTTCTGTGGTAAGAGACCTGTGAGATTCAGTGGTGCAGTATTCTTGATCTCCTGAACTTTATGCTTTTGGATGCCTTTTATGCCATTTATGTTGGCTCTCTGGAAGTAATTGTGTTTTGATTGTTGTTTGGTCATTCTTTAGTGGGTCCTTTCCTATAGCTGGTTGAAGGCAGGTCTCTCTGCTTACCATGTCTAGTGTTTCTTTGTGCAGTTGATGTCAGAACAAAACCACAAAGCCCAGGAAACAGACCCACATCCACAAAAATAACTCCCCCGTGCAATCCCACTATCAACAGCAAATGAACCAGTATTTATAAGGCTGTAAAGAGATAAAACTATCATAAGAAAGGAGAGAAATAAACTATTAGTTTAAAATCTACTGACTTAATATGGACATATTTGATGGACCAGAAATGAATTTTAAAAACCTATGTAGTACAGAAAATATTGTAAATCATGGAGAAGACCACAGAAGATTTCATCTCGGTAGCCTCTAGTATTTATTGCTGGATCCGGCTCTGGTAATATCAGCTGTTGAACCCATCTGACCTTAGGCAGTCTGTTCAAGACTTCCAGGAATCTACTGTCTGTGGCTGTCTCCTTCAATTGTTAATCTAGTCACTCTGCACTCAGCAGTCAGGTTTAAGCACCACAGGGCAGGGCAGAGTTTCTCCTGTGGGGTGTGGCTATTGTGTCCCCTTAGGCTGCTGAGAGAGGAGGGGTCTGCCTGAACAAGATAGCTGCTGCTTTATGGAGGACCATTCAGCACTGGTATCCTGCTGGCTAACTCAGTTCTTTTCCCAAAGCCTCTGTCTCCAGCTTCTCCTCAGGTACCTCTAGTACACTCTGCACCTTCTTTAGCCAGGGGTCTACTATCTGTGGCTGCCACTCTGTACACAGCAGTCAGGCTTAAGCACCATAGCTAGAGCAGAGCCCCCTGGGATGGGGTTATTGTGTCCTTTCAAGCTGCTGCCGCTCAGGGGAGTGGTCTGCCTGAGCAAGATGGCTGCTGTTGTATGGGGGATGAGTCAGCACCAGGATCCCACTGACTACTCTCTCTGTACTCTCCCCAAAGCCTCCATCCCCAATCTCTCCTCATGTGTCTCTAGCCAACTCTGCGCCTTCCTTTGCTGGAGCCCAGAATAAGTGGTTGCAAATAAAAATTTATGTGTTGACCCTTTAATCAGCTCTTTGAGTCTCCAGCCACCTGGAACAGAGCAACCCTGCCAGTTTTTGCAGCTGGTTGTTATCTGTGTACATTTTGGGCTCTGGTGCTCTAGGCTGGGGATCCCTGCTTATGCTTAAACCCCACTCTTCTCAGGGGGATCCAACTGGCCATTTAAATATCCCTCTGGTGCTCCTGTCTGTGGGGTCCCAGTCAGCCTTCTTACTCTCCACTGTACTGTTTACCAGTCAGTTTGTGCTGAAGCTGATTCCTCTGTCTGTTCGAGGTTATAAGGCTCCTCTGTTGCTATTGTTCAGTTGTTTGTTCCAGGTGATTTCTTCACAATTTAGTTGTAATTCCATATTGTTCCTGGGAGGAGGTCAGTGTGACTTCCATTCACTCCTCTACCCTCTTGCCCCTCCTAACTTCTTTATAGAACCACAGAAGACCCCAGAAAGCTAAAGCAAGCCTGATAAGAGTGATCAAAGCCATAAATATCACAATTCCTGGTATTAAATTATACTAAAAAACTATAGCAATAAAAACAGTGTGATGCTGGCACAAATATAGACACATAGAACACAACAATATAAAGAGTCCAAAATTAAACCAATTATATAATATTCAAAAAGAGAGCCAAAAAACACCCAATGGTGAAAGGATAGTCTCTTCTACAATCAGTGCTGGGACCACTGGATATACACAGGCACAACAATGAAAGTGGACTCCTACTTCATAGCAATCATACAGATTAACTCAAAATGAAGTAAAGATTTGAATGGGAGACTTAAACCTAAAAAAACTCCAAGAATAATTCATATCCTAGAATAAAGCACAGGCACTAAGGTCCTTGATGTTGGTTTTAGTGATGGTTTTTCAGATTTGACACTAAAAGCAGAAGCAACAATTGGGGCAGCATCATACCAAAAACCTTCTACATAGCACCTTTAACCATAAGCAAAGTGAATAGGTGAATAATGAACTGAGAGAAAGTATTTGTAATTCAAATGTCTGATATAGAGTATAATGAATTCATACAACTCAATAGCCCAAAAGGTCTGTTAAAAAGTAAATATGTTTTTCTGCCTTTTTTTCTTTAAAAATAAGCAACATAGGAAGTTTAAGAATCCTAGCAATCTCAAAGAGCACAAACATAATTGTATCATATAGACATACAAATAGAGCTTTGCTTGAAAAAAAATAAAATACCTAGGGATAAACTTAACCAAGGATGTAAAAGAGCTGAAGTTGGAAAATTATGACTCTGAAGAAAGAAATTGAAGAAGATACAAATAAGTGGAAGTACATACTGTGTTCATGGATAGGATGAATTAACATCATTAATATGTAACAGGGCAGAGGAAAGCAATGGGGAAAAAGGCAGGACAACTGTAACTGAACAACAGTAAATGAAATTTAAAAATAATTTTAAAAGTGTCCATACCACTGAAAGCAATCTATAAATTCATCACAATTCTTATCAAGATTCCAATGATGTATTTCACAGTAGAACAAATATTTTTAAAAATTATATGGAACCACAAAAGGTCCCCATATAGCAACAATGATCCTGAAAAAGAAGAACAAAGTTGGAGGAATCACACTACCTAATATCAAACTATACTACAAGCCTATAGTGATCAAAACAGCCTGGAACTGGCATAAAAACAGACACATAGCTCAATGGAAGAGAGTAGAGTCCAGAAATAAAACCACACCTTTATAGTCAATTAATATCCAACAGAGGGAGCAAGCACATACAATGGGCTAAAGATAGTTTATTCAATAAATGGTGTTATGAAAATTGGACAGATATGTACAGAAAAATGAAAGTAGACCACTTTCCTGTACTATAAACAAGAATAAATTCAAAATGTATCAAAGAATTAAATGTTAGACATGAAACCATAAAAATCCTAAGAGAATATATAGGCATCAAAATCTTGTTCATTGCTCATAGAAATATTTTATCAGATATATCTCCCCAGGCAAAGGAAACAAAAGACAACATAAACAAATGGGACTTCATTAAACTAAAAAGTTTTTGTGCAGCAAAGAAAATCATCAACAAAGTAAAAAGACAACCCACAGAATGGGAAAACATATCTTCTGATACATCTGATAAGGGGTTAATATCCAAAATTTATAAAGTACTTACAAAACTCAATACAAAACAACAACAACAAAAACAATTACATAATGGGCAAAGAACTGAATAGATACCTTTCCAAAGAGGACATGCAGATGGCCAATAGACATAGGAAAAGAAGCTCAATGTCACTAATTATCAGAGAAATGCAGATACACATCACATTGAGATAGCATCTCACACAATTCAGAATGGCTATCATCAATAAATAAAAAAAAACAACAAATGCTGGCAAGGATATGGAGACAGGGGAAACTTTTTGCAATGTTGGTTGGAATACAGACTGGTGCAGCCATTGCGGAAAGTGGTATGGTGATACCTCAAAAAAATTAAAAATGGATCTGCCTTTTGACCTAGCAATCTCACTTCTGAGAATATTTCCAAGGGAACCCAAAGCACTAATTTGAAGAACATAAGCACCCCTATGTTCACTGTAGTGTTATTTACAGTTGCCAAGATATGGAAGCAGCCCAAGTGTCCATCAATAGATGAGTGGATAAAACAACTATAGGATACTTATACACTGGAATTCTACCTGGCTACAAAAAAAAAGAAAGAAAGAAAGAAAGAAAGAAAGAAAGAAAGAAAGAAAGAAAGAAAGAAAGAAAGAAAGAAAGAAAGAAAGAAAGAAAGAAAATTTTACTCTTTGACAGCATGAACGGACCTGGAGAACATTATGCTAAGTGAAATGAGCCAGTCAGAGAAAAACAAATACCATATGATTTAATTGATATCTGGAATCTAATGAATGAACTGAATTAACAAGCAAAACAGGGACAAATAGATGGAGAAAAATAAATGGAGAACAGATGACAGGTAGTGGTGGGGGAGGGGTTAAGGGATAGAGGCACTGAAGAAAACCTCATGGACGTGGACAACAGGGTGGTGATTGCTGGGGGGAGTGGAGTATAAGGAGACTAAATGGTAATGGAAAAAATATAATAAACATTATATAAAAAAGAAATAGGGTTCCAAAAAAGGGATACTGATCTGGAGAGCTGTCCCTACACTGCAGCTTGTAGCCTGATGATTACTGAACAACCTCCAGAGATTTATGGTAGTCACAGTGGTCATGCAGAGTAGCTGGTTAGCATTCTATAAAAAAAGTTGAATCTGTGCCTGTGTTCTTAATGTTCAGTTCATCATATCTACCTGAATGAACAAGAATATAGGAAAAAAAATAATTTCAATGTAACAATTCCATTTGCTACTCCACCTAATGGGATAACCGTTATTTAATTCAACCATTCAACAAGCATAAATTCAATTATTTCTTCCAGTTACTCTGTTAGGAATATAATTTGTGGTTTTTCCTGGAGGTGAGGCAATGAATTGAATTCATTCTCACATACTTAAGCATCCCATTTATCTTATTTATAAATCAAAAAGGATAATGTATAGACTCTATTACAGCAAAGATAATCAATAATTTTAGAGATATATGAAACAAAATCACCTCCTTTGAAGCCACAAGACCAGGTTCTAGCTCTGAGTACAGTATGTACAATGGCCACATGTCAGCCTCTCTCCATCTCATTTGTTTCTTCATTGTTGAAATGTTGAAAATAATACCTTCCTTGAAACACCAAAGACATATTTTAGAAATTACTACAACTCATACTAGGCAAAATATAAAGCACTGAGCATTTAAACTTCCATTAAATATGTTTTAACTTACAGAGTTTCTTTCATGATATCACAATGGTAGGATCTGCATTCATTCATATAAGCTTAAGTGGCAAAATTCATAAAATGGGAACTGAATCTTGATTAGAATAAACCTTCTTGAAATAGTCCCAAAACATGGATTGCCTCCCTTAAGTGTTTCATTTTCTTAAACCCCAATCCAATATTTTTATGTTTCTGACAAAATGGCAAAGCCTTGTCTTTCTTGCCCATTACAGCTATACATCTGAAAAAAAAATTTTTTTTATATCACTGTTTAATTCTAAATCACACAGTGCATTGCAAACCATAAACATCTCATGTGGAGCAAGTTATTTTCTTGGTATTGGAATTTCCTGTCAAAGTACAGTTTTACAATTTAAATTGACAAATTTAAATTCCAATCTACTGAATAAACAGCCAGCATCAACAAACAAAATAAGACACTTCTGTAAAACCATACTTTAGTATTACACCAAATTTGAAGTCACACAACCTCCAGGTAACATTTCCTCAACACCGCTGTATACAATGTGAGGTTTCCCAGTTAGGCAGTTCTGTGTGTGTAACCAGAAAAGTTGCTCTACAGAAGCATGGCTGTATTAACTGGTTTTAATGACTAATAGAGGAAATAGTGCTACTAAAATTAATTATTAATATTTTTACAGAATTACTGAAACATGATATAATGACACTAGAGACAATTTCAATAAATAATAGAAATCAACACTCACAGCTTTTACATTTGTAATCTAATGATATGGGTGATAGGCATTGACAACACTTTGAGTCAAGGATAATATAACATTTTATCCTTATTAGTTTTTCTGAGTTTTCTTTAAATTAAAATATTCTAGTTAGATTTTTATTTTTTATTTTTTAAAGATTTTATTTACTTATTTTTAGAGAGGGGAAAGGAGGGAGAAAGAGAGAGAGAGAAACATCAATGTGTGGTTGCCTCCCACATGCCCCATACTGGGGACCTGGTCTGCAACACAGGCCTGTGCCCTAGGCTGGGAATCGAACCTGTGACCTTTTGATTCGCAGGATAGCACTCAATCCACTGAGCCACACCAGCCAGGGCATTTATATAGATTTTTAGAAATGTGTCTTTCACATGAAGTATTGGGAAATTTTTAAAAGTACAAGTAAGGAAAATAACTTATGTCTTCCATATACTAAAAGTAATACCACATTTACATACCCTTAAACCCATTTAAACAAATTTGACCATTTATCTTGCATTAATTTTATGTTTTTCCCACAATAAAGGTTTTTATAGAAAGTTTACAATGATTGTCTATATTATTTTGAATATATCAAAAATACTTTATTTTTAAACATTTAGTATCTTTATTATTTTTCTAACTTGTATTGGTATGTATTCAAGTTGAAATATCTTTTGTAAGATGAGTGTACATTTGTATTGTGGAGTTTCTTGTAAATTATTTTTAGTAATGCAACTGTAGATAGGTAGTAAATTTTGTATATACATATATAAATTTATATGTATACATTTTATTTATTAAATATACCACATATATAAAATATATAAATGCTATATACAACGTATATATAATATATTATATATTGTAATCATATTACATAATATATTTAATATGTGTAATATATATGTATATACAAATTTATACACACACACACATAACTCTATTAGTGCAACAACAACCAAAGTAAAAAAACAACCCTGAAGTGTGTGAAATGGAAATACCTTCAAAACTCTGAGAAAGTTTCATTTTTCTCTAATTCTTCACCTCAAACTGTAAGCTTTCCTGTCTGGTTGAATGGAATAAAGTCAACGTGATCACCTGCAGAGCAGCAACTGTAAAGGATTTAGGCAAAAATGTAGCTTTTGTAATGTATTTCTCAAATAAATCACTTCCTTTAGAAGAATGATGCAAGAAAAATAAAACCTGAGGATGAATAGGTAGGAATAACTTATGAAATCATCCTCCATTTAACCTCCTCTCTGGCTCTGGTGTGTCTTAAAAAAAAAATTGCCAAGGCAGTTTCATTTAACCAGCTGAATTTAAATTGTTCCTTGAGGCTGATTTTGTAAAACTTTTTTGATATTTTATAGTTGTACAGTTTTATGTGCACCATAAATGCCACAAACCTCAGAAATGACATAGCATTTCAACAGGAACATCTTAGAATCAGGATGAAGTTAGTGATTTCTGAATTCTATTAACAGTACTAGTTTTAAATTTCACCCGCTTACCTAATGTGACCATTACTTTAGTGTAATATTACTCTGAGTACTTTTATTATAGATCTTCATTACTTAAATATTTTTTTCTGAGCAATAATGTATAACCTGTACATGGTACAGCACTTTCTGGTGTCTTCTAGATTCAAAACCTAGCAATGCATCGATAAGCACAGAGAAATCATTATACTCTTCAGAAGGGACTAATCACACAAGGGATCAACACTCTAGGGAATGAATATTTATTACTTTTTTATCAGGACACTAAGGAATTCTAAAAGAATACACCTAACATCTTACTGCTGTAGCTGCGCAATGAGCAGCAGATAACATAGGCAGAACAGAGTGGACCCAAGATCCTGCATCTGATGTATTCTACTACATTCAATACAGTTCATAAAAAACCCAGAATATAGTGTTCAAAAAGCCATAATTTTCATTTTGATTCATAAAGAATAGCGGGGATGCTGCTGTTGTTTGTCAGGTTTTTAAAATTTTTCTTTAGAATTAAGTCCTTTTTTCTAGATACAATACTTTTAAATGGAATTGTAGTAAAGCATGTGAAATCCATAATGGCTGCAATTTCCTTTATTATAAATGAAATCACTCCTGCTGTGATGTAAACTCCTCTTCAGCACTTTTGTTTTCAATGAAAGAGCAATAATCACTTATTCTATTTTTTAATTTGATTTTTGTTGTAAAGGTATTTTTGTGTACTTCATTTTTCTTTTTTATTGCATTTTTTTCATTACCATGTATCCCTTTTACCCCCACTATAGATGAGTGGATACAAAAGCCGTGGTACATTTACACAATGGAATACTGCTCAGCAATAAAAAGATTTTTTACCCTTTGTGACAGCATGGATGGACCTGGAGAACATTATGATAAGTGAAATAAGCCAGTCAGAGAAAGACAAATACCAACGATTTCACTCATATGTGGAATCTAATGAACAAACTGAACTAACACACAAAATAATTGCTTATTCTAATCCTCAGCACTGCCACTCAGGTCAAGACGACAGTATCTAGATAGACCTGCAATGCTTTTGCAATGTTGAGCTTTTGAAAAGATGATGTGGATTCCCCAATTACTTTATTGTAGTTTGCATTGAGAAGCAAAAACCTCACACAACACTAATGGAGATAGTAATAAACATTTCAAATTAGCTTTTAAGAGCTGCACTTTAAAACTGTAAAAATAATGAACCTCAGCCACATCCTATAAATTCCATAAGAAAAATGGAGCTATGAGTATTGGGCATCCTTATGTTGATAGCACCAAATTATTTTGTCCTTAAATACATGGGAACAGTGTGTAGTTTGCATTTTCCATTACTGAAATAGTGTATAAGAAGGAAAGCATGAGATAGTGGACATTGCCTAGACCTTATCAGCCTGCCAAGGAGCATATGACTAGAGCGACATTCCTAGCCAATTGTCAGATATTAGGGACACAAACGAAGGCACGGTGAAGAGTATTTATAGGTGAATGATAGATAATATCAGCAACCATGATTACAAAATATGACTGTAAAAATAATGCCTTCTTATTAAGAGGCAGGCTTTGTTTTGTTAAGCACCAGCAATCTCAATAGAACCTGTCAATAATCTAGCAAGGAAATACAATAACTACATTTTACAAATAAAATCAATAAGTTCAATTGCTCACATCAATGTAACTAGTGAGTGTCTAGAGCATTGATTAGATCCTGAGCCAGTCTTACTATAATTTATTTTTAATCCACATACATCATGCTAATTTTTTATTAAAAAAAAAACAGCATTTGTATCCATTCAAATTAAGGCAATGTGAGGCATATTTTGATTTTATTAAATTTCAAGAGCATGTGCTAATTTGACTTTTTTCTATCATTTGTTATGGTTTCTAATTTTTTTAAAAACAAACAGTAAGGATGTGCCCTGGCTGGTGTGGCTCAGTGAATTGAGAGCCAGTCTGAGAATCAAAGAGTCACCAGTTCGACTCCCAGTCAGGGCATGTGCCTGGATTGCAGGCCAGGTCCCCAGTAGGGGGTGAGAGGCAAATACACACTGATGTTTCTCTCCATCTCTTTCTCTCTCCCTTCTTCTCTTTCTGAAAATAAATAAGTAAAAATCTTTAAAAAAAAAACCACTATAGATACTTCCACATTTTGTCTATTCAAGTAATACAAGAAAGCCAATATTGTTGATCAACAAAAGGTAAAAGGGTGAAATGTCTGATATGACTGGAAGGTAAAGTGGAAAATAATTTAAAGTATTAGAAGCTAACACAAATCTACAGGTAGATTTATGCTGAGAAATGGCATAATCTGATTTGTAATTTCAAAACATAATTAATTCTAGCTATTTTGAACACAATGTAATATATTGCCTCAAGAATCCATATCCAGAGGACTGGTTCATGTTTTCTAATAAAAAATATTTTTATGGTTTTAGACATTAAAAAAACACAAAACTATTTCAAAACACTAATTAATGTTTTCTAATTAAACTATTTTTATGGTTTTAGGCATTAAAAAAAACACAAAACTATTTCAAAACACTAGCAGTCCACTAAGCAATTGAAACAGACTTCAGTGGCCACATACAAAAAGAACACTGGCATTGAACTAGCAATTTAAAAAAGTCACTAAACAAAGAACAATCACCAAATGTTCAGTGTTCAACACCAAAAAAAAAAAAATCATGAGACATACAATGAAAAAAGAAAATATGGTTTATATACAAAGAAAAATTAGAAATTTTTCCTGGGGAAACTCAAGTATTGGTCCCAATGGATCGGGCTTCACATGCACGGGCAAATATACTCTAATTAGTAAAGACAGCTAATTAAAAAAAGGAAAATAATGTTTCACCAAACAGAGCATATTAACAAAGAGACAGAAATTATGAAAATGGATGAAATAGAAATTCTGGAGCTGAAAAGTACAATAATTGAAAGTAGAAAAAAAAATCATTATGAGATAATGATGAGCAGATTTGAGGAGGCAGAAGAAAGATTCAGCAAACTTACAACAGGTCAGTTAAGATTGTTGAGTCTGAGGAACAGAATGAGAAAAGAAAGAGTAAGCTCTACAGAGTCTAAAATCCCTTGGGGCACCATCAAGAATTCTACAATTCACAAAGTGAGAGACCCAGAGGCAGAGAAGAAAAAATGACAGGAATGTATTTGTAGAAATGATGTCCCCAAACTTCCCTAATGTTATTTAATACATGGATCTATACCTCTAAGAATATTAATGAACTCCAAAAATGATAAATGTAAAAATATTTATATCTAAAATCCAGAGAAAAAATAGAAAATCTTGAAAGCAGCAGAAAAGAGTTGACTTCTTACATGCAAATGACTAGAAGGCAGTGGGATGATATATTTAAAGTGCTGAAATAAAATACTGATAATCAACATGTTCATATATGGCAAAATTCTTCAAAGATGAAAAATATTAAGACACTTTTATTTTTAAAAAAATGACTTAGTTTCTAGTGAGTCTGCCATATAGGAAAAGTTAAAGAGAGTAGTCTGGGCTGAAATAAAAGAACAACATATGGCAACTATATTCCATATAAAAAAATAAAGAACAGAAAAAAAGGTAATAGGTAAAAATAAAAGCTAGTTGCATTGTGCTTTGGTTTTTTCACTCTTTTAATCTTATGTGATTTAAAAAATAATTATATATGTTAAGAGGCACAAAATGGACAAAGATGTTATTTTTGACAATAAGAAAATAAAGGGAACAGAACTGTAGAAAAGCATAGTTTTGTATACTATAATAACTAAGGTTTTATTAATTCAAACTTGATAGCTATAAAATTGAGCTTTTAATTTTATCTTCACATATTACTTTAGAAAACACTGAACCCAGGCAACAGAGCTTCTTATAGTCTATACTGTTACTGCCCTCCAAAACAGAAGCCATTACTGCATACCTACCCCTTGAGGTTTTGCTGACAAGAGAGATCTTTCAGGCACAATGTTCCAAAATGGGGAAACATGAGAACAAGAGGATACCAATATCCCTCACCTCCAAAGAAGCTAAAAGCCCTACTGCCAGATACCATTTGCCTCAGGAACCAAGGACCCCTGAAATGTTTGACACTGCCCTCAGCTGACAGAACTGTTGATTGTCTGTGCCACTGTACCTCCCTGGAGATGGGGTTACTTTTGCAACCCCAGTGGACCATAGCTACTTGACAACACATAGCCAGCAACCTTGCCCCAAGAGAAAGGCAGTCCATAAAGTGTGGAAGAGGTAACCATTCAAATGAGCAGAGATCAAGTCAAGAATGTAAATAACATAGAAAATAAAGAAACATGATACTGTCAGAGGAACATAATATATTTCTAGTAATTGACACCAAAAAAATAGAAATCTAAAATTCTCTGACAAAGAATTAAAAAATAATGGTTTTAAGGAAGCTCAGCAAGCTATAAGAGAGCAAATAGATAAGTCAATAAAATTAGAAAAGCAATGCATGAACAAAAAATTGAACATAGAAATAGCAATTATAAAAAAATTTTAGAGCTGAAGAATAGAATGAATGAAATGAATAATTCAATATAGCTTCAGCAGGAATGACTAATCAGAATAATCTGTGAAATTGATAAAAGATCATTTGAAATCATCCCATTAGAGTAAAAAACAAAAAAAGAATTTAAAAAAGAGTAAAGGCAGCCTACATGAATAATAAGACACCATCAAGTAAAGCAAAATCCATATCATAGGAATCCCCAAAGAAGAGAAGAGAAAGAATGGAGCAGAAAGCTTATTTAATGATAGATATAATGGCTGAAAAATGACCAAATATTGAGAGGCAAATGGACTCTGGATTTGTGAATTTCATGAAACTCCAAATGGCATCAGTATAAAGGTGAGCTACACCAACATAAAACAATTGTCAAAATACAAGGACGCAGAGAATTTTGAAATCAACATAGAGTGATTCATCACATACAAGGAACCCTGCCCTTTGCCAAAAGGTTATGATCAGATTTCTCAGCAGAAATTATGCAGCCAGGAAAGACTTGAGTTATATGTTCAAAGTAATAATAATAATAAAAACCTGAAAACCAATAATATTTTACTTGGTAAAATTATCCTTCAAAATGAAGAGATTTCCTAAACAATAAAAAAGTAAAGGTTTTTTTTCCATCAGTACACCTGTCTTACAAGAACTGTGTAAGGGAATTCTTAAATTAAAAATATGGTAAGCAGCTATGAAAAAGCATCTGAAAGCATATTTACCTCTAGTAAGGTAAATATATAGACAAATACAGAATAATGAAACACTGTAATGGTAGTTTATAATTTACTTGTAATCTTTACTTGTAATCTTAATGTAAAAGTTAAAAGGTACATTTTGTTAATGGATACAAATCTAAAAAAGCAACACTAGCTACAAAAGCATAAAATGAGAGAGGATAGTAGAAATGTAGAGCTTTTGTATGTCATTCAGTTTATGATTCTATTGCTTTTGATGGTGGGTGATGTCAACATCAGGGTGGCAGAACTCATTTCTTTTTTACTTTCCTTTGATTAACAATGACTTGGACATTCATGACTGAACAAAGTGCCTCTGCAAAATATGGCAGAGTACCCAGGAAGTTTCTAACCACCTGTGCAACCACAAGTGGGAGGACAGGGGTTTCGTGAGGCCTCTGGGTCCAAGGGAGTCAATGAGCCTGCCTCTCCTGCCACAGATAGAAAAAAGAAACTCTGGAGAGTAAGAAACTATGTGGGTGCCAATGGGAGAGAGAGACTTTGTGGAGGTCCAGCTTGCCTGAAGGAAGAATCCAACACACAATCAGAGCAGGAAAGAGATTAGTTTGAATGTAGAGAAAAGACAGGGACTGATACACTGACCCAGATCCCCAGGGTGATACAGCAAGGGGGCTTGGCTTTTTGTGTTGGCAGCACTGGCCTCTCCTATGGAGCAGATGGAAAGCAAAAGTGATGAGTGATGCCTGGCTACCCCAGTTGTGCGGGTGGTAGTGGGAGCGACGAGTTTCTCTCCAGCAGCACCGATATTTCTGAGAGGGGACCTCCATGACTGAGAGGAGGGGAGAGGAAAGGGAAAAAGGTGAATAAGAATAAAAAGGTTATTGGAGGAATTTGTTTCCTGCTGCCTGCACTGGACTTCAGCAGGAAGTCTACCTATAGACCTCTGGGAATGCCCCACTGAAGGATCATCACACTAGGTCTGTGAACACCCACAAAGCCCCCGGTTCTAAGGCCACACCTCCCCCCACTCTGCTGCTGCCTCCTTAGGCCTGCTTCCTCTGCATCCGTGGGAGCAAGCTCTGGAAGAAGCCACACACTTGAGCTATAATGCCACCTTTTGGAAAGGTTTCCAATAGTCAGCCCATTAAATTGTAAGAACCAAAGCTTGCACAAAACTTTAGCTAATTAGTGCAACTGCTACTTTAAATGCAAAAGCAGAAGCACAATACCTTCAAATACTCTAAAAAATTAAGAAAAGTATGCTTTTCCACTCAAAAATAAAATAATTCTTCATAAACTGAACATAAATTCAAGAAATATGATCTAACTTTCAAATTATCCAAACACTGTTACAAGGAAGTTCAAGGAGCTACAAGAAAACTCAAAAAGGTAATTCAATGAACTCAGAAATAAGAGTAATAAACAGAAAAATTTCTTTAGAGCCCAAAATTATAAAAAAGAACCAAACACATTTTGGAGCTGAAAAATTCAATGAGATGAAGACTTGTTTACTGATACAGAGTATCAGTAAAAGGACAAACCAGACAGAAGAAAGAATAAATGTTTTGAAGATAAGAATATATTAATAATTCAGTTATAAGATGAGAAAGAATTAAGAATTTTTTAAGTGAAGAAACTTT
Source organism: Pteronotus mesoamericanus (assembly GCF_021234165.1). Classification (NCBI taxonomy): domain Eukaryota; kingdom Metazoa; phylum Chordata; class Mammalia; order Chiroptera; family Mormoopidae; genus Pteronotus; species Pteronotus mesoamericanus. The sequence continues at coordinate 27,225,351 of NW_026555245.1, read as the reverse complement.
ATAAGGGCTGTTGGACTTTATCAGAAAGACAAAAATAAGAATAACTGGTGTACTGGAAGTAGAAGAGAGGGAGATGGGGGCAGAAAAATTTATTTAAAGAAATAATAATTGAGAACTTCCCAAACCTGAAGAAGGAATTGCACATACAAATCCACAAACCTAAAATAACATCTTATCACAATGAGAAAAGAACTTCTCTAAGACATACTAATACTATAAAAAAATCAATGATGAAGAAAGAATCTTAAAGACAGCTAGGATGAGGTAGTGTGAATAAGGAAACTGACAAAGGAACATCATTAAGCTATTATGTTTCTTAGCAGGCCAGAGGAGAGTGGAATGAGGTATTCAAAGTATTGAAGGATAAATGTTTCCAGACAAGAATACCTTATGTGGCAAAATTATCCTTTAGATATGATAGAAGTTTAAAGGCTTTCACATACAAACAAAAGCAAAGGAGTTTACCACCACAAGACCTGCCTTGGAAGAAATGAAGGAAGTTCTTCAAGCTAAAATAACAAGATGCAGCATGTAAACATAAAAGCACACAACAATGATAAGGGTGAAAAATAGTATTAGAAAATTGTAACTCTATATTCGAATAATATATTAGTCATTTAACTATAGCATAAAGATTAAAGGAAAAGAGTATTAAAATAACTATAGCAACTACAATTTATTAATGAAGTTATAGCATGAAAGAAGTAAATTATGAATCAAAAATATAACAGTGGTAGAGTAAAAGAGTGGAGGCTTTCCGGGAAAAATAACATAAAGCTATCAGCATAAAATGGACTGTTTTATCTATGATATGTTTTATGTAGACCTCACAGTAACCACAAAACAAGGATTTGAGTAAATTCACAACTCATGAAAAGATGAAATGCAAAGTATGTCACCATGGAAACCCACCAGTTTACAAAAGTAAGCAGAAACACAGTCAAAAAAATAAACATGGAAACACTAAACAAACATAAGGTAATATGATGGCAATAGTAAGTCCTTAAATATCAATAATCACTCTAAACATAAATCAATTGAATTTAACTAAAAGGCACAGAGTGGCTGGGTAGATAAAAAACAAGACCCAATTATGTGCTGCCAACAGTAGACTCATGTTGGATTTAAAGACACACACAAACTCAAAACATGGTGAAGGAAGAAGATCTACTCCGTGCAAGTAGAAAATAAAATAAAATTGGGATAGCAATATTTATATCAGATGAAATAATCTTTAAGGAAAAATAGCCATAAGAGATAAAGAAGGTCATCATACACATCACAAAGACAATAATCTTATTCTCTCTGTATACATACACACAGAAGAGTGGGCAAAAGTAGGTTTATAGTTGTGCATACACAAAACATAGTTAATAAAGCTATTGTAATAATTATAACCTGCATGTCTTTTTCCATAAGAACAACTGCAAGCCTACTTCTGTCCACCCCTGTTTATTTGTATGTATATATGTATATAATGGCATACAACATCTAAAGATATATATGTACAAAATACCTAAATATATTAAGCAAATATTAACAGATCTGGAGGGAGAAATAGACAATACAATAATAGTATGATAATGTAGTTCCCCACTGTCAGCAATAGGTATTTCAGACAAAAAAAAGTCAACAAAGAAACATTGGAATTAAGACATACTTTAGAAAAACTGCATTAACAGACATGTATAGAATAATGAATACAAAATCAGCAGAATACACATTATTTTAAATGCACACAGAATATTCACCAGGATCAATCACAATAATAGGACACAAAGGCTTAGCAAATTTAAGAAAATTGAAATCATACTTAACTTTCTTTCTTGAACACATTAAGAACCTAGAAATCAACAAATGAAAAGGAAAACTGGAAATTTTACAACCATGTTGAAACTACACAACACATTTCTGAACAATCAATGGATTAAAGAGAAATCAAAAGGGAAAGAAAATTATGGAGAAGCAAATAAAAACATAAATACAAAATATCAACTTCTATGGGATACCACAGACATTCTGAAAGTTTATAATGCTAAATGTATATATTAAGAATTAGGAAGATCTCAAATGTACAATCTTTTTACCTCAAGGAACTAGAAAAACAAGAACAAATTAAGTCCAAAGTTACAGAAGGAAGGAAGTAGTAAAAATCAGAGTAGATATAAAAGAAATAGATCCCAGAAAAACACTAGAAAAGACCATGAAAACTAAGAGCTGATTCTTCAAAATTATAAAACTGACAAACTTTTAGATAGGCTCACTTAGAAAAAAAGAGAGAAGACTCAAATAAAATAAGAAAGAAAAGACATTACAACTGATGCTACAGAAATACATAGGGTCATAAATGACTACTATGAATTATTATTTATCAACAAATTATATAACCTAGAAGAAATGGATATATTTCTAAAGATACCTAATCTTCCAACTGAATCAGGAAGTAATAAAAAAAATTTGAACAGATCAATAATGGATAAAGAGATTGCATCAGAAATCAAAAACCTCACAACACAGAAAAATCCCAAGGCAAGATAATTTCACTGGTGAATTTTACCAAACATTTTAATAAGAATGGAGAGCAATCCTCAAACTTCCAAAATATCAAAATGGCAGGAACACTTCCAAACTCATTCTATGAAGTCTTGATTATCCTACCAAAACCAGGTAAAGACAATGCAGGTAAGGAAAACTATAGATCAATATCCTTGATGAATACAGATTTAAAAATTCTCACCAACCTATTAGCAAACCAAATTCAACTGCACATTGAAAGGATAATTCATTGTGATCAAGTGGATTTATCCCTGAAATTCAAGGGTGATTTCATATACACAAATCAATAAATATATTAATAGAATGAAAGACAAAAAACACATGATCATATCAATTGGTCCAGGAAAAGCACTTGACAAAATGCAACATCCTTTTAAGATAAAAACCCTGAGCAGCTTGGATATGGAAGGAATGTACCTGGACATAAAAGCCATATACAACAAGCACACAGCAACATTAGTCTCAATGGAGAAAAACTTAAAGCTCTTTCTTCTGAAATCAGGAACAGGAGAAATATGTCCACTCTCACCATTTTTATTCAATTTAGTTCTGGAAGTCCTAGCTAAAGCAGTGATTAGGCAAGATCAAGAGAAAAAAGGCATCCAAATCAGAAAGAAGTAACATTATTTGGAAATAATACAACTTTGTATATAAAAAATCCTAAAGACTCACCTAAAAAACTGTTGAAACATATTAATGAATTCAGTATCTTTACAGGATATGAAATCAAGTTATAAAAATTAGCTGCATTTTTATATATTAATAATGAAACATCTGAAAAAGAAATAAAGCTATTTCATTCACAATAACATCAAAAAAATTAGAAATAAGTTTAATCAATGGAGTAAAAGACGTACAATGAAAATATGACACTAATGAAATAAATCAAAGATAAAATACATAGAAAGATACTTTATTCTCATCAATTTGAAGAGTTAATATTGTTAAAATGTTTATACTACTGAAAGTCACGTACAGATTCAATGTAATCCCTATCAGAATTCCAATGTTATCTTCATAGAAGTAGAAAAAAAAAATCCTAAAATTTATATGGAACCACAAAAGAACCCAAATAACAAATGCAGTCATGAGAAAGAAGATCAAAGCAAGAGGTATCACACTTCCTACTTCAAACTATACTACAAAGATACAGTAATAAAAGTGTGGTACTGGCATAAAAATAGACACATAGATCCATGGAACACAATTGAGAGGCCAAAATTAAAACCCTGCATATAGGGTCAACTAATACTTAGCAAGGGGGGCAAGAACATTCGATGGAGAAAGGATAGTCTCTTCAACCAAGGTGCTGGGAAAACTAGACAGACACATAAAGAAAAATGAAAATGGAACCCTGTTTTACCATATTTACTAAAAATAGCTCAACATGGATCAAAGACCTAAGTGTAAGTCCTAATATGATAAAATTTTTAGAAGACAAGGTGGGGAAGAGGCTCCTCAACACGGATTTTGGCAATGATTCTTCTTCTTTTGATGTGATACAAAAAGTACAGACAACAAAAACAAAATCAAATGGGAAAATTCTAACTTAAAAGCTTCTGTACATCAAAAGAAACAATTGGCAAAATGAAAAGGCTATTTACAGAATAGGAGAAAATGTTTGTAAACCATGTATCAGATAAGGGATTACTATCTAAAACATATAAAACATTTATATAACTTGATAGCAAAAAATTTCTAAAAAAACACAAAAATAAAACCAATAAAACACAAAACTAAACAAAAAAACCCAACACTCTGATTTAAATATAGACAGAGGAACTAAATTATTTTCCAAAGAATACATCCATAAGAACAAACAGGTACATGTTTAATATCACTAACTATCAGGGAAATGCAAATAGAAACCACAATAGGATATTACCTCACACATGTTAGAAGGGCTATCACCAAGACGGTAAGAGGTAACAGACATTAGTAAGGATGTGGAGAAAAAGGAACCCTGGTATATTGATGGTGGGAATGTAAATTGGTACAGCCACTAAGGAAAATAAAGGAAATTCCTTGAAAAAATAAAAATAGAGTTAACATATGATCCAAAAATTTCACCCCAGATACATACATGAAGAAGATAAAAATATGCAATAACAAAAAAAATTCTGATCAAAAAATGGGCAAATGACATGAAGATATATTTCTCCAATAGAAGACATACTAATCATAAGGGAAATGCAAATCATAAACACTTTGAGACATCTCCTCATACCATCAGAATGGCTATTATCAAAAAGTCAACAAATAACATGTGCTGGAAAGAATGTGTAGAAAAAGGAACCCTTGTGCTAATTGGTGCAACCCCTATGGAAAACAGTATGGAAGTTCCTCAAAAAAATTAAAAATAGCTCTACCTTACAACCCAGCAATTCCATTTCTGGGTATATTAAACAAAAAATGCATGCATCTCCATGTTTGTTGCAGCATTACTTACAATAGCAAAGATACGGAAGTGACCTAAGTGTACAACAGACAAATTGATCATGAAGAAGTGCTATACTATATACAGTGAAATACTTCTCAGCCATTAAAAAGAATGAAATCTTGCTATTTCTGACAACATGGTTGGACCAAGAGAATATTATGTTAAGTGAAGTAAGTTAGATGGAGAAAGACAAATACCATATGATTACACTTATACTCAGGATCTTAAAAACAAAATAAACAAACAAAACAGTAACAAACTCACAGATACAGAGAACAAATTGATGTTTGCCAGCTGGGAAAAAGGTGAAAAGGTAAAGGGGAATATAGTCAATATTATTGTGATTAAGTTTCCATGGTGACAAATGATTGCTAAAATTAATGGGGTCATCACAATATAAGGTATAAAAATGTTGATTAACTCTGTTGTATATAGTTATAGCTAATATAGCTATATAATTTTGTACACTTACTATACTTAAATAAAAGTGAAAAAAAACCCTTCCAAATAACAGGTGTTGCAAACTAGAAATTGGAACGCTTGTACATTGCTGGTGGGGACGCAAAATGCTAAAAGCTGCTGCAGAAATCAGTTTTGTGATTTAAAAAAAATAAGTTAAATTAAAAATTACTGCAAGACTTCCAGTCAAGATGGTGGATTAGGTAAATGCTGTGCTCTTCTCATCCCATGACCCCATCAAAATTATAACTAAATTATAGAACCACCACTCTTGAGAATTACCATAGGCTAGATAAACAAAATTCCTATAACTAATGATATTTTTAAAAAAGCCACTTCAAGACTAATAAGAGGAGGATACCAAACAGTCTGGTCCCATACCTACGTGTGGCTGTAAAGAATCAGAAGGGATATCTTAGCTGCAGAAAATCCCCTGATGAGCAAGGGTCTCAGCCCTCCAGTAGGCTCCCCAGCCCAGAGCACAGCACTGGGAAGAGGAGTCCCTAGAACAGCGCACTGTGAAAAACAGCAGGGACTCTGTTTAGAGGACATGGATGGATACTGAGGGCCCAGTTGTTCTCTTAAAGGCCCTGAGCAGAGAGTCATTCATTCACAAATACCTTCCTTAAGCGATAGAGAAGGGACAGCAGCTCAAAGAGTGCTCAAAGAACTGAATTTTCTGGTTTCAAGGTGAGGGCTGGAGGGGCAGCTGCCTCTGAGACTAAAGTGGTGGCAGGTATCATTGTTCTTTTGTTGAACTCTCCCCTCAAAGAGCCAGCAGGTGAAAGCAAGGGACAAATCTGTGTCTCCAGCAACCTGGCTAACAAAGCTTTCACCCTACCCTGGTGATTCTCTGAGACTCCACCCTACTAAATTTATGCACCCAGCCCAAACCCCTTTCAGAGGCTAATCCACACAAGTGGCCAGTGTGAGCCCACAACATGGACTTTTCTAAAATTTTTTAAAGTTCACAAACCCCTAACAAGCAGCATCTGGACTTGGCCTGCTCTGCGGATTTTGCTGAACAGCCCCAAGTATAGCAATAGTGGCAGCCAGCCTCAGATTACAGCATAGCAATTCCCAAGTAACTCCAAGCCCAGTGCAGGCAACTGCCAACCAAAGATCACTTTGCAGTTTCTATCAGGTGGTCGTGGGCTGAAAACAGGCAGCTTCTGTACTAAAACCCTTCCTAAGAGGCCTTCAAACCAACATATGTGGTGGCTTATTTCAGACCACACCAGTGCGTCATCAATTTAGTGCCTCAAGTGACACAGTCGAATGGTTGATTTGGCAGTCACCAGAGCCCCACTGAAATGAATCCCGTTCTGCAGGGTCAGCCCCTGCACAATACCTTGTCCACTGCAGTCTCAGTCAGGCTGAGAGTTAATCCTTCCCAATGATGTGACAGAGCAGTCAATGCTCAACTACAACAGGACAGCACACATAACCTCAATAGGTACACTCCTGGAGCAACTTGCTTAGGAGACCAGGGAAACTGCATCATAGGACACCTTCTACATAAGGCTATTTTACCAAGACTAGGGGACATAGCAGCTCTATCTAATACATAGAAACAAACATAGGTGGGCATCCAAAATAAGGAGGCGAAGAAATATATCCCAAGTTAAAGAACAGGACAAAACTCTATAAGAGGAACTAAACAAAATAGAGGCAAAAAATCTACCAGATGCAGCGTTGAAAGCATTTGTTATAAGAATGCTCAATGAACTTACAGAAAGAATTAATGATCTTAGTGAGAACTTCAACAAAGAGATAGAAAACATAAAAAGTGGATAGAAACCATAAAAAAGAACCAGTCAGAAATGAAGACTACAATAGCTGAAATGAAGAATATATTAGATGAGATCAACAACACATTAGATGAAACAGAGGACCGAATCAGTGATTTGAAAGATAAGGTAGTGGAAAATGCCCAATAAGAAAAGCAAAAAGAAAAATGAATTTAAAAAATGATAATTTTTTAAGAGACCTCTGGGACAACATCAAGTATAACAACATTGACAACATAGGGGTATCAGAACGTGAAAAGAGAGATCAAGGGACTGAAATTTTATTTGAAGAAATAATGATGGAAAACTTCCCTATCCTGTTGAAGGAAATAGACATATAAGTCCAGGAAACACAGAGAACCTCAAACAAGATGAACACAAAGTAGGCCCACACAAAGACATATCATAATTAAAATGCCAAAGGTTGAAGACACAGAGAGAACCTTTGAAGCAGTAAGAGAAAAGCAGTTACCTGTATGGGAGCTCCTGTAAGTTTGTAAATTAATTTCTCAACAGAAACTTGGCAGGCCAGAGGGACTGGTATGCCATATTCAAAGTGATGAAAAGCAAATACTTACTCTATCCAGGAAGGCTATCATTTAGAATGAAAAGATAGAGAAAGACCCCAGGCAAGAAAAAGCTGAAGGAGTGTATCACTACCATACCAGTATATATATAAAAAAGGAATGTTAAAGGGACTTCTTTAAAAAGACAAAGAAAATGAAAATTTAAAAATATACGAATAAGAAAATATCACAAAGAAAAAATTCTCACTGACAATGTTAAACACATAATAAAAGCAGTAGGTTAGCCAACACTAAATCTAGTAGAAAGATTAAAAGGCAAGAGTAGTGAAATTATGTGTAATTACAACAGTAAATTAAGATATACACACAAAAGTAGTAAAAATAATTACAAAAATGTAATCATGGAGGGCCTGAGTAAAAATGGTAGTGATTTTAGAATGTGTTTGAACTTAAACAACCATCAACTTAATATAGATGATGCAATAAACATAGCTTGTATATATGAAGCACATGGTAATAATGACAAACCAAAACTCTGTAAAAGATATACAAGAAATAAAGAAAAAAAAATCTGAACACAACACTCCAAGAATTTTATCAACAAGAGAGCAAGAGAATAAGAAAGGAAGAGAGAAGTACTATAAAAACAATCAGTAAACAATAATATGGCAATAACCACATACCTATCGATAATTAAATGTAAATGGATTAAATGTTCCAATCAAAAGGCAAATGGATAAAGATGTAATACACGTATACAATGGAATATTACCTGACCATGAAAAAGAAATAAATCTTACAGTTTGCAACAACATTGATGGACTTAGAAGTTATGCTAAGTGAAATAAATCAGAGGAAGAAAAATATATGATTTTATTATATGTGGAATCTGACAAAAACAAAATGAACAAATAAAACAGACTCAAACTAATAGATACAGAGACCGAACTAATGTTTGTCAGAGGGAAGGGGTATTGGGGAGCTGGGTGAAAAATGTGGAGATTTAGAAGTACAGATTGGCACTTACAAAATAGTAACTGGGATGCAATATCTGGTTTAGGGAATACAGTCACTAATATTATAATAACTACATATAATGTCAGATGGATGCAAGACTTATCAGGGGAATTGCTTCCCATGTTACATAAATGTCTAACTACTCTGCTGTACCCTGAAACTAATATAACATTGAGTGTTAATTGTAATTTTAAAATAAAATTAAACATATATTTTAACTTTATTTTTAAATTATATGTAAAAATATAAATTCCATTGTCATATATATATATATATATATATATATATATATATATATCCAGTTATTTTATACGTACTATTCCTCCTCTTCATTGACTTTTACATAATCATACTCTTGGCTCACTGTTTTTTGGAGGAAGAAATGTTTCAAGCCTTTTCTTTTTATTATCGTTAAATCCTATTTTCTTCCATTATAAATTAAACCAATGTTTTAAACTAAAAGAAATTACCAAAAGATCCAGCAATTTCAATCTTAGATATATATCTAAAATTATTGAAAAAATATTCAAAGAAAACCTTGTACATAAGTATTTTTAACAGCACCAGGCATAATAGCAATGTATAGAAAATACCCACATGTCTTTGAACTAATGTATGGAAAATTATTATGTGTCTTTATAATGAGGTCTTATTCAGCCATTTAAAAACTCAATTTTAATACATGTTATAATGGGAATAAACCTTGACAACTTTATGCTAAGTGAAAGAAGCCAGATTAAAAAAATCACCAATGATTTTATGACTCTGTTGGGAAACACCCTGCCTGGTTTCAGGAGCTGTAGCCCTGATGACAGGCTGGAGGGCCCCAAGGCTGGGAATAATCAGGAGGCCTTGGAGAAACAGGTTCCTGAGGAGACATGGCCTGACCCTCCCTGGAAGGGGCATAGCTCCTGTCTCTCTGCTTTGCCTTGTGATGGTCCTTGTCAAAGACAGGTAAGACCCCTCAGGGGAAGGGCAACCTAAGGCAGGCATTGACTGATTATAGGTAACAGACAAGAAATCAGGGGAAATGGACAAGGGGCAAAAAGGCCCCCGCACCTCTTGGCTTGGGCTTGGACATGACCGGAGTCCTCACTGCAGCTGAAAAGCAGTCTCTTTATCTCTTGGTGGTTCCCGCCCCACACCAGGCTCAGGCTAGAAACAGTGCAGGAACTAGCCCTAAATCAGGTCTGGCAGTTCCCAGGGAAATCAGGCCTAAAAGTAAATTCTTTGAAGTGTGCTTTGTTCTTCCCTCAGATCTCTGGTCAGTTCATGCTGCGAAGGACATTTACATTATTTACACCCCTTACCCTATGTCATTTGGGGCTTTTATGTCTGCTTTCCCCTTATCTTTAGTCTCTTCTGTTTATACTGGTCTCCTATCAGACCCATGTAAATCACTCTATTCCTGTCACTTGTGTTCTTAAAAGCATATATTCTCTGTGAAACTTAACATACTAATGTAATGAGATAACGTGTGCATTCCTGTTTCCTAGCCCCACTGATAAGATTTTCAATAAAAGCCTTGGAACAAGGGGCGACGAGGCCTTCCCCACTAGAGGGGTGTGCCAAGGCCTTCTCCACTGAGAGAGAAGTGCCCCCATCTGCTCTGCCGGCAAACAGAAAAGTGTTTGCGACAATTGGTGTGTATTCCCCTCATCCGTGACAACCCCGGGATGGGCTCTGCGGGATTCAGAGCCCTGCTCCCATCTCAGCGGGCCCCCACCGGTTTCCCTCAGATTCAGGGAGCGCTGTGGTCCCTGTGGCGCGCTCCTTCCCACCTTTGCGGGGTGGTTGCTGCCTGAGCCTGGGGCGAACTGCGACCCCAGCGCCGCTCCCCACACGGCGGAGTGTCCCGTCTAGTTGCTGCACAGTGCAACAATTCCCGTTATATAAAATATCCAGAATAGGTAAATCCATAGCGAGTGAAAGAAGATTGGTGGTTTCCAGGTACTTGGAGGAGAGTGACTAGATAGTGACCATTTGGTAAGGAGTTTTCTTTTGGGGGGGGGGGTGATGAAATATTTTGGAACTAGATATAGGTGATTGTTATATAATATTGTGAATGAGCTAAATGCTACATAATTATACATTTCAAAATGATTGATTTTATGTTATGTGCGTTTTACCTCAATAAAAGGAAAGAATTCAGAATAGCCTTACAAATACGGTCAGAGAGTAAGAACATTTATAATTTTGTTTGTTTATGTGAATGTGTACTATATACTTAAAACTGTGTCAAATTAATCTGATTAGAGCTATGAGTATGTGAGGGAATCCCATGCATACTATGGAAACCACGAAAAAATGTTCTACTATTTCTAATACTATTCTGAGCTTGTATTTATTGAATATCTACCAGATGCTTTATTTACATTATAACACACAATCCTTAAAAGAGAAAGTAAATATTGTGTTTTCTATATCTTAAAGGAACATCTGAGGCAAAAATTGGTGAAATAAATTTCCCTATGTTACATAGCTACTAGTTGTCTGAACCAACTACATAGTCTTTTCTGTTCTCTCTCCAGAAGTAAAATAACAATGTTGGATTAGATGGCTACATTCAACAGAATTCTGTGATTCAATTATTCTAGTTTTCAAAACGCCCTATGGGTTGCATGAAACTGTATAAACAGTACTTAGTTGTACAATATAGGTTTGAAAATGGATACTTCATAGTGTTGCCAAGATTTGTGCTTCACTGTAGCCAGGTGTTAAGCAGATAATGCCATCTTACTCCAAACTGCAGGTGATTGCTAGCCTAGTAACACATCTACTGAAGACAAATAAAAATAGTTTTTTATGAAAAGTTCTGATGTTAACTATAGGCAACTTATTTTGACAACTTTTTTTACTTTTTCATAGTATAATTAATACACATGTAAGTTTCCATAAAAAAATTCAAAACTACTGGGGAACAAAAGTAATAAAAATTAATATTTGATGAAGACAAATTGGACAAGTACTCTTACTTCATTTCACCTCCACAGCTCTGTAGGGAGTGTAAGTGCAAGCACAAGCGGACTGCTGACTGGTGGCCTCTGCTGAAACAACCTGGGATCCCCTGTTCGGGAGCACTGTTGGAGGCCCATGGTGCCAAATTTGGTGATTAATTAAAATTTCATTAAGATTCAACATGAGCAGTAATTCTGAGCCATGCAGTGCAAAGGAGAAATTGAGAAGGAGGAGACAAGAAAGGGAACTGCTACTGAGAACCAATTCTTTGCCGCTGGGTACTTTTTTTCAATTAATTCTCATAACCACTCTTTTTGTTGTATTAAATTCTTACAAGCATGCTGTTTGAGGTGAAAGAAGCAAACTCTCAGAGAACTTAACCTTCTTAAGATTCTATAGCTAGTGTCAGTTCCATGATTCAAGCTCTGATCTGCCTCACTCTAAAGTTCATTAATGTACTTTAATGAACTTTATCATGACAATTTTATGTCCAAGATATACCTGTCTACATGTAAAACCCCATCCCGATGTGCTTGTCAGTCACGATTACATCAGTGAGTAATCAAGACTGTTCACATTGTATAGTGTAGAGCTCATTTCTCAAACAGCTATTGAAGGTATATGGGGTGATAAGGTTGGAATCATTGTTGGTCATCCCAAGAATATCACCATAAAGTAGCCCCAAGCTTCTAAGTTAGGTCCTTGACTTTTCAAGGGTAGAAAGCTGAATATGCTAAAGACTCCAAAAGGGTTTAATTTCATAGAGATAGATGCACTCTAGCCAAGCCTGAAGGAGGAACAAGTATAAAATAGACATCAAATTCCTAAATCATTATATATATTTCCACGGGGAGAAGGATTCTTTCCCAGTTATGAGAAGGTTCAGGTTACAATGGGAACCCTAGTGTCCTTCCAGCCCACTCTCCTGCTCTTGCTCCCTGGGCTTCCTGAGACATGCCAAGCACATTCCTGCTTCCAAACATTTTCTCTGGCTTTTCCCTTTACTGGGGAAGTTCTGCCCTCAGGCATTCACATGCTTCCTCCTTCATTTCTTCCATTCAGCTTGTCATTGTCAGCTTCCTGGTTCCCTGTTTAAATTAGTAGTCCAGGCTCTGGCTGGGTAGCTCCTCTAGAACATTGTCCTGACACAACCAAGGTCATGGGTTCGATCCTGGGTCAGAGCATACAAGAATACATACAAGAATAAACCAACAGGCAATTTAAAACTCTGGTGTTAAAATATGTTACCTTCTAACATTAGTTCAGATGTTAGGATAGAATTTATTTAAACTATTATGATTATAAACTTATGTGAATGAGTTTAACAGTAAGTAAATTTATAAACTGCTAGTAATGTTTATATGATATACATTTACATACTAGAGTAGATATGTATTATATTGATAGCCTCAGGAGTGATTTTGAGTATCTCCAATGTCATAAGCAAATAAAGTTTTGTTTTGTTTTTCCTGATTTGGATTTTTAAAAAGAACATAGGAGATTGCATTAAATGTATCTACTCCCTTATATTTTGAGTGAAAATGACTCTGTATTTTAAAGCAATTAAATGGAACAAGCAGATAAATTTCCATAACAAAATTAAAAAAATGTAAAAGCTAGATTATATATTGATACTAATTAATAATAGATTTTTAATTGCTAACATGCTATGTGTCATGTTAAGGGATGAGCTCTAAAGCCTGAAACTACCTTTGGGAAGCAGCGTGTCTCCATGTGTATTGCTCTGCAGACACTGTGTGTGAAACCCACAACCAGAATGCATTTTAGTGAAAGCACATTTATTTGGAGCATAAACTGACAGGATCAGGCTTCTACAACGGAGGAATTATTTGTCTGTTTCTTGTGATTTCCCTTATCTTTTTATAATTTACTGTTTCTGGTATTGTGTTAGATCAATGATCTTCTGATTCTGATTTGAGGATTTGACATTGTATGATTTTAAATATGGGAACCTGTGAAAGTTCTATATTGTTTTCCTTACAGAAGAACACTATATATCCTAAGTTAAAAAAAAAAAAGATTACAGGAAAAATAATTGTTTTACAAATTTTAAGCATTATATAAAATATTAAAATCTTGATTGCAATGAAATTCATTTATGTCTAATATAGTTTTTTTCTCATGCCTATTTTTATTTTTGACAGTTACAATTTAGTTTTTCCATGTACAACTTGCGTTACTGTTCATGCATTTAATTTTTACTTTGCTTTAAATGAGGTGTTGTGTGTATGTCTACAGCGAGAGAAGAGCAAGGGAGAGGGCCAGAGACATACATTTATGGATGGAAAAATAGTCTAAAAATGTTGTATTTTTGTAAAGCATAGTTTTATTCTAGGAGATAACTGCTATAATTGCTTTAATTTATACCATTCTACAACTTTAACTGTATGTAAAGATGTATATAAATATTAACATAATTTAGATATTCTATATTTTATATGTACACTCTCAGTATGATATTGTGGCTGTGCTTTAATATTAGTGCTTGAGGAACTTGATTTTAATAATAGCTTTATGTCACTTTATGGATATACCATAATTTATATAACCATCGATAATCATTACATTTATTCCAGTTTTTACTATCACAAAAGCTGGTTCAATAAAAACTCAACAGGTTTCCTCACAAATATAAATTAAAAGGAAACATGCTAGAAATTAAGTTTTATAGTCAACACTTAGGCAAATTTTACATTTTGAAAGATATAGTGAAATGCCTTCAAAGGTGGCATTTAATTTTTTCTTGAAATTATTCATTAATGTTTTAAGTGATTTCTTAGACAGAAAGAGGTAAAATTCATTAGAACTAGAGTGCTGAATATTATAATGGACTCTATTAAAACAGATGTTTATCCTGTCTCATTCTTTGCCCTATGTATAAATTCAAGATTGATTTAAAAGCATCAGATTAAGATGATGAGTTACTTATTATCTACTATACCAGAAGCCATGATGAAAAGATATGTAAATTTCATTGTTTCTGAATCCCAAAATACCACAAACTAAGGACAAACTGGTAGTCCATATTTGTATTATGTATAAACACAGAACATTTTTATAATTATAAAATATTCTTAACATATACATTGATGAGTATTACTACAGAAAATTCAAAACTGGACATCTATCTATCTATCTATATCTATCTATCTATGTATCATCATCATCATCTATCACCGATCTATCTATTATAAACTTATGATTTCTTGCCTCAAATAGGCCTTCAACACTGCTGGTATTATTATCTAGTAATATTAGCTTAATTATTTCACTCAACATTTCATCTCTGCTTACTTCACATTCTGGTAAAGACAAAAGCATGGAGATAGTAAAAAACATTGATTGTTTCTGGTGGATGTTGGGGAGGGAGGAATTAATAGGAAGAACACACAGGACCTTCATGCCATTGAAAATACTCTGTATGAATCTGCAATGGTAGATGCATATCAATAAGTTTTTCCAAACCCCTGGAATGCACAACACCAAAAATGAACCCTAGGGTAAACTATGGACTCTGGGTGATAATGATTTGTCAATGTGATTTCATGAATTTTAACAAATGCACCAACTTGGTGAGGGAATATTGATAATGATGAAAGTTAGGCATGTGTGGGTACAGGGGATACATGTCTAACCTCTGGACCTCAACTTTGCTGAAACCTAAAACTCTAAAATGAGATATTTTAAAAATAGGAATATTTACATGAAAATTAATGAAATCACTACTAAAATAAATAACATCCTATGTCTTAAAATTCCAGAATAAAATTAAATACTAATACATTTCAGAAAAAATTATAACCCTCAGAACAATCCATATATGTGGTACTCTAAGTATTCATAAGGAGGAAAAAAGTTGACATGTATTATAGGCAATATTATAATATCTATAATATAAGATATTTTACAATTGTATATTTTATTTACATAGTAATAATTTTGAACTCAACATTTAACAATGTTAGTAATATAAATTCCACAGTTATTAAATACTAATTAATGTTTTGCTAGTGCTTTTATGACATAATGGAATAATTATTCTAAATATATTAATTATATATTTATATAAAAAACTGCAGAAGAACGAACATCCTTTCTCTGTAACACTCAATGTGTAAAAGGTGTTGTATCAAATATTAATGCATTTGAAAAAAAATAATCACCCCAAGATTTAATCTGTGCTTATTTCCTTATAGTTTTGTCTCACGATTTGGACAGTTCTCAACTGAGGTGGCTCTTTCTCTATCTCCAAGGAATCAGCAGGGCTCACTCATGATTTTGGCATATTAACTGGTGTTGGCTGAGCTCGTATGACCTATTGAACAACCATGGCACTTGTGTGGTTCTTTTGGCTAGGGCACTGTGGTGTGCCTCTCACAGGCTCTCCACATTCTATGTTACCTCACAGGGCAGCTGGATTCCAAGAGGGTCAAAGCACAGTCTGCAAAGTCACTTGAAGCCTTCTCTTGAAAGTGACATAATATTACTTCTACCATATTGTAATGGTCAAATAAATTCACAAGGACAATCTACATACAAGGAACAGAAACATTAATTTCACTTATTAATAAGAGAAACATAAAAGTCATATTGCAAAATAAAATGTTTATAAGAGGTAGTCATCGTAGGCTGACTCTTTAAAACTATTGAATCTAGCAGACTAGACATTTTAGCAGGTCTCAGGGATGGTACAAGTTGGAAAGACTTGTAAAGCTCTACTTAGGGGATGAGAAAGTTGAGAGGTTAACAAATGATAGTAAGGAAATGAAGCCTTTGACTGAGATGCTTATCTATAGGTGCTATATCTGTAAATGGGAATTCTAATTTCACTATAGTAACATGATTTCCATATATTAGAAAACAGAATCTGTAGCTCAGATTTTAATATTTTTCAGTCACTGTACTTTCATTCATTGATACTGTGGGTGTTTCTACATTAGATTATTGCTTGGGATTAGCAATGATGTCATTAATTTGAAAATTAATATGGTGCTTACAGTTCTTAAATTCTGTAAGATACTATTTATTTATGATGATAACAAATTAAAAGAAATAGATTACTTGATGGAGAAAGGAAGATGAGAGAAGAAATTCAGAAAGAGAATATGCCTACGAAGATAATGACATATGCAAACAACTTACTTAATAAAGTCACATGAATATCTATTAATTTGAAATTCAGTTTATGGCAAATAAATAAGTAGTCTCCAAAGACAGGAACACTTGGGCCATCAACCAGTATAAAAATATTGTGCTAAATTTTTATGAGGTGGTAAGGTGATTGGGTCAGAAAGCTAAGATTTTTCTTAAATAAAAAAGGTGTTACAGACCAAATGAAGAGCTAACTCAAAATAGCAAGATGATCCAAATAGAAATAAAGTTATTGCAGACCAATGATTCATATGTATCAGTTATTTATAATGAGTTACATATACACACATAATATACATTTTTACATACATATATACATATATTTTTACATGTATATTGATAACTTTGTATAAATCTATGGTTAAAAAGAGTTATTACTAACAAGAAAATTTTATCATTAATCAAAGCGGATGTGTACACACATACATGCACAGAGACACACACACACAACTGAATGGTGTCAATGGTTTTAAAACCCCTTCTGATACAAAATGAAGTCCTTCATCTTACATCTTAGTTTAGGCACAGATGGATTTATCAGTTACAGAGTTCAACTTTAACTTTTAATATACTCTTTATTTTCTATTTTCTCTGCTGAAATTATTTCTATTCTCCCAGGCTTTTGAGGTATTTTATGATATCTTTGATACTTTCTCCCAACTTTAAAAAGAGGGGCTAGTTATTTAGGCATAAACTGGAGGCAATATGTTCAATGATCAAGGTATTAGTGCTGTACCTCCCACTGAAGTGAATGGCTCCTTCAGGCAGTGGTTTATATCCATAGGAGACTGTAACTCTTCCTTTACGGCCATATTTATGTCAAGCTTCACTGAATTAATGTGGAATTCTTTGTTAACCTGTTTGTTCTCCTGATGATTGCTTTCTCTTCCTTTTTAGTGATTCAAATTCATTATTCTTAATTCAGGTAAAACGGTTACTACCGTATGTTTCTTGCTACCTAAAACTTACAATATGGGCTTGTATATGCAGTCATATCTTTTGGGTTGGTTACATTTTGGACTCTGAGGCAAATGTTGTAATAAAGGAAATTATGTGCAATGTTAATGTGATAATAGGACATAATATAAAAGTGTTAACAAAAAACCAAAGGCTAGGACATAATACAGGTTATATTTCTATTATATTATATATTTCTTGATATGAAAGATTTTTTTAAAAAAATTATTTATTTATTTTTAGAGAGAGTGAAAGGGAGGGAGAGAAACATCTGTCAGTTGCTTCTTATAAGTGCCCAACTAAGGACCAAACCTGCAGTCCAGGTCTGTGCCCTGACCAGGAATCAAACCCACAACCTTTCACTTTACAGGACAAGTGCCCAACCAACTGAGCCACGCTGTTCAGAGCTTGATGTGAAAGGTTTTTAAAGCACTTACTATTTAAAGTGAAATCTCTGCATCTCACAATTAAAATTGTGTAATAAAATTTTGATGAATAAATTTCCAGTATCTATTTTGTAAGGGATTGACACCATTAGGACTTGAGTTCAGACTGACCCAAACAAATGTTAGTCCACAGAGAAGTAAATGTGAATAGTTTGGGAGCCTAAAATAAGCTGGGCTAGGAAGGAGGTTATGGTGTTGTTTTCTCTCCAACTTACCTCTGCCTTTCTTGTATACAACTAGACACTTTCAGGTCTGTAAGAATTCATTTTCTCAGTTCAATGAAAAACACAGTCAATATGCCTACATAATTATTTCCCGCTTTTAGAAAGTATACCACTTATTTCATTTCATGTGTAAAAATCCAAAACTTATTTTTCCATTATTTCACCCTTAGAAGGAGTGGCATAGTTACCTCCCTGGTTACCTTGGCATATATTAATCCAAGAGTATGAGAAAATCAAACATTTATGTCAAGGCTCTTATGAAAATCATGAACCGTTTGAAAATATGATTGCAACTATGGCCATTAGACCTAGAAAAATTCAAATACACAATTTGACATATACCGTCTACTATCAAGAAGCTAAAAAATTTCCTAAATCATGACCATAATCTTTCTGGGGTGCTTGGGCTAAAAAAATCTGTTTTGGTAGTTGAATCCATATCTGTGCCTATATCTGTACCTTTAATTTGATATAAATTTGTTATTATTGCACAGCTGATATGCAGATCTGCAATAAACTCCTGAGTATACAAAATTTATTGGCAGTTGTTTTAAGAAAAATAGAGATACTCTATTTTGCCATGTATAATGCACTCTTGTGAATTACCCACGTTTTTGGCCCAAACTTTCAGAAAAAAGAACTTTCATTTTAATTTTTTAATTCAATTAGTCATTTATTTATATTTAGAAACAAAACTGATTATCATATTTCAGGGTATTATTTTACACAGTGATATCATTATTGCTTTCTAACTTATACTTTTAATGTATAAGCACAAGTAAAAGAATTAAAAGCAGATATGGAATTATTACTACCCATGTATAATGTGCATTCTTATTTTCCTTAAAAAATTTGGACAAAAAAATGCCCATTATACACAGCAAAATATGGTAATTATTGCCATCTTACATCAAATCTACCTACAACTAGACGAAGTACATATGAACAAAACAGTAAGTACATGCAAGAAATAACAGTCACACACACTTATAGCCAAATTTATTTTGAGATGATAAATTTCTCTTTCACTCTCAGTTATTTTTATTGCATTGTATATAAAAGTTTTTATGTGTTTTCCTTTAGGATTGCAGTGGGGTTGGGATGAGTTTTTAGAAGGGCGCATGGGAAGCAAAAAATAATCTGAAAAAGCAGACTTTTGCAAAAAGTTTGAATTAAGTAAAGGTAGTATGTTAGCTGTTCTAAAAAGGTATTTCACTTGAGAAGCAGGGGAGCAAATTGGAGAGATTTCCAAGGATTAGAATGGGCCAAATTTCTGTAGATATTCAAAATGCCTGGGATCCAAGCCCTGCTTCAAGGCACGATTCTGAGGAGGTTTGCTAGACCCTTGTAAAAAATGACTGATCACGTCACTGGAGGCAGGCACAAAATGGGGCATTAGATGCTCTGTGACCTGCAGGTGGGCGCCCAGCCACCTTCTGAGCCTCTACTGCCCTCCTTACCCATTAGGTTGTGCTAAAGCCAATTCCTATGTCTGTCCAAGGTTCCAAGTCTCCTCACTCACTATTGTTCCATTGTTTTCCAGGTGATTTCTCCACAATTTAGTTGCAATTCCAGTTGGGTCCTGGGAGGAGGTCAGTGTGACTTTCACTCACTCCTCCGCCATCTCGAAGTCAGATTCCAGATGTAAAGATTTTGACATAGCTTCTTTAGCCAAGATATTAAATGCTCAGGTGCCCTACACTCAATACTGCTGTTAGAAAGTCATATACATATTGTAATTGCACAAAGGTTACAGAGCAATGACAATCACAATGTATTTTTATCTGTAAAATGTCAGTCTTTATTAAAACAACATTCAGATGCTAATACTTTAGCATTTATCTTCCTTAATGTAAAATCAATGTTTCAATGGAAACTAATTACACTGGGCATTAACTAACAAAAACATCTTGTCTTTTCAAGTGACTTGGAAATAAAAGGATCTTTGAGAACAAGTCAAATATGAGTAAACACTAATTGCCCTGCTAACAATTTATTAAATTGTTACATGGGAAAGGTGATTTATTTGATACATTTTTATATTCTGCTGCTAAAAGAGCAGAAGCATCCTTACATTCAGCTGCTATAACTAGTGAGTGGAGGATTTAGCTTTGACTATTTGGATAAATGAGGATTTACATGCTTCTTTAAGAAAGGAGAGGATGTTATGTCCACCAAAAATGATGGAACCCTCTTGAATCAAGGGAAACAGGCTAAAAGAAAAGATAGACACTTTATTGTTTTTCCTCAGATTCTTCCTCTATAAATCTCTACTAACTCCCTGTCACACATCCATATATTTTGGCACATTGACACATGTGGGAAGATTATAAATATGAAAAATTGCCAAATAGCAGAATATACACTAAATTATGAATGCAGGATCTAATTTAAACACAATTAAAATGACTATTTAAATAACAATATGCAATTCTCTTATTCCTAAAATAATTGATAATGTCTACTTTATCTAGGATGAGGGAAATTACCTCTGTTAGTTTCCTATTACTGCTGTACAAATTAATACAAATTCATTGGCTTAAAAATATAAACCTCTTTCACAGTTCTGAAAGTCAGAAGTCCAAAGCACCTCACACCATACTAAAATGTCAGCAAGGCTGCCTTCCTTTTTGGAGACTCTAGGGATGGAACCTATTTATTTGCCTTTTCCAGCTTTCAAAGGCTGCCTCCAGACTTGGGCTCCTGCCCTCTTTCCTCCTTATTGAATCTCTGACCTCTTTTCCACATTTATATGTCTCTCTGACCACAAGCAGGAAAGGTTCTGAGTTTTTAGGGCTAATGTAGTTAGAGTGTTCCCAGTTGGATAATTCAGGATTATCTCCCTCAATCTTAATCACAACTGCAGAGTCTCTTTTGTCATGTAGCATGACATGGTCACAGGTTCTGAGAATTATGGCAAAAAATATTTATTTTTTTATATTTTTGTGGAGATATCATTATTCTAACTATTAAAATTATATTTTTTCAGGATAGTTTTTGCTGCTTATTAATCCTGGAAATTAATCAGGAAAATGCTGCACTTCTCACTTCTAAAATGGATACATGAGAAAGAGACAAAAATCTCAGCAAAATATGACCCTGAGAAACCCGCATACCTACCATAACTGTTGATAAAGATAAAAATGGTTCTGGCTCTTTTACGAATCTCAAACTATTGCTTCTCAAGGACAGAACAGAATTCACTTAGAGAACTCTGGATAAACACGACTCTTGGAATTGTAGTTTCGAAGTTTCCAAAACTTTGTTAAAAAAAAGAAAGATACGGTGATAAGTACTGGTACTAAAAGTTATCCTTCGACAGTTGAATTGAATTTACATCACTTCTATAGGTATAAGTCATGCCTCAAAATACTGAAGTTTTATAAAATTTTTTGTTATCTTTGCAATTAACAATGCTTTTTCTGTTAAGTGATTAATGTGCCTCAAATTATTAAAATACCAACCTAATAACTGCATGTGTGTGCTTGCCAATTTGTTTCAGATAACCTCTGAGAATCTTTATTTTTGAGAACTATGCTGTTCAGAAGAATTATAACATAAACAATGCTGTGAGTTTACCAAGTGAGTTCATTTTTCTATCCATAGAACTAAGCTGTCCTTTTGAACCACCTTGCTTCTTCCTGTGCGCATGTGCATGTCTTTACTTCTCAAGATTGGAGAGTAGATAAGACCTCTTTTCTCAATTACACTTAGAAAATGACAGTGAAGCTCCTAAAATAGGCCAGTTTCAAAAGGCAGGAGGGCAGGTTAGCATGTATTTGATTTAAATGAAGAAACAACAAAATCTTAAACCGTAGAGTTTGGGAACTCACTTGATATCACAGTGTAGCTTAACCTATCTTGACTACTATAGAAATATTCTGATTTTTGTACGTATTGATGAATATAGAAAAATATTGAATGATAATAGTATATATATCTAATATTTGTTATTTCACAGTCTTCCTACTTTTTAAAAGTCTCTGTGCATGATATTGTGCTAAGCATAAATGTGCCACATTGGGAACTGATCTCTATGTAAAATTATACATTTTGTAAGTACCTAAAATTTCTTTCCCTGATATGGTGACATCATATGAAATATCTACATATATTATTTAATATTAATGGATTATTTCATGTGACTATATATATATATATATATATATCTCGTTAGCTAAGATGTTCATTGGGATAAACAACTTCAGAAGAAACAGCTTCATTCTTTTGGTACAATGTGAGTGTGTCACAACCATACTACCCATTGTATATATAGTTATAAAATAACACATGAAGAATAAAACAATACCCCAACAATGATGATGGAACAGAATCTAGGTCCCTTTCCCTGATCCTTACACACTTTCTATTTTTCAACTTGAATAAGTTCATTTTCTGGTATACACTTGACATTTAGAAAATGAGAGAAAAATCATCTCTCCTGGGAGCAAAATGGCATTGATAAACTTGGCAGAGACTTGACCGCCATTTGAAGAAATTTGAAAGACTTTCCTGTCACCGAAAATGCAGTGGTTAAAATGGAGGAAAAAAAAAGAGAAAATTTCTTTAAAGCAGAAACTTTCATACAAAAAAACAAAAAGAATGACAAGAAAAATAACATCACCAAAAATTACTTAAAATAAAAGCAGATTTTTTTTCTTTCCTTTTTTTAAAATTAACAAACTGATTTTCTTTAAAGGTGTAATTAACTGAGATAGAAAAAGGAATGCCACACTGAACTACAAGTAGGTCAGCTCATTTGAGGTTCTCGGCCACATAGGCTGACAGCTGGCGGAATATTTCTATATATATATATAGAGAGAGAGAGAGAGAGAGAGAGAGAGAGAGAGAGAGAGAAAATATACAGATTCTAGTGATTTATTGGTCTTTCTGTCCCTAATGTCTATTATATAAAAACATGGAAAAGAAAACCTATAGTTTTTCCTTTCTGTTTAGGAAAAACCTACACTTGGGACCAAGTGTAATTATGAAATGGAGTTAGCTGTACCCAAGTGCATGACACACAGTGCTAATTACATTTAAACACAGAGGAACTATGATTGATTAAAAAAAAAGTTTTAGCACTTTCTTGTTTTATAGGTGTCTTATCTAAGGTATATTACATATTCATATATCAATAAATTTTCAATATTTAAAAATTAAAGCTAGTTCCCCTCATCACTAAATACCCAAAGGCAAATTAAACACCAAAATATTGGCACCCTTCCCCTTTAAAAATGCCTTCTTAAACTTTGCAAGTAATAAAATTCTAGAAAAGTTATTGACCTGTTTTCAGACTCAAGCAAATCCCACCATACTTGATTCATTAGACTCATTTATCCCATTTCAAGGACATCCAGGATAATTCATCACGTGAACCTTCCTAAGGAATCCATTATTTGCAATATTCTATTGGGAAAAGCATACTTAATTTTAAACTCTAATTTGGAAAATTAAATCCTGTAACCTTAACATAAATGAAATATTTCATCTCTGAACCTTGGCTTCTAAGTTTTTAGTATTTGGCACTATACCTATTATACTATTCTCGTCACTCTTCCTCCAAGAAACACTCCAGTGCACTCCTACTCAGCTGCCTATCTCTTCTTCTCATACCATTATCAGTCTTTTCAGAACCAGCTCATGTGAAACTACTACAATCTTCTTCCTACCTCAGACCTCTGCAAATGGCCTTCTGCTCCCACCACTCCATTGATGTTATACATGATTTTATTGCCAAGGCTGGTGGAAAATGTGGCCCATGTAGTACCTAAAATTGGCCAGAGGTGAAACTGTTATACTCTCAATCTTTCCTCTTTTTTGCTAATCAGCGGTGTCCAACCCACTGCCCACGGGCAGCATGCAGCCCAGGATGGCTATGAAAGCATATCAGCACAAAATCGTACATTGACCTCAAACTTTTATTTGCTCATCCGTTTTCATTAATGTTTGTGTTTTTAATGTGTGGCCCAAGACAACTCTTCTTCTTCCAGCGTGGACCAGAGATACCAAAAGGTTGGATACTTCTGCACATATATGATTTCCAAAAAACTACATTTTGATCTCTCCTCCTTTGATTTCTTTCAGAGTTCTTATTTCCCAGCCAATTTCCCCAGAGAAGCTGTAGATAATCTATCTCTCCTCCACATTTCCTTACTGTTTCTGAAATATTTATGTAAAACCTACAGGTTGATAGTTATGAAATTTATAGATTCAAAACAATAAACCTACACATAGTTTAATTTTTATTTTCATTATTGTTTCCAGTGCATATCAAAGTCCATACATTTAAAATTGAGTTAAAATTCAAAATGCACTTATAACACACCATGGCCCACAGCAAACAACTATTTGTTAAATAAAAATAAATTTTGTATATTGAAGTGTTTAAAAGTATGAATTTTATAGTAAGCCATAACAGGCCTAAATACTAGTTTTAATGAGTATGATATCATAATACTTGTTTCATACTGTTACAGTTTTTGGAAAAATCAAATAAAATACTTATTATTGGGTTGGCCAAAACGTTTGTTTATTTTTTTGAATATGATGGCTCTATTAGTGCTTAGGTCTTTAACTTCATTTGAAACAATTTTGTTAGATTGTATTGTGACAGCTGTCATATCAGGATGCATTTAAAAAACTTGTCAAAACTGGTGAATTTTTGTGCAGCCATTTTAATATAGAATATGGAAGAAAATATGCAACATTTTCTTGGTATATTGATATTTTGGCCAAATAATTCTTTGCTGGGGGGCTGTCTTATGCATTGGAAGATATGTAGCTATAACCTTGGCCCCTACCCTCTAGAAGCCAATAATGGGAGACAGCCAACATACTCAAAATATCAAAATCAATAAAATTATTAGTTAAAATGAAAAGTATGTCTTATTTTACAGAAAAAAAACTAAGCATATTTTTTGACCAACCCAGTATATTGGGCAGCATACAGAAAATGCTTAGATATGTTATTGTTGTTGTTAATAAAACAAGTTATAGTTAATGTTAATTTTTAAACAAATACTATATTCTATTTCATTTTTTCTTAGATGGCCTTGGAATCTACCTTTTAGTTCAAACACTTATAATTTCTTGCTTGTATTGCTGAAATATCCTCAGATCCTCACCTTTTAAGTTCAGTGCTCAAAAATTCCATGAAAGTATTAGACATAGCAATTACTTATCTATTTAAATCCATTCACGGTTTTGCATTCCTTACTGAATTCTTTTAAACTGAGTAATACATTCAAGTATTTTTTCCTGCTTCTCCAGGTTAATTTCTCATCACCACTGCTCCTACATTCTATGCTACAACCATACTCAATCACTTTTAATACCTCCAATGGATCATGTTCATTGACATGTTTGGGCCTTTTGACTGAAGGACTTTCTATCTTGCCTCAAGTTTATCTTGGTTTGCATAGCACATTATTTTCTTACAAAATTCAGACCAAGCAAGCCCTTAATCTTTTTCTCATATTTCAATCTGTTTTTTAACCTCTTTCCTGTGCTTCCATTATATTCTATTTCCCCATTGTAGCACATAATACTCAATAAGTTAATCACAAATTCACTTGTCAAAATTGCAGGAATATGACTGTTTTTGTTTTCATACCCAACCCAGTGCCTGCGGCATCCTAAGGTGGTAAGAGTTACGACAGAAAATGATTAAAGTAATATGGAATCCAAGCATCATCAATTTTAATCTAAGATCTCAGGGGCAAAAACTATATAGACTTCTTGTATTCTTTAGGGCATACAAGTCAATTATAATTGATTAGTATTTGCAACTTCCTTTGCTATTTTCAAATCATTTGTTATTTCTTTGTCTTTTCCAGAATAATGAGATCTAGTAGGTTTCAACAATGCTATAGACCTGTAATGACATTACAGCTTAGGAAGTGGATTTAGGGGAAAAGATTAGTCAATTGCTCTCAAGAATGCTGTAGCATCCAGTGTTTTTCTTACTATCACTGATTCTCCCAGCCACAAACAGCACCACAATGGACAGAAACAAAGCAGAGTTGCCAAAGGGAATAGTTACCACTTGGGGAAGTAAGGAAATTGATAATTTAGAATATTCACACATTTAAATACAACATACATTTTATTCAGTTCTCTAAGGTTATTCTGATATCCTATCTTATTGATACACGTCATTTTTAAAATTCTAGCTCTAGCAAGACAAAGTATTAAAGAAAATAACTGAGATATTAAATATTTCAGTAAATGTGATAAGTGGGTTTACCCATAACAAATTACTTGTCAGCAATCACCTAGCCTTATCTTTATATGCCAGGATATACAGTGAAAGGAGCACAGGCAAGGAAGGAATCAGATATGACCGTTTTTAGCAGCAGCATCATACAGGATTTGTTTGAAAGAGCAAGGAATTGCCCCCCAAAACTAATTGAACGCTGTCAAGTGTCCTTTGTTCTTTCAAGGAAGCAGTTCCCTTATAATTGTCCAAAGGTCACAGGGCCTTGATATCTCTCTAAACATGACACTTTCCTGCCCTCACTACAGAAATAAAATTATTTTGAAGGATATTTTAAGAAAACATGCTCCTATATAAATTTAAACTTTCAAAATATTTACTATCTAAGGAGACCAATCAAAGTCATCTTGTCCACTGTAAATATTCAAGACATTCTCTAATGCAGGTGTCTGAAAACTATGACTCATAAGCCAAATATGGCCCACCACTTTTTTTTATAAATAATAATTCATAAAATAATTAAACAGCCATACGTACTTCTTTGTATTTTCTATCACTGCTCTCTCACTTGATGGGAGAGGTGAGTAGCATCAGAGATTATCTAACCCTCAAAGTCTGAAAATATTCACTATCTAGCACTTTGGAAAAAAAGTTTGCTGACTCCTGCTGAAACTCTTATAATAGTTTATATTTGATCAAATCATAAAGTCTTCCCAAATTACAACAGTCAGCTAACATAGATGTCCATATATTTAGACATGAATTTATGTGCATGAATGCACATACAACATATTTATGCACATGCATGCATATGCACATGTATGTATAATATTTTTTTAAAAACTCTAGCCACATTCAATAAATTTTACCGTCACAAAACAAATCTTCAGTGTTTGTAACAGCACTAAAGAAGAAAGCCACATGAGATGATCAGGGACTGACCTATCTTTGGATAGGTGACACTGCAGAGCTGCTGCAGTTTACAAATTTAAGGAGTTCATATTTGGTTGGTATAAGAAGATAATTGGACAAGTTAGCCTGATAGTATGTTTTCTAAGCAGATAGACATAGGCCAATTTAGGAGGGTAGGAAAAATAACATTGCAATGGGGTAGGAGGGGATATCAGACCAAGATGGATTAACAGAGCCTGAAACCTGGACAGCAACAAGGCCATTTAGTCTGAAAAACTTTTTTAAATAATGGACAAGATATATACAATAACTGTTCTCAGTAAACTCTAAATCTGCCAGCAAAGGATTGTAATATTGAGAGATAAGACAAAGGAGGTGAGTCCAACAATTCACAGCTTGCCTACGGAGAGTTTTCCGATTACCTCACTGGAAGAGCAAACAGGAGCAAGCTCAGTGGTCTGTGTGAGATGTGGAAGGGGGCTGGACTTTTATGGGGGCTAAAGCAGCGAGGATTCCCAAGGCAGAGTATTAGCAGGGAGAAAACTGCAACACAGAACTCTCGAGAGCTTTGGCGGTTCTGCTCCTACTATGCTGCTGAACACTTGATTAGCTCATACATGTGAGGCAACTGGGTGGAAAAAAAAATAAAAAAAAACCCCAGAAGATTAGGTGGAATACTTAAATTTACCAAAGGTAGTGACTGAGAACTGTTCCTGCTAGCCAGATTAGAAACCCTCATAATTGCCTATCATAAGGGCTTACTTTAATAGTAGATGAAAATTAGCCCTACACAAAACACTGCTATGGTGCAAACTAAAAATGCTTAATGCAAACTCGAAAGAATCAGGGTATTTTCAATTAAATCAACCATGTGACTAAGTGACTTGGCTAAGGTGACTATGTTAACACCATACAAAATAGATCTCAAAGCAAATAATATTACCAAGATAAAGAAGGTATTTGCATATTGATATTGTAACAATTCATATGTGGGGATATATGAATAAAAATTATAATGTACATAAGAATAGAGCTTAAAAGTAAATAAAACAGAATTGATATGCAAAGAGAATAGATAATTTCAAGTATACACATAGTTAAAAAAAATCTCAATGGTAGAACAATTAGAAAAAACTCAGTAAATAACATTTCAACCAACTATATGCAATTAACATTTATTACACACTTCAAAAGCAACAACAACAGAAAATAAGCCTCAACATATGCAAGAATTAAAATTATACAAACCCTATCTTCCATAATAAAATTATATTTTAAGTAACCCATAACAGAAAAATATCTGAAAAATATCCAAATACTTGGAAACTTAAATAATACAATTCTAATTAACGTATGGATCAAAAAAAAATAAAAATAATAATTAGAAATTATTCCAAACTGAATGAAACAAAAACATAATATATTAAAATCTGCAGAATATCGATAAAGTATTTTTAGGGGACAATTTGTAACAGTAAGCCCTATAATAGAAACTAATAGAGGTCTAAATATCAATGACCTCAGTTTCTGCTTTGAGAAATAAAAAAAACAAAAAAAGAAACCAAATGAAAGAGAATGTAAACAGAAAAAAATAGAAGAAGAAAAATCAGAGTGGAAAATGAAGAGAAAATCAACAGATAGACAAATTCAGTCATATCAAAAACTGGATCCTTTAGAAGATCAATTAAATTCATATTCAAAAACGAGAAGAGACATCTGTTAGAATGTGAGGAATAAAAGAAGTATCATTACTACAAACACACACACTGTCTCTCTCCCCATATATAGAAGAAACGTTATGAAAATTTTATGCAAATAAATTTGACAACCTGGATACATTTCTTGAAAATCACAAAGCATCAAAGTTTATTTAAGAACAACTAAAAATTCCTCAATCATACTGAATACATTATATTTCTTGAACACAAAACAAAACAACTAATTTCTGACCTAAATGTCTTCACTGGAGAACTCTTCCAAACATGTAAAGAAGAAATACTAACAAATCTATATGGAATCTGAATAATGAAGGTAGTGAAATACTTTCCAGTTCATTCTATGAAGTTAACATGACTTTTATGCAAATATCAGAGAAAGATGTTTAAAAAATGAAGAAAATTTAAGACTAATGTCCACATTAACATATAGTAAAATCTTTTTTTCATTTTTATTGACTTTATTTGGGAGATATTGGTTAGGAAAATTATGTAAGTTTCATGTGTACAAACCTATAATACATCATCTGTATGTCGTATTGTGTGTTCATCACTCCAAGTCAAGTCGGCTTCTATCACCATGCATCCCCCTATGCGCTCCTCTACTTGCCCCGCCCCCATTCCCTCTGGTAAACACCATACTATTGTCTGTGGCTATGAGGAGTTTTTTACTTTTTTCTTTTTTTAATTCATATTTTTATTGATTATGTTATTACAGTTGTCCCATTTATTTTCTCTCCCCTCCACTTACAAAATTTTACCAAACTATATCCAACAAGATATCCTGACTAAATTTTATCTCAAAAATATAAGGTTTAACTTTCCCACATTGCCTTTTAATGTATTTTACTGTATTAACAAATTTAAAAATTGTGTGAAATCCAACAGTAATTCTTGATAGGATCTCAGAAAACTTGAAGTAGAAAGGAAATCCATCAACCTAATAAGAGCACATTTGCAAACAATCTATAACTAGCATCACATCTAATACAGAATTACTAAAGGTCCCCACCCTGAGATCAGTTACAGCACAAGAATGCCCATATTTATCACTGCTCTTCAACATTGTCTTGGAGACTCTACTCAGTGAAATGAGGAAAACTAAAGAAATAAAAATTTGCTGATTAGAAAGGAAAAAGTAAAACTGTGGTTATTCACAGAAAACAAAATCATCTATGTAAAAAATATAATGGATCCTACAAAAATTCTACTATAAAAATAAAGGAGTTTAGCAAGATTTCAGGATACAAGATCAATATATAAACATTTTATATCTTTATGTAATAATATAAAATATAATGATATTTAAAATGGCATCAAAAGGTAAAATAAATATAAACTATAAAAAAGGTATACAAGACTTGTACCACAAAAGCTATAAAATATAACTAAAAGAAATTTTCATGGATCAAAACATTCAACAATTTACCTGCCACTTTTCCCCAAATTTATGTAAGATATTTATCTATATATGTAATGCAATTCAAAATTCAAAGCAAAATCTCAGTAGGATTTTTTTAAATAAATTGATGAACTAGAAAACTATAAATTCATACATAAAAATTTTAATTCATACATTGAGCCATATACAACATATAAATCATAATAGGTTGCAGGTATAAGTGGAAAAAATTAAACTATAAATATTCTGGAAGAAAAATAGGAGATATCTTTATAACCTTGGTATTTTAGATAAATTATTTCTCTATTTATAGATATCTAGATATTAGATATCTAGCACCTATCTAATATATTAGAGATAGTATTAGGTTTCTTACCTAAAACACTAAAGTATGATACAAAAAAATAAAATTGGATATATTTAACTTTATCGTTTAAAAATGTTTGCTTGGAAAACACAAGGAAATGGAAGGATTAGTACAGACTAGGAGAAAATATTTGCAAATCACATGTGCGATAAAAGGCTTGTATCTAGAATTTTAAA
Organism: Pteronotus mesoamericanus; assembly: GCF_021234165.1. Taxonomy (NCBI): domain Eukaryota; kingdom Metazoa; phylum Chordata; class Mammalia; order Chiroptera; family Mormoopidae; genus Pteronotus; species Pteronotus mesoamericanus. The sequence continues at coordinate 27,194,015 of NW_026555245.1, read as the reverse complement.
AAAACCTTCTTAAAACTCAACAAGAAAAAAATAACCAGAATAAATGGACAAATAAAATTTTCAAAAGACTTAAGCACACACTATAACGAAGAACATTTCCAGATAGTAAACAAGTGCATGAAAAAATGTTTAATATCACTACCCACTAAGGAAATGAATATAAGAGCCAAAATTAAATACCACTGCATATCTATCAAAATGGATAAAAGGAAAAAAAATACTGACAATACTGACATGTCCTCATGAGGTTATGGAGCAAGTGAGTTTCTCATACATTTTTAGTGTAAATGTAAAATTCTACAGCCACAGTGGAAATTAGCTTGGCATTTTCTTAGATGGTACACACTTACTATATAACCTAGCAATTGTGGGTATTTCCCCTAGAAAAATGAAAGCATATGATGAAATGAAAATAAAAAACACTCTATAAGAATGTTTATAGCAGTTTCATTTTAATAAAAAAATACTGGAAAATTCAAATGCATAGAAAAAGTGGTACACATACAGTAGAATATTATTCAGCAGTAAAAGAGAAAGAACTGTTTCTATGTGCAACAACTTGGATGGATCTGAACAGCAGTATGCTAGGTGAAAATAGTTAATAGCAACAGATTATCTACTATATTATTCCATTTATATAAGACTATTTTTAAAATAAAAATTATAATGATGAACAGATGAATGTTTAAGAGTTAGAGTTGAAGAGAGAGACTATGGCAGGATAATATAAGGATCTCTGTGATAACAAATGTTTATGGATCTTGATTGCAGTGGTTGTTACCTGTGATATGGTTTCACAGCACTATATAATAAACTTGTTTAAGAAAATGAATGCTTTTAAAAACTTGAAGTATGAATAATGTATGGATAGCAATGTACCAAAGTCTACTTCCTGGTTATGATAAATGTATTATGATTATATAAGTTCTTATCATTCAGAAAGTTTGACTAAGGTGTTTATGGGACCCCTCTGTATTATTTTTCAGCTTCTCATAAGTCTCACATTATTTCAAAATATTAACTGGTATGGAGATCTCTACTTAACATTTTTCTCACCGTAGGGGTTCATTTATTTAAAATATAGCACAACTATGGTATTTTAAATCAGAAGCTGTATTGTCGACATTTTCTTTTTAAATGTTTTGCAAGTCACCCTTCTAAACATAAGGCAAAGCATAAAATCATACACATACACATTTTTATTTAACAAAAGCCTGTTTTAGCATATTGCATTATTTCTTTTTCTTCTACACAAGTACTTTTAGATTTCACTCAGTTGTTACTGCAAACACATTTTCATCATTCATGGTTAAGTGTGAACATTCCTGACATTTCTACTCTTTTAAAGTCATATTGATTTAAACTCTGAGACACATAACCATAGGATTGTATGACATCTCTAGAGTTTAAGACTTATCATTCTTTATTTACTCTGACTCACTGTAGTTCAGTAGATTTCCTTGCTGGCAGTCTGGGTCTAAGACATCTTTGGCAGTAATTGGTTTCAGAATCAAATGCCAGCTTTATATTGATTATTACCATGAAACCACACATGATCACAGTGACTTCTACAACATGTTGGTTAATTTTGTATGGCATATCATGCTAACCCAGAATAATAAAAAGTGACAGGCTGCCTAGCTCAAAGTGATTGTTTTCTCTCCCAATAAAGTGAAAAATAACAGTTGTCACCACCGTAGCAAGTTAGGTAATATGGCAGAACCAGGAAATTTGGATTAAACCATGGCTAGAGGTCAAAGTTAGAAATGGCTGAGAGAATGATGTATCATATATTATGACTTGTTACTTGTAGCTAAAATTTTATTAGCAAATAACTTTTTTTTATTAATTTCAAAGAAATCACATGCTTATTTGTATTTTCAGTGTTGTCTCGTGAATGTATCCAATGTTTCTCAGGTGGCCGAAATGGTGATGGTCAAACGAGGTATTTGCATTTATGTCCAATAAGGATAACATAATAACCTTTTAGAGGAGGAATGATAGTTTTTTGGATAATAATAAGTAACACTTGGCATAAAATAAACCAATGGCCAATACCGAACTAAATGCATGTTGTAGTTTAGACACTGATTATAATATAAATCAAAAATTTCAAATACCTGGAATTCTAACCCCTGAGAGATGATACAAAACTGAGCTCAGGCATAATTTCTTCTGACTAGGGCCCCCTTATGTCTTAAAACAGAAATAGGAGTCTTGACTCTTTGCTCCCACACCTCTCTTTTAGCATAGTTGTATTGTTTTAAAACTGTTTGTCTATCTTCCAGAATTATTTGAGTTCATCTTGAGGAAAAGAGTTTTGTACTGATTTGTTAAACATTCACAGCATTTAACACAATTACTGGGACAAAGCAAGCACTAAAGTTGTTTTTTCTTTTTCCTTTGAAAAAAATAAATATACAATTAGAACCTGCCACTGGGAGGGAAGAGTAAACATTCTTGAAGGGATTGGAAAGTGTCATGCTAAAATTAATATTCTATGAGTAAAATTAATACTCTAATGAGTAACTGAGGACTGCTAGATGTATACTGAAGATATTTTCTAATTAATATACATAGGTTAGTCAAACTAATTCTATATGTTGATATAACCCATCATTTTTGGAAATGATTATGTACAGAAACAAAGAAAATAAAACAAACCAATCAAAATATGGGAAAATGTATTGCTGAAATATAAAGTCAGGATTACCTGTTGTCTCAGGTGTAAAATGCTTCAAAAAATGTTTTCTGTTCTAGCAATGAGAATGAACAAGCTAAATATATAGTTCACAAAATCACAGGTTTAAAGCCCAACAATCTGCAGTCACAAGATAACCATGACAACTGAATTCCAAAAGTTGATAAACTGATTCATGAAGACTAGGCTCAGAAACCAATTTACCTGTGTCAGTGCATGGGGAGGAGACAGGTTCACCGTGGAAGATGGAGAGAGAGAAAACAGTTAATTTTTTTTAATCTTAAAGTAAACTGGTACAACATTTTTAGGATCATTGGAAGTACTAAATATAAAGTTATTATGTACCTTCTCCTCATTTCTTCCCAAGGCCTCCAAGAAGTACCCATGAGAAACAATGGTTGTAGGGCTGGCCACGTGATAGACACCTGCCCCTCATGGTCCAAGTATGCAGGACCTGCCAATATTTACAGGGGAACAGGGAATTCTGAAGATTCTCTAGAAGCACTTCGGACCCTACATTAGTATAAGGTGCTGGGAATACTGGGCAGGAAAAGTCATCAGAACACTGACATTTCTCTGCTGCAAAGAAAAGGGTAGCTACTGGTGGCACAATGGTGAAAAAGCAGCCTGGGTCTCTGAACATTCACTGATGGCAGGCAGATGTAGTCTGCCACTGTGGGAGGGGCTGGAAATCTGCCAGCTGTAGACAGAGTAAGAAGTAGGGGAGCAGAGGTTATTTGCCTTGTGGGCAGACAGGAATGATGAAAAGGCCCTGTCTTTGAGGTGCAAGAGTACAGGGCCCAAGATTGAGAAGGAAGCAGGAGAATCATGATGAGGTAACAGGCAATTGTCATACATTTGAAGAGGAAGGACAACAATGCAGGGTGAGTCACACTTGTGATATAGGTATGCAGAAATCTGCAGAGCAGGGATATTGATATAAACTCTTTGACACTTTAATCCTCAGATTAAGCACAAGGCAGTGGCCATTCATCCCTTTAGAAATTTGAGGCCTATGTTGCACTAAAGTTAACCATAACAACAAGATTACCCATACACAGCTCAACCATAGTATACATTGACTCAAACCCCACAGTAATTGTCTGACAAAAAAGAAGTGTGTCCATTTCAGGGCACAGCATGTCCATTTCTGAGTAGGATACGCATATGAGGTCTGTTCAGAAGGTATCAAGCCATGTAATATGAAAAATAGAGATATTCACTGAAGAAAATAAAAGATATAAGAAACATTATACATAGGACAATCACACCTCAGTCCCCTTCAAAGTAGGCACCTTGGGACCTCACACAGTTCTCCCGGTCACCATCGGTTGTCCTGTCATACTTTCCTGAATCTCATTGACAGTCTGAAATCTCTTCCCTTTGACAGGTGATTGTAGTATTGGGGAAAGCCAGAAGTCGCAAGGCACCAAATAAGGCTGAAGTGGGACTGAGTCACCTGGGTGATTGATGTTTTGCCAAAAAACTGCATAAGATGTGATACATGAGCAGTTTGTTGTTGTGATGAAGCTGTCAATCACCAGTTGCTCATAGCTGTGGAATTCTGAATCATCCAAATAGTTTCCATGGAGGAATATTCAAGCTTAATGCAAAATTTGATGCAGATCCATTGCTCTACTCGCTCAGTCATTTTGAATGCAACAGCCACACAGTGCACACGCTCACTCAGTAGTGTCTACCGCCCCCACTGGCTCACCGGTATCTACAGTGAAGTCATCATTGTTTGTGCATGCTCAGTCCAGTCCACTCTCCTTGCTTGCCAGGTTACATCCATGTCAAACGAACTGTTCTCATTATGTTAACTATGGCTTGACTTTTTCTGGACAGACCTCCTATATGTTGTTTAGGTCTGGTTCCATTGTTCTTTTACACACAATGATTGGTATTCAATAAAAGAAAAGAAAATATAAGAGACTTCCAGTTTTAGTTCCAAAACATAGAGCTTGAAAGTTGTCACTGTTGGCTTTAAACAGGAAAATAATCTGCATAAACTAAAATTAAAGTACTTTTGTGTCACCCATCAGAGAAGTGAGGTCACAAGGCAATCGTGAGCGCCCAAAATTGGAAGAGATAGGTGCACACAGAATCTCAACCATTATCTGTTTACCTGAAGCAAAATCTGCTGAACCCAGTAACTGACAGTAACCCTTAGGTGGTAATTTTGAGGAATTATCCAAGGCTGAAACTGGAATTGCGTGAGAGAAAAATTCATGGTGGTTTTAGGATTAAGGGAGTCTGCACATACTCATGGGTTTTATACCTCCAGGAACTCCAATCGATTCTCATGGTGAAAATTAAAGAAAGATTTCCTTGTGGAGCTCACAAAAGAAGGGGAAAAATGATACCTGTGAAACACCCCTAAGTGCCTTCTTCATAACAAAAACCTATGGAAAAAGAGGCTATTCCACTTAGGAAAATAAAATTTCAGTCTAACTCAATGTAGCCTCACAGATGGGAAACTAAAAAACACTTGTGAAGGTCACAGCCAGGAGACAAAGACCTATTAAAATAATGAGACTTAATGAAAGTATTATAGAATTCTTCCCTGACCCCCTACCTTACCACCAAACCAATATAATAACTATGGTTTACAAATGAAAGAGATATAAAACTCAGACGCACTTGAAGGAGAAATATATAAGGAAGTCTGAAGTTAAAAAAGGGAGATAAAAACAAATAAGCTAGAGAAAAATGTAGCCAGCAGAAATGGACACTTGTTATAACATATAAGAATAAGAATAATATATAACATATATAAGAATATATATTATAGAACACTTGCACTACATATAAAGTAGTAATGTGTACTTTTAAGCTAGACTTAGAGTATTTAATAATATATATTGTAAAATCTAGGACAACAGCTAAAACTAATAAAATAAATATATAATTGTTATAATCAAAGCAGAGTTAATAGAATCATAAAATACTTTTTAAAGTATTAAAGAAAGCCCCTTTCCCACAAAAAAAATCTTTAAATAAAACCAGGAGCATATCAACAAAGAGAAGCAGTTACAAACATACTAGATATTAATTCAACTGCAACAATTATCACTTTAAATGTGAGTGATATAGATACACAGATTAAATGCAGAGATTGTTAAAGAGAACAAGAATCAATACCAGATTATATCTGTGTTCTAAAGAAACCCACTCTAATTATAAAAGCTCAGATATATTAAAAGTAAAAGAATGGAGCAGGACATACAATACTAACACTAATCAAAGAAAAGCTCAAGTAGCTATGTTAATTCAGATAAATCTGAGTTCAGAACCAGACAATTATGGGGTTAACAGGAGAACTGCATAATAATTAAGGGGTCTACTCTCCAAGAAAGCACAGCTATCCCCTATGGGATGCATCTAACAACAGGACTGGAAAATTAATGAGGCAAAGCTGATAAAACTACAAAGAGAAACAGATAAATCTGCTATTATAATTGGAAATTTTAACACACCAATTTTAATAACTGATAAATCAAGCAGTCAGAAATTTATTTAAGGTAGAGCTGATTTGAATAGCACTATGAGTCAAATCCATAGAATAGATTTTCATGGAATACTGCAAACAACTGCAGAATACATATGCATCTAAAGCTCATATAGAACATTCAACAAGATAGACCATACAGGGTGAGACAAAAGTAGGTTTACAGTTGTTCATATGAAAAATACAATAATTAATAAAAAGGAAAATAAAAAGTTTTCATGTACTCACAACTGTAAACCTACTTTTACCCCCACACTGTATTTTTGGACCATATAATACATCTTAATAAAGAATGGAAACCTTACAAAGCCTTTTCTCTGGTCACAGCTGAATTAAACTAGGATCAATAATAGATTGCTGAAAAATCTCAAATATTGTAAATTAAACAAGGTACTTGTAATGACATTTTTTAATCCTCATTTGAGGATATGTTTATTTATTTATTCTTTTTAGAAAGAGATAAGAATGGGGAGAGAGAGAGAAAGAAAAAATATGATCGGTTGCCTCTGGTACGCAACCCAACCAGGAATCAAACTTGCAATTTACGTATGTGCCCTGACCAGGGATCAAACCTGCACACTTTTGGTGTATGGTACAATGCTCCGACAAATGCAGCCAGCCAGCCAAGGTGACATATTGTTTAAAGGAGAAATTTTAAGAATTCCAAAAATATTTGAAATATATTAAAATACAAGGGATGCAGTGAACATAGTCCTTAGAGGGAAATTTATAACACTGAATGAATACATTAAAAAACAAAGGTATCTAAAATGAATAATCCTGATTCTGCTAGGAAAGTGGAGAAAGAACAGCAATTTAATTCTAAGCAAGTAGAAAAAAATAATAAACAGGGAACAGAAATTTATAAAATTAAATATAGGAAACATAAGCATAATAAACATAAAAATCAAAGGCTGTCTCTTTGAAAAGATCAATAAAATTAATAACATAGGGTATTTTAGAGGAGAATACAGGAGACAAAACCATTATCAAAAACAAAAGAGTAATTATCAATAGTGATCCCATAGTCATTAAAAGGATAATAAAAACTTACTGTGTATAACTTTAGGTCCACAAACTTAATATCACATCAATTGTATCTATTCTTTGAATGACATGAAATACCAACATTAAATTAGAAGAAATAAATGCTCAAAATATGTCTTAATTAAATAAAGTCAATTATTATTTTTAATTGAATTTATTGGGATGACATTGATTCACAAAACCATATGTTTCAAGTATACAACTCAATAAAACATCATCTGTACACTGATAATAACCTTAAAAAATGAAGCCATAATTCTCTTTTACACAGAAGTAGAGACAACAGTTCCCACTTTCGAACTCATTATATGAGCTTAGCATTACTCAGATAACAAAACCTACTAAAAACATTGAAGGAAGGAAAACTACAGACCAATATCTCTCATATACACATGTGCCAAAATCCTCACAAAGTAGGAGCAAATCAAACCTAACAATGTATGAAAAATTATACATCTCAATCAAGTGGATTTATTCCAGGTATATAAGAGTGGTTCAAGATTTGAAAATTAATATAATTCAGCACATTCCCAAGCTAAGGAAGAAAAGCATTTGATCGTATGAATTCAGGCAGAAAAAGCATTTGACAAAATTCAATACCTATTCATCATAAAAAAAAACCTCTCAGAAAACTAGGAATAAAGAAGAATTTCTTCACCTTGATAAAGAACATCAACAGAAACCTACATCTAACCATATACTTAATGGTAAGAAACTATACACTTTCCTTCCGAAGTCAGAAAAGAGGTAAGGGAATAATCTCTTTCAAATCCTGTTTGACATCACACTGGATTTTCTAGTTGTGCAATAAAACAAGAAAAAATATAGCATATAACAGTTGGAAAAGAAGAAATAAAACTATCTTTCCTTGCAAATGCCATGACTGCCTCTGTGGAAAATTATAATAATGTTATGGTACTGATGAAAGAATAGACCCATAGGTCAATGGAAATGAATAGAGACATCAGGAAAAGACCCACACAATTACAGTCAACAATATTTGACAACGGACCAAAGACAACTCAATGTAGAAATAATAGACTTTTCATTTTTAAATAAATGGTGCTGGAACAAGGATGTGTAAAAGCAAAAGAGGGGAAAAAATCCACAAAGAAACAAAAAAGAAAAAAATGACCTGGATGCTGAGCTTTCATAAAAATGAACGCAAAATGGATCATAGACTTAAGTATACAACATAAAACAAAGAAAAAGTTTCCAAAGCAAAACAGAGGAGACAATCTATGTGAACTTGAGTTTAATAATGATTTTTTGATATAATACAAAACCATGATCCACTAAAAAGAAAAAATAATTTGAGCTTGAGTAAAATTAAAAACTTCCATCATGCAAAAGACAGTATTAAACAGATCAAAAGAGAAAACACTTAGGTAGAAAAAGCACTTGTAAAATACATAAAATTCTACAAAGAACTCTTAAACTCAACATTAAAAACGATCCAATTAAAATATGGATAAAGTGCCCTGACTGGTGTGGCTCAGTGGATTGAGTGCTAGCCTGAGAACCAAAGGACTGCTGGTTGAATTTCCGGTCAAAGCACAGGCCTGGGTGGCAGGCCAGGCCCCCAATAGGGGCCATGCGAGAGGCAACCACACATTGATGTTTCTCTCCCTCTCTTTCTCCTTTCCCCTCTCTCTGAAAATAAATAAATATTTAAAAAAACATGGACAAAGTATCTGTGTATGTATTCACATACACACATACATACTCATACAAAGTACATCCAAGTAAGTATATGAAAAGATGCTCAACATAGTATAGTATGTTATTAGGAAATTTCAAATTAAAACAACAATGAGATACCATTACATACCTATTAGAATGGCTAAAATCCAAAACACTGATAAGACCAATAACTGTTGTGGATGAGAAACAACAGAAATTATCAGTCATTGCCTCTGAGAATACAAATGCTACAGGACTTTAGAAGACACTTCGGCAGTTTTAATAGCTATGTATAGGCTTACTATATAATAAAACAACGGCATTTCTATGTATTTATCTTGCTCATGAAAATTTATGTCCATACAATAATCCACAAACAAATGTGTACAGCCGCAACTTTGTAATAACAAAAATACTGGATTCAGCTAAAGATACCTTAAAAAGGTGAATGGATAAACATTGGCATATCTGTTCAATAGAATACTATTGAGCAATAAAACAGAATATTCTATAAAGCCATGCGTGGATGAATCTTAAATGCATATAGATGGGCTAAATAAGCCACTCTAAAGCAAACAAACAAAAAAACCCCAAAATCTATTTACAATATGATCCCGATTATGATGGCATTCTGAGAAAGGCACAGCTATAGAGGCTAATTGGATCAGAGATTCCAGGTGTTTTGAAGTGGGAGGGATAGGGTTGAATATGTAAAATATGGAAAATTTTTTAGTACGATGAATCCACCCTAAAATATAGTATAATACTGTAATGGTAGATACACTACACTATGAAGTTTTCAAATCCTATAGAACTTAAAACAAAAAGAGTAAACTTTATGCATACAAACTAGACAAAAAAAATCACAAAGGCTGTTGGAAAAATACCATGGAGGCATATGCATTATTACAAAACAATTTGACTATATTACAAATGTATGAAACAATCTCATTGGTGTGGGTGGGCAAGAAAGTTGCTTACCTAAGTAACTTGAAAACAAATGGAATAGGTACATAAGCAATGAGTTCTAGTTGGTAAGTTTTCTCCCTTATGAGGACATGGGTGAAAGTGTTTTTTGAAAAGATTTTATTTATTCATAGAGGGAGAGGAAGGGAGGGAGAGATAGGGGGAGAGCAACATCAATGTGTGGTTGCCTCTCACACACTGCCTACTGGGGACCTGGCTTACAACCCAGGCATGTGCCCTAACTGGGAATAAAAATGGCCACCCTTTGGTTCTCAGGCTCACACTCAAACCACTGACCCACACCAGCTAGGGCACATGGGTGAAAGTTTTAATACCACTATACCACTATTGGAGTGGGAATTTACAGATAAGCAAGGGGCAAATTCTATAATTATCTATATGGTAGTGGATTAGACTTTGAGATATCAGGATGAACTAATGCCAAGCTTAGTAGAAATATAGATTTTTTTCATATAGAAATGTTTATAGAAAGGTATATATGTATGGGATAATATATACACATATATTTCTTTGTTCTTCCAGCTGAGATGCCCTAGAAACAATACCTCAGAAGTGACAAGCACACCTATTTCCCAGATTTTGGTCCCTAATACTGCTCTACAATAAAATGAAACCGAGCTCCTGAATAAATGACTGATTATAGGACCAAGCAAGAAATCTACCGGGTGATCCTGGAATCTCTTGAAGTGCAAGAAGAGTAGGGGAGTGCTTAAAAAAACAATATAAAACAGAACAGAAACACCCATAATTATGGGGAGTAAATAAACAGGAATACAGGAACCAACTGAAAGAGCCTCTAATGCCAGAAAGCTGGAACATTTTAAACAATGAAATCAATAAAATAGTACTGAATTCTAACCCAAAATATAAAATAAATATCCACAATTTCATGCTGATTCAGTTGTATGATTAAATAAATACACGAGACAGAGTGAGAAGCTAATTTGCGATGCAGAAAGATTCCAAATAATTTATGCAGATGCTATCAAGGAGTTAGAGTACGACTCCACAGAGTTTAGTTGTGGCTTGTAGATACTTAACTTATTTCAGATACTACAGTATAAAAATGGGGTTAAAGAAAAATTTGAAATAGAGAAACCTGATATGCACTACCTCAGGCAGATGATCAAAGTTAACATCAACAGTAATCAGTTTTGATGGTACTATGCACCTTTGATGGGCTGAAAATGGCACTTAACCTTTTTTGGGATCTTTTTTGCATGACTCCAGCCTAACCAGAGGGAAGAAAAAAGCAATTATACCGAGGGGACTTTCTATATAATACTTTATGAGTATTCCTCAAGACCTTCAAGTTCACTGAAAACAAGGAATGTACGGGAAACTGTCACAACCTGAAGTTGCCAAAGTAGTGTGTGGTGATTAAATACAATATGGTATGGTAGATGGGATCCTGGAACAGGATAAAGATTTTAAGTGAATGCTGAGAAAATACACAGACTTTAGTTAATAATCAATATTAGTCATTAATTATAACAAGTGTATCATACTAAAGTAAGATTTGAAGAATAAGGAAAATGGTGCAGTCTATGAAAAGTGCCTGTACTCTTTCTGCAATATTTCTGTAAATTAAGTTTTGTAGGAAAAGTTACTAAAAAAGTTGATGTATACATTTTTCATATATAATCAAAAATAATTTTTCTCCAGTAAACCTATACTGCGTGAGATTTCGAGGGAATTTGTGGGGGCTTATAATGGTATATTTGTAAAATATTTGACATCAAGACAAAAAAGAGGATTTTTTTTAATTGGAATGATATTGTTGTAAGGTTCTAACATTGTAAGTGAAGCAGTAATTCAAGCTAGAGATGATAAATTAATACTGCATATTTTATTCTGTAAGGAAATCTCTAAAATAATAAAAGTACAGCTAAAATGTCAGTGGAGGGGACAGAAAGGCATACAATATATATATATACTATTTAATGTTTAAAAAGACAGGAAAGGGAAAAGAGGAAAATGGAAAGCATGTCATCCAATGATAAACAAAACCAACTTTACCGAGAATTATGTTAATTATAGGTAAAATAGTTAAAAGCAGAGATTGCCACCCTGGCTGGTGTAGCTCAGTGGATTAAGCACTGGCCTGAGAAACAGAGGGTTGCTAGTTCGATTCCTAGTCAGGGCACATGCCTAATTTGTAGGCCAGGTACCCGGTAGGGGACACTGGAGAGGCAACCACACATTGATGTTTCTCCCCCTCTCTCCTTCCCTTCATCTCTCTCTAAAAATAAATAAATAAATAAAATCTTTGAAAGAAAGAAAAGCAGAAACTGTCTAAGACTATTAAAAAAGTAAAACGAAACTAAGCCATTTGGAAGAGATGCATTTTAAGTCTAAAAGCACTATCAGGTTGAAAGTAAAAGATTGGTGGGGGTGGAGAGTGTAACATCACTATATATTTATACTGAGCACAAGGCAGCTGGTATAGTTGTGTTTATTGCAGGCATACTAGAATTCAAAACAAGAAGTATTAACAGATATAAAGAGGTCAAAAATATACTAACATACCTAAATAAAAATTATTCAAATTATATGTAATAAATCCTCTCACCCAGAAGAAACTGCTTTGTATCCCCCATCTTTATTTATGCTTAAAATTAGAAGTCATATAAATATTATGCAGTTATTTCAGATAAAGGTTATTCAATATTAAATAATTATCCAATGTAATTTAGCAAATTTATGATTAAATTACTCTTAAGGTATAATTTACATGTAATTTACCAACTTGAAATGTACAAATGGCTTTTGACAAATGCATATAGTCTATGTGTCCATCACAATAAACTATAACCATAAATACAACATTTTTCTTAAACTATTTGTCTTGTACAGTCCATATTTTTCAATTGTTAAGCATATTTATGATTACTTCTAAGTTTCTTTAAACAATTTAAAGTTATAGGAGTATATAAGATGAAAAATAAGTACCACTTATTCCATTCCTGTTCTTCTCCCCAGACTTAATTCTTGAAAATGATTGGAAAGTCTTAAATAGATATATTATATCTTTTAAAGATAAATGGTATTGTGTTTTATATATTTTGATTAGAAACTTGATTATGTCACCCATTATACACACACACACACACACACACACACACACACACAGCTAGATATCTAATGTGCTCTATTAGGACAGAATATATTCAGTTTCCTGAAGAGCAACACAGAATCTCTCAATTATGGCTTTTTTATGCTCCCTTAGTATGGAAACCCATGTTCCCCTATCTCTCTTTGTCTAAAACAAAATTCAATTTGGGTTAGTTTTAATGTTTATATACCTAGGGAGCACACTGTATATAAATATTTATATACAATATAAATGTATATACAATATATAATATTTAACTTTTGTCGTATTTTTTCCCTTACTTTCTAAATTACTCTAGTTCATGTATTTTAGGGAATGTTGTATTGTTCTATATTCCCCAAACCTACAACTGTTGGCAAAATAAAGACTTGTTAAATGAATGTTATACAACACGTAAGAATGTATTCTGATTATTTATTTGCTATAGAAAATGATTAGACCTCACAGTTGAGAGCTCCTAACAACATGATAGATTTACGATTCTGTGATTTCTAAAAATAAATATGCTATGTGCCCTCAGGAAATTAAATAATTTCATATAATTAACTTTTATCACAATTCTACTAATGCATTAATGGAGTACACTCAAGGTTATAAACATGAAAAAATATAGGAGACAAACAGCCCCACAAAAGGGGCTAATTTTGGTGGTTAGGACATATAAGCTTATCATAAAACAATATAATCTAGAGAAGATAAATTGAAATTGAAGATAGATTATTGAGGGTGTCAGGAAACACTTGAGAGATGAAAAATAACTAGAAGAAGAAAGTTGGGTAAGGTATGAAAGTGATGAAAGAACTCACAAGAATATTTCAACAGCTGCAGAGTAAAAAGGGAGAAAGAGCTTATTTTTAAAGGTAACAATAATTTACTAAAGAGAATTGCACATAAAAAGGAACTTTGTTAATAATAAGAAACATAAAGGATATAGAAACATTAAAAACTGGTTCCTGGAACTGACAGTGAGGAATTTAGATATGATGCAGAGGAAGTGTGTGTGTGTGTGTGTGTGTGTGTGTGTGTGTGTGTGTGTTTGAAGGGTGAGTTTAAATACTGTATATTTGCTTATATTAAAATAAGTCTTTGTTTCTGAGAAAGGCTCATTGTGAATAGATAGTCACAAGATTAAATACTGTATATTGAAGGTTTAATAAGAGGAAAAAAGTTTATTACATAGATTGAGCAGGCTCAATGTTAGTCAATGCAGCTGCGATTGGGTGAAAAAGGTGACCCATTTGTAGTGACGGAAGCAAAAATTAAACCTGTAGATATTCTAGAGTTGAGTACCAAATCTATATAAAAAATAAATCTTTTGAATATATTTCTCTTCTTCAGCTGCAGAAATTTATGAGTATATAGTAAATGCTCTATTTATAGTGACAAAAGCAAAGTATGAAACAAGAAGATAAATTTGATGTCATAATTTTGTTGAAAGTACAGATTTCCTTCCACTGTGCAATTGTAGTCAAGTGTAAATGCTGAACAAATCCCAAATTTTAACATAAACATTATTTCTGACCCACAGTCTTTTTAAGTTATAGCATACATTACATTTAAGATGCTTTCAATTAGGCTGTAATTGGATTACTTAAACATAGCTGTTCACTTACATGTAATGCTGTTAAGTTTTTTTCTTAATTAGTTGATGAAGCTTCTGTTCTCATTTCTCTGTCTTATAGAGTGGGGTTACAATTTGACTTAAATTTCAAACTTACATATACAGGACATAATTAAAATATGAATGAGAGAAAGTCTACTGTAATCATAACAATTTAAACAGTTGCTTATAATTCAGTATTAGGAATATATTTAGAAGTAAGAATGTTCATTTTGGTGGTAAAGTATTCTGTGTAAAATATATTGAACAGAAAACACAGTTCTCTTTGGATTCCATGTCTAAGTAAATTTTAAATGAGAATTTCTTTTATAAGAGGGTGCTCAATAGGTTTTCTGGGATTCGATTTGCAGATTCTAGAAAACAGGGATTTGAGCTCTCTTCGAAATTTTCCATTTTCTGGAAAAGTAAAAATTAGTTCACCATTTAAACCTAATCTCAATAAAGATGTTTGTAAAAATAAAGCAGTTGCTCCCTTTCCAGTGTTTACTACCTACTAAAAGATCCTGTTGAAAATATGAATTAGAAGTTTGCTGTTTCTAAAATATATATCCTATATTATAAAACAATAATATAAAATGATTGGTGAATTTGAGAAACATAAATAATATGTTTCAAAATACAATAAGTACTTGACAATATTTATTTCATGAATGGAAGATAAACTTTAAAAGATTTTGTGTCTAATTATCCACTCTAAGAAACATTATTTAGAGTATATAGTTATTGCATCTATCCACTTTTCAAATGTTTTTGTTCATTAATGTTTTAGTGACACTCTATCAATTGTATTTGCAAAAATTATTGCAAAAGCTAAAAGCGCCTTTTTGCCAGTTAAGAAAATGAACAGATTATTTATATGCTCATAGATACGTGGAAAATAAAAGGCTCCTGGAATTCCAGAAGGGTCTGTTGCCTATGCTCATTTCTGAGTTTACTTCTTCCATATGTTTAAGTCAATACCAATTATACTGATGTAAATTTTATCACTCCCTTCTCAGTTCATCTGCTTCAACAGTCAGAGTGACTGCATTACTGTTTTCCCCATCAGAGAAAACTATGCATTAGTGAATCAAACCACTTCTTCATGAGGCTTTAATTTTTTTTCTCTTTGGTAATTTTATGCTCAGTTGCAAAAGAAAAAAACAATCTTAAAATATTGCTTTAGAATAATAAGCTAAAGCAATTATAAACTTATTTTATTAAAATTGTAATTTTGGAAATGAGTGTGCTGATATCCCATCTCTATCATCCGGATCACTGATATCTAAAATTCTTTGCTAAATGAATATTTCCCACCTATACAAATTACCATATTTTTGCTCTCCAGAATTATCAAGGTATTAAGTTTCACAAATCCTTAAATGTTTACTTGCAAATTTAAACATGAATATGGGACACATGTTTGCCAGCTTGTGACATATGTCCAGCATTATAGAGCAGCTTGCAATTTCATGGTAAACCTTGTATCTGAGGTGAACCACTGTCATAACCTCTTTGACCTTGCTCTCTTGGGTGGCAGAGAACCAAGACCTTTGATGTGAAAGTGATGCCCTTTAGGCTTTGCACCCATAATAAGATGTGATATTGAAATGTAGAGTGAGACGTTTTCACACATTTGTGTTCATAATATGTCACATATATAAAACTTAAGTCTCAGGGTAGAAAAGGATGGGTAAAGTACTGTTTGACACTTTTGTACAACATAGGATATGTGGTTGGCTAGCTACTTCCTTAAACTATAACCTAACGATATTTATTGTACTATGAAATAGTCTCAAAATTTTTGCAATCAAAATTTTAAATATAAATGTACAATGGAAATAACTTGATTTCATAGTGAACTCATTAAAAGTTATGATTCATTTATAAAACACAATGAAGTTTTTGTTAAAAGTATGAAGTAAATGCTGGGTCTGGCACAAATAATGCTCCTTTTTTATTACAAAATCTTTTATTATAAAATCATAAGCATGTAATTCTGTAATATAACAATATCACACCCAAGCATATCATATGACATTTTAGGTGAAATGTTCAAATTAAAACTGTAAATTATTACACCCATATTATTATCCTACCAATCACACCCAAGCAGGCCTTACTTCTGCCACACCCTGTATAATTATTTTGATATCAAAAATTTAATAACACAAACACTTCTGCAAACTAATTTTACTTTATTTTATTTTTTTCAGGGGAGAGCACGAACGCAGTCCCCCACTATCACAAATTATGCAGTCGAGTTTCCCACATTGGGGGAAATCGCAGGGGTCAGCACATCCGGAGTGCAATGGATAAGCCTCGCCCTGGGAAAACCACCTTCGTGATCATGGTATCTCCCCTGCCAGGTAAGTATGCAAACTAATTTTAATTGAATTTATTAAGGTGACATTGGTTAATAAAATTATATAGGTTTAAGGGTACAATTCTATAATACATCATCTGTATATACTGTATTGTGTTCACCATCCCAAGTCATGTCCCTTTCCATCACCATTTATCCCCCCTTTACCCTCTCCTGCCTCCCCCCAACCCCACTTCCCTCTGGTAATGACCATACTATTGTCTATGAGGTTTATTTATTTTATTCTTTTTTTCCCCTTAATCCCTTTACCTTTATCATCCAGCTTCCCTACTTGTCCTTTCTAACAGCTCTCAACCTGTTCTCTGCATCTATGAGGCTGTTTCTATTTTGTTAGTTAATTTGGTTTATTAGATTTCACATACAAGTGAAATAATAAGTTGTCTTTCTCTGACTGATTTATAATAGTAAGTGATACCATTATTATGAGAATTAAAATATTTTTAAAGGATTAACACAAGAAAGTTTGGCTTATGTTTAAGGAGAGGACCTTGGGAACAGGGAACAAAGATTGTTTTTCTCTTCATTTTAAGCATGACTATTCTGAGCATTTTAAAAGATATGGTTCCATATAAATTTTTGAAATGTCTGTTCTATTTCTGTGAAATACGTCATTGGTATCTTAATAGGGATTGCGTAGAATCTATAAATTGCTTTGGGTAGTATGGAGATTTTGAGGATATTAATTCTTCCAATCCATGAGCATATACCGTTATATGCTTCCATTTATTTGTGTCTTCCTTAATTTCTTTTTTCAATGTTGTATAGTTTTCTGCATACAGGTCTTTTGTGTCTTTGGTTAAATTTATCCCTAGGTACTTTATCTTTTTTCGTGCTATATCGAATGGTATATTTTTTCTGATTTCTTCTTCTTCTATTGCATTGCTGGTGTACAAAAATGCCTTTGATTTCTGAAGGTTGACTTTGTATCCTGCTGTTTTGCCAAATTCACTTATTAGGTTGAGGAGTTTTTTGGTAGAGTCTACAGGGTTCTCTATGTACACTATCATGTCATCTCGACTCTACTCCAAGAAGACAAACGATCCAATCAAAAAATGGGCAAAGGACCTGGGCAGATGCTTTTCTAAGAAGGAGATACAGAGGGCCCAGAGGCATTTGAAAGGATGCTCAGCATCACTAGCCATCAGAGAAAGAATCAAAACCACCATGAGGTACCACCTCACACCGGTCAGAATGGCCATCATAAACAGATCCACAAACAACAGGTGCTGGCGAGGCTGTGGAGAAAAGGGAACCCTAGTCCACTGTTGGTGGGAATGCAGACTGGTGCAGCCACTATGGAAAGCAGTGTGGAATTTCCTCAGAAAGCTGAAAATGGAACTGCCTTTTGATCCAGCGATTCCCCTGCTGGGACTATACCCTGAGAACACCAAAACGCCAATACGAAAGAACCTATGCACCCCAATGTTCATAGCAGCACAATTTACAATAGCCAAGTCTTGGAAGCAACCTAAATGCCCATTAGTAGATGATTGGATCAAAAAATTATGGTACATATACACAATGGAGTACTACGCAGCAGAAAGAAAAAAAGAAGTACTAAACTTTGCAACAGCATGGATGGAACTGGAGAGCATCATGCTAAGCGAAATAAGCCAGGGGCAAAAGACAAATACCATATGATCTCACTATAAGTGGAACCTAACCAACAATACAAAGATGCAAGGAAAATGTGACCAGCAACACTGAAAGGAAAAGAAATCAACAGAGACAAGAGAGAAGGGGGGGGCAGGGAAAGGGAAGGGAAGGGGAAAGTCAAGGAACATATAGCAAGGACTCATGGACAAAACCAAAGGGGAAGAGCTGAGGGAGGGTAGGTGGGAGGGGGCAAGGGAAAGAGGTGGGGGGGAGGCAGAGACAAATGTATTTAAAAAGTAAATAAATAAAAAAAATAAAATAAAAGCAATGAAGCCCTGAAAAAAAATAAAAATAAAAATAAAAGATATGTATGTATTACTTTGTTTATTAAGAAAATCAGTATATTATAACTGAGCATTGGAATAATGGAAATGTTCATTTTTATCTTCAAATTAAAATGAATTTTTTCATTTTTTCTGTTAAATATTAATATATGTCCTAGAATATATAGTAAATTATAAATTCAAAAACAATCTCATGCCCATTTTTTCTTATAGTATTAGAAGAAAACAAAAATTTTATACTGTAGCATTGCCACCATCAGTGTCACAATAGTTTACTGAAGTATTTTTTATTTTAATATAAAAGGAAAACTGCTTCTGGAAACATATTGTAAGAATAAATCATTTACTGTAAAATATGTTGTAGAATAACAAACAAAACATTGTAATAATACTTACTGGACTGTAGGTTTTTTACCCTCTTCATAGGTTTCTCTATGTTCATAAAATGAAAGATCTTTTATATAAAAAGTTGTATTAGAAAGTGATTAACACTATTCCCATAAAAATTTTTAATATGTAAAAGTTATTTTAAATTAGAGTATTGATTTTACTAGAGACCCATTTTAATATGATATTGAAACAAATATTTTCAAAATCTACAATAAGAATTTTAAGTGTAGAGTTTTAGGTACTGGGACAATGATATGCTCACAATCCCTCCTATCAAAGCAAGTAGACAGGCTCCTGGGAGGCTGTTCTTGCCCTTCAATGCAACTATCCAGTGAAATTTCCAGTGACCCTGAGTATCATGTGTTAATTTCAGTCCAATATTTTGTTTCTTCAAATCAATAAACTGTTGATTATCTACTCAGATGGAAGTACATCCAATTATAACATTCTCTCCCTTAGCAACTATTTTGTGATGGTCATGGATATTTCAGAGCTGCTTGACTTATGACTAACTAGACACACTTGTTGTAATCAACTATAGTTGAAAAATTCACATCAAGATATGCATATTGGGCTTTTGCTCTCAACATGTGTTTCATAAATGGTTACTTTATAGATTAATGCATATGGGGAATCCTTCATGTGCAATTTGCCTTTACATATATTCTAAAATTACCACATGATATTCTGCATACAAAGATACCATGAAAATATTTAGGAATTTACCTATACTGTTTAAGGGTCTTTGTAAATATTATTCTTTTAATAACAATGAAAAGAAATAAGTGGGATGTTTATTAAATATAAAAATTTTAAAATGATATTTATAGTTAGAGCTAGTGAAAAACAGAAATGCAGGAAACTTTTTATTTGTTAAATGACTTCATTTTATAAGCAAAATAAACACTTTAGTCATATTAAGTATGCTGCTGATACTATTGAGTAGGATTTAGAATAAGTAATCTGGTAACTTTTTTCAAGCTTATAAAGACCTTGAGAAGGATCAATGAACAGGTCTATGTTTGATTATAAAATCAATAACAAGAAAATTAGACTAAGAAGTGATGGCATGCAGTCTGTTAGTTAAAATGCTATATTTAGATCTGGACTTGATAGTAGTCAAATAACAATCAGAGAGGAACCACATCATCTTCAGTCTCATCCAACTCAAGAGAGAACCCCTGGGTATTGAGTATTGAAATGTCTGCTGTTATAGAGGAGATGAAAGATCAGAGTGGGTTGTAACATTACTCATTCCTCACTTTTTTTGTACTGTGTAACCAAACTGATATTTTAGTTATTATTTTTTAACAGCTTAGGATAAATGTTCAAGTTGAGTGGCATTATTGGTATGTGAGCTAAGATATTTATAAATTAGTTTTCCCTGACACTACTTTTTTTACTAGTTCAGGGTAACCTGAGGGAATAAAAATAAAAGAAAATTTAAAAAAATTCACTAATAATATTATCTAATACTAAGTACTTCAATATGCCAAGATTTGTTCTAAGTGTCGTGCATGGATTAATCCATTTAACATTCATAAACTCTACAATTAGATAATATTTTTTATCACCCACTGGTAAAATTAGTTTCCCTATCTGTTTTTTGTTTGTTTGTTTGTTAGCAAATAAAGAAAGGGAGACCTAGGAATTTAAAATGTTTTTTAAGGTAATATAAGTTATAATCCATGTCCTTATTCAAACTCTGTTTAGAATACAAACAATATAAATCATGGTACTTTAAAAAAATAGAATCTATAAAGAAGTCAAACTGATATGTGATATATTTTCTTCCTCTTCAGTTTCGTTTTCCTTCTATTTCTGTATCATTCCCATTTTATATATTCTTTATTGTAGGCCCCCTTGAAATTATTATTTTCCTATAAAATAGCTGAGTATAATCTATATTAAATGAAAATCACAAATAATTGCTGTTTCCTTATATAACTAATAGCATTATTATGCTAATTTCCACTCTAATATATAGTCATTTAAAAAGCTTACTTCCTCCCTCGCTTAAAGGCATCTTTCCAGCTCACACTGGGCTAGGGAGAGCAGCGCGAACACGGGAGGACTGGGATAAAAAATGGGGACCGGCAGTTCCTGCGGGGATTTAGGCGTGGGAAGGAATGGTTGGCCAGACATGCAACTAACTTTTTGAAAACTTAGATTCATGCTGGGAGTAGAATGGGTATATACATTTTGGGAAATTTTTCTTTACCTTTGAAGAATGTATCTTCATGTTTATAAATCACCTTTTAAAAATTGTCTGATTCATAAAGGAGTAATAATTCAAATGCAGCCCTAGGAAATAAAGACATACTATTATTTTGTCAAAAACAACAATAACAAAAAACTCCAGCCCTTTTTTCAGGAATTTTTGGATGGGACAAAACAGGGGAAGGGAAATCATTAATAAGCAGTAGTGGTAATTGACATGACAGTGGCATGGACTAGACTAGGTTAGTCCAGTGACAGGAGATGTAACTGTACGGGAAGGCATGAGCAACTGAATTCAGTGTTATTCATAGAGTAAGAGCAGAGTGGGGTAGGTCAAGGTGATAGGGCTACAGGTAGATGATAAATGTTATTTTGGTATTCGATTAAACGTCCACAAACCAGTGACCACTCTGGAGATGATATAAGATTGGAGGTTCAAGAGGGTGATAATGGATACCCTTAGAATTCATAAATAAATGGGTTACAAGTAAAACTACATGGATGAATTCTATTGGCAAGAAACTGGATTCAAGAAAGAAAATGATGGCTTTAGAAAAATATGTGACAGAAGTATTTAAAGAGTAGTTGGAGGGAGAGGTCCTAACTAGAGACTCAGCACAGAAATAAAACTGTAAAATAATAAAATGGTTTAACTAAATGTAAGGAAGTTTTTTTTCTCCAAGGTGAGATGAGTAAGCAGCAGCAAATGTTGATGCACAGTTAAGAGTAAGAAATGTGCAATACTATATGTATTGGGTTGGCCAAAAAGTCCATTTAGTGTTTTTTTTCTGTAAAATAAAAGACATGGTTTTCATTTTCTCCAATAACTATATTGATTTGGATATTTTGAGTATGTCAGCTATCTCCCCCATGGTATAATGTTGATCGTTCTCGATTAATGTCTCGATTTGATCACTATCAACCTCAACTGATCTGCCTGACTGTGGAACATCCTCCAGCAAGAAATCTCCAGCACAAAACTTCACAAACCACTTTTGACATGTTAGATTAGTCACAGAACCTTCTCTGTACACTGCAGAAATATTTTATGCATGGTGTGTTTCAGTTGCGTTTTTATCTTCTTGAAATAATAAAGCGTATATGCAGAAAATGTTGCATATTTTCTTCTATCTTCAATATTAAAATGGCTACACAAAAATTCACCAATTTTGATAGTTTTTTTAAAAAATGCATGCTGATATAACAGCTGTCACAATACAGTCTAACAAAATTGTTTTGAATGAAGTTAAGAAAAAGACAACTAAGAGCTGCTAGAGACATCTTATAAAAAAATGAATTTTTTGCCGTACCCAATTCTGAATTAATATATAGATGATTTTATAAGCAATGATATATTATGTTTTAGCATTATAAGTATAACACAGTTACTTTTTGTCTATTATCATTTATGTATCATGAAATGGTAACTGGAAAGATTCTCAGTAAATGGGAAAATTATGTTGAATGGATTCACTCCAAATAAAGGGTATATAATTACAGAAGAGTAATTAACTTAGGAAACTTTCAAATTTCTATGAAATCATATTTTAGAGCAGCCAATGTTAAAATATGGGAGACACATGACATTAATGAACAAAAGTAAAAAAAATGAATTTTCAAATATAAATACAAATAAGGCAGGAGGATAGGCACATAAAAATGCACATTGACCTGCATTTTCAGTAGACAAACCTATAAGGAAAGTTGCAGGACAAGTATAATTAAAATGTCTCCCAGTGATGGTTGAAAATCATCCTGACTATATGATTATATGAACTATATAAAGGAAGTCTAATCTTCCTTTAAAAATGTTGTGTATTATTGTAATAAATAGATTTGTCTATATATTTATATAATATCTGTAATAAAAAGATATGTTGTTAAATATGTGTGTGTGTATACATATATATATATATTTTTTTTTTTGAGAGAGAGAGAGAATAGAAGGGAGGTAGGGAGGGAGAGAGGGAGAGAAACATAGATGCAAAAGAGAACTTTGATTGGTTGCCTCTTTCATGTTTTCCAACCAGGACCAAACCCACAGCCCAGGCAGGTACTCTGACCTGGAATTAAATCCATGACCTTTTGGTTTAGGGGATGACACTCCAACCAACTGAGCCACAAATATTATGATTTTTCTTTATGTTGGATTATACGTCAAGAATTTATAAACTCAAATTTTAAGCAAATCTTTAAAATGTTGCTAAATAAATGAATCAAGGGCATTAAATACAGAGGGAAAAAAGTAAATGGATCTGTAGGTATGCAGAAGAAAGTGAATTTCTACCTCCACTGTTGTCATCATCATCATCAATAAATTTATTAAGTTCAAAAAAAAAATGTTGCTTGATCTCTCTAATGGCTAGTCTTCCTGGTATGTAGTCTTGAGAGTTCTTTATATATTTTGGAGACCAAACACTTGTCTGAGGTATCATTGGCAAAGATGTTTTCCCATAAGGTTGGTTCCCTTTTCATGTTGCTGATGTTTTCTTTAGCCATGCAGAAGCTTTTTAGTTTGATGTAACCCCATTTGTTTATTATTTACTTTATATCCCTTGCCATAGGGGATGTATCAGTGAAAATATTGTTGTATGGGATATCTGAAGTTTTTCTCATGTTTTCCTCTAGGTCTTTTATGGTGTCATGATTTATATTTAAGTTTTTATTCATCTTGAGGTTATTTTGCTATATGGTGTAAGTTCATGGTCTACTTTCATTTTTTTTGCAGGTACTTGTCCAGATCTCCCAGAAAGATTTATTGAAGAGGCTATTTTTACTCCATTTTATGTTCTTGCTCTCTTTGTCAAATATTAACTGACATGGGTTCATTTCGTATTGACGTGGGTTTATTTCTGGGCTCTGTTAAATGAGAGATACCATTTCACACCAGTCAGAATGGCCATCATGAATAAATTAACAAACAAGTGCTGGCAAGGTTGTGGAGAAAAGTAAACCCTAATATATTGTTTGTGGGAATGCAGACTGGTGTAGCCACTGTGGAAAACAGTATGGAATTTCCTCAAAAAACTAAAGATGGATCTGCCTTTCAATCTAACAATCCCACTACTGGAACTATACCCTAAGAATCTTGAAACATCAATTTAAAAGAACCAATGCACCCCAATGTTCATAGCAGTGTTATTTACAATAGTCAAGTGCTGGAAACAGCCTAAGTGCCCATCAGTAAATGAGTGGATCAAAAAACTGCTGCATTTACACAATGGAATACTATACAGCAGAAAGAAAGAAGGAACTCCTACCCTTCGCAACAGCATGGATGGAACTGGAGAGCATTATGTTAAATGAAATAAGCCAGGTGGTGAAAGATAAATACCATATGATCTCACCTATAAGTGGAACCTAATCAACAAAAGAAATAAATTAGCAAAATAAAACCAGAGACTTGGAAGGAAAGAACAAACTGACAGTGACCAGAGGGGAGGGAGAAGGAGGATAACAGGGGAAAGAAGGTGAAGGGCCAAGAAAAGGAAAACAAAGCGGGGACTCATGGGCATGGACAGTGGGGAGGGGGGTTGACTGCGGGAGTGGGGGGTCAGGGTAGGGGTGAGCAATTGGAAAAGGTGGGACAGCTGTAACAGAACAAAAATAAGAAAAAAGAGAGGAAAAGTATGACAAAACAAGTGCTAGGTTTGTGTAAAACCTTTTATTTTGGCCTCATTTCATGGTAGAGTATAGGATAAAGAACTCATTGGAAGTTAAAATTCCAGTTATTTCTACCCATCAGAATGTTGTTAGACAGTCAAAGGTAGAGACAGTGTTAGTTTTAAAAGTAATCTTTAGATTATAGCTAAAATAAACTACTGTTACAGGTTCTGTACTGCTATTTCTTGAATAATGCCAGAACTGCAGTTATTCTTAAGCTTATGGTTCAGTTCGAGTGGAAGTAAATATTGGGATGAATTTTGTTGCATGAAACATGTTAGGGCATTGATAATGGTTACATTTTGCTCTATTGTTTTGTCTAGTTTCCTGTATTAAAACTAGTATTGGTTGAGTAGCAAAAAAATGTTGATGGATCTATAGAATATGCCATTGGTGTTTAATAGGGATTGTGTTGAATCTGTAGATCTCTTTGAGTAATATGTGGTATATTTACACAATGGAATACTACTGGCCCTACAAAAAGAAGGCATTCTTATCCTTTGCAACAGCATGGATGGACCTGGGGATAATTATGCTAAATGAAATAAGCCAGTCAGAGAAAGACAATTATCATGTGATCTCACTTATACATGAAATCTAATGAAAAAAAAAACTGACAAAACAGAACCAGAGGTATGGATACATGAAATAGACTGACAGGTCTCAGAGAGGATGGGAGTGGGTGGGACTGGATAAAAGAAGGTAAAGAGATTAGCCAACAAATATCTATATGCATAGCCCATGGACACACATAATAGTGTAGTGAAGCCCGGGGCAAGGGTGAGGAGGTGGGTGAAAGTTGGCAAAGGAGGGAAATGGGAACATCTGTAATAGTATCAACAATAAAAAATTAAAATAAATAAAACGTTGATTGATGCTTTCATCATGAGAATCAAAATCAAAGCATTCATGAATATAATTTGTTTATAAAAGATCTATGTCAGTGTACATATATTATAAGAAACTGTAAATAAATATAACATTTTAGCAATCAGTAAGCTATATTTTAGGCTGAACAATTTGCAAAATGCCAAAATATACTCTGCATAATTGCTTGTCATGGAGTTATTTAGAAATATTATATGAGGCTATGTATAATAGATTGGGCAAGTGCAGTAATTTTCTCTGCAAATAAACACTTATAAATTATTAAAATTTTGTGTTAAATGAAAGTTATGATTTAACCATTTTAAAGATGTCAATGAATTTAAATATGTTCATATAATTTGTTTAAAATAAACAAAGGCATTTTATTTTCTTTTTAAAATTAAATTTATTGGGATGACACTGGTTATACAAGTTACAGGTACACATTTCTATAACACATAATCTGTACACTGTATTGTAGGGTCCACCATCCCAAGTCAAGTCTCCATCCATCACCACTTAATCCCCCTATATCTTCTTCTTCCTCCTCCCACTCCATCTATCCTCTGGCTATCACCACGCTGTTGTCCATGTCTATAAGTTCTTTCTCTTTTTTTCTTTTTGCTTCATCTTTCTTCCCCCACCCAACCCCCTGCTCTGTAGCTATCAGGCTGCTCTCGGTCTGTCTCTATTTTTGCTTGTTAGTTCATTTTGAAGAAAAGTGACTAAAAATAAGACCAGAAGAAATAATTTAAAAATCTTAATTTAATATAAAAACTTTAAAAATATTAACTTTCTTAATGTTTTCAACTTCAAGTAGTTGGAGACTCTAACCAATTAATTATTCAGAAACAAATTAAGGGGTAAAAGAACTTTTCATATCCAGATATATACTATGTTAATTCTCAACTTTAGACTGTTTTCAAATTCAATTTTGAGCTCACTTTAAATCTCAAAAATGAACTCTGAATAACTACTTTTTTCAGATCTCAATTACTGCATTCTTTGATAGTATAATAGTTATTTACTTAGCATATTCAATATATGAAACAGCCCATTTTAACTTTTACTCATTTTTTGACTTTCACTTTTTTTGAGGGAAAAAATCACCATTTCTGTCTTTTTCTATAATTTTTATCCTTCTTTTTTCCCTAAACCTACAATGCTTATTTATAGTCAAAGTAATCATATTGTTCCCTGGCTTTTCTATATCCATGTGGCTAAGATTTGAAGTACTTTTTTTTGCAATTTTTCTGTTAAGCATATCTTTCTAAGAGGAAGGATGTAGAAGCCTAGATTTCATAGGTAAGGGAAACATAGGTAGAATTCACATCATATGTGTTCCATCCATATTTCCTGCCAATTTGTAAGGCCACATTTCAAATGAAAGCACCTGAATGATTTTTTGGTCTGATGTCTCTCCCTGGCTGCCAAAGTGCTCTTTGCGGGCCTGCAGCACAAGCCCGGAATTAATGGTCCCGATTCCCCAATGACTGATAGGAACTGAAGAATAAATAAATGAACTATTGCACCAGTCAGGTGCAGTAACTGTGGACCATGTTTATTCTGAATTCCCCCAGGGGATTACACTTAGTTGCCTGTGAGGTAAAGTGCTCTACTGGCATTTCCGCACCTCTGCATTCCCACCTAGCCACTCCCTTATGGTTATTTCTTGGAATAACCTCTCTGATAATGACAGAAGCCAGTCCCTTGGTATGTTTCTGGGTAAAAACCAAAGAGTGTAAACTAAGTGCCATGGTCAGAGAACTTGATACAAAAATTATCTCTAGACCAAAATGACATTTTTCCTCATAAGCAGGATAAGAGAGAGTAAACTGACTCTCAGAGAAAAAAATATAACTCAGAGTAAAGTACAGACATTCATTTAAATAAAAATGGAAAACAATGACTTTAAAAAAGAATTATTAAAAAAGTATTAAAAGTAGACAGAAAATGCCAGGTGGAATATTTCAACTATGAGATCAAATGGTTAGTAACATACATGCAAATATGGAGTAGCAGATGCTGACATGTTATTATACCTCAATCACCTAATCCCAGTGAAATATTAGGACAACACATGTATCTTGCTAGCTTATCACATGAAATATGTTTCTTCTGTCTCACTAATTTGCTGCCTCAGAATTTTCTCTGAAGTTTCAGGCCATCCCTTCACTGTTGGTCACAACCTGGGTGGGCTATATACCCCTGGGTATTCTGTTAATTAAAGAGTGCTAGATTTTAGTGGACATTGCTTCAATTTTCTAACCACTGGTGAGAAAATTCTCGGTGGTTCATTGGTGGATTCCCAGCAGGACTGGGAATCCACATTGTCCACAGTGTTAGTGAATATATAAATCTTGGCTAATTCTCTCTTCTCTAACTTTCACATTGTTTTACTTATGCTTATTGGAATAATCACATCTTAAATAAACTACTTGAGTTTAAGTCCTTATTCTCCCTCTAATTAGGGGTAAAAGTTAAGACAATGGAGAAATATTTGAAAATCCATTGAACACATACAGTGATATTAAAATTCTAATTTAGCATAGAATTAGGCTAGAAAAATACTGAAAATCAATAGCACGTAGGTTGTAAGTGAAGTAATAAAATATTTTAAAGTCCGTGTATTATCCAGAAGTAACATAACTATGTAAATTAACAATAATAACTTTACCCTTTGATTTAGATTAGTAACAAGTTAATTAGAAGGAATAAATAATTTCTAAGTACAGGGAATTGAAAAGGAAAAAAAAACAAACCTCAAACCTCCCCACCCCCCAAAAAAAGGAATTATACTTCTAAAATGAAAGAGAAACAAATACTTTTGGAGACAAACAAAAATTGAAGGAATGTGTTGCCTGTACATAATATAGGTCAGAAATGTGGATATACATTAAAAAAAGAGAAAAGCATGAAAGAAATTAAGGTTAAAAAAAGATTTTTCTTATTAATTGATTTAACGTAATATTTTGCTCAAAACAGTGGAAAAATGCATTTGATTATACATGTTTATGTGTATATCATATATATTGAGTTATGTTTATATATAAGTGAAATGAATGACTGCAATATTATAAAGATTAGGGGGAAGGACATAGGAATACTTTATTATAATATACTGGCATTACTAGTGCAGGGTACAGTGATATCTGAAAGTGGCTTTGGATTAGTTAGAAATGTATCTCACTAACCACTGAAAATAAGTATATAAAGGAATATACTTGATATGCTAAAAAAGGGAGAAGAAATGGAATCATAAAATGATCAATTCAAACCACAAAATGCAGATAAATAGTGGAAGACAAAATAGGAACAAAGGACAACAAATAAAAACAGTAACAAATATGTTAGGTATTATTCCAACTATATCAACTTTCTTTGTTGAATGTCAATGGTATAAGCGTACCAATGAAAAGACAGATATCGTAGAGTGAACAAAAAATATGACTAAACTATATGTTGTCTCCACAAGAAACCCATTTTAAATATAAAAATATTAGTAGATTAAAGTAAATGGATGAAGAACAGTATACAATGCTAACACTAATCAAAGGAAATCAGTAGTAGGTATATTATACTTTTAAATAGGCAGACTTCAAAGAAAGGAAAGTTATCAAGGAAAAAGAGGGGTATTACATAATGACAAAGGGGTCAAGTCTCTAAAAAGATATATCTTTGAAGTATATATACCTAATAATGGAGTGGCAAATCACATGATGAAAAAACTAGACATGTGGAGGGCTTCTGGACAAGGTGGTGGCGTAGGTATTCAATAACTGTGGTACTCACATCATCCCATCAAAATTCCAACTAAACTACAGAAAACCACTCTTGAGAACCACCTGAAATGTAGCTGAACAAAAGTCCTACAAGGATATAAAGAAGAAGCCACAATGAGACTTATAGGGGCAAAGAGGAGGAATTGGTTAGCCCCATACCCACATATGGTGGATGAAAATTAGGAGATATATCTTCACTGTAGAGGTCCTCCCTGAAGAGTGAGGCCCCTCATCCCAGGGTTCCAGTGCCAGGAAGAGAAGTCCCCATAACTTTTGACTGAGAGCCAGCAGGGATTGTTGCTGAGGGTGATGGTCACCTTCTGAAGTCCCAGGTGTTCCTATTAAATGACTCATGCACACACTTAATCAGACTCACTCTGAGCCTCAGCAATAGTGCAGCAGCTGGAAAGGCACCAGAATATACAGAGAGCAACTGAATTGGCTACAGGAAGAGTGCTCTTTCACAGGCAAAAGTGCTGGCAGAGGCCACTGCTTTTCCTTTGCCGAGCCCTCAAACTGCGCCATGGGAGGCACCACCTCTGCATCTCCATCAACCAGACTGACAGTTTGCCACACCATGGTGATTCCCTGCGACCATACCCTGGCCAACTTGCTCATGCTTCAAGCTTTCCTAAAATCTCTCAGTCAAGCAGCATCTGGCCTCATTGTGCCCCATAGTTCTTGTTAAGTATCCCTAGACCTGGCACTGGTGGCAGCTGGTCTTGGTTTTTAACTAAGTCTCTATAGGGCACCTCCAAGCCCAGCACAAGTAGCAGCCATCTGCAGATTTCTTTGTCTCATGCTGGTGGCCCCAGGTAGGGCACAGGTGACAGGTGGTTGACTTTGGCCTGCATCTCCTGGGGACTCCAGAGACATGCATCTAGCAGACAGCTTCAGACAGCACTGGAGCAATACCCAAACACATCCATGAGAGACACACTTAAGGGGAAAATTCTGCAGGCACCAGGACCCCACTGAAGCAAGCCCTTCTGATTGAGGTCAGCCCCTGTACAACTGATTCTCCAAGGATGTCACATGCAGTCCTTGCAGCCTATCTGCCTAGGGGTAAATTCCTCCCATTGAAGTATCAACAGCAATTAATACTCAACTACCACAGGAGGGTGTACATAGCCCACAGGTTCACCTGAAGCAACTAGCTTGGGTGAGGGGGGAGGCTTTGCCGCTGGACCCTGCAGAAGACCTACTATATAAGGCCACTCTACCAAGACTAGGAGACTGAGCAGTTCTACCTAATACTCAGAAACAAACAAAGGAAGGTAGTCAAAATGAAGAGAAAAAGAAGCATCTCCCAAATGAAAGAATAGGATGAAACTGCAGAAAAAGAACTGAACAAAATGGAGATAAGCAATCTACCAGATGTAGAGTTAAAACACTGGTTATAAGAATTCCAAATGAACTTAGAAGTATAGATGAACTTCGTGAGAATTTCAGCAAATGTATAGGAAACATGAAAATGGAGATATAAAACATAAAAAAAAAGAGTCAGAAATAAATAATAAAATAACTGAAATAAAGAATACATTACAGAGAATCAACAGTAAAGTATCTAGATGAAACAGAGAATCAAATCAGAAATTTTTAATATAAGGAAGAAGAAAACACCCAATAAGAACAGGAAAAATAAAAAAATAATTTTTAAAAATGAAGATAGTTTAAGGAGCCTCTGGGACAACTTCAAGCAAACCAACATTTATATTATGGGGGGGTGCCAGAAAAGAGAGAGAACAAGGAATTGAAAACCTACTTGAAAAAATAATGACAGAAAACTTTCCTAACTTGGGGAAGGAAATAGATATACAATTCCAGAAAGTGTTGAGAATTCCAAACAAGATGAGGCCAAAGAGGCCAACGCCACAACACATCATAATTCAAGTGTCAAAGGTTATAGACAAAGAGAGAATCTTAAAAGCAACAAGAGAAAAGCAGTTAGTTATCTACAGGGGAACTCACATGACTGTCAGTTGATTTCTCAATGGAAGCTTTGCAGTTCAGAAGAGGTGGCAAGAAATATTCATAGTGATGAAAAGCAGGGACCTAGAACCAAGATTACTTTACCCAGAAAAGCTATTATTGAAAATCAAAGGACAAATAAAGAGCTTCTCAGGCCAGAAAAAGGTAAAGGAGTCCACCACTGCCAAACCAGTATAACATTAAATATTAAAATCTTTTTTTAAGAAGAAAAAAAAGTCAAAATATGAATAATAAAATGTCAATAAATACATACCTATGAACAATTACTTTAAATTCAAATGGATTAAATGCTTCAATCAAAAGATATACAGTTGCTGAATGAATAATGAAATAAATCCCTTACATATGCTGTCTACAAGAGACCCACTTCAGGTTGAAAGACACTCACAGACTAAAGGATGGAAAAAGACATTTCAAGAAAGTGGAAAAAAAGAAGCTTAGCTAGTAATATTATATAAGACAAAATACACTTTAAAACAAAGGCTATGACAAGAGACAAAGAAGGGCCCAGCAATTCTACTTCAGGGTATTTATTCAAAGATACCCAAAACACTAAATTAAAAAGGCACATACTGTATATAAATATCTAATCATGTTGTTGTATACCTGAAACTAATATAATATTGTATGTCAACCATAAATGGTAAATAAAAATATTTAAAATAAAAATATGTAAAAAATAATCAGAGAATAGATAAATGTGCTACTACAGTAGAGGTTTATCACCACCCTATCAGAATGGACAGATCCAGCAGGTAGAATATCACTAAAGGCATAGTTGAACTCAACAACATCATTGATCAACTGGATATAATGGACACCTATAGACTACTTTATCCAACAAGAGTAGAGTACATATTTTTCTCAAGTTCATATGGAATACTAACTAAGATCAAACACATTCAGGCCATAAAACTCATCTGAACAAATTTAAAGAAATAGGAATCATACAATTTTCTCTTAGACTATCATGGAATTGAATTGGATTAATAATATAAAGATACTTTGAAAATCCAAAATACTTGAAGATTAAACAACATACTTCTAAGTAACACATGAGTAAAAAAAGAAACATTAAGACATTAAAATGTTTTAAACTAAATGAAAATGAAAACAGCTTATCCAGATTTGTGGGATACAGTGAAAGCAGTGCTTAGAGGGACATTTTTAGCATTTAATGCATATATTAGATAACAGGAAAGCTCTAACATCACTCATCTAATCTTCTTAGAACTAGATAAAGAACAAATTAAATCCAAAGAGAAGAAAACAAATAAGAATCACAGCAGATATCAGTGAAATTGAAAACAAAATAAAATAGAGAAACATCAATGAACCAAAAGCTGATTCATTAAAATAGCAAAATGGATAACCCTATAACCCAAAAAACATAAAAAAGAGACTACACAAATCTCTAATATCAGAAACAAAAAGGGGACATGGCTACACATACCATGGAAATTAAAAGGAAAATCAGAAATACTGTGAATAACTCTCCACCCACAAATTTGATAACCTGGATGAAATGAATCAATTCCTTCAAAAATACAATCTGTTAAAACTCACCTGAAGACATTAGCAATCTGAACGGACCTATATCTACTAAAGAAAATGACTCAGCAATTAATATCACACCAAAATAGAGAGTACCAGTCCCAGATGGTTTCACTGGTGAATTCTACAATACATTTAAGAAAGCAATTATACCAACTCTCTCTCTCTCTTATAAAGTAATATGTTTACATTCAATTAGTATATACCAATTCCATACAATCTCTTTCAGAAGATGAAAGCAGAGGGAATAATTCCTAACTCATTATATGAGACCTACATACCTAATAATAAAACCAGACAAAGGCATAATATGGAAGCATTGCAGTTGTAAGGAACCATAAATGAGAAGACTAAAAAGCATGTTTAAGTTGGTCCTACATTCAAAGGTTTATCTGCATAGTGGAATGATCACTTTCAAAGTAGTATAATACTATAAGGTAGTATTGTTACATGCTTTCCTTTTATGTCTTTCAAATAAAATTGAGGCAGTATAAAAATGGAAGAATGATAAAATAATTTATCAGGTCATGACAAGTAACAAGAAAAATAAAAATTAGGTAATTTTTTACACTCTGCATTCCAGGTTTTTTAAGCATTTGCATAGAAACAGGAATTTAAAAAAGTTATGAAAACAGAATTTTTAATTTTGTCTTGTTACAATGTATGTATTCTTTTCAAAGAAGTCCACTGATTTAGAACTAAAAACAAATGAGTGATTATTTCATTTCAACCCTGTATCCCATAGCCTTAGATATATCACTCAATCACTGTGTTGAAATTTTATTTCTAATTTTATTTTATTTTATTTTTTATTATTGTTCAATTACAGTTGTCCCACCGTTTTCCCTGCTGGTCTCCCTGCCCCACTCTGCTCCCACAGTCTAATTTTAAAATAACACTCATTTACTTCCAAGAGTTGCTTTGTACATTAAATGAGATAATTATTAGAAAAGCACTTTTTAAAGTATAATAACATATTCAGATGCACGATCCCATGCATATTGTCAATTTGTAATTTTTATGGTAGCTTTAAGTCCATAATAGAGTTTTGTTCAAGTTTATAGTGTTGATGAAGTACCAAAAAATCCTCAAGAAAATACTAGCAAAAAAAGATAAATGTCTTACGGTCCAGTGGGTTTTAACCTTGCACCAGGACATTTTTAATTGATTTTACTTTTTAGGACAAATTCCTTTCTTAACGATCCCTTCAAGCATCAGGAGAAATTTCACCTTGTGTACCCTTTTCAAGTGTGAGCATCATGCAGTCCTAATGAGCTCCTTTCTTCTGTGGTTCCCTTTGATTTTACTAGAGACTTAACCCTCCTCCAAATATATAAGGATGTCTCACAAGGTGTATCCTGCTGCTTTGTTTAGCATCATTTAATTGGTAGCTTCCCTATGTTATTGATCTTTGCATGAGCACATTTACATTAGTATAGCCATTCCAGTTCAGACAAAAGGTTTGTAAAAGTTTCTCATAGGGAACAACAAATATAACCATGCTGATGTTCTATCTTTCCTCTATTGGTTTAGGATTTGGATATTTTACAAAATACACAAGAACACAGAGGTAAAAATTTGCTTTAACATACCTACTTTGACTATAAGGAGGTGAATAATAAAATGCATAGACTCATATCTTAAAGCCATTGAATAAAGAATACAGGCAAAAATCTAAATCATAAAACAGGGTTAGAGGAGGGTAGGATACAGACTCTTATGACTAGTTGCAAATATAGACACTACATTCAAATTCTACATGTTCAATTTTGCGTTAACTTCAGCTTTTTTTTTCTTGTACTGCCTGGATCTTGTGTAATCTTTATTTTGGGGAAACATAATTTTGAGGGAACTTTAAATAAGCATGAAATTTAGATCTGGTTGCCCCAATACACAAGGAAAATAGAAATGAATAATATGTGTGTTTTCACATGCCAGAAGGTAAAACAGAAATTTATTTCATAAAATAAAATGGATGGATTATTAAGTCAGTAGAGTCTTATTTTTGTGTTTGTGGAAATATTTAGGCCCAGTGTAATTGAGGTTTTTATTTTCTTTCTTGTTTTGGAAGCTAACGTAACTAGATCAAAAAGATAATGGTTTGATTATTTTACCCGAATACATATGGAGTCAATGTGTGTCTGTACATTCAATGATGTTGAGACAGCAATCATCAGATTAAGAGACGGAATGATGGAGGAATATTAGAAATTTGCACCATTCATCATTTTGATTTATGTTTCCCAAAAGAAAATGAAAAGTCTCTTAAAAAATGAGATTTGTCCTACGGCAATTCTGCTTCCTAATTTGAACTTATTTACTAACATCATATTAAGTGGTCTGTGCAAGCTCTGATGACTAGTGCATAACCTGGAAAGATACATTTCCCCTTTATTAAATTCCTATCTGGAGATAAACTAATTTAACCTAACATAATTCACACGCTTGCTGGACCTAATTACCTTGCCAACGCAATCTGTAGACATAAACACCTGCAGTGCAATAATTAGAAAAAATATCATCAACTAATTCAATAAAAGTAATTTTCCTCTTCATTACACAATAACTGTCTTTGTTAACTAATTATAGTGTGGCTTACAGCACCTCTAAAAATATTAATATTATTTAATTTTTCCTGCTCCTGTGAATGGAACATGGAATATCAGAGCCCTGAGTCTTACATTATTTAAGAGTGTAAGTTGCCTATGTTTGCTGGGGAATAAATGGAAGCAGCAGGTAGCGAACACTCTGCACCTATTAATTCTACAATTGATACAACCATTTAAAAGGAGGATATGTAAATGGGTAGCAAAGTGAGGTGTGTAAGGAAGCATAGTTTTATTTTCCTAATGAAAACATAATATAATGACATTTTGTTTACTTATTCTGACATAAACAATTACACCAGTAGTGCCACTTTCATTAAAACATTACTTTGTTAAGCTTACCCAACATGTTTGGAAAAGTATTTCCAGAAAACTAGAATTGTTAGCACTATAGAATGAAAGCATTTTTCTGTTGGACTTTTTTTGCTCAGTGCTTGGTTTTGACCTAGATGCTCAATCTTTAGATGAGACTGTAAGTTGGAGTCTGGTTTGGCTTATCAGTGAGAGCTATCATTTATTGTCGTAAAGGCTCCTTCATACCTTCCATGAGAGCTGAGCATGAGTAAAAGAAGCTGGATTTCTAGTGCTTATTGGCTTGATACCTTACTATAAAGAATTTTTTTTCTTTAGATTGCCTTTTGGGAGGCTATGGAATGCCTTATTCTGAATTCTAAAACAAATAGTTATTTTACTTTATTTTGAGGAGAAATAATACTTTACCCTACTGGGAAAAATTGTTGCAACTTCATTATCATCCAGTTGTGAACTTCTGGGAATGTTACCTACAATTCTAAGTGCTTTTATTACTCCATCAGAAAAATGAGAATTGTTCTTGCAAATACCTTTCTCTGACAGAGAAAAACTGTTGTTGTTTCTATCTATCTATCTATCTATCTATCTATCTATCTATCTATCTATCTATCATCTGACTAATCTATTATCTAAATAGATGGCTTTCACTCACAGTATTAAAGTGTTATTTCTTCATATTTCACCTATAATTTATGAATTAAGTACTCAAAAACATTTAGAAACATTCTGCCATCCTGCCAGCAAGGAAAACAAGTATTTACTCTTTCCTTATATGTCAATTTTTTTGTAGCTTAAATCCTGCTCATTTAAAACAGCAATTTAACAGACCTCCTGGACATCAGCTGCCACTAACTCTCTCCACCTGCAGGCTAACGAATAACTTAGCAGTGTTATAGAATAAACAGATATGTTAGCCATCTAGCCTGAAAAGTACAAAGTCAAGAAATGAGGTAAGGAGTATGACAAAAAAATATATAACTATATGTTACAAATAGTCTTCAGGATCAGTAACTTTTTTATCAAGGTACTTTATTTTACACATAAATTTGCAATTTACATATAATATTTCATTTGACCTTCACAGCAATACTCTAACAAACATATGGCTCTGTAGTATATTAGGTAAATTGCTAGAGTTATAGTATTAGTACATTATGGCATTACAACTTATTACTTGAATTATTTTTAATTTAATTTATTAGGAAGACATTGGTTAACAAGATTATATGTTTCAAGTGTACAATTCCAAAAAACATCATCTGTATACTGTATTCTGTGTTCATAACCCCAAGTTATGACTCCTTTCATTATTATTTACCCCCCGTTACCCTCTCCTATCTCCTCCCACCCCTCTTTCCCTCTAGTAATCACTACACTTGTGGCCCATAGGTGTTTTTCTCTTATTCCTTTTTAAATTAAAAAAAAATCTAATTGTAAAATACATGCTTTCATCCTTGTATCTTGCTGCATCACCTCCTATATTTGCTATTTTTTGATAATACCTTATAGTATATGCATATATTAATTTCCTCACACACATACAGATAAATAAACATACACCATATACTCTCAAACATGCGCAAACATAGATTTTATCTAACTTTCAAGCCAATTGAGATACAGTTTTTTTAATTAATCAGTCTATATTAACAAAGATGTTTTCCAATAGAAGAAAATAAGAAATTTTTATGCTAGTTGATACATAGGTATCTTAAGTATTCATAGTAATAAAGACTTCATTTCAAATAAGTGGAAAATTAATGCTATTTTTTCTTTTTTATTAGATATTATAAGAGTTGCACACATCAAAACTACTTTTTAAACTAATGCACTACATTTCCTGGCAAGTTGCAGTGTATTATCTATAATTACATGTGATTTTCTGAATAATGCAATTCAATAAGACAATGTTTACCTTTATCCATAAAATTGATGATATTGGCCTTAAATACAGGAAAAGGAGAAAAGAAAAGATAAAACATATATAGAGGTCTTGTGTAGTTTAAAAATGCAGTTATGGATATCAATAAAGGTAATCTTTGACATATAAAAACTTTATTTATGTTGACATAGATAGCTAATGCTTCTCAGAACTTTTTTTTCCACATATGAACATATACATTGCTTTCTATCTGAAAACAGTACAATATTTACAACATATCAAGCTAACCTTTTCTCCCATTGTGCGTGCAATTCTTTTTTCTTTATCTTCATATTTTTAAATAGTCCAAGGGATACCTATGTATTGGATTTCAGAAAGACTAGAACCTAAATCAAAATTCTGCCACATCAATCACAAGGCAAAATTTTGTCAAGATAGATAACCACTCTCATTTTTAGGCTCTTCTTTTACAAAAGCTGATAGTAATAATTTATATGACAAAATAAATTTTCCCAGTTTGGGAAACTAGGTGAGGGTAATTTAGTATTATTGGAAGGGTTGTAACATTAATGATGTTAATCATTCCTAGCCATGAACACTGAAAAAGCATTTGACAAAATCCATCTCTCATTTATGAAAAAAACTTTTAGAGGGAACATATCCTTAATATAATATAGGCCACATATGACAAACCCACTGCCAACATCATATTCAATGGACCAAAACTACAAGTGTTCCCCCTAAAATCAGGAAGAATAAAAGGATGTCTGCTTTCATCTCTCTAATTCAACATAGTACAGGATGCCCTAGCCACAACAATCAGATAAGTAGAAGGAATAAAAGGAATCCAAATTGGGAAGGAAGAAGTAAAACTGTCTTTATTTTCAGATGACATGATACTGTATATAGAAAACCCTAAAGATTCCACCAAAAAACTACTAGAACTGACCGATGAATTCAGTAAAGTAGCATGATAGAAAATAAATATCCGAAAATCAGTTGCATTTTTATATATCAAAAATGAACTATCAGAAAGGGGAAACTAAGAAAACAATTCCATTTACAGTCACTTAAAAAAATAAAATACCTACAAATTTAACAAATGATGTAAAATATGTGTACTCAGAAAATTATAAGACACTGAAGAAACTGAAGGAGATAAAAGTAAGTGGAATGTCTACATTACCCAAAGAAATCTATTAGATTCAATGTAATTCCTATCATGATATCAGTGGTGTATTTCACAAAACTAGAACAAATGTTCCAAAAAAATTAATATGGAACCACAAAAGATCTTGTATAGACACAACAATCTTGAAAAAGAAAAACGTGTTGGAGGAATCATGCAACCTGATATCATACTATACTACAAGGCCACAGTAACTCAAACAGCATGCAGGTCAGACATATAGGTCAATGAAACAGAACAGAAATTATATATAGAGAGAGAGAGTCAAATAATATTTGACAAATGAGGCAAGAACATACAATGAGATAAAGATAATCTATTTAACAAATGGTGTTGGGAAAACTGGACAGATGCATGCAAAAAAATTAAAACTAGACCACATTCTTACATCCCATGCAAGAATAAACTCAAAAAGGATTAAAGACTTTGATGTTAGACTAGAAACCATAAAAATTCTCAAATAAAACACAGGCAATATGATCTTGAACCCTTCTCCTAGCAATATTTTTTCTGTTATATCTCCTCCGGAAAGGGAAACAAAGGAAAATAAACAAATGGGACAACATTAAACTAAAAAGTCTTTGCACAGCAAAATAAACCATCAACAAAATTAAATGGCAACCCACTGTATGGGAGAACATACTCACCACTGATTCATTTGATAGGGGGTTCGTAACCAAAATATATAAAGAACTTATACAACTCAATACCAAAAAACAAACAAACAGTCCAAATAATTTGGGCAAAGGACCTGAATAAGCACTTCTCCAAAGAGAACATACAGATGGCCAACAGACGTATGAAAAGATGCTCACCATCACCAGATAAATGCAAATTAAAACCACAATGATATATCACTCACACCTAGCAGAATGGCTATCATCAATAAATTAACAAACCAGTGTTGGTAAGAATGTGGAGAAAAGGGAACTCTTGCGCACTGTTGGTAGGAATACAGACTGGTGCAGCCACTGTGGAGAACAGTATGGAGATTATTAATTAATAATTATTAAAATTGGAACTTTTAATATGCCTTAGGACCCAGTGATTGAACTTGTAGAAATATATCTGAAGAAACCCAAAGCCCTAATTTGAAAGAATATATGCAACCCTATGTTGATTGCAGTGTTATTTATAGTATCCAAGATGTGGAAGCAGACCAACTGCCTTTCAGTAGATGAGTAAATAAATAAAAATGCTGTGGTACATTTATTTACACAATGGAATACTACCTAGCCATGAAAAGCATGAAATCTTACCCTTTGAGACAGCATGGAAAGACTTGGAGAGTATTATGCTAAATGAAATAGGCGAGTCAGAGTAAGACAAGTACCATATGATTTCACCCATGTGTGGAATATAGTGCACAAAATAAACTAACAAGCAAAACAGAATCAGGCTCATGCATATAGAAAACAGCGTGATAGCTGTCAAAGGGGAGGGGAGTTGGAGGTAAGTGAAAAAAGGGAAGGAATTAAGCAAAAAGCAAACAAACAAAAAAAACCCTCTCAAATACACAGCCAACTGTTAGATGATTACCAGAGGGAAAGTGGTGTGGCAGGGAGGGGGAAGATAGGAGAGGCTAAGGGACGATAAATGGCGATGGAAGGAATCTTAACTTTGGGTGGTGAACATACAATACTACATGCAGGTGATATATTTTAGAATTGTATACCTAAAACCTATATAATTTTATGAACCATGGTCAACCCAGTAGATTCACTAAATATATTTTAGAAAGAAAGTGCTGCAACTAAATCAAGGAGTAAAAATTGCTATATCCTCTTGCTCATTGGTTAGAAAACTATATTTTATTTTTCTAATCATGCTGTGGCTAGGCTTGGATTTGATAATGCATTCAGTTTATCTCATAAGAATTAATTAAGCATCTACTATGAACCATGAAATTGAATTAGACATTTTTGGGTGTGTTATTGCATGATGTGTTGCAACAGTAAAGACAGTGTTAATGTATTGGAAGAAGGAAATAGTTTTCAGCAAGACAAATCTGATTTGCATTACAAACTCTAAAAGTTATTTGCTATTTGTCACAGGGCAAGCTACAGAATATATATAAGTAACTTCAAAGATTAAATCATCTTAATCTATCCCAGTGTGTTTACTATATTTGCCTTAAGTATTTATTGACAATATTATTCTTTTGTAAGGTATCTGCACACATACACACACAAATACATTCATCATTTAAGCCTTTACCAACAGTACAGATATTGGTGGTTAAATTTAATAAGATGAGACACTATTGCTTATAGAAGTTCTATGAAATTAGATGGAAATCATCACTCATTTATCCAAACTTTCCACATGCATTTTGTAAGACCATGAAAAGTATCTCTTTTTATATATTTGATATTTTGATTTAAAGACACTTTGTCTTTCCTAATCACCTCATTTTACTTGTCCTCCCCAAAAAAGCATCCTTCATTTCATCTTCCTTTTTATAAAACTTTACTTATAATTGGAGGGAATGTAAGAATTCTGAGATGGGAAAAATACTAATTTATTTTTAAAATACCTATTATTTATACTTCCAACAATATTTTTACTATGTTTGACTTAAAAATCTTTCTATCTTATTCTTTCCATTATCTCTAATCCAGTGTAATATTCTTGAATTTCAAGTACTAAAAACAAATGTATGATGTATTATCATTCATTCTTTTAGTTAGAAAATCATAAAACCTTTGTATTGCTACATAAAGAACATCATAAAAAACCAGCCATCTAATGCTTGACTGTTTTCTATGATATTATGAACTAGTGGTTAAAATGTTTATGGTTAAAAAGCACAAATACAGCATAAATTAATCTCCAACATTAGATTCTTTTTAATGAAAAAATATGCAAAATATCCTCAGTTATTGGCTAGAATTGGGATGGGCCTAATTGAAGAATTTTCTTTTTTAATTCATGGAATGGTTCTTACCATGTAACCATTATTTTTTAGGCTTAATTCAAAATTATATTTTTGCTTTGTCGTTAAACAATGTTTCTTGTCAAATACACATGTCCAGTGCCACACAATTTTTAAAACTCCCTTCTTTTCTAAAATAGTTCACATTCTATCATATTTGGGGAGTTTAAATTGTTTTTGTCTAACTGGGTGGGACACTAATACAATAAATTGTGGAGTTTATTGGGAAATTTAAATTCCAGTCATGGTGTAGCTTATCTTTTGAATTAATCTTTCTGAGAAAAACAAAAAGTTGAAAAAAATTTAAAAAAGTATTATTTGAAGGCACTAGAGTGTTGGGAAACGCGCTGTCTGGTTTCAGGAGCTGTAACCCCGCTGACAGATTGGAGAGCCCCAAGGCTGGAAATAATCAGGAGGCCTTGGAGAAACAGGCTCCTAAGGAGACATAACCTGTCCCCACCAGTAGGGGCAAGACTCTTGACTCTTTGCTTTGCCATGGATGATTGGTTATCAAAGACGGGTGAGTTACTTCGAGCTGAGGGATACAACCTAAGACAGATGCCAAATATTGGCAGCAGACAAGAAATTGGGGGACACGGAAAAAGGCAAAAAGGCCCGCACCTCTTGGCTTGGACAAGGCTGGAGTCCTCATTCTATCCGAAAGCAGTCTCCTTGTCTCTTGGCAGCTCCCTCCCCCAACCTGGCTCAGGCTTGAAACAATACTGGGAGTCTGTCCTAAACCAGATCTGGAGGTTCCTGGGGAAATCAGGCCTAAAAGTAAATTATTTAAAGTATGCTTTGTTCTTCTCTCAGAAGCTCTAGCCAGCTCATGCTGACAAGGACATTGACATTATTCACAGACCCTAACCCTGTATCTTTGGGCACTCATGTTTACTACACTCTCATGTTTAGTTGTCTCTCTTGCTTACTCATCTCCTCTCAGATCCATGTAAATCGCTGTGTTCCTGCCATGTGTTTTCTTCAAAACATCACCCATTCTTTGTGGACATTAACATACAGATGTAATGAGATAACATGTGCATTCCTGTTATCTAGTCCCACTGATACCCTTTTCAATAAGAGCCTCTGGAAAGAGGGGTGAGGGGGCCTTCTCCACTGAGAGGGACGTGCCCAGGACCGCTCTCCTGGAAAACAGAGAAGTGTTTCCAACGATTCATGTTTATTCCCTTCATCCATGACACCCTCCGGATGGGTTCTGCAGGATACAGAGCCCTGCTCCCATCTCAGCTGGCCC
Source organism: Pteronotus mesoamericanus (assembly GCF_021234165.1). Lineage (NCBI taxonomy): Eukaryota > Metazoa > Chordata > Mammalia > Chiroptera > Mormoopidae > Pteronotus > Pteronotus mesoamericanus. The sequence continues at coordinate 27,150,398 of NW_026555245.1, read as the reverse complement.
CACGATGGTAACCCTCAGACCCCAGGAGCGCCACACTCCCCAAGGCGGGCTCCGTTCCCCTGATGCTGCAGTGGCTGCTGGCTGCCCTTGCTGCCCAGCCTGGGAGGAGCAGCGACCCAGGTGGCGTTTTGGTGGAGTCACGCCCCGTCTCGCCGCAGTGCTACACAACACTAGAGGGCAAATAAGACAGGCAGAAAAGGAAGATATATGATTCTTGAAAGAATGGATGCCTTCATTTGGAGGCATGATTCACTTCTTAGGAACATCAGAGAATAAAGCCCAAATAGAAAATATAGACCCACTGAAATGAGGAAAAGAAGACATAGTATTCTAAGAATAAGGGAGAAAATCCATAATTAATAATAAAGATAAACACAATTTCTCAAAGAAACAAAAAAAGTGACCTAGTCTTACTTTATCAACTTGCCAGGAAAACAAAGTCTTAGGGAAAAAATGTCTCCTAAAGCATCTCAATTTATTTATTCACAATGTCAGAAATTCAATTAAAATTGCAAGATATACTAAGTATGAAAATCAAATAAACCAAGGAAACAACAGAAGAAGTAGAATATTAAGTGATTCAGGTTTTAGAAATAGTAAGAAAATTTAAAAATAATTATTATAAATATAGAAAAAAGAAATTATTAAAGACAAAGAACATTAATAGATAATTAAAATAAAAAATGAATTAGGTATTCTTGAATTACAAAAAATATCTGAAATTATGGTCTTACTAAGTGGGTTTAATTAAATCTGAGATACTGAAAAGAACAGGATTAAAATATGATTAATAAAAAAATATTGAAATTTAAGCACAAATGAGTTAGGAATGAAAGCCACAACTAAGATTAAAAAGGCATGTGAGATCTTGTAAAAGTATGCATATGTCACATATGTGTAATTTGTTTTCTGGAAAGAAAGGATATAAAGAATGAGGAAAAGAAGTTGTTTGAAAAAAGAATGAGAATTTTACAAAATTTATGGAAGACAAAAACTCACAGATTTTAGTAATTCAGTGAATTCTGAACAAATTCATCACACATACATTCCCATAATCTAAATGGAAAATGGCAGAAGAGTTAAGGATATTAACATATAACATTAATATAATATGATATATATCTCAAGTAACTTTATAGAAAGTAACACATTATAGACATAAAAAGAATGCATATCAATGTTTGATATATTAAGAATAGGATATGCTCCATACTCATATTATTAACATGGTGGCTCTTTATTAGGTTATATACAGCAACTGTTATAAAAAGAGTCTCATAACTAACCAGGGGCTGAGGAGCGGGGTGGTGGTTAAGGCATACTCCCTTCACATGAGCAACAATATAATTAAAGGCTTAGTTTTAAACAAAAATATAGAAGTCAGAAAAAAGCAGAATAACAGTTTTAGTGTTACATATTTTAAATGCAATAATTTTGTATAAAAAATATTTTCTTTCAGAAATGAAAGCATTCACCAATAAAGCCATATATAGGGATATTTGTAAGCATAAATTCAATTTATTTGATATCAATAAATAAAATCGATAAACATCCACAAACATGTAAAGAAAAATAGATAAAAAGGTATTATTTCAAATACTTAAACCATTAAAATGTAACATGAAAACTTCAGGGCTATGAATTTGACAACTTAGATTTTTAAAACACCTGAAAAATGAAATGCATCAGAAATAGAGAAGAAATAGAATATCTGAGTAGTCCTACATCAGCTAAAGTAGGTGTATATATAATTTTAAACTATTTTCCTCATGAAAACTGCAGACAGAGATGGATTAAATAATTCTGCCAATTCATTAAGAAATCTTGACATTTCTGTACAAACTTTTTCAGAAATAGAGACACATGGATGTCCTGCAGATTCTTAGATTTGTTCTTATGTAAATGATTTTAGGGCAAAGATTCAGAAATTAACTTTCAATCACTTATATTTCATCATTGTATCAATTAATTATATGTAGAATCTATGATATTCCTTGGATCCTAATTATATTCGTCAATATACTTCTTTTCTTTCCTAATTATATACCTTATATGTATTTAATGAAATGCGTTTTTTGTTGGGTTTTTTTTTGTCTATATAATTTACTTTATAAACTTGAAAAAGGCAGGACAGAAGACAGACTTTTTTGTAGAATTATTGCAAAGAGTTGACCACAGTTAATTAGTCAGTATCCTTTAACTATATTTATTTAACTGATTACCAGATCAGGAAACTGTTCTTAATGACTCCCTTTTGTTCTACTTGACTCATGTTGTAAAGAGACAACATGGAAGTCTATTGAATTTACATCACTTTCTATTCTTTGTAAAGAACGTATTGTTAGTCCAATGTGACTTCTATTAGAAAATTCCTGCCAAGTTCCAGAGAACACTGTTCCATCTTTTGGATTTCAGTGTATATGTCTTTAGTGATTAATAAAATTGCTTTACTCATCAGTCTCAATGTTTTCTTTTTTCCTTTTTACTAGTTCATCTACACTTATCTATCCCTAGATGATGATGATGATATAGTAATTTAAACTAATTCTTTATTTAAATGCTGAAAGTATCATTTTCTTGGCACATAAGGTATTTTATCAACCTATTGATTCTCACTCCTAGTTAAGTCTTTATCAGATTTCATGGCAAATCTAAACCCAATGCTAAATTTTAATAAATTAAGCTCTTCACAGGTGATTAAATCTGTTATAATCAGGCAATATAATTTATCTTTGACAATTTATTTCTCCATGTAGTAAATATTCACTTGATTTGTATTCTTAAATCAGATTCCTCATGGATAAATGACCTCATTATTTTCTTTGGAGATTTAATAAAATCATATTGCTAAATATTTAACAATTTTAATTAAGATTCAAATAAACATTATTTTCATTTTTTTACCCTCTGTGGGCCAAAAATTAAAATATAAAAAATGAACATAATTGTATACTCAGAAATAAAAAAGTAAAGCCAGCCTATAATTTAGCAACAAATAATATCCAGTAAAATATATATCTCAAGCTATTTTTACTATCATTCCTTTTATTTTAATGTAGTGAAACTGGCTTTGTGTCAGCATTTAGAGAAACTATATCTCAATGAAATTGGAGTTGCACAAATTCACATCTATGCTGGAGTATATTTAGGTTGTCATTTATCTACCTGTTAATAGAGAAGACAGATTAGGAAGAAAAAAAATTAAATGAAAAATTATACAAGAAAATTGAAAAAAACTTTAGTCAAAGCAAAACAGTAATCTTTAAGCTATCAACATAATAGAAAACCCTTCAACAATGATGTTTCATAATTAGCCCCCAAAACACCATAAATGGGTCCATACATATCAAGAGGTTGAGAATTTGGTTAACAAAAATAGAAGACATTAGTTTATTTTACATAGAATCTTTAGCCAGCATGATTTCTCCATTAATGTAAAGAACTTTTTCTTGTAAGTCATCCTTCCAGCATTATTGAATGAAGCATAATAAATATAAATTAATGTTACTTTAAAATGCACATAATATGGGACTTATTCAATAAATATTACTTTTCATGCAATTCTGTTTGTGAATTATATCACTAGAAGGGACATGGCCCATTCATCAGGAAACCTGTATTCCAGCACTGGAATTCCCCTGACTACTGTGTAACAAAGGAAGGCTCATAACTTTTCTGAGTCTCAGCTCACTGACTTTTAAAGCATAGTGATTTATGCCTTAATGGTCAATTAATACTTGGCAAAGAAGGAAAGAGCATACAATGGAATAAAGATAGTTTCTTCAATAAATGGTATAGGGAGAACAGGACAGATATATGCAAAAAAAAAAAAAAAAAAAGTAGACCATCAATTTACAGCATACACCAGAATAAACTCAAAATGAAAAAAGACTTAAATATAAGTCATGATACCATAAATATCTTATAGGAAAACATAGGCAGTAACATTTCAGATATCTTGTCTGGCAACATTTTTGCTGATCTATCTACTAGGGCAAAGAAAATAAAGGAAAAAATAAACAAATGGAACTATAACATCTTAAAAATCTTCTGCACAGCTAAAGAAACCATCATCAAAATAAAAAGGGAATGCACTGTATGGGAGAACATATTTGCCAATGATACATTGGACAAAAGTTTAATCTCAAACATATGTAAAGAACTTACATGACTTAATATCAAGAAGACTAATAATCCAATTAAAAAATGGTCAAAGACCTGAACACACCCTTCTCCAAGAAGGACATACAGGGGACCCATAGACATGTGAAAAAAAAAATGCTCAACATCACTAGCCATCAGAGAGATGCAAATTAAAACCACAATGAGATATCATCTCTCATCTACCAAAATTCCGATCATTAATAAATCAACAAACAAGTGCTGGGAGATTGTGGAGAAAAGGGAAACAGTGCACTGTTGGTGGGAATGCAGACTGCTGCAACCATTGTGGAAAACAGTATGGAATTTTCTCAAAAAACTAAAAATGGAACTGCTTTTGACCCAGCAATTCCACTGCTGGGAATATATGCTGGGAATCCTGAAATACCAATTCAAAAGAATTTATGCACCCCCATGTTCATAGCGGTGCTATTTATAACAGCCAAATGCTGGAAACAGCCTAAATACCCACCGGTAGATGAGTGAATAAAAACAAACAAACAAACAAACAAAAAATATTGTGGTAACATCTACACAATGGAGTACTATGCAGCAGAAATAAAAAGAATTCTTATCTTTTGCGACAGCATGAATGAGACTATTATACTAAGTTAAATAAGCCATTTGGTGAACACCAAATGCCATATGACCTCACTTATAAGAGGAATCTAATGAACAAAATAAACTAATCAGCAAAATAGAACCAGAGGCACAGAATCATGGAAAACCTGACAGCGGTAAGTGGGAGGGGGAGGTGGGGACTGGTTGAGAGAAGGCGAAGGGATTGGTCAAGGAACATATATGAAGGACTCACAGACATGGACAATGGTGAGGGGACTGATAATGGAAGTGGAGGGGGAGTTGTGGAGGGGGTTGAAAGGAGAAAAAGTGAGACAACTGTAATAGAATAAACAATAAAATTTTAAAAAACATAACAGACCAATTGCAAAAGATTATATTATTTAATGATTGCAAATAGTGTCATAATTTATGTGAATATTTACTTTTTAATTAACATTGGTCGTTTTTAATTTTTATCATTACAAAAAATAAAATACATATATTTGCACATAAAAATAAAGTGTAGTGATTTAACTAAATTGCTTTACAATCCCTTATAGATATTTTAATTTACCAAGGTGCTTGAACAATTGTAAAACAGTTTGAACATCTGTATTCAGAACATGGTGTACTATAATAGAGTTTAGTACAAAACAATTAATTATGTATAAAGCCTATAATAGAGTTAAGTACAAAAGAATTAATTATATGTAAAGCATATTCATAAAATTTAACAGTCCACCTTAAGAATTTATCATGATCGAAACATACATACATGTTTAGACTCTATTAGGAATTGAAGTTGTTATACATACAGGAAAGATAATGAAATTAAGGAAAGTATCTACAAGAATATCGTATTTATTACCCATTGACTGTTCACATTAAAATACATATTTTATTAAATATATTGGATATATTGTACTATCTGCTTAAAACACTGTAAAAATCTTTTAAAGAAAAATTAGTGAAGTGCATGAATATACTTCACTAATGTGAACTTTTAAGTTAACTTTTAAGTTAACTTTTGGTGGTTATATATATTACAGGTTAAATGAGAGAATTTATCTTGCTTATGAAATTACTTCTGGCTCATTACATCATGCTAAGATTCTTCAAGAACCTAAATAACAGAGACACAAGATCATCTAAGGGCACAGATATATAATATATTTATACACATGTTTCTACATGCATCCCAATTAATTTTAGAATCCATGCTTCAGGTATTGAAAACAGATGAAAAATTCCTGTTTTGTATAACTACATAAAATAATTTTTGATTTCCTCGTTCTAAAAGAATTCTGTATTTTCCCAAATTCTCAGGGATTAAGTATCAAAGAACTAGTTATTATTATTGAACTGATAGGTAAAATATTGCCTACAGTGGCTCTCATATAGCATTTTCCTTCCCTTAGAAGCAATCCATTCAGTTTTAATACAGAAAAAACTGGCATATTGAACTAGTTAGATCAACAGTACTTGAAATGCATACATTCGTTTTTCATCTCTCCTTTTAATTGTTATGTATAATATTTACGGCTGTCAGAAGGGAAGGTATTGGGGGCTGGGTGAAAGGGTGAAGGGATTAAACAAATTTTAAAAAAGAAATATTGATGGATACAGACAAAAGAGTATGGTGATTACTAGAGGAAAGGAGGGTGAGGGAGGTAGTGGAGGGTATAGGCAGAATAAATGGTTATGGAAGGAGACTTGGCTTGGGTGCCACATTACAATATACAACTGATGTATTGTAGAATTGTATATCTGAAACCTATATAATGTTATTTTTCAATGTCACCCCATTTAATTCAATAAATAAATTAAAAAAGAAATGAACTTTGCTATTTTCATGTTTTGTAAAGTAGATATAATAAAAAGAAAATGTAACAGGGAGTAAACCACAGACTATATCTTACTAACACTATTAAAAACTCAATTCCAGCATCTTTCAGTAATACAAACTCAGGCTATTACAATGAAAAATGGCAGAGATAATAGTATGTGAGAAGCAATAGCTTATTTTTAGGTGTAAACAATTCATTCCAATAGTAAATGATTAAAATAAACAACTTTTTTTATTTGTTTTATTTTACCCCATATTATAATTTTTTTTCTTTTTTATTGTTCCAATACATTTGTATCCATTTACCCACCGCCACTCTCCCCTGCCACACCCACCCCCATCTTCCCCCTTCAATCCTTCCCCACCTTGGCTTCGTCCATGTGTCCTTCACACCTGTTCCTTGATCCAACCCTCTCTCCTTCCTTCCCTCCCAACCCTGTCGGTTTTTCTTTCTTTCGATGTTACTAGTCATATTTCCCTTGTCTGCTTGTTTTGCTGATTAGGTTCCACTTATAGATGAGATCATATGGTATTTATCTTTCACCCCCTGGCTTATTTCACTTAGCATAATGCTCTTCAGTTCTATCCATGCTGTAGCAAAGGATAGTAGCTCTTTCTTTCTTTCTGCTGCAGAGTATTCCATTGTGTAGATATAGAATACTTTTTTGATCTACTCATTTACTGAAGGGCACTTAGGTTTCTTCCATCACTTGGCTATTGTAAATTGTGCTGCTTTTCACCACTTCTATTCAACATAGTATTGGAAGTCCTATCCACAACGATCAGACAAGAAAAAGAAATAAAAGACATCCAAGTTGGAAAGGAGGAAGTAAAACTATCATTCTTTTCAGATGACATGATAGTGTAGATAGAAAACCCCATAGACTCATTAAAAAAACTACTCAACCTAATAAGTGAATTTGACACTTTCTTAAAGAATAAGTAAATACCTATTTTTAAATAATTCCAAAATCTCTAAAGCACATATTTCCTCTAATTCCTCCAAGTTTTTCAGAAAAAATAAACATGACTTACCTTTTGCATTTTAGACCATTGCATCTTGAATACAATACCTTGCATTAACTTGACAAGCAGAGCGAATTCTCATGCTGTTAAATGAAAACATCTTTTGTGTTTTTATCACTACATCAGTCCTAGGTAAATGTTTCTTCCATTCTCTCTCCTCTCTTTTTGTCATCTTCACAGTTAAAAGGCAGGATAATTGTATATTATAGTAATATTTCCACTAAAAACATGTTTAAAAACATGGAAACAACAATACTTGTAAATATCAAATCTTAATTTTTATATTTTCTTCTTCATTACACCCTCCATGGACATTATTCATTTATTGAGAGCATTCATCTTTTAACAACACATTTTAACTGTGTAATGTGATATTCAGTTTAATACATAAATAAACTATCAGAAAACCTTGTCAATTAGAATGTTGGGAAATAGTATTTCCCTAAAGCTACTGAAAGCATGGTTTTAAATGGAATGTGACAGCACCCCCAATATGTGGTACTGAAAGCGCTCAGTAAGCATTCATCATTTAACCATTAATACATGGATAGAGGAATGGTGTTATTTAAATAGGGTCTATTTAATTGGAGATAAAGGCATGACAGCAAGTTCAAGGTTTAATTTTCCAAGGTGATATTTGTTTGTGTGTTCTTTCTAACACACAATGTTAATAATAACCAATTTTATTGCTGGATACAATTGCATAGGTTTTAATATTGGCTTTTAGACATTTTATTGGATGATAAACTTTGGAAATTTCCAGAAAACTCTACAGAGTATTTCATATTTAGGGTAGAATTGAATTTGGTAGAAGAGGTAAAAGTGTGATTTAATATTGGAACAATATTATTATGAGTGATATATGTTGTCTGTGGAGTTGGGAATAGTAACTATAGGCCTTTCAAATGTAATTCACTGGTTTCCCAGATTCCCAGGTGAACTGTGGTTAAGTATAGAGACTTGGTATGTGGAAATATTAGATAATTACATTCTATGTGGGGCAGGGAAGAACAAGAGAGGAAGAGACAGAGATTTTGAATGAATGAATGTCGGGAAAGACATTAAAGATACTCTAATACCATAATTCGTAAGAATCTAAACAAAAGGTCTGGACATAAAACTGAAGTCAGTAGTAGCAGAACCTAGATTATTTAAAAGTAGGAAATATCCACAATGTTCTACTATTAGTGCTAATTCAAAATTAACACTAATTTATTTACAGTTTACCTATGACTTGCACAGCCCACAAATTAAATGGATTTGAATCCACCAAAGGTGTTATTCTCTAAATATTCCTAAACGGGAAAATTCAAACTATATACCATGTTACAACATGTTTTTTTTCCTCAGAATCATATTTATATGATCAAAATTTAATTCAGAATTATAGCTAATATGTGAAATTTAAACACATGACCTAAATTTCTGATTTGCTTTTTTTTTTTAACTTAACTCTATATGCCCTGGGAATTTCGGTAAAATCTCTGAATAACCATTCTGTCTTTTTAAGGATCAGCAATTTTAGCCTCATTGAGAGTATAATATTAATACTAATCATTTTTGTTAAGCAATGATATAATGGAAATAAAAATTAATTAAAGTTACTATTAATTATGCAAACCAGTCAATCAGAAAAAAATATTGTATTTGTCTATTAAAATAAAAATCAGCTCAAAAAATATTAGCAAATCAAATCCCAAAATGCAAAATAAGAATTATACAATGTGACCAAATTAGATTTGTATCAAATATGGAAGTTCGGTTCAACATTTGAAAATTAATTAACATAATTCATCACATCAACAGACTAAAAAAGAAAAATCACATAATCATATAAACAGATTAGAAAAAAATTATACAAAAATCCAAATCCTATTCCTAATAAAAACTTCCAGGGCACTAGGAATAGAGGGTAATTTTCTCAACTTCATAGAGCATATCTACAAAAAATCTACAGCTAACATCGTAGTAGGTGATGAGAAACTTAAAGCATTTTTACTAAGATCAGGTACAAGGCAAGGATGATCCTCTACCACTCCTACTCAACAAGATACTGGAAGTCCTCACTAAAGCAGTAAGGCAAAAAAAAAATACACATATATTTATATGAAGGAATGAGTATATAAACAGAGAAACAAGTAAGGTAAGAAGAAAACTGCCTTTGCAGATCACATAATTGTTTATGCAAAAAATTAGAAATAATCAATGATAAAACTAAACAAAAATCTGGAACCAATAAGTGATTATAGCAAGGCTGCAGAGTGCAAGGTTAATATGCAGGTCAATTATTTTTCTATAAACCAGCAATATATAAATAGAATTTGAAATTAAAAATAATATTGTTTACATTAGAATACAAAAAATTAGAATACTTATGTTTAAAATCTAACAAAATCTATATAAGGAAAACTACAGAACTATAATGAACTAAAACACAGAACTAAATAAATTTTCATGGACAGGAAAACTTAATATTGTTAAATGTCACTTCCCAACTTTATCTGTAGATTCAAGGTAATCCCAGAATATTATTTTATGCATATTGACAAAATGATCCAAAACTTTATGGGCAAAGCAAACGTCCCAGCATTGCCAATACAATATTGAAAGAGAAGAACAAAGTTGGAGGACTAATACTATGTGATTTCAAGACTTATTATAAAGCTACAACAGCAATTAATACTGTTTGACATTGATGAAAGAACAAATAGATCAATGGAATGGAATAAAGATTCCAGAAATAAACCCACATAAAAAAGACGACTGATTTTTGACAAATGAGAAAAGGCAGTACAACGAAGCAAAAATAGTATGTTTAATAAATGATGCAGAAACAACTGCATATCCACATAAAAAATATTATACATACACATTATACCTCCCGCAAAATTTGTCTCTAAATGGATCATAGACTTACACTGGACAATAACATAGGAGAAAATAGATGACCTTGGATATGGTGATGTCTTTTGATATATAACACTAAAGACATAATCCATGAAAGAAATAATGATAAGGTGTACTTAATTAAAAAGTAACGCTTCTGCTCTACAAAAGACAGTATCAATACAATAAGAAGGCAAGCCATAGACTGGGAGGAAATAATTGCAAAGGCATCTGGTGAAGGATTATTATCCAAATTATACAAGATTCCTTAAAACTCAACAATAAGAAATAACTTCATTAAAAAATGGGTCAAAGACTTTAACAGACACCTGATCAAAGAAGATATATATACGAGGCCGGGGTAGGGGTGGGGCAAAAATCTGGAATTTATTTATTTAAAAAAGTGTATTCATTCTTGCATGTTTAAGTTTCAAAGTACTCTCCATTTTATGCAATATGCCTACTGAGATTTTTTTTCCACTGCTCAAAACAGTTTTTGAGCTCAGATTTTTTTATGCCTTTTAGCACTCCTGCTGTTTTTTGTTTATCTCTCCCACATTGCCAAAATGTTTCCTTTTGAGGACTTTATTCATCTGGGTAAACAAAAACATAATTTGGGGCAAGGTCAAGTGGATAGGGATGGTAGGGCATGGGGTTCATGCCATTTTTGGTCAAAAACTACTCAGCACTCAGTGTGATGTGGGCAGGTGCACTTGTAAATCACCCATAACAAAATGGGCCAATGTGTTGAAAAGAGTCAAAAAAGTTCACTGAGGCTGCACTCTCCATAATATTATTCCATTTTGGGGCGATTCCCCACATAGAAGAAAATACACATATGGAAACATGCTCCACATCACATGTTATTAGGATATACAAATTTAAAAAACAGTAAGATGCAACTGCACAACTATTAGGATGGCTGAAATCCAAAACACTGACAATACCAAATACTGGCAAGCATGTGATATAACAGGTACTCTTCTTACTCTCTGCTGGTAGAAATGCAAAATGACATAGGCACTTTGTAAAAGAGCTTGGCAATTTCTTACAAAGCTAAACATACTATTATCCTATGATTCAGCAATCACTTTTCTTGGTATTTACCCAAAGAAATTGAAAACTTGTGTCCACATAAAAGCCTGCACATGGATGTTTATAATAACTTTATTTATTATTGCCCCAACTGTGAAGCAATCAAGGTGTCCTTCAGGAGGTGAATTGGTGAATACACTGTAGTGCACCCAGAAAATGAACAGTTTTAAATAGAAATGAATTACCATGCCATTAAGAGACAAGGAGACCCTAACAGCATATTGGTAAATGAAAGAAATCAATCTGAAAAGACAATATATTGTATGATTACGACTATAGGATTTTCTGGAAGAGGTAAAATTATGAAGACAATAAAAGATCAGCGGTTGCCAGGGGTAAAGGCAGGAAGAGATGAATAGAGCAAAGAGCATTTTTAGGACAGTGAAAATATTCTGTATGATAGTATGATTATGGATATATATTATTATACATTTGTCTAAATCCATAAAATATGCAATATAAAAAGTAAACCCTAAGGTAAACCTTTGAGCTCAGGTGATTCTGATGTGCCACTGTAGGTTCATCTTTTGTAAAACATGTTCCATTCTGCTAAGTTAGGTTGAAAATGGGGAAGGCTCAGCATGTGAAGAAATAGGGCATATATAGAAAAATCTCTTTACCTCCGTCTCAATTTTTTTTTTTTTGTAAACTTTAAACTGCTCTCCAAAATGTCTTAAAAATAAGTAAGTTAGCAAATAAATAAAATTCAAGCCTTTGGGGTTTTCACAGCAAAAACCTTTCTTCTAATTTTTGTTTTCTAAGTTTTAATACCTTTATAATACCAACAAAAGACTGAAATGTAATGGAGAGAATTCCTTCTCATTGTATCTATTTTCTTGTCATGGTTCACAAGCACTCAGACACATGGCTTTTGCTATTTTTATGTCACATGCCATATTCTCCTCCCTTGTCTCTCTCTGCTTTACAATCACACAATTACTCTCTTCATATCCTTCATTCTTCTCCCTTCAGTGTTGTCTTCCTCCTTCTCTTTGCTGAAACTCTTTCACTTACCAATGAAACATACAATGCCTAGTCTTTCTTCAGATCTTAGCTTGAGTATCACTTCTAACAAACATCTATACTGCTTCTAAAAGAAAAAGTTAACACACTCTGTTATAACTTTCTATATCTGTATTTAAATTCCTCTAACTCTCTCACATTTGCTTTTGTATCAGGATAGGGATTTTGTCTTACTACCAAGTATTCCCTTATGTCTTGTACAATGCCTGGCACAGAATGAATATTAATCAGTATGGTTAAATATGGTTAAAAAACTAATAAATAGTTATGCATGTGTTCATTTGCAGAATACTTAGGTAAGAATTTTCATGTATTAAACTTCCAAATCCTGCCTAGAACACCAGTAGAGATGCTTTGTTATAGGCCTTAATAATATTGTAAAGATAATCAGAACCCTTATAACTATAATTTTACTACACATACGTCTTTTTTTCACAATTTGTAATGATTTTTATTTTTTAATTTAATTAATTTATTTTTTTCAAATACATTTGTCTCTGCCTTCCCCCAACCACTTTCTCTTGCCCCATTTCCCCCTCTCTCTAATATAAAAATTATTTTTTAAAGGAGATCACAAAAATTATATTTTAAGGGGACTAAATATTTTTTTCATGTATTTGTTTGCAAGTTAACATCAAGATATTAATTTTATAATTATGAGGACAACCTCAGTACATTTACTCTGTTTTTTTAATATTAAATGTAACATCATTATTTTTCTGTAATCCATTTTTCTTAATATTTATTTTCCAACTGGTACTTTTTTTAAGGCAGTTTGAAAACTATTATTTATAATGACTATTTTAATAACCACAAATCTTTGTGAAGTTTAAATAAGTAAAATTATCCTGTGGATTTTCTAAACAAAATATGAAGAACTTATGAAATGTAATCAAAAAGAGTAGCTCATACAAAGTAATTTAAAGTAAACTGTGGAATATATTCTAGTTTTTTTTTAAATTTTATCATATATGTTTCAATACATTTTTTTACACCCTTAAGTTGATTATATTTTAAATGAACTTCTATTGAGGTAAACTTGATATATAACATTATATTAGTTGCAGGTGTACAAAATAATAATTTCACATTGGATTATGTTGTAAAATGATCATCACAATAAGTCTGGTTAACATCTGTCACTATAGTCACACATTTTTTCTTGTGGTAAGAACTTTTAAGATCTATTATCTTAGCAACTTTCAATGTGCAATACAGTATAATTAACTATAGCCGACATACTGAATGTTATATCCCTGTGAAAAGTATTTTATAATTGGAAATCTCTACCTTTGAACCCTGTCACCTATTTAATTCACCAATCACTCCTGCCTCTGACAACCACCTATTTGTTCTCTGAATCTGAGCTTTTTTTATTTGTTTCCACATATAAGTGAAATCATAACTGATACTTGATCATTACTTTAATCTTTATTTGCTCTCTCAAGTGAAAGGTCATTTGAAATTTATACATTTCCATACTTTGGGCTTTCTGTAACCATCAAAACACACTGTGTAGATAGATTTCACACATGCACACAAATACATAAATGAGTTGTTTAGATGCCAACTAACAATCTATTAAAGTTGACCAAATGTGAAATAATTTTTAAAAACATATAAAATACTTTCTAAGTGACTAGAAAGTAAAATTTAAGAAGAGACTAAATTTAGAGATTTCCAATTTCCCTAATTTCACTTTTGATTTTGCATAGGATTTTAAAAGACTGTTATCAAAGTACATATTTAAAAGAAAAATAAATATATTACCAGTAAAAATTTTTAAGTTTAGAGGCTCTGCCCTGGTGGTGGTGGTGAGCAAGCCCGACTGCTGAGTTCAGAGCAGCAGTGACAGATAGTAGATCCCTGGCTAAAGGGGACACAGAGTGGTCTAGAGACATTTGAGGAGAGTCTAGAGATGGAGGCTTTGGGGAGAGAACTGAGAGAGTAGCCAGCGAAAACCTAGTGCTGACCCCTCTTCCAAAGACCAAAGCCATGATAGGCAGCAGCGTGAGAGGAAACAATATCCACACACACAGGAGGGACTCTGCCCTGCCTTGTGGTGCTTAAGCCTGACTGCTGAGAGCAGCATGACTAGATTAACAACTGAATAAGACAGAGAAGACAGCCACAGGCGGTAGATTCCTGGAAGTCTCTAAAAGACTGCCTAAGGTCAGTTGAGGTCAACAACTGACATTATTAGAGGCAGATCCAGAAAGCAAAAAAAAAAAAAAAAAAAAAAAAGCAATCTTCTACTATAAAAGTTCATACCACAAAGTCAGAAAGTCAAGAAAGATCAATTTAGGAAGCAGAAGCAGAAAAGAAGAGGCTCGCACATAACGGGAAGACAAAGAAACCCCTGAAACACCCCTCAAACAAAGGGAGAGGAGGAATCACCAGAAAGAGAACTAAATGAAATAGAGGCAAGTAAACTTTAAGATATTGAGTTCAAAACAATGGTTCTCAGGAACCTTAGTAAGCTCAGTGAGTTCAAAGAGAATTACCAAAACTCCAGGGAAACTATTAGGAACACACTACAAATTATATCAGCATGAAAACTATCTTATTGATAGAAACTATCAATAAGAAACAAGAGGGAATGATGAATACAATTTCTGAACTGAAGAATACAGTAGAAGGAATCAAAAGCAGGCTATAAAAGCGGAGGATCAAGTCAGTGAGCTGGGTGACAAGGTAGAAAAAAGGTCCCAGAAAGAGCAAGAAAATGAAAAAAGACTCAGAATGAATGAAGAGATGTTTACAGAAATGCAGGACAACCTGAAACATATTAATATCTGTGTAATGGGAATACCAGGAGGAGAAGAGGAGGAGCAAGGGACAGAGGACTTGTTTGAAAAAGTAATAATGAAATACTTCCCTAATTGGAGGAAAGAACAAGTTACACAAGTCCAGGAAGCACAAAGGGTCCCATTCAGGAGGAACCTCATGAGGCCCACTCCAAGACACATCATAATTAAAACAGCAAGTATCATAGACAAGGAGAGAATCCTAAAGGCAGTGAGAGAGAAACATGTAGTAACATACAAGGGAGCATGCATATGGCTAGCATCTGACTTCTCAACAGAAACACTACAAGGCTGAAAAGAATGGCAAGAAATAGTCCAAGTAATGAAAAGCAAAGGCCTACAACCAAGACTGCTCTATCAAGCAAGGTTCTGAATTGAAATGGAAGGCAAAATAAGGAGTTTCCCAACAAAAGAAGGCTAAAAGAATATACCTCCACCAACCAGCACTGCAAGATATGCTAAAGGGACTGCTTTAACAAGATGAAGAAAAACGGTGAGAAAGAGAGGAACACAGGTACAAAGAAAAAAAATGAATAAGTACATATCAATAATAACTTTAAATGTCAATGAATTAAATGTCCCAATCAAAAGACATAGGATAGCTGAATGGATAAGAAAACGACCCACACATATGCGGCCTACAAAAGACCCACCTCAGAACAAAGGTCCTGTACAGACTGACAGTAAAGGGATGGAAAAAAAATATTCAAAGCAAATGGAAAGAAAATAAAAGCTGGGGTAGCAATACTTATATCAGACAAAATATGATATTTCAAAAGAAAGGCCATAAAAAGAGACCCAAAAGGACACTTTATAATATTCAAAGGAAAAATCCATCAAGAAGACATAAACATTGTAAACTTAAACTGGTATCTTAAAGTGAGAAGGGATTCTCAGGCTCCACAGGGAAACAAGGCTCTCTCTTTGACCAGCTATAGTTCATAAGACTCCCAATTGTCTCCCTTGCCAATATCGCTGGGCTCACCTGGTACTGTTGTTGGCACTCATATTTGATCCTAGGAGAAATAAACCTCCTTGGACTACCTTCTTTTGTTCAGTGCATGCATTTATAGAGGAAGCATATCTGAGCCACCTTCTGCTATTGAGTGGGGGCTTGTAAAACTCTGCTGCTATGCAGTTTAATCTGGGATCCATATGCAATTTTTGCCCTTTCCATCTTTTAGAGAACTCCTTGATTGTCTTATTATCTCCAGAGCTTACAGTTGTACTTAGCGGGGAGGATCAAGGAGAGAGTTTATTTCATCATTTTCACTTTAGGAAGCTATTTTTGGTGAATCATAGGCTAACATTTTTTTCTTGCATATCTTTAATGATTTTGCTCTGCTGTGATAATGATTTCTGATTATAAACCTAAACTTTGTGTGTGCGTGTGTGCATAATGCATCCTTTTTTATCTTGCTTCTTTTAATGTTTATCTTTATCGTTTAAGCAAATTGTTTATGTTGTGGTTTTGGTTCTTGTGCTTATGAGTTAATAGTTTTCATCATATTTGGAAATTGCTCACTTACTATTTTTCCACTTTTATTTCTAGTCCCTCCTCTTTTACAGATATGCCATTTATATAAATAATAGATTCTATGAAGTTGTCCTATAATTCACTTATGCTTTTTTATGCTTTTATTAATTTCCCCCCATATATTGAATTTTGAATACTTTGTTTTGCTATGTTTTTTAATTCACTAAACTTTTATTCTGTATTGTCTAATCAGTTGTTAATGCCATCAGATGTAATTTTCTCTCAGGTTATTTAGGTTTATTTTGTTGTTGTTATTGTATGTTTCTTTTCTTCTACACCAGGTTTCTTAACTTCAGCATTATTCACTTTTTATGTCAGTTAATTCTTTGTTGTGAGATGTATTCCCACACATTATAAAATATTTGCAGTTACCTTGGCTTCTATTCACTAGATACTAAGAGCATTTTCTAGGTTGTAATAACTAAAAATTATCTCCAAACATTGCCAAATACATCTAGGGAGTTGGGGGCAAAATCACTACCAGTTTAGACCCACTCTAATGCCACCAGCTTAGGCATTCGAGCTGGACTGCCTTACTATCTTCCACGTTTCCGCTTAGCGTGCCAGTCTCTCCTCTGCTCTGAATTACTTCCATTCTGGCTTGACTTAGCTTTGTTCCTTTCCAAGTGTTGTGTGTCTAAAGAAGCTTTACTTCATCTATCTTTTCCACAGTGACGTATACATCCTATAAACACGCTGATAATTATGGCAAATAAATCCATAAACCCTCAAAATTATAGCTATTTCAGTATCAGCAGCCTTGAATCCCAATCACCATTTTCTATATGCAGTTATGCTACTATTCTATGCTTATGATCCATTGTCTATGCTGTAGTTTATAAATCACCCTCTGCCACATGGAGTAGAGTTTACTTTATATACTTTTCTTCTCTCAATGATAATAACTCTATTTTCATTTTTACTATATCCGAAATGAGTTACTTTATATGTTCACTTTTATAATTTTTAATCACAGGAGAGTAGGTTTGGTACTAGATACTTTTATTATGATTGGAATTGGAAATCACTCCAAAGGGGCACATTTAAACACCCAATTGTTTTTAAACCTTTTTTTTTTTTTTACTTACAGGATTTTTTTTTTGGGGGGGGGGGAATATGTTTGTCTCTATTTTCCCACCACCATTTTCCCCTGCCCCACCCACCACCACCTCCCACCCTCAATCCTTCCCCACTCTGGCTTTGTCCATGTGTCCTTTATACATGTTCCCTGATGTGATCCTTCCACTTACTTTCCACCTTATCCCCCTCTCTCCTTCCCTCACACCACTGTCTGATTCTTTTATCTTTCAATGTTGCTGGTTATATTTTCCTTGTTTATCCATTTTGTTGATAGGTTCCACTTATAGGTGAGATCATATGGTATTTTTCTTTCACCCCCTGGCTTATTTCACTAAGCATAATGCTTTCCAGTCTCATCCACGCTGTTATGAAGGGTAGTAGCTCTTTCTTTCTTTGTGCTGCATAGTAAGTATTCCATTGTGTAAATGTACCATAGTTTTTTGATCCACTCATTTACTGATGGGCACTTAGTTTGCTTCCAGCAGTTGGCTACTGTAAACCGTGCTGCCCTGAACATTGGGGTGCATAGGTCTTCATGAATTAGTGTTTTGGGTTTCTTAGGGTATAATCCCAGTGGTGGAATCTCTGGGTCAAAAGGCATTTCTATTTTTAGCTTTTTGAGGAAATTCCAAACTGTTTTCCACAGTAGCTGCACCAGTCTGCATTCCCACCAACTGTGCATGAGGTTTCCCTTTTCTCCACAATGTTGCCAACACTTATTGTTCATTGATTTATTAATGATGACCATTCTGACTCGTGTGAAGTGGCATCTCATTGTGGTTTTACTTTGCATTTCTCTGGTGCCTAGTGATACTAAGCATCCTTTCCTATGTCTCTGGGCCCTGTGTTTGTCCTCCTTGGAGAATTGCCTGTTTGGATCCTTTGCCCATTTTTTGATTGGCTTGTTTTGTCTTCCTGGAGTGGAGTCCTGTGAGCTCTTTATATATTTTGGAGATCAAACCCTTGTCTGGGGTATCATTAACAAATATCTTTTCCCATACAGTTGGTTCCCTTTTCATTTTTCTCATGTTTTCTTTAGCCATGCAGAAGCTTCTTATTTTGATGAAATCCCACTTGTTTATTCTTTCCTTTATGTCCCTTGCACTAGGGGACATATCAGTGAAAATATTGCTGTGTGGGATATCTGAGAGTTTCCTGCCTCTCTTCTCCTCTAAGATTGTTATGGTGTTGTGACTTATATTTAAGACATTTATCCATCTTGAGTTTATTTTTGTGTATGGTGTAAGTTGGTGGTTGAGTTTCAATTTTTTGCATATAGCTGCCCAGGTCTCCCAACACTATTTGTTGAAGAGGCAATTTTTCCTCCATTTTATGCTTCTATCTCCTTTGATGAATATCAATTGACCAAAGAGACATGGTTTTTCTTCTCGGCTCTCTATTCTGTTCCATTGATTTATGTGTCTGTTCCTATGCCAGTACCAGGCTGTTTTGATTACAGTGGCCTTGTAATATAGTTTGATGCCAGGTATTGTGATCCCTCCTACATGGCTCTTCTTTCTCAAAATTGCTGCAGCTATTTGGGGTTGTTTACAGTTCCATAGATATCCAGATATCCAGTTTCTCAAAGGAGAGATAAAAACATTCTCAGATGAAGAAAATCTAAAAGTAAATTGTCATCAGCAGACCCGTTAAAACAATGGCTAAGGAAGTTTAAACAGACACAAAATGATGAAAGATAAACTCTTGGAGGATCAGGAAGAAGAAAGAAAGGAAGAAGAAAGAAAGAAGAAAGAGAGAAGAAAGAAAGACAGAAAGACAATAAAAAGAGCATAAATATAGTAAATATAATAGACTACGCCTCCAGTTTTCTAACTAATATTTGACAATAGAAATAAAGTAATAATAACTGGTACTCAAAACAACAAAATGGCAAAGCTAAAGAACCAAAATAGAACCAATGTTTCCACAATTCACTAGAAGTGGTAAAATGATGGCAATAAGCTGTCTTAAGTACGTATGTGTATATAAATATACCTACATATGTAATTTAGATAAATGCACAATGTAAATATATATCCATTTTCTAGAACAAATATATAGAACAATATAGTAATTTTTTAAAATATCATAATTCAATCGCCATGGAATTCTTAAAAAATGCTCATGTAATTCATAGAAAAACGAGGAAAAAAACAGAAATTGGAAACAAATAGAAAATGAATATTAAAATAATGGAAAAATGAGCAAAGGGCATAAACTGACATTTTACCCAAGAGAATATAGAGATGGCAGATAGACACAGGAAACGATGTTTAACATCATTAGTTATTAGAGACAAGCAAAATAAAAGCACAATGATAAATCAATATACACTTTTCAGGATGAATAAAATAAAATATAGTGACAATAGCAAATGCTGGAGAAATTAAATCATCTAATACACTGTTGATGTAACACAAAGTAGCACAAATGCTGTGGAAAACAGCTTGGCAGTTCCTTATAAAACTAGCACCCAATTAATATACAGCCCAGCAATTTCAACATTGGGCATATATCCCAGAGAAATGAAAACTTATGTTCACACAAAAATCTGTACACAAATGTTCATAGAAGTTCTTATAACAAACACTATAAACATCTTAGACATTAAATGAATGAAGGGCTAAATTAAAAACTGTGGTACATCCATATGACTCAACAACAGAAAGGAACAAACTATCGATGTACTCAAGAATTTGTAGAAATTTCAAAATATTATACACTGTATGATTCCATTTTTATAACACTCTTGAAATAACAAAATTATAAAAATTGAAAATAGATGTGGTGTCAGGGTTAATAAAGGATTAGGGATGAGAGGAGATGGGAATGACTACAAAAAGGAAAGGCAGAGAATGAGATCACCAAGACCATGGAATAGGACACCCCAACCTCCTCTCCTATGCAGAGATTAACAATTAGCCAGATAACCAGGAAAAAACAGCTCTTGGGGAGCTCTGGAGTCCACTTAAGAAACCTTAGCAACTCAGTGGAACAAAGAACATGAGAACTCTATTAGAAAGAAGGAAAGAACATCTTTATTTTGCTTGTATCACTCTATCACCCAAGCCAGTGATACTAGAGCCAAGAGGTAAATTTCCAGCTAGAAAGGGCCCCCGTCACCTCACTTTGCTCTCACCTGTCTAGAGACCAGCAAAACTGAGACCTGCAGATACTTCTAGGTATAAGGAAGAAAAGCAAGGGTTACTGGTCAGTATCAGCCAAGCAGCAGGAGTAACCACAGTTCCCAGAGGCCTGCCCTGCAGAAAACTCTCGAAATTTTTATTACTGAAGACACCAACAGACAAAACAACCACCCCAAGCACCCTTCAGATTTAACCAGTCTTCACCCCATAGGTATTTGTGTTTGCTCTTGCAAGCCATCTCTGATTCTTCCAGCTCCTTCTTCCTCCTCTCCTCTGCTAGAGACCAGGACCCATGCAGGCAGCCATGCCAGGCTCCTGGAGCTGTGTGAGTGCAAGATATAGGATGTGGGGAACTGTCCTGTCTGGTTTCAGGAACTGTAGCCTCGCCCCAAGAGGCGAGAGGGCCCCAAGGCTGGAGCTAAGGAAGGAGACCTTGAGAAAATAGGCCACTGAGGAGACAAAACCTGTTCCTCTGGCAGGGGTGCAGCCTCTGCTTCCCTCATATCATGCTGCTTGGCCCCAGAGAATGGCTGCTTAGTCAATGACAGGTAAGACCCCTCAATGACAGGGGCAAACTAAGACAGGCACAATCGTACAGGAGCCATCAGGGAAGGACTTGGGAGAGATGGAGAAAGGGCAAAAGACCCTCATCCCTCAGCTTTGATATGGCCAGAGTCCTCATTGTATCTGAAAGAAGTCTTCTTATCTCTTGGCTGCTCTACTCTGCCTTCCTGGCTTAGGCTTGAAACAATACTAGAGACAACCCTAAACTGGATTGAGCTGTTCCTGGGGGAAATCAGGCCTAGAGGTAAGTTCCTTGAAGCATGCTTTGTTTTTCCCTCGAAGCTGTGATGGCTGGCTCATGCTGGGAAGGAAGTTTACATTATTCACAGACCCTGACCCTAAACCCTTTGGTGCTCTCATGTTTACTCGTCTCATCTTGGACCCATGCAAATCAGTGTGTTCCTACCATTTGTTTTCTTCAAAACATCATCTATTCTCTGTAAACATTGACATACTGATGTAATAAGATCACCTGTACATTTCTACTACCTAGCCCCACTGATAACCCTTTAAATAAAAGCCATCAAGCACAGAGGCTCAGGGCATTTTCCAACTAGAGGGAATTGCCACCCCCTTTCCCTGGCAGACCAAGAAAGTGTCTGGAAAGGATTATTTTTATTTCCCCATCCTTGAAGACCCAGAGCGGCTCTGCAGGACCAGAGCCTGCCTCGACCTCAGCCAGACTAAAATTCCATGGCTGACTACCACCTTCAGTCACCCAAGCATACCTGCACAGTCCCAGCATGACCCCATCCCTGGCCTCCACTGCTGTGCACCTCTGGTGAGAAACAGCAAACACAATAATACATGCCATGAACCAGGGCTCCCATAGCTGCCGGTGTGCTCACAGTTAGTCTCAGCTTTTGCTGCTTGCCTTGGCTCCCATCACTATGTGTGTTTGCACCCAGCACCTGCAAGTGGCGCCTGCCATGTCCCCTGCACTGGGTGTGAACACACCATCGATTTTAATCACTACTGCATCTCATCTTAGTCCCTAGTTGCTGGGCCTGAAGGCATTGCTGAGGATCCCCATATCCCTTGCAGCCTCTACAGTGCTTGCCAATGGCCAAACTGTTGTTGATACTATGAACTCTAGAGGTCTAACCTGGAGAGAAGTATAGTTCTGCAAGATGTCATCATTGGGGGAATCTGCATAAAAGATCTCTGTATTATTTCTTACAATTATATGTAAATGTACAATTATCTCAAAATAAAATGTTTAGTTAAATAAAAAAGATAAGGGCATAAACCACCAATAAAGAAAAAAGTCCAAAGATGTTTCAGATATACACAAGCTAAAATAATTTATCACCAGGAGAACTTCAGGATAAGAAATGTTAAAGGAATTCCTTTAGGTATAAGAACTATGACACCAGATGGAAATCTCCATCTAGATCTACACAAGAAAAGAAGAGCACAAGAAATAAGTATGTGTGTGCCTCATGTAAGTTACATTGCAGGAGTATATTTACATTTTCTCTACCTCTCTTCTTTGACCTATATGAAGTTTAAGTTTTATTTTTATCTTCATGGTACAGGATTAGAATTCAGAGTATGAAGAAAGAACCTGCAGTAAAACTGTGGTTCTACCGTTCATTAGCCACATGATTAACAGCAAGTAACATCTTACAAATATTTTTCAATCTAGAATAAGGGTGTCAATATCTGACATTATTTACTGTGGGGATGAGGTACATATGTTGCCATGGCAATAAAATTATCAGATTCACTAATTATTCCTTACATATTGCTCTATTCTCCTTCTCTGTCCGAGATTTTGATTTCCTAATTTTACCCCTATATCATTACGTTATTATTGAACTGTCAAATATTTTACTTAAACTGTTTCAATTGCCATCCAGTTTTCTAGCATTTGTGAACATTTAGGTGATATTCTCCATCTTATCTCTCATAAATAAAATTTCTGAGTTTACAGAGTATGTTTATCAACAGTAACAAAAAAAATTACTTTCTTGAAGCATCTATATAGTGTTTTTGTTTGTTTCTTTTCTATCACCAATTTTGGACAAATAATATTGTTGCATTTTAAAACTAGGTATTTTACTAGTGCCTTAGGGAAAAAGGGCCAAACATTTCTTTCAATTTTCAGCAACTCTTTCATTTATTTAAAGTTCATAAGTAGAAGGATTATGAAAAAGAGAAGAAAAATTAGATCTTACCCATCTTCAAATAAGAGCTTGCTGCTGCTGATAGCTCTATTGGCTATTTTTGAGTTAGGTAGACAGTATACTACTGAGATTGTGGTTTGCCATTTTGGTGAAAAAGTTTTTAATCCATGTCAGATTATGGTATACATAAATGTTAATTTTACAATTCTGTTAAATAACTTTCCAAGCAGTTAAAATTCAATTCTAAAAATACTTATTAAACGTTGACTTCATATCATGTACCATGCTTGGTATTGTTATATAACTTATGTAAGATATATTCCAAACCCTCAGTGAGCCTAAGTTTCAGTCTGTTTGCATTCTTCTGGCTTCTCCTAGCAAATATATTTCCATTTAAGGCTCTGTTAAATTTAAACCTTTTTTAATTAAGTTGTTAGAGTACTCAGAAGCCTCACCCTCCTCCTCAAGAGAATTGGCTGATACAGTTAATTGTAAAAAAGAAGAAATATAGTTACCAGCATAATATGTTCATGCAGGATTCATAATAACTAAATTATAATCAAAGATATACTATTTATTGAATCATTTATTTATCTATTAAGATAAAAAATGCTATTATGAATTCATCAGAATTCAAATAATTAAACATTTAATTTGGACTGATTTTTACTTTTATTTTTCCTAGAAGCTTACAACTCTCAATTAGAAATAGTAAAGAAAATAAATTTTAAAAAATTAATACTATCATGATTTATATAATACCATGCCTTTTTCTTAAATTGAAGTTAATACCAAAACTCAGGCTTCATTCAAATGAAGATGTGAATTTCATACCATTTTTAGGTCTAATTTTAGTCTCAGCCCAGCAGTAGCAAAATAATCTATTCCTTTGAGGAAATCATTAGGACAAGAGACTCAGTCCTATTGCATGCTTCTATTTAAAGAAAATATTTTTTTCCATGAGATAATTAAACTTCACCAAGATTTTATCAGTAGCTATGCAGGACAATTTAAGTAGGAGTGTATAGTGTTTTTCTTCTCATTTATATTTTTGTGTTTTTTTAAATCTTATTTGTAAATGTGAAATGACTCAGTAATGTCTCTTTTACTTTTCCTTGTGAGTCATATGGCTTTTCTCCATTTATTTCAAACAGAAATTTATATTTACATCCTACATAATCTCCTATGTGAGCAACACATAATTACTAACAACGTATAGACAAGTACAACATCAGTAATGCAGAAAATCACCTATGTTCAATATATTTAGCTGCTATGATGTCATAGTTCTGCAAAAGATTTAGTTCATCCACAGCTAAGAAACCCCAAATATATAAAAGGAAGTTACTATGTAAGCATGAGTGATAGCCAAAATTCTTTCCAAATATATATCATTGATCTGACCATTAATATATGTATTAAAGAATTTTATGCACTGCATTAACAAATATCTTGTCAAGTATTTTAGGCATCATGCACACTTATATAAGGTGGGAAACAATGTGAAGTTGTGCATATCTCCTTATGCTGATATCCTGATATTGTATGAAAATTCTCAGCAAATGACATGTCTTTGGGTTTTCATGGCAATAATGTTGGTAGTACCTTTTCAAAAGAATAGGTGAAAAAGTTACCTCCAGAATGTTTTCCTTTTCTTTGTCATCTCAAAGATATAATACATCCTTTACCATCTCAAAATTACAAACCATTAGAAATATTGACACTAAATACTATAAATATTTTCAAAATGTATCAAAGAGAATATTATATCAAATATAGTTAAGGATTTCATTTTTAAAAATCTAACTTTATTTTCTTATTAATTAAGGAGAATATAGATTAGTATTATTGATCTATGTCCATTCTTTAGTTCATTTAATTTGTAAGTCCTGGAAACCTTCTCTAGAAACAATATTGTTGCTCTCTACTTCTGGCCTTTCAATTTTAGATGGCAGGTAAGATTAACATGAAAGTGTGCTTTGTTTTTAATTACGGGTTTAGAAAGCAGTAAGATGGTGAAATATTTTGATATAAGTTTCGTAGTAGAGATTAAGCTTTTAATAATCAAAATTCCATAGTTACGTTGACATAGTATCTACAAACATTTTTGTCTTCAAAATTGTGTTTGGCTAAGGAATTAAGAATAAAATTATTGATCACATGTGAAGAAGGAAAAGGAAACTATATTGTGAGATCCACACACAATATTTGAGTTTTGTGAAGGATGGTTAATTAGACTCTACATAATGAACCTCAGCATGTGTCCTATTGTTGCCACACTAGAATGTTAATTTTTGGAAAGAGCTGTGTCCTCACATAACTTTCTTGCACTCTGAGCTGAAAATCAAGCATTGTACTTATTTATATAAGTGTGTTCTTCTTGAAATGGAAGAAATAACTTATGAAAGTTTGTGAGTGTGTCTATATACATGTATAAACATACACATGCATATATACATATATCTATACACACACATAAGTGAATGAGTTTCTGTCCTTCAAAATTTTTATTGAGAATTGTGTCAAGGAAAAATAAAGTTTACATTATTCTTATTTTTCCTATCTGATAAAACAAAAACAAAATAAAATAAAACTTGTATGTGACCATCTGAGTATGGATTCATCTAAAATGTGATATAAAACTTGGAAAACTAAACTATCAGGGATGTTTACTTATCAGAACTTATTAAAATAAAAAACAACCAAAATAATATTAAATATAGGCTTTTATTATAAATCTATTCTTTCTTTAAAATACTTTATTTATTCAAATAGTGTTTTATACATATATGTCTCATATTAGTTGAAGGAACTCATCCTGGAATAACATCTCTGCATATTATAAATTGGCATTTTCCTTTTTTCCTACCTATGTCCTCTATAAACTACTTTTTAAAATCATAATTACATCAAATTTGTATGGTTTATTTTTGTTTATATCTTCCCTTCAGAAGTAAATATATTCAACTGCACTCCATTAAAAGTCAATATAGAAATCCCATTTACACATACTTGTAAATATATACTGTCCGTGTACAAAACATGCTATAAAATTGCATAGAACTAAATGTATACATACACACACACACAAATGGATACAGGTGATACTGGTTAAATATGAATAAGGTAAGTGGATTACATCAACATCAATTTCTTAATCTTGATAATTATTCTACAGTTATGCAAGATCCTAAAACAGAAAAATTGGGTGGAATGTATTTTAGCAATCAGATCTCTCTGTATTATTCCATATAAATACATGAAAACCTGTAATTATCTCAAAATAAAAAGGCACATATATGATATAAGAAAATATATTAAAAGTTAAAAAATTTTATGCCAGATATATATGACATATAACAGATATTTTAGAAAGCCACAAACAGACCTTTACATTGTCCATCAAACCTTTATTACATTCATCTGGTAAGCATACTGCTTCCTTATTTCTAAAACTAGCTACATAAATTTGTGAAATACAAATGCATTTATATGCTTTAAATTGAAATTATTCACTTATATTTTTACTTAAATCTCTCTGAAGTAGCACCAAAAGCGATTTTAGTTAATTTGGAACTCCCTAAGACCTGAATCCACTTGTTCTAAATATACTAGAAAAATATTAAAAATAAGTTCAGCAGGCTTGAATTAATATATAATTTTAAGAATGACTGTTGCAAGCAATAGCAGACTCCATTTCAAATTAATATTAATGTTCTTTTTATATCTTTCTCATTTAATCAGATTAAAATCTCTGGACTAACTCTGGTCCCAAGTCACTGACATGCACTACACTAATTCTCTACTTAATGATCCTTCTACCTCTTAAATTTACTCACGTTCTTTCAAAATAAAGCCTTATTTTCCTCCCCATCCACATAAATGTAACATTTCTTTTGTTTTTAAAGTTCTTGAGTCTGAAATTACTAAGTGCCCATCCACATAATTCAAAGGAGCTGAACAATAATAGGATTAAGGAAATGGAGATCGAAGATTAAAAAGAGATAAATCTCTGAATTCATAATTTTGAACTTCCCTTTGGGAATCTCCCTCTTGCTCTCCTTTGCAATTCATCCTTGATGTGTTGGTTTCCCTGAATTCTAGTCTGGGGCCCTTTATTCCTAAGAGTATACTCCTTCCCTAAGAAGTTTCACCAAGGACATGACTTCACAAATGTACACAGGTAACTCACATAGACTCCCCTCCAGATATTCCAAACCCATAGAGCAGCTGTCTTATCCAATTTGGCTTAGTTATTATAACAGGCACTCAGAGGCCTTGCACTTTCCCCTTCAGTAATGAAAGGCTTATTTTTCATCTCCTAAGACCCTTCCAGAAAATAACTCAGCTGTCACTTGTTTTAAGCATTGTCTCAGCAGAAGAAAGTCATCACTCCCAAGAACATTCCATCTTGCCACCATAGCTCACGTGAAATCACTTGTTATACAGGGCATAGGGCCTAGCATTCTCTCACCCTATATAGATAATACCTTGTTTATTGCTTTTTGCTTTACAGAGCTTCATAGATATTGCATATTTACAAATTGAAGGCAAGACCCTCCTCCAGCAGAAAGATTAGGACTCATTTTACTGCGGTAGTCTGAAACCAACAGCTGAAATATCTCCGGAGTATGCCTAGATGGGGATAAGTGCAAAAGCCTATCCCAGCATCAGGATTGCTGGCTGAGTTCTGCTGAGACTACATCACAGGGAAACTTCTCTCTCTGCCCAATCCTGACTGTTTTCTTTACCCTCTGCAGGTGGCCCTTGATTTTAGGGCTTTGGAAACAGATCATTAAAGGGTGAGAGTGATGAAACAGCAATTGAAAACTAAATATGAATGCCAGAAGGCCTCCTGTGTAGTCAATAAAGAGGCTATCATCTCCTAGAACCTGAAGACAAAGAAGGCTGAAAACAAGGTTTTGGACTTGATTACAACCCCAAATCCAGATATTCAAAGAAAGCTGAAGTTCCAACTAATCCTGGATGTGATGCCAACTCTAAGTGAGGCTAAATGACATAATTTCCATAACATGCTATGGAAATGAAATAAATGCCTCCTCACTGCCCCCAGCACAGAAAAACTCTTGACGGCCAATCCAACTTCAAGTCCTGTGTAGTGTGTCCCGTGGTCCCCACTGAGTTTGCACTGCAACAGCCCATTTTTTCTTGTACCTAATCCTGCTTCCTTCCCTTCTGAAGAGTATCACTTCCAGAGCATTCCAGATATACACCTGCATACTAATCTCTATTTTATTGTTTCCTCTCTGGAGCTAAGTTTGCAACTCTGTCTCAGGTGTCTCAATTGTGTCCAAAGACAAACTTACCGTACTTTAAACTAAACATACTTTCAAATTCATACCGTGGCCTTATCACTTATTCTGTTATCTTTGGCAGAAATCTGGGAATCTTCATCAAGGTTGCCCTCTTGTTCTTGTTCCCTATATAAATAATGTGTGTGTCCTATCAATTTTATTTCTATATGCATGTCAAATACACAAAGCCTCTCCATGTTTATTGTTTTAATTCAAACCATGCAAACCTATTTTTTTTAACGGGTTCCATCATATTCACCATTAATTTTTCCAAACTATTTGCCAGAGTAGGTTTTGAAAACTTTTAGAACCATTGTTGCTTTTTTTTTTTCCTTTTATAAGCAAAATCTTTAGCAGGCTTCAAGGCTCCTAGCAATCTACCTTATTTTGTGTTCTGCACATGCATACACTTGCTCTCATTCCCATGCTCTGGCTTAAAGGCTCAGGTCCCAAATAGCATCAAGTGTCCTCCTTGCTGAGGGTTTTTGAACATGAGTATCTTTTTGTCTGGAGGCTTCCTTCCCTTCCTTTGGGCCTCCTTATTGTTAATGACTTTTGGTCTTTATTTTGGGAAACCTTTACTTGGTCTAGGTTAAATCTCTCTGTTCATTTTATTACATTTCTTCCTCTTGAATGGTCATTGCACTTTATTTTTAATTACTTGTAACATCTAACATCCCACACACTATAGACTCTAGACTATGGCTCTCTGTTGCATTGCTTGTATATACTAGATTCTTATTTTCTAATAAAGTAAAATGTCATTTACCAGTTTTCTAAAAACAACAATATCAACAGCAACAACCCACACAGTTAATACCTGTTTAACATGAATTTGAAGGCATATCTTGCTTGAGAAGAGAAACAGTGCAACCAGTGTCTCAGTTTTATGCTGACAGAGAAAATGTCGGCAGCCTACGACTGTGACTGATTCCTTGGTGATATGAATGTTTGGCAGTAGAAGAAAAGAGTTAACTAAATAAAGGCATACAGAAGTACTTATAACACCTTCCTGATGTTTTGTTTTTTTGTTTGTTTGTTTGTTTTTAAATGCCTAAACCCTCCTGTAATTTTCGGTTGCTTACTTGGCTTATAGCTACTTGAGACCATCACCTGACGTGAGATCCATGTGATGGCAAGTATTTGAGTCAGCTAATGCCAAAATTGTCATTAGCGTTTGAATGGCATAGCAGAAAATCTCCAGGACTTTTAAGTTCTATTAGAATTATGTTCAACTACTGGCTCTGCAATTTACTAGGTGTGTATTTGGTAATCTTGGTTAAACTTTTTAAGTTCTCTGAGATATAGGAGGATATTACCTACTGATCTTCCATACATAACCCATGTTCACATGCCAACCAGAAATGCAGTAAAAGTGTTATATATCTGTGTACCTGTACATACATGTGTGTATATGCACATATTATTTACATGCCTATACACTTGAATATGTTCACACATGTATCAAGAGAGTATTTTTCTTGCTATCTGTCAAATTACTGTGAGACTTGAGGAATCAGTTAAATTATTTTTACTACCCACTTTTGAGTGCTCATATTCAATAGCATGTTAACTGAAGCTGTCAGTTTACGTATAATCTCACTTTGACTCTGTGAAAGTGTTTGATGTTCAGGATGTGTAAAATTGTTTTCCATAGCATCATTCTTACTTGCAAATTTTGTATATGTTAATAAAATAGTCATATGGGAGAGTTACACCTAATTTTATACTAAAGTATTATAGTATTTTAACTATATAATTAATGAGAAAATTACATTTAGATAGCACAACTAATAGGAAAGCTGCTTAGATTCTAATTTCCTTATAATTATTTCACTAAGATTTGTTACAGGTTTGTGATATATAGTGATGCTTGGGATGTATTTGTTGAATTAATGAAAATGAAGCAATATGGCACAATTAGCATTCAATCTCAGGTTTGTTTGATTCCAAGTCTAGACATAGTCCAAAATCTTAACTTTCCTCTCAGCTACTGGGTATAGCTCTTATATATGGGAGGTCTTATTTAAAATATCAAGTAGTTTTAAACTTTCTCATTTTGAACACTCTTCATGTTCTAACAAATATCAATATAGAGTGGGCTCAACCCTGTATCTAGAAGCTTCCTTCTACATTAGCAGTGTTATCAAAGGTTTAAATTAACCTTTGGATGTTATTGAACATTTCACTATTCTGATGCTACTTTCCCTTTGATGTTGATATAAAACTTTATAGTTCTTATTTTTAAAAGTGAGACTGAGGTAAGATGACATATATTATTAAATTCTCTCCAAATACATTTCAAATACCATTAAATGTAGCATGCTCCTTTTAATTAATTCTTCTTGTGGTGTGGCATATCATAAAAATACATTTCTTTAAAAATTTACAGATATTTATTTAAAATTTTGTAAGTTAGACTATAGCCAATAGAAAGTTTTAGTTATTCCAACATGGGGTTTTGTTACTGTTAAAATAAATGGGAACAACTAGAGTGAGGCACTGTATAACATTTAGCATACATATATTAAACAATAAATAATGTTACTGATTATATTGTGCAATTATATGATATATGTCCCAGCATATTACAGAGTACAAAAATGCAAGCAATTTTGGAATATTTGCAAATATTTCATGTTGGAGAGGTTATTTAAAATGAAAACAGAATGTATGAAATTATTTTATTGGCTATTAGCATCAAATAATTTAATCATTATATTCTCAGATCAACTTCTGATCATATGATTGATGTTGGAGTAGTACTTTTCTCATAATGCTCTTCAGAGAAGTCATTAGCTAATATCAATAAATTTTATCTCTCTCATTTATTAGCTAATCATCATAACTAGTAAGGAATCTCAATAAATCTTGAATTTTAATATTGACTTTGGGTATAGGGTAAATAACATGATTATATTATATATAAAATTCAGAGCTTCTATATAAGATGAGAAAGTACTTATTTCTTTTTCAATTTTATTTTAATTCACACTCTAGATATTGTTCCAATTCTTAGATGGAAAAATCTAAAATTGAAAAGAAAGTGAAGAGTAGCTAGATAAATTTTTCATTCTATGTGATATATGAGATGAATGAAATATTTTTAATGTTTTATATCTTAAGGTTTGGGCTGTGGTTGTCCCCAAGGCAAAAAAGGGAAATAGCTATCTTCTTTCATAAGCAAAATTTATCATGCCAATTATTTAAAAATATATTTATTTTTCAATATTATATGGGTTTAACTTTGTGTTATGATAAATTTACTGGGGATTAGAGTTAACATAGCAGAATAGAGTATAACAAAGCATTGGAAATAACAGTTCTTATTAGGAATTCTATTAACATGAGGGAAATTCTGCCTGCAAGAACCAAAATTATAATCGAGCCACATTGTTCTCTCAGTCTGGTAGGCCATGTACAATTTTCTCAGTCTAGCATTAAGAACAAGCTTTTTCTTCATACTAATTTTGAGTTTATTAGATGAAAAGTGTTAGGCAACTAAGAGGTGTATTATAAAATTAACTCAATATCAGTTAGCAATAGAGGAAGGCTTTGGAATCAGATGAAAGTAGAAAAACCATCCCCCATTTATATTTTAATATTTAAAGTCCTGGTGAGACCTACAAAATCTTATTAACCAATGTCCGCCCAATAAATTTAATAAAAAAGAAACCATTGCTAAATCCAAACAAAAATAAAAAATAAAACTCTGTATGTGTACTTATAAAATCTGGAGGAGTTTGAGGATGATAAGTAATCATAAATTGTTCATCATTTTTAAATAAATGAAAAAATATGCAGCCAAAGGTCAATAAAATTACACTTAAAGCTTTATTTGAGAATCTTGAATTAATCCAAAGAAAAATAAGTTACCTTATTGTTCTTAGTGTTGCCAGGTGAAATGGAAGGGTATTTTAGAATTTCCTCCTTAGCCTTCCTTCCCCAGGTGCTTACTGCATGGAGAACAAGGGTAGATAGAAAGAACACTATTTGCAGACAGATATTCCCAGTCAGAAATTTGAGCAAATACCTGAGATATGCAAGCTAAGTGCCTTTTGTCAATTCCTACACTTATGTGTTTGTCTCTCTGTGGGCAAGAGGAAGCCATGAGCGAGAGGGCCGGGCTGGAAGGATTCTTCCATTGCTGTTCTATTCTTCCAGTAGAATACTACACTCTTCTTCCAATATTTTTCTTCTGGAAAGAGGTTACAATTTTTCTCTCTTCCTGGAAAATACGGAGAGAATAATATAAACTTCTCATCTGTTTGCATAATAGTCTACCTTTATTTTTCTCTGTACATATGCTTCTATCCCTACCTAGCTTTAAGAATATTTTGTTTAAATGTGTTTTCTTCTTTCATCTCTAATATTGCCTGTCATTAAAAGGTTATTATTTTGAATTTACCTGAAGATTTATAAGTTACACTTAGGCACTGCACTAAGAATTCAACTATCCTAGAGTCTAATGGGAAAGACAAGTGAATGTATCCAACTCAGACGAAGCTGTGACCTGTGAAGATTTACTGAGTGGCTTTGCTTTTAAAGGAGCGTAATATCAACATGAATTCTGATATTTACCTCCCTCCCTACCACAGAAGAAACTTGCAACAATGTGGAACAACAATCTCTTTTTTTTTTAATGTCCTAATATCTTCAGGATTTCTTTTTCCTTATGCATCAGGTTCATTATTGCTATTATTCCACAATATCCTCTTTGACCTTCCAAATTCAATGCTTTCATCATGTGGTAGTGTCTTCATCATCTACTAGTAGTTGGGCAATGAGATTATATTCTGTTCTCTTTTATATTCTTTGAGAGATTTTGACTAATTGTCATTTTTTTTGCTGAACATATTCCTGATTTTTTTTCAAAAAAAGCTGTAAGCACAATTTTGGTAAAATTGCATCTGAAAGGGAAAGTAAGTGAAGTCATAAGCCTAGAATCTTATTTAGTGTCAGGAAGGAGACCTTGAGTACACTCCTCAAGTGATCTTTTTTTTTTTTTCTCATTGCTTAGACAATTGTGTGATGTGGTGTAACATAAGTTGTTCGAAAACACATAGGAAATGAATGAAATAGATACATGTTTGCTATACTAAGTAACTGTGAATTAAGATATACAGAACAAATTTGAATTAGTCAGGTGAGCTGGAATGTCAAGTCATTTCAGATGAAAATAATAGTATATACAGCAGGCTCTATTTGAGAATATAGATTTAAAACATGTGGGTTACTTAGTTTAATTAATGAGTTCAGGAAGGCTGGAGGTGAGTTTGCATAGGAAATGAGGATAAATAACTTAAAATAACTTGATCCTAGTGGGCTTTATATATAATGTTATCAAGTTAAGACTTTATGTGGAAGACAATGGGATGCTCATTCTGACTGCAGGGTGACTAGTTTATTGTAATAGACTCTTATGTGATAATACTGGCAGACTATTCCCCAAACAAATTTTTATTTTTTCTGGGAACACAACTAAACTATATTTCTCAGCTTGTTTGCATTTAGATGTGATCACATGAATGAATTCTGATCAGGAGAATATGAATCTATATAGACTTGGGCATAAAAGCTTTCTATATATACTGGCTCACAATTCTTTTTCCTTCTCCTGGCTGGGCATTGAAAAGCAACAGCCCCAAGAAAGAAAGAGATGAGTCCCTGAATTACTGTTTGGAAGGTGGTTCCTTATCAAGACCATACACTTTAGAATTTATATGAGTAAAATGAAGTTCTATCATATTTAAACCATGCAAGATGTATGTGTTTGTTTGTTACAGCAGCTAACATTATCTTAATAAACATATGTGGTTTAAAATGTACTGCCTGTTACAGTAACTAAAAATAAACAAATCAAGCTAGAGTCCACCTCTATTTTGCCGCAGTATCCTGAAAGTAGCTGAAGAATTTTTTTTTATTTTTATTTTATTTTTTTAATTTTATTTTATTTTATTTTTTTTAATTAATTTATTTACTTTTTAAATACATTTGTCTCTGCCTTCCCCCCACCTCTTTCCCTTGCCCCCCCCCACCTTCCCTCCCTCAGCTCTTCCCCTTTGGTTTTGTCCATGAGTCCTTGCTATATGTTCCTTGACTTTCCCCTTCCCTTCCCTTTCCTTGCCCCACCCCTTCCCTCTTGTCTCTGTTGATTTCTTTTCCTTTCAGGGTTGCTGGTCATATTTTCCTTGCTTCTTTGCATTGTTGGTTAGGTTCCGCTTATAGGTGAGATCATATGGTATTTGTCTTTCGCCCCCTGGCTTATTTCGCTTAGCATGATGTTCTCCAGTTCCATCCATGCTGTCGCAAAGTTTAGTACTTCTTTTTTTCTTTCTGCTGCGTAGTATTCCATTGTGTATATGTACCATAATTTTTTGATCCAGTCATCTACTGATGGGCATTTAGGTTGCTTCCAACACTTGGCTATTGTAAATTGTGCTGAAGAATTTTTAGTCTTTGTGTGGAAGTTACACAGCTAGCTCTGGGTGTTTAAACAACTTGATGTGACTCAGTGTATAATTATAGCTATTATATTGTAAACTATATGATTTTACTGTGCTTTGATAGACTAGTTTTTAGTGATTATTTTCAGAGCAATTTGGTGAGATTAAGGAAATTTGTTTTGTGAACATTCAGAGCTATTCTTTTATGTCTTTCTGAATTTCTTTTTGTTATGCACAGCTCTAGCATTAGTTTTCCTGAGGTAGTTTTAATATGTCCCATGTTGTTTGGGTTTCTTAGTTATTAGCAAAAACATTGACTAAGTAACTGGAACAGGTCCTGCATAGCTTAATTCAGAATTGCCTGATATAGCAAGCTTGTATGGATTACATTCTTTTCTTAGGTGGTTTTCATACAATTTATGTTTACACCACATCACACAATTGTCTAAAAAATGAGGGGAAAAAAAGAAGATCACTTATGAGTGTACTCAAGCTCTCTTCTTCCTACCACTTAAGAAGATTCCAAGTTTATGACTTCACTTACTTTTCCTTGCTCCCCTTTCAGGTACAATTTCACCAAGAATGTGCTTAAGATTTTTTTGAGCTGAAGGAGGATAAAGAGCAAAAAAATTAGGAAGGACCTCACAATCACTATGTGATGATAATACCACCAATGAAAATCTAATACCACAATCCCCACAATTTTTTTAAAAAATTACTTTTCATCAATTGCTTAAAATCCCATTTGGGCAAGTCTAAATAATGTTCCCATATGAGGTGGAAGGTGGACTCTAGTCTTGCAGAGACTGCTCTAGGTCATCACAGATGAGGAAATAAAAATGACATTTTTCTCAGTCTGCCAGGAGAAGGGGGTTGGCAATTCCCTCTAGTGGGGAATGCTCCAAGATCCTGTGCTTGATGGGTTTTATTGAAAAGATCATCAATGGGGGCTAGGTAGTAGGAATGTATAGGTGATCTCGTTACATCAGTATGTTAATGTTTGCAGAGAATAGATGATGTTTTGAAGAAAACAAATGGCAAGGACACACCAATTTACATGAGTCTGAGATGAGATGAGTAAACATAAGAGCGTAAACATAAGACTGCCAAATGGTTTAGGGTCAGGGTCTGTGAATAATACAAAATTTCCTTCCCAGCATGAGCTGGTTATCATAGATTTTGAGGGAAAAACAAAGCATGCTTCAAGGAATTTAATTCTAGTCCTGATTTCCCCAAGGAACCACCTGATCCAGTTTAGGGCTGTCTCCAGTATTGTTTCAAGCCTGATCCAGGTTGGGAGAGCAGAGTCGCCAAGAAATAAGGAGATTTCTTTCAAATAGAATGAGGACTCCAGCTATATCAAAGCAGAGGGGTGAGGGTCTTTTGTCCTTACTCCGTGTCCCCCCATCCTTCCCATGATGCCCCATGTGACTGTGCCTGTTCTAGGTTGCCCCTGCCATTGAGGGCTCTTATCCACCATTGACTAACCAGCCATCCTTTGGGGCCAAGCAGGGTG
Organism: Pteronotus mesoamericanus; assembly: GCF_021234165.1. NCBI lineage: Eukaryota > Metazoa > Chordata > Mammalia > Chiroptera > Mormoopidae > Pteronotus > Pteronotus mesoamericanus. The sequence continues at coordinate 27,113,260 of NW_026555245.1, read as the reverse complement.
ATATGAAGGAGGCAGAGGCTGCATCTCTGCCAGGGGAACAGGTTTTGTCTCCTCAGTGGCCTATTTTCCCAAGGCTTCCTTGCTTAGTTTTAGACTTGGGGCCCTCTCACCTGTCAGCGAGGCTACAGTTCCTGAAACCAGGTGGGATGGTCCCCAATATCCATTCTTTAACAGTTACAGAAGACGCAGAGAAAAACTTCTGGCTTTGACTCCTTTTCTTCAATTTTCAAATGTGGACATTCATGAAATGGAATATTCTTAAAAACTAAGAATGAAATTTGGATACAGACAATGAGAAAAAGTAACAAATGACCTCTGTATTACCAATCTATCAATATGTTGCATTAGAAACATATCTTCTCAACATTGCCTATGTTCAGACAATCAAGACACTTGGGGCTACTTTTAAATCTGGGGCTACTTTTAAATCCAAGGCTCCAAGAATATATTGGGTAGGCTAAAAGAAATAAAGAAAAAATAAAATCATTCTTTAATGGTGTGGTATTGGGTTGACGTTGGTTAATGAGATTACATAGGTTTCTTCTATGATACATTATCTCTATATAACATTGTGTGCCAACCACCCAAAATCAGATCTTCTACTGCTACCATATATTTGATCCCCTCTACCCTTTACTACCTCCCCACCCCTCTTCCTTCTGGTAACCACCATACTGTTGCCTGTGTCTAAGAGTTTTTCTTTTTCTTGTTTTTCAGTTTATATCCCACATATAAGTGAAATCATATATGAATCCTAACTTCTTCTATCTGACATTTTGTTTAGCAGGATATTCTCAAGATTCATCCATGTTGTCACAAATGGCACTATTTCATATTTTCTTATGGCTGAGTAATATTCCATTGTATATATATACCACATCTTCTTTATCCAATCATCTAGTTAAGGACTTCTGCTGTTTCCAAGTCTTAGCCATCATGAATACTGCTGCAATGGATATAGGGTGCATATATCTTTGCAAATAAGTGTTTTCAAATTTTTGTGGTAGATAATCAAGAGTGATTGCTAGATCATATGGTAACTCTAGTCTTAATTTTTTTTGGAACCTCTGCACTGTTTTCCATAGTGGCTGTACCCGTTTATATTCCTACCAGCACTGAACGAGGGTTCCTTTTTCTCCACAACCTATATAGTACTTATTAGTGAATATTACTGTCTTGTTAATGGCCATGCTAACAGGTGTAAAATGTATTTTGATGCATTCAGAAGAAAGAGTACTACTGTATACCTGAGCCTTGTTTTTTTACATATACTTAATGGAAATCACACATCAAAAAATCCAAAACTGAAACACATAACTAAAAAATAAATATGGTATGTGTGAGAATTTACAGAGCTCTGCCAAGCATGATGGCTTTGTGAAGCTAATCACAGCTAGGTCATACTTTATTTTTGGAAAGCAACATATCTTACCTTGCAGACAGTTTAAATGTAACGACACCTTTTTCTCTGTAATTTTATTTGCCGTGTTATGATCTGCTGCTCAATATTTCCTTTATGCATGCTTAAGAATTTCAATACAGACATGTATGGCTTTTAACTTGAGGGAATTTTTTTCTAAAACAAGAATTCTATTAAGTGACAGCACTCTGCCTTTTGGTTCTAAATGTATGTTTATTTGAAATTGTTTCTGTAGTTTGAAATATGACATGCATGTTGTAATTCATTGTGTTTTTCTTACCTCAAAGCAATATACAGAAAAAAGGAATGATGTGAGACATTTCAAATTAATCATAAATATCATGATGAGAATCTTTTATTTTTTGTTTTTATGTTTGCCAAAGAATGAACCTAGGAGCTAAAGGTGTCACTAGTTGTAATGACCCTGATTTTATTCAGAACTCTTTTGTTATTTCTCTATTTAAAATGACATTCTATTCGGTGTTTGAAAGAATGTTCCATTGGGCTATTCTGCCAGAAAATGATCTGTCCATATTTGCTAAGTTTTTTTTTTCTTTTTCATACCAAAAAATGCTCGGATGTGAGTGAGCTAAGTATGCCTTTGTAATGAACAACCTTCAAATTTCACCAACTTAGAATGAAAAATTTCATTTCTCACTTACGCTACCTTTCCATTTTTGTCTTCTATTTCTTTGAAAGTGCTCTGTAATCCTTTTTTTTTTTTTACTAATATACACCCTTTTGACATTTTTTCTGTTAAGTTACTGGATTTCTCTATGTACTAAGAAATTAATGGCTCTTTTTCCAGTTTTTTTTGCACAGATTTTTAAACAAATAAACATATCTTGAATAAATAAAGATGAAAATTTTTGTAGCATCTCCCAGAATTTTTTTTAAATTTTATCTGTAAGAATTTATGTACTGGCAATTCTCTGTGAAACAAACAGCATATTTGCAATGTATTGGATTCCTTTTTTGAAAAAAAATATTTACAACAGGGGCAAACACTCGTGGAAACAACCACTGATGGAGCAACACCAGTATGAATGTTAATATAGTTTCTTTAAGACTGAACACTTATTTTCAGATATAAAGACAAAACTTTAAATATATCTCTACCTCTGCTTATTTCAGTCAGCTTTTTGTAACAGAAAAAGTTGTCTTTGATTTCGCCATCATTAACAAATGTCAATTCTACAGCATAATATTTATGGGTGGAATTTATTGATTAACCCAGATAAAGAAGCTATTGTTTTTCAGTATAATATACAAACTTCCTCAGCATATGTGACATGTTATTCACAAATTGATTTGTTTTATTGTATTAAAAAAACTTTCAATTTCTCATATTGTGCATTTTCTAGCATTTCACTCTTCATAAACTTACATCTCAGCAAGTAAGTTTAAATTCTTCATTATTTACCTACCACTCATCTTCCTAGAATTGCCCAACTCCTAGGATTAGAATTCTTCTATCTTACAACTTTGCTCCAAGAATTTCTACAGTGAAGAGCTGGATACTTTAAATACAAATTCTGAAATCATATAAACACAATAGAAGTGAAAAAAAAAATACATGAAAAAATGACAAAATACCTAAAAACCCTACGACATAATTTCTGACCTACCCAATCCACTGTTTGTCATATCTGCCAAAAGCCCTATTACAAGGAAGAAGTTGGGGTGCTATACATTCAATATTTCTCCCTTAAAATAAAAATTCCTAGTCTTTTATTACATTAGTAGAATCTGTTTGCTATAGACACTCAGTAGGGTATAAGAAGTTGTTGAAGGAGTCAATTTAGGAGGGAGAGGATGTGTCATTAGCCTATTATTTCCCCTGTGTTATTCTGCACTCATTAATTATAAGTAGGCTTCCATTTTTTCATGTCAAAAATCCAAAAGAGACTCATACAAAAAATATGGTCCCACTGTGCACTACCATATGAGAATGAAAGACCTGTAATAAAATTGCAACCTGGGCTGTTCAGTTGCTATCCATCATCATGAATATTAACATTATTTGAAATTTTTAAGAATATTTGAAATTTATAAGAATATTTTATAAGAAATTTTATAAGAAATTGTATAACATAAATTTCAAATATGATTTTTTTTTCAAATCAATATCACCTATAATAACTAAAGGGATCTCCTAGAATCTTAGCATCCAATAAAACTCTCCTTGAAAAATTCTGTTTTGGAATAAAACAAGAAATTGCAAAATGGAGTTTGTTTACCTTTCTGATGTTTAAATTGATTAATTTTTATGGGACTATACAAGATGTAAGACCATTTGCAAAAGAAAGATTTTCATCACAGTGCAAATGCATTTGATTATTATTGGTATATTTGATTATGCAGCATTCATGATTTTGGTTGAATGAGAGCTATCCAAATAATTGATTGGCTATTTTTAAATATGTCTGTGTCACCATGGTTCTTTTAAGATTGCCACTGTAAATCAATTCTTATTCTACTTATTCTTCAGTGTAAGTTATGAAGAGTTTTTTGACATCTTTTTTATTATTCACATCTTACCTTCCAATTTAATATTCTCAGAGTTCTTGTTTCAGTTATTTTGTCTAGTTGTCAAAGAGAAAATTCACTGGTCAAGTGAAACAGGCAAATAAGACTTCAAGATTACTGCAGTGGGGGAGAGAAATTGAACTCAACTAACTCTGTTGAAACAGAAGACAGGGAAGTCTTAAAGCACTGGACTAAGTTAGTAGAAAAGTATTTGAAGGCTTACAATGGAGGTTTTGCAATGCTATTAGGTCATCTGTGCTGACCAGTTGGTGCTTACTGGAATTAGGCTTCTATGACCCCACAGATACTGGAATATAGAGGCCTTATATTTATTTCCCAAACCCCAGTTTTCAGGGATATTAAACAAATAAAAATCTTGTCTATTTAAGGTGAATATTGTGTTTCAAAGGAATGACTCTCAGGTCTTTGTGAAAGGCCTTCCTGGATTCTAAAACAGGCAAGATGTTGAGAGAAGCTATACATCTCAAAGAGGCAAGGAAAAAAATTCATAACTGCAAGTTTTCTAAAGTAAATGCTCTAAAAAGGCCTAGAAGGAGGAAGAAACCTGTCTAAAATTTAATCAGGCTGAAGAGAACATTAAGGTCATGTTGATCATATTTGTCTATATATAATCCTCATTAGTATATGCTAAGCTTTCAATGTAAGTGACTGTTACATTCTTGATTTGATGCTTCTCCAAGGTTTTATAAATTGGATGCTGTTATCTTTTCCTAACTTGAAATGCCTCATAATTTCTAGACTCCCATTACCTTTACATTTGTTTTTAAATTGGAAATTTTTTTCTTCATTAAACTCTGGAGAACTCATGTAGAGCTTGCAGTTCCTTTTTAAGTTCAATCAACATCATTCAATACATACAATGCACTTTCTGTTTACCATTCTCTTCTCTTTGAGGTAGAAATTTATTGGCTCAATTAAATGCCCTCCATGTTATCATAGATAGCATTTTGACCAAATATTTTTTATAGTTGCATAACATAAAGGACTATTCTTCTATTTTCAAACAAAAATACTCTTTGTCACTCCATTAAGATCCCAGCCCATGTTCTATATTGTAGTATGTTTTTATTACGTCAGTGCTGCAGTTCTAGCATTCATCAGCTGAGATAGGCTAGGTTATGTTGAGATACCAACAATCGCAAAAGCTTATTGTTTTAACACAGTTTGCTTTCGTGATTGCACTACATGTCATTTAGGTTTGTTGGAGACTCATGTACACACCTTACTCTGGAACAAGTTACCAGCAAAAGAAAAGAGTACTAGAGTGATGATTAAACCTAAAAAATGACATGAATCACTGTACTCACAAACCATGGCCTAGAACAAATCCTGTAACACGATGAAATAAGAAGAAATTGATAAAAGCAATTCTAAAATATAACTGGGAGGGAGATATAGTAAAAATACCTGGCAAACAATATTTATGATTAGCAACATAACTTTATTTTGGCTCGTCTACTGCCTCTCCCTCCCCAAATGAATAAAATATAGCAAATGCTGATTTATCAAGATATAATTTTAATCTAATATTAAAAAGTAAATTAGACAACTTTACTAACATCAAAATTAGCATTACTTGAAAGAGAAACTATGACTATTATACCCTGATCTTTAAGAACCTTTGTAAGAAAATTTTCATTGACAAAGATGGTAGTTATTGAAATACTTACGTGTTAACATCTCAGGAAAAAAAAACTGTTCTGTTTTAAATTACAAGACCTGGTGGTATAATTTTAGTACAGTACAGAGGCATTTTCAATTAAGAATGATCCTGTTAAGGTGGATTTAAGAACTTTTCCATTCTTAAAGCCATATATTAAAAATGTGATTCTATATTTCTGTCATCATGCTCAAAAACAGGGAGAATGGACTTCTAAAATCAGATACATGTACTGACCCACAATCTCCATCTCGCCAGCTCAAGATAAATTGTATGAAGGATTTCAGGGCTATAGCAAGGTTCATCTGTTGTAGTTATCTGACTGGAATTTCCATTTTTTTCAGCATGTATATAAGATAATACAAGTAGAGTTTAAATTTCTTTTAAAGAAAAACATAAATAATAATCTGAATAACTAAAGCATGATTAAAATAAAATATCATGTAGAATGCTTTTTCATCTAAGAAAATTGTATACATATGGGGTTAGATTATTAGATTTTAGTTTAAACATTGTTAGTGCTCATTTCATCAAAAAACATCATATGATTAAAAAGATTCTGGCTTAATATGAAAAATAAATATAAAAAGTCTTGTGATTTACAAAATTATACTTTTCTTTATGCAACTCTGCCAAACACAGTGCTAAAACTTAATTTGCTAATATATGACTCTTGGAGTTCAAGTTTATAAAAACATGTAAAATGGATGCAACTTTTTTTATGTTGTATAACAAGATACACTGTAGGTAAATGCACTATTTTTCTTAATTGGTTATAAAATGTCTGCTCCATCTCTTCTGTGCATCTCTGCTTAAGACAAAAAAGTGTTTGTGTCAGTAACAAGGAAAACAGTAAAATCACATCTACAGTATAACTGGTGGAAGTACATCGTCCTAATATGTTACACTTATCTAGCATTTCCTTCTATAAAATACTCTTCTAATTTATTTCATTATGTCATCATGAAAATTCTGAATGTTTTGAAATTGATTTTGCCCGTATTAAAAAAAGCAAAACCTCCGAGAAGTTAAAAGCCTTTTCCAGATTTGGAAGTCTTATGTCACAAAATGAATCCCATTTTTCTGACTGTAGATTCAGAATTCTTTCACTTACACCATAAGCATATTGCACTCTAGGGTATTCACCAATAAATAACTAGTTTGATTTACCTGGTCAAACATTAATTGGCAGATCTAAATCAGGTATTAAGGACTCTGAAGTATAAATGAATTTGATTATATTAATTCAAGTAACTTGGTCATACTAGAGTGTAAGGATGGTTAACACTTCTAGGCAAAATAATGAATTAAATTATAATCACAAAATCTATCTCCCAACATACATCTAAATTTTGCTATTGAAACTATTAGTATCAAAATGGTTTCTATAACTTTTTTCTCTAAAATTCAGTGTTCAAATAAAAACTCTGCTATAATTGACCTGAATGCATGCCATGAGGCAAACATATTTTGCGTAAGTCTGCAAAAAGAACACGTTAGAGTTCACTGCAATTACAACTCAGCTTTTCTCCCTGTAGGTTTCTCTTTGCTGTTCATGCCATTTAAGTATATTGTGCATTGTTATTATCATTTTTCCCTTTTTTTACCAGAGTCTTAACCTTCCATGGATCCCAATATTTCTGCTAGTTACTGGGGCATATCATCAATCTATACACAGTGAAGACAGTATTGTTAGTATCATTGAATTTTTTCAGTTTCATATGATACATAATCATTATGTAAATGGAATCACAATTTGTATTTGATAATATACGATATCATTGTGTACTAAAACAAACATGGCCATCAATGAGTTTATTCAGTGTTTGTTAAATAATTGGGTAATTTCTGTTTTAAACCCTTTGTTATGCAGAAGGTGATGGTGTTTTGTCTTGCTAGGTGGTCCCTTCTTCATCTTTTAGCTAGAGAGAGCACACTTTGGTTACAGCTTTTGTATCTGCTGTGTTTCTGGGTTGCCAGGTTTTTCATCTCCAACTTTGGAATATATGAGCCTGAAAAAACTCCCAGGGAACTCACTGCTGTATTGTTCCTTGGCTCCTGAGATCATTAACCTGTCTTCCTCCTTTCCCTTCAGAATCTTCTTATGTTTGTTTTATGTAGAATGTTCAGGAATTTTATTTGTACTTAGTGGGAGGCATTGGAAAATGTATGTATTCTCTACCTTGCCAGAATTGGAAGTCTCATAGCAGCACTTAACTTTATTTCTATAGCCTAAAACTGAAAGCAACTTAAATAACTACTACAATAAACAGTGGAATAGATAAAAAATGATATGTTTGTATTAAAGAAAACTATATTAAATGGAGGGTAATGAAATATGGATTATGCAACAACATGGGTGATTCAGAAAGGCATAATATTGAAAAAAAAAGCCAAAAAATAAAGGAAAATTTATAGTGGATGGTTCTATGTATATAAATGCATGTCAGTAGTAGTCAAAATAAATACTTTGTGATAAAACTTAGAAAATTTGTACCATCTAGGGAGGTATAAAATTTGAAAGATAACATGAAAGAGAACTCTTGAGGATGTAGAAATATTCTATATTTTGAATTATTAGGTTGTTACACAAATGTGTTAGTTTTTACACTATTTATTATAATGTGCACCTAATATTTGTACACTCTACCATATATATTTTATACTTTCATACAGTTATAAGAAAACATTCCCCAAAAATTTATCACAAACACTATACTTAATTTTGACTAATTGAATATTTTCCCCTGAAGTCTTGAAACAAGAGAATGGAACTTGCTGTTTTCACTTCTGTTCATCATTTCAGTAAAGGTCCTAGCTAATGTAAAACAACAATAAGGGAAAAATAAAATAAATGGGGAGAGATAGATTAAAAGGTAATTATTAGAAGATAATATAGTTGTTTGCAGAAAGGTCAAAAAGAATGTATATACTAAGAATTAATTCCAAAAATAGAAATCATTTTACATACTATTGAGAAAATATTAGAAATATTACATAATATAATCATGTAATATTTTAAACAACTAAGAATTACTTAGATAAATTAATGAAGGCATGAATAAGAGGAAACACACTCTATGTTCATGCACTGGATATCTCAATAGTGATATATAAACCCAAATAAACCCAAGTAGGAGTTTTGTTTTTTTTTTAACATTAACGAACTCCTTCCTAAGTTTTTACTATAAAAGGTACACAAGTTTAAGAAATTAAGAATAGCAAAGCCAACCTTGTAAAAATCAACTTTGAAGACCTAATACCTATTAACTACCACATACTCTGTTTATTCTATGAGAAGAACATGCTCAGATTAGCCCACTGGTTCAAAGAACAGGCATGAGAGTCAAGAGGAGCATAACCACTCACTCTTAGCTGAGCCCAGCTACATCTGATAACATCCAGGCTTGCACAGAAGAGATAATATGCCAAGTGTAGATCAGCCAATTTGTAAATTGCGCTAACTATAAACTCATCTTCAAGCACATGATTTAATATAAATATCTTGTATACTGCTGAGATTTTGTAATTGTTACATAACCATATTGTGACCAGTTATATAGGGGTTGGCAAAAGTTGACTTACAATTGTGAGTACATGAAATGCAGAGTTTATTCTTGTATTATTATTTATTAATTATTGTATTAGTTATTCATATTACAACTATAAACATACTTTTGCTCAACCCATTTGTATACACAGACATCTTTGCACACAAATATATCATAGAGAATAAAGTACTTTATTCTATAAATTCATCGTACAGCCACATTTTTTTTAATAGAAGTGAACCAAACTTGTTAAAACAAACAAATCAAAACTTATAAGTTGTTAATGATTCATTTCCATATATAAAAGTATAGTTTGCAAAACCACAGTTGCAGAACAGTCAGATCACCCAGTTTACTTTTATTCAAGGATGTTGATCACCTCCAACTTTCCAATCGGTTCTTATTATGCTACTAAAATAAGTCTTTGCTCTACACTCTTGCATTCCATGAGATCTAGAACATCTACAGCAGTCATATTCTCAGTCTCTTGCATAAACGGAAATACATTGTCAGCAGCACTTACAAATGATCAAGCATGAATGTCACTTTGTACTTAAAATCCTTCTCCCATCCTCTTTCAGTCTCTGAATTTTCCCACTGTTCTTTATACAGTGAGAAGGGACTCTTGAATTTAGAGGTAAGCAGTGCAGTTAAGTACCTTCTGAAATGAACTTCTTCATACAGTTGTGGAAACTGATTCAGAGTAACTTCCTCAAAGGCATTATGTTGGCTAGACATTGAAGTAATGCTAGTATAGATTACTAGCACCCAGTAAGATGATTACTATCTTGATGATAGTCTTTTTTCATATTCTGTCTGTTCTTTAGGATTTCCTAATATTTTCATGACTGTAGACTACCCCTGACATGTACCCTGGCCATACATTTGGAAACTAGTGCTAATATCGTTGATATCTAGAAAAAAAAAATAAAGGAAACTACTAAGATCATTGTTAATTTATCTGACCCATAAACAAATACTTTAAACTCAGGTTTCAAGTATAAGTATAAGGATATTGAACCTCATAGAGCTTAACCAAATCATATATTCTGTAACAGTATAATTTACTTTACATTCATTACTATTAGTTAAAGTGACATTCTATTTACATTCCAAACATAATGTTCTTTAACATATGACTTACTAGTGTCATTGTTAATTTATAAGAGAATTTTATTTTTCTACAATAAACAGCTGCACTTATATATTACATCAAAACTGTAATGTTTAATGTAATGACAGGTGTTTTAAATTTTCTGTCTTGCTGTTTACAAAGAGAATAAGCCACTATATTTTTCAAAAGAGTATTCTTATTTTTTTCTTCTGAGAAAGAAAAGCAAGTTACAAAAAAATGTATTGACACAAAGATGAAATAAGTAAAGAGTCATGAATTGCAGAGCTCTTCTTTTGAAGATACTTATTTAAAAAGAGGACAAAGAAACCTTAGTATCAGAGATACTATAAATGAAGCTGTGGGTATATGTAATTGTGTCACACAGATTTTTTTAAGATACGCTACAAAAATTACATTTAGCTCTTACATTGCAATTTTAAATTGACAGTGCCTTTCAAAATTAATAAATTTGATTACATCCCTTTAAGGTGGGTGAGTGTAGCTAAACACTGTAGGTCAGGAATGTGTTAGTTCCAGTGATAATAGTTATTGCCATAGTAACATAGAAACCACAGGTCCAATACCAAAATCCTTACTTGTGCAAAATCTTCAGTGGTTTTAATGAGCATTCTTTGTGAATCCAGATCCAAATTGTGCCCCATGTACTCACTTCTTTGGGAAACATTTGAACTAAGTATTGCTTTATTGTTGTTAGCTGTGGATAGTACAGCACACGTGAGTCACCCATAACAGCATGGGGTAATTTAGACTTATATTGCAATTACATTTAGACTTCACCATCTGGGTCAAACAAATGAATTACAAATAAGCCTAGTCCCTTAAGAGGAGTGGCTTTGTCTAACAAAGAATAAAGGTAATGAAAGTCACCCTTGAGCTTGTGCTTTTAGTGGCTACTATTCAGTGAGTACTCCACTGGTTTATATGAAATATTAGAAAACACTATTCTTTAATAGCTTAATGAGTGCTTTGAATTCCAGCTAGACTTTCCACCATTGGACATCCTTATGGGAGTATATGAAAGTTATCTTCCCAATTAAATTCAAGTACAGAATACTTAATTTAGAGATTTCAATAATCGTCACAAGAAATGCAACACTGATAATCAGAGTAACACTATGGTAAGATACATCTTAAATTCCACATGGTATTTGTTGTTATATATTAACGTATTTCCATATCAAAGAGTGAATTAGATAGGGCACTTTTATTTTTAGCAGCATCTTTGAAAGTATTACTAAAGCCCGATGCCTGGAAAGTAAACCATGCAAACAAAACACACACACACACACACACGAAAAATCATATGCTTTGGAACTGGGACAAATTTGGCCTCAAACTCTAATTCTGCCACCTATTAACTGTGTGCAAGTCACTGACCCTCTTTCGGCCTATATATTTTTTATCTGCAAAATATGGAGGAGAACAGCTATTTCTAACATCTGTGTATTTTTTGTAGTGAACTTATTAAAAGATATATTAATTAATCTTAATTAAAGTTAAGTATTCAGGTTAAATTTTTGAGGATAACAACTCAGAGCATATTTAACTTTCAAATCAGTAACAAGATATGGAAAAAAAATACTTTAAGCAATAATAAATATAAGATGGATTTTAAAAAGTATGGCAACATTGTGACAAAGACAACACAAAAGATGATGACAGAAATAATCAAAATATGTCAATACAAAATAAATATACTTAAATTTGTTTTTTTGTCTTATTAATCTGTCATGTAGATTTTATACTGGGTCACCCGAATGACCCTTGCAGGGCAGAGGAGTTTCTTCCTCCCCACCAGAGTGTACAGTGCATTTCCTTACTCTTGTTCATATCCCCTTTGTATTTTGTGACCACATTGTTCAAATAGTTATAAAAAAATGTGTATCAAACATTTTATGCTCATTCATTATATTATATACATACAAGGGAATGAAGGTGAAATATCATACTGAAATAACTTCGGCTGCATTCTTTGGTCTTTATCTTTGTGAGTTATTTTCAACTTTTTTCAATGCATAACAACATACAATATCATTCTTCATTTGCTGTATTTATAATATAGTTCCTTTTATAGTGAATGTTTATGGTATTAGTCCCTTGTAACACCTTGCATGAAATAATTAAACTATCTCTATGCCTATATTAGTTTTCTATTGCTGTCATAAAACTTGCCACATACTGAAAGGATTAAGGTAATGCCCATTTATCATCTCAAAATTTACACATGGTAGGAGACTTAGCACAATAGGACTCAGCTTACTGGTTTGCTCTTGTACTTAGAAGGCCAAAATCAAGGTGTTAGCTAGGCTGTGTTTTTTTCCTTCAGTATTTGATTTTTAAAAAATGTTCCCAAGATCATTTGGATTTTTGACAGAACTCTGTTCCTTAAGTTAAATGACAGAGATATTAACTTTTTTTTTCTTCTGGATGTTAGTCAAGGGCTGACTTCAACACTTAGAGAACCCACCCCAGTTCTTGAATATGACCCTTTCTTTCTCAAAACCAGCAATGATACTTGGAACCTATCTCATGTGTGGATTCTCCTTGTTTATTGCATTTCACCAGACTCCTCTTCTGCTGCGTTTTACTGACTTCCTCCATTTCCAGCTGTTCTTTTAACAAATGATATATAATTGACAAAATGTTATTAATTTCAGGTATATATCACAGTTATTTCATAGATATAGGTGATATAGATAGATAGATATAGATGTAGATATAGATGATATATAGATATATAGATATCTCAAAATGATCTCTGTGGTAAGTCTAGTTATCATCTGTCATCATAAGAAGTTATTGCAACATTATTGACTATATGCCTTATGCTGTGTATTGCATCCTCAAGTTTTATTTATTTCACATTGTAAGTTTGTACCTTTTAATCCGCTTCACTTATTTTGCCTGCCCTCTAAATCCTCTGATTTCTGGTAACCACTACTCTGTTTCCTTTATCTCTGAGTTTCTTTCTATTTTGTTTTGACTTTTAGTTTGCACATATAAGTAAAATGACATGGTATTTGTACGTCTCTGTCTGACTTATTTCACTTAGAATAATATCCTGTAGGTCCATCTATCTTGTAACGAATGACAAGATTTCCTTCTTTTTTATGGCTGAGTTAAATTCCCTGTACCACCTCTTCTTTATCCAATCATCTTTAAATAACATTGAGGTTGTTTTCATGTCTTAGCTACTGTAAATAATACTGCACTGAACATAGAAGTGCATATATCTCTTCAAAATAGTGTTTCCATTTTCTTTAGGTAAATAAATACCTTGACATAGAATTGCTTAATTATATGACTATTGCTTCGTGTCACATGGGGGAGTGTTGCGGGACGTTGCTCAGCAACAACTGCCGCCAGGGCTGAGCGTGAAGCAGGGAGTCCCCTGCTCCAGGATCTGAGGGTTACCATCTGGGGCCAGCTGAGATGGGAGCGGGGACTCTGAATCACCCAGAGCCCGTCGCGGGGGGTGTCACAGATGGGGGGAAAAAACAGGAGTCATCGCAAACACTGCTCTGTTTGCCAGGAGAGGGGACACTGTACATCCCCCTAGTGGGGAAGGCCTTGAGCCCCTTTGTTCAAAGGCTTTTATTGGAAGGGTTATCAGTGGGCCTAGGTAACAGGAATGCACAGGTTATCTCATTACCTTGGTATGTTAATGTTTACAGAGAATAAGTGGTGTTTTGAAGAAAACAAATGTCAGGAACACACCGATTTACTTGGGTCTGAGAGGAGACTATAAACAAGAGAGATGACTAAACATGAGAGCGCCTAAGTGTATAGGGTTAGTGTCTGCAAATAATGTAAATTTCCTTCCCAGCATGAGCTGGCTATCATAACTTCTGAGGGAAGAACGAAGCACACTTTAAAGAATTTACTTTTAGGCCTGATATTCCTGGGAACCACCAGATCTGGTTTAGGGCTGTCTCTAGTATTGTTTTGAGCCTGAGCCAGGTAGGGGGAGGGAGCCGCCAAGAGACAAGGAGACTGCTTTCAGAGAGAATGAGGACTGCGGCCGTGTCCAAGCCAAGCTGAAGGGTGTGGGCCTTTTTGCCCTTTCTCCGTGTCCCCCGTGCTCCTGTCTGCTGCCACACCAGCCGATGTCTATCTTAGGCCGTTTTCTCCGCATGAGAAAAACTTAACCCATCATCAACAAGCTACCATCACAGGGCCAAGCAGGGTGATGCAAGGGGGTCAGGGACCGTGCCTCTGCCAAGGGAACAAGTTTCCTCCCCTCAGGGGCCTGTTTTCCCAAGGCCCCCCCAAGGCCAGCCTTAGGGCCGCCCCCCCCGCCTGTCGGTGGGGTCACAGTTCCTGAAACCAGACAGGGCATTTCTCAACAGATTATGTGTTCTATTGTTGATTTTTTTAGGAAAGTCAGTACGTTTTTCCCTAGTGGCTGCACCATTTTATATTCCCACCAAGAGTGTACAAGTGTTCCCTTTTCTCTATATCCTTGTTAATACTTGCTATATTTTGTGTTTTTGATAATAGCCATAAAGTGCTTATGTGATTAGACTGAGCCCACTATATAATCCAGGCTATTCTAATTATAAGGTCCTTAACCACAATTACATCTGCCAGGTCTCTTTGCCATTAAAATATCATATTCACAACTTTTCGGCAGTTCATTAGTTATCTATTCTTAAGTACTCCAATCCACAAACCACTTTAAGCTATGTATTTGAACCAAGATTTCTGAAAAACTCGATACCCAGGGTTCCCCACTCCCTGCCAAGACAGAAGTCCTAGAAAGTAGTGACTGTTATCTTGTATGTATTATACTGTATATTTGCCTTTATGTAGCAAAATTCCATTGATATATCCAAGTGTGTATAAAATAGTACTAGTTTCTTATTCACTCACTGTGTTTCATGAGATGGTAGTCAGTATGGTTTCCCAGAGAAGAAATGGGTGAAATATGTGTTCCTGTTGCTATTCCTGCTACTTTGCTATTTTCTTTTTAGTCAGAAATTCCACTCTCATGAAAAGTCTGAATCCATACATCACTTAGTCCTGTAGCTCTTGATATTTAGCTTCACTATCTCAAGGCATTTATTTAAAGTGAGCTATTTAGCAATTTACCTATGTTCAAATACATAGCTTTTGCTTTCTTCATAGGTTATCCTGGGAAACCAACGTTCTGTAGCACACGTTTTCAATTTTTTAATTCATATGACATAGAGCTCTTTCAAAACACTTTATTAAAATTGTATATGTTAGTATTGATATCACTCTAAAGAGGTAATCAAGGTAATAATTAGATAATAAATATCCTGTTGATGATATATAATAAACAGGAAGAACCATGAAAACTTTGCTTTGGTTTGCTCTGTTCTATTTGTTGTTTTTTGTTGCTGTTGCTGAGTGTGAGAAGATATAGAAGATTCTGTAGAAAACTACTTATGGAAGTAAATTGAAACAGCCCAAGAAAAATAGCTCATATATTATAACCAATGAAAGATTAAGTTCACATTAAGAGAAAGCTGGGATACACAGACATACTGCCAAGAAAAAAAAAAATTAACAAAGAGCAATTTCTGATAGAATGTAGAATTTATGTCATAAAAAATCTTTGGTTTGCTCTGAGAATTTTCAGTAATTTTGCTGAGCTCCAAGGAAAATTCTGAATGTTCTTAAGCTTTTATCACCATGACACTTTTTAAGAGGGTTTCTAGTGTGGAATCTGCAGTACTATTTTGCCTGGTCAACTTCACCCACTGGCCTCAAGTGGATTTTGCCATACTTTAGTCTATTTTGGTCACTAGCCAATAAGAAAACTAGTACTAAGGCTTAACTAAGAGAAAATAAAATAATGATTTGCCAGATGCTTTGACTTTCTTAATGCAATTCCATATTTTTATTGTAGAATTTTGAGACTCGAAAGCACATTTAAAGTTGTCTATATATCAGGACAATTAAATAATAATTAAAAGAATAATAGTTATTTGTGTGATAGGTTCATTTTATATGATCAGAAATGCATATCATTTCCCAACAAAGAATATTACTTTTTACTATATTATTGGAATGTTAGTGCAGGGGAGAAAAGAATGGATGAAGGTACATAGGGAATCAATGCTTCCCTAAACCGGACTAGATTATTTCATTATGTGATTCAGTTATTATTGCCCTCTAATATCAATTTGTAATCAATTTATTATGTTATGATGAAGACTTAAATGATGATATGTATCTAAGAGAAACTTTTAAAATAATGGCAACCATCAATATAAAAGTTTATTCTTCATATAGTTGAAAAGGTTTGATCATTGCAATTGAGTGCCTTACAAAAATGATGGTCCACTAGAAAGTAAATTTTGTTTTTAAGTCTTTTTTAAGGTCAAACTCCTTTACTTTTAATGCCAGTATTACAGAGAGTTTCCCCTTAAAAATAAAAATGAAAATCGGAAATCTTGCCATTATTTTAAGTATTTAATTTATCTTAGAAAGGTCACTTTGGACAGAGGACAGTATTCTTTAGGAAAACAATAGGTGTTGGAATTAAACTAGGTTGTTTTGGGTGAAGGTTATATAATCAGATCTCTTGTGTTTTGAGGAGGATGAAGGAAATCAAACAACATTGACAAAAGAGAGAGAAAGGAACAAAAACAAGTAAACAACGATAAGAACAACGATAACAAATCTCAAGTCAGAATATCATTTGATGAGAAGGAGATTGTAATATTGGTCTATGAGTGGCTAATTGTCTAAAAAGGCCTTATTCAATCTTTTGTAGTCACTGACAGCTTTCAAGCCTCCCATCCCCCAATCCCCACTTCCCTCCTTTCCCGCTGCTGGACCAGCTGATCAACTTCCGGGTTCCTTCTGCAGTGATGCTGAAAGTTGAAGCATGCAAGCACTTGCCAGACTATGGAATTTTTTACCCTGACCCCACTGCTTAACCTTAATAAAAACCAGAGCCAATCTCTTCTTCTGCTCTCTAAAGATATTTAGGGACCTGCTTGGGAGACTCCTATATTTTCCGTAGGAAGACACATTATATGATTAATAAATATTATAATTGACATATGCTGCATGAGTGGCATCATCAGTCTCAACACCCAAACAAAATTCTGGGAGGGATGTTGATCCTGCCCCACTTGAAACAATAGTAAGACACTGCCTGACATACAATCTAATGACAGTTTCACTTCTTGTCAAACGATATTTCATTTCTTTGTTCTAATGAATTGACTAATCATTCAGTGTTGAATAGAAAGGATAATAGTGGTCATCATTGCCCTGTCTGCAATATTAGAGAAGGTGTTCAGTACTTCATTATTATATGTATATGACATTATCTGAGTTTTTAAAAATAGATACCTTTTATAAAATTAATAAAATACCTTTTTATTCCAAATTTGTTGAGGGGTTTTATCTTAAATAGGTGTTAAATTTTATCAAATTTACTTTTTACCTAATGAAATAACTCTTTTTAAAATTTCTGATTTCATTTTACATTACTTTTTTCCTTTTGTTCTTTCTGTGACTTTTAGTAATGCTGAAGAGATTATACCAAAACATAACTGTTTTTTATCACAATTTACACTCAATGATAGTATAATACTTTATGAAAAGTAAAATACTTATAATAGTAAATGCTAAAAACTATCCATCTCTTCATTATATTCTGAACTAAAGGGGATTCACTTACCTGCATGCACCAAAACCCAATAAAATGCAAATAGGAATTTTCAGGAAAGAAAATAAAATTTTACATAAGAAAATGAAGCAAAACCCAGAATCACAGGTGAGGAATTACTCAAAGAACCTGACTTCTCAATGCCTCCTAGGGGTTAAATAGCATACAGAAAAGAAAAAAAATATCATTAATCATGGTGACTAAAGGAGTTGGGGTCATGGGCTCTATTGACTAGTTGGGATCAGGAGAGGAAGTAGTTGATATTATAAGTTCATTATTATATCAGGTGCTGATGTCAGCCATGGCATAGGTCTGTGTCATGTTTTGGGAGGCTGTGGTTGGTAGCTTTTTCCTCTTTCATGGCTTTGGGGCTGAAACACAATTGAGGCCTAGAAGTTATCTTTAGTTTGATTAAAAAAACTCTGTTTCCATAGTCAATAGACATGAGGATTGTTCTTATAAGTCTCTAATAGAGACCAGAACCTAATTGTTCTGAGGGCTTAATGATTAAGGGAGTGGATGTACAAGGAAGGAGGGAAGCAGGTGAGTCATGGTACTGCATGAAGCCAATTTGAATCAAAAGGAAAGAAAAGAGAAAATGTAATATTGAAGAAATTTGGTTTCTTCATGGTGACATTTATGGTTGCTCTAACAAAGTATTGGGTTGGCCAACAATCTGTTTAGTTTTTTTCCCATAAAATAAAAGAAATGTGTTTCATTTTCACCAATTATTTTATTGATTTGGATATTTTAAGTATGTCAGCTATCTTCTGCTCTTGGCTTTTAGTGGGTAGAGGCCATGGGTACTGCTAAATATCTTCCAATGTGTAAGACAGCCCCACAGCAAAGAATTATTTGGTCAAAAATGTCAGTAGTATGAAGAAACTTTGCAAACCACTTTTGACATGTTTGATCAGTCATGGCACCTTCTCCCTACACTGCACAAATCTTTGTTGCATGTGTTTCAGTTGCATTTTTACCTTTCTTGAAATAATAAAGTATAATACGCTAAAAATTTTGTGTATCTCCTATCTTCAATATTATTATGGCTGCACAAAAATTGCCAATTCTAATGTTTATTTAATTGCAAACTAATATGACAACTATCACAATATAATCTAACGTTTGTTTTTTTTTCCAGTGAAGTCAATGACAACTAAGCACTACTATAACCATTGTATGGGAAAACTAAACAAACTTTTGGGCCACCCAATAGCACAAACTGAGTGCTAGATAGCATTTTTTTTTTGTCTCACAGTTCGGGAGGCTAGAAATCTGAAATCAAAGTGCCAGGAAGATTGATTACATCTTTGGAGACTGTAAAGAACACTGTTAATGTTTACCACCAACTTCTGATGGTTTGCTGGGATAAAGAAGAGCTCTTAGGCTATCTTTGTTTATTAATTTGCTTTACCCCTTAAAACAGAAATCTTCCTCATAGTTTCATGCCAGAAGTTTTATAGGATGGAGAAGAGCTGTCCACAAAAATTTAGTTCCTACCCTTCCCAAAACTAGGAAATATGGGTGCTATTTTCTTTGATGATTACATTTCAAAGGGATGGCTGAGGTCCTTTAGAAAGACTGTCCTGGTTGTTATACTGGAAAGAAGCTTGTTTGCTTGTTTTATTTATTATTTATTTATTATTTATTTATTTATATTCTTATATTATTAAAATTTTTTCCATCACCATTTATCCCCCTTATACCTTCTTTCACCCCCACTCAAACCCTTCTTCCCAACAATCACCACACTGTTGTTTGAGAAATAAGCCAGTCAGAGAAAGACAAGTACTATATGATTTCACTCATATGTGGCATTTATTAAACAAACTGAACTAATAGGCAAAATAAAAACAAACTCTTAGAGAGCAGGCTGATAGCTCTGGGAGGGGTGCTGGAGGAATGGAGGGGATTAGCAAAAAAAAAAAAAGAGAGAGACAGAATTCATGGAAAGAGATTTTTTAAAGATTTACATCTGAAAAGGACAGCCAATAATTTATTATTATGCATTTCCTAAATAAATGCTCTAAGGAAAGGGATATTTAGTCTCACAAGGGAAGTAACATGTCTAGAGTTTAATCAAGCTGAAACAAACTTTGAAGCTGTCATGGTCATGTAAACTCCAACAAAAAAAGTAAGCTCTTCAGAATAAAAATCGTTACCTGTATTGTACAAGATTTCATCCAGTAAACATAGCACAGTATCTGGCTCAAGAAAAACAACAAAAAACACTATTGTACTGAAGAATAGAATACATTTAATAATATTTCCTTCAGTAGACTTTCAGTTCATATTCACACACACACACCACACACACACACACACACATACAACACAATAAAACTGTCTAGGTATTTAGAGTAAGAGAGTGCTCATTGTTTCTGCTTAGTATTATGGTTCTACTAACATCTCCTCAAGGTCTCTTCCACATTTACATTTATTAGCAACAGAAAACTTAACCTCTGTCTCTGCATTTAAACAGAAGGATTTAAGCTAAATTTATAAGTTCACCTCTGCTTTGTGCTGTAGAATTTCTTACACTAATTTGTTGCCTGGTGACATTTTCTTGTTTCTTTCCATTACTTTCTGCTTGATAGATACTACGACTAATGCCTCTGAATTAGGAATTTTCTGTACTTTATGATCATTGCTTTGCTTACTTTGTATCTTTCTTTGTATGCTTTGAAGAAAAAACTTTTTTCCTATATCTTTTAGATCTAAGCTTAAAATGGATTTTCCTACTTGAAGAAGCTACACAGCCAAACTTCCTGTACCGATGTCCAGACTTACTCCTAGCAGTTTGCTCCAAGGTCACGCTATACCCAGGTAACACAGATTGCATATGCGTACATCCTTGCAAATTAAATATTGCAGTATATAAGACAAATGTGAGTGCTGGTTGGTGTGCCTCAGTGGACTGAGCGCCAGACTGCAAAGCAGAGGGTTAACATTTCAATTCCCAGTGAGGCTTTATGCTTGGGTTGGGAGTCAGGTCCTCAGTGGGGGGCGCGTAAGAGTTAACCACACATTGATGTTTCTCTTCTCTTTCTCCCTCCTTTCCCCTCTCTCTAAAAAGAAATAAATAAAATCTTTGAAAAAAGTTTTAGAAAAGACAAATTTGAATTTTTCCTTCTATAATGTAGGTGTGTATATTTATTATTTTCAAAATACCCTGCTACTAAAAAATATTCCAAATATATTAAATCAGTTATAATTAGTTATTTTGAAGGAATTGTGCTATGTATTCAACCTGACTCTTTTCCCTCTTCCACCCATTCTTTTTACCACCCAGAGAGAGACAACAGACAGTAATTAGTGGCAGCTATCTGTCTAGGAACTGAATCTACAAGACAGAAAATAAAAATTAATTTTCATGATTGACAAGAGTGTCTGTTGGCTTAAAAAAAACTTGCGTTTTGCATCCTTTTGATCTCAATGTTTGATGAGCATTCAGTACCAAGTCTATTCGGTACCAACTATTTCTTTGTTGTGCTGTCAGACATAAGGTTTGCAGTGCTTAGATCAATGTGGATGTGTGAGAGGATGGAGAAAGCAATGATTCCACTTTGACAAAAGAGCAGTTATGGGCACTCTCCAAAAGGGGAAAAAGAAGATAGCTGCTTACAAATACAATCTTTGCTGCTCAACCAAGCAGACCGAAGGAAACTGTTGGCTGTGAAAACAGCCTGTCACTTCCTTGCTTTAAGCCACCAAGAAGGAATCATCCTTTTCAGGGGTGGGGGGAAAAGGAAGTGAGAGAAATTGCTTTGAGAGTATGGAAAGGAGAAACAATAATACAAGTATCAGTTGCTATATAAAAGATACTTGTGCAGAATAACTTTTAAAGAAACCATAGCTGGTTATAATGTTTTATGACACTTGACTTTATTTTTGTTAAATGAAAACCCAATAATAAAATAAATATAAGTCCCAAAATACAAAGACATCAATGATCATTTCTACACAATTTTATAGGATTTGAATGAGATGGTGTATAAAATCATAAAAGCTCTAATGACTACAACTGCTTCTCTTTCTTTTTGCCTCTCTGCACAAATTCTAGAAAATCCTTTGTTATGCATTTTTCATTTCTAACATTATTCATTACCTTTTCTCTGTTGGCTTTTATAACTCTAAAAGGCAAATTTCCAATAGACCTTGACACATTTTCACTTTCATTTAAGGGGGACAAATGCGCCAGCATGCACACTGATGGAAATTAATTTCACCTAAATGCTCTTAGGTTAGTTATCAGGAAATGTAAATACTCCTACTGTAAATTTTGTTGCCAGAGGTTTTTCATTTCTAGCAGGAGCCTTGACCAGATTGTGAGACAGTCCTAAAGAAGAAAAAAAAAAGTAATCTGCTTTCTTTGTCAAATTATCCATGCGTATCAGGTGCATCACTGTATTATCAGGGAAATCTCTCCACTTTCCACAAAGGTTTACTCTATAGCTCTGCACTAATGTCAAGTGATAGAAAGATGATCACATTTGATGAGTAAGATTAAGCACAGAATGGAGTCCATGAATGATGATGAGTATTATACATCCAGCAGGAAATTCACACCTGCAAAGTTAAACTTGAGACATCCTTTTAGTCCCTTGTCAAGAAACAGACAAAACAGAAAAGAGCCTCAGATTTTTAATGTATGAACTTTCATGACCAACTCCATATAACCTATATAATTTATTTAGATTTCTAGTCTATACCATATTTAGCACTTATTTTTAAAATTTTATATCTATTTTCTATTTTATTGTCATATAAATTACATAAATAAGATGCACTAGTTTCCTTGTGCATTTGGATGGATTTTGGCCTTGTCTACATCATTCATGTAGCCACAATCTTAATTATTTTACAGAACACGTCCATAAATGCAGAAGTTTCCATTGTGCCAGAGTGCAGTCAATCCTACTCCCATCAGCACAGGCAGTTACTAATCTGTGTTTTGCCAATATAATGAGAGGAGTTTGTGCGACATTGATATAACTTGGTAGCAAAGGAGAGTAGACTGTGATGTACATGCGTGAACAATGATGACTTCACTGTACTAGTCTGTGGGGGTAGTAGACACCTTTGAGTGAGTGTGTGTACTTGGGTGGCCATTGCATTCCACTCCACTGAAAGAGCAGAGTAACGAATCTGCATTAAATTTTACATTGAGCTTGAATGTTCCTCTGTGAAAACCATTAGGATGATTCAGAAGTCTGCAGCTGTGGACAACTGGTGATTGGCAGCTTGATCGCAACAACTCGCCCACTCATGCATCAGGTCTTATGAGGAGTTTTTTGGTGAAATATCAAATCACCCAGGTGACTCAGCCTCCTACAGCCTAGATGTAGTGTCCTGTGACTTCTGGGTTTTCTCAAAATTAAAGTCACTTTTGAAAAGGAAGAGATTTCAGACCATTGATGAGATTCAGGAAAATACGATGGGGCAGCTCTGATGGCGACTGGGAAAACTATATGAGGTCCCAAGGTGCCTACTTTGAAAGGGACTGAGATGTCATTGTCCCATGACCAATGTTTCTTCTATCTTCTTCAATAAATGCCTCTATTTTGCATATTACACGATTGAATACTTTCTGGAACAACTATTATCTATAGAAGCAAATTTCATGAGCTCTTCTGCTTCTGGTTTCTTACACTCAATACAATAAAGAAGAAATAGGGACACAGATGAAAATTTGGATTTGGGTCCCCTTACCCAGGTGATACTACTGGTCCCATGGGGCTAGGCAACAAACGATGACTAGATAATTTTTTAAAAAGCTCTCCAGTGCACGTTTCTTGAGGCCAAAGCTGGATGCAGGGCCTCCTTGCCTAGTATAAGGATGCTGCTGGTAACCCAAATCCCTATTAAAATACAAAACATTATCCTTAAGAAATTTCCCTTTAGTCCTTCACAATTGTTCCTTATCACACAAGAGAAGCAATTAGCATTATGATTTTTATTTTACAAAAGTTTTATTTTGTTTGTTGTCTACTTAATATAAATGGAATCATATGCTATCTACTCTTTTGTATATCTTTTTACATGCAGCATAATATTATAGAGACTAATCCCTGGTTTTGCATGCATGAGTGTATGAATATATCACATTGTTTGTACATTCTTCTTTTAATGGGCACCTGGTATATTTGCAGTTTCTAGAAATTATAAATAAAGCTGCTATGAGCATTCTTGTATGAATCTTTTTTTGTAAACCAATGTATTTATTTCTCTTAATAAATGCCAAGGAGAGAAATTGTTGGGTAACAGGTTAGTGATACTGGGTTTTGGAAGAAATGGACTAAACACTCTCCAAAGTTCTTGAGAATTCTCGTTGTTCCACACCCTCACACACATTTGATGATGTCATTCCTTTTCAATGTTAGCCACCTTGAAACTTCTTAGAACATTCTGCTTGGTTATTTTTTACACAGGATTTTCTTTCTGGTTCTTTTCATATTATTTTACTTTTTACTTATCTTTTTATTATGTCAATGTTTTCTTTAAATCCTTGAACATACTTTTAATGGTTGTTTTAAGTTCTTAAGAGCAGTGCTATTAATTCTGCTACTTCTGTCTCTGTCTCTATTGACCAATATTTCTCCTGGTTATGGGACATAACTAGTATTTACATACCTACTTATGTGTGGCTGGATGATGGACATTATGAGCTGTATATTTTTACTGTCTGGATTTTGTTACCCTTTGTTACAACTTTATAGATCGATGTCACTTTCTTGAGCAGGCAGTTAAATTACTTGTAGATTGTCTTAATCCTATCAGGATTTGTTTTTTAAGCTTTTTTATTTTTTTTAAATCCCTGGCTAAAGTAATCATTCTGGAAATCTATAGTATAAAACAATAAGCATCTAATTTATGTGGATTAAATGGAGTGCTAAGAAAGAGTTATATAGCAATTGTAAAATTTATTACCAGTCACATGCTCTGTTTTTGGTTTTGTTTTATAGAATTTTTCTTTTCAAAAATTTAACTATTAAGTTCAAATATTTGAGAATTATGGTGAATCTAGGCAATAAGTAATGTTCAAAGAGACCGTTTAGCATTAGTTTGTTCTTCAGAAGTACTAGAGAATATTTTCTGAAAGTCCTATGAACACGTGCTCCGCGACACCCGGGGCACATGCATACAGATGAGAGAAATTAAATTCATTGCCTTTGCTAAGAAAAAAAGTAGACAAGTTTGAATGACTTAAATTAAGGTGGTTAATTAAGAAAGTTTTCTCTCCATAATAAGGATTCCCATAATGACATGCTATTTTTGTTTCTTCATAAATGAAACTATTTACTGAACCTGAGTTTCTGCTCTATGCGTAAACAGCTAGGGATATGGGCAAAGTAGTGGATAAGCAATGTCCGAATATGTCCTTATATTTACATTAAATTAAGAATGCAACAGCCTTTTTGTCAAGTTGGGGATAAGAAAAATACCTCAACATACTACAGAATATTTTGCATTAGTGCTAAAGAGATTGAGACATTTTTATTTTCCCAGAGCCTTCCGATTTACAAACACAGGATTAGCTGATTCACAGGAAACTCTGAGCAAAAAATGACCAGTGAACATACCTACAGTGGGGTGGACGAAAGTAGGTTTACAGTTGTTGGAAGGGAAAAAGACATGCTCAGAGGAAAGAGCCACTTCTCCTCAATTTACCACATAGTCATTTGATGATTGTCACAACAGTAGTCTATCTCATTTTTTTATTATATAAATTTCTTATAATAACAAACCTTTGAAAAAGTTTATAGAATCAATGGACTTATATCAGTATTTAAATTTTAAGTAAAAAATGAATTTGACTCCATTAACTCTTTGTTAATTTAGGTAATTTGAAAAACTATTTTGTTTTTTAAATATATTTTTACAGATTCATTTTGCAACATATATGATTCTTAAAAATATTTGTATTTCAAAAATGTTTACAACCTCAAATAATAATTACTCTAAGTAAATGTACATTGTAGCCATATTTACTGATTTAAAATTTAGTATCAAATAGAATTATTTTTATTGAGGTCAGGTGTTGTCTAACTTAATGAATCAATACTATCAGCATTATGTATAGTGCATTTTGTTATGGCACAAAATGTGGAAATGGTATTAATAACTTTAAGATATGTCACAGAGGAAATTGCTTGCCTATGTGACCAGTTTTCAAATAGAAAAGTCAAGTTAAAAATACAAATAGTGTCATTTTACCACCTCTTTAAAAATGAAGAGGCAACTAGGAGAAATTAATTACTTTTCTTTTGCTTTGTTTCTCTGTGTGTGTATGCATGTGCACATTTTGCATGTAAGGTTGAGAATATTTTTGTGATATATTTTTCAGATTTTGGCAAGATTCTATTTGAATTCAAAAGTAGTTTAATTAAGGGATTTATACCACTTATTTTTTATTGAGGGAAATTAATTTTCTTATGCTAGATTTTGCACTATAAATATTATAAAACAGGGGTTGCCTTATAACTATATGCAAAATGTATTTCCTTAATGATGTGAAAATCAGCCATAATTTTTAATTACAAAGAATTGGTAATGTAAAAAATGAACACATTGCTCTACCAGGAAAGAAATTATAGGTGCTTTAGAAAGTTATCATTGAAAGAATTATAATCACCTTGTCACAAAGGAGTTAACAAAATTTCAGAAATTCCAATTATTTAAAAATCACTTACCAATCATTCTTTAATAGAAAAGCATTCTGACTCTAAAATTTGCTCATTTTTTATTCTTACTAAAATTTATTCAACTACCTATTTTTGGTGAAAATAAAATCCCTTGGTTACTTGAGATACACTCATACATACACACATTTAAATTTATATATGGAAATATATACTTTTATATAAGTGTACGTCTGTTTATATGTGTGTATGTATACATGAGTGTGTGTGTGTATATATATATACACACACACACACATATGTGTGTGTGTGTGTGTGTGTGTGTGTATATATATATATATATATATATATATATATATATATATATATATCTTTTGGTGAAGTATTTTGTAGAATGTCCCTCAGTTAGTACTTGGCTGTTTTCCTCATGATTGGACTGGTGCTATGAGATTTTTGGAGGAAGATCACAGAGCTAAGGTAAGCTGTAATTCTGATGTCAAAATAACAAGTGTATTCACATGACTTCCTTGTTAATGTTACACTTGACCACCTGACTGAGGTAGCCTCAGGTTTCTTCATTTTCACTTGCAGATGAGAACTACTGGGACACCCATGAGTAAAAAGGTTTTGCTCAGATAAGGCAACACTCTCCATCCTCCTAGTAACTTTGCGGGACACTTTGTTCATCTACCACGTGTTTTTTATGGAGGAGAAGAAATCGTTTTATCTCATGTACGGAAACAGGTGAGCGTTCACACTCGAAGCTCCTCCCATGCTCTTTTCCACCCCAGGGCTGCCTCACACCATCAGACCGCATGCTCCCCCTGCTGGACGTGAGACAAACACCTCCTGGCTGCAGGCTAACGAAGGTAGTAGCCCAGGAAGTCAGGCGTGAAGCTAGCACCTCAAAATCCGAGTTTTTCTTAACTCCATCTGCGGTGTGAGAAATGTCTAAGGATTTCAGGAGAAATCTATGCTGTCACAGCATTGCCTCTGGTTGCTGCAGGAGACCAAGGGGATGCAGCTGGGTGGCCGGTTGAAGGTACCCCCTGTAAGTTCTGCACCCCAGAACAAGGGCCATGATGCCAAGAGTCATCTCCCAGGTGGACAGCACTCTTGGGCTCCACCGCAATGGGAGTATCTTGCTAGAGCAGCAAACATCTCTTCTTTCTCTTGTTTGTAGTTTTAACTATGTGACATTCTCCCCTGAAAAAATAAATGAAAATGAGTGTCCCAGTATGTCATTGAGCATCACAAATGGACAAATGGAAGGGAGCAATGGACATTAGCAAGCTTATTTTGTCCATCTTCATTTGGGTATGAATTCTTAATTTATAAAGAAATGCACCATTGTAACAATTTTAAGTAACCCATTAAATTGTTGTGGGCACTGCCATCACTGAAATACTTTTTAAAGTAATTTTATTAGTGAGGACCATTAAATTGCATTAGTAATACTTTGATCATTCCATCCATTGAATATACTTCTAACTGAGATGTCCTTCAACAAGTGCACATTGTCAAGGTTATCTGTCTCCTGTCCTTTTTCTATATGTTTGATGTTAAAACACAATAACGTTTGTTAAAAGAAATTGTATTGGGGCTATTAAGCAATCAGAGTTACCTTGTTTCATGCAATACATATATCCCTAAAAAGTTTCACTGATGTAGCATTTTTGTAAATTGTTTCATATTTTATATTCTTGTAGAAAATAAAAACCAACACTAAACTATTTTTATGCATAAATTGAGACTCCCCGTGCTAAATTTGTTTTTAATAAAGTACACCTATACGAATTGTTTTTAAAATTACGAAAACACTGAACACATGTATAGTTGTTTATGAGTTCATTCAACAAACATTTATGGACACCTGTTGGGGGCCGAGCACTGCTCTAAGGAGCTGGGGATTCAGTAGTAAACAAGCCAGTGCTCCTTTCCTCGTGGAGATGAGGATCCAGCGGGACAGCCAGACAAGCAAGTATATAATTGCATAATATGGTTTCAGGTAGAGAAAATGCTCTGAAGAAAAAATAATACACGAGAGAAGATTAGAGAATGGTGGTAGAGAGTGTGTTTTAGGCATTATATTAGTTTTCAATTGCTGAATAATGAATCACTGCAAATGTAGTAGCTTAAAGCAACACAAATGTATTATCTCACATTATCCATGTTCAGGAATCGAGGCCTACAGTTCACTGAGTTCTCTGCTTAAGCCTCACAAGGTTGTAGTCAGAGTCAGCCAGGGTTGGATCAAATCTGAGGCTTGAGGTCCTCTTCCAAATTCACATGTTGTTGGCAGAATTCAGTTCCCTCACCAGTCAGACCTTATGGAAGCATAAGGACAATGTCTGTAACAGCTTCTTTTTCATCTAAGAGTTACTCTGATTAGGTCAGGCCCATCCAGGGTAATCTCCAGAGTCAAGGACTATAACCTAATCATGGGAGTTAGAGCCCATTGAATCACAGGTTCCACCTGCCCAAGGACAGTACATCAGGAGGGTGAAGATCATGGGGTTACCTTAGAATTTTACCTCCTACAGTTAGAGTGGTGAGGGTAGGACTTTCCATGTTGGTTATTTTTGAGCAAATACCTGGAAAGAATTAGAGACTGTGCTTTATAAAGGTGACTAGCAGAAAATTTAAAAGTAACTATGGGACTGGTTTTTTGGACTCACTTTTCAATTTCATTTCTATTTCTATTTCATATTTCTACTGTAGTACTCTGATAGAGACTGACAAAATGCTTTATAACTATGTTGAAAATAAGCACTATGTGCATTCCTATTTTACCAATGAGAAACCTGAGGTTCCAAGAGGTTAACTACACCCTCAAGTTCACTCAGTGGAAATGTGCTCAGACCAGGATGTGAACCTAGGTGAGGAATGGAGCCGCGGAGCAGGTTCGCAGGAATACCCCCTGTGCTGTCATGCAGGGGACACCCTCGGGAACACTCAGTGCTGGGTTTAGCACTCCAACATCACCATTTTGAGATTTTTAATAATTTTATCTTAGAACGTGGTTTGTGAGAGAAGTCAGAGTAGAAAACAAAGCATGTGCAAGAGCATAGGGAATACACACAACGTGAGCACCTGTGCTTCCTTGCGAACCTGCAGCATTTGGGAAGCCGCTTGGCACAGAGTTCCAGTGGCCCCATGATGGTCAGAGCTCAGGGAGACTCAACGCCAGTACAAGGCCAGCATGTTCTGTCTACGACTAAGTCATCGGGGGTGCTGACAGCCCTGAGAGGCGACACCATTTTCCTTTGAACCACACGCCTTTTGGGGATCCTGGAAACAGCTGTGCCCATGAGGCTAAGCCCAGGGACAGTGAACAGGGTGGGAGTGAGAGAGCACTGGGGACTGTCCCTAGAAAACTGAAAATGTATGGGAATCCTAAACCAAAGACTTATCTCCAGTGAGCACATTATTCTAGTAGAGCTTTTGGAAAATACTCCTCCTTTGAGACTGTATAACCAAGTGCAGTCAGACATCTGAGACCAGACTTCTGTGGGATGATGTACCTCAATTGGTTGTACGGGGGTCTCACTCTACAAAACGCTACTTTGGCCACCTCCACGGCTGCCTGAAAGGCTCTGGAGAGAGTTTGATTACAAATATTGGGGGTGAGATATATATAAAACATGTGAGATGCATTCCTGAGATGGATGATATTTTAAACTTTTATTGTTCCTTTATAACTTACTGAAAAAACTAAAATTTGCTATTTAACATTCACGAAAATTAAGTCTAAAAGAACTTTAAGCTCTGTACCTGGGTTCCTGTAAGTTGGATTTGAGGACATATATGATCCTGAGTCTAAATGTCTGGGCACAAACAAAATTTCCAGGTAGTATTTCAGTCCTGCAGGGTAGCGGGCATGGTGAGACCAAAGTCAAGGCCTCCAAACTTTCAAGCGGACCCAGGTAATATTTGGGTTACAGAGAAAACAAGAAGAGCGTTCATAAAGGTAAACATATGATATGTTAACAGGCAGACTGGAAAATAGGACAGCAGGGTTGGGCAGAAGGACCTAGAGGCCCAAGAGGCGTGAAGGGAATCTGCTGGTCTGGTGGGGGGAGGAGCTGGGACACGCCCTCTTGAAGGTGTACCCTCCCCCACCCTCAGAAACCCTTTGTGACTCCTCAATGCTGTGTGATGCAGGCCTGGCAATAAAGTCAAGAGTCTGCACTCTCAGACCTCAGTTGCATCAAGCAGCATTGCCATTCGGAAAATGGGACCCAACCTATTTCTGGATAGCCTTCGAGAGCTCTTTCTGAGCTTCTTCTCAGAACCTTTATATAATACCCGCAGCCTAATTTACATCAGTGTGTTGTGGTTGCTCCTCTTCTTACTCTGTTTCCTGGTGGGAATTCCATCAATTCCAACCTACTGGGAAAATGAACAAACTCAAAAGGTAAGGATCCCTGAGCGAGCCCTGGCAGAGATTCTCTACTGTTGCTTCCATTTCTGTGAGTTTGGTTGAGTTAGAGAAACACTGAAGATGGCATGTCTGAAGAGAGACTAGGATATCATTCTTCCAGGGGAAGAGACCAGGGAGGGTTCGGGTTCAGGGAGGACTCAGGTTACCATATGAAGCTCACAGACCATCTGGTTGTGGTGGTAAGTTTCCAGCTAAAATTCCAAACACAGTGATTCCCTAGGTCTGGATACTTTGGGATCTCTGCAGGACGTCAGAGTTAACCAGCACTTTAGCATGAGGCATGTTCCCCTGTGAGGCGTCACTAGACCAAGCCTTTGTGTTGGGCTGACCAGGAGGGCAGTGCTGAGCCTCTGAGCACAGGCTGCAGCCTGAGCTCCGTCCCAGGTTACAGGGTCCCATCTGGGAGCAGAGAGGCGACTGCAGGCCTCAGGTTACATGCCTGCACTGAGCAGAGGACCTCGGGGAGTATCAAGTGTGGACCTCATAGACAAAATCCTTCCTTGAGCTTCTCAAAGAAGGAAAAATTGGTTTAAAAAAAACAAAACAAAGTTCTATTAATTAAAATGATCTTGGTTGGCTCAGAGAGACATTATTCTTAAATAATAAATGATAAATGTCTGGGTTTCTAGGGAGAGGAGTGAGAGAAATGAGTCCCAAATCTTCATTCTTTTCTTTTTGTTCTCAGCATCGGGGCAGAGCCAAGAGGAGAAGGAAAGGGGGGACACTGAAAAGTAAGGTTCTGCCCAGCCCACTGTCTCTCTCTCTCTCCAAGGGCGACACTGTCTCTCTCTCTCTCTCTTTCTCTCTCTCTCTCTCTCTCTCTCTCTCTCTCTGTCTTTTCCATGAGGTACCAGGTCCACATTCACTGTGGGTCAGTAGATACAGTCTTTCTCAGAAAACAGAGCCCTCAGTGGGGAGGCTCATGGAAGGACAGTCAGAGCCTGTGACTTCTCAGATTCTCTGCTCTGCTGTCCCTGGGTACAAAGCAGTGATGGACCTGGGCAAGGGGTGGTGCCCAGCAGATGTGCAGAGTCAGAACTTCTGTCTCCTGACTTCGTGAAAGTACCTTGGCTTCAGGTTGGTCAGATTCCTCTTTGGTGTAACCATTGACCTCTCCGCTTCACAGAGTGGTTTTGAGCATCAGAGATAATGTATATAAAAGTACTGTATAAATGAAGTAACACTCATGGGGGGACCTTACTAATATCATGGATCATTTGACCTTATCTATTAATTCTTGGGGCTTTCAGAGTCTACTATCCCAAAGGTCTCCCATTAAGGGATGCCTGTATAATACCTATGTGCCTACCTTATTACATGTAACCCACTCTCCTGGTTTCCTAGGTTCCAGATACCACCACAGGAAAGAAGAGAAGAAAAGGAAGCTGAATTCTAGACTGAAAACGTGACTAGTCTTTCCCTGCTTTTGCTGATCTCTCTTTAGCATGTTCTGTACAATTCTAGGGATATAGTGCAGCCTTCCATAATCATGGGAGATGGTTGCCATGTGAACGGGAATGTGAGTGAATGCCTTGGGCTGAGTGCTACTGAGAGCATTGTGAAGTCATGAATGTGGAGCAATGTGAAGGGGCAGCAGGTTTCAGGTAGCCCCACCCCCACCAGGCCAATAGGCCCTTCTTTCCTTGTTCTGGTCCTGGCTCAACTTTGTACCTCCTGTCTCCTGCAGCCCCGTGGGCCAGCGTCATGATACCATCTGCTTTCATCAACGTTTACATCAAGACCCCTCTTGTGAGGTGTATAATAACATAGCTGCTAAGCTCATTCAGCTGCTATTCTCAGAGGCCCTGGAAGATTCTCTTCCCTCTGTGTCTCCTCTGGCTTCCAAAGCTCCTGTGACTGAGCCATCATGCATTCATTCTCCTGCCTTCTCAGCAGACCCTCCAGGAGACCTAATCCCACCTCCTCTGATTGAGCCTTCTCCACCAACCCCCTCTATTCTCTCCCCCAATCCAAGGACAGCCCTGAGTAATTTTTTGTCAGCTTCACCACCGGGTCAAACTCTGCCCCCAGAGCCTGTCCTTCCCTTGGAAACCAAATTTTCAGTACACCATGCCCCACTTCAACCCAAAGACTCATTTCCTTCAAAATTGGCACAAAGTGATTTCCATCAAGAGTTTCCTGCCCTCTATCCTACAAAGACTTCTTTTGGGGGAGGTATTGCTGCCAAGCTGATAGACCCTGGGCACCTCCTGTTTCTCAGCCCTGATGACCATGACTCGGTACAGCGGTACTCATATCCTAAGACCAGGGAGGACCATTTAAAGCAAAAACTTATCCAGCTTTTCTGGGGTCTTCCATCTCTGCACTGTGAGTCCTTGTCCTCTGCTGTCCATGTTTTGGGTGACTCTTCCTCAATCTTTATTTTCAACAGCATTTCTATTGCCTCTCCAGGCCAAGAGTCCCCAGTGCTTCCTTATTTCCTACCTCCATCCTTGCTTGAGGTTCAACCTCAACCCTTGCCTCAAACCCTGCCCCAATCCCAGCCCTTACCTCCCACTCAGACCCAACCCCAGGACCACCTTGAACCCCCAGTTCTGGTCCTACCATCCAGTTCCATCCAGCATAGGGACTGTGGAGTGCAATTCCACGGACGCCAGAATGAATTAGAATGTCTCACCTCATCTGAAATTCAACACCTAGAGTGGAATGTGTTGAAGAAGAAACAGAAAAGTTTGTGGGGCTTACCCTCCATGGTTCAAAAGTCTGGGGAAGACTTCTGTCCTTCAGCTCCCACCTCTCCTTGCTACCAGCCCTCTAAGGCCTCTGTTGCAATCTCCATCGATGCTGCAGAGTTTCCTCTCAGCAGTGAACTTCGAGAGAAATTTGAGTGTCACCTTAGAAAGAAGCTCATTCATCACAGGTGGGGCCTGCCCCGCAGGATCTATGAGTCTGTGTCACTGATGATGCCACCAAACCACTGCTCGGACATATGTGAGTCAAAGAGCAGTTATGGCCTATCGTGGATCTCTGTGTATAAGAGCCAGAGTAGCCCACAAGGAAGTTTCTATGAGATGGGCTCAGAAATGTTTAGGTTAGAAGAGGACGAGGGGACGAGTGAGGGACACAGCCAACGGAGTGATCCGAAAGATTTGTTGAGTGACTCAGAGAGCTCTTCAGATAAGAATGTGGGGCATGACTCGGAGAAAGACCTACCCATGACGAGTCTGTCAGAAGAAAACTCAGTGGTGTCAGGGCAGAGTGAAAGTCAGAGACAACTGGAGCAGGTCCTGAAAGTACATCTAAGCAAGAAGTTTGAGGAAATCAGTGAGAGCCAGCTCCCCGGGACTGTGAATGGATCGTGGCACACTATTGAGGAGAATTCTTCTGTAAAATCAGACAGTGAAATAAAACTGAGAAATTTGCCACCATCAGTGGATGGGGACTACTGCCTAGATACGTCCCAGGAGCTCTCCTTCCTTGAGTCCGGTGTGCAGCAGATGCTGGACACCCACATTACCAAGCTTCGTGTAGAGATGTTGGAGGGTCTCCCCACCAAGGTCCTTGAATACAAAGAGATCTTTAAATTGAAAGATTCTTCATCCCATTCCTCGTTCGATTCCCACTCTTCCTCAGCCAATCTGATGCCGGAAGCGAACTCCAAATCTGGTGGCTTCACACCCCTGATAGGGAGCTCTAAATCCCTTCACAGAGAAAAAGTAGGAACAGAAAACTCAGCCACTGTCCTCAATACGCCTCCCTCTACCACCTCACTCGTGGGCAAGGAAGGACAGGGGACGCCAATACAATCACCCTCTGATATCAAGCACAGCCTTGTAGAGGAGATTCGGAGAATTGGAGATGCCAGGCAGACTCTTCTGCCTGTCACAGACAGTATCACTGGCAAAGCAAGCCAGGGACACTTTCCAAGAGACAACATTCACCCCCCGGAGCTGCCCACAAGGCAAGCCGGGGCCGGACGTGAGCCAGAGGATAAGAGCGTGAATTCCAGAGACAGAGCAGAAATGCAGCTGGGCAAAAATATGGAGGAGAAAGCAGAGCCTGCTTCCATGTCCAATGTGTCCAGGGAGACGGTCGAGGCTGAGGATCTCAATGCTGCTCAACACACAACAAGTGACATCTTGGCAACCAACAAGTCAGGAATTTCCCAAAGAACAAATGTGAACGAGACTAAAGGAACAGCTACTATAACCACTAAAATGCCCCCACCAAAAATACCAGATCCTAAATCATCAGAATTTAACAAGCAATTTATTGATGAGTTAAAGTCTAAATTGGAGAAGATAAAGAACAGACAGGACCAAGGCCAACCCACTGACGTGTTCCACGAGACTAGCAAAACCAAAGCCTCCCTGCCTCATGCTCAGGGCATCTCCAGCGCGGACATGGGCGCTGCCCAGGTGCTGCATGTCCATTTGGAGGACAGAACAGTCAGCATGGAGCAGGGGCAGGAGCCTTGGGTCCCTAAGCAGATGTTAATGTTGTGTCCAGATAAGAATTTCCCACCAGCAACAAAGAAAGTGAGCCCCACAAGCTCCAAATCGGAAGAGCTTGGTGGGGGGGATGCGGGGTTGGTAACATCCCAACCTGGAAGGAAGAGAGCTCCTGCTCAGGTGGCGTTAGAGGAGATGGTTGGGAGCAAGTCTCCCCAGACCCTGTCACAGAAGAGACAGTCCCCTCCTGATAGTCTTTTTATGAATAAAATGAAGTGTTTTTTTCAGTGGCTTCAACCTGGGGTAGGAGCCAAAAAGCAAGAAAAGCCCCAGGTAAAGGGCAGCCCCATATCTGCACAGAGCAGAGGCCCAGTTAGAAGCAAAGCTTCCTCTGTCGGGATGACGGAAGCCCAGAAAGCCATGTCGGCCATTGGGAAGTTCCCAGAGGGGAGAGTGGGGCGTGGGCATGCAGGAGATGCCACCAGCCCTCAAGAGCCCCCTCCCTCGGCCGTGAAGTGTGCGGCCGCACAGCAGAAGGCGGCAGGGCGGGTCCGGGGGGAGCCTGCCCGGGGGCATCTTCTCAACCCCAGGGCTCCCTCCTGTAAGTCCTGCCACCGAGCAGCCTTCTTTGCTGGCCAGAGCCCCACAAGCAGCAGAAATACCAGCAATGACTGCAGACACCCCCAGAAAGTTGGGGCATTAAAGGATGAGCAATTATATCAGACGCACCCCCAATCTGTGCCCCACAGGGCGACTGTGACCCGTCATCAGAGCCCCACCTGCAGGCCTCACGCTGCCCAGGGGCTTCCCGCTGCCCTCACCACCGGGGGAGGCACTGTGTTCAGAGATCCATGTCCACAACTTAGACAGAAAGTGCTTCTCCAGAATTTCCAAGGGAAAAACTACCCCCGACCCCTCTCCAAGTAATTCCTTCTTTGCAGAGAACACTGATTTGCCCAATAAATGTTTCTGTGCTAATAGTGCTGTCTTTCCTGTGTACTGTGTTGGAGGGATGGGTTTTCGGTACCTCAGGGCTTGTGCTTAGGGAAAGGAAGAAGTTAGTTCAGCTCCTACTGATTGCTTCCTTTGGCTTCCAGAAATGACCAGTCCCTGGAGCTCCTGCTGAGAAATAGATATCATATGCCCTCCCCCAAAGCCCACTTCCTCCCTGATGAAGTTTGAGGACATGGGCTCTGTCTCCTACCTCGGAGCTTAGCCTTAATGAACATGGATAGCAGCCCACACCTCCTGCCTCAGGGAACATTTTATATCCCTTTGGGCAGTAGGGAAGGCAGACCTTCTATATCTGGAAGGTCAAGAATAGGTATATTTTTCATAAAATATTAGTGAAGAAGAGACAGTAACTTAATCGTTATTTAGAACTCAGTAATCAGAAGATCCTGAAGATGGGTGAACCATAAATGGGAGTGTTTGGAGCAATATTGGTGGATCTTGACATGGTGGAGATTTGGTCTAGGAACAGCATAAACACTCCTTAAAAATCCTTCTTGTGGGTTATGTTCATGTTTTGGGAAGCATATTTAAAGCTTGGCACTGATGTATGTCTTCTAGAAAATCACCTCACGGAAGTAGTTGTGGGATTGATGACTTTTTTCCTGAGCAAAAGCATCACTCAGCTCTCAGTGGTAGGAATGTTAACCAGGCAGCTGCCTACCTGCCAGGGTAAAATAAAGCTGAAAGTAAGGAAAGATGCTTTTGGATGAATGAGAGAGTAAGAACAGGTAAAGAGGGGAAGAGCGACCTTGCTGGTGGACAAAGGTTTCTGGCTCATCAGCCCCACACTGGAACCTTGTCTTGCTCCCAGCTTTCTCATGCTGATCTCAGCTCCAGCTGCCGAGCCTGATCAGAGCACCGCACAGCATAGGGATGCCTCACACCAAAACTCCATGGGCTGTCCTCACGCACTGAAACAGTATCGGTGGGGGTGTCATCAGGCATGGCATCCCTGTCTTTGGGAAAAGGGAACTTGGTGCCTTCTTTCCACCCATGCTTGAAGGAAATATACAGGATCTTGCCCTTAGTGTGTACAGCTCACCAGGCAGGGTGGAGATGCCACCTCTGATATTCATGGCTTTGGTGGAGCTGCAATCTCCCAGACACCTGCAGCTCATGAACCGGAGGTGAGTTCTAGACTGTGCACCATGGTTTCATATATCTGAGTGCTCTCCATGGACGTCCATAGAATGTTTTTTTTTGTTTTTTGTTTTTTTGTTTTTTTTTCCAAACCTGCACACACACCCTCCCTTCCTATAGCAGTCTAGAGGGAAGGCAACTCCACTTGTAGAGACTGAAACACAAAAATAGAGTGTCCTAGTGAGCACTTTAGATAGTTTTCCTAGTAAGCCCTGCGAATCCTGAGTGTAAAGAGTATAAAGGGGGGGGGGGGAAAGGTGCCCACCACAGCCTCTCTCACTACCACACTTGTGTCTTCTTGTCCAGACTTATGCCATTAACCCTACCATGTTGGAAGCTTGGGGTCACAGAAAAAAAAAATCAGACTTTATGAAAGTCCTAGTAAGCACAAATATGTGGAATGGGACCCAAGACAGGGAACTTGGAGAGGCGAGCAGGCAGGGGACGGCTCTAACATCCATGGGGATCAAGCAGCCAATGACTCAGCCTCCCAGCTCCTACATCATCTCATCTTTGGGCCCTTTACCTCCACTCCAGTGCAGTCCCTGCTACACTGCGGAGCTTATTACCAGGAAGACCTCTTCACTTACGTGGCCTCGTCCCCTGTCCTTCCAGCAGAGATGCCCCCTGTTAATTTTCCATCTCTGGCTCATTCATTTTTTCACTTACTCCCTGTTGGTCCACGAAGCTCTTTCTTCCTTACCAAAGTAGACTTGATGGCCTATCGGGTAAATAACATTTAAAAAGTTCCTCTACAATAAGCCCTCTGCCACCAGTCCCTTTAATCTTTCCTGTCTGGCAAAATTTCAACTCTTTGTTTTTCCAGAAATGTCTTCCTATAAGTAACAGATCACTATTGGATAAAATCTCACAATCAATTCTACTGGTATCTCAGAACTACCAGGGAATCATTCATTTATTGCACAAATAATAATCCCATGCTTACTAACATGTGAACAAAACAAATCAAGTTTAGGTCCCTGTTTCCTTAGTTCATTCTCTGCCCAAAGCTACTCAAATCTATTTCAAATCTCACTTTCCTCAAACTGAGGCCACCCATCTCCACTTGCTTAACAGGTGTGCTGGACCACTGTCCATAGAGGAGCTGGAAGTATGAGATGGGAACTTTTCAACAAAACACTTTAAAAAAAAACACTTTACATTATTCCTTTTCTTTTTCCTTCATATGAAAAGAGGTTTCCTTCTCAATGTCAAAGTAATAACACTTCTTGAAATCATCTGATGGAGAGACAGTTAAATGCCTGTCGTGACGGACTGATGCACTTTGCCAGCTGCACTTTGCCTCCTCCCTTTCCTTATGAGATGCACAACATCTTTTATTTATTAAAACCTGTTAACACAGAAATGTTTAAACATGCCTAAGGGCAGGTAGAATAATATATCTTCCTATGTACCTTACCCAAGTTCCACAATTATCATTTTGCATTTGTAATACATCCTCTTTTTACAATACGATAAAATGGAAAGGCCCATCAAAACATCTTGCCATCCATCTCTACAACATATGCTATGTGTCCATGTCAGAGTTCTCATTTTTGTTTGATATTCATCACAGGTAGAACCTGCTTATGCACCTCAGATGCAAAGAGCGTCGAGCTTTAAAGGCTTTGACAATCAGCTCTGCTCTGCCTTTTAGTCAGCCCTGAGGAGTCATCTGAGTGACTTCTTCCCTCAACTCCACGTGGGAAATAATCTTACAGAGTAAATCCAGTGCACAGTATTGCTGTTCCTTAATCCCACAGTAACTAGACCAACAGGCTAAATGCACAAAAGTAGAAAACTATAGAATTGACATTGCTATGTGTGTTTTCAAATATTTAGAAGAAAAATGTTTTTCCTGTCACACATGAAAATGACTTAAACACAGTGGATCAGACACACTTGTTTATGTTTCTTCCAAAAATGCCATTAAAAGTAATAGATTAGATAAAACGATGCTCAATATCATTATCCGTCAGGAATAATGCAAATCAAAAACACTATGATATAGCAACAGACACACAAAGAAATGGGTAGAATGAAAAAGAGAAGTGTTGCTGAGAATGTGGAGAAAGTGGAACACTCATTTGCTGCTGGTGGGAATGAGAAAAGGTGCACACTTTGGCAAATAATCTGGCACTTCCTCAAAATGTCAAACATAGTGTTACTATATGACCCAGCAATTCTACACACTCATGAGAAATGAAAACACATGTCCACATCAAAACTTGTAAGCAAATGTTCATAGCAGTAGTACTAAGCATTCATATTACTAAAAAGGTGCAAACAACCCAAAGATCTATCAACTGATGAATGGGTAAATAAAATATGGTATATCCATATAATGTAATATGTTTTATAAATTAAAAATATTAATATGTGCTACACGGTGGATGAACCTTGAGAGTATTATGCTAAGTGAATAAAGCCAGTCACAAATGATCATACATGAATCCATTCACAAGAAATGTCCAAAACAGAGAAAACTAGAGAAACAGAAAATACATTAGTGGTTGCTTAGAGCTGGGGGTGAGGGAGGAAGGAGAGGCGAGGGATGATAACTAAAGGTTATAAGGTTTCTTTCTGAAGTCATGAAAATGTTTTAAAATTGATTGGGGATGCACATATCTGTGAATATACCAAAATCATAAAATTACATATTTTAATGGGTGAACTGTATGGTATGTGAACTATATTTAAATAAAGTTGTTAAAACAAGTAAAGGATTTAAAAAGAATAAGTACTTGAGAAGGGCAAATAGGGGAGAGGATAAGACAAAAGATATCAACACTTTTCAGGAAGACAGGAATGCAAGTGAGGAGAGGTAAGTGACGAGCAGGGCAGAGGAAGTGCTGGCAAACCCGTTCACACCATAAAACCCCACAAGACGAATGACCTGGTGGCACCAGACAAGAAATGAAGTGTTCTATGTACTAAACATCTTCAATTTTTGTTCTTTTATTGTTTTTGTTTTATATTATGTATAACTTTTAAATTTTTGGTTTTTTTTTTTTATTTTTTGAGGACTGTGACCTTGTCCAGTAATTGGTAAAATCCCTTTGAATAGTTACCGTGCTTCAAATGTGCAGTGGATACTAGGTTTCCTTCCTGGGACAGAACGAGGCACTGTTCTAGAGCTGGCATTGCGCACTTCTGGGGTCTGGGAGTGGTGGTGGTAGTAGCTGCGGGAATCAAAGCTGGAAATCTTAAAGATCAGGTAAAATTCAGGGAAACCATCCACTTCTAAAATTTATTTGAAAGTAATTAAACTTGTGGAGAAGTTGCATGCATGCACAGTAAAACCATAAACCTTTTTTCCAGATTTACCTACTAACATTTTAGCGCATTGGTGATTTCTCTCCTTTCTCTTTGTGTCTCCATTTCTGTCTCCTTTCCTCCCTCCCCTTTCTCCCTATATATGAATGCACACACATGTATGAAAAATGTACATGTATTCTTGCATACTTGAGTTCATGCATCATCCACTTTCTCTTCAGTATTTTATTGTATTTTTTTAAGAAAAAGATTTTCTTACAGACAGTACATTCATTCCCTTCATTTTGCATAAAACTTTTAATCTCTCATTCATATACTATTTTTGTCAATTTATTGAGTAATTCCCATTGTGGCTTTTTTAAAAACCTCCATTACAAGATTCAGTCTAGAAATATATACTGTATTGAGTTGTCATATGTTTTAGTTTCCTTTAATATGTATCAGGTTTTCAGCCTTTCTTTTTTATGACAAGGCTATTTTTTGAGAAATATATTTAATTTACCATTTTTACAATGTCCTCTCACCCAGAAAATTTTTTTGTGTAGCTTGTCTTTCTCAGATCTTAAAGGGTGTTTTTATGGCTGTGAGTACTTAGGGACCTTAAGGACAGTCAGAAGCAGTCTTTCTATAAGAAAACAATACCAGAAGTACAAAGCTAAGTGGAGGGATTTTTCTCAACAGAGATGCCTCTGGCAGTCAAGGGAGAATAAAGGAGAGAGGGAGGCTTAAGCGTTCCGTGCTTTGGTTGGAGACTATGGTGAAGCAGAAGACGCGCAAAGAACGGAGCTGCTGTTACAGATAAAACATCCTCATATGGGAGGAAGAGGATCTGGGGCTAAGACTTATTCATCCAACTCAGTCAGGGAATGCAGGCAAGAAAAGTAAGGAAATGGCACAGGGCTTCATTTCAGCAGTTTATAATCTACGTAATGAAGCTCTAGCGGTTATAACTGTTAAAGGACTAGCTGACAAGGGGAGATGGGAGATGAAATAAACATATACACAACAGCAACAAAAAAATACAGTATTATTTCAAAAGGTATAGAGATGCCAAGAGAAATTTTGGTGAAAAGTTAGAAAGTAAATGGGGAAAACAACCATTAACTTCTCATAGAAGAAGTAACCATAGGTGTGATTCAAAAAACCCCAAAATGTATTGTTAAATATAATCACAATTGTGTTCATCAGAAGATATGCTAAAGGGAAGCATACTCTGAAATGAAGATGAGTTTGGTCCTGTGTGTCGTGGACTAGCATATTTATTTTTACTGCAAAATAATATTCTATTGAATATTATTAAGTGTACCATTCACCGATCAAAACCATCTTATTTGCTTTCAGTTATTATTGATTAAAAACCTACTATAAACATTTTCTTTTTGTAAAAGATTTTATTTTATTTATTCTTAGAGAGAGGGGAAAGAAGGGAGCAAGAAAGGGAGAAAAAGATCAACGTGTGGTTGCCTCTTTTATGTCCCCTACTGGGGATGTGACCTACAACCCAGGCAGGTGCCCTGACTGAGAATTGAACCAGCGACCCTTTAGTTCGCAGGCTGGCACTCAATGCACTGAGCCACGCCAGTCATGGCTATTATAAACATTTTCATAACAGTTTTTGTGTGAGCATAAATTTTCAAATTAGTTACGTGAACATCTAATAGTATAATTGCTGAATTATATAATAATATTTTGTTTACCTTTGTAAGAAACTGCCATACTGTTTTCAACTGTATCTCTGTTATTTTGTATTAATATTTCCACCAGCATCTAATAAGAGCCCCTGTTGTTTTACATTCTTGTAGGCTATCGGTACTGTCAGGTTTGGAGTTTTTACCAATTTAACAGATGTGTATGGGTATATTATTTTAATTTGCAATTCCAAATAACAAATGATGTTGACAATCTTTCCACAAGTTTACACATCAAACATCATTTGATGAAGTGTTTATTTAGATATTTGCCCATTATTATATTTGGTTGCAAATTTTAATTATTGAGTTTTAGGAGTTCTTTACATGTTTTGAATATTAGCTCTATTAGAGATGTGTTTTGCAAACATTTTCTTCCAGTGTATGATTTGTCTATTCATCTTCTCTCTAATGATTTTTGCAGATTATAAATTTTTTATTATAACATACTTCAATATATCATGTTTTCCCCCTAAGTCATGCTTTCAATGTTGTATCTAAAATCTTATCATGACACTTGAGGAGAGACTGGGGATGGAGGCTTTGGGGAGAGAATGGAGAGAGTAGCTGCCTGGATCCCAGTGCTGACTCCTCCCCCATACACAGCAGTGTGAGAGGACCCAATAACCCCACCCCCAGGAGGGCTCTGCCCCACCCTGAGGTGTCTAAGGTGGCCTGCTGAGTGCAAAGTGACTAGATTAACAGATGAAGGAAATAGCCACAAACACTAGATTCCTGGAAGTCTCAAACAGACTGCCTAAGGGCAGACAGGGTCAACATCTGACATCATCAGAGGCAGATCCAGAAAGTAAAAACAGCAGTCTCCTACCATAGAAGTTCACATTACAAAGGCAGGAAATCAAGACAGATCTACTTAAGAAGCAGAAGCAAAAAAGAAGAGTCTCACAAATAATAGGAAGACAAAGAAATGTCCCCCACTCGAAGGGAAAGGAGGAATCCCCAGAAAGAGAATGAAATGAAATAG
This sequence comes from Pteronotus mesoamericanus, assembly GCF_021234165.1. Taxonomy (NCBI): domain Eukaryota; kingdom Metazoa; phylum Chordata; class Mammalia; order Chiroptera; family Mormoopidae; genus Pteronotus; species Pteronotus mesoamericanus. Next base: position 27,069,692 of record NW_026555245.1, on the reverse strand, counting down.
AAGCAAGTACTATCAGATATTGAGTTCAAAACAACGGTTCTAAGGAAGTTCAATGAGCTCAGTGAGCTCAGAGAGAATCATCAGAAACTACAGGGAAACTACAAGGAACTAACTGCAAACTAAATCAGCATGAAAAAGGATATGTTTGTCTCATATCAATAAGAGACAAGAGGAAATGAAGAATACAATTTCTGAATTGAAGAACACAGTAGAAGGAATCAAAAGCAGGCTAGGTGAAGTTGAGGATTGAATCAGTGAGTTGTAGGACAATGTAGAATAAATCTCCCAGAAAGACCAAGAAAATGAAAAAGACTCAAGGAGAATGAAGAGGCATTTAGGGAAATGCAGGGCAACCTGAAACATAATGATATCCATATAATAGGGGTACCAGAAGGAGAAGAGGATGAGGAAAGGAGAGAGAACCTGTTTCAAAAAGTAATGATGGAAGACTTCCCTAATTGGAGGAGAGAAAATGTCACAGAAGTCCAGGAAGCACAGAGGGTCCCATTCAAGAGGAACACAATGAGGCCCACTCCAAGACTCATCCTCATTAAAATGGAAAAAGCAAAGACAGACAGAGAATCCTAAAGGCAGCAAAGGAGACAGCGGTAGTGACATATAAGGGAGCCCCAATATGTCTAGCAGCTGACTTCCAACAGAAACACTGCAAGCCAGAAGGGAATGGCAAGAAATATTCCAAGTAACAGAAAGCAAAAACCTGCAACCAAGACTGCTCTGTTAGCAAGGCTCTCAACCAAAATGGAAGGAGCAATAAGGAGTTTCCCAGACAAAAGAAAACTAAAAGAATATACTTCCACCAAACCAGCACTGAAAAACATGCTAAAGGGACTGCTTTAAGATGAAGAAGAAGAATCTATGAATACCCAGTTCCCTTCACAATTGCCAATACTTGATATCACCAATATTTTTTATGTATTAATCTGATTGTGACAATGATGTTATTTTAATTGTTCTTTTATTATTTGTTGAAACTAAACCTGTTTTTGTATATTTCTTGCCTATTTCTATTATTTTTAAAAAGCTTTAAATGAATTTTTGGTATTCTTTATCCATTTTTTTTATTAAATGTTTGTAGACTTTCTTTCCGGGGGTGTGGGCATTAACCATTTTTTAGATGTGTTGCAAATACTTTCCTATTCTATTACTTGTCCTTTAACTTTTTTAATATGTATATTACTGTATAGTCTTAAATGTTTAATACAGTTATATTGTCAATATTTACTTTATAGCTTCTGGGTTTGAATATTTTACCTCAGGGTAAGAAAAATATTAGTTTGTATTTTCTCCTAAAACTCCTTAGATTCTACATATTGTCTTTTAACTCACCTGAATATTTCTTATATAATGTGTGAAATAGGGCTCTATATTTGTTTTATTTCAAGTAATAGTGGTTCATGCACCTTACTTGTTGAATAAGCCTCATTTTACCCATTGATTTGAAATATCAACTTAATCATATGTTACATTGTTAAATATATAAATTTATCTCTAGAATGCTCATATTTCATTGATCTACTTGATTATTTCTGTGCTGGTGTCATGTTGGTTTAATTGCTGACACTTGGTTTTAAATTTTTTAATATTTTATAATTAACTTTGACATTTAAAAAATAAATAAAATCAATCTGCATTTAAGAAAGAAAGAAAGAAGTGAAAGAAGAAAGAAGAAAGAAAGAAAGAAAGGAAGGAAGGAAGGAAGGAAGGAAGGAAGGAAGGAAGGAAGGAAGGAAGGAAGAAGAAAGAAAGAAAGATGGAAATCCTACCTTTTGCGACAACATGGATGGAACTGGAGAATATTAAGCTAAATGAAATAAGACAGTTGATGAAATGCAAATACTTTATGGTCTCACCTATAACTGGACTCTATTCAACAAAATAAACGAATGAACAAAATAAACCACAGGCATGGAAACATGAAACTGACTGAAAGTGACCAGAGAGGATGGGGAAATGAGGACAATGGTGGAAAGAAGGGGAAAGGACTAAACAAAGAATATGTATGAATGATCCATGGACATGGACAATTGACTGTTGGAGCGGAGGGTGGGGGTAGGATGGGTGGGGGGGGGAAAGGGGAAAATGAGATAACTGTAATAGAATAAACATGATTTATAAATTAAAAAAGTAATGTTAGAAAAGTACAATAAAATCTTGTCATGAAACTCATGTTTTCTGATGTTTTCTTCTAGAATGTTTATATTTTAGCAATTGTATTTAGACTTAAGATGCCTATTGAGTTTTGTGAATGTTCTAAAATCACTATATAGGTTTTTTTTTAAAAACACACAAGCACTAAATTTTTCTAGGAGATTTGTTGAATAAATGTTGCTTTTTTGAACAAATATTTTTTCCATTAATAATCATTGTCTCACTTCCACACCACCCATCTTTACAGAAAAATAAAACTGCTCAGTGAACTAATATGTCTCAACCTATTGTAATTTTGCCTCTGCTACTATTCCAACAAGTTTACAATAAGTCAGTGATATTAAAGTAGCATATACTTTGAAAAATTCTATAACTTATGGCTTTATAAAAGTGACCAATTATTTTTAAAGTTATAATTATGTTCAACTTACATACTTAATAAAGCTAACTATATTCTAACTCTGGTGTTATTTTTCACACTCAATATCTGCCTTAAATCAGTAAGTGTTTAACCTACTCCAAATTATTTGTATGGGTCAATCAAAATACATTCTTTAAATTTTACAGAATATTTTTAATTGGGGAGGTAATTGGGGCAAGATAATAAAAATAAATACATTTTATATTTCTATTTAAAGTTGTCTATGTTAATTATAGATATTAAGAGAAAGAAAAAAACGCCCTTACTTTTCCATGAGCTGTTAATAAATGAAAATATTGTTCAATCTCTTTTTATTTATTTATTTATTTATTTGATTGATTTGAAAGAGAGAGACATTGATTTGTTGTCCCACTTATTTATGCATTCATTGGTTTCTCCTTGTATGTGCTTTGATGGGAGATCAAAACTGCAACCTTGTTATATCGGGATGACGCTCTAACCAACAGAACAACTCCGCTACTCGGCTAGAGAGCTCTGTCTTTTTTTTAAAGATTAATTGTTCCCTTTCTAGTACGGGGCATTCATGTTTGCATTACACCATTTTCTCCATAGCATTATGGAGTAAATATTTAATATTTTTTATATTTATAAATACAAATTTTAACGATATTATAATTGTACTATGTCAAATAGGATTGTAAGGAGGTTGTCGGATTCCAGAAACAGACAAAGATTCTACAATAACCAGATAGAGTGAGCATTTGACTATATAATGCAGGAACTAAAACACAGTATTCCCAGAAAGTGCAATATCTTCCAAATTCACCCAGGGTGCCCCAAGAAATTGTAAGCTGTAGTTAGAGCAGAGATCCTGCCAGACATGTGGTACTCCCTTTCATGTTCTTATGGGGGTTGTGTCTGGGCTCCCATTTCTTCCTGATTAAAGTGGAGACCATGCAACACTGCCTTTTTACATATGGCAAATATCTAATGCCAGACAACCCTGACACCCACATGAGTGTTCAGTGTGGAACAAGGTAATGTTGATTGTATATAAGGGTCTTCCTCCTGAAGGTCCAAACCTGGGTGTTTGACCCACTCCTGGAATGACACTACCATGAGAGGATATAACACTGTATAACTACCAATCCCTCTATTATTTTCTATTCAGATTATTTCCAAATTTTTCTACTATAGTATAGTATAAGAAAAATTGTCCTAAAGTTCTCAACTCTATTTTTGAAAACATCTTTAGTTTAAAATAAGAAGCAGGTTCTTGACTCAGTTGTTCATGAATAAGTATGACTTTAATTAATCACTGGTTTGTGGCTAAAAACCCTGAGACTGAGAGTTAACATGATCTTAGTGTGTTCACATCTAGTTTCACAATTTTTTTAATCTACTGTAGTCAGTCACTCTGATTACAGAGGGGCGGGGGAGGAGTGTTAAGCCATGGGCCAAAGAATCCCTGAGTTGGAACAACTTTTCCAAAATAAATGTTTTCTTTAGCCAGTGTTTGCTGAATATGACTCTGACTAATTTATGTATCATAAGTTAAATAATTGGATTTGAATTTGGGGTAAGACCCTTTTCTTATACAGGTCTTAAAGGAGAATGTTTTATTTTATTAGACTGGCTGAAAGCTGGGGCAATCTGTCCTATACATTAGTTAAACTCGAATACTGCCTTTGTAGCCATCATTTTGACTAACAGTTTACTAAGAGCATAAAATGTTTACATTTACTCATTTTGTTCTAATATTGCATCATCCTCACAAATTTTCTAACACCATTTATGAAGTAGACAATTGTATTTTAAAATAAACTACTCTCTCTTCTCTGACTGTAGTATTTAAAGTAAATAAAATTGAACTACATAAGACTGTCAACTATAAATATTTTTCTTCATAAGGTTATTTAGAACATAAACATTACTCATTACTTTAATTAATGATACTTGTCCATTATTAGTCTTTACGGGAATTTATGCCTGGATAATGTATCAGGTCTGAACAACTCATCTGGGAAGACATCATCTCAGTTAATCGGTGCCCAATATCAGCCTTATCTCTTCATAGAATTTGAAATCTTCACACTTCAGATTCAAGTGCCTATGTTTATGCATAAATATTCTATTCCTACTCAAGAAAAATGATCAATTGAGCTGTATTTATAAAATTGGAACAAAATTAAAAATTAATACCATTGTGATTATAATTAATGTTCATATTTTTATCTTTATTTTATTGTCATTTCTTAAAATAAAAATAACTTAAAATTTAGGAACTCATGAGCTTGCACTCAATTTTCACTTCTGTTAGTTACATGTTATTAACTAGAAGTTGGAATGTGCTCATTGAAGACTGTGGGTCCCCATATTTATTTGTGGAATAATCTAAAATATTGGACATAAATATATTGTAAACATAAAGAAAACAGGAAGAAAATGGACTTGTATTCCTATTGAATCTAGGTAATGTCATTTGAATCATATTTAATGGTTTCTTAGTACTTGATGCTATCAACCTAACTTCTGTAAACAAATAAAAGTTAAAATTTATTACTCTTATTTCTGGTTACAGATGTTCTGTTTCTTCTGACTTTGTGCTTAGGGACAAGAGTTGCACATATGCTAGATAATTCTGGGTGTCAAAAAAGCCAAAATTCACATTGTTTCCACTCGCTCAAATTTTTCTGTAATAAATTCAATCCATCTGTTCTTCATGCTCATGGATAAGCTACATTGTTCATAAAGGAGTTTAAATACATACCCTAGCAATAAAAGACTGGCTTGGGCAGACATTAACATGAAGTGAACATAAATTTAATGATCATTTTTGTGCTAATTACAACTGTACTTTCAGAACCTAAATTCATCTCAAGGGTAATGTTTTCCTCTCATTACAATATTTTATTCCTCAACTATCAACCCTTTTAATTTTGACATATCTAATTTTTATTGTGTCATCTAAGGAAATACGGTTCATGTCACTTTTCTGGCTTAAGAAGATCAGATGTTATTATTGTGTTGTATTAAAACACAATTGTTTTCAGCCGTTTTTACCTGTTATTTCAGAAAGGTTTCCATTACCACACACTGTTGACCAGTTTCATCATGTAATTTGAAGTAGGAGACAGACGAGGTAATCATAAGCGAGGGGGAGAAATTCACTCAGCAAACACAGAGAATTTTCCACCCTCAGCATTACCTATGTGATATAGTGGCTTCGAGGGCAATGGATGAAGAGAGAAGTGAGAGCAATCAGGGGCTTTATTCACAGAGATGGAAGAGCCTGTCAAAGACACCAACAACCAATCAGCTGCCGACACTGATGAATGCTTTGCCTGCATTCAAATCTATAATAGTGACCAAGTAATGTCTACCGTTTTACCCAGCAGACAGATAAACTGGAGCTAATATATGGCTTCTAAGCAAATAGATCATTAATTCTGTTTAATATGTGGGGACTAAAGCTTAAATCTTCTTCAAAATAGCAACCTTGAAAGAGAGAGAGAGAGTGGGGGATAGAGAGAGAGAGAGGGAATGCTTGACTAGGCAATAATGATATTTTCTAGGAGTAACAGATTTGCTGTGTTAGATATTATTTCAGTATGCACTTTGCAACTGCCACTTGCTACCAAATCTATTGGGATATATATTAACATGTTAATTAAAATGGCTGAAGAAGATAAAGACTGATGAACTTAGGAAGGAAGAGGATTGCTTTTCCTTACATTCCATCCTGGAGTGAAAATTATTTCTCTGCCTGACTTTATGCTTTTTTATGAGATTAAAAAAAATTGTAGTTAATGAGCTAATTGCATTTTATTATGACTTGGCTTCTAATTAATTGCAGGGCATGCAATAAAATGGATTGTTAATGGTTTATGAATCCAAAAGTTTTTACCAATCAGCATTGAAGAAAGATGATTTGAAACATGTATTGTCAAGCAATAATTTGAGGTATAATTAAAAGACATACCATAGACTTTGTTAAAGTAAATCAGATCTGACTAACTAGGTGAGGGAGGAAAAGGGTTACTTTCAAAATTGTCATCAGACAGCTTACGGTATTTTGTCAATCATCAAACTTATGGGATATCAGAGTTAGTAAAATAATTTATTCCAAAAATGTATTTAGAAATCTCTTCATAAAGAATGTTCTTAAGTGATAAATAACTCAAATGAATTTATATTATATCATTCATAATAAGTCATTTTCTGAAGTTACCTTAGGTCACTCACCTACAATTTAAAAAGGTATATAACTTATAATATTAAAAATTTATGTATACTTTATAAATAATTTTTATAAAGCAACTTCTAACATATACTTTATTATGCTTAACACAGGTAAACTAAACTTTGTGAAGTACATATATAAGGAAGATATAAACTACTAAAGAGTGGTATGTTTTTAAAATTGAAGTTTTTTAAGCAATGCTTATTTTACACAATGGATTTAAATTCTCTTTCTTGCTACACTTTTTACATTTTATCTGAACTATTAAAAATTGATAAAATAAGTTAATTTGAGCATTCATGACACTAAAGCACTCTGTTTATTACCAAAATAATTATTACACAATCAAAGAAATCATTAATTCTTTGAAAATACATGGGGCTGAGATAACTAATGTTAAGAAAAACAATCACTCACACTACCCAATGGCAAATATACGAGCTTTATTAAAAGCCAATAACAAAATTTTCTCGTTAATGTTATCTTTATATTTTTAATATACCATACCAAACAACTATGGAAGTATTGATTATTATAATAATGAACATGGGATTTTGTATATTAATTAGCATCAGACTTTTTTTTAATTAGCATCAGAATTTTAATTTAAAAAGATAAATGACAACTATATGTTGTCTGGTGGAAATATGGGCTTCTTTTTTCATTCTATATTCATCAAAATTTACAATGAATATATATTTTGTTTATTGGTGTAGAAAATGTATTTGAGAGAGAGAATTTCATAATAGACTAGGTTTCTAGGCAACCTTTGTCAATGTGCTTTCAGTCCCTTTGTGCCCTGGGACATCTATTCTCCCATCTCTGGACTCTATGTAAATCTGTTAGTGTTTGTAATTTACCTGTGTCTACAAAAGGTAAAGGTGTAAGTATATAGCCTATATTGATCTGTAAGGTGCATTTGAGCTATACAATAAAGCTTAGAGAACATTATGCTACAAGGCACAGAATCTGACAAAAATTCTGAAAATCCTTATGTACTATGCCTTTTCATCTAAAAAGCCACAGGAAGGTCTTATACAGTTTTCAGGCCGTTGATTCTGGTAGAGAGCTAAAAGCAGCATGAATGATGGAATGCTGAGATTCTCTGTTTAGAAAATATACAACTGAAAAATATTTTTCCTGTTGATAAGAATGAATATCAATTAAATACATTTTCTATTTTTTGTCCTCTTTAGGAGAAGTGGTAGCCAAAAGCAAAACAAAACACACATCATTTCAAATAAGAAACACTTTCTACTGAAAATTGGCAAGCCAACATTAGCGAAAAAATTGATGAGCAATATCTCTTCAATTATGAGCTACTCCATCTTTGGAACATAGAGAAAAATCAATACTGTAATTGAACAGTGAAAAACAACCACAAGAATAAATTATGTACTTAATGTAGTAACTACATAAATTAATACATACATATAAGCAAAGGACAAATAAAATGTAAAATTAATTTGAAACCAAAGGTAAAATTACTACCCACAGAAGCCATTCATTTTATTGGGTGCAATCTCTAGAGGAAGGCAGCAATAGCATTTGCTCTGAGGTCCCCTGTAGTCCAAACAAGGAAGAAAAACAAAGATCCACTATATCCTTGAGAAAATAAACCAGGAATTCAAGAAAAGCCTACCTTCCTGGTTTCCCATCTACTTGGGAATTATCCCTGAGCTGAGTCACAAATAATAGGGTGGTAATGAGAATATGAAGTTTCACCAAAACTGTGGATATGTAGGGCAGCGTTCGTTCCACACACAGTTCTGTAGTATTATCATACTCTTGATCCCGAAGAGCAGAATATTTTACTCTGTAAAGGAGATGATAGACATATAAACACTTAGATGGCTCTGTACTCCTCTTCTTGGTATTTGAAATAATTCTACATTTTACTTGTTTTTGTTTAGCATATGTCAAAATATTTAATATTCATTTAGCACGATGATTAAGAACAGGGGATTTAGAATCACACCACCTGGATGTGAATTATAGCTTTGACAGTTAATACTTGCATAACAAGTAACAATTTTTTTTATTTCATGCAAATCTATTTATAAATGTGTTCATTTATATATACACATATACATGTACAAATACCTCATCATCCTCCAAAAAGAATGTGTGGTGGCTTAAAAGAATAAAACAGTATTTTTATCTAACTTACTTTGTTCATATATGGGAATATTAATAACTTCTACCTCAGGTTTTTTGTTTGCTACACTGAGTTAATAGAAGTAAAGTGCTAGAAACAATGTCAGAAACATTTTAAGTATTCAATAAGTGACAATACAATAATGATATTAAAAATACATAGTATTCTGTGAATCCTCACAATATCTGTCTATTCTGAAACACTGTAGACAGGAGTCATTTTTTTCATGTTTTCAAATAAAGAAACAAGAGCTCGTGAATAATAGTTATGTGTTGCTCAAAGTAACACAAGTTAATATCAGGACTATATCAGAGTCATGTCTGGCCCACTCCTAGCGCATCTGCAGCTGTGGATTTGCTAACTCACATGGAGCCCTTCTATCACAACGTGGTGCTGGCTCCCAGCAAGAACCCACAAGAATGGATTTATGTGTCTTCCCAAGAGGCAACAGTGGAGAAATCTATGATGTGATGGGACCATGAGCTGCTATGTGCCACTCAGTGCTCACACAGAGTATCTCCTCCTGCTGTGCCCACTCTCTCACCATCACTCCAGCAGTTCTTTTCCAGTCCATTTTCTCCTCCCTCTGCACAGTCTCTGGGACCTACTGCTAAATGTTTTCCTGAGAAAAGACTTCAGGGCAATGGGAACAAGCTGTCATTAGAAATTCCATCTCAAGAGTCTAGGCCAGTGTGATTCCTGAGCACTCATTACTTCTACTTTTCTAGGAAAAAGTGAAATCTATAAATAGGTACTTCTCAACTCAGTCTGGCCAATCAATCATATTTGGCTTTTCTCCTCCCCCCCATCCCCGCTCCTTGTTTGGATAAGCACCAGTATGAGATCTTCTGCTTTTCTTATATTCACCTCCCATTTTCTGGCATAGTGCTCAGAGTATGCCATACATTTAATATATTCTACATGAATATATGCATATTTGAACCAGCATGATGAAGTATATAACTAAAACCTGCTGGTCTGAGAATGGAATAAAGCTGACATAGGAAGAAATGGGGAGACAAATGTGGCACTGAATCAGTCTGGCTCTAAGGAGCCTTAGCAAAGGCTGTTAACCTTTATTCCTGCCTATTAAAATTATCTTTGCCAAATGATTCTTTTAGAAGCTTAGTGGCAGGTGTATTGCTTCTAGCTCACTGATCCTGCAGGGAAACCCACTATCCCACAGCTGGCTTTGCAACTTGTACCATAGATTAAATTGCTTGGTTAGAGGGGAAATCAATTGCTATTTTTACAAAAACTTCACAAAATGCTTGCAATCTACCATCTAATCAAAATCTAAAAGCCCCTTGTAGATTAGTTTTATTGGCTCACTTTATATTGCAGACCTGATGACATTTCACACAGAACCTGTACTAACTCATTTCTTCCAACTACAGCACTGATTTTCCTGACAGTTACCAGAAGGAAATGAGTCCTTCAGCACTTGCTCATCATCAGACTGTTATTTTTTTTTTATATTTTAATTTAGCCAAGTTGTATTTTTCCTATATGCAACATTTTATTTTTGCTTCTTTGGCAACATTCTGTTTCTGTTTATTTTGTTTCTTCGAAGCCAATTTATTCATGTTAGTGAATATGAGCAGCAAGTCACCTATGGGCAAGGATAATTGACTGCCATTCAGGAATCACTTAAAAGGGCACCAAGCATTCATTCAATAAACATTTATTGAATACCTACCTTGTGTTAGACAAATGGATTGTGGGAGTTAAAGAGAATGAATAAGAACACTTCTACACTGCCTGCCAGAAAGAGAGAAATTCAATCCAGTAACTGTTTTCCACCAAATATTGTGACATATAATATCAGATTTCTATGTATTATAATACTATACACACACACACACACACATATACACACACAGACATTATATGTAATGGTGTCTCTTGTTAATGAATTATTTAATACTTAATTCCAGCTCACCAATTAGGGACTGCTTCTCATCCTCCCCCGACATTAATGCGAGTGTATTTATGATGGCAGCCAAATTATTTGCAATCTCTCCATATTCCTCAATGACTTTTTTAAAGAAAACATGGGTTCTGTTCCTAGTACATGCTATTTTTAGAAGTGAGATTGTTTCCTTTTGTATTGGTAGAAACCTGTTTTTCTATGAGCTTCAAGCCATTTTAAAATAACCTCCCTTTATGTCTGGACAGGATTCAGGGTGTTGGTCTATTACTGACCAGGGCTAGATTTAATTTAGATACTTTTAAGGTTGAGAGAGTAGGATAATTCTGCTTCTGCATTTCCATATCCGAACTTCATACCCAACTGACTGAATAATGAACAACTGAAAAAAGTAAAAGCATGGCATACATCTATTTGAAACGTAAATTTACCTTCCTATGAAATGCCTTCTTTTCATGAGAAGAACAAACTTCAAACAAAGCCTTTTATGTGTCTTGCAACAGAAGGGCATTTTAAATACTAACAAGTCTTGATGTGATTATTTTAACAATTATCTCAAAACCACAAAACTATAATGGTGGTTTTGAGATAATTGGTTAAGAGAAATTGAGGTAAAGAAGAAAAAGTCACTGACACATGGGCAGGAAGATGCTAGAGGCAAACGGTTCCTGCACAAATGGTCAAAAAATTAAGAATAACTTCTCTAGTCTATTATTTTCCTGCTGAGTTCGAGCATTGTGAGATTCTAGGTCTTATTTAGAACCTAAGTCTCCATTTCTTTTTCTTAATTATTTAATACTTAACTTCTTCTAGCAGGAAGACTATCCTTTTCCCCTCAACAAACACTTCTAGTTCTTGTAATATAAGAGCAAAAACTGCATCAAAATTTTTAATTTAAGGACAGTCCTAAATATTATCTCAGTTTTCACTGACTTAGGAATTCATAACAACAGGCAAATTTTGTTGTGGTAGTATCCCTTGCTGTAGCTTTCTCACACATTTACTCCTAGTCACTAGGCCTGTTGATAATGATTGTCCTGTTAATAGTGCAAAATTGATAACATAATGACTGTTGTCATTAATTGATAGCCCAACCACACTACACACTTTTTCTGCCCATCTTTGGAACAATCTTGGGAGCTCTACATTATTATGTTCATTTTTAGGCTTAAATATTAAGATTCAGGGAAATTAAATAATGCTCCGATAGTCAAATAAAACTGAGTAAAGAAATTATCAATTAACTCTAAATCTCTCTGCCTCTGGAATCTGGTTATTTGCCAAAAGACACTTATTTATGCATTTATTCAGTGAACTTTTATGATCAATACCAGTCTTGGACTCTGCTATGCATTAGCAATATAATGGCAGGCCATAAGCAGCTTTAGAGTTAGGATGAATTTATTATGTTCCCATTGACATTTTAATTCACCTGATTTCTTGAAGTAGATTTGTAACCAAATATATTGTGTCTGGAAGAACAAAATTTTAACCTCTAAAGAACCTAACAGCACATATAGTAAATATTGAGGGGGTACTCTGATCATGAATGTGTGTGTATATGAGCATGTGTGTATAGGGCGGGAGGCGTACTTAAAGTACAGGTATTTCAGATATTAGCATGTGCAAACACACAATATGGATCTTAGTTTGTGAAGTATGAGAGGATTCAGTAGATTATTTATAGTATTGTGCACTATTTGTATCCAAGGGATTATATTTTTCAAGAGAAAAAAAATTAAAGATGAATGAGTAAATAAATGAAAGAATATCCTCTCCACAAATGCATATAAATAATACTCACACTCTAAGAATCCAAGTCCAAACACATGTATAGATCTCCCTGATTATTTTATAAAGGTTCAGGTTATTCTATCTATTAAAAAATATAAGCTAAGTTTCCATGCATCTAGTATAAAATTTAATTAAGTACTTTATTGATTATTGTAGCCCAGATTTTAGTAAACTACTGTTGTCATTCATTATACAGAGAAATTTATACATGAATTGCATATTTTACATATGTATTTTATATATATATACTTATTTAGGATAATACACACTTATTATAATCACAGGAAAAGCACATTTTGTTTAATTGTAAGTAAACTTATCTTTTTTTCATAATAACATCATAAGCAGTTCCTTATATATCAACAGCAGCCTAACAAATGAACTAAGGATATGGCAGTTTATGAAGCCTTTTACTGAGAAGAATATTCTCATCCTAAAGAACAAGTGATGGCTTGGGGTGGGGAGACAGTAGAGCTGGGTGAGGGAGGGAAAGGAGAGAAAAATGGGAATAGTTGTAACAGCTTAAACAATTTAAAAAAGAAGAACAAGTGATTTCTGTGTGTGGGAACAGAATCTCCTCTTAGCAGTGCTGGAGAATAAATATCTGTGCAGTTCTCTATTTAGTTGCTACACGTAACCTCATCAAGAGAATCTTTGCAAATAACAGGCTGTGGGCAAATGTGGAGGGAAGACTGTGAGCTATATTTCAGCTTATCTGAACTGGCAAAAAATTTTAACCACCATTTGTATAATTGTGGTCACATTAAAAAAAACACAGAGAAAAAGACATATACTGAATTCTAAAGAAACAACGTACAAGTTGAGTCTGAAAGACAATATTTAGTACTTTAAAGTAGTTAGAAGAAACTGGTTAAACTGGGACTGATCATGTGGGGTTCTTTAAATAGGGCAAATGAAAGCATGTCTGAGGTTTTCCAATACCTAATGTGCCTATATAAAATGAAGGCAAAACACTATTTTGACTGAATGTCTGTCCTATTTTAATGAATCTTTTTCCTTTACTAAAAAAATACCAGATTTAGGAATCTGTTCATGAATATACTAAATTCATTTATGTCAGAGGAACTTCAACAGTTTTTGCCTGCTGCCTTTCTTAAATCTAGAAATGCATCAAGATACCTGTTGGAATAATAATTGTTTAATATATTATCAACTAGGGATTTCAAATGTAGAATATGGAATTTCATCCATTTCTTTTTCCTTATATTCATCAGTCTTACCACTAAAACATTTCTCATGCCCAGTCATATTTTCTTAACAGAACACAATTCAGAGGCTCCTTTCTTCCTTCCTTCTTTCTTTCCTTCTGTTACCACAGACTGAGTAACCAGAGGGGAAACAAAGGTAGGGAGGAGGAGGGATACCTGTGCCACCCCCTGGCTCAGTAGTCCTTGAAATTCTAAATACCTATTCCATTATCTGGGAAAGAAAAGCCTCTGAAACTGTGCGTTCATCCCAAGGCCTGGAAGGCCAGAAAGGGCCCATAGTGCCTAAAGGAAGAAGCCTTGTTAATACCTTTAGGTATTCACACCCCCATCCTGGAAAGCTAGCACCACCTTTACCTGTCAATCAATATGTAACTTCTTCATCCTCCCCCATCCCACCAACTATATAAGCCCTCAGGACAAAGGACTCAGGAGCTTGGTGCTCTTGGCTTTCTGGATGCCAGGTCATGCCATCTGGCCTCTGGCCACTCGAGTGCTGGCCACCCCAGCCCTCATCACCCCTGCGCTTGCCACCCCAGCCTTTGGCCACCCTTCCGTTTACCACCCTTACTTTGTTTCACCCTGAACCTATGTCTTTCAGCTCCCACCCCCACCTTAATTAGGCACGTTCTTTTCCATTAGAATGGATCACCAATAAACCCTGCTTGCACACTAATAGACTTGCTGATCTTTAATTCTTTACTGCATTGGCAAGAAGAACCAAGTTACTGGGAGTTTCTCCAGTAACACTTCCTTCCATTCATCCTTTCTTCCTACTGTTAGTCTTTCTTACTTCTACTTCAATATTTCATTAAATCTAGAAATGGCTCATGGGAGAATGAGTATTACAGTCTATAAACATGGTGTATTCATTCATTCATTTAATTATTTTTGAATTGTCCTCAATAATGTTGTAGGATTTGTCAGTAGATTTATTTATAGGTATTCAATTGTTAATTATCTTATTATGTATGGTTGTATGTTAATGTTTCTCTAATTACATTTTTAATAATACAAAGAATTGCAAGTGATTTTTGTATCAATTATGTTGCTACACCTATATCCAGTTAAGTTTAATTAACTTATTAGGTAAATCATTATCTTTAGTTTTTTCCTTGTGATAAGAATTTTTATAATTTATTCTCTTAGCAACTTTCCAATATGCAGTATATTATTAACTATACTCACCATGCTGTACATCTTATTCCCATGACTTATCTCATATAGGAGCGTTCGTACCTTTTGACGCCCTACACCCGTGTCTTGCGCTCCCACCTCTCCTCCAGCGATCACTAATCTGTTCTCTTATAGATTCTAAATTCCGTTGAAATTTTTTATGATTTCATTTATATTGTTGATATTTTTATTTGTTTTATTTAGCAATAATGATTATTTAAGGATCTTTTCTAATAAATAAAATATATGGATCAAATAATTTTCTAATATGTTTATTAATTTTCTGTTATATTTTTTCCTTTTTCATATGTTCAATAATGCTTAATTTTAAACTGGACATTTTTCTTTTATAAAATAACTGCAAGTGTTTCAGATAATATCAGCTACCAGAAATAATTTTTTTTTGTCTGTTATGCAGAATTAGTGAAGAACCGATGCTCTTTAGAATTGATCTGACTTGGGCTTGTTTGAAGTTTTAATTTATTCATCACTGGCTTATTAATGTTCTATTCTGGCTTCTTAATTGAGATTCTTTATTATATAATCTGAGTGTCTTTATTCTGATCTTGAAGGACTGAAATAATCCAGTTCTATCCAGTGAAAAATTTAACCTTAGCTCTTTAAATTTTTGCCTTGGCAGGTTTTAGTTTAACTTTTGAAAGCCCTTGGCCTAATTCCCCACACTCCCATATATAGCCTTTAAATTCAGCAAATATTTATGAGGGAAAACAAGTGTAACTATGGCCCCTTTAATTTTAAAACTGTCAGGCAAACTCCATTCAAAATAACATTCTTTTTGATATTTATTTCCACTCTTAGTTCCTCTGAATGAGAAAGCCAAATCTTTAACCTGCACCCAGAATCAACAACTGTCTCCGGGCAGAAAATTGTCAGTGATTATTTGCGCTCCTCCGAACAGTATACTTCTGAAATCCTATCTTGCTCTCATTGTTTCCATACATCTCTAATGACTTTAAAAATATAATTTTCTAATTTATCCTTACTTGTTAATGTGGGATAACAGGACTGTTAGATCTTTCTGTATTCTACCTAAAATCTGAAATCCAGAAACATTATTATAAAATGTTATATACATAATTTATTTTATTTCTCTTTAATTTTATATTTGCTATGCATAATCTGTCCCTATTTTCTTCTTTGATCAGCACTGCTAGAGATTTGCTTTTCAACCTTTTAAAGTATATTTTAATATCATAAATTTTCTCTTTTTGTATTTTGTCTTAATTTAATAGAATGTTCAATTTTTCTATTATACACCTTGTATTTCTTTTGGCTTGCTCTTTTTGTTCTTTTCCATATTTTGAAATCAATGTGTTTGCTCTTCACCATTTTTCTTTCCTTATAAATGTATTTAAATCCGTACGTTTCTACAGTTCTCCCGCTTTAGCTCTGTCCTAATGTCCATTAGCTTTTTCTGTCATCTGAATGTGTATATAAACACCATGCCACAATCTACATATGAATGTTAAAGCCCCAGAAACAATATTTTCTTAAATGTTCCTCCCACATTTTTGTGAACAAAAAAGTGTTCCAAGTTTGAAAAATCACTTTTTATTCTTATATAGCCTCAGTGCCTATTGGCATGTTAATTGTAACCAGAAATTTGGCAGATAAAATACAGTTTGGCATTTTATATACCTAAGATTTGCAAACATTTCTTCACACAGCTCCTTCTTTTCTGATTATGCTTAATAGAAAAATTTAAAACATATTTCTATGGTATTTATAAGGATATCTATCATATTTTTATTCTTATGCAGTGTTTTTGGAACTATATCTAGTAATTTGTTGCTCTCTTTATCACTACCATTTAATCCTTGTCTGGCTTTTATTCGTCTAGTGTTAAGATTTAGGGAAGCAGTACAGATTAGTAAATATGATCCTGTCCAATAGATCCAGTTTTGTATGTTGACAATTTATATGTCTGTGACCTTAGGGAAGTTACTTAATCTTTTGTCTCTTATTTTCCTCAATTTAAATTTAGGGTAAATAAATAAAATCTATTAAACTGGGTTTTCATGGAAATTTAATATATTTATACATTTAAGGATTCTAGAATCATACAAGACACATAACAGATGCTTAAAATTTTCATCTATAAAATCTCATTTCAATACAGAGTTTCACGTAGATACCAATATAATTAAGGGAAGATTACTTATACCATGCTACCTCTCACAATTTTATGCTTGTTTTTGCTCCTTCACGTATCCTCCATGCAACTATTGGAAATGAAGATCCTTAAACTAGACACTCAATTAACAAATGATTAAAGGCTTTTATTGTAAAATCAATTCTATCAAATATATGGCATAATTATATACATATAAATTTACATATATGTATATAATTGTATGTAGTTATAGATATACATTCCAGGATATATATTCTATACTAAGAAACACTGATGTTTGAAATTTACAAGTTTTAGAAATAGGTTTTCTTATAATCATTAGAATAAAAAGATATATTTTCATCATTTATTTAATAATTTAATTCCATACTATTTCATTATTTTGTTGGGGTTTTTTTAATTGTTCTCTAATTTATTTTTCTCTTTTATTTATTTATTTATTTTTTTAAATACATTTGTCTCTGCCTCCCCCCACCACTTTCCCTTGCCCCCTCCCTCGTTCCCTCCCTCAGCTCTTCCCCTTTGGTTTTGTCCATGAGTCCTTGCTATATGTTCCTTGACTTTCCCCTTCCCTTCCCTTTCCCTGCTCCCACCCCTCCTTCCCTCTTGTCTCTGTTGATTTCTTTTCCTTTCAGTGTTGCTGATCATATTTTCCTTGCATGTTTGTATTGTTGGTTAGGTTCCGCTTATAGGTGAGATCATATGGTATTTGTCTTTCGCCCCCTGGCTTATTCCGCTTAGCATAATGCTCTCCAGTTCCATCCATGCTGTTGCGAAGTTTAGTAGTTCTTTTTTTCTTTCTGCTGCGTAGTATTCCATTGTGTATATGTACCATTACTTTTTGATCAAATCATCTACTGATGGGCATTTAGGTTGCTTCCAACACTTGGCTATTGTAAATTGTGCTGCTATGAACATTGGGGTGCATAGGTTCTTTTGTATTGGCGTTTTGGTGTTCTGAGGGTATAGTCTCAGCAGGGGAATCGCTGGATCAAAAGGCAGTTCCATTTTCAGCTTTTTGAGGAAATTCCACACTGCTTTCCACAGTGGCTGCACCAGTCTGCATTCCCACCAACAGTGGACTAGGGTTCCCTTTTCTCCACAGCCTCGTCAACACCTGTTGTTTCTGGATCTGTTTATGATGGCCATTCTGACCGGTGTGAGGTGGTACCTCGTGGTGGTTTTGATCTGCATTTCTCTGATGGCTAGTGATGCTGAGCATCCTTTCAAATGCCTCTGGGCCCTCTGTATCTCCTCCTTGGAAAAGCGTCTGCCCAGGTCCTTTGCCCATTTTTGGATTGGATCGTTTGTCTTCTTGGAGTAGAGTCGAGTGAGTTCTTTATATATCTTGGAGATCAAACCTCTATCTGATGTATCGTTAGCGAATATATTTTCCCATATGGTTGGCTCCCTTTTCATTTTGCTGATGTTTTCTTTTGCCAGGCAGAAGCTTCTTATTTTGATGAGGTCCCATTTGTTTATTCTTTCCTTTATGTCCCTTGCTTTAGGAGACATATCAGTGAAAAAATTGCTGCGTGGGATATCTGAGAGTTTCCTGCCAATGTTCTCCTCTAGGACTTTCATGGTGTTGTGACTTATATTTAAGTCTTTTATCCATCTTGAGTATATTTTTGTGTATGGTGTCAGCTGATGATCCAATTTCAATTTTTTGCATGTAGCCATACAGCTCTCCCAACACCATTTGTTGAAGAGGCTATTATGGCTCCATTTTATGCTTCTGCCCCCTTTGTCAAATATTAGATGTCCATAGAGACCTGGGCTTATTTCTGGGCTTTCTATTCTGTTCCACTGGTCTATGGGTCTGTTCTTGTGCCAGTACCAAATTGTTTTGAGTGTAGTGGCTTTGTAGTAGAGTTTGATGTCCGGTATTGCGATCCCTCCTACTTTGTGTTTCTTTCTCAAAATTGCTGTGGCTATTCGGGGTTGTTTATGGTTCCATATAAATTTTTGAAATGTCTGTTCTATTTCTGTGAAGTACGTCATTGGTATCTTAATAGGGATTGCGTTGAATCTATAAATTGCTTTGGGTAGTATGGAGATTTTTGAGGATATTAATTCTTCCAATCCATGAGCACGGTATATGCTTCCATTTATTTGTGTCTTCCTTAATTTCTTTCTTCAGTGTTGTATAGTTTTCTGTGTACAGGTCTTTTACGTCTTTCGTTAAATTTATGCCTAGGTACTTTATTTTCCTTCTTGCTATATTGAATGGTATTTTTTCTCTGATTTCTTCTTCTTCGATTGCATTGCTGGTGTACAAAAACGTCTTTGATTTCTGAATGTTGACTTTGTATCCTGCTGTTTTGCCAAATTCACTTATCAGGTTGAGGAGTTTTTTGGTAGAGTCTACAGGGTTCTCTATGTACACTATCATGTCATCTGCAAACAATGATAGCTTTACTTCCTCCTTTCCTATTTGGATGCCTTTTATCTCTTTCTCTTGTCTGACCGCTGTGGCTAGGACTTCCAATACGATGTTGAAAAGAAGCGGTGAGAGTGGACATCCTTGGCGTGTTCCCGATCTTAGTGGGAAAGCTTTCAGTTTTTGCCCGTTGAGCATGATATTGGCTGTAGGTTTTTCATATATGGCCTTTATTACGTTGAGGAATGCCCCCTTTATTCCCATTTTGCTGAGTGTTTTGATCATAAATGGGTGTTGTACCTTATCGAATGCTTTTTCTGCATCTATCATGATGATCATGTGGTTTTTGTCTTTTCTTTTATTTATGTGATGTACCACATTTACTGATTTGTGTATATTGAACCATCCCTGCATGCCTGGGATGAATCCCACTGGATCGTGGTGGATAATCTTTTGAATGTATTGCTGGATGCAGTTTGCCAATATTTTGTTGAGGATTTTAGCATCTATGTTCATCAGTGAAATTGGCCTGTAGTTTTCTTTCTTTGTAGGGTCTTTATCCGATTTTGGGATCAGGGTGATGCTGGCCTCATAAAAAGAGTCTGGGAGTGTTCCCTCCTCTTGGATTTTGTGGAATAGTCTGAGAAGGACAGGGGTTAGCTCTTCCTTAAATGTTTTGTTAAATTCTCCTATGAAAACTTCCGGCCCTGGGCTTTTGTGTGCTGGGAGTTTCTTGATTACTGCTTCAATTTCCCCAGCTGTTATTGGTCTGTTCAAGCTTTCTGTTTCTTCCTGCTTCAGTGTTAGAAGATTATACTTTTCTAAAAAATTTGTCCATTTCATCAAGATTTTCAATTTTCTTGGCATATAATTGTTCATTATAGTTTCTGATGATCATTTGTATTTCTGTGGTATCAGTTGTTATTTCTCCTCTTTCATTTCTGATATTATTAATTTGGGTCCTCTCCCTTTTATTCTTGATGAGTCTGTTTAAAGGCTTGTCAATTTTATTTATCTTTTCAAAGAACCAGCTTCTGGATTGGTTGATCCTCTGAATTGTTCTTTTTGTCTCTATGTCATTCAGTTCTGCTCTAATCTTGACTATTTCCTTCCTTCTACTTGCTCTGGGATTTATTTGTTGTTGTTTCTCCAGTTCTTGAAGTTGTAGTGTTAGGTCTTTTATTTGAAATGTTTCTATCTTTTTTAGGTAAGCTTGTATTGCTATGAACTTCCCTCTCAGACTGCCTTCGCTGTGTCCCATAGGTTTTGGACAGTTGTCTGTTCATTTTCATTTGTTTCCAGAAATTTTTTGATTTCTTCTCTTATCTCATTATTGACTCATTCATTGTTTAATAGTGTACTGTTCAGTCTCCATGAGTTTGCAAGTTTTTGAAGTTTCTCTTTGAGGTTGATTTCCAGTTTCAAGGCCTTGTGGTCCGAGAAAAAGTTTGGTATTATTTCAATTTTCCTGAATTTGCTGAGGTTTGCTTTGTGTCCTATCATGTGGTATATTTTTGAAAAACTGCCATGAGCATTTGAAAAGAATGTGTATTTTTCTTCTTTGGGATGTAACGTTCTATATATGTCAGTTAAGTCTCTTTGATTCAGTGTGTCATTCAGCGCCACAATATGTTTATTAATGTTTTGTTTGGAAGATCTGTCCATTTTTGACAGTGGGGTGTTCAAATCCCTTACTGTCAGTGTGTTGCTATCTATATCTTTTTTGAAGTCATCCAACAATTTCCTTATAAACTTGGGGGCTCCTATATTGGGAGCATATAAGTTTACAATGTTGATGTCTTCTTGATAGATTCTTCCTTTAAGTATGATAAAGTGCCCCTCTGGGTCTCTCTTTATGGCCTTTGCTTTGAAATCTACTTTGTCTGATACAAGTATGGCAACGCCAGCCTTTTTCTCATGTCCATTTGCTTGGAATATTATTTTCCATCCCTTTACTTTCAATCTGTGTAGGTCTTTTGCTCTGAGGTGGGTCTCTTGTAGGCAGCATATGTGTGGGTCATGTTTTCTTATCCATTCAGCTACCCTGTGTCTTTTGATTGGGGCATTGAGTCCATTCACATTGAGAGATATTACTGATAGAAACTTACTCATCTTTTCTCTTTGTACCTGTGTTCCTCTCTCTCTAATTCTTTTCTTTCATTTGCTTAAACCAGTCCCCTTAGCATATCTTGGAGTGCTGGTTTGGTAGAGATGTATTCTTTTAGTCTTCTCTTGTCTGGGAAACTCCGTATTTCCCCTTGTAATTTAATGGAGAGCCTAGCTGGGCAGAGCAGCCTTGGCTGTAGGCCCTTGCTTTTCATGGCTTGGAATATTTGTTGCCATTCCCTTCTGGCTTGCAGTGTTTCTCCTGGGAAGTCAGCTCCTAGGCGTATCGGGGCCCCCTTGTATGTTACTTTCTCCTTCTCCCTTGCTGCCTTGAGGATTCTCTCTTTGTCTTTGACATTTGCCATTGTAATGATGATGTGTCTTGGAGTGGACCTCCTTGAGTCCCTCTTGAGTGGGGTCCTCTGTGCCTCCTGGATCCATGAGAGCCTTTCTCTCCTCAAATTAGGGAAATTTTCCATCATTACTTTTTTGAGGAGGTTCTCTATCCCTTGCTCCTCTTCTTCTCCTTCTGGTATCCCTATTATACGGATATTACTGTGTTTCAGGTTGTCCTGCATTTCCCTAAATGCCTCTTCATTCTTTTGGAGTCTTTTTTTCCATTTCTTGTTCTTTCTGGGAGCTTCTTTCTACCTCATCCTCCCTCTCACTGATTCGATCCTCGGCTTCATCCAGCCTGCTTTGGATTCCTTCTACTGTGTTCTTCAATTCAGAAATGGTATTCTTCATATCCTCTTGTATCTTCTTGATAGTTTCTATGTCCTTTTCCAGGCTGATATAGTTTGCTGTAAGATCCTGATAGTTTCTCTACAGTTTCTCATAGTTCTCTTTGAGCTGGCTGAACTCATTGAGCTTCCTTAGAACCATTGTTTTGAATTCAGTATCTGATAGTTCCCTTGCCTCTATTTCATTTAGCTCTCTCTGTGGGGAGTCCCCTTTTCCACTCATTTGGGGGGAACTTCTTTTTCTTCCCATTTTTGTGAGAGTCTGTTAAGTATTTTTGTCCTTTACTTTTCTTCCTGGGCCTGCCTCTGAAGATGTCAGTTGTTGACCCTGTAGGACCTTGGGTTGTTTGTTTGAGCCTTCCAGGAGTCTAATGTCTGTGTCCGACTCCTGCTTCGAGCAGTTCTGTGATCCCTTCGGTCAGGGCTGGGCTATTTTTTGGGATCTCTCTGCGCCTCACGCGGGCTCCTTGAGCGCGCTCCCAGCGCGGCAGGGTCCCCCGCCTGCCTGGGCTCGCATGTGCGTGCCCCAGACCAGGGGACTTATTCGCAACCTCGCGTACTCATCTGGCCCCCCTGGCTGGCGTGCTTCGCGGCACTGGTCAGTTTAGGGTCTTCTATTGTGTATTTTCCCCACTTTTGGCTCTTTGGGTGCGTTGCTTGCCCTCGCCAAATGGGGACTACGGAAATGGAGGGAAGTCAGCTCCAGGACTCTCTGGTTAATCCTGTCTCTGGCCTCTCCTCCAAGGACTCTGGGCAGCTCTACTAACTTTGTGGGCCGCTCCACAATTGCGGGCGGGCTGGTCAATTTACGCCTGCCCTTGCCGCTCTGTGCACTCCCTCGCAGGCTGTATGGGTACCAATCTGTGGGAGGCCTTGCCAGCTGGTGCAAGCGTTTTCCAGCCCGTGGGGGTCACACACTCGCTCACCAATCCTCGCCGGTCACTCGGCACAAGTGTGAGCACCTGCACTGGGTGTTTTTGGGGTGTCTATGTGTGTTTTTCGGCTTTTGGCTCTTTGGGGGTGTGGACCCTTCCCGCGCAATGGAGACGAAGGCAAGGAGAAGGAGTCGGGACTCCCCGGTTCCTCCTCCCGTTCTTTCCCCAACGCCTCAGTCTCCAGTCTCTCCTCAAGGCTCTCCCAGCCAGTCTGCACTCAGCCCCGCAGCTCACACGCGCACAAGCTGTGTGAGGAGTGCACAAAAGGCAGGTTAATTGATTCCCTTATGCCTGAGAGAGATGGTAGCTGCAGAGTGGGAGGTGTGCCATCACCGGGGCTCCACCAGCCGCCGTGTCAGTTCTCTTCACAAAGTTTTCTTCACCAGTCTTTTCCCAGGCACCAGCCCACCCTGCTGCCGCCTGTACCCAGCGATCAAGGAGGGTGGCTGCCGCTGCAACTTTTGCGTTTGCCCTTTAAATGTCTTTTTGCATCCCCAGCCACCTGTCTCTGGCAGAGAGCGCCCCTAAGTTTTTTGGGGTTGCATTTTGTCTGCATTTTCTTGGCTTTTGCTGCTGTAGTTTAGGGGTTTTTGTTTATGATTCAGACCCCGTTCTTCTCTGAGAAAGCTAACTGGCCGTTTCAATGTCCCTCTGGTGCCAGTGCCCGTGGGCACCCAGCCCACCCTCTCTAGCCTCCACCACATTTCTCACCCGTTGGAATGTGTGAGAGTAGAATCCACTGTCCGTGGCACCAAGGCTCCTCTCCCACTATCGCTCCACTACTTGCCAGGTGATTACTCCATTATTTAGTTGCAATTCCAGTTTGGTTTTGGGAGGAGGTCAGCGTGACTCCCATTCACTCCTCCGCCATCTTCTCTCTCTATTTCATTATTTTGATATTAAGTAATTTCTTTGGGGGTTTAGTTATTAATTATTTAATTCTATAATTTTATAAATTTCTACTGACAATTGTTTGGTAGTACATTAAGCCATAAGTAACTTTTTAAAGTTTGTGTCCAAATTTGCATAATAATAGAGATATTTCATCATAGAAAAAACTGAGGTCAACTACTGAACTTAGAGTAGTTACAGGATTTGCTTGAGATGGCAATTATTTTTCTCTGTGGGTTAGACTACTTCTTTGTCATTTAAACTAAATGCTAAATATAGTAATTGAATGTTTAATTTTAAAGCATACATTATTTCTTGCTTATTTCTACAGTGCTTTGAATATAAAATAAAAATATCAGTCTGTCCCAACTTTGTCTGGAAGAACTACATTTATAAATCAATTATTGTTACAATAATTTAATTAATTCAGTAATTCTGAGGTCATTATTTTTCACTTACAATTCTTTATTCATTGTGCTAGGTAAGGCAAAAATGAAGATGAAAATATCTAGGCTGTTATATAAGCTACTTGCACACTGGATTGATCAGATTTAGGAGCTCACTGTAGAATACTATCCCAAAATAGAACACCTTTCCACTGTACCTACAGAGTTATCCCTCTGACATATTGTCAGTTAGCAAGATCTGATTTTCTGCCTGGGTCTTTTATAAGTGAAGGACCTCGGAACTAAGGCTAGAATTTGGATCAGATAAATGAGGCACTTGCTGCAAGCATAAAATTTTAGAGTTCCTCCAAAACTCAATAATCAAAGTAAATAACAGTTTAAATATATACCATTTAAAACAATTCAAGCTGAATGTAATCGTTCACCATGAATAAACAAAAAATTTCCAATAGACTGGACACAACAGTGACATACAGAGCCATAATGTAGAGCCTAGGGCAAGAAAGAAAAACTGCGGACTCCTACGAATGTTTAATCTAGTGTTAGGTTTTTCCCAGAACAAAAATGTATAAGAAAGAGTTGGTTTTGAAAATATTATTGAATTTGCTTCCAATAAGTTCAGGTAAAATGCTAATAGAAGTAAAATTAAAATAATGTTTTGATATAAATAAAACATTTTAAAATTGTAATATTGTAAGTTTTAATGTGTTGACATTTTATTTTTAAATATTTTTAAATTATTTTCATGTAATTATCATGCCTGTTCTCAAGTAAATAGAATTCATATCAAGCTTATTTTCTCATATAAATTCTGAGATTTGAATAATCACTGAGTTTTCACTGAGGTAAGACAGGAGAGTTTTTTTTTTTTTTCTGCAATGAACATTTTCCTGCAATTTTCCATGAAATTCTGCAATAGTTACATGTGTTCTCTGTATCAACCTCTTACTATGAGAGCCAACTACTCCTTTCCATGTTTAGTCCATTCTGTTATCATATATCAAAAGCAACTTAAATGAGACATTATTCAATGAATGCTTGTTTAGCATTGCATTATTAGAATATTAAAACTGATACTATGGGAGAGAGAGAATATATATTATATGTTCAGTAAATGAAATCAGGTACAAATAATGAGCACAACTTTGGAGAAGAAATACTTCCTTGGAATTAATGCTGAGAGAATTATAATTTTATTTCAATAGTTGTGGAAGGGTTCCTGTAAGTGATAGAATTCATGAAGTGTGTCAATGATTTAAGGACAATGACTCATAAAGAGAATGAATAGATAAAGAATACAAATATATAGGTTTTAGAGGAATGAAGCTAGCCATAGCAGAGTGGGATATAAGAAAAACAAATATATACACTGGCTAACTTAACCTGCTGAAAGAAATTTGCAGCACAGTGAAAAGATATTGGTCAGTAAGGAATATACTGCTAAGTCAGATAAATAATTCACAGATAACTCAGTCATGATCATCATTATCATTTTCATTGGGATGTGAAAACTGGTACAATTTTAGAGTGCCTACTGTGGGCCAGGAGAGTGCCGAGCTTTCAGTGGTATACAGTGTGGTCGGAGTTAATACCTTCTCCATTTTTCAGTTAGAAGAAAAAAAAAAAACTTGAAAATATTAAAAAACTGCCCAAAGTCGTATAACTCTTTAAGATAGTATTGAGGTTGGAAACTTGCTTTTTTATCTGCTAGGTCCACTCACTCTAACACGTGACAGAGAAGTATCAGAAGGAATCCATTAACACATAAGAGATTGAACTAGAAGACATTTAGTGACCCTTACCAACTGTATGAACTGATCATAGAAACTATATCATTATCCTGTGCCACATTAAGAGAGCATCAGAAAACATCATCCATATCATTTTAGGTGAGAAAATACCATTCCTTACAGATCTGCAACTGTAAGGTCATACAACTAAATGTAATGTCATACAACTCAGATTGTAATTTTAAAAATTTCTCCTTTAAAGAGTCATCAGTAGCTCTACAAAAATGTATTTGTTTTCTCATAGTTCTTTGATTTCATGGTTATTCTAATTCTGATTTCAATGGGTAAGGGTGTATTAATCTATTTCTATTTTTTTGCTAAATTAAGTATACATTCCAAGTTTTGGTGTCCTCTCTGAGCCTTTATGGTCCTCACCTGTTTGCTTTTTTCTTATGATACTTACATCTCTATTATATGAAATGTTTTATGTGCTATCAAACATTATGTTGGCTTTCAAGGTCCTTATTATCTAATTAAAAGAAGACAATATAACACAGTTTAAACAACATAGATTTTGTAGTCAAATGTCTTTGAATCCTACTTCTACCATTCTCCGCTTCTAGGATCTTGAGTCATTATTTAATAACAAAATATTAAAAAAAAACTCAGGTTTTATTTCCTCTTCTATAAAATGGATGCTGTTTAGTTTTAGTGATAATGTTTTAAATCATCTAACATCATGCCAGGTCATGCACACAAGCAGTAAACATGGCTATTAGTAGCAATGGCAGCATCACCTAGGTCAAATTTGTAATAAACTAAAATTTAATAGTGTAATTAGAAAGTAGACAATATTAACTAACATTTATATTAAAACAAACAGTTCAATAGCTTAACTAGTTCATAATTAGTCAATCTGAAAACAAAATTGTAAGCTTTATGTGTGGTCATCATTACTGTTTTGTTTGATATACTGGGTCTGATACAGATAATGCCCCTTTTTTATTACAAATCATAAGCATGTAATTCTGTAACGTAATGATATCACATTCAAGCACAGCATATGACATTTTAGATGAAATATTCAAATTAAAACTAAATTATTACACTGGTATTATTACCCTACCAACCACACTCAAGCAGGCGTTACTTCTGTTGGGTCCTGTATAACTCAGTGTCTATCTTGCTTTTGTGACAGGAAAACAAGAAGCTGGGAAAATTCCTAGGCAAATGGAATGGGGAAGCTCAGACAAGAACATTGAACAAGGCCAAACAGTCTGAGCAACTTAAAGCCAGTTGGTGAATCACCTTATCGCCCGTAACCAAGGACACTTGAGAACAAATGGTTTATTCCTCTCCTCCCTAAGCAAAGAAAATATAACTTAAATATCCCTGGTTTGGGAAACAGGGAACAGAAACCCAAGGAAAACCCAAGGAAAGATGAAGTCAGGGAAACAACAAAATCCTTATTAACAGACAGACTCAAAACAAAAGTAAATCAGTATAACAGACCAAAGGATATTCCCAGACCCTGCTATGTGCTCATTATGATGCATCAGCATATTAGAAATGCACCTGGAAAGCTGATGAATATTCTGCTGAAAACTTACCCTAAGATTCTCACTTGCAGAAAAAAGATAAAAAACCCTCAGGACAAAGACTCAGGCTGAGATTGCTCTAGAGCACGCCCATGCCTCTTCAAGGACATGAACCTTTTATTTCCTTCTAAACTCTAAGGGTCCCAAGGAGACTTGCAGCCAGGGGAGCAGCGGGCAGTGGCAGCTGGATGCGAGCTTACCCGCTGATCCTGTCTCCAGGGCGCCCTTTTCCTCTGACTTCCCAGTGAGCTAATAGCAGCCACGCCTTGGCTTTCTCCTTTCCTGTAATTTTCCTAGAGAGCCAAAGCAGAGCACCACCTAGGCTCTCTCCTGTTGCTTCTTTTACCCTAAGTCTTTCCTTTGTTTCACTGTCCCCAGCCTTAATAAACATACTCTCAAAATCACTGGACTTGTGTTATGAAATCTTTCCTACACAAAGTCAAGAAGCAACACACTACAGGCCTGCCTTAGGCACACCCGCTCCAGACCGGTTCCTGTCTGGTAACATTTTCATGGCATTCATTCTATCAGATGTGTTAAAAACCAGACTAGTACAGTTATTTAAAACGAGACTAACAAAATAATATTCACATGAATCACCAGAAAACAAAGGGATATAAATATTATTTCAGAAATTGTAATTGATTTTAGGTAAGCACACAGGCTTCAGAGTTATATAGGCATAGGTACAAACTCCAGCTCTAGTCAACAACTCTACGTATAATTTTGAGCAATTTACTTACTTTATCTCAGCCTCCTTTCTTCTTTTGAGAAATGAGAAAAATTAGCACCTATGTAATAGGCTTTCTGTAGGATACAGTATACATGCCAAAAATATTACCTAAAGTCATCATCATCACTCACTTTAGCAGCACGTTCATCATCCTCATAAGTATTATTATCAGTAACACTAGCCTGGACTTTTGACTAACTGCTATTAGTATATAAACCAATAATAATTAGCGAGATATAATTTTTAAGTGTTATTTTTTGAACAATATATGAAAATTTCAGGAACAATGCAATTTACTTTATAAAATATACTGACCAGATCATTTATTTCATTGTGTAGTTGGGAAATAAAGCAGTTCAGTAATTTCTGAGACTCTGTAAAAACTTCATTTTCCCATTTCCAACAGAATGCAATAATAAACTATGGGAACAATAAGGTATTAATTTACCTCTATGCAGACATTGCATTACATAAGATTTCTACTAGCTTAATTAACTTTTTATTTTACAAAACCTGCGAAATATACACCTTTCCCAAGTCCCCAAACAACATTGCAGATCATGAATTTTTCATTTTTTCAACTTTCTCTTTGCCACTTAAAACATTGTAAAGTGAAGATAGTAGATTGTTTAAGACTATGTAGTTTTAATCCATGCATTAACATAGATTATATTCTGATTTCAGAAACCAATGATTCTGAATGTATCCAAATGTTTTTATATAATCATCATAAAATGGGGAAAAATTATGATTTCAGGGCCCATCTAAATCCCTTGCATACAACCAGAAATTCAAGCAGCATTAATTGAGTGTCTATTGTGTGGCCCAGTGATGAGCTAAATGCTAGACAGTATATTTTCATGGTTTACACTCAACATTAGAATTTTTAATTAGTTTTGAACTTAGGGTTTAGTTATAGTATGTAACTTTTTTATATTGCTTAGTTTAACAGTTTGATAAAGCATTGAATGATTGTTTTTCCTATGTTCCTATGACTGTTTCCGCTGTGTGTGTGTGTACATATATATACACACACTAAATATAAATGTATACAAATATAAATATATACACTTGAATATTTGAATAAAACAGCATAATTGCTCTACAAACTGAAAGTTTAACAGCACCTTTCAAAAGTAAAACATTCACATCTGGCAATGATGCTCTACTTTATTAAAAATAGATAAATAAAACAAGAAAATAAAATAAAATGCCTGAACAGTATGATTGCTTCTGTGCTTATTTTAGCTTTAGATTTTTTAAAAAACTCAAATGGTTTCTTGCCCCTCTGAAGATTCCAAGCAGATCTTTTTATTATTAAGTAGTTGGATCAGCTTATTTGAACCTAGTTTCTTATGTGTTCTTTTTTTCCTGTGGTTTTTTTTTTTTATTTTGGCTCTTTACACATATTTGTATTTTTTTTATTTCATTTTCATTGAGATCAAGTTTCCCTGACAAACTGGTATCCTTATTACTATCCGCCATTGGAATTTTTATTTTGTTTTAGTTTTTTAAAATTGTATTATATTGATTCTGCTGTTACAGTTGTCCCAATTTTCCACTTTTGCCACCATCCACGCAGCAACCTCCACTCCCTCAGGCAATCGCCACACCATTGTTCGTGTCCAAGGGTCATGCATATAAGGCCTATATTGTACTTTACATCCTCATGCCTATTCTGTAACTACAAATTCGTACTTCTTAATCCCCTCACCTTCCACCCATTTCCCTACACCCTCCTCCCATCTGGCAAACATCAAAATGTACTCTGTATCCATGACTCTGTTTCTGTTCTTCTTGTTTGCTTAGTTTGTTTTTTAGGTTCAATTGTTTATAGATAGGTTTGTTTTGTCAGTTTATTGTTCATAGTTTTGATCTTCTTCTTTAAAAAGTCCCTTTAACATTTCATATAATAATGGTTTGGTGAGGATGAACTCCTTTAGTTTTTTCTTGTCTGGGAAGATCTTTATCTGCCCTTTGATTCTAAATGATAGCTTTGCTGGGTTGAGCAATTTTGGCTGTAGGTCCCTGCTTTTCATGATGTTGAATATTTCTTGCCAACCCCTTATAGCCTGCGAAGTTTCTTTTAAGAAATCAGCTGACAGCCTCCTGAGAACTCTCCTGTAGGCAACTAACTGATTTTCTATTGCAGCGTTTAAGATTCTCTCTTTATCTTCAACCTTCAGCATTTTAATTATGATGTGTCTTAGACTGAGCCTGTTTGCTTCCATCTTGTTTGGGATTCTGTGTTCTTCCTGGATTTGCATGTTTATTTTCATCACCAAATTAGGAAGTTTTCTTTCATTATTTTTTTAGATATATTTCCAACATCTTGCTCTTTCTTTTCTCCTTCTGGTACCCCTATAATGTGAATGCTGGAATACTCGAAGTTGTCCCAAGGCTGCTTACACTGTCTTCGTTTTTTTGGATTCTTTGTGTGTGTGTGTGTGTGTGTGTGTGTGTGTGTGTGTGTGTTGTTCTGATTTTTTTTCTTCCTTATGTTCCAAATCATTGATTTGATTCTTGGCTTCATCCGCTGTACTGATGTTTCCTTATAATTTGTTCTTTATTTCAATTAGTGTATCCTCCATTTCTGACTGGGTCTTTTTAATTTTGCTGAGGTCCTCACTAAGTTCCTTGAACATCCTTATAACCAGTGTTTTGAATTTTGCACCTGATAGATTGGTTATCTCTATTTTGTTTAGTTCTTTTTCTGGAGTTTTGATTTGCTTTTTCATTTGGGCCATGTTTCTTTGTATTCTCATTTTGGCAGCCTCTCTTTGTTTATTTTTATGCATTATGTAGAGCTGCTATGACTCCCTATCTTTGTAGCCTGGTCTAATATAGTCAGTGTCCTATAGAGTCCAGTGGCACAGCTGCCCCTTTCACCCAAGCTGGGTGCTCAAGGTGTGCCCTTCATGTGGGCTAAGTATACTCTCCTCTTATAGTTAAGCCTTGATTGCTGTCGGCAGGTCAATGAGAAATATTTACCCAAGACGATTTGCTGCAAGGACTGGCTGTGACCACTGACCACCAATCTCCGCCCTCTCTGGTGGATCAGCTATGCAGGAGCAAGGTGATGGTGCTCCAACATGATCTGCAGCTTTCCACTGGATGTGCTGGCTCTGGGGTTTCTCAGATGATGCAAGCCAAGTTCAGTCCCCACTTATGTTTTTCCCAGGACCACCCTGAATGAGCTATAAAGCAATCTGAGATGGCTACTACTTATAGTGGGCTTAGAGATTCTCAGGTGAAGCCAAGCTGTAAAGTCTGGCTGTTGTTAGTGCTAGGCCTGGGCCACTTAGCAAGACAGGGACTGGGAGCTCACTGAGGCTAAC
Organism: Pteronotus mesoamericanus; assembly: GCF_021234165.1. Lineage (NCBI taxonomy): Eukaryota > Metazoa > Chordata > Mammalia > Chiroptera > Mormoopidae > Pteronotus > Pteronotus mesoamericanus. The sequence goes on along the minus strand of NW_026555245.1, from coordinate 27,037,595 downwards.
TGTTGCTTGTTTGATAGGCTTTAGAAGTTATGAGGCATGAGCCAATCCCAGCCATTCATATGGAACAGTCATGTTAACAGTTTGGGCAGGCCTACAAGTTGAGTGGGACAGAGTCTCAGGGGATCTTCGCAGCAGGGCAAACAGTTTAACCAGGTTGATAGAGTCTCAGATGTGGCACCAGCCTGCCTTCTCTGTGACACAGTGGGTGAAGGGCTCAGAAAAGAGACAATGGCCTCTGCTCATCTATCTGTCTGGAAGAAAGCTGACCTCCAGCTCCTGCCTTGATGACTCTTCAATTCCTCCCTGTATGCCACTGGTGCCTTCCAAGCTGCTACCCTCGTGCTGGAGTTCAGAGGAAGTGAGTCTGATTAAGTTTGTGTGGGGGTTTTTTAAGGGGAACTGCTTGGAACTCTAGAAGTTTCTTCCACTGAAAATCCTCACTGGCTTTTGCAGCCAGAAGTTATGGGGACTTATCTTCCTGGCACTGGAACCCTGGGCTCGGGGGCCTGGTGTGGGGTTGGGACTCCTTGCTCCTGAGATCTCCCTCCAAAATCCAGCACATGTGGATGTGGGACCAGCCTGTTTTGTGTATCTGCCTCTCCTACCTGTTTGGATGAATGTGTTTTCTTTAATTCCGTAGTTGTCAGACTTCCACTCAACTTGATTTCTGATGGTCCTGAGCAATGGTTCTTCCATATATTAGTTGTAGCTTTGACGTAGTTGTGTGAGGAGGCAAGCCGCATTTACCTATAATGCCATCTTGACCAGAAGTCTCCCTTTCTCTGTTTTATTTCAATCCCCTGAGACTCAGTTAGCTTCCTTTCTTCTTCATTACTGTCACCTTAAACTCTATGCATTGACATGCCTTTTCACCAGGACCTGATGTGATACAGAAATCTTTCTATCCCCCTTTCTGGTTGCTCAGGGTGATCATGATTATATCTACCTCTGCAAATTAAAAATACATGGAATACCTAAATTTATAGATATTTAATATCAGCTAGGAGATTCCATATCATATCTCTCTGTCAGATTCTAGTCTAAGTATTTTAAACAAGCAAACATATAAACAAAATAACAACAGCCATCAAAATGTAGAGGCTTACACAGTTCACAAAGGTCGTGCATCTAACTTCCAGTTCCAAGTTGCAATGGCTCTGATGTACATCATTATATTGGTCCATTTTCCACTTTGCTACATGTTGCCACACTGCGCCATCCTGGAAAGCTGTGTAAGTACTTCTTGTCCTGAGACTCCCTGTGTCGTCCAGACTTAATGGAGTTAGGTCCTTTCTCTTTAATATTAAACTAATAATCAAGAGGCCTTATTTTTAACTCCTGAAACACATATAGTTTTTTACATTGCTTTTCCTAAACAATGGGTCTAATAATTTCCTTCTGTTGGTTGCAGTCTTAAATTCTGAAATCTCCTTTGGAAAGAAAGGTGTCCTTAATCTCTATAACAGCTCCTAAAAAGAAGTTGCCCTTTATGAATTTAAAGTGAATGAGGAGAAAGGAGCAAGTTTATTCTTTAGTAAAGCATTCTGTAACATTAAAAAACAGAAACTTTAGTTTCAAAAGTATTAACTTTAAACATTATAAAAATAGATAAAATATTTTAAATGATGGAACTATTACAAAACCAAACAAATACTGTAAATGTAGAAATAACCATTCAAGTATATCATTGCTGAGTTAAGGAATATCTTAGTGTTTCAGTGAACAAGTTCTGATGTTGAAAAGATATATATTTTAATTGATATTTCATTAATTAAGTCACCAAATAAGGTGATTACACCTCTCTTTTACTTTGATCCTTAATCCATAAAATTAATATTACTTAGCTCACAATATTTAGTTTCAGCTACAGTGTTTTATGAATTATAAGTCACACAGCCTAATTCTTTTATATTTTAACATTCTAAATTCAAGATGCTTTTTGCCATCAATATAGAAAAAAGTTCATAATAATTTATTTGGCAAAAATAGGACATTCTTTAATTCAATAAAATGATATATGAGATAATATGTAAAATGGGAGACTATGCATAGGAATTAAGAGCTACACTTTCAAATAACACTATTTAGAATCAAACCCCACTTCTGCCTCTGACTAGATATATAACCTTGGAAAAATTGTTTAACCATTTTTTGCCCTATTTTTATGACTTTTAAAGTGATAATAATATAAACAATAAATACCTCACTTCATTGTCAGCAGAAATTCTGTAATATTTATAACTGATATATAGCCAATGCTCATAAAAACTTAGATAGCTTTAGTAATTCATTTTACATGTATTTATTTATTTTAGTTAAATTTATTGTTTTTTTTTAATCCACTCATTTACTGATGGGCACTTAGGTTGCTTCCAGCACTTGGCTATTATAAATTGTGCTGCTATGAACATTGGGGTGCTATGAATTGGTGTTTTGGGATTCTTAGGATATAATACCAGGGGTGGAATTGCTGGGTCATAAGGCAGTTCCATTTTTAGCTTTTTGAGGAAATTCCACACTGCTTTCCACAATGGCTGTACCAGTCTGCATTCCCACCAACAGTGTACTAGGGTTCTCTCTTCTCAACAGCCTCGCCAGCACCTGCTGTTTGTTGATTTGTTTACGATGGCCATTCTGACCCATGCAAAGCAGTGTTTCATTGTGGTTTAGATTTGCATTTCTCTGATGGCTAGTGATACTGAACATCTTTTCATATGTCTCTGGACCCTGTGTATGTCCTCCTTGGAGAAGTGTCTGTTCAGGTCCTTTGCCCAGTTTTTAATTGGCTTGGTTGTCTTCCTGGAGTGGAGTCCTGTGAGTTCTTTGTATATAATTTTGGAGATCAAACCCCTGTCTGAGGTATCATTGCAAGTATATTTTCCCATACGGTTGGCTCCCTTTTCATTCATGGAGTACTATGCAACAGAAAGAAAGAGCTACTACCCTTCACAACAGCATGGATGGAACTGGAGAGCATTATGCTAAGTGAAATAAGCCAGGCAGTGAAAGACAAATACCATATGATCTCACCTATAAGTGGAACCAAATCAAAAAACAAACAAGCAAGCAAAATATAACCAGCAAGAAAAAAGAAACCAACAGTAATGAGAGGGAAGGAGGAAGGGGGTAACAGGGAAAGGAAGGGGAAAGGTCAAATTAAGGAACATGTATGAAGGACCCATGGACAAAGCCAAAGTGGGGAAGCATTGATGGAGTGAGGTAGGGGTGGGTGGGGCAGGGGAAAGTGGTAGCGGGTAAATGGAGACAAATGTATTTGAACAATTAAAAAAAATTGTGGTTACATTGGTTAATAATATTATATAAGTTTCAGGCATATAAATCTATGATACATCATCTGTATATTGTGTTGTGTGCCAAACATTCAAAGTCAAATCTCCTTTCATTACCATACATTTTCCCCCCTTTACTCTTTACCATCTTTCCAAACCCTTCCCTCTGGTAATCACAATGTTATTCTCTGTGTCTATGCATTTTTGATTGTTGTTCTTGTTTATCCATTTGTTGCTTTCAATTTTATATGCCACAATGAGTGAAATCACAGGGTCCTTAATTTTCCTGCCTGACATATTTCACTTAGCATAGTAAAACAATTTAAATCTCTTTTGAATTTCAGGCATCTGATTTTTTTTTCTGAAACAAATTAGATAGTATCCCATAGCCCCAAGATTAAACTAATTTACTCTATGAAGTTTTGTCTTCTTGACACACATGCCAATGATACAGTCAGAACAAATCTTTAGTTTTAAACTTCTGTTCATTCAGTCACAAAATTTTCTTTGTGTTCTAAATGGTTAAATGTATTTCATAAGTGCATACAATTCTAATATTTGTATCAGAGTATATTTCTGGCAGAAATGATGAAACAGGAAAATGGATAGAATAGAGTACAGAAAAATCAGTATGAATGAGTTTCAGAAAACGTCCTCAATTTAAATAAAATGTTGCCTTTCTAGAAATTAACATCAAGGGGAGACACTAGCCCATGCCCTCTGAAAAGGGCTGCTTTTCCTTTTTCCTACCTGAGCCAGCTTTACCAGTTGTTGCCTGTTCTTCTATTTGTAGCCTGGAGTCTGGCTCCCATGTTAGGTCTGGTCTTGCACTGAAAGAAACCACATAAGTCTATGCAACTAAAGTGTGTGTGGTGGGAGAGGGGTACCTTAACATTCCAAATATCTCTAAATCTGTTTACTTACCTGTTTTAGCTTTAGTTTCTTAGGGCTGCTGTACAAAAGTTTCACCCACTGAGTGGCTTTAAACAAGAGACATTTATTGTCTCACAGTTCTGTAGTCTTGATATGTGAAGTCAAGATATTGTTAGGAAAAGATCCTTCTTTGCCTTTTCCAGCATCTGATAATTGTGGGTGTTCTTGGGCTTGAAGTTGCATCATTCCAGTCTTCCGTCTCTTCCTCTGTCTTCATATGGCTTCTCCCTGTGTGTCTCTATGTGCTTACATGGCCATCTTTGTATAAGGACACCAGTCATACTTGATTAAAGTGCTTCCCTGTTCCAGTATGGTATCATTTAAACTAATTATATCTAATTAAAAAGATCCTGTTTATAAATAAGGGTATGTTCTGAAATATGGGAGCTTAGGGCTTCAACATGTTTTGGGGGACACAATGTATACTAAAACACTATCATAGAGATATATGCCCTATAGTAATTTTAAACACTACTTGTATCTTAAAATTTGGCTGATATGTCACTCGGGGCTTTGGACTTATAGAAACTTTGCATGCCTTCCTTAAGCCTAACATCAAGATTAGAAACCCAAACTATTTATTAACATAGCTCAGCCATATGTGAAGTCATAAATACCAATGTGAAAAGCAAGTGTTTGTATACTTAAACTGAATTCCTTCAATGTGCTCATGCTAGAATATCCTTTTTTTTTAATTGCCTACAGTGTAGGAAAAAAATGTTGCAGACACACATTATTTGGAGTTTAATGAATATTATTTCCTCAACTTCTATTATAAAGCATTTTTAAAACTCATTTGAACAGAGCATGCTAATTCTCGTCTCTCCAGTTCTTTGATCTCTTGCTTTTAAAAACTCCCTCTTGATTATACTTTGGTAGCAAGTCCCAAGTTTATTTCATGGACCTTATCCTTACCAGTAAATACATCATCTACAAATTCTGCTTTGAATATCTCTCTCACTCCACTCATCACCTCTCCTAATTTACTTGCTTTACACACACCTGGGCATCATTTTTAGACTCACAGGCACATTATCTGTGTGGTATTCCTTTTGTATCATTTCTCTTACCTCTTTATTGCCTACCTTTGATTCAGTGGTCTTGAAGGCATTCTCAATCCTTTTGTCCTTCTTTCTGTCAGTTTTCTTGACCTAAATAAAACTCACAACTACTCACTTTTTTGTCCCCTGAATAGGTAAATGTTGCTAAAAATGATAAAAATCAATTGAACCATCATACTTTAACTTCATAATCAAAAACCTAAAATGGATATTGAACACTGCTCTGTAATCAAATACAATTTTCCTTATAAGTTCACATTCCTATTCTCCAAGATGACTATTATATTATTTTTCTTTTCTTCTCAGTCCATTCATAACTCTCTTCTAACATACTCTCAACTAATGATCTAGCTTTACAATTTTCTTGTAATGTGCAATCTAGCAAAGGGCATTTATTCCTTTTCCCATCCCCAAATCCACAAACCAACATGTAGCAATAGCCTTGTATCAGTGTTTCTATCTCTTACTTTGATCTATTTTCTGTCATCTGACTTCTGATTTCTCTGTTAATACAGCTATATAGGATCATTCCCATTCATATGAAACCTTGTTCTAAAACCTACTTTCTAAATTAAAAAAAGAAATAATATAAATAACATCATAAAAAGAAAAAAGTCAACAAAGCAACTCTACTTTGACCTTGCATCTGCTTTCATGTACCCTATTCCTTTATATCTCCTGAAACAAGTTATCAGCATGTGTCAAAGTCTCACTATATTAATCCTTTGAAAAAATATTTTATTTGAATGTTTTCTGAGTAAGAAAACTACATATATCATATAATATATATGAAACATAGTGTTAAAGATTCTTTTTCTACCAAATATTCTGTTACTTATAAATCAGATACACAGCCACATGGAAGGGATTATAAATATTGTTTGGCTATTTGCCAAAAGGAAAGAGCAATAGTTATGATGAATAGCCACTCTTTGTTATATCAGCTTATTGACAGTTCATATATGTAGAAACTGAAATGATCATAACTATGGAAGAGCAAATTTACCGATTTGGAGTGAGCCATGGGCTAAAATATCAAAGCTCAAGGTATTTGTAAGTCTGTATATTAATACAATAAGGAGCAATAATACATGGTTTAGTCTAATAATCAAAGCTGTTTTAAGCAGAAGTGAGACAGTGTTTCATCTGAGAGTAGAAGTGAGGAAAAAAGGTGTCAAGTTCAACAAAACGGCTCTGGTCTTAGGGATATAAAACACAAAACCAGAAAAATGGTAGGTTTCCATCAGTGTATGAATGGGAAATAAAATTAAAAAAAAACAACATTTGAAGATGCAGAGAAGTTCCTCATATGGAAATGTTGGGGAAAATGTATTAAAATAAAATGCATACATCTGTAGAACCAAATGGAGAATAAGAGTCTAATATATGGAGTTCACAGTCATATAGCAGGATTTGAAGAATAGGATTCGGATGGGGGATTCTCTGTGGTGTCTTATAAGGGGAGAGAAAAGATGTTAGAAATTATTCCTGATTGCCTGGAGGCAGATCATGTTTGTGAGGCAATGGAGGAGTCAGTAACTTGACATATTATGTAGCGTTTTGATCTCGCTCTTGACTTTTGCTGATTTAGGTCTCCAGTCTAGCACATTGATGATTCAAATAAAGAGCACTGACAACTTTTTGACTTTTACTGGTGAACACATGAATTACATTTTTTCCCATTTAATTTTTGATTTAGTTAATTTTATGAAGAGCTCCTTATATTGAATTGTCCATGAATTTCTGGAATGAGTTGTAATTGATCAGATTATATTGCACATTGATATTTTGTTAGATTTTATTTTTTTAAAAAATAGAATGTTTTCACTTATATGAAAAAATATTTGTAATTTATGTAATTTGTTTGTTTTCATATCATCCTTATCAGTTCTTCATAAAGACATAGTTATCTATGTTCTTTGGTCTTGAATAGTTTAAAGAATATTAGACAAATGATCTTAGTTGCCTATAAATAAGAAGAACATTATATGAATTTTGATGTACTTTTGATAAATCTTTACTAACTTTTCTAATATTTTTCATGGTAATAGGTCTTATCAAGTTTTTTTTTCTTCTTGGATTAGTCTTATTATTTTATATTTACCAAGAAATCATCTGTTTCCTCTCAGGTGTCAAATATTTTCTGACAAAATTTTATGTGGTTTTCTCTTATGATTGTTTTAATCTTTTCTCTAACAGTGGTTATAGCTCTTTACTCATTCCCAATTTTATTTATTTTTGCTCTCTCTTTTTGTTATTCATATTAGTGTAGCTTTATTTCCCTTGTTTGAATCTTTTCCTTTAAATGAATTAGGCTTTAGATAATTTATTTGTTCATGTCAGTTACTTCTATCTATATATTTATTAATTACTACTTCCCCATTTATTTTTATTCATTTTAATGTTTTCTATTATATAAATATGAGGATTAGGAAAAACTTAATAGTTTCTCTTTTTTAAATAAGAATTAAATAATAAAACCATATTAAGATTTGCTGACTGGACAAAATGTCCTTTTTGTATTTACTGCATTTCCGGGGCTATGATATATATTTTCATAGTTAATTTATTATTTCATTTTTTATTTTATTTTCCTACAATATGTATATAGTTGAAAATTGTGGTTTGAAATTATATATATATTATTTTATATTATATTAGAATTAAAGGATATGCTTTCCTAATATTATTTTATTTGAAATATATATTCAGAAATTTTTAGTGTAGTAACTAAACTTAGAGATAAAAGCATATATTTATATTTGTATATTCTGTCCATGAGGAAAAATTATACATTTAATTAAATGTATTTATTATATTATTAGATTATTTTATACTTATATATTTATGGTTACAACATTAATTTGACTTTGAATAATGTATGTGGATAATTCAAAATATAATTGCATTAATCTAGTTTTTATTACTTTCTGATAATTTTTGAAATGTATATTTTCTTGACATGTTATCCATGTATGCCACTTATGGCAATTGCATGCTCTTTAAAGAGTATCTTTTATTTAAAAAAAGTCTTCATTTTTTAAAGGTTTTTACATATAAATAGCATGATGTTTGATACAAATAGTGCTACTCTCACTTATGTGATATTTTAATTTGTTTTGAATTTTTAAGCCAGTATTTTCAATTTTCTTTTTTTCCTTTAAGTATATTTCATATTAAGAATAGTCCATATAAATTTAATATTTTCTGTTATAATGGCAATTTTTAATTACTGTATTAATATACTAGATGACATAATTTCATTCTGGTATTATTATAATTATTATTTTGTCTTACTGGAGTGACATTGTTTAATAAAACCATACAGGTATCAAGTGTATAACTCCATAATACATCATCTGCATACTGCATCATGTGCTCACTGTTCAAAATAAAGTCTTTCTGTTTCCATTTCTCCACCCTTTGCCCCCTTCCTCCTGCACCAAACCCCCTTTCCCTCGGGCAACCCCCACACCATTGGCTATGTCTGTGTGTTAGTTTTTTCTTTGTTTTGCTTAATCCCTTCAACCTTTTCACCCAAACATTCCTTTCTTGTGACAGTTGTTTGTCTGTCCTATGTATCTACTTTGTTTGTTAGATTATTTTGTTCATTATGTTCCACATATAGTGAGATCATATGCTATTTGTCTTTTTCTGAGTGCTTATTTTACTTAGCGTAATGCTCTGCAGGTCCATCCGTGTTGTCACAAAATGTAAGATTTCCTTCTTTTTTACAGCTGAGTAGCATTCCACTGTGTAAACATACCACAGCTTTTTTATATACTCATCTACTTATTTGGCACTGCGGCTGTTTCCAGACAGTGGCTATTTTAAATAATGATGAAATAAACATAGGTATGAATATATTCTTTTGAATTAGGGTTTTGGGTTTCTTCATTTATATTTCCAGAAGTGGAATGGCTGGGTCAAAAGACAGTTCCATTATTAATCTTTTGAGGAAACTCCATAATGTCTTTAATAGTAGCTGCACTGATCTGCCTTCCCAACAACAGTGCATGAGGATTCCCTTTTCTCCACATCTTTGACCAGCACTTGCTGTTTGTTGATTTGTTTATGATGGCTATTCTGATAGGTATGAGGTACTATCTCACTGTGGTTATAATTTGCATCTTCCTGATGGGTAGTGATGTTGAGTATCTTTTCATGTTTATGGGTCATCTGTATGTTCCCTTTGGAGAAGTTGTTCAGGTCATTTGCTGATTTTTTTTAATTTGATTGTTTGTTTTCTTGGTTTTGAGTTGTATATGTTTTTATATATTTTGGAAATTAACCCCTTATCAGATGTATCATTTGCAAATACATTGTCCTATTCAGTGGGTTGTCTTTTCATTTTTCTGATGTTTTCCTTTGCTGTGCAAAAGTTTCTTATTTTGATGTAGTGCCACTGTTTATTTTTTTTTATTTTGTTTTCTTTGAGGAGATATATCGGCAAAATTATCGCCACAAGAAATGTCTGAGATTTTATTGCATATGTTTTCTTGTAGGATTTTTATGGTTTTGCAACTTACATTTAAGTCTTTAATCTGTTTTGAGTTTATTCTTGTATATGGCATGAAGAGGTGATCTAGTTTCAATTTTTTTACACATTTTTGTCCAATTTTCTCAACACAATTTATTAAATAAGCTGCCTTTACTCAATTGTATGTTCTTGCATCTTTTTGTCAAATATTAATTGATCATAAAGGTGTGGGTATATTTCTGGACTTTATTTGTTTTCCATTGATCTATATGTCTGTTCTTACATCAGTACCATACTGCTTTGATTATTATGGCCTCATAGTATAGTTTAAAGTCAAGTAGTGTGATACCTTCAACTTTGTTTATTCTCAAGATTGCCATGTGTTTTTAGGGGTCTTTCATGGTTACATATAAATTTTTGGAATATTTGTTCTAGATTTGTGAGACATCCATTAGTATTTTATAGGAGTTATGTTGAATCTATAAATTGCTTTGGGTATTATGGACATTTTAATGACATTAATTCTTCCTACTCATAAATACAGCATATGCTTCCACTTGTTTGTGTCTTCCTCAATTATTTTCTTCAGTGTTCTATAATTTTCCAAGTACACCTCTTTTACATTTTTGGTTAAATTTATTCCCAGGTACCTTATTTATTTGGTAGTAATAGTAAGTCAGATTGTTTTCTTAAGTTATCTTTCTGATAGTTTATTATGGATATATAAAAATGCCATCAACTTCTGAATATTAATTTTGTATCCTGTTATTTTAATGAATTCATTCATCAGTCCTGATAGATTTTGCTAAATATTTTCTTCAAAATATTTAGCAGATCCCTTTTCTTATTTAATTCTCATCTACCATTATGCAATTCTAAATTTGTAACACTTATTACATCAACTGCCATAATACCTTGTATTTTTTTCTGTTTTTTACTTTCATCTTTATAAACCCTTCACTATTAAGAAATAGAAGTAATAATTAAAATCATAAATGATAATATTGCCAGACTCTAGCTTAAAAACTTTTCACCTTATCAGAAGCATATCACATGACTACCATCATTTTATACAACTTTCACTTTGCTCATCAAATCACATGGGCATCATTTTCTTTCCTCAAATAGACCAATATCTTTTTCAAAAGTGTGCTCATCCCTAGGCCATTTATATGGATGGCTCCTTTTTATTCTTCAGGTATCACATAACACTTCATCTTCTCAAGAATTACTTTCCACCTTAGTTCATCTTCATTAAACCACCATGTTTATTTCCTTTGATTTAGCACAATTAAATAATCATCTGGGTGACATATTAGTTATCTTCTTGCTTTCTGCATTTCTCTTTAAAATGTGAGCTCAAGGACTAGCTTGTTAAAATTGTTCACTATAACGTTGCCACTGCCTAACATAATGGCTGAAATATATGTGCAAATGATTATAGAAAACAATGAAAGTATGTTGTTTGGTGCCCTTTAAAAAAAAAACTGCATTAAAAGCCAAGTAGAGTTTAATACTACACGAACTGCTCTTTTATATACATATGATAGGGGGAAGAAGACATTCAAACAATGGTTGGAATTTTGGGAGACAGAATTAGGCATAGGAATGGTTTAGGTTTACCCTTGTTTTTAGCAGGCACTGGAGGAAAGCCCGAATAATGACAAGCCTCCTGGGCATGGGGACCAAGGACAGCGGAATCGAAAATGGCCAAGCAGAGGAGGAAACAGGATACTAAGCAAAGAGATTGAAACCAGTCTACACAAGAAAGATTGAGAAGGGTGAAAAGAGGGTAGAACAGTAATTTCTCTCAGAAAAAAAAATATGTTATTAATTTTATAAAAGACTACATTTTTCTAGAGTAATTTTAGGTTCATGATAAAATTGAAAGGAAAACACTCCCTGCCCCAGCACATGCAAAAAATCTACAACATTGTCAACATCCCTTACCAGAATGATACATTTATCATAAAAATATTGACAGATCATAATCACCCAAAATTCATGCTTTATAGTATTGTTCAGTCTTGGAGGTTTGGACTATGAGTTTGGGCAAATGTATAATGACATATATTCAGCATTATAGTATCGTACAAAGTACTTTCAGCACTCTAAACATTTTCTGTGCTCCACATGATCTTTTACTATCTCCATAGTTTTGCCTTTTCCATATCACATAAATGGAATCATACAGTGTGTAGTATATAGCCTTTACAGATTGTAGCTTCTTTCAGTTAGTAATATGCACTTAAGTTTTCTCTAAGGTTCCTCCATATCTTTTCATGGCTTGATGACTCATTTCCTTTTAGTGCTGAATTCAGTTTAGAAAGGGATTGTAGTTTTGTCCTTGAAAATGGATCAGCAGTTAATGGGCTTACTGAGCACCCTACAACACAGGTGGAGAAAATAATTTCTAGAACATATCTTGATGGGATAACTTAATGCCATCAAAGGAACCTCAAATGCAAATTTCAAAAGGCTGCTTAACTCATTTTCTTTATATTATACCACATATCATTCTTGACCATGACCTTTTATTCAACCCAGCACTATATGTGTGACATATTTTTACACTATACACTAGTATGAGAGTAAGAATATATACCAAGACAAAAGAAGAAGCTGGAAAGCCTGACTAGAGACTAGTGAAAATCAAGGACAAATTACATGATGCAGTCAATTATTCTTGAAGAGGATTATTAAAGTTCAAAAGACATTAATAACATTGTTGTAAGAAATGGAGTTGGCTTGGTACTCTCTGGTGAAAGAAGTTTATATGAGCTAAAAAGAATTAAATAAATGTGTGCGGGCAAGGAGCAAAACTGAAACAGATATAATGAGAAAGCTGTTAAAGGATCTACATCACCAGGTAATGCTATCTCTCTCAAGCTGAATTTGGGGTGTTCCAGCAAAAGCTAGTAGTGTGTGATATCCATTAATCCTTTGGACAAATCAGGTAGATTTCACTCTAAACATGAATATCACTCTTTTAATGTAACACTGAACCAATGGTTAATCCCTACATCAGATTATGTTTTTGTTGCCAAGCGGAAACATAGGTTATCATGCTGTTCAACACTGCTTGAAATTGCTATATGCCTTAGAATTGTCTATACCTTCTTAAAGTTTTACAGTACATCTGTTTTTCTTGTTCATGAACTTTTCCATCAGAATATATGTATTTTAAGACTAGAAAATTTAACCTTCCGAGAAAACTTACTTTATTGCCTTACTAAGATTATACCCATAGCAGCAGATTTATTGAGCAAAGCAAAAAGATGAATCAACAAAGATGAAAAAACTAGTACCTATGAACCTTCCTCTACACTGATGTATTTGTCATTATTATTTTCTAGACATAAAATAGCAATTCGTTTTCAAATCTTACTTTCATGTAATGTGCACTAAATAAAGACATTGAACTTAAAAGCTAAATTATTTTAGAGTCAATAATTAAATTATAGCTACAAACTTTTAGTATCAGTAAAATAACATGAAAGAGTTCATATTGTAAACTATGACCATTGATATGACTTGCTACTATATGCTAAAACTTTTACTGGGGACACAAACAGGTCTCTTCAAAACTTCATTATTATACACTAGTATGAGAGTAAGGTTTTGGATTATAAAAGTTGAAGATAAATTCTGGGATAATTTTTATGGAGCAAAGCTCATAGTGGTGGACTTAGAGCAAAACTAAGGCCAAGTTGCTGGAACTGATCATGAGAACTAATGAAGTCAAATGGAAAATTTAAGATCAGGTGCTGGCAGGGTGACTGGTACACATAGTTGCAAGTTCAGCTGTGTTATTGCAAAATGTTCTGCTTTAAAGTTCTATCACTGAGTCCTGTAGCTTCCACTGCTCCTGATGGAGTGGGGAAAGAACATTGTGTCATCATATTATGGAGTTTCTGACACAATTTTTAATATATCAGCATTCTGCTTCTACAAATTAATTTATAACACTAAAAAATTATAAAATATTTATTTCATGCTTTATTGTAATATGCTCTAAATTTCCTTCTTTTTCATCTGTAAGTGTTTAATATATGGTAGGCACTATAATAGAATTAAAAAAAATGCTCTTTTGACCCTATATTGAGACCCTGGCTAAAGGCTGATTAGTTCCTCTTCTTAAGCATTTAATTCAACCCACACTCCAATCACTTTTGTTATGGGGGCTCTCACACTCCAGACCAGTGTGCGCCAGCCCTGAGCACCCCAGGGGCAACTACTGCTCCAGAGGCAGCTGCTCTTCTCCTCCTCCAGACAGGATTCAATTCAGCCAACTCACAGCAAGCCCACAAAACCTACCTAAGCCTACTGTACTGGTCATGCATAAACTGCCCCTAGAGCTCTAGTTTACTGTTACCCTGTCCCCTGACACAAAGCCTTGTGTGGCCCTGCGTGGCCCTGCCTGGCAGCCTTCTCTCCTTTGGAGCTGTATCAAAAAAATTCTGCCTTTCACCTCCAAGAGTTATTGTTATGTTCCACTACCAAAAGAACTTTTAAATCTTAAAAAAATAGACACACAGTGCATGTTTGTGAAATTAATTTATAATACATTAAGAATACGTGATTTTTAAAACTGGAGGCAAGTAGAACTCCAATTCCTGGAAACTGGAAGTTTTAAAGAATCAAGTATAACTACAGAGCATGTAGGATCTCAAAAGAGAAGAGCCGTGCATGTTTTCACAGACAGTAGGTTGGAAAAACTTTATCCCTCTTACTATACCGCTCTGCAGTCATCACTAGCCGAGATCAAAGGTTAAAAAGAATGGCTACTGCCCCAGGGAACCCATAATTTAACCACAGCTTTTCACTGTGCAATCCAGCTTCTGCTTAATTTGGGCTTGTGGGCTTCATTTTCTTTTCTTTTCTTTTTTTTTTTTTTGGAGAGACTTTATTTTATTGAAATATATAATCTATTATGTTTTTTCCATTACCATTTAGTCTCCTTATACCCCACTTCCCCCTTAGCATTCACCACACTGTTGTCCATGTCCATGAGTCCTTTTTTCCTTTTTGTTCAATCTCTTTAACCTCTAACCACCCCCCACCTCTAGCAGTCACCTCTTCTCCATCTATAAGTCTGTCTCTGTTTTTCTTGTTAGTTCAGTTCGTTACTTAGATTCTGTATATGAATGAAATCATATGGTACTCATCTTTCTCTGACTGGCTTATTTCATTTAACATAAACTTCTCCAGGTCCATCCATACTGTTGCAAAGGGTAAAATTTTCTTCTTTTTCAAGGCCAAGTAGAAGTCCAATGTAAATGTCCCATAGTTGTTTGATCCACTCATCTACTGATGGACATTTGGGCTGCTCCCATATCTTGGCGATTATAAATAACACTGCAATGAACATAGGGGTGCTTATGTTCTTTCAAATTAGTGTTTTGTGTTTCTTCAGATATAATCCCAAAAGTGGGATTGCTGGGTCAAAAGACAGATACATTTTTAATTTTTTGAGGTATCTCTGTACTGCTTTCCATAGTGGCTGCACAAGTCTGCATTCCCACCAAGAGTGCAAAAGGGTTCCCCTTTCTCCACATCATCTTTAGCACTTGCTGTTTGTTGATTTATTGATGATAACCATTCTGACAGGTGTGAGATGGTATCTCCTAGATGTTTTTATTTGCATTTCTCTGATGATAGTGACATTGAGCATCTTTTCACACGTCTACTTGTCATCTGTATGTACTCTTTGTAGAAGTGTCTATTCAGGTCCTTTGCCTGATTTTTAATTGGATTGCTTGTTTTTTTGGGGGGTTGAGTTTTGTAAGTACTTTAAATTTTGGATATGAACGCCTTATCCAAATATACGTATTGGTGAATATGTTCTCCTATTCTTTTTATTTATTGACAATCCCCTCTGCTTTGCAAAAATTTTTAATTTGATGTAGTCTTATTTGTTTATTTTTTCTTTTGTTTCCCTGGCCTGGAGAGATATATTCAATAAAAAAATTTATGAGCAATGTCCAAGATTTGCTGCCTGTGTTTTCTTCTAGGATTTTTATGGTTTCAGGTCTAACATTTAAGTCTTTGATCCATTTTGAATTTATTACTCTGTGTGGTGTAAGAAGTTGTCTATTTTCATTTTTCTGTATGTATCTGTCCAATTTTCCCAACATCATTTATTCAATAGACTATCTTTAGCTCATTGTATGTGTTTGCTTACTCTGTTGAATATTAATTGACTATAAAGTTGTGGGTTTATTTCTCGACTCTCTTCTCTGTTCCATTGATCTATATGTCTGTTTTGTTGGCATTAGCAGGCTGTTTTGATTACTATTGCCTTGTAGTATAGTTTGATATTAGGTAGCATGATTCCTCCAACCTTGTTCTTTCTCAGGATAGCTGTTGCTATGTGGTACCTTTTTGCTTCCATACAAATTTTTGAAATATTTGTTCCAGTTCTATGAAATAAGTCATTGGAATCTTGATAGGAATTACACTGAATCTAGATTGCTCTGGGTAGTATGGACATTTTAATTATGTAAATTCATTCTATACATGAACATGGTATGTGCTTCCACTTATTTGTATCTCCTTCAATTTCTTTCTTCAGTATCTTATAATTTTCCAAGTACAGGTCTTTTATGTCCTTGTTTACCTAGGTTTTTTCCTAGGTATTTTATTCTTTTTTAATTGTCTAGCAATTGTTAATGGGATTGTTTTCTTAATTCCCATTTCTGTTAGTTCCTTATTAACATATAAAAATTTAACTTATATCTGAATATTATTTTTAAATCCTGCTACTTTGCTGAATTCATTTATCAGTTCTAGTGGTTTCTTGGTAGAATCTTTGGGGTTCTCCATGTACAGTATCATATCAACTGCAAATAAAGACATTTTTACTTTTTTTCTCAATGTGAATGTTTTTTATTTCTTCTTGTCTTATTGCTGTTGCTAGGAATTCTAGTGCTATGTTGAATAAGAGAGGTGAAAGGGGACATCCCTGTCTTGTTCCTGATCTTAATGGGAATGCTTGTAGCTTTTGCCTGTTGAGTATGATGCTGGCAGTCTGTTTGTCATATATGACATTTATTATCTTTAGGTATGTTCCCTGTATTCCTACTTTACTGAAAGTTTTTATCACAAGTCAGTGCTGGCTTTCATCAAAAACTTTATCAGCATCTATTGATACAATCAGGTATTTTTAATCCTATATTTTGCTTAAGTGGTGAATCAAATTTATTGATTTGAGAATGTTGTACCAACCTTGATTTCCTGGAATAAATCCCAGTTGATCATGGTGTATGATCTTTTTGATGTATTGCTGTATTCAGATTGCTAATATTTTGTTAAGGATTTTAGCATCTATGTTCATCAATGATATGGGCCTATAGTTTTCTTTCTTTGTAGTGTGTTTATCTTGTTTTTGAATTGGGATAGTTCTGGCCTCCTAAACTGAGTTCAGGGGCCTTCCCTCCCCTTGAATTTGATGAAATCTTTTGAGAAGGCGAGCATTTTAGTTCTTGAAATGTTTGGTAAAATCACCTGTGAAACCACCTGGTCCAGGGCTTTTCTTTGTTGGGAGTTTTTTTTTTTTTATTAATGCTTCAATTTCATAGGTATAATCTGTCTATTCAGATTATCTGATTCTTCCTAATTTATTCTTGGAAGATTATATGTTTCTAGGAATTTATCCATTTCATCTAGGTTGTCTAGTTTGTTGGTATTTAATCGTTCATATTTTCTTACAATCCTTTGTATTTCTTTGGTGTCAGTTATTATTTTTTTTCTTTCATTTCTCATTTTATTTATTTGAGTCCATTCTCTTTTTTTTCTTGATTAGCCTGGTTAAAGATTTGTCAATCTTATCTTTTCAAAGAACTAGCTCTTGGATTCATTGATGTTTTGTATCATTTTTTTTACTCTATTTCATTTATTTCTTCCATATCTTAATTATGTCCTTCCTTCTGCTCACATTGGGTTTTGTTTGTTGTTCCTTTTCAAGTTTGTTTAATTGTGAAGTTAGTTCATTTATTTGAGGGTTTTTTGTTTTTTTTTTGAGATAGATCCTTAGTGCTATAAATTTCCCTCTTAGGATTGCTTTTCTAGTGTTCCACAAATTTTGGATTACTGTGTCCTCATTTTAATTTGTTTCAAGGTATCTTTTGATTTCTTCCTTAATCTCATTGTTGACCCATTAATTGTTTAATAACATGTTGTTTACCTCCTATGTCTTTGTGTTTTCAGTGTTCTTGTGATTGATTTCTAGTTTCATAGCATTGTGGTCAGAGAAGGTGTTTGATATTATTTCAAAGTTATTAAATTTGTTGAGACTATGTCCTAGCATGTAGTCTATCCTAGAAAATGTTCCATGTGCACTTGAAAAGTATGTATATTTTGCTGCTTTCTGGTGAAATGCTCTGAAGAAATCAATTAAATCCATTTGATCTAGTGTGTCATTTAAGGCCGCTGTCTTCTTACTGATTTTCTGCCTGGAAGATCTATCCATTGAAGTCAATAGGGTATTAAAATCCCTGATTATGATTACATTTCTGGAGATCTCTCCCAGTTATGTCCATCAAGATTTGCTTCACATATTTAGGTTCTCCTATGTTGGATGCATAATTTTTTACTAGGGTTATATCCTTTTGTTGGATTGTTCCCTTTATCATTATGTAGTGTCCTTCATTTTCTTTTACTATAGCCTCGGTTTTAAAGTCTATTTTGTTGGATATAAGCACTGCGACTCCAGGATTTTTTTTTTCCATTTGCCCAAAATACCTTTTTCAAACCCTTTGCTTTTAGTGTGTGTATATCTTTCAATCTGACATGGGTCTCTTGGAGGCAGCATATATATGGGTTTTATTTTCTTACCCACTCAGCTGCCCTCCGTCTTTTGGATGGAGCATTTAAGTCATTTACATTTAAGGTGATTATTGATAAATATGTATTTAGTCCTATTTTATTGTTAGACTGTTTTCCTCTGTTTTTTTCCTTCCCCCTCCCCTTCTTCTCCTTCTCCCTTCTCTCCCCTTCTCCCCCTTCTCCCCTTCTCCTCCCTTCTCCTCCTCCCTTCTTCTCCCCTCCCCCTCCCCTGCCACCTTCTTTTTCTTCTCTTCCTCCTCCCTTCCCCCTCCCCTCCCCTCCCCCTCCCCTCCTCCTCTTCCTCCACCTCCTCCTTCTCCTTCTCCTTCTCTTTCTCCTTCTCCTTCTTCTTCCTCCTTCCAAGCCCTTTAACATTTGTTGCAGTATTGGTTTGGTGTTCACAAATCCTTTAGCTTTTTCTTGTCTGGGAAGCTCCTTATTTCTCCTTCGATTTTAAATGATAGCCTTGCTGGGTAAAGCAGCGTTTGTTGTAGGTCTTTGTTTTTCATCATTTTGAATACTTCATGCCACTCCCTTCAGGACTGAAATGTTTCTTATGAGTGATCAGATGACAGTCTAATTGGTCCTTCCTTGTAGGTAACTACTTGCTTTTCTCTTAGGGCTGTTAGGATTCTTTACTTATCTTTAAGCCTTGTCATTTTAATTATGATATGTCTCACTGTAGACCTCTTTAGGTTCAACTTGTTTGGGACTCTCTGAGCTTCCTGGACTTGTGTGGCTTTTTCCTACATCAGATTAGGAAAGTTTTTGGTTATTATTTCTTCTTGCTCACTCTCTTCTCCTTCTGGTGTTCACATGATGCAGATGTTGTTATGCTTCATGTTGTCCAAGATGTTTCTTAAGCTCTCCTCATTTTTTTTAAATTCTTTTTTCTTTTTGCTGCTCTTTCTAATTGTTTTTTTCCACCTTGTCTTCCAAAATACTGATTTGATCCTCTGCTTCATGTAACTTACTGTTTATTCCTTCCAGTGTATTATTAATTTCAGATAATGCATTTTTATTTCTTGCTGATCTTTTTTATGGTTTCTATGTCTTTTTTCATGCTTTTGAATATCTATATAATCATTACTATAAACTCTCTACCTGATAAATCACTTGCCTCCATTTCATTTAGTTCTTCTTCTGGAAAATTCTCTTGTTCTTTCATTTGGGGTCTATTTCTTTGTCTTCTCATTTTGGCTGCTTCTTTGAATTTTCTGCCTTAGACTTTAAATTAATCAGCTGTCAAAGTGATCAGTTTTTAATGTAATAAGTGTGTGATCAGCAATCAGGCTTACTTACCACGGGGTGGGGCAGAGTAATTCTCGTGGGTGGGGTTATTGCTTCCCATCAAGATTGCTGCCATTCAGAGAGGAGTGCTTTGCCTGAGAGAGATGGCTCTTGCTGTATGGGGAATGACTCAGCACATGGATCCTTGTGTCTGTTCCTTCAGTTCTCTCCCCAGAGCCACCAACCCCAGACTTTCCTCAAGCATCTCCAGTCTACTCTGCCCTCCTTTTGCCAGCACCCATGGTAAATGGCTGCAAATGAAATTTTGTGCTTTGGCCCTTTAAAAGTCCTTCTCAGACTCCAGCCTTCTCTCCCTGGCTAACAGAATCCCTGCTGCTTTTCACAGCTGAATATTATCTGGATTCTTTTCTGACCCTGGTGCTATAGGCTGGGGAGCCCAGCTTGGAGTTTAGACCTCACACTTCTCAGAGGGAGCCCTTTGGCCACTGAAATATTCCAGCATTTCAGTGATGCCCATGAGAGCCAGCCCTCTCACCTCTCCTCTGCATTCCCTACTAGTCATGTTGTGCTGAAGTGTTTTCTTCTGCCTGTCCGTGGTTGTAAAACTTCTCTCCAGCTAGTGTCCAGTTGGATATTTAAGATGATTTCTCTATAACTTAGTTGTAATTCCATATTAGTCCTGGGAGGAATCTAGTATAGCTTTCACTTACTCCTTCACCACTTAGATCTAGGAAAGACTGCATAGTTCCAGAGCTGGTGCAATGGTAGATCATTGAAGTAACATACACAAAAATAATGAAAATGATAGAACCTGCAATGTCACTGAGCACATTTGCAGCTGCATTGCCCAGAGTCTTTTGCAAACAAAGGGAGCAAGCAGGAAGCTCGGCACCAGCACACCCACCTGGCCATACTGCATTGCACCTCTCCTTCAAATCTACATATTCATTTTTAAAAGCTTTTCAAAATATTGTATTTGGTGTTTTCAAGTTACAGATATTCTTTCCTTTTAGTTCCCTTTCTTTTAATTTGAAAGGCTTTAAAGATATTTAGTTCACTCTATTGAGAGAATTAATGTCTGCTGATACAATCTTAATAATTGCATATACCAAGAAGAGTCAGAGGGACCCAGCATACACTGATCAAACTTTATTCCAGAAATATTGCCAAATTGTTTTGTGCCCAGTGACATGTAAGGTCGATATTCTTAACAAAATTAGGTTCAGTTAGCAATGTAGAGGATTTAACTCAAAGGGGATGTGATGGCCAATTTTAAACGTTTTAGCATGATATAAAAAAGGGGATCTTTCCCTACTTCAGTGTTTTCTCAAAATTCCTAAATGGCCTGCCATGTGGACCATTAATAGGATCATGATTTACAAAATACAACATTTTTTATGACATGTAACTGCACACGTATTTCCTACAGCATACAAAGGATATATTACATTAGATAACCATTGCTAAAAATCAGCCTTTACCAATAAGAGCCATTTACCTTTAGCTGTATTTATTATACAAATCTTTTGACTGGTAGTCAGTGTTGGTTTTGATTTTTTTTTTTGCCTTCAATATAAATAACTTAATTCAGTTCTATTAATGATTGCTATTTTTCTGTAGAGCCCCTGAAACAGACTCTCTTTTCTATATACAAAATAGAAATGCAAAAGGAAGAACAAGTTTACACAAGCAGTTTTGAATTGTTTTCATCACAATATTGGCAATAAAATGTCCTATATGTAATATTATATTTGTAGAACACATATAAAGTGTCTTGGTTACAAAATTCAATAAAGTGTGTTATTTCCTGCCAGCTGGCATGTGTTACTAAGAAAACCCATTATAATGTGCCATCATCTACACACAACCATTTTTAATGCACCCTAAAGTCCACTTTTATAACAAGCTTTGCTCCTGAAGTTGTTTCATTGGGGCTATATGCTCTAGAAGTAATAAAGAGAATTAGTAATTTAGACACAGAAAAACAAAAAGGAATTCACTGTGTTTGTAAATTGTGGTCTGTTTGGCTAAGGTAGGTATTTATGAATACTTTGTTGGATTTAGGTGTGATGTAAAGGAAGAGAGCTCAGTTCAACATGTATTAGAGGCATAACATGATTTCACTTTTTTTTTTTTTACTTGTTATCTAGTCATTCTAAATTTAAAGGGAATCCTAGTACACTGTTGATGGGAATGTACACTGGTGCAGCCACTGTGGAAAACAGTATAGAATTTCCTGAAAACACTAAAGATGGATCTGCCTTTCGATGCAGTGATACCACTGCTGTGACTATACACTAAGAATCCTGAATTACCAATTCAAAAGAACCTATACACCCTAATGTTCATAGCAGCACTATTTATAATAGCCAAGTGCTGGAAACAGCCTAAGTGCCCATCAGTAATTTAGTGAATCAAAAAAACTGTGGTGCATTTACACAATGGAATACTATGCAGCTGAAAGAAAGAAGGAACTCCTACCCTGGTGACAGCCCAGATGGAACTGGAGAGCATTATGCTAAGTGAAATAAGGCAGGAGGTAAAAGACAAATACCATATGATCTCACCTATAAGTGGAACCTAATCAACAAAACAAACAAGGGAGCAAAATAGAACCAGAGACCTGGAAATAAGGAACAAACTGACAGTGACCAGAGGGGAAGGGGAAGGAGGGTAAAGGGGGAAAGCAGGGAAGAGGCAAGCAAAAGAGCACGAATAGGACTCATGGGCACAGACTCTGGGGGGACTGACTGTGGGAGTTGCAGGGATGGGGTAGGGGTGAGCGATGGGGAAAAGGCAGGACAACTGTAACCGAACAACAATAACTAAAAAAGGAAAAAGAAAAAAATAATGTTACAAAAACTTTCCCTGATTTCACCTGTAACACGAATAGTTTCATGCCATTTTTCAAAAAATGAAAGCACACGTATCTGCATTATAGAGGTGATATTGTGAAACAGGTGCAGATGTCTAGAATGTCATGAGAGTAAATTGCTGTTTTATTATAATGTGATAAATAAATATGCATGCAGCCTCCTTTCTTTCTTACCCATGAGTGTCATGGATGCTAAAGTTCACCAATAGGCTTTGTGGAGTTCAGGAACCTGTAAGTTGTCTAACACCAAAATACTGTCCAATAGGAGACTTCTGTTTAGAAAATCTCAGTGGATGGTATAGTGGAGTTTTGGTCTCTAGACATATTTTAATACCCTTCTTATATTTAGGGATTTCATGAAGAAGTATGTGTGGCAGAGAATCTATCCTGCTGAAGGGACTAATATATATACCTGCTGCCAAAGGTAACTGTACCAGAGAATCATCCCTTGTTCGGGTTGCACAGTGACTCCTGAGATGCTGGTGCTCTCTGTTATCTCTGCTAAATTAGTCCTGTGTGGGTGTATTGGGGATTCTGTCTTGAATATTCTATATCTGATTTTCCTTGTCTCTCCTGTATATTCTATGATTTACCTAACAATTTTTAAATTTAAATATTTAAAGTGGATATTGTTGCTAATAAATAAAAATCCTGATTAATAGAATTGGTACATAACTAAACTAAATATCTCTTTTGTAGAATTAAAAATAAGATACGGAGATAGAAATCATCAGAATCAGAAGGAAAGCTGGAGAATTTGTGGAGCAAAACCGATACAGATCCACTAGAGAAGAGTAGAGGATACCAGCTTCTGTGGTTCAAACAAGACAGCTGGACCACATGAGAGCCTGGAGCTCACCACAGCTGCTCCTGTTATCCAAGGAGCCATCCACTGTTTCATTATTGATCTGACCTTTCTCTTCCCATCTAAATGGAACTTTAGCTTCCTCACATCTAGGTATATCCCCTTAGCGGTCCCTCACCAGAATGCAAACTTTCAGCACATTCCATGAAGGCAGAGACCAAGTCTATGTCAGTTTTCTGTTCTTTCTTCGTGCTCTGTATATATTATTTAGTTTATGGCATAGTTGGTGGTTCACAGTAGACACTAAATATTTGTTGAACTACATGATAATGAATAAACAAATGGCGCTAAAAATATGACTGACATGCCAATTACATTTACTTGAAAGTGTTTTAGTAGGTTACAAATTAGTCCAATCTTATTCTGTACTACACACACACACACACACACACATGCACACACACACACCGCAGTCCCCTCATGTTCTTGTTTTCATTTTTAGAACTTGAAATGATAGAGGATTTTCTTATAGCTGATTCAGGAACATTTGACACATTAACTTACATAGATTAGCAAACTTCCTTAGTGAAAGAGCTGATTTTTTTCCACCTTCTTTATAAAAATGAAAGTCTTTCTAAGGAAATGTTCACATTATTGTGAAAGCACCTGGTATTATCATTGCAGCTTTCCATCTCCTGCTGCATTAGCTCTAAGTTCTGATGCAATGTTTTTAAATATCTGCCAACAGAGCTTTCCTTCTGCTGCCTTCAATAAATCTCTCTTACCCCATGAGGTTTCCTTTGGTTAATAACACCCTCTAAGTACTTAATGTGGTATTATGAATTGTTGTAAAGGTAGCCTGAACAGTACTTGACCTCACATAGTTCTGTAGATCACAATTGATTTAATGTGACAGACTAAATTCTCCACATTAGCCTGCACCACATTTTTAATACACCAATACAACAGAATTAATCCAAAGGAAACAATTTTGTCAGTGGCTCTAAAGCAGTAAACAGAATACAAATCAGGGTACTTAACTAAATAACGTAGCAAAGATATCTATAAGAACCAAAGTGGGAATCACAGAAATCTGCTGCCTTGTACAATATTGTGTAAGGAGAAATAGAAGCATCAGCTGTCACATGGGGGACTATTTAAGGATGTCAAACATATCCAAAATTATTAGAAATGACATTTTCGGTTTTGTTGGAGAGTGTACATATTTTTAATCTCCTTTTAAACCAAGAGCGCATGTCCTTTACAGTGTATTTCAATCTATTTTAACCTAGCAAACCAAAAACATCACATTGTTTCCCATTAAAAAAATACCAAGAGAGGTACCACACAAACTTCTGAATTTTCTACTTTATTGCTCACTTTTAAATTAAATTCTCAGCGCAATGACTAAAGATGGAAAGTAGGGACACTTCTACTTCTGAATTTATACAGCTGCTCCTTCTGCTTCAGGACATCCCTTCGATCCTCATTCATGTACTAAATTGAAATGGACAACACATTTTAACTGTAATTTTGAAAATACTATGGGTTTTAACTAAATAATGTATAACTTAGCTAAATAATAAAATGTTAACAAGTGCTTGATCAACATTCTTTTTTCTTGCTATATTCTTTTTTATAGACTCTGTGACTATTTCTACAACTTTATTCATAGAAATCTGATTCTTTTCTTTGTGGTTTTTCAACCCCAGGTTTGATAATCTCTCTGTTCTATACATTAAAAAATGTTTCATTAACAACATTCCTTTCCAGGTTCACATTTACCTTTGCAATTTTTCGTTTGCAATCAGTTTATTTTATTTTTCCTGAAGGCGCAAGCATTACTGTTGTTGGTAGTGAAGTTTTCCTTTGATGAAATCAGACTTCAACAGTGACCAGTCTCAAGAATCCAGTTGATATTCCCAGAATGCTCTCCCATATCCCCTAACCATTGTAACTTCTAAGGAGTGGATATGCACTAGTCTACTCATTTTCTCTGAAATGAATGACCCTCTCCATCCACACTGCATTCATTAATTGTACAAACATGGACTGAGTTCCTATGGCCAAGCGTTCTCCCTATTGAGATGAATAAGAATGTCAGGATTTATTACAATTACTTGTTTCCATATCTACTTTTTCAACAACTCTGAGCTCTTTGAGATAAAAATCTATGTTTTTCCTTTTATTTACAGTACTGAGGATGCACTCCACAAAGCTCATTTGAAAGAATGGTTTAGTGATAGTTAATTTTTACAAAATAAGGATGATATTTACCACAATACACTAGATATACTTAGAATTCTCTATTTAAAAAGCATGTCCTATGCAAAATATGTAAAGAAGGACAGCATATATGGGGTTAGATTACATATAAGGTGAAATAAACTGAATGAGAAACCACATATTTTAATAACTTGTTCTTTTCATAGTATTTATTATAAATCAGTATATGCTTCATTTTTCTCTTCCTAGATACTAATTAACTTACCATTGCTTAAGACATGCCTTTCAGTCTCTGTACAAGTTGTGTAAGGGTATTTCCCCTTAACTCATATCAAAACTATAAAATTGGTAATATATGCAGCATACTTCAGTTAAGTAATTTGCACAAGCTCGGTCAGTGTTTCAGAGTACAAAAATTAACACAAAATCCTCTCATCCTTATATATGCAACTCTAATGCCACATTGTTAATTCCTTTAGTCAAGAAGTAAAGTCTAATTCTCCACCTTTCCAATTTGGGCTCTGCCCTTTGTGTGACTTCCTTTAAAGGAGTAGTAGCAAATTGGACCAAAGCAGGTTTGAAAGCCATTGCACATTGGGGTTTTCTTTCTTGGTTCCATTTGGTATCCTGAGATTGCTCAGGTTATTAAAAAAACAACAACAACAACAAAGAAAAAACCTCTAGGACAGCTCAGGCCACATAGAACAGACATAAGCTCTCTTCCCATTTGAACCCCTATAGACCAAGCAGCCTGCCTACAGCTGTACACGCATGAGTGAGTGAGGCCGTCCTGAGTCATCAACCACACACAAATTTAGAAATGAAAAATGCCTACAAGTCACAGAATTGTGAGAAATAAAGTTTGCTGCTTTAAGCAAATAAGTTTCCTTGACGTAAGCCATTTTTCTCTACAAAGCAAATGAATTCAGTTAGTGAGCAGACAATCCAAGAATTAAGCAAAACAATAACCATTTATATTAATTGAACTTATTGTGCTACTGGTTCACTTACTATAATTGGAAGATATTGTAAGCATTTTTCCCATGACATTTGATTCTATGCTGGATGTTAAAGTTTACTACAATATTTATTCCAAAAGAAGAACGCGCATTTTATGCAGAGTGTTGTTGGTTACTTAAGCTCTTTGAGAAGAATGCTCGCGGTCTTTTCCCTTTTTAGTTGGTCTTGAGGTGGTGTTGTTGTTGTTGTTATTTCGTTTGTTTATTTTTCCCCTCACCTGAGTACATTATTTTTTTCATTGCTTTTAGAGAGAGGGGAAGGAAGAGAGAGAAACATTGATGTGAGAGAGAAGCATCGATTGCCTGCCTCCTGTGTGCTCCTGGAAAGGGATCTGTGCCCGGATGGTGGTTGCACAGCACCGCACCTGGGCTTGGGATTAGACCCACAGCCTTTTGGTTCCGGGACGATGCTCAAACCAACTGAGTCACACTGGCCAGGGCTAGGGTCTTTATGTTTTAAGTGCCTTTAGAAAAAAACCTACATAATGGCTGATGGATGTTCATGTTCTCTCAGTTACCAAGGCATTTGCTTAGAAATACATTTACATTTTTTTTTTTGGAAATTCAAAATAAAAGCAATGACAAAAGATATTTTTAGCTACCACCTGTTGAGAGCTGGCTACACACTTAGTAACCACACACTTTGGCAACTGAATTATGTATTAGAACTAATCTAATTGTTACAGTAGTTCTCTCCAGCTGACACATAAAATAATTTTGGTTAATTTATCAAACTTCATGTTGTCTTTAAGAAGTGTAGCTAGGATTGGAACTATGACTTTCCTCGTGTCCTGAAAATATAAGGAATATTTTTCGTTTAGAGATATTTATTAACTGTAACACAACAACACAGTATCATATATCCAATCCGAGTTGTCTGTGATGAATCAAATGTCCTCAGAATCAAAGGACATACAGTGAGAAGTCAAATGCACAGCAAATAAGTCCCCACATCAAGGGCCACCACTTACCATCTTAGTGCCCATTCTTCCTTCCTATTTTGACATCCTTTGTCTAGATTTCCATTACTACTCATATTAATAACAACATTACTATAGTTTTTAATATGCACAAAGTACACCGTTATATTATTCTCATAATTATTAGGAAATAGGCTGGAAAACCAGAAAAGTAAAACACAGTTTAGAGACCTAAGTTTCTTACACGTAAATATTAGCACTTAGCCTGAAACTAACCTCTTGTGACCAGATAAATATTTATTTTTTCCAGATAAAAAGTGTTCTATAAAGAGTTGGCAAATTGTGTTTATTATGAAATTGCTTATAGAGACAACATGAAATGTTTTGAAGCTGAATTCTGCTACTTATTAACTGAGTTAAATTAGTAGTTATATGTTATATTAAACTATTTGAATTTCTTGATTACAATACCTTATAAATTAAGAATATTAGACATCTTGCAAGCTTAAAGACTATATGTGGAAGAATCATGATAAAGAAGACACTCATTAAAAAACTGTATTTGAAAAAAAAACTTTCTTTAACCCTCTGAAGAATATATGAAAGAGTCCCTGACATTCCTCAATATTGAGAAGAGAAAGACCCAGATTGTCCTTGGAAATCTGTCTGCTTATAAGCATAAGCGTCTTTTATTTGCATTGGAAAACTTTCATATATTGATACTACATATTTGTTGAGATCCTGTTATTATTCTGTGTTTTTAAAATCACCTCTCTTATCTGGGTCAGGGAGACCGCAATGTTCCCAAGGGTTATAGCTTAAAATTCATTTTGCACTCCGTATAGATATAGTTATTATGACCAAATTAATTTAGTAACTGGTGTTCATTGATATTTTAAAATATATTAAGTAATAAAAATAACAGTATATTATATTTAATATATATTATCTAATCTAATTAGCATTCTAGAATATTTAAATCCCATAATTTGTCTCCTGGCCTACAAAATCTGCCTCCAAACTTTTAAATTTACTAATCTGTTAAAAGTTCTACTGTCTTTAATGATGTTATTTTCCCCAATTAACTGAGTGGAATGTCATGTAGATTGAATTTCAAATAATTCATTAAGTGGTTAAGAATTAGAACTCATGGATAATTTTTAAAGTTTAGAGCTAGAGGAAACATTAGAGATATTCTACCTCACCCATTAATTTTTTTTTAAGATTTTATTTATTTATTTTTAGGCAGAAGGGAAGGGAGGGAGAGAGAGAGAGATGTGCAGTTGCCTGTCATGTGCCCCCTACTGGGGACTTTGCCCACAACCCAGGCCTGTGCCCAGACTGGAAACCTAACCTATGACCTTTTGGTTCTCAGGTCAGCACTCAATTCACTGAACCACACCTGCCAGGGCTCTCTCATTAATTGTTTAGGCAAGGAAATTCAACCCATTAAATATGAAATTATTTGTTCCAGGTTACATAATATACATGAGACATAGTTAGCATAACAAAGTGTTAGCCATCTTATATTTCAGAATTGGCCAAATGTTAAACTTCTAATAAATTAACAGATTTATTTTATTAGAATTCTAATATTTTCAAAATATTAAAAATGTATGGATTAATATAATTACAGTTTCTATATAAAATTACTCTGAACTCTACTAAATAGTTAATAAAAAGTTCCTATCGATTGCACATTTCTTTTGTTTTGATTCCTGCTATGTAGGCTTTTTAATGAATTTTGGAAATCATTTATTCTTCTGTAAGTGTTGTTATCTATTCTTGCATCTGTTAAATCAGGACCCCAGGACATGGTGATGTCCTTTCAACACTCAGTGTGTCCTCTCTCACAAAGGAAGTTAGTTACAGTCTGTTGGGGCCTTTGATTTGTATTCATTTTTCCCAGCTTTGACAGCTTTTCTAGGCACAATTGTTCTTTATTCTTAGCCATTATGTGCCCTTGAAGAAATGGGCACCACAACAGTCGTTGTGACTGCTACAACTGGACAGCCCCGCATCCTCAAGACATGTATCATCGCTGATGCTCTGCAATCACTGTCATAGATTTTTTTTCTTCCTATGACAAAATAGGAAGACAGCTTCCTGGTGTCCCAATGCAAGGGACACAAGAATGCCTACCTCTTGGTGGGTTACACTCTTTGGAGGAGTTTTCAAAGCAGCATTGCTATGTCTCGATATTTAACAGATTTTATTTTAGTATGATACTTCTTTCATATTTTGTTCATAATGCAATAAATCTCCTAGGGGAAAATTCAGCTAAAAGAATATTGCTCAAACAAGCTTGGGCCAGTTATCTTGGACTCAGAGCAGATGAACAATTCTGAAAAAAGTATGACACATTTTATTTTACATACCACCTGTCTAATCCTTCCCAGAACTGAGTCTAGTTCAAGCAATATATTGATAGCTCTGATATGGAATGTAGAGACACCCTCTGTAGCATATATATCTATTGTCATGCTAATTTTAATTTATTTTTAAAAGAATATAACTTAGATTAGGGAAATATATACTGTAGGGTTTTTTTAGTATAAATATGTGTGAATATGCATACTTGCACAGTGTACAATAAATTATTTTAAGTCATGAATTTTAAAAAGAGCTCCCTCAGAGAGATGAGAACAGATTTATAACCAGCTGGTGCCAGGCTATATTTGGCATATGGAACCTAGATTTAGTTATCATCTTCAAAGCCCATGAATACCATTCTAGCAACACTATTGTGCATGTAAGACAAATGGTTGGGGAATTCCTTCAAGCAATCTCCAGGTGATGAGAACAAGGTCAAATGTCATCACAGTGCACCGAGGCTCGAGTCCCTAACAAGGTTCTCTGAGGCAGCCAAAGCTGTCAGTGCTGCAGGGAAGCCGGTGGTATTTTGAAAGATGTGAGATCCACAAGTTATTTTTCTGTATTTTTGTAGGCAAGTACAGACACAAGGTTTTGTTAAATGAAAATATGTGAAAGATGTTAAGTTCTGAGGATGAGGGTAGAATGGGGTGCCTGCCTTTCCCTTGGAAAGAGACACCAACACATTCCCCATATCTGGGTTTTTAAAGGGACCCCTGTATTCATAGATGAAAAGACACTCAGTTCCTCCACGTCAGGATTTTTTTTATCAAGCCATCTCTGTCCGCCTATCTCCCACTTCAGTAGCACTTACAAACAAGAAAATAGATTTTCTTGTGTACCCTGGCAGGGAATTCTGATGTTTTATATGAACTTCTCTGCTTATCCCACCCCGCACTGCCTCCTGCTTTCCTCTCAGAATGCTTCTTCTTTTCGCTTTCTTCTTAAACACAGCTAAGTCCGCAGCTGATTGAACCACGAATAAACCACTGAGGCATCCTGAGACCTCTCAGAAATTTGGTGTTGGGATCCAGAGTACTCTGTTTCTAACTAATGAAATCTGGGAGTTACTGCATAACTGAGGCAGAAATGGCCATAATGGGCCTTTTGTTCAAGTTCAGCAGAGTTAACTCCAGCTGACTCCAGTTCATACTAAGAAATTTTAAATATATATATATATATTTTAATGTTTAAATTAGAGCTGGCATACAATATTATCTTAGTTTTAGGTGTACAACACGGTGATTACCCCAAAAAGTTTAGTACCCTTTTGACTGCATACATAGTTATTACAATATCATTGACTATGTTCTTTATGATGAAGGGATTAATGTGCTCACGTGGCTTCTGCGTGATGGTCCTCTTGTGGTTTGAAACACATCGTCTTACTTTCCTTACCTTACCTTGAGTGTGTTCTCTTTCTTGCATCAAATATTGCAACTGAACAACACCTGGGAGACAAATGTCCATTTAGCAAAAGTGAAGTTTTGGAATCTGCATGTTCAAAGTGAGGGCATGTTCAGGCCTTCTCCAATCATGTAGATTCTGTTCTTTCTTATATCATTGTAGTTTTGTTTTCTTACAACTGTTAAGTCCAAGGTGTACCATGGTTCCCAACGTAACTCCAGGAATTGTAGTCCAAGGGGGAGAAACTACTTTTAAACTTTGCTCCATTTTAACCTTTATATGTAAAATCAATGTCATTTCTTCTTTATAATTTTTCTGGAAAATCACCTTTAAAAATGCATTTGGATCTAAATGATATTTTTCTCATCATTTCTAATAAGCCTGTATATATAGGATCTATGAGATATGTTGTATAAAAGCCTAATGCTACTCCCATATGGACCTGGCTTTTTATATATATCTACTCTCATGATATCATCATGGGCCTGTTACTTTCCTCTCCTCTTATGTATAGTTCTGTCACCAGCAGGTTTTCTCTTCCTTTTCTCAGTACAGATCTGTCCAACAAAAGATTCATATCCTACCTATTTTAGAATATTTGAAATAATTTTATTCTTTAGAAAATGTGTATAAATTCTATTAACAAATACCCAAGGTATATAAAAGTCATATATAAGGAAAAGGAAGTGGCTGAAGAAATGAAATTGTGTGCACGTAAGTTTGCTAGGTAGTTACAGAATGGCCATGGGGATGTAAGTACAGGATAGGAAATGGAGTAGCCAAAGAACTTACACTACCCATGGACGTGAACAATGGCAAAGGGGTTGCCTGAGGGAGTGGGGGGCTGGGTGAAGGGGACAAAAAGGGAAAATTAGGAAAACTGTAATAGCATAATCAATACAATATAATTAAGAAAATAAAATACAAAATAAAATAAAATGCATTTTGGAATTAAAGTACTTTAACATGAATTGGAGGTTTCAGTAAGTCTTGCAATCCCTTGAAAGTCAGGGATATTTCTATTATCTATCACATTCTCCAGCTCTGTCTGGATTACAAATCAAAATATATATAACAGCTATAGACTGGCATAGCTCTTGGCTTGGCACTCTGAGTTATATTTGTCTGAGAATTAAAGTATACATGAGCTGTCTGGAGGGCACAGGGACCACCACCATCAGATGTCTTTTATCATTAGAACTGTGGATTGCTGTGGAAAAGATTTATCCCAGTGGAAGCTTTAGGATACACAAATGTTGACTTGGGGCAAGTCTTCAGTTGTGGAAAGAAAGATTATTATGACTATATTTTACAACTTTTCTCTCAGATTGTCCTCTGACTCAGGCCTGTATACATATACTTGAAATACAGGGAGAAAAGATGACATGGATTATGAATACAAACTAGTGGAGGACAGTTGATAAAAGAGATCAGATGGGAGATAAGTAAATTTTAGCGTCAGGAATAAAATAAGCTATTGAAATCCTCTATTCCAAAGAATGACCGATGAGGCTTTGAAAAATGAAGGTGGAATCGGCAGATATGCATTGGCAGTAAACCAATGCTGCCTTGGAAAGTGGTAGCGCGGTCCTGGGAAGTTACCCCTTCTTAAGCCTTATGTAGACTTTTTAGAGGTAACTGAATCTATAACCCAGGCTTCAGTGGCCCTAGAGATGGTACCTTAGCCTTACAAAAGACATTATGCAGCCACCTAGATAAAAAGACAGTAACAGGACATGTAACAGCGGAAAGGCTTTAAGGTAGATGAGGGATGGCACAGGAACTTCTGGATCTGCTTTTGAAAGAACTCCAAGAAAAGGGAAGAGATTACAGATTGCCACAAAAGTTGTTGAGGATCTGAGCCACTACAACAAGACTATTTTGGGTTACTATTGCAATATTGAAATCCTGTTTTATTTTGTTTGTGGGAGGGTCTCATGTGGTTTGGAAACGTGGTCTATCATCACAAGCGGAAGAAAAGATAACAAGCCATTTCAGAGTATTGATGAGTTGTAATTTTAACATGCGCGTTATCATTTAACCAATATTTTCATGAAAGAGATTGACAACTCTAAGATTTTAGAATTAACAGAGAAAAGAACTTGTTATTTGGGATAACAAGATAAGGAGATATTCTGTAAAGAATAGCCACTATCTTACAATTTGAATGGAGCTAGTATATAGAAATGGAGGGCTTTCTTTGCATTTTAGAGCTGGCTCTGGGTTAGTCTAGTAACTTGACCCTAATATCTTAGCACTGCAGATACACCCTGCAGAACAAAGCTGTCTGTGTGTACATGTTGGGTGTTGTGAGCCACTTGTCTACATAACATATACAATGTGTAGCTACAGAACATGTGGACCAAAAGCCTTCAATTGCATAGGTCTCTAGTACTTAAATATAAAACTACAGGCAAGTGTCATCTCCCTCAGGTGCCCAGAAATACTATTACTGCTAGGAATAAAAGCAGGGAATTAAAGTTTACACTCTGATTATTTAATTCTCTGTGATCCAAAATGACACAACAGCAGTTTAAAAAAAAATTGTTAAAGGGGATCATATTTCTCTGAAGAAAAGGGGTTTTTTTCCTAATTCTTTTCTCTTAATACAATTGACCATATAATTGGTTTTATGGGAGATGTAAGACATAGGGAGGTTTAAACTTACCAGATAGAATTTAAAACACTTGGCTTGATCATAAAGAATAAGAAAAAGTAATTCTTTATGATAAGTAAAATGGAGGCACAGTGTCATTGGATTTTCAACATGAAAGGATTTTACTTAATTCAAAGAATAAAGGACTGATATTCCAATGTAGTGAATCTGGTCATATTTACTACATAAATGTAGTTTTATTCCCAACATACAAAAGGAAGTAAAAGATATGGACTCTCGATTTCTTACTTTACAGTCACTCTCAAAAGTTTTTCAAATCCCGAATCTGAAATGAATGCTTCTCTATTGTTCACAAGAACAAATCCATTCTCTTCTACTTCAAAATTTTATTTTCTTTCTCCACCATCATCATCATTTTCCTTTCTAATGGATCATTTCCATGAATGTATGATGAAACTATTTTGTCTCCTCTGTTTAAAAAAAAAAAATGACAAAAACCTCTCACCTTGATTTTTCTTGTATCATTTCTTTTCTGATCATTTTTGGAATATGAAAGTTAATTTACAATAGAATTTGGAAATACAAACTTCTATGTGAAATTTTTTCTGATTCTTTGGGCCTAATGCATGTGAACTTTTAATGCACAGCTTTTGAACCCAGCCCTAACCAACTTTGATTTTACTACAGGAATGCACTGAATACCAGGACTGATTCCTATAACAAAATATAATAATGGAGGTAAGAAAATTCTCACAGGGAGCACAAAAGTGATTTTGTTACCTTGAAAATTTTGGGAGACTCTTATGTATGTCCTTGTTCTTTTGATATTTACATCAAATTCAATGGAAATGAAGAGTATTTTGCTTTCTCCTTATCCTACTCTCTTATACATAAGTAAACAGCCAGTAATATTTGTAAGTTTTATGTTTATATTCAGTTCCATTAGTAAAGATTTTTGAATTTCTTTGAATTAACTGTCACCTAGATATTTTTAAGTTACTTCTATAAAAAGAGTATATAATAATATGTTGTATTGTGCTGAAACATCTACATTTTCTTGCCTGGTTTTATGGGTAAAAATTTTTTAAAAAGTGCCTTAAAATCAAAGGGGGAATGTGTATATTTGAACATCTTCCTGACAGTTTTAAAAATTAACTCATCATACTCTAGTGTTTGCACAACAGTAATAGAGGTCATATTTATTAAAAAATAATGCCTTATGATATATAAGAAACTAGTGAAGAAAACAGACTAGTCATATAGACTCTATCACTAGCATCTACAAAAACAAAACCAGCCCTGGTTGGTGTGGCTCAGTAGATTAAGCATCAACCTGCAAAACAAAAGGTTGCTGGTTCAATTCCTAGTCAGGACACATGCCTAGGTTGCAGGCCAGGTTCCTAGCACTGGATGCATGAGAGGCAACCACATGTTGATGTTTCTCTCCTTCTCTTTCTCCTTCTTTTCCCCTCTCTCTAAAAATAAAATAAATAAAAATTTTAAAAAATAGTTCAAAGGGAAAACAAACATTGCTTTTTAGTTGTAGACTTGGCATACATAACAAAACTGTTACTAAATCGCTATGTATCTGTTGAGGGAACTACATAAGACCAAGGTAGTAAGACAGAAAGAGCATTTTTGTTTTACTGTCTTTAAGAAAATAAAAAATGAATGTATAATAATTTATTTTCAAAGAATTTTCCATAGTTATAACTATTAAACATGTTTTTTAAAATTGTATCACCTAATAAACATGTCACAAGATACATATAAAACACTAGTTATTATAGGATTTTTCACTAAAATAAAAGTACCCTTAAATCAATAGACAGCAAATGAAAATGACATGGTTTTATATATTTCTATAGTTTCTTTTTATTGTTTTTCCATTACCATTTATCCCTCTTATACCCTCTTCTATGAAACATTTGTGGATTTCTTAATCATATAATTGAAATTGCATAATGGTATGTAAAAAAAGCAAAGCACAAAAAGACATGTGTCCATGTGTGTACGACGATAAACCAGATAAAGAAACATATCAAAATATGCTTATTATACCAAAGTGTTTGGTGACTGCTACATGGTTTTAATTGATTTGTGTTCTGTTGTCATCATTTTTATAACCATATTTACCGCAAACCACAAATCAATAATTTTCCTGCCTGGTCCATACAACCAAAGGACGCAGGACTAAAATTGAGAATTTAGCACCACAGCAAATACATAAATGAAATTACACTTGATATCAAATATTGTGTCTAATTTTCTTAGCAGTAATGTATAACTATTTTGGCTTCTCTGATGAATTACCACATTATAAAAAGTAGCAAAGTAAATAAAAGACATATGCTTTTCATAATTTCAGGACTTTTTTTCTTTCCTGCCATTTTTTGTTGTTTTCAAATTATATTTGGAAACATATGTTCTTAGCCCATTTTAAATAGTTTTTAATGTTATACAAAGAGAGAAACATACAGTAGTATATTAGCTAAGGTGAAATACAATTATTACATGCTTTCTTTATACAAGGTATTACCAATTGGAGGACTTTTTATTAATTATAATTTTGAAATAAATTAAAAAACTGATCATTTTAAATTTTAATAAAACTTCAAATAGCTAATATCATTCAAAACTTATCAAGCAAAAACGTGTGAGGGCATAGTGAATAAAAAGTGGTAATTGGGTCAAAGGTACCTGGGAGAAGTTTTCACGCTGACACTTAGAATCTGTGTGATGTTTGCCAAATTTTTTTATCCTTTTTGATACTATTATATTATAATACAAGATAGTTATAAAACAACAGCATAAGTTTCCTAGGGCTGCTGTAACATTATCACAAGCTAAGTGGCTTAAATCAATAGGAATTTATTGATTTATTATATCAATAAATTCCTATTGATTTAATAAATCAATAAATAGGTTAGAAGTCTAAAATCAAGGTGTAGGCAGAGTTATTATTTTTTTGAAAGCTCTAAGGGATAATTTGATCTATGCCCTTCTCTGTGCTTCTAATGTCATTCACACTCCTTGGAGTTTCTTGGTTTGTACACACATCATTCATATCTCTTCTTCTGCCATGGTATATTGTGTCTGTCTCTTTTCCTCTCTCTATAAGGAAACCAGTCAGATCATATTGGATTAAGGGCTCACCCTATTCCATATGACCTCATATTAATTTACATCTTAAGTAAATCTGCAAAGACTTTATTTCTAAATAAGATCACATTCACAGGGAGGAGTAAGAACAACATAAACTTTTTTGGGGGAGGGGAGGAGGGCATGGTGGTACAGTCAACCCTCAGAAATAACTAAATAAAAAAACATTTTACCTGGCTAGTGTGGTTCAGTGGATTGAGTGCCAGCCTTTGAACCAAAGGGTCACAGGTTGGATTCCCAATCAGGGCATATGCCTGGGTTGCCGGCCAGGTCCCCAGTTGGGAGTGAGTAAAAGACAACCACACATTGATGTTTCTCTCCCTCTCTTTCTCCTTCCCTTCCCCTCTCTCTAAAAATAAATAAAATCTTTTAAAAAATTTAGGAAATGTAAACACAATATTATATTCAAACAGATTAATAAGGACCTATACATTGTGGGCAGCCAAGCCAATGTTAGTTGCATTTTCCTTTTTTTGCCTCTGTGTAGCATATGAATAATGGTAAAAATTCAATGCAGTCAATCTTATTTAACTTTTCCACATTATCCTGCTTCCAAATTATTTTATCGTAAATTATGAAAACATTGGAATTGAATTCTATGTGTTGCTTAGTGTATGCTTTTTTATTACCCGATTTTCAGAGCTCTCAATTTGTCTTTCAGCTATTTCCCAACTCTTCTGGTTATACAAATGAAATGATTGTCTATAATGACACAAATAAATTTTGTCAGATGGAGATACAAACCATCTCACACATGGAAGCTATTTTCTAATAAATTTATCTCAACAATTTGGATTTTGGGTTTTTTTATTGTTGACATTATTACAGATTTCTTATGTGTCCACTCTTAATATTCTCATAGGAAATGCTTCTCAATATTTTTTGGTTCACCCATTAATTAATGAATTAAATAAAATCCTTGTGTTCATTTTATATTTGCATGAAAGTCATTATTTTACCTAAAAAAAGCCCTCAATATTCCATGTAGTTTTTGAAAAATCTTTGATGAATAAAGAGATTAAAAGATCCAGAGCTTTTATATCTATCTCTCAACATGATTTGTAGCACCTGTGTGGAAATGCACTGAACCCAAAAGCTTAATAACTTTTGAATTAAAGGGCAATTCATAGAAGAAAGCCAATGAGTAATTCTTGGGGAAAAATACTGTTAGATAATTAAGTACTTAGAGTAACAAGATTGAAGATGCTTTACAATAAGACTAATGCCTTGAAAGTTAAAAACCGTAGTGCCGATCTGGTCCACATCACATTAGAAAGTGAAGCTTCAGAGCTGAGAGGGACTCCTGACTTAGTTGAGGGCCAGTTAAAGACCTTAATCATATATAATTATAATAAATGAGGCAGACTACTTTTGGAGAAACTGCACAATGGTATATAAAAATATTGAGAGGGAACTACATTTTAAATGTCATCTTCAAAATAAAAAAGGAGACTGCAAAAGGTGAGTCTGCATTGTTCAATAGAGTTGAAAATTTGAAAAAGAAAGAAATCTTTGTATCACTCATCACTGACAAAGGTAACTAACATTTAGCATACATACTGATGACTTAACATATTAATTTTATATTATAGATGATGAAAGAAATTAGAACTTAAATTGGTTAGTGAATATGAAATGTTTAAACCCTGGAGTACTTAAAGTTCTATTTTTTATATCTAGCATAATGGACTCAAAGTGGCATCAGGCTGGTACATTTGTTTAGTCATGCTGGAAGCTGTGTTTGAAATTCCTCTGAGTCTAGTGTTTGTCTCATACTGGGAGCCTCAAGGAAGTAGGGAATTAATAGTATAATTTTATTTTGGTTTCTGTTGTCTCATGATCCTTCAAGTCACATCTATTTTGCTGTATACATTCCTTTTCTAAACAACTCCTTGCAATGCATTTTAAGTGAGGAATTGTAGTCCAAATAAATAAATATTTATTAAGCACTTATTATTTGTCAGTCACTGTGCTAGATAGGTCACAGGGAATATCTTGTTCAAGATTTACTATATTTACTATGTGCTTATGAGATATCCTTATGAGATTCTTAGGTAAAATAAATCTATTTTACAGATGAAGAAAATTAGGTTAAGAAAGAATTCCTGGGAGACCCAAATGAAATTACTTTCCCATGGTTTTTAAAGGTGGAGACAGGATTCAAATCGTGTTTTTTGTTTGTTTGTTTGTCTTGTTTTATTTTAGCTTGTGTTCCTGTTTTCTTAACTACTATAGATTTTAGTGTAGTACATTGCATTTTATAAGTAGAATGAAAGTATTTCAGGCACTTGTCAATGCCAAGATTAAACTGGTCTTCAAGATAATTGCCCAGCTTAGAACTTTTACCTGTCCCAGGGTTTATTATATATATGATTAGTTAATTTTTCTCTTGTACATTTCACAAATTACTGTTTGTCTCTGAAAAGCTAATATGAAAAAGCTGGGTGAATCCATTTAGATACCACATAAACAGTATAAGGTTAATTAGTACATTTTATTGTTCTTGCTCCTGTTGTGTGGTTTTTCAAGAGAAATAAGAGGTCCCATATCAAAGTAGGCTGTTCCAGACTAAACAGAGCATCTTCTGGTTTAGGTAGCTAAACCAAGCACACGGCCTTTGCTTTAGAGTTCAACCCTAGGGTGGATGTTTGTAGCTGGAATGATTTATGTGTTGATACAATTTATTCCTTTTGTGCCTTTCTGGAATGCCTTTCTAGGAAGCACATATTTTTTTTTTCCAAACACTCTACCTAGGCTGATCTTTTGCATCAAGTTGGTGGGTGAAAAGGCATCATGTTTTTTCAACAAGCATATGGGCAGTAACACCGGTAAATATGTAGGGGTGAAGATTTACATATTTTTGGTCTTTTTTAATTATAGATTTTTTACTGTATTAACATCTTGATTAAATGGGTAAGAAATTTACATAAATTTCAGAAAACACTATAATAAGTGCTAATATGACACATTCTCCAACTGTGTGAAGTTCCCATTTCTTGAACATAAAACATTAAAAGGAATAATGTTCTAATTCTGAAAATAAAAACTCTAAATATATTTAGCAGGTTGATAATATTTTTAAAAGTATTGCCATTCAATCTATTACCTTTCCCTTCACTTGGTTTTGAGAGAAGAAAAATGAAATTGTAAAAATATATCTACAGTAATTTAATTTCATTTATATCTCTTCAGCTTGTTGACTTTATGATCTAAACAATATTCATTTACTTAAAGAAAGGTGATCTACAAAGTCATCTGGTTTCAAGTGGCATGTTTACAATGTGGGGCAATCAAATATTCTGAGATTACTTCCTTGAAAAGAGAACTTGATCATCACTGTGGGAACATTGTGGTCTCTAGGGTAAGGACAGAAAGGAACTTTCCATACAGATCAATATCTAATTTACTTGGATATTAGGCAACTCTCAGGTTTGACTTACTTAATCTGAAAAAGGTTAGAAGAACAGCTATCATGTAGAATTTTAAAAAAGAAAACATATCAGAGCCTTTTAACCTTTCATTTTGTTCAAAAGTATCAGCATAAAATACAAGAAACTTATCTGCATATTAATGGGGTTTCACTCAGCATTACTGTTAATTAGTGCCATTTGCCATTATTGCCATTAAATGAACATGTCGTTAATTATATTACATACACAAATATTTACATGTTTTAATTATATTTTAATAATACCTTGGTTTTTAAATAGACTTTATTTTTTAGAAGAGTTTTAGTTCCACAGCATGTGAGTAGAAAGTACAGAGTGTTCAATATACCCCATAACCCCATTTAGGCACTTCAATACCCCTTACTATCAACATGCCACATCAGAGGTGGACATTTGTTATAACTGGTGAACCTGCATTGACACATCATTATTAACCAAAGTCCTGGTTTACATTGGGGTGCACTCTTAATGTTGTATATTTTCTGGGTTGTGACACTATGTAGTGACATACATCCACCATTATACTATCATACAGAGTATTTTCACTGCTTTAAAAATACTTGCTGCTCCACCTATTCATCCTTCCCTCTTTGCTCACCACTGGCAATCACTGATAGTTTTACTGTCACCATAGTTTTGGTTTTCCAGGATTTCGTACTCTTGGAATCACGCAATATAGGGTTTTTTAAGATTGACTTATTTTACTTAGTGATATGCATTTAAGATTTATCCTGTTCTTTGTATGGCTGGATGACTTATTCATTTAAGGGCTAAATAATATCCCACTGTATAGATATTTACATATATCCATTTACCAACTGTAAGGCATATTCAGTTGTCTTTCAGTTTTGAAAATTATGAGTAAAGCTGCTGTAGACATTTGTGTGCAGTTTTTATTTTTTGTAACATAAGTTTATAACTACTTTGAGTAAAACCCTTGAAAGAGATTGCTGTGCAGTATGGTAAGAGTTTACTTAATCTTTTAACTGCCAAACCTTCTTCCAAAGTATCTGAATCATTTTGTATCCCAAGCAGCAATGAAAAATAGCTCCTATTGCTCCATATCCTCACAAATATTTGGTGGTGTCAGTGTTTTAGATTTTCAACATTTTAATAGGTATAGAGTGGCATCAGATTGTTCTTTCAGATTGATCTAATACAATAAGATTTTGATCTTTTTAAGTATGCTAATTTGACATTTGCATATCATCTTTGTGAAGTCCTTGTTCGGATCTTTGCCCATTTTTAAATTAGATTGTTCATTTTCCCATTGTTGAGTTTTAACATTTCTCTGCATATTTTGGATAACATTTCTTGATCAGATGTGTCTTTTGCAAACATATTCTCCCAAACTATGGAATTGCTTCTCATTCTCTTGACATTGTCTTTTGCAGAGGAGAAGGTTTAATTTTAATGAAGTAGAGTTCATCTACTTCTTTATTTCATGAATTGTGTTTTCAGTATTGTATCTAAAAAGTCATCACCAAACTCACCTAGAATTTCTCCTCATTAGCTTCTGGATATTTATAATTTTTCTACTTACAACAGTTTATGATCTATTTTGAGGGTTTTGGGTTTTTTTGACTAGATTTTTTTGCATGTGAATAACCAGTTGTTCTGTCAATATTGATTTAAAAAATCCATTCTCTCTTGTATTGCATTTGCTTCTTTGCCAAAGATCAGTTTACTATATTTGTGTGAGTCTATTCTTAGACTCTCTAGTCTGTTTAATTGATATACTTCTCTATGCTTTCACCAATACCATACTGTTTTGATTACTGTAGCTTTAAAGTAAATCTGATAGATAAATAGTGTCAATTTCCATCTTTGGTCTCCCTCAATATTTAATTGACTACTCTGTGTTTTTGTATTTCCATATAAAACTTAGAATCAGATTTCATATATTCATAAAATAACTTTATATTATTGATATTACAATGAATCTATTGATCAATTGGGAAGAAGTGACATCTTGACAATATTGTCTTCTTGTCCATGAATATTGAATATCCAGCCATTTAGTTAGTTTTTCATTTCTTTCATCAGCATTTTGTAATTTTCCTAATATAAATCATGTGTATATTTTACTAGATTTGTAATTACATGTTTTCTTAATTGGGGTGCTAATGCAAATGGTTATGTATTTTTAATTTCAATATCCACTGTTTACTACTGTTATATAGCAAGGTATTGACTTTTGTATATGGAACTACAAAAGGCCCCACATAGCAACAGCAATCCTGAGAAAGAAGAACAAAGTTGGGGAAATCATGCTACTAAATATCAAACTATGCTACAAGGCCAAAGTAATCAAAACAGCCTGATCCTGGCATAAAAACAGACACATAGATCAATGGAACAGAATAGAGAGCCCAGAAATAAACCCATACCTTTATAGTCAATTAATATTTGAAAGAGGAAACAAACACATACAATGGACTAAATATAGTTTATTCAGTAAATGTTCAATAAATGGTTTGGGGAAAATTGGACAGATAGGTGCAGAAAAATGAAACTAGACCACCTTCTTATACAACACACAGGAATGAATTCAAAATGGATCAAAGACTTAAATGTTAGATCCAAAATTATAAAGTCAAAGAAGAATCATAGGAAGCAAAATCTTGGATATTCTGTGTAGAAATTTTTTATTGAATATATCTCCCCAAGCAAGGGAGACAAAAGAAAATATAAACAAAAATGACCACATCAAGCTAAAAAGTTTTTGCACAGCAAAGGAAATTATCAACAAAATAAAAAGACAACCCGCTGAATGGGAGAACATATTCACCTGATACATCTGATAAGGGGTTAATATCCAAAACTTACAAAGTACTTACAAAACTCAACACCAAAAAAAAAAAAAAAAATCCCTGATAAAAAAATGGGCATAAGAACTGAATAGACACTTCTCCAAAGAGGACATACAGGTGGCCAATAGACATAGGAAAAGATGCTCAACATCATTAATCATCAGAGAAATGCAAATAAAAAATACAATGAGATATCATCTCACACCTGTCAGAATGGCTATCATCAGTAAATCAATAAACAAGTGCTGGTGACGATGTGGAGAAAGGAGAACGCTTTTGTTCCATTGGTGGGAATGGACGCTGGTGCACCACTGTGGAAAGCAGTATGGAGATACATCCAAAAATTAAAAATGGACCTGCCTTTTGACCCAGTGATCCCACTTCTGGGAATATATCTGAAGGAACCCAAAACATTAATTTGAAAGAACATAAGCACCCCTATGTTCATTGCAATGTTATTTACAATCACCAAGATATGGAAACAACCCAAGTGCCTGTCAAATGATGAATGGATAAAACAACTATGAGACATTTACACAATGGACTTCTACTTGGCCTTGAAAAAAAAAAAAAAAGAAAATTCTACCCTTTGCAACAGCGTGGATGGACCTGGAGAATATTATGCTAAGTGAAATAAGCCAGTCAGAGA
The DNA here is from genome assembly GCF_021234165.1 of Pteronotus mesoamericanus. Lineage (NCBI taxonomy): Eukaryota > Metazoa > Chordata > Mammalia > Chiroptera > Mormoopidae > Pteronotus > Pteronotus mesoamericanus. The sequence continues at coordinate 26,993,439 of NW_026555245.1, read as the reverse complement.
AAGACCAATGCCATATGATTTCACTTATACATATAATCTAACAAATAAGCTGAACTAACAAGCAAAATGGAGACATACTCATAAATGGAGAACTCATAGATGGAGAACAGATGACAGCTAGTGGGGCAGAGGGTGAATAGAGGGTGGAGGGATTGAGCAAAGGAAAAAGTGTTTATGGACAATAGTGTGGTGCTTGCTGGCAGCAGGGCGGGTATAAGGGTACTAACTGATAATGTAAAAAATACAGTAAACATAATATAAAGTACAAAAGAAAACAATTATGCTTCTTGAGCATACCATGCTAAATGAAATAACTCAGACAGAGAAAGACAACTATGTGATACTACTTTATATGTGGAATCTAAAAAAGCTAAATTCATAAAAACACAAAGGTAAGTGGTGGTTACCAAGGGACGTTGGGTGGGTAATAGAAAAGATATTGTTAAAGGGAACAAAGTTGCAATGAGAAGTAAATAGGCCCTAGTCACAGTCTATTCAACGTAGACAACAATATTGCATTATAATCATCAAACTTATTAAGAGACTAGTACTTAATGATTCCAGCCACTGAAAGCAAAGGATCATTATGCAACATGATAGAGGTGTTAATGATCACTACAATGGCAATAATATTACAACATATAAATGTATCAAGTTAACATGTTATATAACTTAAATTTTCACAGTGTTCCATGATAAATATATTTCGAATGAAAAAAAAAAGAAAAACATAAGAAATAAACTAGCTCTTATAATACCCCCAAACTGCAGTTTCCATGACTTGAAATTACTATCTGTATGACTGAGCTTGAGGTTATGTGATTAGAGGAGGGGACATGTGAAAAAATAAAATGTATGACAGACTTTTTTAAAGAGCAAACAAGTCATTTGATTAAAGCGATATAATTTATACAGTGCAAATCACAGCAAGAGAAACTACTATTTAATTAGAAGGACTAAGATGATTATATTTTTGTATATTTAAATCATTCTAATATTTTTTTCATATTACTAGAATCAAATTAAAATATATTTAAATAAAATTACAATATGTTTAATGACACTAATTGTTTGTTTCCTAGCTTTATTAAGATATAACTGACATACAACATGTGAGGTTTAGATGTTCAATGTGATGATTTGGTATATGTATATTTTGTGACATGATTATCGTAATAAAGTTCCTTAACACATCACCTCACACAGGTACACTTATTTTGTATGTGGTAAGAACTTTTAAGTTATTTTCTCTTAACAAGTTATAAATATACAATACAGTATTTTTAACTGAAGTTACCCTGTTGTACATTAGATCCCCAGAACTTATAACTAGAAGCGTACACCCTTTGATCAACAATACCCATCCCCTTACTCCATTGGACCTGGCAATCAACAATCTTCTCTCTGTTCCTTTTAGTTTTGTTTTCTTAGATTCCACATATGAAATGATACAATATTGTCTTTTTCTAACACCAAGTACTAAATTGAATATGTCTTTTCTATTTCCTGTTAAATGAAAAAAAATTAAGAATAGCTGGGATTGTAAGTCTAGTTGTGTGGGCAAAAAGTTCTGCTAAAATATTTGATATAGATAAATGGGATACCAGGAAGTTGAATTGTCTTAGTTTGAACTACTATAAAGCTTTAGTCTATCTCTGCAGCTTTCTACAGCTTTGGGTGATTTGTCTCCTAGCTTTTCCTTATTGTAAAAGTTTTACTGTCAGATCCTTTCTGGAAATAGACATAGACATAGAATTGTACCTAGACACAAAGACATTCTCTAGTGAAGAGCAGTTCACTTTAAATGATATAAAGTATTTTCTTTCCACCAATACTAATCTGTTATAATAACTGTAGCTTTCTAATACATATTAAAATCAGGAATTGTGAAGCCTCTACCTTTGTTTTTCTTTCTTAACATTGCTTTGGCTAGTTTTGGACTTCTGTGGTTTAACAAAAAATATTAGAATTGTATTTTCTATCTCTGTATAAAATGTCTTTGGAATATTGATAAAGATTGCATTGAATCTATAAATAAATTTTGGTAGTATGGACTTTTAAGCAACATTAATTTTTCCAATCAATGAACATGAGATGTCTTTCCATTTTGTCCTACTTCATTTTTTAATCAATTTTATGTAGTTTTCAGTGTAAAAGTTTGTTACTCTTCTTGATTAAATTATCTCTCAGTATTTTATTCTTTTTAATGCTATTGTAAATGGAGAAAGAATAGTATCTCCAATAAATTATATTGTAGAAATTGGATATTCACATGCAAAAGAAAGAAAACCCTTATCTTACATAACACACAAAACAACTGAAAAATGGAATAAAGATTTAAACATCAGAAATAAGCCTTGGCCAGGTAGCTCAGATGGTAAGTGTTGTCCCAATAAGAATAGTAAATCTCTCTTTCACTCTCTCTCCTACAAAAATAAAAAAAATTAATAAATACAACTCCTAGAAGAAGAAAATAGAGGGACAAGGTTAATGACATTGAACTAAGTAATATATGTGACCTCAAAAGTATAGCAACAAATACAAAAGTAGGTTGGGCTTCTGACTAAAAAGATTCTGTACAGCAAAGAAATTAAAGAACAGAATGAAAGTCAATGTACAAAAATGGAGAAAATATTTGCAAATAATATATATCTGATCATGTAACAGTGGAAAACTGTAATGGTGAGAAATTGTTACCCACCCCACCATTCTTTTGACATTGTGTCTACAAGTGATGACTCTGACTAATATGTAGCTTATAGATGAACAGCATGTTTATAAAAGAATCCTAGGAACTAACTTCAAAGGATACAGACCCCAACCTTCAAGTATCCCAGCTCCAGGATACTCGCTGACCTTCAACCTTGGAGCCAGGATGAGGCCAAGCTAGGATAACGTGAAGCCAGGAAGACTAAACAGGATGATGCATGCCAGATTATCGCTTGCTTTACAGGAATGAACTGTGCTCGCCTACAGGTAGAGAACTTTGCAACCCCCTTCCTTGACCTCTTTGTTCTTTTCTCCCTCCCTCCTTATGAGAAAAAAAAAAAACCCTCTGCACTTAATGAAGGATGGAGATGGGCTTTGTGACCTGAGTCCCCAATCTTCCAGATGGCTGGCATCTGCAAATAAACCACTTTCCTTTACATCAGCACCTGTCTCTCGAGTATTGGCTTTTGTAGCAGCAGGTGACTGGGCCTGTTTCAGTTACAATACAGGGTTAATATCCAAAATATAAAAGGAACTCCTAAAACTCAAAAGAAAAAAAAAATCCAAAAATAAGTAGATTAAAAAATGGGCAAACGACTCAAACATTTTTCCGAAGAAGACATGCGAATGGCTAGAAGATACCTGAAAAGATGCTCACTGTCATAATCATTTGGGGAAATGCAAAACAAAACAACATTGAGATTCATCTTATGCTTGCTAAGATGGTTATTATATTAAAGGGAGAGAGAATAAGAGAGAGAGAGGTATTGGTGAAGATGTGGAGAAATTTGGACCTTGTAAAATGGTGGTGAATATGTAAAATTGTGTAGCTATTATGGAAAAAGAAAACAGTATGGAGTTTTCTTAAAAATAAAAAAATAAAATAAAAATAGAACTACCACATCATCCAGCAACCCTACTTCTGGGTATACTCACAAATAATTGAAATTACACTCTTGAAGAATATCTGTACTCCCATGTTTATTATAGCATTATTCACAGTAGCCAAGATGATGAAACTAAATATCTGTCAATGGATGAATGGATTTAAAAAAATGAAACTAGAGCACCAACTTACACCATACACCAAATAAACTCAAGATGGATAAAAGATTTAAATATAAGTCATGACACCATAAAAGTCCTAGAGGAAAACATAAGCAGGAAAATCTCAGATATTCCAAGCAGCAATATTTTCACCAATATGTCCCCTAGGGCAAGGGGCATAAAGAAAAGAATTAAAAAATGGGACTACATCAAACTAAAAAGTTTCTGCATGGCTAAAGAAAACATCAACAAAATGAAAAGGAAACCAACCCTACGGGAAAACATATTTGCCAATGATACCTCGGACAAGGGTTTGATCTCTAATTAGCTATAAAGAACTCATATGACTCTACACCAGGAAGACAAACGGGCCAATAAAAAAATGGGCAAAGGACCTGAACAGACAATTCTCCAAGGTAGACAGAGAGGGCTCATAGATACATGAAAAAATGCTCAGCATCACTAGCCACTAAAGAGATGCAAATCAAAACCACAATGAGATCCCACTTCACACCTGTCAGAATGGCCATCCAAAAAGAAGGAAATTCTGCCATATGGGACAAGTGAATCAACCTGGTGAACACTGCGCTGATTGAAACAAGCTCTTCACAGAATGACAAACACTGCATGATCCCACTTACGTATCTAAAATAGTTAAACTTCTAGAAACAGAGAGTAGAATGATGGTTGCCTGGCCCTGAGCAGAGGAGAAAATGGGGCTGCTGTTCCATAGGTAAAAAATCTCAGTTATACTAGATGAGTAAGTTGTGGAGATTTGCTGCACAGCATGGTTTCTATAGTTAACAAATCTATATTATGCACTTAAAAATATAAGAGTATAGATCTCAAGTCAAGTATTCGTAGCACAATTTAAACAAAACAAACAAAAAAATCCCCCAAACACCATTTTAGACACACATGTGTGCCTCTGCTCCTTCTGAACTCCAGTAAAATGACGTGAAAGAGACAATAATATGCACAAATGTTAACAAAGAGAATAGAAAAAAGTGTCAACAACATCCTGAGGATGGAAAAGTGATCAACAAGTGCTAAAAAATGTATTAGAGGAGTGAAAGCTGAATTCTATGTAATGAAAAGGGGAAAGCCACAATTTTTCTAGAGGAATTCCAGAAACTCAGTAAATCTAGGTTCCATATGACTATGAAGGAACTGTATAATGTAAGCCTGAAAACCAAAGGACTGTTTAAAACAATGTGTAAGTTACACTTGGGAACATTTTGCAGCCTCTGAAAGTAAGTAAGTGCCCCTTTAGCAGAAAACTTGAGAATTAATGTCCGCAGAGAATGAACATCAAAGGATCTGTCCTTATACAAACAAGGTAATATTGAGAGTAGACATGAGGTTCTGAACTGAAACCATTTGAGTTCAATGAAACCTGTTATGCATATTGACTGATAAGATGTCCATCTATCTTCACAAATAATATCCCAAATTCTGACTAATATGATTATAATTGCCAAGAAGTTTATTTGACTAAAACAAGTCAACCATAAAGCATATTTTTTAGAAAACTGTGTACAGAGTCCTGTGTTTAAGTAGAAATATCCATAATAGTGAATGTATTAACATATTATACACACACTCAAAAAATTAAGATGAAATGTTCAAACTAAAGTATATTAAGCTAAGTAAAGCTGGTGTCATTGCTTTCAGAAACAAATAATGGGAAAATCATATTTTATTTTCTAACACAAATTTTTATTCTTCCTCATGTAAAGAAAAACTAGTGAAAACCTTCCCCCAGGTAGAGGAATGTCAACAGTACATTTGAGGACCTGGCTGATTCCTTCTTGCTTTGCATAGCCCTATGCCTGCAGCTCACATTCTCCTGGTCCCCTGCTAGGCCAGGTAGGGCAGTTGTCTTATATTTAGTTCCCAAAGCTCAGTTTAATTACTTCTTGTTCACAAATTATTTTATTTGCAATTTTATTGACTAGAGAAATAAAATGTTGCCTTCATTCATTCCAATGTGCTGTAGGAAATGTTGCCTACTTTACCTATAAACTCTGTATGAATTCTGTGTGTGCTTGGTGGATGTTGCAGGTTTTACTTTCGCATAAGAATGTTGCAAATCTCCTTACTTGAGGTCTCCAATGAAAACAGGTTTATATCATTAAACAGGAATATATGGAACATGATAGTATTACAAGTGTTGCTCAATTCAACTTAAACATAAAATATCCTTAAGTGAACTTGAAGATGTTCTGAATGGTTAAAATGACATGACTACAGAGAACTGAAAAGAAGCAATAGTTTTATTTCTGAAAGCATAATGAAAAGTAGGTCAAATGCAAAAAATTAGAGACATACATACTTATGTAATAGGAATCCTTATTATTTATTTTATAATTTATGTACTCATTCATTCATGCATCAAAGACTGTATAATTCAGTTTAAAATGATTGTAAGATGATCCTTCTTGAGACAGACTTACGAAGTTTACAGAAATATTAATACTACTTTTTATATATTTTTATTTGAAATGTTGCAACCTACAGACAAATTGAAAGAATAATACAATGAATACTTGTATATCTTTAACTTTTGTTTACCAGTTTTTACATTTTGTCACATTTGCTTAATCCCTATATATTTATAGACTTCTTTTGGCTAAATAATTTGAAAGTAATTGCAAACAACATGACAATTAATACTTAAGCATGCATAATAATATTACTCTAAAAATAATCATACTATTAAAAGCTCGGTTATAAACTAGGATTTACCATGAATTTCTATGGAATAAGTAGGAGCAATGTACTCTTTCTATGTGTGTTAATTTTTTGAGGGGAGGAGGGTTTTCCCCTCTCTTATGACTGTTTCTCTTAATAATCACAGATAAGTATAAATGAAAAGACATGTAACAAAGCCAAAAGAATTTCCAAAATTAAAGGTATATATGTAGCACAGTTTAAATATAACATAGTATTTAGAAATATTTTATTTTGTTGTGTTTACCAGTTTAATTAATAATTTAAATGTTATGGACACAAAATTTAGTTCTCACTCTTGAAACAGAAAATTATTCACTTAATGAAATATATTAACAATCATAGAGTGAATTTATCCTAGCATTTGCATTCACTATATTAATTTCTACAAATTATATCAAAAAATTTCCTGTCATTTTTAACTTAATATTATAAAAATAAATTTTAATTAGTTATTAAAACTGAAAAATGTCAATTAGGAATAAGTTAACTCTCACAGTGTGAATGTGTGTATTATGTCCAGAAAGTATCCATCCATGTACTATGCAAACAGAAATATTTATTGAAGAAGATACAAGATATGAGAAACACTGTACATATGACAATGACACCTCAGTCCCGTTCAAAATTGGCACCTTGGGACCTCACACAGTTCTCCCAATCTCTATCAGATGCCCTGTTGCAGTTTCCTGTCTCATCAAAAGTCTGAAATCTCTTCCCTTTTGTGTTGCAGCCTCTCTAGCCTGGGCAGGTCTACTCGAGACTCAGGTAGATGGAAGAAAATGCATGGAGCCATGGGGATGCTTGACATGCCTATGTTCAGGTGAGTCACACAGGCCACAAGCCTGTGTCTATGTTGGCCCTACTCACTCCCTCACTCCCTCACTCCATCTGTGAGAAGCCCCTACTTCCTTAAGTACCGGCAAAAACAAAGCCGACCTCAGGCCAAAAAGTGAGGCGACCTAGCATAAGCTGAATATGCGAGCTTACTCAAGGCTAAGGGGCAGTTCATCACACCCAGACTCAAGGCTGTGAGACCCAGGCTCAATGCAATGAGAACACTGCTTTATCAGACTCCTTCAAGGTTGTGAGAAGCTGCTTCCCGTCATTACCCAAGCACCTGGGTAAGGAAGCCAGACTGTTTCCACTTACCCTACACCTTTCAAAGGTGATTTTAGTTTTGGGAAAAGCCCGAAGTCTCAGTGCACCAAAACTGGCTTGTAGCAGGGCTGAGTCCCCTGGGTAACTTGATGTTATGCCAAAAAACTGTGCACAAGATATGATGCATGAGTCGGTGCATTGTTGTGATGAAGCTGCCAATCACCAGGTGCCCAAAACTATGGCCTTCCTAATCATCCAAATAGTTTTTGTGGAGGAATGTTCAAGCTTAATGCAAATTTTATACAGATCCGTTTTCTCTACTCTCTCAGTTATTTTGAATACAACTGTCACACCGTACACATGCTCACTCAATGGCATCTACCACCCCCACTGAATGGTACCATAAAGTCATCATTGTTGATGCAGGCATGTTCCAGTCCACTCTCCTTGGCTGCCAAGTTACGTCAATATCGCACAAACTATTCTCCTTATATTAACAATGGCTGGACTTTTTCTGTACAGACCTTGATATAGACTGCTTTTTCATCTTTATATATACTCATTGTCCAGCGAAGTGGCCCACAGAGAATATTTGATACATTTATTAAATACATGTGTAGCTATATGATACTACTTTATCAGAAGGTTTAAAAGAACCTCCTGAATATTCTGTCTTTAGAGACATAAAGCAATTTGAATGTTTAAGGAATTAAAATTTTAGGTAAATTTTACGAACATAAATTCACAATGACAAAGGGGTAAATACTCTTCCTAATACATATTATGTAGCCTTCATGCTAATCAAAATAAAGCTGTTATCTCTCTTGTTTGCAAATATATATTCTATTTTGCTTCAATTCTCATTTCTTTTTTTTTCATTTTCTAGGTATTAGTATAATCTGGTTAATTAGGGAACGGTAGTTTGTGAGAGCTTTCTATACCCTTTTTTTATAGGAAGGCAAGGGAAAGGAAGTACAGGAATTCAGTTTATCGAATGTTCACCAAATGATTCAATGTGTCACACAAGTGTTTGGATAGAATAAATGGTAAGATATTGTAATTTTTTCTTTGTAGTTTGCAGGAAGAGTTTAAAGATTAATGAGAACTGATAACAGATTCTGAGTAAGAACTCTTTTGGAAGTTGATAATTAAAAATAATTATATTTTTAAAAAAGATAGTTATTCTGTACATGAACATTAGAATTTCACAATGCGGTTTTGGTTTATGTTGTTTGCTAGTTATATGTGAGAATTTAAAAAAAGAAAAAAGTTTCAGTAGGTTTTGTTTAATAAATGATTATAAGCAATTTATCTGTTAGTAAAAAAATACAGTTTTTCACATCCCCTTCAATTATTATTTTCCTTTTTTCAAGGGGATTTTTTGAAGAAGTGCCAGGAATGGAGGATAAAGACAGAGTACATGATTTCATTTAAGTATTCTTAAAAATATCCAAAATATAACTTTTATTACCTGATAACAATTATATGAGTCTGGATGATATTATATGTGCATATTTAAACAATGTTACTTAGAACTATATGGTTTTGAAGTGAAAATCAACAAGTACCTCTTATATCTTTTGTTTTAATAATGCATTGAAATAATATAATCTACCTTGGAAATATATTTTTCAAAATACTTAAGAAATTGGAAATCTCAAAAATAAATAATACTAGGAAACTAAGTATTTTTATTCTATAATTATGTATGAAAAATAAAACACTATAGTTAATTATATGTTAAGAGCTATCTTTAAGTGCCACATTAAGAACTGTTGGAAGATTTAAGTAATTGTAGCATGCTAATTCTGCTTAACTTTGTTACAAGAGGGAACAGTTAAACCCATAAAGGCAAATCTGTTACAAAATCTATTATTTTGACCTTAATTAAGTCTTTCATTCATTTCATGGCAGCTGTAAAGTCAAGTCTATTCAATTTTAAGATAGAAAATACATTATTATTAATTTATAATATGAGTAAGATATTAAAAATTCTAATTGTAGTGTCATTATTGATAAGTCAAATAATTTATATAATTTCTACTAGCCAGTTCTAGTTACATAATTATCTTAAAAATTAGGGTGGCAATTTAGTTTTTTTATATAAAAATAAAATATAATGCAGTCTAATTGGGGGATTTAATAAATAGCTTGATAAAACTGTTTTGTTATATGATTTTGTTCTAAATGAGTATGGAAGGATGTACCTAACTGAAATCATTTGCATTTTGTTGGTCACAAAAGGGGGAACTAGTACCTCTAATATCTTGTAGGGAACTAGGTAGTTCGGCGGTAGCTAGTCTATCTGGAAATACAGTAGTTCAAGAGTATATAAAATTCTAAATTAGAAGGTTTTACTTTTAAAACTTTAAAATATTACTTATATTTTTATTGCAACTAGAGTGGCTTTTGAAACATCTGCTAGAAATATGATTCTCAATTAATTATTTATGGCACATGTTTCTCTTTCAGGGAAGTTTGAAAACTTTCTCCTGTTTTTAGAAATACTTAAATGTTACTACATTTTGTTACTACCTAGAATTGATTTCTAGCCATACTGTAGCCTATGATCATAGCCTCATGCATGTCTCTGGATATCACCAAGACAGTCACAGAGATAATGTCAAAGTTACAAATTTGTTCTTCAGATTTCAAATACAAGCTTTTAAAATAGTTTTTAGCCCTTATGGCCTCAAAGAGCATTCTCCCTTAATTTCTCACAAATTAAAAATTTACAGTTGTATCCTCTAGATATATCTCATTTAACATGGTTATTGAATCAGTATTCAAATAATGTTTTAATATTCAATAGCAAATATGCCTACCTGAATTTTGCATATTATTGTAATTTGACATTGATAAAATATTCTTAAAATAACTTTTAAAATTAAAAATGAATATTTACCCAGAACAAAAAATAGAAGATACATTTATTTTTCTTTTGAGTCTTATGTAAAAATCTATAATGTTATATATTTTCACAAATATGAAATAGTGATTTAATGGGATTACATGGTAATTCATAGAAACTGAATCTTTGTTGCCCCCAAATAATATTCTCTGCTATTTTTTAAAAATAACTCAAAACATCTATATAAATTTTGTCTACTCAACAATGCAATGAAATTTGTCTTCTATACATAAAATTCATCTCATTTCTCTTAAATTTTAAACATCTTTCTTTTGAGTTTAATTTTTTTTAATTATTATAATTCATTTCTGAATCCAATTTTGATCTTGATCCAGTCATAAACATTCATATATACTGACTTAATCATGGAAAAGTTATAAAACCTTCAGTAAACTATTTTCTTAATAATCTGAAAAAAAATTATTTAATAAATGCACCTTTACAATTTTTGCTTCGTTTACATGAAGATTTGTTCATTGTTAGTCAAATTGAATTTATGCAGGAAACTGCCAACTTTTGGGAAAATGAAGATGGGACTGATTGAATGGAGGGAATTAAGATAAATGATTATGACCACCTTCAGTTAATGTGGCAGACAAAACTATTAATTTCCTTTTCCTATTTCTCACATATAATAATGTCTGGAATAAAAACAATTAATAAATTCTGGAGCTCAAAAGAAAGATATATATCCAATGGAAGACAAAAAAAAATTCAAAATCAGAATTGAGAGAGAACTAAAATCCTGGTGCTTACACAATAATTAGAACCAGATATGATCCTAATGACTATGATTTGATGCCCCACATCAATGGTTCTCCAACTTTTTGGTCTTAAAAATCACTTATGCTCTAAAAAGTTAATTAATATCCCAAAGAGCTATTTTTTTATTCATATGTTGATTAGATTACACATTGACATTTACTCTATTAAAATTAAATCTGAGAATTTAAGTTATTCATAAATTCATTTAAATAGCAGTAATTAGTTCATAAGTTAACATACATACAAATTTATTAATCATAACAATGTTTCAAAACAAAAATACTATAAGAGTTGTATTAATTTATGAGATTTATAAATATCTTTCATGTCTGTATCAATAAATTATAGTCATATTCCTTTGTCAGATATTTTATTCAATTTGTTTGGATATCACATGTCATAAACTTATTTGACAAAAATGAAAAAATAAATAATTTTATCTCACAGACTCTCTTTAAAAAGGTCTCATAACCCCAAGGAATCCCAGACCACACTAAGACTTTATGCCCCCAAAATAAGTAAGGAAGAGTAAAGTATGGATTCAAGAAAGAAAGAGCTGCTACCCCTCACAACAGCATGGGTGGAACTGGAGAGCATTATGCTAAGTGGAATAAGCCAGGTGGTGAAGGACAAATACTATATGGTCTCACTTGTAAGTAGAAATTAACCAATAAAACAAACAAGCAAGCAAAATATAACCAGCAACATTGAAATAAAAAACAAACTGACAGTAACCAGAGGGAAGGAGGGAAGTGAGTAACAAGGGAAAAGAAGAGGAAGGGTCACATTAAGGAACAGGTATAAAGGATCCATGGAGAAAGCCAGAATGGGGAAGGATTGAGGGTGGGAGGTGGGGGTGGGTGGAGTGGGGGCAGTAGTGGTGGGAAAATAGAGACAAGTGTACTTGAACAAGAATAAAAAAAAGATTAAAACTGAGATAACTCTAAATCAGTGATTTTTAACCTTTTTCATTTCATGGCACACATAAACTAATTACTAAAATTCTGTAGCAAAAATCATATATATATATTTTTGCTGACCTGACAAAAAAATAGGTATAATATTGATTCATCACACAAAACAGCTATTATTATATTGGCTGTTGTCATTTTTTTATTTAACTATCTAAGTGTTGGTGGGGGGTGGGTATGCATTGCAGGGAGTGCAGAGCGTGGGAGCTCCTGGATCTGAGGGTTACTGTCCGGAGCCAGCCAAGGAGGGAGAGGGGCTCTGAATCCCACAGAGCCCGTCCCAGGGTTGTCACAGATGGGGGGAATGAACACGAGTTGTTGCACACACTTCTCTGTTTGCCAGGAGAGGGCACATGGCTACTTCCCTCCAGTGGAGAAGGCCCCAAAACCCCATGTCCAAAGGCTTTTATTGAGAACCATGTGCCCAAGGGTATACAACTAAGCTCATGAATCAATGTCAACAGGCTGTGTTTACAGAAACAAATAGAGATCATAGATAACAATTGAGGGAACACAAGAGATCTGCCTCAAGTCAAGGTCTGTGAATAATGTAAATCTTCTTCCCAGTATGAACCCATTATCATCTCTTTTGAGGGAAGAACAAAACATGCTTAGAGGAACTTACTTCTAGGCCTGATTATCCGCAGGAACCACCTGATTCAGTTTAGGGCTGTACCTGCCTTTAGTATTGTTTCAAGCCTGACCCAGGAGGGTAGGGAAGAGCAATCAAGAGATAAGGAGACTTTTTTCAGGTAGAATGAGGACCCCGACCATGTCCAAGCCAAGCCGAGGGGTCTGGACATTTTTGCCCTTTCTCTGTGTCCCCCAAGTCCTTGTCCAGCTGCCCATACCGGGCAATGTCTGGCTTAGGTTGTCCCTCCTCTTGAGAGAACTTATCCGTCATCAACAACTGTCCATTACAGTGCCAAGCAGGGTGATGTGAGGGGGCAGGAGCTGCGCCGTGGCCAGGGGGACAGGTTTCGTCTCCTCAGTGGTCTGTTTTCCCAAGGTCTCCTTGATTATTTCCAGCCTTGGGGCCCTCTCACCTGTTGGTGAGGCTGTAGTCCCTGAAACCAGACAGTGCATTTTCCAACACCTAAGGGAAAAGATATTTAGTCCATGACCATGACTAAATAGTCAGGTATCACATGTTTTAAAATTATTGAGGCACACTTGGTGAAAATTGCTGCTTTTGATAAATGAAAATTACAAAGGACTGAGCCATAGTGAAAATATCTGCTCAGTGTCACGTGGAAATGTAAAGGAAGCCTATGGCCCCTGAGCAGCCTTGAATAAAACAAGAGACTCACATGAGAGTTTAGAAACTGAATACTCCACTATGCTTATAAATAAAATCATTATTAATCCACTAATGTGGTATACAGGAACTGAGAATTAACCTGAAAATGAGTTCAGAGCTAGGAAAACCCTATGATTTGCAGTGACAAATATTAACATATTTTATAGGAATAGTTCTACACACCAGGATATGTCATATTACCATTAAAATAACCTCTGATATTACTACAATCACCTTGTAGATCAAGTGGATAATATTTGTTTAAAATGGAAAATGCACCTATTAGAAGACTTGTAATTCTATTAGCAGAGCCCTCAAGCTCATAATATGAGAAATGTAAAGACCGATCATTTCAACACTTTTTAAACAAAAAATAAAATAAAACACAATTTATTATTGTGTTTACTAGGAAAGCCATTGTTAAATATATAGTATTATCTCATGTTATGCTTTTTAATACAATTCAAATACATAAATTAACTCATTATATATAAGATCAGTATAGCACAATTGAAAAAGGCAATTTTTAGACCTTATGTCATTTATGTAAACCTTAAAAGACACACAAACAATGACACTTTTATTTAAAGTAGAAATATTAATAAGATCTGTTCCTTTCTTTCAAGGTTTTCATTGATATTAGTAGAGATTGTGTGGCAATTGAGTACTTATAATAGAGAGATTCATGGACAATTGGAGAGAAAGCAGTATCAGGTTTTGTCCTCTCTCTGCCCACTAAAGAAAAACCTACTTTTATTCACTTATTCTTCAATACTTCCCTTCCCACAGACATTACAAGAATGTGAGCAAAAAAAAGTCTACTACGCTGGAGTACATCTTCAAAATTCTGTAATTGAGAATAATTGAGATGAGACTGAGGTGAGAATTGAGCAAAGATGGTTATAGAGAGGAGAAGAAAGCCAATGTGGTAATGAAAAGTAAAATAAAATTTTCTGCCATTTTTTTGTTATTGTTGTTAAAAGTAGTACTGTGTTAAGTAAATAAATGGGATGAATACAATGAATGTTTTAAATATTACTGTGATCTATGTTATCCCTTCATGGAACTTTAAGAAGATGATTTGGCTTTGGGTGGTAGGCACACAATGTAATATGAAGATCATGTATCATAAAAATGTACACTTGAAACCTATATAATCTTATTAACTAATGTCATCACAATAAATTTAATAAAAATATAAAATAAGGGCACTGCAACTATAAAGAATAACTAAATATAAGTAAATATATCATTTTATTACAAACTGCATTTTCTTAAATACCATACAATCTTATAATTTTTAGAACATCAATAATAGCAGTAAAGACAATAGCAACAAAAACAAGATAATTAATGTCTCAGGAGTGATGATTTCAAAAAAAATAATTATCGAGAAACTCCCAAAACTTTCAAAAGGAGAGAAATCTATGAGGGATAGATATGTGCAAAGATGAAGTATGACTCAGAAACCACCTATAACCACACAGCTATACAGTTTACTGACTACGTTGACTTTCCCTTTCTGTTTGACTGTCTTTACTAACTTGATTTTACTAGTCCAATGTTTTCAAGATGTAAACATGATAATATTCTTGGGAACTTCTGCCTAGGAAGATAAACATTTCAAATAACGTTTTCTATTTTTTAGGAACCTGTTAAAAATAAAATACACTTAAATGAATGTCAGACTGTTCAACTTTTCAATAGCTAGAATCAAATAACTTTATTTCCCAAGAGTCTTCCAAACCCTCACTTAAAAATCCTTGATGTGCTAAGTCCTAAAATCTTATACCATAATATTTACCTAATACTTATTAAGCCCTCACATTGAAAGACTTGTCTTAAACCAGACTCAAAGACCTCATAAATTTTCTAACATTGTCCTTTCCTTATGAGAATCTGCCAAAAATCTGTCAAGTTGGTTATCTCCCTTTGCTGGGTAAGAATAAATACAGCTTCACCTTATCATCAGGTTGTCTTGGTGCTATATTCAGGGAGCAAGTATTTGACAGGAGGCAGCCAACTGCTTGAGGTGCTGACAGCTATGAGGCAGGGGTTAGGGGGTGAAGGGATTGAGCAAAAGGAAAAAGGACTCAAACATGGACAACTGTGTGGTGATTGCAGGGGGGATGGGAGGGGGAATAAAGGGGATAAAAGGCAATGAAAAAAATATAATTTTAAAAAAAGAATAGCAGTAATTTGATAGGGCTGAAGTAAAATAATTTGAAAGAGAATATCAAGAGATAAACCTGTAGAGACAGGCCAGGACACCATTCCGAAGGGTTCTGAATGCCGTTCTAAAGATCTTGGTGATTAGTCTGAAACAAAAGGCTGGTACACAAGAAGGATACTTTGGCTACTTTTTTCTAGGTTCTTTTTAAAAATACATTTTTGGAAGCTAAAAATTATATAGGTCTTCAGAGATATTAATTTAAATTCTTAAATAGATGAAATGGTATGTTATGTGATTTGGGCATATGCAATCCAAGAGGATTGTAATATTTCTATAATACATAATTTCTGATATAGAAAATAAACATTTTATAATTATGACTTATAGGAAATAATATTATATTTCTTCCTCATAAAAACAGCTAAAATATATTTGTTATGCTTATTAATTTTAAACAATAACACATGACATTTTTTTATTATAAAGTTAAATTCTTTTGAGCCCTTTTAACCTCCATGGTTAGGTTCCAGAACAAAAACTTTAATGAGAACCACAAATACTTAGTTCTTCAAGAAGTCCTGTGAAAAACACAGGGAGTATCACAACTATGATCATCACAAACTATTGTAAATATTATCATTCAGAATAATAAAATGCTAGAATTGTATGTTTCAAATATTCAGTGCACTTCAAGATACCAGTATATTTAAAACATGAAGACAATTTAATGGGACAAATAACTTCTGGAGCAGTTTTCTTCAGCCTTCTGCTTCTGAGCTTATTGTAAAATACGTGAATGCCTACTCTGGTAGTCTGGTCAAGTTATCTGACTATTCTTTTAAAAAAGTGTTTATAAAACAAATTATAATATTCGTAAGATGTTAATTTCAAATAACATTAACTTTCTTTTCTTTACTCAAATGAAAGTGAAATATCAATAAGTACAAGGTAGTATATTTAAAATATTATCATTTAGTCCTTTAAACTCTAATTACCATTTTGTAAATGAGAAAATTGAAGCAGAGTTCACTGAGCTAGATGTGACAAAATAACTACTTCCATTATTAGTATACAGATTAAACAAAACAGATATATTAAAAATAAAAAGGCAATAAAAATGTTTACAATTAAACCTAATCAAGCTTATTTTATATGTGTATTTGTAATGACCCCAAAAGTTTTTCTTTTCTATTCCAAGTTAAATAGAATGTTTGACTATATATAATTTAATTTAATAATTAGTAATAAAAATAGACTGGGGGACATAAAAGAGATATATGGAATTACATAATTTTCTACACAAATTTTTTTAACTTTTTAACAAGGAAATAAACTTTGATTTCCAAAAAATACATGAAAATCATGAAACTTCACTACAAACATAGGTAATACCTCAAAATATATTAACCCTTTTAAAATACTTTAAAGTACTATAAAGAAACAAGGATATTAAGCATTAGAAATTTTTAATTGAATAGCAGAGTAGTTTAGTAGACCAAGAAAACTTATTTAATTATCCAAACATTTTAACAATGCTGCTTGCTCACTATTAAGATTCTTTATAATTTTTCCACTTTCATAAACCCAGAGGCAACTATCTTTTTCATTGCAGAGTCTTATATAATATTTTCCTTAAGACATACCTGGTTACCTTGTATTCCTTCTTATATTCCACAGAATTACTATATGGAATGGAAGTAATTAGTCGATCATTAATAACAAGTGATACTGGGAATATTTATGTTTCCTCAGCAGATTTGACACAAAGAATTAATTTTCTTTGCTTCAGAACCAAAAATTATGTCCCCTCACAAAGTTTCAGTGTTATCCAAACCAGCTTTTAACTCCAAAAATTTTGATTTGGGAAATTTGCTTAAAATAGAAACTGAATACCCTGTGTAGAAATTACTATTTGAGCTTGGGGCCTATTTTAACCAATTTTGCATGTATGTTAATGATATTCTGAAATTCCACTCAAGAAAGGCTAATTTATTATTGTTCACATCAAGATATGCTGTGGTTTAACAGATGTAACTATTTATGCAATTATATTGTCAGTAGCTCTACCGTATACTATGAAAGAACTACCAAGCAAGCAGGTAGTCCAGAACAAAATTTCTTTGAATTAATTTCATTATCCATATGGTTGGAGTGAGGGAGGAGAAAACATAGATTATGTTCCAGATTCTTTTCCTTGAATTAGAATATCAGACCTAATATCAACAAATAAATTTCAGAGAAAGTTTAAATTCTGTCTACCTATTATTCTACCTGTTAATACTTTATTAACTGAATATTTCTTCAATTTCTAATTTGCTGAGCAATATGGGAAGTTCAGAAGACATATATTTTAAAATTGCTGTGTGCTAAAACCTGTTGATGTAAATCATAAGAGCAGCAACACTGTGTTCTTTAACTGCACTTCTTTCTGATATGAAAGAAAGAGAGTTAACAGTTAATGTATATAGTGATCTTATGTAAAAAACTGAAGCATGTATTTTCAATGGAAAACCATTAATAAAAGTATTTGAAAATCTATTATAATTTTTCTAAAATATGTGTGATACTTTAGATTAACTTCTTAAACATTGAATAATTTAAACAAAATAAAACAAACCCAGGATGTGGAAAAGAATAGAAAAGATCCACAAATCAGTAATTAAAACATGGTCTCATTTTTCCAAGAATACAATGGGAGTAGTAACGGAGACTTGTGTAATATTGTGATATATATTTCTGAGTTTTGGGAGATTAATTATAATTTATACACATTGACAAAAAGAGGACAGACATTCCAGGCAGAAAAAGAAGATGCATAATTCAAATAGTTTAATACCAGCGAGAAATAGCATGGAAATTTCCTATAATAAATTATCTAGCTGCCATGCTAGTTTATTTTCATGTATTCTTTTGAAAGATTAGCTGATTTTAGCAGTCAATGGTATATGAACTAAATAGTCCAGTATACTGAAGTTAGTTATTTAGCTTTCTCCTATTGTTATTAATTTTGAGGTCTTAAGTGCCTTGTTTATACAGGCTAATTCCCATATTTTGTTGCATTTTATTTGCTTATTAAAAGTGCTTTTACTTCTTGCCTGTTAGACATATTTAGGGACTTCAAGCTCTTGGGAAAACAATTAGCTGTTGCTGGTTATAACAAGGTTTCTTCTTGCTCCCTTAATACAGGAGTTCATAATACTTTGGATGCAATAAGGATGGGGGTAAATTCCCCTTACTTAATTTAGATAGGACATACTTATAAATATGTCAAATAAACTATAATCAATGTAAGAGTATAAGGACATTAGGCATTATAGGTAAAGGGGAAAGATGAGGGTTGAATAAATATCTCCAGTAGATAAAGAAAAGTTAATTTACCAATTAATTTTATTCATTAATGAAAGTTGGGCAGATGAAAATATATTTGGGTAAGTTTACCATTTAGAGAGATATCATTCCACAATATTCAGTAAATTTGTTCAAATTATGTGATATGTGACTAGAGTATGTACCTTCCTAGAAACATGTATAAGATGTTATATAAAAATTCTGCAGATTTAGATACAAAAGAATAAAACGGAGGAATGGTAGAGAACATGAAGACGATTTTGAATGCTCAAGGCTACGATAATGGGATTCCTGCCAAGTTTATAAAAGAAAAGGCTATAAGAAATATCTTAGTATCACAAAAAAGACTTTCTAAAAGTTATGACTTGATATACCCTTTGAAGATTTATAGGCAACACTCTTGCCCTTTTGGAGGAGTCCAAGTAATATTAATAGCATTTCATTTCCTGTAACATTTTTCTGTACCCAGGCTATCTGAAACAGTATATTTAACTTGACATTATGTATTTAACATAAGCAAAAAGTACATATAGAAAAAATCCTACAAGGAATTCACATTTTTTATTTGTTTAATAGTGCTAAGGATTAAACATAGACAGAAATAAGCTTTATTTTGGTTTGTTAAACATTTATTTTTATTAGAATTACATACATACATACATACAACTGGATTACATGTGTAAATTGAGAGCCCTAAAAATATAAATTAAATTCCCATTGGAGAGTGGAGATTTCTGGACAGAATGATATATCGGTGGGGACACTAGACTTTACGACTTTCTCCAAGGAATATAATTAGTTTATTTACCCAATTTGAGTCAACAAGAATGTTAGACTAGGTCCAGGTTATCTTCCTTTATCAATAAAGGGAGTGATTAGATCTAGAGAAAGATTATGATTAGATTCTAAACTAGTCTCTATAATATTTTATACAATGTCTGAAGATAAAATAATAACAAAGCAAATTAGAAAAAAAAGGTAACCAAAAAGAAAGTAAAGCAGATATAATGGAAATAAAATTGACAGCAAGATAATGGTTTTATAGGATCACACATATAAATATGTATAATTACTAGGCTAAATAATTTAATAGCTTTTACAAGAGTATGGTAAGCTATAAACAATAATCAAAAAGTAGCTTTAGTATGATTATTATTATAAACTTAAAGATAGAAGAAGAAACTCAGACTGAAGGACAGAGATATTAGAAGACAAGATCATGAGAGACATACACAGCAGTCTACTGGGCAAGAATAATGGGGACCCTATGCCTCGAAGAGTAAGCCCCTTGGTTAATCAATCTGACAGCCCCTGGCTTTGCTTTCTTAGAAATCCTTCTTTGACTTTGGCTTTTTGGGCAGTAGGAATCTGTGCATGTCCTAGGAGTACTTGATTAGTCTTTGTGGTTGACTGAATAATGTCTCCTGAAAGATAGCCACATCTTAATCTTGGGAGATATGATTAAGTTCACAACTTTGTCATGGGGGTTATCCCAGAACTTTCAGGTGGGCCCAATGTAATCACATGGCCTCTGGAGAGAGAGAAAGAAGAGGTCATAGAAGAGGGAACATGCTAAATTGCTTGCTTTTAAGATGGAACAAATGACCATGAACCAAGGAATGCAGGCAGCATCTAGAAAGTGGAAAAAGCACAAACACAGATTCTCCCTGGAGCCTCCAAAAGGAATGTAATCCTATACACCCAGTTTGTACTCTTACCTGCAGAACACAGTTAAAACATATTTTTTTAAATAAGTTTGTAGTGATTTGTTACAACAGCAATTAGAAACATATAAACCTACAGGCAGTAACTGACACAATTTAGGCAATTTTTGTTTTTTCATGTAAGTAAAATCTTATAAAAACATTTTTTGAGAAGGATATGTAAAAGTTGAGGCATGCATTATGTTAATTACCGTTTTTTTGATGAGAATCCATTTGTACCCTCTTCTCCCTGATGTTCCTCAATTTTAAAGGCTATTTAATTAAAATGCTACTTGCAAAATTCCCTTGCAGTATCCACATATTTTGAGAATGAGCAAACATTCCAGTTTGCCTGAGATGGTCACATTTCCTACCTGGGAAACCCTTTAATCCTAGGCAAACCTACACAGCTGCCTCATGACTTTCATGGACCCTAGACACTTTTTGATCTTTGTGGATCTCTTCATTAATTAATTAATGAATTGCTGGTTTATATAAAGACAAATATCACACAGGCTTGATTCATTATTATATATAACCATTATATTGATTTTTTCTGATTAGAAATAATATTAAAACATTTCTTTCCTAGTTTAGCCAGTCCTTCTTCTTACTCCAGTTTAGACATGATAGATAGAGCTATAGCATCCCACCGAGGACATGGAAGAAACGTAATCAGAATTTCAGAAACCTTGGTTCTGCTTTCTTTAGCTGCTGAAATAATTCCTGTAATCACTCAACACCAGGCTTCTTGTCTAGTAAAGATAAAAATGACTATGCATTGAAGCCATTAGGTTTGTGCTCCTCACAACCACCATAGTTTTTAAATGATGCATCCATTTACTTACAAAAGAAAATAACATTCATTGTGTCAAACAGCAGGCACAGTGGCCCAATGAGGAAGGTCACGTTGAAATGAAAGGCTGATTTCATAAATCATGTTAACACAGGGCAGCAAAAGTCTACTGTATAGAATACTTATAATATTATTTTCTGTCTAAAGACAGAATACATTCTACCATTCTTCCAAATAAGTAAAACTATTTAAAAGTTTTTAAATGAATCAATTCCAAGAAGGCTGAACCATTATCAAAATGACACCTTATGAGCTTAAGTCCAGAATAATTTAAAGTCATCATGCTCAATCTTATAATTTGTTAAAACACAGAATAAGAAAAAAAAAGGAAGATAGTGAAAGGGATGGAGGAATTTAAGGAAAATTGAACATAACCGGGGAAAAATGAGAAATGTCTGGAAATTAACTAAAGATCAAATACTCAGCTCTGTTTATAAAGGTTTGTTCAATCTCACTGTGTGTTTTTTTATTTCCTGAAGTACTTGAGGATCTTCAATATTTTTGTAACAGCAATATAGATTCTAATGTCAATTATTCGATGTGTTTGGAATGCTCCATAGTATAAAACAAAGCATTATTAATAAGTAGCTGTGTTGTGTGTCTTCAGCATACCTAGTATTAAAATTTAAGCTCTGTGAAGACAATGACCATCCATTTTTTTTTATTTTTTCACTTTTGTAAACATAGTCCAACACGTGGTAGCTTTCAAAAAATGTTTGTGGAATAAAAATGGACGAATATAACTTTTCCATGGACTATTGATGACATCAAACATGTAAGACATTGGTGGGAAAACTCTTCTGACACATGAACAATAAATGAAATAAGTAGGGAAACATCCTTTACATTTAGTGGGGTCAAAGAAGAGAAAAATTGCCTGTGAGATAATTTTCATTAGTAATGTGGGATATGAGCAGGGATTTGAAAAGAGTGTTCACACAGGCTGATAATTGAAAGCATTTTTATTTGCAGTCACAATTTAGGAGAACATGTGACATAATCAAGAGTAAGTGGGTGTGATTGCAATGTGAGGTTAATATTTTAAATAAAAGGGTGAAGATAAAAATGTTTAATGATGTAGGTCCCTGTGGGATATAGAGTTGATGTGGTACCAGTGATATAATACCTGTGATAGGGAGAACACTGAAGGTCATATTTAGTTCTTGAACACATGACATGAAAAATACTACGATGGTTATGGGAAAGAGCAATGGAATAGGAGTCAAAAATTCTATGTTCCTCTCCAGACTCTATTGTTTATAAACATGTGACCCTGGTAAAATTAATTAAATTCATCTAATAGATTATGAAAAGTGAGAGTAAGAAGGTACACCCTGTTAGGAGGCCCTATTCACAAATAACTGTGAAAAAGCATACATCTAAATTATATGAAAACATTAAGGACAGTTGATTAACTGATAGAGGATATTATGAAGATAAAAATAGAAGAGACAGTTCATAAAAGGGGTTTAGCAAAAGAAAAAAATAGATAGAACTTTCTCAAGTAAGATGTTTTGTTGTTGCTTTTTTTTTGCCTTTCTGAATAGTCTGGTTACAGGTGACTTAATTAAAATGATGTCCTATGAAGGAATAGAATACCAAAGCTGTCCGAAACATCCAGGACATTGATGCTGTAATAGGGATGAAATGACACAGAATAATTATTATAGACTCTGAACACCTAATAATATCCCTGCTTGGTAAATACAACCAGTGAGTAGAAAACTTTTCCATATGTAACCATTATATCTTCCAAATACAACCATGAGTTCACTGAGAAGAAAAGTTATATTTTAATTATTATTTTCCCCACACACAATCATGTATATAACAGTTATTTAATCACTTGAATTTAATTGCTCCCCCAAAATATTTTTAACTCGATGAGATACTATAGAAGTAAATAAATTAAGTATACTTGGTGATTTTTTCATGAATTACTCTTCATCGCTGTTCCTCTACAGCTCTGGTTCTTCCAATAATAAATTTTCCAAATAGTTTGTGTCTTGTTGCGCTATCTGCTGCTTTTCTTTCAAGATGAAATGAATTATTTGGTGGATGGGACAGCTATCTGTTTATGTGTTATAACTGAATGCTCTTTTATGAATTTAATATATCAAAAGTGCTAAATGTAGGAGTTTAGTAATTTTTCATTTCAAATAAAAGGAAGCAGAGACCTGGATAATTGTGTCTGCTTTATGGCCTCAGAGCTTCCATGAGATGGGTTGTTCCAATTTCTAGATAGGAAACACTGAGGCTCGATGGGCTCTCATCCTGATCTTTATACTCCATAGCCTGTCAGTATAAAAGATGAAAATTATGTTTAATTTTTGTCCCTTTTTCTTATTCCTGAATTGTTGAAAAACTTAAGTGGAGAAAATATTTTTAAAGGAAACTGCGGAAGGATGACGAAGCTAGTGAGAAGATAAGCAGAGATAATATCAGTGGCAGAATCACAGCTTGGGCTGGAAGTTGGGACTGAGGAAGATTAGCCCCTGGGTCATATTTTCTTAACCGAGAGTATGTGAACACCACGTTATCTAAGAATAGATTTTAAAGATTCATGAACTTGAATGAGAAAATTGCACATTTTATTTTTTTATTTTTTAAATATTGTTTTTTTCATTACCATTTAGTCCCCTTTTACCCACATCTCCCAAGCAGTTATCGCACCGTTGTCCATGTCCATCAGTCCTTTTTCCTTTTTCCTCTACCCCTCCACTCCCCAACATCCCCCTGCTGGCTGTCAGCCTGTTCTCCGTATCTGCGTCTGTCCTCGTTGTCCTGGTTATTTCAGTTTGTTCACTAGATTCCACATAGGAGTGAAACCATATGGTATTTGTCTTTCTCTGACTGATTTATTTCACTTAGCATAATGTTCTCCAGGTCCATCCATATTCATGCAAAGGGTAAAATTTTCTTCTTTTTTTAACAGCTGAGTAGAATTCCATTGTGTAAATATCCCATAGTTGTTTCAGCCACTCATCTATTGATGGATATTTGGGCTGCTTCCATATCTTGGTGATTGTAAATAACATTGCAATGAACATAGGGTGCTTATGTTCTTTTGAATTAGAGTTTTGTGTCCCTTCAGATATATCCCCAGAAGTATTGCTGGGTCAAAAGGCAGACCCATTTTTGATTTTTTGAGATACCTCCATACTGTTTCCCACTAAGTTCTAATTGAGATGGAGGCTTGAAAAATTATATCAATTTTTAGACACAGAGCTAAATATTAATATAGATTAGGTTAATAAATGTTATTATATTACAATTTCAAATATTTTAATATCTTTATGAATATTACAGTTGTTGCCATGAAAAATTGCAAAGCAATCACCTAAGGGAATTGCCCTATTAAAGATGGAGAAGGCAGACAGGGTCCATTTGTATAACTAATGCATCTGATACATTCAAAACTTATGTTCTTCATGTCTCCTAATATAGGTTACCTCTTTAAACTGGGAGAAATATGTAAGGATTACAGATGTACAGTCTTGTAATAAGAGAGCAATTAATAATGATAGACATACGATCAAGGTTCTGAATGATGAACAGATATATAGACCAAAAAGTCCCCCCAAAAGTATGTAAACAAAATTATCAAGATATGAGGAGTATTTTCATGCTTTTGATAGAAGTTAAGGGGCTTTCATAAAGTAGGCAAGGCAAGATAAAATCATAGCTTTATCTAGAAACCAAACATGCATAAATTGTAAATGTACAATTTTTTAGCCACATTTCTTAATTTCAAGAAGTGTTGTTTACTTATGGAAAAGTGAAGCCTGTGAAACTGGTCAAGGCTTTGACTCTGTAGGAGAAAATCTAGTTAAGTGAGCTAGATAATTATTGCTCTGAAGAATAAGAATTCTTGGGGAAAAAAAAAAGCTCAATATCTTGGTTCTGGAAATTTTCCAAATTTAAGGTCACCAGCCTATACTACAGAGGATAATTCAAAATGAGGGTATATAGTACTTGATTTTTGATATTTGGTTTTGATTGAGCATGGCTTCATAAGCTTCCCTAAAAAGGAAGGGATGCTTAGGAATGTACCAAGAAAAAGCAAGAAATTCCAGTTCCTAGAAGAAAAGCAATGACTAGATTTTTTTTTAATATATATTTTATTGACTATGTTATTACAGTTGTTCCATTTTTTTCTCCCCTTTATTCCCCTCCACCCCCTAGGATCCCCCCCCCAACTTAGTTCATGTCCATGGGTTGTATATATAAGTTCTTTGGCTTCTCCAATTCCTATACTACTCTTAATCTTCCTCTGTCTATTTTGTACCTACTCTTTATGCTCTTATTCCCTGTACCTTTTCCCCCATTCTTCCCACCCCTCCCCTCTTTTTTACTGTTCATAGTTTTTGATCTTTTTCTTAGATAAATCTCTTTAACATTTCATATAATATGGGCTTGGTGATGATGAACTCCTTTAGCTTTACCTTATCGAGGAAGCACTTTATCTGCCCTTCCATTCTAAATGATAGCCTTGCTGGATAGAGTCATCTTGGATGTAAGTCTTTGCTTTTCATGACTTTGAAAACTTCTTGCCAGCCCCTTCTTGCCTGCAAGGTTTCTTTGGAGAAATCAGCTGATAGTCTATGGGAACTCCTTTGTAGGTGTCTCCTTTTCTCTTGCTGCTTTTAAGATTCTCTCCTTATCTTTAATCTCGGGTAACTTAATTATGATGTACCTTTGTGTGTTTCCTTGGGTCCAACTTCTTTGGGACTTTCTGAGCTTCTGGATCGCCTGGAAGTCTATTTCCTTGGCCACACTGGGGAAATTCTCCTTCATTATTTTTTCAAATGAGTTTTCAAATTTTTGCTCTTCCTCTTCTCATTCTGGCATCCCTATGATTTGGAAGTTGGATCATTTAGTTGTCCCAGAGGTTCTTAAGCCTCTCCTCATTTTTTTGAATTCTTGTTTCTTCATTCTGTTCTGGTTGAATGTTTATCTCTTCCTTCTGCCCCAAATCGTTGATTTGAGTCCTGGTTTCCTTGCCTTTACTGTTAGTATATTTTTCTTTATTTCACTTTGCATAGCCTTCACTTTTCCTCCATTTTGTGACCATACTCAACCAATTCATTGAGCATCCAAATTACCAGTGCTTTGAACTGCGCATCTGACAGGTTGACAATCTGTTCATCGCTTAGTTCTATTTTTGGAGTTTTGATTTGTTCTTTCATTTGATCTGTTTTTCACATTTCTTTGTCTCAGCATGCCTGTTAAGTTGGAAGGGGCAGAGCCTTAGATATTCACCAGGGTGGGGCAACCCAGGTTACTGAATTGTGATGCTGTGTTTTGGGGAGTGGTCTGAGAGGGAACAATGCCACTTACTTGGCTCGCCACCAGCTTTCCATTATTTCTCTTACTCCCACAAGCAAATTGGGTCCTTCTGGTGTTGATTCTCAGGTGGGTGGGTTTGTGTTCATTCTGGGACCCTATGGGTATCTCCAAGGAACTCTCCAGTGAGGCTAGGAGTTTCTCTTGCCACTGCAACACCCACAGGTTTTTACCTCCAGTGGTTTTGAGGTTTTCTTTTCCCATAGTGGAACCCTGGATTCTGTGGTCTGTCGCACTCCCCAGGTGTTCCTCTCGGTTCATCCACATGAAAATGTGGGACTGCCCAGTCTGCCTGCCTCCAGCTGGCCGTGCATCGTCTTCGATCCAGCAACCTGTCTCTACCCTGCTCCTGGTCTGAGTGAATGTTTCTTCTCTAACTCCTTGGTTGTCAGACTTCCATACAGTTTGATTTTCTGGCAGTTCTGGTTATATTTTTGTTTTTAAATTTGTTGTCTTTCTTTTGGTTGTGCGAGGAGGCAAAGTGTATCTACCTAGGCCTCCACGTTGGCCAGAGCCCTGACTGGATTTCTAATGGTCCTTTTAAAATTCAAAAAGTGTAAAGAAGTGATCAAGTAAGTGTAATCATGAATGTTGTCAACTGAATAACAAGATTAGCAATTGACAGAGGTCAGATAACACTCATGGCTTGTGGGTGTTAAGGCTTCCTGGAAGCCACAATAAATTACAGAGAAATACGTGACCATAGATTTTTGATTCAAGATACTTAGGCTATGGAGAGACTCTCTCAGGAGCTGCCAGGAGGTCTCCCATAATATTGTAAACAATATCTTACATCTTCAACACAGTAACAAAAGTAGATAGGCTACTACAAACTTTCCAAGAACATTGGCCTATCATCTTCGTAGACATCACTGCTACAGCCAGGTTTACATAAAGCTTGGAATCTTACAGTAGAGCCTAAGTAAGATTTCAATCACAATGACCTCTGTCTCAGTCATAAATCTAGAGATATTAGCAAAATGGAAACCTGAGCAAAGGTCCATATAGTTTTAGGTGTCATTTTGGGGTCTTAATTACTAACCAGATATGTGAGTATCCCATAGCATTCTCAGAGGGTGGTGGATAGTGAACACAGACAGCTCTCTCCCAGCATTGCCAAGACTCACCAAATATATTCCACAGATTTCAAAAGGACAGATTTTATCATAAATTTTAGAGTAACTAAGCATAGTCCATATTTGAAGAGGGAATAAAAGAAAGAATTAAACAGAAATGCTTTCTGGAATAAAAGATTAAAGTTAATGGGTGACAGATGCATGTTTGGGTCAATTATCAGGGGTTTAATAAGATTTGAACTCCCTTTTAGAGGAGATGGAAGAGGTATGGAAAACATTGACAGGCCATGTAATTGGTTCACTGCCCATGCAAGTAGTTATAAGGGCTCAATGATTATATGTAGAGTTGAGGAGTCTGCTGCAAAGTTTTGCCATGATACAGTGATACAATCCAGTCTTATGTATAACTTGTTTGAGACAATCACTGTGACTGTGATAGGGTGAATTAGCTGTCCTGGGATAATTTAAAAGAGGCAGTAGTTGCAGCATAGTTTCAACCATGGCAGTCATCGGGCAGAAAACACAGAGTTACGCAGGCAATGTTTTCCCCCTGGCAGATCAATCAAGCACAGGTAAGGCACAGAAAACTGGGTAAGTACACGATTATGTAAAGCTTCTGTTGTCATTATGTGTGCTAATGCTCTGTTGATCAAGCCATACAATAATAGACATGGAGTATAAACTCTCATCGTATGAGGAGCAGCCAGAACCAATCAATGATCTAATCTATTGTTCCAAGTATAAGCAAGGATCTAGTAAAGAGCAATATTCTTGGGAGGTGGCAGTATGAAATGATAAAAACATCTTGGAGAACAATTTTAAAATATATAAAAATGGTATAAAGCATATATCTTACAATCCAGCTGTGTATGTACCCTACAAAATATCTATCAGAGTGTTATTGTAGACAGAGTGCATGGAGATTCCCCCATTGGCCAAGATGGTGGCAGAGGAGGCTGTTATACTGACCTGTGCCAGAAACCTAGAAATGTAATGCACAGGACCCAAGGGGGCCAAAAGCTAGAAATATTGACTGATAGGACCTGATCAAACCAAAAGATGGAACAATAATTGAACAGGAAAAAAAGCCCTCCCCTCCCTATTCCTACAAGAACCTCGGGCTTCAGCAGGATCATTGAGATGGCCTCTGAGATGGGAGTCCACCATTCTCCCAGGTTGGGTGGCCCCTGAATAAAACCTTTTTCCTTTCTCACCAGCACCTGCCTCACAAGTCTGGCTTTTGTGCCCTCAGGCAGCCGAACCTCTGTTTTGTTAGGTTATAATAGCAGTTATCACTAAAAAATCAAGGAATTTAAAAAGGAGAGGGAATACAAGATGTTTAACTTATAGATTTACTTCTAGATAGGGTGAGGGCAGAGTAAGTTCTGAAACAAGGCAAAGATGTTACTATTTTATAACTTTGGATATGGCTACATGAGTATATCATATTACATCTATACATAGTAATAATGAGTACATTATTTTAATCTGTGTAAAGTAAATATTTGGGTTATTTTATAATTTAAAATATGGGAAAAAAGTAACTATGCTGTAGAGATGTCTTTAAAGGAACCTATAAAATAACATTATTATTGCTGAATTATCTATACTTCTAGTAGAATGCAAAGCCCAAAGTAAAATAAACTTCATCTCAATTCTTTCATACTCATAATAGCTGCAATCAATATAATGTGCAAACTTAAGAAACAATCATAGAGTAAATTAAGAAAATAAAGAAATTTAAGCTTTCCCTGGCCACACAGTAATTGT
Organism: Pteronotus mesoamericanus; assembly: GCF_021234165.1. Lineage (NCBI taxonomy): Eukaryota > Metazoa > Chordata > Mammalia > Chiroptera > Mormoopidae > Pteronotus > Pteronotus mesoamericanus. The sequence goes on along the minus strand of NW_026555245.1, from coordinate 26,963,630 downwards.
CAGAGCCAGGATTATAGCCAGGGAATCTGAATTCCAGAGGTCATGATATTAACATTAATGACATTCCATTTTTGTTATTGTGTGGGGAGATAGATATTTTTCACAAAATTTTTATGAAGTTACAAGAATTTAATTATTTTATTATTTTATTAAATCTTTATAGGCATTTTAATGGTTATACATTAGTAAAAGAGGGTTTAAATCAGATATATTGAAGAGGGTATTGAATATAGGCTATTAGTTAAATTTGTATTAGAAAACTAAAAATGCAAATGCTGAGGTAGAAAATTCATGAAAAAAATAAAGGGAAGAATTTGGGCTTTCAAAATATAAAAGTCTGTAGAAACCCTGTAGAAGTGGGATTTATAAACATATGTTTGTCGGGAATTTTTTTTTTAATTGTTGTTCAAATACAGTTGTCTCCATTTTCCCTTCACCATTCTCCCCCTCACCCATCCCTACCTCCCACCCTCGAACCTACCCCTCTTGGTTTTGCCCATGGGTCCTCTATACATGTTCCTTAACACCCCTCCCCTTCGGTCCCCCATTATTCCTCTGCCCCCTCCCCTCTGGCTATGTCAGTTTGTTTTTTATTTCAATGTCTCTGGTTATATTTGGCTTGCTTGTTCGTTTTGTTGATTTGGTTCCACTTATAGGTGAGATCATATGGTATTTGTCTTTCACTGCCTGGCTTATTTCACTTAGCATAATGCTCTCCAGTTCTATTCATGCTGTCACAGAGGGTAGGAGCTCCTTCTTTCTACTGCGTAGTATTCCATTGTGTAAGTGTACCATAGTTTTTTAATCCACTCAAAATTGGTTTATATAAATAGAAATCAGGCTTAGAAAAATGAAATCATTAATACTTCATAATTTTCTCATGACTCTCACCTAATAGAAAAATACGGGATATAAACCAGGAAGTAAGTCATATGTTTTAAATATAATATCTATGCTTTTTTCCACTCCATCTCCATTGCAACACAGTAAACTCCTAGTTAATATCCAGGTTTCAGTCAGGACCCAAACACTGGTCTGATATGGTCACACAAATATCATGGCTATTGTTACTAAGACTTTTTAAATGGAGCTTTAAGCATAAGGTTTTTATGATATTAGCACTGAAGAAATATTTCATGGGATGCCTTGCTAATGGTTGAGACTCAGATAACATTTTCTTCACTCAAACTTAGTAAGCACTGTGCAATAACAATTTGTAAACAATAGAAAGATATGCTGTCTATACTATTCCACATGTTTTGCCCTTTCGCTTTATTCACAATGTGGCATAAAAATTACCAATGATAATTTAGGGATGCTCTATGTACCAGATAAAATTTGACAAGCTAAAATATCTGTCTTAGTTCACTTATTTTGAGGCAGAGGTAGACTATTCCTTTTCATCTTGGCTAGACTTATTTTTTTTTTAATAGAAGTAGTTGATTTCCCTTTAGAGTTTTCAAGACAGGAGAATATTTTCAGGATCAGAATCAACCTATAGATGCATCTCCCGTTTGTTTTCTCTTTTTCTCATGCTGTCAACTCTTTGGATTATGTTGAAAATATGAAATTGTATTGGCGTTTTGGTGTTCTCAGGGTATAGTCCCAGCAGGGGAATCGCTGGATCAAAAGGCAGTTCCATTTTAAGCTTTCTGAGGAAATTCCAGACTGCTTTCCACAGTGGCTGCACCAGTCTGCATTCCCACCAACAGTGGACTAGGGTTCCCTTTTCTCCGCAGCCTCGCCAGCACCTGTTGTTTGTGGATCTGTTTATGATGGCCATTCTGACCGGTGTGAGGTGGTACCTCATGGTGGTTTTGATCTGCATTTCTCTGATGGCTAGTGATGCAGAGCATCCTTTCAAATGCCTCTGGGCCCTCTGTATCTCCTCCTTAGAAAAGCATCTGCCCAGGTCCTTTACCCATTTTTTGATTGGGTCGTTTGTCTTCTTGGAGTAAAGTCGAGTGAGTTCTTTGTATATCTTGGAGATCAAACCTCTATCTGATGTATCATTAGCAAATATATTTTCCCAAATGGTTGGCTCCCTTTTCATTTTGCTGATGTTTTCTTTCGCCGTGCAGAAGCTTCTTATTTTGATGAGGTCCCATTTGTTTATTCTTTCCTTTATGTCCCTTGCTTTAGGAGACATATCGGTGAAAAAATTGCTGCGTGGGATATCTGAGAGTTTCCTGCCAATGTTCTCCTCTAGGACTTTGATGGTGTTGCGACTTATATTTAAGTCTTTTATCCATCTTGAGTTTATTTTTGTGTATGGTATCAGCTGATGATCCAATTTCAATTTTTTGCATGTAGCCGTCCAGCTCTCCCAACACCATTTGTTGAAGAGGCTGTTATTGCTCCATTTTATGCTTCTGCCCCCTTTGTCGAATATTAGATGTCCATAGAGACCTGGGCTTATTTCTGGGCTTTCTATTCTGTTCCACTGGTCTATGGGTCTGTTCTTGTGCCAGTACCAGATTGTTTTGAGTATGGTGGCTTTGTAGTAGAGTTTGATGTCCGGTATTGTGATCCCTCCTACTTTGTGTTTCTTTCTCAAAATTGCTGCAGCTACTCGAGGTCGTTTATGGTTCCATATAAATTTTTGAAATGTCTGTTCTATTTCTGTGAAATACGTCATTGGTATCTTAATAGGGATTGCGTTGAATCTATAAATTGCTTTACAAAAGAACCTATGCACCCCAATGTTCATAGCAGCACAATTTACAATAGCCAAGTGTTGGAAGCAACCTAAATGCCCATCAGTAGATGACTGGATCAAAAAACTATGGTACATATACACAATGGAATACTACGCAGCAGAAAGAAAAAAGAAGTACTAAACTTTGCGACAGCATGGATGGAACTGGAGAGCATCATGCTAAGCGAAATAAGCCAGGGGGCGAAAGACAAATACCATATGATCTCACCTATAAGCGGAACCTAACCAACAATGCAAAGAAGCAAGGAAAATATGACCAGCAACACTGAAAGGAAAAGAAATCAACAGAGACAAGAGGGAAGGGGGGGGCAGGGAAAGGGAAAGGAAGGGGAAAGTCAAGGAACATATAGCAAGGACTCATGGACAAAACCAAAGGGGAAGAGCTGAGGGAGGGAAGGTGGAAGGGGGCAAGGGAAAGAGGTGGGGGGAAGGCAGAGACAAATGTATTTAAAAAGTAAATAAATTAATTAAAAAAAAAAAGTAACTATTTGGAGTCATAGTCTTCAAAGTAGGGTGAAAGCACCCCAGGGGTATGCAAGATGATCCTCTGGGGTGTGGAAAGACATATTGGAACTTTAATCTATACTCACTTTTATTCTAAAAAAATTAAATTCTATTAAAATTTTAAAAAAAGAAAATATGAAATTGCACAAAATAAATAGTTTTAAAATTGATGTATAATTGGCATATAATATTATATTAGTTTCAGGTATACATTATGAGTTGTATATGTTCATATTATGAAATGATCACCATAATAAGCTTAGTTAACATCTATCATCCATCAAATATATTTTAATCAAATTATAAGGATACCTCAATTTACTTCCTAATTTCCAGAGAAAAGTCTCATTCATTTAGGATATGTATATAAGTTATAGAAAAATATAATAAAGAAGCCTACAGTTACTGTCACATTTGATTAATTTTAGAAATAACTGCTTCTAATCAAAGGGTTATGTTCTACCTTGAGTGGTTTCCTGCTGTTTTCTCTTTCAACTTATTGGACATCTCATTTAATGATTAACACTTTGTCAGACTATAAAGGCAAAATATAGGAGAAATTGATTTTACCATTAAGCACAACTATGCCAGAGTACTTAAATTTTAATTTGTATCATACAGTTGGAGTGCAATTTAACTGGAAATATAGGAGAAATAAAATTTGTCTAATTCTGAGTGACTTCTGTAAGTGAAAATTTTGAACATAAAATATAAAGAAATAAAAAAGAACAGTTAAAATTAGCAAAAGTTAATATTTTGTTTCATTGTTTTCAGATTCTATTTGGAAATTTTACTTTGTTTTACAACTATTTTCTCTTGTTCCACCTCATAGAAGCTCCTATTATAATTTCTCATATATTCTTCTGGAGATTTTGTATGCATACATATTATAGAGTATTTTTTCTCAAATGCTATAGAAACATATTACATATTTTAACCTATCTTTTTAATTCAGCATTATATTTTGTAGATCTATAAAAGTTGATACACTTAGATTCAATAAGTATTACAACTATACATATCCTATCATATGTATATTCCACCTATATTTATCCAGCCTCTTATATTTGATCAAGTTTGGAGTTTCTAATCATTAACTATTAAACATCCTCTTTTATGCCTTATTTTGCTCATCTGTAAACATTTCTCTAGGACAAAGGTTTGTATATGGCTATTTCTGGATCTTGAAGAATGGCCAATTTTCAACCTTACAAGTGCAGAACTGTGACCAAAATGTCATGCTACTGTTACCTTGCCAAACAGCAGTTGGGGTCCTGCTGCCCGCCACCACCTTCTAGGCAAAATTCCAGAGGCAAAGGTTTGGTGAAAAAGCAGTCTTTATTTAAAAGCAGTCACTTAGGCCTAACCAGTAAGGCTAAACTCTTAACACTTGAGTTCTCCTATCATTCCCCCTGTTGGTTTTAATTATCTTATTTCTGCAGGTTTAGTTTACAAACTAAAGCAACATAATATAAAAAAGCTACACAATTTTGGAAGAATGGTATATTCTTCCATTCTTCCAAAAGGAAAGGTTATGCCTCTGAGTTTGTCTCCTGTAGAACACCCAAGGAATAAACCTGCCACCTTCTGCAAGGCCACCCTGATCCTAGGCTGTGACCAGAGTTCCCTCCCATCCAAAACACTCTCCCCTGGGAAATGCAGGCAGCTTCAGCACAATCATCCAGACACCCTCGAAGAAGAAGAGAGCCCGAGAGCCAGAGAGAGCCTGCACCACTTTGAGAGCCTTTCTTTTATTCCAAATCTTCTTGCCCATAACGCCCTGTACTTGAGGCATTCAGTTCTCAGCCAATCCTACCCTAGGCTGTTTACCGTTTCCTTGGGCAGTTACTTCCTTTGGCTCCTCCTTACTTCTCTCCAGAAATCTGGTCAGATCTTTCCATATCACTACAATGTATCTGAGAGAAAAGGAGAGTTTTAATTTATTACATTCTCAACAAAATAGTCATATTTTTTGAGGAGTATTTCATTGTTTTACTAAACTTGCTGTTTGTCAATGTGTTAATTTATTGACCCACTCTCTTATTTTATGAATTATCTGTTCATATATTTGCTGCTGTTTACCCCATAGAGGTTTTCTTTGTTGTTGTTAGATCCTCACCTGAGGTTAGGTTTAGTGATTTTAGAGAGAGAGAGAGAGAACATTGATCAGTTTCTCTGTACAGGCACCAGCTGGGGATCAACTTGCTCCTACCTTTGGATATTGACCAGGAATCTAACCTGAAACCTTTTGGTATATAGGACGATGCTCCAACCAACTGAGGCACTGACCAGGGCTAGAGTTGTTTTTATACTTTATTTACTGCTATGTTCTTTTATGATTCTTGCTCTTTGTGCCTTATTTTATATTCCTTTACCTAAACAATGGAGATGTGTTTATTGAGAGTTAATATTTTGTTTTTTACACTTGATGTATAAGTTGTTAGAAATTCATTTTGCAAATGGTGCCAGATATCAATGTAACCATATATTCCCCCATTTAGCTAGGAATTTTTCCTCAGTTTATTTATTTTTAAAGATCCATTTTCTTCATTTATTTCTAGCTTTTTACCCCAGTCAAACAAAGGACCCAGATGTATGTTTTTGTTTGTAGCTCTTTTTGGTTTTATTAATCTATTTCTAAATTTTCAAATAATGTAATTTTTCCAACAGAAGCTTAATGAATTTTGAAGTGAAACAGGACTTAATTTGATTCTTCATGTAAAACATTGTTTTTGTCTTCACCCTGATTTTTTTCACATGGATTTGAGAAACATTTGGTCAATTTTCAAAATTTGAGTGGGACAGCCTTTTTTATTGGAATATAATTCATATGCCATAAAATTTAATACTTAAGGCATACTAATCAGTAATGTTTTATATACTCAAAAGTTGGTATAGCAATCACCATTACCTAATTCCAAGATAATTTCTTCACCCCAAAAAGAAGTTCCCTTAATCATGTGCATTTACACTTTATTCCCTGCTCCTCCCTTACCCTCTAATAAACATTAGTCTATTTTTTTTATCTCTATAGATTTGTTATTCAAGCCATTACATATACATAGAATCAAACAGTATGTGGCCTTTTGACTCTGGCTTTTTTCACTTAATGTAATGTTTTCAAGGTTTATCAGTGATGTTGTATGATCTTTGTCATGATTGAATAATATTCCTTTTATGCATATATCACTTTTTGTTTATAAATTGATAGACATAAGGTTTGCTTCTACATTTTTATTATTATAAAATGCTGCTATGAACATTTTTATACATGTTTTGTGTAGCTATATATTTTGAATTATTTTTGCATATATACTTAGAAATAAAATTTCTAGCTTATTAAATAAAGTGAAAATAAATAACTTTATAAACAGAGTACCTGTGCAGGTGCAAATATAAGACTACTTAATAATATGGGTGTCTATGCCACTGTAAACTTCACATCAGATCCCGGTCATTTTCAGAAACCAAAGCAGGCAGGTAATATTAGACAAAGTCAATCCCTTTCTTTCACCAAGTCAAAAGTCCTATATTCTAAACCTATACGGTAAACATTGTACACACACATCAGACAGCACTCTGCTATTAGAAGAAACACATACATTTGAGAAAAGTAGTATCCTTGGTTATGAAAAACAGATACCATCCTCCTCAGAGTATCATTAACTTGAGAACTAAGAACTTTTCTTTAACTGGGTTAAACCATTTCTTTGAAATAGTCCCTTTGTAAGGGAATGTATAGAGGTTTCTGGCTAAATGGAAGAGACACAATACTCTCAACAAGAACAAAAATAACAACAACATCAAACAAAACAAACAAACAATCAAAAACCAAACATCAGAATCTTGGATATACTGAATTGTCTTAATGGACCTAGAATCCCTGGATATTTTCTGTTGGCTTATTTTTCCTTCAGTCCTCCAGATATGTTGAAAGAGGGTTTGAGTCTTGATCACCACCAAGTGACTCTAGTCTTTCTAAAATACCAGTTCATATTTTAACCTCAGTTTTTGAAAATTTGTTATTTTTTTATGATTTTAAAGATTTTATTTATTTATTTATTTTAGAGAGGGGAAGGGAGGGAGAAAAAGAGGGAGAGAAACATCAATGTGTGGTTGCATCTTGTGTGCCTCCTAACAGGGACTTGGCCCACAACCCAGGCATGTGCCCTGACTGAGAATCAAACCGACAACCGTTTGGTTCTCAGGCCGGCACTCAATTCACTGAGCTTGCTTTTGGTGGCACCTCAGCTGCTTTCAGGTGCTTCCTCCAAGCTGGAAATAATGATTACATGTGGTGAATGTAGGAGCAAAGTGATATCACAGAAAGGAGACCGAAAAGAATGGTTCATTGGCAACAGAATCTTATGATAATAGACCCTAAGAGCTCCAGGGATTAGGATACAAGGTCAAAAGATCCATGGCAACAATAACAAGGTTCATTTATATACAATGATATATTATGTCTTAGCAGATTTTTTGAAGATTTTATTTGTTTATTTTTAGGGCAAGGGGAAGGGAGGGAGAATGAGAGGGAGAGAAATGTCAACATGCGGTTGCCTCTCATGCATCCCCTGCTAGGGACCTGACCTGCAATCCAGGTGTGTGCCCTGACTGGGAGTTGAAATGGCAACCTTTCACTTTGTGGGATGATGCCCAGCCAACTTAGCCACACTGGTCAGGGCTCATATATTAAATTTTTAAGTCATGTTATCCTAGTAAAGAATCAAAACAACCTGTGAGTTTTGCAGGCTACATGATCTCTGAGTCGGATATGTAGGGAAGTTAACAACCTATACAAATTTGAACTCAGAAGTCCTACCTCTAAAGCCAACCAATAATCCTTCCAATACATTTCACATCACCAACCAGTGGGTGAGATCCATCATCATTTAATTCTCATGGATCGACAAAATGGAAAATCTAAGAATGTCTCCAGTTCTGATTCCCTTTCTATGGGTCTCTGCTCCAAGGTACCTGTTTCTCTGAGAATAAGTGGCCTTAGAAACTGATGTGCTCAGATTGCTCAGGGTCGAATAAACAGGATCTTACCTTTTAATGTTTCACTTTTTCCCCTTCTTGATTTTGCATTGATGCTAAAAATACAAGGATTAAAAAATAGAGTCTCAAATCTAATTTTTTATTATCTCTTTCTAGGCAAACTTGCTACATTGAATTCATGAATAACATTGCTTGCTACATTGAATTAATTGAGACTAATTTATCTTGATATTCATTTTTTATAGTGTGTAAAAATATTTTTTATTTTCCTTCATTGAAAAACTCAAAGATTTTCTGTTTGTAATCTGTTTTTTTCCCCCTCCCCCCCCCCTCCCCGGACCCCTCCCTACCCCCCTCCCTCAGATCCTCCCCCTTGGTTTTGTCCATGAGTCCTTGCTATATGTTCCTTGACTTTCCCCTTCCCTCCCTTTTCCCCACCCCCCCTCCCTCCTTCCCTCTTGTCTTTGTTGATTTCTTTTCCTTTCAGTGTTGCTGGTCTTATTTTCCTTGCATCTTTGTATTATTGTTGGTTAGGTTCCACTTATAGGTGAGATCATATGGTATCTGTTTGTAATCTTGAACTGATATTTCAGTCAATAGTCTTCTACTAAAAAGGGTACAAAATACAGGAGGAGCACATAGGCCTCCTCAGACAGGTCTCAATTTTTTGGTCCACAAATAAATATTTAATATGTAATCAGAAGTTTTTAGAGACTTAGGATTTCTATGTAATAAGTGAGGAATCACTTGTTCAAAGACAACTGATATGGGAAGGAGATTGAGACACACGGCATGTGGGGCTTTCTTCCCTGTAAGTATTTTGAACATTCACAGTAATCCAGTTTACAGCTACTGAATCTCTGTGTTGGACATTTTACCTTGGATCTTTCTACCACATCCAGATAGGTGGAAGTTAAGCTGCGAATAAAAGCCTCTCTCTCTGCTCTAACCATTGACTACCCTACCGGTTTCTCCAGAGCAAGGGTTGAAAAGCTATGGTCAATGTGCCAATCACCACCTTCTATCTGTTATACAACCCACATGGCAAAAGCCAATTTTAACAGATGGACACCTGCAATTGATTTGGTCTGTTGGCTTTGTCCCTTTGAGCTTTGTCCTTTGAGATTCTCTGACTTTGGTTCTTCCATCACCAACACTCCTAGTCCCCAGATAGTGTGTTTCCAATGATAACACAGTTTTTGCAAGCTCTGTCACAGTCAAAAACTGTCAGGTACTATTCAACTGATGTTTCATTTCAACAAAGATTTTATAAAACATGAGGAAAGAAAAAGGGAACAAAAGAGAAATCAAAATTTTTCATTTTCATGTTGCGTATATGTTGTGCAACATGAAAAGAATCAGGAATCACACCGCATAATTCCAAACATTTGTTCTGTCACATAACAGCTATATGAGTAATTTGGGGTAAGTTATTTCTTTCTTCTTTACTTTTTTTATCTGGAATAGGCAGACAAAAATCCCTATTGATTCCAATATCAGATGGGGTGGGACAAAGTAATCTGAGAAAGTTTATATATGATCCTTTATATGTATATATGATCCTTGGTGCTAAACAGGTACTTGATAAATTTCAGTTACAATTAAGAATACAAATAGAATTACTGAGAAGCATTAGTGTATATTAAATTTATTTATTCAGAAATAGCTACACTTTACTTCTTGGTGGTGTACACCACTTGTCAGTGATATCAAGAAGATTGTAATTGTTTTGGTGCAAACTGGACAGCTCTAGATCCATAATTTATGCATAACATATTCTCCTTATTACGGTATAATGGCAGAATATTTTATTTACTTTTGTTCTTTTTTTTTTTTGCATTTTAAGGAATATTATTGCAGTGCCACTGATTTAATGTGTCAAGGAACCTCAAGAATATTGCCAGTTTTGATAATTTGCTAGAAGATCTCAGAGAACTTGGAAAAGGAAAGCTGTTATTCTTATAACTGTGGATGATTACAGGAAAGGAATTCAGAATAAAATCAGCAAAAGAAAGGTTTTATAGGGTGATGTCCAGGAGAAACCACGCAGGGGATTTCAGGTGTTCTTCCAGTGGACAGTGCTTCCTTCTCTCAGTAATCAGGAGTCAGCATTTAGACTTTGTTTGCAAGCAGGGCAGCTCACTCTAGACTTTGTGTCTACGACTTTGTTGGAAGTCAGTCATTTATTCATGGAGTGTTTATGTAACTGAATGTAGTCTCCAGTATGCAAAGCCCCAGAGGTTAAACTGATACAGTGTATACTAGGGTCCTAGGTATAAACATCAGATATTCACTGTAAATAACAGGGTGTAGCCTAAACTACAGTGATGTGGCCTAAGGTCTCAGGTATACAAAGACACTCATATCTCACCAGACCTTTTTCCAAGGGTTCAGAGTTAATCTCATAGGACCTAATCAAAGGTTAGTCATTTCTTTGAAATATGCAGGTTTTGAGCACCCTAAGACTGATGAGTTAAATTTTGAACTACATAGGTAACGTCAGTCTTGCCAGAAATTGAACCTTGAGATGATTCACTTAACCTCTCACTTAAACTGAAAGCTGCCTTGCCTCTGTTCCTCCACCCCACTTCACCCTATAAGAGAAATAGCACCTTATCCCAATGAAGCTAAACTGATCAGAATCAACTCTAAGTTGGATCGGACTCCATTCCAATCCATTCATAGAAATCTTCTAGCAGGGGTGTCCAAACTTTTGGCATCTCTGGGCCATATTAGAAGAAGAGTTGTCTTGGGCCACACACTAAATACAATGAGACATGTAATCACAAAAGAATCTCATAATATTTTAAGTAAATTTATGATTTTGTGTTGAGCCACATTCACAGGCATCCTGAGCCACGTGTGGCCCGCGGGCTGGAGGTTGGGCATTCTTGTTAGAGAGTCCTTTGCCTGAGCATATTTTTATGTTTTTAGGAAGACCACCAGTGTTTACTTAGATATCACTTACATTGTTTTTTGTCTCATTTCAAAGAAAGATTTTCTAAGCTAGAATAAATCTGCCCCATATTTTCTTTACCATATGTTGTATTGAATTTGGTACTTACTTTTGGCTTACTCTTTGAAAAAATAAATTTAGTTGTCATTTTGTATTAGTATTACATTGTTGCTAATTCTTTAAAATTACAAATATGCAGTTGCAAATATCCCACTATATGGATATTTGCATGGAGTTTGAATGGAGTTTGAATTGCATTTCAAACTTTTAGCATTCAAATCTTATATGCTGTGTGTTCTAGACCAGATTCTTGATTGAGACACTAGCCATTTCCAATATGAAAATTTAACATGATGAAAAATGAGAATAAATTATATATTCCAATGCCAAAACTTAAAATACATTTAATACTAAAAAAAAGAAATACAACATTATGGCATTTAGTTCACTTCATTATAAATGTATACTGTTTTATGGAAGTGTTTTTACACTAGTTTCTTGTAAAGCAAATGTTTTTGTTGTATAATCCCATATTTTCCAATAACTGCTCTTAAGAAATTTTTTTGACATAGAATATCAAGGTTTCCATTAAATAAAATCATTTTTTGGAACAAAAAGTCGTTTTAAGTCACAAAGAACTATAATATTATTTGACAATCAATATTTCTGGTCTTATTTTCTTTTACCAAAAGGAAAACAAAATAAATACCTTTATTTCTAGGAGACATATATCATTCAGGGTCCCACAGGGGAACAGAATTAATAGAATGGGTATATTTATATTTTAGATGTTTTATATTATATATTAAATATAATACATTTTATATGTTCATATGAATGTTATGAATGTGTTTATTTGTGTTTTTGAAAAAATTGGCTCTTGTAGTTGCAGGGGCTGGCATGTCTAAAATCTGTAGAGGAGGGCATTGGGCTGGAACCCAGAAGTTGTGGCTGCAATATTGAGGAAGATCTTCTCTGGGAAACCTCAGTTTTTACCCTTTAAAGCTTTCAAATGATTGGATGAGGCCTGAGCTCCTTGTGAAGGGTCATCTCCTTCGCTTAAAGTCCTGCTTGTAGATGTAAACCACAACTACAAAACACTTTCAGAGCAATACCTAAATTAATGTTTGACTCTATAGTCTAGACAAACATACACAAAAACTAACCATCATGGGGTAGAAAAGGAATTTCCAGGATGGAACATAGAAAATTTATTAAAATGTACATAATATCTAAAGATATAACAACTAGAGGCTGCCAGCTATCTGCACTCCTTGCAGCTTTATAGAAAGTCTGTCTATAGCCAACTCAGTTTTCCTTTAGGTGTATATACACTTTTGTGTACCCTTTGAGTACTCTAACATTGCATGCATGTTTTTCTCAACCAGCCATTAAAAACTCATAGAAGTAAACAAAATAATTACATATCTCAAAATGGAAGGAGTATGTATCATTGATTAAAGACTAATATGAAAATCACAGGTTTATAAAAAGTACGTCAAGAAACCTAAAGAGAGAGCCTGTGGAGAATCCCAACAACAACAAATATTTGTAAGGTTCCCTTCAAAACAAGAAGAAAAACAGAAAAGCTAATTCCAGTTCATGTAGTTTTATAACAGATTATTTTGACAATATGTTGTCAAAGAAAACAACCAAAAATGTCTAAAATGATGGAATTAACATCATTTTGAAGTAATACATGTTCAAAATTCTTGAGAGATCATATGATAATTCAGCTTTTGAGAACAATTTCTGTCCTCTGGATATAGGTGCTTGTCAAGGTACAAATTCAATGAAGTGTTCAATAAATTGAAAAGCAACTTTAAATTCTGTTTCAATTTTTATAGCCAATTTACTGTTAATTACAAGTAAGATTTCTAATATTGGTTCAGGTTAGAGGTATGTACAGATATTTTTGTTTTATAAAACATTTTAATTTCAACAAAATTTCATACCTCTCCAGTTAAGTCACAGAGAAGTGTTTTTATTTCTTCAGTTTTCTATTTAGCTTATTCAAAAGCAGAATGATTATGTTATTTATTATAAAGATAAATTACACCGCTATTTTTTCTTTTAGTTAACAAATATTTTCTTGTTTACACTTCTTTTGTTTTCGTGTAAACTTGAACAGAGGTTAACAGTACAATAAATCTTTGTAAAACTTTCTCACAACATAACTGATGAGTATCACTGAGAACACTAAATCATTCAATTCATCGTTTTCTATCTTTCCAAGCATTTCCATAAGCTGCCAATCATCCACGGTGTTTGTACATATATCCTCAATGACAGTAACAGCAATGTCCATAATATTTTTTATAGAGATGGTGACAAATTTTTCAATCTGCATCATAGAGAAGTATGATTCATTAAAAGAAACATGAAGTTCCTCTCTTAAAACACTACTAAATTCAGACTTCTAACATGAAATATTTGAAGAACTCTAAAATGTAATAAAAGGTAAATTATATTTAAATGAGATTATTCTTTAAAAATATATATAAAGAATATTTACTGTTTTAACTTTTTAGGCTGTAGATTGACACTTTCATAAACTTGAAAACCTCTGAAGACAAAATTTACATGAAAAATTAATTGAGCCTTATATAACTCATTTTTTATATTGTTATAAAAATTTTTTATTGTCACTTGTTTGGTGGCTTGCTTGAACATATTTAACTTTTTGCAAATTTTCTGTTTTAGTCTTTTCCTTTTAGATTCAAACAAATTTTCAAAATAAAATAATTTATTTTACCATTTTAATCAAAAATAATTTCCCTTTTGTTCTTTTAGCAAGAACCAAAATTATTTTATACCTATCCAAACTTATAAGCTAGATCCTATTGAAAAAAATTAAATGTTATGGGTAGATACTAAATTTTGTTTTCAGGTAACTAAATTTATCAGTTCTTTTTATTTGTTCAAATTTATAATGAATTTTCTAGCATTGTTTTAATGTTGCTCACTTTATTAGTTTCTTAAGGTGAAAGTTTATGTTACTGATTTAACATAGATCTTTTTAAAAATTGTCATTTACAGCTACAATTTCCCTATAATTACATCTTTGGCTATATCTCCTAAATTTTGGTAGGTTTGTGTTTAAGTTTTCATTCACATTAAAGTATTTTTTTATGTCATTAGTTATTTCTTCTTTGGTCCATTGCTTATTTAGAATGCCTTGTTTTTCATATATATGTACATTTCCGCATTCCCCTTAGTTATGGGGTTTTAGTTTCATTTTATTTTGTTTGGAGAACATTCTCTGTATGATTTCAACCTTTTCAAATCATTAGTATATGTACTGTGATCTAAAACGTGGTCTATACTGGAGAATGTGCCATGTGCACACAAGAAAAATGTGTTTTTAGGTGTTCTATTTTTAGGTGCTCTGTGCACAGTGTGGGGCAAAAGTAGACTGGCAGTCATAATACAAATAAATAATAAAATAGTGAATAGATAATAGTACAAGAATAAACTCTGTGTTTCATATACTAACAACTGTACACTTCCTTTTGCCACACCCTGTATGTTGATTATATTTACTTAGATTGTAATGGTGTTCAAATCTTTTATTTCTTTGTTAATTTCTTTACCTGTTCTACTCATTATTAATATTAAGATATTCAGATTTCCAACTATTATTATTGAATTACATATTTTTCTCTACAATTTTATCAGCTTTTACTTTATGTATTGTGGACTCTGTTATAGGTGTATATGTGTTTAAAATATTTTCTGATGAATTCACTTTTTTATTATTATTAAATGTTCTTTTTTGTCTGTAGTAATTTTTTTTGTTTGTTTTACAGTGCATTTCGTGTGATATGAGTATAGCTGAACTTTCCAAGGTACATCTTTTTCCATTGATTTATTTTTAAAGTACTGTGTTTTTGAATCCATAGTGTATCTATTGTGGACTGCATAAAGTCAAATAATATGGTTTAATCTAATTTTCTTATTTCTGTGTTTTAATTAGAGTTTTTAATACATTTATATTTAATATTACTATTAGGTACGATGTATAATTGACAATTTGCTATATGTTGTTTATATTTCTTAGTTTTCAATGTTTGTCTAATATCACTGCCTCTTCTGTGTTAAATGTTTTCTGTAATACTATTTTAATTCTGTTGTTGTTTCCTTTAGTATCTTTTTTTAATATTTATTTTTAGTTATTACCCTGAAAATTACAATTAACATTCTAATCTAAAACAAACTGAATTGCATTGATACCAACTTAATTTCAAAAGTATGCAAAGCTTTTTAAATATAACTTAATTTTCTCCTTCCTTTATTCATGTTTTCCTTCAGTTTTCAAACATATTTTTAAAAGTTGACTTAAACCTTTGTTTAGTAAGTCTAATGTCCAGGATTTCTCAAGTTCTATTGATTGCCATATGTTCTTGCTTTTTGCATATAGGCTTTCTGTTGCTGGTGTAAACTGGACACTATATAATATAATGTGGCAACTCTGGAAATTAGGTTCTCTCCCATCTTTGGACTTGATTTTATTGCTGTTTATTTACATTTTTGTTGATGGTGAATTGCCTAGTGACATATCTGACTAATCCTGTAAAATGTATACTCTCTGTCATGCATGACCATTAAAGTATTTGCATGCTTGTATTTATTGTCAGTTAATGGATAAAAATTTCTTTAAAAAATTGGAACCAGTAACAATCTTGACTGAGGATGTGTGTGTGTCTGTGTGTGTGTATATGCTGGAGTACTTCTTTAACACTCAAGCAGGTAGTTAAAACTTCTGCCTTTGCTTTCACTTACTGCTTGGACATATTCCTAGCCTCACAGACTATGGCCTCCTCAAGGCTTTCCAGAGTTGCGCACAGCTCTGAACAAGCACATAACCTTAAACACATGTATGGTTTTCTAGATTCCCATGAACAATTTGACACTTTTTAAAAGCCGTTGTGTATATCTTATTTGATAGGTTTTTTTCCTTATAAGATTTTTGGTTACACTATTGTTTTCTTCCAACTGTTATCCAACAGCAGCTCAAGTAGCCACAAATTTGGTAAACAATTGACTCATTATGTTCAACCGTGTCTCCAGAGGCAAGGCTTTTTAGTGGGTGGGTGGACACTTGTGGGGGGAAGAAAAACCAAAAACCAGAAAGCCCGATACTATTAACCAGCTCTGCTCTCGCTTCTGTAAATCTGCGCAGCCAGCTGCAATAAGCCCCTCCTCCTGACCCTTACAATCTACTTCCGCATTCCGATCCTTTTCCCACCCAACGCTAAGGCCTATAAACCCCGGCCTAACCCCAGTCGGGGGCTCAGAACTTGGAGACCGTCTCCTCTGAGCCCCCGCGTGTGAATAAAGGCTTACTCCGTTCCCTGAATCGTGTCTGAGTCTGATTTCCCGCAACACACTGAGTCACCTCAGATAAAGACAGCCTTACTCATAGACTCTTACAACTACAAGTGTAGATGAATATCTGTGAATAAATCTTTTAAAATAATTCTAACACTGTTTTATTTCCTCTAGTGAAGGCAAGAGTACCTGTTTTAATTATCACTGAGGCCTGTTAATTTCTAAGGCCATATTAGAGCTGGAGAAGGAGAGGCTGGTATAAAAAAAAATGAAAATGGCAAAAAGCTTATTGCTTAGCAAGATTTAGTCATATCTCTTGAATAAATGCATTCTATGTTGCTGAAATTCTATAAATTTTCAGAGCTCCAAAAAGTTGATTCTAATATTTTTGCCACTTTTGAAATTGCTTTTATAATGAAGTTTTTAGAATTCCTTTTTATGCCATTTTCTCTGACATCACTTTGCTTAGTTTGTGACTTAAAAAATAGGACATTATAAACCATACTGGTAAAAATAAGTATATAGTGAAATTCACAATTCTCTAATACTATAACATGATTGTATTAGGCACTTAACTCTGGTAGAAAAGTTAACAGAACAAAAGTATGAAAAATTAACTATAGCTACAATATTTTATTAATGAATACACATTATAAATAGAGGTAAATTATAATAGCAAAAACAAAATTATTAGGGGATGTAAAGGGGCAGAGTTTTTGCATGGGATTGAAGTGATTTTCAGCTTAAAATAGACTACTATAGATATAGGCAGTTTTTGTAAACCTGGTGGAAACTACAAAGCAAAAATCTACAGAAGGTATACAAATTATAAAGAGAAAGGAATCAAAGCACACTGTATGGTAGAATAAGAAGCCAGAGGGGAAACTAAGCCAGAGAGGAAGAGGGATACATGTCCCACCCACTGACTCAGTAGTCCTTGAAATCCTCTGTATCTCTTCCATTATCTGGGAAACAAAAGCCTTTGAAACTGTGCCTTCATCCCAAGGCCTGGAAAGCCAGAAAGGGCCCATAGTACCTAAAGGAAGAAGCCTTGTTAATACCTTCAGGTATTCATACCCCCATCCTGGAAAGCTAGCACTACCTTTACCTGTCAATCAATATGCAACTTCTTCACCCTCCCCCATCCCACCAACTGTATAAACCCTCAGGACAAAGGACTCGGGGTCTTGGCACTCTTGGCTCTCTGGCCACCAGGCCAGGCAATGTGGCCTCTGGCCATGTGTGTGCTTGTCACCCCAGCCCTCACCACCCCTGCGCTTGCCACCCCGGCCTTTGGTTGCTCTTATCTTTGCTGCCCATACCATTCTTCACCTTGAACCTATGTCCTTCAGCAGCCCACCCCTACCTTAACTAAACCTGTTCTCTTCCATGAGAACAGATCACCAATAAAACCTACTCCCATCCTAATAGACTCTCTGATCTCTAATTGTTGCATTGGCAAGAAGAACCTACTTTCTGGGAGTTTCTCAATACCACTGTAGAAAATTGTCAATTTACAAAAAGATAGCAAAAGAAGAAGGGAAGAGGGAAAACTACAAAGCAGCCAGAAAACAAGAAAATAGTATTAGTAAACCTTACCTATCAATAAATACTTTAAATTTAAATGGATTAAGTTAGTCAAACAAAAGCATAAAGTAGCTGAATGGATTATAAAAACAAGATGCAAATATGGTGCCTAGAAGAGACTCATTTTAGCTTTAAAAACACACACAGATTCAGAATGAAGGAATAGAAAAGATAGTCCTGCAAATGGAAACCGAGAGAGCAGAGGTGTAGTTATCCTATTATCAGATAAAACAGACTCTAAGTCAAAAAAAATCTAACAAGAAGCCAAGGTCACTATACAGGATCTGGCACAAATAATGCCCTTTTTTATTACAAAATCTTTTATTACAAAATCATAAGCATGTAATTCTGTAACATAACAATATCGCGCTCAAGGAAACCATATGACATTTTAGGTGAAATGTTCAAATTGCTGTCCATTTCATGCACGACATTCTTATGCCCTTCCAACCATGCTCAAGCAAGCCTTACTTCTGCCAGACCTTGTATAATGATGGGTCCATTTACCAAAGATATTGCAATTGTAAATATATATGTACCCAGTAGCAGAGTAGCAAAATATATTAAGCAATACTAAAATATGTAAAGGGAGAAATAGACAATAATTGTAGAGGATTTCAATACCTCGCTTTTACCAATTGATAGATTATCTAGACAGAAAATGAATATGGAAATACTTTAAACTAAAAAATTAATTATATTAATTCTAAATCCAATTGTAAATTATACAGCTTATCACTGTAATTTGGGCTGTCCACATAAAATCATGGAATGAACATGATAGGAGTTTACATAAATAGATAAGAAATAAAAATCATTGGAACTGAATCAACTCAGTGATATAAACTAGATTGATTATGTGTTCATGTGTCATACAAGGTATGATACATATGGCTGACAAGTAAGTGTACACTATAATGCTGTATTACAAGTGCCTGACATTAAGCATTTTGATTACTGAGAGATTCATTTCAAAGGCATCCACTTTAATAAACATATTGCCAGGTGTATGACACAAGTCCTAGCTAAAGAAACAGATAAGGAATTAGGCCACCCCACCCATAGGGGTCCCTCTTTCAGAAAACTTAGGATAAACTAAATAACTGGCTGTTTGAGTGACTTCACTTACTTCTTCCTCCCTGTGCTTTAATTCTCATCCTTAGGCTTTAAATTAGTCTATAAAGAGTGAACCCAAGAAATACAGGACACCCCACCGTTGGACCTTGATAAAATCAGAGTTTCGGGTTGTTATTTCTCTCTCTCTGTCTCTCTCTCTTCCCATGAACTTACTGTGTGGCCCCTAGAACTTGTGAGTAATTAACTGTGGAGAACAGGACTGAACTAAGATGGTGTCAGTCCCGTCAACTAAGAAGCCATATTTTGAGCATGCACAGTAGAGCAATGACTCAGAGGGATGATGCAACCTCTCTCACTTATCTGAAGGGTAACAGCACCCTCTCAGATCAATCTCAGTAGAGTGACATAATGACATGTGCTTATTGAGGTGGCACAAAATAACACGTGCTAGTCAAAGGCTGATGCAATGCTGAATCACACAAGAATATGAAAGCAAAGGCCTTTGAGCAGATAGCTGAGACAGCTGAGAGGGGCTGAGATGGCCAAGAGACACTCAGATGCTCTAATGGACCCTGCTCTAACTGAATCTAAAGCCACAGTAGACTCTGCCTTGCAAGATGCTGACCGACTGCCTCCCATACCTGGACCCAATATGGACTCTTGGGACTCAGATTTGTTATCCCCAAATTCTCTTGTATGATGTTATTGCTGATTGTTTGAGTGATTATTATTGCTATTGGGTTATTATATGTGTTGTTTGAACCATCCTTAATAAAAGCTGAGTTAATAGCATAGTTACCTGCGTTGACTCACTATTATTCCTTGGTGCCAGTGTTGGCTGCAGGGCTGGTGGCCCTATAGGCAGCCTGGTGCCTCTGTTCCATGACAAAGGCTGGAAGCTGGCTTGTAGGAAAGACTATAGTGTGAATACTCATAAGGTAAGAATATTGCTGGCAACATACACCTTGTTGCCCAAAGTGCCCTGATGGTGTTGTTGCAGTGTATCCTGCAATAATAACCACCACAGGGATGATTCAGCCAGACAGGGGCAATGTTTGTAGGGGTTCGCTCTGTGTAAGCCTGGCACAGGCTAGTGCCTCAGGCCTTCTTAGCATCTCTGTCATCAGGCCGGGGTCTTATGCAACAAATACAAAATTAATACTTTCGATGTGGCAATGGCAAAAGATAAGTGTATTTTTTAACACAATAATGTCATGATTAAAGGAAATTATATTTTACACTAATTTTAAAATGAAAACTAAATAAAATTAAAATTAGTTCTCCAGTGCTCAACTGCCACAGTAGGTAATGACTGCTATATTAGACGAAGTGGATCTAAACCCTTCAACTGCTGCTCATATCAGGGCGTACCCATGAATGTCATACAAATGAGTACAGAAGAGGCAAATGAATCAGAATTCACTGTTTTCTAGCATTTGACTCATGTTTCAAATTATTTAATTGGCAATATAAAGCAAGTACAAGAATCATGGTCTAAATATCTGCCTTTTCAAAATATCTATGAGTACATAGTTTATACTCTATTCACATATACATCCAGATAATGAATTTCCATGTGTCACAACCTTTGATAAAGTAATCTTTACCCAGGTAGCATAGCAATTACTTTAACAATTTACTTATTAACTTCCCAGACAAAAAAAAATAATCTTTGCAACTATTTAAGCATTTCTGTATAATGTTTATTCTTCTATTACTAAATGTATATAGGTCTTCTTGAGTTTCTAGGAAATGAGCCTCTTGGCTGAATTTCCTGAAACCACTTTTGCATGTTTCAGATGGACTTTGGAGCATATGCTCTGGAAGGACTTAAGATTCCATCTTCCACTTTGTTGTTTAAGTGTTTTGCAATAGTTTGTACAAAGTTTAGACTGCATGGCTAGTTTTAATTTGACATCCTAAAGAAAGTTTGGGAAGGTTACAATCCCTGTAAATATATTTATTTTGGTTTTATAACCTGTCTTTTATAAAATGCATGGTCCTTCTAGGGCAAAGACTCATTCACCCTCTTTCTGCTCTTTATTCCTATTGTATAGAATTTAACTAAAAGTCCCTGTGGTCAGCACCCTATTCTCTTTTTTATAATAGCATTACAAATCTGCTGGCAACAAAGTTATCTTGAAATGCTCTTGTTCAGTTGTTTAATATATGATGAGTACGATCTATACACAAAATTATATCATAGAAAAAATGCTGCTTGGTTTTCATTGTTAATTTCAAAGGTCTAATCAAGAACTATTTATAAAAACACAATAATTTTCTCACTCTAAAATAACTAAGAATATCCTTAAGCGAGGTAAATAAACTACCAATTTTGTTCTGACTTGATTTGGCTGTGATCAAACGGCCCAACTCTGACTTTATTATAGAGAGAAATTTAGCATAATTTTAAAATAAAATCATAAGTAAGCATTTCATAAAAATTCTTTAAAGAATAAGTTATTTGTGCTTCATTTTATATGGAAATCATTACTTTAGAATTCACTTAACTTTTTTATTTGTGGTCACTAACATCCAGCCTATTAATAATTAAATGTATCCAGTTGTAGGGAATATATGTTTATCAAAATGTAACAAAGCATATTATCTTGTTTTCAATTATTTATTTCTATAGGAACATTTAGGCATGCAGACTCTCTCATTCATGAGTTCGTGAGGTACGTTAGAGTGTGTATTAATTTGTCAGCCCTCACAGAGTATGCCGCTCAGTTTTAATCACTTCCAAGGTAAGGTTTTTGTTTACCAGTCTTTAGAAATTAATCACTGTCATTGCATTGTTAAGAGAAAAAAATAATAAGACATTGATAAAGTGGGTACAATTTGTGCAGCGTATATAAAAATTAAATTATGCAGAACCAGACCAAAAGCTTAAATATATTACTGCAGTAAGTTTTTTTTCTGGCTGTCAACTGAAAATTGGTGTTCAAGAAAGAAATAGACATCTCCTGCAAATACAAAATAGGAAAAAATGCTTCTATAGTTATGTTTCAAAGGAAACCCTTTCTGTGTATAATAGACACTCTGTTGCCTATTTCAAGAAAAATTGGTGAGGCAATAATAAGGTCATTCAAATTTCTATAGTGTGACTTACTATTATTAATGTAGTGAAGGGTACATCTTTTCTAATTAATATGACCAAGGTGTGTTAAGAATTCAGATAGATGAAACATTTCCTTGAACTCAAGGAAAACAAATGAGTACAAGCAAATTAGTTTTAAAGATATGACATTTAAAAATAGAAATACAGAGAAGATTTACTTGTATATCATTCCATAATACTTCTGATAATATTTTTTTCTACTTTATACCAAGCGCTCTACTCATTTAGTTTTCATAACAATTCAACAAGGTAGGTCCTATTACTATCTCTTATTTTATAGATGAGTGGACTGAGAGTCAGGGACAATAAATAACTTGTCCAAGGTCACAGATTCAGAATGCAGAGGATGTGTGATGTGAATCTAGGAATGAAATTTTAAATCTGTGAACGGTTGTCTTCTATTATCAGTCATTGGGAGAAATCTATTTAGGTTGTAATATTTTGTAGTTGGCATTCATTCATTCACTCCTTTATTTATGTAATAAGCATTCATTGAGTACCAACTATGTGCCAAACAATAAACGAGGCCTGGGAGGGGGTAATTTTAATCTTGTCAGAAATATATATGTGTCGGTTAAAAATTGCAATCCATTTCTAATTACAATTAAGCTTGAAAAGTTTGAGGATGCATGTTTTTCTAGTGTAGCTAACCTTATTTTACAGGGTAGTATAATGTTTGGGATTCTAGCTCAGGCTGAAGGTTTTGGGCATAGTTTACTCTGAAGTGAGTAAGTTAACCCATGTCATGTGAGCATGGAGAAAAGCATGACTGATGCCTCTTCTCCAGAGTAAGCATGAAAAACAAAGGAACACTCAAACCATTATGTACAAAGACACAGAAAGCAAAAATGGAATTCAGAATCAATGGCCAGTACAGAAAGCAGGGAAGACAGATCAAAGCTAAAATCAGCGTAGAGCTTCTTTCAACTAAATATGTACACTAGGAGGAAAAATGGAAACAGCTGTGAAGCTTGTTGTGAGAAGGTGATGCATAGTTAAGACCTTTGAATAAGATTGACCATTCTCCATGAATATTTTCAGTTCATTCTGTTTTCTATTCTTTGTAAATGACTATTTTCCTTTAGGTTTATCCCATTTTGTTATAACACCTTTAATACAGTCATTGTTTTTATTATCTCTTGATCAATCTCCATTTTTTCCTCACATTCAAAGAATACTCTGGTAGATTATGCAATCTCATATTAAAAAGTCTTAAAAGAAGAAAACTTAAACAATATATTATTTAAGTCTAAGTAGATATCTGGTAAAATATTTAAAAATAAAGTAAAAATCTTAAAGAATTAAAGGTTGTTTTATCACTGAGAAGAAGTGAAGCAGGGATTAGAATAAATATGATCTGTGAAAAACAGGGAGGGGTTTTCAAGCTAATTAAAATATTCTATTTTTTAACTTGAAGGGTATGTACTTGGAAATTAATTTTATAATAATCTTCTTTAAACTTCTCATATATCTTAAACATTATGTTTATAAATTTTATAATTATCATTAAAACAAAATAAAAGAATTAGCTATTCTTTCCAAAAGGAATATATATATATATGTGTGTGTGTGTGTGTGTGTGTGTGTGTACGTACATATATACAAATGTGTGTATATGTGTCAAGAAAGTGTGAAATAAAATAATACAGCTGAGGAAAATGATAAGTAATTCTCTGTGTGATAGGAAGAAACAGTGACTGGAGCCTAAAGTAACCAGGTAGGAGTCAGAAAGTGTATGGTCTGTAGAGTTTAAGAATTTGCATTTGAACTCAAAAGCTATAAATAACCATGAAAACAAATATTTTCTATTGTTCGAGTACAGTTGTCTCCCTTTTCCTCCTACGACTCTCCCCCATCCCACCCACCCCCACCTTCCACCCTCAATACCACCCACCTTTAGCTTAATTTAAATAAAAAATAATAACATGGTAACCAGATATTTATCAGTGTGGGACACCAAAAACTATTGCCTGTATCTGGCAGGGCACCATGCATTGCATGCATTCAACAGATAGTTATTTGCTATGCACGATTCTAAGTACTAGGGGACAGGGCAAAGAAAACACACAAAAATTATTGCCTTCACTGAACGTGGATTTTCATGTCAGGATACAGTTAAAAAACCCATAAACAAATTAAATTTATGCTTTTTTTGTAATGGTAAAAGTTGGTACAGAGGACATGCTTACAGAGAAACTAAAATATTATAACATTAAATAAAACACTTAGCAAAGGTTTCACAGGACAAGAAAGCAAAAAGAGAAAAGAAAGAGGTGAAAGAGGGAACTGTTAAATATCAGAGCAAGTAGCAGCTAGTCAAAGTAAACAGCAAGTATCAGCTGCATGAGGGTGGGGTCTGCCTGCTGGACTTGAAGGAAATAATTTTGGCAGGATAAGACCAACTGACTTGGGAGAGAGGGAAGAGGTGAGGTGGAGGCGTATCAAAGATCACAATAGGACTTGCAGACATTGTAATGAGTCTGGCCCACATTCGGTGTGATGAAAGCTTTTGGTTTTGAGCAGAGGAGTGACTTGTTTTAACTTATATTGAAAATTGTTTTTTTGTAGAAACGTCTGGAAGTTAGTCTGTTGTAATAATCTATTGTAACATAGAGTGGGCTTGGACCATAACAGCTGCAATGGAAATGATGAGGGTTCTGGGTATAATTTAGATTATATAGAACTTGTTGACTAAGTGTGGAGTGTAAGATAGAGAAAGGAATTGAAGCTGATTTAAATAGCTTTTTTTGTTTTTTTGTGTTCCTGAGGAATAAGAATATTTGTGTTTTCGTTAAGTAAAAATAATTTTGGAAAAAACAAGTATCAAAAGAAGTTTATACAATCAATATTGTGTGTTACACTTATGATATTACATGACATTCAAGATATTCACTGTTCAATAAGGAATATAAGTCAGGAATGCACAAAAGAGTTCTGGAGTAAAGGTCTAATTTTTAGACACATAGACATGTATACTGCTTAAAGCCTGAACTTTGTATGAGACTTCCAATAAGGTGAAATAGGTTTTAAAAAAGAGCACAGAAAATGAGAAGAACCAATCATATAGGAAAATATATTTTCCAATGATACCTCAGATAAAGGTTTGATCTCCAAAATATATAAAGAACTCACACAACTCTACACCAGGAAGTCAAGCAATACAACTGAAAAATGGGCAAAGGACTTGAACAGACACTTCTCCAAGGAGGACATACAGAGGGCCCAGAGACATATGAACCAATGCTCAGCATTACTAGCAATCATAGAGAGGCATATTAAAGCCACAATGAGATACCACTTCACACCAGTCAGAATGATCATCATAAACAAATCAACAAATAAGTGCTGGCAATGATGTGGAGAAAAAGGAACACCTGTACACTGTTGGTGGAAATACAGACTGGTGCAGCCACTGTGGAAAACAGTATGGAATTTCTTGAAGAAACTAAAAAATGGAACCCTCTTGACCCAGCAATTCTGCTGCAGGAATTATAACCTAAGAATCCCAAAACACCAGTTCAAAAGAACCTATGCACCCCAATACTGACAGAAGAGTTATTTACCATAACAAAGTGCTGGAAACAGCCTGAGTGTCTATTAGTAAATGCGTGGGTCAAAAACTGTGGTACACTTACACAGTAGAATAAGAAAAAAAGAGCTCCTACACTTTCACAACAGCATGGATGGAACTGGAGTGTATCATGCTAAGTGAAATAAGCCAAGTGGTGATACAAATATCGTATGATCTAAGCTATAAGTGGAAGCTAATTCACAAAACAAATAAACAGGCAAAATAGAACCAGAAATAAAAAACAAATTGAGAGTGACCAGAGGGACAGGGCAAGGGGGATGATGGAGGAAAGAAGGAGAAAGGTCAAGTCAAGGAACATGTAAAAAGAACCCATGGACAAGAACAACTCTGGGGAAGGATTCAATGTGGGAGGGGCATGGACAGTGCAGGGGAAAGTAATGGGGGGAAATGGGTCAACTGTAATTGAACAATAAAAAAATAATTTTTTTTTAAAGGCACAGAGGAGTCATAGAAATTGAAAAAAAATTAGCAGGAACAAGCAAGGAGGCCTGGAGAGTGGCCAATGGTAGACTGAATTAGAATGAGGGAAGTGCAGTATTGTGGAAACCAAGTGTAGAAAACATTCTAATGAATAAAGAATGTTCACTACTCTGCCAGAAGAAGACAAAATACTGCCATTTGTGACAACATACACTGATCTTGAAGATACAATGCTAAGACAAATAAGCCAGACAGAAAAAAATCAAGAACCAGGTGATTTCACTCATATGTGAGATATAAAACTAAAAGCAAAAATGACCACATAACAGAGACAGACAAGATTGTGGTGATTACCAGGGGGATGGGAGTTAGGGTAGTAGTACAGCTTAAAGGGGGCCAAATATTTGGTGATAGGACAAGATTTAACTTTGTGTGGTAAACATACAATGCAATATACAGGTGATATATCATAGAACCGTACACTTGAAACCTATATAATTTTATTAACCAATGTCACCCCAATAAATTTAATTTTAAAAATGTGGCAAATGTTACTGACAAATCAGGAGGATAAAGACTGAGATCCTCTCTTTTCTCCCAGTAAGTTTCCTCTCATGAAATAGGAGCTTGTCCACTGTCCATTCTAAGCCCTTTTTATCTGTAGCAATATTAAATTACACATAGGACTGCCGTTTGATAGAGCAAACCCATTTATGGGTACATATCCAAAGGAAATCAAGTCAGTATCTCAGAGAGATAACTGTACCCTTATATTCATTTCAGCAGTATTCATAATAACCAACACATGGAAGCACCTAAATGTCCATCTACAAATAAGTGGTTAAAAAATGTTGTCCTTACATGCAGTGGAATATTATTCAGACTTAAAAATGGAAGTAAATCCCACCATTTGCAACAAATGGAGGAATCTGGAGGATATTACGCTAAGTGAAACAAGCCAGAAACAGAAGGGTAAATACTATAGAATCCCACTTAACATGATGAATTGAAAACAGTTAAACTATTAGAAACAGAGGGTAGAATGGTGGCTACAAGGGTTTGGGGAGAGAGGGAAATGGGAAAGTGTTGGTCAAAAGGTATAAAGTTTCAGTCATGCAAGTCATAAAGGTCCTAGAAGTCTACTGGAGAGGACAGTATTTATAGTTAATAACACTACTGAATACCTAAAAGCTTCCTAAGTGAGTAGATATTACATTTATTGTTCTTATCAATAAGTATATAGGAAAAAACTTTTGGAAGAGATAGGTTTATGGCACTGGTTACAGCCATGGTTTTATGAATGTGTACCTATCTTCAAATTCATCACATTGAATACACTCAATATCTATAGCTTTTTGAATGTCAATCATATCTTAACAAAATGCTTTTTAGATGGATGGATATTTATAGATGATAGATAGATATAGATAGGAACAAAGAATTGCTGCTAGATATTGCTCCAGGTTTTTACATAGCTTAATTTACTTAATCCTCACAAGAATTCTGTTGTAATACATAATTTATTTAAAATCAGGGCTAGAGTTTCCTGATGTGGGCAAGGCTAAAATAATACATTGGAGAAAGAGAACTGGTGCAATGATAAGACAACTCTAGATGTTGTATTTATTTTATCTGAATATTTATTCTTAGTAAAATGCCAATAATAATAATAAACACTCCTAAAATACATAGAAAATGATTAGTAACTTTTATACTTCATATCTCCCTGGACTTATATCTCTGATGATTAGGAAAGTTTATATTGGAATTTTTGTCTAAACCAAGATGGTATAGACCTGTGTCTCCTTGTTCCTTGCCACTAAGCAAAAGCATAAACTTGGTAATAATGCCTGGGACAATGATGCTAAGCGATATGGAAGCTAGCAAGCAGAGCTGGCAGGAGACACCAAATTATGTGAAGCAAACTGGTCCAAGGAAACCTGTTGGGTACTTCCTTAATGCCCTTCTTCCTGCAGTAGGGCAGGCAGACAGAACCAGTCATCATTAGTGTTCTGGTGTGAGAAGCTGTTTTATTTGAGCAGGAGAAGACTCTCCTGCCTGCACAAAGGCACCAGGCAGGATGGCGGCCACTGACGAAAGAGATCTCATTGCATGGCATGCCCTGAAGAATATCAGACAGGAGAAACCTTTTCAATTGCCCCAGGCAGCACCATCAGGGATGAGTGAGAGCCCCAGTAGTTCCAGAAAGACAAACCTACCAACTAACACAAAATCTTCAAAAATTAAACCACCATTGGAACTACAGCCCACAAAAGTAAGCTAAGATCCATGTACTAAACCTATGCAAGGTGAGTGGCTGCTAAAATTAAAAATGGAAATAAAGCCCAGAATCTTCTAACATAATACACATAAATCTCCAGGGTATAATCACATGTCATATCAGGAACCTAGAAAATCAACTTTTAAATGATAAATGACATTTAACTGATGCCAATATTTAGGTGAATCAAATTGTGGAACTGACAAGGATTTTAAAGCAACTATCATAAAAATGCTTTAACAATCAAATACATATTCTCTTGAAACAAATAAAATTAAAACCTTCTCAAAGTTATATAAAAAAAAAACAAAAGATAATTATAAAATTGAAAAACACAATAGCAATAAATAACACTCACCGGATGGACTACAACACAGATAACAGAAGATAAAATCAGTGACCTTGAGGAAAGAACAACAAAATTTATCCAATATGAACAACAGAGAAAAAAGGAGATAAAATGACCAAAGCCTTGGAGATCTCTGGGACAGAACAAAAGATCCAACACTTATATCACTAAAGTCCCAGAGAGAAAAAAAGGGTATTTGAAAAACATCGAAAGTAATTGAAAGCATAGTGGCTGAAAACTTCCCAAATTTGACAAAAGTCATGAACTCACTGATAGAAAAGCTGAGTGAAACCTAAAATAATAATCTTAAAGAAATCCACTTCTAGACATACCATAAGTAAACATTTGAAAGCAAAAGATAAAAAATAATAATAAAATGAAAGCAGCCAGAAGTGGTTATGCATTGCCTTTAACAGGAATTCCAATTCCAATAAGAACAGGTTTTCCTTCTGAAATCACTGGGGCAAGAAGGAAATGCTAAAAAAAAAAAAAAAGAGAGAGAGAGAGAGAGAATTGGCAAAAGTAGATTTTTGTTTGCAAAGATGTCCTTCAAAAATGAAAGAGAAATCAACACAGTTTCAGATTTAAAAAAAAGGTGATATGGATTCTTGCCACATTTATTTTGACACTATTTGTAATCAGTTATTTGGAACTAAAATTAAATATTGCAGTTTTTAATGTTTTAAAATATCTGTAACTTCATTTTCCTTTCTTCTATCATTTTAAATAAGACTGGAAAGCTAAAACATTTCTTTCATTATCACATGGTTTCCTTTGCTCAATTTGCATTTATGTATCTTTCTACTTTTATTAGGCTGTGTAACTGTCAAACAGTCCCACAAACATGATATTTTGTCACAGTTAATCAAAACAAGATATCAAAGAACATTTTTCTTATATAAGTATAAACTACCTTTGAGTTTGTAACACTTTTCAGAGAAACAATAAGCTTAAATGAATTATCAATGTATGCCTTATACTTGTAATGTTCACTAAAATTCACAGATATTTTCTCAGTTCCTGAAGAATTTTCACATCACTCTCAAATAGAAGTCATTACGTCACCAGAAGAAGCACGGGCATCTAATACTAAGAATTTAAGCCTTACCTTAGCCAACTAAGCCTATCCTATATCCTAGGTCTAATGCTTACAAACCTGAATAATTTTGCACAATGAATTTAACTTCTTTTTCATAATTTTCTTATTTGCAGTGAGAAAGAAATATTCTCTTTGTTGATGAGAATATTACATGACAAGATTCTTGAAAATTTGTGCTGAACACAGTGTCTGGCATATTTAGGATATCTAAAATAAATTGATAATAAACAAGTGAGGATACCTAGTCTCCAAAAGGCTATTTGATTTTTTCAATCATCAGGATAGAAAATAACATAACTGGTACTAATATAAAGTTGTAGTTTCCTTTAGCTCTTTATCAACTCTAAGAAAAAATAGAAATTATTATTTATTTTCAAACAAACAACAATTTCATAAAGCCTCTTTGAAAGCATGTATTGAGCAACTAAGCCTGTCTAAGCCATCTTTGAATCACAAAAACTTGCACATTTCCTTAGAGAGAGGTATTGTTTAACAAATGTTGAATCAATTTATAAACAAATACACTTACATTAACATATTGCTTTTCTGGATTAATGTAAGAAGTTTTACTCTTTCACTGAGGATCTTGAAGCAAAAATACAAAAACAAAAACAAATACCTGTCTCTCTATTATGTATTATTTGAAATTGCATACAGTAAAAATATAGTAACAAATTTACATTGAATAAAATTAGAATACGATCATGGAACAGTAAATTTTTACATATCATTTAGTTAATTGTGAATACAAATAAATGCATTGGCTTTTATAATCTTTCAGATAACTTACTGGTTTTCTTACAATAACACTGTTTCTTACAAGAAGTTTCAAAACTCATTGCAACTACCTATAATTTCTCCTTTCAAACTGCGCTTAAGAAATGCAGCATTTAAATTGGTAGTACATGCATCATTTTTCATGGTCACTTTAGGATTAAATCTCTCTATGTGGTGCCTTAAGAAATATTGCCAACTTGGCTTCAAGGTGATAGGGTAGACACTAGGAGATTAGAATTCTGCATGAGTGGGTGAAAAATAGGAAATGTGAAGATTTCCAGCTGATAGTATAATAGGGCTCTCTGAAACAGATAAAGAGATTCTGCCATGTCTAATGTATAAAAATAATAAAACATTTATATCCAGGATGGTATAAGGAGTTAATCCTAGAATCCTGAAGAGATTTATAATGCAAGAGAGATGAATCATCCAACATGTTGGACAAACCCAAAATAATTCAGCATGGGAATATAGATTTAGATAATATCTAGAAGACAAGAGAGAATCACAAAGTCCAACTCTTCAATTTGTATCTATAACACCTAAAATAGTGATTGGGGCATGGAGCAATTTAGTAAAAGTTCAAGTGTATGTCGTGGATTGAACTTTTTCTATTATCCTACATTTCTCCTTGTCATTATTATGTTTAGTTTAAAATGAATATGTAGTTCATTGGAAAAGATTCAAATTACGTATGGAACATAAAATGGTTTTCTTTTGCAAAATGAACAAGATATTAATGCATAACACCTAACGTCATAAACATTGATAAGTGGCCTCCTCTGTTTACTGCCATGGATGAACAGAACAGGCCCAATCCAACCCAGTCTCTTCTTACGATGTGTTCTTCCTTTGCTTTTTCTGTGATCATTGTTTTGTGTTAGGTTTATAATTATAGTAGAAAGGACTTAGAAACTGGTGACTTACAGAGCCATTTGGTAAAACACATACCTAACATTCTGATAAAGCTTGTAAGACTGTCGATCTTGGCAAAGGGATAAAGGTACTTTTATTTTTTTTATCCAATTGAATTACGTTGTGTGGTTTTTCTTTCATCCTAACAAAAAAAAGAAAAAAAAGAGGAAAAGACTGAAATATTTTTTCAGCATTTTAAAAAATTTAATCTTTATTGTATTTTTTTTCCATTACCAGTTAGTCCCCTATGTCCCTTATTAATAAATGTTCTTGGTCCATAAAGGAGGCATGAACCCAGGGCAAAGCTGTGCTCCCAAGACTGCAAAAATAGGTAAATAGAAGAAGTGAAGTATTACCAGGGCACAGACTCACAAGCTGAAACTCTCTAAAGAACCTAAAAAATTAATAAACACATCCTCAGGTAAGGATAAAAAAAAGATTGAAAAAAACAAAAAGAAAAAAAAAAACACCTAATCTTGGCCTTTAAGAGATCTGGGCCTTTCTTCCCCATTGATCTCATATCCTCTTAAAAAAAAAAAAACCTGGCAAGTTATTTTATGGATATTATAAACTGATACTTAAATTTATAGAGTGAGGAAAAACACTCATAATAAGCAGTACAATATTGAAGAAGAAAATGGAATTTGGAAGAATGACACTACCTGAATTTAAGTTTTACTATAAAGCGACAGTAATCACAACAATGTGTCATTTATGAAAGAACAAATTGATCAATGGGACATAATATAGAGTCAGAAATAAGACCCTTATCAATAGAGTCAATTCATTTTGACAAAGGAGCAAAGATAGTCTCTTCAGCAAATGGTGGTGGAACAAATGGACAATTTCATGCAAAAAAATGAATTTAAATACAGGCTTTGCACTATTCAAAAATTAATTCTTAATGGATCAATGACCTAAATGTATAATGCAAAACTATAAAAATCTTTGGAGAAAACGTAGAAGATCATTCTTAGGTGTAAGCTTATATGACCTTGGATATGGAGTTGCCTTTTATAGATAAAACACCAATAGCACAATCTATGAAAGAAATAATTTGGAAACTGAACTTTATTAAAATAAAAACATAATAAATAATAACTTCTGCTCTATGAAAGACATTTTTAAGAAATGAGAAGACAAGCCTCAGACTGAGAGAAAATATTTGCAAGGAACATATGTGATAAAGGCCTGCTATCCAAAATATTCAAAGAACTCAAAATGGAACAATAAAAAAATAATTAAAATTTGGGCCAAAGACTTGACGAGGTACCTTACTAAATAAAATATATATGACAAATAAACATAAAAAGTTGCTTCACATCATATGTCATCAGAAAAATGAAAATTAAAACAATGAGATACCATTGCACATGTATTAAAATGGCCCAAATTCATAACAACAAATGCTGGCAATAATGTAGAGCTACAAAATATAACCAGAAACACTGAAATAAAGAACAAACTAACAGTAACCGGGTGGGAGGGGGGAGGGGGAGAATAGGAGAAAGAAGTGGAAGGGTCATTAAAGAACATGTATGAAGGACCCGTGGACAAAACCAAAGGAGGGTGGGATTGAGGGTGGGAGGTGGGGGTGGGTGAGGCAGGGGAGAATGGTTGGTGGAAAATGGAGACAACTGTACTTGAACAACAATAAAACAATAAAAATTTTTAAAAAACAGAGTTCTGTGTAAAAAGGAGAAAGAATTCTTATTCATTGCAGTTGGAAACACAGTGTTCTATAGCCAGTTTGAAGAACATTTTGGCAGTTCCTTAGAAAATACACATACTCTTGCCATATGATTCACCAATTGTGTGCCTTGTGATTTATTATCCAAAAGAACTGAAAACTTAGGTCCACAGAAAAACCAATACAAAGATATTTACGCCCACTCTATTCATAATTACCAAAACTTGTATTAAACTACGATGTCTTTAGGTGGATAATGGATAAATGAACTGTGGTATATACAGAAAATAGAATATTATTCAGTACTAAAAATAAATGAATTATCAAGCCATGAAAAGACATGGAAGAATCTTAAACATGGAGGAACCTTAAATACATATGGCTAAGTGAAAGAAGCCATTCAGAAAAGGTGATATACTGTGTGATTTTAACTAAAAGACATTTTGGAAAAGGCAACACTATGGAGATGATAAAGAGATTGTCTATGTATAGGTATGAGAAGTGGGTGAAGGAGGTCCAAAGTTAATATTATTTTTTTATTTATATGCCTCAAGTATTCTTTAAATAGGTATAAGGATATTTGGGTGTTCTTTATCCTGTTTTTTCAAGTAAAATACCTATGTCCTAACCCACATTTTTGAAACACAAATTTCAGGGGTTTTTTTTTAACCCTCATTCAAGGGTTTTTTCAATGATTTTAGAGAAGAAGGAAGAAAGAGACAGAGCAGGAGAGAAACATCAATGTGTGAGTGAAACACTGGTCAGTGGCCTCACGTAAGTGCCCCAACCAGATACGAACCTGCAACCTAGGTATGTGCTCTGACTGAGGGTCAAACCTACAACTAAAAGATTGTAATTGTAAGTTAGACCCTAAGGACGACTGTCCAACCAACTGAGCCACTGCGCCAGGGCCAAATTCCAGTCTTTTTAGTATACTTCAAACTGATCCAATTTTTAATAATGGAATTCAAGTTGAGGGGGTGCACATCAGAAGAAAAAAAGATTAAAAAATTCAGTAATTGTTATGGAATAGTGGTAAGAGATAAATAGGCAGAGCACAGAGGATATGAAGGCAGTGAAAATACTCTATATTATTATAAAAATGGACAGATGTCATTATAAATTTGTT
Source organism: Pteronotus mesoamericanus (assembly GCF_021234165.1). NCBI lineage: Eukaryota > Metazoa > Chordata > Mammalia > Chiroptera > Mormoopidae > Pteronotus > Pteronotus mesoamericanus. The sequence continues at coordinate 26,929,082 of NW_026555245.1, read as the reverse complement.
TAAACCCATAGAATATATAACACCAAGAGTGAACCCTAAAGTAAGCTCTGGGCATTAGGTGATTTTGAGGTGTCAATGAAGGTTCCTCCTCAATAAAAATATGTATCATTTTGGTGACTATTGTTGATAATGGGGGAAAATATACATGTGTAGGGTCAGAAAATATAGGGAAACTTTCTGTATCTACCTCTCAATTTTATTGTTAACCTAAAACTGCTCTAAAAAATAAAATTTTTAAAAATATATAGTGGTCAAAAATAAAACTAAGTCTTTACATTAGGATTTCTAGAACTTTTTATAATACGAACCTGGATTATAAATACCCCCAAATCATATAATGTATTGTATTTCTCAAAACTGTTTGGCCACCTGGCTCTTTTTTTTTTTTTTTTTTTTTACTGATACATCTTCAACTAGTGTTTGTTGAAATTCAATTTGAGTAATGTTCTTCTAGTCTACCCTAAAACAGTATATGTAAGGTATAATCTGGAAGAGATATTCCTGCCTGGTGATTATAGAGTGTGCTGGGTTAAAGGCAGAGACTATCACCTAGAACTACTAGCTTGTGGAGTCTCTGTAGATTAAAAAGTTAGATCTGCTAGTAAATAAAACCACTTCTGATATTGAAACATAATCTTTAAGGAGTATGTCAGGAGTAATAGAGAACGTCAGGATTTTAGTAGTCGGTTTAACCTCGTACAGCACCCCTGTGTTGGAATATTGTAGAAACTTCAAATACTACAGTGGAACAAAGGAGATATCTACTTCCAAATGAGATAAGTTTATTGATAAAAATCTCAGGAATCAATTAACATGGAGACACTAATATTGAAGACAGGCGTGTCTGACTTTTAAACACTGAGGTGAATTTTCAAAATGAGCTACTATTACTGACTGAAGTATGTTTTATAGTCGAGATTAGTTAAACTTTAGAAGAAATAAAAACATCCCTCTTAATGATCTGGGGAGTGTTTTAGAGAGAGATAATACAAAATATCCATCCTGCTTCAAATACATCAAAATTTAAAAATAAAAGAACAAAAATGAAAAAGTTAAATCAATATAAAAGAAAGAAAAATCCCTTTGTGCCAAGAAAAACAATATGGGTTTCAGGCAAAGAATATAAATCCAGAAGCTGATATCATGAAAGTCTAGGAAACACCAAGGCTGCTGTAAGTGCTGGGAAGGAGCTTGAGGCCAGTGTTTAATCAGCATATGCCCAAATAAGAGAGCTGAAACTAAAAGGCCTGACCAGCTGAGGCCCCGAAAGCATTTTCACATGGGAAATAGAAACTAGAAAAGTCTGTTATTTGCACTGACAAGCAACATGGATGGTTACCTCTGACTGATATTTTAAGAAGAAAAAAAGTATTATTCTGTGGGTATAGATTAGAGGTAAATTTTATATCCCTTGCATTGATTGTGTGGGAATCTTCCATCAACATGTATATACAAACAGAACTCAGTATTAAGTAGAAATAATACTTAAAAACCCCAAAGCAGCAACAAAAAAAAATCTTTAACAAAGTCTCCACGTCTCAGGAAAAATGAGACTTTTTCCCTCCCTTCACCATCATTACACACATGTGCACATACACACACACACACCATCCATATGGGTCTCACAATAAAATTTACCAACTACACAAAGAAATGACCATGATATAGAAGATAATAAAACTCAATAAACCAGAGATTGGCACTCCAAAATATGAGTTAATAGAACAATTTGAAAAAACTTTGTAAAAAAATGGTTCAATAATTAAATAAAACCATTATAAATGAAAATAAAGGAACAGAAATATGAAAAAAAAATAGTGCTGCTTCGCAGAATTGGCTGCAATTGAGTCCTTTCCAGTATGAGTGCCTTTATAAGACTGCAAATCTCCTCTCATCAGGAGTTGGATGCTACCTCCCTACTTCTTTGCGTATATTAGTCTATTGGCTTGTTTTGGCATATAGAATGTGCCATTTCTGTGCCATGACCTCGAGATTTTTTGTATGTTTATTCTCAGGATCTTGAGACCTTATTACTGACATGTGGGAAGGCCTGGACTAGCTTGACAAACCATTCAACCTGAGGTCCCCCACACTAGCCAGGCAGTTCTAGCATCCTCGGATTTCATGTGCCCAGTGGAAAGAAGAGAAAGCAACGATCTCAGCACAGCCTGAATTTTTAACTGATGGAATGATGGGATATATATATGCTCATTGTCTTAAGTCACTGATTTTGGGGTACTTTGTTTTATAGGAAAAACTGACATACAGGTAAAGTTTAAATAGGCAAAATGTAGAAATAAAAAAAAATGTTTAAATATCTAAATGAGAGAACCAGAAGTATGTTGTTGATAAGAGAACAAAGATGTTGGCTTTAGAGACTATGGTTCAAACTATCCAATGAATAAATTTTAACTTACAGGCTTGTACTTTTGTTTTAAGAACAAGTCGAAATTCAGCTTCTTTATTCCAGAGAGGAACTTTCTCAAAACTGAAATGAAATCCACTAGGAGAAATGGCATAGTAATCTAATTTAACTAGTGCTAGATAGAGTAACTAAGGATAATGGTTCAGCTCTTAGAGAGGAAGCCAAAAAACAGATGGTTTTAAGGCTAACGAATATTGCTGCTGGCAGTCAGGCATCATGCATACCGACTAGCACTCTTTAGCAAGTGGTTACCAGTGTCACTGACAGCCATGGACAAGAAAACTGATAAAGTATACCAGTTAAATTATAACTCTTTGTCTCCTTTAAATAAAAAACATATTTAGAAGAAAAGTATTTGGATAAGGGTGAAGATCTTTGCAGAAACAACTTTTAAAATCTGTGCTATGCAACCCTATGGTCATTGCAGCACTATTTACAATAGCCAAGATAGGGAAGCAAAAACCAAGGGCCCATGAATAGAGAGTTGGACAAAGATGTGGTATATATATATACAGTGGAATATTACACTGACCAAAAAAAAATGAAATTTTACCATCTGTGACAACATGAATGGACGTAGAGAACACTATGTTAAGTGAAATGAATCAGATAAAGACAAATGTCATATGATTTCACTTCTATATGGAATCAAAAGAACAGAATAAATAACCAAACAAAACAGAAACAGACTCATAGATACAGAGAATAAAAAGGCGGTTGCCAGATGGGAGGGGTTTGGGGGTGTTAGGTGAAAAAGGTGAAGGGAATAAAAAGTGCAACTTGATAGTGAAAAAAAAAAAGCAGTCACTGGGATGTAAAGGGCAGCATAGGGAATATAATGAATTATATTACAGTATCTGTGTATGTTGCCAGGTGGGTACTAGATTTACCAGGGGTATCACTTTGTAAATTATATAAATGTCTAAACTCCATGCTATATATCTGAAACTAACATAAAATAATATTGAAAGTCATCTATAATTGTAAAATAAGTGAGGAACGTTCTTGAATCAATAACTTGAATTTCTAACTTAAGATAGTAGGAAAAAGAGCAATATCAAAGCAAGCAGAAGACATTGAATTATAAAGATATAAACAAAAATGAATACAAGTAAAATTATCAAAAATATACAAAAATCATTGAAACCAAAAGCTGGATGTTCAAAAACTTCAATAAAAGTGATTAACACAACATGAATAACAAAACTTTTTTTTAAAAGACCTAAATTATCAACATTAGAAATGAGACGAGGCATATCACTGCATATTGTGTAGTCATTTAAAGGATAATAAGTGAATAATATAAACAATCTAACACATATACTTGATTAATTTGAAAAATATATAAATACCTCCAAACCACAAACTTAAAACTCAAACAATATGAAATATAGTCTAAATATCTACATAACCATTAAAATTTTTAATTAAAAAATTTAAATTTAAATTTAATTTAAATTTTAATTTAAAAGTTTCCAACAGAAGAAATCCCTGGCCTAGAGAGGTTGACTCCAGTGTGCTACCAAGCATTTCAATAAGAATTAACATCAATTCTACACAGTATCCTCCAGAAAACAGAACACTTCCATATTGATTTTATGAGGCCAGGATTAGCCTGATTAAAAAAAAAAAAAGCCAAAAAAACAGACAAAGATATTATCAAAATTGGAACTTTAAGCAAGTTTCTCTCATGAATATAGAATAAAGAGTACTTAACAAAACATTAACGAATTGAATTATAGCAATGCTTAAAAAGAATTGTAACTGCGAGCAAGTAAGATGTATTCCAAATGCACAGGATAGTTCACATTCTGAAGTCATAGAACATAGTACACAATATCTCAGATTAAGAAATAAAAAACTTATAGTCAATTGACCTAGAAATTTTTTTTGTGCAAATGTAATATCATTCATTATAAAATTCCCAGAAACTAAGAATAGAAGGGAACTTCTTCACCTTGATAAAAGCATCTACAAAACATCTCCAGGTCCACTGCACTTAGTGCTGAAATTCTCAGTGTATTTCCCCTAAAACTGGGGAAAAAAGGAAGGATATCCACATGCACCACTATTATTCAATTTAATACTGAGATTTCTTGCTGTTGCAATACAGCAATAAAAAAGAAAAAAGGCATATGACTTGTAATAATAAAATATAACTGTCTTTATTGCAAATGACATGATGGGCTATATAGAAAACATAAGAAATTTACAAATTAAAGCCTTTAGAATTAATTAGTTCTGACGTATTGCAGGATACATAATCAACACACAAACTAGTTATTGTACATTTCTACATATGAACAATGAATGTGTGGAACTCAGAATTAAGACACAAACCATTTACAATCACTTCAACAAAAATTATGAGATATCTAAGAAAACCAAAATAAATGTAGAGATATTTCATATTCATGGACTGGAAGACTCACTGGCAAAAATGTTGATTCTTTCCTTACTTACAGGTTTGAAGAAATTTCAATGAAAATCTTCACAAGAACATTTTAGACAGCATGAGTTTTCAATATTTATCTTTATTTTATACTTTTATTGTATTTTTTTCAGTTACCACTTATCTCTTTTATATTCTCTTCCACCTCCACCAACACCCCTAACCCTTGGAATCACTACATTGTTGTCCATGTCCATTTTCCTTTTTGCTAGGTCCCGCCTCCTCCTCAGCCCCCCAAGCCAAGTATCAGCTGGCTCTCTATCTGTGAGTTTGTCTCTATTTTGTTTGTTAGTTCAGTTTGTTCATTAGATTCCACATATGAGTGAAATCATATGGTACTTGTCTTTCTCTTACTGGCTTATTTCACTTAGCATTATGTTCTCCAGGTCAATTCATGCTGTTGCCAAGGGTAAAATTTTCTTCTTTTTTAATGGCCAAGTAGTATTCCATTGTGTGAATGGACCATGGTTGTTTTATCCATTTATGTATTGTTGGACATGGGCTGCTTACAGATTTTGGTGATTGTAAATAATGCTGCAGTGAACATAGGGGTGCTTATATATTTTTGAATTAGTGTTTTGGGGTTCTTTGGGTAAATTTCCCAAAATTTACCCAAGAAGTGAAATCACTGGGTCATAAGGCAGTCCCATTTTTAATTTTTTGAGGTAAATCCATAATGCTTTCCACAGTGGTGCATTAGTCTGCATTCCCACCAACAGTGCAAAAGGGTTTCCCTTTCACCACATCCTCGCCAGAACTTGTTTGTGAATTTATTAATGATAGCCATTATGAGATTTGCGAGGTGATAATCTTATTGTGGTTTTAATTTAAATTGCCTGATGATTAGTGATGTCGAGCCTCTTTTCATATTTCTATTAGCTCTCTGTATGTCCTCTTTGGAGTAGTGTCTATTCAGGCCCTTCGTCTGGTTTTTAATTGGAACATTTGTTTCTTATTGTTGTTGTTGAGTTTTATAAGTTCTTCACAAATTTTGTATAGTAACCCCTTATCAGATATATCATTGGCTAATATATTCTGCATTTCAGTGAGTTTTTAAAAAATTTTTGTTGATGACTTCCTTTGTCATACAAAAACTTTTTAGTTTGATATAGTCTCATTTGTTTATTTTTTCTTTTGTTTCCCTTGCCTGGGGAGCTATAATCAGAAAAGATTATTGCTATGAGCAATGTCTGAGATTTTACTGACTAAGTTTTCTTCTAGGATTTTTATGGTTTCAAGTCTAACATTTAAGTTTTTAACCATATTGAATTTATTCTTGTGTGTGGCGTAAGAAGGTGGTCTAGTTTGATTTTCTGCATGTACCTATCCAATTTTTCCAACACCATTTATTGAATAAACTATCTTGGTCCATTTTATGTGTTTGTTTCCTCTGTTGAATATTAATTGACTATAAAGATGTAGGTTTATTTCTGAGCTCTCTATTCTGTTCAACTGATCTATGCATCTGTTTAAATACTTAGAATAAATTTAACCAAGAATGTAAAAGACCTATACTCAGAAAATTATAAGACACTGAAGGTAGAAATTGAAGAAGATACAAATACAGGGTAGAATTATATTTTGGAAGGTAGGCCCCTTATAGTACAGACTTCCTCTACTAGGTGAGTGTTTTAAGAATCCATGTCCATCAGTGTATCAGCTGGCATTGTTGTGAGAGGTTGTGTTGGGCTTCAGTGAATCTTTTTGTTAAGACTCTTTCAATGTGTTTGCCCATTTCAGGATGGGTATTTATGAGTGCATCTGTCTACAGTGTGCTAAGTATTCAGCAGTTTGTGACCAAAAATCACATGAACCCCATGCCCCACCCTCGCCATTCACACGATCTTGCCCAGATTGAATCTTTTTTAATTTGTTTCCCCAGATGAAATAGGTCCTCAAAGGTAAATATTTTGCTGACGTGGAAGAGGTAAAACAGAAAATGGCAGAAGTACTAAAATATATCAAAATTGATGAGTTCAAAAACTTTTTGAGCAGCGCAAACACCATCTTGATAAGTGTCTTGCATCAAATGGAGAGTGGTTTGAAGGCAACTGAAATTTAAACATGTAAGAATAAATGCATGATTTTTTGTAAGTGAATTCTGAATTTTATTTTGGTCCTCTCTTGTAAGTGGAATCTTATACCATGTTCATGGATAGGAAGAATTAACATTATTAAAATGTCTATACTCCCCAAAACAATGTATGGATTCAACACAATTCCTATCAAGATACCAATGGTGTATATCACAGAACTAGAACACATATTTCAAAAGTTTATATGGAACTTATCAAAGACCCTGAATAGAAACAGCTATCTTGAGAAAGAAGAAAAAAGAAGGAGGAATCATGCTACCTAATATCAAACTATACTATAAGGCTATAGTAATTATCTTTATTTTTTTTCCTGACTTGTGCACAGGAGATTTCTGAATCAGAGCAGATTTGTTATTATTTACCTCACAGAAAATAATGAGCATGTTGTGCTTATGCTCTAAGTTCTTATGCTTACACCAACATTATGACTGTTAGGTCAAATTTCCTACACATACAAAGTCTGTCTTTTAGGCCAGGAATAGAGAAAATAAACTTTCTGTATTTACATACTGAACATTTAGGCAGTTGACTCTCTTTACACATTATAGAGTGTCTTCTTGGAAAATTCTACCCTAATACATTGGAGTTTAAATAAAACATCCAGGGAAAATACAAGGCCATTACTTTAAGCTTTACAGTTCAAGATGACTTATTTTCTCTTCAAGTGTAAAAACATCCTTCTGTAGTTAAATATATCTCTTGGAGTTTTCAACATTTACAAAGTGGTAAATTAATTTCTCTGGCTTGCTCTTTTAACACAAGTTCCAAGTTTCAGTAAAGTTTCTTCACAAAGTCTTAACTATGCAGAATCATAAAAATATTTTCTCTATAACCACAGTGTTTCACTACAAAAGATTACAAGTGTGCCTTCCAATAAAAAAAATCAAGTGTAGATGGCTTTATAATTTATTTTTTTACAAATATGCAAGAGATGATAAATTCATATGATATGCAAGTTTAATCTAAACTACATGTGGACTGTTTTATAAACCAGATTGTCTTATAAGGTTTATGTAACTTGAAAAAATGTTAGTACAATGTAAAACAATGAAAGAAAACAAGATTAACAGAGAATAAATAAATACATAGATAAATTTTAGTTAACCTTAGAACTATTTGAAAATAATAATATATCATTGTAAAGTAGTATTTATTAGACAAATATAAAGTGGTCCAACAGTAGTAAATCAATGTAATTCAACACATTTGCAGATTAAAGGATAAATGTTATATGATTATCTCAATGGTTGCAGAAATTATTTCATACCTTTCAATTCCTATTAATCTTTGAAAATTCCTTAGGAATCAAAAGGTATAAGGGAACTTAGGTTTTTCAGAAAAAAAATATGAAAAATTTTAGATAACATTTCTCTATGGTCAGCAATCGAGTATGATGTTTATCAAGAGGATCACATACTGGAGGTATGGGCAGTGTTCTAAAAGACAAGTCACTAAACTTTCTTAAGGAGCCATATAGCAACTATTTTATTCTTTTGGGGTCAGAAGACAAAACTGAGGTATTATGTGAGAATGTATATAACCATATTATATGGGACCATAAAAAAATGCCGAAAGCAGCCTCAGCTCCACGGCCTGTATGGAAAAATACAAATAAATCCAATTGTTCGGGTATGTGCCATCATCTTAGTTTGCCGTCTCCTCACACACACACACACACAATAAACCAATTACTCAAAATGTTTGTACTCTGATATAGACATTATATATAAAATCTTATTTTCTCTATTTGTTTTCTTTGGATCACATACAGACTTAAACACTGCTGATTTAATAGTACTTGTTTGAAAAATTACATTTTAATGCAACTAATAACAATAATGTTTCATTTTTAATTTCTCAATGAGCGTTGTGGACCAACTTGCTTCATTACAAGATTAGAAAAGTACATTAACATAGACAGGTCCATTAAAAAAAAAGAAAACACTTGTTGTTGAGAATAATTCCTGTAGAAAACCAAATTCAGTATATTATGCTGATTTTTCCCTGCCACAATTCCAAAACAGACAATCTTCTGCTTTTCTCACCCAAAATATTCAACGTTTCTCTTTTTTTATACTGTGATTATAATCTCCAAGAACTTTGAAAATAGTTAAGCACTACCTCAATATGTAGTAAAATTTTAAATTTCTCCACAAATGTATAATACGCTTGTACTTCTGTCCAAGAAAAAAGCCTCACATGTACCATTTAATATAAAGTGTCTCATTTTCCTTTGCTTGGAGTGAAGCAAATAGCCTCAATTGAAATCATTTGATAAAATTCCTTAAGAAATTTAATTTTTATTTTTAATAGTTATCTTTAAAAATTTGTCTATGGTTTACGCCTTCATGGTACTGGTAAAAAAACAGGCATACAGATCAATAGAACCCAATAGAGAGCCGAGAAATTAACCCACGCCTTTACAGTCAATCAGTATTTGATGAAGGAGGTAAAAACATACAATGGGGTAACAGCAGACTTTTCAATAAGAGGTGTTAGAAAAATTGGCCAGATATGTGCAGAAAAATGAAACTAGACCACTTTCTTACACCACACACAGAATAAACTCAAAACATATTAAAGACTTAAATGTTAGACTTTGAACAATAAAGATCCTAGAAAAAAAACATAGTAAAATCTCAGACCATTACTCATAGCAGCATTTTTTTCTGGAAGAGCTTTACAGGCAAAGGGAACAAAAGAAAAAAAATAAACAAATGAGTATACATCAAACAAGGTTTTTCAGGGCAAAGGGAACTATCAACAAAATTAAAAAGAAAACAACCCACTGAATGAAAGAACATATTAGCCCATACACTTGATAAGGGGTTAATGTACAAAATTTATAAAGAGCTTATAAAACTCAACACCAAAAAATCAAACATTTCAATTAAAAATTAGATAATGGACCTGAATAGACTCATTTCGAAAAGGGACACACAGATGGCCAATAAACATATGAAAAGTTGTTCAGTGTCACTAATCATCAGAGAAATGCACATTAAAACCACAATGAGCTCTGGTTGTGTGGCTCAGTGGATTGAGCACTGTCCTGTGAACCAAAGGGTTGCCGGTTCTATTTCCAGTCAGGGCACATGCCTGGGTTGCAGGCCAGGCCCCCATTTGGGGGAATGCAAGAGGCAACCAATTACACATCGATGTTTCTCTCCCTTTCTTTCTCCCTTACTTGCCCTCTCTCTAAAAATAAATAAATAAAAACTTAAAAAAAAAACAACAAAAACCACAGTGAGATATCACCTCACATGTTTCAGAATGGCATTATTTCTTCATTAATAAATTCACAAATAAGTGTTGGTGAGGAGGTGGAGAAAAGGGAATCCTGGTGCACTCTTGATAAGAATGGAGATTGGTGCAGCCACTGTGAAAGACAGTGTGGAGTTATCTCGAAAATTTAAAAATGGATTTGCCTTATTACCCAGTGATTTTACTTGGCAGAATATATCCAAAGAAACTTGAAACCCTAATTAAAAGAATATATGTACTCTTGTGTTTATTGCAGCATCATTTACAACAGCCAAGATTTTGCAGCAGCCCCAGTGCCAATCAATAGATGAGTGGATAAAAAAGCTGTGGTACATTTACACAATAAAATACTACTTAGCCATTAAAAAAAAAAAAGGAGAAAATCCTACCCTTTAAGGCAGTATATGTGGACCTGAAGAACACTATGCTAAGTAAAATAAGCCAACCAGAGAAAGAGAAGTACCATTTGGTTTCACTCATATGTGAAATCTAATGAACAGAATAAACTAAAAAACAAAATAGAAACAGACTCATAGATACAGAGACCAGACTGACAGCTGTCATAGGGGAGTGGTGTTGCCAGCCAGGTAAAAAAAAAAAAAAAATTGTGAAGGGATTAGGCAAAGAAACAAACAAACAAACCTCAGAGACTCAAGCAAAAAATGTGGTGATTACCAGAGGGAAAGAGAGGTGGGGGGAGGTAGAAGAGATGATTAGGGGGACAAATGGTGGTGGAAGAGGACTTCACTTGGGATGGTGAACACACAATAAAATACACAGATGATGTATTCTAGAACTGTACACCCAAAACATATATAACTTTATTAACCAATGTCACTCCAATAAATTCATAAAAAACAAATATATTACAATACCAAAATTTATTTAAGAACTCTTTAAAAAGCAAATAGTTATTTTTAATAAGAAAAGTGATAATTAAAAATAATACCCATATTATTTAATAAAGGAAATATTCAGATGCTGAGGAACTGAATTTTCCTTGTGACTGATGGGAATAGAGTGCTGCCTTTGCATTGTTGCCAAGGATGACGACTTGCTGATTGCCTTAACATTCCACTGGCAGCCTTCTTCCTAATTCTATCAAGTGGCAGACATGTCAACAGCAAACAATTACCCAGATATAATTCCTATCAAATGAAGATATTTTATTGGTTTATTAAATTAGCTTCATCTAAATGGACTATCAGTTGCAATTTTTATTTAAAGTTTCATTCATTTACACCTGTCATACCTGTACATGTGTAAGTGAGTTTGTCAGAGTTGGGTGATTTGCTCTTACAGGACAACTTCATTAAAAATGACAACAGCCACATTTTAGCTGACTGGAGAGATTTTTATTCTTAGTTTATAGACCAGCCATTTGATTTGTGAAATTGGTTTCAAAAGACATGCAGCATAATGGCTTTGACAAGATGTCACACTGTGAAATGTAGGTGACAAAATGGATCTCATTGACTAGTGTAAAGAAAGATGACATAAATTAATTTCAAAATAACAGCTTGATTCTTCTGGTAGAGGGAAAGGAACATTGACTGTAACAGGACTGTCAAGGACACTCCTGAGGCTTGACGAATACAGAAACAACCAGTTGAAGAGAATTTTAAATTTCAGTTTTTATATATTGTTGCAGTAATGAGGTGGAAGGCTTCAGAAAAACACAGGCAGAAATGTTCATTCTGATTAAGACTAGAGAGTTTGAATTTTCTTATGAACCTCTCAACCTCCTGAGAGGTAAAAAACAAGCTGGAACTCCCTGAGACTACTAGGGTACCTTCTTGCAGTTGTGGTACAAGAATGTTCAACTTTGTAACTGTTCCTTAAATTGTTCATGTACACAGTGTGCACTTCTTAAAAACATATATGCTACCTTTCATAATTTTCTTTTGTTTTAAATATTGCTCTATTGGTTGGAGAGAAAGAGTGTGTGAGAGAGAGAGGGAGAGATAATTTGTTGTTCCGCTTATTTATGCATTCATTGTTTGAGTCTTGCCTGTATCCTCATGGAGGATCAAACCAGCAACCTTGGCATATCCAAATGACACTCTAAACAACTGAGTGATCCAGCCATGGCCCATAATTTTCTAATTTATTTACTTCTAGATTGCCCTCAGGTGTCCCTCCAGGAGCAAAATTCCCTTCAAGTTTTTCTTTTCCTCATCTAACTGTAGAATCTCAAAAACTAAGTTGAACAATTTCATTTCTATTCTGGTTCTGTTTGTCCAAAGAATCAAAAAACAAACAAGGGGTATATTAATTGAATGTTTTCCATGGACAACAGATCTTAATAACCTATTAAGGGCCTGAGCTTTATTTACTAGGGTTTCCTTGTTTTAGAGGTAGAATTAAGCATGTAATATATTTACTGCCTTGAGATTATTTCAAAGAAGAGATGGGGAATATTGAGCAAAGCTTTTTCAAATACCGTGTTCAAAATAGCTTCTGATAGTATAATTGTTTCAGGAAACATCTCAAAAAATAACAATTGACAACTATATTTTGTAAAGGTAGACCATCTTATAGCATAAAAGGTTATCGAAATCACCAGGCCAGATGCCCAGTGGAAGACACATAAAGGAGACTGTAATTTAGCATCTCAGATTAGCCCAATGATTGAGATCATTGATGTTAAAATCAAGTCTGCATGGTTCACAACCCTGACTTGAGACTTAAATGTTTGTGACTATGCAAAAATTATTTACTTTCTCTAATAAGATCCAAATTATAATGATATCTTAATAAAAGTCAGGTTCTTAAGTGTTAACCAAGAAGGTCTAATAATCCCCTCAGCTTGACTAAACTCAGACTGTTTCTTTTTTTTTCCTAGTTCTTCTCCCCTGACCTACTTTTTCTTAGAGTATTTACTTTAAAAAACTATAAATGTAAATTCTTTCTCAGCCCCTTTGACAGGTACATCTTTAACCATCACTCATAAACTCACACTTAGTTGTTTTCATATTTTGGCTACTGTGAATGATGCTTCAATAAACATGGATTATAGCTATCTCTTTAAGAATCTGTTTTTATTTATTTTCAACATATAGCTAGAAGTGGAATGACTGGATCATATTGTAGTTTTGTTTTAAAATTTTTGAGGAACCTCCAAACTCTTTCCCATAGAATTGTATCAATTTACATTCTAACCAACAGTTCACAAGGGTTCTGTTTTCTCCACATCTTTGCCAGCACTTGTTATCTCTTGTCCTCTTGGTGATAGCTATTTTGACAGATGTGAGGTCATATCAAATTGTGATTTTAATTTTGATTTTCATGATGATATATGATGCTGAGCACCTTTTCATGTACCTACTGGACATCTGTATGCCTTCTTGAAAGATGTTTATTCAGTTCCTCTGACCATTTTTTAATCATATTTTTTGTTGGTCAGTTATATGAGTTCTTTATATATTTTAGATATTACCTCATATGTGATTAGGGTTTGCAAATATTTTCTCCCATCCTATAGGTTACCATTTTATTTTGCTGATTGTTTCTTTTGCTGTGCAGAAGTTTTTGAATTTGATGTAGTCTCACTTGTTAATTTCTGCTTTGGTTGCTTGCACTTTTGGTGGCTTGGCCGAAAAAAAAAAAATTGTTTTCAAGACCAATGTCAAGTTTCTTCCCTGCATTTTCTTATAGGAAGTGTAGGGTCATATGTTAAATATTTAATCCATTTTGAGTGGTGTATGATAGGGGATCAATTTTATTGTTTCAAAAGAGTTACACAGTGCTCCAAACTTCATTTATTGAAATATATATCCTTTTCCCAATTGAGTGTTCTTGACTCCTTTGACAAATATTAGTTGACCATGTATGTGGGGTTTACTTCTGGGCTCTCAATACTGTCCCATTCGTCTTCATGTCATTTTTTTTTATTGCCAGTACAATTCTGTTTTAATTACTATAGATTTTTAGTAACTTTTTTAAACCAGAAAGAGTGATAATGCCTGCAGTTTTCTTCTTATTTAGGATTGCTATGGCTATTTGAGATCTTTTGTGGTTTTTACAAATTTTAGGACATTTTCTTTACTTCCATGAAAAATCCCAGTGGAATTTTGATAGGGATTGAGTTGAATCTACACAGCTTTGGGAAGTTTAGACATTTTAACAATATTCATTCTTCTGATCTATGGACATGGGATATCTTTCCAATTATTTATGTCCCCTTCAATTCTTTTATCACAGTTTTATAGTTTTTATTGTTAAGATCTTTCACTTCCTTGGTAAAGTTTATTTCTAAGTATTGTATTGTTTTTGATGTTATTATACAGGGAATTATTTTCTTTATTTCTCAGATATTTCACTGATAGTGTACTGAATGCAACTGATTTCTGTATTTTGATTTTATATCCTGCAACATTACTGAATCTGCTTCATTAGTTCTAACAGTTTTTGGTACCTGAAATCCTCTTTTCAGCTTTACCACACTGGACTGTATTTCTCAAGAACTAGGAACCAGTCATTTGAAATGTAATGTATTAGCAAAAAGATACAGAAAATAGATCAAAGACCCAAATATAAGACCTGAAACAATGTATTATGTAGAAAAAACACAGGTATTCAACTTATGGACCTTGATCTTGGAGATCTTATGCATTTGACCTCAAGGGAAGGGAAGTAAAGGCAAAAATAAATGAATGGGGCTATATTAAAACAAAAAGCTTCTGCCCAGCAACAGAAACTGCCAACAAAACAAAAATGCAACCAGTCAAATGGGAGAAAATATTTTCAAGCAACAGTTCCAACAAGGGGTTAATATCCAAAATACATAAATAACTCATGTAATTTAACACAAAAACAAGACAGTTGAATTAAAAAATGGGCCGAGGACCTGAACAGACAATTCTCCCTAAAAGACATGTAAATTGCCAACAGATATATGAAAAGATTCTCAACTTCATTGGATGTTAGAGAAATGTAAATTAAAAAAAATACCACCTCACACCTGTTAGAATGTCTATCATCAACACCACAAGTAATAACAATTGTTGGAGAGGTTGTGGAAAAAAAAATGAACCGTCATTTACTGCTGTTGGGAATGTAAACTAAGTACAGCCAATATGAAAAACAGTATGGAAGTTCCTCAAAAAATTAAGACTACAGTTACTATGGGACCCAATAACTCCTCTTTTGGGTATTTATCTGAAAAATTTGAAAACACTTATTCACAAAGATATATGCACCCCTCTCTTCATTGCACCATTGTTTATGGTGGCCAAGGCATGGAAACAACCAAAGTGTTCTTTGATAGATGATCAGATAAAGAAGATGTGGTCTCAGCCATAAGAAAAGATGAAATACTGTCATTTGCAACAACATGGAATATCATGCTAAGTGAAATAAGTCAGACAGAAAAAGTTAAGAACCATATGATTTCACTCACATGTGGGCTATAAAACTGAAAGCAACAAAAGAACAGACAAGAAAACAAACAAAAACACCTAGACACAGACAACAGTATGGTGATTACCAGAGGGAAGGAAGGTGGGGGAGTAGTAAAGGGTGTAAGGGTCTATATGGTGATGGGAAATGATTTGAATTTGGGTGGTGAGCACACAATGCAATATATAGATGATATGTTATAGAATTGTATACTTGAAACCTGTATAATTATATTAACCAATATCACCTCAATAAATTTAATTTCTTTTAAAAGAAGATAACACCCCTATCTCCCAAGTTTTGTGGGATGGTAGGAGTCTAATTTGGGTGGGTGCCTTGCTTCAAATTGTAGTTTCCTCCTATCACAAAGATATAAGAATGTTTACTTTTTCTTTCAGTAAGGCAAATTAGCAAATACAGATAGCCTATGATTCTCTTTACACAGGTACTTAAAACTTTCATACTCTTTGTTTCAGCAGAGTTGAGTTTGGACTGAATTCTAGTATTTCTCCTCTATTTTAATTGTTTTGAACTGTGAGGTACGATGACTGTTTTGAAAATGTTTTAGGTATAAAATGTCATTTAATGCTCACAGCAACTCAATCACAAAAGTGTTACATATGCTTATCATTCTTAACATTTTGTTCATTAAAAAGTTCTCATGTATCATTTATTATTGGAGGAGCTCGGAATCTAAACCAGGAAGTCAAACCCTTCAGCTTATGCCATTAGCAACTACATTAAGCTGTCTTTCTAACCTTATTTTCTACATCTGAAAGATAGGTATAATGATATTTACATAATTTTTTAAAAGTAATAAACACTGTAATGCTAATCAAACAGATAAATTATGTAAATATTAGTACTATGTTTTGGTTACTATAAATCATTATTATTAAACCAGTTCATATACTATAATGCCAAGATCTTTTTTCCTTAAAATGTCAAAGAATTACTCTAAGATAATCATTTCTGAACTAAGTGAAAGGTAGGAAATAGGTGGTTTATCAGAATAGTTTACAGAGTATTTATGCGCAACCGACAACAAAGTTTGGGTTGTACAGGGGTGAGGAGAGGGTGAGGGTCGGGGAGGAGGGGAAGGGGAGGAAAGTGGGAACAACTGCAACAGCACAAACAGCAATAAAAATTTGTAAATAAAAGTATTCTAAAAATTAAGTTGTATCTTCAGCATAGACAGATTCTCCACTTCAGTTCCAACTTTTTTCATGAAAATCAGTATTATATAAGCAGCTAATGAGCTTCAAGGCTGAGAATGATTTCCTAATGTCTCACATACTTCTGGAGAAAGAAAGTTCTTTTAGAGTCTAAATACGCTCTGCAAGCAACAGAAACAACACAGATACACCCATGAAGAGATTACTTCACTAAACAAAACATACTAGATGAATTGTCAAGCCATGCCCATAAACTGCTCAGTTTTACAAGGAAGTGACACACTCTTCAAACTGCTCTGCATCTTTTTCTTTGAGTGCTTCATTATCAAAGTATATGTGAATGCTGGAATAAAGGGAAGAAATAGCTAAGGGAAAGGATATTTCGTGCTAAGTAATGATGATGAACTCCAGGAAAGAAAAGGAGTTACTAAAAACTACAAGATAAGCAATTTGGATAACAAGCAGCTATTTTCGTGTTTAATGCTTTTCGTTGCTACACAAGGTAGTTTAGACTCTGCTTGGAGCAGCCTGAGAGCAGGATGCCCCAGATTCACTGCCTTTGTTCTAAATGTGCATCTCACCAGCCTTTTCTATGCTGGGAACAGTAAGCTGACAAGGAGCTTTATATATATAAAATTCCTAACTGAAAAAGGCCAAATATATTATCCATGGTTGTAAGGGAGTTGTTCACCTTTATAAATATAAGTGTAGCAGGATGCTTTAAAAAAATAGCACCATGAGAGAATGAAGATTTGGATTAAACTGACTCTTAGTATTTGAGCTTTCACAAAAGCAGAATATAAGTGTTCTTTTCTAGAGATGCTCAATCTTAATCTAACAATGCCTTCTCCTGTGGAGTTTTGAAATGAAGTATTTTTTTTCCTTTTAAGTCCCAGAGGATTTACTTTTTGACCAAACTCAGAAGTTGCTTTGGACAATATTATATTATATCTGAATTCTAGAAAACAAGGATATTAAGAATTCCTGTAAAAATTTTGTATTCAGGAAATGAATTAATGAAAGGAACACTCCTTTCATATATGACTTAAATAATATTCACAAAGTCCCCCCTTGTTACCTATGCCAAGGCCAGACATGGATTGTTCAAATTCCCATTCTTTGCTTCATAAAGATTAGCTGAACTGTTTATCTAGGCTGAACACTTAAACAAATGCTCATTAATGGGCACACCAAGTAGGCTTTTCTCCTCCCTTGACTATTAAACTTTGATTCACTCTTAACCTTAGCCAGCATACAATCTTTTCTTCAGGGTGCCTCGGGAAAATCATCCAACCTCAAGGAAAGACATTGCCTGATCAACTGTTCAGTCACACCCTTTTCTCATCATACACCCTCACACTGTTTTAGTTTACTCTTGTTTATTCTTTACTATAAAAGGTAAGTGCTTTTGAATTCTGGTCAAGATGGTGGCATATGTAAACACGGTTTGCCTCTTCACACAACCACATCAGAAACTGAGTTGAATGGAAGTGTGACAAATATGGAATTAAAAAACCGCATCCATCAAGACTGGTAAGAGGGGCAGAGACACAAAAGGGCTAGTCCCATATCCACATAGGGTAGATAAAAATTCAGGAGGGATATCTTGGGAGAGAGGAGTCCCAGCCCCACACCTGGCCCCCTAGCCCAGGTTCCACTGCCAGGAAGATAAGTCCCTATAACATTTAGGAGCAAAAAAAGAGCAAGGATTGAGTTGGAGGAAGAAACTTCTGGAGTCCCCAGCAGTTCCTCTTAAAGAACCCACACATAGACTTACTCAACTCAATTCCTCTGAGGTCCAGCACTGGGGTCAGCTTGAAAGGCACCAGTGGCATACAGACTGGAACCGAAGTGTCTGATGTCAAGGCAAGAGTTGGGGGGAAACTTTCTCCCAGACAGAAAGTCAGGCAGAAGCCGTTGAAGCTTTTATGAAGCTACACCCACACAGTCACAGACCCAGCAGGCTGGTGCCACATCTGAAACTCCATCAACCTGGCTAACACTGTTTGCCCCACCCTTGGAATCGCCAGAGATTCTATCCCACCCAATTTATAGGCCTACCAAAGCTGCTTTTCCAAATGAATGGCAGGTTTTGGCTCATGCTTCACAAGTCCTAAATCCTCTTAAACAAGCAACAGCCAGCTTCAATGAGCTCCCAACACCTGGACCTCTTGCTAAGTGGCCCCAAGCCATGCAGTAGCAGCAACCAGCCTAGATTCACAGCTTGGCTTTACCTGAGAATCTCCAAGCCAACTACAAGTATCAGCTATCTCATATAATTTTATAGCTCAGGCAGGGTGGCCCTGGACTAAACACAGATGGGGCTGAACTTGGCCCGCACCACCCAGGAAACCCTAGGTCCTGCACACAAAGTAGATAGCTACAGACCACATCAGAGCACCGTCACCCTGCCCCCTCACAGCTGATGCTCCGTGGAGGGCAGGAATTGGTGATCAGTGATCATAGTCAGTCCTTGCAGGTGACTGGCCTGGGTATATCTGTCCCATTGATCTGCCAACAGCAATGAAGTCTCACCTATAAGTGGATGGTGTACTCAGCCTGCACAAAAAGTACGCCTTGAGTACCCAGCTTGGGTGATAGGGGAGGCTGTGTCATTGCACCCTACAGGACAACTACTACATTAAGCTGCACTACCCAGACATGGAATCAAAGCAGCTCTACCTAATACATAGAAATAAAATAGACACAGGGAGGCTGCCAAAATGAGCAGACAAAGAAACATGGTCCAAATGAAAGAACAGATAAAAACTCTAGCAGAAGAGCTAAACAAAATGGAGATGAGCAATCTATCAGATGCAGAGCTCAAAACACTGGTTATGAGGATGCTAAAAGAACTTAGTGAGGGCCTCAACGGCATAAAAAAACCCAGTCAGAAATGAAGAATACGCTAATTGAAATAGAGGACATTTTACAAGAAACAACAATAGGATGTATGAAGCTGAGAGTCAAATCCATGATTTAGAACATAATGAAACAAAAACAACCAATTACAACAACAAGAAGAAAAAAAGAATCCAAAAAAATGAGGGTAGTATAAGCAGCCTCTGTGACAACTTCAAGCATTTCAACATTCACTTCATAAGGGTGACAAAAAAAAGAGAAAAAAAAAGAAATGGGAAATCTATGTGAAAAAATAACAAAAGAAAACTCCCCTAATTTGGTGAAAGAAATAGAGATACAAGTCCAGGAAACACAGAGTCTCAAACAAGATGGATGCAGAGGACCACTCCAAGATAAATCATAATTAACATGCCAAAGGTTAAAGATAAAAAGAGAATCTTAAAAGCAGCAAGAAAAAAGCAGATAATTACGTACAGGAGAGATCCCATAAGAATGTCAGCTGGTTTCTCAAAAGAAATTCTGCAGGCAAGGAAGAATTAGCAAGAAATATTCAAAGTCCTGAAAAGCAGGGGCTTGTAGCCAAGAATGCTCTACCTAACAAAGACTTTTAGAACTGAAGGGCAGATAAAGATCTTCCCAGATAAGAATAAACTAAAGGGGTTCATCATCATCAAACATTACTATATGGAATGTTAAAGGGGCTTATTTAAGAAAAAGAAAATGATCAAAACTATGAACAATAAAATGGCAGTAAATACATATCTATCAACAATTGAATCTAAAAATAAACTAAGCAACAAGAGGAACAGAGACAGGATCATGAATATGGAGAGCATTTTGATGGTTGCTGGACAGGAGGTGGGTATGGGGAAATAGGTGAAGAAATGAAGGATTAAAAAGTAGAAATTTGTAGTTACAGAATAGCTATGGGGGTGTAAAGTATAGTATAGGAAATGAAGTAGCCAAAGAAACTACGTGTAACCCAGGACATGCACAATGATGTGAAGACTGCCTGAGGGAGTGGGGGCTGATGGGCAGAGTGGGGCAAAGGGGGAAAAATTGGGACAACTGTAATTTCATAATCAATAAAATATAATTAAAAAGAGATAAGTGCTTTTCTACCTACCTTTTGAGATGTTGACAAATCTCTCTCTCTCTCTCACTCTTTCTCTTTTTTAGTGGCTAAAACAACAATGGTTTATTATTTCTCACCCAGCTTTTACACACAGGATTGATAATTATTGGCTGAATCACTTATTGCCATAATAGTTCTGACATTTTCTAATTCCATGATTCCTTCTACATTTATCAGTTGGAATTCTATGGTAAAGAAAAACTTTTTCTTCTACCTCATTTAGTTATCTACTTCATTATATAGCAGCGCAAACTTATAGAGCCTTGTTCTTATAATAGGTTATAATCCACTATTTATTTGAATGCTCAAGCTGTCTGACTACACACACATGCATATATATATATATATACACACACACATACATCTATATGTATATATATACACATACACACATATATGGTCATATACATGATATTATTTTTTCAAATTTTCCAAAATGCCCCTGCCCCCACACATGTATAACTTAAAACTTCCCCCATTATCCACATCATTCACAAAAATGGTATTTTTTTAATCAAGAAAGAACCTATATTGGTACATTGTAACATCATAATCATAAAAAGTCTATAGTTTACCTTAGGGTTCATTCTTGGTGTTTTATATTGTATGGGTTTGGGCAAATTCATAATATTATATCCATCATTATAATACTATACAAATAATTTCACTGCCCTAAAAATCCCCTGTGTTCTGCCTGTTCATCTCTCCCTGCCCTGTCTTGGCAACCACTGATCTTTTATTGTCTTCATTATTTTGCCTTTTCCACAATTTCATATAATTGAAATTATACAATATGTAACCTTTTCAGAATGGCTTCTTTCACTTATTAATATGTATTTAAGTTTCCTTCTTTTCTCTTAATGGCTCTATAGCTCGTTTCTTCTTAACATTGCATAATATTCCATTGTCTGGCTGTGCCACAATTTACCTGTTCATCTACTGCAGGACATGTTGGTTCCTTCTAAGTTTTGGCAATTATCAATAAAACTTCTATAAATATCTGTGTGCAGATTTTTGTGTGAACATAAGTTTCTGACTCCTTTGAATAAATACTAAGTAGCATGATTACTGGAGTGTATGGTAAGAGTATGTTTAATTTTGGAAGAAACTGCCAATCTGTATCTGACAAAATTGCTGTACCATTTGCAATCCTACCAGCAATGTATGAGAGTTCTTATTGCTCTATATCCTGGTCAGCAGTTGGTCTTGTCAGTGTTTTTTATTTTGGCTCTTATAATAGTTGTGTAATAGTATTTCATTGTTGTTTTAATTCATATTTCCCTGTGATGTGGAGCATCTCTTGTTATGTTCATTTGCCATTTCTTTATCTTCTGTAGTGAGGTGTTTTTTCAGGTCTTTGATCTATTATTTAATTGAGGGTTTTTTATTGTTGAGTTTTAAGTGTACTTTATATATTTTGGGTAACAATCCTCCATCAAGTGTGTCATTTGCAAATATTTTCTCCCAATCTGTGGCTTTTCTTCTTAGTCTCTTGACATTGTTCTTTTCAGAGAAGTTTTTAATTGTAAGGAAGTCTAGCTTATCAATTATTTCTTTCATGGATCATGCCTTTGGTGTTGTATCTAAAAAGGCATATCACATATGGGTCATTTAGGTTTTTTCCTGATGTTATCTCCTAGGAATTTTATAGTATTACATTTTACCTTTAAGTCTATGATCCATTTTGAGTTAAATTTTGTAAAGTGTTTAACATGTGTGTCTAGATTCATTTTTGTTGCATGTGGATGTCCAGTTGTTCCAATATCATTTGTTGAAGAGACTGCCTTTGCTCTATTGTATTCACTTTGTTGCTTTGTCAAAGATTAACTGGCTATATTTAGGACTGTCCATTTCTGGGCTCCCTGTTCTTCTCCAGTGATTTATTTGTCTATTTTTCCCCAAATACAACATTTCCTTGATTGCTGTAGCTTTATGGTAAACCTTTACATCAGGAACTATCATTCTTTAAACTTTTGTTTTTCCTTCTATATTGAGTTGGTTATGCTAGGTCTTTTGTCTCATCACAGAAACTTTAGAATCAGTTTGTCGATGTCCATAAATAACTTGCTGGAAGTTTTACTGTGATTTTACTGAATCTATAGATGAAGTCAAACATTTTGATATGTAAATAATTTGAAATTGAAGATATTTGCCACTTAGCAGAATTTGCTCTGATCTTACCAGGTACTTCAGCACTTGTAAAGAGAGTGTTTTCTCAACTTAAAAATATTATGGTCACTGTGTTCCAATAAAGAACAATGAAATTTGAAATTAAAAACAATACAGTTTACATTAGCACTAACAATAAATGAGATACTTTAGTAAACATCTAACAAAATATATACAAGATCTGTATGGGGAAAATAACAAAATTCTGATGAACAATATCAAAGGAGAAAATATAAGAAGACATATTCTGTGTTCACATAGACTCGATATTATCAGTAGTCCTTTTTAATTAATTAAGTCTCTCTTCCTAAGACAAAATTTGTTTTTATTTGTACTATGCATATACAATTATTTAATTGAAAATTAGACTCATAGAATGTCAGGGCTTCAAGGAGCCTCAGAGCCAATATACTCTGGGATTTCCATATTTTAATATATGTAACAATCAGAGGTATATTAGAATTGAATAGAACTAGTACATATATTATATAAAACAAAGGTTTAAAATCTGGTGTTCACTGAGCAGAGGTTGGGAGACACTGATTTTCAAATGAGTACTTTTGAAGACGAAAAATGAAGATTATGTTACTTAACTAAAGAACATGTAGCTATTCAGTGAGCCAGGCCTGAACTATGGAACTCTTGATTCTCAAACCCGGAGGTGTCACATTATAAAATACAGTCTTTGTAATGTAAAAAATAAAAAAAAAAACACCTTATTTTCTAATGAAAGCACAATAATATAGTGGTACCCCTCTATCTATGAGAGAGACATTCTAAGACCCCCAGCTGATGCCTGAAACTACACATAGTACCAAAACCCTACATACGTTTTTCCTATACATACATGCTTATGATACATTTAATTTATAAACTAAGCCCAGTAAAAGATAATCAACTATACTAATGATAAATAGGATAGTTTTAACAATATACAATACCGTAGTAAAAGTTAAGTGAATGTGCCATAATTAACTAAATTAAGGGTTACTTAACCACAAGCACTGTGATACCACAATGATCATCTGATCACCAAGATGCTACTAATGCTAGGAATCACATACAAGGTAAATATACTTGACAAAGAAATAATTCATGTCCCTGGCAGGAAGACGAAGCAAGGTGGCACAAAACTCCATTGGAACATCTGAAATATTAAACTTACAAATTGTTTATTTTTAGGGTTTTTCATTTAATATTATTAGATCACGGTTTATCATAGGTAACTAAACCTGGGGGTACTGCTGTAGGTCAATAGGACAGGAATTTTCTTGGTGTATATGAAACAACAGGCCACCTTTTGGATATGTTGGCACACTGGCATTAATTATTAAATGCTAATTAGTAACATCACGCATTGAATACTATAGTTGATTATCTTCAAACTGATTATTGAATATATTACTAATCCTTGATTTACATCCTTGGGACACATGAAGATATCAATCATGTTATCTGTACTTAGGAAAATTTTGTACTACTTATTACAACTCTATTCAGTTAGTTTTAAAACTATGCATCATTTGAAATAACACAGAAAGAAAAACTGCTTTAAATTTAAATATCCATTTTTAATATAAAAATGAGGTTGTGCACTTTATTGAAGAATAAAAGTGATAATTCCCCAGGATCCAATTAGATGCACACAATGACATTAAAAGACAAGAGAGCACTCCAGCAGCATGAAAGTTGCTATTTTAACACACTAGATTTTTTTCTTAAATTTTTATATTAAAATATAAAAATTTATATTTTATTTATTGTCTGCCTGATTTTGTTTCTTTATTTTTTAGTTATCTTTACTGCTTTTTAAAGATCAGAATGGGACATACCGGAGGTCTCAGGTTTCCATATAAAATACTGTCTAGTATTTCATAAAGAAATGGTTTTGCAAACTGACACTGGTTGGTTATTCACTTTTCAGTAGCTGTAGCTAGCTGTTCATAAAGTTGAGGACAAAAATTGTCATAAGAACAGGGAGTGTGCAACTAGGTAGCATCTCAAGGAATAAATCTCTTATCAGGGAACAAAATATTTATAATTCCTATAATAATACTTATGAAAGTAAAACAAGATGAAAACCCAGATATTAGAGATATCTTTTCTTTGACTTTGAGAGTCAACTGCAGTAAGGTCCGGTTCTTTATTTGAAGTCAGCTTATTTTGTAATTTTATGAAAGTGTGTATGGTTGAAATTTACACCTTCATCTGTGTCAAATCTTTTTAAATACAATATGACTATGTTGCTTCTGTTTTGTTTTTAAGTGCCTAAATTTTGTATAAAACTATGAAGTGTAAATTCTTCATCTGATTTTTGAAATACTGTCCCATTTTCAGTATGTTTTAAGTAGATGTGGACAGATATGTGTATCTTTATCCAAATTGATAATGATAAGTTTGAATTAGCTCTTGTCTGATCCTATGAGTTATCTATAAGGTAATTTGGCAGAATTATCAGCATAAAAACACTTAAGGTGAAATTTGAATAGTACTGTATCAAGGGAAAATAATAACTTTCAATTCCTTGGTCTGTCATTCAGAAATATATAGCTTGAGGCTAAATAAATACTGGAAAAACAGTAGGGAAAAGCAGAAATACTTCCAGATACATGCATTCTAAGATTATATTCTATATAACCACACTCATTTAAGACATAGGTTAAAATATGTGAGCACTAACATACATATTACTATGTTAATAGCAATCATATTTTTAAATTATGTTCTCTGTATCTACCTAAGACAATTTCTATTTTTATATTAATATTTCACTGTAGATATAGTGTGGTAGCCCCATTGAAATGTTACCTGAGAAAGTATCAATTAGGTCATTTGTATGAAAGTTTCAAAGCTCTCATAATATCTGATCTTCCCACTTTTCCTATTGCAAAAGGAGACCTTGAGAAAATCCAAAGGTTATAAATTTTGTGTTTTAAACATCGTTCTTATTTCCAGTTATTCCAAATACTGCTTTTGAGATTTTGAGCATATGCTTTTCTTTTCTTGCAAATACAACTCCTTCATCTATAAATAATAATTCATCATTTTATAGAGAATTGAACACAAGAGACTTTGTGAATCTCAGTAAAGGTATTGAGTAGTTTTGCTCAACAGAGTAAATGGAAAAGTCTCTCAACTATTACTCAATGCTGTTATTGGTATTGATTGCCTTTAATCATCTCAAAAATTGCAACAACTTACTGTGTAAAGTATGTAGCACTACTTTTGAAAATTTCCAACCAAAAGTTGTGACTTAATTTTTTATACCATTGTGGTACCTCTAATCAACCACTTTCCTTCTACTTAAGTTTCTGAAATTATCAATTCAGAGAACAAGAGGCACTGAAATTTCAGCAGATGGTTCAGCCCTAGAGAGTAATGTGAGCCTGAGATCTTTGGGCTCTTTGGAAGAATAAAAGGTATACCTATTTGTTCCAAATGTTCCATTCTGTTTAGACAGAATGATCTAAATAAAGGAAGAATGATGTGATTTGAGTGATTCTCAGAAGCAGTTATAAAATGCATTAAGCATTAAGAATAGTTGATAATTGTCAGAAGTTGTAAGTGAACTCATAGAAGTATAAAACATAGAAAAACTTATATATTGCCCAACTTATTAAAAAGGGAGATGCTAGTACGTGATGATTTATTATATGATAGCCTCTGACCAATACCTAGAGAGGAGTATAAGGAGTAAGTTGAATTGTTCCTTGCAAGCAGCTGTGTGATGCAACCCAAATGGATTTATCAATAGTGTGATTTTATTTACGTATCAAAAAGATGTTAAACTTCTTTTTTAATTTTTCATTTATTTTTTATTGTTCAGTTACAGTTGTCCCACTTTTTTTTCCATTTGTCTCCCCTGCCCTGCTACCCCCCACTCCTACAGTCAATCCCTCCCCCATTGTTCGTGCCTGTGAATCCTGTATTCATGTTCTTTGGCTTCCCTCTTCCCCTTCTTCTCCATGTTATGTCCCTTCCCCTTCCCCCTCTGGTCACTGTCAGTTTGTTCTTCATTTCTATGGCTCTCATTCTATTTTGCTCATTTGTTTGTTTTGTTGATTAGTTTCCACTTATAGGTGAGATCATATGGTATTGGTCTTTCACTACTTGGTTTATTTCACATAGCCTGATACTCTCTACTTCTATCCATGCTGTTATGAAGGGCAGGAGCTCCTTCTTTCTCTCTACTATGTAGTATGTCATTGTGTAAATGTACCACAGTTTTTTGATCTCTGCATTCACTGATGGGCACTTATGCTGTTTCCAGTAGTTGGCTCTTGTAAATAATGCTGTTATGAACATTGGGGTGCATAGGTTATTTTGAATTGATGATTCAGGGTTCTTAGGCTATAATCCCAGCAGTGGAATCACTGGTAAAAATAGATGATTGATAGGTAGAGGAATAAATATTGAAATAAAAATAGAGGCTTTATTGTACACTAACATTGACCTCTATCACCAATCTTAAATGTACATTCCTAAAAATATATATTGAAAAATTCTGTCTTAGATGTAATAACACATTTTATTCATAACAACGTTTCTTTCTGTAATCAAGATGGCAGATGAGTGAGTGGAAGTCACACTGACTTCCTCCCAGGAAAAATCTGGATTTACAACTAAATTGTGGAGAAATTGAACAACTGAACAGTAGTGAGAGAGGAGCCTTATAACCTCAGATAGACAGAAGAATCAGCTTTAGCACAACCTAACTGCCACTTATCCTGGTCTCCAGCAAAGGCAGGGCCAGAGTGGGCTGGAGACGCCTCAGAAGAGACTGGGGAAGGAGGCTTTGGCGAGAGAACTGAGAGAGTAGACAGCAGGATCCAGGTGCTGACTCATCCCTCACGTGGCAGCAGCCATCTGGCTCAGGCAGACCACTCCCCTGAGTGGCAGCAGCTTGAGATGACCCAATAACTCCACAAACAGGAGAGACTCTGCCCTGCCCTATCTATGTCTGCCTGCTGAGTGCAGAGCTGAAGAAGACAGCCACTGAGAGTAGATTCCTGGAAGTCTCCAACACACTGCTAAGGTCAGACAAAGTCAACATCTGACATCATCAGAGGCAGATCCATAAAGAAAAAAGAAACAAAAAACAGTGGTCTTCTCCCATAGAAGTTCACACCACAAAGTCAGGAAATCAAGACAGATCAACTTAAGATGCAGAAGCAAAAAGGAAGAATCTCACAAATAATGGGAAGATGAAGAAACCCCCTGGTTGAGGGAGGAATCCCCACAAAGAGAACTAAATGAAATAGAGGCAAGTAAACTATCAGATATTGAGTTCAAAACAACAGTTCTAAGGAATCTCAATGAGCTCAGGGAGCTCAGAGAAATTACAAGAAACCACAGGGAAACTATAAGGAACTTACTGAAAACAATATCAGTATGAAAAAGACATAGAAACTATCAATAAGAGACAAGAGGAAATGAAGAATACAATTTCTGGATTGAAGAACACAGTAGGAGTAATCCAAAGCAGGCTAGATGAAGCAAAGGAACAAATCAGCAAGCGGGAGGATAAGTTAGGAAAAAGCTCCCAAAGAGAGCAAGAAAATGAAAAAATACTCAAAAAGAATGAAGTGGCATTTAGGGAAAGGCGGGAAAACCTGAAACATAATAATATCCATATAATAGGGATACCACAAGGAGAAGAGGATGAGGAAGGGATAGAGAACCTGTTTGAAAAAGTCACGATGGAAGACTTCCCTAATTAGAGGAGAGAAAAAGTCACACAAGTCCAGGAAGCACAGAGGGTCCCATTCAAGAGGAACCCAATGAGGCCCACTCCAAGACACATCATCATTAAAACAGCAAATATCAAAGACAAAGAGAATCCTAAAGGAGGCAAGGGAGAAATAGGTAGTAACATATAAGGGAGCCCCGGTACAGTTAGCAGCTGACTTCTCAACAGAAACATTGCAAGCCAGAAGGGAATGGCAAGAAATGTTCTAAGACATGAAAAGCAAAGGCCTGCAACCAAGACTGCTTTATCCAGCAAGGCTCTCAATGAAAATGGAAGGCAAAACATGGAGTTTCTCAAACAAAAGAAAGCTAAAAGAATACACCTCCACCAAATCAGCATTGCAGAATATGCTAAAGGAACTGCTTTAAGAAGATGAATAAAAAGAGCCTATAAATACCCTCTACCTTTCAGAGTTGCCAATACTTGATATTACCAATATTTTTAATACTTATTAATCTGATTGTGACAGTGATGTGTTATTGTAGTTGTTACTTTATTTGTTGAAACTAAACCTGTTTTTGTATATTTCTTGCCTATTTCTATTATGTTTAAAAAGCTTTAAATGACTTTTTGTATTCTTTATCCATTTTTTAATTAAATATTCATAGAATTTTTTCCCTAAAAAAAATTAACCCTTTTTTGGATGTGTTACAAATACTTTCCTATTCTATTACTTATCCTTTAACTTTTTTTAGATGAATATTACTGTATAGTCTTAAATGTTTAATATAGTCAGATTGTCAATATTTTCCTTTATAGCTTTGGGGTTTGAATATTTTACTTCAGAGTAAGAAAAATATTATTTTTTATTTTCCCCTAGAACTTCTTAGATTTTATGTATTGACTTTTTAACTCACCTGAATTTTTTTGTATAATGTATGAAATAGGGCTTTAAATTTTTTTTCATTTCAAGTAATAGCTGTCCATACACCTTAGTTGTTGAATAAGCCTTATTTTACCCATTCATTTGAAATATCAATTTAATCATATATTACATTATTAGACAGATATATATATATTTGTTTCTAGAATGCTCATTATATTTCATTGATATCCTTGATTATTTCTGTGCTGGTGTCATGTGGTTTTAATTGCTGAGATTTTATAATAGATCTAAATTTCTTAATACTTTATAATGGTCCTTGACTTTCCCCTTCCCTTCCTTTTCCCCCACTCACACCTCCCACCTTCCCTCTTGTCTCTGTTGGTTTCTTTTCCTTTCAGTGTTGCTGGTCTTATTTTCCTTGCTTCTTTGTATTGTTGGTTAGGTTCCACTTAGGGGAAAGTCAAGGAACATATAGCAAGGACTCATGGACAAAGCCAAAGGGGAAGGATTGAGGGAGGGAGAGAGGGAAGGGGCAAGGGAAAGTGGTGGGGGGAAGGCAGAGACAAATGTTTTTGAAAAAATAAATTAATTAATTAAAAATTTTTAAAAAGTTGGTATTAATATTAAATACATAAATAATATTTTATAATGGATTTTGGCACTTAAAAAATAAATAAATAAATAAGATCAATCTGCATTTTAAAAAAAAGAAAGAAAGAAGGAACTCCTTTCTACATTTTGCAACAACATGGATGGAACTGGAGAATATTATGCTAAGTGAAATAAGCCGGTCAGTGAAGGATAAATACTATATGTTCTCCCCTATAAGAGGAATCTATTCAACAAAATAAACTGATGAACAAAATAAACCATGGGCATGGAAACATGGAGCAGACTGAAAGTGACCAGAAGGGAAGGGGAAGGATGACAATGGTGGAAAGAAGAAGGGACTAAACAAAGAACATGTATGAATGATCCATGAACATGGACAACAGAGTGGGAATTGACTATGGGAGAAGGGGTGGGGGTGGGATGGGAGAAGGAGGGCAAAGGGGAGACAACTGTAATAGAATAAACATGATTTAAAAATAAAAAAAAATTAAAAAAAACAAAAACAATGCTTCCTTCTGACAGAGCCAAAAATGAATGATAAAATATTTAATTATTTTACTTGTATGTGTACTTCATTCCTAGGAGTAGGTCCAAGGCAGCCTGGTATGCTATGAGAACTTTCATAGTTCTTCTAATCAACCATTTTCCTGCCATGAAAAAAATCTGTCACTCTGTCAATGAGGAAATGATAGTACAAATAAGAGGAAGTCTATGTGATTGAAATGACTTCAGACCGAGGCCAGTCCAAAAACTCTTCTGAGACATAGGCCAGGGAAGAGCCTGTCACAAGAACTGGAAACAATCCAAGTAAGAGTCAGTACTTTCCCCAAGAGCACATTAATGTCATAATTGTTCAGTGATACATTACCTTAATCTTTCCTATATAGGTTATTTGAGGGGTTAAAATATTATGAGTAAAAATCTAGGCTCTATAAAAATCAAGAGTAGCTTATTGTTTGAATAAATATAATTGCAAAATCTAACAAAATTAATGTTCAGAATGTTTGTGTTTATAAGTAACATGTTAACTCCTTCCTGGCATGTAGTAGTAGAATTATTTTCTTTTGAATCCTACTTTTGGGAATATTTAGTTTTGGATTTAGAAAACTATGGGTTTCTTCATCATCTAATATTTCTCCTGTGTATTTCCTTTTTTTTCTCTTGTAAAAGGCATCATTTGTCACGCTCTTATTATGTTGTCTGGACTATTGCAATGATCCAAAATATTCTTTTCTTTGCTTTCATATATACCGGATAAAGAGTAGGCTTCATAAAAATGATTGTGGCCTCTCTGATGTTGTGTCTGCTCTCATAGAATTGGATTGCAATATATCCTCTCTAGAAAATTTTATATTTTAATACACTTACGTATAGTAAAATGGTTAGAGTTTTTATTTTTTTATTTTTTACAGGGTTATAGCTGTTACTTTGGTGATATTGAGTAATTATGAGAGTTGTGCATTATTTTTAATAATAAAAGCATACTTTTGCAACATAGAACAATCCAAATATCTGCCTTTCAGTAAAGTTCATGTGGTAACTTGAAAGCATTACTTTGAAAGCACATTACAGATTGGTGTACAGTCTGTATATGTGAGTACCTAAGACAGAAGCACAATGACATAATTATTTGTTGTAGTGTTCTTATTTGCAATAAAGAAATGTTACAGTGACCTTTATAAACATCATTATTTCTTTCATAACCCACTTTTGTTTCTTCACCAATTCTGTATTTTGGGGGCCCCACTGTTGCTGGGAGGGGAAGAGGTGCATGGGAAATCACTGGGCAAGTAATTTAGAAAAATACAAATCTTACCATAAAGTTTTGGACGCGTCTTTGAAATATAACTTTCACTGAAAACTCTAACTATCTCTTTATACTCATCTCTTACAAAGGTAACTCAATTTTGTTTATGTTATACTTAAAATGTTTCCTTTCTGATGTTCTTCCTCTCCTCCACCAAACATGAGAAACTGAGGAAGACAAAAGAAAGACATACTTTATTTGCTGGTTTTCTGAGGGTGACAAGAAAGAATTAAGGTAACAAGTGTCACATTTCCTCAATGGTAAAATTAGGACAAAACTATGGATGAGGAGAACACCGTTACACCATGCCCTCCTCGCCCCCACACATGCACACACACTCAAGGGGCGGGGAGGAAAGGAAAGAAAAAGACGACACCAATAGTTAGAGTTGGATACTTGGGAAAACGTGTTGATGCCCTAGAAGCATCCATAAGATGCTTCACAATGTGAGTTTTATTAAATATTAGGCTAATGTAAGCTGTTAGGTTAAAACATTTAAAAAACACTTCTTTAGAGAGGGCCCACAATGATTTGCATTTCTAAAAAATTGAACAGTTGCTCTTGTCTATTATTCATAGTAATGAAAAGCAGACTTCTTATTAACATATATGAAAATATATGTTTTCAAAAACCAGATTAAAACATTTTTAATTTAGAAGTTCTATGATTGGTCAGGGATTCTATCTATTGAAACAATTTGCTAGTATCAAGTAGAATGAGGTTATGAAGAAATTGTAAGACATTGAAGTCTCTTCAGATGTTTCAGGATAAAAAATGAAAAAATGAAGACGATTACTGTCATATTGCAAGGCTATAAAGAGTGTGGTATTTTAATTTATTCATAGCAAATGTTAATTTTCTATATATTAGTCCAGAATATTACTAAACAACACTCGGCCTGTTCTAGCTGAATTTACTGTATATAACTGAATGTGATAAAACTAGATTCACTTTTACATTTTCCAAATTAATCATTGTAATTCATAGCTACTTGTCATCTAACTCAATGACCGAGCTGTGAAATTTTGCTACATAAAAAGGCATTCACAACTCAGCTTTGTAAGTTGGAAAACCAGCAAAAGAACTGATTCCTTTGAAAGTTTGATTTGTACTCCATCAAGTTTGAACTCTCTATGTGAAAATGAAGTTCTTTATTATAAAAAAATCATTCATTAGTATAAATTTCAGTGTTACTCATCTTCTGAAAATTTAAAATTATAACTATAACATATTATAGAATATTTTTCAGCCTTTAAAAAGCAGAACAGTCAGTCTTATGTAAGATGGAAGAAACTGGAAGACATTTTTCTAAGTGAAATAGGTCAATCACAAAAAGACAAATACTACATGGTTTCATTTATATGAGTTATTGAAAAAAGTTATAACAGACAGTAGAAAAATGGTTACCATCATCAGGTGGGAGAAATGGGGAACTGCTACTCAATTAGTATAAAGTTTCAGTAATGCATGAAGAAATAGTGCAGGATATCTGCTGTGTAGCATAGTTCTTATAGTCAACAATACTGCTCTGTGCACTTAAAATTTTAAGAGGGTATATATCATATCGAATTCTCACCACAAAAAAAGGAAGGAAGGAAGGAAAAGGACAGTAGAAAAGTTGTGGAGGTGATAGGCTTATCTATTACTTTGTGGTGATAGTTTCATGGGTATATGTGTTGTGCCACAAATAATAAAATTGTATATATTAAATATGTGCATTTTTGCATATCAATTATATCTTAATACAGCTCTTTTAAAAATGCAATCATCAGTATGTAGGTCATGACTGAAGCTATATCATATAAGGAAAGCTATTGGAAAACATAAAACAACATCTAAAAAGTCATTAAGACATTAAGAGATCACATAGGCTATTGCATGATTATTTTAAAAGATTTTATTTATTTTTATAGAGAGGAAGGGAGGGAGAGAGAGAGAAACATCAATATGTGGTTGCCTCTTACATACCCTCACTGGGGACCTGGCCTGCAACCCAGGCATATGCCCTGACTGGGAATTGAACCAGTGGCCCTTTGGTTCACAGGCTGGCACTCAATCCACTGAGTCACACCAGCCAGGATAGATATCACATTATTATTATATAATTTCTTTATAATAGAATTTAAATATAAGTTGGCATTTTAGTTTAAAGAATCAATATAAGGACACCATTTATATCACATTTTAAAACTACTGATTAATGACACATATGTAGGGTGATATTATTTTATCCAATATTATTTGATTGCTTACTCTATGGCAGACACTTGGGAATGATATACAAAATTACCTGAATTAGGATCTTGTGTTTAAAGAGTCTAATGGAGAATCTCTTTCATTATATGATAAATCTAAGCTACATCTAGAAAGCCAAAATTGCATTGTAATTGCAAAATTTATAAGTGCCACAAAGTATGTATATACAGAAATCATAGAAATTTAGAGGAGAATAAGACTACTATGAGCAGGAAAAACAAAGAAGAATTACACTAACTCGATGACATTTGAGCTGTTTGTTCAAGGTTAGGTAGAATTTGTATTCATGGAGATTTAAGACAAAAACAGGGCAGGTAGAGAAAACATTATGAACAAAGACATAAGTCGGTGAGTAAAAAAATGTAAGGCAGGCTTATAGCAAAGGGGATGTTTATTTAATCAATGTATAGAGATTAAAGAATGAAAATTGAGAATAATAATGAAAATATATTTTGGGGCTAGATTATAGAAGACATGGAAGGCTAAAATAAAAATACTAGATGATATTATAAACTTTGTATAATCATGAACAATCATTAACGATTTCTCAGGAAAGAAATGTGCTTCAGGAAATCAACTCTGAAGAAGTATATAAAATGGATTAAGGAACAAAAAAGAGAATAAGA
Organism: Pteronotus mesoamericanus; assembly: GCF_021234165.1. Taxonomy (NCBI): domain Eukaryota; kingdom Metazoa; phylum Chordata; class Mammalia; order Chiroptera; family Mormoopidae; genus Pteronotus; species Pteronotus mesoamericanus. The sequence continues at coordinate 26,894,228 of NW_026555245.1, read as the reverse complement.
GCACAAAGTTGGACTCTACTGCCACACAACTATTTGAGAGTAACTCCTGGTAAAACAACAATAAAAGTGACGAGGAAAAGTCAGAATTTTGGTTCTCTTATGTGGAAAACTTGGAAACATTTGAAGTGGATAAATAAAAGAAAACAAAATTTTTAAAATATGTACCAAAATTGTTCTGCTTTCATTACTGAAACAAATCCTCAAAGTTAATATAGGAATTCCATAGTTTATATGGCCTCAATATTAACCTACTGGAATGGACAATGGTTTGAGGGTTATCGTGGAAGGTATCAGCTCTGCACATAACACAAGGAGAGAAGGATGATTGAAAGGGAAGAAAGTACATTAAGTGTTTATGACCCACTGGGTTTGAGTTGCTCATGGAGGTACCTATTTGGAGATTTTCTGTAGTCACAGGCAAATGGAGAAAAGTATTCCATAAACTAAAGTATTTCATTTAGACCATATATAAGAAAATTCCACTAAGTTATAATGAGAGACAAGTGTTGCTCCAAGTTACAAAACACTCCCAAACAATGACCATTGTCAATAAAACATTCCAGAAGTTTTTTTGTTTATATACACTAAGGAAGATGGTAACCACTAATTTTTGGTGGGGGAAGAAAAATGCACTGTGTCCTTGCATAACTATAGAATACATGGCATAAATGGTGAAGTAGTTCTGATTATGTATTTTCATTAAAAAAGAGAACATGATTCAGTATTTTGTAACAGAAGTACAACTTTTAATTTACATAAATGTTTTTCAGCAAATTTTTACATATGGACTTAGGTTAGATAACTAATGTTTAATTTCTCTGAGACACTCTTTCTCTCATATAAAATATGGAGAATAATACCTTCGAGTTTATGAATAAAGTTTAAACAGATAATAAATGTACTTTACCAACCAAAAGTGACAGATTAGTATCTTCATAATATCTAATTTTTAGTATCACCCCAATAAATTCTGTCCATAGGTATCCAGCCATGTAAATGAAAAATAGAGACATTTACTGAATAAGATACAAGAAACATTGTACATAGGACAATGACACCTTAGTTCCCTTCAAAGTAGGCACCTTGGGACCTCACAAAGTTGTCCCAATAACCATCAGCTGTCCCACCATATTTTCTGAATCTCATCGATGATCTGACATCTCTTCCCTTTCAAAGGTAATTTTACTTTTGGGAAAATCCAGAATTCACATGTTGCCAAATATGGGCTATAGGGGGATGAGTCACCTGGGTGATTTGATGTTTCACCAAAAAACTCTATATGCGACATGATACATGTGCAGGCATGTTGTCATGATGAAGCTGTCAGTCACCAGTTGCCCATAACTGTGGCCTTCTGAATCATGCAAATAGTTTCTGTGGAGGAATGCTCAAGCTTAATGCAAAATCTGATGTGGATTTGTTGCTCTACTCACTCAGTCATTTTGAATGTGACAGCCACACAGTACAAATGCTCACTCAGCAGCATCTACCACCCCCACTGACGAGTAGAGTGAAGTCATAATTGTTCATGCATGTGCATTTCAGTCCAATTTCTTTGGCTGCCAGGTTAAATCGATGTCATGCAAACCATTCTCATATTAACAATGCCTGGACTTTTTCTGACAGACCCTCAAATACCAAATTTATTTAAATCTTTAAAAAATAAACAGCTAAACTTTATTAAGAAAAAATGAAAATTAAAAACTAATATCCATATAATATAATGAAGGAAAGACTCAGATGCAAAGGAACTGAATTTTCCTTGTGATTGATGGGCATAGAGAGTGCTGCATTTGCATTCTTGCCTAGGATGACAACTTGCTGATTGCCTTAATGTCCACGGGCAGCCTTCCTCCTAATTCTATCAAGTGGCAGATATGGCAATAGCAAAGAATTACCCAGTTATAATTTCTATCAAATGAAGATATTTTATTGGTTTATTAAATTAGCTTCATCTAAATAGGCAATCAGTTTCAATTTTCATTCATAGCTTCATCCATGATTTTATAGTGAATGCTTGAGAATGATCTGATTTAAAGTATTATTATTTAATTTTTTTAATTAGGTCCCCAATCCCCATACACTCTGATATCTCTTCATATATTCTCTGTACTTGTGAGTCTGTTTTTATTTTGTTTGTTTGTTTTCTTCATTGGATTCCACATATAAGTGAGATCACATGGTATTTGTCTTTCTCTGAATGGCTTATTTCACTTAGCATAATACTCTCCAGGTTCATCCATGCTGTTGCAAAAGGTGAGATTTACTTATTTTCAATGGCTGAGTAGTATCCCATTGTGTAAATATGCCACAGCTTTTTTATCCACTCACTTACTGATGGGCACTTGGTCTGCTTCCAAATCTTGGCTATTGTAAGTTATGCTACAATGAACAAAGAGGTGCATGTATTCCTTCAAATTAAGGTTTTGGGTTTCTTTGGATATATACCAGAAGTAGAACTGCTGTGTCAAAAGGCAGTTTGATTATTAATTTGAGGTAACTTCATACTGTTTTCCACAGCGGCACCAATCTGCATTTCCACCAACAGTGCAAAAGGGTTCCTTTTTCTCCACATCCTTACAAACACTTGTTTGTTAATTTGTTGATGATAACCATTCTGGCAGGTTTTGAAGTGATATCTTATATTGGTTTTAATTTGTATTTCTCTGATCATTAGTGGCATTGAGCATACTTTTGTATGTCTGTTGGCCTTCTCTATGTCCTCTTTGGAGCAGTGTGTATTCAAGTTCTTTGTCCATTTTTAATTGGATTGTTTCTTTTCTTACTGTTCAGTTGTGTTAAGTTCTTAACAAATTTTGGAAATTAATCCCTAATCAGATGTATGACTGGTGAATAGGATCCCCAATTCAGTGTGTTGTCTTTTCACTTCATTGGTGGTTTCCTTGTTGTACAAAAGCTTTTTATTTTTATGTAGTCCAATTTGTTTATTTTTTCTTTTGTTTACCTTGCCTGAGGAGATATAGCAGAAAAAAATATTGATATGGGAGGTGTCTGAGATTTTACTACCTATGCTTTCTTCTAGGATTTTTATGATTTTGCCACTTACGTTTAAGTCTTTAATCAATTTTGACTTTATTCTAGTGTATGGTGTAAGAAGATGATCTAGTTTCATTATCTTTTGCATGTATCTGCTCAATTTTCCACAAACCATTTATTGAATAGCCTGTTTTTACCCCATTGTATGTTCTTGCTGCCTTTTTTAATTGACCATAAAGATAATGAATATTTTATATGGCATAATTAGTATTAATTTTGGTGACCACAAATTCTGTAGTGATTTGATGCACTTTGGCAACTCTGAAACATTTCCAATGAGTACAATCATTTTCCCACTGATACACAAGGAAGTAATAGTCTGAGACTGAAGACGGTGATGGTGTTGGGGGGGGGGTGTGTTTGCCTAAAATCATAGAAGTAGATAAGAAAATTATGACAGAATAGTAAGTCTTCAGAGTCTCAATCTATTATCCTTTCCTCTAACAATTGTCTTCTGTAAATATATTATAAATTAAAAGCAGCCTAATTTATTTTTTAAAAGCTCAGGTATGCATTGAATCTAGTGAATTTTAGCCTAAATTATTACACTAAAGCATTATAGTATTCTATGTGCAGCTTGAGATTCCATGGCAAATTTATTTTTCCCACATATTTCTCATAATCTGAGTTATATCAGAATTATAAAATTATCACCTATCAAATAAAAAGCATTTTCTCAAGTGTCATATTGTTCCTGTTTTTCATGTCCTATTTAATTGTTTCAGAGGTGTTCACCATTTAGGACACTATTGTAAACTATTGCTGATAACAGGCAACTACAGTCTTAAACAGTTTGTGTCCAGCCCAGGGTCCAACACGGCTATGAGTATGGCCAAAGACAAAATTGTAATTTACTTAAACTTTTTTCTGGCTCATCAGTTTTTTTTAGTGTTTGTGTATTTAATGTGTGGTCCAAGACAACTCTTCTTCTCCCAGTGTGGCCCAGAGATGCCAAAAGTTTGGACACCCCGGCAGGATTCTAACATTTGTAACCTTTAGGTCCAAACATGATAGGCATGATGGGTACAAATGATTATGTTTTTACTTTTTTCCATGGATCTAGTTATAGTTCTTAGAAACAGTGAAAATTTTGTGATATATGATATAAAAATAGTAAGTTATACAAATATTAAATTATTTAAAATTTATCTGTGATAATTTATTTTATTGGACACTCTCTTAAGTATATTATTTTATTGGACACTCTCTTAAGTATATCTCCAAGAAGTAAGCCCAGATGAGGATTTTTGTCCAAGTGATATACTCAGGGCTGTTTTTCCAGAGAAGGATTATGAGGGAAACTATATGGGGCAGGGGTAAAACTTAGCAAGAATGAGATCTAACAGCACAATTTCACCACAGCTTTAGCACGAACTTTTGACAAGGGACGGTCCCTTTTTGTACAACTCCTAGTGAGCTGATGATGGGGGTAGGTAAGGGAATGTGTCCACCTAGACAAGGTTGTTTAGTGAGATATTTTAGAAAAGAAGAAAACGGAAATACGTGCAGTTCCTATTTAAGCCATAAATCTGATGTAACCTTTTACCTTACAAATAACCTTTCTTTTTGTAACCTTTTGTGTTATACAAGATATATATTTAAATTTACTTGAAAGTTATAAATTTCTTTATCTTCTGGCTATAGAAAATGTTTATTTGATTCATGAATATTATTAATACAACCTTAAAGTTTTAACACTATTTTCCTGATTTTTTCCTGTAAGATCTAGTAAATATATAACAGCTTTTATTTCCTTTTGCAAAATAATCTGTTCTCTACACTCCTTTTATCTACAATAACTATCTTCTCTACTTGTGGGTTTCTTTTTTTTTCCTATGACAAGTTCACTGGTCTAGAGTTCTCTGTTATATTTTTTTTCATCTTTCATTACCATGGGAAGCAATATATGCTACCTCAAGCAGTCTTTTAATGGTTTCCATCTTTCCTTTTCTTTTTCATTGATATCCTTGTGGTTGAAATATTATCAGGTACCTCCAGGCCACCCAACAGCAGCTGAAGTTCTCATTCATCTTAAAACTCCAATAATTTAAGTCCTTTACCTGCTCACATCTTTCTGTTAGAGGTAAGATTTGTCTGTTGCAAGAAATTTCCACTTTGTTTTAAGACTACAGGTAGGTGCTGAAATGTATGCTACATTTAATGAAAAGCTCTCCTCACAAGTTCCTTTTATCAACCACTGATGAGCATATGCTTCAGATTTAGAAGGTAAAAATTAGATCATCATGAATAAATACTTTACATAATCTGCATTTTAAAAGATGCTATAAATTGCAATTGAAATTTTCAAAACGTTTTTAATAGATTTTTTAAAAGCAAATGGCCAGAAACTTCTAAAAACAAGGAATGAAAAAACCCTAGAAATTTTTCAAGATTTTTTACTCCTTAACTTTCCAAGGAATCCCAAGCTGTATTTTTATTACTTGACTGCATTTCTTATCTTTCTCCATCATTTTTTTTTACCACTCCTCCCTTCTGTACTTGTCTCACAAAGAAGTTAGAAGAATCCTAGATTGAGAATCTCATACATTTTATTTATTTATTTTTAAAATTTATAATCACAGTTTACTATTTTCAGAAAAAATTATTGGACATATATTTCAGACATATTTGCCTGCCTGTACCTTGGGAAAGAAACATTTTCCTTTAACTTCTTTTTTTTCATGGTCTAGCTGTTGTGTTAGTCTACAACATTGTTGTAGGTCGCTGAAGAATTTATTTAGGTAAACTTCAGACAAACCATTATACTGTTGAAGGATGATCATGAACACTCAGCTATTCTGTTAAACAACTCTGCATTATCATAATAGACTTTGTAGTGGGAATGTCATGTACTTTAAGGAAACATCTGACATTTTGTCAATTCTTTTAAAACTTTCTGGGGTCAATTCATTTTGACTAAATAGTATCAACTACTGTTGAATATGATAGCAATAGGAGGAAGTAAAATAAGAATACTGTGTGTATGGACTTTTGATACTTCTCTTTGGAAGTCATTGAAATTGATTAGTATCCCTTCTCACACAAAATATTTTGATCAAGAGCTCAATCTTCTGGCAAGGTAAATCAAGATTTCCTTGGAGGTAAGAAAGTCAAAATATAATTAAATGTTTTCTTCCTGTTACCAAATTAGAGGCTTTAAAAAATGTCTTTGTAACAACTTATAATTGGTCTTCTACAGAGATTACCTTTTAATGGACTGCCTAAAAAAATAACCTGTATGATTATTATCTGCATCACTGGAGTTCCTTAAATATAAACAAGGTTGAAAAGAACATTCTAGCATGTAAAAAATAGTGATCAGTAATGTCATGAAAATTCAATACACTGACATTTTTATGGAGAGACTACTCCCAGTTCAAGAACATTTACTTGTAAATTCATCTCTAGTCTGCTGAATAATTCAAAATTCTGTTCGATATAATGGAAGCTTATGACAACTCTCTCTAATTCATTGTCATGAGGCATTTGTGAGAAATAACTACTAATGGTACGTTTTGGAGTGCAATGACACACAGCTAATTGCTTCACTTAGCTACCCCTGCAAATGACCTGTAAGCCAAATACAAACACAAGCCCTTTCTTAATTATCACTGCTCTTCTTTTTATTTTAATAATTTCTTAGTTGGTTTTGGATTTTTTGTTTGTTTGTTTCTTTTGTTTTATGGCTCTGGTCACTGAAAGACTCAGAGAGCAGGATCACTTCTCACCAATCTCAGTGTTACTGTGGCTGTTCTAAGTGTGTGGCTGTCTCATTCAATAAGCAGTAAGGTCATCCATTTCCCACCTTATTCTGAGGCCCTATTATCCCCTCTCTATACCCCAGGGGATGGAAACCAATTACTATCCATCCATTGAAAAAAAATTACCTGTTTTTCACTCTGTCCCTAGCTCCTCCAACCCTAGAACCTCTTTTACTCCCTAGAATGCTTGCAATTCAGATTCAGACACTTTTTCTGGAGCAGATTTACAACTAATATCCCCATTGCTCTCAACTTACATCTATATGAATATAACGATATAGTGCAATTTAAAACATTGAACTCAAATCTATTGCAGCAGCTTCTCAGATAGAACTGCCAAATTTTAGAACTACTGTCTATATATTTTCTATAGTTATGGAAAATGAATGACCTTACTATTCAATTTAGACTTCAATTATAAATTATCTACATTCTTCATAAACAAGTTATTTAAAAATAAATTTAAAAGAACTATAACTAAACAAAATATATGTAAATAGTTCTGTTAACAACTAATGACTTTATTTTTACTTCTCATCCAATCACTTCACCTTTTGACTAAGATCAAGCATAGGTACTTTATTTCTCATTCTAGTCATCTTTCTGCATTACTTTAAAATAGAAAAAAATACAATGAAGATTTAAAATCAATGTGACACATTTCTTCTAACTCATGTGACTTTCTAGTGCCGATGTGAATTATGAGTTGACATGCTGACTCACAATCTTTGATAAAAATATATTTTAAATTGGTAACTATATAGATGTTACCTTAGTTTTTAAAAAATCCAACACAGGCTTTCTCTTGAGAATCATTTTTCTTGCCCCTGCTTTTCATAGCTATATCAGAAATAAATATGATGTTCAAAATGGCTCTGTTAAGTATATTCATGTAAGAAACTGCTGGCGCACATACGCAAAGATCTCCTTTTGGGTGCATATTCACAGTATTACTGCTGGCTCTTAGAGCATGTGCACCTTTAACTTAAGAAGCTAATGTCTATCTGTTTCCAAAAGAGATTGAACCTATCATCTTAGGGTCTATATTTTTAGTAGTATTTGATATTGCCAAAGTTTATACTTTTTTTATTTTCTCTCATTAGGCCCACAATATCCATTTCATTTTTATTTACATTTATAAGATATTTGTTAAGATTGAACATGTTTCTATTTTTATTGTTCATTTGCTTCCTATAGCTATCAGTCTAAAAATTATTTTTTATTTCAGTCATTAGATTCCACATATGTTAGTTCAATATGGTACTTGTCTTTCTCTGATGAACTTATTTCACTTAGCATAATACTCTTCAGGTCCATTCATACTGTTGCAAATCATAACATTTCCTTCTTGAAAGGGACTTTACAAAGGGTGATAGGTACACGATGCAGTGTGCAGATGATGTTTTACTGAGTTGTAAAGTTGAAACCTGTATGGTTTTGTTAACCAAGTCACCCCAATAAAGTCATTTTTTTAAAATAAAGACAATCAACCAAGAAAAAAAAGTTATTTGTAAACCCACAGAATGAGAGAACATATTCGTCAATACATCTGATAAGGGGTTAATATCCAAAATTTATGAAGTACATACAAAACTCAACACCAAAAAAGCAAACAATCCAATTTAAAAAATGGGCAAAGGACCTGAATAGACACTTCTCAACATACAAAAGACATATAGAGGGCCCATAGGTATATGAAAAGATGCTCAATGTCACTAATCATGAGAGAAATGCAAATAAGAACCACAATGAGATACCACCTCACAACGTCAGAATGGATATCATCAATAAATCAACAAATAACAAGTGCTGGCAAGGATGGGAGAGAGAGGAACCTTTTACACTGTTAGTGGGAATGCAGACTGGTGCAGCCACTGTGGAAAGTGGTATGGAGATACCTCCAAAAATTAAAAATGGATCTGCTTTTTGACCCAGCAATCCCACTTCTGGGAATATTTCCAAAGGAACCCAAAATACTAATTTGAAAGAACATAAGCACTCCTATATTCATTGTAGCATTATTTACAATTGCCAAGATATGGAAGCAGCCCAAGTATCCATATAGATGAGTGGATAAAACAACTAGGGGACACTTACACAATGGAATTCTACTCAACCGTAAAAAAGAAGAAAATTTTACCCTTTATAACGGCATGGATGGACCTGGAGAACATAATGCTAAGTGAAATAAGCCAGTCAAAGAAAGACAAATACCATATGGTTTCACTTACATGTATAATCTAATGAACAAACTGAACTAACAAGCAAAATAGAGACAGACTCGTAGACGGAGAATAGATGACAGTTAGTGGGGCATGGGGTGATTAGGGGGTGGAGGGATAGAACAAAATAGAAAAAGGACTCATGGACAGGGATAACAGGTGATTGCTAGGGGTTGGGGGTATAAGGGGACTAAATTGTAATGGAAAAATATAATAAAGATTATATAAAAAATAATCTGTCTTTTCCATTAAGATGTTTGAATTATCTTCATTGTACCTTTTTTTTTTTTGCTGCATTTTCATTCTTATAAGTGAAGTGGAATTAATTTATTTAATTATCCTACTTGAATTAATTCACTGGTCTTTTGAAAATTTAGAATTGCTGGCATTCCTTAATTTTGGAAAATTCTCAATCATTATCTCATTAAATATTTCTTCTCTCTTATTCTCATCCTTCTTTCCCTCCATATCTCTTTTTTGCATCTATTTTAGAAATTATGAAACATTGTTTTTCCATCTTTTTGTCTTGCAATTTATAAATACTCCTTTCAGCTGTTCCAAACTTTCATTAGATCCATTCATTTTTATTTAAGAAATTTCTAGTTCTATTTTATTTTATAAACTTTTAAATTAGTGTTCTACAGTCTCTCCCTGCTTTTATTTCTCTAAATATTTGACTAATGGTTTATATTCTATGTCTCATAAATCGAAATATGAGATTTTGTTAAACTGATACTATATTTTGTTAGTTTTGGTATTTTAACTTAGAGTACTTTTACTTTTTTGTTGTAATTTTTGGAGGTGATTTTATATTCACTGGGAGGGTTGTGAAATTTATTAAGCTTTGGCAAAAGTAAAATTTTCTGAAAATGTTAAAACTCAATTTTGCTTTCTATTCTTAAGCATTACTAATCTTGATTCTAATCTGAAATAGGCTTTTAACTTTAGATATTTTTGAAGTGATCAGAATAACAATGTACTATAAGTTAATGTTACTAATTTGTGTATTTATATGTGAATATACATTTTAGAAGAATATATATTTAAAATATTTTATAATTATAGTTTAATATGATATGCATATTAAAAGAATATATAGAGATAATATATAGTAGAATATATATACACACATATATATATTTTTTAAATACAAGCATATACACACACAGACATATACATACCTTTATAACCATGGCTGTAGGTATGCAACTGTCATCATTGTTCATTTCTCATGCTGAAGGTTAGTGGTAATTTAATTAAAATTATTCTCAATTGAATACTTAGTTCTCTGGCCACTGAACTTTATGCAAATATTTCCTGATCAGATATTTTACATTCTTAAGTGTGATCAAAGCTTAATATTTCTGCTTTCTTTGGTCTTCAGTGTGTGAAACGTTAAAGTCATGCCTGCTGGGGTTAGGTACATATGTTAACGACAGAAAATGGCTTCAGTACTCTGATTGAATGTCTGTGTTCTTTGTTTATTTTATATTTTGGAGTCAGAATTTATGATTATTTTATAAGAACATATACTTTTTAAATTTTTTGTTATTTTGTTATTTTTTTTATCCATAATTTTTAGTTGTTTTTACTGATAGTGTTGGTAAGGCAATCTGGTTTTCTGGAAACAGACTACCCAAAGGCATGTGAGGTCTTCCTCTGAGGGAACTAGGAACTTTAGGAAAATCAATTGTTCATATGAGTTTGCTTAAATAAACACGGAATAAGCATGCATAACAATTTGAAGTACAATTTGAAAGTTTCTAGTAAAATTGAAAAATTACATACCATACACAGCAAGTCTACTCCTAAGTATAAACTCTATCATATGTACATAAAATGATATAGTCAGAAAAGCTTATTGCCAAATTATTTAAACTACTAATCACTAGAAAAATATTCATTCTAAAATATGTGGAAGTGAATAGAATATATGTTAACATAATTAGGTCTTAAAAACTGATATGGGTAAAAAGAGGAGGTCTAAATATAAGTTGTACCAATTATATCACATATTTTTAAAATCATGTACCTATGACTCTATTACTATTTTTTTAAGATGTTATTTATTAATTTTTAGAGAGAGGAAGAGAGAGAGAAAAAGGGAGAGAAACATCAATGTGTGGTTGTATTTCGCATGCCCTGTGCTGGGGACCTGGCCTGCACACCAGGCATGCGCTCTACAGTCGGAATCGAACTAGCAACCCTTTGGTTCACAGGCTGGTGCACAATCTGCTGAGCCACACTAGCTAGGACTCTATTTTTATTTTATTCATCAGTATATTTTGTCCATTTGATTCCATATATAAGTGAGATCATATATTATTTGTCTTTCTCATAGAAAATTATAATATATATTGTTTGTAGGTAGTTGTATGCATGTGAAAATGTAATTTTAAAAACATAACTGGTTAAGTGGTGAGATGCATTAGCAAGCTCAAGATGCTTGAGAGAAAGGCATTTGGGAATGAAATAGGCATTGATGGGGAGAATGAATGTATATATTCATTGATTTTTTTTTAAATGAATTATTTTAGATTGTTGATGATAAAATGATTTGTAGTTTTATATCATTATTTCTTCCTAGAAATGGTTTAAGCCTCAAAGAAAATAGATTTAATAATATTAACAGTAAGATAAAAAATAGGATTAACACATTAAATTATACGATTACAGAATTATAAATTGATGAACCATAATTTATCACTTTGCATTCATATATCGTATACTACCTTCATATAACTTTTGAGGAAGTTCCTTTTAGTGCATGCTTAGTGTTGTAGATCCTAATATTAATGATTATTTATCTTTGCTCATCACAACAAATAAGTTCATCATTACATGTTAAAAGGTATATAATTTGTATTTCTTGGTAAATTAGCAACAACATTATGATTTTATGAACATGTATTTTCTTTTTTCATTTCTGTGATAATTAGCTCTGACTCAACCCTATAATTTTAAGAACATTATAAAATCCTATATCCTTTGAACTTGCAAACTGCTTATCAATGCCTTTTTTTCTTTTTTCATGTACCAGATGCCTGCCAGAAGTGCAAACTACAAAGAAGACCTTTTAACAACTGCAATTTGAATTTCCTTTGTTTAAAAATTTGTTCTATTTTCAAAATACTTGATTTTCATTTTTAAAATTTTTTCCATTGGAAAAGGCTTAGGGTCCCTTCACTACTCATATTCTCATTCTACCAGTAATGTTGTTATTCACTTTGCCTTGAAGAATTTGTGCATTATTTTAACAACTTCAAAACTTTTAAGGTGACATTCTTAAGTCTATATGGCAATTCCTCCCAAAAATGTATATTTCATCTCATGATGACAGTGTTTATAACCATAAAGAACTGACTTAGGTAAATTAGTTACAGTAAAATTATTGAGTTATTTTAGTGGTAAATATGATCTAGAACATTACGTGAGATACCACTTGCAAAGATATTTGACAAACCTTCTTAGTATTATTAAAAGGTGTCCTTAAGTATAAAATATAAATTAGTCAGTAGTAGATTCCCAAGTAATAAAGAAGAGTCTTCTCCCTGGAAGAATGAGAAATGCTATTAAAATCTGTGTCTGTGTGTACGGATAAATTTTTATATGTACATAATATATAAAAGTTCATATACATATATCAATGTCCAGGAGAAAATAAAATTAAGAGGTGAGTACAGATTTTAAAGTTGCTATTGTTCAAGGATAAGAGGTTGAGAAACAATTTGAGACCCTGAGATGAAAACTAAAATTTGAAGTCCAGAATCATCAAAATATTGGGAATCTAATAAAGAGTTCTTTGCTTATTCTTATTTATATGTGTTACGTATAGGACACAGCTACTCCGTAGGAGTAAAGTTGAATTACTCCTACAACAGAATGCCTGGCATTCTGGTTTCAAGTCATTTTGGTAGTCTAGAAAATTTCAGCTTGTAAAATTTGCTTAAAATGATTTTGAATTGCAGGTTCCCTCACATGGATGAAGGAGCAAAAGAAAATTCTCACTAAGGAAAGGTAATATTTTTCGGTTCTCAAATTATGTCAGAATCATCTCTAAAATTTGTTGCATAGTACATACCTAAAATATTCTAGGCATAAGATAAAGCAAATCATGTGACTGGGAACTAGTAGAAATTAACAACAGATATAAATTAAAACAATTGACAATCCATGTAGTAGAAGGGTGTTTTTCTACTGGGGAAAAAAGCTAAAGAACAACAACAACAACAAAAAAATACACAAAACAAAAAAAAAAACAGGATATTGCAAATTTGCCTTAGGACCACCTAGAGATTCTAGAAGTGGAATACACAATAACCAAAATTAAAAACTCATTGGTGGGATTAACAGCAGTGTTAAAATGATTTTTTAAAAAAAGGTTTCTAGATTGAAGCACAAAAACAAAAAGTTTAAAATGTTCTGAGGAAGAAAGAGACATGAAAAATGTAGTGAGAAAAAAAAAACAAATTTAATGAGTCAACAGAGATGAGAGAAAATGTGGTAGAAACAATATATATTTTAAATTGATGAGAATTTCCTCTATTTTATAAAAGATACCATCTGTAGTTTCAAGAATCCGAGTCTTAAAGAGTTAAATAAAAATAAGTCTGTATCCATCCACATCATTTGAGCCTAAAAAATCAAACATAAAGAGAAATTTTAAAAGAGATTACATTGAAGTTGACAACAGTTAGCAACCATTAGGCTCATAGATGACTTCTAACAGCAAAATGGAGCAAGATAGCAGAAGAATATTTTAATATGTACATTAAAATTAACTGACAGCCACAAATTCTAAATGTAGGGAAAATATCCTTTCAGAATAAATGTGAAAAAAATTCATTACTAGACAGACAAATACTGATAAGATCTAACATCAGCAAACCTGTCAAAAAGTGAATACTTAGAGCTTTCTTCAAAAAAAATGGACAGTGATCTCAGTTGTCAGTTTGGAGATGCAGGAAGGAATGGAGAGCAAAGAAATAAAAAAAAAAGTATTCATTCACCAAGAATACTGAGCTATAAAACACACTTAAACAAACTCAAAATAGTAGAAATTATACAATGTCTACTCTGATACCACAAAGAAATTTAACTAGAAATCACTAACAGGAGGATACCTAGAAAATCCTAAAATAGTTGGAGATTAAACAACATACTATCAAATAACGTGGGACAAAAAAATCAATCACAAGAGAAATGTTAAAAATATTTTAAATAAAATGAAAATGAAACCAAAGTTTATCAATATTTGTGGGATGCAGTTAAAGCAGTGCTTAGGTGAAAATTTGAAAGCTTACATTTTTTAAAAAAGTATAAAATCAGTTATCTAAGGCTCCACCGAAGGAAACTAGAAATAGAAAAGCCAACTAAATTCAGAATAAGCAGAAGAAAATAAATGATGAGAGCAAAAACCAATGAAAAGTAAAACAGGAAATTGAAAACCAACAAAAATAAAATTTGGTTCTTTGAAAAGATCAAGGAAATTGACAAGACTATTCAGGCTAAATAAAAAAAAAATGAGAATGAAAATTATTGAGACTGAAAACAAAAGAGGGGGCATAACTACAGATCCCACGGACATTAAAAAATAATAAAGGGTCATGATGAACAGCTCTAAACCCACAAATTTGGTAAACCTAGAAAAATGGACCAATTCCTTAAATGATACAATCTGCCAAAACTTATACAGAAAGAAGTAGATAATTTGAGTAGGTGATACCTTAAATGTATTGAGTAAATAACTAATAACCTTCTCAAACAGAAGTCACCATGCCAGAGGGGTTCACTGATGGATTTTATAAAATAATTTTAAAAAATATTATACCAATTTTCTACAATCTATTTCAGAGAATAAAACCAGAGGTGGTACTTTCTAAATCATTCTATGAGGCCAGCATTATCCTAAAACCAAAAACAGACAAAGATTGTACAAGAAAAGACAACTAGAGACCAGTATTTCTCATAAACATAATTGCAAAATTCCTAAAAAATTTAGTGTGTTGAATCCAACCATGAATAGTGTGCATATGAACAAATGAGATTTATCCAGGTATGCAAAGCTTGTTCAATATTTAAAACTATATTAATGTAATTAATCTCAACAGGCAAAAAGGAAACAATGATATAATATATGCAGAAAAGATATTTGATAAAACAGTATACCCATTCATTATTAAAAGAACTCTCAGTAAAATAGGAATAGAGAGAAACTCTCTCAAACTCATAAAAATATCTTTAAAATATGCATCTAACATTATACTTAATGGTGAAAAAACTTGAAGCTTTCCCACTAAGATTAAGAACAAAGCAAGAATGTCTCTTGACACAATTGTTCAACATCATACTAGATGTCCTTGCTAAAGCTATGAGAAAACAAAATAAAAGATATACAGATTGGGAAGAAAAAGAGAAACAAAAAACTTACTCTGTGTTCATATGACAAGATTATAGAAAATCCAAAAAAGAAAACCCCACAAAAAAAAAAATCCTGGAAATAAAAAGTAATTGTACCAAGGTTGCAATTTAAAGTATGGACTTTGAATCATTTTGATATGCCAGGGTAGATCCATCAGTCTCAAAAAATGTACCACTCTGGTGGTGGATGGTGATAATGGGAAGGTCCTGCATGTATGGGGTAGGAGTTATATGGGAAATCTCTTTCATTGTCTTAATTTTGCTGAGAAACTTAAACTACTCTAAAACAAGGAAGTCTTAATTTCAATAAACGTATTTGGGAAAATTTATAATTGGGAAAATGTAAATAAACATTGGGAAATTTAAATAAACATTGCTTACATAATTATACATTTGTAACACATTATAGGATTTTAAAAGGATTTGAATAAAAATATAAGAAAATAGCATTTAAATTGAGGGGAGGCATAAAACCAAAAATGTTTGTCCTCCATTTTTTTCCCCCAAGTTTCCCCCCTCCTCCATTTCTTTTAGCCTCCATTCACATTCTCTGAAATCCTTAGCCAAAAACTCTTGGTCAATGGAGCATAAAAATCTATTTTTCCAATGGATCAGGCAACATTGGGTCATTGTTTAACCTCCAAAGATACCAGGTGAGTCTTTTTCCTTACCTTTGTCTCCTGTTTCCACACTTGTTTGCTGTTTCTCCTGGAAGCACTCCTTTAATAACTCACTAACAGATTATACTTAATCTTAGGATCTTTCTGCAGAAACCTACCTAAATTTTAGGTTTTTATTAATGTATGGAAAAGAGTAAAAGTTCCAAATAATATTGACTTTGATACTCAAGCTTGCATGATTTAGTCCTTGACATAATGACCAATTAATAGCAAAAGAATATATAACTCCTGAACTAAAAAAAAAAATAATAAAAATAATCAAATCAAAACAATGAAAAAAAGGAGAAAAATCATAAAACAGGCAGAACAAATTAAAAGTATATTGTAACATAGTAAATTAAAATCAAATACATTGTTAGTTACATCATTAATTCCACAAACATGAGCGTTAACCATAGGAACCAGACACACTGAAAGTATGCTGTACTATTTCTTTTATATTCAATTAAAAAATTATCATTATGTTTAGGGGTTTATTTTTAAGTAGTAAAATAATAACAAAGAAAAACAAGCGATCACTTACTAGAGAAGTAAAGAAGAAATGTCAGCATAATGATTACGATGAGCAGGAAGGGAAAGATATATGATTTGTAAGAAACATGGTATGTGATGGATAATTTTTATTCCATCTTGACAAGGCAATGGTGCCCAGTTATGCAAACACTACTCTAAATGCTGTTGTGATGGTATATTGCAGATGTGATTAAAATTTACAATGAATTTACTTTACATAAAATAAATCACCTTCCATAATGTGTGGGTCCCATCCAGCCAGTTGAAGGTTTTAAGAACAAAAACAGGATTCCCAGGGAAGAAAGATTTCTGGTTCAAAACTGTAACAGAGGTTTTGTTACTTTTGGCCTGCCCCATGGATTACAAACAAAGTCAGCACTATCAACTCTTACCAGAATTTTCAACCCATTGGTTGACCTTACAATATTCACACTTAATATCTCCCACAATTACATGAGCCAATTTCTTAAATCTCAACTCCAGCCTTTCTTTCCTCCTCTCTCCCTCTCCCCACCCTGCTCTCTGTATGTGTATGCATGCCCATGCTTATGTTTAGTCTTGAGTTGCCTTGGTTTTTCTGGAGAATGCTGACTGATAGGGTTTCTGGGTTGCTGGCTATATTTTCTTTTCTTTTCTTACCTGTGTGATAGTTACATGTGCATTCATTTTAAAATAATTCATTAAGCATTACATTTGTGTTTATGCCCTTTCCAGTAAGTTTTTATACTTCACAATAAAAAATGAAGCAAAATAAGAAGGAAAATGAAGGGCAGCCACTTTTTACTAGGTACTATTACAGTTGAACTTCTATGACATAATGGCCAATTACATGCTATATGTCATTATTTGCCCACATTGACACTTTAAACGATGTCAGAAGCCTATAAGGAGAAACTTCAGCAATGTAAGGCAAACACACAAGTTAATACATTGAACTCATCCTCTTCACCAATACCAGGTAAAGTTTTATAACTCAGCTTCCACTGCAGCTTTTATTCCATGCACTTACCTCCCTACCCTTGATCTCCTGGAACAATTTATGTTTCCTTGCACCTGAGGTAATTTTCTTTCACCTCCTTTCTTCCAGTGGCACAAACCAGATTACAGCAACGAGTAGTCCCATGGTTTCCACAGACAGAGCTCTTCGAGTTAGTTAGTCTAATTATAGAATGTGATTTAACCAAAATGAAGCAAAAAGACAGTCATTAGAATAGCCTTGGCCTATATATAAATTTTAAAAATTACCAAGAGTTTAACAGACACAAACTATTTAATTTAAAATCCAAAATTAACTGTGTAAGAGTAGTATGATTGTCCTCATTTTATAGTTAAGGAAACTGAGGTTAATAGTGCACGTCTGATGAACCCTTGTTACCCAGTTACCAACATGTGAGAAATACACTAGGAATCCAGGGCTTCCATATTTCAGGTCCAGCTTATGGCACTGTATCTATTAATGGTGTTGCCTTCAAATGGAGCTAGTCTATTTAATTGACTTTCATAAGGAGCATTAGCATGTTAAAATCCTCCATTAAGATTATATTTGTATACCAATTTACACTATCAAAGTAGTTTACATTTATATATTTAGACATTTCCCAATGTCTACATATTGGTATTAATTATTGTCATGCTTTTGCATATATTTCTGAAGTTTTCCTGATGAAGGTAAACAGGTATGAAAAGATTTAGTGAATTGTCCAAAGGATAGCTTGGGACTTAAATTTATATCACCTGATTTCTAAGCCTGTGCTTGGACTTCTATACCACATTACCTGTATACAATCATATTATTAGAAATATCTACCTATATTTTGTAAGACTCTCTGAAAATCATGTTATCATGCTTATATAGTTATAGTGGTATTACTTTTCAAAGTAAATATATATATAATTTGTATATATGTGTGTGTGTGTGTGTGTGTGTGTGTATAAAATTTGTATAGTGTCTGCAAAGGTATCATTACTAGGCCATGAACTTCTAAAACTAAATGTCCCCCAATCCAATTCTATAAATTAGGATGGGGGACATAAAGCTAGGCTGATATTTATCTTTAGCAATGATTGCATCCTTTTATTATTAATTTGAATTTCATTGATTCACACTTCACAATAATTCATTTAGCACATTTATGAAACTGCAATAAAATGGTCTGACTTTTGACTTATCTATAATGAAGGAGTTGGTAGTAAAATTAGTATTTGCCCAGAGAAGATTGAAATTACTGGAAAGAATGTAGAACATTTTCAAGTGTCTAAACACTCTAGAAATAATTCACATACAAGTAATTGATGGGCCAGTTTCATCTCATTCTTATCTATTCATTGAAGCTAGTTAGATTTAGAACTACAGTGCTTTGTTAGTCTAATTCCAATTATAGTATATAACAGAGAGTATTTAAAATGCATTTTGAGAAAAATAAAATACATTTCATTAAAAATAAACCTAAAATTTAGATCTTTTATTAGGGAAACTAATCCAGGTTAGAAATCAGGTTAATGACTTTTCTTTGTTTATGACTAAAAATTTTATGCACTCTGATATATTAAATAAAGAAGAAGCCATGATCTACATCATAGTTTCTATTTTCAGGATTAATTACATTTTAATTAAGAATTTCTCCTTTGATTATAACTTTAATTATCCAATGAGTATATATTTGTATTTCTAGCAGTATATAGGAATTTAACCAATTTTTATTGTAAAACTTGAGAGCAAGTCCAAGAATGTATAAGGCATCACAAATCAGGATGGTTGGTTAAGTTTTTAAATAATCCTAGAAAAAAATAAACAATTATTAGTAGACATCAACCCATGGGATTGAAACTATGCCTGGTAGACCATTGATGTAGTATAGTGTGTTCAGAGTTATTATGAGGGGTAGGGTAGATGATACATGACTCATTCAAAAATTGTTATGAAAACATGGTAAAGCAAGAGGAAGACCTGGTTCATGTTCTAATACTGTGACTTCAGAGCTGTATGATTTGTTGGGAATTAACTTTGTGTCCCTTCCTTTTCCTCCTCTGTGAAAATATTGAGAATAATACCTACATCCTATGAAGCTGTTATAAAGATGAAAAATATTAATGTGTCTTGAAAATGGTAAGTCACTCTATAAATATAAGGCATAAATTAGTTTTTGGAATAGCTTACTACATGACTAACTTAACCTAGAAAAATATGGGTTTGATGGTTTTAAACAAGTTTAGAAAGATCACTTTATTTCTCCCATACCTGCTGAGATCTCATCCTGTAACAACTGAAAACCTCTCAGATCCGTGACTCTGACCAAGAATGCTGGAACAATGTGAGATGGACTGACACTAAATACAGCAGAACCAGAGGCAACAACATGACTGTATTAATTGCCAGCCCACAGGAATTTGCAAATGTATTGCAGCCCTGGAGAGACAAATGTTAATATTATACGTAAGGCCCAAGAACAAGTGCTTGCCCATAATCATGACATAAGTTTATAAATGTTATCTCAAAAGTAACTTTCATTTTATCACTGAGTTTATATTTTCTGTTGCTTAAAGTATATTGATTCAATCCCTTTTGTTCTAGACCATGTTGCTATCTAATCTCCAAATAAAAGCAGCATTGTTTTGTGCCTCTCATGATTGTTGCCATAGAAGCTTGGCACTTTTCAGGAATGACACTAAGATAAATTATTTTTTAAAAATCACCAATAGAATAAAGAGCCCACGTGTTGTGTGTGTTGTAAGTTTTCTGACAGTCCAAGGCAACAAGTTGCAAATGATTTGTACAGAAATACTTCAGGAAGACATCATTCTCCAAACTCAGAATTTAAGTTTCCATGGAAAGTTACACATGTTAGTGGGCTCAGGTCAGGAAAATTATTAATCTGAAAACTGCAGCTGGCCACCTGAACTCAAGGTATAAATTAGATAAGTTTCCACTGAATCAGAATAATATAGAGAATAGCAAGCTAGGTCTTACCTTTTTTTAGAAACTTCACTGGATTTAGATTTCAGAGAAAATTTAGCCCTGTGGAAACTTAAGTTTGCTTAAGACTTGAGTTGAAGCATAGCTATTCTAATTTCAATTCCATTAATAAGTAGGTTGTTTAATCAGAGCAAATAAAATTAACTCTCAAAGCCTTATTTTTCATGACTTACAAATAGGGGAATAGATACTGGAAAATATTATCTATCAAATGGCTTTGTTAAGATGATAAGATGAAATCATATATCCCAAAGACCAAGAACTTACTAAGTGCTAAACAATGTTTGTTAAATTGGTGTACTAAATATTACACTGTATTGTTTGTATAGGTGAGATTTTTTTTCTATTTAATTTTGAACAGTTATTGAGCTTTTATGTTGATTGTGCTTCTCATTGTTTTAATGGCCCATCCCCAGAAAAGACACAGAGGTAACTTCACCAAGTTTCTGGACCGCTTTCCTTTTTTCGCCCTTGCCTTTCTTGTGTCAGTCTTTTCTCTCTCCTTTCTGCCTTGCACAGTAAAGCACGCTGGGAAGGCCTCTTCCTGTATCAGCACTGGTGTTCTGAGGGAGCTGTCATTTTCTTTGTTTACAACTTGTTAAAATTCAGTGATTTAAGAAAACACTTCCTGGCTCAACTCCACTAAGCTCAGGAAAAATTGTGTTCACTGCCCTTATTACTTCTGTTTCTAATTGCTAATAGGAACAACAGCAAAAAAGTCTAGGTCGTAGAAACTGTAGAAGGTGTGACTTTATTTAGAGGGCTTCCTATAGTCTTTGCAGAAAAATTAAGCTTCATTTTGCTGTCTTCACTACATGAAATATATGAGATAGATTTAAGGAATTATTGTTAAATACAGCAAGGATCAATATGCTGAACTGAGTATTGTTTGGAAGCTTTTTCTCATTACTTGAAAAGACTCTTCTGTGATTGTCTATCAGAGTTCAAATCCTGACTCTAACAGAAACTATGATCTTGGACATATGATATGAATTCTGAACCTCTCAGTTTCTCCTCTGTAAACTGGGAATAAAACTATCATTAATATCATAGGACGGTAGTTAGGGTTAAATGAGTTAATGGCTGCAATGATTTAGAACAGTGTTTGACATGATATAACTATTATATATGTCATTATTGTTATTTTATCTTCTATAACATACCATATCACTTAAAAGGAATTGCAGCATTCCTTGGAGTACTAGCTACTTAATCTCTCATATCCCCTACATGCACTCTGTTTGAATACAACACATATGTACTACCTATGTATACAAGTACAATTAAATTCACACATAATCATTAATAGTCTTCTAAGTATTTTGATTAGCTGTTTCAGTTTTCTCAATATAATTACTAATTAGCTGCACTAAATCAGAAGCAAGTCATGGCATTTTGGACAACATAGGATGTGAAGAGGCACTTCTAACGCTGCCACAATCTTTTTCAATAACTGTAGGAACAATGGTTCTTTCCCACTGTAGTTTTAGTTCCCATATGGGTTAAGTATTATGATACCAATTTCATATTTGTGACTGCTTTTCTAACAATTCATAAAGAAGTGTAAAGAGCTGCAATTCGAAGGTTGGAGAAATCAGTGTTTGAATTCCGTCAATACCGCCTACTTATCTCAGATTGGAGGAAAATTACTTAGCCTCTCTGAACCTCCAATCCTTCTATAAAATAAGGATATCTATCTCAGAAAGCTGTTATTAGAGAAAATAAAACAAAAATGCACTACTCGGCTCTGCTTTATAAGGAGGATAATTGACCAAAGGCTCCCAGCTGCTGCCCCGCTGAACGCACATGATGTTTGTGGGAGGCCATGCTTCCTGAGGGCTGCTCCAGGCCATGTCTAAGGAAGGTGAGGGTCCCAGCCAACTTAAGCTCACTCCTGAGAGAAGTTAGGGTCCAGGGGAGGCTTTGGCCAGGAGACTCCAATGGGCCTGTCCAGACCCTTCTCAGAACTGTGCTGCAGTTTACAGTCCTGCAAACCCAAGCTTCCTCCTTTCCTGTCTGCTTCATAGTGTCCAATCTGTACTGCAATCAAAAACAATAAAAAAATAAAATAAAACAAAGATACAAAAAATCTTATCCTGTTCCTCACTCACCCTTTACACTTCTGATGCATGTCCCACAGTTGATCTGTTACTCATAATCACATCTTGTCATATGCTTCTCTGAACATCCAAACTGACAATGACAGTGACCAGAGGGGAGGGGAGAGAGGAATAATAGGGGAAAATAGGGGGAGGGTCATCAAGGGGGACACATGGACAGAGCCAAGGGGGTGGGTTCGAGTGTGGGAAGCAGGGGTGGGTGGGGAGGTGGGGAGGGGTGGGGGGAAAATGGAAACAACTGTCCTTGAACAACAATAAATACACACACACACACACACACACACACACACAACATAGTACCTGGTACACGGTAAGCATTTTATAAAATGCTTTTATCAAAACCTAAATTATAGGAATAGATGTCACATAAAGGCAAAATTTTACATAAAGTTTGTATGAAATTAATATGCCAAAATTATATTATCTCCTATAGAAAATGTTTATGTTTGTGTATATTGAATCTAAAAAGTTTTATTTTATTTTACTTTGTAGCAAAATCAGCAGTGCCTTGTATCTTATTTCTATATAGATTTTTCTCCAACACCGTCTCTAGTCACTTTTTATCTTCTCCTATTTTATGCATGCATATTTCAATAATTATCACTATATTTTTTAACTAAAATAGTGAATTAAAAATTCAGAACTTGGCCTCATTTTAGGGTGTTTTATTTTAAAGGTATGGAGATCACATGAAAGGTAACAGTCACTTAAAGGAATTTGAGTTAAAAATAAATAGCCAAAGAAAACCTGATTACATGTTTCCTTTTTATGGCCAATATTTCCCATGAAGCAAGATTCATGAGGGGCCATGGACAACTCAAAGACTGCTAAATGAATCCTTGTGATTGGAGCTGGGTTGGCATAGATGGGGGATGGAATGGCAAGAGATGAGTCACATTGGTTAAAAGAGGTCACATTATGAAAGCACCAGTGTGTTATGCTTTTATTGTAGGGAACAGTTAATATGAAACCATTAAGGAGACATGTGGATGCCTCTTTGTTTATTTAAAACTTCATCTCTCTTTCTTATTTCCCAATTGTTTACCCAGAGCAAACTTGCTTTCTAAGCGCAATTTTGGACTATGTAGCAAGTGATTTCATATATGTAATTTATCAAGACAAAAATAATAAAGCACATTTAATTTCCTCACTTTTTCTGCATGTCAGCGTTCTACAACTAATTTGCTTTGTATACCATGCTTTCCTTTCATTCCACGTATTGCTAAAAATTATTCACTGAAAAGCACGAAGATATGACCCATGTTCAAAGTTAAACATTTTACCTGAGGGATTTGAGATTTATGTCTAAGAAACTTTATGAAAATGTAGTTTCCCATGGTTCTATATAAATGTAAACAAAAATCACTGTTAGCACGGTGCAGTATTATTATAATATTCCCATGAAGAACCATCTAAATTGATTGTGTTGCATTCAAGGAACAGAATAGAACTAAAGCTTTGATTTTATTTTCTGTTCATCTGGTAACCTGATAACCTCAGAGAGAATAGTCTTTTAGCTCCAGTCTTTAAAGAAGAGAGAGAAAGAGTAAGATATCATATTCCTATTGCCAAAAACTTATTGCAATACCTCTCTGACCAGCAGCACTTCGGGGTCAATGATAATTACAAAGTTAGGGTCAATTATGTTTGCAAATTTAGAAATTTAATATCATATTAATAGTTAGATTATAGGTTTAGTCAGTAGTCATGTAAATTTATTTTTAATCATTAAAACAACTTCTACAAACTTGAACAAGTTTATAAATTTGTTTCCAAGCAAGGTTGTTTTGGTGTGCATATAAGATATAAAACATAACAGTGGCAAGAAAAATACTTTGAGAAGTCTTGTTTTTTCAAATTATATTAAAGTTTTTCTCAAGTAGTACTTTTTTTAAAGATGTGGAATTATTCAATTCTAAATGGATTCCAGTGAATTTTTAAAAACATTTTCTTGTTGGTTTGTGTGTGTGTGTGTGTGTGTGTGTGTGTGTGTGTGTGTGTGTGTTGGGCAGTGGTGTGCTGATACAAGGTAATGATTAAAAATAAGTAAGTGTAGCAACTATTTGTAATGTAAATTTAATGCCATAGTTAAATATGTGAATGAATCATCAATCTTTTCCCTATGTACTAGAATAAACCTACTTAATATTACATGGCTGCATTATAAATAACATGTAGTTGTTTGAATAACATGGTAATTAACAATGGTATTAATCCTCCTGTAATGCATTTCACTTTAGAATACATACTAAACTGTATTTTTTTCCTCTTTATGCATGGTGTACCTGTACCATATGACTAAAGGAAAAAAGAGTGAAATTTTTATGACAAATTTTCATATAATATGTTAACATTTTAAGTTGTCAAAATCCACAACCATACAGGCAAGACAAACTTGTACAGAGATACTTTTTTTAGAGGAGATACTATCCTAAAAATGTTATTTAATTGAAAACCCTATGTATATATATGTTTATTTGCATCCTTCATATTATATATTCTTTGATTAGTATTGATCTATAGGACTTTTGACCAAAACATGAAATTTAGAGAAGGTAACATATTTAGACAGAGAGTTCTCTTGTTAGTTTATTTTTGTCCCCCCTTTCTCAGTGTTGATCTCTTTTACAATCCATTTATCCATTACTGCAAATAAACTACTTAGAATTCTGAAAGGGATTGCATCAATTTCCCATATCATTTTGGGGAATTTTGTCATCTTAGCAATATTAAGTCTTCAGATCTATGAACATGGGATGTTGTTCAATTTATTTACATCTTCATTTCTTTTCAATAATGATAGCTTTCAGCATACAACTCTTAACACCTCTTTTTTGTGAAAAATATTTCTGAGTAATTTTTAAAATTATATTGGAAATTGAGTTGTTTTCAGATTGTTCAGATTGTGAAGAAATTGTGTGTTTTTTTTTAATTCTGTTTGTTTTTTACTTAGGGTGTCTATCCTTTTGGAGTCCCTGCACCACACTGGAAGAAGAACAGTTGTCTTGGGCCACACATTAAATACATTGCAACATGTAATCACAAAAAAAAAAAATCTCATAATGTTTTAAGTAACTTCACAATTTTATGTTGGGCCACATTCACATACATCCTGGGCTGCATGTGGTACACAGGCCACAGGTTGGACATCCCTTACTTTTTTGGGTATAGAATGCTTGGTTGATTCTCTTAATTTTTTTCTAGACCTTTATAAACTTATTCTACTGTTTTTGGCCTCTGTGGTCTCTGATGAAGAGTCACCTGTTCATTGTGTTGACATTTTCTTGTTTATGATGTTTTCTGTTGTTGCTTTGGAGAGAATATGTTTTTGATTTTTGACATTTTATCTATGGTGATATGCTTATGATTGGCTCTTAGTTTACTGTTCCTCAAGTTCATTAAGAATTTTAGGTACGTGTATTAGTATATTTTCTTTAAATTTGGTAAGTTTTGTTCATTATTTCTTCAAGTGTTCCTTTTGCATATGTTTTTGCTTTGATTTGTGATAGGGATACTTGACAGTGTCCCACACGTTTCTGAAGATTTTTTTCATTTTTCTAATTTTTCTTTCCTTTTCTTCAGACAGGCCAACTTCAATGGACCTATTTTCAAGATTGCTGATTTTTTTTTTCTTCTATCAATTCAAATTTGAATCCCTCTGGTCAATTTTTCATGTCAGTTGTAAATTTCTATTTTTTATTAAAATATTTTCTTACCTTTATTAATATGCTTTAATTTGAGATTTTCTTTTAGATATTTAGAACTATTTTTCTTCAGTTGTTTAACATATTTATGATAATTGATTTAAAATCTTTTTCTTCTACCTCCAGTGTTTAGGCCCCCTAACGGACAATTTCTATCACCTGTTTGGCTTTCATTTCTTTCATACTTACAATACTTTCTTTTGGCCCCTTTTTTTTTATTGTGTATGAAACATTTATATATTCAATTGTGTCAAATCTGGAAATCAGATATTTTTCCTTTCTAGGATTTACTCTTTTTGCTCTTTATTGTTGCAGCTTATTGTGAGCTTTATTTTTTCCTGCTTGTTTAATCACTTTCTACAACTAATTTGCTAAAATATGATTTCTTTGTTGTATGTAGCTAGTATAGACTCAGATAGGTTAATTTAGTGGTTAGATAATGTTTGGATAGCAATTTTCCTAAATGCTTTGAACCAATAAATCTTCCAAACATTGCTAAAAGACTTTATACATGTTTTGAGGAACACATTTAATGTTCTCCACTTTACATCTCTGGCTTAGCCTTCACTTCCCGATTACACAGTGTCTCAAGGTCAGACAGAGTTGAGAGATAACAGGTCTTTTCACATCTTTTCTCAGCATTCGAAAAGCTCTGAATATTTTCATGGCCCTTAGATTCCCAGGAATACTTTCTGAATATTGGAGATTTTCAAGGACCCTGAATGACATTCTCTTCAATCATATTTTCTAGTCATGCTTTTTAGCCAACCTCTTGTTTGCCCCCAGTGAGCAATGCTTCCTTAGACAGTTGTGCTGTTAAACAATCAACAATAATTTATTTAAAAACATTCTGGAAATAGGTCTTTTCATACTAAGTAAGTATTGGTTCAGGTAAATATATATATATATATATATATATATATATATATATATATATATATATTTATGTCCTGTGAATCAGACTTTTCCAAAGAGCTTTTAGATATGTGAAATAACAACAGTTCTTAAGAAAGGGGTTATTTAGTGAGCTACACTAATTCTATCTTTTTCCAGTGTGCTAGTCTTCTGGCTTCCATAGCAACTGGGGTTATGGGGCTGCAGATTTTTAAATCTACTGGAAAAAATTATGTGGATAAGAAAAGATAAAATTTAACAACACATACTATTCTTACCGATATTCAGCTGTCTCATTGAATAAACACTCCTCAATTGGTAATTTCCAGAACTTGAAAAGGGTTTTATTTTGACAATTTTTGCCAGTGTTCTTATGGCTTTTATTGAGGGACACACTTTTAGCAGTTATTTTATGCATACACACACACACATATGTTTGTGCAAGTGCTTTCCTGTTTCACAATGATTATTATGAGCAGAGTATATGAAAACCTTAAACACTTTTATAGATCTCCATTTTTATGTTAGCCAAATGGATATGTAAGGCAAAGAAAGATATTTAATTGCTATTATATTTTTGTACTAAACACTATTGTTATTTTTAAATCATAGTTTACCACTTAAAACTAGAACTGCTGTATCCCAAATAAGGCTGCATTTTATATAAAATCTTTATTTTTTAAAGGGACTTAAAGGGACATTTCTATCTCTATATCTCAGGACTCTCCTGTAAATACATAATGCTCCATCATGATTAGGCTATCTGCTGTTTAAATGTATCTATCTCTCTACCTACATATATGTGGGTGCTTGTGTGAATATTTAAAAATAGCTTATAGCTTAAAATTATGTTTTAAGAATCCATCACATACTTTAACTGTGTGAATGCATTATTTTGTTATATTTCCTAATGTGCAAGCTGTGTGTGTGTAATATGAATGTACATGGTTAATATACCTTTATTTAACCTTCTTGTTATCTTTGGTAGATCTTTTCATAGTGCTTTGTTATTAACAGGCACTCAATATTATTTCTGATTAAAATAAAAATTTTGTCAACACCCAGTATATAAGGTCTGTCCAGAAGGTTTCCAGTCATGTAATATGAAAAACAGACAATTATCAAAGAAGATACAACAGAAAAGGAACATTTTACATAGGACAATAACACCTCAGTCCCCTTCATAGTAGGCACCTCGGGAACTCACACAGTTCTCCCAATCACCATCAGCTGCCCTGTTGTATTTTCCTGAATGTCATCGACAGTCTGAAATCTCTTCCCTTTCAAAGTTGATTTTACTTTTTGGAAAAGCCAGAAGTTGCTGGGCACCAAAGCTCAGCAACAGGGGGCCCTGAGTCACCTGGGTGATTTGATGTTTTGCTAAAAAGCTTTGCACAAGACATGGTGCATGAGTGGGCATGTTGTCATGATGAAGCTGCCAATCACCAGTTACCCATGGCTGCAGCTTTCTGAATCATCCGAATAACTTCTGTGGAGGAATGTTCAAGCTTAAGGCAAAATGTGATGCAGATTCATTGCTCTACTCACACAGTCATTTTGAATGTGATAGGTATACAGTACACATGCTCACTCAACAGTGTCTACTACCCCTCAATGACTAGTACAGTAAAGTTGTCATTGTTCACATATATGCATTCCAGTTTACTATCCTTGACTGCCAGTTACATCAATGTCATGTAAACCACTCTTTTTACGTTAACAATAGCTAGACTTTTTCCAGATAGACTTTGTACATTCACAGATGTGGCATTAATTTCATCATTTACACAACTGTCTTTAGTATAAGGTTGAGAACACTAATTTCATATACATAATACAGATACATATTCATTTCTGAAATAATTTACCTAGAACTTGTTTCTTAAACACTCTTGTACTGACCTTACATGTATTTCTTCCATTTTGTTTATTCATTCATTGTTCACATGTTTTACTTCTAAATTTGAACTTACCCCGTTTAGCTTACCCTACTTTCTGATATTCATCTTGTTTTATTATAACAGAGTTTTTATGAATCTATCCAGCCATGCCAAAGCTTTTTTTATATACTGATAATTAACCTTTATGTGCTGAGTACTATGCTTTTTCATGATCCCCCTACTCTCGACCCTGGGTTTTACTCAGGTTCCTGGATTAACCCATAGCTCATCTTTTTTTTTTCTCATCTGACCTTTGTCCTTCTATGTCAGTTGTAAATAAAAATGCCATATATCTGACACTTTTCCTAATGAGAGGTGGGATTTATATCTTCTCCCTTGAATGTGGAAAGTATAATATCTGTAGTACAGTGTGCCTGACATAATGTGACTTCTGAGAACAGGTCATGCAATGCTATGCCATTTGCCGGATACTTTTAGAACATCTATTCTCAGGATGCTCTCCTTTGGGATCCAACTTCCACAATGTGAGACACCTGATCACATGGAGAAGCCATGTGCAGGCATGCTGCTTGGCAGTCCCCGTTGGGGCCGGCCTTTGTGTCATCACAAGCCGTTTACCAAAAATATGAATGAAATATTGTCAAGACATTTTGGTTCCCAAATATTCACATCATCCCCACCTAACTGAATCTTCTCAACTGAGGCCCCAAATGTGTGTAGCAGAGAAAAGCCATCCCAGTTTGGTCCTGCCTGAATTCCTGAGCCACACAATCTGTGAGTATAATAAATTGATTATTGTTTTATGCCATTAAATTGGGATTGTTTATTTTTATAAATAGGACTAAGGATCTAACCTATCCCAAATGTCTCTACCACACATGCTGTTTAGTAAAGTCCTCGTAAGTGGAGTCTTAAAATTAAATTACCCATCTTACAAGGAACTTTGTGAACATTGTTTCTTAGAAATTTGCTGGGTGACACGTATTTTCTTTCTAATGCCCCTTTCCCTTGGAGTTGGAATGGCTCAAGGATATAAATCAACACACATTACTGGACCCATAGCTTTCTCATTAGCACTATGTGTCTTGGGAAAGGTAGAAAATATCTAAGGAAAGACTGGAACTTGAGATATCTCCTCTGTCTCATTGCATCACAGGTCTCACTAAAACTGGGAAAACACCATTTTGAAAACATATTGAGAATCATTGGAAATGGCTGGCCCATAAAATGGTAATAAATGTTCAACAGAACATTGTTTTTAAATAGAATTTATCACCTGGATCTATTTGTAGTAACAAAATATATACAAAAGAGAATTTCTCTCCACAATCATTTCTGTGCCTGGCATTTAATGTTGTTATGCATTTACTTTATGCCAATGTATTAATTTAAATGCAGTTTGGTCAATTTTATTAATCAAAATCTGCTCAATAATTGATGAAAAATCCATTCTAAATCTGTAGACTCTGGTTCAGAGTCATCAGCACAAGTTATATAATCAAGTGCTGGTCATTGAACTCAATTGTGAAAATAACCAAGAATATTAAGAGCAACAGTATATAAATTTGATGCAAAATAAGGATTCCTAAAAGGTTAAGAGAGGATGCCTGCAAAATAACAATAACTATTTCTGTACATTGATGATTTATATAGCTAGTGGTATTGCATAGAAACTAAGTAGCAATTTAATGAGCTTAGCAAATATTAATTGTACATTTTATATTTCTTTTGTTTAATTTAAGGAAAAATTGTAAATTTTAATAACTTCTTTCCTTTTGGAAAAACTACTATAAACTTTTCTCTAAAATGGTTGATAATTACTCCTGAGTGTTAATTTGTAATGATATATTTTATACATTGAGCCAAATTCTGTTTTTTGAAGTTATTTGTAGTTAAAGAAACAAATCAACCAGACTGCACATGAACTTAACATTTATTGTTCAAGAATATATGATACATTGGCCATCTAGTCTGTGTAAGGCATCCTAAGAGATGTGCTGATGGAAAAGAAAATTTTAAAAAGTAAATTAATGTTCATAATTAGAGAATAAAACACCTATAAATAAAATACTACAAATGCAAGTGGTAAAATATATTATTAATTCACATTTTCGGAATAATGATGAAGCATATGGTTCTTACCTCCATTTTTTCCCTAAAATTTCACTAAAATCTCTTAAAATGTATTGGTCAAATTATGTCTCTAAAATTGTAAGTAATTAGAAAGGCAAAGCAGAAAATTAATCTTGGTAGAAAATCAAGATTACAAGAGTCAAGAGTAACTTTAGGAACTTTTAAAAAAGCAACTGTACTGAAGTAACTGAAGAAATTCATTTTCATAGTTTGTATATTTTATAACACAATACCATGCAATAGGTTATGGATTTAATAAATCTAAAGAAAGTATTTCCTCTCAATTTCAGATTGAGAATATCCGGATTCAAGTATGACAGAGTCTCCTAAAAATCATATTGCTGAGAAAAATAATTTATTTTTTAAATTGCTGCTTAAAAGCCTATATTTTAAAATTAATTTAGTTTAGATCCATGCAAGCATACACTGTTATGGAATTAGGCAAATTGCTATTAAAATACAGGCCTTGATTATTAGTTTGGTTCAACAAATAGGAATGATCCAGATATGGCAATTTTTGCAAATAAATTGATGATGTAAGTAATTAAATTATTTATGAGTGCTTTAAATCAATCATAAAAGTAGCTAAAAACATTTGGGACTAATATACTAGTTTACATATTCTGATTGGTAATTTAACATGAAACTTTAGAAAAATATACTATTGAAAACAATAGAGAATTCCAACTTTATGGATTCAGAGTTAATCAGGTTTTATTTTATTTTCCAATAGGTTGACTGCCCACAATGAAAATTCACAAATCCATTTCAGTAGATTGAAATCATTTCAATAAATACATGGATCAGACATATTGCCAGGTACTTGGAATGCTGGGAGGAATAGAAAAGCAGTGTGTTCTGTCAAGAAACCTAATATGTATTAGGGCTACAGAAAGAAGTAAATTATAGCAACAGTGCCAGAAGCTTAATGATCAAAGAATGTATTAGGTACAGAGAGCATAAGATAAAGGAGCTATCAATTCTATTTGGAGAGAGGTCAGGGATATCTTCCCTGGAGAAATTCTTTCTGATTTGTTTTTGAGGAATAATTGCTTCACTTGTGAACAGGGAAGGAATAGTTATTGCAATTATAAGGAACAGTGACGAATATATAATAGAACAGAAATTTTATCTAAGTGCATTATTCTACTGTGTCAGTATGTGAAATGTTAGCTATTAGAAAACATATATGCACACACAGACACAAAGAGAGACTGACAGACAGATACACGCACCCCTACTTGGATTGTATTTTGCCTCTCTGTATTGTATACACTGGGAAAAGCCACATTTATATTCATAAGAAAGCCCTCACAGTACTGTTATGATAATCATTAGTTTTCTTTGAATTTGTTTTTAACATTGCCTTCCCACTTCTAGCTCTCTATAATATGAAGTCATCAATTTTAATAGTGCCTTAATTAGGATGGCCAAAATAATAAAACACACACACCACATCATTTATGCTTGCTGATTTTTTTTTAAAGTGAAAGGAAATAGTCACACTGAGATAACTGGCACCAAATGGAACTGTCACAGGTCAGTGTGCATGTGTAATAACACTGCTTCTAGCTTTTCTCTCCTGTCAGCCTAGCCTACGCTTTCTTCTCAATTAATATGTATGTAGCAGAAACTGACTGCATGTTAGGAACTTATTAACAGTTTTTCATTATCTGTCACATGATGGAAGGCTAGTTTTTAATGAGGACTTTACTTCATAGCCTCAGTTAACCATTCCATGTTTTGCTGTACTATCAATATAGCTCTACCTATACTTAACAAGAAAGTCAAGTTAGGTGACTCGCTATTATATAATGCATGTTATCAGGGGACTATTTTCAGATTAAATTGTTTGTGTTGTTTCCCAACATGTTTCTTCCATATTCTTTATTCTTCCTGTCTTCCAACTCAGTAGCATCACTTGCGAAGCAATGTAGACTCTCTACATGTACTGCCTAAGTGTTTGTTATTACAGGAAGATGTAGAAAGAGAGAAAAATATAGCTCAGTTTTGAATTTTGGTTTGAGTTTCAGTTTTGAGGACAAGTAGTAAAGACCATACATGTGAAGAAAAACCTTTCGGGAGTCAGATGGGCTGGGCGACACCTCCGGCGGTACCTTCACCATGGCTGCCCAAGGAGAACCCCAAGTTCAGTTCAAACATGTATTGGTCGGTAATAGTGGGACTAGGACAAACACATTCATGAAACGCCTGACTGGTGAATTTGAGAAGTGTATAGCCACCCTGGCCCGTTGAGGTCTATCCTCTCATGTCCCACACCAACAGAGAGCCTATTAATTAAGTTCAACATGTAGGATACAGCAGACCGGGAGACATTCAGCAGGCTGAGAGATGGCCATTACATCCAAGCCCATCGTACCATTATAATGTTTGATGTAACTTTAAGATTTTCTTACAAGAATGTGCCTAACTGGCATAGAGATCTAGAATGAGTGTGTGAAAACATCCTCATCACGTTGCGTGGCAACAAAGTAGATATTGAGGATAGGAAAGTTAAAGCAAAATCAATGGTCTTTCACTGACAGAAGAATCTTCAGTATTATGACATTTCTGCCAAAAGTAACTACAACCTTGAAAAGCCCTTCCTCTGCCTTGCTAGAAAACTAATTGGGGACCCTAACTTGGAGTTTGTCACCATGCTTGCTCTTGCCCCACCAGAGGTTGTCATGGACCCAGCTTCTGCAGCACAGCATGAGCACGACCGAGAAATTCCTCAGGCCACCACTCTCCCAGATGAGGATGACAAACTGTGAGAAAGGGAAGCTGAAGTGTGGTGCCAGAAGTCTAGTTTTATAGGCAGCTGTCCTTTGATATCAGTGGTGCAGGTGTTTGCCACTTTATTATACAGTTAAACAAAACCTGCGCTAGGTATTTAGGATGCTGAGAGAGATGAGCGGACTTCAGAATTAATGTGGCAGTTTAAAAATACCTTCATTTTTTTGGATGTGAATATTTAGCTGTTTTAGAATGCAGTTATTTCCATATTGAGTTTCAAGTATAATACCGTTGCAGTCACACCACAATATTCAGTGGTGAAACCTTGTTTGTTACTGTCATTCTCCTTCCTTTTCATTTAGAATCAGAATAAAGTTGTATTTCTAATATCTTTTTAAAAAAGAAAGGGGGAGTATTTGGGATCAGAAGAGCATGAAAATCCAAAGCTAAGGTTTGTATTTACCATGAACAAAAAATTACCAGTAGAACAGAGGAAGATCCGGATTGTTCTCCTCTTAGAAGGGTGTATAAGAAATGCTGGGGCTGAGGTGGGGAGGAGAGAAAGCCGGCACAACATGGGAAAAGAGGACGGGGGTAGCTATAATAATAGCCTTGGAGGGACTATTGAACAAAGTAGAGTCCACATTTAAGGTCCCATGAAAGTGAGCACTGTCTTTTCTTGGTTCCAGGCAAAGGTGGGAGCCAAGTTCTCACAAGCTGTTATTAGAAACAGGAAAGTACCTTGCCTGTGTGGACTGCCATGTTATCTGTTGTTCACTTATGCTCAAGTAGTTGCAGTTCCCAAATATTGCTGGTCAATAACCCACCAAGAGCAACATACATTTGTCTTACATGAACTAACTTGTCTCGATATCCTCCCTTTAAACAATGCTGTGAAGTATTGAGGACCTTGAATACAGGAGGGATAAACATGAAAGAAAAGGGTAACTCTTCCCAATGTTTTGCTGTAATCTTCTGCCTGCCTAGGAACTGAGAGAGATGGGACCCAAAGCTGTGCCGGGACAACTTGTATACCCTCAGAACTATTAGAGCCCCATCACCACTTGTTGTGAATTTCATCTTCTGCTGGTCATAATACCTGTTTGCCTAAATTACCCTTTGACCTTTTAATGCTATATTCTATTCTTCAGCAAATGAATTAATATAGATACATGCTAATTGAAATATTCAATTGTTAACATGCTTCATTAGAGAAGTTGCAGTTTAAGCAGTCTTATCTTTCAATGTCCAACTCTATTCCCTTTTAGGAACTGTTAATAAGTTCCTAACATTATTATTTCTTCTGTTAAAGTTGCATATGTTATTTCTTTAAAAGAAGAAATAATAAGTTATTACTTTCCATATGTTATTATTTCTTCTGTTAAAGTTGCATC
The DNA here is from genome assembly GCF_021234165.1 of Pteronotus mesoamericanus. Classification (NCBI taxonomy): domain Eukaryota; kingdom Metazoa; phylum Chordata; class Mammalia; order Chiroptera; family Mormoopidae; genus Pteronotus; species Pteronotus mesoamericanus. The sequence continues at coordinate 26,858,720 of NW_026555245.1, read as the reverse complement.
CCAGCACTTGGTTTGTAATAAGCCTGAAAGTATCAGTCAGACATTTTGTGATAAACTTCCATCTGATTCAGTTGCTAGTACCTGAACTGATGGTATCACTACAATTTCTTTTTGAAGAAGAGATTTAACTCTCTTTATAACACCTAGTCAAAGATAAAAGGCCTTAAAGTTCTTCTGCATTGCTGCTCCCAATTTGCCTCCAATAGGTTACTAGGTATTCTGGAACTCTTAATCTTGTCAATATTTTCTAATAAGGATACATTTATTCTTCTTCCTTACTCCTGGAAATTATCAGAGGTTTGTGATCATCATCTTTGTCCTCTCGAAATCGTCCATACTTTATGTTCAATATTCTTACAGGGCAAGATGGGGAAACTACTATGCTTGGGACCAAGTTAAAAAATGATAAAATGCAGTGAAAGTAACAATTTTGATTTCAATATCTTCAATGTTACAAAACTAGCCTCTTTTCTGAAAAAAAGAATGAAGTGTTTTTACCCAGGATTATCACAGTTATGTAAATAAAATGGCACTGAAATCATTTTAAAATATATTTTTAAAAGAAAAGTTGTCCCTGAAAGAGTGGGTGACTTCTATGCTGAGAGTAGAAGAGATTACATTATTTAAAAGATTGCACTTGACATATCTCTGCTGAGAGAATGAAATAAAGTCAATTCACTTACAATGAGAGTGACAGGCAGCTGTTTTTAATAAAACACAGAAAACTTATAGAAAGAATTTACCTCAAGGTACACTATAAGGTAATATTTTACAACAAGTCATTAACATATCCAGACAAACAAACAAATAAACAGGATTAGGAGGTTTTAGAAAAATTCTTTTTTTTACATGTGACATGCAAGAAATAATAAACTTGTAGTTTCATATAAATATTTAAAATATTTGTTCAAATTCTGAGAAACACTCTTTTGGTACCTTGATAGGAATTGCTTTGAACATATGAATTGCTTTGGGTACTATGGACATTTTAATTATGTTAAATCTTCCTATCCATGAACACATATATGCTTCCACTTATTTGTAACTTCTTTAATTTCTTCAGTGTCTTATAATTTTCCAAGTACATGTCTTTTCATCCTTGGTTAAATTTACACATAGTTATTTTTTGATGCAATTGGAAATTTAAGTGTTTTCTTAGTTTCCCTTTCTGATAGTTCATTATTGGTGTATAGAAATGCAGCTGATTTCTGGATACTTATTTTATATCTTGCTACTTTACTAGATTTATTGATCAGTTCTAGTAGTTGTTTTGGTGGATCTTCAAGGTTCTCTACATACAGTATCATATCACCTGCAAATAATGACAGTTTTACTTCTTTTCTAGCTTGGATGCCTTTTATTTCTTCTTGTCTGATTGCTGTGGCTAGGACTTCTAGTGTTCAGTTGAGTAAGAGTGGTGAAAGCCAGACAGATGAGGCGCACCCACAGCGGCTGGCCATGAGAAAAACTGGCCTCAGACCATCCATCTGCTGGGCTGTTGGTGGGGAGGATGTCCTGCGGTGTGTGCTGGGCTGTGGTTTCTCTGGGAGGCTCTGTCTGTGTTCTGTCTCTCTGGGCACATGGAAATGCAGGCACATAGGTGACCTTCTTGCAACTCCAGCACCAGCCCAGCACCAGTACCAGCCCAGGAGGCAGAGCTGGCTCCTTCTTCAATACCAGAATTGCCTCCTGAGGTGCTTGGGGCTGGGGTGGACCAGGAGGTCGTTCCAGACCTGGAGGGGTATCCACCTTCAATGGCCGTACCACCGCCAGCAGCTTCTCTAGCCACAGGCATGGATCCAGGGTCAGCCTGTACAGCGTCTCCTGACTTGACTGAGGCCCCACCACCCCTGTCTGAAGAGCCCTCACTTGAACCTGTTCTGTTTCCTGCGAGAGACATAAAGCTGATCTGGAAAATGCAGTAGGGCCAACTCTAGATCTAATTATTATTCAACCAGCTCTTCCACTCCTACCAGAAGACATTTTATGACTGTCCCCACATTTTTTAAATCTTTTTATTTGATTTTCTTTAATTGCCATATTTTCCTTTTCATCATAGCATGATTCATTTTAAGGAATAAATAAAAGTTAGTGTTTATGTTTAAATTGTGCCATTCCTGAGCATGAAATATATTCGTGATACTGTGAAAGAATCACCACCACTGTGTAGTTACAGGATGTTCTGTCACCATGAAAGGAAACCCAGCACCAAAAGTACTGACATTTTACTCCTGTCCATGGCCACTCCTGATGTGCTTTCTGTCTCTTTCTTAATCTATTCTGGGTGTTTCCAATAAATGAAATTTTACAATAGTGCCCATTAATGTCTGCTCTATTTTCGTTTTTTTTAATCTGAAATAATATTTTGGTTATTTGAAAGGCAAACACCAGAAGGAATTGAGATCAGATATACAAAAGAGAAGAAGCAGCAGAAGGACAAGGAGGAGGAGGTGGAGAGGAAGGAAAGGTGGAAAAAAAGAAGGAAGAGGATGAGGAAAAGGAGGAGGAGAAGGGGAAAAGTCTTTTCAATAAGATGTGCATAATCTGGACATAAAGACCGCTGTATAAGTTGCAACCCAGTGCCAGAAGCCAGTCAGGACTACTCTAAAAGAAATTCAAGAGGAAGGACAACTCCCAAGCTCATTTACTGAAGCCAGCATTATCCTAATTCTAAAACCAAATAAAGACAATAAAAAGAAAGACAATTATAGGTTAATATCCCTGATGAATATAGATGTAAAAATCCTCCACAAAATATTAGCAAATTGATTCCAGTATTACAGTATATTTAAAAAAATCACACTCCATGATCAAGTGGGATTTATACCTGGTAGACCAGGTCAGTATAATATCTGCAAATCCATTAATGTGATACACCACATAACCAAAATGAAGGATAAAAAACAAATGATCATATTAATAGATGCAGAAAAAGCATTGATGAAAACTAGCACCCATTTATGATAAAAACTCTCAGCAAAGTGGGAATATACATGTCTCAACATAATAGAGAACATATATGACACACCCACATCCAACATCATACTCAACAGAGAAAAACTAAAAGCATTTTCTTTTAAAAAATTTTTATTGTATTTTTTCAATTATCATTTAGTCCCCTTATAGCTCCCTCACCCAAGCAATCAACACACTATTGTTCATGTCCATGAGTCTTTTTTCCTTTTTGCTCAGAATTTCCACCCCCTAAACTCCATGCACCTTAGGTGTCATCCTGCTCTCTACCTGTGAATCTGTCTGTTTTGCTTGTTAGTTCAGTTTGAGCACTATATTCCACATATGAGTGAAATCATATAGTAGTTGTCTTTTCCTTACGGGCTTATTTCACTTAGCATAATGTCCTCCAGGTCTATTCATTCTGTCATGAAGGGTGAATTTTTATTCTTTTTTATGGCTGAGTAGTATTCCATTATGTAAACATCCCATAGTTGCTTTATCCACTCATCTGCTGATGGACTCTTGGGCTGTCCAATATCTTGGCCATTATAAATAACACTGCAGTGAACATAGGTGCACTTATGTTTTTTCAAATTAATATTTTTAGTTCCTTTGGATATATACCCAGAAGTGGGTTGCTGGGTCAAAAGCCAGATCCATTTTTAATATTTTGAGGTATCTCCATACTGTTTTCCACAGTGGTTACACCAGTCTGCCTTCCCACAAACAGTGCAAAAGCATTCCCCTTTTTCCCCATCCTCAGCAGCACTTGTTTGTTGATTTATTGATGATAGCTATTTTGACAGGTGTAAGACAATATCTCATTGTTTTAATTTGCATTCCTCTGATTTATAGACTAAACATAATCACTATTAAGATTCAGTGATGTATTTCATAGAACTGGAGCAAATATTTCAAAAATTTATGTGGAACCACATGACAACAGTGATACAAAGAAAGATAAAAGTTGGAGGAATCACACTATCTAATATTAAATTATACTATAATGCCATAGTAATCAAAACAGCATGGTACTTATATAAAAACAAAAACCCAAATCAATGGAACAGAATAAAGAGCCCACGAATAAGCCCAAAGCTTTATAGTCAATTAATAGTCAACAGAGGAAGCATACACATACAATGGGCTAAAAATAGTTTATTCAATAAATGGTGGTGGTAAAATTGGACAGATGCTTGCAGAAAAAAATGAAAGTAGACCACCTTTTTACACCACACACAAGAATAAATTCAAAATGGATCAAAGTCTTAAATGTTAGCCCCAAAACCATAAAATTCGTAGAGGAAAATGTAGGCAGCAAAATAAGGGACATTGCTTGTAGCAATATTTTATTAGATATATCTTTCCAGGAAGGAAAACAAAAGGGAAAATAAACAAATGGGACCACATCAAACTAAAAAGATTTTGCACAGCAACGGAAATCATCGACAAAATAAAAAGACAACCCACAGAATAGAAGAACATACTCATTAATATATCTGATAAGGGGTTAATATACAAAATTTAAAAAAAACTTACACAAAACTCAACACCTGTCCCCCAAAAAAAACAATTTTAAAAAATGGGTAAAGGACCTGAATAGACACTTCTCCAAAGACAACACACAGATGACCAATAGATACGAAAAGATGTCCAATGTCACTAATCCTCAAAGATATGCAGGTTAAAACCATGATGAGTTATCACCATACACTTTTTATACCTCAATCAATAAACTGGCAGACAATGTGTTGGTGAGGATGTGTAGGAAAGGGAACCCTCCTGCACCGTTGGAGGGAATGCAGACTGGTGCAGCCACTGTAGAAAACAGTATGGCATTTCCTAAAAAAATTAAAAATGGAACTGCTTTATTACCTAGTGATTCCACTTTTGGAAATACATCAGAAGAAATCCAAAACAATAATTCAAAAGAGTATACATACTCATATTTTTATTGCGGCGTTATCTACAATAGCTTAGATCTGGAAGCAGCCCAAGTACCCATCAATAGATGGATGAATGAAAAAGTTGTGGTGTATTTACACAATGGAATACTACTCTGTTGTAATAAAGGATAAAATCTTACCTTTTCAGACAGCATGAATGGACTTGGAGAGTATTATGCTAAGTGAAAATAAGCCAGATATGAAAAGGCAAATACCATGTAATTTCACTTATATATTAAGTCTAATGAACAAAATAAAATAACAAAATGGAAACAGTCTCATAGATGCAGAGAACAGACTCATAGCTGTCAGAGCAGAGGGGAGTTGGGAAGCTGGGTGAAAAAAGGTGAAGGGATTAAGGGAAAAAAGAAAACCCTAATAGACACAGACAATGTTATCTTGACATGGTGACTATCAGAGGGAAAGTATAGTGGGAGGAGGTAGAAGAGGGTAAAAGGGGATTAACTGATGACAGAAGGAAATGACTCTGGGTGGTAAACACACAATACAATATACAGATTATGTATTATAAAATTGTACAATGTAAACCTATATAATTTTATTAACCATTTTGTACCAATAAATTCAATAAAAATTTCTCAAAAAGAAAAAACGTAGTTCACTCTCTGTGTGCCTAGAAGATAATTGGCAGGGTATTATTAACAATGTAAAAATTAAGTGCTTTTACTGATATACTCCTCCCATATTCATCAGTGTAACAAATAGAAATGCTGAACAATGGCACACCTGCCATCTTCACACATACATGCAGGTATTTATCATTCAAGCGACAGTTTTTTTCCCTAGTGAGAATGCACTAAGCACTATCTGAGCCAAATTGTTGAGGAAACAGATGTCGCCCCATTACCATCACTTTTTCCTTTTCTCTGTTCACTGCAAAACGTACTCCACAGGAAATTGAAATCCTCAACCTCTGGATGGTAAGGGTCATTAATTTGTTGCTGCCACTAGAGATATTCTTTTCCTAATATCATATGTTGCTATATGGTTTTCTCTTACTGCTTCTCTGAAGGAATAAAATCAGAAGCGAGGTACAGGCTCTCTTAAATGACTTCCATGAAATTGATTCTATAGATTAAGTAATGGTCTTGATTCAACTTGTAAAAAATATTGACTACTGCACATGCTAGGAGGCTTCTTTATTATATATGCACTGATAGTTGACATATTAAGGATTCATTTGCTTTGGATCCAATCAGTTTAATTTAGGCGTAATATTCCAACAAGTTGCGTAATATATACATATACACACACACACACACACACACACACACACACATACCAGCTATATATATATATATATATATATATATATATAAAGAAATAATTATTTTACAACAATTATTGAATGGATTATATATTGTAGATATTGTGAGGAAAACCAATTTAATGATCACATATGAAAATAAATTTTTCTTCAGCAATACTGCCTGATTTTTTTTAAAAAAGAGCTGAAGTCATTTGCTGATACTTAGATTGATACAAAAATTATACAAAAATAATTTCTATATTTCCCAATAAAAATAACTGAGGAAGTACTATCTGCATTTCAAAATATATAGGAAAAGCAAAGAAACAGTCATAGTAACTGTCTGAAACAAGGTGGGTGGACAGAACTTTTAAGTTTTTGTTATAGTAAAATCACATATCTTAAAACAAAAAATTACAAATTATTTTTTATCTACTATATATGACACACAAAAATCAGCATGGGCAAAGAAAAATGTTTAAGATATATATTTTTAAACAGAATATTTTCTTTCTATGGATTTGAAGAGAATAGAATCATACTTTCAAATCAAAATTAACGAAAATTTAGAGTGCAATGTTTTGGCCAATGAGATATCATCCTTAGTCTAGCCTATGAAACAAATGAATCTGAGTAATAAATGCAAAATTATTTAAGTATATTATTGAAAAATTTGCAGATAATGGAATTGTTAAAAATTAACAACATTAATCCATGTTACTATATACAAAGTTCAATAATTTTGAAATCATGGCCAGAGTTTTTTAATACCACTACCTAAAATACCTATACTAAAATAAAACTATGAAGAAAATGTTCTAGATGGTACACTAATCAAAATTTGACAATATAAGGAAAATGACAATGTTTATTTTTTAGAAAAATTATGTATCATATGACAATTTTATTCTTCATAGGACAGATACTGTATATATACAAATGGAAAGGATAAAATAGGCAAGTAAAATAGTTTAGGCAGCAGCTAAACCATTCTTTCATATGGTTTATCTTAATAGCCAACGTTATGATAATCAAAATCATACAATTACTCTGGTGAGAGAACATTTTTTCAACAATCAAATTGTTGTTTATAATTTTTAAAGTAAGGTTTTTTTAATATTTTTTGCTAGAATAATGTATTTATTAACCATTTTATGATAAGTAGCTTCACATATTTTTAAACTATTAATAACTACCTGTCCCAAAATAATTTATAATATAGAATATACATTAGAGCATACACAGTGTTACTGAAATTAGCAAGAAGATGCTTTTCTTTATTTTTTAAGCTACTCTTTCTGCAGCCTTTTTTTTTCCTGTAAGAATATAAATTAATCTTTTTTGGTACTTTTTTCTATGTGCTAAATAATGTCAGTCATTTTTCAACCAATAGGAACTCTATATAGACATTCACAGCCTCAGTGTTTAGTTGATCACCATGAAGAAGTTTTCTTTTCAGACCCATTCAGACTTGCTTTTTCAGAAATTTGCTTGAAATCACTACTTACATCAATGATTAACACAAAATTCTGCATGTCAAAATAAAAATCCAATTCATTTTCCTCTCAAATCAATTATTCCTTTTTTCTTCTTATTTAATTAATATTATCAGTATTTTTACCAATAACTTGGACTTAAAACAGAATTTCAGTAGAATACTCCATTAAGCTACTTCCTTTACTATTAAGTTGTCATGTCTTTTAGATTGTAAGACTTTTTTCATTTCACGTCTCTAGCTGAATCTTTTACTGTTTGATTTTAGAACTACAGTAATATATTCTTAAACTTCTATATATACAAAAATAAGAGTATGCCATTTTTATTTAAAATTTCTTTGATGAGTCCTTATTAAATATATAGAATATTGCAAATTTATGTATATATCCTATAAACCCACTAGCATTTCATTCATATACTGTAATTTCAGTAACATTCCCCATTCTCTTACTATGTACTAGTTTAAAACTTCAGTGTTTTCTCAGCACCAACCATATCGGAAAATATATTTGCCAATGATACATTAGACACAAATTTGATCTCCAAAATGTATAAAAAAAACTCACATGACTCCACTCCAGGAAGACAAACAACCCAGTTAAAAAGTGGGCAAAGGACCTGAACAGACACTTCTCCAAGGAGGACATACACAGGCCCAGAGATATATGAAAGGATGCTCAGCATTATTAGCCATCAGAGAAGTACAGCTTAAAAGCATAGTGAGATACCACTTCACACCAGTAGGAATGGCCGTCATAAACAAATCAACAAACAACAATTACTAGCATGGTTGTAGAGAAAATTGAACCCTAGCACACTGTTGGTGGAAATTCAGACTGGTACAGCCACTGTGGAGAACAGTATGGAATTTCCTCAGAAAACTAAAAATGGAGCTGCCTTTTGACCCAGCAATTCCACTGCTGGGATTATACCTTAAGAAACCCAAAACACCAATTCAAAAGAACCTATGCACCCCAATGTTCATAGCAGCACAATTTACAATAGCCAAGTGCTAGAAACAAACTAAGTGCCCATCAATAAATGAATGGATAAAAAAACTATGGTACATTTACACAATGGAATACTACACAGCAAAAAGAAAGAAGGAGCTCTTACCCTTCATGACAGCGTGGGTGGATCTGGAGAGCATTATGCTAAGTGAAATAAGCCAGGTGGTGAAAGACAAATACCATATGATTTCACTTATAAGTGGAACCTAATCAACAAAACAAACAAATGATCAAAATATAACCAGAGGCATTGAAATAAAGAACAAACTGACAGTACCCAGAGGGTAGGGGGAGAGGGATAATGGGGGAAAATAGCAGAAGGGTCATCCAGGAATATATATAAAGGACACAGGGACAAAGTCAAAGGGGGTAGGATTGAGGGTGGGTGGTGGAGGAGGGGAGTGGTGAGGGGAAAATGAAGACAACCCTACTTGAACAACAATAAAAAAAATAAAATTAAAAAACTTTAGTGTTTCCTCATACCTCTGAGATTATTGTATATTCCTCACTATTAATCTTTTTTGGCAAAAAATATAGCCATTATTTGAATTCCAGCATATATTCTGTATTTTCAGTAAAGTCTTCTCACTTTTTTTTTTAATTCTCACCCAAGAACATGTTTATTGAGTTTCAGAGGAAAAAGAAGAAACATTGATCAGTTGTCTCCCATATCGCCCCAACCAGGGATTGAGCCAGCAGCCTAGGTTTGTGCTGTGACCAGGAAATTGAGCTTGCAATCTTTTGGTGCACAGGTCAATACTCCAGTGAACCTCGACATCTGGTCAGGGCCAGTCTTCACACCTCTTGATTGATTTAACATATTATTCCAATGTGGCAAATTTCCAATGTTCCATGTGTGTTTCAATTGTGGAAATAAAGTTACCGATTACTAATCAAGCAGACAAAGTAGAAAACATTAGGTATCATTATGACTGTGCAATTGTTTTTAAATGTCTATTTTTTAAAATAAAACTCATGGAATTTATTTAAAAAATTAAAAATGGAACTGCCATTTGACCCAGTTATCCCACTTATAGGAATATATCCTAGAAATCTTGAAACGTGAATTGAAAAGAATATATGCAACCCTATCTATGTTTATAATAGCATTTATTACAATAGCCAAGAGCTAGAAAGAGCCCCAGTACCCATCAGTGGATGAGTGGATAAAAAGATATGGTACATTACACAATGAAACATACTTTGTAGCTGTAGAAAAGGAATTCTTACCCTTTGTGACAGCATAAATGGACTTGGATACTGTCATGCTAAGTGAAATAAGCCAGTCAGAGAAAAACAAATACAATATAGTCTAACATATACGTGGAATCTAATGAACAAAATACACTGACAAACAAAATAAAACCAGAGGCATAGATCCATGGAACAGAGGAGAGGAGGGGTGAGGGGATTAGAAGTGATTAGCCAAAGAACATATATACATATATGCATAGCCTGTGGACAGAGACAACAAACTGGTGAAGCCAGAGATGAGAGGGTGCTGGGTAGAGGGGAGCAAAGGGAAGGAACTGAGGGATGCCCTCAACAGTCTAACAATAAAATAAAATTTAAAAAAGAATATATTGGGTAGGTTAGGATAAATTAAAATAAGAAAAGCATTTTTAATGGTTTGATATGATTTAGACTAAACATTTCAAACTTTACAAAAGGAAACAAGCTACAGATTAATAGTAAAGTTGCTGAAAACTTAAGACAAAGAAAAAATCTTAAAAGAAGAATATTAAAAGGATCATGCACCATGATCTAGTGTAATTTACCCCTAGAAAGCAAGGATAATTAAACATATGCAAATCACCAATGTAATACATGTCATTTATGGAGTAAAAGATAATCAAAAATGATCTCAATAGATGCAAAACAAAAAAGCATTTGACAAAATATAACATCCTTTTATCATTAAAAACCACCAACAACTTTGTTGTAGATGGAACATACCATAAATGCCATATAGGATAAACACAAAGTTAATGTAATACTCAATGACAAAAGATTAAAAGTTTTACCTTGAAGCTCAGGAAAGGACAAGGTTGCCCAAATCACACTTATTCAACATTATACTGGAGATTTTAGCAAGAGCCTAAAGCAAGATAAATAAATAAAATATGTTTGAAATAGAAAAGAAATAGTAAAATGATGTCTGTTTGTAGGCTATATGATCTTATATATAGAAAATACTAAAGGGTCAATCAACCAAAACGACTGTTGGAAATAATCAGTGATATTGCAGGATATAAAATCAAAATACAGAAATCATTTGTGTTTCTATAATAAAGTATTAGAAAAATGACAGAAAATACTTAAAAATCATCTATCTGATAAGAGTATAATATCCAACATATACGGAGAAATAATACAACTGAACAAAAAAGAAAAAGTATAATTAAAAATGGTCAGAATGATGAAATGGATATCTTTTTCTTAAGAAGATATATAAATCACTAACCGGTAGATAAAAAGATACTCAGCACCACTCACAGTCAGGGAAATGCAAATCAGAACAACAATGAGCTATCATCTCATACCTGTCAGAATGGTTATTATCCAAAAGACAAGAATAACTGTTGGTGAAAATTTGGAAAAAGCAGGATTCTGTGCACTGTTGATGGAAATGTAAATTGGAATAGCCACTATGGAAAATAGTATGAAAATTTCTCTAAAAAAACCCAAAACCAATGTATGATCCAACAGTCCCACTTCAAAGATAATATCGGTCATCTATCTATGTATATATCTATTATCTGTCAACTAGGACACACACATACATATACATACACTGGAATATTATTCATTCATAAGAAGGAAAGAAATCCTGCCATTTGTCACAACATAACTGGAATTTGAAGGCATTATACTGAGTGAAATAACTCAGGAAAATAAAGACAAATACTGCCTATGAATAATTATGTGTGGATTCAAAAAAAGATGAAGTAGGGTAAGCAGAGAATAGAATGGTGGCTCATGGGCTGAAAGTTGAGAGAAATGGAGAGATATTGGGCAAAAGGTACAACCTTCCAGTTTGAAGATGAATAAGTTATGAGGAACTAATGGATAGCATTGTGATTACAGGTAGTAATGCTATCTTTTATACTTGAAAGTTGCTAAGAGAGTAGATAAAGTGTTCTCACTGCAAAAAAAGAAGTGGCAATTATATAATATGATGGAGGTGTCACCTAACACTATTATGGTATTCATTTGGCAATATATAAGTGCACCAAATCAACATGCTGTATACCTTAAACTCACACAACATTACATATCAGTTGTATATTGATAAAGAAAGGGAAAAAAACACTAAATGTATAACAAAAATATGTTGGCCAAATTATATAGCATGCAATTAAACATTTGACACAGTGTATATGGTTTTAGTCTTTATTTTAAATCAAAATTACATTGCATTTAATGGAAGAGCATTGAAAAATGTATTTCTACTTTATGCAGTAGCCAAAAGATAGAATATATAGAACTGTGGAAGTTAAATTACTGATTGAAATTCATTATAGGAAAAATGATCTAAAAGAGATAATTGCCAACAAGTACATGTTTAGAACAACACAAATGAAAGTCGAATTGTTATATAATAAGGTAGGAAACAGTAATATTTTCCTGAGCTTCCTATTGGCTAGATGGTGGGTTTGTGATTTGGGCATGTTTTGGTTAAAATTAACTTATTCAGAGAATTTGCACATGCAACCACATGGGGAGTAGGTATGGGGTGTGTTGTTACTTAGTAACAGCTTTTTTTTTTCATCAATACATTATGACTATAAAAAATTCTGTAACTTTTATTATTTTCCTAAAAGTCCCCATGACACCTTCATTTGTGAATAATTTGACTCTTTAGTTCTTCTCCTACACAAAAGAGCTCCCTAACACAGGTACAAACTATGATTCTTCATAGACAGTTAAGAAACTAGTTTTATTAGATTATTTGCAGCAATTGCTATAATTTAAAGTAATCGGTAATTATAAATAGTCCATCTCTTTATCTCTAATACTTTATTTTTTAATAGTAACTCATATTCCTTCTTTATGTGCCAATATAATAAAGGTGATATTTCCAAGTTTTCATATATGTCTCTCCCACAATCCCTGCCACATACACACAGAAACATACAGATACAGACATCACATACAGGCTTCCTTAGTACAATGTATAGCTTATTAACCATGACAGCACTAGAAACTAAAAGGTTATTGTTCGCTTTTCCTGAAATAGCATTTATAACCTTTGTGATTATTCTGAATCCATTTTTTCAATGTTTATTTGTATAGTGTTAGGAGCAAGGGTGTCCAAGCCAAAATTATCTGGGTTTGAATAATACTTTGTCATTTATCTGTGTGATCTTAAACAATTTATTTAATTATTTGTCTCATTTTTCTCACCAATAAAATGAAAATTACTATAGTTCCTATACTTTTAAACTTAGAACAATATATTGCATATTTTTTTCTTTTGTGTTCTCCTTTTCTCCACAAAACTTAAAATGACATTTATGCATTACATATTTTAAAACTGCCTCCTCACAAGGAAAGTTTTGTGAAGACAGACACTTGTCTATCTTTATTGTAATAGCCTATGATATAGTGTTTGACACATAATAGGTGATCAAAACCTGTTATCTCTATAAACTGGTGAATCATCTTATTCTACTAATATTCAAACTTGTCAGAAAATTGTACCTATTAAGCCTGACCTATGAGTAACTGGGACAATTTAAAATCTCTTTTTTGAGTTTCCTAATATTGGACTTAAAAAAAAACAACACTTCTTTTAAAATTGGAGTTAATATATTCAAAACCTTCCTTTACTTTATCAACTCAGTTTATGTAATACTATAAATCCTTTGTTGTCATTTTAACAATCTTCATAGCATGAGAATCCTCACATCCATAAGAATGACTCCTCACCCATTAAAATTTTATCATGAGATTATAGCAGTTCAGTCACAATTTCATGCTCTACTTCTAGTTCTAGTTCTGTTACTATTTCCACAACTTCCTGAAGTTACTTCCTCCGCTGAAGTCTTGAATCCCCTCAAAGTCATCCATGAGGGTTGGAATCAACTTCTTCAAACTCCTGTTAATGTTGATATTTCTACCTCTTCCCAGGAATCATAAATGTCTTTAATGGCATCTAGAATGGTAATTTATTTCCAGAAGGTTTTCAATTTATTCTGCCCAAATCCATTAGGGGAATCACTATCTATGGCAGCTGTAGCTTTATGGAATTATTTCTTTAAAAGTAAGTCTTGAAAGTTGAAATTACTCCTTGATCCATGGGTTGCAGAACAGATGTCATGTTAGTAGGCATGAAAACAACATGAATTGCATTGTACATTTCCATCAGAGCTCTTGGGTGACCAGAAGCTCTGTCAATGAGCCATAATATTTAGAAATAAATCTGTTTTTCTGAGCGGCAGGTCTAAATACTAGGTTTAAAGTATTTAGTAAACAATGGTGTCAGCAGATATACTGTCACCTAGGCTTTGTGTTCTATTTGTAGAGCACAGGCAGAGTACACTTAGCATAATTCTTAAGGGCTCTAGGATTTTCAGAACGGTAAATGAGTTTTACCTTCACCTTAATGTCACCAGCTGCATTAGCCCCTAAGAACAGACATCGCCTGTTCTTTGAGGGTTTTAAGCCAGGCATTGACTTTCCTCTCAAACTATGAAAGACCTGGATGGCAGCTTCTTGCAATACAAGACTGTTTCATCTATATTGAAATCTGTTGCTTAATGTAGCCACCTTCGTTAATTATCTTAGCTAGATCTTCTGGGTAACTTGCTGCAGCTTCTGTGTCAGCGCTTTTCTGCTCCACCTTGAACTTTTACATTATGAAGAAGGTTTCCTTCCTTAAACCTCAGGAACCAACCTCTGCTAGCTTCAAACATTTCTTCTGTAGATTCTTCACTGCACACAGTTTTTGTAAAATTGAAGAGAATTGGAGCTTTGCTCTTGATTCGGCTTTGGCTTAAGGGAATACGTGGCTGGTTTGATCTTCTATCCAGATCATTAAAACTGCTCCGTATCAGCTATAAGCCTGTTCGTTTTCTTATTATTCATGTGTTCACCGGCACAGCACTATTAATTTCCTTCAAAAATGTTTCCTTTCTATTTAAAACTTGGCTAACTGTTGGGCACAAGAGGCCTTGCTGATAGTATATCTTGACTTTCAACATATTGATATTATCCCAACTAAAATTAATAATTTCTAGCTTTTGATTTAAAGCGTTTGATTAAGGCCCCCACTCTAGGTAGTCTGTTGTATTATTTGTTCAGTTTCAGTAAAATTATTTGTACAAAAAAATATTGTCCTAATTTCGATATTGTTTTGTCTCAGGGAATAGTGAGGCCCAAGGAGAGGAAGAGAGATGGGGAACAGTTTGGGCAGTGGAGCAGTCAGACACACATAATATTTATTGGTTAAATATACCATTTTATATGGGCATGGATTGTGGAGCCCCAAAACAATTACAACAGTAACATCAAAGGTCACTGATCACAGGTCACCATAGCAAAAAGTTTGAAATATTTATGTGAGAATTACCAAAATGTGACACAGAGACACAAACTGGAGCAAATGCTGTTGGAAAAATAGTGCCAATAGACTTGGTTGATGCAGGATGGCCTTCAATGTATAAAAACACAATATATGCTAAGTACAATAAAACAAAGTGTGATAAAACAATGCGAACCTGTACCTCATTTATTTCATTGCTGATTACTTCTTACCAAATTGCTATTCCACAGCTAAAGTTCTTTGGTTATATTGTATCTGCTTACCTCACCAATTCTTTTGCAATTTACCTTTTGTTTATAAAAATTAGTTATCATCTCTACCCCAAGACAAGAGAAAGAAAACTGCCTTATGTTATCATGATAGTGATAATGCTTCTTTGTTTTAATTTTTCTCACACCTGAATTTTTATTTCAGGTTATTTCCCTATATGAATTGCTGATTAAAATAAAAAAAAAAAAACCTCTGTCCTCTGTCTGTCTTATACATGCCCTCTTGAAATAATGTATCCTGATGGTAGAAAATTCTGAATGTGAAAGTAACCCGGTAAATAATAAAATAGTTGTCTGCATTTGGGCAAGTTATGTCATGTTCTTCACATTGTTAAATGGGAAAAACTTTTTCTAAGGATATGAATTAGATGTGGACAACTCAACATTCATATACTAGTAAGCACTGGATAAATTAGGATAAGGTAGCTGAGGTAAAATTGGAAGTTCTGCGTTAAGGTTATATTTTTAAACTTGAACATATTTGTGAAGCTGATTAAACACAAACCAAATTATTTAATATATGGTTAGATATCATATAGGGAGGGCAATCAGCTACAGTGTCTTCTTATGGTGTTTTTATAATGATCTAACTTGCTATTTCCCCATTAATATATCATGTATATGCATAAAAACTTAAAGTTTCATTTTTACTGTCTTGTTTGAAATAACTTAATTATTATTGTTAATTTATAGGATCAATATTTCTCTCCTTTTCTTCCTGTTATGACAGATAAATTTCATTTAAAAATATAATTAATGTTTATTATACACAAGTATACTAAATTTACTTGCAACATGAGCTTTTTAATGATTCGTATGGTTCATTTGCTGATTTTTCAAATAGGGAATTCATGGTTTTCTTTTCAGTTATGCAAATACAACTGTAGGCTTTGTTTCGATGTTCATATAATTGATGATTGAAAAGAAAAATCTCCAGCGCTAGAGTGTTCAACAGATATGTCCACTTTAAAAGGAACATATCAATATAAGTAATGAAGTTAAATGCCCAAGATAAAAAATATTCCCTTATTTAACAAGTCAACCACTAGCCCTAGCTATATATATCTAATAAAATTAGAGTTGAAATGTAATTTTCTATATTTTCTGTAGATGTAGCTTAGTAAGATAATGAAGCCATTTATCTGTGATAAAATCATTTCAAATAATACTTAAGAAAATCTCTGAGAAAACTATGAAAACTCTGTCTAAGGAAGTGCTACCTAATAAACAATACCAGCCAGGATCTGAACATATTGTATATAGGAAGAAAAATGCTTAATGAGTTTCAAAAATAGGCATGTTGAATGTTTCATGGCTGTTTTTCTTATTAATAAATATTTAATAGAGTTTTTCCCTGTTATTGAATATTACTCAATATTTATGAGTAATATTATTGAATATTACTCAATATTTATGAGTAATATTATTGAGTAATAATATAAGAGAAAAATATATAATATGAAATAAAAAACAACAAAGAATTTGTGTTAAGAATATGATATGCTTATCATAAGTACACATGAAAAATATATATACACACCCTCAGAAAGAAGGCTTTCCCCTCTGTTTAATCATCTTATTCATTCATTCATATTAATTCATTTATTTGTAATCACCTACCATGTGCAGGTATATCAGGCAGTATAATGCAAGTTACACGACAGTAACAAACTATCCAAAAATCTCAGTGTCTAAATAAAACTAATATTTTTCCCTAAACTTATATTTCCCCTATGGATTGGTAGAAGGATTTTGCTAATAACAGCCCTCAAGCATTTAAGCGGTTCTAAGATTTCCTATAATCATGCCTGATTACTTAAGCACAGTTTTTCCTGTGGGTCGCTGAGAGTGATGGTGGGGACACTCCCACCTTTACTTTTTGTTTTCTGTAACCACGCATTGTTCCCATTGGAGACACAGTACCACATGGGAATCTTTGATTCTATGACTACTCAGCAACCTGGAGAATGGCACCTCATTCTTGCAGAATGCCTCCAAGCTGGCACATCGGCTTTACCTTCACCTGGCTGTTACAGTACTTAACCCTGTTGGGAAAGTAGCTTTCAGATAGTGAAATATATGAAATGTAGGATGCCTGGACAAAGCTTATATTAATTATCCTTAAACTGATCTAAGTGTTTAATGCAATTTCAATCAGTACTCAAGTCCAAATGGGAGTAAATATTTGCCAAACACGTCAGGTAAATATTTCTACTCAGAATATATAAATATTAAAATAACATTAATAATTCCATATAATATGCAAACTATTTGAACAGATACTTCATATAGAGTACCTGAGAGTGGTAAGTAAGAAAATGAAAAGATGACCAACATTATTACTCACTTGGAAAATGCTACTTATATCCACAGTACAATACTACTATGTACATGTTAGAGATGTAACAATAAAAATGCCTTTGTACCAAATGTTGGCTAGGATGTAGAGCAACTGGAACTTTACCACAATGCTGCTGGAATGCAAAATTAGTAGTTTCATTGAAAAATAGTTCAGTGATGTCTTATAAACATGCACTTAACATGTGAAGCAAACATGCTACTCCTAGATATTCACCCAAGGAAAAAATATACATGACCCCCCAGAAACATCTCCATGAATATTGACAATATCATGTATTATACTACATAAAGCTGAAAAAATATCAATGTGTATCAACAAGAGAATGGATAACCAAATCATGGTAGTCATATGACAAGAAAGATTATTGCAAAATTCTTCAACATAGCAAAACACTGAGAACAAAAACTCACAGTTTTCATCAATGGTGGAATTTATTACTTGCTGTAGTCATACAAAGGAAGTCTACTCAACGATGTAATAAATAAATGAAATATAGGAGAGTGTATTCACCAGGATAAAACAAAACAACAAAATTGAAGGGAAGGGTTCATTGTAGAAAAATAGATTTATAATGTTATGTTTATAGAAAAATGAAGGTGACAAAACAACACACTATCTAAGGATTCATATGAATGTGATAGACTTTATATTTTTAAACAAAGCAACAAAATTATTAATATAAGATTTGGCAATTACTCTGAAGGGGAAACTACAGGAAAGGGGTACACGAAATTCCTCAAATGTATTGGCAAATTTCTATTTTTTAAGATACATGAATGTGTGCATATTCACTTTTATCATCTTCATTTAAGCATAATATATGCTTTATATGTACATAATATTGGTGTATGTTAATATGTATGTATATATAATTTATATATAATTAATGTTTAAATATATTTCAGTTTTTTAAAGATCGCAAATAGTAAATGAGGTTCATTTTTTACTAAAAAGCAGACTAGCTGTGTTTTACAATGAATTTCCCTAACCCCAAAGTCCATGTTTTAAACTACCAATATATATAGCCTTAGAAAAGTAATTTCAGAACAACTGCTATTTCAGAGCAACTGTGCATGATAAAGGGAAAGGAATCACTGTATGTTGAACCCCTGGATAGAAAGAGAGCTCCAACTTAATTTTCTTTAGCTAGAAAGTCAATTTATATTTGCAGCGCCTAACTAAATGAAATAGGTGGAAAGAAATAGGAAATGATTAAGGGAAGAGAGGAGAGGGCAAACAAGATTAGATGAAACTTCCTTGAAATTTATGTAAAGAATGTAAAAATTAATGCTTTGATTTAGTACCTGAATACAGCAAGCAAATCCTTGTACCAAGAAATGTAGAAAATATTTTAATGTGGGGACGAAAATTTAAAAAAGTAAAAATTTCTTTGTATATATTAAAATAATTACTGTATAATTATTACGACTTTTCCTTACTAATTTATTTTATATACTTTTTTTAAAAATACTACCTATACCAGCTTTCTTTGACTTCTTATCATTCTCAATTAATCTCTTCCACAGCATCTTAGCTGCTTATTCTTCATAAGAAACACTCAGAAATATTTTTCCTATTAAAGTAAACATTATTATGAGAAAAAAATGAAATCCAAAATTCATACTTGGGCTGAGTGACTTACAGACTAGATTAAGCAGTAGCTAGACTTCCCCAATTTCCCTCCTGGCCCTTCCTCATAAATATTATGTGAACGTTGGTATCTGTGTCTCAGTTATCCCATGTATAAAATGAAAATAATAAGTTGTACTTTACAGGATTGTTGTAAATATTAGAGTTGATTGATGTGTATAAAATTCTTAGAACAGGGTATAACATATATAAAAATCTGTATAAATATTGTTTTTTATTGTCCTACCAACTTCTGTATATATAATAATGCACTGTGTGACATATTGCATATGAAGTTATTCAATATGTTAATTTGCTGGAATTTCAATAGTAAAATATGACAAGTGTATGGATTCATTGGATGGGCACTGTGAGGAAAGAAATTTTATTCCCACCATGGGTGATTACCAAAAGGCCACACATGTACAGGATAATATGGAAGTGTAGACACTGAGATAATTGCCTTCAGAGCAAGTCTGTTGAGCTGGTAGTTGTAGAGTTGGGGCAGCTAATAGTTGTGAGTTATGAGGAGGAAATACGAAATTTTGAGGCTAAGCTAGCATGAGTCTAAATTGCTAATAAGCACAGAACTTTTGAAGTAGTTTTCATTAAAAAGAGTCAGTACCAGCCCTGGCTGGTGTGGCTCAGCAGATTGAGTGCTGGCCTATGAACCAAAGGGTCGCTGGCTCGATTCCCAGTCAGGGCACATGCCTAGGTTGTGGGCCAGGTCCCCAGTAGGGGGCATGCGAGAGGCAACCACACACTGATGTTTCTCACCCTCTCACTCCTTCCCTTCCCCTCTCTCTAAAAAAAAAAACAAAAAAAAGAGTCAGTACCAGAAGAAGGATGAAAGCTAAAGGGATAACCTAAAGATAAACAAATTGAAGTCATGTTTCCACAGATTATATACAGAAATCTTCATGGAGGAAATCTTCTTACTTCATGGGGTTATATCCCTATAAACCCAATGTAAAGTGAAAATATCAT
This sequence comes from Pteronotus mesoamericanus, assembly GCF_021234165.1. Classification (NCBI taxonomy): domain Eukaryota; kingdom Metazoa; phylum Chordata; class Mammalia; order Chiroptera; family Mormoopidae; genus Pteronotus; species Pteronotus mesoamericanus. The sequence goes on along the minus strand of NW_026555245.1, from coordinate 26,838,248 downwards.
TAAGTCAAAAATGCATTTGATATGTCTAACCTACTGAGCATCACAGCTTAGCCTAGCCTATCTTCTAACAAAATGCAATCATCTAACACAACGAAAACGCTGCAGAGTGTCAGTTGTTTGCTATCATGAAAGTATGGCTGACAGGGATCTGGGGCTCGCTGCCACTGTACTGCAGAGTTTCAAGTGTTCTGCAAACACTAGCCTGGGAAAACGTCAACATTAAAAATTTGAAGCGCAATTTCTACCAACAAAACATCACTCTTGCACCAGCATAAAGCTGAAAAATTCAAAGTTGAACTATTACAAGTTGGGGACTTTCTGTACTTGAAATGGGGACAGGATTCTTTTGCCTAACTTTTTTTTTAAATGATGCAGAATAGGGGCAAAGATTCTTGTTTGTTGGGCAAATTCCATGGTATCCTTTTTGTGGGAACTTGGGAAATGGGCTGAATAATACACATATTAAAACCAGAATGATTATGTCCCAATTAAAAAAAAAAGTGGCAAACTGAAGTATAAGATGAAGTCATAGAAAACCTGGGTGATATAAATTGGGCCATTTAACAGTTTTCTCTGGTAAAATTTTCTGAAGCAGCTACAGGGAATTAAGAGAGATTTAGAAAAAAGAAAGGGAAGGAAGGAAGGAAGAAAGGAAGGAAGGAAGGAAGGAAGGAAGGAAGGGAGGAAGGAAGGGAGGGAGGAAGGAAAGCTGGCTTGTGGATTAACTTCTCTTTAAAATTTTTTAAGTGATATATAAATAAATATTGCACTTATCTTTCAATTATCTTTTGCTGTTGAAGAGTTTCTACATACAATTTTCTGAAAAATTAAATATACTTGGATGTCATGGATTTGATTTCTGCTTCTTGTTATTGTCAGTGATCTTTTTAATCTCCCTGCATTATTTCAGTCTCAACCCTTAAATACTTTAGTGAGTTATGTATGCTTTTTTAAAGTATAAAAAAGAAAAAAACTGTTGAGATCAACCTTTAGCTTTTTATGTATAAAATTCAGAGATGAAAATTATTCTTAAAAATTATTTAAACTCTGTAAAACTTGTTTTAAGAACCTGTGTGGTACTTAAAATACCTGATTTATTTGCTTCTATTCAACTTGCTTTCTTTTGATTTTTTTTGCACATCTGTTTTTCCATTTTTAAAAAATTTTAAACTGTATTTTAGCCATTGCCTAAAAAATAAACTGTGAAGCTTAAAACATATTTTTTTTCACTGTAAATGTTTGTTTCCAAAGATGCCAAACCCTTTTCAATGTAGAATGAAGAGGGTAAGAAGGTTATCATACAGTTTCAAATAAGAGTCAAGAGATAGGTCATTAATTTAATCATATTGAATTTATATTTGATATTCCAATGCCCAACATCCCAACTCATATCTTTTCCTTCATTATTCAGATTGGTAAAAAGTTGACATCAATCTCAATTTTGGTTCACTCTTAAACTCTGCTCCAGTAGAATCTTAGAATCCAATTGCCATGAGAGTATATATATTATACATGTGTTACCGACCTCCAATTTCTGTTGCTTTCTTGCAAAACTATGAGTGAGGGAATATATAGGGTGTGAAATTGTTTGACTGAATCATCTGTCCTTGTGCTGGTGCTCTTAAAATTCTGATTCATCCCAAAAATCTTAATCTTCCCCAAGGCTGGCTATTTTCTCTTTATCTCTGGTAAATTTCTTCACCTATTCATACCTATATGGTAAGCCCAACAAAAGTTTCAGAAGCTGCCAATGCTGTTTACATATGAACATCTTATTTTTACTCTAAAGAGTATTTTCATCTCCTTGTATTTAATTCTCTCCACAAGATCTATATAAAACATATGAAATTAATTTTAACATAACAGAGTGGGGGAAAAATAGGTTTACAGTTGTTCATATGGAAAATAATACAATAATTAATGAGTAATAATATAAGAATAAACACTTGTGTTTTGTGTAATCACAACTGTAAACCTACTTTTGCAGCACCCTATATTTAGCTAACCTAATATATCCAAAATATAATCATTTCAAATTGTGATCAATATAAAAGTTATCCATGAGCTATTATACATTATATTTTATACTCAATTCTTAAATCTACTATGTACTTTACCATTATGGCACATCTCAATTTACAAGCTAAATTTTGTTGGTAATATTTGATCTATATGTATTTTTTTAAATGTATAGTTGAAAAGTAGATTTACACAATGATATTGTTTCAAATATAAAGTTTTGTAAATAACAAAATCAAGTATCTATTTTTATAATTAAATTTAAATTAACTATAAAAATAAAATAAAAATTATATATTCAGCTCCACTAACCACATTTCAAATGCACAACTCTAGTTGTTCCCTTTGTTTTAAAGTGTCCTACCCCCAAACCCACTTTCCTAATGCTCTTGCCTTCTTGTAATCTTTGTGCAAACCTCACCATTTAAATAAGTCCAACTTCTCTACATTAATTCATGTCCTTGAGTGGCCTGAGATTCTTCATTTTAATTATCCTGCTTTAAATACATTTTCTTTGTTATTCTTTATTAATTTCACCTTCAAATATTTTATATTGTTAATTAATTTATTATATTTTATAGTTTCCCCGTCTTCCTATATGTAGGCATTATGAGGAAAAGTCTTTATTTTATTCAATGATATAGCACATGCAGCTAAAACAATGCTCAGCAGATAGTAGGTGCTCAATTAAACAATGTTGAATAAATGGATTTTCCCCAAAATATATTGCAAAGTATTCGGTTAAATGAGTTAATCTCTTTTTCACAACTGACAGGCAAAGACATTGATTTTGGTTGCATGCTAACTTGAACTTTATGATAAAGTGAGGCATGGTTTCTTCTCCCTGTACTGCATAAGAGGAAAACACAGACAATCTGACAGAGAAGTGATGAGATTCAAGGTATGTTTGTTCTGTGTCCTCAGTCTTTGTTCTTTCCAAGAGCTATTATTTAGGATAAAATAATAGTTATTTTTGGAGTAAGACAGTGTGAGAAGAGATCACTTGCTTTCCTGAATATATTGGATGTTATAATCATTTACAATAAGACAGCACCAGTTATGCTATCTCTTTCATGAAGATGTACTGGTACCTTATTGTTAATCTTACAAAGCCTTTTTTTTTAAATTTATTTACTTTTTAAATACATTTGTCTCTGCCCCCTCCCACCTTTCCTCCCTCAGCTCTTCCCCTTTGGTTTTGTCCATGAGTCCTTGCTGTATGTTCCTTGACTTTCCCCTTCCCTTCCCTTTCCCTGCCCCCCCCTTCCCTCTTGTCTCTGTTGATTTCTTTTCCTTTCAGTGTTGCTGGTCATATTTTCCTTGCATCTTTGCATTGTTGGTTAGGTTCTGCTTATAGGTGAGATCATATGGTATTTGGCTTTCGCCCCCTGGCTTATTTCGCTTAGCATGATGCTCTCCAGTTCCATCCATGCTGTCGCAAAGTTTAGTACTTCTTTTTTTCTTTCTGCTGCGTAGTATTCCATTGTGTATACGTACCATAGTTTTTTGATCCAGTCATCTACTGATGGGCATTTAGGTTGCTTCCAACACTTGGCTATTGTCAATTGTGCTGCTATGAACATTGGGGTGCATAGGTTCTTTCGTATTGGCGTTTTGGTGTTCTCAGGGTATAGTCCCAGCAGGGGAATCGCTGGATCAAAAGGCAGTTCCATTTTCAGCTTTTTGAGGAAATTCCACACTGCTTTCCATAGTGGCTGCACCAGTCTGCATTCCCACCAACAGTGGACTAGGGTTCCCTTTTCTCCACAGCCTCGCCAGCACCTGTTGTTTGTGGATCTGTTTATGATGGCCATTCTGACCGGTGTGAGGTGGTACCTCATGGTGGTTTTGATGTGCATTTCTCTGATGGCTAGTGATGCTAAGCATCCTTTCAAATGCCTCTGGGCCCTCTGTATCTCCTCCTTAGAAAAGCATCTGCCCAGGTCCTTTGCCCATTTTTTGATTGGATCATTTGTCTTCTTGGAGTGGAGTCGAGTGAGTTCTTTGTATATCTTGGAGATCAAACCTCTATCTGATGTATCATTAGCAAATATATTTTCCCATATGGTTGGCTCCCTTTTCATTTTGCTGATGTTTTCTTTCGCCGTGCAGAAGCTTCTTATTTTGATGAGGTCCCACTTGTTTATTCTTTCCTTTATGTCCCTTGCACAAAGCCTTTTCCTTCTCTTCTATATTGATTATCATAGTAAACACTGCCTTGAAATGTGTTGACATCACGGACTTGCAATTTTATGCCACAATACTTCATGATTTTGATAGAAGAAACTAAAGAGGAAAGTACCAAGTCCAAATGTGTACAGCAAACTGATGGCAAAAAGTTGTGATTCTCATTCCTTATATGAATTGGAACTCTATGTGTTCCCTATATTTGCACCATTGATTGAGACATTACTATGCTAACAGAATCCACAAAAGCAACAGATGGATAACTTTTATTTTTATCTAAAAGATAGGCTGATATCTTAATGTCATTTTATTTTTAGTACCTTGTGTCCCTCACTCACATATTGTTGCCGTTTCTTAGGCTGTTTAAATTGGTTGGCAAAAATCTCAAAAAATCCCTAATCTCAACAGTATTAGAAGATGATTTTCTCCTCCTTATCAAGTCTGTCTCCAGATTATCACTAAAATTCTAAAATTACCATGCCTATTTTGGATTTAGCTTTATTCATTCTCATCACATAGATTATAGTCTGTTCTCTATACTAGGAGGCTTGATTTATACAAAACCTATGGCTTCATCTTATTGTATCTATTTTAAATAGATCCAATTTGAATTTATTTGGTTCAATTTATTTCCCAAAATTTATTAGTGAAATTTGACCGTACCTCGGATATTGACTGATTAATTAATATCCTAAACTCTGTTTATTTTAGTTTACAGCTGAAACTAGAGCCTGCTCTGGCAAATGTTAACCCAGCTTTTTAGAAAACTCCCAAGCTCTAAGAAAGCTACACAATGAATTGTTTTTGTATTCTATCAGTTATGTGCATAATACTTTTTTGAAAGAGAGGTTTGGGTTAAGGGAGTAGGACTAGAAGTAGACAAGTAACCTGTAAAAATAACTTTACATTACACTACAGATGGGCAAATAATAACTGCTAGCTATTAAATTGATCCAAGTGATCATGCAATTTTAGTGAAAAGTCAATCAGAAGAAAATTATTGTATTAAAATATAATTACATTAAGTTTCTTATTATGGTTGCTTTTTACTTTGGGGGAACATTCCAGAATCTTAATAATAATTCATAAGTATCATTTGCTGAAAATCCAGTTTGAATGAAATTAGGAGACAAAGACTTTCCTGGCTAAAACTGAAACTGATCGGTGCCATCAAGCAAGCTTTCAGCCTTCAAGTTCTTTCATGAAGGGACTCTGATAGATCAACATAATTCTGACTCTAAAACTATAGCTAATGACCACGTTTACTGACACACACAATAATCTTGCTGAAATTATCTGCCTGGCATCTGACTTTTAGACATTGGCCATAAAACTTGAAATATTAATTTTGTATTTGGAATATTTATTTTTTCCTCTTCTTATATCATTGGAATCATTTATAGCAACTGAACATATCCCTAAGTCCCTGGCAACAGTTTTAGTGAAATGAAAATTTAGTCCATTATAGTTGAATTCAGATCAATGAAAGGAAGATGTATTGATATTTGTGCAGTTCATACTTTGTCTATAGAAATGCTCCCTGCCAATCACTGCAGAGGTTTTTCTCCTCAGAGAAATAGCAATTATACAGATACCAATGTCCCCCTTTTTTTGAGAACTGCTTTCTTAGGAAAACTAAGTAGCAGAATGTATTCAGTACTAGGCACTAATGCCCTATAACATTTTGTAAGGTATTTTAATTGTCCCTGTTTACTGTTTTATAATTTATTTATATTTTATATTATAAATTTATTTATAATTTATTTTATTTATATTAAACTGGGTGTTTACTAGAGGTATTTTGAGATTCAGCAAAAGGATAAACAATATTTTCAATACATAACATATTTTAATTTTTTGGTATTAGTTCAAAATGAAGAATGAGGAACTATAAAATCATAAATGACGTATTTACTTAGAATACTTTTTTTTTCTGCTCACCATATGCTGACATAACAGAAAAGCAGAGTTCCTCTAAAGTCTGGAAGTGATCTATTTATATGTATCAAGTATTTTGCAAAGTGGAAAGTGATTACATGGAGAACACCTGAACACAAAGATGTAATTAAAATTAGTGTACTTTTATACAGTAGTTTAGATGAAGTATTGGGTAAATATACTTAATAAGATTACACATGAATTGAGAATATTTGAATAGTACTTCTTTATACATATTAGATTATATGTCACAAGTTAAAAAAGAGTATATTAGTCTCCTTTGAGACACGATATTTGAGAAAAGGCAGATTAGATTTCCTAAGTGCTTGTTTATTTTTTTTATTGTTGTTCAAGTACAGTTGTCACCATTTCCCCGCCTCCGCACCGGTGCCCTCTTCCCACCCTCAAACTTACACCCTTTGGCTTTGTTAACGACTCCTTTATACATGGTCCTTGATGGCTTAACCCCATTATCCCTGTCACCCCTCCCCTCTGGTCACTGTCAGTTTGCTCTTTATTTCAATCTCTGATTATATTTTGCTCGCTTGTTTGTTTTGCTGCTTAGGTTCCACTTACAGGTGAGATCATTCACCAACTGGCTTATATCACTTAGCAAATAAATAAATGAATCAGTGTTTCTTAATGAAAATATAATGTGAGATATATATGTATTTTCAAATTTACAGTAGTCACATTAAAAATTTAAAATAGTGGAGACACAAATAAATGAAAGCACATACCATGTTCATGAATTAGAAGAATTAACATTGTTAAAATTTCCATACTACCCAAAGAAATCTATAGTCCCTATCAAAATACCAAGGACATATTTCACAGGTATAGAACAAATATTTCAAAAATTTATATGGAACTATAAATGACCCTGAATAGACTCAGCAATTTTGAGAAAGAATGAAGTAGGAGGGATCACAATATCTGATATCAAACTATATTACAAGGCCACTGTAATCAAAACAGTGTGGTGCTGGCACAAGAACACATATATAGACCAGTGCAACAGAATAGAGAGCCCATAAATAAACTCATATCAGTATGGTCAGTTAATATTTGACAAAGGGGGCAGGAACAAAAAATGGAATAAAAACACCCTCTTCAAGAAATGGTGTTGGGAGATCTGGACAAATACATGCAAAAAAAATGAAACTACCAACTTACACTCACGATTTAAATCGTGAAAGATTTAAATATAAGTAATTACACCACAAAAGTTCTAGAGGAAAACATAGGCAGCAAAATATTAGTTATCCTATGCAACAATATTTTCACCAATATATAACCTAGGGTAAGGGATATGAAGAAAGGAATGAACAAATGGGACTACATCAAGCTAAAAAGCTTCTTCATGGCTAAAGAAAACACCAACAAAGCAGAAAGGGAACTAACCATATCAGAAAATATGCTTACCAATGATACCTTAGACAAGAATTTGATCTCCAAAATGTATAAAGAACTGACATGACTCAACACCAGGAAGAAAAACAATCCAATTATAAAATGGGAAAAGGACCTGAATAGACACTTCTCCAAAGGGGGCATGCAGAGGGCCCACAGACACATGAAAAAATGCTTAACATCACTGCCATGAGAGAGATGCAAATTAAAACCACAGTAAGATACCACTGCACATCAGTCAGAATAGCCATCACTAATAAATCAACAAATGACAAATGCTGTGAAGTTGTGGAGAAAATGGAATCCTGGTACAGTCTCGGTGAGAATGCAAACTGGTACAGCTACTGTGGGAAACAGTATGAAATTTCCTCAAGAAAAACTAAAACTGGAACTGCCTGTTGACCCAGCAATCCCACTGCTACAATCAAACCCTAAGAATCCTAAATCACCAATTCAAAAGAACCGATGCACGTCAATGCTGATAGCAATGTTATTTACAATAGCCAAGTGCTAGGAAGAGTCAAAATGTCCATCAGTAAATGAGTGGGTCAAAAAACTGGTACAATTACACAATGGAATACTATGCAGCAGAAAGAAGGAAGGAACTCCTAGGAACCCTTCTCAACAGCATGGATGGAACTGGACAGTATTATGCTACGTAAAATAAACTAGGTGGTGAAAGACAAATAACATGTGATCTCACCTATAAGTGGGACTTAATCAACAAAACAAACAAATGAGCAAATTTGAACAAGAGACATTGAAATAAAGAACAAACTGACAGGGACAAGAGGGGAGGGTGGTAATGGGAGGAAGAAGGGAAAGGGGCAAAACAAGGAACATGCATAGAGGACTTGTGGGCACAGGCGATGGGGGAGATTGACTGTGGGAGTCGAGAGACGGGGTCAGGGTGAGCAAGGGGGGAAAAGGCAGGACGACAGCAACTGAACAACAATACGTTTAAAAAATGTGAACCAGTGGAATTTATTTAATGATATATTTAACACAATATATCCAACTATTATATTAATATATAAATAATCAAAATTAATAATGAGAAATTTCACATAACTTTACTCATAGTAAATTTTCTAAATACATATTTTATACTTACAGTTCACCTTATTCAGATACTACATATAATTCAAAAATAATTTATCTCTCTTCAGGTTTCTTCAAAGTTATAGTAGAAAAGAGACACATATAACAGTGTTTTTCCAAACAAACGTAAATTTCCAATAACTAAACAGAAAACCAAAAGATCGTTTTCATTTAATATTTGACTCAATATTGGCAGAATTAATTGTTTTATTTGAGAATGACACTTAAACAAAAGATTTAATTTCAAAATTACACCTGCCTGACTTAACTAAATCACCTAACACTTTTGTAATTCCAAATTCAGAAACATGATAAAACTGTAAGCCAGCTAATTTTTGTTACTATAAACATTTTTCTTAAATCTTTCTATCAGTTTTTGTAGTTAATTTAGACAATGAATGAAACTCATTTTCTGTATTGGTTAATGTAAGACAATGTCTAACATCATCATTACTGATTTGTACTGTATTAAAATTCATTTTCGACACAAATCCTTGTAGCTGTATAACTGGGTCACAAATATGCTTTTTATTTTCTTGTAACCCTAACCTGAACTCCTTCATTTACAATTCAATATCTGTGAGAGAAATATAAACCACAAGGCCACTGCTAGTCTTTGATTAAATTTTTTTATCAAGCTTTTGTTTTACTTTAAGCTTGTTTACTGTTTTGATTTTACTTTAATCTTGAATTTTAGTTAAGAGTAGAATAAATTTGGTAAAACTAAAAGTCTCCCACTATATAAATACTAAGCACTGTCAAATAACTAACTCATTAAATTCATTATCTTCTGATTATCTTAACAATCATATAAATTGCCCAACACTGACTGGTTTTAACAATTGTATCCATGATATTTCCCAAAGAGTCTGCTTTAAAAAAACAGTGCAAATATTTTCAATATGCAGTACAGTGAAGCAAATCAGTAAGGGAAATATCAGTCTTTTGTATTAAAATTCCAAAGAATCCAGATTATTACCTAAGAAAGCTGGAGTTGTTTGAAATAGCAAATTTTTCTTTCATATGTAGCTGGTATTCCTCTATGGTGAAGATTTTTTAAAAATCTGTGTAAGAGTTCAATGTTTATGCTAATTAATTCAATAAAACTTGGACATCTTGTGAGATAAAACAAACTGAATGTAGTAATTTTACAGTAACTTTTACATTGCAACTCTCACCCAAATCTAAAGAAAAGAAATAAATCAACAAACAAGTGTTGGTGAGGGTGTGGAGGAAAGGGAACCCTAGTGCACTGTTCGTGGGAATACAGACTGGTGCAGCCACTGTGGAACACAGTATGGAATTTCTCAAAAAAATAAAAATGGAACTGCCTTTTGACCCAGCAATTCCCTTGCTGGGAATATACCCTAAGAGTCCTGAAACACCAATTCAAAAGAATTTATTCACCCTAATGTTCATAGCAGCACTATTTACAATAGCCAAGAATTGGAAACAGCCTAGATGTCCACTGGTGGATGAATGATTAAAGTGAGAAAGGATTGACTGTGGGAAGTGGGGGTGGGTAGGCAGGGGAAAAAGGTGGCAGGAAAACGGAGACAACTGTATTTGAACAATAAAAAAAAGTAAAAAAAAATAAAAAAACAAAAAATACACCCCACAACTGTAGTACATTTACACAATGAAATACTAGGCAGCAGTAAAAAAAAAAAAAAGAAGGAATTCTTACCTTTTGGGACAGCATGGAAGGAAATGGAAACTTATGCTAAGTGAAATAAGCCAGTCCATGAAAGTCAACTACCATATGATCTCATTTATAAGTGATATCTAATGAACAAAATAAAATAATGGAAAAAAAATAGAACCAGAGGTAAAGAATCATGGAACAGACTGACAATTATAAGAGGGGACTGAAAATTGGAGACTGATTGAAAGAATAAGAAGGGTTAGTCAAAGAACATGTATGAATGACCCATGGACATGGACAACAGTGTGGGGACTGACTATGGGAGTGGGGGGTGGGCTAAGTAGGTGGGGCAAAGAGGGAAAAGTAGAACAACTGTAATAGCATAAGAAAATAAAATATTTTTTAAAAGAAAAGTACTTAACATTTTCAAACATTTTAATAAATTCAGATTTGATGGGAAATAGAAATTTCTATCTGAATTAGGATATTTAAAAAAGAAAAAGTCTTGTATTCTATAACTGATTTTCAGGTGGTTAAGTGAAGATCTTTCATTTATAGTATCCTTTTTAATTTTTATCTCATGAATTTCCCACGAAATTTCCATAGCAGAAATAATCATTACTTGTTCTTTCTTTGTCCCTTACCTATAGTATAGCTTTGATTTTGTTAAAAATATTCTAAAACCATTTGGTGGATATTTAATTCTGATAGCAAGTAATGTTTTAGATATTGTCTTCTGACCGTTTAAAGGAAACATCAAATTTGCTATGTATTTTTGGGAAAGGTCTCTTTATTTAAACACTTGATTATCTTTAAAATGTCTTTTCTCAAAGTAATGAGCAGCTTTTTCGTTTGCACTGCTGCAGAAAATGCAATTGCCACTCATAGAAACAATTGTTGCATACCTTATTTCAATACATTTATCTTTGCTGTTCCAGTCATAACAGTAGCTCTTCATCTCCACTACATACTGCATCAGAAATATGTCTTTATTTTAAATTAAAAAATGCCCATACTTAATTTTAACCAAAAGTAATTTAATTATGTGGTATTATAAGTATTTCAATTAATTGCCTGTTTTGATTTAAAGAAAGATCACTGTTTCTTGTTTTGTCTGCATAACATAATCAAATAAATAAATTATAATACATTTATTTCTAGAACAATCATTCAAATTAAATCAATCCAATGATACAGACTAGATGAGAGGTGTATTTATATGTAATCATAGGAACCTTACATCACCCAATTGCAAAATAAAATTAAGACAGCATCTTATACAATACAAAAAAAGTAAAAGGGAAAATTATAAAAATAATAAAGTTTTGTGTCAATAAGAGTTTTATGTTTGTTTTTAAATTTAAATGAATTAAGTTAAAAAACATTAATAATTCATTAGATGTATTAGCTACATTATAAGCACTTACTTGCCAAGTATGTCTAGTGGGTACAATATTGAGTGGCACAGATCTAGAATGAAATTATCAGCCTAGGTAGAAAAGGGATTTCTAAAAAGAGATGCTGCTTGAAGAAGCTAATACAGAAATAATGGCACAAACCGTGTTATTGTCTATATAAATTATATCAAGACACGAGATGTTCTAACCCAAAGAAACTCTCTGGTGAGGAACACATGCCCATAGTTAAGATGGTAGCACTAGAAAATTCAGAGCTTGATAACACTAATTGTTCTAATTGTGACTGCAAGTTCACCATAAATGCTATTAATAATTTTCACCCTTTTGGGTTTTCCATAGGGATATGCTAGAATAATGCACAACCAATATGAACATATATCTATCTGTATTTGCAAATTTTTACATTAACCATGTAAAATATGTTCATTTGAATTTTGTGAATAGAGTCAGGTAGAAATAATCTATTCAAGTCTAAAAAATGCTGAAAAAAATGTGATATGCAAACTAAGCAGCAAATTATATGCTGTTATAAATAACCAAGGAAGGTGCTATTTTATTTATCTTTTTGTGGCCATCAGGTATTTTATGGCAATAATATGACTGATCAATTCTTCCCTTATTCATAGTTTCAGCTCTATTCAAAATAGCCAAGATATGGGAACAGCCTAAGTGGTCATCAATTGATAAATAGATAAAGAAGATATGTAACTGTATTCAAGTAAATGTATTCCAAGAGAGCACACACCAAGGCACATAATTACATTACCTAAAATTAAAGATAAGGAGAGAACCTTAAAAGCAGCAAGAGAAAAGGAGACAATTACCTACAAAGGAGTATCCATAAGACTATCAGCTGATTTCTCAAAAGAAATCTTGTAGGCAAGAAGGGGCTGGGAAGAAGTATTCAAAGTCATGAAAGGCACTTTCAAGAGTACTCTATCCAGTAAAGTTATCATTTAGATCTGGAAAGGGCACATAAAGTGCTTCCCAGATAAGTTCAAGTTAAAGGAGTTCATCATCACCAAGCCCTTATTTTTTGGGAAACGCCCTGTCTTGTTTCAGGAAATGTAGCCCTGCTGACAGGTAGAGAGCCCCAAGGCTGGAAATAATCAAGGAGGCCTTGGGAAAACAGGCCCCTTAGGAGATGAAACCTGTTCACCTCTCTCACATCACCCTGCTTGGCCCTGTGATGGCTGGTAGTCAATGATGGGTAAGATCTCTCATGAGGAGAGACAACTTAAAACAGACACAGCCAGTACAGGCAGCAGACAAGGACTTGGGGGACATGGAGAAAGAGCAAAAAGACCCACATCCCTCAGCTCAACTTGGACATGGTTGGAGTCCTCATTCTATCTGAAAGAAGTCTCCTTGTCTCTTGGCAGCTCCCTCCCCGTGCCTGGCTCAGGCCCAAAGCAATACTGGAGAAAGTCCTAAACTGGATCTGGCACTTCCCAGGAGAAATCAGGCCTAGAAGTAAATTCGTTAAAGCGTGCTTTGTTTCTCCCTCAAAAGCTACGATAACCAGCTCATGCTGGGAAGGAAATTTACATTATTCACAGACCCTAACCCTATACCTTTTGGCGCTCTCATGTTTATGCTCTCATGTTGTCTAGTCTCTTAGACCCATGTAAATTGGTGTGTTCCTGCCATTTGCTGTCTTCAAAACATCATCTATTCTCTGTAAACATTAACATACTGATGTAATGAGATAACCTGCACATTCCTATTACCGAGCCCCACTGATAACCTTTTCAAAAAAGGTTTTGGACAAAGGGGTTTGGGGCCTTCTCCACTAGAGGGAAGAGCCATGTCCCCTCTCCTGGCAGAGACGTGTTTGCAATGACTCATGTTTTTCCCCTGTCCGTGACAGCCCTGGGACAGGCTCTGTGGGATTCAGAGCCCCGCTCCCTTCTCAGCTGGCCCAGGGCAGTGACCCTCACATCCGGGAGCCCTGCACTCCCCGCCATGTCGCTCCCCTCAACACTTATTATATGAAATGTTAAAGGGACTTATCTAAGAAAAAGATCAAAAACTATGAACAGTAAATGACAACAAACTCACAACTATCAACAACTGAACCTAAAAAAAAACAAATTAAGCAAACACCTAGAACAGGAAGAGAATTATAGAAATGGAGATCACAAGGGAGTGGGAGGGGGAAGAACAGGGGAAAATGTACAGGGAATAAGCAGCATAAGTTCCATTTTCATCATGGGTGAGAGTTGCAATTGTAGGTACAAAATAGGGAGGGGAAGGTTAAGAATAATATAGGAAATGGAGACTTATATGTACGACCCATGGACATGAACTAAGGAGGAGGGACAGTGCAGGGTGGAGGGGAATAAAGGGGAGAAATAATGGGACAACTGTAATAGCATAATCAATAAAATGTGTATTTAAAAAAGAAGAGGGAGTAAATATATACATTGGAATACTAATTAGGCATAAACAAGTAAAGCACTGCCATTTATAATGACATGAATGGATCTTGAAGGTATTAGGCTAAGTGAAGTAACTCAGGAAGAAACAAAAACCATATAATTTTATTCACATGTGGATTATAAAAATAAAAGTAACAAGCAAACTGTCGAAATAAAAACAAAAACTCTTAGATACAGACAACAGAATGGTGGTTACTAGGTGGTTTTCTCCTAAGAATCAACTGGTCTGCAGTTACCAGTGATTTGGTGTTCTCAGGACTACCCGTTAAGTCCAATGACCCCCTAGAAGGGTCCATAGGACTAAGTAGCCAGTAAAACACATAACTAAATTTCCTTGCAGTAAAATGTAGAGAGGAAAGGAATAGAAAAATAAATGAATTGAGCAAAATTCAGAGAGTTTAGGTTCTGGTTACTGAGTCCTTCCCACATAGGACTGCAGATATGTGCTCCATCAGCAAATTCATAATTTTCAGTGCACAAATCTTGTGCTACCATTGTTAAATTTATTCCTAAGTATTTCATCCATTTTAATTCTATTTTAAATGAGTTTATTTTATTGATTTTACTTTGGATTGTTCTTTTTAAATGTATAGAAATGCAACTGATTTTTGTCTATTCATCTTGCATTTTACAACATTGCTGAAATCATTTTATACTGAGATTCTATTTCAAAATGTACTACAGTAGCAAAGTAGGTTAGTGTTTATATACATTCCCTCTAATTTTTTTAAATAATTTCATTTATTTTAAAACCTGGGACCCTTTATATTTGTTTCTTAAATATTGCACTGGCTAAAGTATCTTGTAAAATGTCAGATGTAAGTTGTGATCCAGTTTTCAGGGGGAAGGTTTTCAGTTTTTCACCATGTAATGTATGGTGTTAACTATGAGCTTGACACGGATATTCTTCATTAGGTAAAGGAAGTTCTATTTTAATCTTAACCTGTGAGGTGTCTTTATCACAAAGAGTATTAGATTTCATAAAATGCTTTTTATTTAGAGTATCATATTAAATTTTTAATTTTTATAGAATATTCATTCTATAAATATGATGCATATTGGAGACTTATTTTTAAAAATTAAATCAAGCTTTTTAAAAATGTTTTATTGTTTATGCTGTTACAATTGTTCCTGTCTTTTCTCCCTTTCACCACCTCCACCCCGCACACTGCTCTCTCCTACCTAAGTCAATCCTCATATTGTTGTTCCTGTCCATGGGTTGTACGTGGGTTAATCCCTTCACCATGTTCTATCCCATCTCCCCTCCTTTCTGGCAGCTGTTAGTCTGTTCTGTGTATCTAAGCTTCTGTTACTATTTTGTTCATTAGTTTATTGTGTTCATTAGATTCTACATATAAGTAAGAATTAATCTTGAATTTCTTGGATAAATAGTATTAGATCATGGGGTATATTTTACATTTTGCTAGAGTCTACTTGGTTTTCTATAATTGTAATGTAATTACAGGCTTACTAAATGCATTCAATGTTTAAACAAATCTTTTTGTAAAAAATTGTTTTCCCTGAGTTTGATTTCAACAGTAAGAATTCCTTCATAAAACCTACAAATTTTCAGCTGAACTCTATCATTATTCTGCCTGGCTTTCCACTGATATGCTCATTATTCCCTGCCTTCAATAGAGTTGACATACCATAAATTTTTACAAGCATAACCCTTAGTCCACAGATACTGCTTCTTTTATCTTTATCTGTTTGTCTATTAATCATCTATCTATTTATCATTTATGTCTCCACCCATCCATCCATTTACCCACCCACCCACTTATCTATGTATCCTTCTATCCATCTACCAATAGCTATATAAATACATGTTTAATATTAATATTATATAGATGTTAAATATGTCATATACATTTAATATTAATTTAACATTTATTAAAACTCTAGAGTTATTATACTATTTACATGTTTCAAGGCTATACAGACATTTAATAACAGGTTAGTATAGTTTCCAAAACTTCAAGGATATTTTTCTAATTACAATTATAATGGACTCTCTTTGAGGCCTTGTAAGAGAGGTTTCTTAATTTTTCCTTGGTTCTAGCTTCTTACACAGAAACTACTACAGTGCGCATTCTTTATTTTATCTTTATTTCTCTGTTACATTAATATGAGCCCACCACACACTCATATTCTAGCAATAGACATAATGCTTTCCTTTAAGAGTAGTTACTCTTAAATTACCTCTTTAAGAGTAGTTAATCTGGGAGACAATTCTTATATTTTTATATACATCTTCCCAGGGATTTAAAATATATTGTGATCCTTTTATATCTTTTCAGTACGTTCTACTGATCACCACAATTTTCTTAAAATAATCTCTCTCTTCAATTTAAACAATCAGGTTTTATAAATTTCATCTTTATTCTCATAATACTCTTATTTTGACATTATATTGAAGCACATATTACAGCCATTTTAATTCAGTTTTTATATTCTGAGAAAAGATTTACTAGAAATAGGGTGCTACAAGCAGAGATTTTTGAAATTGTCTTCTAATACAATTATGTATTTATGCTAATGTATATATTATATCAGCCTTGATTTTTGTTTATTTATATGTAATGAACTGCTAATTCTCTGAGTGGTGGATACTCTGAAATATAAAGTTACTTGGGACCTTATATAATAAGTTAATTTCAATCCATTTTTTTGTAACATATTTCATGTCTCATAAATTCAATGTATTAATAAGTCCTTATCAACATTTACACCTTCACTACTTCTAGTTTATCAGCCTTCACTGAGGGAAATAAAAAAGTGGAAATAAATATGATGCTGTTGTGATGATGATGATGTAATTTTGACTGTCCTCTATAATTAGCTGGTGGATGTGAAACTAAAAACTTCACTCCCTACAACTTCCTAAACAAAATGCATTCATAATAATTTGTTTATAAATTGCATTTATCAGCTATTATTGGGATAAAATTAAATTACCACAGGAACCTATTAAGCATTGTTTAAAATTGTAATTAATAAAACTATTAACAAAAACATCATTCATTTCAATAACCTAGAATTATAAAATATGTATTCTCTCCTACATATTAAAACCCTTCCCCCTAACCACATTGGGAAAGCATAGAGAAAATCAACTCCCATGTCAAACTGGGCTCACGTTTATTAACACACAGTACTGGAATCCAATATCCTATGTGGACTTAAATTTGAATTCTTGTCTACATGTCTCATTGTTCATCTATTCACCATGGGAAAAGCCTAATTCTTGCAACTCACTCTCATACTTTTAGGTATTATATGAGCAACTGAGAGTCCTCTTATTTCTGACAATGATATACATTTTGGAGAACTATAGACCACATCAGAGTTATGATTCCTCTATATTTAGGGAGAGCACATAATCAGGTTACCTAATTTCAGACCTTAAATAGATATTGTAAATATCTGTGTCTAAATTTTGTTGTTGACATCAATTTCATTATATTTACCTAGGTTATTAAAGGCCTTACATGTTATGTAGTATTATGAATAGTTCTGATTTCCATAAAAAGTAGTTTCACTAACCCTTAAAATGTTGAATTGTGATAATTTCCTTCCTTATTTTTACATAGCTAAAGGAATGTGTTCAAATATGTCACTTGTAAACACTATAGTAATAATTTATATACTCAGTAGGGCAGATATATAAAATTACCTGTCCCTGGTTGCTGTGACTCACTTGGTTGAAGTGCCAACTAGAAATGGAAAGGTTACGGTTTTAATTCCCAGTCAGAGCACATACCTAGGTTGTGGGTTTGAACGTTGGTTCAAGAGCAGGCATGTACAACCTTGGTCCAGACGCTGATCCCTGGCCTGGGCGCCCAGCCGCAAACCAGGCACATGTGGGAAACAGCCATTGGATGTTTTTCTCTGGCATTGATTTTTCCCTCTCTCCCTTCCTTTCTCCCTTCCTCTCTCAATGGTGTCCAAAGTTTTGCTGTCTCTGGGACATGCTAGAAGAAGAGGAGCTGTCTTAGGCCCACATTAAATACACAAACACTAACAAAAACTGCTGAGCAAAAAAAAAGTTTTAAGTAAATTTACGATTTTGTGTTGGGCCTCATTCATAGCCATCCTGGGCCTCAGGTTGGACACCCCTGTGTCTAAATGAAATGAAAAACAATTTTTTAGTCAGGTGAGGATGTTTTTTAAAAAACAGCAATGATTTGTAATACATAATCAATATTTGAAAAATAAAAAGGTCTTCCTTCTTTAAATACTTTTAAAAAAAATTTATTGTTTTTCAGTTAAGTTGTCCTGCTCTTTTCCCCCCTTCCTCACCCCAACCCCATCCCCCTCTACTCCCACAGTTAATCCCCCACCGCTGCCAGTCCCCGCCCAGGAGTCCTTTATTTGCATTTCTTTGCTTGCCCCACCCATCCCCTTCTTTCCCTTATCCCAGTGCCCTCTACCCTGTAGTCACTGTCAATTTGTTCTTTATTTTCAAGTCTCTGGTTCCATTTTGCTCATTGTTTTGTTGATTAGGTTCCACTTATAGGTAAGATCAAAGTTCTGCCCTAAGGCAAAAATATAAATTGTACTTTTTCCAGCTTCTTTAGAATTGACCTCCATTTTAATGTGCTATAGGACAAAGGATTAAAAATTTTAAGAAAAAAAGAACAGAAAGATTGTTTATATATTAGATAAAATTTAAATATTAATTAAGTTAAAAAATTAATTTAATTAAAATTATATAAAACCAAGCAGGAAAAAAGAGGGTATATTTTAGAATTTAAAACACTGTAAACATATGAAATATTGCTGAACATATAAAACTTTGATGTAATCTTTTCCATGTAGATATCCTAATACCTTCTAAAAGGTATAGGTAAAAGTAAATTGACAATTATCTTTCAATATGTAATAACACACATTATTGCTAAAACAACTCATCTCTCACCCTGCCTTCTTCCCTCCATACCACCCCATTCTTCTGGAGCAACACCTCTGGCATGCTTCCAGTCGGTGAATGATTTTGGATGTGAGGTAAGCAACAACACTCATTTCTGTCACAATTAGTAGATATTCTCTAACACGCTTTCCCTTCCTATGTATTCCCTGTAAATGTCCTAGATTGATGCTCAGGTGTATTCTAAATATATGCTTATGTCCTTTTACTCCCCATCTATTTCCAATACTTATTCACATTGATATTTATTCTAGGTAAGGAGTGGATCAAGGTTGATTTTAGTTACACTGACGTAATCTGAATTAAAGTGGGTTGAATGTCTGTGGAGAAGCATAACTCTAAATCAATCCTTTTCCTCAATGAAAAATATTTTTCTACATTAAAGAAACTCTTCTCGTATTAACATTTACATTCTTATTTTCCCCCATTTAATTTTGATTCTATAAAACTTAAAATATATACCTAAATAAAGACACAAAACACTTCCTCTTTAATTATATATATAAAGGTGTGCTTATTCATTCATAATTAAAGCTTAAAATATCATGATAAATGGTTAAAATTAACAGGGTTTTTAGTGATAATTTGCACCAACCCTGCTTTTTATTATTTATAAGACATTGAATGATCTGCCATTGAACCATCTTCTTGTAGTCCAGTCCTGGGCTCTGAGCGGTGCCTATCCAGTTAAACCCTGTAAAGCATACTTGACAAGATATGGATGGATGGAATATTTTCTACTACATGAAAATAATTTCACTTTTATTCTGTTAGTGTATATAAAGCAGGTATATGTCTGCATTGAAATCACAATGACAAAGTTATGAATTCTAGGTTTTATTCATAAAAGTCTGTGAGAAAATTGTCCTACAGTTACATTTTTGCTGCATGAGGTACTTAAATGAGAGGAGTCTTGTATAATATTGGTAAGTACATTTCAATGCTTATTGTAGGAAAAGTATATTAGGTTGATGAAAAATGCACTAAAGAGATTATCATCATTTGAAAGTGCCAGAGATGAATTCTACATTTAATAGAGCTTTTTTCATGAAAAAAGCATAATACAAAATTGAAAATCTTTATCAATGCTGTAATGTTCATTTATAGGCAAATTCAATAATAATTTCTAATTGTAAGAAAGTCCAGTGCAAAAAAAAAAATTTAAATGAGTTCAGTAGGAGATTAAGAAACTTAGTAACAAACACAAAAAGAAGAACTCTTGGTCTTCTTGAAATAAAGCAACCTTGCCCTTTAATACATGTACAATTTAACAAAATAAAAATATGCAAATGAAAGTAATATATTTATCTTGAGAAAGGTAAAGTTTTAAAATATAATCAAGCTGAAATATTATAAAATGAGTTCTACTGCAACAATATTTTAGTATAATAGCAGAGATGTCAGTTAAGCAATTTGCAAAACATATATTTTCCTGCTGTGTTTGCAAGATTACCTTGTGAATCATCAGGATCTATAACTGTAAAGGCTTTTGATTTACATTTTCCTGAAATGCAAGGCCAGAAAGGACATTAGAGATAAGACAAACAACATGATGATCTAGTAGCTACAATACCAATAAAAAATAAACAAATAGGTCTCTTCTTCTCAAAGTCTGGGGCTGACACTCATTTTCTTTTTGCAACAAATAATTCTCTGCAAATATAGACTTTTTATATGGATTACTTTGGAACAGCATTTTTACTGAGGTTTGTTCATGTATTTTATATCCAAAGTGATATTTGAGGTTAAAGGTGGTGTGAGAGGGTCTCTTTATCTGTGACATTTTCCAGAATCTTCATAACCTTTCATTCCTGTATTTTCGGCCACACTCTATTTTCCTTTGCTCCCTTAATCAAATAGTTTTTTTTAATTTGTATTTCAATGTCAGTACATTCTTACTGACATTGCTTGCATTAACTTTTTTCAACATCTCTTGTACTTTTCAAGCATGCCTGCTTTCTCCCCCCAAAAATTGACAACTAGTATTTACCCACTTCTTTATACATGCCAGAAATTTAAGTAATTTTACATGTCTCTCTCTCCATATGCATACACACACCTACACACCACATGCATACATGTGACATATAGACCTAAGATATATGTGATACATATATGTATATCTTTAGCTTTATTTATTGTGACATCCTAGAATAGTGGGAACCCAGTAGTAATAAACATGCCTACAACTGGGATGTTGTAGTAACTACCATTGTTCAAATGAAATAAACCAGAGCTATTTGAAAAACTGTTGGTGCCAGAGCAAGATACGCCTGGAATATTTGTGTGTCAGAAAGCGAGGCCCTCTATCCTCAAAAAGTGATCCTGGTCTGTTTAAAGGCAGAAAACAATGTGAAAAATCTCTCATTGGCAAGATCTAGGACAAGTTTAGCAATACAAAATGAATTATTAACCACACAATAAAATATATATGTGATTTCATAACAACATAAATAAACAATTGACTAAATTAATATATTGGATTGAAGAAACTGCTTTTTCTTACACTACAAATCCCAACTAAACATGTGAAAAATGGAGAAATTAGATAATTATTTTTGACAATCACTATAGTAATAACTTTTTTGGTCAAGAATTGAAATAGGTACTAGTATTAATGGAGCAAAATATGATAAGTTAAATATTTGTGGAACCTTGAAGTATGGTTCCACAGCATATTTATAAAATATTTAATACTACTTATTACTAAACACAAAATTACTAGAGATTACTAAATCTTTAGTAATGATTAGTGATAATTTCACCAAAAGTGTACATCTTGAATCTAATCATGCCAAAACATCATGCTAAATTGTAATAAATTCTACAAAATGATTGGCTGATACTCTTTAAATACTATCTCAAAGTCAGACAAAAAACAAGCAATCTTACCACATAGAAGAAGACTGAAGAAACATGACACTTAAATATCCTGTGGGATCCTAGATTAGATCATATATCAGAGAAAGGACATAAATGGAACAATACGTAAAATTTGAAAAGGTCTATAGATTGGTTAATATTATTCTAAGAAAATTAATTTGTTTTTGCTAAATTTACTATGATTAAGATGTTTGCATTTGCTAAATATGGGTTACAGGTACACAGAAAGTCTTCATATTATTTTTGTAAAATTTCATAAGTTTAAAATTATTTTAGTACATAAAGTTAAGAAAGTAAAATATGTTAAAAATTATTGTATAGACCATAATTGATAAGAATTAAGAATAACAAATAAAATTGGGAAGGCAAAACAAATATGGTAAAAGGTGTCAAATATGCAGGAACAGATGTATTATAAATCCTAGCTAGGCTTTTTATTTCTTCATCTAATTGTTCCAATAAAATCCTTTGAGAAAATAGTGTTATTCTAATCTTGCAGGTGAGAATATATTAGCTTCTATCAATATATTTGTTGAATAAATCATATTAATCTATATTAAGTAAAGCATATATGAATATCAAAATGTTCACATTACAATTGTGCCAACAGAACTCAGATGTAGTAAAGTAGTCAGGTCCCATGAAGGAGCATAATAAAAAAAAAATTGAAAAGCCGTCAATATTCTCTGGATTTCATCTGCTTGATCCTATTTAAGTGTTTTTAATCTTTGTTTCTCTATCTCTTTAATCCTAATTTTCTTACTGATAACTCAAGCCCCACAATTATGTTTTATAATTTACAAAGTTTAACTGGTCAAAACCAAACTTTACTACCATAAAGTTTCAAACTTTATAATCATACAAATATACTTGCTTCACTTAAATGTTGTGTGTGTGCATGTAAATGCATGTATGCTTGTGTGTGTGGGGAGAAGAATGGAGAAGGGGAGAGAGTGAGAGAGGTATAGAGATTAGAAGGGGCCAGTGATGTTTTTGGAACTGACAAGATATAGGTACTATATCTGGCTTTTCTTATCTTCTTATCATTGGCTCTGTTTGTATATCAATGTTTTTTCTCCGTTCAGATTAGCTCTCTGTAGTTTTACACTTACATTGTGAATGTCCTTATCCACCACACACTCAGGCCACACACATATATGTACTCGCAGACACAATCAAAACTCCTTTACTCGTTAGAGAAAATCAGCTAATGGCAGACAACCATACAGGTTTAATGAACTGTGATCTGGGACACTGTGCCTATAAAGTACAGTTGTAGCTGCTGGAGTCCACATACATGATTAAGCCTGGCACATGACAGAAGAAAACGTGGATGGAGGGGCTGGTAAATAGGGCAGAAATACTCAAAAGCAGCAACACTGATGGTTTGAATTCCAGCACCGTTAATGGTAGGCGAATGACCTTGGGTTGGTGGGGTGTTGTTTAACTGCTCAATAACCGTATTTTTCAAATTATTTTCAAATATATATTATGACTTTTTGAACAGACCTTTAAAAGTATTTATTGAAATATGATGGTTTATATTTGTGTTACATTTATGCCTAAGATGTATTATACAACCAAACTAATTTTAATATAAATAAAAGAAAAGAAAATTCCCAAATAATTTTAAGGGTCTCTTTTTAATTTTTTTTGGTTTGTTTTTCAATTACAATTGACATGCAATACTATATTAGTTTCAGGTGTACAACATACTGATCAGACATTTATATAACTTACAAAGTGATCACCCTAATAAGCCTAGTGCCCATCTGATGCCATACACAATTTTTACAGTATTATTGACTAAAATTCCCTAAGCTATATTTGACATCTGTGATTGTTTTATTTATTTATTTTTTTTTTGCAGATAATGGCCAAATTTCCCCTGTCCTACCCACCCCCTCTCTCGTCTTTGTCCATGGGTCTTTTATACATGTTCCTTGGCTTGACTCTTCCCCTTCTTTCCCCCATTATCCTTCTCCCACCTCTCCTCTGGTTATTGTCAGTTTGTTCTTTATTTCCATGCTTCTGCTTCTATTTTTCTCACTTGTTTGTTTTGTATATTATTAATTTAATGAAGAGATAAATGTATTTGAAAAAATTAAAAAAAGAAAAAATAAAATAATTTTCTGTACACACACACACACACACACACACACACACAAGAGCTAAGTTTTGCTCACAATTGTGTAAATTTCTGTATTGCCCTTTAAAATCTTTTATTGTCACTTTGGTTAAATGGGTAATTAAGTATTGTTTCATAATGATCTGTGATCCTATGGGGTCAAATGTCCAGAACTTTTGATATTTTGGAAAAACTTTTGAAAATAAAATTCTAAATGAAGCCTTTTTGACCTTGAGCTAACTTGGAATATTTCAGAGGGCCCCTAATACATACCAAGATTTCTCTCGCCTTGTAAAAAGAGATATTACACTAATTAGGCTTTTGTTATATTACATGGGAAGGATTGGCAAATAAGTAATGCAAAAATAATATTAGGTTGCATTTGTTTGGATACATGTTATTAATATATGTTTCAGAATCTGTATGAAATTCCTGGAAGCCTGATATGTCCTAGAATAATGTTGTCACTTGTAACTCTAGTTATCATCTTAAAATATATGTCACAGCAACAACCAACTGTCCTTGTTAATTGCCTTATAATGAGCTCTCATCTGATCTAAAAAAAAAATTTGTTGTAGGTAGTTCATTTTTAATCATTATAAAAGTAAAACTTGTATTAGTATTTTAGTATTGATACAATTAAAACATTCCAGAGAAAATATTACTTTATTCCCTCATTTTCCTAAATAAAACAAAAAGTAATGATTTCAATTATTTCAAAGTGGTTCTTAAAACTGTGTTTGAAAAGTTAATAAAGAAGCCTAAATTAGCAAAGGTTTTAGTGAGAAATAATTAACAGCAATCGTACAGTATCGGTATTATGACAGTTTCTTACTGAATGCATTCTTTTTAAGTTCAAATCATCTTTATTTTATTTTTTCATCATTTGATAATTTTTATCATTAGTGCAAAAACATAGTTTCATCAGACACAATGTAATTTTTTGGTTAATAAATGTTTGAGCTTAGAAAATTTATTGCTGTTGCAAAATGAAGTCCTTTTTTTCTCTATTAAATTTATTAGAGTGACTATAGTTAATAAGATTATATAGGTTTCAGCCCTAGGAGGTGTGGCTCAGTGGATTGAGCACCAGCCTGTGAACTTTCTGGTTCGATACCCACTGTAGGGCACATGCCTGGGTTGCAGGCTAGGTCCCCAGCAGAGGGCATGCATGCGGGAGGCAACTACACATTGATGTTTCTCTCCCTGTCTTTCTCCTTCCCTTCTCTAAAAATAAATAAATAAAATCTTTACAAAAAAGATTATATAGTTTTCAAGTGTATATATCTATGGTACATAATCTGCACATTTCATTGCGTGCCCACCACCCAAAGTCAAATTATCTTCTGTCACCATATATTTGACCCCTGTGATGCTTTATTACCCTCCCATTCTCTTTCCCTCTGGTAACCACCATACTCTTGTCTGTTTTTATGAGTTTTTGTTTGGTTGTTTTTGCTTGTTCATTTGTTGCTTTCAGTTTTATATCTCACCTAGGGTTCTTAACATTTTCTGTCTGACTTATTTCATTTGGAATGATATTCTTGAGGTACATTTTGCAATTGCAATAAAAAGAATAAAATACCTAGAAATAAATTTAACAAAAGCTGTGAAGAACCTGTATACTGAAAACTACAAGGTATTTGTTTGGTTGTTTGTTTTAGAGAGGGGAAAAGGAGGGAGAAAGGGAGAGGAGCATCAATATGTGGCTGCCTCCCACTTGCCCCTAAATGGAGCCCTGGCCCACAACCCAGGCATGTGCCCTGACTGGGAATCAAACCAGGGACCCTTTCGGTCACAGGCCAGCACTCAATCCATTGAGACACACCAGCCAGGGCTGAAAACTATGAATTATTATTAGAAGAGATTGAAAAATGACAAAATGAAATGGAAAGATATTTTACATTCATGGATTGGAAAAATCAACAAAGTTAAAATGTCCCTATCACCCTCCCCCCAAAAATAACATTTAATGCAATCTCCATTGCAATACCAATGACATTATTTTAAAGAAATAGAACAAAAAAAATCAGATTTGTATGAAACCATAAAAGTCCCCGAATAGCCAAAGCAACCTGAGAAAAAAGAAGAAAGCCAGAGGAGGCACACTACCTGACTTCAAATGATACTGCAAAACAATGATAATCAAAACAGCATAGTATTGAGAGGAAAACAGACACACAGACCAATTGAACAGAATAGAGAGCCTAGAAATAAACCCACAAGTATATGAGACAATTTTTGACAAAGAAGCCAAAAACATACAACAAAGAAAACCTCTTAATAAATAGTGCTGGGAAAATTGGAAAGACACATGCAAATATTGAAACTGGACTAGTGTGTCCCCATATAGTAATTTAATCATTCTTTAGATAAATTGGATTTAACATACTTTATTTCATTTAACTTATTAACCACTGAATTTATTTTTCAGGCATCACAAGATTATTGTTTATGATTATGTTATCCCTCTTTTCTTAGTGTGTATGAATTGATAACAGTGTTGCCAATAAGAAAATAGGGCCATTATTCCCAAATAGCTTTTCAATACCATGTAGACACTGATTCTTATAGTTTATTCCAAAAGGAATGGTTGAGACATTGCTCCTCTCTATATTAACCTACAAAGCAACACTTCTCTTGCCAAAACCCAGAGAATAATCATCACAGAAGAAATTATTACATTTTAGTATATAAAATATACTAATTATCAAGGGCTCCCTCCCTATTACTGTCAGACTCTTTGGCATATGAAATGTGTTTTTGCACTTTACGTGATAAGTCACAATTTCACTTATACAAATACAGGTAGCAGTTAGGTTTTTGGGGGGAATTTTTACCTGAGATCTTGTGACCCTATTGCTAGAATTGATCAATGTAGGCCCTTGTGTACCGAATGCAAGTTTCTGTAGATTTGACACCCGTCTCTGATCCTGAAAAAAGGTAACTCCTTTTTTCAAAACTTAGGACATTATCAAATATTCCATCATTTAAAAATAATTATTTTGCCCTAGCTGGTGTGGCTCAGTGGATTGAGTGCCACCCTTTGAACCAAAAGGTCACAGGTTAAATTCCCATCGGGGCACATGTGTGAGTTCCAGGCTGGTTCCTTAGTTAGGGGCATGTGGGAAGCAATCAATTGATGTATCTCTTTCACATTGATGTTTCTCTCCCTCTCTTTCTTCCTCCTTTACCCTCTCTCTAAGAAGTAAATAAATACAATCTTTAAAAATAATAATAATAATTCTTTCACCTTTAATTATTGAGAAAGCCAAGTCTTTTTTTCATATTTTAAGTATATTCACATCATTTAATTATTTTATGGTTTAAAGCTTTTAGATAAGCATTTTAAGCAACTAGTCACACACCTGCAATCATTGCATCATCTTTAAAAGTATTTGCTCAAATAGATAAGTTGTGACCATGTTGTACCATAAATGATGTCTTTAAAATAATTTTTACTATAGTCTACCAATTAAAATTACCTTCAGAAAGTAAGGAGTTATAAAATATTTTTTCCTTGGAGCAAACATTATTAAAGAGGTTTTCCTACACTACTCAGTCAATATAGCTGAATGGTATTTCCAATGGAAAAGTGTTTATATCCATGAGTCTCGTTTTTTCTTTTTCTTTTCCCTTTTTTTGATGAAAAAACTGATGTATTCTACATATTATTTTGCATGCCTGCTAAAATAGCCACAATTTTTATAAATTGGTTGCCACAAGAATGACTACTATTATCCTCTAAAATCGTTGACCCAAAACCTTAGTTGTATTTTAATACTTGGTAGACTTGGCTCATATTCCTATGTGTTAGTTCCTGCCTGTCTCTGGTTGGAGAGCCATTTTCTCTTTTCTAACAGAATCTTAGAAGTGAGCCTCCCTGACCAGCATGATTCAGTCGGTTGAGTGTTGTCCCGCAAAGCAAAAGGTCACGGGTTGATTCCCGGTCAGGGCACATGCCTGGATTGTGGCCTGTCCTGGTTGGGGCATGTGTGAGAGGCAACCAATCAATGTTTCTCACATTGATGTTTATCTACCTTTCTTTCTCCCTCCCTTCTCCCTCTCTAAATAAGTAAATGACATGTTAAAAAAAAAAAAAAAAGTATTGAGTCAAGTGTAGTAGACCATGGATCATCTTGACAAGTTTCTCTTTCTTTAGAAAGTGCATGACTCCGGAGAAGCCAATGAGTCAACAGAAAGAAGCATAGTGTCCCTTTTACTCACAGTTGCTCTTGCACTGGAAGGAGAGATTTTGAATTAAATTTATCATTAGAAAGATCTTTTTTTTTTTTTTTTCTGGTAATACTGACTGACTAAAGTGCCAATAACAGATCTCTTGTGAGAGAGCTTATGAAATTTTAAACCAGAGAATTTATTAGCCCAAATACTGAAGGTCAGTACCAACATTTTTTCCCCATTTTTTAAGAACTGAACTTTTAAAAGTTTAAGGCTTAACTATAGTTACTATAAATGAATCCTAAGGCCAAAGTGAAGACATAAATCAAAGGCAAAGTGGTATTATGTCACTAAATTACTCTAAATTAACCCTTATCTGCCCCACTTCATATCATAACACTCACATACACACATGTTAAGAAAAGCAGTCTTTTATAGGGGAAAAAATGTTCGGAGACCTGGGAAGGGAGGATTGTAAGGTCCCAATGCAGGGCTCATGCTGATGTGATTAAGAAAGATTTCTTAACACCTATTCACACTTCTTCCAGCTTACATAACTGGGGGATATTGTACTTTTATTGAGACTCAAATAATTCTCCAGATTGAATGGAAAATATCTCTTTAGATTCCATCTGTCCTGTGCACTTGCGTTATCCTGGTCCTCTCTGTTCGTCATCACTGATGTGATCCCTGGAACTAGCAACATCTGTCACAAATGGTCACTGTTTTACACCAGTGTGATTCATTATTTGAAGCCCTGTCTGATAAAAGAAAAAAACATTTTCAAAGAAGAGATTTATGGTACACTAGGGAGATGAATTAAGGGTTCTCCAAATTCTTGGGAGTGCTCTTTATTTTGTAGCTATTTCACCTATCTTTTAGAAAATAAACAAAAAATATCATTGAAGAGCCTGTTATACATGTAACTACCATTCCTCCTAATCTGGTCATTCACTAACCGTTGAACCACATTTTCAAACTAGCACAGATTATAAATTAGAAAGTGTGGATATTATTTTTATTTTATATATGAGTATGTCATAATTTAAATAATGCATTTAGAAAAATAAACTATAAAAATTCATTCAATTTTAAAAGAAATAATTTGAAACTAGACAAGTGAAATTGAACATGGTTCTAATAATAGGAAAAAAATTAGATTCAGTTTAATATAAATGAAATTCTAGCAATAATCTGCATATATATGTACATTGATAAGCAATACACATAGATATTCAAACATTTTCTATATTTTACCAAAGTCCAGTAATAGATATTAAATCTAGTCTAATCAGTAAACTTAATATTTCTACTTAAGTTTTTTAAAAAATAACTTCAATGGACCTTAAAATTTATCCTATGAAAATATAAAGCTTGAAAACAAATATCCAAAACAAAAACAAATAAATAAGAATAAAAATAAAAGTAAATGAACAGGTAGTAGATAAATGAATGAATAAATGAATAAAGGAGATCATTATACTTGACACAAAATTAATTCTTAGATTCAGTTTGTCAGCTATATTTTTCTTTAAATTATGGAGTTTTGAATTTTTTTGTGCTATTATTTTGTGCTATTTGTACTTAAAATATTTTCTTGAATAAGATGGCATACAATGAAATACATGTAAAATAACTATTTGACATAGACATAATTGCATTTATAATACTTTTATTTCTTAAAAAGTAAGCTAAAATTTAAAATATATATATATATATATTTATTTGTGACCAAGGGTTACAACTAATGTTAATAATATCACTATGCTTTTTTTGTAGTAATACCCTCAAGGAGTTCTCAGACTATTAAAATTATTTAACTCTATGGTAAGTAATATCATGCCAATGCAAATTTTTAGTATTCTATTTTCTTCTTGTATTCTTAGCTGCACTGCTTCTTGAGTTTGTATGTATTTGTGCAGTACAACCATCAAGTTCCACTCTAAGGGTCAAGTATCTTTGAAAATGTGAAAATAAAATGAAAATATTTTTGGAGAGCTATTGCAAGTTGGGAAGGCTTAAACAGTACTTTCAGTTCTTAAATGAATGTATAGCAGATAATTTATTCTTCCATAAATATGAAGTGCTTTAACATAAAAGATGAAATAAAACAATTATAACATTATTAAAATCATGATTTAGATAAGTATTGACTAGACTTCAAAATGAGAAAATAAAGTAAAAAAAGTGCAATAAAAACTAACCCTGTAGTTTGCTTAACAATTAATAACAATGAATACTGGAATTCTTGCTCTTTATCAGACTAACCAAAAGCATTTCTTTTATTAGTGCTGGAATCAATTTGTTTTTAGTGAAGGACCAGGTAAAGTAATATGTTTGCAAGTTGGGACAAAGAAATAATAACTTTTGTGGCAGAATAATACTCAGTGTAAAAATAATTCCTTAATATTAAAAACCAAGAATGAATTTTGGATATAATCGCTTCAACAATTTAAAATACAGTATTATAGTTTTAAGTTTTTCCTTTATTTTTTCTTTTTTTCTTTTGTCAAGCACATAAGCACATATAGTTCAATTTTAGTAATTCCAGTATGTATACATATACACAGACATATACACAGTTGTCCACTGTGTGGTCTTTGCAAAGATTTAATAGTCAAAACTTCCTTAGAATAACTTCTTTCAAGGAGTTGATTCAGTGTTTTGTCCTGTGATCAGATGCAGTTATAAACTAATTATTTCCTGATTTTATTATTCTTCTCATTAGATGGAAATATATAATAACTCTAATTCCATAGTGCACCAGACATTTATTACTATATAAAATCATATATTTAAAAAATTAATGTTCAGTATTCCAGTTCAGAGAATACAAATAAATGGAAGGACATCCCATGCTCATGAATGGAAAAAAAATCAATATTATTCAATGTCCGTACTACCCAAAGCAATTTACCCAAAACAAACTCAAAGAAATCCCTATCAAATACCAATGTCATATTTGACAGAATGAGAACCAAAAAAATCTCCAAATTTGTATGGAACAACAAAAGACCTGAATAACCAAAGCAATTTTGAGGAAAAAGAACAAAGTTGGTATCATCCACCCTGGTAGCAAACTATTATACAAGGTGATATTAAGTAAAACAGCATGGTACTGGCATAAAAACAGAACAGACTCATAGATCACAGGAATATAATAGAAAGCCCAGAAATAAACTTGCACCTATATGGTCACTTAATCTATGACAAAGGAGGCAAGAATATATAATCGGGTAAAGACAATCTCTTCAGAAAATGGTGTTGGTACAACTGGATAGATACATGCAAAACTTAATCAGACCAATTCTTTACATTACGTACAAAAAATAAATCCAAAATGAATTAGAGACTCAAATGTAAGACCTGAATCCATACAACTCCTGGAAGAAAACATAGTTAATAGCCTCTATCATCGGTTTTAGAAAAAAAGTATTTTTTGATATGTATCCCATGGCAAAGAAAATAAAAGCAAAAATAAACAAATAGGACTACATTAAACTAAAAAAGTTTTGCACAAAAGAGGAAAACCATCAACAAAACAGAAGGGCAACCTACTGAATGGGAGAAGATATTTGCAAATGATATACCCAATAATGGGTTAATATCCAAAGTATATAAAAATACTTATACTGTTCGACATCAAAAAAATTTATTAAAAAATGGATAGAGGTGATCCATGAAAAGGTGCTCAATGTCATTAATCATCAGGAAATGCAAATCAAAACCATGATAAGATATCATCTCACACCTGTTGGAATAGCCATCATCAATAAATCAACAAACTAGAGTTGGAAAAGATTCAGAGAAAAGGGAACATTCGTGCACAGTTAGTGGTATTGTAGATTAGTGCAGCCACTATGGTAAACAGTATGGAGGTCCCTCAAAAATTTAAACATAGAACTACAATATTACCCAGCAATTCCATATATATAACTTACTTTACCAAAAGCTCCTTTTAATTTATACAACATTAATAACAGAAAAATATATATTTCACTTCTTCATAACTCTATTCCCTCTTGCCTTCTTTGTTGTACTACTATTGGTATACATAATACATTTATATATGTTACCAATGCAACAATAAATTGCTTTCTTTATTACTTTACATAAATTGTCTTTTACAAAGATCTTAGGTGTTTTTTTTTTAGTTCCGTAGTTCCTCTCTTTTAATTTCCTCATTGTTTTTAATATATTTTGAGTTATTATGTAAGTGACTGCCTAAGGATTACCATTTATATTTAACTTACAAGATTCTAGTTAATTTTAATTACAATTTAAATAGTATACAAAACTTTCATTTTATATATTCTGTTCTACACTCCTTTATGCTATATCACAAATTATATCTTTAAATATCGTTTCCATTAAAAAAGGTGTATTATTACAGCTTTCTGCAGTTGCTTTATAAGGGCCATGGAATTAAAAAAAAAGGAATTTGAAACAAAAATACATTTATAGTATCCTTTCTAAATAGCATTATTGGTATATACTTAACTTACCATAAAATTCACCCATGGAAAGTGATTATTAATTCAATGGTTTTTACTATATTCACAGATATGTACACCAACACTACAGTCTACTTTAGCCCAGTTGCCACTCAGTTCTAACATCAAGTAAAAAGTTGAACAGCCTGGAAAATCAACAACTCTTCTTAGACCTACGCGATAGGGCAGGACACTTGGCAAACCACTGTTCCCAAGACAGGAGAGATGTGCAAATGAAGAGTCGATGGCTTACCTGAGCAAATTTACAGTAGAAACTGCCCCTAAAACCAATACTGATATTGAAAACCTGAACAGTAACTGACAAATTGCTGGAGGCTCACTATGAACTACTCTGAGAGTTAAGAACTCCACGTGGAACAAGTGTGAGGAGGGAACCCAAAATATTGTGAGATTTACTGCTAGGAGCTTGACCAGATAGATTTCCACAGTAAATTTCCAAGGAAAATCCTCTTCATTTTCTGGTGGAAAGACGGGAAATGGTACCATTTATATCCCAGGGAGATCTACTGTTCTCTAAAAAGCCTGCCCACAGGAGAAACTAGTTAACAGAAGCCTCATCAGCTGGGTAGTATTGGAATCTAACAGAACTGGTGAAGAGAAATAACCCCCTTTCAGCTGGCACAAGTTTTCCTTGTAGGAGAAGGGAAATACCCAACTCCTGCTCATTGTATCATCCTGTCCCCCTCCTCCCCCTCCAAAAAAATTAAAAAAAAAAAAAACAGGGATAAGGAAAACTGAGAAACTTTTTATGAAATTCAAAAGCCAGAGGCATAGGCTCACTAAACACGTTACACAGGACTATAGAACACCTTCCCTCCCATTATACCTCATCAGCACATTAATACAGGCCCATTTACAATTCCTTTCACTGGTACCTCATGTTCAGCTATCACAGAAGCAATAGAAGACATGCTAAGAACAGAACAAGCATCAGAAACAGATAGGTCAGGATGTTGGAATTATCACATAGGAATTTAAAGCAACTATGATTAATACGTTAGTGGCTCTAAAGAATAAAGTAGGCAGCACACAAAAACAGATGGACAATGTAAGCTTGATGACTGAAATCCTAAACAAAGGTGGTATATATCAAAAATACTCTAACAGAAATAAAGAATTCATTTGATGGATTAATTAGCAGACTGGATATGTTGAAGAAAGAATTTTGAATTTGAGAATATATCAATAGACACATCCCCAAACTGAAAAGCAAATAACTGAAAAAAAAATGTAATGACTGTGGGACTACTACAAAAGGTATAACCTATATGTAATGAGAATACAAGATGGAGAAGAAAAAGAGAAGAGAATAATTATCTAAAACAGTAATGAATGCGAATCTTCCCTATTTAATGTCATATACCAAACCACAGATTCAGGAAGCTCAGAGAACACCAAGCAGGTAAATGTAAAAAACAAAAATAAAAACAAACAAGAAATAAAACAACTATACCTAGACATAGTACATACAGAAAATAAAAGGTAAAGAAAGAATTCTGAAAAAATCTAAAGGGAAAAAAACATAGAACTTATAGGAAAAAAATTATATCTTACTTCTTAGAAACCATGTAAAGAAAAAGAGAGTGAAGTGAAAGATTTAATGTGTTGAGAGCAAAACCCCCACTGACCTATAATTCTGTACTCTGTGAAATTTTCCTTCAACAGTGAAGGAGAAATAAAGACTTTCTCAGAAAAACAAAAATTAAAAAAAAAATTGCCAAGTAGACCTGCCTTGAAAGAAATGGAGAAGGAATTTGCTATTCACAGAAGACAAATACTGAATGATTCCACTTCTACAAGGTATTTAAAATAAACTTACAGAAGCAGGAGATGATTGATGATTGCCAGGTACCGAGGGGAGGAGAAACCAAGAAACTTCTACCCAACAGGTATAATGTTTCAGTTATGCAACATAAATAAGTTTCAGAGATCTGCTGTACATCGTGCCTATAGTTAACAATTCTGTATTATACAGTTAAACATCTATTAAGAGGATATATCTTATGCTGTGTTTTTAGCACAAATTAAAAAAATTTAAAAAAATAAGTTTGTAAGGGATAGTACTGAAAACAAATCTCAAGTCTTAAATTGAATCACTATTTTTTTGACACACTGAATTTGCCTTTGTATTCCATTTCCAGTGGTTTGATAGCATCATGTTTCTATGTGGTGTTCTCCTTCAAACATTGCATAATATTTTCATTTATGGAATATGTATAATCTCATGCAAACAACCTATTTAAACACTTTAAAATAATCAATTTAAAAAATGTCAAATAATATATTTGGATAAATTATAACTGCATCAAACACAGTGGCTTAGAATGTTGAAAGTTTGATGAATACAAAAATTAATTCTTCAGGGAAAATAGAATGCATGCTTCTTTTGTAATAAAGCAATTCAAGCTGGACAAGGAGTAGATATTTAGTTTAGCAGACCTAAAGATAGTAGGTAATATTGCCATAGATATATAAAATTATGCACTATTAGATAAAGTCCAAAGCTCTTATTTCAGGATTCCTCTACTTAAAAATGTTTGAATAATATCTATATACCATATTTTTGCTTGAGAGAATAAAATATTCTAGATATAATGATCACATAAATGCATACAAGTAGGCTTTCCAAATTTCCTATAACAACAGAGAGGGTTTAAAATGTATAATTGCTTGACCATTATAAGTATCATCCTTGGCCAGTGGCTTAAGGCATGATTTATATGATATTGCACGTAGCACTGACATTGCTTTGAGTCCATGCCTGTCTCTAATTTATCACCATTACATATCAGACCTGTTTAACTCAGCCCTTCTATGCGCTCATGGGCAAAACAGTATAACAAATGGCCCCTGTTTAAAAAACTTTATGAACCTAAGGGAAATGAGTTTTAATACACCAAAGCAAATTAAAATTAAAAATGAGAATAAAAGTAATTAAAGAATACATGATAGTTGATGATAACAATATGAGATATTATAAATAATTACCTAATTGATGATACAGAAAACACTTGTAGGTGTTCAAGGGAGGAAATGGTTATAGAAGGTAGAAAAAGAAATGCTTCCCAGAAAAGAAGAGGGGAGAATTTGTATCAGTTTGAAAATCAGGACATCCAGTGTAAATTATAGTTAAGGACTTAGTATTTAATATTAAATATTGGTGTGTGTAAATCCATGTTCTTATTTTTGCATTTATGTGATCATTATATCTGATAATGATATCTGATATGTGATCATTATGTCTGATAAAGGAAGTGTATATTTTATTCCATAAACTTCTCAATATAATGAATCTCAATCATCTTCTGTTTAATCATAATTTTTACATTAAAACTTCACCTATTTTATGTAAATTTCCTATGAAGTTATAATTTAAAAACACCACTCAAGGAACAGGGACACATAACTTAAAAGTTTGGCAAGGATC
Organism: Pteronotus mesoamericanus; assembly: GCF_021234165.1. Classification (NCBI taxonomy): domain Eukaryota; kingdom Metazoa; phylum Chordata; class Mammalia; order Chiroptera; family Mormoopidae; genus Pteronotus; species Pteronotus mesoamericanus. The sequence goes on along the minus strand of NW_026555245.1, from coordinate 26,802,025 downwards.
TTATAACAAAGTTTGCCCAATGCATGTTTATATGTAAAACAGGCTCTTTTATATTTACCACAATTATCAATATATGTATATGTGTTGATACCTTTTTAAAAATAGTACTTTTCTTTTATTGTGTTATGATGGTGGCATGTAATAATCAGCTCTGAGATATGTTACAAATTATTTATTATTAATTGTAGCACTAATACCCACTGTGTTTTTGCTAATAATTGCCTCATTATCACTAGTTTGAATTACTGCATAGTCTCGTGAATGAAAAAATAGTAGAATAAAGCCATAACTGTCATGGAGAGAATTATGCACAACACAGTGTGTGGTCATTGGAGTCTATTATGAGAAGTGGTATCAGTATGTAAGACTATGCAGTCACGTGGCTATCAGTAATATACATTGCATTAAGAGATTTATGTAACTGACTCTTTTAAAGGAGTCAGCAAAGGGGGAGTAAACAACTCTTAAGACTAAACTTTACAAACTTTAAAGGTAAAAATAAATACAGAGCTTTAGTATATTCTTTCTAAAATGCATTTAAATGCTGTTATATTGAAACATATCTTGAAAGTATAGATTTTTAAAATACCAGTTTACTAGAAAACTTTGTTGAAGTTGCAATTGCTTATATAAAATAGTTTTAAGAATATCTAAATATGCCAATGATATCATTCCCAACAGTATCTTTATCAAGTAAATATCACTCTTATACCAGAGAGTACATAAGTATATGCTTTACTTATATGAAGAACCTGAGTTTTTATATTTAGGCAAAAATTATTTCAATGAGTAGGTAGTCTGATTTTCCCAAAATAATGATTCATCATTGTATCTGTTGAACATGTCAACTACAGAATTTTATTTATTTTTATTAAATTTTAGCAGAAAAACTTTTAAAAATGACTTGTTTCAGAAAAATGGTTATTTTTATTTTCATGATTGACAGATATTTAATTAATTATATTATGCACAACTTTTATGAAATACCACTTTCAACCAAAATACCACTTTCAACTAAAAAATGATGTGAAAGACCACCTTAAAATGATAAAACTGGAATAAAATATCAGATGAACAGGAGAAATGTTCAGAAATAAGATGAAAGCTTTTAATGTTTTTAAAATATTTTTGAGGAGAGGGAAACGAGTATCAGTAATTATGTATGTCTTCTTTAATTGGCCTCCATGACACTGTTGCACAGGACTCAGTTTACCACAAGTTTATTTCCTTCAAAGAATCAAGAATTAGAGCTCTTCTTTAAGCCAGTTTTGTAGGTACTGTATTTTCAAACCTCTATACTAATCCCTGTCCTCCAGAGTAATACTGTTTTCAAACACCTGATGAATAGAGGCATCCATTGGTCGCTGAATAAATGACAAGTGGAAATCTGGCCAGGAGAAACTCATAAAGCAGCGCTATCTGAAAGCTGACCCATTCATTATACTTTCCCCACCAGTAATAATTAGATGTTACAGCTCAGTGATGTGCAGCATTTTTCAGTTCCCAAGTGTATCTCCCTGAAAACATACCCAGATGGATATCTTCAATGTGTCTAAAAAAATCATTGTAATTATTTATACTGGTGTGAAAGAACTAAACATATTCTTAAACAAGGGGAGATTGATAGTATCTCAAATCCACTAGAAGAAAAGTCTACAGGTTTTGCTGCACATGTTTCGTTCAATAGCAAGCTTCTGATTAGGGTCTGTTCACCGAATGTTTAGACCTGGAAAGATTCTCAAGTATGTTTTAGAAGTTTTGCCTCTTTCTTTTCTTTCATAACTTTAATATCTTTGGCCAAGAATATTCTTCATTAGAGAGGCTCCTACATACAAACATATACACATACACACGCATGCATGCACATTGGTCCATTGCATATACTGCCAATTGCATATACAAGATTATGGCAGTGATTCAAGTGCTGGAAAGAAGAATAAGATAAGAATATATAAGCAGAACAGCTAAAATGCTCCATTGAAAAGAATATTTTTAAACCTGCCATTTATACTCCTGGCATTTTTCTAAAAGAACTAAAAATCTATGTTCAAGCAAAAATCTGTTGTATACAAATATTTATAGAAGCTTTATTCTAGTAAAACAAACAAACAAACAACTTAGAAATATTATTGATTTTATTTTCTCAATTTTAAATCAGAGAGTATCTGCAATGCCTTTAGCATCATCAACACTGTAGAATTTTAATTGAAATCTTTGGATAGATTTAGAGTCAGCAATAGATTCTTCTGATTGGTTGCTTATTTTTTCATATGCATTTTCAAATTCTGTTCTGGTTAGAAGTTAATGCATTGCCTTTATGTACTGTGTTGTTTCAACTGTCTGAGGTGTACTTTTTTGCCTCAAGACAATGGTAAACTTTAACTAATCTTCCTATACCCAACTCAAACACTTCCTCCTTTAAGAATGTTTCTTCACATATCATTGGTACTATCTATATCAATATAGCTCTGGGTTCCTTCCATTTCATCACTAATATTTCTTCACATGTTGACAGTAAAACACAAAATAATTTCTATTGGACATGCCTATCTATGTGTAACGTATGTCTTGAGTAACCATATAACTTATCATCCAAATTGGGAGACTTTAAAAAGTGAAATGTGATGCTATTAGTAATAATGACAGGCCAACTGATGTAAATCCAGATGATAATTTAGCACCTAGAACAAACTCACCACTCAATAATCAAGTGCAGTCTGGACACCAGATATCATATTCAGTTACAGATGAGGAGAGTAGAAATTTGTTTTTCATTTATTCAATGTGTGTTAATGTTTATGGAGCCTGAATACAAAAATGAGCCCATTAACAACTCAGTGTATGTATACTCTGGTCATTGACTTTTGGTAACTCCTGCAGTACCAGTTCATAAGTTTATGTCCCTGAGTAATTCGTTTCACCATGCTGAGGATGAGACACTGCACACCACATTTCGTTCGACTATCTTGCGCCTTTTCAGGATCTAACAATAATGGACATTTTAGAGAAATTGTGAAACTGGAGGTAGGAGGAAGACTCCCTTTTCTGTTTGCCTCCTCTTCCTTTAACAACCTTCTCCTTCATCATAGCAGCAGCAGTTGCTTCCAACAGCAGCAGTTGAGTCTAGCATACAGCTTTTGTTACAAAAGTCACAAACAGAGCATCGTGGTTCCTTTTGAAGTACACATGCCCCTTGATCTGGCCCCTCATCTTCAGAGGTCTGGTTCTCTTCAAGCTCAGAGGTGCCTGTAGCAGCTGCTCCGGACCTACCTCCTCCAACTTTCAGTTTCAGTGCGTGCGGGACCCTTTCACCAGGCTTGTAAATTATAGTGATCCAAAGCACTTTCTTTGTCCCATCTGCTGTAAAGTTGGCAGGTGTTTTATGCAGTTGTTAACTTTCAGGATACCTTGTTATTTTCTATCTTTCTAATAACTTATTTAACACTGTCAACTAAGTTTAACACTGCTAATTAGGAATTATTTATGTTCTAAGTTATCTTGTTAAATAATTGAACTACACAGGCAACTTCTACAGGAATAATATTGCTACACATTCCATAGAATGCTTTTTTCTCCCTATGGATTCATGTTCTTATGCTGTTCTTTACTAATTAACAAATAGCCACCAAAAGCATAAAATCAATAATCAGGTCTAAGCGAAAAATTTGGTATTGGTATTTCTTATGATCGTATTTTGCCTTCTATACCTCCATATCTGAAGGCTCCAAACAGAAAATATTAATTTCATAACTTCTCATTTTTCCTGACTGCAAAATCTAATCTTTTTACCTTTATCATTTTGGTAAGTTCTTTAAAAATTATTCTCTGATCATTAATGCCCTTTTTGAGGTCTTAATCTTTAATACATAGTCACAAGAAAGGAGTTGCCATTGACAGAATTTTAGCTTTGTCTCAAAAATCAATCTTCTTAATATCCAATAATTATCTTATTTTTATTTTAATTTAATGCACAATATAACAATTACAATAGTTAATTTATATATAAAAATATATAGAACTGTAAGGTATTAATGGTACTCATGGTTAATTTCTACACACTTTCCTATTTTAATTGGTGAAATGTATTATTTCATTCAGCTCTCTTAACATATTAAAAGTATTAAAAATAATTATCAATGTTCATATTAATACAGGGTATAGCAAAAGTAGATTTACAATTGTTCATAGGGAAAATAATACAATAATTCATAAATAACACTATAAGAATAAACTGTGTTTCACACACTCACAACTGTAAACCTAGTTTTGCATCACTCTGTATTCACAATGATCATTCATATAGCAAAAAAAATTCCATTAATTCAGTATGTAAAATATTTATGTAGCCATACTTCAGCTTCTGGATATTTAGTTTGGTTTCAAACTTTGTATATACAACTCCACACCACAATGAATATGTTTGTATGTATATTTATACCTAGTTGTTTTGGGGTTTTTTTTGGGGGGGGGGATATGTCCTTAGAGAAAATACCTAGTTTTAGAAATATTGAGTCTGAGAGAATGAAATAATGTACCTATGATAAATTCAGGAAAAATCTGCTATCCCTATAGTTTACCTCTAGGCTCTTCCACAAAAGAGGAAGTCATGCCAAACTTTTTTTGAGAAGCAAAAACTTTTTGCACCAAAGTTGATAATGAGAAATTAGGGACTATATTTTTTATGGAAAACTTATTTGTTGGTAATGGATTTTTAAAGTATTTGTTAAGTGGGAAATGGAAAGGGTCATTCATATTGGCATCTGATAGCCCAGTAAGTAATTAAGGTCTTTTAGATTAGTCTGCAAGTGAGATCAGGTTGATAAGTAGAGATAAAGTTGAAGATTCTTAAAAACACTTGAATATTACAATTTGGTGAATCTTTACCAGCGACATATAAGCAGAAAGAATAGGCTTAATAACCTAGGTCAGAGCAGAGGAAGGTGAAGATGTACCTGGTACATGAAGATAATTTAGAAGGGAAAACAAGAAGGTGGGGAGAAAAGTAATTCCAAATAATTCAGTGATTAACAGGATGAAGTCCTGATGAAAGAGCAAGGAAAGATCAGATCCAAAACATACATTCTAAGAATATACTAAAACAGAGATTGTTGGTAACTTAGGAAGGAATTTTCAGTGGTGTGATGTGAATGAGAAGTAGATTAGAGAGGGTTAAAGCATGACTAAAGGTTGAGAACATGGTCATAGACAGTTGTGGCTACTTTTTCCAGTTTGTACATTTAAAAAAATGAAGTAAATAAAGTAATAGTGGTACTGACCTCTTTTCCTTTAAATTGTCAAATAAAAAAATGACAACAGCCAACGCGACAATAGCCAACCAGTATGAATGGATCAAAATTATTCCTAGTTTTTGTCAGATCAGCAATGCTGCGGAATTTTAATAATTAGTTTATGTGTACCATGAGATGAGAAGGTTGAAAATTGCTGCTCCAATGTAATGGAATGTCTTTCCAAAATTAGGTTATAAATCACTGTGACTTCTTTCTTGTTCTCATTTCTTGTTCACTGTCTCTCTCTTGTTTGCACCTACTTGCTCAAATTGATGGAACCAGCTGCCATGTTCCAGATGCCTTAAGGAGAGGCCCATACTACAAGGAATCAAGGGCAGTCTCTGCCAGCTAGCCAGCAAGGAACTGGAGCCCACAACCCAGGAGGCTGTAAGAAATTGAATGTTGCCCACAGCCAGTTCAGCTTGGGTGGATCTTGGATCTTATCAATATCATATATTAAGAGGATCCTGGATTGTATCATATAATATAATGATATGGCTACATCCTCATTTACACTTTAAATATAGGCTTGTGAGAGTCCCTGAATGTGAGAACTCAGGAAAGCCACATGCATATTCCTGCCTCCTGGGGAGGGTCCTGGGCTATGGCTTCTCTGGAAAACTCTGACTGTGAGCTCTCTGTAGGGGGCCATTGTACATATAGGCACATGGATAATCTTTTCTCCTCTGGCAACACCAGCACCAGCCCAGGAAAAGCAGCTGGGTGATGGAGACTTCTGTCCTGTCTCCACCAGTGTGAGGGACACATAAACCACATCATTGAAGACCAGAGCAGTCCCCAAGTGACTGTGGCCACCCAGAGGTCTAGAGAACCAGACCCCATGGATGGCCGGAGAAGGACACCTCCACCAAAACCACCTAGACTCCACAGGAAGTTCATGATTTCCAACTCCAACCTGGAGCATGGTGTCCATGTTAAACAAGCCAGCCCAGATAACCTGAAGCCCAAGGAGATGGAGCCCAAGGGTAAGAAGGTGGAGGATGTGGGTGTGGGATGGGAGCGGAGGTGCATGGAAGCTTAAGGGAAGGGTTGGTACCAGACACATTGGGAGTACCCGAGGGGCTGGTCAGGAGCAAAAACTGGCCTGGGACTACCTGTGTGGCGGATGCCCGCTGGGAGGGTGTCCTGGGCTCTGGCTGAGTCCTGTCTTTGAGGGCACATGGAAATGAAGGCACTTGGATGACCTTTCCCTCTCTCGAAACTCCAGCACCAGCCTGGGGGAAGACCCAGTTCCTGCTTCAATACCTGTCATACATCCTGAGGAGCCCAATGTAGGGTGGACCAAGAGGCCACTCAAGACCTGGAAGGGTGTCCACCTCCAGTGGTCAAGCCACCCCTTGCAGCCCCACCAGCTGCAGCTCTGGAGCTGTGGCTGGCCTATGCATCATCTCCTGACCTGACTGAGGCCCCACCACCCCTACCTGAAGAGCCCTCCTTCAAACCTGCCCTGGCTCCTGCCACAGAGAAGAAGCTGCTTCTGGAAAATGAAGCAGGGCCAACTCTAGAGCTGATTATTATTCAACTGGCTCTCCCACTCCCACCAGTTGTTTTACCCCTATTTTTACCCCTATCTTTTGATGTTTTATTTTCCTTAATTGTTACGTTTTCCTTTTCTTAGGACATGATTAAGTTTAATTATTTATAAAAGTTATTATTTATATTGTAAATTTTGCCATCCCTGAGCATGACATACATTCATGATGCTATATAAGCATCACCACTATCTAGCTGCAGGATGTTCCATCACAACAAAAGAAAACCTTGCACTGGAAATACTCCCCATTCCTCCTGCCCTTGGCCACCCCTGTACCTATTTTGGATGTTTACTATAGATGGAATATTACAAAAGGTGCATTATTGTGTTTACTTGAATATTTTTGTTATTTGAAAGGAAAATCCCAGATGGATTAGAGATCAGATATAAACAAAAGAAAGCCTTTTGGTAAGTGTGTGAATAATTTTGGGGTAGAAATTGCTGTGCTAAGTGTGACCCTAGGAAATGGCTGGTTCTTCCTGTGCCCAAAACAAAAACAGGAAAAATGCAGAAATCTGAAAAGACAAACTACAAGCTGGAAAGCATTCCTCACAGCCCAAGGCCAGAAAAAGGTTTAACATCCCTGTAGTACAGCAAACTCTTGAAAGTCAGCTTTTTAAAAAAGGACACAGGACAAGCCCATGCACTTCCAATACATGGTAGTGCACACACCTCTACATGTCAGAGATGCCCAACCTCTGTGACAGGACAGAGTCCACTGCAAACACTGGGGAGAGAGCATTGTTAGCATCAAGCTTCTGGTCTGGTGGCAACCAGCCCTGGGCACAAAGTAAGGAAGCAGCGGCCCCAGGAGATCCCCATGAGAGCAAAGGAAAAGACCACTCCTCTGTGAAAACAGTGTGCAGGACCCATCAAAATTCCCCAGGTGCACACTCTCACCTGGCCCTGCTCATCCTAGGAGGTTACCCCACAGAACTTCTTGCACAATTTTTCAAAGATCTATGTTCAAGACTACTCATCAGAGCACTTATGAAATAACTGGGAATTGTTAAAAACACTAATGTCCATGGAGAGGGGATAGGAGAACTTAAATATCTAAAGCAAATATGATGGACACAAAAGGAGAGATCAACAGAAATACAGTGATAGTAGGGGATTTTAACACCCCATTGACTTTGATGGATAAGTCTTTCAGACAGAAAATCAGCAAGAAACCAGCAGCCTTAAATGATGCCCTAGATCAAATAGATTTAATTGATATCTACAGAACATTTCAAGCCAACGCAGCAGACTATACATTCTTGAGTGCACATGGAACTTTTGCTAAAGGTAGACCACATGTTAGGACAAAAACAGGTCTCAATCAATTTAAGAAGATTGAAATCATATCAAGCATTTTCTCTGACAATAATTGTATGAAACTAGAAATCAATCACAAGAAAAAAACTGAAAAATGCACAAAGACATGGAAGCCAAATAACATGTTATTAAACAATGTATGGATCAAAAATGAGATCAAGGAAAAAAAAACCCAAAAGATACCGTGAAACAAGTGAAAACTAGAACAAAACAACCCAAATCTGTCGGACACTAGGAAAGCAATCCTAAGAGGGAAATTCGTAGCATTACAGGCCTATTTCAAGAAACAAACAAAAAAAGGTGAAGTAAACAATGTATCCTTACACTTAAAGGAACTTGAAAAATAACAACAAACAATTCCCAAAGGAAATAATAAAGATCAGAGCAGAAATAAATAAAATAGTGTCTAAAAACTGATACAAAAGATCAATGAATCTAAGAGCTGGTTCTTTAAAAAGATAAACATGATTGACAAACTTATAACCAGATGCATGAGAGAGAGAGAGAGAGAGAGAGAGAGAGAGAACCCAAATAAAATTAGAAATGAAAGAGGAGAAATAACTCACACCAAAGATGTAGAAAGGTTTGTAAGAAAATATGAACAATTATATGCTGTAAATTCTTGAACATTATCTGTTATTATGTCATTAAAAAAGAGGATATTTCAATTTGTCCTATCTCAGCCCCATTACCAACTTGTCAGTTATGAAAATCCAAAAATATATTGGGGGTTTCAGCATATATTTTCTCCTGAGCTCTGCTCCTCATAAACTGTAATGAGTACATAATACTTGCACAAGATAGCTCCATGATTAGCGGCCATTAGCAGGGATACCCTTAGTGGGTGAGGGCTATTCTTTCTGTCTTACCCTACTGAACAACATCACAGAACAAAACCAGAACAATTAAAGCTAGTATCTTCCCATATATGCTTGTGGTGTAGATCTCCCTTTTACTGAGCTCTTTAAATCTCAAGGTGACTTTCTTCTCCACAACAGGAGGAAAAGTTAAATCTATGGCAAAACATCACAATTTTTATGTATGTTGGACATAGGAGAGAGCTTCAATAAATACCTGTGGCTGATTATTTAGTTCAAGTGCACAGCCATGCTAAAGACATTCTCATATTTTTTTAATACTCTTCCCATTCAACTTGGGTTGCTTTTATAGTTTTAATTGACACCAATAACTTTCAAAGTGCATATTTTGGAAGTGTCCCAATGTGGTGACAAAATAATGGGATTGGAGTTCATTTAAAGTGTATTTAAATGCTCTCTTTTACTACCAGTAATCTGAACTTGATTGTGTTTCCTAATTTGATAAGTCTCTTTTTTTTCTTTCTTTCTTTTTTAAAAACCACTCATTTATTGTAGAAATAGCCATATCACACATTGATCTCTGCTCCACTCATATCAGCTTTCTTCCTTGAATTACAATGAATTTTCTTCTCAGAATAAAATCTTTATAAGGACAGTATAAAGTCTGTGTTGATTAGCAAAGTCTAGCATATTATATTCAACGTTCTTTAAAACATAAAATGAAATCTTACAATTTGTGACAGCATGGATTGGACCAAGGGTAATATGCTTGGTAAAGTAAGCCCATCAGAGAAAAACAAATACCATATGATTTCGCTTATGTGTAGAATCTTAAGAAAAACATAAACAAACAGAAAACATTCAGACAGACTCATAGACACAGGGAACAGACTGACGGTTTCCAGAGGGATGGAGGTTTGGGAAACAGGGCAAAGAGATGAAGAAATTAAGAAATACAAATTAGTATTTACAAAATAGTCATGAGGATGTAAAGTACTAGAATTTTTTGGGGGGGATACTTTGTAAATTACATAATTGTCTAACCACTATGCTGTATACTTGAAACTATACAAAATAATATTGAATGTAAACTGCAATTGAAAAATGACATTAAACAAAATATTCACAAAAACATAAATGGTAATAAAAAACAGTTTCAATTTTTAAATATTGGTAGATTCTGGGTACTTATTTCATAATTTTTATATTACACATTAAAATAATTTTTTAAAATACATTTTACTTTTAGAATAGTTTACTAACTATATTCTTGTGATTTTAACTTTATCACATTTCTGTACTAAATAAGTCAAATTGCTATTGAATAGTTACAATAATACCATACTATATAGTCATATAAGTCAGCATTTACTGATGTCTGTATTTTTGATTTCATAATTTGTAATTTGTAATTATATACATTTTTTTCAGTTGACAAACATTTTCTTAGATTATAGCAAATCCCATAGACTTTGATAGGTCACCTTGAATTCTCAAAGGATACAATAGCCCTAATATTTAAGATAAATTTTGTGCACCATAATTAGAGTAGTATAGTTTCAATAAATAACATTGCATTAAAATTTGTGATTTTTCAAAAGTTACTAGAAGGATTAATTTTCTAAATGTATAAAATATAAGACACAGAACCTTTACTACATTTTGGATTTTCCATAGATAGTTGGTAAATAATGGAATAAATTATCTTAGTTGCAGAGAAAACTTAATTTTCACTGTTATTTTGTAAAGATTTTATTTATTTACTTTTAAAGAGAGGGGAAGGGAGAGGGAAAGAGAAGGAGAAAACATCAATGTGTGAGAGAAGCATCAATGGGTTGCCTCTTGCATGCCTCCATCTGGAGGTCTGGCCCGCAACCCAGGCATGTGCCCTGGCCAGGAACCCAACCAGCAACATTTTGGTTCACAGACTGGCACTCATTCCATTGAGCCACATCAGACAGCACTAATTTTCACTATTTTTAAATCTTTAAATTTATTTATTTTCCTTTACTAGAGCTACATTTTTTCTTAGTTTGTTCCTGCAGTACTGTTAAGTGGTAGATAGATATTTAGAAGCATTTCTCCCAACTTACCATATTTGTTGCCGACATATTTTTATTAAATATTTATTTTCCCTACAATTCAATGAATTTTAGGATATTCACAGATTTGAGCAATCATTACCACAACTTTAGAACATTTTCATTACCCGCAAAGAAATCTTGTATCTCTTAACCATCATCTCCCCAATTCCCATATAGCTCCCAGCCCTAAGTAACCAGTAATTAAATTTCTATCTTTTGGATTTGCTTATTCAGGACATTTCATATATATGAAATCATATATTATGTGTTTTTTTATATCTAGTTTCTTCTGATTAGCATAATATTTTCAATGTTTCTATTTTTGCTGAATAATATTCCATTGTACAGATATACCAAGTTGGTATACATTTGTTTTTCTCTTACTTTCTGGTTACTATCAATAATGCTGCCATTTGTGCAGAAGTTTTTGCATGAAAATAAGTTTTCAATTTTCTTGTGTATATATCTAACAGGGAAATTTCTGGATCATATGATAATTCTGTTTAATCTTTTGAGGAACTGCCAGATTAGTTCCCAAAATATTGTAACATTTAAAAAAAAATTTGAGATGAAATTCATAGCATACAATTAGCAAAATTAAGTGACATTTAATGCATTCACAATGTTGTATGACCACCATCTCTCTCTAATTTGAAAAGCTTTTATTTATCCCAGAAGTACACTCTTTACTCAAGAACTCCCCATGCCCCCCTCCCCCACCCCTGGCAAGCATTAATCTGCTGTCTGTTTCTATAGATTGGCTTATTCTGGATATTTTATATAAGAATTATACAACATGTGACCCTTTGTGTTTGACTTCTTTCACTTATAATGTTTTTGAGGTCCATCCAACTTCCAGTATATATCAGTACTTCATTCCTTTTTATGGCTGAAATATATATATATTTCACATTTTATTTCTCCCTTTATTGATGAACATTTATGTTATTTCAACCTTTTAACTATAATGAACATTTTTTATAAACATTCAGATATACATTTTCTATTTGGACATATGTTTTCACTTCTCTTGGTTATATACCTAGCACTGGAATTGATAGATCATATGGTTAGTCTATATTTAACTATTTGAGGAATTGCAAAACTTTCCATAGTGGCTGTATAATTTTACATTTCCATTAGTAATGTATGAGCATTCCTACTTCTCCATATCCTGGCTAAAGTTTGTTATTTTTCTATTTTTTAAAATTATACCTATCTAATGAGTATGATATGGTATCTCATTGTGGCTTTAATTCTCATTTTTTTAAATTACCAATGGTTTTGAATATCTACAGCCAAATGCTGGAAACAGCCTAAGTGCCCATCAGTAAATGAGTGAATCAAAAAACTGGGCTATATTTACACAATGGAATACTACGCAGCATAAAGAAAGAAGGAAGGAACACCTATCCTTTGCAACAGCATGGATGGAACTGGAGAGTATCATGCTGGGTGAAATAAGCTAGATGATGAAAGATAAATACCATATGATCTCGCCTATAAGTGGAACCTAATCAACAGAACAAACAAACAAGCAAAATATAACCAGAGACATTGAAATAAAAAACAAACTGACAGTAACCAGAGGGAATGGGGGAAAGGGAAAACAGGGAAAAGAGGGGAAAAGGTCTAGTCAAGGAACTTGTATAAAGGACCCACGGAAATAAACAATAGGGTGGGAATTGCCTGAGGGAGTTGGTTGCAGGTAGGGAAGAACAAAGGAGGAAAAACTGGAACAGATGTAATTGAACAACAACAACAACAACAAAAAAGAAAGAAAGTGAAAAGAAAACCCACTGAATAGAAGAAAATTTTTGCATATGACATATCACATAAGGGCTTAGTATTCAGAATACATAAATAAATCTTACTACTCATCAACAATATGACAAACAAATCAATTTTTTAAATGGGTAAAAGAATTGGACAGATGTTTCTCCAAAGAAGATATACAAGTGACTATCAAGTGCATGAATAGATATTCAAAATCATTGTTGCTGATATATTTTTTAAAAGTTGGTGGCCTGTGAATACATTATGGTCTTTTAAATTTATACTTAATTCAATATTAAAACAATGTAACAACAGGACTAGTCTAACTATAACTAATGATAAACTATCTTTTCAGTGATACAAGAGACTTTTTCCTCTGAACAAACTATTTATCAAGGCATGCCATATAAACAACTGATTTCTAATCACATGACTTTTTGGCCTATTAAGAAATGTGTCATTCATAGTGTAAAAAGGGCCATTCAGTTGTGCCACTTTTAAATATAACTTAACAACTTGTAATAAAGCTTCTTATGTGTTCTCTTATTATCACCTTCATCTGATTTGGTAAACAAATGTGATTGTTCACTTGTGACCCAGTTTCATACAGATGATTAACTACATTGCATAGAACAAACAAGATCCTTTGGGTGAAAGACCTAAGACAAACATATTTTGTTATTAATTTATCTAACAGAACTAGCAGCAAACTGCACCTTTTAGCTTTTAAATAATTTGTTTTCAGAACAATTTTTTATTATTATTTTTTTTCAAATACATTTGTCTCTGCCTTCCCTAAAAGCTATGCTCATGGACAAAAATACCAACATCTAAATCTACTCAACTTTTTTCTTATTAAATTTTAAAGCAGGTATTTTAGAAGCACATTTTCATGTTTTCAAAAACCCTAAATATCAATAAAATAAAAATGAACAAGTCAGTCCAACTCCATTGGGAACTTGTCGTATGAAGTAGATCAAGGAGGATTCCTGCTAAGCTCCTAAGAAAAGAAAAATCATCCACCTGCTAAGGGATCTGCGTTTCAACAGGCTGTTTATATATTTATTCATGTTGAAAAGGAGCCAAATGCTGTGGGTTTTACCTTTTAGCTTTTCTAAACAGGATTTTTTCCTTCATAAAAACATACTTTAAAAGTAAGTTAAGTGCTGTGCATTTTTTACCTTTTCATACTTAAGGAAAATATTTAATGCATATAAAATAGGAAGCAAATTCAAAATTCTAAAGACTACTTTAAGTTGGAGTAGATAATATATTCTTTTTAGTATTTTACTTTCAATGTTGTATAAAAATAGAATGACTTAAGAAATCAGAAACTAGGTCAGTTGAGGTTTTTTGTAAGCATAGTCTCCCAAAGCATATGTGATAACAGAAACACATCAAAATAAGTTGACAAAAATTCTCCCCTCCACTGCTATCTTTCAGAGTATCAGAAAATCAGTGGTGGACCAGTGGTAGCAAAATGCTTTTCCAGGGCACTCAGTGATGCAGAGACTTGAAGGGGATCAATAAAATAGAAAGATGAGAGAGCCAAATACATTCTAGCTCTAGAGTAAGACTTCTTAATCTTCCTTAAAAGTCTTTTGTGGTCACCTAATAGAAGAGCAAAACCTGGACACTTTCTCTAGGATGCCACAGGAGAAAAATGCCTGCCTGTGCAAGCTAATACTGATGTGAACCACTTGACTGGAAGCACAGTAGAGCTTAAAGAGAGAACATTGGTGTAGAAATCTCAGTTGAAATCCTACCTTTCTCAAACACTTGTCTGTGTGTTTTTTGGCAGCTTACCTATTTTAAGACTCAGATTGTTCACCAATGAATTAGGGATAATAATGTGTACATTATAATATTGTTTTGAGAAACACGTAAGGCACATGTGAAATCTGTAATGTTATTCAATGGATGGTAGAGGCTTCTAAAATATTTTAAAACATTTTCCAAGTTATGTTAATTTTAATGTTTTCTGAGTAATCATTTTATAGACTTTGTAAGAAGTTCATATATTAGCACTGTATACAAATGATATAAATTATCTCACCTCGAACTGTATAAAATTATCTACAACTTTAGAAAAAAACTGATGTTGACATTTTTTTAAGGGAATGATGATAGGGTACCTTTACTGCTTAGGTTGAATTAATGAATTTCTTACAAACTGTATAGCAAGCAAAGATGATATAACGAACATTCCTATAGGTCTGGCCGCATCACAAGTACTTGGCTGGTAGTGTGTGGACACATAATGATAAATGTACTTCAAAATTCTTATTCTTACATAGGAGCACTAAAATTACTGGAAATTTTCACTATACTTTTTCATATGCTCATAGTGTTTTCCTTTCCTATATAGCATTTCCCTATTAATACATCCAGATGATATGAAAGAATGCCTTCTATTGACAGTTACAGAACACATGTGCTTCTACTTAAAATGTTTTCCCTATAAATATTAAAAATATGTGAATAATGTAACAAAAATACATTAAAATGCTTATTGGTCAGGGCCTTGATATTTTAATTCTATAATAGAAAACCAGAGGAAAAATATCATGACTGTTAGCAAAAATCCCCACTTATCTGACTTTTAAGATCTATGTTTATATATTCTGCCTCTACCTGTCTTATTATGATTAAACAATTTATGTTCATAGCTAAGGACACCTTCCATTTGTGCAATAGATCTGAACGCCATCTCTCACTTAGGAATATTTCTTCAGCAATTTCTCCTCTCATTCTCTTCTGAATCATTATTTATTTCCTAATGTCTCTACTGGATCATCCTTATCAGCATAGAAACATCCTCTTATTTATCCCAAGAGGGAAAATAAAATGTCTTCTGACACCAAATCATTGTCCAGCTGCTACACTCTCAGTTCCCTGCTCCCCTTTTGAAAACACATCTGTGAAATATTATGAGTTCAAAATGTGCATTTCCTTTGCACGTATTTTCTTCATCCAACTCCAGTCAGCCTTTTGCTCCTACTATACCTCCGTACCTTTCTCGTCAAGGTCAACTGTGACCTACACAATAGTCAATCCAATGGTCACATTTTAGCCACAACCATATTTTACACCTCACCAGTATTTTACACAGCCAATTATTCCCTCCTTCTGGAGGCATTTGCTACACTTGGCATTAAAGGCAACTTCTACTCTAATATCACTGGCCACACTCTGTTTTACTCTTTCTCGATGGCTTCGTCTCATCTTCATTCTCTTCACTCACTTTGAGATAATCTCATCAGGTGGTTTTAAGCACAATCTATGTTGTTGATTTCCAGCTTTATGTCTCTCTTTTTTTCTCTGAATTTCAGGCACATAAGTCAAATTTTCTATACAACATTGTCACTTAGATGATGGTATCTTAATATATCTCATATGTAGCTCCTCAATTATTAAATTATAATCACATTTTTTCATTCCTCTGGTAGAAAAATATTGTTGATATATCAGCATTTAAAAAAATTTTATAACAACACAAATTTATTTTTATTTTTTAAAGTATATTTTATTGATTATGCTATTACAGTTGTTCCAATTTTGTTTACCCTTTCCCCCTTCTGCCCAGTATCCCCCTTCTCTCCAGAAATCCCCCTCTTTTATTCTCTCATGCTCTACCTCCTGCATATCAGCAAATTCTGTGCCTCTACTTTCAAAATTTAACCAGAATCTAACCAATTTTCACCATCTCCAAAGTTTGATCTACTAACTAAAATGTCTTGTCAAGTTATTTACTATCCTCCCAGTTATTCTCTATTCTTCCATCAGATCCTGCTTCCATGTGTTCTCAAAACAACAGTGATAGTGAGAATATCTCCTTCAATAAACCTATATCAGATTATAGGCTATTTCCTCGATACTACAGCATCTTCTCATTTCATGTATGATCATGAAATGCAGGAAATGAATTTTCTAAAAAATTGTGTTTTATATACATAGTTATGTTGGGGAATAATTATGGTAAGTGCTCAATAAAAAATGTGAGTATAAAAATATTATGTTAAAGTAAAATTCAGCTGAGTACAACAAAAACATAAAGAGGAAAATGCATTAAAGTTTTGATATGAAATTACTTAAACAGATGATGTTGTATAGTATATTACAAAGACATTTAATTCCAATTGGATCAAACTAAATGATATATTTAGTTTTATACTTAATTTACATTTAATTGGTTATTAACATAAATGTTGACAAGGATGAAGAGAAAAGGGAACACTTGTACAATATTGGTGGGGTATAAAAATTGGTACACATGGAGGTATTCAAAATTAAAAAACAAAAACAAAACTATCATATGATTCAGCAATTTCACATCTGAGTACATAGCTAATGGAACTGAAATCTAGATTTGTATAAGGTATCTGTCCTTCCATGCTCCTTGCAGTGCCGTTCACTATTGCCAAAACATGGAATCAATCTAAATGTCCATCAGTGGATAAATGGATAGTGAAAATTAATATACGTATAATGGAGTGTTATTAAACCTTAAAAAAGAAGAAAATCCTGCCATATAAGACAACTTGGATGAATCTGGAAGACATTATGCTAAGTGAGATAAGCCGGACACAGAAGAACAAATGCTACGTGATACAACTTATATCAGGTATTTAAAAAGTCAAACTCAGAGAAGCAGAGAGTAAAATGGTGGTTTCCAGGGGTTGGAGGAAGTGGGAAATGGAAAGGCGTTAGTAAAGGGTAAAAATTTAATTTATACAGGATCATTAGGTCCCAGATTTCTACTGTACAGCATGGTACTCATAGATGATAATGATGTATTATATAATGAAAATTTTGTTAAAAGAATAGATCTTATATTGTGTTCTTATCAACAGAAAAAAATAAAGAGGGTAGGAAGATACTTTTAGCGGTGATAAACATGTTTATTACATAATTTTTTATAATGGTTTCACAAGTGTATACTTATGTCCAGATTCATCAAGTTGTATACATTAAATATTAACGTGCTTTGTATGTCAATCATACAATCAATCAACAAATTGTTAAAAGAAAATAAAAGCACATCATTTCTATGGAATTATTGACAAAAGTGCATAATCTCAATATATCATTAGAAACATCAGAAATATATTTTCTCGACCTTTTGGCTAAGATTAAGTATAGTATCAGTTTAATATTGGATATATCCTCTATCCAAGGACATTACATTAAATGGATTTTTTGGAGCGGGGAGTTGGAATAGGCACTTGTTCGGTCCACTCCGCACATTGGCCTGGTATTGCAGTAATTCTGGGAATGATGTGCGCACGCGCGTGCACATACATCAGAAAGAATCAAAGTGAGGGAAATTCTACTAAATAAATGAAAATTATGACTTTGAATATACCAAGATCATAAAAGGTAAAGGGGCTGAGAAATTGTCACATGTTAGAGTAGATTAAGGAGACATGATAAGTGAATGCATGCGAAATCTTCAGTTGGATCCTGAGGTGGAAAAATTACATTAGTTGGAAAAACTAATTAAATTTTAATAAACTTTATAGCTGTATAGCAGTATTGATCATTATTAATTTATTAGTTTTGATAATTAAACTATGGTTATGCAAGATGTTAAATTTTGGAGAAGCCAGATGATCTCTATGCTACATTTTCAACTTTTCTGTGTGTCTAAAATTTTTATGTCAAGATCTATGAATTTGCATTTAAAATTTTCAAAAATAAAGGGCTCAAAAATTAGTAGGAAAACTACACATAATTTCACATTTATTTAAAACGACCTCCAAAGAAAATCAAATAAAGGTCAGGTTCTGGAGTAGGTTCTATAAGTAATTTAACACCATTGGGACCTGGCTGCCTTCACCCAGTTTTCAAGAAACCACATTCCTCAATCCACAACTTGAGGATCTATATCTAAATTCTCCTTTATTTATCTTATGTTTAATAATTAATTAATTGATTTGTTCATGTGTTGCAGCCTCTCTAGACTGGACAGGTCCACTCGGAGCTCAGGTAGATGGAAGAAGATTCGTGAAGCCTTGGGAATGCTTGACATGCCTTTATTTGGGAGAGTCATACAGGCCACAAGCCCTGTGTCCAGGGAAATTGCACAGGCTAGAAGCCTGTGTGGAGGGAGTCACATAGGCCACAAGCCCATGTCCAAGTCAGCACTCCAACTCCCCACCTCGTCCAAAGCTCCTACCCTTTAAATACTAGCCCTAAACAAAGCAGGCTACAGGCCAGAAAGTGAAGTGACTATCATGAGCTGTGCATGTGAGCCTACTCAAGGCTGCAGGGCAGTTTATCGCACCAGGGCTCAAGGCTGTGAGACCTGGGCTCAAGGCTGTGAGAACACTTCTTTATTAGATTCCTTCAAGGTTGTGAGGAGCTGCTCCCTCCAGTTATCCACGCATCTGGCTGAGGAAGCCAGACTGCCTCCACCTACCCTAGAGTTCAATACTGACTTAAAAATTATAATTGTTGGCATAGAAAGATAAAGGGAGTGTGTCCTTACCAAGTAAGGCAGTATATTTCCATATATAGTTGCCTTGAAGAGAGAGTCCCTAATAAAAACTCATTCTATGGCTCTACTCTAAAAGCTATGAAAGATGGGTGCTGGGAAAATAAGCTCCTCAGGTAACTGAGATAAATGTTTATATCTGAGGACTGCAGTGTAAAGATTGTATAGATCTATATAGATCTACCTGATTATATAGAAAATTAATACAAAAAGTATAAAACTTTGTTGTATTAATTTTATATGTCAAAATACACTATTTTTCTAAAAAGTAGCAGAAGTTAGAGAAACATTTGCAAAAAAAGAAGATACTAAAGGAATCTTCAACAATTACTTTGAATTTATTAAGTAAATCTGATAACTAGAACCACATGTAAGAATAGAGAGCACTCTATGCAATGATACTCTAAAGAAAAAAAAACACATCTCATCCTTCAACAGCAGATTCAGAGGCAAAATATAGATCTATATTTTGTTACTTTTAATTAAATTAAATAGCCATCAAATGAATGACTGTCAAATTACTTTTTCTAAGTCAGAATTTGAGAAAATGTCTCCAAGAGATATGTAAGTGAACAAAATAAGTAAGAACCACATGCATTTAATTTTTAAAAATATACTTTTAAAAGTGGTATTAGATTTAAGAAAAGTTGAAAAAATAAAAGTTTCTTCTACCATTACTCCATATTTCTCTACAACCTAATCATAAATTTGTCAAGTATTTGGTGCTTTGTAACATATATTACTGAATTTGACTTTCTGATATTTTATTAAGGGATTGTATTTATATTCATGAGAATTACTGGACTCTGGTTATTTGTGTCATATCTATTCCAATTTTGTTATCTGAGTAGTTCTTAATTTATAAAGTTATTTAGGAGTGACTTTTTTTCTGGAAAAGTTTGTGGGGTGTTGATATTTTTTCTTGCATAAATATTTTAAAGAATATAACAGTGAAGACATCTGACCCTGCAGCTTTTATTGTGAGAATGTTTTCTTTTTTCTTTTTTTTTATTGTTTTTCAAGTACATTTGTCTCCATCTTCCTGCCACCACTTTCCCCTGCCCCACCCACTCCC
Source organism: Pteronotus mesoamericanus (assembly GCF_021234165.1). Lineage (NCBI taxonomy): Eukaryota > Metazoa > Chordata > Mammalia > Chiroptera > Mormoopidae > Pteronotus > Pteronotus mesoamericanus. The sequence goes on along the minus strand of NW_026555245.1, from coordinate 26,781,613 downwards.
ACCTCCAACCTTCAATCCTTCCCTCTTTTGGCTTTGTCCATGGGTCCTTTATACATGTCCCTTGACAACCCTTCCTCTTCTTTCCCCCCTTATCCCCCTTACTCCACACCTTTGGTCACTGTCAGTTTGTTCTTTATTTCGATGTCTCTGGTTCTATTTTGCTTGCTCGTTTGTTTTGTCAATTAGGTTCCACTTATAGGTGAGGTCATATGGTATTTGTCTTTCACCCCTGGCTTATTTCACTTAGTATAATGCTTTCCAGATCAATCCATGCTGTCATGAAGGGTAGGCACTCCTTTTTTCTTTCTGCTGTGTAGCATTCCATGGTTAAATATGCCACAGTTTTTTGATCCACTAATTTACTGATGGGCACTTGGTTTGCTTCCAGTACTTGTCTATTGTAAATAGTGCTACAATGAACATTGGGGTGCATAGGTTCTTTTGAATTGATATTTTAGTATTCTTAGGGTATAATCCCAGCAGTGGAATTGCTGGGTCAAAAGGCAGTTCCATTTTTAGTTTCTTGAGGAAATTCCATATTGTTTTCCACAGAGTCTGCAACAGTCTAGATTCCCACCAACAGTGCACAAGGGTTCCCTTTTCTCCATAACCTCACCAGCACTTGTTGTTTGTTGATTTGTTTATGATGGTCATTCTGACTGATGTGAAGTGGGATCTCACTGTGGGGTTTTTTTTAAGATTTTATTTATTTATTTTTAGAAAGAGGGGAAAGGGAGAAAGAGAGGGAGAGAAAGAAACATCAATGTGTGGTTGCCTCTTGAACACCCCCTACTGGGGACCTGGCCTGCAACCCAGGCATGTGCCCTGACTGGGAATCGAACCGGAGACTCTTTGGTTCTCAAGCCAGCACTCAATCCACTGAGCCACAGCAGCCAGGGCTCATTGTGGTTTTAATTGGCATCTCTCTGATGGCTCACAATGCTGAGCATCCTTTCATATGTCTATGAGCCCTCTGTATGTCCTCCTTGGAGAAGTGTTCAATATAAATTTAATTGCCTTTTTAGGTATAAAGTTATTCATGTTATATATTTGTTCTGGAAGGTGCTTTGATACTTTGTGTCTTACAAGGACTCTATTTAATATAAACTGTCATGTTTATTGATAAATAGTTGCCCATATATTTCATTATCTTTTAAATATTTGTAATATATGTAGTAATACTACCTCTTTAATCCTTGAAATTGGTAATTGTGCTTCCTTTGTGTGTGTGTGTGTGTGTGTGTGTGCGCGCGCGCGCTTTTGTCTAGGATTTATCAATTTTGTTTAAGATGTTTATTTATTTATTTTTTATTATTGTTTATGCTGTTACGGTTGACCCATTTTTCTCCTTCATCCCTCTCTACCAAGCCTGCCCCTGCTTCCACAGTCTTACAACATACTTTTGCTTTTACTGATATCATCTCCCTTTTTTTTTGTATTTGGTTTATTTGTCTCTGTTCTTATCTTTATTAATTATTTCTTTCTGCTTACTTTGGGTTTAATTTGCTTTCATTTTTCTGCTTTCTTAAAATGAAAGTTTAAGCTAATTGATATGAGTGTTTTATTTTTTCTAATATACCCATTCAATGTCAGAACTTTTTATGTGAAACATTTAGCTTTATTCAACAAATTTTTGTTTTCACTCAGCTCATATTTTCTGATTTTTCTTAAAATGTCCAATTTGATTCATGATATATTTAGATATGTTTTGGAAGTTTTTATTTTCTTCTTGCATCTATTTTTGTAGAGAAATTTTTTCTCATTATTCTAAGCATAATTTTATTGATGGTTGCATATATGTAGTAATTATTAAAAATATACAGATTCATACAAAGAGAAAGAGAACTGGTGGTTGCCAGAGGGGAGGTTGGTTGGGTAACTGGGTGAAAAAGATGAAGGGGCTAAGAAACACAAATTGGTAGTTACAAAAGAGTAACAAGAAAGTAAATGAGTCATGGAAAATATAGTTAATGATAATGTGATAGGGTAGGGTACAAGTTGGGCTACTGGAAATATTGAGGGGAATAGCACGTAAAGGATATGATTGTCTAAACATTAAGCTATATATCTGAAAGCAATGCATAATAATTTTTTAAAGAAAAAATATTCTACAGTTAAAAATATGGAAGCTGCAATATATTCCATCTATTGGGTTTATTCTTATTTACTTATTTTGTTTTCATAATGTTTTTTAATCTGTGAAAGCATAACTTCTTCCAGTTGTAGGATCTTAGTTATGTCTTCAAAGATTATTTTTCAATATAATTTACTCTATTCTGTGATGTCTACTACATGTGAATTGAAGTAATATAATCTCTTTAACCTATCCAGTAACTGTTCATAAAGAAAATAATATGTTTTCTATTTATATATCAGTGTTGTATTCTGAGTAAATTCTTCTGTGATATTTTCTAAATCACTACTTTTGACTTTAACAGTTTAGAGATAGAATTCTTTTATTTATTACATTTTTTTCAATGATGATTATGTTCATTCAAAATTTTCTAATTGTTTGTTTCTCATACTCAGCATTTGTTTCACTTCTGCCTGTTTTTTCTTATTTGTGAAATTTTTATAGAACACATTTTCTTAAAAATTGTTCATAATAAACATGACCAAATTCTTTTCAGATAATTCTGTAACACTAACTTAAAATGTTCCAAGTTTTCATTTTCATTGCTGTCTTTCTTGGCACTAGAATTTTTTTGTATGTTTTGGAGTTTCTGTTTGTTGGCTCATTATTAGGGGTTTCAAAAAATACTTTAACCTCTTTCTTTTTCTTTCTCCTTATCCTAATTCTTTCTTATTTATATTTTTCTGGAATGTATTACTGAGGGCTCCCAATTCACAACACATTTTTGTAATGTTGTTTTGAGTTCCTGTCTTCTTTTGATATTACAGATATAGTAATCTATTTAATAGACCACTTCATCTATATCCTTGAGGTACAGCTATTTCTGCATGTTCTTATCTTCCTAAACATAGAGCTTCACTTAAGCAATAAACACAGCCTGTGATTTGGCTGAATTTTTATTCAACATCCGTTCTTAAGCAGGGGATTGTGGAGGGGTGGAGAGGTTGGGCCAAAAGAAAAAGCCACACTCTAACCTCAGACTTAAAGCATTGCTCAGTTCTGCTCTCACCTGTGGAGCACTTTCAGTTTCTGTTACTCTGGCCAACATTGCCTGTTCCTCACAAGAAGACTTGAATACCTATGAAATCACCTCTGCTTTACTTTTTGTTTGTTTTCAGTGTATTTAGTGTTGACACTTTATAGCTCAACTATATATTTTTGGTTTTAAGTATATTAATATTTATCTATATTGGCATAAATTTGTAGCAGAACATGTGCATCAGAGCATGAACTTGAATTTTCAGCTGTTGTCTAAGTTCCACTACATGAAATTTAAAAATTTCTGTATCAGATAATTATAGATTGCCATTCCTTCATCCGTAATACAGAATTTCTGATCCAGGTAAAGGGTATGTGATATTGACTAACCTTGTTAGTAACATTTAATGCTTCTTTGTAACCCAGGCTGTAAGAACTTCTACTCCCATTATTATTATCATCATCATTATCATCATCATTATTATTATTTTGGTTAATCATAAAAACTGGAGCTCAGATTAGTTATAAAGTTTTTGGTTTTTATTTTATTTTTTAAAAACTGCACAGTTTTCTGCCATGACTGGTGTGGCTCAGTGGTTTGGGTGTCAAACTATGAACTGAAAAGTCACTGGTTTGATTCCTGGTCAGGGCACATGCCTGGGTGATGAGCCAGGTCCCCCTGGTTCGTGACATGAGAGAGGCAACCAATCAATGTTTTTCTCTCTCTTTCCCCTTCCTTTCTACTTTCCTTCTCTTCTTTCTAAAATTGAATAAATAAATATGTAAAGTCTTTTTAAAAATCACTTATTTTTTGCTTCACAGAAGAAAGAATAAGGGAATTCTGAGCTTTCTTAGGTGGGTATATCTTCTATCAAATCAACCTGTATTCAAGGACATTCATGACGAAATTGATCCTGTTGAAGGACAAAAGAGAATAATATTTGGCAATTAATGTCTTCATAACTTTTGAGTAAAGGGAAAGAAGGTCCATATTCTGCTAGAGAAACCTCTTTTATGAGACATAGAGATAAAATGTATTGACTATTGCAAAACGATTGCAATTCTAGAATTTTTATTAACAGATAATAAAGAAAATATGTATTTTCTAGTTATGTGCAGAATTTGAAATAAAAAAATTACATGAGAAAAGTTATTTAGTGTAAGAAATTTCATAAACGAATGCAGTGAATGCTTATCTTTGTATGGCTTAAACTAACATTTTTTTTTTTTGGTTTTGTTTTACTAAAGTTGTATTTGGTACTTTAAATCTATCTGAATTTGCTTTCTTGTTCCATATCTGAAAAAGAGCCTTCTTAGCATGCTGCCAGGAAACACTTCTTATATTTTAATACTACCATAGAAATTCAATAATTCTGAATGTAAAATAATAAATGTATTTTGAGTAGAATAGGCATTTTCAGAAATATACTTAAAAAGTAACATAATTTTAAAGCTCAAAGGTATTAAAATAATTGTCTCTAAAATCAACTCACAGATTCACTATAGAGAACTTTAGTACAATTATTTCAATTTTCTTTCTCACATGAAAAAGATGGCTCATGAATTGCAAATTAAATAAATAAATTACCCAAAATAACCTAGTTGCCATGTCTACACAGTACATGGAGACTGGCAGTCACTGGTGAAATGTGGGTGTTTATGCACAGCCAATCTAGATTATTCTAGCCAAGACTTTATTTTTCTTAAAATTCTCTCATTTATTGAGGTAAAAATGGAAGCAAGAGGGCAAGATAGGTGATAGGGATGATTAGAATTTAACTAACTAATTAGCATTATTTATATCTTTTCTGTACTTAGGAAATTGAAAGTGCAGAAACTACTTGTTCTTTTTTATTACTATTGACACTCATCATTCTACAAAAATTTAAGGAGAAAATTTTTTTAAAACTTTTATTCGTATGGAGATTTGGGGAGCATCAATAGTTTGACAATGCTTTATATATGTTTTCTATTCCCCAAAGGGCAGAACACTGTCCTAAATGCTGAGTGGGTGCTTACAGACATGATTAATTTGATAATTAGATTCTAAGTATCTGTCCTGTCACTCTTCCTCCTTTACTTAAAATTCTCTTTTCATTCTAGTCAGCTTACAAAATGCCTAATTAACTTTTGATAGTTAGATAGTTTTACTAAACTCTCCCTCAGACAAAACTGTTCACTTCTTTTTTTTTCCCTCTAGTTAACCATAAATGTCAGTATTAGAGATGTCTTAAGACAAAGATCATTTCTTTCAATTTTGCATCCACAGCATGGTTATGGTCCAGTAGACTGTTAATAGGGAGATAAGTAATAAAACATATCCTTTCTGTTTGACTTTGTCTTCATGATCAATAAGCAGAAGCATTTGGATGAGGATTGCTATATATTCAGTTGATGAAATAGTAATTTAAAAACAATCTGTTGCTAGTTAAAATCAAATTAATTATTGATTTTGACTAGGTTGGCACTTAAAATACACATAAACATAATCATAAATTAGTAATGGAATTAAATAAAGATAATTTAAAGTCTCACATAGAAAAAACATCTTAAAAGTAATGAAGTAAATATTATATTCAAATAGAATTTAAAAGGTTAGAATCGATATCAGTATTTGTAAATGTTTTAAGAAAGTTTAGCCTTGATTCTTAAGTTTAAAAATATGTATTTAATTTCTAATTACTTAAAATTGCTTTATAAATATCTTTGCCTATAAATATATTGGCAAAATATATTTGCCAATAACCAATTGCTTTGGCAGAAAATTATTTTTAAGTTGAGCTAAGTAAATGATATAGAGACATTTATGTGGCATAAATATATTGGTTAAAAATATTTTATATAGTCTTATAAATATAGACTATTTCCCTTTTTTGGAAAATTGAAAGATTCATATCTTATGACATTCTGTCAGAAACTTTGAGTGAGTCTTAACTATTTAACAATTATACATTATTGGAGAAGTTATAGAAGCCACTGAGTTTCTCTTACTCATCCTATCAATTCCATGGCTACATTGAGTGTTGAATGCAACCAGACACTTTTAATTGTTATAGGTTATAATTATTATTCTTTTATGTTCATACCATTAATAATTATGAATGAACAATTTAGATCATTTAGTTACAGCATGCTTTTATTGCTACTAATAAAGATGACACTGTTTTTGGAAATACCTCAAAATTTTGTATTTAGTAAAGTATATATTTCCAATATCATGAGATCTGTCTGGAAAAAGCCCAGCCATGATGAGAATGGTTTGAGCAATATCAGTGTTACCTAGCAGCCAAGGAGAGTGTACTGGGATGTACATGTGTAAACAATGACAACTTCCCTGTACTAGTCAGTGGCGGTAGTAGATGCTGTTGAGTGAGCATGTGTACTGTGTGACGAGCATGCAGAATGACTGAGTGCGTAGAGCAACAAATCTGCATCAGATTTTGCATTAAGCTTGAGTATTCCTCTGCGGAAACTATTGGATGATGCATAGGGCCACAGCTATGGGCAACTGGTGATTGGCATCTTCATCACAACAACATGTCTACTCATACATAATGTCTCGTGCAGAATTTTTTGGCAAAATATCAAATCACCCAGGTGACTCAGCACCCCTACAGTCCAGATTTGGTGCCCTGCTACTTCTGGCTTTTCTCAAAACTCAAATCACCTTTGAAAGGAAGGATATTTCAGGCCACAGATGAGATTCAGGAAAATAAAAAAGGGGCAGTTGATGATGACTGGGGGAATTGTGTGAGGTCCCAAGGTGCCTACTTTGAAGGGTACTGAGGAACCATTGTCCTATGTACAATGTTTCTTGTATCTTGTATCTTCTTCAGTAAATATCTCTATTGTTCATATTACAAGGCTGGATACCATCTGGACAGAGCGTATATAGTAATTGATCTATTAATATTTCCCCAATTTATTTTTTAGCAACAAAAATAATTATGTCATCTATGTTCAACTTAGAAATATGAATTCTAAAATTTTTCTCTGGTCATATTCTTCCTAGATAACAATTAATTAGAAAACTCTAATAATTCAGAAGAGGGATAAAAATCTGTAAGTAATTTTATATTCTGTGTAATTTTGAGAAAAACTTGCAGACAGATCCTTATGTACTGAAAGGTTTTATATTTGAGAATTTTATCTTATTAAAATGTTAAAATTAATTTGCCAGTAATTATCACGTGCATACACATAATTACTATTTTATTACAATATTGATTAATAGTAAAAGAAGGACTTTTAACATACTTCATCAGAAAGATAGATTTAGAATCTATAGACTTGGAGTTAATATGACAAGTCCTTACTTTTTCCATTATCTCTCTTTGTATAATATCTAACAGCATTATTTTTCAAAGAAGAAAAGATAATCCCATTTAGAATGGAGCATCCATTAATATTACTGAATACAATTACCAATGTGTCATCTTACTTTTGGACTATTTCAAATTTTATTTGGGCCAGTGGTATTTCAATATCACAATGATATGTTATATGGATTCTACATATTTATTCACTACATTTTATAGCATTGACTGTTTAAACTGCTTTTGTCAGTAGTTACAGAAAACTCAAAATGAATTAAAAATAAGAAACTTGACCAGCTCATACAATTGAAATTCATATGTAGGGCAGTTTTCTATGGACCTAATCCAACCAGTGTGATCCCCTCTCTCTCTCATTTTCTGAACATCTCCATTCTCTGCATCAAAAATTAATTATCCTGACTACTCGTAATAGTGTTGAGGTCCATAATGAACATGAAAATTAGTACTACATAAGCTGATCAGTACCTTCCTATTCCAGGCTCTTGAAGGGAAGGCCTGGAGATTTGAGTTAGACTAATCCCTCCTGTTTCTCTCAGACTATACTATACCTGTAACAGAAAATGCCTGGAATGGTGATTAACCTGTACAGGTGGCTGACTCCAAGTGTTCATTCTGGCATTTACAAAACATTTTACAACAGTGGCTGCTTCTGTTAGAGGACTGTCTTGTAGCCTCCTCTGTCAGCTCCCAGGGAAAATCGCTTCTTTCCACACAATGTGTGACTGTCATCACCCTGCTCAAGCCTTTTTATTGTTGTAATCTATGTGGTTTATAGCTGAACGTTATTTAGTTCTTTAAGAGGTGTGGGTGTTTCCATACCAGTGATTTCCAGTTCCAGTTCTAGTTTCACTATTTCTCATTTCACTGGAAGTGATAATTTTGAGTGTTTTTGAGCATTTTGGCTAGAGATGGATCACCTAAGAATAAAATAATATGAAGCTACAAGCAGGCAACTATAGGATCTCCAAGAAAAATGCCAGAATCATTATTTTATAGACATGTTAATAAAAATCCACACCCTAACTTACTATGGGAAAATATACACATCCATATTCAAATTTATATTTTCAAGAAGTTTAGCAACTTAGTCCTTCATCTTTGGCCCTTTTTCCCTAATCTTTGGGTTTATAAAATGATGGTATCGTTTCCAATACTAATACATTTGAGTCTTTCCTATAAATTATTGTTTGTCTGTTTTTTGTTTGTTTATCTTTCTTACTTTTAGTATTTATTACTTCTCCTGGTTCTTAGGAACAATTTTATTCTTCTTCCTATATATTAATAAACATATACTTCTCTATGGCCAGTATGTTTAAGACCCAGTTGGATTAATCATTGATTAAATTTTCTATCCTTTTAAAAACAATAAGTGCAATTTTGTTTTTTCAACAGTTTTCTTTTTTTATTCAGTGATTAGAGTTGGTTTTCTATAGTTTTAATAAGTATTCAAAGTTTAAAAGTTAACTGACATCATCAACAATCCATAATCCTTGATAAATGAATTGGCTCATGCATTTTATGTGCTAGGCCTCTGTGCTTCTGACCTATTTGGCTCACAAAGACCTGTAGCCAACAGGTGTCAGGCATCTGTGCTCAAAGTACTCAACAGGTGCTGCTGAATATGTCTTTGACATTTAATATGTAAAATACCGTTAAATTATGGAAAGATATGGAGATAATGGGGTTTAAAAAACTCATGTAATTTTTTTATAATTCCACCAGAGAAAGCACCAAAAAGCCTGTTAAATAACACTGCCCACTTAATTAAGATTAGCCACTGAGCATATGTCTTAAAAAAATTATGTAAAATATTTATTATGCAAAATATTAAATAAAGTAAACTATTATGGCATTTTGATATAGGAGTAATGATTATTTTCCTAAGGTCTAATTTTATGAAAAAAGTGAGATCTATCCAACAAAAAAGTTGAATAGATAAGATTATGAAATTATTTGAATCAATATATAGATTAAATAGTTAAAAAAGTATCTTTTACATTCATTATCTAATTATCATCTAATGCATTCTGGAATATAGAAATAATTTCTAGAACTGATTACATTGACTGACCCAGGCATGTGAAATAAATTGAAACCATAAGAAAAGGTGGTACAAATTCTCTTACTATATATTAAATTGAAGTGTAGATCCTAATTAATAGATCAAAATGCCTTCAGTAAGGCTGCTAATTGTCTATTTCCCAAAAATTTTTGATGGTATCTTCAGATAATGGGTTACTTCTGAGTTAGGCTGATCTTATTGACCCACTAAAATCTGATGAGTTTTGCTGCTTTTATTTTTAAATTAGATCAGTTAAGGAAATAAACATGGTAAGAGGTATGATGATCTCTGCATATATTGCAGAAAATGGCTTCACATGAAGCAAAAATAAACCAACAATGTTATTATAGAACAATGATCATTATCTTGGTTGCTTGGCAGGTTATAAAAAAGGACCAATTTAAAACGCATGCAATGACTACACTGCCCCCCCCGCCCCCACGCAAATGCGTGCAGAGAATTTTGTCCTAAATGTTTGTTCTGATTAACTTTGTTTAAATTATAAATTATGACTGGTCCTGGCAAGTCTTAAGTCTTAGAAGGATAATTCTTTTATTTGACTTTTAAAGTCTTTAAAAATCTTTGTGTTTAGTTATTTTTCTTAGTCTAGTATTCTTTGAGCTAAAACCTGTACTGTAGTAAGGCCAAATTTTTAATAGTTGGACAAGCACAGTCTTCTTATTCTATTTTAGGCTTTTTCTCTTGTTGTTTCAGTTGCTGTAAAATTATGGAATTTCTCCTAATATCCAAATCATCTATCCAAGACATATAGATTATTTTAAGTCCTGGTTTTATAACCTACTTTTTTGATGGATTTCTCTTCTACCCAGGACATTTTCTAGGCATCCTGTATCTCAGAGTATTCTTTTAACTTCCTTAATTATAGGACATTATCTTTGTTTATGTATTATATAGCCTCATTAATTGCCATGTCATTTCCAAGTATATATTAAGCTTTTAGGAAAATAGGATATGTTACATATTTCTTCCTGTCTTCTCATATAATCAAGAAAATCCTTGAATAATTTGCTGATTGATAGATATCTATGTAAATAAGCAATTCATATCTCAACCAGCTGTGTTAGTAGTATGCTAATAACTTGCATTTGGCTATGAAGTCTTAAGAAATTTCACACTCAATGAATCACAAAGTAAAGATAGGAAAATCCCCTGGCAAGATTGTAGACATGTATGCTGTCATCACGTAAGAAACCCTAACATACTGTGATTAACTTCTCATTATTGAATTTATGGCAATGAGTTTATATTCCACCTTCAAAAGGATGAAATGTAAAGAGAAAAGGCACTTGTTTCTCCTACATTCTATCCTACCTGCCAGGTATTTGTCAGAAAATGAAAAGGAAAAGGAAAAAAAGTGTGCCTCTAATTTTGTGGTTGGTGTTAGAACAAAATATCCGAATAATCAACTCCATGGATAACATGAAAGTTACAGCTAAAAGCATCCGGATAAATTCTGCACACATAATTCTCTTTCTTCATGCCTGCTCATAGTTTTATCTCCTGACTTAACATGCTACCTCTCAAAATCTTTAAATACAAATGCTGCAAGAAAATGGTAACCCTTTTATTCAGTTATTCTCTTCCTTATGTTTTCAAAAACTTATCTCTATTTCCCCCCTTTTATCTTTTTCTTTCTCTTTTCTTTCTCTCTCTTTTTTGGTGTGTCGGTCACTCCCCTTCCTCTGACCCTCATTGTTTTCTTTCCTTTTACCACTACATATTTACAAACTGTTTAGTGTGAATACTGTTAAAATTTGAGATGTTCCAATGTCAATTTATATGGATTCTGCCCTTGAGGCACTTACTGTCTAGTAAAACAGATGACATACACATAAATGAAATCTAATACACATTATAAGTGACAAATGCCATGAGAAAATCACTGATAAAAATTTCCCACATAAAAGTACCTGCTCTTTCAACCTTTTAAATCATGCTGAATACCTATTTACTAAACTATTTTATTTATTAAGCTCTGAAGTATTTGTACAAAGAATACTAGCCATTAGTCCTAACTGAAAATTGCTCAGATTTACTAGGACATGAAGACCTATAGAAGATTCAAGAGTAAGGACTTGAAATACTTAAATTGGTTTATGTGAGCTGATGTGGGCATCTGTATTGGGGAAGATTTCAATCAGAAGTAGGAATCCCAGTTAGGAGGGCTATGAGAAGGAAACAAGTAAATGTGTCAAGCATATACCAGTGAGAGAGAAGAATTGGAGGTGATTTAAGTGTGTGTACTAGAATTATTGTGTTCCTTTCTCTATACACAGTCCTTCTCACACATGGGAAAGATCCTTAGGAAGAATTAAGAGTAAGTGTGATATGGTTGTGCTGTTCATAAACCAAAAATTTAGAGACTAACAAGAGTAGTGCTGATCAGCAGAATGGTGGGAACATATGAGAATGTCTACCAACATTCCTTCCATAACAACTCCTCTCTCCCTTGACCCAAATGATCATCACAGAGCTACCATCTCTCTGTGAAGAGACCTTATCCATAGGACCACAATGGATATGCTTAAGGATAGGAAACTCAATCAAGTGTCATCAAGAAATCCCTGTAGATTATAATCTACATGTATAGCTATTTTTCCCCTTTAGGTGTCTATACTAAAATATGAAATCTGTTTTTGGTTATTTGTCCATCTGAAATGACAAAAGTGGATTCACAAGAAAAGTAGAGACATTATGACTGATGATAAGAACTGTCATGTCATTCTAAACACGCTCTGACAAACAGAGGGAAGGCAGAGGAGGCCTGGACAGCATGGAGAGCCCACCAGAAGTGACACAAGAAGAATCCATCTGTAAGCAGGCTATCTTTTAGATTCTTCAAGATACATATGTATATTTTTAATAAATTCCTCTCACTTTCTTAAGCAGAATAAAGTTGAATTTCTCCTAGTTACCAACAATGAGAGTAGAAATTCCACAATGAGAAAGGAAACCTGAATGCAAAAGTTATCAGACAGAATAATGCATTCTTTGGGTATTTTCAATCTGTCTTTTTACAAAGTCATGGTTGTGTTCCCTTATGTTATTTTGTGTCTTAATTCTAGCCCTACTCCACATGGTCTGTAAAATTATTTTGAATAGACACAGCACATATTGAATGTGCCTGATTACATTGAAGAGATAGTCCTGTTAAATAAATTCATTTTAAATAAATAATGTCTATGCGCATAAGATATAAAAAAATAAAAACACAACTGTCACATTCAAAAATTTTAAATGGAACATATGTTCAATATAAACTGGAGATTGTAGGAAAATTAGCCCATAATGAACTTCAAAAGTTGTTACAAAATGTGACATAACTTGTCCATTTTTCCTGTTTTATAATCATGCCTAACCATAATAAAGTTAACTAGAGCTATAAATAAAGTTATCTATAAAAGAAATTGAACTGAGTTGATCCAAAGGTATTAGTCATGAAAGGCGTTCCACTGTTTTTCCAAGTCAGTATGTTTGCCATATCTTCATATATTTTCAATCTCTGTTCACTTTTTAAATTCTAAACAATGGCTGGAATATTGAAAAATTCTCAATGCTCACAGATAATGTAAATATGTTCATTAGGCCATGTTTGCAAAAAACATTTGACAAAATGTATTATAAGAAATAAAATAGTCTTCTTTTGAAGGATTATTGTTATAGAGCAATCATGTTCATCACCACGCAAAATATTTACATTTGCTTTTTGTTTAAATGAAATGTGTTATCAACAACCTTCATTCAATCTGATAGAAATTTTGTAGGCCTTGTTTATATAGTGGATGAATGCATTTTATAATTTCTGTAACATATTAAACATTAACCAGAGATTTCCAGGGTTTGCTTCTTACTCATAGGAGTCAGATGCATACAATTTTGAGGATGATGTGATGAGTAGGAGCAAATTTTTCCCAAACCTTCATTTTCAAGAAAAGTTACAGATTTTCAAACAAATAGGAAGTAAAAGTGGTGACAGGGTGAGAAAGAAGTTGATGTGTGATGCAGATTAGTTTTCTAAGTGGACTTTAGTTAGTTTTCACAGACTCTCAGCTTCTTGAGTGTTGTGTCCATCACCGGTACCCGGGTCCTGCAAAAGACCCCAGTTAGTATCTACAAACCATTCAGTCCTCACTTGAGTGGGTCACATAATGTGTATGTCAAAGAACCATTATTGTTCTGTCTAGGTGGTCTCATGAGAACCCCCTTTGATAAAAGTAAAAAGTCGCATGTTATTTATTGCTTAGTCAGAGTGATGCTTGTTTGAAGCTTAGATTTAATTAGGTCCCTATAGCAGCCTGACCAATGATCCCCAAATATGTCCACATACTAATCTCTTGATTCTGGGCAACTTATTTGGGAAACATATGTATGGCTATTTGACAATGCTGTGGATCTTTAGATGATTCTGGGTGATCCTGTGGACCCTACATGCTTATAGGGTCATTTACAGGATATTTATAAGGGAAAGCAGAGGGAGGTTAAACAGATGCACACAGGAGATGGCAATGTAAAGGTAGAGGTAGATATGAGCGATGTGGCCACAAGACCAGAAATGCTGGCACAAGATGGGAAAAACAAGGAATGGATTATCTTGTAGAGCTTTAGAAGGAGTGTCATCCTAGTGATACCTTGATTAGGAATTCTGACCTCCAAAATGTGAGCAAAGAGTTCTGTTGTTTTTAAGCCATTGAGTTTGTAGTTAATTTATTACAGTATCTACAGGAAACTAACAGAGCCCCCACCCTACTTTTACTATGTGAATATTCTTTTTTCAGATAAAGTTGGAATCCTGGAATCCAGTGACATGGTTGCATAAAACAGAAATTGCTAAATATTTTAATATGAGTGAGAATGAATGGAACCAAAAACTCATGATATTTCTTTAGGTAGAGTAACAATTAAATGCACTTATTGGGTAAATATATAAATATATATACATATGTATATATGTGTATGTATGAATATGCACATAAGTACTAAATATTTGTTTAGAGGGAGCAAAAGAGGATTTTAAATCAAATTAAAGATACTGTCTTGTCCTAGCCAGACAGCTCAGTTAGTTAGAGCATCATGCTAATAAACCAAGGTTGTAAGTTTGGTCTCTGGTCAGAGCACATACAAGAATCAACTAGTAAATGCAAAAATAAGTGGAACAAAAAATTGATGTTCCATATATATCTTTCTACTTGCTGCATTTTCTACAAAGATCCCATTTTTTACATAAATAATTGCAGTATTAAGAAACAGAAAATAAGAAGGAAAACATTTCAAAAATCATGAATGCTGGAATTTTGAAGTAGAAGAAAGTTAAAAAAATTGAGTTGACTTAAAACTATACTGTAAAATTGAGATATTTAAGCAAAAATACATTATTTTGAGTTATATTTTAACTTAATTTTCACATCATACACAAATATAAACACTTAACTAAAAGCATGTGCTAACACAGCATAAAATAAAAGAACTGGAGACTACTATGCTAAGTGAAATAAGCCAGTCGGTGAAAGACAATACCATGCGATCTCACTTATAAGAGGGGTCTAATAAACAAAATAACGTAATGAGCAAGAGAATCAGAGGCCTAGAATCATGGGATAGACAGACAGCGGTAAGAGGGAAAGAGGGTTGGGGGTGGCCTCTGTTTGAAAGATAGTGAAGGGCTTAGTCAAAGAACATATATGAAGGACCCATGGACATGGACAGCTGTGTGGGGATGGGCTATGGAAGTGGGTGGGGCACACGGGGCAGAAGGGGAAGTAGGGGGAAAAATTGGGAGAACTGTAACAGCATAAACAATGAAACATAAAAAATTAAAAATAAAAAGCTAAAAATATTTCAGGTCATAGAAGATAATGAGTCTTATAAAGTTTTCATCATCTGTACAACAATCTTAATAAGCATATTTGTTCTGTTTAGGAACATCTGTAGTCTCAATCTCTTCTTTTGTGATAAGTTTAAATAAGTCATTTATAATTTTATTAGTCAAAATATTGAAAACAATAAAATGCCATTCACTAGAGAGCATAATATATATGTTACTGATATTGAAAATTATAAAAATATTTGTCAGGATTTTTTTTTCTTAATCCTTTTACATTTTTCAACCAGCTCCCCAACATCCCTCCCCTCTGACAATTGTCAGTCTGTTTTCTACATCTCTGAACTGGTTTGTTTTTGTTGTTCATTAGATTCCACATATATGTGAAATTATATGGTATTTGTCTCTCTGATTGATTTATTTTACTTAGCAAAACACTCTCCAGGTGCATCAATGCTTGCAATATACAAGATTTCCTTCTTTTTCATGGCTGAGTACTATTCATATTCCATGATGTTAATATTCAAGTTTATTTTTTGCATCATTTGTTCATTTATTCATTAATATGTTGTCAAATTCAGTTTTTTATACACTCTGGTGTTTATTCCATTTTCTGTACTATTTGACATACATATTTAAAAATATTTAACTTTTATGAAGAGATTCAATATTTTCTGGAAAAAATAATTTTATTGTTCTCTAGCAACAAACCTCATCCAACCCAACTAATCTAAATACTTTTGCTCTACAGCAATGTCTAAAGATCTAGTTTACACAAATTCTACATAACACAGTTTTACCCTGTTAATTAGTATATGTAATTAAAGAACATTTTTGTAATAAACATTTTTTTAGCCCTGGCTGGTGTGGCTCAGTGGATTGAGCACTGGACTGTGAAGCAAAGGGTCACTGGTTCAATTCCCAGTCAGGGCACATACCTGGGTTGAAGTCTAGGTCCCCAGCTGGGGGTGTGCAAGAGACAACCATACGTTGACATTTCTGTCCTGCTCTTTCTCCCTCCCTTCCCCTTTCTCTAAAAATAAATAAATAAAATCTTTATAAAAATAAACTTTGTATATAATACAGAAAAAGTTTTTCCCATATCCTAACAATCACTGAAATATATTAAAAATGTATCCTTCTTAAAAGACACTAATATATACAGGTTCAAATTTTTATTGTTTTAAAATTCTACATCTTTTATATAATATCCTGTTGCTTAAATGAACCTCTAAGTGGTTAATGTACAATGAATATATTTTTTTCTGAAACTGAATCATGAAATGTAATTCCATCAATATAATTATTCTAAACAGAATAATAAAATGCTGGGAAGGTTTCAGTGCTGCATTTGAATCTGTCAATAGCATACTCTGTCCTTTAGAACTCAGGTGACCAATCTGTTGAAACTGCTTTTAAAGACTGCTAATTACAGCTGATCTTAAAAATCAATCAAATGAGTAACCTCTTGTTTGGAAACATCAAAAGGCATTTAAAAAAGTAAATAAAACAATTTACTTTAGTAATCTACAGGGGCAAACTCAAAATTATGATTATCTGCATGCAATAACACTCCTCTTTAGTTTTGAAGCACTTAAATAGTTTATAAAGAATGCATTAAAGAGTGCAAGTTTTTCTAACATTGATTTCACAAAAGGACAAATGCTAGTAATAATAACTAACATTTAATATCTAAGCTCCAGCTAACATATATGTAACAGGCAATTAATGTGGCTAATCATAAGCCACAATGCACAAGATATGCCCTTTGAGAAAATGAATTAGTTCAGTCCGCATTTCTAGAGTTATGTGGGTAAAAACAAAAACAAAACGATTTAATTCAGCCAAGGGTCTTAATGAATTTATTGTTCCTAAAGTGTCACCAGTTAAAAAGTAAATGATGTACACCAATGAAGCATATTGTCACACTGATTTTTGTATAAAAAGATTGCCTCCTGTTTTTGGAGCGATGAATGAACACTGTAGGACAAATGAGGGAAATGCCACTTATTTCCCTAAGTTATATTTTCTTTTTCCATGACACAGTTTTCACTCTGTAAAACTTCGTCCCCAAAGGAACTTTAAATCTGTTTTGTGTCTTTTTGGCTTGACAGTATTCCTTTTCCTTTACTTTTCCAAGAGCTCAAGGTCTTCTAGAGGCACCCAAAGCACCCTCACGTGGTTTGAGATCCAATGTTTGAGCATTTTTATCCTCTCATCTACTGATAGACACTTGGGCTGCTTCCAAATCTTGGCTATCATAAATAATGCCGCAATGAACATAGGTGTGCTTATTTTCTTCTGAATTAGTGTCTTGGTTTCTTTGGAATTACTCCTAGAAGTGGAATTACTGAGTCAAAAGGCCGCTCTGTTTTTAATTTTTTTGTGGCAACTTCACACTGCTTTCTACAATGACAGCACCGATCTGTATTTCTATCATCAGTGCATGAGCATTCCCTTTACTTCACATCCTCACTGACACTTGTTTGTTGATTTATTGATGATAGACATTCTGACAGGTGTTAGGTGATATCTCATGGTTGTTTTAATTTGCATTTCTCTGATGGCTAGTGATGTTGAGCATCTATTTGTCTATTGGCCAGATGTATACCCTCTTTGGATAAGTGTCTACTTTTATCCTTTGCCCATTTTTTAACTGGACTGTTTTCTTTTTGGTGCTGAGTTGTATAGTTCTTTATAAATTCTGCTCTTCCATTCTATGGGTTTCTTTTCATTTTGTTGATGGTTTTCTTTGCTCTACAAAAAACATTTTTAGTTTAATGTAATCCCATTTATATATTTTGTTTCAAGATGATAAGTCAAAAAATATTGTTATGAAAAAAAGCCCAAGATTGTATTACCTATGTTTTTTCTAGGATTTTATGTTTTTCAGCCTTAAAATTAAGTATTTAATCCATTTTGATTTTATTATTATGTGTAGTATAGAAAGGTGGTCTGGTTTCATTTTTTGCATATGTGTGTCCAATTTTCCCAGCACCATTTATCACATAGGCTGTCTTTACCCCATTGTATGATCTTGCTTCCTTTGACAAATATTCATCAACCATAAAAGTGTGGGTTTATTTCTGAGCTATCTATTCTGATCCACTGATTTATATGTTTGTTTTTATGCCATTGCTATGTTATTTTGATTAACTTGGGCTTGTATTTAGTATAGTTTAATATCAAGTAGCATGATTCTTCCAACTTTGCTCTTCTTTCACAAGATTGCTGTGGCTATTTGCGGTCTTTTGTGGTTCCATAAAAAGTTTTAAAATATTTGTTCTGGTTCCTGTGAAATATGCCACTGATATCTTGATAAAAATTTCACTGAATCTATAGATTGATTTGGGTAGTATGGACTTATTAATGATGTTAATTCTTCCTATTAATTAACACAATATCTGTTATCACCTCTTTGTATCTTCTTCATTGTTTTTCATCAGTGTCTTACAATTTTTCAAATACAGGTATTTTAGGTTGTTGGTTAAATTTATTCCTCGGTATTTTACTTTTTTTGATGCAATTGTAAATGGGATTGTTTTCTTAGTTTCCCTTTCTGATACTTCATTATTGATGTAAAAAAAATGCAACTGATTTCTGGTTATCTTGTATCCCACTACTTTATTGAATCCATGTATCAGTTCTCATAGTTTTTAAGTGAAATGTCCTCGATATACAGTGTTATATAACAGGCAAATAATGACAGTTTTAGTTCTTCCATTCCACTTTTGAGGCCTTCTCTTTCTTTTTCTTGTCCAATTTCTGTGGCTAAAACTACTAGTACTGTGTTGAGAAAGAGCATTGAAAGCAGACCCTGCCTTTTTGCTGATCTTAAAGGAATCACTTTTAACTTTTGCCCACTCAGTATGATTTTTTGTTTTGGGTTTGTCATATATGACCTTTATTATGTTGAAGCATGTCTCCTCTATTCCTACTTTGCTTAGATTTTTTTAACCATAAATGGGTGCTGGATTTTATAAAATGCTTTTTATGCAATTATAGAAATGATCACTTGACTTTTATGCTTCATTTTTATAATATGGTTTATCACATTTATTGGTTTGTGGATATTGTACCAACCTTGCATCCATAGGATAAATCTCACTTTGGGTGTATAATTTTTTAGGTATTGCTGTGGCAGATTAGTAATATGTTGATGAGGATTTGAGTATCTATGAGAGGAGACCCCCAGAAAATGGAATTATTCTTGGAGGGTAGGCCCCTTATAATATAAGCTTCCCCCACAAGGTGAGTTTTCTAGGGACCCATCTGTATCAGTGTACCAGCTCGCCTCTTGGTAGAAGCTGCATATGGCTTCAGTGATTTTTTTTTTAAGATTCTTTTAACACATTTGTCCATTTCATGATGGATGATTTACGAGTGCACCAGAGCACACCTATGCACCACCCCCACTGAGTGTTCTGCAGTTTTTGACCAAAACCCGAATGACCTCTGTGCCCCACCCTCCCTATTCACCTGATCTTGCCCCAAGCAACATTTTTCTTTTTGTTTCCCTGGATGAAAAAGAATCCTCAAAGGGAAATGTTTTGTGGATGTGGAAGGGGTGAAACAAAAAACAGCAAAAGCACTAACTAAAGAGGCATCAAACTCTATGAGTTCAAAAACTGTTTTGAGCAGTGAAAAAAATGTCTCTGTAGGTGTATTGCATCAAATAGAGAGTACTCTGACCAAAGTTTAAACATGTAAGAATAAATACCTAATTTTTATAAATAAATTCTGGCATAATGAACTCCTATACGTTCATTATAAATATTGACCTACATGTTTTTTTTCTTTCTAGTGTCTTTATCTGGTTTTAGAATTAGGATGATGCTGGCCTCATAAAATGAGCTTGGGGGTCTTCTAGCTTCATGAATATTTTTGAATAGTCTTGACTGACTTCAGGCCCTGAGGTCACACTTAGCAAAGCAGTCTCTACCACAAGATTAGTCACACACTTACTAAAAGGGCTTTTTTTTTTTAACATCTGCTCTGCAATTTATATGAAAATTCCCTTTAAAATGACAACAAATAAAAGTACTATCTCAGATAAAAGCAAATATATGTGAGCAAACACAAAAACCACTTATTATAAGATTTCATTCATAGGAAACATTCAGAATAGGTAAACAGCCAGAGACAGGAAAATACATCAGGGGCTGCCAGGGGCAGGAGAAGTGGGGAGTGAGTACTTCTGATGCTGGGTTTCCTTTTGTGGTGATGGAACATCCTGCATCTAGACAGTGGTGGCAATGCCTACACAGCATTGTGAATGTATGTCATGTTCAGGAACAGCACATTTTAAAATATAAACAACTTTCATTTATACTTTATAATAAATCACACTGTAAAGAAAATAAATAAAAATAAAAAATAAAAAAAAAGAAGTCATAAAGGTGAAAGAAAAATTCCGGTAGGAGAGGGAGTACAAATTCAGCAAGTTGCTCTAGATGTGGCCCTGAGACATTGTCAAGAAGCAACTCCTCCTCAGTTGCAAAAACCAGGGTAGGATGGGGGTGGGGGTGAGGAGGGTTAATTCAGGCCACTGGTCTTGTCAAGACGTGGAGTCACTGCTTCTGTCTGAGGAAACATACTCCCGACAAGGGACCCAGGCAGTGACCTCACTTCCTAAAGACAGAGCAGAGAGAACTTGGAATCCTGGTAACAAGGCAGCCACATTATAAAACTGCTCTTAGCCAACTCACTTTGGCAGGAGACATTTGTGAAGACATAATGCTTTCTTGTTGTCTGCCCATATCTTGAGATCATGGCCTCAAAAGAGGCAGGAATTCTAATATGTTTTGCCACAGCCACCATTGGGTCTGAACTCAGCCCAGATGCCTGTGGTCCTTTTCAGGGAAGAATCCACAGGTAACACAGGAAAGCTCAGGGTGGTTTTGTTTGGATCAGGCTACCACTCACATCCCACTTGGGTGGCCCTATGTTACCTCCCTGTGTGTGTGTGTGTATAAGGGAATTCATGTAGGAATAGGTGAGAAGGCCCAACATGTTCACATCCCAGGTCAAGGCTGGCTGGGTGGATGTGGAGTATGGCAACTTCTGCCTGACGTTTATCCTGAACTTTAGAGGTAAATCTCATTTACCCTCAGTGAAGGTCTGTGCAAACACAGGGCTTGGTCTGACCCTGAAGCAGAAGGTCCTGTGGGCAGAAGCCACAGTGACTAGGACCAGGCAGGGCTTGAGGTCTCTCAACCAGTTACTACTCACTGTCATTGCAGAGCTCAACCCAGATCATAGAGGAACAACAAGTGGTTGACGGAGACACCCCCCTGGTCTCCACCAGTGATGGAGAAGTCTGCCACACCACCAACGGCTAGTACAAAGAAAAACCCAGAGGTCTGGGGAACCAAAATGCAAGGATAAATGGAGAAAGACACCTTCCCTGGCTCCACAGGAAACTGATGATTTTTGACATCAACATGGAGCATGGAGCCCATCTTAAACAAACCGGGCCAGGTGGTCTGAAACTCAAAAAGGGCGGACTCCAAGAGTGAGGAGGATGAAAGGTGGGGGTAGGATAAAGGGTGGAGATACAGATGAGATTGTGGGGAGTGGCTGGTGCCAGACACAGGGAGCAGCCTCACAGCCTGGCCAGGAACAAAGGCAGGCCTCAAAGGCGTTTGCTGGGCTTAACACAGGGATGGCGTCATGATGCGTGTTGCCTGGGAATGTAAGCAAGCAAGTGATCTTTTCTCCTCTCCCAGCTTCAGCACTAGCCAGTGAGGAGCAGCTTGTTGATGGAGACCCCAGTCATGTCTTCACCTGTGACAAGCAGGTGTGCCACTCCACCTAGAACCTTAGTAGGCCTGATATCACTGTTGCTATTGATGGGTCTGGGGAACAAGGATGCATGCATGGTTGGAAAAGGACACCTCCCCCAAAGTCGCCAAGGCTCCACAGGAAGCTGATAATGGCTAACTCCAACGTGGAGCACAATGCCCACGTTAGTAAAACTGGGCCAGATTCCTGGAACCCAAGAGGTCAGAACCCAAGGGTGAGGAGTTGGAGGAATTGGCGTGGGATTTGGGATGAGTTGTAGGCGAGTTTATGAGATGACCCAGTGCCAGACACACATGGAGCACCCGCAGAGCCTGGCCACATGCAAAGACAGGCCTCAGGCCACCCATCTGCTGGACTGTACGCTGGGAGGCTGTCCTTGGTGTGGGTCCTTAGCTGAGCCTTCTCTAATAGCTTTGGCTATGTTCTGTCTGTGGGTGATCCAAGGAAATTCAGGCACATGGGTGACCTTTTCTCCTCTCCCAACTCTAGCACCAGACCCAGAGGTGCAGCTTGTCGATGGTGACTCTTGCCACGTCACTACCAGTAAGGGTCATGTGCCCCAATCCACTGAGAACCCTAGCTGGCCCAAAGTCACTGTTGCCACGGAGGAGTCTGGGAAACCAGACCAGGACACAGTAATGGCCAGAAAAAAGACACCTTGCCTGAAGCTGCACAGGCTCAAGAAAAACCTGAAAATTTCTGACTGCAACAAGAGCATGGTGCCCACTTTAATGGAAGCTGGCCAATGACTTGGAGCTCAAGGAGCCAGCGCCCAAGAGTGAGAATTGGCAGGAGATAGATGTGAAATGGAAGTGTTACAGTTGAGGTTATGGGGAGAAGTTTGTGCCAAACACATAGGGAGCACTTGTAGAGGCTGGCCAGATGTAAAGACCCACCTCAGACCTCCTATTTGGTGGTCTGTCCTATGCTGTGGCTTCTCTGGAAGGCCATGGCTGTGTTCTGTCTTTAGGAGGCACATGGAAATGCAGGCGCATGGGTGATCTCATCTCCTCTCTTAACTTTATCAGGAGCCCTGGAGGCAGAGCCAGTTCCTGATTCAACACCTGTATGTAGAATATCTTGAGGGGAGTTTGTTGAAGGGGCAGACTGGGAGGCCAACCCAGATATGGGACACTGCCTGTTTTCAGCGGCCAGGCCACTTCCAGGAGCCACTCCAGCTGCAGTTCTGGAGCTGGTAACTGCCTGTGCAGCATCTCCTGACCTGACTGAGGACCTACCGTGCTTG
This sequence comes from Pteronotus mesoamericanus, assembly GCF_021234165.1. Lineage (NCBI taxonomy): Eukaryota > Metazoa > Chordata > Mammalia > Chiroptera > Mormoopidae > Pteronotus > Pteronotus mesoamericanus. The sequence goes on along the minus strand of NW_026555245.1, from coordinate 26,758,213 downwards.
CCTGAAGACCTCTCCCTAGATCCTGTCCCGGTTATTGGCACAGAGGAAGAGCTGCCTCTGGCAAATGCATCAGGGGCAGTTCTAGAGCTGATTATTATTTAACTTGTTCTCCCATTCCAATCAGAAGTTGTTTTACTGCCCCCCTATGACCTTATTCTTTTGTTGTCTTTAATTGTTTTGTTTTCCTTTTCTCCAGGGCATGATTAATTTTAAGTATTACATAAAAGTTATTGTTTGTAGTGTAAATTGTACGTTCCTGTGTACAAAATACATTCATGATGCTGGGCAACCATCACCACCATGTAGTTGCAGGATGCTCCGTCACCCTTAAAGGAAGCCCTGCACCAAAGGTACTCCCCACTCCTGCCTCTGGTGTGCAGGAGGATGTGCTTTTCTGTCTTTGATACTTTAGTTTTTATGGATATTTCCTATATATAGAACCTTACAAAAGTGCCTTTTTGTGTTTGCTAACATATTTTTGTTATTTGAGAGGGAAATCTCAGATGGATTAGGTATCAGATGTAAAAAGCAAAATTTAAAAAAGAAAAGCCTTTTTTGTAAGTGAGTGCATGATCTTGGGTACAAATCCCTGTGCTAAGTGTGACTGTAGGGCCAGAAGCCATTCAGGCAATGGCTGGCTTTTCCTATGCCCAAAAGAAAATTGAGAAAAATATAGAAATCTGGAAAGACAAACCACAAACTGGAAAGCAATCCTCACAATCTAAGGCCAGAGAAAGTTTTAACATCCCTGTGGTACAGCGAACTCTCAAAAGTCCATGTTTTCTAAAGGGACACAGGGCAAATACAGACACTCCAATTGAGAGGCAGTGCACATGCCATTACATGTCAGAGTTGCCCAGCCTCCCCCATGGGGACGCACACACTGTAAACACGGGGGACATAATTAAAACCACAATGAGATACCACTTCATACAGGTCAGAATGGTCATCATAAACAAATCAACAAACAAGAAGTGCTGATGAGGTTGTGGAGAAAAGGAAACCCTGATATACTCTTGATGGCAATGCAGACTGGTACAGCCACTCTGGAAAACAGTTTGGAATTTCCTCAGAAAACCAAAACTGGAACTGCCTTTTGACCTGGCAATTCCACTGCTAGGATCATACCCTAAGAATCCTGAAAAACCAATTCAATAGAACTTATGCACCCCAATGTTCACAGCAGCACAATTTATAATAGTCAAGTGCTGGAAACAGCTTTAGTGCCCATCAGTAAATGAGTGTATCAAAAAACTATGGTATATTTACACAATGGAATACTACACAGCAGAAGAAAGAGCTACTACCCTTCATGACAGCATGGATGGAACTGGAGAGCATTATGCTTAGTGAAATAAGCCAGAGAGCGAAAGACAAATACAGTATGACCTGACCTATAAGTGGAACCTAATCAACGAAACAAACAAGCAAGGATAATATAACCAGAAACATTGAAAGAGAAAAGGAAACCAACAAAATCAAGAGGGAAGGGGGGTGGGGAAAGGGAAGGGAAGAGTCAAGTCAAGGAACAAGTATAAAGGACCCATGGACAAAGCCAAAGTGGGTAAGTATGGAGGGAGGGAAGGAGGCGGGGGAGGGGAGGGGTAAGTGGTGGCAGGAAAATGAAGACAAATGTATTTGAACAATTAAAAAAAAAGTGTCCTTGATGAATCAATAAAAGTTATTAACTTAAAAAAAAAAACCCGGGGTACGTTTATACATTGGAATACTGCACAGCAGAAAGAAAGAAGGAACTCCTACCCTTTGCGACAGCATGGATGGAACTGTAGAGCATTGTGCTAAGTGAAATAAGCCAGGCAGTGAAAGACAAATAGCATATGATTTCACCTCTAAGTGGAACCTAATCAACAAAGCAAACAAGCAAGCAAAATATAACCAGAGACACTGAAATAAAGAACAAACTGACAGTAACCAGAGGGGAAAGGGGAGGGGAAAACAGGGGGAGGAAGGGGTAAGGGTCTTCAAGGAACATATATAAATGACACATGGACAAAGCCTTGGTGGGCATGGGTCGGGGGAGTGATGGGGGAAATGGAGACAACTATAATTGAACAAAAAATTGTTAAAGTAAAATAAAATAAAATAAAATAAAATAAAATTTATCTTAAAAAAGCACATCAGAGACAGAACACTGTCAACATCAGAGTGGCAGACTTCTGGTCTGGTGGCAACCAGCCCTTGGGACAAAGTGAGGAAGCAGAGGCCCCAGCAGATCCCCTGGGGAGAAAGGGAAAAGGTCCCTCTTCTAGAGAACAGTGTGTAGGACTCATCAAAGTTCCCCGGGTGCACACCTGGTAGTGCTCATCCTAGAAGGTTACCCCACAGAAACTTTTTCACAATTTTTCAAAGATGTATTTTTGAGACTACCCATCAGAGTATTGATAAAATAGCTGGGAACTGGAAAAAACACTGATGTCCATGGAGAGGGGTGGGATCCACCAATTCTGGTCCACATGAATGGGGGAAGCTGAGCACTGGCTAAAGTGGATGCAGGGGTCTCTACATGCCAACAAAGACCTCAGGGGTCCTCTCATGTGAGCCACATAGACCAAATGTGTACATCCAGGGTCCTATTTGTTATACCACATACATATGGTTTTAACAGGCAGACATACATACGTGAAAATCATTCTTCCTGTGACAGAGAGAGACAAACAGAATGAGAAAGGCGGAGTCTGGGAGACACCCACTAAGCCACTCATGATGGTCACTTTGGGGTGGGACTTGCAAATCTTTTATCTTCTTCTGGAGGTGATGTCTAAATTTTTTATAATCCATGTATGATTTTGATAGTTCTAAAAATAGTAAAGTGATATGTTCACTGTTATCTGTTTACCACTCACTTATGGAGAAAGGTACATTATTTAGTTTTTAATTTTTAAAGGATTTGTGACAAAGAATAAAGGTTTGTTATAGCACAATAATGAATTCTAAAGCAATTCAGAATCAAGAAAAGAACAAAGTTCTTCCAGGGAGGAGAGCCCTGACAGGGAGCGTTCACCATTCCAGTCCTTTCCCTGTGTGCGCACATGGATCAGCATGCACACATGTGTATACCTGTGCTCCCACACACATGTGTGTCTTTGTGGATGCCTCTGCTTGTTCACATGTGTGCATGTGCACTTGAAACGTTGGGCTGGGAGCATTCTGAAGTGTGAGACCTACTGAAACTGCATTTCCCTAGGGGTGGACACTGCCAGTCAGTCTTCTTCTTCCTTGGCATTTTCTGTGTCACCACATCAGAATTGCCATAGGCCCTGCTGTGGAATACGAGCCATTTCCAATTTTTCACTCTCACCACCCATCTATCCCCACCTCCCTCACCTTCTCACCCTTGGGCTCTGCCTTGGGCTCCAGGTCATCTGTCCCAGCTCCATTAACGTGGGCACCATACTCCAGGTTGGAGTCAGAAGTAGTTAGGTACCTGTGAAGCCTGTTTTCCTCTTAAATAGTAGTTTTTATTATCCAATTCTTTACCACAAAAATTAGCAGAGATATCTCTGCTCCCTATTGCTTTTATGATTTATTATTTCGCCCTTTATTTGAAAATAATTTCTGTCCCTTTGATGTCTATGCTTATTCTTTTGATGTCCATTTGGCTCTACCAAGCTTCCTTCCTCTTGTAATTATTTGTCAATATCTTGATAACTCTCACTCTTCAAAACCGCACATCTGACTTTTGCTTTTTAACCCAAGTTTTTACTTCTCATTTGAAGCTATGTTTTGATCCTGGATGCATTCAATGTCCACATCAAAGACTAATATTCTGCTTGTTGCATTATTTATCTCCTTAGTCCAAAGGATCTCTCCAGGTAGAAGAAATGTCTCCATTTTTAATACACAGTATGGAAATCCTAAATGTGGATTTCTCTTTGTTTGTTTTCAGTTAAAATGTATAACAAGATCATACCTAGCAGCTGTTAAATTATGGGACATGAGTATTTTTAACTGCAAACATCATCAAGATGAATAATTGAGAATCTGTTGTGCAGAACAATAAATATTGGATAAGCAATGAGCAGAATCTGTGATACCATCTACATTTACATCTCAAAGAATGTACACTACTTATATCCTTTCTCCCTTAGACAAACTTCAGCTATCTAATTGGGATTTCCCTTTGCTTTTACGTATTGTCTCATTGGTCCTATTTGAAAAAAAATAAATACCCCACTTAGGCGCTTATTCCTTTGAAGCTATGCTTTGTGCCTCCAGTTGTATTCAAACATACCTGAAAAGGTCAGTGAATTTGAGTCTCAATTTCTTTGTCTCTCATTTATTCACAAGCTTAATTCAATCAGGTTTTACATCCATTTTAATGCTGTGGCTCTTACTGAATTTATCAGTGATATCCATGTCACAAAGTCACACATGAAATTACATTTATCCTCTTTCTTGACCATTTTTGCCCTTTGAAAATACTGACCACTATCTTCACAAAATGTAATCTTCCTTTAGGTTCCTTATCAAAACAATTATGTGAGATTTCAACTCAAATTTCCAGCTTCCGTCTCTCTCTCTGTTTGTTTGTTTTTTTTTTTTGGAAGCTATTACTTTTCTACACAATCCTTACATTTTGCTTTTCTTCAGTCACACAATATTATATTTCCAGCTATATTATCTTTATAGGTCATATAATACTTTAACTTTTTTCCCCACAGATATTAACTTAACTACCTGTTTTGTGCCAAACACTCTTTCAAGTGTAGAGCTTAAACAAAGCCCACAAAAATACTTGACCCCATAAAGATTACATTTTACTGTGAGAAACAATTAATATGTAAGAAGAGTAAATAAAATACGTGTATTAGCAACAAGAAGTAAAAAGAAAACAGGGATATAGAATAGGCATTGCCAGGGTGAAAGGGCTGAATTTTTAGAGACAAAAAAGTCAGTGATATTTGAGAAAATTGAGTTAGTCAAGACAATGGAGTTTTGTGGATACCTAGGATGAGATCATTCTAAAGGAAGGAGCTAGGAGAACAGTTTGTAGGAAATGTATACAAAAGTTGAATTGCATTCCACAGAGAGGTACTATTTTTTGAGTGAGTAAATTAATCTTTATGATCACTATTCTTCATTATATAAGCATATATAAAAATGTTATAGTACATAAAATATAACTAATTTGGAATATTTTCAGTCATTCTTTCATTCCTAATAATTATTATTTTGATATTGTAAATTAAATCTAAAATATAACTAATAATATAATATAAAAATATAAATAAAAAGTATAAAGCAAAGATATAAATATGAAATACATATAAACATGAAATAAACATATAAAGAAAAATATAAAATAAATTAAAATATAATTAATAATTTAGTTTATTAACTCTCTTATAGATTCTGTGATTCAAAGGAGAAAACTATCTAGAAAGTAACTTATACAGTGTACTTTAAATCCTTAATCAATATAGGTAAAAGCGGACATCTCTGTCATGTTCCCAGTCTTAAGGGGAATGCTTGTAGTTTTTGCCCATTGAGTATGATGCTGGCAGTGGGTTTGTCATATATGGATTTTATTATGTTTAGATATGTTCCTTTTAATCCCACTTCACTAAGAGTTTTTATCATAACTGAGTGTTGGATTTTATCAAATGCTTTTTTTGCATCTATTGATATGATCATGTGGTTTTATCCTTCATTTTGTTTATGTGGTAAATCACAATAATTGATTTGCAAATATTATACCAACCTCACATTCCTAGAATAAATCCCTGTTGAAGCGATGCACAGGGCCTCTGGGTCATTGTCTGGGGCCAGTTGAGGTGGGAGCATGTGCTCTGAACCCCACAGAGCCCATCCCAGGGTTGTCATGGATGGGGGAATAAACACGAATCATCGCAAACACTTCTGTGTCTGCCAGGAGAGGGGGCATAGATCTTCCCTCTAGTGGAGAAGGCCCCGAGCCTCTTTTCCCAAAGGCTTTTATTGAAAGGGTTATCAATGGGGCTAGTTAATAGGAATGCACAGGTGATCTTATTAAATCAGTATGTTAATGTTTACAGAGAATAGATGATGTTTTGAAGAAAAAAATGGCAGGAACACATCGATTTACATGGGTCCAAAAGGAGACTAGTAAACATGAGAGCCTAGTAAACATAAGAGTGCCAAAGAGTTTAAGGCTAGGGCCTGTGCATAATGTAAATTTCCTTCCCAGCATAACCTGGTTATCACAGCTTTTGAGGAAAACAAAAAGCATGCCTTAAAGAATTTACTTCTAGGCCTGATTTCCCCTGGGAACCACCAGATCCAGTTTAGGACTATATCTAATATTATTTCAAACCTGAGCCAGGCACGGGGAGGGAGCCACCAAGAAATAAGGAGACTTCTTTGAAACAGGATGAGGACCCTGGCTGTATCCAAGCCTAGTCGAAGGGTGTGGGTCTTTTTGCCCTTTCTCCGTGTTTCCCATGTTTTTTCCCTGATGGCTGCAGCTATGCCTGTCTTAGGTTGTCCTTAGGTTTCATCGAGGGACCTTACCTGTCATTGACTACCAGCCTTCTCCCAGGACCAAGCAGGGTGATGTGTGGGAGACAGGGGCGCAGCCTGTCTCTCTGACGCAGTCCCTGCCAGGAAGACAAATTTTGTCTCCTCAGTGTCCTGCTTTCCCAAGGCCTCCTTGATTATTTCCAGCCTTGGAGCCCTCTCGTCTGTTGGAGAGGCTGCAGCCCCTGAAACCAGACAGGGACTTTCCCAAAAAATCCCAGTTGATCATGGTGTATGATCGTTTTAATGTATTGCTGTATTCAGTTGCTAATATTTTATTGAGGGTGTTAACATCTTAGTTCATCAGAGATATTGGTCTATAATTTTCTTTCACTGTAGTATCTTTTTCTTAAAATTATACTTTATTGATTATGCTATTATATTTCTGGTTTTTCCCCCTTTGCTGGTCTCCACCCAGCATCCCCCATTCACTCAGGAAATTGCCCCATCATTGTTCATGTCCATGGGTCATGTGTATAAGCTTCTCCATTTCCTACACTGTACTTTACATCCTCATGGCTATCCTGTAACTACCTATTTGTACTTCTTAATCCTCTCACCTCTTCACTCTTTCACCCATACCTCCCTCCCATCTGGCAACCATCTAAATTCTCTCTGTATTCATCATTCCATCTCTGTTCTTCTTGTGTTTAGTTTGTTTTTTAGATTCAATTGTTGATAAATTTGTATTTTTCTGCTGTTTTATTATTCATAGTTTTGATCTTCTTAAATAAGTCCCTTTAACATTTCATATAATAATGGTTCAGCGATGATGAACTCTTTTAGGTTTTTCTTGGCTGGGAAGATATTTATCTGCCCTTTGATTCTAAGTGGTATCTTTGCTGGGTAGAACAATCTTGGCAGTAGGTCCCTTCTTTTCATGACTTTGAATATGGAATTAAAATAATGCTGGACTCATAAAATGAATTCCCTGTCTTGAATTTTATGAAATAGTTTGAGAAAGACAGGTATTAGTTCTCAGAATGTTTGGTAAAATTTACCTGTGAAGCCATCTGGTCCAGGGTTTTTGTTGGGAGTTTTTTGATTACAGCTTCAGTTTCACTTGGTGTAACCTATCTGTTCTGATTCTTCCTGACTTAGTTTTGAAACATTGTATGTTTCTAGGAATTTGTCCATTTTATCCAGGTTGTCCAGTTTGTTGACATATAGCTGTTCATAATATTTTCTTACAATCCTTTGTATTTATTCGGTGTCAGTTATTATTTCTAATTTTATTTATTTGGGTCCTTTCTCTTTTTTTTTCTTGATTAGTCTGATTAAAAGTTTGTCAATCTTGTTTATCTTTTCAAAGAACCAGTTCTTGGATTCATTGATCTTTTGTATTATTTTTTAGGCTCTATTTTGTTTATTTATGTGCTAATCTTTATTATTTCCTTCTTTCAATTCACTTTGGGCTTTGTTTCTTGTTCTTTTTCAAGTTTCTTTACTGTGAAGTTAGGTAGCTTATTTAAGTGTTTTCTTGATTTTTCAGATAGGACTGTAATTCTATGAATTTCCCTCTTAGGATTGCTTTCCCAGTTTCCACAGATTTTAGATTGTTATGCCCTCATTTTCATTTGTTTTAAAGTATCTTTTGGTTTCTTCATTATTATTGTTGACCCATTCATTGTTTAATAACATGTTATTTAGCTTCCATATCTGTGCATGTTTTTCAGTGTTCTTCTTGTGGTTGATGTCTAGTTTCATAGCATTGTGTTCAGATGCTTGATATGATTTCAATCTTCTTAAATTTGTTGAGACTGGTTTTGTATCCTAACATGTGGTCTATGCTAGAAAATGTTCCATGTGCATTTGAAAGGATGCATATTCTGCAGCTTTGGGCTGAAATGTTCTGTAGATTTCAATTAAATTCATTTGATCTAGTGTGTTGTTTAATACCACTAGATCCTTGTTGATTTTCTGTCTGGAAAGCCTATCCATTTAAGTTAGTGAGGCGTAAAAATCCCTGACTATTTACTGTATTTCTGTTGATTTCTCTTCTGTCCATCAAGGTTTGCTTCACATATTTAGGTGCTCCTATTTTCAGGGCATAGATGTTTACTAGGGTTATATCTTTTTGTTGGATAGTTCCCTTTATCATTATGTAGTGTACTTCTTTGTTTCTTACTATAGGTTTGGTTTCAAAGTCTATTTTATCGGCTATAAGTTCTTCTACCCCAGGCTTTTTTTTTCCTTTCCATTCACACGGCATATCTTTTTCCATCCTTTTACTTTTAGCTTGTGTGTATCTTTCAATCTGAGATGGGTATATTGTAGGCAGCATATATATGGGTCTTGTTTTTTCATCCATTCAGCTACCCTGTGTATTTTGGTTGTAATATTTAAATAATTTACATTTAAGGTGATTATTGACAGATACATATTTAGTTCCATTTTATTGTTAGACTATTTTCTTCTATTTTTCTTTTTCTTTTTATTCTCCTTCTTTCTTGTTCAGCATAGTACTGAGAGTCCTAACTACAGCCATCAGGCAAGAAGAAGAAATAAAAGGCATCCAAATTTGAACGGAAGAAATAAAATTGTCATTATGTGCAGATGACATGATTCTGTACATAGAAAATTCCAAAGATTCCACCAAGAAACTATTGGAATTGATAAATGAATTCAGTAATTAGTACAAAATTAATATCCAAAAATCAGTTACATTTTTATATGCCAATAACAAACTAACAGAAAGGGAAATTAAGAAAACAATCCCATTCACAATTGCTACAAAAACAGTAAAATATCTAGGAATACACCTAACCAAGGATGTAAAAGGCCTATACTTGGAAAATTATAAGACACTGAAGAAAGCAATAGAAGAAGATACAAACAAATGGAAGCAAATACTGCATTCATGGATAGGAAGAATTAACATCATTAAAATGCCCATATTATTCAAAGAAATCTGTAGATTCAACACAATTCTTATTTAGATTTCAATGATGTATTTCACAGAACTAGAACAAGTATTTCAAAAATTTATATGAGACAACAAAAGGCCCTGCGCAGCAACAGTGATCCTGCGAAAAAAGAATAATATTGGAGGAATCATGCTACCTAATATTAAGCTGTAGTACAAGGCTATAGTAATCAAAACATCATGGTACTGGCATAAAGACACATAGACCAATGGAACAGAATAGAAAGACCAGAAATAAACCCACACCTTTATAGCCAACTAATAGTCAACTGAAGAGGCAAGCAATACAATGGGCTAAAGGTAGTTTATTCAGTAAATGGTCTTGGGAAATGGACAGATACATGCAGAAGAATGAAAGTAGACCACATGCAAGAGTAAATTCAAAATGGATAAGAGACTGAAATGTTAGACCTAAAACCATAAAAATAATAGAAGAAAACATAGGCAGCAAAATCTCAGACGTTGTTCATAACAATATTTGATATATCTCTCTGGGCAAGGGAAACAAAAGGAAAAAACAAAAACAAAAACAAACAAACAAAAAACAAGTGGGATTATGTCAAGCTAAAAAGTCTTTGCACAGCAAAAGAAATTGTCAAGAAAATAAAAAGGCAACCCACTGAGTGGAAGAACATATTCTTTAATGATACATCTGATAAGGGGTTAATATCCAAAATTTATAAAGAACTTACACAACTCAACACCAAAAAAACCAAACAACCCAATAAAAAAATGGGCAAAAGACCTGAATAGACATTTCTCCAACAAGACATACAGGTGGCTAACAGACATATGGAAAGATGCTCAACCTCTCTAATCATCATAGAAATGCAAATTAAAGCCACAATGATATATAATCTCACAGTTGTCAGAATGGTTATCATCAAGAAATCAACAAACAACAAGCTCTGTCAAGGATGTGGAGAACGGAGAACTCACTCTGTTGGTGGGCATGTAGACTAGTGCAGCCATTGGGGAAAGCAATATGGAGGTACCTGAAAAAATTAAAGATGTATCTTCTTTTGGACCCAGCAATCCCACTCCTGGAACCCAAAACACTAATTTGAAAGAACATAAACACCTCTATGTACACTGCAGCATTATTTACAGTCACCAAGAATGGAAACAGCCCAAGTGTCCATCACTAAATGGGTGAATAAAACTGAAATGGGACATTTATACAACGGATCATAGAAAAGAAGAAAATTTTACCCTTTGCAACTATATAGGTAGACTTGGAGAATATTATGCCAAATGAAATAAGCCAGTCAAAGAAAAACTAATACCATGTGATTTCACTTGTTTGTGGAATCTAATGAACAAACTGACCTAACAAGTCAAATAGAGAGACTCATGGATAGAGAGCAGGATGACAGCAAAGAGTGGGGGAGGGTAGGGGATGCAGTAATTGAGCAAAAATGAAAAAAGGATGCATGGACATGAACACAGTGTGGTGACTATGGTGGGGAGAGGGTATAAACAAGGGGACTAAATGGTAATGGAAAAAATATACAATAAACATTAAATGCAAAATAAATACCTAATCAAATTATAAATATATACTCTAATACCTTGAAAGGTCATTTGGAATTTCTTTAATCGTCTACCTATTCTGTTCTCTCTATCCTTTTTTCCATTATCTTGTAAGTATGTTTTGTTGACCATAAAAATAACGATAGCTTTTAAACCAAAGAACTTAAGAAGATATTTCTATAAGAATGAGGTTCTTGATCTCTCAAATGTTTTTCTATCAAATAATTTTAATATTAACTTTCTTTGCTGTTGATGATTTCAGCCAAAACTGAGGTTAGAGCATTTGGTTCTGGTATATCTTGATCCCAACATTCAAGTGACAGCTTACTTTGTTACCCTTTCTCACTTATTTAATTCCAAAGAATTGATTATAGCCTAGTAGTCAGTCAATGGCCTTGGGTTATTTTTGTTGGAATCTACTGCAACTATAAATGCTATAAAACGTTACAAAGTAATGAGCCTTACCAACTGGAAATCTGTGCGGTCTTTCTTTTTTTATGGCACATCCTTCAGGTCTGATTATTGTTCCATAACAACTGGGTTGTGGTAGGTGAATAAAGGATTCTCAAAGGCTGATGATGCACTTTGACCAAGGTTTAAGGCCTTCTACTTATCTGACACAAAATTTCATTGTTTTAGTTTGAAGTAATATATGTCATCTTATTTAAATATACTTTTTTTGTTATTTTGCCTAAAGTTTTTAGAAAAAAAAATAGAAGGGATAGTTTTGAATTTATTGTTAGTCCCAAATAATAAATAATAAATAATCATTTAAGATTGCTCTCTTTGGTTAAATATAATTGTTCTGCTGTGCATTAATCTCTTAAAGTAGAATGTAATATTGCAGTTTCCATTTTGGGAAAAAAAGATTTATATAATATGTAGTTATGATTACCTAGGTATATATTTTTAGTAGAAATTTAAATAATTATAACATTTACATGTCAGGGCAAATAAATTGGTGCTGTTGACCTTCAAGTTATGAACATGAATGATTCTTAACAGTAAAATGGAATACAAAAATATAGCTACAGCCTCTTTAACTTTACTGTAAGGAGGTCTAATAGCAGAATTCAACATCTACAGTATATATTATTACTGATTTTGAAAGTGTCTTCTTTAGACCAGCTTGTGGATTGATTTTTGAAACCAATTTAAAAAATAGAAATATATTTGAAAATGTACAAATTAGCCTCTTTTAAGGGAAATATATTTGACTGTTTCTGAAGCTATATTCTGTGACTTACTGATCAATAAAATAAGAGTTTCTTCTAGATAACTTTAGAAACAGAGTAGAAAGGCATTCTGGAGTTTATCTTATCTACTTTACCCACCCATGCCTAGTTTTATGTTAAGCAGTGAGGAAATACTTCTTGAGAGAAGAAACCTGTGTTCATCTTATTAAATTGTTACTGCTCACATGGACAAATATTTGCACAAAAGTCAATAAAAAATGTGGGACCATTATCTTGAATGTATCTTCATCCACAATTAATAATTTAATTGCCTTTAAATACAATTCTTCATTTTATTGACTATTTTTTCTTTAGCCTCTAAACATATTGAATATGTTTAAAGGTCTTGTCTTTCAATATAAAACTAAAATTTATAAGTTATAGGTTTAATATTTAAGCCTAATGTATTTGTCAATGTTAGCAACTAAGGTATAAATAGCTTAAGTGCACCCAATCTTCTTTCCAAATGAGAAAGCTGCTGCTCAGCAGTATTAGCCAAATCATTCTCACAACTTTTTCTATTTCCTCTTAACTCTAATTCACCTCTAAAACTGTATAGAAGTTTCCTTCCCTGGTATGTGGTTTCTGCTACTTTATTTGCTCAAGGTCAGTGTTTCTTTATTACATTGAGTTCACATCCTTATTTGTAAGCCCATCAACCTATATCTCAGCTCATATTTTTCCACATCTATTAATATCATACTCTGAAAACCCCAGGTGTTTGTTTCCATATAGTTGTATAATGTTCTGTGCATAATGTGGTCTAATTATTCTTTGAGATACTGAGTCTATAATTGATTTAATAGATTTTTATTATCTTCCTACTCCATAATACTTTCAATGTTCCCCTGAATTTTGGTCAGCTCTTTAGGTAGTGTAATGTGCTTTCTTGATAGAGTGATCCAGATTTTCATCCCAGAAGGGTCTGTAACTTTGTTTTACTTGATCTTTTTCATATGATGGTTCCATCAGGTACACATTCAAGAGTATCATGTAACATGAAAACACCCAAAGATTTTCTAGCGAACCTGAGTTCTAGACATGCTTGTGGATCCTTTTGTATAATACTGCACCTAGCTCTTCAGAAAAATATGTATATATTACCCATGCCAATATTATAATTGATTTCTTTCTAACACACTAAGTTTCAATACTTAAAGTGACCATAAAAATGACATTACCTTAGGTTTAGAGTAATCTTCATTGAATTCCTTAGAGAAAGGGCTCTTCATAGAAGGAAGGACATCTAATCCATCAGAGCTTACTATATGAAGGATAGAAGCATATGTTTGAGAAGAGGGTCAGTATGAGTGAGAAGGTGGCTCATTCTACTACCATATTGCTTCCAAAACATATTGACTGGAGTTAATACATATCTTCACTTGATTAGATTCATTTACTACAATTCTGAGACAGAATTCCCATCTTTCAAGGTGTTTACTGTGAGGTGGCAGCTTAGTTGAGCTTCCAATAGGCCACTCTGTCATTCTTTAAATCTGGATGTTTCTAAAGATGCGTTATATGTTAGGAAAGGCTGGTGAACAGTGGATGAAGATACGGAAATGAAAGCTCTTATGGACCTTTTCGAAGAGAAGTTGTGGCTTATGTGGAGTTTACATGGGCCTCTTGATGGAAGAAAGCTAATCTGTTTAGTATTTGTGCATTTTACTAAAATGGCAGCTTAAAGTTGTGTATCTGCTATTGTGGTGCCAATGCTGGTGTTTTAAGTGGAAAAAAAATGACCTCTTGCTTTGTGCTGTGTACACAAGATTTCTGGAAAAGTAAAGAAAAACCCTTTTTATGGCTCACACAGCTTAAGAGTAGCTGTCACTCAAACATGTGCTCACAGTTGAGCAGCTTTTGTTTTATTCTAAATAAATTGTTTCCTTTGAGGGAAAAAGAAGTGCAAGCTATGGCACTTCTTTCATTAATAAGCACCTTGATCTAGGACAATATTATATGACCTTCTATGTCAATAAGTATAATTTTTTTGTAAGTCCTTAGCCACTGCTATTGGCAAAGACATTTCAGGCAGAAAAGGTAAATCCATACTTGGATCAGTTATCAATTCTGGTGAGTACAAATTGCTATCTTTGTCAAAGTGAAAGGAATATAATCAAATTAAATTGAAGCCAACTAAGTGATCATCTGGAAGGATGGTTCAAATGGAGAATTTGTACAAACCTCTTCCAGTAAAGACACCATATATAGCAAAATGACTAGAAATACTGCTTGACTAAACTTTACAGAATTCCATTTTTGAGGGGAGCAGTGAAAATAAGGTAAAATAAAGGGGAACCATAAACCTCTGCATTCTTTCAAGTCATGAGTTGCATTGAAAATTTCAATAATTTCTTTCAAGATGAAGAATTAATTTTGACTTATTCACCTGATAGGGAGAAATGGGGAGCAGTTTGGGGGACTTCAATGTGGTCTTTCTTTTATTTTTTATGAAATTTATTGAAGTGACATTGGTTATTAAATTACATAGGTTTCAAGTGTACAATTCAATAATACATTGTCTGAGCATTGCATTGTGTATTTACCACCCACAGTCCAATCTTCAGTCACCATATATTGACTCCTTTATCTTTTACCACCTCTGCACCCTCCTTTATTTCTTGTAATAACCAAACTGTTGTCTGTGTCTGAATTTTTGTTTGCTTGTTTGCCTTATTGTTCTTTTGTTTTGTTTTTTGTTTTCAGTTTTATATTCCACATATGAGTGAAATCATGTTTTTTTACTTTTTCCATCTGACTTCATTTAGCATGGCATTTTCATCATCTATCCATGTAGTCACAAATGGCAGTATTTCATATTTTTTTATGGCTGAGTATTAATTCATTGTCTATATGCATAGGTAGTAAACTTACAGACCTTACTCTTAGACAAGATTTTATGAATTTGATCTCAAAGACAAAGGAAGCAAAAGCAAACATAAATGAATGTGATTATGTCAAACTAAAGAGCTTCTGAACAACAAAATAAACCATCACAAAACAAAAAAGTCAACCAAACAAATGGGAGAAGATATTTGCAAACAATACTACCAAAAATGGATTCATATTAAAAATATATAAATAACTTATACAACTCAAGAACAACAACAAAAAAACAAACAATTCAATTGAAAAATGGGCAGAGGACATGAACAGATAGATATTTCTCCAAAGAAGACGTACAAGTGGCCAACAGATATTTGAAAAGATGAAATGCAAATCAAAATTACAATGAGATACCATTTCATACCTGTTAGAATGGCTATTATCAATAAGACAAGTAATAACAAGTGTTGAAGAAATTGCGAATGTAAAAGAAACCTCATTCAAAGTTGATGGGAAAGTAAACTGGTACTGTCTCTGTGGAAAAGAGTATGGAGGTTCTTCAAAAAATTATTAATAAAGTTACCATGTGATTCAGCAGCCCTTCTTCAGGGTATCTACTTGAAAAAAAATGAAAATATTTATTCTTAAAGAAATATGTACCCCTATGTTCAAGTGTCCCTCAACAGATGATAATATAAAGAAGATGTGGTACAATATGGCCATTTCTTATATCCTTTGCACATCTCAGATCCGGAAACCACTGTTAGAACTCTTCTACTATCTAAGCATGTCCATTCTAATTATGCATAAAGTACCAAGTAAATAAGCATAAACTGGGTCTGTGCATCAATTATACCTAGTGTGAGATGTTTGCACCAGAAATCCATAGAGTACCTCATACCATAGAGCCCCCTCTAACCAGGAGGCAATGAGGGCAATTCAGGATCCCTGGTATTGGTGCTAGCTGAGACTCTGTATTTAACAGATTTAAAATATTTAGTATTCCTTTTTTCTCAGTGGTCTCTTGAGAAAGGATTGAAGGACATTTAAATGCTCTTTCTCAAGAAATCTAGGTTGCAACTCAATTAGCATGCTTTGGATATGATAACAGGATTGGGATAAAAAAGTGGATGAAATGTAGCAATTGTTTTTTTTTTGTGGCAGATAACTCAGACTTCTTTTGACCATCTTTGACCATCTCTATTTTTTAATCACACAAAGAAAGCAACATTTTTAGATGATAGCCTATTTTGCCCTTAGCTCTGCTTTTTGACCTCCTAAATAAGCCTTGATTTCCTTGGATAATTTTTAAAACCTTAAGAAGGAATGCTCCTATTTTGTTTTTCCTGGTCTCTTATATACTCTAGCCATGCAATATTCCACCATGCAATCTTGTTAGGTACTTATAAAGGATTCAGTTACAAGTCCCCAAGAATTAAATAAGTTTGTCATTGATACCTTTACCAATTTTCTGCCATTTTATCATAAACTAAATTTTATATTATTCTCCTTGAAGATAAGGCTTATACTACTACCTCACAATAATATTCAAATATAGTATTCAATTGAAAAAATATAAAATTTTATTTGGATTAGCCAATAGTTATTTGACGTATGTTTATATTTTACTCCTGTAGATAACATGTAGCACATAGAGGATTCAAAACTGAGGGAATTTAGATAAATTTTGATAATTTTTATTATCAAAATAATAATTTTGTCTTAACTATATCAAAATTATAACTCACTTTAAATATATATTTGTCATTAATTGTCATATAGACACAATTATGATGGCAAGCAAGTAATTTAAGCACTGAGTTTTTAGGGTAAGGGTATTCTTCTAGTAGAATATATTAGTATGTTGCTTAGATGTTTAAATAATTATCTTTACGTATTAGTTTCACACCCATTCCTTTTTTTTTTTGCTTCAGTTATTCAGAATAATTCAGAATTATTCAGAATAATGCTACTTTTATTTCCTACTTCTTTAACAAGTTTTTCTCTATATTCACTGCCTGTGATTAATAAAAGATCACAGAAAAATATAAATCCCTGGCTTAGATTGAATTATTTTTTACATTCTGGGCTGGAAATACATTCCATATTAACCAGGACCACTTGAATTTTTAAATATTATCCATTTACTTATATTATCTGCTGAAAATGAAAGCTGTTGCTAGAGATCTTCAGCTACATGAAGAGGTATCAAAGTTCACGATAAGTGTAATTAGTATATACAATCAGTCATCATTTCCTGCAATATGAAGAAGCTGTGAAGAGCACCTCTAGCGACTGAAAAAAAAAAAAAATTAACTGCTCACTTCATGTTTTATCAGGACTCCAATATGTTAAAATTATATTGATTGTGATTTTGTTTTAATTTTTAAAGGAACCTGTGGGACTTCTGCATTATCCTCTGACCTTGGCCAATGATTGTCTGTTTTGCTTTCTTATATATTTAAAGCAAAAATCTAAGGAGACAGCTAACGTGGTGGAGTTGAATTCAGATGTTTCTTATAAGTATGCAATGTGCAAACAATCAGCATTAATACTTTAACATATACTTAATCTTAAGTACCAAGCTGTAACCTACTTTTCTCTAATGCACTTAAAACCGTATGGTTGTTTCTGTTTTTCGTGTCAGTTTGGTTATGTGGGCAATACTTAGGCACAACATAAGACATTTTCATTGATTCTAAAAAGGTCTTTATTCACACTTGAGCTAAAGCAGCTGGTAGAGGGTTAGAGAGCACTCGAGTCACCAAATCTCTAGATATTGCTTTTTGCTGTACCATCTGTGCCCTGTTAAATATTCTTAATTTTTGCCAAGTTTGGGCCAATTTATATGTTAAATCAGTTACTGAAATCAGGATCCAAGAAGCCTCAGGGAGAAAAAAAAATGATATTTAACTGTGTAACTCTTACACAAGAATCATTACTATTGAAATGGGAAGCTCAAGAATGGCCACTCGAAGGATTGTCATGAGAAACCAGGCTCCCTGGTTTTCAGGAGGACTATGAATGTGAATAACTTTGCAGAAAAATTCACCCCAGAGAAATGTTTCCCATCCTAATCTTTCAAGATAGTGAGTGAATTTTGTATGGGATGCTCACTGGAGCTGCAGAATCAATTCTGCTCACAAACGCTTTTTAATCTTTTATGTACCATAGCCTAGTAAAACCCAACATAGTGCTAATTACTTTGGTAGCTTAATAATTTCACTGTCTTGTACCTGACAACAGCTTCTAGTAATGCAGATTAAGCATTATGTAACTTATCACTTTAAGAAGCATACATAGCACTTTAAATTGCTCTATGGAACAATGGCTCGCATTAGAAAAACTACTGTACTGCTTTTGTCATTCTGATTCTCCATAGTGGATAAGACTGCCTTTTTATTTCCAGATTAAAAAGGAAGTCTTGGATATAAAAAACAAATCATCTTACATATTTAGATGCCTTTGCTTAAATTATATATTAAGTTTCACTGAGACCAATAGTCAAGAATGGAAAACATTAAGGTTTGAGTCTGCATATTTAAGAGAGTGAATCAAGAAAAAAAGAAGAAGAAATGGATAGTTGAGAAATAACAAGAGGAGAAAAACATGCAAACTAGTTTCCCCCAAATGTTTATCAAGCAATTTTACAAGAATAATCTAACTGAATATTTGTTTAGTGCAAAGATCAAGATATTCTGAATAATGAGATTGATTTGGCTAACATTTGCCAAATATCTTCTATGTGCTCAGTATTATGCTAAAGACATTGATTCATTATCTCATATAATCTACCTCAAATCAAACTAGTGTGTGCACTTAAGTATACATCCGATACCCTATTAATACATGTCAGGGTCTTATACCTATGAGATAGTAAGGCTTATTCATTGACATTAAGCCTTTTAAAATTCACTTACTCCCCGAAGTGCCTGTTAAATCATATACAAATGTCTTAAGCATAAGTTTAACAGTTGTCTCATATTATCTAACTGAGACTATAACCTCTTACATTCTATACTGTAAAACACTGAAACTATAACTTACTTCTTTTATGTTGCCCTGAAATGAGTAGTAATGCAGTCCATAAAGATAAAGCATTCAATATATTGCCCGCATTAAATGAAAGATATAAACCATGATCTACTGCCAAAATGTCAAAGCAAATTAACAAAGCTTACCTTTAGAATTATTTGAAGATCAGACAAATTTTCAATATTTATAGCTAAAAAACAGTATTCTCTCGGATTAAATGTTTAGTTTTGTTTGCCACACCTAAAGCCAGAAATCAATCTCTCCTGGACGGTCAGGCATATCTGTCATGATTATCAAGATTCAAATAGTACTTGAGGTTTTAACCTGAATAAACCAAAGAGATTAGGGTTTTTAAATGGTTTTTAAATTCAAGAAAGAGGAACATATATATTTTCTTAGAAGTAAACATAACATCGCAAAATGTAAAGTGATCTGAGGGTTCTTGAGAATCTATTGTAAATAATGTTACATTTGGAAAATTTAACTTATTTTATATAATTACTCCAGGCTAGAATATTAAACTACATTGTAAAGTTAAAAATAAAAAAGGTATGACATACATGATTTTCATTTAAATGTCCGATTTTCTCAGTTTATTTTGAGACTGATAGGAAGAAGGCCAGCACAGGTGGAGAATAATGTATATTTTTAAGTAACAACTCAAGTATAAAACTACCAAAATTGTCTTCTATAAACAATCACAGACAGTGTATATCATGTGCTTCATCAGTATAGCAAGATCTAAATGATTGACAATGATACTTAATTAGAATCAACCATCTAAACCAAAAGGTGGGTGCATTTAGGCTGAAGGTGGTAATGTGATTATTTTTTCATAATTTATTATATCATTTAACATTTAATTAAGGAATTGTAAAGTCCTATTTCTAAAAATCACATCAAAATTCAAAATATTAAAAATGTATACTATTTAATATTATACATTATAATAATGGATAATTATAGTGAATTTTTATAATATTTACTGATGTTAAATGAATACAAAAGGACCTTCGTTTGATTCTGTATCACTACGTAGGCAAACACTAAATATAAAAAGGCAATCAATGTCATTGACACTTCATAAATAACCTGTTTTTATATATTAGATCAGATAAATAACACAAAACTTATTCTATTTTGACTTCCTCTGATTTTTGAAATTTAGACATTGAAATCCAGGCCAAATAAAAAATACAAATACTTCTTAGATTATATAGATAGATAGACAGATAGATATAGATATGTATAGATAGATATAATATCTATATAAATTTATATATAAATTAAGATATATATCTTTATTTTTAAAGTTTGAATATATATAATTGTCTTAAATACATTAAAATCTTTTAAAATTAATACATATATTTATTTATATTAAAAATAAAGGCATATTTATTTATTTATATTTTTAAAAATTTAAGACACATTTATTTATTTATTTATTTTAAAGATTTTATTTATTTATTTTTAGAGAGAGGAGAGAGAAAAACATCAATATGTGGTTGCCTCTTACGCCCCCTACTGGGGACTTGGCCTGCAACCCAGCCATGTGCCCTGACTGGGAATAAAACCAGCCACCACTTAGTCTGCACGCTGGCACTCAATCCACTGAGCCACACCAACCAGGGCATGAAAATTAAGACACATATTTAAATATTAAAACTAAAAATACTATCTATAAAAGCCAAACTTACTTTTGCTGTTTACTATCTTTTAATGATTCATCTCTTTATTCTTAGCTAGATTTTAAAAAAAAAATTCTCCCTGTTTATTTTTTCCTTCTTTTTATATTTTTTCATCAAAAACTGTCATATTACTTAAAATATAAAACAAGGAAAAATCTGTGACATAGATTAAATCTAAAAATGGACACCAAACAATATAGATTCTGTATATTTATAATAGTAAATTTAAAATGATATTCATAAAGCTTTTTACTTATATCTCTCAGTGTACCAATATCCATCACAATCTTTTTGGATGTATTCTATATCATTTTGAACTTAATTTTAGAATATTTTAAATATATTTTATTGATTATGCTATCACGGTTGTCCCATTTTTTTCCTCCCCCTCATTCCCTTCCACCCTACACTGCCCCACTCCCCAGCATTCCGCCACCCTTAGTTTATGTCCATGAGTTGTACATACAGGTTCTTTGGCTTCTCCATTTCCTATCCTATTTTTAACCTCCCCCTGCCTATTTTGTACCTACTATTTATGCTGCTTATGCCCTTTGCCTTTTCCCCCATTCCTCCCCTTCCCCTATGCTTTACTGTTCATAGTTTTTGATCTTCTTTTTCTTAGATAAGTCCCCTTAACATTTCATATAATAAGGGCTTGGTGGTGATGAGCTCCTTTAGCTTTACCTTATCTGGGAAGCACTTTATCTGCCCTTCCATTCTAAATGATAGCTTTACTGGATAAAGTAATCTTGAATGCAGGTCTTTGATTTTCATGACTTTGAAAACTTCTTGCCAGCCCCTTCTTCCTGCAAGGTTTCTTTGGAGAAATCAGCTGATAGTCTTACAGAAACTCCTTTATAGGTAACTGTCTCCTTTTCTCTTGCTGCTGTTAAGATTCTCTCCTTATCTTTAATTTTGGGTAACTTAATTATGATGTGCCTTGGTGTGTGCTTCCTTGGGTCCAACTTCTTCAGGACTCTTTGAGCTTCCTGGATCTCCTGGAAGTCTATTTCCTGGGCCAGATTGTGGAAGTCTTCCTTCATTTTGTTATTCAAATAAGTTTTCACTTTCTTGCTCTTCCTCTTCTCCTTCTGGCACCCCCATAATTCATATGTTGGAACGTTTAAAGTGGTCCCAGAGGATCTGAAGCCTCTCCTCATTTTTTGAATTCTTATTTCTTCATTCTGTTCTGGTTGAATGTCTATCTCTTCCTTCTGCTCCCAATCGTTGAGTTGACTCCCAGTTTCCTTCCCTTTACTATTGGTTCCCTGGATATTTTTCTTTATTTCACTTTGCGTAGCCTTCACTTTTTCCTCCATTTTGTGACCATTTTCAACCATTTCAGTGAGCCTCCAGATTACCAGTGTTTTGAACTGTGCATCTGATGGGTTGGCTCTCTGTTCAATGCTTAGTTCTATTTTTGGAGCTTTGATCTATTTTTTCATTTAGGCCATATTTCTTTGTCTTGGCATGGGTGTTGCAGCCTCTCTAGGCTAGGCAGGTTCACTCGGGGCTCAGGCAG
This sequence comes from Pteronotus mesoamericanus, assembly GCF_021234165.1. Classification (NCBI taxonomy): domain Eukaryota; kingdom Metazoa; phylum Chordata; class Mammalia; order Chiroptera; family Mormoopidae; genus Pteronotus; species Pteronotus mesoamericanus. The sequence goes on along the minus strand of NW_026555245.1, from coordinate 26,735,929 downwards.
ACAGAAGAAGGTGAGTGGAGGTTTGGGGATGCTTAACATGCCTTTATTTGGGAGAATCACATAGGCACAAGCCTGTGTGGAGGGAGTCACACAGGCCACAAAACCCGTGTCCAAGTTGGCGCCCCAACTCCTCACCTTGTCCAAAGCTCCTACCCCTTAAATACTAGCCCTAAACAAAGCAGGCTACAGGCCAGAAAGTGAAGTGACTATCATGAGCTGTGCATGTGAGCCTACTCAAGGCTACAGGGCAGTTTATCACACCAGGGCTCAAGGCTGTGAGACTTGGGCTCAAGGCTGTGGGAACACTGCTTTATCAGACTCCTTCAAGGTTATAAGGAGATGCTCCCACCAGTTACCCACGCATCTGGGTGAGGGAGTCAGACCGCCTCCATCTACCCTACAGCATCCTTGAAAATTGTTGGAAGGGGCGCAGCCTTAGGTATTCCCCCACAGTCGGGCCACCCAGGATGCTGCTTTGCAGCGCTGTCTTTGGGGGAGGGGTCTGAGAGGGAACAATGCCACTTGGCTCTCAGCAGACTTTCAGTCATTTCCCCTGCTACCCACAAACGAATTGGACCCTTCTGGTGCTGATTCCCTGGTGATTGTGTTTGTGTCCATTCTAGGACCCTGTGGGTCTTTGCAACAGACTCTCCTGTGAGGCTGGGAGTTTCTCCTGCTGCCACACCCCCCACAAGTTTTTCCTCTAAAGATTTTAAGGCTTTCTTTTCTTGCACCGAAACCCTGAATTTCTCAGTCTGTCTTGCTCCCCAGGTATTCTTCTGGTTTATCCGCACAGAAACTTGGGACTGCCCAGTCCTCCAGCCCCTGCCTTGCCACACCTCCTTTCCACTCTGGCTGCCAATCTCTGCCCCTCCTACCAGTCTGGATGAACATTTCTTCTTTAGCTCCATCGTTGCCGAACTTTCATACAGTTTGATTTTCTGGTGGTTCTGACTATTTTTTGTATTTAAATTTGTTGTCGTCCTTCTTTTGGTTGTACAAAGAGGCAAAGTCAGTCTAATTTTAGAATATTATTGTTGATGTTTTAAGACTCTCATTGTTATCTTAAAGCTACAAATGAATCTTCAATGATTTTGAAAAAATATAACTGTTAGTAATATTTAAAATATCTGTTCTCTAAAAACAGGAATTCATGTTAAGACAAGTAAAAAAATTCACTGATAAAATGTTTTGAAGTATTCTGAATGACTGTTAAAAATATAGACTTTTGATAACATTTGATCGTCCAGGTTTATAAATTTTTCTATATCACAGGAAAATTAAGAATATTTATCGAGGAAATTAATTTAGTTCCATATAACAATATTAAAGAAATCACTTTCTTTGCTATTTTTGTGTGAATTTTTTTTTAAATGGGAGAAAACATTTCAAAATTATTATGGATGTAAAATTTTTGCAATTGATTAAAGAAAACAAATACAGTGGAGCGTTCCCCATCTATGTGACCATGGCCGCACTGTCCGAAAAGGCCATTTTGATAGAAGTGAAATGGTCAATGCGAATTATTAATATTAACATGTTACATATTATAAAGCATCATTTTCTAGAGAGATCAAAATGATTCTTTGGATTTATAAGACATAATAGTGGGAGAAAATTGGCATATCCACATAGACACAAAGTGATGATGTATGATAAATTTGTTTAATGATGACTTTATATTAGATTAACAAGCAAAATGAAGCTAATGGATCAAAATAAAAATTCAGATCACTTCTAAACCAAAGTCTTTCTTAAAATGCTAACAGTTAATAACAATAAAATAATATTGCCTAGTCTAAGTTATTTTTAAGTAGTCTTCACCTTAATTTAAATATCTGAACATAAATGTTCAGAAATGTAGGCTGATGTTTATTTTTCCATAGTAATTAATACGTGCACTAATATCTGAAACATGGTGTGTCAGATTTTGATCAGAATTTGTTTAAAAACAAATTATGAAAATCTCTTAGTTTGAAATAATGGTTAGGACATGGACATATTTTAAGTAAATCACCTTTTTTGCAGTCTAAATTAATATAGGCTTACTGTGTCCAATAATAAAACTTTGTTTTGTTAGAATTTAATTTCAGGGTAGAAAAGTAACTTAAATAAATACCTATTATTTTCATCTTCCCTAGGGTATTAAAACATACTGTCATTGTTCATATTTAACAAAACCAAGACACAAAATATTTTCAATCATATTAATACTTCTAAATGCCATCATGATTAAAATTAAATGAGAGTTTCATGGCTCAATTCCTAAAGAAATTAAAAAACCTAAAGAGTGTTATTTAAACAAATAAGCAAACAAACAAAACCCCATTTTTCCTATATATAAATAAAATGGGCTTTTAAAATGCTTTTTAAAAAAAATTTAAAGACTCATAATATGTATTTTCAAATTAAGTGAATATATAATAAAAAGAGAGGAAGAATATTCTAGTAAATATAAAAGAAACTGTTATACTAAGCACAGTATTAAAAAGAAAGATGGACAGGTAAACCCTGACTCATAGATCTTTTTCTGAATAATTAGAAGTAGAGAGTGATCATTAACTGAATTAGGTAAAACTGAATAGAAGTTTTTTCCTGAATAAACATGAGTATGATTAATACTACAAAATTGATATTAGATGTAAACAGGTAAAGCGGCATCAGGATCAGCAATACAGATTTAAGAGATAGGAGTTTATGTTTGAAAGCAACGTAGTGATGAAGAAAGAATTTAACAAAAAGTTTCAAAAAATCATATTTTAGTTATTACTTTTCCTTACATTGCTTTTTTCCCCAAATTTACCTTATGAATTAGAAACATGATCACCCACAAACACACCCTATTTTACAGAAAACTAAGGCTCAGAACCGTGAACTATCTCATATTCATGCAGATAGTAAGAGCAAACCAACATTTAAAACTCTTAAGATTTCAACTGTTTAAACACATCATTACTTTGAGAAAGACTTGTTTAAAAAGAATGAAAAGAACTAGGGTAAAATATTGTTATTAAAATGTTCAATAAATATTACTTGAATGAATTAAAAGAGCTGAGAGTGATACAGTTTAATGAGTCACTACATTAAAGACTAGATTAAAATATCCAGGACTTATAAATATGACTTACAGGGATATTGGAAGGTCATCCACATATATTTAAACAAGTGTTTAGAAATGAAAACGTATATAGATTCCAAAATTAATGAAAATCTGATTTATATTTTGGAGAGAGAAAATTAAAAGTTGATATATGGAGGTTTAATGCAACTACAAGTGATAGCTTGCAGTTATATCTTGATGGAAATTTCCACAAGGTTATTATTGAATACCCGGTCATCAGACAGCTATAGGTAGATGCAAAGCCTGTCTCCAAATCCTGGAGACAAGATTCAAGTTATATTGGAGAGTCCTACAACACAGGAGTTTAATTTGCTTATGCCCTTAAAAAGATTTCTTAAAACAAGAAAAGGTTTTGTTTTTCTTTTAACCACTGGTGTGCTGTGATGTCAGGAATTCCATGTGAGATTTGAAATTTGACACTGATACCTGGTCTACTTGTCTGCAGATTGTAAAACATGTATTTGCTTCAAACTGTGCTTATAGCTGAAGCATTTTCATTCTTCATTCCCTCTTCTAAGCTTTGAAAATCTAGACTTACATTAAGGTATGGGAAAAGGTTCTTCCCATGTGATTCACTAGCTTGTCAATAGATTATAAAATTTCATCAAAATGGAAGTACAACAACTGAAGCTAAGTTAGTTAACAAAAATAAGCCCCAATAACATACTTAACATTTGTGTATGTTCTCAGAAGAGTGAGATAGAGACGGAAAAAAGATTGTTTTGAAGGAGCAATGAAGGCAGAAAATTTCATCATTAGGAAACATATTTAGTATAATTTTAGTGAACACAAAACAGATATTTTTATGGTGATGTCACAGTAAAATAAAAACAATATAGCAAAGAGAAGAAACAAGAAACCCAACAGATTCTGAAATCAAAAACTTAAAGTTACTAAGAATTATGGAAAAAGTAAGTAATTATATATGAAAACTCTTTAGAGTTTTCTATCTCAGAAACTGAGATAGAAAAAAATTACAAATAAAAGAAATTCTGAATGTAGACCAAAAGACAGAAAACTTACAAATGTGTTTAATTTTAAAAAAATCATAAAAGCCCTTCTTAAAATTATGGCTAAGTGTCTTAATTAAGGCAATATTAAAATGTGTTTTAAAAGAGGCCAAGGACTCTTAGCATAATAAAATAAAATTACTAAAATTCACAAAGATCAGCATAAAAGCTGGATCTTCTCCAAGAAAACTTGGCATGACAAAGTAGATCAATTTATAAACTACATCTACTCGGCTAGAGTGCCAGTTTTTAAAAAACAAAACTGTGAAGCATTTATTTTATGAATCTAGTTAAGAAATGTTTTTTGAAAACCTGATTAGCAACTACTAAAATTGCTTTTTGAGGTTTCCTAACCTAGAAGATGACACAAATTATAGGAGTTACATTTGGTCATTTCTTACCCCCTTTTCTACATATATTCATGTATTAGTTAATTCTTGTTCAAATATATTTTCACATCAATGCATTAGAAAGTAACTTTTTCTTAAATATTTAAATTTGATATAAAATTTCTAATTAATAGCTTTGAGTAAAAAATCATAAACATTTAATATGACCAAATTTAAGCCAAAGGCCATTTATGAAAGTATTTATCCTATTTCCATTCAATTCAGATTTTTATTGAGAATCTACTATGTTTCAAGAATAGGACTGTGATAATGAATTAAGACCATATTTATTGCATCTAATTGAATTTTCATTCCAAACAGCTGTTCTTGGATTAGTTGCATAATTTGTTGGTAACTAGCAACAAAGTTTTCATACTTACCATTTTTTTCTCTTATCCAAGTTAAATCTGAGAAATCAGCTCATTTTTGAAATTAATATTTGCTTCTTTTTAATATGAAGGTTTTCAAAAATATATGACAGGTTAAAATAATACAATGATCATTTAGACTTATTATTCAATATTTTTAACATTTACTTTACCATCTATGTCACCTCTATCTTCCATTGTTGATCTAATCTACTTATGTAAATTATATTTATAAATTTTTTATCCAACTATTTTTATCTGTTTTTGTTTTTATGAACCATTTGTAAGTAGGCACTTCATATTCAAATTTGTTGAACATCATTCACTCAAGAATCACACATTACATTTGGCTCTTAAATCTAGAAGGGGAAGAGTCAAGGAACTTGTAAAAAGAACCCATAGACAAAGAATAAGGGGGGAGGACTGAGAGTGGAAGGTAGGGGATGGATAGAAAAGAGGACAGTAACGGGGAGAAAATGGAGACAGCTGTAATTGAACAATAAAAAATTAACAATTTTTAGTAAATAAATAAATTCTGTGAGGAAAAGATCTCTTTAGAGTCTTTAAAAGTAACATAAGCATAAATTGATTTTTTAAAGAACAGTATAGTTGTTTTGTAAGCCACACTAAAATCTAAAGTCTGAATTTGTCTGCTTGTATCTTTGTAGAGTTGTTTAATTTGTTTCTCCATGCACTGTGTTCTTTATGAACTGGAACATAGGTCTAAACACCGGATCAGATTCAGGTTATACGTGTTGGGGCAAAATATTTCATAGTTGATATACTAGTTCATTGGACCCCATGTAGAGACGTTTACTGCTAAGTTGTCCTACCACTAATCATACCAAATTGGATCTCTGGATTTAGTTAAAGACAAGGAGATCTTTTCATTAGCTCTAATATTAATAAGTAAAATTTAGGATGCTGCTTAACACATTAATAAGATATGTGTCTAAATATCATTTCTGGGAATTAAATCATACCCATTTTCTTAATTTATCTATTTTATCTTGTTTTTTCTTTTTATTTATTAATGTATGCTCTTTACATAGATGACAACTAATCTTACAGAGCTAATCTCATTAACTGTGATAACCAACAATGCTTCTTTTGAAAGATATACTTGTCTTTTCCTTTCTTTAAAAAGAATTTGTATGCCTCATTTATTTTCATTTAATTCTTTGAGCGTATACATATATACTTATTTATAGTTATAGAGTAAGTATACTGTAATCAATTATAGAAATTTTTTAATGTTTAAATTGTCCCACATTTGGCCAGGGATCTCGTTCAATTTGGTTTCTCTGTCTTTTGACATGCTCCCAAATTCATTTTTAAAGCTTCCTTGCTCTTTGATAAGAGAAGATACGTCCTTTCTTTTCTTTTTTTGTAATTTCCTTGCCTTACATATAGACATGTCCATTTCTTCAAGAGACACTGTATCTTATTATTAAACAATGATACCTAGAGTTTGCTATTGAGAAGTGATCATTGCTAATGGTCTTTCATTATACAAATCTCAGAAATAAAATTTAAAAGTTAGTTTAGTTAATATAGACATGTTTAATATTAGTTTTTTATTTTTTGACACTGCATTTGTTTATAATTTAAAATATTAGTTCTAAAAATTTACATATTTTATGTATTTGTCTATCATGTAATAAATATTAAATAATTTCAATATTGCTATAATAAATTTGTATTGTATATGTAAGGAAAGATTATGACTTTATTGTGTCCCTCCACCTTGGGTTATATCCCCATAATGATTTACAGAGTACTGTGTGTGTGTGCATATGCACACGCACATATATACATACACACACATATAGTACTGTTATGCATATATACATTATATATATACTCTGTAAATCATTATATATAATTATATAATGATTATCATTTATATATAATTATATATATAAATAATCAGGATTTTTATTGTCTTTTCTGATAAATGTTGGCATTTGTTTTGGCAAATAATTAAATTGATTGTGTTTCATTTTGATGTTTTCAAGGTTTAATTGAAAGTTTTGTAAGGCCAAGTTTAAAATAGCCTTTATTATAAACCTAATTGAGTCCTGATAAAGTATGGTCTTCTGGGGTCCCTATTAAATTTCCTCTTTTCTCTACTGGGGCTGATTAAAACTCGAATGTCAGTCAGCATAGTCTGAGTTCCTGTCATTGTTAGTTTATTTCTTGTTTATTTTGTTTTTGTTTATGTTATCTGTACATGTGTGTACATGAATGTGCACACATGCACTTAAAATTGTTTAAGCTACAGATTTTTTGTTGACTAACCTCATAAAGCTTCACCTACATACACAGGCTAATATTCAACCTGAAATATATAAAAACCCCGAACTGTATTTCTGGAGCCCTTTCTCCATGTAGCTTCTTTATCTCTGGTACTCAGCTCCATAAATTTTCACTGTTCTCATCCTTCCAAATTTTGGTCTCTCTTGTCAACTCAATTAAACCAAAGACCAATTTCTATTTTTTGGGCTTCCTTCCCTAGCCATGGTCCAGACAGTGTGTGTGGGCATAAAGTTGGTCATCTGTAGGCTTTGTTTCATTTGTTTGTTTTCTCTACTGGAGCTAAGACCTTTTTTGTCTATTGTCCAATATTGATAAGTGTAAGTTTTATCTTTTTTCAGTTTTTGATGGTATTTTTATATACATGATAGATAATGGTAGCAAAATGAGGGATGTGTCTTAGTAATTTTACTATGATTTCATTAAATATCTAAGCTAATTTAGATAGAATTTTCATTGTTAACATGTTGAGTCAGAAAAAAAAGGAACAGCTTTCTATTTGTTGAAATCTACTCTTCGTCTTTCATCTGTGTTTTAAACTTTCTTGACATTTATTTGTATCACTTTTTAAACATTACTATTTTATATTTTTTCTTTTATTATATATTTTGTTTCAGCATATTTTTAAATTGGTTATATTTTGAGAATATTAACTATTTATTATATATTAAATTTATGTCCTATTTTTAAAATTTTTTTATTTTATCACTTGTTCTTAGATTTTTGTTATCCAATTATATAATTTATGAAGAGATGTGGTTTGATTACTTCTTTCCCTATTTTAATTCCTTTAGTTTTTTTCTATATAATTTTTGTTTAATAATTTTAATAAAATGTTAATTAGCACAGAAGGCAGTGTTCAACTTAGGCATTTTCCACTCCATAGAATGGAAATAGAGCAGTTTCTCCACTAAGAAAGATGTTATTCTCAAGATTCATCCATGCTGTTGCAAATGACAGTATGTCATCTTTTCTTATGTCTGAGTAGTATCTCATCATTTATATATGTACCACATCTTTATCTAATTCTCAGTCAAAGGACACTTAGGTTGTTTTCATGTCTTGGCCATTGTGAATAATGATACAATGAACAAAAGTTTGCATATACCTTTGGTATAATTGTTTTCAAAATTTTCAGGTAGATAATCAGAAGAAGGTTTGTTGGAACATATGGTTACTGTATTATTAATTATTTGAGGAAACTCCATACTGTTTTTCATAGTAGCTATCATTTTACACTAAGCAAAATAAGTTATATAGAAAAAGTCAAGAACTATACGATTTCACTTGTATGTTGGATATAAAATTGAAAAGAAAAAACAAACAAAAACTAATAGACACTAATATGTCTCATAACTCATAACTCATAAACAATAATATAGTGGTTACTGGAAGGAAAAAATATTTGGTGGTCGTAAAGGGGAAAAAGGGTCTAAGATATGGTGACAAAAGAAAATTTAACTTTGGATAGTAGGCACACAATGAAATATACAGATGATGTACTATAGAATTCTATACATGAAATCTATATAATTTTATTAACCAGTGTCATCCTAATAAATTTAATTTTAAAAAGACATTAATACATAATAAAATATACATTATTTGTCAGTGTAAAAAAGATACCATCATTTAATATATGTTACTTTGTATGTGTGTTTAATCCAAAATAGGTATTGAAATTTGATAAAAGCCTTTTCAGCATATATGAGAATATTCATAGTATTTTTCCTTAGACATATTTTTCATATGAAAACATTAATATTTAATCCTCTCTTTCCTTAGTTATAAAATATCATAATTGTGTAACAAGTTTTTTTTTTTTTAACAATAGCTTTTGGGGCAAAATTCAAGTAAATAAAGATATGACTCTTAGAAATATAACAAATAAATTTCTGAATTAATAAATTACTTTTGTTTAAAAAATAAAATGTATAAGGTGAACCTCATTTGTACATCATATTGAATCAGCTTTCTGAATTAAACATCAGATCAGTTTTCATTTGTATTTAATAGAAATAGATCATAAAACATAATTTTATAGTATAATATGAAGCTGGTCTCTTTCATTGAACTATTCTATACTTAGGACTTCTGGTTTTCAGTTCACAAACATATATTTATTAGATTCTTAAAAATGTAACACTGGCTAAAGTTATAAAATAGCAGAAACTAAAACTAAATATAAGAATCTGGCTATATCTAGAAAAATGTTACATGCATACACTTTTTAACTCAGAAGGTCCACTTTTGAAAGTCAAACTGGTGTGGTTGACAGAGGTTGGGAAACTGGGTGAAAAGGTGAAGGGGTTGAGAAGTACAGAATGGTAGTTACAGAATAGGGGAGCGTAAAGTACAGCATAAGGAATACAGTCTATATTGTAATAACTATGTATGGTGCCTTCTGAGTACTTTAAATATTGGGGAAACACTTTGTAAATTATATGATTGTATAACCACTGTGTGGCACATCTGAAACTAATACAAAATAATATTGAAAGTAAACTAATTGAAATACATTTGATAATTTTTTAAAAATCATAAAATATGATCTTATAGGTGTACAAAAATATATGGGCAATAATACTTCCTGTAACTTGTTTATCAAGTACCAAAAATGGGAAAGAAACAATATATTTATCCAGGACTGCTATGTAAATTTTAACGTATTTATACAATGGAATATAGTACTATTAAACCGTTTAGAAACAGAGGCATGGTTACATAGAATAGACAGCTGTCAGAGGGGTGGGGGGAGGTGGGGACTGGGTGAAAGAAACTGAAGGGATTAGCCAAATAATATGTTTGCACATAACCATAGACACAGAGAACAGTGAGGTGATGGCCAGAGGGAAGGGGGCACAGGGCCTGCGTAGAGGTAGGCAAAGGAGGGGAAAATGGAGACATTACTGATAGTGTCAACAATAAAAGTTAAAGATTATTAAAATAATTAAACAAAATAAAATAATAATGGAAGGATAAGCCATTACTAGTACAAATGGTTAAAATTTAAAAAGCTAGTGAAAATTATTAAGTGATGGTCTGAAAGAATCTCAAAAAAATGGTAAAAATAAATAAAATTTAAAAATATGCACACGATGGAGTGTACAAATCATGTATCACTGAAATGTACACTTAAACCTATATAATCTTATTAACCAATGTCACCTAATAAATGTAATTAATTAAAAAATAAACATAAATACAATTGAAAATATGTATATTATGATCCCATTTGGGAATTAGTATGTGGCCAGAGAATATTTGAGAGAGCATATACAAGCAATCTTATCTCAGGAAGAAGAACTTAAGTCAATGCAAAGGAGGGCCTTTTTGAAAACTTTTGTAACATATAAATGATATATATTGTTTTTATAATAAGCAGTTTAAGTAAAATAACTAAATGTGCAAAGTTGTATTGATAAATGTTTAGATAAAAAAAGAAAGCTTTGTTCTTAACAATTAGCTTCAAGCACAAATTTCCAAACTATATGACTTTACAAATATTTTGGCATTAAACGAACACTTTTTTTTCTTTTCTTTTTTGGTTGTCATTCTTCAGAATCAGAAATTCAAAGTTAAATGTGTTGGGAAGCTTGGGAAAGTACCATGCAGAGATGAACCTATTTTGTCCTTCCATCCGTCTTGTTTCTGTAGGAAATGTATTGTTCCAGGAATATAAGGAGGAGCCACAGAAATGTTTCATCTATATATTATAGGTATGTACATAGTACTCTGAGAGGTTACAGAAACCCCATTGGATAGAAAATGTTAGATTCTCTATACGAATATCTAGACTCTTCCAACACATTTCAGAATGACGGCTTACCAAAGAGCCAAATTAGGCTATGAGAAGCCAATCCAAAATTCAGAGGCAGCATATATGCATGTAGAAACCACTAAATCCCCAAATAACCCCACCACTGATTCCAAAAGTGAAATGAAGTTAATAAAAAAAAATATCCTCTGGCAGTAGACTTTCATTAGCAACTCTGGCTCTCAAAGTTTTAAAAAATGACAATCTCTTGCTCTTTCCTTTCCTTCCACTGCAGAAGTCTCTATCCAAGTGGTATATTTTTATTACCTAAAAAAAGAAAATTGATCCCTTAAATGCCCTTTAGTATCCAGTTATTGGACACACACAGTTGGAATCCCTTTTAAATAACTTTTATATTTGCCAGTTGAAGGTGCGTGAAACAAGAACATGGTGTGAAGTTTAAACTTACGAAATGAGCCCTTGCAGAAACAAATAGCTTTTATGTTATGTAAAAATACCTCAACCTAAATAAAGGCATGTCTACATATATGGGAAGTATTGGAAAAATAATAATTTTGTTGAATATGTAAGCTATAATGTGTTTTTGGCTTTAGATGGTAGACTTGGGCACCACAGTGATTCACAGAAACATAAAATCTTAGTTTTGGAATGGGCTTTAGAGGTCATAGAGTGCTAGTCCAACTTTCCTGCTAAGTAACACTTATCCCCAGATTATTCTGGAAGAAAATAAGAATTTATTTTGAACATAAGTATTTTCATTAATACTTTAACATTTACATGAGATAAAGATGAGGTGGGGAAAAACACAACTAAAAGTGAGTAAGTAGTTCAAGAAACTGATGTGCCAAAGTGTCATTAAACTTTGTATGGATGCTGAAGTCATCAAAGGTGGGGACAGAGTAGAGATATAAACATAAGAATGAAGTAAGATACAAAATGTGCAATGATTGAGAAGGATGATGTAGATACCTAAGGGGTTGGTAAATGACAGTTTGAAAGGGGGTTAATTAACCTTTTTTTTAATAGCTAAATGGCATGGGGTTTAAAGAAGCTGACACTTTGAAAGAACAGCTAAAATAGTTGGCATTTTAGAGTGGAATACAGAAAAACACCACACTATTTGTGATACCTAGTTATAAGAAATAAAAGGGATAAAACATTTTCCACCAAAGAAAACTACAGGGAAAATTGCTTTATCAAGAAGCAAGAGAACTCCAGTTATTACAGAGAGTAATATTTAGGAAACATCACGAGAAGGTCTCGAGGTTAGAAAGGACTTTTTAAAATCACTCGTCTAAAGAGTTTTGTGGGGATGTGGGGAGTAAGGTATTGAATTTATGGGAGGATGAATGGACTGGTATGGTGATGAGTGTCCCTGGATAATTTATGGCCTGAGATAAATAGGGATAAAGGAAGTGCTGATATAAACCCTGATTAATTTCAAGTCAGCAGCTCAGTCAATTCAGATTGTGGTCCTGAACATTTAGCAGGAGGAGCTCACTCTAAGTAATCTCTCCCCCTTGAAGCTATTAAAGATATGGCTGTGAGGGTAAAAGTGAAAGAGCTATTTTGCAGAGGGCAGTGGGAGTACCATTTTCTTTCCTGTCACCTGTGTCTCATCATCATTGCTAGTGAATACTATAAGGTGACAATTATTCCCATTGCTTCAAATATGTCATTGCTCCTTAATGTGATGTAACACAGTGGTTGACAAGGAGAGAATTCTTCATGGGTCAGATCAGTGTGGTAAATGTACACAGGTGGAAAAAAAAAAAGGCCCCAGTGCCCTTGATCGGGGGCTGAAAGTTGGTATTACTATGCAGTGGCTTATTTGAGAGATGCTGACTAAAACGGATGACGTTGAAACAATAAAACGATATTTAACAAGCATGGGAGCAAGACTCAAGGAGGAGTAGAAATCAATGAAGCAGAAAAGACCCTTCCTGAAAACAAATGAGACAAAAATGGACCAACTCCCAGACCTTTCCAGGATCCTTTATTTTATTTTTTTGTTTGCAACTAAGTCAGCCAAGCTGAGATCCAGTCATATTTCTTCCTGCTCTGAATTGCCTATATTTATGTCCAGTTACAGACATGAAAAATAGCCCACTAGAAGCATAATTGCCCATCCTCCTTACTCCTCAGCCAAAATTGCTCTTTGTACTGTGCTAGTTCTAACTCACAATGTACATAAATGCCATCACTCAGTCAGAGTCCAGCTTAAACCAAATTCATCATTCCATTTCTCTTTTCAGAATATTGGGTTTGGAGTAAACAAGGACATTAGAGAGGACATTGTGCTAATGGCTAGGAGTAGAATTCATGCTAAAATATCAGGATCCAGAGCAAATCTTCAGATGAAAGTTATGTTGTGTTACTAGGAACAGTTTGGCAAATTTATAAGCTGCTGCATATATTTGCAGTTTGGTTCAGTGTTAAGAGGGCCTCCCCCAAATGGCGGGAAAGCATGGCATAAGTTCTCCATTGTGAAACAGGTATTCAAGCAAGGATACGTGGAAAAGGAGTTAGTGTCTTTAGAAACGAGCTGGGAATTCATAAGGACACAAGGGTAATTCATCCTAAGGTTAAGGGTCAAAGTTCAAATTCTCTAACTTCGTTTTTGAGGTTGTCTGTGAGCCATTGCCTCCTTCCTCATCAGACTTATTTAGCCATAGTTACTCACTTAGCCATCAGTTACAGAGATAGTGTACACTCCCTTTTGCAACTTTCCTCATGCTCTTCTTAGCATTGAATGCAAAGTTCCCAAGCTCAAGACAGGAAAACATCACTCCCCAAAGTTCATCTCAAATGTTGCCTCTTAGTTCTTCAGTCCTTATAAGATCACACATCTCTTAGGGGGAATATCTGAGCCTTCCCCCCAACCCCAACCCAACCCCTTCCTGAGTCTAGCACCATACTCTAAAGTAGAAAAAATAAAAAGTGAGTATCCTTTATGTCCTCTGAGATGACATGTACCAGTAAAATGGTGGAAAAAACACAATGGTTGTGGTCTTGGGGGATACAGATGAACAAGAGGGGGGATTGGAACATCTGTAATAGTGTAAACATTAAAAATAAAGAAAAACACAAATTATGACACTTTAGAAAAATTTAGACTGAGTTTACAATAAAAGCAGGTCAAATGAAATATTGCATGTAAAAGGGTTTATCACAACATAAAACAAAACTCTCAACTAATGTTAATTCTTTTTATTTTCCACCTAATGTACCTCAAATAAAGCAAAAGACAAGAATTTAGGACTTTGAAAATGTATACCAACCTTGGCTAAGCTCTGATACAAAGTTATAGATATAGCATACATCTGAGAAAATAAAAAATTTTTATTTCTTCCAAAACTGATTTTCCTAGCATTGCAATAAGAAAAGCAAAGATTAATTAGAATATTTCCTCTTGATTTTTTAGTATTTCACAGACAGGCCTATATTACCCATACTAGTTGAGGCAAAGACTTGGAATGCTATCTAGGTCACAGTCTTTATAACTTTAAATGAGAAATGGAATGACATGTCCTATAGTCCCTTAAAGGACACAGGATATGATTCTTTATGACCACAACGTCCCATTACTGTGTTAATGTCAGTAACCAAAGGATATTGAGGCAACTTACGGAATTAGTTATGGAGCTGTATAAGCAAATGTAGTGATGATATTTCTTAGTGTCTTTAAGTATTATTACTAAGATGAAAGCTACTTTTAAGGCAGGCATATATCTAAGGATATTTTATTTTATTTGGTTCTAATTTTTTGTAAAAGATTAACTTTTAAAAAAATTTTATTGTTGTTCAATGACAGTTGTCTCCATCTTCCACCCATTACTTTCCCCTGCCTGGCCCCCCTCAATTCAATCCTCCCCCAAGTTGTCCTTGTCCATGGGGTCTTTATATATGTTCCTTGACTTGATCCTTCCCCTTCTTTCACCAATTATCTCCCTTCCCTGTGGTCTCTGTCAGTTTGCTCTTTATTTCCATGTCTCTGGTTCTTTTTCGCTTGTTTGTTTGTCTGTTTAATTGATTAGACTCCACTTACAGGTGAGATCACATGGTATTTGTCTTTCACCCCCTGGCTTATTTCACTTAGCATAATGCTCTCCAGTTCCATCCATGCTGTCGCAAAGGGTAGGCATTTCCTCTTTCTTTCTGCTGTGTAGTGTTCCACTGTGTAAATATACTGCAGCTTTTTTACCCACTCATTTACTCAGGGTCATTTAGGCTTTTTCCAGCACTTGGTTATTGCAAGTAACACTGCTATGAACGTTGGGGTGCATAGGTTCTTTTGAACTGGTGTTTCAGGGTCCTTAGGGTATAATCCCAGCAGTGGAATTGCCAGGTCAGCAGGCAGTTTCATTTTTAGTTTTTGAGGAAATTTCATACTGTTTTCCACAGTGGCTGCACCAGTCTGCATTCCCACCAACAGTGTACTGGAGTTCCCTTCTCTGCACAATCTCACCAGCACTTGTTGTTTGTTGATTTGTTTATGATGGTCATTCTTACTGGTTTGAAGTGGTGTCTCATTGTGGTTTTAATTAGCATCTCTCTGATGGCTAGTGATGTTGAACATCCTTTCATATGTTTCTGAGCCCTCTGTATGACCTCCTTGGAGAAGTGTCTGTTCAGGTTCTTCGCCCATTTTTTAATTGGACTGTTTGTCTTCCTGGAGTGGAGTCATGTGAGTTCTTTATATATTTTGGAGATCAAACCCTTGTCTGAGGTATCATTGGCAAACATATTTTCCCATACAATTGGTTCTTTTTTATGTTACTGGTGTTTTCTTTACCATCCAGAAGCTTCTTATTTAGATGAAGTCCCATTTGTTTATTCTTTCCTTTATGTCCCTTGTTCTGGGGGACATTTCAGTGAAATTATTGCTGTGTGGAATATATGAAATTTGTCTGCCTATGTTTTCCTCTAGGAATTTTGTAGTATCACAAGTTGTATTTAAATCTTTTATGCATCTTGAGTTTACTTTTGTGTGGTATAACTTGATGGTTGAGTTTCATTTTTTTGCATGTAGCTGTCCAGATCTCTCAATACCATTTTTGAAGAGGCTATTTTTATTTCATTTTATATTCCTTTCTCCTTTGTTGAATATTAATTAACCATATGTACATGGGTTTATTTCTGGGTTCTCTATTTTGTCCCATTAATCTCTATCTGTTTTTATGCCAGTACCAGACTTTTGATTACAGTGGCCTTGTAATATAGTTTGATAGCAGGTATTGCGATCTCTCCTACTTTGCTCTCCTTTCTCAAAATAGCTGAGGCTATTCCAGATTGTTTATGGTTCTATATAAATTTTTGAAATATTTGTCCTATATCTGTCATTGGTATTTTAATAGGGATTATGTTGAATCTATAAATTGCTTTGGGTAATATGGCATTTTGATAATGTTAATTCTTCCATTCCATGAACACTGTATATGCTTCCATTTATTTGTTTCCACCTTAATTTCTTTTTCAGTGTTCTGTAGTTTTCTTTGTATAGGTCTTTTACTTCCTTGGTTAGGTTTATTCCTAGGCACTTTATTTTTCTTGTTGCTATAGTAAATGGGATTGTTTTCCTAATTTCTGTTTCTGATATTTCAGTGTTGGTATACAAAAATGCCTCCAATTTCTGAATATTGACTTTGTATCCTGCTGTTTTGTCAAATTCACTTACTAGGGGAAGTAGTTTTTTGGTGGAGCATATGGGTTTTCTAACTACACTATCATGTTGTCTACAAAAAATGATAGTTCTACTTTCTCTTTTCTAATTTGGATGTCCTTATTTCTTCTTCTTTTCTAATTACTTTGGCTAGAACTTCCAATACTATGTTGAATAGAAATGGTGAAAGCAGACACCCATGTCTTGTTCCTGATGTTAGTGGGAAAGCTTTTAGTTTTTGCCTGTTGAGTATGATGTTTGCTGTAGGTTTCTCATATATGGCCTTTATTATATTGACGTATGCTCCCTCCACTCCCACTCTACTGAGTGTTTTTATCATAAAAGGGTGCTGTACTTTATCAAATGCTTTTTCAGCATCTATTGATATTTTAGATAATTAGAATTCAGAATAGATTAGTTTGGAATTCAGTAGCAGATGCAATGTAGGAGTGTCTTTACAATTTAGAACTATAATAATTCCTGATTATTTGAAATACTTATCAGATAGTTTTGTTTATTTGAGATAAAGTTTAATCAATCTTCAAATTCAATTTTGATACATAAGCAAAAGATGGAATCATCATTCTCTCTTAATCTAAATATGTAAAATTGTAATGGCAGATTACCTTGACTTATCTAGCAACCTTAAGTGCCTTCTACTAACTGGAACAGTTCCCTATCTTCACTTTTACAAGTAATTCCATAATTTTTTTATTTCCTAAAAAACTTTAATAGACAAGACCGCTGCTCAACCTCCAGGGCTGTATGAAAACAACAACAGTAACAGTGACAACACCTATTTATTAAGAGTTATTTTTGTAATGTGAAGAATCAAAACCTTAAAAACAATTTTCAAAGTTATATCATTGGATTTGGTCAAAATGCATTAATCACAGGAAGTCTTGAGCACAGTTCCCTATCTTGACTCATGATAGGCTTTTATTGCCTGTAACTTTGAAGTTTTGTGTGATCATGTGAGTTATTTGGCTAATGAAATGTCAACGAAAATGACATTTATTACTTTTAGTCAGAAGCCTTTTAAAGTAGGTAAGTAATGCTGAGGTTCCTTCTCCCTGCTGCTATAAGTTGTCTGCATGTGTGAGTGAGGTGCGTGTGAAACAGAGTCCACAGTCTTATACCTGATGGACTTGTATGAGTGAAAAATAAAGCTTCTTTTTAGGCTATTCATATAATAAGACTATTTTTAATTGCAGCATTAGACTATTCTAGGTGATCAAGAAACTGAAACCAGAAACTGAGTGTAGCCCAGCAAAACTATATGGTTCAGAGGCTTAATGATTACGTGGCTACCAGCAAGGAAACTAATATCCAGGGTTTGGAAGACGGTCATCCAAGTTACACGGTAGTAAAATTTGTGGTAATGCTGTTGTTGCCTTTGTTTTACTAAATACGGACTATGGGTGAAGAAGTCATACAACAAAATATTCGTCTGTATATTTTTTACTGGTAACTGTAATTAGGAAGGAATTACAGGAAGGAGATGACTTCAGGAAACAAGTGGTCAATTTGAAACAAAGAATGAAAGGAATTAGAGAGAATCTAATATTGGAAACATTTAGGTTTGGAAGAGATAACAGTTCTCAGTTTTGCTTAGCAAAATTATCACTAAAAAAAGGCTCAAAGCAACAAAGATTTATTAAGGCCGTCAACCAAAGTTTATTACTCCATTGTGAAAACCTCTGAATAAATTAAAAAGTGAGAGTAAATATCCAACCAAGGGTGTACTGCAAGTGAAACCCTGACATGGTAAATAGTAAACGGTAAACATGATTCACTCACAGAAGATTAACTAAAAAGCAATGTTTTCCACCGTGACATGAAAGAAACATGTGGATTAGAAAGAAAGACAGACTTATAGTAAATATGAGAATTATAACTCAACGGATACTGTGTGCATATTGACACAAGGAACTCTTTGGATTTGGATAAGAATTTCACTCAATGTTGGAAAGAGGTATTACTCTAAAATACACATCAGTCTGGACTTAAAATGGTATGGCTAAAAATGATCACTGGGCTCCCAACTATTTGTGCAGTAGGTAAACTATAAAATCAGCTGAACCTTTAGTAAGGGAAAATTTATCACCACCTACTTGAGGTCAATGTAAAAGGAGAAGCCAACCAGGTGTCAGTGACCGAGCTGTGAGAAACAATGGACAGGGCTACTGTTAATGAGAGAAGCAGGCTAATGAAATATTCCGTCTCCCAAGATAAAGAGAGAATTCCTTAAAATATCTTCTCATAGATATGTCAGAATTCCTAAAGGCCAAGAATCAAGGATCAACATGTGTCCCTCTTTTTTCCCTTTCCAAGAGGAGGTTATCTATTGTGGTTATTCCTTCTTTGACATTGACTAAGATGAGAGCATATACCTCCTCTTAAAAAAAAAATCATAGTTTTCCAAACCAAGTCTAGAACTCTAGAACCAACTGATCCTATTAGTTAACAACATCTAATATGACACAGACTTGGAAAAAAAATGTGGCTGAGAATGTGTAATGATTTGCTTCCTTCCTTTAGAGTATTTTATCAAATTTCACGGGAAGAAGAAAACTTTTATAGTTTTATTTTTCCAGGTAACTTTAATTCTCTCTCTGAGGAGATTCGGGGAGATTGTTTTCTTTTTTAGCATCTTTACTTGCCTGGGCAAGTTAAACATTTCACATGACTGACATATCTGATAGACACTACATCAGTGAGAGGGTACTTTTCCATAAACATCACTGTGAATCTCTATTATGCCAGTTATTATTTGAAGGTACAATGCCTTCTTTTCCTTCCATCTAGCTGTCATATTTTTCCTTTCATTCCACTTCCACAAATGTAATGGGCATCACTGACAATTTTCACTCAGAATGTTGAAAATGAACTATTTATGCTTCTTAGCTGAGAAGTGTTAATGCTGTGAAATTCATGTTTTATCTTATCACTGTTTGTCAATGACTTAAGATCATTTTATCTGAAAAAATATACATTTCTATAAACACTAATCATAAAACTATTTTTGCATGTTTTATTAATAAATTCTTAATAGTAGTTGCCATTCTCAAAGGCTTTTTATTCTGAATAACTATTTTCCATTTTAGAACACATTTTTATTAAAATACAGTTTATTTGTAAAATCCCAGTTAGGATTTTAATGTTTTGGTTAAAGGCAAAATTAAAAGTTAAATATACGGAGTCAGAGCTAGGTTGCTTAATTTGCTCTGGTTTACCTTAGAGACCACATTCATTTAACCACAAAATATAAAATATTTAAAAAATATGAAGAATCAAAATACAATTTTATGCAAAACTTTACATTTATATATAAAAACAAATATTTTCCTTTTAATTTATTTAGCAGTTTTGAACTTTTTTATGCCTCTTATATTTTATAAATGTTGATTGTAGTTCTTTTGTACAAGCTACTTTTATTCCTTGGAACACATTTTCTCCTATTCATCACCTAAGTCCTACTTCAATTCTGTTTTATCTTAACTGAAAGCCTCTCCTTGACTTTAACCTACATTAGATCTGTTATTTCCTCATAGCTCACACATTTAGTCTCCTAGTATGATTATTTTAAATATTTTCCTCAATTATTCTTAGGTAGACTGAGTAATGGCAGAGACTATTCAACATGTCTGTGAGTTTGTGCGTGTGTGTCTTTCTATTATGTTGTTTTAAACATTAAATTTGAATACTTCACAATTTAAAATTTCCTAGATTGATCAGCTATTTGTCTCCTGGATATATTTAATTTATCTTTCATTATTCACTTAGTCTTTCATTAGTTCCCTTCGTAAACTGCTGAAGGTCTACTATGGGCTACATATGGGCTACATATGGGTAATAGAAACTTAGTGTTTAAAATATAAATCAATACTTAAAAGGTAACAGATTCAGGTGTGAGGATAGTTGAGAAAACAAAACCTAACTATCAATATACATTAATTGAGATGATAGAGGTAACCAAAAAGGAGGAAAATGTACATCAGTAAAAGTAATTGAAATTATGTTTCCCATAGGAGGTGATGTATTAAATTTTAAGTAGAAATTAACCAGTTTCAGAGACTCCAGCACATAAAGTGGTGGGATAATTAAAATATTTCAGATAAAGATTTGAAATAGACAGTAGTAAACATGTGCTTAGGACTTTTACCTCAGTTGTTTTCCCAAAGTACTATTCTCTTAGATGAATTAAAGGCTGACTTTATATTTTTGAAGCTTTCATGCAAATTTTAACTCAACAAGTCTTTTTGGCCAATCTACCTAAATTGCAGTTTCACAGATCTCTTAATACATTATACTCTGCTCTGATATAAATATATTTTCAAAATCCTGCTCATGAACTTTATTTAAGAAAATATATATATATATACACATATATATGTATAAATATACATATAAGTATATATACTTATATATAGTTCATTTGAGGAACATGTCCTCAAATAGTGAAATTATATCACTAATTTCATATAGTCTGTTACATGAAACTATTGTTCACTAAATGTTACTGTTAAATATGACTTCATTTTATAATACAATTTACTTGTATATTTTCCTTTTAATAAGCTTTGCTTTGATTCCAGGTTTCTGTTATTATGAAGGGAAATGCTATTTATCTTCTTTTTGATATTCTCAAATGCACATGAACCGCAGCAAATTTTTCAGATATGAGAAGTTGAATTTTTGAGTGATAGGGTAAAGGAGGTATTACCTTTTGAAATGAAGCTAAATCATTTAACCAAGTCTTAATAACAAGTTATACCTCCATTAGTAATACAGAAAATGTTTGTTTTCTGAGTCTTTAAGTCATTTTTCAGCTTAAGTCAGGACAAAAACCTCAGAACATGCTAAGTCCAGATATGCACTTCTCTTTGATATACTGTGGTAGGACATTTAGTCTGATGAAGTTTAACCACTACATATGTTAGATTTCCTTGAATTTTTATTTAATATCAGATTTCCTTGAATTTTTGTTTAATGATCATTTATCAATATTTTAATGTTACTGAAAATGCACAACAACATTTGAGACTCTGTAAATTAGATCAATGAGCACTGCAACAGAGACAAATGTTAATGGAAGGATTATGATCAGAGTCAGCAGTTCACTTTTAAGTCAGGCTCACAATATATTCCTTGAAAGCTAGATGTTAGATTTTATTTCCAAACCAAAACTTTGAGAACTAGATTTGGGGGTATTATTTACTCTCAAGGGCTACCTTTCTCTGGTGTCTCTTCCAGAACGCAAGTTCTCTGGACTTTTAGGTAATACAGAGGCTCTGTGGAAGATGTTGAGAAAACTCTACCTGTATCAATGGATAATAGAGTGTAAATTTCATAAGGTGCTTACCATATGTTGTAGTGTCTGCTTGCAACAGAGAAGGTCTAGTGTCAAATGTATGGTGCCTAGGACACTAATGACTGTCCACATCAGTTATGCAGAGTAGGGAGAAAGCTTTATGAAAGTTAAGAAGGCCAATTTGGGAGGCAGTAAAATAGTTCATTAAAAAAATCAAATGTTCATTTTTCGGTTGCAAAGAAAGAGTTCTGGATACTGAGGACTTGGTCACATCATACTGAAAGGCAATTGAGGCATAGTTAGAAATTTACTGTCATCATTACTAGGAGAGTCACAAGAAATCTTATTAACTGACACTTAGTAACCTGCCTGGAAAATGGTATTCTGCCAGAAATGAGAGATTTCTCATCTTGAGACAGATGCAAATAAAGAGGCAAATGGTTAACATCACAACAGATTTTTACCGAGGAAAATAATTTTTATATATGAACATGTATTCATAACATCTATAACAGGGTAGACATCTTCATTCATAGGAGTCAGAACAACTCTGCATATGGGAAGCCAATAAAACAAACAAACAAACAAACAAATAAACAAACAACAGCTTGGGTGCAACCTGGGACTTACCTTGCTGTCAGGAACTCAGACAGCCCTGATTATGAAGTTCCTGGGACTTCAAGGGAATATGTCCTTCCTGAATTAGAGGTCTTGATATATGCTAATGAGGTAGTTTTGGCTGGCAATTAGTGAGAATTAAAGCTCCCAAAAAAAATCTTACCAGAAAAATGGTTGCTTTAGCAAAAGATAATCCATAAAGTTTACTGCAACAATGAAAGTCATTAGTATCACAACATTATTTTTCAAAATATATGAAAAAAGCTCTTTTTTTAAAATGTGCTTTTTCTAGTCCAAAGTGAGTAAAAGATAGAAAATAATAAAGATCACAGCAAAATAAACAGAATAGAATCTAAAAAAAATACAATAGATCAATAAAACAAAGATATAATTCTTTGAAAAGATAAGAAAAAACGACAAACCTTTAAAAAGACTCATAACAATAGAGAGGACCAAAATAAATACAATTAGAAATAAAAACAAAGAAGTGACAATTGACACCACAGAAATAAAAAAAGATTATAAGAAAATACTATGAACAATTACATACCATCAAATAGGACAACCTGGAAAAAATGGATATATTTCTAGAAGCATACAATTTTCAAAGACAGAATGAAGAAGAAACAAAAAGAATCTAAACAGATTGATAATACTAACATTAGATCAGTTATCAAAAAAATCCCAACAAACATAATTCCTGGCCAGATGGCTTCACAAGTAAATTTTACCAAACATTCAAGGAAGCTATCCTTCTCAAACTATTCCAAAAAATTGGAGGTAAGGTTGCCAAGCTCATTTTAGAAGGCTGGCATTACCCTGATACTAGAAACAGGCAAAGAAAAAGAAAGAAAGAAGAAAGAAAGAAAGAAAGGAAGGAAGGAAGGAAGGAAGGAAGGAAGGAAGGAAGGAAGGAAGGGAGGAAGGAAGGGAAGGAAAGAAAGAAAGAAAGGGAGAGAGAGAGAGGGAGGGAGGGAGGGAGGAAGGAAGGAAGGAAGGAAGAAACTAATTATAGGTCAATGTTCCTGATAAACATAGCTGCAAAAATCCTCAGTAAAATATTAGCAAACCAAATTTAGCAACATATTAAAAAGATCATACATCTTGATCAAGCAGGATTTATTCTTGGGATGCAAAGTTGATTGAAAATTTGTAAATCAATTAACTTAAAGCATAATTTTATGATCATATTAATAGTTGCAAAAAAGGCACTTGAAAAAGTTCAGCATCCATTTATTATAAAAACTTTCAGAAAAAATGGGAATAGAGGGACCATACCTCACCATAATGAAGGGCATATATGACAAACCCACAGCCAACATGACACTCAATGGACAAGATCAGAAAGTGTTTCCCTTAAGATCAGGAACAAGGCAGGGATGTTCATGATCACCACTTTCGTTCTACATAGAATTGGAAGTCCTAGCCTCAGCAATCACACCAAAAAGAAGAAATAAAAGGCATCCAAATTGGAAAGAAAAAAGTAAAATTGTGATTCTTTGCCAGTGACATTATACTGTATACAGAGAACCCTAAAAATCCCACAAAACAGTATTAGAACTGGTAAATTAATTCAGTAAAATAGCAAGATACAAAATTAATATCCAGAAATTAGTTTCATTTTTAAACGCAACTATTAGAAAGAAAATTAAGAAAACAGTTTCATTTATAGTTGAGTTAGAAAGAATAAAACATATAAGAATAAATTTAATCAAGGAGAGAAAAGACCTGTACTCAACAACTATAAGATACTGAAAAAAGAAATTGAAGAAGATCCAACTAAAAGGAAGGGTATACTCTGCTCATGGATAAGAAGAATCAACATTGTTAAAATGTACATACTACCCAAAGCAATCTAAAACTTCAATGAAATCCCTATCCAAATACTAATGGCATTTTTCACAGAACTAGAAAAAATAATCCAAACATTTATATGGAACCACAAAAGACCCTGAATAGCCAAAGCAATCTTAGAAAGAAGAGTCAAGTTGGAAGTATATCCAAATATACTTACAAGGCCACAGTAATCAAAAAACACTAACATAAAAACAGACACACAGATCAATGGAATAGAATACAGAACATAGAAACAAATCCACACTTATATAGTCAATTAATATATGACAAAGGAAGCAAGAGTATACAACAGGGTAAAAACATTCTTTTCAATAAATGGTAGAGGAAAAACTGGAAAGATGTGCAAAATAATGAAACTGGATCACTTTCTTATACCATATACAAGAATAAACTAAAAGTGGATTAAATACTTAAATATAAGTTCCAAAACCATAAAACTCTTAGAAGAAAACAAAAGCAGTAAACTCTTCGACATTGCTCTTACTAATATTTTGGATATGTCTCCTTGGGTCAGGAAAACAAAGGAAAAATAAACAAACAAGACTACATCGAACTAAGGACTTTTTGTACAGTAAAGGAAAAAAATCAACATGACTAAAAGAAACCCTACTGAATGGGAGAAGATATACACCAATAAAATATATAATAATGGGTTAATATCAAAAATATATAAGAAACTCATTCAATTTAACACCAAAAACAACAACAACCAAAAGAACCCAATCCGAAAATGGGCATAGGACTTTCTGAATAAAAATTTATCCAAAGAAGACACAGACATAGCCAATAGGCATAGAATAATGATCGACATCACTTATCATCAGAAAAATGCAAATTTAAACCACAATAAGATACCACCTTACACTTGTCAGAATGGCTATGATCACTAAATCATCAACAAGCATTGGTGAAGATGTGAAAAGAAGGGAGCCTTTGTACTTTGTTGGTAGGATTGTAAATTGGTACAGCTAGTAAGGAAAATAGTATGGAGGTTCCTCAAAAAATTAAAAATAGAACTATCTTATGACCCAGCAATTCCATTTCTGGGTATTTATCCAAAGAGACTGAAAACACCTATGCATCTTTATGTTCATTGAGACATTATTTACAAAGGCAAGATATGGAAGCAACTTTCTGATAGATAAATGGATAAAGAAGTTGTGAGAATATATATATATTCTCAGCCATGAAAGCAGATTGAAATCTCACTATTTGTGACAATATAGATGGACTTAGAGGGCATTATGCTAAGTGAAATATGTCAGATAGAGAATGACAAATACCATATGATTTCATTTATATGTAAAATCTAAAAAAAACAAAAACAAAATAAATGAATAAACAAAACAGAAACAAAGTCACAAAGTACAAACTGATGATTGCCAGATGACAGGGCTTGGGGGGTGGGTGAAAAAGACAAAGGGTTCAAGATGTAAATGTTACCAGTTAAAAAACAATCATGGGGATGAAGGGTACAGTATAGGGAATATAATCAGTAATATAATATTTATATATGGTGTCAGATAAGTACTAGATTTAATGGGGTGAAAACTTCATAAGTTATATAAATGTCTAATCACTATGTTTCACAACTAAAACTAATGTAATATTGTATACTGTACTTAAGAAAACAAAATAGTTTAAAAAAGAAAGCACACTAAAATTCACATTTTTCTGATATTTGAGTTTTCTATGAAAAAGAAACACTGTTGGGTTCGCGAAAACAGAAATAATAGTGTGCTTTTTTCATTGTTCCTTCACAGATATTACCATAATTAAAATTGCTAACATTATAATATATAAAAATAATAAATTATGTATCATAAATAGCATAATAGCCTTACAGATAATATCAGCTGAGTGCCTAGTATGCACTGGGCAACATATACAATGTTTTATTGTGCATATTTTTTTTCATTTCTTGTAAAATCCCATGGTATAAGAAATAGTATAGATAATAAAATTGAGATAAAGTTATTGAATTGCTGTAAATGTTAGAACCAAGGTTGGAATTAAATCAAGTGCCAATTATGTACCAGGTACTCTTTTAAGCACCAGGGATTCATCAGCTAACAGAAAGATAAAAATATCTACTTTTGTGAAGCTTTTATTCTACTAAATAGATTAAGAGTGTCCAAAATATAAGCCATGGACTTAGAAGGCAGTAGTCAAGATGGGGGTGGGGTGGGGAGTACGTGTGTGCGTGCGTGCGTGTGTGCGTGCGTGTGTGTGTGTGTGTGTGTGTGTAGCAGCAGCAAAGATGAGCAAGTTAAATAAGATGGTCAGAGAAGGCCTATGAGAGGAGACATTTGAGCAAATGTAAGGATGAAGTAAAGGGTGAGCTTTGGGGCTATCAGTGAAGGGACTTCCAGGAAAGTTGAACAGAAAACAGGAAGGTCTCAAGAGAGGGAATTCCTGACTCAGTCTAGTAATAGCATAGAGACCAATGTAGAAGAAAGAAGAAACAGAAGAGCTAATAGGAGGGTGGTCAGGTCATAAGGTCTGTGGAAGCCATTTATTTTTATTTTAAATACTCTTTTATTTTGAGAGGACTGGAGAGACACTGGGGGAGAATTACACAACCTGACCTCTATTTTGATATCTCTTTTTGTTCTGAAGAGTTTGTGGAAGCATGGGAGCAGAAGGACTACTAAGGAGGAATGATGGTTAATAGGTTATTCTTTCTCAGCTTGAACCCATTCTTTTATGTAATGCCTTGTGATTTGTGACTAGGGCCCTCTACATCTGCTAATTTCTAATTAGTTGTACTAATAAGGATGTGTCAGGAAACCTGGAAGCTGAAGGAAAAAAAAGTGACACATTCCTTCTTTTTTACTTCTTATCCCTTCAGAAGGATCCCAGCAGTTTAGCAATAGTTAGTTCCAAAGCAGTAATTGATACCAGTTTGTAGTTTCTTCAAAGGTCCAAGAAGCTCCCTCCTTGTGACTCCTCATAGCATCAGCATTAAAGCCTCATGGGTCTGAGTTCCAGACCCATGAGGCTCCTCCCATGAGTTCCTGGGCTACCTTCATTTTGTCTATAGCATCATTTAGAGCTCATGAAACTGAAAAGAAAAGCAAGAGAGTGATTACTATAAATTTTTACCCTAAGATAAACAGTGTTTACCCCAAAGATAAAAGGTCAGGGAATATTGGGGCTTCTGCTATAATTGAAACATTATTGATGTGGATTTCAGGATCAATTGTTTTGCAATTATTTACTTTGTTGCATATTTCTGCTTTATACATTTTCTTGTGCATATGCTATATTTCATTATAAAATCATTTCAAATATCAATGTGAATTTTAGAATTATTCTATCAAGATATGGATGATTTCAAACTATTGCATAATGTATCTATAAATTGTTAAAACAAAAAATGTATTGCATAATAGATCTATAAGTTGAGAAAAGCCACTTATTTCTTGAGTTAACATATTTTCTTATTCCAAATTTGTATGTACTGTGCCCACTAATTTGTTACTGCAATAAATTGTATTTATAAAACTTGTAAAGTTAAATAAATATTTTTGGATTAAAAACAATTTATTCATGGACATCAGATTTAAGTAGAAAGAGTATCAAATACAATATTATTGAAATAATTATAAGATTACTAAACATCTTTTCATAATTCATTTGGTTAGTAATTTTATTGAAATTTTATTATTTGTTCTAATTTATTCATACAAAATGTTATTTTAATCTTATTACATTGTAATATTTGTTTATGTGTTGTAACTTTTTCTATTTATGTCATTAAATTGTTTCTCAATATGCTTTTAAAAATAAACTATGAATTTGCTAATCTTTAATATCTTATCATTTTTTTATTCATTTTGCTTTCATTTTTTATCCCTTTTTAAAATTCTTACCTTTGTACTTAAAGCATTAACTATCAGCCTCTCTTCTATGTACTATATTTAAAATACCACATTAAGAATATGCCTAAGTATATATAACATTGTTAGTTTCATTGTATTTTCAATAAGCTTTAAATTTTATTTTTTGGATATTTATATTTCTAAATGTTTGGGACTTTAAGTTGTTTTTTTGTTACTTTTCAGCATAATTACATTTTACATAGAGAAAGCTATCTCTTTTACAGTTATTTTAAATTTGTTGGTATTTGTTTCAGGATCTAATATATTGTGATTTTTTTTTTTGCAAACATTTCAAATGTTCTTGAGAGGAATATATATTCTGTAATTGATAGGTGCAGAATTTTATATGCGTTATTGTTAATTGTGCATTTTAAAAATATATTATAGTTTAAATATCTGTAATTGGGACATTTATCCTGACAGCTCTCATAAGATAAAGATATTTTAGTTTCTCTTTATATTTCCATAAATTTTTGTTTTATATATATATTGAGCCTGTCTTATTATGCAGACAAGTATAAAACTGTTAATGTTTTCTGAGTAATTAGACTCTTCATTACATAGTGATTTCCACATGATGACTTTGCATTAAATTCTGTTTTGTAACAAATCCACTTAGCTTTATTTTAGTTAATACTTAAAGGGGGGGTCCCCCCATTAATCAACTTCTAAGCATTCAACATTTAAACTTGTTGGTTTCTATTCCATACAAAGTCTATAGTTTGATTTTGTATTTTAATCCAAACTGATAATTACTGTTTTTGTTCTTAACCTAGCATGTTTAATTTGTTTGCATTTGGTCTTGTTACTGATATTTTTCACTTATTTCTATATATAGTGTACTTCCAAATCACATCTTTTCTTCTTCCATTCAATTGTTCCCTTTTATTATCATATTATGATCTGATTAAGGTTACCCTTACCTATCTCATTTTACTTTTTGCTATCAATTTTGATTTAAATATCTAAAAATATTTTAGTGTTTAACATTCTGCCTTGAATTTTTTTTTAATTCTAAATAAATTTATATTTTAATATTTTTCAAATAATGCCAGATTTTAAAGCATTTTACATCTTCCCTTCCAAAGTTACATCATTTTTAGTTGTTTTGAATTTTTACTGTCAAATATGTGATGCATTCTGTAGTCTTAGAGTTCTGATTATTTTGCATTAACAACAGATAAAAGTTAGATATTTTCAGAAAATTTAATATATTTAGCCATATGTATGATTATAAGCTATCTTAAAAACTTATTTTGTATTTGAAAGAAATTTTTAGGAATTATGTATTTTTATGGGCTGCATGGATATGTTTCTCAAATTTTGCTTCATAATAGAATCACCTTAGAGTATTTTAGATCATAGCACTCTCAGTCCCTGTCTTCATATTAAATGTTATTTGGTCTAGGTGAAACATGAGCATTTCTATTTTTATAGACATCTTCCATAGCCCTACCCAGGTTTAGCACCATTGGTTAACCTGAACTGTGGATTCTTTGCAATCAAAACAATACTTTGCTATTATTTGTAGTCCAAGAACTTTACCCACTACAAAATACAATGGCTGCACGTTAGACAAGTGAATGGCCACATATCATGATGACATTCAGAACGTACAGTATACCAAAAAATTGCATGATGGCAGTCCTTCAACTTAAAGTTAAAAATTCAAGTAAGCAAAACATTATTTATTCATTTTACTCTTGAAGTTATTTTATTTTTAGGTTACTTCACTATATTCATTTACTTTTTGTGAATAGAATTATGTCCATCAGTCATAACCGCCCATTTTATCTATCTTTGAAGTTGTTAGCCATTGTTAGTTTTTTTGCAATGTACCTGTTTATTTTCATTATATAAAATCAGATTTATTTGCCAATTATTATTGAACAAGTTTAATGTTAGTGGTATTTTAAATGGAAGAAGTGTTTTTGACTTGTAGTTTATTCCAGAAGATAGCTATGAACTAAAATTCTTTTAGAACTGCTAGATTTTTAATGGGGTAGATTGGCTTAATTAATACCAAGTAATGTTCACAGCAGGCAAACAACTTCTTGAAGTTTGGAATGAAGCAGCACAATTAATTTGTTATTACTAAAGGAAATGTGATACCGGGACTGGATGATATTGAAGGTAAAAAGTCCTACTGGTAGACCATCAATCTAGGTTCATTTGCATTCAGTCAATAATAAAGCTACATTTAAATAAATATCTAAATACCAAGTACATTTTGTGTTAGAGTGATTCCTCTTAATTTTGGTTTCTAGAATTTTTGAAAGTCAAATTCAATGTGGACAGCTTTAGAGAAAATGTCATTTAGTTGTAACTTACCATTATTTTAGATTATTCTGGGTCTTCCTTAATTGCAAGTGTAAGTATTGGACTTTCTATTTAATCACTAATTCATGTTCCCAGTTGAAGATATACAGGCATATGTAATAGAGTGTGTATGTGGTGTGTGCGTATATATTCTCATATACATATAAACTTTAAATATCTCTAGATACATTTTAATCTAATTATGAATGAAGCTAATGGAAATCTGCTAATGAAGCTTAAGTTTTTTCAAGTTTTTTAAAAAAAATCTTATTGTATTTTTCCATTACCATTTAACTCTGATATACCCCACTCCCCACCGACAATCACCACACTGTTGCACATGTCCATGTGTCCTTTTTCATTTTTGCTAGATCCCTCCACCCCCTAACCTTCCATATAAAAATAACAGAAAATATGGACTTTATTCCACCCCCTTCCACCCCCATAGCTGTCATCCTGTTCTCTGTGTCTGTCTCTATTTTGCTTGTTAGTTCAGTTCATTCATTAGGCTCCACATATAAGTGAAATCATATGGTATTTTTCTTTCTCTGAATGGCTTTTTTTTTGTCACGTATTTTACTGATTTTTTATTCGGTGTATACAATTTTGTGACCACTATGTTTTCCTGATATATTATGTACTTTATCATGACCCAAAATCTTTTTATCCTCCTCAATGAAGTGTACTTTAAAGTCCATATTTTCTGTTATTTTTATCATTATTTCAGTGTTAATTATGTTTTTTAGGTAGTGTTGCTTGGACTAACACTTGTAGAAAGATGGTGAGAAGACACTATTGTGTAGAGGGAGACATTTACCCACAGCACAGATCCAACAACACCAGCTTACCGTTTATGGAGATGAACCCTGAAGCTGAAATGATCCATCAATTATGTTGCATTGACAAATGACTAGACCTTTATACCTTCATCTTGAGGATCATTGCATGTTTAAAAAAATGTGTTTCTGAAGTACCCGGGAGAGTGCTATCAAATGCAGGCTGTCTGCAGACAGCACTTCTGCCTTGAAGGAGAACCAGGGTAACCCATCACCATTTCACTACAAATACTATTTCTGGAAAGAAATATTAATATCATTTTTTTGTATTCCACCTCTTATCGAAGATCCAAGTTTCCATATGCTATCATTTCTGTGTAGCATCAAAAACATTCTTAGTATTTTTTGCAGGGCCAGTCTACTGTTGAAATATTTCTTAGTTTTATTTTTTTTACCTCAAATGTCTTTATTTCTCTTTCATTTTTGAAGTATATTTCTGTTGAATGTAGTATTATTGGTGGACAGTATATGTTTGTTTGTTTTTGTGTCCCTTCAGCATTCTAAAGTTAATTTGCAATTTTATAGCCTCTACTTCTCTCTAATGAGGAACCATGGTCAACCAAGTTGCTCTTCCCCTCCTTGTAATGTGTTTTTGTTCTCTCACTGCTTTCTAGCTTTTCTCCTTATCTTTGAATTTCATCAGTTGAACTATGATGAACCTAATTGCAGTTTTATGCATCTCTTGCTTTGATTTCGCTGAGGTTATTTATACTCTAAGTTTACTTCTATCAACAGACTCAAGAAAATTTTCTCATTTCTACAAATGCTATTTTGGCCCCATTCTCTCACTCCTTTCCTAAGACTCCTACTGCATGCTTGCTAGACTTTTTTTTACACTGTTTCACAGTCCCCTAAGACTGTACATTTTTTTTCTCTCTCTTTCCTCTTCAAATAGAATAATTTCAATTGATCTCTATCCAGGTTAACTGATACCCTCCCATCTTATCCATTATTTATTTTCTTTCTAGGTATGCCCTGTCTTTTAATTCTGATGATAAAAAATAGCCCTTATCAATGACAAGTCTTAGATAATAAGGTAAGGTTCAGGGTTGTAAGCCAAAAGGGGGTAGGATCGAGGGTGGGAGGTGGGGATGGGAGGGGCAAGGGAGGTGGTGCAAAGAAAATGGAGAAAGCTGTACTTGAACATCAATTAAAAAAAAAGAAGACTCATCTTTTTGGACACAAGCAACAATGCCCTTTGTTCTCAGCAGAAGGTGATATTTTGGTATTTATACAACATTTGAATAAAACAGATTGCTAGTCTTCACAAAACTACACTTGAGACAAGATTTGAATCAATTTTTTTTTTACTTTTTAAGTAGCAATTATCCCAGCAATTTTCATATTACTTAATTTTTATGGCCACTGTCTACAGTACTGTGTGGTATATTTTGACTGTATTACCCTAGCACCTTATTGTGATTATGGTATTGTAATTATGGTATGGTATTGTAATTATTGTAATAATTACAATGTCCTTTTCTTTTCTCTCATTTGCCATAAAGAGCTAGTCATTTGTGCAGTTTTACACGTTAAGTTTTTCTAGGATGTTTTAGGCCCTGGTTCATGTACTATCGCTTAAGACACTCATGCTCTTCACAGTTAAGTCTTCTGCAATAGTGGTTGAATATAATTCTTCCAAAAACTTCCTGGACTTCTTCCTTAGTACTTGAGCAAGCATTAGCAACATCTCCAAGACCATATGGTGCAGATGGTCATCTCATTTCATCTGGCACCTTCCCAAATTCAGTTCAAATTTAATATCAAATTATTCAAAGTCAATCTATAGCAAGAAGTTAATCCACCTTCTTTTTAGTAACAACTGCTTTATGGCTATAGATAAATTTAGAAAAGTGATTATTAAGTAAATTGAAAGATGCATACATTTTTGTTCTATCTGAAATAATATATTAATGTTTTCTAAATTATATGTGAAAACTATTATAATATCAAGATTTATTTTTCTTTTTAGTAACATTCATTATCCCAAACTAACACTATAAGGCCTTGCATCAAAGGCAAATATTTAAAATTTTTAATAAAAATATGTAAAATAACACTTGAAGAAGGCAATGGTAAATACTAATTTATTTGTGAAACACTGTTGGGAGCTGTCCAGCCTGGTTTCCGGGACTGTAGCCTCACTGATAGACGAAAAGGCCCCAAGGCTGGAAATAATCAAGGAGGCTTTGGGAAAATAGGCCACTGAGGAGATAAAACCTGTCCCCCTGGCAGAGGTGCAGCCCCTGCCTCCTTCACATCACCCTGCTTGGCCCCAGAGGATGGCTGGTTAGTCAATGACGGGTAAGATGCCTCATGGTAGGGGCAACCTAAGACAGGTACAGTTGCATGGGGGCCATCGGGGAAGGACTTGGGGGATATGGAGAAGGGGCAAAGGCCCCTCACCCCTTGGCTTTGTCCTGGCCAGTCCTCATTCTAGCTGAAAGAACTCTTCTTATCTCTTGGCTACTCTGCTCCACCCTTCTAGCTCAGGCTTGAAACAATATTAAAGGCAGGTACAGCCCTAAACTGGATTGGGCGGTTCCCATAGGAAATTAGCCTGGAAAAGGAATGCATTAAATCCTATGAAACTTACTTTGCTAAGAATGCCCTCCAGTTAATGAGTACTGATGTTTGGGGTCAAGCATAGAATGTGATCAGTTTCCCAGGTTTCAGGGCCAAAGGGGCACCTCCCTACCAGGTCATGACCTGAGGCAAATCTTTGTACCTTCAGTTGTTATCTAGGATCTCTATCTGTTTTCTGTAAACATAGCCTTTTAACATTGATTGATGAGCTTTGCATGCATGCTGTATACCCCTGTGCATAAGTTCTCAATAAAAGCCACTTCAAGAGAAGGGCTCAGGGCATTCTCCACTAGAGGGAATCACTACCCCTTTTTCCTGGCAGACCAAGAGTGTCTGGAACTACCTACTGTATTTTCCTCCACCTTTAGCAACCTGGGGGGACTCTGTGCAGGACGTGGTAACCCCCATCGAAACATGATCCTGGAAAAACACTTGAGGGATATACTTGCGAGATAAAATAAAGTTCTGTTTTCATTCAGATTTTTACAAACTTAGTCAAATAATCATTATGTCATACCCACAAATAAGCTTATTTTTAAAGACATAAGTGTATCTTTAATAAATCATTAATAAAACAATAGATATTTATTCATGGTTAAATTCCTAAGCTGTTTATAAAATATGAAAATTTAATAGATGTAGATTAAACACCTAGTAGGATCAAAGAATTGTGCTACATCTGGGAATACGATGATGCCAAAAATGAAGTTTCATCTTCAAGAGACTCACAGTTTAATGAAGAACACAGATGGATAAATAAATAATAGAAATATAATCCAATATGCTGAGGGCTGTATTTAGGGGAAAATAGCTTTTATTTCTAAGAGAGTGAGTTCTAACAGAAAGATAAGGACTATTTCCTTTTCATTGAATCCAAATATATTAAATGCCAAGAACATTACATGGGGAGGAAAAGGTATAAACAGATATGAACAAATGATAAATAAATGATAAGCACTTGGCACATAAGTTGGCCAGAGTATAATAAAAAAAATGTTGGTAAATGCCAGTGTTGATCATTTAACTAAGAAGCTACTCAATGGTATTGCTGCTTTGGCATGCATTTCATTTGGACAAACTGCCTGCCATAGATTCAAGAAGTTTACACATACACACACCCACACACACACACGTGCATGTGTGTGTTTTTATATATGCATGTATATCATATATCATATATAACACATATATGTTGTATATGATAGATATACATAGCATATGATATAGGTTATGTTATATGTCATATGACAATATATAGGTTATGTATTATATATGGTATACGTTATATATAACATGACAAAATGGACATGTATAAAGAAGAAATAATTTTATATGTGTGTATATAAAATAAAATGCACACTGAATGGAATCACAGCAGATTAGATACTACAGAAAAAGAGATTATTGAACGTTAAGGCACAGCAACAGAAATGAAGCACAGAGTTGGAAAGAAAAGACTATGCAAAAATAAGGCACAGTGAACTACTCTAATATGTGCTGTCAGAACCAGAAGGAAGGGAGTGTGGGGAGAGTGTAAGCTGACGAAAGACACGTAGAGAATTTTTAAAAATTGGTGAAAACTGTAAACCCACACAATCAAGAAGCAAAACTAACCTCAATGAGAAGAATTACAAAGAAACGTCATTAAGGCATACAAAACCTAAATTTAAAAAACTAGCAACACAAAGAAAAATCATTAAAGCAGCCAAATAGTTAAAAGAGCAATATGTACATAAAACAAAGTTAAAAACAACAAAACCTTCTTGTCAAAATGTACGCAAATCAGAAGACAATGTAGTGATAGCTTTAAAGAACTTGTGAAGGGAAAAATCTAAAACTGTCAACCTGGCTGTTTTTACCTGGAATTTATAGACCTGAAATATGTATATATCCCTTCAAAAAAGAAGTGAAAGAAAAAGCTTATTTGGACAAATAAAACCTAAGCGATTTCACCACTATCAGGCTAAAAATTCAAGAAATGTTAGAGAAAGCTCTTCAGACAGAGGAAAAATGATATCAGATAAGAATTCAAATATAAATAAATGAATAATGTGTCAGAAGTTATATAGTAAATATACTTATTTAAATATCTCCAGAACTTATTAATTAAAAATAATTGTTTGAACAAGATAGAAATATGTTGTAAAAAACAAACATTAAGGACTAGTTATACTTAATTAGGGCCTACACATGTGAACTCATATCATCTTAATTACTTCTTTAAAGGTCATATCTCCAAAGACAGTAACATTTTGAGGTATTAGAGGTTCTGATTTTTTAGATGAATTTGGTGGACACAACTCATCCAATAATATTATTTAAGCATTGATTTTTCAACTTAGAATTAACTTTTAATATTGTATATTTATAGTAGTTAATAAACCACTTTTTAAAACGTTTAAATTAAAAGAGAGGAGACTATTTTTGGATGTTTAAGAGTCAAGGGTCTTAAGTGCAAAACCAAAAAAAATCAAGGATATAAGTTATAATTGTGAAATAAATATTGGTTTTAAATACATTATCCACTTAACTACTAGTTCAGGATGTATGAGTAGTCAGTTCTGAGAAACTAACAATATTTCACCTTCATAATTCCAACAGTTACCTTTATATTGAAAGGTGATATCTCTTTATATTAAAATGTTTTTAATAAATTTAAAAATCATAAAATTTACCCATTTTGTATTTGTAATTATGGAGAATGTGTATAATACACAAAGAATTTCTGTAGACTAGCAAAATCACATGAACTAGAGCTATAAAAGCCCAAGGCCTGAGAGGTAATTCAAACCCATCAGTGATGGTTTTTCTCATATTACTATCAATGACATTTGCTTCCATTTTAAAATGCAAAATAACATAAAATGTTTTTGGCACATTATTATCCTAGGTATCAGACTCCAAATTATTTTATTTCTTCCCTTATTTGGCTTTTATCTAAATCAATTGTTAGTATATATTTATTATGTTTGTACACACACATATATACATTATGTGTGTACAAACATACACATGCACACAGAGTCTCCCTTAGCTATCTCAACCTATAGTGCATAAAAGTATTCTCTGATTTTTTCCCTCCATGGTGAGAGTTATGAGGGATGGAAACACATTGCTATATATTGTTCCAATCCTTAATGTTATAATGAAGTTCACGATAATTTAGCACTTATTCATGCTCCTATTAAATGTCTTATAACACTTCAGTCCAAACTAATACCTTTTTTGTATATCTTCTCCCTCATCAGTATTTTAGTAATTTTTAAAGGCTTACCTAATCTCAATTATTTAAATGTTATCCCAAAGCAAATGTTTCAGGAAATCTCCCCAAACCTTTAATTTTCTTAAACTTTGTGATTTGTAGCACTATTCTTAATAAGCAGCTTAGAAGATAGAAAGGGAAATTGTAGTGAAAAAAAAAATGAGTCAATGGATGGAAAGAGGAGACCCCTTCCACTCTTTGAAATTATAAATAAACATTATCTTCTTGTCTAAGAAACAACTGCTTTGGCCTCTGTCCTGCCAAGCACTGAAATCAAAGATTTCAAACATTTGTAGCTTTATCCCATAGGCAATAATAGTTTTTATTCCTTTGGCAATTTTGGTTCAGGATTATGCATACAAACAAAATAGAAACCATTTACATTGACTGGTAATAACTGATATTTGCATGTACATATAAGAACTGATTGCAAGTATATCCAAATACTGTACAATATATAATATTGAGATCATATGTTAAGGAATAAAAAACATGACAAATTCTCAAAACTCTTTAAATGTGAACATCATAAGCCTATGTTTTTCTCCATAATAAAGGGTTTAAGCTTGTCTTCTAAATCAGTCAGATGTATTTTCTTATATTCATAATGAAGTCAGAATATATACTTAGAAAAGTAAGCCAGATAAATATTAGAGTATATATCTGAGAGATAATAATTACCTATAACCCTAAATTTCACAACTGAAAGATAGAGAAGTGCTAAAGATCACAAATATGGTGGTAACATATAAAAATAATGAAAATCATATTTACTCCAAAAAAAAAAAAACCCTTTGGAATAAAAAGAAGGCAAAATTAAACAAAATCCTAACTACAACCTATTCTATGGCATGGTACTATGGGTTAGCTGACACTAAAATTCCTTTACTTTATAATTACTCTTGCCCTCAAAAGTCATGTATGTAGACATATTATTTGTTTCAATTGTGTTTCTTAACATGACTTTAATGCGTGGCTCTGCCCCCAGGGAATATTCTCACTAGATGCAGAAACAATGCAAACACACACACATACACACACGCATTTGAAATGTTTAAATAACAGGAAGCAGTGTTAGATATAACCTCATGTGAAAGTTTTGGACAAATTCATCATTAAATTCAGTATATTGGTGTTAGAATGGCAAATGTATATATGTTGTATATATGTTGGGGTTAAAGTACAGGCTTCTGTATTTCCTCAAAGCTCAGAGCTTATTCAGGACTTCAGGGTTACGGTTGATAACTGGTAGGAATGGCAACGGAAACCTGGTCAACAGGAGGAAGGCATGACAGGGAAATCTGGGGTTGAGCACAGGCAGCTTATTTCTAGTGAAAGCATGAGATCAGGATCCCAGCTCTATCCTAACCATCTGTGTGACCCAGGGCAAGGAACCGCATCTCTTTAGGATTCAACTTTCTTGTGTTTAAAATGGAAGATTGAATTAGACCAAACGTTTTTTACTTTATATTTATGGGCTTTAGGAACCACAGAGAGTGGAAGACACAGCATTGGCCTCAAGTTGCCTGACGTGGTAGCACCAGTAAAGGAGGTCTACTATCATATGAATAACCTAGAAGATCACTTCAAATCAGAATCAATTGTTTGGGGATCAAAATATAATTATGTAAGAAAAATGTTATATTTAAAAAAAGGATTGACAACCCCTAGGTTACTTACCCTTTCCAGCAATGTTTTACTGAAATATTACTGAAACAATAACTTATCATGGCAAGAGTGTATTCTTCACATCACTGGATAATTCTGGAGACAAATTAACTATAGTTCCTCATTAATAGATTGGGGTCCCATTAATAAAGCCCAAGTCATCTTCTCACCTATATCAGCAAACAGCATTAATGAGCATAAGGGAACCATGCCAGAGAAAAGTAAATCAATTTATCTGAAACCTTTGAAGGGAAGAAAAGCATGCTTATCTCTCTTGCCCTCTTTTCCTTACTTTTACCTCTTGGTTTTAAGCTTTTACCTGTGGCAGCATGAGTCCTCAAGGGGTCTTTGAATCTTTTTCATACACGGGGCCTTCTTATGCTAATCCTAGTGCATAGTTCTGATGCCCAATGGCCTTTGTTCATCACTTTTGTCAACAGTCATTCACAAATTTACCAATGTTTCTCTTGATGATATGCTCAAAAAACGCTTTCTCATTAGATTAAAGCTTTTTTAAAAGTCATAAATTAAGATAGACTTGCACTGTGCTAAATTTTTTTTTAACTTTTTATTTTTTAAGTAGGGACAGGATTCTTTGATGCTACGTAAAAAGATAATACAAATATTCATACATGCACTATCACCTGAAATTTCCTCTCTTCAGTATTGTGTCAGTGAATATAACTTTAAACTGCTCAAATGCCAGGAAAATTTCTTGTAAACACACTGTTAGAAACAGAATGAACTGTGTAGCTAAGTCCCAGGTTCATATCCTATTTTTAAATTTTCTAACTATAGCCTTAGGAAAATTCTGAATGATTTAGTGTCCGCACCTGTAAAATGGTAAAATGGTACTTTAATATCATTTCACAAGATGGTGTGAAAACTAATCCTCTAGTAATATGTTAGCAACCTAGAAGGAACTGATAGATTAAAATTACCCCCATTTCTCTGTCAGCACATTCACTGTGAGTTGAAGAGGCCATGTTTGTGCCTCTAACTTCCTCTGACATGTCTGACCAAAGTGCGTTATGATCATCATGTGGCCTTGCAGGCCCAGAGGTCCTTATGCACATTTCTGTGCTAGTTAGAAAGGTTCCCTTCGGGGCCCTGGATACACATGTCTTCATGTAAGGCCTGTCTTGTAATATCATAAAATTAAATATATATGACCTTTTCATACACAGATTTCATTCTATTTCTAGAAAATATTTTAGAGTAGGTAATGTAATCTTGCTCCTAGTGGAATAAATCCTATTTCCAATTGTTGAGAGCATACATCTTAGGCTGCTGTTCCAAGATTTCCTACAAATACTGTAAACCTCTCTACTACGCCAGACACACATGAAAGCTGGCCTCACGTTTTCTAAGTGAGCTGAACATTGTGGTGGAGTATTGGTGTAATTGGAGTAATGCTCTTATTGTTGGAGTATTTCCTATGTGCAAATGACAGTTTTAAGGACTTAGGGCAAGATGTTTGATAAGAGAAGTCTTGTGTACCTTATTCAAGTCTAGATAATTAGAATAAACAATTAAAAAAATATAATTAGAGCTCTTAGATGACACCTAGGGATCAGGAGTGATTACAAAAGGGCGATCTGAGGATATGATACTTATACTGAAACCTGAACCATGAAAAAAGATAACTCAGCAAAAACTTAGAAGAAAAGCGTTTTGTAGAACCAGCATGAAGTTCTGAAAAATTTGTAGCCATGTCATTGGTTGATGTAGAGCAACTACCCTTTAAAAATTGATAGAAATTTTTATATCAAAATGTTCATTACTAATTTATTTTTCTATGATATTTATGTTTTCCTATAGAGGATATATGAACAAGACTATTGGTTTTAATTTTAAGAAAATGTATTTTATGTGGTTCAGTGCTAAATATTTATCTAAAATTCAATTTATTTTTATAATGCTCAGTATTATAATTTTAGGAAAATTATTAGTAAAATCATAACATGCATTGTCATGGTTCTGTTGTATTTCATTTTTCTAATATCTCCATATATTCTAATATAAAATTTATGTTAGTTGAAACTAATTGTTTTTCCATGAAAAAAATATTTTGTTTAGTTTCTCTGTATTGTCATAATGAGAATCTTCTCTCAAATTATTACTTCAACTTTACAACAATAGAATACCCATCGATATAGTACTGGGAAACGTTAAGTAGTTTATAATTTGTTGGCAAAATTGATTTTTTCTTTCTCTGAAGATTTAGGTATCTAAAAACAAGTGTGCTTCCCTGGAACTAGAAAGCATATTCTTTTTTTTTTTAAGGATATTTATTTATTTAAAGATTTTATTTATTTATTTTTAGAGAGAGGGGAAGGAGGGGAGATATAGAGAAATAGAGGAGAGAAACATCAATGTGTGGTTACCTCTCACGTGCCCGCTACTGGGGACCTGGTCTGCAACCCAGGCATGTGCCCTGACTGGGAATCAAACTGGCTGCTCTTCGATCCACAGGCCAGTACTCAATCCACTGAGCCTCCCCAGCCAGGACTTAGAAAGAATATTCTTGACCCTATGCTTTCTTTTCACTGTTGAGAAGATATTTTAATGTTTATTAATTTAATAAATACTGGCATATTTAGTAATTGAGTGGTATGTAAGCAGTACATTGCAGGAAGTTTAAGTTTCTTTAATTTGTATAGATGGTCAAGTGGGTAGCAAATTTTCCCATTTATTCCAATTCTGTTTTAAATTTATTTTAGTCTGAAGTGAAAAACAGAACAAACTTAATTGGTTTTAATAATACAAACCTCATTGTTACATAGAAAGATAAAAGTGTCAAAAAGACAGAAATTAGATGACATAGTAGAGGGAATTGATATAAACAATTTGTATATACAAACTAATTCTACCATGGGGTGATGTTTATAGGTCTAGAATAGCAATTTCCAGTATTTGAACTATTGGACACTTTTTGGTTCCTAAGACACTATCCAGGGGACTGTGAGGTCCAAACTGATTTTATAATTATTATATCATTTTTATTGATTCCATAACAAATAAACGCAAACTTTGCAGCTTAAAACACAAATTAACTAACAGTTCTGTAGATTACAAGTTTGACATAGATCTCATCACACTAAAATAAAAAGGAATTGGCATGGCTGCAATCCTTTTTTGGAAGCTGTATGGGAAAACATTTTTTTCTTTCCAGTTCAGCTTCTTGGCAGAATTTAATTTCTGACCGTTGTAGTACCGTGGTTTCATTTTCCAGCTTCCAGAGTACAAGCACATTCCTTGGCTCACGTCCCTCTCACTCAGTCTTCAAAGTGAGTAGTAGCAATTTCAGTGTGTCTGTTACAATGCAAATCTCTTCTTCCTTTCTTTCTGTCATTTTTCCCCTCTGTCTTTTTCTCACTACAACTAGGTAAGATTCTCTGCTTTTAAGCACTAAGATGATGATATTTGGCCAAAACAATAACCTAGAATAATCTCCCCAGCTCAACATCCATAAACTTAATAATATTTGTAAAGTGCATGCTGTCACATAAGGTTACACATTCACTGATTTTGAGAATTACAACATAGATATGATTGGGTGACATTATTCTGTCTACCACACTAATACTGAGACTGTGTCATTTTAACTTCCTTGACATTTGTGCTGAGGGTGAAAAACCAATAGTGTATAAACTATTAATATTTTAGCATAGTCAAGACATTGATGCCAAACTCTTCAACAGTAATATATTTTTCACTTCTATGTGTTTGTAGTAAGACAAAATATAAAAAATGTAAAGATTATCCATGATAAAATATTAAAATTGTTAAAGTATGCTTCTTTATAATATACCAAATCATCAGAAAAGAGGTATTCATCAATATTTTTGCTGTATTCTGAAGTATGATGGTTAATTGAGGAAAACACCTGTGCAATTGTATTAATTACACATATAACTAGAATTATTTTATAAAGCTACTCTTTTGCTTGTATCAATATCATACAAATTATAGTTATTTAGACTTGTATATTTGGCTGGTATATTCTTGACAATGAAATCACATGATACTTTAAGAAACCATGTCATATCATTTATTGTAAATAGTAAAATTTAAGATTTCAAGCCAAAAAACAAATCTGGAAAATTTCTATGTGCTAGTATAAAGATGACAACCAACTTTAGAGGTGATAATAATGAATGCTACCTTAAAAAAATATATTTTATAATGAAATGTAGCACACTTGGAATATCTGAATAATTCAATAAACCAGTATTTGTCAAATAAAAAAATGATGTAAAGAAGTCTTGAATAGGTAAAAAAAAAAAAAATCCTCAGGGAGAAAGATAATTTACCAGTAAAGATATTTAGTGATACTCATTGTTTCTACTTCCAGTTATACACCACAACTAAACTTTTAGAAACTAATACTTATTTGAAAGCATAACAAATTATTTTTTCCTTTTCAAGTATGTATGTTTGAGAAGTTATAATTCCTTCATATACTTCAACTATATCAACAAAGCAACAACATAGTTGTGGAAGCATATTGTAAACCCAGCTATTCTCCATTATTGCATAGTTTAAAGAGATTTTAAAAATCATAAATCACCACAGTCACTAATTTTGTGGGGAGGAGGAAAGTTATTTTACATAAATATTTTATTAATGTAAAATGTGAAGGGCTTACTATTGTCATTTATAAATAAATGTTTATGTTTAAATCAGTTTTAATATCAATATGATAAATATGACCACATACCAAAATGTCATTGGGGTTCTCCATAATTTTAGGAATATAAAATAATCCTAAAATCAAAACTTTTAAAACTGAAGAATTGATTGATGTTACAATATTTTATTTTAGCTATTGTTATGGTCATTTTATTGTTAAATAGTAAGGAAAAAAGGCAAATTTATGTTGTTCTATAGTGGAAATATACAAGTACTACATGAGTAAAAAGAATTGATTGCTTTGTAAAATGTATTGGTTGCATTTAATACTTATTTGGAATTATCATTTTTGTCTTATTAGCAAAAATAATATATATGTTACTAGTGGATTTAAGAGTACATATACATCTTTCTTTTCAATTCCATTGTTTTTTTTCCTACATGTATTTTGAAGTTCTGTGTATAAAGGCAAACAGAAGTATAATTTTTTCATATTCTTGAAGACAACTCCTTTATCATTACATATGGCCCTTTTTATTCTTGAGAATCTTTTACTTATACTCTTTGTTCAAATTAATATAGCTCTTCCAGCTTTCTTTTCATTAATCTTATCATGGTATATTTTTCTCCATATATATACTTTTATCTTGTGTCATTACATTTAAAGTAAGTCTTTTATAGACAGCAAATAATTGCTATTGTATACCTTTCAAAGGTCTCTGGTATTTAAACCATTCAAATTTGGAGTGATTACTGAGATATTTGGATTAATATTTATCATGTTTATAATGAGTTTCTATTCATTATATAATTATATGTACATATAACACCATGTATATAATATAATATGATGCATTTTAATTCAGGATTCATGGAAAGGCTTTAGTAGAGAGACACAAAAAATTTACTCCTATTAGATCATGAATGGGAATATTAAAAATATGGTTTATAGGGCATACTCAAGAGGAAGTAATTATTTTATGTAACAATTACAATAGTTACAATATGAAATTTTAATTTTTGGCTGCTATTAATTTTATGAATATTTGTCAATATCAACATTTTACAATAAAATTCAAAATTTTTGTAAGGTATCTTTGATTAGTATAATATGTTTCTTATCTTTTCCCCATCAAGTATTTATTACATGAATTTTATATTTTAATTAGATATTCAATGTGTTATAGAAATTAACAAAATTTCTATGGCATAAAATAAAAACAATCTTGACATTAAAATTTTGCTTAATACATCTGTAAATTAATTATATGTGTTTGGTGTGTAGTCA
Organism: Pteronotus mesoamericanus; assembly: GCF_021234165.1. NCBI lineage: Eukaryota > Metazoa > Chordata > Mammalia > Chiroptera > Mormoopidae > Pteronotus > Pteronotus mesoamericanus. The sequence goes on along the minus strand of NW_026555245.1, from coordinate 26,691,018 downwards.
TTGTTATTTTATTTAAATTTCCTGCCTTAAATTAGATCTATAAAAGAAAAGTGTAAATTGTCTGGATTTTACCTGGCTTTTGGCTTTTGTTGTTACAGAGGATTAGGCATAGCTGGGAGGCATTCTGCACTAATAAAAAACAAAACAAAAAAAACTTAACATATCCTTGGCTGGTGTGGCTCAGTGGATTGAGTGCTGGCCTGCAAACCAAATGGTCACTGGTTAGATTCCCAGGCAGGGTGCATGTTTGGTGTGTGGGTCAGGTCCCCGGTAGGAGGCACTCAAGAAGTAACCACACACTGATGTTTCTCTCTCCCTCTTTCACCCTCTTTTCCTCTCTCTCTAAAAATAAATAAATAAAATCTTTTGAAAAATACTTAATATGAACATACTTAAAAGAAGTAATAGTATTGTAATTCAGATTCACATGAAAAATTTATGTTCTAATGTTGGTAGTTCATTTTTCTGTAATTATAAAAGAAAACTTGTATTAGTAGTTTAATATTGATATAACCAAATCATTCCAGAGAAATTATTATTTTACCCTTTCACTTTTCCTAAATAAAACAAGAATTATTTCAATTGTTTCAAAGTCATTATTATACTGTGTTTGAAAAGTTAATAGAGAAAACTAAATTACCAAAGTTTTTGAAGAGAAACAATTAATAGCAGTTTTAGTTTCAAAATTATGATAGCTTCTTACAGAACACGTTCTTATAAAATCCAAGTCATCTCTATTTTATTTTTTCATCATTAATTTTTTTCATTAGTGCAAAAATATCGTTTCATCAGACACTTAAAGAAATTATTTGGTAAATAAATGTTTGAGCTTAGAAAGTTTATCAGTGTTCCATTGAAGTTATTTTTTCTTTATTTAATTTGGGTTGACATTGGCAAATAGATCATATAAGTTTCAAGTGTTCATTTTTATGGGACATGATTTGCATATTTTTTGTGTGTCCACCACCCAAAGTCAAATAAACTTCTGTCACATATATTTGACGCCCTTTACCCTTCACTTGCACTTTACCCCGACTTCTCTATGGTAACTGCCACACTATTGTCTATGAGTTTTTGCTTGTTTGTTTTTGTTGTTAATTGTTTCCTTTCAGTTTTATATCCCAAATGAGAGTGAAATTATATAGTTTTTTTGCTTTTTCTATTTGACTTATTTCACTTGACATAATATTCTTGAGGCTCATTTTGTAATTGCAACAAAAAAATAAATTACTTGGAATAAATTTAACAAAGTATGTGAGATTTATATACTGAAAATTACAAAGCATTATTAAAACAAACTGAAAAAGACACAATGAAATGGGAACACTTTCTGTATTCATGGACTAGAAGAATCAACATAGTTAAATACCCATGTTATCCAAAGCAATACGTAGATTTAATGCAATCCCCATCAAAATCTCAATGGCATTTTTTTCCCACTGAATTTTCTTTTTTTTAAATTTATGTTTTTTATTCTTCAAGTATAGTTGTCTCCATTTTTCTGCCATCATTTCCCCCTGCCCCACTCACCCCCACCTTCCACCCTCAATGGTATTTTTAAAGAAATAGAACAAAAAAGCCATCATATTCATATGGGGAAAAAAAGACCCCAAAAAGCCAAAATAATCCTGCGAAAAAAAGAACAAAGCTAAAGGTAACACACTCCCTGACTTCAAATTATACTACAAAGTGATGGTAATCAAAACAGCATGGTATTTCCAGAAAAACAAAAACACAGACAAATGGAATGGAATTGAGACTCCAGAAATAAACCCACATGTAAATGGGCAAGTAATTTTTAACAAATAAACCAAAAACACACAATGAAAAAAATAACAAAAAGAAATTCTCTTCAATAAATGGTGCTGGGAAAGTTGAAAAGCTATTTGTAAAAGATGACCTTCTTTTAGATGGTTTTATTACAAGTTTTCTAAAAGACTGTCAATGGTTTTTTAAAAGAGTAAGTCAATAATTTCATTTTAATCTGATTTCTAGAAATTGCTAATTTTTCATTTATTGCCCTATACCCTAATATACTAGTTGTGAGGAGTTAAATAGCTATAATTTCCACTGAGTTGTATAGAGTGCAGACACTAAGATGGAAGACCTTTAACATAATCTTTTTGGAGGGTACATAACCATAATATCTGGCAAGTTTTCTCTCATCTCTTTTTCATATTTACAGACTGAATACTACTCCTCAGTTATTTTTTTTCTTTGTCATAGTTATCACTTTATAAAATATGCACTGCTGACTATTTGACATGAGTAGAGATTATTTCTATTCATGAAGAAAATAGGTAACAATTATTTAATAGATACAATGAATTAATATAAAAATTCAGTGGAAGTACATAAATGAATCTACCCATATTACACTATAAACAGGAATATTTAAAATATGATTTATAGAGATTACTAAATGAAAATATTTCCATTTCTATAACCATTCTAGTAGTTATAATACAAAATTATGTTTTGGGATATGATATTTAATAAATATTTAAGTTCATATCAGGAATCTATATTTAAAAGTATCTATTCATGAAAAAGAGAACAAAGTATAAGTGCTAATAGGCATTTTTTTCTGTTATTGCATGACACAATTTAAATATTTTTTAAAAGTTTCCGATATGCAGGAATCAAGATGGTAACAGATTATGAAAAAAAAATTTATTGCTTCCTCAATTAAAAGAAACATGGATATTTGTTAAATTTTGATGCTGGCTGAGCTGCTTGTTTTTTAGCCTAGACAGATATCTCAATTACAACCTATATTCTAATTTTAATGCCTAATTGACAACAAAGAATCTTAGTTAATTCTATTCTGGGTCAGTAGTACTAAAAGAAAAATAAATCTGTCAAAATGAAAAGACTGTATTACTTCAGATCAATTACTGAGTGAAATGTTGTTACCAGCAACTGTCATCTGTGCAGTTAGAATATTTAGCGACCTATGTGTCTATTTCACATAGGCAGCACAGTATCATGGTTAAAATGCAGTTTTTAAAGTCAAAATTGTGAAGACTGAATTTTAATGCGGCATCTCTTTATTATGGAATTTGGATAAATCATACAATGTTTATTTTTAGGTGTCTCATTTATCTAAGTGGGAATAATATTTACTATAGATTTGCTTAAATGATTAAATGAAAGAATTTATATAAATGACTCCTCAGATTTGCTGTCAGAGAGCATATTACAAGAAAAGTAGTAGCTATATATGTAATGAATGATGACTATGTGCCTGAAAAATCTTTGCCAATAATTATTTCCTTTCCAGTGTCTTAAGTTTCAAAATTATAATAAGTTTGCGAGTTAGAAGGGACATCAAAGGTCGGATGAGCAGTTTGACTTAGTAAGCTATAAAGCTTTCGTAAGATCACTAGTAGTTACAGATAAATGTTTTTGTGTTTCTCCCATAGTGATCTTATCTTAAAATGTAAAGGCTCCAGAAAACAGTAATTTTTTAAAAAATTTATTCTCATGAAGTTATTAGTTGCTAATGAGGACAACTCTCTTTCATGGGAAGGTTCATTTGTATAAATAATTTTAAGAAAAGGGGACTTGTAGTTGAATAGTGGTTTCTAATAATTACTATTAATTTTGTGCAAATTACTTGACTTTCTTTTGTCTTAGTTACCTCTTTATAAAATATGGATAAAAATTCACCTACCTCCTAAGATTGTTCTTAAGATTAAATAAATTATTATTTTTAAAGACTGAGAAGTGTGCTTAGGATATAATAAGAACTACCAAAGCGTTTTGTTATTATTATTATCATTCTAAGACATTCATAAGAGAACATGAAGAGGTACCATGGAGGAACACACCTTTAAAGAGTTGCTCAGTCACAATTCATCTCATTCATTGAAATTTGAATAGGGTGGTTCCAAATTACTAGCATTCCCAGTTACCTGGCAGAAGAAAATAAAATATTCTTTGGAAGAAAATAACATTATCTCTGGATAATGTAAATATTCTTTGGAAGAAAACACATTGTTGGAGATAAAAATAATTATGAACCTGAGGAGAAAAGATAACATAAGAAAAAATCAACATAGGGAACAGACTGTACAAGTCCACAAAAGTTTAAATTTATTCTTGCTAATAGACCCAGATTAAATAAATATATAGAATGACAGAAAAAAATGAAAACTTTAATAGAAAACTGTAATTTATGTAACTCAAGCAATGTAGAAATGTAGAAATTAAAAATCAATATGTGACTTTGACAAGAGATTAGGATGAACTGAAGAGAGAATTAGTGTACTTGCAATAAATATCCAGAATGAAATATGGAGAAACAATATTTTAAAAAATCGCAGAAGGAAGAAGCATACAATGGAATAATGAAAATAGTTTATGTATTTTAATGCAATCCCAAAACAGAAAGAATTCATGATTAAAAAAAGAATGAACTGAGTAACATCTGCACTTAAAAAAAATCAAGAAATAGACTACACTTTAAAAATAATATACAGTATAAACAAAAAGAAGGCCACAATTATATATGAATAATTATTTTGCAGAAAAACAATATTAAAGAGAAGAATCTTAAAAAGAGCATTGGATACATAGTACCTTAAAAAAATAAAAAATTGAAGTGACAGCCATTTTGAAAATAATAGTAATGAACCTAATTATATCTTCAAAGTATTGCTAGAAAGTAACCTCCAAGTCAGCACTTGATAGGATAATTTGTCCTAATTTGAGATAAAAATACTCTTAAAGAATAACCATGAAATGGTGACAATGTCATAATTTTGTAATTTGTATCTATTAGAAGTACCATAGGTACTGTAGAGTATTTTGCAGCCAGAAGAAAAATGATGCCAAATGGAAAACTGAGATGAAGAGCAAAACTAGTTGAAAGCGATTTTACTCTTAATTTTTTGTTCCATTTGTTTCATATACTGTAGAATGTTTAGTCTCGTAAGTTGCTTTCATTTTAGCTATTTTAGTGGTTATGTAATTATATCTTATTTTTATATTTATTTTTATTTACTTGCTGGCTAATGATATTGATAATTTTTACAAATTTATTGGATTTTCTGATTTCTTCCTTTAAGGAGTATCCAAGTATTTTTGTCAATTTTTATTGGTTTAGTCACTTATTTGTTACTAAGTTTTGGGTTTTTATTTTTAAAAATACATTGTGGGTATAATTCCTGAGTCATGTATATGACTTACAAATATTTTCAAATATATCTTATGGATTACTATTTTTTTTGATGAGCATAATTTTTTGAATTTAAATAACCCCATGTTTCATCTTATGGTTCATATGTTCTGCCATTTCTAAAAAATCTAGCCTAACTCAAAATTATGAAAAGTACAGCTATTTTCTTATGTCATTCTTTATTGATTTTAAGTTTAGGCCTATGGTTCATCTCAAATTGATTTTTGTGTAAGCCATGAGATAGTATTCAAATGTCACTTCTTCCTTCTCCTTTGCCTACTTACTGCTCCTCCCCTTTCTTCTTGTGCTCCTCCATTAATCACAGTTCACACTTGAAAGTGATGAATCAGGATCCCTCCCTTTGAGGATAGAGTGTCTACAAGAATTATTTAAAGCTCTCTTTGGTAACAAATTAAAGTACCAATTAAAATAACACATCATTGCCACAATCAGCTTAATAAGTATTAAAAATATTGGTAATATAAAATATTGATGACTGTGAAAGGAACTGGGTATTCATAGACTCTTTTTCTTCATCTTCTTAAAGCAGTCCCTTTAGCATATTTTGCAGTGCTGGTTTGGTGGAGGTGCATTCTTTTAGCCTTCTTTTGTCTGGGAAATGCCTTATTTTGCCTCCCATTTTAATTGAGAACCTTGCTGTGTAGAGCAGTCTTGGTTGTAGGTCTTTGCTTTTCATGACTTGGAATATTTCTTGCCATTCTCTTCTGGTTTGTAGTGTTGAAATTAAACCTGTTTTTGTATATTTCTTGCATATTTCTATTATTTTTAAAAAGCTTTAAATGACTTTTTGGTATTCTTTATCCCTTCTTTGATTAAATGTTTAGAATTTTTTCAGATAAAAAAAAAAACTATTAACCCTTTTTTAGATGTGTGGCAAATATTTTCTTATTCTATTACTTGTCCTTTAACTTTTTTATATGTATATCACTATATAGTCTTAAATGTTTAACATAGTTATAATGTCAATATTTTACTTTATAGCTTCTGGGTTTGAATATTTTACTTTTGGGTAGGAAAAATATTATTTTGTATTTTCTCCTAACACTCCTCAGATTTGATATGTTGATTTTTAACTCACCCGAATATTTTTTGTACAATGTGTGAAATAGAGCTCTATATTTGCTTTATTTTAAGAAATAATGAGTGGTCCATGCACGTTATTTATTGAATAAGCCTTATTTTCCCAATTGATTTGAAATATCGGTTTAATCATATATTTCATTGTTAGATACATAGGTTTGTTTCTAGAATACTCATTTTATTTCATTGCCCTACTTTATTTTCTGTACTGGTGTCATGTTGTTTTAATTACTGAGACTTTATAATGGATTTAAAATTTTTAATATTTTATAATGGATTTTGTCATTTATGGATAACGGAGTGGGAGTTGACTGTGGGAGAGGAGGGCAGTGGGGAATGGGTGGAGGAGGGCAAGGGGGAAAAATTAGGACAACTGTAATAGAATAAACATGATTTAAAAATATAAAAATTTTAAAAAGTAAAAATAAGGTTCTCCTTGGGAGATTTGTTTGGTCTCCTCCATTTTCTAATTAATCCAATCATTCATGAACTCATAGTTATTTATTTTATATATTGGGTTATCATCCGATACTACATGATTTATTTTGTCCACATTATTTTGTTATCCATGAGAGAATCCAAAATACTTGGTGGCTTTTTATTGAAAAGTTATGAAGGGTTTACTTTTAAACAATTTGTTGGGCCATAAAACATTGTAAAAATAGTTTTAAATGAAAGAGAGAAAAACGCTTCATGCAAATTATTTAATCTAAAAATTAAATAACAGCATAAAGAGGCTAAATTCAATCATTAATGAATTCTTGTAAAATAATCAGAATTTACCTATGCATAAAACCTTCAAATAAATGTTATTTATACAAAATAAACTAAACAAGGAGGATGAAAACACTGCCTATTATTTGCAGAAGTTGTATTGTAACACCCCAAATCAGTTTAAAAAACAGATTTGAGATAATGCCTAACTCTCTAAGAAGAATTAAATCAGCAAACTATTTTATGGATGGATGAAGGAAATACCTCCAAGGAAAAAGAAGCATGTCCTTAATATGACATATATCATATATTTCCAAAATTTAAAAATATTTCATTCTGTGGAACAATAATATAAATCAGACATAATACGAACATGTCTCACTCTTTTATTCTAAAAATACTGTCATCTACATTGGGTTATGGACACAATACAGATATACTTCATAAAGTTGTATGTAAAATTCTGCAATGCTTAAAGGGTCCATAAGTCAATAAATGATAACTTCCTATTAAAATTTTCTTAAACCATGTCACATGAATAGATACATAAAGTACAATCTTAAAATAAAAAGGTTATTTCTTAAAAGTGTTCTAAATCATCTCCAAGGTGTGAGAATAAATCATGCCTATGTACAGTAAGAAGATAATAGAGAAAACAGACACGTTTAAGAGACTTTCCAAATAACATCACTATACTTAGTAACTAAGGAGAGTAATGTCAATGTTTTTTGTTTTATTTGCATTTTCTATATTATCATAGTACAGATTCTAAATGTCTAAATGAAGACTTACCTATAGCCACAGATTTGAAATAATTTGTTAACTACACACAGATAGAGTTTAGATATCACATACAGAAACAGCATAATTAGAGTATTTTTTGACTTAATAATTTCCAAATCAAAAATGTTTCCTATATATAGGGCTTGGGGGGCACTGTTACAATTTGCCAAATCAATTAGTTTATTTTATAAGTTGGAATGTTAGTGCTTTAAAAATGTAATGCCCTCTCTGACATAGCGGCCAATAAGAACAAAAATTCAAGACCTTTCCCTTACTTACACTTTCATTTTTCAATTCAAATGTAAAATAGATATTTTAAGAACTAGAGCAATTGTGCATTTTTAAAAACCATGAATATAATAGTAAAAATATTAAGCTATCAAAAGTCCAAAATTATTGTGCTTAGGAGTTGTCCAAATTTTCCTCCAGTTATTCAGAAAAAATTAGATTTTTTATTCCTGTGTGTACATATAAACATATGTACACAATTATATTAATAATTTGGCAATATATTTATATTAACCTTTAAATATTGTTCCATGCAATTTTTCACTGTATTTCTTTCTAATAGATTCTGACATTTTCAATAAATTATTAATTTTTAAAAGCTAATTAGCTGGTATAAGTTTGAGTAAAATTTCTCAAACATTAAGAAAATATTGTGTAGAATCAACAGGTCCTGTGTAACAGAGGTTATTACATATTCTGGACTTATGTAACTTTAGAATATAACAAAAATGTATAAAAATATCTGAAATTTATATACTTTGCTTTGTTTTCTTTGTTTTACATATTTACTTGAAGCTGAATTCTTTTTATTTATTAAATTTACTGGAGTAACATTGGTTAATAAAAATATACAGGTTTTGGGTGTACAGTTCTATAATGTACCATCTGTATATTGTGTTGCGTGTTCACTACCTTAATTCAAGTGTCCTTATATTTTGTTTTTGGAAGGACAATCAATTCTCTATTACTGACACACTGTCCCTGAAGTGATGTACTTAAAAACATTATCTAATAATACAACATACTTATATAACTTGTTTTAGATTAATTTATACAAATTTTAAAATATTGTAGGTAGATGTTTATTCTTATACAAAAAAACTTTCTTAACTAAAAGATATACAAATCCATTAAAAATGGAAAAAATAGTCATGAGTAATAAGAATGAGTTCCTCAATATTATATGCCATATTCAGTTCAGGAGAAATTTTATCAGGCATTTCCATTAATGCATTTCTGTCTTCCTCTTTTAATCAGGTTTTCTTTTTTATATCTCTACTCTCATTTCTTCATAAGAAAAATGTACAACAATGTGCACTGACAGATCTAATCCTTTCATCAAATTTTATAAAAGTCTAGGAATATTTCAAATTTTATATGGCTGTCTGATTTTTAAAGAGGTTCTTTGCATTAGTTGTCAAGGGAGTTCTGAAATCTCTTTCTTGAATGCAAATGTAATGCTGAAACATCAAGGCAGAAGAACAAACATTTGTTGCCTAGTCACATAATGATGAACAGAACTATCTTTCAACATCATATACAGAAACAAGTAGAGGTGCAATGTAATAACTGATTTGAAATTAAATGAAATTCATTTTGGATAAATGGAAAATTGTTCTTATATGCAAAATATCAGTTTAATAAATGATTATTTAAACTTTAGAATATTCATGTCCTACAGAAAAAAATACTAAATTACTATTGTAAATTGTCTATATTATGGTCAAAATGTGTATTGACCTTTTAATATCTTTATAATAAATCAGAGAAGAACAGGAAACAATCTTCATTACCAGTTTGATTTGGTCATCTCATATATTATAAAGTTCCTTGAGAGATACACATATTAAATGAAAATACAATTTTATTTCTTCACTGACTTTTCCTTAATAAATTGTGCTTATCTTGATTCTAAAGCTGACTCTGCTTACTCTGGACTATGGCACTCAGTGTCACCACTTCTATGTAGCTTTCAGTAACTCAGGACTAAGAAAAAAAATAATTTCCCAGACTCCCTCAAGTTGGCATGCCAATGCATCAAGATACTGAGGCTTGAGATTCAAAAGCATAAGCTATCCTCTAGCTGCCGTTGGCAATAATGAGTGATATTAAAGAAATGGGTGCATCGCTATATTCTGCAGTCAGTGTTCATGAGACAGAATAGCACAGTATTAAAATAGTGTTTGCTATTATTTTTTATTTTTATTAGTCACAAGTTTTGTGGATATGAAGGGTAACAGTAAAGATACTAGCAATGAGAAAAGCAACAATAACTTGCCTATCCCTCATTGCTAGTTACAGTGTTAGTTTTTGAATCTATCTCCCAGTTTTACTTCAGTAATTTACAATCTTCCAGCCACTCCAAAAAGGTTTTAAGTACAAGAATCTACTTATTAGCCTATTTTTTTTTGGTTAAAATATCTGTTCTAAACCCTTACAAATTATATTAAGAAATCTTGATAGTATAAATGTGTCATTATATGATTAAGTTTAAAGTAAGTCTTCCTCTTTTTTTAGTAGAAAGAAAACAAATACATCTTTGAAATTCTCACTGAATCTCTAGAATAACAAAATGAAGCAACTCTTCTGTGATCCTCAGTTTATCATTAGGAAATTATTCTAACGTGTTGCAGAACTTCGTATCTCGAGAATCTTACATTTCATAATTTTTGAGTTAAATTTAATGTTATGAAATCTGAAGTATTCAAAGAATATTCTAACTCCCTTTTCTCCCTTGCCCACCTATACTTTGAAAGTGGGAAAAGACAATTTCTCAAACTCCCTTGAGATTAAAATGGCCACATGAGTCAGGTTTTACCAGTGAGGCATAAGGACAACTCAGCAATTTTGCTAAGAAACTTATGTAAAATTTATTTTTGATTTTAAGAAAAAGTAATGGGACATACCACTGACAGTTCTTTTTCCTATTTTTTCTTCACTGAATGGTGACATGATGCTTAGAGTTGTTGAAGTCACATTGCATCCATAGACAATAAGCACGAAGAACAAAAACCAACAGCCCTGGTTAGGTACATTATTTGATTAGAGCATCGTTCAGATATACCATAGTTGTGGGTTTCATCCCTGGACAGGGCATATACAAGAATCAACCAAAGAATGCATAAGTGGAACAACAAACCAATGTTTCTCTCTGTCTCTCTCTCTAAAATCATGAAATTTTTTAAAAAAGAACCAAATCCAACACACAAAATAGTGGATGAGCAAAAAGAAGTTGAATGTGAGTTTCACAGTATCAATGAACTATTGAGCAAATGTTGAACCTCCAATCTCCAGATCTTTCAGAAATTAATGGGTCCTTTTACCTATGAGTTGGTGGACCATAAAACACCAAACTAATGGCAAAAATAGTTTTGTTTTGTTTTTTAACTTTTGGCTGAATATATCACTTGCTAGTTTTGTGAGATGAGGTCTTTTCTGAGGTTCCAGAAATCATATTTAAAATTGAGATAGTAGTTCCAAAGACATGAACTGCATTTTAGTGAAAGTAAAATTATATATTGAAAATACTATACTTAAACATATAAAACCTCTACACTTAAGTTTTCAAATAAGAATTGAGTTAGCTATGGTTGTATATAAGTTCAGGTCCCAGGATAACATTCTTTTCTTTCTGTTTCTAGGCTTGCAGATAAACATTGGAGGAAGGCTCCTGACCTCAAAGTTACATAAGAATTTGTTAAATTAATCAAGGAAAGTGGCATAAACTATATCCAAACAGCATATAAGAAAAGTACCACCCTTCAATAACTTTAAAGGACTAATGACTGCTCTAGAGTGTACATTCAATTCTTAGTGTCAATCTCCAGAAAATGTAAGTATTGATCCAGTATCATCTGGCATATAATTAAGCAACAAACAAACAAACAAACAAACAAACAAAACAAAAAAAACCTCTTAGGCATCATGTGGTAGAATTACTTAATAATTCAAATATTCAAGTTAAATATATCTTTATAAGTATGAAAAAGTGTCCTACCTGATGTGGCTCAGTGGACTGAGCACTGGCCTGCAAAGCAAAGGGTCGCTGGTTCAATTTCCAGTCAGGGCACAACACCGAGTTATGGCCCTCTCATATACTGGGGCACGTGAGAGGCATCCACACATTAACGTTTCTCTCCCTCTCTCCCTCCCTTCTCTTCTCTCTAAAAATAAATAAATAAAATATTTTAAAAGTATACAGAGGATAGTAACTTAGATGATGTGTTTTTGTAATATACAAATATAAAAGTTTAATATTTAATTTAAATAAGTAGGAATATTTTAACTTTGGGTGATGTTTTGTATGAGATTCTTAAATGACTGACTTCAACTAGCACTGACCCTCCTGTGGTACTTGGGGTAGTTTCAGCACCTACACCTGTCAGCAATGATTGGGAACTTTAAATCAAAATTTTAAATGAATTATTAATTTGGAATAACTTAACTCACTAAATAGAATGCAATAATTTTGATGTAACATTTAACATGAGCATAATTGTATTATTATTCCTGTTTATATGCAATCTATCCACCAAGGTCGCATACTACTTATATTGTTATAAAGTGGACACTTTTTTGGTTGTAATCTTACTTTCCTGGGACTCAACTACACTCACTACACTCAAGGTATAACTGCAGTGAATATATGTTATACTTCATATGTGATTATTCTAAATAGATGACTTCAGTTCTTCAAGGTTGTTATACTAATTGCAGTGATAGCTCAGTGACTCTTCAATTTACTAATATTTTCTTCTAGGGGTCTTTTTTGTTATTGTTGTCTTTTTGCTGCTTTTGTCATTTTTCATTTCACAGTACCTTCTTAATAAACAATAACACTAAAATTAACTAAAATTTATTATACATTGCTCTGTTCTGGTCCTATTCCTACAATGAGAGGCATTTTTAGCTGAGAATAATTTTATTTTGTTGGTTGAATAATGTGTGCTAGCTCAAACACTCTTTGGTCTACTGTTTTTTCTCAAAATATCTTTTCTCTCACCCTTTACTTTTTCACTGACTAAGGTACTAATAGGTGATAAAGTATAGCTATTGTGAAAAAATATAAAAAGAGTGATATATATGATGCTTAAACAATGCAACATATTTATGGCTAATCATGTACAAGTACAGAAGTGACAATCTTATATCTTGGGTTTATTGTTGGAATGTTTCAAATGTTTTAAAATAGTGCTTCCTCTTCAAAATAAAAATTGAAAGTAGTTTAAAAACAGTAGGATGAAGAGTATAAAAGATTGCAAAGTTAGTAGGGACTCAGATAAGGGTAACAATTCCAGCCAATACAGTTTAGATGTGAGGCACTGAGCAAGTCATTTTGCTTGTATGAGTCTTTACTACCTCATCTGTAAATAGAGAAAATAATAAATCCATCTAAGAAATGGTTTGAGTAAGGTGGCATATGGTCCACGAAGCAAAAGCCCAGAATAGAGTAGCCACACAGTATGCGTGTCCATAAATTCTATATTGTCATAATTTAAATACTGATATCATACCCATGAAAAAGGATAATTAACTATCAAGCTTCTTTGTTCCTTTTGTTTGCTGATGATTTTGTTGGTTAGTGATAGATACAATCATAATAATAATAATGTTATAATTAAATAATTTCTATATGGTAATTCTACCTGAAATATTTTCATAATGTGTTTAGGTCAAAATTTAATACATAGGAAAATAGTTTCCTTAAAAGTGATTTTAGAATGTGTCAGTATCTGTTAAAAAGACATAAAAATTAAATATGCCTTTCTTTATAAATTCACAGCTATCTATTGCTTCTTGTTTGAGTTTTAGAAAAAAATCTTTAATATTATTCATAGATAAGTGGCCTTAGAGTCAACATGGTATCAGTATCAGGGTTAAGATATTTAAAAAATAATTTTTCATTGAAAATGTTTAGGTAAACATTTGATGCTGGTTTACATTTAACAGTATCATATTATCAGTTAAAACTCAGAATAGCCTGCTTTGAAATCAGAGTAAATGGGCAGATCTTTGACTGAATACTCTTATACTCTTATTTTTATACACTAATTTGTATTCTATAAAGGACTAAAAATGACTGATAAAACTGAGTAGTTTCTGCATATGTCTCTTCTCCAGTCCTGGTATTTAATGTGCTCAAAAAAATGTATCCATGAGGCTAAATGAAAATATGAGAGCCCTATTTTAATATGGAACAATAACAGCAGCAACAATCTAAACAGATAAAATGGACCAAAAAAATGATCAAAATGGGTAAACTATAGTTTATATATATATATATACGTGGAGAGTAAAAACATTTTTATAGTGTTAGATAGCCATTCTATAAGGCCTGTGAACAGAAAGCAGATTTAAATAATAAAAAATAATTTTACTGCCAGGGAAGAACATTACAATTTTCTGTTGAATCCTTTAGAAGACGGCTCTTGATACAAACCTAGAAACATGGGTAAAGGGCGCTTTGTTCAAATTTTGTTTGTTGGTTTGTTTGATCAAGGACATTATTACCTATATTTGAAATCCCTTATACTATGGCAAAAAAACCCCTTGAGAATAAAGGCAGAAAATGTATGGTTGAAGGCTACTGGGCTGGCAGCACATTGTACCAATCCGCACAGGAGCACAGGGTGCTGACTGCATTCCACCACGGTCCTGCTTCTTATCAAGACACTCATTGACCCAAACCTTGGAAGAAGGAGCAGGCACATCATCTTCATTTTTTAGAGACAAATACAATAAACAGCATATGTTCTTCTTTACACTAACACAAAAGTCCCATTTTGGTTATTAATGTTGAAAATACTCAGAGTGAGCTAAACCATTAATTATTTTGACAGCATTTATTCTCCCAGTGGTTTATATATGATTAGCCATAACATATGTTGCACAACTTAAAAAAAAAAAAAGTAAAATGAAGGAAGGATGAGGGAAGAAAAATTGCAATTTTTTCTGGAGACATGATGAAAAGCACACCTGTGCTCTCTCCATTTATCTCTTTTACTCTAGCTTCTTACGCATCTCTTAATTTGTGTGTCAAGGTTTGAAAACAGCTTCAGGTGCTTTGGCTTCAAAACAGAACTTACATTCTGGCCAGTAAGATTTTGTCAAAATTTCAAGTCAAAATTTCAGGTAAAAAGCATTGAATTCAACGACCAGTTCAAATATCAAAGACAGGACAGTCAAAAAAATAAGTGAAGTGGCAATGTTTTACTTTAGGGATGAAGTTTTGTTTACATTTGTTAAGGGATAATGCCTTTAAAAATGCATATTTTTAAAGGTTAACGCTAAATGTATTTTATGTGTGACTTAGTTTACCTAAGAAAATTAACCTATGCATTATTATTCATAGGAAAAATATTATGGTAAAGTGCAAGTTGAGGAAAAAGGAAAGGCATGGGCATATTATAACCGACAACTTGTAGTTTGTATTAATACCCTGGGTGCCTCCAAATTATTAGTTTGCCAAGAGAATTTATTAGTTTAATAAAACATATGTGGACACATGTCTCAATCAGAGATGACTCGTTTACCTGAGACCTATTTTATATAATGACATTTTACAGAATTATAGCAAAACTTTGGATTGAAGGAATGCATTTGTGTAAGTTTCATATTAGCTTGTTGCTCTAAAGATATATCCTGCAATTACTAATCCACAAAAAATGAGGTTACTGACCTGTTTTGGTGGATTTTAAGTTGCTTTCTTTTCAATCTGCTAATTGTGTCTTGTGCATACTGGAAAAGAAACCTCTCAGCTGGAAGGCATTGCTGTCTTACAGCCAATCAAGTGCACACACAGCCAATGGTTGCTCTCTTCCCACAGCCTACCGCCCTGAGGTGGTTCCAAGCAGCTGGTGCCCTCCCAGCGCCAGGAGTCACGTGGCTCTGCACTCAGATTCCCCGCAATACGTCGGTCTTCCTTGCAGCTTTCCTATTTCTGTGTAAAATATCCCCTTCTTATTATGAAAATGCTTCTAAAAGTCCATGAGTACAAAGCTAATGAAAACTGAGGAAAGCAGAGGAAAAATTGCCCTTAGTTTCTGCTACCCTGAATTTTGAGCAATGTTAATGGGAATTATGTGAGCATAAAAGAAGTGCAGGGGCAGCAGGACTGCCCCCTCAGTGGTTGCCAAGACCAGCCTGAGCTGCAAGACACATTACAAGTTAGTTGTGCAGCATCAGAGGCTATTTCAAGGCTCAATACCTTTATCACGTGGCCCTTCCTAACAGCTGTCTCCAAAGTGAACTGAAGTTATTTTTGCTTGTTTTAATTTAAAATGGCTCTCCTTCACGAAGAAATGAGTCTTATACTATTAGAAGCATTTTATTTCTTTCTTGATTATCCTGGGATAATAGAAAGAGTGTATTTTGTTAGTTATTTTTTTCTTCAAAATGAGAAGGGCCTAATACTGCAATAAAATCATGTCTTCTGAGACAATCACTTACCTTTTCTGAATCCATTTCCTCATTTTTAAGCATAAGGTAAAACCATATAACTTCATGAAATTATTTTCGTATCTTATAAATAATAAAGTTATTTTAACTAATAAAATATTACCTATCATCATTATTATTATTAGTCACTTTTGAACCAATGACAACAACAATGAAGGCTTTTTCAGACACTATTTCCCTGGAAGATTTGTTTATATTTATCTTGTATATTCAATGTAAGTCCTAAGAAGGTAAATAATGGAAACTTTGGTTTCTTCAAAATTTTTTAGTTATTTAACACAACACAGAGTAGATTCTTGTCATACTAGATGTTATAAATAAAAATAAGGATTAAAAAGGAAAATCAGCATTCTCCTTTATACATTTTGGTTTATTAATGTAAAAATACAGGCACAGGGCAAATTATGAAAGTCCTCAGGATATAAGAAAGTATCTCTGTAGTGCTCACAGCAGCCTTCCTAAATAAATGCATTGGTCAAACAGCAGAGAATAGACTGCACTGATTCCACACAGATTTCACCCTTTCAAGAGCTGGCCTGTTTGACCTCTGCAGTGAAGGGCGGGTCTCTCTTTCTCACAGTGCCAAACAATCCTTCTCTTACCTGGTATTATGGCTCTTTATACTTACTGACAAAGATCCTCAAACTTTCCAGGTGATTCAAGTTCAGTCTCCTTCAGCACTGTGAATTTCAAACTTTGTATCATACTTTCTAGCTTTCCTTTTCTACTTAGTATTAGAAAAACCAAGTATATGCTATATAGTTACAAGACACTATTCTCCTAACAATTTTTCCCTGAAAATGTTTTCTACAGATTGTCTCAAATAACATACCTCCCTCAGAATTGATAATATTTATGTCTGTATCTGCATAGGTGCAGACACGGCCTACCTCTAAGATATTGCAGGTCTGGTTCCCGACCCCAGCAATAAAGCATCACATTAATGTGAGTCATCATCTGCTGGTGAAGGGTCTTACCTTACATTTAAAAAAAGAAAAAAGAAAACATCTATGAAGCTCAATAAAATGAATTGCAGTAAAACTGAGGTATGTCTACGTAGATAAAGAGATACTAGTAACCCCGATGTAGAGGTAAACTTACACATTACTTGTAGAAGATGTGAGGTAGATCTGACATAATGTGGCATACCCCTGACAGGACATAGACATAATGTGATGTGATGTGATATGTTGTAGATTTCATGTAACTTGATGTGACATGTACATGAGGTGATATGATTTGAAGTAGACCTAACATAGACGTTGGCATAGAGATTCTGAACTTGCTTTTGCTATTTATTCAGGAAATGATTTTTTGTCATGTCCTCCATTCTTCAGCCCTTTGAAAGAACTTGTTTCATTCATGGAAGTGTTTTTATGTTAAGCAGAAATGAAATTTACTTCTAGCTTTTCTACTGTCTAGCTCTGTGAACCTGGATAAGTTACTTAAATTCCCTTAGCCTCATTTCTCTAACCTTTTAAACATGTAATTATCAATAATTAAATGAGAATGAATTATATTCAAACCCCACATGGGACCACCTTTAAGTTATGGTAGCAGTTGTTGTTACATTCCTGCTATTAATATTATACCATGTGTGCAAAAACTGGGCTTAAAGAGGCTGCTGACTCCCTGGTATTTTGCAAATGTACTGCTTGGTGCACATGTTTTACAGATGAGTCTCTGTCTTCACAGAAAGACACCTTATGAAACCTAATACTTTTTAGTTCGGTTCTTGTGGTTATAACACTCAACTTCTAAAGTCTAGCTTCTAATGTCTATTTTATAGAGTTCACTGCTGAAATGATAGCAGTTTTAAAAAACAGAATTGTGTTAGACTAGGTACTAGGTTTTGAATTGTTATGAGTTTTGATAAAAAGTAAATGACACACTAAGGTTAGTGAATGACTAATATTAAACTGAACTGGAAGCATAACTTGGAATGTAAGAAATTGCCATTTTCTCCAGAAACTTCAAGGTTATGCTTCATTCTTCATCCACAGAAGTGCACAAAATAGTAAACATTAATACATGACATAGAGTATATGGATGTTTGAGTTTTCATCCAACTATATTTCCATGAATACATTACATTTTCCCCTCTTCTCTTCCACCCATCTTTTTCCCCTTTATCCTCCCATAGAATAATTTTAATTAAATGATGTCCAACATTTCTTATCTTCCTCATATGTTATTAATATATTAAGTAGTAAATAATACATAAATAATATAAATGAGATTTTCAAGGATAGTCAAGTGACAACTTACTAGAAGCTAGTTATGTGTCTTCTTTAGAAATGTGACAAATCTGTCACTATTATTTTAAAATACACTAAATTGCTACTTCCACTGCTTCTTATTAGGCCAGCAAAGCGCCAGAGAGTTGTAAAAGTTAGAGATACCAACTCTGATATATCCATGAAGTGCATCTGTAAAGAAAGCTTTGATACACATTTTATATGTGGTACAGCAATTATATTTTAACATTGCTTGTTGCCAGTTGATTTTTCCAGCAACAGAGATTGAGATGGAATTTGGCATGTAAGATATTTATAAGAGATCAACATCTCTAGCCTGAAATTACATTGCAGGGTAACACTGCAAGAAGCTCTGGAATGTAATAGCTAATCTGAGTGGCTAAGAAACTTTTCATTGAATTCTCTAATGAAATAATGCCAAATGTGGAGCCCTGGGCCTCTAGCGCTGCAGAGACAGAATTATAGGGATCTGAATATGCTTTCTCTTGGGGACACAACAGCATATAAAGGTTTGGATCAATGTATATACTGCATCCTAAGGATGGGCCTAATCCTTTATATAACACCATCTTCAAGCTGACACTTCCATTTACCTTTAAGAGACCATCCAGAGCTGTATCAGGCCAACAAAAAATGGGTGGTATGGTATTTCATACAACCAGTAGATCCCATGTAACTCCACTCACTCCCGTATCTCCTTTGATATAATTTTTTTCCTTTGGCCTGGCACAATAAAGGGTAGGGAAAAAGTAGGTTAACAGTTGTGAGTATGCCAAACAGAGTTTATTCTTGTATTTTTATTGTTTTAAAAATGTCATTTATTTATATTTAGACAGGGGGAAGGGAGGGAGAAAGAGAGAGAGAGAAACATCATTGTGTTGCCTCTTGTGCTCCCCTCACTGGGGTCCTGACCCACAACCCAGGCATGTGCTTTGGCTGGGGATTGAACTGACGACCCTGTGGGTTGCAGACCAGCACTCAGTCCACTGAGCCACACCAGCCAGGGTTGATTTTTTTTTCCCCTGATGGCGCAAGCTGAGTAGTGTCCTCCTTGACTGGCCATTTATTTTTATTTTATTTTATTTTTTTCTAGGGGCACTTAGTTCTGTAACAACCTCCATAGTTCTTTATTGGTAAATCCCCCTTGTTTGCAATTTAAACCTGTTGCTCACTATAAAATTTTAGTTTGTGTGTCTTGTGGCAATTAAACATTGTACCTGGTCTTTATTGTTTTGGGGGTCCTATTGTGCCCATTCTTATCAGCTAGTCTAATTCTACAATAAACTTTCCCACTGAGGGAGGAAAGCCGCTACTGACTTTTTAGTTTAGCCAGTGCTCTTCTCACCAGCATATATTCCTTAAGGTCTCAGGAAATGATGCATCATAGACCAGCTAATGGACAAAAATCTGGGGTGTGTCTTCCATTGAGCTTTTTAATCCTTTCTTAAACTATCATCCATGGAAATTCTGGCATTTTTAGCTCCACATAGAATGGGACAGCCTTTTGTCCATGCTTCTCATTGTATTTTAAGGGTCCTTGCCAGGCTGTTACATCCTGTAACTTGGAATATTGCCCCCAAATCAATAATCTTCTTTATCCCAATTTTATATGCCAACTCTTTTGATCAAGCTTCTTAAAATGTAGCCTGTACATGCTAATTAGGACTTGCAGCTCTTTTGGTGTATAGTGACATCCCTCCCATATCAGGCTCAGCATGTCCCCATCTGGGCTATCATAGAACTAATATTAGTTATAAGTCAAATATAGGTCAGAAGCAGAGGTGATGGAATATCTTAATGCGATACCCATTTTGTAGGGGAACGTTCTCTCTGTTGTCTTCAGTTGCACTAGAAAGATAGCTCTAAATAAGGAGTTTCAAAATGAGCAGAGCAGTCAGGTGTTCAAAGATGTTCTGAGGAATCCTCCAGGATATCTTCCTAATAGATACGAGGGCCCCTAGTTATTTTATTTGGGTCCCTCAGAATGCCTAAATAAACAATTCATTGGTTGTATGCCTACTCTTCCTGGGAGTTCACCCTTTCTAACTATTAAGTTCTTGTACTAGTCCTCAATTTTCTCTGTCTTTCAGCTACAGAAGATAAAATCCTCTTTGTAATCTGCCAGAGAAGTCTTTTGACTTTCAGTTGTCTGTTAAAGGGTTGTAGCTTTGCGCTTTCTTTTTGGGAGGATATAAATAGTATCCATCCACTTCCATTTTCCTTCTGGTTGTTATTTTTCCTGTATTTTTTCAAACATCTGATAAACAGCACCAAATAATAAAGACCCTCCTAGCTGTTGCTATCATAGAGTACCACTGGTGAGGATTTTAACAATTGGAACTCAGGCCAGGGTCTTTCCGAAGTTGACCTGTTACTAATGAGAGGGTCTTCATTTCCAGCCAGGTAACATGCAAGAACACTTTCAAAAACTCATTATAGCCCAATTTCTCCAACCCTTCTGGTAACAATGGCTGCAGTTGTGGTGTCCATGAAGAAAGGGCAAGATGAAATCTGATATGAAGGCTATTATTAAGGATCGACATCTGTGTAAAGGAGTCGACAGAAGCATTGGGTAGATTGAAAGTTCCTACAGCACTGTAGGCCCAACAAGCATCAGCCATCACTATGGAGGAACATACATCATCCATCAGGTATCACACATTAGGCCACATGGCCAGGCCTTTACAGCAGCAGCTTCATGAGTCATTGTGTAAAGGTTACATTCATAAGAGTATGCCCTTGGGTGAGGCAGCGCTCTGTGGCTAAGGCAGACCCTGAAGAAGGGGTTAGCTGGAGGCTACTTGCATCTGGCCGTACAGCAATTACTTTCATGAAGGCAGATCTCTGTGTCCACGCCAGTACACATAAATCATTCAATAAATACTTATCAAGTATGTACTGGGTATCATTTAGTATAGTAGACACAGAGGTTACAAAAAAAAGAGGAAGAAACCAGATGTAGGACCCAGTTCTAAAGATCTTACATGTTAATATGGGAGATTGATAGGTAAACCAGTGCTCATAACAGTGTCTAAAGAGATACGCCTTGGTAGTGTGGGAATATCAAGAATGGCCATCTCACTCAAATCATGAAAATCAATGGAAGTTTCCTGAAAACAGAGTCTTTGAAATAAATATTGAACTAGGTATTAATGAAGATAGGAATTAGATGGAACACTCAAACAAATGTGTTATCTATAGAAGTGTAAAAGAATCTGGTCTGTATGAGAAAATATTTTCACACAATTGGAGCATAATAAAACAATGAGAAAATAGTAGGAGGTATGACTGAAAAAGTAGGCAATGTTTGCATAATAGAGGAGCATGCCTTGTATCAAAGGAATGCAGCCTGTAGGTGATACGGAGCTTTGGAAGAGTTTTATTTTGTGAAGTGAAATTATCAGAATTATACCTTAGGATATTGACTCTGGCAACAATATATAGAATGAAATGTGGTGAAGAGAGCCAAGGTAGAAGTTAGTTTGCATAGACAAGTGAAGTAAAATGAGGATTTAAAGAAATGGCCTTTTTTTTTTTTTTACTATACAGTAGAATTGTGGGTTTTTGTTTTGCTTTTGTTTTTGTTTTACTTTAAGATTAGATAGCATATATTATGGGACCTCTGCATATCCTCTACAGTACTAATGCCTCAGGAAAAGATGCTACAGATGTTAACCACAAATAGTTAATTACACCATGACTGTGAGTGAATAAAGATGAGAAAGGGAAAAGAGCCGGTTTTGCTCAGTCACTCGTGTCAAGTTTGTCTCCCATAACCAAGTGTATCTGAGTTTTTTCATAAATATTTTTCATGGCTAGAAGACTCCATAGAGAAACTCCTTTATTTTTTTCCTTTGTCTATTCAGGTCAGGAGAATTTTGTGTCCCCTGTCATCCAGATTATTTTGAAATTGTCTCAAAATATCATTCTTCCTTATCCTTTTTAAATGCTTCTCATCATTTCACATACTTCCTCTGGAATATCAAATGATTTTTTTTTTTTTTAGCAAAAGTTTTCATGTTCAACTAAAAATCACTGATTTTTCACCAATAAGATACAACCGTTATGTTCACTGTGTGCGAAATCATATGCTCTTTTATCTTTGTCTGTCTTGAGTCATCCCCAGGCTGTCAGCGCACCCTGCTCGTCTGAAGTTCCCACTGAGGCCCAAGAGCCTCTTTAGAGGTCACTAGACAAAAGGACCCTTTGGAGAATTGTTTTAAAGGAGATATATATATATACATACATATATATATATATATGTATATACATATATATATATATATATGCACTATTTTAAGCAAATACATGACTGAAAATACTTCTTTCTCTAAGTACAGCAAGGTGAAAGATGCCAAGTTCTTTTTCCAATTCATTGCTATCAAATTCACATACATATCTTCAATATTCCTTGTTCTAGTTTTCTCAACAATTAGCACATTAATCATGCAGTATTAATCATGTAGGAAACTGTAGGTCTATAAGGCCTTTGGGTCAGAGCTGCATTCCATACATTTTTTACTCTGGACATTGATAAAGGATACATTCTCTCGTCTACTTTGTATTTAGTATGATATCATGACCATATATAAATTATTGGAAACTATGCTGATTTCTGGTTGGACATTTTAGGAGAGTAAGTGTGTGTCCTTCATGTTCTTTTTCTGCTCGTATCACTAGATGCAGCAGACAGCTGGGCCTCGGAACATGTCAGAGCTAAAGGACAGAAAGAGCCTGAGCCTCTTCGAGACAGCTGGGAAGAGGAGCTGCCCTGCTGTCCTCTGTTCCCACCTGGGCATGTTATGTGAGCAGGAAATAAAATTATGAGGCTTTAATCCACTGGATTTTGGGGAGCTATTTATTGTTTTGCCTTAGCTGACCAACATAATTTTCAAGCATACTTTAGGCTAGAACATACTTCTATAATGTATCGCTCCCAGCTTGCCACTTAAAACTTCAGTGGTCGCAGAGTAAAGTCAAAGCTTTTTAGCCTGATCACCAAAGGCCTACATAAACTAGTTTCAGCCTGTCTTTCCAACACCATCTTTCACCATTGCTCCTTCCTTCCTGATACTCACTATTTTTTGTTCCCTGGAAATACCATGGTCGTGCAAGCTTCTTTGTTCTTGGTACACATTGTTTCCCCCGAATTAAAGGTCTCCCTCTGTACTTGCTTAGGAAATTCCCACCTCTCTTTCAAGACTCTACTCTAATGTGCCTGATTCATTGACACCTCAGTTCAGCATTAATAACTCTTTCCTAGGTACTTCCAAGTCCTATGTGTGTACCATAACTACAACACTCAGAACTTCACTTATATACCTATTTTTCATCTGTACAATGAATTGTTTAAGAATGGAAATCATTCCATATTCATCTCTATATCCAATTCATATTGAAAAGATAAATTGAGAGCACCTATTTAAATGAATAAATGACCTACAAATTAATCATTTAAATTTTCTTTAATGTGAATGCTTAGTTTGATTGACCTGAAATTACTTATATTTGAATTTAACCTCTGTAAGCCCTTAATAAGCTGTCTCCTTAGAGAGTAGCAAATAAGCTTGTTCTGCAATTTTTACCTACTCAATTTGTGAGATAATGATTTCCCTCTTACCATTTAAAAAATTTTTCACAGAAAAATAATTCTAATGTGGGTTATACCAAGGTAAGTGATATGTGTGTTCCTCCTAAATAACCACAAACCCTCAATCTTCTTAAAACCACCCAGTAATGTAAGATTAGTTAAAAGTTGGCTCAGCCCTTTCTCCTCATACTATGGAAAATACAGCACTCATCACTATATCTCTAGGGGACGCTTCAGGCTGTGAATTCACAGAATAGTTGTTCTTGTAAGAATCTTTATCTCTACATTCATAAGATTATAAATATTCACGTTCCTTTTACCTCAGATATATTCCTTTTTTTTGGGGGGGGGGGCGTGTCATGACAGCCTGGTGGATACCACCCTGATCCGTTCATGACTCAAAATAAGACTCAAGTTAAAGATAGTTTTGAAGATTTCAAAATTAGAAAGATGGTACTACTGCATAAAACTTTAATGATAAAATTAAACATATTGTTCCTAATAGTTTTCTCATTATTCCTGCCCCTAGGAATAAAATTTGCCACATTTTCTACAAATATTTCAGTCTCCCAACATATTCTTGGGCTGTGACCTTCCTTTTTGACCTTCTACCTTTCTGTATCTAGATATTTGCTCTTAAACCCCCAGGAAAGTGGTATGCATTGTTCCACAGAATATTATTTAAATCGTAGTTATTACCTTGCATTCCCCACCTATCATATTAGTGTGAGGTCTGGTGCCTTTTAAGTAAGACTGTTAACTCTCTAAAAAATAGCTAAAAAATCATATCTCTTTCAAACGAAAGGATTGGGAGCTCAATTCACTTCTGAAGCTAGTCATGGAATAAATAGTAATTGTTCAGTTTATACTGTTGATGTTTCTTGAAACCACATGGATTAGCTACTTAAACTTAGTTTTAAGGAGGCAGTGAACTTTTTTTTTTTTTTACTCTAGTTGATGTCAGGCTCAGATCTGTTTGGAAGCTCAAAGGAAACCCATACGTAGGTTTTAAGAATAGTATATCACTATTTTGCTTGCTTAGGCTCACCATTGTTTCTCAAAGAATTTTACTGTGCCAGAGTGTCTCAATATGTACAGAGTTTGAGATCTACTTGGGATACAGACCAAGCCAGAATCTGCTCTATTCCACACTCTTAGTTACTGATATGTTTGTAAGTAATTAAATTTCTTCTTTCCTTGAGTTAATATTATTTAGGGACCTAATTACCTTTTTTTTACCATTTGACCATCACCATCTCTTGTATGTTAGTACCTTTCAAGAGTGAATTTGTTTTGTTTGTCCTTCCCAAAAGTTTTCTAGCTTATTCTGCCCTGAAGAGGATCACAAAATTCTATACTCTGAGTAAACTCTGAGTAGACTCTAACCAGTCTAATGATGGCAAAGAACATGGTGAGAATAAGTTGTTTCAAAAATCACTGGTAACACAAGTCAGTTCAAATAATTCAGTAGAATTACTCCTTTAACTCCAAAGTTTGCTTTACTTCATTCTGCCAAAAACATACAGCTCAATAAATGAGAGATTTGTTTCCTCTAGTTGCAAGTTTCATATAGAAAGTATTTCTTTTTATCCTAAAATGAAACACTTTTTCATTGTACTCTACACAAGCACTTCTTAAATGCCATTCCAGTCTTCCTTAATTCTTCTGTAGCTATATTGTCAACACTGTACACTCTTTCCCTTGCCATTGTTAAATAGAAGAAGAAGAACTGAGGCTGCAAAGCAAACCAAAAGTTTATTTGGCAGGGAATGGTGGGGGTACATCTCAGGAATTCAAGTTTTAGAAACACATGTTCAGGAGAAACCCGAAATGTCCTCTGAGGGGAAGGATAACAGGGTTTATAATTCCAAAATCATACACTTACATAAGTTTTGAAAAAAATGTGATTGGGATAGGCAAAAATAACTAATATTGTTCATATACAAGAGTTCACTATGTTGGTTGCTAGCTTGGAGTTCAGCAAAATAATCCTTATTTCAAGAACTGCAATAGATTGTACATATTTGTGGTTAGCAGAGATTAAAAGTTCCTGTTCCATTTAGGTGTGGATGTCCACAGTACCATCTTCTGCACTGTCTTTGGCTCCGCTTCAGTGTCCCTTGATATAAGTGATACTATTTTGGATGTTTCTGTTCACTTTATCATTCTGAAGTATTCAAAGAACTGTTGATGCAACCATGTTCTTGGGCTATCATGTTAATCTATATCTAGTAGTTCAATTCGATTCTAAATATTTTCCAATATTTTACATATGACAGTTCCTCTAAAGATGATGTACACACACACAAATGCATTTATCAATAGGGTTTATATCTGATTTAATACATTCCATCATAATCAGTACTGCAATTGGTTTATTAGAGAAAACTGGATCACATACCGAGTTCTGAAGATTAGGCACCCTAACTCTGAACAACCAAGTGAAACCCTGAAGATATTGTATTCCACTTGGCCTATGGTTTCCATCACCCAACAGAAGCCTACTCCCTCCTGAAAAGAGAAAGAAAAGAAAAAAATGTCGAGTTAGACAATGTTGATAATTTATTTTGGTTACTATAATCTGTCAGGGCCCGGATATTCACAGTATTTATTCATGCACAATGAACAAATCATAATATGTGGATAGCATCTCTAATAGTCAAGGTGGTAGGAAGCTCATACAACCTCTAAGCCTCAAGGGACAAGAAGAAAAAGGATTTGGTTGATCACTGGAGAGAATAGCTATTGGAGAGATCTGCTTTCTAAGAGGAGTTGTTTCTTTTGCTAGAGGAAGCAGCAGACCTAAAGTGACCTTACAGTGAAGAAGCAAAATAAAGTAACAGCTGCCCACTCTCCTTTAAGTCTCCAGTCTCCTGACAATGATTCTATTGGATAAACTCAAAGTCAGAAATCTACCAGAGCAAATTGATATTGTCCATATGGATCAGCTTCCTGGGTACAAAGGAGAGTGGGCAAGGGTGAAGAGTACATCTGGAAGTGAAACAGAAAATATTCAACACAATACCTTTACTAGGGGTCCCAGAGTGCTGGTGAGAACTGTTACTACATTTTGTACCATTGAAAATTTCCAAGTGTGTTCTTCACCCACTCATGGGGTCATGTTTTTCAAGTAGTAAAAATAATTTGTTTAAACTTAGTCTCCTGCCATGCCCTGTATATTCCTAGAAAGCCTCACCCAATGATTCTGATTCTCTGTGTTAGAAAAGAGTTTTCCCTTCAATGTAGACACTTCTGACATTTATTTGGGACACAGGGAACAAGCTATAGCATACATTGCCTCACTTTGAAGGACCAACAATGAAAGCAAAAACTGCTATGCTCCTCATCCCATTCTACCTTTCCTGCTTCTGTTTCATTGTTATATTCTTCTTGGTCTTTGCTACAGGTGATTGAAAGAGTCTGCATTGCACATGTCTGTCAGGTTTTCCCAAGACCATTTATTGAATAGACTTTAACCCATTATATGTTCTTGCCTCCATTGACAACAGAAGGCAGGGGATTACTTCTGGGCTCTCTATTTTGTTCCATTGATCTATTTATCTGTTTTTATGCCAGTACAATGCTGTTTTGATTACTATGACCTTTTGTGTTCTTATATAAATTTGTGGAATATGTATTCTAGTTCTATGAAATACATCATTGGTAACATAAAAAAGAATTGTGTTGAATGTACAGATTACTTTGGGTAGTGTGGACACACAGGGAATACCTGCAGAGACTAACCAAAAGCAAAGATTGGCCCCAGACCACCCTTTTGCTGGACTGCCAGTGAGGAGGCTGTGCTACAGTGGGTCCTAGGCTATGGCTTCTCAGGAGGGCTATGGCTGTGTTCTGTCTTTGGGAAGAACATGGAATATTACTAGGCTGTAAAAAGGAAAAAGGTCTCATGGACATGGACAATAGTATGCTGACAGTGGGGTGAGGGGGAGAGGAAGGTATAAGGGGATAAATGGTAATGAAAAATATAATAAAAACAATACAGTGCAAAAAAAAGAAGTGAAGTCACTGCTCTTACCTAAGGAGATGCTTGGGGTAGGGGTACAGACAGTGACCTTAGTACAATGAGCAGTGACCTCATTTCCGGATAAGAGCCCAACAGAACTTGGAACCCTGGTTACCAGGCGGCCACATTCTAAAAATGCCCTAACCCAGCTTATTTGGCAAAAGAAATTCACACCCAACAGAATGTTTTCTTGTTGTCTGCCAGAGTCCCGAGGCTGAGGCCTCAAAAGAGTCAGCACTAATAACGTGTTTCACTGTGGCCACCACTGGGTCCACACTCATCCCAGACACCTGTGGCTATTTTCATGGGGGGATCCAAAGGTAACACAGGGAGGCCCAGGGGGATTTTGTCCGAGCCAGGCCACCACTCCAATCCCACCTGAGCAGCCCCATGTCCCTTCCCCTTGTGTAAGTGTGTGTGTGTATGTGTGTAAGGGGATTTATGTAGGGAGGGCCTATACTAGCAGGAACAGGCTGAGGGGGGCTGAGGACCTTGGTGAGCTGGTCAAGGTTGGCTGGGTGGATGTAGATTGTGGCTGGTGCCCTCTGCCAGAGGTTTATCTCCAGCTCTGGAGGTGAATCTCATCTTCCCTGGGTGGAGGTTTGTATAGACACAGAGCTGGGCCTGATTTGTGAACAGAAGGTCCAGTGGGCAGGAACAGCAGCAACTAGGGCTGGGCAGGGCTTGAGACCTCTAGTCCAGCTGCCGGTCACTGTCATTGCAGAGCTCAACCCAGGTCATGGAGGAACAGTAGGTGTGGATGAAGACTGCTGCTCTATCACCACTAATGAGGGGCAGGTGTGCCACATCGCCAAGGGCCAGAGAAATACAGAGATGACTGTGGCCACCTGGAGGTCTGGAGACCCAAGCCCCATGGATGGCCAGAGAAGGACACGATCCCTAAAGCCACCCAGGCTCCATGACCAGGTCGCAGTTTCCATCTCCAACCTGGAACAGAGTGCCCACAGTAAACAACCAGGCTGAAGGTCCTGGAGCCGAAGGAGGTGGAGCTCAAAGATTAGAAAGTGGGAGATGTGGAGCTGGGATGGGGGTGGAGGTGCATGCAAGTTTATGGGGAAGGACCTGTGCCAGACATACAAGGTGCCCCCTAGAGACTGGCCAGGATCAAAGACCAGCCTCAAACCACCCATGTGCAGGACTGCCCTTGGAGACAACGCCCTGGGGTGGTGGATCCTGGGCTCTGTCTGTGTCCTGTATTTGGGGGGCACATGGTAATGAAGGCAAGCGGGTGATCTCTTCTCCTTTTGAAACTCTAGCACCAGCCCTGGCAGCAGAGCAAGCTCCTGCTGCAACACCTGTTGTACATCCCAAAGACCTCAGTGCAGGGGTGGACCAGGAGGCGCTGCAGACCTGGAGGGGTGTCCACCTCCAATGGTCATGCCACCTTCAGCAGCCCCTCTAGCTGCAGCTCTGGAGCCAGGCTGAACTGCAGCATCTCCTGACCTGACTGAGGCCCCACCACCCCTACCTGCAGAGCCCTCTCTTGAATCTGCCCTGGTTCCTGCCACGGAGGAGGAGCTGCCTCAGGAAGATACAGCATGGATAGCTCTAGAGCTACCTGTTGCTCCAAACTTAAACCTACTGCTTTCCCTCTACCATCAATTTTTTTTTTACTTTCATTCTTTGACATTTTAATTTTCTTCATTTCTCCATTGTGTGATTCTGGTATTTTTTGTTTTGTTTTGTTTTAATTTTCATCATTTGGGGAATTTGTTCTTGTATTCTTTCTTTTTTTTTTCCTCTTTTTATCCTTAATTTTTCTATGGTGAGATTCATTTTAAGTAATAAATAAAAGTTATTGTTTGTATTTTGAATTATGCCATTCTTCAGCATGACACACAGTCACAATGCTATGTGTCACCACCACAACCTAGTTGTAAGATGTTCCATCATCCCAAAAGGAAACCCTGCACCAGAAGTACTCACTTCCCACTCCTGTCTCTGATAACTCTTGATCAGCTTTTTGTCTCTGTTCCATTACCTATTCTGGACTTTTCCTATAAATGGAATCTTAGAATAGGTGCTTTTTTGTGTCTATTCACATATTTTTGTTTGTTATTATCTGAAATAGCATTTTCATTTTGTCAAAGGGAATTCCAGATTGATTAGAGATCATAGGTTAAAAGAAGAACTTTTAGTAAATGTGTCAATAGTCTTGGGGTAGAAACCACTGTTCTGAAGTGACCTTAAGTCAGAAGCCAGTCAGGGTTATTGCAAAAATTTTTTAAAAAGTGAAGACTCCCAAGATCATTTAACCAGGCCATTTCTATTACTAAAACCAAATAAAGACACTACAAAGGAAGAAAATTATAGGCCAATATCCCTGATGAACATAGATGTAAAAATCTTTGACAAAATAATAGCAAATTGAATACAGCAATACATTAAAAAGATCATACACCATGATCAAGTGGGATTTATTACTGGTATACAAGGTTGGTATTATACCTGCAATCAATTAATAGAATATACCATATAAACAAAATAAAGGGATAAAAGTTATATGACCATATCAATAGATACAGAAAAAGCACTTGACAAAATCTAGAACACACTTATTATAAAAACTCTCAGCAAAGTGGGAATAGAGGGAACCTACCTCAACATAATAAAGGCCACATAAGAAAAACCTACAGCCAACATCATACTCAATAAGGAAAAACTAAAAATATTTTCCTTAATATCAGAACAAAATAAGGATTTTTGCTTTCACTACTTGTATTCAATGTAGTACTGGAAGTCCTACTCACAGCATTCAGGGGAAAAAAAAAAAGAAAAGGAAATAAAAGACATCCAACTTGTAAAGGAAGAAGTAAAACTGTCAAATGCTATATTTTATATAGAGAACCTTAAGATTCCACCAAAAACTACTAGACCTGATAAATGTAAAGTAGCAGGATACAAAATAAATATCCAGAAATTGGCCACATTTTTATACACCAGTAAAGAATTATCAGAAAAGGAAACTGAGAAAACCATCCCATTTAAAATTGAATTAAAAAAAAAAACCTAGGAATATTGTTAACCAAGGATGTAACATACCAGTACTTGGAAAATTATAAGACATTGCAGAAGGAAATTGAAGAAAATATGAACGAGTAGAAATATATACCATGTTTATGGATAGGAAGAACTGACATTATTAAAATGTCCATGCTACACAAAGCAATCTACAGATTCAATGTGATTCTTATCAAGATTCCAATTATATATTTCACAGAATTAGAACAAATATTTCAAAAATGTATATGGAATCACAAAAGGCCCCACATAGCCACAGTGGTCCTGAGAAAGAAAAACCAAGTTGGAAGTCATACTACCTAGTTTGAAACTATGCTATAAGGCCATAGTAATCATAACATCATGGTATTGTCATCAAAACAGGCATATAAATCAATGAAACAGAATAGAGAGAACATATGTAAATTCATATCTTTATGGTAACTTAATATTTGACAAAGGTGGCAAGAATATACAATTGGGTAAAGAAGAAAGTCTATTCAGCAAATGATGTTGATAAAATTAGACAGATATGTACAAAAAATGAAACTAGATACCTTTCTACACCATACACAAGAGTAAAACTCAAAATGGGTTAAAGATTTAAATGCAAGACTCAAACCATAAAGAATCCATAAGGAAAACATAACAGTGAAATCTTGGACATTTTGTGTGTGTGCATGCGTATGTATATACATACACACACAAGAAATATATATATACACATATATATGTACATAAATATATGTATACATATATATGTACACACACACACACACACACACACACACACACACCCTGGGCAAGGGAAACAAACAAACAAATGGAACTACATCAAACTAAAAAGATTTTGCATGGCAAAGGAAACCATTAACAAAATGAAAAAAAAAAGACACTGAATGAGAGAACATATTCTTTAATGATACGTCTGATAAAGGGTTCAATTAAAAACTTATAAAGACTTACAAAACTCAACACTAAAAAAAGAAACCAAACAAAAAACAACAAACAATCTAATTAAAGAAATGAGAAAAAGACCTGAATAGACACTTCTCCAAAGGAGATATACAGAGGGCCAATAGACATAAGAAAAGATGCTCAGTATCACTAGCCATCAGAGAAATACAAATTAAAACCACAATGAGATATCACCTCACACTGGTCAGAAAAGCTATCATCAATAGACGTACAAACAAGAGTCCTGGTGAGGATATGGACAAAGGGGAACCCTTTTGCACTGTTGATGGGAATGCAGATTGGTGCAGCCACTGTGGAAAGTGGTATAGAGCTACTTCAAAAAACTAAAAATGGATCTACTATTTGTCCCAGCAATCCCACTTCTGAGAATATATCCAAAGGAACCCAAAACACTAATTCAAAAGAACATAAGCGCCCCTATGCTCTAGATTGCAGGGTTATTTAAAATCACCAAGATATGGAAACAGCCCAAGTGTCCATCAGTAGATGAGTAAATAAAATAATTGTGGGACATTTACACAAAAAAATGCTACTCCATGTAAAAAAGAAGAAAATTTTAGCCTTTGTGACAGCATGGATAGACCTGGAGAAAATTATGCTATGTGAGATAAGGCAAAGAAAAACAAATCCATATGATTTCACTCATATATGGAATCTAATGAACAAAATGAACCAAGAAAGAAAATAGAGACAGACTCATAGATAGATTGAGGATGATAGTTATGGAGGGGTAGACTGATTGAACAAAAAAGGAAAAAGACTCATGGACATGAACAACAGTATGGTAATTGCAGGAGTCACAAAAGGCCCCACATAGCCACAGTGGTCCTGAGAAAGAAAAACCAAGTTGGAGGTCATACTACTTAGTTTGAAACTATGCTATAAGGCCATAGTAATCATAACATCATGGTATTGTCATCAAAACAAGCATATAAATCAATGAAACAGAATAGAGAGAACATATGTAAATTCATATCTTTATGGTAACTTAATATTTGACAAAGGTGGCAAGAACATACAATTGGGTAAAGAAAGTCTATTCAGTAAATGGTGTTGAGAAAATGAACCAAGAAACAAATCCCCCAAGGGTGGGGATTAAAGGGAATACCTGATAATTGAAAAAATACAATAAAAAAATGAGTCAGCAAATAAATCAAAAGAGAAATCATTTTTTTTTTTTTAAATCTTCATTAAGGTTAAAAAAAGGTGACAGCAAAGTGACATAAAAATAATGGGCCAGAACGACATTAATGCAGCTGTTCAGGGAAGACTGTACAATCTGGAGAAGCAGACATTAGCCCATTTATAATCTGTGTAGGCAGGAGAAATTTCACTGTTATTTATTGAATCACCAAAAGAAAGTTACCTTTTTCCAGCTATAAAACATATGGAATAAAGGTGTGGAAGAAAAATGATTGCTCACCCACCATGAGCAAGAGAAGCGAGATAATACAATTTCAATTGTACTGTCTTAGTTTCTGCTGTTGAGAGTAAATGAGGACTTCTCATAGATTTAAAACCCTATTCTACCAGACTCTCTGAAACTTAATTTAGTCCAACCTTGTTTACCTTGAGTGAAACATAAATGCTGGAGATATATAGTACAAGGACATATGTGTTGGTTACACTAATCTGATTATCTCATCCACATGTCTGCATGGGTTGAGCTATCCATCGCCCACCCTCGTCTTAAGCATTGATCAACCAAAACCATTCTATATTTGACATTTTTTTAGACATTACTGTATGATGTCTGAGGGAAATGAAATGACTAAACTTCCTTCATTACTGTTCTGAGTCATTAAAATCTCTGTTTCTGGACACTCTGTCCATTGAGCTTGGAAAAGAACGCAAAGAACAAAATCTCTAGGCCATATTCACTGACATTTACATTTTCATCAATTTCCTCTTAGTTCTCTTCCCTTCTTAATTGTGGGAAAAACTTTATTAGTTTTAAGATATGGAAAGGAAAACTAAACCTTTTGTTCCTAAGGCCTCAAATCTTTTGACAAAATAAAAGTGCTTTGTGATAGCCTACTTTGCAGTCTGATATCAGGAAAATTGTCTTGTGTCTTAGTACACTGCCACATCACTCCTATGAAGTAATGAAAAGAGGTAATTAAAAACAGGCTAAAGAAAATCAATGTCAACTTGTATTTCAGAAATCTTATGCATATATTAAAAATATATATTAGTGAAATAAAATTACATATCCCTGTTATATATTTTAGAAGCAGGTTTAAAAATGAGATAATATATATGTTATACATGTATAAACATTTATAATATAAGGCTATAATATATAACTTGCATTTCAATGTTTTAATTCAAAACATTTTATCATTTTCTATAAGAAATATAGATTAATGTATAATATACATTATTCATGTGAAAAATGAAAATACTTTATTTTATAAATGCTCATTTTGGGGGGATCCAATATGGAGGAGGGGTAAGTGGCAGCTACACCAAACTCTTCCCAGGACAATCTAGAATTACAACTAAATTGTAGAGAAATCATCCTGAATAACAAACTGAACAATAGCTAGAGAGAAGCTTTATAACCAAGGACAGAGAGAAGGAACTACACCATAACATGACTAGTAAGAAGTGTGGAGAATGCATGAGAGGACTGCATGGGCTCCCATGGGTGCCAGCTGAGGTACCATAAGGGTATTTCAGCAGCTGGAGGTTCCCCCTGAGAAGTATGGGTTCTACACCCCCAAATGGGCTCCCCAGCCTACAGCAACAGAGCAAGAAAGGAGTCTAAATAACATCTAGTTGTGAAAAGCAGCAGGGTTTCTGTCTGCCAGGGAGAGATTGCTAGAGACACAGTGAGACTCTTAAAGGACCAATGCACAGAATTTTGTTTGCAGCCATTTACCCTGGAGGACAGAGTGGACTAGAGACACTTGAGAACAGTCTAGGCTTGGTGGCCTTGGGGAGAGAACTGAAGGAACAGCCACCAGGATCCCTACACTGAGTCATTCCCTGTACTACAGAAGCTATCTTTCTTATACAGAACACTCCTCTCCAAGTGGCATCAGCCTGAGGGGAAGCAGTAGCCCTGTCCACAAGAATTACTCTGCCCCATACTTTGGTGCTTAAGCCAGGCTGCTGATTATAGCTAGAAGCTATATCATTGATTAGTTCAACAACTAAGGCAGAAATACAAAGAAAGAACCAAAATGGGAAAACAATGAAACACCCCAAATGAAAGAACAAGAGGACTCTCCTAAGGAACTAGATGAAATGGAGGCAAGCAATTTATTGGGTAGAGAGATTAATGATTATAAGGATACTTAACAGCATGAAAAAATGACATAGAAATAATAAAAAAAAGACCAGTTGAAAATAAAGAATTGCAATATATGAAATTAATAAAACACTGGAAGGAATAAATGCTAGATTAGATGAAACAAGGATCCAACCAGTGATTTGGATGACAAGGTAGGAAAAAAACATCCAAGCAGAGCAGCAAAAGGAAAAAAATAATTTTAAAAAATGAGAGTTTAAGAAACATTTTGGTTAGCATGAAGCATAACAATATCCACATCATGGGAGTACCAGAAGGAGGAGAGAGTGAGCAAAGGACTGAGAACCTATTTGAGGAAATAATGACTAAAATCTTTCCTATATGGTAAAGGAAAAAGACACACAAACCCAGGAAGCTCAGAGAGTTCCAAGCAAGTTGTACCCAAAGAGGCCTGCCCCAAGAAGTATTATAATTAAAATGGCAAGGCAGAAGATGAGGAGAGAATCCTAAAAGCCGCAAGAGAAAAGCAGGTAGTTACATACAAGAGAACACCAATTAGACTACATTTGAACCTGGTCTTCAGATTAGAATATGATTTCTCAACAGAAAAATTTCAGGCTGGAAGGGAGTGGCATGAAGTATTCAAGGTGATGGAAAGCAAGGACCTACAACCAAAGCTACATTGCACAGCAAGGTTATTATTTAAGATTGATGGAGAAATAAGGAGTTTCCCAGACAAGAAAAAGCTAAAGGAGTTTGTTAACACGAAAGCAGTACTGCAACAAATGTTAAAGTTCTTGCTTGAAGAAGAAAGAAGAAGGAAGGAAGGAGGAGGAGGAGGAGGAGGAGGAGGAGGAGGAGGAGAAGGAGAAGAAGGAGAAGGAGAAGAAGAAGAAGGAGAAGGAGAAGGAGAGGGAGAGGGAGAGGGAGAGGGAGAGGGAGAGGGAGAGGGAGAACGAGAAGGAGAAGAAGAAGGAGAAGGAGAAGGAAGAAGAAGAAGGAGAAGAAAAAAGGAGAAGAAAGAAGAAGAAGGAGAAGTCTAGGAATAAAATCATACTAAATGTGTATCAATAATGACCATAAATGTAAATGGCTTAAATGCCCCAACCAAGAGACATAGGGTAGCTGAATGGATAAGAAAATAAGACCCATATATATGCTTCCTCCATGAGACCCATCTCAGATCAAAAGATACAAATAGACTAAAAATAAAAGGTAGGAAAAAGATATTTCATGAAATTAGAAAATGAGAAAAATGCTGGGGTAGCAGTATTTATATATGACAAAATAGATTTTAAAACCAAGGCTATAGCAAGCGACAAAGAAGGACACTACTACAACAAAGGATATAACCTTAGTAAACATTTACTCATCCAACACAAGAGCACCTATACATATGAAGCAAATCTTGATGGACATAAATGGAGAGATCAAGAGACATACAGTCATAGCCGGGGATTTTACACCTGAGTTCAATGGATAGATCTTTCATACAGAACATCAACAAGGAGATAGCAGCCTTAAATGACACACTAGATCAGATGGATTTAATGATAAATTCTTAACAATTCATACCAAAGCAGCAAAATATACATACATTTCTAGTGTACATGGAACATTTTCTAGGATGTTAGAACACAAAACAAGTTTCAACAAATTTAAGATTGAAATCATATCAAATATCTGACCACAATGCTATGAAACTAGACATCAACTACAAGAAGAACACTGAAAAACATGCACAGACATGGAAGCTAAATAACATGTTATTAAACAATGAATGGGTCAACAACAAGATCAAAGAAGAAATCAAAAGATACCTTGAATCAAATGAAAATGAGAACAAACAATCTAAAATCTGTGGACCACTGAGATACCAATCCTAGAAAGATATTCATAGGATTACAAAAAAAATAATAAAAAAATCTATCTCAAAAAAAAAAGAAAAAGCTCAAATAAGCAATCTAACTTCACACTTAAAGAAACTTTAAAAAGAACAACAAACCAAGCCCAAAATGTGTTTAAGGAAGGAAATAATAAAGATCAGCGCAGAAATAAAATAGGGTCTCAAAAATGATACAAAATATCAATGAATCCAAGAGTTTATTCTTTGAAAAGATAAACAACATTGACAAAACTTTAACCACACTCATCAAGAAAAAAAGTGATATGATCCAAATAAATAAAATCAATAATGAAAAAGGAGAAATAGCAAATGACATCAAATAATTACAAAGGATTATAAGAAAATACTATGAACAACTATATGCCAAAAAACTGGACAAGCTGGATGAAATAAATAAATTCCTAGAAACAAACTTCCAAAACTAAATCACAAAGAATCAGAGAATCTGAATAGACCCATTAGAGCTAGTGAAATTGAAACAGTAATCAAAAAACTCCTAACAAACAAACAGCCTTGAGTAAACATTCTAAGAACTAAAATCTCTACTTCTCAAACGAATTCATAAAATTCAAGAGAGAAGTTTCCCAAACTCATTTTAGAAGGCCAGAACTATTCTAATTCCAAAACCAGATAAAGATACTACAAAGAAAGAAAATTATAGACCAATATCCCTGGTGAACATAGGCACTAAAATCATCAACAAAATATTAGCAAAACTGAATACAGCAATGCATCAAAAAGATCATATACCATGATCAGGTGAGATTTATTCCAGGAAGGCACAGTTGGTGCAACATTCACAATCAATAAGTGTGATTCACCACTTAAAGAAAACGAAGGATAAAAAACACATGATCAGAACAATAGATGCAGAAAAGCATTTGATATAATCCAGCACTGATTTATCACAAAAACTCTCAGCAATGTGGGAATAGAGGGAACATATATAAACATAATAAAGGCCATATATGACAAACCCACTGCCAGCTGAATCATACCCAATGGGCAAAAACTGCAAGTGTTCCCCTTACTATTGGGAACAAAAGAGGGATGTCTACTTTCACCTCCCTTACTCAACATAGTACAGGATGTCTTAGCCACAATAATTAGATAAGTAGAGGAAATAAAAGGCATCCAAATTGGAAAGGAGGAAGTAGAACTGTCAGTATTTGCAGATGACATGATATTGTACATAGAGATCCTCAAAGATTCCACCAAGAAACAACTAGAATGGATCAATGAATCAGCAAAATAGTAAGATACAAAACTAATATCCAGAAACCAGCTGCATTTTATATGCCTATAATGGGTTAACATAAAGGGAAATTAAGAAAACAACCCCTTTCACAATTGCTACAAGAAAAATAAAATGCCTAGGAATAAACCTACCTAAGGAAGTAAAAGATCTGCACTCAGAAAATTATAAGACGCTGAAGAAATAAATAGAATAATATATGAATAAGTGAGAGAACATACTGTGTTAATGGATAAGAAGAAATAACATCATGAAAATGTCCATACTACCTTAATCAATCTATATATTCAGTGCAATTTGTATTGAGGTTCCAATGACATATTTCACAGAATAGAGCAAATATTTCAAAAGTTTATATGGACCATGAAAGGCTCTGCATAACAACAGAAATCCTGAGAAAGAAGAACAGAGTTGGAGGAATCATGATGCCTAATAAGAAACTATACTATAAGGCCACAGTAATCGAAACAGCAGAGTACTGGCATAAAAATAGACACATAGATCACTGGAACAGAATAGAGAGACATTAATAAACCTACACCTTTATAATCAATTAATAGTCAACAGAGAAAACACATACAATGAGCTAAAAATAGTTTATTCAATAAATAGTTTTGGGAAAATTGGACTGATATGTATAGAAAAATGAAACGACCACCTTATTATACCACACACAATAATAAATTCAAAAATGGATCAAAGACTTAAATGTTAGACCCGAAACCATAAAAATCATAGAAAAAAACATAGGCAGGAAAATCTTGGACATTGTTCTCAGCAATATTTTATCAGATATATCTCTCCAGGCAAGTAAAAAAAATGGACAAAATAAACAAATTGAACTATGTCAAACTAACATGTTTTTGCACAGCAAAGGAAATTATTAAAAAAATTAAAAGAGAACCCAAAGGATGGGAGAAATATTCGCTAATATATCTGATAAGAGGTTGATGTCCAACATTTACAAAGAACTTACAAAACTGAACACCAAAAGAATAAACAACCAAATTAAAAAAAGGGTTAAGGGCCTGAATAGACACTTATCCAAAGAGGACATGGATATGGCCAATAGACATAAGAAAAGATGCTAAACACCACCAATCATCAGAAAAATGCATATTAAAATCGCAATGAGATATCACTTCACACCTGTCAGAATGGCCATCATCAGTAAATTCACAAACGGTAAGTGCTGGCAAGGATGTGGAGAAAGGGGAACCCTTTTGTACTGTTGGTGAGAATGCAGTTTGGTGCAGCCATTGTGGAAAGCAGTATGGAGCTACTTCGAAAAATTAAAAATGGATCTGCCTTTTGTCCCAGTGATCCCACTTCTGAGAATATATCCAAAGGAATCCAAAACACTAATTCAAAAGAACATCAGCATCCCTGTGTTCATTGCAGTGTTACTTATGATCGCCAAGATGTGGAAGCAACTCAAGTGTTTGTCAGTAGGTGAGTGGATAAAACAACTATGGGACATTTACACAATGGGATATTACTAGGTCATACAAAAGAGGAACATTTTAGCCTTTGTGACAGTATGGGTGAACCTGGAGAAAATTATGCTAAATGAAATAAGCCAGTCAGAGTATCAAAAATGCCATATTATTTCACTCATAACAAACTTAACTGACAAGGAAAATGGGAACAGACTCATAGATGGAGAGTAGATGACAGCTCTTAGTAGGGGGAG
Organism: Pteronotus mesoamericanus; assembly: GCF_021234165.1. Lineage (NCBI taxonomy): Eukaryota > Metazoa > Chordata > Mammalia > Chiroptera > Mormoopidae > Pteronotus > Pteronotus mesoamericanus. The sequence goes on along the minus strand of NW_026555245.1, from coordinate 26,650,791 downwards.
GTTAGGCGGTGGAGGGTTTAAGCAAAAAGGGAAAACAACTCATGAGCATGGACAGCAGTGTGGTGATTGCTGGGGGGAGAGGGACATAAGGGGAATAAATTGTAATGGAAAAATAATACAATAAAGCTTAAATAAAAATGAAGGCCCACTTTTTTAATGAAAAGTAGATTCTTAATAAATATTTGTTAAACAAATAAATGCCAGAATGTTGGACTTTTGCTTGGGCTTCAGTATTAATTTCAAGTTCTGTTTTAACATTTCCTCTTTCAATAGCACTCCAAATTAATTGATATAAAATTTGTTTAGGGGAACTTCATTTTTATTTTAATTTTCTCTTCACCTTATGACGGAGAGCAGTCTGGATCATAATGGATTCCTCACTAAATAATTGCTGGATATCTATTTTTAAAAACCTGCTGTGTTCTTGTTTTAATTAGCCCAAGTTTTTATTAAAATAGTTTTATCAATTATTATTTAATGTGTTGGTGGTTTTAAATAAAAAATAGAGTACGTTTATAATCTCAAAAATTTAGAATTGTTTTTGAAAGGTTAATGAGAAATAATTACATCGTAACACACTATGTGACAACAGAGGTTGTGAGAAGCCCAGAGTCTCTAGGATGCTTCTCTCTCCAAAATGCTGCTGTTGAATTGCATCTGTTTTTCAGTGGCCTGCTATTTGATGCTTACTCCTATCACTAAATTCTATGTAGGTGCAATAGACGTAGGTCATATAATTGTTTAGTCTGGGTTTTGATTTTGTGCATGGCTTCTTGAAGACAATTCGGTTACATTTCATTTTCTTTTCAGAAGTCTTGCAGCTATACTAAAGCTGTCAAATTAGGTGCCTTATTCCCAATATTTAGGTTTTATAATGTAACCTATATGTGCCAAGTTCATCTTCAGTGTATCACATGCCTATCTTACCCCGGAACTCCTTTCTTATTAGTGGTTGAAACTGGGGGTGGTAGCATGGGTTGGGAAGGGTCAGTATAACAATTTTGGAAAAAAAATATGTAATAGGATTTATTTTATCTCCTTTTCTCTATTGTGTCATCAAGGAGATATAGAAAATAATGGGATAGACATGTCTCAGTGCCTTAGGAGTACAGGTGAAGTGGATGACAACTCTAATAGAAGGAATTTATCATCCTAGATGTATGACTGAGAGGAAACTGTCAGCTGTCATACAAAAGACATTTAAAACAGCTCCCATACTGATAGAATATTGCAAAATACTCTAGTTCAAACAATGAAGGGATGGCTATCTTGCGCTGTCAGGAAAGATTTCTCAGAGCTGGGTTTTAAAGAATAAACAACAATTTGTGATTTCTAAGCTGAGACAGAATGTGAAGGTAGAGACAACACATACAAAAACAAGAACATGGAATTATTGAACCATATAAGGTGTTAGTTGGTTCTGAATGGATGACGTAGTGAACAGCTAGGCAAGAAGTGAAGGAAGGTGATAAGAAATCAGTCTAGGATGCAGATCGTAAAGACTGTGTCCAGTGCTGAAGTTTTAGGACTTGATTTTAGTCACAGTGGTAAGAGCTCAATAGTAGTTAAAGTTATCCTTTCTACTTTCAGTGGAAACAACATAGAAAGAATTCTTCAAGTGATAAATTTGAGATTCTTCATGATTGCTTTTAATTTAAACCCCGGAGATGTTTTGAGAATAATTGCTATTTAGATAGCTATTCAGCAGTCATCACAGCTAGTAGAATTTGTTTCAGAATGGGCCTTCAGGGTTCAGGTTCATTCTTTGTTTAACAGCTATGTAAATCTAAGGAAAAAAGTATATAGAATATTAAGAGCCTGCATCTTTATCTGTATGATTCTCTTTTACATTCAGATCTTTATTCAATATGTATGTCCTTTCAGAACACAAAGAAATAATTTTGCTTCCCCCCTGCTGTATGACTCACAGTAAATCTTTTTTTGTAAATTCTTAATTTGCAACTAATATTAGATAAATGGATTAGAGATAGATGTCTGATCAGGATATATAGTTTTACCACAGCTCTATTTAATTTGCCTATGTTTCATTACACGTCCTTATAACTAGCAGAGTCTCAGTACTATGGTATTAACTGCTTTTGACTTCTCTTAATAAGGAATTTTATATAAAATTCCCTACAGGATCTAACCATAAACAATGTTGCAAACAGAAAACAGTTTTCCTAGGATCTAAATGCCAGTCATTTTCTGGTTTGCAAACTGAGTCCCAAAGATTGCAACTATGATGTCTTTGTGATTTTTACCCAGGGTAGTACCTGTAATAAATACTAATGCTATTGTAGAGTTGGACGAGGGGGATGCATTAATGAAAGTCTTCACAGGACAGCAGTCACACTTCTACTACCTTCCCTGTGGTGATGACATTCCTGAAAATAGCCTGTCAAAAATAAGACAAAGAGTTGGGGAAGTTTATGGCCAATTTAACGAAGAAATAACTGTTTTCTCCATCTAGAGAATTGTCTGATAAATGTTTTGCAGAATTTAAGTCATTCCAAAATTAGTTTCAAAGAACTGACTGCAAATGACAGTCCCCAAATGTGTTTTTCTTTCTTCTTTTTCTCCCTGTCATTGCCAACTCAAAGCATTAAGAAAATCTAACATAGAAAGGACTACTCCTGTGAGATGTGGAAATAATTATATGTTCTGCCTGAACTGATAGGCAGAGAAGCATTCCATATCAGATTCTGCAAAGCATGTCAATTTTGAGTTTGCATGTTTTCTCTTTCTACTACCCACCAGTTGGAGAAGCAGTGATTGGAAAACAAAAGTACTATCCCTACAGCAAGGAACCTTGGAAATTGGATAGATAACATACTTTTCCACTTTTAGTGTGAAGTAAATGAAAAGTGATGCTATTTCTCACCCTAGGTTTTTGGGCAGATAATAGAAACAGTTTTGCAAATCTGAGCCTCAGTAATTTTCTATAACAAGTGCCATGGCATTAAGAATACAGTATTAAGAACATATTTTTAAAGTCAATAGGATTTAGAACAATTGTCTCTATAATAAAATTGATGAAATGAATGTAGTTTTTCAGTGGCATATTTTTATTTATATTTATTTATTTTAAAATTTTATTAACTTTATTGGGTGTCATTAGTTAATAAAAGTATATAGGTTTCAAGTGTATGATTCTATAATATATCATCTGTATTCTGTACATTGTATTTTGTGTTCACCACCCAAAGTCAAGTCTTCTTCCAAAACCATTTATCCCCACTTTACCCTCTTCTACCTGCCCCCACTCTCCTCCTCTGGTGAAAAAAACCCAAAAAACAAACAAACAAAAAAACACCTCATAGACACAGACAACAGTATGGTTACTTTTGTTTTTATATCAAAGTTTATTTCCTATTTAAAATGCCTGATAGAGTAAGCGATAAACATTAGAAAAACCATCAGCTTTTTTAGGTTGTTTGATGCTGTAATACTAGAAGGTATTTCACAAAATTTTCATTACTTTGCATCATTTTCATGCCTCTTCCTCTGCTGTTAACAGACCCCAGGCACTCTCTGGCTTTTACCATATCTCATAGACAAAAAATCTTCCTTTTCTTGGGGTGGGGGGGGGCAACCTGAAATCACTGACTCTTTTCCTATTTTTTTAAAAGATCTTATACAGCTTAAGTAATTGAAATTTATCTTAAAATGTTTTGAATCAAGTGTTAGATATGTTTTTTTTTTCCTTTGGCATGGGATGAACATGTACTTGACTTGATTTTTTAAAAATTTCTGATTATAGCAGGAATACAACTATAGGGAAAAAATGAACAATTTGGGAAGGCATTAAAATTTCTACAATGTCTCTTATGAACATTTTTCTACATTTTAATAGTCTTTTAGAAATAAGTAATATATTGTTTGTGTAACTTGTTATTTTATGATTTAAATGTAACATTTTTCCCACTAATTATTTTTTGAGATTTTCTTGTTATTACAAAATATAAAATCCTTGAATGACTATTCCTGTATCATATGAAAGACTCCTAATTGATTTTACAGTGTTCAGATATTTTTATATTTAGGTTGCTTTCCAAATTGTTATTAGCAGAAGAGAAATATAGATGACTCCATATCTCACACTAATACTAAAACAAATGAATTAACAGTGAAATAATATAAAGATACCCCACGTCCCTATCTCAAGTACTGTGAAGATTACAATGTTCACAGAATTATTTTATAATCTTGGAGACTTACATTGACATATTTCTTGCATTCTACTTATTTTTCGTTCTATTTTCTCAGTGTTACTGATGTCCGGCCTTTTGTGACAGATATTTTCTCCTGCACATGTATACCCAAATCTGAAGAATTAGTCTCATTTTTCAGAGCATCACCAACCAGCACGAGATTGTTTTCCTTCGGTTATTTTTGTTGAAGGAGGGGGAAATGGGGAGAATGGCAGAACAAATTACAGTTACCCTTTGATAACACAGCAGGGTAGGGGAGTTAGGGGCATCCGCCCACCGGGCAGTCAAAAATGGGCCTATAACTTAAATCGGAATTTTGCATGCATGTATTACCAACGGAGGAACAAAAGAACATGTTTAAAATCGACCATCATATTCTGCCGCAATAAAATTTCTCAGCAACTCACATAACAGGAACTTCCCAACTTGTCCGCGATTTTTCCCAGGCTCCGGCGTCCCAGCAGGACACTGACGGGGCTCTTTGTCTCTCTCTCGCCCCCCCCTCCTCTGCTTCCCAGTCCTTTACTCTTCCACTCTTCTCTTTCACTTTTTTATGGGCCACTGTGTTTTTTCTCTCTGACTATGCCTGGCACTTTGAACACCTCACATTTTATTACATGGGACAAGTAAGCAATACCCACTTGCCATTTATACCCAGGAGTCCTTGTCTTTGTTAACCAAATTGCCCATCAAAGTCCATTGAAGCACTGTGTTTTGTTTTGTTTCATTGAAAGGATTATTTATTCTACCAGAGAGATTAATGATATTATCCAGAGGGCAGAAATAGAGAGAGTCAGCTATTTACTTAATAATGTTTATTTTCACAGAATAGGTTAGGCAAAATTATTTTATAAATACAAAAATCTCTTTAAGAGAAATTAGTAGAAGTGAAATTATTATATCAAAATATAAAAGAGATTCTGTACATCAAGGAATTTTGCCAGAAATAGTAGCGTTTATATTCCTATCAGTAGTATGTCATTGACTAATTATAAAATATTACTATTAAGATGGTAATCAGTTTGATAGGCTAAAAAAAGAAATTCATTAATTTACATTCCTATTTCACTACTAATGAGCATAAAGTTATATGTTTATTGTCTCTTTTGTGCATCTTTTTATTTTTTAAGTTATATTTTATTGATTATGCTATTACAGTTGTCCCAATTTTCCCCCTTTGCCCCTTTCCACCCAGTACCCTTATCCCCTCAGGCAACCCCCACACAACTTTGTGCATTTTTCACATGTATCTAATACTTGTATGTTCTTTGGGCATGACATTACCACTTAGTATATTATTTCAATTACTTTGGATTTGATTGGACATATTCTTATTCTTAGAGAAATATTGAACTGAAAAGTGATGTCATATGCTTTGAATAAATTGAGCATAAATATTCCTACACTACCTAATAGTTAATATCCCCATATTCATTTACTTTTGAAGCCCTAGTCTTTCTTCCTGATAATTCAATTAAGGAAAATACCAACAAATCTATTTCTTCTATCAGTTCTGTCCAGGGACAGTGTAGTTAAGCCAGAGACTCCTTACCCATGGATGCAAAGTCTGAGTTAAGAAAAATAATGCATGGAGCAAAGGAAGAACTGTGGCAAATAAAAGAAGGCTCATGAATAAATAATAAAGAGTATTTCAATTCAAGGAACTAATACCTTCAGCTACTTCTCCCAGATGGGATGGCAATACTAGGAAAATATCCAGTTATGCTGCTCTCCAAGAAAATAAATTGGATTGATGTTAAAGCCCAAGTTTTGCCTAAGTATTTACCTCAGTGTTTTGGAGAAAAGAAGAACAATAAACAGCATCTCTTGATGAATTTACTGCATAATAATTGGATTTATGATTTAAAGTTATGTTATGCTGGTTATGTTTATCATATTAATTATTTTATATGCTTGAGAAAAATCCTATTTTTAAAATTTTAGTTTTCAATTACAGTTCACATTTAATATTATTTTGTGTTAGTTTCAGATGTATAACATAGTGGTTAGACAAGCATATACTTTCAAAGTGTTCCCCCCGATACTTCCAGTACCCACCTGGTACCATACATAGTAATTATATTATTGACTATAATCCCTATACTGTATTTTACATCCCCATGATTATTTTGTAAGTACTTTTTTTAAAATTTAATTTATTGGAGGAACATTTGTTAATAAGATTAAACAGGTTTCAAGAGTACAATTATATGATACATTATTGTTATATTGCATTGTATGCCCACCACCCAAAATCAAATATTCTCCTGATATCATATATTTGACGTTCTTTACCCTTTACTACCCCCTACTCCCTCTGGTAACCACCACACTGTTGTCTGTGCCTGTGAGTTTTGTTTTCCTTGTTTGTTTGAAATCCTATTTTTAATTGTATAGGACATACATTTGGGAGGCAGCCAGCAACTATATAATGAGTGCTTTCAACCAGAATTAAGTTCTTTGACACAACTTCTATAAAGGGAAATACATTGTCCTTACTTGCAGAAGTCTACTTTACTCTTTTGACTAAAGCGGATAATGAATGTGACTGGAATACTCTATAAGCTGGCATTTATAAAATCAGAACGGTGCCCAAGTGTGTACATATTAGCATCATTCACAGTAATGCTAATAATTTTGCCACATAGCATCACTAATGATTTTCCCCTAGAACTTCAGAAAGGGTATTTATGAGCTTCTTGCCTGCTTAGCTGAACTGTATTCAGGAGTTGAAAATGCTCAGTTGAGGCTTGTCCTAAAGGTACTATGGTTCGCAGGCGAAAACAATGTACTCAGATTGCATCCATGTCACATGTAATCAGTAGGAATCACATCTGTGGTAAGCTAACCTCCACTGAGCCTTGAGGGGGAGCAATGTAACCAGCAAGGAATGAAAGCTGATGGGACTCCAAGGGGATATCTGAACTGAAATGATCCTGACTTACTCATCATCGTACTTTGTGATCACACATGACCTAAGTACACAGAGCATTTTATAAAAGTTTGCTATAGCCATCTAGGCAATGGCATTTTTTTCATATTCATATTTTAACTGAAGCATTTTTGTCCAAATTTTGTAAATATTTTTTCATTAATTGCACATATGTGATTCTTATATGTAAGAAAATTTTCTAAGTACTTTACAAATATTAACATGTTTAATCCTCACAGAAACCCTAAGAGAAAAGGCATTCTGTGATCCCATTTTTACAGAACTAAGTCATGTTAAAAAACAAAAGTCTACTGAGTAAATATTAAAGATCTTATTGGCCTTATTTAATGATTCATGAATCAGGCAACATCCAATCTAGCAGATAAAAAAGGAGCTTGGAGGAGCTGTATAAAAGGAGAGACTTTTAAAGGTAGAAGGGAGCAAAACCAAGGAAGTTATGCTAGTCAAAAATTAGGTTGGTTATTGCAAGGTCTCTTTCCTTCTGGGGACAGCAGGGGTCTATCAGGCAGATGGCCTAACCAGCTCTGATTAAGTGATTCATGATTGACTGGTTCCAGAGTCCATTTCTGGGAGAGCTGAAACTAGTAAGTTCAGTCTTGGTTTGATGATGTGGGGCTTAGCATAAGCAACTCCAGCTAGAAAGCATTGTCTTGTTTTTAAGAGGCAAAAAGAAGTTTGAGAGTGTGTCTGAGGTTTCCCACTAGGGAGTGGCTAACTGAACTTCAAACCCAGGATGTCTGCCTCCAGAATCTTCTTTCAATCACTGTCTTCACATCAACTGTTTCTCCAGTTTTGCCCTTCCTTTGATCACCTATCGCTATTTAACCTTTCACACAGTACTCATTGTTAAATTTATATATTCCTTCTTTAAACACCCACTTTGAACATGCCTGATATTGAATTTGTTTTCCTAAAATAAAGATCATTTTACTGGAGGAAATTCTTCACAGCTACATGTCTAATCCTCCACTCAAAGGAGTGGCTTACTGTGACAAAATACACAAACTAGGATAAGAAAAAAACCCACTTCAATATGTTAATTGATGTGAAGGTTGTCCCAGAATATTAAGGCTATTCTTTATTATATAATAATAGAAGTGCCATATTCTTGCAGAGTACCTTCCCCAAGTGGCATAACTGGGTCATTATTCTATCGTACATGCAGGCATTGACGTCTGCTCCCATTTGTACATGTAGTCAATAGGTTTTCTTAAACACCCAATGTCTTAACATCTGATATTTTAACATCTGTTTACATTTACTATAGTTTTGAAAATTTGGATAGACTTTGGTATCTGCTTAAATTTTAGTCTTAGAATATCTGTTAAACATCATCACAATGACCAGTCATGTATTTCAAGGCCCATAACTAACTGATAGAGATATTGGAGGATGCACTTATGAAAGTGATACTATTCTTTTCCAGAACCAACTTATAATAACACCAACTAAAGTTCTGGGATATGTTAAGCAGATTTTTCATATTCTGGGGCTACCATTTGGTCATTAGCATGTAAAAGACCTTGAGGTCTCCATTTACTTTCTACACCCTGAGTACCTAGAACAAATGTATCAGTCTTGCAGTCAGGAAATACACTTGCTGCAAAACCACCTATGATACATTTTTTATAGGAATTCTCTCTCCTCTCTACTTGGAACACCCCTTTCCTTTTTCAAACAACAGTGGCTTATAAACCACAGTTGATACATTTCTGAATTCATGGTTCACATTCTTTTTGATCCTGCCAATATTCTGGGAGCCGGTCAGCATTCCAAAGAATTGCAGAACCCCTGAGAGAACACCCAGGATACTGTTTTGTATATACATCATCAGTGTGAGAAAAATGGTAGCTAGTGGTAAGAAGTGTGGAAAGGTGTACTCAAGTAGGGAATGTAGTTTTTCTCAAGTTCCAATTTGTTATGCTCACACACAGAAAACTTAGAGAAGTAGGGACTGGACTCCCTCACAGTGAGGGCACCGTCAGCCTGACAGCTCTTTTCCTTCTTCTTAGAACTCTGCCCTATATCATCCCTTCCAGGAACTCCAAGCCTGTCCTTCTTCATGTGCACTTTTCTTTTTTCTACATTGTGTTGTCTTATGCAGTCTGTGTCGATGTTTCCTACTGCTCATATTTGCCACTGACTAAGCATAAGTATCTTAAGTGTGCTATAGAAAAGTTCCCATACTCATGGTGTGCTTATGTCATTCTCTAGCACCTAAAAAAGATATGACCAAGAAAGTAACCACTGGATTACACATAACACATCATAAAAATGATAGAGCTTACTAGGACCTTATGTAAAGAATATATAAAGTCAGATCCCACCATAGTAATACTGGTTTGGGGAGAGATATATTTTGTTCTGCTTCTTAAAATGATACATGTATCAAAAAAAAAAAAAAAAGGTGTGTTAAATGATTCCTTTGTTATTGGAGACAAGTAGGCAACTGCCAATTCTTAACCACTCTCCCTTCTAGTTCTTTTATTTTGTCCATCACTTCACTTCTTAAATCTAAGGACACATCTTACATATACTACTAAGTCTCAACCAAGAAATTAACAAATAAGCAATTATATTTTCTCTGTAATTCCATGACTGAAAATATGAATAAGATACTCTTTGCCAGAAAACTAAACTCAACAGCAGGATGCGCTGAGCTGGGCAGGTATTGGTAGGAGGCCTGGCTGTATCCTAGCAGGGCTGTGATTACCAGACCAGGATTCAAAGCAGATACTCAGGCACTAATAATCAAAATTAAGGGAATCAACTCTCATTGTCATTTTAGGGGCAAGACCAGGTATGCATGCATAATAAAATGAAACTCTTCTACTATTATTTTTCTCCCTTTTAGAAAGATCATGTGACCAGTATAGGATCAAAGGATACGTGTTATTTTGTATAATATTATAGTGATCTATTTTACTTTTATTTTCTTTGCCTTCTTTAATCTTCTCACAATATATTTAGTTAAGGCCCTCATATTAAAAATGACAAAATATCCTCAGGCACAAATAGTTAAGTCTTTTTACCATTTTAAACTCTAGATGTCATTACTGGGTCTTGAATGCCAGTTTCCTGTCTCCGGAACCAAGGTTGTTTCTCCTATGGAAACTTTGCTTTGATTCTAAGTGCCTTGAAGGGAAGGGCTATGTCACATTTTCCTGACCATTGTGCCTGAATATTGTGCAACATCTTATTTGTATATATTTAATTCATTCTGGCTGACTTAAAACTAGGGCAATAAAGAGTTTTTATCTAAAACATATATAAAGTTTTAGAAGTACTGCTTCCACATCATTTATTAATGTGTTAGAGTGTAATTTAAAAATTTTACAATGCTAAGATAAAATATATATTGACTTTTTTTGAGTATGAAAAAACTGTGTTGGACTGTGTAGCACCTAATTTAGAATCAGAAATAAGTTAAGAACTTTTTCCATATTATATGAACTATACATATATATCCTATACTATTAATGTTTGCTTGTCTAAATTTGGATATACTAGAGTTTAAGTTTCTTTCTTTTTAAGATGTTATTTATTTACTTTTAGAGAGAGGAAGGGAGGGAGAAAGAGATGGGGAGAAATATTAATGTGTGGTTGCATTCCGTGCACCCCCTGCTGGAGACCTGGCCTGCAACCCAGGCATGTGCCCTCCACTGGGAATTGAACTGGTGACCCTTTGGTTCACAGGCCGACACTCAATCCACTGAGCCACACGATGTAGGGCTAGAGTTTAAATTTCTTCAAAGTTATAATACAGAGATTTGTGTCCCAGATCATAAACTCTAATTCAGAGAAATATGATTTTATTGTAATCATATGTTTCTTCTCAACCTTTCCAATATTTACCGTTTACTATTTTATGAAAGAACAAGAATATATCAGTGTTTCTTGGTGGCACTCTTCTGTGCCTCTATATCATTTCCTAAATTAATTTCATACAAAGTATGCTACTTGAGGTTTTGGAATCAAATATCTTTGTTATGTCTTTATTTTTCCTGTCACCATTCTATCATAGTTTCAAATATTACTCATTCACTCTTAATTTTCACCTTCTTTCTTAAAACAAAGGATTTTTAAAAACATTTTCTAGGTTTGCACATCATTTTTACCTTATTTTCAAAAACTTATAACATTTTTATTTTACCTAATTTGTAGGGTTCTTTAGGACCTTAAAACAATATCCATCTTCTTATCATGCAGAGGATTAATTTTGTAAGTAAAGATGAAACTTGGTCCGCTACAGTCTAAAAATCAACCTGAAAAATTCTCATCGTAGAAGGGAGCAAAATAAACACTATTGTAATCCTCGTTTGGTCATTGGGAAGCAAAACTTTAGAAAAGATTGAGTCCTTGAAATAGTCTCCTTGATTTCAGAGAAAGCTTAAGAAAACAATGTACTTCTGCTATTGATTTAGACCCATAGTCCCATGACCTCATTATCTGAAAAAAAAGTTCAAATATAATATACTAGACAGGGTTTGTTCCTCTTAAAAATTAAAAAAAAATCTAAAGAAAAAGTTTGAAATATTCACTTGAAGAAAGAAAAAAAGTAGATATTGTTATGGAAAAGTCCAAAGTTTCTTTATGACTTATAACTGGTAAGTTTAGAAAGAGATTTTCAAAGGCATACTCCATAGTATTATAATCAAGATATAAGCTGTTTCCAACAAATGTATATCTTTGTTCATTGAAATCAGTGTAAATAATAGAAGTCTGAATTTATGAACTCATAATTTTAAGCAAAATTATAATACATTTTTAAAAAGTGATACATTTGTAAATTGACAGTTCAAAGTGCAGCTTAAGAAACAAATACATAAATCAGGAAAGCAAGCTTAAGCAATTATAACATTATCTATACTCTTCAACTATAACATATCAAACAATAAAATTAACAAAATATCCTATGAAGATGTTACTTTACTAACAAACTGTAGTATTCAAATTATATATATATATATTTTTTTTTACTTGTCCAGTAAATTTCTTTAATCAACAAAGTGGTTTTTCAAGACTCTCATTCAATGTCACAAAGCTTGCTAGGTGTTTTTACCCAGGTACACAAGGTCATAGAAAGTTTTTATTTCAAAAAAATCCAGAATAGAAACATAGGAAAGTACACTGGCAAAAGAAGTTGCCAAGCTGGCACAAAGATGTTTAGAGAAATTTAATATACTCTAATTTATCTTTGGATCAGGTTTAAAATAGAATAAGATCCAGTACAAAAAAAATATTATTAGTATACCTGTCAACTATTAAGAATTTCATAGACTATAATTCTCCAGCTTTCTCTCACACTCCAAATGTATGAATGTTTAAAAAAATTAGGATTCCTTTAACTGTAGAATACTGATGTTTAAAATTTAGTTTACTATATGACTATTTCCTCTGAATGTCATAAAATAACTAGATGTTTCTGCATATTAATATATTTCAGACTATTTACATGCTTAGAACTGACAAAACATTCAGATATTTAAATTTTTTGTTAAGCTTCACTCAAATTAAAATTTTTATTGTCTTATTAATTTCTGCCTCCAAACTAGCTTCTTTTCCTTCAAAATCATCCTTTTCTCTCCTATCCTTCAGATTAGAAATGAATAATCTTTCTTATACCTTGTTTTCTCCTTCAGTATTTTTATACTACATTTTAAAATTCTGGGCAATTATGTCTAGAACATATGTCACTCATATATCCTTTTCTTTCCTATGTGGCCTGCTACTATCTCCCCAATCCTCTCGATATCCCAGAGCTGGGTTCTGAGTGTGAACTAAAACCTTATCCACCATCTACTTTAGCCATCCCTCATATTACTTCCAGTCATGTATGCTAGCTACTCTCCTCACTATGACTTTTTAATCACTGACTATCTCATGCACAGTATCATATATTCCTTCCTTTTTTCCCAAAACCTTAAGCATGCTATATGTTGAGAATTATGTTAACCAGGAGAGAATAAGACACAGTCTCTGCGATTTTTGATTTTATAGTCTAGTAGATAAGGCAGCCACTGAATAAATAATTACAAGGACATTTGAGTTTTATAAAGGAAAAGTAAAGCAAGCCACATGAGCATTTAAAGAGTTCTTATTATTTTTATTACACTCTACATACTGTTTCTCCCGGTACACTTTTCCCCTCATGAGCTTTCCTTTGCAATTAGGCCTGCTAATCTATTTAATATTCACAAACCACATCACGCTATTTCACAACTGTGTGTTATTCTCCACTTTTTGCTATACCAAATTCTTAAAAACTCAGGCAAGAGTGCACCCCTGATATAACACTTCCTTCTATGGTTCCTGTTGTATTCTCTGAATACATCTATTATATGATACTTGTCACATTATATACAATTAAAATTTTGTGTGTCTGTCTCTTCTCCCAGGTTGTTAGATTTTTGAAAGCAGGAACTATGTTTTACAAATATTTATACCATTCTAGCATCTATCATAATGCTTGCCATTTTATTAATCACTTAATAAAATATGTGCTGGATTGCATTGAGTTGCTTTTATAGAATAGTTGTTTCTCCTCTCTTCCCAATAGATTGGCAGATAACTAAGTTAAAATAATAACTCTAATCCATGCTTTCCATAAGTCACTTTGTCTGGTTTTGCAAGGGTGTGGCTGGTGGGGTCATTCTGCTTCTGTAAGTCAGAACTGAGAGACAACTTAGGCCTAGACGTTAACTTAGTTTGACAAAACTTTGTCTTTGAGGTCAACAGACCTGGGGCTTCATTCGTAAGACTGATGCTGACCAGAATCTATTGTCCTGAGGGCTTAATGATTGAACATGTGAGGGAGAGGTAAGTGGGTGAGTCCAGGTGCTGGATGAGAGCAGTTTGAATGAAGAGGACAGGAAAAAGAAAAGATCACATTGAAGAAATGAAGTTTCTGCATGGTTGCAATAAGAATTCCATAAAATTTGAAACTCATGGAGAGCTATTGTAGATCATTTTTGTTACATCTGTTTGATTAAGGCACTTTGCTACATTATAAAGAGTTCTGAAATTTAGTGGAATGAGCATAGACTTTCCTTATACGAATTGAGAATCTATTTCTTAGTAGTTGTAAGTCCTCAAAACATTAATTTACCTCTTTGAACTTAAGTTTCTTCACCTGTAAAAAGGTGATTATAATACTTCAGCAGGCTATTTTGACTATTAAATGAGATCATGAATATAAAGTATCTGGTACATTGTATTCTGTATGACTGAGTCTGAACAAATAATTTATAAAGAATGCCAAAGAAACATAAGAACATCCTGCCATCAATTATTTCTAAATTAGAATTTTCATAGTTAAAGGTTTTCTTTGGGTACAATATTAAAGAAATTAGTACAAAAGAACCATGTGCCATAAAGAAATGCACTATGGAATAGTTCACATCTAGGTGTAAGCATAAATCCAATTTTATTTTAACTAAAAGAACTACCATCTGGTCAGTGTCTAAGGTCTCTTGGAAATGAATTAGAGGTTTCAGTTCCATACTTAAGAGACACAAATACCCATAATAGCATATACCAGAGGCTACTTCCAGATTTAGCACTCTTATCAAAAGCTCTGGTGGCAAGGCCAAGGTTCAAGTGGCATAGAACAAAACTCTTCTCCGAGTAAGTACTTGTCTCTTAAGCAAGACCTCTGAGGGCATTTCAGTTTTTCAGAAAAAGAGTACTCCAAATCCTTCTTCACTTACCATGGAAGCAAACAGGAAAGTAAGTGATCAAACTGGTACACAAACTGAATAAAATTAGAAGGCTAAAGGCATATGCTATTCTGCTTCATTATTTCAGACAAAAATTAATAATTAATATGGTATAACCAACTCTCATCCTTTTTCAAATAAGAAAGAATGCTACCTAGGATACCAAGATAATTTATACAATATGTATAAAAATAATGTCCCTTTATTAAAGTAGAAATTTTCCATTTCAATTATTTCCATAGTTACTCAAAACAGAAACCCTAGTAGATTCAGTTTATTAGTTGTTTCTTAAATTGCTTCTCTTGCTTTTTCTTGTGAAATTAGTATGACACTGGATAGGCAATTATATATATCCAGTTGAAACCATAATTAGTCTTTCTATTATTGCTTTTCATAGAATCAATGGAAACCATTGTCTTTATTGCTTGATAGGAGCAAATGCAAGAAAATCACTGAAACACCGCATCATAATATTATATACTATTTTCTGTGGAGACTTCACTGTGCATAACAATGACATTTACATGCACATTGGTGCAGATTGTGGAGAAAGAGATATAATCCTAATACAATCAATAAAACAGAACTAGAATCTTGATTGAACACTTTCCTGATTATGTCATGGCAACAAATCCTAGAGTATGAAGTGTGGCTCTAGGAGTTGTTTCTAGAAGCTAAGAAAACTTCTAATTCTTTAGTTTTTGAAAGAGTTCTATAATTCTATAAATTAATTTGGCAATTCTATAATACATTATGATTTATTATTTCCATAGGGATGGTTGGTACAAATTATGTTCTCTGCAACTGAATCCATCATCTACAACTCCTTCCAACAGTATCTATCAAGCCCACAGCATATTTTGAGGAATGGATTTGGCCAATGCCTTCATTAATATAGCAATCTTTATATTTTATAACTCATTGATGGACTTTAATATGTATATTTCTTTAAAAATTACCCAATGTTAGAAAATTTTGAAATACAGTAAGTAGAGAGTGACGCTAATTCTGAATATCTGAGATAAAGTCCTACATGGGTAGTGTTGTTCTTTGCTTTGCTCTCTTTTTAATTGCTTTTTAGATATATATACAACATTCTCCATTCTTTTTGACAGTTAAAGAAATGATCTCCAGGGATAATTGGTCAATTTTAATTTTTTTATTTTTAAGTTTGCTTATTTCTGCTTTAAATTTATTGAGTACTTTGTTTTGATCATAATTTTTTAAACTTATTTTTCAATTACCATTGACAAATGATATTATAACAGTTTCAGGTGTGCAATATAGTGATTAAAGTGGTCTCTCCAGTAAGTCTAGTACCCATCTGACACCATACATAGTTTTTACAATATTATTGACTATATTCCCTATGCTGTACGTTATATCCCAGTGACTATTTTAATAACTGGCAACTTGTACTCCTTAATTCCTTTTACCTTTTTCTCCCTGAATAGCCACCTACCCCATCCCCCAAACCACCTACCATCTGGCAACCATCATTTTGCTCTCTATTATCTATGAGTTTGTGTCTGGGTTGTTTGTTTTTTTCTTTTGTCTCATAAATATCTTTTAATAGAAGAATCATTTGGTTAACACATTTATTTCCCTTTCCAACATATTGTCATGAAAAAATTTAAACATATAGAAAAGTGAAAAGAATAGTACATAAAATAAAAACATGTATACCATCTACCAGATTCAACATTTGTTAATATTTTCCCTTATTGGTTTTATCTTACATGCACTCGATCTCTCTCTCTCTCCCCCCCCCCATACACACACATACAGACATGTTTCTGTACTATTTTAAAGGAAGCTGCAGACATCCTGATATTTCAGCATATTCCAGTATTTAAAATAATCTAATATCTATAGTATCATTATAACTATTAACACTATTTCACTAATATGTAATATCCAGTTCATATTCAGATTTCCCCCACTTGTCTCAACTTAAAAAAAAAGTAATTAGGTCAACTTAAAAGACAAAGAAACCAATTTGAAGGAGCTTCTACTGACTAAACAGGGGACAGTTTTATCATCAAAATAAATAATGAATAAACTAAAAATATGATAAAAATACAATGTTTACATAGTTTCAAAATACTTCTCCCATAAAATATTTATTAATTATAAGGGGGAGAAAAAACACTCAAGAAGGGAGAGCCCTGGTTAATACTACATTAAAAAAAAAAACCTTTAAAAAAATTTAAGTCTTTTTCTCCCTAAATAGCCAGTTAAGTTCACACATTGCAAATAAAATGTCTCTTTAGTAGTTCTTTTAAATCTATATCAGTTCTCTTACCTCTCTTTTTTGAATTTTTCAAAATAATTAAATATTTTAAAGATTCATCATTAATACTTGAACTCAATAAAGTACCTTTAATTGCATTGTAGCTATTGTTTTGTAATTAATGAATTCAACATCATATTAAATTTTGTTTTAATTTGCCTGCTAGTTACTGATAAAATGAAATGAGACAGAATACGAAGTTAAAAAGTCTGCTCTTAGAATTCAACTTTATTTTTTCCTGCCTGCTTGCTTCATGAAAGAGAGATCCAAACTTTTTTAGGAATTTTACACCTAATTTTTTTCACTGACAAAGGGTAACTGTCAATAAGGTAATTTGTAAATATGCCTTTTGGGTGTTTTTTTAATTGAACTAAAGTAGTCATACATTTATTATGAATTATTAAGCCAAAGTTTTACCTAATTGTGATAAGCAAATTATTAGTTTGTGGAATAGATAAATCCTAATTTAGACAGAAAAAATTTAATTACTAATATTAAAGCATTCTCTTTTCCACCATCATTATTTTTTTCCTAAACATATTTTCTTGTTGAGGAAAAATTGTGCAGCTACAAGACATGATAATATTGTACTCAGGAACTGAGAAAAATATGTGCAATATTATTTGTAAAGGCAACTTTTAGACATTTATTTATTGCAATATAGAATATCAGATTAGAAAATTAACCGATTTGTGTGTGATTATTCTAATCATCTTTTTCTTATATTGGACATTCAGCTAAGATATAGCTTCCTAATCATCTGACCATTTACTATAATAAAAACATAACTGATACTGAATCTGATGCCTAGACTAGTGTGGAAACTAGTAGCTTTGTGAAATGAATGAATTATATGAATTGGAGTATGTGTGTGTATCTGTCAGAGACATAGTACCCTAAATAAATATTTATTTTCACAAAAGAAATTCATATTACACAATGGAATACTATGCAGCAGAAAGAAAGAAGAAACTCCTACCTTTCGCGACAGCATGGATGGAACTAAAGAGCATTATGCTAATGAAATAAGCCACGTGTTGAAAGACAAATACCATATGATGTCACCTAGAGCAGAACCTAATCAACAAACAAACAAATGAGCAAAACAGAACCAAAGACTTGGAAATAAAGAACGAACTGACAGTAACCAGAGGGGAGGGGAGGGGAGAGGGAGATAACAGGAGAAAGAAGGGGAAGGGGCAAGCAAAGGAACGCAAATAGAGCACTCATGGGCACAGACAATGGTGGGATTTGGCTGTGGGAGTTGGGGCGGCAGGGCAGGGGTGAGCAATGGGGGAAGAGGTGGGACAAATGTAACCTAACAATAATACACTTAAATAAATAAATAAATAAAAGATTTTACACCAAAAAATAAATTTATATTCAAAATTCAAATGGTAAAGGCTCTGTAATTTAAATATATTTTTCTGATTTATTTTATAATACTATAATAAAATGATTACAAAGTAGACAACTGTATGTCATTTGAATATTTTGTAACTCAATAAATACATAAAGTGTCTATTATCTATTCACAAAAATACAAACCCTATATTAACAGGGATTTTGCCAATTTTTTCACAATATATCCAGTGCTTAGAAAATCAATATACTCATACAAGTATTTAGTGAATGAATAAATATAATTTATTTCAATCTTTTTAAAAAAATATCTGTTCACTCAACTTCTGTGTCCTTATATGAATACACCTTCTGGGTAATTTTGCTATCAAAAATCTTGAGAAGAAAAGAGAGTCATGTCTAATCTTCAAATTATGCTAATTTGAAGATTACGTAAAAGTTTGGTATAGTCCAGCAAAATTCCCTTAAGGAAATACTATCAAAGCTATGATCACACAATACAATATAGAGATGATGTATTATATAATTATACACCTATATAATTTTATTAACCAATGTCACCATAATAAATTCAATAAAAAGAAAAAATGAAAAAAAGAACAAGACAAAAAAAGCATGATATGACTAATTCATAGATAGTAATTTATAAAAGAATAGAAATGGTGAAATGTAAGTAATACAATTATACCCCTGCTTCCAGCATGTGATGATGACACTATTATTTTGCAAAGTTCTATGTCAGTGTATTACACCTCACTTGAGAAATGCAGCTAGCTAGAGTGCTGGGAAGATGTCCAATTTTTGGTGTGTTCAGGCACTAATGGTCATTTATTCATCTTTTCATTTTACTTGACTGAGAATCTTGATTTAATTTAAATTGGATAAAGTTGTATATCATTTAGTTTATTTCACTAGGAATACCATTTCTGTGTCCATATTGTAATGTTATTTATGTTAAATGGATGAAAAAAGTATTTTCTCTCAGTGTTTCCCAAGAGCAAATGGCATGTGTTGTATTGCACTTTCATGTCACGTGCTCACCATTTTTTTGTGAAGGCTATTTGTGATTGTAATTGCTTTACAGTTCCTAAATAATTAGAGTTTCATGATTCCATCAAGAAATTGAATTTATTTTTGGAGGAATCACAGATTACCATAGCATTTTCTGTTGATTTAAGTGGTGCCCTCTTTAATATATGACATTATAATATATATTGCTTTGCAACTTGCAAAACAAACTTGATACAGGTCTTTTCATTCTTCTCTTGTTAGTTGATGAGCACTAATTATTGGCAAACCATTTAACCTCTCCACTATGCATTTTCCTCCTTTGTAAAGTAAGGGCATTGATCTTAAAACGATGTTTTCAGATTGTGTTCCCGGGAGCTCATATTAGAGTTCAACATTTTCTTCACAAACTATTTTGCTGGGCTGTAGGGAGAGTTAAGGGCAGAAATTGATGAGGTAGGACTATACAGGCTTTCAGTCTCCCTTTTTTCCACTCCTGAGTATCTACCAAACACCTCCCCAACCAGAATATATTTTTTATTTGTTTTATATATTGTGGTTGTGTATAAGATTTATTTTATTTTCCTGCAATAATAACTCCATTTTGGAATTTGAAAACTCCCAAATTAGTAACATTATAGATCCTTTATTGTTTATAATTTTGTATACCTACAAAACACCTCTTACCTCTTTAAGGAGTTCTTTCCTGCTGCATTTTGTCTGTACTAAGAGATGAGCTAATGTCCAGTGTAGAAACATGCATTTTCATCCTTACATCCTCAAAAGTTAGCCAAGTATGAGGCACCAATGGGTGTTCAATAAGGGGTTGATTATTAAATGCATTGGTGAATGCATTGATGAATGGATAACTCCATTATCCAAACATCCTTCTGTATATTTCACTGGAGGTAATTTAAATTAACTCATATTCTCAGTTTAGAATAGGGGATATTTTTAGCTATCAATTTTTTAAAACACTGACAACTACATACTAGAGCTGATTATAGAATATGTGTCCATTAATTTAATTAATACAAGAAATAATACAAACTATTAAATACCAATATAATTTCCCAATTTTTAGGTTGTATACATTGATATACTTTGGCCTCTTTTCTTGAGAATATAATCAAATAATCCATGTTTTCTCTGGATGACTGTCTGAAAAGTGGGAGTTTTGCTAAGGCTTTTGACATGCATCAAGGTACTCTCAATACTAAAATTCAGGGATAAATAATGCTTTTATTAATGCATAAAGAAAAATGTATTGGATTAATTATAGTTCTGAATCTTTTTAGGGAACCTATCCTGCTTGACAGAACTTTGCATTTGTGCAATTATGCTAAATGGAGCAGGTATTATCACTCACTGTGGGGATCCTGACTTTCCCAGAGCTGTCAGAGCAGAGGGGGTGTAGGGATAAATCACAGTAGCCAGACTGTCGTCAGTTATATACAGACTATCAGAACAATTCAGAATAGATTACAGCAACAATCTAAAAGCTACATTTACATCCTTATCAACAATTCTCCAGCCCATGGTGATAGTACAGAAATTCAGAGATTATTATTCCAAAGTGTACAATTATGATGAGAGGTGAGTAAATATTTGATTGTTGCAGACTCACACACCCGCTCTGATGCTTTCAAATTTGTCACTTCTTAATTTGTTTGGTTTCCTCCTGCACTAAAAATTTAAGACTCCTAGGTTTTGGCATCTATTAGTCACATGAGGTGGGAAAGCAGGTAAATCAATCTGCTTTTAATGTTAAGGTATTAATGTGAGACTTTGTATTTTATTGGATTACAGCTCTTGTATTTAAATAAATGCCACGCAATAAATGATTAAAAAACTATACATCTCTGAGAAACAGTTGCAGGGACAGAGACTTGGAACTGTCCTTTTTAAAACTAAATAGTGCATTAACAATGAATTTTGAGTACATTATTTTATTACTCATTTAATTATACCTTCTGTTTGCTTCTGTTTAACTTTCAAGCATTCTTCAGTTCTCTACTCAAACTTAATTTTCTTTTTCTGATCAGATTTCTTCATTTCTCTGACAATATCTTCAACATTGGTTTTTCAACTTAATATGCCTTATTTTTTAGCTTGGTTATAAGTTCACAGAAAAATTGAGTGGAAAAAACAGACAGTTTGTAGTTGTCCCGCAGTTCTTGAATGTTTTGCTCTGGTGTTATTTCAGTCTTTGTTTTCTCTTTCCATTTCAGTCTTTGTTTTTTCTCTGCTTTTTATCCTTTGTTTTTTATTGCTTTGAAGATATTGCCATATCTTTCAGTAAACCCTTAGCTTGTTAATCATAGTTTTAAAAAACTGATTATTCCAACATTCCTATCATGTTTCCTCTTATTCTGACACTTGTTCAGTCTCTTCAAACTATGATTTTTTTTTAGTATACCTTGTATTTTTTTGTTGAAAGTTGAACATGATATATTGAGAAAGTTGAACTGTGGAGTGGTAAAGGGTCTGTACTTGTGGGAATAAGTCTGTCTCCTGGTGAGACTGTGCCACTGGATTGCTAACATTACATCTGCTCCTCAGTTTCCTCTCCCCTTAGGTGGACCTGGCTGACTAGAAGGAAACATAGCCTGGTATTTTTCTTCCTCTTGGTAAATTAAGCTTTGATAAAACCCCAACAGGTTGGGCTTAGTTAAATTAACGTCTCCCAAGGGCAGGCCTACCCTATGAAAAAGAATAGAATACTCTGACTTTTTTTTAAATGGTTACTCTTCCTTTTCTTTTCATGCCAGAATAAGAGGGAATATTTCTCTGATATTCGCTGTGAGAGAGCCTGACAGAACTCTGGGATGTGCTTTTCACAGAAGGGTGGGTGCTTGCAATAACCGAACAGTCCCCTTGGAATTTGAACCCCGGGGCTTGCCACACTGTCTCCATCAATTTGTCAGTTACAGTTCAGGTTTTCTTACCCAAACACTGATTCCTGCAGAGGTTTCAGTTCCTGGGTGTATGCTACAGTTAAATTATGATTCTCCATATTCACATGTCTGTTTCTCCAATATTGGAGACATCAGTTTTCCTTGTAACCTCACTTCTCTGTCATCTCTTAGAGCAATTAATTGTCTTTTTCAGCATTATTGGGTTATAATTGACATATAACATTGTGTAAGTAGAAGGTACATGGCATGATGATTTGATCAACTTATATATTTTGAAATGATTACCACAGTAAAGTTAGCTAACATCTCCCTCATCTCAGATAATTACCTCTTTTTTGTGATGAAAACATTTAAGATTTACTCTCTTAGCAATTTTCACATACATATATAATTCACTATTTTTAACTATAGTCACCATGTCATATAATAGATCCCCAGAGCCTATTGGTCTTACAGCTGATGGTTTGTACTCTTTTACTGACATCTCCCTATTTGCCCCATGCTCCAGTCCCTGGCACCACCATTCTACTCCCTATTTTTATAAGTTTGGCCTTTATATATTAAACATATAAGTAAGGTCATCAGTATTTGTCTGTCTTTGCATAACCTGTTTCACTCAGCATGCTGCCCTTAAGTTCCATTCTAGTTGTCACAAATAACAAGATTTTGTTCTTTTTCGTGGCTATATAATATTTGATTTTGTATATATACCACTTTTCTTTATGCATTCATGCGTCAATGGAGTTATGTTGATTCCACATCTTGGCTATTATGAAGTATGCTGCAATAAACATAGGAGGATAGGTATCTTTTCAAGAGAGTTGTTTTCTTTGAATGCATACTAGTAAGACAGAATAGTGGATCATATGGTAGTTCTGTTTTAAATTTTTTGAGGAATGTCCATATTGTTGTCCATAGTGGCTGTACCAGTTTACATTCCTATCAACAGTGCACAATCGTTTTTTTTCTCCACATTCTTGCCAACAGTTGTCATGTCTTATCTTTTTTATAATAGTCATTTTAAGAGATGCGAAGTGATACTCTTTTGTGTTTTTTATTTGCATTTCATGATGATTAGTGATGTTGAACTGCTTTTCATGTACCTGTTGATTATTGTATGTCTACTGTAGAAAAATGTCTATTCAGTTCATCTATTATTTAATTGGGCTTTTTCTTTTTTTGCTGTTGATCTGTACAGTTTCCTTATAGATATAGGATATTAACATTTTATTAATTTTATGGTTTGCAGATATTTCCTCACATTTTGTATATTGTGTTTTAATATAGTAAATTGTTTCTTTTCTTGTGCGGAAGCTTCACAGTTTGATGCAGTTCTATGTGTTGATTCCTGCTTTCATTATTTTGATTTTAGTGTCATATCTAAAAAGTCCTCAAGAAAAAAATGTCAAGGAAATTTTGCCCTTTTATGTACTAAAAATTTTATGATTTCAAGCCATATTTATATTATATTTAAGGTTTTAATCAATTTTGTGTTATTTTTCTGTGAATGGTATAAGTATCCAGTTTCTTTTTTTGCACTTAATTATCCAGTTTTAACAACTCTATTTATTGAAGAGATGATCCTTTCCCCTTTGAGTATTATTGTCTACTCTGTCAGATATTAGTTGGCCATAAATGTATGGGTTTACTTCTGGGCTTTTAATTCTGTTTGATAATATATGTGTCTGTTTTTATACCAGTATCCTGCTGTTTTCATTACTATAGATTTGTAATATTTGAAATCAAGAAATGTGATATTTCCAGGTTTGTTCTTCTTTCTCAGGACTGTTCAGGTTATCCAAGGTCTTTTGCTATCCTATATACATTTTTAAATTGCTTTTTTTCCCTATTTTTGTAAAAAAATGTCATGGGAATTTTTAGAGAAACCACATTAAACCTATAGATTGCCTTTGGATTAACATAAAAATCTTAACAATATTAATTCTTCAGTCCATGAGTATAGAATGCCTATCAGTTTATTTGTATCTTTTCAATTTTTTTCTTCAGAGTTTTATAGTTTTTGTTCTACAGAGCTTTTTATCTCTGTGATTAAATTTATTCCTAAGTATTTTATTTTGGGAGTGGAACTATTATAAATGAGATTATTTCATTTATTTATTTTTTGGTAGTTTTTTGTTAATGTGTAGAAACACGATTGATTTCTGAATGTTGATTTTGTGTACAACAATTTTACTAAATTCTGTTGTGGAACACTTTGTGTGGTACTGGAAACTCTAGCCCCTCGCAAACATAAGTCTTGATGGGAAAGCCAAGAATGCTGGCAGCAGGCATGATGCTAAGCTAGCACTGAGGGTTTTGGTGGGAAATCAGGCCTGAAGTCTGCATTGTACCCTCTGAAGCTTGCTTTGCTTTGTGTAGCTCTGTTAATACAAACTAGAAGTTTAAGCTCCTAGCAGAAGGAGTGAATTCCTGAATTCAGGAGCCATGCCTTAACGACCATCTGAGGAAAACATGTCTAACAGACTCTGACCTGAGGCAAATATCTGTGATCCTTCCACTATTATCTATAAACCATATCTGTTTTCTGTAAATATAGCCTTTAGGGATTGATTGATAAACTTTGCATACGTTACTGTATACCCCTGCACCTACTGATTCCAATAAAAGCCACTTTAGGGAAGGATTCAGTGCACTCTCCATTAGAGGGAATCACCACACCCTTTCCTGCCAGACTGACTGTGTCTGGGATGACTCATCTCTTTATCGGTGACTGGGAGGGCTCCACGGGTCAGGGTCTCCCTCAAAATGTATGTATTACCTCAATAGCATTTTGTGGAGTCGTTAGGATAGTCTATACATATAAAATCAAACAGAAAAACTTTTACTTCTTCCTTCCCAATTTGGATCTCTTTTTAATATATTTTTTCCTTGCCTAACTGATCTAGCTAAGACTAAGTTGAATAAGAGTGGTAAGAATCGGTATCCTGGTCTTCTTCTTGATCATAGGTGAAAAACTTTCAACCTTTCAGTCTTGAATATGATGTTAGCTGTGGGCACATACAGAGTTTATTATATTGAAACACATTGCTTAGATAGCCAAATTGTTGAGAGTTTTAAAATGAAATAATGGTGAGATTTTTTAAATGTTATTTCTGTATCTATTGAAATGCTCATATGAATTTATCTTTTATTTCATTAACGTGGTGTATACCATGTATTGATTTGCCTATGTTGGACCATCCTTGTGTCCCAGGGAAAATTTCCACTTAACGCAGTCTGTGATCCTTTTAATGTTCTTTTGAATATGATTTGCTTTTTGCATCTATATTCATCAGAGATATTAACTTGTAGTTTTATTTCTTTTAGTTCCCTTATCTGGTTTTGATATCAGGGTAATGTTGTCCCCATAAAATGAGTTGGAGATTATTCCCTCCTCTTCAATTTTTTTGGAAAGAGTTTGAGAAGGATGGGAATGGTTTCTTCTTTAAATGTTTGGTAGAATTCACCAGCAAACCCATTTAGCCCTGGCCTTTTCTTTGTTGGAAGGCTTTTGATTACTGATCTAAACTCTTTACTCATATGGATCTGTTCAAATTTTCTGTTTCTTCATGATTTGTCTTGTTTGTTTATATTTTCAGAAAGCTAAATCTTAGTTTTGATTATTGTTTATATTGTATTTCTGTCTCTATTTCATTTATTTCAACCTTGATATTTGCATTTCCTCTCTTTTGTTAACTTTGAGCTGTTTTCCTTTATGTAGTTCCTTGAAGTGTAAAGTTAGTTTATTTTGTTTTATGTAGGCGTTTATCACTGCAAATTTCCCTCTTAGAACTGCTTTGCTGCATTCCATAAGTTTGGTTTGTTTTGTTTCCATTTTGTTGTGTTAAGATATTTTTTTATTTCTCCTTTGATTTCTTCACTAACACATTGGTTGTTCAGGAATGTATTGTGTAATTTTCACATGCCAGTGGGTTTTTTTTTTATTTGTTCGTTTTTCTCCTGGTATTGCTTTCTAGTTTTATACCATTGTTGTAAGGGGGAAAAATACACTTGTTCTTTATTCAAATGTTACTGGTGTTCTCTTAATAATAAGAGCTTAGGACATAGAAAGAAAGACACCATGATGGAAACACACCGAAAACAGTTCACATAAAAAAAACACAGCAAGAAGACAAACATCTGTAAGCCAAGAAAAGATTTCTCAGGAGAAACAAAACCTACAAACACATTAATCGCATAATTCTGGATACCAGAATGGTGTGAAAATTTTTTTTTTAGTTTAAATATTTCAGTCAGTATTAATTTGTTATGGTGGCCTTAGCAAACTACTACAAATGTAAAACAACTTTGTTTTGAAATGATATAGCATATTATTAAAGCGTATTTTTTATTTTTTTTAAAGATTCTTCTCTCCAGTACCCTTCTTGTGATAAGTTTTTCTATAGAGCAACTTTAGCTTTAGAGACCCCTTTGCTCTGAAAAAATTCTTTACATTTTTTATTAAGGAAGAACAATAATGATACATGTTATTTTCTGATTGACCATCTGAGAATTTTTATTTGTCTAATTCAGCACCTTAACCTCAGGTGAGCATTATGTTTTAGAGTCAAAACACATTCTATATAGCATTATTAATATGTAACAATCTCTTCTAACAGTAATAGTTTGCAGAATCCAATTGAAGTATACATTGTTCAAGGAAATCTAATGTTTGGGTTGTCTATTGTACACACTTGTTTGGGTGTTGCCACTGATAAAATATTTTTTTTGAAAATGCAGAACACATAATTTTATTCAAACTCTATAAATGTATTTCATACTGATTTAAATATATTTTAGACATTTATGAATATTTTGTGAATGTTGGATAATTATTTTTCTTAAAAATCATTGATTCGGACCTGAGAGAATCAAGATGGCAGAGGAGTGAGCAGAAATCACACTGAACTCCTCCCAGGACCAATCTGGAACTACAACTAAATTGTGGAGAAATCACTTGGAACAAACAACTGAACAAGAGTGAGAGGAGCCTTACAACCTTGGACAGACAGAAGAATCAACTTTAACACAACCTAACTGGTAAGGAGTGCAACAGAGACTCGAGAAGGCAGGCAGGATGCCCACAGACGGCAGCACCAGAAGGATATTGAAATGACCAGTTGGATTCCCCCTAGGAAGAGTGGGGTCTAAACCATAAGCAGGGATTTCCAGCATATAGCACTGGAGCCCAAAAAGTACACAGATAACAGCCAGCTGCAAAAAGTGGCAGGGTTGCTCTCTGACAGAGACAGGCAGCTGGAGATGCAAGGAGATGAATAAAGAACCAATGCATAAATTTTTATTTGCAGCCGCTTACCCTGGTCTCCAGCAAATGTGGGGGCAGAGTGGGCCAGAGACACCTGAGAAGAGACTGGGGAAGGAGGCTTTGGGGGGAGAACTGAGAGAGTAACCAGTGGGAACCAGGTGGTGACTCATCCCCCATGTGGTAGCAGCCATATTGTTCAGGCAGACCACTGCTCTGAGCAGCAGCACCATGAGAGGTCTCCATAACCCAACCCTCATGAGGGACTCTGCCCCACCCTGTGGTGTCTAAGCTGGTGTGTTGAGTGCAGAGTGACTAGATTAACAGCTGAAAGAGACAGTGATGGACAGTAGATTCTTAGAAGTCTTGAACAAACTGCCTAAGGGCAGACAGTGTCAACATCTGACATCATCAAAGGCAGATTCAGAAATAAAAAAACAGCAGTATCCTACCATAGAAGTTCACATCACAAAGTCAGGAAATCAAGACAGATCAATTTAAGAAACAGAAGCAAAAAAGAAGAGTCTCACAAATAATGGGAAGACAAATAAACACCCTCCGGTCAAAGGAAAAAGAGGAATCCCCTGAAAGAGAACTAAATGAAAGAGAAGCAAGTAAACTGTCAGATATTGAATTTCAAACAACTGTTCTAAGGAAGCTTAGTGAGCTCAGAGAGAGTTAAAAAAGACTACAGGGAAACTACGAGGAACTTACTGTAAACTATATCAGCATGAAAAAGGACATAGAAATGATCAATAAGAGGCAAGAAGAAATGAAGAATACAATTTCTGGATTGAAGAGCACAGTAGAAGGAATCAAAAGCAGGCTAGATGAAGCTGAGGATTGAATCAACAAGCTGGAGGACAAGGTAGAAAAAAGCTCCCAGAAGAGCAAGAAAAGGAAAAGAGGCTCAAAAAAAATGAAGAGGCATTGAGAGAAATGCAGGACCACCTGAAAAATAATAATATCCATGTAATAGGGATACCAGAAGGAGAAGAGGATGAGGAAGGGATAGAGAACCTGTTTGAAAAAGTAACGATGGAAAACTTCCATAATTGGAGGAGAGAAAAAGTCACACAAGTCTAGGAAGCACAGAGGATCTCATTCAAGAGGAACGCAATGAGGCCTATTCCAAGACACAGCATCATTAAAATGGCAAATATCACAGAGAATCCTAAAGGCAGCCAGGGAGAAAGAGGTAGTAACATATAAGGGAACCCCGATGTGGCTAGCAGCTGACTTCTCAACAGAAACACTGCAAGCCAGAAGGGAATGGCAAGAAATATTCCAAGGGTTGAAAAGCAAAGGCCTGTGACCAAGACTGCTCTTCCCAGCAAGGCTCTCAATGAAAATGGAAGGTGAACTAAGGAGTTCCCCAGACAAAAGAAGAATAAAGGAATACTCCTCCTCCAAACCAGTATTACAAGATATGCTAAAGGGACTGCATTAAGAAGATGAAGAAAAAGAGTCTGCAAATATCCAGTTCCTTTCACAGTCACCAATACTTGATATTACCAATATTTTAATACTTATTAATCTGATTGTGACAAAGATGTGTTATTGTAGTTGTTCCTTTATTATTGATTGAAACTAAACCTGTTTGTGTATATTTCTTGCCTATTTCTATTATTTTTAAAAAGCTTTAAATGACTTTTTGGTATTCTTTATCCATTCTTTGATTAAATGTTTGTAGAATTTTTTCCCTAAAAAAAAGAAATTAACCCTCTTTTAGATGTGTTGCAAATACTTTCTTATTCTATTAGTTGTCCTTTAACTTTTTTTATACATATATTATTGCATAGTCGTAAATGTTTAATACAATCATATTGTCAATATTTTTCTTTATTGCTTCTGGGTTTGAATATTTCACTTCAGGGTAAGAAAAATATTATTTTATGTTTTCTCCTAAAACTCCTTAGATTTGACATATTGATTTTTAGCTCACCTGAATATTTTTTGTAGAATGTGTGAAATAGGGCTCTGTATTTGTTTTATTTCAAGTAATAGTTGTCCATGCATGTTATTTGTTGAATATGCCTTATTTTCCCCCATTGATTTGAAATATAAGTTTAATAATATATTACATTGTTCAACAGATATATATGTTTGTGTCTAGAATGCTCACTTTATTTATTTTTTTTATTTTTATTTTTTCCCTAAGTGCAAAAGTTTAATTACAGTTGGAGTTAAGTACTATTTTTACTGCATGCTGAGAAAACAGTAGTATTCCAAAAATCTAGGTTACTATCTTATAAGGAATATAAGACAATGTTGGAAGAGACTTTGGCACACACAATTACAGGAACCATGTTATCAGAACACACTATTAGAACCTTAATATCAGAACACTTACACATATCACCCACTTTTACATCACACCAACTTTATGGACAGCTCATCTAATTTCTCACTGGATAATTGAGTAAATAACATTCAAGATTAAACATTAAGATTGGGGATTGTAAGGATGAAATAAATAAGTAGTAAGCATCACAACATTTCAGAGCCTACATACACTAATATGACATTAAGATTAAGAAACAACATTTCAATTTTTTTTTCTGAAACAATATTTGGCGATGTTCAGCGCATGAGAAGACATTGCTTTGGTCCATCTACTCTTTCCAGTTTTTCAAAGTGTTTCCTGGCATTGTGTATGTTGGTCAGAGTAGCTGCAGAAGGAATGGATGGATCAGAAATCAAAACCATCACACAAGTGTTGGATGTAAAGATATCAATGAAAGCAGCAAAGTTAGAGTTCCTGACTTCCATGCTCTGGAAAGAGGCAGCTAGCTTGCTGCAGCTCATCTTAAACTGCTTAATAATGTTGATGATTTTCTCAGATCTCTGGGCATCATGCTACTCTTTACATTGATAGTGAGAAATCACCAGATAATTAGCTGTCTCAAATAGAAGCACTTCATCATCCTTGATAATTTCAGCAAAATTCCTTAGGTTCATTTCCAGTTGCTGAGCATTGAGAATCAACTGATAAACAATGCTGGAACAAGCCAAGTCCTGTTGATTTTCCTATACCAGATCCATTTTGTGCACCAAGCAAAAGATTTTGGCATCTGGAGAATTCTGAAGAATGGCCTCCAGGCATGATTGATAGTAGTGCATGTCCTTTTCCAATTTGTGGCTCTCCACATCAAAGACATAAATCAGAACCTCCACATTTTGGAAGATGTTGTCATGTTGGCTAGTGAAATAATTTTCCTTGAAGTTGTCCTGTCCTGGTCTCCGGCAAAGGTGGGAGCAGAGTGGGCCAGAGACACCTGAGGAGAGACTAGGGATGGAAGCCCTGGGAAGAGAACTGAGAGAGTGGCTGGCGGGATCCCAGTGCTGACTCATCCCCCATGCAGCAGCAGCCATCTTCCTCAGGCAGCACTGCCCAGAGCAGCAACAACATGAGAGGACCAAGAATGCTCAATTTATTTCATTGATCTACTTGATTATTTCTGTGCTGGTATCATGTTGTTTTAATTGCTGAGACTTTATAATTGATTTAAATTTTTTAATATTTGGCAATGGATTTTGATATTTAACAATAATAAATAAATAAAAATCAACCTGCATTTTTTTTTAAAAAAGAAGGAACTCTTATCTTTTACAACAACATGGATGGAACTGGAGAATGTTATGGTAAGTGAAATAATCCAGTCGGTGAACGACAGATACCATGATCTCATCTATAAGTGGAATCTATTCAAAAAAATAATGAACAAAATAAACCACAGTCATGGAAACATGGAGCAGACTGAAAGTGACCAGAAGGGATGGCAAAGGAGAACAATGGTGGAAAGAAGGAGAAAGGAATAAACAAAGAACATGTATGAATGACCTGTGGACATGGACAATAGAGTGGGGATTGATTGTGGGGTGGGGGGGGGCAGGATGGGGTGGGTGAAGGAGGGCAAAGGGGAAAAAATTGATACAACTGAACAGAATAAACATGATTTTAAAATTAAAAATAAAAAAACTGATTGAAATTATCTTGTATTGATTAATATCCAGAAGTCATGTTCACTCAGAAGTTTCCCACAAGATCTATAGATCTATATTCCATAGAGAAGAAATAATAATCTGTGAGGTATTCTCTGAGGAGAACAAGTGAAACAATATCTGTTATTTTCTAACTCTTCAATTCTGAATGGAATGAGAGTCTCACTGAATAAAACTTTCAATATTACATATATTTTAGGTTTGTATTTCAGTACAATTCTTTTACAGATTTTATGTGACCATACTTTAAGAAAAACAAAAGAATTTTAAGTGATGTGTTTCCTAATTGGTTCCTATCTGCCCTTTCTGTCTGTGTATATGTGTGCACTTATTCAGGCACGAACATGATGCATGTTTAATTAGGGCCGATATTAAAATTTGTGAAAAAGAACTGGAGTAGTCTATGGAGTATCCACTGTTTATCCTTATACTACCACATTGCTCAACTGTTCATCTACACTCTCCATCTCTACATTAATGAGGTATAAAAACAATGATTTGAGTTGAAGAACTTATCAATTTTTGAGAAATGTTGCTTAGCTCACTTACTTAAAACAATTATTAAGATATGGGATTTTATGTCATTGCTTTTCTTAGAATAATTAATTTTTGAAATACTTGATAGAGAAAATATAATGGGCCATCTTCTATTTTTATTTTTCTTTTTTTTTAAAGGTACATATCTTTTATTTTTTTTATTAAGTTTTCTTTTTTTTTTAATTAATTTATTTACTTTTTAAATACATTTGTCTCTGCCTTCCCCCCACCTCTTTCCCTTGCCCCTTCCCACCTTCCCTCCCTCAGCTCTTCCCCTTTGGTTTTGTCCATGAGTCCTTGCTATATGTTCCTTGACTTTCCCCTTCCCTTCCCTTTCCCTGCCCCCCTCTTCCCTCTTGTCTCTGTTGATTTCTTTTCCTTTCAGTGTTGCTGGTCGTATTTTCCTTGCTTCTTTGCATTGTTGGTTAGGTTCCGCTTATAGGTGAGATCATATGGTATTTGTCTTTCACCCCCTGGCTTATTTCGCTTAGCATGATGCTCTCCAGTTCCATCCATGCTGTCGCAAAGTTTAGTACTTCTTTTTTTCTTTCTGCTGCGTAGTATTCCATTGTGTATATGTACCATCATTTTCTGATCCAGTCATCTACTGATGGGCATTTAGGTTGCTTCCAACACTTGGCTATTGTAAATTGTGCTGCTATGAATATTGGGGTGCATAGGTTCTTTTGTATTGGCGTTTTGGTGTTCTCAGGGTATAGTCCCAGCAGGGGAATCGCTGGATCAAAAGGCAGTTCCATTTTCAGCTTTCTGAGGAAATTCCACACTGCTTTCCATAGTGGCTGCACCAGTATGCATTCCCACCAACAGTGGACTAGGGTTCCCTTTTCTCCACAGCCTCGCCAGGACCTGTTGTTTGTGGATCTATTTATGTTGGCCATTCTGACCGGTGTGAGGTGGTACCTCATGGTGGTTTTGATCTGGATTTCTCTGATGGCTAGTGATGCAGAGCATCCTTTCAAATGCCTCTGGGCCCTCTGTATCTCCTCCTTAGAAAAGCATCTGCCCAGGTCCTTTGCCCATTTTTTGATTGGATCGTTTGTCTTCTTGGAGTGGAGTCAAGTGAGTTCTTTGTATATCTTGGAGATCAAACCTCTATCTGATGTATCATTAACAAATATATTTTCCCAAATGGTTGGCTCCCTTTTCATTTTGCTGATGTTTTCTTTAGCCGTGCAGAAGCTTGTTATTTTGATGAGGTCCCACTTGTTTATTCTTTCCTTTATGTCCCTTGCTTTAGGAGACATATCAGTGAAAAAATTGCTGCGTGGGATATCTGAGAGTTTCCTGCCAATGTTCTCCTCTAGGACTTTGATGGTGTCGAGACTTATATTTAAGTCTTTTATCCATCTTGAGTTTATTTTTGTGTATGGTGTCAGCTGATGATCCAATTTCAATTTTTTGCATGTAGCCATCCAGCTCTCCCAACACCATTTGTTGAAGAGGCTGTTATTGCTCCATTTTATGCTTCTGCCCCCTTTGTCGAATATTAGATGTCCATAGAGACCTGGGCTTATTTCTGGGCTTTCTATTCTGTTCCACTGGTCTATGGGTCTGTTCTTGTGCCAGTACCAGATTGTTTTGAGTATAGTGGCTTTGTAGTAGAGTTTGATGTCCGGTACTGTGATCCCTCCTACTTTGTGTTTCTTTCTCAAAATTGCTGCGGATATTCGAGGTCGTTTATGGTTCCGTATAAATTCTTGAAATCTCTGTTCTATTTCTGTGAAATACGTCACTGGTATCTTAATAGGGATTGCGTTGAATCTATAAATTGCTTTTGGTAGTATGGACATTTTAAGGATATTAATTCTTCCAATCCATGTGCACGGTATATGCTTCCATTTATTTGTGTCTTCCTTAATTTCTTTTTTCAATGTTGTATAGTTTTCTGCATACAGGTCTTTTGTGTCTTTGGTTAAATTTATCCCTAGGTACTTTATCTTTTTTTCGTGCTATATCGAATGGTATATTTTTCCTGATTTCTTCTTCTTCTATTGCATTGCTGGTGTACAAAAACGCCTTTGATTTCTGAATGTTGACTTTGTATCCTGCTGTTATGCCAAATTCACTTATTAGGTTGAGGAGTTTTTTGGTAGAGTCTACAGGGTTCTCTATGTACACTATCATGTCATCTGCAAACAATGATAGTTTTACTTCCTCCTTTCCTATTTGGATGCCTTTTATCTCTTTCTCTTGTCTGACCGCTGTGGCTAGGACTTCCAATACGATGTTGAAAAGAAGCGGTGAGAGTGGACATCCTTGGTGTGTTCCCGATCGTAGTGGGAAAGCTTTCAGTTTTTGCCCATTGAGTTTGATGTTGGCTGTAGGTTTTTCATATATGGCCTTTATTATGTTGAGGAATGCCCCATTGATTCCCCTTTTGCTGAGTGTTTTGATCATAAATGGGTGCTGTACCTTGTCAAATGCTTTTTCTGCATCTATCGAGATGATCATGTGGTTTTTGTCTTTTCTTTGATTTATGTGGTGTATCACGTTTACTGAATGCGTATATTGAACCATCCCTGCATCCCTGGGATGAATCCCACTTGATCGTGATGGATAATCTTTTGAATGTATTGCTGGATGCGGTTTGCCAATATTTTGTTGAGGATTTCAGCATCTATGTTCATCAGCGAAATTGGCCTGTAGTTTTCTTTCTTTGTAGGGTCTTTATCTGGTTTTGGGATCAGGGTGATGCTGGCCTCATAGAAGGAGTCTGGGAGTCTTCCCTCCTCTTGGATTTTTTGGAATAGTCTGAGAAGGACAGGGGTTAGCTCTTCCTTAAATGTTTTGTAAAATTCTCCTGGGAAACCGTCTGGCCCTGGGCTTTTGTGTGCTGGGAGTTTCTTGATGACTGTTTCAATTTCCCCAGCTGTTATCGGTCTGTTCAAGCTTTCTGTTTCTTCCTCCTTCAGTGTTGGAAGATTATACTTTTCTAAAAATTTGTCCATTTCATCAAGATTTTCAAATTTCTTGGCATATAATTGTTCATAATAGTTTCTGATGATCATTTGTATTTCTGTGGTATCCGTTGTTATTTCTCCTCTTTCATTTCTGATAATATTAATTTGGGTCCTCTCCCTTTTTGTCTTCATGAGTCTACTTAAAGGCTTGTCAACTTTATGAATCTTTTCAAAGAACCAGCTTCTGGATTGGTTGATCCTCTGAATTGTTCTTTTTGTCTCTATGTCATTCAGTTCTGCTCTAATCTTGACTATTTCCTTCCTTCTACTTGCTCTGGGATTTATTTGTTGCTGTTTCTCCAGTTCTTGAAGTTGTAGTGTTAGGTCGTTTATTTGAAATGTTTCTATCTTTTTAAGGTAAGCCTGTATTGCTATGAACTTCCCTCTCAGGACCGCCTTTGCTGTGTCCCATAGGTTTTGGACAGTTGTCTGTTCATTTTCATTTGTTTCCAGAAATTTTTTGATTTCTTCTCTTATCTCATTATTGACCCATTCATTGTTTAATAGTGTACTGTTCAGTCTCCATGAGTTTGCAAGTTTTTGAAGTTTCTCTTTGAGGTTGATTTCGAGTTTAAAGGCCTTGTGGTCTGAGAAAAAGTTTGGTATTATTTCAATTTTCCTGAATTTACTGAGGCTTGCTTTGTGTCCTATCATGTGGTCTCTCTTTGAAAAACTGCCATGAGCATTTGAAAAGAATGTGTATTTTTCTTCTTTGGGATGTAAGGTTCTATATATGTCAGTTAAGTCTCTTTGATTCAGTGTGTCATTCAGCGCCACGATATGTTTATTAATGTTTTGTTTGGAAGATCTGTCCATTTTGGACAGTGGGGTGTTGAAATGCCCTACTATCAGTGTGTTGCTGTCTATATCTTTTTTGAAGTCATCCAACAATTTCCTTATAAACTTGGGGGCTCCTATATTGGGAGCACATAAGTTTACAATGTTGATGTCTTCTTGATAGATTCTTCCTTTAAGTATGATAAAGTGCCCCTCTGGGTCTCTCTTTATGGCCTTTGCTTTGAAATCTACTTTGTCTGATACAAGTATGGCAACGCCAGCCTTTTTCTCATGTCCATTTGCTTGGAATATTGTTTTCCATCCCTTTACTTTCAATCTGTGTAGGTCTTTTGCTCTGAGGTGGGTCTCTTTTAGGCAGCATATGTGTGGGTCATGTTTTCTTATCCATTCAGCTACCCTGTGTCTTTTGATTGGGGCATTTAGTCCATTCACATTGAGAGATATTACTGATAGAAACTTACTCATCTTTTCTCTTTGTACTTGTGTTCCTCTCTGTCTCATTCTTTTCCTTCATCTGCTTAAACCAGTCCCCTTAGCATATCTTGGAGTGCTGGTTTGGTAGAGATGTATTCTTTTAGCTTTCTTTTGTCTGGGAAACTCCGTATTTCCCCTTGTATTTTAATGGAGAGCCTTGCTGGGTAGAGCAGCCTTGGCTGTAGGCCCTTGCTTTTCATGGCTTGGAATATTTGTTGCCATTCCCTTCTGGCTTGTAGTGTTTCTGTTGAGAAGTCAGCTCCTAGGCGTATCGGGGCCCCCTTGTATGTTACTTTCTCCTTCTCCCTTGCTGCCTTGAGGATTCTCTTTGTCTTTGATATTTGCCATTTTAATGATGATGTGTCTTGGAGTGGACCTCCTTGGGTCCTTCTTGAGTGGGGTCCTCTGTGCCTCCTGGATCCATGAGAGCCTTTCTCTCCTCAAATTAGGGAAATTTTCCATCATTACTTTTTAGAGGAGGTTCTCTATTCCTTGCTCCTCTTCTTCTCCTTCTGGTATCCCTATTATATGGATATTATTGCGTTTCAGGTTGTCCTGCATTTCCCTAAATGCCTCTTCATTCTTTTTGAGCCGTTTTTCCATTTCTTGTTCTTTCTGGGAGCTTTTTTCTACCTTGTCCTCCATCTCACTGATTCGATCCTCGGCTTCATCCAGCCTGCTTTGGATTCCTTCTACTGTGTTCTTCAATTCAGAAATGATATTCTTCATATCCTCTTGTGTCTTCT
The DNA here is from genome assembly GCF_021234165.1 of Pteronotus mesoamericanus. Taxonomy (NCBI): domain Eukaryota; kingdom Metazoa; phylum Chordata; class Mammalia; order Chiroptera; family Mormoopidae; genus Pteronotus; species Pteronotus mesoamericanus. The sequence continues at coordinate 26,613,521 of NW_026555245.1, read as the reverse complement.
TGATAGTTTCTATGTCCTTTTCCAGGCTGATATATTTTGCTGTAAGATCCTGATAGTTTCTCTGCAGTTTCTCATAGTTATCTTTGAGCTGGCTGAGCTCATTGAGCTTCCTTAGAACCATTGTTTTAAATTCCATATCTGATAGTTCCCTTGCTTCTATTTCATTGAGCTCTCTCTGTGGGGAGTCCCCTTTTCCACTCATTTGGGGGGAACTTCTTTTTCTTCCCATTTTTGTGAGAGTCTGTTAAGTATTTTTGTCTTTTACTTTTCTTTCTGGGCTTGCCTCTGATGATGTCAGTTGTTGACCCTATAGGGCCTTGGGTTGTTTGTTTGAGCCTTTCAGGAGTCTAATGCCTGTGTCTGACTTCTGCTTGGAGCAACTCTGTGACCCCTTCGGTCAGGGCTGGGCTATTTTTTGGGATCTCTCTGTTCTCTCACGAAAGCTCCTTGAGCGCGTTCCCAGCGCGGCAGGGTCCCCCACCTGCCTGGGCTCGCATGTGTTTGCCCCAGACCAGGGGGCTTATTCGCGACCTCCCGTGCTCATCTGGCCTCCCTGGCACGCGAGCTTCACGGCACTGGTCAGTTTAGGGTCTTCTATTGTGTGTTTTCCCCGTTTTTGGCTCTTTGGGTACGTTGCTTGCCCTCGCCAAATGGGGACTACGGAAATGGGAGGAAATCAGCTCTAGGACTCTCCGGTTAATCCTGTTTCTGGTCTCTCCTCCAGGGACTCTGGGCAGCTCTACTTATTTTGTGGGCCGCTCCGCAATCGCGGCGGGTAGGTCAAATTATGCCTGCCCTTGCCCCTCTGTGCAATCCCTCGCAGGCCGTATGGGTGCCAGTCTGTGTGAGGCCTTGCCGGCAGGTGCAAGCGTTCGCCAGCCCGCGTGGGTCACACACACGCTCGCCAACCCTCGCCAGTCACTTGGCGCAAGTGTGCACGCCTGCTCTCGGTGTTTTGGGGGTGTCTATGTTTGCTTTTCGGCTTTTGGCTCTTTGGGGGTGTGGCCTCTTCCCTCGCAATGGAGACTAAGGCAAGGAGAAGGAGTCGGGACTCCCCGGTTCCTCCTCCCGTTCTTTCCCCAACACCTCAGTTTCTAGTCTCCCCTCAGGGGCCTCTGGGCAGTTCTGTGACCCCTTCGGCGGAGGATCCAACCCCTGTGCGGACTGCGTTTCAATCGCAGGCAGTCTGGTTCATGCGCGCCCCGCTTCTGCCTCTTTGGGGTCGTGCCTTTCCAGCCCACAATGGAGACTACCGAACGGGGAGGGAGTCGGAACTCCCCTGTTCCTCCTCCCATTCTTTCCCCAACGCCTCCGTCTCCAGTCTCTCTTCAAGGCTCTCCCAGCCAGTCTGCACTCAGCCCGGTAGCTGACACGCTACAAGCTGTGTGCGGAGCGCACAAAAGGCAGGTTAATTGATTCCCTTATGCCTGAGCGAGATGGTAGCTGCAGAGTGGGAGGTGCGTTATCACCTGGGCTCCACCGGCCGCAGTGTCAGTTCTCTTCACAAAGTTTTCCTCACCGGTCTTTTCCCAGGCACCAGCCCACCCTGCTGCCGCCTGTACCCAGCGATCAAGGAGGGTGGCTGCCGCTGCAACTTTTGCGTTGGCCCTGTAAATGTCTTTTTGCATCCCCAGCCACCTGTCTCTGGCAGAGAGCGCCCCTAATCTTTTTGGGGTTGCGTTTTGTCTGTATTTTCTCGGCTTTAGCTGCTGTAGTTTAGGGGTTCCTGTTTATGATTCAGACCCCGTTCTTCTCGGGGGGACGCTAACTGGCCGTTTCAATGTCCCTCTGGTGCTGGTGCCCGTGCGCACCCAGACCACCCTCTCGAGCCTCCACCGCAATTCTCACCCGTTGGGATGTGTGAGAGTTGAATCCACTGTCCGCGGCACCAAGGCTCCTCTCCCACTATCGCTCCACTGCTTTCCAGGTGATTACTCCATTATTTAGTTGCAATTCCAGTTTGGTTTTGGGAAGAGGTCAGCGTGACTCCCTTTCACTCCTCCGCCATCTTTCCCATCGGTACCCATCTTCTATTTTTAGATTTTGTTTTGTATTTGGTTGTGAATCAATAATTAAATGGCACACATAATGCACTAACATCTTTAAAAATAAATAAAATATTGCTATTGCTAGCAAACATAAAGAGATTCCATTACATTCTTTGATAAGGAATAAATAAACCCCATTTTAGCAAAATATTAATAAGTAAATAAATTGTTAAGTAACCTTAAAGTTCTTAAGAAATTGAAGAAACAATTGACTGCAATATACTTAATTAAACAAAAACAAATCTTTTTTAAATTTTTGTTAAATTTTTGTATAAATTTTAAATAAATAAATTTATTTATTTTTGAGAGAGGGAAAGGAAGGGAGAAAGAGAGGGAGAGGAACATCAATGTATGGTTGCCTCTTGTACACTTGTTACCGGAGACCTGGCCTGCAACCCACTGGGCATTGAAACCAGTGACCCTTTCGTTCGCAGGCTGGCACTCAATCCACTGAGCCACACCAGTCAGGGCTAAAAATAATTCTTAACTGAGAAAGATGTTTTAAAATATAAAGCTGCAAAGAAACTAAAATTCATGGTAATATAATTAAATATTTACTCTACCCATATCTCAAAATTTCTTTCAAGTGTTGTAGGAAGATAATTATAAGGGTATTTGTTGCACCATTATTTTTATTGTAAAAGTCAGGAATGAGTCTAAATATTTGTCAGTAATAATATTCAAATAAAATAACATTCAAGGATTCACAAGAATGAACTACATCTTTATATATTAATGTGGCTAGTTCTCCAAAATAAGGGCATGTGAAAAGAAAATGCATATTCAAAATAATAAAGTTTATAAAATGTATATATTTTTAAATGAAAATGGTATCAGTTTATAAACATAGAAATTGTGGGTTAGAAAAATATACATGAAATTTTTTATAGTACTTTCCTTTTGAAGGGAAGGGAGAACTAAGAAGAGTGAGTAAAGAGAACTTCAACAACTCTACTTGTTGTAATTTAGGTTTTTGTCTTCTGTTTTCAAAAATAGCAGGAAACAATTTAACAAAATATGTAAGATAAACCCTGCAGTGGTGGGAACATTACTGTTTATTATATTGTCCTTTAGAGTCATTTTCATTATAAAAATTTTTCAGACCAAAAATTTTAGGAAATAAAAATTAAGTAAATAAAAAAGGGAATCATTCTTTGCAGGAAACAAAAGTTTTTACTTTCTAACACTTCTTAAGAAAACTATCATGAATGTTTTATAAAAAACAGATTTACTTGCTTGATAATGTAACCAGAGAGTCATAGATCATCAGAAATAGCATCAGACACATTGATGATGATGTCAGTCAATGTGATTATGTTTTAAGTAAGAAAATTAAAACGCACGGGTTTTAAAATGTGTACAATAGCTCATAACCCATACTTTTTCAACATTTCTACCAAGGAAGGGGTGGGTTTCAGTTTATATTTAGAATCTGCTTCTACTAAATAACATTCTGTTGAAATTCATATCTGAAGAAATTGAAATTTGAAAACAATTCCAGGTCATAATGAGAATTACTAAAAGGGCACAAAGTACATTAAGGATAATTCATCTTCCAGAAAGAGTCTGTTGTCAGGCTCCTCACCATGAAATGTTTGCCTTTCTCAGACTTCAGATGCAATTCATAATGTAAAACAAGATGTCACCAAAAATGATGCTGTTTGCCTTGGGCAAGATGCTTGAGCAAGAGAAAATCTGACCACAATGTCAAACTTGTGAAACACTGAAAAAACGTATGTGTTTTATTAAAACAAATAAACCAGATACTCAGTAAAAATACCAATATTTGTACAAAGATCCTTCTAGACAAAAGCTCATCCTTATGACACTGGGCCAAGAAGCTTGGCTCTCTTCAAGCAGAAGCAATTTACCTCTGAACCCATGAGAGGATAGAACTTATTTAAGATCTACCAACAACATATTATTTGGACTATATTACTTCTTGCCCTTTGGGGGAGGGTATTTCAACTCAAAGTAACATTTATTCCACATACCACACTAATTTTTTTGTTTTGTTTTCAAATTGATTTTGTAATTCCTATCTTACAGAACCATCCAAATGGCTTTTAGGGTAAAGAGAGCCCTGAGATTCAAGACAGACCAAGGATCTCAATGAAACAATGTAACTTCAGAGAAAAAACAGTTAAAATAACGAATTGTCTGCAATAAGGACAGTAAAGGAATAGCCTAAGACTCACAGGAGAAAACTGAGCCTGTGGTAATGAAACTACTTTGTCTATTGCTATAAAACTGTTCAGTGGAATTCTCAGATCTCACTGCCCTTATTGCTTATAAAAGGGTCAAAGAATGCCTGTTCTAAAAAGTAATTTCTTATTATATTTCTAACAATGTCATACACATATTAAAAAATCTATAGAAAACATGAAGGTAATGTTTCCAGTAAACACATTGAAACCTTAAAAAATTGTGCAATTAAACTCATTATTAAAATATAACATCAACATATTTAGGACATTCTCTTAATTAAAACTCTAGCTATGTAAGTATCATCTGAGCTTCTGATGTTTCCAAGTTGAGCTTTGAATAAAACCATTTATTTGCCATTATTATAGCAATCTATAGACACAAATGCTACTCCAAACAATCTAACAAATGAATTAGCAATAATAATTTTTAAAAATTAAAATGTGTGTCTATTTCACCATGTCTAAGGTATGTGTGTTTATAAGAAGTGATCAAATCTATTTTTTTTTAATTTTCACTTATTTTTCTTATAGGATTAGTTTTATTAATGACCTAATATTCGTGAAGTGCTTTTCACACACACACACACAAACAGTGATTTTCAAAATGTTTTTGTTGCAAAAGAAAATAATTGTTAATGTAATAAAGGTATATTATTCATGGCTAACTCTAAGGGTTTCATTTAAGTTGCTTGTATAAAGGTATTTTTTGAAAGCTACGTAATGACCAAAAATAATAAGCACTTAAAATATGTGTATTCAGCAAAATAAATAAATTAATTAATGACTAAATAAATAAATAAAAGGGAAAGGGAAACCACTCTATGGGAGAACATATTCACCAATGATACATCTAATAAGAGATTAATCTCCAAAATATATAAATAACTTATATAACTCCATGTCAAGAAGACAAACAATTCAGTTAAAATAATAGGCACAGATCCTGAACAGACACATCTCCAAAGAGGATATACATGTAGCCAAAAGACGTATGGAAAAATTGCTCAACATCACTAATTACCAGAGAAGTGTAAATTGAAACCACAATGAGATATTCCTTACATGGGTCAAAATGACTACCATCAATAAACCAACAAACAAATGCTGGTGAGGATGTGGAGAAAGGGGAACACTTTTACACTATTGGTGGGAATGCAGATTGCTTCAGCCACTGTGGAAAGCAGTATGTAGTTACCTCAAAAAATTAAAAATGGAACTGCTTTATGACCTAGTGATCCCACTTCTGGGAATATATTCTAAGAATCCTGAAACACCAAATTGAAGGAATATATGTACCACTATGTTCATACAGCTTTGTTTACAATAACCAAGATCTGGAAACAGCCCAAGTGCCCATCAGAAGATGAGTGGATAAAAAAGTTGTGGTACACATTGCACTTCGATTCTAAATGATAGCTTTGCTGGGTAGAGCAGTCTTGGCTGTAGGTCCCTTCTTTTCATGACTTTAGATAGTACTTGCCAACACCTTCTGGTCTGCAAAGTTTCTTTTGAGAAATCTGCTGACAGTCTTAATGGGAACTCCCCTACAGGTAACTAACTGCTCTTTTGCTGATTTGAAGATTCTCTCTTTATCTTTAACCTTAGGCATTTTAATTATGATGTGTTTTGGAGTGGGAAAAACCAAAGGAGTTCATTATCACCAAACCATTATTAGATGAAATGTTAAAGGGATTTCTTTAAGAAAATGGAGATGATCAAAACTATGAACAATAAAATGGCCATAAATACATATCTATCAATAACAGAATCTAAGAAAACAAACTAAGCAAACAACAACAGAGACAGAATCATGGATACAGAGAGCATTTTGATGTGTACCAGATGGAAGTGGGGAATGGGGAAATGGATGAGGAGGTGAGGGAATTAAGAAGTACAAGTAGGTAGTTACAGAATAGTCATGGTAATTTAAAGGACGGTATAGGAAATGGAGTAGCCAAAGAACTTAGATGCATGACCCATGGACATGATCAATGGTGGGGGGATTGCCTGAAGGAGTGGGGAGTGCTGGGTGGAGGGGGGCAAAGGGGGAGAATTGGGACAGCTATAAGAGCATAAACAATAAAATATAATTTTAAAAAAGCTGTGGTACATTTACACATTGAAATACTACACTTATGATTTCAGTTGTTTTTAGATTCTACATATAAAAAAGATCATCCAGTGTTTGTATTTCTCTTTCTGAAATATGTATTTCACTTGCATAATGACCTCAAGTTTCATTCATGTTGTCACAAATCTCAGGATTTCCTGTCTTGTAGCAGAAAGTATTGTCCAGGAAGTATCCAACTATGTAATATAAAATATAGAGGCATTTATGGAAGAAGATAAAAGATACAAAAAAACATTGTACATAAGGCAATGACTCTTCAGTCTCCTTCAAAGTAGGCACCCTGGGACTTCATACAGTTCTCCCAGTGTCTCTTCCACTGTTCAAAACACTGCAAAATCTTTTATTGGAATCGCTATCAGCTGCCCCGTCATCATATTTTCCTGAATCTCATTGATGGTCTGAAATCTCTCCCCTTTCATAGGTGATTTTTAGTTTTGGGAAAAGCCAGAAATCACAGGGTACCAAATCAGGTATGTAGGGGGGTTGAGTCACCTGAGTGATCTGAGACTTCACCAAAAAACCCTGCATGAGACATGGTGCTTGAGCAGGCACATTGTCGTAAAGAAGCTACCAATTACCGGTTGCCCATAGCTGGGCCACTTTCATCGTACTGCATCTCTCGACTGATGAAGAACATTAAGGCAGTACTCCTTATTAATTGTGTGGTCTGGAGTGGTGCACTTGTGATTGGCAATACCTTCCCAATCCTAAAACACAGTTAACATGATCTTAATCTTACTGTAACTTTACTGAATCTTCTTCAAGCGTGGAGAACCAATCTAATTCCATTGGGATGAGTGAGCCTTTGTTTCTGGATCATAGCCATACTAGTAGACACATGTTCATCTCTGGTCATGACATTCTTGAGGAAATCTGGTTCATTGGTAGCAGTTTGAATCAAGTCATTAGCAACTGCAGCAGAAATGTTCCTTCTGCTCTGGTAGCAGACAGTGTGAGTGAATTTTGTTATGACATATTTCATGCCAAGATCCTGTGTCAAAATCTCAGATACTTTAGCTTTTGGAATTTCCTGATCAGCTTCTAGTTCTTGCGCTGTCAGTCACTGATGTTTGTTGATTGCAGCCCATACACATTTAACATTCTCAAGTGTTCTGCTTGTTGCAGGCCTTCCAGAACGTGGATCACTTTCAGCAGATTCTTAACCATCTTTGAAGCATTTGTGCCACACTTTCATTTGTGCTGCATCTATTGCATCATCCCTGGAAAGCTTCTGAATCATCCAAATAGTTTCCATGGAAGAATGTTCAAACTTAATGCAAAATTTGATGCAGATTTGTTGCTCTACTCAGTCATTTTGAATGTTATGGCCACACTGTACACATGTTCACTCAATGGCATCTACCCCCCCCCACTGACTAGCACAGTGAGGTTGTCATTGTTCACTCATGCACTATCCAGTCAATTTTCCTTGGCTGTCAGGTTACATTGGTGTCATGCAAACTGTTCTCTTTATATTAACAATAGCTGGACTTTCTCCAGAAAGATCTTGTATGCACCCCTCTTTCTTATCTATTCATCATTGCTGGAATTTAGGTTGACTCCCTATCTTGGCTATTATAAATTATGGTGCAATGAACGTAGGAGTTAAAGAATCTCTTTAAAAGAGTGATTTCATTTTCTTTGGATTTATACCTAGAAATGGAATTATTGGACTATATGGCAGTTCTACTTTTAAATTTTTAAGGAACTTACATACTGTTTTCCATAGTGGTTGTACCAATTTAAATTCTTAACAACAGTGTACAAGGGTGTGATATTCCTCTGTGGTTTTCATGATTAGTGATGTTGAGCATCTTTACATGTACCTATTGGTTATTGAGATATCTTCTTTGGGAAAAAAAAAGTCTATTTAGCTCCACTAAATATATTTTAATTATATTTTTTATAAATTATATTTTTATATATAATTTTAATATATATATAATTTTAATAATTTTAAAAATTATATTTTTAATTATATTTTTTTTGTCATTGAGTTGTATCAGTTCTTTTTATAGTTTGGATATTAACCACCTTTACAATTTTTGATGGTTTACTATGCTCTGCCGAAGCTTTTTTATTTGACTTTGAGTTTAAAGTTGATATTTGTGTATACTGTAAGATTGAGGCCTGGTTTCATTGTTTGTCATGTGTCTGTCAAATTTTCCCGGCGCTATTTACTGAAGAGACTGTCCTATCCTCACTGTATATTATCAGCTCCTCTACTGTAAGCCAATTGACCATGTATGTGTGGGTTTATTTCTGAGCTCTCTATTCCTTTTTGTTGATCCTTGTGTCTGTTTCTATGCCAGTATTATACTGTTCTGATGACTATAGCTTTATGCTATACTTTGAAATCAGGAGAAGCATGATACCTCCCTCTTTGTTCTTTCTCAAGATTGCTTTGGCTATTTGGAGTCTTGTCATTCCACACTAATTTTTAGACTTTTTAAAATATCTGTTAAAAATGTCACTGGAATTTTGATAGGAGTTGCACTGAATCTGTAGTCTCTTTGGTAGGTATGAACATTTCAATGTATTAATATTTTTTCCATCTATGAGCCTGGAATATCTTTTCATTTATTTGCAACTTCAATTTCTCTCATCAATGTCCTATACATTACAATGTACAGATCTTTCTCCTCCTTGATTAAATTTATTCCTAGGTATTTTATTCTTTTTGAGATAATTATAAGTGAAATTCTTATTGTTCTTGTATAGAAACACAACTGACTTCTGTATATTGATTTTGTATCCTGCAACTTACTGAATTTCTTTATTAGTTCGTACAGTTTTATAATGGAACCTCAGGGTTTTCTATTTAAACTACTGTGTCTTTAGCAAATGAGACATTTTTACTTCTTCCTTTCTTGTTTAGGTGCCTCATTTTTATTTTCAAATTAATTATATTATTCTTCAAATTCTTCAATTTTGGATTATGAAAAATTATAAAATCTAAAATTGAGGGAGCTCTTGGTAACAAAAGTAAATAGGTCTTCATCACTTTGTTTGGGAAAAATTATTTTTGATCCTTTTTGATTTTGTTAATTAGGCAATCAATATAGCACTCTCTGAGATTTATGCTATACATTTTATTCCCCTTTTATAGGCTGTGTTATTTACTTGACATGTAGAAAGTTAACTATACACGTTAGGCAACTTAAAGCACAGAAAAAAATTGTCCTTCTGTTGCTCTCTTTTCCTTGTAGGAACCTCTATTCTATATAAATTTAATTTCTAATTTGTCTACTATGAAATTCACATTTAACACAAATGTACACAAAAACATTGACATTTCTGAGTTATCATAAATGTGTATGCTCTGTGTGATAGGTATACTAATACTAAAGTTATTCAGACTAAATATGATTAATATAATTAATTTTATTTGATTATGTACGCAGTTATAAGCATTTAAATCATTACTCATAATAGCCCTGGCTGGTGTGGCTCAACGGATTGAGCGCTGGCCTGAAAACCAAAAGGTCGCTGGTTCCATTCCCAGTTACAGCATTTGTCTGGATTTCAGGCCAGGTCCCCTTAAGGGACACGTGAGAGGGAACCTATGCATTGATGTCCCTCTCTTCCTCCCTTCCCCTCTCTCTAAAAGTAAATACAATAAAATGTTTAAGAAATGAATTACTACCCATAATAGTGTTATACAAGTCTGTTCGTTTTACATGTTAACTACAAATACAACCAATTCTGACATTTTGGTGAGCTTCAATGATTACAACTTTGATCTTTTATTTAGATCAAATAGAATATTAAAGATGTGAATGCAAAGCACAGAAGCTAAAATAATTTTGCTTGGGGACTTTGCCTCAATTCTGTCAGAGTCCTTGAGTAGCTCTACACCACCCTTGTTTGAGTGAAGAAAAAAAGAACAAAACAATATATTTATGTGTTATCATTTAGTGGGAAAATTTATTAAATGGATGTGTAACACAAGAATCTTGGAATGTATTATTATAATAAGTCTTTTTTCTCCTGTGTGTAGTTTATTTTTAAACATCAATGAAGTTGTCTTAAAAAATGTATAGGGTGATAATTTCTAGACAATAACCGATTTGAGTTAATAAATTCTTCTTTACCATGGAGGATGGTTTTAAAAGGAAATTTCTTTTACATGTACTATGACTGTGTACAGGTTCTTGGTATGTAGATATTGTTTTCTTTACAAAACACGCTGCTTCTTTATAGTAAGTGGCTCTGAATTCATGGCACTCTTTATTCCTCCTATTGGTTAGGGTACCGAGCCATCATCCCTGATAAATCTTCTATTAGTTTTCTCATGTACATCCTGTATGTTCTCTTATACTCACCCTGTACTGACACTAAGGACTTTAAATTGTACCATTTGTTTTTGTTATTGTTTCACTTTTTATAAAACACATCACTTATTTAAATAAACAGAATAAATGTTAACATTATCATTGTATAATAATTCAAACAAATAATAAAACAGTTACCCTGGCTCCTTCCCCAATGCAAGACACTCCGTAAAGGATGATTATGTTATTATTTTGATGTCTGAATATTTTTATATACTAATACACATAATTAACACATATAAAGATAATTTTATCATGTATTATTTATTTTAGTGTGTATAATAGTGATTAAATGTGTCATCAATCTGTTGATTGTCTATTTCTTTTATTATTACATACATATTTATAAAGCAATATCTTGTTTATTATGTCTTGGAAATACTACTATGCCAAGTGAATACACCTTATTCTTTAAACTCATGTACAATATTCTATAGTACATATTGACAGCTCCCCTTTTTCATTATTTATATTGGATAATCACACCCTTTTTTGGTGGCCATAGTAAGAGGAAGGGTATTTTGGAAACAGCAGGATGTTGCCATGGTCACCAACAGAATCTTATTAATTCCAACTTGAGCTCCTGGTCTCCCAACTTAAAGACCACAAGTCATCAAAGCAGGAGGTAGAGGACTTAGGAAAATGCAATTCTAATAACATTAATTTATTTATTCTGACTGGCAAATAGTTCAGTGGGAGAAATAATAGGACAGTAGTGATTTAGATGTTCTGAAACACACTTCAAATTACTTATTTAAAAGAAACTCCAAACCCTTCACACTGAGTTTCCTCCTTTTAATCTAACCAAGATTCCAGACACAAAATCCCTTACAGTGATTTGAAACAGCCCTATGTGTGGCTTTAAAATGTTGCCTGGCCTAAGAATCATGCTAACTAGTCCTATAAATTCACCATTTTGTATGAACATGTGCATATGATTTGGAAAGTAGTCTTTCCTAGATTCTGTGTTTGGTGCCTGCACAGCCTGTCCTTGTTGGTAAAAGTACTTGTACTTTTGTTCAGTCCAAGGGTGCAAAGACAATAATATCCTTCTTTTATCCAAATTACATGAAAAAACAGATGCTTACATAAAGGTCTATCAGTTGGCATTAAACTGATCTGTTTTTTTCTTTGCTTTTGGATTTTATTTAATAGCTTTGTTGAACCATATTTGTCATACTGGACATATTTTAGAAGTATACAACTTGGTAAGTTTTGACCTAGGAATACACTGGTGAAAACAATGACAAAATCAAGATAGTGAACGTATGAAAAGTTCACATAAATTCCCAAGGGAGGGTGCATGATTTGCAGGTCCCAGTGCAAAATAAAAATGTTGGGATCCCTAGTGGGAATGGGGAAGTAAATCTCCTTTTTCAGGGGTTCACAACCTCACCTCTTGGTGGACAGGACACCTCCACGAGGAGGCAAACTTTGTGCTGGATTGCACTTGGTTACTGGATCTGGGTGGCAGAGAATCCTGCAGAGAATGATGCGATACTGCTCGCCAAACAAAAATGGAATTAGATAAATGTATTCACTTCTGTATTTTGTATAAGAAAGAGAATATACTTTAGTTGGAAATGATACAGTTAAGCATCTTGGCCAAAAATTAGGTAAAGATTCATTAAAGACTTTTTATTGATACGAGGGGGAACCCCAAAATGGAATTTATGTATTAAAAATTGTGTATTTTTTCTTACATGTGTAAACTTCAGTCACCTTCAAAATATTCTCCATTTGTTGCAGTATACCTATTGAGACTTTTTTTCCACTGCTCAAAACAGTTTTGAACTCATCTCTTCTGATGTTATTTAGTGCTTCTGCCATTTTTTGGTTTCACTTCTCCCACATTGGCACAATGTTTCCCTTTGAGAACTTTTTTCATTTAGGGGAAAAAAAAGACAAAACCGTCCCTCAGGGTAAAGTCAAGTGAATAGGGAGGGTGGGGTAGGGGGTCATGCCATTTTAATTCAAAAATTGCTGATCACTCGGTATGGTGTGGGCAGGTGCGCTCCTAAATCACCCACCATGAAATGGGCAAACACATTGAAAGAGTTTTCAAAAAAAATTTGCTGAAGCCAAACACAACCTCTCACAATAATGCCAGTTGATACACTGACATAAATGAGTTCCTAAAACAACCTCCTAGCAGGGAAAGCTTTTACTACAAGGGGCCCAGCCTCCAAAAGATAATTCATTCTTTGGGATGGGGTCCCTCCTCATATATATTTCAAACTCATACTTAACATAAGGCTTGAGAGCAACTGCCTAACTTGTAATTTCAGTTAAGAAAAGAAACTGAGGAGCGATTACTTCCTAAATTGTATAACTGTCTAATCACTATGTTGTACACATAATATGAAACTAATATAATGTAACAACTGTACTTTAAAATTTTTTCAAATTATAGAAAAAAGAAAGATACTGAGTTGTTAAAATATGCTTTCTCTATAATCATTAAATGTATAAACATTGCAATATTTATGACTAACTCTAACCATAAATGAATATTAAACAAATATTCATAAATCAGAGTGAATACTTTCTTTGGTAAGGGGTCTGGAGCCATAATATTTTCACTGTTAGTAAGATGAGAGTAGTTAAATAAAACAGAAATTATTATACATGCAAACCTATATGATCAAAAATAATAAAACTTTGAAAGATATTTCATGACATCACAAGACAATTGATATACTGGTAAACATTTATTATAAATGTAAGTATACTTATTTTTATTTTTTAAATTTTTATTGTTAATTCATATACAGTTGTCTCAGTTTAGTAAATGCAAGTATACTTATAAAAAGTAAATAATCTTGAGATTCAGTAATGTCATTTTATTAATGTACCTGTTAATTTCCCTTATTCTGTTATTCAGAGCAGTAATATTATACTCCATTCCATCAATTTAAGACAAATTTTTTTTCACATTTTAACATCTCTGAATGAAGATGAGATGTCTTATAATTAATGGCAGCTCATGACTTAATTAGCAGAATAAGTGTAGAAGAGGACAAGGATCCTCCAATGGGATAAATAGCAGCCCTGGTCGAGATATTGATTTCAGCTTTGTGGTACTCTGAGCTGAGAACTCAGCCATGCTTAACTAGGCTACAGAGCCATGGAAACTGTAAAATAACAATTTTGTGTTGCTTTAAGCCACTAAATTTCTGATAATTTGTTATATAGTTGTAGAAAATTAATACAGATAGCACTGAATTCCCTCAGTTATTTTTATTTGCTTGTTTGGTTTTGGTTTTGGTCTGAGAACTTTTTCCCTCATTTTTTATAATTTTTATTATATATATAGAATTCTGGGTTGTTAGTTGCTTTGTGTGTGTCTGTGTGTGTTTAATTTGTTTGTTGTTCTTTTAGCACAGTAAAGATGAAAACTGTTTCCTGACTTTCATTTTTATGAGAATTTGCTATAATTCCTATTTTTGTTTTAGTGTCTTTAACATGTCTCTTTTAAAATTTGTCCATGATTTTCTATTCAATATTTAGATATATAATTTAATTAATATGTTTGCTTTGGAGGGGGTATTGATATTTATACTGTTTAGAGTTTTCTGAGCTTTTTGGATTCTTAATTTGGTGTCTGTCAAAAAGTTTGGAAAACATGTAACTGACATTTCTTTAAATATTTTTTTCTGCCATGGTCTCTCCCACTATACTTTTCCTTCTGAAATTCCAAATATTTCCATATTAGACTGTGTGATGTTGTGCTGCAGCTCCTGGTGCGCTGTTCTTTGTTTGTGGTTCTTACTCTTTTTTACACTATTTGTTCTAGTTTGCATTTATTTCAAATTACTAATTTCCAAGTTTACTAATTCTTCAGCTCATTTTAGTCTTCTCACTAGACTATGAAAGGGTATTAATTGCATCTATTAATATTTTTTTAGCATTTATATTTTCTGTTTCCTTGTAGTTTCCGTCTCTTATCTGATTTTGTGTGTTGCCCACATTTTCCATTATTTTTAACAAGTTAATTAATTTTAATTTGTTATTCAGATAGTTACAACACTTCATATCTGAAAATCATATCGATTGTATTTTTATAGCTTATTGGTATGTTTTTTTCTTGCTTTAATATGTTTCGCAATTTTTTATTGAAAGATGAAACTTTAGTAGAAGCTGAAGTAAGGAGATTTTCTATCTGAAGTGAACATGACTTTTCTATCTTCTAGGTCTTAAGATTGGTGTTTCAGTTAATCTAAGGTTGGGCTGGATTTGAGATTCGTTATTGTGTTTACCTTCTATAGATCATACACTTCAAATTCTGCCACACCTGTAGTTTATAGCAGGGGTGAGAGTCCCACAAAATAATGTCTCAGCTTCAGTTCATACAGCTGAGTTAAACCTCTTTGTGCTTGTTTTGCTTTGATCTCTCTTTCTGCAGACAGTTATTCCTGGAAATTTGTTAGCTTGGTTAACAGAACAGTGGTGAGTTGGGGAAAAGATGGGATGCTTTCTGTTTTTTGTTTATGTTTTTCTTATTGTCCAGTCCCATACTATTTTGAGCCCAGTTTATTTTCTTGCCTCTTCCCCAGAAAAATTTCTTTTCCCCAGCTGCACTGAATTTTCACCAGTATCCTTAGGGCAAAAATGTCTGTAGTCCTTCCCCCAGTTTACTTATTCTTCTGTGCCGTAGTAGAGAGAGAGGATGGGTTTAGGGATAGATTTGCGCCCATCCTTTACAGCCTCTCTTCCTCTCCCCTTCGTCACCAAAACAAAAATTTATGTAGGTCTCTCCCTTAATTATTACTTATGTGTGCCCAGAGATAAAGGCTACAAGAGGGTGACAGATTCTTCAATGTCTACAATCCCAAAGAATTTCAGGTGTTTTCAGGGACTTGCATTTTGCAAGATTCTTACTGGTTACATAATGAGTAATATATAAAGATATATACCCGAGTGAGTACTCAAGTTACCTTTCTCCCTGCATGCATTAGTCTCCTCTTAAATCTGGGGCCAGTTGGTTGCTCTGCTCTGTAATTACTTGATTAAAAAAATGTCTTTAATATAGACTTAGTTTGGCTTTTATCGTTGCTGTTGTTTTTGTAACTGTGTGAGTGACACTCTTTGCAACTCTCTATACCCTGTAGCAGTAAACTGGATTGCCATTTTTGTTTTGAGAAATATATTTATTTTTTATAAAATGTTATTTTGACTAACATATATAGTGTATTTCAATTATCTTACATGAACTGATTTGTATTTAAAACCTCAGTTTAATTTTTAAAGAGTAATTTATAAAGATATACCCCACAAATAAAAACTCTTGTAAGAGCTTGCTTAAGAACATCGTTGGTAAGAGTATAAAGCAGTACTGAAATCAAAATATTTTAGAATATCTATTCTAGACTCATATGGGGACAAAAGAATGCTGCAAGTAAATGAACAGATCTGTTTGTGTGTAGGTGAATCCTATATGCTCTACTGTACTTCTGATTAAAAACAAGTAAGACTTTCAAAAGTTCTCCAACAATAATTTCAGCAACCTTATAAAATCTTGCATCTTTCTCAAGATCTATAATTTAAAGTTGCTCTCATTTTCTATTATATTTGCACTATAATGTCAGATGTTCTCTTCATCTAAGATTCAATCAAAGATTGACAGGTAACATTCAACTGGAATGAATCCTCATGTTAAGTGATGAGCATTTAGTTAGAAACTTAATTTAAGTAATTAATACATTAGTAAATATTTGCGCAATATAACAATTTTTTAAAAGAACTTTCTAATTCTAAAGATTTGTTTAATGCATGGTTAGGTGATGTGATCAGTTCTGTAATTGGGAGCTTTATCTTTTATCCAGTGGCAACAAGATCGATGGTTTTTGTGTGTGTATGGTTCAGAATATTTTCATTGGAAAAGTATCATACATGTTATTTGTGTGTTGAGGTGTGCATATATATTTATGCATAGCACACTCATACACTGAAATTCTTCCCAATTGCCAAAATCAGTTAATTACCTCACCAGGATCATAAGTATCACATTATCAAATCGTAATGTATATATCAAGTAAAATATGATCTTTTGCTCTAATTCTTGCTTTAATGAATTCCAGAAGTAATCCCATATGATTCTTCTGTCAGGAAGTGTGAGAATTAAAGCTGTTCCTTTTGTTGCTTTTCACTCACTGTGAAAATAGAGCAAAGAACAGTCCCTTTGGCACAATCATCAAAACTATGATTAGGCTGGTTAAGATGCAGATGCATTGAAGCTTATCTTTTATCTGTGGTCCAAAAGTGATACCTGATTTATTTGAATTTTTCTAACCCACTGTTTCCATGCCTTCTATACAATTGCGTACTGCTGTTACCAGCATCTAATTAAGCAAGCACAACTGGAAATTTTGTATGCACATTTGCTATATATGTCTCTCTGATATCATTTGAAACCTGTTTTCCTACCAGTAATATACTCCTTAGGCATAACATGAGGGCAGAATGGTAATTTAGTGGTGTTCTGCACTGTATTACCATTGCGTGAGGAATCACAGACCATAAATTTTTAAATTGAAAAATACCTTCTATTTGTTTTTTTTATATTTCTTTTAAAGTATTTGCCACTTGGTACAAATACACATTTTATAAGGATACAAAAACATAAGGATTATAAAATTGGATGCCAAATCAGTATTTTTATGAAATACACAATAAAGTCTTATTTAAAATTTCAAGCAGAGGAGGGCCTTTATGTGTGTGTGTGTGTGTGTGTGTGTGTGTGTGTTTAAATTAAGGTAACATTGGTTTATAACATTCTATGAGTTGAGGTACACAGCATTACAATCCAAAATCTATGTGTACTACATCATGCTTATCACCAAAAATCTACTTTCCATTTATCACCGTGCAGGTGACTACATTTTCCTTTCAACTCCATTCCCCTCTGGTAATCACCAATCTGTTGTCTGCCTCTATAAGTTTGTCTCTGTTTTGTTTTGTTAGTTTGTTAATCTGTTTTGTTTTTCTTTTTTGTATTCTACATATTAGCAAATCAGTAGAGTACTTGTTTTACATTCCGACTTATTTCACTTAGAATAATATGCTAAAAGTCCATTTATGTTGTTGCATTTGGTAAGAATTCACATTTTTGTGGCTGAGTAGTATTCTATGTATACATGCGTGTATACATGTATATATGTATCTATACACACATAATTACACTCAATTTTCTTTATCCATTCATTCATCAAAAGACACAAGTTGTTTCTAAATCTTGGTTACTATAAGTAATGCTACACTTGGTTACTGTAAATGCTGTAAATAAACTTGTGCTCAGATATTTTCAAATTAGTGCTTTTATATTCTTTGGATCAATATACAGAAGTAGAATAGCTAGATCATGTGGTAATGCTATTCTTAATTTTTTGAAAATTCATACTTTTTCCATAGTGGCTGTACTAATAATATGCATTCCCACAAATAATGTATGAGGATTCCCTTCTTTTTTTTTTTTACATCTTTTCTGACATGTGTTGCTTTTTGTCATTTTGGTGTGTCATTCTGATATGTGTGAGATGATATTGTGGTTTTGATTTGTATTTTCCTAATAATTAGTTATGTTGCACAGATATTTTTTCATGTACCTGTTTGACGTCTATATATCTTCTTTGGAAAACTGCTTAATCTGATCTTCTGCCCATTTTTCAATTGAGGTGTTTGTTTTTTGTTTATATTTTTGTTGAGACAGATAGGTTCTTTATATATTTTGGAAATTTACACCTTATTGGATGTATGATTTGTAAATATCTTTTCCCTTTCAGTAGGTTGTCTTTTTATTTTGTTGATGGTTTTCTTTGCTGTGTAGAAATTTTTCAGTTTGATGTAGTCCTCCTGGTTTACTTTTGCTTTTGTTTCCTTTGCCATTAAAATTGAATCCACAAAACATCACAAAGAGCAGTGTCAAAGACCTCTGTTTATATTGTCTTCTATGATTTTTATGGTTTCAGAACTTTTGTTCAAATTTTTAATCCATTTTGAGTTATTTTTTGTGTATGGTCTAAGAGAGTCATTTAGTTTCATACTTTTCCATGTGTCTTTCTAGTTTTTCCAAGATGACTTATTGCAGACTTTTTTTCCCTTCATTCTGTGTTCCTTGTGACTTTATCATAAATTACTTATACCTATAAATGTAGGTTTATTTCTGGGCTCTTGATTCTATTCCACTGATCCATATGTCTGTTTTTCTGCCAATATCATGCTGTTTGTGGTACTACAACTTTATAGTATAGTTTGCAATTATGGAGAGTAACACTACTAGCTTTGTCCTTTACAAGAAATGCTGTGAATATTAGTTCCATAGTAATTTTAGGGGTTTTTTTGTCTTAGTTCTATAAAAAAAATTCCATTGGGATTTTGATAGGTATTGCACTAATGGGTAGATTGCTTTAGAAAGTAATATGGACATTTTAATGATATTAATTCTTCCAATTGATGAACATAAAAAATATTTTTATTTCTTATGTCTTCTTCAATTTATTTCAACAATGACATATTTTCCAGTGTACAGGTCTTTCACCTCGTTGGTAAGTTTAACTTTAGACACTT
The DNA here is from genome assembly GCF_021234165.1 of Pteronotus mesoamericanus. Taxonomy (NCBI): domain Eukaryota; kingdom Metazoa; phylum Chordata; class Mammalia; order Chiroptera; family Mormoopidae; genus Pteronotus; species Pteronotus mesoamericanus. The sequence continues at coordinate 26,594,236 of NW_026555245.1, read as the reverse complement.
TATTTTTGTTACAATAGTAAATGGTATTATTTTTTATTACTCTTAAGATCTTTTATTGTTAGCATACATGAATTTTTACAACAGATTTTTGTATATTGATTTTGTACTCTATAACTTTACTTGTTTATTACTGCTAATGATTTCTGGTGGAGTCTTTAGGATTTTCTATATATGAAGTTATATTCTTGACAAATAGTGACAGCTTAACTTTTTTTTCCAATTCAGAGGCCTTTTATTTCTTTTTTCTTGACTAATTTCTCTAGCTAGAACATCTAATACTATATTGAATCATAGTGGTGAGAGTGTGCTTCCTTGTCTTGTTATTGATCTTAGAGGAAAAGCTTTCATTTTTTTTAATGCTGAGTACAATAATTGCTGTGGGTTTTTCATATATGGCCTTTGTTATGTTAAAGTGCTTTCCTTCTAAGCTCATTTTATTGAGAATTTTTATAATAAATGGATGTTGAATTTGTCAAATACTTTTTCTGTGTCTATTGAGATGATCATATGATTATTACTGCACATTTTGTTGATTTGGTGTATCACGATGATTGATTTGCAGGTTTTGAAACATCAATGCGTTCCTGAAATATATCCCACTTGATAATGGTGTATGATCTTTTTAATTTATTTTTGTATTTTGTTTACTAATATTTTGTTGAAAATTTTTGCAACAATGTTCCTTAGAGATATTGGTCTGTAATATTTTAGTTGTGTGTATATGTTTTCCCTGTCTGGTTTCAGAATCAGAGATATGTTAGTATTCTAAAATGAATTAGAAAGCATACTCTCCTCTTCAGTTTTTTGGAATAGTTTTAGAAGGATAGGTTATTAAATTTTTGAAAATTTGTAGAATTCACCAGTGAAGCCATCTGGTTGAATTTTTGCTTGTTGTGAGGTTTATATTACTGATTCAATCGTACTAGTGAGCAGTCTATTCAGATTTTCTATTTCTTCATGATTCAGTCTTGCAAGATTGTATGATTCTAAGAATGTATTCACTTCCTCTCAATTTTCCAACTTTTATTTGTATAGCTATTTATAATAGCCTATTATGATCCTTTGTATTTTGCAGTATCATTGTACCTTCCTTTTTGCTTCTGATTTTTATTTCACCCTTTTCTCTTTGTTTACCTAGTGAATGTAGCTAAAGTTTTGTCAATTTTGTTTATCTTTTCAAATAGCCAGCTGTTAGTTTCATTTATCTTTTCTATTGTCTTATTTAATCTCTATTTCACTTATTTCTGCTCTGGTTTTTATTATTTTATTTCTTCTAATAATTTTAGGCTTCGCTGGTTCTTCTCTAGCTTCTTTAGATGTATTGTTAGAGAGTTTATTTGATATTTTTCTTGTTTATTAAGGTAGGCTTTTATTACTATAAAATTCCCTATTAGTAACATTTCTGATGCATCCCATAAATTTAATGTTGGATTTTTAGTTTTATTTGTCTCCATGTATTTTTCATATTTTAAAATTGTCTCATTGAACTAATAGTTGTTCAGTAGCAAGTTGTTTAATCTCCACTTATTTATAATTTTTCCAGTTTTCTTCTTGTAGTTGATTTCTAGTTATATACTATGGTGATCATTAAAAGACACTTAAATTTATTGGGACTTATTTTGTGTCCAAACATATAGTCTGTTCTTTAGAATATTCTATGTGCACATAAAAAATGTGTATTCTGTTGCTTTAGAATGGAATGTTTTAAGTGTGTTCATTTGTTTCAATATGTCATTTAAGGCCAATGTTTTCTGTTGATTTTTTCCCTATGCAATCTACCTATTGATGTAAGTGAGGTGTGTAAACTCCCCTGCTATCATTATGTGGTTGTCAGTTTCACCTTTTAGGTCTGTTAATAGTTGCCTTATATATTTTGGTTCTTCTATGTTGGAAATATATATATATATATTTTTATAAATGTTATATATTCTTTATATATTGTCTTCATTAGCATTATATAATGTTCATCATTGTCTCTTGTTACCTTTTATTGACTTAAAGTCTGTTTTGTCTGATATAGATAAGGCTGTGTGTGTGTGTGTGTGTGTGTGTGCGCGCGCGCGCGTGCGTGTTTTGGCTGCCGTTTTCTAAGAGTATCATCTTCCATTACTTTACTTCCATTACTTTTTTACTACGAGCATGTTTCTCTTTAAAACACAGTCTTTTGCAACACACAGTTATGTGTCATTTTTTTACTCATCCCACCACTCTGTATCTTTTTGTTGGTGAGTTCACCCTGGTTTGCATTTGGAGTAATTATTGCTATATGGGAGATTCCTACTGCTATTTTATCTTTTGTTTTCTCTTTGCTATGTAACTCCATTGTTTCCTTTCCCTTGTGAATATGTCCATTATTTTAATTTGGTGGTTTTTATTTTTTTTCAATGTTTAGTCTCCTTTAATGACCTCCATCTCCCTGAAGAACAGGTGTAGGCGGCTAGGCAGTGGCAAAAGATGCTCACTTGAAGATCTTGTCCTGATTGAAGGCTTTGCCCACATGCTGGAATGCATCATCCCAGCAAAAGTACTCTCAAACCAGTGTCTGTGTCTCCTCGCTGCCAGGACCCAGTTTCTGCCACATGTATGACTCGTAGTCCACCTGCCAATCTGGACTCAGTGGAGAGGCAAGTTCCTGGCCTTGGAAGACCCCAACTCCAGAAATGGAGCTCCTATTATTGGTGCCAAAGAAGATGACACTGGCAAGGGCATTCTTCTTCAGCTTGTCCAAGCGCTGGAATATTCTAGTGGTAAGGTTGCAATTCATGAATATTTGGTTGAGCTCTTTGGGGAAGCAGTACTCATAGTACCACAGGGACCAGCCATCTTTATGATGTTTTTATTGTTTTCTTCTTCTTTTTTTTGTTTCATGGCTTTGGTCTAGATTGTTATTTTGTGTTTGCCATGTGGTTTGTATAAAACATATAGATAAATTGGTGTTTTTCTGCTGAAAGAATCTTAAGTTCATTACCTATAAAGGTCCCATTCTTTCCTTTTTCCCATTTTATGTTTATGTTGTCACAAATTGTCCTTGTTGATGTTATGTATTTATTACTAAATAGCTATCATTATTTTTAATGTTTTCCCTTTTTATCTTTATGCTAAACTTTAGTGATTAACACCTTATTCTGAAATTGCTTTGTAATTATTTGATTCTTTCTATTTATTTATACTATTACTCAAAGTTTTATGTTCACTTTCTTTTTTTATTTCTTGAAATGAGCTCCTTTTAACATTTCTTATAAGGTAGATTAGTGGTAGTAAACTCTCTTATTTGATTTGTCAGGTGAAATCATGTGTTTCTGCTTATTGGAAGTTTAACTTTGCTAGAGATTCTCAACTAATAGTTTTATCTTTAAATATTCATATTTGAAGATGTCATTTTACTCTCTCTTTCCCTTAAAGTTTTGGCTCAGAAATCTGCTGATAGCCTAATGGGTGTACCTTTGCAAGATAGTCTTTTTTTCCCCTGGATGCCTTTAAAATTCTCTTTATCATTGAATTTTGACAGTTTTAATATAATATATCTTGAAAGTCTTATTGCAACTGAGATAATTAGGTGTTCTGTAAGCTTCATCAATTTGTGTATTCAAGTCTTTCCTAAGGTTGGAAATTCTCATCTGTTATTTCTTTAAATAAGCTCTCTTCTTCCTTCTCCTTCTCTTCTTCTGGGATACCTATTATCCTTATTTTGCTATTTCTATTTGAGCCAGAGAGTTCTTTTAAGTTTTTGTACTACATTTTAGATCTTCATTCTTTCTCCTTTAACATGTGAAACATTTCTAGATTTCTACCTTCAAGCTCACTAATTCTTTCTTTCATATGGTCTGCTCCATTTCCATTGCTTTCTATTGAAAGCAACAATGCATCCATCTTATTTATTGAGTTCCTTAGCTCCAGAATTTCTATTTGGTTTTATTTTAGAGTATCAGTCACATTGGTAAAGTACTCCTTCTGTGCATTAAATTTATTCCTGAGCTCATTGAGTTTGTAAATTTTCTTATAGTTTGTTGAGTTTTTTTCATGGAAGCTATTTTGAATTCTGTATTGGTTAGATTCCAGTCTTCCATGACCTTACATTTATTGTTTGGAGAATGCCATTTTTCTTGTGCTATCATGTTACTGTAACTCTGTATAGTGTTTGGATAAATTGTTCCTCTGCTGGTGCATTTGAAGTAGCTAACACCTTTCTGAGATGCCTCCAGTTATATTTGAGACCTAGTGTTTTTCACCTTTCACTGACTTTGCTAGTCACAACACCAGTACCCTTGTTATTGCTGCTTATACCTTAGAGATCACTAGTATCTTACTGTTGGTGGTGTCATTGGGTTGTGGATGTACCACTGTTCCTAAAGCTTTTGGCCTCGAGTGCCGTAGCAATTTCTGGGACCTCCAGTTTTGGGTGCTGCTGTGAGCTGCTGTGGACACCAGGGTCTTAGGTGTAGCCCCTGGGAGGGCAGAGGCCAAAGTCACTGTTGCTGGTGGTGAGAACTCAGATCTTGGTCTTGGCAGCCACCATTACTCATGGAGCCTTTGGCCTTGGACAGCACTGCAATTATTGGAGCCTCGGGGCACAGGTTGCAGCGCCGCTACTCTGTTTTCACCACGATGTACAATCCCCCCACCTTCGGATGCACAGGTGTATAGATCTTTAAGGTGTCCTATTGTGCTGTGCAGATGATCCTATTTTGGGCTGTGGATACACTACTACTTGTTGTAATTTAAAAGGAAGAGACAAAGGGAATGACTCATACCACCATGATGCTGACATCATTCTCTGTATTTCATTTTCATTGTACACATTTTCACTAGTCATTTCCATGTAGGTGTTCCCTAAGGTAAACCTGGAAAAATCAGATTTGCTAAGGGTTTGCTTATAAAACCTTGTTAACCTTATATCACTTCAGTTTTCTCAATTGTTGTACTAGATGGCATAATTTAGGCATTAGTACATAAAGATATCTATATACACCTCTATGTATAATTTATTGAAATATAACTTTTAATAGCATAACATTGGTAATAATTTAAATGGCCAAATTAAATGACTCCTTAAATATAATAAAAGATTAGAATTTACTACTAAGCAACATTTCCAAAAGATTAAGGTAAATCTATGCATACAAAACTAGGAAACAATCAATGATATATTTTAAATTTAAAATTAAGTTGTTTAATGTTATATATTTTAAAATGGAACTGCCTTTTGACCTAGCATTTCCACTGCTGGAATTATACCCTAAGGATCCAAAACACTAATTCAAAAGAACCTATGCACCCTAGTGTTCATAGCAGCACAATTTACAATAGCCAAGTGCTGGAAGTAACCTAAGTGCCCATCAGTAAATGAGTGTATCAAAAAACTATGGTACATTTACACAATGGAATACTACACAGCAGAAAGGAAGAAAGAGCTATTACCTTTTGGGACAACATGGATGGAACTGGACAGCATTATGCTAAGTGAAATAAGCCAGGGGCGAAAGACAAATACCATATGAGCTTACCTACAAGCGGAGCATAATCAACAAAACAAACAAGCAAGAAAAATATAACCAGTAACATTGAAAGGAAAAACAAATTGACAGTAACAAGAAGGAAGGAGGGAGGGAGGTTGGTGGGGAAAAGAAGGGGAAGGGTCAAATCAGGGAACATGTATAAAGGGCCCATGGACAAAGCCAAAGTGGGGAAGGATTGAGGGTGGGAGGTGGGGTGAGTGGGGCAGGGGAAAGTGGTGTTGGGAAAATGGAGACATATGTATTTGAACAATAAAAAAAAGGGAGAGAAAGAAAAAAAAAGTGATCATGGGGATGTAGAATACAGCATAGGGAATAGAGTCAATAATATTTTAAGAACTATATATGGTGTCAGATGGGTGCTAGAATTATCAGGGAGATCACTTCATAAGTTATAGAGATGTCTAACCACTATGTTGCACTCCCGAAACTAATACAATACTGTATTTCAACTATAATTAAAAGTTAGTTTAAAATTTACAAAAATAAGCTTAAAAAAGAAAATAATATAATTAATAAATAATAAAAAATAAATGTGTTAATTACATGGATATATATTTATGCATAGAGATAGATTTTTATGACCTGGGTGAGGGAAGGCATGAAAAAGGTAGCAATAGGTATCTATGGGGTAAATACTTGAAGGAAGATCAAGGAGAGGAATTTTTTTTTTTGACTTGTGGAATTCAAAAGGAAAATGAAGGACTTTAGATACTATTTACTATTTAGTAATTTCATTTTTCCATAAAGATTATGTAAATCTCAAAATCAATAATAATTTACAGTTATGCATTTCTGGTGTTAGTGATACAAAAGTTTTAGCCTTGCATGTGAATGTCATCTATTAGTGTTGATGACTGACAAAGCAAATATACTTCACACATCTTCCCTTGGAATTCTGATCCAATTGACAAGAATGACGTCCCTTAAATAAGATAGATCATTATTCCCCCCTCTTTCAGTATCATCTGATAAATCTAGGCTACCAATGCAATGTCACCTGATAAGGTCATTTATGGACCCAAATTTCCTCTTAAATACTGTTTTCACAAATGTGTTCTTCAACAAAGTCAGAGTTGGATGATTGAATATCTGAATGAAGAAAGAGAGAAAACCCAAAGAAGCAGTTTTCCTATAGGCAGGAGAGAGCCTCAGGTGGGTGCTTTTTATTTTGCTCTCATTCCATTGGTGATAACCTGATCACAAAACCACACATATACAAAGAGAGTATGTGTAGGTATGTGTATATGTATATTCTTTATCTACCCTGCCCTTAGCCCACCGTTTAATATGTTTTGTGTATCTGTTCTTATTTTAATATAATCTTGAAAAATATGTTATTTGTGTCAGAATTTCTAGAGTGGATGACTGTATTCTTTAAATAGATGCCAACTACCACAGTGCAAAAAGTACCGTCTTTTGTCCATTAGAAAATGAGGTTACAAATATAAATAAATAATAAATTTCCCCTCTATCTTTATTGGTCATATCAATTAAATGTTGCAGATCACACTGATGTCTTCTTAACATTATTTCTTTCAAAGTTCAAATAATGTTACACACTAATGAAAACCTTCATTCAAAATATCAATTATACAAATCTACTCACAAGTACCCCTAAAATGGTTGCTAGCCAGGGATACTATGAATGGTATTACTGAATGATATTACTATAATATACCCAGTTTATTATAAAATCCCTAATGTCCTATAAGAAGAAAAATAAAATCAAAGCTCTAACCATTTCCATCAAAAGTTTAAAAGGCATTGTCCTTGGCCTCTTTAAAAGAATGTGTACATTTTCAGATTTTTGTAAATTATGTTTTGGCTCCAGGAAATAGTACAGTCAGTTTTGTGGATACTAATATTTCTCAAACAAAACAAGTATTATTTTCTATGGGATTAATGTAACTCTTCTTGATTTCTATATTGTATTTTAACATTTCATTTTTTTAATATCATGTAATCATTTTTAACAAGAGTTAATTTAGGTCATTTCCTACTGTTGCATCAGTGAGCATAAATTGCTATTCGATTGTGTCAGCTTTCTACTCTGAGTCAATGACCCATAGAACCACTTATGTGACAAATGCAAAATGATTCCGTTAATGCACAACAGTTTTCTAGTTTCTCTAATCACTAGAAAAATAGCATTTAATATGGACATTCTTCATTTTATTGAAGAAACCTATAAACTAAACTCTATTTTAGTGCCAAATTTCTTGTCATTCTCTATAATTTCTACTGTCAATCACAACTCAATTGTTTCTCATTAAGCTTCATTCCTGATAAATATTCTCAAACTAGTCTTTCAAGGATTACTGTTTAGTCAACTAATACCTTTGCCCTTTTTTCATTCTCAATCTTAGCTTTTAGTCATTATTGAAGATAACATATTTTAATGGTTATGTCACATTTATATAAACCTGAAATTTAAATTCCATGCATGCCTTTGAATGTTACTTAAACTGTCAAATCCTTTTTTACTTCATAAAAAGTGGTTAATGCTACTGTTTTAAAGAGATTATTTTACATTAAGTGAGATAAGGTATAAAGAGCAGTTATCACAAGATCTGGTACATATTAATGATAATTATTAATGCTATACATGATTCCTATTCTCAGTATTCTTGATCTGTCATTTTCTGTGAAATATATGATGTCAGTTTTCACCCTACTTTTCTGAATATTTCTTCTAATGTCTTTGGTCATTATTCCTTCATTTAAAATTTTTATTTATCTTTTCCTCAAAGTGTTTTCCTGTCCACAGTCTTCCCTGGGTGTCCTTATCCTCCTTTTTTGCTGTGGACTGTATTACACCCCCAAATTCACACGTTGTAACCTTAATCTCCAAGTGAAGGTTTTTGGAGGTGGGGTTGGAGACCTCATGATGGGATTAGTGCCCTTATAAATAGAGAAATAGGTGAGTTTGCTTCCTCTCTCTGCCACATGTGGCTACCACTGACCATCTGCAAACTAAGAGGCAACCTCAGACATAATCATACCCTAAACTTGGACTTTGCCGCTTTCAAAACTGTGAGAAATATATGTTTGTTTTTTAAGCCAGTCAGTCTATGGTATTCTGACTAATGACAGTCTGAACTAAGACAATCTTGGAATCAAAAACCACTTCCTACTTACAATCATTTAAATTCTGGCATATAGATCTCTAAGGATACTTGCTCTCTTAAGAACACCTCTTAAATTTTACATTTTTCTATTTATTTCTAAATGTCTTGTAGCTCAGTCTCCACATACTTACAGTCTGAATTAAGCTGGTTCCTAACTAAACTCATTCTGATTATTCTCAAATTTCAGGTAGTGCTACTTCTATACTCATAGTATCTTACTTTTGAATCTGTTGTAATCTCTCACAGTTAATTATTTGCCTAATAACCTTAATTCTGCCATCAGCATAACTCCATTCATATCCATGTGTTTCCACTCTGTTACACTCAGGCTCTCCTACATCCTTTTGCATCGATGTCAGATTAAACCTATTTATCCATAGTCCAAGGATATATTTGCTTCCCGATTATTAACTAGGATGCTAGAATAGTCATGATTCAGTCCTTTTTATCTCATCATAAAAAGTGACCCTCAATATTGATAACTAGAAAAGTTAAAAGCAGAAAAATATTCAATTATATTAGATAAAAAGGAGCAGGATGAGGAATTGTACAAAAATCCTTATATATAAAGGTCTGGGGAATGCTTTACCTGGATAGAAAAAGTAATAGGTTGTATAACAACTTATTTGCACTTGAGAAAGTGTACATTTAGTAAAGGGATGCTATCCAGACATAATACTATTTGAAAAATCTACAGAAATCATAGGAGGCTGGTTCTTGAAACAGATTTCTTAAATGATCAAAAGTATTGTCAACTTCTAAAGTTATTCTGAAATCATAGTGAGTTAGACATGCATGGGCCCTGAGTTCCTAGCAATGGACAACTGTAGGATGGGACCTCACCCCCAGGGTGACCTTTTCTCTACTTACATACCGCTGGTCATGCATTTAGACCTCCTGACCTTTCCACTATTGGCATATCACTAGTCATGTGGCAAAGTTGGAACAAGAAAGGAGGATAATACCCTCATAGAACCACCACACAAGCCCTAGCACGACCACCTCCTTGAACATTAAGCCCTAGAGATAACACCTAGACCTCACCTGTGTTTCAGCTCCAGGCCCAGAAAAGCACAAGTCCAGGCAGAGCAAAGCCATGGCTGACATCAGGACTAGCTGTGAAGACTAATGACCACCTGTCCTGGAGCTTCCAATCAATCAGTGGAGACAATGACCCTGAAGGGACACACCTAGAAAGCTAATGAATATTCTATTGAGACCTTCAGTAAAATCCCCGAAGATGAAGAACCCAGAACAACTCTCTCTTGAGGATTCTAGAGCCTCCCTCCCCTCTTGCCTCAGGCTGCCCTCTCTCTCTCTCTGTTTCTGGAGCACGCCATGACTTCGCCCACTCCCTTCTTTCCCCAGGTGTGATCTTTTTGCCTTTCTTTCTCCTAAGCACCAACGATCCTTCTTTGCCATTGTAACTTGCTTCCTGAGTTCACACGGCCCACTGGGCTCACTTCTTCCACGGTTCACTTCTTCTACTCCAGTGATTTTCTAAATAAATTTCCTCATATAATTTGAGTTCTTGTCTCTGAAGTCTTTCTTAGCTAAACTCAAGAATCAAGATCCATCATGTGATATCACATAACCACTAACAATTTTACTTACTTCCCTGTAAGTAATTAATTAGAAAATATATGAGTGCTATTAAGGGAATTAATAGAATCCTTGTCTTCAGAATTTGTGAAATTTTTATTTGGTTAAGGAATCACCAAAATTTTATTTATATGGGTAGAGGCTAAAAATCTTATGATCAGTCATTCTTTGTTTACAATATCAATTAAGGTTACTAATTGCCGTTTTGAGGGTTAAAACAATTGGCTGAAGTAAATAAAGGCAATTTTAAGTAGCTCTGTGTGATGTGGTCCATAGGTCTATTTGACATATACTACTTTATTTTCAATGTTGTTGATAAATAGTACAGATGTAGAAAGGGGCAGATGATGGAAACTTACAGATCTAAATACAAATATAATTTTTCATCCTAACCTCATGAACTGAAATATTCTTTCTGAATGTTCAGAATAAAGAAAAACATATTGAAGACTGAGCCTTGAAAATTAAAAGGGCAAATGAAGATTTTGTTTTTCAAAGTCCCTTATTAAAGTATAAATTCACCAGGAGGGCTGATACCTTAAACTTTGTCAGATAACACCTTAGGTTTCAGCTCTCACCTTAATTAACAGCTAACACTTTAGCAGAGACTAGCAATCATGTACAGCCTACCTTTGAGATCCCAGGAAGGAAAAGGTGAAATGTCAGGAGAGGCAGATGAAGCTGAGTCTAAACAGAAGTGCCCAACATACAAAACCTATGGCATCATTTTCTGACAGCCAGCTTACCACCTAAAACACCTTGCTCTCTTAGGAAGAAAAACCGTTCCTGAGAAATCTGAAGTTAAATATAGCAGGAAAAGGTTTTGTGTTTTCTCCCTGCCCACTTTCATCACCTTCTTCATTACTACTCCTCCCCCTTCAGAGCAAAGTTGTCTTTGGTAAGATGGTGATAAATATTAATATATAAAGGATTGCTATGAGTGAAAGGGTCTGTTAACAAGAGAAAAACCTTTTTAAAGTTCCATTGTAAAGATTTTTAAATACTAATGAATTGTATGTATATATTGATTTGGCTTATTTCTAATTTTAAAATCAAGACATAAAGAAAGAAGTCAGAAAACTTGAAGATGCACTTATCATTATATAAATGCCCTAAGGCTTTCCAGAATGTATACATGTTCAAACAATATATTCTTGGTAGTCTTTTTTCAACATAGGAGTATAATGAGTTTCTCTCTTCACTCTCAGCATATTTCAGGTATGATTTGAGTCTGCCAATGAAAAAAAAGAAAAATTGAGAGCATATAGTATAAAATACAAAGATAGAGCCCTTAAAAATATAAGTGCAAATATATTTAGATAAAATTATTAAATGTCTATATAACAAACATCCGAGAAAGTTAAGTAATATATGAAAAAAAGAAAGTAAAGGCTTTCTTTTACTTGTCAAGTGATTTACAAATTCTTTTACATAGGAAAAAAAGTAAGCAAATGGACAGAATATTGTACAAGCAATAGTCAGGAAAAAATATAAAGGGAAATCTATAAGAAGAAATGGTCAATCTCATGATAGAAATAAGTAAAAAAAAATTAGATGCTATTTTATACATCTAGCAGTTATTTGGGAAATATAATTTGGCAAAAGCCTGTCACAATTAAAATGCATGGATAGGCCTAATAATTCCAGGATGAGGAAATTATTATAGATATATCAATATTCAAAGATAAATTCAGTAATGTTTGATAGTGTAACAAGGTCTGTCTGTAAGGTTACCAGCCATGCAATATAAAAAATAGGGACATTTATTGAAAAAGATACAAGATATAAGAAACACTGTATATAGGACAGTGATGTCTCAGTCCCCTTCAAAGTAGGCACCTTGGGACCCCACATAGATCTCCCAATTGTCATCAGCTGCCCTGTCGTATTTTCCTGAATCTCATCAACAGTCTGAAATCTCTTTTCTTTTAAAGGTGATTTTAGTTTTGGAGAACATCCAGAAGTTGCAGGAGGCCTAACCTGGGCTGTAGGCAGGCTGAGTCACCTGGCTGATTTGATGTTTCACTAAAAAACTCTGCATGAGATGTGATGCACGAGCATGCATGCTATAATGATGAAGCTATCAATCACCAGTTGCCCAAAGCTGTATCCTTCTGAATCATTCAAATAGTCCGCAGAGATGTTCAAACTTAACATGAAATTTGATGTAATTTCATTGCTCTTGCCATTCAGTCTTTTTGAATGCTATGTCCACACAATACACATGCTTACTCAATGGTTTCTACCGCCCCCACTGACTAGTACAATGAAGTCATCATCGTTCACACATGCACATTCCAGTCCACTCTCCTTGACTGCCAAGTTACTTCGACGTAATGCAAACTGTTCTTGTTATTAACAATGATTGGACTTTTTCAGGACAGAACTCTACTCAGCCATAAGAAAAGATGAAATACTGCCTTTGCAACAAACACGGATGGATCTTGAGGATATATACCATGCTAATCAAATTAAGTGACACAGAGAAAGTCAAGAACCGTATCATTTCACTTATGTGGTTAGAGTACTGAAGGCAACAACTGAACAAACAAGAAAAATAAACAAACAAAAACTTGTAGACATGGAGGGAAGGGGGGTGGAAGAGTATAAAAGTAAAGGGGGATCAAATATTGGGTTAGCCAAAAAAGTTCATTTTTTTCCCCATAAGGTTGCTCTAATAGTGCTCAGTTGTCTTTAACTTCATTCAAAACATTTAAAAAAAATTTTTTATTGTTCCAATACATTTGTCTCCATTTACCCACCACCACACTCCTCTGCCCCACCCACCCCCACCTCCCCGCCTCAATCCTTCCCCACCTTGACTTTGTCCATGTGTCCTTCACACCTGTCCTTGATCTGACCCTTCCCCCTCCCCTCCCTGCTACCCCATTCCGTCCTCCCCTCCTGTCCCTGTTGGTTTCTTCTTTCTTTCAATGTTGCTAGTCATATATTCCTTGCCTGCTTGCTTTGCTGTCTAGGTTCCACTTATAGGTGAGATCATATGGTATTTGTCTTTCACCACCTGGCTTATTTCACTTAGTATAGATTGTAACGTGACAGCTGTCATATCAGTGTGCATTTAAAAAAACATCAAAATTGGTGAATTTTTATGTGGCCATTTTAATATTGAAGATGGAATAAAATATGCAACATTTTTGGCATATTATACTTTATTATTTCAAGAAAGGTAAAAATGTCAATAAACACAAAAAAAACTTGTGCAGTGTGTGAAAAAAGTGCTGTGACTGATCAAATGTGTCAAAAATGGTTTGCAAAGTTTCATGCTGGAGATTTCTCTCTGGATATTGTTCCATGGTTGGGTAGACGAGTTGATATTGATAGCAATCAAATTGGGACATTAATTGAGAACAATCAACATTCTGCCATGGGAGAGATAGTCGACATACTCAAAATATCTAAATCAATAAGCTTATTGATGAAAATGAAAACTGTGTCTCTTATTTTATGGAAAAATCCATATGGACTTTTTGGCTATCCCAATTTACGGTGACAGATGATTTGACTTTGGGTGATGGGCACACAATGCAATATACTGATGATGTATCATAAAATTGTAAACTTGAAAACTACATAATTTTATTAACCAATTTTACCCCAATAAATTTAATATAAAAAGGATATGTGAACCCCTGTGTTCATTGCAGCATTATTTACAATAGCCAAGATATGGAAGCAACTCAAGTGCCCACCAATAGACAAGTGGATAAAAATGTGCTACATATATGAATGGGATATTACTAAGCCTTAGAAAAAGAATAAAATCTTACCATTAGGGACAAAATGGCTGGAACCAGAAGTCATTATTCTAAGTGAAATCAGTCAGAGAAAGACAAATACCATATTATTTCACTTATATGAGAAATTTAAAGAAGTAAACAAACAAACATATAAGCAACATAGAAACGGACTCAAAGATACAGAGAACAGACTGATAGCTGCTGGGGATGGGGGGAGGTAGGAAACTAGATGAAAAAGGAGAAGGGATTAAGAAACAAACAAATTGGTAGTTACAAATTCAAATTGGTAGTTTAAATTCAAGGGAATTTAAAGTATAGCATAGGAAGTATAATCAATACTATTTCAGTAATTATGTATAGAGCCATGTGGGTACTTAAAATATCAGGGGGAGCATTTTGTAAAGTACATGATTGACTAATCACTGTGCTGTACCCCTGAAACTAATACAAAATAATAGATTGCAAACTATAATATAAAAATAAAATTTAAAATTTTAAAAATTGAGGCAATCAAAATACATAAGTGAAAAGTTGTGATTCAAGATGATTATCAATTTAATGTAAACACGTATACAGTGCAGTAGGAACAAGATAGAAAGCTTTAGATCTATTTGGTAATGCTGGAGTAAGTTTTGCCCATAAGGGAACACCCAAGCTAATATTTGGTAGATAAACCAAAATTTCCCAAACAGAAAAGGCATGAGGGAAATCAGAGCAGCCTGTAGGTCCAGGTTGGTATTATATGTCCCAAGATAGCAGGCCACAAGTTTATCTTATTCTCTGAGTTTTTCCCATTAGCTTCTCAACTACAAATATTGCTGACTGAAGTGTGGAGCTCTAAAGCATTCTGAGATCAACATTACAAGTCACAATGTGAGTGCTACTAACTATGTAGGTCATTTTCCAGCTTTCAGTTTTAACTAATTGAGCTTGCAACCAAGGTTCTAACCTCATTTGCTCTCTATAGCTGAGAGGGCATATGATGTCAACATGTGAATGTAACAAACATTGAAACTGCATGATCTATTAAAATCACCTTATTAAAATGAAATCTTCACCTCTTCCTGTTCTCAGCAAAGCCTTGCCTTCTGTTTCTAATTTAATCTCACATTCAGATTTTTTTCTCATTTTCACTGGTCTTAAATGTAAATCTTTATGTAGATTTGTAAATGTAATTAAGCAAAAGCTTTTATGTTAAGTGTTTTTTATAGGCTTAAACACTACATTAAATCAGACTATTACTTACAGATTAGGTAAGCATGTAAGGCAAATATCTTCCTGAGGATAACCCTGATTACAACACTTAATATGATAGGTTTATGACTGTGGTAGGAAGCATTTTAAAATGTCCCACTCCCAGTATTCCCCATCCCAGTTAGGGGGCTGATCAGATAAAGGGAGATCGCTCCCTTTGTAACATGCTTTTGACATGCCAAACAAGGATTTGCAAATGTTTTCAAAGTTATTAATCAGTTGACTTTGAGTTCATTAAAGGGAACCCAGGCTGTTGTGGCTCGGTGTGTTGAGTGCCTACCTGTGAACCCAGACATCACCAGTTGGATTCCCAGTCAGGGCACATGCCTGGGTCTTGGACCTGTGAGAGGCAATTGATTGAGTTATCTCTCGCACATTGATGTTTCTCTCCCTTTCTTTCTCCCTTCCTTCCCCTCTCCCTAAAAATAAATAAATAAAATCTTAAAAAAAATAAAGGAAGAGTATTTGGGTGGACTTTTAATAATGGTGAAAGAGAAAGTCAGAGGGGTTAGAAGCACAAGGACTCAACCTGTCTTTGATGGATTAAATGCCAAAAGGCCACAGGAGGAGAAAAGAAGTGGGTGGCTTCTAGGAGCAGAAGTCAGCCCCTAGCTAACATTTGGCAAGGAAATGGGAATTTCAGACATCTAAAGGTAGAGACCTGAATTCTGAAAAAAATCTCAATAAACTTATGAGTAATTCATCTTCTGAGCCTCCAAAATAGAGCCCAGGCCAGATGTCACTTTGCTTAAGGCCTAGGGAGACCCTAAGCAGAGAACTCAGCACAGTCCTCCTAGGTTTCTGATCTATAGAACTTGTAGATAAGTAGGTGCTATTTTATGTCACTAAGTTTGTCATATTATGTTACTCAGATATAGAAAACTAACCTAATAACCTGCTCATAGATAGGTGTTTATCAAAAATATACTTAAAATGTAATACCTGTTTACTACTCCTTGTTCTAATTAATCCCAGGGAGGATAGATGCTAAAGTGCTAATGGCTTTGAGAATTATTATTTAAATTAACCTTGTAATCTCTTGTACTTGCTTTATGAGGTCAGTAAGGGTAAATACTACATCTAATTTTATTACTTCCCATATCCTAGCAAAATGTTTTCTATTTCATAATTGCTATACAATTTATTTGATTAAATTTACACAAATATTTTAAATCTATTTTTATGATCCTGTTGATGATGAGGTCAGATTGGACCTTGGTTCAAACCAGCGACCTTTTGGTTCACAGGATGGTGCTGTGGTCCACTGAGCCACACCAGCAATGGCTGGACCTTGGTTCAGCAACCTCAATACATGAGTTCTGGCTAGGAAAGGAGCCAAGGCTCAAACTAAAAGAGAAAATTTATTCAGAAAGTTACAGAGGTAGAAGGAATGAGCAGTAGAAAAATGAGCTCAGGAAACAAGTTACAGAGGCAAAAGAAGGGCCCTTGGAACTTAGGAGAGAAGGTAAAGGTAAAGAGACCTGGGGTAAGAGAAGGGGGAAGGGAAAGGTGCCTCCTCTGTCCCAACGACTTTTAAGGATGGGGATTTTAGGGGAGGTCCCAAGGGAAGGATTTTAATAGAATATTCATAAGCTTTCCAAGTGTGTCCTTTTAGTGGGTGGTTTCCACTAACTGGGAGTCATTAGTCAATGCAGCTGGTCCTAAGACCAGCCATAATGTCCCTTGCCTGGTTTTGCTGCTTTTCTGGGCTTGGAACTGAAACACATCTGAGGCTTAGATGTATTTGATACTGGGCAGAACCTCATTGTCCTGGGGGCTTAATGTTTAAGGGGCTATTCTCTGTTTGTTCCCCACTAAGCGGGGTCTAACCTGTATGACTAGCAACATGACAGGGTAGGAAAGGTCAGGAGAGGGTCCAAACCAACTGACCAGTCATACAAATGGTCTGGAGATCTAAACCACATGACAGCTACATGCTAGAGCAGGAAAGATTACTCTGGGGTTTGCCCATTGCTAGGCAATCAGATCTTTTTGCTCTGCTGACCTGCTGTACCCATCCTCTTTGGTCTGTTCATGCCTGGCTAACTGCCTACCACAATTCAGTTTTTCAGGAAACCAAGAAGTACTTGTAGGCATCTACACCCTACTAGGAATTTACAGTATAGAAAAATGTTATCCTCAAGAAGCCTACAGCCTATAAATATGATTAATATTTACCTAAAAGACCTGTACTTCTGGATATTAAATGTATGTTTAGTATTTACTACCAATAATGGAATTTTAGAAAAATAAATGAAAAAAATCCCTTTTGCAATTGCAACAAAAATAATAAAATATCTGGGAATAAACTTAAAGGATCTAAAGGACTTATACACTGAAAACTACAAAGCACTACCTTTTTGAAATCATGTTTTTGCTGAAGAGGATATGGAGAACAGGGAACCCTTGTGCACTGTTGGTTAGAATACAGACGGGTGCAGCCCTGTGAAAATGAATATGGAGATTCCTCCAAAAATTAAAATTAAACTGCCTTGTGACCCAGAGATTCCATTTCTGGGTATTTATCCAAAGAAATTCAAAACACTGGTTACCTCACTTTTTATGCGATTTTCTTAAGGAAAAAAATTGTACATTTTTATTTGTATCCATAAATGCCCCAAACTAATAGGTGAACAATTAATATTTTGTAAATAATTGCCTACCAGTCAATTTTTTTAAATTATAAAATTAGCCTTCAATGATGGGTATAGTTTAAAACATAACTGTTCTTTGCATAATCTTTGTATTTTGGAGGAACCATCAACTACATATATGCCTTTTGAGGGGAAGATATAGGCATTTACAGTTAAAGAACAGTAAATAGAGTGTGATTTCATGACTTATGTTTGACCAATTAGATCCACCAATTTGTGAGTTTGACCTTTGGACTATGAGAAAATCCAGGGGAAGAGGTTATTCCTACAGTGTGCTTTCTTGTGTGTATGAAAAAGTCTACTGGGATTCTGAGTGGAATTGCATGGTTTTAATATAATTTTGAAAAAATTCCAAGCTATAAAATTTTTAGTATTCATACATGTAAAATATGTTCACATTTATTATTTTATTATAGGTGTTTTTAATAAAGATATAGTATATTACATGTTAAATAACCAAAAATATAATTCCTTTCTAAATTTATTTTTGAATCTGTTTTTGTTAGCAAATTTATGTTAACTTGTATTTTGATCTTATAGTCATGAAAAGTCTTAGTTTTCTTATTTATAACATTGTATAGTTTTTCTTCATTTTACCTAGAAAATCATATAATCTAAAATATTTGCTTGTTTTCAAATTTAACACTTTATCATTTTATCAAATAATTTTGCTACATTAATAATGCTAGTCATAGATAATATTAATTTTTTACTCTTATGTACATCAATGTGAACATTGTAGTGAGTGGATTCCCCTATATCTATTAAAACTATAAAATTAGCATTGAAAAAAATACTGTTTTCTAAATTGCAAACCTTACTTACATTTGGCAATTGGA
Source organism: Pteronotus mesoamericanus (assembly GCF_021234165.1). Taxonomy (NCBI): domain Eukaryota; kingdom Metazoa; phylum Chordata; class Mammalia; order Chiroptera; family Mormoopidae; genus Pteronotus; species Pteronotus mesoamericanus. Next base: position 26,575,485 of record NW_026555245.1, on the reverse strand, counting down.
CAAATAGTGTCTCTTAGAACAAAATAAAATTTATAAGTATGAATTGCATTTAGTTGTTCGCATGTCTTACTAGATTGCTTTAGTTAAGAACAGTCCCTACATTTTTCATTGCATTTTATGAAATTATCATTTTTAAAGAGCACTCGCTAAGCATTTTGTAAAACATGTCTCAATATATTTAATCTGATATGTTCTATTGATTAAGTACTAGTTATTCATTTTTTGCAGGAACATGAAAGATAGTGATGCTGAATTTGTCTCATTGCATCATATGGAATAACTTATTTGCATTAGTATAGATTTATTGATTCTTGCTTTAGTCAATATAGTATTTTATTTATTTTTGATGCTTAGATTTCCCTAATTTTGTCTAATAAATCAATGTTTTTTTGAGATTTATCCTTTTAAGCCATCTTGTTTTATTTTGACAGGCTAATCTTATGCCTTATTATATCCAAACTCAGTAATTGGTCATTTCTTCCAGGATCCCTAGTTCCTATTAATGGAGAACGATATTGAATAAGTAAAATGTGAATGCTCGCTGTTTTCATTGCTACTGAGGTGTCATTGCATCCAGACCCTCTCAACTGACCAGGCATACAATACAACTGTACATGCACGTACACATCTCTATACATGTGCATGCACAGACATATAAGCCCACCCAGGGCTAGCTAGTTTATACAATTTAAGGATGTATAACTGACAGTTTAAATCCAGTAAAACTAGTTAGGCAACCTGGCTTGACTAAGTAACATGTAAAATATAGAAAACCTCAATAAAGATATTTTCCTTAGTTCTGCTGAAATAAAGATGTCACATGCAAAAACTTAGTGGTTCATAATCTGGGAATAAAACTTCTCTTGTTCAACTAATAAAGGATCCTAGGTAATTGTGCCTGGAAGTTACTGAGTGCTGCAAAGCTTAACTTTGATTTGTTTTTCCTGGTGTACCATATCCTTTGCCTCTATTACAGCCCTGCAAATGTATGCTCTGTTGAGTCTTGTGATTCCTTTAAGTTATCCAACCCATGTAATTTTTGCAACATATTTATCACTTCAATGTTTATTTCTATATCATACTATCTGAAACTGTGTTGAAAAAGTCAGATTGCATTGATAACTCCAATCCTAATCCAAAGCCACAATATTGTTGCTATCTTATGTCCTTTTCATATTTGCAATTTGCATATAAAATTGCATATAATTTTTACAATACATACTAACTACAAGAATGAAATTATTCTTGAATGAACTACAAGAAAGAAACATTTTAATTAGGGTTCAAAATAAGCATTCTCCATTGGCAAAATCAGTTGCAAAATTTTATCTGTTAATTCTGATCTGTAATCAGACTTTACATATATCATCTTTAAATGCCTTTTCTCATAGAAAAATATTACAAAATTCTGCTATCAGTCTATGAGCATATGGTTTCAAGTGAACATATTTATCACTTGGAAGGTATTTACAGAATTATATTAAAATCTTCTCTTGATATGTACCTTATAGCATGCCATAACATTGCGAATCAATCATTTACAAATGAAGGTGAGGTGGAAGCTCTTCAATTACACAGTGAAATGGATTGTGAAATATGAAAACTTCCCTTGTGCATACATTGAGGTCTGAAAAAGTCTGGTGACATGTAATTTGAACTTAGAAAATATATTTGCCTGAAATTTTTGTGGGAATAGAGATCATGCACTTTGTTTTAACTTTTGACAGAATGAGAAGCGTATTAAGTAGCTTGACATTACATGTAATTCAAACATTAATCTCTATCAAAATTACTTTGCCACAATTTGTTTCACATATAGACACTATTTTACTTATTTTTTTAAATATAATCTTTATTACAGTTTTTCCATTACCATTTAGTCCCATTATACTCCCCTCCCCTCAACAATTACCACACTGTTGTCCATGTACATGAGCCCTTTTTCCTTTTTTAACCTCATAATTTTAGATTGAATTCACTAAGAAATATATTCAAGCATATGGCAAAAGTTTATTTCCAAAACCATTCAGTGCTCAATAGTGATTTTAGATAGCTCTTCCAATTCAGAAGAACTTTAATCTTGGTTTGGGGCTCAATAAATTGAAGTAGAACTTCACCATTGCTAAAACATAAAACTGCTGCATTGTAGGCCAAATCAGGATATTAAGCTTCTTTAATGATAAAAAACTAATGGAATTAACAGTGACTAAGTTGACAAGTATGAATGACATCCACCATTGACACTACTGGCTAAACAACATGCTAGAGTTACATATTTTTGTCCTCAAAGTACCTACTGATAAATGGTACCATGAATATTGTAGGCTTTAAACACCTTCATTTTTTCAGAATCTTTGTAAATTTGTCCAAGGAAGCCTTTTTATTTTCTGATCCACATAATTTTATTACCATGAGAGTTAACACTCTTCAGCAGATTTCACTTCAGGTTGCACTAAATTAGTATTTTCTCAACTTCTAAAATGTTTGCATGTACTTGTTCATGCAAGACTATTCCTAGAAGGTCTCTAATTTTTAAATCATGTCTTTTTAGCATTGATTCCTTGAATAAGTAACTAAACAGAATCAATTATGTCTTCCTATTCTTCAAAATCCAATGCATAAAAACCACAATCAATTGCCTTGATTTTTTAAATAATTTTCACAAATATTTAATAATTACTAAAGATAAGATTGTTGCATATAGGGCAGATTATTTTCGATATGGGAAAATTTTATTTTTTATTAATTCATATTATTTTAGAAATATGAAAAACAGTATATTTGGTAGTTTGTTCCTAATTAACTGTTGATACTACTTCAATGTTTCAAATTTTCAAGAAACTGTTCTCACTGAAAGTCTCATATTCTTAAGCAAGTTTATTTTTTTTCTGGATATATTTCTTTGACTGCTTGAATCAAATAATGTTTAATTAATCACCTATTGTTGAATATCTTTTATTGTGTGGCTACCAAATGAACCACTTGAAACTTTACTTTTATTGTAGCTTTATTTTTAATTTTCTCTTTTATGAAGAAACTCTGCTGTGATAACAATGTGGAAGAATTAGAACATTTGTGCACTGCTAGTGAGAACACAAAATATTTTAACCAATTTAGAATACAACTTGGAAGTTTCTTCAAAAGTTCAATCTAATTTTATCATGTCCAAACAAATCCATATTTAGATGTTTATGCAAAAAGAAGTGAATATATATATATGTGTGTGTGTGTATATATATATACAAGGACTCATATGCACATATTTTTGGAAGCATTTTTGGGAATAGTCAAAAGTTTTCTCATGTCTGATAATAGTTCGTAGAGACCAAAATAGCACTTTGCACTGTAAATCATAATGGGGGCTTATGTAGCTCAGGTTATATAATAATTGGCTGTTGTGTTTTTAATTGGATTATTTGTTTTATTTTATTTTTTGCTATTGAGTTGTATGTATTTTAGATATTAATCTCATTGAATATGTGGTTTACAATTATTTTTCCCATTTTATAGATCACCTTTTCATTTATTGTGCAAAGCTTTTCAAGTTGATTTAGTCTCACTTGTTTACATTTATTTTTGTATTTTTTTATGGTGTCACTTTCAGAAATGCATTGTCAAGACCAGTGTCAAGGAGCTTAACCACTTTGTTGTTGTTCAAACTGAGGTTGTTAATAGTAGCAATATCAGCCAGCAGCCTGTTACCTGTAGTGAGCCCCCCCAGAGATTTCCCAGAAGGCATTGTTGTTTCTAGACTGGACGTTGTGGTTCTTAGTATGTTTGCTGGATGCATTTCAGCAAAACCCCTCAGGGACTTAGAGAAATGAAATTTATTACGTGCCCTGGAGGGCACATGGCATGCCCAAGGGTCACACAGCAAGGTTACTGGGAGAGCGAGAGGACCTAAAACTTTGCCTTTATTAAAACCCCAGAGTATGTTATCTACAGTTTCATGGAAATTAGAGAGGGAGAAGAAGGGCAACTTAAAGAGTCAGTTATTTAGGTGACCCTGGTGGGGGAGGCCTAATTCCTTATTTGGTTTTTTGCTGGTGGCTGTGTCATACAGTCAGCAGTTCTTGATTCAAGATGGATTTTTCTTTTAAATGGATGTTTTGACAATCAAAATTGTAATGTCAGGCACTTATACTACAATCAAAAAGCTTCATGGCAAGCACATGACACTGTCTAGAGAAAGCTATATATGTGTTTCTTTTTAAGAAACAGTCCAGAAAATGTGAAACAATAATAATCATATGTGTACCATACTGACAATGTCTGTACAATATAAATATATATTTAAGATAATCTATTTGACTTATGTATGTGACAAATTCATATTTGCTCTCCTGACTCCAAGCTTTAACAGTAATTCTATATAGAATAGCAATTTCCTGGCTGGTGTGGCTCAGTTGGATTGAGTGCTGACTTGTGAACCAAAGGATTGCTTGTTCAATTCTCTGTCAGGGCACAAGCCTGCATTGGGGGCCAGGTCCTCAGTAGTGGGCACTCAAGAGGCAACCACACTTTGATATTTCCCTCTCTTTCTCCCTCTCTTCACTCTTCTCTAAAAATAAATAAATAAAATATTAAAAAAAAATAAGGATGCTCTTCCAAAAGGAATATGAACAATGATGATATGCTAGGGCTGATGAATCACACAAGTGTGGCTTTTCTCCTTCACACCTATGGTTGACAGGATAAATAAAAAATTATCTCCTTTAAAAATCACCGTTCATTGGCTATTTACTATGAACTGACAGCTCTAGTATCCATGTTATATTTGAATTTATTGATTTATTAGCAGTTTGCTTATTGGCAAAATTGAGAAATAAAACCCTCAATTTGATCATATTTGAAGTCCCTGGAGTACTGCAGTGATATTGTATTTTATTTTAGCATGCCCAATTGCCCAGCAATTACACAGTGCTGCACTCTCAATCCAACATGATAAATGTCTACAAGCCAAATCAGTTTTTAGTGCCTTTTACCTTTATCTAGAGATATCTATTCACTTGTTTTTTTTTTTTAATTTATTGAATTTTTTTTAGTTTTTCTTTAAGTTTTTATTGTTCAAATACATTTTTTTTTGTCTCCATTTACCAGCCACCACTTTCCCTTGCCTCACCTACCCCTCTCTCCTCCCTCCCTCAATTCTTCCCCACTTTGGTTTTGTCCATGGGTCCTTTATACAGGTTCCTTGATTTAACACTTCCCCTTTCTTTCCTTGTTACCCCCTCTCTCCTTCCCTCTCGTTTCTATTTGTTTCTTCTTTCTTTCATGTTGCTGGTTATATTTTCCTTGCTTGTTTGATTTGTTGATTAGGTTTCACCTATAGGTGAGATCATATGGTATTTGTCTTTTACCCCCTGGCTTATTTCACTTAGCATAATACTGTTCAGTTCCATCCATACTGTCACGAAGAATAGTAGCTCTTTCTTCCTTTCTGCTCTGTAGTACTCCATTGTGTAAATGTACAATAGTTTTTTGATCCATTCATTTACTGATGGGCACTTAGGTTGCTTTCAGCATTTAGCTATTGTAAATTGTGCTGCTATGAACATTGGGGTGCATAGGTTCTTTTGAATTGGTGTTTTGGGATTCTTAGGGTATAATCCCTAAGATTATAACTTAGTCAAATAACTGGGTCAAAAGGCAATTTTTACAGACATAGAACAAACATTTAAAAATTTTATATGGAACCATAAACAACCCCGAATAGCCTCAGCAATTTTGAGAAAGAAAATCAAAGTACGAGGGATCACAATACCTGACATCAAACTATATTGTAAGGCCCCTGTAATTAAAACAATCTAGTACTGGCATAAGAACGGACACAGAGATCAATGGAAAAGAATAGAAAGCCCAGAAATAAACCCATGTCTCTACGGTCAATTAATGTTCGACAAAGGGGGCAGAAGCATAAAATGGAGTAATAATAGCGTCTTCAACAAATGGTATTGGGAGAGCTGGGCAGCTACATGCAAAAAATTGAAATTCGACCACTAACTTACACCATACACAAAAATAAATTCAAGATGGATAAAAGACTTAAATATAAGTTGTGGCACCATGAAAGTCCTACAGGAGAATATAGGCAGGAAACTCTCAGATATCCCACACAGCAATATTTTCAGCAGTCTATCCCCTAGAGCGAGGGACAAAAAGGAAAAGTATAAACAAATGGGACTTCATCAGATTAAGAAGCTTCTGAATGACTAAAGAAAACATCAGCAAAATGAAAAGGGAGCCAACCATATGGGAAAATATATTTGTCAATGATACATCAGACAAGGGTTTGATCTCTAAAATATATAAAGAACTCACATGATTTCACTCCAGGAAGACAAACAATCCAATTAAAAAATGAGCAAAGGGCCTGAATAGACACTTTTCCAAGGAGGACATACACAGGGCCCAGAGATATATGAAAAGATGCTCAACATCACTAACCATCAGAAAAATGCAAATTAAAACCACAATGAGATACTACCTCACACCGGTCAGAATGGCCATCATAAACAAATCAACAAACAACGGGTACTGGCGAGGTTGTGGAGAAAAGGGAACCCTAGTAGACTGTTGGTGGGAATGCAGACTGGTGTAGTCCCTGTGCAAAACAGTTTGGAGTTTACTTTATTGTTATTTTTTATTGTTCAATTTAATATTACATTATGTGAGTGACCATATTAATGAAGTAAATTGGTTGATTCTATACACTTAATGCTTTAGTTTAAAGCCTTAACCAGTGGAGAGCTTAGTCAAAGCATCTAAATGTTTTCCTTGTTTGTGCAGAGCTAAGATACAAAGTATTTGATAGCTAAAACATACTAATTAGAAATATACTTCCTAAAAAAGAAGCTCAAATGTATCTAAACTACAGTAGAGGAACAATCTCAAAAGTTACCTTTAGTTCTATAAAACTTTTTTAGTTACAAACCCAAATAAAGTGGCAGGCATATTTAATTCATTTTTATATGATTATTACTATTAGTGTATTTCTACTAATAATATCAGTAAGTAGCTGGCAATATACGTGTCTTTTCAGTACAACATAAATACATTACTTTGTTTAGAAATGTAACATAAAACCTTAAAAAATATTTGAGTTACATGGTATAAAATTTGTAATTCATGTGATTACACTTTCACATAGAAAAGACAGGAAGTTCAAAATCTGCATACCAATATTTAAGGATGAAAAACCAATGCAGAACATGCTGATGTGTATGGTGAACATTTGGTGCATTATTTACAATTGGAAGATAGCGATTTGGAGAATAGTAGATGCACTGGACAGTTTGGATGTTATTTCTAATCATTTTCCTTAGAAATGTAACATGTTGCTCTCATTGGATCAAGATTTGGTTTTCCCATGAGCCAGTACACACAGATGTACATTCCTCCTTCACATTCTCTACAGTGCAACATCTGCAAACATGAAACTACCAATGACAATTTATGTACCACCACCAATAGAGAATAACATATAGCAGTGGCTTTCCAAGCACATTGTTATATGGACATTTCTTGACAAAACTTGCTTCCAAAGTAGATATTTTATGAAACTATCAACTCTTACATAGTACCATAGTGTTCATTTTTCTTTGGAGAATGCAGCTAAACAATTAATTTTTTAACATCTGCAAAAGAAAAAAAGCTTCATTCAAACTATTGATAAGAATGCATCTATTGTTCTTATATTAATAAAAAGATACAGTGGAAGCTCTAAAAACAATCTATTTTTACTAAAAATTTTTCACAACATTTAGTAAGAATTTTGCACTTTATTTTATATATTTAACAATGTCAAACACTAGGGTTTTTTTCTTCTTTCGTAGACATTATAATTCAAATAAGAGGCGGGTTTTTGTTATAAAGATACTTTGCAAGGAGAGAGACAAGAAAATATACTAAAGCTGTTTCTTTAAATGCAACAGATGTCAGCTATTTTTATCACCTGAATCAGTGATTTTCAGGATTAAATTCATATATGAACAATACTTTGTGTTTTATGGTACAGTAAAACTATTTCAATAGGTCATTATTAGGTATCTAGTAATAGAGTCAGTTTTCCATCCACCATCTCAGGATCTACAAGTATATATCTCTCATGCCCTATTTTTCAATTGCATGAATCCATGGTTGAAATGGAAATACTTATTGGATATCAATACAGCAAGTTAGGAGCTAGATGCCTGACAAGAAAATGTTTCAATGTAACATCGCAGTTCAGCTACTATACGATGTGGCTTTGGACAATGCTCCAGTGAATTCTATAATAACATGAGATGCTAGAGGTAATGAAGGCTGCAGCATGTTACATACAGTAGGGCTGGGATAGTTCAGTAAATTTTCAGAGAAAAACAAAGTGTTTGTTACAGGCACTAGAAGTAATTTTCATATGAAATCCCATAACTGATTCTTACCAGTTATTCTGATAACAATTGGCCCTCATCAGCTCTAGTTTTTTTTTTTGTAAAATTCCAAATGTAGTTATTTACTTCTATTTCATTCAATGTAGTTTTATGCATTTGTGCCTTTTCTTGTCAAATAATGTCAATAAATGTTTTCTGTTTATAATTTCTTGGAATGAATAAAGAATAGTCAAATGATCTAATAACAGATGTGTAAATATCCTTGTGTTATTCATTCCATCTTCACAGTACTGTTCTTTACACTCTATGATGTATTCTCAATAGATAGTGATCCCCTCGCTTTTAAGTAACAACAGCGTGAGAATTTCTGTAATCTGTTTCCCTGATAAAACTGAATAGTTCTTACTTAATTGACATGGTTACTTCATCACTATAAACAAACACACTTATTTTCTCATGGTATATACTGTTTCAGTTTTAATTCTTCCTATTTACTTAAATGATATTTGCTTCAAATTCTTTAAGTATTACTTGTTTACCACTTAAATTTCTATTTATTTATGTACATAGATTTTCCTCAAAATTTCAAGAATTTCAATGTAGCATCCATGGTGTGAGTTACTATTTTATTCTTATCACTGCCTTCAGTTTCTTAAAAAAAGTAGAGGGTAGATGGAAAGTCACTTTCTTATATATTTGTCAATACATGGAAATTTCTACATTTAATCTCATTGTAGTGAAAACAATCATCTGACCTCAAAGAAGTTACACAATTCTATCACCACTATATACAAAGTAATTCTTTAAATATACAATGAACAGTCTTTTTTTTTTCCTAGTAAAAGTAGAAAGAGATATTTATTGGGAAAAATAAAGTCATAGTATTGTCCACTTGAAAAGTAATAGTACTCACGGTTAGTTGAATATATATATATATATATATATATATATATATATATATATACACACATATATATATAAAAACCTGTCAAAATAAGTGTATAACTTTTTTTATAAGGAGTAATGTTTATAAGAAGAAGTACTGGAAAAAGGTCATTTAGGTTCATTTCCTTCTATATTTGAATTGATTTATAATGGAGAACTTTGTACTCATGTTAAATTTTGTTTTAGGGAAAAATAACTATGCTTCTACATGTTTTAACAGATGAAGAAAGTTATTTTATCTGTGTCTCTTAAGCTAAAATAGTTTAACCACTATAATATAATGAACACTTTTATTCCATGCTATTTAAAAGATCCTCCCAGTTTACAAAAAGGGAATTGTGAATACAGACAAGTTTCTGGAAAATTCTATTCAGAGATTATAGCACCTGTTTTCTTTCCCATTTTCTGTAGTCACAATAACAAAAGCATGCTTAAAAGAGATGTGGAGTTTATTGTGAGAAGTGTGTCTTGTAAGATGAATAAATAAAAAAGGTGGTTTGTGCACATGTGAATGAGGTCTAGAAGAATAGTACCAACCAATCTGTGCTTCATACAAAAAAAAGTTCCTGCAAAAAAAAAGTAAAAGAAATCAGATTCTAAAGCCACAAATTTTTATTGCCAAGCAGGACTGCTTTTCAGAAGCATGCATCTGTTATAAACAGACCAGACAGATACACACAGAAATAGAAAGCTTCAAAGAAAGGGTGTGATTCACATGCCTTACTTTAATAGTGGTAATCAAGCTTTCTTTTGAAGTAGATTGGTCTTCCAGGCAGGTATCCTAAAGGTGCCATCACACTGCTGAAAATCAGCCAGTATTTGAAAGCTTGACAGCTTGAAGGCCATTAATTGACAACCTGTGAAAACCTAGAGTCACAAGACAGGGAATTTACTCAAAGAGGTGAGCCTTGATTTCTCGCACCTCCCCCAGAGAAACAGCAGAGGGAGCTGCCAATCTTTTCAAGACTGAACTGTACCCAGTGTGCACCTCCAATGATGGACATCTAAATCAGAATTTCAGGGAGCAGAATCACTATACTACCTTCAATCACTTTACGGTAATTGATTTATGTAATTCCCCCAAAGTACAAGTCCAGAATTATTTGTGGAAAAAATTAAAAATGAAAATAATAGCATCTTGCTGATAGTTCCTAGTTGCTAAGACTGTGTGATTGCCAAAATAATGACACGGTGGTTCTCCAATAAGGGCAATAGGCAGAATTAAGGTCATTCTAACAGCAGATGTTGCAGGGCTATTCAAATCCTTCTCATCTATAAAGATTATTTTTTGTGTAAATATAGTTAAATTTCTCCTTGTCCCTTTCTGAAAATGTGTCTCAGGAGTGTAGCAAGATTTAAAAGTGGGCCCATTGCACCATTGTGAAGATGTTGTTACAGATTTTTTTTAACACAGCAAAATGATTACATAACACTAAAAATACTTATTCAGTGTCAACCATGACTTGAGATGAGGTTCACATCTCTTTCTTCACTTGACTGTTAATTGCCTCAGGCAATCCTTTTGAAAATACAACAGACTGGTAAACTACAGAACAGCAGAAAACCTGGTAATGCTAAAAATGCTAAATGTGAGAGAGCTTCATAAAAATTCAAAATTGGTTATTAGGAAATTCATTCTGTCTGCTACAGAGGCAATTAAATACGGTGTCTTGACATTAAGGAGTGTCTTATTGCATTTGCCGAGTGAGAAGCCATCCTGCTAGATGGTGCCTCATTGCTTTTATTTTTATGCTAAACATAGTTTTAAACTTAACAGGCCTAGCTGAGAAAAAGATTTAGAAAAATGGCCATCCCTACTTCCTACTACCAGCATCTTGATTTCTTTTTCAAAATGTACTCTGTTTCTGTTTTCTGCTGCATTAAAGTACACCTAGAACAGTAAAGATAAGGTATTATTCATATTTACATTGACATCTGCATAAAAATATTGACTAATCCCTTTAAAAATGTCAGAATCTGAAAAACCCTCTGTTTCTCTCATTTAAGTAAGAGGTGCACCTGCCAGCCCTACAAATTACAACTTTTACAACTCTTGAGATGATGGTGTCATATGGTTTGAAGACATATTCCTTATTCGAAGACCTCAGGGTAACCTGGTTTTTTTTTTTTTTTTTTTTTTTTTGTCTGCTATGCTATTTCAAATACTAGCAACTTCAGACTGAAACATTCTCAACTCATAACTTAATTTTGTCTTCAAGGCAAAACTTATCTGTGAAGACTTTTGTGTTCTAGGACATTCTAAAATTATAGTTAATCTGGTTTTAAATATACTTAAATGACTGTTGTGAAAAGTATCTTTTTAACTTTATACTTTGAAATAAATTTGGATTTTAAGAAAAGCTGCAAAGGTAATACAGATTCCATTCATAGCCCCTTCACCCAGCTTCTCTGATGATAATTTTCACTTAACCATGGTACATTTATCAAACCTAAGATATTGATATTGGTGCAATGTTTCTAACTAAACTATAAATAGTGAACACGTGAATTTTGAAATTTATGCATATCTTTCCCTAGTTTTTCCTCTTTCTTTTCCAGGATAAAATGTTGCCTTTGAATTGCCACAGCCTAAATTTAAGTGATAATATAATGGTCTTAAAATATTTTTTACCCTGTCCCAGTCTCTGGGCTATAGGGGTTCTACATTCTACCATTACAAATGATTTAAAACCTACCTCATGTTGATATTAATTTCATTTAAATAGTCAACTATCTTTTGAAGGTGACTTACATCACACTGAATACCTTAAACTTCACAATGTTGTGTGCCAATTATATCACAGAACTTTAGGGGGAAAGGAGAGATCAGTGGTTGCCAGAGGTGAGAAGGTAGAAATGAAGAATCAGAGTACAAGGGAATTTTAGGGCAGTGAAAATACTCTCAATAAGATTATAATAATGGCTCTATATCATTATATTTTTGTCAACCTATAGGATGAACACCAAGAGTGGACCGTCAGGTAAACTGCAGACTCTGGGTGATTAAGATGTACCAGTGTAGGCTTATCCTTGGTTAAAAAAAAATGAACCGTTCTGATGAGCAACGTAGATGACGGGAGACGCTGTGCATACATGGAGGGAGGGTGTCCATGGCAAACCTCTGTAATGTTCTCTCCATGTTGTTGTAAACTCAGAACTGATGTAGAAAAGAGTCTTTAAAAGGATATATTTTTAAAGTGTTTTACATGAAAGGAAATAGGTTTATTATTTACTCATGAAGTTATCATTTCTAATGATTTTTCAGTCCTTGTACAGTTCCACATATCTATCTGGCATTGTTTACCTTGTATCTGAATGATTTCCTTCAACATTTCTTTCTTTTTTTTTATTTAATTTATTATATTTATTTTTTCAAATACATTTGTCTCTGCCTTCCCCAAAAACTTCCCATGCCCCCTCACCCCTCCCTCCCTCAATCCTTCCCCTTTGGTTTTGTCCATGAGACCTTGCTACACGTTCCCCGACCCTCCCATTCCCTTCCTTTTCCCCCATCCCCCCTCCCTCTATCCCTTCTGTCTCTGTTCCTTTCTTTTCCTTTCAGTGTTGCTGGTCTTATTTTCCTTGCATCTTTGTATTGTTGGTTAGGTTCCGTTTATAGGTGAGATCATATGGTATTTGTCTTTTGTCCCCTGGCATATTTCACTTAGCATAATGTTCTCTAGTTCCATCCATGCTGTCAAGAAGTGTAGTAGTTCTTTTTTTCTCTCTGCTGCATAGTATTCCATTGTGTAAATGTACCATTGTTTTTGATCCAATCATCTACTGATGGGCATTTAGGTTGCTTCCAACACTTGGCTATTGTAAATTGTGCTGCTATGAACATTGGGGTGCATAGGTTCTTTTGAATCAGCGTTTTGGAATTCTTAGGGTATAGTCCCAGCAGGGGAATCACTGGATCAAAAGGCAGTTCCATTTTCAGCTTTTTGAGGAAATTCGACTCTGCTTTCCACGATGGCTGCACCAGTCTGCATTCCCATCAACATTATAATAGTGTTCCCTATTCTCCACAGCCTCGCCAGCACCTGCTGTTTGTTGATCTGTTTATGATGGCCATTCTGACCCGTGTGAGGTGGTACCTCATGGTGGTTTTGATCTGCATTTCTCTGATGGCTAGTGATGCTGAGCATACTTTCAAATGTCTCTGGGCTCTGTATCTCTCCTTGGATAAGCGTCTGCCAAGGTTCTTTGCCCATTTTTTGACTGGATCATTTGTCTTCTTGAGGTGGAGTCGAGTGAGTTCTTCACATATCTTGGAGATCAAACCTCTATCTGATGTATCTATCATTAGCAAATATATTTTCCCAAACGGTTGGCTCCCTTTTCATTTTGCTGATGTTTTCTTTTGCCATGCAGAAGCTTCTTATTTTTATGAGGTCCCACTTGTTTATTCTTTCCTTTATGTCCCTTGCTTTAGGGAACATATCAGTGAAAAAATAGCTGTGTGGGATATCTGAGAGTTTCCTGCCAATGTTCTCCTCTAGGACTTTGATGGTGTTGTGACTTATATTTAAGTCTTTTATCCATCTTGAATTTATTTTTGTGTATGGTGTCAGCTGATGATCCAATTTCAATTTTTTGCATGTAGCCATCCAGCTCTCCCAACACCATTTGTTGAAGAGGCTCTTATTGCTCCATTTTATGCTTCTGCCCCCTTTGTCAAATATTATTTGCCCGTATAGACCTGGGCTTATTTCTGGGCTTTCTATTCTGTTCCACTGGTCTATGGGTCTGTTCTTGTGCCAGTACCAGATTGTTTTGTGTATAGTGGCTTTGTAGTAGAGTTTGATGTCCGGTATTGTGATCCCTCCTACTTTGTGTTTCTTTCTCAAAATTGCTGCGGCTATTTGGGGTCGTTTATGGTTCCATATAAATTTTTGAAATGTCTGTTCTATTTCTGTGAAATACGTCATTGGTATCTTAAAAGGGATTGCGTTGAATCTATAAATTGCTTTGGGTAGTATGGACATTTTGATGATATTAATTCTTCCAATCCATGAGCACGGTATATGCTTCCATTTATTTGTGTCTTCCTTAATTTCTTTCTTCAATGTTGTATAGATTTCTGCATACAGGTCTTTTACCTCCTTGGTTAAATTTATTCCTAGGAACTTTATTTTTCTTCTTGCTATATCGAATGGTATTTTTTTTTTCTGATTTCTTCGTCTTCTATTGCATTGCTGGTGTACAAAAATGCCTTTGATTTCTGAATGTTGACTTTGTATCCTGCTGTTTTGCCAAATTCACTTATCAGGTTGAGGAGTTTTTTGGTAGAGTCTACAGGGTTCTCTATGTACACTATCATGTCATCTGCAAACAATGATAGCTTTACTTCCTCCTTTCCTATTTGGATGCCTTTTATTTCCTTTTCTTATCTGACCTCTGTGGCTAGGACTTCCAATACGATGTTGAAAAGAAGCGGTGAGAGCGGACATCCTTGTCGTGTTCCCTATCTTAGTGGGAAAGCTTTCAGTTTTTGCCCATTGAGTTTGATGTTGGCTGTAGGTTTTTCATATATGGCCTTTATTATGTTGAGGAATGCCCCCTTTATTCCCATTTTGCTGAGTGTTTTGATCATAAATGGGTGCTGTACCTTGTCAAATGCTTTTTCTGCATCTATCGAGATGATCATGTGGTTTTTGTGTTTCCTTTTATTTATGTGATGTATTACGTTTATTGACTTGCGTATATTGAACCATCCCTGCATCCCTGGGATGAATCCCACTTGAACATGATTGATAATCTTTTTAATATATTGCTGGATGTGGTTTGCCAATATTTTGTTGAGAATTTTAGCATCTATGTTCATCAGCGAAATTGGCCCGTAGTTTTCTTTCTTTGTAGGGTCTTTATCTGGTTTTGGGATTAGGGTGATGCTGGCCTCATAAAAAGAGTCTGGGAGACTTCCCTCCTCTTGGATTTTTTGGAATAGTCTGAGAAGGACAGGCGTTAGCTCTTCCTTAAATGTTTTGTAAAATTCTCCTGTGAAACCGTCCGGCCCTGGGGTTTTGTGTGCCAGGAGTTTCTTGATGACTGCTTCAATTTCCCCAGCTGTTATCGGTCTGTTCACGCTTTCTGTTTCTTCCTCCTTCAGTGTTGGAAGATTTTACTTTTCTAGAAATTTGTCCATTTCATCGAAGTTTTCAAATTTCTTCAATATAATTGTTCATAGTAGTTTCTGACAATCCTTTTTATTTCTGTGGTATCAGTTGTTATTTCTCCTCTTTCATTTCTGATATTATTAATTTGGGTCTTCTCCCTTTTTTCTTGATGAGTCTGCTTAAAGGCTTGTCGATTTTATTTATGTTTTCAAAGAACCAGCTTCTGGCTTGGTTGATCCTCTGAATTGTTCTTTTCATCTCTATGTCATTCAGTTCTGCTCTAATCTTGACTATTTCCTTCCTTCTACTTGCTCTGGGATTTATTTGTTGTTGTTTCTCCAGTTCTTGAAGTTGTAGTGTTAGGTCTTTTATTTGAAATGTTTCTCTCTTTTTTAGGTAAGCCTGTATTGCTATGAACTTCCCTCTCAGGACCGCCTTTGCTGTGTCCCATAGGTTTTAGACTGTTGTATGTTCATTTTCATTTGTTTCCAGAAAATTTTTGATTTCTTCTTTTATCTCATTATTGACCCATTCATTGTTTAATAGTGTACTGTTCAGTCTCCATGAGTTTGCAAGTTTTTGAAGTTTCTCTTTGAGGTTGATTTCCAGTTTCAAGCCCTTGTGGTCTGAGGAAAAAATTGGTATTATTTCAATTTTCCTGAATTTGCTGAGGTTTGCTTTGTATCCTATCATGTGGTCTACCTTTGAAAAACTGCCATGTGCATTTGAAAAGAATTTGTATTTTGCTTCTCTGGGATGTAAGGTTCTATATATGTCAGTTAAGTCTCTTTGATTCAGTGTGTCATTCAGTGCCACAATATGTTTATTGACGTTTTGTTTGGAAGATCTGTCCATTTTTGACAGTGGGGTGTTGAAATCCCCTACTATCAGTGTGTTGCTCTCTATATCTTTTTTGAAGTTGTCCAAGATTTTCCTTATAAACTTGGGAGCCCCTCTGTTGAGTGCATATAAGTTTATAATGTTGATGTCTTCTTGATAGATTCTTCCTTTAAGTATTATAAAGTACCCCTCTGTGTCTCTTTTTATGGCCTTTGTTTTGAAATCTATTTTGTCTGATATCAGTATTGCAACTCTTGCTTTCTTCTCTTGCCCATTTGCTTGGAATATTTTTTTACATCCCTTTACTTTCAATCTGTGTAGGTCTTTGGCTCTGAGGTAGGTCTCTTGTAGGCAGCATATGTGTGTGTCATGTTTTCTTATCCATTCAGCTATCCTGTGATTTTGATTGGGGCATTTAGTCCATTTACATTGAGAGTTATTACTGATAGAAACCTATTCTTTTTTCTCTTTCTACCTGTGGTTTTCTCTCTCTCACTCTTTTCCTTCATCTTCTGAAACCAGTCCCCTTAGCATATCTTGGAGTGCTGGTTTGGTAGAGATGTATTCTTTTAGTATTCTCTTGTCTGGGAAACTCCGTATTTCCCCTTCTATTTTAATTGAGAGCCTTGCTGGGTAGAACAGCCTTGGTTGTAGGCCCTTGCTTTTCATGGCCTGGAATATTTGTTGCCATTCTCTTCTGGCTTGTAGTGTTTCTGTTGAGAAGTCAGCTCCTAGGCGTATCGGGGCCCCCTTGTATGTTACTTTCTCCTTCTCGTTGCTGCCTTGAGGCTTCTCTCTTTGTCTTTGATAGTTGCCATTTTAATGATGTGTCTGGGAGTGGACCTCCTTGGGTCCCTCTTGAATGGGGCCCTCTGTGCCTCCTGGATCTATGAGACCTTTTCTTTCCTCATATTGGGGAAATTTTCCATCATTACTTTTTCGAAGAGGTTCTCTATCCCTTGCTCCTCTTCTTCTCCTTCTGGTATCCCTATTATATGGATATTATTGCGTTTCAGGTTGTCCTGCATTTCCCTAAATGCCTCTTCATTCTTTTTGAGTCTTTTTTCCATTTCTTCTTCTTTCTGGGAGCTTTTTTCTAGCTTATCCTCCATCTCACTGATTTGATCCTTGGCTTCATCCAGCCTGCTTTGGATTCCTTCTACTGTGTTCTTCAATTCAGAAATGGTATTCTTCATATCCTCTTGTGTCTTCTTGATAGCTTCTCTGTCCTTTTCCTGGCTGATATAGTTTGCTGTAAGATCCTGGTAGTTTCTCTGCAGTTTCTCAAAGTTCTTTTTGAGCTGGCTGAGCTCATTGAGCTTCCTTAGAGGCATTGTTTTGAATTCAATATCTGATAGTTCCCTTGACTCTATTTCATTTAGCTCTGTCTGTGGGGAGTCCCCTTTTCCACTCATTTGAGGGGAACTTCTTTTACTGCCCATATTTGTAGAGTCTATTAAGTAATTTATTTATTTATTTATTTATTTTTGCATCTGCTTCAATTGATTCGTCTAGATTTCCTGACTTTGTGAATTAAGCTTCTCTGGTCATAGGCGGGTCTCTTATTTATTTATTTATTTTTCCCTTTACTTTTCTTTCTGGGCCTGCCTCTGATGATGTCAGTTGTTGACCCTATATGACCTTGGGTCATTTGAGCCTTCCAGGGGTCTCATGTCTGTGTCTGACTCCTGCTTTGGGCCGCTCTGTGACCCCTTCGGTCAAGGATCCACTATTTCTGTGGATCGCTCTGCACTCTCACGCCCGCTCCTTGAGTGTGCTCCTTGGCCTGGCAGGATCCCCCGCCCACCTGGGCTCCCCAAGTGCTTTCCCCAGCCCAGGGGGCTTATTCGCAACCTCACGTACTCGTCTGGCGGGCACCCCGGCACTGGTCTGTTTAGGGTCGTCAATTGTGTGCTTTCCCTGCTTTTGGCTCTTTGGGTGCATTGCCTGCCCTTGCCAAATGGAGACTATGGAAATGCGAGGAAGTCAGCTCCAGGACTTTCCAGTTAATCCTATCTCCAGTCTCCTTCAGGAACTCCAGGCAGCTCTCTGACACCTTCGGCCGGGAATCCACTATTTCTGTGGACAACTCTGCACTTGTGGGCCCGTGCAGGTTGGTTTATGCCTGCCCTCCCCATCTGCACACTCTCTCGCAGGCCCTGTGGGCTCCAACCTGCGGGAGTCCTCGCCAGCCCGCCCCGGTCATACACAGGCTCACCAACCCTCGCGGGCCACTCAGTGCGAGTGTGCGTGCCTGCACTGGGTGGTTTTGGGCTATCTATTGTGTGCTTCTCAGCTTTTGGCTCTTTGGGGGTGTGGCCTGTTCCTGCACAGTAGAGACTACAGAAAGGAGAAGGAGTCTGGACTCCCGGGTTCCTCCTCCCGTTCTTTCCCCAACACCTCCGTCTCCAGTCCCTCCTCAGGGGTCTCTGGGCTGTTCTGTGACCCCTTCGGCCAAGGATCCACTATTTCTGCGGACCATGCTGTAATTGCGGGCCATCTGGCTCCTCCGTGCCCTGTCTCTGCCTCCTTGGGGGTGCCTCCTCGGGGGCGCCTCCTCCAGCACAAAATGGAGACTATGGAATGGGGAGGGAGTCAGGACTCCCCAGTTCCTCCTCTCATTCTTTCCCCAATGCCTCCGTTTCTCGTCTCTCCTCAAGGCTCTCTATGCAGCTGTGTGACCCCTTTGGCAAGAGATCCTCTATTTCTTCCAGCTTGTCTGCACTTACCCCCCCACCCGCCCCCCCCGCCAGCTCACACGAGCACAAGCTGTGTGTGCAGCGCACAAAAGGCATGTTAATTGATTCCCTTATGCATGAGCGAAGTAGCTGCGGAGTGGGAGGTTCCTTGTCACCGGACCTCCTCTGGCCACCGTCTCAGTTCTCTTCACAAAGTTTTCCTCTCCAATCTTTTCCCAGACAACAGCCCACCGTGCTGCCTCCTCTACCCAGAGATCAAGGAGGGTGGCTGCCACTGCAAATTTTTGCGTTGGCCCTTCAAATGTCTCTTTGCATCCCCAGCCACCTGTCTCTGGCAGAGAGCGCCCCTAAGCCTGTCGGGGTTGCGTTTTGTCTGTGCGTTTTTCTGGTTTCAGCTGCTGTAGTCTAGGGGTCCCTGTTTATGGTTCAGACCCTGTTCTTCTCAGGGGGATCCAACTGGCCGTTTCAATGTCCCTCTGGTGCTGGTGCCTGTGGGCGCCCAGCCCACTTTCTCGAGCCTCCACTGCACTTCTCACCCGTTGGGATGTGTGAGAGTTGAATCCACTGTCTGTCCGGGGCTCCAAGGCTCCTCTCCTTCTACCGTTCAATTGTTTTCCCTCAACATTTCTTTTACTGTGGCCTTTTTCCCAATAAATTCCTTCAGCTATTGTATCTATATAAGATTTTACCTTACCTTTGTTTTGGATTGATATTTTTCCTGAGCATAAAATTCTAGGTTGACATCCTATTTCATACATTAAAGACTTTTCTTCTGCTGTCTCTTCACTTGCACTGTTTCAAAAAAGAAATATGTTGGCATATTTATCTTTGTTTCTTTCTATATAATGTATTTCCTATCTGGTTACTTTTAAAATGGTCTCTTTATAACCATTTTTAGGCAATTTGATTATAGTGCACCTTTGTGTGGTTTCTTCATTATTTTTATGCTTTAGAATTTTAAAATTTCTTGGATCTGGAAAAATTTTAGTCATTATTTCTTCAAGAATTTTTTTTCCCTTCCTAATTTGAGAATCCAATTATAGCTATATTAGGTTAGTTGAAATTGTTTCATGGTTTATTAGTGCTTTATCTGTGTCTGTATATATACTTTATTATACTTTCATTATATATAAAGATCATATAGTTTTCCTGTCTCTTTGTTTTGAATAGTTTATATTTCTATCATTTCAAGTTTATTAATCTTTTATTTTGTAATTGTGGGGTGGATGCTGACATAGCTTTCCCACCACCTGTGACAAGGGCTGGTCAGGCAGCCCCTGGCCAGAAGGAATGCATGTTTTTTGGGGAAAAGATTGTAACTCCCTCCTTATCTCCTTTTGGGAGCAGCTTCTTGTCTTATGACTGCTTCTTGATCTTTTTTTTCTGTACATACACACCAAGGTAATGTAGTTTAGAGTCACACAGAGGACAAGTGCCTCCTTTTCCTGAGACCCCTTATAATGAGCCTGTGGATATGAGGACCAGTAATATGGTATTGGTCCAATTAAGAGAGCACAAAATAAATAAAACAAAGTGGTGTCACATATATCAACTAAAATGGCGGTCAGTCAGCTATGACACTTCGGTTCAAGAGGAAAATTACCTAAGTCAGAGTAAATACATCTAGTAAAGGGACATAGCTCCCCACGTGCTCACAGAAGACACATCTGGCAAGGAGACACCCTTAAGATAGCCGCACACGTGGTCAAAGTAGCCATGTCTGCAGAGCGGGACCACCCATAGATAGGCTCCTGGGGAAATTCCATACTTGCCAGCAGGGCTGTCAAGCAGAACAGCCAAGGACACCCATAGGCTCCTGGACAAATTCTGCCCTTGGCATCAGTGGTGCCATGACATTTATCAAAAAGACCCAGAAGCGGGGAGTACACCACTTTCCTGGCATAACTGAGGCAGGCTTCAGGGCACTGCTGAGACAGCCGAGCTCCACACACCAGAGTGCTGCTCCCTGCCACGCTGGTCTCCCTTGGCATCGGCTGCCAGAGGCTCTGCCCTGCTGGACTGAGGTCCTTGTCTGCCCTGCTGCCCACCTGGCTCCAGCGATCCCTCCTTGCAAGATGCTGATGTCTCCCTTGCTCATGGTGCTGCCTCCCTGACCTACAGACTGAGACTCTGGGACTCAGGTTCATTATCTCCCATTGGTTGCTGTGTGTGTAAGTTATATTCCTTTTAGATTGTTAGAGTGTGAGTAAGATATTAATGTATGCTGATGTTCTACTTTGAGTGAACCTGAATTCAATAAAAGCTGAGTGAATAGCATAGTTACTCTGTGTGACTCTTGTCTGTTCCTCAGTACTGGGTTGCACAGCAGGCAGCTAGCAGAGCAGTTGCCCTGGATGACTTATAGGAACGACTATGTCACAAACAGACACTCGTGACAGAGCCTAGGACTGGAAGAAATGTGGTCTCTCTTGTACAGCCCTGACGTTGTCGGTACACTCCCCTCTGATGTGAATAATAAATGGCATGTCCCTGTCTGCTACTCTTCCGGGTGGTTTTTTCAGAATAACAGGAACACTTAAGCAACTCCCTGGTTTGGTGCTGCATTATAGCAATATTTAATTTGTTATTCATTCTGTCTAATGTATTTTTTCTTCTCAGCTATTGTACTGTTCACCCCTAGATGTTTGAAATACAAGTTAAATAACTTTTAATATCCTTGTTTGCTAATTCTAATATCAGTGTCAGTGGTGAGAGAGAGAATGTCTATTAAATGATTTTTCTTACAATAATGGATCATACAGTCTTAATTTTTGCACATCTGGCACTTTTTGATTGGTTGCAAAATATACATTTTACCTTGTTGGGTGTGGGATAATTTTTATTCCTGTACTTATCCCTTAGCTTTGTCCTAGAACACAATCCTATTACTAGGAATCACCTTGACTCTTTGGGATCTTGCCTTGCGATTCTTCAAGCAGTACAAAAGCCATGTTAAATCTATAGCTAATTCTAATTGTTTCCTTCTGTGTACATGGCCCAGTGACTTGTGAATCACTAGTTTTTCTAGTATGGTGGGTAGAAATAAAGAGAAATTGAAATGAAACAAGCACATAAAGATGTTTTGTTTTGTTTTTTTTTTAAGTCATTCTGTGTAAATATTGGGTGCTGTTCACTCTTATTTTTTAGTAGCATCATTTTCTCTTAGGCCTCAGATAGTTTCATCATGAGCATCAGTGTTCTTATTTGTAAGTTAGGGAAACCTTTTGCAGATTTCCAGAGTTCTTTCTGTGTGTACAGTTCTCCTTTCCAGTACTCTGTCTATAAACTGTCACTGCTTTTTCTTCCATAGGTTCTCAGATGCATCTCCCTAATTCAAGAGGTCTGCTTAACCTGTCCAAGCTCCCTTTCATTACACCATAGCTTGAAAACACTTTCAAGGCTGTAGGTTATATACTGCGGCAATTACAGGGTGCTTCTTATTTGTGCCCCATCTCTCAAAAACACTGTATTTTGATTCATGACACCCAATACCTTAAAAACAATGATTCAGTTTTTTCCATTTTTAAATTGTTTCAACTTGGTGGATAGCTCATGTCCCTATTATTCCAACATATTCAAAGGTAATTCCTTTCACTTTTCTTGATTCCATGCTGGATTCACTTGAGCAGGCATATTGAAATTATTAGACTTTCTTCTTCTCCAAATTTTAACCTATCTCTAGGATGGCCATTCTGAGTTCCAAGATTATTTTAACAGCTGCTAATCTATGCTGATTTATAGATACTCAAAAGCAGTTTGACTATCTAGAAAAAAAGTCACACAAAACAAACTTAAAATATTGAAATCATACAAAGTATGTTGTCTAAGCAAACTAAAAATAAGTAAAATGATAACATCTAGAAAGTAAAAATATATATGGAAAATACACACCTGACTTTTAAACAGTGTATTTATTGTTCAAACAGAAAGGTACAAATGAAGTTAGAAAATATTTTGAATTGACAAAAATATACCATATAAAAATTGGTGACATGAAACTAAAGCAGTGCTAGTAAGGAAAATTATAGGATTGTAAGGTTATACCAGAAGAGAATAAAGGTCTCAAATCAAATACATAGTTTTCTACCTTAGGACACCATACCTCAGATTTAAATTTCAAAGTGTAACAACTTATATAAAGTGATTTGCAGTTCCTCATGTATATAACCTTACTACTAAATGTGTGTGTGTGTGTGTATATAGAAGCGTCCAGGAAAATCCCAGCCATCGTTAATATAACAAGAATGATTTGCATGACATCAGCCAAGGAGAGTGGACTGGAAGTGCATGCGTGAACAATGATGACTTCATTGTACCAGTCAGTGGGGGTGGTAGAAGCTGTTGAGTGAGCATGTGTACTCTGTGGCTATAGCATTCAAAATCATTGAGCAAGTAGAGCAACAAAACTGCATCAAATTTTGCATTAAGTTTGAGCGTTCCTCCATGGAAACTGTCTGGATGATTCAGAAGGATGCAGCTATGGGCAACTGGTGATTGGAAGCTTCATCACAACAACATGCCTATACATGTATCATGTCTCATGCAGAATTTTTTGTCTAAACATCAAATCAGCCAGGTGACTCAATCCCCCTATAGCCCAGATTTGGAGCCCTGCAACTTCTGGCTTTTCCCACAGCTAAAATCACCTGTGAAAGGGAAGAGATTTTTTTAGACCATCGAAGAGATTCAGGAAAATACAATGGGGCAGCTGATGGCAATTGGGAGAATTGTGTGAGGTTCCAAGGTGTCTTCTTTGAAGGGGAAAGGTGTCATGATCCTGTGTACAATGTTTCTTGTATCTTCTTCAATAAATGTCTCCATTTTTCACATTACATGGCTGGTTACCTTCTGGACAGATATACAGGGTTGGACAGAAGTAAGGCCTCGTTGAGTGTGGTTGGTAGGGTAATAATATGGGTGTAATAATTTATAGTTTTAACTAGAACATTTTACCTAAAGTGTGCACTTGAGTTGTAATATTGTTATGTTACAGAATTACGTGCTTATGATTTTGTAATAAAAAGGGGGCATTATTTATGTTGGATAAATATATATATATATATGTATGTGTGTGTATGTGTATGTGTATATCTATCATCTATCTATCTATCTATATAAAATCCTGTGTTGAAAGACCAAACCAAACAACAATGAAAAATCTTCATGACAAACTCATGCTGCCCTTGAGCCTGAATTTTTTTGTGTGAATTAACTTACTGTTTTTCTTCCACTTACCCAAACTGTACTTGTTCTTTAAGACCAAACTCAAATTCAACCTCTGAAGCTTCTTTAAAATGTACAGTCTGTTTTTTTTCTATTTTTATTTTTTAGTTTATTGGGGCAAAAGTGATTAATAAATCCATACAGATTTCAAGTGTACAACTCAACAAAACATCATCTGCACACTGTATCATGTGCCCACTGCTCAAAATGAAGTTTTCTTCCAGAACCACTTAATCCACCTTTATCCTTCTTCTACTTCCCCCCACCCCCTTTCTCTCTATCACCATACTATTGTCTGTATCTATGTGTTTCATATATATACATATTTACATACATGCATATATGTGTATGTGATTTTTTACTTACATAATTTTTTTGGCTTAATCCACTCACCTTTTTTTCTGTCTTAAATGTGCTACTCCAACTTGATGATATGCTTCATCTCCTTACATTATCTTCACTCAGTTCATTACTATACATCTAGAGCTAGAATAATGTCTGGGACAGAGTAGGTGTTCAATAAACATGATGAATACATGAATACACTCTAGTGAATGTTATTTGTTTGAATTGGTAAACTGCATAAGGCTAATTAAGTTAAGCATTCTTAGTATGTAGTTTTAAGCAAGAGATACAATGACCCAAGTAGAAAATCCATTAACTCCTCCTCATCATCTCTCCCCTCTCCATCTCAGAGATAGCACTCTTGTTTAGGGCACAGTTACAATGGATTGCTATGGAAACAGAGAGATTGGCCTCTTCACTCAGGTATTCCTTTAGATTTGGCATAAAGGTTTTCCAGTGATGAATAGAAATTTCACATCACAAGGTCTCATGATATTATCATGGGAAGTTTTTTCTGTTGTCTGCTATGTGAAACAATTTCAGGAATGCTTCCTTTGACCCTTTTCAAGAACAATTTTACTTTGGGAATACTGTGCTATCTCAATTCTATTTAAATATCTTGAATTTTGTAGTCTGTTGACTCTTATATTCCACTTATGTGGTAATATCACTTTGTTCCAACTACTAAACAGGTAGAATAGATTCATATTTCTTTTGTGGTCATATTTAAATAATGGCCTACTAGAATCACTGAATTCAGAGAATATTAACATTTAGATTAATAAAACAATTAAGTATGTGATTTCAAGTCAATTCATGCGGTTTCAAATTGAGATCTGTCACCAGGCTAGGTGAAGCTGAAAATTATTTTGCCTTGCTAAGACTTAGTTTTTCCTTCCCTATAGTAGGAACAATTATAACTGCCTCTTAGGTTTGCTTCCAGGATGGTAAACAATAATGCAAATCCTTTCTAGGAGTTAGTAACAGGAATAATGACAACAGTTGTGTCAGTATAACTTTCATAATTATCCAGGTGTTTACTAATATTAATATAATTTTGATAGACAATGCCATAAAATAGTCATGTTACCTCATCATTGTAGGAAAAATGTACATAGAGGTTTGTAGTCTAACAAGATTACTTCTTATAATTAGGTCTAATAGTAAATAGTGAATAGTTCATTCTTTCAAGTACTTTGTTCATGATAACAGGCTCTATTTCATATGTAGTTGACAAAAAACTAATTTATGGTAACACAAGTACAAATTATATTGGATAATATATGTCATTAACTGGATGGTGAGTTTTCCCAGAAAACTGCAACAAATGCCATACATATTTCTCACTTTTCCACTATTGATTGAACTCACCATATATCTGCTAAATTAATAGAGTTTGAAAGTCAGCACCCTAATAAAGTTTCTGACTTTTCCAAGGTGAATGGTGATAACTTATACTGCAATGCCTCTGTTTTTACCCTGAGCTGAAAGCAACACAGATCTTATTAAGATCAGAACTACAAACAGAGAAAAAATAATCAAGCTCTAAAACAAAAAAATATATATATCTGCCTTTCTAATCTCTTGTGTTTTGTTTTGGCTTCATGCACTCAGCATCATTCCGCCACTGGCATTGACTTGCATACTGAGTTTGTTATAGTGGTGACCTCCGACTGAAATATGTTTGGTAAAGTTTGTTTTGCTTTGGTTTTTCTTTCTTTAACACATCTGTTTTCCTATGTACAGTATCTTATATATAGTATCTTAAAATTATCTTTAAAAAATATTTATTCACATGCTGACCATATTAAATATACTTCTTATGTTTTTCTGTTGAATATTTAATTTATTCATTCAATTGATAAACGTTTTCAGAAATAACACATCACATTGCTTAACAGTTTTCACTTTCATATATTGAAACAGAAAAAGATGTGGAAATTCAGCATTGTATTATAAGAATGAACAGTATGCTCTTTATATATTAAGTCCAAAAAATTTGTTTCAAATGTATCTTAATAGCATAGTATAAAGTCTATGCAATTATAAAAATAAATGCTATTTTTTATTCTACTCTTGGAAAAACATATATAGTGGAGTCTAAATCATAGTGACAACTATTGTATTTGAATTTGGTAAACTTGTAATACATACAATTAATATGCAGATCAGTAGAAAGAAACCACTTATGTAAGTGCATAAGGACATGTTTGCACATACACATGTGTACACACTCACAAATACAGACACACCAGCTTTCAGTCATTTTTTTTGCTGCATAACAAAACACCTTAAAACAAGACAACCACACATGTGAATCAGTTGTGCAAGCTGTAGGCTAAGACTGTTTCTCCATAGGATGGGCTCCGGTGCAGTTTTGTTCTCACCTGGAGCTACCTTGTTGGAGCTACAAAGTGATCTATGGTTGTTGCTGCCTGTGCTGGGCCTGGAGCCACGTGGGAATGGTTGTGCTGTGAACTGAGGCTAGATGCCAGTAGTGCTGGGCTTGGGTCACTGTGCAAGAGGTACAGCACCAGCTGATGCTTGTTTGGGGTTTGTGGACTTTTGAAATATTTTAGGAGAGTCTGCAGTTCAGGCTCCAGTTGGCCCCTTGTGTGTTAGTCTCCAAAAGAGGTTTAGGCCAGATGTATGAATTGAGTGGGACAGGGTCTTAGAAAAATCTCCAGGATGGGCTAAAAGTAGTGTTAGCTGGGTAAATGGAAATTTAGATGTGGTGCCTACCTATGCCTGCAAGCTGGGTTGGGGGAAGGCTCAAGAAAAGACAATGGTGTCCGCTGGCACCAGAGAGAGCTATCCTTCCAGGCCTCATCCTGAAGCCAGACAGTTCGGTTCCTTCTCAAATATGTCCCTAGCACTTTTCAAGCTGCTTTCTCTTCTCTGGAGGTTAAAGCGATTGTTTCTGAGTGCTCTGGCCCTTTAAGGGAGCACCTGGAATTTCACTTATATGTGGAGTTTAATGAACAAAATAAACTGACAAACAGAATAGAAAAAGACTCATAGAGAACAGACAGACAACTATTAAAGAGGAGGGGGTTGGAGAGGCGAAAAAGGTGAAGGGATTAAGCAAAACAATAAAATCCTTATAGACATGGACAACAGTATGGTCATTGCCAGAGGGAAAGGGGTGTGGGGTCACATAGAAAAGGATATAGAGGGGGATAAATGGTGATGTAAAGAGACTTGATTTGGATGGTGAACACATGATAAAATATGCAGAAAAATATATATGTGATACAAAATTGTACACTAAAACCTATATACTTTTATTAACCAATGTCACACCAATACATTCAATAAAAATTTAAAAAAGAGAGAAAATACCTGGCATTCCAGAAGCCCTTTGTCTTTCCCATACTGAGTCCCTGCTGATTTTCACAGCCAGCTGTTATGGGGACTCACCTATATTAGGTCTAATTATATACATATTCTTGGAGTGACTTCCCAGGTTGAGGAAGCCAGTGAGGTGCTGGGACCCCTCGCTCTTCAGTGGGAACCTTTGAAGCCAAGCAAGGTATCTCTCCTGATTCTTAACCACCACACTTGTGTGCAGGACCAGCCTATTTCGTGTCTCTGCCCCTCCTACTAGTCTCCACGTGGTTTCTTCTTCATATTCTTAGTTTTAGGAAGTCTGTTTGACTAGTTTTCAGATGGTTCCCAAGGATGCTAGTTCTATAATTTAGTTGTATTTTTGATGTAGCCTTAAAAAAAATCGAGCACACTGTTTATCTACTCTGTCAACTTGACTGGAAGTCTGACTGAATTTAACACTTTTCACAAGTATTTTCTTCAATAAATAATTTTAAAAAATGAATTTTTAAAAATTTTATGTCAATTTTTTCCTACTGGCATAGTCACAAGAAAACTATATAATTAAATAACATTTGAAATAAAAATGGCATTTTCTTTTTAATCACTTCTTTTGAAGAGCTATATTAACAATAATATTTATTGTTAGATGTTAAAATATTACCAGTTAACAAACTATGAATTTGAGTCTCTTATGTAGGTATAACTTCAATACAGTTAAGAATAAGTTATGTTGCTAGTATGTTAGTTGTTTGAAAATGAAAACACATTTCAACAAAGAAGCCATAATATAAAATATGGTTTGGATTTCTGACAAATTGACAAAAGGGCATTTTTAAAAAAAATCTGACTTAAGCCAAGTATAAGAATTAACTTATTTATTTACAATATTATTCACTTAATACTAACTTAACAACTACACTGGGCCAAGAACAATTCTTGCTTTTGACTTAAAACTGTGAAAAAGACAAGATGGTAGCAAGGTCTTTAGTAGTGGATTGGAATAGTAGGTTCATATTCTAAGCTGGTGAAATTGTAGTTTGCCAATTTACTTGTGAATAGTGATAGGTTTAGGTCAAATGATGGTGTTGTTTCCCAGGTTTAGAGGTGATGAAGAAAATTAAGTTTGTATGTGTTTATGTAAATTAAATATTGGTATAATTTAGAGGCACATATATATACTTTTATAATATTTCCTAAAGACATACAAAACATTACCTCCAAGTAGATATTCAGATATAATTTTATCTAGTTCTCATTAATAAGATTGGGATAGTGAAGCTCACAGTGGTTGTAAGAAGTCTCCGTTTTTACAAAGTTGGCTCCAGAACCCTAAACTCTAATCCAGTTTAGTGTTATTCTTGGGAAACTATGGAAAGAGTTATCAACTCATTGGCATATATTATGTGCTACATCCTTTGCTTGGTTTCTTATCTTTATAATTTTATCTATCATAGCAACCATATGGTTGAGTAGCATTATCCTGAATTCACAAATAAGGAAAAACTATACTCAGTGAAGTTATTTAGTAAGTGGGTCCTAAAGCAAATTAAGCCTGAAACATTGCTGGAGGCAAGAGTGACAAAACTGAAACTGTCTTACTTTGGTCACGTCATGAGAAGACAGGGTTCTTTGGTAAAGACAATAATGCTAAAAAAAAAAAAGAAAGAAAGAAAAAAAAAAAAAGAAAGCAGGAAAAAAAGAAAGATCAAATAGGAGATGGGTTGACTCCATAAAAGAAGCCACAGATATGAGTCTACAGGAGCTGAACAGGGCTGTTAAGGACAGGACCTTGTGGACATCACTCATTCATAAGGTTGACAGGAGTTCGAGCTGACTCAATGGCATAACACACACGTTTAACAAAGCTAATATATATGGAATCTTTGGAATGAGCATGCAAGTCTTTCTGATGCCAAAGTTTAAGCTCCTAATCACTTGACTTCATTGGCTGATAAGCCACTCTGCCTGATTTTCTAAAAGAGAGAAAAAGGGGTGGGGGGAGTTTGTTTTAATTGTCAGGAATTTCATATTTTCTCCTTCTTGCAGCCTGCTCCAGGTAGGACTTACTTAAAAATACTTGTTTCTAGCATTTAAAACTCCACTATCACATTTTTACTCATCTAGTTTTATTTTCATAAATCCCCAATATATATCTTTGCTCTAATAGTGCTGGTCAATAGTCTCTCCTATACAAAAACAAATACAAATTTATATCGATGATTGGGAGTATACCTAGAATTTGTTTCCCACTTCTTCTTTGGCAATTTAAACCCCAAATTTCATTGAAACTATCAAATTCCCTCCTTATAAGCTTAGTATTTTTCTTTTGTCTTAGCATTTAGGTATATTTTAAAGTAAACTTTGCCTTGAAATTTTTCTTTTTTCAAAGAATAAAAATCATATACCTTTAGTTGCTTTGCAGAATGATACAATTTTTATATAAAAGAGGGTCTAAATTTATAATATGAATTTTTTAAGTCTTTAACTGTTTTTAAATGCCAAACCACTTAGCAGTTAAATATGCTTTCTTATTTGTGATGCAAATGTAAATTCTGCAATGATGAGAAGTAGCTGTGTCTCACCTCAGAGGCTGGGTCAGACAGGGAGGGCACAACCCACAGGAATACCATGCTATAATCTTTGTCTTTGGGTTTGGAGCATTTTCCAAGTCATGCTATTGAAAGCGTCCTCCAAAAAATTGTGTACTACTAGGGCAGCTGAATGAACACGCACTCGTGTAGAAAGCTGCCTCCTCACAACCCTTTCTGAAAAACGGAATACTTGATTTCATTTGGTCATCAGGGACAGGAAATGGACTGGGTTATTTAGTCACAGACAGCTCTCTTTAGAGTGCCCAGTGGACTACAAAGTAACGTGCTATGACAGTACTACCTACATGAGTCTCTTGAAACTGGATAATGAAAAATGAAATGAAGGAAGTAACGTTTAGGAATAGTATGAACAGAAAATTAGGATGAGTCAGTAATTAGTAATGGAAGCAGCAAATAAATATTATCCATAGAGAATACAGTATCCAAAACTCCTGTGTAAGCAGAAATGTGCAATCCATGGGAGGCATCAGGGGGAAGCTGAATTCAGAGGACCTGAATCACCAAGTGGCACAATAGAGTAAGGAGCAACACATATCTACTGCTACACCAGCAAATAGATAATGGATCACCAAGGCTGCATTAGATTTTATATTTCTCCTTTTCCACAAGCCTGACACTCAAGCAAATTCAAATGTTTCCTTTCCTATTTAGACTTTTCAATTCACAAAACCCCTACCATAAATCCAGGTAATTGCCATCTTTCCAACTAAAAGTGCTTGGCTAGCATCTGAGCCAATAAAGACTAGATTTGGTGTCAAGGGAAAGGGGTAAATATTAATACTACAAGGTCTATGGTTAAATGTAGTTTGAGAGAGTGTATTTAAGCAAAAATTCTAAAACAAATGTACAAATGATCAATTTAACAGCACCAAACATACAGTATTAATTTTATGCTGAGGCCACTGTAGCCTCTCAAGAGGGTAAGAGGGACAGATTTTAAAAAGAATTTCAAAATTCTGAATAATTACTGGCTTAAACATTAATCAATTATATTTAAACTATGCTTTAAGCTTTCTTATAAAATGCAATTCTATTAAAAAGTTTAATTTAACAGTACTTATTTCAGTAATGGGAAGCGTGATTTTCAAATAGTAATTATTTTAATCTATCAGATGTTAGCTTATATTTGTATTTAGAATAATGTATTTAAATTCAGAGATATCCTATAACACATTTAAATTTGTATACAACAAGTAATGCTAAGTATTTAATAAATAGAAATCTTTCTTCATTATATTTAACTTTTAAGATAATAATGTGTTAAACATTGCTAAGTTAAGAAGCAAGATATCTGAATTAAGGTGGTTTTAAATTACTATTTGAACTGTCATGTGAAATTTGTGAATTAATATTGTTTACTTCATTTATCACTTGGCAGAAAAGTAATTACATTTTTTAAAAGTTTTTGATTTGTATTATAAATTCATAATGTGAAAAACTATGGAAAAACTGACAGTTTAGCATGTATATTTCAGTGCTATTTACTTGAGAATTTTTGTAAAATGAAGAATAAGTGTGGGTGAAACACTGTTGTAACAGCTGTATAAATCATCTTCTGTATCTTGATTCTTGTTGTTTTATAGGTTCATCAGAGGAAATTCTCAATGCAATAGAGAAATCTGCAAATACTAGCATATTCTTAATTTCCTTTTTCCTTGATCTGTATCTGCCCATAGTTCCATGTCTTTATTAGTGATTCAAAAACTGTGTTGTAAGTTGACTGAATGAATGGACTCATTAAATCAATGTTCAATATAATAATAATAATAGAACATATGAAATCTATGTTTTTCTGGAAACCCAACTGATAAAATTATATCAGAGACTCAACTGCAGCCCCAAATATTTCACAGAGATACTTTCATTTAATATTACTCCAACAGATAATAAATATATACCTTAGCATTAAGTGCTTACTCTTTTATATTTGGGAATACCATGATAAATCTATCAAAAGTTTTTCTTGACTTTTTGGAATGGAAAGTGTAATGTTTTTCACACCAGCAGAGCAAGACCATTTCTTCAGGTGACATTGTCTTCTATTCCTTAAAATAATACCTGTTTCTAGGATCATGTGTACATACACATGCATTCTGATTTGAGAGTACAACAATGTTGGTCACAGGTATCTGAGAAAATAAAAACATGGATCATTTAACATATTTAGTCAGAAATAGAGGTTAAATTTTAACTCTTTAATTTGGTGATGCACTTTATTCTGAACAAAATTACAGAAAATAATAATTCTGTTGAAAAATAGTATGTTTACTCCTATTTTAGTAATCTTCATGTACTTAATATCAAAGAATCTCTATTGGCAGTCAATTGAACACATGACAATGTAACATACCTGATGCTATGAGTTTTCCTCATTTGCCTTCACCTAAGAATGGGAAAAAAGTGCAAGGTGTCATTATAATGTATTCATTTAACATACAGTTTTTTAGCATTACTTGCCAATATGTTGGTAAATACCACGAATCTGGAATTTAAGAAGTTTGGCATTGTCTGTGACTCCATGAAAAGTGGAGTTTATGGTGAAAAATGCTAACCTTCTTTAGCCCAGGTTCTTAGTTGTAAGCCTTGGATGTGAAGAAGAACATATGATTCCAGAGCAGCAGAATGTCTGCTCTTCCAGAAACCTCCCACATTAGGAGGCACTTCTGCTTAGCTCAAGGTTACTGGATGAGTATAGAACATAAAATCCAAAGGGAAAACAGACAAGAATGGTGCCATAAGAAAAAAAAAAAAACTTCAATAATATATTTATATGCAGAGAATAGTTTTAAAATGGGTAAAGGAACAAAGTGAATAATACATGAAGACTTTATGTTACAAAAAATATGAATTTTAATGCAATACATGATTAGATATAGGTGAAGTTAGGAGATACTAAGATATATAGATATATAAATGTATATGTAACTATAAACATATATTTAGGAGCATATACACCTATTAAGATCTAGTTTACATATTTGAAAGCTCATGGGCTAGGATAATAAAATAGATTTTGGGGGAAAAATATATATAATAGATTCCAAATTTACTTGTGGTCAATAGTCTCTCCTATACAAAAACAAATACAAATTTATATCTATGATTTGGAGTATACCTAGAATTTGTTTCCCACTTCTTCTTTGGCAATTTAAACCCCACATTTCATTGAAACTATCAAATTTCCTCCTTATAAGCTTAGTATCTTTCTAAGATACTAAGAATCTTAGTATCTTAATATCTTTCTAAGAATATTGGGTGCTAACCAATTGGGTGCTGAGGATTTATGAAAAGAGAAGACTAAATCATAGGTAATTATGATATGTTCAACTTGAAAAAGTTGCAGATGGTAGTGTCATTTATTTCTGTATGAAATTAAATAGAAAAAAATGGAATAATGTACATGCTTGTTAGAGGAATGGGAAAATTGAGAAAAGCTATAGAAGAATGGGAGATAGCTTAATATGTAGATATAGATAAGTTGGTTTGCATGTTGAGTTATTTGTGAGTCAAATAGCTTGAAATAACAATAATAGCAAACTATATTAAATAATAAGGGAATCTCAAAACCAAGATCTTGGCTAGAGGATACTAAATTTGAAAACCTTTAAGACAAAAGTAGTAGCTGAAGCCATACATATGGATGTAACTTCTTAGGGAAAATAGTTCAGTAAAGAGAGAAAGTATTCCAGGTTGAAATATGGCCAGTGACTAGGCAATGAGTGCTACAGTGACAAATACCATATCTGGTTTTTTCACCACTATATTGCAGGTGACTCAACTAATTCTAGGCTTATATTCTGATTTTAGTAATTGTTGAATAAATTAATTTTCTTAACTTACCTATTATCTTCCCATTCAGTCTTATCTCAACTTTATAGAAATAGTCCTTACTGACTCTTAATTACTTGATATCAGATATGACCTGTGTTCAACTTCTTGTAATTTATAACCAAAATTACAGTAGTGTTAGCTTGCTAAGGGGTTATATTTCTTTCATATCAAAGAAGCACAAAAAGGTACACCAGATTTTCAGCTTGAAGATATTGACATTTTTGACTCCTATCTTCTGCTCTGTATTTCTTATTGGGTGAGTCCCATGCTCAAGGTTGTTTTTTATTGCAAATTAGTCTCCAGCTGTTCTCATAGACAGAAAGAACATGTTGGTAGTTGCCAAAAGCCAGGGGCAGAAGAGTGGAGTATATAGGTAAAGGTGGTCAAAAGGCAAAAACTTCCAGTTAAAAAATAAATAAAGGCAGGATTACATTATTTTCTTCCAGATTGAGTTGGTGTAGTGTATTCTTGGTTATCAGAATACTCATAGTTTTGAGACATTGAAATGGTAAATATTCATGATGTGTGAAAAAGCATGATTCATAACTTTAGGATCTTAATTACACAAAAATGGAAGCTTCATTGTGTAGATACACAGGGGATTTAAGACATATGAAACTGTGAACTGCTTGTGGTTATGGATGACTTTGTCTTTTGCTCTTGTGTTTTTCAGTTTCCTATTATATGCACTTGTTATCTTTTAAAAAATAAATGTTAAAACCTAATAAATAAATAAGTTCTGGAGATATAATACACAGCTTGGGGCTTATAATTAACAATACTCTATTGTGTATGTAAGGGTTACCAGAGTAGATCTTAAAAAGTCTCAGTATAAGAAAAATATACCCATGTGAGGTGATGGATATATTAACTGATTTTATTGTTATAATAATATATACATCAAATCAAATCATTTTGTTGTACTTTTTAAACTAATACAATGTTATGTCAAATATATCTCTTGAAATAAATAAATATTTCAAAAATAAAATAAAATGCATATTTTTATCTCCCACATATTCATAGTTGTCAATGGGATAATAATTTCAGGTAGACAAATACCAATATTGAACATACACTCTTTGTCACTTAATGCAAAAGAAACAGTGAGTCCTAGCCTTATGTGAGTACTCAAGAGTATTCCACCCAGTATGCCAGCCTTTGATCTAGAAACACTTCCTCACATAGTTACATCTGAGTAATTTTATATCTGCTCTGCCTGGACTCAAGATTCTTGTTCAATATTCTTTTTTCTTTCTTTCTTTTTTATTTTTTGTGATCTCAACCACTTAGTAATTTCAACATTTACACTTACAACCAGACTTCACTTCTCAAGATCTGTATATCCAACACCTTATTCAACATTTCCATTTTCATTTTTTACAAGTCACCATATATTCCAAATATAGAAAATTAAATGGTCTTTATCATTCCAAAATATGTATCCTATCCCTGACTCAAATATATATTTGTGTGCATATATATACATATTTATGGCACAGAATTTATATATATGTATATAAAATTCTCCATCTCCATCTATTTTCTAAATCCAGACAATACCGAGAAATATCAGATGGAGTCAGAACTTCAATGCTTCAATTCCTCTGCATGAGACCATGAGGCTAATTTCACTCATCATTTCATCATTATGCTCCTTGACTATCTATCTGACACCGACCCAGAAAAAAATCCTAAAAAAGGAGAAAAAAAATAGAAAATGGGGAGGTCATACGTATGAGCCATTAATAAAAGTCCTATAATAAAAGTCAGTAATACAAATCCTGATTTTTATAGAGCCACAACTTTTGATCAAAAAGCCTATGTATGATGAAATACATAGCAGTAAGTCATTCATAAAATACAATGATAAATCATTTGTGAAGTGCTTAGTTGTAAGGTCCTTGTTTGAAATCTCTGTTTCACAATCGATATAATATGGCACAAAATCTACTCAAGAGAGTTGGGAGGTTTTGTGTTTAAAGAATAAAAAGGACTAAAGTACTTCTACAAAAGACACTTAGGATTCAACCTGATGTTTTCCTTCTTAGGACCTCTTTCTTAAAAAATCAGAGTGCAAAACAATGAAAGAACCTTTCATGTGCATTCAGGAGCAACATGTTCCAAAATCTTAAAGACATACTAGGCTGTTCCTTTTCCTATGATGACTATTTGCAAGTAAAGAGAAGTGTTAACTTGAAATGGGTTAAAGACTTAAAACATAAGACTTGAAACCACCAAACTTCTAGAAAAAAACATACGGGAAAAACTACTTGGCATTGTTCTTGGCAACAATATATAGATGACACCAAAAGCAAAATTCAGTACGTGAAAATGCATCAAACTGAAAAGGTCCTGCCCAGCAAGGTAAGCACTCAGAAAAAAATAAAAGCACACTGGCAGAATCAAATAAATTGCTTCCGAACCATATATTTGGTAAGAAGTTAATGTCCAAAATATACAAAGAACTCATAAGACTCAAGAACAGAAATCAGACAATCTGATTAAAAATTGAGCAAAGGAACTCGATAGACATTTTTTTCAAAGATGTACAAATAGATAAAAGACATATGAAAAGATGGTCAATATTTCCAGGCATCAAGAAAATGCAAATTAAAACCACGATGAAATATCACCTCACATCTGTTAGAATGTTTATCAATAAAACAAGTGTTGGTGAGTAGTAGGAAAAAAGGCAATATTTATGCACGCATTGGTCGTAGTATAAATTTATACCGTCACTATGGAAAACCATATAGAGGTGCCTCAAAAAATTATAAATAGAACTACCATATGATCCAGCAGTTTCACTTCTAGGTATATGTGTACCACAAAAATAAATGAAAACAAGATCTTGAAGATACAGCTGCACCCCTTATCTATTTCAGCATTATTCACAAAAGCAAAAATGAAACAACCTAAGTGTCTATAAATTGATGAATGGACAAAAGAATATGTACCTACCTGTTTATCTGTCTATTTATCTACCTACCTATTTACCCATCTATCTATAAATATTATTCAGCCATAAGAAAAGAAGAAAATCCTGCTACTTTCAAAAACATGGCAGATTTACACTAAGTGAAATGTAAGATAGAAAAAGAAAATTACTGTGTGATAGCACATATCTGGAATTTAAAAAGGCCACACTCACAGAGATAGAGGGTAGAATGGTGGTACGAATGGATAAGAGGTGGGGGAAATGGAAAGATGGTCAAATGATGCAAACTCCCAGTTGTAAAGTAAGTATGTACTGTGATTAAAATTAATGATACTGTATTAATACTTGAAAGTTTCTAAGAGCTTAAATCATAAATGTTATCACTACAAAAAATAGATGGTAGTTTTGTGTTGCACTGCGCAGCTGTTAGGGCATGCTGCCACAGCGGAGGACGGCTGGAGTCGCAGCTCCCCATGGCCTGGGCAGCAACCACCGTGTGGTGCAGGGGGTTGCAGGGATCTCGCCCCAGGGAATGCAGCGCTCCCTGAATCTGAGGGAAACCGGGGGCCCGCTGAGATGGGAGCAGGGCTCTGAATCCCGCAGAGCCCATCCCGGGGTTGTCACGGTGAGGGGAATACACACCAATTGTCACAAACACTTTTCTGTTTGCCGGGAGAGCAGACGAGGACACTTCCCTCTCAGTGGAGAAGGCCTGGGCACATCTCTCTAGTGGGGAAGGCCCCATCGCCCCTTGTTCCAAGGCTTTTATTGAAAATCTTATCAGTGGGGCTAGGAAACAGGAATGCACACGTTATCTCATTACATTAGTATGTTAAGTTTCACAGAGAATATATGCTTTTAAGAACACAAGTGACAGGAATACACTGATTTACATTGGTTCAAGAGGAGACTAGTATAAACAAAAGAGACTAAAGATAAGGGGAAAGTAGACATAAAAGCCCCTAACGATATAGGGTAAGGGGTGTAAATAATGTACATGTCCACAGCATGAGGTGACCAGAGATCTGAGGGAAGAACAAAGCACGCTTCAAAGAATTTACTTTTAGGCCTGATTTCCCCAGGAAACACCAGATCTGATTTAGGGCTGATTCCTGTACCATTTCAAGCCTGAGCCAGGTGTGGGGAGGGAACCACCAAGAGATAAGGAGACTGCTTTTCAGCTTTTATGAGGACTCCAATAGTGTCCAAGTCAAGCCAAGAGGTGTAGGGGCTTTTTTGTCCCTTCTCTGTGTCCCCCAATTTCTTGTTGGCTGCCAATACCCGACTGGGATCTGTCTTAGGTTATTTACCTTAGCTCAAGGTAACCTACCCATCATTGATCACCAGTCCTCCATGGCAAAGCAAAGAAGCAGGGGCTACACCCCTACCAGGGAGGACAGGCCAAGTCTCCTCAGGAGCCTGTTTCTCCAAGGCCTCCTGATTATTTCCAGACTTGGGGCCCTCCAGCCTGCCGGTAGGGTTACAGCTCCTGAAATCAATCAGGGCATTTCCCAACAGTTTTGTGACACAATGGAAGTATTAGCTAATACCATGGTGATCGTATCCTTTTACAATACATAAGCATATCAAATCAGCAAGTATCTTTTAAACTTAAACTTTGCCTTATATGTCAAAAGTATCAATAAATCTGGAAAAATTGCCAACACAGATAATTTTTCTTAGGTGAATAAAGAATTTGGAGGATAAAAAGGAGAGAGGGAGAAGCAAAAAACAGTGAAAAAAATATGTTCTTTCTTGACAAAGAAGGCTTAGATGGGAAATAAACTATAATAAAAAAGACAAAGAAAAGTCAGATTTGTTTTTGAAACAGCTGTAAATACATTCAATTATGTATTATTCAACTTTTGTAGTTATTACATTGCTATACTAGAAGGTTATTATATAATTTTATATTTAATTCAATTATGTATGATTAATAAGTATTTATTTTGTATTTTTTGAGGAGCTATTTGAAGTAGAGACAAGAAAAAAAGGGAAAGTGAATCAGAAACAAGCATTGCCCCTACAAACTTTATGATAGTTTCCTAAAGCAAATGCAACTTGAGAAACTGAAAGCAAAACTTACTTGATTCAGATTCCTAGGCTGCTAGCAGTTGTCTCCTCTGATAGGATCCTTATTGGACCACTGAAGCAATTCATTCAATAGACAAAACTAATCTACACTACACTTTAGCAGTGGTCAGAATTATTCAAGATTAATTCATTATACAGGTCAAACCATATACAATTAATTCAGAAGTTAGTACATTTCTGGTGAAAGGTAATATATAATATTTTATTTCATGAAGTTTGTACCAATAATTACAATTTCTTTCTAATTAAGAACACAAGAACTTTACTATTTTACTCCCTCCTTTTATATTCCTGATGTCACAATTTACATATTTTTATATTGTGTATTCATTAACAAACTATAGGAGCTATAGTTATTTCAGTACTCTTTTCTTTTAACTATAGTTAAGTAGTTGACACATTATCATGTTACACAATTAAAGTTTTCTAAATCTGACTGTATATTTACCTTTGCCAGTGCATTGTATAATTTTCTATGTTTTTATATTACCAATTAGCTTCTCTTTGTAACTTATTTTTTATTTAAGTATAGTTAATATACAATCTTATATTGGGTATATTACTTTCAGGTGATTAGATATTTTCATATTTTACAATGTGATCACCCCACTAATTCTGATAAATATCTGTAACGTGTAAACTTATCACAATATTATTGACTATATTTGCCTTCCCTTTTTCATTTGTTCTCCCACTCCCTCCCCTATGGTAATCATCCCTTTGATGTTTGTTTTTGTCTTTGTTTGTTTTTTTTAGATTCCACATCTAAATAAAATCATCTAAATTTGTATTTCTCTGCCTGACTAATGTCACTTGGCTTAATACCCTCTAGATCCATTTGTCACAAATGGCAAGATTGTATTCTTTTTTATTGCTGTGTAATATTTTATTATATATTATTTACATTAAAATATATATCTCACATCTTTCTCCATTCACCTATCCATGGAAACCTAGGTTGCTTCAGTTAGCATCTTTTCATTTCCCAGTTATACCCTTTAAGCATTTCTTACAAGGCAGGTCTAGTAGAGATGAACTTCCTCAGTTTTTGTTTTTCTGGGAAAGTATTAATTTTCCTTCTTTCTGAAGGATAATTCTGAGGCTATGATACTCTCTTTTCATTGTTTTTTCTTTTAGCACTTTGATTATATTACTCCACTGTCTCCTGGCCTGTAAGGTTTCTCCTGAGAAATCTGCTGAAAACCTAATGGGAGTTTCTCTGTTAGGTACCATATTTTTTTTTTCTCTTGTTGCTCTGAGGACTCTCTTTGTGTTTGATTTTGATGGTTCATTATAATCTGTTTTGGTGAAGATTAGACATATTGTCCAATGGAATAGAATTTAATTCTCAGGAATAAACTCTCAAATCTATGCTAAATCAAATTTTTATAGTGCTGCCAAATCATATAATGGAAAAGAGCAGTTCATTAAAAAAAATGGTCCATGGAAAACTAGATATATACATTTTTTAAAAATGAAGTTTGGATCTCACTTTATGCCACAAAGAAAATTAATTCAAAATGGATCAAATAAGTTTAAAAGGTGAAGCTATTGAACTCTTAGAAGAAAACATAGGAGCAAATACTCACAATTTTGGATTTGGCAATGGTTTCTTAAATACGACCTCAATAGCACAGACAATGAAAGAAAACAAAACAAACAAGTAATAATAGATAACTTGAACTCCATCAAAAGTAGCAGATAATAATATATCTAAATTAGATTACACAATGCAAATTGGTATACATTTCATGTTTATATAATTCTTATATACCAGCACTTAGCACAGCAGCTTTTGCTATATCCCTTAACTTTGTATAAAAATTAAACTTTATCTGCTTTTCACGTTCAGGTTTTTTATTTGAAAAAATATGTACATTTCTTTGGAAACCTTCTGAATTTAAACAGTCAATTCAAGGGGTCTTGCCTCAGGTCATTCAGCCTGCTGTGGCCTAAACTTTGTTCCTTTTAATATTGATTTGCTTTCTAGAGGGAAGAAATATACCTGCCTGTTCCTGTTGCAATCTGTCTTTCTGTCGTTTCAAGTATTTATGTGATTCCTTGGAAGAAGCAACAAAAGACTTACACTTTTTTTGTGTATGTAATACTTGAAAATGATAGTGTTAATTCCATGAAAGCAAGCTGAGAAGAAACATAGCATATTCAAAATACATTATTTTAATACTTTTTATGAGTGTTGATTGCTCCTTTACCTCAACACTACCCAGTGACAGATTCACATAGATTAGAAAATGAACACATTGGTTCTCAGGATATGATGAAAGGCAAGGGGAGGCTCTCAGAACCGCACAACGTAATCTCTCTATAAGTTTCATGCTTTCAAAAAATGAAAACTTTGAGGGAGATCCATGACCATCAAGTCAATTTCTTAAAAATTAGAAATATAATCTGCAGAGAAATTAGAACAAGTCATTTAGAAAGGCTGCTTGCAATTATGAATATGTCTAGAACACACAAAGCTTTGGCATCTGTCTGGAAAATAGATCCCTTACTTGGCATCCAAACCTTTCCTTGTGTAAATCCCCATTTGTGAGCTTGGCTATTCAAAGAGGTTAAATGACTTGCAAATCATCATCTGGGGCCTACATTGCAGAATAATTAAAATTATAAACATGGCCAAATTAGTATTTTTCTCCCTAATTGTTTTGATTTTAAAATAAAATATGCCTACTGTGAACATGTAAGCAATATAGAAAAGATTGAGCTAGCAGTGAATCCTGATTACAGATACTTTTTAGTAAAAGAGGTTTAAATCGTGCTTATGCTGTTCCGAGAGCTGTTACAAATTTCCATAGGGTATTAAATTGGAAATCACTGGGTCACGTTGAAATTGCATAGTGAGGTGACAGTCAGGATCAGCGGTACACTAAAAATGTGATGGATGGACAGTCGGGAAAACAGGAAAAGAGCCACAGTGTGAGTGTGCCAGAGGGGAAATACTTAATTCCTTGGAGGGTTTCTCCCACCCTGTCATTCTCAAAAATGTTTTTCTTACATTTCCATAGTATAACTGTAGCAATGCAAGACCTTCATACACTCAGGACTCATTAGGCACTTTATTTTGTAGCTTCAAGTGCATGTCTTCATGCACATATGTTCTAAATTGGAAGAGGATAGAGCTGAAAGTTTGGCTTGATTGGTTTCTTTCCCTCTTTTATGTTATCAATTTTTTAAGACAATGTTATCTGAAAAGAATAAAAATTAAAACAATTAAAAATAAAAAAACTAAGACTAGGATAGACTTTTTCTCTTGACTCAGAGTCTAAACTTAATCCCAATACTGGCAAAGCATGTGTGTGCATGTGGTTGTTGGGATAAAGGCTGCAGTTGTGTAGACAGCTCCAAGCAATTCCTAAAAACTTTTTGAAGATTACTTAGCCCCACCAAATCCAGCATGCCAATTGTCTATCCTTATAACATTCCACACAGTATGATAACATTCAAAGGAGAACACATGAATTCTTCAAATTTAGAGCCATCTTGTATTCATTTTTTTATCTTTAGCACTTGTTGTAGTTATTTCTACATATATGTGCATATGCATATATACACACGTATGCAAAATAAACATAAAGTACAGTTTACCTAAGAGTTCATAAACAGAAACATGTGTACATATTTATGTGAAGTTTTTATTTTTCTGTATTATGTTGGCTAATTTTGGCCTTTTT
Source organism: Pteronotus mesoamericanus (assembly GCF_021234165.1). Classification (NCBI taxonomy): domain Eukaryota; kingdom Metazoa; phylum Chordata; class Mammalia; order Chiroptera; family Mormoopidae; genus Pteronotus; species Pteronotus mesoamericanus. The sequence continues at coordinate 26,532,442 of NW_026555245.1, read as the reverse complement.
CTTACTTTAATAAACTTTGGAATCAATTTGTCAATATCTATAAAATAGCCTGGTGGAATTTTTATTAGGCAGAATAAATTACTTTCTAACTATTACATGAAACCTATAAAATTTAATATTTCCCCTTTTTATTATTGTTTTATTAATTTATCTTGCTGATACTTGGCTGACAAAAACAGCAATGGCTTAAAACAGCAATCATTGATTGTTTATCCCTTATTAACTTTCTATAACTTAGACTTGCAATGGTGAATAATAACTGCTCTGTCCTTGTGATTCTCAAATATAATATTCTGCCATATGCTTATTACATAATGCTTTCTAGTCTACTGAGAAATAAATATATTATTTTTTACCATATCTTTTACACTCTTTCTTTATAAGAAAATAAATTTGTTTTTTTGAGAAACAAAAAACAAATATTATTAACCTCTAAAGTCCCTATTCATATGTTATAGGGCCCTCTTATAAATATCTGCAATTATTTTTGAGAAATGTTTTTAGTATTTTTTAGAAACAACATTAAATTCTCTATTCAATGTTGTAAGTGCCATATTTTCATATGGTGTTATTTTTTGTTTTCTTTGTAGTTTTCCCTTTTTTAAGACTAACATTCTTAGTGCTACTTCATATGATTCTAAAAAATATTGACATCTACAAATATTCATGACCTATATATTAGCATTTAGATAATCTTAAAATTACTCTAATATTATAATTCCATGTAGACATGACCTGAAAATTTCCTAATTCTTAGAAAATTAAGCTAGTGATAATAATGACACATGCAACTCTCTATTCTTTCTGTTTATTTTTCTTTATTCTTATTCTTTTGTGGATAAATATATGCTTAAGCATACTAGCTGACATCTTTTTGTTTTTAGCAAAAACAGTATTTTCCAACATTTGTGTGGAGTTACTTTGTATAAATTACTCCTAACATAATAAGGAAATGATATTTTCATAGGGCTTTATTTGGACCACAGTTTTATTACATTTTGTCTTATAATTTATCTTGCTTAGAATAAGATTATTGCCTTGTTAAACAGCAAGATTGTATTACTATTGCTTAATTTGAGAATCAATTGGAATATAACTTTTGTCTTATTTATATACACGTATAGCATAATAAAATAGAAATCACACATTACCTTGTCATGTTTGCCTCAAAAATTCCTCTGACTCCAAATAACACAACTCTTTTTGTTTAATAACAGTCTAAATGTATCATCTTTAGTTTTTGACTTTGGTATATTAAAGAAGCATTGCAAATAATGTGGTTATCATGATATTTAACATAACAAAATATCAAAAATATTCTCTCAAAATAGGTATAATGCAAGAAACTGCTGAGTCAATACGTAAGCAATTGAAGACATGGATTTTGAAAGAGAGAGAGGAGAGAGGAAGAAAGGGAGGGAAGGAGGTAGAAAAGAAGGCAGGAAGAGAGAAAGGAGGAAAGAAAAAAAGGAGCACAGTTTCAATACCAGATAATTGATGATTTCTTGTCAATTTAGTTGAGGAATCAGTCACTACAATTTCCACCAGTATTTAGTTTTTGCTTTTGGATATTCCTATAGTGAAGTAAAATAGAAGTTTTTGCTACAAATATATATTCATCTTTGCCTCTAACATAGACATATAAACACAGAGACACACATAGCCACTCACACACAGTTACTAGGACTTAAAATAGGTTTAGCAAATCATGTTGCACCATTGTAATTGAAAGCAGATCCTGCCACCACAAAAGCCAATGCTTGAGAGGCAGGTACTGATGTAAAGGGAAGTAGTTTATTTTCAGGTGCAAGCCAAATGGAAGATGAGAGACTCATGTCACAAAGCCCATTTTTCTGGAAAGATGAGGGACTTTCATCTCAAAGTCCATTTCCATCTCTCATTGGAGGCAGAGGTTTTTATAAGCGGGAGAGGGGAACAGAACAAAGATCAAGGAAGGGGTTGAAAAGTTCTCTGCCTGCAGATGAGCACAGTCCATTCTGATAAGGCAAGTGATGGCCTGGTGTTCATCATCCTGATTTCACATCATCCTGGTTTCATGGTTGAAGTTCAGCAAGTCTTTCAGAGCTGAGATGCCTGAAAGTCAGAGTCTGTATCTTTTGAAGTTAGTTCCCAGAATTCTTACACAAGCATGCTGTCCATCTAGAAGTGCATATGAGTCAGAATCAGCACTTACAGAAACAATGTCAAAAGAACAGTGGGCTGGGTTACAATTTCCTACTGTTACATCATCAATAAGTAGATATACTATTAAAGTATAATTAGAGTAGGCTTGGAAAATCCTAAATAAACCTTCAGATTAGGTTAGTTTATTCTGTGCTTAGGCTATTGCCTAGAATTATTTTCCTCTTTTCATTAGAACAGTTTTAGATTCACAGCAAAACTGTCTATAAGAGATGTCTTATTATACCCCTTGCTCCTACACAAGCATAAGTTCCCCCATTATCAACATCCCCCAACAGAGTGGTACATTTACTATAATTGATGAGTGCACAATGATACATTATAGTCACCCAAAGTCCACAGTTCATGGAAGAGTTTGTACTTAGTGTTTTATGCTCTATTATGGATTTGGACAAATGTATAATGACATATATCTACCATTATAGAATGAGGAATAGCTTCACAATCCTAAAAATCTTCTGTACTCCACCTATTCATTCTTACCTCTCCTTGAACCCTGGCAACCACTTATCTTTTTAATGTCTCCAGAGTTTTTACTTTCTCACAAGGGCACATAATTGAAATCATATCCTCTTTAGTCTTTTCTGGTAGGTTTCTTTCACTTAGTAATATACAATAAGCTTCTTCCATGTCTATTCATGTCTTTATTATTTGCTCACTTCTTTTACAGTATTGAATAATAGTCCATTGTCCGGTTGTGCCACAGTTTATTTATCCATTCACCTACCAAAGGTCATCTTAGTGGCATCCATGTTTTGACAATAATAAATAAATAAAGTTGCTATAATCACCCACTTGTGGTTTTTCACATGGGCATAAGTTTTCCAACACTTCAGCTAAACACCAAGGATGGTGTTTGCTGCATCGTGATCTTCTTGAGATCACTCAAGAAGACTAGCGCAAGTCTTCTCAATTTTAACTTTAATGATCATTTGAATTAGGTAATTCTTTATTCAGGGTAGTATTCTAAATATCATAGGAGATAGCAGCACTCCCCCACCCACCAGAAATCAGCAGTATCTCCCCTTCTGTCCCTGTTTTGACAACTAAAAAAGTTTCCAGATGATGCTGTATGTCTCCAGAGAAGCCACTTCTCTAAGAAACACTGACTTCCAAGTATCATTTAAGAACTGTCTCTCATGATTGGAAAACTAAATTATCTAAAATAAAGCATTTCTCAAATTCATTTTTTCTTTATATACTATATTTAAATATAATAACATTCAGTAATTTTTATTGAACTATTGTATTCTTTTGTTTCTTGTCCAGTTTAGTATCAGTAATTACCAAAATCATCAGTAAAAAGAGAATTTTACTCAGATGCTTGACTATTATGTTTTCTGAAACCAAATACATTATTTTTGAGCATCCAGCATGACAATCAAAGCAGAAAATCTGAATATAATTAGTTACATAAATTTCATTATTTTAATAAAGGAGCAGAGGGTATTTATACTTTTCCCAAGAGTCTTTAAGTTGATTAAGCATCAGATAGTTAAGATTAAAATTCATGTAAAACAAGATATTAATATTTCATGTCAATACACTAGTCAGCTTAGGTAACTTGGCCAAATGCAGATTTAGAAATTTTATTTTAACAGGGACAACCTGTGTTGTGCCTCAGTTTCGCTGATTTAGACTCAAAATGTTTATCACTGGTTACTGTTCCAATATCTGTCATCAATGGCAGATACTGTAGATAAGTTGTCCAATAGACTACAAGCTCAGGGATTGTTCTGATTTTGCTCGCTGCCCTAGCCATATTACCAATAACTACTCAGGACATATATTAAATGTTCAATAAATGTTGTAAATGTGGAAGTAGTCATACAGCTGAACGGTAGTGAGTTCTTTTTAACTCTGAATTATCCATTCAATTCCAAGTTCTCTATTATACAGAAATGCATTACTAATAACTTTCTAACAATTTTGAGAAATGTTAAGTATCAAATCATTGACAACATCCTTGATTAGGTGATTTCTTTTAGATTTCTGTTCTAAGGAAGCATATATACTTGAATCTCTCTATTTTATTCTCAAGTCTTAGAAATCCATCCAAATATAAAATGACACATTAAGCTGTACATACAAAAGAATAAAGGAATCTTTATTTTAAAAATTTATAAGAATTTTTGACACATCACTCTCTTTCCTTCACTATTTCTTTCTCTCATGTCTGTAACACATGGAATTGTGTTAAAATGTGGGAAACCAACCATCTCTGCAAACTGAAATCCACATATTTAATTAGCCTAGTTTCAAATAAACAATATTTTTCACTTGGAACCTGAGATTGCAAACTCAAAGAATGAGGCTCTGCAATAGCATTGGAAAGAGCTTCTCTTGTGGATTTTGGGCCAGGTTTTTAATGTTCTCTTAATATGATTTTGTTTTTAGAATTATTTCAGGCATTAAAACTGATCATGTTTACGGGTACTCAGGGACTTTTAAGTATGCAAATTATTTAGCTGACACATATACAGACTAATGAAAATTTACTAAATATAGAGCTATCATTATGAGGAACTAGTTTATAATATTTTAGTATGCATACCCAAAAACTTATTATGTGCATTTTATTAATTATAATAAGGTAACTTTTTAAAAGCAAGGTTTTTCTGAGGAGGGAAGAGGGGCTCTGGATCTAAGGGTCCTTGTTGAGGCGCCAGCTGAAGGATGGAGTGTGGACTTTGGTCCCGCAGAGCCTGTCCCGGTGTCTTCACGAGTGAGGGGAGTAAAATAAGTCATTCCAGACACTTCTCTGTCTGCCAGGAGAAGGGTAGCACTTCCCTGTAGTGGAGAAGGCCCCAAGCCCCTATGTCCAAAGGCTTTTATTGAAAGGGTTACCAGTGGGGCTTGGTAGTAGGAACGTACAGGTGATCTCATTATAGCAGTATGTTAATGTTTGCAGAGAATAGATGATGGTCTGAAGAAAACAAATGGCAGGAACACACCAATTTACATGGGTCTGAGAGGAAACATGTAAACATGAGAGTGTAAACATAAGACCACCGAAGTGTTTAGGGTCAGGGTCTGTGAATAATGTAAATTTCCTCCCCAGCATGAGCTGGTTATGATAGCTTTTGAGGGAAAAACAAAGCATGCTTCAAAGAATTTACTTCTAGGCCTGATTTCCCCCAGGAATCACCTGATCCAGTTTAGGGCTGTCTCCAGTATTGTTTCAAACCAGAGCCAGGGAGGACCAGAGGCGCCAAGAGACAAGGAGACTTCTGTCAGATAGAATGAGGATCCCAGCCATATCAAAGCCAAGGGATGAGGGTCTTTTTGCCCTTTTTCTGTGTCCCCCAAGTTTTTCCCTGATGTCCATTGTGGTTGTGCCTGTCTTAAGTTGCCCCTTCCATCAAGGAGTCTTACCTGTCATTGACTAACTAGCCATCCTCCAGGACCAAGCAGGGTGACGGGAAGGAGGCAGGAGCTGCTTCTCTGCCAGGGGGACAGGTTTTTGTCTCCTCAGTGGCCTATTTTCCCAAGGCGTGCTTGATTAGCTCCAGTCTCAGGGTCCTCTCGCCTGTCAGCAGGGCTACAATTCCTGAAACCAGACGGGACTTTTCCCAAGATTTTCCAACTATGTTTTATTCATATACAAAAAAAAAAAGTCTCTTTTAAAATCTTCATTATTTCTCAGTTTTTAATTATAGTTTTCTCTGTATTTTATTCTTTTTTTTTGGAAGTCTGAAATTATTTATTAAATATAACCTAGGCTGTATGAATATTTTAACTTTATTTTTATTGTTTACACTCTTACACATGTCCCTGTTCACCCTCTTTCCCACCTTCATTTAGGTCTTGCACCCCCTTCCCTCAGGCCACCACCACACTATTTTTGTATTGTTACAAACTCTAAGGTATTTCCCTTGTTCTAAAAAATCCAATTTCAGTTACTACATTCATATAAAATATTTTAGTTTATCAAAAGGAGGGAAACATACAAATTTAGTCTATTTTTTAATAAAAGTATTGCTTCTCTACTGTGAATGAAAATTCATGTGCAGTGGTTGGTTAAGTCAGATATTAGAAAATATTCCCCACTCTCATTAGAAGATGAAGAAAGAGTTCAGCCCAGTTGTGAACTTTGTATGTCACCCTAAATGTTTCTTGTCTTGCCTCCAGGTAGGCTACAAGAAGCATACAGGACGGTTCTGGCAAGGATCCTATAATCCTGAAGTGACATATACCACTGAAAACCTTTCATTAATTTGTTTTAGGGCTTTTAAAAACCTGTTATTTAAACTCAGGGCTATTAATGCTTGAAAAGAATCTTAGTAGCTAAATACAGGTGTAACACCGCTCTAAGTTGTGGTTCTCTTAGAGATGAGGTTTTAACTCTTTTCTCATTCCTTACCCCAACTTCTTCAAATCCTTAACATTTTTAATGTTGTTTGCATTCCTATTTTACCTTATCTTGCTAGTCAATATTTGTATTAGAGTTATGTAAAATAATTTCACTGCTGAGATTGAAAGTAGGGTATGATTACATTTCCTTTCTAGTACAAAATTCTAATTTCCTAGTTAAAAATGATTTAACTGTTTTTTAAATTTGTTTAGTTTTTTTATATACTTGTTTCTATATTATTTAAAAATTCAAACAGAATTTCTGGGTACTTATAAATATTTCAAAATAAAAATTGTTCTAAATTTGCTGTTTTATTATTTTTTGGAAAAAATTCACTTTCACATTTGTCACATAGCTACAATCTAGATATATTGCTTTTTAAGCTAAGTGCACAGCTGTAAACAGGAAAATCCTGTGTTTATTCTTCTAGATTGAATCTCCTGGTTGCTAAATTTCATGAAGTCCTTTTTCTTCTATGCTTATTCATACATTATAGTAACTCCTAAAGTAAACTAGCAGGTAAATATAAATTTACCTTTATCTTAGGATAAATGGTGATGGATGGAGACTTGGGGTGGTGAATACACAATACAGTATGCAGATAATGTACTGTAAACTTGCACAGTTGAAACCTGTATAATTTTGTTAACCAGTTTCACCCCTATAAATTCAATTAAAATGTAGTATAAGGATTACAAAATAATAAAAAAATTAAGGAAATGGAATGTAAATTGGTTGAGTTATTATAGAGCTGAAAATGTCTTTACTCTCTCATCACAATTGATATGAGGTAAACTTTGTATATAATGCTTGGAAAGTATAATTTTAGAAAAAATAAATTTCCTTTGTGTTTAGCTCTAATTTATTATCACTATCTGGTGTTGTTAAGAAGACTGATAGCATCAGATTCCAATCCATTAATAAGTAATCCCTAAATACTAGTAGATACTAGGTAATTGTTTTGGAGTTAGTATTTTTTTTCTACAGTATTATGATCAAATTTGCTAATGCTGTGTAATAATTGTGACTTGTGGGATTTTGGAGTTGATATTGGAAAAAGCTTATCATTCAGTAGCAGACTTCTAGTTGATCATTCTACTTAAGTCATTTCTTCTCTACTCTACTCTGCCTAGTAATTCCAGTTTCCTGCCTTTCACCTTCAATGAATATAGACATTAATTATCCCTTGGTTCCTTCCATAGATGAATAAATGAAAGTTTCAGGTTTATACACAATGGGAAATAGAGTTTCTGTGATAAAATTAGGGTTTCCTTCTCTTGTCAAGTTCTGAGAAATCTGAGTCAATACAGAACATTTATTCAATTGTAATATTTTGTCACATTTTTGCCTAAATGTGTAATTTAGTCTAATGATTTATTGAGATTTAGTACAATGTAATCAAAATTTAATTCATAGGTTAATATTAAAATTTCAGTGTTCTGTCTTCCTTTAAAGAAATTCTATTTTTTTATTGTTGTTCACTTACAGTTGTCCCCTTTTTCCCCCTATTACTCACCCCTGCTCTACCCGGCCCCCACCTTCCACTTTCAGTCCCACTCCCTACTGTATAGTCTTTGCCCATGAGTTCTTTACACATGTTCCTTGACTTGAACTTTTTCTTTCATTCTCCCATTATCCCCTTCCCTCCTCCCCTCTGGTCGCTGTCAGTTTGTTATTTCCAAGTCTCTTGTTCTATTTTGCTCACTTGTTTGTTTTGCTGATTAGGTTCCACTTATAGGTGAGATCATACGGTATTTATCTTTTACCACCTGGCTTATCCTACATATATAGAAATAAATTAATTTAAGCACTGGAGATGATTTTTAATGGAATAAAACTGAATATCCAAAAATATGGGAATGGTTCATTCTAATTTGACATCTTTATTAGATAGAAATAAATGTTCTTGCGTTAACAAGGAAACCATAAACTTTTTTTCAATTTGTCCTTGTTTGGGTATATATTGTATGATTATGTAATGATAGATCAAACAAAAATAGAAATAAATATGCTTGGACATTTTATTATGTTTGGATTATGATTGACTTCTTATAGTTCTTTTTTTCCCTAAAATGATTATGTATTAGTTTTATAACCAGGAAAATAAAATGTTTTAAAATATCTCTGTAGGCAGTACAGCTTAGCACTTTTCAAAATAACTATAAAAATTTATGATAAATAGTTCATTATTGGCCTATAAAAGCATTTTATACTTTCTTATGTATTTTGGGAAAATATTAATTATGATCTAAAAGAGTCTGTCTAAATTCAGGCTGCTGTCTGTGGTACTGAGTAGGAAAACCCAAGAAGAAAAGAAGGAAAAGGTGTTAATATATTGTGTTTCTGAGACACATTTAAATGGTGTGTCTCTTTTTGCCTTTCTTCATCCTCTGTTAATGCCTTTGATTAAGTTATTTCTCTTGTTAATACAAAATATCTGTTTACAGAAAAAGATTTGAAGAGCCACAGATGAGAAGAAAAAGAGGTCACACAGGCACAAAAATTGAGCTTTTGTGAATCAATTTCATTCTTATTTTTGAAACTGATTTCCAGTATTTAACATATAGTCATCACTAGTCTTTGGGCACTTGATATAACTCACATCTTTGTCATTTTCTAGCTCTGTAATCCTGGATTTAAGTTTCTTCATTTTTAAAATACAAATACTAATGTTTATTTTTGCATATCTTAAAAAAACCTAATGATTTTTAAAGTAAGTGAACTGAAAAATACAACAAATTATAAATTAAAGATATAAGGATGAATATTCTTCCCTTTGAATTTCATTCTTCTGAATTTTGTGTAAGAATAAAAATCTCTAAAATATTTTAAAATAGTCAAAAAACCTTACTAGTAAGAAGTTACATTTTAATTTACAACTAATTATTATAAATAATAGTTTCTCTTTGACACTGTCATCTCTATTGTGGTATAATTTCATAATTTTAATAAACATTGCTCAATGCTTTATGGGTTTGTTTTTTTTTTTTTTACTTCTTGTGGTAGTTTGCATACAAACAGGAGAAGAAACAAACCATTACACCAATTATTACTATTATTTTTATTGAAAACAATGTAATAATATCAAGCTATATAGTATATCTTGAAGAAATATTTTAATCTATGTATTTTAACCTAGAAATATTTTAATCTAGGAATAATGGACTCAGAGCAGCATTTTTTAAACCAGGGGCTGTTTCACTTTTCCTAGACAGCAAAACCATATCTCAGCAATCCGTGTTCATCAACAAGAGACAGGTTTTAAAGAGATCTTAAAGACCATGCAATTCAATTCTTTTATTTTAAAATGAAGAAGCTGAGAGAGAGAGAGAAGGAGATAAATGATTGTGCCATCATTACCCCATGAGTTTCTGGAGTAATTTAGATGGAAGAGTCAAGGGGCCTGACAGGTCTGAAGCTTCCACTGCGCCCAGGCTGCTAAGCCTTCTCCTAATGGCTGTGGCAGAAGAGCTGTGGTTTGTGGACATTTAAGAGAGGGCTTTTGGCTCAAAATGGGTAAAGGGATATATAGTTGAATAAATTTCGGCCTTTTATACCAAGACAAAATTATCTAACCACTTTAAATATAATTTGCAAAATGCTTACTTTATATCCAAACCTTCCTTTTAAATCTTTCTGACATTACAAATAAATATTCACAAAATATTTTATTCCAGCAGAAAATAATATTTTAATACCAGTTTATATCATGCATAAGAAAACACAGGAGGCAAGGTGAAATAGCCATTCTTTAATGAGTATCTGTCCATTTAATGAGTATCTGTCCAGTGGGTCTGTTGCTAAATTTCGTAGCATCTCTCTTACAAATCAAAGCTATATCCATTAGTTCATGTTCTTTTTATTAAATGCCTTACCATCTACCCAGCAAACAGCCAAGTATTTGTCACATTGTGGAAAGTGTGAGGAACAAGCAGACTTCACAGAGGATTGTTCGATTTTTTTGTGCCTTTACATCCTTTACAAAATACTTTTCTTTACATAAACTTGGTGATATAAGAAACTGAAAAAAAATTAGTCCTGTATTTCTTACATTCCCACTTCTCATTTAATCTCATTCCTATGCTCCTTCTTCTGGTGAAGTATAGGAAATTCTTAGGCTGTTACCAGACAGTAATTTGCATATCCAATTTACTACTGGTGATTAAGCCTTCATTGGGGAATAATGTCAAGAAAATCACCACCATGCTATACAGGCTGGATTTATACAATTGACATTTAATGTTACTTTAAATTTGTTTCCCAAGCATACTGAGGGAAAGAAGACAATAATAACCACGAAAATGATCTATTTAGATTTATGAAACCTCCATATAACATAGTATGTAATTAGTTATTGTATATATTTATCTCTAATTCACACAACATTGTGAGGAATAAAATGTGTAAATTGGTACCATCATTAGCATTTTTTATTATATAATGAAGCTGAAATGCAAGATGACATGTGATAGAAAGAGCAAAGCTGAGATTCATGTCTATGTCCTCCATACTCAAAAACCTGCGCTTGTTTACTGGAACCTTATCAGAAACAAAAATATTGAGTCAGCCTTTATAAAATTTTTGTTAAACATAGAAGTGTTTATTCTGTCATTAAATCTATGGGGAGAAAATTCAATTTACCAAGTGCATATCTAGAATGTACAATGTCACCATTCTTATGTACATGAGGCAGTGAAATCTACCAATGAATGTTTTTATTATGGGCTTTAATGTGAGGCAAATTATTTGTAACCTAACTAAAATCAGTGGAGTTGTATGTGCAACCCCCACACACAAACACAATACATTTTTGTATTTGTTTCTAAATATAAAATAGAATGTGTTGTGCATATGTAATTATAGGTTATTATGCCATTATACAGAGCATATAATATGATCTTTCATATCAATTGATTTTCCAGATTTCTTATATACAATAAAAAGAGCTCAAATTAATTTCTTCTTCCTACAAAGATTTAATTGGTAACATCTTAGTTATGCCTTAATAAGAATTCTACTTTTGTCTATATTGCATGTTCCATTTTCTTACAGACATTAAATTAGCCAGTCATAGTCCATTTTCCACAAATTAGTAGTGAAAACTATATACAACTTCAACTATACTTATTCAAACTGAGCTCTATTTTTTTAATCAATGTATTGTCTAGGTAAGTAAACTAAGTGAGCTGGCTGACAAGGTTCATTTCCTAATACTTCCCATTCATGGAAATTTAAAAAGAAATTATTGTAACCTTTCCCCTACTGTAAGTCATTTTTTAAGTTTTCTAAGAGGTTTTAAGAGTCGGTTAGACAATCCAGAGGGCAATCACGCCCAGAGGGTTATGCAGTAATTTGTGAATTAGAAATGTGAAAAGAGAAGCAACTGGCAAATTCTTAGTGTCAGGGTATTTTTCAAATATTTATAGAGAAAATCCAGAATTATTATGTTAGGAGGGAAGGAAGGAAGGAAGGAAGGAAGGAAGGAAGGAAGGAAGGAAGGAAGGAAGGAAGGAAGGAAGGAAGGAAGGAAGGAAGGAAGGAAGGAAGGAAGAGAGGGAGGGAGGGAGGGAGGAAGGGAAGGAGGAAGGAATAATATTCTGGGTATTTATTGACCAGTCATTTTAATTAAACACTATTATAGAAATCTGTGAAGAAGGAATCTGAAAATAAAATAATCCCTATGAAAGTTGAAACAAAGTAATTCTTTTAAGTCAATACCTACTTAATAAAGCAATATATAATCAACTTTTCTCAATGGTATCAATATATTCACCTTTCTTTCCCTCACCTACACTTAGAACCAAGCAAAGAGTACAAAGAGTAAGAAAACAGATGGATATCAAAACACTCCTCTTATAACAGATGTAGTACATTAATTCTATGGAATTTATGTGTTCCCTATGCCTTAAAATAGAATTATTCCCAAGACAGGAGGTTGATCCCATAGGAAGTGTACCTGGCAAACTAGGCTTTACCATATACTGACCAGAAAGTACTACCCCAAAGATAAAAGTAGAGTGAGAAAAATGGGTTTGGAGAGCCAAGCCAGGCATTTCCAATTTTTTTTTTAAACGAAATTCATCAATAGGATAAGACCAAGAGTAATGTTGGCCTGGACTACTTCTTGGTTATAGACTTCTCAGATGTTACACTGTAGGATACATGAGGTCTGTTTGGTTTAGTGCTGCTTCCAAGGACCTATGACAATGTCTGATTCAAAGCAGATGTGAAATATTTGTTGAATAATAATACAATGAGTGAATAATAATACTCAAAATCAGTTTGGGGAACAACCACTTCTTTGTTATAAAATCATTGCACCTTAAACAGAAATGATTATGTACATCAGAATGATTGTTACCAATCAAAGTCTGATTTATTTTCAAAGTCCGGAAAGAATGCAAGTTTTTTCACTTTATATTAAATGTTAATGGAAATAACTTATGAGTACATTCTCATTATAAACTATGTAAGAAACAGTGAGATATATTAATAAAAAGTGAAAATTCTTAATACATGGTATTTTATCCTACCCTGTGTGTTATGTTATCATTTTATTTTGTTAATGATACTGGGAATATTTTCCCTGTTCGTATATATACTTCTGCTTCAGTACTTTTAATGGATCCATGGAAATGTCACATTATTCAATCATTCTTTCATTGACACATTTTAAATGCATTTTTGAATTATTTTGCAATAATGCAATTAACAGGTGTTTGCATGCCATTTTAGGAACATATGATATTTTTGTTTTAGAACAGGTACTCAGAAGCTGGATTGCTGTGTCAGTTTTGGAAATTTTTCACCAAAATAATGTGTACTTAACCTATAATTTTCCTACGGATATTCACTACTTTGGCCAATTCATGATCAAAATATTTTATTGATAATTTATTTGACATATTCAATATTATCAGGGAATTTGTGTCATGTATGAACGTGTTTATTGGCAATTTGTAGCTCCTCATGTATACATTGGCAGTCGGTGCTATGCTCCAGAGGAGGGATCTTCAGTGTGCTTCCTTGTAACATTCTAGCAGCCTTCTCCTTAGCTCTGGTCATCTCATCCAGCTCCTCAGTGAAACGGGGGTTTCAATGTCAAGTTTTGCTTTGCTCTCAGAGTTTTAAGTCTCCATTAGGTGCCTTTCTTCAGGCTGGTAGATCACTTTATTTTACAGCACATTTCATGATTTTGATTATTGGTGTTCTTGGATCCATCAGAAATAATAGATGAAGAAAAAAGTGTCCAAGTTCCTAAAAATGTAGTTTCTTAGGAAATTACTCCAATAATTGTTCCAACACCTTCACTTTTTTTGTCTTTTCTTTTTACTTGGAATCAGAGTTTCTTGGGACCACTTACAGAATTCTTTTCTCATATATGTTCTTGGTTATGATATCATTTGATTTTATCAGTGTGAATACATCAAATTACCTTTCCAGAGATTTCTCACAAATTGCAATTAATGATACCTCTCTTGTTTTCCGTACTATGAATCTCATTTATATTTTTTTATGATTTTAAGTGATTTGGAACTAGAGGTAGAGACTGGACCTGACCTACCATTTATACAGAATTTCCAAAATAATGATTATAAGAGTGGTATAATACATACACACACGCATATAAAGATTAATTGATTCATTTTTAACTTGAGTGTATGGGAAAATGAAATAGGGAATTGAGCGTACTTAAAACCTTATGGGGGTGGGTGAGGATCCTGGCAGTCATATTAGAGTACCAAGCAGTCAGCTTTTACACAACTGAAGCTGAAGTGCTCTAAGAAACCCCTCGGCTACACATCAGGAGAGACAGACAAGAGATATAAAGATGCAGTGACCAAAATAGAAGAATTGCTCTGGACACAAGTGCCATTCATGAAGGCTCTGCCTTTACGATGTAATTACTTCTCAAGATCCCTTTTCTAATACTGTCTCAGTGGGAATTACGTATCAACATATGAATATTGGGAGGACACAAACATTCAACCATAGCACCAGAGATCTTAATGCTTATTGTTACCTGAGACAAATAATCCTGTAACATCATGCTACAAAGAAAAAAAAAATTGAGGCTTAAAGATTTCATGAAGATGCATCTCTAAAAGAGCAAGTTCTCAGGACACTTTATGCCTCATGGGCAGCATAAGCCCTGCACGCAAAAGCTGTAGAGTAGATATTCCGCATGCACAGTAGCTTTCTAATACCATGTAATGTCTGATACGGCTTCAACTTTACCAGAATATCTATTTAATATGTGTTCTCTGCGAAGTCATTGACATCATTGACATATTGGCCTTATTTTGTCACTTTCTTATCCATATCATATAACAGTAATTTTGGAGAAGTGATGAGAACAAAACAAAATAAAGGAAGAAAGTGAAATAATTCTTATGAAAATGATCTCAATTAGAAATTTATCTTTATTGTTGGTGATACAGAAGGAGATGAAGAATTTTTTTTAAGAAAGTATAATTTATCTAACAACAGCATTTACTAAACAGAATAGGAGAATATCAAAGTTGACATTTGTTTCGGTCCCTTAAAAAAACAACTTCTCTATAAGAAATAAAAAGAAAGAAATCAAGAGGAGCATAGTAAAGTCAAATATTTGTAGGTATTCATGAACAATGGCAATGTTATTTTCAAGGTTATGATTTATTTTTGAAATCTGAATGTTAAAAATCTGTATAAAATTTCTTATTCAAATTTAATATTTTAATTATGACACTTTTAGAGTCCAGGTGTAATTATTATATTTTTAGCATATTTGGCTGGCTGCCTCGCATTGAAATATTAGTGGAATTCTCACTCAGAATTTAACCTAGCTATGATCTTTTAATTTTAAATATGATCAACATTAGCAAAATTTTCAGGTCAATTTACAATACAACCTTTGCCTATGCCACTCATGAAAACTA
This sequence comes from Pteronotus mesoamericanus, assembly GCF_021234165.1. Lineage (NCBI taxonomy): Eukaryota > Metazoa > Chordata > Mammalia > Chiroptera > Mormoopidae > Pteronotus > Pteronotus mesoamericanus. The sequence continues at coordinate 26,516,965 of NW_026555245.1, read as the reverse complement.
ACATGTAATATTATATTTGGTAAAATTATAATTCATCTGTAGATAGAAACACAGGGTTATTTAATATTTTCTGAAAATGTTATTAGCAAATAGGTAATAGTTTATTTTTAGTTAAATAATATCATTAACAATATGATATTATTTTCTCTAATTAGAAAATATGAAATTTTGAAATATCAATATAAAAACATAGTTTCATGCATTTCTGTCAAATACCAGAAATAAGACTTTGTTATCTAAATAGATATTGTAAAGTAATCAATATAACTTGGGAAAATTAGTTTAAAGAAGGGTTGGAATGATTTTTCATTAAGAATCAAAATATACCCAAAGGAACCCAAAACACTAATTTGTAAGAACATAAGCTCTCCTATGTTCATTGCAGGAATTTTTACAATCGTCAAGATACAGAAGCAGCTCAAGTGTTCATCAGTAGATGAGTGGATAAAAAAACTATGAGACATTTACACAACTGAATTCTACTTGGACATAAAAAAAAAGAAAAGAAAAATGTACTCTTTGCAACAGTATGGATGGACCTGGGAAACATTTTGCTAAGTGAAATGAGACAGGCAAAGAAAGACAAATACCATATGATTTTACTCATATGTGGAGTCTAATGAACAAACTGAACTAGAAGGTAAAATGGAGGCAGACTCATAGATGGAGAGCAGGATGACAGCTAGTCAGTGGGGACGTGAGGTGGTGGAGGGATTGAGCAAAAAGGAAAAAGGACTCATGGTCATGGACAACAGTGTGAGGATTGCTGGAGGGAGAGTTATAGGAGGACTAAATGGTAATGGAAGAAAATGCAATAAAGATTAAATAAAACATATGTAAAAAATAAAAACAATGACAGAAAAATACTGAAGTCCTTATAAGTCATTTATAAATTCCAAGGTTTTCTAGAATTAAAGTTATTTTCACATGTCCATTAATAAAATATCTTATTAAAACATTAAGCTTATATGGAGAAGATAATAGTCTAACATAACAATTGAAGAAATTTATATATGCTGCTATCTCATGTATCATCAGACTACTTGTGAAATGAAATTTTGTTTAAGACACAAGCCCCAACTGATGAAGGGAATGATTAAACCCTGAAATTTTAATATTTTTAGACTGAATGGACAACATTGCTTTTCCTCAGAAACCCACTTCTAATCCATTTACTTTGGATAAGAATAACCATGATTTCAATTATGTATTGGCCAGCAGAAAAATCTATAAAAGCATAAACAGAAAAGTAGACTGCAGAACAAAAAAGAATGTTTTGGAACTAATCCAAATGACTTGATTCAAAATTAAATAGAAACTTAATTTTGGAGTCTGATGAATGTGTAGCTTCACTGCAAATCTGTGTTCCATACATCTAAAAAGGGTTATATTCTTGGAAGACCTTAAATGTTCTGGTTATATAATTGTATTTTCCTCATAGTTTATATCTTTTAAAATTGAGTTTTAAAAATTCTAGAGCCTGGTAACTGATTCATAATTCATATTTTGTTCTGCCATTTTCCAAGAGGAAAATGTTTTTTAACTCAACATTTTTACTATCATGTAATACATTTTACACATCATTTACTCTTTAATTTTTATCTTACTTCTCATTATAAAATGGCATGAAATTAGAAGGCATTTGGCAAATATGTAGAGTTTATCAAATGAAGGAAATAAGCACCAGAATTAACCAGTCATTTTATATGTCTCTGATAAATCTTAGATTGTCAATACATTTGTTAAAGGATTGCAGCACTTTGTAGTTAGAATGTTGCATTTCAGATGTTTTATAATGTATTGCATGTTACATTAATCAAAAATTTCATTTTATTTACCTAAAATGTCATTACTGAGTCCCTTAATAACACTTACTTAAAGTACTTTTATTATTTATTATAGAAGTTATAATTTTTCTTAAAATTGATAATTTTAGAAAGTTGGATGAATTTCTTTTTTGATAGTTTGTTTTTCTTGCATTTTTTTAAATAGATGAGTTTCAAGCTACCACTAAAGAATAAGAGTGAATTTCATTATATTAAAAGCTAAGAGATATTTGGAGGAACTATTTATTAGGTGGACAATTAAAATAGTTTTTAAATTTTCATAATTATGTGGATAAGTAATCTAGGTTGTATGTGAAATTATATAAAACAAAATCCTCACTAGAACTTTATTATCCAGGATTTTTTATTAATTTTGTCTATAGATACATTCCTAGTGTCAACAACAAAGTCACATTTAATGACTTGATGAATTTAAGATGCATTGACTTTGACAAAAATAATATTACAATATCAATTCATTGTTTAGGATGAAGTAATACAGGATAAAGTCAGTTTCAGCTAGTTTTCATCAGAAAAGATAGCCTTTTGGGTACTATATAGCATACAAAATATTTCAAAAGATTATAGATTCTGGCTTTAAGTTAGTCTTTCAGAAAGGGACTCCAAAAGCTATGCTGGAGAACCAAATCATTAAAAAAAAGCTACTTCTACTAAAACCAGCAAGTTCATAGAATCATTGTAATCAGTTAATGGTCATCATGAAGATGCCACCGCAGGAAAGCAGGCTCTTCCACAGTGAATTTGCCAGGAGAAGAGGGAGAAAAAATGGCCTCCACCTCATTTATGACATGTAAATCTGTTAAAAGAATGGCAAAAATACCTAAACTGATACATTCAATATCTTGAAGTTTGGGAAATATCATTTCTCTGCTTTAACAAAGTCATCTTTTTGGGTTTAGTAAAAGAATATAAAAATTACATAACTGTTTTTTAATGTGTTCATAATATGTTACTGCATAATTTATAATTTTATCTCATAATAGCAAGACAGTGCTTTCATAATAAATATAAACAAATTATTAGGGTACATGCTAAAAATTTTTAGTACTAGACACGGAAGTTCAAGTGTTCGTATGCTGCCCAAGAAAATCATGAGAGATCATTGTATTTTCATGGGGTAATTTACATAAACTGAACACTTAAAACATTATCATATATATTTAGTTTCCATACAACATAAATATTTGCATGTAGAGAACATTTATTATTCAAATAATTCTCCTATTGGGTATAGTATGTACCACTGTATGTTTATTAATGAATGAGTGTACATGTTTAAAGAGCTGTCATGCAGAAAAAGGTATAAAATTGCTTTTCTTTAATCCAAAACAGAACTAGAAAGGTTACTTGGCATTTACAGTATAAGCATATGAACTGGAATGTTCTAAGTATCATCACTGTCCAAAAGCAAAATAGATTGCCACAATAGTCAGCACTTCAGTAAAAATGAGTGACTGCCTATCAAAGATATTGGGGGGAAAAAAAGATTCTGTTTAGGAGGTTAAACAAGACAAGCTAGTTTAAATTCAGAAGTCCCCTTAAACTTTTTAATTATATGATTATAAAATTAATTTTGGGAAAAGTCCAAGTTTTGAAAGTGTAACTTTTTAAAACTTGAATGTCAATGTAATAATTTTAGATAAAATTGGTTTAGATTCAGGACTAAAATACAATAGACATCAAAAATTAAATAAGATAAAGCTGAAATAAATGCTGGCTCTAGATGATAAGATGATCATAGAAATACACTTCTAGATTCTATTTTGAGGACTTCCACACTGCAGTCTTTAAAAATTCAAGAAATGTATGCCTACTCTACTTAAACCTCAAAATATCATATTCAAGATGTATGTCTCCACATCAAGTAAACTTTGGAGTTTATCCCACTTAAAAAATATATAAGACACATGAAGGATGTGACTCATGTCTCTCTTCAAAATTACATGTGGAAAATTTATAGAAAGAAAGATTATATCTGTCTCAAGCTCTGAGACATTTTAAATTAGTAATTGTCATACTTTACACCTATGCAAATAACAAGGCCCTGACAAGGTACATAATGCATTTATCTCTTCTCAAAGAGACAAATAATAACTCAAAGTAACTTATCAAAGAATCCTGCTATGACAGTACAGACAGAGCAAATATACCTGTCTTCCTTATCTATCTTTAGCTGAGTTTGAGCTCAGAGCAGATCTATCAACACTTGACAGATTTAGCTGGATTTCCAACAGACACATAGGCCTGTGCATTTGCTTTTCCTGTGATGCACACTTTATGTGGGGCAACACAACCATTGTTTGTAAAAAAATATTGAAAAAATTATAACCAGAATAGATTTTTAATATTTTTTCTAAATGAAATAATAAAATTTTGTTAGTTATGTATTAATAAGAATATTCACAGACTTGGTAGGATGAAAATGGTAGAAATGATGGCTTCTATTACTTGCTTCATTATGCTCAGATAATAAGATTTGTGATTTAGTAGGTTGCTCCCATATCTAATACCTGTCATGCTAAGTCTAGAGGCAAAGGTACTGCTGCTTTCTCCCTGTCACTCTCATTACCATAATTTTGCATGTTTTCTTGCTACAAACATCGAACAAACCCATTTTTTAAAGAATCCCTTCAACTCCTGAGAAGCATCAATTTTTTTATGGATGAAAATTTCTTCCTGCTTATAAATAACACTTCTAACAGAAATTAGTAATTTTTACTGAGAACCTCATGGGAGATCAAATATAAGAATATATTTTCCTACTCTCTTTGCAAGATTGCTGCAAAGGCAATGGAAAAACTGTTTAAAGAACAAAGTATGAGTAGCATCTGGTTTTGAAAATGATTGTTCGCTATGGTGCCAGGATGCCCCAGGAAGAATATTTACTGGAGATTGCCAAAGTAAACAAATTGGAAAATATAACCATAAATATCACAAAGTGAAACTAAAAACCAATCAAGTTAGGAATAGATAGAGTGATAAAATTGGCTGAAAATCAAGTGTAAGAGTATGTTAAGAAAACAATTCAGGACTAAGGTTGTGATGGAAAAATGTATGTCAAATCTTTATCATTGCTGTGTTTAGCACTTGTTGGAGTGAGTGATTACAATAAAGGCGGGGGGGCAGGCATCTGCAATGTTTAATTCAGAACTATCTAAAGCAATTAAAGTACACTATAAAGGAATCTAATTTCACATATGTATTTTTATTGAGCAACTTGTGCCATTAAGGAAGAAAGTTATCATGCAATTTACACTCAGTGACTCAATATGTCTGCCTCACATTTTCTTCAGCGAGGTTCGTTCTGTTCAACACATTTGTCTTGGTCACAACTATACACTTGTGTTTTCATTATATATTTATTTTTTTAATTATTAATTATTTATTCATTGAATGCCTCTGTACTTTTGGTTAGTAGTTATTATAGTCATCTACTTAATGCTATCTTTCTGGTCTGCTGATTCCTAGAAGGGCCCTTAGTGCTATATTTCCTATGATTCAACAGAATACAGGGAACTAGCTATGACGTGTCTGCAATTTGCCAAAAATTGGTTTCTGTATATGTATTAGTATGTGTGTGTATATATGTATATAAATATATTTAAGCATAAAATTAGCATATATATCTCATTTAATTCCAACTATAGTTCTACAGGTCTAGCATCATTTTCTACTGTCTTCAATTTCCTTAGTAAAAGTCAGATTCTTTTAAATAAGTTGTTCAATACTAGTGATCTTTTTCTTAGATCCAGGGAAAATCTTTATATAGAATAGTCATGGCATTCTGTTTTAGTCAAAGAAAGATTTCAAACAGGGACTCTAATCTTTACAATCATCTCCTCCCAATTTAAAATAACTCAAGGGTAAAACTATAACTACTCTTTAAAATTCCCCATATTTTCTAATTCTCCACTACCTCAAAACTTTGGAGGATTTTAACTTTTGTTCTTCAAAACAACCTCCTTCCCTACCTTTGGCCTTATATCACAACGACCTGTCTCTCAATCACTAGTTCATCTCTGGTCCACATGTTCATGGCCTTTGTGATCTTAACCCTTAAAACCATAGAAACCAGGAGTCTAAGCAGAGTAATAAAGACAATTCCATACCCCCAAACAACTGGATCATTTCCATGGAAATCTTCTTCCATATGAGGTTTTGCAGTATTTCTTAACTTATTTCTGAACATAAAGTTGTCCTGGCTCATGTGGCTCAGTGGATTGAGTGTCGGCCTGTGAATCAAAGTGTTGTCAGTTCAATTCCCAGTCAGGACACATGCCAGGGTTGCTGACCAGGTCCCCAGTAGGGGATACTCGAGAGGCAACTACACATTGATATTTCTCTCCTTCTATTTCTCCCTCCCTTCCCCTCTCTAAAAATAAGTAAAGTTTGCAAAGTTGTCTCAGACTGTGACTCTCTGCTTAAGAAATCATCAATATTTAAGCTTAGAATATCAATTCAGTAGCCATCTGTGTATTGTGCAAGAAATATAGATATTGATATGTTAAGAGAATTGTCCTTTCTACTGAAGCCCTTATTATTAATACAAAAAAGTGGCCTTAATTAACAATTAAATGAAGCATTCTAATGCATACAAATATATTCTCAATTCTTCTAGATGTGGCTTTCTGAACATTTTTTTTCTAAAATTATTCTAACTTTTTAAAAAATTATAGGTAACTATAGACATAATTTATAAAGAAACCACTTATTAGTAGATTTCAACTAGAAAACATGCTACAGAATACTTTGGTTTATGTCTCTGATAATTTCTGTGTCTAAACTTAGCTTCTGCTGGTCTTTCAAAATACTAATTACCCCGCTTTTACTATTGCATTAGGTATATTTCTGTGAAATTATTAACTACATTCTTATTCTTGATTATTTACTTTTGTTTTTCTGTGTGCTATTTTTTTTACTTGGAAAAAGTACCTATTTAAAATTTTTCCCAAGTTCCTTTTTTTGATGGCATGTTTTTTCAGAAAAAAATAAAATTCATTTATTCATAATAGAAAATAGATTCATAAAAAATTTTCTATTTCAGGGGGCAAGGAAAAATAATAGCAGACAGAAATAGTGCACAAGAGGAGAACAAGAAAAAATAAAAACTACTAGCATATAATACATATTAAAGTTATATTCTCTTACCTGTATACTGTATCTAAAGTCCTTTCATTTTCATTAAAATTTCTTAACAATTTAAAATTCAGATAACAAGGAGAATCAAGATGGCGGAGGAATGAGTGGAAGTCACACTGAACTCTTCCCAGGACCAATCTGGAATTACAACTAATTGTGGAGAAATCACCTGGAACAAACAACTGAACAATAGTGAGAAAAGAGCCTTTTAACCTCAGACAGATAGAAGAATCAGCTTTAGCACAATCTAACTGGTAAAGAGCATGATAGAAACTTGAGAAAGTGGGCAGGGTGTCCACGGGTGACAGCACCAGAAGGATATTGAAATGGCCAGTTAGATTCCCCCTGAGAAGAGTGGGTTCTAAACCATAAGTGGGGATCTCCAGCATACAGCACCAGAACCCAAAAAGTACACAGATAACAGCCCGCTGCGAACGTGGCAGGGTTGCTCTCTGCCAGAGACAGGTGGCTGGAGATCCAAAGAGCCATTTAAAAGGCTAATGCATAGATTTTCATTTGTAGCCACTTACCCTGGTCTCGGACAAAGGCGGGGGCAGAGGGGGCTAGAGACACTTGAGGAGAGACTGCCAAGGGAGGCTTTGGGGAGAGAATAGAGAGGATAGCTGGCGAGATCCCAGTGCTGATTCCTCCCCCTTAGGGCAGCAGACATCTGGCTCGGGCAGACCACTCACTTGAGTGGCAGCAGCATAAGAAGACCCAACAACCCTGCACCCCCTTAGAGGATCTCTCCTCTGCCCTGTGGTGTTTAAGCCAGCCTCCTGCTGAGTGCAGAGTGACTAGATTAACAGCTGAAGGAGACAGACACAGACAGTAGATTCATGAAAGTCTCAAACAAACTGCCTAAGGTCAGACAGAGTCAACATACTCTTAAATTGGGAAATATGCTAAAGGGGCTGCTTTAAGAAGATGAAGAAAAAAGAGTATGAATACCCAGCTCCTTTTAGCGTTGCCAATATTTGATATTACCAATATTTTTTAATATGTATTAATCTAATTGTGACAATGATGTGTTATTTTAATTATTCCTTTATTATTTGCTGAAACTAAGCCTGTTTTTGTATATTTCTTGCCTATTTCTATTATTTTTAAAAAGCTTTAAATAACTTTTTGGTATTCTTTATCCAGTTTTTGACTAAATGTTTGTAGAAGTTTTTCCCTAGAAAAAGACAAAACGATTAACCCTTTTTTTAGATGAGTTCCAAATACTTTCTTATTTTATTAATTGTCCTTTAATTTTATATATATGTAGGCTTACATGTTCAATATAGTCATATTGTCAATATTTTACTTTATAGCTTCTAGGTTTGAATATTTTACTTCAGAGTAAGAAAAATATTAGTTTGTATTTTCTCCTAAAACTCCTTAGATTCTACATATTGGTTTTTAACTCACCTGAATTTTTTTTATGTAATATGTGGAAAGGGCTTCATATTTGTTTTATTTCAAGTAATAGTGGCCCATGTGCCTTATTTGTTAAATAAGCCTGATTTTCCCCATTCATTTGAAATATCAATTTAATCATATATTACATTGTTAGACAGTTATATACATTTGTTCCTAGAATGCTTATTTTATTTCATTGATCTACTTAATTATTTCTGTGCTGGTGTGTCATGTTGTTTTAATTGCTGAGACTTTATAATGGATTTAAAATTTTTAATATAATGGATTTTGACATTTGAAAAAATTAAGTAAATAGTATTAATCTGCATTTAAAAAAAAGGAAGAAGGAAGGAAGGAACTCCTACCTCTGCGACAACATGAATAGAACTGGAGAATATTATGCTAAGTGAAATAAGCCAGTTGGTGAAAGACAAATAACATATGATCTCACCTATAAGTGGAATCTATTCAAGAAAATAAACGAATGAACAAAATAAACCTCAGGCATGGAAACATGGAGCAGACTGAAAGTGACCAGAGGGGATGGGGAAGGAGGACAATGGTGGGAAGAAGGAGAAGGGACTAAACAAAGAACATGTATGAATGACCCATAGACATGGACCACAGAGTGGGAACTGACTGTGGGAGTGGAGGGCAGGGTGGGATGGGTGGAAGAAAAATTGATACAACTGTAATAGAATAAACATGATTTAAAAATAAAAAACTAAAGAAAAATAAAATTCATATAACATTAACTTAAAATTGTGTTTCTGTGATTTTATGGTCTACACATCCAGTCAATGCCTGGTTGATTTCTACATATAATAACATTGTTTTATGTGATTCTATTTTTTATCTTATACCTCATTAGTGAAAATCATGTTATATAGATAAGTGATTGCGATTAGTTAGCTAAGTCTGCTATAACAAAATACCAATGAATGGGTGGCTTAAACAACAGAAATTTATTTTCTCACAGTTCTGGAGGCTAAAAGCTCAAGATGAAGGTGCTGGCAGGGTTGGTTTCTGGTGAGACCTCTCTTTCTCACTTGCAGGCAGCTGCCTCCTCACTGTGTTCTCACATGCCTTTCCTCTGTACAGGCATACTTCTGGTGTCTCGTCTTGTGAGGACACAAATCCTATTGGATTAGGGCCTGCAATAGACTAAATATTTGTCTCTCCCCAAAATTCATATGTTGAGATCTAATTCCCAATTTAAGAGTATTCGGAGCTGATGATTAGGTCATGAGTATTCTGCATGAATGAGGTTAGCATACTTGTAAAAGAGAAGCAGAGAACTGCTTTAGCCTACAGACATCTGAGGATGCAAGGAAAATTCATTTATGAACCGGTTCATTTATGAACCGGGAACAGAGTCCTCACCAGACACTGAATCTGCTTTTGGGATTGGATAAATGCAAACAGCTTGCAGTCTGTATTATGGGCTATTTTTCCTATCTATTACATGAAATAAAGGTTGGCTTTGTTGTTATTTTAATATGTATCCTGAGACTTAAAAATCAAGACATCTTAGTTTCCTATGCTGTCATAACAAAGTACCACAAACTAGGAGTATTAAATATCAGAAATTAATTGTCTTACAGTTCTGGAATTTGGAAATCTAAGATAAAAGTGTTGTTGGGTTTTTTTGTTTGTTTGTTTTTGTTTTTGCTTTTATTTATTGAGGACTATGAGAGAGAATCTGTTCCCTGCCTCACTTCCAAACTCAGATGATTTGCTAAAATAGTTGGTATTTATTGGCTTCTGCTTATATAACCCTGATCTCTGCTCTCCTCTTGACATGGCATTCTCTCTGTATATATGTCTGTGTCCAAATTCCCCTTTTTTTATAGACACTAATTATATTGGATTAGAGCCACAGCATGTCCTCATCTTAATTAATTACATACACTGTGACCCTGTTTCCAAATACAGTAACATTTCTTAGGTACAAAGATTTAAGACTTCAACATATGAATTTGATAGAACACAGTTCAACCAATAATATATCAATCATATCAGGTAAGATCCTTGACCAACAGAATGACACTCCTATTTGCTGCATTCAATTCTGACCTTAAATCAAGCTCATTCATTTTTTTCACTCATTATGTAGATTAATGAATAGATAAAAATTAAAAAGTCTAAGTTCCCTTGTTTATGTAATTAAGAGACTTCCTGAATTTCTACAACACGCAGCATGCAGAGGACAATTAAAATGCTACTGAAAGTTTTTTCCAAACCTATTACAGTTGTGGATGGGTATCAAGGAACAGCTGTTTGCATTGTGAGGGGGTATGTCAAAGATGAGGGTAGATATTCCTGCTGAGTATTAGAGGATGATCTCTGAAAGAAGCCAAGTAGAAAAAGGTTTTCAACCCAGAAAGAACTGGGGGAGAGCTAGAAACAAAATTTCATGACCTATAGGGACATAGGAAATAGGAGTATGAGTTTCTAGGTCTCACAGGCATCCAGGATTTTTAGCAGATCTCGTGGAGTTGCTGAGAGAAATGATGCTAGAACTCACCAAGAAAAGGAATAACTGACCCCAGAGTGCACCAAATGCATTGGTGAGGCCAGGAGCACTCCAGAGATTTTATACTCACTGGTTAGAGGAAAAGGGCTGACCTCAGGGAAAACCTTTTAGTGGTAAATTCTCATAGAGACAGCTCAGCACTTAGCACATTTATGTCTAAAACAACCAAACAGTATTTACAGAGACTGTCATAACTCCCATCTTCATGGGAAAAACTGATGCCTCTTAATTCCAAGAAAGTATGCCCCAGACCCAGGCCCATATATTTAGCTCTCAAGTCTAGCCTACTTAGAACCTCACTGTTTTCAAATTTATAGGCAGTAGACAGTAACCATCCCTCCTGGCCAGCTACCATTGTAAGGCCCCGGTAGAGATTTTTTGTAGAGGCACTCAAATGAGGAATAGCTGATTCTGGGACTTAGTGGCTAAATAAGGAGAAACCAGGGTCCACCCCGAGTCTATGAGAGAATTCATAGGATGGGTAATGGCTCACATGTGCCTGAATTTAACAGTGGACTCAACAGCACAGGTCCAGCTGCCCTGTTTCCGGCCTGGGTAGATCTGAGGTGTTCCACATCGCCATGCCTCAGAATCACATGTGAAATCGTCAAAACACCAGTTTCAGATCTTTTGGTTTAGAACATTCAGACTCAGGCAAAATGTGAAAAATTAATTTTGATATTGCTATATGTAATAGATTAATTTCTGAGGTAGTTATTGGACAGTTTGATTATGTTACTCAGCATTCCCTTTCAATGCTCTACACTTTAATTATGTATACCACTGCACACCAAATACATAAATACTGTTTTTTAAATCAATACAAATTAAAACTTCGCCTTTGATTTTGCTCAAACCTAGACACTTTTCTTTAGTTTATTATGTTTGTTATACAGCTTTTAAAGACCCTTTTGAAAGTTTTTATATACTTATGAATGTTTGAAACATTATTTTGTTGTATTGAAGTGAGACTTTTTATACATATGGATACTATACGTACTTCTGAGAATTGGACTTACTTTTACTGTCAGTCTCAGAATGGATTTTAATTAATGCGAAAAATACAGTATTATAAAAAACAATGCTTGTTGTACACCCATTTTTCTAAATTTTGTATTCTTATTGAACTTTATATATGTGAAAGTGATTCCCAAAGTCACTTAATGTTAGTGCTAGTTTGTACTAATTTTCTGACAGACAGTTGAATAAACATAAGCATGAATGTTCAGATGCTATAATTCTCAAAATCCTGGTTGCTTGGGGAATGTTGACACTTTATTAGGTTGACAACAAGATAAAATGTTATCCACTTTATATTATTACAACAGTATATATTGATTTTATTATCAATAAACAGTAGATATTAACAGTAGAATTGGCAATTTTACATTAAATATGATAGAGACTTATGTTATAGAAATTTTCTTCCAGAAGCAATGTTTTTGAAACAAATTATGATGTTGTAGGGAGGAATTATGTAAATTAAAAATTATGTAAAAATTATGTGAAAAACTATATACCATCTTTGAAAGAGTACAGTAAGGCGCTAGAAGATGATTTTATTCACAATGCTGTTTTAAATAAAACTGTTCTCTGTTTCTCTAATTTTAACAATTTTTTTCTATATTGATGTGTAGTAGTTTTACTTTTTCTGTGTGGATGACATTTTCCTAACAGCCCGTAAACTTCTTGAGGGAGGAATCTCATTTATTATTTCTCTAATAAACCCAAGAGTGAATTCCAAGCACTGCACTTGGTCTACAATGGCTGTAGAAAATGTAGTGATTTTTCTATAAGTGCCCTTTATTTATAAGGCACTTAACATCCAATCCTCAGTGGGTCTTTTTGAATGCTACTTGTGCCATTTAGAAATCTCTCACACCAGAGAGAATTAACAGCTCATCCACAGACTTTTTACACTTAGCACTTTCCTATGTGCTAGAGACTTTAAACAATGTACTATTCTTTAACATTTTATATATTTGTGTAATTTACACACTGTTTTGTTTTGTTAGTAATAGTACACTTTCACTTCATCTGAACTGGTGCCAGCTTATCTTTCCCAACTACACTGGTGCATCTAATCCTCTCTTCCGTAGTGTTCTGCCTCTGTCTAGAGTACTTACTATGTGGAGTCCATCCTATGTGGAGGTTTAATAAAGTGTATTTTCACTTTTTTGTTTCTAGCCATTTTCTCTTATTATCTATATTTAACTTGTCATTTATTTTTCCAAAATTGGAAATTATTGTAATAACAAATGTCCAGATGGACTGAGATAGTGGAATGAGTCTTTCGCTGGTAAGTTTGGTTAGATGATTCAGTGATTTAGTAAAAACATAAGATAACTCATTCCAGAGAAGACTTAAGGGTGCTTTTCTTTCTAGGTGTGCTTCTGTATTTTGGGGCATATACATAGCATCAGGTAATGTTTGGGCAAGAAAACCCTTACTGTAAATCACTTTTCAAGTAAGGGACCTGAGACTTATTGGTGTTCCATGAATTTGCTGAAGTTAGCATACAAACAATGTTTTAGCTTTATCCTGTTTCCCATAAATGTCAATGATAGTTTTACTCCATCCCTATACTGTGATATATAAGTCATCCTTTCTAAGATTAATAACCTTTGCCAAGATTGGAGTTGATTTATGCTCTGGATAGGTTGGCAACAGAGGCTTCCCTACCCCAGCCTTCATCAGCTACATTGATTGGGCACCAGAGCTTCCCCCAGCCTGCTGCTTAAGCAGATGCTAATGGGCAAATGAGCAACAGCAGGGGGGCTGGCTGGGGTGATCTTCATTCATTAGCAACTGTTCAAGCAGCAGGCTGAGCTAATCTGCAGATGCTGAGAAAGATACTAGGATAAAAAATTGACCTCAAAGGTACTTGCGAACAAAACTTGAATTTTCTACCAGAAGGTTATGTTTTCCAAACTCATATTCTGTCATATATGATATTAAATAGGTTTTCATTCGTTTTAAGCCCCTGTTTTCTCATATTGATGCCAATGCATGCATGGAAGTCAGTCAAGGTCAGAATCTAAGCCAGGGTCTTGTGAAATTGCCTGATCATAATAATCACATCAAGTCTTACAAACCTCAGATTCTAATTCAGTGGGTCAGGAGGAAGAACTGGAGAACCTATATTTTTCAGAAGTGTCATGAGAGATTTTTATGATGGAGTAAGGATAGAACATATTTTTCTAAGCAATACACTTCAAAGTGCTGTGCAGTACCTTCTTTGTCACAATCACCCACAGGATTGCTAAAAATGCAACAAACTCACATCTCCCCAGAGCTACTGAATGAGAATCTCTGGGGAAGAACTGAGGAAACTATGTTTAAGGAAGGGTTTTTAGATGGAGAAGTGTGGGTGAATAAAATCCAAGTCTGGTCAAATGGAAGATTCTACGTTATTTTAAAGAACTGAGAATTCTTCTTTGAAATGAGTTTTTTCTTCTTAAAGGATCAAAGTCAGAATTATAGCACCAACTATTAAATTACTAGCTTGCCTTTTGAACATTGTGTTAATCCTTCCCCCATTTACTTGATGTCTTTTTTTTTTTTTCCTGAAATACTGCACTGAATACAGCATGGAAAATTCACAGGAAACATTCTCTGTAATCACCTCTGTAGTCAATGTATGCAGACTTTAGGAGATGGTTCTTGGTGAATTATTTGGATTGCAGTATACATTTTATCCTTGATGTTTGAGATGTTGCTATTTAAAATTTTGATCAGGTTTCTTTCATTTAGTGCTAGATTACTGTAATAATTTCCCATGGCTGTAGTAGCAAGTTACCACAAACTTGGTGGCTTAAACAACATAAATTTATTCTCTCTCAGTCTGGTGGCCAGGAATCTTAAATCAAGTTGTCAGCAGGGTTGCTTTCTTTGGGAAGGATTTGAGGGAGAATCTGTTCAATGTCTCACTCCTCGCTTCTGGAGCTCTGACAGCATTGGATGTTCCTTGGCTTGCAGATGGATCATTCTAATCTCTACTTTTGTCTTCACATGGCTTACTTCCTCCAGCCTCTATGTCTACAATCTCTCCGCCCCCCCCCCCCCCCCCCCGTCTCTCCCTCTCTCCTTTTTTAAGAATATTCATCATTGGATTTAGGGCCCACCCTAAATCCAGGATGACATCATTTCAATATTCAGTGATGTCATTTTGATAGATATCTGGGGTTAGGATTTGGACACTTTTTAGAAAAACACTTTTTAATCCACTAAAATCACTACATTCTAAAGATGTGTATCTAAGAAATGGCATGTATACATTATTTACGATAGACATGATAACTATGTTAGTTATTTATCTTATTCAAGTTTTTCAATTCATTCTCTTAAAGCAAAGCTGAAATAAATGTCTGTTACTTTTTGAAAGAGTTTAAATGTTCAACTAACTTTAAAGACACTAACCACCTTTACATTTATATGTGATAAATGCATGAATTGCAAATGAAGTTGGAATTTTAGAACTGAAATAAATTTAGCATGTGCATTTCCTTTTAGATGCATGTAATTATCAAACTCGGTCAGCCACTATACTGAATTTTGGTGCTGTTCAGATATATTCATAACTTGTCAGCTTTTTAGATGTGAATAGTTTTCAAATTTAATATTATGTGATTTTAGAGAGAAAAGTTTTTAACGCTATATCTATTTGTTCAAATCCATGTCAGCCTTTGCTATTCAAAATACACTTAACACCAAAAAAATATTAATCTTTATTTCAGGAATGACAATGACTATATTTGAGTATACAACTAATTTTTTTTTTATTTTTGTTTTTTAAATTATTTTAGTTAACATAATTCTACAATAAGCAGAAAATATCAAGGCAGCCATAAATATGTACCTGTATTCTCATTTTCACTTTCTCAGTACTAGAACTCTGCAGCATCCGTTTTTACATACTCTGTTGGTTCAGTTGCTGAAGGGAGAAAATTGGTCCATAGCCCACTCTTTGCCAAGCACTGGGAGTATAGCTTTCCCATTTTGAATTCACAAAGTGTATTCCTTCTGGCCCTATGGGGCCTGGGCTGTTTTACCTTGTTACTGTAATGAGAATATATTGACACATTTTCATTATTAAATCAAAGGAAAAGAACAGTACATGAAGTCACTTGCAAATGAAATATCAAAATTGGCTGGAGTATACACTTTCATTCTAATCAAATACCATTCTCTTTTCCCAGAATCAATAGAGGAAACCAAAGAAAGGAGACATGCGGTCTGAAATTAATACAAGTGGTGAAATGAGACTTGAAGTGGGTCCATTTATTCACAGTTGACTTGAATAACGGAAACAAGGATTTTATAATTAGAATGTCTTGGAAAAAGCAACTTAATTTATTGGAGGGACACAAAAAAAGTAGCATGTTGGCTTTATTAGTTTTAGTATTAAGTTGTACTATATTCTTGATTTGGTAATTCAAGGTGAAATAGATGAAACAGATTATTTCATATGATCATTTTCTTCTAAAATATAGCAACATCTCTTCCCATTTCACATACCTTAAAAAAAAAACCTAAGTAATTATCTTTTAAAATATTGTTTATCTTTAGTGATATTAATTCAAAGTCAACTGAATTCCTGTTCCTTTCTACTCTCATTGGTCCATGACTAGTGTTACCAAGTATAACAGATCAACAAGATGTTTTATTAGAGAAAGGTGAGACTTAAGTTTGTCATGCTGCTCAGGGGTGATAAGAACATATCACTTCTCTCAAATGTATATGCCAAATCCTTAATGCCTTAGGGCATGTTCTCTGAAAAACTGCTTACACTGCAGCAAATTGAGAAGTCCGT
This sequence comes from Pteronotus mesoamericanus, assembly GCF_021234165.1. Taxonomy (NCBI): domain Eukaryota; kingdom Metazoa; phylum Chordata; class Mammalia; order Chiroptera; family Mormoopidae; genus Pteronotus; species Pteronotus mesoamericanus. Next base: position 26,500,227 of record NW_026555245.1, on the reverse strand, counting down.
AACTTGCTCCAGGCATTTTTTTTTCACCAATTGCAAAATATAGATAATCTTAGATGTAAATACTTGAATTTATATGAAAATAATTTGTGGCATATGTACGCATATGCACTTAACCATGTACTTTCCTGGCCATATAATTTGAAGAACACACTGTATATTATATGTACCTTTTAACATCTGAGCATAACTGTTATGTATTTGTGAGTATAAATAACCAAAAGGTTATAATAGATATGCTTATGGTTGCAATAGTCTTGTTGCTCAGTTCACACAGATACTATAAATTCCCTCTAGGGTCTTTTTCTCTTAAACATGACCTTCCCCACTGAAAGTCAATGGACAGATTATATTCAGTAGTTACAGGCACATTGCCAAATCTATGGCCTTGCCAAGATATTGCTATAGTCACCAGATTTGCACAAAATTATAAACAATATCAAAAGTTGCCAATAATAGCTATTTCTCTGATAGCAGGTTTCAATTCAGTCTTGTAAGAGTCCTCACCTAAGGCTCACAAGTTCCTATAATTTCAAAGAAGAATATTAAAGTAAGCAGCAGTGTCATCTTCTAAAGTCCATATTCCTAACAAATGAATTCTTTTTCAATTGGAAGAGGAAAAGAAGTCAGAAGCAATACCCACAGCTTGGCCTGTGTGTTTCCAGGCATCTTAGCAAAGTTTGAATTGCAGCTAAAGTAGTTAACATGGGCATTTGATATTGAATCAAGACTCTGATTTTTCATCGTTCCTGTTCAGCATTAAAAGGATAACAGTATAACTGATATGTGGATTATATGCAGTAAATGGAAAATACAGATTTAGGCTCCCTAAATCTACATTTCTAAATAAAATGTTGAACAGATATTTAAAAAAAGATTAATAGTTTATATATATTTTTGGAGAAAAAAGTATAAATCTAAATTAATGAACAATGAGGGCACTAGAAGATCCAATAAAATTTTAGTCCAATTGTATCCTCTGGAAAACTGCTTCTCATTGAAAATTATTTTAGGTTACTATGGTCCCAAAATAATATGGCAAAGACATTTGTACTTGGAATATTCTATTATAGAACAGTTACCCTTTGGCTAAATTCTAAAAGCAAGGAATGATCATAGCTACTCATAATATAATCTTCATTAAAGTAATATTAAGGAGGCTATTTTCAATGTGAAATAAAGAAGTTTTAACATATGATTTATTTTATTCTTTATTGTAATCACATGGCTTTACTCTCAGGCAACATAAAGAAAATGTTCACCCAAGGGTTTGACAATATTCTCAAAACTAAAATATAATGAACTGGGTCATTATCAGTTTTTTCTCATTTGGAGTTGATAATATGACTAATTAATAATTTTGGGTCTGAACTTCTCCGCAATACCTAGGAATTAAATTATCCTGTGCTTCATTCAGGACCATCTGAAATTTACATTGGTTCTTTAGAAACGCTTTACCAGGATTCATTTAGTTAATGTGGCAGACCCTTGAACAATCTGTTTAAGGAGACTGAAAACCAGAGTCAGTGTAAACTTCGTAAATGCTTCTTGGCTCAAAAATAATTTGTCTGCTATTGAATGCTTCAGCTTCTGAAAGTTTTCTTTGATTCAAATGTCAGCCTTGCATGGGTGGTTGGCCTAGTATGTTGTGAGATCACTTAACCTAAATATAAGCCCTGAGTCATTTGGTTTTCTTGAGCTGACTGAGAATTTAGAGAAGATCTAGTCAGTTTGGGGAAAGCTAGGGTGATTTTAGATTTGGGTGCTTTCCTTGAATAAATAAAATTTACAGCATTTTACATCTCCAACATTCAAAAATGAATCTTACAGGATAATTTCATGAGATTTGAACTTTTAAACAATTTTCACAAATGAAAACAAACAAAAAAACCCCCTCTAATTTGCACAAAGTTCCTTAATGTGATTCATTTCCTGTAGTACTCTTCAGGCTCACCATGATCATTACTTCACATTTCAAAACAAATTTGAAAAAGAAGAACAATGTTGAAAGACAGTTACCACTTTGTTTTAAAACATTATAAGGCTACAGTGAGCCAGAAAATTTGTTATCAGCATAAAGACAGACTAATAGGTCAAACAGTAAATTGTACTTTAGCCAAATTAAAAACTTCTACTATGTAAAACACACTGGTGAGATAAAGAAAAGTCAAGCCAAAGAGTAGAAGAAAATATTTACAAACCATATACCTTTAAGGGTCTTATAGTATAAATGTATAGACAGACTTCAAACTCAATAACAAGAACAAAAACTGTATAAGTAACCGAGAAAGATTTGAACAAACACTTTACCAAAGATGCAGGGTTGGATGAAAATAAGCACATGAAAATATTTTCAACATCATTCATCATTAGGGAAATGTGAATTCATGCCACAGTAAGTTACCACTACAGACCTATTACACTTTGGGAGGGGGAGGGACATGTCAATTTTTATTTATATAGTGGTGTTTTAAAGGTCTATTCATGTTACAAACTTACCAACTTGTACCCTTTAAATATAACCAATTTATTGTATGTCAATTATAATTAAAGTCATTAGAAAATCATAAGATTTTCTATGGATGAACATAGGCAACAGAGTTTATTATAAGAGAATCAAATAAACCTGGGATTAAAACACGCTCCAGCATTTATTAATTATATTGGCATGAGAAAGTTAAGAGCCTTTCTCTCCCTCACCTATAAAATGGGAAAAAACATACTTACCTAAGTTAGCTTAGGATTTAAATGTGGTAATATATATATATAAATGTCTTATAGCACCTAGCACATATAAGATTCTCAATAAATATTAATTGCCTTCCCCATAGTATTTGCCATCTCTAATGGTCATATTGTGCCCCGAGTAAAACACACTGGAAAAAGGCTAAGTTAAGAACTGTATAAATTATAATTTTTATTTTCCCCAGAAATGTCATAAACCAAAAGCGGATGGCACTAGGTATCTACATGACAAGCACCACTTAGCAGTTAAGTTTGAAAAATCATCACTTTCATTTAAAATCATACCCTAAAGGAAAAAAGAAGTGTCAGAAATAGCACCCAAATAAGAAGCACCTACAGGCCCAGATAAAAAGACAGGGTCTAAAACAGGTAACAGGCCCTGTCATGAACAGGAGGAATTACATTATGACTAGAGACAGTAATAGTCCTCCTCTACATCCTAAGAGTTGGGAAGGTTTAAGCACTCTAAAACTGAATATGTGATCACAAGCACCGGCATGAGAAATGGCTGAGTCAGTGATTTTGGCAAAGTTAATGACAGAACTAGATCAAGTGAAAATTCAGTCTGGCCTAGTGTGTAAGGGTGGATCATTAAAATATCGGAGAAAAATGACTAAACTTCTTAACACTAAGACTGTGATTTAATTAAATAGATCTTTTAAACATAAAACCACCATTTGTAATATATGCACTAGCATCTTTGGAACTAATCGATTGCTTTAGTTATAAAGAAAATTAAATTTTAATAGATTATGAAATAGTTTTCATTATACAAAGCTTTACAATACATCGCAAAAAACAAAACAAAACAACTAAAACGAGGTAACTATTCAGATGGTATGATGACAAAAAAAATTATATGAGAATAGGTAAAGTCTCTATATCATTTTATGTAAAAGATAAGTTTGGGCATCAGTTTATATAATCAGTCTTGTAAAAATGCATATCATAGAAATAACATAATTCTCCAAAAATAGTCTAGGTGATCACCATTTATTGAAATTCTATAGTAAGTAGTACTTTCTAATACTAATACTTTGTAAAAAACATAATCACCTCTTAACTATCTTGTGAATTTGTATTTATATATAATTTATTGCACTCATATAGCATTTTTTAATTATAAATACCTTACTTCTACATTATCTTATTTAACCAATTTTGTTTTGGAAAAGGTAGAATGTCCAAAATATGAAAAAACTTTTAAAATTCAATGATAAGAAAATTAACAACAAGATTAAAAAATGAACTAAACACATTCTTAAAACCTCACCAGAAAAATGCAAATTAAACAGTGAGATACCACACTACACCTAGAAGAATGGCCAAAACCCAGAACAAGGACAACACCAAATGTTGGCAAGGATATGGAACAACAGGAGCTCTCATTTATTGCTGGTGGGAATGAAAAATCACACATTTACTTTAGAGGATAGTCAAGTGATTTCTAACAAAACTAATATATCAGTCTGAAAGAGGCCAAACTATGGAGACAGTGAAAAGATAAGTGGTTCCTGGGGCTTAGAGAGAATAAGAGATGAACAGGCAGATCACAGAGGTGTTTTCAGAGCAGAGGAACAATGCTATATAATACTACAATGATGGATGCATGTTATATCTCTTCAACCTGATAGAATGTATTGAGGCAACACCAGAAGTAAACCCTGATGTAAATTATGGGCTTTGGGTGATAACAATGTGTCAATGTATACTCATCAATGATAATACATGTACAATTGGTGGGAGTTGCTGCTAACAGGGGAGGTTCTATATGTGCAGGAACAGGGGTAGATGGTAAATATTTGCACCTTCCCCTTAATTTTTTCTATGAACCTAAAACTACTCTAAAAAATAAAGTCTAAGTGATTCTGAATTATTTTATTTGAGTCACTTAAACTTTATTTTTTTAGAGCAGTTTTAGATTCAGAGCAAAATTGAGGGGAAGATACAAAGATAACCCATATATTCCTGCTCTCCCACATGCAGGACCTCCCCTGTCAAAACTAAAGTGGGCTATGAATAGACACTTCCCCAAAAAAGACATTTAGATAGCCCATAGATATAAGAAGAGATACTCAACATTACTAATCAAAGAAAAGCCAATTAAAAGCAAAATGAGGTATGACCCCACACCTGTCAAGATGGCTACCATCCATAGATCCTCAACAAGTGCTGATGAGGATGTGGAGAAAGGGGAAACCCTTTTGCACTGTTGGTGGGAATGCAGAATGGTATGGCCACTGTGGAAAGCAGTATGGAGGTTCCTCAAAAAATTAAAAATGTAACTACCTTATGATCCAGAGATTCCACTATGAAGTATATAGTCAAAGAAATCCAAAACACTAATTCAAAAAGGTGTATGCACACTTATGTTCATTACAGTATTATTTATAATAGCCAAGATATGGAGGCAACCCAAATGCTCAATAGACAAGTGGATTAAATTATGATTACATGCACACACACACACACACACACACACACTGAAATATTACTTGTCAATAAAAAGAATGCAATCTTACCATTTGTGACAGCACAGATGGACCTAAATGGTATTGTGTTAAATGAAAAAAGTCATACAGAGAAAGACAAATAGCATATGATTTCATTTATACATGGAATCTAAAGAACAAAATAAATGAATAAACAAAACAGAAATAGATTCATAGATGCAGAGAACAAATCAATGTTGCCAGAGGGGAGGGAGATCGGGGGACTGGATGAAAAGGTAAAGGGATTAAGAAATACAAATTAGTAGTTACAAAATAGTGATGGGAATGTAAAGTTCAGCATAGGGAATACAGTCAATAATATTGTAATAACTTTGTATGGTACCAAGTGGGTACTTGAATCACTCTGTAAATTATAATATTGTTTAACCACTATGCGGTACACCTGAAACTCCATATAAAATAATACTGAATGTCAACTTTAATGGAAAAATAAAATAATAATAAAAATAGCATATTTTAATTCACAAAATTAAATGTAGACTTCAGAAAGTAATATAAGCAGATCTCTGTAAATTAATTTGACTAATAATAAAACCAACTAAAGGAGTAAGGAAAATATAAATTATAGTGATGTATATAATACAGATAACAAAACAAATGTTATACAAAGATAAAATATATGAATTTATAGTCTAATTACATGATAGGCAAGGAGAAAAAATACTGATAATGTGAAGGCATAAAGATTAAAAGCGTATTTCAGTAGTCAATAGGAATATTGACTTCTTCTGAGCTTGGGAAGCTAGGTATCAGTGGTTTGCTACTAATCTAATGAGAAAATGGCCTAGTGTCACATTTTCCTAGGTGGTTTAGCAGAAATATGTCTCTCTAAAAAGAAAGGAAAATTCTTAAGTATAATATCAGCTTTTAATTGATGCTTCAGAGGAAACTTGTTTTCCCTGTACTGGCAAAATTGAAGATCTTATTTTCAGAGATTCTGGGAAATATATTATGTCTCTTGTAGAAAATTGATACTATACCCACAGCAGAAGGAGGAATCCTTATAGGAGTCTGTCCAGTGTTTTAAATGATTGGCCTTATGCTTTCCTCCCTTGAGGTTAGTCAATATCTGCATGCTTAGAACATTCCTTGGGTATGATATACAATCTACAGCCAGTTATTTTTTTATTACTTAAACCTAACTGAATAAAACAGTATTGATCCTGTGGTTTTACTTCATTACTAGCACATTCTAAATAGGTAAATTAAATAATTTTTTAAAAGTAATTCAGGACACAGAGTTGAAGAGAAAAGTAGTCTTCACATTAGTGGTTAAGAAACCAGACCCTATTCCTAGCTCTGGGACCAAATGTGTAGGTTATGTGACAAAATGGAGAGCTTAAGGTTCACCTACATGTGGATCACAAAATCATTGATTCAGTGACTTCCACATGCACTCACTCATATCAACATTAATATTTTCAAGAATTGTCAGTCCACAAAGGAGACTCTCCTCTATGAAAGATGATACATTTTAGCAAGCTATCCTTTCTGAATATTTAGAAAAATAATTTGATGAAAAGTATTAAATTATTCTGACACATTTTTTTCCTTTCATAGTAATTTATATTGTGAGAAAAAGGATATATATACTTAATTTAACCAAAAATGTATTTAATGCATTTAAGTGTTTATACCAAATTTTCTTGAATTAACTAGAATTTGTGAAAAAAAGTGCTGAATTATGGTAGCACTGATGAATTAGGGTATATAAGTATTTATATAATTTACATATTCAGTAAATAATTCTGGTTTGGAGTTATTAATTGCTTACATCTAATTTTAGCATTTATTATCTCTAAAAGATAGAATTTTAATGTATTTGCTTATTTACTTACTCTCTTCCTTCCTTCACTAGACTGCATGATCCAGGAAAGCAGAAATTATTTCTTTAACAATTGGAATATTTCAAATATTTAGGGTCTGTCCAGCACATATTGAATGAACAAAAATAAATAAATATCACATGTATTTTCCTAAGTACAACATGAAGAATGGATATAGATCTTTATCTCTTTAATGTGAATATATTATTTTGGTATTGAGTTGTTTCCTACTATATTTTTTTCTATTTGAGATGATTATATAAGTCAAAGGAAATTAAATTACTATACACCTTAGAGAGAAGCGATTAAGTTCTAAATTGCTAAACATTCCCCAACACTATAATTTAATGCAGTTACTGCCCTGTAGGTAGCTTTTAATGGTTTCCATTCTCTGTAATTATTGTAGATCATCAATTTGTGTTTAAATATTTCTTTCTAACCACTTAAACTAGTTTCTGTGTCCTATTCAAGGTGTATGTGTGTGTGTGTGTGTGTAAAAGCATTTGAGTGGGGAGCACCGACCCAATTTAGAAACATTTTAAAATTTAACATAAAAAATATATATAGAGAGAGTTAATTTAAGCTAAAAGTCCTGTTCTTAATTAGTTCTTTTATTATGATATTTATGTTGTATATTCATTTGTTTAAATAAATTAAAGTGATTTACTAAAATGGGAAGCTTGAACTGTGTTCCTTGAAAAAGTATAGTAAATTGGGCATTTATACAAAATAGAAACAGCTTTTGTTAAATCTTATTGAACACATAATTGAAATTGTTTCAATGTGCATGACCTATATGTGAAGATTGTTATGTTGTCAGTTTGTTTAAATAAGAAAATAATTTTTATGTAATGGAAAGAATATGAGATAATTTTTATGTTTAGTTTATTTTAGCTATCTAAATGCTTTAAAACATATTATATATTTAGTAATTACTAGAATATTATTTTATGAAGTGAAGCTAACCAAAGCAAAAAAGGAATAAAGGAAAGACACTGCTGAAAATGCTTTCCCTGTTTAGCAATTGGAATTGTGACAAAACTTACCTAATATGATTTAGAACTCTACTTGTAAATTACTAAATTGTATGGCTGTGAAATTAATAATATCCTGAAAAATGTAAACTATTCTGGAATTTATACTGATCATAGTCGTTATTTTTTTATGTTATACATCAAAACTTTCTGTCGCTCTCTAGAAGACACTCCACATCTGCAAGTAGGAAGAAAACTGATCCTACTTTTTAAAATTATTCAAAAAAGAAAGGAGAAGTGAAGGGGCAAGGAGAGGGGCAGAGCTTACATAAAATAGTAGTAGAATAATTTGTAAATTTACCAAACCATTAAGTCAATAAACCCCAATAAAATAAACAAAAGAAAGTGTATGAAGTTGTTTCACAATCAAATTACTAAAGTGAGTGATTAAAGAGAAAAATCTTAAAACTAGCCAGAAAACAAAAGATACATTGCATACTAGAAAAAAATAAAAAAGACATCAGCCAACTTCTCTTCAAGGACAATGCAAGCATTGGCATTGAGAAATCTGTCAAACTAGAATATTGGAACCATTTAAAACATCATTCAAAGTTTTAAAAAAAATGTACCCACACAAAAACCAAAGACACTTACCAGCAATAAACCTACACTAGAGGAAATGATGAAAGAAGTCCTTCAAGCAGAGAGAAAATAACATTTGATAAACATTTGGATCTGCACAAAGAGATGAAAAGCAGAGGAAATAGTAATCATGTGCATAAGCATAAAGGAATAGTTTATTTTAAATGTCTTTACAAAATAACTGACTTAAAAAAAAGAAAATAAAAATGTATGACTTTCATAACATCTAGCATTAAAACGTATGATAACAATGGGACAAATGTAGTAAGGAGGAATTGGAATCATATTTTTATGGCTCTTATACTATACAGTTGACCCTTGATCACTGCAGGGGTCAGGATCACCAAACCCCACACAGTTAAACATCCATGTATATCTCTTGCCCACCCCAAAACTTAACTTCAGTCATCCCGTGCTGTCTACAGAGGATTGATTCCAAGACCACTGTGAATATTAAAATCTGCAGATGCTCAAGGCCCTTACATAAAATAGCACAGAACAATGCATACAGTTGGACCTCTGCTTCCACGGATTCCCAACTACAAATTAAAAATGCTGTTTCCTATCCAAAGTGGTTCGAACCCATGGATGCAAACCCAGTGATACATGGGGCCAACTATATATTCATTCTTTAAAAAACATAAACGTATAAGTGGATTTGTGCAGTTCAAACTGTGTTGTTCAAGAGTCAAATGTATATGATGTGGTAAACTATCACATGAAAATAAGTTACATGGTTATACTATAAAGGAAGTACAAAAAAGTATTATAGCTAAAAATTAACATAGAAGATAAAATTTAAATTATAAATAATCAAAAGAATAAGAAATAGAGATATCAAACATTTTTAAAAAACTATTAGGTTTAAACTCAACAATATAAATAATTAAATGTATATAGTCAAAGTACTCCATAAAAATGACAGAAATGATTAGTCTGTTAAAGAACAGGTTAACTTAAAGATTATAAAGTGATATGCCATACTAATACTAATTAAAATAAAGATAGAATAGCTATATTAACATCAGATGAAGTAGATTTCAGATCAGAGTACATCATCTGGAATAGAGATGCTCATTTGATAATTACAAAGAGGATTTTAAAATCTTAAACATTTTGTACTTATTAAATAATGTTAAGTAGATGAAGCAAAATCTGTTTGAACATACTTCATGGTGAAAGACTGAATGCAATTTTCCTAATATTGTGTATAATGTAAGAATGCTGGCCCTCATCACTTCTATTTCTCATTGCTCAAGAGTTTATAGCAAGTGGTATCAGGCAAGAAAAAAATATTATTCACATTAGAAAGCAGGAAGTGAAACTGCTCTTGTTCACAGACAAATCTATATAGAAAATTCTACAAAACCTGGGAATTGCTACTGAAGACAACAAGCAAGTACAAAGGCTACAAGATCAATATATAACCACTTGTATTTCTACATACAAACATTTTAAAACATGCATAAAGCACAAGTCATGAAAATAAAATATATAAACTGGAATTTTTCTAAATTTAAAATTTCTGCTTCTTGAGTATTACTCTGAAGGAATTAAAATACAAGCCATTGACTGGAAGAAAATATTTACAAACTATAGCTCTGACAGTAAATTTGTATCCAGAATATTAAAACACTCAAAACTCAATGGTAAGAAAACAAACAGGCCATTTTTTTTAAAACAAGGAACAGTGTATTACTTTGTGGTGCAGGGGCTAGAATTCAAGCATTTGGAGGGCTCAGGAGCTATGCTGGGCAGCTCGAGTGAGCTTTTTCTCACAGCTTCCTTACCTTCTTTGTGAATTCTTCTAGCTCTTGGCATGTCTTTTCCTACTCAGGTGACCACAGCTCCTTCTTGCTCTTGCGTTGCATAGCCCTCAAACCACTCATCCTGATCAGCAATCTAAAACATAGTCAAAGGGATAATGAGCTAGGGGGTGAAGCTGGAGGTTTACCTGCATGATGCAGAAACCACCAGATGTTTATCTCTCAAAGTATCTCAGTGGCTTTACTTCCAGGTCCCACAAAGTTAGAGCAACTATTTCCTTTGCAGCAAAGAAAAAGGTTGAAGAAAAACGAACTCAGATATGTATTTCCTGTTCCGTTTAGAAGACAAGAGGTTACAAACAAGAGAGCTGAAGAAGTAAACATAAACACACACACACACCCCATTGAAATCAAGTCAGCCAGGATCACTTGTGCCTCTTCGTATCTGATGACCATTCTAGACAGGCAAGAGGTGTTGATATGGTTGATGATGAAGACAACAGCCCCAGTACTGAGGTCGTCGTTACTTTTTCCCTAAAGCGACTAAAAGTAGGGATAAGCCAGTGGCCAGGACCAACTGTTCCCTGCCATGGGCCAATCTCATACTGCCAGAAGTGCTTCTTCCTTTCTAGTGGCAGTTAACAACTCATTGCTTCTCTGCTTTTTCTTAGCCATAGCTGGTATCAATTGGGTATTTTAGCGGTCAGTCTTTTGTACCCACCAGCTCAGACTTTGTGTTTGGTTGAATACATTCTCATTTAGTTTTGCTTTAGAACTTGTCCACATTTTCTTTTGGGAGGTATTGAGGCAGTAGTACATTTCGCCACACCATAAGCTGTCAACAAATTAAAATGCGCCATGATTAATGATCCATTATTAAGAAATATATCATTGGAAATTTCTTTTGATTCATGGGATATTATAAGAAAAAATATACTGACCTGGCCGAGGAGATATCATGATCATGAAGGTGGTTTTCCCATGACGAGGCTTATCCACTGCGCTCTGGATATGCTGATCCCTGTGATTTCCCCAAATGTCGGAAACTCAACTGTGTAACTTGTGGTAGTAGGGGACTGTGCTTGCATGCTCCCCTGATTAAAAAAGAGAAAGCAAAGAAAAAAAAGAAAGAAAGAAGAGACACAGAAATATGCAAGAAAGTTTTCTGAATATTTTTTCATGGATGTTACCTAAAATATTCTTTATGTATTTGGAAAAATAACTACATTTCTGAACCTATGTTTTGATTTAGTTAACACTGACTTGATTACTTTAAGCTAAATCTAGGTTTTCAGTTATCTAGTCCTATATGGTTCTAAACCCTATATGACTCTGAGCTTAGAGATTTTAAAAGTTATCATGGAGAAGATGAATACCGAACAATGCGGTAAAGTACATATATTTATCTAAAAGTTAGCTTGAGAAAAAAATCAAGTCACAGTAATCCCTCAAGTAATAGGGTAGACAAGAAGAAACCAATAAAAGGGTTTTATTGCATGTAACAAAAATAGCATGATTTAGTAACTGAGTTGTAAAACCTTGAGGCAAAGTCACCTATGGCTTTCTATTTTTCTACTGAAAAAGTATTCTGGAGATAAGAATACGATCTTTAGAATTTATATTCTGATCTTGTCACCTATTGGATGCTTGACTCTGTTCAGTCATTTTAGGGAGAAATTTCTGTTGTGCAACATGGTAATAATAACATCACCCTCCAGAGTTAGGTCAATACTCAAGTACAATGTCTGGCATAGAGTAGGCTTTGATAAATGCCGTTTGGCTTTCTTTCCTAACAATGTTCATAACTGCAGTATTATACCAATTGCAAATTTTCAATCTGGTTCTCAGATATCAAATAATGAAAATGTAGTTTGAAAGATTGTACATGAAACATAACATTTCTTTGATGGACTGTAGCTAAGGAAAATAAACCTGAAAGGAAAAATGTTTTTTGAAGTTTATGGAATTTAAAATGGTAATGTTTAGAAGGTTGACAAAAATGATAGCGTTTTTAAAAAACAAAATATTGCTTAATAATGTATCAAAATAGAAATTATTCTAAAAAGCAGTGGGATTATTAGAGTTATGCATGTATTAATGAGGTTTAAAAAAGTCAATGGTAATTATTTAAACCTAGTTCCCTTTGATATTTAAAAAACACATATGTAGTAGATTACATACATGTACAGGCAGAATCATCTCCTGTAGTAGGATAAAATTAAGAATTTTAAAGATTAAGATACAGAAATAAATTCTTATTAAATGACATTCAAAGTTTGAAAACCCTTGCGTGGTACAATTCATCTCTCTCAATAACTGTTCAGCCAGTGACTACAGTTAATTCTTCCTCCTACTGTCTTCCAATCAGGAAGGACACTTTAAACCACTTTTCAATGGAAACATAAGTACATTTTGTGTTAGATTTTCATATTTAAAACTGGACACGCACCTTCAGAGAGTGAGTTATTTAAGCAAATTACTGTCATTAAATTAACAGGACATAGTCATTCATGGACAAGTTATTGAGTCCGACTCCAAGTTACATCCCACAGGGTACTGAATCACTTCATTATTTTTAGTTTTCATACCTTTTATTCTTCAGTTTAAAGTATTTTTATTTCCTTTTTTTTCAAATTCCTAGATCACTTCTCTAGTGTTTAAATTACTATTGTTTGCTTGCAATTACTCTCATCCTTACATTTATCATTTGGATTTTGTTTTTTTCAGATCTTAAATTTCAATTTGGCTTATTATTCTCTACATTTGTATACCGTGACCCCAATTATTTGCTCATTTTTTTAAAAAAAAACTCTCCTGGATGTTTGAATATTTTATTTATTTTTATTTTATTATTTTATTCTGCCACCATCCCCCCTGTATGTTCTTATAGCTACTTTGAATTCCTTCTTCTTTAGTTCTAATGGCTTCATTACCTCTGTCTCTGTTTCTGTTAATTGCTTGTTATCTTGATTATCCACAATTTTTCCTGCTTTTCTACATGTTTAGTAACTTTTTCTTCTATATACAGGACCCTGCAAATATTACTTTTTATATGTGTCTTGAATTTATTTTCTTCCATTTAAGAGTGATTCTTTACCTCTTTTTCTGGCATTTAGTTTTCTGAGGAATCAGCTTGACTCTGTCAAGGCTCATTTTCAGGTTTGGTTATGGTAGATTTAAAGTAATCCCACTCCTAAAGTATAAGAGTACAGTTTTTTTTCCAGGGGAGAGGGGAGGTCTTAACTAAACATCTGATATATTTATGAAGGTCTGTTGCTCTTAGCTACCCTGACCATCCAGAACTTCCTTTTCTGTACTGTGTGACCTCAGAATCCCTTCTCAGCTGCAGTCCTCTCTCCTTGTAGGAGCTGGCTTCCCCAAGTCTCATGGTATCTTGCTGGAAGCATGTACACATATGTGGTAAAAGACTCAAGGAATTTCTTATGTAGGTTTCTAGAGTACCCTCTTTCTTTACTTTTTCCTTCTAATTGGATTTATCGGGGTGACACTGGTTAACAAAATTATACAGGTTTCAGGTGCATAATTCTATAACACATCATCTGTACACTGTGTTTTGTGTTCGCCACTCCAAGGCAAGTCTTCTTCCATCACGATTAATTCTCCCATACCCTCCTCCACCTCCCCTATTCCTCCCTCCCCCACAATTATGTCCATTAATTCTTTCTCTTTTTAAAAATTTTTGCTTTATCCTTCTACTCTTCCCTCTCAGCCCCCTGAAACTCCTGTCCCACAGCTGTCTGCCCGTTCTCTCTCTTCTTTATTCTGTTCTCTTTTCTCTGTTCCATTAAAACACACATTGTTGTCACCTCAGCAGCTCCAAACAGTGATCTTGGTCTCTCTGCCCAGTGAGATCATAACTATCTGTAGAGTGCTCTGAGGCAATAAATAAATAAATAAATAAATAAATAAATCAAAAACAACAACAAAATAAAAAAAAGATTAACAGGTGAATATGGACTTCTTTTCCTGTGTTTCCCATATTTCCAAAAATCATTGCCTTGGGCTACCTATTGCCTAATGTCTCAAAATAATTGTTTTTAAAATATTTTATAGAATTTTATAATGTTTATAATGGGCAGGTATCAGAACTCTCTCAAACTCTTGTCATACTGCTAATTTGATGTTTTTGTAGAAAAGAAAAAAATGGGAAATAAAAAAAAATATGAAGTTCTCAATGTCAGAATGAAAACATCTGTCCCAAACAGGGTTAAAAATAAGGTTAAATAGCTGAAGAAGGAAGTACGATGTCCTAGATTGAAACTTGTCCTTTGAAAAAAGTTAAAGAGTGGTTTAACCAAGTATATACTTTAACTAAATTACCTAGACAAATATACCATTGACCTAGGGAACCATATTCACAGGAAGAGACAAATTTTAGAGTCTGGTATTTTTATCTAAAATTTTAAAGTGAGATAGAGATAGCCTTAAAGGAATAAACAATATAATTATGAATTTTTATCCTAACACATTAGCACCTATTAATATTTTTATAATTGACCTTCTTCAGGCCACATACGCCTTTATCTCTTTAGCCATCCCATAAAATCTTGGAGAGCATTCACATAACTTATTCATCTAAATATCTTTAATACCTAATCTATGACCTGGTATAGCAAATGCATCTTAAACATTGTTTCAAAGGAGATGTTAATTTTGTATTTGAGGTTAATATATAATAATGACTAACATAAAATGAATGCTAAAAGTTTGCTTGTCACTTTTCTGTTCAAACCTTATCATAATCTTGGTAAACCAGTAAGTCACATAAGCATAGAACAGTTAAGTGACTTGCCCGAGGTGATCTGGCTAGTGAACAGTGGAGATTCAAACTCTAGTAGGCTGACAAAGCTCTTGACCAGTGTGACATGCTACTTCTGAAGCAACAAAACAGGACATATTCATTAAAAAAATTCCCATTGTAAAAGTTCACTAAAATATTGCTTCTTCTATGTTGAATGCTGGGATATCCTAAAGGATA
Source organism: Pteronotus mesoamericanus (assembly GCF_021234165.1). Taxonomy (NCBI): domain Eukaryota; kingdom Metazoa; phylum Chordata; class Mammalia; order Chiroptera; family Mormoopidae; genus Pteronotus; species Pteronotus mesoamericanus. The sequence goes on along the minus strand of NW_026555245.1, from coordinate 26,484,765 downwards.
TTTTAATAGGGGTAAATATAGAACATTAACATCTGCTATCCATTAGTTTGGCAACAAACCTAGCAAAAAGCAGAGGCTGACGTACGTTCAGAGGCATTATGCTATCAGTAAAGTTTGCTTCCTAAGGTAGAAAATGTTTCTGTAGGCAACAGAGTAGTTTTGTAAACCCAACAATTTGGGATGGATTGGGAAAGCCAGGAAGTATGGAGCAGAGGGGCAACTTTAGAGCTTATGCTGTCCACTCATTCTTGAAAAAAGTAGGGCCATTTGGTATTTGAAAGTTACCAATTTGATAAATGAAAGTACATTTTTCCTTCACAATTATTTTATTTTTACTCTAAAAGTTTGTGTTCTTTAATATTTCGGTTACAATAACATGTACTCAGAAAGGTTTTCTAATGACATCAATAAATGCCCTTCCTGACTTTGGATCCAGTGTGGAAACCCAGAAACCTATGTAGCTTCTAAAATTAAAGTGAAGAATTTCACAAATAAACTTTCATCATTTCTGTCATTTTTATGGAACCTAATCTAGTAAAGAAGAATATTGCAGCTAAATGACTGACAGGGAAAGCATCTTTTTTTAATTGGCACTAGGCAATTTATCAGACTCTGATGTCAGGGACACCCCATTAGGCTCTGAGAAAGTGATTGGTGGGATAACATTCAATTGGAAATCTCTGTGGATGATAGTTCATGCCACCATTACATCAAGTTAATGAATGAGGCCCAGTAGCATCCTCCTCTTCCTAGAAGGAACACATCCATCACAGAACAAAAGGGTCCCCAGTGCCAATAAGATGTCATGTGTTTTTTTTTTTTTCTTTTTAGTCTGTGTGAGGACAAAAAGATTTCAGAGTCTAAACTAAGAAAAGTACTGACATCCTCATCCCATGGAAAATAATTACCTGGACCATCTCAGCTCATTACTTTTTCTATATCTAGAAGTGTATCTACATGTACATAATCTACCTTAGGCAAACACAAAGCTCTCTCATGTCTTTTTCTTGGAAGAGATGAGCAATCTCCCAGTAATGAGGTTTGAAAAACTGTATAAACTCTTAATTGTACCATTGCTAAGCTTCTTAGCACAACATCTGAATGTATACAATAAAATCTTGAAAATATAATAATCAAATAATTCAGCAAAGATGTCTTACCATTTTTACATACTTTTGTAAAATTCTAAGAGAAAGAAAAGGGTAGGGGTGATAGGTGGAGTTCTCTTTCCATCTTTTTTATTATATGTTTTTACTTCTTTCACTTTTCCATTCATCTTTTTACTCCTTGTTTATTTTTTTCCTCTCCTTTACAGTACATAGGAAAACTTGTAAGAGCTTATGTGGCCTGAATGTGAATGGCCTGACTTGGAACTGACATATCACATCTTCATTAGGGCAGACTGCTCACCACAGAATGAGGGTGTTGATATATACTTTATTTTAGAATAGAAAAAAAAAGTCACTTATTTCTGACATCATGTGATATATGCATTATATTGGTGTCTTGATCTGGCCCAAATGCATTCTTTCAACCGTTATACTCCATATCGCTTATTTTACATAAACAGTTTTAACACACTACATCAACATCTAACTACACAGAAATGTACATTTGATGTAAAAATGCTCACAGTCAACTTATCCTGTATCATATCCACCTATTAATACCAATGAATGTTGTTTTGATGTTTACTTTTCCTTTTGTTTTAATCTTTAAATATTTTATTTATATTACTATCATCTTGGTTCAAATTTCATAAAAATCAAATTAGTCTGATAGTGATCCAAAAATAAGAAATATTTGCTCCAAAACCAAAATTTATATATTCTATATTGTATTTAGACTTATTTTAATATCAACTATTCAGTACTGGAAAGATAAAAAAAGATTTCAAAATATGTTTTTAATCTTTCTGGCAGGAATGATTCTACATACTTAGGATAGCTCAAGGTTATTTTTTTATGTACTTCATTTTACTTATTTTTTTTTTTTTACTTTTACTGCTGATAAGCTATTCTGTCAAAAATCAGAGTTTAATGAAAAATAAACACCACCAGTGGAGTCTTGCTAGAAAAGTTGATGTTACAGTTTCTTAGAATTGATGTAAGCTACTGTTATTCAAGCCAAGGTGATTTCTCTTTCCTCCTTATCTTTTTTCCCCTATCCACAGTACATGTATAGTCACATATTCAAAGTAGGAATTTCAGATTCTGATAAAATAAAAGAAAATGTTATAAATTTATGGGGAAACCATTTAATTATAACAAACAGCATTAATTTTCATTTAATATTGCTTCCAAATTGTCTATTCTCTCAATGACAGCCTGTAAAACCTTTATTGGGAATATACTGTTCTCCTATGTTATAATTTCAGGCACTTGGAATTATAGAAAATGCAATTGTTTAGTATCTAAAATATACTGCATGCGTGTTTCAAGCACATCATGATCTTTCTCAAATAATTCTAACCATTTTGTAATAATTTCTCTTGCCAAAAGGACTGGCTTGGCCTGATATTTTGTCTGCATTGGCCATTACCATTTGTCACATTAAGGGGAAAACATTAAATAGACTAAAGCAGGGCTTGACAACTTATTGTCCACTACTTAATTCCTGGCAGCCACCTATTTTATTTTTCTCCAGATTTATTGAAATATAAATGTCCTATAACATTGTGTAAGTTTAAGTTATACAATGTGATGGTATATATAGTGAAATGATTACCATGAGGTTACTTAACATTTATATAACCCCATACAGTTATGTTTTTTCTTTTATTGTGAGAACATTTAACATCTTCACTCTTAGAGACTTTCATTTTTTGTAAAGATTTTATTTATTTATTTTTAGAGAGGGGAAAGAAGGGAGGAAGCGAGGGAGAGAAACATCAACGTGTGGTTCTATCTCACGTGGCCCTCACTGGGGACCTCGCCTGCAACCCAGGCATGTGCCCTGCACGGGGAATAGAACCAGTGACCTTTTGATTCACAGACCAGTGCTCAATCCACTGAGCCACACCAGCCAGGGCAGCAACTTTCAAGTATATAATATAGGATTGTGAACTATAGTCACTGTGCTGTATGTTAGATCCCCAGAGCTTCTTTATATCTGGAAATCTGTACTTTTTCACAAACATATCCCTACATTTCCCTGCTGTCTTTGTCTGTCCCAATAGAAGTTTTCTCATGTGATTGTTGGCTCTCTGTTCATATTTATAACTGAGCCTGGGAGGCTAATTGAATGTTTTATGCATATGGGTAAGGTTAGTAACTAAAGGTGACTTTGTTAGAGGGATTCCCATATTGGTATATAATGTCTTTCCTCTTGACTCAGTCATATTCTCCAGAGAAGAATCCTTCAACCTTCCACTTGGATTCCAACAGTTTGTGATTTGGGGAAAAATATACCTGAATATCACAATGTTTAATACGAACATTTTTATTTAATTCCCCAATTTCAAATAAACCTTATTTTCATAATTAAAATAGTCTCGGTCTCTCAGTTCCCCTGGTCTTATACCAGGAAAAAAGAGGGAGAGTGCTATAGACTGATGTTATACGTCCTACCAAAAGTCATATCTTGATACCTAATCTTCCATGCACTAGTGTGAGGAAATGGATAGTTTGGTAAGTAACAAGGATATGAGTTTAGAACCCTCATGAATGAGATTGTTGTCTAATGAAAGAGACCCTAAGGAGTTCCCCTTTCACAATATGAGGACAAAGTGAAAACATGGCCATCTATGAATCAGATAGCTGGCTCTCACCAGGCACTGAATCTGCTGGTGGCTTTGTCTTGAACTCCCAGGCTTCAGGACTGTGAGAAATAAATTCCTGTTGTTTATAGGCCACCCAGTATGGTATTTATTTTTTTTTGCAGCAACCCAAACTGACTGAGATATAGAACCTGCAGTCTATTCAAAGTGAGAGAAGAGATCATTAGGCAGCGCATTTCTTCTTAAAATGATGTACCAAACTCCCAGTTCCACTGTCATCTTTACCCCTGAATCACTTAGGACATACCTGAAGTCAGCAATTATTACTAACTTGGGGGATTCTGCAGGGCAAACTGGGTCTTTTATTGCTGTCAAATAGTTGTCTCAGGATTCAGTTTTTTCAGGTCTGCTTTCCAGCCCTTCTATTTTTATTTTTGTTTTGATTTTCTCTAGTCTCTTCTCCCAGTCTTTTTCCTTTGCTCTTTTTATACCTTTAGAAATACTTAAATATTGCATTAAAATATCCATGTATTTGGAGTAAATGGTGTGGTTTCTTTCAGATTTTTTGAGGTATAATTGACACATAAAACTTCTATGTATTTCAGGTGACCAACTTGGTATTCTGAACTATGTGTGTATTGTGAAATAATGACCACAGCTGAGTTGATTATTATATTCATCACCTCAAAGAGTTAATATTTTCTTTATTTTTCTGGTGAGAATGCTTAATATTTACTCTCTTAGCAAATTTCAAGTGCACCATTCACTGTTGTTAACTATAGCCACCATGCTCTACATTAGATCTCCAGAGCTTATTTAGTTGCAAAGATGGAGCTTCGTGCACTTTGATCAGCTTCTTTTCTCCCCTACTCTCTCCTGGTCCCTGGTAGCCACCATTCTAATCTATGCTTCTATCACTGACTATTTTAGATTTCACATATTAGTGACATCGTGCAGTGTTCATCTTTCTGTGCCAGGAATGTGTTTTAAAATATGAATTCCTAACATCATCCTGGTGAATGTTAAAGTCTCTTTTTGTTCTTCCTATTCTTATTTCCAAAGTCTCTGTCACTATTGCCTCTTTAAGGAAAAACAATAACTGTGTTGCAGTATTAATCCTGGGTACACCAAGGAATCATTTAGACATCTGTATCTTCCTCCTGTACTATGTATGTCACATGAGCAAGACAGGCCTCAGTTATTTACTTGTGCAATTTGGTTAATAATATCTACCACTCAATATTGCTCTGGAGATAAAATGAGTTCATATGTACATGAGTGATGGGTAGACCTAGTTCCCCAGCTAATGAGGTATTTGCCCCTGATACGTTTAAGTTTATGATGATTAGAGATTGAAGTCTGTCCTTCAGCCTTGATTCCCACACAAAGTATGTAAAATCTGACTCTCTGTTTTTGGACTTCCAAAGGTAAATGACAGTTAAATGGTGTGTTATTCACAGATGGTGCATCAGCAGGAGGTACACACTCAAAATTAATTTGGTGCTGATTCTCTGTACAGTACATGAACCTCACCACAGGTGGCTCTTCTTCTTCTTCCCATGTCAGGAATTTGGCTCCCTCCTTACCATGTTCTTTAGGTCCATTTACCTTTTACAGTTCCCTATTCCACAGTCTAGCATAGTTTTAAAATAATATTTAAACATTACTTCTAAGAGTAAAGCTACTTAGTTATTTCTCCTGGAAAATATTTAGCTATTATTTCAGTCTTTATTTGTGGTATTATTTAACTAAGGGGTACTTTTAATGAATAGTTATAGATCAGATAGAAAAGAATATGTATCAAAAGACTAAATAATTACGACATAACATTACAAATTGTTCAAAAGGATGTCTCACATAGAGTGTGTACTCTAGAAATTCCTGTTTTTTGCCCCACATGGCTATTTTAAAATGATTGAAATTATAATAATTATATTGTTAGTTAATATGTATTGAAGAACTTCTACTTAAGTATTTTCTACTTAACCCTCAGAGTCACTCTGATACATAGATCTCTTCATTTTTTTCCATTTTCTGAATCATAAGAAGATTAAATAAATTCCTCAACATTGTATATAATTTTACCAACCAGCAGTTTCCAATTCAAGTGATTTTGAGATCCATGTGTTTCATCACTACGCCAGGCTGCTCCATTCCAGAGCCCTTCTATATTTCCGTTCACATTGGAATGCTTGATCCCCATACACCACTTTGGCTAATGACACCATGTAAGTGCACCTACCCCGCCGGCAGTAGAAGCCCATGTGACATGGTTGATGAAGGTTAGATAAATAAGTGGCCCCCCAAATGTTTTTAAAAGCCTATTATCAGATTTATTTTTGTAATTACTGTGTTCAAACAAATGTATGAAGTTGTAAATGTAAAGTCAACACTACATGTGGAGGAGTAGGAACTGAAGATCATCAGCCCAAGCAGTGAGTCTTTGCTGGGGGATTGTTTTGGGGATTAGGTAACAGAGCTCCGGAAGAGAGGCCCTGGACTGTGGAGGGTGTCTCTGAAGACAGATGTCATCATTTTGCCTAAGGTCAGTCCCAACCTGAAAGTGAAATCCACAGTTAAGATAATTATTTTGAAGTCTTCATATCTTTAATGACTATAATTTAATGAAATAGCATTAATTCATGCCTATACTTTGTCTTACAAATATAAAATAATCTTCAAATTCTATGAATGTTTGGTGGTGGGGGGAGCTAGAATCTTAAATAGCATTATTTCACACAAAACAAGCTAGAAAACAATTAAATCTAACCTCCTGTGAAAATACTCGCTCGCTACTTTGTTCCACAATTCCTCAAAACGAAATATCTCAAAAATTCCTCAAAAAAAACAAACAAACAAAAAACAAACCTAAATTGGAACTATTGCTAGCAGATGTAATAAAATTGAATAATTGGTTTATCTACTTTATTTGATGTGAGCCAGATGGCAAAGCTTTGAAGATAAAAGATTCGTGTGTGCGCGCGCGCGCGCACACACACATACAAGCACGCGGGCATGCACAGATGTGTATTACTTGAGAAAGGGAATATAAAAAGCTGTGAATATCCTAGGTTTAACTTGGTAATTCTTTAATAACCATGTGTTATTATGGTCTCTAGTATCTGCTAATGATTACATAGAGATTCAGTGCATAGAAATAAACAGATATCAGAGGCCAGAAAAATACGAAGTGTAAAAGGAAATGAACTCAGTGGAAAAGCAGGTATATAGCACAGAATGGGACACTGATGAGCCATTTGGCACCAACCTAAATAAGGAGAATCAGAGATCGTATTCCAAAATGAGCTCAAACCTCTGTGTACAGGCAGCTGTGCATAGTTAAGAATAGCATCCTAATTTTCTGTAATGTAAAGTCTAAATATGACAAAGTTAAGAAGGTAAACGTTTCTGTATGCTTACTAAAATGAGACAAAATTGCTAAAATGGCCCTTTCTATAATATTCATATTTGGTATTTACAAAGTCATATATAGTAGTTTAGTTTTGCTTTGGTTTAATCAGATTTAGTAGTTGATATTTTGAGAGTCCAACCACCGGGCTTAAGTACTCCATTCTTTTTTTTTTTTTTTTAATCCTCACCCAAGCATATGCTTATTGATTTTAGAAAGAGGGAAAGGAGGAAAGAGAGGGAGAGGAACATTAAGAGAGGAACATTGATTGGCTGCCTCTTGCATGCACTCTAGCAGGTTCTGAACCCATAACCTAGGCCTGTGCCCCAACTGAGGATCAAACCCATCACTTTTTCATTGATAAGAGGATGCTCCAACCAACAGCCACACCAAGCAGGGCAGTACTGCATTATTAATACAATATAAAGGGGACACATTTGTGACTGGGGCACTCAAACCCTCCATTTTAAAAACACAATTAACATATATTGAAAAGAGACTGGGGACCCGCTCTCCTTCCTATTTCCTCACCCTCTTCCATCATTATACTGACGTTAAAAATTCCCACTAGCTGCTATGTATTTAGTTTGGCCAGATAGGAGTCTTGTTAAACAAAATTTCCTCTTAATTTGTAACTGTTGAAGGAGTCACTTAGTCACACTATAGTGTGAATGAGTTTTATATGAATGCATATGTGAAAGAAAAAGATAGCAATAGATTTCTAAGCTACCTAAGACATTGGAAGGTCCATGACAGCACAGAAAAGGAAATTATCATTTTGAGTGATGTCCTAGACAACCCATTGTTTTAGGTTTTGAATTATTCCAACAGTCTTGTGAAGTACTAATGGCAAGTTTATAGATCAGGAAAATGAGCATCTCAAAATATAAAGTTTATATTTTTACTAACATATTATGAAAGAATACAACAAAGGTAATCAAAATATATAGAAAGGAGAGGCTAAAACACCAAATAATATAGTTTGCTTACTTTAAATTTTGCACGGAAAAAGATCACGACCTGCCAGAACATATATTTGTGCATTATAAACCAGGTCCCAATTTGTTATTTGTAGTAAGAGACAATTAGTTGCTTTTTGCCATGGTGTTCATGTCTTGCCAATGTTTTGAAATAAAATAGGGTTTCGCAATAATGGTTCTGAGTTGTCAGAGAGACATTGGGCTTTCTTACAACGCAGACCTTGGCTTCTACTTCTTCAAGAACATACTGATTCGAAAAAGGCAAGAATGGAATGTAGGTGTGAAATAATTGAATTGTTTATATAAAGTTTTCTTCAGGCATTCTTCTGGCAACTTCTTAACTTCCTTGAATTTTATTCCACTTGGAAGTTAAAATGCAGTCTTATTGTTACTATTTCTTTCCTATGGTCCTGTTTGTTCCTGGCATAAGTTACAACAAAAACAAACACATAGTATATATTAAGGTATGAAAGACTGATGACACTAAAAATAAAATAATTAGTTCTCTCCTGGTTAATATGTTCCTTTGTTAAATATAAGTACATATCCTAATGCCTGCTCCTGCTGCCTCATTCTTCATACAATACGAACTCAAATCAGATCTTAAATGTTAGCTTTCAGTTTACTCCTAAAGCTATGTCAGAATGGACGACTATCTTTGGCTCTACATTACCATCTTCTTTTATTTATTTAACTCAGTCGCCTTTCTTAGCCCAGTTGAAGCATTATTCCCTCCAAGAAAACTTGAGTGACAAGCTAGGAGAAGCACTTTTACTGTATTTTTATATATGAGGAATTTCATTAACTTATATGGTATAAGAATTTTTTTAACAAGGTTATTTTCTTAGACATTTAGCTCTTTGAAGGCAGACACTAAATTTTATTTTTCTTTGTACCTACAATGCACAGTGCTTGACATATATAATGCATAGTTTTCTTGAAATAAAATATCAAATTGATTAAAGAACATATAAGGACTTTCTGTAATTATAAAATTATCTTGACATTGGAGGCAGGAATGCTTATGGTGGGTTACAATTACAAATTTTAAGTTGGTTCATTTGAATGTTGTTCTTCCTTTGAAGCTTTCTATAAAGACCTTTAGAAGATTTTTAGATATAAAAGACAATGAATACATGAATAATAAAGAGAAATTTTATATTATAAAGAGGGCAGTTATTAAAAGAATGATAAAATATTTTAAGTGTTTTTTATACATGTGTCTATTGCATTAGGTCCCCATGCATGTTGTTAAACATCATTGCTTATGTTTTAATTTTTTATGCAGAAATATTGAATGAAATAGGACTTCCATTAATTGTATTAAAATTTGAAAATTTTACTATTTAGTTTTTAATACAATTACAATATTGTGTGCAATGTTACAATTTCTCTTATCCTATTAATATTGTGAGCTCTCCTGATACTGATAGTTGGCTTCTACTGGCAAATACTTTTGTCAAATGACTCATAAAAAACATTCAATAGGTTATGTTTGCAGCTTCAAGAAAATGTGAGTCTAAAACAGGTAAATACTCAAAATATAGTTGTCCTTTGGACTAAGACGTGGGAAGGGTTAACAAAGTGCACCATGAACTAGTCTGGCCACACAACTGAAATGTTACAAACAACCAAGACAGACTTGAACTCTTTAAGTATCATTTTTTACTGGCTACTGTTTACCTGATCACTAAAATTTGACACTCAAATCTTAATACCAAAATTCTCTTGACACAAAAATATCAACTATGTTTATTTTGACTCAGAATATCAAGTTCATATTTTCTCTTTAATTATTCTTTAAAAGATCTTAACTAGAATTTCTTTAAATGAGAAAAAATAAAATCAATTATATAATTTCTTATATACCATTAACTAAAGAGATATCTTCTGTCTAAAATATGAAACAAAAAATGTGCAAGTGTAATTAAAATGTTTTTTTCTTTTCTAATTATATTTTATTGACTATGCTGTTGCAGTTGATTTTGTACTTCTCCGCTTTGCTCACCTCTGCCCAGCACCTCCATCTCCCTCAGGCAACCCCCACTCTTTTGTTCTTGTCCTTGGGTCACACCTGTAAATTCTTTGGCAATTCCATTTCCTCTATAGGATTAAGGCCCCACCCTTATGACCTCATTGAATCTTAATTACCTCCCTAAAGGCCTTTTCTCCAATTACAGGCATACTGGGAGTTAGAGCTTCAACAAATGCATTTTGAAGGGCACAGTTCAGTCCACAACCCATCCCTAAATCAATTACGTTGCAGTATAGCCCATTTGACTATGCTCACAGCAGTGGACTGCCATGTGTGAGCATCACTTATCATTGAAGGAAAAAAAAAGTTGGAATCACTGCCCATTGTTAAAAAAAATGCTTGAGAAGAAAAACTATATATTTTACTTGCCTCAACATTCTTAGTGCTAAGTGAAGTACTAAGCCCACAGTGGCACTTATAAAATGTCTATTTAATGAATAACTCCGAAGAGCTAATTTTATGGTCCATATTGATCTACACTGGTCCATGTCAGAATGAATATTATTGTATTTATGTTGGAATACTAACTGCAGCAAATTCTCAGTTTCTTGATATCTTTGCTTAGCAATACAGCTTTTAACTCCATTTGTATCAGTAAATTTTACTCAGATCTTTGCAGATACAAAGGATACTTCCTTTACTCAAGTCCCTTAACAAAACGTAACATGCAAAAAATGCTACCCAGATTCTCTTGGCTTTTGGCAACTTGAAGACAAGCTCCTGTCAATTTCTGGCCAGAAGTGTTTATGACAAAATGTATTATCTAATTAGGTTCTCTAAATGTCCCTTATACTGCTAGACACACAACTTACATACTGATTGTGTTAAACACACAAGCAAATAAACTAGATTGACTTTCTAGAAGTTTGTTGTTTTAGACTTCAACTTCAAAACAATGGCTTGACACATATTTTACATATTTACATGGCTTTTATTTCATATTACAAAGAACACTGAAATAAGCTCAGAGTTGTGCTAGTATTTATATTGCCATTGAATTCAAATTAGCACATGGGGTGAAGAAGAATAAAATATACCAAAAATAATTATGTCATCTTCTTAAGACTGAAACATTTACTTGTTTACTTATGATTATTATAATCATAATTAGACATAAGACATTCAATTTGAAAAAGTGTAAAATATATATTAATGTATATTATTCTTTCTAATAACTTTTTGTTCTCTATATTTAAATTATTTTGTGATATATTTAGGAAAATAAAGTATTTGAAATTGGAATTTTGGCAAGAGTTTTTTCAAGAACATAATTTGATCCCTTTTAATAATATTCATTCTAAAGAAAAATTGCAAGACATCTCTTTGAGATCCTGATTTCAATTATTTTGGATATATATACCCAGGAGTGAGATTGCTAGATCATATGGTGGTTATGTTTTTAATTTTTTGAAGAATTTTCATATCATACTCCATGATTGTGCCAATTTACATTCTCACCATCAGTGTATAAGGATTCCCATTTCTCCATATACTAACCAATACTTGTTACTTCTTTGCTTCTTGATAATAAGCCATTTTAATAGGTTTGAGGTGATGTGCCCATTGAGGTCTTGATTTACATTTCCCTGATGTGCAGAGATGTGGAACATCTTTTCATATACCTGTTAACCAATTCTATGCATTCTTTGAAGAATTGTCAATTCAAGTATCTTGCTTATTTTTAAAGTTAGATTATTTGGGTTTATTTATTTATTGCTATTGAGTTATAGGAATTATATTTTCAATATTAACCCCTTATCAGATAATACAATATATGATTTAAAAATGTTTTCCACTCCATAGGTTGCCTTTTCATTCTGTTATTTGCTTCCTGTGCTGTATAGAAGCTTGTAAATGTGATGTAATCCTGCTTGTTTATTTTTGCTTTTGACGACTGTGCTTTTGGTGACATGTCCAAGAAATTATTGCCAAGACCAATGTCAAAAAACTTTTTTCATTTTAATTTCTAGGAGCCATAGAGTGTAAGTCTTTAATTCATTTTTACTTTCCTTTAATGAATGGTATGAGATCAGTGTCCAATGTAATTCTCTTGCATTCAGATATACACTCTTCCCTGTACCATTTGTTGAAGATATTTTTTCCCCTTTCAGTATTCTTGGCTCCATTACTGAAAATAAGTTGAGCTTGTATATAGGGGTTTATTTCTGGGCTTTTCTTTACTTTTCTTTTTTCTTTTCTGTGTATTTTTACCTCATTCCCATTGGGTGGCCATGGAGAGTTACAACACTTTGTCCAGAAAAAGAAACTGGAAGGTGATGTCTGCAAAAGGGTGGTAGGGCTAACTGGAGATTAGAATAAAGGGAACAGAGAACTAATGAGACAGGTTTTCCCTCAGTGAGGTGGAGCCACTCTACACTATGTATACCATTGGATTATGTATCTGTCTTCATGTCAGTACCATACAACTTTAATTTCTGTAGCTTTGTAACATATTTTGAAATCAGGAAATGTGAAACCTTCAGCTTTGTTTTTCTTTCTCAAGCTTGCTTTGGCTATTTGGGATCTTTGCAATTCCATATGAATTTAGGAATTGTTTCTTCTAGTTCTGTAAAAAATTCCATTGGGATTATTGATGGGAATGACATTAATTGATTAATTTGAATTTATGGTCAATTTAATGATAATAATATATTATTATTAATAATATTAATAATATAATAATATTATGGGTCTTCCAACCCATGTTTTCCATATAATTGTGTTGTCTTTAGTTTTATTCACCAATGTTTTGTAATTTTCACTGGGAATGAGGTAAAAATACATAATAGAATAGAATAGAATAGCCCAGAAATAATCCACACATACAAGCCCATATCTCACACCACTTATAAAAATCAAGTCAAAATGAATTAAAGACTTAAAGTGTAGAACTCCAACAAGTGAGGTCTTTTACCTACTTGATTAAGCTTACCCCTAAGTATTTTTTTCTTTCTGATGCTAATGTAAATGAAATTGTTTTTTAATTTCCTTTCTAATATAGTTCAATGGTAGTAAAATGATCCAGTTGATGATGTCAGGATTTTGGAAAGTATATATGCATTCACATATATATTGCACTATTATGCACAATAACCAATATATAAAGTCAACCTAAATGTCCATAAAGAGTTGAATGGATGAAGAAAATGTCTTGTACATATACAATAAAATAGTATTTGGTCTTAAAAATAGAAGTAAATACTGCCATATGCAACAACATGGATGAACTGGATGACATTATGCTAATTGATATAAGTCAGTCAAAAAAGGACATATACTACATGATTCTACTTATGTGAGGTATCTAAAATAGTTAAATTTATAGAAGCAGAGGGTGCTTAGAGTTGGGAAGGAGGAAATGGGGAATTACCTCTCAATGATTATAAAGTTTCAGCTATACAAGGTGAATAAGTTCTAGAGATCTGCTGTACAACATTGTGCCTATTGTTAGCAATGTTCTATTACGCAACTAAAAATATGAGGATAGTTCTCATGTTAAGTATTTTTTAACATTTTTTAGAGAGAGGGGAAGGAACAGAGAAAGAGAGGGAGAGAAACATTGTTATGAGGCAAGAACATCCCTTACGCCAGCCTGGCCAGGGACCAGGCCCAGAACCAAGGCATGAGTGCTGGCTGGGAATTGAACCTTTTTGCTTTGCAGGATGACACCCAACCAATTGAACCACACAGGTCAAGGCTTATGTTAAGTAGTCTTACCATAGTTTAAACAAATAGAGGGGGAAGCAGGAGAAACTTTGGAGGTATTGAATATGTATATTACCTTGATTATGGGGATGGCTTTCTGGGTATATCCACATGTCAAAACTCATAAAAATACTTTAAATATGTGAAGTTTCTTATATATCAATTATACCTTAAAAAATAAAGAAAAATTTCTACTTAGTTCTAAATGATTGGATTTGTAAGCACACTTTTGGAATGCAACATTGTAATGCAGGAAGCTTCTTGCTTACTTTGGCAAATGCACAGTTTACTCAATATTACTACTACTACTACTACTACTACTACTACTTTGTATATGATACCTACTCCCCAACTTATATTTTTCTCTTTATTCCTTTAAATTGAGTTAATTTTAATGACTGAAATCATTTTCAGTTAAACTTTCCCAAAGTCATCATTTCATTAAGTTCTTCCCTACACATTCCATGTAGTAATATATTGGAAATATGTTCTACTATAAAAAGTATATTATTATTAATATTGCTAAAATCATATTCTAAGCCTGCCACCTCTCTGAAGGATGGGATCATGTCTTTTTTTTTTTTTTTTTTAAAGATTTTGATTCATTAAACCTGGGTCAAGATCTAGTATTGAGCAAATATGCTATGATGATATTAGCAAATTCTGAAAGTTAGACTTACCTCTCTCTTCTCCATGTTACCCCACAGGGCAGGTTTCAAAGAAAAACAAACACTCAACATATACATCACTAATATGTAGCAGGGTCTACATACTATATAGTATAAGGTACCTAATATATAGAAGCTCGGCATCCACAATTTTTATACATTAAGTCTCTGACAGAGAAATATAAAGTGTTACACATTTCAAATCACACATAGATCAATGAAATAGAATAGATCCCAGAAATAAACCCAAGTCTCTATGGTCAATTGATATTTGAGGAAGGGGACAGAAACATAACATAGGATAAAAATAGCCTCTTCAACAAATGGTTGAAGAGATATGGACAACTACATGCAAAAAAATGAAACTCAACCACCAACTTACACCATACACAAAAATAAACTCAGGATGGATAAAAGACTTAAATATAAGTTGTGGCACCATAAAAGTCCTAGAGGAGAACATACGCAGGAAACTCTAGGATATTCCATGGAGCAATATTTTCACTGATATGTCCCCTAGAGCAAGGGACATAAAGGAAAGAATAAGAAAATGGAACTTCATCAAAATAAGAAGCTTCTGCATCGCTAGAGAAAACATCAGCAAAATTGCAAAGGAACCAACAATATGGGAAAATATATTTCCCAATAACACCTCAGACACGGGTTTGATCTCCAAAATATATAAAGGACTCACACAGCTCCACTCCAGGAAGACAAACAATCCAATTAAAAAAATGGGCAAAGAACCTGAACAGACACTTCTCCAAGAAGGACATGGACATGGCCCAGAGATGTATGAAAAGATGCTCACAATCACTAGCCATCAGAGAGATACAAATTAAAACCACAATGAGATACCACTTCACACCAGTCAGAATGACAATTATAAACAAATTAACAAACAACAAGTGCTGGTGTGACTGTAGAGAAAAGGGAACCCTAGTACACTGTTGGTGGGAATGCAGACGGGTGCAGCCACTGTGGAAAACAGTATGGAATTTCCTCAAAAAACTAAAAATGGAACTGGCTTTCAACCCAGCTATTCCACTGCTGGGATTATACCCTACAAATCTCAAAACACCAAATCAGTAGAACTTACGCACCCCAGTGTTCATAGCAGCGCAATTTATAATAGCCAAATGCTGGAAGCAACCTAGGTGCCCATCAGTAAATGAGAGAATCAAAACACTGTGGTACATTTACACAATGGAATACTACACAGCAGAAAGAAAGAAGGAACTCCTACCCTTCATGACAGCATGGATAAAACTGGAGAGAATTATGCTATGTGAAATAAGCCAGGTGGTGAAAGACAGATACAGTATGATCTAATCTATAAGTGAAACTTAATTAACAAAACAAAAAAGAAAGCAAATTAAAACCAGCAACGTTGAAATAAAGAACAAACTAACAGTAACCAGAGGGGAGGTAGGAGGGGAATAACCGGGGAAAAGAAGTGGCAGGGTCATCAAGGAACATATAAAAAAGACCCATGGACAAAGCCAAGGGGAAGGACTCAGGGTGGGAGGTTGGGGTGCGTGGGGCAGGGCAAAGTGGTGGGTGGAAATTGAAGACAACTGTACTTGAACAACAATAAAAATATATGTTTTTATACATTAAAAATAACAATAAAACTGCCATGTCTGAAACTATATGTGTGTGATATATATGTGTATAAATTTCATTTTGTATTTTAAGAAAATGTATCTTTTTCAAAATCTATTTATTTACTTACTTATTTTAGAGAAACAGAGGATGTGAGACAGTGATTTTGTCATTCTACTTATATACATTCATTGGTTGTTTCTTGTATGTACCTTGATCAGGGGTTGAACCCTCAACCTTGATGTATGTTGATGAAGCTCTACCACTGGAATTACTGGCCAAGGCTTTAAGAAAATATATCATAATTAGTGTAAGACATACTAAACTAACCTCAATAAATTTTAATTGTAATAATATTTGTATTATTGAAATATTTAAATGCATTAATATTTATTAATATTGGAAAATATTATTGTTATGAAACTCCCTGTCAAATATCAGTTGACTTTATATTGTTGGATTTATTTTTGGACTCTCAATCATTTTAATTATTTGTTTTGTATTTTAATCTTTATTGTATTTTTTCCATTACTATTTAGTGCCTTTATACCCCTCACCCCCATCAATCACCATACTGTTGTCTGTGTCCATCAATCCTTTTCCCTCATTGCTTAATCCTTCAACACCATAACCTCCCCGCAATTAGATGGAGAGCTGTCATCCTGCTCTCCATCTATGAGTCTGTCCATATTTTCCATGTTAGTTCAGTTTGTTCATTAGATTCCACATATGAATGAAATCATATGGTGCGTTGCAGCCTCTCTAGGCTGGGCAGGTCCGCTCGGCCCTTGGGTAGATGGAAGGTGTGTGGAGCATAGGGGATGCTTGACGTGCCTTTATTCGGGAGAGTCACACAGGCCACAAGCCCCTGTCCAAGTCGGCACCCTGACTCCCCACCTCATCCAAAGTTCCCACCCCTTAAAAACTAGTTCTAAACAAAGCAGCCTACGGGCCAGAAAGTGAAGTAATTATCATGAGCTGCGCATGTGAGCCTGTTCAAGGCTGCAGGGCAGTTTATCGCACCTGGGCTCAAGGCCGTGAGACCCGGGCTTAAGCTGTGGGAACACTGATTTATCAGATTCCTTCAAGGTTGTGAGGAGCTGTTCCCTCCAGTTACCCACGCATCTGGGTGAGGGAGCCAGATCACCCCCACCTACCCTACATATGGTATTTGTCTTTCTTTCTCTGGTTTATTTAATTTAGCATAATGTTCTCCAGTTCCATCCACACTGTTCTGTAGAGTAAAATTTTCTTTTTTATGGTCAAGTAGTATTCCATTATGTAAATGTCCCATAGCTTTTTAAAAAAAATTTAATCATTTTTCAATGTTATTTATTACAGTTTTCCCAATTTTCCCCTTTTTCCCTCCTCTGACGATCCCAACGTCCCCCTCCAACAGCAATTCCCTCACCATTGTCTATGTCCATGCATCATTCATACATGTACTTTGACTAGTCCCTTCTCCTTCTTTCCATCATTATCCCTTTCTCTTTCCCCTCTGGTCATTCTCAATCTGTTTCATATTTCCATGCCTATGGTTCTAGCTTTTTCATTAGTTTATTTTTTTCATTATATCCCTCTTTTAGGTGAGATCATGTGACATTTGTCTCTCACTGAGTGGCTTATTTCACTTAGCATAGTACTCTCTATTTCCATCCATGCTGTCATGAAGAGTAGGAGTTCCTTCTTTCTTTCGGCTGTGTAGTATTCCACTGTGTAATTGTACCACAGTGTTTTGATCCACTCACTCACTAATGGGCACAAAGGCTGTTTCCAGCACTTGGCTGTTATAAATTGTGCTGCTATGAACACTGGGGTGCGTAAGTTCTATTGAATTGGTGTTTTGAGATTTGTAGGGTATAATCCCAGCAGTGGAATAGCTGGGTTGAAAGCCAGTTCCATTTTTAGTTTTTTGAGGAAATTCCATACTGTTTTCCACAGTGGCTGCACCCGCCTGCATTCCCACAACAGTGTACTAGGGTTCCCTTTTCTCTACATCTTCACTAGCACTTATTTGTTGATTTATTAATGACAGCCATTCTGACCAGTGTGAGGTGGTATCTCATTGTGGTTTTAATTTACATCTTTCTGATGGTTAGTGATTGTGAGCATCCTTTCATATGTCTCTGGGCCATGTGCATGTCCTTCTTGGAGAACTGTCTGTTCAGGTCCTTTGCCCATTTCTTTTATTGAATTATTTGTCTTCCTGGAGTGGAATTGTGTGAGTTATTTATATATTGTGGAGATCAAAGCCTTCTCCAATGTATCACTGGCAAGTATGTTCTCCCATGAGGTCAGTTCTGTTTTCATTTTGATGATGGTTTCCTTAGCTGTGCAGAATCTTTTTATTTTGATGTAGACCCATTTGTTTACTTCTCCTTTATTTCCTTTGTCCTAGAAGATATATCAGCAAAAATATTGCTACATAAGACATCTGAAATTTTCCTGCCTGTTTTCCTCTAAGGCTTTCATGGTGTTATGACTTGTCTTTTGTCCATTTTGAGTTTATTCTGGTATATGGTATTAGTTTGCCTAGTTTGATTTTTTTTTTCCATGTACTAGTTCAATTCTCCCAACATCATTTATTGAAGAAGCTATTTTCACTCCATTTTATGCTCATGTCCCCTTAGTGAAATATTAATTGGCCACAGAGACTGGGGTTTATGTCTGGGTTCTATATTCTGTTCCATTGCTCTCTGTGTCTGTTCTCATGACAATACTTTGTTTTGATTACAGTGGCTTTGTAATATAGTTTAATATCAGGGATTGTCATCCCTCCTACTTTGTTCTTCTTTCTCAAGATTGCTGAGGCTATTCAGGGTCTTTTTTTGGTTCCATATAAATTTTTAAATATTTGTTCTAGATATGTGAAATACACCATTGGTATTTTAGTAGGAATTGTATTGAATCTATAGATTGCTTTGGGTTGTATGGGCATTTTAATGATGTTAATTCTTCCAATCTATGAACATGGTATATGCTTCCATTTATTTGTACCTTCCTTAATTTCTTTCTTCAGTGATCTATAGTTTTCCAAGTACAGGTCTTTTATCTCCTTGGTTAAATTTATTCCTAGATATTTTATTTTATTTTTATTTTTGCTATAGTAAATGGGACTTTTTTCCTGGTTTCTCTTTCTAATATTTTATTGTTGGTATACAAAAATTCCATCAATTTCTAAATATCAACTTTTTATCTCGCTATTTTCCCAAAACCACTTATTAGGTTCAGTAGTTTTTAGGTGGGGACTAAATGGTTTTTTTATGTACACTATCATGTTTCTGCTAATAATGACACTTGTACTTCCTCCTTTCCAATTTGAATGTATTTTATTTCTTTTCTTTATTTCTTTACGTCTGATGGCTGTGGCTAGAACTTCCACTACTATGTTGAATAAGAGTGGTGAAAGTGGACAGACACATTTATCTTGTTCCTGATCTTAAGGGGAAAACTTTTAGTTTTTGCCCATTGAGTATAATGTTGGCTGTAAGGTTCTCATATATGCCTTTTATGTTATTGAGTTAGGCTCCCTCTATTCACATTTTGCTAAGTGTTTTTATCATAAATGGGTGCTGGCTTTTGTGAAAGGCTTTTTCAGCATTTATTGATATGCTTATGTGATTTTTGTCCTTCATTTTGTTTTTGTGGTATATTTCACTTATTAAGATGTTAATACTGTACTACCCTTGTATCCCTGGGATGAATCTCACTTGATCATGGTGTATGATCTTTTTAATATATTGCTGAATTCAGATTGTTGATGTTTAATTGAGGATTTTAGTATCTATGTTTATCACCTATGGTTTTGGTCTGTAGTTTTATTTATTGTGTTTTTACCTGGTTTTGGAATTATGATGATACTGGCCTCAAAAGAGTGTGGGAATCTTCTGTCTTTTTATATTTTCTGGAATAGTTTGAGAAAAACAGGATTTAGTTTTTCTTTAAATGTTTCATAAAATTCACCTGTGAGGCCTTGTGGTGCAAGGGCTTTTGTGTGTCATGAGTTTTTTTGATTACTGCTTCATTTTCACTAGTGGTTGTTATTGGTCTACTCAGGCTTTCTTCTCTTTCTTGTTTCAGTTTTGGAAGACCATATGTTTCTAGAAATTTGTCCATTTTGCTCAGGTTGTCCAATTTCTTGGGATATAATTTTTTTTTTATTGTGTCTGGTTAAAGGCTTGACAATTTTATTTATCTTTTAAAAGAACCAGATCCTGGATTTATTGATTCCTTGAAGTGTTCTTTTAGCCTTTATGTCATTCAATTCTGCTCTGATATTGGTTATTTCCTTCCTTCTATTGGCTCCGGACATTGATTTTGTTCGTCTGTTTCTTGTAGATGTAGGGATATGTTGTTTATTTGAGATTTTTCTATCTTCTTTAAGTAGGCCTATATTGCTATGAACTTCCCTGTCAGGACTGCCTTTGCTGTGCCCCATAAGTTTTGGGTTGTTTTCTGTTCATTTTCATTTTTTTCCCGATGCTTTTTGATTTCTTCCTTGATCTCATTGTTGACCCATTCATTATTTAATAATGAGTTATTCAGTTTCCATGTATTTGAATGTTTGAATGTTTTTGAATTTTTTCCTTGAGGTTGGTTTCTAGTTTCAAACTATGGGGATCTGAGCACATACTTGATATGATTTCAATGTTCTTGAATTTGTTGAGGCTTGTTTTGTGTCCTATCATGTGGTCTGTCTTTGAAAATGTTCCATGTGCATTTGAAAAGAATGTGTATTTTGCTCCTTTATGGTGAAACGTTCTGTATATACCAATTAAGTCCATTTAATCTAGAGTGTTGTTCAGTGCCACAATATCCTTGTAGATTTTTTCTTGGAAGATCTATCCATTGTTGACAACGGTGTATTAAAATATTCTATGATGACTGCATTATTGTTAATACCTTTCTTGAAGTCCTCCAAGATTTTATTTATATATTTATTTGTTCCAACATATATATATCAGGTATATATATATGTTGGACTTCTCCCTTAGTATTTTGTAGCAACCATCTTTGTCCCTTTTTATGACTTTTGTTTTAAAGTTTATTTTGTTGTATATAATTATTGCTGCCCATTCTTTTATGACTGTTTTCTTAGAATATTTTTTTTTCCATCTCTTCACTTTAAGCCTTTGTGGCTCTCTTGTTCTGAGATGGATCTCTTGTAGACAGCATATATGTGGGTAGTGTTTTCTTATCCATTCAACTATCCTGTGTCTTTAATTTTTATATTCAATTACAGTTTCCCATTTTCTCCACTACTTTCCCCTGCCCTACCCACCCACCCCCACAGTCTACCTCCCCATTGTCTTTGTCCCTGGGTCCTTATACATGCTCCTTAATGACCTCTTTTACCTCCATTACCTCCCTTCCTTCTCCTTGAGTTTTTATCAGCTCAAGGTCCAGGGGTGGGTTGTCCCACTTCTGGAAGCACCACCTGTGTCACCTTCAGCTGCCTCTAAAGGGAGCTGCTATTGAAATTGGGAGGGTAGGACCCCGAGACCTCCCCTGGTAGTTACTTCAGTTCTCTGAGAAAATTGTGGAGGTATTCCCCCTGCCGCCACACAACCTGTCTTGGTCTGTCCCAGCTTATTTCCAATAACGTATAGTTTCTGATGAACTAGCTATCTGTTTCGAGGGAAAGGCCAATCTGTGTAAGAGGGTCAGTGATTTCCTGTTTGGTGCTGATGGTCCAACACTGTGTGCAAGCCAAGGCTGAGGAGGGCCATGATCACCCCTTGCTGCACTATTTCAGCGCCTTACTTTGCTGGCCTCAGTGGAATAGAACCCTAGGAACCAGTGTGTTTTGTCTCCCTGAGAAAAGTTCAAAACGGGCCCTTTAGGCATTTCTCTGTCTTTCTCTTGGGATATGTACTCTGCGGGGGGGGCGGGGGGGGCGGGGGGGGTCCTTGAGCCTGTCTAGCCAGTTTTGCAGAGATTTGCAGTTGGATGCTGGATGTGGTGGTGCTTGCAATCCTATAGTAGGTGGGGGCTGGGTGCATCCTTTCCTTCCCAGAGATTTGCTCTCTGCCAAGTATGGGTGTTCTGCCTGACTGTAAATAATCTCAGGTACTCAACTCTTGCCTGTCCAGTTACCAGCCCACTGAAGTCGTGGCAGATACAGTCATGAACTTTCCACTCTGTACAGCCTCCAGACTGCTAGTTTTACTGGGCTGGGGTTGAGAAATCCCCTTGCCGTGCACCTTTCTGATATTTGACCAACTGTATTCTGTGGGAGCAAACCACACTTTCAATATTTTCTCTTTGCTGGTGGAACAGCTGTGCACAGGTTCCCTGCCCAACATGCTTCAGCGTTTTTTCCCAAAAGTCTTTCTGGCACACCCACAGCCATACTGCGTCGCTGTCTGCTTTTCCACACACACACCACCTCTCCAAAAAGCAAAAAGTTTCTCACAGTCACAGATGGCTGAGGCCTGCCTCCACTTGACCCAGGTATAGATGGAATCTGTCTCTCTCTCTGGCACTCCCCAGGTTGGATTTTGCTCCTGCAGCTACAGATGTGCTGCTTGCTCTGGGTATGTGTGTGTGTAGACAGGATATCATTGACTTTGTGTAGCCAGGATTTCATTGACTTTGTGTATCCAAGTCACTCCCAGCCCAGGTATGGGGGTTCTCTGCCACAGGAGAGGAGGGAGCTGCAAAGCTGTGATTTCTGACTGCACTCTCCATGTCTGCAGGTACCACGCATGAGGCGGGTATTTCCCCTTCAACCTATAAAATCTCTTACCACTTGTTGTAAAGCATCTTCTGTATTCCTTGGCTTCTAAATTTCATATCGGCTAAGATTACACTGAGTGCTTAATTTATTTGTCAGAAGATCAGCTGAGTGAGTATACAAGCTGGACCAAGAGCAAGTGGACTCAGCTTCCACCTATTTGACTGCCATCTTCTCTCTCTTCCCATAGTTGTTTTATCCACTTATCTATTGATGGAGACTTGGGCTACTTCATATCTTGGTGATTGTAAATAATGTTGCAATTGACATAGTGGTGCTTATATTCTTTTGAATTAGTATTTTGGATTCCTTTGGATATATTCCCAAACATAGGATTGTTGGGTCAAAAGGCAGATCCATTTTTAATTTTTGGAGGTATCTCCACAATGCTTCCCATAGTGGCTGCACCAATCTGCATTCCCATCAACAGTGCAAAAGGGTTCCCCCTTTCTCCACATCCTCATCAGTACTTGTTTGTTGACGTATTGATGACAGCCATTCTGACAAGTGTGAGATGGTATCTCATGGGTTTTAATTTCCATTCCTCGGATTTGAAGTTGGGCATCTTTTCTTTTGTCTATTGGCCATCCGTATGTCCTCTTTGGAGAAGTGTCTATTCAGGTCCTTTGCTCATTTGTTAATTTAGCCCTCAAGTCTTATCACTGCTTTATGTGTTTGCTTTTACACAAGTACCATGCTGCTTTGATTACTGTAATTTTATAATAGAGCTTGAAATAAGGAAGTATGATGCCTCCAGGTTTCTTCTTTTACAAGATTTCTTGGTTATTCAGTGTCTTTTGGGATTTCAAATGAATTTCAGGAATGCTTTTACTTTTTCTGTGAAAAATGTTATTTGAGTTTTGATGGGGATTGTGTTGAATCAATAGAAGGCTTTGGGTTATATGGACATTTTAACAGTATCAATTGTTCTGATCCATGAACAAGGATATTTTTCATTTGTTTGTGTCTTATGTGTTTTCTTCAATTTCTTTCCCAAATGTATTATAATTTCAACAAGCATATCTTTTATCTGCTTGGTTACTTTATTCCTAAGAATTTTATGCATCTTAATGCTGTTTTAAATGATAAGGTTTTATTTTATTTATGTCTTGGTGGTAGTTTATTGTTAGAAACACAACAGATATTGCATGTTTCTTTTATATCCTGAAACTTTACTGATATCATTTATTAGTTTTAACAGGTTTTTAGTGGAGTGTTTAAGAATTTTATAATATATAAGATTGTCACCTACAGAGACAAGTTTATTTCTTCTTTTTCTTCTATATTTTTAAAATTGAAGGATAATTAACATATAGCATTTTGTTAGTTTCAGGTGTACAACATGAACACACACACACACACACCCCCCCCAAAGTGATCACCACAATAAGCTTAGTTATATAATAACTAGACTTATTTCTTCCTTCCTAAATTAGATGTCGCTTATTTCTTTTTCTTGCCTAATTGTTCTGGCTAGGGCTTCCAGTACTATGTTGAATAGAAAAAGAGAAAGGACTCAAATAAAAGTATAAATGAAAAGCATTTCAAAAACATTACAACTGACATCCAAGAAATGCAAAGGATCATGACATACTAAGAACAATTATATACCAAGAAATTGGACAACTTAGAAGAAATGAATAAATTCCTACAAACATAAATAACCTTCCAAGACTGAATCATGAAGAGATGAAAAATTCTAATATACCAGTAGTTGATAATGAGATTTAATCTACAGTAAAAATTTTTATAACAAAGAAAAGTCTAGGAGCAGCATGGATTCTCTGTTGAATTCTACCAAACATTTGAAGAATGAATGCCAATCTTTTTGCATTGTCATTTTGCAAAATCAACATTATCCCGGAAGCAAAGTTAGGTAGGATACTACAAAAAAAATTTACAGGACAATATTCTTGATACATATAGATATAAAAATGATATAGAAAATAGTAGCAAACCAAATTCAAAGCACATTAAACACCTCATACGCCATGATCAAGTCAAATTTATTCCTTGGATAATAAGGGTAGTTCAACATGCGTATTAATGAATGTGGGATGTTACTTAATAGAATGAAAGATAAAAATCATATAATATCAAAAGATTCAGAAGAGCATTTGAAAAAATTCAATATCCATTCATTACAAAAACTTTCAACAAATTGTGTATAGATGGAGAATGCCTTAGTATTATAAAGGAATTTAATCATTGAAATCTCAATTTTTTAAAGTGATCTTCAATATAAAACTAAATTTGAGAATCTAGTTTTCTACTCTTCATCACCACTTTTGCTCTGTGGTTAATGAATTATAAAAGATACAGTAATGACTCCAGCTATAGGCAACTGCCTAGGTTGTCTTGGACCTAGGCAAGTGTTCCACTGCTGGGAGAGCAGCAGCCAGTAGCTGGTTGGCATTCTGGGCCTGGTTCATGAATGCCATCTCTGTTGTAAACTATACCAGGGTGCCAGCATAGTTGCTTAAAAAAAAAAAAGATACAGTAATGAGAAAACATATAAGAAATCATAAATAATAATCTATAGAAAAATGACCCTGAATAATGAATTTATAGTCTCTATCTGAAATTTTAAAATAATTCCTTATTCTAGGGATTTTCATCAAATGTTGCATGTATCGCATAAGTCTGTGAAAAGATTCTACATTTGCATACAATAAAATTAGACCCATGGGCACATATGGATATTGAGCATTTGAAGTATGAATAGTGTAATAGAAGAAAATTTTAATATTAATTAAATTTAATTTAATTTTAATATTGAGGAAGAATATTTTTTTCCCATTAAACAAAACTTTGTTTTAGCAGGATTACATTTCACTTTATCTAGTGTGTCAGATTCTAGTGTTGTGCTTTGGGAATGAGTTTACTCTTTCTAAAGTTACATATAAATACATCAGTGTCAATTTATATAAATACATATAAATTAGTGTCAACAGTTTGATTCAGTTTGATTTATTTTTTCCACATATATGCAATATTGGAATGTGTTTATTTGAATATTCTAGAAGTCAGTATGAGTGGCAGTGAAATCTATATGTTATAATTTGTAATTAAAATGAAATATGTATTATTATTTTATTTTAATTATAAGATAAAATAATTTTTGTAGTCTAAAAGACTAAGGAATAAAATTATTAAAAATTTAAACAAAGTCATGGTACTGATGAATTGAGTGGAGTTGCTGAAACTAGTTTAATGATTAGAAGAGAAAAACAACACTGGATGAAGGCATAAATTTACAGTAAGTAAAAATACAATCTGCTGCAAGAGTACAAAACAAAAGATTATTCTGAATTTACATAAACATGAAAGATAATAAAGCAAAGAATATTAAGAGGCATCTTCAACAATTATGTAGTGAATTTGATAAGAAGTTTTCTCACAAGTAAAAAGAAAAATGAATAAATTTTCTGAAATTAGAATTCAATATCCAACAGAAATTTTAAATGATTTCTAAAAGTGAGCTGATAACTTTTGTAAGTTATAAAATTGCTTGAATTCTTGCACAAAAGAGAGCATCATTATTACCCCAAGAGATGGTAAAAAAAATTATTTTGAGCATGGAAATTTTGTTAAAAAACTATGAAAAAAAACTAAAAGTGTTATTTTCCCAAAAGTAAATAATCTTTGAGTCATAAAGCAAATACCTATAGTATTTCTAACTTTCTAAGCATAGCATAGACAAATCAATTTATCTTTTTAAAAATTGCAAATAATATTCTTAACTTTGTGCCAAGCACAATACTGAAGGCACCAGCTCTTATTTTGTGAATTAATTTTATCTCAAAAGCTTCCACATTTACAAAGAAAAATGTCAATTTTTAGCTTAAGACATCCTGTTAGTGAGATAGATATTTTTTCAGCGTTTTTATATCAGTCAACAGGGAATTGCCCTAAAAAGAAAAATTAGTTTCGATCATAATGCATGTCACATCAGTTATGTTAGTTGAAAGGTTGGAATATATTGAAATTGTGAAACAAGAGACTGATAATTCTCTCTTTACTTTTAACACTATAGGAACACATTGAAAATTTTACGTGTTTTCTGAGGCAGATTCTATGAAAACTGTCATGGATATCATTGTTAATCATTTATTATATGTATGCAGATACACTGAAACATTTTGAGTTTATGAAACAGTTAATAAATAGAAGACATTGAATTTAATGATCTTTAATTATTCTGTGCTTATATTTATTATGTTAGTCATAGACAGGTTTTCAAATATTTTCTGTAGTATTAACTGTAATTCTTGATACTTTTTTGAAACAGAATATTAAATAGCCATAGACAAAGAAATGTCTTTGCAATACACAATTCTATACCAGTGTTACAGTGCACATAAATGAGATAAATTTGAATTTTAGAAAAGGAAAATTTATTCATGACTTAAACAGATAATATAACATGATGAAAAGGAAATTTTCCATAATACAAATCAATGATACTGGTTTTGCTTTTCTACCTGAATCAACATGCAGAAATATTAATCATAATTGTTAGTATAGTATCAATTGATTATAAAATCTATAAGAAAAATTGGAAAACCTTTGTTACTATTAATGTATTTACAGTTGATTTTCATTATATGCAATGTTTCTTTGAATTATGAAGTAATTAAAACAAGAGTTAATTAATTTACTTAATTTGGACAGATATAATCTTGAAAGTAATATGTTTTACTTCAAAGTTAAAGCAATTTTTCTAAAAATATATTAGCCTGTTTTGTCAATATATGTATAATATTAAAGAAAATGATTTTTGGGTATTCATTTTATTTATTGGAAAACACAAATATGTTTGGAACAACTGGTGTATGTGAGGATAATTTTTCAACCATAAATTTTATGAAATCTGAATACTGACCAAATATATCCAATGAAAATATAGTGGCTGAATTGATATGTGCTGTAATTATAAAATACATTTCTGATTTTGAAGAATCTCTATAAAAATTAAAATCTCATAAATTATTTCAAAAGATTAGGCTTTGCAATGCTAATGCTTTATATATGTTATACATATAAAACTTCTATATATGTTATATGTAAATAATACATAATATTAAATATATAACATATGTATAATTTATATGTGTGTATAAATGTATATATGTATGACATATAACATGTATATGTGTAATGTTATCCATATGTACACGTGTATTCATACATATGTATATGTATAATTTTATGCACATGTATGTATAATATACACACATGTATAATTTTAAATGTGTATGCCATGTAACATATGTATATGTATAACAGAAACATGTGTTATATGTTTCAATTGCATGTGTATATATGTAACATATTATACATATATACAATTCATATAGGCTATACAGATATAATTATTACTAAATAGATTAAGTGTTGAGATGCCAATGTTTTTTATATGTTATACATATATGGTTATTTAAGGGAGATCCAAAAAAACTAATTTATTTATAAAATATTAGGTATTTAATCTTACACATTTTAACTTCAGTCGCCTTCGAAATACTCTGCATTTGATGCAATATATCTATAGAGACTTTTTTCCCACTGCACAAAACAGTTTTAGAACTCATCAATTTTCATGCTTTTTAGTGCTTCTGCCATTTTTTTTTCACTTCTTTTACATCAGCAACATGTTTCCTTTTGAGGACTTTTTTTTCATCCAAGGATGGACAGTGCGGGCAGGTGCATTCTTAAATTACCCATCATGAAGTGGCAAACACACTGAAAGAATCTTCAAAAAAAATTTATTGAAGCCAAACACAGCCTCTACCAACAGGCCAGCTGGTACACTGATATAGATGGGTTCCTAGAACACTCACTTAGTGGGAGAAGCCTGTACTACAAGGGACCTTCCCTCCTCCAGAAAATAGTTTTGTTTTGTTTTTTTAGGGCCCCACTCATATATACAAAATTTTACATATATCATAGTACTTAATTTTAGTTATCTCTTTTTTGTATTTTGTTAATGGAGATGCTAGAATATTTAATATTAACCTGTGACTAACAAATCTATTGGACAATGCTGTTCTATAACTTATGTATTCTAAAAGGAATCACAATCTCAAAGGGGTTGAGAACCACTACTGTGGGAAAGAATACTAAAATCATAAATTCTGTACTAGGATAATCCTATAAACTTTTGGCTATTAATTATTGTACTCTATCCACTGTACATTCTTCAGCGATGCTTCTACCAGCATGTACAGAATGCTTACAGGTAGAAAGGTGATTTGATACAGCCAAAACTGAAAAATTAGTGATACTCAAAGATCCAAGTCAAAACTTAAATTTACACTTAGAACTAATTTTCAACCTGGGCAAATGTCAGAGCCCAGATGTTAACTGATTCACATGACTAATATCCTTTGAAATATGAGCAACTGATTTCAGCGCTTGAGGCTGCCAAGAGGTATGACACTTCATCTATACAAAGATAGCAGTTTCAGTTTTTCCAGCTTCTCACTTTGTCAGCACATTTTATAATCATCAAAAGAACACACTCAACCAAAAAAAAAACAAAACACAAAAACAAAATTCCTTTATGAAATTTTTAACATGTATATATATCACTTTCAAAATGCTGTTACTACAGCTTCCAATTCTAATCTGGCCAAAAAATTGGAGAAAATGACATTCATTTTTGTAATAAATCTAAGCTTTCAAGGTTGCATTTAAAAATACATCTTTAATTGTTTCCAAAGACCCCTTCAATTATTCTTTCCCATTTTCACAAATGTGAACAATTTAGTTATCACATAAACTTTAGGAAACAGATTTAAATATCAGCAAGGTATTTAAAAAACATAATGAAAATAAATATCATGCCTTGAAATACTAAAATTAATGGTAATAAAAGAACATATTAATTTATCTTATTTTGACATTTTAATACAACTAGTTTATGTCTGACTTATCTTTTTACTTTTGTTGGACATACTCCTCCTTCAGCTTCAGCCCACAAAGTGGTTATATCAGCAAGTATATTGCACAAATATATAAACATAATTTTGCCATAGAGTATGAGATATAATTTTAGCATGTTATACTTAATTATAAATGTATTTAAGAGGAAGGAATGCAGAAAAGTGGACTTGAAAGATGAAATTTAAAAAAAGAAAGACATCCTGGCTGGTGTGGCTCAGTGGACTGAGTGCTGGCCAGCAAACCAAAGGGTTGCCGGTTCAATTCCCAGTCAGAGCACATGCCTGGGTTGCGGGTCAGGTCCCCAGTAGGGGGCGCGTGAGAGGCAACCGCACACTCATGTTTCTCTCCCTCTCTTTTTCCTTCCCTTTCCCTCTCTCTAAAAATAAATAAATAAAATCTTAAAATAAAAAGTGGTAATTCAGGAACCTGACATGCATTGCCATTAATAGAAGAATAGTTTCATATTTAGAAACCAATTCTAGACACATATCATATAGACACTTGCTATATAATTGAAATACCAATTTGCAGGACTTAAGCACAAAAATTTGTGTAAAATATATTAGTCTTACTAATTGAATCTCTTTTGTATGATTCAGCATATGATTCAGAAAATCAGTCTCTGTAGTTCATCACTGTCATACAGTATCAGTAAAAAAATGTTGAATATATAACATTTTACTTTACAAAAGCTAATAAGTGATGATAGAAAGAATATTGAGGAAAATAAAATACATGAATTTCATAGGTTGTAAAAGATTATATGGAGATTTTTGTTAGTTTTTTGTTTTTTATTTTTGTTGTAATTTTTCCATTACCATTTATACCCTTTCAACTCCCTCACCACAATCACCACACTGTTGTCTACGTCCATAATTCCTTTTTCCTTTTTGCTCAATTGTTCTACTTCCTAACCCCTACCCAGAGCTGTCAGCCTGTTATCTATGAGTCCGTCTCTATTTTGCTTGTCAGTTCAGTTTGTTCATTAGATTCCAATATGACTGAAATCATACAGCATTTGTCTTTTTGTGACTGGCTTATTTCACTTAGCATATAAAGTTCTCCATTTATTTTAGTTACTCTTCCTAGAATATTAAAGAACTACAAATTACCTTTTGGTTATTTCATTGGCTGGCCCTTGATTTATCTTCCAAATATATTCCCCAGATGTTCTCTTCAGCTGAATTTTTTTTTTTTTCCCAAGAAGAGAAAGTAAAACTAAAAGTTAGACCAAAGAATCTCTTCTCCAATGGCAGTTTTGAAATAATCAATTAGTGTTGCTTTTGAATGAATAATTATTTATTTAGCAAATTAAAATGTTATACATTAAAATAAGAATCATATAATATGCTTACAATTTTGAAAATGCCTTATTGTTTTCCTGAATTACATCATGTAATTTGTACTTAGAAAGCCTTTCCATGAAAACATTTTCCAATTCAAACTTAAATCCAATAGACCACCTACTGCAGAATATGAACGTGAAAGGATTAAACTTTTCACTTTGGATTAATGCATAAAGAAAATGTTAATTTAACAAGTAATTCATATGGCAATATTAAAAAAATAGCTTTTCTCTTCAACTGATTTAGAACAGAGTAGTGGCAATTAATTATGTAAAACTGATGTAAGCAAATGACACATCTAAATATGGTGTCATGTGTTCTCTTCCTTTTTAACAGCAATTAATGCAGTGTAGATTGCCTGGGCAAGTGTGAATTTCTCAGATAAATAATAACCTCTAGTTTTTGTATCACCACTTGACCTAACTAGTGCAATGGCATTGACAATCTGTTATCGATGCTATTGCAAATTTATTTGCACCTGAGTGTTACAAGTAGAACTGTCAAAGTCAAATGTCTCATAACTATAAAGCAATTTAATTTGCCCATATGAAAATTGTTCATAATTTACAGCATCCTAAAAACAGCAAGTCTCTCAAGGTTGACTTTATGAAACTGCAAAATGTTATATACGTAGACTAGATTTGAATTCCTACTTTAACAGCTTCCACCTTAGTGACTTCTGCCAAATTCCTTTTACCATCTGAATGCCCATTGTTGAAATAACATTCTAGGTCCAAGATAGGGCTGCTCCTTCCTTAAGTGCCATGTCAGCAAAATGAAACATAAATAGCTTTTAAGTCCCTGTAAATGTTTTCCTTGACCAGAAATTCAGTATAGTCGGTCAGCTAATTCCCAAACACCACGATAACTACACGTCTTCTGAATACAGCCAACAAAGTAGTTTCTATTAGTCCCTCCCTTGTTCTTTATTCTTTATCATATAAAAGCTTTTTGCCTCTCCCGACCACTTTGCAGTTCCCTGAAAGGAGACTGTCCATCCACTTCATGAAATCTTCAAGTTTGTATGCATTACCTAAATTGTCTTCTTTAATCATTTTTAAAGTTGTTGATGATTAGGACGGGATCAGACACTGACTGCTAATGTCCCCGGGGACTAGATAGAGCAGATGAGATGCATACTGAGCCCTTTGAGTTTACCCTGTTCCTCTTGTCATTACCAATGGTAAAGGGTAGGTCACTCTTGGATTTGAGCTCCACTCCCCTGTGCACAGCCGTCCAATTCAATCAAACTTAATTACATATATGTTTATATTCCAGAAAGGTTGTGGTTTCCTGGAAAAATCCCAGGGTTTATTAAAATTCCAAGAAATATTCTGGATCCTGGAGATTCTGGGGTTTACTGAAGTTCTCAGGAAGGTTCTGGGGTAATGGAAATGTTAAATGGTTAACTATATTGGGAGTCTGCAGTGGGTGGTAGCTGTTAGAGAACTTACTTGCAAAGTCTCAAGGTAAGTCAACAGCATAAATCACAGGAGGACCTCAAAAATAAAATAAGACAAAAGGCTCTAACTTCAGAACATAGCAATCTTTTGATTTTTACTTCGTGGAAGATCTTCTTCTCCCAGACATAAAGATGCATATTGATGATATTGTAGTTGGATGAGTGGGTCAGTGCTTTGATATATTTCAGGTTATAAGCCAATTCTTTGAGGAATTAAAAGCAACTGTCTTACATATTGAGAACAACTTGTACAACTTGTATTACAGATTCAGCCTTTACAAGAATAGAAGAAACCGACCTGTTTTACCAATCCAAGAACTTCACATATTCATTTCAAAATGCTTGTAATTATTGTAAAAAGTCTGTCCTTAGGAAATGGAAGGGCTTTTTGAGGAACTTGTATTTCCCTCTGTATGCCTTTGAGGGTTAAATATTCTACTTGGTTCTTCTCTAGAAACTGAGTACTGTCTCTTTGAAATGCAAATGTTGTGGTTGTAAGACTGAGGCCCCACTTTCTTGATGGTGTCAGCTGATGGCCATTCTCAGTTTCTAGAGACAATCTGCATTTCCTGGCTCCTGGCAACCACCTCCATTTTCAAACCCAGCAATAGTTGGTTGCTTTTTTTTCTCATGGCTCATTCATATCTCCAATCCACCCTACTGCCTCCCTGTTACACTTTTAACACTGATATGATATATTAGGCAGTCCAGATATTCTGCAATAATCTCTCCATTTTAGGGTCCTAGATATTAATCACCAAGGTCCCCTTTTCACCTAAGGTAATATATATATGGACTCCAGGGATAAGGGCACAGATGTCTTTGGAGGGGTCATTACGTTGCTGCCACAGTGGGTATTGAAGAAGACAGAAGAATTAAAGTCAAGTAAGAAAATATATTAAATGAAGGTCAAGGGAAATCACCCAAACTTTTGGATCACAAAGATATTGCGGCTGAAAAATGTAAATAATTCAGCTTAATTGTGGGCACTTAATAATTTTTCTTCAAGTTTTAAATTTAAAGACATGATTCCCTCAGCAGAAGTCCCTCTTTCCAGATTTTTTTTCATGTGTCATGCAACTATTTTCTCAAAAATTTTTGGATAATAAAATACTGTGTAGGTTTTAATGTTGAGAAATTCTTTTATTCTAAAGCTTTGAAAAAATAGTTTTTTGACTGAAGTATTTGGAGAGACTATATCATATAATTTTTAAAATATGAATGATTATCATTATGATATCATTAGAATAGCAAAGGATTATGAGAAAATTGGCACGAGTTATAGGATATTTAGCTTTCAGTTGAATTCAGGTATTATCATTTACTTTTATTTCTATATATTTTGTTCTTACTATTGATTAATTTAAGATTATGTTGATAGGTTATTAATTGGACTGATTCTTCTCCTAAACTGTTGTACTGCTGGAGGACACTACTTTTGCTTTTATTAATTTTTTTTCCATTGACTTTCCATAGTGCTTGAATCAGAGTAAGCACTCATTTTTCTATGCAAGTTGGATTTAGAGTCAAAGCACAGCTAATATTTTTCTTTGCTTAAGTTTTAATTAGTTTACACTGAAACAATTATATCAGCCCAGCTAAATACCTATTAGTCTGTTTTACACAAAATAGGATATCTTCAAGGAGCCAGTTTCACTTTCATTTAAAGAGCTTTATTACTTTTTAGCGTGGAGTGGTAATGCTTTAGGATAAAATGAAGCCCATTTGATTGCAATCTTTAGATTGCTAAGTACGTTAACAAGTGAGAAAAACTTTATAAATATGTGCAAAAATATATGTTAAAAAAATTGCCCTGCACATTTAAGACGGTAGTAGACCAACTTTTATTTTTAATCTAAATTCAGATATTGTTATTTTTTTATTGTTCAATTGCAGTTATCCCCATTTTTCCATTACTCTCCCCTACCATAATAGCAAACAAAAGTGTATATTATTGAAGCTTTTATTGATAACTTCCTTTAAATCAGTTTCAACAAAACCCCCAAAAAGCAGAAAAATAGCATAAACTTGTTAAGTAAATTATAGGCCTAGCAGTCTAATATAAAGATATAATATTTCTTATACTAAAGAGAAGTGATGGTCTGCAGCTGAGTATTATTTCATTAAGTTCCATTTTTAAAGGGGCCTCCTTTCTAGAATAGTATTGTGTGTACTCTTGGGCCTGCTTGGAGATTCTCTTACAGTTATTTTTGACAATGAGAATGTGGACTATGCCTCCATATTGGGTTAAAGGTTTACTGCTTGGTATGCTGCTTCCACACTGAGTCATCATATATACTTTTCTACCTGAACAGAGTAGACATTTTTTTAGTTTTGCACATAAGCAAGATTGAACTTTAACTAGTTTATAAAAATAATTTACTATGAGGGCAATGGCACATTTTATAGATCTGAAAGGATAACCGAAAGCTGGCCATTAGGAGGAAGCAGGTCCAAGAATTGCAGATCTCCAGATTCTAATGTTTTTGTTCCCACTGCTCCTATGTATGCTCACTTCCCTCCCCGTCCTTCCTTCATATCTCTATATCTATATCTACATCTACATCTATAACTATACTTCTATAAATCTAAATCTAGGTCTACATCTATATCTAGATATGTGTATACATATACATATACACCAGGTGAGCAAAAGTATATTTACAGTTATTCATATGGAAAAAGGCATGCAGGTTGTGATTATTACAGTAGCTTTATTAACTATGTGTTTTGCACTCTCACAACTGTAAACCAACATTTGTCCATACATATACACACCTGCCCTATAGATACTGTTTTACTGGAGAACTCTAAGACACAATTTCTGGAAACTGAGACTACCCACTCTCCCTATATAATAATTAGTGCATTTTTGGTTCCTATTCCTGCTCTATTTTGCACCATTGACACTGATCCATACATTGAATTTTATACTTTAAAAATAGCCTGTGGCCAGAAGAACACTTGAGCAGGTGTTGAAATACATGCTAATTCTTAATCTTCTCTGGCTCAAATTCAATGCAGCAGATTTAAAAAGGGCGATCATGAAGGCTACAACTCATTCTGCCCTTTTCTGAGGGAAACCAATGTATTCCCAAACCCTACTAGAAAGCAATTCTAGGCAAAAATTACCTATCCACTCTCTATCAAAAGAGACTGGCATCTGTAGGGTTAGGTTAGTCAAAACATAGGTTAATCAAGTCAAAATATAAGTTTTTCAGTGACTGTGAGCTTTAAATGAAAGCTCTGACTAAATAAAAATAATTGTAAAAGAGACTAGTTAGGATCAGTAGATTCTCCTTTGGAATTTGAACCAGAGATATGCCTATAAGATCATTCAGTTATAAGCAAGGACAGAGTAGAAGGAGACTCAAAGAAAAACAGATTGTGAAGGAATTGTTAAATCACATTAATTTAGTGTACTGAAGTGAACCCCAACAACTTCTATTGTGATTAGGGGACCTTCAGAGTATAAACCAACTAGGCTTTCATTTGGGGGAACTCTGGGTTTCTTCAAAGCCATCAATTCTATTTTGGGGATACCTGGGTTTCTAGCTATCTCTGGGTCCTATAATTGTTTAGTTTATTTTATTGACACATGCTGCCTGATAATAACCCCATTATTAGAGAGTACTGAATCTCTGACTCATATATCCAAAAAAGAATAATACATACCCACTACATACAAAGAAACAAACCAATTTAAAAAAAAATAAGAAAAACATTAGTGTTCCTGTGTAACCAAACAGCATTCAAGAAGAATATAACATTGTGAAAACAAAATCTTTGGTAATTCTCCCTGTGTACTGAAGCCTGCACTATAAATAGGAAGATATTGAACAAAGTTAATAACATCACATAAGAGCTACATAGTGTTTGGAAAACTTTGCCCTATGAGACTAATCAAAAAGTGTTATCAGGAATGAACAGAACCGTCAAGGTAATTACTTGAGGATTACCTTTAATAGATATTAATTTCATTTAGATCTATTAAGTGTGGGTAATTGGGTGGATGATGTGGACTATAATAGAAAACATGTGTAAGTTGGATGTAAACAAAAGATTGATTTTTAATGTGGAAAAGACTAAATTTTAATGAAAATCTAAATAGTAGCTAATTTTGTAGAAATCTAAGCAATTTTTTTAAATACAAACCTAGCTTTCTATTTGCAAAGTTTAGTTAAAATTTATTGTAAAATTTAACTTGATTGCAGTACTAGAGTTCTAGCCTTTAAGATATTTTTATCATATTAATATGGAAATAAAATGTATTCTTTATATACAAAAATCAAGCATTTGTTTTACAGTTAGTTTATGCTTTATTTCAAGCTATCATGCCTGTAAGTATAGTGGCCTTATCTAAAATATTTGTTAAATTTTAAACAGTTATTTAAGAGTAGCCTGGTCTTTTATAGTGACATAGGAAAATACCATCTCTAGTTATCTTTGTTTTAGATCAAACTACGAGGCAAAATTTTCTAATAACATGGTCAATGTTTTTCATGGGTTAGTCATTAACATTTTATTTGTTGAATTATTTCAGCAATCAAACTATATTTACTAAATCAAAATGATATTCATTGATTGATTTATTGAGTGCTTACATAGTACCAGGCATTATTTCTATTTTTCAGTAAAAGTGGTAACTGCCTTTTACTGAATTGTTCATATGTTCCAGGTAGTGTATTGGACTCATATATACATTATCTCATTTAATTATTATGACACTCATATACAAAGAAGTCACTAGTGTTAAAAAAAAAAAAGAAGACAATTTTGGTGATACAAACAAACTTTTTTAAACATTTTATGAGAAGGGCTGTCTCCTTTTGGAGAAGTGCAAAATAGGATAGAAGGGCAAGAAACTTTTACAGGATAAAGATTAAAGAACAAAGAAGAGATAAACAGAAAATATCTAATTGGCTGGGGCTGCATAGTCACCCTGAGTTGGTGTGAGAAGGCCCAGGGTTAGCTTGGCATTTTGGTAATGGCTGCATTTCTGGTCAAATGGAGCATTTATAGGGACACAAAAGTTATCCAAGAGTGGCTCCATCTTGGAGAAAGTTCAATAGATGCCACTTTTGATCATCCTCTTGATCATTCAGGGTTTGATAAAAAATGTGTCTCAGCATGACTCCTCAGTCACCATTGCCTCTCTGGATCTCAGTGTAGCATTTACAACTGATGATGTCAGAATCCTGTTCTTGGATTTGGTTACATACTTTTGTTCTCTTTTGTTGTTCCAATCAGTGAGACCATGCGTATCTCACATACCTCTCGCCCCCCTTCTTTCTCCTTTCTTTCTATTGTTTAATCCACCATGCAATCTACTCGTATTTCTCAAACTCCTATTATGAAACACGTGGACTCTAAAGTATCTATCAGCTCTAAAAATATTTATGTGCTGGGGTTGAATGAGGAAAACTAGATTATTAATTTCTAGCAATAACTTTCATAGATCTAATTGATTTATGAGGGATATGAAAAGTATGCATACGTAATTCTAACACATAACAGAATGTAGCAAGTGTTATAATTTGCAAAAGTAAATGTCATGGGAGTTTAGAAAAAGAAGAGGTTAATTTTGATGGAGGGATGTTAGACTTGTGGAATTCAAGTCAGATAGACCTTCAAGTGAATATGATTTCTGATACTGACAAAGGGAACAGTTTCATCAAGGTAAAGACTATTTGCATATGCAAGATACCAAAAAGAAAAAAGAAATGACATGATTTTAGACTCCATGGGTTAAAAAGTTGACCCATTTTAACAGGATTTTAAGACATAGGAAGTAAACAAAAGAAAAATTAAATTGAAATGGAAGTTTTGGTTTAGGACTGAAGATAGCCAACTTTTTCTACAAATCACAAGAGTAATACTTTAAGTTTTGAGTGACATATATCTTTATCATAATTACTCAGCACTTCTTTTATTATACACTTCCATCCTATTTTGCACTTCTCCAAAAGAAGACTGTTATAATAGCACTAAAGCAGCTTAGATAAAACATAACCAATTGGGCATGAATGCATTCCAATAAAACTTTACAAAAACAAGAAATAACTGAATGTAATCCACATGGTTTAGTTTCCTGACTCCTGACCTAGATCATACAAGGAATTTACATGCCAATATAAAAATGTTGATGTACATATAAAATATACACAAAGTAGAGGTGGGAGTGGTAGATGGCACTTTGATAGGGACATTTGAGAATAAGAGATAAAAGAAGCCATTTTCTTTTTATAAACAATGAAACAAAACTCTGCTCAACCAAACTCTAATCAGGCTCCTCTGAGCTTTTTTTCAACTATCCCTTAACTTTTTAGCAAGAAAGCTGTGAAGTCAGTTTAGCTAAATATTCCAAAATATCTGATCACTTTCAATACCTAACCAGGTTCCTTATGTTTTGCCATCCCCTCACGTGACAGCCAATCTCCCAGGCCTGTTTTCAGCCAGAATCAGGTTAGGTCAGTTTAGCCCAAATGCCTGCCTACCCAATGTTTCCTCTTAGTAATTTTCCAATCACTAACCCCCATCTGCTCTGAATTCCCACTTTTCCTTGTATTTGGAGATGAGCCCAATTTCTCCCCCACATGGCAAAACCTCATTGTCTCTCCTAACTTGGTTAAAATCTGCCTTAATGTTTTTTAACAAGTGAATGAATGGTTTTTAACACATATAAGTGACAAAAATTATAAATTGTTAAGAATCTATCTGTCATCTATCTACAGTTGCAAAGTAGTCACAACTGACAAAAATCAATGAAAACCATGTTCGCCTATTATATTATTAGTGTTAAACCAATTGATTTTTATAATTAGACTTATCATCTAACATTATTTATTGAATTGAATTTTCAAACTAAAATGAAATACCAAAATAATTTTTAAATATTCTGTAGTACACTCTAACAAAGGGGAACATTTGATTTTATGGCAGTGATCATATTTTCTCCTTGTGGTTGATGCCATTGTTATTCAAAATGCAAAATTAATCTTACTACACAAAATTATTCTTCTTTCCTCTGAAATAGGTTAGTTGTTACAGCCAGGGAAATAATCCCAATAATCCCCTAAAATATATTTTAAATAAAATAGTTTACTTGATGATTAAGGATATACGTATCTGAAATTAAACTCCAGTTTAAGAACAGGTTTCAGATATGTGCATTTAACACAGTCATTCTTGCTAATGACACATATAAAATAACTTCAGTCCTGAAAGTTTGTAATTTTTAGAAGTGCGGTTGGTTTTAATATAAATCTATAAACTACTGATTAAGTTATATGAGAATGCCTTTAATCTTTTTCGAGTTATGATATGCCAATTAACTTCTGTGTGACAGATCCTTTTTAATTTGTGATTTTTTTTAAAAAAATGTGTAGGAAGTCAGAGTGGGAGGCATATTGTATCTTTTAAGTGTAGAAAATGAAAATCGATCATTTCTAATGTGTTCTATATATCAATACAATACAATAGGATACTTGTTCATATACAAATAGAATTGCTGAAGCTGGTCATTAATGTGTATATTTGTCTCCCTCATTACATTTGGTTCCAGAGATTTTTCTCTGGCATTTCCAATCATTGGATAATAGAACAAGAAGTTGTTACTTTAAAACATAGAAAGTGTATTTCACTGATGCCAAATGACTTAAGAAGCTTATCAGATAAGAAAGGTTTAAGTTATCTTGACTCCAAGTCAAGTGCTCTGTTTGAGAAAATTAATGTTCTTCATAATTCAGAGAGCCTTTTGCAGACATATCCAATAGACACAACATCCCTCCTTTCTGTTTTTAATCTTCCCA
This sequence comes from Pteronotus mesoamericanus, assembly GCF_021234165.1. Classification (NCBI taxonomy): domain Eukaryota; kingdom Metazoa; phylum Chordata; class Mammalia; order Chiroptera; family Mormoopidae; genus Pteronotus; species Pteronotus mesoamericanus. The sequence continues at coordinate 26,444,342 of NW_026555245.1, read as the reverse complement.
ATATAATGTTAAAAAATGTTGTGTAGAGGGCTGTTAAAACCTCAAACATGCATTACATAGTAATAGCATCAAGGCTCTCTTTTGTTCAGCAGTAATTGGATTCTCTAACTGTGATAAACTGCTCTGCCTTTGGCCTTCAAGGTTAGCCATTTAGGAATTGGATTATTGTCTCATAAACAGAGGAACAATGATATCATTGCTTAATTATATTCATTATTAAAAGTTCTGAATCATGTTATTATCAGAGAAAGGACAACTGATAGTGCTTGAATGAATGGCTTACAAAGAACATTTCAATTTTTTTGTGTGTCAGGAAAAAGTAAAAACATATTTGGAGAATAACATACAAAGTGGAAAACAGTAGCATGCACTAAGAATCGGGGGTTTGGAAACAGAAGTATTTGGATCTCTACCACATTTACTCATTGTTTGACTAGATATTTCATCTGTAAAATATGATGTATCATAGAATAGTATGCTTGAAGTATATATAATCTTATCACCAAATCGCCCAATAAATTGAATTAAAATTAAATTTAAAAATAAATCAAATTATTATTTTTATACACTTTGATAACTTTTCTAAACAAACTAAAAACATAATTTCTCTGAAAAACTTTTAAGATTTTCTCAAAAAAAGAATAAAACATGCATCTAGTAATTGTAGTTACTGTGAAAATGAAATGAGATAATGTATGTTTCATGTAGAGCCTGCCATCTAGTAAGCACTCACTCACTTGTTGCAATTTAAAATAATATTTACAATAATGATGACTGAGTCTTAGTTATTTCAAAATATCTTTAAGTTCAGTTAAAAATCCAAAATTATTGTAGTTCCTATTATGCTACTTTTTCTTACATAAATATACAAAACCTTGGGTTTGGTATTATCATTATGTAATGCTCTGTATTTCAAATTGACTTATATGGGTGCTATGTACAAAGTTCTGAGCTAGTATCTATCAATCATGACAAATTCATTCTTCAATAAATAACAAAGATTTATTTAGTGTCAGACAAGATGAGAAGAAATATAAAATACAGTATATAATTTCAATAAACCATAAAAGTATAATTAGTGCCATGAAAAGAACAAGATGAATAAGACAAGTCTCAGATATGAGGGCCATTGAGATATGAAAAAGTATATGGGCGACTTATTGTGAAAAAAGTAAGTGATGGAGGATTTTGAATTAAAAGGGAGCTATTGTTGGGAGGCTGGAGACATTCTAACTGAAGAAATCAGAGCCAATATACTTAGAACTAGACCCTTAAAGTTAAGAAAGATTTCTACAAGTAAAGAATAATGGAAGAGCATTTCAGATCAATTGGTAATGAGCAAATATAGTTTTAAAAATTTTAAGTTTATTTATAGAGTAGTGCTATATATTATGTAAATTTAGAACAAACAGAAAGTGTCAAAGTTGAATTAAATCGAGATAATAAAAATTACAAATAAATAAAAGATTTAGGGAAATAGAACATGAACATAGAACAGACTTGAAAATAGAAAATCAAGGATTAAAAATAAAGTCGAAGACAATTTTATAGGAGTGAGAGACAGATTGTATCGGAAGCATATTAATGAGAGGAATGTAAATACATGTCTGTATTCGAAGTTCATGCTGCAGTGAAGAGAATAATGCAGCATCATTAACTGAAATGTCGAGAGAAGGAGGTGGTATATATGGCATAGAAGATAACATGTTTTAATTAAGAAATCTTGAATATCAGATACTAACAGGATATCCATGAAGAGATGAATAATAAGTATAAAATACAGCATAGATTTTATGCCTTTCATGTTATAGGAAAATTAATTGACATCACATGTTGTGAATGCTGAGAAAAATATACAGAAGATGTAAACTAGAAAACATCCTATTGGTGATAGAGAAGAGGGGCACAGAGGTCAGAAAAATAATCAGATAACCAAGACAGCATAAAGTCTCAAAGACACAAGAAAAAGGTTAAGAAGAGGAAATAGTTAACACATATAAAATATCTCATGAAGTTCCAGCAAGATAAGAAATAAGAAAATATTTGGCAATTAAGGAAGTGTTTCAAGCCGGATGATAAGATAAAATATATTTTAAGGATTAATGAGTGAATGAGAGTTAAGGAAGAATCAGTAATAATCAAGATGATAAAATCAAGATTAAAAAATGTGTTTTGTTTAACCTTGTTTAAAATAATTGGAGGAATCTACAGCCAAGTGGAAGCTGAAATTACAAGAGAAAGCAATAGCAGTTGATGAAACTAATTTATAGAGGAGTCAAGAAAGGATTCAATCATTGAAAGATTCTATAAATTTTCACTACGAACCTAGTATGTTCAGATACTGTGTTAAATGTTGAATATACAAATTTATGCTGAGTATACAATCTTCTGGAAGAGACAGGAACAAAAGAAATGATGATAGTATAGTGCAATGTAGCTCAAATACATATGCAGACTTATTAAACGAGCCCTGTCCATATTTATTACATGAGCCATGTATTAGAAAAATAGACATTTATTGAAGATACAATGTACAAGAAACATTGCACATAGGGCAATGATGCTTCAGTTCCCTTCAAAGTAGGCACCTTGGGACCTTAGACAGTCCAAATCACCATCAGCTACCCCTTTGTATTTTTCTGAATCTTATCGACAGCCTAAAATCTCTTCCCTTTCAAAGGTGATTTAGTTTGGGGAAGCCAGCAAGTGGTAGGGCACCAAATCTGGGCCATGGAGGGTCGTGGGTGAGTCACTTGGGTATTTTGATGTTTTGCAAAATAACTCTGCAAGAGACATAATGCATGAATGGGTGTGTTGTCTTGATGAAGCTGCCAATCACCAGTAGCCCATAGCTGTGGCCTTCTGAATCATCCAATAGTTTCCATGGAGGAATGTTCAAACTTAATGCCAAATTTGGTGCACATTCTTTGCCCTACTTGCTCAGTCATTTTGAATAAGACAGTCACACAGTATATATGCTTATTCAGAGGTGTCTACCATCTCCATTGACAAGTACAGTGAAGCTGACATTGTTCATGCATGTACCTTCCAGTCCAATCTCCTTAGCTGCCAGGTCACATCGATGTCATGCAAACTGTTCTCATTATATTAACAATAGCTAGACTTTTTCCAGACAGAACTTGTACATTATTATATATAATATATTATGAACACCAAAAAGTATTTGTTTATGCCTGCCTAAAGTAGAGGAGAGACTTGGCAAGGAAGGCTTCCAGTTGGGTCTGAAGTTGAATTACATCATAAAGAATAAACAAATAGATATTCATGAGTTAAAGAAAAGAATAGAGGTAGTTTAAGTAGAGGGAAGAGCTTCTGCAGTAGCTTTGAGTACTAACGGAGCAGTCAATTTGAGAAGTTTTAAGTTTCCCATATGGAGGCTAAAGCTCAGTAAATATAGCAGGAACTACCAAGTATTTTTTTACAGCTTTTTTTGGGGAGGTATAATTGACAAATAAAATAATAAATTTAAAATTTACAGTGTGATTATTTGATATATGTAAATCAAATTAACATGTATTACCTCCTATACTTACTTTTTATATTATTTTTTTTGTGTGTGGTGAAAATTCTTAAGATCAACTCTCTTAACAAATTTCAAGTATAAAATGTAATATTATCAACTATAGTCACCATGCGATATATTAAATTATCAGAATTATTCCTCTTATAAATGAAAGTTTGTACCCTTTTACCAACCTATCCCCATTTCCTTCACTGCCCCCCAGAAACTACCATTCTACTGTGTCTGTATGTTCAAATATATGTATATATACATATATATCACTTGACTATATATTATTAATATATACTATATAAATATTAGATTCCACACATAACTGATATTATTCAATATCTGTCTTCCTCTATGTAATATCCTCTAAGTTCATCCATATTATCACACATTTTTTTTTTTTTAAAGCTAAATAATACTCTGTTAACGAACAAAAGGACCCGTGGACAGGGCGTGCCCAGATGTTATTACGGAAACAATGACACCCTCCTCACCCGGGACCCCTCAGTTGTGGGTCCTTTGCCTGCCACCCTTGGAATTATGGCTCTGAATGGCAGAGTTTGGTGAGAAGGAAAAGGAACTATTTGTTCAAAAGTTATACAGGTTTGATTAATGGCTAAATGTCACCCTTAAACCTCAAAATCCCTTCAAAACAATCACCAGTACACACACCATCCTGCCTTCCCCCCTTTGCCCAGTTAGACCAGTCAGGCCAGTCAGTGGAACCGTCCTTCAGAAGGAAAAAAACAAAAGTCCGGGCTCGGTTAGGCAGGCCTCTTGCGGGTCTCAGCACCACCTACTGCGTCGCCGTGATCTCCATCTGTTAATCCATAACCTTGTGGCACCTTCTCATGGTCCATTAGCAAGAGTCCTTTCTCCCCTCTTTCTTCCCACGTGGTCTTCACACACTGTTCTCCAGAGTCTGCGTCCCTTTCTCTCTCCTGCAGGCCCCTGTCTCTCCTCTTTTTCAGCTACATTCTGTATTAAGTTATTTAAACCTTCCTGATTAGCTTTGGTGATATGCAAAATAATCCTCTTTGCAAATGAGGAAGGAAGCTATCCTGTTATTGATATGCAAACTGACTTCTCAATGGCCCTGCTCTAGGCTCCCATCCCCCATGGCGGCCCACCCTGGGGTGGAGAGAATATATTTTTCTTGGACACCCCAATCTCTGGACCTCATTACAAAATACCCTTTGGGGGGGCCTGGCTGTGCCTCATTACAATTCCATTGTATATACATATCACATTGTCTTTATCCATGCATCTGTAACAGATACTTGGTTGTTTCCATATCTCGCTTACTATGAATAATGCTCCCAACAATGTAAGAGTACAAATGTCTCTTTGAGATAGAGATTTTATTTCCTTAAGATATTTACCCAGAAGTAGTATTGCTGGATCAAATGATAGTTTTATGTTTAATTTTTTGAGGTACCTCCATGATATTTTCTATATTGGCAATACCATTATACATTCCCACCAACAGTGCCCAAAGTGTTCTCTTTTCTCCACAACCTTGCCAAAACTTTTTTTTGTCTTTTTGATAATAATCATTTTAGCAGGCACAAAGTGATATATTATTTTGGTTTTGATTTGCATATCTTGAACTATTCTTGCATCTCAGGGATGAATCTCACTTGACTATGGTGTATGATCCTTTTAATGTGCTGTTGAATTTGGTTTGATAAGATTTTGTTGAGGATTTTTGCATCTAGATTCATCAAGGTTACTGGTCTGTAACTTTCTTTTCATGTAATGTCCTTGTCTAGCTTTGATATGAGGGTAATACTGGCTTAGCATAATAAATTTAAATTATTTCTTCCTCTTCAAGTTTTTGAAAGAGTGTGAGAAGAATTGACATTAATTCTATTTTTTTCCTGTTTTGTTTTTGACTTTACAAGGAGGGCAAGAGAAGGAGAAAGATAGGGAGAAAAACATCAATGTGAGAGAGAAACATCGATTGGTTGACATCTGTATGGGGACTGAACCTAAAACCCAAGCATGTGCCCTGGCTGGGAATCAAACCAGCAACCCTTTGGTTTATAGGACAACACAGAACTCAGCCACAATGGCCAGGGGGACATAAATTTTTCTTAAGTGTTTGATAATATATACTAGTAATGCCATCTGGTAATGAAATTTCTTTGTTGTGAGGTTTTTGATTACTGACAATCTTCTAACTCAAATTAGTTTGTTCAGATTTTATATTTATTCATGATTCAGTGTGGTCAGTTGTATAGTTCCGAAAATGTACCCAGTATTTCTAGTTTATCCAGTTTGCTGGTGCGTTATTGTTTATAATAGTTTCTTATGATACCAAGTATTCCTTTGTTAGCAGTTGTAATGACCCCTCTTTTATTTCTGATTTTATTAATTTGTGTCTCCTATCTTTCAATATTAGTTTAACCAAAGTTTTATCAATAAAGTTTATCTTTTTAAAAAAACCTTTATTTTTGTTGATATTTCTATTGTTGTTTTAGTCTCTATTTCATTTATTTCCTTTCTGATCCTTGATGTATTTTTTTTCCTTCCACTAACTTTGGGCTTAGTTTGATATAATTTTCCTACTTCCTTGAGGTATAAGTTTAGGTTGTTTATCTGAGATCTTCCTTTTTTAATATAGATACTTATTGCTATAAAATTCTGTGTTAAACTGCTTTTGCTGTGATCCATAATTTTTGACATATTATAATTTAATTATTTTTTTAAGACTTTTTTTTATTTCCCTCTTAATCTGTTTTATGACCCATTGGATGTTCAGGAGTGCATTTAATTTTCATGTATCTGAATTTTCCAGTTTTCCTCTTGATATTGATTTTAAATTTCATACGGTTTTGGTCAGAAATGATGTGATTTTGATCCCCTTAAATTTAAGACTTTTTTTGTGTGAGACTAGCACAATCTGTGTACAAAAGTTGGCATGATGAAGTGAGCAGTGCTTCTCCACATCACCATCAGACCTGCTGCTGTGTGTCTGCAAGAGAAATACCAGCTGCATTTTCTTCCTAACTCAGCATGTAAGGCTGAGTGGCCTCATTACCCTTAAACAGCCAATTAAAATAGTATATTAAAAAAAAAGAAAAACCATCTGTTCTTAGAAGGGAAGCAGAAATAGATGTTTGCCAAATTCTGACACAGAGTTTGAGCTCTTTAAAATATTGGTTAATAGATATGTAACATTTGATTTTATATATTACTTATTATTTAATTCCTTAATACATCTAGGAGGCTTGTTCTAAGACATGGCTGGAGAATACTTCCTATAATACTACATGATTACTTACTGTATTCTTGGAATTTGCATCACATTTTATCCACCTTGCCCCAATTTTTATTTTACAGTTCATCAACATCTGTTCCCTAGTACACTGTTGGTGGGAATGCAGACTGGTGCAGCCACTGTGGAAAGCAGTGTGGAATTTCCTCAAAAAGCTGAAAATGGAACTGCCTTTTGATCCAGTGATTCCCCTGCTGGGACTATACCCTAAAAACACCAAAACGCCAGTACAAAAGAACCTATGCACCCCAATGTTCATAGCAGCACAATTTACTATAGCCAAGTGTTGGAAGCAACCTAAATGCCCATCAGTACATGATTGGATCAAAAAATTTTGGTACAGTGACACAATGGAATACTACACAGCAGAAAGAAAAAAAGAACTACTAAACTTCGCGACAGCATGGATGGAACTGGAGAGCATTATGCTAAGCGAAATAAGCCAGGGGGCCAAAGACAAATACCATATGATCTCACCTATAAGCAGAACCTAACCAGCAATACAAAGATGCAAGGAAAATAAGACCAGCAACACTGAAAGGAAAAGAAATCAACAGAGACAAGAGGGAAGGAGGGAGGGGGGACAGGGAAAGGGAAGGGAAGGGGAAAGTCAAGGAACATATAGCAAGGACTCATGGACAAAACCAAAGGGGAAGAGCTGAGGGAGGGAAGGAGGGAGGGGGCAAGGGAAAGTGGTGGGAGGGAGGCAGAGACAAATGTATTTGAAAAAATAAATTAAAATTAAATTAAAAAATAAAGATTACTTCTTCATTCAACCAAACTTCTATCTTTATCTATCATATATCTATCTATCTACCTATCCATCATTTACCATCATCTGACATATCTACATTTACTTTTATTATTCTATTCTGTAGAAACTAAATATCACTTTTCTTTCTGGAATCCAGCTATATATGTTTAACTGGGAATGGCAAATTAAGCATTTGTAACGAAGTCTATAGCTAAGCAGTTAAAGGGGGGGAAAACTGTTTTTTGCTGAATGATTCTGCATATTGAAAATATTTGCTTTAAAAATCTACAGATAACAATTGTAACTCAATGTGCTTTTAAATCTGGCTTGTACACAGATGTATTTGTGTGTAGGTGTGCACATACATGTGTCCCTGTCTAAACTAACATATACAAGCATGCACACACACACACACACACACACACACACACACACTGGAATTAGAGTGATCCAGGTTTGTTTTATTTCCCCCAATGAAAGATGGAGTTCTAGATTTTATAAATATCTGAAGTGATCTTTTTGCTTAGAGGCATAAAAAAGAATTAAAATGAATTCAAGGTTTATTTGAGAATAAAAACCAACAGTATTTAACCAGTAATGAAAACGTCCAGCCAATTTTAAACATGTAAAGTAGTCTTCAAAATCTTGTGCAATATATTCTACAAACCCATAGTAACCTGCATGAAACTCACCCTAGTGAAACACATATGAAGAGATTAAATTTGCTATCATCTAGTAGATTTCCCTTATTTTGAAGTAAATCTTTGGATTTATTTATTTATTTATTCTGTTTTAGCAAATGATTTCACAAATTCTATGTAATTTTCGATCAGGAAGGACTTTTTTCTTCCTGCAAAGAGCCTCATCTCTGGATTTTATTTTGAACATGACAATAATTTTATAACATTTATTTGTAGGCACTTTCTTCAGAGGAAGCTAAACTCTGTTCAGTAACATGGTCCCATTTGGGCTCAGGGAAGTCACTTGTATATGTGGACTCATGAACATACTTGTCTAGGAAATCCTTCCACAATCTTTACATAATTCGTGATTGATAAATTACTAAAAAATAGATTTATGGGAGTTACCACATCTTCTAATAATTTAGTTAACTTTTAATGTGGTTCTGGGGTTAACTTTTTGAACATTTTACCAAGGAGAAATTCTTATTTATAAATTTTAGTCCAACAAGGTCATTTACTTTCCAATTATGGGAAATATCTGCCTTGTTCTCTGATTTCTCTTATATATCTTTTCCACAATAGTTCCTCCCATTTCCCATGCTGTTTACTGACTCCATTTTTGTGGCTCTAAATCTGATTTTATTGACCTTTGGAGTCACAACACTTAAGAAAAGCTGCACTCTTCAAAATATCTGCCACCTGCTATTCAGGGAATAGTATTTCCCATTTGTACCTGTTGCAACTCTTTGTGCTATCTTCCATTTACCTCTTACAAAGCCATAGTCAAGGGTTACATCTCCAATGGCTTTTGACAAGGAAAAAAAAATCCTACTTAAAAATATTTCCTTACACTATGTTAAACCCCATTTTAAAATATTTCTTTAATAAAAACTAATATATCAATAATACTGTCTAAGATTTTCAAAAGCTTCCCCTTGTTTATAGTATATTAAGATCACCATTCATCAATTTTATGTAGACAATATTATATTAATACTGCTTTTGAGATGGCATTTTGTTAAATCCAGTGTTTATATTATTGTATTATTGAGCATAAAGGTATGTGCTCTTATTGGTTGCTTCATGATTATCTATGTTTTCATTTTACTTGTAGCTGTCATTTACTCATTTAAAATCTGGCATCTGACACTGGTGATGCATTGATCACCAAGAAATATGTAGTCTTGAGCTTAATTGAGCACATACAATAACTTTGTTTAGCAGAGATGATGTATTTTCACCAGTTCCATGATTTTCCTCCTGATATATAAGAAGTCTACATTTAACAGCTCCCTTGAATTTGTGTTATGGTCATGTGATGGAGTTGTGTTCAAAGATATGCTAGTCAAAATAATGTATGTCACATCCAATCTCATCCAATGAAATTCTTGCTTGTTATTTGACATTCTATCATCTCATCCACATTGATCTTGAAAGCTTCATGATGAAGATGACAACATTATAAGATGGAAGAAGCCTAGATCCCTGGGTCTCAAATTATAACTCTCAGACATATAATGTGATGTCAATAGGAAAATAAAATATGACGTTAAGCCATTAAGATTAGTGCTTGCTTGCTACATTAGTTAGCAAATTATGACTAATGCAGACAGGTGCAAGATGACATCAAGTCTTCTTTTAAAACATAGTAAAATCTAAAGTTCAGAGGCTATTGTCAACACTGGTAAGATATTTACATAAAGGAGAAATGAATACATGCATGGCCATGACCTCTTTAGGTGGCTCATCTGGAACAATGTGCATTTCATTTTTATATTTACTTGGTTTTTATTCCAGTGAGAAATAAGATGCTGCATCTGATCTGGATAGCCACCTGGACAGTACTCTCTCTAGGGGTATGTATTCTGGGAATACAAAAAGAATGATAGAAAGTGACTGTGAATATATGTCAGCAGGCCCCTTATATATCAAAGCACAATATTCTGAGTGTACAGATAGAATAAATATATAAATATGAATAAAGTTTCATTAAGAATATTCGTTGCAAGCAAAGCATAATTTTGTACCCTGAAAAATATACTCATAAAACATTTATTTTGAAGGAAAACTAATATTTATATACTTGTAAATATAACTTTGTAATGTATATACTATAATATATACATTTATATACATTATGACATGTAAGGCTCAAAGAACCTTACAGTTTATTATTCCCACTGAAGAGGAAATAGTAATTCATTAAATAAATCATTTATTCATGAATTAAAACCAAATGGGTCTAAATTTCAATCTCACAAATTTCTAATTAAACCACTATTCCTTGTTAGAGTCAAGTAACCTTTGAAATTTACCTACTGGTGAAACCATTTTATTACCCAGGTGGATATAATGCCACTATACCTATACTTCATAGTTTGTTAATTGACTTTTTTGTTTTTAAATTTTAGATAGTGAGATTGTGGGTAGAAGACATAAATTCCATTTAAATATATTTTTTTTAAATAATGAAGTACATTAGTGTCACGAGCAGCAACGTGTTGCAGGGAGCGCAGGGTTCTCAGATCTGAGGGTTACTGTCCGGAGCCAGCTGAGGAGGGAGCGGGGCTCTGAATCCCGCAGAACCCGTCCATGGTTGTCACAGACGGGGGGAAATAAACATGAGTCATTGTAAACACATGTCTGTTTGCCAGAAGAGGGGACATGGCTCTTCCCTCTAGGGGAGAAGGCCCCAAACTCCCACATCCTAAGACTTTTATTGAGAACCATATGCACAAGGGTATGGATGCAAAGCTCATGAATCAATGTCAACAGGCTATATTTACAGAAAACAGACAGAGATCATAGATAACAACTGAAGAAACACAAGAGATCTGCCTCAGGTCAGGGTCTATGAGTAATGTAAATCTCCTTCCCAGTATGAGCCTGTTATTACAGCTTTTGAGGGAAGAACAAAGCATGCTTAGAGGAACTCACTTCTAGACCTGATTGTCCCCTGGAACCACCTGATCCAGTTTAGGGCTGTACCTGCCTTTAGTGTTATTTCAAGCCTGAGTCAGGCAGGTGGGGCAGAGCCACCAAGAAATAAGGAGACTTCTTTCAGATAGAATGAGGACACTGACCATGCTCAAGCCGAGCCAAGGTGTGCCGGCCTTTTTGCCCTTTCTCTGTGTCCCCCCAAGTCCTTGTCCAGTTCCCCATACCAGGCAATGTCTGTCTTAGGTCATCTCTCCTCACAAGAGAACTTACCTGTCATCAGAAAGTGACCATCACAGGGCCAAGCAGGGTGAGGTGAGGGAAATAGGGGCTGTGCCCTTGCCAACGGGACAGGTTTCGTTTCCTCAGTTGCCTGGTTTCCCAAGGCCTCCTTGATTATTTCCAGCCTTGGAGCCCTTTCACCTGTCAGCAATGCTACAGTCCCTGAAACCAGCCAGGGTGTTTTTCACCACATTAGTAGTTATTGATCTTTTTCTTTAATTTTATATTTGATTAATTTGAATAACGAACAATTGAAAAATTAACATTTGATTCTGAGAATTGATGCAATAATTTCAAGTTCAATTAACAATTTTTTGTCATGTACTGCCTGCATGATTATTTTGAAATAAGAGAATTACTATATTTGCCACTTACAGATATACCATAGATATCCTGCATTGTTTCATCGCTGTTGTTGTAATGAAATTTCCCCCTGGTCTTTACAAAGTTCTAGCACTTCAGTTACATACATAATTGTTTTTTATTTGAAAATAATTGATCCCAAGGAATATGTGAAGCCAATGCTCACTTGCTTAAAAATAATAGGCAGTGGTGAGAAAATGGAAAAACAGAACCCCAGATCTTCATTTTAGCGGGCTCATAATTCTCTTCCATGATGTTTTTGTTAGAGTAGAAATCAAGTAGAATGAGTGGATTTATTTTAATATTGTTTCTTTTCACTGCAAGTGTACTCTTTTATATATGTGTAGAATCAAATAAAGTGAGTGAATAGCTAAATGTGTGTAGGGAGAGGAAAAATAAGTAGAAACAACACACCTACAGTATCTTTCAACTGATTAAATCCAGGGAGAACTGTTTGCTGATCGTGCATTTCCTTGTACATTTAAATGAAGGAGATAAAACACATTTACACACCAAGTTATCTTCTTCTTTCTGTATGCAATAGTTTTCTCACTGATGTTAAATTTAAAACTTCAATTGTATTTTATACTGTCAATTCAAATATTGTAGTATTGTTGTGTATTTGCAAAATTTGATATAATAGTGGTGCTCTTCTTTACTTATATACCTTCTTGTCAAATGCAGATATTTATAAAATGACATGGTTGAATGTGATAGCTTTTTTGCTCTTGAAAATTTGACAGTGTTTCTTTTGGAAATGACAAAGAATGAAGTCTCGGCAGGCCAATGTTGCTTTTTTTTTTTTTTGTAAAGTATATTTTATTGGTTATAGTATTACAGTTGTCCCAATTTTCCTCTTTTGTCCCCCTCCACCTAGTATCTCCCTTCCCTCTAGCAATCGCCCCCCACCCTTACTTAGTTCATGTTCATGGGTCATGTATATAAGTTCTTTGGCTGCTCCATTTCCTATACTACAAAAACAAAACTTTCCTGGTGCGAGAATTATCTTAAGAACTGCTAAATGAGTAGACATTAGAGCAGCACTGTCACAGGAGAGCAATGTTAGATCACATCCTTCTGCTCATAAAACTTGAATAACTTGCAGAATGGAGTTCTAGTTTCTTAGAATGTCATTTATATTCCTTCAAGGTATAATCTCCATCTGCTTCTCCATAGTCAGCCTTTACCTCCCTCCATTCTTTGCTTGTTTCTGCAGCTGTAGTGGAAATACCTGCCAATCCATAAACCCAATGCACAGTTGAATTATTCTTTGCCAAGGTGTAATCTAAAATGCATACTCTTAGTCTCATCTATTAGCTTAAATCTGGATTAGATCAAGTGATGCTAGCGTGGAAGAATAATTTTCTTAGCAAGCAAGAAAGTGAACATGACCAGCTGTGCTTTCCTCATTTTAGGTAGAAGTATCAGAAAATTGTAGCACATGAATTTCAGTTCTTTATAAAATCAAGGACATAACATATAAATATAAACATCATAGTTCAAGATGAACTACTAATCATTAGGCTTTCCTTATGATAGTTATTGTTCAAAAATATAATTTCTGTATGTATTCTTGTAAATAAAAATTCTATGTATTGTTAAACTCATAAATTTTTACTTTTGGAATTAAAATTCTGAGAATTTTATTACTTTCATCCCAGATTGTTTGCAGTTATCTGATAGAAACTCTCATATAACACCTTTGTAATATTTTGCTACTTATTACTCTTTAGGTAATATTAGCAGCCCTGACTAGTTGTAAAAATAATATTTGCCAGTCATGATAAACTCTATTTCTATCTAAATACAAAATATTTAAAAAGCATAATACATTTCCAATTAGGAAAAATATGTGAAGGAAAATGTAATTTTATACTTAAAAAAATTTTTTTTATATGTTCCACATTTGAAAAGTTCTTTGTGCAATTTAATGACTGACTAACAGGTAACTCTAAGGATTCAATGACCAGTATGTCTTTTGTGTGAATAAGATGCACTTGAGTATAGCTCCAGTTAATCATGATTTATGTAGATTTGTGAATTATCCTTTTCTTTTCTTAAAATAGTTATTATTTTTTATTTCTAAAAGACCTTTATTTCTGAGCACTTTTTTTTAGGTTTTGAAAGTATAAATTTCATAAAGTTTAAAAACTTTTTTCATATAGTCCTGGCTGGTGTGTGGTGTGGCTCAGTAGATTGAATGTCAGCCTGTGAACCAAAGGGCCTCTGGTTTGATTCCCAGTCAGGGCACATGCCTGGGTTGCAGGCCAGGTCCCTGGTGGGGAGCATAAGAGATGCAACCACACATTGATATTTCTCTCCTTTCTTTCTCCTTCCTTTCCCCATTCTCTGAAAATAAATAAATAAAATCTTTAAAAAAATTTTTTCACATAAAAGTTAAAGTGTTATTGGCATTAAGACACTGAATTCATCTGCTCCCAGATCATCAGTGGCTGGCTTAATCCTAAATAATGGGTACTATTAGCTCATAAAGTATAAAAAAAAATGTTTAATATATTTTCTTCTTTACATTGGATTCTCAAAAATTTTTATTAAAATTTGCACATCAGATTCAAGGAGGATTTAATGTAACAGGGCACATCCAGGGCTCCCCCCACCGAGGGTATTTGTGAGGGAGTCCAGAGATTGGGGTGTCCAAAAAAAAATAATATTCTCCCCACCCAAGGACAGAGCGCCATGGGGGACGGGAGCCTTGAGTGGGGCCATTGAGAGTCATTTTGCATGTCAATTATGGGATAGCTTCATTCCTCATATGCAGAGAGGGTTGATTTGCATATTACCAGGGCTAATCAGAAAGGTTTGAAAGACTTAATACAGAATGTAACTGGGAGAGAGAGAGAGGGAGACAGGGCCTGCAGGAGAGAACGAGGGACACAAACTCTGGGGAACAGTGTGAAGACCATGCGGGAAGAAAGAGGGGAGAAAGGACTCTTGCTAGTGGGTCATAAGAAGGTGCCACATGGTTATGGATTAAGAGCTGGAGATTTCAGCGACACAGCAGATGGTGCTAAGAACCAAGAGAGGCCAGTCTAGCTGAGCCCCAGACTTCGTTTCCTTCGGAAGGATGGTACCCCTGACAGGTCTAACTGGGCAAAGGGGGGAAGACAGGATTGTGTGTGCTGGTGATTGTTTTGAAGGGATTTTGAGGTTTAAGGGTGACATTTAGCCATTAATCAAACCTGTATTAACTTTTGAATAAATAGTTCCTTTCCTTTTCACCAAATTCTGCCATTCAGAGCCATAATTCCAAGGGCGGCGGGCAAAGGACCTACAACCAAGGGACCCTGAGGAAGGGGGGTGTTGTAGTTTCAGTAATAACATCTGGGCACCCCCCCCCCACAGGGTCCATTTTGTTCTGTAACATTAAGACATCATTATAAAGAATTTGTGTACTTATGTATATTACAGATGTGATAAAAAAAACAACTACAATTTAGGTCATAAGCAAAAGTGTTATGGAAGAGAAGACCCAACAATTGAACTGACTTTGAAGGAAAGAGAGATTTTTAAAAGTAAGGATGAAATAAAAAGTATTTTGGTAAGGCTAAATAATAATGAACAGTGTCTAAGATTTCAAAACACACTTTGTTATTTCTATTTTTGTCATTGACTACTAAAAACTAATTATAGGGCAGTGTGTTTGACATGGACAATTTGGGTAATAGCTGCTTATACATGACATAATGCTTTCAGAAGATTAAGCAGGTAACATTCTTTCAGCTAATTTCAGAAATGAAGAGCAATCCAGTAATTAGAGAGACAATATATCAAATAATTCAATAATCAAAGCATAAAAGAGCCATGCATGGTGGCATGTACCTGTAGCCCCAGCTACTTGGGAGGCTGAGGCAGGAGGCTCGCTTGAGCCCAGGAGTTCTGGGCTGTAGTGCGCCAAGCCAATTGGGTGTCCACACTAAGTTTGGCATCAATATGCTGACCTCCCAGGAGCCAGGGGGCCACTAGGTTGCCTAAGGAGGGGTGAACTGGCCCAAGTGAGAAACCGAGCAGGCCAAAACTTCCATACTGATCAGTAGTGGGATCATGCCTATGAATAGCCACTGCACTCCAGCCTGGGCAACATAGCAAGACCATGTTTCTTTTAGGAATCAAAAAATTTCTGGAAACAAATGAAAATGAGCATACAACAGTCCAAAACCTATGGGACACAGCAAAGGCAGTCCTGAGAGGGATGTTTGTAGCAACACAGGCCTACCTAAAAAATATAGAAACATTTCAAATAAATGACCGAACACTACAACTTCAAGAACTGGAGAAACAACAACAAACAAATCCAAGAACAAGTAGAAGGAAGGAAATAAGATCAGAGCAGAATTGAATGACATAGAGATTAGAAGAACAATTCCAAAGATCAATCAATCCAAGAGTTGGTTCTTTGAAAAAATTAAAAAAAAATTGACAAGACTTTAAGCAGATTCATCAAGAAAAAAAGGGAGAGGACCCAAATTAATAATATCAGAAATGAAAGAGGAGAAATAACAACTGATACCACAGAAATACAAAAGATTGTAGGAAATTACTATGAGCAATTATATGCCAAGAGATTTGAAAACCTTGATGAAATGGACAAATTTCTAGAAAAGTATAATCTTCCAACACTGAATGAAGAAGAAGCAGAAAGCCTGAACAGACTGATAACAGCTGAGGAAATTAAAGCAGCAATCAAAAAACTCACGGCACACAAAAACACTTGACTGGACTGTTTCCCAGGAGAATTTTACAAAACATTTAAGGAAGAGCTAACCCTTGTACTTCTCAGACTTTTCCAAAAAATCCAAGAAAAGGGAAGATTCCCATACTCTTTTTATGAGGCCAGCATCATCTTAATCCCGAAACCAGATAAAGACAAAACAAAGAAAGAAAACTACAGGCCAGTTTCGCTGATGAACGTAGATGCTAAAATCCTCAAAAAAATATTGGCAAACCACATCCAGCAATACATTAAAAGGATCATCCATCATGATCAAGTTGGATTCATCCCAGGGATGCAAGGATGGTTCTATATATGCAAATCAATAAATGTAATATATCACATAAACAAAATCAAAGACAAAAAAAAATCACATGTTCATCTCAATAGATGCAGAAAAAACATTTGATAAGGTACAGCACTCATTTATGATCAAAACACTCAACAAAATGGGAATAAATGGGGCATTCCTCAACATAATAAAGACCATATATGAAAAACCTACAGCCAACATCATACTCAATGGGCAAAAACTAAAAGCTTTCCCACTAAGATCGGGACCAAGACAAGGATGTTCACTTTCACCACTTCTATTCAACATAGTATTGGAATTCCTAGCCACTGTGGTCAGACAAGAAAAAGAAATAAAAGCACCCAAATTGGAAAGGATGATGTAAAACTACCATTGTTTGCAGATGACATGACAGTGTCAATAGAAAACCCTATAGACTCCACCAAAAATCTACTTACCTAATAAATGAATTTGACAAATCAGCATGATACAAAGTCAATATTCAGAAATCAAAGGCATTTTTGTATACCAATAATGAAATATTAGACTCAGAAATCAGGAAAAAAAATTCCATTTTCTATAGTAACAAGAAAAATAAAGTACCTAGGAATAAATTTAACCAAGGAGGTAAAAAACCTGTATGCTCAAAATTATACAACACTGAAGAAAGAAATTAAAGAAGACTCAAATAAATGGAAGCATATAGTGTGTTAATGGATTGGAAGAATTAACATCATCAAAATTTCCACACTATCTAAAGCAATTTATAGATTCAATGCAATCTCTATTAAAGTACCAATGACACATTTCACAGACATAGAACAGACATTTCAAAAATTTATATGGAACCATAAATGACCCTGAATAGCTGCAGCAATTTTGAGAAAGAAAAACAATGCAGGAAGGATCACAATACCAGACATCAAACTATATTGCAAGGCCATTGTAATCAAAATAGTCTGGTACTGACACAAGAACAGACACATAGATCAGTGGAACAGAATAGAAAGCCCAGAAATAAATCCATGTCTCTGTGGTCAATTAATATTTGACAAAGGGAGCAGCAGCATAAAGTGGAGTAAAAATACCTTCTTCAACAAATGATGTTGGGAGAGCTGGACACCTACATGCAAAAAATTGAAATTTGATCACCAGTTGACACCATACACAAATATAAACTCAAGATGGATAAAAGACCTAAATATAAGTCGCAACACGATCAAAGTTCTAGAGGAGAACATAGGCAAGAAACTCTCAGATATCCCATGCAGCAATATTTTCACTGATATGTTCCCTAAAGCAAGTGGCATAAAGGAAAGAATAAACAAGTGGGACCTCATCAAAATAAGAAGCTTCTGCACGGCTAAAGAAAACATCAACAAAATGAAAAGGGAACCAACCGTATGGGAAAATATATTTGCCAATGATACCTTGGACAAAGGTTTGATCTCCAAAATATATAAAGAACTCACAGAATCTACTCCAAGACAAACAATCCAATTAAAAACTGGGCAAAGGACCTGGGGAGACACTTTTCCAAAAGAGAGATTCAGAAGGCCTAGAGACATATGAAAGGATGCACAGCAACACTAGCCATCAAAGAAATGCAAATTAAAACCACAATGAGATACCACTTCACACTGGTGAGACTGACCATTATTAACAGATCAACAAACAATGGGTCCTGGCGAGGATGTAGAGAAAAGGGAACCCTAGTCCACTGTTGGTGGGAATGTAGACTGGAGCAGCCATTGTGGAAAACACTTTGGAATTTCCTCAAAAAACTAAAAATGGAATTGCCTTTTGACCCAGTGATTCCACTGCTGGGATTATACCCTTCAAATCCCAAAACACCAATTCAATAGAACCTATGCACTTCAATGTTCATAGCAGCACAATTTACAATAATCAAGTGCTGAAAACAGCCTAAGTGCCCATCAGTAAATGAGTGAATCAAAAAACTGCGGTACATTTACACAATGGATTACTATGCAGCAGAAAGAAAGAAGGAGCTACTTCCCTTAGTGATAGCATGGATGGAACTGGAGAGCATTATGCTAAGTGAAATAAGCCAAGGGGCAAAAGACAAATACCTTATGATCTCACCTATAAGTGGAATCTAACCAACAAAACAAACAAGCAAAGAAAATATAACCAGCAACATTGAAAGAAAAAAGAAACCAACAGAATTAAGAGGGAAGGGGGGATGGGGAAAGGGAATGGAAGGGTCAAGTCAAGGAACATGTGTGGAGGACCCATGGATAAAGCCAAAGTGAGAAAGGATTGAGGGAGGGAAGTGGGGGAGGGAGGAAGGGGAAAGTGGTGGTGGGAAGGTATAGACAAATGTATCTGAACGTAAACAATAAAATAAAATAATAAAATAAAATAATATAAAAGCATAAAACAATATTTTAAGCAGTGGAAGCAGCAACAGAGATCAACACAGATTTAAGTTGCATTTAAAAGAATTGACAGAACTAAAATGAAGGAATAGAAGACTTTGGTTGAGAGTCAGACAAAGGAGAATAGTATTATTTCATCAACTCATCAACTGTATGAGGGGATTCTATATGAAAAAGAAATTATACAGATGAATAGCTACATAAAGAGACAGAAATAAAGTCAACCATGGGTAGTTACAGATGAACACATAATAAAAAAAAATCCTAACAAATAATAAAATGTTTTCAGAAGGATTGAAATTAGACATTTTTATGACATTAATTCCTCTTATCCATGAACATAGATATCCTTCTAGTTATTTGTATCCTCTTCTATTTCTTATAATTTTTTGAGTACAGGTTTTTACATCCTTGGTTAAATTTATTCCTAAATATTTTATTATTGAGGATGTGATTGTAAATAGGACTGTTATTAGTTTCCCTTTCTGATAGTTCATTATTGGTATACAAAAATGCAACTGATATTTGAATATTTATTTTTTACTCTGCTACTTTACTGAATCCGTGTATAAGTTCTAGTAGTTTCTAGGTGGAACCTTTGGGGATCTCTAAACACAGTATTATACAATGTGCAAATAATTATACATTTTACTTCTACTCCATTTTGGATACTTTTTATTTTTTCTTGTCTAATTACTGCGGCTAGGACTTCTATGCTGAGTAAGAGTGGTGAAAATGGACATTCTTGACTTGTTCCTTATCTTAAGAGAAGCACTTTTAGTTTTGCCCATTGAGTATGGTGTTAGATGTGTTTGTCGTACATGGCCTTTATTATGTTGAAGTATGCCCCTCTATTCCCACTTTGCTGAGAATTTTTATCCTAAGTCATTGCTGGATTTTATAAATGCTTTTTGTGCAATTATGAAATGACCACTTGACTTTTATGCTTCATTGTGTTTATATGGTTTATCACATTTATTGATTTGTGGATATTGTACCAAACTTTCATCTGAGAATAAATCTCACAGGAGGAATTAGAGTAGGTGAACATAATTGGGCTGTTTATGAGCCAGGACCTTAGAGGCTAACAGGAGTAGTACTGTTCAGTAGAATGGTGGGGATGTATAATGTCTGTATAGCAACCTTCCTTCCAGAACAACTCCTCTCTCACTTGACCCACATGATCATTACGGAGTTATCATCTCTAAATGATGAGACCTTGCCCATATGATCACATTGGATATGTTCAAGGATAGAAAGCTCAATCAAGTGTCATCACAAAATCCCTGATGACTATAATCTGGATATATAGCTATTTTCTCCCTTTGGGTATCTGTATTAAAAGATGAAACCTGTTTTTTGTTACATGTCTATCTGAAATGAAGCAAGTGTGTTCACAGGAAAAGTAGAGATATTATGACTCATGCTAAGAGCATGTCATTCCGAACAGTCTCTGACAAACAGAGGGAAGGCAGAGGAGCTCTGGGTGACATGGATAGCCCAGCAGAGGTGACACCACAGGAATCCATCTATATGCAGGCTATCTTGTAGGTTCTTCAAGATACATCTGTATATTTTTAATAAATTCCTCTCACTTTCTTAAGCAAAATAAGGTTGAAGTTCTCTAATTACCAAATATGAGAGTAGAACTTCCACACTGAAGAAAGAAACCTTAATATTAAAGTTCTCAGACAGAATAATGTAATCTTTTGGTACTGTCAATCTCTTTCTTTATAAAGACATGGTTGTGTTCCCTTATGTTAATTTGTGTCTTAATTATAGCCCTACCCCACATGGTCTGTAAAATTATTTTGAATGGGCAAAGTGCATACTGAACATGACTGATTACATTCAAGAGATAGTCCTGTTAAATAAATTCATTTTTCATAAATAATGTCTATGTGGATAACATAAAAAATATAAAAAACAACTGTCATATTCAAAAATTGTAAATAGAACTTATGTTCAATATAAACTGAAGACTGTAAAGAAATTAGCCCATGGTAAAGCTAGGAAGTTGTTGAAAAGTGTGACATAATCTACCCATTTTTCCTATTTTATAATTATGTCTAGCCATAAGAATGTTAACTAGAGCTGTCAACAAAGTTATTTATAAGAGAAATTGAACTGAATTAATACTAAGGTGTTTAATCATGAAAGGAGTTCCACTATTTTCCTGAGTCAGTTTGTTTGCCATATCCTCATATATTTTCAATCTCTGTTCGCTTTTTACACTCTAAACAATGTCTGGAATATCAAAAAATTCTCAGTGCTCATAAGTTAATGTCAAATATGTTCATTAGGTCATGTGTGCCAAAAACATTTGATAAAATGTATTATAAGAAATAAAATAGTCTTCTTTTGAAGGGTTATTGTTATAGAGCAATTAT
Source organism: Pteronotus mesoamericanus (assembly GCF_021234165.1). Taxonomy (NCBI): domain Eukaryota; kingdom Metazoa; phylum Chordata; class Mammalia; order Chiroptera; family Mormoopidae; genus Pteronotus; species Pteronotus mesoamericanus. The sequence goes on along the minus strand of NW_026555245.1, from coordinate 26,422,698 downwards.
GTTCATCACCACGCAAAATATTTACATTTGCTTTTTGTTTAAATGAAATGTGTTATCAACAACCTTCATTCAATCTGATAGAAATTTTGTAGGCCTTGCTTACATAGTGGGATGATTGCATTTTATAATTTCTGTACAATATTAAACATTAACCAGAGATTTCCAGGGTTTGCTTCTTACTCGTAGGAGTCAGATGCATAAAATTTTGAGGATGATGTTATGAGTAGGAGCAAATTTTTCCAAAACCCTAATTTTCAAGAAAAGTTACAGATTTTCAAGCAAACAGAAAGTAAAAGTGAAGAAAAGGTGAGAAAGAAGTTGATGTGTGACACAGATTAGTTTTCTAAGTGGAATATAGTTCAGTTTTCACAGACTCTCAGCTTCTTGAGTGTTGTGTCCATCACCGGTACCTGGGTCCTGCAAAAGACCCCAGTTAGTATCTACAAACCATTCAGTCCTCAGTTGAGTGGGTCACATAATGTGTTTGTCAAAGAACCATTAGTGTTCTGTCTAGATGGCCTCATGAGAATCCCCTTTGAAAAAAGCCAAAAGTCGCATACTGTTTATTGCTTAGAGTGATGCTTGTTTGTAGCCTCAATTTAAGTAGGTCCCTGTAGTAGGTTGAACAATGTTTCCCAAAATATGTTCACATACTAATTCTTGATTCTGTGTTACCTTATTTAGGAGACTAGTGTTTGGAAATTTGACTGTGTTATAGATCTTGTGATGATTCTGGGTGATCCTGTGGGTCCTAAATACTTATATGATCACTTACAAACTTATTTACGAGAGAAAGCAGAGGGATGTTAAACAGACAGGCAGAGGAGATGGCAATGTAAAAGTAGAAGTAGAAGTGAGCGATATGGCTACAAGCCCAAGAATGCTGTCCCACAAGATGGAAAGAAATAAAAAATGAATTATCTTGTAGAGCTTTAGAAGAAGGGTTGTCCTAGCAATAACTTGATTAAGACTTCTGGCCTCCAGAAATGTGTGAGAATATATTTTTGCTTTTTCAAGCCATTGAGTTTGTGATAATTTATTACAATACCTACAGAAAACCTATACAACCCCTACCCTACTTTTGATGCATGAATGTTCCCTTTTTCAGTATCCTGAGATAAAATTGGTGCCCTGCAATCCAGTGGAATGGTTTCATAAAACAGAAATTGCTAAATGAATGAATAGAACTAAAACCTCATGATCTTTCTTTAAGTAGAGCAGTAATTGAATGCACTTCTTGAATAAATATATAAATATACATACATATATATGTGTATGTGTATAAATATGTGTATAAGTATTAAATATTTAAAAGGAGCAAAAGTGGACTCAATTCTCAAGGTAAATCAGATTAAGAAATACTGTCTTGATAAATTTTAATCTCTCTGTAACTCATCATTTTACACCAAATAGAAGGGAAGTTAGGGAAGTGACCTCATAAATTGAGAGATATTTTTTTCCTCTTCATTTCTCACTGTATTTAGACTTAACAGGCATTGCAGTAGAATAAATAAAACAATCTACTCTCGGCATCTAAGCGCTCAGCAGTGAAAGGTGTTATATTCTCTAGGATGCTTGAAAGAAAGGATTCACCTGAAATAGACATTCCTGATGGTAGAGTGTTGGCCATATAGTTAAGCACCAGGAAGATTATATTCTATATATTAATATACAGAGTAAAGGTCTCTGATATGTTACAAAAGAGCATTTCAAAACACTCAAGTGTATCACCTTTTCATCTGTGTAGATGCCATGTGTGTACTTTTTGTTGAGAGGCCCTTGCTTTGATATTGTTAAGAGAAACACAATAAAGTATACATATATCATATTAGAGCAAAGTTGACTGCTCAATTTTACGAGTCATCTACAAGACAAATCAATCGGTAGCCCACCTTTCCCTTAATTTATACAGAATTTCAAGCAGATGAAACTTTTAAAACCTCCATTTCATGGCTATGGATAGTTAGAGAAAAGAGGGCACATAAACATATGACAAGGAAAAATATACATAAAGAAAAGTAGCAAAATCTTTATTTTTCATTTAAACTTTAAAGCAGATACCACCTGAGCCGGCAAAAATTCCCACATTCTTAACAGAATGGGAACTGTATATAGGCAAGCAGGTGCTGAGGATTAATTAGTAAAGAAAAGAAAAACACAATTTTGAAAAATAAACAAATACTTATTTTCAAGTTTTTACATCCTGCCTTTCTTCCTATGAAGTGATAATAAGTATATAGTACCGTAGAGTTTTATTTTGGAGGTAACTTTGGAAACTCTAGAATTGTAACATATAGAACTCTCCAAAAATTGATGAGTAAATCTTTTTGTTGTGTTTTTTAAAAGACAATTCCAAAAAGGAAAACAAAATTTCTCATCAGTTGTTTTTGTGCTTGAAACTAAGAAGGTTACAAGAATTATCTAGACAGTGGAAAATGATAAATTTTTAATGGTTGTAATATAATTAAGAAATCCTAATGTAATAAGTTAAGAGACCCTGTGAAATGGGTGCTGCTCTTCTAGCCATGACTTGTTTGGTTATAAGTCTCAAGGAAACTCTAGCTAAAATGAGAGTTGCCTTTTAGGAAGGATACCAGATGCATGATTACCAGATAAAATGAGGGATACCTAATGGTTTTGAATTTCAAATAATTGACAAATAATTTTCGAGAATCACTATGTCCTAAATATTGAACTACCCGCTATATTTGTACTAAAAACTTGATTTGTGATTTGTGTGAATCTCAAATGCAACTGGGTGTCCTGTATTATTATTTGCTAAATCTGCCAACCCTAAAAAGGTGTCTTAGATATTTCAAGGTATCAGGAGATACTAGGAAAAGGGTCTGGAAATTCCACAGGAAGCAATGCAGTTTTTCACTGTCTCTCTCAATGACTCCCTCTCTCCATTTCGGTCTCCATCATCTCCCGCTCTTTTCTCTAGAACTGAATATTTTTTTTTTTTAAATTTCATTCTCATTTTGTCCCAATACAGAATAATTTCATCTGCATTTTTTTCCTGTACTCAATAAAAAAGCAAGTTGGCCCAGCTACAGTGATGATGCAGCTCAGGTCAAATGAATACTCACCAGGGTTTTAAGATCACATGAACCAGCATCCCCTCAATAGATGCTGAAGGAAAAAGACTTAGAGAAGACAGGGGAATCAAGTACAGAAATGAATCACCCACATGTAATCCACAGTAATAGGTCATGTCTTTAAAGAGTATTAACTTACAAAACACAAATTTATAATAGTAATTGAAAATACATGTATATAAAATCATCTACACTATAAAAATCTAATTTTGCTCTACATAAACACATGCACATATGTAAACATATGCACATATTTGAACACAACTATGGTCACACAAATGAAAAAAAATATACTAAAAAATATTCCCAAAGGTGGTGTTACTATGATTAAAATTAATTTTCTTTCACTTGTATCTTTCTACTTACCAAATTTTCTACAACGAACCCATTATGTACATAAAGAATGATAGTATTAAGAAACAGAAAAGAAGAAGTTAAACATGTTTCTAAAAAGTATGAATGCTGGAAGAGTTGGTTATTAAAACAATGTATATACAAACTTTTTTTCTAAATATGAATTACAAGGTGTTCAGCCTGATGAGCTTTAAAATTTTGCTCCAAAATATAACATATTGAAATCCAAAAAATTTTTAGAAGACTCAAGATGTTTAAAAAGAGCTCTTAAGTTTTGCTTCAAAATGTAATATTTTGAAGTACAAAAAAAGTTAAAAACTTAAGATGTTTTTAAAAAATAAGTGGAAAATAGAGAAATTTAAGCAAAAATACATTATTTTGAGTTGTCTTTTTAGCTCAATTTAATTTCCATATCTTATACAAATATAAACAAGGTGTTAGCATGTATTACTTAGCAAAAAAATATTTTAAAAGCTACAAAAATATTTAAGGTCATAGAATATAATGAGTCTTACAAAGTTTTCATCATCGGTACAAAAATCTTAATAAGCATATTTGTTAGGGACATCTATAGTTTCAATCTCCTTTTTGTTAATATGTTTTAATATGGCATTCATAAATGTTATTAGCCAAAATATTGAAAACAATAAAATACCAATCACTAGCAAGCATAATATATATGTTGTTATTGAAAATTATAAAAATATTTGTCAATTTTTCTTTTCTTAATCCCTTTACATTTTCATCCAGTCCCCCCAAATCCTCCCTTCTGACGGATGTCGGTCTTTATCTATAAGTCTGTTTCTATATATTTTTTTATGTTATTCATTAGATCCCACATGTAAGTGAAATTATATGGTATCTGTCTTCCTCTGACTGGTTTATTTTACTGAGCATAGTACTCTCATGCCCATCCATGTTGTTGCAATATGTAAGATTTTCTTCTTTTTTATGGCTGGATATTATTAGTATTCCATTGTGTGAACATACGCGTATTTTTATCCACTCATCTACTGAAGGACACTTGTGTTGTTTCTAAATCTTGACTATTGTAAATAATACTGCAATGAACATAGGAGTCCTTATATTCTTTTGAATTAGTGTTTTGGTTTTCTTCGGATATATAGTCCTAGAAGTAAAATCACTGAGTCATAAGGCACTTCTATTTTTAAATTTTTGAGGTATTTCCACACAGCTTTTCCACAATGACAGCACCAATCTGCACTTCCAACAGTGCATGAGCATTCCCTTTTCTTCACATCCTCTCCAACACTTTCATTGTTGATATATTGATGATAATCATTCTGACAGGTGTGAGGTGGTATCTCATGGTGGTTTTAAGTTGTGTTTCCCTGGTGATTAGTGATGTTGATCCTCTATTTGTCTATTGGCCGGCTGTATACCCTCTTCGGATAAATGTTTACTGATTTCCTTTGTCCATTTTTTATTGGGTTGTTTGGTTTTTTGGTGTTGAGTTGTATAGCTCTTTAAAAATTCTGTATATTATCCACTTCTAAGATCTATCATTGGTAAATATGTTCCCTAATTCAGTGGATTATCTTTTCATTTTGTTGATGGCTTCCTTTGCTATGCAAAAAGTTTTAGTTTGATGTAGTCTCATTTCTTTATTTTTTATTTTGTTTCCTTTGCCCAAGGATGTATGAAAAATATATATATATATACACACACGCACATTGCTACAAAAAACATCTGAGACTTTACTGCCTATATTTTTTCTAAGATTTTTATGATTTTCAGCCTTAAATTTTAGTCCTTAATCCATTTCGAGTTTATTCTTGTGAATGTTATGGGAAGGTGGTCTGGTTTCATTTTTGCACATATCTGTGCAATTCTCCCAACACTGTTTATTGACTAGACTGTCTTTACCCCACTGTATGTTCTTGCCTCCTTTGTCAAATATTAATCAACCATAAAGACACAGATTTATTTCTGAGCTTTCTAGTCTATTCCATTGATTGTTATATTTGTTTTTATGCCATTACCATATTATTTTATTAATTTAGCCTTGTATCTATTACATATTTCAATGTTAGGTAGTATGATTCCTCTAACTTTTTTCTTCATTCTAAAGATTGCTGTGGCAATTTGGGGTCTTCTGTGGTTCCATAAAAATTTTTGGAATATTTGTTCTGGTTCTGTGAGATAAGCTACTGGTATCTTGATAAAAATTGCATTGAAGCTATAGATGCTTTGGGTAGTACAGGCATATTAATGGTGTTAATTCTTCCTATTAATGTACACGGTATCTGCCACAACCTATTTGTAACATCTTCATTTTTTTCCCTCAGCATCTTATATTTTTTCAAATATAGGTTTTTTACATCTTTGGTTAATTTTTTAAAAATGTTTTGATGTAATTGTAAATGAGGTTGTTTTTTTAGCTTCTCTTTCTAATAGTTCATTATTGGCATATAAAAATGCAACTGATTTCTGGATATTTTGTATCCTGCTACTTTATTGAATCCATGTATCAGTTCCAGTAGTTTCTAGGTGAGATCTTTAGGGTTCTTTATGTATAGTACCATGTAATGTGCAAATAATGACAGTTTTAGTTGTTCCATTCCAATATAATGTCTTTCATTTCTTCTTGCTTGATTGCTGTGGCAAGGCCTTCTAGTGCTATGTTGAGAAAGAGCAGTGAATGGACATCCTTGACTTGTTCCTGATCTTAAAGGAATCACTTTTAATATTTGCCCATTCAGTGTGATGTTAGTGATCATAAAAGAACTTCATTATGTTGAAGTTATATCTCCTTTAATCCCACTTTGCTGAGAGTTTTGTCATAAATGCAGGCTGAATTTTATAAAAATGTTTTTTCTGCAATTATTGAAATGATCATTTGACTTCCATGTTTCATTTTGTTTATGTGGTGTATTGAATTTATTGATTTGTGGATATCGTACCAACTATGCATCCCCAGAATAAATCCCACTTAGCCAGGGGGTATAACTTCTTAATATATTGCTATAGCAGATTACAAATATTTTGTTGAGGATTTGAATATCTATGAGAAGGGGTCCCTCAAAAAAAGAAACAGAAGTATCTTCTAGAGGGCAGACCCCTGTAGTACAGGCTTCTACTGCTATGTGAGTGTTTGCAGAACCCATCTGTATCAGTATAGCTGGCATTGTTGTTAATGGCTGCATTCAGTTACAGTAAATTTTTTTGAAGATTATTTCAGTGTGTTCACTTATTTCATGATGTATGATTTATAAGCACACCTGCCCACACTGTGCTGAGTGTTCAGCACCATTTGACTAAAAACAGCGTGACCCTTGTTCATTCACCCAATCTTGCCCCCAAGTGACTTTTTTGTTTGTTTGATTCCCTGGATGAAAAAAAAATCCTCAAATGAGAACATTTTCTCAATGTGGAAGAGGTTAAACAAACCAAATCAAAACAAAACAAAACAAAAATACCCCCAAACAGCAGAAGCACTAAAAAGCATCAGAATTAATGTTTCCAAAAACTGTTTTGAGCAGTGGAAAATATGTCTTGATAGGTATATTTCATCAAATGGAGAATAGTTTGAAGGTGACTGAAAAATGTAAAATACACAATTTTTTATAAATAAATTCTGATGTTTTTGGGGGTTCTCCCTCATATATTCATCAGAAATATTGGCCTATATTTTTTTCTTTCTAGTGTTTTTACCTGGTTTTAGAATTAGGATGATGCTGACCTCATAACATGAGCTTAGGGGTCTTCCATCCTCATGAATTTTTTAAATAGTCTTGACTGGTTCCACAGCTCTGGGGTCACACTTAACAATGCAGTCTCTGCCACAAGATTAAGCACACACTTACTAAAAGGGCTTATTTTTTTTTTTGCATCTGCTCAGTAATATATATGACAATTCCCTTTAAAATGACAAAAATGCTATTTCAGATAAAAACAAATATATGTGAGCAGACACAAAAACAACACCTATTGTAAGATTCCATTCATAGGAACCTTCTAGGATAGGTAAAAGGGCAGAGACAGAAAGTACATCAGGGGTTGCCAGGGGTAGGAGTGGGGAGTGAGTACTTCCAATGCAGGGTTTCCTTTTGGGTTGATGGAACATCCTACAACTAGACAGTGGTGATGCTTGCACAGCACTGGTAATGTATGTCATACTCAGAAATGGCACAATTTAAAACATAACCAGTAACTTTTATTTATAATTTATAGCCAATTATAATAATAAATCACACCATAAAGAAAAATAAAGAAAAATCAAAAATAGAAAAGTCATAGAGGTGAACGAAAGCAGATTCTGGTAGGAAAAGGAGTATAGGTTCAACAAGAAGCTCTAGAGGTGTCCCTGAGACATGGTCCAGAGGAAGCTCCTCCACTGCTGCAAAAACCAGGCCAGGTTCATGGGAAGGTTCTTCAGTCAGGGTCACTAATCTTGTCAGGTAGCGAAGTCACTGCTCTTGCCTGAGGAGTTGCTTGGGGTAGGGGATCCAGGCAGTGACCTCACTTTCTAATGACAGAGCCCAGCAGAACTTGGAACCCTGGTATCCAGGCAACCACATTCTAAAACAGTCTCTAGCCTGCTCACTTTGGCTAGAGAATTTGCAAAGATAAAATGTCTAGCTGTTATCTGCCTGTGATTCAATGCCTTGGCCTCAACAGAGGCAAGAATGGTAGTATATTCCGCCACTGCTGCCGGTGATTACGAAATTATCCTAGACGCCTGTGGCCCATTTCAGGGCAAAATCCACAGGTAACACAGGAAATCCCTGGGTGGTTTTGTTTGGGTCAGGCCACTACTCCAGTCCCATCTGGGCTGCCCTGTGTCATCTCCCTCTGTGTGTGTGTGTGTGTGTGTGTGTGTGTGTGTGTGTGTGTATGAGGTTCATGTGGGAACCCTGCCCTGAGCAGCAAGAAGTGAGAAGCCTGGTAAGCCAGTCATGTTCACACCCCAGGTCAAGGCTGGCTGGATAGATTTGGAATATGGTGTCCTCTTCCTGAGGTTTATCCTGAAGTCTAGAGATGAATCTCATTTACCCTCAGTGGAGGTCTGTGCAAACACAAGACTGGGACTGATTCTAAAGCAGAAAGGTCCAGTGGACAAAAGCTGCAGCAACTAGGGTCAGGCAGGGGTTGAGGTCTCCCAACCAGTTACTAGTCATTGTTATTGCAGATCTCAACCCAACCCAGAGAGAAAGAGGAGGGTGACAGAGATGTCTGCCTGGTCTGCACAAGTGTTGAGGATGTCCTCCACACCACCAATGACCAGTACAAGGAAAAAGTGCCTGAATACATCCAGTGGTATGGGGAACCAAAATGCATGGATAAACAAAGAAGGACGCCTACCTCGAATTTACCCAGGCTCCAAAACAAGGTGACAATTTTTGACATCAACATAGACAGTGGAGTCCATGTTATATACACTGGAGCAGATTATCTGAAAACCAAAAAGTCAGACACCAAGGGTAAGGAGGAGGAAAAGAGGAGGTGGGAAAAAGAGTGGAAGTACAGATTTCATTGTGGGAAGAGGCTGGTGCCAGACACACAGGGAACACCTGAAGAGGCTGGCAAGAAGCAAAGACAGGCTGCAGAGCAAACAGGAGCCGAATTTACACAGGGAGGGAATTGCGGCAAGTGCTGCTCACTGCAGCTCTTCTGAAAGGCCTGGGCTACATTCTGTCTGTGGGAGGCAAATGGAAATACAGGCAAATAGGTGATCTTTTCTCCTCTCCCAACTTTACAACCAGCCCATTAGCAGCTTCTTGATGAAGACCACAATAACATCTCCAAAAGTGACAGGCAGGTGCTCAATTCCACCAAGCACCACACCAGACCCAAAGTCACTGTCACCACCGAGGAGTCTGGAGAAGCAAGGAGGAGGCATGGCTACAAAAGGACACCCCAACTGGACCAACTCAGCCACCAACAGAAGCTGCACATTACTGTCGGCAACATGGAAGATAATGCTCATGTTAATATAATCGTGTCAGATGACCTTGAGCACAAGGACTCTGTGCCCAAGGGTGAGAGATTGAGGGAGACAGGGCTGGGGTCAGGGAGAAGTTACACATCAGCTGATGTGGAGGAGTCTGTGCCAGACACACAGGGAGCACCCACAGAGAATGAGCCAGGAACAAGGCCCAACCTTCAGACCACCCACTGCTAGATTCTCAGTGGAGAGGTCTTCCTGGGGTGGGCACTGGGATTCAGCTTTTCTGGGACCCTATGGCTATTTTGTGTGTGTTCAGGGCCATTGGAGATGTAAGAACATAAATGATCTCTCTCCTTTCACAAATACAAAAACAGTCCATTAGGAAAAGCAGGTAGACAGAAATTCTACCAGTTTACCGGTGTTGGGCAGTTGCACGACAGTACTGAGGGTTAGCTCAGGTCTGAAGTAACTATCACCACCCCTATACTTGAAGAACAATGGCCTAGGAATGACAAAAAAAAAAAACATTCCCAGAAACAACCCAAACTACGCAGAAACACGACTCTTGTTGAAAATTTCCTGGAGCATGGAAGTGAGCAAAGTGACAAAGAGCAATAAAGTTGGAAGCCCCTGGGTGAGCAGTTGGGTGACATAAAGAAGCATGGGAGAGTATTCGAAGGCCAGTTCAAATGGGGGAGAGTCACGCTAAAGCATTCAGGGAGTCAATACAAAAGTGGGCCAGGAGCAGAAAACTCTTTCAGAAAAAACCCAACTGTTGAAATGACAGCATAGAGGAGCTCCAAGGGTCGGACTAAAAAGTAAATCATTAAGTGGCCTGGGTTATTTCTGTCACATGGGGGCCTTCAGAGGTGTGAAGGAGTGTGATCCTTTCCTTTCTCTGAACTACAGCTGCAACCGAGGAGAAACAGTGGGATAGTGACACTGCACGCCCTGTCGCCGTACAGGAAGGGCAGCAGCCCGACCACACTGGGTGCCAGAGCGCCACCGAAATCTCTGTCACCAACCAGAGCTGTGGGGAACCAGGTATTCTCCTTGGCCGGCTGGCGTCATGTTTCCTGCAGCCACCCCCGATCCAAACAAATATGACAGTTCCCGACCGTGACCTGGAACAAGGGGCCCATGTCCATTTCAGCGGGTCAAGGAAACTGGAGCCCCAACGCTCAGGGCCCTTGGGTGAGCAGTTGGGGGAGGTCAAGGGGGGTTCAGGGTGCAATTGCACTTGATGAAGGGTAGGGTTCCAACAAGACACAGGAGGAGTACCAGCCGTGGCTGTCCAAGGGCAAAGAGTTTCAGCCCAGCCTCCTGCTAGTGGGGCTTAAGGGTGGTGTGTCCTGACTCTGGCCCCCCCTCGAGCACTCACTCCCTGGCCATGTTCTGTTAGTGGTAGGCCATTGGAGCGGCATGCAAGCGGGTGATCTTTGTGCTTCTCTCAATACAGCCACACTCCAGCTGGAGCAAAGGGACCGCCAGCAGCCAAGCCTCTTCCCTAACAACAAGGGGCGGGATGGACCCAAAAACGAGGACCTTCGCTCCCCAGAAGATCCAGCCTCCAAACACGGTACTGGGAATGAAGGCTCTCTCCGCACTCCACAAAAGAAGCGTCTCCTGATGCCCTGAAGAAACACACAGTTCTCATAGTTTTCAAAGGCAACCTCCTGCATGCCCTGATTGTGAATAATCCTTGCCAGGAGATCCGGAGCCACATCACTGTTCTCCGAAGGGTGAGAAGTTGATGGAACTGTGATGATTTGGGGGAGAAATGACAGGCCAGCCTTTACGGAGGAGTGTGTGCCAGAGGTGCACGGAGTACGCAGACAGGTTGGCCGGGAGCCAGGCTTCTCTTCGGGTCTCACCACGGTTGATTGTCAATAGAGAGCGTAACCTGGGGCTGGTGTTGGGTTGCAACTGTGGATGCTCTGGCTCATTTCAGTGTGTATGAGGCTATTGGAGTTGAAGGGACATGTGTGATGTTGTCTCCTCTCAGTTACAGATCCAGTCCAGCAGGGGCAACGTGCACACAGAGATTCCCGTCAGTTTTTTACCAGTGTCCTACAAAGTCCTGAGCCCTATGTAGGATGCACCTGCTCCAAGGTGAACATCGCCATGCCAAGACCTAGAGAACAAGCTTCTGGGAGGAGCTTTAAAAGGAAACGCTCCAAGGAGTCACCTGTGTTCCCCAGAAAAGTGCCTAGTGTTGACACCTATCGATACAATGGAGCCCGTGTTTGTGGAAGAGAGCCAGGTGACCAAGAGCCTAAAAATTCCGAGCCTATTGGTGAGCAGTTGAGGGATATGAAGACTAGAAGGGATAGTATTTGTAGAGCACCTGGGCAGAGGAACAGTGTAAGAGACACAGTAAGCCAACTCTGAAGCGGTAGGAGCAAAGAAGTGGGTCAGACCATCCATATGTTGTTATGTCTCTGGTGAGGTATTGTATAATTCTGTCCCAGCTCCTTTTCTCTGTGGGGCTTTGCCTTTTGCTGTTAGTTGCGGGCCTTTGGAGATGTACGCAGGAGTGCGATCCTTTCCCTTCTCTGAACTACAGCTGCAACCAAGGAGGAGCAACGGGACAGTGACACTACACGCCCTGTCGCCATACAGGAAGGGCAGCAGCCCGACCACGCTGGGCGCCAGAGTGCCACCAAAATCTCTGTTACCAACCTGAGCTGTGGGGATCCAGGTACTCTCCTTGGCCAACTGGCAATATGTTTCCTGCAGCCACTCCCGTTCCAACCAATTATGACAATTCCCGACTGTGTCCTGGAACAAGGGGCCCATGTCCAGTTCAGTGGGCCAAGAAAACTGGATTCCAAACGTTCAGGGCCCATGTGTGAGCAGTTGGGGAGATCAAGGAGGGTTCAGTGTACAATTGCATTTGAGCAATAGGCAGGGCTCCAGCAAGAGACAGGATGTGTACCAGCCCTGTCTGTCTGGGAACAAACAGTTTCAGACCAGCCAGCTGCTATCCTGCGTGTCAGTAGGGCATAATTGGGGTGTGTTCTTGCTCTGGTTCTCAGGCACTGACTCTTTGGCCGTGTTCTGTTAGTGGGAGGTCATTGGCGTTGCATGCAAGTGGGTGATCTTGTCTTTCTCACAACTACGGTGGCAGCCCAGCTAGAATAAAAGGACAGTCAGGAACCAAGCCTCTTCTCTAACAGCAAGGGGCGGGAGGGCCCCAGTAACGAGGACCCTGGCTCCCAAGAAGATCCAGCAGCCTACCACCAGACTGGAGTAGAAGGTCTTCTCCACACTCTGCAAAAGAAGGTCCTCTCCACACTCTGCAAAAGAAGCGTCTCCTGAAAGCCCGCAGGAACCACCCGATTCCCACAGTTTCTGAAGACAACCTGAAGAAGTGTGCCCTGAGTGTTATTAAGTCAGGCTGGGAGATTAGGAGTCCCGGGGTTCTTCTTTCAAGGGTAAGAATTTGATGGAACTGTGATGTTTGTGGGAGTAGTGACTGGCCAGTTTCTATGGAGGAGTGTTCCCAAAGGCATGAATCATGCAGAGAGGCTGACTGGGAGCCAGGTTGTGCTTCAGACCACTCTGCGGTGGATTGTCAGTAGAGAGGGTGTCCTGGAGTGGGTTTTGGGCTGAAGAGCTGGATGCTCTGGCTCATTTCTGTGTCGGGGTCCATTGGAAATGGAAGCACACGTGTGATATTTCTTCATCTCACAAATACCCAACCAGTCCTTCAGGAGTAGTGGTGTACAGAGATTCCTTCCAATTGTTTAATTTTGTTAGTCTGGAATAGGACTCCTTAAGGATTTCATTATGTCAACAGTAACTTTCTACTTGGTGAGACCTATGGAACCAGGGACTGGGTATGTTCGGAAAGAAAATTTTCCCAGAAGTTGTCCAAGCTCCCCTTATGTGACTATTTTGAACTCCTTCTGGAGCATGGTGCTTGTGTCCATTGAAGTGAACCTAGTGATCAAGAGCTTAAAATTCAGTATACTTCAGTGAGCATTTCATGGCCTTCAAGGAAGATTCAGGAAGGTGGCTGGCAATCTTTGTCAAGGTTAGGCAAGACACAAGTGAAGTACTTCTTTGTCTAGGTGGAGGTAAAGAATAAGTTCATTCTTCCCGCCTCCTGTAATGCCCGTGGGAGTGATTCTGTGGTTGGACCTGGCTTTGGCTTCTTTTGGAAGTGTTGGCTGTTTTCAGTTCTTGGATGGTATTTCAAAATGCATGCTTGTGGTCTTTTCCTTCTCACAACTTCAGCATCACCACAACAGGAAATGCTGGACTATAGAGACACATGCCTCATGTCCATCAATCATGGATTAATGGGATCCAATATTGAGAACCTGAGTACCCCTCTAGTGCATGTCATCAACCAGCCTTCAAGGCAACCAGGTCCTGTTAATGACCTGAAAAAAAGCACACTTCTGAAGCTGCCCAGTCTCCACTATAAGGTTTCTATCTCTGTCTCTCACCTCGAGCGGGGTGCCCTTATTTACAGAACCAGCCAGATGATTCTGTAACCCAAAGAATCTGCACCCAAGTGTGAGAAATTGAGGGACACTGGAATGGGTTGTGGGTGTAGTTACTGGCCAGCTTATGTGGAGGAGCTGGTGCCAGACACACAGGTAGTGTCTACAGAGGCTGCGCCAGGAGCAAAGACAGGCTTTAGATGATCTGTTTAATGGCCTTTCTAGGGGATTTGCCTTGGGCTTCATCTTGTCTAGAAAGCTCATACTATGTTCTGTGTTTGTAGAGCTTATGGAAATGCAAGCATGCGGTTGAAATTTTCTTTTCTTGAAACCTTATTGGGGGTCCAGTAAGCTGAGCCACTCCTATGCGTCAACATCTGTTGCACATCCAGAGGACCTCCATGCAGGGACAGTCTTGTAGGCTGATCCACTACTGAAGAGCTCCACTGCCTGGGCTGGGCAACATGATCTGACCTGACTGTGACTCCACCATGCCTTCTGGATGAATCTGTCTTCAAATTTTCCCTGGTTCTTGATACAAAGAAAGGTGATTTGGATAATGTACCATGGCCATCTCTAGAGCTAATAACCATTCCAGCAGTTCCCCTACCTTCAGCAGGAAGTTGCTTTACTGCCTTTCTGTGACCCCTTTCTTTCCTTTAATTGTTGTTTTTCTCCAAGCAGTGGTTAAATTTAGGCATTCAATAAAATGTATTGTTTATAGTGTAAATTGTGCCATTCCTGTGTATGCAGTACATTCACAATGTTGTGCAAGCATCATCACCATCTAATTGCAGGATGTTCCATCTGCCCTAAAGGAAACCCTACACTAGAAGTGTTTCCTCCTCACTCCTCCTGCTCTGGCAACCCCTGATGTGCTTTCTGTCTTGTCCTTTACCTGCTCTGGACGTTTCCTATAAATGGAATGTTACAATAGGTGCCTTTTTGATTTGCTTACATATTTTTGTTATTTGAAAGGAAAATTGCAGATGGATTAGTGATCAAATGTGAAAAAAGAAGCCCTTTTGGTAAGTGTGTGCATAATCTCGGGGTGGAGACTGCTGTGCTGTGTGACTGCAGGTTCAAAAGCCAGTTAGGCTGGCTCTGCTGGTGCAGAAAATGATATTGAGAAAAATGAAGAAATCTGGGAAAAAGAAAAACCACAAACTGGAAAGCAATCTTCACAACCTAAAGCCAGAGAAAGGTTTAACATCCCTGTGGTACAGCAAACTCTCGAAAGTCTGTATTATCTAAAGGGACACAGAGCAAATACAGACACTTCCATCGAGAGGCAGTGCACACGTCATTACATGTCAGAGTTGCCCAACCTCCCCATAGGGGACAAACACATTGTAAACACTGGGGACAGAGCACTGTCACCATCAGAACACAGGTTTCTGCTCTGGTGGCAACCAGCCCTGGTGACAAAGTGAAGAAGTAGAGGCCCAGCAGATCCCTGTGAGAGAAAAGGAAAAGACCCCTCCTTTGGGAAAACACTGTGCATCAAAGCTCCACAGGTGCGCACCTTCATCTGGCACTGCTTATCCTAGGAGGTTACCCCACAGAAATTCTTGCACAATTGTTCAAAGATGTATTTTTGAGATAGCCATCCGGACGCTGATATATTTGCTGGGAACTGGAAAAAACACTAATGTCCATGGAGAGGGGATGGGATCCACCAATCCTGGTCCACATGGATGAGGGAAGCTGAGCAGCTGCTAAAAGGGGGGCAGGGGTGTTTCCATGCGGACAGATAAAGACCTCAGGGGGCCTTTCATGTGACTCACATGGACCAACTGTGTGCATCCATGGTCCCACCTGTTGGACCACATACATGTAATTTCCACAAGCAGGCACACATATGTGAAAATCATTTTTCCTGTGACAGCGAGAGACAAACAGAATGAGAGAGGCGGTGTCTGAGAGATTCCCACCAAGCCACTCATGATGATTCCCTCTGGGATGGGACTTGCAAATCTCTTATTTTTTCCTTGAGGTGACACCTACATTTTTTTGTAATGCATGTATGACTTTGATAGTTTGAAGGACTAAGCAAAAAGGAAAGAGGACTGTGGACATGGACAACAGTGTGGATTGCTGGGGGGGGGGCGGTGGAGAGCTGTAAGGAGACTAAATGGTAATAGAAAAAGTACAATAAAGATTAAATTAAAAAAATTAAAGTAATACATTCAACATTATCCATTTATCACTCATTTATAGAATAAGATACTGTATTTAGTTTTTAATTTTTAAAGGATTTGTGACAAAAAAATTAAGGTTTATTATAGTACAGTAATGAATTCTAAAGCAATTCAGAATTAAGTGGAGAACAAAGCCCTCCCAGGGGAGAGCCCTGATGAGGGTGGCTCACCTTTCCCATCCTATGTGTGTGCTTTGTATCAGCATGTGCACATGTATGTGCCTATGTTCTCATGCTCATGTATGCCTTTGTGGATGCTTGTGCTTGTTCATGTGTGTGCATGTGCATGTACACCTGGAATGTTGGACTGGGAGGATTCCGAGGTGTGAGACCTACTGAAACCTCATTTCCCTAGGGGCGGACACTGCCAGTCAGTCCTCTTTGTCGTTGGCCTATTCAATGTCCCCACATCAGAGTTTCTGTAGTCCCTGCTGTTTCCAATTTTTCACTCTCATCGTCATATTAAAGGGAACATATGTGTCCACATATCTTTATTTATTTAGGACAGGTCTCTAGAAGTGGAGATTCTTGGTCTAATGTAAACACAATTTTAAGTTTTTGGGCCCAGTCCCCTCCATCTGAGGTCACCTTGTCCACTTTGAGCTTTATTTGGGAAAGTAGGCATGCTGAGACCTGGGGCTGAAAACTCAGGGACAGAGGGAGAAGGAGGGGCTGGGATTGAAGATGATGAAAGTACCTGGGAGTGACACGCCCCTCTGGAAGGTCCCATCCATCCTTCCTGTGCCCTGCTTCATGTAACACCTACCCTCGTACCCCTAGCGAACACCATCCTCACCCTGCTCCATAACTCAGCTGAGCCTGAGCCGGGCAGCCTGGCCCTGCCATCCAGGACACAGGAGGGGGCAAGCCTGCACATCCTAGCCTACCCCTCTCTGTCAGGAAAGCAGGTCTAGAGAGGCTCGGCCAGTCACCAGGGACCACTATGAATGTACTCTATAGAGGTGAAGATCTCAGTTACCATGAGAGGACCCATAAGCTTGTGTGAGAAGCAACCTTACAAGGGGCCTCACAGAAGGTGCCAGGTCAGAGTATCAGGCTCAAGGCTTTGGCAGGTCACAGAACTCAAATCACATAAGCCTCCCAGTAGTGACCTCTGCCCTGGCCCTGTACCAGCCCCCAGCCCAAATACACAGCACATCCAGCTCCTGTGAGCGTGGCTCGGCTCAGTGGGGGAAAGGGAGAGAGCCTGCATCTTCTTCAAAGTCAGGTCAGGTGAGTGCACCTTGTCTGAGGCTGCCAAGTGAGCTGCAGTCAGTCACATAGCACTTGCGTGCCCAGAAATGGGACACCAGTGCTCAGAGCAGAGAACATAGGTCCTTGAGGTGGGACGTCATCAAGCTCTCCCTGGAGGAAGAGGAAGAAGCCCCTGATGGTAGGGGGAGCTGGAGAGAGGGGAGAGGAGGACATATTTGTGGATGTCAGTATTCTAACTGATTTTAACATAAGCCACAGGTTCAGACAAAGTGTTTTCAAGACACAGATTGATAAAGAACTGGTATCCAAATAACATAAAACTCTCAATCCTCAACAATATGAAAACAAAAACCCAATTAAAGGTGAGCATAAACTCTGGAAAGACACCCCACCACAGAAGTTACACAGATCTTGGGGGATGCAACATGGCGGCAGGATTGGTGGGAGGTACACTCCACTCCTCCCAGGACTAAGTGCGAATGACAATGAAATTAGAGAACAAATGAAGGCCAGCTGAACAGAAGTCTTGTAACCAAAGATTACAGAAGAAGCAATATCCAGAATGGTAGGAAGGACAGAGGCACAAAAAGCGCTGGCCTGGCAACCACATGTGGTAGTACAGAACTGCAGAGTTATCTCAGCAGCAAAGCTCCCCCTAAGGATTGAGGGGTCTCAACCTTGTGCCTGTCTCCCCAGTTTGGTGTACCAGAGCCTGGAACAAATCCCACTTGGTTAGGGTGTATAATCTTTTTAATGTATTGCTGGATTTGGTTTGCTAATAATTTGTTGAGAATGTTAGCATCTATGTTCATCAGTGATATTAGTTTGTAATTTTCTTTCTTTATAGTGTCTTTATTTGGCTTTGGAATTAGCAAGCATAATGATGGCCTCATAAAATGAACTTGGGAATCGTCCTTCCTCTTGGATTTTTTGGAATAAATTGAAAAGGATAAAATTAGTTCTTCTTTGAATGTTTGGTAAAATTTACCTGTGAAGCCATTTGGTCAGGACATTTTTTGTTTGGAGTTTTTGTTACTCCTTCAATATCTTTAGTTACATTCAATCTAGCCAGATTTTCTCATTTTTGTTGATGATGTTTTAGAAAATTGTATGTTTCTAAGAATTTATCAATTTTACCCAGATTGTCCAATTTATTGGTATATAGTTGTTCATAATATTTTTTACAATCCTTTTTATATGTCTGTGGTGTCAATTGTTACTTCTCCTGTTTGATTTGTGATTTTATTTATTTGATTCCTGCCTGTTTTTTCCTGTTGAATCTGGTTAAAGGTTTGTCAATCTTGTTTATATTTTCAGTGAACCAACTCGTGGATTCATTGATCTTTCATATTATTTTTTAGACTCTATTTTGTTTATTTCTGTTCTGGCTTTTATTATTTTCTTTGTAATACTCACTTTGGGTTTTGTTTGTTGTTCTTTCTCCAGTTTCTTTAAGTGTAAACTTAGGTTGTTTATTTGAGATTTTTCTTATTTCTTGAAATAAGACCATAATGCTATAAATTTCTCTCTTAAAACTGCTTTTTCTTTGTCCCATAGATTTTGGGTTGTGTTCTCTTTGTCATTTGTTTCAAAATATATTTTGATTTATTCCTTGATTTCATTGTTAAGTCATTCATTGTTTAGTAACATGTTATTTAGCTTCCATGTCTTTGTGTGTTTTTCAGGGTTTTATGTGTGTGTGCATGTACCTATGAGTTTGTTTACTTTCATACCACTATGGTCAGAGAAAATGTTTCATATGATTTCAATCTTCTTAAGTTTATTGAGACTTTTTTTGTGTCCTAACATGTGGTCTGTCCTAAATAATGTTTCATGTGCACTTGAGTAGAATTTACATTCTGCTGCTTCGGATGAAATACTCTGAAGAAATCAGTTAAATCCCTCTGATCTAGTGTATCCTTTAAGACCACAGTTTCTTTGTGGGAGTATATTCATTGATGTCAATGTGGTGTTAAAATCCTCCACTCTGACTGTATTACTGTTAATCTCTCCCTTTATGTTCATCAAGATTTGCTTTATTTATTTGGGTGCTCCTGTGTTGGGTGCATAAATGGTTAAAAAGGTTATATCTTCCTGTTGGCTTGCTCCCTTTATCATTATGTGGTGTTCTCCTTTGTCCTATATTACAACTTTGGTTTTAAAGTCTAGTTCTTCTGATATAAGTATTGCTACCCCAGTTTTTTTCATTCCTATTTTCATGAAATATCTTATTCCATTTCTTTACTTTAAGCCTATGTGTGTCTTTCATTCTGAGGTGGATTTCTTGTAGATAGCATATATATATGGGTCTTATTTTCTTATCTGTTGAGCTACTCTATGTGGTTTGATTGGAACATTTAAGCCAGTTATTTTTAAAGTGATTTTTAATAGGTATGTATTTATTGCCATTTTATTCTTTATAATTTTATTTCTCTTTTGTTTTTCTTATTTCTTTCTAAGACAGCTCTTGTAACATTTCTTGTATACTGGTTGTGGTAATTAACTCTTTCATATTTTTCTTGTCTGAGGAGGTTTTTTATCTGTCCTTCAGTTTTCAATGATAACCTTGCTAGACATAGTAGTCTTGGTTGTAGGTCTTTGCTATTCATCACTTTAAATATTTCAAGCCTATCTGTTCTGGACTAAAATGTTTCTGTTGAGAAATCAGATGACAGTCTTATGGAAGTACCCTTTTAAATAACTGTCATCCTGTTGCTACTTTTAAATTCTCTCTTTGTCTTTAACCTTTGCCATTTTAATTATGATGTGTCTTGTTGAGGGTCTCTTTGGGTTCATATAATTTGTGCCTCTCTGCACTTCCTGGACTGGTAGATCATTTTTCTCTAACAGGTTAGGGGCATTTTCAGTGATTATTTGTTTAAACAGTTTTTCAATTTTTTGTTCTCTCTCCTCTCCTTCTGGTACCCCTTTGATGCAGATGTTATGCTTCTTGTTGTCCCAAAGGTCCCTTACACTATCCTCACTTTTATAAAGTTCTTTTTTCTTTCTGCTGCTTTGACTGGGTGTTCACTGCTACCTTGTCCTCCAAATCACTGATTTGATTCTCTGCTTCACCTAACCTACTCTTTGTTTCTTCTAGTGTACTCTTCAGATATTGTATTGTTCATTTCTGACTGGGTATTTTTTACTTTTTCTATGTCATTTTTTTTGTGCTTATTACTTCTTTAAGTTATCACTGATTTTATCTATTCTTCCCCTAAGTTCCTTGAGCATCATTATAACCATTGTTTTGAACTCTTTATCTGGTAGACTGTTTGCTTCCATTTTATTTGTATTTATTTATTTATTTATTGAGATTTACCTAGGGCATGTTTATTTACCTTGAAGCATGTTTATTCTTCTCCAGTTTTGGTACTTCTTTGTGTTGGTTTCTGTGCATTAGGTTGATCTTTTATGTCTCCTCATCTTGGTAGAGTGACCTTATGTAATAGGTGTCCTGTGTGGCTCATTGGACATAGTCTGCCTGATCACTTGTGCTAGGTGCTGAAGGAATGTCCCTTGTGTGGGTTATATGAGTCCTTTATTATTTTATCCTTCACAAAAATTGTAGCTATTCTCTCTCTGTCTCTTTCTCCCCCTCTCTGTCTTTCTTTCTCCCTCAAGAATTTTCTGAAGGAGACAGGAAGAAGGGACTGGGTGAAAAAGGTGAAAGGCTTTAGAAGTATAAACTGATAGTTACAAAAGAACCACAGGAATGTAAAGCATATAGAACGTAGTCAATAATATTGTAATATCTATGTATAGTGCCAGGTGGGTACTTGAATTATCAGGGGGATTAATTCATAAATCATATAATTGTCTAACCACTGTGATGTACAGCTGCAACTAATATAAAATAATATTTAATGTCAACTGTAATTAGAAAATTCAAATTTCAAATACAATATACAGATGATATATCATAGAATGTACACTTGAAACCTATATAATTTTATTTACCAATGCTATCCCAATAAATTTAATTAAAAATAAATGAATAAAAATAAAAATTTAAAAATGCTGACTTCTGAGAATATGATAATCTAAAATTGTATTATCTTCCTGCTTACTCCAATATTCTCTGTAAAAGTATAAAGACCTTTTTTCTTTTGAGATGTTTATTACTTTCATATCAAATGATAAAAGTTAATGAAAAATTAGTGGTGGAGGAAGGTCACTGAAGACTCCAAATCTTCAGTTAAATGATTGCAATAATATAAGATGTTAACCTGAGACAACATGGAATGGCTAGTTGAATAAGAGAGATTAAAAATATCAACTAAAACTTTATAAAAACCACTTATAGAAAAAGGATTTTAGCAGCTATGTATATTGTCTTTTCTTACTTGTCACATACATTTATATTTGTATATATGAACTAATTTCCTTTTTATTTTATTTTTTTGGTATGAGTTAAATATTTTATTGTTTATGCTATTACAGCTGTCCCAATCTTTCCCCCTTTGTCCCCCTCCACCCTACTCACCCCCTCCTTCCATAGTCAATTCCCATACCATTGTCTGTCCACAGGTCCTTCATATAAGTTCTTTGAGTAATCCCTTCACCTTCTTTCAATCAGTCCCCTCCTTCCTCTCTCATTTTACAACTGTTGGTCTGTTCCATGTTTCTATGCCTCTGTTTTTATTTTGTTCTTCAGTTTGTTTTGTTTATTAGACTCCTCTTATAAAGTGAGCTCATATGATATTTGTCTTCTACTGACTCGCTAATTTCACTTAGCATAGTAGTCTTCCATTCCATCCATGCTGTCACAAAAGGTAGGAATTCCTTTTTTCTTTCTGCTGCATAGTATTCCATTGTGTAAATGTACCACAGTTTCTTCATCCACTCATCTACTGATGGGAATTTAGGCTGTTCCCAAATCTTAGCTATTGTAAGCAGAACTTCTGTGAACATGGGGATGCATAAGTTCTTTTAAATTGGTGTTTTGGGATTCTTTGGATACATCCGCAGCAGTGGAATCACTAGGTCACTGGTTCAAAAGGCAGTTTCATTTTTGTTTTTTTGAGGAAATTCTATTTTTTCTCACAGTGTCTGCACCAGTCTACATTCCCACCAACAAAGTACTAGAGTTCTTTTTTTCTTCATATCTTAACCAGTACCTGTTGTTTGTTGATTTATTGAGGATAGTTCAGGCAGTTGTGAGGCGACATCTCTTTGTGGTTTTCATTTGCATTTCTCTAATGGCTAGTGATGTTGAACATTTTTTCACACTTTAAATTTAATTTAAAAATATTGCATTAGAGCCCTGGCTGGTGTGGCTCAGTGGATTAAGTGATGGCTTGTGAACCAAAGGGTCCCTGATTCAATTCCCAGTCAGAGCACATGCCTCTCTGCTGGACAGGTCAGGTCCCCAGGAGGGGGCACGCAAGAGGCAACCACACATTGATGTTTCTCTCCCTCTCTTTCTCCCTCACTTCCCTTATGTCTAAAATAAATAAATAAAATCTTGAAAAAAAATTTCTACATATTAGTATAAGAAACTAGAAAATGGTAATATCTATGGCCAATTTGTTCCCTAATACTTAAATATTAGGATTTTTTTTAGGAATTGTGCCTGGAATTGTGCCTGGAAAAGTAGGTAAAAGAGTGATGTTATTCACCTATGTCAAGAAAAGAATAGACTTTGGACCCTCAGCAAACAGAAATATATATCAATTTATACCTTCATCATAAGAATCAAAATCAAAACTTCAATTATATCCAGGTTGGATCTGGTTACATTAGGACAGAACAGTGCTACTCTGTGGCTCCTCATCACAGCTTAGTAAAGATTTGCAAACTGTCCTACATAAATCCTGGGTAAACTAATTGAGGAAAATAATCTCTTTGTAAAAAGCTAAAGATGCCTCCTATGATTGTTTCTAACTGATTTGATCTTTGTTTTCATACTTCACCTATAACTTAATATGTGATATAAAAAAATAACAAAATACAAATTATTTTCTTTTAGCACTGTCCTAGTTTCATAGACTCAGAGAGGAATTTTATAATATCTGGAAGTAGCCACTTTAATTTTCTATTTTGGAACCAGTCTCTCTGTAAGGACAATTTAAAGAGAAATATTATCAACTATATTAAAGATACTGCATAAAAAAGAAGCAAGCCCTGGCCAGCGTGGCTTAGTTGGTTGAGTGGGTTGGGCATTGCTCTGCAAAGTGAAAAACTGCCGTTTTGATTCCAGGGCCTTGTCCCCCCACCCATTGTGGGCGTGGGAAAGGCAACCTATTGATGTTTCTTTCTCATATCAGTGTTTCTTTCCTTCTCTTTCTTTCGCCCTTTCCCTCCCTCTATATAAATAAATAATCTTTTTAAAGAAGATATGGCATTTCAAAGAAAAAACCTAAAACAGGATTTGGCATACTTTTTCTATACATATTTTACTTTGTTGGTCAGAAGGTTTCTGTTGCAATTACTCAACTCTGCTTTTGTGACATACAGAAAACTATAAATAATGTGGAAACAAATGGGTATGGCTGTGTTCCAATAAAACATTTTGTAAAAATAAGACATAGGCAAACTGGTAGATGATAATGAAATGAAAACATAAATGAAATCCAAAATTACAATGCAATTGGTGAACACATTTTTGTACATTGCAAAATATTGAATACACACAATTTTTGAATAGATAAATTGACAACACCAAATGCTGGTAAGAATCAGGAGAAATTAAATTACTCATACTTTTTGAAGGTAATATAAAATGTATCATCACCCTGGGAATGACTTAATAAAGTTATAAAACTATCATACGACCTAGCAATAGGGCCCATGAGCATTTTTCCTAAAGAATGCTGAAATTTTCATGACAAAAGAGTTTATAAGAGCATTACTCATCATAGCCAAAACACTGGAAACAACTCAGCCATCTTTCAACATTAAATAGCTAAACAAACTCTAGTATGTCTATACTATGGATTACTAATTAGAGTATATAGTAAAAGAATTGACTATTAATACAAACAACAATCTGGAATGATTGCAGGACATTTTGGTGAAGAAAAAAGGCCAACCTCAAAGAAGTTTTCAAAAGATTAAATACAGAGTGATTCCATTTATGCTTGAAACTACACAATTATAAAAACCAGATAACGGATTAATGTTTGTAAAGTTTTAATGAGGAAGTAGAGGCAAGTAACTATGTAAGGACAAATGAAGGATCTTTATGGTGAAAAAAAAATTGATCTGTGTCTTGACTGTATCAATGTCAGCATCTAATTTTGATGTTGTACTATAGCAGCCATTGGGGGAAACTCGGTAAATGGAACACAAAAACTTTCTGTATAATTTCTTATAACTACATATGAATTTTTAGTACTCTTAAAATGTTTAATTATAAATAAAAGAAAATATCAACATGCTTGGATTTTGAGAATGTGAGACTGTTTCTAGTAGAACTGATTTACAAAATGTATTAAAGGAACAAAGATTCTTTAGGCTAAAATCTAGAGATATGAGAAAGTAATTTAAACCTGCATGAAAAATAAAAAACACTTGTAAAACTAATTGGAAGGTAATTTAAAAAGACATTATAATTGCATATTTCTTCTTTTTCTCAATTAATTAAAAAAATTATATAAAATAATATGTATATAAATATAGAAAAGCACAAAAAAGGTAGGTGGGAACAATGCTGTACTAAAGTAAAGAAATAACACCAGATAATTAACATGAATATACAGAAACATGTTTAAAAAACAGAAATATTAAATAAGAAAGTTTAGTATGACCAAATCTGCAAATATTTATTTTCTATTTTTTTCTCTCAGCTTTTTTAAAAGATATAACATTACACAAGGTAATAACTGTAGCAGAATTTTTTGGGTTTGTAGTATATAGAGATGTAAATGTGTAACAAAATTAGCACAAAAAGAGAAAGAAGGAATTAATCTATAACGAACTAACATTTATACAGCCCATTGGAATTAATTTAGCATAAATTTAATAAGTTAAGGTAAATATTGTATACTCTAGAGCAATTACTAAAAATGAATGCAAACAATATTGAGAGAAATCATGAAATTGACTAAAATGTTACACTAGGAAGTATTGTCTCAATGAAATAGAAAAGCAATAAAAGAACTGAGGAAGAAAAAAGACATGAGATGTTAAAAAAACAAAGTCAAATATCAAAGATAAATCCAGTGATATCAATAATAACATGAAATGTGAATGAATTAAACAATGCAATCAAAGGCAGAGATTGACAGACTGCATAGAAAAGTAAGGTCTAACTATATATTGTCTGCTAGAGACATATTTTAGATTCAAAGACACAAGTAGGTTGAAAGAAAAAGAATGGGGAAAATACTCATGTAAACAATGACCATATCAAGGAGCAGCTATATTAATATCACTCTATATAGATACTAAAACAAAAAAAAGTGTTTCTAGAGATAAAAAGGAACATTTTATAATGGTACACATGTCAATCTATGAGATATGTATATAATAGTAAGAAACATACATAAACTAAAAAATAGCCTCCCCAATACAGGAAGCAAAACTGACAAAATGAAAGCAGAAATATGTAATTCAACAATAGAAACCTTTATTAACCTACTTTCAGTAATGCATATAACAGACAGAAGATTAGCAAGTCATAGAAAAATTTGCACTTCTAAAGAGACAAACATAGAACACTTCACCCAAAAGGAAGATGAGACACACTCTTCTCAAGGATAGGAACATTTGGAAGGTTTTTCCATGAGACACCATATTCTAAGTAATAGAACAAGCCTTGATACATTTAAAATGATTAAAATCAGAATAGTATGCACCTCAATCAAATATAATTAATTAAAAACCAAGAACAGAAGAAACAGTGGAAAATTCACAGAAGAATTGAAATTTCACAACCAAAAGATAAAAAAATAAAGAATTTAAAAAATGCTCTGAGGTGATTGAAAACAAACATGTGACATACCAAATATTCAAGATACAGAAGTGCTCAGGGAGAAATTTATATCATTAAACATCTATATTTGAAAAGAATGATTTCAAGTCAATACATTACATCTTTTATCTTAAGAAACTAAATCCAAAACAAGGAGAAAGGTGAAAATATTTTTAAAAGTAATTGTTTTAGAAGAACAATTTAATAAATTAACAAAACCAAAATAAAAAGCATCAATATTTATAAGAAAAGAGTAACGTCTCTGACCATAGATGGCATGATCTTGTACATAGAAAATCCTTGTAAATCCAATAAAAACTGTTAAAACTAATAAACAAGTTCAGAAAGCTTTCAGTATATGAGTACACAAAATTCAATCATATTTCTATACACTATTAATGAATAATCCAAAAATAAAATTAAGAAATCAATTCCTTTTACAATACCATAAAAATAAAATATTTACAAATAAATTAATAAAAAAAGAACAAAATGTGTACACTGAAAACAGCAAACTATTGCTGAAGATATTAAAGAACACCTAAATATAATAAAAGATATTACATGTTCATTGTTCAGAAGACAATATTGTTAAGATGGCAGTACTCCTGAAATTCAACTATAGATTCGAGGCAATGCCTGTCAAATTTCATATGGCTTATTTTGTAGAACTGACAATATGATCCTAAATTTCATGTGCAAATCCAAAGGACGAAGAATAGCGAAACAATCTTGAAAACAGAACACTTTTGTAGGGCTCACATCTACTGATTTTAAAACTTACTCTAGAAGTATAGTAATGAAAAGAACAAATGACAATAAAGAAGATAAATTCTACTTCATCATAATTAAAGACATTTTGCTTTAAATTACACAAGAAAGGAAATGAAACACAGCCTAGTGAATGGTAGAAAACATTTGCAAATAATATATATGACAAGGAACTCATAGCCAAAATAAATAAATAACATTTACAACTCAACAATAACAATACATACAACCCAACTGAAAATGGGCAAATATATAGATGCTTTTCCAAAGATAAGCAAATGGCAAATGAGTACATACAAATATAATTTATCATCATTAGTAAATAGTGTAATGTAAACCAACACCACAATGAGATATTGCTTCACACCCAAGAAGGGTGGCTGCCATAAAAAAATGCACATAGTAATAAGTATTGAAAAGCATATAGAAAAATTAGAACTTCATTGTTGGTGAGAATGTGAAATGGTGCAGTCACTTTTAAATTGACTTGGAGTTACCATATGACCTAGAAATTCTACTCCTTTCTATGTCCAAGATTATTGAAACCATGTATTCATACAAAAATTTACTCACAAATATTCATAGCAGCATTATTCTTAATAGTCAAAAATTTGAGACAACCCAAAGGTTTATCAACTAGTAAATGGATAAATAAGGTATATCTATACAATGGAATGTTACTGCACAACAAAAAGAAATAAAATAGTGGCCTATGCTACATACAGCATGGGCAAGAATTGAAAATGTTTCTCTAAGTGAAAGAAACAAGGCACAAAAAGCCATATATTGTATGATTCCATTTATATGAAACATCCAGAATAAGCAAATCTATAGAGACAGTTATTGTCTGAGGTTATGTGGTAGAGAGGACAGGATTTGTGACACAATTAAGAATGACTGCTAATAGGTACAGAGTTTCTTTTTGGAGTAACACAAATGTTCCAAATTGATTGTAGTGATGGTTACACATCTTTGTGAATATACAAAAAATGAAATTGTACATTTAAAATGAGTGAGTTTTATGCTATGAAAATTATATTTCATTAAAACTATTTAAAAACTGAGATAACACTTCACACTAATTAGCATGATTAAAATTTTAAAAGTCTGACAAGACCAAGTGTTAAGATGTGAAGCAATTGGAGCTCTGATATATTTTGTTGGAATTGTAAAACTCTACAGGAACTTTTACAGATTGTTTAGTACTTTCATAAGGAGTTAAAAACAATTACCATAAAATGAGTGATACAGTTTCTGTAAATCAACCAGGAGAAACAAAAATATATATTCATACAAGAGTGATATCTTAATGTTTATAGCAACTTTATTTATTATATATAGATTTAGAAGAAACATAAATGTCTACCAAAAAGCTAATATATAAGCTAATGTATTATTCACAAATTACCACAACAAATTATTGTGCTATAACAAAATGCTACAAACTTCGGGTATTTTGGAACTATGTGTAGCAAAGTGAACACAATCCAGAGTGCTATGCCATCTTCTCTGCCCTGGCTACCTCAGTCTTACCAGTGCTGGTCATGTCTGAAGGTCATGGTACTGAGAAAGTTCTTGAACTTCCTTTGTTGGTTGAAGATGAAGTTGAAGGTAACAAGAAATCCAAGTAGGCATTTTTGCTTCTTAAGAAACTTAAGGCCTGGAATGATAGGAAAAAGGTCAATGCCTGTCAGTGAAAAAGCTGGTTAGGGCACAATAAAAATTAAAAAAAAAAAAACAACTTTGCATCCAGTGCAGGGAACTTTGCGTCATCTATTGTGAGAACAACTGTATCAGCAAAGACTTCAGAAACATCTCTGGAATTACTCTGCTTAGTGTAAGCAAACTAAACATTTTGAAACTTGCTCCTGGTAGGCACGTGGGCTATTTCTGCATTTGGACTGAACGTGCTTTTCACAGGTTAGATAATCTATCAGCATGGCACTTGCTGTAAAGCTGCCTCCCTCCAGAGTAATTACAACATCCCCAAGCACAGGATGCTCAATATAGACCTTAGAAGAATCTTGAAAAGCTCAGAGATCCAAAAAGCCCTTCCTCTATTTTCAAAACCAACACGGTTTCAATGCTGCATCTCTCTGACAATTCTTCCATAGTCACATACTTCTGTACTTTTGGGGAGTTTTGCAATTGAATATTTCTAATTTAAAAAATAATTAATGTGGACTTACTCTTTAATCCAGAAAGTCCATTTCTAAGAAAATATTTTCTTATGGTTGGCATCAGAGAGGCATGCAACATTTATATGCATATTCATTTTATAATGTTGCATAGAGAAATTAGAAACAGCCAACTATACAAAGCAAGAGTAGAATTAGATTGTTTAGATATAACCATGAATTGCTATCAGTAATTGAAATGTTTGTATGCTAACAGCAGATCGTGACACAGGAAAAATGCAATATAAAAAAAGCTGCATATTTATCAAGATATAATTTTTGAACAAGAAAATATACAAAATTGTCAGTAGTATTTCTTCACTTATTATTGATGTTTATTATTTATGTCTTTCTGTATTTTATAAATCTAATATAAATGTGTATTATCTATAAACAACAAAACAAAAAGTATGTGCCTGCAATGTGACAAATACTAAATAAATAGTGGATGAATGAAAATAAAATTAAGTGTTCAAAGTAGTATAATATGACTGGATATGTTTAGGCTTGTAATGAATAGAGAGTTAAGTTGCTTCATATTTGTGTATTAAATTACACCTTGTGAAATTGCGAGTTTTACAGATAGAAAATAGTCAAGTATTAGCAATTTTCTATTTCGGCCTAATATATTGAGAATGAGATTTTAATAGATAAGTTATGGAGATAAATATCTACACAGAACACTTAATGCAAGAAAATATCCATTTCTGCCCCAAAGCAATCATAGTTACATTTTTAGGTATGAAGAATTAAAAGGACTTTACTAAGATATATTTCCCTTGGTGATCTTTTTTTATCCCCAAATTTTAGCTTAGATTTCATTTTTCTAGAGCAACAATATATGAGGTGATAATATCTGCAGTGCAGCTCACAAAAGCCCGTTTAACCCACAATATAGCTGAAATATAGTAGTAATTTTTCCACATAAAATCGCGTTCATGATAATGTTTCTATGGGGAGTTGAATGTACAGTTTATTTCTAAAGGAAACATTAGAAAACATGGCTCCCCTGGGACTAGAACCCATGTTCCCTTTGTTGTTCATTTTAGTGTGAATAAAACTGCCTGAAAATGCATGTGGCCCCGCATGAGCACCTTTCACTTTAAGCATTCATGGAGTGGGCCTGGTCATGCATATCCTTACTGCTTTCAGTCTGCTGCCCTGAGAAGATGAGTAGGCCAGGAATCTGACAGCTTGGGCTGTGTCCTGTTTCAGTCCCAGATTTGTTTAGTGCCTTTGTCAGGTCACTAAGGTGTTGTGTGATCAAATTTCCACGTCTGAGGAAAATATATTTCCTAACAATTTATTCACTGTGGTTGTTAGTAAATATTTTTTTAAAAATTGATTAAATGCTATTTACATAATGAAAGTTGTTACATAGTGTGGTTTTATAATAAAGACTAAGATTAGGCAACTGATTTTTAACTATGTGGACCTAAAGTGCAATTGCATACTATAAATAAAAACAACAAAAAACATTCCCTACATGGGTGTTTTTTTGTTGTTGAGTTCCATGTGTGCTTGTTCATTGTGTGTGAGTAATTAGAAGAGGGTAAAAAGGACAAAGAAGGGCCGAATAACCATGGGGAAATACATACACACAAACATAAGTGCACCCTCCAGTGAAGGTCATGTTTATAACAATATTTAGCCATGACATGTACTGTCCAATTCATAGAGTTTACTTCTCCTTTCTCTATTTGCCATGAACATGAATGCAGCTCAACTAATTGACACCTCAATATCACCTTGTTGGTATTTTGGATCCTTTGAGTTCTAACCCTTGCATCTCATTTAAAAAAAAAAAAAAAAAGATGTGTTTGGGAGACATCTAATTTAGGACTACTTAATTACCTGCTTATCCAGTCCTCTCCTCCTCCAGTTCCAAGTAGGATGTGAGACAACTATTTGGGACATTTAATAATTTTAGCCTCCAAGGTTTCTGACTTTGACTTATTTAAATATAAATGGGAAATCTGAAACATATAAATAAGACAGAGAATCTGAAAAGCCATCTTATTTTCTATTTGGATCAACACCTTCAAAGAACTTGATGTCATATGTCTTATCAGGGATATAAATGTATGTGTGTGTTTCTCTGTGTGTGTGTAATAAAGTGTGAGCATATGAGTATTGACAAGATGTTATTGGAACAAACATTTGCCAATTAGATATAGACTTATTTGTGTTGTTTTTGAGACTAAAATATTGCTATCTACTTCTCTATTTGCTTTTGTGATGACTTAAAAGTGTGGATATTAAAATCATGAAAAAATGGGTACAATGGATTAATATTTACTCAGAAGGATGTACACCAGGAGCCATCATTTGTGTTGTAATATAAAGCTTTCCATTAAATTCTGTTGCATTTTCCCCTTAATAATTCTAGAGAAAATATTCGTGAAGGGATTTTTTAAAGGGGATGGGTGATAGGAGGAGTTGTCAGTAGAGAACAGAAATTCTATGGTGCCCATTAAAATAATAACAAATCACATGAGAGGAAAAATTCTTTAAATTTCACTACCCTGAGTTTCATAGCTATCAGAGTTTAGCCTTTTGCCTTAATCATACATCCGATTCTATTTTAAGATAATGCAAATCACTTACTAGCTGTGTGCCTTTCATCTTTCATTGATTTATTGGTTATTTATTTGAAAATATTTATTTCCTGCTGTATTCCAAGCACTAAGGAGAGAGGTATAAAACATAAAGACTCAGTCTGTGGTAGACACTGTCAGTGCCTGGTCCATAGTGATCAGATATTATTACTAGGCACGCTGTACGATTCCCACCTGCCATTCTGCATCTGTGCTGAAGATCACCTGTGCTGAAGATCACTTGTGCCAGAACAGCAGAGTCCAGCAGTTCTCCCGGGCAAGCAGGAAGTAGTGAGAAATCAACAACCCTTTGGAGCAGCCGGTTTATTTTTTAATGAAAATTTTATTTTTTTAAAGATTTTATTTATTATTTATTTTTTAGAGAGGGGAGAGGAGGGGGAGAGGGAGAGAAACATCACTGTGTGGTTGCATCTCACATGCGCCCTGCTGGGGACCTGACCTGCAACCCAGGCATGTGCCCTGTACTGGAGATCGAACCAGCGACCCTTTGTTTTGCAGGTCGGTGCTCAATCCACTGAACCACACCAGCTAGACCCAGAGCAGTCTTTACTAATCACCCTCTGGAGTTACTATATAAATACCCTAGTTCCTTTTCCCTGTTACTAGGATAATAGGATTAGTATTCTGCTGGCCACTGTTTAGTAGTATACCCTTTATCACCTCTTATCCCCTACCTGTATTGCATTTCTTCTCCTTTTCTCTATTGGTGTAACCTGGATTTCCCAAATAACTGCTTTCACTTGAATCCTAATCTCAGGCCAGCTCTTGGGAGTACCAAATTATGATACAGTACCTGCTATCATGTAATTTATACTGTACTACTGTGTATCTTATAGTAAGGTCAGATGCTACCAACTTCAGAAAGTAGTCTAAATGCTCAGGAATGCACAGTATTCTAGGTACCCTGAACCAAAATTTCTGAACAAGGAGTTTAGTAATTTGTACTTTTAACTTGCTCTTAAGGTTTAGAATCATTGGCCCAATGGACAGCTTTGTGTTTGCAAGTCTTCTGGCCCTAACTTGAAAAGATATTGAGTCATAATGATTTAATAGATTTGTTTGTCTACTATTTAATATTTAAAGTATTAACAGATGTATGATTAAAGTAAAAATTTAAAGGAAAATTTACTTTTACTATTGCATTTAAAACATCAAAAGTGCATTAAAAATCATGAATATCTAAATATCAAATTCTTTTGGATTATCAAATTAACATTAAGATTTAGGCAAAAATTACATATACTAAAAGTAGAGCCATACACAGTAAATGCTATTGCTCTATTTGTGTTTTGATTAGAGTATTTTGTGTTTTGGCCAAGAATATTTTTAAACATTTAAACATTGTTTATTCACCCTTTAATCATTCAAAAAATATGTATTTAATAACACAAATATAGAGATAGAGAAGTAAAAAAGCAAGACATGGCTCCTACTGTCAAACAGAATATTTTTGTGAAATCTAGGACATTTTTACTAAAATATAAACTTAAAACACATTTCAAAAATGAGTATTAGCCCTAAATATCACATGAAAAGGAAAGTCATTATTAGTGATTGATAGTTATGGTTTCTTATTCTTAAAAAAAAAAAAAAAACACTTTACAACTTTCCGTACACCTTTGTCATTTCCCAGTAACTATAGTTAGTGAGAGGGATATATTTACCTCTTGTTCAGAAGAAATGGCATGCTGTATAGAAAGATGTGAATTTTTCCATCTTGTATGTACCTACAAAATTCTCCAAGTGGAAATTTCTGTTGTTGCATTTTTTTTTTTTTTTTTTTTTTTACCTTACACATGGCACAGGGAATTTGGTGAATGCTATTGTTTCAAGTGATTTCAAAATAGATGCTTCTAATCAATAAGATTAGAAAGCTTATTTATCTCTTAGGCAGGTAGGTCCTTGTCAAAGTCCAACTTTTCAAGAGGTCAGTCCTAGATACATGTAAGACAAATAGTCTCTCAAAATACAGAAACCGCATTTACACATTAGGTTTAGATCCAGAAGTGAAACTTACTGTTATACTTACATCTCATAACATTGAAAGTTAGGAATTCTGGTTATGGAAATTTTTAAGAAATTTGTTAGCATATAATACCGTTGCCTGAAACAAAATAAAAAAGAGTAACAATGTTTGTACAATATGGTTATACATTTAACAGCCCATTTTAATAGGCTCAAATGCTCATTTGAAACACTGTCATTATCTGCGTATTATATTGTGTTCACCAACCAAAGTTAAGTCTTCTTTCATCACTGTTTATTCTCCCTTTACCCTCCTCTATTTTCCACCACCCCCTTTTCTTCTGGTAATCACCATATTGTTATCTCTGTTTATAACTTTTTTTTTTTGCTTAATTCCATATCTTTTTAACCCTGTCCCCAACCCCATCTCCTCTGACAGCTATCAGTCTTTTCTCTGTATCTATGAATCTGTTTCTATTGTTTGTTATTTCCCATATCAAATATGTGAAATCTAATGAATAAAAAGATTATTTTGCTCATTAGATTTCACATATAAGTGAAATCAAATGGTGTTTGTCTTTATATGACTGGCTTATTTCACTCAGCATAATGCTCTCTAGGTCCATCCATGCTGTTGCAAAAAGTAAGATTTCTTTCTTTTTTTTCTTTTTTTTGGCTGAGTAATATTCCATTGTGTAAATAACAACAGCTTTTTTTAATCTGTTCATCTGTCACCCCAATAAATTCAATAATATATAAATAAATAAATAGCTCTCTATGATGAAAGCGATGTTTAGCAAATGTAATGATAGTCTGTTTTATAAAAGAAAATTCTTACATGTCTTCACAAGCCTTGACTGTCCAGCTTTTGCTTTCTCTACTGATTAGTTTGAAAAAACAGTGCTATATAATAATATAATAAAATATGTAGTGAAACTATTATTTGACTTAAAAAAGAAATACTGGCATAACCATTTCTTTCTGTATAACCTTACTTTTTTTTCTATTCTAAATCATGACCTCATTTGAGTTTTGCATTAGCAAGTCGCCTTCCCTGCACCACCTCAACCCCACCTTATCTTGGCTGTATTTTTGTATTTTAAAACTTGCTTCTGCCCGTTTGATTATTATTTCTCTGCCTGTTTTGCTCTCACATTATTTTTTCCTGCTCCCTCTGATTTATACTGCCTTTTCTCTGAAATCAATACGCTTGTTTTCATAACTGTTCCCTTTCTTTTGATCATTTTATATAAGCAATAATATTTATCACTATTCAAAATGATGGTATATTCTACTGGGCATAAAGGAAAAGACAATGTCAAAATAAACATTTGCCACTGAAGTTGAAGATGAGGAAAAATATTGGCAGTCTTAACACTTTCTGCATCACCAGATTTCATCTCACCATATGGTAGACAAAATGTGGAAAATAATGTTATTGATTATGTTTATCCTCTACTTCTATGGTATGCAATCTATATTATGCATGTTATAGAAGATCTTCTGTTGAAGGGAGAAGGATTTGTTTGCACCTTTGGACTTTTGTGGAGGTTAGAATGACATGGATTATCGAAGCTCATAGGTAAATTCTGATAGAAAGGGAATCCACATTTTGATGAGGGAAAATCAAACAGTGCAAATTTATGAAGAAAGGGAAATTAAACACTGTAAGGGCCAAGAGGGACAGAAAGATTTCAAAGTATTGCAAGGGAACTATAGCATATAAACAATGGAGGCGTGGACATACAGATGTATCCTAAAGATGAGCCCTGTGGATGACAGTGTTCTCAAAACTGGAATATGTGTGTGGACTGGGAGAAGGACAGGCATAATAAAGTAAGAGGTCCCTGATTTCTTCACGTCTTTTTCTTCTTTTATATCACACCCGTGTGGTTGAGATAGGGCTAGTAAGAATCTTTACATACATACTACTTTCAGTTTTTAAATTATCTTAAATTTTCTTATCTTCATATTAGTCAAAATACTTATGGTATGATCAACTTTTTTTCAGTTGTGTATAAAGGAAGAAAGAGGGCAAGGAAGCTGCCCACATTTTGGTACATATTAGTAAGACAGTCAATTGGGTGCAACATCCCAGAATGGTGCTGGGAGTAGCATATCAAGAAAAGGAGAAATATGAATTTTAGGGGAAGAACATGAGGCTCATATAGTCCATGTGCTTCCCGCATAAGCGCATTCTCTTCAGTGGTAACTTAGAAGTATTAGGTTTTATTTTGTGACTGAAGACTAACTTCTGGTAATTTGGGTGGATCATATATAGAACAAACATTTCAAAAATTTATATGGAATCATAAATGACCCCGAATAGCTACAGCAATTTTGAGAAAGAACAAAGTACAAAGGATCACATGAATCTTACATGAAACTGTATATTACAAGGCTCCTACAATCAAAACAGTCTGAAACAAGCATAAAAACAGATGCACAGATCAATGGAACAAAATAGAGAAACCAAAAATAAACTCATGTCTCTATGGCCAATTAATACTTGACAAAGGGGGCAGAAGCATAAAATGGAGGAAAAATTGTCTCTTCAAAAAATGGTGTTGGGAGATCTTTGCAAAAAAAAAATGAAATTAGACCACCAACTTACATCATATATAGAAATAAACTTGAGATGGATAAAAGACTTAAATATAAGTTGCAATGCCATAAAAATTTCTAGAGGAGAACATAGGCAGGAAATTCTCAGATATCTCAAGCAGTAATATTTTTACCAATATGTCCCCTAGAACAAGGGACATAAAGGAAAGAATAAACAAATGGGACTTCATCAAAATAAGAAACTTCTGTACGGCTAAAGAAAATATTAGCAAAATGGAAACTGGACAAACCATATGGGAAAATATATATTTGCCAATGATGCCTTGGACAAGGGTTTGATCTCCAAAATATATAAAGAACCGACATGACTTCAGTCCAAGGAGACAAACAATTCAATTAAAAGATGGGCAAAGGGCCTGCACAGACACTTCTCCAAGGAGGACATACACAGGGCCTAGAGACATACGAAAGGATGCTCAGCAACACTAGCCATCAGTGAGATGCAAAGTAAAACAACGAGATACTACTTCACACCTGTCAGAATGACCATCATAAAGAAATCAACAAACAGCAAGTGCTGGGGAGGTTGTGGAGAAAAGGGAACCCTAGTACACTGTTGGTGGGAATGCAGGCTGGTGCAGCCACTGTGGAAAATTGTTTGGAATTTCCTCAAAAACCTAAAAATGGAACTGCCTTTTGACCCAGCAATTTCACTGCTGGGATTATACCTTAACAATCCCAAAACACCAATTTAAAAGAATGTATGCACCCCAATGTTCATAGCAGCATAAAACCAAGTTTTGGAAGCAACCTAATTGTCCAACAGTAAATGATTGGATCAAAATCTATGGTACATTTACACAATGGAATACTATGCAGCAGGGAGAAATATAGAACTGCCAAAGTTCACAACAGCATGGATGGAAAAGGAGAGCACTATGCTAAGTGAAATAAGCCAGGGGGCGAAAGACAAATGCCGTATGATCTCACCTATAAGTGGAACCTAATCAACAAAACAAACAAGCAAGCAAAATAAAACCAGCAACATTGAGATAAAAAACAAACTGCCAGTAACCAGAGAGGAAGTGGGAGAGGGTAACAGGGAAAAATAAGGGGAAGGGTCAAGTCAAGGAACATGTGTAAAGGACCCATGGACAAAGCCAAAGTGGGGAGAGATTGAGGGTGGGACGTGGGGGCGCATGTAGCAGGAAAAAGTGGTGATGGGAAAATGGAGACAATTGTACTTGAACAAGAATAAAAAATAAGTTAAAAAAATAAATTAAATAAATACATTGTGTATATATATAGTGTGTGTGTATATGTATATATATTATTTTGCTTGCTCACATTCATTCTAAAAGAAAGAAAAATGATAAATTTTAATATCAGGAAACAGAGATAAAATTCAGAAGGGAATTGATAGTAATCCCTAGGATGAGGCTAAATGGAGATTCCAAGAGGGAACCAACAACAGTTATCCTGCAGAAGAAAAAGAAAAGAAAAGAGAAAAAAAGACTTTAGAATAAAGAAGAAAAGGAGAGAGCTTCAAGAAGCATTTATCTAAGAAAAAAATTGCACCGAAAAAATATGTGATGTGTGAACATAATGAATTTATGAGTAATCTTCTGGAGAAGAGTTGTGGTTTGAATTAATAACAAGTGACACTTAACCACACATAGATAATAAAATAATTATAAATGCAATTAAAACAAAAAGTTGTATGAAAAGAAAATAGATTAGAAATGTAAAATATCACATTAGCAAAGAATACAAAGTAGGTAATCACAACATGTGGATATTAAATATTGATCTAGTAAAAATATTTGAGTAATTTTGGGGGGATCATTGGGTCTGTGTATGTGTTCATTTGGTATGGTGGAAGTTGTGTGGTGGGCAGTAGTAAAAGGAAATTCCCATTTTTTGTTTTTTAAAATATTTATTTATTTTTAGAGAAGGAAAGGGAGGGAGAAAGGGAGAGAAATATCAATGTGTGGTTGCCTCTGGCATGCCCTCTACCTGGGGACCTGGCCCGCAACCCAGGCATGTGCCCTAAACCGGGAATCTAACTGGCGACCCATTTGTTCTCAGGCAAGCACTCAATCCACTGAGCAACACTGATCAGGACAGGAAATTCCTGTTTTTCATGGTAGAAATCCAGTGGATGACATCTGAATCTGAAATATCAATATATGGAGAAGAAATATCTTACTGATAAATGTGAATGTAAATTCCAGAAGAAACAGCTAAAGAAATTGAAGATGTTGGTACTAGGTATCAAAAATTTAAGGTGGTGACCTTTGATGCAGAGCACTGCTATATTTGATTATAAATTCTGCAGAGTTATTTGCTATTTTAAACTATGCACTGGTGAAACATTTGATATAAAACTACAGGACCATTGTTACCCATAGATAGTTTTTGTTAATTATAAAATTAACACAAAATTTTTCTTGGCAGGCATAAATGGTTACAGAGTTGGATGAATGCTGTGTGGGTTAAGTTTAGGCCCTATCTGTATCCTCAGTCAGAGACCCTTGATCAATGAAAAACCTGTACACCATCCTTCATAATAGTTGAATACCATGCAGCGGTTAAAACAGACTAACCTGAGACTAAATGACATGGAAATATGTTTGCTCTAATAAATACAAGAGATAAGGAATTACAAAGATTATTTGAATATTCTCATTTTGGTTAAAAGGAACTTTTAATAGCTATTTTAAATTGCATTAATATTATATAATTATTCTCTCTCACAAGATAAATCTCACATTTTTAGTTATCTGTAAGTAATAAAATTGTGAACAATTTTTAAACCACTTTATTTTCTCATTTTATTCAAGGAAAATACATTATTTGTATAATTTTGGTAGTAATATTTACCTTAAATAATACTTTTTTTAAATAAAATACCTCAATACTGAAAATAAAATTCTC
The DNA here is from genome assembly GCF_021234165.1 of Pteronotus mesoamericanus. Lineage (NCBI taxonomy): Eukaryota > Metazoa > Chordata > Mammalia > Chiroptera > Mormoopidae > Pteronotus > Pteronotus mesoamericanus. The sequence continues at coordinate 26,383,516 of NW_026555245.1, read as the reverse complement.
TTACGCATTGTCCTTTGTTAAGAGCCATGAAACAAAATGTAATATATTTTGGAAAGGGAACATTGGAGAAGTCTTTAAAGAAAAACAATCTGTTATTGCTGGGAAGACATATTCATAAAAGTTATTGATGAACCATTTCTTTCCAACTCCAGATGACAGGCTGCCTAGACAATTGCTACATTTAGGGCAATGCAAATAGCGGAGAGTTAGAGGATATTGTCAATGATACCCATTCCTGAAGGACTGGTAATCATTCAGATCAGAGTGACAGAATTATCTCAGTGAGAGCATACTCGTCTATATGTTTTAAAGTGTAGATCAGATGCCTGAGAACATTAGTAATGGGACATGATCAATGATGATGTGGATTAAATCCTGCCCTTTCAAAATGCACCCCATGGAATTTTATGAAAATAAGCAAGCCCATATAACTTACAGGACAGTTTATCAAAAGAATAATGACCAATATAATGTGATGTATTATACCAAGATTAAAATGCAAGAGATAAGTGGAGCCTTCCTAGCCGTAACGACAGAGGTAGGCAAATAGTTAATATGCACTTGATGATTTTTTTACCAAAAATTTATTATTATCATGATCGCAGCTTTGCTAGAAGAAGGAATTAATTCCTCTGCAAGTGTGCAGGAGTCAGTTTAGTAGAGGGAACTTCCATTGGGGATGGAAGTAAAGAAATTTAAGAAGATATTGCAAAAGCCTAGCTGTTAATAAATAGCTTTCCTGTATTAGTGATTATGAGAATTTCATAACATATTAAGCCAAACATTATTCAGTGATACTAAATTTGATTACTGCAGAAAGTGACCAAGATATCTGTGCAAAGTGAAATCACAATTAAATTATAATCAAACAGTATTTCAAGAAGAACTGAAATAATTAATGAGAACCAGAATCAGGCATGAAATGACCAGAAGATTTCTTTGTTACTGTATACATGCCTGCATTAAAAGGCAGATTTAATCAATTTTGAACATTGAGAAACTATAGGCAGTTTTAGGCTGCCAGATGAAAATACTTTTTTTTCCCATAACATCTTCCCATTTAATAATTCTTCCATACAAAGCAAAATTTCATTACAATTAACCTAGTATCAGTATGCTGCAGAGAAATATCATTGATTCTTTTCTTAACTGCCAGTGTAGAAATTGTCAGATGGCTCTCTTTCTTTAAAATATAACTATATTCATATCTGGTAACTATTATCCAATATCCCCTCAGCCACCTGTGATGCAGTATCAGTAATCCAAGTTACTCTAACCTCTCCTTAGAGGCCGAATTTTTCAGTAGCTAATAATCTTTGTAGCTTTCAACCGAGCACACTTCGACCCGACTACATCTCCATTTTTCTCCTGAGCTCAGAATTGAAGATATTATTCTAATGAGGGTTTGATCAGTATTGAGTATAATGCAATGATCATTTTTCAATTACAGTTTTTCCCAGTACATTTGTGTTTTTAATGTACATTTTTTATTCACATTTTAGTGTTTCTAATTCATAATTGACTTGTGATATGCTATGATCTCTAGATCATTTTCTGTTCTAATTATAGATAACTTTAATGTATCAACAACTGAAATTTCACCATCTCTTAGGAGTATCCCTTTTATATGCTTATTTTTTCTTGAAATAATATTGTTCTTTAAAATTCATAATACATATTTCACCCTTTAAAATGTATAATTCATATCTTGGTATTAGTAATGCATAAGATATATAATCACTTGAAGAATAATAAATAAAATCCTAATTTCTAGTCCAAGTTCTAACTTTAATTAAGCATTGTTTTTGGGAAAGACCATTTAACATTTTTTGTCAGTATTCTTCATAAAATAATAATGTTGGAAAAAGGGACATCTAGGATTTCTGTATCTCTAGCATTCTATGATTTACAAAAAAAATTACTTTCCATATCTAGGATAAGTATCAAATGAATAATTACTGAACATCTGCTGCCTGAGTCATACTAAATTAAACCCTGGAATAAAGCAATAAACAAAACATAACAATACATTGTTTATATTCTATATTGGGATATGTGATAAAAAATATAGTAGCCCTTATTAGTGTTAAGAGGAATGAAAGTATAGAAGATAATTAGGAAATAGTGAAGGGGTGGATTTTTAAATAGGGTGGGCATGGGAAGTTAAATAATTATATGGGAGAAACAACCTAAAGAAAACCAGCAAAGCTATTATTAAAAGAACACTCCAGGCAGAATGAATAACAAGTATAAAAGTCTTGAGGAAAGAATGCGACTGGAATATTTCAAAAGAAAGGATAGTAAGAAATGAGGTATTGGTAGTATCTAGGAGTGTATTGTAAAGATGTAGCCTCCACTTTGAGTCAGATAGGAGCTGCTAGAATGTTTTGAGGTCAAAACTGACGAGATTTAATGGTATCACTGTGGACGCTTTGTTAAACTAATATGGTGTAAAAGTAGTGATCAATTAGGACACTGTGACAGTAATTGAAGTGAGAAATCATGGTAGAAGGCTGTCCCATGGTCATTCGGACTACAGTAACAGTATTAGAGGGATGAGAAATAATTTAGTTCTGAATATATTTTAAAGTTACAACAGACAAAATATCCTGATGGGTCAGGTACAAGGTGTAAGAAAAAGAAAAATGTATGCAATGACATGAATGTATATCTCTATGGATATTTTGTAAAAGACTTCAAATGCACATAGGATTTGCATTTCCTAAGTTTTTAAAAGTTTTAATCTCTTACACACTACTAAAAGAGTCAAAATTTTTAACATTAATATATGAAAATGGTATGGTTTTCTGTAATAAATTAAAATATATTATTAGAATAATTTGATTTAAATAATCCTGACTTTATACCCTGTTTCCAGGTGGTATAGCTCTATGCATCTCAGTCTTTGTCTCTATGTCTAAATAAATATCTTTGTCTATCTAGGTAGAGAAACAGATAAATTTATTTTAGTCTCAAAACACTGTCTTGTATAACTAATAAAATTAGAATTTGATTATCATCATTCTACTCTGCAGTCATCATTGTAAAACTTTCTGCCAATCAGAATTTTTACCCCTAAAACAAATTTTTGTCCTCTTTTGACTGACAAGGGTGCAAAAGTGCCCAATGGGTATAAGTTCCCTAGAGGAAAATTGTAAAAAACCTCAGCTATTACTATATTGGATTTCGCTAGTCAGCTATTCGATTATTTGAGGGAATCCTCTAGTGTTTTCAGATAATTTCATATATTTTTAGAATAAATATAGATATTTAATGCTTCTAAATGAAACCTAAGAAAGAAAAACATATTTAATGATTGTAATAGGTGATAAGCATGTTTTTATTCTTTATTACAGTGTGATAAGATGAAGAGGAATAAAAGAAAGTGGGAAGAGGAAAACAGAGAATTTTTTTCCAAAGGAGGCTTTGAAAAATATGTTGATTTTAAAAATGGATAGATAGCTACTTCCAGAACTTGTTAGGAAAATGGTATTTGGATTAGAAAAAAGACATTCTTGAAATTCTCCTACTATATTAGTGACAATCTACCCTCTATGGGAAAGTTCTTTCAAATATTACTTGCTTTCAAAAAAAATATGGTATGTTTTTCCCATCACTAAGGAAGAAAAAATGAAGTTAATATTGCTATCATTATTACTAAATGTAGGAAATTTAAGTAGACTCTCAAAAGGGATGATAAAAACTGGCCCACAGTCATAATCATAGCACTTAAGGTCTGTTCAATTTTTTATTATTGCTTTTACTTTACACCCGCTGTGTTCATACTGTGCAGCTCTGAGAATGCATTAGCTGCAAGCACTAGTACTTCCAACAGTTCAGTTAACAACATATTCCAGTTACTGGGAGATATTGGGGCTCAGCAGACAATGTTAACAAAACAGTTATTGAGCAAGTCTAGAGGACACACAAGAAATTTCAAGTCAATAACTCAGAAATATTCTTTCAAAATTCACAGATATTCTTTTATATTTATTTTCATTAGAATCCTGGTTTTCTATTTGAGAGCTTGGCCAGAATACAAAGAAGGGCTTCTTTTTATTGTAATTGTAAACGTCTGTTTTTATAATAAATGATTTTAATTTCAAACTTGAAAAGATACAGGATGCTGTGTTTAGGTTGTGCAAGCAGAATTCTCACATATGTACCCACATAGGCACAATCACTGCCATCATCTCCCTAATCATCTTCTCTATTTTCACTAGTTTTCTCAAAGGGTTAAATTTGAGGCGATATATAAATGTTTGCATTTCTTTTTAGTTTTGTTAGTAAGACCCATTAACAATAATTCAGTACAGTAGCAAAATGCTTTATATTTGTGTGCTTGAGTTTTCCTGTGAAGCTCTTTCTGATCAAACATAAACATTTGATCACCACCAGTGAATACAGTATGTTATGTACAATACTTAAAATTGAAATGCGCCACCCTGAATGTGTCATAATGAATGTGACTCCCACTTTACACATTCTTTTGGTTTAATGCAATAAAGTGGACACTTGGAAGATATATGATACGTGGGCAATAGATAACGCATGAAAATGTATCGAGCAGTAACAGTTCATCTGAAATTATTTTAGTTAGCAGGCTTCTAGGAATAAAACTTACCACAAGTCCACTTACCTTTTCTATTTAATCATTCATTCATTCTATTCTTCTTTATTCCTTGTTTTATTCCATATCTCCTAAAACTTTCAACCAAGGAACAGAGTTTTTTGGTTACACCTATCACTATTTTAAGGATACAAGGTTGTTTTTTTTTTTAGTTTATACTTTGAGCTAACACTGTGCTGTACTGTATATTTTGATATTTTGACCTCTGAACTAAAGTCCTTTGGGTTGCTGGCAAAAAGTATTCCTTAAAGACTGTGTTTAGCTATTGCACTGGTTGGTACCATGTGCTTTTCTCACTTATTTGTGACGGTGGAGACTCTGTCCCGCAGAGCCACTCTGGGTTGCCATGGATGGGGAAATAAACTGTACCAGACACAATTTGCCTGTCAGGAGAAGGGGTTGGCGATCTCCTCTAGTGGAGAATGCCCTGAGCCCCTGTGCTCAAGGGCTTTTATTGAAAGGGTTATCAGTGGGAGTTAGGTAGCAGGAATGTACAAGTAATCACATTGCATCGCTATCTTAAGTTTACAGAATGTAGGTGATGTCTGAAGACAAATGGCAGAAACACACAGATTTGCATGGGTCTGAGATGAGTAAACATAAGAGTGCCAAATGGTTTAGGGTCAGGGTCTATGAATAATGTAAATTTCCTTCCTAGCGTGAGCCGGTTATCACAGTTTGAGGGAGAAACAAAGCATGCTTCAAGGCATGTAATTTACTTCTAAACCTGATTTCTCCCAGGAACCACCCCATCCAGTTTAGGGCTGTACCCACCTCTAGTATTGTTTCAAGCCTGAGCCTGGTGGGTGGAGCAGCCAAGAGATAAGGAGACTTCTTTCCAATAAAACGAGGACTCCTGCCATGACAAAGCCGAGGGGTAAGGGTCTTTTACCCCTTCTCCATGTCCCCCAAGTCCTTCCTTAATGGCCCCCATGTGAGTGTGCCTGTCTTAGGTTGCCCTTGCCATTGAGAGGTTTTACCATTAATTGACTAACCAGCCATCCTCTGGGGCCAAGCGGGGTGATGTGAGGGAGGCAGTGGCGCAGGTGGACAGGTTTTGTCTCCTCAGGGGCCTATTTTCCCAAGGCCTCCTTGCTTAGCTCCAGCCTTTGGGCTCTCACCCATCCATGAAGCTACAGTTCCTGAAACCAGGTGGGACGATTCCCAACAATATGCATTTTCTTTTTAAATATATTATTTTTTTACTTTTATTAAGTATATGCTGCTAGATTCTTGGAATATAACAGTGAGCAAATGCAGAGTTCTTACCCTTATGTTCATGAGGATTAAAAAGTTGAGTTTAGATTGCAAAAAAATCTTGACCTCTTAAATGTTGTTTCCTAAGACACCATCTGAGAGACTAGTCTGAAAGCTGGAAGCACTTACTCTTTAAAGGAAAGTGTAGTGCAACAAGGGAGATGGAAACAAGAACAAAGATAAGAATATATAAAGTCATCCTCATTGATGACTGAGTTTTGGAACATCACTCAGCAGTGATTAGCCATCTTCGATGTTCCTCAACTGTGACTTGTTAGTATTTAAGACAGATAATTTTCATTGACTTAATTACACAAACCAGCTTAGCTGTTTAGAGGAGATTTGTAAGCCTACCAAAACATTCCTTCTTACATCAAAGTGCTGGTATCCAATTTAAGAGTGCTTACTTTACTTGCGGCTTTTGCATCTGAGATAAATGAGCTTTCACTGTATCTTCCTTATCTCTTTCCTACTCATTGTAATACTAGCCCAGCTGACTATACACCTCCTGCCCACTGGATGGCCCTCTGGGGAATGAGGCCAGATTCAAGTGCTTTCTTTGGGAGTGTGGCACTTCTAAGGTTAGGGGACCTGTAAACTAGCAGAGCGGAGTCATGTGCTGATGTAAGAGCTGAACTGAACCTGTGTCTTGTTCACTCTGTGCCATTGCACACATCACATAATTTGAGTCACTTAGGCCATAGATTTAGTTATGTTTTGTCAAATATATTTGTTAAAAAAAACTTTAAATATGACTCCAAAAATTTTTATTTTTATTATATTTCTAATTTTAAGAAGATATTTATTTGTCCAAAATTGTCTTGCAGTAAGTAAGAAACTAAAGAAATTTAAGCATAAAATAACTCGAATGCATTTCTTAACATCTGCTTTTGCCCAACATCTGTTCAGCTTTATCCAATAAGTGCATGCTAGTTTTGCTTTGGGTAACCAACAACTACCCATTGAACCTACTCTTCATGAGACTATTAACAGTTGCTCATCCTCCTCTACACCATTGATTGGGCCATGTAACCTCAAGAACATTTTTTTTTTAATTGACAAGGAAAAAGTTACAAGTTAAGCTAAGATAGATTTGGAAGAGGATTAAAATTTTAAACAAAAGAGTGAATCAAGCCCTCACTGAGAAGTAGATATTTAAAGAAAGATCTGAAGGAGGTAAGGGAACACACAGAACATATGAAGAATTACAATAGCACTGAGATAGAAATGTCTGTTGTGCCTGAAAACTAGCAAGGAGGCCTTTCCTTTTTATGAAAATGCAACAATGCTAAGAAAAATAGGAGATAATACAGGACATTGTAATGGCTTTGTTGTATTTTACTGGCAGTGATTAGGTAAGGGGTCACTGGGAAATTTTAAGCAGATGAGTGGTATAACCTGATGTCTGCTTTAATAGGATCATTTGGAAACTATTTGAGGGGGGAAACCCTTAAGTGTAACATGGGTAAATGCAGATATACTATTTTGAAGAAATGATATATAACTTGTTCATATGCATTTGATCCCTACCTGCTTTTAAAATTTTATCCTATAAGTAAAAAATATATTTCCCTGTTGCACTGACTGTGGACTTGGCAATAAACCTAATTTGGTCAATGAAAGATGAGCAGATATGACTGTTGCTGCATTTAAATAGAAGCTTTAAATGCATTGGTGTATATAGTTAAACTTTGTCCAACCAGCCCCCCTATTCTGTTCTCAGGCTACTATCTTCCATGAGATCAGCATACCACAGATAGTAAGCTATTCATTTTTCCTTGGTGCTAGAACAAAAGAATGTGAAGCCCATATAACTAGATGTGCCACAACAAGCCAAGCTAATCCCATAAGGTTTAGCAGAGTTTAGGAGAGCTACAGGTATCCCTAAGCACCCATGGAATATAAGCTAGAATAAACGTTTGTTGCTGAAAATTGCGGAGGTTTCTAAAGTTGTTTGTTGTTACATCGAACCTGAATAATATTGGTTGGAATATTGGAAGAATTCAGCCAAAAGCTGATGGTGGCTTGGGCCAGGATGGTAACAATGAACATGGTCAGATCTTAGATATACTTTGAAGGAATAGACAATAGGACGTGTGGCATATTCCTTAAGCAGGAGAAGAATGAGAGATTGTTATAAATATTTGAACTTCTAGCTGCTTTAGGAATTTATAATAACAAAAAATATTTAATTATATATCAATTTATGCAAAATAATTTGCCAATGTTAACAAAATACTTTCAGGCACAAAATGTACATTTAATTTGGTTATACTTTTGTGGGTGACATATTTAGAAATATCTCCACTTTCAGAATATAGCCCATTTATGTTTAAGATTGTAGGTATCAAATCTTTATGATATTTAGGTCCTAGTGACTACATTTAAAAAAAATAATGTAGCAGTTACCTTTTATAAAGTATATGTTTATAATATGCTTAAATTTATATTCTTTACAGTTAAATTTTCCAGTATTTGGTATGCATGAGCAGTATAAACAATTATAAGCAATATAAGCAATGTAAGTTGTAAGCTTACTCTATTTTATAAAATCTTTATAAAATCCTGTTCTATTTAGCACACATAGCGAGAAATGAAGGAAATTTTAATTCATTTCTATAGCCATGAGATAATATTTTCATGACACATACACTTATTTCATCAGAGTAAATGATAAAATTGTACTATTGTCTTTCTCCTGCTTTTTAAATCTGAATAGTTTGTAAGCAATATTTAAGTGAATGTGGCTTCTTGGGTATATTGTCATAAGTTTAATAAGAAACATAAAAAGAATTCAGAATCTTAACTTGTCTCTGCATTCTTACTCTAAATTATTTCCTTCTTAGAAATCATTACTACCATTGTGATTTTAATAATGCTTTCCATCCTCATACCCTACACAGGACTCTTTATTTAAGGCAAAGGAATATGGCCAAAAATAAACTCGTATCTTTAGATTCCGGGAAAGAACATTTATTGTTCTCGAAACATCCTATGGAAGAGTAAGCCAAGTTCTTATTAATCAATCTTACTTTGTTTACATTGAATTAAGTGGTTCAATGTGTTAAGTTTCTAGAGACTGCTTACCTACTGGTCACACTGATCTATGTTAGTGATTTCCTGGGTTGAACATCATCAACTTTGCCTTGACTTATCAGGAGTGTGATTCTAATGCTGGCAGAATGTTTCTAAAGATTCTGAATAATGGTCTGAGAGAAAGTATGCCCCTTTTTTCCCCCCTGTAATATCCACATTGTTAAACTCTCCTAACACTGCTGAGGATAAAAGTAACAGCTTCCTATTGCCTGCTTCGATATGTGAATGTGTGTGCACATGTGCTGCTCATATGTGAGTATATATTTGTGTGTGTGTGCATGCATTTGATTAGCTTTTTATGGGATATCTTCAGAATAATTGCATTTATAGACTCATTGATTTATGAGTCTCAGAGCAATACCTTTCATGAAAAAAGAGATATTGCATTGATAATGATATTTTAAAAGAAGGGGATGGAAACTTATTTTTAACTACTTAAGTCTCAGTTCCATGCTTACACTTAATGTATGCTTCTTAAAGAAATACTATGTGATAGCTATCAAGAGCTTGATTTTTCAAATAAGGCAGGCAACTGCTTGGTAGAGATATTTAATAATTCTCTCAAGTACGCAGCTTATAAATAGTAATCCTCAAGTATAAACAAAGCCTGATTCCAGAACCTTTGTTCTTTTTAATAAATTACATTCTAAGGAGATAGCAATGCAACACCCATTCTCAAGTTCCACAGAAATCAGAACCACCAATTGGCTATTACATTTTTTTGCAGGCAAAAATCTATATAGCAAACAGAAACATCTTCCCTGGGGATGATTTCTTGTCTAAGGCTAATGTATATTTTCTAAAAGTCTAAACATGAGAAGACATTTTATTTGTATTAAGTGGTTTAGTTTTGGAGACCTGGATAATGAGCTAGGGAAAGACTGTCATTGTTGATTTCTTCGAAAAGAACATTGATAGCACCTTGCCAGCAGTTTGCCCATAGCTAGCAGCAGAAAGCAGACTATCTTTCTTATAAGGTCAAATCGCAAAAGCAGTGTGAAAGCAAAAATGGGAAAAATGTGTTGGACAATGTTAGAATATCTCTCTTTTTGCATTCTCTGTATGACTTTGTGCCATATTTATTTTCCAAGTTGGCTCCATTACAGAGTATCTTCACAAATAAAAATCATCTTTGCATTTTTCCTTTTTCAGTTAACAAAACTAATTCAAATATCATGCTTAAGTTTTCTAATTCCTTTTCAGCAAAGTGTGAATTTTAGTAGAATTACTTTGTAACTGGCAATTCTAATATAGACTTTTTTGTTTTCCTCTTTTTAGTATATCATGGTAGAAAATTCAATCAATTGCTACTTTCAGGGACATTTAATTTCCCCAAGTATCATGGGGTATCACTTTTATTCTAATTTACTTTTAACATTTGTATGTTGACCAGTCCAACTAAACAACTTAGAGTCAAGATAAAACTTTTGAATAAAAAAAAAAGAAGATGGCTTCTCTCTACTTACCCCTTTAAATGTAAATAGTAACTAATAACATTTCTAAGACTTTCATCTGTTCTTTCGTAATTATGGGTTAGATGTGGAGTTTTGTAGTTTTTTTATTTTTACTCTTGAATTTTTTCTATGGTTGTGGGTATTGGAATGAAATGATATTCAGGATCATTTTTTTTGTCCTTTATTAAATTTTCTAATCATGTTTATTCTATTACAGTTGTCTCAATCTTTCCCCCTTTACCCCCCTCCACCCATCCCAACCTTACCCCCTGCTCCCACAGTCAATTCCTACTCTGTTGTCCATGTCCATGGGTCATTCATCCGTGTTCTTTGTCTAGTCCCTTCCCCTTCTTTCCACTATTGTCCACTTTCTCCATCCCCTCTGGTCACTTTCAGTGTGCTCCATGTTTCCATGCCTATGGTTTACTTTGTCCTTTTGTTTATTTTGTTGAATAGAGTGCACTTATAGATGATATCATATGGTATTTGTCTTTTGCCAACTGGATTATTTCACTTAGCATAATATTCTCCAGTTCCATCCATGTTGTCGCAAAAGGTAGGAGTTCCATTTTTCTTTCTTTCTTTCTTTCTTTCTTCCTTTCTTTCTTTCTTTCTTTCTTTCTTTCTTTCTCTTTCTTTCTTTCTTTCTTTCTTTCTTTCTTTCTTTCTTTCTTTCTTTCTTTCTTTCTTTCTTTCTTTCCTTTCATGTTTCTTTCTTTCTTCTTAAATGCAGATTGATTTTATTTATTCTTCAAATGTCAAAGTGAATTATAAAATATTAAAAAATGTAAAACCATTATAAAGTCTCAGCAATTATAAAGACACCAGCACAGAAATAATTAAGTAGATCAATGAAATATGGTGAGAATTCTAGAAACAAATGTATAAATCTGTCTAACAATGTAATATATGAAAAAATTGAAATTTCAAATCAATGGGTAAAATAAGGCTTATCCAACAAATAAGGTGCATGGACCACTATTACTTGAAATAAAACAAATATAGAGCCTATTTCACACATTATACAAAAAATATTCAGGTGAGTTAAAAATCAATATGTAGAATCTAAAGAGTTTTAGGAGAAAATACAAACTAATATTTTTCTTACCCTGAAGTAAAATATCCAAACCCAGAAGCTATAAAGTAAAATATTGACTATATGACTATATTAAACATTTATGACAATATAGTAATATACATATAAAAAAATTAAAGGACAAGTAATAGAATGAGAAAGTATTTGCCACACATCTAAAAACAGGGCTAATAGTTTGTCTGTTTGTTTTTAGGAAAAAAATTCTGCAAACTTCAATTGATAAATGGGTAAGGAATACCAAAAAGTCTTTTAAAGCTTTTTTGAAAATAATAGAAATAGGCAAGAAATATACAAAAACAGGTTTAGTTTCAGCAAATAATAAAGAAACAAAATAACACACCATTGTCACAATTAGATTAATACATATTTAAAAATATTGGTAATATCAAGTATTGGCAACTCTAAGAGGAACTGGGTATTCATAGACTCTTCTCTTCATCTTAAAGCAGTCCCTCTAGCATGTTTTTGCAATGCTAATTGAGTGGAGGTGTATTCTTTTAGCCTTCTTTTGTCTGGGAAACTCCTTATGTTGCCTTCCATGTTAATTGAGAGCCTTGCTGGGTAGAGCTGTCTTGGTTGCAGGCTTTTACTTTTCATGGCTTGGAATATTTCTTGCCACTCCCTTCTGACTTGTAGTGTTTCTTTTGAGAAGTCAGCTGTTAGCCGTTTCAGGGCTCCCTTATGTGTTACTATCTCTTTCTCCCTTGCTTGCTGTAGGATTCTCTGTTTGTCTTTGATATTTACCATTTTAATGATGATGTGTCTTGGAGTGGGCCTCCTTGGGTTCCTCTTGAATAGAACTCTCTGTGCTTCCTGGACTTGTGTGATTTTTTTCTCTCCTGAAATTAGGGAAGTTTTCTATCATTATTTTTTCAAACAGGTTCTCTATTTCTTCCTCTTCTTCTTCTCCTGGCATCTCTATTATATGGATATTATGATGTTCCAGTTGTCCTGCATTTCCCTCAACTCCTCTTCATTCTTTTTGAGTCTTTTTTCATTTTCTTGCTCTTTCTGGGAGCTTTTTTCTAACTTATTCTCCAGCTTGCTGATTCGATCCTCAGCTTCATCTAGCCTGCTTTTGATTTCTTCTACTGTATTCTTCAATTCAGAAATTGTATTCTTCATTTCCTCTTCTCTCTTATTGATAGTTTCTATGTCCTTTTTTCATGCTGATATAGTTTGCAGTAAGTTCCTTATAGTTTCTCTGTAGTTTGTTTTAATTCTCTCTGAGCTCACTGAGGTCGTTGAGCTTCCTTAAAATTGTTGTTTGGAACTCAATATCTGAACGTTTACTTGCCTCTATTTTATTTATTTCTCTTTCTGGGGATTCCTCCTTTCTCTTCGAGTGGGGAGTATTTTTTTGTCTTCCCATTATTTGTGAGACTCTTCTTTTTGGCTTCTGCTTCTTAAATTGATCTGTCTTGATTTCCTGACTTTGTGGTGTGAACTTCTATGGTAGGATACAGCTGTTTTTCTCTTTCTGCATCTGCCTCTGATGATGTCGGATGTTGACCCTGTGTGACCTTAGTCAATCTGTTTGAGACTTCCAGGAATCTACTGTCTGTGGCTGTATCCTTCAACTGTTAATCTAGTCATTCTGCACTCACCAGGCTGCCTTAGACAGCTCAAGGTAGGGATGAATCTCTCCTGGGGGTGGGGCTATTGGGCCCTCTCATGCTGCTGCCACTCAGGGGAGTGGTGTCTGCCTGAGCAAGATGACTGCTGCCATTTAGGGGACAAGTCAGCACTGGGATCCAACCGGCTACTCTCTCCATTCTCTCTTCAAAACCTCCATCACCAGTCTCTCCTCAAGTGTCTCCAGTTTACTCTGTGCCCCCTTAGGTAGGGATCTACTATCTGCGGCTGCCATTCCACACTCAGCAGGCAGCTTAGACAGCACAGAGCGGGGTGGAATCCCACCTGAGGAAGGGGCTATTGGGTCCTTTGATGCTGTTGTTACCTAGGGGGAGTGGTCACTGCCTGATCAAGATGGCTACTGCCACATGGGGGACGAGTCAGCACCGACAGGATCATATTTTTAATTGCACTATGTCATTCAAATGAAATAGAATATTTGTTTTCTAGTCTAAGATTTCCTCAAATGGTTTAATGGTTTCTATAAAATACTTCTCTTCTAGTGAATTAAAATGTAGTAAATGCCCTGAATATTAATGTCTATGGAAATATTAAATTAAGTGAAATGAATTTATTTACTGAAGGATTATCAGAAGATTTGAATGTACTTTATGTGCATTTTCTTCTATGCACATGATCTGGCTCTTTCAATGATCTGGCACATAATTTGAGAAACACTTTTATTTTTAGATTGACCAATATCAGCCAATGCACCTTATTAAAAAATTAGTTGTCTTTAATATTTAGGCAATTATCAGGATTAAGAGGAGAAAATGTCCATAATAATTGTCTATTTCAGAGAACTCATGAAAGAATGGCTGGCCTTCTTTTGGATGTTTTGACATCTTAAAATAGTCGATAGTAGTGGGTTCCAGGTTGTAAGATTTCTGTGTTCCCTTCTAAATCAGCTGGAAAAGAGTGGAAGGCTTTTTATCCTTATTACATGGATGCAGCAAGGAGTGCTTAGCAGTGAAGCATCTACTGGTTTATGTTCCTGGGAATTGTCATGTATAAGATATTTGGGCTTTAGATTTGTGGATTGTATTTTTTCCCTCCCATAAGGCACTGCTAGGGAACTATATGTCTCCCACCAGTACAGTGAAGTTCCTTAAAGGGAACCATTTTGTCCTTTTTATATGTGAAAGTAAAGAGAGAGATTCCAGAAATAAAAATGAGAAGAAAGATTGTAGCATTTCACTAGTATTGTAGTTTACCATGACAGGAAAGTATGTAGATACTAGAGGGGAAAATGAAGGGAAGTAGAAGAGAAATTACAGAAGTTTTCTTGATAATTTGTTGATTAGTCATTTCTATCTTTAAGGCTTCAAAGATCTTCTATTGGGGAAAAAACACATTCAACACATGTAAAATACACTGCTTCTGGGTACTCAGATCTCCCAAAGCTCATCCAAGCTTATGAGTTCCATGCAACTCATTTTAAAAGTTCCTGATATAGAAGAAGAAAAAATGGGGGAGAAAAGGCTATAAGATATGCTAAGGGGAAGTGAAGCAGTAAAAAATATTCTGGGTGAGTGCAAAAAGAATTGGCTGAAAAGAATTATGTAGTTGCTGGACATGAGGGGTGAAGAAAGAAAGATGAAAAAAAGAAAGCAAAATTATAAAGAAAATATTACCAAAGTTAAAACATTTCCTAGAAAAAACAAAAAAATGTTGGAAGTGCACTAATTTACAGCAAGACAATACATTTTCCAGTATTATATAGAGTAGCATGGATTATAAAATATAATTTGATAATATGCAAAAGAGTACAATACTTTTATTAAACATCTAAGCAAGAGTAAAAATTCTGAATTCCTGTATCACTTTGGACTCATTAAAATGTACCAATCTCTAATTAGAGGAGAAATGGGTAGAAGGATGGATATACAGTAATAGAAAGTTATATTAGCCTTAAAAATCTAGCCTTTGAAGAGTTTAGACAATTAATATTTCATATAATTATTAACATGTCAGGACTTAACTATAATTTTATTATTATATTGTCCTTTTTGCATTATGGATTTGTTTATCTTTCCTGAATATTTTTAGATTTTTTAAATTATTTTTATTTTCTTTCTTTTTTATTTCCATTTTTTAAAGATTTGTTGGCATTTTAAATATATCTCCTTGTATTTTTTAATGCTTGTTATATAGAAATCTCTCTTTTCACAGTGTACCTAATGTTAATATTTTAGAATGTTGCACAATATCCAGAAAAACACCAACTCTGTAACTTCATTTATGCGCTCACTAACCTTCAGTTTGTATATGTGTTAAATACAATATATTGAAAAAATATACAATGCCAATGTGTTTGTTTTAAACAATTGTACATAGTTTCTAAAAAAAATAATCCTGAGGAAAAAAAGTTGTATTTTATACTTATTACTTTGTTCTTCCTTTATTCCTAAAAATTCTATGTTCTCTCATATTATGTTTTATGATGTTCTTATTTGAGAGCCTCTTCTATGTTATCATCTGTTAATTGGTTTGTCTTAGCAATGGGGTAATTTGAAGGAAGTTGACTATATTTCACATTCCCAGGTTATTGACTATCTGTTAGCCATATATTCATAAATTATTTGCCTGCATCCTAGAGCTCTTAGGAATCTCTATTTTCATTTTTTTAAAGATTTTTTTTCTATTTATTTTTAGACAGGGGAGAAGGGAGGAAGAAAGAGAGGGAGAGAAACATCAATGTGTGGTTGCCTCTCACATGTTTCCTACTAGGGACCTGGCCTGCAACCCAAGCATGTTCCCTGACTGGGAATCAAAGCAGCGACTCTTTGGTTTGAAGGCTGGCACTCAATCCACTGAGCCACACTAGCCAGGTCGGAGCTATTTTCTTTATTTTCCATACCTCTGCTTCTACATCATCTCCTTTTGTACTCACCTCTCAAGGAAGCTTCCAGGTCTTTTCCCTGTGTACTACCCTACTTTATTTATTTTTGTTTCACTACCTGCCCTCCTCATAGGATTCAAAACCAAGATAGGTTGAAAGTGCTGAAACTGAGAACAGTCTGCAGTAAGTGTAACTACTTCCATCACATCCGAGGCTAAAATGATCCTTATGGTTCAATATGTAATATGATTATCATTTAAAATTTGCATCAGTGGAGATCTTCAACCCAAATTCTAATATAATTAGTAATAAATAATATTTGAAAGCACTATTCATGTTTTTAAGTTTGGAATTTGCTAGCATTTTATTTACTACTTTCAGCTTTCTCCCTAAAAACTTTACTAGGCTGAAATTATTTTATGCAGATGTCTAAAGTAAGAATTCTATAAATTTTCAAAGTGAGAATTTGCAACAGGTCAAGAACACATTTATGAATAAAATATCAAATTATTATCCCAGTAACACATGAAAATACAGACACCTGAATCCAAGATATGGAAATGTTTGTGGATAGATGGTGTCCTTAGTTGCCTAAATGTGATTAATTGTTCAATAATGATATTGAACTGAGCTTGTAATTCTGGATCTAAGAGGTAGATCATTTAAACATTCCTAATGGCCGAATCATGGTTATATAGACAAAGCAGCCACAGATGGGTATTTGAGTAGTTGTTTATCTTGAAAATTTTAAGAATCTAAATCTACACATTTCAACTACAACCCACCACCTTTTCTCAAATTAGACATAGTTGTATATGACTTTCTAGTAAAATGCTTTCTCAGCGAGAATATAAAGCCCCATGCTGGAATTTATACTTCCACCACTTCCTTTTTATTTCCTGGGAAACAGATTTCATAATTAATTTCTGTGAATGGAGAATAAAAACAAATTCTTTATGCATTCATGTGTGCAGTAAACACTAAGGCACTATTTTCTTATGAAGAAAACATATATTTCAAGTGGACATTGTCTCTGAATGGTATGTCCATTTATTAGTAACTGATTCTCTTTCCTGGCTGCTGTGAGTGTAAAATTTAAAGCCAAAGGGCAACATACCTTCTACAAGCAGTTTTGTGTGTGTGTGTGTGTGTGTGTGTGTGTTTCCTAGTGTAAATATACGTATCTGCCTACATTCACACAAGCACAGAGCCTTAGGCGTGCTTGCTTTCAAGTTCTGAATGAATACTGCATTTCTTTTTGAATTGGAACTACATAATAATTGCTACTGTGTTTCATGGGTGATTTTCTCATGTATGATTGTTTCTTCTTGACTTTCAATCTGTTCAAAAACAGCATACTAAGGTATACTAAGAATTCTCCAAGAAAAAGGAAATGTGCCTAGTTTGAATAGGGTTATACTTTGGCAATTGCTGTTTGAAAAGGGCAAAGTTCCTGAATGTCAATGTTATTACCCATTAGATAAAAACAATCTTTAGCATACTGTGTTTAAGTATCAAAGTGGAAAAAGTGTACCATGTGAACATCCCTCTAACTGTTCAAAACCAGCATTCTGAAGTTATTGTGTGTAACTATATTTTAACTAGATTTAGTATTAAATTAGAAAAGTGATAGAACCTAAGACACATTGCTTTCTAAATTATGTAGTTTTAATGATTATTAAACTTTTAATTAAAGGTTTAAGTAATTTATTCTCTATAAGTATTGTAACTATAAAGATTAATCATAACTTGTAATAGCTTTTAAATTAACAGGGCCTTTGGTTTAACAAATCTTTGTGCAGTAGGGCAAGAAATAATTACATTTTATTTTTCTTAAAGGTATTAGTAATTAACATTTGTAATTTTGTATGTAAAGTACACACTTTGATTTAAACATTAAAGGACACTAAGACTGCACATGCTGTAAATTAAACTGAAGTCACATGACATTTCTAATCATTTGTTAATATTAAATTTTTCTTTAAACCTTTGACCATATTTATAATTATCTGAAAATGATAGAATTTTCCTGACAAATAATATTATTTAGATTCTGTTCTAGAAAGTGTTGACTAAAACTCTGACAAAAGTAAACTAAGTTTGACAAGTGTAAATAATGACAAAAATATATAGATGTGGGCAGATTCAGAGAATGTTTCAGTGTAACCCTGGAGGCACATTTATACATTTTAGAAGATACTTTATTGATCAAAGTGCCTAAACATATTTTAAATAGTAAAACTACAACACAAATTATAGGCCAGTGCCATATCCCATCACTAAAAAAGTACTGAAATATTACTAAATGTCATCAAGGGGGTTTTGAACATAGCTTGCTATGGGCTGCTAATCAGAAGTTCAGTATGCCAGATCAATATGAACCAAATTTTATTTATATGAAAATTGATTAAATTTTCTAAATGAAGACAATTGTTTTTCTAAGCAACTAAAAACAATATTATAAATAAAGGCATATAATTAAAGTTGTAGGTCTCAACTAATTCTTACAATAATAGTTTGTCATATAAAAGTTTTCAGTGCATCTAATATTAAATTTGATAAATAAACATTACTAACTTATCACTTCAGATGGAATTTCTGATTAAAATATTCAAAGTGCTTATATTAATTCCCTGGATTCTTTTACCATTCTTAGTCAAATTAGAATACATGTTAGGGAAACAAACAAAATGTTTTATACATTGTACTTGAAAAACATTCAAAATTTTTTCACTTCTAAATCTGTATAAAATTGCTAAGTTTTTTAAATTTCTGTATATTTAGAATCAGCCATAAATATGAATCCCAATGCTTTTTCATGATTTTTGGGAGAAATCATTAATAAAAATAAAATCAGAGTAAAAATGTCATTTTTGTCAACATTTGGCTTATGGGCTCACATTCTGTCTTCTTACAATTTCTGTTTTATTGGCATTAAAAAGAAGAGAGTTTAAATAGAGTATAGAGTACTATAGATAAGCTTATTCTGGAAGATTCTAATATAAGTGCTTCAAATGATTAAAAATTAAGCATTTCTCTTAATTTTTGCTTCCCACAAGATCACCCTACCATACTAACCTATTCAGACAATTCAATAAATTCAGATCTCATTAAATCAGATTAGGTTTTGCCACAAAATAAGTGAAATAACATGTTTCTTAAATTTGCTTTTATTTTACCTTTTGTTTTAGCATAACAGAGATAAAATATAAAATTAAATATTAAAATTCTTGGATAATATAAAATAGTAAAACTGTTTTTAAGATTAATAACCTTTTAATTTAAAATAAGTTCACCAGGAAGTTGTGACATAAAATAAATAATGTGGAGTGAAATGTTAGAAAGTAAGTACATTTTAGTTAGGTAATAGATAAAACGAGTTCTTGGCCTGATATATATTTTTCACTAGAGTACAAATAAGAGCTAAGGGACAATAAAAATGTTATTTTATCCTATTTTTTCCTTTCAGTTTAGCCTTATAATGTTTACATGCATTTCTCCTTTGAAGGTACTTACATTTGGTGTTTTAGGTTGATAATAATGCTCCTGACTGATTTTAACCAATGAATATGGATGAGGAGGTTGGGAAATATAATGAAAGATTAGAAATAACTGAAAAATCTTTGCTACCCCTCCCAGTGAAGTAGCAAATGGGAGTACAGTTTCCTTCTTCTAGAATGTGATGTGAATTTAGTAAATTGTTAGGTTAATAGAATGTAATGGAGACCAGATTATAATGGGTTGGCCAAAAAGTCGATACTTTTTTTTGTAAAATAAAAGACATTTTTTATTTTCTCCAATAACTTTATTTACTTAGACATTTTGAACACAGCTACTTACCACATGATATAACATTGATTGTTCTCAGTTAACATCTTGATTTGATTGCTATCAACTTCAGCTGGCCTACCCAATCATGGAGCATCATCCAGTGATGAATCTCCAACAAAAACTTCACAAACTACATTTGACACATTTGATCAGTCATAGTACCTTCTCCATACATTGCACAAATCTGTTTTTTTTATTTCAGTTGCATTTTTACCTTTCTTGAAATAATAAAGCATAATATACCAAAATGTTGCATTTTTCTTCAATCTTCAATGTTAAAATGGCTACACAAAAATTCACCAGTTTTGTTCTTTTTTAAATGCATGCTGATATAACAGCTGTCACAAGATAATCTAACAAAATTGTTTCAAGTGAAGTTAAAGACATCCAAGTGCTACTAGAGCCATATTTTGGGGAAAAAACTAACTTTTTGGCCAACCCAATGGGAAGTCCTGAAGCTTCAAACCAGGACTCATGATACAATCTTCCTATGAGCCATTACGAAAGAAGCCCAACAACCATGAGAGCATAAAGGGCCATTTCAAGCCTAGTGTTGCTTCAGGCAAAGGGACTCTTCTTTTCTAATATTAGGGTTTTCTTTCCAAAGCCTTTCCATTTTCTTTTTATAGTTTCCCTGGACTCTTCTCTTGTAAGAGACTTAGCTCACAGAGGGAGAGAGAGAATAACTGCTCCCTGGGCAAGGCAAAGACCATTTGTAGCTAGGGGAAGACTAGAAAAAATAAAGGACTTTCATCCTGGTACTGCTACTGTAGATAAGTCTCATTCCACAAGACAGAGAAAGGAAATTCCTGTCCAAGACCAGCTATAAGTATAAAGCAAATTTTGGTTGCCATTATGAGGGGCAAAAACACTGAACACTCATTTGGGTAATCATTTTACATAATTTTATATGTACACAAATCATTATACATAATTGTGTATAAAATATTTTAGGCAAAATACTACTCTACTCTTTCTTAGGTTTTCTACCAGGAAAACCATCTTTTTACCATCAACATGTATTTAATTCATAGGGATAGAGTGAGGCTGGGAAAGAGAAGATGACATAAACTGAATACAACTTTTGAATCTAGATTAATGTTTGGTCTTCTCAGTGAGTTGTTTTTCAACAACAGATATTTTGAGATTTCCTTAAAAACTTACCAAGAAAGTGAAAGAATTGGTTCCTGTAAGATTTACAGACAAATCTTCTAATTCAAGTGATCTGGATAGTTGATGTAAGTACCTGAACTTCTTCACTTTTTTCTAAAAGCTTTATCTTCATCAATATCTTTATTATTTTGCTGGTTTTCTTGTTTGTAACTATCATATTAATGACTATATTTACTCTTGATTTCCCACACCAGCTTTTTGATTATGAACTTTATTTTTGTCTGCCTTCACCAAAGTGGGAGGCTTTACAATCTGCAAAAATCAGAGGCAGAATTCTTTTTTAAATTAATGCAATCTTTTTTCTGGACTCCTAATATTTGACCTCCTTAATTTATAACCTGTTCAGACTCCATTTCATTTTCTTTTGGTTGATATGATCACAGTAGAGGTTTTATTTTTAAAAATCATATTTGAGTGAAACTGGCAATCCCGATCAAGAGCCTTTATTGCATGTCACACCACTTCTTGTAATCTCTTTTACCCATTTCTACTTCAAAATACTTTCCCACATATCTGGTAGAGCTATCGTCATTATAGTAGTTTGTTGAAAACTATTTTGTACCATACATGATGTCCTTGGGAAAATATGCTTCATTTGGCTCATTTTGGGAGTGGATCACAGTTTTAGTGGAATATTTTTTTATGTGTCCTTGAGCACTTGAAAAGAATGTGTATTCAGTTATTGTTGAGTGGAGTGTTATAAAAATGTGAATTAGTTCAAGTTAGTTGATAGTGTTGTTCAGGTCATCCATATCCCTTCTGGTTTTCTAACTTCTTGATCTGGCAATTACTGAGAAGGAAGTATTATAGTTACCAGCTGTAATTGTGGATATATACTGGGTCCAGCACAAATAATGCCCCTTTTTTTATTAAAAAAATTTTATTATGAGATCATAACTATGTATGTAATTCTGTAACATAACAATATCACACTCAAGCACACTATGTGACATTTTAGGTGAAGTATTCAAATTAACTATAAATTATTATACCCATGTTATTACCCTACCAACCACACTCAAGCAAGCCTTACTTCTGCCAGACTATCTATCATCTATCTATCTGTCTATATATCTATCTATCTATCACATATTTATCTAATATATATTATCTTTAGATATGTCATTTTTGTCTTGTGTTTTCAACATCTATTGTTAGGTATATACACAATTAGGATTATCATATTTTTGAAGAACTGATCCTTTTATGAAAGTGTAATGTGTCTCTTTATTCCCAATTATACCCTTCTTTTCCCCTGAAGTTTACTTTTTTTCAGAAATCAGTATAATTACTCCAGTTCTTTTTAATGAGTATTTGCATGATATATCTCAGGTTTTGGTATCTAGCTAATGCTGGCCTAATAAAATGTGTTGTAAAGTTTTCTCCTTTTCTATTTTCTAAGTTTGTATAATTTGGTATTAGATATTTCTTATTCCAATGTTTGACAGACCTGAATGATATAGTGTTGTGTATGTGGATTATTTTCATGGAGATACTTTTTATTAAATATACAACTTTTTAAAAATTTAATCTTAATTGTATTTTTCCATTATCATTTAGTCCATGTCCATGAGTCCTTTTTCCTTTTTGCTCAATCCCTCTTACCCCTTATTTAGAAGATAAAAACTATCTCTATTATATTTTACATGGATTTTAAGTGTTTTCTAATATAAATATTATTATATGTTATTTATATTAATAATGTGCTTATTTCATTTAATTTCTATTTTATTTGAATACATTTATTTATAACCTACATTTTTGTTTAATGTTTGAAAATTGAACATCACTTGAAAACTGAATTATTCTATGGAGTAATTTCCTTTAATAGAGCAGGACTCAACAAAGGCAAGTTAAAGGATTACTTCTTTAGACAGAAAAAAAAAACTGACACTGTTTTATTTTCTCCAACATTTCAATGATTTAAAACATTAAAATATTCAAAATAATCAAACATACATTAAAGTTGAAAGAATTTTACAGTGAACAACCATGTCTCAAACACATCATTTTACCATTAACATTTACTCTGTTTTAACACTGCCTATCCACCTAAGTTTTTATCCGTTAATCTATCTTATTTTTTAAAACATTTCAAAATAAACTGAAGATATCAGTATATTTCATTATAAATACTTCTCCCAGTATAAAATTAAGTAGAGTTTACTATTTGTTTAGTTTCCATCATTTGATATAAAACATACATTGATGAAATGTATAAATCATAAGTGTACTTTTGCAGAGTATTTCAAATGTATGCACTTCTGAACGCTAACTCATATCAAGATAAGAGAATATTATCCTCATTCCACAATGTTTCCTGTTCTGCTCTTATTCCTGAAACAATTAATGTTCTGAGATCTTTTTCTACCATAGATTTGTTTTTTCTTATAAAGTGTCATGTAAATGGAATCATATAGTGTTCTCCTTGTGTAGGTTTCTTTCACTATACACTGTTTTGGGATTCATCAAACATCTGGTAGTTCCTTTTTCTCATTCAGTACTACTTCATTGTATGCCACAGTTTACCCATTCTCTTATTGATAGATATATGGGCTGTTTTCAGTTTTTGACTCTTATGAGTAAAGTTGCTATAACCATTCTTGTAATGTAAAAAAAGTCTGCTTTTCTCTTTTTCACTTGATCACATTTGCCACTGGTTTATCAATTCTGATAATTTTTCAGGGAACCAACTTTTGGCTTCTTTGATACCTGTACTATATGTTTGACTTATAGTTTGTTATTTTCTACTCTTTGTAGTTTCATATATTCTAGTTCCTTTGATTATTCAGATCAATACACAAATCATTGGTTTTCAGCCATTCTATTTTTGCAAATTTGATTTAAAGATATAAATTTTCCTCTAAACATTTTATTCAGAACATTGCATGGGTTCATTGCATAGGCTTTGGTATTACATAAGTTTACTATCAATTAATTAAAATATTATCTAATTCTAATTGTTACTGATTTTTCAGTCCATGGATTATTTATGTGTATATTGTTTACTTCCCTAATATTTAGGGATTTTCTTATTAACATATTATCACTGATTTCTGTTATTTCAAAAATAGAGAGACATGATTCTCAGTATGTGTTTAATTATTTAAAATTTGCTCTGGCTAGTGCAGCTCAGTGGATTGAGCACTGGCCTGTGAACCAAACAGTGACCGGTTCAATTCCCAGTCAAGGCACATGCCTGGGTCGTGGGCCAGGTCCACAGCAAGGGGCATGTGAGAGGCAACCACACACGGATGTTTCTCTCCCTTTCTTTCTCCCTCCTTTCCCCTCTCTAGGAATAACTAAATACAATCTTTAAAAAAATAAAATAAAATTTAATGATAATGCCTTAAGTCCTAACTGTGGTCTGTTTGGATGATTTTCCACTTGAACAAGAAAAGAGAATCCATTCTGCAGTTTCTTTTTGTAATATTTTCTAAACAACAATTCAGTAAATTATAGATAAATTTTTCAAATCCTCTATTTCCTTCATATTTTCTGATAACTTTTCCACACATTACCAAGAAAAACATTTTCAAATATAACATGATTTTTCTTTATCTTAAAATTATATTTATTTATTTATTTATTTATTTATTTATTTATTTATTTTTAGACAGAGGCAAAGGGAGAGAGTAAAAGAGAGAGAGAGAGAGAGAAACATTGATGCATAGAGAAAAAGCTGTCAGTCATCCCACTGACCTTCAACACAGCCATGTACCAGACAAGGAATTGAAACCAGAAACCCTTTAGTCTGTGGGATGACGCCAAAGCCACTGAGCCATACCATCATTTTTCTTGATTTTTCTATTTCTCCAGATTCTGTAAAGTTTTACTTTGTATGTTTTATATGTTTACAGGAGTATGCAAATTTAAAATTTCTATGTATACTTGGTGGATGTTTTTATTTTTATGAAGTATACTTCAGAATGTCTTATATGAATTTGTTTTAATATTTAATTTGTCTAATATTAATATTTTTATGAGATATTTTCTGTTAGCTTATCTGTGGTAAAACTTATTCCACACTTCCATGTTCAAACTTTTCTGTTATTTTTAAGGTGTTCTCTTTTAAGCATCATGGTTTCCTTTTTTTAATACAGGCTAATAAAATATTTTTAAACTGAATAAATTTGTATTTAATGTAATGGCTGATATATTTTAGTTTAAATATATAACATTTGCCTCACTTAATTCTTTGTCATTTATCCCTTTCCTTATATGATTATTTTTGGCTTAACTAATTTTTCTTTTTAAAATCATTCCTGATTTTCTTCTTTATTAGACATACATTATTTTTATTTAATTCTATTTTGGTGTTCACCATAGGTATTATACATTCTCTGTCTTTCTTATTTGATTTCTATATAAAAAATGTTTTGCTAATTTTTGGATGAAATAAGGTGCTTATAAGACTATTTTGTTTTTGTTTTTTATTAGAGAGCTTATTTTCTTATTTTCCAATTACAATTTACATTAAGTTGTATTCTGTATAGTTTCAGATGTACAGCAAAGCATTTAGAAAATCATGCACTCTACAGAGTGGTTCCCTCACTGCTTCATGTATCCACTTGGTCCCATACATAGTTATCAAGGTATTATTGACTATATTCCCTATGTTGTAATCCACATCTCTGTAACTCTTCAACTACCAATTTGTACTGCTTAACCTCTTCACCTTTCTCACCCAGAACCTCAACCCCATCCCTTCTGACAACTGTTAGTCTGTGCTCTCTATCGATGCGTGAGAGATTCTGGTTTCTAAATCACCTTGTCTTTTTTCCACCCAAGGGACAGTGCAGAGCCCCCACAGAGCCGTAGGGAGATACTGGGTTCTCTATACTTGAACCCTAGCTTCAGGGCACTGAAAAGTAAGGAATCTTTCACTGGAGCCACCTGTGAGAATGTTTATGAAGTGTTTTCAGCTCCTCAGAGGAAGGCATGATATTCTACAAGTTGTTACACTGTTCCCAAGTAAGCCTTTCAGTGGGTTTCAAAATAAGTTAAAAAAAAAAAAAAAAGTGAGGAGAAATGAAGAAATTCTGCTTGACCTATAGAGTTTGCTCTTGAATTATCCATGCTTACCAAAATGGCTATTTCTGTTAACCCTGCCCACAGGCGCTTGTAATGGCAGATGGCCAAAGGAGGACAGGTCAGAGGTGCTGGAGGAGGCTGCCAATGAAGCAGCACACACACCAACCTGCCGGTCCTGGCTGCCGGGCTCGCCTTTTGAACGTCCACTATTCTTTAAATAACCCTCCTTCGCTCAATGCCTGCCTGATTCATTTCAGTTTCATGGAGAGCTCATTTTCTTCTATCTTTAATGTTTCCATTTTTAAAAAATATTTTAATATTTATTTTACCACTTTCTATCTTTTTTTCCTCTCCTTGAAATCTTACTAAATGAATTTTGGGGGGCTTTTGCTCTGATCCTCGCATTTCTTACTATTTCTCCCACACTTTCTAGCCCATTTTCTTGTTTTTATCTGCAATCTAGAATTTCCTATTCATCAGAATACTAGTTGTTTTATCTGATTTCTCCTGTTGTATAACTATTTCTATCTTTATTCTACTCATACTTTAAAGTTGACAAGATAATAGTACTGTTTTATGTAACAAGTTCTCATTCATATTTACATATATATATATTTGCTTTTAATTCCTTTGTGTATGTTCTTACTTACAATTTTCCTAATAGAACTACTAAAGATTTATTTCAGTACATGTATAATGATAAAATATCATTATAAAATATCATCTATAATTTTAATTATACTTAATTTTGAAGGGTGATTTTATTTGAAATCAAATCCTGACGTGGTAGTTTTTTCTCTGAGCACTTTCATATAATTTTGTTATCTTTAGGATGCTATAATTTTAGAGATGATTTCAGCTATCAGAATTACTATTTCCCTTTGAAGGTAACATGTCTTTTGGTCCTCTATAAATGCTTATATATTTTTCTCTGTGCTTTTGGTTTTAGCAGTTTTACTTTGATGTTTCTAGCAGGGACTTTCATTGGATTTATCCTAGCTGGCGTTTGTAGAATCCCTGATTTGGGGTATTTTGTCTTTCATTAGTTTAGAATATTTGGGCCTATACCTTCTAACAGTCTTTCTTCTGCGTATTTCCTTCTTTCATTTGTAACTTCATTTACAGTCATATCAGATCTTTTCATCATTTTTTCTTATATAAATAATTATCTTCTAAGCACATTTGATTCTCTACATATGAGTATTTTTCATCTCGATATTTTCTGTTAATTCAGTGATTCTCCTCATATTTTATGTCTAATTTGCTTTTAAGTCTTCTAGTGTTTTCTGAATGTCAGTTGTTGTAGTCTTCAATTTTACATTTTTCATTTAATACTTAATTTATTTTTTAAATTTATTTTTATTGTTCAAATACATTTGTCTCCATTTACCTGCCAGCACTGTCCCCTGCCCTACCCACCCCCACCTTCCTCTCTCAATCCTTCCCCACTTTGTCTTTGTCCATATGTCCTTCATACATTTTATAGTTTCCACCTTTTTAAATGAAAAGGTCTCTCTTGTCATCCATTTTTTTTCTTCTAATTACAATTTTTGGACCACCTTTGTTTTGAATTGTACTCTTTGTTTGCTTTCATTTTTACTCATATGATTTTTGTCTCTGGCATCCTCACTATTTTCTGAAATTACTGCTAGTCATTTTATATGAAAACAAAATGAAGTGGATTGAGACTTCAAATACTGTTAACTTTGTCTTGAACATGTTATAGTGTTCAAACAGGAATAAATTAGTTTATTTCACGTTGAAATTGAGCTTAGTCAAAGCTGTTTTTCTGTCTTTTGGGAAGGCTACTGTATTTCTAATTTACTCTCACTCTTATTTTGCTGCACCGTATGGGATCATGTCTGTGTGTGTATGTGTGTGCCTGTGTCACAAGTGTTTACCAAGACCTTAAGCACATTTTTTTCTCCTCAGCATGATAATTCTGCTGAAAACACTCATCAGCTTCTCAGCCTACTAGCTTCCCCTTTCACTGGTGTTAAGTCTATCATAGTAGGACCACTTAGAATTCAGTAAATTCCTTGACTTTAAAAAGTGCCTTTGTTGGATTGGTTTGTCTCTCTGAACTGGAGTCATGTGAGTTCTTTATAGATTTTGGAGATCAAACCATTGTCCGAGGTATCATTGGCAAATACATTTTCCAATACGGTTGGTTCCCTTTTCATTTTGCTGATGTTTTCTTTAGCCATGCAGAAGCTTGTTATTTTGATGAAGCCCCATTTGTTTATTCTTTCCTTTATGTCCCTTGTGCTAGGGGTCATATCAGTGAAAATATTGCTGTGTGGGATATCTGAGAGTTTCCTTCCTATGTTCTCCCCTAGGACTTTTGTGATGTTGTGACTTATACTTAAGTCTTTTATCCATCTTGAGTTTATTTTTGTGTATGGTATAAGTTGGTGGTCGAATTTCATATTTTTGCATGTAGCTGTCTAGATCTCTCAAACTCATTTGTTGAAGAGGCAACTTTTCCTCCATTTTATGCTTCTGCCCCCTTTGTTGAATATTAATTGACTACAGAGACATGGGTTTATTTCTGGGCTCTCTATTTTGTTCTATTGACCTATGTGTCTGTTCTTATTCCAGTACCAGGCTGCTTTGATTACAGTGGCCTTATAGTACAGTTTCATGTCAGGTATTGTGATCCATCCTATTTTGTTCTTCTTTCTCAAAATTGTTGCAGCTATCCGGGGTCGTTTATGGTTCCATATAAATTTTTGAAATGTTTGTTCTATATCTGTGAAATACATCAATGGTATTTTAATGGAGATTGTATTGAATCTATAAATCACATTGGGTAGTATGGACATTTTGATGATGTTAATTCTTCCAATCCATGAACATAATATATGTTTCCATTTATTTTTTGTCTTCCTTAATTTCTTTCTTCAGTGTTGTGCAGTTTTCTGAGTACATGCCTTTTACTTCCTTGCTTAAATTTATTCCTAGGTACTTTATTTTTCTTGTTGCCATAGTAAATGGGATTTTTTCCTGATTTCTGATCCTGATATTTCATTGTTGGTGTACAAGAATGCCTTCGATTTCTGAACATGGACTTTGTATCTTGCTGTTTTGCCAAATTCACTTATTAGGTTGAGTAGTTTTTTGGTGGAGTTTATAAAGTTTTCTATGCACACTATCATGTCATCTGCAAACAATTACAGTATTCTTCCCCCTTTCCAATTTGAATGTCTTTTATTTCTTTTTCTTGTCTGATCGCTGTGGCTAGGACTTCCAATACTACGTTGAATAGAAGTGGTGAATGCAGACAACCTTGTCTTGTTCCCCAACTTAGTGGGAAAGCTTTTAATATTTGCCCACTGAGTATGATGTTGGCTGTAGGTTTTTAATATATGCCCTTTATTATGTTGAGCTTTGCCCCCTTTACTCCCACTTTGCTGAGTGTTTTTATCATAAGTGTGTGCTGTACATTATTAAATGCTTCTTCCACATCTATTTATATGATCATGTGATTTCTGTCCTTGCTTTTGTTTATGTGATGTATCATGTTTACTGATTTGTGAATATTGAACCATTCTTGAATCCCTGGAATGAATCCCACTTGATCATGGTGGATGATCTTTTTAATGTACTGCTGGATGCAGTTTGCCATTATTTTGTTGAGGATTTTAGTGTCTATGTACATCAGCGATACTGACCTGTACTTTTCTTTCTTTCTTGTGTCTTTATCTGGCTTTGGGATTAGAATGATGCTGGCCTCAGAAAAAGAGTACAGGAGTCTTCCCTCTTGGACTTTTTGGAATAGTCTGAGGACAGGAGTTAGCTCTTCCTTAAATGCAGAGAATGCAAAAATTCTCTGGAGAAAACAACAGGTCCAGGGTTTATGTGTGCTGGGAGTTCTTTTGTTGTTGTTGTTTTGTTGTTTTTTTAATTATTGCTTCAATTTCACCCGCTATTATTGGTCTGTTCAGGCTTTATGCTTCTTCTTCATTCAGTGTTGGAAGGTTATATTTTTCTAGAAATTTGTCCATTTCATTGAGGTTTTCAAATTTCTTGGCATATAACTTTTCATAATTTCTTACAACCTTTTGCATTTCTGATGGGTAAAGGTCCTGAAAAGATACTTCTCCAAGGAGGACATACACAGGGCCCAGAAACATATGAAAGGATGCTCAGCAACACTAGCCATCAGAGAAATGCAAATTAAAACCACAATGGGATACCAGTTTACACCAGTTAAAATGGCTGTCATAAATCAATCAACAAACAACAAGTGCTGGTGAAGCTGTGCAGAAAAGGGAACCTTAGTACACTGTTCGTGGGAATGCAGAGTTGTGCAGCCACAGTGCAAACAGTTTGGAATTTCCTCAAAAAACAAAAATGGAACTGCCTTTTGACTAAGTAATTTCACTGCCTGAATTATACCCTAAGAATCCCCAAACACCAATTGAAAAGAACCTATGCATCACAATATTCATAGAAGCACAACTTATAATAGCCAAGTGCTGGAATCAACCTAAGTGCCCACCTGTTGGGAAATGCCCGATCTAGTTTCAGGGACTGTAGACCCACTGACAGGCAAGAGGCCCTCAAGGCTGGAGCTAATCAAGGAGGCCTTGGGAAAACAGGCCACTGAGGAGATGAAACCTGTCCCCCCGGCTGGGGCTGCACCACATCACCCTGCTTGGCCCTGTGTTGTCAGTTAGTCAAAAATGGGTAAGATCTCTCATGTGGAGCGACAACCAAAGACAGACACGGCCAGTGTGGGCAGCTGTCAAGGACTTGGGGGACATGGAGAAAAGACAAAAAGACCCGTATCCCTCGGCTCTGTTTGGACATGGCCAGAGTCTTCATTCTATCTGAACGAAGTCTCCTTATCTCTTGGTGGCCCTGCCCCACCCACCAGGCTCAGGCTTGAAACAATA
Source organism: Pteronotus mesoamericanus (assembly GCF_021234165.1). Lineage (NCBI taxonomy): Eukaryota > Metazoa > Chordata > Mammalia > Chiroptera > Mormoopidae > Pteronotus > Pteronotus mesoamericanus. The sequence goes on along the minus strand of NW_026555245.1, from coordinate 26,352,567 downwards.
CTAAAGGCAGGTACAGCTCTAAATTGGATCCGGCTGTTCCCAAGGGGAAATCAGGCCTAGAAATAAGTTCCTCAAAGCATGCTTTGTTTTCCCCTCAGAAGCTATGATAACTGGCTTATACTGGGAAGGAGATTTACATCATTCATAGACCCTGACCTGAGGTAGATCTCTTGTGTTCCCTCTATTGTTATCTATGATCTCTATTTGTTTTCTGTAAACATAGCCTGTTGACATTGATTGATGAGCTTTGTTGTGTACCCCCGTGCATGTGGTTCTCAATAAAAGCCTTTGGATGGACATGGGGGCTCGGGGCTTCTCCACTAGAGAGAAGAGCCCTTTCCACTCTCCTGGCAAACAGAGAAATTTTCTGCAATGATTCATTTTGTTTGCCCCCATCCATGACAAGCTGGGATGAGCTCCGTGGGATCAGAGCCCTCGCTCCCACCTCAGCTGGCCCCAGACAGTGACCCTCAGATCCAGGAGCCCCACGCTCCCCACAACAGTTGTAAATGAGTGGATCAAAAAACTATGGTACATTTACACAATGGAATACTATGCAGCAGAAAGAAAGAGCTACTACCCTTTGCAACAGTGTGGATGGAACTGGAGAGCACTATACTAAGTTAAATAAGCCAGGGAGTAAAAGACAAATACCATATGATCTCACCTATAAGTGGAACCTAATCAACAAAACAAACAAGCAAGAAAAATATAACCAGCAACATGAAAAAAAATACAAACCAACAGTAACAAGAGGGGATGAGGGAAGGGAGTATTGGGGAAAAGAAGAGGAAAGGCCAAATCAAGAAACATGTATTTTGTCCAGGATCCATGGACAAAGCCAGAGTGGGGAAGGATGAAGGGTGGGAGATATGTGTGGGTGGATCAGGGGAACATGGTGGCAGGAAAATGGAGACAATGTATTTGAACAATAAAAAAATAATAATAAATGTTTTAAAAAACAAGAAAAAAATGTTTTCAACTATTGTGCTCGCTTCAAAGTGCTTTTTTCATTCTAGTGCATTAGTCCTTCATGACTTAACTACCTTGGTAGTCCAGAAACTCAAATTTTGTCCTCTTGCTTTGTGAGAGTATGAAAAATTAACTTCTATTTACAAGCTGCAGCCACAACTTTCTGCTTGGATTATTAGTTTCTCCTTTGGTAGTTGTCTTGTGATAAATGTCTTGCAGGGGGAAAGCATTAAATAAGTCTGACCTGCTTGAATATCTTTCTCTTCTGTTTGTGATTCTTGCATCTCAAGCCCTGGATGTTTTGGTCTACTTCTGATGTGTTCAAGGAGATGCTTTTTGCATCTCATAGTTATTATAAATGGAAATTTTAAGTGCAAAAAGCTAAAATGTCATTATTCCACGAGTCCTATTATTTTTCATTAATTCTGTGTACTGATTTCCATGTGTGGAGTTTGATTTTTACTACTAAATTTTATAGTATCTACATTGCAGACTTTCACATATTTTACCTTATTTTTATATTTATACTTCTCAATGTATAAATAAGGAAATTATACCTCAGAAAAATCAATTTTCTTGACTATTAAATTAGGTATCCAGAAAATGCCCAGCCAGGGTTAACATAATGAGAATGGTTAGTACAACATCAATGTATCCTGGCAGCCAAGGAGAGTGGACTGCAATGCACATGCGTGAAACAATAACTTCACTGTACTAGTTAGTGGGAGTGGTAGACACCGTTGAGTGAGCATGTGTACTGTCTGGCCATAGAATTCAAAATGACAGAGTGAGTAGAGCAGCAGAACTATATCAGAATTTGTGTTAAGCTTGAACATTCCTCCAGGGAAGCCATTTGGATGATTCAGAAGACTTTTGGTGATGATGGAATGAATGCACTGCAAATAAAAGTGTGGCACAAATGATTCAAAGTTGGTTGAAAATCTGTTGAAAGTAATCCACATCCTGGAAGGCCTGCACCAAGCAGAACACCTGAGAATGTTGAACATGTATGGGCTGCAATCAACAAAGATCAGTGACTGACAGTGCAAGAACTAGAAGTTGATCTTAAGATTCCAATAACTACTGTGTCCAAGATTTTGATGCAGGATCTTGGCATAAAACATGTCATGGCAAAATTGTTCTGCAGCTTTTGCTACCAGAGCAGAAGGAACATCGCACAAAAGTTGGGAGAGATATGTAGTTCCCGAGGTACCTACCTTGAAGGGGACTGAGGTGTCATTGTCTTATATACAATATTCCTTGTATCTTGTATATTTTTCAATAAACGTCTCTTTTTTATATTACATGGCTGGATAGACCTCATATAATGAGGTTGTTATGGTAATATAGTTTTCTGGAGGGAGCTATTTACACTAATCCAAAATTACCTTTTCTTTGACATTATCCCTTATATGTTTTGGGAAAACTTCACACCTTTTTTGATAATGAGTAAATTGTTTGTGCCATCTTTTGCTCTATAGTGTAGTCAATGTTGTTCATGTGGCTGCGTAATATCAGAAAAAACAGAAATGAAGAAATAAGGAATTGTTTCTTTTCTTTTTGTTTTTTAGTTAATAGGTGTGCTTATTGGTGAATTTCGTCAAAGGATAGGGGCAAAAAGAAATGGCATGGTGTCTGTTATTTTTCTAGTATCAATGTGACTAGAGCAGAAAGTGAAACTGTCTTTTCAGTAGCTAAGAGAAAATAATAGCAACATTACATACTCTTTGTGAATTTTATCAAACAGGGAAGAAATTTTAGATCCACACTTTTATAATACCTTGCCTTTATAAGCCATAGAGCAAAAAGAAAAAAAAAGTCAGCTTCAAAATTTTCTTTTTCATTCTCTTTTTAATAATCATTATGCTCTTATTACTGATTTAATTTTAGTGTACAATGTATTAATGTGGTTACTTCATAGACTATCTTACTCCTTGGGAAATTGAAAAATGATGAAGAAGAGATACAAAAATTTTAGTTGCAATTTTGAAGGACCTTGCAATAGTAATTGGCACACTTGAAAAATCAATAGCCAGCCATTTTCAGTAGTGGGTCCAATAAGATGAAAGGGAACTTTGTGAAAAGGAGATATGAAGGCAGAAAAGTGACTAACAGAAAGAGTAAGTATAGGCAAGAAGATTAAGCCATGGTGATACTGATTGGCTGTGCCAGACTGTGATGTGCTGCTTTTAAGACTGAAATTTGATTCCCACAAAAATGTCAGATGTCACAGCTTTGGCCAATTAAAAGACAAAAAATGTAATGATTTTATTCTCTGCTAGGTATATAGCAGTTACTTGAGCACCAGTCAGCAGGTCGAAGGTAATCAAACATGAACATGCATTTTATTGCCAAGGGGGAAAACAACACTAAAGAAAGCAATAAAATAATAATCATACATGTATATGCAAGAATTTATAGGTGAAATAAAAGTTATAGAAAACATTTTGCTCTATGGAAGTCTAAAAAGAGTCATACTCATGTAATAAGTAATAAATGAAATTTTATTTTTATTTTTATTTTTAAATGGGTAATCTGTTATGTGAAATTCTTACTACCAGTTCTTTGAGGAAATATTTACATTTTTTTTTGTTTTTGCCAAATTAGGGTTTCTATAATAGAGATTTTACAATGAAGAATATACATCCCCTGAAGAAATGCATATTCAATGTATTTCAGAATTTTTGCCCATTTTTTAAAAAGATGTTATCTATTTATTTTTAGAGAGAGAAGAAGGGATGGAGAGAGGGAATTATCAGTGTGGTTGCTTGTAGAGCGCCCCCTACTGGGGATCTGGCCCACAACGCAGGCATGTGCCCTGACTGGGAGGTAACCCTTCGGTTCGGAGGCTGGCATTCAAACCACTGAGCCACACTAGCCAGGGAGTTTTTGCACATTTTCACATTTTGGTAAAATAAACATATTTACCATATTATCTATTTTAAATGTACAATTCAGAATGTATTAATACATTGATAATATTTTGTTACCTTCTCTGCCATCTATCTCCAGAACTGTTTTCATATTTTGAAGCTGAAATTTTATCCTCATTACACAAAAATTCCCCATTTTCACTTCCCTAGATTTTGAAAACCACCACTTTACTCTGTCTCTATAATATTGACTATTCCTAATTACCTCATATTAATGGAATCAGACAGTATTTGCTTCTTTGTGACTGGCTTATTCTGCATAGCATAAGGTCCTCAAGGTTCATCCAGGTATTAGCGTATGTCAGCATTCCTTCCTTTGTAAGGTTGTCTAAGATTCCTTTTTATGTATATCACACACACACACACACACACACACACACACACACACACACACATATAAATTTTTTTTGTTCTACTGATCTATCAGTGGACATTTGGATTGCTTCCACTTATTGAGAATAATGTTACTCTTTGACACATATCTCCTTGAGACCTAGCTTTCAATACCATTGGGTCTATACCCAGAGAATTTCTGAACCTTATTTTATTTTTAATTTTTTTGAGGAATTATGACACTGTTTTACATAGTCACTGTGACATCTTACATTGCCACTATTAAAGCACAAGCTTTCAAATTCTCCAAATTTTTTCCAACACTTATTTTCAGCTGTTGTTTGTTTTTTTTTTTCAGAGTAGTGATTATAATGGTTGTGGGATAGTACTTCATTTTAGTTTTGATTTGCATTTCATTAATGATTAGCTATATTGAGCATCTTTTTATTTCCTTACTGGCTATTTGTATATCTACTCTGGAGAAATATCTATGTAAGCCCTTTATCATTATTGAATTGAAATGTTAAGGTTTTTTTTGTTGACAAATTTTAGGAATTTTTTTAATGTTTTCCTGATATTAACCTCTTATAAGATGTGTCTTTGGATATAAAGTGAGCATATTGTAAACAGCATATAGTTGGATAATGTTTTTTTCTTTTTTGTTTTGTTTTTCTTTTTTTAACATTCTTTCAATTTTTGTCTTCTGAGTAGAGAATTTAACCCATTTACATTTAAAATAATTACAGGTAATAATGTATTTATTTCCATCATTTTCTTATTTGTTTTCCATATTTCTTATAGCTTTTATACCTCAGTAACTGCTTGTTCTTCTCTTTTGTGTATAGTTGATTTTTTATATTTAAACATTTAAATTTCTTCCTCATTTCATTTGTGTATATTCTGTAGCAATTTACTTTGTGGTTATCATGGAGATTACATTTCCAACCCCTCCCCTTTCACTTGTTGATGTCACAAAATTACATTTTTGTACATCATGTTCCCAACAACATACACTAGTAATTTTTAACATGCATCTGTCTTTTAAATTAGATTAAAAAACAAAATGTGGAGTTACAAAGCAAAGTTACAATATTAATAGATTTTAGACAAATTTTTTGTTAATGTACTTGTTTCTTAAAACATGTAGAAAATAAAATGGATTTGCATATAGTTAAAATTACACTAGATTTTATAATTTTCCATGCATTTACCTTTACAGAGATCTTTATTTTTTTGTCATTCAGCTTTTAGTTAATGTCTAGTGTTCTTTCATTTCAAACTAAAAAGCTTCCTTTAGCATTTCTTCTTGTCCAGATCCAATGGTAACAAACTCTCAGGTTTTGGTTTTTTGGGGGGATATTTTGTTACACTTTTGAAGGACATTTTTGCTGGATTCTTGGTTGAGATTTTTTCTTTTAGACTTTTGAATGTATTTGCACACTGCTTTTTGACCTACAAAGTTTCTGATGAAAAATTTGCTCATAATCTTATGGAAGGTCTTTGGCATGTGACAAAGCACTTTCTCTTTGCTGTTTTCAAGAATTCATTTTGTCTTTCAGAAGTTTGACTATAATATGTGACAGTGTGAATTTATTTTAGTTTATCTTAGCCAGAGTCATAATACTCTTGGGTGTACATATTTATATCATTCATCAAATTTGGGATGTTATAGCCATTATTTCTTCAAATAATCTGTGCCCATTTATCATTTTCTTTTTCTTCTGGTACTGCCACCTTGCATACATTGGTCCACTTGATGGTGTCCCATATATTTTTTAGGCTCTGTTCACTTTTCTTCAATCTTTTTTTATCTTGTTCCTCAGATTTAATTATTGTTACTGTTTCATCTTCAAGTTAATTGATTCTTTCCTTCATTTGCTCAAATTTACCTTGGAATCTCTCTAGTGACTTTTTCATTTCAGGTATTAAATTTTTTGGCTCCAGAAATTCTCTTTTATTTATTTTTATGTATTCTTTCTCTTGATATTTCCATTTTATCATACATTAATTTCTCAACTTTTACCTCTTCTTTAGGTTTTTGAGTATTTTTAAGACAGATGTTTAAAACTATGTGTCTAGCAGGTCAGCCATAAGGACACTTTCGGGGACAGTTTCTGTTTATTTTTTTCCTTTTTTTTCTTTTTATTTTTGTTCTATACAGTTGCCTGAATTTTCCCCAGTTGCTCTCCCCAGCACTGCCCATCCCCACTCCCACCGTCAATCCCTACCCTGTTGTCCATGTCCATGGAGCATTTATACATGTTCTTTAACTAGATCCTTCCCCTCTCTTCGCTATTATCCCCCTCCGCCTTCCTGCCTGGTCACTGTCAGTTTGTTCTTTATTTCCATGTCTCTGATTATATTTGGTTTATTCTTTGTTTTGTTGATTAGGTTCCACCTATAGGTGAGATCATATGGTATTTGTCTTTCATCCCCTGGCTTATTTCATTTAACATAACGCTCTGCAGTTCTATCTATGCTGTCCCGTAGTATAGGAGCTCCTTTTTTCTTTCTGTTGCATAGTATTCCATTGTGTAAATGTACCATAATTTTTGATCCATTCATTTGCTGATGGGCACTTAGATTGCTTCCAGCACTTGGCTATTGTAAACTGTGTCTCTATGAATATTGGGGTGCATAGGTTCTTTTGAATTGATGTTCCGGATTCTTAGGGTATAATCTCAGCAGTTCCATATTTCTGATGGCTAGTGATGTTGAGCATCTTTTCATTTGCCATTGGGCCCTCTGTATGTCCTTGGAGAAGTGTCTGTTTAGGTCCTTTGTCAACTTTTAATTGGATTCTTTGACTTCCTAGCTTTGAGTCATATACCTTTATATATTTTGGAGATCAAACCCTTCTTAGAAGTATTGTTGGCAAATATGTTTTCCCATATGTTTGGTTCCTTTTTCATTTTGATGATGTTTTCTTTACCCACGCAGAAGCTTTTTAAATTGATGTAGTCCTATTTGTTTGGTCTTCTCTTTATTTCTTTTGTTGTCGAGGATATATCAGCAAAAATATTGCTGGGTGAAAAAAAATAAGTCTTTTATCCATTTTGAGTTTGTTCTGGTATATGGTGGTCTAGTTTCTTTCTTTCTTTCTTTTTTTTCTTTTTTTCTTTTTTTTGCATCTACCATTCTGGATCTCCCAGCACTATTTTTTGAGGAGGCTAATTTTATTCCATTTTATACTTCTGCCCCCTTTGTTGAATATTAATTGACCATACAGACATGGGTTTATTTCTGGGCTCTCTATTTTGTTCTGTTAATCTATGTTTCTGTTCTTGTCCAGTACCAGACTCTTTTTATTACAGTGGCCTTGTAGTATAGTTTGATATCAGGTATTATGATCCCTTCTACTTTGTTCTTTTTTCTCAAGATTGCTGACGCTATTGGAGCCATTTTTTTATTCCGTAAAAATTTTTGAAATATTTCTTCTAAATCTGTGAAGTGTGTCTTTGGTATTTAATAGGGATTGCATTAAACCTATAGGTTGCTTTGGGTAGTATGGATATTTTAATGATGTTGATTCTTCCAATCCATGAACACGGTATATGCTTCCATTTATGTGTGTCTTTCTTAGTTCTTTTCTTCAGTGTTCTGTAGTTTTCTGAGTGTAGGACTTTTACCTCCTTGGTTAAGTATATTCCTAATTACTTATTTTTCTTCTTGCTATAGTAACTGGCATTATTTTCCTAGTTTCTGTTTCTGGTATTTCATTGTCAATGTACAAAAATGTCTTCAATTTCTAAATAGTGACTTTGTATCCCACTATTTAGCAAATACACTGATTAGACCAAGTAGGTTTTTGATGGAGCCTATAGAGTTTTCGATGTACACTGTCATGTTGTCTGTAAATATGACAGTTTTACTTCCTCTATTCCAATTTGGATGCCTTTTTTTGTTGGTTTTTTTTTTTTTTTTTTTTTTTTTTTTTTGCCTGACTGCTGTGAGTAGAACATCCAATACTATGTTGAATAAAAGTGGTGAAAGCTGATATCCCTGTCTTGTTCCTATTCTTAGGAGGAAAGTTTTAGTCTTTCCTTGTTGAGTATGATGTTGGCTGTAGTTTCTCATTATATGGCCATTATTATACTGAAGTATGCTTCACCTTTATCCACTTTTCTCAGCATTGATTTTTTTACTTTCAATGGGGTTATTTATTTCTATTTCTTTGTATGCTTTGTGACTTTTTGATGAGAAGTAAATATTTGAATGAATAATTTGGTAATTTTAGAAATCTGATTTTCCCACCTTACTCAGGGTTTGCCTTATCTATTGTATTTCTGTTGTTGTTGTTATTGTGGTTTTTGTTTGTTTTGTTTTGTTTTGTTTTTGGTTGATATGGGCTGTATCTCTGCTCAGAATCAGCCTAAGGTATAAAATTAAGGTATCTTCAGGGGTTTTCTCAGCCTGTCCTTTTCCCTGAGTATGCACAGCAAATATATGTTGCTGCTTTGGGATGTGCTGTCTTTAATCTCTGGCTCCCAAAATGATTAAAAGCAAAAAATAAAGGTGGAAAGGGGAAGGTACTTTTCCCTTTAAATCCTCTTGAAGTCACTTTGGCCAGATGGGGAGAGGATTGAAAAAAATGAAGGTGGTACAACAACAATATTTACATGCTTCTTTGTACCTCGGAGATCAAGAAGAAGCAAGCAGAGCACACATACCCAGTATTTGGAAGACTGACTCCTTTTGTTCACCTGGCTCTTACAAACTACATGCAAGCTATTCTTAGAATGTATGTATTGCTGCCTGCATAGTGCTGGAGGTGTGAGATGGGTAGATATTAATATACTAAGAGTTGAAACTTACTAAAATTGAAATATGGTATTAATTTACTGGGCATTTTTATTACGAAACACTACTACATGTATAAGAACACATGTCTTTATATCGGGTATTTTCCCCCAAAGTTCTGCAGTGATGCTTCAGAAAAATTATCATCTAAATTTTATTTGAAGAAACATGATCAGTAAATCATCTTACTTTTACTTTGGTTCTAGGTAATAATATATTACATTAAAAAGTGAGAATTTCAGGACTAATGGAAGCAGTTTTAGATATCATAAAAATATTAGATTCTATCAGTATTTATAGTTAATCTGTTTTAAATAACTCTTTTTGAAAAATAAAAATATAAGAAAGGAAATATTTGTGACTTGTCTAATATCCCATGACTGCATAGAAGTGAAATAACGATTAATATGTTTAGACAAGAAATTAATTTTAGTCTTCAATTCTAATCATAGATTTATGTATGATACACTTTGCTTTGTCATTATTTTAAAACAGAAATCCAGTTGAAATAAGTTTGTGTGAGTGTGTGCTCATGCACACATGTGCATTGATATATTTATACTCTCATGGTAATTCTAAAATACATTTTTTTTTCTAAAAGATTGACTCAACTCATTTTTTATCATTTTAATTGTTTTCTTCAGCTAATTGTTGTTCCAAATCAATCAATTCTATTATTTTAATGGCTGAAAAGTTTCAGCAACAATGTAAGACTGTCAGTCAATCTTTCCTAGCATTTTTGTTGAAGATTATATATATCGTCATATCTTGAATATAGATCCCTACAGATTCTATGAAATTGAAGCCTTATAAACCACACTACTATAGACTGTGAAAGTATTATGAGTACATTGACCTAAAAGAGTCCTTGAACCCTGTGTTGTAGGAAAGAGGATGAACATCACAGCAAGTGGCTACCAGCAAATTTAGGCTATTATTATGTGTACCTTATCTAAACATGTAGTTCAAAGTGATATGAATCTGGATTTAAGGTCATGAAAACTTACCTAGGAAACATGTATCAGGAAATAAATAACATTTTATAAAAGGTGATTATTGGTTTTAAATGATCTAAAATCTTATATGCATAGCCTGATTCTTTAGGTAATTAATAATTATCTTCAAAATAAAATGGCACATATTTTTAAGGGACACAATTTCTTGAATTTTAAAAATTAATCTGCTATCAACCTCCTCCTGCACCCACCAAGCAAAAACAGATTTAACAGAGATTTTAAGTGAATTTAATATAGAACTAAATAATTAGACTAAAGTAAAAAATAAAGTTGAAAAAGATCTTCGGTGTAATTTTCCAACTATCTGTGCTAATTCTATTGCAATCAGAGATAAATTCATTTCAGGCCATCCAGGAAATAAAGTGAGAAGAAAACTCTGAGTGTATTCTTTCATTACTGCCATTTTTATTCATTCATAAAACATTAATTGATGTGCTAGGAAGTGCAATAAATTTACAGAAATATTAAAGTTGCAGTGTATATTTTTCAAAAGGAAGCAATGAATAAATTACAGGCTTTAAACAGCCCTTTTTTTGAATAATGAAAGTAAGAATAGCATATATTCAAATACAAAGTATCTTTTTTACTTTTTTACATATTCATCATAGAAGATTTCCAAACTAAATAAAAGAAGCGTAATCTGGTAAAATACACAGAAGAAAAAAAATGTTTTGAAATGCTGTTTGCATTTATATAGAGAGAAATATATAAACATTCAACACACATATATAAATTTTAAATACATGGATTTATTTGTAATGTCATACCAAAATATTATAAAATAGTGTTTTATATATAGTTGAGACAACATTTTCTCTTGGTAAACATTTTTTTCATTGCTATTATCTTATAAACAATGGTGTAATAAATGCCTATGTGGATGTACTCTTTATTGCATCTGTGATAACTGTTCTCCAAAAATGACTTCCTACTGCCCAATGGGTCATACTTCCCAGTATTCATGTTCTTGTATCATGCTATCCACTCAAAATTTGTCAGGCCCTGTGACTCTTGTGACAAACAGAATGTGGCAGCAATTACTTCTGCTATGGTGTGTCTTCCAAGTCCTCATCAGTAGTTTTTTAGATTTCATTTTGATCTCCTAGAACTCTTATTCTCAGAGGTCTGAATCACCTTCTAAGCAGTTCAACAACCCATATACCATACATGATGTGGTTAAACCATATGGAGATGCATTAAAGGATGAAATGCCACATGGAGGGAAGAAATGAGAGAAACACTAAGATCCCAGGAATGTTCCTTAAGACCACACGAAAATTAGACTCTCCACCCTCACGTTCCCCGCTGACACCAGGTTAATCAGAGTGAAAAAAGCGAATGGATTAAGAAAAAAAATCCTCATAGACACATAAAATAGTATCGTGATTACTGGAGGGAAAAGAGGTAAGGAGGCTAGAAGAGGGTAAAGGTGGAATAAATGGTGATGGAAAGAGTCTTAACTTGAGATGGTGAGCATACAATACAATATAATGATGTGGTATTATACAATTGTACACCTGAAACCCACATAATTTTATTAACGATCTCACCCTAATAAATTCAATAAAAAAGAGAAAAAAAGAACTGCTTAGCTGAGGTGTTTCAAAATTCTTTATTTATAAAACTACAAATAAAATAGCATGATTTGTACCAAAATTTAGATTTAACCATGTACCTGAAATATATGCAGTCTGTCCAGCCATGTACTATGAAAAATAAAGATATTTGTTGAGGAATAAGAAGATACAGGAAACATTATACGTAAGACAATGTCGCTTCAGTTTCCTTCAAAGTAGGCACCTTGGGACCTCACACAGTTCTCCCAGTCGCCATCAGTTGCCCCGTCGTATTTTCATGATCCTCACAGACAGTCTGAAATCTCTTTTTTTTCAAAGGTAACTTTAGTTTGGTGAAAAGCCAAAAGTCACAGGGTGCCAAATCTTGGCTGTAAGGAGCTGAGACACGGGGGTGATTTGATATTTCTCCAAAAACCCCGCATAAGGTAATGCATGAGTGGGTACATTGTCGAGATGAAGCTGCTGATCTCCAGCAGCCCATAGCTATGGCCTTCTGAATCATCTGAATAGTTTCCTTGCAGAAATGTTCAAACATAATGCAAAATTGGGTGCAGATTTGTTGCTCTACTCACTCGGTCATTTTGAATGCTATAGCCACACAGTACACATGTTCATTGTTCACTCATGCACATTCCAGGCCATTCTCCCTGGCTGCCAGATTACATCGATGTCTCGCAAACTGTCCTTGTTATAGTAACAATAGTTGTATTTTTTTCTGGACAGATCTCATATATTTCTGTTTATATATAATATTTTGAATATATGGACCATATATATATACACACACACACACACATATATATCTAATAAAGTAAAAAACAAATCACAATGTCTGACATTGACAAAAAACCACCAGATATGCAAATAAAAGTGTCCCAGGAATGTTACCAATGAAAAAGTTAATAGGGAAAGACATTAATAAAATTACTATAACTAGATTCTATATGATAAAAAAGATCGGGGAAAGGTAGTGTGTGTAAAGTAAGACAATGAAAGACATAAAAAATGACCTAAATTGAAATTTCCAAGATAAAAAACCTCAATGTCCAGGATGAAAGTTACCTTGGAAGGGTATAGCAGCATATTAGACAAAGCAAAAATAAAACAGTTCACTATGACTTTAAGGTCTTGTAATTGAAACTATCCCAAATAAAACAGAAAGAGAAAGGAAACAGATAAAATTGAACAGCATTAGTGTCCCATGAGAGAACATCAAGCAGCCACATATAATTATAGCTGGATTCTTTAAAGAGAGGAATAGAGATAGATATAAAACTCTGTGAACAAATTATGGTTAAAACTTTCCAAATTTGATGAAAACTGTAAATACACAAATCCAAACTTAAATACTAAAACCATAAAGATAAATATGCTAAACCCGAACAAAATAATATACTTGCATAGAACCACTACATTTTTGGATGCTTTGCTATACAGTAAAAGAAAACAGAAATGCTATTCTTGATTTTTAAAAAAAATCCTAAAAATGGTATTATAAGGTAAATACAGTTGATTCTTGAACTTCGTCAAGGTTATGGTACTGACTCCATGTGGTCAAAAATTCAGGCACAATTTGGCTCCTGAAAAACTTAACTACTAATATCCTACTATTAATCAGGGGCTATATGAAAATATCAACCATTGATTAACACATACTTTATATGTCTCATATATATATACACATATATATAATATACTGTATTCTTAAAGTAAGTTAGAAAAGAGAAATATGTCAAGAAAATCATAAGGAGATTATGGGTACTATACTTATTAAGAGGAAAAAAAATCTATCTATAAGTGGAAGTGGACTTGTGCAGTTCAAACTCTTGTTGTTCAAGGGTAAGCTGTATTTCAAATTGTACTTTAAGTAGATTGTTACAATTTTTAACTGAGGGAGAGTACCGTGTCCTACACAGAGTCCCACCAGGTCACCGCAGATGATGAAAATAAAATAGGTCATTCAAGACACTTCTCAGTCTGCCAGGAAAAAGGGGGTGGTGATTCCCCTCTATTGGAGAATGCCCCAGAGTTCCTCTCTTAAAGTGACTTTTATTGAGAACTATATGCACAGCAGTATACAGCATGCATGTAAATCTCATCAATCAATCTCAAAAGGCTATGTTTACAGAAAACAGATAGAGATCATAGATAACAATTGAAGGAACACAGAGATTTACCTCAGGTCAGGGTCTAGTAGACAAAGTGGGGCCCATTCGGCCTTGAAACCTGGGAAACTGATCACATTCTATTATGGATCCCAAACATCAGTACTCATTAACTCAAAGGCATTCTTAGCAAAATAAGTTTCATAGAATTTAATGCATTCCTTTTCCAGGCCTAATTTTCCAAGGGAACCACCCAATCCACTTTAGGGCTGTACCTGCCTTTAGTATTGTTTCAGCCTGAGCCAGGTGGGTGGAGCAGAGCAGCCAAGAACTAAGGAGACTTCTTTCAGGAAGAATGAGGACTCCAGCCGTGACAAAGCGAGGGGTGAGGGTCTTTTGTCCCTTCTCTGTGTCCCCCAAGTCCTTCCCTGATGGTCCCCATACTACTGTGCCTGTCTTGGGTTGCCCCGCCATCGAGGGGTCTTACCCATCATTGACTAACTAGCCATCCTCTGGGGTCAAGCAGGGTGATGTGACGGAGGCCGGGGCACAGGTGGACAGGTTTTGTCTCCTCAGTGGCCTATTTTCCCAAGGCCTCCTTGCTTAGCTCCAGCCTTGGGGCCCTCTTGCCTGTTGGCATAGCTACAGTCCCTGAAACCAGGTGGGATGGTTCCAAACATTTAACCCTTTTTTAATCCTCACCCAAGGATATGTTTATTGATTTTAGAGAGAGAAAGAGAGAAACGCAGACCAGTTGCCTCTCAGACACTCCCCAACCTGGGAATAGAGCCCTCAGCCTTTTGGTGTGTGGATGACGCTCAAACAAACAAAGCCACCTAGCCAGGGCAAGAAGTTTGTTATAATTTATTCTCCCACTAAATGTGGGAAAATGTGCTACTTCTCTTATTTTTTATCACCTTTGTTTTGACTTTGGAAGCACTATCATTTATGTTAAAGTGCTCAGCCTCTGGAGTGGATTGATCAGGTTTAACATAACTTTTATGTTCTTGAGAAAGTTAAAAAACTTTTATGTGCTTGTTTTATCACTAATAAAATTATTATTTTAGTAAACCACCTTTTTTATCAAATGGCAAGTTACATTAGATTTCAAGTGTAAAATATCTGGCAGATAGAATGCACTCAAATATTAGGTATTATATTAGATACTCTATACTCCCATAGATATTGAAAACTTATGATTTGTAATATACTTCAGATCCTCTTTTCATTCTCTTTACTGTAATGATTTTACTCTTTGTTTACTTCATTACTGTTAATTTAACATACAGTTGGCTCTTTATATCTACAGATTCTACATCCCCAGTTTCAACAAAATGACAGATGGAAAATATGGAAAAAGAAATTACATTGTTGCTGATGTGTAGTATGTAGTTAATACTATGTTCATAATTCTATATACTATGATGATTGCAGCTGTACTCAAAATTTACAGACATTTTCCTTGTCATTATGCCCTAAACAATACAGTATAGCAAGTGTTTAGATAACATTTACATTGTAATAGATATAATAAGTATTATAAGGGTGATTTAAAGTATATAGTAGAAGGTGCATGGGTTATGTGTAAATACTGCATTATTTTATATACGGGGCATGAAAATCAGAGGATCCGGGTATCCAGGAAGGTTCCTGGAAACAATCTCTTGAATATACTGTGGACTACTATATTCAAGAAAAGAGGGGAAACTGTATGCATGTGCTAAGGCCAAGAAACTTTTCTTATCAGGGCTAAATTCAGGGGCATGTGACTAGAACAGTTGTACAGGTCCCCTTTCTCAGAAAATTAATACTCTGAGGTCATCAGGTCATCATTTAAAATTCAGATCTTCCTGGCTGCTGTGGCTCAGTGGATTGAGTGCAGGCCTATGAATCAAAGGGTTGCTCGTTTGATTCCCCACCAGGGCACAGGCCTGGGTTGTGGGCCAGGTCTCCAGTAGGGGGCACATGAGAGGCAACCATACACTGATGTTTCCCTCTCTTTCTCCCTCCCTTCTCCTCTCTCTAAAAATAAATAAAATCTTTAAAAAATAAATTCATATCTTGGCATTTGAATTTTACAAGTTTTGTGTTTTATATATGAAATCCAATGAAACAGTAGAGCAGGTGCTGGAAGCCCAGACCTCAGCTTGTCTTGCATACATTTCCCACCACATCCCAATTTCCCCGGTGGGGTCTTACTTGCCAGCTTACTCCTTCATTTCCTGGCACCCAGCCTATCTAGACTCTCCCTCCATACCTTTGCCCAAACTTTGCTGTCCTCCTCTCCTGACAAAGTCTGTTTTCAGGCATAGGAAGAGCCAGTGTCTGATTTGTTCTCACTGCACCATCTCATGGTAGTGCTAGTCATGGAGTTCTTTGCGCTGGAATGGCTGTAGCAGGATGTGCTCCACAGGTAACTCAGCGGGACAAACATGTCACCTACCTCTGATTCAGGTAGCTAGTGTTTGCTAACACAGAAGTTGGAATAGACTTGAGGGTTACTTGTCCATTACTGGTTGCCTCCATGGGCTTAGATGTTGAACCTATGGGAAAAAGAGGTGCCTGGGTAACCTCTTCCCCCATAGATGCATAAGCCCTTCCAACAGGTGGTATAGCCGAAGGATTAGAACTGGAAGCCCTCAAGGTCTGAACTTGTTCACCAGTCTCCCCATACCTGAGGGAGCACTCCCTGGGTTCACTCTGTGCCTCAAAGGAACTTTCCTTCCTCCATCCAATATTGCGGAGTCCTGTTTGCATTTCTGTCTTTCAGTCAGCTTGAGTTATACTCTGTGGTAAGCCACAAAATACTAATTATATAATTTTGGTGATTCCATATACAAGTTAAATTTGCTGAGATATGCATTTTAAACTAGAATTTTGCACTATAATGATGAATCATAAATTGTGTGCTAATTGAAAATTTTATTTATCCTTTAAATTTGACATTTAACTCAAATCACAAAATACATTGAAGGGAGAGAAACCATGCAAGAAAAGGAAAAGCTCTACATGTTAGTATCTTTTAAAAAAATAGAGGTGTAATTGACATTCAACATTATACTAGTTTCAAGTTACAACATATGATGTGATATTTATATATCTTATAAATGATCATTCCAAAGTCTGGTTAACATCCTTTACCATACATAGTTACAATTTTGTATATGTTAGTATATATAAAGGCACTTTTTTCCATGCTTTTTGAATATAAGAATTCACAATTTCATTTTACTCTGGGATCCCCAAGTGATGTTTCAGGCCTTACTCTTTATAAATACTGAGTAGCAAGATAGCACATGGTTCATGGAGCCAAAATACCTGGGATCATTACCTTCCCCAATAGTCCTCACTAGTAACGTGATCTCTAGGTAAGCTAACTTCTTTGTCACCTCCATTTATCTTAACTGAAAGTAGAGAGCAATAATGTTATAAAATATAAATTTAAATCAGTTAAGATGTGTGAATCTCCTAGAATAATACCCAGAATATAGTATTTAACATTTTAGATAAAATAATTATACATTAAGAATGTTACCTTTTTCATTTTTATTTTTATTTTTTTAATTTATAAATGTTTATTCTATTACAGTTGTCTCAATTTTTACCCCTTTACCCCCTTCCACCCATCCCACCCCCACCTCCCACTCCCACAGTCAATTCCCACTCCGTTGTCCATGTCCATGGGTCATTCATACATGTTCTTTGTCTACTCCCTTCCCCTTCTTTCCACCATTGTCCTCCTTCCCCATCCCCTCTGGTCCCTTTCAGTCTGCTCTGTGTTTCCGTGCCTGTGGTTTATTTTGTTCATTAGTTTATTTTGTTGAATAAAGTCCACTTACAGGTGAGATCATATGGTATTTTTCTTTCGTCAACTATCTTATTTCACTTAGCTTAATATTCTCCAGTTCCATCCATGCTGTCGCAAAAGGTAGCAGTTCCATCTCTCTCCTCTTTCTTTCTTTCTTTCTTTCTTTCTGTCTTTCTTTCTTTCTTTCTTTCTTTCTTTCTTTCTTTCTTGAATGCAGATTGACTTTATTTTTTTTAAATGGCAAAGTTAATTGTAAAATATTAAAAAAATTTTAAACCATTATAAAGTCTCAACAATTAAGGCAACATGACACCAGCACAGAAATAATCAAGTAGATAAATGAAATATAATGAGCATTCTAGAGACAAACGTATACATCTGTCTAACAATGTAATATATGATTAAGTTGATATTTCAAATCAATGGGTAATATAAGACTTATTCAGCAAATAAGGTGCATGGACCACTATTACTTGAAATAAAACAAATATAGAGTCCTATTTCACACATTATACAAGAAATATTCAGATGAGTTAAAAATCAATATATAGAATCTAAGGAGTTTTAGAAGAAAATAGAACTAATATTTTCCATGACCTGAAGTAAAAATATTCAAACCCAGATGCTATAAAGTAAATATTGACAATATGACTATATTAAACATTTAACTATATAGTAATATACATATAAAAAAGTTAAAGGACAAGAATAAAATAGGAAAGTATTTGCAACATAGCTAAAACATGGTTAATAGGGTTTTTTGTTTTGTTTTTTAGGGAAAAAAATAATTAATCAATAAATGGATAAAGAATATTAAAAAGTTTTTTAAAGCTTTTTAAAAATAATAGAAATAGGCAAGAAATATACTAAAATAGGCTTAGTTTCAACAAATAGTAAACAAACAAATAAAATAACATTGTCACAATCAGATTAATGAGTATTAAAAATATTGGTAATATCAAGTATTGGCAACTCTGAAAGAAACTGGGTATTAATAGACTCGTTTTCTTCATCTGAAAGCAGTCCCTTTAGCATATTTTGCAATCCTGGTTTGGTGGAGATGTATTCTTTTAGCCTTTTTTATCTAGGAAACTCCTTATTTCGCCTTCCATTTTAAATGAAAGCCTTGCTGTGTAGAGTAGTCTTGGTTGCAGGCCTTTGCTTTTCATTACTTGGAATATTTCTTGCCAGTCCCTTCTGGTTTGGAGTGTTTCTGTTGAGAAGTCAGCTGCTACCCATATTTGGGCTCCCTTATATGTTACTACCTCTTTCTCCCTTGCTTGCTGTAAGATTCTCTGTCTTTGATATTTGCCATTTTAATGATGCTGTGTCTTAGAGTGGGCCTCATTGGGTTCCTCTTAAATGGGACCCTCTGTGCTTCCTGGACTTGTGTGACTTTTTCTCTCCTCCAATTAGGGAAGTTTTCCATCATTACTTTTTCAAACAGGTTCTCTATCCCTTCCTGACCCTCTTCTCCTTCTGGTATCCCTATTAAACGAATATTATTATGTTTCAGGTTGTCCTGCATTTCCCTCAATGCCTCTTCATTCTTTCTGAGTCTTTTTTCATTTTCTTGCTCTTTCTGGGAGCTTTTTTCTACCTTATCATCCAGCTTGCTGATTCGGTCCTCAGCTTCATCTTGCCTGCTTTTGATTCCTCCTACTGTGTTCTTCAATCCAGAAATTGTTCTCTTCATTTCCTCTTGTCTCTTTTTGATAGTTTCTATGTCCTTTTTTCATGCTTATATAGTCGCAGTAAGTTCCTTATAGTTTCCCTGTAGTTTTTGTAATTCTCTCTGAGCTCACTGAGCTCATTGAGCTTCCTTAGAACCGTTGTTTGGAACTCAATATCTGAATGTTTACTTGCCTATATTTCATTTAATTCTCTTTCTGCGGTTTCCTCCTTTCTCTTCGAATGGGGTGTATTTCTACGTCTTCCCATTATTTGTGAGACTCTTCTCTTTCGCTTCTGATCCTTAAGTTGATCTGTCTTGATTTCCTGACTTTGTGGTGTGAACTTCTATGGTAGGAGACTGCTGTTTTTACTTTCTGGATCTGCCTCTGATGATATCAGATGTCATCCCTGTCTGACCTTAGGCAGTCTGTTCAAGACTTGCAGTAACCCACTGTTTGTGGCTTTCTCCTTCAGGTGTTAATATAGTCACTCTGTACTCAGCAGACTGCCTTAGCACAGGGCAGGGTGGAGTCCCTCCTGGGGGCGGGGTTATTGAGTTCTCTCACTCTGCTGCGTATCGGGGAGGAGTCTGCACTGGAATCCCACCAGCTACTCTCTCCATTCTCTCCCCAAAGCCTCCATCCCCAGTCTCTCCTCAAGTGTTGCCAGGCCTCTCTGCATCCCCTTTAGCCAGGGATCTACTGTCTGTGGCTGCCACTCTGCACTCAGCAGGCAGCTTAGACAGCACAGGGCAGGGAGGGCTTAGACAGCATCTGGGGGCAGGGCTATTGGGTCCTTTGACACTGGTGCTGCTCAGGGGGAGTGGTCTCTGCCTCAGGAAGATGGCTGCTGCTGCATGGGGGATGAGTCAGCACCAAGATCCCACTGGCTACTCTCTCAGTTCTCCCCACAAAGCCTCCTTCCCCAGTCTCTCCTCAGGCATCTCTAGCCCACTCTCCCACGCCTTTGCCAAGGACAAAGGTAAGTTTCTGCAAATAAAAATGTATACGGTGGCCACTTAAACAGTTCTTTGCATCTCCTGCCGCCTGTCTCTGGCAGAGAGCAACCCTGCTGCTTTTGCTGTTTTCTGTGTACTTTTTGGGCTCTGGTGCTGTGGGCTGGAGATCCCCACTTTTGGTTTAGACCATGATCATCTCAGAGGGATCCACTGGCTGTTCAATATCCTCCTGGTGCTGCCGCCCGTGGGCACCCCGCCCACTTTCTTGAGTCTGTACCACACTCCTTACCAGTTAGATTGCGCTAAAGACAATTCTCCTGTCTCCTCGGTTACAGGGCTCCTCTCTCGCTATTGTTCAGTTATTTGTTCCAGGGGATTTCTCCACAATTTAGTTGTAATTCCAGGTTGGTCCTGGGAGGAGGTCAGTGTGATTTCCACTCACTCCTCTGCCATCTTGATTCTATTCTACATTGAGAATGTTAAACTTGTCATATCTCATTATGTTTCTCAGTTGGCTTTAAGGTGGTTGATTATATATATATAAATCATATGTATATAATTTCTTGATCTCATTGTTAACCCATTCATTATTTAATAGCATGCTATTCAGTCTCCATGAATTTGAATGTTTTTTCCTTGAGGTTGGTTTCTAGCTTCAAACCATTATGATTGGAGAAAACACTTGATATGATTCCAATTTTCTTGAATTGGTTGAAGTTTGTTTTGTGACCTACCATTTTGTCTATCTTTGAAAATGTTTCATGTGCATTTTAAAAGACTGTATATTTTGTTTCTTTGTGGTGAAAGGTTCAGTATATATCAATTCAGTTCATTTGATCTAGAGTGTTGTCCAATACCACAATATGCTTGTTGACTTTTTTGTTTGGAAAATCTATCTATTGATGACAATGAGATGTTAAAATCCCCTACTATGAGTGTGTTACTGTCAATATCTTTCTTGAAGTCCTCCAAGATTTTTTCTTATATATTTAAGTGCTCCTATGGGTGTGTGTGTGTGTGTGTGTGTGTGTGTGTGTGTGTGTGTTATAACTTCTTGATAGATTATTCCCTTAAGTTTTTTGTAGTATCCCCCTTTTTCTCTTTTTTGAAACATTTTTTTTCCTGAAATAAAATTGCTTCCCTAGCTTTTCTTGTTTCATGTCCATTTCCTTGGAATACTTTTTTCCATACCTTCACTTTCAGTATGTGCAGATCTTTTGTTCTGAGGTTCATCTCTTGTAGACAGCATATATGAGGGAGTTCATGTTTTCTCTTTTTTCTTTCTTTTTTTAATTTAATTTTAATTTATTTTTTCAAATACATTTGTCTCTGCCTACCCCCCACCACTTTCCCTTGCCCCCTCGCTCCTTCCTTCCCTCAGCTCTTCCCCTTTGGTTTTGTCCATGAGTCCTTGCTATATGTTCCTTGACTTTCCCCTTCCCTTCCTTTTCCCCACCCCCCCTTCTTCCCTCTTGTCTCTGCTGGTTTCTTTTCCTTTCAGTGTTGCTGGTCTTATTTTCCTTAATCTTTGTATTGTTGGTTAGATTCCACTTATAGGTGAGATCATATGGTATTTGTCTTTCGCTCCCTGGCCTATTATGCTTAGCATAATGCTCTCCAGTTCCATCCATGCTGTCGCAAAGTTTAGTAGTTCTTTTTTTCTTTCTGATGCATAGTATTCCATTGTGTATATGTACCATTACTTTTTGATCCAATCATCTACTGATGGGCATCTACTTGGCTATTGTAAATTGTGCTGCTATGAACATTGGGGTGCATAGGTTCTTTTGTATTGGCGTTTTGGTGTTCTTAGGGGATAGTCCCAGCAGGAGAATCACTGGATCAAAAGGCAGTTCCATTTTCAGCCTTTGGAGGAAATTCCACACTGCTTTCCACAGTGGCTGCACCAGTCTGCATTCCCACCAACAGTGGACTAGGGTTCTTTTTTCTCCACAGCCTCGCTAGCACCTGTTGTTTGTTGATCAGTTCATGATGGCCATTCTGACAGGTGTGAGGTGGTACCTCATGGTGGTTTTGATCTGCATTTCTCTGATGGGTAGTGATGCTGGGCATCCTTTCAAATGCCTCTGGGCCCTCTGTATCTCCTCATTGGAAAAGCATCTGCCCAGGTCCTTTGCCCATTTTTTGATTGGATCGTTTGTCTTCTTGGAGTGGAGTCCAGTGAGTTCTTTATATATCTTGGAGATCAAACCTCTATCTGACGTATCATTAGTGAATATATTTTATCATAAGTTTGGCTCCCTTTTCATTTTGCTGATGTTTTCTTTTGCCGTGCAGAAGCATCTTATTTTGATGAGGTCCCACTTGTTTATTCTTTCCTTTATGTCCCTTGTTTTAGGAGACATATCAGTGAAAAAATTGCTCCATGGGATATCTGAGAGTTTCCTGCCAATGTTCTCCTCTAGAACTTTGATGGTGTTGCGACTTATATTTAAGTCTTTTATCCATCTTGAGTTTATTTTTGTGTATGGTGTCAGCTGATGATCCAATTTCAATTTTTGCATGTAGCCATCCAGCTCTCCCGACACCATTTGTTGAAGAGGCTATTATGGCTCCATTTTATGCTTCTGCCCCTTTTGTCAAATATTAGATGTCCATACAGACCTGGGCTTATTTCTGGGCTTTCTATTCTGTTCCACTGGTCTCTGGGTCTGTTCTTGTGCCAGTACCACATTGATTTGAGTATAGTGGCTTTGTAGTAGAGTTTGATGTCCGGTATTGTGATCCCTCCTACTTTGTGTTTCTTTCTCAAAATTGCTGAGGCTACTTGGGGTCTTTTATGGTTCCATATAAATTTTTGAAATGTTTGTTCTATTTCTGTGAAATATGTCATTGGTATCTTAATAGGGATTGCGTTGAATCTATAAATTGCTTTGGGTAGTTGGACATTTTGATGATATTAATTCTTCCAATCCATGAGCATGGTATATGCTTCCATTTATTTGTGTCTTCCTTAATTTCTTTCTTCAAAGTTGTATAGTTTCTGCATACAGGTCTTTTACGTCTTTGGTTAAATTTATGCCTAGGTACTTTATTTTTCTTCTTGCTATATCGAACGGTATTTTTTTTTTTCTGATTTCTTCTTCTATTGCATTGCTGGTGTACAAAAATGCCTTTGATTTCTGAATGTTGACTTTGTATCCTGCTCTTTTGCCAAATTCACTTATTAGGTTGAGGAGTTTTTTGGTAGAGTCTACAGGGTTCTCTATGTACACTGTCATGTCATCTGCAAACAATGATAGCTTTACTTCCTCCTTTCCTATTTCGATGCCTTTTATCTCTTTCTCTTGTCTGACCGCTGTGGCTAGGACTTCCAATACGATGTTGAAAAGAAGTGGTGAGAGAGGGCATCCTTGGCGTGTTCTCGATCTTAGTGGGAAAGCTTTCAGTTTTTGCCCTTTGAGTATGATGTTGGCTGTAGATTTTTCATATATGGCCTTTATTACGTTGAGGAATGCCCCATTTATTCCCATTTAGCTTAGTGTTTTGATCATAACTGGGTGCTGTACCTTGTCATATGCTTTTTATGCATCTATTGAGATGATCATGTGGTTTTTGTCTTTTATTTTTGTGATGTATCACGTTTACTGATTTACGTATATTGAACCATCCCTGCATGCCTGGGATGAATCCCACTTGATCGTGGTGGATAATCTTTTTAATGTATTGCTGGATGCGGTTTGCGAATATTTTCTTGAGGATTTTAGCATCTATGTTCATCAGCAAAATTGGCCTGTAGTTTTCTTTCTTTGTAGGGTCTTTATCTGGATTTGGGATCAGGGTGATGCTGGCCTCATAGAAAGAGCTTGGGAGTCTTCCCTCCTCTTGAATTTTTGGGAATAGTCTGAGAATGACATGGGTTAGTTCTTCCTTAAATGTTTAGTAAAATTCTCCTGTGAAACCGTCTGGCCCTGGGCTTTGGTGTGCCCAGAGTTTCTTGATGACTGCTTCAATTTCCCCAGCTGTTATCGGCCTGTTCAAGCTTTCTGTTTCTTCCTCCTTCAGTGTTGGAAGATTATACTTTTCTAAAAATTTGTCCATTTCATCAAGGTTTTCAAATTTCTTCGCATATAATTGTTCATAATAGTTTCTGATGATACTTTGTATTTCTGTGGTATCAGTTGTTATTTCTCCTCCTTCATTTCTGATATTATTAATTTGGGTCTTCTCCCTTTTTTTCTTGATGAGTCTACTTAAAGGCTTGTCAATTTTATTTATCTTTTCAAAGAACCAGCTTCTGGATTGGTTGATCCTTTGAATTGTTGTTTTCATCTGTATGTCATTCAGTTCTGCTCTAATCTTGACTATTTCCTTCCTTCTACTTGCTCTGGAATTAATTTGTTGTTGTTTCTGCAGTTCTTGAAGTTGTAGTGTTAGGTCTTTTATTTGAAATGTTTCTCTCTTTTTTAGGTAAGCCTGTATTGCTATGACCTTCCCTCTCAGGACCGCCTTTGCTGTGTCCCATAGGTTTTGGACTGTTGTCTGTTCATTTTCATTTGTTTCCAGAAATTTTTTTGATTTCTTCTCTTCTCTCATTATTGACCCTTTCATTGTTTAATAGTCTACTGTACAGTCTCCATGAGTTTGCAAGATTTTGAAGTTTCACTTTAAGGTTGATTTCCAGGTTCAAGCCCTTGTGGTCCAAGAAAAAATTTTGGTATTATTTCAATTTTCCTGAATTTGCTGAGGTTTGCTTTGTGTCCTATCATGTGGTCTATCTTTGAAAAACTGCCATGAGCATTTGAAAAGAATGTGTATTTTGCTTCTTTGGGATGTAAGGTTCTATATATGCCAGTTAAGTCTCTGATTCAGTGTGCATTCAGCACCACAATATGTTTATTAATGTTTTGTTTGGAAGAGCTGTCCATTTTTGTCAGTGGGGTGTTGATATCCCCTACTATCAGTGTGTTGCTGTCTATATTTTTTTTGAAGTCATCCAACAATTTCCTTATAAACTTGGGGGCTCCTATGTTGGGAGCATATAAGTTTACAATGTTGATGTCTTCTTGATAGATTCTTCCTTTAAGTATGATAAAGTGCCCCTCTGGGTCTCTTTTTATGGCCTTTGTTTTGAAATCTACTTTGTCTGATACAAGTATGACGACCCCGGCCTTTTTCTCATGCCCATTTGCTTGGAATATTTTTTTTCCATCCCTTTACTTTCAATCTGTGTAGGTCTCTTGCTCTGAGGTGGGTCTCTTGTAGGCAGCATATGTGTGGGTCATGTTTTCTTATCTATTCAGCTACCCTGGGTCTTTTGATTGGGGCATTTAGTCCATTCACATTGAGAGATATTACTGATAGAAACTTATTCATCTTTTCTCTTTGTACCTGTGTTCCTCTCTCTCTCTCATTCTTTTCCTTCATCTTCTTAAACCAGTCCCCTTAGCATATCTTGGAGTGCTGGTTTAGTAGAGATGTATTCTTTTAGTATTCTCTTGTCTGGGAAACTCCCGATTTCCCCTTCTATTTCAATTGAGAGCCTAGCTGGGTAGAGCAGCCTTGGCTGTAGGCCCTTGCTTTTCATGGCTTGGAATATTTGTTGCCATTACCTTCTGGCTTGTAGTGTTTCTGTTGAGAAGTCAGCTCCTAGGCATATCAGGGCCCCCTTGTATGTTACTTTCTCCTTCTCCCTTGCTGCCTTGAGGATTCTCTTTGTCTTTGACATTTGACATTTTAATGATGATGTGTCTGGGAGTGGATCTCTTTGAGTCCCTCTTGAGTGGGGTCCTCTCTGCCTCCTGGATCCATGAGAGCCTTTCTCTCCTCAAATTAGGGAAATTTTCCATCATTACTTTTTTGAGGAGGTTCTCTATCCCTTGCTCCTCTTCTTTTCCTTCTGGTATCCCTATTATATGGATATTACTGCATTTCAGATTGTCCTGCATTTCCCTAAGTGCGTCTTCATTCTTTTTGAATCGTTTTTCCATTTCTTTTTCTCTCTGGGAGCTTTTTCCTAACTTGTGCTCCATCTCACTGATTCGATCCTCGGCTTCATCCAGCCTGCTTTTGATTCCTCCTATTGTGTTCTTCAATTCAGAAATGGTATTCTTCATATCCTCTTGTGTCTTCTTGATAATTTCTATGTCCTTTTCCAGGCTGATATAGTTTGCTGTAAGATCCTGATAGTTTCTCTACAGTTTCTCATAGCTGGCCTAGCTAATTGAGCTTCCTTAGTACCATTGTTTTGAATTCAGTATCTGATAGTTCCCTTGCCTCTATTTCATTTAGCTCTCTCTGTGGGGAGTCCCCTTTCCACTCATTTGGGGGGAACCTCTTTTCCTCCCATTTTTGTGAGAGTCTGCTAAGTATTTTTGTCCTTTACTTTTCTTTCTGGGCCTGCCTCTTATGATGTCAGTTCTTGACCCTATAGGACCTTGGGTTGTTTGTTTGAGCCTTCTAGGAGTCTACTGTCTGTGTCTAACTCCTGCTTGGGGCAGCTCTGTGACCTCGTCAGTCAGGGCTGGGTATTTTTTGGGATCTCTCTGCAGTGTCACGCCGGCTCCTTGAGCGCTCCCTGCGCAGAAGGATCCCCAACCTGCCTGGGCTCACATGTGCTTGCCCCAGCCCAGGGGGCTTCTTCACGACCTCGCGTACTCATCTCGCCCCCCTGGCCAGCCAGCTCCGTGGCACTGGTCAGTTTAGGGTCTTCTATTGTGTGTTTTCCCTGCTTTTGGCTCTTTGGGTGCGTTGCTTGCCCTCTCCAAATGGGGACTACGGAAATGGGAGGAAGTCAGCTCCAGGACTCTCTGGTTAATCCTCTCTCTGGTCTCTCCTCCAGGGACTCTGGGCAGCTCTGTGACCTCTATGGCCACGGATCTACTAATTTTGTGGGCCGCTCCGCAATTGCGGGCGGGTGGGTCAATTTACGTCTGTCCTTGCCGCTCTGTGCACTCCCTCGCAGGCCGTATGGGTGCCAATCTTGGGGAGGCCTTGCAGGCCGGTGCAAGCGTTTGCCAGCCCGGGCGGGTCACTCACATGCTCGTCAACCCTCGCTGGTCACTCGGGGCAAGTGTGCGCGTCTGCACTGGGTGTGTTTGGGGTGTCTATGTGTGCTTTTTGGCTTTTGGCTCTTTGGGAGTGTGGCCTCTTCCTGCGCAATGGAGACTATGGCAAGGAGAAGGAGTCAGGACTCCGCGGTTCCTCCTCCCGTGCTTCCCCAATGCCTCCATTTCTAGTCTCTCCTCAGGGGTATCTGGACAGTTCTGTGACCCCTTCGGCCAAGGATTCACCCCCTATGCGGACTGTGTTTCAATCACGGGCAGTCTGATTCATGTGCGCCCCGCTTCTACCTCTTTGGGGTCGTGCCTTTCCAGCCCACAATGGAGACTACAGAATGGGGAGGGAGTCGGGACTCCCTGGTTCCTCTTCCCGTTCTTTCCCCAATGCCTCCGTCTCCAGTCTCTCCTCAAGGCTCTCCCAGCCAGTCTGCACTTACCCCCCAGCTCACACGTGCACAAGCTGTTTGTAGAGCACACAAAAGGCAGGTTAACTGATTCCCTTATGCCTGAGCAAGATGGTAGCTGCAGAGTAGTAGGTGCGTTATCATTGGAGCTCCACTGGCCACCATGTCAGTTCTCTTCACAAAGTTTTCCTCACCGGTCTTTTCCCAGGCGCCAGCCCACCCTGCTGCCGCCTCTACCCAGAGATCAAGGAGGGTGGCTGCCACTGCAATTTTTGCGTTGGCCCTTTAAATGTCTCTTTGCATCCCCAGCCACCTGTCTCTGGCAGAGAGCACCCCTAAGCTTTTTGGGGTTGCGTTTTGTCTGTATTTTCTTGCTTTTAGCTGCTGTAGTTTAGGGGTCCCTGTTTATGATTCAGACCCCGTTCTTCTCTGGGGAAGCTAACTAGCTGTTTCAATGTTCCTCTGGTGCTAGTGCCCGTGGGCACCTAGCCCACTCTCTTGAGCCTCCACCTCACTTCTCACCTGTTGGGAAGTGGGAGAGTTGAATCCACTGTCCGCGGCTCCAAGGCTCCTCTCCCACTCAAAAATAATCGGGAGTTCATGTTTTCTTTTCCATTCAGCCTTGTCTTTTGATTGGAGTACTTAATCCATTTACATTTAAAGTTATTATTGATTGCTACTTATTCATTGCCATTTTTTCCCTTTGTATCTACATTTTCTCTCTTTCTCTCTCTCTCTCTCTCTCTCTCTTTCTCTCTCTCTCTCTCACCATCTTCTTAAAGCAGTCCCTTCAGCATCTCTTGCAATGCTGGTTTGAAGGAGATGTGTTCTTTAGCCTTTTTTATCTAGGAAACTCCTTATTTTGCCTTCCATTTTAAATGAAAGCCTTGCTGTGTAGAGTAGTCTTGGTTGCAGGCCTTTGCTTTTCATTACTTGGAATATTTCTTGCAATTCCCTTCTGGCTTGTAGTGTTTCTGTTGAGTCATCAGCTAGTAGCCTTATCACAGCACCCTTTTATGTTACTATCTGTTTCTCACTGTTGCCTTTAAGATTCTCTCTTTGTCTTTAAATTTAGCCATTTCAATTATGATTTGTCATGGAGTAGGTCTCTTTGGGTTCTCTTCATTGAGACCTTCTGTGCTTCATGAAATTGCATGATTTTTTTCTCTCATCAAGTTAGGGAAATTTTCTGTCATTACTTTTTCGAAGAGGTTTTCTGTCTCTTGCTCCTCTTCTTCTCCTTCTGTTATCTCTATAATATGCATATTATTACGTTTCACGTGGTTCCCTAAACCCTCTTTGTTCTTTTTTAGTTTTTGTTGTTGTTGTTGTTTTGTATTGTTGCTCTATCTGGGAATTTTTTTCTACCTTGTCTCCCACCTTGCTGATTTGATCCTCTGGTTTGCCTAGCCTGCTTTTAATTCTTTCCATTGTGTTCTTCATTTCAGATATTGTCTTCTCATTTCCTACTGGCTCTTTTTGATAGTTTCTATGTCCTTTTTCATGTTGGTGTAGTTCACAGTTAAGTTCCTTATAGCTTTCCTGGAGTTCTTTATAGTTCTAATTGAGCTCATTGAGCATCCTTGTAACTATTATTTTTAACTCAATTTCTGATAGTTTACTTCCTTCTATTTCACTTTGCACTCTAACTGGAGACTCCTCCTTCCTTTTGATTAGGGTTTGTTTCTTTGCCTCCCCATTTTAGGTGACTCTTCTTGTTTGATTCTGATTCTTAGATTGGTCTTCTTTGACTCCTTCTCTTCATGATGTGACCCTCTATGGGAGGAGACCTGTGGGAATCTGTGGTGCATCCCCCTTGATCTCCCAAACTTGATGCTCTTAGAATGCCCTTTATGCTGTTTATGTAGGCTCTCTTGTTCTAATTGGGTATTAATTGTTGTGTCCCTTCCTCTGGCTGGCTGACTGAGAATCATTCCACCCACCATGTCTTGAATGCTGTTGTGCATGGACAGCCATAAAAAAAAAACAAACAGTCCAGAAAAAAATCCACACCTGCAAAAGCAATCCCCTTCCACAACCATATTATCAACAGCAAATGAGCCAATATTAAAAAAGGTATAAAAAGATTAAGACTATTATAAGAAAGACAAAATGAATATGAGATGACTAACTGAAATAAAAATTATTTTGAGAGGGTAGAGGGAGGAGGAATAATAAGAATAAGGAATAGAGACAAGGCAAAAAGAGAAAGTAAATTTTACATATTAAATTTAAAAAGGAGGGAAGGAGGCCACATGGAATAAGAGTAGGGAAATGTATAGTATTAAGGGAGAGAGAAAGAGAGGGGGAGAGAGAGAGAGAGAGAGAGAGAGAGAATAAGAACCACAATGGAGAAAAAAAAAAAAACACCACAGCACTATCAACAACAAATGAATAGTGATTAATAGAAGTGGGATGGTAATAAGAGGGAAACAAGAATGAAAGGAAGGCTTAACAATTGTCTAGAAGAAAGAGAAATGAATTTTAGAGGATAGAGAGAGAAGGAATATTAAGAGTGAAGAATAAAAACCAGGCTAAGACAGGGAAAAATTAAAATTTAAAGCCAAAAAAAGAAAGGACAAGAGGAAGACAAAATGGAATTGGAGAGGGGAATGGTAAAATTTGAGATTTGAAATACAAAACTAGTGAAGATCTCAAAATAAAATTGAAGAAATGCAACAACAACAACCATATCCACAACCAATTAGCAAAGATTGATAAATGTAGAGAAAATAAGTTAATTTTAAGAATGAGAAAAAGAATGTAAGATGACTGATGACAAGAAAAATGGTTTTGAGACGCTAGAAAGGGAAGAAATGGTAAGAGTTCAGAATGGAAACATGGAAACACGTTGTAGTAAGAGAGAAAATAAAATTTAAAACAAAAGTAAGAAGAGGAAAGAAGAAGGTAAAATGTAGTTAAGAGAAGGGAAGAACAAAATATGAGATTTAAAATAAAGTATAACAAAAACTAGTGAGCTAATAGACACAAACTTGAAGGGCAAGAAATGAATGTTAAAATGTTATGGAGGAGAGAAAATAAGGCAAATCATGAAGATGATGGTGAAATTCATCTCAGTAGAATCTAGTGTTTACTGTCTTCTCCTTCTGGATCTGCCCTCAGTGATTTCAGATGGTATCCCAGTCTGGTCCTAGGCAACCTGTCTAGACTACCATTGATCCATAGTCTGTGACTGTCTCCTTCAGTTGTTAACCTAGTCAATTTGTAATCAGCAGGCAGATTTAAGCACCACAAGATGGGGCAGAGTAATTCCTGTGGGCAGGGCTATTGTTTCCCCTTAGGCTGATGCCACTTGGAGAGGAGTGCTCTGCCAAACAAAGTAGCTCCTGCAATATGGGGGATTACTCAGCACAGGGATCCTTGCAGTTGCTCCCTCAGTTCTCTCCCCAAAGCCATCATCCCCAGACTTTCCTCCAGCATCTATGAACCACTCTGCCCCACCTTTGCCAGAGCTCAGCATAATTAGCTGCAAATGAAATTTTATGCATTGACCCATTAGGAGGCTCTCTGTGTCTCTAGTCATCGCTCCCTAGCAGACAGAAACCCCACCTCTTTTCATAGTCGGATGTTACCTGGGGAACCTCTCCAGCTCTGGTCTACAAGCTGGAGAGCCAAGCTTGGGGTTCAGACTCCACACTTCTCAGAGGGAACACCCCAGCCACTGAAATTTCCCTCTGGCACTTCAGCTGTCATACACAGGAACCCGGCCAGCCCTCTAACATCTCCTCCATACTCCCTACCAGTCAATTTGTTGTGAACTGTTTTCTTCTGTCCGTCATGGTTATAAGGTTTCTTTCCAGCTAGTGTTGAGTTGGTTATTCCAGATGATTTCTCTACAATTTAGTTGTAATTCCAGATTGGTCCTGGGAGGAGCTTAGTGTAGCTTCCACTTATTCCTCTGACATCTTGGGTCCTTAGAAGATATTTTCATTTGTTTTGTTAGCTGCACCTGAACCTGATACTATTCTGCATTTATTCTGAGGTTCCCATTCCTCACACCCATCTCTGAAAGTTGTTGAGCCAGGCACAGTTTCAGGAATTTGGAGTACAGTGCTGAACAAGCCATACAAGGCTGCTGCTCTCAGGGAGCTTGCATTACGGAGGTATGAGGTGGTCAAGAGCTGGAACTCTTGCTTGTGAGCCCTGGGGAAGGGGGTGAAGTCCAAATTTGAAAGTCTGTCTTCCTTTGCTACACCCCAGTCCTGCATGCCAAAAAGCAACCCTGCAAGATGGCCAAGACAGTCACCCTGAGGGAAGCAGAGAAAAACGTCCTTCCGTCATTCTTAAATTTATAAAATCATTGAGATCGTAAAATCTAATAAATATTCCCTCTCTTTTATTTATATTTTAATAAAGTTTTGTTTTATCTTATATTTAATTCTTAGCCACTTGGCAATAACTTTAATATAGGATGTGATCTTTTCAGCTTTTTTAAAAGCATACTTGACAAGTACTATTGTAAAATATTTCAAGGGTACATTGTGGTGATGTAATATATGTAACCACTGTGAAAAAAAATGCCCAGTATGCTCTCCATCCCAGGAACATTCCCATGCCTTTCCCTCCCCCTTCTTCTTTCCTCACAGATGCACATCTCCTAAATTCTAAGAGTCCCCACAAGACTTGCAACCATGGGAGCAATGTGTGGTGGCAGCTTGTCCTAGGCTAACCCCCTGAGTCTGTTTCTAAGGCCCTCTTTTCTCTGACTTCTCAGTGAGCCAAAACATTCCAGCCTAGGCTCTCTCCTGTTGCTCTTCTACCTTAAGCCCTTCTTTTAGTCACTGTCCCCAGCTTTAATAACCATACTTGAAAAAAAAAAATGGATTCCCCCATTGAGTTAATAAATGTGTTTTATCACCTCGCATATTTACTATTTTTGGTGTGCGATAACATTTAAGTTCTACTCTCGTCACAAATTTCAATTATATAATACAATGTTACCAACTACAGTTACCAGAATATACATTAGGTCATTTGACCCTATTGATCTTGTAACTTTAATTTTGTACCTTTTAAACAAATCTTTTTCTTTTTACCGCATGCTTCAAACCCAGGCAACTGCTTTTTTACTCTGTGTTTCTATGAGTTCAATTTTTTCAAGGACTCTATATATAATTGATAACTTGTGGCATTTGTCTTTCTCTATCTGGCTTGTCTTATTGTGTGATATATATATCACATCATAATATCATATATCATGAGATCATACAGTATTTGTGTTTTTCTGTCTGACTTAACTTACTTAGCATAATGCCCCCAAGGTCCACCCATATTGTCTCCAATGACACAATTGCTTTCTTTTTATGGTTGAATAATATTCCATTGTCTGTTTGTATTTTTATTTTCTTCATCTATTCATTTATTGTTGAAAACAGGTTTTTACCATATCTTGGCTGTAGTAAATAATGCTGCAGTGAACATGGTAGGAATATACACCTTTTCAGGTTAATTTTTTTTTTTTTAATTTTCTTAAGTACATAGAAATGGAATTGCTGGATCATATGGTAGTTCTGGTTTTAATCCATAGTGACTTCACCAATTTATATTCTCACCAACAATGAACAAGTGTTCCCTTTTTTCCACATCTTTACCAACACTTATTTCCTGGATTTTTGATGATAGCCATTTTAACAGGTAGGAGGTGATATGTCATTTTGTTTTTGATTTGCATTTACCTGTTGAAAATATTGAGCCCACTTTTGTATACCTGCCCGCCATTTTATTTCTTCTTTGGGAAAAAATATCTCTTTAGATCTTTTACCCATTTTGAAATTGGATTATTTGTGTCTTTTTTTGTTTTGTTTTGTTTTTCTACTTAGTTGTATGACTTCCTTGCATATTTTGAATTCTAACTGCTTATTGGATATGTAAATTATAAATATTTTCTTCAATTGCATGAGTTGCCTTTCCATTTTGTAGATGGTGAGGTAAGTGATAATTATTTTACTATTGTCAAATGTGATAGGACCATATCATATATTTTCTTCTACAGAGGTAAGATCTTATATTTTTAAAAATTGTATAAGCATTCTTCATAGGACCATTATTGTACTGACCAGAAGTAAAACACTATATTGTCCTTCTATTGTCTTCATAAAAAATTACCACAAATTTAATGGTTTGAAACAACACAAATGTATTACCTAGTTCAAGGTAATAGTTCTATAGGTCGCAATTCTAAGTATACTGTGACTCAGCTAGATTCTCTGCATAGAATGTTCAAGGCAGAAATCAATGTGTTGTTAGGACTGGATTTCCTTTTCGGTATTTGGAGAGAATCCATTTTTAAGTTCATTCAGTTCCTTGTGATTGTAGAATGAGGTTTCCTTACTGGTTCTTGTTCAGGAGTCATTCTCAGCCTGTAGAGGAAACCCTTGTTCCCTAGTTCTGGGCCCTATCTGTATCTTCAATGCCAGCAGCTAGGATCAAGTCCTTTCCCTGTGGTCTAAATCTTTCTGACCTCTCCTTTTGAGTCATCTCTTTTGCCTCTTTTTGTGCCACATCTTTCTGACTAACAAAGCTGAAGAAATTTCTCTGCTTTCAAGAGCTCTACTGATTACATTGAACCCACCCAAATAATCCTGGATTATCTCCCTATCTTAATGTCTTTAACCTTAATTCCATCTCCAAAGTCCCTTTTGCTTTGTAACCTAACATATCTGCAGTCATGACTCAAGGGACAAAGATTACGGAGGCCAAAATTCTGTCTACTGCAAGCATCATACCTTAACCTAACAAACATACTATTGTAAACCAAGTTAATGAAGATCTAGGGGAAACTAAGACAAATCTTGTTAATGAAATTTATAAAAAGAAGAAGATATAATAGTTGTATTTCAGATTGCTTTATTTAGTATCATTTGTCTTACCTAGGTTTTTGGCAGAGATGTGGTATCAAAAGTTAAGGCTAAACTTACTTGAAAAAACCTAGGCACTTCTATTCTCACAGAGATCCATATGTTTTGTATAGCAGATGTTTAAATGGAAAGATTGATATCCTATGGTGAATTAGGAAATATTGGCCTGTACTCACACAGAGATCATTAACACAACGCATGAAGAAATGAAGAGCTAATTACTTTTGCAGACATATCCCACATGTTAAATTTTTTCAAATGCCTTAAAATATTCAAAAAATGTTGCGATATATGAAAACATTTTCACATTGAATAAAATTTTGATACTATCTCCACAAATGTCACTGCATCAATGAGCTCATTGAAAAATTTGAAATTGTGTCCAGCTTTGAATGCATTAGTCACCTAACTAAATTTTAGTAAGAAAATCAATTTAAATAAAATACTTTCAGATTCCTAAAAGTTTTCACTTTCCCCTAGAAAACTGTTATAATATTATCCTAGCAATCTCCTGTTATTGTAATTACTTTCTTCTTATTAGTAAAAGAATTACCTTCCAATTGTAGATAAAGTGTAAAATTATAGATGATTAAAAAATAAAAAGAAAATTTATATCCATCTGTTTGTGTACATATGTGGGTATATATCTATCATTGATAGAACTATTCTTAATATTTTTTATCATTATATATGTATTTTGCATAGTTAATTTCAAACTGCTCATGAATTTTTATATCCTGATTATTAAAAGTGAAAATTATACTGTAAATAATTCACATTGCTTTTTTAACATTTTAGGGCAATATTCTACTTTAAAGCATTATCTAATTCTTCTATTTTCAACTTTTTACCAGCCAACATTATTTCTATTTAACAATGATAATGTTCATATTCTATGTAAAAAGAGAGCTAAGAGACAGTTTGTTGTTTTCATTTTCATGGCCAATATTAAAGTTATGTTCTTAGCTGGATTGCATTATATGAAAGATATTAAATTGTCTTCATGCTGAAGAGTATTCAAGATTGGATACATGTTATCCTACCCTAACAGAGCCTCAATTCGCAAAAGTCTAGTTCCAGGTAAGACTTATGTTCTGTCATCCCCCAGCAATGATATATTTTATCCCTGGGATGCTCTGTTCTTCTATATCTATGTCTGTCTCTGGTCAACAGCCCAACCTCAGTAATCATCATTCTATTCTCAGGGTTCCTTCTTAAATATCCTTTGTAGTTCTGTCTGACAGGTGTCCTGTCTATTCTTTACACACTTGTCCATTTAAGACTAAGGCACTTTGGTTCTAGTAACTAGTTGCCTAAGGTAACAGCCTACATATAACCAACCCACAGTCTTCTATCATTTTTCATGCATGATGGTACTATTTCCTGAGATCCAAGTTATTTTGGTGCTTAAGTCCTGACCGGAATGCTCTCAGGTGTTCACTTACCTGGAAGTCTTATATTAATATTTATTCTGCACCTGCTCTAATAGGTCTTTCTCATGTTTATCTCATTCCTGCTATAGTTGTTTTTCTCCTTAATATTTAATAGCTACTTGTGCTTCACATCTACCATTTTCTCAATCTCTATTGACCTTAGAACATAGTCCCAGTTATATTTTACCTTTATTTTTGTGACTATTTTATCCATAGCCCTTTCCTCTCACTTGACTCTTATATTTATGAGGATGTTATTCCCTTCTGCTTTTGTTTATTATTTTTTGACTCCATGTTCTACAATCAGGGTTTAGAGATGTTGATTGACATGAGAAGTAAATGAATACAAACTTTGTTGAGCTAACATAGCTGATAGTTATTTTTTGGAATCTAAGCAACAATACAAAGATGCAAGGAAAATAAGACCAGCAACACTGAAAGGAAAAGAAGTCAACAGAGACAAGAGGGAAGGAGGGAGGGAGGGCAGGGAAAAGGAAGGGAAGGGGAAAGTCAAGGAACATTTAGCAAGGACTCATGGACAAAACCAAAGGGGAAGAGCTGAGGGAGGGAAAGAGGGAAGGGGCAAGGGAAAGTGGAGGGGGGTAGGCAGAGACAAATGTATTTGAAAAAATAAATAAAAAAAAAACAATACATATATTTTTCTAAGTAGCATTCTATTCTCTTACACAATTGATTAGTACAAAGAATGTGAGTAAGCATTATGCATGCCTACTATGTACAGGTACTAACTGTGATGGGCATTTACATGCATTTTATTATTTATAGCGATAAGACCCCTTGTCAGATTGTCTTATTAGTTTTCCTATAATTGGTCCTAATAATCTGATTAAAAAGCTTTTGAAG
This sequence comes from Pteronotus mesoamericanus, assembly GCF_021234165.1. Classification (NCBI taxonomy): domain Eukaryota; kingdom Metazoa; phylum Chordata; class Mammalia; order Chiroptera; family Mormoopidae; genus Pteronotus; species Pteronotus mesoamericanus. The sequence goes on along the minus strand of NW_026555245.1, from coordinate 26,315,790 downwards.
GTCATAAATAGAGTAAGTGGTAGATTTGAACCTAATTACATCCACAACCAGAATTAATACTTTATGCATGTACTATGCCATACCTAAAATAGGAAGCAGGCATTTTTAATAAAAGTACATATCGACTGACTGTGGGAGAGAAGGGTGGGCTGGGTGGAGAGGGTTAAAAGGGGGACAAAAACCGGGACAACTGTAATAGGATAAGTAAAAAAATAAAAGATATTTTTCATTTCATCAAAAAAAACCAAATAAACAAAAAATAATTGCATTAAAAAAAAGGTACATATCATGGTATCCTTAACAAAAGAGAAAAGTAACCCTTTTCTGGACTTCTAATTAGCCTTACTACTTTGCTTTCTAATTTGTACAAGAGAGTTAAATGTGCATATTTTTAAAGCACAATTCATAGGATAAAAAAGCTTTTCATTTGCATAGGTGAGGAATTTTCAGAATGCCGGAACTCAGTAGTGAAGTGACACCTGGGTCCAAAGCTTGTAGAGGTCCATATGAGCTGAGGGGAATCTCTTTCTCTAAAGGACAATCAGACCAAAAGCAGAATCCTAAGGCTACTGAAGGAACTGCGCTAAAGAAAATAACTTGCTAAAAGGGACCTTTATTCCAAAGGGAATTCCATATTTAAGATTTCCTTTTCTCACAGAACAGCTATGAAGAGAAGCTGAAAGGTTCTGGTCTTTTTAATTGTAGGTCCTGCAGTCTAGAAAGTTGACTTTCCTGCTCTTTTAAAACATAAATTTATCCTGGCTTTTTAAAACATAAAACTGAAAAATTAACTCAGGTAATTTAATGAAGATTAAAGTAGTTAATGTTAAAGTAATACATGTTACTGATAAATGATGAACACAAGTTAGCAAGTCATTAGCAACATTAACAGAAACAATATTTTAAGCACTTATTTTCAAATGATCCACTTGGTTAAATTTGATGGGAGGTACAAAGAAGCCCAAATCATAGTCAGGGTACCCAGGTGTATGCAATATGCTTAGAAAAAACACCAAGAAAACAGATGAGAGACTTAACGGAAACAGAAATGATGACAGGATAAAATATTTAATCAATGACCACAGCATTATCAATCAGGAAAAACATCACTTCCTGCTGATAAATGAGAGGAAAACAACTCAACTAGAATCACAAAATGTGACAGAGTATCAGGTCTGCTCACAAATTTATTTTACATCTAAACTTTAAAAAAAAGGGCTCTGTTTGTTCTCCATTTGTTTATCTATGTGTATATGTATATATCATTGCTATATTCCCAATCATAGTATCTTACATTTTATTTTAAACTGTTTCTGAATTTTTTCTTATTGTAGTCTCACAAGGATCTGCAGAAACAACATATAGCTATGATTTAAATTAGGAAGCAGAAGGACAAAAACTGATTGTGGTGGTGGAAGACCACATACTGCAAGGAAGAACATTAAATTCTAATTATTTAGGCTTCAATATCAGTTGAATTTGCGGCATTGCTCTTTCCCATTGCTCACCATTGCTCCAGGTTTACCATCTTAAAACTTGAAATCTTATTTTAAATGTTCCATTGACTTCACCAGTCTTACTTGCCATTGAAACAAAATGATGATGCCCCCTCCTTCAATAATAACGTTTACCTGCCCTGGCTGGTGTGGCTCTGTGGATTGAGCAGCAGCCTGCAAGCGGGAAGGTCATGGTTTCAGGTCCCTGTCAAGGAATATGCCAGGCTGCTGGCTGGGTCCCCATATGGGGCCAAACAGGAGGCAACCAATTGATGTTTCTCTCCCTCTCTTTCTCCTTCCCTTCCCCTCTCTCCAAAAATAAATAAATAAACACCTTTAAAAAAAAAAAACTTTAAAAAATAACCCTTGCCTAATTCACTACTGATAATGTATAATTTAGAAATCTCAGGATTTTGGGAGACATGACATCTTCTAGCTCTTTGTTTGACATGTGTTATAATTGTTTAAGAGACTTACATATAATAGCCATTATAATTAAGGTTCCAAGTTTAGGTATGTAACACAGAGATACAATTTAATGGCATAACTAAAACTTGTTTGCAGGCTCTGAAGACCCAGTCTAAATGTTTTTGCTAATCTCCACTCTTCCATATTTTGGATAGCTAGGTTCTCAGATGAAGTCTAATCCCTGCTGCTTTCCCATAGGTAGTGAAGAGAATGATAATTACATAATCCTTAAATGCTTTCAATTGTCCACAGAGCCTGATGCATGATAGCATGAGAGCTAGAGGTGGCTGAGAATTTAAATACAAATAGAAAGGCTAGAATGATATGGAAGAGTTATACTTGAATATTTAGATTGCTGCAGTCAGACAAGAATACAAAAGGGGACAAAGTTCATTGGTCAGTGCATTATTCCCTCATTGATTTTCCCTGCCAGTTCCTTTCAGCTCATTGATTTCCATTGCTGATTGAATCATGTTCTTCTGCTGCTAGGAGGTCACTTCATTTCCATTTTGCTCATTATTTTTTTCTGCCTACCCAACACTCTGCCACACGTGCATGTCACTTCCACTAATCTCAATGGCCTGCTGTCAACAAAGGGATATTCCTTTTGCGCAATGGGCCGTGAGATTCAGGGTGGGTGGCTTGTGCAGCCACTGAATAGAACTTACCCAGAGCATACTCACAGATTTAATGTTTTCTGCAGTCACTTGAGAGTTTTCAGTTCCTCTACATTAAATTTAAAGCCATGTATTGTGTATGGCCCCCAGTGGTCATAGGCAATACACCCTAAGCTGGGCAGGAGAAAATGTCCTGATCTCTCTGAAAACAACTGTGGTCACAGTGAGGAGAGTCACAAACCAAGCACAACTAAAGGTCACAGCTTTCTTTTTTGTGCCACACTATCCAGAAGCTCTTTTATTCAGCAGCTACATGACATCACAGGCCCACAAAGAACTGTTCAAGTAGAGGAAATAGCTATATTTTCAGTGATAGCATTTTGTATAACCTGTTTCAGCAATTTGGATTTTATTTACTAGCACACCAATTTCAAAATATAGTTAAATATCTCTGTAAAGTATCACAAGAATACAAGTATATAGACAAGTCTGTACATAAAAGTCATACACCTTTCAATTCATAGTGTACTTTAATTATAGATACAATCCTTAGGAAAATAAAACCAATTGCATAACAGTATAGCTTTATGTTATGCAAATTCTAAATGCATTAGGGATGAAGCAGGTTGTATTCATTTCCAGGCTAAAAACACAAACATATTCACAAAGAAAACAACAAAAGCTTCTATAAGACTACAGAGTTCCTGCTCTTAATAAGATGTTTTTCAGGTTTGTTTAAACATTGAAGATTATGCCTTAAGTTTTTTTATACCATGAGATGTCATTTACTTCGTATTTATATATAGTATTTGGCCATGCAAATTTTGGTTTTAAAATTTATTATGCAACATTCAACAAGACAAACAGTATTAAGTACTAATCAACTTTTAATAAGAATTATAAATGCTATCTCCTTGCTCAAAACAAGAAAAGCAATCACTGCAATCAATCAGGTAGTCTAATCAATTTTCAAAATGAAATTAACCATGCATCTTGTAGGAAACAAAAACTTGAAGAATAGAATAGTATACTATGTCTTTGCTACAGAAGATAAGCTCAGTTTTATAAAACATTCTAAAAATATTTAATTTCTGCATGATCTAGTCACTTTGATGAGTTTTCAAGGGTTACTGAGATTTATTCTTACATGTCTTTTCAGTGACTTGATGGGAGATTATAGAGTCAATAAATAAATGTTATGAGGATGTAATTTAACATTTGCAATTTTTCTCCACTTTAGTTTTTATACAAATCATATCATGAAGTGAATTTCAGTTGCTCCAGCATTCACTACTTCCTAAAACTGTACAAACCATCAATAATTTAATGTATAGGTATATTTTATGAAAACAAGTTTCTTACAAATAAGAAAATGATTTAAATTGCTGCCCAAACAAGAAGTTTGGTCAAAGAGGGTTAAATAAATTTTCTCAGATAACATTGTTTTATGAAGATGAGTCACCCAATTTATTCAGCCAATATTGAATGCAGGACGATGGTGTACCAAGCAATACGCTGGGCACTGGGAACACCAATATAAAACAAATTTGCAGACTTTAAGGAACTTTAAGGACCCTGAAGGAGACAGGTAAACAGAATGGAAAACAAAGTTGCTAAGTGCAATGACTTTGCTAAGAAATTGTACATACCTGACTGATTAAAAATAGTTGGTTTTCATAAATATTTAATGTAGAAGTAAGTCTGGGTGTTAATAAAATAACAATGATAATAAATATTATTACATGATATAATATGATAAAATATTACAAACATAATATTTATATTACATTTATGTTATAGTTTAAATATAATATAATATTACATAATATTCTATTGAATAACAGTAAATGTTGGTTCTACATACTCTATATATTATGTTCTCACATAATATGAATGAGCTTAGTGTTATAATTATACTAATATTTATTTTTAAAATGAGGAAATCTGAGTTCATAAAGTTTGGTTAACTTATTCAAAGTCACAAGTTACTGATTGGTGAAGGTTGTATAACTAAAGTCATGAACTTGAACAAAGTCACCTAGATGCTTAAATGTTTTGTTGAGACATATTTAAATTTATAGTTCAAAAGCCCCCATATAATTAGGCCTTTTCTTTAAAATAGAAATCCGTGAAAAATAGTGAAACATCACTTACCATCATTTTCATCTAATAAGGAAAGTGAACATTTTCAGTGAATTATTTTATTATTAAAAATACAACACAATTTGAAATAGCCATTTGACCTTAATGTTGCTAAGTATTTGCATACCAAATATGCCTTGCTGAAGCTATCTGCTTTATGTAGAATTCTACAAAAAAGAAATTTGAACTGGAGAGGAAGCATACTTGACAACTTATCCAATATTATCTATTCAGTGCACATACTTGATATAACAATACTTGAACAAGAACAAACAATAATCACTATTACATGACATGAAGATACCTTTTTAAAATAGCATCTAGCTTGTTGCTGAAAAGATGCCTCAAAAAATAGTTATTAGGCAGGCATAACTCAAAAAATTTTTTAAACTATTTCCAAATATATTCTGATGTCGCGTGGCACGTGAGGGAGTGCCACTGTGGGTCGCCGCTCGTCTCCAGTCTGGGCAACAGCTGTCGTGGAGCACGTCGTGGGGAGCACGAGGCTCTGGGATCTGAGGGTTACCATCTGGGGCCAGCTGAGATAGGACCGGCAACTCTGAACTCCACAGAGCCCATCCTGCGGGTGTCAGGGATAGGGGGAATAAATACGAGTCATTGCAAACACTTCTCTGTTTGCCAGGAAAGGGGACATGGCACATCCCCCTAGTGGGGAAGGCCCCAAGACCTTTTGTTCAAAGGTTTTTATTGGAAAGTTTATCAGTGGGGCTAGGTAACAGGAATGCAGAGATTATCTCATTACATCAGTATGTTAATGTTTACAGAGAATAGGTGATGCTTTGAAGAAAACAAATGGCAGGAACACACAGATTTACATGGGTCTGAGAGGAGACTAGTAAACAAGAGAGACAACTGAAGATGAGAGTGTAGTAAACACAAGAGTGCCCAAGGGTATAGGGTTAAGGTCTGTGAACAATATAAATTACCTTCCCGGCATGAGCTGGCTATAGCTTCTGAGGGAAAAACAAAGCATACTTTAAAGAATTTACTTTTAGTTCTGATTTCCTTGGTAACCGCCAGATTTGGTTTAGGACTGTCTCCGGTATTGTTTTGAACCTGAGCCAGGCAGGGCGAGGGAGCCGCCAAGAGATAAGGAGACTTCTTTCGGATAGAAGGAGGACTCCAACCATGTCCAAGCTGAGCTGAGGGGTACGGGCCTTTTTGCCCTTTCTCTGTGTCCCCCAATTCCTTGTCTGCCATCCATACCAGCAGATGTCTGGCTTAGGTTGCCCATTCCATCGAGGGTTCTTACCCGTCATCAACAAGCGACCATCACAGGGCCGAGAAGGGAGGCAGGGGCTATGCCCCTACAAGAGGGTACCGGTTATGTCTCCTCAGGGGCCTGCTTCTCTAAGGCCTCCCTGATTATTTCCAGCCTTGGGGCCCTCCCACCTATCGATGGGGTTACAGTTCCTGAAACCAGACAGGACATTTCCCAACATTCTCATGCTATCATTTAATAAACAGAATTATTTTAATGTTATTATTATTTAGAACATTTTACCATATCCATAAGGAATAATTCATTGTAAAGCATTGGTACAGAGGGGAGAGAAAAATAGCGTGTATACTTATTATCTCAATCAATTTCAGAATTAACCTTGACACAATTACCCCCACTGATTCAGATATGGAATATCAGATGGCAGAGGTTAAGGAATAAGCCAGAGTCCTGTGATACAGCCAGTTTTCAGAGAAGCCAGGATCCATATTTAAGACTTGTGACTCTAAACTCCATACATTATTTTCCACAACATATTGTTTCCTAAGCTTCTTTAAAGTCAAGGAGAACATTTAGGGTTGTTTACAAAACAAATTTGATTTTAAATGTTCTACAATATTTAGACTCCAAAGATCTTATTTCAGAACAAGTACCTGATCTAGCACCATATCTACTGAATAAAATGTAATTTCTTTTTTTTATTGTTGTTCAATTACAGTTGTCCCCATTTTCTACCCATTATTCTCCCCTGTCTTACCCACCCCCATCTCCCACAAATTCAATCTCCCCATTGTCTTTGTCCATGGGTCCTTAATACATGTTCCTGATGACCCTCCCCCTTCTCCCCCATGTTATCCCCCCTCCTCCTCCCCTTTTGTTACTGTCAACTTGTTCTTTATTTCCATGTCTCTAACAGGCAGGTTCATACTTAGATCCTAAATCCATGCCCCCCCCAAATACAGAAGAGGCACCTACAACTCCAGTGCATAGTTCTATCCATAACTGGAATCATTCTCTTCTGGGTATGTAATTTCTCTTTCTGCTCTTGGTTTATTACCATTAACAATGACATATACTCATATATTTCCTGCCCTTGTTATTTTCCATCTATCTCTACGCATGTAGCCACTGTTTATCATATCGTTTTTCCACAAACATGTACGAACTCTTATCAATAAATACTTATCTAGGTAATAAAGCCAGTAGTGTTTCACTATACCAGCAGTCTTCACCATAATTATGTTTATTTTCGTTATGGATACAGAAAATAAATAACAAAATCTGTAGTAATTTAACTTAGGTGATGAAAAATGTTATGAACAGCGCAGAGCTGCTTAAATGTAGAGAATAATTGAGAGGTGGGCTATGTAAGATATACCTGTCAAGGAAGAGCTCTCTGAAAAAGTAATATTTAAACAAAGAAATAAAATTCACAGAGTGAGAATTATTAAGTCTCAAAGGGTTTGTTTTAAACAATGTTATAGAAATTAAAATACTGTATATAAATTCCCTGAAGCAATAACAAGCTTGGTTTGCATGAACGACACAATCAATAAAATCTTTGGACATTTTGATATAGAAACTATGTTAATGACTGTACTGTTAACAGAGGTAAGACTAAGAGTAGAACCAGTTTGGCATTGGGAAGAGTTGGATAAATAGTTCTATCTTGGCCCTATTAGATTACAAATAACTATTAGGCATGCACGTGGAAATATCCAAAATGAGCTATGATTTATGATTCTGGTATTCAATGGAAAGGTCAGATCTTGAGATATAAACAGGAATTTTTAGCCTACAGATTGAGTGTGAAGCCATGAGATAGAATGGGATCACAAGGTGACGTATATAAATTACAAAATTATGTGGGTTAAGGAAATTTATTAGGGATACTCCAATCTTTAGAGTCAAAGCACAGGAGGAGGAACTCTGAAAGCAGATTCAGAAGGAAAACTGTGGTAAAGGAATACAAGTAGATGAGAGTAATGAGTTAGAAACTAAGCAAAGTGTCTCAAAGAAGTGGGCATTAGAAATTGTGCCCTGTGCAGTTAAGAAATTAAATAATTATAAATATAAGCTATTAAATGTCACATAAAGATAGCAGATAGTGATGCTTACAAGAATAGTTTCACTGAGAAATAAGTAGGATGAGAAAGACAAATACCCTATTATTTCACTTATATGTGGAATCTAAAGAACAAAACAAACAAAAAAGAAACAGACTCAGATACAGAGAACAAACTAATACTTGACAGAGGGGAGGAGGTTTGAGAGACTGGGCGAAAAAGGTGAAGGGGTTAAAAAATACAAAATGGTAGTTGCAGAATAGTCACAGAAATGTAAATTACAGCATAGGCTATATAGTCAATAATATCGTAATAACTATGTATGGGACCAAGTGGGTACTTGAAACATAGGCAGACAGCTCTTTAAAATACATGATTTTCTACCCACTATGCTGTACATCTGAAACTAATACAAAATAATATTAGATGTAAATTATAATTTTAAAATATTTTTCAAAATCCAAAAATAATTCACTGAAGTGATAAAATGATTATTGACAGGACAAGAAGGAAGAAAACAATATTTTTAAAAATGAATGAAGGTTTCTTTTTTCCCCGCAACCTCTTCAACATGTGTTATTCTAACAGGTATGAGATGGTATCTCATTGTAGTCCTGTTTTGCATTTTTCCAATAGCTAATGAAGTTGAGCATTTTTTTGTATATCTCTTGGACATTTCTATGTTTTCTTAGGAGAGGAATCTGTTCAGATCCTCTACCCATTTTTAAATTGGATTGCTTAGGGATTATTTTGTCGAGGTATATGAGTTGTTAAAATATATTTTAGATATTAACCCTTTTTCAAAGCTGTTTTTACAAATATCTTCTCTCATTCAATTGGTTGCCTTTTGTTTTGTTGGTGTTTTCTTTTGTTATGAAAAGGGCTTCCTATTTTTATATATCAATTATGAAAAACAATATGGAGGCTCCTTAAAAAATTAAGAATATAGTTACCATATGACTTAGCAACCCCCGTTTTGGGTATCAATCCAAGAGGTTTGAAAACATTTATTCTCAAAGTAATGTGCACACCTATGTTCATTGAAGCATTATTCACAGTGGCCAAGAGGTGGAAAGCAATGAAGTGTCCCTGAAAATATGACTGGATGAAGAAGATGTAGTACAAATATAAAATGTAATACTATTAAGCTGTAGGGGGCCGCTTTGAGTGGTATCAGGGACTGTAGTCCCATGCAAGGTGGGGCCTGGGAGAGGCTCCATAGGTCTTGGCCAGAAAACTGGTAATGTGGTTGATATGCAGGACCCAATAATAGCCCTGAGGGCCGCTGGGGGAAATCAGGCCTAGAAATAAATTACGCTCCTTGAGGTATGCTTTGTTTCTCCCTCCCTCAGCTCTGTTATTCTCACACCAGATAACCGGCTCACGCTGGGAAGGAAATTTACATTATTCATGGACCCTAACCCGAAACCCATTTGGTGCCATTATGTTTATTCATCTCAGAACCAAGGAATTTCAGTGTTTTTCCTGCCATTTATCTTCTTCAAACATCACCTACTCTCTGTCAACTTAAGATGTTGGTGTCATTAGATTACCTATACATTCCTGCTGCCTATCCCCTGCTGGTCACCCTCTCCAGAAAGGCCGTTGAGCACAGGGGCTCAGGGCATTCCCCACTAGAGGGAATTGCCTTCCCTTTTCCGTGACACGCAAATGGTGTCTGGAACAGTGCTTCCATCCACAGAGAATCTGGGGACTTTGCAGGTCAGAGTCCCCCATATCTGGTGCCCGAACAGGAATGCCCCCCACCCCATATTAAGCCATAAGAAAAGATGAAATACTGTTGTTTGGGGCAATATAGATGGATCTTGAAAATACTATGCTAAGTGAAATAGGTCAGACAGAAAATGTCAAGAAGCATATTATTTCAATTGCATGTGGGATATAAAACTGAAAGCAACTAATGAAAAATCAAGACAAATGAACAAAAACTCATAGACACACACGACAGTATGGTGGTTACCAGAGGGAAAGGGGAGTAGGGGCTGCAAAGGGTACAGGGAGTGAAATATATTGTGACTAAAGTAGATAGAGCCAGGATGATAGCTAGGGGGGAGGGGAGATTAGGAATTGGGGAGACTGAGCAAAAAGGAAAAAGGTCTCATGGACATGTACAACAGTGTGGTGATTGCCAGGGGGAGGAGGATATAAGGAGACTAATTGGAAATGGAAAAAATACAATAAAAAATAAAATAGATTTGATTTTGCATGGTAAACGCACAATGCAACATACAGATGATGTATTATTGAACTGTACACTTGAAACCTATATAATTTTATACCAATGTCACCCCAATATATTTAATTAAAATAAATGGAAAAAATAAAATAAAATAAATTAATAGCATTTAACAAATAACATAACTAAAATATATTTCAAATGCATAAAAATGGGTCAATACCAAAACAAAGACTAGATAAAGCATGAAAAAATTTAAAAAATAGTATTATAAAATAATGTCTGCAGATACAAGATATTAAATAAAGCAATAATGTAACATATGTTTGGAAAACATCCATATGAAACAACTGAGAGAATGAACAAAAATTGGTACTAAGTGATTAGAAAAAGGTTGCAGGATTGAAGATTAATATAGAAAAATCAATTGCTTTCCTATATTCCAACAATGAATGTGAGGAATTTGAAATTAAGAAACAATACAATTTACATTAACACCCCTAAAAATTACATAGATATAAATCAAATAATATATGTATAATATATATAAGAAAAGTTATAAAACTGAAACAAATGAAATAAAAACTAAATAAATGAAGAGATAATGTATATTCATGAATTAAGACTCAACATTTCAAGATGGCAGTTCTCAACTTGACCTCTTAATTCAATACAATCCAAATCAAAATCCAATCAAGTTGTTTTTTCAATATCTACACAATTACATAGGGAGGTAAAAGACCCAGCATAGCCAACAAAACAATGAATAAGAACAAAGATGAAGAACTAACACTACACAACTTCAAGACTTACCATAAAGCTACAGTTATCAAGACAATGTGGAATTTATGAAAGAATATTTTAGAAATGAAACAAAATAGAAAGCCTGACCAATAAAGTCTGCTTCTGGAATTATACCCTAAGAATCCTGAAACACTAATTAAAAAGAACCTATGTACCTCAATATTCACAGCAGCACAATTTACAATAGCCAAGTGCTGGAAGCAGCCTAAATGCCCATCAATAAATGAGTGCATCAAAAAACTCAGAAGGAACTGAAGATGGCGGAGGAGTGAATGGGAGTCACGCTGACCTCCTCCCAAAACCAAACTGGAATTTCAACTAAATAATGGAGTAATCAACTGGAAAGCAGTGGAGCGATAGTGGGAGAGGAGCCTTGGTGCCGCGGACAGTGGATTCTACTCTCACACATCCCAATGGGTGAGAAGTGAGGTGGAGGCTCTAGAGCGTGGGCTGGGTGCCCATGGGCACTGGCACCAGAGGAACATTGAAACAGCCAGTTAGCTTTCCGAGAGAAGAACGGGGTCTGAATCATAAACAGGAACCCCTAAACTACAGCAGCTAAAGCCAAGAAAATACAGATAAAACGCAACTCCAAAAAGCTTAGGGGCGCTCTCTACCAGAGACAGATGGCTGGGGATGCAAAGAGACATTTAAAGGGCCAACGCAAAAGTTGCAGTGGCAGCCACCCTCCTTGATCTCTGGGTAGAGGCGGCAACAGGGTGGGCTGGTGCCTGGGAAAAGACTGGTGAGGAAAACTTTGTGAAGAGAACTGAGACGGTGGCTGGTGGAGCTCCGGTGATGGCGCACCTCCCACTCTGCAGCTACCATCTCGCTCAGGCATAAGGGAATCAGTTAACCTGCCTTTGGTGTGCTCCGCACACAGCTTGTAGCGTGTGAGCTGCGGGGCTGAGTGCAGACTGGCTGGGAGAGCCTTGAAGAGAGACTGGAGACGGAGGCATTGGGGAAAGAACGGGAGGAGGAACCGGGGAGTCCCGACTCCCTCCCCGTTCGGCAGTCTCCATTGTGGGCTGGAAAGGCGCCACCCCAAAGAGGCAGAAGAGGGGCACGCAGGAACCAGACTGCCTGCGATTTGAAACACAGTCCACACAGGTGGTGGATCCTTGGCTGAACGGGTCACAGAACTGCCCAGAGACCCCTGAGGAGAGACTAGAAACTGAGGTGTTGGGGAAAGAACGGGAGGAGGAACCTGGGAGTAACTCCTTCTCCTTGCAATAGTCTCCATTGCACAGGAAGAGGCCACACCCCCAAAGAGCCAAAAGACGAAAAGCACACATAGACACCCCCAAAACACCCAGTGTAGGTGTGCATACTTGCACCAAGTGACCGGTGAGGGTTGGCGAGCGTGTGTGTGACTCCCACGGGCGGGTGAATGTTTGCATCGGCTGGCAAGGCCTCCCACAGATTGGCACCCATACGGCCTGTGAGGGAGTGCACAGAGGGGCAAGGGCAGGCGTAAATTGACCTGCCAGGCCGAGATTGCAGAGTGGCCCCCAAAATTAGTAGAGCTGCCCAGAGTCCCTGGAGGAGAGACCAGAGACAGGATTAACCGGAGAGTCCTGGAGCTGACTTCCTCCCATTTCTGTAGTCCCCATTTGGTGAGGGCAATCAACGCACCCAAAGAGCCAAAAGCAGGGAAAATACACAATAGAAGACCCTAAAATGACCAGGGCCGGGGAGCTCGCCAGCCAGGAGGGCCAGATGAGTACACGAGGTTGCGAATACGCCCCCTGGTCTGGGGCACGCACATGCGAGCCCAGACAGGCAGGGGATCCTGCCGCGCCAGGAGTGTGCTCAAGGAGCCGGCGTGAGAGCGCAGAGAGATCCCCAAAAATAGCCCAAAGCTGACCGAAGGCGTCACAGAGCTGCTCCAAGCAGGAGTCAGACACAGGCATTAGACTCCTGGAAGGCTCAAACAAACAACCCAAGATCCTACATGGTCAACAACTGACATCATCAGAGGCAGGCCCAGGAACAAAAGTAAAGGACAAAAATATTTAACAGACTCTCACAAAAATGGGAAGAAAAAGAAGTTCCCCCCAAATGAGTGGAAAAGGGGATCCCCACAGAGAGAGCTCAATGAAATAGAGGCAAGGGAACTATCAGATACTGAATTCAAAACAATGCCTCTAAGGAAGCTCAATGAGCTCAGCCAGTTCAAAGAGAACTATGAGAAACTGCAGAGAAAATCAGGATCTTACAGCAAACTACATCAGCCTGGAAAAGGACATAGAAACTATCAAGAAGACACAAGAGGATATGAAGAATACCATTTCTGAATTGAAGAACACAGTAGAAGTAATCCAAAGCAGGCTGGATGAAGCCGAGGATCAAATCGGTGAGATGGAGGATAAGGTAGAAAAAAGCTCCCAGAAAGAACAAGAAATGGAAAAACGGCTCAAAAAGAATGAAGAGGCATTTAGGGAAATGCAGGACAACCTGAAACGCAATTAATATCCGTATAATAGGGATACCAGAAGGAGAAGAAGAGGAGTGAGGGATAGAGAACCTCCTCGAAAAAGTAATGATGGAAAATTTCCCTAATTTGAGGAGAGACAGGCTCTCTTGGATCCAGGTGGCACAGAGGACCCCACTCAAGAGGGACTCAAAGAGGTCCACTCCAAGACACATCATCATTAAAATGGCAAATGTCAAATATCAAAGACAAACAGAGAATCCTCAAGGCAGCAAGGAGAAGGAGAAAGTAACATACAAGGGGGCCCTGATACGCCTAGGAGCTGACTTCTCAACAGAAACACTACAAGCCAGAAGGGAATGGCAACAAATATTCCAAGCCATGAAAAGCAAGGGCCTACAGCCAAGGCTGCTCTACCCAGCAAGGCTCTCAATTAAAATACAAGGGGAAATACGGAGTTTCCCAGACAAGAGAATACTAAAAGAATACATCTCTACCAAACCAGCACTCCAAGATATGCTAAGGGGACTGGTTTAAGCAGATGAAAGAAAAGAATGAGACAGAGAGGAACACGAGTACAAAGAGAAAAGATGAGTAAGTCTCTATCAGTAATATCTCTCAATGTGAATGGACTCAATGCCCCAATCAAAAGACACAGGGTAGCTGAATGGATAAGAAAACATGACCCACACATATGCTGCCTACAAGAGACCCACCTCAGAGCAAAAGACCTACACAGATTGAAAGTAAAAGGATGGAAAAAAATATTTCACGCAAATGGGCAAGAGAAAAAGGCCGGGATTGCCATACTTGTATCAGACAAAGTAGATTTCAAAACAAAGGCCATAAAGAGAGACCCAGAGGGGCACTTTATAATACTTAAAGGAAGAATCTATAAGGAAGACATCAACATTGTAAACTTATATGCTCCCAACATAGGAGCCCCCAAGTTTATAAGGAAATTGTTGGATGACTTCAAAAAAGATATAGACAGCAACACACTGATAGTAGGGGATTTCAACACCCCACTGTCCAAAATGGACAGATCTTCCAAACAAAACATTAATAAATATATTGTGGCGCTGAATGACACACTGGATCAAAGAGACTTAACTGACATACATAAAACCTTACATCCCAAAGAAGAAAAATACACATTCTTTTCAAATGCTCATGGAAGTTTTTCAGATAGATCCCATGATAGGACACAAAGCAAGCCTCAGCAAATTCAGGAAAATTGAAATAATACTAAACATTTTCTTGGACCACAAGGGCTTGAAACTGGAAATCAACCTCAAAGAGAAACTTCAAAAACTTGCAAACTCATGGAGACTGAACAGTACACTATTAAACAATGAATGGGTCAATAATGAGATAAGAGAAGATATCAAAAAATTTCTGGAAACAAATGAAAATGAACAGACAACAGTCCAAAGCCTATGGGACACAGCAAAGGTGGTCCTGAGAGGGAAGTTCATAGCAATACAGGCTTACCTTAAAAAGATAGAAACATTTCAAATAAAAGATCTAATACTACAACTTCAAGAACTGCAGAAACAACAACAAATTAATTCCAGAGCAAGTAGAAGGAAGGAAATAGTCAAGATTAGAGCAGAACTGAATGACATAGAGACAAAAAGAACAATTCAGAGGAACAACCAATCCAGAAGCTGGTTCTTTGAAGAGATAAATAAAATTGACAAGCCTTTAAGTAGACTCATCAAGAAAAAAAGGGAGAGGACCCAAATTAATATCAGAAATGAAAGAGGAGAAATAACAACTGATACCACAGAAATAAAAAGGATTGTAACACACTACTATGAACAATTATATGCCAAGAAATTTGAAAACCTCGATGAAATAGACAAATTTCTATAAAAGTTTAATCTTCCAACACTGAAGGAGGAAGAAACAGAAAGCTTGAACAGACCGATAACAGCTGGGGAAATTGAAGCAGTCATCAAGAAACTCCCAGCACACAAAATCCCAGGGCTGGATGGTTTCACAGGAGAATTTTACAAAATATTTAAGGAAGAACTAACCCCTGTCCTTCTCAGACTATTCAAAAAAATCCAGGAGGAGGGAAGACTCCCAGACTCTTTCTATGAGGCCAGCATCACCCAAATCCCAAAACCAGATAAAGACCCTACAAAGAAAGAAAACTACAGGCCAGTTTTGCTGATGAACATAGATGCTAAAATCCTCAACAAAATATTGGCAAACCGCATCCAGCAATACACTAAAATGATTAACCACCATGATTAAGTTGGATTCATCTTAGGGATGCAGGGATGGCTCAATATATGCAAGTCAATAAACGTAATATATCACATAAATAAAAGGAAAGACAAAAACCACATGATCATCTCAATAGATGCAGAAAAGCATTTGATAAGGTACAGCACCCATTAATGATCAAAACACTCAGCAAAATGGGAATAAATGGGGCATTCCTCAGCATAATAAAGGCCATATATGAAAAACCTACAGCCAATATCATACTCAACGGGCAAAAACTGAAAGCTTCCCCACTAAGATTGGGAACACGACAAGGATGTCCGCTCTCACCACTTCTTTTCAACATCGTATTGGAAGTCCTAGCCACAGCGGTCAGACAAGAGAAAGAGATAAAACAATCCAAATAGGAAAGGAGGAAGTAAAGCTATCATTGTTTGCAGATGACATGATAGTGTACATAGAACACCCTCTAGACTCTACCAAAAAACTCCTCAACCTAATAAGTGAATTTGGCAAAAGAGCAGGATACAAAGTCAACATTCAGAAATCAAAGGCATTTTTGTACACCAGCAATGAAATAGAAGAAGAAGAAATCAGAAAAAAAATATCATTCGATATAGCAAGAAGAAAAATAAACTACCTAGGCGTAAATTTAACCAGAGACGTAAAAGACCTGTACGCAGAAGACTATACAACTTTGAAAAAACAAATTAAGGAAGACACAAATAAATGGAAGCATATACCGTGTACATGGATTGGAAGAATTAATATCATCAAAATGTCCATACCATCCAAAGCAATTTATAGATTCAACGCAAGCCCTATTAAGATACCAATGGCATATTTCACAGAAATAGAACAGATATTTCAAAAATTTATATGGAACCATAAATGACCTCGAATAGCCGCAGCAATTTTGAGAAAGAAACACAAAGTAGGAGGGATCACAATCCCGGACATCAAACTCTACTACAAAGCCACTATACTCAAAACAATCTGGTACTGGCACAAGAACAGACCCATAGACCAGTGGAACAAAATAGAAAGCCCCGAAATAAGCCCATGTCTTTATGGGCATCTAATATTTGACAAAGGGGGCAGAAGCATAAAATGGAGCAGTAACAGCCTCTTCAGCAAATGGTGTTGGGAGAGCTGGATGGCTACATGCAAAAAATTGAAATTGGATCATCAGCTGACACCATACACAAAAATAAACTCAAGATGGATAAAAGACTTAAATATAAGTTGCAACACCATCAAAGTCCTAGAGGAGAACATTGGCAGGAAACTCTCAGATATCCCACGCAGCAATTTTTTCACTGATATGTCTCCTAAAACAAGGGACATAAAGGAAAGAATAAACAAGTGGGACCTCATCAAAATAAGAAGCTTCTGCATGGCAAAAGAAAATATCAGCAAAATGAAAAGGGAGCCAACCTTATGGGAAAATATATTTGCTAATGATACATCAGATAGAGGTTTGATCTCCAAGTTATATAAAGAACTCACTCGAGTCCACTCCAAGAAGACAAATGATCCGATCAAAAAATGGGCAAAGGACCTGGGCAGATGCTTTTCCAAGGAGGAGATACTGAGGGCCCAGAGACATTTGAAAGGATGCTCAGCATCACTAGCCATCAGAGAAATGCAGATGAAAACCACCATGAGGTACCACCTCACACCGGTCAGAATGGCCATCATAAACAGATCAACAAAAAACAGGTGCTGGCGAGGCTATGGAGAAAAGGGAACCCTAGTCCACTGTTGGTGGGAATGCAGACTGGTGCAGCCACTGTGGAAAGCAGTGTGGAATTTCCTCAAAAAGCTGAAAATGAAACTGCCTTTTGATCCAGGGATTCCCCTGCTGGGACTACACCCTAGGAACACCAAAACGCCAATACAAAAGAACCTATGCACCCCAATGTTCATAGCAGCACAATTGACAATAGCCGAGTGTTGGAAGCAACTTAAATGCCCATCAGTAGATGATTGGATCAAAAAATCATAGTACATATACACAATGTAATACTACGCAGCAGAAAGAAAAAAAGAACTACTAAACTTCGCGACAGCATGGATGGAACTGGAGAGCGTTATGCTATGCGAAATAAGCCAGGGGGCGAAAGACAAATACTGTATGATCTCACCCATAAGCAGAACCTAGCCAACAATACAAAGATGCAAGGAAAATATGACCAGCAACACTGAAAGGAAAAGAAATCCACAGAGACAAGAGAGATGTGGGGTCAGGGAAAGGGAAGGGAAGGGGAAAGTCAAGGAACATATAGCAAGGACTCATGGGCAAAACCAAAGGGGAAGAGCTGAGGGAGGGAAGGAGGGAGTGGACAAGGGAAAGTGGTGGGGGGGAGGCAGAGACAAATGTATTTAAAAAATAAATAAATAAACAAATAAATAAATAAATAATTTAAAATCAAACCTCAAGCACATTTACACAGTGAAATACTATGCAGCAGAAAGAAAGAAGGAATACTTGTGACAGCATGGATGGAACTGGAGAGCATTATGCTAAGTGAAATAAGCCAGGCAGTGAAAGACAAATACTATATGATCTCACTTGTAAGTGGAACCTAATTAATAAAAGAAGAAAGTGAGCAAAATATAACCAGAGACATGGAAATAAAGAACTGACAGTAACCAGAAGAGTGGGAGAAGGAGGATAATGGGAAAAAGAAGGAGAAGGATCATTAAGAGATAAAGGACCCATGGACAAAGACAATGGCGGGGGGGAGGATTGAGTGTGGGAGGTGGGGCAGGGGAAAGTAATGCGGGGAAATGGGCTCAACTGTAATTGAACAACGATAAAAAAATAAGAAAACCTGTAGATAGAGGAAAATAAATGTTGTCACCTGATCTTTGACAAAGGATCAAGTGCAATACAATGGAGTAGAATAGTATTTTCAACAGTTGGTGTTTGAATAACTAGACATGAAACGCAAAAGAAATGAATTTAGACTTATGCTTTATACCTTCCTTAAAAATTAACTCCAAGTGGTTCCAAACGTCAATGTAAAAATACAAAATTATAAAAATTGAACCAGAAAACCTAGATTACTTTGGGTCATCTAGATAGAACTCCAAAGGTATGACCCATGAGAGAAGTAATTGGTTTTATACTTCATTAAAATTAAAAAAAATACACCTTCTTTTCTGTAAAACAAAATTAAGAGAACAAGAAAATTAGCCACTGAATGGTACAAAGTATTTGCAAAACGCAAATGTAATACCGGGCTATTATACACAATATACAGAGAACTATATATTCATAAATAAGGAAACAAACAGCTTAATTAAATATGGGTCAAAGATTTTAATGGGCACCTTACCAAATAATATATACAGATAAAAAAAAGCAAATGAAAAGATCCTCCACATCCTTTGTCTTCAGGAGAATGCTAATTAAAACAGCAAGGTAATACCACTACACACCTATTAGAATGGCTGAAAGCCAGAGCACTGATGACATCAAATGCTGGTAAGGCTGTGAAACAACAGAAACACTTCTTCATTGTTAATGGGAACATAAAATGGTACAGCTATGTTGCATGACAGTTTGATGATTTCTTATAAACTCAACATATGCTTACCATATGATCCAGCAATCATCTTCCTTGATATGAGCTGAAAGAAATTGAAATCTTTTGTACATACATGCACACACACACACACACACACACACACACATATATACACAGGAGTGTTTATAGAAGCTTTATTCATAATTGCCAAAATTTGGAAGCAACCAAGATATCTTTAGAAAGGAGAATGCAAAAATAAACTGTCTTACTTCTAGACAATGAAATAGTATTCAGTGCTAAAAATAAATGAGCTATGAAACCATGAAAAAACATGGAGGAAATTTAAATGCATGTTACTAAGTGAAACAAGTCAATCTATAAAAGCTTCATACTATATGATTCTTAAGAGATATTTGAACAAAATCCAAGCTATGAAGACACTAAGAAGATCAGTAGTTGCATAAGGTAGGGCATGATGAAAAGACAGAGTTCAGATGCTTTTTAGGACAGTGAAAATACTGTTTGATATTTTAATGATGGATGCGTGTCATTATACATTCATCCAAACCTTAGCAGATACAACATCAAGAATGACCCATAATGTAAACTATGGGTTTGGAGTGATTATTATGGGCCAATATATGTTCATCAATTGTAACAAATGTACCACTTAGGTGATATTGATTGTAGAAGAATCTCCTCATGGTTTGCAGGGAGGCAGTATATCAGAAATCTCTCCACCTTCTCCTTAATTACTATACTGTAACCTTAAAAATTCTCTAGAAAGTAAAGTCTTTAAAAAGGGGTTTGCACTCAAGAAGAAAACTAAATAATGAGGTATATAAAGGCAGATTTGGGTCAAAAGACAATAATGATTTTCCAATGGGATATTTGTATACAGAAAAACAGGGGAGAGATGAATCTAAGAAAAAGGAAAACGATGATGCAGAATTGGCAGAGGTTCATAGCAATAGTAGACTGTGATTAAAAAATAAGATTCCATTTAAAACTGAAGGACCTAGAACAAGACAGGAGTAAGGATATTTCTCCATGGTAACAGGAAGAAAAGATTGTGAGCACAGATGCAGATAGTCAATACAAAAGAATTGGGATGATGAAATAGTTATATTCTATCTGCTTCTATTTTCTTACTAAGAATCAGTCCATTAACAAAGAACAAAAAGTGGGGAATGAATGTTGGAGGACTGAGAACTAAAGATGTGAATTTAAAGAGAAAGTGTGAGAATGAGAAATCAAATATCCAAAGAAAATTTGTTAGGACTATGGCTTATTTTTTACTGCGTTTTAGTTTCCTCCAGATACTTTTTGTGCTATTTCAGTATAGGTAAGAGATAGGCAGAAGTTGAATTGCATGAGAGTTGATTTTTCTAGGTAAAAATGTAACCACATTGAACACCTGTATTACTATATCTCTTAGCAAAAGTAAACATATTTGACCATAAACCTCTTTTTGAAATCCATTCTCTTTGCTTTACATATATCACAGTGTTCATTCTCAGTTTTCTTTTTATGATCCTTCTACTCTATTTATATATTCCATACTGGAATTCCTCAGACTTAATCTTCATCTCACTGTAAACATTTTTTGTAGACCATAACCACTACCATAGTCTCAGGTACCGTCTTTGTATAGGAAATACTTCCTAGTTTCTCACCTCCATAACTGATGTTTCTTCTGAGCCCTAGATCTCGAACCTAATTGCCTCCCTTCAAGCATCAGCATTTGAATGTATAATAGGATATTCAAACTTAACATTTTTATGCAGAATCCATCTTCTGACCAAAAACTTGCTCTCTCTCTATATTCTTTGTCTCAATAAATGTTGCCGTTATCTATCTTACAATAAAAATCAGAAATCTGGCTATTCATTCTAAACTCCTCTTTCTAACTAACCACATCCAATCAATTAAGTCTTGTTTATTCTTCCTTCTAAGTACTTCACTAATCTAGTAGTTTTCATCTTTTCTTGAACAGAAATAACCTGTGAAGCATTTTTAAAATATGTGCTTGTCTGTGTCCCATCTCCAGAGATTCTAATTCATTTGATCTGATGTAGGTCCCAGGCATTGACATAATATTTATGATTTTAAAATTGAAGGAAATTATAATATATAACCTTAGGAAATTTTAATAATATATTATTGTGAACCACTGCTATAATTCATTCAGTTCTCACTATTCCAAATTTTCACATTATAATGCAGAGTAATACAGACCAAAATAATCTTATACTTGGATTGCTGCAATAGCATCTTAAATAGTCTCTGTGCTTCTACTATGTTTACTTTCTTTTCACTGCAGCAGGGGTGCTTTCATTTTTTTTGGGGGGGGCTCATATCTGATCATATTATGCCAACACTTAATACTCTTTAACATTAAAGATTTTGTTTAGAGACTAAAACCTTATGCATAGTTTAAAGCAATAGGTGTAGTTTCCCCAGCCTCATGCCTTGCCATGACCCCACACATTTTTTTACATTCCAACCACATGATCCTTCTTTCATTTCTTCAAAGGTACTCTATTTTTTCTGTCTTGGGAAAGTACTGGCTTATGTTAATCTTTCAACCTGAGTTATTGATGCTCCCCATGCCCCTATGCCTTTGCCTAGCTACCGCCCTAGACAAGGTTATAGCTCTTGTTTTGCATTCTCTCAGTACCCTTTCCTGGCCTGCACATACTGCAAATAACTCATTACAAAAACTAACTTTGTATTGTTAATAATAACAGCAAAAACTTACTGAGACTTGTTATGTACCAAGCACTGTGCTATGTGTTTTATAAATGCAATCTCTTGGAAAACACAAAATCATTCTCTAAGAGATTCATTATTCAATATTCCCACATTAAAGATGAGTAAACTGAGGTACAAAAAGGTTAACCACCTTGCCCAAGATTATATGGCTATTAAGTGATGGAGATAAAATTTGAACTTAGGACATTTGAATTTAGATCACAGTCTTACAACTCCTGAATTCAAGGAATATACATATATATATATATAAATTATTGATATATAATTTATATATAAAAATATTTTATATATATAATTTATTTATATATAAAGAGCTTAATTGATATGTAATGGATATACAAAAGTTGCACATATTTAGTGCACATAATTTGATAGCTTGGAAATATGCATGCACCCATGAAACTACTACTATAATCAAGAAGATAAATATAACTATCAGCTCCAATAGATTTTTGTATTCTTTTTTTGCATGTGTGTGAAAAGAACATTAATATGAAGTCTACACTCTTCACAGATTTATTAAGTACACAATATGGTATTGTTAACTGTAGGTACTGTGTTGTACAACAGATCTACAGACTTATTCATCTTGTACAAATAAAATTTTATCCCCCTTGAACGACTTCTTATTTACCCCTCCCTCAACTCCTGCTGACCACCATTCCACTCTCCAGTTCTATGAGTTTAAATATTTTAGATACCTCATGTAAATGGAATCATTCAATATTTGTTCATCTGTAATTGGCTTATTTTAGTTAGCATAATGTTTTCAAGTTCCATCCATGTTGTTGCATATTGCATGATTTCCTTCCTTTTTGAAGCTGAACAACAGTCCATTGTATGTTCTTTATCCATTAATTTTTAGTGGACATTTAGGTTTTTTTCTATACATTGGCCATTATGAATAAGTATGCAATAAACACAGAAGTGCGGATATCTCTTCAACATACTGATTTCAATTCTTTTGTGTGTGTGTGTGTGTGTGTGTGTGTGTATGTATGAGTATATATATGTATATATACACACATATATATAGTTTGGAGGATACACACACATGCACATATATCGAACTAGAATTTCTGAGTCATGCAGTGGTTCTATTTTTAATATTTTGAGGAAATTTCATACTGGTTTTCATAATAGATGTACCAATTTGTATTCCCTAAAACAGTGCAAAAAGGGGTTCCATTCTTCCCATCCTAGATTAAACTTATATTTTATTTTGTGTGTGTGTGTGTGTGATAACAACCATCCTAACAAGTTTGAGGTGATATACTACTGTGGTTTTGATTTGCATTTCCCTAACAATTAATGACATGAAGTACTTTTCATATACCAGTTCAACATTTGTATGTCTTGTTTGTAAAAATGCTCATTCAAGTCTTGTTGCACATTTTTATTTGAATTGTATTAAATCTTGCTGACTTTCTTAAAAATTTTATATACTAATTAGTAAAATGAGAAATAAAAAGCTAATGCATCTTTTATTTGTTAATAATTAACAAAAATACACTAAATTAAATTATTGGGACATAGAATACATTGAATACAAAATTGTCAGCAATAATCCTACATAAGCACATCTTGTCAACTCTGTTAACCATAATTACCAATAAAAAAAACATTGAATATCAACTCGTATCAAGTTATGACAATTTTAAAGTGCAATCAGCAATTGTACAATAGTAGGTTTGCCCAAGATAGTCCATCGGTGTGTACAGTTCCCAGATCCAATATAAAAGCTTGTAGATGGTTGACTATATGACCACCACTGCCAACAGCCAAATAATACCTAGCCCTTTATTATGAGTCAAGCAATGTAATTTAGTATACATTAATGCTTTACTTTATTTAATCCAATAATATTGAAGTGTGTACCATTATAATCCACATTTTACAACACTGGATGGAAAATGTTATAGATAGTGAGTAATATATTCAAAATCACACAACTCATCACCAGCAGAGCCAGAGCCAGAAACCCAGAGATTTTATCTTTAAAGACCATGCTCATATTTACACTGTTATGCACACTTCCATAGAAGATGTGAGTTCTGGATGGTTCAGTGAATTAAATGTGGAAAGATAGGTTTCACTGGAGATACTGGGAATGTAAGAAATTCATAAACACCTGAAAGCGAATGGTAACTATGGTGAAAATTTTTCAGTATAAAGATTAAGGATATAAAAGTTGGCTAGAAATATATTTCACACAAAGTTTAAAATTAGATCTACATTCAACTGACATTTCTATATGCTGTCTTATAGAGTTATGTTTTATGTATAAATTCTTTGCAAGAAGTATCTGGCCTAATTAAGGGCAGGGGTCATTTGTTACCCTTTGCATCCTACCATGTAGCTCCTTGATTTACACTCTTGCTACAAGAGGTTACAGAAATTAATTCATGTCATGCCCTCCATATAGAAACCATGAGACAAAATGAATGTCAGGTACTTAGGGTTCACTGACCTCAAAAACATGGCAAGGAGCAAATGATGTAGGCAACTTTCATATATATATAGATTATATTCTCATGTTTTTAATCAAAATCTAACTGAACAGAGATATACTGATCCTGATGCTTTATTAATCTGATGTTTTAGAAAATATTTTTTCAAATATCCTAATTGACTTTTTAAAGAAGTGTTCTGTTTTTTCTTAGTTTGTCTGCCTCCGCACCTCACATGATGAATTTTGTTTTTATCACTGAATTTTCAGTTGTTCCCCTCCATCATACAATTAAACACAGAAGGTTTATAAGTATTAATGAGGTGTTTTCAAAGCAGCTTTATATATTTTGTGGAATAAATAGTATGAAAAACAGGATGTTTGTAACAAACAGACACATGTAATGGTCTTATGATCTAATTGAAATTTTCAAAATTTATTTAATCAACTCATCTAAATATGCCTTAATTTTAGTCATCATCTATTACTCTGAAATTTGAAAGGGAGAATATAATAATATTGGCTTAATACATGTTAAGGAAGGCATATATATGTTTTAATGATAAAGGCACATCATTGAAGCCATATCCCTGCCTTGCTTCCTGTTGTGTTTGCTTTTCCAAAAATGACTCTTTACTATTCAAACATTGAAGGGACTGTTCTGACAATGAAACAATTAACATTCACTCATTGTTCTGTCATCACTATCAAAATGGAAACAGACTCACTTGAGATAGATAAGTATATGAGCAAGGATTATGATTTTCATCCACATGAAGAACCACGTGAAGAAAATACAATAAAGATTAAATTTAAAAAAGACCATGATGCATTGATACAGTGAAATACCTCTTAATATATTCTTATCAAAAATAATTACTAAGAACCTAATAGAATATCATAGAGAAAGAAAGAATTTACATGGTAATGGATTTAATTACCTTGAAACTATTGTTTAAAAATTCTGCACATTTTTTACATGTCACTCTTATTTCTTTTGATGAATACTACTGCATTTGGTCAGCTGGCTTGTTTATGTTTTCACAAAATTAATTTGTTATTGCTATTGGTTTATACTTCCCTCAAGCAGGAAATGTACCTGTTGTTATAATATTATCATGAAAATTTGCACCCAGCATTCAATTAACTTGAAGAAAATTTTAGGCAGCACTTTTTTAAACAACGTTTTTTATAGACAGGACTATTAAACATTTTAATATCCTTTCTCCATTTAGAACACAAGAAAAATAATCACCAAGTTTGACTTGAGGGATTTGCTTTCAAGAAAAGGAACTTCACCCAAGACATTGATTTTCAAATACATTTCTAGTTCTTATTTAGTAGGAGGAACTGAAGACCCTATACCTTATCAGCAATAAATTACTCTCCTGTTAAACTAGCTGGTAAACAAGGAACTACGGTCCTATTAAAATCCAATTAAATATGCATCATATGTGATAAGTATAATTAGAAAAACTGTAGAGAGTAAACGTCTTTGAGAACTGTAGCCAGAAGAACTATAGATGAGTGTTAAAAGGAAAAATAATAGACAACGTGCTGGGGTTTTGTTTCTGCAATCATACCTTTATTTTTTTTGTGGCAATTTTATTTATTACTATTTAGCTATTTTTAATAGTTTTTCTAACTTGTTTGGAAAATACTACATTGTTTTCCTGTTTGCTTGTGCTAATAAAGATACTGCATCTGCTTCCATGGGGTAAATCAAACAGTAGTAATAAAACAGCAGATCTTGCAAAATACTCTAAAAATTGGCCCCGTTTAAAATATTTTAAAATCATTTTTCAAGTTCTTAAATGTCCTCATTGTATCATATTCAAGTTAGATATGCATCTCTCTAATTATTTTTTTTCACCAGGATATAATCACAAGGAACTGATAATCTCTGCATTATAACAGGTGGATATGCACTTATTGGTTTCCTTATGCACTCATCTATTCTCCCATGGTGACTGTTGACAATCTCTTCGCTGAATCCTTCCCAGTCATTCTTAGCACTAATCTGTACTCCTTGTCTCTTGGTTTTTGTTAATCAAAATGTATAGAAATGCTTTTGGACTTTACATATGTCTATAAAGTAAAGTTCCTTGTATGTTGAGGTTAACCTTGTACAATATAGATAGGATATTAAAAGCTATTTACTTACACTGACTTGATAATGTTAAAATTGAATATTCAGATAATAAATATATGAGATATCAGGAACAAATCAAGAAGGATGATACTTGATCATGTTTATGTGTTTCTTCTCAGTAGTTTAAATATCTGCTAATTTTTACCCATTAGGTTTTACAATACCAAAATTCTCAATCTTTCTTAAAGCCCCTTGTAATTGTGGTCCCTACCTCAAAGCTATGAATACTTAGGTCTTGGCACAATTGACAGCTCTTTGAATATGAATCTATTCATTGACACATCAGATGAGAAAAAAAATGGAAAGGGAAAAGTAGGGAACTTGAGGATCTGGAATATAGGACCTGTGCATTATTATTTTTCCTCTTTCTCTTTTTTTTTAATTTTTTTAAAATTTATTGTTCAGTTAGAGTTGTCCTGCCATTTTCTCCATTGCTCACCCCATCCCATTCGCACCTCTCCCAACTTCCACAGTCTCTTTAAATCTTATCTGTTTCTCTATAATTGCCTTCCTATTCTCTTACTGAATAGATTATTATCAAGAAAAAAAAAAAGGCATGGCAGCAAAGGCAGCTCTCAACTCATTCCACTGTAGCAAGACAAAGGAAAAGGTTATCAATCAACTCCTTGTAGAAAAGCTCCTGAGGAAGAACTCAGGTTGCCCCTACTTGTCTCCAGTACACAGTCATTGTGACCATGTCTAACTCAATTCTTGTCCCATGCCCACTCATAAACAAGAAGAAGGATTTCATTTTTGGAGTTGGGTTGTGGGCTGGAATATATGTGCAAGGCAGACAGAAACAGTAGATACATCAGGTCTATTGCATGAAGTGGCTGCCAAGTAATCTTTGAAACTTCTCGGCTTTCAAAGACTCTCTGGGCCTTTTCATAGACACAGACAGCTAGTTCATGGTCTTCCCTCAAATCTGTGCTTAAGAGTTAACAAACCTTTCTTGATTCCTCAAGTGAGGAGGGAGGTAAAAAGAAGTTAATCTATTTTTCTGGGCTTCCTGTCTTTCTCAATTCTATTTTGTCCTTTGCTTTCAGTAGAGAACTTTATGTTCTATTTTTTTGTCACCTAGTTGCTCCTCTATTCTTCCACCTTCCTCTATGTTTCTATAACAAGCCTCTTTACATTAGTGTTAATAAACATACAATTAGTTTCTTGCAGTTTCACTTGAAAAATGTTCATCAAAAGTGGCAACTTTATTTATATAAAATAGTTGAGATCAAGATATATTCACATTGAACTTTCTTTACATAATTTCCCTAATCTCATGTACATACAGAATTTTTTGAATTTTTGGGTTTTATCAAAGAATAAGCTCCTATGGTAAGAACATGTCTAAATATTTGGAGTTTTAGAAATTTAAATGTACAATGTGAAATTATTCACACTACCATATTATTTATATTGTTTAAAATTTAATAAAATATTAGGTAGACATATATATTTAAAAGTAATAATTCAGTTTGAACTAACTTGCTTTTAATGAATAGTTTTTTTTCAAAATACCTTAAAGTCTATGCAGACTCTATAACTGTTCCATTGCTTATTAATTCACTCTAGAATTATTATATTATAAAGATATTTTATGCTATGGTATTTGAATATTTTATGATGACCTGTGTTTTATGGCATCAAAAATGTGAAATACTTAAATTATCAGAAATAAATCTTAAAGAGTCATACTGACTGGATAAGAACAAAGGTGCCTTCAGTTATCAAATTATTTTAGCATTACATAGTAATATAATTTGCATATGCCCATGGATTCTAGATTTAAAGAAAAGCATGAAATCTATATTATATTTTTTACTTATATTTATTTATATACATTGATCAGATGTGCCCTTATTTTAAATTAATACAAATTATTTACAAAGTTGAATGGCAAACTCTAAATACATGATTTGAAAGAAAAAAAAAGTACCTCATGAAAAATACTTGGGTAGGGCAATATTAAAAATGTATTTTGTGAAAATAATTGATGTAAGACCTATAACTTTTCCTTCTTTTTATTTTATTTTTTTATATTCACCAGAGGACTTTTTATTTTTCATTTCCTTTAGGGAGAGAAAGAGTGAGAAGAGGGGGAGAGAGGCGGGGAAGAGAGAGAGGCATTGATGCGAGACAGAAACATGAATCAGTTGGCTTCTCATACACATCCCAACTGCGCCCCAACTAGGAATCAAACCTACACTGTGGGCATGTACCCTGACCTGGAATTGAACCCTCAAATTTTGATCTACAGGATGATGCTCCAACCAACTGGGCCATAACAGCCAGGGAAGGACTATTATTTTGAAACTGGAAAAGTTTCAGTTGTTTTCTTAATATTTTTGTCTGTACACTATAAGTTTTAGCAACAAAATGGGAAGGCAGTAGTCAAATATGGGAATTGATATATATGTATATGATATGTAAATTGATAAGATACATATATACACACATGCACACATAGACAAGATGTGTGTTTATATATCCATATATTTACATACAAACCATATAGTTATATTTCCAATTTTATATTTCATTGTTCTTTTTTAAAATGTATTTCATTTTATTTTTTATTGTTCACTTATAGTTGTCCCACCGTTTTCCCCATTGATCTCCCCTGCCTCATCATCCCTTGCCAGAATCAAACCCTATGCCATTGCCCATGACTATGAGTCTTCTACTCATGTTCCTTGACTTGCCCCTTCCCATTCTGTCCCCCATTATGGACTGCCCTCCTCCCATCTGGTCACTGTCAGTTTGTTCTTGCCTCCGGTTCTATTTTGCTCACTTGTTTGTTTTTTAGATTAGGTTCCACTTATAGGTGAGATCATAAGATCATAAGGTATTTGTCTTTCACCACCTGACTTATTTCATTCAGTATAATGTTCTCTAGTTACATACACCGTGTTGTGAAGAGTAGGAGTTCCTTCTCCTTTTCTGCTGTGTCGTATTCCATTGTGCAAATGTAGCACAGTTTTTTGATCCACTCATTTACTGATGGGCACTCAGGCTGTTCCCAGCACTTGGCTATTGTAAATTGTGCTGCTATGAACATTGGGGTGCATAGTTCTTTTCAATTGGTGTTTCAGGGTTATTGGAGTATAGTCCCAGCAGTAGAATCACTGGGACAAAAGGCAGTTCCATTTTTAGTTTTTTGAGGAAATTCCATACTGTTTTCCACAGTGGCTGCACCAGTCTGCATTCCCACCAACAATGCACTGGGGTTCCTTTTTCTCCACAACCTCACCAGCACTTGTTTTTTGATTTGTTAATGATGTCCATTCTGACTGGTGTGAGGTGGTATCCCATTGTGGTTTTAATTTGCACCTTTTGATGACTAGTGATGCTGAGCATCTTTTCATATGCCTCCGGACCCTCTGTATATCCTCCTTGGAGAAGTATCTGTTCGTGCCCTTTGCACATTTTTTTTTGTTGTTGTTCAAATACATTTGTCTCCATTTCCCTGCCACCACTTTCCCATGCCCAACCCCCACCGCCTCTCACGCTCAATCCTTCCTGATTTTGACTTTGTCCATGGGTCATTTATTCATGTTCCTTGATTTGATCCTTCCCCTTCTTTTCCCAATTACCCCCCTCTCTCCTTCCCTCTCATTACTGTCGGTTTGTTTTTTTCTTTCAATGTTGCTGGTTATGTTTTTCTTGCTTGTTTCATTGATTAGATTCCACTTATAGGTGAGGTCATATGGTATTTGTCTTTCAACCCCTGCCTTATTTCACTTAACATGATGCTCTCCAGGTCCATCCATGCTGTTGCAAAGGGTAGTAGCTCTTTTTTTCTTTCTGCTGCGTACTATTTATTATGTAAATGTACCATAGTTTTTTGGTCCACTCATTTATTGATAGACACGTAGGTTGCTTCTAGCATTTGGCTATTGTAAATTGGATTGTTTGTCTTCCTGGTATGGAGTTTTGTGAGTTCTTTATATATTTTGGAGATCAAACTCTTGTCTCAGGTATCATTGGCAAATATGTTTTCCCATATGGTAGTGAAAGTGTGAGTGTTAATAGCTATATAGCAGGCCATCTTCTGAACATAATACTTATTTTATTCAATTATCTGCTTTCTCCTTTACTTTTTTTCATTTTATATTCTTACTACTTTAAGTAGAGTGGAGTTTTAATCACTGTGTTTATTTTGATGTTCCATCACTGATTATTTAATTGAGTTGCTAAACAATGATTAAAATAGTAAAAGACTAAAACCATAGGGATAATTGAAATTTTATTGTTATATATTTGTAATGTGATGCCAAACACCTTTAAAAGTTAAATTTTCTCCTTGCTTTTAGGCTGAAGAACTTTCTGCCATCAGTTTTTTCTTTTGTTGCAAAAAAAAATGTATTTTCTTTATTAATTTTAGTATGTTAAAGAATCACAACCTTTTTGTAAGTAAAGAAGTTTTCAAATCAAAATTTAAATTGCCTTATTAACTAATATTCATATATATAGAAAATGTTTTGAAACTGTTGTACAGTGAGTAGAATATTTTGTTTAGTAAATGAGGAAGCATTGGGTAATGAAAGAATTAGTAGTATTAATTTTCAGTCAGATGTCTACTAATTCTTATCAATTTTTAGTCAACATTTCAAGTGATCTATTATTCCCTCTCTTTGGGGCAGTTTGATTGATATTCATCTGTTTATTTATCAGTATGAAAATACCAGGTATTTATAACTATTGACCATTCTGGTCGGTCAGTGTGCATGTCATTTAGATTTTGGTCTCCTTCCAATCAGCCAGAGTGAACTTTTAAAACTACAAACAATATGATAAATATTTTACTATTAAATTTCATCTAATGACTTTCCATGTCTCTCAGAATAAAATCTAGGTATATTCTATAGCCTATAAGACTTTTATGATCCACCCACAATAAGCTAAACATGATCCAAATTCAAGGCCTTTGATCTTATTACTTCCTTGATTGATTATTTTTCTACCAAATGTTCACTTATGTTACTGCATCACTCAATACATATCTTGATCAAATGCCACTTTCTCAATGAGGTTTTCCCTATCCATCCTATCCAAAATAACATTTTTTACCACATCATACTCTCTTCTCCTTCCTTTTTCTTCACCTTCTTTGCCAATACTTGATGATACATGTTTGTTTACGCACTTGGTTTCTGTTTGTCTTTCCTAATATAATACAAACGCTATTACATTAGAGACTTTCTGTCTGATTATGCGTTCAGGCTCAGAGCATGTCCAGCATAAAATGGCTTTTTAAAGAAGATCTGTTACAAGGATGAATATTTAAATCCATATGTTAAAAAATGTACTTAATCAATCTAAGGCTTGATTTTCTCATTTGTGAAATTGGTATACTAATCGCAATATATATTTCACTGAAATTTGATGAAGATCAAATAATATAATAAATGTGAAATTAATTTAAAAATTACAAAGGACAACTGTTGGAAGTAACCTAAATGCCCATCAGTACATGATTGGATCAAAAAACTATGGTACATTTACACAATGGAATACTACGCAGCAGAAAGAAAAAAAGAACTACTAAACTTCGCGACAGCATGGATGGAACTAGAGAGCATTATGCTAAGCGAAATAAGCCAGGGGGCAGAAGACAAATACCATATGATCTCACCTGTAAGCAGAATCTAACCAACAATACAAAGATGCAAGGAAATTAAGACCAACAACACTGAAAGGAAAAGAAATGAACAGAGACAAGAGGGATGGAGGGAGTGGGGGACGGGGGGAAAACGAAGGGAATGAGAGGGCGGGGGAATGTCTAGCAAGGTCTCCTGGACAAAACCAAAGGGGAAGGATTGAGGGAGGGAAGTGGGGAGGGGGCAGAGGAAGGTGGTGGGGGGAAGGCAGAGACAAATGTATTTGAAAAAATAAAGAAAATAAGTTTAAAAAAAATAAAAATTACAAAGGACAATTGTGTTTCTCTGAGAAAATCTAAATTCTTTGGAGGTAAATCCCTATTAAATTCATTAAGTTTTCTACTTTTTTATTTTCTGAAAAGTTTCTTTTCTCTCTTAATATCAAGAAGTAGCAGGATATGACTAATCACAGTTTATATAAATGCAATACAGGTAATTTATATATATATTCTCATAGAAATGACATCACTCATCGCAGAAAGGAAAATTAACAGAATGATTTTAGATACATTTATAAGGACTTGAGTTACTGTAAATAGGATAAAATTAGAAACTTTGCAGTACAGTCTGTTAGAAACAGCAAAAGAAGCTTTAATAACAACAAATCAGTTTCATCGATATTTTAAATATATTCATTATGTAATTATTATTCCTAAAAATTGTGTTTAACTATGGTTCTCTATAAATAAGAGGCTTATGCCAAAATAACAGAATTAAAAAAAATAAAATGTCAGTCTGCATGTATAACTGCTAAGTTTCATCATCTTTATAAACTTAACCCTCATAAAATTATCCATTGTATGAATCAATTCTAATAAACAGTGGACTACTTATTAATAAAACATAATAACTATATGAACATAGAAACTTTAAAGTTGTTTCTCAAATGTTTTAAATACCATATGTCAAGGAAAAAAATAAACAAAAAGATAGAGATCTAGCTTTTGGGGAAAGGAAAACTACACCATCCTCTTCTGTGAGGGTTAACCCAATTGGCTGGCTTAACTTAAATAACTTAAAGCTAATGTGATATCTTGGGAAAGGACAAGTTTCCTAAATTGATGCACATTCTTTATCTTATACTGAAGTTCATATTTGCATCTCAAAAATAAAATGAATAACTCATATTAATAATCCTCTTTGAAATATAATAAGGATATTTTAAAGTTATAAA
Source organism: Pteronotus mesoamericanus (assembly GCF_021234165.1). NCBI lineage: Eukaryota > Metazoa > Chordata > Mammalia > Chiroptera > Mormoopidae > Pteronotus > Pteronotus mesoamericanus. The sequence goes on along the minus strand of NW_026555245.1, from coordinate 26,282,342 downwards.
AGTATTATGTACAGACAATTATTTACTTTTATCTGAAGTAAACTTTTATTGGAAATACTTAGAGATAACTTCATATAATATGTTATACTTATAAAAATCCATTAGATTTTCCCAAGAGCAATAAAAACCTATTTTAAATTAAAGTACATCAAATGTTAAAATTACAATAAAAGTGGACTAAAATTGTGCTTCTGGCATCAAATTACAGTGATAACTGGGCACTCATCATTAATTCACTCTGACGCAAGTGACGATTGATGAAGCATTTTTTAAAAATGCAAAGGGTACCAGGTTTGACGAGTTCTGAAGTCGACAGGTACTGAGGTATGATTGTATTTATATTGTCAATGAAGATAACAACAATATAAAAATATCCCTTAATAATTTAGAGCCATCAATACAGTAATCACTATAACTTCAAAATATGACTGTATATTGAATTTATTTCTTTTATTGTTGTTCAAGTACAGTTGTCTCCATTTTCCTGGCACCACCCTACCCCACTCCACCCACCTCCACCCCCACCCTCAATCCTTCCCCTCTTTGGCCCTGTCCATGGGTCCTCTATACATGTTCCTTGATGACTCCTCCCCTTTTTCCCCCATTACTCCCCTCTGGTCACTGTCAGTTGGTTCTTCATTTCAGTGTAACTGGTTATATTTTGCTTGTTTCTTTGTTCTGTTGATTAGGTTCTACTTATAGGTGAGATCATAAGGTATTTGCCTTTCATTGCCTGCCTTATTTCACTTAGCATAATGCTCTCCAGTTACACCCATGCTGTTGTGAAGGGTAGGAGTTCCTTCTCCCTTTCTGCTGTATAGTATTCAATTGTGTAAATGTAGCACAGTTTTTTGATCCATTCATTTAATGTTGGGCATTTAGGTTGCTTCCAACAATTGGCTATTGTAAATTGTGCTGCTATGAACACTGGGGTACATAGGTTCTTTTCGATTGGTGTTTCAGGATTCTTAGGGTATAGTCCCAGCAGTAGAATCACTGGGACAAAAGGCAGTTCCATTTTTAGTTTTACGAGGAAATTTCAAACTGTTTTCCACAGTGGCTGCACTAGTCTGCCTTCCCACCAACAATGCACTAGGGTTCCCATTTCTCCACAACCTCACCAGCACTTGTTTGTTGATTTGTTAATGATGGTCATTCTGACTAGTGTGAAGTGGTATCTCATTGTGGTTTTAATTGCATCTCTGATGGCTAGTAATGCTGAGCATCCTTTCATATGTCTCTGGACCCTCTGTATATCCTCCTTGGAGAAGTGTCTGTTCAGGTTCTTTGCCCATTTTTAAATTGGATTGTTTGTCTTCCTGGAGTGGAGCCCTGTGAGTTCTTTATATATTTTGGAGATCAAACCCTTGACCAAGGTATCATTGGCAAATATGTTTTCCCATATAGTTGGTTCCCTTTTCATTTTGCTGATATTTTTAGCCATGAAGAAGGTGGTTTTTTTGATGAAGTCCCATTTGTTTATTCTTTCCTTTATGTCCCTTGTTCTAAGGAACATGTCAGTGAAAATATTGCTACATGGAATATCTGAGAGTTTCCTGCCTACATTCTCCTTTAGGACTTTTATGGTGCCACAACTTATATTTAAGTATTTTATCCGCCTTGAGTTTATTTTTGTGTATGGTATAAGTTGGTGATTGAGTTTCATTTTCTTGCATGTAGCAGTCCAGATCTGCCAACACCACTTGTTGAAGAGGATATTTTCACTCCATTTTATGCTTCTTCTCCCTTTGTTGAATATTAATTAACCATAGAGACATGAGTTTATTTCTGAGCTCTCTGTTTTTTTAATAATTTATGTACACCCTCAGCTATAAGTTTTATCCTAAGAATTATGAAAAGTATCAACCCTTCAACAAAGAGAAAACTGAAATGTATTTTTATAATTCCAAAGAAAATTATTAAATTTGTGTTTATTCTATTTCTTTCAATAACATTTTAATGATGAAAATGAAAGGAAAAATATGTAATTGAAGACCTGCTGAGAAGTTCTTTCAGCAGTCATGTTCAAGTTTTTTTCAGATTAGATCTTTGATTAAATATATAATTGCTATACCACATATACCAATATTGAATTTAGTGTCATATCTATAAGAAAAAACTTGCTAATAATTATAAATGCTTAACTGCAACAAGCTTAGGTAGAAATAGACAGGATACACCATCAGTATATATTGGTGCTCACTGCTACCAGGACTAATGAGTGATCTATTATGCATCTTGAAACTGATTACTTTTGAAGGGAAGGGAAGGGAATGGAAGGGAAGGGTCAAGTTAAGGAACATGTATAAAGGACCCATGGACAAAGTTAAAGTGGGAAAGGATTGAGGGAGGGAGGTGGGGGAGGAGGGCAGGGGAAAGTAATGACAGGAAAATGGAGACAGATGTATTTGAACAATAAAAAAAAATAAAAAAAGAAACATTACTTTTGTAATTTATTATCTATTTCTATTTAAATGGATCCAAGATGAACTTGTCTTATATTTAATTTTCTCATTAATGGATAATATGAGAGAGAAAAAACCTATGACTTTTAGCAACCAGTTGGAAAGACACAAAACTGTGGTTGGTGTTCTGGAATGTAGGCTGTAATATACAGACTGAAAAGCAGGCTGCTTTAATCTTGTGGAAAGATGTCATTGTGGGAAACATTGGAAAATATACCTACAGTAAAGAGCCTGACTCCACTTTTGATGTTTTACTGCTAACAGCTTTTAAGTCCTATCTTCTGCAGATAACTCCTATCTCTGTTTCCCCCCACATCTGGGTAAGCCCAGGCACTCTCTCAATTGCCACCATAAGGAAGTTCAAACCATGTGCGGGAATGGTCAGGGTCTAAACACAGTTAAGAACCGCAAGCCAGTCTCTTTTCCTTGTTCTCACAAGTCATTTTTAGAACTGCCTGGAGCCACCCTGCTCTCCCCAGAAACCTTCATTATGTAAGTAATGAACCCCTTCATTCTCTCTTGGTGCATGTGTGGCATCATCAGGCTTGCCATTCGAACCACGTTGTGGGAGTCCTTCTTGTTCTGCAGTGTGGCTTTAAAAGTTTCTCTTTTCCTTGTGGAAGTGGTTCTTAATTTGGATGGTCTTTTTCTTGCTTTCTCTAGATAACTAATTCTCAATACCTAGGATTTCTCTTAATGGGTTGTCTCACACAGATATAACAGGATTGATTTCAGCTAGAAGCCACGTATAAAACTTCAATTTAGTGAGAGTAGGTATGCTCTAAAGCAGAACTTAAAGGTATTTCTTTTCAATTACTTGTGAATAGGTAAGCAATCAAAATATGTTTATTTTCAAACATAAATATTGATGTGTTAAAGTACATAATTTTTAAGTTTGCCCACTTATGTATATTTCAACTAGCACTTTTCAGAACCCCTTTCAGTACAGAGACTAAATGCTTTCATTCCAACTCCTAAAGCAAATATTTTCCATGGGGATTCAAAATGCCTCATGAGACAAGTCAAATATGTGCACTCAGAAAATGAAAAGTAGGTAAAAAGAAATACGTAATAGGAAGTAAGGAACTGGTAATGTTGGAATTTCAGGGATATTTAGTATTTGGACAGAGTTTCTTTTTGAGTTTGGTCACATAGTCAATGATTTAATGACTTAAACAACATATAGAGCATTCCTTGTGAAGCAACTTTGCCAAATTTATAACAATACAGTTTTTTATTACCAAAGAAAATTATAACAAGGCATGGAATAAGAATCAACATAACATTTGTTGTTGTAGAAGTATTCAATTAAGGTATCCTCATTAAAATTTAAGTTTCTTTTAGGAAGCATGTAGCAAGCAAATAGTAGGGACTCATTGTAGAAATGGTCCTTGTTACTGATGATAATGCATTGGCGCTCATGGAAAGGTAGGACAGCATTGAGCATGGCCTTAGAAGACATGTAGACCTAGATTACAATCTTTACTGACTAGCTGTGAAGTAGCAGATTACTATTGCTCTTCAATTTTCCTTACCTGTAAAATGTAATGATAACATTAAATTACCATAACTATTCAAAGGACTAATGCACTTAATGTAAAGCCTATAATACTTTACGCAGTGGAAATCATATGCATTTTTGTCTCTTTTATTAGACTACAGTTTCTTGGTACAAGCATTATGTCTTTTGTCACTTTACTCCTAGCAAAAACTCTTTCAAGGAATATCTCAAGGAATCAGTAAAAATGTGGTGAGTTAATTGTTCATAATGATGATTTCAAATCAAGTGTGCATTGGTAACTCTTATATGGTATAGGTGCTGAAATTTTCTAACAATTATGCATCAATTTTACTAAGAAACTATTTCTACTATACATTTTGACATCTATTTATTTGCTATAAAATATGTAAAGCAGCATTGATTGTGGGAATTTCTTGGTGGTATAACTAACCATTAGAAAGATAAAAATATGGGTCTATTATTTTAGATAGCAGTGGACCACCAACTGGAAAGCCAGATGGTCATGATATTCGAAAGTCCTATAAGTCAAGTTCAAATCAGCAGGTTAAACATTAAAATTTGCATTTTAAGCTACATTACTAAGCCAATTAGTTTTATAAATGAGAAGTTTTAATATTCTGTTCATAAATGTTGCCTACAAATATTATTTTTGGAACACTATTACTTAAACCCAGTTTTGGAAGACTAATTTGGATAATAGTTCAAATGGAATTATTTTTAAAAAATAGCTAAGATTCACATCTACTGTCACCATTTTCAATCCAAGGGAAATTATGTAAACATTTTTAATATAATACTTTGTAAAATGGCTTCAAAAGAATTGAAAACAAAAAGTCTTTATTTAAATTTTATAAACATTTATTGAGTTCCTATCTTGTGCCATAGATTATGAACAAGATGCAATTTTGGCCTTGAAGGAACTCATATGCATTTACATAGTTGGCAACTGCTTGAGAAATAAATTAATAATCTGTGTATTAAATGTTTCAGTATGTAAAAGCAGAGGCTCAGAAAATTAATTCTGCCATTTGAAAGGAAAGGCCAAGAAAGTCATGAGAAGGGGTTTATGTTTGAAATTAATCTTGAAAGATAAATAGAGGTTTGAGGACAAGAACATTTTGGAAAAGAGGAAATATATACAATGTTTAACATACAAGAAAAAGTGATTTGCTTGGGGAGAATAACAAATAGTGCATTATGTTTGAAGCCTAAAAAATAAGATGTCAGAAAAAAGAGGTATAAGATGAGAACAGAAAAAGTAGAACAGGATCTGACAATAAAATATCTTGTATTCCAAGCTAGGAAGTTTAGAACTGAAACTGCAAATGCAATTAAGTCCGCAGTGCTGAAGAAATGTAAGAATAGGACAGATAGAACTAGGTCCACACTTTAGGACATTCTCTAGTTGCAGTACTGGGAATAGGTTAGGGCATGAGAAATGTGTAGGTGGAGAGTAATAAAGCTGAAGCAATTGTTGGGATGGAGATGAGGGAACAGATATTTAGGAACTGGGATTAATTAGATTTGATGATAGGATATGGGTAATAATGCTGAAGAAGTACAAAGATTAGCAACTTTATAGCTTCGGCAAGATGGCTAATATAATAATCTTCACTGCTTTTATGTTACAATAGTTACAGTTTTTCTCTATGAACATGAAGCTGCCATATGTGAAGTGTGGTCACATGCCTCTTTTTATCTAATTAAATTCAGGAGGTGACATGTCTACTTTGATGAGGAAACTTTAGGAACAAAAGTATGATTTTCCATGTACTCTCTTTCTCTTTGCCTCAATGCCCAGTGATGTAATATCTGCTCCAACAGCCTAGGTACTTGAATAAAATCTATGCAAAACAAAATCCTTAGCCAAGCCACACGTATTTGTATGATTATGAAAAAAAAATTTTCATGCCTTTTTTAGGCATGAGATTTTTTTTGGTTATATTCTACTATACCATGGCCTTGATAATACTAAAAATGATGATAAAATAAAATTAAATTAGCAATAGCAGAGTTTGTAAGTAAGACCTGAGGTTAGTTATAGACATAGGAAATTACACATTAGGTGAATATATTAGCAGTTACCAGATTTATGAATTGGGTTCTCAAAATAGAAATGCATATAGAAGATTCAAATGTGTTAACGAAAGTCATCAAAGAGACATACTAGTGCAGAAAAAATAAACAAAGAACAACATTAAAAAAATTATTGAGGATAAAACCCTCAAATACATCAACACTTATTTTGGTAAATTGGACTTAAACTTGAAGAAAATGACATCAGAGATTTTAAATAGAAGAATGAAATGATAAGAGTTGTGTGTTTGAAAAAGCACTCCATAGTCAGTTTAATTGATTAAGAATAAAGATAAGCTGTATATTAACATACTTCTTCATTCTTTGGTTTATTCAGTAAATATTTATCCAGATATCACATCTTGAAAACACACGTTGCTCCCAACATGTCTTTTTTGGCTGTCTTAAACTTGTCATAGACAAATGGTCAGGGTTTCTAGGTTATAATATAGTACACCCTGAAGACATATAAATTTCATAGCTCTATTGCCCCTAAAAGTTCCATCAGAGATATACTTTATTGGAGAAAATACTTCTAAATGCTGCATGTCCTTGAAACCTGGGATATGTGTTCTAAGGGATCCTGCCTCAGAAGACAAGATCTTGCCAATCTATATATTCTTTACAATTACATATTGCTAATCACTATAAAGAACATAAAGGAGCATAAACTACATTGCTGACCTTAAAATACTGAGAATCAGGGGAGAGATTGGCACAAAATATCTGCAACGATCTTTTTATTAAAAAATAAATACCTTATACAACACTGATAAACAATGCTTAATAGCCACATGGTGCTACATTTTGATCCTACTTGTTTTTGGAATGTGGTTTTGAATAAAACATTAAGTTAATCTTTATTTTTTTATATTTCATATGTAATGTTCTGTACTCCATACAAAATTTTAATTTTTTCACCTTTATTTTCATTCATAGATCTGTTAGTTAGTTTTTTCTCTTTTATTAAACTTCTTGAAAATGTGAAATTCTAAAAGGAACTTTTTTTATTTTCTGCAATATTTTATTACTTAGTGAAAAATACTAGCAATAACGAAATATCATATTTCATATTTCTCACATAATACAGTAAATTATTTGAACCTAGGTCAGAAAATACTATTCATTGTTGAATCATCCCATTAATAACAAAAATATTAGGCAAATATTTGAAAGTCAAAAATAATACTATATCTATTGACTGGTCACAGTCTGCTACTTATAGAAGAGTTGGAGAAAATAGACCATCTGTTATTTGGATGCATACACACAACAAGAGACAAGAAGAAAAAGGAAAGATAATATCTCACAAATGGCATAGAAAGCATTTTAACACTACAGAAGATTGGTTCTTTAAAATAAATGGGTGGCTGCAGAATATTCCAGATAGACTGTTGATCTTGCCTGGGTAAATACAGAAAAGAAAGAAAAAAGGAAATACACAATATATAAAATGACCTCAAATTGAATAAAACAGGAAATCCTCTTATCTGAAATTGCCCTGTAATCCCTGTTTGAGTGCAGCAAAAGGAAAGATTTCTATTTTATACTTTATTTTTCTTCCCAATTTATAACAATCTAATTCTATTTTAAATTAACACATCTACAATAATATTTTTTCCAACTGTACTGCAATCAGCAGCATAATGGCCTGTTCTAAATTATAACCAGGTTATAAGTCTGTAATATGAAATGTCATTTTTACTCTCTTCTCCTACATGAGAAAGACTTCTTTAAATAATCTGCAAACAGTAGCAGTTTTCCCTTAATTAAGTATATGATTATCACTAATTTATCCTAATTTGTTGATGGCATTTGCCCTGCATATGGATTAGAAACAGAATTTAAAACAGAAATTGTGAAGAAAAGAAAAGAAGGAATTGAAAAGCTTTTAAATAAATTGAGTTCGAGCATGTATCAATGCAATATGTTATGTATAACTACTACTCTTTTGAGTTAAATTCTAGAAGGTTTTTAAGGCATTACAATTATATTGTTTGCAAGTAATATGGCTGTTTTTCCAAACTGAATTCTCCAGTAAGTACTAACAATAGAAAAGCAGAATACATTAAATATTTTATCATCAATTGGCAGTTCAATTTCATTGCCACCAAAGAAGTAGACTGTCCTGAACTAAATGCTAAGAGGCAGATATGTTGATATAACCACCATCATATTCTCACATATGTTTAATTTTCCATTGTACACATGGAAATTTTTAAGTGCTGATTGGCATGAAATAATAGTGATAAATCTAATTCTCTAAGGAACATTCTGAAATATAATAAAAATATAATCATTATAGTTTGGTAATTATTAATATATTTATTTCTAAAATGAGGACACAGATGTAAAATATCATAATTCTATAATGACAAAAATCCATAAAAACCAAAGATATGTTCTATCAACTTAAGTTTTCAATTACTTATAGAAATAATATTATTTTAACCAGCTATTGGCTTTGAAGTTCACATAATAGACATATATTTTAAAACAGTCCTACTTACTTTTATCATGCAAAGATTTATATTTTAACATCTATCCTAAAACTATAAGAAAAGCTACTGTTTCTCCCACTTTCCAATTTATTTCACTGACACCTTTGTTTCTTTTTAATGTTTTCAGATCTGTGGTACTTCCTAACACTAAATTAAACATGCATAGATATCTCTGAGCTTCCAATCATTCAATCAGCATGTGAGTTCTTGTGTCTTCTGTAAACTTTATGAGTTTACAGAAGTTTCTATCACTCATAGACAGAAAACTATTGCCTATGGAAATAAACTAAAGTATAATAAATAAAATGAAATAAAAAACCTATGCGATCAGACTAAACTGCAGAATAAATGTACATATTTACCACTTTATCTGATATTACTTATTATTTGTTTGATATTCAACATTCCTAGCAAGCTATATAGTATGTTAAATTTAAGGAGAAAACCGCATATCTACTAATTTTAATACTTATTACAAATAGATTATATGCCCAAAAAGTATTTGAATAAATAACTGCTTAATTAATACACAAAACCACTGCATTGTTGCTAGCATTTAAGTCAATAGATTTCTTTTAAAGTGCCTTGATATATTTCCATAAAAGAGCTCTAAAAATCCACATTCCATTTACTACCTACAGGCCATCAATTACGTCTCCAGCTATCTGTAACCTCTACCCACTATAACCTTCTTACACTGGGAAGACAAATTCTAAAATTCATGGTCGTGTGGTAAATTTGAGAGAAAGGCAGTGTCTTAGTTGAGAGAATTATTGATGTTTGCTTTTGTACTAATTAACATTTTACCCCAGTTATACACAATATTTATATTAGGATGACCAGAGAGTAGAAGTGTAGAGGGGATATAAATGTCCCCGAACATGCCCCAAAACTAAAGGGGATAATCTAACAATATAGGAACCTTGGTCACTAAGACCCAAAAAATGTTATCCAAAGAGGTATTATCAAAAGCAATGACAAATGGCTATATAAAGCCAAGTCTTGCATAAAAATAGGCTTCATCCATCATCACAACAGAGCTACTGAACACCTACTGAGTTCCTGATAAGAGGTAGTATAACAATTAACTAGCCTCACTCCCTCCAGCGCTCCCTAACACAAAAACTAATTACTAAATGCTGGGTTAACTGAGGAGTAGGAAAGTTCAATTTATGAATAGATAAATAGATGATTGATAGATGATAGATAGACAGATAGATGATGATGATAGATGATTGATAGATTAGATAGATAGATGACAGATAGATAGATAATAGATAGATAGAGCCTAATATGTTACCATCAGTGTGGTACAGAAATTAAGATGAAAGATTAGGTTATAATCCATAATCAAAACATGTGCACCTGGTCTAAAATGCACATGTCGTCACACACTTTCTGGGAACTGTAAGAGTGCTTAAAATTCTTTAGAAGTTATGGTTAAAAGATCTAAAGTAATATGGAGAATAACTATAGATCTTAGTGACATGTCCTAAATAACATCTTCTCTATGGAATCTATTTCTAACTCAGGATTCTCCAAAGAAGTAAATCAGTTGGCCCTGAAATGTGTATAGATTGTGGAAGTCTTCATGTGTTCAGGGAAGATCTAAGCTTCCAAGAAAATGTTGATGTTGAGGGGAAATTTGACATCATCTGGCTTATTCTTCTATAACTATTTCACAAAAAAAAACTGAATAAAAGTAAATTTATAAATTTAAGCATCTATGGCAGACAGGAACAAGTCTAGGCCTCCAAATTTGCAATTAAGAGCTCCTTCTACCAAAATACATCCTTTGATTGTTTCCCAAGAGTCTTACACCTAAAATGTGCTTACACTGAATGTATAAGATCAAGAAAATCATAAGCATAAGATGACATTAGGAGATTGGTAATTAACCAAACGTAAACAGGTTTTAGAACTAGCTCTTAAGCCGTGGAGAAATCTAACAAGAACACATAGAACACTTTCAAAAAAAATTTTTACTAAATTATTTTTTATTGTTATCCTATTACACTTGTCCCAATTTTTGGCCCTTTACCCTTCTCCTCCTATCCCAAATGCCTGTCCCCACAGTTAATTCCCACATTGTTGTCCATGTCTGTTTGTCATTCTTACATGTTCTTTACTGAGTCCCTTCCCATTATTTCCACCATTATCCCCCTTCCCCCTTCCACTTTGGTCACTTTTAGTCTGTTCCATGTTTCCATGCCTGTGGTTCTGTTTTTTTCTTAGTTTATTTTGTTCATTAGATTCCTCTTCTAGGTGAGATCATGCAGTACGTGACCTTCACCTATGGGCTTATTCCACTTACATAATATTCTCTACTTCCACCCATGCTGTCACAAAAGGTAGGAGTTCCTTCTTTCTTTCTGCTGTGTAATATTCTATTGTGTAAGTGTACCAGTTTTTTGATCCACTCATTTACTGATAGGCACTTAGGCTGTTTCCAGCACTTGGCTTTTTAAATAGTGCTGCTATGAACATAGGGGTGCATAAGTTCTTTTGTATCAATGATTCGGGATTCTTAGGGTATATGTCCAGCAGCAGAATTGCTGGATCAAAAGGCAATTCTATTTTTAGTTTTTAAGGAAATTCCAGGATCATTTCTATAGTTCATTACAAATTTTTTAAGTCCATGAAATACCCAAGAACTGTTTATTCTCAGTGGCCACACTATGAAAACTTGTAGATACAGCTGCAAGAAATAAAAAGTATAGAATAAATTGGGATACAATCTTTATGGGACAGAATTTTAATAAAAGTTATCTTGATTTGTTTTCTCAAAATTTTAAATAATTTTTCTGATGATGACTTAAAATCAATCTACTAAACATGCTAAAATTAAATATCAGCAAGTGTTCTCTCTTCATCTGCCATGTTATGCTTCTCACCGTTATTATAGGGTAGACGCTTTTGTTTTATTACTCTGTCACTTTTCCTCAATTCAAGGATAGGGAAATTGTGAATAATATGGCTGGGTAGTTATATTAAATGCTAATATGACTTATGTTTTCATAGTTACTCTCCATATTACTATAGATCTTTTAACTTCTCTGAAAAACATTTTTAAAAAGCATAGTTGACAACTAGAATTTTCTCTATGCCTAAAATAAAGTAATCATTATGAGAGGGCCTTCTCTTCAGTATATTCTACCAGGAAGAGAGAGAGAGAACCAGGGGAGAGAGAAATCTTTTAGCTTATCTCTTCAATTGATTTTAAAAATAAAAATCTCAATATTTGTAAATCATATAGATTTAATTTCATGAAAAAAAATAAGATTGACTTAATCCAAATGTTCTATTTCTCAATGAGAAACTGTAATGAAACTAAACCATTAACAGTTTTAGAAGTTTAGATCAAATCATTAATACAGATGCATACAAATATAAACCCCAAAGGAGCAAACATGGAGTGCAAGTCTAGGAAATTGGTAGCATCCTCTGCATCATGTACTGGATCACAAGATGTAGAAACAATGATTAACGCACATGGCCAGATAATTTTTTGAAGAAGAGGAAACACATAGGAAAATGAGGGAAAAAAAGTGTTCTTAGACCTAGTTTATAGGATTATTTAAGTGTTTAAACAAAACATATTTATCTGAACGTGCATGTGTATATGTACCTATTTACTCCACATACTATAAATTGTAAAGTATTTTACAAATCTTAACAAGAATGCCAGTATCTGCTATTTTTAAATATTATTCAATTACAGTTTATATATGATATAATAGTGTCTGCTATTTTTAAAGGGGCAAACAAATCTATATTTCCCATTACCATGTAATGATTTTGGACAAGGTTTTCTACTCTACAACAAAGTAAACCAAAAAAATTTGTTAGGGCTGTTTTATTGATTGTATATCCTCACCCTCAAGTTATTTTTTATAATAATTCCCTTTTTCAGATATTGAGATAAATGCTGCTACTTTTTGAAATTTAGAAGATATAGAAAAAGCAATAAAATTACTTCCAATTTTTTTAATTCTTAATCTTAGACAGTTCTTATCTATACCAGCTCCTATGATTTGTTCTCCCAATATTATGTTACAGGAAGCAATCCACATTTTATTAAACTTTTTTTGAAAATATAAATTTAAAAGTTAACATAATATTCCATTAAAATAAGTATCATTATCTAGATTATCAAATATTTGATATTTTGAAGGCTATATATTCTGTGTATATTAATTACATGAATCAGTGATCATTTCTCTAACTTAAATTCTAAGCAGGAAGTTAATGCTCTGATAGGTATTGCCATTGTTGGCATCCCATAAGTATTGAAGGGAGGATTAAATGGTGCATAAATTGACCTTTGTTATTACACACATATCTTTAAAATGTTATTTAATGGTTATACAGTCTTCCTGATACACCAAGGTTGCAGTTGATCCCTGGTCAAGGTATATACAAGAATCAAATCAAACAATGATGACTGGTGTGACTCAGTTGGTTGGGTGTTGTCCCACAAAATGAATGGTCACCAACTGGATTCCTGATCATGGTACTTGGTGAATTGTGGGCCTGGTCCCAGGTTGGGGCACATACAAGCGGCAACTGATTTATGTTTCCTTCATGCATCAATGTTTCTTTCTCTCTCATGCTGTCTTCCCTTCTCTCTAAAAGTAAGTAAATAAATAAATGATCTTTTAAAAATCAACCTATGAATGCATAAGTAAGTGGATCAACCAAGCAATATTTATCTGCTCCTCTCTCTAAAATCAGTGAAGAGTTACTCAATTCCCCTAAAATATCTTTCATGAGAAAATATTTATGGAACCAAAGAAGAGCACTAAGATCTGGGCTTCATACAAAGCAGGTAAATATAAAGTGCACACTCACATCCAGGGGTGGGGAAGCAGAAATCAGAGTTACATATGCACTATTTATTTAGACACTAAAATGGACCAAACCTATATGGAAGGCACTTGACAGACATTTTTTAAAGAATTAGTTGAACTCTGTAAACTCAGAGAGCACCCGCCTTACATTAGAAAGTTTGTGATTCTGTGTTCAGACTTGTGAGGTAGAATTTGAGGAAGAACATAAAGCCTTCTTGTCACCTTTCTCAGGATTGGGAGTCTTCTATTTCATGAAATAAAATATTATTAATCTATCAGGATTTTGACATTCTCAGTTTAGTTACATTACACTAATATTTCATGGACTGTCTCTTATACTCAGAAAAAAAGCTGCCTTCCATCTTTGTTCTCAAAACTATTTGTTTCTTCAGCTTTTATGAAATCATTTTTATTGTTATTCTATTAAAGTTGTTCCAATTTTTCCCCCTTTGCCCTCTTCTGCCCAACCCACCCCCTTATCCCATAGTCAGTTCCCACACTGAAAACGTAGTTGTTCCAAGGTGGTAACTCTATATCAGGATCTGCTAGACAAATGCTATTTTAATTTAGAGAATCAAATATGACATTTAATTTTCACCAGAAGCAGTTAGAATTGATGTGAATTAGCTGTTCTTATTAGGAAAAGCATTTGAAAAATGCACTTTACTTTGGCAAGCATATCATTTCATTGTAGGGAAATCAAGTTTCTATTAAAGTTGAGAGTATTTTATTGATTAATTTGATGTAGCTATGCAACAACAGATGTTAAAAGAGGAAACATATATAAAAAACACATCCAGATTTATTGTTTTCTCTGAAACTGACACTAATTCTTATGTTTTCCTATGGATTTTTATTCTTTAAGAATGGAAAGTTTGTATTCACTAAGTAACTTATTTAACTCAGCATGATTACAGGGAAGGAAATAACAGAAAATTGAATGAGAACTGTATTTACAATGATCTAGAATATCAGGAAAAGCCTCCTAAAAACAATATATTTGTTCCAACATTAAATCTTTTGTTATATGTAATATAATTGACCACAAAAAGTCTCCTAGCTTCCAAACAAATTCTGTTAAGTATCAATAATATTTTTAACTGATTGTTCTTATAAAGTAATTTGTTCCCACTGATAACTTTTAAATAGAGATAAGAAAATACATGATACTTTTAGCTAATATAAATTCAAATAATATATGATTGTAAAATAAAAAAATAACAATTCATGATACTAATTCAGGCTTTTTCATACTTTTGCTTTGCTGAAAAAATTATAGTGCTAGTCCTTTATATTACAGTTTCCAAAAATAAAATGTAGGCAATTTATATTTGCTGTCTGAGATGCCTGTGTCATCTAGCCACTGCAAACACACCATATAAAACAAATATTCCCTGAATTATGTGTTTTTACAGTAAATATAAGTAAAGATATGTCTGTGGAATTCCAGGAAGGTAGAGAAAAAGGGGCAACACAATATTGGATCTTTGCCAATCCTCGTATAAAATTAAACAGATCACCTAGATGGCAAAACCAAAAATACATGTAAAGTATTTGCAATTACATTCTATTATTGGTGTATATTTTATAAGCAAGAAAACTGAGACACAAAGGAGATAAGTAACCTACAGTTACAAACTGAACAAGTTTATTAAAAGGGGGAATTTTAAAGTATGACCTTCACTTATATACCTGTTCTAACAACTATCCAACACTACCTGTAATAAACTTTAGTTTTACAAATGGCTATACTGATTTTTAAGCTTAGTTTTCTATGGTAGAGATGGGTCGTCTAGGTGATCAGACTCAACAGAACAGAAGGAAAACTTGGAAATGTATGATCTTCTCCCTTCATTTTGCATTGCATGAAAGCCAAGTTGCACTCCATGGCAAGTACCTTCCAATAAAGCATATCCAAACATTTATATATATATAAAGTGTACACACACACACACACACACACACACACACTCTCTCTCTCCTGGACAAATATCAACAGAGTGGTTGATACCTAGGACCCCTGAAGAGAACAAGAAGATTAATTCAAGAATACGCAGCTCTGCATTGCCCTCTTAATTCTAAGAACACCACCTCCTCTCCACCCAAGCATTTATTTTTCAACTTTAGGTTAGATAACATCTCCACCCCCCAACTCACAAACCCAGATGAAAATCCCCTCTTCATGCCTCTTTGACTGACTAATTACTCTCTTCTCCAGACCAGACTATAAACCATTATTTTCTTGTACAATAGATGTAAGAAAAAACTATTATGAGAGACTGAAATTTAGTAAGTGTCCTGACCAGCTCCACCTTCTGGGTTATCTCTGCCTTAGTTTGTCATTAACTAGGCTAATTTACAGCTGTACAAATAAAAAATAGCATGTGGAACACTGATATAATACACAGTTAAATCCAGTACAATGCAATAGATTGTCATCCTGTGAATATCAACCAGTTTTGTTATCTCCCTATAAAATCACTTCAGATTGCTTTTCCTGATTATAAATGTGTGGGCTTTTGAAATCTTTTCAGAACCAGTTGTAATATCTTACTTTTTATACTAATTAAGGAGTTAAATAAAATAAATAAACCAAAATATTAATAAAGTAATTTTAAGGGAATATGAGTCATTATTTTATACTTAAAAATTTTTAATCTTTAGGAAATTGCTGCATCTTGTTCTTTGCACTATTCCATTTCAGAAATTCTCACAAATTCCTAACACAGTAAAAGTATCATGTAAGTACTGAATGAATTATTTCCATGTCAGATCACTAGAATACAGTGCTGCTGAACTATGTTCCAGAGAGTTTATAAGACTTATGTTTAGATATAAACTTAGACTTAAGTCATAATGAACTCAAGTTAAAAATTAATCACATTCTTTTTTTAAGTATACTTTATTGATTATGCTATTACAGTTGTCCCAATTTTTTCTGCCCCTTTATCCTCACCTCTGCCCTGCATACCCCCCAACCCGCCAACATCCTTCCCCCATTTAGTTCATATCCAGGGATTGTACATATAAGTTCTTTGGCTTCTCTATTTCCTATACTATGCTTAACCTACCCCTGTCTATTTTATGCCAGCAATTATGCTTCTTATTCCCTGTACCTTTCCCCCCATTCTCCGCCTCTATTTAACCACTGATAATCCTCCATGTGATCTCCATTTCTGTGATTCTGTTCCTGTTCTTGTTGTTTGCTAAGTTTTTGTTTTTGTTTTTTAGGATCAGGTGTTGATAGTTATGAACTTGTTGTCATTTTACTGTTCATAGTTTTTGATCTTCTTCTATTTCTTAGATAACTTTATTATTTAATGTCTTTAACATTTCATACAATAAGGCCCTGGTGATGATGAACTTCTTTAACTTGACCTTATCTGGGAAGTATGTTGTCTGCCCTCCCATTCTAAATGATAGCTTTGCTGGATAGAGTAATCTTGGATGTAGGTCCTTTCCTTTCAAGACTTTGAACACTTCTTTTGGCCCCTTCTTGCCTGCAAGTTTTCTTTTAAGAAATCAGCTGATGGTCTTATGGGCACTCCTTTGTGGGTAACTCTCTCCTCTTGCTGTTTCTAAGATTCTCTTCTTATCTTTAATCTTCAGTAGCTTAATTATGATGTGCCTTGGTGTGTTCCTCCTTGGGTCCATTTTCTTTGGGATTCTCTGGGTTTCTGGACTTCCTGGAAGTCAGTTTCCTTCACCAGATTGGGGAAGTTTTCCTTCATTATTTGTTCAAATAAGTTTTCTATTTCTTGCTCTTTCTCTTCTTCTGGCAGCCCTATAATTCAGGTGTTGGATTATTTAAAGTTGTCCCCGAGGATCCTAAGTCTCTCTCTCTCTCTTTTTTTTTTTTTTTGAATTCTTGTTTCTTCATTCTGTTGTGTTTGGATGTTTATTTCTTCCTTTTGTTCCAAATTGTTGTTTTGAGTCCTGGTTTCCTTTCCTATACTGTTGGTTCCCTGTAAATTTTGCTTTATTTCCCTTTGTACAACCTTCATTTTTTCCTTCATTTTGTGACTGAGCTTAGTCAATTCTGTGAGCATCCTGATTACCAATGTTTTGAACTCTGCATCAGATGGGCTGGCTATCTCCTTCACACTTAGTTCTTTTTCTGGAGTTTTGATCTGTTCTTTCACTTGGGCCGTATTTCCTTGTCTGGGCACACCTGTTACATTGTAAGGGGCAGAGCATTAGGTGTTCGCCAGGGCAGACCAAAAATGTCACTCATTTGCTCCACTCTAGTCCCATTTTCCAATGAGCTTTCCTGTGAGATTGGGAGTTCCTCCCACCTTAGCAACCCCCGCAGTATTTTATAACTGGAGGTTTTGAGTCTTTAGTTTCCTGGTCAACCAGCCCCTCCTAGCCTGTGCAATCTGCCCTCTTGTCGTGGGTCCTGCCTGCCCACCCAGCTGCCAGTCCCTGCCCCTCCTACCAGTCTGGATGAATGTTTCTTTAACTCCTTAGTTGTTGGAGTTCCATGTAGTTTGCTATTCTGGCACTTCTGGTTTTTTATTGTTTTTAAATAGGTTGTTATCATTCTTTGGTCAAGAGAGGAAGAAAAGCATTTCAACCTATGCCTCCATTTTGGTCAGAAATCCAATAATCACATTCTTAATGAGTGAAAAGGAATCTCAGAGAACTTATTGGTTTTAGATTGTCAGATCTTGACTAAAAGAGAACTAGACAGATCAAGATGTTAATAATGCTGAGAGGTAACCAGAAATTTCCAAAACTCAGTCCTATGCCTAAAGAGAAACAGCAGTGATTTTTTCAACCCCAATGCCCAAGTCACCATCAAAAACATTAATGTTTGTTCGTTTCTTTTTTTTTTAGAGAAAAATTTTTTTTAATTTATTTTTTCAAATACATTTGTCTCTGCCTACCCTCCACCACTTCATCTTGCCCCCTCCCACCCTCCCTCCCTCAACTCTTCCCCTTTGGTTTTGTCCATGAGTCCTTGCTATATGTTCCTTGACTTTCCCCTTCCCTTCCTTTTCCCCCTACCCCTTCCCTCCTTCCCTCTTGTCTCTGTTGGTTTCTTTTCCTTTCAGTGTAGCTGGTCTTATTTTCCTTGCATCTTTGTATTGTTGGTAGGTTCCATTTATAGGTGAGATCATATGGTATTTGTCTTTCACTGCCTGGCTTATTTCGCTTAGCATAATGCTCTCCAGTTCCATCCATGCTGTTGAGTAGTTTAGTAGTTCTTTTTTCTTTCTGCTGTGTAGTATTCCATTGTGTAAATGTAAAATTGCTTTTTGATCCAATCATCTACTGATGGGTGTTTAGGTTGCTTCCAGCACTTGGCTATTGTAAATTGTGCTGCTATGAACATTGGGGTGCATAGGTTCTTTTGAATTGGCGTTTTGGTGTTCTTAGGGTATAGACCCACAGGGGAACCACTGGATCAAAAGGCAGTTCCATTTTCAGCTTTTTGAGGAAATTCCACACTGTTTTCCACAGTGGCTGCACCAGTCTGCATTCCCACCAACAGTGGACTAGGGTTCCTTTTTATCCACAGCCTCTCCAGCACCTGTTGTTTGTTGATCTGTTTATGATGGCCATTCTGACCCGTGTGAGGTGGTACCTCATGGTGGTTTTGATCTGCATTTCTCTGATGCCTAGTGATGCCGAGCATCCTTTCAAATGTCTCTGGGCCTTCTGTATCTCCTCCTTGGAAAAGCATCTGCCCAGGTCCTTTGCCCATTTTTTGATTGGATCATCTGTCTTCTTGGAGTGGAGTTGAGTGAGTTCTTTATATATCTTAGAGATCAAACTTGTATCTGATGTATCATTAGCAAATATATTTTCCCAAACAGTAGGCTCCCTTTTCATTTTGCTGATGTTTTCTTTTGCCATGCAGAAGCTTCTTATTTTGATGAGGTCCCATTTGTTTATTCTTTCCTTTATGTCCCTTGCTTTAGGAGGCATATCAGTGAAAAAATTGCTGCGTGGGATATCTGAGAGTTTCCTGCCAATGTTCTCCTCTAGGACTTTGATGGTGTTGTGACTTATATTTAAGTCTTTTATCCATCTTGAGTTTATTTTTGTGTATGGTGTCAGCTGATGATCCAATTTCAATTTTTTGCATGTAGCCGTCCAGCTCTCCCAAAACCATTTGTTGAAGAGGCTGTTATTGCTCCATTTTATGCTCCTGCCCCTTTTGTCAAATATTAGATGCCCATAAAGACATGGGCTTATTTCTGGGCTTTCTATTTTGTTCCACTGGTCTCTGGGTCTGTTCTTGTGCCAGTACCAGATTGTTTTGAGTATAGTGGCTTTGTAGTAGAGTTTGATGTCCAGTATTGTGATCCCTCCTACTTTGTGTTTCTTTCTCAAAATTGCTGCGGCTATTCGGGATCTTTTATGGTTCCATAGAAATTTTTGAAATGTCTGTTCTATTTCTGTGAAATATGTCATTGGTATTTTAATAAGGATTGCGTTGAATCCATAAATTGCTTTGGGTAGTATGGACATTTTGATGATATTAATTCTTCCAATCCATGAGCACGGTATATGCTTCCATTTATTTGCGTCTTCCTTAATTTCTTTCTTCAATGTTGTATAGTTTTCTGTGTACAGGTCTTTTACGTCTTTGGTTAAATTTATGCCTAGGTACTTTGTTTTTCTTCTTGCTATATCGAATGGTATTTTTTTTCTGATTTCTTCTTCTATTTCATTGCTGGTGTACAAAAATGCCTTTGATTTCTGAATGTTGACTTTGTATCCTGCTGTTTTACCAAATTCACTTATTAGTTTGAGGAGTTTTTTTGGTAAAGTCTACAGGGTTTTCTATGTACACTATCATGTCATCTGCAAACAATGATAGCTTTACTTCCTCCTTTCCTATTTGGATGCCTTTTATTTCTTTTTCTCGTCTGACCGCTGTGGCTAGGACTTCCAATACAATGTTGAAAAGAAGTAGTAAAAGCAGACATCCTTGTCATGTTCCCGATCTTAGTGGGAAAGCTTTCAGTTTTTGCCCTTTGAGTATGATGTTGGCTGGAGGTTTTTCATATATGGCCTTTATTACGTTGAGGAATGCCCCATTTATTCCCATTTTGCTGAGTGTTTTGATCATTAATGGGTGCCGTACCTTATTGAATGCTTTTTCTGAGTCTATCAAGATGATCATGTGGTTTTTGTCTTTTCTTTATTTATGTGATGTATTATGTTTATTGACTTGTGTATATTGAACCGTCCCTTCATCCCTGGGATGAATCCCACTTGATTGTGGTGGATAATCTTTTTAATGTATTGCTGGATGTGGTTTGCCAATATTTTGTTGAGAATTTTAGCATCTATGTTTGTCAGTGAAATTGGCCTGTAGTTTTCTTTCTTTGCAGGGTCTTTACCTGGTTTTGGGATTAGGGTGATGCCGGCCTGATAGAAAGAGTTTTGTAGTGTTTCTGTTAAGAACTCAGCTCCTAGGCTATTGGGGCCCCCTTGTATGTTACTTTCTCCTTCTCCCTTGCTGCCTTGAGGCTTCTCTCTTTGTCTTTGACATTTGACATTTTAATGATGATGTGTCTGGGAGTGGACCTCTTTGAGTCCCTTCTGAGTGGGGTCCTCTGTGCCTTCTGGATCCATGAGACCCTTTCTTTCCTCCCATTAGGGAAATTTTCCATCATTACTTTTTCAAAGAATTTCTCTGTCCCTTGCTCCTCTTCTTCTCCTTCTGGTATCCCTATTATGCGGATATTATTGCGTTTCAGGTTGTCCTGCATTTCCCTAAATTCCTCTTCATTCTATTTGAGTCTTTTTTCCATTTCTTATTCTTTCTGGGAGCTTTTTTCTACCTTATCCTCCATCTCACTGATTCGATCCTCGGCTTCATCCAGCCTGCTTTGGATTCCTTCTACTGTGTTCTTCAATTCAGAAATGGCATTCTTCATAACCTCTTGTGTCTTCTTGATAGTTCCTGTGTCCTCTTCCAGGTTGATATAGTTTGTTGTAAGATCCTGATAGTTTCTCTGCACCTTCTCATAGTTAGTTTTGAGCTGGCTGAGCTCATTGAGCTTCCTTAGAACCATTGTTTTGAATTCAGTATCTGATAGTTCCCTTGCCTCTGTTTCATTTAGCTCTCTCTGTGGGGAGTCCCCTTTCCCACTCATTTGGGGGGAACTTCTTTTTCTTCGCATTTTTGTGAGAGTCTGTTAAGTAATTT
The DNA here is from genome assembly GCF_021234165.1 of Pteronotus mesoamericanus. Lineage (NCBI taxonomy): Eukaryota > Metazoa > Chordata > Mammalia > Chiroptera > Mormoopidae > Pteronotus > Pteronotus mesoamericanus. The sequence continues at coordinate 26,260,758 of NW_026555245.1, read as the reverse complement.
ATTTATTTATTCATTTATTTTTGCTTCTGCTTCAATTGGGCCATCTAGATTTCCAAACTTTGGGAATTAAACTTTTATGGTAGTAGGCAGGTTTATTTATTTATTTATTTATTTATTTATTTATTTTTTTCTTTAGTTTTCTTTCTGGGCCTGCCTCTGATGATATCAGTTGTTGACCCTATATGACCTTGGGTCATTTGTTTTAGCTTTCCAGGAGTCTGGTGTCTGTGTCTGACTCCTACTTTGGGGAGCTCTGTGACCCCTTCAGCCAGAGATCTACTATTTCTGTGGATCGCTTTGTACTCCCCCGCCGGCTTCTTGAGCGCACTCCCTGGCTCGACAGGCTCCCCGGCCCGACAGAATCTTCAGCCCACCTGGGCGCTTATTTGCCCAACCTCTCGACCTCGGCTAGTGCCCATGCCCCAAGGGCACCCCGGGACTGGTCAGTTTAGGGTCTTCTATTGTGTGCTTTCCCTGCTTTGGGCATCGCCTGCCCTCGCCAAATGGAGACTACGGAAATGGGAGGAAGTCAGCTCTAGGACTCTCTGGTTAATCTGGTTTCCAGTCTCTCCTCCAGGGACTCTGGGCAGATCTGTGACCCCTTCAGCCTGGGATGCACTATTTATGCAGACCGCTCTGCACTCTAGGGCCCGCGCGGGTCAGTTTACGCCTGCCCTCGCTGATCTGCGCACTCCCCTGCAGGCCCTATCGGCACGAATCTGCCGGAGCCCTCACCGGCCTGCAGGGGTCCACACACACACACACACACACACACACACACACACACACGCTCGCCAACACTCACCTGCCACTCAGCACGAGTGTGCGTGACTACACTGGGTGGTTCTGAGCTCTCTATTGTGTGCTTTATAGCTTTTGGCTCTTTGGGGGTGTGGCCTGTTCCCACACAATGGAGACTGCGGAAATGAGAAGGAGTCAGGACTCCCTGGTTCCTCCTCCCCTTCTTTCCCCAACACGTCTGTCTCTAGTCTTTCCTCGGGAGTCTCTGGGCAGTTCTGTGACCCCTTGGCCCAGGATCCACTATTTGTGTGGACTGCGTTTCAATCAGGGGCAGTCTGGTTCATGCGCTCCCCGCTCTGCCTCTTTGGGGACGCTCCCTGCCTGCCCAAAATGGAGACTACAGAATGGGGAGGGAGTCGGGACTCCCTGGTTCCTCCTTCCGTGCTTTCCCCAACTCCTCCATCTCTAGTCTCTCCTCAAGGCTCTCAATGCAGCTGTGTGACCCCTTTGGCCAGGGATCCTCTATTTCTTTCAGCTTGTCTGCACTTAGCCGCCCAGCTCACACTTGCGCAAGCTGTGTGCAGAGAGCACAAAAGGCAGGTTAATGGATTCCCTTATGCCTGAGCGAGATGGTAGCTGCAGAGTGGGAGGTACGTTATCACCGGGGCTCCGCCAGCCACCGTCTCAGTTCTCTTCACAAAGTTTTCCTCACCAATCTTTTCCTAGGCACCAGCCCACCCTGCTGCTGCTTCTACCCAGAGATCAAGGAGGGCGGCTGCCACTGCAATTTTTGCATTGGTGCTTTAAATGTCTCTTTGCATCCCCAGCCACCTGTCTCTGGCAGAGAACGCCCCTAAGCTTTTCGGGGTGGTGTTTTGTGTGTTTTCCTGGTTTTAGCTGCTGTAGTTTAGAGGTCCCTGTTTATGATTCAGACCCCATTCTTCTCAGGGTGAGCTAACTCGCTGTTTCAATGTCCCTCTGGTGCTGGTGCCCGTGGGCACCCAGCCCACCTTCTCGAGCCTCCACCACACTTCTCACCTGTTGGGATGTGTGAGAGTTGAATCCACTGTCTGTCCACGGCTCCAAGGCTCCTCTCCCACTATCGTTCCATTGTTTTCCAGGTGATTACTCCACTATTTAGTCGCTATTCCAGATTCGTCTTGGGAAGAGGAGATCAGCATGACTCCCATTCACTCCTCTGCCATCTTCCTTCTCCAGATTTGATTCTTGATGTTCAGTAATACCTCTGTTATTTAAACAGTTTCTATAAAGAGGTAAGATCTTCCAGTTTGTTGTTTCTGTCCTGAAATGCAGCCCACTGTGTGTGCAGACATTCATCTAAGCTCACTTGCATCATCCTGAAGGAGTCATGTCACAAAGCTACATTTTATCCTGTGAGTTTTCTCATCTCTTCCAGTTCCATTGGTTACTCCCTCAGTCTTTTTCTCCTGATGCTGTCCTTTTTTTTTTTTCTTTAAATTCTAATAAGTGTAAGCATGTGGCTTTGAGTTGGATTTTCCTGATTAGTGATGTTGAACATCTTCTCATGAAACTATTGTCCATTTGTATATATATTTTTTGGAAATGTGTCTATTCAGGTCCTTTGTTTATATTTATAATGGATTTTTCTGAGTTGCAGGTATTTCTTATATATTTTGATTCTTAACTCCTTATCAAATACATAATTTGAAAATATTTCTCACATGCTGTAGGTTGCTTATCTATATAGTTGATTTTGCTTGTGCAGAAGTTTTTTTAATTTAATGAAATCCCAGTTGATTATTTTTGTTTTTGTTGCCTGAGCTTTTGGTGTCATATCAAAAAAAACTATTGCCAGTACAATATCAAAGAACATTTTTCCTATGATTTTTCTAGTTTTATGATTTCAGGTCTTACACTTAAGTCTTTAATCTAATAGAGGTTATTTTTATAGGAAAAAGTTTAGTGTTCAAAGTAAAAAAAAAACTAAGAATGTGATCATATGTATTCTTAAAATAAAGATACTACAAAGAATTTTCACTGTATGCAACAAAAATTATTTTCCATTCACACACACACACATTTTTTTCAAGTATAGGGTCACATATTTAAATCTATATAGATATTGATTTTTTTGATATGGAATTTCTATTTATTCTTTATTTAAGTAAGCTTGATCCCTAAAAAATCCTGTAGGTAGACAAATTCTGTAAGATGAATGGTGCTAGAACACTGAAAACAATTTGCATTCATTTACTCTGTAAAAGTGCTGGAAACAGGCTCATTTTTTTAAATGGAACACAGTTTATATTTATGGACTAGACAAATCAATAATTCTTTATATATGTCAGATGAAGCAATTATGTTGGTTAGCTAATTGCCTTTAAGGAAAATATCTCACTAAAGCCTTTAGAGGTACAAATAAAAACATGTTTTTATTTCCTACTAAGTGTGAAACCAAAGTCTGGCTATCTTAATTTGAATTTTCAATAAATATTTATTCCTCAAATTAAATTTTTCATTGATTTTTATGAGTTTTTTTTTTAACTTCCTAACTCAGAACACAGTTGATTTCTACAAAGGAAAAATAAAATCACTATATTTTGCAAGATATGTGAGAATAGATGATTATGTATATGTATTTGGAAGAACCAGAGACACTGACAGGTTCTTTAAACTTTCTGAAAAAGTGAAATTTACCTGAACAGGGTGCATTTTATATTGCCTGTAAAATTTGCTCTGGTGATAGGCTGAAATATTTACTCATCACTACTCATCCAATTTGCACAATATATAAATATCAAAGTAATGAGAAAGACAATATTTCTTGAGAAGACTAGGACCTTTCACCTAGTATTTAGATGATTGGAACTATTTCTACCAACCCTCCATATGGTATCATATCACCAATTGAATTGTGGAAGTATGTTTTGTTACTTCACAGTTGCAAATTACAGTGATACCAAATGTAATTGTTTTAGAGACTCTAACCTATAAATTTGCCTCCCAAACTCCTCTTCTATATTGTCATGTATGGGAAATGTCACACAAGTGGATGGGCACTGGGAAGTTGACTCTCAAAAAATACCTTTACTGAATACTAAGAGATAAATTATTTGATTTCAGTATCTTCTCAACAGATGTAAATGAAAAACCTAGCAAGTTTTTCACTCTGTTTATATTGCAAAGGCCACAATTTAATACAATCAATTTTTTTTCTAGCCCGGTGGTCTTTCTTCCAGTCTGATTGACCTATGGCACCCATTGATTGACAAGTAGTCTGCAATCAGTTTACCTTTAAAAAACTAAGGTCTTATCACTTATTTCTGTATGTGTTTTTTTTTCTTTTATTGGTCTTTCATTTGAATTGCCCTGGGAGTTTGATATCTTATCTTTCCTTTCCCTGAGCTTTCTGCAATTCAGTTATAAAATACTCATTTTCTCTCAACATTTTTTTCAACTTACCCCAGAATGAACTATATCAATGCCTTTTTGCCTTGGCACTTTTAGTGATGAGATGAATGAACTCACATCCCTGCAGTGGAAACAGCCTGTTTTGTTTCTCAGAATCCCTTTTACTATTGGTTACGTGGTCAAGGATTTCAGACAAGCAAGTTCCGTGTGTGTCACTGATGCATAGTTAACTTAGGAAACTTGGGATGAAGACTTGACAGGGGGTCCAATATTCAGAATATCAATGTATCTCTACTGGTCTGAGGAGGAAAAGCAGTGTGACCTTCAAGCAGCCAGGCTATAATATGAGCTGCTTCTAAGGATTTTTTTTCTCATTTCCTCAAAATCATAGGAGTCAACAACAATAATCCTATAATAAACCTTCTTCTTAGTTTAGAATGAATAAATATTTATAGGTAGGCAGAACCTTAGCCATCATTTGGGAATTTTTCAATGTGGGCTCTGTAGTGCCTTATCTGCCACTGAGGATACGCTTGGATCTCCTCAGAAGTTAAAGGTGAGGCTTAAAATCAGAGAGCTTATCAGTTTCCTATGAGAGTAATTTCAAGTTATCTGATACTGGAATTCCACTTCAAATTTTATGAGTATCAATTTTAGTAATTAATACTTAGAAACTCCTATTTTCTGTTTCTCAACAATTATTGTTCAAGCATGTGATATATATAATTACCCTAAGTCTAGCTTTATTTACAATATAGGACATTAGAATTTATTTTATTCATTCCGTATTTGTCTCAAAGTCACGAAAAAGCCTTTCCCTTTTCTGAACTTGTCTGTAGGGGTATACACAGTAGAATTCAAAAAACCAAAACTTTGTATCTGTGGAGTCCCTGCAAAGCCATCTCTGATAACTGCTGAAGTCACGTGGAGTTACTACCACACCGTGGCTCATTGGATAGAAACTGTTCTGATGTTTCGGGCCCCAGAGCTGTTGGACCCTTCAAAGAAACCTGAGATCTCTGAGCACTTAATGAGAAAAGAAACACACTGTGGTCCCTTCCTGTGTGGGAAAGGAATCTCACTTCCCTAACTCTGCTAACCCACTAATCTGTAGGCAGTGCTTTGACTTTCAGAGATTTAGTGAAAGAAAAACTTTCTACCAATTCTCTTTCATCAGATTTAATCACATTTGGTGACGATTAGGCTAGAAATAATGTGATAGTTAACACTGGGCTGTCCAATAGCCCCCGTTTCCCTCTTCCCCATAACACTGAGACATAGTTTTTAGGACTTGTGTGCCTGGACTCTATTTTTCCTGGTGATGGGATGTTTCCCAGGGGGCTTTGTAGATCACATGTAAAGAATTCATAGTGGAACTCCTGTATACATGAATCCTATGGTAAGCAAAGCTGTTTCAAACTGATACAGGAAACTGAGGCCCAGACAAGTGTGAATGACTTCCCCAAAGTCCAAAAGCAAATGACAGAACAAAAACACAATCCACAGATTCCCAGTTCACTGCAAGCCAAACTCCTCAGAAACTCTCGGTCAATAGCTTCTCAAAACACATTCACCCAATATCATTTGACAACAAATTATATCAAGATCACTTTGAAAATAAAATCAGTAAGAAATAGATATGAGAAGAAGATTTAACTTTTATTTTCTTAATTTTTACCTAATGTCCTTTTTCAGTCCAAGATCCCATGGAGGATACCACATTCACTTAGTTGTCATGTCTCCTTAGCCTCCTTCTGGCCATAACAGTTTTGTTTTTCATGACACTGAGAGTCCTTGAGGAACACAAGTCAGGCATACTGTGAGATGCCCCTTTAGTGGGCCTTGTCTGATGTTTTTCTCTGATTAGACTCGGGTTTTGAGTTCTAGAGAGGAAGATCACAGAGGGTAAGAGTAATTTTCATTATCTCATATCAAAAATACATAGTATCAATATGACTTGGTGATTGTTGATGTTGACCTTGACCACTCACTTTCTGAAGTAATATTTGCTATTTTCCTCAAGATAAAGTTATTCTTCTCCCCATTTCTATACTTTTATCTTTTGAAAGAAATATTTATGCACAGCCCAAGTTCTACGAGTGGGAAGTCATATTTCCCCTCAATTAGGGTAGAGAATCTAAATGAATTCAACTGTATGGAAGACTGATCATTCCCCCCTCCCCTTCATTCTGAATTCACTAAATTATTTATTTAAGTCTGCATGGAATCATAGACATTTGTTTTGTACTTTGCATTGTAATCCAATAATACATTTTTTTGTTATTCTAAATGATCCAGCTTTGGCCACTGGGGACTCTTTCTGTTAGCTCATGCGCTTTTTGAGAAACTACAATGATGTGTTTTTGTTTTTGTTTTTCTTTTAGCTTTTTTTTTTTTACTTTTGGCATAGGAAGATTCTCTAGGCTTATTTACATATTTCCTTCCCTAGCTCTAGAGTCAGCCATTTCTCCAAGGAACCATGGTTCCTGTAATTGTAGAATTTATTACAAACCAAGATATAGGTCCTAGGTATGCATTGTTACTGAGTGTCATTCATTTAGGCTCTCTACAAGGAAATAAATATATGTTTGTATACTAACTCCTATCTGTCTGTCTATCTAGCTAGCAGGTTAGCTAGCTAACCATATGTAACAATATTAAGGTAAACATGAGTCTTTACTGACAATAGTTAACTTTTAATTTCTCCTACCACCCAATTTTTATTCTTTTCACATTTCCTGGTTTTATTCTATGTCTCTGAATTGTCTCCTTAAAATGAGGCTGGCTTATTTAAGTAACACTGTGCTGGAAGCTCCTAAAGAGCCACCACAAACAGCTGCTAAGTAAAGCCCAAGTAACTCAGAAACCAACTGAGAGAGACAGGAGGACAGCCTGATGAGGACCTCAACACTTGAGACACACACCCAGTACAGGAAGAATCAATAGTGAGTGTTGTCATTGAACTCATCAGAGAATGTTCATAGCCAATTAATCTTAACTTGCCCAATGACTTGCATTCTTTCAAGACTCCATGCTTTTGAATATATTGTTTGCTCTGCTTAGAATTCCCTGCCAAACTATTACTGCTGGTAGCACTTTTTTTGCCATTCTCTATTCCCTCTCCCACCACCCACTCTAGTTTAAATATAACTGTTCCAATGAAGGTTTCCTCATCGTCTTTCTTCAAATAGGTATGTGTACTTTTTGTTCCCATCTTTGTAGTAAGTAAATTTCCTATAATGCTTATTTAATTGTACTATAATTAGGTATTTAAATAATCCCTCTTACAATTTGTGAATTTTCTGAAGTTGTTTACCTCCAGGTCTAAAACAGTACCTGGCACATAGTAGTCATTTCAGAAATGCTTATAAATAGAATAAATAAATTATTTAAAGTGGAGAATATTAAATTATTTTATAGGGATTAAAGGGCAAGTATATAGTTGAATTTGAAAATGAAACTTGGAATTAAATTATATTCATTTTTTTTTAACTATGGAAGTCTCCAGTTCCAAATTATCTCCTCCAATTACTTGTCACAGGGTCTGATTTTCACCATTAGGATTTCTTCCACTTAGTTCAATATATTTTTGTTCAAGGTAACATTATTTTTAAATGTGAAAATATATCCACCAGAGTAAAACTTTCAACTAATAATTAATGTATTGTCTATTTTTAATACTTTAGTGTATATAAAATAATCAGATCTCCTGATAGCTTTAATACTAAACACTATTTAAATAGAAGAGGTTATTTGGTTCTTAAGAAACTTGATATTAATATTAGACTGGTAAAAATCAATTTTTCATCAATTTTTCCCTTTATAATTTGTGATAATAATGAATTCTTAACATTCTTATATCTAAATATTCTCCTCTGTAAAAGGTTTCTAGAATTTGTATCATTAAAGTTGTTGTGAAAATTAGCCCTGGCTGGTGTGGCTCAGTGTACTGAGTGCCAGACAGAGAACTGAAGGCCTGTCTGTTGGATTCCATGCTGGGGCACATGCCTAGGCTGTGGGCTAAGTTCCCGGTTAGGGACATGTGCGAGGCAGCCAACTGATGTTCCTCGTCCTCTATTTCTCCCTCCCTTCCCCCTTCTCTAAAAATAAATAAATAAAATATTTTTAAAAATTTTAAGAAGGTGTGAAGATTAAACAACATAAACTGAAATTATCTCAGTGCTGCATACATAGCACGCATGAAATAAATTTCATCCACTATTATCATTTTCATATTGCCCAGGAATGGACATTTTGTTACAGTTTGGTAGAGAGCGATTATTTTGCTTTATAAGGGATTGCCCATTTTGGAAAAATACCGCATAGGATGTCAAAGTTTTGCTTATTTTTTTAAATTTTCCTGAAACCCAAGATATCTATTAGAGAACTGGAAACAGATTAGAGAATTGGAAGCATATTAAAAAAAAAGAAAGGAAAGATAAGATTGAATGCTACATGAGTTAGAATATATCCATGATGGATGTTTTAAAGAAACATTTTGTCTATTATAAAGTGTTATGGAGGATTTTCCTGGATCAAAAATCTGGAAGTTGACCAATGATTCATTCCTTCAACAAACATTTACTATCAGCACACTATATATGGTCCAGGCACTAATCTGAGCCCTGAGGATAAAGCAGCAAACAATAGAAAGAAAGAAAAAAAAAAAGAAGTCTATGTTTAGATTTAATGTTTCTGCAGGAATTGGTATCTCCCTAGGCTAGAAATAGGGCTCCAGCTACAAATGGTTTCTCATGTTACAATGATTGAAAGTAGGTTATGCTTTACTCTTCTGAAGTATGTCAAGGTAACTTATAAAATGTGAACAAACATTTATTATATACTTAACATGTGCAAGAGTCTCACAACTAATTTATGATGCATGTGTCATTATTATTTCAATTCTTCCAGGGAAGAAACTGAATCAGAGAAGGTAATTAACTCTCCTGATATCACATACCTAACAAATGATACAGTCAGTATTCACACCCACCAAGTCTGACACCAGAACTCTTAACCGCCATCCTATACAGTGAAGTTTAAGACAAATAAGAATGTCCTCTACCAGCCTGCTGCTGTCATCATTTTTCCCTAAGACTCCACAGAGATTACTCAACTGGCACTTTTCCAATGCTCTTTCTCCCTGGGTAGTCATTCCCTTTCAAATCCATAAGGCATGAGTCATGCAGGAAAGAAATCTGAACCCAAGCAGGCCACAGTTCTGCAGCTTAGATCTCACATGATTTTTTTAATTGAATACACAAAAATCAATACATGAGTAAGTCCAGGAGTGATATTATTCCTCTGTAGGTATTAAAAGAGGATATTTATTTTTGAATGGTCCAGAATATGCCTTCAAATATGGTCTTTTATTACACCCATACCAAGTCTAATGTGTAAAGAGTACATCAAATTTAATATTTTATACAAGAAGCATAACAAAGGTAATATTAATAGAGTACTGTTCCAGTAGTTGGCAATGAAAATATTCTGTAAAATAGGGAAAAAAAGGAGAAAAAAATGATTCAAAAAATGTCTATAAAATACATGCATTCTTGATTTCTTTAATGGGTTGCTTATTTTTAGGCAAGGAAAGAGTACTAATCTCAAGACATTTATGCATGATGTAAAATCTTATTTTTAAATATCTGTATCACTCAATGTATTTGTATTGTTTCACAAAGTGAAAATTTTGTGGGTTAATAAAATCACTGAGGTGAAAATTGAATGAGAGCTTGTTTAATATAATAAAGATATTCTTAAATTCCAGTAAATATCATTAATTTGCTTAGTGGAGACACTCAAATCACATAACTTAGGACAAAATGATAAGCTTTGGTTTAGTTATTTCCATTGATTTATTATCCACAGATATTCTTTATGTTGTTTAGACATAATCTTCAGCTGGAACTAAAAACCATGTCAATATTTAAGAATTTGTAAATCTTATTTCCTATTTGTTTATTTCTGCCTTGCACAAAATTTGAATTTAAACATATTTTGTCTTCTACAACTTTTTTTAAAAAATTTTACCAGATTATCTCTCATTTCTTATGTCTTTTTATTTCTTTCTTTCTTTTTTTTTTTTTTTTACTTCTCACCAGAGGACATGCTATACGCTTACTGATTAGAGAGAGGGGCACCAAAGGAAAGAGAGAAGGAAGAAACATCAATCAGTTGCACTTGCCCCAACGGGGGACCAGACCTGTAACCTAGGCACATTCCCTGACAAGGAATCAAATGGGTGACCTTTGGTTTATAGGAGGATGCTCCAACCAACTGAGCCGCACCAGCCAGGGATCTCATAGGTCTTTTTCAGTCTACTTAAAACTTTAATATAGAATGTTTTTCTCTTAATTATTTCAGATACTTTAAAATATCTGATTAGAATTTGAGTTTCATATAAGCTATAGAATTGATAGTTTCAAGTTTTATCTAAATGCAGTGAAAAGACACGAGAAGTTATAGAGCCATTTATAAGAATTAAGTATAATAGAAATTCTCATTTAGTATTTTATTTCCATTTCATATTTATAATTACAGTCTTTCTTGCAGTACCATGATTTATGGTTTACTTCTATTTTAAGTTTTAACCTGTTAAGTACAAATAGAAAACCAACTTTTTGATTCTCTTAAACTGAAATGGACAGTATGTCATAATCAAATTCTGACATAGAGCATCTACATAGATCAAATCCCATCTCTGTTACTTACACATGGTGTGATCCAGAGCAAGGCACTTAACCCCTTTTAAATAAAGACCACTCATCTGTTAAAGTGAGGTGAAATATATCTGCTTCGTACCGTGGTTGTGAGGATGAACCGTAATGCAAATAATAGATGGCCTGAAATAGAGCAGGATGCTTTCTATACATGTAGACTAGGTTATATTAAATTTTTCCCTTTTCCAAAACGTATCATCTTCATTTCTTAAACAAATTGGTAATTAAATACATATTTGTGTTATAAATGTAAACTCTTTAACAAGACCAGGGAACAGAAACACTTTTTCATATTCACAGAGCACCAAGAACATGCAAGTTTGGGACTCAGAGAGATTTTAAAAGTCACGTTAGCATATAGGTCAGTCAGGTTTCAGCCCTGCAATGTTTGTGTGTCTGTTCTTCACATGTGAGCATTTCTGCCTCTGTAGAACTTAATTGGGAGAAGAGTGTGATTCACTTTGTCCGTTTCACTTTCAAAGTGTTTTCACATGTTGGAAGCATTGAATTATTTTAAAAGTTGTGTGTAGCCTTTGGAGGTTTGAAAAAGAAAAAGAGAAAAAACTGAGAATCTAGGTTATGGTATTTTAAAAGAAATATCTCATGGCAGTGCAACAACTACATGGAAGAGGGGCAAAGATATAGATATTTATATTCAAATGGATCTCAGTCAATTAAAGGTATGATCTAGAAACAATACTAATACTTAGCATGGAAAAATATATAAGTGAAAAATGATAATCAATGGCCAAAATTGACTTTTTTTGTAGAAGTAATCTGATCTAAGAGGCAAGAGGAATAAAAAGTTGGCATGAGTCAGGAACATAATGCTGTACTTTTCTCTTTCCTTAAATAGCCCCCTTAGTGTATTCAATTTAACAGGAATAGAGTTTTAAAATGGAAGCAGAAGAACTGTACCAAGATTTACTCTGTGTTCAAAACTCCTTTAGTCAAACATGAAGTAAACCAAAGTGAAAGGAAACAGCAATGGCTATCATCAATGTTGTTCTACTTATTTATGGCTTGTTTTGCTTTATTTTTTTATTTTTTTGCTTATTTGGTGTGATTGTTGTCTAAATGAAAATACCAAATAAGAAATTGTATTAAGATAAGACATATAAAACAATCTTTAGCAGAATAAAAACAAAAACAATAATAACAGCTAATATTCATTGATTCTTTAAAATGCCAGTGTAATATCTCATTGAATTAATATCCTATGTGAGATCAATTTATTCACTTATCAGCTGGGAAAACTAAGCTTTGGAGAGGGGAATTATTTACAGTCACACAGAACTATTTACACGATAATTTTATTTGCATTTATCTTGAGAGTGTGAGTGGGTGAAATGGGTTTAAGCTACCAAAGAATGTCATTAACAATAAAGCAATTTCAAAATGAAAAGGCAACAGCTTGTCTTCCTCTTGAATTCATTTACCACATTTTGCTATGCATAATATGTACCTACGTTTTCAGCCCAGACTTTCAGGAAAAATTTTTTTTCATTTATAATTGTTTAATTCAACTATTTATTTATTTATATTTAGAAACAAAACCATTTACCATATTCCAGGGTATTATTTTATACACAAATATCGTTATTGCCTTATAGAGTTACACTTTTAATGCATAAGCATAAATAAAAGAATTAAAAGCATTTATATAGAAACAGAATTAGTACTACCCATGTAAAATGTGCATCCTTATTTTTCCCTCAAAAATTTGGGCAATAAGGTATACATCATACGTGGCAAAACATAGTAACTGTTACTCTTATAGACAGGTTTCATAATATGGGCTTCAGGAATTTTCGCTATGTATTTAAATTTTGTGCAAATGTATATGTGTATGTGAGTGTGAGAATGTGTCTGTGTGGGTACATATTTAGGTGTACGGAGAAATGGGGACATGTTTGTGTCCATTCTTCAAGGAAGAGAAAACCAACCATTATCATCTAATTTTTAAAAGAAAACATCAGCAAAATGAAAAGGGAGCCAACCATATGGGAAAATATATTCGCTAATGATACATCAGATACAAGTCTGATCTCCAACATACATAAAGAACTCACTCGACTCCACTCCAAGAAGACAAATGATCCAATCAAAAAATGGGCACAGGACCTGGGCAGATGCTTTTCCAAAGAGGAGATACAGAGGGCCCAGAGGCATTTGAAAGGATGCTCAGCATCACTAGCCATCAGAGAAATGCAGATCAAAACCACCATGAGGTACCACCTCACACCGGTCAGAATGGCCATCATAAACAGATCCACAAACAACAGGTGCTGGCGAGGCTATGGAGAAAAGGGAACCCTAGTCCACCGTTGGTGGGAATGCAGACTGGTGCAGCCACTGTGGAAAGCAGTGTGGAATTTCCTCAAAAAGCTGAAAATGGAACTGCCTTTTGATCCAGTGGTTCCCCTGCTGGGACTATACCCTAAGAACACCAAAACACCAATACAAAAGAACCTATGCACCCCAATGTTCATAGCAGCACAATTTACAATAGCCAAGTGTTGGAAGCAACCTAAATGCCCATCAGTAGATGATTGGATCAAAAAATTATAGTACATATACACAATGGAATACTACACAGCAGAAAGAAAAAAAGAACTACTAAACTTCGTGACAGCATGGATGGAACTAGAGAGCATTATGCTAAGTGAAATAAGCCAGGGGGCGAACGACAAATACCATATGATCTCACTATAAGTGGAACCTAACCAACAATACAAAGATGCAAGGAAAATAAGACCAGCAACACTGAAAGGAAAAGAAACCAACAGAGACAAGAGGGAAGGAGGGAGGGGGGACAGGGAAAGGGAAGGGAAGGGGAAAGTCAAGGAACATATAGCAAGGACTCATGGACAAAACCAAAGGGGAAGAGCTGAGGGAGGGAAGGGGGGAGGGGGCAAGGGAAAGTGGTGGAGGGGAGGCAGAGACAAATGTATTTGAAAAAATAAATTAAAATAAAATTAAAAAAATAAAAAAAAGTTTCTATGACACAAAAAGAAGTTTGTAAGCAATAGAGGACAATGTTTTAGACTGTTAAAAGATAAACTAAGGTTTATAAGTTTTTAAGGATTATTTCAGCAAACATTGATTGGAATTAGGAAAGGGCAAACCAGAATACTTAGAAACACTCCACATAGGTAAAAGAGTTTTATTTAAAACAAATGTAAACAGAACAAGGAAATCATTTTGGTTGACTGTATCTAAGGGTTTGGCTTTTTTAAGAAAAGTCTAGTTGACTTTACATGATTGGTTGTCCTTAGGTTTTGAATTCTTTGAGGCATTTACCAGCTTAGATTTTGGTTTGCTTATGTGGCTGCTAAGGTATTAGAACCACCTCAACCTAATGTCCTCCCTGTTAATTTAAAAAGATCAATGGTTCAAATATGTTTCTGCATGTTACAACAAGAGCTGGGAAGGTTTGTAAAAATATTAACTCCATCAACTTACTTAATGGTCTTGGGTGCAACTCATGCATTGCCATCTTGGAAAAGCTCTTCAGGCGATTCTAATATGTAATTAGGATAGAAAACTAATTATTTAAATGAGATCATATGGATCATTTCTGTATTGTGTTATAGCAACTCATTGTTTCATTACCATTAGAGATCATTTTAATTTTAGTTTCAATTAATTTTTCCAACCCACAGCTTTTCTGTCTTAAAGTATATTTAACTATAGTTCTTCAGTACACTTTTCATTTGTCTACAGACTTTGAGGATTTAGCTTTTTTTATTATTCCTTGACCATTGTTTTCAATATAAATAGGTTTAGGAAATAGACACTGGCATTCTAATTTTAAGGAATAAAACCTTCAGGGAGCAAAATATAAGCTTTTTAAAGTAATGAACATGACAATGCATTAAGTGATCAAGTTGACAAAAGAATAAAATTTTGCTCATTAATTCAGATTCTGAGAAGAGATTGGCATCAGTATTGTTCTCCAGGGTATAGAGCATTTCAGTAGAGAAAACTATCCTTAAAGTCATTGTAAAAATCAATCAATATCTGTAAATCAGTCATTAATATAATGCCAGGTCAGTTAAAAGTTCTTTCACATAAGAGACAGGAAAAAAATCTCACTCTGTGTGTCTGTGTACATGTATATATCTATGCATGCACATGTGTGTATGAATATATATAATATATATTTTCTTAGATCCA
Organism: Pteronotus mesoamericanus; assembly: GCF_021234165.1. Lineage (NCBI taxonomy): Eukaryota > Metazoa > Chordata > Mammalia > Chiroptera > Mormoopidae > Pteronotus > Pteronotus mesoamericanus. The sequence goes on along the minus strand of NW_026555245.1, from coordinate 26,245,723 downwards.
ATGCATTCCTGAGAGAGTCATATGCCAAATAGTGATTTCTCAAGCTACAAATTCTTTACATAGGTATAGTAACACATAAGAATAAGTCAGAATGATATAAACTTATATTATGTGTTGTCCTTACAGTATTTTCTGATGTCTAGCTTACGATGGAATTTTGTATCAGCATCCATATGAAAAGATTAGAACAGATGAAACAAGACAAATTTGGAGAAACCACTGTGAAAACAGATAATGTTAAAAAATACATATTGATATATAAATGTGTAGCTGTTTTTAAAACACCTCAACTTGATTCTCCTTTGTTTTGTCTTTTGCAGTAACTAGGTTTCCTTATAATACTACCCACTTCTGGCACCAGTGTCTCTGTGTTGAATGAAGCGTCTATACAGACCTCCCATGTCATCACAATAGGCACAATTATGACTTGGGCATAGGTACATCAGATGGGATGAGACTCATACAAGTTCTCATCAGCAGTAACTAGAACATGGAATGATGTCCTTCAAGAGGTGCAAGGACCTCAAATTAAAGTGGGCAAAAGCATACATGCATTTATTTTCCCCATTTGGAAGATAGCTCTAACACCCATTTATATATGTGTACATTTATCTTGTATGTATTGTTTAGTGTGAAATTGGCCATCTCTTTTTTTTACATTCATTATATGTCAGCTATTTTACTAAATTTGTCTTTTTTATCTATATATTTTACTATATTAGTTTTCTTGAGTATATTAATAAATTTTTAGTCAGTTTTACCTCTCATTTTATTCTCTAAATTTGAATACCATGTGTCGAAGCTACAGAATTCTCATTATCTTGGTGTAATTTTAAAAGTCTTCCAAAGCATTTTCCACTCTTGTCAATGTTTTTAAAGACCTTGAATCTAGATGTAATTTAAGGTCTAGTAAAATTATATATATATGTATTTTATTTTAACCCAATGTATATGAATATGCATATATGTATTTATAATATATGCTGTGTATGCATTTATATACATGTGTATAACATGTACTTATAAATGGGTAAACAATTTTATTTTTATTTGATAATTGATATACATGACATAAATGTGTAAGTTTATGTATGGTAAGTATCTATGAATAACAAAGAATTTCTTCACTTATAAAATGTAGATATCTCTTGTGTGAACACAAATAATTAATCAATTTTCTCTTTAGTACGCTGTAGTAACACTAAATAAATACATGGTGATGATTAAATAAAAGTAACATTGTCTTCACCAGGCTTCCAGAATCTGTGCCTGGGATTAAATAAAAGTAATCTGAGAATGGTTAATGTCTATAAGGACAAATATTTGTAGCATCAAGTCTCATTGCAAGTTGTATTGATCCTCATAGATAATTCATGCTGCTGCTGTTTCATCAATTTAATGCTGGCATATTGTACCACCTCTTACTAATTCATGGGCACAAAGACATTTTGATTCATATCCCTACTTTTGCATAAACATACTGTGAGAAAAGCTGTCTGATTTTGAAATGTAAATTGGTGAAGAATTAATCAGTTTGGGAAAGGTGTTAAAAAAACAGTCTAGCCTTATGACAACTTCAAGACAGTTCCAGTAAGTAGTTTTAAGATGAAATTTACTCTGGATGTTGGAGTTGGGTGGTGCCATCAGTAATTCAATTTTTAATAGAAAGTCAAATGTGTAATTTACTATTTTGACGCATCAATATAGGGCCTAAAATCTTATTATAAAACTTTATGTACATTTTGGCCAACCAGATAACCCGACTTTTTCCAACATCTTCTTTCCTTTCCTTTACCCAGGCTTCTATCTTTGTATAAATAATGTTTGATAGCTTTTACCTTGGATGTTCATGTTTTGGAAGATTCTTAAAAAGCTTAGCTATTCTTTGCAATGTGAATTTTAGCCTTAAACAGCAAATAGCTTGATGTTATTTCTTGGAATACCTTTCTTATACTACAAAATGTCAAACCACTAAAATGTTTAGAGATACAAGACACAAAAATGTTTTGAGTAGTGTCATTCTCACCACTTAGAAAATAATTGGGAGCTGTTTCACAAACAGGACTGTTAGAATGGGATTATGATTATAAAGGAAACTTCTGAACTCAAAACTCATCTAGTTGCAGATTTTAGGTGATGGTGACCAGATCTGAAAACACTCCCTCAAAGTATGAATATAACTCAATTATTGTTTTTATGTTCTTAATAGCAAATTTGATTATCAAATTTTCACCCAAATGATAATTAGATTATACATTGTTAGACTTAAACTAAAAGTAGGTCATTATATCTCCCTCTCTAAACTTTATTGGTACCACTACATTTATAGACTACAAGAATTGCTGATGACATTCAAGCTCATGTTAATTGTTCTCAGAGCTATTATTTTGATTCTTTTGGATTTACCTCAGGTCAGCAGTGGCATGTGCTTTATTTCTATTGTTTTGGATATAATATGTGCTTTACATCATGGCATATTTTAGCCTAATCTCAGTATAATAAAAGTTTACAAACATAGAGAGTCAACTACCATAACTTAACCACAACCTTAAAAGATAGGGTCCTACTACCAATAACTGAAATATGTTACCATTCTTTACCTTCCCAAGTTATAAATTATTTGTTTATACAAAATACCTATTTATCACATAAAAACACAAGAATGTTATAATGGATATTACACTTCCCCCAAACAACTTACTGAAGCTTGTGTAATCTACACTGAGATTAAGCTTTAGAAGCATACCTAAACTAATTGTGGTATCTAATATTTTGACCTATTTCTGATCATATAATCCAGGAAGGAAAGGAAAGTTATTTCCCTATTCCCTTCACCACACACTTTTCATTCAGAAAAAGCATAAATTGATTTTTCTATAATCTTTCTTTGTCACTTTCCTATGTATTTTTCTCTATTGCTCTTCAATTTCACTACTATTTTTCCATCTCTTTATTAATTGTCTTTCCAAATTCTTTGTCTCTACATAATTAAAACTTTACAATTTAACTATCAATTTATAAAAATTCCCATGTACCCTTTAATTATTGAGTTTACCCACATTAAGCAGTAATGATGTCATGTTCCTCATGTTGGACAATTGAATTTTCATCTAGAAAACCCATAGTTTTTGCAGTAAGCAAAATAAACTTTCAGGTATTGTAGAAGATTCTTGGACCAAGATCTGGAAAGATGGATAGGCCTTCTTTGGAATGTACACTTCAGAGTAAGCTTCCATATATGCCCTTTCTGATTCCTATATTATATTTTTCCTTTCTATTTCAAAATCTACAAATTCTTTAAGAATTCTCATTGTTTTCAAAACAGGTCCAAGGGCTCTAATACAAAAATTCCCAGAGAAAGGCTAGGCACAGGTCCTTTCACATTCAGATTGTTTGTAATTTGTGATTTGTTAGTCAGTCAGAAACAGAAGCATTTAAATCTCTTGGGATAAAGAAAAGTGCCCATGCTCTCTTCTAGGTCCTTGCTTTTGTTATTACTGTTTAGGTTAAAAGCTAAATTAGATCCTGACCTCTGTTCATAAGGCTCCTAGAGTTGTTCCGATTTACTCCAACATTTCAATTTATTATTTATTCAAATTTAATATGGTTTAGCTCAATCTGCTCTTCTGCTTTATTCTCATTTTTTTTTCCTTTTTGCCTGTTAATAAATGGGATCTTGCTACAATCCATCTTTTTTCTTTCAGTCCTTACTTTTTACCCCAGTTGGGTGCTCACACTTGCCCTTTCTCTTGTACATTAAGCCTCGAGTTGGACACATCAGATATTTCTTTCCCAGACAGAAATGTGTGGCTCTAATCTAAAGTAGGTAATTTTCATTTCAAGGTTTCCTTGTTTCCATTTAAGACCAACTTCACTTTGACCTCAGGCCTTGCTTCTGACCTTGTCTCTTGCCTGAATCAGCAAACACTGTGTATTCTAAGATACTTAATATTTATTTTTTAGTACCGGCATAGTATGTGTCTTCCAGTTGCTTGTTCCATTTCTGAATCGCTTCTTGGATCCAGTGTGTTGCTTTTGATGACATAATAGCAATTTTATAACTCAAATGCATTTCTCTGGTTTAATATTAGGAAATGTTGTCCAGCCTTCTTGTTTTATCAAAATCATCTTTAAAATGGTATTTTGACTTCTAAGATCTGAGACTTTTGACTCTCAATCAGCCATTCATCAATTTATATAAATATTTATCTATCATCTCTCTCTCTCTCTCTCTCATTTATCTGTCATCTATATCTGTCTTATTTTTATCAATCTGAATTAGGTATGTGTTCATGCCTCTTGGCTAAGTACCTTGGATCAAATAATAGGTAAAAATTTAACATTTTAAGAGACTGACAGGATTTTTTTAGTTTTTCCATGTGTTGTATTTGACATTCACATTGGACATATGTAAGTTCAAATTCCTCTATATGATCAGTAATACTAAGTATTTTTAACTTTTTAAGTTTAGCCATCTTCATGGAGTGTAGTAGTATTTTGCTGTGATTTTAATTCACAGTGCCTAATAATGCACTGTATCATACATGCACTTAGTGATTTTTGCAAGTTCTTCTGTGAACTCCCTGTTCAAATATGCACATTTCTTTCAAGACATCTATCTTCTGATAATTGAATTATAACAGATCTTTATATATTCCGGATGTAAATCCTTTGTCAGTTATATACATTATGAACAGTTTCTCACAGACTGTGACTTGCTTTTATTTCTTAATGAGGTCTTTCCAGAGCAATTCTTAAAATCTTGATAATAATCAATTTTTTTTATTTTATAGTTTGTGTATCTATGCTCTGTTTAAGAAATCTTTGCCTACACCAAGTCACATAGATTTTCTATTATATTTTCTTCTAAAGTACTGTACTTTTGTACTTACTTTCAGGCTCACAATTCATTGTGTATTAATTTTTATGTATGATGTGAGAGGAAGGTAGATGCTCATTTTATTCTTCCTTTTGGATACTTAATTTTTTATGCACCATTTGTGAAAAGACATTTTTTTTTTTTTAGCCATTGGAAGTTAAAAAAAAAATTGGCCATATGTGTGCATATTTCTGAACTATCTTTTATGCATTTACCTATATGTCTATCCTGTGCAAATGTAACACTAGATAAAAACAGATATAAAATATGTCTTGAATTCACATAGTATAAGTGCTATAGTTTTTTTTTCACTGGTTATGATTTTTGTTATTCTAAATTGTTGACTTTCCAAATATATACTAAAATCCACGTGTTAAATTCTAAAATAAGCTTACTACTAGACTATTCTTAGAGAATATAATCTGTATCACACAAAAATGTCTATTTGTGGCTTGCAATGTTATTGCCAGACACTAGAAAAAGCAATCATATATGATAGACATATAATAAATAATTTTGCAGTCTATAAATTATGAAGAAATGACTTTGCTTGTATAGTATAGTAGAAAATCAATAAAGCTAGAATTATAACTGAGGGATTTTATTACAAAGCTGTTAGTATAAAGATTTTAGTGAATTTTAAAAACATCTTTTTTTCCTCATGCATAAATAAGCATCTTTAATTATATCTTCTGTAAGGTCTTAGTCATAGGATCCAGCTGTACTTTTAATGGATGTTCCCCCAGGCCAACTTAGCACTTTCCTAATATTTTTTTATTTCCATAAATCAATTTCACACTGTATTGTAATACTTTCTGTATTTGTATTTCTCAACTTTTTTAGCACAATGAATGCAGGATCAGTATCTTATTTTCCCTTTTACATTCTGATGGCCAGGCACAGAGTTTGCCCCAAGCACATTTCAAAAAGGATTCATGATTGAATGGCCAAGCAAATTTTTGGTGATTTTTCTTTTGAGTGTGACATCAGGTAGTGCTGATAAAACTACTCAAGATGATGAATATGGCATTCTTGGCAGTTATATTTCCTGTGACCATATAGATTAGACACAAATACTACTCCAGAGACTTGGAGCTTTGCATAGTTACTATATCAAGACTGTCAACTTCCCAAAAGACATACTGACCTTTCTTAATCAGTGCATCATTTGGAATATGTGGCAATGGAGCTTCTTGACTACTTTTAAGCTTGAAAACGGTAGTCCGCATGTAAAGATTCCCTTGTGCTGGCAGGCCATGATTTCCATCTTCTTCATGATTGTCATTAGACTTCTTTGCTGACCTTGCACGTCTTCATTAACATGCAAGAATGCAATCATTAGCAGTTTCTGCATTATAGTTTTAAGGATTTATGATGATCTTCATAGACGGTTGAGTTAGGAAAGAACAGTTTTCCAGAGGACCAGGAGCACATTATCACACCAGCTTCCATTTTTAGCATATGCCCCAGTATAAATTTAATGTAACAATGGCTGCAATAAAATAGACATTCCTTTCATTAAAAAAAATGTGCTTCTTTTAATTAAAAATATTTTGTCCATTCAATGAGAAAAGAAACTGACAACCAGGAAAAAATGGACAACAGGGTGGGGATTGACTGTGGGCGTGGGAGGTGGGTGGGGCAGGGGACAATGATGGACAAAAATTGGGACAACTGTAATCGAACAATAAATAAATAAATATATATTATAAATGCAAAAGAAAATGTAAGTATCATCAGGCAATTTTCTCTTTGTATATTTAATCACACTATTGAGTTAACTTTATATGCTGAAGATAATTTGATAGGGTGATGATTATAATTCAAGGTTGTTACTTCAAGAGTTAAAAATCTGAATCACATAAACAAGTCAGTTATTATTTTTCTTCTCCCTCTATTTTCAAAATTTCAAAATGTCATAGCTATGTGCTATTAAAATATTTCAGTCATTTTGATAACTAACTGATGTTTTTAAATATACTTCAGCTATATTACGTTTACATATAATTTTTGTTTACAAAAGTTATAATGGATAGTTACAAATAAGAAAATCATTATATTACTCAGGATCTAATTTTAGGGATTTTTTTTTTGGTTAGTTGTTTTTTCTGTCATATTATAAACCTATGTGACAAAATGTCCCATATATAAGTAGAAATGATAAGGTTATGGCACTGATATAAAAGAGTATTTTAAAAACAAAAGATGAGGAGATATAAATACAAGTAGAGTAGCCTACCTGGTCTTTCTGCTTCTATGCATGATTTGTTATCAGTAAATATTCATTCAGCAGGGTTTAAAAATGTAAATCAGGTCATACTACTCCCTTGCTCAAAATCCTCCAGCAGATTCTCACATTTAAAATAAAATCCAACGATCCTTTCCAAGGCTTAACAGAGCCACATGACATTGCCTCATTTTTTGTTAACTGAGTCGAGAGAAACATCTGTTGGTTGTTCCCACTTATTTATCCATTCATTGGTTAATTTTTATATGTGCCCTGACTGGAGATCAAACCCACAACCTTGGTCTCTCACGCTGACATACTAACTAACTGAGCTAGCTGTCCAGAACAACATCAGCTCTTATTACTACTTCTCCAATTTTTGTCCCTCCACCTCTACCCTAGTTCAACATCTACTTAAGCAAGTCCAGCTTCATTGCTGTTCTTGAACAGGGCAAATGTGTTCCCTTCTTACATACCCATTGGTGCACCCTGTGCCTAGAACATTTTCATCCAAGTATTCATTTGGCTCTCCTGAATTTCATTCAGATCCTAGAGAAATTTCTCTTTCATCTTTATCAAAGTGTCCTCCTAACCATTATGTCTCTTTACACTGCCTTCTTTTTCTGTGTAACATTTATCATAACCTATTTTATACTTACAAATTGCCTCTCTTCAAATAGAATAAACTTAGTGAAAACAAAGACTCCACTGCTTTACTGTATCCATCACTTTCTCATTTATAGTTTGCCACCTTGTTTCTTAAAGCTCATTTTCCAGTAGATTTCTATAAGATGGAAGGGCTATCAGAAGTAATTATTTGAAACCTAGTATGCTGTATAATGTCTTGGATCTATCACCCACCCACCTTTGGAATAATGTGATGGCATTGTTTTATTAAATCCAGTGTGTTGTGAGGAATAGATTTCAATGTGCATTAAAATGGTAAGGAAAGCAAAGGGGTATGAGTCAACTACTAACTGAAGACAGGGCATCACTTCTCTGTCCACCTTCACAGTCTTAAACATTGGTTAAAATTGTTGCTGGTTTTTTTTTCTCTCAGTATTTTTGGGTCATTGTTTTCATTTTGCTTTACTTTTAGTTAAGAAGTCCATCTGACATATTTACTAAAATTTGCTAGGAGAAGTTCTGAGGTTCTTTTATTAATATTCCTTACTTTTTTGAGGCAAGAAAATAATATGCGACATAAATAAGCATAATTAACATAAATAGATTTAAAGAAAAGAAAAATATTTGGCGGTTATTAAATACATATTGCATGTTAATCAAAATAATCAGTTATATTTTTTGTCTTAAATCAGTCAAGTTGCTCAAAAGTAATAGAGGAAAAAACCAAAACAAAATGTGTAGGACAAAACATGGCAGAATAATATGAGTTAACAGAATTAAATAAGGCACCAAAAAATAAAAAGATTTATGAAATTTAACATGAAATTATTTTAATGAAATTAGTTACCATTTAGTAACAAAAGTAGAACTTATGTATGCAATTGGAATTACAAATGTCATCACTTATTAACTAAGATGATTGATATTAAGAGATTTGAAGATTCTCCTATCATTAAAAATACCCTTGGTATTTCCTGCCATCTAGTTTTTTGATAATTTGTTGAAAAAAGTAGAAAAAATGCAAGAGAGGCTCACATTTATTTCTATTGAATGTAATAAACTGTGAATGTATTTTTCTGAGAAGGTAGCCACTTCTATGAACATCTTTAATTTTATTAACTATTCTCCCTTCCCCAAGCAATTAATGATTAGGGCTAGAAGGTAAATTTCTAGTTTTAAAGTAAGCAATTGGGAATGGGCCTGTTTTTATCTATCTCCAGTTGCTAGCTATTAACAAATTAAATGTATTATAAATATCTATAGTTTATAAGCAGATATATATGTACACTATATATTTAGGGATCCAATAAAAAACTTGATATTTTCCTAACTGCTTAATTACCTTATGTTTACCTGATAGATCTATAACATACTACATGGTTTCCACAAATTTCTTCCTTCACAATCAGTATTGTCTTGAAAACTGCCTACAGTATTTAGGAAAGTGCTAAATATATAATAGGTAATTGGTAAATTGTTGTTACCTGGCAATTAAAGAAACAGAGCAATGTTTGAAATTTGAAAAGTCAGAAAATACTTTATGTTAGAAAAATATCAGGCAGTTTTATAATTTTATTTATATTACAAAATATATGAAGCAGGAACTATCTGAACAAAAACTGGTACAAAAAATGTTTATTCCCAACTCACTTTTTCTGATCTGTACAATAGAAGAAAATGAAACTATATTTGCTTGATCTATAGCTGCTGTAATTTTCTAGCACCTTAGGGAAGCTTGCTCCTTAAAAAAAAAAAAAAAAACTGAAGAAGGAAATTAATATTACAGAGTTAGCATTGTTTTCCAATTCGTACATATTAAAAATGCTACCATAATTTATTTTCAAATTACATATCCAAGGAAACTTTAAATTGTACAGCACACAGAATTAAAGCTGGTCATGTATATTGAATTGTTTTGTGATCAAAGATGCATCACCAGGTGTCTTCCTATTCAATCAGATCTTAACTGAGAACCAAAAATAACTCAGTGGAGAAGATATCTCCTTAATGATTATAGTTAGTTTAATTGAAAATAAAAACTAGCACTTCTATAGTATTTACTATGAGCAAGCTATTGTTATAAACACTATGCTTGTCCTCATTTAACAAATAAAAAAACTTGGAGCACAGAAAAATTAAAGCAAATTTTCTACCAGGGGAATCAAATTGGTTCCAGTTTCCATGCACTTACTGTCTTTGAATTACTACTTCTGGAAGAATAGCTCCTGTGCACTGAAATGCATAAGTAAACATTCATCACCAGAAATACTTTATTGTGCTTTTAAGTTAGCAATAGCATTTCTTCTTAGAGTCTATCATTTTTTTTTTTTCTCCAAGAAGACATAGGAGGATAAGCAAGGAAAGGGAGATAAAAGCCAGGTGCCCCTTGGAAGGCAATGGCCGGAGGTTAGCTACCGGTGTGGTCTGCTGGGGTTTAAATTTGAAATGAAAGATTAAAAACACTGGGAACATGTGAAATAGGACAATTAGCTAATAAATTTCTAAATATTCACAATGTTTGGAAAAGAGGTAACTCTAAGCATAAAGAAGAAAAATGGCAAAAGAAGGTATAAATATTTGAATTAATAGAATTATAAATTCATTATATTTTGTTTTCCAAGATTTTTCAGTCTAGAATGGCTTTGCATTAGTAAACCACTTCATAGTTTTATGAGGTTTAGTTCATCCACCACTGTCATGCGCTTTTTGCCGTGAGAGTGTCAAAATCTGTCGTGGTACCCAGTTTAGTATATTGGGTAATTTCTGATGTGAATATGATGGCAAGAGCAGGAAGCTCCACTTTGTAACGATCTCTTAGATATTTGGCAGCTCAACACTGTGGTCCAACCAAGTAGCTAATCAAGTCTACCCTTGCCTGTTGTCAAGAATAAAGGAAGTAAAAACCATCCTAATGTTATTTGGTAAATCGCTGGTAGAAATATTCTTTTTAATCTTAAGCCTTAGAGAAGTTTTTAACCCATGCTGAAAATACAAATAACTAAAAAAGGCATCCATGTTTCCCTAGAAATCAAAATATTTAAGGAGTATTTTATACTTATATTCAATTTAAAATCCAAATTTTAAAATTTGAATACTTATATTCAAATACTTATCAATACTTATTTTTGCTATCATATATTGTGATTTACATCAATGATTGCCTATCAGCATTATAATCAAAAGGGGTGATACTTAACCCAAATTGCATGTACTTTCTATAGCCTGCAAGCATTCAGTGTAAAAGATGAGCAGAGGATAAACATGGCGAAAGATTGAAAAAAAAAAAAAAAGAGAATATATTGTTAGCTTAAATGGAATAAAGCAGGCTTGGGAAGGATAAATTGTCATTCACCCCTTGACACAAAGAATCTGAATGTTTCCTTCTTTTCTGCAGTGAAACAGTATTCTATGAGTTACCTAATCCTTTAATCCAGATTGAAATCCTTTCACCCTGCCAAGTATAACTCAAAATGGGAGTTATAAGAAAGGTAATTTAAATGCATTCATAATTGCACTGATAAAAATATACTCTTTGTCCAGGCTGATCTCCCCTCCAATGTTTTCAGACCTTCATTTGTTCTACATAAACAAACAAGCAGCTTCAGAGACAGCAGACAGAAATTGAAAGAACCGAGAGAGTAATTTTTGTTTGCCACAATATTTAATGTATAACCCACTGAGAGTATTGTAACTTTATGCTTTGTTATAGAAGTGTTTGGGATTTCAACAGTATATATAGTTGGGAAAAATTGTTTATTACAATTACTGAGGAAGAGGAGGAGGAGGAGGAGAAGGAGAAGAAGAAGAGGAAAAAGAAGGAAGAGAAGCAAGAAGGGGAGGGGGTCGGGGTGGGGGAGAGGGAAGAGGGGGAGGAGGAGGAGGGAGAAGAAGAAGAGCAGCAACAACAACAACATTAAGATATTAGGCTGTAAAATTTGAATGGTTTGGCAGACATACTGTATAAAAAAAAAGTCTTACTGGACAATAGAAATAACCAAACATATAACAAGTCTGAAAAGTGCATCTTAACTTTTTTGAATTTTATTGTTCATATTTTTTGTTGCTTTTGGTTTTATCTTTGACAAATAGGTATCAGAAATACACAGTTTCTGCTTAATTGAGAAAGTACAATTGTATTTTATTGCATGTGAGTAGAGGAAAATGCATTATTAAGTGGTGGTTACCTAGAAGGAGCTTTATAAATATCTGTTGAGTGATTGAGTTCTTCATCTTGATCACAGTGAATCATAGGGTTAATTGAGTCCATTTCATGATTCTATGTGGGGGTTTTTTGCAGTCATCCTAGCAAGAAAGTTCACCTTCAATCTGAATTTTTGAATCATCCTAGAGCTGCATTTGCCATTTTGCAACATTTTGACCTACCCCAAAAGCAGGTCATTTAGGAAAGATATCTGAAAAAAAGTAGCATATACAGTTACCTTAATATTTATTTCAGTTAAAGTCAAGCCTTCTAATACCCAGCATACTTATAGGGTTTACTTTATTATTAGGGAATAAGAATTAAGTGAAAATAATTTATTCAAAATTACTTATTGTAGACTTAGTGTTACTCATTGGGTCTTCCTTTAGGAAGCCAACCAAACTAATGAGTCACACACCCAAAACATTCAAAGTACACCAAAACCAAATAACAACAAAAACATACCTAGGCTTATCATATTCAAAATGCTAAAATCAAAAGACAAAGAGAAAACCTTGAAAGAAGCCAAGGATTCCACCTTAGTTATAAAGGAATAGGATAAGAATTATAGATGACTTATTAGAAATCATGAAAGGAGAGAGTGAAGTAAAATATTTAAATTATAGAAATTACTACTACCCTAAAATTCTATATCAATAACATAGCTGTAGGGCCCAGCTTTTCATGACTTTGAATATTTCTTGCCAGTCCCTTCTAGCCTAAAAAGTTTCCTTTGAGATTGCTCCATCCAGCAAAGATATCATTTATAATCAAAAGGCAGATAAAGAGCTTTCAGGAAAAAGAAAGGAGTTCATCATCACCAAACCATTTTTTTAAAGTATATTTAATTGATATGTTAGTACAGTTGTCCCAATTTTTCCCCTTTGCCCCCTCCACCTGGTACCCACATTCCTTCCAGCAACCCAGCCCCTTAGTTCATATCCATGGGTCATGAGCATAAGTTCTTTGGCTTCTCCATTTCCTATATTATTCTTAACATCCCCCTGTCTATTTTGTACCTACCAATTATGCTTTTTAATCCCTGCACCTTTTTCCTCCTTCTCACCCTTCCCTCTCCCAGCTGATAACCCTCCAAGTGTTCTCCATATCTATGATTCTGTTCCTATTCTGGTCGTTTGCTTAGTTTGTGTTTTATTTTTAGATTTAGTTGTTGATAGTTGTGAATTTGTTGCCTTTTTAATGTTCTTAGTTTTTATCTTTTTTCTCTTTCTTAAAAAAGTCCCTTTAACATTTCATGTAATAATGGCTTGCTGATGATAAACTCCTTTTGCTTAACCTTGTCTGGGAGGCACTTTATCTATCCGTCCATTCTAAATGATAGTTTTGCTGGATAGAGTAGTCTAGGTTTTAGGTCCCTGCTTTTCATTACTTTGAATACTTCTTGCCAATCCGTTCTAGCCTGGAAAGTTTATTTTGAGAAATCAGCTGAAAGTCTTATGAGTACTCTGTTATAAGTAACTCTCTGCTTTTCTCTTTTTGCTTTTAAGATTCTCTCTATCTTTAACCTTTGGCATTTTAATTATGATGTGTCTTGGCGTGGTCCTTTTGGGTCAAACTTGTTTGGGACTCTCTGTGCATCCTGGACTTGTCTGTCTATTTACTTCACCAAATTAGGGAAATTTTCTTTCATTGTTTTTTCAAATAAGTTTTCAATTTCTCACTCTTCCTCTTCTCTTTCTGGCACCCTATGATTGGAGGTGTGCCAAAGGCAACTTATACTGTCCTTTTTTTTTTTTTAATTCTTTTTTCTTCTTGCTGCTCTGATTGGATTTTTTTTCTTCCTTATATTTCAAATCATTGATTTGAATCTGGCTTCCTTCCCTTCACTGTTGGTTCCCTGTAGATTTGTCTTTATTTCACTTAGTGTAACCTTCATTTCTTCTTTTATGTTATTGCCCTACTCAATAAGTTCTTTGAGCATCCTGATCACCAGTGTTTTGAACTCTGTATCTGATAGGTTGGTTATTTCCATTCTGTTTAGTTCTTTTTCTGGGGTTTGGTTCTGTTCTTTCATTTGGGCCATATTTCTTTGTCTCCTCAATTTGGCAACCTCCCTGTGTTTGTTTCTGTGTGTTAGGTAGAGCTGCTTTGACTCCCTTAGTAGTGTAACCTATTGTTGAAAAGGCACCTGTAAATTATATGGGGTGGGTGCTTAGGTAATCACTAGGATGGGACAACCCACTTCACCGCTTTGTGGCTCTATGTGAGGGGAGAGCTTAGAGAAGGGACTGTGCTGCTGTCTGGCTTCTGGAGCATTGCCCAGCATTTGCCTCATTTCCAGTCACTTAACCCACTCCCTATATGTGACTGGCACCCTTCCAGCTGTGGCCCTCATGTTGAAACCCAGAGTGGTTGGGTTTGCATACATTTTAAAACCATGTAGGCCCTTTAAAAGGAGTTTTCAGAAATCCCTCTGTTTTCTTCTGCTACCCCAACTCCCACTGGTTTTTATACCCAGAAGTTGTGAGGATTTATCTTCCTGGGGCTGGAATCCTGGGATGTGTGGTCTGGCCTGGGATCATCCACTCCCAAGGTATCCCTCCTGGTTTTTATCTGCCACACTTGAATGTGGGACTGTGTCCACTCTGCTGCTGCTGCTGCCTCTCTTTGCCACACAGTGGCCCCTCATCTCTCCTCCCCATCTCGGTGTCTCTGCCCCTCCTACCAGTCTGGATGGATGTGGCTTTTTTAAATCTTTGGTTGTTGGACTTCCACACAGTTCAATTTTATAACAGTTCTGGGTGTTATTTGTTTTGAGATCTAGTTGTAATTTGTTTTGTGGTTGTGCAAGAAGATGAAGTGTGTCTACCTATGCTGCCATCTTGATCCTGCAGCCACCAAACTCCATTATTAACAGTATTGATATTGTTAGTAACTGTAGTTATGGATATAAATATGTAGTTATGGATACGAACATGTAGTTATGGATACTTACAAAAGAAGTGTCAATACACAAAGATAGACGAGTTAATTTGCCCTAGCTGTGACAAACTGCACCATTTATATATCTTATATTCTTCCTACTGAAATACAGTGGGCAACCTCATCCCCCAAATACTTTGTCCCCAGTTAAATATATGAGTAATTTATAACATTGGGATACCTCATTATTGCCTTGGAAAACATAAATTTCAATACAAAAAAAGTGATATTTTCATTTTTATACCTTTTTCTCATATAACTTTTTAAATTTAATCTTTATTCCATGCGAATCCATTTTTTGTATAAGAATTTATTTTCTTTTATCACTTCTAGAAGGAATTTTGTTTTACTATGCATAGCTGGACAGCGGATGCAAGTCAAAAGCTTTTATACTATGTACGAGTTTACAATGAAGTGCAATTCCAGAGAGCAGAAATGAAGGCAAAGGGGATTGACACAGGGAAGAAGAAAAGTCAATTCAAGCATGAATTACTGGTATCAAATGCAACTGGTTATTCAGTATTGCATGATCATGTTCAGAAAGGCCACAGACACAGCTTTTGCTTTGGACAGTCTTTGGAGTTCAGGGAAGAACTCATGCAGAGTTGAGCTTAGCCATGTGCCCAGAGGTAGGAAATAATGGAGGAGAAATTATTCTTTATAATGGAGACATATGATGTTGAGATGATCTGATGTGAGACTGAAAAGTATCTGATACAAAGTATCTGAATTTATCTGAATTCCTGTTTTCGTAACTGCTTCACTAAAATCAGGATTCTGCTCCTTTCTAATTATGGCTTTCAAATTCATTGCTTACTACTTACGTACTCTATGCAAAATCATAAAATGTATCATGGGAAATGTGGTTATTTTAGCCCTCTCTGTTGATGACATAGTATTTTCCCTGACAGATTGGGCATCAAGGATGCTTCTGATTATAAAAATACTAAAAGGATTAGAACTGTCATACCACAATTCAATCATGTCATTTCGGGTGCAGGATTTCTCATTTATAAAGCTTTGGAAGAAGTGGGGAAATTGCCCATTGTTTTCCTTTGTCACACAGTCCATCCCTGAAAAATAAGTTCCATCAATCCATTAATTAAAAACATCACTGATGGGTGGTCTGCTACTTTGCATGTCAGGAAGTCTTTAATTTGTAAAAAATCTCAAGACTGCAGCCTGAAGAACAAAAAAGAAAAAAAAGGAGAACTCATGGACATGAACAACAGTGTGGTGATTGCGACGAGGAAGGGGGCAAGCGGAGGGGAAGGAGGATATGGGGGGATAAATGGTAATTGGAATAAATAGAGTAAAATAACAAATGAATACCCATTTGTTCTTGACATAAAAAAAAAAAAAGAAGAATGGAGCAGCTTCATTTTAACCTTAATAGGATTATATAGAAGCTTAAAAGCTGGTATTTAATGTAAAAGAAGGCACTTAGTGTCCCATACTCAGGCCAGGTGTGTGGCAATTTCCACTTTCAAAATTTGAGATAAAATGGACATGGCACAAAATATGACCTATTTATCATGTGCCCAGTATAAACTGAAAGGCAGGAGATCATTAAAAGTGTATTACAACTCCCTATGTAGAGTCCACGAGAAAGGTAGATATTTGACTCCTGGGGTCTTGTCTCTGGAGATATGTGGGCATATTTCTTTGAAAATATTATCTGTTTTATCTTTTCAGGTGGTGTATCCTCTACTCTACCTTCACACATTACTTATTTCCAGCTGTCTCTGTCACAGTCTACGAATTATTTTGTCAATCTTTCTCTTGAGCTCAACCGAATTTTAAGATCAATGAACTTACTTGCCAATTTGACAGGGCTATCAGTTGTTCCAGCAATTAATTAAGCCTTACAAATTATTTTAACCCAGACTAGCAGTCTCTACCCCACTTAATTGCCACTCAATCACAAGTTAAATTTGCCTGAAATTAACACTGTATTCCACAGGGGAGACAATTTCATCCAGTCTGTCCAGTTGCTAATTTTCTGAACATTTCCTTAGGCATAGCTTTGAAAAAATATTAAGACTTTTACAAAAGAATCTGATTTTTCTGAAAGCATTTTAAAATGTTCTTTTTTCTTCAAAGCCTAATTTGAGGTGAAGTAAAAAGTGTTTATGAGGAAACATTTTTTTTTTACCTTTGTGATATTTAACACCAACTGGAGAACAGGATATAGGAAAAAGGGTAAAAAATGAATATATATATCCAAACATACACATCCAAATTTTCACTAATTTTGTTCATGGACTTTGTCGTATGAAATGATAGCCAAGGAAGAAAAACAGGTAATGTGAACAACTTCACAGCTGATCTTCACACTTAAATATCATTCACTATGGCAAGCCAACTTGGAAACTAACAATCTATCCACCTGTAAAAATATATTTATATCTGCTCAGTCCTAGCAGGCATTCTTCACTGGGGTGTCTGTAGCAGACACATTGGCTTTGTGATTGCATGGCAAAATAAAAGTATGAGGGTTTTTTGAATTACTATTTGTGCCTAGATTTTTAGTTCAAGCTTCATAATGCATGCAATATGTGATTTGTCTTTGAGATAGGTATTTAAAAATGACATATTTTCATTTCTAAGCACCGAAATATGCATGTTAATCAGATCCCAGCAGGAAAGATATCTCCTCGCTCTGCTCATTTGAAAGAGTGGGTTGTCATGAGAGAGGTTGAGAGGGCAATTATGTTATAGAGAAAAATCATCTTCCTTATAGAATTGGAGACTAACTTTCCAGAGGCTGGGAGCTGGTGAAGGGAATCTATTTAACAAGTGCTTAACATATTTCTGTCACTGTACTAGCTGCTTTATATACCTATTCTCTAATGTTTACAGCAACTTTGAAATGTAGCCTCTTTTTTTCAGATGAGAAAGCTAGGTTTGAAAAGTGATGTTATCCATTTCATCAAGGTCTCCAAATCCATCAAGTTGAGTTATCTCTTCACCAGCATTGACCCTTCCAAACCATTTGCCACACTTCTAATCAGGTTGTACAATCCTTCTATTATTCCATATTTACTAAATAATAAAGTCCAAAGTAAGATTCATTCTATATCTTATTTTCCAGCATCACCCTTCAACTTTGTGTACTTCGTACTAAGTTACATCAATAGTTAAGCACTCTAGTTTCTAAGAAAAACAAACTGATCCTGTTCATCCTAAACTTTGGCATATTCTTTATTCCATGTTTGAGAGATCTGATGCTTGCCTCCCGAATTACCTACTGCCAACCCAATATACTTACGTCTCCCGACTAGTTTCTTCTATCCTTCAAAATTAAGATCAGGTTTCACTTTTCTTTTCGAGGTTTTCCAGAACCTGGCCTTCTCCGTTTTCTTTCCCAGTTGTTTCCTTAGCCTCTTGTAATTGTATTTTTATCTGTTGATGTGTCTGCCACACACAGGATGTTGGACCTTTGAAGCAGAACCCTGAGTTACAGCTCTTGAACCAGTACTTCCTAGGTAACCAGTAAAATTTGATGAAATAGATAGATGAATTCGGTCAGGCTGAAGTAGGTGTAATGCAAAGTTAACACAATAATGCTTGGTGTAGAAGCAAAATAGTTTTCCATCTAGGAGAAATTATTGTCAAATAGATATCCCTGAAAAGAAGCAAGCAATTAAAAAATCTGATGAATATTGATTTTAGAAGAAGCTTTTAGGAAGGGATGATGTCTGAGTTATATGTTAAGATTAGGTTTCTATTGTGCAATACTCGCTACATTTTAGAGTGATAAGAATGATAATTTTTCTCAAATTAATTGTTTTTTATTCATTATTTTGTCTTCATGGTAAACATGTAACCTAAATTATACCTCGCCTGGAATTCTAATAATAATAATTTGAAGAATTTGTTGTATGTGTGGCGGTGGATGTAGGGAGGGAAAAATGGATGGAGAAACAAGAAAAGCATGATGTGAATTTCAGCAAATGAATCTCTGTAACTGAGTTAATAAGTGAAATGCCTTAGTAAATCCTATCTTATGGTAATGGCAGTTTTTGCTCACAGTTTTATCATTGTTTGGTAATCATCGATCTGATGCCAGTGATTACGTACCAAAGATTAAGAAGTTTATCTTTTCTCCTTTTTTTGTTTTTAATAACCTCCATTATCTCAAAAGAAGCTTTAACTTTTCATGAATCTACTACCAAATACTGTGATTGCCTGATGTATTTTAGAATTTTAGCAGGTATTTGTTTTTGAGTATTTTCTTTATTTTGAGTAAATTTTGGCTTTGATTTAGAAGTTTTCAAGGAATTATAGTGGCTTCTGTGTATACTCTTCTCTCCTAGAAAATTAGTTCTATTGCCAACATTTTATTCCTGGATTCTCTTAAGAGATTTATGGGAAAAAAAAGAAAAGAAAAGAAAAACTTGCTTTTCACTAAATCTTATAGCCTTGCCATTAAACAACCATATCTTTTCCTTTTGACATCCAATTGTGGTTTTCCAAATCATTCGTTATAATGTACTTCAAAGATAATTATTTATACTTGTGTCTTGGTAAAACAATAATGACATCATAAAGCATACATCTAGAAGATTGCTACTCTTTCTGGGGTGCACCCATGAGAAAGTTGGTAAGTTTACGGCAATGTAAAGCAGACATAGCAAAAGAAATTTAGTTTGAAGAGGATGGGCCACAGTTAGTGTTTCTGAGAACAATGCAGCATATGCTTATCAAAGTTTTCTCCATCCATCTCCACAGAACATGAGTTCCTAGGCAAAAGGACTGCCACCAGGAGCTTGGTTACAAAGTCTCTTCCACTATTTTCCCTGTGGAACCTGGAGAGCTCAATGTTAAAGAAAAACCTAATGCAGATAATTTATCTCTTACTATTAATATTTTGCCCCACTTTCACTTTCACTCCATCTTTGCTCTAAGTAAAAGAAAATATATATCTAGAGCAGTAACCCATTTTATATATATAAATGGGTTAACATATATATATATATATATACATATATATATATGGATTGCTTTTGGAGTGGGGAAATGCATCTTTTAAAACTCAATAAAGAAGAATTATGTAATAAATAGGCATTATTTAGGCAAGCATTGCTTTCATTTACATACTAGCAAAGTTGAAAGTTAGCTCTAGATATTTAGAATAAACTACTTTAAGTATACTTAAAATAATATTTTATCTATCATATTAAGCTATTTTAAAGTGATTTTAACCAGGGTTTTTTGTGTGTTAATTTTTTTCAAGGAACATAGCCTGCATATCAGAATATCATGTTTTAAAAACAATTAGGTCTGGATAAATTTTGGGATATATCTCCTCTCTCTCTCTCTCTCTCTCTCTCTCTCACACACACACACACACACACACACACGCACAAATGCATGCATACGTATTTCATCAGGCAAGCTATTGTTCAACCAATATTTTAGAATATAATATAGACCATATTTAAAGTCACCTCTTTTCTGCTCTGTTCTACAGAGCAGAAACTCTTTTTGGAAACCTATTCCAATGTTTAACAACCATTGCCCATCAGGGAAATCTTCCTTATGGTTAACTTAAATCACTCATGCTATAATCTAGAGCCATTTATGGTTTTGTCCTCAGCCCTCCTCAGAAAGAGAATTGAGGAGAAGATAATCACTAAATTATCCCCATGCACCTTCTGGTGCTTTTTTTTTTTCCTTTACACAAAACTTACTGGTATGAAGTTCTCACAATCATTGGAACATAAGCATTTACTAAATGCAGTTAAAAAATTAAATAAGGTTCTTGACAGGAGCTTGGGGGAAGAGAGAGAGATTTTTAAGTTAGACAATGTCATTCAGGAGCTAAAAATAAAAGTTCGGTGTCAATAGATTTGTAATAACTTTTCATTATATTGGAGACCCACTGCGGCAAGGTAACCCATTTCCTGTTTGTTTTAGAAACCTTAAATTATTCAATATGTTTCTAGTTTCTATGTATTCTTCCAATTTCAAATTTGTTTTTTAATGCTATGTTCATTTTAATGAACATTCCATTAATTTGTATGCAACGTTTGACATATTATTTTAATTTATCAACGATAAATAATTTTTAGCATGTAAAGATATATAATATATTGAGTATTCTTAATGACAGCAGTCAATGATATTATGTACAAATTACTCTCTACTACTATTTTTAAAGGCTGTTTCTTTTTAAAGATGACTTTTAAGAAAACCCTTAAAAATGTATCAAAATAAATAGGTTTTATTTATTATGCAAATACTCTGGTAGATACTATGATTATAAATATGAAAATAAGTTCATTTTCAAAACTTTAGAACTCACACTAATATAGTTCTAATAACACAGTCTCATATAAAGGATAAAAAAAATCCAGTGCTACCACTGATATCTGACTGTGCATCCAAGCAACTAAAATGCAAAAGAAAGTTACATTTAAGCCACAGTTTGAGTTCACTGGGAAGCACATTCCAAGGTAAGGTTTAGTGTTCAAGATGTTTACTATAGACAAGGGGCCTTTGAGCAATAACATGGAAAACAAAAGAAGGAAGCAGGATTGAACCAAGAGGCTCAGCCTACCCCATGGAAAAGGCTGGGCTAATGTGGTTCTCAGATACCTTCAATGTTTGGCTGAAATGGTCTGCCCTTTATTCTTCTTCTTGATCAGTCATTTGATATAGGCTGTCTCTGCAAAAGCACAGTTCTGGATGTCATGAATCTCTGTAGCTGAAGTAAATCATGGGAGGGGTAATAATAAAACGGTTTCCCCAGAAGCTAGGGCAACACCACCTTCCTTGAAGGGGGAAACTGGGTAGTACATTTCCAAATATATCACTGTTTATGTAGTTATGAGCCAAAAATTGTTCTACGTTCTTTACATATATTAACTCATACAAAACCATAACAATATGAGAAAATCACTCATGTGATACTCATTTTGCAGATACAGAAACTGAGGACCATGGAATTTGAGGGCTCGCCCAAGACCACATGACGAGGTCAGTGGCAGAGCTGGTGATTTCAAGCAGTCTCATCACAGACTTCACTACCAAGGAGCTGTTCATTGTTCAAATCCAATTTTCCAAGTTTTCAATTCATTACTTATTGTATTTATATTTCAGAATTTCCTGGCATGGTTTAAATTGGTTTACTTCTTAAAACTCTTTTTTAAGTTAATTTATATGTTTCTATGCTAGTTTTCACACCTGGCTCCTTTTCACTTGTCTAATCTTTAAATGTTGATGTCCTTTTATTGTTCATACCTCAGTCTTATTTTTTTAGTCACACTACATAATCTACTTTGAGTGTACTTCAAGCATATTTTATCCAAAGACTGATGAAAATCTGAACAGTTTCAGTCCCTGACTGCTGTAAAGAATCAAGAGTTAATACCCAAAGCGTACCTGTTGCAAGGGATAAGGGTAAAATGTGATCTAGAAATTTTGGAAACATTAGAAACAGGAAGGAAGACATTAAATATTAATTGAGTGATGACAGAATTCAAATTGAAGACCAGGAGATAACAAGGCAGAAACTATTTAAAATTAAATTCCCGCGCATCAGCGGTGGCCCTGACGGTGGGAGCCCAGGCACAGAAGCAACATGGCGGTGGCGCAAGCGCTGCACGCCCGAGGAGCGCCCTCTGCCGGCGGCCTCCTACGGCGTGCGGCCCCCTGCAGCCTCCTGCCCGGGCTCCGGAAGCTGACATCTTCCAGGAACAGACCTCGAGACGACAGCTGGTTGAAATCCTTATTTGTCCGGAAAGGTGACCCAAGAAAAGATGCTCACTCTAATCTCCTAGCCAAAAAGGAAACAAGCAGTCTATACAAAATACATTTTCACAATGTTAAACCGGAATGCCTAGAAGCATACAACAAAATTTGTCAAGAGGTATTCCCAAAGATCCATGAAGATAAACATTACCCTTGTACTTTGGTGGGGACTTAGAACAACGTGGTATGGCGAGCAGGATCAAGCTGTCCACCTCTGGAGGTATGAAGGAGGCTATCCTGCCCTCACGGAGGTCATGAGTAAACTCAGAGAAAATCAGGAATTTTTGGAATTCCGGAAGGCAAGAAGCAACATGCTTCTCTCTAGGAAGAATCAGCTGCTATTGGAATTCAGTTTCTGGAATGAGCCTGTTCCACGGTCAGGGCCTAATATATATGAACTCAGATCTTACCAACTTCGACCAGGAACTATGATTGAATGGGGCAATTACCGGGCTCGTGCAATTCGCTTCAGACAGGACAGCAATGAAGCTGTTGGAGGATTCTTCTCTCAAATTGGGCAGTTGTATATGGTGCATCATCTTTGGGCTTACAAGGATCTTCAGACAAGGGAAGATATACGGAATGCTGCATGACATAAACATGGCTGGGAAGAATTGGTATATTATACAGTTCCACTTATTCAGGAAATGGAATCCAGAATCATGATCCCGCTGAAGACCTCACCCCTCCAGTAAGGCTACAGACTTTAGACGTGCCTACATAAATTTCTGTGACAACTATTTGTCATAAATTTATTTTAATTGTATATCAAGTGAAAAATGCTGAAATCTAAATTGCTGTATATAGCTTATGAGAGAGAGAGACTTCTTTTCTTTAAAAGTTACATAATTATAAGAAAGGACACTATTACAGTTTGACTGATTGTAACAGTGCTCTATAGTCCTCTTCGAAACATCCCTGTGTTTGTTGAATACACCTTACAGTACTGAACCACCCCACCCAGCCTCCAGGAAAAGAGAGCCGAGATTAAAATCTGAGTCATCTCTAAATAGGAATCTAATCATGAAAAAGAAAAGACTTCGTTGTTTCTTTTAAAAAAACAAATCTGTCGTATAACTACTGATTTTTAGACAAATTTCTTGTATCAGGAAGAAATAAAATTTTGTCATGTTTCTTTGGCAGTATTTTTGAGTCTCAGACTAGGAGCAAATTATGAGTGAACCCAATACCTGAGTATGTTTTAATGCACTCTTACTTTTCAATCTTTTGGCATATTAAACATGTCATTGCTAAGCTGGTAGTGGCTGCCAAGGTACCTTTACTTAGTAACTCTGTCCTTACATAGGGTGTCGTGATATCTCTGTACAAGAAGGGGGAAGATGGCTTGGACCTGTGTGTCATATGTGATTTTAAAATGAACACCCTGAATAGCACTAATTTTTATTTGTAGTATTTTTTTCTAAAACAAAATGAGAAGCACTAGAAAAAGAGGTTTTATTTTGTAAACAATCATTCATGATCTCAGGCATTCTCTATTAATATTCTGGTAAGCTCACAGCAGATACTTCCACGATCAGGCATGAGGGGTGGTGTGTGTTAAGACTCAAACTGGCATAAAGCTCCATGCTTGTCTAGCTCTGATTTAGTTTTTTAATATAGTGTGCCAATTTTGTGAATGTAATCATGTAAAAGTCCTCTTGAAATGAAAAATTATGCCTGACTCCCAAATTAAATAATTTATGTGTAAAATAAAGTGTGAATAAATCTCATGTCAAATTTTAAAAATAAAATAAAATTAAATTAAATTAAATTCCTCACTCTGAAATCACCCAATTGCCATATCAGACTGGCCTTTAGGGGTGAAAAACCAGAAAAAGAATCTAAATGTGAAAGGGATTGATATGAACTATTTGAATTCCAAGATTAAAAAGAATAATACTATTAGGATAACTATCAATAATTTCAGTATTAGCCTACTTTTTCAATAGGAACACATGTTGGAGTTTATTTGTATTTTAAATAAGGGTTAAGGGAATCCTTCAATAAATTAAATTCTGCACTGTTGATTTACAAAAGGAAAATATGGTTGTATTCTTGTCTCGTTAGTGGTATTTTAATATATTCAGAATTATATATAAAAATATATTAAGATGCACCTTGTAAACTTCTAACCAATGGTTTTCAAATAAAACATGCTGTAGAGATGATTTAAAAATAACCGATACAAAAACCGCTATGAGCCTTTAGACTTAATTTTTTAATACCATAAAGTCTCTTGGCACATATTGGCATTATATACATTTCTAATTTAAAATGTTCTTAATTATCTTACCTAAATACGTTCTCACCTGGTTCTTCTTTAGGCTTTATAATGCTTTGTTTATTGCATCATCTCTTCCATATTGGAGAGAATTTTAGTGTGCACATTATTTTTGATTATGTATTATAATTTGAGAAATTTGATCTTCAAAACTTTGGCCGACCCTCTTAAGTCAACAAATGCAGATTGACAATTTTCAGATTGTTCAAATAGTAATGTGAACAAACATTCTAATGTTATATAAAACATTTGGCAAGCTATTCTTTTTCCTTCTTTGGCACTGTATCTCTGACAAATATGTTCATCAAAGTTAGGAATCAGTTTTGTAAACTATCACTAAGAAATAGCACTACTTCTAAGACATAGAAGTCATAATCCTGCAAGATAGAAGAATTCTAAAATTTCCTGATAAAACTGTCAAAGGGACAACGCCTAAACATGAGCCACCCATGTCTCCAGGGAAATATAACGTGGTCATTGCTTTAAAAAACATGGCCTTGCTCATGGAGATATGGTGTGATGAATCGAGAAGAGATGTCTTGATAAGAAGGGAAGGGGAATGGATCTGAGTGACAAAGAGCAGGTTTGCATGTATTAGGTAAATGATAGGGAAATATGTGATATTACATAATAAAATAATAACCCAATATTATAGTTAATACTGTCACACAGAAAAATGATACTACCTTTTGTACTTAAAATACATTAATTATAATTTGCTTATTTGTTGCCTTAATAAACAAGCCATGAATTCACTTCTTTTATTTTTAATATGTCAGATAAAAAGAAAACACTGACAAGAAATATATTTGAGGTGGAAAGATGACTTAACTCTTGAAACTATATCAAGTTTTACTGAATTACCTGGAAAATTCACTGAAGCTTCAAAGAAAAGAAACATTTCTCAGTCTAATATTTATCCCTGCTTCCCTAATTACTTTAGAATTATATGGTAGAATTACCTGTGTTGTCAAAATTTCAATTCCACAGAAGTGGTGAGTTGTCAGTTTCAAAGTGGAAATTTATTGTTATAGTTATTTATTGTTACCATGTATATAGTCTAAAACAAGTTAATATAGCCAATCTTTCATTTATTTCTATTTTTTAAACAAATACTTATTTAGTGTTGCTATTTTCCAAGCAACTTTCTAGATATACAAAGTGAACAAGATGAAGTGCATGGCATGAATAGAAATAGGAATTTTAAATAGCAGATGGTGTATTTGGGGAACTGTGTCAGATGTGCTGATAGTAAGAGGAAATGATATTGGGGCCAAATTTTGAAGGATCTCTCATGCCATGCTAAGAAGTTCAGAACGTATCTGTTAGGGTGAAGGCTGAGTGAAGGCTTTCAATTTGTGGAATAACATGACAAGATCTGTATTTCGAAAGATACTTCCACTGGAATTGATTAGAGAGGGAGAATGCTGGAGAAAAGAATGGAAAACCCACCATAATAAGGCATGTTGCCAGCACTCAAGAAATTTAGTGTTGTGAAAAAAACACACTTGTAAAAATTCAAATATAACAATGTCTTTCCTAGAGGAATAAACACTGCAGGATGATTGCCTAACTGCCTGATTGTGTGCATGTGTCAGGGGTCCTGGTGGGGAAGAGGGACTCATGAAGGCGGACAACAGTCAGGGCAGGTACCTGAAAGTGACACCTGAATGGGAACATGAAATAACAGATAAAAGATTCACAAGAGAACAAGATTTAGGATTAAGATCTTAACTAGCAGAGGTAATAGCATATGTAAAAATAAGAGGTATCGGAAAAGTCAGTGTACTTGGGAATATCAAATAAGTAGGCATCACAAAATCAAAGTAAACTTTTGGAGAAAGCAGTGGGAGATTACGACAGAAAAGTCAACAGGAACTAGACAAGAAAATATTACTATCCTGCTAAAGATTTTTATTATTGTTTTGATGTTATTTTGTCAGTTTCATTATATTTCCTTAGGTTGGCCATTACAAAAGGCTCTATCAAGCACATATATTTTAATAAAAATAATATATATATTAAAAGTGTACAGCATGATGTCTTGATATACATGTATAATGAAATAATTACTATAGTCAAGATAGTTAACACATCCATTTTTGCACCTGGGTTTTTAACTACAATATAAGAAAGTTTGTGGGATTTTATGGATAAAATAGATATTTTAGAAAAGTATTCTCTTTCTAAAATAGATATTTTAGAAAGATATTCTCTGCAGAAAGATTGAAGTCAGAATATGTAAGAGAAAAATTACACAAGATCTAGAGAATTAGAAGTAAATGAATGAGGAGGAGAGTAGGGGAAATGACATGTAAATTTTAAAGATATTTACAGGGTAGAAGTTACAGTATTTGGTGCTCTCTTGGAAGTGAAGTTTTAAGTGAGAGAGAGAGGATCTCTGGTATGTAAATTAACAGACACTTATATAGAAAGCAAGTGGGGAAAGCAAAAGTGCACTGAAGATTATCCATTACTTTAGACATGCTGAATTTTTGGTTCCAATGTGAGAATCAGGAGGCACAAAAGGTAAAAATTATGAAGCAGAGCAAGAAATTAGGTTTGCTAGGTAAATTTTGGATTAACATTTGAGCTTGTGCCTTCTCTCAGACTATTGCCTTGACCCTCAGCTCTAGATGACTTCAATAGCCATTAATATAGACTGGGATAAGAACAAATACTGGTCAGTGGAAGAAGGCCTGAAGGTATACAAAGAATCCACTGCCCTTTAGGAGGTGCGACTTGGACATGTTTTAAGGTTCAGCTGCTGTATACCCAAAGGCCTAAGGGTGATTGAAACATTTTTTTGTTTTGGGGCCCTTTCTTGATCATTGTGCTCAGAATTTTGCCAACTTCCTCTCCAGATAATGTGGTGGTAGCACTGGTGGTGGTGATGATACATGCAATGTTACAATTTAAAAGTATTCTAAATATAGCTTTCTAGACTTAAAAAAAAATACCACTACTTGGAATTTTCTAAAGTCAGACTTGATCTCATTATATCCCATCTCTTGTATCCCAGGGTGCATGCCTGGCTTACTACATACATACTCGTATTCTGGATAGGATTCTATCAAATGATCGAATTTAAATAACTTCGAGTTTTCTTGTAAACCCAGGGTTTCAATACTATATAATGCTATAAATTACTGTCCTTACTGCTATGTTGATTTGACAATACATAAGGCAAACTTTGTGTCACAATGCCCTGAAATTGTGGTGAGGTATATTGTTGAAGGCAGAGGAAAAGGGACAAGCAGTATAATATAGAAAATATTGATAATTTAGTCTAGACATATAATATGAATTAATTTTGACTAATTACTAAAAGGAGTCAAGAGACTCCCAGAAGCCATATTCCTGGGAGGAAAAGAAAAAAAGTGGATTTCCTTTTCAGAGAGCAAGCACAGTGAGAATGATGTCTTGCAAAAGATTAAGAAACAAACAAAATGCAAGCCCTTACCTAGGTCACATTCAAGATGTACGCCCTTAGAGTCAGCCTCTACAATCTATTCTTTTAGCCATAGAGCTATATCTTTGGGGAAAAGTTTCATAAGACATTTTTCTTTAGAAAACACATCACTTATTTAGGAGAATAAAAAGTCATGCCAGAATTAAATCTTAAAATAAATTTTTCACCTGGGATCTTATATAAGAAATATAGTTCTCCATGTTCCTTACAATAGCTTTGTGGTGAATGACAAATTCATTTCCATGTGGCCATTTATTATAACAGCCTTTGGCCAAAGCAGAGGATGTAATATAATAAAGGATCTCAGAGAAAGTGATAGTGTATGGAACTAACTACTTCTATCTAAGTATATAGCGTACTGCTAGGCTAACTCACTCTATGGGAAAAAATTGCAATTGAATTGCTGACCTCTTTGATTATCTTCTCTAAAGGTCACAACCTCAAACAGACTTTTCCTATAGCACAACAGTTCATTCAACAATATACTCTAAATGTTTCAAGTGCTGTACTCTGTGTTGAAGAAAGACTAATTTGTACCCTTTATAAAACAAAAATTTGAAATGGAGCCAATGTTCTATATGATTACCAACATTTTTGTACATACATTTGCCTTATTTTTGACAAAATATAAGCAAGAAGTTACTTCATAAAGTCATTTTATATATAACATAAATGTAGATATGAAAGATGAAGTCCACATAGGTGGAAGCTGAGCCCACTTGCTCACGTCCCCAGCGTGGATTTTCAACTGATCGCCCAACAATTGACTTGAACAATCAATGGCATCTTAGTTGATATGAATTTTTGAAGGTAAGGAGCGCAGAAGAGGCTGTGCACCATCCAGTATGATATTTTACAAGTTGAAAGGAAATACCCTGCACAATGTGCCTGATGCAAAGGAGAGCAGAGAAATGGAAGTGCAGTTTAATGGCTCCTACCTCTCCTGTAGCAGGCACCCAGGTCCTACACAGGGAACCCCCAATCCTAACTGGGAGAGACTTGGGAGGATATAAGGAGTCTGGGAGATTCAGGCTGCATGCACACACACAGCAAGGAACAAGTCCATGGCTTCAGCACCGACCAGGAGAGTCCAAGACAGAAATTCTGTCTCTTAAGACTGTTGGAGGCACTGGAAGGCTGTGGCCAGCCCTGAGCAAGAAAGGCTTTTTGTCTTTTGGGAAAGTGGAGTGCATGGAGAGCAGGGCAGTGGCTCAGACTTGTAGTGTCGGTGCCACATAGGGACTTTTCTTTAAGAGGGGAGCTCAGGTATGGCAGGTATGGCTGAATAGGGAACCAGTGCATGCAAATAGCTGCCCTGCTAACAAACAAAGAGGCCAGATTCAAAGCATAGTTCATGCCCACTGAACCCAGCTTGTCAGGAAGAGTAGAAGGCTGTGTGGTGAAGGGGTTTGGAGGCCTCACAAGGCATGGCTGGCAGTGGGGTTGCTGCATGGAGAATGGAGTGTTTGAATCTGAACCTCCTGTGGGAGCAGTGAGCCAGGAACTGGAAGGGCTAGAGCTGAGCACCTGAGATCCTGAGCAGCCAGGCAGGGCCACCCAACCACACAATAGAAACCTCTGGAAAGGGGAACTTGTGTCCATTTCACACCTGCAGGATTGCAATCCCTGCAAAACAGTAAGGCCTGGCTCAAGAACCCCATGTTGAATGCATATCTTCAGGGAAAAGAAAGAAAATCTCCAAAGGAGCCCTTTATAAACTTTGATCAGATACTCTATACTGGCTCCTAGTCAGGCCATATTCAACTGAAAACAGCAGAACAGAGAGATTAGGAATTGGTGCAGCAAGAGTTATTCAGGGCCCTGCCCAGCCTCATCTGGCCCAAAGAGCTGCCATCAGCACCAAGCAGGAAAGAGCTGACCCTTTTACACAGATTGGCCCCTCACACGGAACAGACAGCTAATTACCAGAACTATACAATAGTGGAAATAACCTGGGAGGGACCAAAACACATGATGCAGGGTTAGGGAACACAACCACCATCTTCCCTGAATGCTGAACAGCACCTCCTGGGGGTTGATCCAGGGATCCCACCCTCCTGATTACACCAGAGGCCCCCTCTGGAGGCAGGTGGAGATGGTACATGCAGTGCTGTTGGACATTAAATGAACGACCTCTGGACCTTGTGCTGAGAAAAAGCCAACAGGGAAGAACAGCAGGGACCAGCCAAGCCTGAAAAAGACAGCCTCAGACTGTTAATCACTTGTAGCCTTGAATAGGCTGCCTAAAGTTAGACTGGGATACCAGCTGACATCAAGGATGGATTCTGAAGGAGAAGACAGTAGAACAAAAAACACTAGACTCTGCTGAGATGAATTCTACCTCATTTATTTTTATTATTTGCACTATTTTTTCTCCTACAAAGCTTTTTAACATGTTTTTTGTCTTCAATTTTGTTTCTATTATTTCATTATTTCTTATTTTATTCTTCCCTCTCACATCATTTTACCTTCATCCTTCTCTTATTTATTTTGTTTTAAATTTTATCTTTTCTCTTTCTACACATGGTCTCTATTCCTCATTCTTACAATTTCATCTCCCTCCATCCTCTCAAAACCACCTTTCTATTCATAAATCATCTCACATTCTTTTTCCCTTTCTTACAATATCCTTACTGTTATTCCCTCTTTATTAATATTTGCTTGTTTGTTATTGATACTTCAGTTGTTGTTGCATTTCTTCAATACTCTTCTTAGATGTTAACTATTTTTTTATTTATGTTGTTTTTATTTTAAATTTCATATTTTACTGTTCACCTGTCCCCTTCCTTTTGTCTTCCTCCTGCCCTGTCTTATTTTCATTTTAAATTTTATCTTATCCTTTCTTATCCTCTTTCCTAACCGTTATGCTTATTATTTCTCCTCACCCATCCTATAAATCAGCTTTCTTTCCTTTAAACATCTCAAAATCTTTTTTTCTTTTCTTTCTTATAATATTATTATTCCTTTTCACCTTTACCAATCTTTGTTCCTTTGTCATGGATACCAATGAGGTGATTATTTTGCTGCAATTTGGTTCCTATTTTTTCACTATTTCTTTTTTTTCCAAACCCCATATGGTGTTATTTCCTTGTCTTAATCTAATTGTTCTTTTTTCCTACCTATTTTACTGACAAAAAAGACTTTAAAACAAAGGCTACAGTAAGAGACAAAGAAGGTGATTACATAATACTCAAAAGACTTGTCCAACAAGAGGATATGGTCCTTGTAAACATATATACACCCAAAAGAGAGTGCCTGTATACATAAGGAAAATCTTAGAGGACTTTAAGGAGATCGACATCAGTACAGTCACTGTAAGTAGGGGATTTTAACACCCTACTGTCGACAATGGACAGATTGTCCAAGCCAAAAATCAACAAGGATATTGCGGTATTGAATAAAACCCTAGATCTAATGTACTTAATTGATGTTTATGGAGTATTTCACCCCCCAAAAGCAAATGCACATGGATCATTTTCAAAGATAGACCTTATGGTAGGACACAAAACAAGCCTCAACAAATTCAAGAAAATTGAAATTATATTAACATATTATCAGATCACAATGGGTTTGAAACTAGAAATCAACCTCAAGGAAAAAACTCAAAAACATTCAAATACATGGAAACTGCATAACAGGTTATTTAATAATGAATGGGTTAACAATGAGATCAAGGAGGAAACCAAAAAGTACCTGGGAACAAATGACATGAACACACAACAACCCAAAACCTATGAAACACGGTGAAAGTAGTACTGAGAGGAAAATTCATAGCAATATAGACATACCTAAAGAAGATAGAAAAATCTTAGATAAACAATTTAACCTTACATCTAAAAGAACTAGAGAAACAACAACTAACAAAGCCCTTTGTTCAAAGAAGGAAGGAAATAATCAAGATCAAAGCAGAATTAAATGACATAGAGACTAAAATAAGTAAATAAATAAATAATATAAGGATCAATGAATCCAGGGTCTGGTTCTTGTGAAAAATAAATAAAATTGACAAAATTTTACTCAGAATCATTAAGAAAAAAAGAAGAAGACCCAAATAAATAAAATCAGAAATGAAAGAAGAGAAGCAGCACTGATACAACAGAAATACAAAGGATTATAAGAAATTACTATGAACAACTATATGCCAAGAAATTGGACAACCTGGGCAAAATGGATAAATTTCCAGAAACATACACTCTTCCAAAACTGAATCAAGAAAAAGCAGAAAGCCTGAATACACTGATAACAATTAGTGAAAATGAAGCAGCAATCAAAAAACTCCCAAGAAACAAAAGCCCTGGACTGGATGACTTCATAGGTGAAATTTACCAAATACTCAAAGAAGAACTAACTCCTATTCTTCACAAAGTATTCCAAAAAAATTCAAGAAGAGGGAAGAATCCCAAACTCTTTTTACAAGGCTAGTATTACCCTAATTCTAAAACTACATAAAGACACAACAAAGAAAGAAAATTACAGGCCAATATCTTTGATGAACATACATGCGAGAACCCTTAACATAATATTGGCAATCTGGATTCAACAATATATTAAAAAGATCATACACCATGATCAAGTAGGATTTATTGCAGGGATGCAAAGAGAGTACAATATTTGTGAATAAATAAACATAATACACCACATAAAGTGAAGGACAAAAACCACATGATCATATCAGTAGATGCTGAAAGAGTATCTGATAAAATTGAGAATCATTTATGATTTAAAAAACACTAGAAAATCTCAACATAATAAAGACCATATATGAGAAACTTACTGAAAGATCATACTCAATGGGCAAAAAATAAAGCTTTTCCCTTAAGATCAGGAACAAGACACGGTGTCTGTTTTTGCCATTCATTCAACATAGTACTGGAAGTTGTAGCTACAGTAATCAGAAAAGAAGAAATAAAAGGCATCAAAATTGGGAAGAAAAAAGTAAAACTGTCAATATTTGCATATGACAAGATAGAGTACATAGAAAGCCCTATAGCCTCCACCAAACAACTACTTGACCTAATAAATGAATTTGGCAAAGCAGTGAGATACAAAGTCAATATTCAGAAATCAATTGCATTTTTGTACACCAACAATGGAATATCAGAGGGACTAGGGAAAAATCCCCTTTATTGTAGTAACAAGTAAAATAAATTACCTAGGAATATATTTAATCAAGGAGGCAAAAGACCTATGCTTGGAAAACTATAGAACACTGAAGAAAGAAATTGAGATGATACAAATAAATGGAAGCATATACCCTGTTAATGGATTGGAAGAATTAACATCATTAAAATATCCATACTAACAGAGGAAAGTGGTGGGGGGAAGGCAGAGACAAATGTATTTGGAAAAATAAATTATTTTTTAAAAAATATCCATACTAACCAAAGCAATCTATAGATTTAACATGATTTCTTTTAAAATACCAACAGCATATTTCACTGATGTAGAAGAAATACTCCAAAAATTTATATGGGAACTGAAAAGACCCCTAATAGCCTCAGCAATCTTGAGAAAGGAAAACAAAATAGCAGAGATCATGCATGACACCTCATATAAAACCATACTACAAGGCCACTGTAATGAGAACAATCTGGTACTGGCATGAGAACAGACATAGATCAAAAGAACAAAATAGAGAACACAGAAATAGACACGTGTCTCTATGGTCAATAAATATTTGACAAAGGGGGCACAAGCATACAATAGTAAAAACAGTCTCAATAAACAGTGTTGGGAAAACTTCACTGGTACATGCAACATAATGAAACTATACCACCAACTTATGCCACACACCAAAATAAACTCAAAATGGATAAAAAAATGAATATAAGTCATGATACTGTACAAATCCTAGTAGAAAAGAGAGGCAATAAAATTTCAGTTGTCCCACACAGCAATGTTTTTGTTGATATATCTCCTAGGGCAAAGGAAATAAAGGAACCTGTAAACAAATGGGTCTACATCAAATTAAATAGCTTCTGCATGGCTTAAAAAACCATCATCAAAATAAAAAGGGAATTTACTGTATGGGAGAACATATTTCCAATGATACATTGAACAAGGGTTTAATCTCCAGAATATATAAAGAACTCGTACCACTCAACATGAGGAAGGCAAACAATCCAATTAAAAAATGGGCAAAGGATTTGATTGGATACTTCTCCAAGGAGAACTTACAGATGACCTACAGATATAGGAAAAGATGCTCAACATCACTAACCATCAGAGAGATGCAAATTAAAACCACAATGAGACATCACATTATTCCTGTCAGAATGGTTATCATTAATAAATCAACAAACAAGTGCTGATAAAGATGTGAGAAAAGGGAACCCTAATGCACTGTTGGTGGAAATGCAGACTGGAATAGCCCCTGTGAAAACGTGGAATTTCCTGAAAAAAATTAAAAATGGAGCTGCCTTTTGACCCAGCAACTGCACTGCTGGGAAAACGAGGTCTGTCCAGAGGATATCCAACCATGCAATGCCAAAATAGAGACATTTCTTGAAGATACGAAATACAGGAAACATTGTACATATGACAATGGCACCGCAGCCCCCTCAGAGTAGGCACCTTGGGACCTCACACAGTTATCCCATTTGTCATCAGCTGCCCCATCGTATTTTCCTGAATTTCATAGATCATCTGAAATCTCTTTCCTTTTAAAGGTGATTTAGTTTTGGGAAAAGCCAGATTTGGTGCCCTGCAAAATCTGGGCTGTAGAGGGGCTAAGTTACCTCGGTGATCTGTTGTTTTGGCAAAAAACTCCGCACAAACTGTGATGCTTGAATGGGTGCACTGTTATAGTGAAGTTGCCAATTACCAATTGCCCATAGCTGTGGCATTCTGAATCATCTGAATAGTTTCTGCAGAGGAATGTTCAAACTTATTGCAAAATTTGATGCAGATTTTTTGCTCAACTCACTCGGTCATTTTGAGTATCATGGCCACACAGTACACATGCTCACTCAATAGCATCTACCATCCTCACTGACTGGCACAATGAAATCCTTGTTGTTCACACATGCACATTCCAGTCCATTTCTCTTTGCTGCTAGTTCACACTGATGTCACATTAAATGTTCTTGTTATATTAACAATGGCTAAATTTTTACCAGACAGAGATCCTATACCCTAAGAATCCTGAAGCACCAGTTCAAAAGAACTTATGCACCTCTATGCTAATAGCAACACTATTTACAATAACCAAGAGCTGGAAACAGCCTAAATGCCCACCGGTGCTGTATTTACACAGTGAAATACTACACAGCAAAGAAAGAAGGAACTCCTACCTTTTGTGACAGCAAAGAAGAAGGAACTGAAGAACATTATGCTAAGTGAAATAAGCCAATTGGTGAAAGACAAATACCATATGATCTCACTTATAAGAGGAATCTAATGAACAAAATAAACTAAAAAGGAAAACAGAACCAGAAACATGGCACAGAATGACAGTGGCCAGAGCCAGAGTGGCTAGGGTGGGGGAATAATGATGGAAAGAAGGGGAAGGGACTAGTCAAAAACACATATGTGAATGATTCATGAACATAGACAATGGTGTGAGGATTTACTGTGGGAGTAGGGGGCAGGCTGGGTGAAGGAAGGTACAAGGGAAAAACTGGGACAACTCTATTAGAACAACAATTTAAAAAAGAAAGAAAACATTTTCAGTGTTAGAAATCTGGAATAGTAATCAAGAATATGCAAATACATGTTAGCTTTTTGCATATAAAAATAAATGTGAAATTTTAACATTAAAAAAATAGTTTACTATAAAGAGGTAAAGTGGCAATTTTAACGAAAGATTATAGCAAATATATCTTGCAAGATATTTTAATCTGCCATAATTATATTTAGCTGATTTCTCCTAGAGACAGTTGCCAGTAGTTACCCGTCTTAACTTACACTATTTAATCTAGTCGCACTCAACATTACTTTTCATTTGTAATCTTCCTCAATGGTGTGTTCTCTGTCTAGCTCTGGCTCCCCTATTTCCTCATAGATTACCTCCTTTTTGCCACCTTAGGATATAGGAACCAATCCATTTTCTTATTTACTCTACCTTATCTCAAAGTGAGTTTTCTCAAGTCTGGAAAAATGTTGACTTCTGGTAAGGCCTGACTGCAACTGGAATTATTTTTTTTTTTGAAAATTTTATTTATTTACTTTTTTAGAGAGAGGGGAAGGGAGGGAGAAAGAGAGGGAGAGAAACATTGATATGAGAGAGAAATATCAACTGGCTGCCTCTTGCACGTGCCCTGACTGGGGACCTTATCTACAACCCAGTCATGTGCCCTGACCAGGAATCAAACCTGCAACCCTTCACTCTGCTGGGTGATGCCCAAACAACTGAACTGCATGAGTGAGGGCTGGAATTATTCTTAAAAGCTAGATTATTATGCTTATTTACCTTTTAGTTTTAATTGTCCTAGTGACTACATATTCACCCAACAACAAATGAAGTTTAATAATTATTTATTAAACACATATTTACAGCCTTGGCTTTCTGTGTTTTAAACACAAAAACAAAACAAAATAAAACTTATGAAGCAGTATGCCTACATCAGTAAGGAGGAATTTGGCAGTGATGGATGTAGAGGCTCCTTAATTTCCCCTGCCTACTGCTAATTCTTTGGGTGTTGGCCTACTATCTCTGACCTGATGCTTTTCTTTTACACTTAGCTTTTCAAGAAAAATACAGAAATCTTTATAAAAGCCAATACTGAGGGATTTATTTTCTATCCAAACATATTAAAAGAAAATATATTTTGCACATTGTTCTGTAATACAGTTTTAATGACTTGACCAAAAACAGTTTTTTTATTGTGGTGGCGGTGATGGTGGTGGTGTGTTTCAGTTTTGATATCCCTTATGTTAGCGCAGTAAATTACAAGGAGGTTTATTTATTTATTTATTTATTTATTTTATTAGAATTTGGGAAAATAGAATAATAACCTCGTACTTTGACCATCTCCAGCTGACATCTTTTATAAGAGCTCATCCTTCGTTCTCATTTTGTAGGGAGGGGTTTTCTGAAGAAAGCACTTATTTCACCCCATAATTACCTTCTTCAATTTATCACAGAGAGATTGTTTTTATTCGGAGGGTAATATTTTAAAGGCTAATCTTTGTATTTTTTTTTTTTTTTTGCATTCAATCCCCATAATGATTACTGAGTGTGAGCTAGTTCTGTTTTTGTACCAATGTAGTATCATTCATTAAGTACCTGTGGAAAGAATTCTTTTATCCACCCTCAGGGTCTGATATGCATTAGTTTAAAGTACTTCTAAGTATCAGGTATATAGCATATAGGGACATATACTTATCAAATACTGCTGTTCACTGCCTGACCAAGAATGTAAAAATACAAATTAATATTTATAGAAACAGGCATAATAATAGATACTTGTACTATTTCTAAAGTGTATTCACTTTCTATTACTCCTCTCCATGACTTTTTTTTCTCTTTTATTCTAAATACACAGTTTGATAATTTGGACCACACAGAAATTGTTTTGAATTGAAGGTTGTATTGAGCAGTACTGGCATATTGAGTTAGAAACAAAATTAACATCTTTCATATGAGTTGCCCTTTGCACTTAGAAAACACTTTTAGCTACAGTGTCACATTTGATTTTGTAACAATCAACCTAGAAAGTGTTTTCAAACAACACATCTCCTAGGGCATACTATAGGTAGGGGTGACGGTGAGGATGAGCAGGGCAGGGGTCAAAAGAAAGTGGAAGTACAGAGTCTGTGACCTATGACCTATATGTAGATATTTTGAGTAAGATCCTGCAATGCTACTCTTGTGGATTTCTAATACACCGGTAGTTGTAAGTCAGTGGCCCGCAATAGTCGTTTGCAAAATATGGCCCCCACATCAGCTTTGATTTAGTGAAAATGCAGATCTCTAGGCTCCATCCCAATGCACTGAATCAGAAAGCCCAAGGCTGTATGGCAATCTGTCTTTTGAGAAGCTCTGCCGAGACTCTGACACATGCAAAAGTGTCAGAGTCTCCACTAATCCCTGTACACCAGAGACTAATCCCTGGTCTACAGCCCTGGATCACAATATCATGAGGGAATCAGATCACCTGCATTAGTGCCTGAGCTTCTTACAGGCCTACCAAATTAGCCCTTCATAAAGGAGGAAGAAATCTTTGCAACTGAATTTTTAAAAATTCTATAGATAAATCCAATCAATATGTGTTAAAGTTTGAGAAGCACCAATGTGGTCTACTTTGTAAATTTTGTTATGAACTAAATTTCTGAATTTTCCACCTTCTGGCCTATTCAGTCTTCTCTCCCAAAATTTCTGCCTCCTTTTTTTTTTATTCCTATATTTTGTACTGTAGTTAAAAAACACTTAACCCCACAATGACCCCTCAGACTAATGAGATCTAAAGTACTCTCACATTAAAGAACTGGTCCTCTGGAAATCTTTATTCATTTTTCCAGATAGTAGTTACAGATATATCAAAATGTAGACTGATATTAATACTGACCCCTATTGCATTTGCTCTCTTTCAAGTCCACCCTCCACACTGCAGCCATTCTTCCATCTAAAGTTTTAATATGATTACGTCTCTTTCCTACTCAAAAATATTTAATAGCTTTCTGGTCAAAATATACAACTTATATATTTGTGAGAATAATTGAGATCTGCTCTTCCCTCAGCTGCTACCAATCCATGCCCCAGCTTTGCTCTATTATCATGTGCTCAGCTATATGTGGGGATTCTCACATTGACTTGTTTGTTCTTTCATATTCTAGATCTCTCACTCAGTCTTGGCTCCTCATAGAATTCCTTCTTTCCCATACTCATATACTAAACTCAACTCTACTCAATTTTCAAGGGATGCAAGCCACTCTTGCCAGCAGAAGCTGCTCTGTCTTGCCATGTCCTAAAAACATAATCACCAAATTTGAGTTCATTTAATTTCCAGTAAATACTACATACTTAAGACCCACCCTTACCACTTCTCATTGTTCCTAAATCTATTATTGGGCTCAAATATTAGGATCCCAAATATATACTACAGCAGGTTGATTATACACAAAATTGTAAACTGGGATAAGGTGCTATATACAGCAAAAGAATTCCAAGATATTTATAATTATTATGTTTTTCACATGTTCAGAAATGGCAGGGGCGATATTGAGAATGGATTGCAAAACTTATATCAGAAAATAAGGAAAATGCTGGTGGATTGGGCCAAATTATTGATAAAGACTCTGAATTTAGTACATACATGGTGGGGCAAAAGTAAATTTACAACTGTGAGACACAACTCAGTTTGTTCTTCCAAATGAAAGAAAAAGAAACTCCTTCAGGACAAAAGCTAGATGAACTGGAGGCAAGCAATTTATCAGGTAGAGAGTTTAAACTAATGATTATAAGGATACTCAACAGCATGAAAAAATACATAGAAACCTTAAAAAAAGTCAGAAATAAGGAATGCAATATCAGAAATAAATAATACAGTGGAAGAAATAAACAGTAGATTAAATGAAGCAGAGGATCAAATCAGTGATTGAGAAAATAAGGTAGAAAAAGACATCCAAGCAGAGCATCAAAAGAAAAAAAAAAGAATTTTGAAAAATGAGGAGAGTTTAAGAAGCATGGTGGACAACATGAAGCATGACAACATTATGGGCATGGTAGGGGAAGAGAGCAAGCAAGGGATCAAATGAGCAAACTGAACTAACAAGGAAAATGGGGACACACTCATAGAGGGAGAGCAAGATGACAGTTAGTGGAGGTGGCAGGAGGTGAAGGGCTGGATGGTTTGAGCAAAAAAGAAGGACTAATGGACATGAACAAAAATGTATTGATTGCTGGTGGGGGTGGGGATTTAAGGGGACTACATGGAAAAAGAAATCAATACAATAAAGATTACATAAAAAAACACTTTATTCTTGCCTTATCATTTATCAGTTATTGTATTATTTTTCTATGAGCAACAATAAACCTACTTTTGCCCTGTCTTGAATTAGTTTGAACAACTAAACTGGGAGTGTCCCTACTGTTTGCTCCTTTATTTGACTGAAAACTGATCCCAGGTGTCACCTACATAAAAGAAGTTGAGACAATAGAACTCTCTTGGTAAATTATAAATGAAGGAATCAAGTGGATCAGAAAGAGACTATGGATTTAACATGGACCTGCTCACTCACGCATACTTCACAAAGCTCTATGGATTGGCTCTTGACACCATAGACCAGGGGTCGTTGTCCTAACATTAAAATTTGTTATGTCTCTTTATTTTTTCCACTGGACTATAAATCCTTCAAAAGGCTAAATTATTCAACCAATTTATCTTCATACTAAACCCATATTACATTTTTTTAAGTGAGTCACCACAGCCTGCTTAATTTTTGTTTTAAGCCACATTATTAAATATAAATTTCATGACCAACATTTAATATTATTTTAAATGTTTTCTTAATTGCATTAATGATATATGTTAGCTATTATTCATTAACTGCTAATTTTGATATTCACACATACTGATCCATTATATTCCATTCTTTATAATTTCTCTATGTATTGCATTATATAGATATATTTATACACATATTTTACCATTTAAATAGTTTCTAGTTTTTCCCTACAATCAAAAATATTTTCACAGTCATCCTCTTATGTGTTTTCTGGTGTGTGTGAACAAAAGTTTATTTACGGGTTTTCTCTTCCACCTAAATCTGAATTTATAAATTTTAGTGTACCTGAAGTTTAATTTTACTAATTTCCATCAAAATAATCTAAAATAATGTAATATTTGTTTTTTAATATTTTTCTTAACATTTAAGAACAAATAAATAGTTGAATAATTGCTATTATTCATTCACTGAAAACTTTTTCTATGCTATTGGCTATATTTCCCCTTTTGTGATGTGTCTT
Organism: Pteronotus mesoamericanus; assembly: GCF_021234165.1. Taxonomy (NCBI): domain Eukaryota; kingdom Metazoa; phylum Chordata; class Mammalia; order Chiroptera; family Mormoopidae; genus Pteronotus; species Pteronotus mesoamericanus. The sequence continues at coordinate 26,204,428 of NW_026555245.1, read as the reverse complement.
CATATACATAGCCCATTTCTCTTAGGGTTTTTTAATCAAACATTTTATATATTCTGTATGCTAATACTTGGCCAATAATGCTAATACTTGATCAGTAATTTGTGTTACAAATATCTTCGAATTCCTGATTGAACATTAATATCATATATGATATCCTGTGTCCTGTAAAAAAAGGTTAACTTAATTAATCAAGTCTATCATAATGTCCTATGTTTGCTCTGAGGTCAAAACAACTACCACCTACACATTTTTTCTTAAATTTCTGTCTTTTACTCATCTAAAAGTTACACTTCAATAACGTTTGAAGTAAATATCTCAGAACATTTTTAAATATAAAAGTTTTTGGGAGCTGGGGTTGTTCGGGGGGGGGAATGGGAACAACAGTAACTGAACAACAATAAAAATAAATAAATTTTTAAAAAGTCAATTATCCTAGCGCTGTTCCTTAACTAGTTCATCACTACTCAATGATTGGCAACGGTGCCCATATAATATAACAACTTTTTATGTAAGCTTTTCTTTATTTCTGTGCTTTTAACTCTGATAAATAGATTTTTAGATCTATATGTCAGACCACATGTAATTTTATGCTTCATTTCAATATCTATTATATTTAATTCCCTTATCCGTTTCTACTTATATATATTCTTTTAAATATTGTTAAATTTTAAATTCCTATGTAAATTTCAGAGTATTTGATTAGCTCCACAAAGATCAGTTTGGGTTATTGATTGGAATTGCATTAAATGTATGGAATATTATGGAAAAAGCTGACATCTTTATGAAATGTATCTTCTCTTTTATAAACATGCTATAATATTCCATTTATTCAGATCTACTTTAAAGTTCTTTATAATATTTTTTCAATAATGTTTTATAACGTCTTAATAAAGACCCTATTCTTATTTTTAGATTCATTTCATATACATATTTATGCTATTATAAATATCATTTTCTTGGTCTATTGCATTTTCTAATCAGTCATTTTGATGTACATAGTTTAAACGTTTTAAACACTGACAAACAATAAATAATCCTGATTAATTATCTACAAATAACTATATTTTTGGCAAGTAAGAAAAAAATATATTTTTTATAATTTACTTGACAACCCCTATTTTAAATTAATGTGGTAGCTAGAACTTCTAGTAAAATATTAAATAATGGAAATGATAATAGGTACCTTTCTCCTTGTTGGAAATATTTGTAATATATTAACATAGATCATATTTTCTGTGAGATATTGACATGTATATTTATTGGGATGAATACATTATATTTTATTTTTAATTTACTATATAGGTTCTTTTTTAGCATAAATGTGTGTTGCATTTTATTATATGATTTTTCTGCACTTAATTGGATCATAATGTAAATTTTTCTCTCATTTTGTTTATATGTTGAACTATATTAATAGTTTTTTTAATGTTGAAATTTTCCTGCAGTTCTTTGATAATGTATACTGACCATTAGGTAGTATCTTTTTAAATTCATTCATGCCATTAAATTTGTTAATGTTTTCTTTATAATTTTTAATGTTAATAAATGAAATTGGTGCATAATTTCTTACTCTTGTTTTTTCCTAATTTTTGAGAAGATATACTAGCTTCATAAGTAAATTTGATAGTTTCCTCTTTTTTTTTTTCTTTGAAATATCTAGTGTAAAATGATGTATCTTTTGTACGTTGAAAGTTTAGAAATCCTTTCATGTAAAACTACTTGGGCCTTGTAGCACACTTCTGTAATGGTACAAACAACATTCCTTCAGCTCACTTAAGCTGCAACTGAATTTGACAGTTTTTTAGATCATTGTCTCTATTTTTTCCTGTCTACGAAACCAAAAAATTTCTAGTATTCTATTCCCAGATCCAGACAAAAAGTGAGGAGAAGTTAATCCTTCAACCTATGAAGTAGGAAGTTGGGAGTTAAATGGTGAAGTGCACTTATCTACAGGAGTTAAAGAGGAGCCTTCTACAGACTGACTTACAGGATATCCAGAGGGGTTTAGTTCCATTTGCCCATTTAGAAACTAGATTAATAAGACATCCTTTATTCATTTTCCCTGTTTTTCTCTCTTCCTTGCTTATCTCCCTTACTTCTGCTTCCAAGGATCCCTCCCAAATAAATTACCATATCAAATCTTGTTTAAGGTTTTGCTTTTAGGAGTAGCAAACTAGTCCATGTAATTGTGGAAGAGGAGGCCATGAAAGGCCACCCTCAGGACGGGATTTAGAACTGTATCACTCACTGACCAGGTGGTTCTAGGATCTCATTACTGGTATAAATTGATACTTCCAACTCCTGACAAGCTCAACTGTGACAATTACTAATCTGTTTTTCCTAGTCTGTTATGGATTAGGAGATACAGAAGAAGAAGTAAAATTGACTCATGCAGAAGCTCTCTCACATTTGACAGGAATGGAAAAAAATGGTAATTATGAAGATTGTCATTTGCTTGGATTTGTTAATGACTGTGAAAGCCTTTTTAAAAGGACTGACAGGTACAGGTTAACCAATTTTTCATTCTGTGCATGCTCTAAAAATGTGAAGGTCTCCAGAACTGTGTTAGGAAAATAACTCTCATCTCCTGTAGGAGCAGTGAAGACTGTGCGGATAATCAGGACAAGAATTTCACTAGAAAGGTGGCAAATTTTCTAAGGGGACTGAATAAACAGCCTTGATAGAACTCCTATAAAAAATTAATGTCTTAACAGGGAATATAGAAAACCCTGATAGTAGAGATTGATTCATTTGGGTGGAAGTGCCTTAGAATAGATTCTACTAATAGTATTAGCCAGCAGAAGGAATTCTCTCATTCTTCCTTAGTAAAGGGTCACCTCATTTTGCCTGGAGATCATTAAAATAACTCACAGAGATTTTTTAAGAATATGATGCCTTCTCCAAAACATCTCCTCCTGACTTCTCTTTTTGCCTCTAGACAATAACTAATATCAGATCTTTGCATAACCTGAATGAAGTATACAAGAAAAAAGAGATGCAGCAACTGGTTAACAAGTAACAGCTGAAACAGTGGAACAGAGTAGGTTTGGGTTTTAGAATGTTGAAATGGAAAGTATGTGTAAAATATGAGCCTAGAGAGGGTAGATTTTATCAACATAAGAGACATATGCTATACTTCAGAATTTAACATTCCAACAAATCTGGAGTCAATTCTAAAACTCCACCAAGATGGCTCTTCATATTTAGACATAATGACAGCCTTCACTAAATAGGTAGAGATGTTCAATCTTGCTAGCAGAGTATTGAAGAATGGGTTAGAAGACACATGGAGTTAAACATATCTATTATACTTCACTGGAGAATCTGCCACCTGATTATAACTAGAGAAGAGGCTAGAGCATTTTCCTTTCAGTAAGGGTAATATTTGTGCAGGCACTGCTAATCCTTGAAAGGTTTCTTTGAGGCTCTTCTCAAAGACCAGGGTTGGCAAATGAGATTTTGCTTAGTACAGGGACTGTTGTTATCAGTGAAAATGATGAAATTTTGGACTCTCAGAGGGCAAGTGGTTAGCAATTATCAGAAGCAAGGTGGATTTAATTACTACAATAGACAGTAAGAATATACTGAAAACTGGTAACATTTGACATGCCAGAAGCTATGAATTTAGGCATAAACAATGATGCTCTTAGGACAAGATTATGTGGGCAACAATTAAGTGCGATTATTGAATCTTATGATAAGAGAGAAAAACAAAAGCTGGTAGTCGGAAAGTTCATGTCTGTTGCCACAGTAAGAAAATCACCAGCCTTTGAGCAGTTACCAGATCTGAGACAGCAAGTGAGATTGAGAAGCCATTGGTGAGATTAGGAAATCTGAAAAGATTTTTCTCTATCATCTAAAAAGATGTAAAATATATATTCCTCTAATTCTTGCCCAAAGGAATCTGCAATTATTTATTATAATAGCATGTCTGAGAAAAGGGGATACCTAGATATTTTGAAGGCTATTAGATTCAGAGTCTAAACTGTCACATATTATGGAATATTATGATTTGTATGACTCTGGGCAAATAGTTTTTAAGGATCCAGTTTATATAAATAAATTTATATTAAAATACATTGTAAAATACATAAGATTATTTGAAGTATATTAATTTATCTATAAAGTCCTAATAATTGGTAGAAAGGAAGTGGTTATGATTTTGTCATTTTCCAATCATTGTACCTGAAAGCACTTAGCAGTATCTATTTCTGTTCAGATCCAGGAACTATGGTCTTAATATACTTTATTATCAAATATGCCATTACTGGCTAAGTTCATATCTTCCACAGTGGAAAATGGAAGCAATGTTATTATGAACACAAAATGTCATGGCTATTCAGAATCTATGTTTATTAAAACAGTACAGAGATTCTTGATTCTGAAGTTCCCTAACACCATTATTTAATTCTTGCTAAACTATTACTGCATAGTCATTGTAACATCTGTGAATGCTGGCTTCCAGTGACCCTTTCAAAAATGCAAATATCCCAAGAGAATGAAGGAAATATGAAAGATTTTTTATTTATATTGTTATTGCTATAACTTTTATAGCAAAAAATGTAAACTAAGACATTGTCCAATTTTTTCTTTTCTTGAACTCTTTAGGCCCTAATGACTGCATTCTTGAATGTAGTCTCTTATAGTGTTCACTGTGCCTGCCTCCAAAATACTGTGATCAACACAGGCAAGAAGCCCCTGAGTAAAAGGAGAATAATATAAGTCAAGCAAAAACTGTCCATTCATCACCCAGCATGGCCTAAGACCAACCCAGGGAAGCATACCGTCACTGCCTTGGAGAAATTCAATAAGAGCTTTTTGGTGTTATGAGGCAAAGTTCTCATAAATTTGCAGAGGACATAGGAGCTTGTGGAGGGATCCGGCAATTCCCTTGTTACTAGAAATATGAAGATTTCCTGGGATAAAGAATAGATGCCTGCTGCCACTCTACTCTCCTCAAGTGCTCCAGAGTGGAGGTGACACTACTATTGTAACTCAGAGAAATGAAGACAACTCAAGGGCCCACACAGAAGCTCAATACCAATGGTTGGCAAGGGAGTGTTGGTAGCTCAGCCCCCTGAATATATTTGTGTCCACCATGAAAAAGTTACTACACACCAATCAATCAGCACCTATCTGACAGGTCAATCTCAGCCAATTCTGCAAAAGTAACACTCTTTGTTAGACCACCACATGGAAATGGGTTCTGGGTTGACCACAGAGGTACTGCTCAGAACTCCTTGGGACTTTTCATCAGTGCTCTAAGGGTTGTGGGGATAGGGGTGGTTAGAAAAAAGAAAAATCTGATGGTCAGAAAGGTGGAAACTGGGGCCCCCATGTAAGATTCCTGGATGGCTAGTTCCAGGGACCAGGAGAGCCTAATGATAAAAAAATAAACACAGGATACTTGGTCTTAGCCTGGGGAAAACATCGCATTGCTGGCCCCAGCCACAGACACTAGAGTACCATGACGGACGGGTCTTGGACAGGGGCTTCACTTAATCTATAAGGGCAAAAATATATAATGTTTCTCAGATAAAGTTCCAACCACCAACTCCTCATATAGTATTCAGCAGCTAACAAATGTTGCAATATAACAAAAGAAATAGATTATAATTTTAGTAAACGTATTTCAATGATTCACATTTATTAATTAGTTCATCAAATGTTTTCTAAATTTCTGTTAAAAGGTAGGCTCTATTTACGCTGTGAGTAAAATGTACCTATGTGGAACTTATATATTATCAAGGGAGACAGACACTAAACAAATTACACGAATTAATGCACATACATAATTTATATAACAAACTTATCAAAAATATGTAAAAATGAAGTTTGGTAAGAGAATGAGTGATAAAGTCTAATAATTCCAATATATTGACTAAGGACAGTCTCTCTGTAAAGATGATATTTGAGAAGAAATTTGAAAGCGGTAAGGGATATAATAACGTGAATATCTGGGAGAAGAGAGAATATCAAGTATAAGTTAGGTTAGGGAAGCTTGATAAGGGCCATTTTGGTGGGTTTAATTGTTATTTTTATTTTTTAACTATTTTTCCCAGTTATCAGAGTGTGATTGGCAAATAACAATTGTGTATATTTTGATTGTACAATGTGAATTTTTTAGTATATCACATCATACACACAAACACACATGCACATATATATATATTTACCATGACTGAGTTAACTGGTGAGCTTAAAAAATAACAATGAAGGCTGCATAAGAAGCACATGGAGCAACTATAAGAATAGAAGATAAAGCTTGAGAAGTGACAGGAAGATATAGGGTCTTGTACAATTGTCAGGATTTTATATTTTGTGTTTTGTTAGGAAACCATAAGGGGATGTTTAGTAGAGAATATTGTGACCTAAATTATATTTTTAACACTATCACTTTCATTGTTTTTTAAAGAATAGAATGTTGATGTTAAACACAAAAACCAGAAGATTAGTTAGGAGGCTATTTAAATAGCCTATGTGAAGAATTTATTAAAGTTCATTAGAAATTAAGAGTTAAAGTTCCCCGGTGCTTTGCACAAATAAGTATTTTATAATTATTTGCTTATTGTTTTATATCTACATAATAATTATGTCAATGTTTTTAAAAGCTATTAAATATAAGTTTAATATAGCCACATATTAATCTGCAAAACTGTCATGCTTTATTCAGTTAAAAAACTAATGAAAACCTAAGTTTATAAAAGAAATAACTAAAAGTAATCCAATTCCAATAGAGTTTATAAAAGGAATAACTGAAAGTAATCCAATAGTGTTTATAACATTTTGGAGAGAATACATTTTATAATTTAGAAATGATTGATTCTACTGACAGAAAGATTATTTCCATTTTAGGGGAAATATATTAACCATTATAGGTTTTCAAATTTGTGAAACCAACCATCAGCCATATTTCAAAGGATACTCTAATGAGAAGGCTATATAATGAAACATTCTTAAAACAAAAATAAGATACAAATTTTATGTGATATATTTTTTTCTTAAAATACAGGGAAAATACCTAACATGGAGGAAATTAGCCAATCTAAAATACAGCATACAGATATTGAATAATCATGCTCTTCACCACAGATGATATATCACTATATCTTGCCAGCACTTAATCATTTTTATGGAATTACAATTTGGTTTTCACTAACTGTGATTTACTTAGTGTGGGCTGATTTATGCCATTGAGAATTTGTTTAGTTAATGGAATGTTTTAATTTATGACAGAAGGCAGCATAAAATTACTTTGAATATCTGGATTGCATTACTATTGATTGCTAGTCAAAATTTTAAATGAAACAAAAATGACAGATAAAAGCATTTTTGTATCAGCTATACTGATATACCAGTAGAGTACAGATTTTAAACAAAAAACACAAGAAACTAGTAGCTTTTACACTTACTTCTCCAAGCTCCTGAGTAGATACTGTTTCTCACAGACATATAGTACTGTCTGCGAAGTCTTTTCAGTAAAGCCTCGCAGAAAACTAGTGAGATGTTTCATAACGTAGTTTCATCAGTATGCTACTGGCGCCCTGCACTGGGTCACCTTTCATCTGGCCAAGACGGTACAGATCCCTGACTACTAAGTGTCTGCTGGAGGTAAGAAATCAGTGGAAAGCAAACCGGCTGATGGTCTATCCTGATGATTTCAGAATAATATGCACGGGTCAAAGAAGCCAGGAACAAGTAAAACATAGCATTCTCCATTAGTGGGCGTTTAATTTTTGTTATCAAGTAATACGCATTTTTATTTAACACCTGACTTATAAATATCCATTTCTATACAGCAATTATTTCCTCATGCCTTTAAGTGTTTCTTTTAGACTCTGAGATTTTGCTTGAAAGAATGTAATAACATTAGCCCTTCTCAGCATCAGAGACTTTCAGGGTTTAGTAACGTTCACAATAATTACAGTGTTTGGGCTAGGTACTCACTGCCTTACCCTCTAGATGCCTTCTCGCTGTAAGTCTCTGTGCATTGAGTGGCTGAGTGACCTCTGCGGATTCAGCCAGCTGAGCTACCTTGCCTTCGGGTCGTCTGTTGGATTTGTCAAATGAATCTACTAGCAGAAGGCTGAAGATGGGGCCCTTGGGAGTATCAGAAAGATGTCAAGATGTTTATTTCCCCAGTTTTCTCTCTACCAGGCCACAGGAGGTTGCACTGATTATTATCTTCTTCTAAGGCTTATAGCACCTGTATGTGACCCTCTCCTGCAGAAGACAGAAGAGGGATCTCTTCACTCTGACAACCACTCACTCCTTTTACTCCTTCAACTCCAAGCTGATAATAGTTCACCATTATACTTATCTAGAGGATGTTTCATCCTTGTTAGCTTTTCCTTAACCTTAGTCTTGACTTTTCCAAATAATTTATTCATTAAAGTATTTTCAATATCCTTATTTGAGTGTTCCCTCTGTTTCTTGCCAAGTCCGGATGATATACTGAATTTTCTGGTTGCTTGAACCTCTATTTTGACACCTCTTCTAAATGATCAACTTGACCATATGTTTGAATAAGTGTAGTAACAGAGAACTCACTACTTCCTAATACAATCTATCCCTCCTTAAGCAACCTCTAACTAAATATAACCTCTTATTTATGGCAAAATAGCAGTAACTCTTTGGGTAACTGTAGAGAAAATGTTTTGGTGTTTTTGCATTGTTTGAGCTTCTGAGCATGGAAAACTGGGACCTGGGGTAAAGGATAAGATTTGGAAATTAAATGTGATTAAATAGATAGAGGGTTCTAGAGAGACAGAGTCATCAAACACTGGAGCTATAGGTTTACATTTTAAAACAGAATAAAACCAGAAATGATTAATTTATATACAAAAGAGTACTAAACTAGAAACTAATTTCTTCTCTTCATGTATAATATTTGCTTACATTAGTGAGATAAAATTTCTTCTGCATTCTCAGGAGTGGAGAGAGGAGCTCTCCAGGAACCTCTATGCAAAGTCCAAATACATAATTTTAGGGTCTTTTCCTGTGCTACACACACTTTTAAAAGCACATACCTCATCATATGGCTCTCTTTACATTACCCTAAAGAAGTGAATGGAGTATGGGGAACCAATAGAGCTACTGCTGTAAGTAACAGTAATAGTCTGTCTTGGATCCAGAAATCTCAGGTTTGCTTTCTGGACAAAATAAAAATACATATATATTAAAAAAGTAACACTATGTTTTCCATCTTGGGATTGATTCTATAAACATGCAGAAGGGAATACTTTTTCAAAAGACAGCAGTTTTAGGTTCTAAATTTATCCTAATAAATTCAGTCTTGAAATGTCATGGATTAAAGTCTCCTCAACTTGGTCATTTTCTTATAGAAACTCCAATTTAATTAAGCTCTAGGGTAGGTCTCAGCAATGTAAGATATATTAACTTTACTCCTCAAGAGTAACTGTAACTGTAAAAGCATCAGTTTGTGGAAAAAATTTGGGAATATCAACATCACAGAGATAATTATAGTGTTTCTATAATGTATCACCATCAGGAAAAATCAGTTCTAATCATTTTTAGTTTTTTGGGCAACTAAACTCAAAATTGTTATTCCAAGGGAGGAAAAACCTGTTTTAGCCTTCATTGGATTATGTGTGCATCCTTGGTGAAAAGATGATTCATTTTGACCTTTGGTCCAAGTTCTTTGTAAATGGGGAAGAATTTTCTTAAAGGAAATAAGAATATTGTTACTAGATGGGGATATATATATATATATATATATATATATATATATATATATATATAAAACTAAGCAATCAAAAATGATTTTTAAAGATTTTATTTATTTTTAGAGAGGGGAAGGGAGGGCAAAAGAAAGAGAGAGAAACATCAATCTGTGGTTGCATCTCCAACACCCCCTGCTGGGGACCTGGCCTGCAACCCAGGCATGCTCCCTACACTGGGAATTGAATCAGTGACCCTTTGGCTTGCAGATCTGAGCTCAGTCCGCTGAGTCACACCAACTAGGGAAGCAATCAAAAATAGTAATAAAGGTTTTTGCAAGTAAAGGAAGGAATGTGAGCAAAGTTTCAAAGGCAAGGATGTGATCTTATTTTTAAAAACGAGATAATAGTTTGTAAAAGGAAAATAATAACTGTGGGTAGAAAGAATTAAATTAAAATGGGATACATTCTGTTTGTTGATGTTTTTGGTTTTTTTTTTTGTTTGTATTTGTTTTGTTTTGTATTATTTGTTTGGAACAGACAAAATTGAATGATATATTAAAAGTGCTGAGAAATCCAATCAAGAGAAACTTCTTACTGAAAATACACTTTCAATAATAATGACAAAATACAGTTTTAATAATAATGACCAAAAAAAACCCCCCAAAACTGAGAACATTTGTTTTTACCATAGCTTTACTAAAAGAAATACTCAAAGCAGAAGAAAGAATTCTCAGCAATACGCAGAGAAATTTAGAAAGAATTGAAGAATGTTTTAAGACTAAATATATGAATGCATTTAAATAAGAAACAGCAATACAAAGCAGTAAGAGTAAATGCTGTGCATACCAAAAAATAAGTAAAAATATATACTTAACAGTATACAAAGATTTATTGTAGTGACATTGGAATAAAATTATGTAAGTTTTAAGTGTATAATTCTATAATACATCATCTGTATTTTGCATTGTGTGTTTACCATATAATGTCAAATCTTCTTTGCTCTTTACATCTCGCTCCCACCCCTTTCCCCTCTGGTAACAACCATACTGTTATTTATGTCTCTGAGTTTTTGTTTGTTTTTCTTGTTTGCTCAATTGTTGCTTTCAGTTTTATATATATATCCCACACATGAGTATAATCACATGGTTCTTGACTTTTTCTGACTTATTCCACTTAGCATGATATTCTCAAGACCCATTCATGTTGTCACAATGGCAGAATTTCATCATTTCTTGTGGCTGAGTAGCATTTGTCTATCTGTACCACATCTTCTTTATCCAATCATCTAACAAAGGACTCTTCTGTTGTTTCCATGTCTTGGTCACCATGAATAATGCTGAGATGAATATAAGGATATATATGTCTTGACAAATAAATGCTTTCAATTTTGTCATTAGATTTCCAGAAAAAGGGTTGCTAGGTCATATGGCAACTCTATTCTTAAATTTTTGAAGAACAACTATACTGTTCTCCTGTACCAGTTTACATTCCCAAAAGCAGTGCAGGAGAATTCCTTTTTCTCCACAACCTCTCCGACACTTGTCACTTATTGATATAGCTATTCTAACAGGTGTGAACTGGTATCTCACTGTAGTCTGATTTGCATTTCCCTAATAGCTAGTAAAGTTGAGCATCTTTTCATATATCTGTTGGCCATTTGTATGTATTCTTGGAAGAAGTGTCTGTTCAGGTCTTCTGTCCATTTTGTGATAGGATTGTTTGTCTGTTTGTGTTGTTGTTGAATTATATGAGTTCTTTATATATTTTGATATTAGCCCCTTATCAGAGTTGTTGTTGGCAAACATCTTCACCCATTTTGTATGTTGTATACTTGTTTTGCTGACAGTTTCTTTTACTGTACAAAAATGTTTTTAGTTTGATATAGTCCCACTCATTTATTTTTACTTTTGCTTCCCTTGCCTTAAAAACTTCCTTTTTTTAAATTTTATTTTAATTTATTTTTCCAAATACATTTGTCTCTGACTACCCCCCACCACATTCCCTTGCCCCCTCCCTCCCTCCCTCCCTCAGCTCTTCCCCTTTGGTTTTGTCCATGAGTCCTTGCTATATTAAGACCAAGGTCGATAAGTTTAGTAACTATGTTTTGTTCTATACAGTATATTGTTTCACATCTTATATACAGGTTTTTTATCCATTTTGAGTTAATTTTTCTGTATGATGACAAATAGTAGTCTAGTTTCACTCTTTTTGCATGTGACTTTCCAATTTTCCCAGCACCATTTATAGCATTTATTGATGAGTCTTTCTTTCCTCCAGTGTATGTTTTTATATAAGCTTTTCCCAATGATAATGAAAAGAGAAACCTTGATGATTCATTTTCGGAGGTTAACATATATTAAGTCCCAAAGCCTGACAAGGACATTACAAAAAACAATATATACAGACAATTTCCAAAGATAGATGCAAATACCTGTCAAAATAATGATAAAGATAATATATCAAATCAAGGGGAATTTAGTCCAGGATTAATTTAACATTCAATATTAATTTTTTCTTAAAAAATTATGGATTGGTACCTGAAGAAATGTAATGTTATCTGTTGAAGCAAATATAGCAAAAATTTAATTGTTATGTAATGTAGGCGGTGGGAATATAGGTGTTCCCTGTACAATTACTTCAATTTATGTGTATGTTTAAGTTTTTAAAAAAAAAGTTTGAAAAATGTAGAATTGTAAACATCAGCCATTGAAATTCATCACTATCTACTGGAAAAGAAAGAGAAGAAAAACTTTTATGAACATTTTAATAGTTACAGAGAAAATATTGGACAAAACTGAACATCCAGGACTCATGGACATGGACAACAGAGTGGTGATTGCTGCAGTGGGGGGTATAAAGGCACTAAATGGTAATGGAAAAATACAATGAATATTAAAAAAAGAAATTAAAATAAAAATTCTTATTAAAGTAAAAATTAAAGACAATTTTTTTAATCTGACAAAGAATTTTTGCCAAGAAAAGAATTAGCTCTATCAAACATCTTATATCTTAATGAATTGAAAAGCTCCCTTCTGTGGTTGAAAATATAATAGATATAAAGGAAAATAATTTGATGTGTAATATAACCACCTCTGTTCCAAATTGAACTAAAGTCCTGGTGAGAGCCATAAAGAAATAAAAAGGATAATAATTTGATAGGAAGAAATAAAATTGTCACTTTTTGCAGACTGTGATTGTACTATAGGAAATCTAAAAGAACTTTTGAGGAAAATATGACAATTAATTATGATATTAGTAATGTAACAGACTACACTTGCATTTCCACACACCAGCAATAAACAATAAGATTTTAAAAAGCTGGTGTATTTTTATTTCAATAACATCAAAAACTTCTAATTAAATGAACCATGTGAGAGATTTCTACAATGTATAGCTCTAAGTAATAAGGATGGGTTTTTCTTTTTTTTTTTAATTTATTTTCTTTATTTTTTCAAATACATTTGTCTCTGCCTTCCCCCCACCACCTTCCTCTGCCCCCTGCCCCCCTCCCTCCCTCAATCCTTCCCCTTTGGTTTTGTCCATGAGACCTTGCTACACGTTCCCCGACATTCCCATTCCCTTCCTTTTCCCCCGTTCCCCCTCCCTCCATCCCTCTTGTCTCTGTTCGTTTCTTTTCCTGTAGAAATTTTTAGTTAGATTACATTTTTAGTTACATTAACCAATGTAACCCAAATAATTTAACATAAATTTCAGGTGTATGACCTTATAATGCTACATCTGCTTATTCTAGTGTGTGGATATTTTTTAAAAGACCTGAATAAATTGAGGGATATTCACGGACTTGAAATAATCACTGTTTTAGAGATGTCAATTCTGCCCAATATGATCTATAGTTTAATTAAATCCCAATTAAAATCACTTCAGGCATGTGGTGTGTTTGAGGGGGCGTTGTGTGGGTTGATGCCTGTGAATGAATGGGTAATGAGAATCTGATTCTAAAATTTATATAAAAATTAAAAATATCAGAAATACTAAAGGCAGTTTTGAAGAACAAAAACAGCATTTGACTTCTTACACTACCAGATAGAAAGATTTACTTTAAAGCTATGATAATTATTCAGTGTAGCAGCAGTGCAAAGAGAGAAAAATAGACCAAAGGAACAGAGAAGAGTCCATAAATAAGCTAACACATAGAGTCATCAGTGATTGCATTCATCATATATTATGCTTAACAAATCTTCCCAAATTTAGCAGCTTAAAACAACAAACATTTATTATCACATAGATTTTGTGTATCAGGAATTCAGGAGTAGCATGGCTGGGTGGTTCGTACTCAGGGTCTATCATAAGGTTACACTCAAGCTGTCAGCTGCCGGGCTGTAGTATTGTCTTCTAAGCTCAAGAAAGCCAGAAAAAAAAAAAGGCTGTATGCTGTATAATTCTACTTATAATATAACATCCAAAAGTAGTCAGGTGACTTTGGTAAGAGGCTTCAGTTCCTTTAGCATATCTCTTCATAGGCTTGCATAGTAGCCAGCTTCCTCCAGCAAGTACTGTGAGATAGAGAGCAAAAGAGACAGTGCCTCAAAATGGAAGGCACATGTCTTCATAGCTTAATATAAGAAGAGGCACACTATTACTTCTGCTGAAGGTTATTGGTTACTCAGACCAAACTGGACAGTATGCTGGAAGGGACTTTATGAGGGCATAAATAACAGAAGGTGAGGATCATTGGGAGCCATCCTGGAAGCTACCTCCCAAAGCGATATTAGTGACATTGCAGTACATTGGGAAAATAATGTTTTATTTAAAAGTGGTTCTGGGTAAGTTGGATATTCTTAAAGAGATAAATAAATATTGATCATGTATTACACAATACACCAAAAAAATGAATATTAGAGATTTACATGCAAAGGATAAATTAGTAAAACTTTAAGAAGGAAGTACTAGACAATATCTTCATTATGTTGTGATAAGGAAAAATTCTTGACTATAAATTAAAGAGCACAAAAATTAACTCTAAGTTAAAGAAAGCAAAGGTCTTTTTTTCATTAAAAGACATCATTAACAAAGTTAGCCCTGGCTGGTGTGGCTCAGTGGATTGAGTGCCAGCCTGCGAACCAAAGGGTCTCCAGTTCAACTCCTAGTCAGGGCACATGTCTGGGTTGCAGGTAAGGTCCCCAGTAAGGGGCACATGAGAGGCAACCACACATTGATGTTTCTCTCCCCTTCTTTCTCCCTCCCTTCCTCTCTCCCAATAAATAAATAAATAAATAAATAAAATATTTTAAGAAAATGACTGGGTTCTTAACCATAATTTCAATGACAGGTATGATTGGCAAGAAATCAATTTAAGAAGAAAAAGAAAATTAAGTGACAAGCCACATAGTAGAAAAATATATATGTAATTAACAATGAACTCATATCTAGACTTTAAAAAGAACTACAAATCATAAGAAAAAGGCAGAGAACCTAACAGGAACAAAAGAAAAAAGAACAAAAGATTGAACAGTCTTCACACAGAAGACTATTCAATGATCGGTAAACATGAAGTATATTCAACTTCATTAAATCATCATGGAAATGAAAATTAAAATCATATGAAAACAACTACACATGTATACTAGAATGGCTTTTAAAAAAGAAAAGGGCCAAATTTAACATTTTTTTTTAAAAAACATTTAAAATTTAACTGTCTGGTTAGTCAAATGCACCCAAAAGGCTAAATTAAAAAATACAACTCTAAATGTTGGTGAGGATATGTATCAACAGGAACTCAAACACTGCTTGTGGGAAACTAAAATGGAACCACTTTGAACAAATGTTTTAAAGTTATCTACCAAAGTTGAACATATACTAACCTTATGACTCAGAGAAATGTACTCTTAAACATGTAATCAACAGAAATTCCTGCATACATGTGATTGTCAAAAAAAAAAATACATGAATATCCTTAGCAGCATTGTTGTTAATAATAAAAACCCAAAATGACCAAAACACCCACCACTATAGAATAAAACATAAAACAAACAAAAAAAACACACTGGTATATACTCACAATGGACTCTATAGAATGAGAAAGTAAATCTTAACTACTCGCAACTCCCTGCTTAGCCAATGAAGTCAGACCAAAAAACTATATACTATATAATTCTACTTATTACATAACTTTCAAAAACAGGCAAAATTAATCTGTGGTATTGAAAGTCAGGATAGTGATTCTCTTTGGTGAAAGTCATGAAAGAAGGTAGACATGTTCAAACCTTCTAGGATGTGACCAAATAACTGCTTCTTCATCTGAGTTTTGGTTGCATGGACTACTCCTTTGTAAAGACTCATCAAGCTGAATACTTGTGATATAAATACTTTTAATATGTGCTATAGTTTAATAAAAAGGTTATTACTTTTTAAATATGTTGAAGACATTGAATGCAGCAACAAAGAATACTTTTGGATGAGGTGGGCAGTAGAATCAAGAGAAGATATTGATAGTAATTTCACTATCACAATGGCAGAGGGAAGGGTCTTTCAGGAAGTGAGGCCACGTGGAGCAGGGACAAAGGTATTTTTAAAAGACTACAAAGAGATAAAATTCTAATATATAAAAGGTCGAGTTGAAAAGCAGGATCTCCTAAACCAGAGTAAGAGGCATATAGCAAAAATACATAAGTGAAATTTACATTTCACTTATTAAATATACATTTCACTTCATTAAATCATCATGGAAATTTACATTTAGAACAGGATGAGCGAAAAGAGGGAGAAAAGTTAAAATAGACAAGATTAATTTAAAGATTTTTAGGCATTTTGCAATGATGAATCAATATTTTTGGAAATGCTGTCATATACAGAATGAGAGAAAATAGGGGACATTTAGGCTGTTGAGGAAAGAGACAAACCGTAAAGTGCTTTGAGGAGTTGTAAAACAGAACTAAATAATAAAACATTTAACAACTGACACTAGTACTTATCACAATATACATATTAGCAAGGGAAAGAGGTGGGGGGAAGGCAGAGACAAATGTATTTAAAAAGTAAATAAATTAATTTAAAAAAACAATATACATATTATAAATATTATACAGTAGAGTTTAGTGTGTATAAAGGAAGATAATATACAAATACATACATTTCTTTTATTAGCTTTTTCACTTTAGTTAGGCTCATCTGTGTTTAAAGATACAACCTCTGTCTGAGAATTGTTCATGTCTCTTCAATTTATCTTACATAAAGCTCCTTTGTATTAATATTTTTATTTGCCATGATGATATATAGTCTTACTTAAATCTATTTAAGCCCATAAATGGTTACTTTTCTTTAAATTTTATAGCTTAACAAGATTACCACTTTACCAATAATTTATGCCATGTTATCACTATAGCTCCAAATGTAATCCTTTACATATTGATACTTACCTTATTTTCTTGATATATGATATTTACTTACATGTAAGATTAAGTGTTTTTATTTATTGATAAAATTATTGGTTACCAGAAAAATTTCCTTTTTTTCCCCTTTACCCTAGAAAGGTGTTTTATACTTTGAATAAACATTTTGTAGAGAGCTTGGTTTTATATAGTTAGTATGATAATTTTTCATTTAAAAATTCTTGATATTTATTTCTTTAATCAATGTATTTTTAATTTTTCCCAATAAATCCAACATTTTCTTATTATCTTTAAGCTTACATTTTAAGCTTCACAAGTGATTTTATTTGACATGTCATGGTCTCATTTATATCCATCCTAATGATGATTCTCATCTGCTTGAATATACTACTCAGCCATAAGGAAAGATGAATTACTGCCATTTACAACAACATGGGTGGACCTTGAGAATATTAGGCTAAGTGAAATAAGTCAGACAGAAAAAGCTAAGAACCATATGATTTTACTTATATGTGGGATATAAAACTGAAACTCTTGGACACAGACAGCAATGTGGTAGTTGCCAGAGGAAAGGGGGTGGAGGTGAAATCGGCACTAATATATGGTGACAAAAGATGGTTTGACTGTAGGCGGTGGGCCCACAGTACAATGTACCAATGCATTGCCTTAGAAATGTGCACTTTGAAATCTATATGATCCTATTAACTGTCACCCCAATACATTTAATAAAAATTTTTTAAAAAGAAAAAAATGTACAGTGTGTTCTGAATTTACTCAGGAATATAGATATAAGTATACCTAAAATTTGTAAGAGACCACTTGGAGAAAACAAGATTTACCAATAAAATGTAAGATTTTAGGAAAATTTGCCTACTTAATATCTCTTCCATAATTTTACTCTATTGGTAACTAACCAGAAGTGTCTAAATCTTCAGAGGTTTGGTAAAACATAAATATTTGTTTCTGTTATATTTGTGGACAAAAAAATAGCATATCTCTTTTTCTGCACTTATTTAAATAAAAAGCTCAATAATATAAGAGAGAGAGAGAGAGAGACAGAGAGAGAGAGACTTAAAAGAAAACAAAAGGAAGAAAAACTTGTGTTGGGAAGATCTCCCAATGCATAAAGTCAAAGTAAGAAATCTTAAGAGAAAATAATAATAGATATGACTAATACCTCAAACTAAAAATTTATGTAAAATCCTATAATGCTGAAAAATAAAAGAAATTGGGAAATTATTTTCAAACTTATTTCAGACTTAAAAGCCTCACTATATAAAGAACTTTATGATTTACGATCAAACTAAAGTTACATTAGCATTAATGTTCTATTTACAAACTTTAACAGGAGTATTACCCCCCTCTTAAGCATGTCTCATCTCCAAAAATACCCAAAAATATTCAGTATTTACTCACATAGGCCCATGAATCAGTCTACCACTAACTCATCTCTTGCCATCTGTCACAAGAGTAGGTACTCTGATGTTTGTTGGAATCAGATACAGGATTTTTATTATACTGACTATCCTCCTTCTAAACTCAGTTGCCTTACAGAACCTCTTCCTGATAACACCCACATTTCTGTCAGTTTAGTGAGACCAGAATTAAATCAAGCTACTGGGGGCCAGAGGTTTTATAACCACTCCCATCATTGGAAAAGGAAGGTTTGGAGATTCCACTCTTTTCTGGGCAGGCCAGCCAATTTGGCCACCTATATCAAATTTGACCCTTCCCTCCAAATCCTACCTCTGCTAGAAATACTCAATCTGGAGGGCTGGAATTGAAGTGAAGCTTGGTAGTCTCTCCTTCCCCCGGAATTAATATCGGAATACACTTGCTTCAGTGGAAGCAACATTTCTATGCATGTGTGGCAGTAAATATATCTAGGCACCAGGATTCTAAGAGAAAATAACAAAAATAGATCTGACTGAAATACTTCCAAGGCATAGATTGATCAGTTATATCAATGAGTATCTTGTTAAGTATACATATGTGTGAGTGTATTAAAAATATTGTGAACAATTTATCAATTATTTTGGAATGGTTACTAGGGATTCTTTTTATTTGATTTCTTAAAGTTTCTCAATTTGTTAAAGTTTATACAATAACATATGTTCCTATTTAATTCAGAAGAAAAAACATTAGTTTTTAAAGTAAATTTAAGTATCAGTTCCCATTCCATTTCCCAATTGACATTAAAAACAGGAAAACCCTTTAAAATTCTCTTCACTATATTGCATTAAAAGTAAGTCCTAGTCAACATTCTCCTTAACATATGATAAGTTTATCTGAAAATTTTGAAGAGTATTAGCAGCACTAACATTTGGATAGACAAAATAATTAGCTTGATGGTCTTTTTCATAAGCCTGAAGGCACTGCATAAGCAATTTGGCATTCATTCACTTAACAATTAATGGATCTAACAAACACTAGACACTGCGATCACAAAATACTTAATATGTAGGTTTTGGCAACTAGGAAAATCAAAGCTTAGAGTCAAATAAGAAAAACATTGAACAGAAAATTACTAAAGCAGTGCTCTAAACGTAAGTGTGAGAATATAGCAGAAGCACAGTGCCAGCACAGAAATGGCTGTAATGCTAAATGAATTCTTATTTACCTTTCAGTGATCACCTTTTATTTTGTATACAGAAACCAGGTAGTATACAACTGTTACTGTATGAATAATCAAACCAAATCATTGTTGACTCTTCTGTACACTCTAAATTTATATTCAATTGTTAAAACAAAAAATATTCTGAAAATATGCCCCATGGTATTGAGAGTTAGCCTGGTCAAAATTTTAACAAATGAGTACATATAGTCTCAGTGAGTCAGGAAATATGCTATCAATTGAAAATTTAAAAATTAGTTTCCTTGACTTTATGCATCCTTATTTACTCCAAAAAATTTCATCACAATTAAAACCTGCTAGGGTAAGAAAATCCCTTGCCTGTGTAATATGAGGTTATAATTGTATTGCCATTTTCTAGGGTCTAGGGCTTTATTATTCTACTTCAAACAACCTGACTCTTCACTAATATTAAATTAGGTCAATAATCAAGCACAGGAGAGGAACAACCTTAACTCTAGTGATTGGCAAAATTAGAGACTACATGAAACTTGATATTATATTCTACATGTTAATTACAGAAGAAATGCATGTCTAAAGATCTAAGAAAATATATTTTAATTTCCAAAGACTATATAGATACATAGGTATACTACCATAAATATTTCCAAAGAACTTTGGATATATAACATGTCACTTTTATCTGCACAGTATCTTTGTGGATTAGGTGGATAGACACTTATCTATTTCTTTAAAACAAGAGAATACAAAGTCAGAAAGATTTTTCTAGTCTTCAATTAACTATAGTAAAATCAGGGGCAACCTAAAGTCTTATGATATCCCATGTTTCTTTTTCTCTATGAAATCCCTAGCCTTTACTGAAATGTTGTATTTCAAAAGATGGAGTACACAATTCATAAATTACCTTTCTAAATATAAACTATTGAAAAGCTAAATAAATGATATATTTCTTAAATATAGAAAAAAGCAATTAAAATGTAATGACCTAAGTATGTGAAATTTTCCTTTATTTCAAACAATAAGATACATGATAGATAGATAAGACCAAATTGGCGCAATAGCCTTACGGAGGCTTTATATCAGTTTGGAGTATTTGGTTGTAAGATACAGTGTATATAACCGTAAGATACAGTCTGAATCAGGTCTCAACTCATGCCCTACAATCCTGTTTTTTCTTTGTTAGGTGCCACTTCCTTTGATTGATTCCATTTTTATATAAACTAGCTCTTCTTGATATCAAGAAAATCCTGTTTCTAGAGTACATATTGTACTTGCATGTTCAAATTCTAAAGGAAAATCAGGATCTCTCAGAATTTCCAACAGTATCCCTTCATTGCATCATCTCCCAGGGCACCATGTGTCCCTCCTTAAACCAATTGCGTTTGCTGAAATTGTGATGCTCTGGTTAGCTTAGATCAAAAGCTAAACTATGGAGCGGGAGTGGAAGCAATTTTCTCTGAGCCCGTGGACTGTAGGACTTGTACATGAAATGAGTTTATTTCCTCAGAGAATTTTGAATAATCTTATTCTAAAAGGAAAGGAGATGGCAGGTGTCATTATTCATCAGTTAAAGAACTTGCTTTGCAAGTAACTGAATTAAAATGGGCTAATTTTCACAAGAAAATAAACCTGTCAGGGAAAAGGGGTGTAGGGAGGAGGTACTAAAGAGTAAAGGGGGTCAAATATATGGTGAGGAAAAAAATATTTGACTATAAACATACAGTGCAGAATACAAGTGGTGTATTATAAAATTGCACACTTGAAACCTACATAATTTTATTAATCAATATCACCCCAATAAATTTAAGTTAAAAAAATAAACCTTTCTCACTGAATTAAGGGCAAGGATATAACAGACACTCATGAATGGTTGGTATTTCTCCATCCCTGGTTTCTTATTCTCAATTAAAATCTTCACGTTTTGTTTTTGCAGTCTGATTTCCCTCATATTGAGTCATGAACAATTGAATGCAGATCCACAACTCCTGAGATTTTTATACCATTATTTGAATTCCAAACAGAAACTCTTACTTCCAAATCAAACTTTTTTGTTGAAAAGATCTGATTGAACCAACTTGTGTCAAATGGCATGTCTCACCCAATTAGCTGTAGCCAGGGGCAAAGTTGGGTAGAATAAATATGGCTGACTTAGCTCTACAGTGAGAAGGGAGGTTAAAGGCACTATGAATTAGGTGGAATATCTGAAAATCGGGTACTTTACAGGAAGCAACCCCAACCCAAGGTAACCTTAAGCTTTCCTTTAAAGGGTTGATCCTTGTCAATGTTTTAAACATTAGGGTGGAAGTAACATTTAAAAACTACTAGTAGTGCCTGTGATTTATAGCAATGTAAGTGGTTATAAAAATGTTAAGAGGAGAAAACAGTCAATATCTGAGGGACCTGAGGGAGTGGGAGAGGAGTCTTAGAGGGAAGAAAAAGGAAGTCAAATAAGAAAGTTGAGATTTCTAAAAATACCTCTTTCTCAAATTAGCCCAAGGCTAACCTTTCTCACACTGTACTATCTATAAATCAGATACCTTGAATTATACATCACAGAGGGTTAAAACTATATAATTATCTTCACACTATCCTAAAGAAAAATGTGTTAGAAAAAAAAATACATAAAAGATTAATGAAAATATCTGCCTCCAGTCCCCTAACATTTAAATCAAAGAATCAGGTTTATGAGTGGTACAACCAATCCCAGCTGTGGGATGATCTACAGGTGCAGAGGTAATCTATAAGGCATTGCAGCAGGCCATCAGAAGGAGATTTATAAATTAAAATCAATATGTGAATTTTACTCTCAAGCCTAAAGTAGTTAGTGCTGATTGCAGAGCTCTGGTGAACGGCCTCTAAACCAGTTTTTGCTCATAGATCACAACATTTTCTACCAGCAGGAGTCTGGAGATGCTGTGGCAGAATTCTAGAGGGCAAAGTTATTCTGTGAAAGACTGTCTAACTAAACTTGAAATATTTTGTAAAATATACACATAAACACAGTAACACAGGGATGAATTTCTGAGACAAAAAATTATTTATTGTTTTTATATATTTTCAATACTTTTGGTTTTTTGTTATTTATTTTGTTTTGTTTTAAAGTAAAGTTTGAATAAAGTTGAATGAGTGACCAGATGGATAAAAAGCAACTGGTCACCTAGATGGCATTTTAACCTCCATGTGATATTCAGGTTTACTTTTATTCTCATGGGAAGCAGCACTGTGAAATGATTAAGTGCACCTACTCTAGAGCTAAACTTCCTGGGTTTGAACACAGGATTCACAGAATGGGGCTTTGACAAGTTATTTATCTTCTCTCTGCTCCAGTGTCTTTGTAAATAAAATGGGCGATTTCACATGCTTGCCCTTCTCATCCCTAGTCTCATTCTCCAAATATAATTAACTTAAACAATAAAAATTTCAAACACTAAAAGTTACATTATTTCACACAATGTATCATGACATATCTTGGTGTTTTTCACTTAATATATTTATTCAATCCTTCCATATTAGTATAACACAAAGCAAAAGGCAAACATTTTAAACAGATGAGCACTAATCCATGTGTAGATGAGCCATCCTTTTCATTTTTTTATTTTTTCAAATTTTTATAGATTTTATTTGACTCAAACTGATAACACTCCAGGAAGCAAGACCTCAAATGGTGTGAGCCATCCTTTTTAAATTTCAAAATAAAAATTGATTTGTGTACAATTTTTTTGATACTTAAAAAAGATGGGAGGCAGAGCAGTAAATATCCTTTTACTTACCCAATTGCAGAAAAATAGAAGTGTATCTGCATAATGAGTTATTAGGTATATTATTGCTGGGTCAATGATTAGAAGCTTCAAAATGAAAATCTCACCCTCTAATTTAAATTGTGTTACCTCTCATTTTCTATAAATGGAGGAACCAGAAATTATGGATATAAAATTATATGTAATGTAAGATTGCATAAGATTCTGGAAAGCCCTCTTTAGAATTTAGCAAGATCTGCTTTTATTGTTGATACAGTCCTTTTTCTCTTTCTCCTGGTTTTTAGCTATGTTCTTATTATCAGTGCGTTTTAGATAAATGGAGAATTGTTGGCTTATACAGTACTAAATGGATATTTCATACTTGCCAAATATTTCTTTCACTAATTCAGCCTAGCAATTTTTAAAGGAAAACACAGTAAATGACCTCAGGAAATAAATAAAGGTATGTTACAGAAAGAACTTTGACGACACAGTAATGTTTATATTTGAATTTTGTATTTCTTGAATAAAATGTTTCCAAGGACACATAGCATAAGACAATTTGTTAAGTGAGAGGGTTTAAAGTAGCTAATAAGAAAACTTTTTCTGAAAAGGAAATCTTAGAGCTTTGAGTAAGTAAATAGTCTGTAAACCTCTTCTGTCTTTTTTCTTTTATTCCCTTTATCGACTTTATAAGGATGACACTGTTCAATAAAGCCATTCAGGTTTCAAGTGCACAACTCTGTAACATATCGTTTGCACACTGCATCTTGTTCTCCCCAAAGTAAAGACTCTTATGACACCACTTTGCCCTTTTCCACTTCTTCCCCCGCCCCCGCCTTTCCCTCTGGCAATCGAAATACTGTTGTCCCTGTCTATGCGTATTTTTTCCTCTTAATTCCTTCACTTTTTTTCATCCAATCCCTATCCCCCTTACAGCTACCAGTTGGTTCTCTGTATCTATAAGACTGTTGTTTTTTTGTTGTTGTTGTTAGTTTACTTTGTTCATTAGATTTTACATGTAAGTGAAATCATATGGTATTTGTTGTTCTCTGACTGGCTTATTTCACTAACCATAGTATTCTCCAGGTCCATCCATGCTGTTACAAATAGTGACATATTTTTCTTATTTACTGCTGAGTAGTATTTCAACTGTGAAAATGCACCACAGCTTCCCTATCCACTCATCTACTGATGGGTGCTGATGCTGCTCCCAAATCTTGGCTATCATAAATAATATTGCAATGAACATAGGGATGCCTATATTCTTTCAAATCAATGTTACTGGTGTCTTCAGATATATTTCCAGGAATCACTGGGTCATAGGCAGTTTTATTTTCAATTATTTGAAGTAACTCCATACTGTTTTCCTCAGTCACTGCACCAATCTTCACTCCCGCCAACATTACAAGAGAGTTCCCTTTCCTGCACATCCTCACCAAAATTTGTTGTTTATTGATTTTTAAAAATTTTATTATATTTTTCCATTTCCATTTAGTCCCCTTATACCTCCCCCTGCAATCACCATATTGTTGCCCATGTCCATGAGTCTTTTTTCTTTTTTTCTCAATCCCTTCACTCCTTAACAGACCCCACTTAGCTGTCATCCTGCTCTCTCTATATGAGTCTGTCTCTATGTGCCTTGTTAGTTCAGTTTGTTCATTAGATTCCACATATGATTGACATTATATGGTATTTGTCTCTCTCTGACTGGCTTATTTCACTTAACATAATGTTCTCCAGGTCCATTGGTACTGTCACAATTTTGGTATTTTAATGATAACCATTCTGACAGGCACAAGTTGATGTCTCACTGTGGTTTAATTTACATCTTTTCATATGTCTATTGGCCATCTATATGTCCTGTCCTCTTTGGAGAAGTGTCTATTTGGGGTTTTTCACCATTTTTAATTGTTCTTTGTTTTCTGCATGTTGAGTTTTATGTGATTTATAAATTTTGGATGTTAACTCCTTATCAGATGTATCATTGGCAAATATGTTCTCTCATTTTGTTGATGGGTTCCTTTGCTGTGAAAAATCTGTCTGGTTTGATGTCCTCTTATTTTTTCTTTTGTTTCTCTTGCCCAAAGAGATATATCAAAAAAAAAATATTGCTACAAGAAATGTGATATTTTACTGCCTATATATTCTTCTAGAATTTTTATAATTTTGCAACTTGCATTTGTGCCTTTAATTCATATTGAGTTATTCTTGTGTGGGGTGTAAGGAGGTAGTCTGGTCTTTTTTTTTTATTTGGCAAGTATCTATCCGATTTTCCCAACACCATTTATTGAATAGACTGACTTTACACCATTGTATGTTTTTACCCCTTTTGTCTAAGATAAACTGACCAAAAAGGCTTGGGTTTATTTCTGGGCTCTCTATTTTGTTCATTGATGTATATGCTTGTTTTAATGCTAGTACCATGCTGTTTTGCTTACTTTGGCTTTGTAGTAGAGTTTGATATCAAGTAGTGTCATTCCTCCAATTTGTTCTTTCTTAAGATTGCTGAGGCTACTTTGGTCTTTTTTGGTTTCATACAAATTTTTATAATTTTTTTTTTTAGTTCTATGACATATAGCATTGGTATCTTGATAGGAATTACATTTAATGTATAGATAGCTTTGGTTAGTATAGACATTTTAAAGATGTTAACTTTTCCTTTCCATGAACACAATATATGCTTCCAATTATTTGTATCTTTTACAATTTATTTCCTCAGTGCCTTATAATTTTCCAAGTATAGTCCTTTTTACATGCTTAGTTAAATGTATTCCTGTGTGTGTGTGTGTGTGTGTTTAATGCAACTGTAAATGGAATTGTTTCCTTAGTTTCTCTGTCTGATAATTCATTATTGGTGGGTAAAAGAGCAACCAATTTATGAATATTAATTTTGTATCCTGTCACTTTACTGAATTCATTTATCGATTCTAGTAGTTCTTTTGTGGAGTCTTTAGTTTTTCTATATATGGTATCATATCCTCTGCTAATAATGACAGTTTTACTACCTCCTTTCCAATTTTAATGCCTTCTCGTTCTTCTTTACTGATTGCTGTACATAAGACTTCTAATACTATGTTGAATAATAGTGGTAAAAGCAGACATCTCTGTCTTATTCCTGATCTTAAGAGAAATGCTTTAGTTTTTGCCAATTGAGTATGACATTGACAGTGGGTTGGTCATATATGGCTTTCATTATGTTGAGGTATATTCCTTCTATTTGTGCTTTGCTGATAATTTTTATCATAAATGGGTGCTGTATATTATCAAATGTGTTTTTGGCATCAATATGATCATGTGATTTTTATCCTTTATTTTGTTTATGTGAAGTATCACATTTATTGATTTGCAGATATTGTTAACAATCTTGCATCCCAGGAATAAATCCCACTTTTTCACGGTATCCGTGTGGTATCTGCACCTGGTATCTTCAGTGCTTCCATTAAAAATTTTTTTTCCAGAGGATTTCTGTCTTTTTTTTTTTTTTTTTTTTTCATTTGCAGGATATTTCTTTGCCTCCCCATTTTTTTTTTTTTTTTGCCTTTTTGTGTTTGCCCCTGTGTATAAGGTAGCTCTGCTATGACTTTCAAACTTTTTATGATGGTTTCATTATGTGGGCATCTTGAAGGGCTCAGTGACAGGATCTTGCAGATCACCTGAGCTAGATACTCCAAGGACATTTCTCGTGTGGGTTATGTGACCCTCCTTTTGTGGTTGAGACTTGGGAGGACAGATCAAGATAGTCTTCCATTAGGGATGGTGCTAGCCCAGTTCTCAGGAAGGGGCAAGTGCTAAGCTTACCCTTGGCTCTGTAGCCATGCTCATCTGAGGCCCAGAAAGGATTTTCTGACAGAGACACTCTCTGAAGGACCCATCTCTGAGCAGTGCTCCCTTCCTTCTGTGGAACTGAGCTCAGCAGGACAGTACCACCAGAAGTATGAGAGGACAAATCAAAACAGTCTCCACTGGGGGTAATTCTGGCCAATTCTGCAGGTCAGAGGCAAGGCTCTTTTTCCAAAGGCACACAGCTCAATGACTGAGAGTCTGCCTAGAGCTTCTCCAGAAAAAGAACACATCAAAAGTTTTCATTGAGCACAGCCAACAGAACTTTATGCAAGATTCAAGTTTGCTTGGCATGGTAGTGTTGCCAGTAATTGCACATCTGGGTTAGTGCATTTCCCAGGCTGGTGCTGTAAGAATAGGCGTGCTTGAATGTGGGAAGATGGCACCTGAGGAGAGAGTGAGATATTGACTCAGGACCAATACCTCAGTGGCTGACCCTCAAGATCTCTTCTCAGGACCACACCACCCAGATCTCTTCATGACTCCCATATGTCCCATGACACCTTCCACCTACTGGA
Source organism: Pteronotus mesoamericanus (assembly GCF_021234165.1). Lineage (NCBI taxonomy): Eukaryota > Metazoa > Chordata > Mammalia > Chiroptera > Mormoopidae > Pteronotus > Pteronotus mesoamericanus. The sequence continues at coordinate 26,176,705 of NW_026555245.1, read as the reverse complement.
CCCCCAGTTATTTGCTTAAGACCAAGATCCTGTGCTTTCGCCCTATAAGAGAGCACTTGGGTTTCTGGCTGACTCCCTTCTCTTCCAGGAAAATCAGTATGCCACTGATTTTCACTGCCAAATGTTATTGTCTCCTCTTCCTGGCCCTAATTCTCTGAGTAGGGGTCCTAAAGTGGGGATGAAATCCCATGCTCTTTAGGGGGGCATTTTTGCAGCTGAGATATCCCTCTGGCTTCTTGCTGCCATATATAGACACAGGGACCAATCCTCCCTACATCTCTGCTCTTCTTACTAGTCTCAATGTGGCTTCTGTAAATATTTAATTACAATACGACTCTATAGCTAAAGTTTAATTGGTTATTCAGGTTGATTGCTCTATAATTTAGCTGTAAATTTGGTTTGGCACTAGGAGGAGGTGAGTGTATCTTCTACCTACTCTTCAGCCATTTTGGAATCCCCTCCTTTTTTTGGCACTTTTTATAAGATTTTATTCTGTCAAAGTGTCCCTTTGCCATTTCACACAGTTTTGACCATCTCTAAATCTTTAAGTTTTCCTCCAGTGACATCATTTATCCACTAAGATAACCAACTCTTTTTTTTTTTTTTTTTAAATCTCTAAGCCTCTCAGATGAAGAGCTTTAAAAAACTGGAGCATGGGGGCGAGAGGAACAGGACAGTCTTATTCTTTTGAGGACTTTGGTTTTTATTTTACTCTGCTTTTTATGCATGTGAGAAAAAATGATTCTGAAATATCCTGCTGTGTTTCCATTTTTCTTCTCTTCCCCAATTTGCTAAGTATTTTTATGTATCTCTCAGAGAAAAGAAAAAGTACACAGGACAATTACTTTATTTCAAAACTAATCTCCAGGTAGATTACCATGAAATAATTATCTGAATAATTTTATAAGTTATTTCCTGAATGCATATGTAGGCCTTAATGACACAATTGAATGATAGATTTGGTTTCATACTTCTTAAAGTCTCAGTATTCACTTTAGGCTTTCAAGCTTCATCTTGACTAAAAGTAAGAATTAGAGAATTGCCAACTTTTCCTTTATCACTCTTACTCAATATACTGATTATTATATATTTATGGAAGAGAAATTACGGTTGTTTTGTATTTAGGTTTCATCTACATAATATATATAGTTCAATGAAAATGTGTCTCTACAAGAAATTTTGAAATACGATTTTTTTAAAAAATTTATTTACTTTTTAAATACATTTGTCTCTGCCTCCCCCCCACCTCTTTCCCTTGCCCCCCCCCACCTTCCCTCCCTTAGCTCTTCCCCTTTGGTTTTGTCCATGAGTCATTGCTATATGTTCCTTGACTTTCCCCTTCCCTTCCCTTTCCCTGCCCCCTCCTTCTCTCTTGTCTCTGTTGATTTCTTTTCCTTTCAGTGTTGCTGGTCATATTTTCCTTGCATCTTTGCATTGTTGGTTAGGTTCCGCTTATAGGTGAGATCATATGGTATTTGTCTTTCGCCCCCTGGCTTATTTCGCTTAGCATGATGCTCTCCAGTTCCATCCATGCTGTCGCAAAGTTTAGTACTTCTTTTTTTCTTTCTGCTGCGTAGTATTCCATTGTGTATATGATTTCAAGGCAAACATTTTGCAACTTGCTGGCAGTGTGGCTTCTTTAAGTTAATTAATTTTTTAGTTTAACTGATTGCATCTGAATTTACAAAAACAAAATTCCACTTTCTCTAAATATGTAGACCTATAATCTGAGTGTTATTTCTTGTTAAGAAAGATATAGCACCTACATATACAAAGATACTCTTGATGAGCATAAAGGGAGAGATCAACAGTAATATAGTCATAGTAGGGGATTTCAACACTCCATTGAAATCAATGGATAGATCTTCCAGACAGAGAATCAACAAGGAAATAGCAACCTTAAGTGACACACTAGATCAGATGGAATTAATTGATATTGTCAGACTTTTCATCCCAAAGAAGCAGAATATATATTCTTTATAAGTGCACATGGAATATTTTTCAGGATAGACTACATATAGGGCACAAAACAATTCTCAATAAATTTAAGAAGATTGAAATTATATCAAGCGTCTTCTGTGATCATAATGGTATATAATGAGAAATAAATCACAAAGAAAAAACAGAAAAGCACACAAAAAATGGAGGCTAAATAACATGTTACTGAACAATGAATAGGTGCACAGTGAAATCAAGGAAGAAATCAAAAGATACTTTGAAACAAATGAAAATGAGAATACAACAATCCAAAAACAATGGTACACACAGCAAAGGTGATCCTAAGAAAGGAAATTCATAGAATTGTAGGCCAACCTCAAGGAGAAAGAAAAAATCTCAAATAAACAATCTAACTTTACATTTAAGGATCTAGAAAAGGAACAACAAACAAAGCCCAAAGTGAGTAGAAGGAAGGAAGTAATAAAGATCAGAGCAGAAATAAATGAAATAAAGTCTACAAATAAAAAAGAGAAATCAATGAATCTAAGAATCGGTTCTTTGAAAAGATAAACATAATTAACAAACATTTAGCCAGGCATATAAACAAAGAGAGAGAGAGAGAGGATCCAAATAAATAAAATCAGAAATGGAAGAGAAGTAACAACTACACAGAAAAACAAGGGACTGTAAGAAAATATTACAAATAACAATATTCCAACAAATTGGACAATCTGGATGAAATAGCTAAATTCCTATAAAAATACAATCTTCCAAAACTGAATCAGGAAGAATTAGAAAATCTGAATAGATCAATTACAACTAGTGAAACTGAGGCAGTAATCAATAAAAATCCCAACAAACAGTTCTGGATCAGGTGGTGTCATAGGTAAATATTACCAAACATTCAAAAAACCAACACTTATTCTTCTAGAACTATTCCAAAAAATGTAAAAGATGGAGAAACTTTCAAACTCATTTTATGAGGCCAACACTATCATAATTCCAAAACCAGTTAAAGATACCACAAAGAAAATCATAAGCCAATATCCCTGCGGAATATTGATGCTAAAATCCTCAACAAAATATTAGCAAACCCTACTCAACAATACATTTAAAACATCGTATACCATGATCAAGTGGGATTTATTCCTGGGGTGCACAAATTAATAAACATAATGCACCACATAAGAAAAATCAAGTATAGAAATCACGTGATCTCATCAATAGATGCAGAAAAAGCACTTGATAATATCCAGCACTCATTTATGACAGAAACTCTCAGCAAAGTGAAAACAGAAGTATAAAATAAACATAATAAAAGACATATGTGATAAACCTACAGATGTAATATCAAATTCATTGGGCAAAAACTAAGTGTTTCTCTTAAGATCAGGAACAAGAAAGGGATGCCCCACCTTATTTAACATAGTACCAGAAGTTCTCCCCACAGCAGTAAGACAAGGAGAAAAAATAAAAGACATCCAAATTGTAAAGGAAGATTTAAAACTTTCATTATTTGCAGATGACATGATACTGTATACAAAGAACCATAAAGACTCCACCTAACAACTACCAGAACTGATAAATGAATTCAGTAAAATAGCTGGATGCAAAATTAATAGTCAGAAATCAGTGGCATTATTATATACCAATAACAAGCTATCATAAAGAGAAACTAAGAAAACAATTTCATTTATAAATTCATAAACAAAATGAAATAAAATACACAGGAATAATTTTAACCAAGCACGTAAAAAATTATACTTGGAAAATGATAAGACAGTGAGGAAAGAAATCTAAGAAGATACAAATAAGTAGAAGCATGTACTGTGTTCTTGGATATGAAGAATTAACATCATTAAATATCCACACTACCCAAAGCACTCTATAGATTAAATGCAATTCCTATCAAGATATTAATGCCATATTTCATAGAACTATAACAAATATTTCAATAATTTATATGGAACTACCAAAGACCCTCAAGGAGCCTCAGCAATCTTAAGAACAAATTGGAGAAATCTTGCTTCCTGATATCAAACTATACTACAAGGCCATAGTAATCAAAACAGTGTGGTACTGGCATAAAAACAGACATATATATCAAGGAAACAGAATAGACAGCTGAGAAATAAACCCACACCTTCATGGTCAATTAATGAAAAAGGAGGTAAGAACATACAATGTAGTAAATAAGGACAGTCTATTGAATAAATGGTGTTGGAAAAGTTAAACAGATATGTGAAAATAAAATGAAATTAGATCACTTTCATACACCATACACAAGAATAAATTCAAAACTGATTTAATATATAAATATATAACTCAGAACCATAAAAATCTTGAAGAAAACATAGGCAGTAAAATCTCAGACATTTCTTGTAGCAATATATTTCCTGATATATCTCCTTGGCAAGGGAAACAAAAGAAAATATAAACAAATGGAACTGCATAAAACTAAAAAGCTTTTGCACAGCAAAGAAAACCATCAACAAAATGAAAAGACAACTCAGTGAATGGGAGGACAAATTTGCCAGTAATACATCTGATAAGGAGTTAACATCCAAAATTTATAAATAAGTTATAGAACTCAACATGAAAAAAGCAAATAATCTCATTGAAAAATGAGCAAAGAACCTGGATAGACACTTCTCCAAAGAACACATAGAGATGGCCAATACACATATGAAAAGATGTTCAAAGTCACTAATCATCAAAGAAATGCATATTAAAATCACAATGAGATATCACTTCACATCTGTCAGAATGGCTAATATTAATATATTAACAAACAACTATTGACGAGGATGTGGAGAAAATGGAATCCCAATGTACTATTGGTTGGAATGCAGACTGGTGCAGCCACTGTAGTGAACAGTACAGAGTTACCTCAGAAATTAAAAATGCAACTGCCTTATACCCAGCCATTTCACTTCTGGAAGTATATCTGAAGAAACATGAAACACTAATTGGAAAGAATGTATGTACCTCTATGTTCATTGCACTGTTATTTACAATAGTCAAGATTTGGAAGCAGCCCAAGTGCCTGTCAATAGATGAGTGGACAAAAAAGCTGTTATACATTTACACAACTGGCTATAAAAAAGATTGAACTCTTACCTTTTGCAACAGCTTGGATGAACCTGGAGAGTATTATGGTATGTAAAATAAACCAGTCTGAGAAAGACAAGTACCTTTATTTCACTTATATGTAGAATGTAATGAACAGCATAAACTAACAAACAAAATAGAAACAGACTCATACCTAGAGAAAACAGACTGATACCTATTAAAGGGGGATGGGTTTGGGAGCCTGGGTGAAAAATGTGAAGGGATTAAGTAAAAAAAACAAACAAAAAACCAAAACCAAAAACGAAAAAAAGAACAACAAAAACCCAACCTATAGACGTAGACAACAGTGTGGTGACTACCAGAGAGAAAGGAGGTTGGGGAAGTAGAAGAGGGTAAAGGGGGCTTCAATAGTGATCGAAAGGAAATTGATATTGGTAGTGAAACACAATACAATATACAGATGATGTATTTTAGAATTGTACATTTGAAACCTATACAATTTTGTTAACCAGTGTAACCCCAATGAATTATATAATTTTTTAAAGATGATAAAATAGAAATGGCCAAAAAGAAGATTATTTTAGGGTTAAATTATCAGTTCTTAATTGAAAAAAAACTAACATTTGTCTAGGAAAATTAAAGAAATTATTACTTTATTTTCTCTTCTAGGTGCAATATAATTTTTCATCCAATATCATGAAACTATCAGGATAATAAAGTGTCTGACAAATTAACTTTTAATTCTCAACATTCCATATTTTTTTCCTCTGTGCTTGGTCTGACAATAATGAGAAATGTTTTTTCTTTTTACTAACCTCATTTGCAGGCTTACAGCTGACATTATAAATTTCTAAGGGTGGAGTTAGATATTACCAGTTACCAGCTGTGTTTTTTAGCTAGTTGAGTAGCTTTTAAGGTCTTTAAATACCAATATTAGTACTAATTATATGTACCATTTTTTATGGTACATATAAAAATATGTACCATATTTTACTGTATATCTCTTGTTAATAGTGACAAGCAGCATTTTTTGTGTGAAGTAGAACAATATTTTACAGCTCATTAAATAAGCTTTTCTTATCTTACTAGTAAGTTACATATTTGATTTCAATATCATGAAACTGTTTTATAATCTGGAGAGGTGATAAACAAAACCATTTCAATCTTTTTATAAAATTGGTAAATAAATGTAGAAGCTATTCATTTGTTATTGTGATTACAGATTTTTCTATAGTGATACAAACCTAAAAATTAGAACAGCTATTATCTACTAAGTGTTGGTGTTTAAAATTTATATTTCAGATTTCAAGCATGTCATTCCAATTTAATTGGAAAGATAAAAGATATATTTTCAGATTTTTGAAACTACTAGGTTATAGTTGAGATTAACAACAAGATTTAACTGCCAATTCTGCATGCTTGAGCTGGGTGGATGGGTTAAGGGCTAAAGTTAAATCCTCTGTCACTGAGTGCCTAACATGGATGAGCATCATTTTACATAGAGAATCTCATTTACTTGTCACAACATTCTTTCATATTATCGTTGTTTCAAAAGAGTTAGAACTGATGCCCTGAAAGGTGTAACATTGTTTAGGAGACTTAGGAAACAACCCATGGGTGTCTACCTCAAAGTCCATTAATTTTTATTAAACTATAGTACTTTCCAAAAGATGAGGAGGAACAAAATGCTTTAAAAGTTCAGCCCAGATTTGGAAAGATGGCAGAGGAGTGAATGGGAGTCACACTGACCTCCTCCCGCAAGACCAAACTGGAATTGCGACTAAATAGTGGAGTAATCACCTGGAAAACAATGGAACGATAGTGGGAGAGGAGCCTTGGAGCCACGGACAGACAGTGGATTTGGCTCTCACACATCCCAACGGGTGAGAAGTGCGGTGGAGGCTCGAGAGGGTGGGCTGGGGGCCCACGGGCACCAGCACCAGAGGGACATTGAAATGGCTAGTTAGCTCCCCCTGAGAAGAACGGGGTCTGAATCATAAACAGGGACCTCTAAACTTACAGCAGCTAAAACCAGGAAAATACAGACAAAACACAACCCGAAAAGCTTAGGGGCGCTCTCTGCCAGAGACAGGTGGCTGAGGATGCAAAGAGACATTTAAAGGACAAACGCAAAAGTTGCAGTGGCAGCCGCCCTCCTTGATCTCTGGGTAGAAGCAGCAGCAGGGTGGCTGGTGCCTAGGAAAAGATTGGTGAGGAAAACTTTGTGAAGAGAACTGAGAAAGTGGCCGGTGGATCCCCGGTGATAACGCACCTCCCACAGTGCAGCTACCATCTCGCTCAGGCATAAGGGAATCAATTAATCTGCCTTTTGTGCGCTCTGCACACAGCTTGTGCATGTGTGAGCTGGGGGATAAGTGCAGACTGGCTGGGAGAGCCCTGAGGAAAGACTGGAGATGGAGGAATTGGGGAAAGAATGGGAGGAAGAACCAGGGAGTCCCGACTCCCTTCCTATTCTGTAGTCTCCATTCTGGGCTGGCAAGGCGAGCCCCCAAAGAGGCAGAAGCGGGGCGCGCATGAACCAGACTGCCCGCGATTGAAATGCAGTCCACACAGGTGGTGGATCCTTGGCCAAAGGGGTCACAGAACTGCCCAGAGACCCCTGAGAAGAGACTGGAAATAGAGGCGTTGGGGAAAGAACTGTTGGAGGAATCGGGGAGTCCCAACTCCTTCCCCTTTCCCTAGTCTCCATTGTCTGGGAAGAGGCCACACCCTCAAAGAGCCAAAAGCAAAAAGCACACAATAGACAGCCCAAAACCACCCAGTGCAGGCGCGCACACTCGCGCGGAGCAGTCGGCAAGGGTTGGCGACTGTGTGTGTGGACCCACACGGGCTGGCAAGGCCTCCCACAGGTTGGCACCAATATGGCGTGCGAGGGACTGAGCAGATCGGTGAGGGCAAATGTAAATCGACCCATGTGGACCCGGGAGTGCAGAGCAGTCCGCAGAAATAGTGGATCCCCGGCCGAAGGTGTCAGAGAGCTGCCTCGAGTCCCTGGAGGAAACACTGGAGACAGGATTAACTGGAGAGTCCTGTAGCTGACTTCCTCCCATTTCCATAGTCTCCATTTGGCGAGGGCAGGCAATGCATCCAAAGAGCCAAAAGTGGGGAAAGCACACAATAGAAGACCCTAAACTGACCAGTGCCAGGGTGCCTGCTGGCCTGGGGGGGCCAGACGAGTCCGCGAGGTCACGAAGAAGCCCCCTGGGCTGGGGCAAGCACGCGTGAGCCCAGGCCAGTGGGGGATCCTGCCGGGCCAAGGAGTGTGATCAAGGAGCCAGCCTAAGAGTGCAGAGCGATCCACAGTATCCCTGCCCGAAGGGGTCACAGAGCTGCCCAAAGCAAGAGTCAGACACAGACAGTAGACTCCAGGAAAGCTTAAACAAATGACCCAAGGTCATATAGGGTCAACAACTGACATCATCAGAGGCAGGCCCAGAAAGAAAAGGAAAAAATAAATAAATAAAAAGACCCACCTACTACCATAGAAGTTTAATCTACAAAGTCAGGAAATCTAGACGGCCCAATTGAAGCAGAAGCAAAAAATGAATGAATGAATGAATGAATGAATGAATGAATGAATGAATGAATAACTTAACAGACTCTCACAAAAATGGGAAGAAAAAGAAGTTTCCCCCAAATGAGTGGAAAAGGGGACTCCCCACAGAGAGAGCTCAATGAAATAGAGGCAAGGGAACTATCAGATATTGAATTTAAAACAACGGTTCTAAGGAAGCTCAATGAGCTCAGCCAGCTATGAGAAACTGTAGAGAAACTATCAGGATCTTACAGCAAACTATATCAGCCTGGAAAAGGACACAGAAACTATCAAGAAGACACAAGAGGATATGAAGAATACCATTTCTGAATTGAAGAACACAGTAGAAGGAATCCAAAGCAGGCTGGATGAAGCCGAGGATCGAATCAGTGAGATGGAGGATGAGGTAGAAAAAAGCTCCCAGAAAGAACAAGAAATGGAAAAAACACTCCAAAAGAATGAAGAGGCATTTAGGGAAATGCAGGACAACCTGAAACGCAATAATATCTATACAATAGGGATACCAGAAGGAGAAGAAGAGGAGCAAGGGATAGAGAAACTCCTCAAAAAAGTAATGATGGAAAATATTCCTAATTTGAGGAGACAAAGGGTCTCAGGGATTCAGGAGGCACAGAGGACCCCACTCAGAAGGGACTTAAGGAGGTCCACTCCCAGACACATCATCATTAAAATGGCAACTATCAAAAATAATCCTCAAGGCAGCAAGGACAAAGGAGAAAGTAACATACAATGGGGCCCAATACAGCTAGGAGCTGAGTTCTTAACAGAAACACTACAAGCCAGAGGGGAATGGCAACAAATATTCCAAGTCATGAAAAGCAAGAGCCTACAACCAAAGCTGTTCTACCCACCAAGGCTCTGAATTAAAATAGAAGGGGAAATAAGGAGTTTCCCAGACAAAAGAAGGCTAAAAGAATATATCTCTACCAAACCAGGGCTCCAAGATATGCTAAAAGGACTGGTTTCAGAAGGTGAAGGAAAAGAGTGAGAAAGAGAAAAACACAGGTACAAAGAGAAAAAATGAATAGGATTCTATCAGTAATAACTCTCAATGTAAATAGACTAAATGCCCCAATCACAAGACACAGGGTAGCTGAATGAATAAGAAAACATGACCCACACATATGCTGCCTACAAGAGACCCACCTCAGAGCAAAAGACCTACACAGATTGAAAGTAAAGGGATGGAAAAAAATATTCCAAGCAAATGGGCATGAGAAAAAGGCCGGGGTTGCCATACTTGTAGCAGACAAAGTAGATTTCAAAACAAAGGCCATAAAAAGAGACCCAGAGGGGCACTTTATAATACTTAAAGGAAGAATCTATCAAGAAGACATCAACATTGTAAACTTACATGCTCCCAATATAGGAGCCCCCAAGTATATAAGGAAATTGTTGGATGACTTCAAAAAAGATATAGAGAGCAACACACTGATAGTAGGGGATTTCAACACCCCACTGTCCAAAATGGACAGATCTTCCAAATGAAATATTAATAAAGATATTGTGCAGATGAATGACACACTGAATCAAATAGACTTAACTGACATATATAGAACCTTACATTCCAAAGAAGCAAAATACACATTCATTTCAAATGCTCACGGCAGTTTTTCAAAGATAGACCACATGATAGGACACAAAGCAAACCTTAGCAAATTCAGGAACATTGAAATAATACCAAACTTTTTCTCAGACCACAAGGGCTTGAAACTGGAAATCAACCTCAAAGACAAACTTCAAAAACTTGCACAATCATGGAGACTGAACAGTAGACTATTAAACAATGAATGGGTCAATAATGAGATAAGAGAAGAAATCAAAAAATGTCTGGAAACAAATGAAAATGAACAGACAACAGTCCAAAACCTATGGGACACAGCAAAGGCGGTCCTGGGAGGGAAGTTCATAGCAATACAGGCTTACCTAAAAAAGATAGAAACATTTCAAATAAAAGACCTAACACTACAACTTCAAGAACTGGAGAAACAACAACAAATAAATCCCAGAGCAAGTAGAAGGAAGGAAATAGTCAAGATTAGAGCAGAACTGAATGACATAGAGAGGTAAAGAACAATTCAAAAGGTCAGCCAAGCCAGAAGCTGGTTCTTTGAAAAGATAAATAAAATTGACAAGCCTTTAAGCAGACTCATCAAGAAAAAAAGGGAGAGGACCCAAATTAATAATATCAGAAATGAAGGAGGAGAAATAACAACTGATACCACAGAAATAAAAAGGATTGTCAGAAACTACTATGAACAAGTATATGCCAAGAAATTTGAAAACCTTGATGAAATGGATTAATTTCTAGAAAAGTATAATAATCTCCCAACACTGAAGGAGGAAGAAACAGAAAGCTTGAACAGACCGAAAACAGCTGGGGAAATTGAAGCAGTAATCAAGAAACTCCCGGCACTCAAAAGCCCAGGGCTGGAAGGTTTCACAGGAGAATTTTACAAAACATTTAAGGAAGAGCTAACCCCCGTCCTTCTCAGAATATTCCAAAATATCCAAGAGGAGGGAAGACTCCCAGACGCTTTCTATGAGGCCAGCATCACCCAAATCCCAAAATCAGATAAAGACCCTACAAAGAAAGAAAACTACAGGCCAATTTCACTGATGAATAGATGATCAAATCCTCAACAAAATATTGGCAAACTGCATCCAGCAATACATTAAAAAGATTATCCACCATGATCAAGTGGAATTCATCCCAGGGATGCAGGGATGGTTCAATGTACACAAGTCAATAAACCGTAATACATCACATAAATAAAAGGAAATACAAAAACCACATGATCATCTCGATAGACACAGAGAAAGCATTTGATAAGGTACAGCACCCAGTTATGATCAAAACACTCAGCAAAATGGGAATAAATGGGGCACTCCTCAACGTAATAAAGGCCATATATGAAAAACCTACAGCCAACATCATACCAAACGGGCAAAAACTGAAAGCTTTCCCACTAAGATCGGGAACACGACAAGGATGTCCGCTCTCACCGCTTCTTTTCAACATCGTATTGGAAGTCCTAGCCACAGCGGTCAGACAAGAGAAAGAGATAAAAGGCATCCAAATAGGAAAGGAGGAAGTAAAGCTATCATTGTTTGCAGATGACATGATAGTGTACATAGAACACCCTGTAGACTCTACCAAAAAATTCCTCAACCTAATAAGTGAATTTGGCACAACAGCAGGATACAAAGTCAACATTCAAAAATCAAAGGCATTTTTGTACACCAGCAATGCAATAGAAGAAGAAATCAGAAAAAAAAATACCATTCGATATAGCAAGAAGAAAAATAAAATACCTAGGAATAAATTTAACCAAGGATGTAAAGACCTGTACACAGAAAACTATACAACATTGAAGAAAGAAATTAAGGAAGACACAAATAAATGGAAGCATATACCGTGCTCATGGATTGGAAGAATTAATATCATCAAAATGTCCATACTACCCAAAGAAATTTATAGATTCAATGCAACCCCTATTAAGATACCAATGGCGTATTTCACAGAAATAGAACAGACATTTCAAAAATTTATATGGAACCATAAACGACCCCGAATAGCTGCAGCAATTTTGAGAAAGAAACACAAAGTAGGAGGGATCACAATACCGGACATCAAACTCTACTACAAAGCCACTATACTCAAAACAATCTGGTACTGGCACAAGAACAGACCCATAGACCAGTGGAACAGAATAGAAAGCCCAGAAATAAGCCCAGGTCTATATGGGCAACTAATATTTGACAAAGGGGGCAGAAGCATAAAATTGAGCAATAAGAGCCTTTTCAACAAATGGTGTTGGGAGAGCTGGACAGCTACATGCAAAAAATTGAAATTGGATCATCAGCTGACACCATATACAAAAATAAACTCAAGATGGATAAAAGACTTAAATATAAGTCGCAACACCATCAAAGTCCTAGAGGAGAACATTGGCAGGAAACTCTCAGATATCTCACGCAGCAATTTTTTCACCAATATATCTCCTAAAGCAAGGGACACAAAGGAAAGAATAAACAAGTGGGACCTCATCAAAATAAGAAGCTTCTGCACGGCAAAAGAAAACACCAGCAAAATGAAAAGGGAGCCAACTGTTTGGGAAAATATATTCGCTAATGATACATCAGATAGAAGTTTGATCTCCAAGATATATAAAGAACTCACTCGACTCCACTCCGAGAAGACAAACGATCCAATCAAAAAATGGGCAAAGGACCTGGGCATACGCTTTTCCAAGGAGGGGATACAGAGGGCCCAGAGACATTTGAAAGGATGCTTGGCATCACTAACCATCAGAGAAATGCACATCAAAACCACCATGAGGTACCACCTCACACTGGTCAGAATGGCCATCGTAAACAGATCAACAAACAACAGGTGCTGGTGAGGCTGTGGAGAAAAGGGAACCCTAGTCCACTGTTGGTGGGAATGCAGACTGGTGTAGCCACTGTGAAAAACAGTGTGGAATTTCCTCAAAAAGCTGAAAATGGAACTGCCTTTTGATCCAGTGGTTCCCCTGCTGGGTCTATACCCTAAGAATCCCAAAACACCAATTCAAAAGAACCTATGCACCCCAATGTTCATAGCAACACAATTTACAATAGCCAAGTGTTGGAAGCAATCTAAATGCCCATCAGTAGATGATTGGATCAAAAAACAGTGGTACATTTACACAATGGAATACTATGCAGCAGAAAGAAAATAAGAACTACTAAACTTCGTGACAGCATGGATGGAACTGGAGAGCATCATGCTAAGCGAAATAAGCCAGGGGGCAAAAGACAAATACCATATGATGTCACCTATAATTGGAACCTAACGAACAATACAAAGGTACAAGGAAAATAAGACCAGCAACATTGAATGGAAAAGAAACGAACAGGGACAAAAGGGAAGGAGGGAATGGGGCGTGGGATAAGGAAAGGAAGGGGCAAGTCAAGGAACATATAGTAAGGACTCATGGACAAAACCAAAGGGGATGAGTTGAGGGAAGGGGCAAGGGAAAGTGGCGGCGGTGGGGGGGTAGGCTGAGGAAATGTAATTGAAAAAATAAATTAATTAATTAAAACAAAATAAAATAAAAGTTCAGCCCAGTGAACACAAAACTCTAAAAATATATTAATTTATTTGTATACTCAAAATAATTTTTTAGAGCTTGCTGTTTGCCAGAAATTGTGCTAAAATTATTGAGGGTAGAGAGGCTAAGAGTACAACCCAGAAGCAGATTTGAATTGAGGCAATTTTTTCTCAGAGTTCTACGTGTTAATCACTGTACCACACTGCTCTGATGCAGACATTAGTGATAATCAAAAGACCTTAGCAGACTTGAAACCCTTTTGAATTTGCTTCAAGAAAATTGAGAGAACATGTAATAGCCAGACATTGGAGCCTGGGCCACTACATCCCATAATGGAGCATTCTAGGCTTTCATTAATGGTAGGTGCTACTATATTTGTCTCAGTAAAGATAGGCTTAAGAATTTGCAGGACCTGATGCTAATAAGTTGGTATTATTAGTGCTCCCCAATAGAAAAAGCCTGAAAACACACTGTATTAAGAATACCTCACAAGAAAAAAAAATGATTTATAAATGTCAGGTAAATTATTTCTTGATTAACTAAGATTATTAGAATATTAACTTCCTGTTTATGTAAAATAAGTTGAACCTTTAGAAAACCAGAATTAACAATGATTTTTCTTCTTTCAATTGTGTTATCAAGCAGTTTTTTAAAATATTATTCTATCAAGATGTTTACTTTTAAAAGTAATATTTTGTTTTAGTTTTTAATTATGAATTCTAAAACTTGTATTTTAATAAGCAGTGAATATATATACAGTATTTTTCTTTTATTTTAATTGTATAAAAATGATTATGTTGTCACAGAAATGCTTTGGCTCAAGAAATATTCATAATAGTTAATTGGTCTTGTATGGGAGAATATGCAGTTAATATTCAAAAGTCACATATTATACTAGATGAACAACATAGACACATCAGGTCAAAATTGTATTTTCCTAAGAATTATAAAATGGGAAGCTTATATACTTCTTTAACATAATTTTTCTATGGAGTTACAGCTAACCAGGAAATCAGGTTTTAATTTAAAAGAATTAAACTTCTTATTCACACAAATAGATGGCTAAACTAAAAAGAAAAACAACTCCAATTAAGACAGGTGGCTAGAACACAAAGTCTGTCCTTTTCTGAAAATATTTTTTTTATCAACTTCTTACCTTCGGAAACATGGGCCCCATTGTTATCTATTTACTTATTCTGTAAACTATAGAGAAAAATAAGATTTCCTGGTGAATGACCTAGTCAGCCTTTTTGCCTCGTCTGTTAACAAACCAGCTGGAACCAGAGATTCAGCATCCATCCTTCCTCATTCAGAGAGACTGCACAGAGACCACTCATCTTTCCACTGAAACAGGGGTTCCCCAGGTCTAGGTTTGAGGTAGTCATTTTTTTTTTTCTCCAAGATCCACCTGAGTTATCTGGCACATAATCTCAGACAGCTTGGTGCCTGAGTCCAAACACATATTCTTTCATACAAGACCACTTTCATTTTAGAGGCATAAAAAGAGAGAGCAGAGAGATGGGGTCACTCTGACTGTGCACAGCCCCACGACTTCTTCACAGGATGAGCAAAGAAAGACCCTTGTGCCCTGTAGCACTTCTGCTTACGTATTCTACTCTATATTTGGCAGTTCTCCTCATATTTGCCAGAGACCTTTGCTCAACAGTGATGATAATTAATCGGGTTCAGACTCTTTCAGGTCATCCATGCAAAATTCAGATGAAAATCCAGAAGTATATACACACAATAAAAAACAAAACTGGTCTCTTGCTGAACGTGAAGGCATGACTGTTTTATGTTCTCGATGAAGCCCTGTGGTCATCATTAGATCATTTCAACGTTACATTCGCACACTAGGTGTCCCAGTGTGTGATTGCTTGGCCTAAGGCAAGATGCAAAAGTACAATATGTATAAATATTTAAAATGTTTAAATCTGGCTAAAAACTTTTAAATAAAATATATATTCCTACTTTGACAGATATACTTTATAATGATATTGAAGGCTAGGTTTGAATTTAGAATTTTTCTGACTTCTTAGATTCCAGGTTAGCAAGATGGAAATATAATGAGATCAATTCCTTCCCTGGCCTTGTCTCTCTGGCTCTGGCTTAATCTCACACTGCAGGAGGCAGGTTGACATGGGAATGGGATAATCTAATGTAAGGAGTTCTCTTCAGTTGAAGCAGACCCTCAGAGAGCTGACAGTTAAAAGCTGCTTCTGAACCTCTCTCCCTACAGCTTGGGCTGTAAGTTCTTCCTAAAAGGGGAATTTGGCTGTGCAGTTTCATATCTACCACAGTGGCCAAGCCATGTATAGCCACCCTAGCTGACAAGACCACATATATTCTGGCCTTTACTGTTAAGGAAAACTGTAAGGAGGAACATTTTCTGGAATCTTGTCTCATGGTATGTAAAACTCTATCTGGGCCCAAGCACACAGCTATACCTAACATGGGGCATACACTGTTTCAGGGCATGGAGGCATTGCTATTGTAATATCCAGAAGGGAGACACATTCACTCAGGGTACAAGGGCAGTTCACTGAAAGGTGGGTGCACTAGCTGCAAGCAAGACAGGGAAGAGGGGGAAGAGGAAAAAAGAAAGTAAAACCAAATCTCTGTAGTCTGGAGGTCTTGGTAGACCACCGCTGCAGAAACTGGAAGACTGACATAGGGGCTGGGCAGAATCTTAAGAAAGTTACATGACAAATTTTCAGAAGGAGGCTGTGCCTACTGTAGTTGACCTCCCTTTGCTAATCTGCTAGAAGCTGATGGTTGGAGTAGTGTCTAAAGAATTTAGATGGAAAATTATTTCAAATATCTAGGAAAAGTAATAGGTGAAAAGCCATGGACCATTATTAGAAAGGGGAAGGACTATCAAGAGGACCGTGAAAGAGGAAAAGGGAGACGTCCAGATAACTGGGTAAAGGGAAAGATGGGGAACAGCTAGAACACTGAGTCTGGAAAGACTCTTGGGTTAGAGTCCTATTCAGAGATGAATTTCAACTGCTTTTGAAACAGGATGCCACTTTACTCTCCAAGTATCTTAGAGAGAGAGTCAGGGGAAAAAGGGAGACAATTATATATAACATCTTGTCAATGATTTTAAATATAACACAGTAGACTAATTCCCCAGTATGAGATTTTTTGAAACAAAAGAAGACTAAGGCTGGGACAAAGTTTCCTCTCCAGAAGGGCCATTGATTCCAAGATCAGGTCCTTTATTCCCAGCTCAGATCTGTTATTGTGACAAGGCCTCTTGGACACTTACTAGAAGAGAAAGAGGAAGACAGGGTCTCTCTGGTAGGACAGAGCCCTAGGATACAAAGGCTGCATATGGGCATCAGCATCACTCTTCATATGATGCTGAGTGATCGGGGACATATGCACCTTTTGACTCTTCTGTCCATGAGTTTACTCCTTCGCCAAGTGCTGTCACTGTTGTTTGCTCCATGACATTTACTAAACCCATTTGTTATATAATTTTGAAGAATTTTCTATTTGAGCTTTACAAAATGATATTTATCTAGCACATTGTCAATTAAAATATGACTACAACTTATAGAATGTGTCCTAATACTATAAAATCTCTAAAACCCTGAACAATACAGGGTAGGGCAAAACTAAGTCTACAATTATTTGTATGGAAAATAATAACAGGTAATTAATAAATAATAATGCAAGAATGAACTCTTGTTTCACATACCCACAACTATAAACGTACTTTTGCCCCACCTTGTGTATATATATAAACAAGTAACTTTTTATATATAGCAGTAACTTCTTAGCAATATATTTTGGAAGCCTATTGGTTTTATGGCGACATTCTTGATTCTAAGTCTGAAAGAATGGCAATAACTTCAATATTTGACAAAGTAAATCTGTTCAGCTGACAAGGTTTATTTTGCATCAAAAAAAAACACAAGAGCAGCATTATACAAAGTCTACAATTGAAAGTTCCACTATTCATCTTTTGTTCCTCAGGGAGAAGCAAAGTAGCCTCAGTAGGCAGCACTGAAGAGGTATCTTAGGCATCCCAGATAACACTTCCCTGGTTTTGATACCTTCTCCTGTCATGAGGATCTTAAAAGATCCAGGAACAACTTTTATTATGATGTAAAACAGTACAGCAAAACCTAATGATTGGATTCATGGTTCTGAGTTCTTGCTGCTTCATATTTAGACAGCTTTTGTTACACCTTCTTGGGTTATTGGACCCAAGGAGTTTCTAATCATGTGCACATATATGCTTTCTGTGCATGGGGCCTGCCACGATCCATTACAATGTCCTAGCATCAACCAGAGTCTCTCCTTTTTTATGCATTTTATACTTTTCATTTGCATATCATTTAACAAAGAAATCCATGGTTGATAAAAGTTGAAAATAATATTTCTATTTCATATTTTATCAAGTCACAAATCCAGTGGCCAAATTAGAGTTCCAAATAACCATATAATAAGAGCTAAATTGGTGTTTGAGCCTTCTCTTCCATCTTTCTTGTCATAGGTCTGCTACCATCTATGCTGGTGTGTCTCATTTTTGTACTGGCAACGATTTTGAATTACCACCTGAAAAGAACTTCAAGCTGCCTAAATAGCATGTCCCTCAAGTGTTTGGGATGTCAGCTGTCCTTCTCTTGCATTGCTTCCTTAGTTTTGCTTTGCAACGCCTATCACATTGTCTGGCAATAATGCATGAATAGTTTCTAAATAATGAATTAGTTAATATATTATAATTATATTATATATTATAATAATATAATATATTATAATATATTAGTTAATATATTAATATATTAATATATTATATATTATAATTATAATGTGTTAGTTAATATGTAAACTAATATATATTAGTTAATATATATTAATTAATATATTTCTTATAAATAACAAAGCTCTAACTTGCAAAGACTGGTGGCGATTCTGAGCCAGGCTATGATGTCAATTGGGAAGACATTAAGAAAGGAAGAGCAATGTGTTTAGTTAGCTGAAAATATTTCCCAGGCACAGGGGTCTACACACACTTCTACTTGCACACACATTGCTTGAGCACTCCTGGTGGCGCATCCCCTTGAAGCACAAGGTATTTCAAACCTTAAGCTTCACTGCACACACATTTTCATTGACTTAATATTTCTTTTCTTGCCCATTCTCTGTTCTACATTTCTCCTTAATGTTTGTAGGACAATCTTAAAATTAAAAAAAAATGGGTTATTTTATTCTATTATAACCCATTAAAATACACACAAAAAAATCAGAATTTTTGCTATTAAATTTCAAACCCTGAAAGAGATGTTACCAAAATGACAGATAATATGCACGGACAGTCCTGAAGGATCAGAAACAGGCTGCCACAACTGAACATGCCTTAACCAGAGATGTGATCAGGTGCTGATCAGCAAAGAGCAGCAAACATAGCCAGGTAGTAATTTCTGGAGTGAAAGGCAGAGCTCTTGAAGTGAAGATTATTATGCATTGAAAGTATCCCTTCTACAGGATGTTTTTCCTTTTTGGCTCTAGGAAGACAAGGAGAATCGGCTAAACAAGAAGGGCAGTGACCATAGACAGCAGGTTATTTAGGAATGCCTACTATTGCCCCTAAACAGTTAATTTGATTTCTCTCATACTTACCAACGATTAGAAAGTGAAGAAAGTGTCTTTTACTTCAATTTCTTTAAAAAAGATCTTAGCTTATCACAACTTAAATAGTTATAAATACTTTCAGAATTAAACCTAGGCATTGTTTTGATGTTGCTAAAGAAAATTGATATTTTACATATTAGTTTTTTAGATTGGTGCTAATTAAATCATGATGGCAATTTTTCATATCTTCTTCTGATTTTATTGGTTCTTCTTTAAAAGACAAAATAAAGTTTATGCCCAAATTATGCATTTCCAGTTGCTACAAGTAAAAAAAAATGAATATCTAAAACTTTAGCATTTAAATTAATAAGCAGGGTTTACTTTAAATACAGTCTTTATTGTTTGTTGACATCACAGAACCCACTGTAGAGTGATAGATTAGAGATTCAAGGAATCTTTCACTCAAACTTCTTATTTTCATGATCTTTAATGAGTTGGAAATCATAATTCAAATAAAATAAAATATATTAAAAATAATGAACTTTGTAATGGAATTGATTTTTTCCCCACTTTTATCCTTCAAAGTACATGTAGGCATTATATGGTGATATTAATCAATACCCAGGTAGACCCAAAAATGGTTAAAACATGCTTTTCTGCTTTGTTATGGAAAATGCAGAAAAAGGCCCAGTTTTTCATATATGACCTTACAGCATTATACTTTATAAGAAAGACTTTTCCATTTTCAGTCTAAACAGCAATCTCTGCTTGCAGCTGTTCTATTTGAGTAACCTGATTAAAAGTGAATGATAACTTTTTCCCAATTCTTTACTGTTTTTATGATTGCTTCAATAAATGGCCACAATCTTTTTTTTTTCTCCAGATAGGATATTTTCCCTGAAGAAGCTCAACATCTTTTTTAACTTTTGGTTCTGAAGGTTTTTCTCTTCCAGGCTGTTAGTGAAGATTGTTTGATCATATCATCTTTTATAATCAATGGCCCACCTCATCATTAAACTAGCCAAATAAATAGTATATAGCCCTATCCATTGAAAAGGGAAATTGTTTCATTAGAGGATTTGAGAGAAAGGATATCAGTAAGTAGGACACTGGGAAGAAAATTGTCCTAGAAATATTTTTAATGACTTACTCTCAGATATCTATTTAAGATATAATGTCCCTGGAAAGAAATGCTGTCCCTGGATAATGTTTTGTTGCTTACAAGTAAATATTGAGGTGAAGCCAAGGCATCTATATTCAAAAGTGCAAAACTGTTATGTCCTTAATAGTGGGTGAAATAGGATTTTAGGTTCTGAAGTATAAAGGCAGTTAAAGGCAAAGGCCACACTTAAAAAAGATACCTCAGAATTGCAAAGAAATGTAAGGTCATCTAATCTACCCAGATATAGCAGTGTCATTTATGAGTCCCCCATGGAAAAATCTTGCAGCCTTCCCTTGGAAATGTGCATAAATAGAACTCTTTGTGGTCTATCCCATTATTACTTAGCATTAATGGCTATAACACTTTTTTGTATGTTGAGCAAAAACTTCCTTTCCTGTATCTTCTCCTATTAGTGCCAATTCCAGCCAATCACATGGTGCAATGAAGTCATATCCTAAGGTAACTCTTTCAATATTTAAAATATCCTATTATGTCAGCCTTCCCAAATTTGTCTTTCCAAAGCCAAGAACTTCTCAGTCTTTCATTCTTGAAATAATATCCATTTAATATTAGACAAATTAAGTACGATATCCCGGATAATGTTCAAGGAAATTCTTGCTTTCTGTGACTTGATTAAAGCAAATTATGAGTTAATTTATGTTTTTAGATACTTTGCTGTACTAGTTTTAGCTGTTCAGCTAAGAGTAATAATACAAAAGTGTTATTAATTGTTTTTGTTTTTTCAAATTAACTGTTATTAAACAACGCTTTTTTGTAATTAATACACCAAAAAATTAAACACTGTACTTTACCTTTCTGTTTAACTTTCTGTTATTCTGCTAACCATCAATCATGGTTAGAAATAGTATTTTTAATTATCATCCATTTTGAACATATATATGAATATATACTTGTATATATATATACACAAATATATATGTGTATACAACTACATACACACATACACATATGTGTGTGTATATATACATATATATATAAATCTTTCAATCTAACATTTAGTCTCCTCCAAGATCTAAATTCTTACTTTAGTCTACAAAGCAGCTTTATCATGATTAACTTATCTAGTATTTCTTCCCATGTATGGGAAGGCTCCCCCTCAATGACTGATACTATATTTTCTGAATCTCCCCTCCTGATTTCTTCTGTTATATATAGCATACCTATCACTGAGATGTTTGTAATATATCCTCAAGTCTTTCAGTAAATTGTAAATAGCCTTGAAAATCAGAGCACTATTATTGTACAAGAAAAATAATGGAATGGTGCTTCAGGGAAAAAAGTTACATAAAGAAATATATGTCCTCCAGTAAATTTTATGGGACGTATTAAAAAATCATTTGGTTCAAAAGGTACTGATTTGGTAAAGTGATTTGGTATAAGACAATAGAACACAAACAAAATGGGTTGTATCTTGGTTTATACTTCGAAGAATAGGGTCTTTGGACAAAAAACAATGTTTTTGAAGCTTATTTTTCTCATCTGTAAAATAGGGACTTTTTTATGTCAGGCTGGTTGTAAAAAGTAAAAATAATAATATTTTCATTCATTTTCTATCATTTTCTAAGCACTGTAGGAGGTAATTTGTATATTTTCTTCTAATTCAATTTAATATTCACGATATCTATGTGGTTTATATAGAATATGCAAAAGTCTTAGCACTGTGACCCACAATGGCCATTTAATATATGTTTATGGTTTCTCCCCTTCTCTACATATTAATATTATAGAAGAATATATCCTCAGTATTCAGTTATTTTGTCAATCTGCATGTTGCATTGCCCATTGAATTTTTAAAAAAGCATAATAACACAACACTCAGTGATTTGCATTATAAAAATATCAATTATATGACAATACTAATTCTAACATGAAGAGTTTGAATAATTCAAAAGTTTCCTTTCACCTATTAATCTATTTAGTTTTTTTTTTTAGCTCGGCACAAAATAACTCCAAATATAAATACTTGGTTAATTTTATACTCTGAATTTTTTGCTAAGAAGAGCATATACTGACCTTTATCAGGTCAATTTACAAAATCCTAAAACATTGCTTTAATATAAATTTTAAAAAAAGTTTAAAGAACACTTCAAAATAATTGCTGAAAATACTTGTACTGAATTTAAATTAATGTGTCGTGATCATATGTATTGCATTTAATCTTCATTGCTTACTTAGCATATTGTCCAGCAACTTTTAGATATTAATACATCTTTGTAAAATTAATACCCCTAATGTCAAAATAAAAAAAAAATAGGGCTGTATTCATAGGTAAAGCCAGTTCTTTAGGTGCATAATGCACAAATGTGTGAAACTTAAAATTAGTACTTTGGGGAAACCTTAGTTTAAATAAGAGTGATTTTTATTTTAAAATAAAAATGTAAATATGTTCCCAATTAATAAAGGGCTAATAGTCCTCTATTACCTGAATTTTTAGGATTTTTCTCCTTTAATGTTAACATATGCAAGATAGAGTTAAGTGAAGAATAATGAAGACCTAGCCTCTGTTACTGCAGAGCTAGAAAGACACTGAAATATATTGAGACAGATAATATATCGATACGCTGCAGCAAAATGCATCAAGCTGCAGTCATAAGACAATTACTTCTAAGCCTTCAGCGCCTATGTTCATTGTGAAAACCCCTTTGCCTTTTCTAGAAGCTTGTCTTATTTACCTTTAACCTTATCAAATTCCCCTCTTTACCACATCTGTCAAGTTTACATAATAAACCTAGAGCTAGGAACTGTAATATTTAGTACGATGGTTATACACATGCATTTGTTCTCCCAACAAATATTTTTTGCAGGAAAGTGTTATGAGCCAAGTACTTTTTTAAGCACTGGAATGTGATAACTAAAGATATCTATGACCTCTTCTCAAGATGTTGGGAAAGAGTAGAAAGCATAGCAACTTCAATACAGTGTGATACTTGTTAAAAATGTCATAGAAACTCTTCTGGAAAAATAAAACCTGAGATTCTAGGAAAACAGAAAACATCTAAGAAGAAAGAAATCTTTAATGTGAAGTCTGAAATGCATGTGCAATTTAACCAGGTGAAAAGTAGAGTAAGGTGAATAGAAATAGGTAAGAGAGAACTTGGTTTCTTAAAGGCATGTTAAATTTCTATATGGCTAGAATGTAGAGAGTATATTAGGACTGACTAAAAATAATGCATGAGAAATAAACAATGTCTCTATTATGAAAGTCTCTGTAGGGTGACTTTAAAGAATCATTGCTAATTTAAAGCACGAAAAAGATAAGACTCACAAGACTTGATCTTAAAATCAGTCACTATGCCCTGCAGAAAATGGATTGAAATGGGGTAAGATTAGAATCAAGGATAATAATTAGGAAAATTTTGTAATAATCCTGGTAAGGAATATGGTGTCCTGACATTAGAAAGAAGTAAGAGGATTTGACAGCTAATTTGATAAATTAGCCAGTAGAAGAGTACATTTATTCAGTAGAAAAACCTATTAGCCATTGTATTCTTCCTTACAAGAGGAAAAAATAAGGTAACTACAGATTTTTATGAAGAAATTGTAGATGCCTTACTACTGGTCAAATACATATACAAAAATGTATTTTATCCCTGCAGTGCTCTTAGTCACAGCATTTGAGGAAAAAAAATGCTTGAGTTTACATACACAGTAACTGACAGAGCAGAGATTCTAATCCAAGAGTGTCTGATTCCAACCTTCACACTTTTTCCTACACCTTGTTACATCCCTTCATTCTTAATTTCAAGTTCAATAATTATAAAACATTAAGAATATTAGACAAATATTTTTAATTGCCCCAAAATAAATCTCTTATTTTTAATGTCCAGACTAACAATAAATCAATTAATGGATAGATTAATGGTGAAGTTCCAGGTTGAGAAAAGGCTAGAGTTTGTCTGATACACAAGTCTTTTAATAAATCTTGCCAACTGATGCCTCAGGCTATTAATCCTCCAAGTGTGGTCCATATAATACCATCATCGGCTTATATAGGTTGTTCAATAAAATGCAGATTTCTGGGCTCCACAATGCATTTAGGGCATGACTTGGAATCCTGCAGACAGAGGTGACACTCTCCATTCTAAGAAAACCTCAAATTATTTTTATGCTCAAAAAAATGTTGAGAAACCCTCTCATTAGCTCTTAAAATATATATTTAACAAGTTTAGCTTTTTGTACAGAAGAAAGAGAATAGGCATAAAAATAATTTTAACATGTTATTAAATTATGTGAACAAACTTGTAACATATTACAAGTATAGAGAATTTTACTTTTCTATTTAAAGGTGTATGATAGACAAACATGAGACATTAATATAAATTAAATGACAACAAATTAAACTCTGAGGAGCAAAATGCTTTTCTAAATGCATCCTTCCAAGGCTATGTTGTGTTATTATTTTTGGAATGTCTCCCTCCAGTGAAAAGAACTGACATACTTTCTATATTGAAGCCTAGGAATAATTTAGCCACTTATTTTAGACAATGTTTGATTTAGTTCCTATTTTTTATAAGAACAACTATTCTGAAAAATCACTAAGAAATGCTGAGTTTTCTTTTTTTGTTAGTGCATTAATATCTATCCATGGCCTAAATGGATGAGAAACATGACAAAAAAAAAAGAGAAAGAAAGAAAAAGAAAATGATGTAGTAAAGGATAAATAGGTATCTAGAAATTTAAAATATTTTCTAAACAATTTCCCAAACAATTTACTTCCAATTTCCCATGTTGGTATCTAGATGTGACCATTATGATATATTTCTATACTTGATGTTTTAAGGTACTAATATTTATATCAATTTTGGCATGATAGCTATTAGGTTTACTTTTCCATGATATGAGATTCTGAAAAGGAAGGAAACTTACAGGGGAAATGTGCAGGCCATTTGTGATTCTATTAGTTGTATCGACATATGGCCTGCCTGAGTCTTGCCTTTTCTGACTCATATGAAAGAATACTCCAGTTCCTATTACAAACATTGGAGATCTGGGTTGTTGTTTTTTTTTCATCATAAAGTTATTTTTACTGATTATTTTCTCTCAAACATTTTTGTAGAAACTACCTTTAGAGTTCTAGTAAAAATACTAAAAATATATAGACATATTATTCCACCCCCCAATATGTTCCTGTTGAAAATGGGAAGGAAGCAGAATAGCAAAATAAACCCAGGCTGTCAGAGCCTCAGAAATTCTATGTTTTTGAGCTCAAAGTGTTTCAGAGTATGAAACAGATACTCTATGTTTTATGAACAATAACATCTGGATCTATAAAACAAGAAAAGTTAGTTTGGAAGAACTCAAAATATTAATTTAAGGCTTAATCTTCTACCATATACTATTGCACTCAAGGGCACTGTAGGTTTGCCGAGAGCTAGGACTTCTTTAAAAACATATTTGACAGAAATTGCAGGAGGATTAGTTGAACACACGAAACTCAGTTATTTATTTTACATTTAGAAATCAGCCTTCCAAGCATACCAGCTTTTGAAAATATTTGTATCATAAATTATCTCAATGTCCTATAGTTCCTTCTTGAAGTGATGCTTTTCAAAGTCATTTGTTATTCAGAAATTTCACTGGTGCATTCTATTAGCCATAATTTATGTCTGCCAATGAAACCTGAAGGGACAACTTGACACCTTGACATTTAATGTTGCGGTGAGGTGAAGCAAATTGGTGGTTTCATACTGCCTGTTCACTATAATAATTTATGTGGCTTTTGCACATATTGAACAATAACATTTGAATCTATAAAGAAAATGAAGAAACAATAGTTTGGAGGAACTCAGTCAATAACATGTATCTCACTGAGTTATTACCTTGCAACTAAAAATACATATATATTGCCAGATCTATTTCCAGAGCTCACTTAGTCCTTTCAAATCTCTTACTAACCAGGGAGTAACTTAATGGTAGATATAAAAGAGCTGGCTTGACCCCATTAATGTATATTTCCAATGTATTTAATTACAGAATTCTGTTTTACAAAGGCTTTATATCTAATTTGCGTACAAAAT
Source organism: Pteronotus mesoamericanus (assembly GCF_021234165.1). Lineage (NCBI taxonomy): Eukaryota > Metazoa > Chordata > Mammalia > Chiroptera > Mormoopidae > Pteronotus > Pteronotus mesoamericanus. The sequence goes on along the minus strand of NW_026555245.1, from coordinate 26,150,236 downwards.
TTAATGTAGAGTTTTTTAAATTACTGGTTGAAATATCTTGATTAATTCTGTTATTAAAGAATAATAATAAAAAAATCATATTCTCCAAGTTCAAATACTATTTCCTATACATAAATATCACATAACTTAATAGTATAAATAATAAAAACATATGAATTTTATTTTAAACTTTATTAAAGGACATATTTTGTATGTATTATGATAAATTTATGTTTGCAGAATTGTGAATCCTTATCTCACACAATTATAGCAAGTTTGTTTGTTACAAGGTAAATTCTTCTTCACAACTCGTTTTTTGAAGCTTACAAGACAGAAAAAAACTTAAATCCATATTAATCTCTAAAAGATGAAAATAGAATTCCCTCTATTGCTACTCTGAAAAAGCTAAAACGTCTCATAAATGAATAATTAAAAGTAGGTCCAAATCCCTTCTTTAATATTTTTAAAGAGCACATTTAGGTTGTCAGTTTTTAATGACCTCTAGCTTTATCCAATCCCCTCATTAGAAAATTCTATTTAAAAAGGTTACAAAGATTTCCAAGTCTGATATCGCTCAGTATCATAAAATAGCATAATAGTATTAAAAATAATTTTAATACATTAAGTCTACAAGCTTGATTTTGTAGGAATAGAAACTAGCAGCATTCTTTATCTTAAACTTGGCTCCAGTCACAGCCTGAGCTCTAGCTGCAGCACCATCCTTTTGTTAGTGAGCCTCAAGGACAAGCTGAGGTCACTGAATATCACTTACAATTCAGACGGTTTGAGATGTTGCTGAACAATGTGATACTGCCACATTCTTCCCATCTCTTAGTTTATGAATCCTGATGTTGCAACTTTGGGAGGCGTATTGCTTGGAAGATTTTATTCTTCCCATTTTCCTTCAGTTCATGGTACATTTAAATACCTAATATCCACGAGGGAAACTCCCCTCTAAATTCAGAGGCTTTGGAACAGATTTCAAAGCTAATATCAGATAAGAGAGCAGAAGGCAGAAAAGGGCTGCCATTACTTAATCATAATAACTGATAATTTAATCATCATAGATTTTTGAAATCTAAGACTAGATTTTAACCTAACTATTTTGGGAGTTTTGTATCACTAGAAAAATGAACACAGCAAAAATCTTGGATTCCATAAATAGAAAGACAACTCTTTCTTACTACAAAAATAGGATATGTATAGCTCAAATATATTGTTCATTGTATTAGAAGGGACAGAATAGCGAGAAAAATAAAGAAGTAAAAGTTATTAAAAGTTTCACATGAGCAAGAGAACCTTTAAAAAATATCCATACACTAGGAATTTAAATAAATATGCTTCAAAATGGTTCCTAAGAAATAAATGTAATAAATTGTTCTCAGAAATTATTAGGAGTTAACTGAAGATATTATCATACATGTTTTACATTAAAAACTCATACCATTCCCTATCAGGGACTATTGCATGAGATTTATATATATATAAATTTTCAAGGTGCAAAAAGTACTTATTTCTCAAAAATTTAAGTCTGAGATATTAAATATATTATTTTTACTAACCATAAAAATGCTGAAGAACTTTTAGAATATCTATAAATGCAAAAATGATGAGAAAATAGGTTTGGGTTAATGGTGAGAAATATACACACACACACACACACACACACGTACGTGTAAATAGAGGAAAGTAAACGCAGGGAGGAAGAAGTAAAAATGAAATGAGGGGACATGTAGGAATGAAAAAGTTCTTATTAAGTATGTCCAATCAAGGTACTTACTATAGGAAATATTTTACTGTACTGTTTTCTTTTGTTGTACTCAATTGCCTTCCACTGGTATAATAAATTTCTCTATCTTAAAATGTAGATGGGTGAGCATTAAGAAAAACTAAAGATTTTCTAGGCAATTTCCCAGAAAGTCTGAGAGACATGATTGGGAACAACTATCATAATTACAACCGCCCTTCCTTCAGTAGCCAGTACGTACTTGGAGCTAGTATTGACACTACATGTGGTAGTCACAATATTCCCAACAGCTTTGCAAGAAAACTATTATTATTTCCCATTTTGGAAATGAGGAGACAAATGCTAAAAAAAAAAGTAACTTGTCCAGGACACGTAACAGGCTTTGAATTAAGATCTTATAGCCTCAGCCAGTGGATTCAATCCATGGGAATGGCAAGAGGAGAATTTGAATGCCTTGCATTACATTATCATGGAGTGTTTTATTTTCCATTACAACACCCTGATCAATGGTGCTGCCATTTAGACAACATAAGGATGAGATTAGTGGTCATGATGCAAATAAAATTATGCTCTCTTCAGACCCACTATAAAATGCCATCTCCTTGTAGGTGGTATTATCTGCTACCTTCCCAGCACAAGCAGCACTTAGTTCTTTGCTTTTTTTTTTTTTTTTTAACTCTAAGATCTAGGCAACAAGTCTGATATTTTAACAACTAATAATCACCTGATAAAGAAAAGGCTTTAGGAAATAATGAAACCTATTTCAGTACAACAACAAAAAAGTCAAAAGTACAACAACGACAAAAAAATTGTCTAGAAAACCTACTTTGTTGGAGGGGGAATGGTAAAGAAATTGATAAAAATTCTTTAGTTCAGAGAGGAGTGTAGTTTATATTTAAATTTATTAAATGTCAATTATTTGCTAGAGTTAGATTCTCAGACTCTTTATAATTGAAATATTTTTTTTTAATTATTTTTTTAGTGACAAAATGGTACCAGAATGGTACTGGCAACTGAATCTCAGCTCAGTCACTTCAGTACTAGAGTTCTGGCTAAGAAAGAATTCATAGCCAAGACTCACATACCTGTGCAAACAGAAATTTATTTAGAAAGTCACAGAGGTAGAAGAAGGTGAGCCAGCTGGGCTCTGTGGTCTCAAGAAATGAGTTACAGAGGCAAAAGGAGGTCCTTAGAGCTTAAGAAAGAGAAGAAGAAGAAAGTCAGAGAGAACATTGGTGGGGGAAGGGGAGAGGGAAAGGCCCCTGGGGAAAAAAGTAGGTGGGGAAGGATGAGGACACTCTTCAGAGAAAGGGCATATCCTGAGTCTTTTGTCCTGAGAGAGTGTAGCTGCTCTCTAAAGGTGAGAATCACAGGGAAGTCCCAGAGAAGAATCTCAATGAAATATTCATCAGCTTTTTAGTTGTGTCCTTTCAGGGTTCTAGTCTCTACTGATTGTTTGGCACCAAGGAAGGGAGTCATTAGTCATTGCATTTGGTCCTGACGTCAACCGTGATGTCACTCCATCTGGTTTGGCTGCTTTTTCTGGCCTGGAGCTGAAACAAAACTGAGGTCTAGATGTCATCCCTAGTTTGACCAAAACTCTGTCTCTGTTGTCAGTAGACCTGAATATTTGATCTTAAGATTATTTGATGTGGGTCAGAACCTTATTGTCTTGAGGGTGTAATGCTTAAAGGAGTGATCATGCAAGAGCTTGTATGGGAGTCATACAAAGCTATTCTCCAGGCCTGTTATTTCTCCTCTAAGGGAGTCTACCACATGACTAGGCACACACCAGGGAAGAAAAGATCAGAGAAAGATCTAAATTTTATGACAAGTGATATGAAAAGTCAGGGATCTAAACCACATGATAAAGGATATGCTCAGGGGTCTAAATCACATGACCAGAGATATGCTGGGGAAGAAAGGTCACTCTGGGTTGGAGGTACCACCCTACAGTTGTCACCCTGGTGACCTTCTTCACCTGGCCTATCATTCTTCTTTTGCTCATGCCTGTCTAAACGCCTACTACAGTTTCAGAAGCCTTTTTTGTATGTACTTTGTGTTACAAAACACTATTTACCATCCATCCCAGGTATATAAAGGCATTGTGAATTAAACTTTGGTGACTTGGAATACAAAAGAATGAAAAATCCCATTGTTCTTTATTACTTATTAATAAAGAAAATGTATGATGTTAATATTGTTGCTTACTGGTTGACTTCAAGTACCTAAATTAATGGACAAAGTTTTATATGAAAAATAGTTATAAATTCTGAGCTGGTGTAAAGGTCCACTCAGGTTAACAGGTAATATTTAATTTTGCATAAGCCTGCCAATTTTAATGCACTGTTGGTCTGTGTTTTCTCAGTGCAAAAGCAAGATTATATATAGCAATATTGATGAAAATGGGAAGAAAAGAATTTGAGGGTGGTGGTTCCTGGTCATAAAAGTTGGGGAATTAATAGCAATAGCTAGAGCCAAAAATGTAACAACTTCCCCTAGTGCATCAGGAAAATAACACAATGCCTTTTCCAGTCAAGGGTTTCTGCTATGAGAAGATAAATGGTTATAATAATATTCAGCACTCTCAAGCAAATATCACAAGGTATTTTACAAACCAGCATGTCATAGTCTCAAAATGGGATAAATATATGGGTTCAGGATAAGGTGAAAAACTTAAATAGAACAAGATGTTCTATTTTACAAAGTAAAGTTATAACCCAGCTTCCAGAAGCCTCTGGTCTCTAGAGCAGCTTCTTTATAACTGCATTTGGAATAGCTACATTTTTTGTTCAGTTACGATATTGCACAGAATATTGTTACATATATTATTTGGAAAATTATTAAGGATACTAAGAAAATGGATGTGTAGTTGAATAAAAAAGATAAAAAAGAATATTTAGAGCATGAATATATTATATTTTTGAAAGAAATTATGTATATACATATAGATATAAATGCAAGTACATATGGTACAGAAATTTATTCACAATATGTTGCAGTGATTATCTCTGGGTAGTAAAATAAAAGGGGAATTCTGAAAGTACAATTTTACTTAATATATTTTTTTGTAATTACACATATTATATAATTGAGAAATAACAAAGAACAGAGAATGTTTATAACAAGGTTTCATTTTAACACAATTTTATTTGTTTATTTTATCTATTTATTTATATTTAATTTATTGGGATGACATTGGTTAATAAAATTACATAGGTTTCAGGTATACAATTCCATAACACATCATCTATATATTGCATTGTATGTTCACCATGCCAAGTCATGTCTCTTTTTATCACCATTATCCTCCCTTTACCCTCTCCTACCTCCCCGACCATCCTTCCCTCTGGCAATCACCACACTATCCATGAGTCTTTCATTTTTTTCCTTGCTTAATCCCTTTACCCTTCTCACCAAGCCCCCAAACCCACCCCCCCTGGCAGCTGTTAGTCTGTATCCATTAGTCTGTCTCCAATTCATTTGTTAGTTTATTTTAAATATGATTTTAAAGAATTATAGTAACCAGAGGGGAAGAAGAGGGGGATAACAGGATAAAGAAGGGGAAGGGTCATCAGGGAATATGTATAAAGGACCATGGACAAAGACAATGGGGAGGGGGATTGAATGTGGGAGGCCGGGTGGGCGAGGCAGAGGAGAGTAATGGGGGGGGGGGGTTAAGGACAACTGTAATTGAACATCAATAAAAATATAAATAAAATGTTGACATTAAAGAAAATAATTATTTTACCTAGTAATCCACACCTAGTATTTAGGGAGCCATAGGTCCCTTAGACCTTATGATGTCACTTGTGTCAAAATATCAGTGTTACAGAATATACTGGTTAAAGGTTTTTAGCATTTTGAATGTTTCTTCAATATCATTATAAATCAGTTACAGCTAAACCTTGAACAAGGCAGGTTTAAACTTCACAGGTCCACTTGTACATGGATCTTTTCCAATAAATACTATAATGTATTTTTTCTTATGATTTTCTTGCAATTTTTTCTCTAGCTTACTTTATTGTGAGAATACAGTATAATACATATCAAACACAAAATATGTGTTGACTATTTATATTATTGGTAAGGCTTTCACTCACCAGGAGGCTATTAGCAGTTAAGTTTTTGAGGAGTCAAAAGTGATACATGAATTTTTGACTTAAGGTAGATCTGGTAGCCCTAACTCACATGTTGTTCTAAGGGCGACTACATATTTTCTATTAATTTGGCTCATAGTTTCAGTGCTCTGAAAGGACAATTACTATCCCATTGTCTATTTCTAAATGCCATCTGTCTTTTCTAGAAGTTCATAAGTTAAATCATAAAAATTCAGTTATAGAGCATTTCTTATGTGGCAAGTGCACATTAGATGCATTACATGAATCATCCCACTAATATTCATAAAAATTATGTGACTTAGACATTAGTGTTTCCATTTTGTAGATGAGGTACATTTAAGATTGAAAAGGTTAGGATAATAGCCCAAAGTCTAACACCCAGGAAATATCAATACAAGAATTTAAAACCAGATACTTCTAAATCCAAAGCCAGTGTTTTCTACTGTAATACTAAGGAGTTATCAGAAGTTATCAATCCATATGTATTTTATGTAGACTTATGTAGAAGCATTCATATATTAATATATACTTCATGGTTAATTTTAAATCTTCTGGGATTTCTTTCTGACTCCACAGAACTTGAATATTTAACCATCTATCTGGCCACATCATTAACAATGCAAACATTTGGCATAACTCCCTGACTAAAAGTGTCTCATGTTAATGGTTTTTAATATAGTTCAGAAAATAAAAGCAATTCATAATTTACACATGAATGTAAGGTATTTTGTGTATAATCCCCGTGAATATTTGTCTTATCTATCTGTCTATTATCTATCTATCCTTGCTAGAGGAAGAATATGCATGAGCTCTATAATTACATTTTTACTGAAGGTTTGTAGACAGAACCTTGCCTAACCAATGTTCTTCCATGCAGTCAAATAAGAATCTACCACATGTTTCCCAGCAATGGCTTTCCAGTTCATCTATTCCTCTATCATCTGTCTGAATCCTGAATCTCACCTCACATTCTTGAGAATGTCTTTGGATTAATGTCTTCTTTAGGTACCATCTCTGCCATTTCTGCCATGTTCCACCAACTTCTTATGTTTTTACCCTTCTATGTTTTTTGATCATCCTTACATGATGCTCTGTAATAAAATTACCAGTACAATTCATTCTGTACTGTTGTTAGATCCCAAGAACCATATGCTTCAAGTTCCTGTCCTCCTGAACTTGTTTGATTCTGGATGAGATAGACTCTACAGAAGCTGAGAGACTTAGTGTGACCCTCAATGATATCTGGGACACTGGTCCTGGTATTGAAGCCATAGCTCTGGTCCAGAAAATTTTGATTAGGCTGTTTTATTTTGTGGAGGATGGCTGTGTTGATTGAAGTCTATACTCTTAAATGACTGTAATGAATCTTATTTTCATTATATTTCATGGTATATAACTTTAAGATTGATGAAGTGTTTGGCTCTTAATGTGGTGGTTCCCAGAAAATACCCACACAAGCCTACTTGAACTTTTCCTGTTTACTTAAACTTAGAGGGAACAGTTGAGCTTTCTGAACATCTGACATGACCCTCATTCATTCAAATATTTACATGCCCAACTGTGAATTCAAAGATGAGGATTTTAGGGGTCTACAAGTCTGCATTTCTATGTCTACTTTGAAAAATGCTGCTAATCTCTCTTCTGATTATTCTGACTGGTCTGAACAATTTTTCTTTGTCATTTTATTATGCAAATATTTTTGTACTTCACCTGAGTGATACTAATGTTGGTCTCTCCACTAAATTGAATTTGTTCTTAACATTTATCAAAATAATACTCTACCATTGAGTAGAATTGACAAAGACTCAGACTCATTATGGAAAAGTTCTGTGAGGAAACTACTAAAATAGTCAAGGGGAAGATTATAATTCAGTGAGGCCAAAGTCGTTCCACTAACCCAGGAAGGTTAGGAATGACTAAAACCTTAGGATGGATTATAGGAAGTAGATTTTTTCTGTGGAGCATAAAGACCATATCATGAACTTCTGGTAGTCTAGGTCACTGGTAGATTCAAAAATTTTACAATGACCAACTTTTAGTAATGCTATGGTTAAAAATATTCAAACTATCAAGAGGAGCTAATGTGACATAGATGAGATTATGGAATAAGGTGACTCATTAGTGGTAATTCCTGAGTACTGTGAAAAGGGGTTGCTAGGGCTTAGATAACTTGGAGGAACAGAAAGATTCAAGGTCAGTAAGACAAATAAACCGAAGCCCACAAAAGGGAGATAACTTTCTCCAGATCAACAATTTAGTAATTACAAAGCCAGATTTAGAATACTTGTATTCTGACTTTCAGAATAGTGTGCTCTCCAAACTCCTTATCTTGGTATTTCTTTCAAAGGTGAAGGTAATCCTCAGGGAAGGTACATTCCAAACTTTGCTTGCCAATACTATTAATTTTTTCTTCTATCTGTTCTCAACTGAGTATGTCCATTTCATTCAACTGTAACCAATTCAGTTGGGGCACAAAAGTTTATGTCTTAAAACCTAACTATATATCACCCTTTCCTCTTGAGTTTCTAGAATTTAGCTGAACTTCTTTACCTTTTGGTCCCCAAAATTTTCAGAATAGTTCTATTATTTACAGCCCATTCACTGAATTAAACTATTAAATATTTACTATAACCTGGTTAAAGGGTATGTGTATATGTACATGGTTATGAATATATTATACACAATAATATTAGGATTTGGAAATGTGTGGTCAGTTATACTGTATTTACATGAAAGAAGAACTAAAAAAACTGAAGGTCTATTAATTTCAAGAATTAGTTGACTGTGTTCATATACAGAGGATGTGTTCTTGTAAAACGTGTAATTGTGGTCATGATAGACACTGGAATTACTACGGAGCATCTATTGTCTTAGAGGGCTGCGACTTTGGACAACAATGTAAGTGAGTATTAGATATCACAAGCCATTAATTAATAGGGTCAATAAGGGTCAAACCTATTACTGTCCCTCAAGTTCTTGTGAAGTTGCTTATCTTGTCCACACTACCAACATTCTACAGGCATATTATTATTTTTTAGTAGTTTGACATATCCCTAAAAGGTTAGGGCAATAAAACTGCTGATTGGTTTACTATCATACACCAAAATTCATAGGAACAACAGCTTTTAGGTTAATTCTGACCATTTTTATGGTATACGCTTTGACGACTGTGTGGCTAGGTCTTGGCAGATACAACAATGAAATGATTAAACCTTGGATTTCTCATTAATATAAATTCCAAACTTATATATCAGTAGGTCACAGAATGCATTTCATAAGATTTAAAGTGTAGAACCAAGCAAAAAACAAATACAGCATTAAATTATTATTTCTTGTGTCATAAAATCCCCAGAGTAGCATGACTGAAAATCAAATTTTTGCCCTGATCAAAAGTTCCTAGCTGAAAGTATGAATGAGGACAAAAAAACATTTTCTATGCCTGATAGTGCATCAGCCAGAAACATGTTTATATTTGTTAATCCTTGTATTTTCAGCACTTAGAGAATACTTTTAAATGCTGGTAAAATAACTACTATTTATTAATCATAAAGCAGAATTGTAGGTACATTGAAGAATACAAAGATGTATAAGTCATTACAACTTTGTTTACAGTCTGAATAGGCCCACAATTATCTTCACATAAAATTAATTAATAAAGTAAATATAACTAACAAACAAAAATGTTATTCACAAAAGTTAAAATTATTATTATTTTACACATCTTTTATGTAAATATAAAATAGCACGTTTTATTATTAATGCATGGTGAAGAGAAAAAAACATCAGAAAATGCAAGTGAAAAAATCAAATTTTGTCCAGGCTGGTGTGGCTCAACCGATTGAGCACCAGCTGTGAATCAAAAGGCTCACAGGTTCGATTCCCAGTCAGGGCACATGCCTGGGTTGCGGGCCAGGGCCCCAAGAAGGGGCACATGAGTGGCAACCACACATTGATGTTTCCCTCTCTTTCTCTCTCCCTTCCCCTCTTTCTAAAAACAAACAAATATATAAATAATATTTTTAAAAGTTAAAAAATCAAATTTTAATAGATACTACTTCTAACAATTATTGTCCTTATGGTATATATCCTTTCAGTTTGTCTGCGTGTATGCATAGCTATATACTTGACTGTTTATGTATATGTATATGTGTATGTGTGTACATTTTAAAGAGAGAGAGAGAGACAGGAAATTTTGAATATCCCTTTCAACATAAGTTAAATATACACACACACACGTATATTTATATTTTTTAATGACCACAGACTAATTAACTCTTTGAATATGTATTCCCTGACTTATTTATCCAATGCAATATTGATAATTACTTTTAGTATTTGCAAGTTTTTGCTATTTTAATATAATAATGACCTTTCTAAACACTATTAAATATTTAAAATATATTTCTAAACAAAAATGGCCAAGCCATATATTAAGAATGTTTGTGAGACACTTGACACATGTTGGCAAATTTATTTCCAGAAATTTGGTAAGAATTCACACTAAATTAACAGTGTATTGAAGTGCCCCACCAAGATTGGGTATTAGAAAAATAAATTCCTGAGGATTAAAGATTAATATAATGAAAAATACCATATGTCTTTAATCTAAGAAGGATTTATTTTGGTATAAAATATGATATAGGGGTGTGTGTGTGTGTCTGTGTGTCTGTGTGCGCGCGCTCATGCATGTGTGATGTTAGCCAATAATTCTGCTAGTTATTAATTAATCCATTTGGTCATCCTACTGATTAAAAATGCCAATGTAAGATTTATTAACTAAATAATTATATTTAATCATCTTTTGTGACCTTTCATCACTCTCGCATTGACCTACCCATATGCTCTGTTGTTACTATACTTTTTCATTAATGATACATTTATAAACTTTGTAATGATTGTGAGAGAAAGCTCCTCCCATAATTTACTATTTTTACTTTAAATGTGTCTATCCAAATAATGTTTAGTATTAGTAGTTTACATTGACTTATGTTAAACTTTGTTAGAATGATCTTATACACGAATAGTAATCAAAGAAATGTTGCTATATCTCTTTCAAGACTTTCTACTGAAGAACAAAGTGTTTCTTTATTTTCATCTTTCCTCTAAATTCCACAGAAAATTTATGTAGTTTGTGCCATATATATCTGAGAAATTGATTTTAGTTCATTGCTTAGGATTTTATATTTTTCTTGCTCTTATATATAGCTAATTTTATATTTAATTTTTTATCATTAGTAAATGCAGAAATATGATTTCTCTATCATTTTCAATATAGCTATACTAATGTATAGATTAGATCTAAGAGCATTTTAGTTAATCCTTCTGTGTTTCCAAAGTAGAAAATTATGTAATTAACAATTAATATTTACTTTCCCTCTTTTAATTGTAAATTTATGGGCTTTTTAACATTTTGTTTTCCCAAGTAATTATATTAGGACTTCCAGTAGGATGTTAAAAAAATAATGGTCATAATGGCCAACTTTGTTTTCTTCTAAGTTTAATAAAAATGTCTCTAGTGCCCAGCTATTTGATACAAGATTTTTTTCAGACTAGATAATATCTTATGTTCAGAAAACACACAGATTATTTAACCATGCTACTGCTATTTTTGTTGTTTCTGTTATTTTAGTTTGTTTCTGATTTAATTTGCTTCTAGTGTTTAATAATGAAGTATATTAGCAGCTTTTGCCTTGCAGTTTATTGAACTTTTTTCCCTAGTTAACTAACATTTTTAAAATTAGAAATACAAATTAAATATTTTTTGGGGAGCATCTGTCATTTTGACCATAATATTTTTCCTTTGGCCTACTGACATGTTGCATTTTATTAGTAAATTTTCTTATACTATTCTTATTTTTATTTAATAATGGATTTTACTTTATGCTTCTACTTTGTTTTCAATATGTTTATATATGAAAACAGTTTGTAATTTTACTTTCTTGTACTATATCGTTCAGGTTCTAAATTAATTTCTATAGTTTATCAGTGAAAGGAAACTACAAAATAAAAACAACCTCCAAAATTGATTGTTTTAATATGTTGAAATTTACCAGCAGAAATAAGAGCATTGCTTTATGGGAAACACATTTTTATAACATAATGTGTTTATGAAATAGCCTCACCTGAAATGTGAGACACCGAAGTTAATTTGAAATTGTTTTCTATGTTTACTTATGTTTATAAAAATGATAAATAAAATCATCCTTTCAACTACCATTTAAGAAAAAGAAAGGGCTAAGTCTATAAATGAAAAAATGGAACTTTACAAGCAAAAATTTAAAAGTTAAGCATGTATCTTCCTTTATGCCATTCTTAGGATAGAACTATGGGAGAAATCGTAACTGTACATGTAGAGGAATATATATTTTCAGGTATATGGAGTTGTAAAAAGTCCATTCACTTTTGTACATACAAATAATGAGAACTGTATATTATTTGGGCATGTGATGATAAGCTACCCAAAATATATTTCAGTTAAAGTTTTTCAGAACCATGTATTTGTTCATTTCTTCATTAACATTATAAAATCTATTTTTCATAAAAATATGTATAAGTTAAGCATATATTTTTATACTCAATCATAAAATAAGTATATAGAGAGAATAAATTTGTCATTTTTTTGTTTTCCATGGGATATGCATTATCTTTTATTTTCCATTGCCCACAAGACTGTGTACCTGATATGAGAACACAGGAAAGTACAAAATATTGATGAATTCCAGGCCATACCAAACATAGACATTTATGTTTGCTGTCCATGGAAATACTGAGTCCAATGGAAAAGAAATGGTTAAAATATAGGAAACAAAGAAAACAGTGGTTACTAAAAATGCAGTAATGTTTCTGGAGAGATTTGAAGGAAACAGTAGATAAGGGTTAATGTTGGGAATAATAAAAAAAATACAGCACACATGCAAATACTTCAGACAGGAAAACCAGGAGTTATTTCTATGACTGTTGAATATCTGCCCTCACGTTCATTTCCTACAAGACTTGGCAGGGCAGGCTGTCAAAGAGATCACACAAACATGTTCAATTAAGTTTTTATTAATAACTCATTTAATTTATATAGCTCTTTTCTTTAAATGTAAGTTAAGAAGGTCTATTTTTCAGCAAATTTCTATAGATCACCTGTACTTACTGATCAGATCAGAAACCCCACCTAAGTGTCCTCCCTTTGTTTCTAATATTAGAATGAAAATATCAACAAAGCAAAGGGAGAAACCACACTATTTTTTAAAATAAGGATTCTTCAGTGATGATAATCATGATAATATAACAACAAATAATAAAGATTGGACAAATTTGAGGGGAAAGTGGGAGTTGGGGAGGATTCATGGAATAAATAAGTAACACATTTAACCAAATAAAAATGTGACAAGAGGAAGAAAAGACATAAAGAAAAGTTAATTACAATTTAATTAAATCTTTTTATGTGTCAGTTAATGTACCAGAAATTTTCAACTGCATTACATCTGTTAATACTCAAAACAACCATGTGACACAGTATTGTTTTCATTTTAATGTGAGAAAAATCAGAAGCACAAATCACAAAAGCAAGTCTCCATGGTCACTCTGTTAGCAAGCTTTAGAATATAGGTCAGAGTCAATCCCATTATACTTTGAGGTAACAAATGACAGGCTGTGAACAATTTTTGTTTGGCACAGATATTTTTAATTTTAAATTACTGATCAACATTTAAAAATAAGGACTTTAGAGATATATTTTCTTTAAATCAGATATTTGTCAGTACTGAGCTGACCTGCAGAATCTAAGTAGCAGTGGTCCCATTATGGAGACTGTCTTTCCTGTTGTCCAATTCCCCATTGCTAGTGCACATATAGCTTTCTGAAACAATTCATATCTTTACATTGCCCTCTGTCCCCTGAACACATAGAAGTACTAAAAAGAAAAGAAGCTAGCAACAATACCAGGGGGGAAAAAAGGGGAGACAATTCATTTAACATCACACACAAGCACAAACAGGACAAGACATAAACCATAAAGAAGACTTTAAAAATCAAATCTAGGGAAGGCTGAAGAAAATAAAAGATTTCAAAATAACAAGAATTTAAAAGGGTCCCAAATCTATTTGATTGATACACAAAGTTAAAAATAATATATGTTTAAATTTTATTTTTTCATTATTCTTTAATTGGAATCTCCTCCCACAGTTAAAGTTAATGTATGCTTTTTTTTTTTAATAAGCATGTCAGAAAAGAATTCTAGAATAATTAACACATAGTGTGATGGGGGAAGTGCATACATAATGCTCTGAGGCTGAAAACTCTCTTGTGCACAATAGCAAGTTCATTGTTAAGCATCTTTTTCATTAAGTGTTCCAGTAATTATGCACTCACAAAACATACATGGTGATTTCTAAAATTAACTAACACATTTTTACACATCTGGGAAAGCATTATTTTAGTTGTTTATAATACACAGAGAAACTCAGAGGATTGATGAAGGTACCTTGACTTCATAAAGGGAATTATTTGAAGAAAGTGAACTAGGAAATTTTTCTTACCATACTGTATACTTATAAAACTATATTTATACCACCAATTCATCATTAAAAAATTACATAATCTATTATTTAATATTTTTGAGTATTTTGTTTCTACCTTTTAAATGGGTCATCTGCTGTTAAAATATAGCATGAAATGATGTAATAGCTTTATAATCATCTTTATTGGAGATTAAAACACATAATTCTGATTTCTGTCAAAGTTCTTTATGCATTTGTTGGTTTGGTTTCATATGGTTTGGTTTGACAAAGTAATTAAGAATAATTCAGGAACCAAGCTTCCTGGATTCAAATCCTGTTTCTATCATTTACTACTTGTGTGACTTGAAGAACTTTTACTTTCTTAGTCTATGTTAAATAATATTATAAATAAATATAATCTTAATACCTCTCTCCTAGACTTCTGAGAGAAATAAATTAGAAAAATGCATGTAGTGTACTGAGCAAATAAAAGTCTGATGTATGAGATCAGTCCAGAAAAAGTACGATCATTGTTAATATAAGAACAGTTTGCATGACATCGATGTAACCTGGCAACCAAGCAGAGTGAACTGGAATGCACATGCATGGACAATGATGACTTCCCTGTACTCATCAGTGGGGGCAGTAGATGCCGTTGAATGAGCATGAGTATTTCGTCGCAGTCATATTCAAAATGACTGAGCAAGTAGAACAACAAATCTGCATCACATATTGTGTTAAGTTTGAACATTCCTCTACAGAAACTACTCAGATGATTCAGAAGGTCACAGTTATGGGCAACTGGTGATTGGCAGCTTTGACATGACAACACACTGGCTCATACATCACATCTCCTGTAGAGTTTTTTGGTGAGACACCAAATTACCCAGGTAACTCAGCCCTCATACAGCCCAGATTTGGCACCCTGCATCCTCTGGCTTTTCCTAAAACTAAAATCACCTTTGAAAGGGAAGAGAGTTCATACCATCATTGAGATTCAGGAAAATATGACTGTGCAGCTGATGGTGATTGGGAGAGGTCTCGAGGTGTCTATGTTGAAGGGAACTAAGGCATCATTGTCCTGTGTACAATTTTCTTGTATCTTGTATCTTCTTCAATAATGTTTCTATTGTTCCTATTACATGGCTATATACTGTCTCAAAAGATCTCATATATTAATACTTAATAAATATTAGCTATTTTAAATATTGTATTAATTAAACTACCCTCACAATTAGCAAATTTCCACATTACCTCACGGGCTATCTCTGGTAGAAGAAGGGGGGATCCCAAGGAATAGATTAATTTAATTAAACCTGAAATAGTTGATTACTCAGAGGATAGATTCTTTCAATTCTAAGTTGCCTGAACATATCAGGGCCAGAGCTAGAGTAAACAGATTTATTGCATTTCCTCTGTATTAAGTCAGTGAGTTGACTTTTCACAAGTTTTGAAAGATTGCAATGTGTCCCACAAGCACCACCAACTTCATACAGGATTTGGTTTGCTCTCAAAAAAAAAAAAACCCAAAAACTCAGCAAAGTAATAGTTCCTTTTATTTGTTTTTGTTTGTTTGTTTGTTTGTTTGTTTTAACACTTGCAACTCTAAGGAATAGTAGGCTGAAAAACCATTTGGGGAAGATTTGATATAACCTTCTTAAGGCGTTACTCAGTAATTAATTCTGATCCTAATTTTTAATTGATATGTATATAAAACAATCAACAAACACCAAAGGCCAGCAGTGTTTCATACTCCATCAGGGAGAACAAAGCCTTTTTATATGAGAAAATCAATTAGAAATAATTTTAAAGAGAACTACATCAGTTGTTAACAGAAGAGCCTATCTTTCCATCCTTATCTTGTACCACCTCCTGTTGGTTCCCTACGCTCTAGTTACATTGGCTTTTCAGGCCTTTGTTTTAATCATTTCCTTTGTCTGAAATGCTCCTTCCTATACTTGTCACATGACTAGCTCTTTGCCATATGAGGAGGGAGGTGACATAATAAATATCAAATGTCAACTCCTCTAATGGGCATTTTGAGAGTACCCTAAATAAGCTACATACTCCTAGGCACAATCTATCATCTCTTCCTTCTTCAATATATTATTTCCATTATTGCAAAGTCTGTAAATATAGGTTTTATTATTTTATTTTTATAATGTATCTATATTACTATAGGATTCATAAAAACAAGAACTGTTTTTGCCTAATTCAGCGCTATATCTGCAACACATAACAATTTGCTGAGGTAAATAAGAGGAGTCTGGCAGTAGTTTGTCAATAGTCAGCTAAACCATCCTTTAGTTTCTACCTGTCTATAATGTACATGAATGGTAGTAATAAAGGGTCTGTTTAGTTGTGCTTCTTAGGTTGGAAATAAGTCCTTCATGAATAAAAGAGCTAATTTTAAAGATGTTATTCTCATGCTGAATTCAATAACAAATAGAGATGAATTCTAAGAGACAAATGCAATCAGTAATGTGCAAAAGGGAGCAAAACTGTGTGGCTTTTGATTGTCTCGTAAAACTGTATGATTGAAACGAAGCCTTGGTTTTGGTACTTATCTTGTAAAAGCTAACAAAGGAATGTGAATAAACTGACAGGAGTTGTTGAAAGCCATTATAGACAGAAATAATCAACAAAGATAAAGAGGTAAGCAAGTGCTTTGTGTATGAAGGTTGAATTAAAACACCTTTATAACAAGAACAGACAATTTGTGTTGAGCAGTAACTAGACAAATTTGGGTAAGTAGAGCATACCAAGTAATCTCAACTTGGAAAGCCTGGTAAAAGAGCTCAGGATTAATGTGATCATTACAAATGTCCCTTTCCTGCCATTCTATGAAAATCTCTAACTTGAACTCTGTGCTATGCCACGTCTGCAAATATATCACAGTCTCAAGGGTAGGGACTGTGCCTTTATTTATCATTGTACCCCAACACCTCGAACAGCTGCTGACATCTACTAGTCACCCCCAACTTTTTTTAAAAAATAATAAGTCATGAGAAACCTCTTAATACCTTTGAACATTTAAATTACAAGAGCTGTGTTTTGTAAACATGAAATTCAAAAATAGAATTCAAAGAGGAAATGTAGGAGGGTAGTGCCAGAAAAGTTGGGGTTGATACACAGTGGATCTAGTTTTCAGTGGTGGCAAGCAGGAATAGAGTGAAAGTCGTATAATCAGTATTTTGCTGTTGCATGACATAATTCTTCAGCTTTCTAAGTTTTTATTTCAGTTTCTTCTTTGTTCACTCCCTGACTTCTAAGCCTCAAAATTTTATTGTCTTGTAATTTAATAGCAATAATTCAAATTACCAACATCCTATTAGTTAGGGTAGTCTAGACCATGATGCATTAACAAGTAAATCAGACAACTTACCAGCTTAATTCAACAACATTTTTATTATCCATTTAAATTCCAATGTGGGCAAGAGATTTCTCTTGGATGTTTCCTTTAAAAAATGACTACAAAAACTAGACGTTCTAAATAAGTAACTGCTTTCAATATGCCTGCCCTGGTCATTATTGAAGTTGAAGAGATTGTGGAGGTTCACAGAGTAAGCCTTGTACCTAGGTATAGAATACACTTCTCTGCATTGCATTAGACAGGGCTAAATTAAATGGTACTACTCAACAAAATAACTGCAAGTGAAAATGGGAATTACAGTCTTTTTGTACATGCATAGAAATGAAATGAGTTTGTTAAGCATCTTGTCAATTTTTCCATACCCACACATACAAACCCCTATACCTACAAAATCCTAATACTGCATGATATGAGGCAAGTATAATATTTAAAGAATGATCAATATATACGTGAAACAATGCACACATCCACACAATCTTATTAAGCTAGGTATGTTTGTTATGATAACTGATAATATCTATTTGAGAAATATTAGCGTATACCCAGTAAATACAGTTTTCACACAGAATTAGGATGAAATACTTACGTAGTCTATACAACTCTAGCGATTTGAATTTTAAATCATCCTAATGAGGCTAGAAATAGTCATATTTAATATAAAGAATATGACTCCTGGGCCAATCAAATGGGCATTAATGGTCTCCAGATCACAGCTACAAGAACAATGAACCAAACCTTCCTTTAATCTTTATTTAAGTAAATATAGTCTCTTATGGCTTTTGTTTCAAAGACAGTAGATTTAAAATGAAGAAGAAAACGAAAATGTCCTAGCTATCAGTATGATATAGATGTATTCTTTTGGTTAAATATTCATTATGTACTATTTAATATAAACAGTAATATGCAAAGTTAAATGGTTATTTAGCAAATCACTGTGTAATACTTTACATGAAAACAAAGCACTATAATTACGGTGACAGGACAAGAAAAAGTAACTAATTTCACAGTGCTTATGGAAATTACCAGGAATCAGAAATTCTTCAGGTCCTATATTCAAGTGTGTGGATTCACTTACTCATCCATTTTCAATGTATTTTAAAACATAGAATGAGTTCTCAAGAATCCTAAACACTGTCTAAGGCACAAATTTATATTAGAACATTTTATTGCAGAATACCAGAGAAGAAAAAGTAAGAAGAGAGGAAGGATAAATTTCTTGATTCATGTATTTTTGTTTTGTTTATTTTTGCGTTTATTATAAACAGAAGTTGTCCTACGGGAGTGTAAAATAAAGTCATAGACCAGGAATCAGGACACTCTTCCGTATCTTGACCCCATCATTTTCTAGGCCTAAGTTTGAAAAGTAACTAAATATTTCATAATTACTGGTCAGTGACTGGTTTTGGATAACAGAAGTCATAATGACTCGTTCTATATCACAGAGTGAGCGGTTCTGAAAATCAAATAAGACAATGCATATAAACATAGTTTGAAACTAAATTGTTATAAACTTTAAGGTACTATTATTTCTAAAACCACTTAATAGATTAATTATGTTTGAGGTGGGGCTTTTTTGTCCTATTTAGTATCATTATTTTAAATACTTTCACTTTAGACCATAAGATAGCCATTATTTCTAACCTTTTATCTTTTCATTCTTTCTATTTATCCTGGTACATTGCTCCACAGGAAGCTTTCTTTTCTCCACATGTAAAATTCATTTTTAATCTTTACAAATGAAAGACAGGAAATATAATAAAAATACTTTTAAAATGTATATCTACTGATCAGTATGAAAGATATGAGTGATTTGTAGTACAACCTGTCTTCAAAAGTACTGAATGCTGGGGAATGTAGAAGACATGCAAGAATCAATATTAAAACCTTACTTAGTACAGTTTAAGAGGGCAAGAGTGATATTTAGCATTGCATTTTACATTTTGCTAATGGATTAGGATAGCAACTGTTATTTTGAGCTCCTTAGCAACAAAATTCACTTTATTCTGTGAAGTTGTACATGAAAGAATATTTTAGGATTAACATACTTCTTGAGTTAGATTGAAACGCAAGGAAGGTCACTGGCAAAATATTTTTCCCCTGTGTTTTGTATATGCTTGTTAATTCATTTTGATAAGATATATCTAAGTTAAACTTGATTTTTTAATTTAATTTATTGGGGTGATATTGGTTCACAAAACCAAACAGATCAAGTGTATAATCCAATAACATCATCTGTATACTACATCAGGTGGCTATTGCCCCAAGCAAAGTTTCTTTCCATCACGAGTTTTACCCCCTTTGCCCACCTCCACCTTATGATTACAGGGTCTCTCAGAGTTTTGTCATAATTTACCAAGAGGTAATAGATACTAATTGTTAAATGCAAGTAAGATGTAACTTAAGTTTGCACAACTGATTTAAAACCATCCAGCAGTTGAATTTTTATATGTTAACATAAACACAACATGAGTGGTATAATGAAGTGATTAAAAAAATAGGTAGATCACCTGACTAAATGAATATTTCCTTATTTTTAGTTTATGTGAGTTTAGTAGAAAACACATCTTGAAGAATATACCTGAAAATAATCATGTTAGTTATATCTAACAGAGGGTAATGGGTGGTTATTTTTATTCTTCCTCATATTTTTCAATATATTTCCTGTTAATTCAAGTGCTTATGTAATAAATATTTTGGAAGTAAATATACATATCATCATATTATACTCTATCAATTTTATTCTATCTGTTAAATTACCAATATTCTATTAATAATATAAAAATTACTTTTATTGTCCTTAATAAATGCTTCTAAATTTCTATAATCTCTTTCAAAACGATGATACTCTATTCTGATTACCTTTAATGGTCATCCATTTCTCCAATATCTGTATAAAGCCAGGGAAATTGGTATGGCTCAATAAAACCACCATGAATAGGATTGGCATTCAAAGTGCTCTTCTTGCTCCTACTGGCCTATTGTCATACTTGAAAGACAGTTCTTGTATAAAAAGAGGTGAAAGGCCCAAAAGAAAAGTTTTATGACTGCACTTTTGTTAACAGTTAAATGACAAGTACAGAGGTAGCAGCCAAACTTAAATCAATCATATTAAATCTAACACACATTTTTCTGGGTATGGTATAAGAGACTGCTAAAAATCTGAGATAAAATGAAGTAAAAATATCACATGTTTCAAAGAAAACAAGCTCAAGATATACAGTGTAACTTATCTACATAATGATAATGGTTTTCCTTTTTTCCTTATTCTGACTTCTTTCTTTTCGATTCCACTGATATCAAACCCAAATTACCATCTCTTTTTCTTGGTTTTCATTAAAAAAGTATGACTAGTTACATTACTGAGCATGCTCAATGTTTTTCAGTAGGCAAAGTCTTCTGTATGAACCCAATAATTGCTGTATTCTCTCTGCCTCCTCACTTATTTTTCACTGGTGTTTTTATGAAACCTAAAACCAAGCCAGGGAATTAGCAAGCAAATACCAGAGACATCACTCTCATTTTTCCTGCATCTTGGATTGTCATGATCATTTTCATTGCTGACAGTGAGTCAGCTATAAAGGCGTAGAACCCCAAGTGAAAGCCTGCTCTGTAACCCAAGGTGTGCTTTGACATTGAGCCAATTATTTCAACATCTCAAAGCCCTAGGTGTAAACTGAAGACAGGAATAAAAATCTTGCAAGATTATTAATAATATTAGAGATGTTTATAAAGCCTTTCACTTAATGCTGGCACAGAGGGGCATTTGGTGAAAAATGGCTCCTAGTATTAAAAAGAAACACATATTGGAGACCCAAGTGTGGTGATTTTTAGTCTTAGAAAAAGTAAAGACATCATTTTTTGTTTGAGTGCTTCTAGAGCACTAGACACTTTGCAGAGCAGAATTAGCGGCTGTCCTTGATTTTCTGCTTACTGAAGTACTTGCTTCTTGCTATTGATTTTACAAGCATGACAGAAGCCCTTGGAAAGAAGAGTGCAGGTAACAATGGTTTAAAAAGAAAATATACGCTAAAGTTGCTTTTGAGATTTTTGTTTGTTTGGGTACTAACTCAC
Source organism: Pteronotus mesoamericanus (assembly GCF_021234165.1). NCBI lineage: Eukaryota > Metazoa > Chordata > Mammalia > Chiroptera > Mormoopidae > Pteronotus > Pteronotus mesoamericanus. The sequence continues at coordinate 26,128,456 of NW_026555245.1, read as the reverse complement.
AAAATATGTCAAGGATCATATAAAATGTGTAATACATATTTAAACGTCTCAAAGATAGGTGGGGTAATTAGCAGTATGTAGCATGCTTGTCCATCCCTAAGTCAAGAGTAAAGACCCACCTAGTTATCTAACTAATACATGTGGTGCTTACTATGCCAGACGTTTTTCTAAGGAATTTACATAAATTATTTTATTTCATTTTGCTGATTCCCTGACTTGTGTCTATACCATAATTTTAGCATTGGGTTCTGAGGACTATAGAAAATAATTATGTAAGGATATAGTTCAAATCCTTTTATTTACTTGTCACCTTATCAATGGGCTCTTCAATATCGTGACCAGAAACTCCAAGTTTTTTGGCATCAACCCTCTCTTAACTCTTACCCAATAATTTGTCAAATCCCAATATTATCACCATTATATTGTTTTTGTCTTTTTCAGTAAGGTCTACCAAAAATGCTGTCAACTGACTCGCCATCATAGATCTCTCTGCCTGTAACTCTTTCTTCATGAGTTGTTACAATTACATGTTAATTAACCTATGTTCATATGACTCCTCTGCTTTAAAGCCTCTGCTAACTCCTTAGCATGACCTCTGCAGCCTTTCGCAACAGGCATTTTCCCACACCTTGAATCTCAATGCTGGCCACTTCTTACACTGCCACCCACCCCAAGCTTCAGTACATTCATCACATATAAACAGATTCCATATGTTTGCTCCTGTAACATCAAACCTCCAATTCCCCCAAAACACAATACCAGCTCATGTCAGCAATGAAAAATATGGTAGGAAATAACTGGATAAAGCAATACGGTTTACAAGAATTATTTTGAAGAAATTGTTGGAAGTAAATTCTCTAAAAATAAGATTCAACTTAATCATCACATAACTAGTATGATATAGGAACTGGAATGATGGGATTGTGAATAATGACTATTCAAGGCTGTTTCAAAATATCTAGAGCATAGCCACAAGAAAGAATGGTTAGATATAGTGCCAAAATTTAATCTGACCTTGGAGATTGCATCTAGGAATTGACTGAAAAACTGGAGATTCAGAGAAGCTTCACTGACCTGAAGATAAAGTGGTCTGAAACTGAGAAGTCAAAATACATGTGTTTTGCAGGGTTGCAGATGACTCACATTATATCCAGAAATGTAAAGAAAATATAAATTCTGTATTTTTTCTTTTAGCTTCCCCATCTTTCTCGTTACCCTCCAATGGCTAGGTAACAGGAAAAGAAAGTAAATCTTTTATTTGCTAATCTCAATGCAATCCGGTCATTAAATTTTTTACATTAGAAAACGTGTCTTCTTGAGTGATTCAAACACATCAGTCTTCTCATTGTTGGAGATGTCATCTGGGAGTATAAGAGTAGAGTCATGCTTATGACATAATCTTATGAAGTTGAAGAAAAGGTCTTGTCCTGTTAATTTGTAATGCGTTCTGGCTGGTATGTTAATGTATAATTTACCTAAGCTGCTGTTTTTCCTGATCCTGTTAGCAATAGCTGCTAATTTTTGTAGCAAATGATTTCCTATCCTTTCTTGTTTTCTAGTATCTAGGGGCCCCGCTGGTTGAATTGACTATTTTAATTTTTGCTGCTTCTTTAAACTGCCCGGTGGTCTAATGGTAGCATCTACCATGAAATTACCTTGCCCTTCAACACAGCCCTCTGACCCTCTGTGTGTCAGTGACTCACAGGAACAGAGAAGCACCTGGAAGCATATGCTAGACCTTCTCTTTGCCTAGCAACACTGTTCTATTCCCAACTATGAAAGCATCCAATGTTAGCTCAGGAACACTCTGTGCAGTTTTCTCCCTGTAATCCAAATGAGTGGCTGGACAAATCCCATACAGAGTTGACCTCAATCCGAACCTTGCCCCTCCAACTATTGCATGCTTTTCAGTTCCAGGGCTGAAAAATCAGAGCCAATGACTGCCCTGATCTACACTTCTCCAGTCTCCTTGCTCCTCTACTTTTTTCTTACAAAGCTTGTGAAGATACAGGTGATAGAATTTTTTTTTCTTTTTTTGTACTGCATGTCTTTCTAAATCTTCTACTACATCAACCTCTATCATCTAAACCCTCAAGCACAGACAACGATATTTCTACAAGAAAATGGAAAGATATTCTTTTGTCTCACAGCAATACCTGATTTTAAATCTATACATTTCAGCATTTTAATTTAAATATCAGTTTATAAATACTGTTTGTTTTTATTCATATTCCTTCTGAATGATATTAATGTTGTTTAAAAAAGTACCATGGGAGGTACTTTTTGGGGATGGAGACACTCTGTAATTTTAACACATACTTTCTAACTTTATGTAAAATCAAAGAGATTCTTTATATATATTTTTTAAATTCCTAGAAAAGAAATCAAAACAGATTAAATAGAAGTCATGTTACACAGGTATAAGACTGGGGGTAGGCTTTTTAAATTGTGTAATTTGGTAGTTTTACAATTTCTATTTTTGTTTAGACACTGAAGTTGTTAAATATTTTCAGGTTATATACTAAAGCCTGATTTTTCCACAAAGTAATCACCGGAAAGTACATATCTGAATTAACAAAGAACATTAATATTTTGTTTATTTTTAGAGAGAGGGGAAGGGAGGGAAAAAGAGATGGTGAGAAACATTCATTGCTCTTCCAACACATTCCGACCAGGGAGTGAACCTGCCACCCAGGAATGTGTCCTGACTAGGAATCAAACCAGTGACCTTTAGCTTTGCCAGACAATGCCAAACCAACTGAACCACACCAGTCAAGGATGAGTTAACAACATTTTAAAATGTTGTTTTAAATCATTCCTTTCTGATATTTGGGAATAAGATTTTTTGTTTTTATGATCGAAAGCACAATATTCTGAAAATTTACTCTGAGAGAAAAATTATATAACTTTGCAATACAAATAAGAAAATGTCATATTAAAAATTGAGCCTTGAATGGTACAATGTTGAGATGGAAAATAGAAATAAGGAGCCTACTTCTAGATATAGTAAGTTGTAGTAGAAATAGAGCAGACATGAGAATGACAAAAAACCAAGATATAAAGCTGACTGTTATTTAGCAGATCATAAATCACAATTACCAGTTGTAATGTCCTGTTTTTAATCCTCTTTCATCTCATCTTCATTAAAAGTTTATGTTCAAAACTGACCATGTGGAGTAGTGTTTTGAAATTTTTCTATCTATAGGTTCAGGGAGCACAGATCCCCCAAGTGTGAATATTAAAAAATGCATGTTCTTCACTTTTTAACTTAAGTGCAAATTTAAGAGTAAGAGAATATACTTACCCTTGGACAATATGACACAACAAACCAGTTTTGTATTATGTAAGATTCTTTTTTTAATATTATTTTAGAATAAGTTTAGATTTGCAGAAAACTTGTAAACATTGCACAGGATGATTCAACTGTTTAAATAATTTTATTTATTTTTAGATAGAGGGGAAGGGAGGAAAAAGAGAGAAACATCAACATGTGTTTGCCTCTTGCATGCCTCCTGCGGGAGACCTGGCCCACAACCCAGTCATGTGCTCTGACTGAGAATCGAACCAGTGACCCTTTGGTTTGCAGGCTGACACTCAATCCACTGTGCCACACCAGCTAGGGCATACATATCCAACATCTAACACCTTAGCCATTAACATCTTCTGTAACTATAGTACATTCATTACAACTAATGAATCAAAATATACTACTGATGAACCAATATATATGTATTTGCAAGAAGCAGAATACTAAGTCAAAGTAATAATAATTGTATTAATAGCAATAGTGATAACTATATGGCCTGATAATAATTCCAGTGTTAAGTATGATTGGAACCAGGCCTCATACACTGTTAACAAAATCCAACCCCTATTTTAAAAAATCTCTTTGCCATAATTTTGCCTCTGCTTTCCCTTTGTTAACATCATTCATATAGAAATTCCCAACATAGAAGAAAAATGCACAGCAGCTTCAGGGTCACATATATATTCTCAACACCTGAGATAATGTTTCCAATAAGTCTGGAGATTGATCTTCAGTGTACTGACTCAGGTCATGTGGCCCTTCCTGATTTAGTCACCGTGAGAAACCGAACGTGTGAATTGGCTGTACCAACATCATATTCCACCCGTGGATCCAAGGATGAGATTATGTTTACTAAATAACAACCCAGTGATAGGAGAGGTCTTTCTCATGAATAAACTAAGGTGTTGATTGAGGCAGAAAGAATATATCCTGCACACCAAGAAGGTAAAACATATCTGATCTCTATTGGATATGGGTAGGTGTCTTAATCTTGAAAGAATCTCCAAGCTTACTAGCCTACAATCATTTCTAGTCTAAATTTCAGGTAAAAAAAAAATACATGGTTTGGTCTTTCTATTTCTATGGAAATGATTAGAGAAAAATTGTTTATTTTTTCCTCTTTCATATCTGTTACAATTGCTAGTTGGTTGTCTCTATTTTTAAGTAAAAATAAGAAACCCAATTCTTGCTTAATATTTAATGAATATTTCCCTCATTTCTCCATGATATAGAGTACCCCAAATTCTTCCAACAATGCATTTATGGTATTCTATATATATAGTAGCTTACAAGAAGATTAAATAATAACTAGGGATGTTTCAAGTTTTTTGAGATTAGAAGAATTTTTCTTCATGAAAATAACAAAAATAGTTAAAGTTATTAATGGTCCAAGAACTGGGAAAAATACTTACAAACAAGATATTTTGTAATTTTCCCCAGCTGGTGTGGCTCAGTGGATTGAGCACTGGCCTGCAAATCAAAGAGTTGCTGGTTTGATTCCTAGTCAGGGCACATGCTGGATTGCAGGTCAGGTCCCTAACAGGGGGCACATGAGATGCAACCACACATTGATGTTTCTCTCACTCTCTTTCTCCCTCACTTTTTCCTCTCTAAAAATAAATTTAAAAAAAAAGAAATAAAACATTAAAAAATCTTTAAAAAATTAAAAAAATATATATTTTGTAATTCATAGAGTGAGCAATTAAGATTGTACAATTAGACTTAAATATGGTGAAGGAGTGAGTGGAAGTCACACTGACCTCCTCCCAAGACCAAACTGGAATTGCAGCTAAATTGTGGAGAAATCACCTGGAAAACAGGGAATGATTTCAAAACCTCAGACAGATGGTGGAATCGGCTTTTGTACAACCTAATGGGTGAGGAGTGCAGTGGAGGCTCAAGAATGTGGGCTGGGCGCCTATGGGTGGCAGCACCAGATGGATATTGAAACGGCCAGTTGGATCCCCCTAAGAAGAAAAGGGTCTGACCTCTAGCCTACAGCATCAGAGCCCAAAAAGCACATAGACAACAGACAGCTGCAAAAAGCATAGCTGTGCTCCCTGCCAGAGACAGGCAGCTGGAGATGCAAAGAACCATTTAAAGGGCCAAAGCAAAAATTTCCAGTGGCAGCTACTTACTGTGGTCTCGGGGCAAAAGCAGGGGCAGAGAGGGCTGGAGCCGCCTGAGGAGAGAATGGTGAGGAAAGCTTTGGGGAGAGAACTGAGACAGTGGCAAGTGAGGCCCCAATGCTGACTCACCTCCTACAGCACAGCTTCCATCTTGCTCAGGCATAAAGGATCCAATAGCCTCGCCCTCAGGAGGCTCTGCCCTGGCCAGCAGTTTCACATAGGCCTGGCTGCTGAATGCAGAGCGGCTGGCATGGATAGTAGATCCCTGGATAAAGGAGACACAAAGTTGTCTAGAGACGCTTGAGGAGAGGCTGGAGACAGAGGGGAGAAAACTGAGGGAGTAGCTGGGGGATTCCAGTGCTAACTCCTCCTCCATTCCTCAGTGTCTATCTTGCTCAGGCAGGCCACTCTTCTGAGTGGCAGCAGCCTATAAGGACACAATAGCCCTGCCCTCAGGAGACACTGCCCTGCCCTGTGGTTCCTAAGCCTGACTGCTGGGGGCAAAGTGACTAGATTAACAATTTCATGAGACAGACACAGACAGTAGATTCCTGGAAGTCTTGAACAGACTACCTAAGGCCAGACGAGGTCAACATCTGACATCATCAAAGTCAGACCCAGAAAGAAAAGGAAAAGAAAAAAAAAAAAGAGCTGTCTACTACCATAGAAGTTCACACCAAAAAGTCAGGAAATCAGTGTAGATCAACTTAAGAATCAGAAGCAAAAGAGAAGAGTCTCACAAATAACGGGAAGAAAAAAAAACACTCCTCAATTGAGGAGAAAAGAAGAATCCCCACACAGAGAACTAAATGAAATAGAGGCAAGTAAACTATCAGATATTGAATCCAAAACAATGGTTCTAAGGAAGCTCAATGAGCTCAGTGAGCTCAGAGAGAATTACCAAAAACTACAGGTAAAATATGCAGAACTTATTGCAAACTATATCAGCATGAAAAAGGGCAATATAAAATGTCAATAAGAGACAAGAGGAAATGAAGAATACAATTTCTGAATTGAAGACCACAGTAGAGTGAATCAAAATCAGGCTAGAGGAAGCTGAGGATCAAGTCAGCAAGCTGGAGGACAAGGTAGAAAGAAGCTCCTGGAAAGAGCAAGAAAATGAAAAGAGACTCAAAAAGAATGAAGAGGCATTTAGGGAAATGCAAGACAACCTGGAATATAATAATATCCGTATAACAGGGATACCAGAAGAGGAGGAAGGGTTAGAGAACCTGTTTGAAAAAGTAATGATGGAAATCTTCTCTAGTTTGAGGAGAGAAAAAATCACACAAGTCCAGGAAGCACAAGGGTCCCATTCAAGAGGAACCCAATGAGGCCTACTCTAAGACACATCAGTGAGGCATAAATTGGAGTAAAAATGCCTCTTCAACAAATGGTGTTGAGAGATCTGGACAGCTATGTGCAAAAAATTGAAATTCAATCACCAACTGACACCATAGACAAAAATAAACTCAAGATGGATAAAAGACTTAAATATAAGTTGCAACACCATAAAAGTCCTAGGGGAGAACATAGGCAGGAAACTCTCAGATATTCTGTGGAGCAATATTTTCACTGATATGTCCCCTAGAGCAAGGGACATAAAGGAAAGAATAAACAAGTGGGACCTCATCAAAAATAAGAAGCTTCTGCATATCTAAAGAAAACATCATCAAAGTGAAAAGGGAACAAACTGTTTGGGAAAATATATTTGCCAATGATAAATCAGATAGGATTTTGATCTCCAAAATATATAAAGAACTTACACAACTCCACTCCAGGGAGACAAACAGTCCAATTAAAAAATGGGCAAAGGATCTGGACAAACACTTCTCCAAAAAAGAGATACAGAGGTCCCAGAGACATTTGAAAGGATACTCAGCATCACTAGCCATCAGACAAATGCAAATTAAAACCACAGTGAGATACCACTTCACACTGGTCAGAATGGCCACCATTAACAGATCAGCAAACAATGTGTGCTGGTAAGGTTGTGGAGAAAACGGAATTCTAGTACACTATTGATGGGAATGCAGACTGATGCAGCCACGGTGGCAAACAGTTTGGAATTTCCTCAAAAAGCTGAAAATGGAATTGCTTTTTGATCCAATGATTCCACTGCTGGGATTATACCCTAAGAATCCCAAAACACCAATTCAAAAGAACCTATGTACCCCAATGCTCATAGCAGCACAATTTACAATAGCCAAGTGCTGAAAGCAGCCTAAGTGTCCATCAGTAAATGAGTGGACCAAAAAACTGTGGTACATTTACACAATGGAATACTATGCAGCAGAAAGAAAAAAAGAACTACTAAACTTTGCGACAGCATGGATGGAACTGGAGAGCATTATGCTAAGTGAAATAAGCCAGGGGGTGAAAGACAGATACCATATGATCTCACCTATAAGTGGAACCTAACCAACAAAACAAACAAGCAAGGAAAATATAACCAGCAACACTGAAAGAAAAAAGAAAACAGCAGAATCAAGAGGGAAGCGGGGGCAGGGAAAGGGAAGGGAAGGGTCAAGTTAAGGAACATGTATAAAGGACCCATGGACAAAGCCAAAGTGGGCAAGGATGGAGGGAAAGGGGGAGGAGTGAGAGGGGGGCAGGGGAAAGTGGTGGCAGGAAAATGGAGACAAATGTATTGGAACAATAAAAAAAATAAAATTAAAGAAAGATTGTACAATTATCAAGTCGACGTTATAGAGGAAACAAGGAAACAACTCAGTCAAAGGGACAAGGTAAAAGGTCACAAAACTAGTAAGTAGTTTTATCACAAGCCTTTTATGTGTTTTAACCTGATCCAATGACCTTTGGCTAATTTTGCACATCCTGCCACAGCCACAAAGATCCTTTTGTGTAGATTCTGAGCAAATTCAAATGACTACAGCATTATTGTTTCTCTCCCCATGGATCCAATGCACAAATTTTGCCCTTTGTCCAGACCTCCTGCTGATGCTGAGGCATAAAACACCATGGTAGCATTTGGTCCCTACAACGAAGCAAATTGGAATTGGAAATAAATTTTAACTCTGAAAGTAAATCTTTGACCAGCAGGAGGTAGCTGCAGGAAGAGAATATATTTTTCTCCTTTCTTCTTCTCCCATGCATAGACTTTCCTAGGGAACAGTCAAAATAAGGCTTCTTGGGAGATAAACCCATGCGATCAAGTAATCAATCCCATTTAGTATCACATAGTGGTTAGTTTGGGAGTTCGCTCCTGGATCAGTTCTCCCCTCTTCCCTGCCTAACTTTCCTTTACCCTCACCCCAGCTTTCAAGGATTTTACTTTGAATAAAGCATTAACACTAAGTCATTGATTCAGGCCCTATTTCTAAAAAACTCAGTCTGAGACAGTTTGTATCAGGAATGGCCCTAGAAAGTAGACTTTTAAGATAATATATTGAAGCTGCATTACTAATCAGTCTCCCAGAAATGATTCCTTTGCTAATGTTATGAGGGGCAGATGATTAGCTTGGCATGTGGTGACATCACAGTTACTAAGGCTTTCCCTTGTGGTTAGTTGGTACAAGGTGCAGGTGAAAGATAAAACTTTATGATATGCAGTATGCTTATATGGTATGGGAACAATAGTAATAATTGGGATTTTTGATTGGGCTGGCTTTTGCTAATTATACTGGAAGATCTGAAATAGAGAATTATAGGCTTGGAGCAGACAATTGCCAACTTGAGGGATTCTGAATGCCAGAGGGCCATTATGGCTTCATTTATGCTGAGTCTTAACATCTATGGGAACAAGGCACTTCATAGAAAATCAGACCCAAGAGCTACAAAAGGCACCATATATATTGCTTGAGATCTCTTTATTTAGTTCAGGGTTGAGGTTGGAAAAGAGAAAGATTATGAGAATTGGGATGGGGGCATTTGTGTGTACAAAACTGAGGATTTTAAATTCTATATTCCCCTGAACAAAAACAGAAACAGAATTGTTTCTTCCCCCCTTGACTAAAGAGAGCAATTTTTTGTTGTTGTTGTTTGTTTTTGTTTTGTTTTGCTTACTTGCTTGCTTGTTTGTTTTTCCCTAGCTTGGAGATGTTTCTCAAAAGGTTGCTTGTGTTCCTTAGAAGCTGTCCTACCAACATATATCATATACAGGCTCATTTCTAAGCAAGGGAATTCAATACTTTATTCAAGATAAATGTATTTAATCACCAATGTAATTGTAGGACCCGATTAAAATGTACAGGGTAGGAACTTGGGGGTAATTGTGGTAGCTGATCCTAAAAGTGTCAGAGCATAGTAGTAAAATATAAAGCTTGCAATTAGCTGGTGTCCTTGGGAAAGAGATGTAGAGATGTAGATTTGCATTCAAGAGCTTTATTGAGGTGTGCTCTTGGAAATAGCACTTACTATGGGCTTAAAGAAGTAAGATTGGGCAAAGGGAGAAGCTGAATTTGTGGGATGCAATTAAAGAAGGGGCTGCAGCCAATCCCACAAAGAGTTCTGAAGTTGAATGACCATCTAAGTTGTCTGGGATTGAATCAAGGAAAAGGCGCTTTATATTTTTTCATAGACCAATCATTTGATGTGGGCTGACCCCTGGAGGGAGAGGATCTTGTAGAGGCATCTATCTCTCTGTAGCCAAGGGCAATTCTCAGAAACAGATTCAACTGTGAGGCACCAACAATCCTGACAACAGTTGGGAAAATTACATCTCAGTCCTAAGTGAAGAACTGGGCAGTACACATAGCAAATACTGTAACATGAGAGATTTTTTTGAATTTGAGGCACTCAGTACTAGACTGAGAGTCAATTGTCTGTCAGGAAGTCGAATCAGTCCTCATAATCTGTCAAGATGACTCTTTGAAGCTTGAACACAGTCTCCTCAGCCTATAGTAAGAGAAGCAGGGATTTCAGTATTTCCTTGCTGAAATATGAAGGGAGAAAGAAACACTCAAGGAATTGGTAATGTTAGAATAGATCGTGATGTACGACTTGAAAACGTACCATCAAATTATTTTTCTAAAGTATTCCTAGAGTGTTTCTATCTCTGAAACAATGCAATATGGAATGCATTGGTAGGTCATGAAAGAGAAACCAACATCTTTAAGAAACTTAATGTTTATATCCTCTTTGGGACTTAAATTACAGTGGGAGGTGATGCCATGGAGCTGTGCATTCTGGGGTAAATAACAATAACGGGATTCTGGGGTGAATGGGTAACACAGCTAGAGTGGAAATCAGGGTGTCTTGATACAAAAGTTATCTGTGACGACAAACAGATCACAGTATTCTAGAAGATAGATGGGTGATAAGCATAATGTGTGGCTTGACCTATATCATAAAATAAAGAAAATGAGAGCTTCTGAACTGCTAACAAACATCAGTCACCAAAATGGATAATTGGGGGTTCTAAGAAAAATTCCATATTTAAGTCAGTTCACAGACCAAAAAGCAATTGATTAAAGGTCAACCCAAGCAGGCTTGAGAATGGATTCAGCAATATCATTACAAGTAAATTAAGTAAATATTCCCTTGGTCTTTTCCAAAAGTACATGTAACCAATACTAGGATAACTGTGCAGTGAGAAACAAGAATAACAGATATTTTAAAGGCTGTTAGGTAAAGAGCCTGAACTGAGACTGATACATGAGTGAGAGCCATGAGACCCAGGTGATAGATGGAGTTTTTGGCCCAAGACTGTTGCACAGTGCAATGTATCCAATGTGTCCATGCAACAAACCCCTAGTTATTCCTCTGGTCCTCAAGTGGATAATTTAATCTGACACATTTAACAGCTGACTGATCCTTACATAGATTTATGATCTGTGGTGTAAAAGCCATCACAGGAAAAAAAAGATCAGCTTGGAGAATATATTAAAAAAATACTATATTGCAGGAGGAATTATGATGATAAATACCACCATCAAAAACAACAAAAAAAATGCAAGGGTAATGGTTTCTATGATATCCACTTCAATTTATATACTGGGCTGTTAGAAAAAAAATTAATTGATCCTGATGGATAGATAACTATGGACTAACTACCTTACACTTACTTACCTAGTGTGCAGACCCAAATGCAACTACTTGCTTGGCATGGTATGTTTATTGGTGCAATATCACATACCTCTGGTAGTTGGCACACATAAATTGATTTGACAATAACATTCTTCTTAATTTCTTACTCTAGGGAGAACAAAATGCAGTCTGTCACCACATGATAGGAGCAGCAGGACATGTTCACCATTTGCCTAAGAGCTATGTTAATACTTATGATCACATTCATGATATACTCTTGAGGAACATTGATCCTTTTGCCACTCTGCAGAACATCATGAGGGTCTACTATAATATGTATTATGCAATTGGACTCATAATCAAGAACCAAGTGTCTATATGCCCTAGGAAGACAACAGAATGTCAGCGAGTGAAAGAAAATCCCATCAAAGATCCTGGGGGTTCCCATATCAGTGAATATTTAGGGGATCAAGTTGACTGGAGCATATAAAATACTCTTTCTAAGATGAATAAAAACTCAATGCACCTCACTTTTCCTAATCACAGTGCTTGGTGGGCCTCTAAATTTTTTGAGGCTGCATATAACATACTTTAAAATACTGTTATAATTCATTTATTAAGTATCTCAAAAAACAAACTGCCAGTTTTTAGTATGGTCAAGAGCAAGAGACTATTCTGCACAATCAAGATTGTGATACAAGCTTCATTGTCAATTAAAGTATGTGACCTGGAATATCTGACAGTGCTTCAGGTATCTATGGTATATTTAGGACACTATACTGAATCTCTGACAAACCAGTAAGAAAAATTGACATGTAGAATATTAGGCTGTAGCACAAGGTCAAGATTTCTGCAGTGAAGAAATTGATCTCAATAGAAAAAATAACTCCTAATATATTAGTAGATCTTAGTAGAGAGAGATCCTAACAATGGGGTACCAAATGCTGCAGTACCACATAAATTTATCCTAACTTGGGTAGTGTTAGACCTGCTGAGTAGAAAGTTTGGGGGTATGAAGCTGTAATACACTGTACAATGAAAATGGTATATGGGATCTGAACTGAGAAGTTGTAGAAAGTGTGAGAAAATCAGATGAACTAATGGCCAGAACTCTCATATCACCTACTTTTATTGCATTGGCATTTCCCCTTCAAGAATATGCCTAGGGCCTTCTAGGAGCAATTCCTTTGAATAGATATAGAGGAAAAATAAAATCACACTTATTTCACAGATGAATTGGTTTAAATGAGATGTGATCTTTTAAGTGAAAATCTGTGACTGATTGGATCTGTACCTCACCTTTTGGGAAGGAAGTGAGGACATCTCAGAATTACCATATTTTATTAAGTAGTCATATATTATGGAAGCATCAATAGATCTGAGGACTGGTCAGTCAGATAGACATTTCTCATGTGTTATTGCAGATCATCTCAACTTCACTATTTCTGGAACCTTTAACTATTTGTTCTAGACTAAGCCACTATTGTGGTAACCCATTTTGTGTGGACTCCCAACAAGTTCATCAGGTAAAATCCAACAGTGTCTCATCTCAAGGGTGTTCTGAACATCATTCATCTTCTACTTTGGAGGTCTCCTCTTCCTGAAGAATGAGAGATTGTGGGTCTACACAGGGCCACCATAAATACAACTGAGAAATGCAAATGAAACTGCAGCCCAGGAGGTAAAATTTGATCATGAAGAGATAGGGGCTAAAAGATAAATTCTTCTATTTTCAAGACCAGGAATATATGTCCTGAGAATAGCTTGTTTATTTTGCCTTTTGAAAGAAAATCTCATGAGTTTGAGCTATGCTTGACACACTAAGTGATGACCAGCTTAGTAACATATTTTTATATTTGCTCTCCTTTTATTTCTGTTTTCACTCACTTTTGTTTATATTTTTATTTTGTGGAAGTGATGATGAGATGATAAACTATCGAATATATTAAATTATCTCAATACTCAAGAATTTAATTGATATTGAAAATTTGACTAAATTATAGGCTTTCCTTAGATGGTTTCTACAGGGACACCCGAGAAACTTGAGAAAGTCTTCAAATTATTAAAATGTTTGAAACCTTGGCCTCAATTACTTGGATAATTCAGATAAAAAAGACATGATGTTTTCTTATGTAATGGCCTTAATTCTTTGATCTATTTTGCATGTTTAGACATAGCTAACAAGTCAGAAGAACTGAAACAAAAAGCCTGCAATTTGCCACTAGAGTGTAACTCAATTAGTTCTAATAACAAATCGTGACAAGGGGACCTTTCATCATGAAATAAAGCACTGATATAGCAACAACAACAACAACAAAGAAGTGATGTTGAAACCTTTGCTTCTGTTTCTCCTATGTGGACAAACCAAGCAATATATAATATAAAAATATAGAATATAGGAGTGGAGACAAAACAGTCATATCATTAACCTGCCCTTAACTAGTCTTATCCATGAATACTTCAAATTCAATAACATACACTATGTTTGCCCCTCTGCTTAAATAATCTAAATAAATGCATCACTTTGTTTTCCTATGTTTTATATATTTTTCAGAAGAATTGTTGTATCTTTGAGAAATTAGATGTCATAGTCTTCTGCTAATTAAATGTTATTCATCAACTTTCTGTGGTTATTTTAATATGTACAGGATAGCCCATTATGAATTAAACTGCAACCATCCTATACATTCTAGTTAAGATTAATTGCAACTATGGTGCCTCAGTAAGACATGCAAACTTAGTTCATTGTCAGATAGTAGAAATGATAGCACTAAAATATCTATTAGCGTGATTAGTAAAATATCTCTAATTTTTATTGAATAAACACAGTTTCTAAACATTAAGAGGAGAAAGAAGAGGAACAATATTGTATAAAAAGCAGTTCGTATAACCTTGACTTAATCATATTAGTTGTCAAGAGAGAAAAAAGGAAGCTGCCTAAAGACATTTTTAATAAAATACATTAAAAATTTTGTAAGTGGATATCTGTTATAACATCAAAATATTTCTAACACAGTTATTTTCTGCGTGTTTTTCTACCAAAACAAGTGCTAAAACTTATTTGTGGTGTATTAGAATAAAAATACATGCACCCACATACTCACACAAAAAGATAATAAAAGGTAAAAATCTGTTAGTTCTTTTTTATAATTTATTATTTTATTTTTAATTTATTTTTATTGTTCAAATACATTTGTCTCCATTTTCCTGCCACCATTTTCCCCCTCCCGCTGAACCCACAACTCCCACCCTCAATTCTTCCCCATTTTGGCTTTGCCTATGGGTCCTTTTTACATGTTCCTTGATTTGACCCCTCCCCTACTTTTCCCCATTACTCCTCTCCCTCCTTCCCTCTTGTTACTGTCAGTTTATTTTTTCTTTCAATGTTGCTTGTTATATTTTCCTTTCTTGTTTGTTTTGTTGATTGGATTCCACTTATAGGTGAGATCATATGGTATATGTCTTTTAGCCCCGACTTCTTTCACTTAGCATAATGCTCTCCAGTTTCATCCATGGTGTTGTGAAGGGTAGTAGCTCTTTCTTTCTTTCTGCTGCATAGTATTCCATTATGTAAATGTACTATAGTTTTTTGATCCACTCATTTACCGTTGGTCACTTAGGTTGCTTCCAGTACTTGGCTATTGTAAATTGTGCTTCTATGAACATTGGGGTGCATAGGTTCTTCCCAGTGCTGACTCCTTCCCCTCATGACAGCAGCCATCTGGCTCAGGCAGACCACTCCACTGAGTGACAACAGTGTGAGAGGATACAATAGCCCCGCCCATAGGAGGGACTCTGCCCCACCCTGTGATACCTAAGTGATACCTAAGCCTGACTGCTGAGTGCAGAGTGACTAGATTAACAACTGAAGTAGACAGTCACAGAGGGTAGATTCCTGGAAGTCTCAAACAGACTACCTAATGTCAACATCTGACACCATCAGGGGCAGATCTAGAAAAAAGAGCAGTAAATACAAGAGGCTACCGAGATGAAATCCAAGGTGAATTCTCCATGATTTGTGATATTTTCTTTACTACATAGCTTTTTAACATCCATTTTGAGTCCATCAAGCTTGTGCATATGAAGTCATTAAATCTTATACTAATAGTTTATTTCTGTCCTTTATTATAATAGCCTTAATCTCTTTACAGCCTTATTAATACTGGTTCATTTGCTGTTGATAGTGGGATTGCTGGAGGGAGTTATTTTTGCAGATGTGGGTTTGTTTCCTGGGCTTTGTAGTTTTGTTCTGTTAGCACCTAAATGAACACACACAAGACATGGTGGACAGAGTGGCCCTTAGTCAACCAGTTGGAAGGTAAGGCCCACTAAAGAATGACCAAACAACAATCAAAACCTAATTACTTCCAGAAAACCAACATAAATGGCATAAAAAGACATCCAAAGAGCAGCAAGTTCAGGAGATTAAGGAGACAGCACCACTGAATCTCACAGGTCCCCTACCATAGAAGTTCACACCACAAAGTCAAGAAGTCAGACAGATCAATGTAATAAGCAGAAGCAAAAAATAAGAGGCTCACAAATAATGGGAAGAAAAAAAGAAACACCCCCCCCCCCCCAATCAAAGGGAAAGGAGGAATCCCCAGAAGGAGAACTAAATGAAATACAGGCAAGTAAACTATCAGATATTGAATTCAAAACAATGGTTCTAAGGAAGCTCAATGAGCTCAGTGAGCTCAGAGAGAATTACCAAAAACTACAGGTAAAATATGCAGAACTTATTGCAAACTATATCAGCATGAAAAAGGTCATATAAAATGTCAATAAGAGGCAAGAGGAAATGAAGAATACAATTCTGAATTGAAGACCACAGTAGAAGGAATCAAAAGCAGGCTAGACGAAGCCGAGGATCAAATCAGTGAGGTGGAGGACAAGGTAGAAAAAAGATCCTAGAAAGAGGAAAAAAATGAAAAAAACCCTCAAAAACCATGAAGAGGACTTTAAAGAAATGCAGGACAACCTGAAATGTATTAATATCCATATAATAGGGATACCGGAAGGAGAAGAAGGGAAGCAAGAGATAGAGAACCTGTTTGAAAAAGTAATGATGGAAAACATCCCTAATTGGAGGAGAGAAAAAGTCACACAAGTCCAGGAAGCACAGAGGGTCCCATTCAAGAGGAACCCAATGAGGTCCCCACTAAGACACTTCAAAATTAAAATGGCGAATATCAAGGACAAAGAGAGAATCCTAAAGGTAGCAAGGGAGAAACACGTAGTAACATATAAAGGATGTTATATGTTACCCCGGTATGGGTAGCAGCCGACTTCTAAACAGAAACTCTACGAGCCAGAAGGGAATGGCAAGAAATATCCCAAGTAATGAAAAGCAAAGGCTTGCAACCAAGACTACTCTATCCAGCAAGGAATTAAAATGGAAGGTGAAATAAAGAATTTCCCAACAGTTAGTTCTAAGAGTCCTAGCAATCAGGACAAAATAGAAAGTGTATTTCTTGTCAACTGTCAAGGAAGCTAACAAAAAAGAGAAAATTTATTCTTTTCCTTTACCAGACCAAATCTGCTTAATAAAGATTATAAAATGTAATTTTTTAATCAAATTTGTTGGAGTGAAATTAGTTTGCAAAGCCATACAGTTTGGAGGATACAACTCAATAATGCATCATCCGTGCACTGCATTGTGTGCCCATTGCCCAAAGCAAAGTCTTTCCTTCCCCCATTCTTCCCCCTTAGTCCACCTCTACCTACCCCTCCCCACTTTCCCTCTGGCTATCACCACACTGCAGCCTGTGTCTATGTGTTAAGTTTATATATATATTTGCTTAATGCCTTCACCTTCTATAATATAAAGGACTTTAAACAAGAAAAAATTCAAATATATTCATGATTAATATTTTTTGCAAATAGATGCCTATTTTAAAAATCCAGTCAAAGATATCTTCAATATCTACCTATTGTTTTATTATACTGGAAAATTTTGTGCAGTCAGAATTACTGAGCTATTCTTTGTGACATCTTTTCTTTAATCTGACTTAAATCATTTTTTAAAAATACATCTCCCAGTGACCTCTGGTGTTAACACTCACAGAATAAATTTAAAGTTCCCAAAAGACCACAATAGAAGGAAGTGATCTTTCATATAGTATTTCTATATTTGTGGCCCCCTATTATATTTGTTTCTTTATTTGTTTGGTTTTTGTTTTTTGGAGTAGTTGAACAAATTATTTTTTTATAAGGATTCTACAGTGTACTAAAAATAGCTTATTATTTTTGGCCAGGTAAACATGGAATTAAACCAAACTTCAGACATGTTATAATTATGTAACTTAAGAATATCATTGACTTTCTCTTTGTCCCTTGACTTCTCCAAATATAGAAATAAAATAAGACTATATTTTTAATGTGAACATTAAACAGATACCAAATATACAGTCTTACTTCTCTCTTCTTGTAATTCCAGGATGGATATATGGCAGCTAACACAAAGTCAACTGTTCAGAAATCAAGGTCACTGCCACCCCCATTGTAATATTAAAATTTGTGTTAGAACCTACAGGATATTAATAACTGAGTAAAGGAGAAATAATGTATTTTTTTGGATTAGTGAGTACAGTTGTAGAAATATTACCAATTATTCTTTTTAAGATTTTAAATGTTTCAGTAGTGGTAACAATGACAGGAATTTTTATTCTAAATTACTCTTCTTGCTTTATTACCAGACTTTGATTCATGTTTAGAATGATCCATTGATTTGGACCTCTTTTTATACAAATAACTCTGAATTTGAACTAGAATTTTTAGTGAATATTGTATTATAATCTAGTTGTGTATAACTAAAACATGAAAATCATACCTCATATAATGTTTGAATGATTTATATACCTGATTTCAGAGGTCTTTACTTCTTTTCTAAACTGACAATTTTTTAACATATATTTTTCTTCATGTTAGAATTTCAGCAAAATTTCCTATCACTAGTGCCTCTCCCAGGACAGACCTCAAATAAGACAAACCTGTGCCCAAACCTCAGTTGCAGCATAGACAACACAGACCAACTGTAACATCTGTAGACCTGAAATTTTTTATTATTCAAATGAGACCCATAGTAACTGCTATTCTTGGTAGTCATAAACAGACACCTATAAAGCAGCAGGCACATAGTAAGTTCTCAACAACTGATAGCAATCATTATTAGATGTTTCTAAATGGTTGATGAATAAATCAATAAATGAGGCAACACCATGTATCTTTCTTATGTAGGTCAAGGTTCTTTTTTTTTTTCCCAGTTGTTCACCATCAGTGAACTAGTTCCAAAGGAAACAAGAGAAAGTATTGTTAGTAACCAGGATGCAGTTTTGCACCACTGATGTCTTCCTTGCTTTGTTCATTTCTCTTTATCTGCAATATTGATTTGACCTCGTGATAACCTACAGCACTCTCTCCACACCTGCATTTTAAACCTTAGATATAAACAAACAAAAGTTGTGGGGGTAGACATGCATCAGAAATAACTAAGTAAAAAGCTAGTACAATAAATATAACACCTCAAGATGTCTAGCTATTTTGCAGGTACAGCTATCTCTTAACTAAGACATATATATTCTTGTATTTCACACTTTGAATATTGTTAGTTTCTCTCTACTTTCTATTCAGTAATATTATTCATTTATCTCTTTTCTCTGTTCAGTAATATCTACAAGAAAAATTCTTTTTATTCTAACTGATATCACAAAATGTGAGGAGAATGAGAAAAGTAGGTCTAACAGTAAAGGTTGTTGTTATTTTACCAGATTTCTCTGATTGTAATTTGAGTTTCATTAAACTTGTTCCAGTTATGAATTTGAAAAATATTTTTTTAAAAATCTGATACATAATTATGAGATGTTTGATTTAATTGCTTTTAAATTATGCAAAACATAAAAGAGTTTGCTTTTATATTGATCTTATCACAAGCAATTTTTGTGCTCTTAAAAACATGACCAAAAAAATACCCATTATAAAACATAAATACTTTGAAAAGACACCAAGACATTTTTAAACAGTTAGAAGATGTCCCGCTCCCTAACCTAAAATTTTAGCTTTGTTTCTACTGCTCTTCTGAACTTTAGTAAACACTTGAATACATTATTATCTTGCTTCACTGTATTTATCTCATTTTCTAAAACAAAAGTTTATTTTTGTACACAAAAATGGAAATCATAACATGTTTTTATTGATATTTTATTATCATTAAATCATTTTCCTTCCTTGGGTATGATTGATAGTGAAGCACACACCAATGCACATCATAATTAAGTTACCCAAGACTGAAGACAAGGAGAGAATCTTAAAAGCAGCAAGAAAAAAGGAAACAGTTACCTACAAAGGAGTTCCCATGAGACTATCAGCTGATTTCTCAAAAGAAATCTTGCAGGAAAGAAGGGGCTGGCAAGAAGTTTTCAATGTCATGAAAAACATGGACCTACAACCTAGATTACTCTATCCAGCAAAGCTATCATTTAGAATGGTAGGGCAGATAAAGGGCTTCCCAGATAAGGTAAAGTTAAAGGAGTTCCTCATCATCATGCCCTTATTATATGAAATGTTAAAGGGACTTATCTAAGAAAAAGAAGATAAAAAACTATGAACAGTAAAACAGAGGGGAAAGAGAGGGGAAGAATGGAGGAAAAGGCACAGAGAATAAGCAGCATAAATAGTAGGTACAAAATAGGCAGGAAGAGATTAAGAATTGCAGAGGAAATGGAGGAACCAAAGAATTTATATGTACAACCCATTGACTTGAACTAAGAGTAGGGGATGCTGGGGGATGGAACAGTGTAGGTGGAGACGAATAAAAGGGAGAAAAAAAAATGGACAACTGCAATAGCACAATCAATAAAGTAAAAAAAAAATTAAAAAAATTACATTGTAGTATTAGTCCATCTTTTAGCAATGCAAAAAATATAAAAGCATCTTTAATATGACCACTAACATTAGACCAGAAGAAGAGTTTAAAATATGATCTTAAAATTTATTTATGTTATTCTTGCATTCTTGTATTTTTATATTAAATTTTACTAGGTACAATGTGAAGCAGAAATTCTAGCAACTATGATTGACTTTCATAAATAGAAGCTAGAATTTAAGAGAATATTGCTATTTTCTTAGAGCATGTGTGTACTTTTTATAACTTTACAGGCATTGGATCTTAAGGACTGTAGAAAAGAATTTAGTAAGGATATAGCATAAATCCTTTTACCTGAAACTAATACATACTCTCAACAGTTCAATTAAAGAGTCACTTAATTTATAGTCTTAGAAAGCATAATGTGAATAAGGGAGAATGTCCCCAAATTATTAAAGTTGTTTTCATTTTGCATGTTGTTTGACATTTATTTATTGAGCCTTGACTAAGAGTATGGTATGAGTATCATCTCAAATTAATCATTTGAAGATTGAAATCTCATTACTGGTGTCAGTTTTAAGTTAAGAAAATATAATATCTGAGTGTCTTGGATTTGGTTGAATAGTCACTAATTGAAATTGCTTGCCAGAGAATGTGAAACTTTATGAAAAAAGTGAAGCATGTGTTCTACATTCTTAGAGCTTTGTTTTCAGCATCCAGCTGTAACATAAGTCCTCAGTACCCATTATTCATACTTAATAGTATGAATTCATCTCAGAAGTCCTTCTATACCTACATGTTTTAATGTATAAAGAGTCATATAGAATTGCCTGACATGTAAATTACATATGAAGGGACAGAAATGCTTATTTAATGTTAATATTCCTTTGAGAATATACTATCTAAAAGTCTAATATTATTTTTAAATATAAATTTTGAACATAAAGAAAGTGGAGGGGTATTTAGGCATGACCTTTTTAGAACTTTTAAAATGATATATTTTCAATATTTTAATTGCTTGTTTTAATTTAGCAAAAAGTTGAGATGCAAAATTTTTCCTAAACACTACTCAAACAAGATGACACCCAGTGTTAGTCGTTCTGTTTTCTAAATATTTCCTATTTTCCTCTAAACATCTCTAGGTATTTAATTTTCAATTAATCTGTACATACCAGCCACACATAATTCTGTCAGTCTTTTGTGATCATTTAAAAATTTCAATTATCCCAGGAAGAAATACTCAGAGTTTGCAATACTGAACTTCTGATACTGTGGTCATTGTTATGTATACTAGCTAGATCACCAAAATTGTCATTGTTATCAAAGTGTTAAACATTTCAGGCTATAAAGGATCAAGTAACACCTCAACATTTCTTCAGTATTCCTTAAACCCATTGGTCCCCACTCTCCTCTTCTGTAACAATGAAGACTTCCTCAATACTCATCTTTGACATTGTCTGCAGACACTCCATTATACATATGTTAGTTAGGGCAGGCCAGGTTATGTGACAGCAACTTTTAGCCCAAAATGCCAGTAGTTTATAACAATAAGATATATTTTGCCTTCATACTATATGTCTTATTCAATTGGCTGAGGACTCCATTCATGTAAGCATTTAGGATGACTATGGAGCTTTCACAATTGCAGAGCAGCTAGAGGCTTTATTGCATGTTGTGAATGCATGCAGAGATATAAGTCTATGGTTATCCCATCAACTCAGTTCTGCTGGTAGCTGTGTCAGAGGGAAAAATCCCAATAACTTGCACATTAGCTTTTTCTCAGATTATTTTGGTAACACCAAGTCATGTAGTATGCCTAACTACAAAGGGTGGAGAAAATGTATCCTTGACATGTATTGAAATAGAGATGTATAAATATCTGATGAGGAGCACAAATGACCACATGTAAAATGTATAGTTTAATGATAACCCACAGTAAGCACTAATTATCTCAGGTGTTATTAAAAGGCCTTGAGAAAACAGGCAGCTGAGGAGAAGAAACCTGTCCCCCTGACATAGGCACAGGCCCTGCCTCCCTCACCTCACCCTACTTGGCCCTGTGATGGTTGGTTAGTCAAAGATGGGTAAGATTTTTCACAAGGAGGGATGGCCTAAGACTGACATGGCTGGTATGGGCAGCAGACAAGGACTTGGGGGACATGGAGAAAGGGCAAAAAGACCCTCATCCATGGCTTTGAAATGGATGTAGTCCTCATTCTATCTGAAAGAAGTCTCCTTATCTCTTGGAGGCTATGCCCTGCCTACCTGGCTCAGGCTTGAAACAATACTAAAGGCAGGTACAGCCCTAAACTGGATCAGGTGGTTCCCAGGGGGAAATCAGGCCTAGAAGTTCCTCAAAGCATGCTTTGTTCTTCCCTGAATAGCTATGATAACTGGCTCATACTGGGAAGGAGAGGGAAGGAGGTTTACATGATTCATAGACCCTGATCTGAGGCAGATCTCTTGTGTTACTCCAATTGTTATTCATGATCTCTATGTGTTTTCTGTAAACATAGTATTTTGACATTGATTGATGAGCTTTGCATCCATACCCCTGTGCATATGGTTCTCAATAAAAACCTTTGGACACGGGGGCTTGGGGCCTTCTCCACTAGAGTGAAGAGTCCATGTCCCCTCTGCTGGCAAACAGAGAAGTGTTTGCTATGCCTCGTGTTTATTCCTCCATCCATGACAACCCAGGGACGGGCTCTGTGGGATTCAGAGCCCCACTCCCTCTTCAGCTGGCTCCGGACAGTAATGCTCAGATCCAGGAGCGCCCTGCAAGGCACTCCCCAAGATAGTGGTACCACCAAAAATCTCAAATTACCATATTACACATGTCCAATCATCAGTATAACTATTTTAACCTCTGTCTTTTTCTTTCTAACTTTCCCTAATTTTTCTGGGTCCACTTAACTCAATTTCAAGCTTACTCTACTTCTTCAATCATTTTTGTATTTTCCTTTTATTAAAATTATATTGTCTCCAAATGTTATACTGAAACTGTTATCTAATATTCAATCTCAATCCACCTCATTTATCAGTTCTCCACTTCAGTTCCAGGACCAAAGAGCACTTTTAGAGAAACTCACAAAATGCACCTTCTTCACATATGTGCTTACTTGAATAAGACCTTCTTCAAATATGTGCTTACTGGTCAGTCTGGCTTAGAGCTTGGTGAGCATCTAATCATAGTATTACAAAGAAACTTAATGCATGGCCATGAATTCATGTTTCTTTTTCCTTCTCCATATGATTGTATGTCATTTCTCTTCTTCCTCATCTTTATATTATTCTATAAATTGTGTCTAATACATTAAAGATATTAAATGATCTACCTGTACATATGGCACCACTATCTCCCATTGCTTAGCACTTATTCTATTCCTTTTATCTTTAAATCCAGCCATTCTTAGAGTCATATAATTTTTAAATTGAAATGTGATGTAAACATAATGTTTCAAATCTGTTTTAAATTTGCATTTTAAATTTCAAGATACAGAAGACAACATTATTTCCATGTACTTATTTTTATTTTGATTTATAAGTGGCACAGATTGGTAAGATTTGAGTCCAGATGTAGACTGGTTTATCACCTCAATGTATACCACAGCTTCAAGACATTCATTTTGCATGGTTTCAAGATACATACTTTGCTTGACTATTATAAAATATGAATAAAAATACTTTTGGGGCCTACTTAATACAGTAGTATTTAGTAAAATCCAATTTATCTATAAACAAAATTCAACAGTGAATTAAATAATGTTTGAACAAATAGAAAACTGAAACATTGAGTTGATAGTCCAAGTTATTTTTTTAAATGTTTAATTCTAAAATGGATAGACATGATATTTGAATTAGCTAATTAATTAGAATGTTAAAGTCAAAATATAATTAAATGACAATCTTAAAAAAATCCAACAGTAATTGGAACAAACCGTTAGTAAAAAACTACTCTATGCTCCCATAATGTCTTGATTCTGGCAGTCTAAAAGTTGGTTGTGTGAATGAATCTTCACCTACTCCTTCGTAGTGCAAATAAATATGCATCCAAAGTGGGGGAATACAGGGGAAAGAGAATCTCTTTTCCCAGAGAATTACTTTTGCAGCACCTCACATATAAAGGCCAAATAAGTACTAGCTAGGATTTTTTTGTGGATATGACACAGGAAGTTGTTTCCCCTCTTCTGTAACTCTGTGTGTTCAGGTCAGAGTTCCTCTGCTTTATTCCGGTTTGCATATTGGATGTTAATGCAAAGACATTTAGACAAAAGATAGATTTCATAGTTAAAAGAATTTTGAGACATTATTGTATTAATGCACTGGTCCAAGAACATAATAAATAAATAAATAAATAAATAAATAAATAAATAAATAATAAATTTGCATTTCACAAATATTTGTCCTCACTAAAACACTCAAGAAGGCTTAGAAAAAAAATTAAAATTAACATCATTGACAAACACTATGTCTAACACATACTCTAGTACCAAAATATGAAATGCAGATGGAAGTGAAGAAAACTGGCAATAGGAAAAACAATATCAAGAACAAGAAATCATGATCACAAAAACTTCTATGAGATTTGAGTTTATAGTACATCCTGACCTCATATCATTAAACAGAAACCACCTAAAAATAAATTGTAATTTATGACCAAGGTCATAGTTTACATAAATATGAATACTTATTCCAACCAGGGATTTTGTCATTATTTTTATTATTACTTGAAAAAAAAAGAAAAGAAAATGTCTGTCTCATATTAGGCATGCATTATTTATTGAGACCTTGACATAAAATAATAACAAAAATAACTTTAATAATATTCTGCAGTAAATATAAAGTGTAACTAATTCTCTAAGACCACATTTTTAATGGCCATAGAGCTGAAAATGAAATAAAATTAATGTTTCTTTCATAGGATCACAACTTAGTTGATGTACATACTCTTTGAAGACTAATAAGAGATCTTTGGAAGTAATTTCTGTTGTTTCATTATTAGCATTTCTTTTCTATTTTCAAGGTGCAAAGTTATCCTCTTCTAAAAATACAAGTAAATTATTTCAAGTGGAATGTATTTTCAGAGGATAAAGTTTTATCCATAGTGAGCATTTTCTATCATTTTTTGTCCAAATGGGCTATTTGTTTTGCTTTATTTTCGGGTATATCACAAAAGTGATAAACCATTCTTTTCTGCGGGGACAATTTTTTCTTTTAAAAAATAATTGTCAGTAGTTATGAAAAATGGGGGGCCCAGAACAGCTCTTCTTTTGGAGTTTTAAGAATTTAGTTCACAAAAAAGTACTTCAACTTTGTTTACACAGCAGATCTTCTAAGTCCTTGGAGTTTAATGTAAATAATGAAACATTTTCTTCTTTCTTGCTGGTGACAGTTCTATGTCTTTTCCAAGTAGAGCCAACAAGCCAGTGTGACATATTTTCATCTTCAAGTCACAACACTTACCAGAAACAAGAAACAAGCCTCTCAGATTACATTTATTTACACCGAAGTAGCGAGACAAGTGTAATCTAACTATCAAAGAGATGGTTCACTAAAGTGCTCCCACTATTGTCAACACAGCCTAGGTATAGTTTGTCTTAACTTGATTTAGACAACCAAAGCAGTGCTAAAAACAGTACTAGTTAGTTACCCACAGTTTTAAAAACTAGTGACTGAGGGGCAAGGTCTGTTTTGCAATGATTTTGTTAATGCTAAATAACTCAGCCACAAGTTTATAAGAATAAGTTTAAAAAAAAATTCAGTTCCAAAGAGGAGACATGTTTTAAATACTTTTTTGATGGCTGTTAATCTGATTTAATTATAGAAATTCAGTACTTTTTCATGTCTATAAAATTGGTAGCACCTCTTTTAAAATTGCATTAGGTTATAAACTATATATGCTTGTTGATATTTAAGCTTTTTTTCTCTATATACAGGGTGATTTATGTAGGTCAACCTAAAAGCCCATTTAATAACAAGTTGTGGGGCAACTTTCAGGTTTCTCAGAAAAATTTTCATGCAGAAATCTTCAGTGACTAGCCCAAGGTCACTTGCCAGTTAGTGGTAGAATGATGAAGATGATTTACCATTTTCTGTGGAATTATAGAAATGTTTTAGTTTGTCATGTGTCTCATCACTTTTCCTGCCTCTAGAATTCAGCACTTGGACTGCCTCCCTCATGCTCCATTTATTGACTCATACTTATTACTCAGTTTTTAGACTAGAAACGTTAAAAGAGAGAAGGCTGTCCTGACATCCCCACAAATATGTCAAATCCTTATTGTTTATCTTCCTTCATCATCCTCCTTCACATATTTTTCCTATGTGTAGATACATCATAAATGGTAATAATCAGTTTGTTGCCTCTCATTTATGCTAGACATGAGAGATCTCCATACCAGGAGTCATGGTCACTGGCTTCCACAGTTTTTGCCACAGTAAATTACAAGTGTTCAGATTTTTCCTGTACTTGTTTACCACAAAATCATGCTTAGCATCCTGAAGAAGTAGAGTTTTAGTCACCAAACTATTAAACTAGAATGTTACTAAATCATTTGCACTATATTAATCCATTAAATTATTCCCTGAATTTTAGTAGTTAAAATAATATGAGATATTGTTAACAGTTATCAGCAAGGAACTCTAAGGTATTAATACACACATTTAGACATTTAGACAAATATTGCAAATTTGCCATCATGTTTAAAACACTGTGTTAAAAAAACTAATAATTCTTCATTTACAACTGTTATTTAATTTTTACTTTATAATATAAATTACCCAACAAGCAACAACATAGGCATGTTGGGCTTTACCCAGAAAAACCACGTGAATATGTTGTAACATTTTGGATAGGGAAATGTAAACATGTTCACTTCGCAAAATCACATAATATGAATTTGCATTATATTGCACTGCTTTCTTTATTGTTATAACAGCAGTACCTTTACTAACTTTTAAATAAACTTTCATTCCAGTGGATAGCTTAATTAGTAACATACAGTAAACCATCCAGTAGAGAAGCTAATTGCTTGATTGTCAAATAAAATAATAACAATTTTCCCTACTGTGAAAGTGCCACCACTGTAATTAGGTTATATCATACTTTACTCTGCAGGGAATATTAAAAACACAAGATGAGCCTATGCTATCCACTATATTTTCTATTTATAGCATGATGCTAAATTTCTACCTTGATGTTAGAACTAAGACATCAAGAGCAGAATGCCAAGGGCACTTCTAATGCTCAATTTCATTTGCTTTGTGGATATTAATGTACATATAGATCTCAAAAGAGAATGATATGTTGACTAATCATTTATAATAAAACAAATTGATGAAAATTTTTAAGAAATGTTAAGGATAACAAATTCTTAGAAAATAAAGCTGTTACAGAGTTTTCAAAATTGATATGGTGGCTTTTTAAACATCTATTACTTATTTTAGTGTTCTGTATATGCAAACTTCAAATAAAATACAGAAAATGTTGACTGATAAACTAATAAAAAGTAAAATTACAAAACATCATATATACTGATAAGGATAAATGTCTTTTGTTTGTTACACTCTCAAAATTAGTTTCTTTTTAAAATTTAACAATATTATCAAAATAATAACAATATATTCTCATCTATATAATTAGGTAAGTAAAATTAAAGAACCTGTGTCCTGCAAATAATTCAAATAAATTTTAAGTAATGATTAAAGGAACACACTTGAGTAAAGTCACTTCCTTGGATGATGGCCTTCCTGATTCTAAAATAGGTCACCTGTCAAGAAGATGGATGGTTTCCCAGTCATCCTTATATCATGTTCACCACAAGAATCTGATGGCTTGATGGAATGGAACTGTTACCTAAATAGCATTTTGGTTTGTAACATATTTTTAAAAGGAAATATGAACACATAAAGGATGGTTATCTTTCTTTTGCATATTACTAGAGGAAAATGTATGTTTCTGTGTTCATAAAGTGTACTTTGATTAAAAAAATTGCAAGCAATTTCTGAAAAATTGCTACCCATAAAAGCTTTATGAACTCCTATATATGGAAAATACACAAATGTGCATATGTACCTGCAAACATATGTATACACAAGGTGTGGCTATGACCTAGCAAGCTCAGTTTTCTATGTTGCACAGTTACATATATATTATTTATTACATATAAAATATACGGTTATTTTATATATATTTTATATATATAAAGTTATATATATAGTATATTATATATATTTGAGGGATAGAGAGAAATACACACATATACTGGTATATACACATATGTGTGTGGGGGTGTGTGTGTGTGTGTGTGTGTATTTAAAAAGGTTTTAATCCAGACTTCTAGGTAAAACTTTTGACTAACAGATTTGACTGATTTTATTTGATCGAATTAATCACTATTACTCTTTGTTATATTTCTTTTCTTCTCTGTAAGATGGTTACTTTTTTATTTTGTTTTTTATAATTCACATAAATTTTAATATTTAATTTAAAATTTTTTGTTAACAACCTTGTTTTCTTTTATATGGAGTTAATGTAATTTACTATTGCTCAACTTAGTACAATGAAGAGTGAATATGTTTAATCATAAATGTCCATTCTTTATAGATACCTTTAAATCAATTTTTGAAGAGGAATGACTGAGATACAAATTACCAATTTGTTATGGCTGTCTACATAGATTTCTATATCACCCTTAAGAAAAGAGTACAATATAAATGACATTGCAAGCTGAGCCGCATTTGATATTAGCATTTCAAAATCTGGCAAAGTAAAATGAAAAAAAATAGTATAGAATTACCATTTAATATAATTTGGCAGTGATGAATTAAACAGTTGTTTCACATGTGCTTGGATTTTCTGTTTCTTAATTTTCTAATTCTGTCCATTAAAACTTTTAAACTTTACTTACAAGTATAAGTCTCAGTGGAAGAAGTTGAAAATTGTTTTATACAAATTTGTATTTCTGGTTTTTTCACTTTCTTTTTGAGTTCTCCAACTATTTAGATCTCTTTTTCAACACATGGAACAGTGTAAATGCATGTTCACAATGAGCTTAAATAACAGATATTATTAGATACATAAATGCTAGAACTGGATATCAAAAGCAGGGCTTTGGTCTTAGACAATGTGCTAATTTCATTTGCCATCGCTGATCCACTTTCCATAATCTTAACCCTTCTTTGTCCATGGAGGCTGAAACATGTGGACTCCATTAATGGGTCCTTATACCTTCCAATTTAGAGTGAGCAAACTGAGATTAGGTTATTTATTTTCCAGCTTCCTCTCTAAAGAGTTGCCAAACACTAGCTTAGTCCCTCCACCCAAAATAGCTGCTCTGCAGGAAACCATCTCTACATACTCCCTGGGTCTCCCTTTTCAGACCCTAACTCCCTCCCTTCGATCTTGAATGGAAAGAAAGATTTCTCTCATGCTTACAAGAGCCAGAATTATAATTCAGTTTTGTGTGTTCTGGTTTCATATACTTTCTACTGTGGTTTCAGAAACATTTCTAGTGAACAGAATACATAAGTTTTTCTATGAATGAAAGAGATGGTAAATTCATTTTGCCTTCACTTTTAAATATCTTAGCAATTAGACACTTTTAGATTGATAATTATTTTTAATAAAAATTTAAGAGAAATTACTTCATTTTCTTCTTGTCTCTGTTGAATCTGATGAGAATTCTGCTGTTAAAATAGCTGCTGTTCCATTGTGTTTTTTATACTTTTTCTCTTAACCTTTTTCCTTTTTAAAGATTTTGTTCTTTATGTGGGATGGTCAGGAGTTTTATTAATATGTGCAAAGACATGCCATTATTGTTGTAAACCCTGCTTGGCTCCTTATGTGTGTGTCAATCTGAAGGAACATTTGCTTTCTAATCTGGATCAATCATTTTGCATAATGTATATTTGCATGATTGCATAGTTTCACAGTCTAGATTACTTACAGCATACTTGAAAAAAAAGTGCGATTATACTATGGAAAGACAAGACAATGCCCTGCTAACCCAACAATCAATAACAGTATTACTAATGGCAGGCAACCAGACAGCACATGCCTTTCAGTAGGTACCTAATGCTGCTTCTCTTGTTTACAGAATCTTAATTTTATAATCGTACTCTTGATAAAGTAAGGAAGATGCTTTTCTGAAAAAGCTAACTACTGAAATAGTGCAGTCATGTGTAACAATGTGGAAAAACATTTAAAAATAAAAGTAATTTAGAACCTAACTAGTTATCCTTCCAAAAATGCTACACTAACTTGTGAGTTCTAGCATTTTGTTTACAAATGTGCCACCATTCTCCCTCGTTTTTCTACTAACTCAGGTGACTGGAGGGAACCTTACCCTTATTGATAACCAAAATGTTTAGAATACTTAAAAACAGTGTGTTAGTGATGTTATTAAAATATCAAGAAATATTTCTTAGCTGTAAGACACTCTTCACCCACATGGCTGCTCCTCCTCTTGGAACACTTGCATAGCTTAACATTTTTCTTTCTTATTCATCAAGCTCACTCTCAATCCTGATTCGTTAACTTCCGGGAACTTCTGAAGTCTTACACGCTTTTCCTGACTCCTCACACTTAGTCACAACTATGGTTAATATCCCTTTAGCAGCTTGCAGTTTTTTAATAAAGCATATTAGTTATTAAAATTTTTCGAAGAAAATTTAAGCTCTAGGAGAAAAGAACATACATATTTTATTCACCACTATACCCTAGCGTTTAGCAAGCAAAATGCCTAGTACATAGTAGGAACTTAACAAATGTTTGATGAATCTGATTGAATAAATAAGTGAACGTCTATTATTTCATTTTTAGTTTATTGTTTTATACACCTAGTCAGTAAATTTACACTTCTTAATGATAAGAACGCCTGACACATGGTACCTGGCTGACACGTAATTTTAGAAGTTATTTCAAATACAACTTTAAAACAATAGTGATATTTCAACTAATTCCTGAAATTTAACAAATTTAACTACCAGTTATTGGATTGCATTCATATTGTTTAATAAACACATTTAATAACCTGATGACAAAATTGACCACTTTATTAAATGTCTGTATTATAAGGTACTGTAAAAAAATGCTACTTTAAAAATTTTATCCAAATTTTGTATATATTATCCCCATATTAATTGAAAAAAGAGGGTGAATTTCATTCTGTGTTACTAGCCAATAGGTAATGTATTCTCACTTTTACAATCCACTCTTGTCAATAAGAATGATGTAAATTACAGTTTAGGAATGGTTTCTAGTTCCCATAAATTTTCCCATTTGGTGTTTATTTAAATATGATTTAATATTATATATCTATGCACTTCAGTGAAAACTTTGTATTTGAAGCTGTAAAATATTTATTCTTTCCATATGCCGGATATTGTACTCCACCTGGAAATGATATGATGACATGATGCTCACAAGATGAATGCCACAACGGACTGTTCTAGTAATTGCTGTGTAGGATGCTCTTCTTAATTTATGAATTACCTGAGGGCAAAATTCTGATGATTGAAATGATCAAGAGAGCTCTATATATAATGGAGAAGTATGGATTCCATTGATGTTCAACCAGGAAATCTTCTCTTGGAAACCATAATCAGGAGGTAGTGTGGTGCACATGGTTTGATCCCAGCTTTGTATCTTACTTTCTAGGTGTCCTTGGGCAATGTTAATTCCAACATTTTCACATTAATTATTTCATATGAGAAGTGAAACTTTTTCTACTCACGTATTAGGATTGGTGGGAGACTTTCAATCATTCCTCTTTTTTATTTTTTATTTTACTTTAAATTTCAAAAGTAATACAGTCATTTACTATAAACAATGAGCAAAACAATGAAAAGCTTATCATTTTTTTCCATCACTATCTCTTATTCCAACCATGTTAAGTGTTCATGTCCCTGTGCATATGCCTACTCCCTTTTCTCCTTGCTATGTAAATATTTATAACATATATACAGGTCATCTTGTGGTCCATTTTCCCAGGAATATCAGTTTAAGCTTGTTTTCCTAGTGTAATTATTAATAATGCTGCTTTTGTTCTCAAAAGTATCCATATTTAGCCAATAGAGTATATATAGTCATTCTTTTTCAAAGAGTTTTCTTGTTTATTTTTAATTTACCTGCAGCTATTAGCACAATGCTGGGCACTCAGTAAGTTATACAAAATGGCAGGTGTTGTTATTCAAATTCTTATTTCTTAGCACCTACCAAATATTTGATGATGCAGTTATAGAGAGAGTGGTTTAGTAATATCAGGTCTAACAGTTGCATGGATTAAATGCTTATTATTAAAACATTTTGATACCTTTTTTATGAGTAAAATTTAATATTGCTTCTTCAAATGGGAAAAATTAAATTCTATGATCTTTCATTTATAGTATTATTCCAGACTTTTATTTTATAATCATAAATTGAGAGTACAGAGGAACCCATGTATTACTAAAGGTTCCAGCTTTCAGAAAAGTTAAATGATTTATTTCAGGTCACATAGATATTTTGAGTCATTCTCTGCCTCAGCTCTCCATTGAAAATGCATCCACACAATGTGGACAACAGAGGTAGAGACTCCTTCTTCAGGCTATTTTAAAACAGAATGTGACTAGTGTAATTGGTCTTATCTGGTGGTATAAATTACTAATGCTTTCTTTTTCCTTTTTATTAAACTCATTAGGGTGACATTGGTTTATAATATCATATGGGTTTCAAATGTACAATTCTATAATACATATTTTACTGTACTCTATGTTCACCAACCCAAGTCATCTTCCATCACCATTTACCACCCTTACTCTCTTCTACCTCCCCCCCCACCCTTTTTCCCTCTGGTATTTGTAATTTTTTTTGTTCTGTTAGAGAAGGTAGGAATTTTCAAATTAGCAGGCAAATCTAGAAATATGAGCAAGAAGGGCACACCTGTCCAACTAGTTAGACAGCAGGGTCAGCCTCTTCATTTAGCAAGCTTTTCAAGGATTCAAATATACTGCAGGTAAGGTTTTAGTATCTGTTCCCCACCTCCTTTTACCTCTGTTCTCCACCTCCCCAATAATGACAATAATTTTCAGAAAACTCAAAAAGATAGAAGTTTTATGATATATGTTGATACAGTGATTTACTAAACAAAATCATTTCCCCATCTGCTTGATTCTTATTTATTCTTAGTTAGTTTAGACTCCAACTAACACATTTTATATGTAGTAAAGGTAATGAAAAAAAGGTATTCCAAGGGCAAATGTGCTTCATTAAAATGGATAAGAGAAAATGTTTTGTAAAAATCAAAAGAAGAGATATAATCGGAGGCTTATAGGTGAAGAACTCATTTTGTTTTGAAATAGGGTATATTTCTTCAGTAATTCTGCAGGTTTACTGTCACTGTGATTAAGCAGATGAGCCATGCTATTGAAGAATAAATAGCAGATATATTTGAAGTTCATATAAGAGGAATATAAAGTCTGCAATCCTTGATGATATAAAATGAAAGAAAATGGGGAGAGCAAGTATCAGTATTTCAAAGATAGAGAAATAGTGAGAGAAACAAAGATCCTTATGAGGAATTTTTCAACAGGTTCGAAAGTTCAGGTAAGAAAAGCCTCTCCAAATGTAGATGGTCTCTGAAACCTTACTTTAATTTTCAAAGGAGCTATTTTTTATCTCTCTTTCTCTCTTTTTTTTTTTTTTTTTGCAGGCAAAATGAGCTAAACTCTTTTTATGAAAACCCTTGATGTTTTTTGACTGGTTATTCTTGAAAATTAGCAACATTCAATAACTCTTAAAAAGTCTCGATAATATTAAATACAAATATACTTATTAAATAAATCTGTATATATTTATCAACATGCTTTGGATTTTGACACTCATTTGTATTTTAGGATTAATGGAAATACTAAAGATCTTAGTAAAAATGATAGTGTTAGTCAAAAAGAATAAGTGCAAGCAGAGGTTTTAAACCCCTCTTTATATTTTTCTCCTTGGTTAAAGTTTTCCAAATACAACTAAGGGCAATTTTGGAGGGTTGTTTGAGAGAGGGTGAGGTGGTGGGGGAGTTTTGGAGTGGTAACCACATTAACTGTAATAACATTTGTTAATATTTATTGGATACTTAATACAGATCAGGTATGTATTTAGCATATAATATATGTAGTCTCGTTTAATCTTCTAATCACTCTATAGAATGTGATTACTTCTTTAAAATTAAATTGATTGAATGGATTAAAATAGACTACTTTCATTTTATAGTCAAGGAAACTGAAATTGGGTCCAAGGTAATAAAGGTTAACTGCTAGCGCTGGATCCAGATAGTTTGACTGGATCCCATTTTTTAAATTATGTGATGTAGTATATTTGATATAATCCTCCACATTCTACAGAAAAACCAACATACACACATGTTAAGCAGTCATCCAACTCCACTATTACCACATCCTATTTTCTTTCCAATACTACAGAGTCTGAAGAAATTTTTTGTTGTCATTTTTAGCTGTGTAGTGAAACATATCTGGATGTTTACCAAAACCAGTAAAAACTCATGTTTTAATGATTGCTTATTATGGTTCCTTTCTCTTCAACATTTTGAATGTATATGTATCCATGAATGCACACATGTGTATATATATGATATATACATTTTTTTACATACACATATGTAACAAGCAATGCCTGTCAGGTTCTCTCTGCTCTGACTTTTTAGCACAGGAAGAGGGAACTGGTTGAAATTGGTTGAAATGGAATTGGTTCAGTCCCCAATAGCTGTCATCTCTTCAGTCACTGGGTTCATCAGGCTCTGTAATACCAGTCACCTTCAATCACATTGGAACATGTGGTTGATAGTTGATTTTGTATGGACACCCAGTTCATATGTCACCAACCTAACTTACTTGAAGGATATATTTTTTATCTTTGTTTGCAGGCAAAATGAGCTAAACTCTTTTTATGAAAACCCTTGATGTTTTGTGACTGCTTATTCTTGAAAATTGGCTGCATTGTTAAATAACTCTTAAAAAAGACCTACTGGATCTTTCTTAAATGTATACTCTACATTACTTTTTGGACAAGGTTCTAATTATTCATGACTTTATCAATTTATTTATTTATTTTTTCTCACTTATAACTGGAATCTTTTTTTTTTTATTAATTTATTTACTTTTTAAATACATTTGTCTCTGCCTTCCCCCCACCTCTTTCCCTTGCCCCCTCCCACCTTCCCTCCCTCAGCTCTTCCCCTTTGGTTTTGTCCATGAGTCCTTGCTATATGTTCCTTGACTTTCCCCTTCCCTTCCCTTTCCCTGCCCCCCCCTTCCCTCTTGTCTCTGTTGATTTCTTTTCCTTTCAGTGTTGCTGGTCATATTTTCCTTGCTTCTTTGCATTGTGGGTTAGGTTCCGCTTATAGGTGAGATCATATGGTATTTGTCTTTCGCCCCCTGGCTTATTTCGCTTAGCATGATGCTCTCCAGTTCCATCCATGCTGTCGCAAAGTTTAGTACTTCTTTTTTCTTTCTGCTGCGTAGTATTCCATTGTGTATATGTACCATAATTTTTTGATCCAGTCATCTACTGATGGGCATTTAGGTTGCTTCCAACACTTGGCCATTGTAAATTGTGCTGCTATGAACATTGGGGTGCGTAGGTTCTTTTGTATTGGCGTTTTGGTGTTCTCAGGGTATAGTCCCAGCAGGGGAATCGCTGGATCAAAAGGCAGTTCCATTTTCAGCTTTCTGAGGAAATTCCACACTGCTTTCCATAGTGGCTGCACCAGTCTGCATTCCCACCAACAGTGGACTAGAGTTCCCTTTTCTCCACAGCCTCGCCAGCACCTGTTGTTTGTGGATCTGTTTATGATGGCCATTCTGACTGGTGTGAGGTGGTACCTCATGGTGGTTTTGATCTGCATTTCTCTGATGGCTAGTGATGCAGAGCATCCTTTCAAATGCCTCTGGGCCCTCTGTATCTCCTCCTTAGAAAAGCATCTGCCCAGGTCCTTTGCCCATTTTTTGATTGGATCGTTTGTCTTCTTGGAGTAAAGTCGAGTGAGTTCTTTGTATATCTTGGAGATCAAACCTCTATCTGATGTATCATTAGCAAATATATTTTCCCAAATGGTTGGCTCCCTTTTCACTTTGCTGATGTTTTCTTTAGCCGTGCAGAAGCTTCTTATTTTGATGAGGTCCCACTTGTTTATTCTTTCCTTTATGTCCCTTGCTTTAGGAGACATATCAGTGAAAAAATTGCTGCGTGGGATATCTGAGAGTTTCCTGCCAATGTTCTCCTCGAGGACTTTGATGGTGTTGCGACTTATATTTAAGTCTTTTATCCATCTTGAGTTTATTTTTGTGTATGGTGTCAGCTGATGATCCAATTTCAATTTTTTGCATGTAGCCATCCAGCTCTCCCAACACCATTTGTTGAAGAGGCTGTTATTGCCCCATTTTATGCTTCTGCCCCCTTTGTCAAATATTAGATGCCCATAGAGACCTGGGCTTATTTCTGGGCTTTCTATTCTGTTCCACTGGTCTATGGGTCTGTTCTTGTGCCAGTACCAGATTGTTTTGAGTATAGTGGCTTTGTAGTAGAGTTTGATGTCCGGTATTGTGATCCCTCCTACTTTGTGTTTCTTTCTCAAAATTGCTGTGGCTATTCGAGGTCGTTTATGGTTCCATATAAATTTTTGAAATGTCTGTTCTATTAACTGGCTGTTTCAATGTCCCTCTGGTGCCAGTGCCCGTGCGCACCCAGACCACCCTCTCGAGCCTCCACTGCAATTCTCAGCCGTTGGGATGTGTGAGAGTCGAATCCACTGTCCGCGGCACCAAGGCTCCTCTCCCACTATCGCGCCACTGCTTTCCAGGTGATTACTCCATTATTTAGTTGCAATTCCAGTTTGGTTTTGGGAGGAGGTCAGCGTGACTCCCTTTCACTCCTCCGCCATCTTTTTCCCCTATAACTGGAATCTTTCATCTGCTGGCCGCCGATTTTCTTCATCTGTGTCCTGTGTCCTGGGCAGTCGACTGTCTCTCCCTGGAACACAGTGGCTCAGGCACCACCGTGACTGCTTATGGTCTCTTCATCATAATGCTTCCATCCTTGTGTTTTTCAGAAGTCAAAACCCAAGCAGTTCCTCTCCCCTGAAGTCCTGACTCAAATCTAACTCTCAATTTAAAATAACATTTCATCAGTCCTTTTTTATAATGTGTTTATAAAGTGCATTATTATAGAAAAAGATAACCTCACATTTTTGTTATATAGTTACATTTTCTGTAGTAGCAATCAAGGAGAAAGAGCAAACAGTCAAATTAAGTCAGCCAAATTTGTGACAAATATACAATGTAGTTTTGTGTATATGAGTAAAAATGAACATTGCCAACTATAGTTCTGTTCAGATTTTGATAAGCAGGCAAACAAATGTTAGAATGCTATTTCAAAGAATAGAATATTAAGAACACTCACATTGGGATCAACACTCTTGTTTGAATTTTAAGTCCAGCTCTTGCCTGGGCAAGTTATTTGATCCTACTGAGGTTTGGTTCTCTTAGGAACAAAATAGAGATAAAAAATACCAACAACTACTTTTTTTAGTATATTGTATGTCCTGTAGTAAGGCCTCATACATGGTAACTAAATTTTACTGAAATAAATAAATGAGTTTATTTGTCTTTAAGTGCAACTGCAATATGTTACTAGTAAATTGTTTCTTCTGAGTGCACATTTTCTTCATAATCAGAAAATGCAGATTCCTAAATACTTCATACTATTTAAAGTTGTTATTTACCATCTTGTTCAATATAAATGCCTTCCTTCCCCACATTGTCTTTGTGGTGTTTTACTCTCAGAATTATAACATTGTCTCTTTTTCAATAACTGGAAAATTATTTTGCTACAAACTGATGACAATCTTCAGGACCGCCTGGATTTCTATAAATGAATAGCTCAAGTAGAAGATATTTGATTCTCAGAATGACCTTAATTTGAGCTCAATCAGAAGGAACATTTTTAAAGATGTAAGGTGACTGCCCATACAGTAGAGGTAGTGAACCATTTTTTATAGCCTAAAATGTCAAATCCCTCCATTATAGTTAAGAAGATTAATATAAAAGAAGGTCATATGCCAACATCCAATTTATGAGAATGTGGTATGTATTAATCTAAGTCATTGAAATCATGGTACCTTACAAATTTCTCTTGCTATAAGAGTATCATCATTTAACATATTAAATATTGATAGGATATTATTTAAAAGACTGCTTAAAATATGTTACAATATATAAACAGATTATTTAATATTTTCAGAATTACATAAAAGAAAGATATAAATGAGTGAAGTATTCCAGGGTTCTCAGGGCAATTTAGATTAATATAAATATCTAAATTTTCAGAAAGTTTCAGAAATAAATACCTTAAAGAGAAAACTTTTTCAAGCATGTGGGTGAGCCATGTTGGAAGTGTCTCCTCCAGCCCCAGTCAAGCTTTCAGATGATGCAACCTCAAGGGAAATTGTGACTGAAATCATTTAACAGACCTAAAGCCAGAGCCAGCCAGTTAGACCACATCTGGATTCATGGTCCTCAGAAACTGTGTGAGATAAAAATAGTTTGTTGTTTTCTTAAGCTGCTAAGTTTTGGGGTAATTTGATTTGCAGCAACAGAGAACTAATATACATACCCTTCTCAAGTGGATTAGTCACTTTTATTGAAATCTTTTACTTCAATAACTGAAATGATTTAAATTTGACATAAATGTGAATTATTTTCCCTATTTTATTGCAAGCTACCAAAATTCCCACAGGTAAATGGTACATTTTTATACTGGACTTTTGGATTTTATCCTTCCTACTAGGGTCTCAGGAAGAAGAGAGATGGCTAGCCTGGTAATGGAGATGAGCGTTTCACTAGAATTACAGTGACCTTCTTCAGAAGTGTGTGGGGAATGACTTTAGGGGAAATGGTTACTACGGTGAGATACCTAATGCTTTAACTGAATGACAAAAATTGTTAAACATTGAGCTTTATAAGCCACTTTAAGAATAAACTGAAAAACTGTATTACTCTAGCAAAATAATAATTATTAGTTTAAGGATAGATATTGAAGATATTGATCCAGCGTTTCATGTAAGGCCAGTTTCCTTGTTGATTGTCGGCCTGGAAGATCTCTTCATTGATGTCAATAAGGTGTTAATATCCCCTACTATGCTTGTATTACTGTAGATCTCTCCCTCTACATCCATCGAGATCTGCTTTATATATTTAGGTGCTCTTGTGCTGGGTGCATAAATATTTAAAAAGGGTTAGAGCCTCTTGTTGAATTGATCCCTTCATCTTTATGTAGTATCTTTTATTATAGCCTCTGTTTTAAAGACTTTATGTCTGATATAAGTATTCCTATCTCATCATTTTTTTCCTTTCCATTTTCATGAAATATATTTTCCACCCCTTCACTTTTAGTCTGTGCATCTTTGGTTCTACTGCAGGTCTCAAGATAGCATAGAGATGGGTCTTGTTTCCTTATTCATTCAGCTCCACCATGTCTTTTTATTGGAGCATTTAAGAAATTGACATTTAAAGTGATTATTGATAGGTACATATTTATTGCCATTTTATTTTTTCTAATTATGTTCCTCTGTTGTTTTTTTTATGTCATATTCTTCTCCTTAAAGAAAACTTTAACATTTATTGTAATATTGGTTTGGTGGTAATAAACTTTTTTTTGCTTGTTCTTGAATGGGAAGCTCTTTATTTCTCCTTCCATTTTAAATGATAGCCTTTCTGAGTAAAGCAATCTTGGTTGTAGGTCCTAGCTTTTCATTACTTTGACTTCAGGGTGAAGCCAACAGACATAGTCAGACTAGAATAAATTAAGATTTGGCCATGTGGAAGGAGGGCTCTGCACAGAACCTGTTTTGAACTCTAGATCTGGTATATTGCTTGCATCCATTTCATGGTGCTGGTGGGGAGTACAAGCAAAAAAAGGCCCTCACTGCAGAGTCACAAAACTCAGACTCCCCCTGCCATCTCTACAAACCCGAGTCTGACCAAGCTTCCTTGAAAACCTTTCAAGAATACTATATAATTTCACTTATATGTGGAACCTAATGTACAAACAAACAAACAAACAAACAAAAAACCCCTGACTCACAGAGAACAGACTGACAGCTCTTATAAGGGAGGCAGTTTGGGGCTGGGTGAATTAGGTGAAGGGGTTAAACAAACAAATAAACAAAAACTCATAAACACAACAGTATGATCATTGTCAGAGGGAAAGGGAATCAGGGAGATAAAAGAGGATAAAACCGGAGATGAATGGAGATGATTTGGGTGTTGAACACACAATACAATATACAGATGATGTATTATAGAACTGTACACCTGCAATCTATATAATATTATTAACCGATGTCACCCCATAAATTAATTAAAATTAAATAAAAAGAATAAAGATATTTAGTTTTTGTATTGTATGCTATCTTCCTTGATATTTATGTTTAAAATAAAAAATACAGGTATACAAGTATTTAAATAGACATGATTTCAAGACACTTTTTGTGTAGCAAAACTATCTGGATAATTTTCATCTTTTAAAAATTTAGTTCAAAAACAGGGAAAAATGCCAAGTCATGACTTCTTTTATACTCTCTTTTAATATTATTTGGTATTTATTTTTATAACTGTTAGCACATAAATTTATTTATTGTACCTCATAAACAAAGTACAGACTATAATCCTCACCAAAATGCACAAAACCAATTAATTCTACTTCAGAGCTATAATAACAATGCCATATCTTGCTTCTTATGTATAGCAACAATAAAATGTTTTGTTCTTTATTAATGTTTAAAGGTGTATCAAAGCATTGTTGCTATTTTATAAGAGATAAAAAGCACTGACTTAGGGATTCTAATTCTATCATTGACCTTCATGACTGCTCTTCCATATATTAACAAAGTGACCTTGGACATGTCACTTAAACTTTATGAGTCCTGGTTTTTCTTCTCTATAAAAGTGGGATAATAACTTGCCCTTCTTAACTGTCTGATTACTGGGAATGTCAAAGTATATAGTGGATATTAAAGCACTGTCAAAATTAAAGCAATACTGTTATTATTATTACTATTATAGTTCTTTGCTTTTAGCATGTCTTTAATAAAAAGAGGGTGCATTTTAAAGTAACTATTAACAATATGTCACAGTAGATGATACTGTTGCAGGTAATAAGAATAAGTATAAAAATCATTTACAATATTGACAATAATTCTGAATTAATATTACAGGGCATGCGAAATGTTTAAGAGCACATTTAAGGTTACCTGACAAAACAGTCACTTGATTATAAAATAAGATATATTATTCATGTTATTTGAACTATGTTGAACAACTTAAAAGTGATACTTAAACTGGAGTGGAGGACTTAAGTGTGAGTCAAATTCATATTTTCCAAAATAGGTACCTGATATTCCTGTATACTTTATGGGTAAAATAATTTTATACTGTATTCACACTAGACATATTCTTCTTTATATAAATCCTTGTGGTGTAACGGCTTTGTACTGCATTGATTTGATACTAATAATATATTGAGATAAGAGTTTTGAAAATTTGGATATATTTCATTGTCAAGAAATTATAGTTATTAGGAAAAATAGTAGGGGGGCAAAAGAGAGTCTAATAAAATTGAGTGACATTTACAAATGTAACCAGTATTATGGAGAAAAGGAAGAACTGCATCAGATAGAAATTAATGTAACGCTTCTTTAAACTGAGATTGTTTTTCAATACCTTAACTTCTTATATGACTATAAATTAAAGCTATAAACAGTGAGCAAATTTCAGATTTGGAACTAATATTACTAAATAATCTATTTGAAAAATGCTCCTTGTTCAAAGTCTCATTTAAAGTCTAACATGTTTCCTGAATGTTTTCATCACGTGGACTTTCCTCCTCCTGTTGTTGCTTCAGGTTAGTAAAGTTGAAAGATTTACTTTACTCAATTCTAAAACAAATAAAAAAATTCTTAGAGGAAATTTAGATGTCCAGGCTAGAAGGACTGATATAGGAGTTACTCACCCTATGGCACAGAATGAATTCTACTTTGACATACTCATAATTTTAGTTCTTTCGAAGAAAAAGAAAAAAAAAACTAGTTCAAATGTTTTTTGTTAGATTAAAAATTTGTACTCTATTTTTTCATTCAAAGTTTTACTTATTTTCAGTTTTGTTCATAATAGTTTTTTTTTTAAATTAGGAAGCTGATGCTCCCTTTCTTATCCTCAGTAAATATTTAGTGATATTTGATGATTATATTGATAGGGTAAATACAAATGATATTATTGTATACAATAGGTCCTTTTTCCCTGGCTGTAATTGGCTACAAAATTGTCTTGAATACTCAAACTACCGATATATTTCCTTTATTAGCTATTTATTTGTTACTCTAAAATGGGGGAGGGCAATGAATGTAATATAACTGTTTTGTAAATATATATTTTTTGTGGTACACACACTTAACAAATCAGAAAGGTGATCACTTTAATTAAGGAGGTGCCATTGATTTTGAGTCATAAAATACACACAAGTCTTTTATTTGCCATTTATAATTTATAATTTGGACAAATTATCTAAACTTTTATTTTCATCATCTACAAAATGAGATTAGTGAATATATATCTCACAAGCCATCACAGAGATTAAGCTGAAGAAAGCTGATAAAACACTTCTTTGCAAATTATGAAGATCTACAGAAATGTTTTGTTGTATTACTGTTAGATAGTTACATAAATAATTGGAAATGACAAATGCAAAGAAGTGAAGCCAGTCCAACATAGGTAGAATCAATCTATTCTCATACTTTGAGTAATTTGCACTGCTTTGAACTAACTCTAGTGAAAGATAAAAGTAAGGAAATGACTAAAGAGAACAGTGGTGAGCTACTTTAGAATGAACAAGTCAAGGCTTCCTATTTGCTGCTACTAAAAATACTTGTCAAGTAAGACCACTATTCAGGAGGCAACACAAAAATAGTTTCCACTTACCTGCTTTGTTTATGGGATCTTTTTACTATGTCCAATGGTTAATTCAAGCCTCTGACTCTTCAAAACGGAACATGCAATTTTCCCTATATCTCATCCCCTTGAATGCTGATTTCCAAAGGCAAGTCTATGAAGGGAAACACGGCAAGCAGAATAAGCATGTTCACCAAGTAGATGGTTGCTATGCATTGTTATAGTCTTACAAGTAATTGTGTTGACAGAGTGTGAGAATATTGTGTGTTAGGACACATTTGATTCACATAGACTGAATTCTGACAAGACA
The DNA here is from genome assembly GCF_021234165.1 of Pteronotus mesoamericanus. Lineage (NCBI taxonomy): Eukaryota > Metazoa > Chordata > Mammalia > Chiroptera > Mormoopidae > Pteronotus > Pteronotus mesoamericanus. The sequence continues at coordinate 26,084,867 of NW_026555245.1, read as the reverse complement.
GTGTCCTGCCTGACTTAGTGAATGTGAAGCAAATAGGATCTTGATTCTTATCTGTCATAAGTTGCATTTTATTTCAAATAGACTCAATATTGTGTGTCTAAAAAGGCTTGGAGTTTTATGAAGACACTGGCAGACTTTATTGGAGTCACTCATTCCATCCTCAGGAATGAGAACTACAGTTTACTATATACAGGCTTATATAAAGGAAATTATGATGCATGCACAGTGTTTTCTTATGTTATTATCTTTTCTTTCCTATCAGACAACTCATGTAACAATAGATCATTTTGGTGCTAAGGATAAAGTCTTATTTATTCTGGTTCTCAATTGTATTCCTTGGTTCTTTTGCCTCAGGTCATCTGTGCTGGATTGCTTGGTTCTTGTTTCACTACCATTACTAAATCAGAGAACAATATTAACATTCAAAGTCTTTATTATTTCTCTGGAAATTTTGGCTTTCAGGTGGCTGTGTTTGCATAGGGCTGCAGATTTCAGACAATAACCTAAGCTTTGTTAGTCTTTGTTTTCTTCAATAAATCAGTCTCTCCTGGAGTGATCTTTTGATTTGCTGTAGCATTGTATGGAGCATTTAAAGAAAGGTTTTTGTTGGGATAGTATGATCCATTCAATTAATATATACTGAATGCCTACTATGTGCCAAGCATAGCAGAAAAGAAAACAAGCAAAAAAACAGTCTTGGAGTTTATGTTCTGATTGGGAATAAACAAAAAGCAAACAAATATGTAAAAATACATGCAGGTGCTAAGGAGGCAATCAAGAGCAATAAAGAAAAGTGAAAGGATATCCCTAGATGTGGGGATTCAAATAGTGTGGTCAGGGATAACCTGCCTGCCAACAGAATATTTGTGAAAGCATATGAAGGAAGTGATAAAGACAGGTGGGTATCTGAGGATAAGCACCCAAGGTCAAAGAATGTAGCACGAAAAATTCTCTGAGGTGGGAGTATGTTTGCTATTCCAGAGGAACTAACTGCACGTTGCTAAATGTGCAGTATTGCTAAATGGATTAGTATTGCTAAAGCAGAGCATTCAAGAAGAAATGTAAAAGAAAAAAATAATGAAATAATAAAGAGTACAGTATAAACTTTGCAGCACTGTATGAGCTTTGCCTTTCCTCTGAATAACATAAGACACTATTGACTGATCTTGACCAGAATGTTGGCATCATTCATTTATTTGCCAAATCTTTATTGAAGTCTTACGTGTGTCTGGCACTAATCTAGGTAATATGCATACATCGATAATCCAAGAGTCAGGAATTCAAGCCATATTAATGAATACATTCTAGTAGTTGAAAAAGGTATTGTTCGTTTATGTTTGCTGCTATAACAAATTACCATAAATTGTATGGTTTCCACAAGACAGATTTATTGCCTTACAGGTCCTAGGACAGATGTGTGCCACTAAGCTAAAATCAAGGTGCTGGAAGTGTCTTGTGTTTTTCTGGAGACTCTGGGGTAAAAATCTTATTCCTTTCCTTTTCCAGTTTCTAGAGACCACCTTTTTTCTCTGAGTCAGTCCACACCACCATCTTCAAAGCATCAATATCTGAACTAACCCTTCTCACAACTGCATCTCTGTCGCTTTCTTTTCTGATTATTTCCTATGTTTTTAAAAGCCCTTGTGGCACTTGTTAATTGGGGACATTTGATATTCCAAAATGATATCATAAATTTTAGATCAGTTCTGGATACCACAGGAATCAAATCAATATAATGCATATGGTAATGATAACATGCTAACTGCTCTGTTAGTAATAGGTTATAAGAGGAAGGCTGCTAGCCAAGAACTCAGTGACTATGTAACTCATACTGGTTGTCTTCCAGCCAGACTGTAGTCAACTACAGATCAGTGCTGCATTTTTTTTTTCCTTTTGAACTGCAATTCGGAACAAAGGTATCTTTGGGAACAAAGGTTTTATCTATAGCCTTTTGCCCTGTGTTCCAGGGAAAGTTTTATCAAAATATACTGAACATTTTAAATTGGCATATTTTATTTAGCTCAGTAGTTGACCATGGAAAATATTAGAATGCTTAAAAAGGAAAAAAAAAACCTTGTAATGGAAAATTATATTCACATAGTCTGGTAAATTTACTTTCTATTGTATGTGAGTAAAATCTAAACACCTTATCCTTGTGTGTAGCCCTTGAAGTTTTCATTCCTGCCTATGCTTTTCCTTTCAGTTTTCCATTTGTTTGCCTAACATCAGTTACTGAAACATGCTGAAATTTTCCTTGCCATCTTCTCTAAGACCTTTTTTTTTTTTATTTTGGTCTCTTCCTGATACTTAGGCCCCACCTTATGTTAATTACTCACTAATCACTCACTAATCTTCAAAGGGCTTTTTAGACCACTGAATATAAAGCTTCCAAAAAATAAAAAATAAAAAAAAAATAAAGCTTCCCCACTCACCACCAACCAGTCCTCTTTTTACTTTCTTCTTATTTTCTTTCTCAGCATTTATAACTGATTTTTCTTATCTGTACATATGTATTTTTTAAATGGTCTTTCTTCGTATTCTTAAAGGTAAATTATATCTAAATATTATCATCTCCCTAGTGCTTAGAACAATAACTGGCATATATTAGATGCACAAAATAAATATTTTAGTGGATGAATGAAGTGTTGAGAATTTTGATAATACGTGTGTGTGTGTGTGTGTGTGTATAAAACCATTCCAAAATTTTTAACTGCCTTACTTTCTTTTGTTGCAAAATAAGGATGTATGAAAGAAGTAACTACTTTGCTATAATCACAGGTGGGGTAAAGGAAATCAAGGAGAAAATGGAATTAAGTAAATGAATAAAAAGTATAATTAGGAAACTAGTTTCAGGCTCTAGTTCAAGCATACATTTTCCTATTACTATAAAATACACCATTAACTAAGATCTAGTTGGGTAAAGGCAAGGGTAAATTAAATATTTATCAAACAAATTATTTTTCCTTACCTAATATTGCTACCCATTAGTGGTAAACTGCATTTCTCTGATTTTATCTAATTTTATAGATACATCTGTTTACAATGGCTTGCATAATATTTAAATTACTTTAAAATGAAGTGTTTGAGTTATGATTTTTGAGAATAATCATCATTGACATTTGCTTAATATCTTATAAGAAGAATGTTTATTTGCACATTGATATTTAATTTCACAAAATTCCTGTGAGAGACTTATAACAATCCACTGTCTTCATTATATAGAAAAGTAAGTGACTGGGTTACTTCCCCTGAGCTGCAAGGGACCTAGGCAGACCCAGACCCAGCTGGCGAGCTGCTGAATATGAAGCTCTTCATAGACAGTCTTCACATATCCATGCTTTGCAAACTATGATGTACTAGACAAGTATTAGTTTTTGTTCTTTAAGCATGTACCTGCAACCACATCTTTCAACAGCTTTATATTAAGTGTCATTCTAATGAGTAAAATGTTTAAGATAAGGTGTTCATTAACTATTCTGCTTTATTTCACAAAATTTATTTCCAAAACGTAGCCAATAAAGATTTTAAATATAAAGTGACAATATCATTATGCTTTGTTAACCATTCACAACAAATTATCTCCCACTTGTGAGTAGCCAAGTGAATTGTTGCTTCATTTTGTTTTTCTAAACAAAAGAAAACAAAAGGCTTTGTTACATAATAACATTTATTTTATGTCTGAGATATCATGATGCTTCACATTTGTAAGTTTCAAATGCCAAAATCTAAGCGATTAAAACAGTATTGGTATATTTTACTTGATAATAAAACAAGCAGTGCACTAGAATTTGGAAAGGCCATTTATAACATTGAAAAATATATTCAGCTGCTTGGAATATAACCTGGAATTCTGTCAAATGTATCCTACATAAGACTGATTGGAATATGTGGATACTGCATTTCACCTTGCTTTTGTTTACAGTCCTCCTATTTTTAACAGCATATAGAAGAGCTTTTTTTTCACTTTAAAAAATGATAATTAAATTCGGACTCAAGCCAAGATATGAAAGTATATAAAATTAGTCTTAATCCCTTAAAAATAATTATTTAAGATTAATCATATTAAGAGGCAAATAGGTAGGATCCACAAATTTTGATAGTTCAGGTTAGAAAAAAGGTTAGAAAAAATTTCAAGTAGCCTAGCAGCCAAGGTTAATTTAATTTTAGGGTTTTTTTATTTTTTTTAAATTATAATATTTGTTATTTTGCTTATGAATATAACATATCAGTCTCAGAGAACATATTGTCTTTATTTGATGAATTTATTTATCTATTTATTTTGCTTTATGGTTCATACAATGTATGGATATAAGGTGTTGATTCCATATAAATAACACAATTAAGACATATCAAATGCATTGTAGTTTAACAGCTTGTAACAACAACAACAATAGCACTTAAAATTATGCTAACCAATACAACAAAATCTGTGAAATAACTACAAATCAATTTAACAAGAAACCAAGGCAAACTATATGCTAAAAACTATAAAATTTTACAGAAGGGCACTAAGAATACTGAATAATTGAGAGTTCAATCATGTTACTAAATGCAAACACATACTATTTCAAATATATAAATCTTTGTACATTCCATTGATACAGTCAATATATTTAATGTAGCCAAATGATTTGTTAAATAATGCTCATTTTCAGCTAGGAAAATAAATATGCATAAATATGAGACTAGACCCCCAAAAAGGAATAGGGAGAAACAAAACGAAGGAAATAAATGATACCATATAACCAAACTGTATGTCACAGTTACAGCAAATATTTGCAAATAAATTAGTAGAACTTATTAAAACATTAGGAAATAGATATAGATTTGCATGGGAATTTAGGGATTAAAATTGATAGGAAACAGATGCCTTACTTCATAAATGATATTGTGACAACTAACAATGTATCTGGAAAATAGTTTAAAATTAGGTCCTTACCTCACAACATTAAAAATATTTTAATTGATTTATGAGGCCTAAAAAATACTTTAAAGCACAGAAACACTGGAAAAAACATAAACAAATTTTATTTTCCAATATAATGGTTGGAAAATCTTTTAAGACAAGAATGAAATTTAGAAACCATAGTGGGAAAGATAAATTTGACAAAACACACACACAAATACGAAACAACTACAAAGCCTCTATATAATAAAAGATTCTCATAAACAACATTAGCAAGTCTCTTATTCATATCCACCGAAAGAAAACCCCAAGTGAGAACTGGAGGTGGGAAGTTCAGATCAGTATGCAAGGGACAATGCGGAAAGAACAAGGAGGTAGTATGGGTAAGAAGAGTCTTGACTTTCAGCTGCACAGTTACAAGATAATTTCTGCAAGTCTGATACAGAGTCCTCAAGACAAAGTCACACAGAAAACCATCAGTTCTCACTGGAATGGGTCTGCCTTAGTGTCCCCTCCTGCTCAGTCACTGGCTGGGGACATCTGTTGGGAGCATCTTATATAAGTGAACCTAGCAATTGATGCAGTACAGAAAAATGAGGACATGAGTCAATATTGTTCCTCACTGAGAGAGACCTGAGAGGCACATTTCAATTTCCATTTTATAATATAGGGAAAAAAAGACAAACATAAATCATTAAGAATAACATATCCAATAAAAATGCATAAGGATATGAGCAGACCTAGATGTAAAAAATATAAGGAAGGACTCACTCCTCATATTTTATTACCTCCCAGAGGGCGGTAATAAATACAGAATTACCTCCCAGAGGGTGGGTCCCTTGTAAGTACAGACTTCCCCTACTAGGCAAGTGTTCTAGGGACCCATCTTTTTCAGTGTACCAGCTGGTATTATTGTGAGAAGCGGTGTTCAGTGTAATGTTTTTGAAGACTCTTTCAACATGTTTGCCCATTTCATGATGGGGGATTTACCAGCACACCTGTGCACGCATCACTGTGTTTAGCAGTTTTTGACCAAAAATGGCCTGACCCCCATGCCCCAACCACCCTATTCAACTAATCTTACCTCAAGCAGTTTTTATTTGTTTCCCTGGGTGAAAAAAGTCCTCAAAGAGAAGTGTTTTGCCAATGTGGAAGAGGTGAAACAGAAAACAGCAGAATCACTCAAAAGCAACAAAACTGATGAGTTCAAAACTGTACTGAGCAGTGGAAAAAATATCTCCATAGATGTAATGGAGAATACTTTGAAGATGAGTGAAGTTTAAACATGTAAGAAAAAATACACAATTTTTTTATAAATAAATGTCTTGTTAAATACTTATTTATCCTTTAAAACAAAATACATATTTGCTTTTGATTTGTTTTGTGTCTTTCCTGTGAAGCCTTAACATTTTTACAAATTCTGTATTTCTAGGCCACTATTAGAGTGGAAAATGTAAGTCTAAGTCTAATCAGAAATTAGCGATGTAGTTTGAAGTTAAAAAGTGAATATAAATTCTGTAACCAAAATATTTACCGATACCTTTACGACTCCCTTTATCATTTGTTCTTGTGTGGGTATGTTTGTGCTTTGCTGACCAACTGAAAAAAAAAAATAAAAGATTACTGTAGAACCCAAACAGCCACTTTTTTTTTTTTCCTGGAAAATGCTTGCCAAGCTATTTTTTTCAAGAGTAAAAAGCAAATCATAGCAGTTGCCATCATGACCAATATGTACATGATTTGAACTGAGACAGCTATAATATTCTATTTATTTGGACAGAGTAATTGAAATATGGAGCATTTATGACTCAAACTTTACCAACAAGAATGTTTTTCTGGCATTTGGTAATTGCAAAGGAATCTCCCTTCTGGTTGCTCAGCTTTTAGTGTGTGAATCAAACCTGAATCTGGCCTTGTCCATGTTTCACAACATGCCCTGCTCTGCATGGAAAATAATGAAACAAATATAAAAGAAAAAACAGGTGGGGAGGAGTGAGAGGCGGGCTGGACGAGACAAGGACAGCTATTTTACTGACATCCAAGCTCCCCATCTAATTGTTTTAATAGGAATTTCTCCTATGAATTGTGGGGTAAAGGGGGAGAAAGGGTTGAGAGTAAATAGAAAATACTCTCAGAAAATAGACTGAGAGCTCTATGATAATGGTGGCTTGTTCTTTTGGTAATGTACCACCTATAGACATGAAAAAAAAAATGCAAGTGGATGATGCTTTCCTGCTGCTCCCATAAGAAGTAACTATTAACTTATTTGCCAACTAAACTCTCTGTAGTTTTCATTCATCTTTCATTTTCAATGTGTTATTGAAAAGAAACAGCCCAGCAGTTGCAGTTGCAGTGCCCAGGGAACCTAAGAAATATTACTGGTAAGAACTTTGTAAATATCATTGATCTCATGGATCTAAGGCATGCAAATTGAACAAGTGCTGTAAAATATCTATTTCATCATATTTTGACACAGACTTGCATATAGCATTTATATAATCCCCACTAGTATACAACAAGAAACTGCCTTTAATGAGTATTGTTAATTTAACAATTAACTTGGGAGAGGAAAGAGAAGAAAATTCATTAACTATAAGGCAATTCAAGATAATTTGCCCCTTTCTATGCTCAGGTGAAAAAGGAATTCTAAAGTTTTCCCAAGTGCCTACATGTCTTATTTTCTTAGATTTAAATATTAAGTGTCTATAACCATAATACATAGTTATAATTTTCACATACAAATTTTCATACTTACACATTTTTAATTATAAGATGAAAAAAGGCAATTCAAGTCCTGTTAGAAACTTGAAATATTAACCCTGGAGTCAATTTTTAAAAAATAATTGAACAAACACCTCTGCATAATTTTATCTTTGTTCCAGGACTCAAGTTTTCACATAATGGAAAAAAGAAGTTGAACAACATATTTTTAAAATTCTTTTTTAGCTTCAAAATATTATGAAGTGATGATTCAAGATATATAATTTAGCAGAGCTGAATAATAATTGCTTCCATGTTATTTAGAAAGAACACACATCAGTTAATCTTTTTTGAAAAGTATAATTGCAGTAAGTGCTTTTACCTTTCTATTATTTTCTTGATGTAGATTCATGAAGTTGTTCTGACATAAATTTAGCAAGTGACCTTAAAATAATGGGGTCAGCAGAACTTTTGTGAAATCAAGTTGGTAACTAAGGTAGTTCTTTCTTTTCAAAATCTTGTGATTCTTTATTGCTCTCTTTCTTAAATTGTAACATAGTTCATAGATTTATAAATATATATGTAGACATGGGTAAGTGTATACATATATGGGTATATGCATGTAAATAATAAAAACGTTCATATTGCCTTAACCAAAGAAAGGCCTTTGCTTCTATTGCTATTCTCTATGAGGAATGCTTAAAAGGAGACTGTCTCAGACAGAAATGGGGTCAACTACACTCAGTTAAACCTCACAGAAAAGTATTTCTCACTCGTCTGGAGATTGGAAGTCTGAGATCAAGATGCTGTAACAGCCGGGTCCCGGTGAGAGCCCTCTTCCAGGTTCCAGACTGCCGATTTCTTGGATTCTCATGTGGCATGGAGAGGCCTGCCCCTCCTTTTCGGAGTACGTTGATCCCGTTCATGAGGGCTCTACCACATGATCAAATTAACTGCCGAAGATTCCATCTCCAAATATCATCATATTTGGGATTAGATTTCAACATGTGAATTTGGGAGAACACAAACACTCATTCAATGCCATTATTCTTTCTGCAGATGTTTCCAAGAAGCCCCACCAAGTGATTCTTGCATCTGATTGGCCAAAATTATTTGCCATGTCCATGCCTAGTTGCAAGTGTTTTAAGAAGACCAATTTTATCTGGGTGTATTCTTCCATCCCCAACAAAATGAGGTTATTAGAAAAGACAATGACAATTGATATTGAATAAGCAATTAGAAGAATATACCACAACACATATCTCCAATGCAAAGTAAATTAAATTATCTTATTCTCAAAGAAGGATTCCAAATGCAAAGTGGCTGGTCATGAATTACTGAAAAGGAAGATTTGCCCATATTGATGGTGAACAAAGAGAGCTAAATTTAGAGAAATGGCATGGGATATATATAACATGGAAACAGGCTTAATTATATAAACTTTTTGAAAAAGCTTACCACTTTGAGCTATTCATTTTCTTTCATGATGGTCCATGTAGAGGTAATATACATTTTCCAAGGTTTTGCCAGTGAGACTTGTATTTGTTGTTATGATTTAGTAACATATTAAAGTTAGTTATTAACCCTACCTTACCCATGAGAAAACTGATGTTTTCAGTAACTGACTTAAGATAATGATCTTTTTTAAGCATATAAAGTTGTAAATTTTTTTATGGGTTAGTATCATAATTTCTTAATAATAAAAAATTATACTCATGAAACTAAGAGTCCCTATTGCAAATGGATAGAGAGAACATAACTGTTCAGATCCACAAATGCGTTATTCTTTAAGTGACATGAGAATTGTGACATGTCATTAAAAACATGAACAAATAACTATTACTGAGGTCTGTTGTTCCTCAGTCTTTACCATTCAGAATAGCACATTGTTATTTGGATAAACTATAAACAATTTAATATGAATTCCAATAAAAGTTAGGGTAAAATCCTTCTGTTTTTATAACTTGATGGAGGGTTCAAGTGAGATCTCTATTCCTCTTTTCATTAATAACCCTTGTGATTGAAAAATACTAAAAATCATTATAAGAATTTTTTAAAAACTACATTTTTTGAGCTTTTATTACAAACCAGGATAGGATGCTAGGTCTATTTGATGACAAGTCTCTTATTCTTTTTTAATCAACATCCAAGGATATGTTTTTTATTGATTCTAAGAGAGAGAAGGAGAGAGAGTGAGAAACATCAATGTGAGAGAGAAACATTGATTTGTTGCCTCCCATATGTGCCCAAAGAATCAAACCTGCACCTTAAGTATGTGCCCTGACTAGGAATCGAACCTGCAACCTATTGGTATATGGACTGATGCTCATACCACCTAAGCCACTTAGCCAGGGCAATTATTATTCTTAATCGTCATGATAACCTTGTGTGGTATGCATTGCTATTCTAATTATTTTTAAATGTATTGAATTTATTGGGGGTGACAGTTAATAAAATTATATTGGTTTCAGGTGTACAATTCCATAATATATAATTTGTACTCTGTATTGTTTATTCACCACCCCAAGTCAGGTCTTATCCCATAATTATTTATTCCCCCTTATCATTTTCTACCTCTCCCTATTCCCCCTTCCCTCTGGTAAACACCATACTGCTGTCTGTGTCTATGAGGGTTTTGTTTTTTTTCTCAATACCTTAACTTTCTTCACTCAGCCCCTCCAGACCCTCTCCTCTGAGTTGTTAGCCTATTTTCTGTATCTCTGAGTCTGTTTCTATTTATTTTTGTTTATTTTTTCATTAAATGCCATATATATGTGATGTCATATGGTATTTGTCTTTTTGTGACTGGCTTATTCTATTTAGCATATCCTCTCCAGGTTTATCCATGCTGTCAGAAAAGTAAGATTTTTCTTCTGTTTAATGGCTGAGTAGTATTTCATTGCGTAAATGTACTGCAGCTTTTTTATCCATTCATCTATTGATGGGCACTTGGGCTGATTCTAAATATTGGCTATTATAAATAATACTGCAATGAACATGGGGGTGCATACATGTATATTCTTTTGAATCAGTGTTTCTGGTCTCCTCAGTCACATTCCCAGAAGTGGAACTGCTGGGTCACAAGGCAGTTCCATTTTTAATATTTTGAAGAAATTCCATACTGCTTCTACAGTGGCTGTATCAATCTGCATTCTCACCAACAGTGCACTAGGATTCCTTTTTCACCACATCCTTTCCAATTCTTGTTTATTGATCTATTGATGATGCATTTCTGACAGGTATGAGGTGATATCTCATTGTGCTTTTATAAAATTTGCATTTCTCTGGTGATTAGTGATGTTAAGCAACTTTCAATGTCTATTGGCCACCTGTATGTCCTTTCTGAAGAAGTGTCTATTCAGGTCCTTTGCCCATTTTTAATTGGGTTGTTTTTTTAGTGTTATTCTTTTTTTTAAAGATTTTATTTATTTATAGAGAGAAGGGAAAGGAAGGGGAAAGAGACAAAAACATCAATGCGTGGTTGCCTCTCGTGCTCCCCCAATGGAGGTGTGGTCTACAACCCAGTCATATGCCCTGACTGGGAATCGAACTGGTGACCCTTTAGTTCTCAGACTGGCACTCAATCTAAAGAGCAACACCAGCCAGGACTGTGTTAGTCAATTTTAGAATAAGGAAGCAGTGAGTAGGGGATATAAAGTCATTTGTCCAAGACAGAATTGGGGTTCTACCTCAAATGTATAATAGGCAAACCTCTGAGCTCTTTATCATCTTGCAGCCCCCTTACAGTGTTACTTCTTGTCACTAATATTCAGTGATCATCAGGATCATTATCATTGTGTCTGCTCCCTAGGCTCATTTTCTTCCAAATCTCTGAGTAAACTGATTCTATCTTGCCAATTTCTCCTTAAAGATACTCTTGCAGGAGATGACTTGGTTTGGATTGCCCCTTCTAAAAAATGTTTAAACATTTTTGCAAAATTTTAGCACATTTTGTTTCATAGCATCTCTTTTTTATGGGCTTCTTTCCAAATTTCTATTGCTGATATGAGAGAAATTAATTCTTCTAAGTTTATTTTCAGCAGGGATGTTTGGCATTGCCTGGGATACACTGACCCCTCCCATCCCCCATAGTTTGTTTACATGTATCACAATGCATTTTTACAGAACTTTATGCTTATAGTTTTGCAATACAAAAGAAAAAAAGGAAAGAAAAACATCTATTTGAAGCAGGGATCATTTAGTTGGAAGAAACAGAAATCACCCATCCAAGTTTGAGTTCATTAGATGAACATCTCTTTATTTGGGTTCAGGTAGAGAAGACAGATTTTAGCTGACCTTATTATAGGCTTAACTGGAGGTAGGGGGTAAAGTCAGGAGCTGAGACATACCTCTTGATGACTGCCTGACCTTTTTTCTCTCCTTATCTTCCAGGCTCCCTTTTCCTCTTGCTCTTTGTGGTCATTTTTTTCTGCTAAAGCATTGCCGAATAGATTTCCCTGCCCCAAATCTACATGACCTAAGCGATCCTCAACATATTTTCTTCAGACTATGTTTTCTGAATCTCTGTATTGATATCCTTGGAAGATAATCTGTAGAAAATAAGAAGATGTTCTGTTTACCCATGCTTTAGCTTTCCTCTTCTGGCATAATCAGCCATCATCACCCAGAAGGTGTTGGAAATAGAGTCCCATCAAAGGGAGCTGTTGATAAGAAGTAATTGCAAAACAGGAATGTGGTTTTGGCAGTCGCCCCAAAATTTAGTACTTTGAACACTTAAAAGAGTAGCAATAAAAGATAAACTATCTAACAAAGGAAGCTGAGTATTACAGTTCATCCCTATTATTTAAAATAGCAAAAATTAACTCTTAAATGCTTACCAGTTACCAGTGCTTTGCATATGATATTCCTCACACCAATCCTGTGAGCGAACTGTCATGGTAATATTTTACAGGGAAGGAAACTAATGGAAATTTATCATTATCTTAATTTTATAGGGAAGGAAATTATATATAGAAGGAAGGTGAGGGAATTATACTGTTTAGAAAACCAAATTATTTATACAGACTAGCAAATAGAAAAACAGGGATTTGAACCTAGGCGATTTGGCTCCTAAATCCATAATCGTAAATTTCATACCATGTTATCTTCTATAACCATTTTTAAGGAAAGTAATTCTCTTCTTGCCAGACTTTCCAGATGATAGGGCTGTTAACATTATTCAACTTAAAATATTTGGTTCACTATTTTAGCATTTTAGAGTTTTAGACTATAAAATGTGAGAAAGTAAAATCAGGCAGAAAGACAGAAAATTCTTGTTAATGGCAAGAATATTTAAGAAACTACATTTCCAGAAAACTGAGGTTGAAGGTGACTAAAAGCCACTTGAGTCTGATGGCTCTTTGGTGGTCTCTATGATACACGTTGGTGGTTTCTCTTTTGTTACTCTTGAACAAATGTTCAAACCACTAAAACCAACTTAGGAAATTGGCACTTGTAATAGGAATAAAGTCAGCACCTTACCTTGGGGATCCTCTACCATGGAGAAGGATCATTTCAGGAAAAAATGCTTGAAAAGTCCAAAAGAGGGAAAAAATAACCCACAAACATTCTCTATTGTGGAATCATCTCTCCTTAAGAGATTTCCATTTTAAATATAAAGTAATAAATGGAGACTAACTACAAGGGGAAACAAGCCCTTCTCCTTTCTTTCTCCATCACCCTCTTTTTTTCTGTCTCAGAAAATTACAATATTCAAGTTAATAACTGCAGTTTTAAAAATACAATATTATATTAGTTTCAGGTGTATACCCCAGTGATTCAACATTTTATGACTTACTTATTGATTATGCCGATAAATCTTGTACCCATCTGACACCATATGAAGTTATTAGAATATTATTGACTGTATTCCATATGCTGTACTTTACATCCCCACGACTAGTCTGTATCAAAAGATTTGTGTTCTAAACGCAGTCACCTTTTCCGCCCCTCCTCCCAACCTCCATCCTATTTCACAATCATTACTATGCTCTCTGTATATATGAGTCTGTTTCTGTTCTGCTTGTTCATTTATTTTGTTTTATTAGATTCAACTGTTGATAAGTATATATTTATTGCCACTTTATTGTTCATATTTTTATTTTTCTTCCCCTTCTTCTTTCTCTTTTTCTCTTCCTCCTCTTCCTCATCCCCTTCTTCTGCCTTTCCTTCCCCCTCCCTCTTCTTCAAAAAAGACCCTTTAACATTTCATGTAATACGGGTTTGTTGCTGATGAACTCCTTTACCTTACTCTTGTCTGGGAAGCACTTTATATGTTCTTCCATTCTAAATGATAACTTTTCTGGTTGTAGGTCCCTGCTTTTTATCACTTTGAATACTTCTTGCAAATCCCTTCTGGCCTGCAAAATTTCTGTTGAGAAATAAGCTGACAGTCTTATGGGAGCTACCTTTTAGGTAAATAACTGCTTTTCTTGCTTCTCTTAAGATTCTCTCTTTGTCTTTAACCTTTGGCATTTTAATTATGATGTGTCTTGGTGTAGGCTTCTTTGGGTTCCTCTTGTTTGGAGTTCTCTATGTTTCTTGGACTTGAATGTCTATTTTCTTTATCAGGGTTGGGATGTTTTCTCTCATTTTTTCAAATAGGTTTTCAGTGTTTTGCTCTGCATCCTCTCCTTCCAGCACCCCTATAGAATGTTGGTATGCTGAAAGTTGTCCTAGAAGCTCTTTACATTAACCTTATATTTTTATTTTTGCTGTTCTGATGTTTTTTTAAAAATGATTTATATTCCAAATCACTGGTTTGATTCTCAGCTTTATCTACTTTACTTTTTATTCCATGTAAATTATTCTTTATTTCAGTTAGTGTATACTTCATTTCTAACTGGTTATTTATATAGTTTCCATTCCTTTTTTATGCTGTTAAAGTTTTCACTGAATTTACTGAGCATTGTTGTAGCCAGTTTTTTTGTTTTGTTTAAAGATTTTATTCATTTATTTTTAGAGTGGGGAAGAGAGGAAGAGAAACATCAATGTGTGGTTGCATTTCATGTGAGCCCTGCTGGGAGCCAAGCCTGCAACCCAGGCATGTGCCCTACACTGGGAATCAAACTAGTGACCCTTTGGTTCTCAGGTCAGTGCTCAATCCACAGAGCCACACCAGCTAGGGCTGTAAACAGTATTTTGAACTCTGCATTTAGTAGAGTGCTTGTCTCCATTTTGTTTAGTTATTTTCTGGAGTTTTGTTTGTTCTTTTGTTTGGCACATGTTTCTTTGTCTCCCAATTTTGGCAGCCTCCTGGTGCTTGTTTCTATGTATTAGGGGGAACTGCTATGCCTCCTGGCTTGGTAAGTTGGCCTTATAATAGTAGATGACGTGTTGAATGCAGTGGCACAACCTCTCTGATTATCCGAGTTGGGCATTTCAGGTGTGCCCCTCCTCTATGTGGGCTGTGTACACTCTCCTGTTGTAGTTGAGTCTTGATTGCTGTTGGCATAACAATCGTAGGGATTTACTTCCCACTGATTAGCTACAAGGACTGGATGCAACCACCAACCAACCACCATGGAAGATCAACCATGCAAGACTTACTTCAGCTTGGCTCTGATGCTCACTGAGGTGTTCCCTGAGTGTATCACTTGTGGAGGTGTTTGGTTGGTGCTTTACCATGGTCTGAATCTGTCCACTGGGTGCACTGGCTTGGGCATCCTAGGAGATGCTGGCCAAGGTCAGCTGCCACCTGTGTTCCACCTGGGGCCACATGGCATGAGCTACAAAGCTATCTGTAGATGGCTGCTACTTGTGCTAGGCTTGGAGGTACCCAGGCCAAGCTGTGAACTAAGGCTCGCTGCTGCTAGTGCCAGGACTAGGGCTATTTAGCAAGAAGTACAGGAACACTGAGGCCAGATGCTGCTTGTTTTAGAGATTTTAAGAAAATCTGAAGTATGAGCCAAGACAGGCCATTCGTATGGAAAAAATGACTGGAAACAGCTTGGGTGGCCCTGCAAGTTGAGTGGGGCAGGGTCTCAGGGAATCACCAGGGTGGGATGAACAGTGTGAATCAGGTTGATGGGGACTCAGATACGGCACCCACCTGCTGGCCCTGTGGTTGAGGGGGATCTCAGAAAAAGAATTACAGCCTCCTCTAGCACTTTTGTCTGGCAGAAAGCTGCCTTTCCAGCTCTTCCTCTGATGTATAATACTTCAGTTTCTCTCTATGTCCCTGGTGTCTTTCAAGCTGCTGTCCCAATGCTGGATCTCAGAGAGAGTGAGTCCAAGTAATTCTGTGACTGGGCCCTTTAAGAGGACCTGCCTGGGATTCCAGAAGTTCTTCATCTCACTCAGCCAAAATCCCTGCTGGTTTTTACAGCCAGAAGTTATGGGAGCTTCTCTTCCTGGCATTGGAACATGGAATGGGGGCCTAGTATAGAGCTGGACCCCTCACTCCTCATGCGGTACCTTTGCAGCAAAGATGTCCATCTTGATTATTATCTGACACACATGGATGTGAAACCAGCACATCCCATGTCCCTCCTACCAGTCTTCATGTGGCTGTTTCTGTAAATCCTAGTTGTAGAACTTCCATTTAGCTGGATTTCACGTATCTCTGAATGATGGTTGTTCTGTAGTTTAGCTGTAGTTTTGATGTGGGTGTGGGAGGATATGAGTACCTCATTTCTCTATGCTGCCATCTTGACTGAAAGATAGCTGCATTTTTATAATATTAATTCAGAATATCTTATCTTTAATAATTCATAAACCTAAAAATTAGAGAAGTGTCTATTCAGGTCCTTTGCCCATTTTTTAATTGGATTTTGTTTTGGTGTTGACTTTTGTAAGTTCTTTGTAAATTTTGGATATTAACCCCTTATCAGAGGTATCTGTGAATATATCCTCCCATTGCTTGGGTTGTTTTTTTTACTTTATTGATACTTTCCTTTGCTGTGCAAAAAGTTTTTAGTTTGATATGGTCCCATTTGTTTATTTTTTCTTTTGTTTCCCTTGCCTGGGGAGATCTATCCAATAAAATATTGCTAAGAGCAATGTTTGAGATTTTACTGCCTATCTTTCTTCTAGGATTTTTATGGTTCTGGATCTAACATTTAAGTCTTTAATCCATTTTGAATTTATTTTTCTGTGTGGTATAAGATGGCGGTCTAGTATCATTTTTCTGCATGTATCTGTCCAGTTTTACCAGTACCATTTATTGAATAAACTGTCTTTCACCCATTGTATGCAGTTTCTTCCCAGAGGACATACAGATGGCCAATAGACATATGAAAAGATGCTCAACGTCATTAGTCATCAGAGAAATGCAAATTGAAACCATAATGAGATATCATCTCACATCTGTCAGATTGGCTGTCATCAATAAATCAACAAACAACAAGTGCTGGAGAAGATGTGGAGAGAAGAAAAGCCTTTTGCACTGTTGTTGAGAATGCAGACTGATGCAGCCACTGTGGAAAGCAGAATGAAGATATTGCCAAAAATTAAATTGGATCTGCCTTTTGACCCAGTAATCCCACTTCTGGGACTATGTCTGAAGGAAACCAAAACACTAATTCAAAGGAAGTCAGCACCCGTATGTTCATGGCAGGGTTATTTACAATTGCCAAGATACTGAAGCAGCCTGTGTCCATCAGTAGGTGAGTGGCTAAAACAGCTATAGGACAATTTACACAACTATGGGACACTTACTCAGCCACAAAAAAGAAAATTTTACCCATTTGCGATAGTATGGATGGACCTGGAGAATATTATGTGAAGTGAAATTAGCCAGTCAGAGAAAGACCAATACCACATGATTTCACTCATATGTAGAATCTAATGAACAAACTGAAGGAACAAGAAAAATAGAGACAGACTTAGAGCTGGAGAGCAGGATGATAGCAAAGTGGGGGAGGGGGTGGTTAGAGGGTGTAGGGATTGAACAAAAAGGAAAAAGGACTCACGGACATGGACAATAAATAGTGTGCTGGTTGCAAGGGGAGAAGGGTGTAAAGGGACTAAATAGTAATGGAAAAAATACAATAAAAATGAAAACAAAACTAAAAATTAAATAAGTGAAATTTGTTTTTGTAACTTAGTTTAAAAAGGTGAAAGATTTATACGATCTGAAAAGAAACCAGAGTATGTTTTTGTAACTTAGTTTAAAAATATCTGATAGAGCATATTTTTGTATTTAGAACTTTAATGGCTAGTTTAACAGAATTTGAAACCATATAGTCATCAAGTTGTTAAAAGGATACAATTTAACATTATCCACTTAGTATTTTGTCATGGGCTGTGTAATTCTCATTCTGTGCTTGTAAATCACAGGCTTTAGCTGAGGAAATGCAGAGTGGTTCATATAAGTTATACCATACTTTTTCATATGCCAAATAAAATGTCCATAATGCTAAATCAACAGGGTGCAGATCTATGCCTCTACAATGAGACTTAAGTGTTCTAAATCTTAAAATGTTAAAAGAAAAATAAATATATTTTTAAATGTTCAACCATTTATGTACTCATAAGCTATTTTTTCTACTTCAAAATCTTTTCAATTTGAATTATTAAAACCTAACATTTTAGTGTGACACTCAGTTGTACCTTTTAATTTTTTAAAGGTTATTCCTGGAGCATAATTCTGAGTCATTTAACTAAATTTAGAACAATAATATGCCTGTGCAAAACATTTAAAAACCACATATTTGAACTTTCTTGAGCTATTTTATGCCTGGGACTATTCAGTTATTATTTTGTCCTATGAATGAAAACAATTTTTGTTAAGAGAGACACAATTTTCAAAATTAAAATTTACAAATTTAATTACAACAGAATGGATGATATGGGTATATTTAAAAAATATATACAAAAACGTTTTTCAAACTTTAATTTTGCAAAGCTGTTCATTTAATATATACAGCTGGGGATCAGATAAGATGAAAAATAGAAAATGTATTATGAAACTCCACTTAGAGTACTGTAAAAATTTTCACTTGTAATAATTTGATTTAGCTTCTTTTGCAAATTCTGCATAGGGTTTACTGAAAGCAAAGGGAACACTTTAGAAAAGAAAGAATACTTATCTACTCTCAGAATATATTTCAAAAATTTTTAAATTATGTATATTTAAAATGTATCCTCTGGTAATAAAAATAAATAATTTTATTTTAGAAAATAAAAACAAAAAATTTAAAATAGCTGTAGGTATTATAGCATATGTTATCTTTTTTATACATATAATACAATATTAGGATATATGGGTAGATACCCAGATATATACACACAAATATGTGTACATATATGCACACACACTTATATATAACTTCAGCTTTTTAATTAACATTATTAAAAAACATTTCTTTCCTTAAATATTTTTTGAGAAAAAACATATTAAACCACTAAATAGAAACCTTGGCATTGAAATGCAATTTTCTGAAGTATGAATTCTGCTACTTCTGTTGCATTTTGCTTTCTAATTCTGATGTTATTTTTGTGTAGCTTTTTTACAATATTAATTTTACCTATACCTCTTTCTGTCTCCCTATCAAAAAGCTGATTTAAAAATTTTATGCTATATTCTATTATCTGGATCTTTCTGGGTTTTTTTTTTCCTTTTCCTTTCCTTTCTTTCCTCTTCTTCTTCTTCTTCTTCTTCTTCTTCTTCTTCTTCTTCTTCTTCTTCTTTTTTTTTGGCTTTAAAAGTACCATATATTTGTATAAAGTATATTGCAGGTGCTTATAAAAATATTTCTATTTTTTGTTTATTTTTGAACATTGTTTCAAGCAATCACTTGCCCTGAATTTCTCCCATTATTTTGAAAAATCTTGTTTCTCACCTTTAAAAGAGCATTGGCTATCTGGACCCACAGATTTTTCTTTGTTCCTTTAATTCATTGATCCTGCTGCCACCTACTAGAGATAGGAATAATCCTGTTTCTTTGTTTTAATATTCAGCAATGCTTCTTATTTATGCTAATTTCCATTTCATTCCATTTTCCAAATCCCTTATTACTACATGGGCCATCCTTACAGAGCAATCTGAGGATTTTAGTGCATTTCTTCCAGTGTATTCTCTGCTTATTTTCCTTGACACTGCTGTAGTTTGAAGGATCAAAGTTTAATTTAGCCATATATATCTTCTTTTTCTATAATTCTATCAACACAGTTTATAGACTATAATTTTCTTCTAATTTTTGGTAGTCAAAAGTAACTTTTCTAAACTTCCAAAGATTTTAAAGAATTTTCTTTAACTTTTTTTGTCAATTTCTGTTAAGAGTCTTGGCAGGCAGAGGATTTAGACATATTGCTGACGCAGAGTTCTTCAAATATTGCACATTACAATACAGGTTGCAAATAAATTTCATTCACTTTTGCATGTTAAATCTTTTCAATCTAATCCCATGGTCCCAGATTCTTGGACATTAATCATTTAGCCATTCCCTGTCTCCTCACCACTCCACACACATCCACACTCCATTTTTCATACAATAGGCTTTCACAAAATGCCTTTGACTAAATTCACTGCAATTTAGGCTCCCTCCTTCTCATTACAACACAAGACATATAGGCTGTATTCAAACAAACTATATGGTAGGCCTTTATTGCTTTTGGTCCTATGTATCTGCCACCTATTATTGGCACAATGTTAATACAAAAAAAGATGGGGAATGTGGCTAATGTCTCTTTAATCTGGATGAGTGCATACTATATTTTTGGGTATCATGGGCTTGCATATTACTTATTAAGTAGTGATTGAGGGGAGATCCTTTGGAAATAGAAATATCCAAGACGCACTGATTTGACTCCTTAAAAATGATGTGGCATTCAATAACAATTTTTATATTTCTACCAGAGAAAAAAATGAGAAAATTGTTTATAGATATTTTTGTCAAATAAATCACTGTTAAAATAAAAACATATTACTTATTCACTATTTTATTAATATTCATAATGTATATTTTTTAAGATCAAGTATTACAGTTGGCAAATATGAAAAATATTATTTAATTAAAACTTGAATTTAAGTATTTATGTTGACATATACTTCAGAAAAAGATTCAATCTAAAAATATATTTACCTCATTCATATTAATGTATGTTGGTGTGTTTTAAAAATAACATAAGATTTTGGTCAATTTATAAACTAGTAACCTATATTTGTCTGAGTGAAAACTATATTTGTCTGTGTGTATATGTAAAATAAAAAAGTCCTGTCTCCTTATAAAATATTTCAACCAAAGAAATAAAAAGTGTGAAAAATAAGTAATAAAAATACAATACCGTCTTTAATACTGGGCCTTTAAAAGATATTGTTGAGGCCCTGATTCATATCCCTCAGTGACATTCCTACAAAACATAGTGTTCTCTTCTTTCCAACTTTTCCACATCTCCTAGTTGCCTGGGAGTTTCCTTCTTTATAATTGCCTTAAATCTTCTCTTTCCACTCTGTTTCCCCAAATCCCTGGTCTGAGTTTTCATTCCCAGATTCCTCCCATGCCTCCAAGTTCCTGCGTAACAAAAGCCTGAGAACAAGAGGAAAAATCTCTTAGAAAGCAGGATAAGAAAAAGAGTTGAGCAAGGAAAGTATAACCTCTGTGCTCTGAATATTTATGGTTGAGCATGCCTGTCTATGTGTCTGAGAAAGGCAGGACTGGAGGCACGGAGAGATTTAGGTGGGGAACACATAGCATTAATATATCCTTTCCCCATCACATTCAGATTCATGATCTATATCCTTATTATATGCATATTTTTATAGCATAAATGAAACTGATAAAATTTCTGATTAGTACTCAGAATAGTAATAAGAAATTGTATAGATGATCTTCACTAGGCACATCATTTCACCACCTTTTCTAGGAGATTTTCTGTGAGAAGTATATCTTGATGCTTTCACTTTTTGAGTATAATAGTAATTGTTCAGCGCCTCATTTAAAATATAACAAATTTAGCAACAGACTAGTTTTTAAATAAAATTTAACTAGACAGTGGTTTAAAAAAATCTAAAATAAAAAACAGTACATGCACACACATATGTGTATAATACTTTTATATTAAAATTATCCTTTAAATTATGATGAGGAGGAAAGCTGCCTGGAAACAATATGACTTTTATCACTCATCAGTCATAGAAAATTGACCATTTTACACACATTGGGTTTACCAGTGTAAAGTGGGGAAAAAGGTGAAGGTGCTGGAACAAACCTACTCTCATGTCTTGATATTGATAATTACATGAAAAAAATAAAAATTGATATAGATTTGTTTGGATTTACTTTAGATATCCTATTAAAAATGATGTAAGTTTCTAAGTTGCTTATCACAGAGTACAGAACTGCTAACTGAAAAATGTTTCATATGATTGTCACATTTCATTCTTTTTCTTCTATTTTAAAAATCTATAATTATTTTACTCTTTATAATACTTTTTATGGTATCATCAGATATTATGTGAAACACATGCAATGTTTTGTCTCGTGAAAATAAATAATATGCAATATGACTCATATAGAAGTGTAAGATTAAAGGACCCACTTTAATAATTAAACATTGGTTCTCTGAGAAGATACAATTTTCTTTTTGCACAATTCACTAAATAGAAATTTCTCAATTTCACCTAAATATTCAGAAGGCTCTGAGCCTAAGGAAAAAAGGCACCACAGCTGAGAAAATGGGTCTTTCTTTCTTTCTCTCTCTCCTTTCTTTTTCTTTATCTTTCTTCCTTTCTTTTTCCTTTCTTTCTTTCTTTCTTTCTTTCTTTCTTTCTTTCTTTCTTTCTTTCTTTCTTTCTTTCTCTTTCTTTCTTTCTTTTCTTTCTTTCTGTTTTCTTTTCTCTCCCTCTTTCTTTTTCTCTTTCTCTAATTTTCTTTCTTTTGCTTCCCTCCTTCCATCCCTCCGTTCTTTCCTTACCTCCTTCCTTCCTTCCTTCCCTTTCCCCCCATGACAGATTACTGTTGAGCATAGAGGCTCAGGAATCAGACTGCCTGGGTACAGTTCTCAGCTCCAATATTTAACTGCTCTATGAGCCAGGGACGGATAATCAACTTCAGTCTTTTGCACCTCAGGTTTCTTAGATCTAAAATTAGACAGTATGGTATATTGTTAATGTTCTTAAAAACTTAGAAAAGTAATATGTCTGCAACCACTCGTGCCTAATTTATAAAAGAAAATACAAAATTACTATGGATTAAGAAGCAGCAAAAGTAGATATATATAAAATCTTGCATTATGCAATTTTTAATTAAATTTTAAAGTAAAAAAGACATCAAAAGCCCATAGAAACCACTACATATTTTCTCTCAATTTATATTTTACTTTTATTTTTAAAATTTGCTCTGATCCTTGTTAATTTATATAATTTGATTTTTAAAATTCTTGCTTAAAAGAACTTAGTAGAAAGCATTGTTTTTGTATCCAATTGTTCTCTTTCCAAAGTATATGTGTCTGGCAGTTATTTCGGGGGTTATTGGTAATCAACATCACCATTTTACATCCTCATTATTGGCTTTTTCTTTTAATAGTTGTAAGAATGGAACCATATAAGTTCTATTATCCATTTAGTTTTTTAAATTGAGGAAAATTACAGTGCCTTACAAACCACAGTGTGCTTCATTAAATAATAAATACTAGCCTTCAAAACATGCATCATTATTATTATGTATTATTATTGTTTTACAATCAGACACCATCAAACATTGAGATACATGTTTAAGAAAAATTGAAATAGTATTACAAACTTGTTGCATCTGGTTCATTTAATACATAGAGACATGACATTTCTGTGGAAAAATATTAATATGTTGTAATTATTAGCTATTTAGATCAGCTTTATAATCAAATTTTTTTTGTAGTGTGTTAAAGTTATTTTTAGTTTGAGTAATGGTAATACTTGGGTACTTGTACCTGCATTAGACCATTTGTTAGTTAAACTTTAGAACTGAATAGAATACTTCTTGTTATTTTTCAATACTTAAAACAAATATATATTAGTCAGAATACCTGAAGGAAACAGAAGGCACAATCAGCAATGATTTCGGAGAGAATATAAATAAGGGGTACTTTACAGAGGAGCAGCTGCGTTAGGGGAACCGATGAGAGATTCTGAATCTCTAGGTTCTAGCCATAGTGGAAAGCTAAAAGGGCAAGGGATAACATAGTATTATGAGATGTGAATATGAGCTGAGCTGGAGCTATAGAACACTGGTGGCAAGAAAGGACTGTATTTTTACAGCAATGCAGCCACTGTCAAGGAAAAGAACACACACACACACACACACACACACACAGAGTGCCAAATTATAGAGTAAACAGAGCAAAAAGCAACAACTGCTCCACTTTTATTAAAAAATAAGTATATATTTCATTCAATTGTTTCTCTTACTGCCTGCTCTTTTCAGTGCCTGTCATTGATTGACAATACTCCAGCAGAAGTCAATGGGCAATGGAAACCAGGTGAATGCAGTTTTTGAAGCTGACCGCTAGGGTGTAAACGCAGGGCCAATGATGGATCTGGGGTTTGGGGGTATGGGACAAATAGAAAATAATCAGCACAATCAATATTTTTAATATATGCATTATATCAAATTTCATATTTCTGAAGCATTTACATCTGTGTAACTTGACATTAGCCACATGATGATTTCAGTAGGATAACATTTAAACCATGTTCCTACAATTATCACAAATATGACTCGACTCATTAAAACTCCATGAATTGGGTACAGTAAAGACACTTTTCACTGTGTTTCAAGGTTTCCTACACAGCTTTCTTGGTGGCAAATCATCTATGACAAATTAGGTAAATTAGACCCATTTAGTCCATTAGCACTCTGCCCTCATTGACCAAAACAATAACTGAAGGGTAGAGGATTACCCTTATTTCATATGACTCATTAAAGTACATGATTTCACTCTATTATCAATGTAAAATTGTTTCTATTTATAGTTTGTGCCAATCAGCATAACTTTAAAAGGCGGAAAAAAAGGAGAATATATTAAGTGTACACCATTTGTATAGACTAAAGAAAAAAACAAAGATGGCAATGTGAGAGAAACTTCAACCGACGAATCACATCCACCCATTGAGGGGGTCACAGTGTACCTCTTTTAAGCACTGTCTCCCTTGAAACGGGTTACAATCTTTCCTAGAATCTTATTATACTGGTGTCTATTTCTTCTCCCTTATTTTCAGCCCCACAATAGGGAATGTTGTATCATTAGGAAGTTTTCCAACTATGCTATTAACATGCTTAAAGGACATATTAGAATAGCAAATTATTGCTGTGGAGTTGCTTTTTGTGCCCTGAGATGAGAAAGTACTTAATCCCCTCAAACATCCAAAATAAAAATGTAAATTGGGGGATTTTTTTCTACTCACAGCAGGCTGTTAAAAATAATTATAAGCCTAAATATAGCAAGGCTAACTAACATTTTGGTAAATGAAGTAACATGGTAAAATAAAGGAAATCTAAAGACAGACTAACCTCAGCTGACTTATACTTAAGACCATGCTGTTAAGACCTTACCTCCCCTTCTCCTTATAGTTCTATTTCACATTTGTTACCATTGATTTAAACACATGGTTTAATGACAATGACCACTCTAAAGAGGTTGCTGCCTTGTAATTGTAAACATATAACAATAATTTAAAGGAAATATTTCCTTTTCTTTTAAGAGGGAAAAATAAACCAGGATGTGCAGGTAACTCTCCAGGCTTAGTATAATTATCCTCAGGATAGATATCCCAGGCTAATTTCTAGTATATCACTAATAAGTCACCACAATAAGCAATTAACAATGAACACTTGTGATATTTAGTGAGAAGTGAAGCAGGAAGGGGGCTGAGTACAATCCTTATTCTTCCATTGTTTAAAGTACCCTGTGTTCTTCTAAAGGGCACCAAAGGATAGTTGTACAGAAGCAAGAGTAAATCCTCCCCAGGGAGCATTGTCTCTGTGAGATGCCAGCTTGAGCTGAAGTTGAGATGAGTTTCAAGTTGCTGAACACCCCCATACAGCAGTAAAAGGATAGAAGATATCGACACACTTAGTTGCATCTTGTTAAAAGCTTCCTGTGGATTGGCAGAATGAAATCTTTATTTAAAATACACAAACTATTGTCAGGGGAAAGATGGAACAGAGAACACAGTAAAAGGGCCAAATGCTTTGCTTAACCCACCAGAAGCAGCAGAAAGGGAGAAGTGGTAACATTGTCTTTGCAGCAACAACAGAAAAGGTGGCTAACACCATCACCACATCAGCATCCATCTGCTCTTCCCATGGTTTCAAGATGCATTATTTCTTTTATTATTAATTATATGTGTTTCCGAGGGAGAGCAAATATATTATCACGAATAGCAAGAGAGGAAATCATTTCAGCTGCCACTTGACATTAAGTACAGTAGTGCATGTAATGAGTGAGTGATGACAGGAAACATAGCAACAGCATTGAGCCCCAGCATCCCTCAGACCAATCCGCTCCAGCTGGCTCTGGAAGCTTTCTAACAGAAAGTTCATGTAAAACCATTATTGAACACTGAGAGGAAGGAACTGAGACAACTGAGACAGGGTGAGTGGTATGTATTTGTTCAGAGAGAGAAGGAGGGAGGGAGGGAAGGAAGGAGAGAGAGGGGGAGAGAATGAGTTAGTCATCATCTTGCACAGACAACACCATAAGGGGGCAGGTGCTTTGCATTATTACAAAAATAGACACACACACACACTTGCACACATGGTATAAGTCTTTTTGGCTTATATTCTATCATTTCGTAGAACAGCTTTAAACGATAATGACTGCGTGCATGTGAACCTTTTCGGATGAGTGAGCTCAGTGGGTTTAAGGAGGCTGAGCAGGGAGCCTGGCAGGGGATGGGTTCAGGAGGGTCATTCCGGAAGAGCAGAGGACATGGCAAGCAATGAGGCAGGCATGAAAGGAAAAAGGTGAGAGAACCATGGAGAAAATGTCACCTATATTGATTAAGCTTTATTTTTCTTTGGGAGAAAGTGACATTTCTGCTGTTAGATCATGGACATATAAGGGACGTAGATGGGTCAGTATTTTGTCTTCCTCACAGTGCTTACAGCACCTTTGACCAGAGGGTACCTGGAAGGCTCTCTGTTGCATTAATGCTAACGGGATAATTATTTTGGCTTTCTTTTTTTTTTTTTTTAAAGCACCAACTAGTGTCAGTCCTCTCTTAAACAAAACAGCATTTGTTGCCATAGCTTTATGCTCTGATCAGACCTAAGTGCCGGTAAAGGGATAAAAAGCTTTCTGTTAGATCCCTTCCATCCTGCCTACCTTCTTCTCCGGCCCCAGTCCCCTTGTCTAGCTGTGCTCAGGGGGCAGAAGTTCCTCTTCCCTTGTTTCCGGAGTCCGTGATACACCACCTCAGAGCCACTGGCCAGACTACGTTGAGGTACTAAGCAGGTGGGAGGAAATCGTCCCCTCCACCCCGCTATGCCTGTCCTCTGTCCTCTTCTCAGTAAGGAGGCTGGCAGGTTCCAGCAACTCTTGCACAGGTTTCCCCTTTTTCAATCACCACCTGGCAAAGCCCTCTCTCTCCCTCCAGCCCAGGGTGGCTGCCAAGAACCCCAAGTGAAAACTACACTATCCAGTGTCTGAGATGAACACCCCCTGCCCACGAAGCCTCAGCTCCCTTCCCTGCTCGCTCAAAGAGGGCTTTTCCTAAGCATGGGCTGTAGTGTAAATTAAATCTCTGTCCCTTACATTTTTAAACTCTCCACCCTGCCCCTCACCACCAGGTTCCCTTCGAAAGAACCCATAAAATCACTGAAAGCCCGCGAACACCTGAAGAAGCGCAATTGCGATCCACACCTGGGCAAGTCGTCTGTGGCTTTAGCGGTCGGGAATAGCCTGTGTCTGACAGGTCCTCGTCTCCCCGCGTGGACCGCGGTGCCCCGAGCCGTGGGATCTTGCCCAGGTCTCCGGGTCGCGGGGTCAGCCCGGTCCGCTTCGAGGCAGCTCGGGGTCGCCTCCGGTGTCCCCTCCTCCCGCCCCAGCTCTTGCGCCCGCGACGCCACCACCGCTGCCGCCGCCGCCGCCGCCGCCGCCTCCCTGGCGGGCGCTCGGAACAGCCCGCGCCGCGTCCTCCCCGCCCTGGCTCCCGCCCGCCAGAGCCCGGCCCGCGCCGCTGGCAGCCATCAAGTGGCTCGTTAAGGAAATGCAGGTGAGTGCGTGCGGCGGAGAGGCTGCTGTGGGGACGTGGGGTGTGTGCCTGTGTGTGCGAGCGGGAGGAAGAGGGAGCGCCTGCGGGAGAGCGAGCGAGAGCGAGCGAGCGAGCGAGCGAGCGCGGGAGCGGCCAGGAGATGCTCGCCGCCTCTGCCCCCAGCCCCGCCGCGCCCGCACCCAGTGGCCCGAGCGCGTGGGGCAGCGCCTCACCCTGACAGCCGCTCGCCTCCACGCCTGTCGGCGGCTCCTCTGCTCCCCACCCGTCCGCGTCCTGAGCGCCGGCCGGCCGAGCCCTCCTGCGCTCCACCTCCTGCCCAGCCTCCTCCCCTCGCCTCGGCCGCCAGAGTGCAGGTACTTTGCCTTCAGAATAATTGGCAGGACCCAAGACGGCATTCGGAGCGCCCTGATTTCCTTCGCTCTTTACCCCTTCCTTCCGGAAAAGAAGATCCCACTTTTGAGAAACACACCCAACGCGAAGCACCCTACCAAAGCCGGAGCCCGACGGGCTTTTGTGCATGTGCTGTCCTTTCTTGCAGTTTATTCGGGGCCTGTGTGGAATAGAGAGACAGTTCTTTATCTGACTGGTAGGAAGGAAAAGAGAAGACTCCTCAGGATTTCCAAGGAGGACCCGAGCGGTTGCTTTAGTAAGTAAACTGAGATTATCTATTTCTTGACTCTGAAGTGAAGCAAACGCTGAAGGCTTCTCCCCCAATGGCATGGCCAGTTGGTTCGTTTCAGAGGGGCAGAAGTTGACTTATATAACTTCAGTAGTTCTTAAATGAGAAGTGCTAAGCATTTTTTTTTTTTTTTTTTGAGGGAGAACATTGACACTTCAGTATGGGCAACCTGACTGGGATATGATTTTAAAACGCTTTTTTGTTCAAGGGCTGTTGGGAGCCCGGGTTGTGAAAGGCTGGGGCTAAGAGTTAAGGGTGATTACTTAGAAAACGCTTGAGAATTCTTACCCTGCTGGTTTACTTCTCCGGCTACTGTCCGTCTCAACCTTAATCCCCACCAACACCCACCCTTCTCTGACTTCACTGGGCTGCTTGTTTTATCTTTAGTTCTGAAGAGAGGTTGCAAAAGAATTGGGTCAAGGGAAAGTTAACAAAAATGCTTTGAAAGACCAGGAGAAAATCCTGTTGCGGCTTCTCAGTGCTTGTAGGCAGAATAAGATGTAGAGGACAATGCTGGAACTAGCATAGTTTGGAGAATTTGGATGCAATTAAATTGGAGAGGGACTATGAAAAATGATTTGGAGAGGGCAGGAGCTGGGACGGTGACTTTGACACAGCAGGTTATAAACTGTGACAGGGGCTCAGCAGCCAGTGACAGATTTAAGGTACCTCCTAGGGCTGAATATATCTGCATCAAAAACTTTTGCAGGCAGTATTCCTCTGGGGGCTAACATCACCATGTCAGTAGCTGCAGCATTTCTGTAAAAACAAGTAGGACACTCTTCTCTTTGTGAAAGCAGATATAGTGTAACATTTGTCAATATTTATAATATCTAAATAAAACCTTTGTGTTATGTCAGGAAAAATATAGTTGAGTCAGTCTGTTTTGCACAGAGGGGAAGGATCAATAATATTTCTGCATTTTTTTTCCTTATCACTGCCAAATGGATTCTGAATCTAATTCTTCTTGCATTGTTTCATATACAGTAGATACAGTAGAAATTTCAGTTTAAATAACACAGCTGATTTTAAGCAAATTCAAAGCTCTTTGACACAATAACACTCTTACGACTGGTATAAAATAAGGATTAGAAAAAGTTTGTTTTATCTTCAACTTTCAGATTTCTGTTTCAGTATACAATATACTTTCCTAGTCAAATCCTTTTAAGAGTTATAAACTGGACTGAAAATTAAAACTACTATGTTTTTCAACAAAACACCTTCCTATCAATAAAAAACTAAGGGCTGCCTTATATTTAATTGTTAATCATGGTAAAGTGAAAAAAATTACCTTTATATTTACTCATGTAAGTATATAAAAACAGCTATAGTCATTCAGCATTGATTTAAAAAAAATAAGAGTAAACTGATGTACAATGGTTAAAAAAAAAAAGAAAGATCTTTTAGAGTTGTGGTTATTCAATGTTGAACCCCCTGAATATCTTGGGACGTAAGTTTTTAGGGTAATGAAATAACTGGGACCATTGATGAATTTGTTGATACGAAGTTGTCATCAATGGAAATCATTTGGGAAAGATATGTCATTGTTTTTTGCACATTAGTTTATTACCTATCCAAATGAGCTTTCTCAGAGATATTAGTGTTCTCAGCTGCCATTTCTGTTATTGGTTTAAAATTAATTTAAATTATTTAAAATGAAGTCTTTGGTTGATCAGATTTGGATTATAGCATATGATCTATGCCCATTTGTGACCTCAAATAGCTGATAGGATATCTGATGTTTGAAAAAAAATAATTGCTAAAAAATAAATGATTGAACTGAAGTAACCAAATTGAATAGTGGTTCAAACATGTTATTCAGATATTACTATAGGATATGTTTCCAACAGTAAAAAAGCCATGGCAGAATTGTTGACTCTGTTCAAGCGCCTAAAAGCAAAGATTTACAATTAACATGAACTAATCATTAGAACACTCATTCTACCTCTGTTATAATTATGTCATAGTGCTGAGAAAAATGCCTTGAATTATAAACCATTTCTAGTAAAGCTGGCACATATTATTTATGATCACTGTCTTTATATAATAATAGAGAAAAAAGTCAAAGCTGAATGGGATGATTAAATTGTCACATTTTTTTGGCTACCCGCTTTCTGTGCAACACAGAGGTGGTGCACCTTTAAAGTTGAAAGAAGAAAGTTGCTAGTGTCAGCAGTAATGTGTTTTATTATGCAATTGTTCTTGTTATTCAGATCAGATAATGGCCCAATGAAATACATAAGCAGTCTTCAGGGGATGAATGATTAATTCCTCTAACATGTGCTTACTAAAGGAGTTCTAACTAATAAAGCACTGTATACCTGCATTTGCTTACAGTTGCAGTTGGTGAAGGCAAACATACTTCTCTTTTCCTTTAATATTAACGCAGAATATACAGGTCTAGTCCTGTAACAATAGTAACTTAAAGATGATCTTGTAGACCACATGGTCATTTATTCTATGGAACTCCTTGAATATTATTATTTACGTAAAACATTTCACTAAGAAAGTAAAACATTCTTAACCAGATGTCTGATATCCGAAGGCTGAGTTACTGCTAAACATCATTTTGTTTTTCCCTGTATGGGATGACATTCTGTCTCTTCTATGTATTATTAGTAGGGTTTAGATTTAATCTGCAAGTACAAAGGACATTTTTCTCTAGTAATGTTACATGTAAGAGTAAAACTAAAATATTGCTGGTTCTATAAAAAATTAGCTGAAAACTATGTTAAAATTTTAGAAATGGCAAATATTACAAATAGAAATTGTTGTGTTTACTGCTAGTATAAATTGTTTAGCATGTAGAGAAGTATCATTAATATAACTTTCAATATCTCCACATTCCAAGACTAGATTATGAGAAAATGTAGGGAATGGACAAATATTTTTATGGTAATTTAAGAACAGATGATGTGAAATGTATGTTACACATTTTAAATTTATCCTGCTGATGTCTTCTTTTTTTATAAATTTTTTAAAATTGTGCCTTTCACAATTGTTTAATTGCATATACCTATTACTATGTTTCATCAATATCTCTCATGTTTAATACAACAAATAACTTTATTTCAAGATTCCTCTGTTGTTTGGAGAAAATACCTTAATTTTAGTAATGTCTTTTTGGATTTGTACCTATAAAGAATTGAATAAACTTTAGCAATGCAAATGATATGGTAATATATATCTGATGATTCCAGTTTAATAGTTATGTTGAAAATTGGGTTGATAAGATTTTGTATCCAGTTGAGTGACATTTGGATTTGTTAATCTCCATATACATTTACATGCAAATTCTCTATGACTACTTTAAGTTCATTGGGTATTAATCAGACTTTTCAAAAGCAATTTGGCATCCATAAAAAATAAATGAATTATAATTGGTGTAATCAAACAATGTACAGATTATCTGTATTTACAATAACGGTTATGCTTTTTCAAACTCTTCCATGAAAATGTGTTGAATTAATGGTAAAAAAAAAAAGAACTTTACCCACTACGTGAGCACTTACATGATTGTAAAATCAAAGGTTTTAAGTTTTTCTCTTATAGTCATAATTGGTTGTGATCTCAGGAAGGTAACCTGGACTCTCTGTAGCTGGGTTTTCTCCTCTGTCAAGTAGAGAAATTGGCCTATAAATTGAGACCGTATCAATTCCCAAATCTTGTGAGACAAGCTAATATAATTAATAGTAGTATTTAGCAAATTTTCAGGTAACACTCTGGCAGTTTGAAAATCCATACAGGAATTTGGAGCAGCCATCTTGTTTGAAGGTAGGCTAAGGAAATTGTCCTCAGGTGAGGTTAGCTAGGCCTAAATACTTTTGGTATGTGGACTCAATGTTTATTTGGAGTGGCTTTGGAGGAAGAGGATTGAGGTTATGGGAAGAAAGGGGTGGTTAAAGTTCCTCTTAACCACTCTTTGCTACTCAGAGAATATTATAAGTATTTTTGGATTTGTTATTCTATTTAATCCCAGAAGTGTATAAGATGGTAAAAAGGAATTGCTTAGTGCCTTTTGACTTCCTTTTTTCTATTCTTAATTTCTTCATGTATGCTAGTTTACAATATCATGTTTATATAAATATGCACAGTTTAAGTAAACTCATATTTTGTTTTTGAGATACACGTTATGGACTGTAACACTTAGAAGAAACAATAGAAAAATTTCTTTCAGCCCTATACTTTTAAGAGGAAACTGAAGACTTCCAAGATTAAAAACTATAAAGTTGAGATGAATTTCTCAAGTGTACAGAGAGGTTTTATATCACAGAACAGTAGTATCTAAGATCTCACAATGGCAAAAATTGCATACACAATACTTTATACATCGATTAGTATATTATCAATAAAATGATTTTATTTACGATGTAGGATACAATGCATTTCCTGTAAAAAGGATTTTATAAAATAAAATTTCTAATCATGGAAAATGAACACAGAGAATTAGTACACATAAAGTTAATTTTAAGTGCTTGCTTTCCTTATAGAAAATCAAGATGTTATTCCTGGGTAGAATTTATGTGATATAATTGATGAAATTGAAAATGTTTTCCCTTCTAAGGAAATAATTGTCAAATCTTTTCCTTTTCTGATGTAAATATTTGGGTGGTAGAAGTGAACCTATATTTCTATAAAATGTTTGGTATTTTAAATCATTGGAATCTGGGAGATCATGCAATA
This sequence comes from Pteronotus mesoamericanus, assembly GCF_021234165.1. Classification (NCBI taxonomy): domain Eukaryota; kingdom Metazoa; phylum Chordata; class Mammalia; order Chiroptera; family Mormoopidae; genus Pteronotus; species Pteronotus mesoamericanus. The sequence continues at coordinate 26,051,765 of NW_026555245.1, read as the reverse complement.
TGTAAAATGTATGTACTTCTGAATGCAAGATAAACTGATTAACTTAGGACATTCATTTGCTTTTTATTTTGTGTGTTTGCATGTGTGCACGTGTGTATGTGTTTGTTTAAATATATCCATTCACAATGTAACTTAGTGAAAATAGTGTGCTTAAAATTGTAGAAGTATGTGTACAATTGAATAGCCAAAGAGAAATAACATATCTTATGGTATAATGAATCAAGTTGCTCTCTGATTTTTTCTTAAATCCAATGAAAGTTCAACAGTACACCATATTACCAAAGCCTTGCCTTTTTTTGTAATAACCCTATATATTTTCTAAATACTACATTATAATAATTTAATATTCTTAAGGTTGAGATATATAGAATTTCAGAGAACAAAACTACTGTTCTTTCATATCTGTCCTGATGGACCTAACTTACCTGAATTAGTATTGGTACTTACATTAGTTCCTAAAAAAGGAAAGGAACAAACTTATTTACTACATGGTTGGTTACTTAAAGACAGACATCTTGAATCTAAAATTAACTAAAATGTATATAATTTTAACTGTAATGACTTATAAGATTCATTGCATATATAATGGTATCTGATTTACTTTGTAAGGGAACAATAACAATATTAGACTTAAACCCAGAATTAATACACTTTCATAAAAAATTCCTTGCTCAAGATACAAATATTTAAGCAACCAGACACACAAGTCTATTAATGTATTCATTGTATCGGAACCACTGTGAATTTTACTTAAAAAAAAAAAACCACAACACTATCCAAAGTTAAAAATGCAGTTTGTATTTAAAAGGTGACCCCTCAACAGCTACATGAGCAGAGAACAAAGCCAGACTAATATTGTGTACATATATTCCTTTTTATAATTTACCCACTAAGTGGGATTTGTATCACAGGATATACTCTTATTTCTTTGTTTAGATGGTCCTAGGTAGCTTAGGATGAAGGCCTAGAACACAGCTTCCTTTCAGTTTCAGGAAAGGTTAATTTAGAAATAATAACCCTCTCTCCCCCAAAATAGAGAAAGTAAAATAGTATTTACTGTTCTTAAATGAACTTGTCTAGACCACTTGTCTGAGAATGTTTATTTTGGTAAGAGGAAAAACACTCACGAAAACTTGTGTCCCTGAGATGATGTCCCAATACAGTGACCTGTAGTCTTTATGATTAAGATCAGAAATTCTACCTTAAGGTAGAATAAGGGATGGATAGAGAATATAATGGAGAAAGAAGAGACTTGTTAATCTCATCCTAGAGGATATATTTTTTCAGTTCTTATTCTCACAAATGAGTTTCAATATCAGAGATACTGCTTTTTATGTTGAGGTAAATGCCATGAGATTAACAGGAGTTGGCTCATACCTTCACCTTGCAATAGTCCCAGTTTTTGCCATTGCTATAATGTATCCATCTGGAACCACTGAGAAGATTATTTTACCAGTTTATGATCTGTGTTAATTTATTTTTGACTTTTCCACAGAAATCAAGGACAGGACAATAATTTAGCCATCATAGCTAAATTATGCCCTACTTTTAGAAGTTATACCTTTTTTTTATTTTCCAGTTTGTATATATTGTCAAATCAGAATCACTTGTTAGAATTATACAGTATGTACCACGTGGCAGTGTAAATCATATACTATTGGGTACCCAAATATTTGTTGAGTCTCCTAGGTACCAAGCTGGGTTTTGGGCAATATAAAACTTCCACCTTGTATTGTGACCACCTTATAGTCTTACGAAATGTTTCAACATTATAAAACAAAACAAAACAAAACAAAACAACAACAACAACCTTTGATTCCACAGAGAAAATAGAATTTCTAAACTTGCAAGGGTGGCCAACCTTTTGGCGTCTCTGGGCCACACTGGAGGAAAAAGAGTTGGCCACACATTAAATACACAAACACTAATGAAAACTTATAAGCAAAAGAAAGATTTTAAGCAAATTTACAGTTTTGTGCTGGGCCACATTCATAGCCATCCTGGGCCTCATGTGGCCCATGGCTGCAGGTTGGACACTTCCAAAGAATCTCTCCTTTAAAGTCATTGCAAAGAAATCAACAGAGACAAGAGGGAAGGGGGGGGGCAGGGAAAGGGAAGGGAAGGGGAAAGTCAAGGAACGTATAGCAAGGACTCATGGACAAAACCAAAGGGGAAGAGCTGTGAGAGAGGGAAGGTGGGAGGGGGCAAGGGAAAGAGGTGGGGGGAAGGCAGAGACAAATGTATTTTAAAAGTAAATAAATTAATATAAAAAAAAAATAAAGTCATTGCAGGTTTTCCAGCTATACGCCCTCCCTTACCATTTCTGCCTCTCATTCTCTATCTTCCTGATTCAGAGGCATCTCCTCTGGGTGGTAGGTGGATTCCTTATCAGTGATTTAGCAGCTGTAGGTTATGTTGTATTCATTGGAATGAGTTGACATCCTTTATCATCTTCAAACCTGGATTACTCCAATGTTAATTCTTCATGTGCTTCACTTTCCATAGTTTTAGAAAAGCAGTAAGACAGGATAAGCATATTACTATACCATCTTCATATTGATAAGATATAGAAAACACAAATACATCTCCAAAACACTGTAGCATATTACAGTGCACTAGTCTATGCACTAGTCCATAATATTCCCAAATTTCATAGGATATAATACATGGTATAGTCAAGATTCATGTTATTTTTTTCTCCTGTAATCAAAAAATCATAGGAGAATAACATTGGTTTTCTCAGGAGAGAGAACAGAGAAAAAAGTAAATTCCACTGGTACATTTTCATGTGTGAGTTATCTTCATAAGATACCATATAATATGTACTTTGAATCAAATAACCAAAAAAAGGAAGAAAAAACTGTAATTTAAATATTTAGGAATTTACTTTCATTGTGAAATATTTTTGAAGTTAAGAAATTACCCTAAATTTACCTTTTGATTTCTCTAGAAAAGATAATGGAAATATTTCTCATTTAATTTTAAATAATTCCCATTTTTATGCTCCTAAAAATGCTTATCAAAGATACACTGATGGTACTACTCAACAGGCATATTTGAAAAACATTACCCAGGTAATGTATTATTTTAACTTCAAAGAAACTTCTATATTTTCAAATCTTACTGGTGGTCTGTGTGCATCATAAAAATAGAACAGATATTTTTCCATCATTTGAAATTTCCCATCATATTATACAATTTACTCAATTAGTTCTTAATTAATATTTATTCCTGGTATTTATTTCAGCAGATTATTGCTTGTAATTTTAGTATGTAAAAATGTCTGGTGGGTTATTCTCCGAATGGATGTGTTCATTCTGTGTCATATGTGCTATCTATTTGTTTCCTCCTGGGAAACATGTGGTTAGCTCTGTAAGAGCGACTTAGCCTCATCATTTATACCTGTGTAGTGGAAGACAACAGAGCTTTCTTATTGTAGAATTTTATGCTTTCAAATATTGAATTCAGCAGTTCTGTTTCCCATTTTTCTGCCTTTCAGGAGGGAATGCCTTCCTTTTGCTTCATGGGGCATTGATGCCTTCTTACTTTCCATGTACCGCTTTCACTGTGGGAACTTGCCAATATTTAATAACATAAATTTCCACATTTGTTAAGGAAACATTGACTTTTATTGGCTTTTCAAAATAGTTCATTTTTAAAAATATTCTAATTGCAATATCTCTATCACTATCATACACACACACACTATTTTCATAGAAAGGAATTATTTCAGGCAATATCTGAGAATGAACTGGAGATGAATCAGTTTAGGTTGCTAGGACAGAGAGATTATATGGTCTTTTAAGGGCAAGCCTCTTTTCTACCTTACTCAATAAGCCTATTTCTTCTGATTTCTCTCTTCTGTCCATTTTCTTTGACCTCACTGGAAACATGATCTTACATGCACATAGGGATGATTCTGTTGATCATAAGAGAATATAAAAGGGTACATGGTAAACATTTTAAAATAGTTATAACTATTGTTTATAGTATGCAGTCATCCCTCTCATCTATATTACAATCCACATTTCTTAAGTAGTCCATCACTTCTTATGGTGGCTTAAAAAGAAGGAAGCCTTTTCTTTCTAATCAGAGAGGGTCTTAGGGTTTTATTTTAATTTTATTTTTAACAAATATTTTTATTTACTTATTTATTTTTAGAGAGAAGGGAAAGGAGGGAGAAAGAGAAGGAGAGAGACATCAGCATGTGGTTGCCTCTTGCATACCCCTACTGGCGACCTGGTCCACAACCCAGGCACATGCCCTGACTGGGAATCGAACTGACAACCCTTTGGTTCATAGGCCGGTGCTCAATCCACTGAGCCACACCAGCCAGAGGCTGGTGCTCAATCCACGGAGCCACTCCTTGGATTCTTGGAATAATTTTGTCTCATAACTCCTTTTTTTGAGCTCTGAAGAAATCTTTAAATAAAAGGTGATAATAATAGCTAACATTTACTGATTCTTTAATTTATGTCAGTCACTATTTTAATTGCTTTCTGTCCATTAAGTCATTTATTCCCATATTAGCCTTGTAAAGTTGGCATACTTACTACCTTTTTATAAATTTTATTTTTCAATTACAGTTTAAATTCATTATTATTTTAATTAGTTTCATATGCATAGGGAACTTATTATCTTTAATTTATAGATGATGGAGCTGAAGTACATAGAGGCTAAGTAAACTTGCCCAAGGTATCATAGCAAATAAAATACCTGCATGGTCTGCCTGCCAATCCCACGTTTTAAATTGCTTTGCAATATTGATATTTTGACACATAGATTTATAATAAATATGTTTTCCCAAAATTGCATAGATTGTATATATCAAAAGTGAAAAGAGTGAGAAATCCAAGCTCACCTTTTATGGTACAATTCATTTAAAATTAAATGAACAGAAGTTATTGTAGTTAAATAATACCATATGTAAATAGAACATTGTGAAAGTGTTGTCACAGAGAACAACACATCAGGGCAAACTATCTCCAGATATCTCTTCTGAAATTTGAGCGGGTCAGTGCATGGTACAATGCTTTTCAGTGTATTCCTTTCCTTCCTTGGAAATTTTAATCTAGTAGAAAGAGAATCTGACATCCTCTCTGCTTTTCTTTGTGGTCCTCATCCAAGCTCAGGTCCCTTCGCAGGAGAACATTGATTAAGGTGGTTCCCACTACTCAGGCTTCTATAACTTCTGGTCTCAGATTTATGCTCTATCAGCCCTATGTACACTTTGCTGCACTTGGTGAAAGATGACCAAGAGCCATGGTTTTTAGGAATCAACTTAGATGTTAGTGTCAGTTTGCCTTATGAAAAAGACATGATGGAATTGATATAGAAAAGCAGGGAAGATTAGCTCAGGATGTACTACAGAGTGAAGTTTGGGGCCCCACCTCACAGTGAATATAATACAGGGAGCCATAAGACATATTTCCTATGATAATGAAAGGAGATGATGGGCATAATTAACTCTGAATTATAATATTAGGGATGCTGATCATAAGTGGTAAAGAAATAAGAAAAGGAAAACCAAAAATTGGTCCTATAAGAATCATTTAATTACAATTATTTGCATTGATTCTTACTATTTATGCCTCATTACCATAGTCTAGGTATTATTTACATCATTGCATCACATTGTATTTAATTTGATTTCAATAGTATATTGGCTTTTCCCCCCCAGTAAGTTGATCACTGTTTTTGATTTTTTGTATGAGTACTTAATTGAAACTTAAAGATAAATTGAAGGAATATGAGTTACAACATTAAGTTGTTATTTAATTTTTCAATTATGAGGACAGAATAAATTAAATTGTTACCTCTACATTAATAAAATTAAAGAAAGATTGAATAAAATAATCCTCAGTAAACATTTATTGAGTTTATAATGTTTGAGAAATGCTTGAGTCATATTGATGGAAATCTGGTGCCCCAATTTTGAAAGGACATGAGAAATATCTTGGGTAGTCTATAAAATTATCAGAAATGCTGTGTGACCTTTTAAAATTGAACAAAAACTAAGTATCTTTGCTTTTTTTCAACTTATTGAATCAATTCCACTTATGTCTTAGGTATACGTTTGTTAATTTTAATTATTACTGATAGACAGCAAAGCACATGCAAAAAAATTGAAGGGAAAACATGATACCCAAAATAGAAAGTTAAAATTGTGTTATGACTCATATTTCAAGAGGTCCAAAGCTCTTTTTTTCAGGTGTGAAAGACGTAGTGAACAGGGTAAAGTGGATTATCTTCCACTCTCTCCTAAGGTTTTCCTAAGGAAGATGTTTCTTCCCTAAGATGTTCCAATTACTTGTTAAGGAAATTCAATGAATTTTTAGTTGTAAATGAGAATTGAGGAGTAGAAAATGTGCCAGTCTGGGCAATTTTGTAATGCAAACTTGTCCATTAAAGTCCTTCATGGAGTTGTTAAACTGTTAAGTTGCTTGTTACAAACTAACATTTTGGCTTTCTGTCTTTGAAAAGCTTGGAGGAGGAAGAGTGGTCAAGAATGAAAAACAAAGAAGCCCTGGAATGGTTAACACCTTAGCAATAATAACTTTTTATTTATTTTCAATTCACAAAGAAAGAAGACATAATTTTCAGATTCAAAGTGGTACTAATTCTTGAAATGTAATATATTCATATATACAATATAATTTTGGTATACAATATGAATAATATAAGGTTTCTTGGATTAGGTCTATGTAGATAGACAGATGTAATAGGTATTGGTTTAGCTAAAATAAGCAAATTGGGAATTTCAAGAGAACTTTTTTAGAAGTCTGGCGTCCCTCATCAAATTAATGGCAGCATCCATATTTAGCTTAGTGATATCCTGTCATAAAAGAATACCTACCAGTTACAAAGTTCTGTTAGGTTGACCTTTTATTTTTTTATTTTTATTTTTTTTAGTTTTATTTATTTTTTTTTAATTAATTTATTTACTTTTTAAATACATTTGTCTCTGCCTTCCCCCCACCCCTCTTTCCCTTGCCCCCTCCCACCTTCCCTCCCTCAGCTCTTCCCCTTTGGTTTGTCCATGAGTCCTTCTATATGTTCCTTGACTTTCCCCTTCCCTTCCTTTCCCTGCCCCCCTTCCCTCTTTCTTTTATTTTCTTTTGTTTTGCCTTCTTCTTTGATTTGGTTCCATTGAGATTTGTATTTGTCTTTCGCCCCCTGGCTTATTTCGCTTAGTGGTGTTTAGTATTTAGTATTTATTTGACATCTGATGACTTTATTTTTTTTAATCAAATTTTTCCCTATGGCATTAACTTTGCTTCAGAGTCTACTGAATTGCCATAGTCCATTTGGGCTGCTAAAACAAAAATCCATGGACTTTGTAGCTTATAAATCACAGAAATTTATTTCTTACTGTCTGGAGGCTGGGAAGTCCAAGATCAAGGTGCTGGCAGACTTGGTGTCGGGTGAGAGCCCATTTCCTAGCTCATAAATAGGCTTCTTTTTGCTATATTTGCACACGTGGAAGGGGCAAGGGAGCTCTCTGCCTTTGCTCAAGAGGGCTCCATCCTTAAGACTTAATCACTTGAAATTGCTACCTCCAGATACCATCCAATGGAGGGATAGGTTTCAACATATAAAATTTGGGAGGGCAAGAACATTCAGTTGATAGTACAAATCTTACCTGGATGACTATTTCCTGTTTCCCTACCTCTATTTTGTCTCTATTTTTTTCTATGTCACCAAAGGAATTTTATTTTTTCAAGATGAAAACCTGATCATGCTTAAAACATGAAAAGACTTATTTTTGTTAAGAGTATAATGTTAAAAAATCTTGGTGTGACATAAATGGTACTTTATTACCCAGGCTGCAAACTACCTTTTCATCTATTTCTTGCCTTCTCCCTCTCCCAAATATATTCTATAATAAAGCCATATAAACATCTTGAAATTAAAAATCAAGTAATTTAGGTAGCTCATGATGAAAATGATGTTATGATAAAAATTTATAATTGCATTTTCCCTGTTCAAAAAAGGCTGTCTTAAATTTTGTAATATTAGCCCTATGGGTTTTTCAGACACTAATTTTGAATCTGATTCCAGAGTATTATGAGTATCCTTTTCAGCCAATGACATATAGAATGCCAACTTTTGTGGGATCTCTTTCTTTTTGTGGATTGTTCAAGCTGAACCTCCTACTACATTACTTCTGCACAACAAATTGATCAGTTTCTTTTGCTTCCCAGCAGCAGCCAGTATCTGCCATACAAAGTAATGATCTCTAGCAAAATTTTATGTTGTGTTTCCCCTGCCAACTCCAAAGTGGTCAGCCTCCTTTGGCTTACCATCCTAGAACTGTGTTGGTTTCTTACAGTAGCCCCGCTCCCATAGCCGCAAGCTTTGCTGCTCACAGCTGGCTGAGCTCCAGGTCTTTGTCTACTGTAACATCTGTTGAGTATGGCATGTATGTATTTACTCTCATCAATCTTAAGAATTTGGGTGTACTTTCCAGACATGTGGCACATATTGTATAATATGAAATCTATCTTGAAGAGAATGTTGCAAATGAAAACAACAGAAACAGTATATGATACTAAGAAATAAAAAAAAAAAACTATTGAGTATTCACATAGCATATGATCATTTTTTTTCCTATGGAATTACCAAGTAGAAATTACTTTTAAGGGAAATTTATTTTTATAATGGTTTCAAAAAATCATTGATTTTGTTAAGATAATCAATTTTGAATGCGTTAGGAAAGTACTCCTGATTTCAAAGAAATACAAGACAAAGCAAGTCACATAGTCACAGCTTCCACCTATTAATGACTTTTGAAAATATTGCATAAGCCCTTTCTTTAGACCATAAATCCAATAAATAATGTGATGACTATGAACATGTTGATTATATCCATACTAAAATATTTCTATGATTTATAGGACCTATATTATTGGGAGATTTGCTTCTTTATATTAGTGACTAAAGCTGATAATTATTACGTGTGACCTTTTGGAAGATTTTAAAGACTAAGAAGAGTGAAAACTTGTGACTAAAAGATGAGAGAATCAACACATTCTGTTGTTGATGAAAACTTTACATAACTGGAGAAAAAGGTCATTTCTTAATAACCACCTGATCTGTGGGATAGTTGGGAAAATTGTCATATATTCATAACCAAACTTTGAAAACAATTTGTAACATTTGTCCTGGTAAGCAGTTGTTTTGTTTGTTTTTTTTGTGTATTTTTTTTTCCCATTTAATAACTAGTCAAAGAATTTTAGAGCCCATCTCTCACATTTTGGGTCATATGGCAGAATTCCTAATTGATACAAAAGCAAATGAATTTAAGGTCTGTGTAAACCCGCATGCTGTACTGCAATAAATAAATCAATTGCAAAGTAAATAATTATAATTTAAATAACATTCAACATTTGACAAGTTAGATTACAGCATCAGCTACTGTAATCATGAGACTCCAAAACAAAGTATCTGAAATGAAATAGAATTATTTTTCTCCCATAATAGTCCTGAAGTGAGCGGTACAGACTGATGGGATAATACAATTTTACAAGGACATTTTTGGACCCAGGTCTCTTCCATTTTTTTGCTCCGCTATCATCTAGAGAATGGCCCCATTCTGCATGTTGAATTTAGATCATAATATATAGGAAGTCGAGAGAAACAGCTTTGCTTTAAGGCATTTTTCATTTTAATCCCATTGACCTTAGTTACATACATGGTCATACCTGGCTTCATAGGCAACCAGGACATGTAGTACTTAGCTGAGTAATCATGTACCTAGCTAAAATCTGGGGGTTGCTATTATTAAAAGGAAGAAGATGAAAACACATATTGAAGGAGTTAATATTCTGCACTTTACCCATTCATTCCCCATCTTTTCAAAAATTAGTAGTAGCTTATATCATCGCCCTTCTCATCATTTCCTGTACCATTCTCTGAATCTTGACTAGGGAATTAAGATCTTTTGCCATCTATACTGTAGTTGAGATTAGCAGGAAAAAAACCTTGTGCAATATATTTAATTTCACTAATAACAAAGAAGAGGCTCCAAGATGTTCGATCAAATTCTTATGATTATGTTTCAGAAACAAAGGTGAAATCAGAACTCAGGTAGCTTAACCCATAGTCCAGACTTTTGTACAATAAAGAATGTGATTGAACTTTTACATAATTTTGATTTATTTTCTACACAGTCATCCAAGGAAGTACATTTTAAAGAAGACTGTTAAAATGTTGTTTCTATTTATTCAGCTTCATTTATTCACCTTTATTCATTCTTTCCATGCTAATGAATCTGTGTGGGTGAGCTCTAAGCAGAAACTGTGAGTTTATTTACTTTAAATTATGATTATGATAATAGGTTAATTCCTTTTTCTGAGGATCCATCTACTTTGAGCTAGGAAATTCAAAATACATAATACTTATTATAAAAAATGAATATATGTCTAAGATGAAGTCAAAGAATGACTTCCTAAAAACATAGAATCGATACTTTATAATTAAATCCAAGTCTCTTTAGATTTTGTAAAATTTTCTAAGTGAAGAAAATGGACCCTCAACTGTGGCTTGCTGGTCACTTATCCACAATTCAGTATTCTGATAGGACCATCTTGGTTTCTGATGTACCTGCTGGTAGATTTGATGAGGGCAGCAAATGACCATATCTTGCATCACTTTCATCAATCAGGAATGCATTAGCTCTCATGCTTTCCCAGAGAAGAATAGTTATGCAAGAGTCCAGAACATTAGAATAAAATGAAAGTGTAGAGCAGATCCACATAGAAAGATCCAATGTTTAGTGGAAATCATGTTATGTTTTTAATTTACATTGTAGAATTACTTATGAGAAAGTATAAAGTGCTTCTTGCTGACATTCTAGCTGTAAATAATGCAAGAGTAAACACTTTAATAATTTCAATTAATTCTGAAGTGTAGCTTTAATTTTTCTAATTACAGCTGATATTTCTAAATCTGAGACTTCTGGCAGAAGTTAATGAAATCTTTGCTTACCATTGCAGTTACATTATAGAACTTGCTGTTGAAGTGCAGGATGCTTTAATTAAAAATATTTTCTAATCTAAAATGAGCTGTTTTAACTCCTTAAGAAGTTTGAAGTCATAAGTTATTTTAAAATGGTATTAAATGAATTTAACTGCATTTTTCAATTTCTGTTGATTTGCTGTTTCATTGTTAATAAAGTGTTAGTTTTTCTTCATGGAGTCAGATGATAAGTCATTCATTAACTCAGTGAAATCATTTGAAGAATGAGCCTCTGATAGTGCTGAAAGTATATTTACACAAAGCATAGTTTCTTATAAAATTATTTTGGATAGAGAAAATCAAGTAAGATATTAAATTATTATAGGCTATAAGTACATACTTAGCATATGTAAGTATGTACATGTATTTACATATGCTAAAACAATTTTAGTGGACAGTCTTGGTACCAAATAATAACACATTTGGGGGGAAATATTTGGGGAGCCCTTTTATGTTTCTTCTTATGATCTGTAATACTGGTAATGAAGCACTTTTTTTAAAGGAATTCTTAGTATCTCTCTTGATATTTATAATAACAAAAAATAACTCAAAAATTATGTTGTTGCTTAGGGAAAACTCCTTAATAACAGTCACATAAATAGCGTTATATGATGTTTTTCAGCTTTTTTGGAGCAGCTCTTTTAGAAAACACCCATATATTTTTTTATGTTTGGTTTAATTTATCTGGCAAAAATTACACATATGACCTAAGTTGGCTTGGCCTTTATAACTAGTCAAATGTTTCATGGTTTGCATACACTATACTTAATGTTCACACAGTATAGCCAAATGTTATTCTAATGTTAGAGACACTGTGAGCAATTATAAGACTTTTAACTTACAGTTTAGCTATTCTCACATACATAAGTTCTATTTCTCCTAACAAAGTTCCTTTTCTTTAACTTCCATTTTTTACTATCAGCTTATATTCAAATTCTACCAGTTCTTCAACATGTTTACCATTATACCTAATTGAAAAGTATAGATAAATTTCACCAATGCTTAGCTTAATAAAATTAATTAATGTATACATTAAATTATACACCCATGAGAAATAATAGTCTAAATATGTCTGCTTCTTTTTATTTCCTTTTATTTTATACTGCCTTTTGAAATGGGTCATTGTTTATAACCACAAAAGACAATATTATTCCAGAAAAAATTATCTTAGTATTTGATAGCCCATCAGGGTCTAATCTATTGCCTGTGTATAACAGGGACTCAGTAAATGTAAGTAAATTAATTAACATATATACATTCATACATATATGTGTGATATATATAAACATAATTAAGTGCTTTAGGGAAATTGTAATGTTTTTTTCTTTTCATGTTCAATATACATTATGTAACAAAATAAATCATTAATGCATTTCATTACAAAAGAAGCTTGCTATTTTTGAATACAGTGTTTAATAGGAATATTAATAAAGAACCTCAGTTTTAGAAATAGTCACACTCAGGTCATTTTTAACTCTACTAATTACTAGATTCTTGATCTTCAGCCATTTACTAATGCTAGCAAACTTTAGTTTTCTTATCTGTAAAGCAGATCTCTTATTATTTACCTGAATGTGTTTTTGTAGCATTGCCAGAAAGCAAGTATAGATAAAAACACAGGAGTATATTTGTATGTATGTAACTGTGATTAAGGAGGACTAGAACAAAATTATTTGAAAGAGAAATAAATTTAATTAAGCTTTTTTAAAACTACAAATCATGTACATAAAGGGGTAAAGGTAATGACAATGTCTGGTCCTGTCTCTTTCAGATTTTGTAGTCCTTAATTAATATACACTGGACCAGTGCCTAAGCTTTTTTTCCTCTTATTACATGCCATTATTGTATTATGTTCTTAATTTTTACCTTAAATTTCTTAAGAAAAATTATTTTGTAGTAGTTTCTTTTTTTCCAAGTAAAGTAGCTATAGCTTATTGAAAAGTATTTTCAAATGCACTTTAAGGTGTTCTTTGGAAAACAGCTAATGCAAAAGATCACTGACATGTACATAGTTCTAATTTTAATTTACTCTGGAAATGCACATTGACTTTCATTTATCAAATAAAAAGGCTTCCAGAACTATTAAATAATGTGAGCAAATTATATTTTAAGGTATAGCTATGACTCTGAAGCTACACAGCATAGTGAGCCAAAAACACAAAATCCAATTGCCTATGGAAGATCAACTTATTTCGTGAGCCAACTGAGAAGGAAACATTTCTTTCTGAAAAGCCCGAGTTTTGTTTGCTTCACTTTGTAGAAATTTTGAAGCCAAGAGAGCTTACTGAATTGTCACTGATTTTTCCAACTTATTTGAAAGTAATTATTGGTTATTTGAGGGAAAATTCATGTAAAGCTATTTAATTAGTCATAAATTGCCTCATTATCTTTTATAGTTCATCTCTGTTTTTATTTTTAATTTACTTTTCACCATTAGTTTTATTTAATTAGCAATTAACTTCTAAAAAAAAAACTTCTTTAAATCAGCTGCCTAGATAATTAATACAGTTCTAGAGATTTGTATAGATACAATAATATGTTAATGGATACTTGGATTTGACCTATGCTTCATGTTGTTTTTTTTTTAACTCTGAAAATGTAACCTGAGATAGACAAGAACCACACAATATAAGCAAATTAGTTATTTTAAATTCTGAGGTTAACATATGGTCTAATTATCTACTATAAAAAATTACCATTTGAATAATCAAGTCAACCTGTCATTGAGTTTTTTTTGGGGGGTACTCTTCTGAGTGGTATTATTTTTTTCACTCCTTGACAACCTGTAAGTAGAATTCTCATCACTTCTACCTCTTTAAAGTGCAAATTATTCCATAAAGAAGTAGCATATTTCATTTAATTATATACTGACAAAGACAGGCCCAGAAATTTGTATCCATATTTCAGTGTAAGGATATCAAATGTTTTATCCTCAGCTGCCCTTACCACACACCTTTGAACTAGTAGACATCTTGTGATACCTCATTAGACAGAATAATTGTGGCAAGGGTGTAACCTTGTACCTCTGAAGCAGTCTCTTATTGGATGGATAGTGTGAATCTCATTGGATGGATGGTGTGAATGACTAAGTGTGTGAGTCTCAGAAGATTGCAAGCCATTTGTTCTCATTAGGCTGCCAGACATAAAACCCAACAACATACCAGGCTGTTTGAGAAATGCAGCAATTTATTGGAGGCATTTTTATACCTGCTTCTCTTAAAGCAATCAGCAGTTCAAAGAACATAAATTAACTGAAAATTCAGTATAAACAGCATCACTTTATTTTTGCTATATTAAGCTCCTTGCTTGCATTTGGATTAATTTGATATTAATCAGTGATCATACTTTTATATATGCTTTACGTTCTTGAGTTTAGTTAAATGAGGATTGAAATATGAAAAGGCATTTCTGGTGTCACTAGTAAAGACTGTAAAAGCAATCTCCAGCCATGTGCAATATAATTCCTCCTTTATTTATTTTTAAGGGAAATAGGGAACCCAAACTCTCTCAAAACTAAAGGGAAACCATCTTTTGTAATTACTGGTAAAGGAAATTATATAATCTGCTTGTTTAGGCTTATTCTACACAATGGATGACAACTAATATAAATGATTTAAAATAACTAGGAAAGATAGAAGCATAACTCAGGAGGGAGTTTAACATTTCTTTTTAGGAAAAAAGGGAAAATCTAAGTACTCTTTGTTTTAATGATAGTGATTTTGCTATGTTCTGAATATATGCTTTTGAAAACAAGGAAGGCTATCATAACAATGAGAGAAAAATTACTTGAATGGAAAAAAAAGTACCTTCCTGGGGTAGAAGAAAGTTTTTAAAATGGTAAATTTCTATTTTCTGTCTCTGCAAATAAGAAAAAAAATATTTTCAAGGTTACAAATAGGCTTGGGTTTTTTTTTTTTTTTTACAGAAATGCATATCTTACTTTAAGCTTTCCCTTCATTTGAAAAATAGTTCATTAAAATCTCTTTGGCTCAAGTTCTAAAATGTTGTCTGCCAAAATTCTTAGAAGAATTCCCAATTCTCTTTGCATTAATATGAAGTGTGTCATATATACTGAAACAAGATTATTCATGATGCATCCTTAGAGAAATATAGACATATTTGGAACAAGAACACTGTTCTGAAGCTACTTGGTGACCTTCAAATCCCTCTGTTTTTATATATATATATATATATATATATATATATATATATATATATATAAACTTGATGTTCTAGGCTTAACCAGTCTATAAATACAAAATGAGGCCATATTTGCAAAAATATCCAATCAATAATGACTCTGAGCTCCCATGTTTTTAATTGCAGGAATTTTGGGCCTTCAACAATGTCCATTTTAATGTTTTATATATATTTTTTATGGGCAATCACTGTTACATGTGCTCTAGAACTTTATTACTGAAATTCTGGTCTGTGGACATGCAGCATGTTTATCACCTGGAAACTTGATTGAACTCTCAGGTCCCAGCTCAGGCCTTTAGTTAATAGAGGCAGTTCCTATTAAGATTTGAGAAGCACTGCTTTAAAATTCAACTCTATGTCTTTTTGATTTGGTTTACTTGTCAAAGTGCCATGGCATTTTATATACTGCCAGAAGATATAATGAGTCGCTGCTTGGCCATGTATAATGGAAGTGGCTGTTATCTGTAGCTGGGGTTAGAATTCAGTCCTTATGAGATGCTTATAATGTTCTATCAGTTTATATTTTCTCCCAACCATGTTGTAACTTTAATTTTTTCAAAAGTTTTGGGGATAAAGACGTTTAGTAAACCTAAAGTGTAATTTAGAATTGTCTGCCAAATTTAATTTCTTTTAGTCCACAGGCTCAGACTTGTCACGGGCTCCTTATAGGATACCTCCTCACTTAGCTCAGAGTCCCTTGTCATAAGACCCCTTTCCATAAATATTGGGCTTTTGATTTTGAGGAGTTGAGGCCCAACGTCTAGGAAGTTTTGGCAGAATAAGAAGATTCTAACTCACCTTAGTGTAAC
The DNA here is from genome assembly GCF_021234165.1 of Pteronotus mesoamericanus. Classification (NCBI taxonomy): domain Eukaryota; kingdom Metazoa; phylum Chordata; class Mammalia; order Chiroptera; family Mormoopidae; genus Pteronotus; species Pteronotus mesoamericanus. The sequence goes on along the minus strand of NW_026555245.1, from coordinate 26,035,737 downwards.
ACTCATCATTAGAGTGCCCATGGGTTGATCTAGGTTCCGTATTATATTAATGATCTTACATAAAAGCTGGGCAACAAATTATTCTTCAACTTAGTAGCTTAAAATAATATTCATACCTAGGAGTTTCAGGGGTCAGGAATTTAGGAGTGGCTCAGTATGGTGGTTTTTCCTCAGAATCTCTTAAAAGGCTGTAATGTCAGGAGTGGGGGTATGGAGACTGCAGGCACCTCAGGCCTGAGTCTAAGCTGAGGCTTCAGTTCCTCGCCATGTGAGTTTCCTATGGCTCTTTATGACATGGCAGGAGAGAGAGAGTGAGGGAGGTAGAGACTGATGGAAAAAAGTGCCATGCTTCCTTTTGTGACCCAGTTTCCCAGCCACACCATTACTTCTACCCGATTGTGTTCAATAGAAATGAGTCACAGGAGTTAGGAGTCACTGGGGCCATCTTGGAGGTTACCTTCCACAGTCTTGTTCTCAGCTTGATTGGTAAGTGGTCTTCCTTCAAGATAAGACCTTGATCTCTGCTTCCAGCTAGGCAATATCACCATATCATATAATAGATAAGACTAAACATACGTTAAGATTAACAGTGGGTCTTCCTTGCATTGTTTTAAATAACCTTCCACATTGTTGGATGACAACTCTTCTGAAATCCTCTCTGAAGCCTTCCTATCTCACTCCTCATCTCTTGCAAATAACTCACAAACCAAAACAAGGCAAAATGAGAGATCCACAAGATCCTTTCACTTTCAGGAAAATTCTCAATAGTATAAGCATGGATGGTGTCATTTACACACACATAAAATAAATTAATATTTCTTACTTTAAACTTATTCTCCACTCACAATAGCACCCCTACACACATGCAGACATTCATACATGCAGATGATTTGTATCATATATCAAGTATTCAGTTTTCAATAGAAAATATCTGCATCAAGACTAATAGTGTCTATGTGGTTCTCCACTAGAAATATTGGGTGAGTTGCTGGTTTACACTTGTGAAGCTAAAGTGATTTTGAATGGGTTGCTTAGATAATGAAAGGAACTGCTACAAAAATGAATTTGATAGAAAATGGCTAAGTGTGTAATTAGCGTAGGCACACAATGGAGTACTATACAGTGATACAAAAGAACACACTGCAGATTTATTCACGAATATGAATGTCAGAATATTGTGTGCTCATTGAAGGAAGCCAAAGACAAAATTATATATATGTATATGTATATATACAAATATGTTTTCATTCATCTGAAATTCCAAAACAGACAATACTAGTTCATAGGGTTAGAAATCAGACCAGTGGTTGCCTGAGAGAGGGGGAAGATAGAAGAGTGACTACAAAGGGGCTTTTAGTAACTTTAGAATAATAAGATGTTCCGTATTGTGGGATATTACTTACATGAACATCCATATTTGACAAATTAAAATGTTAACTTAAAATGGGTGCATTTTAATTATACCTGAGTTGTATCTCAATAAAATGGATTTAAAAAATGGAGAAAGAAAATGATTTTGCTAGTTCACATGGTGTGACAAAAGTATTTACAATAATTGTGTGACATTTTCCAACTTGTACCATTACAAAATAATATGAACTGAGTTTCAACCTGAATATTTTGATTCACATGACTTTTCTTAAGATATTACATTTGAAACTTATGGATTATCACCTTTATTAGTTGAACACACTTTAGAAGTTTGATTTTGAAAGTATGGAATTGTAGATTACTGCTTTTGTTATCTTTGACATGGTTGTCAAACTTGGATGATAAGACTTGTCCTATTACTTTTTAATATTTTATTTATTTTTGTACTTATTTTTTAAACTTGAGTTTCTATAGGCCTCATTATCCACCAGTTACAAATGGTGCCATATTAATAGTAACAACAAATTTCATTTTTATTGAAATTTTCTAGTGTATACATATTCTTAGGAAAATGATTCCCAATATTTCCATGGGTATCCCAAACAGATATTTCACATGTGTTCAATATACATACAATCAGATGACAAATCAGTTATCCTTTGGCTTCTGCTAGTGCTTTCCTCTTTTCCTGATTCTAAGCTTTGTACTGTGTAATACCATGTCATCCTGACATCTAATGGCTGCCACTGGATCCATAAGCTCTGGTCTCTCCTGTCAGGAATTTGCTAGGCTCAGGGTTTCCATTCTGTCTTCTAGATGAAACCCTAGAGAGGCCTCTAGCTGTTTCCATGGTAATTCATCAGGAAGCTAGAAAAGAATGTGTTCTCCCTGTCCCCTCTTTAAATGCCTGTCATACTTTACTATTGGATTGCTGCTTATTCTCTAAAGCCTCAACCATTTGTTGAAGGAGTTCCTTCAGTTTTACTTACAAGCTCCCTTGCAACTCTTTCTTTGCTCCATTGGACTCCCATGTGAAACTGAACTTGGGTCATTTGAAAGTCTGGTTCTACACTTCACTGACAATGTCCTTCCTTTTTCTATGACTAAATCTTTTTCCTTGGTCAAGTTTTACAGGTTTGCCTCCCTCGTCTCTTGGACTATGTTACATTTCAAGGATATTCTCAGTTTCTCTTGATAACAAAATTTCTCCTGATCCATTTGACTTTTTTATTAGACCCACACAGACATTTCTGATATCCCTGCTTAGTTTCATGTGAAGATTCCTACTATGTTTTCTGACATGTGATTCCACATGGTGTTGAAGATCTGAGTCCTGATGAAATCCTATGCATAAGACAAACTTAAGAAATTCTTTTGTATCTAGGCCTAATTAGTCATTGAGACAATCTTTACTCAGTTTCTCCATCTGCAAAATGAGAGCGTTCTACTTCATTAATTCTTCAGTAATATCTCCTCCTTTGATAAGGCTTATTATATTTCAGTGAGAAAAAAGATAAGATAAAATTTTAAATATATATTAAATATTATTCTTAAATATTAAGAAAAAAATAAAGCACTGAGGAGTTGTAGGCAGTATTGGAGTAGTGTATAAAATTTAAATGGGGGGGTCAGAGAGGCTTTCACTGAAAATAAGTCATTTGAGGAAAAAGTTTATGGAATTGACACATTTAAGTGTCTTCCAGATTCTTGTTTAGAAGACACTAAAGGTAACAATTTATCACATTGAAATCTACTTAGTAATTCCTTCTTCAGTAGAAAATTTTAATAATAAGCAGTGTTTCTATATTCAGTGTGTGCATTTTAATTTTTTTTTTTTTCATATACAACCTGGTTTTATTCATTCATAATCTGATTTTTTTTTATTTTTTTTCTTTTCTTTTTTTTTTAATTAATTTATTTACTTTTTAAATACATTTGTCTCTGTTAATTTTGAATACTGTCTTTCAAGTCTAACTGTGGCGTTCTTCTACCCTCAACTGCATCAATATTACAATATAAGTTCTAATTCTATGGCTGGGGCCATTTATCCAGGAAAAGGAAATTAAAACTCTATTTTTGATTAATTGTTTAATCATGTGTTTGTGTGTATGACAAGCAACAATGCCATCTTAATGGTCCCATATAGGCATAGTTACTAAATAGCGTTGGTAAGAGCACCTTCAAGTGGAGAACCCCCACTTCTGAAATTCTTATTTTGTCGTGAGCACCATTTTAGTGACTTCCTTTATACTGCCTTCAAAATATAACAGACCTTGGAGTTAGACAAATTTTGATTTGAATCTTGGCTCCTAAATTTAATGACTGACCAGGTGCCGAGACCACTTGATTATGTGTTGTTGTTGAGCACATATTTTGAGTTGGGTAGAAGATAAAATGTACTGAAGATAAAAAGGTTCCTAAAAAAGTCTCTATCATAAAATTAGTACTTGCATTCTCATAGGTGAAGTATCTCATTATCTTTCTGAAACACTTTTTTCATAGCACTTCATAACTTACAAAGCATTATCTCCACTGACCTACTAGAAACTTGGTAAATGGGTGTTGAATTTATCTTCTGTGGGGATAAACCTTGTGTATGAGCTATATTTCCATCTACTAAACTAAGAATTTGACCTTTTTTTGTCAGCAAGATCTGCTTTCATTCAATTTTGGCTTTTATCCCCTATTTTCAGCTTTCATCAAGCTCTCTGTGTTTTCTTCCCCTTCATCTATGTTTGAGGAGCACTTATATCTATGCCTAAACTCTGTGGTTCCCACATTAGACTGTGTGAAAATGTGAAAGTTTGGTGTCTGAAATACCTCGTTCAATACTGAGAACATGGTATATGAGAGGGACCCCAAAAAGCCCGGAATGATCTGGAGGGTGGGGCCCTTGTAGTACAGGCTTCCCTGGCTAGGTGAGTCTTCTAAGAACCCATCTGTATCAGTGTACCAGCTGGCATTGGTGTGAGAGGCTGTATTGGGCTTCAGTGCATTTTTTTTGAGGACTTTCAATACATTTGCCCATTCCATAATGGGTGATTTTTGAGCACATCTGTCCACACCACACTGAGTGTTCAGCAGTTTCTGACCAAAAACAGCATGACCCCTGTGCCCCTCCCTCCCTATTCACCTGATCTCACCCGGAGCAACTTTTTTTTATTTGTTTGTTTCTCTGGATGAAAAGAGTCCTCAAAGGGAAACACTTTTGATGATATAGAAGATGTGAAACAAAAAATGGCAGAAGCACTAAAAGTCATCAAAATCAATGAATTCAAACACCGTTTAGAGCAGTGGAAAAAACATCTCAATAGGTGTATGTCCCAAGTGTATGTTCACAGTACAGTCTTTTCTATAAGTCAGCTGGGCAACTGCTTGGCTAGCTACCTACTGAGTAACCTGGTACCAAGGAATAGACAAGAGTTACATGAGTAACTATACTATTCACTCAGCTTTTATTGAATGCAGTTTTACTCAAAATAGAACATCAACATACATTAATATCCTACTCACACTCTAACAATCTAAGAGAAACATAACACACCCACACACATAGAGCAATCAATGGGGGATAACTAACCGGAGTCCTGGAGTTTCAGTCTGCAGGTCAGGGAGACAGCACAGTGGACAAGGGATCTGTCAGAGTCTTGCAAGGAAGAATCTCCAAAGCCAGGTGGGCATCAGGGCAGACAAAGCCCTCAGTCCAGCAGGGCAGAGCCTCTGGCAGCCGATGCCAAGGGAGACCAGCGTGGCAGGGAGCAGCACTCTGGTGTGTGGAGCTCGGCTGTCTCAGCAGTGCCCTGAAGCCTGCCTCAGTTATACCGTGAAAGTGGTGTACTCCACCCTTCTAGGTCTTTTGATAAGTGTTTTGGCACCCCTGATGCCAAGTGGGGAATTCCCCAGGAACATACCTGTGGGTGGTCCCTCTCTGCAGGCATGACTGTTCCGGTCATGTGTGCAGATATTTTAGATGTGTTTCCTTGCCAGATGTGTCTAGTGTGACTTAGGTAGTTTACCTCTTGAACCAAGGGCCATGGCTAACTGGCCACCATCTTGGTTGATCTGAGTAACTCCGTTTTGTTTTATATATTTTATGCTGTCTTGACCAGACCAATGATATTTTATTGGTCCTGCTCTCCACAGTGTGTTGAATCAAATAGAGAGCATTTTGAAGGTGACTGAAGTTTAAACATATAAGAATAAATGCACACTTTTTTATAAATAAATTCCAATTTTGGGGGATCCACCCTCGTATATGAAAATAGACTTTAAGTGGGGAAGTGTAAGTGAGCGTGTTATCCTCTGGTCACAGTTACGTGCTCCAGCCCATTTAGTTTCTCCAAGTCTCAGTTTCTTCTTCTGCAAGAATGGAAGTAAGTATGATGTGCCTATCAAAGGACTGCTGTGAGGAATAAATACAATGATGTGGATTGGGCTCAATTAAAATTCTGTTACCCTATAAGGCTTCTCCTAATGTTATTACCTCCTCTTCTCCTCTTCTTCTTCTAACTTCTCCTCCACCTTATAATAATAATGCCAATTATTATTATTATTATCATCATTATTATATTTTCATATTTAGGAAGAAGATGCTATTTGAATTAAGTTGAAAAGGCTTTATGTACCATGGATACCCATTAATTCAAGTTGATAATGTTTATTGAGGCTTTATTGGGTCCATAGCACTAGAATATATGCTGTATAGATACTGGTGAGTGAATACAATTTTCTTCAGTATATAATTTCATAAAGAACATCTTAATGTCCCCACCCAGGGAAAAATAATCCTAGGGAGGCAGGAGCACAGATGCCTGAGCTTCTCTCTGCACCTTCCTCCTAGCTGAAAGTAGGACCTTTGCTATCAGCTGCTCTGACTTCTTTGTACATAATCTGTCACAGGGCATCTCGTTATGCTTCCTCTTTCACCACTTCACTTTATCAATTTAATAACATATCCAGTGATTTGTTATTAGTGCTAAATATCACCTCAAGATTTTAACACTGATTCTATTTTATTAGATGTTTCATTTCTAGGATCTTGATGGTGAAATAGCTTGTTTTTAATGTCTACTTTTAAATTTTATAGAGAAATATAGCCAAGATAGTTTGTGCAAAATGTAAAGGATGAATGAATGAGCATTGATTTAATAATTTATAGGGTTAAAAAACAAAGAAAAATCTTTGTAAATTGAGAGTAGTTATCAATCTGAAAGTTTAATTATCTTGACAACAAAAAAATCACTTGTAAATGTCTTATGTATAAATACATGCAACCATAACTTTTTGAAAAATCATTTGACAGTTGACAGTACCTTGCTTTTATCTAAATGTCAAGTAAGAGGAAATATCATTCTCTACACTTTAGTCAATGCTGCATTTTGATTTTCAAGAAAATTTTATGCTCACAAGCTAACTTTATGAAACATATATAAGAATATAGTTCATTCTTTTAAAATTCTTACCATCATTGTGGTTTGTTTCCCTTATGGCAATCTAAAGAAGATTTATTCTTACAAGCTACTTTAGGTAGAATTTTCATGTAATTTTTATTCCCCCTTAAAAAGTGCTTTTTGACATCTTTTCTGAATATTTTCATTCTCACGAATATTCTTTTCTATGTCACTTTTTATTGAGCTGAAGATAACAATTTGATTTTGGCATGATACCAGTCTATATTTAGCATTCTGTCTTGTAAAATTCCTCTCCCCATCTCTTTGAAGGCTACAAAGATATGAGGTTCACTTTTTTTTTTCATCTTATGCTTGTAATTCATGCTATTTAATCCTAGAAAAAATAATTTTGTGTCTTTATGGAGTCTACTGTATCTCTAATTGCAAATTGCAGGGAGACATTTATTTGTCTGACAACCAAAAACAGGAATCTCAGAAAATTTTTTGATTAATTAAATATTTTGCAATTTATTTTTATGTAAAAATTTTATTGTATTCTGTTTTGAAAAGCACATCTTACCTATATGGCTTCAAATAAATATCTCATGTTAGGTATGAATCTTCTCATGGAACATTTGTATTTATAGTTTTGTACTCTCACTATATTCCTTTCCATTTATCTACATTACATTTCCCATTCTTGTTAACCTGGTTGCATCACTGAATTTAAATCAGTTACATTTAAATTTGAGGCATTTTTCTTTAATTTGTGAGAATTTTTTTTAATCTAAGTTGTTAAAGATATAAAAAATGGAAAAGTCAGCTGTTATCCTGAAAAGTCTCCAATATTTTGACAGGGGTCCATTTCCCTAGCCCCCCATATGTGTATGCAAGCATGTGTATGTATGTGTTTTATCTGCTAATCAAAGCTTATTTGTATTCATAGTTCTTAGAGACACTTTAAATTTTGCCCTTTTTTTATTTAAAGAAAGAAAAAGCAACAGATGAAACAGGCTTTTACGTTCAGTATCGCTATTGCTACAATAGTTAAAGTGGTGTGATATGGGATATCTGCATGAAATATTCAGCCCTGAAATTCTTTTGTATTGGAGGTGTTCATTTTCTAAAAGCCTTTTAGGGAAGTGTAAATATTTTCATCTTGAATTGGATAACATGTTTATTTTTTACTTCTAAAGATGAATTTATTTAATCAGATAAGTTATTATCTAACCAATAAGACCGGGTGTGAGTTAGAAGTACGTGCTAGGTACAGAGTATGAGCAACTGTCTAAAGATGGCTTTGAATGGGAGAATTAAAGAAATAGTGATGAATTGGAGAAAAACTAAATATTAATAATAATGATTATAAGCTATTTCACAGTTTATTTTAGGGTATTCAAAATTTTAAAACATAATTCAAAAAAAGATAAAATTAGTTTATTTTAGGTCATCATTATTTATTGTTTGTTTGAAAGCTCACATTTGTTAAGTTATATATCATGTTATTTTTTGGCCTAAGCAGTTTGAATGATGCTTTCCAAAGGTCCAGCAAAAAAAATGAATGTTTCTTTGGCAATGGGGTAAAATTTCTGGTTCAGAAATAATCCAAGAGGTTTCCCCATGTTAAACACTGGAACCAGATACTCATTGTTCATTCATATATTCAAACTTCTTCTACAACCAACTCCAGGTTCCATCTTTGAACAGATGAACAGGATCTGGTCCTTTCCCTCAGTGGATCATCTCTACTGGTAAATGTTATTTGTTGGGATGCATATAGCTTACTCCTCTCACTATGTTAAGAAACAAGTATAATAATTTAGTAATTACAAAGTGGAAAAAGTACATGTATAAATATTTACAACTATGTTCATTTGGGAGGCAATAAATTCATGCAACACTCTGGATTTGGGGAATGAGGTCTCAATGAATAATAAACCATGGTTCTTAGTTAAAGTGCATTATTTTATCTCTTGTATACTGAGATTTGATTTTATGAAATACCTACCAGAAAACATAATTAAGCAGAATAGCAGGATATATAAACATTCAATTTTGCTTAATGAGCTTGGGTCAGTGTTATAATATGGCAATCACTCAATATTCTCTTCAGTAACTTAGTTGAAGTCATTAGCATATTTATTATACTTATAAATTTTAATAAAATCCATTATAAAATCCCTACCATAACTGCCAAGTTCATGGGTGCCACCAGCCCATCAGTCCTTTTTCGATCTCCCAGTCTTTATCTCTCACTCTATACTCCGAATTCATGGCTCATTTTTGGGTCTCTTTCCCACAATATCTCACATGTCATTATTTTCACCACTTTTTTTATACTGTCTTCTTCCAGATTTTATTACCCATAAGCCATTCTTGCCTGGTAGACTTAATCATAGATTAATCCAATATTATTAGTTCATATTCTTTTCTCTGTCAAAAACATGTCTCTCCTTTAACTCTCTCTATCCCATCCTATTTCACTCCTATTTGTCCATTACATGTTAGCTAAAATATTAGTTCCTATTAAGTAAACCGTTTCTGTTACTACAAACTAGGTTGTGTTACCCTATTATTGTCTTTCAAACCAGCTTTGAATTCTTTCTTTACAGTAGTCCAATTATAATTGTTTGTGTAATTTTTCATTTGTTTAATGTTATTCATTCTTCTAGAATATTTTTGTCAGAAGTGCAGTGTCTTTCTTGCTTATACAGTTATCCAGAGCATACAGAGAATTTAATAATTTATATTAAATGGATGGATACATATTACATCTGCTCTAAAATGGAAATAATCAAGAATACATGGGTAGTAATACCAGAGATATTGTGGAGGATACCTCTATGATCTCTTCAAATTCTGAGTCTGTGCTCTTTCTAGATGAGGATGAAAGAACAATTAATATATCTACATAATATGGGTATCATAGAAAAATACAGTAATAAATTATATATTTTAGTAGTATGAATCTGAAAATTGTAGTATTCTCAATTAATATGAATATGACATCAATTTCACTTTTTGTTTAAATCACATCTTGTAGAGTGGGACCGAATACCAACAGCGTAGACTAAAGCAAGCATGCTAAAAGAGAAAGGAAAGATTGGAGGACAGCAGTATGAAAAATTCAGGTCCAGGTGTAGAAATTGACCTCCATTGATGAAAAATGGATTATGGCTCATGCTGCTTATTGTTGACCAATAGTTTTGCCCAGATGCCCATTAATCCAGAAACGTGTTGAGCTGCGTATGACTATAAAGTAGAGTTTGATCCCATATAACATGGACTACGTTCTGTGAGGAATAAAGGACAGGATTTCTAAGAAGCACTTGATAAAATCTCTAGGAAAAAAAAATCTCTAGCTTCAGAATTCAGGCATCCTTGAGTGGAAGGAATTATAAATTCTGTATTCTTGGTTTGAATTTTTTGTTCATGGTACTGTTAGAGGATTCCACTTTCTTATCAGCAATGTAGCTTGATGGTGAGTATCTTGTGAGAAATATTAATAATATAGGAAACTATATTTGAGAGTGTCTGTCTATGGGGAACTTAAATATATTCAGTTTTAAAAATATCACTTCACTTCTATTTAATAGTATGATATACCTCACAAATGATCTAACTGTTGTGACTAAACCAAGGCATAGTGAAATAGAAAAAAAGTTGTCTTGCCCAATTAGCACAGCAAGTGAGTTGTCTCACTCCAGCATGTGGTAGGTAATTGTACACAAAATGCACAGACCCTGCTGAACTGGCATTAATTTGATTCTTGGTTACTATCACTGAGGATTGCATTATAGTCCTAAATTAGCCAAAATTATGAATGTCCCTGCTTGACCACTCTTTGAATATAACTATAATAACTTTTGATAAAGAGTTCATTTCTTTAACTGCCCCTGCCATGCCTTTCATAATAATGTTTAAAAAAAAAAGGTTTAAATTGTTTGGCTCAGTCTATGAATAAACAAATTAACAGTCTATAAACTTGTCAATCTCTTTTTAGCATTAACATGGTTATAATTATCTTGTCTTGAGTTACTTATGTTTATATTTATATCCATATCTTTCCTCAAAATTTAGAATACAATTAAATCCACTAGTTCATTTTAAGATTGACATAATTCTTCTGAGACTTAATGTTGTTTCTCATTTATTGAACAGATACTTCCACAGTAATTTATATGCACCAAATACTATTCTAGGTACTTTATAAGTATTAACTGTTAATCTTCATAATAGTTTAATGTGGAAAGGATGACTTCTGTCTTGGTTTTAGAGGAGAAGTTGAAGTGCAGATATGGCATGTAACTTGCAAAAATGTGGACATTTGTGAAGTGAAATAACCAAGATAGGAACCCAAGCAGCCTGGCACTTAAATCTACTCTAAGCTCTTGTGTTTTGCTGCCTGTTACCGAAAAAGTAATTATATGGCCTGACTGTTTGCAACCCCCAAGATTCACACATTGAAACTAGAATGTGAGGGTATTTGGAGTTGGGGACTTTTGGAAAGTTAATGGGTCGTGAGGTAAGAGTTTCCATGATGGGCTTAGTGTTTTTATTAGAAGAGGAAGAGAGCTTGCCCATTCTAAACTCTATATGATGTAAGTATACAATGAGAAGAGAGCTGTCTGTAAACCAGAAGGAGGGCCTTCACCAAGAATTTCACCATGCCGGCAGCCTGATCTCAGATGTCAGCCTCAAGAACTGCGAGAAACAAATGTTTGTTAAGGCGCCCAGTCTATGGTATTCTGTTATAGAGGCTCAAGCTGACTAAGACAGCAATGTTTCTCTGACAAATATTTCCTACATTTGAGGAAAATCAGTGAACTACTTGGTTTTCATTAGACATCGTGTTTATGTTATATTAAAATCTGTGTGTGTGTGTGTATGATATTTTAAATGCAGCAGATACAGTATTGTGGAAATAAAATTGATTTAAGGATCAAATACTTCTGGGTATATGCACAGATACATTACCCATGATACAGTGCAAGTTATTTTATTTCTCTGAGACATGGTTTCTTCCTCTCTGGGTTAAGTATTATAATTCATAAATTTCAGGTATTCATAACTGTTTTAGTATATGGCAGTATGCAAAACTACTCCTGATAACTTATTACTAGTACTACTCTATCACCTTTGTGTACCATAGTTCTAGCAGAATTTCTCTTCAATTCCATATCTATTCAAAAAATAATCAAAGTGATATATACTAGCAAAATTTTGTGTGTAAAAATGAGGAAAAAGTAAAGCAAAGGAAGCAAGAAAATTTAAGAATCAGAAAATGCTTTAAGGCAATATTATGTTCATAGCGTATGGACACATAGACTTGTATTTTATTTTAAAGTATGGATATATTGAAACAGTTTGATATATTATTGATTGAAATAAAAACACATTACCAAGACACAATGTAATGTTTTATTTCAAATATGAATATATAAACATTGTTTTTACATTCCACCTAACACATACTAGAAAATTCATAGTGCCAACCAGTGTTATCTCATTGAAAGGCTGTTTAACTTTATGTGAGCTAGATATTTTGCTAGAGTGGGTTATTGGTACTATATGGAAAAGGAACTAGGTTATGTTCTCCTGAGTTTAATATAAGACAAAAGTAAAGCATAGCATAGCTATCACATAATTAAGGTAGAACAAGGAGTTAAACCTCTCATTCTGATATATATTGATTTCAGAATTGAACAGAAAACTAGTATGAATGGAAATGACAATGCTGTAGGCTGTTACTGATTTGCAACATACATCTGGGCTTGTAATAATCTCAGTTAAGCAAATATTAATTATTTACTTCCACAGGGAAAGAAATGAAGTTCTGAATTCCCAGTTATTTATCAGTATCATTTTTTTGTAAAATTACAAAGGACTCACAGAGCAGCTGAATAAGCACTGTGTAATCACCAATTCCTATTGGGTTCCTTATGCATTTTTGTATAAAGAGGTGAAACCCCTAAAATAAAATAAACATACTCAAAACCAATTATTAATATTAGGATCTAATACAAATTTTTGTAAGTATGAATTTGTACGGTTTTCTTCCTGTGGTAAAATATGTATTATAATAATTTCCTAAACCCAAATTATTGTTATCTAGGTCCACAATTATCTTTAGATTAGAAGCTTCAGAAGGCATTCAAGAAATACTCATTGCTATACCTTGAAACTTTTTTTTAAGATTTTATTTATTTATTTTTAGAGAGATGGAAAGGGAGGGAGAAAGAGAGGGAGAGACACATCAATTTGAGAGAGATATATTGATTGGTTGCCACTTACACACCCCCAGCCAGGGACCTAGCCCACAACTTAGGCACCTGTTCTGATTGGGAATCAAACCAATGACCCTTTGTTTCAAAAGCCAGTGCTCAATCCACTGAGCCACACCACCCAGGACTATATCTTGAAACTTATATTTAGTTTAACTTACTCTTATTCCTATACTGTAAACATAAATTATAATCTTTGAGGAGTGGATTGCATTTTTATTACTGTAAAGACCTCTAAAATTATTTTAGTGATGATATTGACATCCTATATGTATACATTAACTTGTTTTAATCAATAAAATATCTTAGGCTCTGTGTTGATTTCCAATTTATTGATAAGTGCTTAACTACCTAGTCTAGCAAATCATATTTGATCAGTGTATAAGTTTCCTGTTATTGCGGTAACAAATTATTATAGACTAGTGACACAAAACAACTCAAATTGATAATCTTTATATTCTGGAGGTCATAAGTCCAAACTGGGGCTCATTGAGTAAAAATCAAAATGTCAGCAGAGCTGCATTTCTTCTAGAGGCTCCAGGGAATAATCACTGTGCCTTTTCCACTACCTAGAGGCTTCCTGTACTTCGAGGCTTGTAACCCCCTTCCATCTTCAAAGTCAGCAATTACATTGCTCAGTCATCTTTTCCTGGGCCTGATTTTCCTGTCTAGCTCTGTCACTTAAAAGTACACGTTTGATTACATTGTTCCCATGAGATAACTCATAATAATCTCCCCATCTCAAGATCTTTAGCTTCATTACATCTAAAGTCTGTTTTGCTATGTAGGATATTCAAAGGTTCCAAGGAGCAGAACATAGACATTTTTGGAAATGGGAAGGGCATTGTTCTGCCTACCACAATGAATACAGTATATATTTTAAGGGGAGGGGCACATAAGTAACCACCTAAACCAGGCTCACTTCCTTTCTTTGAAAAATATTCTATCTACAAGGATGCATTACTGTATTTCTCTTACTTCCATGTGCTTCCATAGTCCAAATTATTTCTCAAGCACACACACACATACACAAAATCATCATTGTCATCATCACCATCACCATCAAAATTAAGGATGGTTATCACAATCCTTAGCAAATAATTTGTAACTCTAAGAAATCTGTAGACTCACGGTTAAGTTCACGGTTAAGAATGCTTGTCAGTATCTTCTATGACTTGAATAGAAATGTGGATAAGAAAACCAGGGCAAGAAATCCTGCTGGGTGAAATGTACTTCTCTCCCTTCAGAAAAAAAAATTGAGGCAGGTTTTGTAGGAGAGAAAGGATCTCTTCTGGCAATTAAGAAACACAAAGGGTAATCTCAGTTCGTTATTCATGGGTTTCTAGTTCATGTTTTGAATCTCTGTGATGCCTGGCTACACTACCTGATTCTTGAGTTTTATGACAAAACAATAATGTGATGGAAACTGCTTTTGAGAGTCGAAATTGTGCACATATTGCCAATTCTGAATTCAATGACATCATATTCAAAGCATGAAATTGACTATGATAGGAGTATTTACACCATGGAAATTGGCAAATGCCATCAATGTAGAATAGAGAGTCATTTGTTAAATATTTATCAGCATACAACTAGACAGAATCCTAAGTCTTTCAGTTAGTTTCTTTTTCTTAGCAGTAGTGAGTTGAATCAGTTTTCTCACAGTGAAGAGCACTTTGAGGACTCATAAAAATCAAGCATAGATGGAAGAAATGACAGAGAATGAGGAGCTGATTTAAAAAAATTGTTCCTTAGTTGGCACATGTTTTTACTTATTTGGAACAAAATAATGTTTTGCCCTTAATCACAAACATTACAAATGAAAAATCAACCTTAAATGTATTCTATGCCAAATTACATGTGGTCCTTATCTATACATAAGTATTAAATACAAATGTTTAAAAAATGACAAATGCAAGGTAGAAATATGACATGATCAAATGAAGATCAGTTGCAGATTTTAAAAGCTAAACCAACCATTAATACCATTGACTCAGAAATTTTCTTTGAATTTGTAATTTTATTCTTCTTTTACTATAAATCACTAATAGTTCAGCAGGGATGACAGAGAATAATTAAGGGATCATAATTAGTTTGTAATTATAGTTTTTTCTGCCTCTAAACACAAGATACATTAGTTTATGAAAACTAAAGTAAAGATTTGGAAGGCTCATTTCATATGAGAATGTCTATTAAGTTATTCAGAAATGGATATCCTTATTAAAGAATAAAGATGTGATGCTTTATTTTTTAAAAAGTTACCATCACATGCACAGTGGTTTCAAAAATTAAAATTTAGAGCTTTTAAAGTAAGAAAAGGATCAACTTTCTAAATTATTTTGATGACATTTTAAAGAACAATTTATTTCTTTCAAACAGATGTTCTACATTCTATTTCAAGCCTGTTTTAAATGTTAAAAAAATGTGGAAACCAAATTGCAAGAAAATAGCTATCAGAGACATTCCTATAATGAACACACCAAAGATAAGAGAGAGTGATAGCAATTAAGACATTTTCCATTTGTTGGCATCTACCCTTGTTAACAATGATGTATTTAACTTGGTTAATTTTTTGTTCACAAATTTGTATTTTATATTTATAACCACCTGTAGTGTTTATGACAATGTGAAATAATAATTAAAATATTCCCTTGGAGCTATTGAACATATGGCACTTTGAATCCTCTGTTGATTTTACTGTGACACTGGTTCTATTTTTTTATATGTTTTCTCAACATGGTTATTTTAAGTTTTGCTAAAGCTTCAGAAGCAAGACAACCATTTAAAAGGAAAAGAATCAGGGTTGTTTTCTCTCTTTTCTTCCTTCTTTCCTTCCCTCCTTCCCTCCCTCCCTCCCTCCCTTCCTTCCTCCCTCCCTTTCTTCCTTCCTCCCTCCCTCCCTTCCTCCTTCCTTCCTCCCTCCCTTCCTTCTTTCCTTCCCTTCCCTTTCCTTTCCTTTCCTTTCCTTTCTTTCTGTAGGGGAATTGGCTACATAATGTCTTTGATACATGCTTTGTCCAAGCTAAAAATAAAAATATGACAACTTGATGTGTTTGAAGTAATTAGGGTAAGATGTCAACCTTTTCTAAATGCAATCAAGGCTGAGAGACAATAGACTCACATGCTAATGTCATTCAGTCACTTTATTTCAG
The DNA here is from genome assembly GCF_021234165.1 of Pteronotus mesoamericanus. Classification (NCBI taxonomy): domain Eukaryota; kingdom Metazoa; phylum Chordata; class Mammalia; order Chiroptera; family Mormoopidae; genus Pteronotus; species Pteronotus mesoamericanus. The sequence continues at coordinate 26,019,540 of NW_026555245.1, read as the reverse complement.
TGTGGCACATTAATTTTTAACAGTAATAGCCCAATATCTGGTGAATTATCTGCATATAATAGATTCTTTTTTAAATTTCAAATATTGGGATTCAATTTTTAAGGTGAGGATTGCATATTAAACTATATAACGTGTGAAATAAAAGCATCATCTAAGCACAGAGAGTATGAAATGTAACATTTTGAAACAACTGATCACCAAAAAGAGGCAGAATATTTGATTCAAAATCATCATGTGTTTCTAAGCAGTTATCATTGGTAAATCATTCACATCTTTTTCCTCAATACTGAAAATTCTTATGAGATATCATTAGACTGTTACAACTTATAATGGAAAAATCAATGCAGTAAGAAAATTAAATTTTACTGATAGCCTTTAGGCAAAATGCAATGTTAAAATGCATTTTAGCTTCCCATGTGGTTTATAGGCAAAGGAAGAAATGGAATCTGGGTTAGCTTGTCAGTGCAAAATATTTTTTTTTAGAAGCCGACAGGCCCTCCTGTGAACCAAACTCTTTCCTAATGCATTTGTTTCTTGATTACTTAATAATGTGAAAATAACCATCCTAATTTGATCATTTGAAAGGTCAGAAGTCTGTTCTACTTAAAAAAAAATCCCTAGTCAAAATCAATGAGGAGGTTCTTCATCACGTTAGGAAGAGGAATTAACGGAAAGAAAATAGATTCATCTCCTGAGCAATGTAGTAATGACATGTGAAGCCCTAGGGAGAGAAAGGGTTGGCGGGGGGAGAGAAACAGAAAAAAGGATGGGGAGAAAGGGAGACACAAAGGGAGAGAGTGAGGCTAAAAGAGAAATTTCATCAAGCCGCCACTTATCTCATGAAGATGTGACACACAGACATTTGAGGTGGTTTGTAATCACCATTAAGTGGCCACTTTCCTTTGTTGGCAGACAGATGTAACAAACATGGATTGACATTCATGCATTTCACTCATCCCACATCTATAATAAAGTCATGCTTTATATGAGTGATTTAAATGGCTATGTTCTTTGCTTAATTACCAAGGCGAATGTGCACAGTTAATTTCTAGATCGTAAACAAAGACGCTAGTGGTTTACAACTTATTTTCTGCTTTTGATCATGACTAAGGAATACATTTATTCCCTTCATAAAAGGCAATGACTAGGTAGAGCACATCATTTGTGTTTTCAGTTTTCTCTTCTTTATTTATTTTGATTTAATCTTTATTGTATTTTTTCTATTGCCATTTAGTTCCTTTAGACGCCCCCCTACCCCCAGCAATCACCACATTGTCATCCATGTCCTTGAGTCCTTTTTCCTTTTGCTCAGTCCTTCTACCCCCTGGCACCACCTACCCCAAGCTGTCAACCCGCTCTGCATCTATGAGTCTGTTCCCCTTTTCCATGTTAGTTCAGTTCATTAGATTCCATATATGAGTGAAATCATTTGGCATTTGTCTTTCTTCTGACTGGGTTATTTCAGTTAGCATAATGTTCTGCAGACCCATCCATACTTTCACAAAGGGTAAAATTTTCTTCTTTTTTAAGGCCAAGTAGTGTGCCATTGTGTAAATGTCCCATAGTTGTTTTACCCACTCATCTGCTGATGGGCATTTGGGCTGCTTCCATAGATGATTGTAAGTAATGCTGCGTTGAACATAGGGGTGCTTATGTTCTTTCAAATTAGTCTCAGAAATTTCTATAATGTCATTTTAAATTTTTTGTAGACAATAAAATGAGAAAAAAGTTTAGGCAATGACTAATTTAAAGGTGCAGGAAGAATCTAAGAAATACATTCCAACCAAATATAGTTTATCTAAAGTAATAGGAATGTGATATAAATTAATACAGAAAGCATGCTTTTTAAAACATCATATAATGATTCCTTTTCTTAATTTTGCTCTAAAAACTTCCTGTTTGCATTGCTTAGGCAATCCAAGTATCTTAATGAAGTTTAACTCACACATTTATTGGAATAGTGAACTTTTTATATCTAAACCAAATCTTAGAAATGATATAATTTATCTGTCTTCCTAGTTGCATCCTCATTTTACTAATAAAGTGAAAATGATCTGTGGTTTCTCCATCATCATAGCTTTAGGATACTACTCTGAACTACTTAGTGAGTATGGTAATCATTCCAACATACTGTACTGTTTCATTATTGAGAATAAATGAGCATTTTGAAGTTCATTTTGCAATTCTGCATTCCTGAAGGCCAGGGTAGAAACAGTAGTGAAAAGCTTGAAACTATTAATTTGAAACAATAAGACTGGGGGCAGAGATAGACCATAAAGCTATACAAGTCCTAAGTTAATTTTATAATCATTTAGAGAAAATAACCAGATATAGTTAAAAGTATTCACACATATCTGTCTACTTACTTACCTATGTATCTGTTTATCTTACTAAGATGTTCTAGGCTCTGTTTTCTCACCAACTTCAATGGCATTTTTATAAAACCATTGTATTTGTTATAAATGTTCTACAAGAACATTTCTTCTGCCTGTTTGCTCCATTATCTAAGTATTTATCTGAATTCTGATTATACAGTTCAAGTTATTGACTAAGACCCACTTGTAGCAAACTCCATGCACAATCCATGATTATCCATCTCTATCCTGCTTCACTGTCCTACATTTATTCTTATTCAACTTTTTCACCCTTCTCATGGTTTCACTGAAAATTTCTGTTCTCATGTGCCTTACTTCTTTCTCTAATCTTTGAATTTCCTCATTTTCTTATTTATTTATGTATTTATTTGTTTATGTATTTACTCTTCTTATTATTTCTCATTCTAAAAATTTTAGGTTGGAAATAAATTTTGTGTTCCTGAGAAAAATGACTTGATATGTGGAATAATGTTTATATCTGAACCCAAGTGTAGAAAATTACTAGATATATACACAGAAATAAATTTGTGAATAAAGGATTTCCAGTTAAAGACTCTTTCATTTGGAGCTAGATATGCTGTTATTGGGATTAAATAACATTCAATATTTGTGTGTGTTTTAATGTTGGAGTAAAACCCCATTGAAATATGCATATATAATAAAATCATCCTGTTAGTAAAATTAACATATATCTTCATTTCCAGGATTTGGTTTCTTGTTCTCTTATTTTCTTTTTAACTTTTAAGTGCAGTATATCAGGAGCTACTTCTATAGTCACAAGTCAGATATCTGCTAATTTAGTTGGGGGTTCCAAAGATTCTCTCATATGCTAGTTGACAACTCAGTGATCACTTTCCCACCCAAACTACAGTAGTAGTTCTGCATAATACCTCATCTGGAATAAACACATTTTACCAGTTTTTAATGTAAGTCCTCTAAAACATAGTCATCGGCAACTAGCCTAGCATGTGAAAAGAAGGAAGTGAGATTTGAGGATGAACAATAGTTCCTTTTGGTTCTAGAGAGAAAGAAGTTTGACCCCAGAAATGACACTTTTATCAGTGAAACTGTCCACCTTCTTCCTGTCTGGGTGTAATGTATTTGCTTGATTCTTAATATTGAGTTGAAAAAGTTGTATGGAAATAAGTCTTAAGATTTATTTCTTACTCTGAGTTATTGATATATCACAGGTAAGAACAACTACTTTTTTCGTAAGACTAGTTTTTTCTTCTCCATCCAACTGCTGACATCTTTATCGTTTGGAGACCTGATGATTTGGCTTGTAATTAGCTTTTTTACATCATTGTTTTGTGTCTTCAGATTATCATACTTTCTTCCCATTTACCTCATAGGAGGAAGGTTAAAGAGTTGGTTAAATTACTTTCTTAACAGTGTAGTTTGAGACTATTTGTCCAAAAACTGTAAAGATTGTACCATCAGTGGCTTATCTTACTATATAGCACTTTGTACTTTAAACAACTCTTCTCCTCCAGAAACAATATGATTAGAAAAGAATCCATAAATTGTGAGCCTTTCTGGACCTACAACAGTGCAATGACTTAGATATGTTGGCCTGATGGTCATTTAACTGTTTCATAGCTTCAAAAAAACATTCATTTCACTGTAGTTCTCCATAAGGATCTTGTGTCTGGAAGAGTTAATAATTCTCTGAAAATACTCTACAGTACTGTCCTGAACAGGAGCACTTGGATCACAAATACTGAGAAAATATGGTTTGTTTCATTTTCTAAAAGCCATGAAGATAGCACTAAAAATAGCAAGTCCACTGTTCCTGTCACCCTCTCACATAAGGTTCTGTACTAAGGGGCATGCACAATAACTGAATGCTCTTTACATGACTGGCTTTTTACATGTGCAGTTTTAAGGTAATATTCTAGGGCAGTGGTTATGATCCTTAACAGATGAAAGAACTAAAGCTCACAGAAAACAATAAGATTTCAAGATCACTGATCTAGTAAGTGACAGAACTTGGATTTCAATCCAGACCTGCCTCATTACAAAAGCTAGTTTTCCTACTATATTATGGAAGACTGGAAATTAATGAAGCATGTGTGATATATGATAACACTTAAAGTAAAGGCAGGATTCTCTCAGATTATCATAAGGAAAATAGCCAAGTGATTTAAAATTAAAGTGTACTGAAGATAGGTGTAATGCAAATGTCAGAAGGCTGTAGCATCAGTTTTTAATGAACTGTCTCAACGTCTCTATGATGTAATTTTTCTAAGATAAATTTGTATATCAACTGATAATCAAATACAATCTGTTGGTGCTTTCATAAAAGAAAAACTACATTTTAAAAGGCGTTGTGAGTCATTAATATCACATATTTTACCAGTGTTATATATTCTTAAAAATTGCAAAATGTGTTGCATGTTATCTACAATGTCATAAATAATAACAAAGCACCACATTAAAATGCAGTAGTCACAAAGTAGCAAGGTGGATGAATGAAAATGTCAAAGGAACCAACAGCATGACCTTCAGATTTATTGTGCTGCATATTGTTAAGGGTTTCAGGCAGAGTTCTGGTTCTAGAATCTTATTCATTTCTATCTCCTACATTGGCCTGGACTGAGGGGACTGTACATGAAGAAAAAAAAAAAAGGAGCCATAGAGAAAGACAATCACCTTATTAACGACTGGGCAAACCTACAGGCATGCCGAGAGAGGTTGACTACATAGGAGCTAATGAGCAAGTAGAGCACATGTGGCCCAAGCCCCAGGCTGTAAGACATGGTGATCTGCAGCCTCCAGTAAAATGTAGCTATGTGATTGTCCTGGATTTGGATCGATCACATTTGCAAATTTTTAGCTGAGGAGGGGAATTGAATTGGCAGCAGGCTAGTCCTGGCTAGGAAAATGCTGGAGAAAGCTGGCCAGGGAATAAAATAAACTTCCCACCCCATGGTGTATGTGAGTCTATGTGCCTATATGAGTGCACATAGATGCACATGCATTTTTTCCAGCACTTGATCTACATTCATCTTCAGACTTATAATTCACATAAAGATTCTTCCATTTTTCCCCCTCAATGCCATCTCTAATTACCATTACCTTTCTTTCCAATATCTTTCTGTAGTTTTTGTGTTGTGAACAGTTTTGCTGGCTTCTTATATGGTTGAAAGAGAGTGTATTGCCAGAATATTAAATCTTAATTTTGCAATTGAAGATCACTATGATTATGTGTGACCTTTAGGGCAGCTTCTTAGAGTGACCACTGGGTAATATTTTATAGAGTTCTTAATAAATTGAAGCTCATAAAGCATTTTTTCTCAAACAGTAAAATATAGATATTTATGGATAATCCGGTTTACCAAAATAGGAAGTATGTGTAACAAATGCCCAAATAATCTAGATAAGGTTAGGGAAAGGGTGGAAATACAGGTAAGTGGATGGTCAATTCTGGTGCAAAGGACCAAATGCCATCATAGAGATAGAACATAAAAATCACCCATTCAAATCAAGGCAGTAGGGATATCAAATAACTAACACTCATATCACTTTAGATTTTGTTGCATATGTATTCTTTCCATCCATAAATATGCCTATGCTTAATACTTGTACAAGTAATTTTAATTCATTTAAGATAGAACACTTCAAAACATTATTTAACTTCAAAGAGACCGCATGAGTGAATAAAATAAAATTTTATCACTTTGAAGAAAGAAATATATTTATGATTAAATCTGACAAATTTAGAAAATGAGGGAAAAGTAGATTGTGGATAGAATAAAGAGTTACATGGCTATGAAAATAATCATAATAATTTATCAACCCAGATTCTGGATAAATTTGTTATTATTTATGTTGCATCTATTCAATAGAAATAAAGGCTGTTTATAATTGTATAACAGCCTTTGTTATACAAGCCTTTGTATATACAGATATATACACACAAATATACATGATGAATTTTCAATACTTTAGATCAAATGGCATATATGCAAATAGGTTAATAAAATAATAATTAAAAATCTGAGCCAGGACATGGAAGGAGAGAAGGAGCACTCATGTCAACCAGGATATTGATGTATTGTTAAATTTAGTAACAGTTTGTCTCCGAGTCTCCTGGAAATGTAGAGCAAAGACTTACACTTACCACATTGCAAAGAGCATGTCAGTCAGTTTCAATAATTTAATGATGGAAACTATTGCATTGATTTAAATTATGGCAGCCGTACACATGCATTTAGAAAGTTAGATATCAAAAACCAAAATACATACTAAAATTCAGAGATTCTGATTTTTTGTTAGTAGAGGAAGCAAGAATTTTTATAAAGCGATATTTACTTAGAATCAGCACTGCTTGTGCTGTATGTTAGTAATTTTTGCACTGTATCCCATTCAATCATTATGTTGCAAATAGATAATTTTAGAGAGAAAATTATGGTTATCAAAGAAAGACAAAAAGATAGGACTACAAGCATCTACCCTAAAACAATTAGAACAGCTTCAAATTTTTTTCCAAAGATTACACTGTGTTTTTTTCCCCATAAGATGGCTCTAGTAGTGCCTAATTGTCTTTAACTTCATTCAAAACAATTATGTTAGATTGTATTGTGACAAGTGTTATATCAGTATGCATTTGAAAAACACTTATCAAATTTGGTCAATTTTTATGTGGTCATTTTATCATTAAAGCTGGAAAAATAAGCAACATTTTTGGAAAATTGTGCTTCATTATTTTAAGAAAGGTAAAAGTGCAACAAGAACATAAAAGAAAAAAATAAATCTGTGCAGTGTATGAAGAACATGCTGTGACTGATTGAACATGTCAAAAGTGTTTTATGAAGTTTCATGCTGGAGATATCTTGCTGGATGATCCTCCGTGGTCCGGTAGAGCCGTTGACATTGGTAGTGATCAAGCGCAGACATTAATTCAGAACAATCAATGCTATAGCATGTGGAAGATAGCTGTCATACTCAAAATATCCACATCAAGCATTGAAAATCATTTACACCAAGTTGGTTATGTTAATCACTTTAATGTTTGGGTTCCACACAAGTTAAGTAAAAAAAAACTTCTTGACCGATTCTCTACTTAAATGTAATAAAATTGTTCCATTTTTAAGACAAATTGTGACAGGCAAAGTGGATACTTCACAATAATGTGAAATGAAAGAAATCATGGGGCAAGAGATATGAACCCCCTCCACCAGCCACACCAAAGATCGGTCTTCATTCAAAGAAGCTGATGTGTATATGACAGGACTGGAAAGGAGTCTTCTATTGTGAGCACCTTCCAGGAAACCATACAATTAATTCCAGTAAGCACTGTTCTCAATTAGACCAAATGAAAGCAGCACTCGACGAAAAGCATCTGGCATTAGTCAACAGAAAACACATAATCTTCCATCAGGATAACTCAAGACCGCATGCTTCTCTGATGACCAGGCAAAAGCTGTTAGTTACAGCTTGGCTGGGAAGTTCTGATTCATCCGCAGTGTTCACCAGACGATGCACCTTTAGATTTCCATTTATTTCAGTCTTTACAAAATTCTCTTAATGGAAAAAAATTTCAATTCCCTGGAAGACTGCAAAAGGCACCTGGAACAATTATTTGCTCAAAAAGACAAAACGTTTTGAGAAGATTGATTTGTGAAGTTGCCTGGAAGACAGCAGAGGATAGTGAAACAAAATGGTGAATATGTTGTTCAATAAAATTATTGGTGAAAATGAAAAATAGGTCTTTTATTTTTACTTAAAATTGAATAAACTTTTTGCCCAACCCAATACAATATAAATCTTAAAAAAGAGAAACTTTGATATTCTATTATTTTTTTAAATAAGCCATACTCTTTGCATAAGTAAAATTAAAATGTGAACATTTGTACGATTATGTATGTGTAATACATATTTCTTTTAATAATATTAAAATGAATTTTATTTTGATTTATGACAAGGTAAATTATAATTTAGAAAAAGTAGGGATTGTTATTTTATTCATGTTAAAAGGGGTTCCAGGCATATGAAATATAAAGATAATTTAGTCTATCTTTGTTCTTAAAGGTATTCATGGTCCACTGGGAGAGAGACAATATGCAAACTCACAATACTGATTAGTAACAGGAGAGAGGAAGGCAAACATACTATGGTAGCACATAGGAGGAGCATGTGACAGGGAGATTGTACAGGAAAGAAAGAGGAGATTTCACAGAAATCTTTAAAAATAAAATCTCTTGCCCTGGCTGGTATGGCTTCGTGAACTGAGCGCCAGCCTGCAAACCAAAGGGCCGCTGGTTTGATTCCCAGTCAGGGCACATATCTGGGTTGTGGACCTGGTCCATGGTGGTGGTGGAGAGGGTGCTCGAGAGGCAACCACACATTACTCTTCCACTCTCTTTCTCCTTCCCTTCCCTTCTCTACAGATACATAAATACAGTCTTTAAAAAAAAACACTCATATCTTAAATAAGTGAAAGTTAGTCATGTGAAAATAGAAGGAAACATTAAAAATATATACTTGTATGTATGTTTGTTTAACAAGGAAAAAATGAAAAAGTAAACATGTATCAGAGCTAAGAAATAGACTGTGCAAGGCTCAAATCTGTAAAGATATATAAGGAATTTTGTAAAAGGACAGAGCTATAGTGCACAAATTTGTTGCTACATTGGATATAAGTTAGGGATTAGTAAGAGAAGAGGCCAGGTTACTGACATTGTTACACATTATTCTAAGGAGTTTTTAAAAGTATATTTCCATATTTGGGGTACTTATGTAAACACAATTTTCTAAATTATTTTCTGGGCATCCTTTTCTATCCTTTTTTTGAATGTCTATCTCTTTTACAAGACCATAAACTTTATGAGGGCAGAATTGTTTCTAATTCACTATTCTTAGCAAATTATGCCTAGCACATAATCATTGCAACAGTTATACAAGGGGTGGGGGGCATTAAAAAAACAGGAATTATCTTCTGGAGAGTGGGCCCTTTGTGGTACAGGCTTCCGCCAAAGGGGAGTGTTCTAGAAACCCATCTGTATCCGTGTACCTGCTGGCATTATTGTGAGGCTACGTTCAGCTTCAGTGACTATTTTTTGAAGACTCTTTCAATGCATTTGCCCATTTCATGACAGGTGATTTATGAGGGCTGCATGTTCAGCAGTTTTTGACCAAAAATGACCTGATCCCCATTCCCCACCCTCCCTATTTACAAGATCTCACCCCGACTGACATTTTTTTGTTTGTTTGTTTTCCCCAATGAAAAAAGTCATAAGTTATCCAAGGGAAATGTTTTGCTAATGTGGAAGAGGTGAAACGAAATCCAGCAGAAGCACTAAAAGGCATCAAAATTTATGAATTCAGAAACTGTTTTGAGCAGTGGGAAAAAAATGTCTTAATAGGTGTAGTGCATCATATGTCTCGATAGGTGGAGAACACTTGGAAGGTGACTGAAATTTAAAATGTGAGAAAAAATACACAATTTTTTTATAAATGAATTCTGTTTTCTTTTTTTTTAAAATTTATTTATTTACTTTTTAAATACATTTGTCTCTGCCTTCCCCCCCTCTTTCCCTTGCCCCCTCCCACCTTCCCTCCCTCAGCTCTTCCCCTTTGGTTTTGTCCATGAGTCCTTGCTATATGTTCCTTGACTTTCCCCTTCCCTTCCCTTTCCCTGCCCCCCCCTTCCCTCTTGTCTCTGTTGATTTCTTTTCCTTTCAGTGTTGCTGGTCATATTTGCCTTGCTTCTTTGCATTGTTGGTTAGGTTCCGCTTATAGGTGAGATCATATGGTATTTGTCTTTCGCCCCCTGGCTTATTTCGCTTAGCATGATGCTCTCCAGTTCCATCCATGCTGTCGCAAAGTTTAGTACTTCTTTTCTTCTTTCTGCTGCGTAGTATTCCATTGTGTATATGTACCATAATTTTTGAATTCTGTTTTCTGTAGTCCTTCCTCATATGAATAAATTTTGAAGATGATGAAGAACCAATGAAAAGTTTTAATACATTACAAAAAGAGATATTAGAAGGGTGAATTTGAGCATCAGGGAGACAAGCTAAAATTCTACTTTAGTAAGTTAAGATGCGAATAAGTAGTGAATCTAAGATGTGGTTTGGACAGTTAGGTAGATGAAAAGGCTTTTTGATGAAGTAGGTCTTCAGATAGCAATTTGTGCCAAAATTGTGTATAAATTTCTATGTATTCCACATTTAATCTTTTATAAATCATGTTTATTATATATAATCATAATGTTTGTAATCAAGTCATGAGCACTATATGGTCTATGAGAAATATGTTACATTCTTTACAGGATGTCCTTCATCTAACAGATGAGAAAATGAGGCATAGAAAGTGACAAATTCAGCCAAGCCCTCTCTGTTGGACTTCACCCCCTTGTATAGTCAACCAGTTATTTCTGGAAGACAAGATCAAGTTAGGTGGTTTATCTATTAAATAACATTTAAATTATTTTCATGACTGTAATGAAAAATAAAATGAAAAAGAATGCTGATTTTTTTTTATTTGTCAAGATTTACTCATTGAAACAGAAGCTACTCTACATATTTCAGTTAGGGAAGGGGGCAGTACAGCAAATTGGTCACAAAGAATTTGAAAGGCTTAAATAGCATAAGGGAGATGGAAGTGGCAAGTTTGGGAACAAAAAATTATATCAGTGAGTCCATGAGTCTGCACTGGCTCTGTGATGTTGGAATGCTATTATAGTCAGTTCTGGATTCAACAAAGAATTGCCACCTCCATCAAGGCGGAATTACTGTAAAGGGAATGGTTTTTTTTTCTGAACCTGGAATAAATCACCTCAGCCCAGCTAATATTATGGCCATTGCCAAGAAATGGCTGTACTGCTGGTACTCGAAGAAGAAAGTTTCCTCCTTTTTTTTTTCTTTTTTTTTTCCTGCTTATTTTCTTCCAGTGCCTCCTATTGACAAAATTAAAAGGGAAGTCAGGAAGCCTATCAAGGAAGCCTGAAAATTATAGTTAACTGGAAACCAGTTCCATAAGTTTATTTTATTTTTTTAAAGATTTTATTTATTTTTTAGAGAGAGGAGAAAGGGAAGGAGAAAAGCATCCATGAGTTACCTCCCAACTAGGGATGTGGCCCACAACTCTGCATGTGCCCTGACTGGGAATGAAACAGGTAAGCTTTTGGTTTACAGGCCAATGCTTAATCCACTAAACCACACCAGCCAGAGTGAGTTCTCTTAGTTTAGAGTAGAGTTTAAAAGAGTGGGCATGGGTCTGGGAAACAACTGATAAAAACTGGCACAATTGAGATTTCAAAATAAGTGGATTGCAGAGTATGTCTTTAGGCAAGAACTCTGGCAGAGTGACTTCTCTCTGATGACAGACCATCCTTTTCATATTTTGGGGTAATGGATGACTGACCATATAATATAAAAGGATTCATGATGAGGTAAAACGTTAAGTAAGGAAGAAACAGTGATAAGAAAACAAACTATCCAATTAAAAAATGGGCCAGCGACCTTAGAAGACACCTCACCAAATAAGAGTTAGAGGTGGCAAATAAGCATATTAAAAGATGCTCTACATCATATGTCATCAGGGCAATACAAGTAAAAACAATGAGATGCCCCTGAAGCACACATATTAGAATGACTAAAATCTGGAACACTGACGAAACCAAATTCTGGTAAAAATGTGGAGTAACAGAAATTCTGATTCACTACTGGTGGAAGTACAAAGTGACATGGCAACTTTGGGAGACTGATAATTTCTTACAAACTAAACATACTCTTACCATAGATCCAGTGACCACACTCCTTGGTATTTATCCAAAGGAGCTGAAAACATGTCCATGCAAAACCCTGAATATGGATGTTTATAGCGGCTTTATTTATATTTCCAAAACTTGGAAGCAAACAAGATGTCTTTCAGTAGATGAATGTATAAGTAAACTGTAGTGCACCCAGACATTAGAATGTTTTTCAGAGCCGAAAAGAAATGAGCTATTGGGCATGAAAAGACATGGACTAACCTTAAGTGCATTATCACTAAGTCACAGAAGCTAATCGGAGAAAGTTGTATACTGTACGATTACAACTCAATGACATACTGGAAAAGGCCAAACTATGGAGACAATGAAAGATGCATGGTTGCTCGGGGTTGAAGGGAGGAAGAGATGGATATGTAGAGCGCAGAGGGTTTTTAAGGCAGTGACAATATACTGTATGATGTAATAATGATGGATATGTGTCATTATACATTTGTTCATAAGCCCATTGAATATACAATATCAAGAGTGAACCCTTAGGAATTCTGGTGATTATGATATATCAAATAGGTTTATCCTTGGTAAAAAAAATGGACCATTCTGATTAGTGATGTTAGTAATAGTGGGGGCTATGTATGTGTGGGATCAAGGCAAGTATAGGAAATCTCTCCACTTTCAGTTTTTCTACTTTCCTCTCAGTAAAACTGGTCAAAAAAATCTTAAAAATAAGGAAGATACAATGGAATATGTCTTTGTTCTTAATGTTATTAGTTCATGTTTTTCAAGTGTTGTACTTTCTTTCCAATTAATAACATGTATAACCTTTACTATTGCTCCTTAAATCAGAAATAAATAAAAATAGTAATAAAATCAAGGCATTCTTTATCATCAGTTGACCTCTAAAATACTTAAAAATATATTTTTTGATATGACAGAGGCCTTTATCGTCCTGCGTTCAGTGGGATACACTGTAATGTTTTACAAATGGAGGAAACTCTAAAACTGAGATCCAAAGTACAGCTGGGTAAGAATTTTTGGATTATGTAATTTTTGTTCTTTATTTTACAGCAGAGAAAACTGAGGAAAGTTTAGATGACTGCTCAAGTTCACAAAACAAAATGTGAAACAATATTTTATTCTCCTTTCTCTCTATTACTCTTTTCACTGAAACACAAAGATTCAGAAATCTTAGGTTATATTCTTTCCTCTGCATTTAACTACATCTGTAGCCTTGAGCACATAGTCTTTCAACAAATATTTATTGAATGACTGTTGTGTGCTGTATGGTACTCAGCAAATAGGAATATAAGGATGACAAATGCATGCAATTATGTTCAATATGGATAAGGTGCAGTGGACAAATAACACAAAATAAATTCTCTAGTGCTGATAATTAAAATTATTCAGACATATTAGATGGAATCTAAGGCTCTTCATGGTTGAAATTATTACATTTGCTCCTATATCTTAAATGCATTAAATCAGTCCTTCAGGTCTATTTTTTCTAATTTATAAAACAACACTGATAAATAGGTGCTACCATTTCCACTTTGCAGATGAAAAAGTAATTAATTAGCCCAATATTGCCACCAATTTAAAATATAAAACCTGGACTTTCAACCTTGGTAATTTCAGAATCTAGACTCTATCCAAAACACCAGGCTGCTATTGCTTTTCATTTTTGTTTTGAAGGAAAGTTTACATACTCATGGAACTATTAATTGGGAGAAATTCTTAAAAGTCAACTTTAGGCTCACTAGAAAATACTCACATTTATGCTTTCTCTGAAGAAAATTTTGCTCTACCCATATGCATTGCATGCACCAAGAACATGCTCCTTCCATTAGGCAAAAGTCCTCTAGGGCCCATATTAGCACCATCCAGTAGAAGTTTCTGCAATGCTGGACACGTTCTATATTTGCACTGTCCAGTATGGTAGCCCCATGTAGCTATTGAACACTTGAAATATAGATAGTGTGACAGAGGAACTGAATGTTTAATTTTAAATTATTTAAAACTTAATTTGAATGTAATTTAAATTTAAGCAGCTATGTGCCTTTTGAATATTTGGGACTTGGCAGGTTCCACTGAGAAAATGAATTTTTAATTTTATTTAAATTTAAATAGTCGTATTTGGTTAGTGGCTAGCAAAATGGCTAATGGATATTTCAAGTCTGCATGCACTTGAACATGTTGGAATGGATTTTAGTGGACCAGTGAAACCCAAACAATTGAATGCTATGTATATGTGCATGTGAAAATTTCTTTAGGTAGATTGTTCTATTAGATCCTCCAGTATTCATAATGAAGTATTAAGAAGTATTCCTTTCTGAAGGTTCATGGAAGGTCTTCATGTTTTTATAATTTATAACCCTTATATTTAACCTATATTACATTTGTTTCTAATTAAATTTATTGAGGCAACATTGGTTAATAAAATTATTTAGGTTTTAAGTGTACAATTCTGTGATACATCACCTGAATAATGCATTATGTGCAACATAAGAGGAGAAATTCCCCCCAAATCAGAATTAATTTATAAAAAATTGAGTATTTATTCTTAGATGTTTAAAGTTCAGTCGCCTTCAAAGTGCTCTCCATTTGATACAATACACCTATTGAGACAATTTTTCTACTGCTCAAAACAGTTTCTGAACTCTTCTACTTCGATGCCTTTTAGTACTTCTGCTGTGTTTTTTGTTTGTTTCACCTCTTCCATATCAGCAAGATGTTTTCCTCTGAGGACTTTTTTCATCCAGGGAAACAAACAAACAAAAAAAAGTCACTGGGCTGAGAATGAGTGACCAGGGAAGGCGGGGCACAGGGGTCAGGCCATTTTCGGTTCAAAACTGCCGACCACTTAGTGAGTTGTGGGGAGGTGCGCTCATAAATCATCCATCATGAAATGCTCAAACTCATTGAAGTAGGATTTTTAATAATTCTCATAAAACATGATGAGATGTGTTTCGTATGTACCAATCTCCCCACATTTGTTGCCTTACTTTCTGTGGTTTCAGTGACCTATGGTCAACTGTAACCTGAAAATATTAAATAGTTATTCCAGAAATAGTCTATAAGTTTTAAGTTGCATGTTGTTCTGAGTAGTGTGATGAAATCTCATGTTGTCCCTTTTCATCCCACTTTCTCCCAGTTGCACAAAACCTAAACTGTAATCAAAGTTTAAGTTTGATTACATCCCTTTGTCCAGCATTTCCATGTTGTATATGCTTCCTGCCCCTCCCTTGGTTATCAGATCCACTGGTGCAGTATTGCAATGCTTGAATTCTGTAATTCTTATTTTATTTAATAATGGCCTCAAGCTCAAGAAGAGTGATGCAGGCAATTCCAATATGCCACAGTGACACTATAAAACTTCTCTTTTAAAGTGAAAGGGTGAAAGTTCTTCACTTAAGAAAGAAAGAAAATAAGTGCACTGAGGTTGCTAAGATGTGCAGTAAAAACGAATCTTCTACCCTTGAAATTGTGAAGAGGGAAAAATAAACCTGTGCTAGTTTTGCTGTCACACCTTAAAATGCAAAAGTTAAGACCACAGTGCATATAAGCACTTAGTTAAGGTGTAAAATGCATTATATTTGTGGGTGGAAGATATGAAGAAAAAACATATTTTGATTGGTGGCAATATGTGGTGCCAGAAAGCACTGAGCCTATATAAAGGCTTCATTCAGCAAGGGATCTCCAGAAACAAGTGACACCAAACCATTTTTTTTTTTGCTATTTTTTTCTTTCTTTCTTTATTTTTAAATACATTTGTCTCTGCCTCCCCCCCCCCACCACTTTCCCTTGCCCCCTCTCTCCTTCCCTCCCTCAGCTCTTCCCCTTTGGTTTTGTCCATGAGTCCTTGCTATATGTTCCTTGATTTTCCCATTCCCTTCCCTTTCCCTGCCCGCCCCTCCCTCCTTCCCTCTTGTCTCTGTTGATTTCTTTTCCTTTCAGTGTTTCTGGTCATATTTTCCTTGCATCTTTGTATTGTTGGTTTGGACTGAAAACTATAAAAATTACCAGAGAAAGAGAGACCACATTCACATAACTTTTGTTATAGCTTATTATTCTAACTGTCCTATTTTATTATTAGTTATTGTTAATCTCTTACAGTGCATAATTTATAATTTCAACTTTATCACTAGTGTATGTATATAAATGGGAAAAAAACAGCATCGATAGGGTTTAGTACTACTATTCGTGGTTTCAAGCATTTACTGAGGGTCTGGGAATATATCTACTGCAGATAAGAGAGGACTACTGTACATAATTTTAAAAATATTATTTCAAACATGATGTGGAAAAAAGTTCTAATTCCAAGACTATGTTGTTTTTATGGTGATTGCTGATTTTCTTAAGCAAATATTTTGTTCTGTATTTTAGTAAATTAGGAAAATCGTCTTTAGATCATATTCTAAAATTCTCACTGAATCCATTCATCCATCCTTTCTTTAAACACTTGTAAAGGTAGTACTTTGTGCTGGTCACTATGTTCAGACCTAATGATACAAAAATAATCAAGAAATGTATCCTTTAGCAAGGATTTAGCTAGTAGTCTGTTAGGAAGACAAAAAGTGACACAAATTGTAAAACACAATGGTAAGTGCTACAATAAAATAAAAGTGAAGAGATACTGAATCCCTATTTAATGACAGGCACTGCGCAGTGTAATTATTTGCATTTTCTTCCATAATCCCTGGAGCCATGTCTTTCTGGTTAGTTACTATTATTTTATACATTTGACAATTGATAAAATACAAGGTGGTGTACTGTTAAATAACTTCCCTTAAGCCCCATAGCTGCAAGTTGCTGCACCCAGTACATTTTCAGGCTGGAGGGGTTGAAGAAAAAGGTCAAGAGAGATTTAAAGAAAGCAATGAAATGCGTAAAAGTACATTTCTATTATATCTCCTTGGTGGATTTGCTAAGCACTAGGGATTCAGGAATAGTGTCAAGACTCTTAAAATCAAATCAAATTAAATTACTTTTACCTGGACTCTGAAAGTATTATTATTTTCCCTCATCATCTACTTTTAATTAATATCCTATCTATATTGATCTATATCAAATATGATTGATTTTTTTTCAAATATAATTGAATTTTAATAAGTTATTTGGTGATGCTTCATTATATTATGCATATTAACATAGTCTTTGATTACTGTTTTAGAATATCAGTGACTACTTTGATCTTCTGTTCTTTAGTGCACTGAATCTGAAAGACACAAAAAGGGCTCTCTCTCAGCAGATTACCCATGTCTAGTACATGATCTTGCATATCTCAAAAGCAGTGAGGGTGGTTGGAGCCAACTGTATGTAGAGTTTGCAGAGCTCAATGTGAAATGAAAATTCAGTGGATGCTTATTTACATATTATTGAATGTAAACTGTAATTGAAACAAATAAATGCTAAACACAAATTGGTTCAGAGAATGGGGGAAAACACGATAAAAGCTTTCTTACTCATTTAGTGATGCTCACATAGGGTGTTTAAAAAAAAAAAAAAGAATTTCAACAAGTTCACAAGAGTACTGAGCCAAATGCAGGGCTCTGTCTGTTCAGAATGCAAAGCAATTGCATAGGTCATGAGAACATGAATTGAGCCTTGGTAATATTTTTCTGTAAAACACTGTGCTTTCTCAGAATGTGACCAAAATACATATGCTGAGTAGTAGAGAAGTTTAAAGCACCTGCGCCTCAAACTTCATGCCCTGTCTTTGGAAGTGACCTCCATAGCCCTTCCTGAAGGAGCTGTCCCAGCAACTCTATGTTTGTACAATGTTACTTTATATGTGGCTGCAAGTGATTGGTCCAGGGTTGAGCAGCTAATGGAAGCTGAGCCAATCAGATTTTTCTCTTGAGGAGTTGAACAAGGAACACAGGATCATATTCAAAGACTCTAAAGCACTGAAGTGGTGAGCTTTGGAGATTTGGAGGAATTCAGAGCAGCATTAAATGCTTTGTGGATAATAAAATTAAAGGAAACCTGGATCTAAAACATTTATATCAACTGTGTGTTGTGGAGACCGACAAAAACTAGAGATAGCAATAAGAGAAAAAGAAAGGGAGAGAGAGAGAGAGAGAAACAGAGGAGAGAGAGTCAGAGAGGAACTATGATGTATGGGAGATGGATATTCATTATCTGCTAATCTTTTAACAGTTGATACCGTGCCCTGTGGCTGTTTTATATATTTAAATGATGGGATATTATTTGAAATAAGACAGAAATAGATGATGATTCCTCTACAATTTACATGAAATTCTTTAAGTCCCATGTACTTTCTTTTCTTAATATAAATATTTTATTCTCGATATTAGTGGGAAAGCTTTAAGTTTTTGCCCATTGAGTGTGATGTTGGCTGTAGGTTTTTCATATATGGCCTTAATTGCATTGAGGAATGCCCCATTTATTCCCATTTTCCTGAGTGTTTTGATCATAAATGGGTGCTGTACCTTCTCGAATGCTTTTTCTGTGTCTATCGAGATGATTATGTGGTTTTTGTCTTTCCTTTTATTTATGTGATGTATTACGTTTATTGACTTGCGTATATTGAACCATCCCTGCATCCCTGGGATGATTCCCACTTGATCATGGTGGATAATCTTTTTAATGTATTGCGGGATGCAGTTTACCAATATATTGTTGAGGATTTTAGTGTCTATATTCATCAGTGAAACTGGCCTGTAGTTTTCTTTCTTTGTAGGGTCTTACTCTGGTTTTGGGATTAGGGTGATGCTGGCCTCATAAAAAGAATCTGGGAGTCTTCCCTTCTCTTGGATTTTTTGGAATAGTCTGAGGACAGGGGTTAGCTCTTCCTTAAATGTTTTGTAAAATTCTCCTGTGAAACCGTCCGGCCCTGGACTTTTGTGTGAGGGGAGTTTCTTGATTACTACTTCAAGCTCCCCAGCTGTTATCGGTCTGTTCAAGCTTTCTGTTTCTTCCTCCTTTAGTGTTGGAAGATTATACTTTTCTAGAAATTTGTCCATTTCATCAAGGTTGTAAAATTACTTGGCATATATTTGTTCATAGTAGTTTCTGACAATCCTTTTTATTTCTGTGGTATCAGTTATTTCTCTGCTTTCATTTCTGATATTATTAATTTGGGTCCTCTCCCTTTTTTTCTTGATGAGTCTGCTTAAAGGCTTGTCGATTTTATTTACCTTTTCAAAGAACCAGCTTCTGGAATGGTTGATCCTTTGAACTGTTCTTTACATTTCTATGTCATTCAGTTCTCCTGTGATCTTGATTATTTCCTTCCATCTGGTTGCTCTGGGATTTATTTGTTGTTTCTCCAGTTCTTGAAGTTGTAGTGTTAGGTCTTTTATATGAAATGTTTCTATCTTTTTTAGATAGGCCTGTATTGCTATGAACTTCCCTCTCAGGACTGCCTTTGCCATGCCCCGTAGGTTTTGGACTGTTGTATGTTCATTTTCATTTGTTTCCAGAAATTTTTTGATTTCTTCTCTTATCTCATTATTGACCCATTCACTGTTCAATAGTCTACTGTTCAGTCTTCATGAGTTTGCAAGTTTTTGAGGTTTCTCTTTGAGGTTTATTTCCAGTTTCAAGCCCTTGTGGTCTGACAAAAAGTTTGGTATTATTTCAATTTTCCTGAATGTGCTGAGGCTTGCTTTGTGTCCTATTATGTGGTCTATCTTTGAAAAAGTTCCATGCACATTTGAAAAGAATGTATATTTTTCTTCTTTGGGATGTAAGGTTCTATATATGTCAGAAATAGAACAGACATTTCAAAAATTTATATGGAACCATAAAAAAAAAAGCTGCAGCAATTTTGAGAAAGAAAAGCAAAGTAGGAGGGATCACAATACCAGACATCAAACTATATTACAAAACCACTATACTCAAAACAATCTGGTACTGACACAAGAACAGATCCATAGACCAGTGGAACAGAATAGAAAGCCCAGAAATAAGCCAGGGCAACTAATATTTAACAAAGGGGACAGAAGCATAAAGTGGAGCAATAATAGCCTCTTCAATAAATGGTGTTGGGAGAGCTGGACGGCTACATGCAGAAAATTGAAATTGGATCATCTGCTGACACCATAGACAAAAATAAACTCAAGATGGATAAAAGACTTAAATATAAGTCGCAACACCATCAAAGTCCTAGAGGAGAACATTGGCAGGAAACTCTCAGATATCCCACGCAACAATTTTTTCACCTATATGTCTCCTAAAGCAAGGGACATAGGAAAGAATAATCAAGTGGGACCTCATCAAAATAAGAAGCTTCTGCACGGCTAAAGAAAACATCAGCAAAATGAAAAGGGAGCCAACCATATGGGAAAATATATTCACTAATGATACATCAGATAGATGTTTGATCTCCACGATATGTGAAGAACTCACTCGACTCTACTCCAAGAAGACAAATGATCCAACCAAAAAATGGGCAAAGGACCTGGGCAGATGCTTTTCCAAGGAAGAGATGCAGAGGGCCCAGAGGCATTTGAAAGGATGCTCAGCATCACTAGCCATCAGAGAAATGCAGATCAAAACCACCATGAGGTACCACCTTACACCGGTCAGAATGGCCATCATAAACAGATCCACAAACAACAGGTGCTGGCGAGGCTGTGGAGAAAAGGGAACAGTAGTTCACTTTGTGGGAATGCAGACTGGTGCTGCCATTGAGGAAAGCAGTGTGGAATTTCCTCAAAAAGCTGAAAATGGAACTGCTTTTTGATCCAGTGATTCCCCTGCTGGGACTATACCCTAAGAATCCCAAAATGCCTATTCAAAGGAATATGCTCACCAATCTTCATAGCAGCACAATTTACAATAGCGAAGTGTTGGAAGCATCCTAAATGCCCATCAGTAGATGATTGGATCAAAAAATTTTGGTACATTTACACAATGGAATCCTACGCAGCAGAAAGAAAAAAAGAACTACTAAACTTTGCGACAGCATGGATGGAACTAGAGAGCATTATGGTAAGTGAAATAAACCAGGGGGTGAAAGACAAATACCATATGATCTCACCTATAAGTGGAACCTAACCAACAAAAGAAACATGCGAGGAAAATAAGACCAGCAACACTGAAAAAAAAAAGAAACCAACAGAGGCAAGAGGGAAGGAGGGAGGGGTGGGCAGGGAAAGGGAAAGGAAGGGTCAAAGAACATATTGCAAGGACTCATGGACAAAGCCAAAGTGGGGAGGGATTGAGGGAGGGAGAGGGAGGAGGGGGCAGGGGAAAGTGGTGGGGAGAAGGCAGAGACAAATGTATTTGGAAAAACAAATAAATTAATTTAAAAATAAATGAAAATATAAGATACAGAAAAACAAAAAAATATATATATATATATAAATCTTTTATTCCTGCTAATGTGACTAGGTTGTCATTCCTTTCAGTAAAATGGGCTGTGATAAATTATGGTGTGATTCCAAGTAAAAGTAAATTCAGTCTGTCTTTTATGAGTCATTACACTTTCTACTGTGAAAATGGTGAATGCATTGCAGTGTTTGTATTATTACTCATTTTGAAATTAACTAAGTAAATAAATAAGTAAACAGGTACTCAAAGTCCCATTGATTGGCACAGCACAAAAAATATTAATATATTAAGACAGAAGGTATTTTTTGCTATTATAGCCATGCAGAAATAATGCTTTCTGGTACATTATCAATTCCATACAATGTCTCTGTTTAATAGGAATACTAACTATACTTTTCTATTTCCTTTATATTATTTTTGGACATTCCTGACTAAATTAGCAATTTTTAATGTTATTGATTATGTTGATTAGCAAATCGCCTGTTTTATTTTTACTATTTTGTATCAATGCACTTTGTTGCAATTTCTAAAATATATCTGTACTGATACTTTTGTTTTAACCCATGTATCTGCCCACATATGTTGCCAATGTGTGTTTTGTTTGACAGGTATTTCAGTGAAATTTTGAGTTTAATGGAAATTATAAAATGGAAGAAAATTTAGTGATATATGTTTAATTTGAGTGTGAAAATGTCCTCATTTTTTCCTTAGACATTTTAAATGGTCTACTAATATCCATATATTATTGAATGTTTTTAATAATCAAAATTTTGAAGAATATTTAAAAAATTAAATAACATATTTTTAATAATTGTTTGTTAGGATCCAAAAGTGTGCAACTAATAGGTATTCTCATTGACAATGCTATTTCATCATTGTTTCACCAGCATAAATTATTAACGTTTCTCTTTATCCACACCTTTTGCTCTCTTTCTTCTTCTCTGTCCATGTACATTTTATTTTGTTTACTAATTTTACATTTCCTTAGTATTCAATATTCTTAGTGAATATCGTTTTACTGAACAACCATTGTAGGTCCCTAATTTCTTATATCACAGTCAGTTTATCCTAATTATTGCTTTTCTAGTGTTTTTGATACTGTTTGTCTATAAAACTTTTATTTCAAATAACTTTCTGAATATACCAGTTATTAGAGCTCATTCATTATCAATTAATTTTTTTTATTTAGAAGAGAATACTTGTTTCAAGGCAAATAATTACAATAATGGATAATTTTGCTTTTTCAAGAGACTGGGTTATTCTAATCCCATTTGACTGAATGCATTTTTTAGAGGTGATGAAAGGGATGCTAAGGCCACAAAGAAACCCAAGTTTTTCTAATAGCTTGGATTTCAGCCCAGAACTGCAAGAGAATACCTCCAGTCAAGTTTCAAACACATCTGATAACTAGCTGCTTTTGTATAATAGGTAACATTTCCCTACCTACTGATACAATTCAAAGTAGAATAAACCATTTCTCACCTATATGATGAAATGTTTTGCTAATTTTTTTACTGTACCTAACATTGACAATTTTATTTTCTTTTGGAAACTGCAAAAATCTTCTTATTTAACATCTATGTTAGACTTGGTTTTACTTAGTAAAATTGGATAAAATATGACTTGGAATCAGGAGTTTTTAAACATTTAACTTTGCTATGGGAAGGTTTATTGGTATAGCATAAAGGTTTCTTGAATGACCTTTTTTATAAAAACTGTAGTTGAACCAACCAAAGAAGCTATATCATTTTCATAATTTAGAGTGATAGTAATGGATGGCAATTTAATAGCTAACACATTCTTTTATAAATGGTAGATGCCATGGTCTTTAGAAATATCTAAACCTGTTCATATCAACTGTCAAGCAATATATTATCTTCAGAAATGGGAATCATCAAATACTGGATGCTATTATAAATATAGAGAGTGAAATCAGAAATGTTGGATAATATTCAGTGATCAGAAAATTGAACTGTAATACTGAAATCAATAAGGAAAGAGTAAATCATTACTCTGAAACTTCTTAAGTATATTTTACAGCCATACGGGCATGAAAAAGAGTAAAACTAAGAAGTTTGCATATGGAAATTGTACATAATTCTCATCCCTTATTTTTTCCAGATTAAAAAAACAACAACAACAACTAAAGAGCCAGAAGATTATCCTATCCCTTTTCCAGAGGAGTGAGACTCATTGGAGAAGAAAAATAGTATTCTGAGAAAAGAGCCATTTTAAATGAGGAAACATATTGCTATTTAAGGATTAGGGATTTTGGAGTTCAAATGTATATGCAGAGGGCTTGACCATTAAAGCTCTTTGTCCATTATATTTGGGATGGGTATTTGAATGGGATTAGGAGATTAGGCCGTTGAGCCCTGTGATGGCTCCTATATGGAAGTGAGACAGGCAAGCCATGTCAGAGAGATATTTTTCACACTACCTCTCCAGGGGGTGATAAAAGGGATATTAAGAGAACAATATTGCTGGGGAAAAAAATAGCAGTCTTTCAGACATTTGAAAGTAATGATAAAAAGGTAAAATGTATCCTCTGTCCTAAAATTTTCAATTCTTTAAATCTAATCAACAGAGATACCTGTACAAATGAGCAAAAACCTGTATTAATAGCATTCACTAATCAATTTGTATAACTGCAGTACTAAAAACACCATAAAAGGGAAGTGTAGGAAAAAACATTAGGTAATTACTATATACATGCAAAGTCTTTAAATACGATCAGTTGAATTTATATATGCCACTATAGAGGTTTTAAAATACATTGAAACATTATAAAGCGAGGTAAAATTCACTGCATATAATATGATTTTATTTGTGTTTTAAAAAGGAAGTGTTATATTTGTAGGAGACGTTATCTACCTGCATATTTGGAGAAAATTTTGGAAACACATAGAACAAATGAGATACAGCTGTTTCTTTTAGGGATACAATGCAGGGGAGAGAAGAGGATTAATAGTTATTGTCAACTATTTTGTGCTGCTTGGCTTTTATATGTATATACATTGCTTTTTAATTTTTTTTTATTTTTCTTAAAGATTTTATTTATCTATTTTTTTTTTAGAGAGGGGAAGGGAGGGAGAAAGAGAAGGAGAGAAACATTACTGTGTGGTTGCATCTCACATGCCCCCTACCAGGGACCTGGTCTGCAACCCAGGCATGTGCCCTGCACTGGGAATTGAACGGGTGACCCCTTGGTTCACAGACTGGCACTCAATCCACTGATCCACACCAGCCAGTAATTAAATTTACTTTTTTAATTAAAAAAATAAATATAGTTAAAATAATCTCACAGTCTATGACTTGATCCATATCAGTATATTCACAGTAATTTTAGCCTCTCTTTCTTTTTTTTTAAAAATCCCCAACAAGGCCCTGGACACACTCATAAATGTCCCACCTGCAACTGTTACATCTCTACTGCCTTTTGCATTGCTAGAGCCTGTTCTGCCTCTTATATTCTGGCCTTCCCGGGGCCAGGTAGACTGAGGTATGACAACTCTTGGTTGAGATCCTATGATTCTCTGAATAGAGGCAATGTAGACATCACTATGTTGGGCTGAGGACACTATCAACAGGATGCATGGATTACGCCTCAGCCTAATTCTTTTGTCTAACCATAAACATGATTAAATATACTGTGGGACAAACAGTCATCATAAACCCTATCATCTAGGAAGACTGTAGCAAACAACACAAAAGTCCCAGGAATCTAATGCATCTATTTGTGATATGTACAAGACCCAATTTAGGGATAGGGTAGGTTTCCTTTTCTGTATATGGAAAAGGTAGGAATGCCTCCTTCTATAGGTAGCTTGCATCTGTGCTGTTATCACCTTGCTGTGTAAGGATACTGTTGCTTCTCCAGTGTGAGAATATTTTTCCTCCCGTGGAAAAGCAGTATTGCCATTTCTCTCTTTTCACTAGAGTACTGAAGGAAAATAGAAACCTCCTGCCATAAATCTACAATGGCCCTCTTCCACTCATCTGTGTTATTTTTGCCAGAAGAATGGAAGTTGGAGACAGAAGAGATGAATTGACTGATGTAAAATAAATAGTAGTGGAGATTTAAATGTGATACATATGAGATTCTTGAAGGAATAGAAACAGGAGGTAAAAGCTGATAAACTTGGCAGAGACAGAGCAGGCAAGAGGCTGTTAAACATGATCAAGTAGAAAAAAAATAGTGGAAGGATGATGATAGAGTCAAAATAATAGCTTTGAGACAGTAGCATAAGAGTTTAAGATTTCAACATTCATGCAAGACTTGTTTTAATGGTATGGGGCCCAAAGTAAGCATTTAAGAGTGTCGTGAGAGGTCCTTGATATATAGGGAATGGAGAAACCTTTGGACTGGTATGCAGAAATTCCCCAAAATCATAGTAAGGACAAAAAGGCATGGTTTTATTTTTCTTGACCATGTGAGGAAGCAACCTATAAGTCAATAGAAAACAGAAACAAAAAGGATTAGGTTAAGCATGATACTGGCAGAAGACAGTATGGAATGACCTCAATGCATCAATTTGGAGTTACAGAAATGATACAAGCATATCAAAACACCATTGACTGTGAATTCAAGTGTGTACCTCTTGAAATTACTGTTAGGTTATATTCAGGGAAAGAGTCAGTTGTGAATTCAGGCAAGATGATACTGAATCAGTGTTTTGAATAAGGAATATTTTGCTTGAAGACTCCAAAGGACCTGATAGAGAAATTTGATGGTACTGGTGTGAAGCTGAAAACGTGCATGCAAAGTAGAAAATTGAGATTAAGAGGATATGTGGAAAGAGTATTTGAAGTAGCCATGAAAGATGGGTGAGATGAAAGGCCGCATGTTTCCAATCTCAGGATTCTGAATTTGTCAATAAAGTAATCTTTGACTAGTTGTTCCTCAAAGGGTATGTTGTTACTTTTCAGCTTGGCTTCTGCCAAAGCCCAAGGTGAGTGGTCTGGAAGCAATAATGAGAAGCAAGGGAAATAATTATCATGGTAAACATACACTATTAATTGCAAATGTGTACTAAAATCTCTGTTATCAGAGGAGAGGCTAGTTTTCAGTTTCTGAAAGGCAAATTTAGAAATGTTTGGATAGCAATTGGAGAATGAAAGAAAGTTAATATCAAAGTGTAGAAGGCCATGAAACTGTAGACAAAATGGGCAATGGCAATATGGAATGAAGAATCTTTAGAGGGAGAGGAAGAGGTGGAGAAGGAACCCATATTTAGTCATTTGTAGCTAATGGACTTTTCCTTTGGACAATCAATTTTACAACAGCTATGATGGACAGTTTGATACATATTGCCAGCATCACACCTAAAGAAAACACCATGGGGTATTTCTGCTTTTCTGCCTCATGTTTTCTCCAAGTTATAGTCTCTTGACCCATAGATGTATATTCTGTGTGTATGGAGGCAGGGTGGAGGTTAATGCTCCCAAAGACCATCTTCAACTAATGAAGATGGCAAAAGGTCTGGAAATAATTTCAACACCCTCCATATCTTTCAATGTGACAATTCTGAAGTGGGTTTTATAAGACTACTCAAAGGGTCTCCACAAATCTTCAAAGAGGTTGATTTCCAGTTGCCCAGATCAGCAACCAGCTTAATGAGGCACATGTTGGCTTTCACCTTTCCTACTGCTTCACATCTGCTTCCTGGAGTTAACTCCTAAATAATAGAACTATACCCAAATGCTCATGTCAGCCTCTGATTTAAGAAAATCTGAATTAAGTACTTTATTTTTTCAGTAAACAATTTAGCAATGGGAATTTGTGGATAATGAAGAATGTTTGGGAAAGAAAACTGTAGTGAATGTTTTAGAGAAATTCCTTAGCACAGGAATGAAGTAAGGAATAGCTTTGTACTTGCTTTTTTAAAAAATTTTAAACATTTTTAGTATAAAATTTAGTAGCATCAATTATATTCATAATGTTGTACAAACATCACCAGTATTTATTTTTAAAATATTCTTTACTTCAAATAGAAATTCTATATTTGCTAACCAATAACTCTTATTTCCCCCTGTCCACAGCCCTTAGAAACCACTATTCTATTCTCTGTCTTTATTAATTTACCTGTTCTAGGTATCTCATGTAAGTGGAATCATACAATGTTTGCCCCTTTATATCTGGCTTATTTCATATAGCATAATGTTTTCCAGATCCATCCATGTTATAGCATATACCAGAAATTCATGCCATTTCATGACTGGATAATGTTCCATTGTAGTTATACCCATATACGATCTGTTAACTCATTTGTGTGTTGATGGACATGTTAGCTGTTACCACCTCTTTGCTACTGTGAATAATGCAGCTGTGCATACCAGTATACAAGTGTCTGTTTGAGGTCCTCTTTTCAATGTTTTTAGGTTAATAAGTAGAATGAGAACTGTTGGGTCATATGATAATTCTATGCCTGAGTTTTGAGTAACTACCATACTGTTTTTCATAGCAGCTGCACCATTTACAGTGCACCCAAGAAAGTATAGGGTTACAATTTCTCCACATCTTTGCCAGCACTTGTATGTGTGAAGTGATATTTCATTCTGGATTTGATTTGCATTTCTCTAATGGATAATGATGTTGAGAATTCTTTCCTGTGTGTATTGACTATTTTTAATGTCTTCTCTGGAGAAATATCTTTTTGATTCATCTGTTCATTTTTTAATTCAATTAAGTGGTGACATTAGTTAATAAAATTATATAGGTTTCAAGTATACAGCTCTATAACACATCACCTGTATATTGTATTTTGTATTTACCACCTGATGTCAAATCTTAATTATCTTCTGGAGGGTGGGCCTCTTGTATGCAGGCTTCCCTGGCTAGGTGAGTGTTCTAAGAACCCATCTGTATCAGTGCACCAGGTGACATTGTTGTGAGAGGCTGCATTGGGTTTCAGTGAATTTTTTTTGAAGACTTTCAACACATTTGCCCATTTCATGGTGGGTGATTTATAAGCACACCTGTCCATACTGCACTGAATGGTCATCAGTTTTTGACCAAAAATAGCATGACCCCCTTTCCCCACCCTCACTATTCAACTGATCTCACCCCGAGCAACTCTTTTTTGTTTGTTTCCCTGGATGAAAGAAGTCCTTCAAGGGAAATGCTTTGCCAATGTGGAGGAGGTGAAACAAAAAATGGCAGAAGCAGTAAAAGGCACCAAAATCGATGAGTTCAAAAACTGCTTTGAGCAGTGGGGAAGAAAGTCTCAATAAGTATATTGTATCAAATGGAAAGTACTTTGAGGGTGACTGAGGTTTAAACATGTAAGAGTAAATACGCAATTTTTTATAAATAAATTCTGTTTTTTAGTCCCCCCTTGTATTTAACTTCCTTTCCCCTTTACTACCTTCCCCCCGCATCCTTTCCCTCTGGTATCTACAATTGTCTTTGTCTTATCGTTTTTGTTTTTCTTGTTTGTTCATTTGTTGCTTTTAGTTTTATATCTAGTAAATGATTAAAATTATATTATTCTTGACTTTTTTTCAACTGACTTATTTTGCTTAGCATGAAATTATCAAGATTCATCCATGTTGTTGCAAATGCATTTTTTCTTATGTTTGAGTACTACTCAGTTGGCTATACCAGCCTGAATGTGCCAAATTTATCTGTACTTGCATTTTTAATTAGACAATCTCTTAGGTCATTTTTCTCTTTTTTCATGCGTGATGCACTTAGATTTCATTGTAATGAGATTATTATCTATGGACTCTCACCTGTACATCCTCATCAACCCCTCCAAAGGGATGAAATTCTTGGAAATATTCAAGGCATTAGGAACAGAGGGAAGATAAGAGTGAGTAACTTGATAAGGCAGATAAAACAGTTTTGATGAATAACCAGAGGGAGTTTGTGAGGGATCAGGAGACTGTCCTATAAGTCATTATCTCTTTTATGCCTCGTTATCCTAACATTTTATATGTTAATTTACTTTTTATTATTTTATTATTTTTTTAAAAAATAGTCTGTTGTTCTTCTCAAGTATAGCAGAGAACTCCTAATAGTTGTTATATACCTTCTATGAAAAAACACAGAACACATAAAAGTAAAGATGGTTCTTCCTAGATATGAAGATTTACATTCTCTTTAAGGAGGAGAGGTAATCTGGTATGGCTACAAACTGCTGGACAGGTACATGGTCCTCAAAGGACTAAAGCTGCCTAATGATCTTTGGCCCATTCTCTCTATAACTGTAAGTCAGACTTTGTTATCTGACTTTATGCTCCAAAATGCATCTAATCTCTGCTGGAATCAGGCCTGTCACCTCTCTGAGCCCTTTCCCTTGCAGAGGGAAAGGGGGAAACAGGTGATTGATTTGGACTAAAAAGCAGATTGAAGTCTTTCTCTATTTTCCCAACTCTCCCCTTCCTTTTCATTTGGCTAAAATCTAAGCCTTCCTGAGAATAGACTCTTGAAACTAGAGCCTAACTAGGGAGTCAAGGTTGTTAGCTCTGTATAAGAGTTCTGTCAGAGTTACCTAATACAGCATTCTATATATTCAACTACTATTAAAAACAATGCTTATATTAATTAAGTATACATGGTTAAGAATTAACTAATCCAGGACAGAGATAGTTATTATATGTTCTACTCCAGCAGTCCCCAGTGTTTTTTGCACCAAAGACTGGTTTCATGGAAGACAGAGGGGAGAGGGAAAGGAATGGGGGCAGAGCCCAGGTGAGACTCACTAGCACACTGTGGATGGCGGGAGGGGACAGAGTTTTACTCACCTGCCCACTGTGTATGAGGGGTGGGGAGGGGGAGACAGGAGACAGAGCTCAGTTGAGCTTCACTGGCCAGGGGAGGGGGGTTGAGGACCCCTGATCTACTGTACTGTTATTTTGTAATTCTGAGTACTGTACGTAATGTATATTGCCCAAACCAAATAGCTATAAATTTATATAATAAATAAAACATTGCCTTTCTTTCTCAGTTGATCAAAGACCACCAAATGTAAATTTGACATTGTTGTGTCAAACATGAAGATGCTTGTGGGAAATGTTGAAGCAGACACGTGCAAACTTTTTCTTTTATTTTCCTGTGTGATTTATTGGTTATGTGTTCACAGTTGGTTGCTACCCAAAATTTGATGCACATTAACCAAGTCCTAAAGATCATTTACATTTCTCCAGTGAGATATTGTGCTTCTTTTCCCCCATGGAGACTCTGTAATTATGCTGAAACCTTTTGTCTGTGACATTGGCAGTTCTCCTGGAGTGCACACATCTTCCAGCATGCTACAGATGTTGCTCAATGTTAATCTAGTGGCAAAGGATGCCTGCGTTTTTTCACGTTCTGAAAATCACTAGTGAGAATCTCAGTGCTACCACTTTTATCTTTGCTTTAGAATTTGCACAAGTTATTCAAATCCTCTCTGTGAATCCTGGAGCCAGGGACACCACATGGTCAGTGGCTTATGATAAGACTCTAAGCTGTATTTTTAGGTCCTTTAGATATTTCACTTTGCAAGACTCTCACAGAACAGCTGAGCCCTCATTGGTGGTGGCTGAGCCCCATGGGTTCCCATTTTCAAGTGCTTAAGCTCCTATCGTGATTGATGCCATAGATGAAAACACATCAGTAGGCCTGATAGATGAAGTAGAAAATGCACATTTTTCCATTTAATAGCCATGTGGCAGAGAGTATCTACTTCTGTGTATGATTGATAATCAAAGTCTCATTCGTAGGAGATAAAAAGCAACACTCCTGTATAAAGAGTAAAAGAATCCTTAAATTTAAAAGGAGACCTTGTTTTACATATGTGCTTCAATCAACTAACATATGATTTTTTATCACCTCCCAGGCTTGTACCCAACATTAAACATGGTTAAATATTCTAATTTAAATTGTGCTTACCTCTTTTTGTAAGCTTTTCAAATGTTGAAGTTCGTTGTCTGAGAACTCTGAGAAGAGTCATAAAATGCGGTGACAATCACAGCTACTGCTAAAGCTCTGCCTTTCCTTCAATATCCCTCCAGATTAATCTGAATTACCATGGTTATAAATATATTTTTAGTTCATGATTAATTACAATCTTGAAGAAATCCATCACTAAAATTAGCGTTTAACTACATCTCTGTTAAAACACTATCACAACCAAATAGCATATTGTTTATCATACAATAGGAAGGGATAAAAAATAGATGATTGCCAGTATTCATTTCTTGATAAATCATCAAAAAAAATCTGTTACTGTTCCTTTTTCTATTGCTTTGTGCTTTCCTCTCTTCTATATTTGTAAATTTGAAAAGTATTGATAAATATACAAATGTTGGTTAAATCTACAATTATTTGAATACAGTTGAATACAATTATTTGAATAGAATTATTGGTATTACAAAATACTACTCACCAGAAGAATATACTAGAAAAATACATGCATTATAAATATAGTATGTGGATTTCCTATTTGCACTGAATGTGTCAGGTAAGAGGGGATAAAGTGTTTTTAGCTAACTAGTCAAAATTGCTCTGAAGAAAAGATGGTATTATACAATATTATAGCATCTGAGAAGGTTCCAAAAGAAGTAGGGTTTTTTTTTTCTTTTTTTTTTCCTCCAGCAGGCCCAAGAACATGGTAGTATCTTAGTGCTTCTACTCCAGACCAGGCCTGGTGGTAAAATTTTGCAGTTCTAGAAATGGGACTTTAGGACCATAGCTAGAGGTGATTAAAAGAAAATAATTGGTATTAACCATTAATCGAAACTACATGCTGTAAATGAATCAAGCTGGATATAAGTATAAGAACAAATGAGAAACTACTTCCAATAATAGAGTATTTGTCCACTGAAGCTTTTGTACAGTGTGCAAAATATTAATTTATCTACATGTACCTCTTGTATGTAATGTTTAAAGATGTTGCTAGATGTTGTTGTAATGTTTCTAGTGCTTTGTTTGATATATTAATTGACAACTTATTCTACTTCATTCACTGTGTTTCATTGACAAGCAAGCCATGTTTGATATAAGTAATTCAGGGCAGTGTATAATTTTTATACACCAGGGAATTATTTTGATCCAGGGAATTATTTGCACAATATACATTGTCTCCTTATTTTAACACATTTTAATTTTTCCTAGGTGTTAATGTTCTCAATTTAAAAATGTATTTATCAACCCATGAGACTGAGCCTTGGCCAATGGCCAACAAACTAGAATTGCTGAAATTTCTAAGACAGTTTTGTTTTTTTCCTTGTCACTTCTTTTTTTCTTTTGAATGATTTGATAGCTAGAGGGACTGCTTCCATCATGCATCCATGAGGAAAGATTTAAGAGAATGTCACATATAAAGGCTTTAATATACATGAGCCACTGATCTACACTAAGAGCATCTCTTTCCAGGATGTTTACATGGAAAAAAATAGATACATGCACATATAACTTGTTTATATGTCTGTGTTTTCATTTACTCATGCATTGAACCATCCCTCACTGATATAAAAACATTGGTACCAAAATCTCTTTATAGTTATTATCAGTATAAAGCAAATTGTAGTAATGTCCATTGCTCAATAAGTGTTGGTGAAAATTTGCTGGGCTAAAGAAAATAAAGATTATTTTGTCTGCATTACTTCTTAGATTAATAAAATAAGTTGCATTTTTGTTCTTAAGAGGGAACTCTACTATAATATTCCAAACTAATTTGATTGGAGAATCCATTTTCAAAGAGTTTCTTCTGTGACTAGTATTCCATGGAATACTGGTACCAATGTAGAGAAAATCACATATAAACATAAATTAAATGTAATAGAAGATGGGAAGAGATTAATGCAAATAATTCTGTTGTTAATGAAAAAGAACTTTGCACAGCTTGGGATCGAGAGATCTCTTCTGAAGCAGATAACTGGTAAACTGAGCTATTTCTTATTTATTTTTCTAGTGTTAGTGATCTATTTATAATAATTTGGTCTATATGTATTTTATAACTTATTTTTGAATGCTTGGCCAATTAAATTCTGTATCCCTTGGACAGAAGAGCAAATATACCTAGATCAAAGTAAATAAATAAACAAACCAGGAATTAAAATAAGTGTCAGTTTACAAGCCCTTCACTATAACCAGATGAACTAATTGGCCATAAACCAGATTTATTAAGGCCTATGTGTATAGTGTAAATAGCCCTTTTCAAAATCATGCTAAAAATATCTAAAAGAAATGATCACTAAGTTTGGAGAACTGTGTAATCTAACAATACATTTTGCACTTTTCATATTCATAGCTGGCTACAGGCAGGCAAGGGAAGAAATCTCTTTCCCTAGCTTCCTTCTCTCAACATGGACCCTTAAGAGTAGGGTTCTTGAGATGCCTCTTGACATTCAGCTCTTATTCAGGCACCAGTTGCAGGCTCTCTATGATGATGGATCTATGGAAACTACTCCAGGGTGGGAGTTCCCCATGACTCTACTGCAGTTCAGTTTCTTAGCACTTTTTTAAAATTAGTCCAAAACTTAAACTTTATAAAGTAGAGGTGAGGGTGGAGAGAGAGAGAGAGAGAGAGAGATGGATGAATGTAGCCATTCCCTAAATCAGGAAAAAATTATTTGGTTCATTTGTTTATTTTTTACATAGATACAGGACAGAATTTGAGTTCCGAAAAATGATTACATGTCATTAGAATGTTTCCTACTTTAAAAAAAGTAATGTACAAAAATATTATTTTGTAGTTGAAGTAGAGCTAGTTTAGACCTTTTGCATATAAGCCCTCAGGCCAACTCATGATGTTGGCTATTACTTCCTTTGTCCAAGCTGCTTTTTGGTCAGTAGGAAGGAAATATGCTTTTCAAAAAAAGGATGCTGTCAGACTGCACATCTGGTATTGATGGATCTTTTAAAATGATTTCCTGACCTGATGAGTATTCAAAACTGGAAAGTGGTTATAGTCCTACAGCCTGTTTAGCAAATGATAGGTGATAATTCTCTTCAGATGTAGTATAAATCACTAAAGACAAATTACTTCATCCTACCATTTAGAGACATTTAAGTCACATGATTTAAAATATGCTTTTAAGTAGACTATTGAAGGAAAAGAACAAAAATCAAAGGTATTCTAATATAGTATACTGGTAAGCTCTGGTACTGTTTTTGCTTCTGTTTAGACTGTACATTTTTTAGTCTTCTGATTTAATCTCTTACAAAAGAGTAAAATATTTTAGGCAGTTTGATGAAATTCCATCCCTGTCACAGTTTTATCTTCACCATTTAATTACCAGGGGCATCAATAGATAATATTTAAATATATGCTTATGATATGATAAAGACATACTTATCTCAGTTTTACCATATTTTTTATATATACACATATGCAAGTGTGTGTGTGTATAAAATATGTGGAAAAGCATGCTTATAGAGAGGGGCAGTTATTTTTCCTTATAAACAACAATTTTATATAATTATTATTTACACATTTTTAAGACTAGGATGAAATGTATTTAGAGGAAGCAGTTTGAAAAATGCCATTGAAGTAATGGTCAGATCTTGAGACATGCGTTCATAGAATGAAAATTTTCTTCATAATTGACACCCTCTCCCACTTTCAGTCAGGCCCATTCAGTCAGGCTTTTTTTCTACCATAAGTTGATTCTCCAATATCTTAGAGCCTGGGCATGCTTCAGATCTGTGGTTCAAAGACGATTACATATTTCTGTTTGCTATACTAGACAGGGTCCGACAGAAGTAATGCTACTAAGTGTGGTTGATAGGACACTTGAATGGCTTCACATGGTAGAAATTTGCAGATTTCACCTAAGATGCCCTATGGTGTGCTTGAGTGTGATATTGTTATGTTACAGAATTACATGCTTATGGTTTTGTAATAAAATATTTTTATGTAATAAAAAGGGACGTTATTTGTGCTGGACTCTGTATTATGGTTGTATTCTGCAATCACATATGCCAACAGTGCAAGGTTGTTTGGCAGCAATATGTTAGTGGCTCTTGATCCCAGAGCCAGACTTCCCTACTCTTGGCAAGTTATTTTGCTAAAACTTGGAAATCATCATAGTTCTGATACCCTCCTTCTAATGAACTAGCCCATCTTGTGCTTAAGCAGAATCCCTTAAGATAATATAATATCTGAACTTATTTTTCAATAGTGCTGTGAGATGAGGAACATATTTGTGGTCGTGAAAAATTTTTGTTTTACTCTTGAAACTTGTAGAATTAAGTAAACTAAGATTCTGGTGTTCTCACATACAAATTCTGTGACCAAATTTTTCAACTCTGAAAAGTACTATTATTGACTAGAAAATTTGGTAGTTTGATAAGATGTCCATCAGGGGATCTCTTCCAAGCACAAGTCTCTATATAAATTATGTAAAAGAACATCAAATTACTTTAGCCACCTTGTCTAAATATAAAATTAGACATACTGATATTTAGCCTTGTGCCTTCTCCTTTATTGTGTGAAAATAAATGCTTATGGAAAATAAGGATGTTATAACATTTTACTTTAAAACTGCATGTCATTAGGATAAGGGAACTAATTAAGCCTTATTATAGTTCTGAAAAATAAATAAGGAAGGAATGCTTGTACATTAAAATAATATTAATTAATTGATTCTAGTAAAAAGGTACTTAAATAGTAAAATTATTTTATAAGAGAATGAAAAATTCAACAAAATAGTATTTATAACTCTATCAAGTATTAGAGAGCTTAGTTGAGAATGACAGTATTTTAATATAGAGTACCCTGACATTAACTAAAATATTTTAGATTTATGTTTTTACTTTTTAAAAAATCCTTACATAGCAGTTGAGCCAAGAAATGACTGGAGAGTAAGTAGAAAACCATATTTCAAATCCTTTCAGTGAACTAATAAAAAATTCATGCTGTTTTATAATACAGTACAAGCTGATGCAGACTTAACTCTGGATTGGCAGGAGGAGGCTATTCTTAGTACAAAGCAGCTGTGTTTATTAAGTAAAATTTGTCATTACTGCAAGTAGATTTTGATTAAATTTATTGTATCATAAGCATTTTTTATTAATCTTGCAAGATAATAAGGATTTACAAAATGCTACAGTATTAGACTTTAGTTCTCATTTAAGAAGCAATTGGCTATGTGCATTAATTTCTCAATTGGTGTGTTTAGGAAAAAAGGCTGGACTCTACTAAGGAAAAAAAGCTAAACAACCTAATAATTATTTCAGTTAATGCAACTTCAGTGTGACCTGCAGAGGGGGAAATATAAAATAAAATAGTCATTTGTCATCACTGACTTATATTTTATTTGTCTTTATTCAATTTAATTTTTAAAATTTATTTAATTATAGTTGACATACAATATTATATTAGTTTCAGGTGTACAATGTAGTGATTCAACATTTTATACTTTAAGGAGTGATCACTACAAGTCTAGTAACCATCTGTTGCCATACATAATTATTATGGTATCATTGATTATATTTCCTATGCTGTACATTACATCCTTGTTATTTATTTTATAACTGAAAGTTTGTACTGCTTAATCTCTTTCTGCTTTTCTGTTCATCCGCCATCCTCTGGCAATCATTAGTTTGTTCTCTTTACCTAGTTTGTCTCCATTTTATTTTGTTATTTCATTTATTTTAGGTTTTTGTGGATTCTACTTAAAAGTAAAATAATATAGTATTTGTCTTTCTCTGTTCAACTCATTTCACTTAACATAATACTCTCTAGGTTGATCTATATTGTTGCACATGGCAAGATGTCATTCCTTTTTTATGGCTGAGTAATATTCCTGTGTGTGTGTGTCTGTATCACATGTTCTTTTTCTACTCATCTGTCAATGGACACCTAGGTTTCTCCTGTATCTTGGTTTATTGTAAATGA
Organism: Pteronotus mesoamericanus; assembly: GCF_021234165.1. NCBI lineage: Eukaryota > Metazoa > Chordata > Mammalia > Chiroptera > Mormoopidae > Pteronotus > Pteronotus mesoamericanus. The sequence goes on along the minus strand of NW_026555245.1, from coordinate 25,982,323 downwards.
TGATGCAGTGAACATATGGGCACATAAATTTTTGGAATCATTGTTTTAGTATACTTTGGATAAATACCCAGACATGGAATTTTTGAAATCTTTTAGTAGTTCTATTCTCAATTTTTTGAGGAATCTCTGTATTGTTTTCCATTATGGCTGTGCTAGTTAATAGTCCTACCAACAGTGCACAAGGGATCCCTTTTCCCCTCATCCTCACTAACGCTTATGTGTTGTCTTGTTGATAATAGCCATTCCGACAGGTGCGAGGCTCACTGTGGTTTTGATTTTTATTTCCCTGATAATTAGTGATGTTGAGCAGCTTATCATGTGTCTGATTGCCATCTATATGTCTTCTTCACAGAAATATCTCTTCAGATCCTCTGCCCATTTTTTAGTGGGATTTTTTGTTGTTGTTGATGTTGAGTTATATGAGTTCTTTATAAATTTGCATATTAACTAATATCAGATATATCATTTGCACATGCCCTCTCCCATTCAGTATGTTTCCTTTTCATTTTGGTGATGACTTACTTCACTGTACAAAAATTTTTTGGTTTTTGTGCCAGTGCCATACTGTTTTGATTATGATAGCTTTTAGCATAGTTTGAAATCAGGAAATATGATACCTCTAACTTTATTATTTTTTCTCAAATGATATAAATCTTATTTTTTAATTACCTATATTTTATTTATTTTGGAGGGGGCTTCAGTTATATGTAATGGACTAAATATTATAAATACCTCCTTATATTACATTATATATTATCTAAATGACTATAGAGTTCCCTTAATAAAATATTACACATGTTGCCTTTTTATCTGTGATAATATATTTATTTACACAAAATTTAATTTTCAGGACAAAAGATAAACATACACAATTGCTGACATCAATTTAAAGTGTAGTGATGGCATTCTAAACTATTGTTTTATTTACACAGTTCATTATACATTATATCAAATATATATAAAGAGACAAGAATCAGAAAAAAAATCACTGGTCAAATAGACTCATGATTTTAATACTTTAACAATAAACAGTTATTTATTGGAAATGCACTTGTTTTAATACTTTTAGACATGTAATCCTTTTAGGATTAAATGTTATAATATACATGAAAGTCTTTTGTGATGATACAGTACTGGAAATTGCTTACATTTCAGAAATGAGTTCTATCAATTGGATGGAAATAGCAGGAACTGATTCTTCCTTTTCGGCTTTTATTTTTTTCCCCATAATATCCAATAGACAGCTAAGAGTGATATTACAATTTCCTTCTCATATCAGTATTTAAAGATTAAGTACATTTTCCAACTCTTATGGGGAACTATCTTTGGGAATAAAATAGTAAATTAAGTTTTGTTTCATAACATAGATCATATAAGTAAAGAAAGAATACAGAAAACACTTTCTCTTATATCCTGTGTCAAAATGTATCGCGTGTTAATGTTTAATGGTTCTTTTTTACTTGGTTCAATTTTATTGCTCATGAATATGAACAAGTGATTGCAGAAGTTCGAGCCAGGCAAGATGACTTGAGAGAGGAAGAGGAAGAGGCCACTGTTTTGGGTTTATGGTGGTTAGTATGTGTGACCAAGATGAGGGTGATTGTGTACATACAGGCCAGGGTGTTTCCACAATACTAACTTCAAGCAGGCACCAAAAGAGGGAGCGCATCCAGGCTTTCTTAATACCAGCTTCCCGATACATGAAAGAGAGGGGATAATGTATGGTAGGATTTGAAAGCTATCATATTAGCCAAACATGATAAACAACTTGATAAATTCAAATGGTGTTTTTCTTTGAAAAGATTGTCTTTAATTCAATCTTTAGAAATAGGTACAAGATCAGGATGGAGAAGAAGAGAAGTTTCCAGTTCTCAGAAATAGTTGCATTAATGTAGAAGAGAATGGCTCTTCTAATCTTGGAAGCAGGCAACACCAAAACCTCACTCCTTGGATAATGGCCTGCAGCCATAGCCTGGTGCCCCAGGGAATGACTGTATAACTGGGTGTGGTGCCTGGGTTGAGGCAGGGGAAAGGAAGATAACCAGAATGAAGATGGTAATAAATGACTTATATTTTTGAGCATTTATCATGTGCCAAGCACTATGCTGAGCATTCTATAAATAATAGTTAATCTTACCCCTCAGATAACCTAATAGGGTGGCACTATTTCATAGATAAGCAAATGTAGATGCAAAGAGTATTCACAAGTCAGTGAATCAAAGAATCAAGACTTGGACTTGTTATACTGCTTACTCAGATTCTGAGCTCTTCTTAGTCACTACTTCAAAAGCAGTTGTGTAATTTATGCTTATTTTATGTAGCTAACATTTGAAAGCATACATTTCTTATTACTGCCTCAGTATAGTCTTATGAAAATTTAGTTTTCTTCTATTTTTATATCATGATTACTCTGACAAATAGCATGGCCATTATATATTTTTGTTATTAAGAAATATGGAACTGAAGATGGAAGCATAGGTAAACACACCTTGCCTCCTCACACAACTAAAGCGAAAATTACAACTAGAGTACAAAATAAATATCACCCAGGAAGTCAGAATATCAAGCAATATGGAAGTCCAACAACCAAGGATTTAAACAAGCCATATTTATCCAGTAAGGTAGGAGGGACAGAAACATGGGGATGAAGAGAGGCGTGGCATGGCGAGGTGTGAAGACACGGAACCAGCAGTCCCATATCCAACTGTGGTGGGTAAAAATCAGAAAGGATACCTCTAGAGTGAGGGATCCCAGCCCCAGGCCATACCACTCAGCCCAGGGTTCTAGCCCCAGAAAGTGGAGTCCCCATAACTTCTGGCTATAAAAACTAGTAGGGATTGAGTCTATGGAAGAAACAGCAGGATTCACAAGAGACTCCTCTTAAAGCACCCACAATGGATTTAGGACCTAGGCAAACCCACTCCTTCTAGAATTCAGCACCAGGGCAACATCTGAAAGAGCACCAGTGGTGTGCGGGGGAAAATTGAGGTGACTGGCATCACAGAAAATGCTGAGAGATGGTATCCTCCCTGGAGAAGCTCTAGAGGCCTGGCAGCAGAAATATTCCCTCCCCAAGCTCTCCTCTGTGCAGAGCCACAGAGCAGTGAGGCAGGTTGCCCTGCCCTGGCAATTACATAAGTCTTTGCCCTGAACAACTTAAAGGTGTGCTTTTCTACAATGGGCCACACTATTAATAGAAGAGTTCAAAGCAGCTCTACCTAATACACAGAAACAAACATACGGAGGCTTCCATAATGAGGAGACAAAGAAATATGACCCAAATGAAAAAACAGAGCAAAACTCCAGATTAAGAGCTAAATGAAATGGAGATAAGCAACCTATCAGGTACAGAGTTCAAAACACTGGTTATCAGGATGTTCCAGGAATTCACTGGGTAATTTAGAAGCACGAGAAAGACCCAGGCAGAAATGAAGGTTACAGTAAGTGAAATAAAGAAATATCTGTGAAAATCAATAGTGGAGGGGGCGAAGCTGATAATCAAATCAACAATTTGGAACTTAAGGAAGAAAAAAACATTTAATCAGAACAGCAAGAAGAAAAAATAATTTGAAAAATGAGGGTAGACGAAGGAACCTCTGTGATACCTTCAAACACACCAACATCTTAACTATAGGGGTGCTGGAAGGGGAAGAGGAAAAGCAAGAAATTGAAAATATATTTGAAAAAAGATAATGAAAGAAAACTGCCCTGATTTGGTGAAGGAAATAGACATATAAGTCCAGGATGCACGGAGAACCCCAAACCAGAAGGATCCAAAGAGGACCACACCAAGACACACCATAATTAAAATACCAAAGGTTGAAGATAAAGAGAGAATCTTAATAGCAGCAAGAGAAAAGCAGAGAGTTATCTACAGAGGAGTTCCCATGAGACTGTTGGCTTATTTCTCAAAAGAAACTTTGCAGGCTAGAAGGACTGTCAAGAAGTACTCAAAGTGATGAAAAGCGAAGACCTGCAACCTAGATTATTCTAACCAGCAAAGCTATCATTTTAGAATTGAAGGGTAGATATAATGCATCCCAGACGAGGTAAAACTAAAGGAGTTCATTATCACCAAGCCATTATTACATGAGATATTAAAGGGAAATATTTAAGAAAAAGAATATCAAAACTATAAACATTAAAATGGCAATACATGCTCAACTATCAACAGTTGAATCTAAAAAACAAACTAAGCAAACAAGCAGAACAGAAATAGAATCATAGATATGGAGAGCATTTGAAGGGTTATCAGTTGGGAGAGGCAAGAGGAAGAATGGGGGAAAAGGTGCAGGGATTAAGAAGTACAAATTTGTAGGTACAAAAGAGACAGGGGGATCTTAAGAACGGTAGAAGAAATAGAATAACCAAAGAACTTAAATGACCCATGCACATGAACTAAGTGGATGGATTGCTGGAAGAAACGGGGGTACCAGGTAGAGGAGGGCAAAAGGGGGGGAAATTAGGACAACCATAATAGCATAATCAATAAAATATATTAAAAAAAAGAAATATGTAACTATTAGGGATCATTTAATAAATGGTTATTTGGGGCTCGCTTTTCTATTCTGAGTCACAGTCTAATTTTATCATTGCCTTTTTTAAGCCTTCAATGGTTGATCACTACCAGGGAAGTGAAGTATAAATTTATATCTCCCTAAATGAGAATAATAGTTCTATTTTCAAAATAAAAGAAACCACCACTCAATATATTAAATATTACTTTATTAAAAGCTTTATATTAATAAAAAAATTGAACTGCTGAGAAAATGAAGTGGAGGGCTCTCTTTTAATATAGTCTGTTGGAATGTACATAAAGATTCAAAATATCCATCGGAATCTTAACAAGCGTATTTGTTAAATGTTCTATGTATGTAGCATTTCACAAAACACAGGTGGAAACAGAGGGGAAAATTAATGTCCCTGTATAGAAGAATTTACAAGCTAGTAAAGAAATCAATCACATAGGAGAACTTACGTGAGAATAATCATGCAGGTATTATATAAAATAAAGATTGTATTTTCAAATGTGGTAAAATTTTGTTCAGAGAGGTATCAATTAATCAAGGAAAGCTTTCTGAAAATAGTTGATTTTGATCCAAATCTGGAAGAGAGTAAATGGTCACAGATGCTTAGAAGAATAATAAGGAGAGTAGAAAAACACAAACATTTCTTAAGAGAGGAAAAAAACAAAGCTTGGCCCCTAGAATCCCCTTTCTAAGGAAACCATCTGTCTCCTTTTCCTTGTGATCAAGATGGAGTTTTTTCACCATCCTATTCGATAGTCTCATCATCAAGGACAATCACGGCTGACCATAGACCGAGGCCATTTATCTAACCACAATGATTTCTAAAGGCTGGGCACTCTGATTCAAGCCAGGGCAAACAGAAGTTAATTTGTTTAAGATCATACAAGCAAGTTAAAAAGCATAAACTCAAATTCAGGTGTGTCTGACTTCAAAAAACAATGGTTTTATATCCTAAACCATAGGTTTTCAAATTTTACTTAGGAAGGCTTATGAAAACAGCTTTCTGGGTGCCACCTTCGGAATTTGTTTTAATAAGTTTGGATTGGAGCCTAAGAACCTGTACTCCTAACATATTTCCAGGTCACACCAAGGATGCTGCTCTAACTATTGCTTTTCGTGACCACATTGCTCTACACAAAACTAGTTGGATACAGTAATAGTGGAGACCCTGAAATGCTTATTTTGGTTTAGATGTTTAGGATATTATTAAAAGTACAATTCTAGGAGGTAATAAAATAATTTTAAGATATTATAATGATAAATATAAATATAGATGTAATCATAAACCTATCGAAGAAGTATTCACTGAAGGAGAAAGCAAAGATGCATTAGCTAAATGTTTTGGGGAAAAAGATGTAAAGAAGATCATAAAGGTTAATGGACAGAAGAAAATACTGACAATGGGTGCAGAGTCCAAAGAATAACAGCTGAAATAAAAAGAGTTAAAGTAGAAGCTAAAAATCATTGGAGTTTCATTTTTGACAATTTTTAGTTTAGATTAATGGCATTTTTTATAAAGCTATTCCCCGGCCAATTATCATGTACATACCCAATGTTATAAAAATAAATACAACAGCAAAAACTAACAGCAGCAAAAACAAGTTCAAGAACATAAATAGGACACAAACAGAATGTAGTGTTGAGAACCTTAACAAAATTTGGAATTAGAGCTGACATTAACAAACTGGTGTGTGAAGAAGGCTGAGCTGTGACAGATATGTCACCTCTCGAATAAACTGTTTGAATTACTTAAATTTTTAAAACATATTTCACATTAAAACATATTGTTTAAACTACATGCCCTAATTTAATAATTATAATCTGGTAGATTTTTATTTATTTGATGGCAATAATCTTTTTAATCTCTTTAGAATTTGTTCTCTCAAAAGGAATTGAAGCTGTTCATCCCACAGAAGGCTATTCTAAGGCTAGAAAAGAAATGCCCAACTCGATCATAAGATAGTCCAAAAGGAAAATCAAGTGAAGCCCTCACTTGAAATGCTTCACTGGTTTCCAACAGTTGCTAGTTTAGGTGAAACTCTAATAGCTGGAAATAAAACATTGTCATTTACTAATCAGATTTAAAGGGAAATTGGTTGAATCATGAAATAGGGCATGTTCAGATGGTAACAGTCAAACCTCAGATAGAAGAGATGTTCTGAGATATTAACTGCATATCTAATGAGACAGCTGACTTTTTGCTTACCTTTTTTGTTCTTTGCAGTGTATGCTGGGCCCATATTTATGCAAGCAATGCATTGTACTTTGAGAAGGAAAAGACTGCTTATCTAGTGTAGAGCATACATCCTTTACATCAGACCTGGACAGCTACAACAAAATGTGGCCAGAAAGCACTGATAGAGCTTTCTAATTCTTCTTGTAGTACTTATATCAGATGCTGTTTCAACATATCCATATGTTAGGAGGATAGGAAAGTTTCTTAAGTTGTTTTTTTTTTAATTATTGTTATCAAAGACACATGCACATGAAAATAAAATGCATGAATTAATTTATATTTTCACTAAGTTATATTTTCATGATTAAGGGTCAACAGTTGTAGACTATAAATCTAGTAAGGACACAGAAGAAAAGAGAAGGGGCAAAAAGTAGGAAAAAATTCTATGATTTGCATAGGACGCTCCAACTTTTAAAAGGTTCAAAATTTGTGGAACAGATCATGTTACGCCTATATTTATGTGCTTTTCCATCTCATCACTTCAATAACTTTACTATATGTGTGTACAACCCTAATAGGCGAAGTTTACTATATAGACGTATTCCCTGGACCCACACCTGAAAAATTCTGATTATATATAGATTAGGGTTTGGCCCAGGAATCTAGACTTTTATCCAGCACCAAAAACTGCTCACTTCCAGGTGATTCTGTCATAGAGTTCCTAACCGCTGTCTGAACAAGCCTGTTGTATTCTCAACACTTACTATTCCCAGAAATCCTTGTATTTGATTTTTTTGAGGCCAAAAATCAACTGTTTGAGTACTAAGACAAACACACCTGTGTGAAACTTATGCCAGCTTTCACATTGTGTGACAATACAGGCCATAAAAAGGTAAAAGAGTATCTTGGGACAGTTTATATTGCATGCTTGGATTCACCTACAACATAGAGAGTTGCTGACACTATGCTAGAAATCAATTTTCAACTTGCACTACATAGTTCTTTAAGATTGAAAGGAGCTGCTGCTTTCTCTTGCACTAAAGTTTTATATGTAACGAAGAAAGTCAAGTATATTATTTTATTTAATGGTTACAACCCATGATATTTCTGTAAAATACTGTTGCTTTTGTTATTGGTATATATATTTTTTAACAAGACTACAAAAATCCTTGCCATGGTGATTTCATTATTCCATTTTGTGGGAAACAAGGTGTATTTTCCTGTGCCTCTTAGCAAAGCATATCCTCATTAGGTACCTTTTCTTTTCTAAAGAAGTTGGCATACAGCAGGCTTACCATTATCACAAATTAATGACATTGAAATAGTTCACAACAGTAAGTAGATGTAAATTTTCTAATGAATTAGCTCCATCATAAAATATTTAGTTTGCTTAAGGGAAAGAATAAGTAGTTAAAATGGATTTCCTATGGTGAAATTTGAGAGCCATCAAGATAAAGCAAACAAACAAAATAGCATTTACATTTTTTCCTCTTATTTTTTTTCTTTTTACTTAAAGGCCTGACTGAAATGCAGCATTCAACATTAAAGCAGCAATCTGCTGCAGAGTGAATGAATTTGTGATAAATGGTCCCTGAAGGTTTATAAAACATATTCTCCATAAAACAACCCACAATATGTTTCTTCACATTAGTCAGTTCCTGACATTCAGGCTGCAGAAGCTCTAGTCCAGTGTTGGTACCTGCCATCCCCAAGCTGTAAACAACTCTTTGTTTATTGCAGCAAAACTCATACATCTATTTCAAGGTTTTACAGCGATAAAAGGCTGACTGCCTACATAAACTGAAGTGGGCTGCAATATTGTTAGTTTGTTTATTGCTCTTTTACTGCAGTGGTCAAATAGTTCCTTTGAGACCAGACACCAGTATTCTGCCATCTGCACAGTCAGTGTCAGAAAACTTGTACCAACTGAATCACTTTGGAAAATATTTATAATGAGAGGACTAATTAAACAGAATCTTGCCTCTCATATTTGAATAGGAAATGCAGATAATTAACAGCAAATTAAAATAACCTGCCACCTTTTTTCTACTTCTTAGTAGAGAGTAGCATTTGCCTGGGGGACGTTGAACAGCGTAAACTGTGTCTGCCTACCTAACAAGGATCAGTTAAACAGAACGTTTGTCCTGTTGTGTTAAGATTTTGTTTCCACTTGTGAAATTTATATCTAAAGACCTCTGAACAATTTTCAGTTCATATTTAAGTTTATGGGCTATAAACACCTACCCAGAAAGCTCATATCAAACACTTGCTTTTGTCTTCAAATATGTTGTCTGTCTGAATCAGCAAGTTCAAAGACAAAATCAACTTCAAGTAAAAAGTAAAATTTGGCCACACAAGATTACACTTAAGTAAAAGGAAATTGTGAGAGTTAACATATGGCTGTAATTTCTTTTCTTCTAGATAAAATCATTGCATTTAAATTAGAAATAATGGAGGGATTTCTCTAATAAAAGTATTAGTATCATGTATTTAAAATATTGAACTCTATAAGATGGTCCCATGGTGTGATTTTAACATTTTGTTTTGGAACTCTGACATTGTAGTTTAAAAGACACACCTTCATAAGAGAAGAGTATTGCCATTTTTGAATCTCATCAAGTACAGAGCTGACATAAGCCATAAACAATTTGATAACAGTATTGAAATGTACTTTAATGAAATATATTATAAAGGAGTCCCTGAGATTTTAAACTTTCAATGGAATAGATTTTGAATAAAAATAAATTTCACTATGTATATTGAAATGATGACAAAACATATTTTATGTGTATTATTAAAGTGAAACTTCACTTAGAAAAATATTTCAGTAACAATTTCTAATTGAACATTTTTTAATTAAAAAAATACTTCCTATTGAAATATCATGAAATTATTTTGTTAAATATTGTAAAATGCTTACAAAACAGTGTTCCCAAGGTAAGAGAAGAAACTAGTGTTCAGGTGAAATTGTGTATAAAATATGGCCTTGAAAACATAAATAATAACGAAAATAATTTTGTTTAACATTATATTCATGCAAGCCTGTCAATTATAAGGAAAAGCTCTTAAATCACTCATCACTTATATAGTTGTATGTATGGTAAGGGGGAGTACTGTGAATCATTTTCTGATGTATATAATATATAAGTATGTGATATGAACTTTATGCATATATTAATTTTAATACATTACTGATTTTAAAAAAGGATACCTTAACCTGGCAAAATAGGCTTCTAATACAATGGAATTAAACCAGCAAAATGAGACCCATTGAGATAGTCGTGTGCTTACCTACTACACATGATTATGAATTATATCCAAAGGATATTCTCATCTACAAATAAAGATAAAGTATGAGGATAGTTTTCATGTCAGCATATAATGAATTGCTTAGTAAATGAATATTGTATAAATGAAAATATAGATTTCTGAAAATTTACATGAGGACCCATAAATCTGCAAGGGGAGGTAAATAAAAGAAAACCAGTGCCCATGAGATTTATAGTGACAAATCATTACCTTTTGTTATGAGATTCCTCACAAAGTAAAAATGAAAAATATGTATTATATAATTCTCATTGTTTGATGGAATACTGTGTTATTTAGGAGACACTCTCTGGCATACAATCATTAAAGATATATACCGTAGTCTTTATACAATGGATTTTTACATAACAACAGTGAATTTTAACAGAGGTCTTATAAAGGGTGCACAAACGTTGTTGTAGTCATGGGAGTATTTTTAAGTCAATCATTAAACAAATCATATAGCATGTATTGCAATTTGGCCTATTATTAGCAGTGTTACTTTTGACCCTCTTAATTGTAAAATTTCATTTTATTTTATAATTGCACAATCAGTTCTGCTATAGCACTTCTTTTGAAACTGTAAATTTATTACAACATGATAGATACATCAGTTCCCTGACTGTAACAATGATGTACTTGTTTATGTGTGATTTTGTTTTGGAGACACACTAGGTAAACAGGGAAAACTGTATCCGGTTGGGTCAAGCCATGTAGAAATACACAAAACAAACTCCAGCACACACCGAAACATCTACCCACTACATCAATGGGCCATGTATGTTATAAGACAAGCCCGTTCACATTTGATGTCACAACTTCCTACCAATTTCAGATAACCTTCTTCTATCACTTCACAATAAATCACAAGCTACAATACGTCTGACATCCCTAATTAGAAGCAAATTTCAAGTCTTTCTCAAAGTCAGGTGTCATTTTTATTGTAGTATTATATTATATATAATACTATTATATATAATACTATTATATATTTCTTAACCACTTAATATGCTAACATTTTTATTAGGTCATTAACTTTTTTAAAATATGTCACTAATATCTTTTTTCCTTTTAAGTCCTAAGGCTTTTATTGCACAATTTTGCATAACATGGTATTTTTAAGAATATATGTCCCATAATAGTAGCATTAGTTGTATAGTCTTTTGCTGATGCTTTTAGGATATGTAAATATTCTCATTTCCCACCAGTATTTCATCCATTGATGTTATCATTCATTGATGATTATTGCCTTCCAATAGTAAGATTTTTTTTTTTTAGCTCTCTCCTGCTAGGTTTAAGTAGTTGTTCTTGTGCTGTAAGGATAAACTTTTGCTATTACTTATTTTAAAATATCAGTGTTAACTTGTGAATTATTTTTTAATTCAGTACATTGTAGGTCTAATTAATGTCATTATTTTGATGATTACATTTTTCAAATTAAGCAAGTGGAAATTCCTTTAATCTGGATCCTATATCTTTTTGCCACATTTTCAACACTTCTTGAGCTCTTATTATCTCACACAACTAGGTATTCGAGGGTCATTGTAGGCTTTCTTTGAATTAGTCCTGGAATCGTTCATTTCCTTAGGTTGGTTTTCTTTATTTAACAGTGATACTTAAACACCAATACTGTTACATTTGCTCATTACTACAAGGAGCTATAGAACAATCTGAAAACACAGATTCTGAAAGTTCTTACTTTTCTGAAAGTCTTGCTTTTTGAAACACAAAAATGAGTTTATAGCAAAAAAATGCATTCTGTGTTGATGGAATTTAAAAAATTTACATTGCTTCATTTTCCATAAATAATAATTACTGTGACTTCTTTTCCTGTAAAATGATAGTGGAGTGTAGTCAATTCTAATTTCACAACCTAAATACCTTTACATTATGAACTTTGAATAAAATTAATTTTGTAGCCCATAAAGGCATAGAATTATTTTGGGTCTAATGTTGGGCCACAAATAATTGAGGCCACAAGAAAAAGAGAATTTTACCATAGATTTTGTTTTAGGTATCTTATCTAAATAGTTTTCTAAATAATCTTGAATATTGGTGAAAATTGCCAGAATCAATTTTTCATTGAGATTAAAATAGTTGATTTTGAAAATGTTTATCTGAATACAGCAGCCAAAAGAAATCAAGAATTTAAAGGTTCTCTTCTGTTGTTATTGTCATGAAAACAAATACATTTTAATTTAAAAGTTGAAAAATTAAATTTGAAAAGAATGAAACTAGAGGTTTTACTAAACAATTAAGTTTTTCTTCATCATCTGTGGTTCTTACTTTAAAAGTAAATAAAGTTTCTCAATATTTGCCTTTCTCTCTCCCCCATTTACACCAACAAAATTAGCCCTATTCACATAAACATATAAACATCGAAATTTTCTTCAACTACATTTTGTTTTGAAAACTCCAACAAGTATAAATGTATAATTATAAAAGCATCATTTGATGATTTTAAATATTATGGAGGAGTTTAAATTTAATCTAATTGAAAAATAATATTAAAAAAAGGGATACAAAGAAATATTATGGAGGAGCAAGTAATTATAAAATATTTTAAAAAGTTACTATGAGTTCTTAATTTCCTTCAGAAGAAGTCCCAGTTGTACATACAGCATATATGCCAATGTTTTTTAAATCTTAAATTAAGGAATAAATTTTATGTCGACTTTCTTTATGTACATGCCAATTTGATGAACAAAATCATGGATTTGGACATCTATCTAGAAAGCATTGATTGTCAGTATGTGCTAATTATTGGGCCAGTCTCTGAGGATACAAATAATATAAATTTTATACTTTTAATTTTATATTTTGAAATGTATTGTAGGAGAAATATATTTGTTAATTAACTCCTTTTTATCCATATGCTGACATTTTTATGGTCACAACAGATATTACAATATATTGTAGTAAATCTATAATAGAGACAGCTTTATGTTAATAATAGTAGCTAACAATATAGCATCGATTGTGTCAGGTGCTGTTTAAAGTAATTATGTGTCTGATCTCAGTTCATCCTCTCATTTGACAACTCTAGAAAGTAGGTTGACTGATATGGAAATGGGAGCTCAAAGAGTTTTAATAATTCATGTATACATGCACAGCAGCTAAATGTTATAACTGGGAATTAGAACCAGGAACTCTGGCTTTAGAGTCTATGTTCTTAAAGGCATCTCACTAAGTCCCCATAATGACAAAGAAAGAAAGGGAGGGTGAGAGAAAGACTTTTGCCAAGCGGGTATAAGAGCAGCGTTCACTGCACAGGTTTGCACCAGATGCCTGCCCTGATTGAGCTTTCACTACAATGTGAGTGTATGGTACAGGGAGTGATCTGAAGGAAATCTGGTCAAAGTTTTATGGGGAAGGACTTGGAATCAATGAGAAGTTTGGATCATAATTAATTTTAATTTTTCTGTTTTAATCTTGCCCCTAATTATTATGAATAATTTAAGTTATGTAATACAGGCAAGATAACTATAATCAGTGTTATTTACTTGGGAATCATGTAATTCTCTATCTTATAATGCTGTAAATTATGAATCTTCAAGTATTATCTTGAACCAAGCAGAATGAATCATATGCATAAGTAATTATTGTTAAATAATACTGTATCTACTGATACAATGGCTCTATGTTTTAAACCAACTTAAAAAGATATCATTCTAGTCAATATTAATAAAATTGTCAGTGTGAATATTCTTATGTTCATTTTATGTGTAGGTCCTTAAACTTGATTGAATTTTAGGGGCAATTCTTGTATTTACCTCCTGTTGTTCCACTTTCCAATGGCTTACAAATCCAGTGTGGTCTCTCTTTTTAAATTTTTCTAAGTTTATTAATCTTGATGCTTGTTATATATTTGGCAATTTACAAACCATTTATGGTTTTTATTTGGAATCATGTTTTTTTCTTTTTCCATTTCACCTAATGCATATAAGATTAGCTTATGATTTAGTACTTATTTTTTTCATAATAATGATGCATTATTTTCATAAAATAGTTCATATGTTTTGAAAATAGACTCCCCAGGTGTGTCACTACTGTCTGTCTCTCAGCTGTTTGGGATTTTGTTCTTTTCGCAATCAGTGTGTCAGAAATCCCCAAGTTTCTTTATTGTAAGATGTGAGCAGGCTTTGGAGCTCATTAACCTGACTTAAAAATAGGAGGAAAAGAAATGGCACAGCCTGGAATCAATAGAATAGTTTATTCTTAGTTTCTATCTATTCATGCCATAGCCTGGTGATAAATAACACCTTTCCCAATTGTATTTATTTTTCATCTAATTTATTATTCTGAGGTCCAGAAGAGCTATGTTAAGTAAATAAAGTTGCTTTTCAATTCTGCACTTATATAAGACTTCACCTAAAGCAGGCTAAGAAGAATAAGAATTATAGTGTTCCTGAGGAACTAGATAAAAGATGGAAGATAAAGCATAGATTTCCAGATCCAAGATTCTAAATTTGTTGCTGACCTGCAATCAAGATGAACACATAGATCATGAAACCTTCTTGATTTAGCCATTTCCCTCTTTCTGATGTTTGCTTGGTAATTCTATCATTTAGGTTCTACAACAGTAAAAGTATGTCCTCCTGTACTGAAATATTGCAAGTGTAAGGAACCTCAGCCTCCATTACCAGTAAATAAGTAATGAAGAAACTGATTGCCTTAAAATTTGGGAGACTCTTTTATATAGAGAGTAATAGTGAAAGAGAAATGAATTAAAGTACAGGGGTCAGGGAATAAGAAGGTAGGTAGTGGTACCTAACCTAGAAAGAGGTTGGGTATAAGGTGTTTCTGGTGTGAAAACAAGAGAAGAGGGCTTCTGCTAGCGCCCTTCAAAATCCCCATGCTCCAGAATTCATTGAAATAATTTTTTAAATTATGTCCTTACTTGTACTTACTTAGTTGGAAATCTGTCATTTTCCTTTTAAGGTGAAATAGGGGCAATGAATGTATAATTTCCAGTACTTATAAAATACTTATTTAAAAATATTACATCTCTATTAACTGTATCCAATGATATATGCACCCTCATCAATATGATATTCACAATCATTAATCTTCAAAATGTGTACTGAAGCTTTACTTGTCAGGAATTTATATCATTTTCCTTTAATACGTATATCCTTTTATTTACAACAGAATTTTATTTACATAAAATACAGTATTTTATTCTTAAGAGACTTAGTCATTATTGACCTATGAACTAGTGTCTTTTTATTTTTTCCCCCAGGTCTTCGTGTCTTATAACAGTGCTTTGCAAAGAACATTCTGTGAAAATGGAAATATTTTAATATGCGTGTCCAGTACAGTAGCCATTAGTCACATGTGTCTCCTGAGCAGTTGAAATGTGGGCGCAGGATTGAGGAACAACATTTTTAACCTTGTTTAATTTTAATTAATTAAAACTTAAATAGCCAGATGAGGTCAGTGACTACAGTATTAGACAGCTTAGTCTTAAGGCAGTGCAGTCAGTGTAGGATAATTGGGCCTTACTTTTTGTAGTGGGAGAAGAGTGCTTGTAAAAGCAAAGGCAGAAAGAAGGAACTAGCTGATGATTTCATAGTAATTGAATTCATGGTAGGTTGTTTTTTTTTTTCCCCATGAGAAAATACATTTGGAAAATCTTTGTGAAACCCCCACTTAATTTGAAAACTGCTGCCTACCCTTTTGTGTGATGTAGGGAGAATATTTTTATCCATAATTTTATATTATAATTTCTAACATGGGGCATGTTTCCTCAAGAATCTGCGGTATAGTAAAGAGCAAGAAGTAAAAAACATCAAACCAGAGTATGTGATTAAAAGGCTATAAATCAGTTATAGACTTGCAGGTTATGACCTGAAATCCTCCACATTATTGGTGGGTTCATATCACATAGACAGTCACTTGTACTGAGAGGGCAAAAATTAGAAAGCTCAGTGTAGAATTGTTTTGCACAAGACTAGGACTTCAAAACTAAGCAGGAGAAAACTATTTGGAATTATTTGCATTGTGGTATCAGGTTAAATGAACAGCTATCATAGAAACATATCCAGATATTTTTAGTGTCATTATTACAAGACTTCTTTTGAAATCTATGAAGAGACATATTAGAAGAAATGTGGAAATTTAATATTTTATATGGTTTGACAAATCTGATAGCTAGAAGGCTGGGGAGTTAAATAATACTTTGAATTTATATACTGCCTTTGTTCTGTTGGAATCAAAGAACTGTCATAACTAATACTTCTTTCTGACAATATGCGTTGAAAGTAGAGACTACTACCTGCAAATAGAAGCATGTTCCTGCAGAGAAGAGACCTAGAATATAAGTCCTAGTATCCTAATCTATTTTAATATGTGCCTACCAAGAATACATTACAGTAACATTGCTTATTTTATTATCATAGTATAATTGCCTTTCCAGTTTACCTCTATATTTTAATTCATCTATAGTTATAAGCTGTAAAAATTAATAGGAAAACTTTATGCAAAAAAAGATAAGAAAAGAAAGTAGCCAATATTATATTGTGAATTTCATTGGAAATTGCCTGCTAGTACAGTCATAAGCAGCTTAATGACTAGGATATGTTCTGAGAAATGTATCCTTAGGCAATTTCATCTTTGTGCAAACTTATTAGGGGATACTCACAAAACCTACAAGGTATAGCCTTCTACAAGCCTATGCTATATGGTATAGCCTATTGCTCTGTAGGGGAGAACAAATAATTTTCCCTCTACCCTTTTGTGTTTTTTGGCTGATACGTTTCTGTAATAAAAGACAGATTAGCAGGAGAAAAACAATCAAAAGTTTAATAGTGAGTATACCTACTTCATACAGGGAGGGACCCAGAAAAACTGAGTAACTCACCAAAGGGGCTAAAGGCACACCACCTTAAATACCATCTTCAGTTGAAAACAAAAGATATTGGGAATGGGGGAGTCAATTATAGGAGGTTATAAGGAAAAAAAAACAGTAAACAAAGTTGAGGTTGTTAAGGGGATTTACGTCTTTGCCTTCTGCATTGATAAGAATTTCTAGAGATAAGAACATCCCCTTCTAACTGGGAGATACCCTTATGAATTGAGATTCTCCTTATGTTACCAGACTACTTGGGTCCATTTGTCTGAGTGTATCAAAGCCCAAAAAGACCTAAACCAGAATTTGCAGGAAAGTAAGTAGAGGTTTATTAGTTGAGGAAATGGTGCCATGCCCTGAGTCATAGGTGAGACAGTGCTCAAAGGCCTGGCTCCTCAATGGCTCCTAGAGGATGGGTTATATAGAAGAAGTATCATTAATCAAGGTGACTAGGGATTTAGGGTCATGGTCAGGGTCTACTTCTTAGTTCATTCTAGGGTAAGGGTAGTCAGCTGTTGCATCTGGTCCTGATGTCAGCCATGGTGTCCCCCTGCCTGGCCTTGTGATGCTTTTCTGGGCATGGAGCTGAAACACAACTGAGGCCTAGATGTTATCTCTACTCTGACCAGAACTCTGTCTCTGTGGTTAACAGACCCCTTGACTTTGTTCCTAAGATCATTTGATGCTGACCAGAACCTCATTGTCCTGAGTACTTAGTGATTAAGTGAGTAGACTTGCAAGGGTGAAGGGCAAGTGTCCAGGTGCTAGATGAGGCCAGTTTGAATCAAAAGGAAAAAACAAGAAAAGGTCATATTAAAGAAATGAAGTATCTGTGTGATTATACTTAGAAATGTAAATGTCTTTAAAAAGGGTAACTTCTATTTGGTTTTCAGAGATTCTCTCATGTCTGCAGTTTTGAAAAATTGATCAAACTAAAATAATTTTTATGCCAAAGAGACATTTTGGAGTGACAAATTGCCCTATGGCTCCTAGGCTACAAACCTGTATGACATGTTACTGTACTGAATAGTGTAGGCAATTGTAACACAAAGGTAAACACTCTCATGTTTATGTAATATGTTCCCCCAAGAATTTAGAAGTGCTAGTGCATCACCAGGCAATAGGAATTTTTCAGATCCATTATAATCTTATAGGACAACCATCATATATGTGGTTCATCTAACCAAGACATTATTGTCTTTATGCTATTATGTGGTACATGAAAGTAGCTGCTCATTGGGTTCTTACTTTGAGAAGCAAGATTACAGGTTATGAGGGCATAGAAAAATGCCTCTTTTTTAAAATCTTTTTAAAAAAGATTTTATTTATTTATTTTTAGAGGGGAAGGGAGGAAGAAAAAGGGAGAGAAACATCAATGTGTGGTTGCTTCTTCTGCGCTCCCAGCTGGGGACCTGGCCCACAACCCAAGCATGTGCTCTGACTGAGAATCAAACCAGCAACCCTTTGCTTCTCAGGCCAGTGCTCAATCCACTGAGTCACACGAACTAGGGTGAAAACTGCCTCTTAAAGGTCAAATAATTGACTACCTCAATGCATGTTGAGTTCAAATGCTAAAGAAAACATATACCTTCAAAGATAACACATATTTTCTTAAAATTTTTTAATTTATTCAAAATACTTTTGACAAGTCATATATTGATTTAATGGAAGATCTAGGTGGTTAGTAAAATGATTATTTCTTAAATTTTTTTGGTTTTATATATTATGGTGTTAGGGAGATTCTATTTTTCTATTTTATTGTTTTACATAGATGCATATGTATATGTTTCAGATATAGTTTCCTCAATTTAAATATTAAACATTAGTAATAACATATTTTATTGTACACTGAGCTCTATGTCAGACCTTTGCATTTAGGTTCACAACATCCTATAAGGGTAAGTAGTATTATTGGTACCATTTAATAAGGAAAGAAAGAGAAGCTTACTGATAGGTCATTTGTCTAGGTTTACAGAAGTAGTAAGAAGCATAACCAGGTCTCAAACCCAAGACCTCAGGATCCAAAATCCAGACAGTTAATCTATAACCTCCCTGGATTTAGGAACAAGTTAAGTACAATATATCTTAAACCTCAGTTGTGATGCTTTTGATATTTTTGATAAGTACATTAGAATATATTTATAAGAGTAATATTTCTAAATAATATTTTCACTTATTTCATAGAAGGTGGAGATAGTTAGCAAGCATAGAAACGAATATTCATAGTATGAAACTTGATAACTACCATTAACTGATTTTTTTTAGTATTACATCAAAATTTTCATCACATTATTAGCCCAAATAATGTAGTTATTTATATGTAGTATAAGTATATTAAATATACTTATATGTATATTTAATAAAAGTAATGACTTGTCTGCTTTGTTCATTATTTTATGCTGAATTCCTAGAACAGGGTGTACCACACAGTAGTCATTCAGTAAATATTTATGAATAAATTATAATATCTTATCTTTTTCATCTATGAGGACATTTTTCATAAGTCCTTACTCACTTAGAAATATGTGTAAATTTTTATATGAGCAATATATAAACAAATAAATGGAATTTAGAACCAACTAAAAAACTGCTAGAATGCAAATGATATCAATATTTGCTCTTCATATTTTTATTCACAGAAAATGTTTAATGTAGAATTCACTTTAGAGAGGATATTCTTTGCACATTTTTTATGTCTTATAAACAGAATGTATCTCCAAAATGCTACAAGCTGTATTCCAGATGCCCCACCTTTTGCACTGCTTCCACACAAAAGTAAATTTCGTAGGCATAGGTATCATACCTGCATCCAAGTCTCTATTGCTTCAGTATATGCTATGGACTAAATTCTGTCTCCTGCCAAATTCACTCATTGAAATCCTACACCCAGAATTATGGTTTTTCAAATAGGACCTTTAGGAGGTAATTAAGATTAAATGAGGTCATAATGGTGAGATCCTAAACCAGTAGGAGTAGTGTCTTACAAGAATAGGAAGAAAAACTTGTCTCTCTTTGTCTCTCTGTCTCTCCGTCTCTCTCTCTCCCTCTCTCTCTCTCTCACTCTCTCTATCTGTACACCGAGGATGGGCCATGTGAGTAACTGTGAGAACGTGGCTGCCTGCAAGTCAGGAAAAAGTCATCTCCAGAAAGTGATCATGCTGGCCCTGTGATCACGGACTTCTATCTTCCCAGCCTGTTGTATTTTGTTATGACACTCCAAGCACACTGAGAGGACAATTTATATTTTATTAGTTAAATGCCAGAATGCATTGGAACCCATGAGTATATAATTAGCTTCACCTAAAATCAGAACTATAAGTCAGAATGTTTGCTTTTGTGCTTCTAACAAGAGACACTTATTTACTTATTTTTTTACAGTAATTGTAATGAGAATCAATGGCAACACAAAACTGTACCTGTAAGCAGATATTTTGAAGCCATTGCTCTTTTTATTTTTTGCACAGATAAGTATATTTTAAAATAATTGGGGGGTTCCAAAGTATTTTGTTCCTACCATTCTCTTCACGTGTTTATATTAAAGAGTTAAAGTCTGGCTTGTTTGCAGGAGGATGAATGCCTTCATTATGATTGCAGAGCATGACTGAGAAAAAAGAAGACTGAAGTAGGAACGGTGGGAGAGTTGCTGAGCTAGGAAGAGAAGTGTTGCTTGGGACAGCTGATTTGTCATTGATACCTAATATATCAAGGCAAGCAGGAAATATGCATGCCCTCAGGAGAATAGAGGCTAGCAACAAGAACGTTGATGAAATGAGCCTCTGTATGTAGTCATATGCTGGGGTAAAGCATAGCAATTATTACCTAATTCCATAGAGGACTTTGTCAATGCAGGCATACTGTCATTTGATATAAATGCCATGAGATGTACTTATAAAATATTACTGTATATTTCTTAATTGTTACAATTTGTAAGACTTACCACTCTGATTTTATTTTTAAACCACAGAGAGATTTTGATGAAGCATGTTCATTAGGCTGCATTAATTATACATGCAACAGCCATGAAACAGGTGTTTGGCTCTAAGAGGGGCATTTAATCAAAAAAAATTGATCTTAAACTAGTATTTCATATGCTGTCCTTATTTATGGGCTCCCTCTCAGAACATTCATAAAAATTATGATTAAATACCCAGATTCTCTTTTGGGAAACACTCTTTTTAGATTAAGGCTGATGTATTTATGCTATAAAACAATATTTTTATTTACATATTTAAGTTTTTTTAATTTTGCTAAATTTTGTTCAATTTTTGCCGTGCTTAAAATAACATAAATTTATTGCTCTTAGACCAAAAAACCTGAAAACTATCTGAAATTCACTTGAATATGTACCATTATATAAAACATAAATATAAACTATATCATTATATGATTGTTTAGGTTGAGCCTGCACTTTATAGTTGGTCATAGTGCTTTCGCAGTTATCTTCCTAAATCAATCCTTTCTGTAGGATTTGGAGTCACGTTTCCTGCTACTACTTTTAAGAGGTACAAATTTCAAGTGTTCTAGCATGTGTAAGTAATCAGGTAGTTTTATTTTTCCAGAAAGTTCAAGTTTTTCCATATCATACCATGTGGTCAAAAGTCTTTTAAAAATATCAAACAGCATTTCTCAGACTTTAAAGTAAAAGCCTCTCTAATAAGCTTTGTGTAAATTTTGAATTATCATATCTAAGCTCAATTGAGGAGGATGCTTGTGAATGTCTAAACCCACACAACAAAGGACTTTGTATTTGGAGTTCTAAATTTTACTGCCCAGAGATCTTCAGACATTGGCACTGACAGTGGTTTGCAAAGGATAATTGTTTCAAGGACCTCTTATTGTTTGAGTTCCAAAATGGCACTCTATCTCTTATGTTCACATTCATGAAGAAGAAACAGGAGAGGCATTTTTGTAGTAAGTCAAGAACAGGTCTGTCCTTGGTTGAAGCCACGTACCAACTGTACATTTCCTTGACACCTAATATGCACACATGCACACACACACACACACACACACCTTTTCTATCACTACATATAATATATTTGTGGACCAAAAATGCAATATTTGCTGAGACCCATCCCACCAAACTCCAATAGACTTTTTACAATGGAGCTGGCTTTATTTATAGCCTTTTACCAAGGACTTTGTTTGGCATATATTAGTTAAGTACTAGATGCTTGAAACTCTTTGCTTTATTTTATTGTGTTATTTTGTAATGTGTTTTGAATGGTCAGACTTATACATCTTAGTAATATCGAACATATACTTACTGGGATGTCCAGAGCATGTTATCTCCCTTAAAAGAGAATTCACAGGTCATTCAATTTTGTGGGGTTGCTTTTCTTGTGGAAGAAATAAGAGAGGAGGTTTAATAACTTTTCCTGCTGAATAGAGTGACCTAGATTTGTTGTATACTGGCAAAGCTGCTGGAGGATATTTTTACTTTGCCATTTTGTCCTCACGAGTTATCTAACTGATTTCACCATATAAAATGCCTTTCAAGTTTCTTGTCGGGCAATGTGGATATGTTGTTCCATTTGTAGCATCACAGAGTTGAAAAGGCTCTTTATTTCTGTTAGTGTATCCTTCGTTTCAGACTGGTTCTTTTTTTCATGCTGTTGAGGTCCTCAATAAGTTCCTTAGGCAGCCTTATTATCAGTGTTTTGAACTTGGCATCTGATAGGTTGCTTATCTCCAATTTGTTTAGCTCTTTTTCTGGAGTTTTGTTCTGTTCTTTCATTTGGGCCATGTTTCTTTGTCTCCTCATTTTGGCAGCCTCCCTGTGTTTGTTTCAATATATTAGGTAGAGCTGCTATGATGCCTTGTCTTGGTATCATGGCCTAATGTAGTAGGTGTCCTGTAGGATCCACTGACACAGCTTCCCCTATCACCCAAGCAAGGTATTCAAGGTATGCCTTTCATGTGGGCTGAGTACACCCTCCTTTTTAGTTGAGCCTTGGTTGCTGAACAAGTTACAGAGAAACAACAGTAGAGTGAATAAAGCCGAGAATCAAGTCAATGATTTGGAATACAAAGAAGCAAAAAACAACCAATCAGAACAATGATAAGAAAAAATTTTTTAAAAAAATGAGAATGGTATAAGCAGCCTTGGGGACAACTGCAGGCATTCCAACATTTGCATCATATGGGTGCCAGAAGAAGAAATAGAACAAGAAATTGGAAATCTATTTGAAAAAATAATGAAAGAAAACTTCCCTAATTTGGTAAAGAAAATGGACATGCAAGTCCAGGATGCACAGAGACTCCCAGACAAGATGGATGCAAAGATGCCCACTCCAAGACACATCATAATTAAAATGCCAAAGGATAAGGATAAAGAGAAAAATCTTATAAGCAGCAAGAGAAAAGCAGATAGTTATCTTTAGGGGAGTACCCATAAGGCTGTCAGCTGATTTCTCAAAAATAGCTTTTCAGGCTAGAAGGGACTGGCAAGAAATATTCAAAGTCATGAAAAGCAGGGACCTACAGTCAAGATTGCTCTGCCCAGCAAAGCTAACATTTAGAAATGAAGAGCAGATAAAGAGCTTCCCAGACAAGAAACAACTAAAGTTCATCATCATCAAACTATTATTATATGAAATTTTAAAGGGGCTTATTTAAGAAAAAAAGCAAAAGTATGAACAATAATAAGGCAAGTTTTACATTCCTATCAACATTTGAATCTAAAAAGGAAATTAAGCAAGCAAGAACAGAGACAGAATCGTAGATACGGAGACTATTTTTTGATATTTGCCAGACGAGAGGAAGATGTAGAGGAATGAGTAAAGAAGTGAGGGATTAAAAAGTAAGAATAGGTACCTCAGACAGGGGCTCGATCTCCAAAATATATAAAGAACTCACATGACTCCACTCCAGGAAGACTAACAATCCAATTAAAAAATGGGCAAAGGATCTGAACAGATACTTCTCCAAAGAGGACATAAACATGGCTCAGAGACATATTAAAGGATGCTCAGCATCACTAGCCATCAGAGAAGTGCAAACTAAAACTACAATGTGATGCCACTTCACACTGGTAAGAATGACCATCATAAAAAAAATCAACAAACAACAAATGCTGGTGAGGTTGTGGAGAAAACGGAACCCTAGTACACTGTTGGTGGGAATGGAGACTAGTGCGACCACTGTGGAAAACAGTTTGGAATTCCCTCAAAAAGCTAAAAATGTAAGTGCATTTTGACTCAGTGATTCCACTGCTGGGATTATACCCTAAAAATCCCAAAACACCAATTCAAAGAACCTGTGCACCCCAAAGTTCATAACAGTACAATTTACAATAGCCAAGTGCTAGAAGCAACCTAAGTGTCCATCAGTAAATGAGTGGGTCAAAAAAACTATGGTACATTTACACAGTGGAATAGTGTGCAGCAGAAAGAAAGAGCTACTGCCCTTTGCGGCAACATGTGTGGAACTGGAGAGCATTATGCTAAGTGAGATAAGCCAGGTGGTGAAAGACATATACCATATGATATCACCTATAAGTGGAAACTAATCAACAAAACAAACAAGCAAGGAAAATATAACCAGAAATATTGAAAAAAAAGAGAAACCTACAGTAATGAGAGGGAAGTATGGAGGCGGGTAACAGAGAAAAGAAGGGGAAGGGTCAAATCAAGGAAAATCTATAAAGGATCCATTAACAAAGCCAAAGTGGAGAAGGATTGAGGGAGGGTGGTGGCAGTGGGTGGGGCCGGAGAAAGTGGGGGCAGGAAAATGGAGACAAATATATTTGAACAATTTAAAAAAAAAGTACAAATAGGTAGTTGTAACATAGCTATGGGGATGTAAAGTGCAGTATAGGAAATGGAGTAGCCAAAGAATTTACATGCATGGCTATGGACATGAACAATGGTGTGGGGATTTCTATAACTTAAAAAAGAAAGAGCTGGAGGGCAAGAGGTTAGAGTTATCTGAAAATAGGAGATAAAAGTTCATATTTCTTCTGACCATTGACAACAAATCTACCCATAAAACGAAAACTGCCAAAATCTCTTCTTGTCCCACTCATCTTGTAGGATGAAAATGATTTATTTTAATTATTATAAAATACCTTATTTTATTTTTATTGAATATATTGGGGTGACATTTGTTGATAAAGTTAAATAGGTTTCAGATATACATCATCTGTATATTATATTGTTGACTACCCTAAGTCTAGTCTCCTTCCATTACATGTATCCCCTCTTACCCTTATCTACCTCCCCGTAGTCCCCATCCTACGGGCAATCACCATACTGTTGTCTGTGTTCATAAGTCTTTCTTTTTCTTCTTTTTATTTTCTCTTTACTTAATCCTTTCATTCTTCTCACCCAACTTCCAACACCCTCCTTTTGGACAGCCATCAGTCTGTTTTCTAATCTTGAATTACCAATGCAGTGCCCATTTTGAAGGCAGCAAAACAGTGTGAGTGATCTAAACTTAAATTTTAACTTTGACCAACCTGCACTCAATTGCCTTCTTATATTTATTCTTACTTGATGAGATGAAATTTCTTTATTTCACATTCAGTTTTTCAATGAAATTATTATTATATATGAGGCTGTATTTGTCTCTACTTGTACCTAATTAATAGATATGATAAGTGAATTCACCAGTCTTTGCAAATGAGATGTGCAAGAACGTATGTCAGGCTCTTCAGCTTTCCTGGTAAAACACTATTTGTGATTTGTGTATCTGGTAGGGAATTGAAAGACATTGAATATATTCTTTTAATTATGCAATTTTTTCCCTGTAATTTTCTCACTATTCACATCAATGTGAATTATTTGTCAGTCACACAGAGTGCTGTAATATTCTGTTTACTGGAATAGAACAATGGATTTTATTTTCAGGTCATTGAGAGCAATCACCTTTCTGAAATTTTTATCTCCTTCTCCCTAAGTGATTATGGGATATAGAGGGTGGGGCCAAAGTAAGTTGACAGTTGTGAGTATGCAAAACACAGAGTTTATTCTTGTATTATTTTTAATTAGTTGTTGTTTTATTTACCATAGGGACAACTGCAAAAACTACTTTAGCTCACCCTGTATACTTGTGTGTTTTATTAATAGAGAGCTCAAATTACCGGCTGTTTCTAAAATTTTGCATCTTAGAACAAATTTATCTCTTTCCGGATATAGAAGAGTAAAGCTACTTTCATATATATATATATGTCAATAGATGATAGATAGATAGATATATCCCTAAACACATATTTAAAACCCAGAGAATAAACTGGGTTTTAGTGGTACCACCATAGTCCTTTCTGCAGTAGCAGCACCAATCTGCATTCCCCCCAACAACGCAGAAGGGCTCCCCTTTATCCACATCCTCACCAGTACTTGTTGTTTGTTGATTTATTGGTGATAGCCATTCTGACAGGTGTGAGGTGGTATCTCATTGTGGTTTTTATTTATATTTCTCTGATTAGTGATGTTGAACAACTTTTCATATGTCTATTGGCCATCTGTATGTCCTCTTTGGAAAAGTGTCTATTCAGGTCCTTTGCCCATTTTTAATTAGATTATTTTGGGGTTTGAAGCAATGCTCAGAAAACTTTCAACAGCTGAAAGCCCTTAATCAGATGGCTTCATGTGTGAATTTTACCAAACATTCTGGGAAGAACTAACATGTCTCCTCAAACTACTAAAAAAATTTAAGAGGAGGGAAGACTTCCAAGCACACTTTATGAGGCCAGCATTATCCTAATTCTAAAATCAGATAAGGACACTACAAAGAAAGAAAAGTTTTATTGGCCAATATCCCTGATGAACATAGATGCTTAAAATCCTCAACAAAATTTTAGTAAACTGAACAAAGCATATATCAAAACGATTGTACACCATAATCAAGTGGGATTTATTCTGAGAATGCAAGGTTGATACAACATTCACAAATCAATAAATATGATACACCATATAAAATGAAGGGTAAAAATCACATGATCATATCAATAGGTGCAGAAAAATCATTTGATAAAATCCAGCACCATTTATGATAACAATCCTCAGCAAAGTGAAAATAGAGGGAACATACCTAAACATAATAAAAGCCATATATGACAAAGCCATTGCCAGCATCATACTCAATGGGCAAAAACTACAAGCATTCCCCTTAAGATCATGAACAAGAAGGGATATCCACTTTCATTCCCCTTATTCAACACATTACTGGAAATCCTAGCCATAGCTGTCAGACAAGAGGAAGAAATAAAAGCCATCCAAATTGGAAAGGAAGCAGTAAAACTATCTCTATTTGCAAATGATGTGATACTGTACATAGAGAACCCCAAAGATTCCACCAAAAAACTACTAGAACTGATAAAAGATTTCAGTAAAGTAGTAGGTTGTGAAATTAATACATAGAAATCAGTTACATTTTTTATATGCCAATAATGAACTATCAGAAAGAACAATTGAGAAACCAGTCGCACTTACAATCCCTTCAAAAAGAATAAAGTACCTAGAAAGAAATCTAACCAAAGATGTAAAAGATCTGTACTTGGAAAATTATAAGACACTGAAGAAAGAAATTGAAAAATATATAAACAAGTGAAAGCACATATTGTGTTCATTGGTAGGAAGAATTAACACATTAAAATGTCCATACTACCCAATGCATTCTATAATTTACCTAATTTATAATACAAAAATAAGTTCATTTGTTTTGCAATTTTTATATATAAATTTTCAAGGGAAAAAAGATTATTTAGTCTATTAAAATATTTATTATTGAAAAATTTTTAACTTCAAAAATGTGAAAGATATAGAAAAATTGGGTTATCTGTGAATTTGTAAATATTTGTAAATTTATTGCAGTAAAATATGAAATGTTAAGTTTCTATAATAAAATTACCTTTTTACTTAATAAAATCTTATTTTAATATAATTTTATATATATATTTAACTATGATGTATATGTGTATATAGTTAAATGTTCATAGATTATGAATGCTAAAGACCACTAATGAATATACCATAATTTTACCACCTGAGAGTCTAATTGTAATTAAAGTTCTTAAAATTGTATTTTTAGTACTCAAAGAAGAATTGCTCAAAAAAAAAGAAAAGAAAATGCAACTGGGTATAGAGTTATCTATTAATCTATAAACATGAACATGTAAAATATAAAGTTCTATTGATTGATTATGATTTCATAAATGTGTTTTTGAAGTTATATATTGAACTGTACTCATGTGTTGGATATATACAATTTATCAAAAAAAAAAAAAGACTGGCTTAGTTAGAAAGTAAGAATTGACAATAAACCTAGTGTTATACTAATTTACAGTGTTTACAAACCAGGCTACTCTAAACATTGTCAAATCATTGACATTTGATTCTGCTTCTCTGCCTTCTTTGAGGTAGCTTTACCACAGGTGCTCTGCAATATTTAGAAGCTCTGAGAACATCATCATACAGTTGTCTCCATTTTCCCACCACCATGTTCTCCCATTCCACCCACCCACACCTCCCATCATCAGTCCTACCCCTCTTTGGCTTTGTCCATGGGTCCTTTATACACGTTCCTTGAGTTGACTCTTCCTATTCTTTCCCCCATTATCCCTCTCCCCCCCGCCCGATTACTATCAGTTTGTTTTTTTTTTATTTCAATGTCTCTGGCTATATTTTCCTTGTTTGTTTTGTTGATTAGGTTCTACTTATAGATGAGACAATATGGTATGAACAACAATTAAAAAAAGAAAAAAAATAAAGGCAAGCTTTTGTGTTTATATCTGGAGTATAAAAGCAGCTCGGTATGAGGAAAGGAGTGTCCATGAAGTAGTATGTTAAAAATATTCTCAGTCAGAATTTCAGAAATAGCAAAATGTTAAATAGATAATTAAAATGTCTTCAAGGTCGAAACCATAGGAACTTAGGGTTTTAATCATGTAGGGTATATTCATCAAAAGTTTTTACTTTTATTTTGATGCTGCTTTTAGAGAAAGAAAGACCAAGGTCTGTGCCTTTGAAATTCTCTGGCTTGATAGGGTCTGATATTATCATCCTTCGCTCAAAATAGTTATAATTTTACTTGGTGGCTGGCAAAAGCCTTCAGCAATGCTGTTTTACAGAAACATAATGGGCTTTTCCATTTCTGATGAAATTTGAACATCGTAGGAACTTCTGTGTCATGACATAGGAAATGTGTTATCCATGATATAATACCTGTATTTTCATGGAAGGGATGTTGTAACTAACCATAGCTTCAAGGTAAACATGGTTTATTCTAAATAATTGTTTAAAATGTAAAGCAAACATAAGAACATAGATTTGGAAGCAATGTGCTTATTGGAATAAAAAATATAATATCTAAAAAAAAAAAACTCTGAGAATATCATGGCTCATCCTAATATCCTTGCTCATGTTCTAGTCAGGAGGACTAGTTTATGCTAAACTAAGAACCCTCAAATATTGGTAATTTAAAGCAAGATTTTAACATTTCTTTAGCATACTGTGTCCTCTGCAGGTTGTCAGGGAGACCCTAATCATTGACCACTGCTACAGTGAGATAGGACATAGAGAATCATACACATGACTGTTAAGGTTTTCATCAAGAAGTGACACCATCGCTTTTCTTTATGTTAGATTAGCCAAGTCAAATCACTTGGACAAACCTAATTTTGAAGGAGTTGAAAAATACAACCCTACCATGTGTCCAGAAGAGCAAATCAGCATTGATTTGATAAGCAGCTATGAAGACTAACTTATCCCTATAGATTGCATTCTTGCAAATGTTATTCTTTGATGTATGCTCTTTGATCATCCCAAACCCATTTTATTTTCTCCCTTCCAAAGAATATTATGCTAAGTGAAAGAAGTGAGGTGATGAAAGACAAATACCATATGATCTCACCTAAAAGTGGAAATTAATGAACAAAACAAACAAGTGAGCAAAATAGAACTAGAATCATGGAATAAAGAACAAATTGACAGTGACCAGAGGGGCCAGGCGGGGAGAGGATAATGGGGGAAAGAAGGGAAGGGGTTCAGCCAAGGAGTATGTATAAAGGACCCAGGGACAAAGACAACAGTGGGGAGGATTGAATGTGGCAGGTGGAGGTGGGGTGGGGAGAGTAATGGGGCAAAAATGGGGACAACTGTAATTGAACAACAATAAAAAATTAAAAATAAATAAATAGTTCCACTGTATTTTAGAACTCCATCCCATAGTAAACAGTCATAACCTCATTTCAAATTTTTCTTCTTCTTTCTGAACTAAAATCCGACTCTCTTACAAGATTTTTTGTTCTGTTGCTCTCATAACTATTCACTGTTTTTCCCCATAATAATAACTAGGAATACATTTGGCATTTTCCTTAATGTAACTGTCAAACAGTTTTATTAAAGTTAAAGTCTTTATTAAAACACATACAAACTTACAAAATCAAATAAAAATAATAACAATGACAAAACAATAACAATATACAATAAAAACCTAACTCTGTATGAATCTTTTGCCACTTTTTATCCTCATTAATGTCAACTGAAGAGCTTCTGTCACTTAGGCCAATCTTTTTCCCTAGTTATTTTTCTACCAGGTTGACTTCAGTGGCTCTGATGACAACCCTTCAACATAATTATGTCCATTTTCTCTCAAATTGTTGGTTCACTTACTAAATTCTTATTCTATCTATAAATCATTTCAACTCTCTTGATAGTAGCTTCAAATTATTTATCTTTCTGTTTGGAAAATTTCAACAAAAATTTGCCTTTTAACTCCTACTTCTGAAGTCTAAACGCTGGTTGTTTCTTAATATATCTATGAAACCTTTTGTGTGATTGTTACCGGCTATCCTCCATTTTTTCCCAGTAGCTATTTTAAGCCTTGCCTAAGCTGTCTAGTTCCTAACCCTCCAACTTTTTTTTTAGTTTCCTCTTTTCCTTGCATCAAATTGCCATAGTTTCTCTTTAAAGATAGAGACTTGACTATTATTAAAAATAGAGGTATTTATGCATTCACATTTGATTCCTGCCTTCTGTTTAAATAGAAAGTAAAAGGAAGTAATTCATCTAAGGTTAATTTTTCAAAATGTAACTGTGGACTATATAAGCATTTTCTCCCTGTACAGCATCCTTAGCACTTTTCTGAGGCACTGCCCATTAGCATTTACCCATGATTAAGAGCCTTTATTCTACAAAAATCTACCTTTCTAGGAGATAGATGATGATAGATGATAGATAGATACATAGATAGATAGATACATAGATAGATAGATACATAGATGATAGGTCTAGATAGATAGATAGATACATCTGCCTTCTATCAAATATCATTATTTCTCTTTACTTCATTTTATATTTTCTTAGAATCTTCTCTGTTTCTTCTTTCTCTCTCCCTTCTTACTTTACTCCTTCCCTCTCTAATCTGTAACTTTTCATTACTTATTAACTGGTCCTGTAGTTTTTTCAATTTTACTTATGGTATTTTATCAAAGTAGGCAGAGTTTTTTTGTTGTTGTTGTTTTTGTTTTTTGGTTTTTTTTACTAAATCTAATGGCCTTTGTTCACTGCCTTCTTATTAACATCCCATTCATTTCTTGCTCTGGCAACATATTCCCTAAGAAGAAGAGGTGTCTGCCTACTCTTCTTACATTTTTCTTAATGAAATATTCTTTCTCTACATACCATTAAATATGTTCATCTCCAGGGTTGCTTTTTATATCTTCTCCTATTCATACCCTACACTATTTACAGTGATACTTATTCTTGTGCCTTTACATATCCATACATTAACTTGTTTTAAATGTGCATTTCCCAATATGATGTCTCCCCTAAAATCCAAAATTATTCAAAGGGTTTTAAAGAAGTTACACTGATCATTTTTATCATTGCCTCTGAATAACATAAACTGAACTTTCACATGGAAATACCATAAATAAAATTGAAAAATCGCAGGACCAAAATAATTTCCATATCTTGTGTGTGTGTGTGTGTGTTTGTGAATTGTAACCACTGTTCTCCAAGCTTCACTCCTTGATTCTTTTACCTTGTATAGTCAGCTCTACAAGATATAATAAAATATTTAATGACTCATATATTCAGTTAACTTCCTTTTTTCCTCATAACCATTTCAGCTTAGGACTATATGATTTGTCATGTAGATGTTCATATTTGCTTTGCTATAGTCTTTCTTTCTCTACCTTTTCCCCCTTTAAAGATTGTTCTCCATACTGCTGCTAACATAGGCTTTGTAAGAGTAAATCTAATAACATCATTCTATGGCTAGACCTCCAGAATAAAATTCTTGTTTTTCTGCATAGCATAGTTTCTTTGTGATCTGGTTTCTGCCAAATTCTTCAACCTCATTGTTTATAATTCCTCCTTGAAATGCATGTTCTATATTTCAGTGTCTCTAGTTATATTTTGCTTGCTTATTTTGTTGATTAGGTTCCACTTATAGGTGAAATCATATGGTATTTTTCTTTCATTGCCTGGCTTATTTCACTTAGCATAAAGAACAAACTGACAGTAACCAGAGGGGAGGCGGGAGGGGGATAACGTGGGAAAGAAGGGGAGGGGTCAGCAAGGAATATGTATAAAGGACATATGGACAAAGCCAAAGGGGGTAAGGTCAAGAGTAGGAGGTGGGGATGGGTAGGGTGCAGGGGGAATGGAGACAACTGTACTTGAACAATAATAAAAGTTAAAAGTTTAAAAAAAAAGAAAAGGCAATTAACTACCAGTTAAAAATTTAATAAATAAATAAATAAATAAATAGAATGCATGTTCTAACCATTCAGTCATTTTTTACTTCTGAGCAAGGAAACCTTGTCTAAGCATCCTCCTGTATGTGCTATAACTATTGCCTAGGATACATTTTCCATCGCTCCTTGACTCTTGTTCTATCACCATTTATTTTTGCTAATTCTTTAGGAAGTTTGCCCTGTTAGTCCCAATTGTGTCATTACTCTTTGCTGTACTATCTAGTTCAACCTTCGTAATCATCCAAATTGTAAGCTTCCTGGGGACAACAAGTGTCTAAGTCATATTTGTATTCTTGACACCTATCACAGTGTCTACTGGTACATAGTAACTACTGCTAGTAGTTGTTGAAAAAAACAAGCAAGGGAGCTCAGTCCTTTATGCCAAGGTTATTTTTTTAATTTTGATAAATATGTTGTAGTTATATAAGATTTCTCTGGGGAAGCTGTGTGAAGGGTATATGAGACTTCCCTGTACTATTTTTGCAACTCTTTTATAAAGCTAAAATTATCTCAAAATTTTTTTAAAATTCTCAAAGCTTTAGAAGTATCCACTCCCTCTTGCCCTTCTACGTTCCTGGATTCACAGAGAATCTTCACATTCTTCTATGAACTGTTTATAAAACTAATGTTGCTTCTTGCAATCCACTACATTTATGCTATTTATTTGTCTTTTAATGGTACCTTGAATTCATGTCATTTATACCATCTTGGGAGTAATATAAGTAAAATTATCATTATAATTGACTTTCCTCAAGGCTGTTATCACTGAGTTATCAATTCCCTCATTATTATCTTATAGTTCCTTCTTTTTTATTCTTTTCTGCTACTGAAACCTCTCCTTATAGCATTATCTAACTTTTGTTAAAATGTTTTAGAAAACATAATTTTATTATGAATCTTTTCCAAATTATTTTCATGGTAGATGAACACATTCCCTTCCTCAAGACAGCAGTGGCCCATGATATACAGCTCAATTAAAATTATAATTTTTGATAACATGGAATATATAACTGGGAAGAATCCACAACACTAACTTTTTCAACTTTCTGCTGTTCTGTTGGAGAAAGATGCAGCTTTATAGAGTATGCTTGCTTTAAGTCATGGCGTGCCTGGTGAGGTCGACAAAAAGTGTAAGTTTTATAGCAACCCAACACCCTTTATCTGCTTTCTGAAGGTATATCTTTCAGTTGTTTCTTGATAACTCACTGGCGGCAGGTGGGAGTTTCACAGCCCTTTGATTCAGTGGCTGATGTGTCTATTCTTTGAGAACACAATTGGCAGCTTGGCAGTCAGCATTCTTCAGTGATCAGTGGAGCCCAAACAGAATCTCTTGTTTTATGCAGTTCTTTCGCGAAGACTTCAATATCTGTGCCAGCTGAAAAATATCATATATAATGAGCCCTAAACTTTAAATCTAGTGAAGCCTAATTGCCTCTCTTTGGAATACTGTCACCGCTGACTACAACAGCACTTTTGTAGTCCCTTACATAAGCTGAATGAATTTGAATTAGACTACCTTAATCACATTGAAAAACCAGAGTGGAAGGCATTTATATTATTCTAGCAGACATATTACTTGCTATTGAAATTGAATGCCTGTTCCTTTTAAGGTTTTCCTTTTCTTTTTTTTTTTACCCCCTTTGGCAAGACCACAATTTCTGACAGTACCCTAACATCTCTAACTATGACAGCTGTTGCATTTAGAATTGACAGGGTGTCCGAACAATTCAGAGTTGCTTGATGTGTACACAGAGCCAACGTTGTGGCATATAACCAATACTACAACTCAGCTTTGTAGGTGCCTCAGCAGCCCCATCTCTCACCCCTTTCAACACTAAGAGCCAGGCTCATGTTTAGCTCCTGATGCTGGCAAGAGAGTAGCTCCCTTTGGAGTGAAAAGTAGTTCCATTTGAGGGAGGCAGTAAATAAAATGGAAAAAAACAAACAAACAAAAAAACAAAACCTGCATTAGGCATAGGATTTTAGTACAAAGAGCTCCAGTACTTATCTTTATTTCTGTGGATTAAGTAATTTTATGTCATTGGTTTCAGTTTCTTTCTTTATAAAATGCTAATAAAAGGAACTGTTCTCTTTACCTCACAGACTTTTTCAGTGATGAATTTGGAAGAGTTGCTTTGTAAAATGGAAAGTTCCAAACACATTTAAGTTGATATTACTAGTGTTTTGCTATGAATTTTATATGGCTCTGGGCTCTGGCTTCACCTCTAAGTTCTCATTTTTGACAATTTTCACCAAAGGTTCCTGAATGTCCAAATTTTCTAAGGCAATACTAGTTGGCAATCAAATAAAATAATTCATTTATTACCAAAATCTGTACAGAAGTACGCTGAGTAAAACAGACACCAAGCAGAACAACCTTAAGTTTTCCCTCACTTAAAGCAATGAGTGGATTTTCTCTAGTTGTTGTTTTTTTAAAATAAAAAAATAAGCATGGACACAGGAAACAGACTGATAGATTTCAGGGGGCGGGGACTAGAAGAGATTAGCCACAGAACACTTGTGCATATACTGAGACATGGACGCCGACAACGATGTGGTGAGGTGGGGGCAGCGGGAGCTTGGTGGCTGGGGAAGGGGAGAAATAAGGGACATCTGTAATAGTGTCAACAATGAAAAGATAAAAAATAATAATTTTAAACAATAAAATAAAAATGCTAGAGTTGATTTGAATGTTAAACTTAACACTGACTTGTAATAATATTCATTTTAAGGCTGTTTACATATAGAAAGGAGGGAGTTCAACCTGAGTATCATCTTTGTTTAAGCAATTGCCTCCTCCTTTGGCTCTGTACTTCTAAATCACCATTTCAATGAGATTTTCTTTGTGCATCTGACTTAAAATTAAAGTCCCTTTTCTCAACCCCACAGCTATTTTTTTCTTCCTCGCTTTATTTTTCTCCTCAGAATCTATAATTATCTTACTACATGTTGTATTAATTTATATTCTTTAATGTCTGCCTGGCCCCTTAATATGTAAATGCCAGAAAGTAAAATAGTCTTGTGTGTCTTCTTTACTGCTATGCTTTCAGCAGCTAAAACAGTGCTTGGCATAGTAGCCATTCAAACATAATTGTTAATTACATTATAAAGTAATAAAAATGAGATGAAAAATATTTTTCTATCTCAAGTGTTTCCCCCCTAATTAAATATTTTGTAAGTGCTATTAGGAATTATAATAGTTATAATTTTAATTAATTAATTTATTTATTCAAATACATTTGTTTCTGCCTCCCCCCACGACTTTCCTTTGCCCCCTCCCTCCCTCCCTCTCTCCCTCAGTGCTTTCCCCTTTGGTTTTGTCCATGAGTCCTTGCTATATGTTCCTTGACTTGCCCCTTTCCTTCCTTTTCCCCTCGCCCCGACCTGCTTCCCTCTTGTCTCTGTTGGTTTCTTTTCCTTTCAGTGTTGCTGGTCTTACTTTCCTTGCATCTTTCTTTTGTTGGTTAGGTTCCACTTATAGGTGAGATCATATGGTATTTGTCTTTCGCCCCCTGGCTTATTTCGCTTAGCATAATACTCTCCAGTTCCATCCATGCTGTCGCAAAGTTTAGTAGTTCTTTTTTTCTTTCTGCTGCGTAGGATTCCATTGTGTAAATGTACCAAAATTTTTTGATCTAATCCTCTACTGATGGGCATTTAGGTTGCTTCCAACACTTGGCTATTGTAAATTGTGCTGCTATGAACATTGGGGTGCATAGGTTCTTTTGTATTGGCGTTTTGGTGTTCTGAGGGTATAGTCCCAGCAGGGGAACCGCTGGATCAAAAGGCAGTTCCATTTTCAGCTTTCTGAGGAAATTCCACACTGCTTTTCTCAATGGCAGCACCAGTCTGCATTCCCAACAACAGTGTACTAGCTTTCCCTTTTCTCCACAGCCTCGCCAGCACCTGTTGTTTGTGGATCTGTATATGATGGCCATTCTTGAACGGTGTGAGGTGGTACCTCATTGTGGTTTTGATCTGCATTTCTCTGATGGCTAGTGATGCTGAGCATTCTTTCAAATGTCTCTGGGCCCTCTGTATCTCCTCCTTGGAAAAGCGTCTGCCCAGGTCCTTTGCCCATTTTTTGATTGGATCATTTGTCTTCTTGGAGTGGAGTCAAGTGAGTTCTTCACATATCGTGGCGATCAAACATCTATCTGATATATCATTAGTGAATATATTTTCCCATATGGTTGGCTCCCTTTTCATTTTGCTGATGTTTTCTTTAGCCGTGCAGAAGCTTCTTATTTTGATGAGGTCCCACTTGATTCTTCTTTCCTTTATGTCCCTTGCTTTAGGAGACATATCGGTGAAAAAATTGCTGCGTGGGATATCTGAGAGTCTCCTGCCAATGTTCTCCTCTAGGACTTTGATGGGGTTGCGACTTATATTTAAGTCTTTTATCCATCTTGAGTTTATTTTTGTCTATGGTGTCAGCTGATGATCCAATTTCAAGTTTTTGGATGTAGCCGTCCAGCTCTCCCAACGTCATTTATTGAAGGGGCTATTATTACTCCACTTTATGCTTCTGCCCCCTTTGTCAAATATCAGTCACCTTGGGCTTATTTCTGGGCTTTCTATTCTGTTCTACTGGTCTATGGGTCTGTTCTTATGCCAGTACCAGATTGTTTTGAGTATAGTGGCATTGTAGTAGAGTTTGATGTCCAATATTGTGATCCCTCCTACTTTGTTTTTCTTTCTCGAAATTGCTGTGGCTATTTGGGGTCGTTTATGGTTCCATATAAATTTTTGAAATATCTGTTCTATTTCTGTGAAATATGTCATTGGTATCTTAATAGGGATTACGTTGAATCTATAAATTGCTTTTGGTAGTATGGACATTTTGATGATATTAATTCTTCCAATCCATGAGCATGGTATATGCTTCCATTTATTTGTGTCTCCTTAATTTCTTTCTTCAATGTTGTATAGTTTTCTGCATACAGGTCTTTTACGTCCTTGGTTAAATTTATTCCTAGGCACTTTATTTTTCTTCTTGCTATATTGAATGGTATTTTTTATTCTGATTTCTTCTTCTATTGTATTGCTAGTGTACAAAAATGCCTTTGATTTCTGAGTATTGACTTTGTATCCTGCTGTTTTGCCAAATTCCCTTATTAGGTTGATGAGTTTTTTCGTAGGGTCTACAGGGCTTTCTATGTACACTACCATGTCATCT
Organism: Pteronotus mesoamericanus; assembly: GCF_021234165.1. Taxonomy (NCBI): domain Eukaryota; kingdom Metazoa; phylum Chordata; class Mammalia; order Chiroptera; family Mormoopidae; genus Pteronotus; species Pteronotus mesoamericanus. The sequence continues at coordinate 25,944,580 of NW_026555245.1, read as the reverse complement.
GCAAACAATGATAGCTTTACTTCCTCCCTTTCTATTTGGATGCCTTTTATCTCTTTCTCTTTTTTGACCTCTGTGGCTAGGACTTCCAATACGATGTTGAAAAGAAGCGGTGAGAGCGGACATCCTTGTCGTGTTCCCGATCTTAGTGGGAAAGCTTTCAGTTTTTGCCCGTTGACTATGATGTTGGCTGGAGGTTTTTCATATATGGCCTTTATTACATTGAGGAATGCCCCCTTTATTCCCATTGTGCTGAGTGTTTTGAACATAAATGGGTGCTGTACCTTATCGAATGCTTTTTCTGCATCTATCGAGATGATCATGTGTTTTTTGTCTTTCCTTTTATTCATGTGATGTATTGCATTTATTGACTTACATATATTAAACCCTCCCTGCATCCCTGGGATGAATCCCACTTGGTCGTGGTGGAGAATCATTTGAATGTATTGGTGGATGCGGTTTGCCAATATTTTGTTGAGGATTTTAGCATCTATGTTCATCAGCGAAATTGGCCTGTCGTTTTCTTTCTTTCTAGGGTCTTTATCTGGTTTTGGGATTAGGGTGATGCTGGCCTCATAAAAAGAGTCTGGGAGTCTTCCTTCCTCTTGGATTTTTTGGAACAGTCTGAGAAGGACAGGGGTTAGCTCTTTCTTAAATGTTTTGTAAAATTCCCCTGTGAAACCGTCCAGCCCTGGGCTTTTGTGTGCCGGGAGTTTCTTGATTACTGCTTCAATTTCCCCAGCTGTTATCAGTCTGTTCAAGCTTTCTGTTTCTTCCTCCTTTAGTGTTGGGAGATTATACTTTTCTAGAAATTTGTCCATTTCATCAAGGTTGTCAAATTTCTTGGCATATAATTGTTCATAGTAGTTTCTGACAATCCTTTGTATTTCCGTTATATCAGTTATTTCTCTGCTTTCATTTCTGATATTATTAATTTGGGTCCTCTCCCTTTTTTTCTTGATGAGTCTGCTTAAAGGCTTGTCGATTTTATTTATCTTTTCAAAGAACCAGCTCCTGGATTGGTTGATCCTTTGAACTGTTCTTTTTGTCTCTATGTCATTCAGTTCTGCTGTAATCTTGATTATCTCCTTCCATCTGGTTGCTCTGGGATTTATTTGTTGTTGTTTCTCCAGTTCTTGAAGTTGTAGTGTTAGGTCTTTTATTTGAAATGTTTCTATCTTTTTTAGGTAAGCTTGTATTGCTATGGACTTCCCTCTCAGGATTGTCTTTGCTGTGTCCCATAGGTTTTAGACTGTTGTCTGTTCATTTTCATTTGTTTCCAGAAATTTTTTGGTTTCTTCTCTTATCTCATTATTGACCCATTCATTGTCTAATAGTCTTCTGTTCAGTCTCCATGAGTTTGCAAGATTTTGAAGTTTCTCTTTGAGGTTGATTTCGAGTTTCAAAGCCTTGTGGTCTGAGAAAAAGTTTGGTATTATTTCAATTTTCCTGAATTTGCTGAGGTTTGCTTTGTGTCCTATCATGTGGTCTCTCTTTGAAAAACTGCCATGAGCATTTGAAAAGAATGTGTATTTTGCTTCTTTGGGATGTAAGGTTCTATATATGTCAGTTAAGTCTATTTGATTCAGTGCGTTATTCAGCTGCACAATATCCTTATTGATGTTTTGTTTGGAAGATCTATCCATTTTGACAGTGGGGTGTTGAAATCTCCTACTATCAGTGTGTTGCTATCTGTATCTTTTTTGAAGTCATCCAAGAATTTCCGTATATACTTGGGGGCTCCTATTTTGGGAGCATATAAGTTTACAATGTTGATGTCTTCTCGATAGATTCTTCCTTTAAGTATTATAAAGTGCCCCTCTGGGTCTCCTTTTATGGCCTTTGTTTTGAAACCTATTATGTCTGATGTAAGTATGGCAACCCCGGCCTTTTTCTCTTGCCCATTTGCTTGGAATATTATTTTCCATCCCTTTACTTTCAATCTGTGTAGGTCTTTTGCACTGAGGTGGGTCTCTTGTAGGCAGCGTATGTGTGAGTCATATTCTCTTATCCATTCAGCTATCCTGTGTCTTTTGTTTGGGGCATTTAGTCCATTTACATTGAGAGTTATTACTGATAGAAGCTTATTCATTTTTTCTCTTTGTACCTGTGTTTTTCTCTTTCTCACTCTTTTCCTTCATCTTCTGAAACCAGTCCGTTGAGCATATCTTGGAGTGCTGGTTTGATAGAGATGTATTGTTTTAGCCTTCTTTTGTCTGGGAAACTTCTTATTTCCCCTTCTATTTTAATTGAGAGCCTTGCTGGGTGGAGCAGTCTTGGTTGTAAGCCCTTGGTTTTCATGACTTGGAATATTTGTTGCCATTCCCTTCTGGCTTGTAGTGTTTCTGTTGAGAAGTCAGCTCCTAGCCGTATTGGGGCCCCTTGTATGTGATTTTCTCCTTCTCCCTTGCTGCCTTGAGGATTCTCTCTTTGTCTTTGATAGTTGTCATTTTAATGATGATGTGTCTGGGAGTGGACCTCCTTGGGTCCCTCTTGAATGGGGCCCTCTGTGCCTCCTGGATCCATGAGACTTTTTCTTCCCTCATATTGGGGAAATTTTCCATCATTACTTTTTCAAAGAGGTTCTCTATCCCTTGCTCCTCTTTGTCTTCTGGTATCCCTATTATGCAGATATTATTGCATTTCAGGTTGTCCTGCATTTCCCTAAATGCCTCTTCATTCTTTTTGAGCCGTTTTTCCATTTCTTGTTCTTTCTGGGAGCTTTTTCTTACCTTATCCTCCATCTCACTGATTCGATCCTTGGCTTCATCCAGCCTGCTTTGGATTCCTTCTACTGTGTTCTTCAATTCAGAAATGGTATTCTTCGTATCCTCTTGTGTCTTCTTGATAGTTTCTATGTCCTTTTCCAGGTTGCTATAGTTTGCTGTAAGATCCTGATAGTTTCTCTGCAGTTTCTCAAAGTTATCTTTGAGTTGGCTGAGCTCATTGAGCTTCCTTAGAGCCATTGTTTTGAATTCAATATCTGATAGTTCCCTTGCCTCTATTTCATTTAGCTCTCTCTGTGGGGATTCTCCTTTTCCACTCATTTGGGGGGAACTTCTTTTTCTTCCCATTTTTGTGAGAGTCTGTTAAGTAATTTATTTATTTATTTATTTATTTATTTATTTATTTTCACTTCTGCTTCAATTGATCCATCTAGATTTTCTGACTTTGTGGATTAAACTTCTATGGTAGTAGGCAGGTCTTTTTATTCATTCATTCATTCATTCATTCATTTATCTATCTATTTTTTTATTTATTTATTTTGTCCCTTTACTTTTCTTTCTGAGCCTTCCTCTGATAATGTCAGTTGTTGACCCTATATGACCTTGGGTCATTTGTTTGAGCCTTCCAGGAGTCTACTGTTTGTGTCTGACTCCTGCTTTGGGCAGCTCTGCGACACCTGCAGCCCGGGATCCACTCTTTCTGTGCATCGCTCTCCACTCTCATGCAGGCTCCTTGAGTGTGCACCCTGGCTTGGCAGAATCTCCCACCCGCCTGGGCATGCGTGCGCTTGCCCCAGCCCAGGGACACTTATTCATGACCTCGCGCACTCGTCTGGCCCCCCGCCCAGTGGCCATCCCGGCACTGGTCAGTTTAGGGTCTTCTATTTTGTGCTTTCCCTGCATTTGGCTCTTTGGCGGTGTCCCCTGCCCATGCCAAATGGAGACTATGGAAATGGGAGGAAGTCAGCTCCAGGACTCTCTGGCTAATGCTGTCTCCAGTCTCTCCTCCAGGGTCTCTGGGCAGCTCTGTGACCCCTTCAGCCCAGGATCTATAATAGTTATAATTTTTACAGTCTTAATCTGTTTAATTTTCTGGCCATCAGATGATTTTTCTTTCCTCTTTTAGATTTTAAATAGGCTTTGACTAATTTAATAATATTTATTTGAAAACACCTCTCCTTGTTAATTTGAACTACAGCATGAAATGGTGATTTTCTTCTAGACTGTGATTAATTTTACAATAACATGCTGATTATTCATCAAAATTAAGCTCAAAGTCCCCTTTTATTGGTTGTTCTGTAAACAGTGGTTCTCATCTGCTTATTAGAATCTGCTGGGGAACTTTAGAAACATAGAGCTATCAAAACCTTATCTTGAACCAATTAAATCAGAATTTATCATGATGTGAGGACCTAGACTGGGTGTTTTTGTTTTTGTTTGTTTGTTTGTTTTATAACTCCATTGGAGATTCTAAAGTGCTTCCAGGGTTGTTAAGTATTAGTCATCACTCTCTAGGGAAAATTTGTTAACAAATTAATTACAGGATATTTCTTTTGTAATTTCAACTTAAAAGATGTCCAATATAAAAAGTCCCACTTTTCTCATGTATCCTTCTGTGTTCCCTAATCAGGATTAGGAACACATCAATATCTCATCTCATTAAGGTGGGAGATAAATAATATATTCTCAAAGATAACTTCCCTTTTCCTTTAATTCCTCCAAATTGTTTCTTACTTGTTTTCATTTAATCTTCAGTACTGTTAACAAGTGACATGTAATTTAAGGTTAGTTAACTCTGCTGGGTATGAGTGATTATGTAGATCAGACCTTAATATGACAATTTAGATTGTAATTGAATTCTCTAGAATTTTAAATTTGTGTGCATTTTATATGCATTTTTTTCTCTTGGGAAAGAAACTGTATATTTTATTAGGTCACAGTCTCCTGAATGGAAGTGAATAATCTCAGGACTAAGTGATCTTTGAATGTATTTTATTCTAGAAAGTTAGTTTTCTGACTCACAGAATGCTTACAAGGATCAAATTAGATAAACATATATGAAAGGAAATAATGAACTATAAACACTACACACTTATATCATGACAACCATGGTTTCATGTGGGAGAAATCAATTATTAGCAATAAATATATATATGTGATTATTTAAAACAAAAACATTCTGGTCTTGGGAAAAAATGTTTGTGGTCCTAGAAAGAACAAATTTGCTCAGAGGACGCAGGAAGAAGATGAGTGTCATGAGCAGTGCTCCAAAGCTAATGATAAAACTATTCATTGTCCCCAGGAAGTTCTACCAGTAAAAAATAGGTTGCAGAAATATAAAAATAAAGTTGAAGTTTTAGGATAAATCTACAACCTGTTAGGGTGGCTATTTTTTAAAAAGTCCACCCTTTGCTATGTGGGCAAACATACTAAAAAAAGTCTCGTTGTTAATGGAAAATAAAGCAAGAAAAATGAAGAAGAATCTGGTGAACTTAATAAAGGGATGAAGAGACACCTTCAAGAATGTTTAAAAATCAGACCTCAAATTGAATTTACAAATGGGTTTATATTGCACCTTTAATTATAGTAGCTGATGCATGAACTTAGAGTCAAGCTCATTTCTTTTTAGCAATTATAGAGCAGTCAGAGAGGATTTGATAACTTTTAAAATGCATTGAAATAGTTTTCAAACATTTTAGTAGTCATTTAAGAGCTCCATAAAAATTAATAATCTACACATTTTTTTCAGAAAAAAGTGGAAAGTATATCTTCTCAGTTTGGTCATATGTCTGGAGATTTTTAAAAGATTTTGTGCACATCTGAAGAATGGTGGAGGCCAGCTGAGTTTATCATCTTTGGAACTTTCCTATCATATGCTTTGCTTTACTTTGTTCACCTGCTAGGTTATTATCAGGAACTAATTATTTTAATTTATTGAACCTCTTTTTGTTTAAAGGGAGACATTAGATATTAAAGTAGCATGTTACGTATCCAAGAAAATCATGTCTCACTACTCATTACAAAGAGTATCCCCTAAAGGGAGTTAAACGAAATCCATGGAACAGCTGACTGTTAATTGTAATATTGCTCTGCAGCCCATTTGGTTCAAATGGATTATAAATTATTCATGAAGCAAGTACCACACTAGCAATATTTCTGTTAACTGAGCTCATGACCCTTCTCTTACCTAATCTTTCAGTGTGAAGTTTATAATAAAAAGTCCAGTTATTAAGTAACATAGTAGGTAAGCAATTCAGGGCATTGGTACACAATAATCCCCAGATTAAAATTTTAGACATTTTTTTACTCTTAATACTGTTTTTTATGGCCAATTATAACAATAGGAATATTTTTATAAAACCATGAATGTTAATCTTAGGATAAACAATAACATATAATAATAAAGAAAATTAATTTTTTGCACTTGTCTTCCTTGTTTTGGCTAACTATACAAGGAGGGGGGCCCAAAAACTTGGAATTTATTTGTAAAAAATTGAGTATATATTTTTGCATGTTTATACTTTAGTCACCTCCAAAGTACTCTCCATGAGATGCAATGCAACTATCAAGTATTTTTCTACTGCTCAAAGCAGTTTTTGAACTCATTGATTTTGATTTAGTGCTTTCACTGTTTTTGTTTCACCTCTTCCACATAGGCAAAATATTTCCCTTTGAGGACTTTTATCATATGGGAAACAAAAAAAAAAGTTGCTTGGGATGAGGTCAGATAAATAGGGAGGGCGGGGCATGGGAGTCATGCCATTTTTGGTCAAAAACCGCTGAGCACTCAGTATTGTGTGGGCAGGTGCACTTATAAATGACCCATATAATAAAATGGACAAATACATTGAAAGAGTCTCCAGAAAAATTCACTGAAGCCAAATGCAGCCTCTCACAGTAACACCAGCTGCTACACTGATACAGATAGATTCCTAGAACACTTACCTAGTGGGGAAAGCCTGTATAGTACAAGGGGCCCACCAACCAAAAGATAATTCTGTTATTTTGGGGGCCCCCTTTATATATATGCTATGTGATGAAATTTACAAAAGTAAATACAGGTATTTAAGATATTAATTCTTTGTATGCCAACTATTCTTAAGATTAATAACTATCTTAAATAAATTAGTTGCTAAATAATGTTGACACTTTTTTTCCTACAAATTAATTTTCTAAAGCAAGTGTCATCTATCTTTGCCTGATATTTCAGAAATGCAATGGATTATAACTAGTGTACTGTGTATTCAAACAGTTTTGTCACTCTGTACGTAAATGTGTTTTTGTCTTAAAAGGAGTTTCAGAAAATAGCTTAAAATGCCCAGGAGAAAAATTTAAATATTAAAAACACTCTGAATTTTGTCTTTAAATAATTTTTTGGTATCATAACTCTCACTAAAATTAAACTGTGATTCTGAGAAAATCAGCAGAGATTCTGAACTTTTTTCTCAATTATAAGTATTAATATATATTATATACAAAGAAAAGTTATGCTTTATTGAGAATGTAACCAAGCATACACAATACTAAAAAACATGATAAAGTGAAAACTCAGAGACAATCTGAATTCTTTCCACATGGTATCAAAACCACGTTAACTATTTTTTTCCTAATCAAAGAATTAACTGACTAAATATATTATTTTTAAATAGGCACAGCCTCTGGGTGACATTTTATACTGGTAAGTTGGAATTTTTTATGTTTTAAAAACATTATACCAAAAATCAAGTTATATTTTAGCATTGATTATTTAATTTTATATTTATAGCTATAGAAATTTTTTTAGCTTAATCTCTCTTCTTAGGAATCACATGCATTTCTATGTATTTTAGAATATTTTTTATTAATATTGAAAATTTTACCTCAATTATATAGCCATCTGAATTAAATGAAATAATAAATATAGTGCTTGCAATAGTTCCTGCTTCATAGTCAAAGCTGTTAGAGTTATCAGACATTATTATCAGTGAGGATAATTCTAGGCAGACCCAACTCCTTTATAATAACAAAAGGTGGATATGGAGTCATCGTAGGTGAGAAATTCTCTTACCACCTAAGAGAAAATTCTTCCTTAGCAACAGAAAAATCGTGAAATCACTATTGAAGTAAAGATTCATACCTTTCAACTCTGGGTGGTTTCTAACTTAGCTTTGAAGAAAAGAGATATTTCATCAGAACAGTATCCCAATGCACTCTAATTCTAAGACATTCCTCCTAGTTCCTGATAAGCTACTCTCTTTCTCTTAACTCTCCTTTCGATTGTGCATTAAGAAACTAGAATATAAGTATCAAAGAAACTTCTTTCTTGCTAAAAGATTATAAATTATTTTTCTCCTGAAAATGTATTCCAGTGTTTAAAAATTGTTTGGTAATTCATCATAGTCATATTAAAAAGGGCTGCAAATTAAGAGATTATTTGAGTCTAATTTTTTTCCTTCCTCCCTTCCTTCCTTCCTTCCTTTCTCCCTTCCTCCCTTCCTTCCTTCCTCTCTTCCTCCCTCCCTCCCTCCCTCCCTTCCTTCCTTCTTTTCTTCCTTTCCTCCTTCCTTCCTTCCTTCCCTCCTTCCAGATTTTATTTATCTTTAGAGAGAGGGGAGGGAGTGAGAAAGAGAGAGAGAATGAGAAACATCAGTGTGTGGGTGCCTCTCATACGTCCCCAACTGAAGACCTTGCCTGCAAACCAGGCCTGTGCCCTGACTGGGAATCAATCCAATGACCCTTTGGTTTGCAAGCCAGCACTCAGTCTACTGAGGCACACCAGTAAGGACAAATTTTCTTTAGAAAAAAATACAGGATAGACACAAAGAAGCTTAAAAATGTTAATATAGGTATTTCTCATGTATGTAAAATTTACTTCACATTTTATCAGTTATTTGCATCAATAGAAAATATAAAAGCATTTTATATTGTTATATATTATAAATATTATAGAAGTATATTTTAATTATATTAAAATTTATTTTTAATAAAAATATAATTTTATATATTGTAAATATTATAAAAATAATTATAATATTTTTAAGGCATACATCTTGTGATTATATAGGCTTTATCCACAATTCCAACAATATTTGACAACCAAATATATATTCTAACAATATGTCAAATGTGTCTTCTGGAATTTTTACAATGATATATTATATGCTATAATTTGCCCAGCCTAGAATCTTTTGGAAGTGAAATTATATGTTAATTTTACTTTTCTAATGTATGTTATTTGAAATTGATACTAAATATGACATGATTGAAATAATCTTAGAAAACATCAGATTCATCTGTAAAATTTTTTATTAAATGACATCTTATTGAGGCTGAAAGAGGGAGGCTGACACCCAGGAGCCATGGCTCTTATGCAGAGCTGCCGTCAGCTCCAAGCAGAACAGAGCTGTCCCTTTCACACAGATTGGCCCCTCACATGAAATGGATAGCTAACTCTTTGGAAACTATTCTCCACTGGAAGTAACCTTTGACAGAACAAGATGTGTCGTGTAGGGATAGCGAAACACACCCATCATCTTCCCTGAACAGCTTCTCCCAAGAGAGATCCAGAGGCCCATCCTCCAGATTGCACCAGAATCCCTCTCAGAAACAGACAGGTCAGTGGCTAGGCCAAAACTAATGGCAGGATTGTGGATAGAGGCAGGTGAAAGTTGTACCTGCAGTGCTTTTGGTCATTGGTTGACCAGCCCCTGGGTCTTGTGCTGATACAAAGTAGAAAGTGTAGTGCAGCAAGGACTGTCCTGGATGCAGCCATGCTTGAAGGAGAGAGCAACAGACTGTGGATAACTTGTCGTTTCAAACAGGCTGCCTGAGGTAGATGGGAACAGCATCTGACATTGGCTTACACCACACAACACCAGACCTGTATCCAGAAGAAGCAGCCCGAGGGCAAGCACTAAACCCTGCTGAGTCAAATCCCACTTCATAATTTTCCAATACTTGAATTATTTTTTAAAAGATTTTATTTATTTATTTCTAGAGAGTGAAACCGAGGGAGAAAAAGAGGGAGAGATACATCATTTTGTGGTTGCCTCTCGAGTGCCCCCTTCTGGGTGTGCCCTGACTGGGAACCCAACTGGTGACCCTTTGATTCGCAGGCCAGTGCTCAATCCACTGAGCCACACCACCTAGGGCCTGCATTATTTTTTATTTCATGTAGCTTTTTAACATTTTTTTTTGTTCAATTTGGTTGCAATTTTTCACTATTTTTATTTTAAATCTCATATTTTACTGTTTTCTTACTCCTTTTTGCCTTCTTCCTTCCCTTTTTGTTTTTCATTTCAACTTTTAATTTTCCCTTTCTTTGACCTTCTGTGGAAATTCCTTGTTTCTATTCCTTACTCTTATTATTTCTCCTCCCTCTGTCCTGTGACTATCATTTTTCTTTCCTTTAATCATCTCGTATTCTTTTTTCTTACAATATTTTTATGTTCTTTCTAACTTTTTAATCTTTGCTTATTTGTCATTGATATCACTGTTGTTGTTGGGGGATAGTTTTGCTTATGTGGGTTTTGTTTTGTCCTGTGAGGACCTATACCACAGCATGCAAGATATGGCGGGGGTTGAGAGTCTCAGTCAGCCACCTAGAGGAGAAAACTAAGCAATGAACAGGCAAACACTAATCAAAACCCAAATACAATAGTAGAACCTAAGTAAACTCCATAAAAGGCATCCCTAGAGTATCCAGATCAGGAGATCAAGGAGACTATACCACTGAGTCTCACAAGACTCCTATCACATAAGTCTGCCCCACAAAGACAGGGAGTCAAAACAGACCAATCTAATACATAGAAACAAACAGAGTCAATTAAAATGGGGAGACAAAGAAACAACCCCTAATTAAAAGGAAAGGAGGAATCCCCAGAAAAAGAGCTAAATGAAATCGAGACAAGCGATTTATCAGGCATAGAGTTCAAAGTATTGATAATTTGAAAATATTTCTAAATTTTACATTTAACTGTGTTCAATGACAATGTATTAGAGTGGAAAAAAAACCTGGATTGGAAGAAAAACACCTGGATTGTGTTGTTATATACAGCTGGAAAACAAAAGAAAACAAAACAAAAAATAAAACACCCTGATGATCCTGGTAATTCAGACGTCCTAATCAAATCATCTAACTTTTTTGGACCTCAGTTTACTTAGTGGTTAAATGGAAATGTTTAAAAAGGAAGGTTAAGCCAAATTCTATGAAATACTTAAAAATATATTAAAATTTTAAATATATGCACATATAAGTTATATGATCATGTTGACAGTAATTAAAGTACTCCTGTTATAGACTTATATACCATAGCAGAATAAAGGCACATTTTTTTTCTTCTAAAGTAAATGCATGTAATCAGAGCATTAGATTATATGTTCATGATAAGTGCTCTGATTTAAAAAAAAGATTCACCTTGATTTACTTTTGACTATCTTTAGGGGATACTGCTTATAAAAATGTAAGAAGAATGTATATTCTGGGCTTAAACTGAACTGATTATGTAAATATATTGAAAGTGAGTTGGAGGTATAAATCACATATGTCAACTTGATGGAAAGTTTGTTACCAGCAAAATCTACTGCTCCCAAATCCTAACGTGTTAATTACAAGAAGGCATCTGGTATACAAATTTATGCTAAGTTAAGAAACATACAGATTAATGTTAAATTCAGTATGTAGAAGAGATATATGTCGCTGTCTACTATAACTTGCTGGATGATTTAAGATATCATTATTGCATTAGTGTATGTGACAAACAGATTGTTGTTATTAAGTACAATTACTTGTATTATAGTTAAGAGGTATGTTTGTGTGTATGTTGCACTCTTTAAAAATAAACTTAAAGAGTTGAGAGTCCAGGAAGAAGAAAAAAGATTTTAAATGGAATCGTACTCTTGGAAAGAAAATATTTTAACTTTAAAAATAAAATAAAAATAATAATATAAGGATAGGAAGAATTTAGGTCATTTAACATTAGCCACGTACAATCCTCAACAATTGATCAAAAACTTTTAAAAGAAAACCTATGAACGTTCTGCTGTATTCATCAGAGGTACTGCTTTCTCTCTAAAAATAAACCTGCTGTCTTTTTACGGGGCCTGATCTCTTCTGTTCCTTATTTATAAATCATCTATATGGATTTGTCATTACTTACCTGACTTGTCATAATTTGAGCCATTTAAATATGGTTTCTTGAGTTGGTCATGTAGATTTGCAATAAAGAAGACAGCATTCCTACCCAAAAGTTCCATGTTAACTTTTATTTTCTAACTCATCCCAAGCGCTATTACAAACCAAAAGTGACTTCTAAAAATACAGATCTCTTCAAACTCTAAATCTTATGTCTTAATAGATATTAAAATGCAAGATAAAATTAGAAATGTTCATTTTTAGTGGTAAGAAAGGAAGTATGCCCTATTAATTTTGTGAAATCAAAGCTAATTGTTTGTGATTATATGTCATAACCTCAAATACAAGCATGAATCTTGACAATATATCACCTTTGATGATTATTTAAGACTATTTTTTCTGCACATTCATTTATCAATTATTTATTAAACACAGTATATGCTGGGTATGCTTAAAAGTTCTGGGTATATAACAGTGAACAAGATAATTCTCACTAGATTACATTCAGGAAGCTTACAATGTAGTGAGAATATCAAGACAGTAAACCATTTTCCAAAGTTTATGTCTATAAAGCTGATGATAGTTCTAAACAAAGTATTAATATAGGGAAATATAAAAATGATGGTAGGAAAAAAATATGTATAATGTACATTTTCCAGAATTTACATACTAGAAGAGATAGTGAAGTTTTAATAACTGAAAAAATATATATATTAAAAAGCAGATTATGCTAAATGACAGATGATGCATAATCAAAAGTTCCCTGGAATATGACAGATGACATATAAACAAAAGTTCCCTAGGATATCAAACCTAGCACATGTCTACCTGAAATGTATGAGGAAACATTATAAAAGTAACAGGGCTTAGGTAGGCTTTTTGTTTTTTGTTTTGCATGGACAAAAATTAGAGTGTCACAAGATAAAAACAAGGAGGAAGTCATAATTTATATAAGGAGATCATAGAAAAAATTGAAAAATAAATTGGGGCCATGCTGTAGAATGATTTGAATTCCATTCCCCATCTCCCCAACCCTCCCCACCAAAAAAAATAGAAATCTAAAAAGTGCCCAAATGCTTTAGGCAGATTAATCCAGTGATTTTTATTCCTTATTGATTTGATGGGAAAGAGAGAACTGCCTATAGAAGTATGGAGGCCATGAAATATTAGTGAATATCACAAGGACATTATAATAACATCTCATAGTAGGATGATGGCAATGATTGTTTTTATGAACACTCCTATAATGTGAGAATTATTTGGTATTCCATTGTAGATTAATACATATTGGTTGGTGAATATTTAAATAATTCATTAATAGAAGTTATAATGTCATCATACACTGTTTTCACAGTTGTATCATAAGAGTGTCCATAGATCCCTAATATTCATTTTTCCTATTCAGTATTTATTTCTTTGTAAAAAAGGAGGATGTTATCAATACAAACACACACACACACACACACACACACACATTAATGGATTGGTCGCTTAAATAGGTATCCCATAAATGTACATCTTTACTTAACATTAACATCGATCATATCACATAGGAGATGATATGAATATCTGAAATATGTAGACATGTGTAGGAAATAATATAGAACATGTAAAATTTTGTATTTTTAAACAGTTAATGACGGCAATGTAGAACTATTAATGAAATGATCATGAAATTAGTAGATTAATTTCATGATACTAATGAAATGAGTAAAGTTAATCATAGTGACATAGTAGAACTGCTTCATTCACAGTAAAGCCATTAACAATTGGGGGTCTGGCAAAGTTAAGTTAACATCTGATAAAGAGAAAAATGACAAGAAAGATGGAATGACCTTTGCTAAAAATGGAATAATGTGAATATCAAATGCATTTTTAGAAAGCTCTTGGGAACACAAATAATATTTAGAATAGTTTTGCAAAATTGAATGTGTCATTAAAATCATATGTAATTAATATGTAACTATATATGAAGATTATTTTAAGTATATATAATTATAAAATATTATTTAGGTAAAGTATGCACCATTTACTGTTATGAGAAAAATTGTGGCAAAATCAATACTTAATATTTTAGAGGTCATGGGTTTACCATTGCTATAATAAATTCCTATTACTTATTGGTGGATATGCCAATTTTCTTTTTTTCTTTTGAGGATCTTTGTAACATCTTTGTGATATGGCTTATTTCTTTCTAATTCAAATTGTTAACATTTATATTTTTATTTCTTCTCTCTGTCAGTATAATTTATATTTTATTTCAGCAAGATTTTCTTTAGTCTTAATAATTGCTTAATGTGAAAAAGTATGCCTACTTATGCAATAAGTATCTTATGAAATAAATGCCTAATGAATTTATTGTTGAAATTAGCACCTAGTGCCAAGGATATCTAAATAAATATTTGAGAGAATTGAAAGTAGTCAACTGTGTAAAATGCTGTTAAAAAATGAAATACAAAGAGGACTAAAATTTTTTTTTCCATTGATTTGCTTTTCATGGGGATAGAAAGCATCTTTAGTAACAGCAGGAGAAGCACTTTCCAAGGAGTTGAGAAGGAAGGAGAGACAGTCCTTGGGTGAGATGAAGCTTAAAGATGAAGTGGAAAGGAGGATATAGATGCACACCTGCAGATTCCTTTCAGTATAATTTTAGTTGCGAATAAGGTTAGAGAGAAATACTGCTCATAGGTTACAGTATTTTTTTAATGTTGATATTTCACTTGCTTTTGCTTTCTTCCTTATTGGACTTGTGTTTTAACTTTAATCATACCTTTTCCTGCCTTATAATTTTTAGATTTTTATGTAATATTTGTTACTTTTTTCTGGATTTTTGTCTTCATATTATATGATACAAAAGTTTTCCCCATAAATAATATAAAATATTTTCTTTTGATGTTGCTATATCTTTGTTTTTGTGTTTATAATGTTTTAACCATGAAATTTTATTTTGTTCTAAGAAATGAGGAATGCTTTCAAAAGTTGGAATTCATTTTATTTTTCCTTTTCATTTGTTTGTTGCCTTATAAACAAAATACATTTGGGTTCTTTTTTGAAAAATTATCAAGTGTTCTATAGCACCATGATATAACATCAGTTTAGGGTAATTTTCACATATGTCTGAAAAGAAGATGTATTTTCTATTTGAAGGATAGCTAGACACATTCTTAGTAGATGAACCTTATTGATTAGGTTATTCAGATCCTCAATATAAAAAAAGTTACACTTTATCTCTCCAGTTTGTTGAATCTAGTTACTACAACATTTACATCAAATTCTCAGTATTTATATCATTTTTCTTTTTAATTTTAGAGAGAGGAGGAAGGAAGGAGAAAGAGAGGGATATAAACATCAATGTGAGAGATGAACACTGATTGGTTGCCTTTTTGTACGTGCCCTGACTGGGACCGAACCTGCCATCTAAGCACCTAGGCTTGTGCATGGACTGGAAATTGAACTGATGACCTTTCATTTTATGGGACCATGGCCAACCAACTGAGCCACATTGTCCAGAACTATATCATTCTTAATATACAAGTATACTTTGTTATTTTATTATTTGACCATTTTTTTAAACATAAAGTTTCATGGCTGGTGAAGCTTCAATTATTTGTAAATTATCTTTGTCACATTTAAGATTTAAACTTTAAAATTTATTATTTCCATTAACATTAATCACATCTTTCTCTTTGTATTTGTGTGGTACATAATTGATCCCCTTTATATTGTAAATTTTTCACTTGACTTTTTTTTCCACTTCATTTTTTATACCTATAATTCTACTATATAACATATAGTGTTTCTTTTCTTAACTCAAGTAATAACATTGCATTATTGTTTATTTGTCTTGGTGAGTAGATTCGTTTTACATTTATTGTAAAGTAAATATAACTGTTATTCTTTTATCCTCCTTTCTTTATTTTACTTTTTATTCATTTTTCTTCTCTTTTATTTCTTTGATCTTTTTTCTGTTCATGTCTTCTTTATTTTTGCCCCCTCTCTGGAAATCTGGAAAGTGTATTGTCTTTCTTTGAAATATAGTTTTTTTTTCTGTTAAAAATGAAGCTTATATTCTTACAGTTAATTTACCATTGCTATACTTCAGAAGCAAGCAGAGTCTTCAGGTTGTACCCTTTCTCTAGCAGAAGATGAGTAAAGTTGTGCATTCGCACTATTACAAATCCTCACTCCAACTCCACTGCTACTCTTTCTGGGAATTGTCTGTGCTCTGTGTTTTTTATCCTAGTGTGATATAATTAACATACATTTACACCGCATACTGTACCTATGAAAAGTTTTAACACTTAACAGTTATGGACGAAATATTCACCTTTAGTTCATGTCTGTCATGACTTGTCATGTTAATATTCAACAAATAAATTTCAACATCTTCAATATGTGTCAGTCAGTGAACTAAGAGATAGAACAGAAAAAGCAGCCAAATCTTTGTTTTTTTGAAGCATATCTGCATCTTTTTTTGTGATTCATTTCACATTACTCAAGTAATGTCTTTCAAGAAGGACAAATAGATGACATACTTCCTGAGTCTGTCATATCTATGAATATTTTTGTTACATTCAGTATGAATAACAGATAACCTGTAATTTGAGTTGTGTGCTTTTCCTATGAAAACTCCAGTAAGATATTGTTTTATAGCATCTAAGTAAGCTGTAAAGAATATTGAATACTGTTTTCTTTCATCTGCAATATTGTGACACTTTGCTTCCTTGTTTGTATTTAGGACTTTTACTTAAATGTCATGATTCAGTGATGTCATTACAGTGTCTTACTGTTGAATATATCTTATTAAAATTTCCTGAAATTTACATTAGGCCTAAAAATCTTCAATTCTTTTCTCTGTATCATGAAAGTTTTTTTTTTTTATCATTGTTACTATTCATTGTTATAACTTTGAAGAGTTTTTTGTTTTTTTTTCACATAGTTTTTTAAACAGACATGAAATGGCCTAAGATTTGAATTTAATTTTGTACTTCAATATTCTTCTGAGTTTTTCTGCATATTGATGTTTGTTCTTTTTTTCTATTAATTTACTCTTGCCTTTGCAAGCTTCCCTTCTATTCCTTAGTTCATTAATTCATTGTATGCAATTGAATGTTTTAAATGTAACTTCTCCACTTGCATTACTTTTTATGTTAATTTATTTTCTTGATTTCCACCTCTACTTTTCATTTAATATTCTCATTTTTACCCTTGTTTCTTTACAGTCCACATTTTAAAAACACTTTCTTGTTTTGTTGTTATTGTATTTATTTAATATTTTTTTTCTTGGAGGGGCTATTTTTCCAGTTATCTATTTTTATTGTCCTCTGAATGCTATGTTGTCTTTTTCTGCCTTATTGCTTTGGGAGTTTATAAAAATATTGCTGTCTCCTATTTATTAATCTTTGAATGTAGCATAAAATTGCTACTCAAATAGTGTTTGTAACATCACATTAACTCATCTTGTCAGGTATATAAAATTTCTTATTTCATTCTCCTTTTAATAATAGCTGGAGGGTGGGAATTTGATGGCTTCTAGTCTCTCCTCATCACTCTCAGCTGCCTAATAGAGGATGGATAGGACTTAGGCCCACTGAAGCTTCACTGGAATAAATTCTATTATTTGTGCTTGTTTTTTTTTAAACTTCTGTACTCTGACCAAATCAGGCTGCATCTGAAATGGTTTGTCATCCAGGTGCATTTGTCAACGGGAGGTAGAGTTGGATCTTACATCCTGTTTTATAACTATACTTCCAGGAAAATAGGGTATAAGACCATTAGCAGGTGAACTTTTGGTTACTGGAGTCCACTTCCATCTGAATGAAAGTCGTTCATATATATATCCCTGCCACCCCTAACCTCCAGACTGGGCCCTTGCAAGAAGATGGAAAATGTGACTTCTCAAAACCCCCCCCAACATAAGGCCTTGAGTTTTCTTTTGCATCCTGCCAAACAGTCTCCTCAGATTGTAGAGCCTTGAAAGAGTTCTTAAGAATGTTCTATATTATTCCTCACCACAACCTATTCTTTTTCTTTTATTGTTGTACAAGTACAGTTTTGTCCATTTTGCCTCCACTACTCCCCCACCCCTCCCTTCACCACCTCCCACCCTTGATCCAATCCTTTTTTGGCTTTGTTTATGTGTCCTTTATACATGTTCCTTGATTATCCTTCCTCTTCTGCCTCCTGTTATCCCTTTCCCCCTCTCCTCTGGTTACTGTCAGTTTGTTCTTTATTACAACCTATTCTTAATTAATGGGATTGTGAGTTGATTTCTGATGTCATGTTCTGCATTTTTCAAAATATATTCTATCTGCCTGTGATTCTCAGAATATGTAGTATATAAGGTTGAAGTCATGCCCAGTCAGAATGCAAATCAAGTTGTGGCTTAATTTTTTTTTCACTAGCTCTCAAAAAGTGTTTATTATTAGCATCCATTTGCCTTCATCTTTCCTGAAAGATATGTAGTTTAATTTAAAATCCTGAAATCTGAAAGCTATCCAGTCTTGCTACGTAACAGACCAATAGTTCTAGTGATAGTTGTTCTATCCTATGTGTAAATGCCCAGGACATATTTGGAATAAGATATAACTGTATCCTAATTTGAAGGCTGAAAAATCTTGTGCCATAAGTTTTTAACATTTCAACGACTCAAAGACAATGACTATGCTATTTATTCCATTTTTTTAGCCTACTCAAACATTCTGTAAATATGTATATATGTATGTGTGTGTGTGTGTATATATATTTTTTACCTGGAAACTTTGTTTCTGATTTAATTACAGGGCATTTTTCTTGAAGTTCCTTTAATATTTAAAAAGACTGTTGGTTTCAGTGGGACTTTCAAAAACTCTTTGTCCTGTAAACTTTACTGATCACTTTAAGTAAACTTAAAATGATTCATACACTAATTTCAGAATTACATTTTAGGATCTTATTTTAAAATATTTACCAAATTGTACTCAATTTTCTTGCTTGTTACATGCAATTATCAAGGGAAATACAGCATTCAAAACTATAGACAGTGAAATTTATTTCTGAAATTTGCCTCAACTTGATTGAATGCTTACTTGAAAGTTATAGAAATATGATAAGTGAGTTTTGATATGTTATTTAATTAAAGATGAAAACAAAAAATGGTGGAATGAAATTTTAGTGTTTCAGCTGGAAAAGAAATCAATCTGAATAAGTTTTATAGTTCATTAATAAAATATGACTTGTATAATTTTCTGTTCCTTAACTGTTTCATCTTTATAATGGGCACAGTGCAATGGAAACATACATCTTGTAGGCAAGAATCTAAATAAAAGGATTTTTATGGATAACTTTCTTTGGAAAGTTCTGAGTGCTCTACAGATGTGAATATTATCCACAATGTTCATATGTGAATGCTACTTCTCAGGACATTGAGATTGTTTGCTCGAGGTTACACAGTAATTGGCAAGACTAGAATTAGAACTTCAAATTTTGTACAACATTGGATTATTTGTAATTAAAAGATAGGTTTTTTCCTTTCCCTTTAATGTGTAATAATGTTTATTAGGTTTTATATGGATGGTAATGACTAACTTACATGACATTAACTAGTTTAGTATACTGTAACTTTTAGGTTGTATTATGACTGAAGTCTTGGATTGTTAAAATTTTCCCTTCAAGGAGATTATAATCTTAAATACAATAATAAGAAAATCTATTCATTTTACTCATTTTGTAAAGATCACAGCAATGATAATTTAAAATAACCCATTTTCACAACTCTCAAGAATATTTAGTGTCCACTAATATCTCTTGGAAATTTTCAAACATTAGGATCACTAAATACTTCTTTATTTTTTCATTATTTGTTTGTTTCCATTTGGCATAAGTGAAGGGGTGCTCCATCCCGCGGTATCCCCCAGTATTGTGGATGAAAGGAAAATGCCCAACACAAGATCTGCTTGGGGAGGAAAGGTTGGCTAATCTCTCAGAGGAGAAGAGCCCTGAGCACTCTTCTCTTTGGGCTTTTATTGAGTTTAGCTCCTATAGGGATACATAGCATGCGTAAAGCTCATCAATCAATGTTAAACGGTAATAATTAAAGGATATGGTTTAAGAATAACAGTAAAGGGATTACAAGAATCTTTCTGAGTCAAGGTCTGGTAGACAGAGTGACACCTGTTTGGCCCTAAAACCTGGGGAAAAAACTCATTCTATGCTCGGACCCCAAACACCAGTACTCATTAACTCGAGGGCATTCTTAGCAAAGCAGGTTTCATAGGATTTAATGCATTCCTTTTCCAGGCTTAATTGTCCCCAGGAACCGCCTGATCCAGTTTAGGGCTGTACCTGCCTCTAGCGTTGTTTCAGCCTGAATCAGGAGAGGGGAGCAGAGAAGCCAAGGGATAAGAAGAGTTCTTCCAGATGGAATGAGGACTCTGGCCATAACGAAGCCCAGGGGTGAGGGTCTTCTGCCCCTTCTTCAAGTCCCCCAAGTCCTTCCCTGGTGGCTCCCATGTGACTGTGCCTGTCTTAGGCTGCCCCTGCCATCAAGGGGTTTTACCCGTCATTGACTAACCAGCCATCCTGCGGGGCCAAGCAGGGTGAGGGGAACAGGTTTTGTCTCCTCAGTGGCCTATTTTCCCAAGGCCTCCCTGCTCAGCTCCAGCCTTGGGACCCTCTTGCCTGTTGGAGAGGCTACAGTCCCTGAAACCAGGCAGTACAGTTCCCAACACATAAGTGGTAAGATTTTAAAAATACTGAATTTCTAAAAAATAAAATGTCAATTAGAAATGATGCTACTGATAATATAAGCAAATGTTAAAATTTGTCATTTTATTTACAAAATAATATAATGAATATGTGACATATAACACACTAACATACATACACACATGTGCATGTATACATAATTTTATCTTTTTCATTAATTTCTATATTAGAGAAAGGATTTTGTTAGATTATTTTTATCTATATACTATTGTGAATTAATAACATCAAGATATATCTAGGTTATTATTTTTATCTATATACTATTGTGAATTAATAACATCAAGATATATCTAGGTTATATACATGTACTAGATATATATATCTAGTACATGTAATATGTACTAATGATAGATGTCACACAAACCATAAAGCTGCTTTTCCAAATTCACAAATCTTTATAGTAATTACTAAATCTACTCTCTGGTATGTGAATCTGAGAGAAACTTCACTAGTTTCAAGGTGAATTTTTTCTGAATTATACCTTTTATTGTCTTTGATAAATTTACTATGTTTGGCTATTTTCAAATTTTTGTTTTCTTAAAAGCCAAAATTACACAAAGCTGATTGAATTTAATGTGATCACATGCGTCAGATGACAAATAATGCCAAATTTTCATGTAGGGCAATTTGAAGTGCTTAAATGAATTTTGGGTATTATAGAAGGCAATAATAATTTAAATTTCATTTGGTAATACACATTGAAATAATCTTAATGTATTAGATGAACTAAGCACTCAATTTATTTGTAATATAATCTCTCAATATACTCATATTTAATTTTTTAAAGTGCTGTTAAACATTTTACTTAAATATTTTTCTCCATGTGTCTGTTTTTGAAATACTATTAAATGGAATTTTTGTTATAAATATGATTATTTCCTTAATAGGAAAAATATTTAGGTTTTCTTTATCAGGTTTGCATTCAACTTGAGTTACTTATAAAATGTCATAGTTGTTTTCTTCATGTTTTTTGACTTTACTTTTATTGGTGATAATATTACAGATGTCCCCCATTTTCCCTTTCTTTGCCCACCTCCATCCAGCCCCTGTCTCTCCATCCCTGTGGCCATCGCCACATTGTCGTCTGTGTCCTTGAGTCATGCATATATGCTCTTTGACTAATTCCTTCACCTTCTTTCCTCCAGTCCCCCTGACAGCTGTCAGTCTGTTCCACGTATCTAGGCCTCTGTTTCTATTTTGTTCATCAGTTTATTTTGTTCATTAGATTCCATATATAAGTGAGATCATATGGTATTTGTCTTTCCCTTACTGCGTTAACTCTAGCCACCCAGGCACAGAAAAAATAATATGTGTTTGAATATTTTGTGTTCTTCCCAGCATTGGATAATGTTCAAAAAAGATTGTTACTGTCTATGGTATAGTTGGCCCTAATGTTGCAAAGATATCCAGCATTTCCTGCTCAGGATTGTCAAAGCCAAAGTAGTCTGGAGACGATGTTGCTAATACTTCGCCGCCATTGTTACACATCTCTCCCTGCCAGCCTGCATACTCCTTCCTGCTTAAAAATTGCTTGTCTGTATTTTTAATGTTAAATAAGTTCAAGGTTTGTGGGCCACAGTGTAAATTATTAAAAGTACAATTCCTGATTGATGTCATGTGAATTTCAACAAAAACTTTATAGCACAACGATTTAAGTTTAAAATGTTCTCAATTTAAAAAAAATAAATTATATTAGTGACAAGAAGTGTTGGAAAACAGGTTTATTGTTTATAGAGTGTGAAAATCAAACATTATTTTCATACTTTCTTTTTTTCTAAACTTATTCTAACATCTTCTAAATAAGGACTAAAGAAAACCAGTAATTTACCCTTTTCTAATTAAAATTATCTTATGAATTCTATCTTATGAATTTAAAATTTACATTGAATGTCTTTCATTTATTACCAGGCAGCAAGATTTTTTATATTTTACAATACTTCAAAAACTGTTTAAAATTTATTTGTCAGATGTATTTAAAAATTTTATTATATTTGACATACAACGTTAAATGAGGTTCAGGTGTATGACATAGTTATTCATTTATTTTATTTTTATTTTTTTTATTTTTTTTAATTAATTTATTTACTTTTTAAATACATTTGTCTCTGCCTTCCCCCCACCTCTTTCCCTTGCCCCCTCCCACCTTCTCTCCCTCATCTCTTCCCCTTTGGTTTTGTCCATGAGTCCTTGCTATTCATTTATTTTAAAGATTTTATTTATTTATTTTTAGACAGAGGGGAAGGGAAGGAGAAAGGGAGAGAGAAACCAGTGTATGGTTGCCTCTTGTGGTCCCCTTACTGGGGACCTGGCCCACAACCCAGGCATGTGCCCTGACTGGGAATCAAACTGGCAACCCTCTGGTTCTCAAGCCAGCACTCAATCCACTGAGCCATGTCAGCCAGGGCCATAGTTATTCATTTACATATTAACAGAGTAATCACCACAATAAATGTAATAACTGTCACTGCACAAATATATTATGACACTATTGAATGGATTTCCTATCCTGTACACCTCATCCCTGTGACATATTTTATAACTGGAAGTTTGTATTGCTTTTCTTCACCTTTTTCACCCATCCTCCCACCTCTCTTCTCTGGCAATCATCAGTTTATTCTATGTATTTATGAGTCTGTTTCTTTTTTGATTTGTTTGTTTATATTGTTTTTCTGATTCCACTTAAAAGTGAAATTATACAGCATTTGTTTTGTTTTCTATCTGACTTATTTCACTCAATACCAAAATCCACGTTGTCACAAATGGCAAAATTTCATTCTTTTTTATAGCCAAGTAATATTCTGTTGTATGTATAGACCATAATTTTTTATCCATTCAACGATCAATAGAACTTATGTAGCTTCTGTATCTTGGCTTGTACATAATACTACAATGCACATAGGGGTGCATATATATTTTCAGTTTTTTAGATAAATACCCCAGAAGTGCAATTACTGGGTCATAGGGTAGTTCTGATTTTAGTTTTTTGAGGAACCTCCATGTTGTTTTCCATAGTGGCAGAACTAATAAAAATGGATAAAAGTGTTTCCTTTTATTCACATCTTTGCCAACACTTGTTATTAGTTGTCTTTTTTTGATAAGAGCCAACCCAACAGTTGTGAAGTGATATCTCACTATGGTTTTGATTTTCATTCCCTAATAATTCATGATGCGGAGCACCTTTTCATGTGTCCAGTTTGTTGGACATCTGTGAGTCTTCTTCAAAGGAATATCTGTTCCAGTCCTCTGGCCATTTTTTTAATTTAATATTTTTGATGTTGAGTTATATGAATTCTTTGTATATTTTGGATATCAGCCTCTTATTAGGTATATCATTTGCAAATATATTCTCCCATTCAGTGAGTTTTCTTTTTGTTTTGTTGATGGTTTCCTTCACCATGCAAAATATTTTTGATTTGATATAATTCCATTAGTTTCTCCTTTTTTTTCTTTTTTTGTCCTTGCTTGGGGGGACATAAAAAAATATCTTAGGATGATGTGAAAACCTTTACTGTTTATGTTCACTTCTAGGAGTTTTATAGATTTACCTTACATTTAAGTCTTTATTCCATTTTGAGTTCATTTATTTTTTTTTTTTGATATGGTGTAGGCAAGTGGTCCGATTTTATATATTTTTTGCATGTAGCTATTCCTGTTCCCCAATATTTATTGAAGAGATTGCATTTCTCCATTATTATATTTTCCAACCTTTGATGCAGTTAATTAATCGTATAAGCATGAGATTAGTTGGGGGTTCTCTATTCTGATCCATTGATCTATATGTTTATTTTTGTGCCAGTACCATACTATTTTGATTACAATATCTTGAAGTATAATTTGAAATTAGGGAATGTAAGACCTCCATCTTTGTTCTTTTATAGGATTGCTTTAGCTATTTGAGATCTTTTGTGGTTCTGTACTAATTTTAGAAGTATTTGTTGTAGTTCTGTGAGAATGTCAATTGTATTTTTATAGAGATTATTTGAATCTGTTGATTGTTTTGGGTACATGAACATTTTAACAATATTAATTCTTCCAATCCATGAGCACAGTACATTCTTTTATTTATTTACATCATTTTCAATTTCTTTCATCAGTGTCTTACAGCTTTCAGAGGTCTTTCACCTGTTTAGTTAAATTTACTTCTAGGTATATTATTCTTTTTGATACAATTGTTAGTGGAATTGTTTTCTTGACTTCTCTCTCTGATATTTTATTATTAGTTTATTATATTATCATCTTTAGTTCTAGTTGGTCCTTTTTATATTTTCTCTGTTTGTTGAAATGCTTTCTGTATTCATTCATGCTTCTCCTGAGTTTAGTGAGCATTGATTGTTAGGATCATTACTTTGAACTTTTTACCTGGTAAATTGCTTATCTTCATTTTATTTAGTTCTTTTTCGGGGGTTTGGCTTTGTTCTTTGATTTGGAATATACTCCCTTTTCTCCTCCATTTGCCTAATTGTGTGTGTGTGTGTGTGTGTGTGTGTGTTCTGTGTTTTACTTATATCAGCTGTGTCTGACAATATTGAAAGAGTGGCTTTATGTAGAAGGTGTCCTGCAGGCCCCAGAGGCTCAATCCCCCAAGTCATAAGAGCCAAGCCCTTCAAGGATACCCCCTGTGTGGGCTGCATGCATCCTCCTGTTGTGATTGTGCCATGACACTTATGAGAGTGCAGCTGGGAGGGACTGGCCCAGGGCCTAGCTGGCTGCAAGGTGAGGCCATGATTTCTGCAGGTGTGCTGTTGTGTGGGGCACACCGTTGGCTTGGCTGTCTGCGGTGTGCAGCTGTGACTGCCTCTGATGCTCTAGTGTATGATATACGCCTCTGGTGGTGTGCCTGTAATGCCCAGCTTTCATTGTTGGTAAATTCTATGGGATGTTCCTGTGAAGTGGGGTCTCTCTTTGAAGGGGCTCTGGTACAGACTCCTGTTTGTGATGGGGGATGAGGTACCACTTTGGAATGGCTTTGATGCATGCTGGCTGGGATGGGCAGGTTGGGCTGAGTGATTTAACTGGAGAACACAGGTGGGGTGAATTTTTAGCAGGTTCATGGACAGTGTCAGAACTAGCTCCCACTAGCATGGGGCAGGCTAGGTAGAAGCAGAATAAAACAAAGTAAACCAAGGAAAAATGGTGCCTATCATTAATTATAACCCCAGAGAAAGTTCCAAGAGTTCCCCACCCTTCTGACACATGTACCCAATTTAGTCAGTATATCTCCTGTATGTATGACTCAGGGGGCTCCTTCTCCTTGTTCATGGCCCGCAGCCTGGCTGCGGGACCCAGTGTGGGTCTCAGACACCTTGCTCCTCAGGGGGAATCTTCATGGCTGTGATATCATTCCCACTGTGGGACTTAGTGTGTGGGTCCTGAGCAGGCTGCCCTCCTCCCCACCTGGAAGTAGATTTTTCTTCATATTCTCAGTTGTGGAGAATCTGCTCCCTCGGTTCTCAGGTTGTTTTCACAGATAGTTACTCTAAATACAGTTGTATGTTTGTTGAAGTGTTGGGAGGAGGTGAGATAAGGAGCTTCCTATTTTGCCATCTTGACCCCCCTCCCAAGTATTCCTTTTCTGATATCAGGTACAAACCAAAAGAATCAAAATGAAGATTATTCTTTGTCTAGCATGTGGTTTTTTCAATATTTAACCCCTGCTGATATTTTGTGCAGTATTTTTTATCATATTTTTCCTATCAAATAATTACTTTCTGGTTTACATTTTAAAGATAAATGACCACACAAAATGTTTTCAGACATCTCTTTAATTAAAAATATATATTTAATGGTTATTTCTATAGCTAGAATAATGATTTATTTACCCATATATCATGAATGCTTGTATAATGACCTAATAAACAAAGTAAGTTCATTGAAATTTTAGAAGAATTTTCTTTTTAGTGTCTGTCTTTTTTTTTTTCTAGCATCCACTATATTATAGGCACTGTGCTAAGACTTTCATATGGGTTTTTACATTTAATTTTTACAACTACCAGATTTGAAAATGGAGGCTTGGAGAAAATAGGAAACTAGTAAAAAAAAATGAAAATACTAAAAACTAAGTCAGATTGCAAGCCAAGACAGTCCTAAACTTATTTTTTTTAAGAATAGTAAGGTGTGTTCTGGCTGATGTGTCTCAGTGGATTGAGTGCTGGCCTGTGAACTAACAGGTTGCTGGTTCGATTCCCAGGCAGGGCACATGCCTGTGTTGCAGGGCAGGTCCTCAGTTGGAGGCGTGGGAGAGGCATCCAATCGATGTATCTTTCATACATCAATGTTTCTCTCCCTCTCTTCTTCCTTCCCCTCCCTCCAAAAGTAAGTAGATAAAGCTACAGCAATACACTAGGCCCTGGGATATGGGATGGTGCCTCCTTATATGACTGAAATCTGAAGTCCTCTGGGAAAAAAGATGGTTTTTAATTTAACATTGAAATTTATTTGCTATGAAAATTTTTGTTTTACTATAGCTGTATAATGGCCATTGATACCTCACAGGTGAGTTCACCCTTTCTTATTGCTATCTTGACTTTTTGCTGTTCCACAAGCTTTAGTATGAGCTATTCATGCTACATAAATTCCCCCTTGTGATTTTAAACAAGTGCATTACATTCATAGTTTAATTAATTTTTTGCTGTCTTTAATTGTACTGCTTCCAAAATACATTTTCTCAATTTATGCACATCTTTTTTTGTCCATATACCATGTGTTGTAAATTGTCCTATTTTGTTAATTTTTTTTTGCCCAGTACCTTATAGCTTTGTTCCTTCTGTGAATGCTAACTCTCAAAGATATTCTCGTTTGTGTTACTTACATGTAGGAAAGCAAATTTGCTGAATATTTCTATTTGTTGAACATGCTTCAGAATTGTTTAAATTTTCTATGTGGACAACTATTTTATCTGCTGGTTTGTTGTTTCTTTTTTTTTTTAATTGGTCTATCTCTTTTGCCCACTTTGAATCAAGTACATTTTTGAATAGAAGAAAAGATAGTGTACTACCCAATCATTTTCCTATCTTTAAAAGGAATTATTTTCAATTTTACCATTAGTTTTATATTAGTTTAGGATTTTGGTAATCTTTACTAGGTTAGGGGACTTCTCTGCTATATATATTCCATAAATGGATATTAATTTTTGTCAAATGAGTTTTCTATATTTATTGTAAGGAACATATGGCTTTTCTTCTCTAATCTATTACTTTGAGGAAATTAATGTACACATAACATAATGTTAAATCACTTTTATATTCCTGAGATATACTCTGTTTTATCATCAAGCTTTGTTTATATATGCATGGATATACATTTCACTCACATACATTTGTTTACTATTAACAAGAGAGGCATTCTTTTAAGCGTTTTTTTATTTTGTTTTGTTTTGTCTGAAAAAACCTTTTTTTTCCCTCTGGCTAGTTTTACTGTCTGCCTTTGGTATTCTGCATTTACACTTTCATGTGTCATGGAGTAGTTCTTGGGACTTTATCTGAAAGTCCAATTTGAGAATGCTCATCTGTCATTACCTCTGCAAAGTTTCAGCCATAGTTCTTGAAAATTGCTTCTCTCTTGTTGTTTCCAGTTTTTCTTACTGTACCTAATATTAGTTAATTTTGAACTTTCTTCCTTAATCACACTTAACCATTATATGTTAGGTGATTAAGACAGCTCTGTCAATTTACAGATTCTCTCTTCAAATATAATGAATTTTATTATAGGTATTATATATTTAATAGTGAAAACTTATTTGGTTTTATTTCATTTTATATTTTAATCATTATGTTTGTATTGTATAGTCCCTTTTAGTGTACTGTATTATTTTCTTAGGCCTACTGGTTTCTTTCTTTTTTTTCCACCTTCTGATGCTCAAGATAGACAATTTTTTGTATCTACTTGGAAATATTATGATCTATTGTATAAATTCCTCTATTGTGGATGTATGTTTTCTTCTGGGTCAACACCAAGTTGTTAAGTTTTTGGCATGTTGCTTTCCACATCAGAAAAATAGTGCCTGAGACAAGTACTGACTAATTTCTACACTGAGGCTCTCTTCTTTTCCACCTAGAGACTAGGTAAAAAAATTGTTTAATGGCCTTTCTGAGCCAATGAGCATATTTTTCTGTTCAGTTTAATGAGGGAACTATCTTAAGTTGGAACTTCTTTCAATTCCCAGCCTTGTACAGACTTAGTACTTATCTCCTGTCCTCATATGGGCACTAAATCTCAAGGATCCAGATCGCTGAATCTACTTCCTCCTTCTTACCTACATCAGAACATCAGCTCACTCATTAATTGCTCCTGTTTTCATTTCTTTTGTTTCTGTCATCTGGCATTTCTTATTCTATCTTACATTTAGCTATATATATGTTTCAAAGTTAGTTACTTTTGCCCTGACTGGTGGCTCAGTTGGTTGGACGACAGAGTGTCCTCCGTGTACTAACCAGAACGTCAGTTTGAGCCTCATTTGAGGCATGTATGGGAGGCAACCGATTGATGTCTCTCCTCCCCGCCCTCTCTAAGCAGTAAAAATATCTTCATGTGAGGATTTTGAAAAAGTTAGTTCTTTTCATCCAACTTTTCTATATACTTGGAGTTAAAGTACTTCTAAATTAGTTTTGTTCAACGTTCTCGAACAGGAACTCTATAAAAAGCAAACTAGAATTACTTTTTTGATCATGTATTATCAAATAATATGTCATAATATTACTTTTGAAATGTAGTTACTAAAGGAATATAAAATATATAAAACACTTCTATAAATTATGACAACACATAATCCATTAATCTAACACAATTATGTTACTTTTTTATGTTTTGCATATTTTCTTCCATATAATATCTAATATTTTCTCCTTCTCAAAACTATATTTTAAAATCTGCATTAAAGTCGAATTGTAGCATTTATAGTAATTGGTTATTTAACCATTTCCTAATGTTGAATTTTTATCTTGCATCTAAAATTTGACATTACATAAAATGCTGAAAAACATCTTCAAACGTATTATTTTTTTCTTCTGTTCAAATTTATTACCCTAAAATAAAGACCTAAAATAATATGTATTTGGCAAAGGGCATGATCATTTCTTGTGGCTCTTTTTACATATTAGATATATTAATAATATTATATATTATTATATGTCTTCTAAAGCATTGTACAGATAAATACAGCATTCTTGAGTAGTTATTCAACTTTAATACATTAACTTCAATACTTTATATATTTTTCACTTTAATCATTGCAAAAAATTAGATTTGTTTATAATTTGCTTTTCTTTTTCTTGGCTAAATATTTTATACACACTTTTCCTTCTATTTATCATTTCTTTGTTCCCTTCTCCTCCTCTTCATTCTCTTCTCATACAATTTGTTTTTCCAGCTTCATTTATTATATACATATATATTCATTTATGTTTGGAGTTGGTATATTGTCATATATTCATATGTTGATATAATTGGTGATCACTTACAATCCCAGTTTTCACTATTTTATCTCAACACACATACACATGCATTCATATTTTTATTTTTTCTTTTTCTTTTTCTTTTCCACATAGGAAATAAATTTGTTTGCATGTATTTTCCCATGTTTCAAATGAAAAGGTATAGGTTTTATTAAAATCTGTGATCTATATACAGTATTAATAATATGGAGCGGATGCTGAGTGTTTAGGGGAAGACTCTCGTGGAGAAGTGTAGTTTCCTGAGTAGGTAGAAGTAACATAAAAGAGATTGATGTAAAACCTCTGCTCTTGGTTGCTTCCAGTAAGAAGGAAGCAGAAAGTAAGTATTTTAGGGAACAGAGTCACTGAAGGACAAGTGGCCAAGAGTATTTCTGGGCAGCAATTACATTTGCTTACTATGTAAAAGATGATAAAATATGCTTAAGGTCCCTTGTCAGAATTTGCTACTCTCACCACATCTTGCTGATCAGCTCTCTTTTATATTGCCACTCTATCACATTATCTCTAAAAGTGCTTCTACCTTTTTTTTTAGTTTTCCAATAATAAAGAATTTGATCATCATTATATTAATAATAAAATCATAGGTACAAAGTGCTATTCCAGGAATTATGCAGATACTGCACTTGGAAATTGCTTCTAATTCTTAAACAACACAATAAATCTGGCAATACTATCACCTTTGTGCAGATGCTAGATCCAGCATCCTACAACTACTCAACAGTAGATCTGAGTTTTCAGTCCACTTCTGTGCTGCTGAAATTATGTGCTTTCTCCCTCTCTATATCATTGACATTAGCATTGCACAATAGAATAAAACGTTTACTTGGACTTCCTCATATCTCTTAAATAGGGCAGACATGAGAGCAATTGACCAATCACGGGCAGATAGGTAATGTCTGGGCACTGGCCAGAGTGGATAGGGAAGAGGGTGAACCTCTCATGGTAGACTGGTGTCCTCACCCATGCATCTCAGGAACTGTAGTCCTCTCTATCATAGTACATTCTCTCACAGTTTTCTTTCTTTCTTTGAAAAAGAGGATTTTTTAAAAAATCCTCGATTTAAAAAAAAAAAAGTGCATCTCTAGGACATTCAGCATGTACATTATTCATACCTGCTGGCTAGTAAGTTTTGATATTAAACATGAATGTTATTTTAAAGCTTTCTGTGAATTGTGCTTTTAATTTCTCTCTTTCCCTGAATTGCTACCGGTTGTTGTAATACTAATAGTAATTCTAGCTTTGTTTAGCAAAGCTCACTTTCCCATTTTAAAAATTGTATGAGTGGTTTTCAGATACTCGATCTGCATTGTGTTTTACATATCTGATATTCTGCTTAGCACCAGGCCCACAATGTCATGAGCATTGTTCTCTGATAGGATTTATTATTCACTTACAAATAATTGAGCAGCAGTGGTATCTGTCTGCTTTCATTTAGACATTGACTCCATTATTGTTCCTGTGTTATTTCAGGCAGGATATTAAGCTCCATGAGCATCAGATTTTTTCATATAATTTTAAGAAGGGCCATAGTAAAAATAGTATGCTCCTCACCAGATTTTTGGAGAGTTAAAACAAATACTGTAAGGAAAAGCTCTGTCATTCAACAACTCATAGACAGAAGGCATCATAGTGTTTGTAGTATTATCAGCAACAATGGCACAATAACCATTATGTTTAAAGTTTCACTCATTTATTTTTTTCATGTATATTTTTAATAAATAAAAATACTTTCAAAAATATATTTTGATTGTATTTGGAATTATGATATACCTATATATTTATTATATCTATATACTATCTACTATTTGGAATTACATAGCAATTAGTCTATAGTATTTAGAGTCTACATATAGTTTTTAGTTTTGGGAAATTTTGTTAGCCTGTTTATGTGCCACTTTTATATGGCATTAATTGGAGGATCCAGGTCTATGATATATATTTCTGCTTGTTTACATCTTCTTCTAAAATTCAATAAAGTGTTATTGGTAGCCACTTTTTTGTTTATGCATAAGAACTTTGTTGCTGCTATTGTGAGGGGTTGTTAAGATTTTGCTATCATCAAATTTGCTTTTGTGATAATGTCTGTTATCATTTGTGGGTTTTTTTTTAATGGTCTTTGCGGAAGTACATAGATTTTGGATTGTATATCTTTTACCAGGACTCATTATTAAGGTTTATTATTATTATTATTATTATTATTATGAGTTGAAATTTAGCTGATTCTTTCCCATGCTTTCAGGGTTATCTATAAATAATAGTATTCATCTCTATAAAAAGTAGCTCTATTCATTCTTCTACTTGAATTAGCAAGAGCCTCTCAATACTGATAGCAGTAGATAGACTTATTTGTTATTGACTTAGAAGAAGTTATCCCCATCACTTTGCCATTATTATAGTTTGGGGGTATGTGGTTATTACTTAAAGGAATTCTTCTCTTCTTTGAAAGTATTTATTGGGTGATATTTTAATTTTTTTCTTTCAATGAAAAGAAAAAATGTTAATGATTAACAGATAAAATGTAATAATCAACAATTTAAAATTTTTACCTACTGATATAATAACATTGTCCACTTAAGTATGCTTCCATTTCTATGGTAAATCACACCATTAGTTTGTTGATATATTTTTAATAGTCAACCAATAAGGTTAATCCATGATTTTATTAGACTTTGGATATGGTATCATAACTAATTCATAAGGATTATTTCTTTTGGTATAGGGGATTCATGTCTTTCTGTGTGTTTTAACCCCTCACAACAGTTATAATGATCAAAAATATTTCCTATTGCTAATGTTTATATTGTGTATATTTATAACTCTACATCTAGTTCATGTCAAATACTTATCTTTTATTTTTTAACAAAGAGTTATTGCCCAATCTTTGTGCACAGTAATCAACTTCCATGTCCAGAGTTCTCCCATTTATATACTATGTTATTTTGTAACTTCTGCAGAATAAAAGAGGTATCTTTGTGGTAAATTTTATGAAAGCACACAGGTCAGAAGTTGTCTTTATCTCATCTTCATAAATGAATGACAGTGTGCTTGGTAAAGCAGAGTTCTTGAATGACTTATTTTTTTGTAGAACTCTGAAGCTATCTATTACCTTTTGATGTTGACTGTCACTTCAGAGAACCCTGTAACAAAAATGTATTGCCTTATTTGAAATATGTTTGCTTTTATTCTTTTAGAGACATAGGGCAAAATTCCACTTTTCTTTGAAAGTTATGACAATTTTCTTGGTAATTTTATTGAAGTTATTGTAAATTCAATCTCAGTGCTTCTGTAAAGTTCTGGAAAGTTTTCTTTAATTTTGCACTTCCACCTTAAGTTCTTTTGTAAAGAGATGTAAACAGAGTGAATTGCAATAAGCAACTTATTCTTGATTATTAATTCAATTCTACTTTTTCCATGTTCTATATTCTGTCATCTCATGTATTTTTGTCTTGCTATTAAATTGGGTTTTATTTTATATGCATTTTCAGCTTACCTTCTGATTTACTAAAACATATTTGTCTAACATAAATTTTAATATATACTCCTCTGTATGCCTTTTTCAAGTAAATGTACTTTAAATTACAACAAAAACCTGTAAAACCAGCATTCCAAAATGAATATTCAGTATTCAGAAGTGTATAAATACATAAAGATAAAACATCTACATTATAAAGTCTTAGAGTTCTGTATTCATTTTTGACTCAGCATTATGTCACAGACATCACTTACAACATCATAAAAAATGTTGAAATTTTATAAAAGCAAGAGGAAAATATCATATGTGATACCATTAAACAAAGACAAAGATTCCTATTCAGTTGGTAATTACCAACGAGGATATGCCTACAATTTAGATGGTATTCATATAGTCTGTTGAATTTATTTATCCAACATATTTTTCTTATAGTTTTATATTTTAATAATTTCATTGCCTTTAGTAAAACATTGTGTTAATTTCAATGGTTCTGTTAATATTATGTATTTTGATATATTAGTGTCTTTTTTTACCTATTTCTTACTAAACAGAAATCCATGCCAGCATTTTTACCTATTCTCTTAGGAAAGCTATTTAGAAATGACAAGGTGTATCTATCCCTTGTGTATTTTTTACTTACCTATGGTATTTCTCTCTCCTTCTGAATCTGGGAGTAGATAATTGTACTTTCTAATAAATTCTACTTCATTTGATTACAAATAGAGTGAACTATCTGAGTTTATTATCAAGTGATTATAAGTGATAATAGACAAGCCTAGTGCTATACAGCTAACCCAACTGCCTTGAACATTGACCACAGGGAAGAATGAGAACCCACCTCCAGGTGCCTATTGAAAGTTCTAAGCTTCTCCTGTTCAGAGATTCAGATAGTGGCAGTATCTTTTGCATTGAGGAA
This sequence comes from Pteronotus mesoamericanus, assembly GCF_021234165.1. NCBI lineage: Eukaryota > Metazoa > Chordata > Mammalia > Chiroptera > Mormoopidae > Pteronotus > Pteronotus mesoamericanus. The sequence goes on along the minus strand of NW_026555245.1, from coordinate 25,910,163 downwards.
GCAGTCTGGAGTGGTGCCTTTGTTTCTAAGATCATAACATAGTTGGCCATTTGAGTGACTATGTCTACAACATGAATTCTAAATGTAACTTTTCCTGAGCTAGTACCCCAAGCATGTATTTGTTGTTACTCTTACTTCCCCTTTCCCACTGGAGCAGTAGTTTGTATCAATGCTTATAAGAATCTGGATTTTTATTTTAAGGATTGTAATATATTTCAGCGTACACTGCATGTTTCTGTGTATACACTAGTGTATGTGGATTTACTTATATCTCATAGGTTTCCACTTTGGATCAGGGAAGAATGATGATCAAAGGAAACAGAGAAGTTATTTTCCACAGCATGCTAGTTTTCACAAACTCTTAATAGGTGTTCCTTGGAAAAGTATTCTCTTATCAAATAATTTAGAAATGATGAATTACACAAATTTAAGAGGAATCTATAGATGCTTTAATACACTAAAGTGCATTTTGAATTTCTAGAATTCATTTTAACAGCATTCACTACTTTTCCCAGAACAGTAAAAAATATTTCCTGTAACTAGTGTTCCTTGAGGCACTGTTTACCCATATTAACTTTTTCCCCCAGATACCTTGCCCCATCTCAATGAACTACTTACTGATAGCCCACTTCCAATATTGTGAAGGGGTACCGGTGGAAATAAGGACATCTCCTACTCATATTCTAAAGAGAAATGTTTCTGATATCTTGTTTCCCCCATACAGTTTGCCACATACCCTGGCTATATCATATTATGTACTGAATAGTGTAAGATGCTCTGAAGATTACAGACTTTTGAGTGAGGTGAGTTTAACCCCGTGTCTTTTCTGCCACTTACTATCTGTGTGAGATTTGGTGAATTATTTTACCTCTCAGGATCCCAATTTAATCACTATTAAAGTAGAGATCATAATAATTTTCTTAAAAGTCACTAGGATAGAGCAGACTAATTTCTAGATTACATAAAGTACTCTTACAAACATATATTTAAAAAGAAGACTAATTAAATGCCCAATATTCACATAAAACCTTTTTTTAACACCAGTTCTTCAACAGAGAAGTTCAAATTTAAACTATAATGAGATACCACAACAACATACCCAATAGCATGGCTATTTACTGACAATATTAAATTTTAGGAAGATTATACAGAAATTGGAACTAGGATGTTTTTCTGGTGGGACTGATATTGCCACAACCATTTTGGAAAACACTCGGCAGTATCCACTAAAAGTAAATTACTACTAACCGTTACTCTAGGAGTACAACCCAACAATTATACTCCTAGAATATTAAGCATTCATAACAGTTTTAACCATAGATAAAATAAATATGGGGAACGTCTGGCCAAGATGGAGGCATAGGTAGATACCCTTTGCCTCCTTGTACAAACAAAAGAAAGATAACAACAAATTTAAAAACAAAAAACAACCAGAACTGACTGAAAATCAAACTGTATGGAAGTCCAACAACCATGGAGTTAAAGAAGAGACATTCATCCACACCCGTAAAAGGGGCAAAGACGGGCAGCTGGGGTGGAGAGAACAAGTGGCAAGGTGGTGACTGTAGGACTGGGCAGTCCCACATGTGCCTGTGGATAAACCAGGAGGAACAGTTGGGGAGCAAGACAGAGTGCGCAATCCAGGTTTCCATTGCGGGAAAAGAAAGCCTCAAAATGTTTGGCGGTAAAAACCTGTGGGGGTTGTGTTTCTCCTGCATAGTTTGACATATACCCTGGCTGTATTGTATTATTTACTGAACAGTATAAAATGCTCTGAAGATGACAGGCTTTTGAGTGAGAGTCCTAAAGAAAGAAATGGATTATGTTCTGTTTCATCTGCAGGCTGTTTGATAAAAATTAAGGTAGAATAAAATAGAAAGGCCATAAATTTGTTTTTGTGGCATTGCTTGCAAAAATGGGTCGTAGGAAAAGGTAGCAAACAGGCATCTTGGAAGCTGGTACATGTCTGGTGTGTCTGAGTCTGCATCAAATCCCATTTCACTATTCTGTCAGAATTTGTCTTTTTTCACAGAAAAATACTATATACTTGATGATTTTACCATAATAGTTCATAAAAACAACCAAACAAATAAGAAAAAAATAAGAAATTATATTTTCTTAAGATACAGTTTGAATCTCTGGATTTAATGTATCTGAAAAATATTTCCACCCTTGATCTTAAAAAAAAATATATAAATGAATTTAAATGCTTCCATATCCTATAGCACTAACCAAAACTATCATGCTCACTGATTGCATGGTGAATGCAGCATACATTATGCAGAGGCTTTGATTCACGTTTTATATGGGGGCTTTAAAAATGGTTATCAAGTTTTTAAAAAATGGTAGCTATGAAATGGTGTTTGTAAACAGCACTTTAAAACTATAACTCTTTAGTTTGTTCTATTTTTCTGTTGTTTTTATAGGTTTCCATTTGTCCTGATGTTGAAGTTGATTAGTTTTATCAAGTTTTATGAATGGAGAAACAATCTCAAGTAGTTTATTTAATGAGTCCAGCCTATCTGTGTATTTCATCTTTATGTAATAGACAAAGTCCACAAGCTATTCTCTCACATGGTTCTAGTGAGCCTAAGGCATAAACAATTATTAGTTGGCTTAAGCTGCAGAATAAGAGTATTCAAAGAAAACACAGGATCAGAAGATTAGAAACAAAATTGTATATGCTTTTTATAACTATGCATTAAATACTGTGTGATTTCCTAGCAATCCAAGCCAACACACACACACACACACAAAATTAGTCATATATTTTTATAATCTATCTTAAGGAATCATATTCAGTAGGAGTAAAAAGTATTTTTTTTCTTATAAATGAATGCCAGAAAAGGGTTTATACCATGGCAATGCTGAACAAATTAGTGAACAAAGTTTTATTGGCCCTCAACAAAGATGAATGCTTCCATGAAGTATCAATTTAAATTGTATGCTGAAGGTAGTAGAAAAAAGAAGAGAGGGGACATAGTGGGAGAGGCTGAGCTCACAGGAGGGATGAAAACTACAGTGAGATAAAAAAAGAAAAAGCCTAAGTGATTGCAGAGTTAATTGATGTTAAGCATATGGCATGACTGGAGCACTGTATGAATATACCCAAAATCCCAGATATTTGAATATGCAGTGCAATTTTAAAAGAGGGCTCAGGACAAGAAATATAGAAATCGATGTTTCTGATTAAGGGGATAGTTGAGTGCATTAGATTTATGAAGGGATAAGTGTAAAAAGATAGAAGTAAACAGTGGAGTTAATGATAAAAATATGTTTTAAGAGTCAAAAGAAAGAGAAAGGCTAGTATATGGTGAAGTAGAGAAACAGAGGGAACCCAAGAGTTACTTTACCCAAGTTATAGGAGAGAGTTTTAGGAAAGCTGTAGTCAGATATGCTACAATGGTTCCAAGGGAGACTAAAAAATTTAGATTGCCTATTTCTGTTGAGAAGATCATTGGTTAGTTTTGAGTGAGGAATTTCTTTTCAATGTAGGGAGACAAAACCAATGACAAGGTGTTAAAGGGTTAGCTGGATGATGAGAAGGGATAGAAAATTTAAAAATAATTTTAAGAGAACTCAGTACACTCTTTTGTCTCTCTGAAAAACTATTTTAAAGATATTTCTGTCTTCCTCTATTTCTTATACTACTGAGTTTTGTTTTATTTAATCCTCACAACTCTCACTCCTTCCCCATCGGTATATGGAAGGAAATAAGAACAGTGTAAAGATTTTTAGAATTAAAAAAAAAAACAAAAAACAAATCCCTGCATGCGTGCTTTGATTATAGAGAGACAAGTAAATAAACTAAGACTCCAAAGGAGAAAGTAATAAATTGAGGCAAATCCTTAATGAAGGGAGAAATCAAAACATTAAGAAAAAGTCCCATGATGAACAAATATGCTGAGATAGGAACTGTGGGAGAGAAGAAATTAAAAATATGAAGTGCAGTTAAGATGGAAGAAGGAGCGGTTGCCATGTAGTGGTTTGTATCTTACAAGCAAAGTAGGAATCATGGTCTACTGGGAGTGAGGGTGGTGGGAGTGGTAGAAGTGGGTATTAAGAGTAACTCCTCTTGGCATAGCTAATTTTTTTATAATGAAAAAATAGGAAATCAATTTTAGATGAAAAAAAGGATTTTAGGTGTCTAGACCTGTGGATCTTTGAGAACATGTATTTTCATGATAAGAACGTAAAGTCCTGTGATATTTCCTTCAAAATCATCCACAGCTAAGGATATGAGTAAGGAACAGAGAAGGACAGTTATATATGGCTTGGGGACAGGTGACACATAGTCCAGAAAGTGGGGAAATATGTGACTTTTGTTACTAAATAACTGAAATGATAAAACAGAAATCCAGGTAACTAGATCCAGATATTGAGGAATGGAATTTTGTTGGATAAATATAGTTTGCTAATTTTTCATTAAAAAACAGACTCAGATGACTTGTGATTTTTCACTGTTATAGGGCACTAAAGACTGGTGGGTAAGATCCTGCCTTATGCTATTTTTCAGAAAACATGTAGTTTAGTTTACCAGTCTATTGTTTGAGGATAGCCTGTCTTAAAAGGCTAAGAACAAAAGACCTAAAACTAAAGAAATAACTGTATCTGTGACCAATGTGTATACTCAACAAGTAGTACTTTAGGGACAAGCCTTCTTAGAAAAGCATACCTCTGGGAGTTGGTTAAATAGCTATGCATGCAAATCTAGTGAACTTTCATAACCATTTTGATTTTGGCTCTCAGAAGACTTATTTCCTTAGGCATCTGTAGCAAATCAATAGAAAGAATACAAGTTGAGTCAGGAAAGTATGAACAACAAGGTAGAAGGTAGGGTTTGAAGATTTGGAAAATGAACAGAGGGCAGAGTTCACTGGGGAATTCATGATAAATTAGGTTATGTTTACTTTATTTCTTTACCACCCCCTCTTACTTTTAAATTCAAATTGATTTTTTTCCCCAATGCTACAATAAAACTGCTCTTTTGAAGTTCACCAATGATCTTCTTTTTCATTTTGTTAATTGAACTTTTAATAATCATTTGCATTGGTTTCTACTTTCCTTTCCCTTTCTGAAACACTACCCTATCACTGCTATAAAAACATGCTCCCCTTTAAATTTTCTTATGTTTTTGAATATATGAATACTCACTCTTGATTCTCTGGGGACCTATTTGTGTCATTCTTTATAAGTGTAGTCACTGCACAAAGCCTTTTTACCAAACTTGTGTACCTTCATCCTCTTTTAGTGCTTAAATATCTCTTGGTTGTGGTAAATATATCTGTACACAAAAAAGAAAACTCATACCATAGTTTTTGTAGTAGGCATTTTACCTCACCTAATCCTAATATATGAAAACTTCATGCTAATAGTAATTTGTAGCATAGAATTTTTAGAGGCATCATACTTGGTAAGTTAAATGCAAAGGTACCCAACTATTATAAGGTTTAATCATTGGGCAATCAATGAATAGATATTAACTAATGAAAAATTCACATGCTATGGATTACAGAGGTTTTTTAAAAATATTTGAAAATAATAATTTATAAATAAGAGCTCTTCAAACAACTTTAAAGATGCTCTTGAACTAGTAGCTCCTTACACTAATCTCATTAATGAAATATAAATTGTAAATTTGAAAATACGTAAAAAGAGATATAAGAGATTTTGAATTCAGAAGCTTATAGGAAGGGCAACTTTGCTTTTCGGTATGTTTTTATTTTTTTTCTCTTTATCCCCAGAGAATAATTAAATATTAATTGTAAAACAATACCTTGAAATGTTACAGTGGAATTCTACACTATTCAACACAAAACTAGGGTCAAGTACAATTTTGTTTAATTTTAATCATAAAGTGATTAAAGGATTGCCATTCAAGAAGAGTCTAGAAAGACAATCCTTAAACCTTAAAATAAGTATTAAGAAAGCATTGATACTAAGAATAAGTAATTAAAATTTGCCTAATTTCCAGTTGGAAATCACATCGTAAATCCTTTAAAAGCCATTATGTTAAGGAAAAACTTTTGTAGGAACACTTTAATACCACCTACATTGTGCCACACCCTGATGTAGGTGCTGAATGTATTGGAGTAACCTAATCATTTAAACAATACTATGGGGTAGCTGCTATTTTAGTCACCAGTTTATAGATAATAAACTGTGGTGGAAATATGCTCAAGGTCACAGAGGAAGGTATTGGAAAAGCCAAGATTCAAATTCAGGAGATCTGGTTAAGGCTCTCATCCATGCTGCTAAACTCTATTTCAATTTTATTTATTTTTTGCAGCCTTTTTAAAATGTGTTCCATTACAGTTGTCCGCACTCCCCCCCATTACTCTTCCTTACCCTACCCATCCCCACCTCCCTCATTCAGTCCTCCCCCACCCTGTTGTCTTTGCCCTTTGTCTTTTGTGCAATTGATCCATTTTACATGTTCGTTGATGACCCTTCCCCATCTTTGCCCCATTATCTCCCTCTTCCCTCCCCTTACTCCATTTCAATTGTAAAAAAGGAAAATCATAACTTCTATGGGATTAACTTTATCATGTAATAAAGAATGATGACCTGTCATAGACCAAGACATTTCATAAACTAATTCTCTAGTAAACTAATGAAATAAGCAAAAGAATTGAGCAAATAATAATTTTTCTTTTCCATTACCTCAGAATACCTTAAAAGAGGGTTTTATTTGTAACAGAGTCCCAAATTGATATTTCTTGAATTAATACATGTTTTGCTGTTTGGGGTATTTAAAGTGTGTAATGAGTCAAGTTGACCAGAAAATATATATATATAAATATGCTTAAATAATTTTAAAATCTACTAAATGTGATGGATTAAAAATATTAAAAAGCCCCACTTGAATAAAGTGTCAAATTGTTTATCAGGTATTGTTAAGTGTCACTTATAAAACCCACTAGTGAATTAAATGTGTGTCAAGAATATGCATCTCGATCTCTAAAAGCATTCATAGATTTCTATAAATTAAATGTATTGAAGCAATACAAAAATTTTGGAAACCTAAATAAATAACCATTCTTTTCTTATCAAAGAATGTTAAATACTCCTCAAACAATATCAGCCACTGTTGAGTAAGTCTTAATGGTAAGGCAGCAGTCAAATCTAGCAAGATATTTTAAAGTGTTCTGAATGACACATTTTCATACCAACCAATGCCAATAAAATGGTTTTAAATAATCAAACTGATCAGTGCATGGACTGAGAAAAGTACATTAGCCAAAAGATATGACAGCAAAATATATGGTCATACTTTAATCATACAATTCTTTCCAAAGGCAATAGCTTGATTTGAAATGGAATTGGGCTCCTCTCTTACTTTTTGCATACTTAAGAATTCATAAAATATATACTACAGATTAGGGACTATTAATTCTGGAAGGCTTTGAATAAAGCAATAAATATTATGGTGCATATTCTTAAAATCTCTCTGAATTATTGACAAATCTCATGACTTTAAGAATACAGATTGCTCACAGTTCTGAACAACAAGCTAATGTGACTATTAAATAAAGGAGTTAAGCATATATTTTATCGTGTGATAGACACACGAGGCATTTTAAAATCATGTTGGTTTTCCTTTAAGTTTAATAAGATATAAGTGAACAGTATTTTCATTAAGTAGAAAGATTACTAAGTTAATGAAACATTTAGCAAAGATTCTAAATTTAGGAAAGCATGAAATGTTAGTAAGAGATGATAATGTGCTTAGAGGATCCACCCTCCCTTTACGTGGAGAGAATGAGCTTCCTTCTCTATGTAAGATGCCCATGGGTGTGATTTAATGCCTTGAGCAGAACATAGGACTGGTGGAAGAGGGGAGAGATATTGGCTCTTCTAGTTATTAGACTGCTTCCTTGGCCAAGTTAATTAAACTTTCTTATCTCTAATATCCTCATATGTGAAACAGAAATAAAAATAATTCTCATTTTAGTAAGTAGTTGTGAAAAGGAAATCAAACTGTACATGTAACACTTGTACCAAAATGTGAGGTAGAGTTGAGGTGTCCATTAACTTACTACCTTATCCACTTCCTTACATTTGTATTCTCTATGTTTCAGATAAACCACAGTTTACCAAATATTATACTTTGTGCTTACCTGATTTATATGAAATCCAGAGAGGACATGACAGCAGAAGAGTCCTTAGAACGCTTGTGGTATTCACTGTCACTATTTTCTGTGCAGAGAGAAGGGAATGGTGGAGCTCTCTGTACCCACAGAAACACACCCCTGGGTTGTTCTCTGTATAGCCAGTATCCCAAGATCCAGGCTGTCCCCGGTTCTCTAATTAAAGATTCTTGTCATGCAAGGCCCAACAATTTGTGGGACTCAAGACATTAAGGCAGGAATTTCTTTATAGTGCTTTGTTAAAATAGAGTATGCTGTCATAGGAAACAGAAAGACTTGAATCTGTACCCCCAGCTCTGTGCTTACTGCTCAAATGAGTTAAAACAGTTCAGACTGTTTATTCACCTATACGGAAAGTAAGATATACGTACATACACAATTATATATACACATTATATGTAATTAATGTTATACATACATATATTTATAGACATTCTTATTTCTTTATAAGCTGTCATGAAAACTATGTGTGCCACTCTCTGAAACTGCTGTACAGCATGAACATTCTTCCCATTCTCAGAACTCAACTTGTGCTTGATCTAAATGTTCCCTGTTAATGTGAAGTCTGAATAGCCTGACTGGCCTTTTCCATTGTCTGATGTATGGCCAAGCATGTCATTTATACTGCTTTACATAAAGTAATAGGGCAGAAAAGGGTAGTTAGAAAGCAACAAGTCCAACTTTTTCAGTTGAAGAGCGAAAAGGCAAATTCTGGCAGGTAAGTCAAAAGCTCAGGTCACATACTTGCAGGTATGAAGCTCCCCTCCTTTACAGTCCTGTACTCCTGCCTGCACTTTCTGTATTCCTCTCTGTCCTTATGAGATAAGAACAAGTTAATATTTGTATGTAGTGTTATGTTTTAGTATTGCTTCTTAATGCTCCAAAATGTGAAATGTGAAGAGCTATGGAATAAAGCTCAGAATGGTGGGAGATAATTTGACATAAAGGTTTTGATTTTAAAAACCATATCTGATGGTAGAGGTACATGTTTCCCCCAAGCCCCATGGAAGTCAGAATGTTTAGAGAGAATTGTAGGTATGTGGAAAATGGAGATTTACAGTAACATATGAGTGCCTAAAAGTACCCTAACTTTGAATTTTCTCATTAATTTGCCCTGCAGTTGTTTCTCTGCCTACCATGTGCTCATGAAGAGACAACTAAATTAGCTAAGAGAACTAAATTGTGTTGCCCCACAAGCTCAGGTGGTCCTCTTTTTTTTAATCTGCCAGTGAAACGCAAATACCTTGTTGAGTGTCAGGAACTCGGGAATGGAGACTTTTATTCCTAAAAGCTGCTACCACTATAGGAATTGCCCTGCTGGAATACACGGGATTAAAGCTGGAAAGAATTTTCCACCTGAACCACTAATTCACAAGACCTTTGTAAGAAGATTATTACTATGTTGTTCTGAAGTGTTTAGATTTAACAAAAACAAAAAAAACATATTTAGACAAATAATCTTACTTAATATTCTTTGTAATTATGTGAAAAGTTCTGCAAATGAGTCTTTGCTTGTTCATGTATAGATTTCTCCCTATATCCAATAGAACTGAAAGTATATAATTGTGGCCAATGTGTTATGGCATAAATATAGTTCTCATCATTTCTAAAAATATTTTTGCAATTATTTTCAAAGTAACCACTTTCTTCATGGATTCACAGGATTTATTTTTAAACACATATAATATTGAAACAATTTGTCTCCTTGATATACAAGTCTCCTGAGGCTAAAGGGTAATTAGGGCTGCAGGTCTTTTTGCAAACAAATCAAACATCAAGAGCAATGGCTTCCTGCCATGTACATGAAATGTCTAAGAACCTAACTTAGACACACTTAAGTCACATTTTATTCGATAATGTCTTGGTCCTAAGTTTGAAAAGAAAAAAAATCATTGTTTTTAAAAAAATTCTGGAGTATAATACTTTTACTACACTATTTGATTTTCTTGAAGTATTTGGGGAGAATATTGGGTCCCACTAAGAGAGGACAATTTCAAAATACTTCATCTTTTAGCTTGGTAATAGTTGTCAGAGCAAAGAAATTGTTTTAATAAAAAGTTCACCCAAACCAGCACCACTGCTCAATAGTACTTATATTCATCTCTCTTTTTGACTCCCTGGAACATTCCACAAAGCTGCAATTCCAGGCCCTTTATATTTTCTTCAAAACACCATCTCCTCCTGCACCTCATTACCCTCAATATATTTAAAAGATGACATGATCTGCCACATTATTTGGTAAAAGCTGTCAAATATGATTCTTGGCTCCTTCTATTTCCTTCCTACATATACTTGTATTTTCACCTCATTTATCCTCTTTCTATTCCAAAACATGAAAAAAAAGGACATTTGTGATTCTAAAGGTTTACCTGGTTGGCTTGGAGTTAGATACCTCACCTTCTAGAAATTGTGTCATTAATACATTAATAATCCTTATTGAATCCTTGATATTACTCTATCTGGCCCTTTTTACTTTTGAATAAATGCATTTTGGAGTACCTGCTCCTAACTCAAAACAAAAAATAAGCAGGTAAATTAAGACCCATCCAATTCAAAATACCTTATTTTTGTTCTTCTTTTCTTTCACACTAAAACTGTGAAAAGCAGACCTGTTTTTTTGTTTGTTTCTTTGTTTGAACCTCCTCTCAGCTCTCATCTTGTCTTGACTTTGCCTGTTCCTCTGGTATCTGTACTCATTGTTAGGCATGATGTTCTCGTTTGTTGTATTAGTACTTTCCAAATTGTGTTCCATGTGTTCAACAAGCCATTCCCGAGTTCCTGACACTCAACAAGGTATTTGCGTTTCACTGGCAGATTAAAAAAAAGAGGACCACCTGAGCTTGTGGGGCAACACAATTTAGTTCTCTTAGCTAATTTAGTTGTCTCTTCATGAGCACATGGTAGGCAGAGAAACAACTGCAGGGCAAATTAATGAGAAAATTCAAAGTTGGGGTACTTTTAGGCACTCATATGTTACTGTAAATCTCCATTTTCCACATACCTACAATTCTCTCTAAACATTCTGACTTCCATGGGGCTTGGGGGAAACATGTACCTCTACCATCAGATATGGTTTTTAAAATCAAAAACCATATCTGCTCTCAAGCCATTCCTTGCCCCTGGTTTACTCTTTTAATTGTATCACTGTATTTCCAATTACACAAATCAAATTCTAATATATGCCAACTTTTCTCTCCTGCCTTATTTCTAATTGTTCACTAAGTTCAGTGTGGATAGTCTATATATTTTTCCAAAGGTATTTCTTTCTTTTTATTTCTATTGCCACAGCTATAGTTTAGTTACCTTACAATCATTCTCTCATCGCTTACAATCATTTAATTCATCGCTCCTACTGCAGACATCTCTTCATTAGTTTCCTTGTATCTTGCCTCTCTCTACAACCAGACTTAAAAAGTCACTCCAAATATTCCTCTTCTGTTAAAGTTCTTCAAAATAAACAATTGCAACGTAGAGATACTCTGATTCCTTCTCAATCAAAAAGGTTTTCTATGATATGGTGTAATTTCTTTTTGTGGGTTTAGCTAATACTGGTTTCCTTGTAATTAATCTCTGCTCCAACCATAATAATTTCTTGCTTTCTGATTTTTTCTCTTACTTTGTTCTCTCTCTCCCTCCCTCTCTCTCTTTTTTTTTAAAATAAGAAACTCCTTTCACCAAGGCACTTATCTATAACTATGGAAATCCTGATGTCTTTTACTCTTTACTGATCTCATTTGAGCTTTACTTTTTTACTCCTCCCAGTCAGTAGCAGCTTAAACATTCTTAAGAAAATGTGCATTTTCTTCCTTCCATTGTAATCATCTATCTACAATCACAATTTTTTCTACTCTATTATATTTTCCATGACAGAAATGGCATTACTATAGCTGATACTTAATATAGGGGAAATATTTATTTAAAGAAATATCTGTTAATTTGAAACAAAAAATAATTTACTTAGAAAAATTGTCTCAACATAGTGTTTCCAAAATCACAAGATAACTTTATTTTACTTAACTGTATTGGATTTAGGAGTTTCTTTCAGGTCATTCTTTTGTTTTGCCTTTGTTGTTATTTTTCATGGTATCATAAACTACTTCATTGCTTTCTCAAAATTAGCATCAGTCTTTCTTTACATTCCATGCATTTGGCATAATTGATGTATATCCTGTGTCTAGTAAAATAATCATTTTATAGATGCTACCACAGGTCCTTGAATGCTGGATATAAAAAAATAACATCACGTGTGCTAAAATTTTGGTGTAAAGATACTTAACAAAAATCAAATACCTGTTAATATAATCCTGGAAGAGTTGAATAATTGTGACTATGTATTTTAAATATTTATATCTTTACAGTTTTTAAAATCTACTTATCATTATGAAACTATGTATAATTCATATAGGGCATATTCCTGTTGGCGAGTGATTAGATACCTTTATTTTATTACTTAAAATTAACATCTTATCTATTTAAAAAACATCTAAATTGCATATGAATTAAATCTCACAGAATATAACATATTTTGGAATAAAACAGAAAAGAGGTAAATAAATTCAAGAATTACAGTAGATAATACCAGGTACCTACATGAACTGATGACTTTCATTGATTCTTATTTATTTTTTAAGTATTCTAGCAAGCAAAGACAAATATGTTAGCATGTTTGGTTAAATGCTTATTGGAAAATTACTGACCCTTGACTTCAGTTTATATAAACTAAACTTGGAAGGGATGTGATTTTTGAGCAACTGGTTTAAAGAAAGCCACAATCAGGATGCAATATTGCCTAGTAATATAAACAGAGTAAAACAATGTATAAGAGATACCAACGCATAAACTGAGGAAAAGGCAAACTCCAGAATTCCTTATAAGAGGTTGAGGAAATATTCATGTGGCTTGTGGTAAACAGCTCTATGTAGTCCTAACTTCAAAGGTGTTTTTCTTTCTTCTGAAGTCAGGCACTTTATAAAATAGCATTGCATTTAGCAGTAATGGACACTGATACTAAGTAGAAATCCTAAGTGAAAGGCAAGTACATCTCACTGAAAAGCTCTTTAGTAATAAATCTTATTTGATTTGGGAATATTTATCTGCATTCCAAGTTAAGAAAAAAGTGCATGAATCATCAAGTAATGCAACTTAAAGGTGTAAATAGATACATATTGAAGTAAGGGAATGTGTTTGAAAGAGAATTTCAATGACCTTACTCAGGATATTTGTTTTTCACTATTATTGTGAACTCTTTGTGACCTCATGTAAGAGAAAATTGTACAGGGGGTACTAGTATGTCAAATTGAGTTTGATTCAAGAGACAGTTGATGAACATTACACTGAGTATGGCTTGCAGGCTACGGTAAGTTAGTTTAGAAGATTTACTACCATAGATTGAATCTTGCATCTCACCATAAACCCAATTTGTCATTACACATTGCTTTATCAGATTGTTCCACAAGGTAGAAGAATTATGCTGCAGGTTTCATTAAGTTTTTGGCACATGTGACTGGATTCTAAGAATATATAGCCTCAATGTGAACATTTTATTGTAAACTGACTTTATTTCCATCAGTTCACATAAACACAAGACTATATCTCTAATAAAAAAAAAAAAAGGAACACAAATACCATCCAGTACAGGATATTATTCTCTTTCTTAAATTGCTCACATTGGAAGATAGACTTCAATTACTCTGTCCCTTTTCCTAGTTATCTTAAAAAATAGAATTGTGTGCCAAAGGAAGAAATTTTTTACCTCATGTTTATGTTTTTTTAATTTGTATCCCCATAAATTTAATTAGAAATTACCATTGCTCATAAAGACAGAATACTTACTTTGACTTCACTCTTTAGCAAACATAAATGTACTTGAATAGTGGAACCAATATCATAAAATTTCAGACCTGAATTCATAAGTTTTATTTTCCTCTTTCCAGATTAGACCTTTTTTTTCATAACAGGGTCAAATTTACTAAGTGCACATTGTTGTTAAATATTGATTTAAGTACCTAAAATCAAGTAAATAATTTAATCGTCCAAAAGAAGCCTATGGTAAAAGTACCATATTATTCTCATTTTTAAGACATTTTCATGTGATCTCCATTTCTATGATTCTGTTCTAGTTCTTTGCTTAGTTTGTTTTTGTTTTTATTTTTATCACATGGAGAGTTATCAGCAGGGAGGCATGGGTAGAATGGGAGAAAAGATAAGGGAATATGGAACATAATTGGTAGGTACAAAATAGACCAGGGAAAGATAAGAATAGTAAAGGAAATAGAGAAAGAACTTGTATGTACGACCCATGGACACGAACTAAGGTGGTGGAGGGTGGGAGGGGTGCTCAAGGGAAGGAGAGTACAGGGCAGAAGAAGGTAAAGGGGAGAAAAAATGGGGCAACTATAAAGCATAACCAGTAATATATATTTAAAAATTTTCAAAACGTATCCATCACCTTATATAGTTACCTTTCTTTTTAACCCAATACTTCTTATAAGGACATCAACACAGGTCTGTTGTATGCATTCATTTCTAGCACATACAGCAGTTGCATAATATATATCAAGGTAGGCTAATTTATCAGTTGAATAAAAAGTGTAGTGAAAATGTGAGTGTTACTCTATGTACTACTTTCTAATAATTAGTATATTTCTTTTTCTCAGCATGTAAAATTAAGGTCATGATGCTAATTTTAATTGCTTATTTAACAATTGTTTTAAGCAGAACTAATGGTTTATTTATATTCATTTTTATTTTTCCACTTTAAATTTACTTTTAATGTTGAGACTTTTTATAAAAATCCTGAAGTGCTACTAATCCTGTTTCTCTATTTGCTTCCAACTTTCTGTCTCTATTAATGCTTATTATGCTATATTACCTGTTTGGAAGAAAAACATGAGCAAATATGAGATCCTTTGCTAAACTTTTTGTATCTTTACAGTCATTTTCAACATATATTGGGTTACCCTTTCCCTATGCTTCCTTGAAAACTGAGACCAGACTAAATTTATCCATATTGGTCAAACCACTAGTAATAGTCACTTACACTTTAGATATACATAATCCTGTAGTTTAGAATTAATCAAATTAAATTAGAAAGCACAGCTCAAATCTACATAACTGAGGCAATCTTTCTGATTCTGTTTCATAACCTTTCTCTTTAGTCCCATTACAAAAGAATGGTGACTTTGCCAAAGAACAATTGAATTTGATAGAAAAGTAAATGGAAGAAACATTTCTTTTTTTTTTTAATTGTTGTTCAATTACACAGTGGTCCCAATTTTCCCCCGTTTGTTTTCCCTGCCATATCTACCCTCTACCTCCCACATTCAGCCCTTCCCCACCCCATTGTCTTTGTCCATGGGTCCTTTGTACATGTTCCTTGACTTGGCTCTTCCCCTTTTTCCCCCATTGTCCCCTTCTTCTCTCCCCTCTGGTCACTGTCAGTTTTTTCTTTATTTCAGTGCCTCTTGTTCTATTTTGCTCACTTGTTTGTTTTGTTGATTAGGTTCCACTAATAGGTAAAATCAGATGGCATTTGTCTTTTACTGACCAGCTTATTTCACTTAGCGTAATACTCTCCAGTTGTATCCATGCTGTCGTGAAGAGTAGGAGTTCCTTCTTTCTTTCTGCTATGTAGTATTCTATTGTGTAAATGTACCACAGTTTTTTGATCCACTCATTAACATTTCTGATTACATTTACTCCATAATTAATAAATGATTTTGTATTAAATGTATTTTATCTGAGGACACTAGCTCAAATCAATTGGATTTGATCAAGCTCAAGAACTGTATATTTTAGAATTCTGTAGGAGAATCATCTATTGTAAGTGATTTCATTGGTTCCTCAAACATTTATATTTAGCCTATATTAAAATAAATTAAAAAATAATTTTTTCAACTTTTCAACTTTTTCTTCTAGTTTTATTCTGAATCAGCAAAACAATTTGTCTTGTGTAAACAGATGGATTTAGCCTCATCTACTGGGAACCAATGATTATAATTGACTAATATATATGGCACCGCATAAGCAAAAACTTTAACAAATAAACTAGATAATATGTCTTTGTAGAATAAATAGCTTTGTTAGTAATGTGCTTATCTGCCTATTTGTCTTGTGTTTGACTCAAACTACTTATGTATGTATACATTCTGATTTATTAACTTTCATTTAAATGTGGCAGATATGGACTAGAATTGCAGGTTTTTAGAATACTATCAGTGCCATTCATTAGAGGTTAACTGCAAATATGAACTCATGAACAAGATGACTATAGATAGTGATAAATGTGATAATAAGGGTAAATCAAGGTATGAAGGAAACACAAAGTAATAAATGCTTTCTTGGAAAGGATGGAAAGTTTCCTGAGAAATGATGACATTTAAATTGGGACTTGAAATATAATTGTAGTAAGTCTGTTAGATGGAGAATTAAAAAAAAAAGTTTCAGAATAGAAAAAAATTATTTGAAAAGTAGAGCAACCATACAACCTGGCACTCCTAAGAAAATACAAACTATTCAAGATGGCTACACTGCCTGATGCACAGGAGAGAAAAGGGGGAGATTATTCTGGTCCCATACTACTTGTACAGAGATAATCAGAGTTCAAATCAAAAAGGACTTTTCATCCTGTGTTCCAGGTAGGCAATTGCATGTGTGAAAAACAATGGAATGACTGTAAGATAACTGATATAAAAGACTTTTATTTAAATACATTACTCTAATAGCATTATGGATACTGAACTAGTGGGAAGCAAAATTAGAGTGCATAGAAACAAAAATATGGATTGGAAATGATGAAGTCCTGAACTAGATTATAGTATTAGAAAGATGCAGACATGTGCAGATTTTCCATTCTTTGAAATGTTTTTAGTCTTTCTGTGATTTAAGCTAAAAATGATTTTCCTTAAAATAAGGGTACTAAATGTGTGAACAAAGTGATTTAGAATTTAGTGGTTTCATCTCTATAAGTCTATATTTCATGCCTCTGAATCCTTCTATTTCTAAATTAGTACACTTAGAACAACAAACCCCCTGGAGATTGGGGATAAAGTAAATAGGTCCAGATAGACTTTCTGTCTTCTGCAACCTTAATATAGCTTTAATTTCAGAAATTGCCCCCTTTCCCCAAAAGATAATCTATTAAAATTGACTATTTTTCATATTATTGGCCTTCTTGGTGAAAAAGACTATCTGACCTTGATTTCTCATTGTCTATTACTTTGGAGTTTGTTCTACAATTCTACGACATCATTTATGAATTTACTATTCTACTCTGAATTTCAGCTCCATTCTCGCTAATTCATTTGCTACTATCTTGCCCTACCTGTCTTTTTTACATTCTCTCCAGTTTTTTCTCCTTTTTATTCAGTTGTACAGTCCACTTTGTTTTTACACATTAATTGCCAGCAAGTTTCCAGCTGTTGCTTAAAGTATATTTCTCTGGGGTTTTCATATCTATACTGACATAATTTATATGGCAGAACTGTATATTTTATAACAAATTATATTTTGAAGAATTTCTCTTTAAAAATTTATGGCAGTAACTTTAACACCTAACTCAATTGACAACAAAAATAAAGCTTATACAGTCTTGGGAAATATCATTTGAACTTATTGAGGGTTTGAGGGAACAGCTGATCCTACAAACCAAAGATATTTGTTTTTTATAGTTTTTTATATTACACTCAATATTAGTTTTAGTAAAACATATCTATTATGTCACCAAAGTGTAGTTATTGTTGTTGTTATTGAGTATAATAGCCACAGATTTTCCACCATTTGTGTAAAACCGTGATTGGGACATTTTATTTAGTAGACCCAAAATTCATATTTGAAACTGTTACATTATCTTTCCAACTTTTTGCTGAATCTATTCAAACATAAAGTCACACACACACACACACACACACACACACAGAGGAGTACTTGGAAATTTTCAACCTAATTAATAAATTAAGATAGTTTAAAAATAAACAGTAGAGTGTAAGTATGTATACCAAGCAGGAAACATCATTTATGACAAAATGTTCACGTCCACCACACTCCCTTTACCTGCACTCTTTTCCACTTCCGTACTGTCAGAGTTTACAAAATGGGATGAGAGTATATATGAGGATAAAGGAGAGAAGGGAAAATAATAGCTGAAAATATTTTCCAAAGTCTGTGGCTTTTATATTTTTCTTTTTGTTTTGTTGTTATTTTGTTCTCCTTTTTCAAACTCAGTTTATAGTTTGCACAAAAATATCCCACATTTGGTTTTACTCCTGATCATGGTAAGTTTAACTAGACATTGAAAGCATTGGATGGGTTATTTCTCATCCAGTTCTTCACCTTTACATTTGTCTATGTCCACTGCATAGTGAACAAATATTTCATTGAGACGTCAGTGTTAACAGCCCTACGTTTTTGTCTTTTTATGCTAGCACTTTTTTCTTCAATAAATTATAATTTAATAAAAGTGATCTAGATGAAGGTTTTGATTTTTTTTCCCGCAGCTTACCACAACCAAAACATCAGCTGCTCAGACTTAGTAGTGATAACGCTTGGGATATGTTATTTCTCCCTAGTTGGGCCATGAAATCTTCACAGGGAAAGCACTCAAATATATTACTGCCACAAAACATGCTGAGCCAGGACCAAAGCCTCTGTATCAGTCGTTTATTGCTGTGAAATAAATGAAATGCTTTAAAATTTACTGTGAGCTGAGACTTTCAGTTGGGTGGCAGAGAAGTCTCCAGCAGCAGGAGAGGGTGAATTACAATAAGCATACTCTTTTCAAACCTGTGATCGTGTCATATTTGTTAATGTTCCTTTTAGCAAGCAAGCCACTTGGTTTATTTTGTCAATCTGGAGTCTATGACGGAAGAGACTATAGAAGTCATGGACGCAGAGAGATATGTCCCATTGAGACATTCTACCAGGGTATCTCTCCTCCCATCTCTTCTAGCTCAGTTAGGGGGACTGTGGCCATAAAGTAGTGACAACTATCCAGCAAACACTGAGAGGGTAGATAAACCTTTCATACACATGATGGCAACCTATGTTCTCTATTATAAGGAGATTCCTAAGTTAATGAGCTTCATAATGGAAAGATTCCAGAAGCATTTATTTTGGAATCTTTATGCCAACCACGGTGCAAAACTGTGAATATGGAGGTCTTCAAGGTCTTCAGCAATATATATTGCTGAAATAGGAATTAGTAAATCAGTATAATAATAATTGGTAAACAAGGAAAAACAAATAAGAACTGTTGCCTTAATGGAATGTGAAATTAACCAGCTGCCAGAAAACCTCAAAAAGACATTGACTTGGGGTTCCAAGTCCCATAAATTTCTTGAGGTTGGGACCTAACTCTAAGTCCCCTTAGTTTTCCCAGTGCCTAGAGTGGTGTCTCTCACAATATAGGCACTTAGTAATTGTTCAATGAATTACCATTTAACGATAAAATCAAGTGAAAAGGATGACTTAAACATGAAATACCTTTGCTGAATCTTTGCCCTCATTTTTAATAAATATGCTATTTTGAATAAATCACACTTTTTCCCTAAACCTTAGTTTTATATTTAATAAAATAGGCTGTGTGTGTGTATTTACCTGGAGAAATAAAAATGGAATAATCTATTTCATGGATGGAACTTTTCAAAGAGAAACCATGACACTTTTTAAAAAAAAATTAATTATTGCTCAGCATAACGTCTTGCACTGTAGAGAGAAATAGATTTAAAAACAGACACGCAAATATTTATGACATTCATTGGAGTAACCCTCAAACCTTAAAGGAAAATCTGAAACCCTGAAGAATAATTAGACATTAGTCACACATAATCTAGTATCCTTGATGTAACTTCTGATACCCAGCTGTGTTAATTTTTGGATTAGAATTTTCATGCTGATTTTGTACTACATGATCTGAAAATAAGACTGGAAATACTACATTAGTGCTGATCAGATTTAATTGACAACACCTTAAATAGTATCTGGAAATTCAGAAAAAGAATTATCAATTTGGAATACTTCAAATATATTTATTTGTTCATTCTAATTTTTGTGAAATTTTTAAATCTGATACATTGACTTTTTTTGGCTCACACTGTTTTTTGTTATGTTTTATTTTTTCAGAGTCACAGACATTTTCTTTTCTCTTTGTTTTTCTTTAATGGGCCTTCATTTTTAGAGTGCTTTCAGGTTCACAGCAAAACTGAATGGGAGATAATTCCTCTATTCCCTCTGCCACAGCACATTGAAAGCTTCCGCCATCACTGACATCTCTTACTAGGACGGTATGGTGCGTTTGTTACAACTGATGGAACTACATTGACTCATGATCATCATCCAGTCTACCTAAGGAGTAACTGTGTTGTATATCCTATTGGTTTGGACAAATATATAATGTCATATGTCTAAAACTATACTGTCATACAGATTGGCTTCACTGCCCTAAAAATCCTCTGTGTCTTCTTATTCACCTCCCCCTGCCCCAGCTGACTGAGAATCACTGATATTTTTACTGTTTCCATAGTTTTGCCTTTTCTGGAATGTTATAAATTTGGACTCATATAGTATGTAGCTTTTTCCTATTGGTTTCTATCACTTAGTCATATAAATTTAAGTTTTTTTCATGTCTTTTCATGGCTTGACAGCAGATTTTCTTTCAGCACTAAATAATATCCCATTGCCTGCATGTACCTTAGTTTATTTATCCATTCAGCTATTGAAGGACATCCTGATTGCTTCCAAGTTTTGGCAATTACAAGTAAAGCTGCTATAAATAGCCAAATGCAGGTTTTTGTTTGAAAAGAAGTTTTCAAATCATTAGAGTTCACCGTGAATATTAAAATGAGCTTATAAAAATGCCGTCTCTAAAAAGAGATTGGCTATCTATAATTGAAATGTGGATTTCAAAGTGTATTTCAAATTTCAGAAAATCCCATAAGGATCACTAATGACGAAAGGAACCAATTATATAGAGATGGTGGATCCTGGAAGCTTTCTAGTCTTTAGGGAAATACAAGAGCTTGTAAAATTAATTCACAAGGCTGTGCTAAGGGAGTGGTTCCCGCACAGCTACCGATCTTAGCAGTTAAGAAACTGCTTCCAAAATGACTATCCAGTTAAACTCAGCTGACACATTGGAGCTTAACTGACAAGTTGGCACACATAAGTGGACATCTAGCACCCACACTTAGTACACATTTAGTTCCCTGAGTATATTGGCACTTAAACTTTATTTTCAGGGCTCTCCAGAACCAAGCCTCAGGCGGTAGTAGTTTTCATTCCTACATGGCATTCTTGAACCCTGGGCAAGCTCATGGACAGAAAGCCTCTGTGTCAGTGTTTGTGACAGAGATTCAGCCAAATAAAACAGGAAACACAAGAGATAAGAAGAGAAATAAAAATTTAAATAACTTATTTTTTCTTAAGTTGATTATTCATGTACTAGGCATTGGAAGAGATTACAGTCAGTCCATTCATAATTGATATATACAAGACAAAATATGTTGAATGCTAATTGCTAATGATTTAGTCTATTTCCAAAATGGTGCATAATGATTCCTGTCTTATACATTGTGGCACAAACTGGAGTATGATATTCGAATGTAAGGCCATTTGATTGTAAAGGATAGGAGCAGAACATACTTTCTGTTAATTTTTATGCTATTAAATGCATTGGTTTATTAAATTATATTGGTTTCAAGTGTACAATTTTATAGTACATAATCAGTATATTAAATTATGTATTTAACACCCATAGTCAGATCTCCTTCTTTCACCATATTTTTGATCCCCTTTGTCTGTTACTATCCTTTTCTCTTGGTACCCAACATGGTGTTATCTATGTCTATATGAGTTTTGTTTGTCTTGTTTATTTGTTGTTTTCAGTTTTATATCTCACATATGAGTGAAATCACATGGTTCTGTTAATTTTTAACATAAGTGAGAACACAGATAATTTATGTGCATGATTTACATATGTTTATACATATATATGTATATATACACACACACTCAGATGGGTATAGTTAGATAAAAATTAATCCTATATCATAACCATAGCCTTGTCTTTTCAAGAAAAAAAACATTACATTCATTTTTTTGATGTATTATCACCTTCAGATGTGTCCTGAATGAGCAGTTTATTGAAAGTATATAGCCCTTTCATTATCTTAGAAAGTATATTTTCCAGAAATAGCTTATTCTTGCTATATAGAATATGTGTGTACATATACTTTATAAACAAAATCTATGTGATGTTAAAGGTTTGAACATATGAATATACCCTATAGTAGTCACACACAAAAATCAAAAGTCACTTTCAAACACTTAATTTATTTTTGTACATTGAATTTTAGAATTCATATTTTCTTTCTTTTTTGACTATTAAGTGTGTGAGAGCCAAAATCTGTAACTCTCATCAAGTAATTATACAAGATAATAACACATATTGTATGCATGAATATTAGTCCATTTATGTTCATATAGTTATCCATTTTTCCTACTATACTATAAACATTTATTTAAGCACCTTCGGATATTTTTTGAATGAGCAAAGTAGAGTATAAAATAGAATAATTTAAAGGGATAATTTATAGTAGAGTTCTAATGCAATGATGAACAACTTGTCATAACAACAAAAAAATCAAAGCAGCAGGAATTTGGCAAATCTGGACTGAAAACTTGCCTCTGTCCATCATTTGCCATAAGAACAGGGGCAAATTGCTTCATCTGTCTGTCTTTCATTCTTGCTTTAAAACTGAAGATATTGGGTAATTGTGAAAATGGGTGTGATAGTGCTTTCAGAAACCTAAAACGTTATGTGGATGGTGTAAAGTGCTATTAAGATACCTTATTACATTGTTTTATAGACATCACTTTATGGAGGATAAGGATTTGCTGCTGGATCCTGTTCATTTCCACTGTTGGCATTCGCTAAAACTGAAGGAACAATCATTATGTTCAGTTTGCATAGCTTATACTTTTGAAGTTTAGTTTCACATTGGCTTTCTTTGATTCTTGAAGCAATGATGTCTCTTACGGAGGAAATAATGAGCAAAACTGCCCTTCAAAAATATCCTTATTCTAGAGTCCAATAAAATTGAATAATAGACACTTTCCTTTTTTTATACTTGCTCTCTAGTTTTCCCTTCTCAAACCCTTGTCCAGCTCTTGGAAGAAAGCCTAGAGTTTGTGCATCACTCGAAAGCTCAAAGATGGAGTGCAAATATTAAGGTGCACTAAAGTAGTGCAAAGACCAGTACAGTTTTACTGGGACTCATTTACTGGAACAGATTTACAAAATTCAGAAACATGGAAAATATCAGTGACTTCACCCACATGTGTTGAAGTTCTGACGCAGAACAAAGGATAAATTCTTTCAAAATAAATTGCATGCAGAGAAAAAATTTTTCTTCACCAATAACAACCATGAGGGAAAATGTTTGTATTTGAAATGGCAATTACTTACCTACTGAAGTTTCAATCAGTTACTTAAGCATAGGCATTGTTATGATTCTCTTAGCATTTAGTCTGAATGAGAACATTTTATAATAAATAATGCTAATCAGTATACTCAAATAAAAAGGGTCACCATTTTAAGATAATGTCTGATACATTTCTTTTAAATCCTTGAATTTTAAAGTGTGCAAATATTTTCAATTATTTATTTATAAGTATTAATAATAGAAAACAGCTAGAAAAGCCAATGACCATTATTCTCCAATTTAGATCATTTAATTTATTATCTTAAAATTGATTATTAATTTTACTTATTAATTAAAGAGCAGTACTAAATTTTTGTGGCCAAATGCTGTTATCTAACATATTGGCATCATACTTTCTAGTTTAAAAAGTACCTTGAGGTACATTTTTATTCTGAAATAATAAAAAATTTTGTTACATTTTATGGAAGACTGAGTTTCAGAAGGCATTTATTTGAACATATTTTAGGTGTATTGAGAACTAGCCACTAAGAGATTCTTCCTGAAATAGTTTACAACATGATGGAGAATTACAACAGCTGGAATACATGGTGATTTTATTCATGAAATTTATATATTTTGAAATAAATATGCAAAGTCATCGATTTAATGACATTTCAAACAATTTTACTTAATATTACATTCCAATCCTATATTAGATGTTTAATTAAGTACAGAAATAGTCAATATAATTTGAAAAAAAAGAAGTAATTGTCCTCTAGCATCATTGCAAACATATTTTTGTGGGCAATGTGATGTAGTTAAGGGCTTTAGTGTCTCTTCTCTATCTTGACATTTAAAATGTATTCTTCAGATTAAAAGTTGCATATTAATTGTTCTATCATTTTCTGAACTACCAGGGGTGTCTTTGGAATTAAGAACACATTTTTTTTTTAATTTAACTGATTCATTACATTGCCAGTGGCACTCTAAGTAAGTATGTAATGGATTAAAAGATTGTATTTTGACCAATTATCAACTTAAAATAACTCATAGTTTATTTTATTTATTCTTCCAATAGTTTTTTTTAAGATTCCTGAAGAGGTTTTTGAAAATCTATTTTAAAGGTATTTGTTAACATTACTAACATGGCCTGTCATCTCCTAAACAGAATCAGGGAGCCAACTTTTAGTTTTGCACATTAAGTAATTACAAGGTTATCATCTTTTTTCCTATAATGGTTTTTTTAACTTTATTTTTATTATTGACACTCCAGATGGCCCTTTTCTACGCCTTCTTTGCCTGCCGCTTCCCAGCCTCCACTTCCCCTTCCCTCAGACCATTGTCACAGTGTTTTCTGTGTCTCTGGGTTATGCAGGTATGTTCTTTGGCTAATCTCTTCCTTACAATGTTTTATTCTCTCTCATTGTTTTTATCTACTTCCATATAGTCAAGCAATCAGATTCAATTTTCAGATTCTTCCCTTTGAACTCTCCTCCATCTTCATGAATGTCATCTGTTCCACGTGGCTTTTAAGTCTGACAAACATACCCTCCATATTAGGTTACAATCATTTTTTATGTGGTAACATTCAACAGACAGATTTGTGGTATTTTAGATAGATGACTCAAGAGCATGTACCTTCCTAGGCAAAATCATCTCAACAATAACGTTGTAATCTTCATAGCTGAAATGAGAAGAACAGTTGTACATAGAACTGAGGAATGAGTTTAGGACTGGTTTTACAGTGAATGATACCCTTGAGCGATGTTTATACTCGAATATGTGTCTGTTTTATCTGCTTTGATAGCAAAATCAGAATCCATCTGTAACAAGGTTCACCAAAACCATTTGTAAAGGTAATTGCCAACATATATCTGAAAAGATATTTTTATATTACTGAAGGCACAGTAAATGGCATGAAAGCCTGATATGCAAACATAAATATGGGAGTATATAAAAATAAAAGAGTGGGAAAGATAAACAGTTTTCTATCTATGTGGGCCTTCAGATGAGTGAATTGCATGATGGCTGCCTTTAATCAAGCCACACCTTCCCTGGAAAAAGGAAAAAACACACACACACACAAAATTGTGTCTGCACACTTTAAAATATAACAATACTTAATTCAATGTCGTTAGAGAAAATAAAAAGACGAGGAGCTATTTTAGTAAAATGGACTGGTACAAGGACCTGACAAGGAAGTCAGGTAAGTGGTTTTTTAAATTAATTAATTAATCTATGATGACATTTATTGGAGTGACATTTGGGTAATAAAATCATATAGGTTTCAAGTATGCAATTCTATGATATATTATCCTTATAGTGCCTTGTGTGTCCACCACACAAAGTCAAATCTTCTGTCACCATATATTTGAATCCCTTTACTCTTTTCTACTCCTCCATCCTCCTTTCCTCTGGTAACCACCCTACTGTTGTTTGTGTCATGAGTTTTTATTTGTTTTTCTTGTTTAATTATTTGTTGCTTTGAGTTATATATCCCACATATGAGTGAAATCATGTGATTCTTAACTTTTTCTGTATGACTTATTTTACTTAGCATGATACTCTTTAGATTCCTCCAATGTTGTTGCAAATGGCAGTATTGCATTTTTTCTATGGATGGATAGTATTCCATGGTATACATGTACCAGATCCTCTTTATCCAATCATCTATGGAAGGACACTACCGTGGTTTCCATGTCTTGTCCACTCTGAATAATGCTGCAAAGAACATAGGGATGCATATATTTTGTTTGTAAATATTTTCAATGTTTTGGGGGTAGATACCCAGAAAAGGGGTTGCATTGTCATTTGGTAACTCTATTCTTAATTTTTGAGGAGCCTCCATACTGTTATACATGGCGACTGTACCAGTTTACATTCCGACCAGCAGTGCATGAGGGTTCCTTTTTCTCCACAACCTCTTTAACACTTGTTATTGATTGTCTTGTTGATAATAGACATTCTAACAGGTGTGAGGTGGTCTGTCATCACAGTTTTGATTTGTCAAAGCAATCCTGAGAAAAAAAACAGAGGTTCCGTACTCCCTGACTTCAAATTATACTACATAGCAGCAATAATCAAAACAGCAGAAAAACAGACACACAGACCAATAGAACAGAATTGATAGCCCAGAAATAAACCCCCATATATATTGGCAAATAATTTTTGACAAAGGATCCAAAGACATACAATGGAGAAAAGAAAGCCTCTTCAACAAATGGTGCTGAAAAAATTGGAAAGTCACATACAAAAGAATGAAACTAGACTACTGTTTGTACTCATGTACAAAAATTAACTTAAAATGGATCAGAGACCTAAATATCAGACCTGAAACAATAAGTTGCAGAAAAAAAAACATATGTACTAAATTTATGGACTTTGGTCTTAGGATTTTATGAACCTGACCCCGAGGGAAAGGTGGAAAAGGCAAAAATAAATGAATGGGACTATATCAAATTAAAAAGCTTCTTCACAGCAAAAGGGATCACCAACAAAACAAAAAGGCAATCACTGAATGGAGTAGATATTAGCAAACAATAATTCCAACAAAGGGTTATTATTCAAAATACATAAATAATGCATATATCTCAATATGAAACAATCTAATTAAAAAATGGACAGAAGACCTGAACAGACACTTAACCTGAGAAGATGTACAAATGACCAATGGATATATGAAAAGATGCTCAATTTCACTAGCTATTAGGGTAATGTAAATTAAATAAATGTTTTCAATAGAGGGACACTTGTGTTTCATCAGTTTAATAAAATTATCAGCTTTGAAATTTAAAGGAACCATTTGAGTTGCATTATAGAGAATGGATTGAAGGACTGAAAGAGCAGGACCAGTGATGGTTTCATTTGTCCAGGTCTCATCTAAGAAGTAGTGGGCATTGTGAGGGAAAATAATACAATAGACATTTAAGGAGCTAGAGATGACAGCAGTTGGTAAGGATTGGTGTTGGGGGAAAAGAAGGAAGACTAAGATAAATTAGTTGAAAATTTGAATTGGAAAGAAACCTTTCAAACAATGATTGTGAACTGATAAAATTTAGGATATAAGGAAAGGGAGAGAAGAGAAACAATAAAAAGGAGGCTTTTACAGCTCTTTTGGGAGGCTTGTATTGATGGCATTGAGAAATTCATGAACTGTCTATTATTTTAAATATTACTTACTCATAGTTTTATATATACTTATAGTTTGTTTAATCTACAAGAAGCAGATAAATGGCATTGAGGGGTTAAGTTCTTATTTATGTATATATGTGTGTATATATATTCATATACACATATATGTATATATAAATTCTGGTGGCTAACACTATTTAATTTTTCAAAAGCACAAAAGATACCCACATAGTCAAAAGTTTTTCAACTTTTCTTCATAATTAATCTTTGTTAATTTTCAATTAATACCAAGGATAAAGAATAATATGGTGGCTCTATATATATGCATATATAGAGTCAGAAACAGAGGCAAAGAGATAGGATGAGGCATACACACATATATAAAATTATTTAATGATTTTAAAGTCATAAATGATGGTAAATATAATTTGTAGGTTTATATTAACTTAACTTTTAATTTTTTATTTTTATAATTAAAGTAATAAGTAATTTTGCAATAAAAGTACCTACATTTGTCTATGCTTAGAAATGTTGAAGATATTAAATTGTGTTAAAAAACATTTTATAAGAATAATAAAATTTTCTGAATTTCTTGTTCTGAACCATAAAATAGTTTGTCCACCTAAATATCTTTTCTGGAGGGAACTACATTGTGAGTTATATATTTATTCAGGTGAAGTTACTTATATAGTACATCACTCTTGCTAGGCCATCAGCTATTATGTAATTGAAGGCACAAATAACATATACATTAATTAGTGGCGGCACAGGAAGCTGGTGAGAAGAGTGCCATAGGGCATAGGATAATCTTTGTGAATTTAGGCAAATTCTCTCACAACTCTAAGCCTGAATTACTTCATTTGAGAAAGGGGAATAGTGCCCTACTTACTTCCTAGAGTTCTGAGGAAAAACTTGATAAAATGTATTAGAAGTTATATTATAAATTTTAAGTACTCTATAAAATTAAGCCTTATTTTTCTAATACAAATTGTATAAGATTAAATGGGAATGTTTTATTGCCAGAAAAATATGAGCCCTGGATGAGCTAGATGGTAATGATGATAATTAGATAATTTCACCAAGCACTTACTGAAGTCTGATACCCCAGGCATTAGTTTACTTAACCCCCCCATGAGACAGATACTATTATCATCCTTATATTTTTAAAAGACTTAATTTATTTATTTTTAGAGAGAAGAAGAAGGGAGAAAGGGTGGGAGAAAAACATCAACGAATGATTGATACATTGATAGACTGCTTCTCACACACCCCCAACTGGGGGCCTGGCCCACAACCTAGGTATGTGTCCTGATTAGGAATTGAACCAGCAATATTTTGGTTCACAGGCCAACGCTCAATCCACTGAGCCACCTCAGCCCGGGTCTATTATCCTCCTTATATTATAAACAAGGTCCTAAGGAAGTTGTCCAAGACCACACCTATTAAGTGGCAAGGTTACGGGTATCTGACTCCAGAGCCTTACATAGTACACACCATAGTGCTATTATCAAAGAACTTTTAGATTTTCATGTTTATTTCCGTCTTACTTATTATGCCAGAAAATGTGATATGCCATAGACCTGATATAATGTTCTATATATTTTAATAAATAATGTTTGGCCAAGCACAATTTTTCCTGACTTATTTTGTCCAGTCTTAATGTTGACTATTTACTACTAATTTGCTAAAAATAAAATTCTTTCAGAGCCTATATTTGGCATGGGGAGACAAGTATCTTAAGAAAAGTTGAGTCTTCAGGCTTCTTCCACATGGAGTTTTCTTACTCTCTAATACTCTCTAAAACATAAAAGTAGACAGCTATCAACAACATTGAAATTAAAAAAGTAAAAATTACTGTTTGCAATTAATATTTAAAAATTTAAAAAGCAGAAATAGCTGTGACACTTTCTTAACTAAGAATGGACCTCTAAGACATTTGGAAAAGAGGTGGATATTCACTGAGGACTTTAAAACAAGGCAGCACTGGCCATTTCATAAGAAAACCCCTAACATTTCTGCTTTTGGGGAAACCACAGAGTTTTCTTAGGAAAATGGCACAAAATTATACACACAAGTCCTTTGAAGACTCTTAAGATTTAAAAAAAAAAACTGCAAGAAAGGCAAGTGATAGAGCAAGAGTGGGGACTTCATAAAGGAAATTTTAAATAACTTTGAGCAATGAGATTACTCATGAAGTGAGAATTGATTACCTTAAACTTGGAGTTTATTCAATGATCTTTAGTAAAGATTAACTTTACCATTTAAGGAAAAAAAAAAGAGTAGCTGATTTTAGCAGTAATGCCAAACTAAAATATGGAAAGCAGTATCTACATGAAAGGTAAGGTATATTCATTGAACTCTTATGTATTGGCTTTAGTGCTGCATTATTTTCTGTTATAAAATGCAAACAGCTGAATAAAATCATATTTTGGATATAGTAGTATTTATAATTTTGCGCATATATATTTACATATATGCATGCATTTTATATATGCAGGTGTGTATAGATGCATACATTGTTCAATACTTATGTACTAAATATCTGTAAAGAAATAGCAGTACTTAATAAGATGAGCAAAAAAATAACTAAAAATTGTGTATAAATAATTATTGTAATCACATGTACAGCATGTATTTTAATATACTTTAGAATAATTGAGTCAGACTGCCATTAGTTTAATTAAATTTTTTACACCTTCTTGATTAGACAGCTAGTTTAATGACATCTTCCACACTTTGAGCTGTGAAGTGTGGCTCATTTTAAAGTTCTGTAATGAGAAGGAAAATGTAAATCTGATGAACATCTCAAAGGAATAAAAAGGGTTGAGTTTTTACTTGTGGAAAAACAACAGAATCCAGAGATGATTAGCATTTTGGTTAAAACAAGTTTAGTATGAGCATGATGTAATTAGCCATTAAATGGGTGAAAACCTCTTTATGGTATTTTATTCTATCGGGACATACTTCAGTGCACAGCAAGCAGAGTAGCACATTACAGATGTGATTTTATGTTTCTGTGTTATGTCCATTTTGCTCTACATGTAGGCAAGTAACATTATTATAAAGGTGAACAAAAAGAATTTTCTGATGACTGATAGGTAATACAGGGAGAAAATAGCTTGAATGTGTTATGAAGTGTATGGAGTAGGGCAAAAGAAGGTTTACAGTTGTTCATGTGGTAAATAATACAATAATTAATGAATAACCATAAAAGAATAAACTCCCTGTCTCACTTAGAACTGTAAACCTACCTTTGCCCTTCCCCCCACATATGTAATACTCAGAATAAACAAGGTTGGATTTTCTTTAATTTAGTACTTTAACATTTTAGTTATTTTTTTTTTACAAAGCAAATACAAGGAGGGGCAAAAGTAGGTTTACACTTGCATTACTGTTCTATATGAACAACTGTAAACCTACTTTTGCCTTCCTTGTATTTGGATGACTCTCCTGAGTTCACTAAAAGTTGCCAACAAACTCAGTAGCCATTTATATTTATCAAAAAAATTACAATTGGTTTCTGGAGTTAATTATTTATAATATGTAAAGATATAAACCCTATAGATAGGTGCTCTCTTCACTTCTATCAAGATAAAGAAAGTGAAAACATCACTATGGTTTGCATTTTAACTTGGAATGCAAGATTAAAGTGATATATATCACAGGAATCCCTACTATTTTGAATAGGGCAAGAGCGTTCAGTTAATTATTCACATTATGTTAGAAGAAATTATAGGAAAGCAGAACCAGCATGCTACTCAGTAAAAACTGAAAAAAATAGTAATATCTCTTACACTTATATTTATTTCCAACAGGGTGTTTTAGTTTTTAAAAACAAATACAGCAGTGATTATTTAGCACATAAAGTTGTCAAACAGTGGCCATTTACCATTTGTAAACTTAGAAACTCACTGATTGTAGGTGTTCAACCCCATTTGCTTCTTCCTGGTTCTATGACCCTGTGTGGCGTTTTCCTCACTTTATTACTCACTTGTCCTTTGTAAAGAGGTAACAGAGTGAGAGCCTCCACATTGAGACTCTCCCCGTTTGATGGCTGATGTCTTACTTTTTGGACAGATTTACAGTTTATCCCTCCTGGTTAAATGGTGAATGAAGATTTCTATGATTGAACATTGCTTACAGAGACCCATTTATGAATAATATTGTTGTGGGAATAATAGTTTAACTAAAAATACAATAATGGATCTCATAATGCTTAAGAGTGAGGGAAAGGGAAAACAATACTATTAAGCTTTATTTATAGCCATTTTTATTTAGATACTCTATTTTGCCAACCCTTAATACTTAATTATAATACATGATGGCCTCATAACTTAATTAGTATAGTATTTCCTACTTTCATCTAATATTAATTATTCTTTATAAAGTCCCTGGATATGACCATGATGTGGCCATCAGTTCTTTATTTTGAACTCTCCACTGTAGGCTTTTAACTCAAACAAAATTTTTGAAAATCAATCTATTTTTATGCTTGTAAAACAAACAAGGCTTTTTCTGTAACTGATGTAGCTTCATGAAATTAACTTATCAGATTATGCAAAGGAATACAACCTCCACTAGGAAATCTTGGTGAGAGGTCCAGACTTGAAAATTCAACCATTTGTTAAGATGTAAAAAAAAAAAAAGGAAAAATCTATATAAAACTGTAGATTCCAACTCCTTTCTGAAATTAAGATGTATTTCAACCTAAAAATCATGCATTGGAACTCACCGTGTATATATACCCACTGTAGACTTAAAAGTCTAATTTTAATTATGATTTTAAAGTATGAGTACATTTACTTTTAGGTATTTTAACATTTAAATTCCATTCCCTTTATTTTTGCCATAACATATCACTCTAAACAATCTTATGACTTTGCATTCTTCTAATTTACATTAAGACCTTTGAAAAATGTCTTTCTACTACCACATACAATGTTGCTGCTTTTAACACTTGCAATTTTAAATTTGCTTTGAATGCTACTTGAGACTACCTTAGAGGAACCTACTGAAAAGTTAAATAAAAGAAGGAATGACATTAGTGAGTCTTTCTTTTTTTGTATTTTTTAATTTTTATTTATTTATTCATTTAATTTTTGTTATATTTTTTCCATTCCAAGGCATTTTTTTTTCTATTTTCTTATTATTGTTGTTCAAGTATAGTGGTCTCCATTTTCCCACCACCACTTTCCCCCTCCCACCCTTAGTAAGTCTTTATATAGGAAATGTGACCACAGTCTTCTTTAGGATGTGGACTGAGTCATATTCATCTTTCAATCATAGTGTCAGTAGGTACTCCATGAATATGTCTGTGATGAATGGTTTTTGTTGTTGTTGTTTTTTGTTTTGTTTTTTGTATTTCCTAATTGCTCATACTAAATGACCATACTGTGTCTGAATCAACCTTTTTGTGTTATCACCAAGGTTCTTTTTTTGTTTTGTTTTGTTTTGTTTTGTTTTGAACAATGAAAAAGAACTTGTTTATTGGCAAGGTGGAGGTAGTTAAAAAAAGTAAGAAAAATTAAAATGGAGGGATACTAACCAACATTATAGCTAAAATAGAGTACCAATGAGAAGGGAAACAGAAATTAGGTGAAAGAACATAGTAGAACTGTATAAAAGAGGCAACTGTTGAAGTCTGATCCAGAAACTAAATCTGTGAATATTGACAATGTAAAATGGAACAGCTCGGATGTGTGAGGTAGAATTTCTTGTGAAGTTAGTTTATAGAAACTGAAGTAGATAGCATGAAGTAAACTGAACAGAAAGCTCTCTTTTTATAATTTATCCTCATCTTTGGAAAATGTCTCAATAAAAATGGAAGTGGTATTTTCTTTTCTTTGTTAATTGTAGTCAACAGAAATGGCTCAAGAAATTAGAAAGAAATGCAGTTCATGACTCTTCTTTGAGGATATGGATGCCATCTCAGTAAAATCTTGCTTCCAAATGTAGGCAAAGAGGAAGATGAGGAGGGGAAAAGGAAGGGGAATATAACTCAGTTTGAGATTTAAAAGGCCTGAATACCTTGCTAAGGAATCCCTCCACTAATTTGTGGTGCAGAACTTGATGAAGTAGTGAGTTTTGCTGTCAATGGTAAATGCAAGTTGACCTTCTAGATCAAGAAGAGATGAAATAACTCCTATAAGAAGAAAAAGTGAAAATCTTAGAAAGGGAGGACTAAATCAAATAATATCCATTCAGTATCATAGCTGATAAAAAATAAAATGAGGATGGCATTTAACTCAGACCATACAGGAAGGACACTGAGAACTTTTTCTTCATTAACTTTATTTTTATTGTTGACACTATTACAGATGTCCCCATTTACCCTACCTTTGCTCATTTCCACCCAGCCCCCACCCCATCTTCCCTCTGACCATCACCTCACTGGTGTCTGTGTCTATGGGTTATGCATGAATGTTCTTTGGCTAATCCCTTCATCTTCTTTGACCAATGCCCAAAAGTATATTTAAGCGATAGGGAACACATAATTAAGAAAATATAAGAAAATGTAACTTAAAATAGTAAGTGCTGTTTGATTAAATTTAAAGCATGTAATAAGCAAAGATATTTGAATTCATTGAGCCTGGGAAATATTAGTTCAATTATTTCTTCAAAATAAGAAAATGACCAAAGAATGTGCTCATTTTATAGAGAATAATACAGTGCTTTACTCCTGGCCATTTTGCTGGCCCAACCTTTCTATCATTTATACCTTGAATGGCCAATAAAAACAAGACATAAAGCAAAACAGAGTAAATTCTCCGCATGGGTTTACTTCTGATTTGCAGTCACCCTCATGCTTAGCTAAGGTTCTCTGTGTCTTTACTAATTTAGTTCTAGTAAAGAACTAAAACTTTAGATAAAATACATTTCATGATAATGAAAGAATTTGAAGAGTTATATAGCCAGTGTCAACATTATGTGAGAAATTCTAAAAATTTTCAAAGGGCAAGAAATGATCTGCTTCTCATCTGAATATTAAGAGAGCATTAGGGAGAGAAGGAAGGAGGGGGCAAGGGAAAGTGGTGGGGGGTAGGCAGAGACAAATGTATTTGGAAAAAAAACATATAAAGGAAGCAATGATTAATTTGAGATTTAAAAAAATAAATAAAATATTTATTAAAAAAAGAGCATTAATTCTGTCTGAGAGTAAACTCAATATTAATTCATGAGAAACATGTAAAATCGATTATGAACTGGGTTGTTAAAATTGCAAAATTTATTGATCTGTAAAGTCTAATGTATGTTGATTAAAAATGTCATGCAAATAATTAATATTTCAATATGAAGGAGTACATTTTACATTACATTAAGGGCTTGTATATTATAAAATGACTAACCTAATTCATATTAAATTGTAACATTGTAAGTTGTTGATTCTTGTTATGTTGAATTACGCCATCATGATGCTGAACTTTTCTCTTTGTTAAGCATTGAGACTCTATAAGATCCTTATAATATGGTTCTCTGTTCTCAAGTTTAGCGCATATGACAAGCACTAGGCCTTTGTTTAAGATATAGATTCCTATTTCCCCTTCTAAAGA
Source organism: Pteronotus mesoamericanus (assembly GCF_021234165.1). NCBI lineage: Eukaryota > Metazoa > Chordata > Mammalia > Chiroptera > Mormoopidae > Pteronotus > Pteronotus mesoamericanus. Next base: position 25,874,916 of record NW_026555245.1, on the reverse strand, counting down.
TTTTAATTTAAGTGTAGATGAAGTTCAGAGATCCTTATTTTACATAAGTATTTCAGGTTATTAGGATGCACATGGTTCTTGAACCTTATTCTGAGAAATACTCTAGCTTGAGTGAGGAAAAAAAGTCAAATGTCTAAACATTAAGAAATGTTATAATTAGAAAAATAATCTCTAAATTAGGAAGCCAACAATTGAAGAAGTATGAAATACTATCTATTGGGATTCAGAAATATTACATGAAAACTCATATTTATTTTTGTTGCTTCCTTAACAAATAAAAAAATAGACTGTAATAGTAATTACCAACCTTGTCATCTCTGGTACTCTTGCTTAGTCTCATGCTAGAGAGCCCAGATACTCTAAGAAGTATGTAAGCTACTCCATGTGGTGGCTAGAGGTGTGAATTCTGTAGCCTTGCCTCCTACATTTTAATCCCAGCTACTGACATTGAAGGGCAATTGCTTTCAGCTCCTTATGCCTCCTTTTTTTCCTCATCTATGAAATGGGTATTGTAATACCACCTCCTTCATGGAGCAATGGGAAGACTAAATGGGTTAATACATATAAATTGTTTAGAACAATTTCTGACACACAGTAAATTCAAAAAAAAATTAAATTCTGATATTTTATTCTCTCTTCTTCCTCTTTTTAATCATGTTATTATTTCATTACTATTATTTTTAGAATCATTTTTATCATTTAGAGAATGAAAATTAAACAATGCTTAGGTATTGAGAGGGTTATGCTAATTTGTTCATAATTATTACATTGCAATACATAGTAGATTAACTATGCCTGGTTAAATTAAACAATTATGAACTGAACATTCAAGTGTGGGAATGAGAGTGCTTGGGAGCAAACCTTAACCAAATAAATAAAACCAAATATTAAAAGTAGGTTTACACCTGAATTATTTAGTCTTAATTAAAATACCCCTTGCTAAATGGACATACAGCTTTAAAATATTAATGCAAATAAATTTCGGGTTGTACATAATAATATTAATGCATGCACTGGAAATAACAAGAAAATGGCATAGGAGACTTTTTATGAATCCTAATTGATCCTCTTCATTGGCACTTGATAAAAAAAAATCAAGAGAACAGTCTAATTTTTTTTTAATTTGTCAAGAAGTCTATTCGAAATTGCCATTTTAATTATAATTAACAATATAGCTTGCACAAAATTTGTATTCTGTCTTTTTCTATTAAATAATGGTTACTATAAATATATTACAAGTAGACAGCATTTAAATGTCACTTTCTATTTCAATCTTTTAAGTTTTATTTCTGTATAGTATTTATAATGTTATCATTTGTTATGAAATCACTATAGAAGTCTTCTCAAGTGTTTTTTAATGGATAGAATATTAGATTTCTTTAAAAATTGTGTCTTCCACTAATTTAGAGCCCTGGTAGTATAGTAAACATCACTGAAGTTCAGAGAAAAGGAGAGACCAGAAGACTAGGAACAAAACAGTAGAGTATCAATGCTGTGAAAGACAAGATAAGAGAAGGCTTAAAAGGAAACTAGGTCACCTTTGTTGAGTACTGATGAGATATCACATAATTGGAAGCCTGAAAATTGTCTGCTGAATTTGTAATATGGAAATCGTTGGTGATTTTTGCATATGTAGTTTCTTTATGTCCCTAGTCCATTAAAGACCCCACATTGGACCATCTTTTGTGTAGACAAATCTAAGTAAATTTAAGAAACAAAGCCAGACTTAATCTGGTCAAGATGGAGGCGTAGGTAAATGTGGTACTTGAATCCTCCCACAACCACGTCAAATTTATGAGTAAATTATGTGGTGAAATTTTGTAAATAAATCATAATACAGATCAATCACCACCTAGAACTGAGTATTCTTTGTACATTGCCAAATACCTTGCAAAATATAAATTAGGAATAAAAATGTTCTATATGATACATGTACAAACTCTTAAAATTATCATCTTGTACAGTAAAATATCATGTTGATAAAAGAAAAATTATGACTAAACTATAGGATAACTACCATTCAGAACCACCTGAAATGTAGCTTAACAGAAGTCGTACAAAAAAAAAATCACTGGGGAGAGCAATGTGCTTTTACTCAGTCCACAACTTCAAATGTTAATATCATCTAGAAACAATCTCACAAACACACCCAAGATAATGTTTAACTAAATTTTGACTTGTAAAATTAACCATCACAGTCCATATACAAAGCATCCCAGTATGATGAGAGTACAGGGAAAAGCATGCCAAAGAAATGTGAGTGAGGGGAGAGGCTGCTCCCAGAAGGGGTCCAGCCCTAGGTCCTCTTTCATTGTCACCACGGTAGGACAAAAGTAAAAAAGGAAATCAATTCCAAGAGGGCTTTTAAATCTAACAGTGCCCTTCTACCATGTAGCTCTGTTGTCTGGTTGCTGATTCATCCTTAGAAGTAATTTTTCCCTTTATTCTTCCAGCAATTTCTTTCTTCTCCCTCCTTTCCTACAGCTAATATTGATGTTTACCTACTGTGTGGTAGACAGTCTTCTGGGCCCTGGTAATAAAGCTAGAACAAAATAAGGAATAATGTCCCTGTGATTATGGAGCTAAGCATTCTAGGGTGGGAGTGGAAGGGAGAAATCCTTAACCAAATAAATAATTATCATTTAAAATTAACAGATGTTCCAGATGGTGATGAACACTGTAGAAATACATAAAGCAGAAAAGAGAGAGAGGATATGTGCGCGTGCGTATGTAGAAGAAGGCTGAATTTTAAATAGTATGATAGAAAAGGCCCCACTATGTGGGGTGAGACCTCACAAATGAATGCAACTTTCTATTTAATTAAGCAATGGAAAAGGGACACAAAAAATAATCAAGGGCAAAGCACATATTTTTATTTATAGTGTTTTAAATTATACTACCATAAAATATATCATGCTAATATATTTGTCTTGAGCTAGATATGAGCACAATCATGCTGCATTAATAGATTTAATGCTTTTAGACACAGAAGAATTTCAATGATTTATAATTATACCATTATTATGCTTTCTTCATTTCCAATGTCTTTTAAAACAATAGCAAGCACCATATATTTTATCCTGCCTTGTAGATTTAATAGAAAACAATCTACATTACTTAATCATTTGTCTTCCATAGTTTATTTCCCATTTCATCTCCCTTTTCTCTGCTCAAAGAGGCATCATTAACTAACCTCTTTAACTTCATAAATAAAATAATATATTCACAGTGTAAATGTTTTAAAACTTGAGAAACAAAACACCTAGAGTAGTTTAAAGAAGTCATGAAGAAATATAAAAAACAAAATGCTGCTAGCAAACAGGTGGGAGATTTGAATATTCTAACAGTAAATATTAGAATGCTTCTCTAATTGGGATTCAGTTCATGTTGGCTATACTCAGAGCTGCGCATCTTAGGTCCCAGTTATCCCCATGTTTCCTCATGAGAGAGGGTCTTCCTTGACACTGTTGTTTTCCAATTTTAATTTGAAATCTCTTTTGAAAAATATTAACTAATGATATGTATTACCAAATGCTTATAATCTAAATTCAGTTTTCATTATCATTATTTTTCTCATGTATCATTCTTGATATATAGATATTATAAGCCACATAAACATGTTTATTATTAACTATAAGTTACTTTTCAGCTAAAATGTCCACATCTTAATAATTTAGCAGAAAGATAGCATACTTACATATTTGTTAGTTGCACCCACATTCTAAATGTATTAAAATTGTAAAGAAAGAGCACAGGGGTAGCCAGCCAAGACACGGGACTCTCACGGATTCCTTTAAAACCTCAAATATGAGGAAAATATAATATCCAAATAAAATAACAAGGAATCATTCTTAAATCATTAAAATATGTCCAATTTATGTAAGAAGATGGCTACACTTGTGGATTATCAGAATATAATGTAGTCCAAATATTTCTAATATTTTTCTTAGTAGAACTTGATTGATTAGGGCTGAACTGTCTACATTATAGCCACACTATCTATTTGTAAGAAAGGAATTAATTCTTGCTATATATGTGAAACATTTCTATTGTAGTTTTGCATTATAAAAGAAGTAAATGGGACACAGAAACATGTACACTCACATTTTACTGTCTTCGCTAACATAAATTTATAATTCTATTTTCTTCATCAACATAACTTTATTATTCAAGGAAATCTTATCCAGGAAGATAAAAGTCATGATAAACTTAATTGTTTATTTCAGAAACTTCTTGCAAAACACATTTAAATGAACATCAGCCTGTACAACTTACCAACAGCATCAAATGATTGTTTATTTTTGAAGCCTCTTTGAATCCTCATATCAAAACCCTCCTTTTGCTTTGTTCATCAATCCTGAACGATTATATCAGAATCCTTGCCCCATGTGAATTTAGCCCCTGCGTTGAAAGACCCACCTAAGCCAGATCCCCAAACTTCATAAATATCCTTACCTTGGCATCTCTGCTGAGACATTTCTAAATTTCTGTCAAGGATGGGATGGGATTTGCTTTACTATGTAAAAATAAAGTAAATTTGTCATATGAGCTGGTAACTGGCAAGGATAAATGAGAACTATTTGTTTGTTCATTAACACCTTGCTTTAACTTAATGTGTTATCTCAACACTTTCCCCCCTCCCCATTTTAATTGGGTTATAATGGACATATAATATTATATAAGGTTAAGGTGTAAAACATAATGGTTTGAGATACACACACACACACTTACATTTATATATTAAAATGATTACAATAACTTTAATCAGTATCAGTCACCTCACAGCTTTTCTTTTTCTTGTGATTAGAACTTTTAAGATCTACTCTGTTAGCCTCATCACTTTCTTTTTCTTTATATTTTAAATGTTGTTTTTATTTTATTTTATTTTATTTTCAATTACAGTTGTCCCCATTTTCCACCCATTACTCTCCCCTGCCCTGCCCACCCCCACCTCCCACATTCAATCCTCCCCCTCCCTGCAGTTGTGTTTGTCCACGGGTCCTTTATACATGTTCCTTGATGATCCTTCCCTGTCTTTGCCCTCTTAACCTCCTGCTCCCTCCCCTCTGGTCACTGTCAATTTGTTCTGTATTTCCATGTCTCTGGTTCTATTTTGCTTGCTTGTTTGTTTTGTTATTTAGGTTCCATTTATAGATGAGATCATATGGTATTTGTCTTTTACTGCCTGGCTTATTTCTCTTAGCATAATGCTCTCCAATTCCATCCGTGCTGTCACAAAATGTAGGAGTTCCTTTTTCTTTCTGCTGCATAATACTCCATTGTGTAAATGTTCCACAGTTTTTTTCATCCACTCTTTTACTGATAGGCACTTAGGCTGTTTCCAGCACTTGGCTATTGTAAATTGTGCTGCTAGGAACATTGAGGTGTATAGGTCTTTTGAATCGGTGTTTGGGATTCTTAGGGTATAATTCCAGCAGTGGAATTGCTAGGTCAAAAGACAGTTCTATTTTTAGTTTTTTAAGGAAATTCACACTGTTTTCTTTTTTGTAATAGGGCACATTCTTTAAATTAATTTTCCCATAAAATTAACATGTTTACATTCTCCGCACATTTTTTAACTCTCAATTCCTACTCTAACGTCTTCCAAATTATTCAATCTTAATATTGGTCATGTTGAACATTTCTATCTCAAATGTGTTATTTATTTTGAAATGCACTTTCTTTTTCCTGTCTTTGAGAGAAAAGATCTTTATTGTCTCTCAAGATTAATTTTGGAAATATACCTCAATAAAGTTGTTAAAAAACAATCTTAGACTTGTGCTGCCCTGTAAATGTTTACTTCCTCTAAAGTAGAGAGAAATTAATTTGAGAAATGAAAAGTTTTACCTTGATTAACAGGTAAGGATTTGAAGTTGATTCTTTATTTTAATTATATATGCATTTTGATGACCAAAAAGTTCATTTGATTTTTTTCCATAGGTGACTCTAGTAGTGCATAGTTGTCCTTGACTTCATTCAAAATAATTTTGTTAGACTGTATTGTGACAGCTGGTATATCAGTATGCATTAAAAAAAACATCAAAATTGGTGAATTTTTCTGTAGCCATTTTAATATTGAAGATGGAAGAAAATAAACAACATTTTCAGCATATTATGCTTTATTATTTCAAGAAATGTAAAAATGGAACTTCAAAACAACAAAATATTTGTGCAGTATTTGGAGAAGTCACTGTGAGTTATCAAACATGTCAAAAGTAGTTTGCAAAGCTTTATGCTGGAGATTTCTTGCTGGATGACTCTCCACAGTTGGGTAGACCAGTTGAAGTTGATAGCAGTCAAATAGAGACATTAATTGAGAACAATCAATGCCAGAATATTCAAAATATCCAAATCAAAGATATTAGTGAAAATGAAAAGTATGTCTTTTATTTTATAGAAAAAAATCACGCAAACTGTTTGACCAACCCAATATTTATGTATGTATTTTTGAGGAATGGAGAGGTATGATAAAAATGCTACTATAAGATGATTAACATAAACTTGATGTGAAGGATGAATTGGAGAAGGAAGAATCTACAGGAAAGAATAGAAGTTTATTAAAGATGTACAAGTGGTTACTACAATTTTTAAATTTTAGAAATGTACTAGTTCATACAAGAGACTCATGAAGAAGTTTTCTAATATTTACTTTCTCAAAAGATACTTCTATATTTTTAACTGAAGTCATATTCTGTAGATCATTTATAGCAGGGTTTATCATACTTTTTTTCTGTAAATGGCTTGATAGTAAATATTTTAGGTGTTATGGCCCACATAAAATCTCTGTCATGTATTCTTTGTTTTTGTTTTTGTTTTTTTGTTATAATCCTGTAAAAATGTGAAAATCATACTTCCTAGAGGTACAAAACAGGCCACGTGCCAGATTTGGACCTATGGCTACAGTTAGCCATTCTCCAATCTATAGTCTTACATTTAATTTAGTTTTGTATTAATTATCTGCATGTATTTTTTGAGAATCTTTATGGTCAGAACATCTTCTAAATGCTAATGAGCATGATGATAACAATATGCAACATATTTTGAACACTAAAATGTACCATCTACCTGTCAAGGAATTTAACATTTTTATTTCTGTAAGTTCCACAATGGCCTGAATTGTAGGAACTCAGACGTCTAAATGAGTCTTAGAAAGATTAAGGAACTTGCCTAGTAGTGGAGCCAAAGATCAAACCCAGGTTTTAGACAATAAATACTGTACCACTTGGCTGCAAAGAAGAATAAGAACCACCCCTTTTCTTCATGGGACCTATATATTCTGTAGGAGGAAACAGATACCAACAGAGGTGCTTTAATCAGTCAAAAAGCTAGAAATGCAATTGTATAGGTGCACGTTATATTAAGTGGGGAGGATGACATTTAGTCAGTCTAATAACTTAGTTTTCTTAGCCTAGCCCCAATTCCTAGCTGGATAAACTTGTGGACTCATTAAAATTTGCTGAGATTCCATTACATTATCTTTGACACACACACACACACACTATTATTTAAGATACTCTTTACTACAGGTCATCAGCTCTTAACTTCTTCATGGACATAGTGAAAGATAATGGCCTTCTATGGTGCATTAGCTCCAAAATTCACGTGGCATTCTTCTAAGGAAATAGAGACTGAGACAAGCAGAATTCAGCCCATACCCCAAAGAGAGAAAGAGAGTCAGGGCGGAGGTGGGGAGAGAGACTGAGATGGAGACCAAGACCAAGACCAAGATAAAGATTAGAAAGTGACTAGCTTGGGAAGGCTTCATTCCTGGTCCAAAAATCATTACCAAAATGTATTCATTTGTTCCAAACAAGCCCATTTGATTGGAAGTCACTCTTTCTTAGGAAAGTGTACATCACAAGAGAGATGGATAAAACCTGGATCAACATCACCAGGGCAGGGAAATGCAGTGCCTATTTGTAAAATCTTAAGTCTTTTTGTGTCCAGGAATGTGGTAGTGGAAAACGGGAGTAGAACAGAGCTGAAGATACTCATATTACATTCCTCCATTTAGCTAAAAACCCTCAGAAAGCCACTTTGATCAAAGTAATTAAATACCTTCTTAATATCAGGGACAATTTCAGAAAAATAGATCCATTTCACATCAGACTAAATGGTGATTTTCTTACTCTGCTTTCAGTGTGTGCATGTGGTATGTGTGTGAGATACAAGTGCCGGCAAAGATAGGATTACAATTGTGAACACATGAAACAGTTTATTCTTGTATTATTGTTTTTTAATTATTGTATTATTTTCCATACAAACAACTATAAACCTCCTTTTGACCACCCCACATATTATGCATATAACATGTTAGATCTGTAATATAGCACAATAGATAAGACAATCCTCTAAGAAACCATCAGCCTCTTCAATAAATTCCCATATCAAGAAGGTTTTACTATGAGCTGATGATTAGTTATAACTATTCATATTTTGCTAACACTTAAAAGAAATGAATCATTTGCAAGGTATAGCTTTCTAGCATAAAATATGATTTCCTATCCTTTATAGCAGATTATTACCATTTTATAAGAAAAGTTTAACTCTATGTGGTGTTCATCATTATGAAAATAGGCCATATGTGTATACATACTGGTTTAGAAACCTCATCATCAGTAAACCAAGTTCAGTACGGATTACTGTAGGCCAGATCTTTGAGCATTTCTCACTACTTTCTTAAGAGGTATAAACATTATGAAATTAAAGTTCAAGTTTGTTTGTTTTTTAATCTAAGGAAAACTCTTTGGTGAACTAAAAGGATGTGAAAACTGTTTGCAACTGTCATCTGAAATTGTACAAACCTAATAGATGGACTGTATGGTTTAATCCATTTTTGTTTCATTCTCTGTTTCTTAATAAATGAAAGGTTATTTGTAATAAAATGAAATGCAAGAGCATATACATTCTGAAGGAAATGGAGACATTCTGCTACAGAGAGAGGCCCAAGTCAGGCACCCCCTCTCCTGCTTCAGTTCTTGTCTTGCTGCAAGAGACACATTTAATCAGGAGACAACATTTATGGTGGAAATGAGATAGCACATCTGTTTATGAGACGCATACAAGCACAAAACTGCAAGCAGGCACCCAGGTAGTCTAAATACTCCATGTATCGAGGAAATAAAGTTGTTAGTAAGTTTGTTCTCTACATTTGAGCTGAGGATACAAGCGGGCACCCAGCTAATCTAAGTGTGCTGACTATTGAGGTTCAGGTGTTACATACTTTAGTCAGTTTCTAGGTTCTCACTCCTCCTTCCCTTTTTAAATCTTGGGAATAATGTGTAGCTACAGAGGCTTTCTTTCTCAGGTAGTAAAGGCTCTTTATCTTAGTAAAATTGTTATAGAGGCTCCCTTTCCCAGAACAGAATCTCAAGAACCCCCGCTCTTCCTGTACAATTCCTGCTTGTGATGTTCGGGACACCTGACAATTTTAGTGAGATTGTGACAGAAGCTTACAGAAGCCCCCCCTTCTCAGCACTGTCTCAAGGATTCCCCTTCTCCTGCGCTATATCTGCTTGTGATGCTTGGGACACCTGGCAGTCTTACCAAACCAGGCTCAGGACTGCTGAGTTAATTGGTGATGCATGTCTCCCTTTCGCTTCTTGTCTTCTGTATTAAGTTCTTTAATAGGTTGTAATAGTGAGCACCCTGTTTAATTTCTTCTCTGGCCACTCATTCCTAATTGATACCTAACAGTTCTAACAAATTTGCTTAGGTCTGTATGTATGTATGACATTCTTCATACATACATATAACATTCATTCAACTATTATACTGTATACATTTTAAACTTACAATCTAAGACCTTATTGGATATAAAAACAGATAAAGCAGTATTTTATTTTTATTATTACAAATTAAAAATTCAAACTACCTGTAATAAGCTTTCCCCATCTAGATTAGTCTGCCATGTGACAGTCTCTTTGTTTTTGTAAGGAGGGTGTGGGTGTTGAAGTATTTGCTTTGATGGATATTGTAAGTTAAAACTAAGCAATATCTTAATAGATAATAATGGTTATGGTCTGATGATTTTGGCAAAAAGGTAATTGAACATTGTCCATTCATTTTACCTGCTGAGGCCACTGCAGATGACCTACTATTTCTCTGGAAAATCAATAGCCGAGCACAGCACCTATCTCTTGCTATTCCCACTTACCATGGGGAGCCTGTGTGACCATGAGACAGAATGGACTCTACAAACATCTTTAGTCTAATAACTTCCAAAATCTTTCTGACATCCCTTTTCTTTGCTCACCCATGCTGATGTGTGAAAGCTGGATCTCACCTATGGTTTGGTGTTGATTAAACTGAAATTACCTTAGAGAAAATTGAAACACACACACTAAGAGTGAAAATTCTCCCATTGTAGGTATTTACAGCTACAGTTGCTGCATATGTGCAGATCTCTACACACCAGCAATGTGTTTTGTATCAGCTGAAGATATTTTGTTTTGCATTTCTTTTTTTTCCCCTTGTAATGAAATAGTAATGGTGGGGAGGGAATTTTCCTATAGGATGGTTGGATTCTTCTAGTTTCTAAAATCAGAATATTATTTGGATTCCATACAGAACACATACAGTCTGTCACCATTGTATTCACTTAAATGAAGCCTGTGAAACTTCTGTAGGTAAGAAAGAACTATTTTTACTGTTTCTATGATTTTCTATTTTACTCCACTATAATATTCGATAATTTATATAAATGTGAAATTATCTAGTTTTATGATTAAATTTAATTGTATCATAGCTTAAAGGACCACTAAATCAGAGCAAGAAAATATGTGTTAAATTTTAATTGTATAAGATTGTACATCTGTCCTGGCCAGGGTGGCTCAGCTGGTTGGTGCATTCTCTGATAAACCAAAGGGTTGCAAGTTCAATCCCTGGTCAGAGCATGTACCTAGGTTGTGAGTTCGATCCTCTGGGTTGGGGTGTGTACTGGTATATGGGAGGCAACCAATCAATACATCTCTCTCTGCCTCTCTCTCTCCCCCACGATCTCTTCCTCTCTCTCTAAAACCAATGAAAAAATGTCCTCAGGTGAAGATTAAAAATATTATTATACATGTGAAACCTATACTATATAACTCTATTAACCAGTCACCCCAATAAATTCAATAAATTGTTTTTAAAAGATTGTTATGAGGACTGCTGAGATTATAACTTTATTTTCCATATATAAGTACCAGTTATGATTCTTATATCAACTTTCATTCACGATTTATCAGTTAAGGAAGATAGTAACATTAGTAATTCTGGAAAAGTATGTTTTAGACCATGATATCTGTCAGCAAGAAATATTGATCTGAGCTAATATGTCATGTAGTAGAGAATTTTTAAAACAATATAGTTTATTTTGATAATATTCACATATTAATATAAGTTGATACAGTTTGATAGCATTAATATGCTGTGGTACACGATAGCTGAGGAAGTGCTATCTTTAATTATGTATTTTATGTTCTTACATTTTTTTATATTACCTGTTCCTATTCTCAAATGATTGTATTAAAATTAATTTGCATAAAATCTTAATGCCAATCAACTCTATTCTGAATTGCTATAATTAAGTTTTACCAAACCATATTATTCTTGACTTCATTTTTATTTACTACTTGAATTTATTCTACTGGGTGAGATTAAAGTATTGAGTTTCAGTTTTATTGCATTTATTTGTACATATACACCTGCTATTGGATAGCTATAAATTTTCTGTTTTATAAAGTTCCTTAATCTTTAAATATAGTTGTATAAACAAATATAAGTGTTTGAGGAGGTTCTGAACCAGACAGGAAAGATGAAAAATTTTAATATTAGTTGCTTTAGTTTATTTTCTTATTTAGTGAATTAATTATATTTCTATACTTTGTGCTGTATCAACTATGATTTTCTCTAATGCCTGCTCTGCTGTTCTGGTTGTAATATTATTATCTGTTTATGTGCTCCCTCCCGGGTGTTGAAATTTTATTTTTCTTGTTAATGGATTTGTAGAAAGTAAAATTAAATATCTGAAGGATCTATCACTTAAACAAAAAGACTACTTTTAATTAAAAAGTTTCTTGTTATAATGCCATTATCAAAAAGAGATGCATTGCAGATTTTGAAGGCCTTAGAAGTGTACCAGATCTTACAGTAAAATAGTGATCTGACAACATGAATATGCTCAGCACTGACTCCAATTTCTTTTTTTTTTTCTTTTTTTTTTTTGGAGGGTTGGTTTCATAGTCTCTTTAGCACTTGCCTGACAAGAATATGCCTCAGGCCAGTTAATCATTGGTTAATCCAAGGATGTAATATAATTTATCTTCTGATTGTTCGCAAGCAGGGAGAGGGCATAAACTTAGGTCAGTCTCAGATTGGCTCATGCCATAGGCTCAGGGTTCGGTAGATCTTACCCATAGGTATGGGGGATGAAACTGAAGTGTCATCTCACAATACTGTTCTCTCATTTGGTCCAGCCAACTCTCCTCAGTATCTTAGAGGGCTAAGGAAGAGAGATATGATGTAGCTTGCTAAGTCAAGATACAAAGTAGTCTTCACAGGGACACTAACTGGCAACTGTGTATTTGGCCAGGGCTATGCATCTGAGATTGACTTGGGAAACATGGAGCTCTTCCTACTTTCTGATATGAAAATATTTTGTTAATAAGATTTAATATTTAATAATTATCCAAGATGTTTATAGATATTCCAAATGAAAAGCTAGAACATAAAATAATAATTTGTAGAATTTTATACTCAATATTTAACACTTGTCATTTATTTTCATTAACTAATTTTTGACATTTAAATTCTTCAACTTTAAAGTGAAGCTGCATTTACCAATAAGTATCTTTTGAGTGTTAAGATTAAATTGACTGTTGAATTAACATAACTAATTAACCAAAAAGTGCATTATTTTGAGAAAATATAGACCAAAAATAAAAATCAAAATACAAGTTCATGCAATAACTCTTTATTAATCCTCCATTAGTGTGAATCTTGACTTGGAAAAAAAAAAGCACAAAATTTGAACTTCCTCTCAAAACGTTAAAAAATACAATACATGTATTATAAAATTTTACCAAGAATATGCTGGTTCCTTCAACCTTAAAAGTGCCATGATGCATCTATAACCACCTTTCCCTTTCTATCCCTGGCTGACAACAGCACCTCCACCTGGAAAAATTATTTAAAATCTAAAATTAAAAAAATATTTAAAGTGACTAAATATTTAAAGTAAATTATGATTTAACTATTCCTTTCTGTGTGCTTCAATTTTCATTTGATCTTTTCAACTTTTCTTTTTTTCTTTTTTTAAAAATTAATTTATTTACTTTTTAAATACATTTGTCTCTGCCTTCCCCCCACCTCTTTCCCTTGCCCCCTCCCACCTTCCCTCCCTCAGCTCTTCCCCTTTGGTTTTGTCCATGAGTCCTTGCTATATGTTCCTTGACTTTCCCCTTCCCTTCCCTTTCCCTGCCCCCCCCCTTCCCTCTTGTCTCTGTTGATTTCTTTTCCTTTCAGTGTTGCTGGTCATATTTTCCTTGCTTCTTTGCATTGTTGGTCAACTTTTCTATATAAGACATTAAGATTAACCTTCTTAGCAAATTTCTCTTTCAGCAATTTTCCTGATGTACACAGACACTTTGGCTTCACTTTTGTGCTTACTTTTGTTTTTCTGTTATTAAAATTTATGTTTATCTTCATGTGTATGGACATGCATATGGTGCTGCTGTATATAAAAGTTTTTAGATTGATTGGTGAAATTTGCCTGAGAATTAAGTTTTCAATTGGTTTTCCTCAGTAGTACCTAAGGATTAAATAACTGCTCTGCTATGAGGAAATGTCCATTAATATAGTCAAACAAGCACACCAATACAAATAGACCTAAATATCATGTGGAGATATTATAAATATCTAGAAGCCTAACACTCCTCAGGCTCTAAGGCAATGAAGTCATTAATAGTTTGGAAGGAGAGAGAGACCTTGGTATTTTCCCCATATTAATTCATGAAGACCTTGGCAAATTCAGTTTCAATAAAATGAGATGAGTTTAAGGTAGATTGGAAACTGTCAGAGATGGACTAAATAAGGTTGAAAAAAATGATTAGTTTGAGCTAACTACAATATTTTATTTATTTGGTTTAGTTTATGTAAATTCAGGCAAGGGGATAACTATATTCTTGACAGGGTAAATATTATTTACAACTTTTATGTTCATGTACACTGAAGTTAATAAAAAGATATTTTAGTGTGACTTTTACCACAAGGTGCTTTTTCAAAATCTTCAGCTACCGGATAAATACTTTGCATCACTTTATGGATCTGCTGTTTTCTCATCAAAAAAGTTAAAATTGTAATCTATTGCTTAGTAGATATGAAAACTTATCTCTGAATGTGTCCATGTTGTAACCACAGAGTTCATGTTCAATTTGCCCTTTAAAATAATATACTGAAGGTTGGTGATATGATTATCCTTAGAGTTCCAAGGAAATCATTAGAGAAGTGTAAGAGTTATAAGAAATTTTCATCAGTTTTGCAATGCCAAGATATTTTTATACATCTCCATGCAATTATTTATTTCCTGGGTTTGTCTATTAGCTAACCTGAATGTACCTGTTATATTTAAGATTTATCACTTTACAAAACATGCCTGGACAATGATATGTTGTCCATAAAAGGAACAGATATACCTTTTTAATTTCACACCCTTTTGCTTTTGATTTTTTCTCTTTCAAACCACAGCCATTTGATATCTCTGACTTTAGACTTAAAGAATATTTTGAAATCTCACATTGGATGGATTCTTAGAGGCTAGTTAATTCCAGTGCTGTGTCTGGAATATGCTCAATTTTTGTAATTAAACTTTATGGCAAGTAGATAAATTTGAAAATATGATTATTAGAAATATATTAAAGTGAAGGTTTGATTCAAACTCAGGGCTCTAGAATAATTGGCAAATATCCCATATTAACATATGTCCTTATTGAGTTTGGACACAAGAAAATTTTATTTTATAAATTACACTGAGTATCCCTTATAGGTATACAAAAATGAATTCTGCATGATAAATTATCTAATATTAGTGTTTCTCAATCTTCTGTTTTTATTATTATCCTCCAAAGGAATCTTTTTTTTAATCCTCCTAATACCTGTGAAATTTAAATACTAAAGATGTACTGTTACATCACAGGTATACAGTATGTATCTGTTTATATAATGTGGTTCTCTGGATGGCCACAAACCATTTTAATTTCTAAGATTTCTTGCCCCAAGAACCCTTGTAATTCCTTTGTGGATGACATTGTCCTCATTGGGAATGCATGTCCTTGAGTATCTCTCAGGAGATTTTTTTTTTTTCCAAATTAATGTCTGCTTGATAGATTTACCCATTGAGGGATCACTGCAGATAAATTACTGCAGGTAAAATAGAACCTAGCCCCAGACCTTGAGAAATTTATTATTTCTAGACATGGTGCTGCTGTGTGAAATAAAATAAAATAGCATAGCTACAAGTGCAAAGTAAGAGAGTTCAGAAAAAATTGAATAAATGAAGAACAAATGATAGTCATTTTTGGGTAGAAAATTAAAGCTTCTTCAAATATGAGAATCTGGAGTTGGATTTCAAAGTATGTGGTAGCTCAAAATTATTGATGATAGGAGTCTTTGTGGAAGGAGGAATAGGAAATGCAACACCATAATAATTAACTAGGATACAACACTAAGCACAATGACAGGGGTGTAAGAGAAATCAGTGTATAGAGTAAGGGATCTAATTGATGGTTAATTTTAAACACTAAGTAGAATGTTATATATTTAATATTTAAATTAAATATCTAGGCCTAATAAGTGAACAATATTAAGTTTTTGCTGAGTCTTGACCTAATAGGAAATTGCTTTGGGAGAAATAATTATAGCTGTAGTGTATAGACTTAGTTATGCGTAAGTATGTATCTGAGGTAAAGACAAGAATTGGGGGAAGGAATGGGAATACAAACAAATATGCATATCTGCATCACAGAAGAAACACTTAGCCCCTAATTAAACTGTCAGATCATTGTTTATGAGGGACAAAAGATACAAGTATCTTAAAAATAACAGTAACACTAAAAAGGAAATAGGAAAACCACATTTGTAATTTTCAATTATTTTACTTTATTTGTATTATTTTTTAATCCTCACCTGAGGGCATACTTAATGACTTTAGAGACAGAGGAAGGCAGAGGGAGAGAAAGAGGGGGCGAGAAAGGAACATTGATGGATCAGGAGCCTCAGGTACAGGCTTTAGCTGGGAACTCCTGTAGGAGCTCTCACAGGGAATAGACCTGCAGCTTTCCAGTTTATGGGACGACTCTCCAACCAAGAAAGCCACACCAGCCAAGGGTGATTTTCAATTATTTTAATAAGCACAAGTTTAAAATTAATTTGATTTAGAAATTCAGTTGAAATTTTAGTTTAGGGAAGTTTTGAGTACTAATTCTTTCAAATGTAGTAAATTCTCATCACTATTTCATTGATGTCTCTTACTCTGCCTCAAGTGCTACAGACTCAAAAGAAGATATTTTACAGATTCATTTCATTTTTTTACTTTGATTTTGATCCCCCATGAGTACATTTGGAGGTAACTTTTTAACTTAGAGGGTTAGCATTGGCTTACCTATTATTAGTGTACTAAAACAAGGAGTTATATTAGTAAAAAGAAAAATCAATTAAATTAGAAATTATGTTTCTTTTAAAATTTAAAATACCCTTAGTATTGAATAGAGAAAATATCATAACCACATTAAAAATTAACATTATTAAAAACTTTCTCTGTTAAAATTATTTAATATGTGCTATCTCCCTGAATCTTTACAACTGTCCTATTAGTGAGGACTATTCTTATCCTTCTTTTAGCAATAAGACAACCTAATACCAGAGACTTTAATTGACCTGCCCAAGGACACAGCTAGTACATAAGTGGAGGAGACAAGAATTTAATTCATTCCCTCTGGCTTTCTTGAACACACACTTATATTAGAGTTCTGTTCTATAAAATAGGAGATAATTGAGTTTTTTTCTCTAAATGTAATTTTTGAAAGAATGATATTTTTAAAATAAAAATCTAATGTCACTTTCCTGCTTGTAATGATTTAGGGACATTTATTACTGACAGGATAAATCTAAGCTCCTCAGGCTTTCATACAAGGTCTTGTGTGTCCTAATCCTACCTATTTCTTTAGCTCTACACTCTCCCGCTCTAACACTATGAGTCCTCCTACTTCTAGTAGGTTTTACCCTAGAAACACTGAAGCATTATCAGTTCCTCGAACATAATATGGTTTTTCTTAGATTCTCAGTGCCTAGAATATCTTTCTCCCACATATTGTCTGTCTAAATATTCCTAATCAGTCTTCAAATCTAGTTCAGATATCACCTCTCTAAAAATTTCCCTAACCGATCCCACCCAGGCAATTAATCTCTTCTCTTTTCCCCCATACATTACTTCCTAATGAATAACAGCAACAGATATTGTTACCCCAGAATATGTATACCTTCATGAATCCTCTTAAGGATAGTTTCATGCTATTCTTTACTTATACACTCAATATCTATAGTACTGCCTGAGCACATTGCAGGGACTCAATTATATTGGTTGTATTGAATATTAATTTTTAAAATGTTTAAGCTTCTTTTAAAAACAAAAGTACACCTCTATTTTAATTTCTTATTTTTGCTTAAGATCACTATGTTCTTCTGAATAACAACATACAAGTTTCAAATACTTTGACACAGAAGTGCTAAATAGTAGAATTCAAAAGAACCTATGTACCCTTATGTTCATAGCAGCTCTATCTACAAGCCAAGTTCTGGAAATAGCCTAAGTGCCTATCAGTAAATGAGTGGATCAAAAAACTGTAGTACATTTAGACAATGGAATAATACACAGCAGAAAAAAAGAAGGAATTTCTACCCTTCATGACAGCATGGATGGAACTGGAGACCATTATGCTAAGTAAAATAAGTCAAGGGGTAAAAGACCCCTATATGATCTCACCTATAATTGAAACCTAATCAACAGAACAAACACGCGAGCAAAATAGAACCAGAGATGTGGAAATAAAGAACAAACTGACAGAGATCAGAGAGGAGGGGGGATGGGGATAGTGGGGGAAAGAATGTGAAGGGTCAAGTCAAGGCACATGTACAAGGAACCCATGGACAAGGACACTGGGATAGGGAGTGTCTTTGGGAGCAGGTGTTGGACAGGGCAGGGGAGAGCAACAGGGGGAAAAATGGGGACAACTGTAACTGAACAACAATAAAAGAAAAAAAATATCAAAACCACAAATATGTATCTAACCCTTTCCCACACTAAATCCTGCTTTATCAATTGTCTCATACCTGTATATCCTTTTTCTAATTTATAAATCTCAGAATATTTCAATTTCTTCCTGAACAGTTCTTGATGGGTATATTTGATTTATTGATATCACATTCTTTAATGAACATCCTTTACTTTAAATAAAGACATCAGCTCTGCAGGTAGCCAGCCACTTGCAACCTCATTAGACATCATGTTCCATGGGAAATCCTGCAGAAGAGAAGAACTCTGAAAGTTATTGAGCACTCTCCTTGTGCCCTACACCATGGTAGGAGATTTCCATGTGTGAGATAACCTAGACTATGGGCAAGAACACAACTTTTGGCTCAGACAGTCTAACTCCCACTGTCATTATTTCCTATCAGTGTTACCTTAGACAAGTTACTCCCCTATGCCTCAGGTTTCTCATCACTAAAATGAGGATAATAATAGTATCCTCTTCATAAAATTGTTGTGACAATTATATGAGAACTCTCTGATAAGATCTTCATAATAAAGACAAGATATGCCTCAGTGGCTGCCATTGTGATTATCGCCGTCATCATGATGGTGATCATCACTAGTACAAATTACTGTCTCTGATTTAACTGTGAAGTTGCTTGAAAGCAGGCTGTTACATTTGATTCTAAGCATCATCATGGAGGAAAATTTTTTTAACCCTCACCTCAGCACATTTTCTCATTGCTTTTAGAGAGAGAGAGAAAGGGAGAGAGAGAAACACTGATGTGAGAGAGAAATATTGATGGGTTGGTTGCCTTCCACACATACCCAGACCAAAGATGTAACCCACAACCTGGGTGCATGCACTGACCGGGAATTGAACTCACAATCTTTTGGTTATGGAGCGACACTCCAACCAACTGAGCCACGCCAGCCAGGACAAAATATTTTCATTAATCTTTATAGCCACTGGGTCAGGCACATGGTACTTATAAAGATCATCCTCGCTTCTGATACTGTCTGCAGGTTTGGGGATTCCTAACGTCATATTCATGCTCGATAATTCACTGGAAGTTTTGGCAAAATTCACTGAAAGCTGTTATGCTTATGATTATAATTTATTACAGCAAAAGGACACAGACTGAAGTCATCCAAGGGAAGAAGAGACTTGGAACAGAGACCAGGGCAGTTCCAGTTGAAAAGCTGCCAGGTGCCTCTCCCAGTGGAGTTATATACCATGCTAATTTCTCCCGGCAATGGCATATAACAATATACTTGGAGTGTGGCCAACCAAGGAAGCTCACTGAGGCTTTGAGGTTCAGGGTTTTTATTGGGGCCTGATCACATAGATATGGTTGTCTGCCTGAAGTTTCCAGCCCCTCCAGAAATTGAATTGATATTGCATGGCTCAAAGCTCCCATCATAAACGACACTGTTAGCATAGACTATCCAATGTTGTCCAAAGGTCTCAAGTAAAAAAAAAAGATATTGTTCAGGCAGGATATTCCAAGATTTAGAGATTACCTCATAGGAGCTCAGGGCAAAAGCCAGACCTCTCTTTGGGGCAAGATTAATACTTTACTACACACTATTGAAAAATAACTTCGAATTAATGAAACAGACTTTTGAGTCCAGACAAGGAAAAAGAGAGAGATAGTCAGATCTTCCAAGGCTTAAGACTGCCTTCAGGCTCCACTGATCTTGATGTTAAGGGAGATTGTAACAGGAGTCAGAATAGGGCAGTGAATCCAAGAATTCCTCTTTGTAAGTTATATTTAATGCTATAATGGATAAAGGCCTTTTGTACTAATAAATTGATACAGAAAATGTTATCACAAATTAATAGTATTTTTTAATATTGTTTTGTTTCATTGTTTTTTTACAACCCTTGCAATGTTTTCTGCCAGCATCACTAAGCTGATTCATCTAAAGCACAAGAAATAAAGAACACAAGTCATGCCTGTGGCCCACTCTTCCTTTTTGTCTCAGGCTACAAGGAGAAAGCTGATGAAAACAGAAATGGGATTCTGAATTGTGATGAACTATTTCCAAATTTTCCCAGCTTGACTCTAAGGGCAATTCTGTAGGTCATTCCTAAAAGCTAAATCCACCGTCTCAGGGAAGATCACTCTTAGGATCCTCTCTACTTTCACCTAATGATCCAGTTCCCTTCAAAACAGAATCAGAGAGAAGTTGGGAAGTGTACGTCTTAATTTTTTCACTGCATAGATGCTCACTTTTTTCCATGACCCTCAACACATAGCAACTGTAATATACACAAATGTGTAAGTAATATATTGAATGTTTCTAGGCAAGCAGAGAGCAGCCAGAAAATATTGTTTTGACTTGAGAGATTCTAGAATAATGTAAAATCTGTTCTAGTTCAGTGAATATTTAAAATTTTACCTGCTGCTAATTAATACATATAGTTTCAAAACTGTGCCAGTTATGATTAAGTATTCTTTTTTTTTCTTTGTTCCTTCTTCAATAAAAAAAGAGCTGAGGTCAGAATTATAATATGCTGTAATAGTAAAAACAACAGCAATAATACCAGGTACCAAGTACAGAGCTTTTGTGCCTTAGGTATTTGTTGGGACACTTACACGCAATAAATATGGGACAAATGTACTTTTACTGTACCCGTTATGCAGCTAAGTATACTGCAATATGAAGAGAGTAACTTAAGTTACATAAAATATTAACTGGTAGTGCTATGATGCATGGCAATTCTTGTCAATCTTTTAGTTTGTTTCTATTTATGTTTGTGGCCTTGTATAGAAAGATAGCAAGCTTTTATTCCTGCAAGGGAGGGACACGTCCTGGGCTACAGTTAGGCAAAGTACTATTGGGACAAGTGGTATACATTTCTAAGCCATTTGCAAGGTTGCTCCATACCAGCCTGTGGTTTCCCCTGATACATGTTAGATGTGTGACCTGCAATTGTCAGAGAGATTATTTGGCTGTATGTATCAACAGCCTGATTCCAGTGCCTCACGTATGGAGGAGATGCCTACAGTGTTAGCTATGTAATTTTGTTCTCAGCTCCTTTCAATCTCTGCTTGCCTCCCCACTGGGCCAATTTATACTACAGTGTAAAGTAATGAACAGTTATAGTATCCCTGGGGAAAATCAGCAAGTTTTAGTCAGTATTGCATTACAAACAATTGTTATGTAAACTTCCCCATTAGTCAGGTTGAGCAGACATAAATGGCATCCGCAGATATTTCCCAAATCTCATTAAGACATCACTTCACCCTTATTTCCACCAAATCTTTTACTAGATGGCTAAGAAATAACCCTATACATTGATTTTAGTTTTACTGTCTTTGTAATTCTTTTTCCAGAATCTGGCAGGGGGATTAATAGGATTAAAGCTCATTTTGAAGGAATTGGGAGCAGAATAAAACTAGGAGACAAAAAGAAAAGATGATGAATAATTTAGATAACTAGGTCTTAAATAATCAACGTGTTTCACATCCTTCCCCAAAAGTTCGATTCCAGGAGACTGAGAGATCTTGCAGAATTATGTGGTCTCTTGCCCAGTCATCTTCTTCAGCCTTCCCCAGCATCCTCCCTGCTCAAAGCACAGTTAATTTCTCTACCTTACCTGTGATCATAAGATCTCAGGGAAATTAAAATAATACTAATATTTCTGGGATAGATTTCTGGGATAGTTTAGAAGCTCCTGCGATTCTTATTAGATCACATTTATTTTAATTGAAACTGTTTTTAAGTTAAAAAAAAGAAAAAGACAAAAATGACTATGATTACCTGCAGTAAAAAACAAGGAGGATATACCAATCTGAAAAAATTTCATGGATAAGGATGTTGTCATGCTCAAGAGATTGGAGTGTAAGTTCCAAAAAGTTTGGAGGGGTCAGGAAGTTATTTACTCTTCCCCTTCTCTGCTTCTCTTCATCTTCATCTCCCTTTGCCTCTCTAGAACCATAGTGTTTCCAGGTCCTGTTACTCAATACATAGGCAGTTCATTGATTTCTCCTGGGTGTTACACAGGTTTTATGGTTTTCTTTGCTTTTTTCATCTGTACTTTTATTTCACTTCAATCAACTCTAAAAGAACTAGGCTCTCAATGCCCAGTGTAAATCCTTGGAATGAGAATTGATTGCCCCCACCTTGGGTCAGCTCGTGTATATGACTATCACAAATTTGGCTGTGAAAAGCTGACTATAGTTTGTAGGATGGCAGAACAACAATTAATGATCATTTGTATACACATTTGCCTATCAAAGCATGAATATCTTTAATGTCAAGAATCATAGTTTACTTTTCATTGTTTCATCTGAAACCTGACATGCCTTCGATTGGAGAAGTGACTGTTAAACTGAGTGGTATGGCATTTTGAAAAAAATAAAGGGCAGGGCCACTCACTTAGAAGCATGCAAAGCTGGAGATTCCCAAGCAGATATTTCTCAGCACTTACCAAGCAGTAGAAGAGCATAAATATGTTGATGAAGTGGAGACAGCAGTACCAGTGTCACCAGCAGCTGGTCAAAGTAATTGGTGGCACGTAAGTGGGTTAGTAAATATACAGATGTGTTCATTAATATTATATTCTATCTGTACCATAAAAGTATTGTATGTTTGGAATAATCATCTTGATAACTAAAATATTCTACATTACTAAAGTACTTAATTTAATTTTTA
Source organism: Pteronotus mesoamericanus (assembly GCF_021234165.1). NCBI lineage: Eukaryota > Metazoa > Chordata > Mammalia > Chiroptera > Mormoopidae > Pteronotus > Pteronotus mesoamericanus. The sequence goes on along the minus strand of NW_026555245.1, from coordinate 25,851,965 downwards.
AAAAATCTATATTGAGAATTTATTTACTAACCAGGAAATCAATAAAATATTCAACTATTTTGAGTAATTATATATTTATTTTCAAAAAGCTAAATACTGTTGTGCTTTAGGTGTTAAAAGAGGCTATTTTGATGAAAATTATTGATCTCATGATACTGTCATTGTTAAGATGTGTGTGTCACTGGTTCAGGGAACTGTTGGATAAGTTATCTGGTTTTGGAAATATATTGGCATCATGATTGTTCATGGTACTCATTGCATTCACTCTGTTCTGTGCAGTCTCATTTACTTCATGTGGCAATTAGTTTTACTGATGAGGGGAGTTAATCTTAGAGGTGTTAGATGCCTTTGACAAGATTATGTAGTTATTAAGTAAGAGCGTTAATGTTGTATACTCTTAATTAATAAGAAGGAATTATTCATTTGTTTCCCAGTTATTCAGGGTAGGTGGTTAAGTCAGTTATCCAAATATTGTAACTACTTAACTAAACTCGGCTTTTGAATTTTCATTTAAAGGTAAATCAAAAGAAAAGATAATTTTACTTATAAGACAGATTAACAAATTAACATCTATTCAAGGGTATACTACAGTCAAGTGAAATGATCATATTTTTGTTTATAATAAATGCTCTAGAAAAAGTGGAGAGAATAATTAAAAATTCCAAGATTGCGATATTCCTGAAAAGGGGACCGTGATCAAGAGTGCTTTAAGCTGGAAATGCAGCCAGTCTTTAAAAAAAACCTATATTATATGATTTTTAAAATACAGCATGCCTGGTAGCTCCATGAGTCAAACCCATGTCAGCAGCTTATTCAACCAGGTGTGCCACCGTCAAGGCCGACCCCCCTCCGATGTAAATGTGTACGAAAAATATAAAAAACCTGCATCTCTTTTACTTTTGTATATCTTCAAAGAATTCTAATTTTGTGGGTGTTACTATGGAAAAAAATGAACTTGAAAACGTACTAGTGATCAAGAAATAAATTAATTATGTAAATAATAAAAATATCTAAATAAGTACAGTTTAGCGTCTGCCTAAATTTAAATTTTTAATCCCCGAGAATTCCAGAAAAGCATCAGTTCATTAACTAAGTAAGGTAAAACATAAGAAAGAATGGTTGCTGAATGCAGCAACAATGATTAGGCTTTCTTTAACAATCTCAGCCTGTGCTAGTGCTTAAAAACACAGAAATAAACAAAAGAAAATTAGGATACTGACTTTGTTAGTTTTTACTTTATACACTTGTCTTTCCCTTCTGCATTTTCTTTGAAATCAAAGGGAAAACAGTGTAATGAATACAAATCAGAACCAAAAAAAAAAAGGGGGGGGGGGGGGGGGGCTGATTAAAGAAGAGGGGGGGAGGAAAAAAAAAAAAAAGTGTGAAAGAGAGATACAAAAGAAAAAAAATGGCTCCCTCCTTAAAAGAAGAGAGGAAAAAAGGAGAGAGGGGAAGGAAGCGAAGAAGGCAAAAAGAAAAGAAAAAAAAGGAAAAAAGAGGGAGGGGGGGGGAGGGGGGGGGGGGGGGAGGGAAGAGAAAGGAAAAAAAAAAAAAAAAAGGGGGGGGGGGGGAAAAAGAAGGAAATTGGACTTAATTTATTAACCTCATTATGGAATGGCTCATAAGAAATATATACATATACAAGGCCTGGCCGGTGTGGCTCAGTGGACTGAGTGCCAGCCTATGAACCAAAGGGTTGCCAGTTTGATTCCCAGTCAGGGTACATGCTTGGGTCCCCTACTGGGGACCTGTCCACACATTGATGTTTCTCTCCCTCTATTTCTCTCTCCCTTCCTGTCTCTCTAAAAATAAATAAATCTTAAAAAAAAAAAGAAATGTATACATATACACAGCTTCTGCTCTCTGGGATTCTGACCAAAAAAATAAGACCAGTTGTTATTTGTTCTTTAATACATGTGTAAGTAATGATCAGATCTATCTATTCTCCTAAATGCTTTATCACTGTGGGATTTTCATTTTCATATTCAAATGTTTTATAATGAGTATATTGAGCATAAATATAGAATAGCATTTCACTGTTATGAAGGTAAAAGGTGAGCATCAGGGGTCCGGTGTGGGGGCATAGATACAGCTAGTGTATGACTCAGTGGGAGGCTCAAACTCTTAAAGCTCTGACATTGCTCTGCTACTTGTAGGTCTCAGAATCTAGGCCTCACTGTATTATACGTCAGGTCCTGTCCACTCCTCTGCTGTAGACCTGGGGAATCTGCTTCATTTTTGCTAATCCAGAAAATGTCTGTACTTCCTTCCCAAACAAAACACGCTGTTCACATGGCCAGGATTTGCCCTTCTATCTAAATAGCACACTTTCCAATCCTTTGTCTCTCTAGTGAACTGCTATTCATTCATAAAGCCTCAAATTAGATATCAAATCCTGGAAGAATTCAGAGAACCCTTCACTGACTACCATAAAATACTTTGTGTAAGTTCATGAGGGATTTTCTTCTGGTTGTATCTTTGTTCACTCAGTATTTTCTTTGAAGTAAGGATTTTGCCTTATTCATTTTTATATTCACTGTATCTCACAAAGGGCAGAGGTGATAAATTCTAAATAAACGTTAAATAAAAGAGTGAATAAAGGCATTGCTGGGGGACAATTCATGTAGTAGAGATTTTGTTTCTCAAGTCGGTCTGTTTTGAAATGGGGCTGACTCCCTTTTATACATAGTAACGAGGACCTCTTTCTACTCAGGTGATATGAAATGGCCGATATTTAACAATTTTGACTTGCAGAAATAGTTATTTCAAATAGTTCGAATAATACCACTTAATCATAGAATTATCCTGATCCTCATGTGGTTAGTGACCAAACACATGCTGTGGATATAGATTTATTCACAATTAAGTGTTTACTAATTGCTAGAAAATGTTCTAAGCTCTGGGATATACAGCTGTGGCCAAATAATTATAGCTCCAAGTCTTATAGAATTTGAATTTTAGAAGAGGAGACAGAAAGTAAACATATACTCAAATATATAATTTAAATCCAGTAGTGAAACATGCTATGAAGAAGAAAAAAAGCGTGATAGGGAAAATAAGAGGTGGAAAGAATCATGTCGCAGGGAGATTTCCCCAACAGGTGAAAGTCTGAGCAGAGATCTGCATTTAGTATGAGGGTGAGCTTTGTGCTGACCTGGAGAGAAAGCACCCTTGATAGAAGATACAGCAATTGCGCAAGACCCAGGACAGCTTGTGTGGCAGTGACAAAAAAAATGTCTGATAAATAGCCAAGAGTGAGATTATGATAAGAATTTTGGATAGTGGACTGAGGGTAATGGGAAGCCATTGGAGTTTGTTCACAGGACACTTACATGATCTGATTTATATTGGAAGAGATCACTCCAACATCAGGGGACAGGGAAACCCAGTACAAACAGAGATCCAGATTGTTATAGCAACAAGAGGTTTGAGAAATGGTCGGATTCAGGGTATATTTTAAAGGACTTGCTCACAGAGATTTCCTATTGATTGTATAGGCACTCATATCTGTCTCAGCTGTGAAAAAAGCAGCAGCTATTGATAGACAGGAATCGTCCTGGTACTGTGAGCTATGCCTCAGTGAAACATGGAGTTTCTCTGACATTCGAGGCCAGGCAGATGTTTTCATGTTGAGCTTAAACAAGGTAACAGAAGACTCACATTACATTCATAAGCACAGAATACCCAGGGCATTCTGTACTTATGATGGATCAAGACAAAAGTAAGACCCTTTTTTTTATGTCTTGCAATTATTTGTTTTGTATATTTAAGAGTTAGAAACTGTAGAAAATCATCAAGTGGCACATTAATGTACAAAGCATTTGAAGCATATTTTGCATATTTTAAATTGAGAAGAGAAAATCGTCCTAGTATGTATAATTTTTTTTGGATTTATCAGGGTGACCTATCCAAATGCAGGTAAATAAAGGATTATTGTCAAATCACTGAAGTGACAAAATGTCCCCCAATTGTGCTGTGTTGCTACTTTAACAGTAATAGCTTTAGCCTTGTTTTGTTCCTTCTGCCCTACAGGTAAGACTTATTCAGATACCTAGGAGTAGAATCACCCCTGTTTTCTGATTCAATCCAATCCAGAGAAAAGGCCTACGCTTTCCCAAAATAATTTAACACAAGCCCAAATAATACTGTATGTTTATTTCCACAAGCCTCTTATTGAGATAGCCCATGTCCCACGTGGTGAACATTCTGCCCCACTGTAGAGACAATAAACCAAACTTTGCTCAACTATATTATTTCTGGTGGCCTTTTGACTGAGTGCTTTTCTGATAGTAGACCAATCATTTTAAAACACCTTGACAAATTTGATTTTCAATTTTTAAGCCTGAAAAATTAAAGCAAGATCCATATTAAATCTCATAGAAAAAAATATTTAATTTCAGCCCTGGCCAGGTAGTCCAGTTGGTTATAGCATTGTCTCCATATTCCAAGATTGTGGTGTCGGACCCCAGACAGGGGACCTACAAGAATCAACTAATGAATACAGAAATAAGTGGAACAATATATTAATGTCTCTTTCCTTCTTTCTCCTTCTCTCTCAAAGTCAATAAATACAATTTTTAAAAAACTGATTTCAGGCTTAAGTCTAGATCCTGCAGACATGAATCATTATAATAAACCAGATGAAAACAGGCCTGGGTTACAAATATACTCCAGAATGTGCTATATTCCTACAAGTGTTTAGTCCCAGGAACCCTGCTTTTCACTTATTTTCATGCCCTAAATAGAATTTTTTTTTCTCATCTCAGAGATCAGGCCCCTAAAATAAGTGCTCTTTCATTATTATTTTCCCAAGGAATTCCCTTAAACTTCATAGTCAAATGCTCGTTGCACTATTAAGGTTACCTTAGGTTTCACACACATTGTTTGCATTCCCTAGAAAATACCGACTGTTCTGGCAAACAAAGCTCCTATGAACAGTTTCCTGTAAAGGGTGTTGTTCACTTGCTTTTACCCACTCAGGGAACTAAAGTCATTACAGGCTAATCCAGAGAGGGAGAGATGAGGCTGTTCTCTTCCAGCTGAGTCTAATGCAGATTTCAAATATGTCAGGATGTGGTGCATGGACTATATTTAAGTGGAAGTGATGTGGTCAAAGTCAAGGGCTTGAGAGAGTATAAGATCACATTCCATGATTTTGGGTACGTCTTTCAATCATTAGTAATGATGGTGTCCTTACCTATAATGTAAGACAATTAAATGAAGTATAGAGCATATGAAATAATATATGAAATTATACAGTATTTAAGCTATACTGTATATATGTCCCTTATAGTTAGAAATACACTTAGCTTTCATGTGTGTTCCTAATTGTTAATTTATCTAAAATACAGTTGTAATTTTGAGCCACATAAAATTGCCTAAAGGAAAAAAAAGATAATTAACTCAAACTCATAGAATATTAACTGTGCATTGACTGCAAAATATATGGATTCTCTAAATTAATAACTGAATCATTAAATCAAAATGATCCATCCTTGTGAGCAATGATGGTGAGCTCTACCTGTTTTCTTCTTCCAAAGGTGTTCTCAATGACAAATGAAATCAGACCACAAAATGGTTCTGAGACATGCTACTAATTTAAAGTTAGATGAGGAAACTGAAAAACTAATGTGCACACAGATTTTGCAAACTATTTCCTGATGCATTGATTGGAGTGACATGGAGGTGAAAACGATGATGTGCAATGGAGAGAAAGTCAAGGGTGCAGAGTCAGAACAGACTCCGAAGTTCTGTTTTCTGATTTGGGCTCGAGTCTTTTAACCATCTGAATGTTGACTTCTTTATCTATACTGCAGAGATAAGTAAATACAGTACAAAGATTATTAAATAATTTATATGAAATATTTTGTTTATATGTAAGTGTTTATAGAAGAGTTCTAGGCTATGTGATAAAGGGAATTGCTAAACATGATGCTAACTTGCTCTGTGTGGATTTGGCCAGTGAAAATGTTTAGCTTGAAGGGATTTCAGTTGAGTTAAATGTTTTGAAAAATTGTACTGTTGTATTAAAATAGTGCTCTGACAGAAAGTAAAAGAGCTAATATTCAAAATGTCAGATCTATTTTTAAGGAGTAATTTACACACTGGGAGAATCTCATTGTGTCAATAATATTTAAATGATTCACTGTTATTTGTAAACCTTTAATTGTGATAGCTAGCACAAGACAATATGTGAAAAACATGATTATATGGTTATCACTCTGTTTAATAGAGTTTACAGCCTCTATGTACACATAGCAGCTGCTGGAGCAAGCCCGCAATTAATTTTACATAACAGGAGCAATTTTACACAATTACTTGAAAATCCTTGGCCACATTCCACTTCTCTGACATAAACATATGGGCCAAAATCACAAGAAATGATTACTCCAATGGGATCTCTTATAATAATAGTTATATTGTGGTTAATATTTTTTCCAGGTTAAATCTTTTAACTTCTGTGCAATCTCACTTGATGTTTAAAAGTTATATGCATATGGATAATACTTATTATCATTTATTATTAGAGCTAACATGTATTGTGTGCTTACTAAATTCTATACTCTCTGCTAATAAATTCAAATGCAATTCCTCCTTTAATCCTTAGACTTCCTAAAGAATTGGTTCCAAAGCTATGCGTCCTGTTAGGAGGGAGCAAATTTAGCAAGGTTAAGAAGCCTGTCCAAGGTCACAGTGGCAATAAGCAAAATAGGTAAGACTCTAACACCATGTTGGCTGGTGTCTAAAGCTAATTTTCATAACCACAAAGCATCTAGTTTCTTTTAGTCACTATTCAATATGCTATTTGTCAAAGCTAAATTCAATAAAAAATTATTTCTAACTAAAATTACAAATTACTTTAAAATGCACATGCTTATTAGCAGTGATAATTAGTAACATCATTTAGGTACCATCAGCTATTTTTTTTTGCTAATTATTCATTTAGACATTTATTACACAAGTATTCATTAAGCACCTACTATAGTAAAGCCTCTATGCTTGATTTGATATATTCAGCTATTCCTCCTGCCAAGAAATGCAGACGTGGATTCTCTAGACAGGAAGCATGTTTCTTTCTAATCATTTTAACTCATAATGTACTTCCTTCCCACTTGAAAAGATAATAATTATAGTTGAGTCCAGATTGTAGATATAGCTAACATCTATGAGTCTTTTAATCATATTTCTTTGTGTTATTTTTCTATTCCCTTACATGGCAAATGACCATATTATAGCATATATCATATTACATTGTAATTTCTACTTATTTACTCAGTTGGCCTTTTAATCCATGAATTCCTTGAGGAGAGATATATGTTATTTATTTTTTTTGTTTTCAGCATACAGATTATAATCATGTATTTAATGAATTGCATTGTCTGAAAGAATAAATGAATAAACAAATGGATGAGTGAAACTCTAGTATGCTCCAGAGAATTTAGGATGAGTATCTAAGAGAATTCTAGGAAGAATTCTTATATGACTGTGTTCAGTAACAACTAGCTCAGCTAGAAAGGACAGAAGTTGCTGCAAATGTGCTTATGCTGTCATCCAACATGGGTCCTCTTTGAGACTTCCACCGGCCATGTGCCAGGGCTCAGAGTGAACTGCACAATAACACAAACTGTGGTTAAAGTGATAGGCTTTACTGGGAAAATTTACTATTCAGGAGTCAGTAAGAGGAGAAAGCCTGGTTACTCTAATCTTCAATATCATTTACCATGGAGGTAAGGGGAGGCCAGGTCCCTCCGTGAAACACCTGTTCTTACTATGTGCTGAGCTAACCCTAGTAAGGCTCACAATGGGAAGTATATGAGAATAAGGGGACCTTCTGTTCTTACTGAATCCTGGCATGTACATTTTCCCAATAAAACCTGTACTTTAACCTTTATTTAGCCATAGTGCCTAACTGGCAAACTGCAACACACTAACTATAGATGCTGTAAGGAAAAAAAGTGTGGCCCATTTTACTAAAAAGACAGTAGGCATAATGAAGAATTTATGGAGAATTAGAGCACAGTGTTCCGTATGGCTGCTGTAATAAATCACTACAAACTTAATAGCTTAGAAAAATGCATATTTATTATCTGTCTGGAGGTCAGAAGTCTGAAATGGCTCTCACTGGGTTAAAATCAAGTTGTAGGTAGGACTGCATGTCTCTCTAGAGGCCCTTGGGAACAATCTGCTTTTTTTTTTCTTTTTCCAGTTTGTGAAGGCCATCCTCATTCCTTCTTGCCCCCTTTCATCCTCAAAACCAGCCATGGCTGATGAAGCCATCCCCATACTGTGTCACTCTGAAACAGACTCCCCTGCATCCCACTTTCATCTTTTAAGGACCCTTCTGTTTACATTGAGCCTACCAGGGTAAACTCTCTATTTTAAGGTCAATTGATAAGCAACCTTAATTTCACATGCAACCTTAAATCTCTCTTATACTAACATTACATATCCACTGGTTCTGGGGATTTTAATATGGATATCTTTGAGGATCTTTTTTCTGCTTACCACAGAGATATATCTCTCTTCCCACCTTCTTTTGGCTCTCTTTCATTGTTTTAGGGCTCCATTATTAAGTTCTACAAGGCAGCAAGATGTCTGCCATCAGCTAACAAGCTGCAGCCTCCTAGGTTTAGGTTCCATCAGGAAAGGAGAAGTTCCCTTCCTCTGCTAGTGTGAACTTGGTTCCTGGGCCTATGATTTTCTTAGTCGTTTCATGTGTGCAGTCTCCATGGACTGAAAAATGAAATGCTCTTTGTCCCCACATCTTAGTCATACCTTCACCCCCATATGATGCAGACTTATGATCTGGGGAAGGAAGACGTAGGGAAAGGGATTTTCACCAATGTGCCTGTTAGACTAAAAAATATGGAAACCAGGAGACCAAAATGTCTTCTTTATAGCAATGAGGGTGGGGGGGGGGGTAAAATCCTGTTTCTGTAGGGAAATATGTTTCTTTGGGGTAAATAATGTCTCTCTACATGTTTATGTCGGGGGTCTGCCCACCTAGAGTAAGTGAGAAACACAGACTCACTATAGAACTTGAATCTTAGCTTATGTCTATATGTTTCATCATATACATATTTTAAATTCTGCATAATAAAAATCTTTTGCTAAAATTGAATTTTGTGCACTAAGTTTTTTAATTAAAACAGAGAATTTAAAAATTAGGTCAGTTTACTTTTGTATTTTTCAAAGACAAAAAAGAGTCCCAAAGGTAAAAATACTATGCTGACTTAGATGGATAAATAATTGAAAGATGCTATTTTAAGAAAATGGAATATGTGTTCTCCCTGTCAGTTTTCATGTGTAAAAACTTACTTTTCTCTTGTAATCATAAGAGAGTAGTGGCCTAGGGTTTACTGTAAAGAAAAAAAAAACCTAACATTCACCTTATTGGCTATCAACCCATCACAAGGGAATTTCATAATAACCATCTGTGCCAGATACCAAACTAAATGCTTCTTATGTATTGGCCATTTGTCCTTTATAATAAACTGTAAGCTAAGTGTTACCTGTATTTTATAAGTGAATGAATTAAAACTCAAAGGGATTAATTCCTTCACATTACATGCCATTTTAGTAGAACCAAGGTCTCTCTGACAAAAAAATAAAATACCCTCCATTTTATGCAATAAAGATATCCCTTAATTTTAGGCAAGAAAAATACATTGAATGTAGACTCAGAGCTTGAATTATTCTAATTTAAATTAACAGTCACTGAAATGTACCCTCCTTTTACTTGGCCCCTCCAAATATAGATAAATATTTTCTGAATAAATGAATGACATATGTTTCCATTACTCACAGATTTGAGCACCCCTCTGTGTACGACACATACTAGAAGCTACAGGAGGAAATAACTATTTACTTGACTTTCTTTTTGAAGAGTATAAACTTCAGTGGGAATGATCACAACACACACACACACACACACACACACACACACACACACACACACACACACACATTACCAGTACATGAGAGTATGTATTATACTTTCCCAGAGAGAAACACAAAGAACTTTGAGAGAGAAAGAAGATAAGTCCACTTTTGGCTTCTGTGATGACCTTTTTGGAGAAAAGGGTATTGGATGTTAATTTTAAAGGACACCAAATACTCCAGTGAGATGTAACATTGAAAATCAGGTTTTAAGAACAGGACTGGTGAACAGGGCAGGTGGAGGAAGGAGAAAGCATTTGAGCCACCATAAACTGAAAGAGGAGAAGCCAAGGAAGTAGGTCTTTGAGACAAGACTGAGCTAAAAAAAAATCAAGGAAGAGTTCACATTTAAAATTTAAAATAGAAGTTCAAATTATGGTTTAAGAAACAAAAGCAGCACTTTAACACATCAATAAAAAAGGTTACCTTTTAGAATTTTTTAAATTTACCTCTTTAAGAAGGCAAACCAGCCCTTCTAACCAAATTAGAGGCTATTTCTACATTTTTTCAATGCTAATAAATTTAGGTTATACATACTTAGAAGGGTTTTGCTTTTAAATTTTACCTTGATAAATTTTCTTATTTTTTATATTATTCTTTTACTAATTTATCTTTTGTTTTTAATACCCTACCCTGGCAAGTGGTGTGGTCCTTTATTCTATTGACTAAGATTAGGGTCCTCTTTTCTACCTTTTTAACTTCATAGGGATGTAAAGTTCTCTGTATTTTCCTTATCATTGTACTATTGTATAGTTCTCAAAGTCTTTATTTTACTCAAAATATGCATTATTGATTCTATTACCACTTTTTTTCTATCTTTTTTAATCACATAGCATAAGAAAGCTGTAAAGAATCCTAGAAAATTACCTGATACAGAATAATAAGAAATATACCCACCCTCTTTGCTGAATGCTTAGGAATGATATTTTAAAACCTCCTTAGTAGGCTAAACCTGTGGTTAATACTCTTAAGATAGATAAAGTCTCTCTTCTACTTATGCTGTGATTACTGTTTGTTGATGTTCCCATTTCCAAAATGATAATAGCTAATGTGTATTCTTCTAGCACAATCCTTTCTATTATATTAACTTCTGATTACAGCCAGACAGTTAAATGTCTATGTATCTTTCAAAGTCTGTAGAATGACTATGTCCTCAAATCTTATTACTAAAGACTTTTTCTTCTCGTTATCAATGCATTGTGACTCGTAAATAGTGCAGATGAAACACATGCAACACTGTAACTTTGTTATACTGTGCTTTGATAATCTGATGTCATCCATTTTCAACATGTGACAAAGAAAGAAAAGTGACTTAAAATGAGAACAGATGAAGATGTAGACCAATTTGTGTTACAAAAACATAGTTCTTCTTATATGAAGTGAAGCATTAGCATTATCCATCATTTCCATGGCACTTATTGTCAAGGAACTCTATAGAGGAAAGGAGTACAGGAAACATGAAGCATAGTCACATTCCTTTAAATACCTTTTAAATGAAAAAGAAAATTAGGGCATGAGCATACGAACATTAATAAAAATGAACTTATTGCAAAATCTCTTTCACCTAAAATTGCTTAGTTATCAGGAATATTAAGTCTTTTAAGTTTGGCAAATGTTTCTAAAATGACAGTAACATTTGACCTGATAGTATCATTTTAAAACAGACACACTTAAAGGCCTTAATTAATAGACATTTTACCTGATAAGAATGTCTTTTAAAATAACTGAGTAAGCAGAGGATATTTAGGTTGAGGGTAGTGCGTGGTGGCCAAAATTAGAAAGGCCATAGTTTCTACCATCTGTAAAGTAATTATGTATAAATCCAAACTAAGTGAGTGTGTTCACAATATGTTTATAAGCCCCTTTTTGTATGACATTTATTTAAAAATATAACCTATGCATTGAGGCATCACCATCTTGTGAATACAAATGTGATGATATTAATAACAATAGTCCAAATATCACTGTTATTTGCCATCTCCAATTTATTCAAAAGATCATCATTACTAGGACAACTGGACAAATTGTTTCTCTCCCTATTTCTGGGGCCCTTACCGGGGCCCAGGTCAGATCCTCTTAGAGAATTTTACAAAAAAAAAAAAAAAAAAAAGCCCCACTAAAAGCACTTGTCATTCTGCGCAGAGGCCACCATCCATGACAAAAGGCCATTCTGGCTGTTTAATGTTGTTAATCAATGCATAGAAATAGATATCTTAAGGTTGTCTGAAATACTGACTTTCCCAGATATATTTGTCTCAGTTTTGTCTTAATTTGAGACCCACTTTCTATCATCTATACTAATATGATAGTTTAGACATTTATTTTAATTAGAGTAAGTGCTCAATGTCTGTCCCCTGGAATACTAGCCATGAGTATATGATGGTGAACAAGTCAATCTCTATCTTATACTATCTTACTGCATGAAAGATGCAATACCCAGCTTGGATTCTGGCTCAAGAATTCTTCATATACCAGGTGATGTTTCAGTTGTAGAATTAAAAAATGGTAATGGCTAGTCAGTTCTTGTGAAATATTTAAGTTCCAGGTAGACAATTTTCAATGAGTAGACACTGGGGTGAGAAGGAAAACTTAAAATATTAAGGTAATTAGAAATAATTCAATGTAGCTAGACTGATGTGTGTTTTGTTTGTTAGTCTACAGGAGGAAGAACACAACCAAAGCTTGGCAGAGATGGCCTTGAATGTCTTATTAGAAATGTGAAGATTTATGTGGAGTCACTAAAATTAAATGACAGGGTCAGATTTTAGGTATTAGAAAGATCAATCTGCCATCATTGCAGAGGATTGAAGTGGCCCAAACTGAGACTTAGAGACCAATAAATATCCGTTTTGGACATGACAGTGGTAGTAGAATGGAGAGATTAAGTGACTTACTGGATTTGAATGATGAGGAGAGAGAGAAAACAAGTAATATTTAGGTTTCTTATTTGTCAACCAAGAAGATGGTGACACTATTTTATGAGACAAAAAATATAGAAGGGACAATTCATATAAATTAAATATATTACAGACCTTATTTTCATCATATTCCAGATAGGAAAACCTAAGAGCAACAGAGATTAATTAAATTATTCCCCTATAACTCCACTGGCAAAATTTATAGCTTCCATAATAGATCATTTCTGTGTGACCTAAAATCTACCATTTTTCCTCCAAATGAATACTATACTGATATAGTAGATAAAAATCAAACAGACCCATGGCATAAATAGAACATCACTTCTGTGTATGATGAACAGCATCCTAGTTTCCTAAAAGAGTTAATTACAATAAGAGAGAAGAGAATAGTGATTCCTCTCCAGTGCTAATGTGTGCTTTTATTAGTGAGATAACAGATTAGATTATCAGAACTGAAAATAGACACTTGGTTTCATAGTCTTTAGAATCTCAAGGAAATGATGCTGTGGATCATACTCTAAGGACCATAATTCTGTACTTTAATTCTCTGTAAATGTTTGGTCCATTTCACTGTAATGGAAGTGTGATATGGTAACAATCCAATTGGCTGTAGTTAAGAGCTCTGTTGAAGACTTCGTTAATATAATGATGAATTTGGCTTACAGAGGGAATTTGGTGGGTAAATGCATTCCTGCTATTGCAGTAAAACCTATGTTTGTTGGCAGCTAAATACCTCAGAAGTGGTGACAGTTTAAGTGGGAAAATGCTTTACAACTAACATAAACATACTTTTTTTTTAAAAAAAAAAGGTGATATATGGCCAGACAATACAAAAATGAAAAAAAGGAACAGTTTTACTGGATAATTGTCCATGATGTGCAATTGAAAGCATTATTAAAAATAATATAGGTTTAGGGTGACTGTCATTTATTTTTAAAATGTAATTCTTTTTTATTTAGTTGATTTAATATTCTGTATTTCACAATTATCAAGTTGATCTTTCTACCAATCTCTTTCTATTTTAAGCAGCTCGTGAATTTTTAAAATTCTCTACCATATGTCAATTCTCTTTAGAGTAACTGTCTGAGTGTGAAATCTACCTGTGAAAAACTATTTTCAATGTGTGAAGTGCATCTTTCAAACTGATAAAGATGATAACACTATTTTGATCATAGCATAATGGACCTGCCACAATGGACTTCAAGTACACTTGGCACAGAATATCTGGAAATCAAACTAGAAAAAAAAGGAAGGTTGTTGGCATAACAAGGGTCTTAGAAAAAATTTTACCATGTTTATGCTCATTTTTAATCTTCAAACTGTTTTTTATCAGAAATTACGAGGGCATTTTGTTTCAATGAATTTAACATTCCAGTAATTTCTCAATATCATAAAAAATCCTAAACTGGATTAAACATAACTTTCTTTTTGAATAAAGGCTATTAGACATATGGTGGCATTATTTTCTCTTAGATTATAGTAGAGACGCATTGTGTTGATTGGTGAAGGACATCTTTCTCATGTTGCTTTGTTTCAAGAGAGCTGCTACACTCTTGTATGCAAAATAGCTAAAAATATGTCTGAAATTCAATTTTGTACAACATATTTGAAAACCATGTTCAAAACCATCTTGCTCTCATCTTTTAAACTTTGGTGTTTATATTGACCCAGAACCCAATGTGTATATTTTGCCCTCATGGATCATTGATTTCCATAGAGTGTCCATGAAATCTCATGTTTGCAGAGCACAGCTTTTTAAGAAAGATAGTGTTTTCCTTATTGATATCATGCTTTTAAAAAAATGCAACATCTCTTCTTTCTTTGTGTTTGTGGTTCTCTTTAAAAATTAATTAGAAACCAAATTGTTAAAATAGCTTTACCAAAAAAAATAGAAAGAACATGATTGTTATATCTTCTACCAATATTTTGTCCATATAAACAGAAGTACTATGATTAGAAAATAATCAGGCATAAAATGTTATCTGTAACAACACAAAGATTATTTGGAAATTTCTAGATGGATTTATGAGCAATTTTTCACAAAGCTTAAACCACATTGCATTCTTATAACATTCTTTTTAATAAACAAGCTAGAAACATAGGAAAGTTTTAATTAACAACTCTTAAAGTAATGCAGAAAAATAATTTATGATGCTTAAGCAAATACTCTAATGTGAACTCAGTTATACTTTTAACATAACACCAATTTTTTAAACATAAAAATGTCTTAATTTCTGTAAACATTTCAAGTAGAATTTTATGTGGATAATATATTTCAAAGTTGGAATATTTGTAGGATGTTGACAAGTTCCTATCAAATAAGCAATAAATGAAACCTGACCTAACTGAACCTCAAGAATAATCATTTCTGAGGATTTACATAATCAAAGTAAATTTGAGAAACATCTCCTCTGACAGAAACAGTACATGGCCCTGCATTTAAATGGCATTAAGAATAAATCACTTCATTAGGTCATGCTGCTCTGTCTAAGAAAATTAAGGGAAACTTTTCTGTCTTAATGTCAATAATAGGTGTTTTTTCCCAATCAACTGGTTTATTTTTATATTATGAGCACAATAGGTAACCAATTGTGTTTTTCTTTTACATTGACTTCTTAAATCTTCAGAATTAATTTTGAGACCAACCTGTACAAACAATTAGATATCAAGGCGTACATTTAATTCATTAACATTGCTTCTTAAATAACCGTAGTTGTTCCATAATTTTTCCCTTTGCTCTGATTTCCTTATATTGTGTATGTTAGCTCCTGTATTAATTAGGATAGTCCTTAGTACCTGCAATGCTCAGATCCAAGGCTCCCAAGATTGATGCAGCAGGAAAGAAAGAGCACATGTAGTAAATGACTTGAGTGACATGGCTGAGTAAGACATCCTTCCTCTTGTCCCTTTCTCAAAAATTTGGCATTCATCCATAGACAAAAGTGTTTTTATGACAGCTCTGGTATCCAGCCCCATATGCTAAGATTCTGGGGAAGAGTCTCACTTGCCTGTGTGTTGAGTGATAGGCATATAGAACTCAGTTCTGCCTTTAGACCCTGCATCAACCCATGAAACGTCTATAGTCCTTCTCAGCTGTGGTACAGGAGCCACTGGAAAACTTGATCTTAACATTCACCCACAGACAGGAGAGCCTTTGCAGAAGTTCAGGTTTCCAGTGGAGAAGTTTCAACATATATCCTTGGAAACAAACAGATGAAGAATGAGTACAGTCATATTAAGAGAGTAAGACAAATAATTTGACATCACACCTCTCTCCAAAGCAGTACTGCTCCGGGCCAACATTGATCTTTTGGGCCTGCGATTTCTCCAAGAGAGCTTAGTGAGAGCATGGGTGTGAGTGCTCAGCTTCCCCAAATTTGAGTAATGATACGAAAATACCCTATGTTTCTCTTGCCTCTTCCAGAGTACTGAATCAGGAGCTACATGACTAGAAGGAAGGGAAAAGGCTGGGCGAGCGCAGATTAGACTCTCAGAGAGATTTAAATGGGAGCAGAGTCTAATAACTGTGTTGTGGACTCCATCAAGAAGCCAGCCCATGAGCTGCTGAGGAAAACTAGCCTGTGGATTCCCCTATTAGCCGTGGGCACCCGCCGTGATGCACACATACACTCATACCATGTGGCTGGCTTCTTACATTTACTCTTGATGGGAGTGCGAATGAGCTTTGGCAGGTGCATAGTAAGCATGCACAGAAAGTCTGCCAGAATATAAGTGTTAGGTAGAGACCACAAACTTGAACATTAGTGCCACTCTTAGGAAAACAAAGAAAAGGCTGCAAGCATTCGGAATGCTGTGTTGTAGAATCAGGAGAAGGCATACAAGCTTAAGAATTCTACCACAAAAGTGAGCAAGAAGTGTGCATCAGTTTCCTGACCAGAGAAGGTCTGAAAAAGCCTCAGAATGTGTACCAGAGCTGATAGATGGTATTTCTCCCTTAAAGGAAGTTCGTGAAGAAAAAAGGTGATAGCTATTTCAAATACAAGATAGCAATGCACAATCTCATAGAACATGAAAGATCAAGGAATTATGGCACCACAAAAGAATCACAGTACTCTTCCAGTAACTGATTCCAATGACATGGATCTACAATTTATAAAAAAAAAATTAAAAATAGCCATTTTATGGAAGTCCAATAAGCTATAAGAAAAGAGGCAAATGAGGAAAAGTAATATATAACCAAAATGGGAAGTTTAACAAAGACATACGAATTGTAAACACAGAACCAAAAAGAAATTCTGGAACTGGAGAATACAATAAATGAAATTAAAAAGTGAAATAGAATCATCAACAGAAAAAGGGATCAAGCAGAAGAAGATAATTTTTGAGTTATATGACAGAAATTATCCAATCAGAGAAGATCAAAGAAAAAAGAATGAAACAGAGGAAGGAAAGACTAAGAGATCTAAGAGATTTCCTCAAAAGAAATAACTGGAAAATAAGTAAGTTCCAGAAGAAACAGGGAGAGAGAAGGGGGAAGAAAGCTTATTAAAAAACAATGGCTGAGAACTTCCCAAATCTAGGGAGAGATTTGAAATCCAACGTCATAATAGGTAACCAAACACATTTAACATGATTAGGACCTCTCCAAGACACAGCAATTAAAAAAAAAAAACCCAAAAACTCTGTCAATAATAAAAGACAAAGAACAAATTTAAAAGTAGCAAGAGAAAATAAGCTTGTAATTTATAAGGGAACCTCCATAAGGCTGTCATTGATTTCCCAGCAGAAACTTCACTGGCCTGGAGAGAATGTGATGATCTATTCAAAGTGCTGGAGATAAAAAAAAAAGGAACTGTAAACAAAGAATACTTTACCTGGCAAAGGTGGCCTTCAGAATGAGGGATACACTTTCTAAGACAAACAAAAGCTGATGGAATTTATCAACACTAGATCTGCCTTAAATGAAATATTAAAAGAAGCTATTCAACTTGAAATGAAAGAACTCTAATTAGTAACATAAAACCATATGAAAATATGCAACATGCTGGTAGAGAAAAGTATATCATTAAATTCAAAATACTCTAATACTGTAACATGGTAGTATGTTAATCATTTAACTCTAGAATAAGGTTTAAGGATAATAATATTAAAAGTAACTATATCTATAATAATTTGTGAATGAACATACAATATAAAGAGATAAACTGTGTCATCAAAACATAAGAGGAATATAAGGGTGGAGTTTTTGTATGTATTCAAACTTAAATTGATATTAGCCTAAAATGCAACATTACATCCATAAGATACTTTATGTAAGTTTCACAGTAAACACAAAACAAAAACTGATAGTAGATTCACATACAATAAAGAAGAGGGAATCAAAGCATATTACTATAGAAAATCATCAGTTCACAAAGAAAAGCACTAAGAGTGAGAGAAAGGAACAGGGAACTACAAAACAGCCAGGAAGCAACTATTAAATGGCAAGTAGTAAGTCCTTTTCGATCAGTAATTACTTAAAATGTAAATGGATTAAATTCATCAGTGGAAAGGTAGAATGGCTAAATGGATAAAAAAAAACAACATCCAACTATATGTTGCCTATAAGAGACTCATTTTAGCTTTAAGGACACACATAAGCTCTAAGTGAAGGGAAGGATGAGATAATTATTCAAGTGGAAACTAAAAGAGAGCAATAATAGCTATACTTATAAAAGGCAAAATAAACTTTAAGCTAAAAATTGTTATAAAAAGGCCATTATTTAATGATAAAGGGGTCACTCTGTAATGAGGATATAACAACCTTAAATATATATGCCTCCAACATCAAAGTACCTACATATATTAAACACTGACAGATCTGAAGGGAGAAATAAGAAACAACACAGTAATAATAAGGAACTTTAAAACCTTATTTTCAACAATGGATAAATTATCCATACAGAAAAATCAAAAGGGGAGGTTGAACTTGAACTATGCTCTAGCCAGGGGTGTCCAACCCACAGCCCACAGGCCACATGCACCCCAGGGTAGCTATGAATGCTGCCCAACACAAAATCATAAATTTACTTAAGACTTTTTTTTTGCACATCAGGTTTTGTTAGTGTTTGTGTATTGAATGTGTGGCCCAAGACAGCTCTTCTTCTTCCAGGATGACCCAGAGACACCAAAAGGTTGGACACCCCTGCTAGACTACATGGACCCAACAGACCTATATAGAACATTTCATCCAACAGCAGCAGAACACAGATCCTTTTTATATTACATGGAAAATTCTTCAGATAGATTGTGTTATGCCACAAAATAAATCTTAATAAATCTAAGAAGAATGAAATCATATCAAGCATCCATTTCAACAACAATGGTTTGAAACTAGAAATAAATAATAGGAAGAAAAAGTTGGAAAATTCACATATATGTGAAATTAAAAAACAAATGCCCAAACAACTAATTGGTCAAAGAAGAAACTTTAAAAAATGAAAATGGTGAGATAACATACAAAACATATGGAATACAGCAAAAGCAGTTTTTAAGGGACAAAATTTATAGCTATAAATGCCTATCTTAAAAAAATTCTGATGGAGATCCCATGGGGAGTTATCAGTGGAAGGGGGAGAGGGAGAATGGAGGGGGAAAGGTACAGGGAATAAGAACTGTAATTGGTAGGCCAAAATAGACAAGGTGAGGTTAAGAATAGTATAGGAAATAGAGAAGCCAAAGAACTTATATTGATATTAACTATCATGGATATTAACTAAGGGGAGATGCTGAACAGTGGAGGGTGAAGGGTGGAGGGGGATATAGGGGAGAAAAAATTAGGGCAACTGTGATTTTATAATGAGTAAAATATATTTAAAAATAAAAGAGAAATATTCTGAAATAAACAAACTAACTTACACCTAAAGGAATTAGAAAAAAAGGACAAACTAAGTTCCGGGTTCCCAGGAGGAAGGAAATAACAAAGTTTAGAGTGCAAGTATATGAAATAGATACAGAAAAAATGATAGAAAGTTCAACAAAACTAAAAGCTGTCATACAGATTATATAATATTATATGTAGAAAATGTTAAAGACCACCCAAAAACTGTTAGAACTAATCAATAACTTAAATTTGCAAGATATAAAATCAATATACATAAATCAGTTGTGTTTCTACACAATAACAACAAAATAGCTTTACAAAAGCGAAAAAAGAGAACAATTCTATTCACAAAACCATTAAAACATTTAAACATTAAGGAATAAATTTAACTAAGGAGGTGAAAATCTGTATATGGAAAATACTTTGATTTAAAAAGTAAAAACACAAAAACAAATGGGCAGATATCTTATATTCATGGATCAAGAAGAACTGGTATTGTTAAATTCTTCATACTACCTGAAGCCATCTGTGAATTCAATGTATTTTTCATCAGGATTACAGTGGCATTTTACAGAGTAAAAAAAAAAAAATTCTAACATTTTAATGGAACCACAAAAGACCCTGAATAGCCAAAGCAATCATGAGAAAGAACAAAGCTGGAGGGGCACACTTTCTGATTCCAAATTGTACTACAAAGCTACAGTAATCAAAAAAGTATGGTGGTGATATAAAATTGGACACATAGACAAGAGAAATAAAATAGGGAGCCCAGAAATAACTTCTCACATATACTGTCAACTATTTGATAAGGGAGCCGATGATACTCAATGGGGAAAGGGCAGTCTCTTCAATAAACAGTATTGGGAAAACTGGATGACCTCATGCAGAAGAAAGAAATTGGTACCCTAATTTACAACACTTACAAAAATTATCTTGAAATAGATTAAAAACTTAAGTATTAAGACCCCAAACCAAAAAACTACTGAAGAAAGTATAGAGAAAAAAAATTCTTGACATTAGTCTTGGCAATGTCTTTTTTAGATATAACAACAAAAACACAGGTAACAAAAGCAAAAATCAAAAAGTAGCATTACATCAAAGCTTCCGTACAACAAAGTAAACAATCAATGTAATGAAAAGGCAACCTATAGAATGGAAGAAAACAGTTGCACTCCATATATTGGATAAAGGTTTAGTACCCAAAATATTCACAGAACTCATACAACTTAATAACTGAAAACCAGACAATCTGATTAAAAAGTGGACAAAATAACTGAATATATATATATATTTCCAAAAATGCCATCTTTATAAATGGCCAACAGATAGAGGAAAAAATGCTCAACATCACTAATTATTAGAGAAATGCAATTCAGAACCACAATGAGATACCATGTCATACCTGTTAGAATGGCCATTATCAAAAAGAGAAGAGATAACAATTGTTGACAAGGATGTGGGGAAAAAAAGGAACTATTAATGCACTATGGATAGGAATGTAAATTGGTACAGCTACTATAGAAAATAGGGTAGAGATTCCTCAAAAATGTAAAAGGAGAAATACCATATAATCCAGCAATTTCACTTCTGGCTATATATACAGAGAAAATAAAATTGAGATCTTGAGAATTATATTAAATAGATATATGAGAATATACATATAAACATAGATACAAGAGAATATTATTCAGCCACAAGAAAGATGGAAATCCTACCATTTGTGTCAACAGGGATGGATTTTGAGGGCTTTGTGTTAAGTGAAATTAGAGAAAGACATATACTGTATGATATTACTTGTATATGGAATCTAAAGAAGTCATATCCATAGAAACACAGTAAACTGGTGATTACCAGGGGCTGAGGGGTGGGGGAAATAAATAGAAGTTGGTTAAACGGTACAGTAAAGGTAATAAGATGAATAAGTTTTAGGTATCTAATACCACATGATGATGGCAGTTAACAATATTCTCTATTATATACATGAAATATGTTAAGACCGTACATTTTTAAAGTTATCACAACAACAAAGATATGGTAATTATATGTGGGGACATGTGTTAACTAAACCTACACTGATAATAGTTTTGCAGTGTATAAGTATATCAAATCAACGACTTTTACACCTTAAATTTACACAATATTAAGGTCAATTTTATTTTAGTAAATCTGGAGAAAAACAGAGAATATAGGTACATATTTAATCTGATAGGCACAGTAAGAGATTAACAAAAGTAACTAACAAAATAGAAACATAATAATACACTGTAATAAAAGTTATATGAATGATTTTGAGGATATTATTAAATAAAGTAAGGATTCATTAAACACAGACACTGAGATATCATGACAGTTAATATGAAAGATATTACTAAGAAATTCATTTTGGCTTATCACACATTAGCCTTAACTCTTCTCATAATCTCCCCCTAAATGTAACATATTCTGAGAAATGTAGGAAAGCAAATGCAATATTTGGTGAGCATTGCTTTCTCTGTCATAGTAGGTACTCAATAAAGAGTCTTTGGTGAAACTGTTATGCAAATAAGAGTGTGTGACATTGTAACAAAAGGCAGAGAGCTGATATTAATAAAGGGATCCTAGAGACTTAGGTCTCATTAGTATGCAACAGATTTGATACAAATAAAAGGATAAAATACAAATTCAAAAGAGGATATGATAAACTAATCTCAGTATTTAGAGAATTTTGACAAATAATTGCTTCACATTTTGTACTCTATCTCTTAATATCCTGAGGAGAATACCCAAGATTTTCAGTCACTTGGTTGAGAATCTCAAAGGTTTTCGATAGAGTCTATCATTACGTATAATTTCACATAGTCTTCTCCTTGAAGGGAAAGTAACAAAGCAGAATTATTCATTGGGAATTATGGTGATAAAATATTCACAGTTCCTATTAAAGTAATAATGTGCTAGTTTTTAAATTACTGAACTATTTTGCTTGTTATTTCCAAGGGAATCTTATTAGCAAAGATAAAACATGCTAACTTTGTTTTGCTGTGGGATTCACCATATGTCTGATCAGAGAGTATTTAAACACATATTTTGGTTATCTTTTCCTCACTTGCAATAAACAGGTTGAGATGGCAATCAAGTAGTGTTAGGGTTATAAAATTTGGAGGACATGAAGGAGCATTGTAACTGGTGAAATTGTACCATAATATACATGATAATGTAGACAGTAAGAAGAAATAAAGGGATTAGAAATATACTTTTGAAATAGGTATAATTTTGTATGCATTGACTTACCCCCCAAAGTATTCTGGCAATAATTTTAGCACACAGCATCACTTTGGTACAACAACATGATAATACAAGTCCAGGGATCTATCTACATAGAATGAAAACTTAGCCATCCACCCAGGGATTACTTCAGTTAACTTTCACCTGGAAATATCTTTCTTGTCAAGCAGAAAAATGTAGTAGTGTATATCTTTTTCACATTTTTTGAACTTCAGTTATTGATTCTTTCAATTTAAATAAAACACCTAATTGATATAAGTAACCCAGATCTTTAAATCTGTACTTCTAAACATTAAAAAAAAAATGGTTTAACTAGTTCAATATTTCTTTAGTTTAAAATAATTACATAAAATAAATTGTCCATGTGGCTTCAACCCAATATTTCACAGCATTTTCCAATAGCTGGGCACAGGGTGAATTTTCGAATCTAAAAAATTCAGTAACTGTTTATACTTGGTAAGAACTCACAAATTACTTTAGTATTGACTTCAGATAGTCATATACCAAGAAAAATATCAACTGATTATAAAATATAGATGCCCTACATATGAACTATGGAGAGGTTCCTTTTTTAATCAAGTGAGACCTAACATAAGGAATGTGGAACTAGCAGATATTTGGGGGGAGGGGAGGGAAATCACAGTATATCAACAGCTCCCTCCTTATTTTTTAAAATGAACAGGGAGAACGGGGAGGGTCCTGAGCTCTGGCAGGATTAAGGGTTCTATGTCTCCCTAAACCAGGTATTTATCTAGCAGTCTGTAAGGCCCTGGGGACTCTGCAGTCTGGCTCATCTGGTCAAGGGAGAGACAGTCGTTCTATGGGCAGGTTTCAGCATGAGTATGGACCAGAATGCTTGTCTGGAATTAGCCTTTCTTTGAAAGGGGTCCCTTTTATGTCGCTAACTTATCGGTCCAGTCACGAGGTTTATCAGGAGCAACTATGTATTTATATGCACAATTAACTTCTAAATAAAGCAACATCACTAAAACCAACTGAAGATGTGACTCATATTGCATTTGCCCACAAACATCTATATTCTAGGACAATTGCACCACCTTGTTATAACTTAGAGGCAATAGTATCAACTAACCCCTAACCGCGCCCCCTCACCTTAGCTGTCATCCTGCTCTAAAAAGGAAAAAGATCTCACGGATTTAGACAGCAGTGTGGTGATTGCAGGGGACCGGGCGGTGCGGGGGGAGGGTGGCGAAGGAGGGTATTAGGGTACTAAGTGGTAACGGGAAAATATACAATAATAAAAAAAAAGAGTTCTTCTGGTCACCAGAAAGAGAAACTATTTTAGCTGCTCAAGAGTTAGTTGTATTGAAATATATTGTATTCTCTAATTAGATGAAAAAAATCTGTAAAAGTGCTGAAAACAGGAAAGTTATTTAAAAACTATTTTGGGTAGAGACTAAATTCATATCAGTACACCAAATGGAATCTTATTTTGTTGTTGTTGTTTTTAAATTGAAAATATGACTTTAACCTGAGTTCTTTTTTTTCATTGTTCAAATATATTTGTCTCCATTTTCCTGCCACCACTTTCCCCTGCCCCACCCTCAGTCCTTCCCCACTTGGGCTTTGTCCATGGGTCCTTTATACTTGCTCCTTGATTTAACCCTTCCCCTTCCTTTCCTCATTACCCGGCTTCCTCTCTCTTTACTGTCGGTTTCTTTTTTCTTTCAATGTTGCTGGTTACATTTTCCTTGCTTGTTTGTTTTTTTTTTTTTTTTTTTTTCAATTTTTTTTTTTTATTAATTTATTTACTTTTTAAATACATTTGTCTCTGTTCCCCCCTTTCCCTTGCCCTCCCACTTCCACCTTTGTTTTGTCATGAGTCCTTGCTATATGTTCCTTGACTTGTGGAATCATATGGTATTTTTCTTTCACCCTCTGGCTTATTTCACTTAGCATAATGTTCTCTAGTCTCATGTTTGAAACTGTGAAGCTGAATGCTTCAGTCAAGTTTACTCACAACCTAAATTGGCTAAACTCATTTTTAACTTAGTAGATACATACTACTTTATATAGATTTTTTTATAAAAATGTATCAATTCTAAATGATTACAGAAAACATTATGTATACATTTAGGCCTATCTGTAGGTCTATATCTACTCATTAAGTGTAATGAGATTTTATGTACATAAACATTAATGAGCACATCAGCTTATTGAAAATTCATGAAATGACTGAAACTTACATTCAGTCATTTATTTTGTAACATGTTATTTGTGTATTCATCATGAGCCAGGCACTGTGCTAGGTGCTGAGTATCTAATGGAACTTGTAAAGGCTTAGACTAAAAGCATGGGCAGCAAAGGAAAAGGCAAAAGGAAAATGGCACAGGGAGGAAGAGTGTTAATGGTAGACAAACTAGAATTCAAGGTAAAAAACAGTAACAGGAATAAGCGGGTTTCCTTTACTGGGAAGTGGGATGACTACAATTCAGATGGGTATCATTAGCTAATGAAATTTAAATTTTGTTAAAAATAGGTAAAAATTGCTAAAAACAAAAGGAAAATTGAACAGAAACATGAGGATATATAACACTTCACACTTACCAATAGCTGTCAATAATGTAAACAATGAAAAGACTGAGGACAATGACCTGAATAGTTTAACATCCAACACATTACTATCACTAATAAGAATACATGGATATCTATTTTCTAGGCGGAGAAGAAAACATATTCATTACATTTAAAAAAAATGTATACATTAGAGCACAAAGAAATCACTATAAAATTTCCAAACGACAAAAATGGATAAACTTTTAAATGTGTTTTTAAAAAAAGCAAATATCAACTACAACATGTTTTGAATTTTTATGTTATCCTAAGCCATTATTCAGTAAAAAAAGAATTTATTCATTCATTCATTGACTCACAAGCTATCTAGCAAGAAGAAAATTAACACTACTACTCTATATCAAAGCTTCTAGGATGCAACCAAGGTTGGATACAGCAAATTATAGTAAGCATTTTTCAATACCAACTAAGAAAAAGAAAAATAAGCAAATTTCTACTAAAGAAACCAAAAATAAGTGAGTAGGACAATTTGAATAAGGCAGATGCATTAGTGCATCTTAAAATGGGAAAAAACCCAAAGTAGAATGTATTGAGATTAGATTTTCCAATAAATAGTAAATTTGAAAATAAAGCTCTAGATAAACCTTAAACCTTAAGTACTGAAAATGTAGTAGCTTTTCATTGATGAAACAAATTGAGTATTTTTTCCTAAATGCACATGCACCCGCACACATACCTACACCTATACAATGAGTATCCAAAAGCTGCCAAACTCTCTCAAATTGATTTTTACCCCAAATATTCTGCTCCTGATAATTTCTCAAATACTTTCTTTCCTCATTAACCTGATAGTTGTGAAGGCTATTTTTTTCCTCAAGAAGGTGGCTCTTTGTAAATGAGTGTTTAGTATACCCTTAAATATTAATATAGGTTCTTTCTAATTGAAATAACTAGCACTCAACTGGAATAGCTTAACTAACAACAAGAAAGGAAAGAACACACCTGGGCTGGATGGGTTGCACACTTTGCTTTAGGAAAGACTATATCCAGGACTTTAAATTCAAACACTTTGGTCATCATTTCCTCTCTGCCTTCCTTCCTTCCTTCCCTCCCTCTCTCCCTGCCCCTTCCTTCCTCCTTCCCTCCCTCTCTCCCTCTCTTCCTTCCTTCTTCTCTCCTTCCTTCCCTTATTTGTTTCTTATTTCCATTTTTAAGCTCTGCTTCTGATTTTGTGTTGCCTACATCTTCACCTACTACCATTGGCTTCCAAAATCCTCTTCCTGACCACCATTCCCCACAGTGAATGCAGTTGATAAAATATCTGCTAAGCCATTAGTGTCACATCTTCCAACTAAGATATAGTTGGGTCATATTTATAACTCAGGTAATAAAGTAGATGACACAACAGGGTCAGTAAACAAAATATAGTCAGACATCTCACCAGCAACACTGAGAGGCAGAAAGCAGCAGGTATGTAATTCTGAATGGACACCATATGCTCTTGAAATGTTCCCAGGAAATGTTTTCTACCTAAAGAAGAAAAAAGAGATAACCAAGGGAGTTTTAAGTGGTATCAGAAAATCTGAGGCCAATTCATTTTTTAAAATAAGATATAAAGAGCAGGGCAAAACAGGAAGGAAAATATTGTATAAAAAAGAAATACAATTATAGTATGCGGTCTGGTTCGGTTGTAAGCAACGTTTGACCAACACTATTAGCACAAACACCGAATAGTCACCAGGCACTATTACATCACAATGCTGTATTGGATGAGTGGAGGAGATATATATGTGGATGAGAGTGCATAATATATTTAATATTTATTTTTATGTTTAGCATTCAAATCAAAGAACATGTGTGGAGGACCTATGGACAAAGCCAAAGTGGGAAAGGATTGAGGGTGGGAGGTGGGGGAGGAGAGCAGGGGAAAGTGGTGGCAGGAAGGCGGAGACAAATATATTTGAACAATAAAAAAATTAATTTAAAAAATCAATATGCAATATTTAACATTAAAAATTAAAAAGAAGAGTATAAGCTTCTCACTTAGAAATATGGATACATGGAGATATGTATATGTATGTTTATATACCTGATATGTATGTTTATATACCTGATATGTATGTTTATTATATATGCACTAAAAGCATTGAGAAGTATGGTCACTGGGAAACATGATTTTCATTAGATAGTTGGCTTGGAGGACTGCTCTTGTCCAGTATAGTTTTATTATTAATTTAACTTTTAAATGTTGTCCCTATTTTAATAAAATTAATTAATTAACACATGTTTTAAAAAGAGATAATTTTTCTGCTAGCTCCATCAGACAAAAACACTGCCAGCAAAGATCACATGCCCAGCTACTCTGTGAACGCTCACTCAGGAGGAGAGGTTATTGATTAGGGAGAAACTCATTATATGTCTGCATTTGTGATCGAAGAGGAGAGATCCTTTATTGAAAGACAGCAGTAAGGTGGGAGATGAGTTCTTCAGACTAATTTGGAAAAGAGGGGCATACAGTGGAATATGTTTGATATTTAAGAAAACATGCTAGCTTCTTAAAATATTAAACATTATTTAAACATATAATATTTCTGAGAATTTCAAATACATTAAGATAAATTAACCCTATTCTACATACAGAAATTTTATAGAAAGATTTCAGTGCAAATTGATTCTTATTTAATTATTGGTTTGATTAGTCCAAATTCAACATTTCAAATTCTGCATAAATGTTTCCCAAAGCCAAATATATAGAAGTTTAGTAAAGAACTATTTGATTTTTAAGTTGACATGGAACAATAAGCATTGTAGTATGTCAGTGAATAGCAACATTGAAAATAGTTTTGGGTTGGCCAAAAACTCCTTTATGTTTTTTCCTCCCTTATGATGGCTCTGATAATGCTTAGTTGTCTTTATCTTCATTTGAAACAATTTTATTAGGTTGTATTGTGACAGCTGTCATATCAGCATGCATTAAAAAAGACAATCAAAATTGGTAAATTTTTATGCAGTCTTTTTAATATCGAAGTTGGAAGAAAATAAGCAACATTTTTGGCATATTTGGCTTTATTATTTCAAGAAAGGTAAAAATGTAACTAAAATGCAACAAAAGGTGTATTCAGTGTATGGAGAAGGTGCTATGCTGGATCAAACATGTCAAAAGTGGTTTTTGAAGTTGCTTGGCACTATTAACATTTTGGCCAAATAATTTTTTGCTATGGGGCTGTCTTATGCATTGGAAGATGTTTAGCGGCACCCCTGGGCTCTCCCCACTAGAAGCCCATAGCAGAAGATGGCCAACATACTTAAAACATCCAAATCAATATAGTTATTGGTGAAAATGAAAAATGTGTCTTTTTTTAATGGAAAAAACATAATGGACTTTTTAGTCAACCCAATAATATATATCATGATGTTAGTAGTTTCTATTAAAAATTAAATTACAACATTAACTCTCAGCTGAAATTTTTAGTGAAAATGGTTATATGCCTCGCTAAGTGAACATGTGTTGTGAATTTTCCTCTCATTGATTACTCTAAATTTTTATAATGAAAAGAAAAATTAAGTCAGAGACTATAGAACATATGAAGAACAATGAAAATAAATAATGTTCTGAAATATGTGACTTGACAGTGCTCCACTGAGAAGCAACATGGTATGATTGTTGGAATCTCTAATTCAAGCCCTGTCTTTGCCATTTGGAGCTGTAGGACCTCAGTCAATGTACTTGGTCTTTCTTTACTTCAGTTTCAACGCATGTAAAGCAGGAATTATATGACTGTCTGTCACAGCGTGGCTATGAATATTGAGGAAATGAGGTAAAGTGTTAGGACAGTGCTTGACACATAATTAAGCCCTAGCTGACTAGTGGTTATCATTACTGCTCTTTTCTTAATCCTTTTTATATGACTTGCTAAGTGTGTTTTCTTATATCTTAGTGCAATTTTTGTTGTTGCTGCACATCTGAAAAGATTCTGAAGTACTTTGTAGGTCACTTAATGCTATTGTTTTGGATGATATTGATGATTAATTTTCCATCTTTAGTGTCTGATCCACAACCTTTTATTCCTGTGAAATATTAAATTCATACAGAGAGAATAGGGGTGGGTAGGCAGCAGTTAGTTGTTAGCGTTTAAAATAAGTAAATTAAAGGAGCTGATACTCAGAAGAGAGGTGTTACTCTTAAGTATGTGTCTTAAAATATCATCTAGAATAATTTCCAATAGCTTCATTCTTAGATCAGTAAACTTGGTTTTCAAAGGCATTTTTAGGTGCTTTTTACTACAATCACAGTCCTACATAACAGCTGAATTTCACCTGCTTTCTTTGTTTTCTTTCTCTCTCTCCAATCAGCACCCCCTAATTAGCAATTGCCAGCGCACCACCAGGACAGGAACATGGGATTCCAAGCTAGTGAAACTGAAACATAACTATCACTTCATGTTTGACCATTTAGAAAAATAGATGCAATGTGCTAACTGAATATAGTACAAAAGATAATGGGATCCTAAAACGCTAAAATTGCTCAGAATTTTAGATATTATTTGCTGCTGCCCAAATGCTGTCCAAAAGGCAAAATAGTCGGCAGTGGTTTCAATACCTAGTAAATAACAAAACCGAAATAGTCTATGGGTCTTTTGAATCCAACATGAGTACAGTTCTTTTTACTGTGTTGCACACCAAAGTTGAGACATACAGTACTGTGGCTTTAATTGTTTTAATTTTCAGTGTAACAAAAAACACAGTTCTCTGCAACAGATACCATTTAAGCCACTAACATGAGTAAGATAACCCTGTCTTTTTGTGTCTTATTACTAATCATACCCTTCTGGCTACTTATTTCTTTTAATAATCAAGAAAATCACTAATTTAATTAGGTAACCTAATGTTGATGAAAGTTCCTTCCATGATTCCTTAAATTTTTGTATCACGAGTCTCATATATCTTTTTCTTGCCATTTCAAACTAGGTCTAAGATACGCCCAGGCTTTCTTCTATAATTTGTGCATGGTGATATATGTTTGTTTACAGATGCAACCAAGCTTAACTATAATAATCTTTTTAGTTTCTAAAAAGTGAAACTAATATCTAGTGATCACAATCTAGCTTTAAGAGAGCAAAAAATCTCTAATTCTACTGACTTACAACACTTTTTGCTCTCTCTAATGTATCTGTCCTGAATTAAAACCATATTACTTTAATCATGTTGCTTTCATAGAAGCACCTCTAATTGATTGGTTTAAATAAAATCTATTGGGTTGAATTTATTTCTTGGAAAGGTGAGAAATCAGTTTGCTGTCAATCATGTGTTATTTGATTTTGGTAGTTGAACTTAGAGGGAAAACTGATATATATTCATTGTTATTGTATCTATAGGGGACAAGCCATCTCTAAATCTCCCATTAGATAATTGTAGAAGATATTGTAACATCCGGTACTTCTGAGCCATGTGATTTCCTTTTTTATTATACTTACTGATCTTCATTCTTAGTGAATTGTAAAATGAGTCATTATTATCCACATACATTAATAGAATGTCATATATAGAAGAAAACTCATACTTTTATCTTAACTATTTTAAAATCTTGTATGTGTCAAAGACAGCATTTATAGCCTCTAAGGCTATTTTTGTTGCACTCAAACCACATTTTTCTATAAAGATGAAAGTGTATTTATTAACACCTACTACAACCTTTGGTTTATTTCCAAGTACAGAGATAATACTAACAAATATAATAATAATAATTATTAGTATTATTATTATGATGACTACGTGATCTCCAGCAGTGTGCTTTCATATTACATGTTTTATCTCTAATAATCAACCTATCCCTGTAAAACAGTCATTCTTAAACTCATTTTACAAATATGTGTGCTGAAACAAGAAGGTTAAGTACTTTCCACAAGTTTCAGTCAAGAGCTGTCAGAATTTAAAGCAGGTCCTCTCTTCAGTCCGGTATACCTTTCTTGACATATAGTAATTCTTTGAACACTCTGGATGTTTAGAGGAGAGGAAAATAAATGGAGTAGTAAAGGAAGGCTTCTGGGGTCAGTGAGAAAAGCTTCTTATGTGTTCTGATCTCCCCACCTTCTCATTTTCTTCTTTTGTTCTTAATGATTTATCTCCTTTATTTCTTCCTACTTTTTCAATGATCACACTTTTATTTTCCTTTGACTTACTACTTATTCTTCTGGTGGGTTTCCAAGAAGTGGAACTTCCACCATTATTTCACGTCAGTAAAACAGTTGTGGTTCTTATCCCCATAAAGCTGCGCACCACTCCAGGACACCAGGCTGGCTCAAAGGACAGCATAGTAGATAAAGGCGCAGGCAAATGGGTGGACATGCTTTTTGTTCACCTTATTATATCTTCCACTGGAAGAAAGATCAAGATGATAATTTTCCGACCCTTTAAGTGCTTTTCATGAGGTAAATGTTAAGGATCTCTATATAAGACTTTAGTGCAATTGAATTTTCTTCTTAATTTCTCCCTAATTTTTACAATTTAATTAAATGTTCCCGTCATTTCTCTGCATGATTCCAATTGTCAATAAGGAGGAGCTACCCCATACTCTAAGCCTATTTCTGTCAGTAGGGCACAGTTTATAAGGCCTGTGCATGCTTGTTGCTTGTATTTTTCCCTTTTCTTGAAAATGAAATATCCATACAAAAATAAACAAATTATAAGTCTATAACTTGATGAATTATAGCAAAGTAATATCCATGTATGCATACCTAGGTCAAGAAATAGGTCCAAAGAGATACACTCTTGCTTCTTACAATACAGTAAACCTTAATCTTCCCTTCAAAGGTTCATATATGTGGAAATATTTTTACAAAATTATTTTGTTAAATTATGAGGCTTTTAATGTATTTATATATGTGGCATAAACACATGTCGCAGGTAGGTGGGGGTAAATGTGAACATGATAGGTCATATGTTCATAATTGCCCAAGCTGAGCTATGAACATATGGAGATGTATTACATCACATACTTTTGAAATTATTTGAATTTCCATGATTATAATTATTAAAATATCAAAGATATAAATTATAGTTATTATATATGTTGTCTCAGCATATATGACTAAGGCCACCATTCAGAGTTATATAAGTGCAGTCATTCACTAGTTCACATTACAGCTCCCTACTTTGTTCATCTCACAACACTTAACTAACAGGTTTTCTTCCAATTTGTCTGGAATAGGGGCTCATTCTACAATTTCTGGCTGTCTTGGGGAACAATGTTGTTGAAGTAGTACACATGTCAAACTTGTACTACATCCCCATCTAGAGGCCGAGATGATAACTGCAAACTTCCTTAATATCAATGAACCTTTTGACTATAAGCTTTCAAATATGAATATACATAGCTGTTTGTGTGAATATGAAAAAATAACCTGTTTGTCATTGCTTTCTATCCAGTTGAGTATCCAGAAAGAGATTATAGTGCAAAGCAGGAACAACCTGCATTTACAGATGGCATGGGGAAGCATAAATCATAGAGTCATATACCAGCAGCACTACAGCATGTTTCTACCAAAAGATGAGCCTCCCGCATGTCAGACAAGCCACCTACACGAGGACTACAGCAGTGTTAGTGTTTTTTAGCACATTCTTGATAATGAAATCTATGTTGAACTGAACACGAATGGCTTTTATTTTCTCTTGGCACTCAACGTCCTACACCAATTTACATTTGACTGTTTAGTTTATTCTTTTCTCTGGGTAGGCATGACTATGGGAATAGAGCAGAAAATATTCTTAGGATTTGTGAAACTATTAATATTTTTTACTCCCATTGTTATGCTACCTGCAAATAACATCCTTTTTCATCAAAAGGGAGAAATTATTGACATAGGATGTGTAAGATGAAATATACTATTATTCAATTATATAATTAATATTACTTCTGTTAATTATTCAATTATTTATGCCCAAAATTATGAAATGCATTATTAATATGGAATCATTTGTTAAGCCCAATTATTTTTAATTTTTTTTTATTCAGTAAATGTATACTGAACTCCTCCTATGTACCAAAAACTATAAGAGACTTTCCTACCTGCTAGAAAGCCATAATCTAGAGTGATTCATACAGAGTACATTTGAAGCATAATAGGAAATTAGAGTGATAGAGTTTATTCTTCTTGGGAAGGTAGGAAAAAGCTTCGTATATAAGGCATCATCTTGAAGGATAAATACAAGTTGTCAAGCCAAAATGTAGACAAGGACATTCTGGACAGAACAAAAACATACTTATTAAGAAGATTTAAAAGGTGTTGTTTGTTGAAGTAAGAAGCTTAGGTACCTGCTTGAAAAAGAAATAGTTAAGACAGACTTGAAACACAGGGTTAAGTTAGAAATGGCTTTATATACCTCACTAAGTAGTTTGGGCTTAAATCTATCAGCAGAGCATGGCAAACAAAGGTCTTTAAACTAGCAAGTCGCGAGACTGTTTATATGTGCTTTAGAAAAGTAGGTCTGAGGATATTATCAAAGAATAATTGGAGAAGTGAAATTCTTGAGAAGTTAGGAGGGTACTACATTAGTACCAAAGGGGAGATGATGAGGGTACAGCTGACATTGTATAGTATGATATAATTAATATTAGTTGGTGTACAATTAAATACAATATGGAAAAAAGAGAGGATTATTGAGAATGTCATTGAGGTTCCCAATATATTAATGAGAAGATGATAATACCATTATCCAACACAGGACGTCAGGAGAAGGAACATTTTTGTGTAGGATTTTGACATGTTTGCTTTTCATTACTGTTGTACAAAGCTGGGTGGGGAGGTCTAACATACAATTGAATATATATATATGTTCATAAAAAAATATATATATAGTGTGTGTGTGTGTGTGTGTGTGTGTGTGTGTGTGTATGAATGAAATTCCAGGGACCTACCAAATCTTCAGATATCATCTGATGAAAGAGGTAGTAGATTAATTTATTGTGGCAGAGTATGTTCAGTGTAAAGTAATGTGAATCCAGGAGACTATGCTGAAGAAGAAAGCCAGCCCTCCTTTGCTCACACCAGGCCAGGCCCCCTTGGCACTCTGAAGTCCCAATAATTCTACATCTGAATTAAGTATGTATTTGCCACTTTTCTGTTGGTGATACTGTGAGAGGCTGGAATAAGTCTGATTCTTGTGAATAATTGAAAAGATATTTTGGTAAAATACTTTAAGTCTTTGGAAACTGTATATATTTTTCCTTAGAAATTCATACTGGGAGACAGCTTGGTACAGTGGTTAAGAGCACAGATTTTGAGACCAAATGCCTGCATTTGAATCCTGGTTACTCCATTAACATGTGAGACCTTGGACGACAAATTTAGTAGCTACAACTTGGTTTTATCATCTATGAAGGAGATAATAATAGTACTTATTCATTGAGATGTTTGCATATTAAGCAAGCTAATATTCATATAACACAGAACAGTGTCTGGAACAAATTAAATATAATAAGGGCATTTCCTAAATAGATACTGATCATTTTATTGTAGTTTTCTATGGCCTCTGTCAACATGTATGAAAGGAAGGGAATCCACTCTGACATTTTCATTGCAAAAAAAATAAAGGATCACTTTTCTTCTTAATTTATTTTGACAATTATTATCTATTTAAATCCTGGAATGGTAAATGAATCCCAAAAATAAAAAATCATGCGGATGTTTCTGCATTCTTCATTCTAACCATAACTGTATGATAGCTTGCCTTTTAAAATTGTTGAATTTGTGTTTGTGTTTAATCCATAGGGAAGGTCATAAGGAAAACATTGACAGTTGGAGACATCCAAACAAAGTGTCACAGTAAAGCTTGAAGAATTTAACATCCCATGTGACAATCATTCCAGTAGCAGTGAGAAATGTCACTTTTTAGTTTGTCCTAAAATAATGGTAACAGTGTAGATGAGAAGGAGGATGTGTTAAAAAATAGAATCATGATGCACATAATGTTTATATTCTCTGTTGTTTGTTATTATTTTTAAGTAACTTTACTGAAATCTGAAAGATACACCTATCAGATGCTTATAAGACCTGGACACTCAAAAAGTGGTCCTTAATCCAGTAGTTTTGACCTTCATCCCAGACTCTCTGAATTACAATCTGCATTCTAACAAGGTTCCCAAGTGATTTTTATAAATATTAAGTTTTAAGAGTAACTGAATAAGGACACCTGGACATCGCTAATAGACTAACAATAAATCAAATTGTTGTAGATAAACACAAAACAAACCACCCTCCTTCTAGCTAGCTCTGCTTCACTGAATTTCTGAAACAAACCTACTTTATAAGTATAAAAATTATTAATTTTATTCCACAAATATTTAGTAGAGACCTATTTTGTGCTATCCACTTTTTAATAAGACTTTGTTTGTTTGTTTGTTTGTTTATAGAGGGCAAGGGAGAGAGAGAAACAAAAATGTTTAGTCGCATCTTGTGCGCCCCCTGCTGGGGACTTGGCCAGCAACTCAGGCATGTGCCCTGACTGGGAATTGAACCAGTGAACCTTTGCTGCGCACTCCAGCGCTCAATCCACTGAGCCATACCAGCCAGGGTGTGCTAGCCACTTTTTATGGGTTCTAAAGATAAAATGTAGAACAAAATCAGCAAAGATCTTTATACTCAAGTTTTAATATTTTAATGCTTTCCAAGAGAGCTGGATGAAATTTTTATTTAACAGCAAGAATTTTAAAAAGTAGGCTTCTCTACACATGTAGAATTTTCCCTGAAAAACTTTTATAATTTTGTTTCTTGAATAGCATTGCTCAGATTCAGTTGCTGTTTAGATCTTGCTCAGATTCAGGGACCAGACTGCCTGGGTTGAAATCCTTGCTCCCTGATTTATGGCAAAACACTCAACCTTTCTCTTCCTCAGTTTCCTCATCTGAAAAGTGGAGGAAATAGCACGTCTACATTGAGGTATTGTTGTGAGGATCAATAGGATTAATGTACATGTAGAGCTCAGGTTGACTCCTGGCATTTGGGGAGCACTGTGTAAGTGTGAGAGGTTGTTACTATTGTAGTTGTTAGTGAAAAATTATTAGGGGCACCTTTCTCTTCTCTGAATATGAGGTTTTTAATTATTTATTTTTTATTGTTGTTCAATTATACTTGTTTCCATTTCCCCCCATTCCTCTCTCCCACCCTACCCACCCCCACTTTCCTCTTTCAATCTCCCCCCCATCTTTGCCCATGGGTCCTTTATATGTGATCCTTGACAACCCTCCCCTGCTTTCGCCCCCCAATTCTACTGCTGGGATTATACCTTAAGAACCTAAAACACGAATTCAAAAGAATCTATGCACACCAATGGTCATAGCAGCACAATTTATAATAGCCAAGTGCTGGAAGCAGCCTATGTGCCCATTAGTGAATGAGTGGATCAAAAAACCATGGTACATTTACACAATGGAATACTGCACAGCAGAAAGAAAGAAGGATCTCCTACCCTTTGTGACAGCATGGATGGATCTGGAGGGCATTATGCGGAGAGAAATAAACCAGGTGGTGAAAGGCAAATACTATACGATCTTACCTATAAGTGGAACTTAATCAACAAAACAAACAAGCAAGAAAAATATAACCAGCAACACTGAAAGAAAAACACAAACAGACAGTAATGAGAGGGAAGGGGAAAGGGAGAGAAGAAAGGGAAGGGTCCAATCAAGGATCATGTATAAAGGGCCCATGGCCAAAGCCAAAGTGGGGAAGGATTGAGGGTACGAGGTAGAGGTGGGTGGGGCAGGGGAAAGTGGTGGTGGGAAAATGGAGACAGCTGTACTTGAACAACAATAAAAAAATAAAGCAGCAAAAAAAAAAAAAAAAAAAGCAATAAAGCAAATGTGCTCATCTGTTTTTCTTGGAGCCTCACTCAGGTGTCTAAGCTCTTATTCTTTAAATCCACTTCCCTACTTGTATAGGTTGTTGGTAAATGAGCAGGGACTTAATTCTTGCTTTCCTTGGTTTCTTTTCTTGTCTTCCCATGTGTTTTAGTGAAATTTCTCCAAGTGATAACTTTGTTCTTTTAAGCAGTATAATAATCAAAACCTAACAAAATTGGTGAGGCCATTTAAGTAATCACATAATGATTCCATACATAGAAATTTCTTTTTCTTCTTGTACAGGTAGAAGTAGGATTTCTGTCAATTAATTTGTATTCTTTATTTATTCTTCAAATATTTAGAATATTTATTTCTGATACAGCTTTTGCTTGAAATCAGTAACTTAAAGAATAATATGAACCAGGTATACAGTATATACAATTGTATGTATACAAGTCCACCATGGTCAGGGTCTGGCCAGCCAGCTCCCCATTCCCTACCCCACTTCCACCTGGTCTACTGTGATACTCAAAGCACAACGTTTTGTATCTTATCCCCTACCCCATACTTTGTCTATACCAGTGGCTCTCAAAAGTGTGGTTTGGAGATGAAACCTTTTCAGGATATCTATGAGGTCAAACTGTTTCCATAACACTAGGGAGCTGTGTGTCTTTCTCAATCTAATTTTCCTAGGAGTGTACAGTGAAGTTTTCAAGAGGCTGCATGTCACAATATATCAAAAGCAGATATGAGAATTCACTTGAATGCCATTAAATCAGACATAGATATTTTTTAAATGCCATTCTCCTCAATCCTTCTCTCTTTAAAAAGTTTTTTCAGTGAAAATGTTTTATATTAGTATTTAATGAAATTATTTTAATGAATTAATAAAAATAAATGTTTTTAAAATGTTCTTAGTTTTCATTTATATAGCCCAGTAAATATCATTAGATTAAAAACACATGTCAACAAATCTTTTAGGGGGTCCTCAATAATTTCTAAGAGTGTAAAAGGGTCTTAAGTCCAAAATGACTGAAAATTTCTGATCTACACTATTTTCCTTGGCATGAGTGGGACAAAGGAGAAGGTGGTGCTTGGCACGTAGTCATTCCTCTCACATAGTCTCTGACAATTATTTTCCTTACTCAAAGTTTTGCCTTTGCAGGGCAGAAGGGAAGGAGAGCAATAGCGTAATCCAAATAAAATATGAGATGCTGTGTGGATACATCTCTTTTCTAGATAATCAGGTGCCTACAGTGTGGCACATGATGACGTGATATATTTTTCCTGATTTAGTAAAATAAATAGAATCACTAAACTAATTGAGTGTGACAGTGACTGATTCTGTGAAATACTTAAAGGAACTTCTTTGAACTTTAATATGTCCAAGTCCATTGCATTTTATGGTAAAGAAACTGGAGCCAGTCTTGATGATAGGACCTCCTCTGAGTTACTCTCCTCTTAGTGACCAAATCAGGAATCAAAAGTCAGGTTTTTGGTCCCTAGTTTCTATACTGCTGTGTACCTCACAGAAGTGAATATTTATCCATGTTTTCAATCAGGACAAATTATGTCTATAGTTATATAGGACCATATGCATAAAACTATTTCTGTGAGTAAAAGACTAAAATATGAACTAGTAAATCAGGACAGGAACATTAGAAAAATATAATTGCTGGTATTTGTCAAAAGGTTAGATACAAAGGTTCAACTTTAACTTTTAAAATAGCATGCAATTCTCCCTGTAATTTTGGCAAATTATTCCATTAGCCTATAATACCCTTCATTTGGGGATCTTAAGGGTCTTATAATTATACCTCAACTTTTAAAACTATATCATTATCCAATCAGATAATAGAGTGCAGTGATAAAAATCACAATATCCCCTGTTGTACACTAAAATAGTGAAGAAGAATAATTTAAGCAAATTACTTATAGAGTTAATATATGTTAAATATGTGTAATTACACTGCAGAACTTAGTTCGCTGCAGCATACACAATTATTTTTAATTATAAAAACAGATATTTTGGAGATTTATGTTCAACCCATTGCACTGCTAGTTAATACCACTTTTCTTCATTGCTTCCAGAAATAAAATAAAGGAAACATGTTAATTATTTGTGCCAGAATAGCCCCCTTACTTAAAAGCTCATGTATATTTTAATGTAAACATTCTCCAGGATTTAAAAGCTACCAATTCCTGTTGGGCCTTATTTAAAATACATACTTATTACCAAGAGACATTAAGGAAACTAACAAAACAATCAGATTAAAGATGCAATAATGTTTATCTCGCAGGAGCAAAAATGATGGGTAGGACAGCAACTTTTGTTTTAATTATAAGCTTTTCT
The DNA here is from genome assembly GCF_021234165.1 of Pteronotus mesoamericanus. Classification (NCBI taxonomy): domain Eukaryota; kingdom Metazoa; phylum Chordata; class Mammalia; order Chiroptera; family Mormoopidae; genus Pteronotus; species Pteronotus mesoamericanus. The sequence goes on along the minus strand of NW_026555245.1, from coordinate 25,812,300 downwards.
TTATTACTTGACTTTTAGTCATATAAATATAACTTTGATTCAAAAATAAATGTAAGAAAATGCAAATGTACATACATAATAATAAGGAACAGTATTCATCCATAATCTTTTTAGTACAATACCTTTCTGTTATTTTGATTTGTGTGTAGAAAGGATGGCTGAAGAATGAACAAATGTTGAAGACTGATCTAATAATATAAATAAATGTAAGAATTTCCAGCTTCTAGAAAAAATACTGTTTTAACTGGTTATTTTTTCACATTGTGGTATTAAGTACTAGCTTTGTAACATATAAACACACATTGGCAACAAAGTCACATCTTAGTCATCACATTTCAATAATAATAAAGCAGTGAAGTGACTGTTCATGGCAAAGTGCAAGTTTACCAGTGGCCTATGCATCTGCCTTGTATATACCAAACCTTGGTCCTTCGAGTTGCATGTCCTAACACTATACTTACACAGAAAACAATAGACCCCATGATAGAAAAATGCATTACCCAATGAAGTTCAAAACTATATAATTTTGGTGAACTACTTAATTTAGTAACATTATCCTAATATTATATAAACAATTCTTTAGAGCACAAAATGCAAATTAGTGAATTTCAGATTAAATATTTTTTATGTACTATATGTTGTACTTTTGTTAGTATATATTGTACCAATGGTGAAATATCATAATCAAATTAAATACATGATATTTTTAATAATTTTTATGTTATGAAATCTGCAGTGTTTCCACTGCTAGGAATATACCCAAAGAATCCCGAACCACCAATTCCAAAGAACTTAGGCACCCCCATGTTCATAGCAGTGCTATTTATAATAGCCAAGATTTGGAAACAGCCTAAGGGCCCACCAGTAGATGAGTAGATAAAATTACTCTAGTACATTTACACAATGGAATACTACACAGCAGAAAAAAAGAAGGAATCCCTACCTTTTGTGACAGCATAAATGGAACTAGAGACTATTATGCTATATTAAAAAAGCCAGTTGGTGAAAGACAAATGCTATATGATCTCATTAACAAAATAAACTCATGAGCAAAATACAATCAGAGGCATGGAATCATGGAACAGACTGACAACTATAAAGGGGAGGGGAAGGCAGGGATTGACTGAAAGAAAGTGAAGGGATTAGTCAAAGAACATACATGAAGGACCCCTGGACATGGACAATGGATATGGGGATTGACTATGGAAGAGGGAGGGTGGCCTGGGTGGATGAGGGCCAAGGGGAAAAATTGGGAAAGCTGTAATAGTATAAACAATAAAATAATTTTAAAAAAGAAAAATAATAGCTGAAAAATATTTTTTTAATTTTATTTTAATTTATTTTTTCAAATACATTTGTCTCTGCCTACCCCCCACCACTTTCCCTTGCCCCCTCCCACCTTCCCTCCCTCAGCTCTTCCCTTTTGGTTTTGTCCATGAGTCCTTGCTATATGTTCCTTGACTCTCCCCTTCCCTTCCTTGTCCCCGCCCCCCCTCCCTCCTTCCCTCTTGTCTCTGTTGACTTCTTTTCCTTTCGGTGTTGCTGGTCTTGTTTTCCTTGCATCTTTGTTTTGTTGGTTAGGTTCCGCTTATAGGTGAGATCATATGGTATTTGTCTTTCGCCCCCTGGCTTATTTCGCTTAGCATAATGCTGTCCAGTTCCATCCATGCTGTCGCGAAGTTTAGTACTTCTTTTTTTCTTTCTGCTGCGTAGTATTCCATTGTGTATATGTACCATGATTTTTTGATTTGTTAAGCTGAAAAATATTTGAAGAAATAATGTCTCAAACCCCTCAAATTTGGTGAAAGATAGAAACCTGTTTATTCATGTAGATTCAAGAAACTGAGTAAACTTAAAGGAATTGACACCCAGACACATAATCAAACTTATAAAAATTAAAAACAAAGAAAAACTTTTGAGAACAGAGAAAAATAATTAATTATCAATTAGGGAATAATGATTCAAATGACAACAAATTTCTTCTCAGAAACCTGAGGGACAGAAGAAACAGGCAAACATTTTCCAAGTCCTGAAAGTATTGTTAACCCAGAGTTCTTTATCCAGTAAAAAAACATTTTCAGGAAAGAGGTGAAGAAATACTAATAGAATTTGTCACCAGCTGATCTTCTCAAAAAAAAAAAAAATGGCTAAAAGAAGTTCTTCAGACACAAAGAAAATGATAATGAAAAGACATTTGGAACATCACCAATGCAAAAAAACAACAGTGAAATTACACAGATTGCATATTGTACAACATTATTGAAATGACAAAATTATAGTGTCGGAATATAGATGAGTGGTTGCAAGGGGGTTAGGGTTGTGAGTGAGTGTGATTATTAAAATGTAGCCCAAAGGAAAAAAATTTAAAAAGTAAAATATGTTTTTCAGATAGATTGCTATATTGAACATGATGCTAATACACACAAAGTTCTCAAAATTAACCCACAGACATTGCAACCATTAACTAAGGAGTTTTATACATAAAAGAATACTACACTAATGTAGATGTGCAATTTAACTGAATGTTAAAAATGCTTAAAGATTGGTTAAGTGATCAATGAAACTATAGCATCTTATAAGAAGGAGATTGTACAAATAATAACACTAGCACATTACTTATTTTCTGTCTATCTGCAAATAGATTTACCCTGAATTCTATTTATTGTACTTTGCATGATTAAAGGTAGTTGATTTTTCTTTTCGAAGAATTTTTGAACCAGAGTATGATCTTTTGATGAAGACAAATCTGTACTAATCTGTTTTGTGAAATCTCATCATCCCATCACTCTCTTTTGTTCTCATCCCTATTCATTGCTTTACTGAATTTTATACATTAGCTTTTTAACAAGGTTTTTTCTCATCTAATTATCCACTGTATTTTGGGCTTTTGACTATAGAACATCTGGAAATGATTTATTATTGTTATTGTGTCAATTGGTTGATATTAGTGTGAAAGTGGTTTTTGCATGGAAATGTCTTTTTAAATTCTCTTTACGTAATTATCTTTCTTTTTAAATATAATTAAACACTAAATACATAACTCTGATTAATGAAAAAGTCTCCAGTGATCTCATGAGTCTCTACTGAATTATGTTATTTTAATGTCAGGGAACTTTCTTTTTATTCTTGTGTGCAGTAAGTGCCTTTATAAGTGTTTTGTGCATAATAGGCATTTTTTAGTTATTTGAAAACAATCTCCTCTTTCCAATTGCCACAAAATGATGTAATAATCCCATGATTAGTAATAACAAATACATTTGCAGCACTTACTATGCCAAGCTCTGCTTTAAGCTCTTTGCATATATATTAGCTGATTTAATCCTCACAACTCCCTAATGTAGATATTAATCTTATCACATTTTACAGGAACTGAGCAAAGATAATAAATAATTTGCTCAGATGCAGACAGCAAGTAACAGCAGTATTTTGAAGTCAGGGATTGGACACTACAATTTATTTTATATAATACTACCAATTTACATTGAGGAATGAACTCCTGCTGAAAATACTTAACTCTAGTAGAGTTCTCAAAAAATTACTTTTGTGATGGCTCAGTAAAATCAAACACACACACACACACACACACACACTAAAATTTACACAATCCCTCAAAACAGTGTTCTCAGAAATAACTGGTATACAATACAGGGATACATTAAGATGAACCACAGGGGATGGAGGAAAAATACTAGAATTTCTTTTTTATTATATTTGTTAGCTCTGCCTTTTTAATTTTGGGGGTATTTTTGTTATTTTTAAAAATAGGTAAAATACAATATAGTATAATAGTATATGTGACTCATAAATGAGTAATACATAAATATGTGGTAACTTCGTACTTTTATTTTTTTATTTTATTTTTTAATTAAATAATTTATTATTGTTTTTTCCAATACATTTGTCTCTGCCTCCCCCCCACCACATTCCTCTACCCCCTCCCCCGTCTCCCTCCCTCAATCCTTCCCCTTTGGTTTTGTCCATGAGTCCTTGCTATGTGTTGATTGACTTACCCCTTCCCTTCCTTTTCCCCTGCCCACCCCTCCCTCCTTCCGTCTTGTCTCTGTTGATTTCTTTTCCTTTAAGTGTTGCTGGTCTTATTTTCCTTGAATCTTTGTTTTGTTGGTTAAGTTCCACTTATAGGTGAGATCATGTGATATTTGTCTTTTGCCACCTGGCTTATTTTGCTTAACATAATACTCTCTAGTTCCATCCATGCTGTCGCGAAGTTTAGTAGTTCTTTTTTTCTTTCTGCTGCGTAGGATTCCATTGTGTAAATGTACCAAATTTTTTGATCTAATCCTCTACTGATGGGCATTTAGGTTGCTTCCAACACTTGGCTATTGTAAATTGTGCTGCTATGAACATTGGGGTGCATAGGTTCTTTTGAATTGGCATTTGGGGATTCTTAGGGTATAGTCCCAGCAGGGGAATCTCTGGATCAAAAGGCAGTTCCATTTTCAGCTTTTTTGAGGAAATTCCACACTGCTTTCCATAATGGCTGCACCAGTCTGCATTCCTACCAGCAGTGTACTAGAGTTCCCTTTTCTCCACAGCCTCGCCAGCACCTGTTGTTTGTTGATCTGTTTATGATGGCCATTCTGACCGGTGTGAGGTGGTACCTCATGGTGGTTTTGATCTGCATTTCTCTGATGGCTAGTGCTGCTGAGCATCCTTTCAAATGCCTCTGGGCCCTCTGTATCTCCTCCTTGGAAAAGCGTCTTCCCAGGTCCTTTGCCCATTTTTTGATTGGGTCGTTTGTCTTCTTGGAGTGGAGTTGAGTGAGTTCTTTATATATCTTGGATATCAAACCTCTATCTGAAGTATCATTAGCGAATATATTTTCCCATATAGTTGGCTCCCTTTTCATTTTGCTGATGTTTTCTTTAGCCATGCAGATGCTTCTTTTTTTTTTTAGCTTTTTTTTTATACTTAGAAGTAATCTTTTTTTTTTTGCAATTTTTTTTTATTTACTTTTTAAATACATTTGTCTCTGCCTTCCCCCCCACCTCTTTCCCTTGCCCCCTCCCACCTTCCCTCCCTCAGCTCTTCCCCTTTGGTTTTGTCCATGAGTCCTTGCTATATGTTCCTTGACTTTCCCCTTCCCTTCCCTTTCTCTGCCCACCCCCCTTCCCTCTTGTCTCTGTTGATTTCTTTTCCTTTCAGTGTTGCTGGTCATATTTTCCTTGCTTCTTTGCATTGTTGGTTAGGTTCCTCTTATAGGTGAGATCATATGGTATTTGTCTTTCGCCCCCTGGCTTATTTCGCTTAGCATAATGCTATCCAGTTCCATCCATGCTGTCGCTTTTTCAAAGAGGTTCTCTATCCCTCACTCCTCTTCTTCTCCTTCTGGTATTCCTATTATATGGATATTATTGCATTTAAGGTTGTCTTGCATTTCCCTAAATGCCTCTTCATTCTTTTTGAGTCATTTTTCCATTTCTTGTTCTTTCTGGGAGCTTTTTTCTACCTTGTCCTCCATCTCACTGATTCGATCCTCGGCTTCATCCAGCCTGCTTTGGATTCCTTCTACTGTGTTCTTCAATTCAGAAATGATATTCTTTATATCCTCTTGTGTCTTCTTGATAGTTTCTATGTCCTTTTCCATGTTGATATAGTTTTCTGTAAGATCCTGATAGTTTCTCTACAGTTTCTCATAGTTATCTTTGAGCTGGCTGAGCTCATTGAGCTTCCGTAGAACCATTGTTTTCAATTCAATATCTGATAGTTCCGTTGCCTCTATTTCATTTAGCTCTTTCTGTGGGGATTCCCCTTTTCCACTCATTTGGGGGGAACTTTTTTTCCTTCCCATTTTTGTGAGACTCTATTAATTAATTAATTAATTAATTTATTTATTTATATTTGCTTTTGCTTCAATTGATCCGTCTAGATTTCCTGCCTTTGTGGATTAAACTTCTATGGTAGTAGGCGGGTCATTTATTTATTTATTTTTTTCTTTACTTTTCTTTCTGGGTCTGCCTCTGATGATGACAGTTGTTGACCCTATCTGACCTTGGGTCATTTGTTTGAGCCTTCCAGGAATCTACTGTCTGCGTCTGACTCCTGCTTTGGGCAGCTCTGTGACCACTTTGGTCAGGGATCCACTATTTCTGTGGATCGCTCTGCACTCTGACGCTGGTTCTTTGAGCGCACTCCTCCTGCCCAGGACCAGCATACTCGCAGGACCTGGCGCTCACCTGGCGCCCGGGTGTGCTCCCAGGCTCTGGTCAGTTTAGGGTTTTCTATTGTGTGCTTTCCCCACTTTTGGCTCTTTGAGGGCGTGGCCTGCCGACACAAACTGGAGACTAAGGAAATGGGAAGAAGTCAGCTCAGGACTCTCTGGTTAATCCTCCCCAAAGGGTCTCTGGGCAGCTCTGTGATCCCTTCAGCCAGGGATCCACTATTTCTGCGGACTGTAATTGTGAGCCTTCTAGCTCCCACGCCACTTCTGCCTCTTTGGGGGTGTGACCTGCCTGAGCAAATGGGGACTACAGAATGGGGAGGGACTCTGCTCTGGGGATCTGAGATAATCCTCCAGTTTTTTCTCCAACCCCTCCATCTCCAGTCTCTCCTCACGGGTCTCTATGCAGCTGTGTGTCCCCTTTGGCCAGGGATCCTCTATTTCTTCCAGCCAGTCTGCACTCAGTCCACACGCCCACAAGCTCTGTGCAGAGCCCGCAAAAGGCAGGTTAATTGATTCTCTTATGCCTGGGCCAGGTGGTAGCTGCACAGTGGGATGTACGTTATCACCGGGGCTCCACTGGCCACCGCCTCTGTTCTCTTCACAGAGTTTTCCTTGCCAATCTTTCCTCAGGCACCTGCCTACTCTCCTGGCGCCTCTACCCAGAGATCAAGGAAGGCGGCTGCCACTGCAAATTTTGCGTTGGCCCTTTAAATGTGTCTTTGCATCTCCAGCCACCTGTCTCTGGCAGAGAGCGCCCCTAAGCTTTTCGGGGTTGCGTTTTGTCTATGCGTTTTCCTAATTTCAGCTGGGTAGTCTCGGCGTCCCTGTTTGTGGTTCAGACTCTGTTCTTCTCAGGGGGATCTAACTGGCAGTTTCAATGACCCTCTGGTTCTGGTGCCTATGGGCGCTCAGCCCACCCTCTCGAGCCTCCACCGCACTTCTCACCCGTTGGGATGTGTGAGAGTCGAATCCACTGTCTGTCCGCGGCTCCTAGGCTCCTCTCCCTCTATCATGCCACTGTTTTCCAGGTGATTTCTCCACTATTTAGTCGCAACTCCAGTTTGGTCTTGGGAGGAGGTCAGCGTCACTCCCATTCACTCCTCCGCCATCTTTCTCCATACTTTTAAAATACTTTATTAGGATAGTAGCTATAAAGTTTGGAAATAATCATCTTATAGAAACCACCCGGAATTTACAGAAAAGTAACATTTATGACAATAAGACGTATGTCAATCTCTGGTAGAATATGTAAGAGTAGTATTGTTTTATTTTTTTTATTTGTGAGTCTCCGTTTCTCATCTATATAATGAAAATATTAAGAAGTTTATAGTTTTATTTTGATGACTAAATGAATAAAGGGATTGAGGGTAAGAAGTAGGGGTGGGTGGGACAGAGCAAAATGGAGACAACTGTACTTGACCAATACAAAAATAAATTTAAAAAATAAATAAATGTTAAGCATAAATCTACACAATGGCTAATTACTCAATTATTCCTCATTAACACTTTGAAATGGCATTGTGAGCATCTGGGACAAGCCCATATGAGAAATTTTAAGCAGGGAAGCTGCTGGGCCCCTTTATGATAAAGTCAGATAATTTCTAGGAAACAGATAATCTAGATGCACTGTCTCTGCCACTTTACTTCCTGCTGCTGACATTTCTGAAGTGCATAAATAGGCTTTTAGGAAGCCACACTAGACTCTGGCCAGGCAGATTTGAGCTTGATTCAAACAAACAAATTTTTTTTTTTTACTCTGAAAAAGGATAAAGTGGTTTTCTCTTTTCTTTAACAGTCCATGTTTGAAAATCCAAAAGAGAAATCAATTGAATTAATAATTTGACATGTGACTACATCCAGGTAACTGATATTAATATTTTTCTGAAAGTGTCCACATAATTTCCAATATATTTTTTAATGTATTCTCTAAAATCACTTTAAGATTAGCTTTGTAAGCATAAGCAGTAAATTTCCACTAACAATATTAACCTATATTTATATCTCAAACCTGCATATTAATAGTTAAGTAGGTATATAATAGAGTTTCTTCTATTTTTATATTTTCTATAACTAAATATAAAATATGTTCATATTAACATATTATTCAACCTGAGAAATCAGTATTTTGAATATTTCCCAAATTTATTTGACTAAAAAAAATTTGGATTTTGCTCTTTTCCTAACATAGAAAGGAATTAATTTTACTAAATAGAGCGGAAAATATCAAGATACACATTTCTCATTCCTAAATTCTTCAATAACTGAAATCAGCTTATTAGAAAATGCAAAAATAGAAATAAAAGTTTTGCAAATGTGTATTTTCCAAAATAACTTTATTTTACTAAAAGAATATTTATCACAATATAAATATATAATTATATATAATTCTAAGATGCCTGGAATTATTTTATGGATTATTTAACCAATAGAAATAATATAATATATTCATAAGCCTTTCAAGAGAAATTGTACATTGATTTAATTAATGACTTTTAAAAATTGATCTAACAATACCCCCACCACACAACAATGGGACATATGTTACAGTCAGAGGAATGTAGCATGATCACAGGCATGATTATATGCTCTATACACACAAATCTCACACAGTACACATCACTCCCATGTCCTCCCTTCCCTCTACCCCAATTATTTGATGTGCATCCCATTCCTCAGTAAAATCTACGTGAAGATGGGATTGACAAAAGACAAGAAGACATAATGCGAAACTAGCTGTAGCCTCATATTTCATCAGAGGAAGATTCATGAGTCCTTCCAGCAATATAACAGACAAAGTATCTCAAACCACCTTCCCAATACAGACTGGATACAAAACAATTGCTGGATGAAATACAATAAACATTTTTGTAAATTCATAGTTGAGAGTCAAAGAATATAAGGAAAATCTATGAAGAAGATAAATCAAATATGGCTGTTCTGAGCATATTTGCCAACACCAGAAACCTCGAGACTTTGGGTTCTAAAGGTTATAAAGAGGGCAAGAGACAATAATTGTGTTATTTGTGGATTTCAATACTAAAATACATTGACTCCCATATCTGCTCATACAAAAATGTACATATGCATATGTTAGCATTTTAATAATCAAAATTGGAGACATTCTAAACACAGCGACTTAAGCGTCTATCAATATTTACATATATATTGATATACATAAATACACATCATTAGATGAATTCCAGAAATATAAGGATAAACAAATTGCAAAGTATTCATAAAAGTGATACTATTTATAAATGATATTAAAATAGTTAAATAATACTATTTATTGTTTGGAGATATTTATGTATGTAGGCAGGGCATGAGAATCATAGAAACCAATTAGGTAGCTAATAAACTGAGATGCTGAGAGGATAATGTATTTTGATGATGTAATACAACCAGTTTCAATTTTGTTGATAAGGTTTTATTTTTAAACTAGATTGTAAGTATATTGAAATTTACTTTATTATTTTGTTATGTTTTAGACATTTAAAAATAAGTAAGTACATAATTCAACTCATCCCTGAAAAATTCTAGTTCATTTAATTTTAATTGACATCAATTATGCTCTGGGGTAACTTTCCAATGTAATACCAAAAAAAAAAAACTTTACCCAAATCATATTTTCAGACAAATGATTACAATTTTCTTTTTTGAATATGAGTTTAAAATAAATAAATTAAGAATTTGATCAATGATAATATGATATCATAAGGTTGTCACAAACTAATTTTAAAGAGCTTGCACTCATTTTGTGAGAGGAAAACGTCTTGATTTTTAAAGAGTATAAAGTTTATTTGGACTTTTTACTCTTTTTTATTTATTTATTTTTATTGTACTTTTTCATTACCATTTAGTCCCCTTATATTCCCCTCCACCCTCTGAAGTCACCACATTGTTGTCCATGTACAAGAGTCCTTTTTCCTTTTTGCTCAGTGCTGCTCTCTCTGAGTATGTTTCTATTTTGCTTGTTCTTTTAGTTTGTTCATTAGATTCCACATATGAATGAAATCAATGGTATTTGTCTTTCTCTGACAGGCTTATTTCACTTAGCATAATGTTCTCCAGGCCTATCCATGCTGCTACAAAGGGTGAAATTTTCTTCTGTTTTACAAAAAGGTGGTATTCCATTGCGTTAATGTCTTCTAGTTGTTTTATCCAGTCATCTATTGATGGACACTTGGGCTGCTTACATATCTTGGTGATTGTAAATAATGCTGCGAAGAACAGAGGAGTGCTTATGTTCTTTCAAATTAACATTTTGGTTTCCTTAGGATATATTTCCAGAAGTGGGAGTGCTGGGAAAATGATCATTTTCTGTTATCTAACTTTTTAAATTGAACTTCATGTTTTAGGGTAGTTGTAGTTTCATACAGAAATCAAGCACACCAGAGAGGTACAAATGTTACCATCAATCAGCCTACCTTGACACATCATTATCATCCAAAGTCTGGAGTTAACACTCACTCTTGGTGTCATGAATTCTTTGGATTTCGATAAATGTGTTATGGCATGTATAAACCGTTATGCTGTTACGCAATCCTAACACACCTCTGTGTCAATTCATCCCTCCCGCCCCTTTGGTTGTCACCCCTTTTTTGGATGCCTTCCCGAAGATTTTTTTTTAAATAGCTTTGCCTCCCAGAATGTCATATAGTTGGAATCATACAATATGAGTTTCAGTCTGGGTACTTTCAGCTAGTAATATGCACTTAAGGTTGCTCAGATTTTTTCATGGCCTTCTAACATGTTTCTTTTTAATGGGAATGATACTACATTATCTGAATATACTACAGTTTAGTTACCAACTAACTTATTCAAAGACATCTTGGTCACTTTGAAGTTTGGACAGTTATTAATAAGGCTGCTATAAATCTCTATGTGTGGGTTTTTTGTGGACATAGGTAAGTTTACAGTCCCTTTGGATAAAAACCAAGTTCATTTGCTGAATCATATGATAACAATATATACAGTTTTATAAGAAAATGCCAGTTTTCCCAAGTACCTGTACCATTTTGCATTCCTACTAGCAATTAATGAGATTTCCTGTTACTACACATTTTCATCAGCATTTGATTTCAGTATTCTGATATTTGGCCATTCTAATAGGGTATGTAAAACATCCCATTATTGTTTAAATTCACATTTTCTGATGATATATGATACAGAGCTTTCTTTCTTTCCCTTTCCTTCCTTCTCTTTTTCTTTCTTTCTTCCTTCCTTCCTTCCTTCCTTTCTTTCTTTCTTTCTTCCTTCCTTCCTTTCTTTCTTTCTTTCTTTCTTTCTTTCTTTCTTTCTTTCTTTCTTTCTTTCTTTCTTTCTTTCTTTCTCTGTTTATTTATTTTTGGCTTGAGAGAGGTTTCTATTGCCTCTAGCCTCACTACTTCACTCTTGTTAGTGTTGATTTTGCTATAATCTCTTCCCTTTTTTATACTTCTCAAGTTATAGTTTTTGTTTGTTTCTGAAAGATTTTTTCCATTACTATTTATTCCCTATACCTCCTCATCTCCCACAATCCCCACACTGTAGTCCATGTCCGTGAGTCCTTTTTCCCTTTTGCTTAATCAATGGAACATATTTCTTCTGCTTATCTACCACATGCAAATCTTCTTTGGTGAGGTGTCTGTCCAGGTCTTAGGCCCAATATTTTTCAATCCTTTTTATTATGGTAAAATACACATAAAATTTATCATTTAACAAGTTTTAAATGTGAAGTTTAGTGGTTAAATACTAAACCACTAAAGTCATGTTGTATAAAAATTGAGCAAAAAAGGAAAAAGGATTCATGGATATGGACAACAGCGTGGGGATTGTAGGGGTGCATTATAAAGGGACTAAATCATAATGGGAAAAATAATTTAAAAAATAAATGGAATCATATAGTATGTAAAAACAATTACCACTATCCATCACCATGACTCTTTACATCTTGTAAAACTGAAACTATATACCTATTAAACAATAACTACACATTTTCCCTCAACCCATCCCTTGGCAGCCACAATTCTACTCTCTGTCTCTGTGATTTTGACTTCTTTATGATCCTCTTATAATGGAATCATACAGTATTTATCTTTTTTGTGACCGATTTGTTTCATTCGGCAAAATATCCCTAAACTACATCCATGTTATAGCATAATATCAGATTTTCCTTCCTTATTAAGATTAAATTAAATTACAGAATTTCTTCATTACAGCTGAATGATATTTAATAATATGTGTACAGGGGGCACCAATAAAACTCTGGAATTTTTATATTAAAATGGTTTATTTATTCTTATATATTTAAACTTCAGTCACCTCCAAAGTACTCTCCATCTTATGCATAGCAAGACTTTTTTCCACTACTCAAAACAGCTTTTGAACTCATCAGTTTTGATGCCTCTTAGTGCTTCTGCTGTTTTTATATTTCACCTCTTCCGCACTGGCAAAATGTTCCCCTTTTTCATCTGGGGAAAAAACAAAACAAACACAAAAGTTGCTTGGGGTGAGATCAGATGACTTAGGGAGGGTGGGGCACAGGGTCATGTTGTTTTGGGTCAAAAAAATGCTGAACACGCAGTGCATTATGGGCAGGTGCACTGGTAAATCAATCATCATGAAATGGGCAAACACGTTGGAAGAGTCTTAAAAAAATTTACTGAAGCCAAATGTAGCCTCTCACAATAATACCAGCTGGTACACTGATACAGATGGGTTCCTACAGTACTCAACTACCAGAGGAAGCCTGTACTACAAGGGGCCTGCCCTCCAGAAGATAATTCTGGATCGTTAGGGGTCTCTCCTCATATAGCATATTTTGTTTATCTGTTCATCTGTCGGTGACAAAAGAATGGCTACCATATTTTTCTATTGTGAATAAAGCTGCTATGAAACTGGGTGTACACATATTTCTTTGAGACTCCTCTATTAATTCTTGTGGGTATATACTCAGAAGAGGAATTGCTAGATAATATGGGAATTCTATTTTTAATTGTTTAAGTTACCTCTGTAATATTTTCCACACCAGCTGAACAGTTTTACATTCCCACCAACAGTGAACAAGGATTCGAGTTTCTCTACATCCTTACCAACAATTTTTTTTTAAGTAATCACCTTAAACAGACTGAGATGATATCTCATTATAGTTCTAAATTACATTTCCCTAATGATCAGTGATGTTTAAATATCTTTTCTGTGTTTATTAAACATGCACATATCTGTTTTATTAAAATATCTATTTAAGTCTTATGCCCATATTTGAATTGAGCTGTTTGATTGTTTTGTTATTAGGTTTTAGGATTTCTCTATATATTCTGGTTAATTTCTTAGCAGATACATGATTTGCAAATATTTTCTCCCATTCTGTGGGCTGCCTTTACTTTGTTGACAGCATCTTTTAATGCACAAATCTAATTTTCATCATCTTAAGGAAAATGCTTTTAGTTTATCTCCTATGATTATGATGTTTGCTATTGGCTTGTCATATATCGCCTTTATTATGTTGAGGTCTATTCCCACTTTGCTGAGAGTTTTTATCATGTGTGTTCTAGAATTCATCAAATGATTTTTCTGCATTTATTGATATTATCATATATTTTTATACTTCATTTTCTTCATGTGATGTATCACATTAATTGATTTGCAGATATTATACCAACTTTGCATCGCAGGAATAAATCCCACTTGATTAGGGTGTGTGATCATTTTAATGTATTGCTGTACTCAGTTTGCTAATATTTTGTTGTGGACTTTTGCATCTATATTCATCAGGGATATTGACCTATAATTTTTTTGTAGTGGCTTTTTTCTGGTTTTAGTATTAGGGTAATGCTGGCCTGGTAAAATGAGCTTGGGAGTCTTCCCTCATGAATTTTTTGGAATAGTCCTGGCTGGCTTCTGGCCCTGGGGTCACACTCAGCACAGGGGTCTCTACCCCAAGACTATGGACACACTGACTGAAAAGGCTTTCTTTTTAACCTATAATCTCTAATCTATCTGGAATTTCCCTTTGAAATAATCAAAATTCTATTTTAGATAAAAAGAAGAATATGTGAGTGGATACAAAAAGTCACCTATTACAAGGTTCCATTTATAGGAACTGCCCAGAATAAATAAAAGAACAGAGACAGAAAGCAGATCAAGGGCTGCTAGGGGCAGGAGGAGTGGGGAGTGAGTACTTCTGGTGCTGGGTTTCCTTTCGGGGTGACGGAATATCCTGCAACTAGACAGCAGTGGTGATGCTTGCACAGTGTTGTGAGTGTACGTCATGCTCAGGAACGGCACAATTTAATATACAAACAATAACTTTTATTTATTACTTAAAATGAATCACACCATGGAAAAACAAAGGATAAAAAGAGAAAAAAAGAAGAGAATACAAGAACCCCCTAAAACCTAAATAATAAAAATTAAAAAAAAAACAGAAAACTGAACTACACACCATGGAGAAAAGGAAAACATAAAAAGAAAAAGAAAATGTCAAAGAATGAAGATAAAACACGTTCTTCTCATGGGAGAGGAAGAGCAGCAAGTTCCACAGGCGGCCCAAGAGCTGGCCCTGCTGTGTCTTCCATAGGCAGCTCCTCCTCTGTGGCAGGAGCCAGAGCAGGTGCAGGTTCAAGGGAGGGCTCATCGGGCAGGGGTGGAGGGACCTCCGTCAGGTCAGGAGATGCTGCACAGGCCGGCCCTGGATCTAGAGCTGCAGCTGGAGGGGCTGCAGGAGATTATGATCACTGGAGGTGGACACCCTTCTAGGTCTGGAGTCGCCTGGTCCACCCCTGCATCAGACTCCTTGGGATGTAGGACAGGTGTTGAAGCAGGAGCCGGCTCTGCCTCCTGGGCTGGTGCCGGAGTTGTGAGACGAGAAACGATCACCCACCTGCCTCCATTTCCATGTGCCCCAAAGACAGGACACAGCCAGAGCCCAGGACCCACCCCAGGACATCGTTCCCACAGACAGTCCAACATACTGATGGCCTGAGGCCTGTTTGTTCTTAGCCAGCCTTTGCAGGTGCTCCCGATTAGTCTGGCACTGACCACTCCCCCTGAAGCTCACACGCACCTGCACCTCCCTCCCACCTTTCTCTCCCTCTCCTCACCATGGGCCTCCGCCTCCTTGAGCTCTAGATCCTCCAGCCCAGTTTGTTTAATGTGGGCACCTTGCTGCAGATTGGAGATGGAAATTGTGAGCTGGCTGTGGAGCCTGAGTGGAGTCAGGGGAGGTGTCTTTCTCCAGTCATGCATGGGGCCTGGGTCCCCAGACCCTGAAGTGGCCACAGTAACCTCTGTCCTTCTTTGGCCCTCGGTGATGTAGCACATCTTCCCTTTGCTAGTGATGATGGGGCGGGGGTCTTCGCCCACGAGCTGCTGTTCCTCTGTACCTGGGTTGAGCTCTGCAACGACAGTGACCTGCAGTCAATCCAGCGGCCTCAAGCCCTGCCTGGACCTAGTGGCTGCTGCTTCTGCCCACTGGACCTCCTGCTCCCAGATCAGGACCAAACCTGTGTCTGCACAAACCTCCACCCAGGGAAGACGAGTTTCACTTCCAGGGCTCGGAATAATCCTCGGGCAGAGGGTGCCGCCCACACTCCGCGTCCACCCAGCCAGCCTTGGACTGGTGTGTGAACATGACCGGCCCACCAGGCATCTGACCTCTCCTCAGCCTGTTCCTGCTTGGGCAGGCCCTCTCCACATGAACCCCCTTACACATGCACATATATACACACATAGAAGGGGGCATAGAGCTGCTAAGGTGGGACTGGAGTGGTGGCCTGGCCTGAACCAAACCGCCCTGGACCAACCACCCTGTGTTACCTCTGAGTCCTGCTGTGAGAAGGCCCACAGGCCTCTGGGATGAGTGTGGACCCAGCAGTGGCCAGAGTGAAACATATTATCATCTCTGACTCTTTTGAGGCCATAGCCTATGGACACTGGCAGACAACAAGAAAACATCCTGTTGGGGGCAAATATCTGTAGCCAAATGAGTGGGGTAGAGGCAGTTTCAGAATGGGGCTGCCTGGTTACTAGGGTTCCAAGTTCTTTTGTGCTCCATCACCAGGAAGTGCATGGGTCTTCTACTTGGAGCATCTCCTCAGACAAGAGCAGTGACTTCTTTTTTTTTTTTTTTTGCACCATATTTTTATTGTATTTTTTCCATTACCATTTATGTCTCTTATACCCTTTCTCCCTGCAGTCACCACAATGTTGTCCATGTCCATGAGTCCTTTTTCTTTTGCTGGATCCCTCCACCCACTAACCCCACCCCATAGCTGTCATCCTGATCTCTATCTATGAGTCTGTTTCTGTCTTGCTTGATAGTTCATTTTGTTCATTAGATTCCACATATGAATGAAATCATATGGTATTTGTCTTTCTCTGACTGTCTTATTTCACTTAGTATAGTGTTCTCCAGGTCTATCCATGTTGACACAATGGGTAAAACTTTCTTTATTTTTACAGCCAAATAGTATTGCACTGTGTAAATGTCCCATAGTTGTTTTAGACACTCATCTACTGGAAGACACTTGGGCTGCTTCCATACTTTGGTGATGGTAAATAACACTGCAATGAACATAGGGGTGCATATGTTCTTTTGAATGAGTGTTTTGGGTTCCTTTGGATATAGTTCCAGAAGTGGCATTGCTGGGTCAAAAGGTAGCTCCATTTTTAATTTATGGAGGTATTGCCATACTGTTTTCCACAGTGGCTGCACCAGTCTGCATTCTCACCAACAGTGTGGAAGGGAACCCCTTTCCCCATATCTTCACCAGCACTTGTTGATTGTTGAGTTATTGATAGTAGCCATTCTGACAGGTATGAGGTGATACCTCATTGTAGTTTTAATTTGCATTTTTCTGATGTTGAGCATCTTTTCATGTGTCTATTGGCCATGTTATGTCCTCTTTAGAGAAGTGTCTATTCAGGTCCTTTTCCCATTTTTTAGTTGGATTGTTTGACTTTTTGGTGTTGAGTTTTATCAGTTCTTCATAAATTTTGGATATTAACCTCTCATCAGATGTATCAAGAGGCTTTATGTTAATGACTTTGGGATGTTTCCTCTGGGAGTTTTCACTCACCCCTCATGCTCTTCAAATCCTCTCTGATGCTGAGGTTGAAGGGAGTGATGAGAGTTTGTGGTATTGTTGAGGATAGAAGATAATGGAATTAAAATATTGATTATTATAATAAAGCAAATAAAGTGTTTGTTCAACTAATATTGATGACTAAAAAATACTGAAAAGGGAGTAGATTAAACAAGCTCAGAGACAGTCAAATGACTGGCAAGGAAAAGCATTAGGCTTTGTCATTACTGGTCCCATCAGTATCATTGGACCATTACTTCAAGTTTTTTTTAAACTGTTTTTGGTTCAAATTTTAGGACTATTTCAGCAATATCAATATGACAACAATTCCAAAACCCTTATTTTAAGAGAGAGTGTTTTAAGGGAGATCTATAAAGGACAGTCAAGTACAAAATTGTAACACAGCTCGGCATATTGGAAATTATTTTTTCAAAGATAATGATAAAAATTTGGATTCAAGTAAACAGGCTGATAAAATTGGATTTTCTGATAATTTTAAGGGACTTTTAAAAGGAAAATTGCCATACGTATCTTGCTTCACATACACAGTCTGGTGGATTATCAACTTTGAGAGGATTTTACTCAGCTCTAAACTATGTTGAATATAAGTTAACCTTTCATGATTCAAAAGCCATCTAAAGATATTACAACATTTAAAAATAAGTATTATGTACATTGTAAAAGAGAAGCTGAGGAATAAGAGCTAATGTAGGTTTCTGTAGATAAAATACTGCACAAAATAGGTTTATTCCATTTTGTAAACTCTGTACTTACCTTCAATTACTTAGCTCATTAAATATAAATATTATAGTAACTATGATAATAGAAATGTATCATTATATAATCAAATACTAATAGATTGTGAGAGAGGTTTATTTCCAACACCTCAAAATGCTTGAAGATGCAATAAAATCAATTATAGCACATATGCTTTTGGAATTATAAATCCACACACACCCATGTACAGCTATTAATGCTTGTGATACACATTTCATTCACTTAACCTTACATGTAAGACAATTGTCTGTTTTATATGCAGGACCTCACCTGCTCTGTCTACAGAGGTGATGTAAAATTTCTTCTTGAATAACAATAAATCATGTTAATTCAGCTCTAGTCAAATGAAACATGGTAGAGAGGATGAAGAATGAATAGGAATGAGAATGGTCAAAACAAACTATGATAAAAGGTGGCCCAGTTGAAGTGATGCACTATAATATTGGGTTAAGTACTTCCAGTTATGAAACAAGAACTCATATCAGCAGTGGTGTTCATATAATCATAATAATCTATTCATAGCAAAACAGGATAAACTAATTTTGTATGTTTTGATTTTGTTACAGTATTTTCTTAGAAATTCAGTGAATACAACTCAATTTGTTTCAAAATGAGGTGAAAATGGACCACCTGCCAAAGATTAATGAGGAACAAATAGATTGCATTGGCGCTGCAAGTAGAGCCCACAGATTGATGAAATAAGAACCTACCTTATTCAGCCCTGTTTTCACCACATTCTGTTTTCAAAGGGATGCTAAGTGAAATATGTAAGCTGCTATTCCCCTAAAGAGAGTTTCTTATCCATCTTGGCAGACTTGCCATTTTTGGCCCTTACATTCACTATCAAAGTGGCATCCGGAAAATGAACGTGCATATTATCTTGTATATTTCTTTGCATTTTCTACGTCCCCAAATATGTTTCTCAAAAAGCTTAAGAAATTAATAAACAAAAGGAGAAACATGAGGCTTTTTTTGGCAAATGTAAAACAAAATTTTAGGAATCCTCTATTTGACAAATTAAATTTCAAACACTTGGGAGATGATAATCCCTGGTTTCTCAGTATTATTTCTTGAATAAATTAAAGCTTTTGATCCAAGTCTCTGCACAGTTAAAGGCTATGGGTCCCAGCCATGACCGAAATGACTGAATCTAACATGCCTATTTAGTACCCTGTAATCAGTTCATGGCTTCAACACAATGTCCTTTCTTAGTGGTGAATAAGAGGTTCTGTTGGAACAAATCCAGCACTTTATTTAGAAAGGTTTTGTGTGTGACTCTTAATCTTTATCAAAGTGTAATTGGACACGGAGAAAAACAGATTGTTTGTTGTCAAATGTATGATAGGCACTGTAACCGAGAGCCAGGAAAAGACATGATTCATTGGTTTTAATAATGTTCAGATAAACCATCCCAGAGAATATCATGTAAAATAAATATTATGTAATATAAAGGAAGTATTTTAGATAACAGAATTATTTTTGGAATGTCTGCTTCCAAGATAAATTGACTTGGTTCTGAATGTTACTTTTAATTTACTTGACTGTAATTTACTGTAAAAAGAAATTCTTTGCTGATTATTTGCTAAAACATTTATAAACTGATAAGACTTTCAAGATACATTTTTTTCCTTTGATAAAGTATAAAGAGGGGAAAAAGTATATTCTATAGACTTAATATAACAGGTTTATTTATTAATCCATAAAGCATTGTCTAATCCAGCCATTTTCAACTGGTGTGGCACGAGAGGCAAACAGATGTGCCACAGAAAATTTTAGAACATTCAATAGATGACTATTTAGTCAGGGGCACTGACCTCTTTTCCCTTCAGGGCTGTCCAACCTTTTGGCATCTCTTTGCCACACTGGAAGAAGAAGAGTTGTCTTGGGCCACACATTAAATACGTTGCAACATGTAATCACAAAAAAAAATCTCATAGTATTTTATGAAAATTTACGATTTTGTCTTAGGCCACATTCACAGCCATCCTGGGCTGTATGCAGCCTGCAGGTTGTAGGTTGGACACCCCTGCTTTAGACTGTCAAATTTTAAAAAATGACAACAGCAAAAATAACAATAGTTGTCCATTGTGGATGAGTCAAAATTATACTTATTTTTTCAGATTGGCAAAAATATATCTTCTGGTGTGCAGCCGAGTTTCAGTAATTAGTTTATGTGTGCCTTGAGATGAAAAAGTTTCAAAATTGCTGATCTAATCCATACTATGCCATAGCGTATGACCTTGAACCATACCACAGCTAATCCTACTTGTCCACCTGCCTTACAAAGCATCATTAATATTTCTCTTTTCATTATTTGAAAGATAAAGGACCTGAATGCTGAGTTGCTTTGCAGCAACATGATCTTGGAAATTTTCCATTCTTATCAAAATAAATATCTAATGACCTCCAAATTTCATCCACTGTTATTTTTTTCTTTCCCAGTCCTCACCATATTAAAGATACAAGGTCTGTATAGAAGATACCCAATCATGAAATATGAAAAGTAGAGACATTTACTGAAGAAGATACAAGAAACAAATAGATAGGACAATGATACCTCAGTCCCCTTCAAAGTAGGCACTTTGGGACCTGACACAGTTCTCCCAGTTGCCATCCATTGCTCCATTGTATTTTCCTGAATCTCAATGATAGCCTAAAATCTCTTTCCTTTCAAAGGTGGTTTTAGTTTTGGGAAAAGCCAGAAGTCACAGAACACAAAATCTAGGCTAGAGGAGGGCTGAGTCACCTGGGTGATTTGATGTGATGCATGAGCAGGCACGTTGTCATGATGAAACTTCCAATCTTCACCCATTGCCCATAGCTGCGGCCTTCTGAATCATCCGAATAGTTTCCATGGAGGAATGTTCAAGCTTACCACAAAATTGGATGCAGAATCATTGCTCTACCCACTTGGTCATTTTGAATGCAACAGCTGCACAAAAATATACATGCTAACTCAATGACATCTACCACCCCTACTGACTAGTACAGTGAAGTTGTCATTGTTCAAACATGCAAATTCCAGTCCACTCTTCTTGGCTGCCAGGTTACATCAATGTCACATAAATCATTCTCATATTAACAATGACTGGACTTTTTCCAGGCAGACTTTCATATATAGGTTTATTCACTATAAGTGAAAGAACTATATTAAATAATATTCCCTCCATGAAGGAAATGATAGGCTTGACTTCATTAAAATCGAAACTTTTTGCTATTTGAACCTAAGTGTGAAAAGAATGGCCAATAAACACATGGAAAGATGCTCACATTATGAACCATTAGAGAAGTGCAAATCAAAACTGCAATGAGATACCTTAACGGACCCACTAAAATGCTTATAATTTAAAAAGCAGACAATAACAAATATTCCTGAGGATGTGGAGAAATTGGAATCCTCATTCATTTGATTATGAGAATATATGGCACAGCCACTTTGGAGAACAATTTAACAGTTTCTCTAAATGAATAACATAGAGTTGCCATATTATCTGGTGATTTTACTCCTAGGTTTACTCATGAGAAATAAAAACATATGTCCACAAAAATGTGTACACAAGTGTTTATAGCTTGGCTGCATTTCTTTCTGGGATCTCTAAAGTAACTTTATTTCCTTGTCTCTCAGTTTCTGTAGGCTACCTGAATTTCAGATGCACAACTCTATCTCCAAAGCCAATCATGATAATGACTGGTAGAGTTTTATCATTCAGATTCTTACTCTTCTGCCTCTCTTTCTCACTTCAAAGGACCCTTATCATTGCACTGGGCAAACCTGAATAATCCAGGATAATCTCCACCATCTCAAGTCAGCTGATTAGCAATTTGCTCATTCTGTAACTTTAATTCCCCCTCTGCCACCTAACATAACATATTCACGGGTTCTGGGATTTAGAACATTGACATCTTTAGGGAGCAATTATTCTGCCTACTAAAGATCATTTACATTTTTCTATTCATTTTTATAATTTCTAAATGATTATTTTAAAAGTAAGTCTCACTTCAACAGATGTCACTAAACAAAAATGACCATTTGTACTTTTTCATGTATTCAAAGATTCATAAATTTCTTTTTAAATGAATGGTTCATTTAAAAGACACTCAAAATATTTAAACATGGGAAAATCCTTAATATATCAAACAGATACACACACACATTTGTGTATAAGTGTTTGTGAATATTACTATTTAGTAACTTATTTATTTAGAAATAACAGATAGGAACTTAGACCATAATGTTGGCTGGAATGATTTATCTTCGGGGACTGGATTGCAACTATAAAATGTGTGTGTGCATATTTGTTTGAATATGTGCAGATGTATCTTTATGCTTTTCCACATTCCAGTAACTGCATTTTACTCTTATTGTTAGACAAAATGTTAAAGAGATTTTAAAATTGAAGAAATAATACAGCACATGCTATACACAAATGAAGGAGTTAACCAATTTTTGTTTTTTAATAGTTTGTGCACAAGGAATATTTTTAGCAAGGGACAAAAAAGTTTTGTCTTGTGTGATATAACTGACCAAGAGTGTATTATTAAGAAGGATTTGTAGACCCTGTTGTTGATCGGAGGGAAAGAATTATGACTGCGGTAATGAATGCTACGCATGGGGCCATATTTTAGCACTTACAGTATTTGCTCATCACTTCTGTTTTAAATCAGTGGGGTACTAATTTATACACCAAACACTATTTTCTAACACTCCTTTTGCTTAAAATTAAATGGTGCTTTAAAAAATCTAGATAACATTTTATGTTAAGAAGAGGATCATAGGCATATGTGATTAACAATTTTAGAAAATTTATAGTTAGAAGCTCCAACACATATTAATATTACCTTATGAAAAGTAATCAAAGAAAAAAACTAGAAAAAATGCACTCATGAGAGGCAGGGTTGGTCTGGACTATGCCTAGTATTAAGGCATAAGATTTTAAAGAGAGGCAGAAGCAAGGAAGAGAAGCAAAAATCAATTGGGTGGTCTGCAGGTCATGAGAATGAAAATGAATGGAGACTTGTAGGGTGGGTATATGCTAACGTGAGGAGAAAGAGAATTGTCTTTTTTCCCCATGGCTAGGATTTGTCCACCTATCAGATATAAGCATTTAAAGTTTTCTTTATTTTGAGGACATCACGGTTACGCAGCACATAAAACTGTAACTCTATCGCATGATACCAAACAAATTGAGAATCAGACAGATGGACAAACTCCAGCTCAGTAAGAGTGCAACAGTTCTGAAGGCTACTGTATGAACACACATTCTATGGAATTATAGTACTTCTTGATTTCATATTCACACTTGGGCATCTTTTCTTTTTTTTTACTACTTACATCAAATGTAACCCAAGATGCCCACTCCTTTCACCAGGTCAGCTACAGAGATGGACAAAAGGTGCTCTCGAATATTATCTTCAACTCTAATTCTTATGATGCTTAATTTAGAATGGAAAGGGTAATGGTTCATCATAAAATTTTTATAAACCTATCAATTCAGCTATACATTATATTTCTAGAGCTCTAATATCATTTGTAGTTAGAATTATATTATCATCTTATTAAACCACAGACTATGTATTCTATGCCATATTAATTTAAATTACTACATCATACATTTTTATACTTGTACAGTCTTTATTGTTTTTATATTTTATATACATTTAACATTTTTAGACATTCTGGATCAGGTAATTGATTGATGTATTTAAAACGTGAATTGAGTATTCATAATGAACAAGGTACTGTGTTGAATCTAGGGCATAAAAATCTCAGTTGACATATATTTTCCTCTCAAAAATAGTTTCTTATTTTATATTATTTTTTGACTGAGAATTGTGTTTATTTCAGATTTTTATATTTTCTTTAATTAAAAATTTTTAAAAATGTACAAAAATGTTAAAAGTGGGGGAAAAAGGCCTACCTTGATTTCTACCCCACTCAGAATCTTCCAGGGAATTATCTTTCCTTTCTTTTATTTAAAATTATATTTTATTCATTATGCTATTATAGATGTCCTGATTTTTCCCTCTATGCTCCCCCTCCTCCCAGCACTCCCCACTCCCTCAGGCAATCATCCAACCATTATTCATGTCCATGTGTCATGCATATAAGTTCTTTGGCTACTCCATTTCCTATACTGTACTTTATATCCCCATGACTATTCTGTAATTACATATTTGTATTTCTTAATCCCCTCACCTATTCACCCATGTTCCCCCATTCCTTCCTATCTGGCAACTATCAAAATGCTCTCTGTAGCCATGATTCTTTCTTTGTTCTTGTTTGCTTAGTGTTTTGTGGGCTTTTTTTTTTATATTTAATTGTTAATAGATTGGTATTTTTTGTCTTTTTATTGTTTATAGTTTTGATCTTCTTATTTTTCTTAAGTAAGTCCTTTTAACATTTCATATAATGGCTTGATGGTGATGAACTCCTTTAGTTTTTTCTTGTGTGGGAAGCTCTTTACTTGCCCTTTGATTCTAAATGAAAGCTTTGCTGGGTAAAGAAATCTTGGCTGTAGGTCCCTGCTTTTTCATGACTTTGAATATTTCTTGCCATTTCCTTCTAGCCTACAAAGTTTCTTTTGAAAAATCAGGTTACAGTCTTATGGGGACTCCCCTAAAGGAAACTAACTGCTTTTCTCTTGTTGCTTTTAATATTGTCTCTTTATCTTTAGCCTTAGGTATTTTAATTATGATATGTCTTGGAGTGGGCTTCTTTGCATCCAATCTGGTTCAGGAGTTTCTGTGCTTCCTGTATTGCCTGTCTATTTCCTTTACCAAATTAGGGAAGTTTCCTGTCCTTTTTTTTTTCAAAAAGATTTCCAATTTATTGCTCTTTCTCTTCTCCTCGCACCCCTGTGATGTGAATGTTGGACTTCTTGAAATTGTCCCAGAGGCTGATTAGACTATCCTTATTTTTTTGGATTCTTTTTTCTTCATCTTGTGCTGTTTTTATTTTTTATTTTACTTTATTTTATTCATTTATTTATTTTTTATTTTTTATGTTCCAAATCATTAATTTGATTCTTGGCTTTATCCATTCTACTGTTGTTTCCCTGTACGTTGTTCTTTATTTCAATTAGTGTATCCTTTTCTGACTGGCTCTTTTTTATGCCATTGAAGTTCTCACTAAGTTCCTTAAGCATCCTTATATCCAGTGTTTTGAACTCTACATCTGATAGGTTGCTTATCTCCATTTCATTTAGCTCTTCTTCTGGAGTTTTGATCTGTTCTTTCACTTGGGCCATGTTTCTTAGTCTCCTCATTTTGGCAGCCTCCCGGTGTTTCTTTTCTGTATTAGATAGAGCTGCCTTGACTCCGTGTCTTGGTAGTATGGCCTAATGTAGTAGGTGTCCTGTAGGGTCCACTGGCACAGCCTTCCCTATTACCCAAGCTGGGTATTTGAGGTGAACCCTTCATGTGGGCTGAGTAACCCCCTCCTCTTGTAGTTGAGCCTGTGTTGCTGTTGGCAGATCAATGGGAGAGATTTACTCAGGCCAGTCAGCTGCAAGGATTGGCTGTAACCACTTACCATCAACCTTGCCCTCCATGGAGATCCGCTGTGCAGGGGCAGAGTGGTGGTGCTCTGACATGATCTGTAGCTGTCCAGTGAGTGTGCTGGCCTTGGGGTTTCCTGGGTGATGCAGGCCAAGTTCAGCCCCAAACTGTGGTTTGCCTGGGACCACCCTGCCTGAGCTATAAAGCAATCTGAGATGGCTGCTACTCATGTTGAGCTTGAAGATTCCCAGATGAAGCCAGGCTATGAATCTAGGCTGGCTGCCACTAGTGCCAGGCCTCAATCTCACCAAGGCCATCTGTTGCTTGTTTTAGAGGATTTAGGAAGTTGTGAAGCATGAGCTAAAACTAGCCATTCATATGGAAAACCAGCTTGGGTGGGCCTGTAAATCACCCACCAGAGTTTCCAACTCATAGCAAGTAGGGCAGAGTCTCTGGGGATCTTCAAGGCAGGTCAATCTGTGTTAATAAGGCTGATGGATTCTCAGATACGGCACCAGCTTGCTGGCTCTATGGGGGAAGGATTTAGGAAAGGGACAATGGCCTCTGCTCACCTTGACGCCAGGCATTTTAGTTCCTCCCTTTATGTCACTGGTGCCTTTCAAGCTGCTAACCTGGTGCTGGAACTCAGAGAGAGCAAGTCTGAGTAGAGGAGTCTGTGTGTGGGTTCTTTAAGAGGGACTGCTTGGGGCTCTGGAAGTTTCTTCCACAGACTCAATCCCTGCTGGTGTTTGCAGCCAGAAGTTGTGAGGACTTATTTTCTTGGCACTGGAACCCTAGGCCAAGAAAAGTGGAGGGCAGGAGGCTGAGATTCCTCACTCCCATGATATCCTTCCCAAATTTTTATAAACCACAGGTGGTTGAAGGACCAGCCCATTTCACATCTGTGCCACTCCTACCAGTCCAGATGGATGTGGTTTTTTTCATTCCGTAGTTGTCAGATTTCCATTCAACTCAATTTCTGATGGTTCTGAGGGACAGTTGTTTAATATTTTGGTTGTAATTTTGATGTGCTTGTGCGAAGAGGCGAGCCAGGTCTGCCTATACCATCATTTTTGCCGGAAGTCCCACAATTTCATAGTTTAGATGATGTGAACTAACAGCCAGGGAATGGATTTTGCCTCTAATTAGTCTTTCCATATATTTTTTCATGGATTCTTACTAATTTTTACACTGAAGTATTTATTTCAATATTTGATTTTAAGATCTTATTTTGTTTGACGAGCTATTATTGATTCTAGTGTTTCATGTGTTTTTGGTAAAATTGCTTTAACTTAATATAGTTTTGTATTTTCATATATACAAGCTACTAAAAGATTACTCAAAATTATCACAATGTAGCCCTGGCTGGGTGTCTCAGTTGACTGAAGCATTGACCTGTACACCAAAAGGTTATGGATTGTAATCCAGTCAGGGTTCATATCTAGGTTGCTTGTTTGATCTCTAGTCAGGATACTTATGGGAGGTGACCGACTGATGTTTCTCACGTAGATGTTTTTGTCTCTCTCAACCTTTCTCTCTCTCTAATATTAATAAACATATACTTGGGTAAGGATTTAAAAATTATCAAAATATATTTTCATGTGTAAAGTCAGAAATATATTATGATCACTTATAACTTATAATAATAATTTTGATTAGTTTCTTTATCCAAGAAATAGTTAATGAGTACTTGCTATGAGTTGGAAACTCTGGTGCGTGATTGGAATTCATCAGTATACAAAAAAAAAAAAATTAGTCTTTTTAGCTTTAACCTTCACAAACTTTCTTTCCAGGAGAGGTAGGAAATGGTAAGTAGGGCTCAGGAAAAGAAAATTATGTAATTGTACTATAATAAGTATAATGGGAGATTTACTGGGTATAACAGCACCTAAAATAAATACCTAGCATAAATATGGGACAACAGACAAGGCATGGCATCAGGGAATTTTTTATGTAATTCTGAATCTGCTTGTGTTTTAAAATAAAAATTGTGGCATTTATAAGAGGTGTGGGTAGGGCTATTTAAGTGAGAAGAATTGCTTTATTTTAAAACAGTGATATCATATATATTATTATGCCTTTTGAGGAATCTTGCTATTTTCTTTTTTTAAATAAAAATTTATTTTAATTCTAGAGGAAATATGCTTGTGAATAAATACCTAGTGGTGGAAAAAGTACACAGATTATATGCTTTAATGGAATTTACAATCCAAAGGACTACTTAAATTACCTTCTTTAGTCTTGAATGTCTTATTTCACTAGATAATTATACAAATATATGTTGAAATTTATTACATATAAAATATCACATTGAATAGAAAAATTAAGAATGAACAAAATTGTATTTTAGATAAGCATGCTTTTTTATTACAGAAAAAATTTAGCTTTTTATTGAATTGTTCAAATAATGTATCAGGAAATATACCTATCCTATGTTTTTCTTTTCTATATATTAACTGTGTATATATATTTTTCTATTGCTGTAGTAATCACCTTTGTTTACTATGTTGATGCCTTTGTCATTTCTGAATTGATACATATTTTTATCTTAAATATATAGAAATAGGAAGAGAAAGAGGCTGACAGCAATACTGAAAATTTTAGAATATTTGAGTGCTTATTTAAAAACATGTTAAATTTCTTCCATATTCTACTTTACTAAAATGATGTATGCATTCTTCAATAATAAAGTAAACAAGTAAAGAGATTTTTTTCATGTGTAAGTGACACAGAACAAAGTCAAAGGCACACCAATGATGTAGACAGAAGTCAATATAATCTGATGGTCTCCCAATGAAAAGCATGTGAAGTCCATACTAATTAGCTTATAAATCAGACTGATACTTGAGTTTATTTGGTCCAGAAAGACTACCTACTGTCAAGCAATCAAGTACTACTGCTTTAATTGCAATTTATTCCAACAACCAGAATTTATTGATCCAGGCATACACTTATGCCACAGCAGTATCATTATCTGACTTTATTTTAACAGCTTCAAAAGGTTAGAAAGTTAGAAACCACTGTGAAAGAGATCATTAAAAAGTTGACTTGCTAACATTGCTTCACATTTTATGTTGAGCAATGTTGCATATATATAATGAAATTATATTGAATAAGAAGAGAAGGAAAAAGGAACTAGTATTTATTAAGCACTTAATATGATCTAGTGCTTTCTTATACAGAATAATACTTGAATCACAAAACACAAAACCAAGGAAGGTCAATATTGTTATTTGCATTTTACAGATAAGCTGCAGCTTACAGAGGATAAGTAAATTTCCCAGAACTGTATATTTAAATGTTAAAATCATTTATGTGATGCCAAAGTACATGTTCAATTTCTTATGTAATTTCTTGCAAGATTTTGGCACACTGACCATTCTACAATATTGTGGTCATCTTGACACATACTACGTGCTATGGAAAGTGTAAAGACAGCTTACCTATATGAGTTTTGTGCTCATCACAGTTTAAAATACAGTACATCAATACCTGATCAACCTCATTTGTTAGTTGTACTACTTTGCATAAGCCAAGACATTTTTTTCTTTATTTACACTTGAGAATTGTGGAATTTCATAGGTAATTAGATAATGTACACAGCATACTTGGTAAGCTGTAACTTTGACAGCTTCAAAGAAATTTCAGGAACTATTCAGTGAATATAAAGAGTAGCTTAAAGTTTTGTATTTCTCTTATTTTGCCCCAAATTAAAAAGGCTATATGATTTAATTTTTGACAACTCAATATTGCATGTATTTAAAGTTACAAATTGATAATTCGAATTACATATACACTGTGAAATATTCACCACAATCAAGCTAATTAACATTTCCATCACTTTATACAGATAGTGTTGTGTGTGTGTGTGTGTGTGTGTGTGTGTGGTGTGAGAACACTTAAGATTTACCTTATTTAGCAACTTTCAAGTCTATAATACATTATTAACTATAGCCACATTGTTGTACATCACATCTTTAGAACATATTTATACTGCAAAAGTGAAACTCTTTGTCTCTTGATCAATATCTCTTTGTAGTCTCCTCCCCCCACCCAATCTCTGCTAATCATTATTCTATTATGTTTCTATTAATTTGACATTTTGGTTTTTATATATAATTTAGAACATGCTCTATTTGTCCTTTTGCTTCTGGCTTATTTGACTCAGTATAAAGTCTCCAGGTTTATCCGTGTTGTCACAAATGGCTGTATTTCCTTCTCTCTTTTTAAAAATGCATTCATCTGCCATTACGGAGAACAGTATGGAGGTTCCTCAAAAAAATTAAAAATAAAACTACCTTATGATCCAATACTTCACTTCTGAATGTACATCCAAAGGATACAAAATCAGCAACTTGAAAAGATATTTTCACTCCCATAATCATTTCAGTATTTTTTATAGCAGCAAAGATATGGAATCAACTGAAACATCCCTCACTGGATGAATGGGTAAAAATTATCATTTCCTTTGAGCAGTCCCATGTGACTGAATAGCTATCAAAATTCTTCATGAATCCTCCATAAATCCTGGACTAGATTTAAGCCTGGTGTATAGGAAGGGGTCAGCACATGGAAGCCCTACATCTCCTCTTTGTATCATCAAGGGTAGCTCTGCTTTCAGTTGTTTTTACTTCCATAGTTTCATTTGCATAATAACTAGATAAGTCAATAAAATTTTTAAAATAATTAAAAATCATGGATCTAGTCCAATGTCCTCATTTTTGCAGGTGAAGAGATGGAGAATCAAAGAAGTAAAGGACCTGTCTCAGAGTCACACTACTAGTAAGTAATATCTGCAGATCTAGAATGATATGCTGGACTGTCTGACCCAAGTTTTATCCATTGCATAAGAGTTTCTCATTTCAGGCACAATGTTGAAAATTCTTTATGAAACTCTGTTTCCATCCCTAATTAGACCACATATGGTCAATGGCACTAACTGCATGTCGCCTGTGTTCACCTCTGCTATATACTTTGGAAGATCCTTAGAAAATGAGTTACAGGGTGTTCTTTTTAAGAAGAAAGAATGTAGTTTATGAAATAATGTAGCAAAAGAAGAAAGCTGGAATTCATTTGAAGGCTTTCCATGTCCTATGTGCTTAATATGAGTCATCCCATTTAATCTTCACAAAAATATTGTAAGAGAGATGGTTTTATCCCTATTTTAGAAATAAGCTAAAGTTTTAAGATGGTTGACAGTTTGTCCAAGTACATAGAGCAATTTAATGTCAGACTTAGTTTTAAATCTAAATCTTTCTGAAATCAAGATCCTTACTTTTTTGTAATATAATATTCTCTACTTAAGTAAATGCAGGGATTACTACAAACAGTATACAATTAGAAACTAGTGTGATATAACCAGTTGTATGACATTTCACATGGCTCTAGGTGCTAAGAGAAAACTAAGTAGTGGAGATCGATTTGGGTTGACACTGCAGATTGATACGCTCTTGCTATTGACTCTCAGCTAGCAATTCTTTAAAAGCTTGTTACTATGTAGATACTAGAAATAATGATACCTGTACATGAGTGGAAAAATATTGGCAACACATACACATAATAACACTAATGGCAGAGACTGATAACTTGTCAAGATAAATAGAATGAGGTGGGGTTTACTTTAGCAGTTGGGATATGAAAATTGTTAAACAAAGTGAATGGCATTTTGAGTTGGATAGGATATAGATGTGTGGGGTTGGATAAAATTGTCTCTTGAGAGGAGAGTATGAGAAGCGTGGACGTAGAAATGAGCAGGGATATTTTAGCGATAGGGGATAGGCTAAATTATAGAATATGACAAGGAAGAATGAGGCATTATTTCAAAAAGTTGTACTGGGATTTGTTGGTAGGAGTCTTTGAAGTCTGATCTAAAAATATATATCTTACCATATGAAGCATAACTAGTTATTGATAGTGTTACTCTTTCATTATTATTTTATGTTTGTTTATTTTTTTCATCTGTACAATGCTACAGTCAGAACTATGTCTTGGGAAAATTATGATAACATTTTGATGGGTGGACTACATACCTAAAAAAATCAGAAGTGAGGATACCAAGTAGTGGGTATAAAAAATAATAATGGCAAATGTGCCTACTTAATTTTTATCTTTAAGGCAACAAGACATCGCCCTTTCCCAGCAGGTGTAAATACTTAGATTTCTATGGTAAATTTCAGGAGAAAGTGTTACTGATCTCTTATACACATTTGAAGTCAGTCTTTCCTAAAAGAAACAAACACAAAATTCCATGAATCCAACATTTATTTTACTCCCAATTTCCCTTTTATTGATAGAGATTTGTTGAATAAATAAATAATGCTTTTTTGGAGCAAATTATTTTAAATTAAATTTATTGGGAGGATATTGGTTTCAAGTGTAGAATTCTCAAGTGTATCATATGTATATTGCATAAATTCATTTTCAATCTGCCTATTCACCTGAAATTTTGTTATGTAACAGAAAAGATGTCATGAAAGTTGCTTTGTTATTTTTATTAATATTATTATTTATTATCACTGAACCCTATCTCTACCTAGAAGAGATACCCTTTCTGAATGAAAACTTCCCTTGTGCTTTGAAGATCCCTGTTTACCTGTTATTTGGAGGAAGGATAAAAGTACGGGATACTTGTTTTTCTCCTGAGGGATATAAACAAATAGGAAGTAGCAGTTATCCTAAAGCATTTTGCTGGGATAACAAAGGAACAATAGCAATGAAAAACACCTTATGCAAATTAAGAATCATTTAGCTTGTTAAAGGTCAACTGCTTGGTTTGAACACCCCTGTAGGCAGGAAAGGGCCAGGAAAGCTCTCTTTCTCCTGTTAGGTAAATAATATGGGACAACTCCTGCTCTTAATTCCATTTTAAGTAGCACTTTCGACATTTTGGAAACATTATTTTTCCAAGAATTGTGCCCATCCATTAATGAACAGGAACGATACTACCCCATTCCCTGCAGCTTCCTCTCATCTCTCAAGAAATTACAACTACACTCTTAATGATGTTCTTTCTTCTTGCTTATTTGAATCCATACCTATGAAACTTTCTTCAGAATTGTTTGTCCTGCATTATATTTTTTATCTCAGATCCCCTTTGAGAATTTACTTCATTTAATTTATATTAATCTGCCCTTATCCAATACACACATATCTGCTAAATTTATTCCTTTTTAATTTAATCTCTTATCTGCTATTTTAAAGAAAAAAGTATTTTTCTTCTGCTTTAAACATGGACTATCCCTCTCAAAGGCAATGCCTCTGCCATTAGAGATCCTTTTTGCCTAAATGAAACACATTAGCATTTCTGAACTTCTAGGAAACAGCACTTTGATGTAGGGGCTGTTCAAGTCAATTCTATATATAAGATTTGACATTTTGTTTGGCCAGGTATTTGCAATGAAAAGCTGAGTTAGTGCTTTGGATTGGGAAGAGAAGTAGCATTACACCTTTATTATATATGTAAAAAAAAGTCTAAATAAGCCAAATTTGTGAGGGCTGGTGTGAGCACTGAATAGCAGTAAGTTCGTGTCTGGCACACAAAAATACTGTTTGTTGGGTGAAGAGTATATTGTTGGCTTGCAGTAAACAGGTCTTTTGTCTGTTTCACGTGTCTATATGTCAATATGGTCTATCAATTAAAGGTTAGATCAATATGGACACAAATCTAGAATTAAATTTTAGGCAAATGTCTCAAGCATTACTCCTCTGCTTGCTCGAATGTCGCTTATTAGCCAAAAAGGTGAGTGTGTCCAGGGACCAACTTCCAGTAGCTAACTGTGCTGAGAATTAGAGATGAACATGACATTCTCAGCATTGTTTCTTGGTTATGACTATGACACTGTTAACACGACCCAGTGGTATTCCATTTATAGTTTTCTTTTCATACTTTCCAAATTGGTCTTTGAGCTGAAAATAGAATGAGATTCTTATAATAGAGGCAAAGCATTATTTCCCGAGTCTGTAATATCGGGTATGGAGAAATGAGGGAAAACATCTGCTTTGTTTCCCAAGAAGATAAATTAATCAATTTTATGATACTATGAAAGTTTTAAAACAAAAGCATTGTTAAAAAAAACTTTTTAAATATAAAATATATAATTATATTATGGGAGGTAATTTTTCACAGAGATCAAGAGTATAGATTATGGGGAAGCATAATATGTGTAAAATCATCAGTTCCACCTTCAGTTATTTGTATGACATTAGAGAAGTTTTCAAATGTTTCTGTGCCTCAGATTCCTCCCATATAAAAATATCTCACTTATACAGTTGTTCTTAGGATTAAATAGAATTAATGCATGTAAAGTTTCTGACACATAAGTATATATAAGCTTTTGTTTTAAAATTGTTAAAAAGTTTGCAGACTTAGTATTATTTTAAGTACATGTAAAGCTTTTGGTTTCTTGAGCACATATACAAAGTCTTGTTTTATATTTAAGTTTGCAAGAGCACAGCTTTTTATGTTAAAAATATTATTAATTTATTTAATGCATATTCATTTATACTCTGCCTGATATTTTCCACATACATTTCCTCCTATTCCAATGCACACTAAGTTGACAGATACATTTCTTTGTAACTATATCTAAATACACTTAGAATATGATATTAAGAAAAGTAAGGCATGCTATATTGATAGTATATCTATATTTATAAATTTATAAGTCTATGTTTTTAACCTTAAGTATATTTGGATTAACATTTATTTGAATTTATAATCAAATTCATACACAAAAATGCAATATTGAGGGGAAATTCTATCTTATAAATGACATTTATTAAAGAGATAAAGAGATCTAAAAATAATTTTTAATACAGTACTTTCCCCCACATTTAATAAACTAACAATAGAACACTATATTTTAAATTTATAAAATTAGAAAAGAAAGATATCTTGTTTGTTAAAAGAATTAAATACTCCAGCAAATTTCAATATATGCCTGTATTTGTTGTTGTACTTGCAAGCCAATTAATTCACCTACTCCTCCATTCAAAACCTCCTGGACTGAAACAATTTCTTCATGGCACATCAGGAAACATTTCATCTGTTTCTATGGAGAAGGACCTTCATCTCTATCTCCAAATTCCAAAGCTCCAGTATCCTTTACAGTCTGCTTCTAATATTACTCTCCCGATTTCATCATTGGAACTCACTGTCTCCCCTCCCTCAGTGCCTTAGT
This sequence comes from Pteronotus mesoamericanus, assembly GCF_021234165.1. Classification (NCBI taxonomy): domain Eukaryota; kingdom Metazoa; phylum Chordata; class Mammalia; order Chiroptera; family Mormoopidae; genus Pteronotus; species Pteronotus mesoamericanus. Next base: position 25,777,600 of record NW_026555245.1, on the reverse strand, counting down.
ATCTTGTTTCTGATATGGCTCTTGTCAATGACTGCCCTATAGTTATTTGCCAACCTTTTTTGGGGGGGAGGGGGCACTAATACAAAGGAAACTCTTTGTTTGATTTTTTTAAATCTCCTATCATCTGGGACAGACATGAAGATTATCGGGACATAATTTTCTTAACTGTTAGAGTGCCCATGCCCACCGACCCCAGTTTCTCTCCATATTAAGTTCTTACTGAGACTATATTTTAGCCAGTGGAACACAGTTAAAGTTAAGTGTCCCATTTCTGGCCCATACTAACCTCCTACACATGATCCTCTAATCACTTTCCCATCCTGTGATAACTTTGGGAACCACATATAATTAGTGCTCTGCAAAAACTCTTCTGCTTTTTGTTTCCTTTCTCTGACTACTACTAATCTCCTTCCATCCAGACTCTGGGATTCAGTCTTGCCTTTTGCCTATTTTTTGGCTTAATGGTGGTTAGAATTCTACAATATTTATTTAGTATTACACATACTCATTTTAATTACAAAGGCAAAAACAAAAAAGAACAAAAACTCGAATAATGTAGGCCCCGATAACATTTTGATGAGTGCGGCACTATTTATTTTTGCTTGCCTATTATATTTCCATGGAATTTTTATATGTACTTTTAAGAAAGTTAGTTTTCTAGGAAGAGTAACCTACGAAATACTAAGTTCAGATCATTTTAAGTGAGACTTCCTGCAGGGACAAAATTGAGGTACATAAAATTAGGCTATTAGAAAGAGACAATATTGAAACAAAAGCTTTTGAGTCAATAGCTTAAAAAAGTTCCAGGTTCCTAGAAGAAAGAGGAGAAGGAATACTAGATAAGATCTGGGGGAAGAAAAAGTTTAGAAGCATTTTCTTCAGATTGGCAAAGGTTACCTTTTAAAATTTCATTTAAAGTATAGCTCTACTATCCTATGATCTTATAACCTCTTTTTATAATCTTCATTAACTACTGTATTTTACAGTGTATAATGCATACTTTCTTGCCTAAATTTTTGAGGGAAAAATAAAGATATGCATTATACTGGGGGTAGTACCTGAAATTCCTTGCATCTGTTTTTGTGTTCTGTAATTATTTGTTACATAAAATTTCTTGTACCATAATGTTTAAAAAAAATCTAAATGTAAATAAATAAAAATTGAATTAAAAAATTAAAACAAAAAGATTTGTTTTCCTGAAAGTTTGGGTCAAAAACGTGGATGTGTACTATACACGGGAGCAAGTTATACACAGCAAAATAGGTAAATCAATGACCTAATTTCAGACTTTCTCCAGTCCTTAGCTTACACTGACTTTTGTGTTCAGTACTTTGCTTTAGCACCTCCACATGAATAACACACTATTTGGCCTGCAAACCAGCCATGTGCCCTGACCAGAAATCCAGCCAGCAACCTTTTGGTTTGCAGGACAACACCCAACTCATTGAACCACAGCAGGTAGAGCACCATGTTTTTTGTCACCATGTAAACTGGCTTCTTTAGAAAACTAGTACAGTAGTACCTCAGTAGTCATCATTAATTCATTCTCCAACTCGTGATGAGAAGTATGAGTCACTTTCTCTTTCGGGGCATTGGTGTGACTCATACAAGTACTAGCAAGTGTGATAAGTCCCGAGCAAGCACTGAGTGCTGAAACATTTTTTTTTCTCATGAAAATGAGATGAGTACAGGGTTTGACAAGTTCTGAAGCTAACCAGTACGGAGGTATGGCTGTATTTTATTTGTATGTTAAAAATGAAAACAAGAAAGACTTGTGTAAACTTTGATACAATGTTTGTAACGCTTGGTGGAAGGAGGAAAAATTTTTGCAATAGCATAAAATATAAATGTCACTGTGTTTAATGCATTAATTCAAATGTTGAGAAGGCAACAAGGCTCACTCAGGTGCACAGATACAGGAGCCGATTGCACAGCAAGCGCAGAAACCTGGATACAGCAATCTTCAACCGTGCAGAAGAAAGGATCAGACATATATAACAGTGTTATGTTTCTTGCTATGATTTATTAGGAATAGCAAACCACTTCAGAGTAAACTTGACATAAAATAATGTGGCATTCCTATGGCAAGTGAAATTCCATTGACTAAGAAGTCAAGCTGAATTGGAAGATAAACAATTATAGCAAAGCCTTTGCAGGGACTGAGTGATCTTCATAGGTATCCTAGTGTGTGCCACTGAAGTGGCAGATCTTAATTAGAGAGGCTGAGTTTAATATCCCTCCTGAAGATTTTACCTTTTTTTAATGGAAATAACTGTTATCTTTCTCTCAGCCTCTCTGTACCCTACACCCCTCAAAGATGAAATTAGAAAGCAGCAAATTCCACTTCATCAGGGCAGCCAATTAAATGGCTGAGGGTATCTGTTTCTGTGTCATTTTCAGAAACAATTGTATCATTAAATTGCTAAAATTGTAGTGTCAGCAGTAAATAGAGCAAATAGCTGCCAAAGGGAGAAAAAATATGAACCATGCAGCTACTTTGATGCCATCCTGACCTCCTTTTCAGTGTCTGTTGCTGAACAAGCTACAATCAAAATGTGAGAGAGCAAAAGCTTGTGTGTAGGATCCTGGGTGGCCTCAACCTCCCTTTCTGGGAGGCTCACACTGATTTCTCCGGCTTACACTTGATGCCTTAGGCAGGTGGTGCTGATCGATGTTTCAGGACACAACTTCCACCACTCTGCGTCTGTTTTTCTCCAATTACTGTTCACTCATGGAATGCACTCTCTCATCTCCTTTTTAAAAAATCTATTCATTTATTTATTAAACAAATAACCTATTGAGCTCCTTCCTTGTGCTAGACACAAATCCAGGCTAAGATACATCAGTGAACAAAACAGGCAGAAAACCCTGTCTTTAAGGAGATTGCTTGGAGGTAGTAGAAACAGACAGTAAATTATGTGCATCATAAATCTCTCATTTATGTAGTTAGGTAAGGGAAATCAAGATTCAGGGGATTTCAGTTTTTAATTGGGTAGTCAGAAGTGAGGGAGAAAGTGTTTTATGTGGCCCTGAGAGGCTCATAGGACAGTAGTTAGTAACAGACTCTTTTGCCAGATTGCCGGAGTCTTTAATCCATCCAGCTCTGTCACTTATTAGTTGTGTAATGCAGGAAACTTACTTTATTCCTCAAGATCTCAATATCCCCATCTCTAAACTGGGAAAAATATTAGTACTTAATGAGTCTTATTGTATGTAAAGGTTTTGAAACATAGCATGCAGTACACATTACAAAGCACTTGCAATAAGTACAATGTGAGTTCTCTCATTATTGACTTCTGAAAAGATTGTATGCCTCAATTTAAAAACATCTGAGAGTAAAAACCCAAAGGTTTTGCTTTTCTCCTCATTAATCTGAAGGTCACTTTTATGTTAATGAAAATTAAGATAATTCCTACAATTTAGAGCTGTTGTCAGGATTATAACAACATTTTATTATATATTCATAGGAGATCTTTATTAAATGCCATGTATTCTCCCCTTCTAGACCCAGTTGAAATGCTTCGATGTCTTCTCATATTATTTCAGCTAGTGAAAAGCTTGTCTCCTAATATCACTCATGCTGGTCATCACATACTAGCTAGTGCTATATTGTACATCCTCCATTCTAAAATATCATGGATGATTAATCTGTTGATTTAATAGCAGCTTTTTGGGGGGTGGGGAGAAACAATCCCGTATTAGGTGCACCCTTCAATTATACGATGTGCTCTGATTTCATAATGTGAAAAATAAATGCATTATGGAATCAAGAAAATGTGTTTCTGTTTATATTTCTCATTACTACTACTGAGTGCGATTTACTGCTCAGAAGCTATGTAGTTCTTCGTATCATTCTCTTTTCTTAACCTATTACCTTGCACATTGAAAAGCTCAATAAATACTTACTAGATGATTGAATGGATGACTGTATAATTCCTTGGACAAGAGAACTGATGTAAGTTTATACATAAATATTGAATGAAAGTAGACATGGTTTTTCAAGTAGGGCCATACTTCATTCAAAATTTTATATAAATAGTAAGAATATATTCCTAAATATATTCATATATATATTCATATATATATATGAGGTCTGTACAGAAGGTAGCCAGCCATGTTATATGAAAAATAGAGATATTTATTGAAGAAGATACAAGATACAAGAAACATTGTACCTAGGACAATGACTCCTCAGTGCTTTTCAAACTTTGGGACCTCACACAGCTCTCCCAATTGCTTTCAGCTGCCCTGTCATAGTTTCCTGAATCTCATCAACAGTCTGAAATCTCTTTCTTTCCAAAAGTGATTTTAGTTTTGGGAAAAGCCAGAAGTTGCAGGGAGCCAAATCTGGGCTGTGAGGGGGCTGAATCACCTTGGTGATTTGATGTTTCACAAAAAAACTGCACGAGACATGATGCATGAGGGTGTACGTTGTCGCTATGAAGCTGCCAGTCACCAGTTGCCCACAGCTGTGGCCTCCTGAATCATTCAAATAGTTTCCATGGAGGAATGTTCAAGCTTAATGCAAAATTGGATGCAGATTTTTTGCTCTACTCACTCAGTCATTTTGAATGTGACAGCCACACAGTACACATGCTCACTCAACAGTATTTACCAGCCCTACTGATTAGTGCTGTGAAGTCATCATTGTTCATGCATGTGCATTCCAGTCCACTCTCCTGGGCTGCCAGGTTACCTTGACATCCCGCAAACCATTCTCATTATACTAACAATGGCTGGACTTTTCCTGGACAGACCTCATTGTATGTATAGATATGTCCTTACTATTTATACATGCATATATACATACATGCCTAGTATACAGATATATAAAGAGAGAGATTGGGGAAGGGGTGATTTTTTTAAAGCAATATACATGACAAACTTTTTTAAAAAAATGTTTATTTCTGTTGATTGTATGATTGGTTAGGACTCTTTGATTGCATATTAGTGAAATTCAGATTGGACTAATGAGTAAAAGGGAGGGTTTCTATAAGCACAGATAATTCTAGAAGCACAGTATAAAACTCATGAGCAGAAATGCAGATACAACCCTGTACCTGTTTCAGCAGCATTTTTTCTTTAATGAATCATCTCTTATTGCAAACAAACCACTCCTAGCTGAGTGGCATAAAACAGCCTGTGGATCAGGATTTCAGACAGCACAGAAGGGATGGTTTGCTTCTGCTCTGTAATGTTAGGGTTCCCAGCTGGAAGACTTGAGCAGCTGGCTTTCATTCAGATAGTTAGGGGCTGGCTTCTCTTTAAAATCTCACTGACAGCCTCCTTCAGGCTAGCCAGGCTTCTGCTAATGGTCTTTTCAAGTAAAAGTCCTTCAACCTCTCTTCATCGCTGGGCCCAAAGACATTGCCACGTGGTTTAGGTTTTTATTGTAATAGTGCTCATGTTCTATACCAATGTCTGTATCAGTTCCTGCTTGGTCAGAGAAGCAGAATCACTATGATGATATGAGATAAGGAATGTGTATATATATATTTGTTTGTTTTCGGTACCTACCAAATTGCCTGTTAGAAAAACAGTAATTGGTATTCTAATGAATTAAACATTATCTAAAGCCATCACAAAACTCTGGGATTGTTTGAACATGGATTGTCAGGTGCGCAGATGTTTCATGCCACAGCGCTTACTGACATCTGAATTCCCATAGTTATATTGTATTCCAAAAAATGTTTAGGTTGAAGGAATGGACATTGCATTATGGAACTCATTTAGTGATATTTCAGTTAAAATCTTTTTAAAATATGTTTATTGATTTTAGAGAAAGAGGAAGGGAGAGGGACAGACTTTTATGTGAGAAACAATGATTGTTTGATGCCCATATGCTCTTGTAATGGGGATCAAACCTGCAACCTAGGTGTGTGCCCTGTCCAGGAATCGATCCTGCATCCTTTTGGTATTTGGGATAATGCTCCAACCAACTGAGCCAACTATAATTTTAAATGGGAAATTGGCCTGATTACATTTTAAAGTAAATAATAATAATAATAATAATATTTTAGTAGTATAGAGTGCATTTTTTATTTAGAAATAATCTAACACACACACACACATATATGTATACACACATACATAATGAAAGTGATATTCTTCTGATAATAGAATTTATAGGTGACTTTTTTCTTCATACTTTCCCACATACCTAAAGTTTCAAAAATTACTGTTTTACTTTTATAATAAATATGCTAATAAGACTAAAATGAGATACTGTTTGAAAACAAAGAGTGGGCAGGAAATAGGTTGTGAATCCTGTTAAGAATGGATATAAGCAAAACCAGTAATCCAGTCTGAGTTAAAATAGTATAAGATTGAATTTGTTCTTAATCATTTATATAAGTCAGTAGTGGGAAGTTGAATCTCTACAAAGAAGATTTATCTTTCTAATACCAGGATCTCAATATTATGGCTATAAACTGGTTTTCTATAGACAGATATTGAGGCTTGCTACAATATCAACCTATCTATAATGTGCTTTTGTGAATTTTCTTATGAGCTCTAATAACAACAAAAAATTCAAATTTGAGATTTGCCTACATTAGCATATTTTATAATACCCTTTTAATTTTTATTTTTCTTGATTCTAAGTTCTCTAATATGAGTACTTTGAACTTTGTTTAATTAATAAATTAGTTTTTCACAAGAAGGACATCGAATAAATGCCTTAAAATGTGTCAAGTCAGTGCATGATCAGATTTCTAACTGGCCAAATAAGCACATAGGGCCTCCTTTTTGGGTCTTAGCATTTTACCTGAATTATTAGGCAGCTTTTTATTAGGGAACATAAAAATTTCTGAGACTATCCAACAGTTTCTTTATTTGGACTACGATTTTTTTAGTTTAATTTTCCAGTCAAACATAGTAAATAACTTTTTCATTTTGCTTTGTTTTGTGTTTTAGCTCAGAGAAATGAGAAAAATTATATAAAAAGGGAAGATATGTGTCTACCTTAGAATTAATCAGTGGATCAAATTGCAGGTTTGGACACACTTTTCTTTTTGGATATTTGTTCGGATATTTTCCTAAATATGAAAAGAAAATTACCTTAAAGCAGTTTTTGTCTTTTGCATGAAAATTATTAAATGCTAGGTTGTGAATTTCATATTTGCTTTTCCCAGTTAAACTAATGAAAAATATATTTAATATTTCATGAGAGTGATACCATTCATCAATAGTCAATTTTTTACCTAGGCATATATGCCCTTTAGTCATTATGCTGAAAAATCAGACCACAATTAACAAATTATTTTTGAATGTACGATTAATCTTATAGGCTGAAAACAATATACTCAGCTAGGATTTTTGGTTGTTTCAAAAGGTTTGATTGTTGTTTGGTGTTGTTGTTTGGTGTTGATTGGAAGAAAGATTTTTCCAATGCTTCTTCTCTTTGAGTTTCTTATAACGAAGCTTTGAAAGTAGCAAATAATTTCAGCAATGTAAAAATCTAGGATATTGTTTAGCAATGTGCAATTCCTCATTTATTGACGCCTCTCTTTTTAATAATGGAATAAGATTATAGGATTAAAAATTGTATATAACATGAAACATAACCATTATTGTACACTTACTCAGAATTTATCTTCCCCTAAAACAAAAGAACTAGTATCAGAATAGATATTTAAGTGCTGTGTAAGTATAGCACTTTTTTGATTTTTAATATGTATTATTCTCACATGTTAAAGTGTGGCTAGGAGTATTACAAATAGCATCAGCATCATCTGGGAGTTTGTTAGAAATTCAAAATCACAGGCCCTACTCCAGACCTGTAGGAGTTATAATCTACATTTCAACAAGATCCTCAGGCAATTTGGTGCATATTAAAGTTTGAGAAGCCCTGTTCTAGAACACCTGTTTTTTCATTCGACACTGACTACTAGCTTGGAGATGAAGAAAGTAGCTTTGAAATCCAGCACCACTCTGACCTAAGTACTGATTTTAATGCATAGTGCCTAAATAACATGGCATTTAACTAATCTGAGTTTCCGTGATAAAATGTATTAATAACAAAACGCACCAAAAGTGGTTGTTATGAGCCTTATTTTAGTAAAATACAATTAGGTATTTTGCATATTAAGATTATAGAAATATTAGCATAATTTGCAATGCAGATATCTTGTTGAATTGGAGAGGTTATTTTTGAATAAACTTTTGAGTGGGCCACATGCAGAATTCTGGTAGTAAATCTTACAGTTGGTGAGATCTTATTATTGGTACAGTATTTCAAAAGCTAGAATATAAGTTATGTTTTCAAAATCTAATAATGGTCTGACGAAAAGACATGGAATACTTCTTTGAAGGCAAGGATTCTCAGAAGGGTAATCCTGATTGCTGCAGATTTTTTTTCAGAAAATATGTTGCATATGGTGGAATATGGGGATTTTAGAGGGATACTTAGAAAGCCATTGGAGAAAACCAGGTCACCTAACTAAACAACTTAATCAGCTCAATCAAACATGGAATCAGTGGAGTGACAGCTCTCAGAGAAATTCTGCATATTCATTTAATTTAGCTAATATTAGCAATAATAACAACCTACCTATCGGCCAAACAGGAAATATGCCTTGTCTTTGAATTTTTTCCTTTCTGTGAAATCATTGCCATTTAATGATCATTGATTTTTTTTTACATTAAAAGTGAATGATATTTCCTAAACCCGACATGGTCAAAATCTGTGTTCAAATTCATGTCAATGAGACATTGTGAGGAATTTTTAAAATATACATTTATATGGATTTAAAAATTTATTTATTTAATTTTCAACTGAGAGAAGGATCTATCAAGGTATCTAATAACTGGACATTTTTCCTATAAGAGATTGTGTATTGATAAACTCCCTTTTTGTATGCTGTATTACTTCTCTTTAGAGAAGGGTCAATCAATTCCCAGGTTATAGGACGGCTCTCATACTTTAACATTAAATTATAGGAAAGTGAGAGAGTAGGCATTATAATTTACCAAGAGCTTGCTTTTTTTTTATAGAAAGACTTGAATATCTACCCATTTAAATGATTCCTTTTCTGCTAACTTAATTCAATGAAAGGCAATCATGCAATTTATTTTGAATTTCTTCTGAAAATTCATACAAATGCATGCTCCAGACTGTTTGGGCCCCTTGGAGAATAGATACGCTTCTGACCTACCCCTCTACGTATAATCTTAAGATAATTTTTCTGGTGGTTAGCAGCAAGGTCACTTGTAAACATGTGTGTTCTCTCTGCTTTTTGGTACAATATAAAGTGACTGTTTATATTAGTTTTGACAGATTGGCCTAGGACAATAGAGAGATCCTTAGTTTATATTTGAAATTGTATGATTTGATTGTTACCTTGTAGCCTTCTGATTCGGCCCACAATGATGTCTCCCAAGCGTGGCTTATTTTATAACTAACTTTAGCTCTTATTTTTTGTTCTATGATTTTCATCACTTTTATTTTTACACTCAGTTAGGATGTGCCAACATTACACTACTTTAACACACATAATCTTTTTTTATGGGTCTGTCATGCATTAAACTGTCTGCAAGATGTTCATATTCATGGTTGCAAAGAGTACATACTGGTCTTTCACAAACTGATCAAGTATTTAATGGGGTTTGGTTTGAGCTTATTGGAAATAGTGATGCAATAACCCTACACAGTTTGTTCAGAGCATAATTTTTTCTCACTTTGCCTTTTGATATAAATGTATTTTTGACTCCTGGGATATCATCTTTGCCATTCTGCAATTTCTGTCATTATATTTAAGACTTCAGTTAAAATAATATGCATCTCTAACTGATAAACACTCCTTCTTGGCATATTCTTTTTTCTTTGACATATTTATTTCAAAGCTAAAATGCCTAAAAGAGTAAAGGGAATTGATTCACATTTAGAAAAATTTGGAACATTTAATATATGGTATTGTGTAATGTTTTTCTTATGATCCTGTGAGTGCCTTAGGAGTTAACCATTTTAGTTAGCTGGGTCTTGATTCTATTTATCTGCTTTCTTGCATGTCAATCTCAAACATAAATATTTAGTAAATGAATATCCCATCATAATTCCTTTTAAATTGTTTAGTGAACAAAAATAAATAAAACACTTGCGTTTGTTTTTTTCCCCACTTTTTTTAAAATTTTTTTTTATTGTTCAAATACATTTGTCTCTGCCTTCCCACCACCGCTTTCCTCTGCTTCTCTCCCCCTCTTCCCTCCCTCAATCCTTTCCCACTTTGGCTTTGTCCATGGGTCCTTTGCACATTTTCCTCGACTTGACCCTTCCCTTCCCTTTCCCCGCCACCCCCCGTTCCCTCTTGATTCTGTTGGTTTCTTTTTTCTTTCAATGTTCCTGGTTATATTTTCCTTGCTTGTTTGTTAGGTTGCACTTATAGGTGAGATCATATGGTATTTGTCTTTTGCCCTCTTGCTTATTTCACTTAGGATAATGCTCTCCAGTTCCATCCATGCTGTCCTGAAGGGTGGTATATCTTTCTTTCTTTTTGTTGCGTAGTGTTCCATTGTGTAAATGTACCACAGTTTTTTGATCCCCTCATTTACTGATGGGCACTTAGGTTGCTTTTGTTTTAATAGTTACAAATTATGTTTCTACTTACTTGACCACCACTTCTAAGTTCCCACAAATTCCTCTAATTGCTCTGATTTCAGTTGAAGTCTGTAGTCTAACATTCTACATTCAACATTCTGTTTGATGTCTCTCTGTCTCCAACACAATCTTACATCCATAATCTGATATCTCTCGTCTTCCAAAACATGTTAAGCTTCCCTCAGTTTCTCTGATGCCCTCAATTTGTTTCAGACTCTGTAATTCTGTTTTGTTTGTTGCATCTGTGGTTCAATCGGTTTTTGTGATAGTTCCTTCAACCATTCTCTCAACCAATCCTCTTCCCTCTCTTCATATTCCAGTTTAAATGTTATTTCCTCCGAGAGATTCTTCTCTGATTCTACAGTTTCTGTTAGAACTATATAGAATATAATTTTACAGCAGTCACTATTTTCTTTTTGGTGCCATTATTATCATTGTAATTAATTGTTGGCTTTACTGATTATTAGTGTAAAATCCATTTTTTGACTAAAGGTACCTTAGGGCTGAGGTTGTCTGCCTTATATTCCATCAATGTCTAAATTTTAACCATTACTCTATACATGTTTTGTGAGTGAATAAATGAAAGGAAGAACCTTCAAATAGACGTTCTAAGTAGTAGTTTCCAAAAACCCATAAAGAGAAAACAATACAATTCACATTTTAACAATGTTATTAATATATGGCATCTCTGAGGTTTTAGTGTTGAATGCCTTAGTTGGTAATTAGATGAATTTCTGTGATAATAAAGAGATGATGCAAAATCAAAAGATCCGTGGGTTTTTACAAAAGATGTCTATCAAGCACATGACAAAGCAGTTGCTTAAAAAAATTAAACTTAAATTTTTAAGGGGAAATCTGGCCAAGCTTTGCTAAATTCTTTATCCTTATATTAATAAGGCTTAGTGTGATTAAGAGAGAGGATTTTCAAGCTTATATAGTCAGCTCTTTTTTCCTCAACCATAGGCGTTGCTGACTTAAGCAAGTCTGAGACATTATTTATCAATATTAAGTGCAGGGCTATTCAATTGCTAGTTTTTCATAATGCAATGTACATGTGTAACTGAAACTGTTATTTATAATTGAATTTGATTTTTTAGACATCCCTTACTAAATAGCTGCTTTGAGATGTAAATTATTCTGTAAAAAGTCAAGAGTTTAGAACATAAAGCTAAAATCCATACCGTGTAAAGATTTTTAGAATCACAATCGACAAGCTACTTACTGATCCACTAAAATGTCAGATAATGCATTCCAGGCATTTTTATTAGAATTTCCATGGGAAATAACATTTGGTGGCTGGAAATAATTCACCAGAAAATATATATTTTAGGTTAGCACTGATTGAACTGAGTAGGTTGATAATACTATGAATGAAATTATAGAAGAAAGGAAAAATATAGCATTGCCAAATATCTTATCTATAGCCCTTGCCTTCACATCATTTGTTATAGTTCTATGTTTTTGTATATTTTAGCTCTCCTACATGATATCTCTTTAAATATTCTTTCTTATTATAAAATAGTTATTATTGTTTAAAAATGTAAAAGCTTACCGTTTTATAAACAATGGCTAATTTTGTTATGTGTGACTTTCTTTATAAAATAATTGAAGAAAAATATCTGAATTCCACAACTTGTTTCCCCTTGCAAACAAATATAATCCAGAAACATTCTAAATTAATTTGATAATTGAGCTTGTAAGGTGAGGTTCTAGAGAACACCCATAGAAGCTGTCATCCATATAGTGGGGTAGATAGTGCCTGCTTCACATGTATTATAAATTTCAGATGTGTTTACAAGTTAAGAGAATTTTAAATGTGAAATCTAATGTAGTAACAGCCTGTAAGCCACAGTATGAAATGGTCACTAATTTATCCACAAAGGGGAAGACTAAGTGCAGTTGTTTGCAAGCTTGGAGAGACAGAATAAGAAAGTAATTACAGTTTCAGAGACAGATTAATAATGCATTACAGCTTAGGTAGGCACTGTCCCCTGCCCATCCTTTCGAACCATCTTATAGTAGTTCATGCTGGTTGTTTGCCAATAGAAATAGTGTGCTTTACCACCTTTATTTCTATTTTTCTCTAATGAGTAGCTTCTTAAGAGTTGATTATAAGATTCTAAAAAAAATAAGAAGTTAGAGGAGGAGAAGGAGAAAGAAAAAGCAGCAACAGCAACATGTTAGCCTGACTGATAGCTCTTAGATATCTTCTTGTTCTGAAACTCAGCCCCACATCCAGGTAACAGGAATAAAATAACCATGGAAGGCAGATGTTGGTAGATGCCCGACAAGGATATGTTTTCTCTTGCTGCAGAATTCCACCTTGTTTGGGGCAGCAATGCACCCAGTTAAAAAAGGCCCCCTTCCCAGACTTTCATACAGCTAGTTTGGTCCTATAACAGTTTAACTGACTAGATAAGAGGGGACATATACTGTGCAGAAGTCCCAGTAAAACTATTGATTTCCTGACTAAAAGAAACTGTAACAATGTTGCCAGGAACCTTATGCCCTTTGCTAGACTTTCCATCTTACTTCCTAACATCTCTGCTTCATACCTGAGATGGAGTCGCTGTATTGCGGTCATAACATGAAATTTGATATAGCCTAGATTTCTGCTGACTTTCTGAGCAAACCCTGACTCTACATCTTTTGACTTTTTCTTATGTAAGAAAATTAACTGCCTCTATGTTTATGCCACTGTGGTTGACCTAACTAAATGTAGCCACTTACAGTCCCCATGGATGCAAACATGAGAAAGGGAAAAACAGCAAATGCACCAAATGTCTCACCATTTTTCAAAGATCATGATTTATAAGCAGACGCCTATTTTGTCAAACTATAGACCAAATTTCACAAGTTTGATTTAGTTCACTTGGGGAAAAGCAATAACAACTTAATAGATACTAGACATGTGAAATTACTAAAGGGCTAAATTTTAAATAACTGATCAAGGAAGATATTTTTATACTATGATTCAAATGCCATGTGTATATTGAAAATTAGAATTAAAGTTGGAATTTAGAATATATTAGCTGCAGAATATGAAAATCATTGTTATATGTATGTATCAAATGCATGAGCCAAAGGTGAATTTTGTAAATTAAATAGTATATTCAGAGGCTGTACATCAGCTTGAAGGTCAAGAAGTGATTTTTAACTGATTACTTTCTTATTTCATTTTTATGTCTGTTAACTTTTAACTTTATTTGACTATGTTACATTATTTAAAAATCAATAGATTATATAAATCCAGATTTCTAAATTTTCTCTCAAAATATTAAAAGAGTGAGCACCACTGGGCCCATTTTCCAGTAAAGTTTAGTTGCAGCAAAGCAACTACTGGTTATTTTTAGTTTACTGTGTATAGTATCTTAGATGACCTGCTACTCTAAACTCTCTCTTGGTTCCAGCTCTGATTTTCCAGACTGTTTTACTTACCTTTTTGATTTCTCCTGACATCCAAGTTGTAAACTGTATTTGCCAAATGAACTTCTTCCTTAAATGTGCCATTATTGGTTTGGCCTACAAGATAACGTAAAGTTGAAATATTTTAATAGTGTAATCTTCAAGTTTTCACATTATTATTAAAATGGAGAAACTTATTCAAATCTAATTTCAAATGACAGCATAAAATTTAACTTATAAATTAGGGAGATAATTTTTATTTGGTTATTTTTTCCCTTTTGCTTGTCAAAGTACTGCCTATAGCCTAACTTTTTGCTTTGATGTTTCTAAATAGCTCAAAGTGCGAATTTCTGTAGCTAATGTCAGCAGAGAAATAAACCCATAGTGTATGGAATTACATTTTTTAAGTTATGCATTAGTAAACTAATAGGGATTTTGTACTGAAAATAAAATATGCTTGTCTTATGAATACATGCATGTGTTGCTGTTTTTTGTTTTGTTTTTGTTTTCTTAGATAGTTAGGACTATCTAAAGAAACACCAGGGATTAGCTTTTAAGTCTTTAATTAAAACATTCACCACAATGCAGATTGTTAGCTTCTTATTCACCTGAGAAATTATTTTCCTGCCTTTGAATCTACACTTATGTTGCCAAGACTGAAAATATTTTAACTGCAGCACTAAGATTTTTTTATACATTTAGAGTAATGTATTACTCATAACTTTGATAGGAATTGCTGTTATTAGTGCATGTGTGAGAAAGATGTATTTAAAAAATATCTAATTTAACATTTTGAGGAAAGTATTGATCTAAGAAAATATAATCTACTATATATTCTGTGTATAATACTATATACACACTATATTGAGATATAATGTAACAATCTAATTTAATTTTAATATAAAATAGTAGTGAATTTTCTAGAAAAAGAATTAGACTAAAATGAAATATTTCACAATTAAATAAAAGTATATATGACCAAAGATACAATTCGTAATTCTCTGTATCCTTTCCCCATTCATATAAACATATACAATTAATCTCACTTCCTTATTCTTTTTTCCTATTTATTTTATGTTAATAATCCACATTACTTGATCTGCTGTTACATGAAACATAATATATAACCCACCCATGTGAGAACTATTCCATTTTGGTGTTTTTTTAAATTATTTTCACTTTAAATACTATTATTATTATTATCATGGCAGTTGTATTTTTCTAAATTCCAAAGACCGTTAATGTCTATGTTGAAGGCAACATGTTTGTTTGCTAAATTATTGGGAATACTATCATATTATTTTTCTATTTATAAAATAATTCACAGTGATAATCATCATATATATTTACTATGTAGTACTAAGTTAGTACTCACCTGATCTTCCTCTTTCTCTCTCTCCCCTCTTCTCTGTTTCTATCCATATTTCTCATTCTCTATCATCTCTCTCTCTGTCTCTGTCTCTCTCTCCCTCTCTCTCTCTCCCTCCTCTATCTCTGTCTCTAATCTGTGTCTAATCATGTTTTTGGAATTGTCCTGGGTTGGTTCCCTTTATATAATTTAGTCAGATATGTCTCCAATTTGTAGGAAAATAATATTAACTAGGTATTTGAAATTTTATCTCAAAATGAAGCTTATTTTGAAAGTCTGACAATTATGTTGGGACAATTAGGGCAATTATAAAATATATATCACCATTGTTGATTCAAAATCCCAAATACTATGTTCAGCACACTTTGTGTCTGACAGTATCTTTTGTTTTCTTATAAATTTCATAGTGGCTTTTCTGGGCCCAAGAGAGACTCCAATGACAGTATTGTAAACTTAGGAAAATCCAAAGAGGAAAATACTATAAACCACATGCAGTGTGAAGGTGTCCTGAGCAAGAATCAGCTGTGTGAATATACTTATAAAAATGGCATAAGCAACCAGCTAACAGCTGAGCCATTTTCTGGGAATTAACAAGCTTGAATGCAAAATGGGGAGAGGCTGCAGAAGGAAGGTTAATTCTTCTCTGTATTTGCATGGGGCCTATGGCTGCACCCTGCAGAATTGTAAAGGGCTAATAAAAAAAAGGTATGTTATATTTTTACTCATACAAAGTATTTGAATTACCTTGTGGGGAAATATAAGGAGAAATTTAGTGTCAAAGAAATGTTATGATAGTAAGATTGAAAAATAGAAATAGAATTCAAGTAGAGTGTTGGGAAATTTTAGAAATTTGGTTTTGAATTATTTCTGTATTACATATAATTTAAAAATAAAAAAAAACTATGCTTTTAACACTTTAATTGAATATTTTATATCTATATCTATAGTTCTATATGTACATTATGATTTCAGAAGAGGTAAGTGTGTTGGTGAGTGTAATGAAGTCATGCCATTTATAATGTTCGCAGCTAAATTTTGCAAAAGTAAAATAATTTTCTCCTGCATTTATTTCGGTATATCTCATCTTAATTTGTATGCATGCCATACATCAGGCTGTTCAAATCATGGAATCAATGATTGACCTTATTAAAAAAAAGTAGTGGGGCAGGTTAGTTGGTTAGAGCATTGTCCCAATATGCCAAAGCTGAGGGTTTGATCCCCGATCAGGGCATGTAAAAGAATCAACTAATAAATGTATAAATAAGTGGAACCACAAATTAATGCCGCTCTCTCTCCCCCTTCCTCCCTCCACACACCCCTTCCCTTCTCTTTCTGTACAAATCAATAAAAAAATTAAAAATTTAAAAAATAATAAAAAAATTTAAACATATACTTGGGATTAATTTGAAAAGCTTAAACAATAAATGTAACAGAAACAAAGACATTTATTTTGGATGTCTCATATGAAAATGAATTATAAATTTTCTTATCATGAAAATTAACTATATGTGCATACATTTGAATGCTAAGTTGGTATTGGTCTTTCCTGTCCATATATTTGGAAAATCTTCTCCACCTTTCAACTTTCACATCATTTCCAGATGCCGTTAAATGGCAAGGAATAAGAGTTAGACTGTATGAGTTTCCATTAACCTATCTCAGCACTCAGAAGTAATTTATGACCAAATTCCATAGCAAACCTACAATTCTGAAAAGCTGTGTGTGATATTGCACTATGTGGTATTGTCAACAGACAGAGAACTTGGAATTCAGAGAGACAAATTCCAATTCTTTTTTTAAAGACCATGTCTTTAAAATGTTTTATTAATGATGGATGGTGCCTTGGTCATAGATAGTGTTAATCAGTTGCGCTCTTGAAAGTCTTTTCTCACGGCTTCTGTTGCACTACATACTTGAGGTTCTTCACCTATTTACATTTACATCCTTTTATCTCTCTCATCTCTTTATAATTTCTCATTGCCACTATGAAAACTATAATCAAGTGTATATGTATATATGGACACACATATAATACATATTTATTTTATATATAATGTGTGCATGTATGTATATATTTCAGCCTCAGGTTCTCTCCCCAACTTGAGGAATACATTTTCAGTTGGGTCCCAGTCTAATAGTGCATGCCATGATAAACTCTAAGTTTCCTTGACAAGAACTAAACCATCAATCTATTTTCCTGCTCAACAGTCCTTGATTTTTTGTTTTACCTGCCACTGATATATTGTTATTCATTCAGACTCAGAATAAAGTCATTTTCTCTAAACTTTTAGTTTCACCCTTCACATCTATTAAGATAAATGTCATTGATACAGTCTCTAGAATCTCTGGAAACATTACCCTTCTTTACAGACAAACACAATGATTTATTAAAAATAAAACATAAAAATGATTTTTGTACATATGCTTCCAAATTTAAGGCAAGGGCTCCAATTAGATTTTATAGAAAATGCTGTAGCCAGGTATCAAGTCCTCACGACGATGTATATTAATTCTTGCCCCGACCCTTTCTATGTTCTGCTACAGAATCATCAAGCTTACACCCCATCAAAAAAAAAAAAAAGAGAGAGAGAAAAGAAAAAAAAAAACAAAAACCTACGAACTAAAACAAGACACCTTGATAGTATAAAAATTACCAAAGTCCAAATAATATATTTTCCTGTAATATTGTAATTACTCTCTACCTGGTCTTCATACATAACATATAATTTCCTACAGAAATCAACCTTGTATGCATCTACCATATTAATATCTTCACAGGATAATTCTGATTGGCTTTTTCCTGCTCCATAACATTCAGAATTTTCCCCACTAACCTCAAGAAAAAATGCAAATTCCTTTGGCTGAAACCAAACTTTTTTTCCTTTTTTCTAACTCAGAGGCTTCTGTCTCTACTACTCTATATTCATTTCCACTTATAAAATCATCACAGCTCAAAGACCTATTACTCTATGAATTTAGACCAAAAGTCACTGGAGTGAGAAATGATCTGTTTAACTTTAAGCACCAGAAGGTTTTTGCCTATACCTTTCATATGGCCACTATCACAATGGTACTTGCAGATTTTATAACGTCCCTTGCAGCATAAGAAGAGAAACTGTTATGGAAGATTTCCACTGGGAGGTATTACTTTAGCGGAATTTTGATTGGTGACTGGAATTCAACACACAGAGAAAATTGGTAAAAGCATATTGGGCACAGAGGAAGCAATACTTGCAAATGCACTAGTGGCATGTTCTGGGACCTGGAACTTTATTTTAATGGCTTATGTATGTGGATATGATAGGAGTTGATGCAAAACTCTAACCTAGTAAGTACAGAGAGAGAGCCTTTTATTTCTTGCTAAGAAATATCTATTTCAAGTTAAGAACTATTTGAAGAATCTTAAAATTTGAAATCCCATGATTAATAGTTGTATTTGGGAGTAAACATCAATAGCTGTTGTATTTTAGAATAACCATACTATAATGACTGTCAAAAGTAAAAATAAGCAAAATAGACATTTAATAATTTTTTCCCATTTGGGGAGAGATATGTATATACTGCCCTGTCGCCTGTCTCTGCATATGTTGTACATTTACATTTACATGTTTTCACCCTCTCTATTCTTCAAATCTCTAATTATTAGATACACTGTATCCTACATGAATAGTGCAAGGGAGGTACACTGCCTGGGCTATTCCTGTGAAGCTGTGTATAAGCATCAGGATGATTTCCTGGACTGAACAGCATGATGATGAAAATTCTGCTACTTAGCTTCTTCTTGAAGCACCTCTTCAAAATCCTGTTCCACTTTCCAGTCCAGAAAGTTTCACCTATGGAGATTACAAACTGTGTAACCTGTATAGGAGACAGGGAGAATGTAGAGGACACATATAGAGTTAGTATTTATAGTCATGATATGGCTGTTTATTTTCAACTACCATGTATCAATCAACACTATAGACAGGTTAACAGGCCTTTTTTTTCAAAAGTACATATATCTTTATAGTTAGCAATAATGATTTTATTATGTATAAAAGCAATAAAAATGACAAGAAATTTTTTATTCCATAAAATTGCATTCCAAACTTTTCACATTCATTCCTGAACTTTAGCACAAATGAAAAAAAAAATCCTTTGTCCAAAGGCACTGGAATTGAACCTTCCCATTCTTAGACTGTTTTCTTGGTGAATCTCTACTTTAATTTTATTTTTATTGTCTTGACCTGAATGCTTTCTGTTTTTATTTTTCTCAAGCTTTTATATTTATATTGATATATAGTAGTATAAGGACGTATACTAGTTAGTTACATAAATGTAGCAAGTAAGAATGCTATTGGTCATTCATTTTGATACTAGGTGAAGGCTATATTGAATAGATGAATCTTTTCTATAAAGCATTAATTTATAAATGTTAAAGTTTCTAAAACCAAGTTGTTATAAAATGCCTACTAAGAGTTTCTCTTTTGAAAATCCATTTCTAATCCAACAAAGCTAGAATACAGCTGTGTACTCTACTTCTATTAGTCATGATCAATACCACCATATTCCTACAATACTAAAATGCTGTTTTAATTGTATATGTGCTTACTTTATCAAGAACAAAATTGATCTTGCAAGATCAATTTTCTTTACAAAATAGGCTCAGATGGACGAAGAAGAGTGAATGGCAC
This sequence comes from Pteronotus mesoamericanus, assembly GCF_021234165.1. Lineage (NCBI taxonomy): Eukaryota > Metazoa > Chordata > Mammalia > Chiroptera > Mormoopidae > Pteronotus > Pteronotus mesoamericanus. Next base: position 25,757,559 of record NW_026555245.1, on the reverse strand, counting down.
AAATATGCAGAAAGAATTGACTTTACCTTTTTATGTCAATGTTAGTACAGGAGTATGTAATGAAAAATCAATTATAACATAAAACCTCATCATAGGCATTCAAGTGTTTTCTCATCAAATGACAGTACAAAAGCGAGTCTGAAGGCTGACTATATTCCATATCACAAGACTCCAGTTATTTTTTTTAATTACTTCAAATAGGAGCAGATATAGGGAACATATAATAATGGGGCACATAAGACCTTTCTGTCGGCCATTGTGTGAGATATCCAAGTGAGCACTTTCATAACCAGATGTGTCTCTGCATGTGGGAAGAAAGAATTCAGAGAAAGGAAAGTTGGTACATGAAATTCTGTGATATCTCTCCAAGTGCCTATTCTTGACAAAAGTGCTGTACTGTATCAGTGTTACTGTGAGTGGTTAACAATAAAGACTGGGAAGTCCATTATGGTTGGCCTAGTTTTCCTTATGCGGTAAACTGATCCTGTTACATTGCCTGAAGTAATATCCGATTACATAAGAAGCAACACACTGCAACTACTGTTGGTAGCCTCTCTCTACTGTCTTTCTCTGTGTCTCTGTCTCTGTCTTGCATTGTTTTCAATGGTTTCACAGTATTAATGTCTATTGGAAAGATTGTAGTTGTTATAGTAGCAATATCTGATAAATACATAACTCTTTGCAGTTTGTAAGTTATATATGTTTCGTTTTTCATGGGATCCTCATCCTTACAACCAATCAATATCTTCCACACAGTAGGCACTCATTAAATAAGTGATTCATATATAAATAAAGAATGAAATGATCATAAAAATAGCCCAATGAGTTAGGCAGTACAATTGTGTTTACCTTGATTTTGCAGATGTGTCTAGAGCAAGATAAAGTTGTTATGATGGTTCTTTGGCAAAATGAGTAGCAGGGCCAAGATTAATATTTAGGTTTACATTCCTAGAGCATATTGCATTTTTGTTTCGATTTTCACCAGTTTTTAAAGCTCTCATTTATCTTTCAGGTACCTGTATTTATGAACTTTAGTTCTTTCATAATTAGTGTGGTGATTGGCTTTCAACTTGGAAGACGTCACTGTGAAAGCTAAATATTTTCCCTCCGAGTTTAGAATATTAAGAAGAGAAAAGTCAAGACAGTATAAGAAAAAACTTCACTGTGCACTAGGGGAAAAGGAAGGCTAAGGATTACATACCAAATTTAAAGGATAATATCATCTATATAAAGTATAAGCAAAATAAAAAGTAAAAAAACAATAGAATAAATGTACCAAATTTGAATATCCAAAATTGGATCTTGAACCCAATTTTATGGGGAAAAGGCCAAATAGAGTTTGCTGTGGAAAATGGTTCCCATTTGCCACACATGCTTCTTCTCCGACAAAGAGAAATTTGAAAATGTAGGTACCTCAGGTGATTGGAAGAAGCAGCTTATTCTCAAAGCTGTTTTGTACTCAGCTGTCCTGTGCCCAAAGCATCAACATATTAATGGAGAGACCATCATTGCAGTCTTTTGTGTTTAATAATCATTCGGACTTGTCAGAATTCCAGTGTAGTTGCCCATTGTTTGAAGACAATGTTACGAGGATGTCTGTTCAGGAATTCATAAATACCCCAATGGCTTATTGACAAGTGGAAGACTAGGGAGCTTCAGCCAAAAGCTTTAGAGTCCATTGGGGTTTATAGAAATATTTTCTCCAAACAACTGGGGAAGATCCAAACTTCCATTATACCCTCTCTTTACAACAACCACACAGGTTTTTTTTTTTCTTGTTTAATTCTCAGTGAATATGTCATTACCTGTTCCTTTTTTTTGCCACAGACACATCATTTTTTTCATTATCCTGTTTCCAAAACTCGTAATTTATTTTTAGAACTTTAATCAACTTTGAACTTACTTATTAAAATAGGAATGGCTTATAATGATGATGGTGGTTTATTTTTTTTCTTTTCATATCTTATACTTTTAAAAATCACATGTTTTCTCTATATTTTTGTTTCAATTAGCAGGAATTGGGAGAAGATGTATAATGCCCTCATATTTCTCTGACTACACATTAGTGAACAATATTTTTATTTTACTGCTTTTTCTTTTAAATGCTTCATACATCTCTCCTCATGCCATTTTTAGACTCCTAGGTCTGGACCTAAAACAAATTCAAATAATCTAGCACTGATTTTACTGATTTACACTGTTCTTGTTTTATTTTAAGACTCATATAGACCACTTTCCACTTATATTTTTAAAAAGAGAATAATTTGTAAGTGAAACACTATTTCACCAATTGTGAAAAATTCCCCTTTTAATTGTGCTATATCCTAAGGCATCTCCATTTGTTTCATATGTATTTTACTCTCAAGATAATATTTCATTAAAAGCTTTATGCTATGATGCACTTTTTTGGAACAAAAAGATTACAAAATCAGTAATACCCAGTGATAAGGTGTTAGTAAAACTCCAAAAAGTTTTGTTAACCTGCAAAATTTTATCATTCTTAGTTTAAGTTTCTTCTTTTCCTTTTAAAAGCATTTCCATCCCAATATTCTTAGAGAAAATTAATGTCAAATACACACACTCACATACACTCACACATTTGGTTGGAAAAGCTCTTGCCAGAAAGGTATCAGCTGAACTTTGAAGTAAGTACTTATGAAGTAGCTTTTCTAGAAAATGAAGTAATAATTTCTTTTGTTGTATGAACTTAGCAATTTGACCCAGCATTTCTACTGCTGGGAATATACCCTAAGAATCCTGAAATGCCAATTCAAAAGAATTTACGCACCCTGTGTTCATAGCAGTGTTAATTACAATAGCTGAGTTCTAGAAAGAGCCCAAGTGCCCATCAGTAGACGAGTGGATCATAAAACTGTGGTACATTTACACAATGGAATACTATGCAGCAGAAAGAAAAAGGAACTCCTATCTTTTCCAACAGCTTGTATGGGAATGGAGAATATTATGCTAAGTGAAAAAAGCCAGTTGGTGAAAGACAAATACCATATTATCTCACTTACAAGAGTACTTTAATGGGCCAGCCTTGCATTTTATCCAGATCTTCAAATTTTATTTACCATGTGATAGCAAAAACTAAACATGTTGTCTAAACATTATTACACATAAGTGGAAAGTATAGAATGAATGAGTTCACATAAGCAGAGGGCAAAGATGCGTTTAAAAATTCAGGCTGTAGAAATTCTCTTCAACTTTAACTAACACATTCCCTTATCGTTATTAAAAATTGAATGTATGGCTTGGCAAGGAACATATCTGTACTATAATTGGAACCAATGGAACTCTAATTTGGCAAATAGGCTTTGTTCTTGAGTAATGGATCTTTTAGAGTATATTGCTATTGGAACTTATAATGCATTCTTACATTTAACTTTTTTAAGAGAGGACACTTGCCTTCTATTTTAGGGCAGAAGCAATTACTGTAGCTGCCAGGATAAAAATCTACTAAGAACTATAAATAAGTAAATAAATAAATAAATAAAGTAAAATTGTAATTTGATTTAGTAGTGATGCCAAAATAGTTTCATGAGATATATTTTTATCACCTTTTAGTTTTTCTCTCTAGTGTAAGAACCCCATAATTAAAGAACAACTTCAAACTGCATTTTTTTGTGCTTTGCATGTATTTTTTCACTTTGGGGACCATTTTTCTGCCTGATATTTTGGATCATTGCATTTATTCATGCCTGCATTCTTTAGTCCTGCTTGCTTTGGAGCTGTGCCATAAGGAATAGCAACTTTGGCAATAGAACATTTTAATATGAAGGATGACTTGGAAATGCCATATTCTATGTCTAAAATGTGTCCAAATCATTGGAATCGAATCCACATAACCAGAAGTAAATATGCAAGTGATATTTACTGTATCAACATTCTTCTGTCACTTTCTCATTTGTCTAATTAAACAGCTAAGGTTGAAAGTTTTGGTTTTACCTTCAGGGCATAACCAAGTATTAGTTATACTCCCCAGTATAAATCTAATTTATTGTTTGACAAATTGATTATTGATTTACTTATTTATTTATACCTGAATCACTCTGGGGTATATATCAGCAACTTTTAGAGAATAACTGTACTTAGAAGTGGACTATTTCCAAACGTTAAGCATCAGTATTACTCAAGTTCACTCTGGTTAACTTAGTCTCCTTGAGGGAAGAAAATGCTTCCTGGAAGGAAAATCTAGCCCAGATATTGTGTATTTGCTTGAATCCTGCTTTTCTCTTAGAATTATAGGGAAACTAAGAGAACATAGTCTAAGTCTATGCCTTGCACACTAGAGTGTGAGGGAGTATATAAACTGAAAAAGTGATGCATCTTTTTGGAATTTATTTTTATTGATAACATTCAACAATTAAGGGATATAAAGTTATAGATAGTCCCTCAAATTAAAAAATGATAAGAAATGAAATATTTTTTCTCATGTACACTGTATTGAGATGTGCTCTGGATATTGTGGGGCCTCAAATTCACCACATTTTATTATTAGGAGTTTATCAGTCCAAAGATTGAGTAGCATTGATCTAAGTGGGTAGGTATTATCATATATTTTTATAATGAGAATGGGAAATACTACAGGATTAAATAATAGAAATAACGTGGGTAAAGTCAGTGATTTAGGAGAATGTAGAGAAATTAACAACTTAAGAGGAAAGAAACAATCAAAAACAGGTCACAGTATTTATGTTCTTGCTACCTGAGAAGCAAAGCCAGTGAAGACCATGTCTGGCAGTTGACTAATCCTAAACTGAGTTCTGCAGAGGCTGACCTGCTCATGCCTCACTCCCAGACACCTGGGGTAGGGCCCCTTCCTGGGCTAACAATATTATTTAATTAAGTAAATATAAATTTACAGGTTTTTTGAAGAGGGAAGAATGAAGTCAAGGATGAAATAATTTGCAAATGAAGTTAGTTGAATATGTATACTTTCAATCATCTGCACAAAGCATGAAGCTATTGTTTCTCCTCTGTCTATGGTCCAAGTTTAGTGCAGATAATCAGGCACATGGCTGTGTATTCATGTTGCTATGAGGCTCTACCCTTTGAAATCACTGTTTATAAGAAGTCTTAGATGGAAAACCTGCAGATTATTGCTGGTCAGTATGGACAGTTAGTCTGGGATCAAAGCAAGCTGCCAATTATTCTCCCTGTCCAGAGAGTCAACCTTGAAAGGTAGTGGCAATATACATGTTAACATGTCCAGGGATTTTCTACACATAACCTGCTTATTAATAATGATAATCTGAATATCAAAAATCCAAGCTACATCACTCCGGCTCCTCTTTATATGTGCTTATATTCTTAAACTGTCTAGTTGTAACTGAGGTCTTATATGAAAAATAGAAATGTGTGTTAGCCCTCTGCCATGTATTACAAAAGGTAATGTTCATGATGATATTCAATGCTGTTTATAATAGACCCTGTGTTAAAAAAAATAAAGCATGTTTCTTGGTGATTTGGATAGTTTCATACCTATAGATGGTGAAAACTATATAAGATATTGTGTTTTCATTTTTGTTTTGACTGATAGGATACTCAGTGATAAATTTAGATTAAAAAATTATAACTTGATTCTTCAAGTTAGAGATCTCCTGTTCTTTTTATCCCATTTTATTTTATTTTTTAATTTTGTTTGCCTCCATCTTTGGGTCTTAATTTCCATTGCTTTTAATGTAAATCATGTTATATCCTTCTTGAAAATAGATTATAAATAAATCAACTTAAAATAAGATCAAGGATGTAAATAACAGAGCATTATATTCAATCAATAAAGTTTATTGACCATCTCCTATGTGAAAAGCATTACAAGAGACCAAGGATATTATCATGAGTAAGAAATTATCTCTGACCATGGAGAAGTAAATCTGCTTGTATTTAGTGCTTTTGTAAAGCTAAATCTATTTCCTATGCTAGCATAACAAATTACCACAATACAAATTTATTATTTCTCAATTCTGCAGGTCAGAAGTATGTGTTGGTTTGAGTAGTTCCTGTCCTTTGGGTCTCATGGGCCAAAATTAAGGCATTTGTCTGTCTGGGCTCTTTATCTGGAGACTGTTAAAGAGAATCCCCTTTCAAGATGATTCAGAGTGTTGGCAGGAGGAAGTTCCTTGGGCTTCTGACCTGAGCTCTTTATTTCTTTCTGGCTGCCCTGGAGGCCTCCTTCAGCTCCTTAAGGCCATCTGCATTCCTAGCCTTGTAGTTCCCACTCCAACTTCAAGAGAGCAGCGATGTATAGCCCTTCCCACATTTCATATTTCATTCACTTCTACGTCTCTTCACTTCTGCCAGAGAAATTCTTCTGTCATAAGGGCTCATGTGATTAGATTGGGCCCATCCAGCTAATGATAGTATAGGATGATCTCCATATCATAAGATCTAGAACCTGACATCTCCAAAATCCCTTTGCCATGTAAAGTAGCATATTTACAGGACTCAGGAATTAGGGTAGGGACATATTGAAGAGCAATCCTACCTATTATACTAAAGTAAACTCACAAAATAAAAGTGTAGAACCAAAATAGTTTAAAAGGGACTCATGTGCAGCATTATTCTTCATCATAAATGGGAGGCAAAACATCTAAATCCTGGTCATGACATCGTATGACAAGAACCTATTGTTGTTTTTGAGTGAATCTAAGAGTAATCATCTCTCAGTCAAGCTGGCCGCACTGACACTGTTTTCCTAGTATTCTCTTACGATGGTTGTAGTTGATCTCCTTGGTAATTTCTCTGTGTAATAATGATAATTAGCACAATTCTCAATGATTCTGGAAGTCAGCTAAAGCTTAGATGAAATTAGAATGTATATGTTATGACTCATGTTTTTTATAGCAACAATACTGATTTTATATCTTTAACTATATAAGTAAAGGGATAATTGAAATCTTCAAATATCCATATTAATATGATGTTTTTTAAAGCTTTTTAAACAATTTAAAGAGTTTTCCTCTTTTCCTAGTATATTAAATAATTATAAATTTTTAAAGTAAAATTTATCCAACTAGAATGTTTAGTTTTTGTTCATATTTTATATATTATTAACAATGATAAGTAGATAAAAATCATGCAATATACTCACAGTGTTACAAAACCTATTCTCCATTGTTTTTATTCATTTATGATTATTAAGTACAAATACAGTTGATAACTTATGAAATGTCACTAGACTTCAGTCAGAAGACAGGAATTAAAAACTATCTCATTTCTGATACATTCAAACTCCATAATTTACCTATTAAGCAACCTGAATATATTTATATAGCTCCATAAAAGAGATCATTAGAGTAAATAAACTCTAAGGTCTTTTAATACTATAAATATTTAGAATTTTGTAATACAGTAATGAGACATCCAAGGAAATGTATGCATAAAATAAAAACAAATTGATATCTAAAGGAGTTTTTAAGAGTTCAAGTATTTCTCAGTTAAAAATGCAAATGCTTTCCAGACAAACAAAGCTATTATATTGAGTAGATTTTCAGTCATTTTCAAAAATGCAGAAAACACCACATAAAGTAATTGTTTTTAATGGTTATTATACTTTAGCTTGTAACCACCCCCCAATAATGAGACTTTTCTTCCTATCTCTCTGCCTCTTTCAAATTAGATGCTTTATCTTAATGGGAATTTTTTCTTCCTGAGTTTTCAATAGATGGACATCTCTGTATTTATAACCACTAAACATTATCAAATTCATTTGAGGTTTAGCCTGCTCGATATGTCTCTAACTCTCTTGATAAACATGGGAATAGAGGGGGAAATCTTTGGGTAGTGTTCACTGACAAACTCAATATAAAAATGAGGCAGGGATAATTTATTATCAAGGCACAAAATATTAGTCAAACTTTTAACTTATTTTGCAACAATGTTGAGAGAGTTTCATAAATTCCTGGATACTTAAAAACTTGATACTTAAGATAATATGCCACAAGTAACAGGAAAATTAGAGAATACATAATTTTTTAAATTGTGTTATTTACAGAAAACAGGTCACTGAGCATCCACAGTGAGAAAAAAAATTCACCACAATATTGAGTCCATGCTGTTCTTAAGAATGTATATTCCAACTGATTAATTCTAAGAGCTATCTAACTCCATGTATCACTTGGTGTCTCTGAAAAAGTCACCCTTTGACTTGTATGGTTGTTCTCTCTACCAAAAAGAACTAGAGTAATATCTCAAAACATTCTGAATAATATAATTTGTCAAGTGAATTTTTCTATACTTTTGAAAATGAATGTATATCTTCAGCATATACTAACTTCAAGGAAAGGAGATTTGGCCCATTTTATCACAGAATACTTCCTTTCATTTTAATGTTAGATTTTATAAACACTTAAGGAATGTCCTGAATATAATGATGGAGCAAGAGTGAGTAAATAAAATTTACGTAACAAAATTTAATATTCTTCAAGCTTAACTTTTCAGCCCTTTTGTTTATTCCTGTCTAAATGGTCTAAATCTCTTGTCAAATGCTAGCTCCTTCATCTCCAAAACTTTGATAATTGTGTGTACTTTGAAACAGTTGCAGTTTTTATTCTGTTTCTTTAAAAATTGTTGTTCAAGTACAGTTCTCTCCATTTTCCCACCACCACATTCCCCTGCCCCACCCACCCCCACCTCCCACCCTCCATCCTACCCACTTTTGGCTTTGTCCATGGGTCCTTTATACATGTTCCTTGAGTACCCTACTCATTCTTTCCCCCACTATCCCCCTTCTCCCTCCCCTCTGGTTACTGTCAGTTTCTTCTTTATTTCAATGTCTCTGGTTATATTTTGCTTGCTTGTTGGTTTTGTTGTATAGGTTCCACTTATAGGTGAGATCACATGGTATTTGTCTTTCACCCCCTGGCTTATTTCACTGAGCATAGTCCTCTATAGTTGCATCCATGCTGTCCTGAAGGGGAGAAGCTCCTTCTTTTTTTCTGCTCTGCGATATTCCATTTTTAAATGCGCCATAGTTTTTTTATCCACTCATTTACTGATGAGCACTCAGGCTGCTTCCAGCACTTGGCTATTGTAAATTGTTCTGCTATGAACACTGGGGTGCATAGGTTCTTTTGTTATTATGTTTTAATTGAAATATAGAAGATAAAGTGCTACATGTTAGTCTAGGAAAGGTAAAATTATTTTTTACACAGTAAAGAAATACTGTGTTTCAGCCTGTAGCTCTCTCAGGGGACCCCCAACACTATATTGAATTTTCTGGTCATGTTATTTCATTTTGATGTGGAATCTTTATTTATTTTTTATATATGATGTCAGTTTATTATTATTATTATTTTAATTTTTAAATCATGTTTATTCTATTACAGTTGTCTCAATTTTTCCTTTACCCACCCCCACCCCCCACTCCCACAGTCAATTCCCACTCTATTGTCCATGTCCATGGGTCATTCATACATGTTCTTTGTCTAGTCCCTTCCCCTTCTGTCCACCATTGTCCTCTTTCCCTCTCCCCTCTGGTCACTTTCAGTCTGCTCCATGTTTCCATGCCTGTGGTTTATTTTGTTCATTAGTTTATTTTATGGAATGGATTCCACTTATAGGTGAGATCATGTGGTATTTGTCTTTCACTGACTGGCTTATTTCACTTAGCATGATATTCTCCAGTTCCATCCATGTTGTCACAAAAGGTAGGAGTTTCTTTCTTTTTTTTCTTTCTTTCTTTCTTTTTTTCTTTCTTTCTTGCAGATTGATTTTATTTATTTTTAAATGTCAAAGTCAATTATAAAATATTAAAAAACTTAAGACCATTATAAAGTCTCAGCAATTAAAACAACATGACACCAGCCCAGAAATAATCAAGTACATAAATGAAATATAATGAGCATTCTAGAAACAAATGTATATATCTGTCTAACAATGTAATACATGATTCAATTGATATTTCAAATCAATGGAAAAAATATGGCTTATTAAACAAATAAGGTGCATGGACCACTATTACTTGAAATAAAACAAATATAGAGCCCTATTTCACACATGATACAAGAAATATTCAGGTGAGTTAAAAATCAATATGGAGAATCTAAGGAGTTTGAGGAGAAAATTCAAAATAATATTTTTCTCATCTTCAAGTAAAATATTCAAACCCAGAAGCTATAAAGTAAAATATTGACAATATGACTCTATTAAACATTTAAGGCTATATAGTAATATACATATAAAAAAAGTTAAAGGACAAATAATAGAATGGGAAACTATTTGCCACACATCTAAAAAAGGGTTCATAGTTGTTGCTGTTGTTGCTATTTTTTAGGGAAAACAATTCTACACACATTTAATCAAAGAATGGATAAAGAATACCAAAAAGTCATTTAAAGCTTTTTAAAAATAATAGAAATAGGCAAGAAATATACAAAAACAGGTTTAGTTTCAACAAATAATAAAGGAAGAATTAAAATAACACATCATTGTCACAATCACATTAATACATATTTAAAAATATTGGTAATATCAAGTATTGGCAACTGTGAAGGGAACTGGGTATTCATAGACTCTTTTTTCTTTTTTTTCATTTAATTTATTTTCTTTATTTTTTCAAATACATTTGTCTCTGTCTTCCCCCCACCTCCTTCTCCTGTCCCCTCCCCACCCCTCAATCCTTCCCCTTTGGTTTTGTCCATGAGACCTTGCTACACGTTCCCCGACCCTCCCATTCCCTTCCTTTTCCCCCATCCCCCCCCCTCCATCACTCTTGTCTCTATTCCTTCTTTTCCTTCATCTTAAAGCAGTCCCTTTATTTTGCAATGCTGGTTTGCAATGCTGGTTTGGTGAAAGTGTATTCTTTTAGCCTTCTTTGTCTGGGAAATTCCTTATTTCACCTTTCATTTTAATTGAGAGCATTGCTGGCTAGAACAGTCTTGGTTACAGACCTTTGCTTTTCATGACTTGGAATATTTCTTGCCACTCCCTTCTGGCTGTATGTGGACTCTTTAAACAGAAAATCCAAGACCAGCGATTTTAAGAATGGACTCTCATATAAGCTGCTCTCTCCATGATCTTGGCTATGCTAGTTATATTTAATATTTAAATGGAATAAATAATACCTTCTTCATAGGGGTTTTCATTGGTTTGGACAGCTATAACAAAAATGCCGTAGACTAGGTGGCTTTAACAAGAAATATTTATTTCTCACAGTTCAGGGCATTGGAAATCAGAGGTTAGAGTGCCAGTATGATTGGGTTCTTGATGAGGACACTCTTTCTATATACAGACAGCTGCTTCCTTGCTGTGCCTTCACGTAACAGGGAGAGAAGTCCTCTCATAACTCTCCTTATAAGAACAATAATCTTATTCATGAAGATTCTACTCTCATAATTTAATTACTTCCCAAAAGTCCTACTTCCATATACCAACATGTGAATATGGGAGAAACACAAATATTCAGTCCATAGTAACAGAGTTTTTATTATTATTTGTTTTGTATGTGATTTATGTGTCTAATTTGTGAGAACTCATTCACTCAGCAAATGTGAAATGAACACTTCAATATAAACAAGAACATATAGAATATAACAGTGGGTACTGTTGGCCAGTATTAAGGTAGTTATGTATTCTTTCATATAATAATTAATGTAACATTTGTTTATATACATGCATAGAAGCTCTCAGTAAGTGTCCCTCATTTATGTAACATTAAATGAGAAAGACTGTATCTTAGGTGTGATGACTCAGCAGTGAGCAAAAGGTATTCATAGAGTTTATATGCATGGGGATAAAACCAAATAAATAAATTAAGGTATACTATTGGGTGCTAAAAAGAAGAATAAAAAGGAATATGTTGCTATATTTCCCTGCATTTCATTCGATTTTGCCAGATAGCAGCCAGTCTTAAAATTTCCCCAAAATGAAGGTGGTTTTCTTTCTTATGTTTTATTTTTTTCTGTGGGCATTTTGGGTCAGTTTCAGCTCTGGGCTTGTCTTCTTTATTCTGAAATAGAGGCTGCATAGCTCATGTGAACTTTTAGCCAATTTTGGAGATTTTGGCTCTAATTCCAAGGGAGATAGGAAGATATTAACATTTTTGAGGGGAGAAGTGATATGATCCCCTGCATATTTTTAAAGGCTCATTCTGCTTTCTGCATAGTGAGAGTAGTATCACGAGAAACAGTTGCCAGGCTAACAGTCTAGTGTAGATGAGAACAAAATAGTGAGGATTACGATGGTGACAGATAGTGGAGAGAAACAGTGGTCTGGTTTCGGAAATGCTAAAGGCAGAGTTGAAAGATGTGCTGACAGATCTTATGTGGGGAGGTGAGAGAAGAAAATCATTCAAGATGGTTTCTCAGTGTCTTTCACTTGAGCAACTGAAAATATGGCATTACCTTTTGTGGTTTTAATAGTAATTATATGAAACTGTGACAATGCTTTAATTTATCCTGGGCTGCAGTCGGTACCTTAGAACTTCTGATAATATAAAACCTAAAATTATTTAAATTAATGGGGAGTTTACTCTAAGGCTACATTTGCATGAAAAATTAGGATAAGATTCAGTAAAGCCATCAAAAATGACAATCTATTAAACACATATTTACCAGAGAAAATAATCACCAATGCCTCTTATGTAATCCACACATATATCTTGCACTACTGTGTTTAAGTAGACCCAACACAGATTAATTTAATGGCTCATTCATAATCTTTCCATTTGTATTAGGTTTCTATGACTGCTACAAAAAAAAGAAGAAAAATATGTCCACAAATCTAGTGGCTCAAAACAACAGAAAATTAATATTTTACAGTTCTGGAGGCCAGAAGTCTGAAATCATTTTCACTGAGTAAAATGAAGGCAACTACAAGGTCACCTTTTATTCTGAGTCTCTAGAGGAGAATTTGTTTCCTGTTATTTCAGGATTCTTGAGCTATGTTCCTTGCCTTTCTGGGCCCCTGGCTCATTCCTCTGTGTTCAAAGCCAGCAATGTAACATCTTCAAATCTTTCTGTGATTCCTTCACATCGCATTCTCCCCTCTGTGAAAAGGTCTCTGCCTCCTTCTTATAAGGACACTTTCAGTTACCTTGCAGTCCACTCAGATATTTCAGGATCATCTCCCCATTCCAGGGTCCTTAATTTAATCATAGCTGAAAAATTTCTTTCATCATATAAGGAAGATAACATTGAAATGTTACAGGGATGTCATTGTTGGTATCTTTTGGAGCATAATTCAGCCTACAGTATAAGCTTTCTACTCTGCCTTCTGCAGTCCGGTGGCTTCGCCATTCAAATGCCATCCACTGTGGCTGCCTGATGGCTGCACAATCTAGGGAGGACGTGCAGACATCAGTCTTCAGGGGACAAGGCTCCATCTGTGTTAAGTGTCTCTATTTATCAGCAAGGAAACATTTTCCAGATGCCCCCCCAAGCAGATTTTCTTCATAATTCAAGAGTAATTTCATTATATACTCATCCCTAAATAAATCACTAACTGGGAGCAATTAATGCAGATTTCCTGAACAATGGCATGTGTTAGAAAAAAATAGGTCAGACTGTTAGATGTGTCAGTATTAGGTAAACAACCAACACTTCTCTTACATTTCTCTAGCATTAGCTTATCATTTCTATACCGAGAATTTATTTCATATGCAAAAACATCTATAGGATTTTGTGCATGTGTATGATTTACTTTGTGGGGATCACTTATCATTTAATCATGAAACTAGCCAACACTGAATCCTCCATGGTAACACTGACCCTTTGTGACCTTGACCCTTATTCATTATACTTCAGCATGTGCAGAATGCTACCTTTTTGGTGTTTTTTTTTCACTCTGTTCCTAATATATGCCAGATATTATCAATGTATTTTAAACATTTTTTGAAATAACACATCTTCCTATGGTCCCATTGTTTAAAACCTGGCTCAACGTAGAGTGTTAGAAAGATTAATCCAATGTAGAAATCCATAATATAACTTATTTTCTTAATTTATATATTATAATATAATTTAGTAGAATGTGTCATTTTAAACATATGGAAGAAAGCTAAAAGAAGCTTTCCAATATTAAGCTGCACTGTGATAAAACTATAGCTTTCTCATGTACACTATAATCCCAAAAGCAAATGTCTGACATTCTCTTCAAGTTGGAAGCTGATTTATGGGTTTATGCCTACATTAATGCCTCCTTCAGATCATTGCAGTTTGATAAATAGTAAACCATCCAGTTCAAGATTGTCTTTGTTAACAGTTCTGGAAATAGAGTAACCAACCTGTCGTACAAAGGGAACAAGAAAGAAGAGGTATGGAGGAAGAAAAATCTTGACTTCTCTTAATAAATTAACAGTAGTTTGGATGCTTTATAATCTGAAAGTTGCTGCTGACAGTGACTAGCAATCAGTGTTAACTGTTGTCCTCACACACTTTGGGGAGGTGCCTAGATTTTATTAGAATACTGCAAGTTCAGCAATGTAACAATGGCCAACCTATCACAAGAGATTTGACCACTAGCTTGCCTTGAGATTTTAGAAAGTGACAAAATTATAATAAACTCAATTGAACCATAATGCCCACTTTTAAATTACACTGAAAACAAATTCTTTGAAAATGTAACTATATCTCTATTTCCCCTGCCCCTCCACAACACCCACACCTACATCATAAGTAGTTCCTCTATCTCTAAAAACCTTTTAAGATTTTATTTTCACCTCTCTTCCTACCTATTGCATCCTACTCTTCATTGCAATTTGTCTTATGCGTCTCTTATTTCCATTACTATAATTTAAATTCTGTGTGTGTATGTGTGTGTATAGGGAGGGGGTGGGGAGAGGTCAGTCTTGTATACAATAGGTGCTTTAAAATGCATGTTGAATAAATATTTGGTTCCAAATCATATCACAGTATTTTTTCGTTCAGTCCCATTTTTACAATGTCCTTATTAACTCTTGTGATGAATAAAGAATCTATCTATGTAAGAAGACATTTTTCTGTTTTGTTTTGTTTTCCCCCTCATATTTTTCTAACTGAAGTTCAAGTGCAGTATCAGCATTATTGGCCGGGGTGAAGGGGACTATTCCTGCCAGGTTACTTCTACTTTTTCTTCAGATTTCAAAACCAAGTAAAATTGTCATTATCATGACTAAAGATAACGTTTCAAAGAAATCATTTGTAGCATCTCTGATGTCAGTCATACGATTGTGAGCAAGGTTTTTATTACTGCGCT
Source organism: Pteronotus mesoamericanus (assembly GCF_021234165.1). Lineage (NCBI taxonomy): Eukaryota > Metazoa > Chordata > Mammalia > Chiroptera > Mormoopidae > Pteronotus > Pteronotus mesoamericanus. The sequence goes on along the minus strand of NW_026555245.1, from coordinate 25,742,382 downwards.
CACCTTCATATCTCCAACACAAAACTGGAGCTTGCTCCAAGGTTCACACTCCATGGGTGTGTACCAAACAGAAACAAATGTTTTACACTTTATAACATTGACTCAGTTTAAAGAACTGAGGCATACTAAAAATTTTAAGTTTATCTGAGCAAAAATCAATTTACATTGGACAGCACCAAGCCAGAAGTAGTTAGGTGTACTTTGAGGACAGGTACTCAGAGAGAGGCTTCTGTATAGAAAAGGTGAAAGCAAAGTAAAGGAATTACTCATTGGTGTTTTTCAATTGCTGTTTTCAATTGATTGTAGGTTTTGATTTTGTAAGCTTGAGGCATTTACTGACTAAACTTTTGGTTTGCTTATGTAGCTCCCACAGCACTAACAGCACGCCAGTCTAATAGATTCTTTGTTTAATTATTATAACTGCTCTTAAATTAGTCACATCTTGGCAATCTTTTCTTCAAACTTGAATCTCGACTTTGTTTTTCCAGAGACTGCAAGAAATTTTTAAAAAAAAAGGTAACAAAAATGTCCATCTTGATTCAAAGTAATTGAGCAATGTTTTGGTTATACCACATCATATACTCCTCATTGGTGTCTTACTGATGCCTGAGCATATGGTCAGTTTCTCTGAGTACAGATAAAAGCAAGATAGGACCGACCATTATATATTTTCTTACAACCACATTTTAGCTCTCTGAAATAAATCCCACAGGAAGGAAAAATGTTTTTAATTTCCCAATTCTAATCTGGGTCATTGCCATATCTATATTTTAGAAATTGTAAAGTAAATGAGGCAGTGATAAAGCTTTCATGCCAGAGACACTTTTAAATACCAAGCGCATGTCATTACTGTCGAGTTCTGTTTTCCTCCTAATTCTTTAATTATGATAAGAACTGCTTCTCTTAAGCAAATCCTCCTGCTGTTCCCTCCTGGCCTCTAGAGTATCTTATATTTGTATGCATCATATTTTATTTGTAATGGACTTTCATCAGTTGTAGGCTTTGTTCTTTCATCTTATCCTTGAACCAGAAGTGAGTTCTATTTTCCTTCCCCCCCCCAATAAAAACAAAGTTGTGATGCTTTTTTTAATTTGTATAAGTTAACAGATACACTGATGTTTTTTAAATTCTGTGGGAAATAGGAGAAATGGTCTTGTAATGTATTTGAGAATGAGCAATTGTAGAGTTGTTTTTAAAACTAATGACCCTGGAGCTAACTGAAGCATTAGAGACTGCAAACAGAAAATTTTGCTTCTAAAATAGTTTTAACAGAAAAATACAAACAGGTTTTTGTTTTTTTCTTAAAATTTTCATGGAGGTTTTAAGTTAATTTTTTTCCTTAAGATGATGAAGGCAAAGTCAACCACCTTTCCCCCCCACAATTTTTTTAAGTGGAGATTGATTTTGTTTTTCCATGTCTTCTAAAAGAGGTTTATGGTTAAATTACTAAAAAATAGCATAGAGTAAATTCTTGAATTCTTGATTGATCATAATTTTTTCCAACTTTGAATATAGGATTGCTCTAGTCAATGTTGAATTTGAGGCTTCATAGGTTATTTAAATTTCTAAAAACATAAATTATGCACTGTAGTACTGAAGGAAATGAAAGTCAAGAGAAGAATGTCTCATAGGAGAAAAAATTTCCCCTATTTTGCAAAACGTCCTGTTGGTCATTTGGGCCGAGGCCTTTAAGATAGTGTATAGTCATCTAGAAGTGACAAGAAAATAAATCTTTTCTACCTATGCAATGCTCTTAAATAGAAAGAAGTCCCTTACTTTTTTCAGTTGCTTCTAAATTCATTAGAGAATAAAAGAAAGGAGATCAAAGGTGAGAGGGAGAGGGCACAGGCACATGGCAGGAATTGGAGCCCAAACAGAAGGGGGCACGAACAAAGACCTGCCTGGTGGAAGGGAGGACTGCACCTACGTGGCTTCTTGCTTCTCCCTGTGTTACTGCATTTCTCCTGGCTCCTGCCTGGTGCCTACATACCCTCCTAAGGGGCATGCGAAGCCTGAGTTATGACATGTGCAGTAGCGATGGGGGCATCAGCATGTGAATTGCATTTTAATGGTGCGTAGAATCCCAGTAAGGCACATCTTCATTAACCAGAAACAGTCTCTATGGAAGGCTGGATGTGTTATGAATACGGCATGTTAAGAGATAATTAATTTCTGCTAGATTGTGCAGGTTTCACTATGCAGAGACATCTACTGAGTGGTCAAGTGGTTCCAAAAGTCAGTTTGGCTCCACTCACCAAGTCTTGTTACAGGACCTAGGCCTGCATCTGCTTAGTCTTTAGAGCACTTTTATCTAAAGGTAGCACACACACAACCCGCCCCACCCCACCACACCACACCATACCAAACCATACCACACAATGTGCTAATCATGGCCCTACCTTTGATAACTACTACCTTAGGCCCAAAGAAGGAATTTTCAGGCCTGAACCATAGAATATCTGCTGCACGATTAACAATTTACAAGCTCCTTGGCTACATCAGTAAGCTGGTGACTTGGGTAAAACACCCGAGACATAAGCACTGTTCCCTATGTTTTCTCCTTTATCTACCTCTCTTTCTTGATAGCTATCTAGCTATATGTTGATATGAATAATTTGATATGTATATATACAAATGTGGATATGTGGATATACATACTGCATCTATGTATTTGTATATTATATGTATTTATAATAATATATATGGCACAAAATAATACATGGCACAAAATAAAATAGCACAGAAGTAGCATTCACCCCTACAATTCCCTACCAGTAATCCCACTTTCCAGAGGCAAATTTCAGTTTTCATTCCTTTCATGAATTACCAGTAAATTACCTCTATTTCTGTATTTATCAACTTGAGATAACTTTTTGATGCTCACTTATGAAGAAATAACTCCTGTGTAATTATATTATCCTACTAACCTTCCTCATTCCTCTCAATATTTGATAGAGGAATACTTTTTATAATTATTCTCTTGATTAATTTTGCATATTTGCATGCCTCATTTTAACTTTGGTTTTTTGTACTGTCAATTTGTGCAGCATAGTGAGAATTCATACTATATTAAGTGAGAATACTGGTGTCCTTACTTTTTTCAACACTTCTCTTAATTTTCTATCCTTGTTTTCTGGAAGATCTAACTTTGCCTTTACATTTCAAGTTTATTAAATATATATTCTGTGTTTCTACCATGTTTGAGTCATTAGTACTTTGTGTAAATATTGATTCTAACCATTAAATCAAACAGTCAAAGGAGTATGATAATGTGAATATTGTTTGTTGCAGTAAGGTGATGGAATGCATATCCTATTCAACAGTTTCAAAGTCAGAAACCTTTTTAAACAAGAACTTAAAAAAATACTGTAATTACTTTGTCTTTCTATGCTTTAATACTTGTATAGTGATTTCATGTACATAAACGAGTCTAACCTTTAAATGTACAATTTCATGTTAATATGGATTAAAAATATTTAACTATATATTTTACACACTCATGCATACCATGTGCCAGGCTCTTCTATATGTAGAAAAAAATTATTTAACAGTTTAATCCTCTCTATAATCTATTGAGTTTGACATCTATTATGAGGATAATGAGACCCCAAAATGATAGGTAATCTCCAACGTTACAGAACAGGTAGGTTACTGATGGCACTGGGATTCAAACCCAGGTGTCTTGCTCCAAATGCTATAGTTTTGTTAATTATCATGTAATGTTTCCAGAAGAATTCCAGATTTATGTTAAGATGTTATTTCTGGGTATTTCATTATAAAGAAAGAAATTCAGGTGAGATTATTTAACATCTTGACACATTGAATATCCACAAAGTACTTTAAGTCTATAATACAAGGGGAAATCAATCAAAATACAGTCATCTTGCAGATATTTTTATTTGGCACTTTTAATTCCTTTACTCATGTGAAAACAAATAAATTAAAAAAAAATCAACAGAGGCAAGAGGAAAGGAGGGGGGGTGGGGAAAAGGAAGGGAAGGGGAAAATCAAGGAACATATAGCAAGGACTCATGGACAAAACCAAAGGGGAAGGATTGGTGGGGGAGGGGGCAAAGGAAAGTGGTGGGGGGAACGCAGAGACAAATGTATTTGAAAAAAATAAATTAAAAAAATAAAAATAAAAATAAAAAAATGGAAAATGAAAAAAACAAATAAATTGTCTCTTTTGTGAATTTGGAGTTTTAAAACATTACATCCTTGTAACATCATGTAGAATTGATAAAAATTAAGTATATTTGCAACTAAGTTATTTACATTTTATTCAAGAACCTACTTCAAGAGATACATAGAGTTAATAACTGACAAAAGACTTTATTACAGTAATTAGCCAAATTAAAAGTAAATTCTTCCAGTAAGCACTTAAAATTAAACATTAATAACTCATAAAAAGTTTAGATTGGCAATTAAGATTAAACATTAATATCATTTGAAATATGTCCAAAATGGAGCTCTTATATAGCAAATTTATTCCAGTTATGTTGTGGATCGTGTATGAATGTGGTATGCAGAATTTTGAGATGAACCTTAATGACTCACACGTTGTATAATGTCTCTCTCCTTTAGCATAAGTTGGGCCTGCGAATGTTTCAAGCCATTGAAGATGGCAAAGTGAAGGTATTTTTCAGATGTAATTAAAGTCCCTAATCAGTTGGCTTTAAGTTAATCAAAAGGGAGGTTATTTGATGGACCTGACCTGATCAGTTGAGATCTTTAAAGATAAATTATTTTATGTATTTATGTATTTATTGATTTTAGATAGGGGGGAGGGAGGGAGTAAGAAAGGGGGGAGAAACATTGATGCACGAGAGAAAATTGATTGGCTGCCTCTCACTCATGCCCCATCTGGGAACTGAACCCACAACCCGGGCATATGCCCCAACCAGCAGTCTAACTGGTGATCCTTCACCTTACAGGATGATGATCAACCAACTGAACCACACTGTTCAAGGCCTGATTATTTGGGATCTTTAAAAGGGTTCAAAAGGGTCATAGACTAGAAGTACAGACACCTTCTCTCTCCTGCTGGCCTTGGAGAAACTAGATTTTATTAATTGTCTGCTAAAATGAAATGTATTCTGCCAACGACAACATGAAACTAGAAGTTGTTTGTTAGGGATAAAAGTAAAATTTTTTAATAAAACTAATTTCCAACTTTGATAATGTTTTATACATGCACAGACATACAAATACATGCACACATGCATGGCAGAATAATACATCTAATTCCTCAGAATTTGTAGGGAAATATCCAATCTCAATAATTTTACATAAATAATCCTAGTAGTCATAGAATGTTATAATTAAAGAAATAGTTGAGAGTACATCTGGTCTGAACTCTGTTTTTCAGTTAAAAAATAAGAATTGCAAAAAAACTAAAAAAACAGCGAAACACTTTCTCAGGGTCACCCAAGCCTGCTGAGGAGTTGCTGGGATGAGTCCAGGCTGTGTCTCCAGAACCAGACCTAGTTTCCTCCTGGTACAATTTTCCAGAGGTACAACTTGCAAAATCTAGTGAGATTGCACCTAACCAATGCAGAATGGCAAATGACTCATTTTTAGGATCTGTAGAAATAAGATTCTGTAATCTTGTAATGAACAGGATTGAAAGGATTTTACTTCACAACACAGTAACAAACCTAATGATATTAGGTCAATCAGCTGGATGATTTTATCTTATAGGTCAGTTCTCAATGATTAACCAACTGTACATTTTGACACCAAAGAGATAGTTTTAACCTCACATGTGTCCATCAAGACCCAATCTCTGTCTTCAGATGAATAGTCCATGAATGAGTGAGGATGATTATACCATAGTGAAAATTTTTTTATTAAGTGCTTATTGTGTGTTAAACACTTTGTGTTGCTTCTGAATATAAATAGCAAAAACACTTATCTTGCCTTTTTGACCCTCATGCTCTAACATTGAACAACAGGTCACAGAAATAAACCCAAAACTGAATTCATATTAAGTCCTATGGCAGACAGGACAAAAGGTCTACGAACACATACAGCATGATTTCTAACCCAATTTTGAGGGGTTTGAAAGAGGCCTTTCTGGATTAGTGACTTTTTTTTTTAATTAATTTATTTACTTTTTAAATACATTTGTCTCTGCCTTCCCCCCACCTCTTTCCCTTGCCCCCTCCCACCTTCCCTCCCTCAGCTCTTCCCCTTTGGTTTTGTCCATGAGTCCTTGCTATATGTTCCTTGACTTTCCCCTTCCCTTCCCTTTCCCTGCCCCCCCCTTCCCTCTTGTCTCTGTTGATTTCTTTTCCTTTCAGTGTTGCTGGTCATATTTTCCTTGCTTCTTTGCATTGTTGGTTAGGTTCCGCTTATAGGTGAGATCATATGGTATTTGTCTTTTGCCCCCTGGCTTATTTCGCTTAGCATGATGCTCTCCAGTTTCATCCATGCTGTCGCAAAGTTTAGTACTTCTTTTTTTCTTTCTGCTGCGTAGTATTTCATTGTGTATATGTACCATAATTTTTTGATCCAGTCATCAGAAATCAAAGGCGTTTTTGTACACCAGCAATACAATAGAAGAAGAAGAAATCAGGAAAAATATACCATTCGATATAGCACGAAAAAAGATAAAGTACCTAGGGATAAATTTAACCAAAGACACAAAAGACCTGTATGCAGAAAACTATACAACATTGAAAAAAGAAATTAAGGAAGACACAAATAAATGGAAGCATATACCGTGCACATGGATTGGAAGAATTAATATCCTTAAAATGTCCATACTACCAAAAGCAATTTATAGATTCAACGCAATCCCTATTAAAGATGAAATAGAAATTGAGAGGTGGAGGGAGGGGGACAGAGATCTTGCAAATGTAATAGAAGGAAAAGTTTTAAATTTCATGATGTGATTTTGATCTTGGGAAATTTGGAGAGTGGAGGTTTAACATATATATATAAATAATGCTAAAGAACGGGCACTAATGAATGGAAATGAGTTCATTTTGAACAGAGTTTTAAGGGGTTATGTGATATCAAGACAGATGGAAATAAGAGAATAGATTTTGGGTGAGGAAACTGAATGGGCTCTGTGAAGTACAGAGAATCCTTAGCTGGGAAACAATGGATTGTTTCAGAGAATCTTTAGCTTGGGGAAAAATTGGATTCTTGCTAAATCTGCTCTTAACTTCCCTTATGCCTGAAGCATTTATGACTTCTCTTCAAGGTGTTTGTTCACAATCCTAACTACAGTCTGAATCACCATGCGACTTAAAAATAAATTAAATTAAATTAAATTAAATTAAATTTTAGAAAACATTGATACTCAGACAGTACTCCACAAAGATTCAGATTTAATTTTGGGTGTCAGTATTTTTTAAAGGCACTCAATTGTTTCTACTATGGAGCCAGAGTTGAGAGCCACAGGCTTTAGACATTTACTATCTGACATTAGGGTAATTTATATGGTGCAGAATTTTAATATAATTTAAATTGAGAATTTCTTAGAGCAGCTATTTAGAATATAATAGAATAATAAATAAGTGCCCTGGGAAATCATCCAATTCCATTCCTACAATTTATAAATGAGTCTGAAGTCTCATCTTGTCTAAGTAACTTATGTGCAGTGGAAGAGTAGCCTCGTTTCTTTTCAGTTAAACCTATTTTAAGCAGAGTGCACATATGAAATTCCATATTGAACAATTAAAACACATTCTCAAAAAAAATAAGTCAGTATTCACTATGAGACAGACAGTTCTAAGTCAACTAAGTCTAACTAATCCTATAAGGGCATTGTTATAACTTCCATGCTAGAGATTCAAGGACATTAAGTAAATTTTTTAATCATGAAGGTGGTGGAGTCAGGGTTCAAACCCAATACTACCACATTTGAAAGTCATGATCTTTCTATGGACTGCTCACATGGGCTTATCTAATGTCTCCTCATATCTCTATAATTACCTATAGTAAATGTAGCTGATTCCTTCAACTTTTCCTCAGGGCCTATTTTGCAACTTTTTAAAAATTATTTTAATTGTTTAGAACCCCAGAATCTTTGTACATGTACAATCATAAAAGATTGTATCCTCAGGAATTACAAAAGATTCAGTAGCTGTAAAATAGTTCATATTATAGGATAAATGCAATAGAATTTTGATCCTTGTTCTCAAAAATATCAGAATGTTCATTTAAACAAATCTTTTGAGTCATTTTTAAAATTGTAATCCTGACCTTTAGTAAGTGTTAAACAGGTTTGTTGAAAATTTAATGAGGATGAGTTTTCAAATGATAGTCATTTTAATTCAGAGGATTATGAAGGATTCAACAATTTTAGTATAAAATAGCACTACTTGTTACATATGTATGCTTGAAGACTAGCTCAAGCTAAATTTTGCACAACTATGGAGTCTAAAATTCAATTAGGATTCCATCCAGATTTTTGTTTAAGTGTTATATGTAAAGAAAATATATAGTCTAAAACGAATCATGGTTGGAAACTCCATTCTCTTCTCTGCCACTTTTTCTTTGAGAGTGGCTTACGGAGAGCAACTTTTAACTGCTGACTATTAGGTGAACTTTAGGAACTGTGACAAAACAAAGCATGCATAGTGTGCTGGTTTCCTCTTACCTCATCTCGTCTACTAAGTGTATAAAATGTAACAGCCTGCCTTAATTTGCATATATCATTATTTCAAGATGCAGTAAATCAATAAAACTGAAAATAGAATAGTGGTATAAATACTGAGCTTAGAGTTAAGTTAACATTTAAACTTACCACTGAAATACATGGTCTGGCACAAATAATGCCCCTTTTTTATTATGAAATATTTTATTACCAAATCATAAGCATGGATTCTGTAACATAACAATATCCCACTTGAGCACACCATATGACATTTTAGGTGAAATGTCCAAATTAAAAATATAAATTATTACACCCATATTATTACCCTTCCAACCACACTCAAGCCAGCATTACTTCTGCTGGACCTGTGTGTATTTCATTGTCTGGGTAACTAACCATTATTATACCTGACTTGTTTTTCTTCATTCGTAGATGTTCTAAACAGTTTTTTTTTATTATTCATTCAGCAAAATATTTATTTAGTAGTTCAATTTTAACCTAGTACTTTATAAATACATGTACAGATATGTATATATGCACAGCAATATACATGTAAGTACATATATATTTATATACAATCAGTTCTGAGTTGGGGCAGGCTTCAGGGCCATCCTAAGAATTAAAGGCATCATAATAGGCATATTAATCAAATAAATGCTAAAATGCTTAGTGCATAATATAGGAAAGTGATTAAAATTTTGTAGCTCCTAGGTAAATACACATTAAAATCACTTGGCTTATAATTTATTTTGTTTAAAGAATTAACATATAGCTTTTATTTCTTCTATCTGTAGAGGATACTAAGTAGAAAACATCTTGCAGATATGAATGCTTCTAGAAATTTACTATTTATTTAGGAAAATGAGAGTACCATAAGTGAAGGAGAAACTACAAGACAAATGTGCTAAATTGTATGTATAGTATTTTCTTTTCAGATTAGTGATTGTCTAACATGGTTCCTGAATTGGCAGCGCCAGCGTCATCTGTGAACTTGTTAGAAATTCATATGAAGGGGGACCCAAAAATCAGAATTTATTTATTAAGAGTTGTGTATTTATTCTTACACGTTTAAACTTCAGTCACCTTAAACGTACTTTCCCTTTAATGCAATACACCTATCAAGAAGGTTTTTCCACTACTCAAAACAGTTTTTGAACTGAGTTTTGATGCCTTTTAGTGCTTCTGCCATTTTTTGTTCCATCTCTTCCACATTGGCAAAATGTTTCCCTTTGAGGATATGTTTCATCCAGGGAAACAAAAAAAGTCACTTCGTATGAGACTGGGTGAATGGGGGTCATGCCATTTTTTGGTCAAAAACCCCTGAACACTCAGCACGGTGTGGGCAGGTACACTCATAAATCCCCCATCATGAAATAGGCAAATACATTGAAAGAGTCTTCAAAAAAAATTCACTGAAGCCGAATGTAGCCTCTCACAACAATGCCAGCTGGTGCACTGATACAGATGGGTTCCTTACCTTGTGGGGGAAGCATGTGTTGCAAGGGTCCTACCCTCCAGAAGATAATTCTGGTTTTTTGAGTCCCGCCTTGTATTTTGGGTCCCAATCCAGACCTAGTGAATCAGAAATTCTGGTGCATGGATTGAGAAGCAGTATATTCAGATGATTCTGAAATAATGAAAGTTTGGATATTGCAGGGCTTAACTGTTTTATTTCTATTATTTTAATTATTCTGAACTAATTTTTTACTCTATTTCAGAAGTGGTGGAAACTTATTCTATACTTTTTTCCAGTTTTATTTAGATATAATTGACATTGTATAACTCTATACAACACTGTATAAGTTTAAGGTACACAACGTTATGATTTGACTTACATATATTATGAAGTTATTACTGCAATATTTAGTTAACAGCATCTCTAGACATCATGAAGTCTAGACATCATGAAGTTAACTATAGACATCATGAAGTACATTACATCCTTAGGACTTATTTATGGTATTATCTGGAAGTTTATATCTTTTGATCGCCATCATAGAATTTCTCTTACCCTGAACCCTCACCTCTGGTAACCACCAATCTTCTCCTTTTTTCCTTTGATTTTTTTGTTTTTGTTTTCTATTTTCTTCTTTGAGATTATACATGTAAGAGAGATCACACATGTAAGTGAGATTACATACTGTTTATCTTTGATTTATTTCTCTTAGCATAGTGCCCTCATGATCCATTCATGTTGTTGAAAATACAGGATTTTGTCTCTTTTATAGCTGAATAATATTTCATTGTATATAAGTCTCAACCTCTTTATCCATTAACCCAGGGATGGACACTTAGGTTGTTTTCATGTCTTGGCTGTTGTAAACAATGCTGCTGTGAAAATGGGCATGCACATATCTCTTTGGTATAGTGTCTTTGTTTCCTTCAGATTCCCAAAAGTGGAGCTGCTAAATCATATTGTAGTTTTATTTTTAATTTTTTGAGGAACTTCATACTCTTTTTCATAGTAGTTGTACCAGTTTATAATCTAATCAACAGTGCATAAGGATTCCCTTTTCTACACAAGCAAACCAGCATTTCTTATGTTTTTGATGCTGCCATTCTAATAGTGATGAGGTGATTTTGATTAGCATATCTCTAATGATCAGTGAGACTGAGCAACTTTTCATATATCTGCTGGCATTGTTCTATGTTTTTAAGCATCTTAGATTATGTAAATATTTTCTTCTGATTAATTTCCTACTTATCTTCTCAACAAAGTGTCTGTGAAACAGGAAAAATCCCAGATCTCAGGTAATCAATAACTAGTGGATTTAACTAACTTTACTCTTTATTAGAAAAACTCTGTAAAATCCTAAAAGAAAACTTCACCTGGAGATAATAAAAAAAAAAAAACAACATCAAGGTTTTTCAATTTGGACCTCTTGATTCATTTGACTTCTTTAGTTATAGCTCTATAGCTGTTCATCATAATCAACATCTATGTAACAATAAAAATTATATTAAGTATAGAGTGTGGGCTTCCTTCTCATACTATCATAAGACACTGAAATCCGATTTTAAAAAATTGAATAATTAGGTGGAAGTATGGTCAGCTGGAGGACTGTGGATAAGATGTAATTCCTCTGCACTTCAAAAGATAAGACTCCCTACAGCTGAAGAGAAGAGAACATTCCTAGAAAGGGGCATAGCAATAAAATTATAAAAGTGTGAAATTAGGAGCACTCATGGTAAATTTTTCACACTTGATGACTATGATTTTAAGATTAACATATACAGGTAGATTATTCTATCTATTCTACACCAATGAAACAAAAGTTTAATATGAGAGAGAAAAAGTGTGTTGTAATTATTTTCTCACATATATTTTAACAATTTTTTGTGATTTTTGTCTAGGGTCTATAAGGAGATCAAAATGCCCTTTTATTTTTTCTTTTTATTCACTTTTTAAATACATTTGTCTCTGCCTCCCCCCCACCTCTTTCCCTTGCAAGGAACACATAGCAAGGACTCATGGACAAAACCAAAGGGGAAGAGCTGAGGGAGGGAAGGTGGGAGGGGGCAAGGCAAAATGCCCTTTTAAATTACCTCTAAGACACTTTGCCTGAGGACCCATTGACAGAAATCTTCCTGGAGAGGGATATAGATTTCACTTAACTTCATTATGTAGGTGATTCTTTGAAGATCGAGCTAGGATAAACAGAGTACAGAAATATTAACAGAATGTATTTTAGTTTAATCATGAGGATTTTTCTACATTAGGGATGGACTCTAAAGGATAGGATAAGAAAAGTGAACCTGGAATGATGCAATATTGCTCCTCAGTTGTTTTAGTTCCATTAGGACGGTGCCTCTTCCTCACTCCTGACCTTCACGTTTACCATATAACACAAGATTTTGCATAGTGGAGGCACTCAACAAGTGATTTGGAGTTGAATGAAATATCATATAGTACTTTCTTATATCCTATAGGCTCTTTTTTCTATTGAAGGGATAAGTATAAAATACTATTTTAAACTTTTAATTTATAGCTTATAGAAAATACCCCCATGTGTAAAATTATCTTATTTCTCTCCATAACTTTACAAATGTGGGAATATACAGATATATCTCACCTTTTTAGCAATATATAGATCCCCAAAATTTTAGAGAATCACAGTTTTGTAAATCAAATTAATTTAAATAGTTCCCTTTTGCAAAAGTTAGTATAATTTCTTGCCTGGATATAGTTGGGTAGAGAAGATATGGCGGAATATGCATTATCTTAACAAGTCTTATACACCTTTAATTCTAGGATATTTTAAATACTCTTCCTATATAAAACCCATTTGAGCATTTTACTGTGGCTGAAATTTTTTAAAAAAAACAAATTATAATAAATCCATTAAAATAATGTTTTTATATTTTATGTACAAAAGTGACCTTTTTCCCTCTGTGTGAAACCAGTTTAAATAAAAGTTCTTGTTGGGGGGGGGGGAATTTTTTATTAATTATACACAATGGAATAAAAAGAAAAAGAAGGAAAAAGGTTCTGCATGGAGGGGGGGGGGGGGGGGGGGGATTGGTGAGAAAAGGGGAAAGGAAAAAAAAACAAAAAAAAAAAAAAAAAAAAAAAAAAAAAAGGGGGGGGCAAAGAGGGAAAGGAAAAGAAGGAGAGGGGGAGGGGGGGGGGGAAAAAGAAAAAAAAAAGAAAAGAAAAAAAGAAAAAAAAAAAAGGGGGGGGGGGGGGGGGGGGGGGGGGGGGGGAATAAATAAGGTTTTTTCCTCAAAGTTTGCTTTACTGTATTCTGTAGGATTTTTGAAACAGGCTTTCTGGAAATTTCTTTTATAAAATATGGACACAAAAGATTACTAGGACAACTTCCCCAAAATTTGCTTTTTCAGATATGTGAGAATAACCTATAAATTAGTCACCTGTATACTTGGGTATCCTTGCTGCTGTGAACTCTCACTAGACACAGGATGCACCCCACCCAGAATTGAGTTCAGGTGTCAAAATTGATGACACACCACACACACACACACACACACACACACACACACACACACACACACACCCAGAAGTGCATAAAAAGATTTATTACTTACAGAATGAGGTGAGGTAGAGCAAGACATGTTCTTTGACCCAAAATGGCCTGTGACAGATGTAAAAGACATCTGCTTGGGTTTCCATTGTGGTTAGGGAGGGGATGAAGGTGAGAGTTATTGTCCTTGTAAGTCAGGGCTGTGTGATTTGAAACATCTTTTAGTGTCAAATGATGGAACACCTAGGCCTTTTCTGTTTGCCCAGATTGGTAAAGATGCAGAAGAGAACGCGGTGAAGCTTAATGCTATCAAGTGTAAAACATCGCAAAATGAATTTGGACTATTACATATTTTTTTACTTCTTTATAAAATGAATAAAGTGAAAACTGGTTTCTACTTAAGTTCTTGGCATTGAAACTTTGAGAAATTGTTTCTGATTGTTCATGATGGACAGAACAAGAAAATCTCAGAAAAAGGTAGTGAAAATCTGTTGGTAATTATATCAGAAACAAATGATGATCGGGAAGATGACAGTAAACTCAGCAAACTCAGACAGCAGCACCTGTACAAGAACCTGAGATTTTCTAACCAGCACCTTCCCCCTGCCCCGCCATGTGGTCACAGTACGAGCTGACATGTATGAAGCATTCTGTACCAGACACAGGACTAATCAGTTTATAGAATTACTTCATTCCAATTCATATGTTAGGTTGTAGGATTATGCCCAATCTACAAGAAAACTGGTACTTAGAGAAGCAAAGGGATTTTCTTAAAGCTCACAGATTGTGGGACAGATTGCCAGGCTTGCCTCACACTAGTGCTATTAATCACTTTCATTTTCTGCCTTCTTAAATTCAGAGTTCTGATGGAAAATAAGTAAGAAACATGAATTTAACTAACCAGCAGAATAAATTGTGGAAAATTCATTGCTCTAAATTTCTGGGACTTAAGCCAAGATCCAATTTTGAAATAAGAGAAATCTCTGTTATATTGTTCAGTATGTTTATAATTCAGGGTTTCGATGTTGTTACTTTTTAAGGTTTGTATAAACTACTCAAACAGTGTAGGTTTATAAAACTTAAAAGTGACATTGCAAGAGATATTAAACTTTGGGTCAGTTATAAAAGGGTTAGGAACACAATGAAACTGAAGCCCTTGAATTGTACCTGGTTGATGGATGGTTCTCTGTTGCTTCCTTTCCTTTCTCCTTCTATGCCCATCCTTTGAATGTGCCATGCTGAAAGAATCAAAGGCAATATAATTTGGTTATTCTACATGCTACCACATCCCCTGGATATATTCTTATATTACATTTAGATTCTGATTAGGCCTAACTTTGTAAAAAAAAATAAAGAGGAAAGATAGAGCAAAGAAGAGTAAAGATAGTCATGGTGATCTGGACAACAACTGTAACTTGAAATGTCCCCACCCCTAATTTTTAACAGGCCTGCTGTTTCCAACGATGGGAATACTTTAGTTTCTAGACATATGCCTGATACAATATATGTGCTTTTTAATTAATTCAGTAGGTGTATGATATACAAGAGTAAATTTTATATGTTTAAAATTCATACCTTTATCTGCTATGAATTTTTATATTGGATTATAGAAGTACCTAGAGGCTAATGCAATGAATGTGTCTAAAGATTTGTTGCTCAAATGAATTTTTTACAATAATTTTAATGACTTTGTCTTGATTTACCAAGGTACTATGCTTACAGAGATCAGATCATTTCCCAAATGGCTGGAATTAGTTATCATTTTCACCAACATTCTCTTTTAATGAGAAAATTAGCTACTCTTGCCTTGTCCTTGGGTATTAAGTGAGAGGGACATCAAAGGAAGGAAGGAAAGTCCAGAATTGTGCGTTCATGTCCTGTAACTGTTAATGAACTGACCAATGACATTATCCAAGGAAAATTAAATACGCAAATGAAGCAATGGCTGAATTAAAGCCTTTCCATGTGTTTAATATGCGATCTTCTGTAAAAATTATTTTTAATTACTGTTTTTTAAGTATTTCTTACTGTTGTTACTCATCTCTATGTCATTGCTGCGAAAGACTATTCAGGAGTTTAGGAGTCCCCTGCAAGCCCGTGTACTAAGCATGGTCTAGGGTCACTAGGTCCAACTGAAAGTGGCAAGGTAACTGGAAATCTGTCAAATGTTGATAAACATACTCAGCTCTACAGCCTAAGAGACAAAATAACCCACTTAATTTCTATATACCCCAAATTATGTTGGCTCCAAAGCCCTATGTGCCAGGTTCTCTTCTCTAATTATAACATCCTTCATGGATTTTTGTATATATGGACTATTTCAAAATATTCCTAAATCATGCGTACTTCTGCCTTCTCCATTGCCTGGTTCCACATTTAATCTCTCGGTTTTGTTAAAGGGGCACTTTTAGTGCTTTCACCAATCATCCCTCGTAACTCCAGGATAGGTGACCTTGACCTAAATGCCAGCAAATGCTACTACCTCTATATGACCTTGAAGGAGAAGGAATGTGTGCTGCCTTCTTTATGGCAGCCTATCCCAATAGTGAAATAGAATCTTGCCTTTATTTGTTCTCCCAAAATGATACCATTCATAATACTACTTATTGCCAACACCAGGTAATAAAACCATTTATGGAGTACTTAATGTGTGCAGGCAATATGACTTAATCTTCAAATAAATGTATAGCATAAGAACATTAATTCTCTTTTTTGAAACAAGGACAAAAATAAATTTTAAGGAGTTTAAATAAATTGTCTAAAGATTTGTTGTTTGAAAATAGTGTATCTCAGATTAGGGCCACTTCTTAATGAAAGAAAAAAACAGCTCTCTTTACTGAAGATACTTCTATCTTTCAAAAAATTAGCAGAAAATAAATATATATTTTTAAAACAAAAAGACACTTTACTGCCATCTTCAGGAAAGTTTTATTGTAATCTATTATCTATGATGGCTACCACATAGTGGTGTCTCCCAAGACATGCTATCTTTGTGAAGTCAAGAATCTACACAAACATACATGGCAGCCCTTTTGGGATGTGAACACAAGTGCTCTGAGTTTAGAGACCTTCTTCTTAGCTGTGCCATAAACTCAGAAACATCTAAGAAAGACCTGGCCACATTGTATATGTAAATTTTCTAGGTAAAATTGTTTAATGTTTTCTGCTCACACCCCTGGTCACTACAGTGTACAGCTGAATGCTAGTCCACCATGAGGGTACATGCCCATTGTTGCCATCTGCCTCCTGAACATTATGAGGACAAAGAAATCATAGAAGAAGAAATGACAAAATCAGTGAAATTAAGGCAAAATATACATCTGACTTCTGAGTTATTTAAAACTTTTAAGTGAAATGCCTTTTCTTTTCACAAAACTCAGCATAACATAGGAAAAAATAAAAACAATCAAACTTCATTGTTTTTTAAGCTACTGCACACTTATAACTATTAACAACAACATTTAAAGACAGAGAGTTCTTAAAAAGGGGTAAATGCAAGCCTGATATTCAATCGGTGTGGCATGCTTGTGTTTCTGCCAGAGCCACACTGATTAGTTAATTTGAATAATGTAGGTGACACCAGTTCAAATCATATTCTCTTTATTTTAACCTGAAGAATGTACATGAACAGGTGGTTACTGGAAACTGGAGGATGTTTGTTTTGAGGCGCTATGTTTAGTCAGTCTCCTGTTGTCATAGCACCCTGATTGGACTACAACCGTGAAAAAAAGTCAGTTAGAGGTTAACCACAATCCTTTACCTCAGTAGGGATTCCTAGCAAGGCAGTCTGTTTTCATTTCCCCCAGCCCATATGCAAAGGCTATTCATAAATAGCTCATAGTGCATTTCTATCCGGAATGATCAGATCTTAATATGAGTTACATACCCCCATTTTTATAGCTTGCCGTACCCTGTGATTGAAGTACATCAGAGTTGGATAGTTTAGAAGGCAATTCATTGCTCAAGTTTTCATTTTACTGTTGAAGGAACAAAAACTAAGTGAAATTCAGTAAATCTCTCAAGGCTAAAGTTCTTATAGGAGGATACAACTAGAAGTAGAGCATTTGTCTCCTAACTTAAAGCATAGGATTTTTTAAAGTTTTATTTTTAATTTCAGTTTACATTCAATATTATTTTGCATTAGTTTCAGCTGTAAAGCATAGTGATTAGGCATATATTTTACAAAGTGATCCCCCATATCTCAAGTCCCCACCTGGCACCATACGTAGTGATTATAATGTCATTGACTATATTACTGATGCTGTCCTTTATATACTCATGACTATTTTGTAACAACCAATCTGTAGTTCTTAATCTCTTCACTTTTTTCACCCTGCCCTAAAGCCCCCTTGCCTCTAGCAACCCTAAGTCTGTTCTCTCTGCCTATGAATCTGTTTCTATTTATTTGTTCATTTATTTTGTTCTTTAGATTCCACATATAAGTGAAATCATATGGTATTTGATTTTCTGACTGACTTATTTAACTTAGCATAATACCCTCTAGGTCCATCCACACTGTTGCAAATGGTAAGATTTCATTACTTTTATGGCTGAGTAATATTCTATTATAAATATATATAGATATATAAATATATCTATATATATCTAAATATATCTATAAATATATCTATATCTAAAATATAGATATATTTATTTATAAAATCACCTCTTCTTTATCCAATTGTCTATTGCTGTGCAGAGCTGGGTTTCTTCCATATCTTGGCTATTTTAAATAACACTGTAATGAACTTGTGTTTTGGGTTTCTTTGGATGTATACTTAAAAGTAGAATCACTGGGTTATAAGACAGTTTTGTTTTTAATTTTTTTTTTGTGAAATATAACAATTTTTATTAAAAAGTCAATGGATGTAATAGGAAGAAGACTGGACCCAGCTAAAGAGGTATATGAGCAATAGATATGAAAAATTAAAGAGGATCAGCACATAGAAACACAAATGTGAAATATGGAAAATAGAGTGAAAAAGAACTGCAAACATAAAAGGAGATCCTGGAGGAGAAAACAGAAAGATTGGTAGAGAGATGATATTAGAAATGGCAATAATATTTTGAGGAAACTTTATAATGTTTTCAATAGTAACTGTATTCCTATCAACAGTGCAAGAGGGTTCCCTTTTCTCCACATCCTCACCAACACATCACTTGCTGATAGCCATTCTGAATGGTGTAAGATGATACCTCATCATGGTTTTAATTTGGTTTTCTCTGATGAATAGTTACATTGAGCACCTGTTTGCCATCTAAATGCCCTTTATATAGGTGTCTAGTCAATTCCTCTACCCACTTTTAACTGGATTGGTTTTCTTTCTTTGGTGTTGAGTTGTATGAATTCTTTATTAATTTGGGCTATTACTGGTAAACTCTATTAGATATATTATTGGCAAGTATCTTAATCCATTGGATAGATTGTCTTTTTCTTTTGTTGATGGTTTCCTTTGCTGTATAAAAATATTTTAGTTTGATGTAGTCCCTTTTGTTTATTTTTTCTTTTGTTTCCCTTGCCTAAGCAGATACATCAAAAAAATATTGCTAAGAGAAATGTCAGAGATTTTACTGAAAGCACAGTATTTTTAAAATTATATTGCATAGCTATTGTTTTCTTTAATTTTTCGAAGGAGCACAATACATTTCTAAATAAATAGTGATGACAACACTATTATACTAATAGTGATAATAATACTATTATACTAATAATGGTGATAATACTCTACTACCTTAACGAACGATATCAACGTAACTTGCTTATGTTTAGCCCTTTATAGAATACTACTGACCAGTAGTCATTATTAGTGCTACCAAGGAGATTCATCTTGACAGCACAGTCAGTCACACAATCACTTCCACATGAGGTATCAGCAGCATATCTGTGGCAGCTTGGTACATCATTCTCTTCTTAGTGGTTCTCTAGGTAGAGGAACAATCTGCATTTTGATCAGCTCACTAAAGGTACTTTGTGATGGACCAGATATTGTGGATTATATATAACCTTTATAAAATTTGATTTACTCCTAGGAGCCCCACTGAGATGGTTTTGACAAAATAAAAGCATTTATACTAAATCAGATTTATTGGTTTGAAATTCAATGAAGTTAAACATTAATTTGTATGCATCTGCTTTTTTTTCCTTTTAATTTTTATCTACTTCTAATATACTACATCTAATGTAGCCTACCACTTTCAAAGTCCCAATTTCTACTATTGTAGCCAAACAATTTTATCATAGGAGTATAAAAAAATCTATTCTCCACAATAGTCATTCAACAGATATTTATTGTACTTAAAATCTGATATGTGTCCCATGGTGTGGCAATATGACATCAGGAAATGTATAAACCGATGAACCAAAGAGGGACACAAATATAATCTAGAGCTATATTTGGTCTCAAAAGGGCACTTCTAAACTCTCACATATATCATAGTTCTTTACTGATGATTCTCTTGTGGAATTCTGTATCATTACATTATGAGTACATCATCTGAAAAAGGTGAGTTCTTCTCTGAATATCAGAATTGTAAATTAAAAGAAAACATCTGCACATAACTTGTGCCAGTCATCAGAGCATTTCTGAGGAAAGACAATTTTTCCTATGGGCTTGCTCATCAAATCTTCTTGAGTATGTTTGACAGTGACATCAGGCATTTTTCATTTCTACTGAATTGAAACAGAATACTGATGGATAACATTTCAATTGTTCATCCTACAGAAGAAAGACATTTATTAGAAGCTAAGAGAGAAAGTTCAAAGATTTCGCACTTGATATGTAGTACTCTCTCAGTTTCTTAACCATGTGTTAAATTTTTAAACAGCCAGTATTTCTGTTTATAAATGTCAGATTGTATAGAAGCTTATTTAATTTACTGACTTTGTAAACAGGGTCTCAAATTAAAATAGGAGCTAAACCACTGCTTATTTGAATTCAAACACTAGAAGGATTTGTAAAATGGAAAGCAAAATCATGTCTTACAAACATCGTAAAAGTGTAGTGTTGTTTCTTGAAAACAAACAATTGTTTTTATCTCAGCAATTAAGAAAATAGAAATTACATGAAGGTAATAGGATACAAACAATGTGTTTAGCAGTGCAGTCTTTTGTTTAGGAAAAAAAAAAAAGGCAGTCCATTCCTGGGTATATACCCACAGGAAATGAAGGCATGTCTACACAAAAATCTGTACATAAATGTTCTCAGTAAAACTATTCATAATAGCAAAAAAGTCAAGAAGAACTCAAATATGCATTCAGCACATGAAAGATAACTAAAATGTGGTATATCATAAAATGGAATATTTTTGTTACTAAATCAAAATGGAGTGTTGATACATGCTACAACATGAATGAACCTTACAAATATTTTGCTAAGTAAAAGAGGTTACTCACAAAAGACCACATATTGTGTATTTTTTAATGAAATGTCCAGAATAGGCAAATAAATGTAGATTTTTCAGTACATTAGTGGTTGCCTCTAACTGTTACGAGTTTAAGAGGAAACAACAGGCAATGGCTAAAGAATACAGCCTTTCTTTCGGGGGATGAAACTATTCTAAAATGGACTGCAGTGACAGTTGCACAACTCTGTGAATATAATAGAAAACACTGAATAGTATACTTTAAATCGGTGATTGTATGATATGTAAATTATATCTCAATCAAGCTATGAAAAATATTATAAACAAAAGCAAGCTCATAAAATTAAAAAGAAAAAAATTAAGAGGTATATAAAATCATAAGAAACATTTGAGTTTATCATTATTGACTAGTAATTGCTTATTAGTTTATGAGCAGTGCTTGAGATTATAATTATGAATAATTTAATTGTTATTTTTGAGAAGTTTATTGTTCTTGGAAGTATTGAATTCTCAGAAGTTATGAAGAGATTCTTACTGAGTTGCTCTTTATATATTTTTTGTTTATCATTATATTTTACTTTCAATATTATTTTGTATTACTTTCAGA
This sequence comes from Pteronotus mesoamericanus, assembly GCF_021234165.1. Lineage (NCBI taxonomy): Eukaryota > Metazoa > Chordata > Mammalia > Chiroptera > Mormoopidae > Pteronotus > Pteronotus mesoamericanus. The sequence goes on along the minus strand of NW_026555245.1, from coordinate 25,720,823 downwards.
TGTACATTACAGTGGTTAGACAATCATATACTTTACAAAGTGTTCCCTTCAATATTTCTGGTACCCACTTTGCACCATACACAGTTATTACAATATTATTGACTGTGTTCCTTATGCTGCACATTACATCCCTGTGACTATTTTGTAGCTGTCAACCTGTACTTTTTAAAACTTTCACCTCTTTCACCCAGTTCCCCAAAGTCCTGCCCTGCAGGCAACCACCAGCTCTCTGTGTCTATGAATTTGAAATATGAACCATTTGCAACAGCATGGACCAACCTAGAGGATATTATGTTCAGTGAAATAAGTGAGACCTCTTAATTTTTTATTTTTCTTTTTAATTTTATGAGCTTGCTTTTGTTTATAATATTTTTCATAGCTTGATTGAGATATAATTTACATATCATACAATGACTGATTTAAAGTCATAAAGTCATTCAAGTATTCAGTGTTTTCCACTATATTCACAGAGTTGTGCAACTGTCACTGCAGTCCATTTTAGAACAGTTTCATTCCCCGAAAGAAAGGCTGTATTCTTTAGCCATTGCCTGTTGTTTCCTCTTAAACTCGTTAAATAATGCAAACTTAAAAAGCATTATTTTTAAATTGCATATGAAATTTATAAAATTATATTTGAAATGAATCAAAAATAGCAAATATTTAGAGTTTAAATCAAAATGTTGAAAAATATGACTCAAGTATTACTACTCAGCTTTATTGTTCAAAATATTAGGGCCAAGAACTTGAGCAACTTTAGAGAAACTTTAAAATGTAAATTTTGGGGAATGTTTCCTAGGATCTTAGCCTTATACTAGCAGTATTGGAAAGAAAAATGCATCCAAGATAGATTCAATATCCATTAAATACATATTATTATGCTAAAAAATACTCCCACTTAAAGTAAATTGTCATTACTAAGACTGGAATATCTCCTATAGAGTTCAAGATCAAATAATATACTTGGTATGGAAGCCATTTCTTATTTTGGTTTTCATATGGCAGTTCTGCATTTTATATCTTACTCAATTTAGGTTTTCCCAATATCTGGCACAGTCTCTCTGACAGATAAAAAGTGCTTTGTAAAAGTACAGGAAGCAAAAAATATATATAAAACAAGGTTCATTAGTTTGCACTAAGACTCTTTAAAATGGAACTTGAAATTGTGTTTTCTTGACTTGAGACTCACATCCTTAACCTGAAATCCATTGCTGTATCACATTCCACTTTTAAAAGTATGATGTAGTAAGAGTGCTAGATGAGCATAATACATTTTATTTCTAAAGTGTTGTGAAAACTTTAAAAAATTAATAAAATTACTCTTATGGATAATTTGATTAAAGAAAAGAAATTAAATCTTTAAAATATATCTGTAATTATAAATCTCTTCATAGGTTATATATGTTGCCAGACATTTACCACTATTTGAAACATATATACAGATGAACAAATATGCATATATAGAAACATAAATACTACTCATTAGAAATATAATTTTTACCATATAACAAACATATCAGCAAAGTATTTAGCATAAGTGTCACATATTTCTTTTCTCAAAAGTTTTCACTGGGTGGTGTGGCTCAGTGGATTGAGCGCCGGCCTGTGAACCAAAGTATCACCAGTTCAATTCCCAGTCAGAGCACATGCTAGGGTTGCAGGCCAGGTCCCTGGCAAGGGGCATGCAAGAGGCAGCCACACATTGATGTTTCTTTCCCCCTCCTTCTCCCTCCCTTCACCTCTGTCTAAAAATAAAGAAATAAAATATTTTAAAAAATAAATAAAATAATTTTTAAAAAGTTTATTTATGATCTTTTCTTCTATATTTTTCTATTCTGCTTTATAGTTCTGTCATAAAAACAAAACAAACAAGACAGAACAGAAATAGATTCATAGACCTATGTCTATGAACAAATTGAGGGTTGCCAAATGAGAAGGGGATGGGAAGAAGTATGAAAAACTTGAAGGAAAACAAATGGTATATATTTCTAGTTATATAGTCAATAAGTCAGGAGGTGTAAGGTACAGCATATGGAGTATAGTTACTAGTATCATCATAACCTTATATGGTGTTAGATGATTACTGAATTTATCATGATGATCACTCTGTTAGGTCTATAATTTTGAATAACTCCTTTAAACCTGAAACTAGTGTAATATTATATATTAACTATATTTATAAAAATAAACTAAAATGGAAACATATTGGATCTAGAAGGAAAATTTAATGTTCACTGATATCAAATGCACAAGACACAGCACTTATAGCAAAAGATGTCAAAAATACTGAGGCTGAAAAATCCATGCTCAAGTGAGCAAACATACTAATTTCCCCCTCTTTTTTCCTCCTTTTTAGAAAGTGGTTTAAGTTGTGTTTCTGTCATAGTTGAATAAGCGGCATATAGCTGTCACTAGAAGTTGAATATTGTTTAGCACAATAGTATAAAGGGATTCTGGGATGTGAGGATATTAGGAAGAGGATTTCAAAACAGGAAAGAGACAGGTTGAAACAGGTGAGAGATGCATGTTCTAGGTAAACAGAACTGAGGAAAGGGGCCTTGTGGAGATATACAAACCTTAGACTTAGAAAGTGTTATCAATATTTTTGCATTTTGTGAGAAGGAAGAGTGGAGTTGGAGTTAAAAAAAAGAAAAGATAGTTGATAACAGATTGTGACCAGCATTGACTGTCAAACTAAGGAACAGTTAAGAGTTTTTGAGCTAGAACAAATAGTATTTTCTGAAAATTTATTTCTTAATACCTATAAAAACAATATTAGTTTCTGGTTGCAAAATGAGAAAATTTAAAAAATGTGGAATAAAAGCTACCACTCAGGTGAAATTACTATTTCTATTGTGGCATATTTTCTGACACATTTTTATCTACCAATAAATATTTTATATACACCAGATCATTATATATGTGTGATTTTTATTTTGTTTATCCTATTCACCTAATAATAAGTTTCTCAGGCTGTTAAACCTCTTCAGAAATTTTAATCACCATGTAAAATACATTAATTGTATATATATATGCTATGTTTTATTTAACCATTTTCTTAATGTTGGCTTTCCTGCTGTTTTCATTTTAGAAAAAAAATAAGTAAGATTACAATGAATACTTTTGCGCATAAAATTTTATAATACTATTGTTATGAGTAGAATTACATGGAATATATAAACATTTTAAAATCTTAATAATTTATGCCAAAATGTTTTAAGCAGCATTACAGCAATTTATATTCCTTTCAGTGGTCCACAGAAATAACTGCTATTCTTAAATTTTAAGACATTTCTTCTATTTATTCTGTCACAGTTGTCTCATTTTTTCCCTTTTGCTCCCTCCACCTACCCCACCCCATCTCCCATAGTCAATGGGACTATGTCCACATGTCATTCATACACATTCTTTGACTAATTCCTCCCCTTCCTTCTACCATTCCCCCCTTCTTCCTCCGCTCCTACAGCTGGTTCCATGTTTCTATGTATTTGGTTCTACACTTCATGTTAGTTTAAAATTTAAGGTAATTCTTAACCAAGGAATGCCCTAAGCAAAAATTATCTTCCTTTTCTATATTTATTTAATAGGTTCTAGTCATTTTCTAATCATGACTGAAAAACTAAATGTTAAAAAAAAGAAATCAATCATTAATTCATAAATTTCAAATCTAAGATATTAATATGCATAATCTTATTGTTAAACCATAGTTCCTTCTTATATAATTTTGATCTTAACACCTAATGTTAACATGCTAATGTTTTTGAGATACTAAGAACCTATCATTTGTATATCTTTTTTAAAATTTATATTTAGCCTACTTCTAAAAATAGTCTAAGTTCATCTGCCTGATTCCTTACTACTCATTAATGCAGGGATTATCCCCTTAGTTTCTTCATGAATTATAACAGTAGTTTGATTTTTTTCTAGAATGTTCTTAATGGGTTTTTTTATTGTTCAAATACATTTGTCTCCATTTTCCCACCACCACTTTCCCCTGCCCCTCCCATCCCCACCTCTCACCCTCAATCCTTCCCCACTTTAGCTTTGTCCATGGGTCCTTTATACATGTTCCTTGACTTGACCCTTTTCCTTCTTTTCCCCATTACCTCACCTCCTCCTCCCCTCTTGTTACTGTCAGTTTGTTTTTTCTTTCAATGTCGCTGGTTATATTTTCCTTGCTTGCTTGTGTTGTTGATTAGGTTCCACTTAGAGGTGAGATCATATGGTATTTGTCTTTCACCCCCTGGCTTATTTTGCTTAACATAATACTCTGAATTTTTTAACCCAGATTGGTTATAGCAGTGACTTAGCTAGGTAGAAGGTTTTGTTTGTTTGTTTGTTTTGTTTTGGTTGCCAAAATTAACCTTCAGGACAGAGCTGTTGGTCCTCTACTTGACACTGTGGTTTCCTCTCAAACCAAATTTGGCCTGGATTCTTTAATGAATGTAATCCACATCCAGCCCTGCCCTCTATATATATTCTATGTGTGTATATATATATATATATATATATATATATATATATATAATGCACTCTTGATGCTACCAGTTTACTTCTACACTAAAATGTTTCTCTCAGTTAATAACATTAACTGGATTTCTTTTGAGATATATTCTGCATAAATTAAAAGTGACAGATCTGAATCAAAATTATCCTCATTTATCATTCAAGGACACAGAATTCTTTTAAAACTACCATATTCCTCAGCATCATCCATTTTCTTCACTCTCATACTTTAGTTATATTTTCAACTGGATGCATATATTTTAAATGCATCATTTGAATGACTGCATTTAACACTTTGCATTACATAATACATATGCATAATAAGGTACTTACAAATGTTTTCTTTTCTTATTTTAATTCTCCTTAACATTCTTAAAATCAAGAGTTTAATAATTTTGTTTAGTAACTCTGCTCTTTAAAGCATATCTAACTAAGGATTTTAAAATTTTTATTCTGTGTGTGTGAATACATGTGTGACAGAGTGTTGATCTAATAGGGCCAAAAAAAAAAAAAAGAGAGAGAGAGATATTGGGTGAAATTTCAGTTATATTTATATTTCTAGCTAACATTATTTTAGTACTATATTCAAAGCTTTAAGCTATCACTTGCACCAAAAATGAATTTGATTTGGAGAAAAACAAGCATTTTCTATTCTATTCAGTGGTAAAACTTTGTTATTTTTGTGACAGATTAATGTTTATCAACTTACAATGCAAATTTTATCTACAGAATTGGTTGATTTTCTCATGTTAAGTTTATCTTGATCCAGGTATCAGTTAGCTTTTCCTGTATAACTAACCACCCCAAAATATATTGATTTAAAAGGCAAACTACTGACTGAGAGGCCAAATTCAGATGTGTTTTTCTTCTTATTTTCTTCTTTTCTTTTTCTTTTTTTGTTTTCTGCTGCCTGTTTTGTAAGTAAAGTTATATTGGAAAGCAGCCATACCCCTCTATTTACACTATGGCTGCCCTTGTGTTGCAACAACAGAGTCAAGTGATTGTGGTGGAGAATGTATGGCCCGTAAAGGCTCAAACATTTATTGTCTGGCTCTATACAGAAAAAAGTTTGCTGACCATTGGCAGAATGCAACAAACATTTGTTAGCTTATAATTGTATCTGTCAGCAATATGAGCTGAGCTCATCTGAGCAGTCCTTCTGATGGCATTTCCTGGAGTCACTCATGTGGCTGCAATCTGCTGGCCTCATTTATATGTCTGAGAGCAAGGCAGGCTGTCAGTCAACTGAGGTAGCAGAGATGACTGGGTCACGTGTTTTCAATAGGCTAGCCTAAACATCAGTGTGCAAAGGATCTGTGCAAAGGTAGAGACATAGGGAGGCATGACCAATCTGGGGGCTATCACTGCAAAAATAGACCGTGGTTGGTTTCCTAATTTTACACATGAAGAAAATGAGGCCCTGAGAAATAAAGCAACTTGCCCATACTCATATAGTCAGTGTATTTGACCCCAAATATCCTGATTTCCAGTAGCTATGCATCAATTTCTTTTTATTTTTTTAAATGCTGTTCAGCTCATCATCATTAAACAATTTTGTAGCCCACAAAAATAGTATAGTACTATAGCTAACAACATTCTCTTGGGGTTCAGTCTTCAGTTTTAATCTTGTTTTCACTACTCCAGGTGATTTTGAGCAAGTGATCATATCTTCTGAATATATTTCTCCCTAGATAAAGATAACAGAGCTTCCCTCATAAGCATGTTTGATGAGTGAGCTGAACTATGTAAGGTATAACTATAGTACCAAAAAATGCTAATTACACTGATGTTATTACCCCATTTCATAGTTCATTGTGTCTTTTTTTGTATCAAATATATTATTTGTTCTTTAAAGATGTTTATTATTTCTTTCAAACTCCACAGTGGGTTTCTTTTTGCTTTTACCTTTCTAGATCACTGATTTTTAACTAACTTGGTTTTTAATTTTTAAAGCCTAGTTTGTTAAGTAAATGCTTTAGTATGTATATAACAGGTGGTCTTGCAATCTTAAGTAGCATTTTTGGTCTTTGAATGTCTTCTCTGTTTGATCATGGCACATTTTCTAGAGGGAAGACCCATGTTTGACAGACAAATTCTCTAAAGGTACGTATTTACCCTCCACATATTCCAAGGCAGCTACTGAGTTTACTGGGTCCTGGGTTTGCAGCATATACCTTTATTTCTAGTAGGCCAGTAAACCTCAAGGCTCCCCCATTTACTTTGATAACTGGTGAAGAGAGAAATCTGTTTTCTTTTTCCAATATATTCACTATTGCATTATTGCTATTATCACTTTTTTAAAAAGGGAAATTGAATTCAAGTAGTGAATTCCATTCCTTTTTTAAAATGGCAAGCCATGTTATTAACATAATTATTTTAGATTTTCTGATTTGATTTTTTCAACTCTAGAAATCACACCTACAATTATAACAGGTAATAAGTAAATATATTAGTAATATCTTCACGATAGCTTAGATTGAATCAAGGTAAATATTTCAGTTATTTTTACTGAGTATTTTTATTATTTTATTTTTTCGAAGTTATGGTGTAATGTTCTTTCTTCATATTTGAGTCTATATCTGATTCCAGTGCTCTAGTTTCAATACTCTGAGGAAATTTAGTTTTAAGTGTTCATGAAATTAGCAGTACCAGTCATTGATATCATTGACATTATTTCCAAAGGCATTTGGCTTTTAATTTTTTTTCCTATTTGAGCATGCACATGACATATGAGCTACAAGATAAATTTGCAAGCACATGTCTAGTTTCTAGATCCTCTAGATGCTGCCACTTGTTTTGACTTATTTGAAATTGGTCGTTAAAGAGTTAGTTTCATGGGGACAACTGTAACTGAACAACAATTAAAAAAGAAAAAAAAGGGTAGATTTCAACTAAGCTACACAAAAATGGAAATCTAATAAAGATGATGATAACAAAAAATAATTTCATTTTAGTAACAGAGGCTGTGGCTTATTTAGAAAAATGACCATATGTATACACCAAGTAATATAATTCCCTTGAATGCCTAAGAATTAAAAAGAGAAGCAGGAAATCACACTCAAATTTTTAGTTCAATGTCTAAACTGCTGGCAAGGGACAAACCAGGGTATATTAGCATAGACTTGTAATCATGTGCAGGATAATGCTGACCTCAAAAGAAAATTTTAAGTGCAAGTACAACCTTCCTTTGGTTAATTGCCTTAATAGGAGCGTAAATGCTCTTTCTCTGTTATGAAAATCTGAGGGAGTGTAGAAAGTTCTCATATTCCCAGGGTAAGTGTCACCTTGTAGTGACATTCACAGAAGCACTAATGTGTGAATCCAGACTTCAGCATTCTTTAAGAGCTCAACGCTTGATGTCATGGGAGTAAGAGATCCAGGGACTTAGGCTTATGTGATAAAATGTGGATTTATATTTAGGAACTCTAGATTTGAAGGAGAAATAAATCTTTGAGATAGAGTTTTAGACTTAAAAGACACCTTCGAAACTACCTAGTTGAAACTCTGTATCTGTTCATGAAAAAAAAAAAGTGAGATTTTAAGTAGAGAAAAGCCTTTCACCAAATGTCAGGGGTAGCTACTAGTAAAACACAGACTCTATTAGTAGGACTAACAGGACTGTGGGATGACATTATATCAAAGTGTTCTCTTGGGCTGAATTAGGTTTTGATATTGCCCAAGGGATTCTTTTTATTTGGTACCAGTTTACACTCTAGACACAACTGTGTCTTGTCATTAACAAATGAAATTAACAAATAAAATCACAGAGCACCTCTTTAAATCTGCATTTCAGATACATAATTTTTAGTATAACTGTCTCAGTATCTGTCATAATGTGACAGGTAGCCTTGAGCTATCTTAGCCCTGACTGCCTAGAAAAGGGAGCTAACAGGAAGCATGAGCTCAGGCCCCAGACCGCAACGCTGAGTTTCTGGGCACTATTGTAATTTAATGAACGGGAGAGTTCGATGGGGATGGCAAGGGAGGCACAAACTTTTTATATATTAGGTCAAAATTATGACCTTTTAAAGGAGAGTTATAACGAAAGGCTGTGAATTAATTGATTGAAGGAAAAATCATCACCAGATGGCATTGTGACTTCTGGCACACTTTCCTCTTACTTTAAAAAGGATCACAAACTGTTTCAAAAGGTGAAAAACAACATAGCCCCGTAAGTCTGGGATTCGATATTGCAGCAGAGGATACTGAGGCCTTTGTGTATAGAAGGCATTATCCTTGGATTCCAGATTAAGGACAAAGAATGTCAGTCCTATTATGTTGTCCTACAGATATTTTCAGAATCTAAACAAATCAAAACAAATAATACTTTTTTAAAGTTGAATCTGTCCATTCTCCATCATCAAGTAAATGCTTTAGTCAATTATAAACTAAGCATGAAACAAGAAAACTGTGGTATATTCAGTTGATTTTCCTACTCTTTGCATTCTTAAGCACGGATTGTTTTTCTTAAATTTAGGAAATACAGAAGAAGAAAAGAAGAAAGTCAACACCTTACAAAACTGAGGCAATACTCAATTGTCTATTTGTATACTTTCTGCAGATTTGGAATAAATAAAAAAGATGTAGGTGCAGATAAGTATTCTGAAATGAATATCCAGATGACTGTTGGCTTGTCAATGTGATGCATAAAAACTAGTGCTTACTTTACTGCTGACTTTATGAGTCTTGCTAAATGAAAGTGTGTGCATATAAAAGACCTAGATTGTTTACATATATTGCATCGTTTAATGATGATCTAAATACATTTAGTGGTCAGCACTCTTTAATCAAGGGAGGCTCTTATAAACTTAAAATCCTCTGTTCTTTTACAATGTAATATTCTACCTTCAGGCTTTCTCATGGCTCAATCTGGTGAAACTACATTAATGCAATATTTCTTACCCTTCAGCAACCCAACTCCCATGAAACCTATACAGGGAACTAAGTAGAAGGGCTGCCTACAGAAATTCATCAGAACCTGGGTCCTGGATCAAGGCCGTCAATTAATATTTGTATCCCACTCTGGTCTTTCTGTTCTCTCTTAATGCAACTACAACTGGTTTAACTAGTTTGAGCAAGAAGTGAGATACATCATTGGGTTCACATATCCCGCCCTTTGGAAGAGCAGTCATGGAACAAGCTGAAGTGTGACTGGTAGCAAGGGAAATTACAATCTGTTCTTCTCTCTCTCTCTCTCTCTCTCTCTCTCTCTTTCTCTCTCTCCCCCCCTCTCTCACCAATACCCTGCCCCTCTAGGCCCCCTGCCTCTCCCTCTCTTGTCCCTTTATGTACTTTTTTATACATTCCCGCAAATGCACACTCCCTTCCCCTTCTATGCATATCTGTTTTGTTATTTTCTACTAGAGAAAGCAAAAAGTGTTTTGGTTTGTTTGTTTGTTTTTTAATGACCAGTGGTTAGGCACTTGAAAACTACTGGCTAGTTCAGGTGATCTTTCAGCTGTTCTAGCAGAGGACAGTATAAGAAGGAAGAATATATTATGGTCCCATGTAAATCATTTTGAACTAGGAAGTCAGCCCAAACTGTACCCCCTGTAATTCTCAGAGATATTCCTGTTATTTCTCTGTTTCACATTTCTGTACTTGTCTAACCAGTTGAATGTGACACATGCTGTTTTCTTCCTGGCTATAAATTCATCTCTCTGATCATGATCATGACTCCTTTCGTTAGTAATTTTGTCCTGAAGAATGCTCCTGGTTTGCCGTAGCTCCCTGGGAGCTCTTCTCCACTCTAGTTGGAGACATAATGCTTACTTATGTAAAGATTTGGGTGGAACCAACAAAGTAACATTGTGCTTTGTGCCTGTATACTACAGTTAAGGTGTGAGAGAGAAACTGTTCTATTTTTGTATCTCAGACAGTTAATTAAGAAGCCAAAACATGTCTAAAATCAGTTTATGTAATACTTTCAGTTAGTATAAGTTATCTTTATCAATAATTTATTGATAGAAATCATCATTATTGATTTATCTTTTATTTTAATAACATTTACTGAACAGCATGCCAGCCAATCTACTAATTAGAGAAAAAATAGCATTTTCCCTATCCTTATGGAGCTTTTGACTGTGAGGAGACAGATTCTCACCAAAATTTGCTTTAATATGAAAGCTGTTCATGTATGAAATTTATTGACATGTGAGTGTATAATGATATATATGATATGTATTTATCATAATGTGAACAAAATAAGGAATAATGGTTGAGGAAGAGGTCGAGCCGAGATGAGGCAAAGATAGCCCAAAGGAAATAATAGGAAACACTTGACAAAGTACCAAGTGAAGCACCACTTCATTTAGAGTAGTGACACTGAGGCTAGCAGGGCTAGATGGAAACGTGCCTCTCTGTCTGGCAAATTAAAAATTCTTACTGATTGTTGTTTCTCTGCCCTTTTCTTCGTATCATGTCTACCAGGTCATGTTTTCTCAAGACATATTACAGCTACCAAAATTTTAATAAAGGATTTATTTATTAAATAACAGATGATAGAAAAAGCAAGTGGAAAGATTGTAATGCATATATTTTTTTCAAGTCATCAAAGGAGGACAAAAGCTTGATCTTTCTGATCCCCAGAGCCTACATTTGGTGATGATCGTCAGGAGGGAGACAGGCACCTGCCAGGGTAAGACATGCACTTTACAGAAATTCTGCCCAAATGTGGGTCCTTTTGACTCCAGAACCAGAGAGAAAATGGTATCAAGGTATGTGTTCAGAGGGATATCTCCAATCTCTTTATTTCCTTCTTACCCTGGCAGTCAAAAGGATCCCCATCCTTCTGGGAACTTTTAGTCTATTTGTAATGCCAACCACAAAACACAAAATAAACCACAAAAATAATTAAAAGTCCTCAGTGATCTTGATTGACACCAAACAAAACTTTCTCGAAACAGAACACTGCTGGGGCTAAACTATCTGATGCTTCATTCACTTGCCTTATAGTAAAGAGGTTAAAACATACACACAGAGCTGGCCCTCAGCCTGGCAACAGTGAAAATAGATGAAGTCTTGGCTATTTGACAGACTAAAACAATCACTCCTGGGCAATAAGAAATTGGCACAAATATTAAACAAATATAGTTTGTTATGTACTTCCTATTGTATATCATTAAGGGAAAGATTCAAAACACTGTTAAGGACATTTTAGTAAATTAATGGCTTACTGTTACTTCTTTTGGATTAAAAATGACTAATTTTATATTCAATTACTCTTATTTTTATATGATCCTACAAATGATTTATCAGCATTAAAAATATCTATTTATAAATTACATAAATAACAATTTAGAACAGTGTGTGTGAAGTAGTATGTGACTGTGAGTTATACTTTTTCTCAGTGGACAGTGTGATGATTAAGTAGAAACTTTTTTAAATTTGCTGAGATAAGATGCTTTATTTAGCATTAAGCTCAAATGGCAACATTTTATTATCTTCACCATAATTACATTTCTATAGCTATATAATTAGGGTTAATTTATCTTATTTAAAGTTCTATTTTGTTTTCTTTGACATCTTTTAAAGCCAAATTGCTGGCAGGGGTGATATTCTGTTTTATAGAGTTATTATGGACTTCTTTTCTTATGGAAAAGCATTCTATCAAAGGGAGAGGAGAATTAGCCCATTTCATTCCCTGTGAAAATTACAGGGTCTTTATTTCCAGGGGGAGTGACACATTGCAGGGAGCACGGGGCTCCTGGATCTGAGGGATCTGTCCTGATCCAGCTGAGGAGGGAGCGGGGCTCTGAATCCCGCAAAGCCCGTCCCGGGGTCATCACGGATGGAGGAATAAACCCGAGTTGTCCCAAACACTTCTCTGTTTGTCAGGAGAGGGGACATAGCACTTCCCTCTAGTGGAGAAGGCCCCAAGTCCTTTTTTCCAAAGGCTTTTATTGAAAGGGTTATCAGTGGGGGCTAGGAAACAGGTGATGTCATTACATCCGTATGTTAATGTTTACAGAGAATAGATGATGTGTTGAAGAAAACAAATGGCAGGAACACACCGATTTCCATGGGTCTGAGAGAAGACTAGTAAACATGAGAGCATAAACATGAGAGCGCCAAAGGCTTTAGGGTCAGGGTCTGTGAATAATGTAAATTTCCTTCCCAGCATGAGCTGGCTATCATTGCTTCTGAGGGAAAAAAACAAAGCACGCTTTAAAGAATTTACTTTTAGGCCTGATTTCCCCTGGGAACCACCAGATCCAGTTTAGGACTGTCCCTAGTATTGTCTCGAGCGTGGAGGCAGGTGGGGGGAGGGAGCCGCCAAGAGACAAGGAGACTTCCTTCAAATAGAATGAGGAACCCTACCATGTCCAAGCTGAAACGAGCAGTGCAGGCCTTTTTTTCCCTTTCTCCATGTCCCCCAAGTCCTTGACCTGCTGCCCATATCGGCTGTGTCTGGCTTAGGTCGTCCCTCCTCTTGAGGAATTTTACCCACCATTGACTACCAACCATCACAAGGCCAAGCAGGGTGATGTGAGGGAGGCAGGGGCTGAGCTCCTGCCCAGGGGACAGGTTTCGTCTCCTCAGTGACCTGTTTTCCCAAGGCCTCCTTGATTATTTCCAGCCTTGGGCTCTCTCACCTGTGGGCGGGACTACAGTTCCTGAGACCAGACCCAGAGTTTCCCAACACTTTATAGCCCTATACTCAAAGGAATATCTCCCCTTCTTTTTCTCACCAGAGTGTTTAGTTCAGTAAGCTTCTTTCTTTATAAAAGTCCACTTATGGGGCATGATATTAGCCAAGTAGATGCCATTCTTTTAGAGATTTTTCTTTCTTTCTTCAACAGATTGATCTTAAAACAGTTAAATCTTCTGACTTTTACATATAAAGCTGGGTGATGAAGCTGGAGTATAACTCAACAGTTTTAATTCATTTAATATTGCCACATTTACACTAAAAGAGAAGGACTGGTTTTTAGTTTCATGTGTTAAAAGACTTGGTTACGTTTCCCTGAGCATCCAAGCTTCTAAGTGATTAGTTAACCTCAATGTATCTGGGCACTTTGGCAGCTACCTTTCTTGTCTTCTTTAAAAGTCAGAAATTTTTCCAGCTAGCACCCTAAGAGATAGGATACCAAACCCCTGGTACTATGGTAATTGATAATGGAAGTGCTCTTCTTCCCTTGAACTTAGAATAAAACCCCTTAAGATACGTGTTTGTCCTTTTTGTTAACCAGCTTATACCAAAAAAGTGCTGGTTCATCTCTTTTTTCTTGATAGCAGAAAAATGAAAAAATTCATTAAATATAATTGTGGCTCTCTGTATCTGCATAAGGTCTATTTATTTAGAAGAAAAAGAACATACTTCAGCTACATAAGCAGATTTTTTAAAAAATCAAACAAATTCAGGAATATAATTAGCTTACTTTTAGTAAAAAAATTAAAGAAACCTGGTTATCTCTTGCTGTATAATAAATCACTCACCAAACAATAATGAACACTTGTTTGTATCTCTTGTAATTTTGGGGGTGGCTGGGGTCAGCTTGGTGGTTGGTTCCTGCTCAGAGTATCTCTTGAAAATGGAGGCAAGTACTAGCTCTGGCTGGCATTATTTCAAAAGTTTTCTCACATGTCATGCAGTTGATAATGGCTATTGACTGGGGATTTAGCTAAAATTTTAAGTAGGGAATGTTTACATAATCTGTACATATGGCTCATACTGACAGCCCAGTGACTGGATTACAATAGGAAGCATAGACAGAGAGAGAGAGAGAGAGAGAGAGAGAAAGGGAGAGATGCAGACAGAAACACAGAGAGAGGCACTCTATTGCTTTTTATGATTTAACTTTGGAAGTCATATAACTTCATTTCTAACAAGAAATTTCTAACAAGTTCTAGTCTTGTTACTACCATCGTGTTTCGCCCAGCTTCAAGGAAGAAGACGGATTCTTTGATGGAAAGGTCGCATTGTGAGATAAGCCAGTGACTTACTGTTTTGGCCACTTTAGGAAAATATAATCCACCACACTGACTCCCTAAGGATCAAAGATTGAATCACTAGTAAAATTAGATAACTTCTATGATACTTACCCCATGCTCTGTGACATTCTGCACAATTTACATGTATTACCATTCAGATCTGACATCATTCATTCATTAAATATGAATACTATTTTTTCCTGCATTTTAAAGATTAAAAAACAGAGCTAACTTGTTTAAGATTACACAGCTTCAACTGTAGATACATATACCAGTCTCTTAACCTCTATCCTATACTGCTTTTCAATAGACAAAAAATAGTTTGGGAAAAGTTTAATATCTGAATTTAGATAACCTATAATTTAACCGTATGACCTTGATTTACTTACTTTCCGTCTGTGAACCTTAGAAATCCATGTCTGAAAATTTGGGTAGAGATAATACTGAAGTTTAGGATGATAATCAGTGTTAATTTATAACGTGTGAAAAAAGAATGCCTAGCATAATGCTGGCCATATAATTTGTTACCCAAGATAGAATGTTATCAACATGTTATTTCATCAATTTTTTTCATAAAGTTCCTTTTTCAATTTTTTTCCTGTTCATTTCAAGTCATTTGATATAGATATGGACAGTACTAAATGTCTTCATTTTTATTTCAAGTCTTCCTATTTAACCCTGCTAATTGAATTACATTGTTTTTGATGGATATCATAAATGATAATATAACCATTTACACTTCTGACAAATGAAAAAATATTTTTAGCATTAAACTGCAGTACATGGTTTTGTAATCTGATACTTTTCAGGATTCATAAGTGTGCAACATTTTTTGTACCTTTAAATATATATAATTAAAACTTTTATCATGTAATATTATATGTATTTTGGTAAAATTTTTATATATAAATATACATATATTTTACACGAACACACATTTTTTTTTTGTCTCTCTTTTACTTAGAGAAGTAAACCAGCATCTGGCAGACTTGACTTGAAGAAGAAGAGTTCTTTTTTTTTTTTTTTGATTTAGTTTTTCTCTTCTCCTGTGTTGTGTGCTCAGTAAGAATTTGTTGATTGATCAAAGGATTTTAGGCCTGGGATTAAGCTTAAAGAGGGATTATTTCTTAATTGTTTCTTGCTAAATATCAATTTGGGAAATGTTTGAAAATAACCAAGTCCTATTTAAGACTGTACTTTTGATCTGGTACTAATCTAAACCTTATGAAACCTTTCTAGGCCTTTGACATCACAGAATTTAGTCCCAGTACATCTTGTCTTGGCAGGAACCCAAAAATGTAGAAACTGTTCAGATGTCTTATAAAATTATTGAGCTTAATTTAAAATTTGTTTATATAAATGAATGAGAGGTCAGAGAACATATATGGCATATATTTTATTATCCATAACCTGAACTTTGATGGAAATTACTTGCTTTTTTGCTTTTTAATAGAGTCTTTTATCAGGATCTTCATTTCCCATCTCTTGATGTTAATGCTTTAAAACAATAAGTGTTCACTTTATGTTGTACTTAAGCTATCATAATCCTCAAATAATAGATACTAAGTACTTTCACTCAAATAGATTTTCACAAGTGCATTAACCAGATAAAAGCTGGGGTTTTTTCTTTTTATTCCCCCAACAATATTCTTTTTGTCCAAATCTATGAAAGATTTAGAGATGGCCTTTATTTTTCACAATGTACAACGATAATCAAAATCAACAATTTTTTTCCTGAATCAGCAGCTATAAGCCTGTGTTTATAGGGAAATTGTATTTGGAAAATATTTAAGCACTTATTTTTAAAATGTGGCAGCCAATTTCCACAGCATATTGCAGACCCTGTCATTTATAGACTTTGATGCTGATCCTGAATGCACTTGAATTTTTAAGTAGCTAAACCTGATATTTGTTACAAACCCATAAAGTGCAGAACAAGTGTATTTGCAGTGGCACTGTTTAAGTATTGCCTTATTGTAGAAACAGAAGTCCTTTATGTTAGTACTTCTCATAGAACAAACAAAATGCATTTGAAATAATGTGATGAGAATTAAAAATAAAATATTAATTTTAACTCTGGGTCATGAATTCCATTTTAGGTAAGTTCCTCTGCCTACTTTATTCTTAGCCAGATGTCCAGTTTTCAAGAGGTCACCCTTTTCTCTTGAGAGAGTAATTACCTAGAAATTTTGCTTCTCACCTAACAGTATCAAATCGGCCTCAAGTAAAGGACATTTTGAGGTTCAATCTTAGCCGTTACCAGGTCAACATTTAACCTCTTCTTTATGGCTTCCTGTAGATTTTGAAACAAATAGAGAAGCTGAGAGCTACCATAGCTGTTAGCCCCACTCCAAATAATCAGGCACAATAATGTCTTTTTTGGTTGCAAAGAGATTTCTGATCACATTGGAGATAATTTGTTTTCTTTCCACAAGGAGGACAATCACTTGATCTTTTTTTCAGTGACTCACAGCTCTATAGTGTCCCCTGACAACTCTTATTGCAAGCATAGCAGGAGAGAGAAAAGCAGAGAGGTCATAAAGTCACTTTTAATCTTTTATCTGGTGGTGAAGATTTTAAATACAGGTTGAGTTTGCTGACTTGCAATGGATGATGTGGAGGGTATAAGGAGACTAAATGCTAATGGAAAAAATACAATAAACTAATTTTTAAGTTTTTTAAAAATTAAAAAAAGAGTAAAATTATTAAAAGAACAGATTTGTAAGATTCATAGAAATCACATCTTGACTTGGATAAGGAGCACACAAGCCAGAGGGATGGATTCATTCTGTGATTCAAAGGGCCAAGTGTCTAGGCTACCACATGTTACTATTCCTGTAGAAGTACAAATTTCTTGAAATAGACTAAAAAGTTGAATTTGAGTGGAAATTAAGTGTTAGCACTGCTAAAGAAGGTCACACATTTCTTATGAACAAAAGTCATGCTTTAGTCATCTTTTAATCCCCTGACACAAGCTTTCTGAACTAACACAAACTCTCCAAAACAATCTCACTACATGGGAGAAGAACATGTATGCAATATAATAAAGCTATGTCCAAAAGCAGGCTCCATAGAACTTAGTTATCTCTGAAAATTCCATGTGGAGATTTAGAATGCCTGTTTACTTACTAATGGTTCTTGGAAGTCCTCTAATAAAGTGACCTTGATTTTATTTAACCTACAATCTCTAAACCAATTTGTTATGGGAGTTTTTCTTTTTTATTCCCCCTTAAGTACTCTTTGAAATTAGGTAGACAGAATGACTGACGGCTCACATTAGAAAAGTTGTATTTCTTGTTTTATTAAGTATCTCGTTTTTGCCCCATCCCTTAAGTTTCTTTTATAAGCAGTTCTTCCAAAACTTCTTTATCTGTCAAAATATCTTAATGTGGAGTCAAAGGCTGTGGTGGGGATGTGAGCTTAATTCTTTTGCATGTTCATAAGTATGGGGCATAACTGTTTACATTACCTAGGACTGCCCCAGGAAATTGTGACTCAGTGCCTCAGTCCTCTCCCTGCCTCTTCTTGATACCATGTAACCCTCATTGCTCCACCTCTATTCTGCTACTTCCCATAATCTCCTCATTTTATGTCTGCCATTTTCCTTCTGCCATCTGAACACAATCCTCTCCTCTCTCTTGCCCTCTCCTCTCTCTCCTCTGGCTCCCAGAGAAGGCAACCAAGACAGAATGCAAACAAATATAAAAAACAATGAGTTGTATTATTTTGAAAAAATTTCTACAACCTCATAAACCAATGTGAAATGCACAAACAATGTTAGGTCATTTAGGGGAAAATATCTGTTGAAATAACAAATGTGACAGCAACTATATCTGGGAGTAATGCTGAATCCATAAAACGTTCTCTCATAAAATGTTCAGAGTATATGGTAATGTGTGTATGTAAATTATGGAAATAAAAATTCCACTAAAACATTGTTTAAAACTTACTTTATAGAAATAGATTTTGTGCCCGACTTATTGTTTTGTGATTAACTTTTCAGGGAATTAATAGAGTTTTAATAGGGATCCTATTATTTTAATTTATTTAGGAAAAAACATGCATAGCTTTTCTTTGATTTGCTGAAGCATGGATCTTAATCTTTCTGAATAAGTTTAAGCTGCAACTTTGTGAAGTCTAACTCAGAAAATATAATATAGACATGAAATTTTGAGATGCTATTGTCTCTCTAGGTATATAGGTTCCTCATTAATAAGGAAAATAAACAGTAATTGCTCATGAAGCTACTTTTAATTTGTGTAACACCTTTTAATCAAAGATAAAATGTTTAAATTTTCTAGTAAAAATTTAATTACATTTTATGCATGCAAAGAGAAAATAACCCCTTAGAACAGTCTCATGTATCTATAGAGTGCCCATGTAGTTAATGAGCATATTTATTTTGTGCTCACAGTACATCTACCAGCATTAACTGCCTAAATGTAAATATTGAAATAGATTTAATTCCTACATAGTGCAAATAATATCTAATAAGAGCAGAAAGATTGTAAAATGATGATAATAGAAGAAAAAGAAGGAGGAAGAGAATGGGGAGGAAGAAGAGGAGAAAGAGGAAGGGAGGAGGAAAGAAGGAAAAGAAAGGGAAGAAAAAAAATGCAAGGTAGCTACATATTTAAAAGATTTTAGTTTTTGCCAGGAACTGTTCATGTATTTTTCAGATAATCCTTTAAATAATCAAGTTAAGTATTAATCTTCCATTTCATATATAAATAAGGAGACTTATGCTTAAAGAGAGTAAATAAACTTCCATGACTTATATGTCTAGTAATTTGCATAGTGTGTTTCAAACTTAGCTTATTCTTTTAACCACTATTGTGGCCACATAATTGTTGGAAGCAGAATCAGAGAAAAAGATGCTCAAGAAGCCAAAGAAAATACAAAATAGAGAGTATCCATTTCTAATGTGGTTTATATTTCTTTAATAGTCAATGCTTGCTTTTTTATTTAAAGTGTTATGTTACTGAATTGGCTTGCAAAATCTGTTAAAATTTTAGTCTTCAAAATATCTCATATATCACTTTTTCTCAAAGATTTTTTGTTTTTAATTTTCTCTCTGCCTTACTTGAGATTACTTAACTTTGGACTCTTTATATATGAGCTCTGTCTACAAGGTGTTCAGCCATGTTATATGAAAAATAGACACTTACTGATGAAGATACAAGAGTCAAGAAACACTGTGCATGAGATAATGATGCCTCAGTCCCTTTCAAGGTAAGCACCCTGGAATCTCACACAGTTCTCCCAGTCACCATTGAAGATCTGAAGTCTCTTCCCTTTCAAAGGTGACTTTAGTTTGGGGAAGAGGCAGAAATCTCAGGGCACCAAATCTGGGCTGTAGGGGGGACTGAGTCACTTGGGTGATTTGATGTTTGGTAAAAAAACTCTGCACAAGATGCGATGCATGAGTCGCCATGAGTTGTCATGATGAAGCTGCCAATCACCAGTTACCCATAATTGCAACCTTCTCAATCATCCAAATAGTTTCCATGGAGAATGTTCAAACTTAATGCAAAATTGGATGCAGTTTCATTGTTCTACACGTTCAGTCATTTTGAATGCCATGGCCATACAGTACACATGCTCACTCAACATTGTCTACTACCCCCACTAATTAGTACAGTGGAGTTGTCATTGTTCATGCATGTGCATTCCAGTTGACTATCCTTGGCTGCCAGCTTACAGGGTTGTGCAAACCATACTTGTTATATTTACATGGCTGTAATTTTCCTGGACAGACCTCGTGCTGTCTCATCTACTTGATCAATCTCCCTGGATCATTTCACTCTTCCCCATGCACTGCCCCATCCCCTTACAAGGAAGAGTAAATGCCTTGGTAGAAGGACTATTTCTTATTCCATGCTGTTCTCATTTATTTCATTATTCATTTATTCATTCTTCTAACAAACATGTACTAAACACATATCTTTAAAAATCAACCTACTCCTTTTTCTATCAAACTGTGTAATGGGAGAAAAGGGCTAGTTCACCAGTATTCTTAATGCCTATTCTGTGTATTCACCTGGCACACCTTATGCATAGAGGCTATCAATGAGTACTAATTTAATAGTGAGTTATGCTCTTTGTCAGCAATAATTTCACTGAAAATGCTATTGTAATCATACTTGAAAATCATAGTAACATGGTGTGTTTAAATATTTCAAATTATTATTTTGATTGTCTTATTAAATATGAACCATATACCTTTCATTATAACCTCAGGCCATGCTGTACTTAAAGGAATATATGTTTATTTTCCTTGATACTTCTGCTGTACACAGGGTTCTATGACATATAACTAATGTGTCCTAGGAATAAAATAGACCCAGAGTATATTGAAATTTATGTTTTTCTCAGCTGGGCTATGATGGAATTGCATTTTATTTTTTTTACTATGTTTAGGGTAATGTGTTTGTCAATAAAGTAGAAAATGACAAACCTTAAATTATGTCATAATTAAAAATAACATTTCTGTTTGGAGAGTCAGGTGCACTGCATTAATGTTCTAACATGCTTTCATTAATAGTTTCACTTTTATTGGGAATTATTAATAAACATGAAGATGGGAGAAGTATCTCAATATGTTTATTATCAAAACAAATCATGTAATGAATTGTCAAGCAGACTTAAAGCACATGTCTGGAGTCTAAAGTTTATGCCTTGGGCTTAGACAAGTCAATATAGACTCAGCTAGAAAGCAGATTGCCTATAAAAGCAGAGCCCTGATAAGAAGGGCAAGCATTCTAAAATCATTGTTCAATTAAAGGAGCAGCAAACATAATTTTCCTCATTTTAAATATTGTTTGAATTTCAGTCCCTTCACCCAACCTTTAATCATGTGAACTGTTACATTTTCACCAGGGACTCTACAGTGTTAACTAGTTTGAGACAAGTTTTCCTTTATGTCTTTTGATGGGATGGTTCCCTATTTTCACCCAGAATTGAAGATGGATTGTTATTGCAGTTCAATCTAATAACCGGCTTTGGTAAGAAAAAGGAAATCTATTATTTGTTATTAACTCAGATATCTATGCTAATATTTCTTTAATGTACACAGAAATTTAACTCATCTGTGCTCTCTTGCCACACACATCACTGTGTTTGTAAAGATACATCAGAATCCTGTATCTAACAGACATTTATTAGCCCTCTACCATGTACAGGGCATGGTGATAGGTACAAGGGATGTAGAACTACATGAATCAATTTCTCTGCTCTGAAAGAGATTGCAGATTAATGAAGATGCTTTGAGACAAATACTAGAGCACATTGAAGGGTTAGCAAAGATGTAGGGGTTGTGTACTTTAAAAATGCAAGAATCACATGACTAACCCCCTAAGAAGGGACAAGTAGTGACTCACAGAGAGGTTGCTTTGGATCCAGGGCATAAGATAGGAATTTACCACAGGCTACAGCAAAAGTTGTTAGTAGTCAATTATGGTTGAGAGCTCTCTATATGTCAGTCTTGCCCCATGTACTTTACATATATTGCCACATTTAACCCTTCTAAAACAATGAGATAGCATAATAATTATTTCAATTTAGAAACGAGCAAACTGCAGGGAGATTAAGTAATTTACCCAATGAATAACATAACTGACCAAATGTTGGTTTAAATTAAAGTTTCGTCATTTTAAATCTAGCAGCTTGGTACAAGGACATGAATCTAGATAGGAAAAAAAATTGAGGACATAAAGGCAGGCCTGCATGTACATCTTCAAAAAAATATTATTTTTTATTTATAGAGAGAAGGGAAGGGCAGGAGAAAGAGATGGAGAGAAATATCTGGTTGTCTCTCGAGCACCCCCCACTGGGGATCTGGCCCACAACCCAGGCATGTACTCTAGGAATTGAACCAGTGACCCCTTGTTTCAGAGTCTGGTGCTCAATTCACTGAGCCACACCAGCCAGGGTTGCATGTACAACATCTTTAGTTTTGGGATTATGAGTTCTCAGGCTGGATGACTGGCAAATATGGCAGGTCAATTAGAGGTTGAAGCCATATTGCGAAGGATTTTATATTCCATGAATTTGTATTTATTACTGCTACTGAGCATATATATTCATTGATGATGAAAAATATAGTATATATACATATATTTTCTTTCTGGAATTTTATGAGATTTTGAAGGAAATTGTGTCAACAATGTGGCAGGTGGATCTTACAAGGAAGAGAACAGAGCGTGTTGGTTGAAATCAGTAAAGTGAAGCTATTGCAAACATGGGAGGATATTGATAAGGACTCAAATTAAAACAGTAAACACAGCTCTGGTGTTATGGAATACAAGATCTGTTTAATAAACTGTATCTTATGATCCAACCTCCACAGCCAGGAGGAAATTTTGTGATACACAAAGTAAATAAAGTAATAAACATAAAAAACATTAACATTTAACATGAAAAGAAAATTAAACCTGTCTCAAAAACACTAGCCATGGCCAAATGTATATACAAGGCAGAATATAAATCTGGAAACATTTCAGTTTTCATAATCAAAGAAAGCTATTATTCTCAAAGCAGTAACTTCAGGAAGAAATAAGCTTGACATCAAAGCATCTCTTTAAATAAGTTACTCTCCAAAAGTTAATACCCTTGGATTTTTGACAGCTATCAAGTAAAACTGTTTACAAAGTATAAAAGGACATTGGGGAGTAAATTGCCTCAGTCTGTGAAAACAGGAGTCCGAGTTTAGAAGCAGAAATTTGTATATTTGAATCAACTTTTAAACAGTACATTTTGTAAAAATGTTTAATCATTTTTACTTTTGTTCTATTAGAGCTGCCCCAGTTTTACCCCCTTTGCCCGCCTCTACCAATTCCACCCCTGCTCCCACAGTCAATTCCCATAGTCAGTTTCCAAGCTGTTCATGTTCGTAGGTCATTCATACGTTTTCTTTGTCTAGTCTCTTCCCCTTCTTTCCACCATTACCCGCTCCCCCATCCCCCTGGTCACTTTCATTCTGTTCCATGTTTCCATGCTTGTGGTTCTATTTTGTTCATTAGTTTATTTTGTTCATTAGATTCTGTTTACAGATGAGATCATATGGTATTTGTCTTTCACTGACTGGTTTATTTCACTTTGCATAGTATTCTCCAGTCCCATCCATGCTATCATGAAAGGTAGGAAGTTCCTTCTTTCCTTCTACTGCATAGCATTCCACTGTGTAAACGTACCAGTTTTTTTCATCCGTTCATCTACTGATGGGAATTTATGCTGTTTCCATCATTTGACTATTGTAAATAATGCTGCTATGAACATAGGGGTGCATAGGTTCTTTTCAACTGGTGTTTCAAGATTCTTAGGGTATGACCCCAGCAGTGGAATCACTGGATCAAAAGGCAGTTCCATCTTTAGCTTTTTGAGGAAGTTCCATACTGTTTTCGACTAGGGTATCACTAATCTTTCTTCCCACCAACAATGCACTAGGCTTCCCTTTTCTACACATCCTCGTCAGCACTTGTCGTTTGCTGATTTAGTAATAATGGCCATTCTGACAGGTGTGAAGTGATAACACAATATGGTTTTAATTTGCATCTCTCTGATGGCTAGTAATGTTGAGCATCTTTTCATATGTCTAGGGGCCATCTGTATATCCTCCTTGGAGAAGTGTCTATTCAGATCCTTTGCACATTTTTTAATTGGATTGTTTGTCTTCCTGATATTGAGTCATTTGGGTTCTTTATATATTTTGGAGATCAAACCCTTGACCAAGGTATTATTGACAAATATGTTCTCCCATAGAGTTGGTTCCCTTTTCATGTTGATGATGGTCTTTTTTTGCCATGAAGAAGCTTTTTAGTTTGTTGTACTACCATTTGTATATTTTTCCCTTTATTTCACTTGCCCTAGGAGATATATCAGTAAAAATTTTGCTATGTGGGAAATCTGAAATTTCCCTGCCTATGTGTTCTTCTGGGGCTTTTATGGCCTCATGACTTAAAACTCTTTATCCATTTTGAGTTTATTCTCATGTATGGTGTAACTAGGTTTATTTATTTATTTATTTATTTATTTTTGCATGTACCAGCCCAGTTCTCCCAATGCCATTTATTTTAGAGGCTATTTTCACTCCATTGTCTGTTTGTGCCCCTTTGTCAAATCTTAATTGACTGTAGAGACTTGGGTTTATTCCTGGGCTCTCTCTTCTGCTACATTGATCTGTGTGTCTGTTCTTTTGCCAGTACCAGGCTGTTTTGATCACAGTGGCCTTGTAGTTTGATACTGGGTATTGTGAGCCCTCCTACTTTGTTCTTTTTTCTTAAGATTCCTGAGGCTATTTGGGGTCTTTTCTGATTCCACATATTTTTGAGATATTTATTCTAGATCTATGAAATATGTCATTGGTATTTTAATAGTAATTGCATTGAATCTATAGCTTGCTTTGGGTAGTATGGACATTTTAATGATGTTAATTCTTCCAATCCATGAACACTGTATATGCTTCCATTTATTTGTATCTTCCTTAAGTTCTTTCTCCAGTATTCTGTAGTTTCTGAGTACAAGTCTTTTGCCTCCTTGGTTAAATATATTCCTAGGTACTTTCTTTTTCTTATTGCTATACTAAATGAGATTTTTTTTCCCTACTTTTTCTTTCTGGTATTTCATTGTCAGTGTACAAAATGCCATAGATTTCTGAATAATGACTTCATATCCCCCCATTTTGCCAAATTCACTTACTAGGTTGAGTAGTTTTTTGGTGAAGACTATAGGGTCTTCTATTGTACACTACCATGTCATCTGGGAATGACATTTTTATTTCCTCCCTTCCAATTTGGATGCCAGTTATTTATTTTTCTTGTCTGATTATTGTGGCTAGAACTTCCAGTACCATGTTGAATAAGAGTGGTGATGGCGGACACACTTGTCTTATTCTTGACTTTCAGGGGAAAGCTTTTAGTTTTTGCCTATGGAGTATAATGTTGGTTGTAGGTTTCTTTTACATGGCTTTTATTATGTTGTGGTATGCTCCCTCTTTCCCACCTTTGCTGAGTGTTTATATCATAAATCTGTGATGATTTTATCAAACATTTTTTCCACATCTGTGGATAAGATCATGTGGTTTTTGTCCTTCATTTTGTTTATGTGGTATATTATGTTTATTGATTTGTGAATATTATACCATCTTTGCATCCCTCTGATGAGTCCCACTTCATCATGGTGTATGATCTTTTTAATGGATTGCTGGATGCGGTTTGCCAATATTTTGTTGAGGATTTTAGCATCTATGTTCATCAGCAATATTGGTCTGTAGTTTTCTTTCTTTCTTGTGTCTTTGATGCCTTTTATTTTTAAACACATGTTATTAACCTCCCTTTCACTAACTGGAAATAAAATATAAGTTCATGTCATGATTAGAAGTCCATAATGAAAATGGGAAGGAGAAATAAAGGGTGAGTAATATATACTAAAAGAATTTTATTTTATTAATGTTTGGGCTATACTATTATAAAGACCTAATAAAATAATTAGTTGTTTGCACTTATATGCAGAATATCTGTAGTGGGTCAGCCACAAATACAGATTTATTAGAGTGCAACTCAAACATTATGAGCAATATCCCCATGTAGGTAATATGATTATGCCTAATAGAAAAGAACAATAGGTAAAAATAGTTTTTCTAAGTTTAGTCTTTCTTAATTAAGACATAGGTTACTTTGTGGAAATTCAGTGTATGCTTAAATGTGAAAAATGCTTTGTGTTCATATGCCAGAGTGTTATGTATTAGGCTTAAGTAATTACATATATTTTCTTTCTCCTGATGCCAGGGGAGACATTAAAAACCATACAGGATATGCCGTCTTCTTTGTTGTGTGAGACTGTCGGGCCCTTCACCAGACTTTTCTGCTTCTCCCTACTAAAATTTTCATAGGGCCCTAAGTCATTCTGCTCACCAAAACACAGTGCCCTCCAGGTTTCAAAACCCTGTCTGAGAGGAAGTACTGTTTCTGTGGATTGTCACTGGCATAAAGTTTAAATAAAAATTACATTTGAAGCTCTATTACCCAATTGTATCATTTTAATCATTTCTTCAAAGCTCAAAATTAACGTGTTGAGTTTAGAGAAGAGTGTTTTCAGACATAACAACATAGTTGGCTATATATTGTCATCTACAATGTTTAGATAATTTTTTAATGTCTCAAATTAGTCCCATGAATATAAGTGAATTAGTCTCTTTAGAAATCCTGATGAATTTTTATCAATTTAAAGAAAAGTATGTGCTTTTGATAATGTTAAAATAACTCTGTGTCTCATGTGAAAAGTACAAAATTGCCCTATTACCAGTTGTTGTTATTTGAGATTAAGAAACTAGATTTTAAAAATACAGAAGTATTTGTTTCTTTCTCTATAAATAATAGGCTGTAATGCACATTTTTGAAATATAATTTTAAAAAATCAAGGTTTTGTTAAATGTGATGAACTCTCATAGGCTTTTCAGAAAGTACCTTTTAAGATATGATTTGCATCTATTTAGAAGTCTGGTCCCACATGCAAACTCAGTCAGAATGACCAGGCTCTGTAGCATCACCTTATGACTAGCCTTCATTCTCTTCTGGATTTTCTTTTTTACTTCTAGGTTGGAAAATAATTAAGTTTTTAATAAGGAATCATTTAGGGATTTATTTGAGGTCGATGATAGATTTTAAATAAAATTAATATCTATTAAAATATCACACATAATTACTGAATTGTACAGTATCATGACATGAAATATATTATGAAATTTTTTAACTAAAATGTGAAGGATTATTGCAAATAGAGGCATTAAATAAGTTTGAGAGATGTTATGGTTGAGCTTAAAGTGTGGCAATATTTTTCAATATATCCCAAATGCCTAAAGCTCCCAAGTGCTAGATTTTACAGGGAGGTCTACTGTGTAGGGAAAATAATAACAATATATGTGGGTATAAATTTTTCAAAGTGAAAGTCTAAGAGAAACCAAATAGATTGCACATTTAATTGAACATGCTGGGAAAATGCAATTAAGAAAATTGTGGTAGGCAAGTATGCAAATATGTTCATCTGTTGAATAATCCCTTGGGATAACATGGAATTGATGATGAAAAGTGAATTATTTCCCAAGCATTCCTGTCGGAAGTCATAAATTTTAAGCCTAAAGAAAGGAACACCTTCAAAAGATCTTAGCCAGAAACTTTCCCTGGTTTCAATGATTTAGCAAGCCCGAAAGATATACCAAGATCTAGAATAAAGTCAGGCCCATTTGTTTCACTAAATCTGCATCCAAACTGAGCCAATTCAATCTTTCCAATGGCCTTGGCAATGGCTTAGCTTCCTGGAATTCTTTGTGAGTGCAGGCCTATCTGTTCCCCAGAAGAGATAGAGGTCAGCAAGGACACAATATGGGTTGTAGTAAGAAACACTGGAGTTCTTAAAATGCTGTGTTTTAAAAATGACTTTCAGGACAGTGTTGGTTGTAAGAAAGTTTTTATGATAGTGGAAACTTATATTAAATTATAACTTTCCTTTTCTTGTTGCAGGTAAGGTAGTTACTGTAGTCACTTTAGTTAAAAAAAAACAGACTCTGAGAGTCTGGGATACACAAGAATCATATCAAAGGTACAGGGCAATCTACTAGCATGAGATTTCCTTACTTATCTTTTAAGAAGCATTATTGTTTGGCATTTTTATATTGAATTTTCAAGAGCAATAATTTATTAATTACTTAAATATAGATAAATTGTTGGGATGCGTTTGTTGTTATATAGTCTGTTGTTTATAGTCTAGAAAGTAAGTCACCTGTAGATAAGAGGGTTTAGTGACAAATGGTTTTTGTCACATGTAGAACATGTTATGAAACTTTAAAAGCTCATGCATGTTGACTATCAGACCCACCTGGTGTTTGCCTCTTTTGGTAGTTCTCTTTTGTGCCTGCATTTGTTTTTCTGGAGTCCGGAAATAGGCCTATGCGATATTGCCAGGTGTCTTCTAATTTTATATTTCTTCACATGTGCTAGTTAATGCTCAGTTGAGTTTTCATTACCTTCCTGGTTGCACCCATTTTGACATGAGCACCAAGCTGTACATTTTAATGCACTGAATCTTTCTCATGTACAACATGGAAATTGCTATTACTGAATGGAACACAGTGATGATTATTTATAAGCAATCCTAGTAAGTTTTGGCTCACCCAAATTCTTTCACACTGGATTTAACACTGCATTTTATATTGCATTGTTAAACTAAGGTATGGAAATTCAGATGTTTTTAGAAGAAAAATGTAATCCTTTAAGGAATAATTCTTCACTATTAATCTACAATTAAATAAATTAGCACTTGCAATATTTGTATCATTGAAGTAATACATATTAATTGTCAAAATAGAGAATATAAAAAACAAGGGATAGATAGAAAAGTAAAAATATTGATTAACTCTATAAAAAAGATTTATTTTAACTATTCTGTAATGATTGAATCAATATTTTAATACATACACAGGTATAGTCATATATTTATATCTGTTTATATATCTATAGCTATCTATATCTACATGTCAACACATATAATATATATTGTATCAAAGTGTTTTAATGACCTGATTGTAACTATTATAATCTTGTTTTCAAAAATTAGAGAAACATATCAAAGCTTCCATCTAATGATAATTTCACACTTTCAGTTGTGAGTTATTTGATCTTTCAAACTCTATATAGAAACCTGTAGTGATAATTAAAGTGTATTTCAGTTTGACTCTTATTATACTAAGACATAAACAATTAGTATTCACTCCATTCTCTAATGAATCCCATCTTGATCCAAGGAGTAAAAGAAAAGATTTGATCATGTATTTATTTAAACACAATTCAAAACATTTATCAAAATATCCAGAAGAACTAATATTTAACAACAATTATAAGTTTGACATTCAGTGGAACATTTTCAATTAAACTTTTTGAGTGATTGTGTAAAATGTTCATTGTTTCTTATTTATAATTGTGTTACTAAATGTCTTAACAGGTTTGACAAATCCATGTTCTTATTTTAGGGATACATGTAAACAACTGCCCTCTGAGGTCTTAATTCTCTAGATCAATGAGCTAAAAATAAAATTATGTGTCAGGTGTAACCTAGATGATGGGAGACATATATATGTTAAAGGAAAAAAAAACTCGGGTGCTTTGGGACCAGCAAAGCCTGTTGGAATAGACCCACAATATGTGTTCTGGATATCCCTACATGTGGTTTTTATATGTCCTTTTTAATAATAGTTGTATAAGATAATTATTTGAAGATCACTTATTTCATTATTAAATTTTTATTTTAGTTACTTATTTTCAGAAACAGGAGAAGGGAGAGAGAAAAAGAAGGAGAGAAACATCAATGAGTTGCCTCTTGCAGGCATGTGTCCTGACTGGGAATTGAACTGGTGACTTTTTGGTTCACAGGCTGGTGCTTAATCCACTGAGCCACACCAGCCCAGGTTATTTATTCATTTATTTTAGAGTTAATATGTTTTTCTCAATGGAAACATGTATTGTCTCTAACAAAGACATTCATAGCCAGATATTACTCAATACATTTAGAAGTTAACATTTGGTACTTTATGAGAAAGACACACCTCATGGCAGAGATTCAGTAAAGACTATTAGCATGGAAAAAGCTTCAAATTCATTTGCAGCCTTTTTCCTCAAGGGAGTTCTTTCTTATGCCTTTTAAAATAATGATGAATATTTTCATTCAGTTTCTGTTTATTATGATTATTATTATAAAAGAATTCAGCATTGCATCCACTTCCTGTTCTATTCATACTTACATTTATAAATGTTGAAAACCTTTTATGTTTCAGAGTAACACTGGGAATACAATAATTAGCAAAATAGAAAAAAACTACTTCTGCTCTAGTGGTTTTGCTCTTTGGTTACACACTAATCTCTAGATTTCAGATATTAAGCGAAGCGAAAAGTTGAGTGAACCTGACAACGAAGGGGTGCTGGGTGGGACACCCCTGTTACATCAGCCTGCTAGATGCTGGTTTTACTCACAGGTCCAGCACACTGCAACAAGCTTAATGTGTGTACCCAGAGTTATGATAATGTGTGACATCCTTTTTCGCTTAGTCTAGTTCAATACTTCTCAAAGTGATCTCCCCACAGTAGCCATATCACCTAAGGATTTTTTTTTAAATACAAATTTTGGGGCCCCAAATTTGTCCCGCTGAATCAGAAACCTGGGGGGCAGGGCTTAGTAATCTTCATGTCAGCAACCTTCTAAGACAAATGAATCTAATGCATGCTCATTTTGAGAACCACTGGTCTATACTAAATATTAACATTTTCTTGACCACAATCTATGATGGGTTCCAATACCACACTGGATATTTCACAGTTCTTCAATCAGTGGAAACTTGAGGTTCTAAAAGACCTTCATTCCAATGAAGAAATTGTTTTACTATCTACATTATTTTTGCTGCACTGATAATAATTGCATCAATAAAATTATGTTTTTTATCTAGTACTTATCATTTGGCATAGAGAAAGTACAAATTCACTCTGATCAAACTTACAATTTGCCTTCTCAGGGTGAGAGATCCATCCCAGGGTCCTCCAGAGCCCTGGGGAGGTTACTCTTTGTACCTCAATACAGCAAGATAGGAGAATCTCTGAATGGGAAACCTGAATTTTACTGATGGTTACCAGAGGGGAGAGGGGTTATGGGACTGGTTGAAAAAGGTGAAGGGATTGAGAAGTACAGATTGGTAGGTACAAAATAGTCATGGGGATATAAATTATAAGCATAAGAAATATAGCCAAATATTATAATAACTAAGTACGTTGCCAGGTGGGTACTGAAAATATCAGGGGGATTACTTTGTAAAGTATGTGATGATCTAACCACTATGCACATATGAAACTAAACTAAATAATATTGAATATAAACTGTAATTGAAAAAATTAAAACTTAAAAATACTTGCATTATGTAGTCTAAAAATTTTAAGCAGCAAAACATTCTGTGTTCACTGGCAATAATAGTTAACCTTTAAGTACAAAATAATAATTTGAAAATGGATCATCTAGTAATAAAATCATCTAATGCCTTGTAAAAAAAGCTTGAGCCAGGATGAATAATTATAAATTATATCAATTCTGCTCTGTAAAAGAAGAAATTAGACCATGAGCAAGACAAAAAAGAGGCTCAAGTGACAGGGTAGGGAGAACAGCACAAGCCAGAGTCACTGAGGTAGCCTCCAGAAGGTCGTGTGACCAAAAGCTTGGGACAATGGTGGAAACTAAAAAAAGACACATGGGAACTATGCTTTGTTATGCATGAATACTGTGTGTTCACAAAACTGAATCTCTTTCCAGATGGGTTTTTAGTAACTAATCCATTCCTTTGTTCAACAGCTATATATTAACCCCCCACTATATGTCAAGCACTGTTCTGAGAATTGCTCACACAGCAATGAAGAGAACATTAGGGCCTGCCTTCACAGTGCTGACATTCTAGATGGCTGTTAAGAAAAAGGGAAGTAAGGCCCTGGCTGGTGTGGCTTAGTAGATTGAGTGCCAGCCTGTGAACCAAAGGGTAGCTGGTTCGATTCCCAGCCTAGGGCACATGCCCTGGTTGTGGGCCAGATCCAAATCCCCAGTAGGGGGTATGCTAGAAGTAACCACATGTTGATGTTTCTCTCCCTCTCTTTCTCTCTCCCTTTCCCTGTCTCTGAAAATGAATAAATAAAATCTTTTAAAAAAAGGGAAGTCAAAAAATGCATATAGACATTATTTTCATTAAAGGTAAAACATTTGATTTGTCTCTGAGACCTTTCTAGAGCCACCCATTTTTGGTAAGAGATACTGACTCAAATTATGCTATTCTTTAATTTTCAGTATGTAGAAGTAGTCCATGTATTAAGTTTTCAACTATACTAATTCCAAGACTAAAGATGATATCATCTGAAAAATTGTTTTAAAATGTCTCTATGTTCTTTCACGTTTATGACAGAACTAATAATGTCTATATATTGAACTGTCAATTGTACAGGTAGCAAAATTCTTTTTTGTAAGTAAAATATAATGAAAAAACCCTGCCCATTTCATGGTAAATTTTTGCTCAGAACTTGGCTTTCTTGAACAAAAATGTTCGTATTTCATTTAATGTGTTTTTTTAAATAAAGGAATGAAACCAAAAAGGAAGAGAGAGAGATTGCAAGCTGTTGGGCTTTGAAATTTTGGCAGGGAATTATTTTCTCTGAAAGAAAATTCGTTGGATGAGAATTCAAAACATCTGCCTCTTTAGCCCTATTCAGACATCCATAATGCTGCCGTAGAAGACACAAACAGTGAAGGGCCAGGCTTATCCTACTGGGAAAATCATTTGAAATGTTGGCATTAAAGCAGAGAGAATTCTGGTGACTTCTGTGTATATCAAACCACCCACTTTTCATTCTTAGACCTCAATCACTATCATTTCTATGAAACCACCAGAATTCTTGGCATTGATATGCAAATGAATTCACCAACAGTAGCCACAGTATTCATTTTCCCTGTGCTTTGCAAGCCAGAATTCTGAAAGGCTTCCAACAATTTAATACACAGCGCCTTCAGTGAATTCACCTATAAACAGTCCATCAGCTTCACCTACATTAGAGTAGACAGTAGAGACCTTAACTTATTCCTGAGGATTGTTTTAAATTTGTTAAATGCCACTGAGGATTGTTTTTAATGGCTAGAATGGTAGCAAGGCAGAATAGAATGTTTAAAATCTTTGTTTCTATTTATGCTCTTTCAAATCACATAAAACGTATGGCATAGTTGACATTTGAGCTGTAAGATCAAATGGAACAGGTTGGCCCTGTTTTTTGTGAGCTGAATTTCTCTTTTAGCGGAGCAATTAAACTGTCTCTCCAGTGCCGACGACTCTCATTGCCTATTGGCTTGTTGTAATCTTCGGAGAGTAATGAAAATTGAAATGGGATATAGATTATGATAATAGAACTAAAAAGGAGGGAAGAAGAAGAAATTTACTCCTTTTCTTTTATATTTTACTTCTCCCAATTCTTAATATAATTACAAGGCTCTGGAGATGTGACCATCTTTAAAATCTATGTAAAACGCCATCTGGTGGAAGCATATTTTGTAAACCTGCAGGGTCTGAATATGAAAAAAAAAGGGGGGGATTTAGTAAAAGTGATGCTGTGTTATACTGTTTATTTCCTCAAGTGCCAGACTTTTCTAGGGTATCTCAGGAGCTCTGTTTCTAAGAAAGTAAAAGGGAAACATGAAACATCTAGAGAGATTTGATGTCATGCAGCCCCACTCTCTTGATTTTGTTTTACTAATTCTCTAGAGCAAACTATTGTTTCTGGATTAGTGGGTCATTCCGGTTATCTCATTAAAAACATTTCTTATGATGATTTGCAAATGAGAATAAATTGAATAACTATGAATGGGTAACCAAAAGTCATTCATTCAAACAGCATTTATTAAGCAATTACTGTTTGTCAGGCCATTTGACTGAGGATACAAAGAAGGAAACACACAGGCAGACACATGCAGGCACAAATGTACACACCTGCACGTGCAACCACCCCCTCCCTCTCCCACCAACACACACACATCCCTAGCTTGGCAGAGAGCATATAACAATCCCCGGAAATATATATCCAAAACAATAACCTGTTTATGCCCTGTTATACTTAGCTTAGATTTTTGTGAAGTTATTAATTTTTTGATTTTTCTTCATACCTTAACTGACCTCCATTTAGTTATCCTTTTCACATTTCTTTTTTCTCTGAGTGTTTTCCCTCTCACAGGCTCTGTCTATTCTACTTGCTATTAGTCTTGCTTCCTTTTCTCCTTTTTGTTCATCTCTTCTTCTCTCAACCTTATAATTTTCCTTTTTTACTTTATATGAAACCATCCATTTCTAAGTTAACCTGCTTTAGGAAATGAAAAAATGCACATTAGATTCAACTCTTACTTTTACTTTATAATTTATCTTCTACAGGGACTTAGGAACTTACAGTATTCAGCTTCCACAGTTTTCTCTTTCATGGGAATTTTGTAAGGCAAATTATGAATAGCTCTAAGACATCCTTGTGATAATCCTAGAGAACCAATGGCACCTTAGGCAGATTAGATTTCTAATTATCTACCAAGATATATGACAACCTAGAGTTTCCACAATAAATATGTAAAATAAGCTTTAAATACTAGAATCACTGTAGGTTAAACAGTGTCATTCCACAACTGACCTAAATAAGTAAAAATGATAAACACAGAAAGATTTTGTTAAATTTGGTACACATATTGAAAATGGTTTTACATTGTATTGTTTAACTTAAAAACAAAATAAGAAAAACAAAAAATCAGTTTAAACCTTTAAAGAACCAAAAATTTGTTTTCAATTTCAAAGGTGAAAATAATCTGGTTTCCCCTAGTATTTAGGACATATTGGTAAGATGGAAAAGAAGTTTATACTTCAAGATACAATGAACGCCATAAAACTCTCTCAGATTCCAGTGCTTTATGAAGGTTTATATGAATAGAACCATATTATTGTCAGGTAGGAGCGATATTAGAATAGTTCTCAAAGTCAGAGATCATATTAGTTTTCTAGGGCTGCCATAACAAATACTACAAAGTGAGTCTCCTAAACAGCAGAAATGCATTGTCATATAGTTCTGGAGGCTAGAAGTTTGAGATCAAGGTGTCGGCAGGCTTGCTTCTTTCTGAGGGCTATGAGGGACAATCGGTTCCCAACCCTACTCCTGCCTTGCTTATTTGCTGGAATCTCTCACATTCCTAAGTTTCTGCTGCATCAACCTAACTTCAACTTTATCTTCACACGTGTTCTTTGCGTTAATGCCCATGTCCAGCTTTCCCCTTTGAAGTCACTGCATATTGGATTTGGGCTTCTGTCTACTCCATCATGACCTCATCTTAACTAACTGAATTTGCAACAACTCTATTTCCAATAAAGTCACATTCTGAGGTACTGGTAGTTAGGAATTCAACATATGAATTTTCCAGGACACAACTCAACCGATGATATATATAGATTCCTGTACACCTGATAAAAAGTCCAGTGTGGTACACTTGGTTGCTCTGAACACCTTATCGCTTAGTGCAGATTGAAAGCATCCAAGGGCTTGTATCTTCAACTGAACGCACTGACAATTCCCACCTCAAAAGCACTATTGATCAGGATTTTGACTAATGCTTCAGTTTATAAATGAAATACATTATTTTTGAGAGTATGACTGGAGAATTCAAATATATTTTTATGGTACAAAATGGGTCACCAGACATAGGTAATCCCAAAATTTACACTGATAAATTAATTAGAAAATATTAAAGCTTGTGAGGTACAATTAAAATTATCTTTGTCTTCTTTCTGATGTCACAGTCAGTGCTTAAAACTGGTTTGTACTGACCTCAAGTAGCTGCTAAATATCAAGTTTAGTTCTTAGTTTTTCTGAAATGCCAACTACTGAGGAAATCTAAGAAACAATGCCTTGGTTACTGTGCTCACATTCCCACAGCAGTCATTATTTAGTAATTATAGTTGGAAAACTGTCTCATGCAAACATAAAGTTAAGAGTGTTTTCATTTGGAAAGACTATGTTTGAAGGCAAAGTTTTATATATGTAATATGCACATATATGTATGTATATTATTTATATATTATGTAAATGTGTATGTGTTATACATACAGAATTTATGTAATATATACATTTATATGTATATATTTATACATTATGTAAAATGTTTCCTACAATATATAAAATGCATATAAATATATAATGTATCATACAGATTTTATATAAAAGTATAATCTTTATATAGACGATATATACATTCTCTTTAGTTTTATATAATTTTAGCCTTTTTTAAAATCACTCCTTTAAATCAAAAAGAAATGCATAGTTGATCACAGTGCTGATGAATTCTACCTCCACAAAAACTGTGACAAGTAGGTAGCTGATAACAGATATTTATTGTGCTCTAGGAGTAGTTCTGCCAGATTTTGATATATTTGAAAAGTTACTTTCTTCCTAACATGGTTAGCTTCATGGTTAGAGCTAATTATAGTTGTTGAAGTTCTATGATAAGGCAGTAGACTGATGTTCATTATTATCCAGGTAACAATCAATATTAAACCTAAAGCCTGGCTAATGGTGAGTGTTTAATATAAACAAATGTGCTGTGGATGTAGGAACACACCTTCTCAATCCTGAATGTATCTTCTCTAATTGACTTAATATGAAAACAAAACATTCAGACATTAGTGGGAAAGCTTCCTGAGGTTTAATGTGGGAAACAAGCCCATTATTTGAATGGCAATTTCCACAGAAGCACAGATCTCTTCTCTTCCTTGTAAGTGAGTTAATGTTAAGATTTCGCTTTTAAGTAAGTTATTTGGAACTTGCAATATTTTCTCTAATTTTTTTTTTAAGTTTTAGATGTCTCTTTTGAGGCACCAAAAATCTTATTTAATCAGAGTGAGTCTAGAAGTACAGCAAATGATCACTTATTTTACAAGAATTTTTGTTGTAACCATTAGATGGTTGTAGCAACATGAACAGCTTCTAGATTTCTCTGAATGACCAGGAGGGTTTACATTAGTCCTCAACCATGCAGGCCGAGGCAAGTCAAGTATTACCTCTTGCCTGAAACAGAAATGTCCATTTCTCTGTCATTCACTCATGCTTTCATTCATTCAGTCAGTCACTCAATGAGTCAGTGAGTGTTTAATGAGTGCTTTCAATTTTCCAGACATACTAATAAACACAGATGAAACAGAAACAAACAAGTAAACAATCAAATTAATACCTCAGATCATCTTTTCTCTGAAGTTGCTGAGAGCTAGGAGGAAGAGAGAGGATAATAAACAATATAATATTGGTGCCAGTACTGAATGAAAGGCATGCATAGGACTCCCAGGCAACCCTGAGGAGAAGCACCTTACTTAATAGTCTGGAAGTGAAGGATCATGATCAAGCAAAGTATAGAGAAAGTGATATTTGAGTCACATCTTGAAAAGCTTTACCACTAAGGGACTGTATAAGAAATTTAAAAGTTTTTTGAAGAGGAAAATAATATATATTTAATTATAAAGTTAAAACAATTTTGATATAAATATGAAATTTGCCGTACAACTGATTTAAATTATTTCTGCCATGCTCTTCTAGGGAGTATTTGACCATTGCTTTGTGTGTTTGTGTAATGCCTTACAACACGATTTTAATCTAACATCAGTCTTGGCCTTTCACTACTTCGGTGACTCTGCAGAAGCTACACACACACACACACACACACACACACACACACACACACATAGAGAGAGAGAGCGAGAGATAATAGTCTCTATATATACATATATAGAGAGAGAAAGACTACATATTTGTGCGTGTGTGTGTATAGAGAGAGAGATACCATTGTCTATTTTCTGATATGACAGAGTTTTCATAAGTTGGCCAAGTGTTTTTATGTTTTAATAGTCTTCCTAAATAAACGCTATATATTTTATATCTATTTTTTATTGTTGTTTAGTTACAGTTGCCCCACCTTTTTCCTCACTGCTCACACCAACCCTGACCCCCAATTTTCACAGTCAATCACCCCCCATTGTCCATGCCTATGAGTCCTCTATTCATGTTCCTTGGCTTGCCCTTTCCCCTTCTTTCCCCTGTTATACCCCTCTCCCTACCCTCTGGTCACTGTCATTTTGTTCTTTATTTCTGTCTCTGGTTCTATTTTGCTCATTTGTTTGTTTTGTTGATTAGGTTCCATTTATAGGTGAGATCATAAGGTTTTTGTCTTTCACCACCTGGTTTATTTCACTGAGCATAATATTCTCCAGTTCCATCCATGCTGTTGCAAAGGGTAGGAGCTCCTTCTTTCTTTCTGTTATGTAGTATTCCACTGTGCCAATGTAACAGTTTTTTGATTTCTATTTCTGATCCTAGCTCCTTTCTATTTACTCCAAATAAATGCACTATAAGGAATATACTGTAAAACATTTTGCATTAATTTTGAGGGATGATGAATATTTAGGAGCAATTACACATGGTGGAAAAAACTTTGAGAGTTTTAGCTACCCATCCCACCCCTACTCCTACAC
The DNA here is from genome assembly GCF_021234165.1 of Pteronotus mesoamericanus. Lineage (NCBI taxonomy): Eukaryota > Metazoa > Chordata > Mammalia > Chiroptera > Mormoopidae > Pteronotus > Pteronotus mesoamericanus. The sequence continues at coordinate 25,682,290 of NW_026555245.1, read as the reverse complement.
ACACATGTATTTTATCTCATGCTGACATATTGACTGGATAATTTTTCTATCTGTAGAATGGGAACAGGGCTGACTTCATGGGCATGTAATGTCAGAAAAAATGAACATGCTCTGTTCCAACTCCTGCAGCCTCCTATGACCCTGGAATCTGGGATGGCTTCTCAGCTACCTCATTTATACTCACCCTCCCATTCTGTGGCTCCTGCTGTATAACTGTGATGGCAGCTGAAAAGAGCTCCATGTTCCCATGATTGCCCTCTTTTCTCACTGGGTATCTAAGCATGAGTGCAGTGCAGGGAGGGATTAAACATGTACTTCAAAATGTTGCAGAGCATGGCAAGGCTTTGGCCCTCCCACCCCTAGGCGGGCAGCAGCAGTGAACATTCAGCACAAGATTTGACAGGGACCTCTCACCCATTCTTACCCAGGTACTGAGTGCATTCCAACTCAGAGGCTGCGATGCTCTTTGGAGTCATCCATCCACCATGGATTGGGGTGGCAAGCCTGAGGGAAAGGGACATTGACTCTCCACCCCCGCTGGAGCGCCACATTTTCATTTTGCCTGGAACTCACAAATTATGTAGCAGGTCCTTATTAGAAATGACGCAAATCTTAAAATGTGGTTGGAATTAAATGAAATACATGTGTGGTACTTAGCATAATGACTTGGCCTAAAGAGGTTCTCAGTAAAGTTACTGTTTTCCCCAAAATCCCATCCCTTTCCTTATTTGCTTCCATTAACTACATTAGCCAGATATGTAGAAAATGGATATAAATTTTTTATTCCAATCCACCCAAACTCATTCCCTTGTGCTTCCTAAATTGAAAATTATGAATATTAGCTCTTAAAAGGAGAATTACATTATTTATTGCATTTAGTTAATACTTAAGAAATACTCACCAGGGAGGCATTTAATCCTCAGTATGAATATGACAGTAATGAACGGAGTGGTGTTACTCTTGGACCATGTTTTTCACTATTTCTCGATTCCCATGCACATTACCTTTTAAAAAGGAATAAGCAAAGAATTGAATCAGATCCCAATGAAATCAACCAAATGGGCAGGCTGATGTGACAACAATCTCTATCCATGGGATGTCCATTCTTCTCAAGCTCCATGTCGTCGCCAGCAAAAGCCATGCCTGCTCTTTACCCCTAGAGAATTCTCCCAGCTATTACCCCAGAAACACACGCTCACTACTTGTTAGTTTACTGTTTCTCAACACAGTCATTAGAAGTGGACTGCCAATTAATACTACTTCTTTTATCATGCTTAGGTAAGCTACCTTCATTAAACCTGGGACACAAATTGTAGTGGTCAGCACTTTAGACCAGCATAAAGTAGCTTGTTTTGCTGTATTAGTACACTTGAAATGTATAATCGTGGCAACCAGCAGGCCAAATAATTATTTTTTTCCCCAAAGGAAGTCCTATAAAATGTCTATTCATTATACACTATTATTAAAATTTCGTTAGATATGACTCAGTCAGTTTTGAAAATAAAAATACAATTAGAAGTTAAAATTTTTGTGACTTTCTCTTACAGATTCATGCTATAGAATAGCTACAGTATTCCTTCTAAAAAGAAGCATTAATATTATATGGAAAAAATGGTTAAATAACTTCAGATTTTAAAATATCACAAATGGAGAGTTATGGCACAATTTTAATTATTTAATGAATGTTGAAATAGAGAAAGTCATATGCTAATCTAAACCATGTTGCTTTATAGAATTTTAAACTTTGAACCTTTCTCTCATTTACAAGTAAATTCTGGAATCCATCAGACATTTTAGTATGGATCTGTCCTCTAACTCTCGTAATCGGTATAACTGTACACACATTGTGAAAACTGTTTATTTAAATAACTTGTTTATGCCCTGGTGGGTATGGCTCAGTGGATTGAGTGGGGGGACCTGTAAACCAAAAGGTCACTGGTTTGATTCCCAGTCAGGGCACATGCCTGGGTTGCAGGCCATGTCCCCAGTAAGGGGCACGCGAGAGGCAACCACACACTGATGTTTCTTTCCCCCTCCTTCTAAAAATCAATAAAATCTAAAAAAAATTTTGAAAAATAAATAACTTGTTTATCTGTTATATCTACTTCTGAGGAGCTTTGTAAATGTGATAATATAGAGAGTGCTTGGATAATGTGAGCATTCAAGATATAGAACAAGGTACAAGATTATTCTTCTTAATATTTAATTGGTTTTATTAATCCCAAGAGATAACTGAAAGCAACATTATAGACTTAACATTATATGAGGATTTTGCCACTTATACTTGCTCTGCTTCAGAAGATATGATTTAACCCATATTAACATTCAAATCAAACTAATATTATTAGCCATATGCTAATAAGTTCTGCAGTAAGAAGTTTCTGGCCTATACAAAGCTACTGTAAAATCTAAATCAGTATGTAATGTATTTACTGTGATTAAGACTAGTGTAGATAGATTAAATTGTTTGTTTTTGTGCTTTTAGCTCTTTCCAGGATTCACAAGAACATAGGAGATGATTATTATTGCAAATAAATTTCAATTTGCTTTTGCTTATAGTACCTAGATTTTTTATTGTTTGTTTTAAGGAGTAAAGTGGATTAACTACTATAATAACCAAGATGTACAATTGAAGAACACCAGGTGGTTATAATTTTCAATCTGGTATTAGTTTAGTGCCAGGATATGGACCCTAAAAGAACAAGGGGGATGGGAAATCAGAAAAAGGGCGTTTAAAACAGAGAAGAGGCAAAGATGTGAAGAAAAGGGAACCCTTCTACACTGTTGATGGGAATACAGACTCAGCCACTGTGGAAAGCAGTATGGCAATACCTCAAAAAATTAAAATATGGATCTGCCTTTTGTCCAGAGATTCCGCTTCTGGGAATTTGTCCGAAGGAAGCCAAAACACTAATTCAAAAGAACATAAGCACCCCGGTTGCAGGGTTTTCTACAATTGCCAAGATACGGAAGCAGCCTAAGTGTCCATCCGTAGATGGGTAGATAAAACAACCATGGGACATTTATACAATGGAATTCTCAGCTGTAAAAAAGAAGAAAATTTTACCCTTTGCAACTATGTGGATGGACCTGGAGAACATTATGCTAAATGAAATAAGCCAGTCAGAGAAAGACAAATACCATGGTTTCACTCATATGTGGAATCTAATGAACAAACTGAATTAAGGAAAATGGGGACAGACTCATAATAAGGGGCAGGCTGACAGCTCTGAGGAGGGGCCTTGTAGGGTGAGGAGGGATTGAGCAAAAAGGAAAAAGGACTCATGGACATGGAAAACAGTGTGGTGATTGCTGGGGGGAGATGAGTGTAAGGGGACTAAATGGTAATGGGAAATATACAGTAAAGATTAAATAAAAAATAAAAAGGAAGAAGAAATAGACTAGAAAGAGAGAAGCCATATTAGGAAAATGATAAAGGAAAAGAAGGAAACAAAAAATAAATACAGATTCATATAAATACAGCATGTGTATTTAATTGTGTATGTAGCATAATTATATAATATATATTTTATAATAATATATAATAAAATGTATATATATGTTTTATAATGTGTCAGTTACTGTGGCAGCCTGGATATGTAATACTGCGTGTGGAGAGTGTATGAAAGTACTATACTATCTGTTCAAATCCCAACAAAATTATTAGTTGTTTATACGTTGTTCAAACAAAACACTTTATTATTATATGAAAAATAAATATTCCAGTTTATAAAGAACTTTTCTACCTAAATAAAGATTGAAGGCATGTAGATCAAATAAAAATGAAATACCCTGCAGGTTATCTCCATATATTTTTACTGGTAATTCCTTAAAAACTATTTGGAATTTTTCTGTTTTATATGATGTTTTCATAATTAAGGGAATTATCTACAATACTTCATAAATAATCTAAAGGATTTTTCTATAAATCTAGTATATTGAAGGATCTCTTAAAAGGTTTTGCCTTGTTTTCAATTTTTAGGTATTTTCAGTAGTAGTTATACAAAACTTTTATTGAGTCAAATGTTCTGTGAATTCCTGATGGACCTGGAATGTGAAGATAGGTGTAAATTTCCCTAATCCAAAACTTTCTCATTTTTGTGCATAGTTTCACCTCACAGTTCTATCAAAGCTTAAGAAAAATAAAAATGCTGCCAGAAGACCCAAATTTAATATTTTAAAATTAATTATTGCCAATATAATGTGCAGTGAAGTTATAATGTATATACAGGGTCTAAACTAAGATATCTAAATGGAGCAGGAGAAGAAATCCAAGACATGAAAAATTCAAACAACATTAATTAATGAGTAATCTAGAGTTGAGTGGATTATGTCAATTGCCCCATTTAGAATAAATACATATATGTTAAATGGTGGGCCCAGGAAAAAGAAGATTTTAGTATATGAATAATTCAGAGGCTGTTTAGACTCCTAAAATGAAAACCCAACTTTACTAATATTTAGAAATTAATTTTGTTGAACAGTTCTGTATATTTCTTTATTCTCCTTTGAAATTAAAAATACCACTCTTGCATATTTTATCTTTTTTACACTGATTTTTTTATTCATTTAAGAAAATCTTTTTGGATTTTTTTTGGAAAACTTTTTTTTTAATATTGAGGTTTTAGAGAATATATTGATTTGTGTTTCAAATTCCAGCATAAAAAAAGTATCACAATTCTTATACTTGGCTGTTGCAGTCCCATTTTAAACACTGAGGTTTAGAAGCAGTGCACATCTCATCTAATCTTGAATAGTGACATACTTGAAAAAATGGAGAGATGAACCTCTAGGCTATTAAATGGCCTTCAATCCTTAGAATTTTCTGCCAGGGGCTAATCCCCTACTAAAATACAAGGCTGTTACGAATGGCTACCTTGCTACTGACAAAAGATAGCTTTTGAGTGATGGAGCTGCCCTGGCTACCAGGAAGTCATTGGACTGACTGTCCTTGGTCTTGTGAGTTCTAGAAGTAAACCAAATATACGTTGATTGATTGAATCAATTTTTTTTTAATTCATATGTTCAGTTAGTCCAGAAACATTAATTCAGTGCTTATCATGTGACCTCCCTTATGTTGAATTTAAGGATTCAGACTGATGAACACTGTACCTCTTCTCAAGATGCTTTGAATTTGTTACAGAGATGCATAAAAAAAGACATTAAATGTTTTCTTCCCAAGGAACTGTGAGATAACAGTGAAAGAGAAATTCAGTTGTAAGGGCAGTTAGGGTGGCAAAAGCAAGGAAAGAGGAAAACAAGATGAAGTTTGTAAATGCTTTCGGAGGCGTTTATATCTTGAGAAAACTACAAGTAACTTAGCAAGGACTTCTGTGATATCTTAATTCAATTTGCCATCATAATATTTATAATAAGGTATATTTGAATCCTGTGAAGATCCAATGAATTGTAAAGTAAATAAAATTATGTTAATTCTAAGTAGATTCCTGAGGAGTAATGCCTACTTAGTCCGTAGGACGTAACTATCCAGACTGTATATCCAGATTGCCATATTAAACTGTTTTTGTTTTTTTTCATAAAAATCGCATTCTGGTCTTACTCAACATTTCATCACTCCTGTGTGACTGATAATTATGAGCTTCAAAAAGTGAAGTGTAGTTCTTAAAATATCAATTAGCAAGAGTTTGTCTCTAAACAATGTAGTAAGGACATTAAAATATGACTAGGTAGAAATTTGGAATTAATTGTACTTTTATATATAAAAAAACTAGGGGACTAATTTTTAAAATTAAAGTTTTTTGAAAAATTAATATAATTAATAAGAAATTAATTAAATTAAATCTAAAATTAAAATAACCAATTAGGAAAACCTTTCCTAAAACCTTGTTATACAACTTCCTGAAGGAGTTAACTGTAGACAAATATGCCTCTTCTTCCTCCTAGAATTTAAATTATAGTTCTTCGCTGGCAGAAAAATCAGAAGGGGGTAAATTAATTGAATGCCAGTGATGTCAGTGTAAATACAAATCAGCTCCCACATCTCAGGCTCAAAAAAAGGATTTCAGACTGACTCATATCCAAGGAACATTCCTAGAAGAGCAGGCACAAAGAAATATTTGCAAAACGGAACTTAAATTGTTAATGTTTAGAAAATATGCTGTTAAATTAGAGATAGATTATTTGAAATAGCTTTTTTCCTTAAATTATCTTAACTTTAACTCTTTATTTTTTTTTGCATTTTGCTTTTATTTATTTTTTAAAATGTATTTATTTTTTCAAATACATTTGTCTCTGCCTCCCCCCCACCACTTTCCCTTGCCCCCTCCCTCTTCTTCCTCCCTCAATCCTTCCCCTTTGGTTTTGTCCATGAGACCTTGCTATATGTTCCTTGACTTTCCCCTTCCCTTCCTTTTCCCCTGCCCACCCCTACCTCCTTCCCTCTTGTCCCTGTTGTTTTCTTTTCCTTTCAGTGTGGCTGTTCTTATTTAGACAATATTTAGAGTTTTATTTATTGCAGAATTCACTTGGACAGCCTAGATCAAGTTTTCTTACATTTCATTCCGTTTTAATTTTTTTACTTGACAGATAAATGAAAATGTCCACTGGACCTCTCTTCACTTCTTTCTAAGATATCATTGTTTGGAAACAACTTTAAGTTCAGCATCTCTTGCAGATTTTAATCTGCACTTTAATCTCTCATGTGGTGCCCCAGTTTGTTACTTAGCCAAGGTTAGTGGGAAAATAAAATGCAGTGATATTTTTGGTTTTATTTTTAATGTTCTATTTGTATATGGTTTCACTATGTCAAATGCTATAGTATTCTCACTATATTGTTTAACTTCAAGATTAGTTTATTAACACATTGCATTTTATTTTGCTTCATAGGAATAACTTTACTATTTTTATAATAAGTATGACTATTATAAATAATTCAAGAAACACTGAAAAGAACAGGAAAACATGACATAAATTTCTAAGAATCCCTATCCCTAAACAAACTATGATCATCATTCCAGCCATTTCTATATTCATATAGGCAGATTAAGCTCTCTAATTATTTTATGAATAGATTCAGACTTAAGTATTCTAGTGAGTCCCTTTAATGCACAGTTGTATATGCTATCTCTCTGAAAGTGATTGACCTGGCTTACAAAAACCCTTAGAACATGACATTTCTATTGAATAAAGTTTATAAAATTCATTGCCTAATTAAATAAAAATATAAAATCTGAAATTTAAAAGCAAAAAAGTAACTGCTCCCCCAAGACACATGCTACATTTTAAAATCTTTATTATACAAGCAAAATTTTAAAAATAAAGTTAACCAAACTATTTCAAACTTCTTGATTAGTGTTAATCAAGTACTAATTAGAGTAGGTGGAGAGGTAAGATAAGGAAGTTCAGAGAAGGCAAAAAGGTTACTGTTTGGGTTTTTTGTTTGCTTGCTTGCTTGATTACTTACTTTACACATGTATTACATTGTTAATATTTTTTAAAATCTGCTTTTATGAGCACTTTATATATAAGAAGAGTGGCAGGGGTATGCAAAAGCTACCTTCCGAAGCACCAACTCTGTTTTCTTTCTTGTACAATGAAAAAAAAAATCATTTCTGGCCATAATGGAAGCTCCTTAATAACACTTCAATCACTGAATTTATATTTCATTTAAAAATTAAAAATAACGAACCCCCCACAGAATTGATACATCTTGACTTGGTCATCTAACAAACCTTATAAACATGAAGATCCAGAGAAATAGATAGCTTTTCAAACCACTTGACTGTTTTGGGGGAACAATTTCTGCTAAAAAAATTAATAAAATAAAAAACAAAATACATACATACATGATTCCAAGAGCCAGCAAAGCATCGTGGAAGCTCTTTAGCTGCTCTGCTTTCTCAGTTACAGCATTTTCTACCATCTGTATTTCCCTTGCATCCCCTTCCTAAATGAAGATCAGTGTTGGCAAACTCCCACTAACCTCTCATATAATATGTCACCTTATATATATAATATGATTTCTTACATGATGACTGCTATGAAGCTTTGATGTGATCTGACATGGAGACTAAGGATATTTAGTTTAATAAAGTTGCCATTTTCTCCTTGGTCCAAGAAGGCAGCTGGGCTCTGGCAGGCACTAACCCAGATGAATTGGCCTTGACCTCCTGCTGTGCTTTTTTGAGAAGTATTTTGATGCATTTTCTTGGCTAAATGGAAAGAGTGCTGTGATCAATTCACAATGAGTGCTATGCTGGAAAAAGGTTAGCAGAAATACATTTGCCTTGTGTTTATATCCCTGTTTCTGGCCCTCTGCTTTGGGGGCCTCATACAACACCCATTAACCTGCTTTTAAGTTTGGAGAATGAGGTCGGTTTGATTTTCTAATTTGTTCTCAGATCTAGAAGCTAACCTTTGTGTATGTGAGCATGTGTGCTCACTTGTGTATGTGCATATTATGTTGGCCTGGAAGAGAATAGTAAAATACAATACCAAGATCAGACATGCCAATAGCAGAGTATAACAAATCCAACCCATTTAATATTTTTTCAAAAACAAATACAATTTGCATTGACATTTGGAATAAAGCAAAGAAAAATCTGGTGGAAAGCCAGTTCAGTAATGAAAATTCTTTCAATGCCACTGGATAACAGAAATAATAGGTAATAGAAATAAACAAGACTGTCAAGCAAATGAGAAAAAAATGCTACCCTGTGTTGTGATAGTTATTTTCCAAATTGTAATATTACAATTCCAACCATTTCTGCCATTCCTGTATGCATGGCCATTAACAATAAAGAAGAAATAACCACCTTGTGAGTGTGTCTTTGATTTTTATTTTGTACCTAGTGGGGGAAAGAATGCAAAGCTGTGGCTGCAGTGAACATCCCTGTGGACATCAGAAACTGAATGAATGAAAACTTTCATCCCTTTAATGAACAAGGCAATTGCAGAATTTTACAATGAAGTAGAAGAGATAGAAATATTAGATTTGCATGTCAAGTCACTGCTTTCAAGCAGCTAAGAATTAACTAACTCCAGTTGGAGTAAATTTATTCCCTATATTTCTAACTCCATTAGAAAAATTCAAGGCAGCTCAAGTGTGCGCAAAAATACATTGAGTGTTTGAATAAATTTATAACAGTTGTAGATTTAAAGAGTAAACATTATTATGTGCCTTTATGTTAGAGTCCTCTTAATATTGACTCAAACAAATATATAGTTGATATGTTAAATAATAGCTTATACTAGTTAATATATACATATTAAACAATAGATTTCTAATGATTTAACCATAATTAATTTTTAAATTTGTTTTGATTTTAATATGCATAAAAACTGTATATGAGATATATGTACAGCTCAAAGAAAAATAATAAAACATACATCCCTGTACTTATGACTCAGTACAAGATATAGAATATCAGTAGTTTTGGAAGTTCTATATGCCCTTCCTTCTATCTGTGGCCCTCCCCAGAGCTGGACTAACATAAAGCAATGTCATATTCTTTAGACTCAAAATTCAAGGTGGCACCAAAGCTCAGTAATCCATGTAAATAATATTTTAATGTAATATATTCACATAATCAAACTTGATGAAAAACCCCCATGATGAAAAATATAGCAAAATTTTAGTAGACAGTGTCAGTAAAAGGAAAAATGAAAAATTTAGCTGTGTAATTTTTTCTTTACTTAAAATTTTGTCCTGAATTTTGTATTAATGATGCTTTAACTTTTCTTTAGAAAAGACATCTCAGTCTCAGTACTATTGACATTTAGTTTGGAAAATTCTTTCTGGTGGGGGCTGTCTTGTGCCTTGTGGGATGTTTAGAACCATCCTGGACTTCTATCATGCTTTTGAAACAGATATAAAGAGAACTATACTACATATACTTTTTGTTGTTACTTCAAATGGTGCTTCTTAAATTCATGCATGTTGATATGTATAGTATTAAATATATATGTCTCAATTTAATTAGACTTTCTAATGTTAACAATTGGATTGTTGCCATTATTTAGTACAAACAAGGTTACTTTGAATATTGTTACATGCTTCTTGATGCATTTTTGCAAACCTTTCATAGGGATAATTCCTGGGTAATAATGTGTGTTTATGTTGTAAATAGCTTATACAATCAAGTTATTTTTTCAAAGTTGTTATTTCAGTTTTCATTCATGTTGGCACTAAAAAAGTCATTTATCGTTCTATATTCCTGAGTTAATCTAGTAAGATTTTTCAAAATTATTCTAATCTGATAAATTTTATTTTATTTATCTGATGGATTTTTAAAATATACCTTATTGGATTAAATGCACATGTCCCTGATGTCTAATGAAATTGCATGCCTTTTCATCTTTTAGTCCCCTTCCCTGTTTCTTTTTCTGTCAAGTGTCTATTGAGCTGAATGTATACACTATTTATTGAATTTGCCACCTTTTTTTTATTACAGCTTCTTTGGCACTTCTTTTCAAATTCACTTTGTGTATTTTTACAGTCTCTTGTTTCTTTGTTGTATCATCTGTTTGGGAGGTTTGATCCTATAGTTTACTTACCTTTTCCTGACTCTCACATGTAGTGCTTTAATTCCTCATCTGTTTTGTGATTTTTGATGATGATAATCTTAGATTTATTGTAAAGATTATATCAGAAGATATATGCATAGGTAATGACACTATGATTACATAGATGTTAAATTAATGTCATTTTCCTCTCCTTCCTTCCAGCTTCCTGAATACAACCTTTAAAACATGCATATTCTATTATGAATATTACATCTATAAATTTAAGATATTTTAATGTGTCTATATTATACATGTTTCTAGAAGTCCCATTTGTTCCATATTTTAACAGGATTTATTCTCTGTTTTAATTAATACAAGTTACATTTTTATTATATGACATTTACAGAGGTCTGGTTAAATTTGCTGAAAACAAGGTGAGTATAAAACTTCAGTATAAAAGTTTCATGCATGGGGGTATTCTAGAACATTTCCTTTTCATTTATGATCCATGTATATCTTTTGCTTCAGATCTACATTGAAATTTTGAGGTACAAAATGTTGTTGCCCACAGAGGCTTTAAGAACAAAGTATGGACTCAGCTTGTACCCATGTTGTGCAACATACAGTCCCAATGTTGGTCCAAAGCATCTCATCCAGCACTTAGCTACTTCCCTAGAATGCTCCAAAGCTTAAACTTCTACAGCCATTCCTGGGGTTAAAAAACCAAAATGGTAGTCCTTTTAGAGGAAGTGGTCTGACCAGGACTTTTTCGTGTGCAATGTAAGAATATCCATGCCTGTTTTGTCCCAGCACTAAGAGGCTCAGTTTAACATATTAGGTATACGTGTATATTGACAAAGAAACTATATAATAAGAAAAAGGATAATGAGGGAAATCTTGGTACAGAAAAGTTGCATTCTGGCAGCTCCACCTGAGATGTGATTCTTCCTAACACCTGCTTTGTTGCAGCAGGTCTGAAGGGTTTTACATAGACAGGCCTTGTGTTAGGTCATCAATGTGTTAGTGGAAAGACACAGCTTGAGCCAATTCCCTTAAATAGAAGCAAATTTTCTAGTAAGAATTAAAGGTAAATGGGGAAGGTGGCAGGATGGCATTGATATCTGTAGATGGGACTTCCCGTATTTTCCAGCCCAATTTAGCAACGTAACATACACACTTAAAGATTGCAAAGGATAAACTGGAAATCAAAATGAAGTTCACTAAGAAAAGCCCCTTGAATTAAAAACATAAGGGGACACTTGTAAACAAAAAAATATGCCTTTTAAAAATATGCAAGTCTTATTGATGGATTTGATGCAGGTGGGCTTTTTCAGCTGGTAGTGGATAATTGTACAGTTGATGCAGGTAAATAGGGAGCCACACAGGCAATAGGCTGCAAACTAAACCCTAGAAACCTGTATAATCTCAAGTACTTCAAGTATTATAATAATAAAAATAAAGGATCATTTAAGGAACCCTTACATATATAGAAGGAGATGTTATGCCATAAAATATCAGAGTTTTACCTGTATTTTGTTAACAAATGATTTAGATTTGTGATGTGCTCCATAACTCATTATTTCAAAGAAAAACTTACTTGTTTATATAATATAAAGTCTAAAACACAGAGGGAAAAAAATTCTGTTATTCTCCCATAATTTTTTTAAAAATCAGCATTAATCCAGGTTTATTAGAGAGATGCAAACTGCTTTAGCAAATGAATATCAATTTATAATCTGTTTCCATTTTTCATTTTCACTGTTCTCACCTTTCCCTTAGATATATTCAATATAAAAATAATGAGAATTATATTTTACTCTCTTAACAATCTTTTTTAGCAAATGGCTTTCCTCCAACACATGATCCGACATCCTGGCTCTTGATTCTGCCATCCTTTAGGACTTGAGGGTTTTCTGAAATCTGGGAAGGAGAACATGAAGGGGTCACAAAAGCTTCTGAAAAGTAGTAACTCAGAAGGGACACACATCACTTGCCTTCAGATCTCCGTTCCTCTGAAGCCTTGCCTGATACTCCCGGGCCACGACAATCCCTGTGCTCTCACCTCGCCCAGAGTAGTTGTCCGTAACTCTAGTTTGCCCTATTGTTCTGGCTCCTGTAATTTGTTTACCCTCATCTTGATATCTCTAGGTCCACTGCCTATTAAAGCACCTTCAATCAATTCTGTCAGAACAAATACATAAGCTGTCAATTGATTTTTATAATATTTTATTTAGATCATTTAGCTATAGGTATGTTTATATATAATACTCATCTGACCCTCTCAATGACACTTGACCATAAAGTTTTTATTATGTACATTTTAGTCATACTTTTATAAATAGTGGAGACTAAATTTGAAGTCAATAGACACCATAGTGACCAAATAATTGACTGGCCTAAAGAAAATGGTAAATATTATCTAAAGCATCTCTTCTGACTCCCTACATCTCTGTTTTCACCTGTGTTTCTCACAGAGCTGCCCTAACCTGTTAGGAAAGAAACTGGCCAGCATCAGCAGTGCTATTTTGCATCTCCCTTCACTGATAGGGTTGTTAACTGGACCAGAAGATGTACACGTATAGCTTTACTCCTGAAAGGTGTATTTCAAATTATTTAAAAGGGTGTCTTTAAAAGCTGAAAAGGAAAAGAGTGACTCTTTAAAAAAAACATACCATGCTCAGTCACTGGAGATTTGCAGTTCCCTAAGCTAATTTGGGACATCTTGGTGTTTCAATGATATTTTTAAAGTATACTTTCAGGAGACAAATTTAATGTTATGCATTTTTTTTAAGTACATGAAAACCTAAATGCTATTTTTAACACTAGGACATATCGTTGAGAGGCTTATGAATTTAGAGGTACTTTGATAGTGCCATCTAGTGAATCCAATACAGAAATCCAAGTGAAAGGAAATCTATTTTGTTAAAAAATATTGTACAGTAACATTTTTCATGATATAAAGAATTTATTGTGTCAAAAATATATCACTTGAAAATTCATGTAGCTTTAATATTTTTTCTTTGTTATGAATTTAATAGATTTTTAAAAGCCAAAAAACAATATAAAGTGTGACTATTATAAAACAGTGGGTGAGCTTACACATTGTGCAAAATTTTAGTAATAATTTCATTGCATTCCTGAGAGAGCTATCGGACGCTCTGTCTTATACATCTGCTGGCATTCCTTAATATTCTCAGACAGGCAATAACTTAAGCCACGTGGGAAAAGAAGAGCAGGTTACAAAAATAGGTTTGTTGATCCTGTGGGTGAAGTCTTACAGGACTCTAGCAACTTTAGCTCTGTCTACTCTTGACAAGAAAGAACAAGGATGTAAAAGGCTTTGAACAGAGGTTATCAATGCTGACCTGCATAATAGGGAAAGGGCTAAAGTACATATCCATAAAATAATGAAGGGATTGTGAATACTTATTCTTCATGCAGTAATGAGTAACAGTTTGTCTAATTATTGTCTTTGATTAAAGATTTGAAGTGTTTAAACTAAAAGGAAGTAATGATGATCAGTAGCAAAGCTCTCTTGGTAATCTCAAAGAGTCCCTATGAAAAATAAATAACACAATATGTTTAAATTTTTATCTTTATAATGTTATTTTTATGCTGACCTGGTCATAAGAAACATACTCTATTTTTGTTGCTCTAACAGCCTTTTTCATTATTCTTTACTCTCATAGAAGACGTTTGGCCATACCTGTATGCTCAGCTGCTAACACCTAATAAGTTAAGATACCCTGATATCAATTTCCATGTGTTCTATTCCTTCATGGCCTCCTTTCTCCAGCCAATTGCTGCCTTTTACTACATGAACAAGTTATGCCTATATTAATCTAGGAAGGCTACTTGATCAGGGGCTCATGGTCGTATTAAATGAGTGTCAGGGTTGTCAAAACCTTGGAAGTTATCACTGAGAGGATAGTACCAAGTACAAATTAAATACTGGCTACTAGATAGGAGAGGAAAGGTCATTCCACTGATTACTGTCCTCTGAATCATTTTTAGCTTTGCTTATCAATGTCTACCCCTTAAATCACATCCTCAGGTGCAATAATAATATATGCCAAAGGCGGCCTGCTGCATTTTTAACAAGGTGCTCTGGTGTGTTCTGCATCATCTCTATGGGCAGAGGAGGAGCAGGAGGAGATGTGTTGGAGCTTTTCCTTTCAGCCTATTTACTGAGTGACATTTGCCTGTGATGCCATACTGCCTCATCCGGGATCCCCTGCTCAAGGACTGCAGGTCCCAGGTCAGCCGTACATGACCAGCTGCATATTTTGAATTTAGAAAATCTTTTTTGAAAGAGGAATTTAGGCTAAATCATGCATGAAATTTTTCATCATTATAGATTTGTCCTCAAAAGCACTTGCCCTTGAAGATGCATTATTTATCTTTGTTTGGGAACTTTAGGCTTTTGCCTTTGAAGCACTCTTCAGGCACTTCATCAAAGGAAGTTATTTCCATTACTATGAATTTCTATTTCTTCCACATATGGCATTATAATAAAAATGAGGGAAATAAAGAAATTACTCACCCCAAGGCGTTAGCTGTTTCCATTTTTCATTTTCACAGTTCTCTCCTCTTTTTTAGATATATTAAATATAGAGATAATTATATTCATACAGTAATTACAATATTATATTCAGTGTCTTTCAAATAAATTATATCATTAAATTTTATAATGTGTACCTTCCTGGTCATATTTTGGTTTGTTTGTTTACTGGATATACAGGTCAGTTAGCTCTGAACTTATAAATCCAGAAAAATCCATCACGCACCAGTTCAATGACTTATCTCAAAGTGAGGGTTAGGAAGATATATATATGAATGATATGTTACAACTGAGAGTCTCTAAATATAATCTTATAATTAAATAAACAACTCTATTGGTGCCTGATAAATAATGGAAATGGATGAAAAATATACAGAAGGCCCCCCTTTGTGGCATTTCCCCCCATTTCTCAAGAGCTGGAAGGTATTAGTATAGTCTTCTAACTGATTGTTATAGTGTCTACAAGGTGCTACCTTAATTATTAATTTATGGATAATCAGTAGGTTGTCTCCTTATGGACATCTACTCAAATGCCTGAAATGTGTTTTTATATCACTTCTCCATCTTTTGTCACTTTTATCTAAGCTCTCCAACTTTTCTCTCTCTCTTCTGTATGGCTTTGTGAAGCAACCCGTACAGATAGGATTCACTTATTGTGATTACTCTCTTAAATGGCAATGGATAAATTCTCAATAACACAAGTTATAAAGGGTACTCCATAGCTTTTGCAATTGTATTTTAATGTCTGACATAAAGTTCATCTGAATTGGTAACTTTCTTAAAATTTATTTAGATTTTTAAAAATCGGTATTCCTCTTTTATTATAGTTTTGCATAGATAATTTTTTTACCTTTTGTCATTTTTTTAGTACAAATTTACTAAACAGGATTTAAATGGTAGGTTGATTCTTTTTATTTATTTATTTTTGTTTCAAGAATGATACACTTCTAGTGAAAAATGCATCAATATCTAT
Organism: Pteronotus mesoamericanus; assembly: GCF_021234165.1. NCBI lineage: Eukaryota > Metazoa > Chordata > Mammalia > Chiroptera > Mormoopidae > Pteronotus > Pteronotus mesoamericanus. The sequence continues at coordinate 25,666,292 of NW_026555245.1, read as the reverse complement.
TAACAAGAAGAAAACCACTCAAGCAAATTAACCTCTCTGAGTCTTATTTTCTCCTATACGTTGGAGATGAAATTATTTATAAGGGCAAACAGAGCTCTACTGCTGTGTCTTGCCCTGAGGGAATAATCAATTCTAGTTCTTGCCCCATCTTGCTCAGTTCCATGAGACCAGGAATCTTAGGTCTAGAAATCTAGGATCCTGCATTTTCTTTCTTTCTGCTGACATCTTTATTTTTTTTAAAATTGTTATTGTATTTTTCCATTACCACTTAGTCACTTTGTGCCCCTCCTCCCTGCAGTCCTCACACTGCAGTCCATGTCCGTGAGCCCTTTCTCCTAAAACGTAGGTTGATTCTTGATACTGATTGTTACACTACTTTCCAGGGAAATTATACTTTTCTGCCCCACTCAAAATAGAAGTGCCAGGTTGACATCAACAGTACTGATCTTTTCTATTCTCTAACTTCGAAGTTTATAAATGTAAAAATGCAGTTATAATATTATAAAAATATTAAAAAATAACTTGCACTTTTATGACTGATGTGGAAAATGTTTAGTTTCTAATTGCATTTCTGTATTTTTTGTTGTGGTTCGTTGTCTTTAAATGAGTAAAATAAATGAAAGATATGAAATCAAAGGCACTATGTAGTACTTGAAAATTAAATCCCAGTAAAATCACATAGTACAAAAAATAAAGTCAGAAGAGTTGTAACAACTTAAAATATAAATGAATGACTAAGCACCAGTTGTCAGTCACTGTTATTGAATACAGTTTTATGAGAAAATGGAGCAGTACAAGGAAAAACATGGATTAGACTACCGTAATGGCCCATTATCAAATTGCATAGATGAAGAAATTCAATTGCCAATAATCTAAGCCAAAATAAAAATTGATAATGGGCAGAACTGGACATAACCATGTCTTATAAGAAGACTTTCAAGATTTAACTTTTATTTTCAAATTTGGTGTTGTATGATTGGGTACAGCTAATCATTTGATCTGTGATTTCATATGTTTCTCTGTCTAGATCTTTTATCTGAATACTTGCTATTTCTGTGTATTCTGTAAAAGTAGACTCCATACATAAAGCAGTGCTATCTATCTTGTTGGCATATTGTTTGCAACAGAACTTCATAAATAATATCAACCATGCAGTTACTAGTGGGGAAAAAAATACCATGAACCGGAGAATCCATAAAACTTTTAAACATGGATGCCACATTATTCCTTAGAAAAGCAGGTAAAACTATGTAGTGTTCAAAATTTGGAAAACTAAAATTTTGTTCTTCATATTATTTTGTTTTGACAACTTTTCTAGTGCACAAAATGTCTGTTGCATAATAAATAAATGGTCTGGTAGGATAAAAGTTGTCTATATTCTTCACAGCTGGTACAAAGTGCCATGGAGCCTTGTCGTCACCTGCCCACACTTAATTAAAAAGCGTCTGTTTCCTTTTTATACTTACTCAAGACATTTGCTTAATTTTGTATCTTGATTTTCTACTTATTTCTGCTAATAAAGGAATATTTTCTCTTTTCTATTCCTTCTTAAACAGCTTATATTGACAAAAATTCAGGGCATGTTTGTTAAACTAATATGAGGAAACAGACAATGCCAAAGACATTTGTAGTGCTACAAATTAAAAGATGAAATCACTTTTGGATACAACACCATTGAATTGGATTGTACTTTAGCTGTTCACAATTTCTGTTCCTGTTCAAGTGGTTTTAGTTTTTATTACACTACCAGATGCAGTATGGCGAAAAAAAATAGTGTTTGTAATAAATTACGAGATAACATGATTGTTTCCCAGAGATTTTAACAGCAAAGCCCCCATTAAATAGGTTTTGTGGTTGTTACTCCTGGGATCTAGGGACTTGACAGCCTGGAGCTATATTTAAGCTAATGATTGACAGCTTTTGATTCTCTATTTGAGTTGCCTGTATGAAGGTCCAACTGGGAAAATGTTAATAATACAAAGCTTCTCCAAGGAAACAATTCCAAATGTATGGAGATTGATTTACTGTTGATTGCAGCAACACAGGTAATTTTTTTTAAACCAGATATTTTATTTCACCATACAAGAAGTTAGAAGACTCTTTTTGTTAATGTTTGCTAATTTGGAGGATTTAAAAAAAATGTTCTTGTTCTTCTGAATCAAGTAATTGTCAGTCATTAAATTAAACATAGATTATTGTTATAGAGAAAAATATGAGATATAAATAATTAGTTGCTCTTTATAAAAAACTAAATTTGTAAAATTATATTTTAGAACCACTGAACATTTTCATTTTATGTCAAGTAATGTTTTAATTGGGATGATATTTTTATTAGAACACTATTACTATTGAGTTACAACTGAGTTTTATGATATTGTTTATAAATTAACAATATGGAAGTATGAAAAATTTTTATATTCTTAAAATGTAATGTCATGCCTCAGTCTATAGTTGTGGGTGTTTCCTGAGTTTCTAATCTCCATTACCCTCAGTGTCACATTTTTCTTTCTTTTTTAAATTTATTTTCAGTGTATTTCTTCTGTTACCTTTTAATCCCCTTGCATCGCCTCCACTCTGCAACCATCACACTGTGTCCATGTCCATGAGTCCTTTTTTCATTTTTGCTAGAACCTCCAACCCCTAACTCCCCACCCCAGAACTGCCAAACTGCTGTTCTCTATACGAGTCTGTTTCTACTTTGCTTGTTGATTCAGTCTGTTCATTACATTCAACATATGAGTGAAATCATATGGTATTTGTCTTTCTCTGACTGGCTTATTTCACTTGACATAACGTTCTCCAGGTCAATCCATAGTGTCGCAAAGAGTAAAATTTTCTTCTTTTTTACAGCTAAGCAGTATTCCATTGCATAAATGCCCCATAGTTAATTTATCCACTCATCTACTGATGGACACTTGGGCTGCTTCAATATCTTGGCAATTGCAAATAATGCTGCAATGAACATAGGGGTGCTTGTATTCTTTCAAATTAGTGTTTTGGATTTTTTTCGTATATATACTCCCAGAAATGGAATCACTAGTTCATAAGGCAGATCCATTTTTAATATTTTAGGTATCTCCATACCGCTTTCCACAGTGGCTGCACCAATCTGCATGCCCACCAACAGTACAAAAGGGTTCCCCTCTCTCCACACTTGCCAACACTTCTTGTATTGATGATGGCCATTCTGACTGGTGTGAGGTAATATCCCATCGTGGTTTTAGTTTGCATTTATCTGATGATTAGTGATGTTGAGCTGCTTTTCATATGTCTATTGGCCCTCTGTATGTCCTCTTTGGAGAACTGTCTTCAGCTCCCTTGACCATTTCTTAAGTGGGTTGTTTGTTTTTTTGGTGTTGAGTTTTTGTAAGTACTTTATAAATTTTGGATATTAACCCCTTATCAGATGTATCAGTGAATATGTTTTTCCATTCCATGGGTTGTCTTTTTATTTTGTTGCTAATTTCTTTTGCTATGCAAAAATTTTTTAGTTTGATGAAGTTGTATTTGTTTAATTTTTCTTTTGCTTTCCTTGCCTGATGAAATATATCATATAAATTATTGCCACGAGCAACATCCAAGATTTTACTGCCTATGTTTTCTTTTAGGATTTTTAAGGTTTCAGGTCTAATGTATAAGTCTTTAATTCACTTTGAATTTATTCTTTTTCATTGCTTAAGAAGATGGTCATTTCATTTTTTTTGCACATATCTTTCCAATTTTCCCAACAACATTTATTGAATAAGCTGTCTTTAGCCCATTATATGTGCCTGCTTTCTCTGTCAAATATTAATATAAAGGTATGGGTTTATTTCTGGGCTCTCTGATCTATTCCATTGATCTATATGTCTATTTTCATGCCAGTACTATGCTGTTTTGATTATTATGTCCTTATAGTATAGTATGACATTAGGTAGCTTGATTCCTCCAACTTTATTCTTTCTTAGGATTACTGTTGCTATGTGGGACCTCTTGCGGTTCCATATGAATTTTTGAAATATTTGTTCTAGTTCTATGAAATGCATCATTGGAATCTAGATAGGAATGGTGTTGAATGTATAGAATGTTTTGGATAGCATGGGCATTTTAATAATGTTAATTCTTCCTATCTATGAACACGAATATGTACTTCCACTTAATTGTTTCTTCTTCGATTTCTTTCTTCAGTGTCTTATAATTTTCCAAGTCCAGGTCTTTTATATCCCTTCACCTAATTTTTTTTTCTATTTTTATACCTTGTTCCAAATCTATATACCAACTAATGACTTCCAAGTGTGTGTATCCAACTAAAACTCTCTTCTATGATTAGGACCTAAACACATCAAACTACCCATTAGGTGATACTCTTGTATATTATACATATAATTTAACCCCTGCACCTAAAACTCATATTATTATCTTTGCCTTATGAAGTTTCCCCTTGTGAATTGATTTGTAATTCTGCATGTCTCCACAAAAGAAGACTTAGAGTTGTTTCTGTAACTTTACTTCCTTACCTGATACATCCAAAGATTTTCTAAGTTGTATTAATTTTAACTTTAATAATATATACTTGTATTCTCTTTTTTCTATTCCATTCATATTCCCAAGGACTATTTCAGTACCCACAAATCTAGATCTGTCCTACTTCCTTCTAACCCACTGTACGTTACCAATAGTGTGATTTTCTAAAAATAAGTCTATTGTGAGGTGGCGTTGCTTGAGAATTCCAGGTGATTTCTCAGCACCTTCAGTAAAGAAGGCACACATGCCTTAGCCTGGGGAGCGACAACTACCCTTACAGTCAGGCATTTACTAATGTCTCCTGCGCCCTGTTCTGCTATTTGGCTTTTATGAACCTTGCACCTGAGGAAAACAAAGCCCTTTCCAGTTTTCCAAATACGCTGCGATATTTCCTTCCTCTTTGATTTTACCCATGCTCTCTCGCTCATATTCAGAGTGCTATCTGCTCTTGTCTGCTTGCAAACTCCCACTTTCTCTTTAAAACAAAATTACAGTTTTGTATGCTCTGTGATGCCCTCCATAGAATCTCTGAGTTACTGGTGTTTTATTTTTAAATCATAAAGCTAATTAGTAGAAGCATTGATATATACATGTCTTCCTTACTAGATTATAAGCTTACTGTGAGCAGGCCCATGTTTGATTATCATTGTTTTCTCAGTACCTAGGATAAGAAAGCCATGGGTAATTCAATGGGCATTCCTTCAGTAATTGATGGACAGAACAAAACATGAATAATACAATTAACCCTATTTTATAAATTATGCAATTACATTTCACTTCACATAAATAGTTTGTTTAAAAATTATAGATATGTACTGTGTCATTAATACTGGTGACTATAGAACTATTATTTATGCTAAAATATGCATTTCCAGGTGTGTAGATAAAACCAAAATGTTGCCACAAAAATTAATGTTTTACCAATGTGTTATTTTAAAATATATGAACGTTGTAAATTCTCAGTGTTGATTTATACTATTAAAACTTGAAGTTATTATTATAAATTTTGCAGTTTAAAAAACTGTTTTGAAAAAAACTTTCAAGATAATTTCTACATCATAGATCAGCAAAATTTAATATTAAAAATTCTATAAACTTGATAAAACATATTTACAGGTACAAAGAATATATAAATAAATAAAAACAATAATGAATAAATATAGCATATGGACAGTGGGCTCTGTGAAACAAGTGCAAATCTTCTTGAAAATAATGCAAACTTTCCAGAACTTGTTAGAAGACATTGACAGTTGTGACATTCAAAGTGATACTTGGCACCTAACTGTTCATTATTTAAAAACGTCGTTCAGTAAAGGAACTACACTAGAGATGGTGCTTCATAGTTTCTAACTTTAGAGGCTAATAATTTTGGAGACAAGCTCTGGACTTGTCAAGTAACTGTATTGCATTCACTATATTAAAAAGATTTGACATCTACAGACTCACTTAAATTTGATGATAGATTTTCAGATAAAATTAAATGTATTAAATGTTAATTTTGCTGAATATACACTTCATTCTTCTTGAGCTGCAGAAATTTCTGCAACCAAGTCCTCTTCCAGTAATATAGTCTTAGGCGTTTATCTCTTTTAGGTTATCATCAGTCTCGCCCTTGTCATCGTCATGTACAACATTACTTTTCCTTAAAAAAGAATTGAATCTAAACTTATAAATCAGAACAATAATATCTTCTCTGTATTTGTTGTACCAAAACTTATCTTGATTTGTATTCAACAAATACAGGATGGATCAAAATAGGTTTACAACTGTTCATATGGAAAATAATATACTAATAAATAAATAATAATACAAGAATAAGCTCTGTGTTTTGCAGCTCACAACTGTAAACCTACTTGCTCCACCCTGTATATAACACTAGCCAGCTAGATGACAGACTCCAGTTGAAGCACTAGAAACATAGCAGGAAATGAGATCCTTTCTCAGATAGGAATTGTAAAACTTTAGTTTGCAGGTATCTAGCCTTTTTTCTAGTATTTTATAAGGTCATGGGGCGAAAGAGATACCCTGAGCTGGGTTGGCCAGGACTCGGTTCTGTAGAACATATACAAGGGCACAAACAACAAATCCAAACAGATGTTCATGTAGAGGGAAAAATATTTATGTAGATGCTGCACATACCAGAAAAGAAGAGGTCATTAGGAAAGCAGAAAAGAGTACTCAAATCTCAGAGAGGTCAAGTCCTGCAAAATTAAGCATAGGGAGGTCCAGGAGAAGACCCAGAAATCCAGAAATTCAGCAACAATGGCACAAGCTGGAAAATTCAAAATATGTTTCCCTTGATCTAGAAACATTATTTTTTCTTTCTTTGTTGTTTTATATGGGATTGGGGGGAGGCAGATGCATTTAAGTTCCTAGATTTTGTCATCAAATTCCACATACAGTTGAGGCAGGAATAGAAATGATAGGGTAACCTTCAATTTAGCCTCTCTAAATTTTTTCTACCCTTTATAATTTATGAGTTAACAGAATAGCAGTGAAATCTAATAACTTAAGGTGAACTCATCTATTTTAATTATATGTTATTACCAGACTAGGCTGAGACATTTATAATATGGCACAGTTCTGTACTGTCACAGACATACACAAAAGCAATTTTTTTTCATTTTAGGTATGTGCATTCACTGAAGATAATTGCTCATAGTGAGAGGCAGAATCTGCTCCCAATTAAGGATATACTGTATATTTCCTAACCTGGTAAATAAGTGATAGAATCCTGTATTCACAGAGCATGCCTGGCCTCTTGTCTATGAACAAATAGCTGTCAATGAAAGTGGTTTTCAAATCACAAGAGGGCAAAAAGCACTGATTAAGCATTTTAAAATATAGATTCCTTAATCTCTATGTTGGAACTTCTGTTTCAGAATGTGGTTGTGGTCTTTGCATCCCTGATACTTTACCAAAATCTCTACCAGGTGTCCTGGTGTTTAGACAGTCACAAACCTGGTATAAGATACTGATAAAGCTGACATTAGCTGATGTTAGGTTTATTTCCTTGTGCCAGGAAAGCTAGTTAATTTTAAAACAGCCTTTAATTTATTCATCAATGATTTATCGAGTGCCTCCTATGTGCTGGCACCAAGCTGTCAGGCAAAAACTAACAACACATAAACTCTTCTTTCCAGAAGCTCAGAATCGACTTGTAGAAAATGGAGATAGTAAGAAGGAACTAAATTTTTCAGGAACTCACTTGGATTTGATTCAACAGTATCCCTTTACTATGTTAGATTTAGCAAATCAGAAGTCATTATCCAAAATATCATTATGTATATGGAGAGGTATACATAATGCAACCATTTGCAGTGGTTGAAAACTATTTCTCTTTTTTAGATTTTAGGGTTAGATTGCCTGTTGAAGGTTAAAAAGTATCTTATATTAACATAATTAATCTATATTAACTTGTCACTGGTATGCACATATACCCACATGAATTCTTATAAATTGACAACCAGGTGCTATAGGATTCAAAGAGCTCTTCAATTCAACCCCTTTAACTCCCCAAATGACAATTTGAATCATGAAATTAAAAGATATTGAAGAAGTGTACATGTTGTAAAAATAAATATGTCATCCTAAAAGCTAAATAAAAAGATGATATATAGTCTCTTAATTTTATTTAGCATCATTTCTAAATTCAGCCCTGAATTTACTATAGCACAGTAAGGGGAAAGAGGATCTTAGAGGTTATCTAGATTCAACTCCCACCAAAACTGACCTGTTCAATAATATGACTGGCATTTGGTTAGCAGCCTCTGTTTGAAACTTCTGGTGGTAAGGGGGCTCCTAATTTTTAGGAGAGCTGAAGATGCTATGGCAAAATTATCGGGATGTTCTTTTTGTAATGAGCCAAAACTCTTTTTGTAAACTCCTACTGTGGAGGCTATAGTCTTGCCTTTAGGACAATCATGTATTTCACTATATTTCTTGCATATAAAAGCACTGAAGAATTTTGAAGACAGCTATCATTTTCCTTATGCATCTTCTTTCCCCCTCTAAAGTCCCTCCTTTACTTGAAAACACATCTACTTTTCTCACTGTCTAGTTTTCTGTCATGGATGCTTATCATTTGGTCAAAATCTGTCAGAAAACATCTGCCCAGCACCTGCATTTCAGTATCACTCCTTATTGGCTTCATCACTGAAGGAGAGCTATTTGCTCTTCATGCTTAAGCGATAAATATTATCCATGTCTGAGAAATGAGGAAACTAGCATATGTGACTTCTGAGGCAGTTGTGAGAATCAAATGAGATGACCTGTGCTGAGCCCCTGCCTATTGCCTGATGCTTCATGGTTTCTCACTATTTTTATTTCCTGCGTTTGGTTCTTGATTTGAAGATAAAATAATAGTAACTGATGTCTAACATTTTATTGAAAAAATAGAAAACAGAGGAAGACAGAATCCTGTGAGTAATGTTAGAACTTCTGTAAATATTCACCTGTCAATATTGGTTGTTTATAAGGTTCTGCCACCATTATGTATAAATTGATTGTGAGGAGCGGGAATAGTGGGAAAAAAATGCATGTTATAAATATCATATATTACAAATAACTAATTATAAACTATATAATTTATGGTAAGAAACAAAGTGTCTGAAACCATATATTGCTTTTAACAAATATACAAGGAAATATGTAATATAAGATAAATAAGAACCATTTCAAATAAAGTATAATGAGCAGTACATCTGCTCTTAAGAAGTTCTAGAATCTGACCTCTGTTGCAACATAAAAGAGGGTTTTAAAGGCTGAAGGAAAAAGAAAATGAAGAAGTTGGAGAGAATAGGGTACAGGAAAAATCTGTGTATATATTTTATTTCAACACAATGGATAGTCTTCACTTAACTCTAACCTTTATTTAGCTAAAACTGAACCAAAGGGACATCTGTAAAATAGCTTCTTTAACATGCATTTTTTAATTGCTACATTATATGGAATGATCAATTGAACATAAATCTCACAGTGCACATTACATTGACAATAATAACATCCAAATGGATTTTGGAAACAAACGTGTCATAGGGTAAAAAAAAAATGTTATTGTGTATAATACATTAACATAATTTACTTTTCGCTACTTCAACATCCATTTTTCTACCTTTGAGAACTAAAGAGGCATATTAATCTACAGGTGAACAGATGTATTGTTATGTAAACCTCTCCAGTTGTGTATCTACTTCCAAAGTTTTGATTAAGCACCATCAGTGAAAATGGAATTTCATTTCATCCTGTTAGTGTTTCTTTTGCCCTTGCCTCTAACGGTTCTATAACAGATCCTGCCTCTCATTTTTTCCAGTTATGCCCATAATGCTAATGCCTTTAGGCATCAACTGTCCTGTGAATCTTTTCTGACCCACCTCTTCAGACAGTCATTACAACTTTCAGCTTCTATTACCATACGCCATTTGTTAGAGCTGATCATACTTGGCCATCAGTTGTAAGGTGCTGCTTAACTCTGTCTGCCTTTGAGGCACTGCCATTTATGCCTGACCACTTATGCCTTTAGTTCACAGCATACAATCTGATCAATCAGCATTACTGTGCTTGAAATTACCATATTGTTCTTTTCCACAATTCTGCAGTAATACATTCATGGGAAATGCCTTCTTCTTATCATTCATTCTTTTTGTTGGTTTTAATATTTGCATGAAGTTAATTCTTCCAAATATTTTTATCTTTAAGGAAAATAATGCATATAAATACAATATGACAGTAAGTGATAATGTTAAAACAATGTACTCATTGTACAAGTGATCGTTTCTTCTATTCAATTGAATAATTTAAAAATATAGATAGAAGATGCAAATAACATCAAAAGATTGAAATATCTGTAGATGGAGAATAAATCATTCTAATCTTGAGGGGTTTTTTAAAGGTTTAGAAGCATGGCTTCTACTTCATATGAATTTTAAGTCACATTTTATTGACAAGAGATGTTTTAAAGCTTCTCTGTATGTTAATTTTGGTCTGCTTATTTGTGTTCTCCTCCCCAGCTATTGCTTCCTTGTCCACTTTCTCTCTATGCATTTGTTACAGAGGCCATTCCTACTGAGGCCTATTGGACCTCTGATAAAAAGTTATTATCCACATCTTCATTTACCACTTGATCTACCCTGTAAGCATTCAAGGCTCTACTCTTTCCGAAGCTTCGCCCAAAACAAATGCTATCTACTTGTGAAATGCATTCTTAGATCCTTCTATGTTGTATCTGTCTCTAATTGTGTCATGCAGGAAGATTATTAACCATTTAAACAGCTGATTTCTTTGGTATAACATCAAAGCCATAACAGAGCCTTTAGTATATTTTACAGAGATTTCCCTGTAAGATGTGGAGCATGTTATTTGTCTGAAGGAAAACGATGATGAAATTAGGGGAGAGTATTGCCTCCTATGGAATTAAGTGCTTGAAATTTTTAATGTCCTGTAAGATAAAGGGACACTGCTTTATGAAAGGGACTAATCTTATTTCTAGCCTGTCAGAATTTATTCATATCCTCAATTTGTATGGCTGCTATCATATTTTAAACCCATTTAATTCCCACACTATTTTCTCAATGACTGTATTTGTAATAGAGCCTGTTTTCATCCAAAATAAAAATAAGGCAGCTTAGATGGAATGCATCAAAGGAAAAAGGTCAAGTTAGAGCCAGATGGTGAAGTGGGTTTGGGGGAAGGTGGCAGCCATTGAACCTCAATCTCTTGGGTGTTTGACGACACATCACAAGGTTCATTTATGTTCCTGAGGCTGTGTTAGAGTATGTGTGTTTTCCTACATTTTAACAATAACGTGAACGTGCCTATCATAATATTATATTGAGTATTATATTGAGATTGTTGGTTAAATTATTCTCAATTTTATGTGTTTTCCCTTTAAGGCATCTACTTTGCATGTAGTATAGTTTTAATACAACTTGTCACCTTATTGTCATGGAATAACCTTTTCTGTCTTTTTTAATAGAAGGTGATGAGACATTAAATGTTACTCAGATTCCACGTAGAGAGGTACTAGATAAAATTTTGTATTTGAGGAAAATTCAGGTCACCTAAGAATGGATTTAAGAGTGATAGTTGTAGCACCTAACACTTCTAGTGCTTGCTTTGTGACAAACATGCTCAAAGTATTAACTAATTTAATACTCAAAATAGAACATCATGATTGAGGTGTTCTTATAGCTCCATTTTTATGTGAGGAAATTGAGGCTCAGAAGGATTAAGTGCCTTTTACAAGGTTCTAGGTAATAAATGAGGGAACAAAGGAGAATGAATGTTTCTATGATGAATGTTTTCCAGAATCCTGAGAAAAATAATGTAATTCTAAAATGTGGATTATTATTTTTTCTCTAAATTGTTACTAGTAGATACCATAAATAGCATCATGTTTCTACAGTGGGACTAAATGAAGTATGGTTTTGTGTAAAACCAATTTGAATTAAAAAAGGTATGTAGAAACTAGAATGAACTTACAAAGTGCTATCTGACCAAATTTTTGTTGAAAAAACCTAGCTGGCAATTAAGAACTTAGGCCCTTGACTAGATTAGTTAATATGTATTCTGTTGTGCATGCAGACAAAGGAAGTAGCTCTTTAGAGTTCTGAATATATTGAAGTATATAATTTTAGACTTCCCAATATTAATGAGTGTACTACTGAATTACTAGTTAATTCTATTTGAATGTTGCACCTTAAATTTATAATTCATGTAATTTATGTTGTGAAATATTTATTTAATGGCAGTCACTAACCTATGATATAGGACTATGAACTTTATTTTTTGAGACAATGTTTTACCACCACCTCATTTCATTACTGCCCAGATTATTTCTCTATAGAGTATTTCTTAAAGACATTAAAGATCTTATAACGAATTATATTTTAATCTCTAGATTGAGTTTATAAAACTAAGAGGCAAATTGTGATTTTTAGTTAACTAAGACCACACAATAGCTTATATATTTGCATAAGTAATTATTATTGAACTATTATTTACATTTAGCAAAATTAATTTTAGTTATATATTCTCTATATATAAACATATATTTCAATTAGTTTTGGTAAATATATAGACTCATGGAAAAAAACTATTATAGTCAAAATAGGACATCTATTTATCTTCCCATGGAGTTCTTTCTAGCCTTTCTATAGTCAATTCCTCTCCTCCAACTCCAGCCTTTTAGCAACCACTGATCCAATTCTTATCACTGGATTGCCTTTCCAACAATGTCACAAAAATAGAAGCATGCTTTAGGTGGCCTTTTGTATCTGGCTACTTTTATTTAACATAATACTTTTGAGATTCTTGCACACATAAGTAGTTTGCCCCTTCTCATATCTCAGTAGAATTTTATTGTAGAGAATCAATCTTAATTTCGATAACTACATTATTCTCATTATTTTTATCCTTCCCTTTAGTTTCTTTGCTCTTTCTATTTTATCTTCTTTGTATCATTGAAGTGGCACAGGGCTCTGGATCTGAGGGTCCCTGTTCAGGTGCTAGCTGAAGAAGAAGCATGGACTCTGATCCCACAGAGCCTGTCCCAGGGTCTTCACAGATGGGGAGAATAAGATAAGTCTGTTCCAGACACTTCTCTGTCTGCTAGAAGAGGGGTACACTTCCCTCTAGTGGAGAAGGCCCCGAGCCCCTGTGTCCAATGACTTTTATTGAAAGGGTTATCAGTGGGGCTAGGTAGTAGGAATGTACAAATGATCTCATCGCATCGGTATGTTAATGTTTACAGAAAACAGATGGTGTTTTGAAGAAAACAAATGGCAGGAACGCACCAATTTACAGGAGTCTGAGAGGAGACGAATAAACATGAGAGTGTAAACATAAGAGTGCCAAAGGGTTTAGGGTCTGTGAATAATGTAAATTTTCTTCCCAGCATGAGCTGGCTATTATAGCTTTTGAGGGAAAAACAAAGCCTGTTTTAAAGAATTTACTTCTAGGCCTGATTTCCCCCTGGGAACTGCCTGATCCAGTGTAGGGCTGTCTCCAGTATTGTTTCAAACCTGTGCCAGGAGGGGGCTCAGAGCTGCCAAGAGATAAGGAGACTTCTTCCAGATAGAATGAGGACCCCGGCCATATCAAAGCCGAGGGGCGAGGGTCTTTTTGCCCTTTCCCTGTATCCCCCAAGTTCTTCCCTAATACCCATGTGGCTGTGCCTGTCTCATGTTGCCCCTGCCATCGAAGGATCTTAGCAGTCATTGACTGACCAGCCCTCGCTCAGGACCAAGCAGGGTGATGTGAGGGAGGCTGGGGCTGTGCCCCTGAGAGGTTGGCAGGTTTTGTCTCCTTAGGGGCCTATTTTCCCAAGGCCTCCTTGCTTAGCTTCAGCCTTGGGGCCCTCTCGCCTATCAGCAGGGCAACAGTTCCTGAAACCAGGTGGCATGTTTCCCAACATATATCTGTTTCACAAATGATCTTGAGTTATTTTTGGTGCAAGGTAAAGCATAGACGGTTGGATGATAAAGGGATAAATTAGACCTTATAGTAAAATTGATCTTGTAACAAGCATTTGTAACACAATAAATAAAAACTGAGGGTAGTAGTTTATTGTATGTTAGGCATGTCATTTGACATTTCTATGCCTCACTTTCCTCATCTGGGAAAGAAGGACATTAATTTTACCTACTTAATTAGGGACTGCTTGTAGTTTTTCTCAACATCCTTTGTCTTTATCTCCCTTTGTGATAGACCCCACTCCACATTTTAGTGAGTTAATGGTCTGCCATAATGCAGACTGTATTTCTCAGCCTTGCTGCTATATTTATTCATGTGAGTACTTTATGACCAGTGATATACAGAAACTTCTGGAAACTCGGGCCTTTTGCATCATACCATTCCTAGGCTACCTATCAGGACATTTACTCAATAGAGAAATAAATATCCACATTGTAAAAGCTTGTTATTTTTTCTTTTTGTCACTCACTGCTGAATTAAAGTCTAACTAATATGGGAGACATCTCATTAGAATTGTGATTGTTGAGGGAAATGATCCATATAAAATAGAGAAGAGTGGTTGAAAAACTGTGAGACCTTAATAAATGTCAGCTGTTATTATCAATGAAAATGTTTTTAAAATATAGAAGAACACTTTAATGTTCTTTTTAACTTCCAGATTGTTCCAAGATTGTAGCCAATATAGTGGCATGAGGGTATTTTTTTTAATTAGCTTTACATAGAGGAAATAATTTAAGTGGTCCTTTTAGTATATGTGATGTGGCTGATGTGGGTATGAGTTTGGTTTGCCTGTTCATGGATTGAAACAAAATAAATTAGTTCTAACACATATCAGTTGCCCATGATTTTAACATCTCTCTACCTTAGTTTCCTGATCAATAAACCTGATTTTGAAGGGTTTTTGTTAGAAATTATATAAATATAATATATAAATATTAATATAATATACCTGAATAGTGGATTATCAGTAAATGACAGTTCATCTTGCTGCTATGGGTTAATTTATCTGAATTTCTTAAATGATAGTTAAGTAGGGAAAATTTTATGCCAGTCCAAAATAAAGTCAATAATTTGAGAAGCACTGGGTAGAGGCAACAATGACAATAACAGTGTGGAGATGTGATATGTATACTGCTTTTATTCTTCAAAATGTATATTTTGGCTAAATTCTCACTTTGAATACTGATTGTGTATTATCATTTTTAAGAGAATTTTTGGTGAAAGAAGCAAGAGTAAATTGTGAATAGGAGAATTTTTAGCTTGTTTGGCTTTGTTTTACATTTAAGCACAGTGATAATTGATCACTTCAACAATTATAATGGTAAATATTTCTAAGCATCTGAGTAAGCATGTTTTTCTATGACTAAAGATTTTTAAATAGTTTTAAATTTAGCTTTCTTCCTTTTTTTTAGTACACATAGTAGTGTCAAATTATTGTAAAATAATAGAAAAATGTTTATTTTGTTTCTTAAATATCCCTAAATTATTTTCCAACAATTTCTTCCAGATACTCTGGACATTATCCAAAATAACAGATTCTCTGCTACACGAAGATATACTAAAGAATTTTACAAATAAATTCTGTATATGATTACTGGCATCCTGAAAGGACTCCAGATGTATTCATAAACACAGTTTCTTGACATTTTAAAGCTAACAACACCCATTCTTGTGTCTTATCATAAAATGCTGCCAATGCCAAATGTTCCCATGTTTTTTACCCTGTGTTACATTTGTTTGCTTTAGGACAGTTACTGTGGTCACACAATAGTACTTGATTTAATTTTGTGCCTCTCCATGGTAATCACCAAGTCCAAGCCCCAATGTTCACATAGCCCTTAGATTTTAAATATAATTTTGGGGTGAGGTGTCTGAGTAGTATTTTCCGCCCAAGATCAAATTTTAAAAGTCATAAATGAAATAAAAACTTTGCCAAAAACACCAATAAGTTAACTTCAATTTTGAAAGAGAAAAGGAGAGAAAGCAAAAAAGGAGGGAGGGAGGGAGGGAGGGAGGGAGGAAGGAAGGAAGGAAGGAAGGAAGGAAGGAAGGAAGGAAGGAAGGCAGGAAGGAAGGAAGGAAAAGACTGAGAAATGGAGAATGTTTACCAGTGGAGGGGTGACTAGAGGAGAGAATGTGAGACTGAAGAATATCTCTGAAGATAGCCAAAGCTATTTTTACTGAACATTCCTTCTGAATAAGAAACAAAAACTGCCCTATATTATTATAAAAGGAATTTGAATTTTATTAAAGGGAAAACAATACTAGAAAAAGGTTTTCATGATGACTTTTGGAATCCAAATCCATGGAACTCTTGAGAAATAAGGCAGACATCCCTCTGCTTAGGAAGATTTAGGCTCTCATCCTTCCTGGAATCATTACATGTAGACTTACAGATCCCTGTTGTACCATTTTGGTTTTGTGATTTTGAAATCCTTATTAACATTGCTTTCAGGCTAAGCTTAGTTCTCTCTACTGGGATCCATAGAAAGCTGTTATGTCCCTGTTGCTGCGCTATTCCTTCCCGAGTATTTGTTTTCATGACTGAGAAGCAAGGTTAGAATTCAGAAGCTGGTGAAGAATAAGAACCCAGATTCAATGTCTGAAGTCATCTTATGTAAAACTTACCCAGTTTGAGAGCACATATCATTTCAATACCACAGAAGACATTTTTCTCTAAGCAGTATTATTTTCATCCTATTGAAACTAATAAGTTTTGGCCTTTGTATACGGCTTTATATCATTATATGGGAAGAAATTATATTGCTTATGTGACAAACTGCTTTTATTTTTATTTTTCTAAATCACAACCTCTACAATTCCCTGATTTCATTCCAGTGATACTACTGATGAGGTTCTTGCTTCCAATACTGTGAAATAATACATTTCTTTTGTACAAAACCACACAAGTTGTAGTAATTTGTTAACCATCCACACATAACTAATACATGGTGTTTATATGGTAACATCACAGGCAGTTACATGAGCTGGGTTTTCTTAACAGGACATTCCACAAATCTCCACTTCCTTTCAAGACATATATCTGCCTGTTAAAAAACAAAACAAAACTCACTCAACCTAAGGGTCGTCGTTACTGTTGATATTTTTTCACAAAGCCTACCTTTAGCAAGAAACTGTATTTTTCTTCTCAATCAACAAAACTTTTGGTAATAATGAGATAGATATTACAGACCTCACCACATGAAATATTAGTCTAAATTGTTTATCAATCTTAATCTAATGGTCTAAACTATCTATCAATCTTAATCTAGTATTCATTTTGTTACCCTCTAAATAATTTATAATAGCTCAGCAAACAACTGTGATTAGCTAACTAGACACTACCATGAGCACCGTGGATACAGTTCAGTGTACCTTGGTTGACATGCACTTTGATGTTTCTGCTAGAACCATTTAGGGAAAAGAATTTAAGTAGTCTCAATGAAGTAGAGTAGAAAAGAAAAATAAGCAAATAGTTATAGAACAATATAATCAGTGCTATTGCAGTTGTACATGAAAAATGCTGTGGGAAAACTGAGAAAGCTTCTATGAGCCTAGGGAAATCAGGAAGGGACTCTAACAGGAGAAGGGCCATCAAAGGTATAACTGGGAGGGTAGGTAAGCATCACTCAGATCAGACTGAATATATCCTGATGGCAGAGAGAGAGTACCATGGACGGGTTTTGTGGAGGACTTTTTCAATTCTTAGAAAAGTAGATCTTAAAACCAAATAAAGACCCTACAAAGAAAGACAATTACAGGCCAATTTCGCTGATGAACATAGATGCTAAAATTCTCAACAAAATATTGACAAACCGCATCCAGCAATACACTCCAAAGATTATCCACCACAATCAAGTGGGATTCATCCCAGCCACGCAGGGATGGTTCAATATACACAAGTCAATAAATGTAATACATCACATAAAGAAAAGAAAAGACAAAAACCACATGATCATCTCAATAGATTCAGAAAAAGCATTCGATAAGGTACAGCACACATTTATGATCAAAACACTCAGCAAAATGGGAATAAATGGGGCATTCCTCAACATAATAAAGGCCATATATGAAAAACCTACAGCCAACATCATACTCAATGGGCAAAAACTGAAAGCTTTCCCACTAAGATTGGGAACACGACAAGGATGTCTGCTTTCACCACTTCTTTTCAACATCGTATTGGAAGTCCTAGCAACAGCAGTCAGACAAGAAAAAGAAATAAAAGGCATCCAAATAGGAAAGGAAGAAGTTAAACTATCATTGTTTGCTGATGACATGATAATGAACATAGAAAACCCTGTAGACTCCACCAAGAAACTCCTCAACCTAATAAGTGAATTTGGCAAAACAGCAGGATACAAAGTCAACATTCAGAAATCAAAGTCATTTTTGTACACCAGCAATGAAATAGAAGAAGAGGAAATCAGAAAAAAAAATACCATTCGATATAGCAAGAAGAAAAATAAAGTACCTAGGAATAAATTTAACCAAAGAGGTAAAAGACCTGTATGCAGAAAACTATACAACATTGAAGAAAGAAATGAAGGAAGACACAAATAAATGGAAGCATATACCGTGCTCATGGATTGGAAAAATTAATATCATCAAAATGTCCATACTACCCAAAGCAATTTATAGATTCAACACAATCCCTATTAAGATACCATATTTGTGACATATTTCACAGAAATAGAACACATATTTCAAAAATTTATATGGGACCATAAATGACCCCAAATAGCTGCAGCAATTTTGAGAAAGAAAAACAAAGTATGAGGGATCACAATACCGGACATCAAACTCTACTACAAAGCCACTATACTCAAAACAATCTGGTACTGGCACAAGAACAGACCCAGAGACCAGTGGAACAGAATAGAAAGCCCAGAAATAAGCCCAGGTCTCTATGGGCATCTAATATTTGACAAAGGGGGCAGAAGCATAAAATGGAGCCATAATAGCCTCTTCAACAAATGGTGTTGGGAGAGCTGGACGGCTACATGCAAAAAATTGAAATTGGATCATCAGCTGACACCATACACAAAAATAAACTCAAGGTGCATAAAAGACTTAAATATAAGTCGCAACACCATCAAAGTCCTAGAGGAGAACATTGGCAGGAAACTCTCAGATATCCCACGCAGCAATTTTTTCACTGATATGTCTCCTAAAGCAAGGGACATAAAGGAAAGAATAAACAAGTGGGACCTCATCAAAATAAGAAGCTTCTGCATGGCGAAAGAAAACATCAGCACAATGAAAAGGGAGCCAACTGTATGGGAAAATATATTCGCTAATGATACATCAGAAAGAGGTTTGATCTCCAAAATATATAAAGAACTCACACAACTCCACTCCAAGAAGACAAACGATCCAATCAAAAAATGGGCAAAGGACTTGGGCCGATGCTTTTCCAAGGAGGAGATACAGAGGGCCCAGAGGCATTTGAAAGGATGCTCAGCAGCACTAGCCATCAGAGAAATGCAGATCAAAACCACCATGAGGTACCACCTCACACCGGTCAGAATGGCCATCATAAACAGATCCACAAACAACAGGTGCTGGTGAGGCTGTGGAGAAAAGGGAACCCTAGTCCACTGTTGGTGGGAATGCAGACTGGTGCAGCCACTGTGGAAAGCAGTGTGGAATTTCCTCAAAAAGCTGAAAATGGAACTGCCTTTTGATCCAGTGATTCCCCTGCTGGGACTATACCCTAAGAATACCAAAACGCCAATACAAAAGAACCTATGCACCCCAATGTTCATAGCAACACAATTTACAATAGCCAAGTGTTGGAAGCAACCTAAATGCCCATCAGTAGATGATTGGATCAAAAAATTATGGTACATTTATACAATGTTTACTATGCAGCAGAAAGAGAAAAAGAACTACTAAGCTTCGCGACAGCATGGATGGAACTGGAGAGCATTATGCTAAGCGAAATAAGCCAGGGGTCGAAAGACAAATACCATATGATCTCACCTATAAGCGGAACCTAACCAACAAAACAAAAATGCAAGGAAAATAAGATGAGCAACACTGAAAGGAAAAGAAACCAACAGAGACAAGAGGGAAGGAGGGAGGCGGGGCGGGGGAAAAGTAAGGGAAGGGGAAAGTCAAGGAACATATAGCAAGGACTCATGGACAAAACCAAAGGGGAAGAGTTGAGAGAGGGAGGGAGGGAGGGAGGAAGGTAGGGGGCAAGGGAAAGTGATGGAGGATAGGCAGTGACAAATGTATTTGAAAAAAATAAATTAATTAATTTAAAAAAAGAAAAGTAGATCTTAGAGTGTGTGTCAGGAATGCAAGGGAAGATTAGAAGCGGCAGACTTTTTTTTATTGTGCTCAATTACCTTTATGATTCTGTCTTTCAATATTTAAATGCATAAAATAACATTTGCTTCTTTAGTAAACCTTTAAGTTCTATGTTCTTATTAGTAGCTGCTGTGCAAGCCATTAATACTTAAAATTATTTCCATTGTTTGTATCAAAGTCATATAACATTTGTAAGAATCAAAAATGAAAGGATAGATTTTTTTTTTGTTTTGTTTTTAAGACCATAAATTTTCTGATACTAAGAAACTTATGAAAGGATAGATTAGATAAAAATTACATTTTAATTTACTCCTGGTTTTACCTCCTTTTCTCTTTGTGTTCGTTCCCCAAATGAGTGAAACATCTCCTCCAACCTTCCACATGAGCATAGCTAATGAAAAATAGTCCCATAAATCTGCAACATTATGTTATGAATAATCTGAGTTCTAAGACTTTCTTAAAATGACCAGCACCCGAAGAATGGAGAGGTCAGTTAATATGCAGATGGCCCAATATTCATGGACATTTTCTCCAACATGGATCTCCACTCAACTTGGCTTTATCAATTAAATAAAAGGATCTCATATTCTACTATTGTCTTTTCCTATTTCCAATGATAAAAATGAACTGGTTCATTATTAGATCAACATTTATTCAGTGCCTACTTGATGGCAAGGCTGCTGCTCAGGAAAACTCTATGTCCTCTGATTACTGGGTAGTCTCTATACTTTGCTTCAGGGTTCATAATTCTTACTCTGTGCTCTATTCCGCATACACCCAGAGTGGTTTTTCTAAAGTGGTGATCTAAAAATCACATTGACTTTTCTAAACTGTTAATAGCTTCTTCATTATACTCAAAATTAAACTCTTTAACATGATTGCTATTGCTCTTCAGATTCGGATGTCCTCTTTCTTTTACCTACCTCCATGTTGTGATCTTCCTCAGAGTAAATGTTATCCTACTCACTTTTAGAGACTCAATTTTGCCTTCAGGCCTTAGTGCATGCCCTGCTGTTCCTTTAAAGCAGAAGACTCACGCTCCCATTCCCCCATGTTTTACCACACTCCTACTCATTCCTAGAGTCTCAGTTTATATTTTAGTTTTCTAGGAGGAAGTTTCTGATTTCACACTTGTCTAGGGAGATACTTCAGCTATCTATTCTTAGAGTTCCCTATAATTGCTCCTTCTGAAGTATTTCTTATAGAAATCATTTCTTTGCTTGCCTTTCTTCCTCACTGACTCTTGAGAGGGCACAATTCATATTTGTTCTATTGCTTGTTGTAGAAGGTTGCAAAACATGCTAAAAATTTCTCCCCTAAAAACCTGAAAAAAGGACTCATGGACATGGACAATGTGGTGATTGCTGAGGGGAGAAGAGGAAGGGTGTAAAGGAGGCTAAATGGTAATGGAAAAAAATACAGCAAAAATTTTTTAAAAACAAAGCTTTTCTCAAAGTAATATTATACCTCCTTATTTTAAGAGGTGAAATCTATTTTTTTACCCCCATTGAATCTAGGCTGGATTTATGACTTGGTTTAACTTATGCTGCAGAGAAAATACCCATAAATTTTAAAAGGTTTTACAGAATCTAATCTCAACTTTTTTCTAACCTGAGACTCCAATGTGTAGAACCTAGGGCTAGCTTCCTAGAGGATCAAAGGCTCATGGAGAGGGAGACTCAGCCACTACAAACTCTACACATGTGTGAATGAGACCACAAAGACCCTCCAGCCATAGTCTAACTACCAGATAATTGCTACAGTTTGAATGACCCCAGGCAAGACCAGTTAAAATTGCTGAAGAACAGAATGAGTAATTACAATTATTGCTGTTTTGAGCCCCCAAAATTGTTAGGTTGTTGTGCGGCAAAAGGTAACTGATATTGTATTTACAGTAACTGTCATGATTTCCTAGCACAGGGTAGTATAAAAATTAATCATACTTGTCCACTTCTGATGAACTTTCTATCCTCACTTTCTGAATAAATTATACTCTGCAGTGACAATGGCATTGTACTTATTGAAGTATATATTTTCCAAAATTAGCTGTATTACTCTCAAACTTGTGGATCACAGAATTACTTGTGAAAATATATTATTTCTCTATATATTATATACAGTGTTAAAATATGTGTGGAACAACTAATTATTTCCTAGAAAACTAAATTGAATGATTTCCTGCCCTTCACAACTGCATAGATGGAACTGGAGCGTATTATGCTAAGTGAAACAAGCCAGGTGGTAAAAGACCAATGCCATATGATCCAACCTATAAGTGGAACCCAATCAACAAAACAAACAAGCAAGCAAAATAGAACCAGAGATGTGGAAATAAAGAACAAACTGACAGTGACCAGAGGGAAAGGGGGAAGAGGATAACAGGGGGAAAGAAAGGGAAAGGTTAAGGCAGAAAACGTGCCTGAAGGACGCATGGGCAAAGACAACGGGGAGGGGGAGGATAGAATGTGGAAGGTGGGGCGAGGGGAGGGCAGGGGAGAATGATGGGAGGAAAATGGGGACAACTGTAATTAAACAACAATAATAAATAAGAAGAAAAATAATACAATCAAAACACAATAATTAATAATATAAAAGTTAAAAAAGAAAATTTTAAAGAAATTAAAATCTCTTGAAGATGCTATAAATTATGTGTAGGCATGGTGACTACAAAGGATTGCGGAAAAATCACAAAAAATTTTGAAGAATTCTACATTTTAATTACTTTATAAGTAATTTCTCATTCCTTTTTAAACCAGACCTCTTAAAGAATGCATTATGGGTGATGTTTTTGTAAGAAGGACAGCTCAAAAGCATTGTTCAAAATGAAGTCTTGGCTTTACATCAAAAGATTCTGCTGTGGATGTAGATATATAAACTTTAAAATTAAGTAAAATGTTTAAGTATGCCAGTATTATGCTTTTATGAGTTTTACTTTAATAATTTTTCAATTAATCAATCATTTGAAATCCCTATCATGTCATCTAATGTTTGACTTACACATACGTATTCATAAAATGAGTAAATATAAATAGAGAGAATAGAGGATAAAAGGTCAAATAGAATTTCTGATTGGGACAAACCGCATAAATGACGAAACATCAGCAGAAAATGCCGAGGGATTCCAAAATAATGTTAAATAATGTTAGACAGCAGGGATATAGAAGATGAGTAGAAATAGAGTTATGAACTGTTTTCAGGAAGATGTAATAGAGCTATAATGTAGAGAGCTCTCTATGTCAAATAAAGAAGTTTAAAAACGATTCCCTAAAATGGAAAACCTTTTCTGAGTTTTTTAAAAGATTTTATTTATTTATTTTTAGAGAGAGGAGAAAGGAGGGAGAAAGGGAGAGAAACATCAATGTGTGGTTGCCTCTCGCGTGCCCCCTACTGATGACCTCTCCTACAACCCAGGCATGTGTTCCAACTGGAAATTGAACTGGTGACCCTTTGGTTTTCAGGCTGACACTCAGTCCACTGAGCCACACAGGCTAGGGCTCCTTTACTGATTTTTGAAAACTAAATTGACCCTATTACATTTTAGGGAGATAACTCTAGCCACATTGTTAAGTACAAACAGTACAGTCAAGAGAGACCAGCAGGAGACATTTGTCGTAATACACGTGAGAGATGATACAAACAGTTACAAATAACTGTTTTCATAGATGTGGTAGAAGGACCTATGAATATGGAGGCACATTTTTCTAAAGCAAGAAGAGCTATGCTGCCCCTGACTTTATAACCTTACTCCCAAAGCATAGGAGGGAGAGAAGCTTGAGTAGTTGAGAACAGTGTAACAGCAGCCTTTACTGTATCTTTTGGAAAACTGTTGTTAATGACTATACAGAATAAGAAACTCATTGCCAGTTAAAAGTGTAACTCTGAGAGGTCAAGCCCAAGACTTTCAATTCACATTTTATTAAGAAGTGTTTGTGCAGATGCCTAATTGATGACATTTTAAAAGTTCCCAATAGAATATAAAACCAGGATACTAAAGATATTCAGGCAATGACCAGAAAATTAAGTGACTGGTTAAATCAGAATCTCTTATAAATGACAGAAACCCAAAATCCTATTATATTGCTAGATTAAAAAGAAAATGATAGAAATGACTCTTCTAATATACATATACACACACACACACACATATCCTATTCCATAGATGGTGTTGTGCTGGTTGTATTATTTTCCACCATAAATGAAAAATTAAAAAATTAGACAATCAAATTGAGAACAATTTCTAAATAATCTCTCATAGATTATTAACATGGAAAAGATTCTATAAATTAAATCAAACATATTCAAATTTTTCTTTCACTGATAAAATTTTTCTTTCCCGGTATGGGATGGGGATATTAGGATTATTATTTCTCTCAGAAATATTAATAATGGAGAGTTTTAAAAATAATAAGAAGCCAGTGAGTTTGCTAATTATACAGTTATTTAACATAGATGTTAGAATCTTAGTGTTTTTGAGCAGTGGTCTTTCTAAAATATGAAAATAATCTGAAAAGTCAAGTGTCTGTATTGTGACAATAAGCTGGGTAGTGTCAAACAGATGATTTACACATTTGAGGACACCGTTTCGTGTAGTGCACTTAATGTTCCACACTTCAGTGATTCTTAGTACTGCATTTTTATAGCATTTAGTGATTTTATTTTTTCTACCAATGTTATTTATGAACCAAAGCCTTTCTTGGCAAAGCTAGTCATTTTAGAAACCTTGCTGGAAATGGTTCGTGTTAATTTTGTTTAGGTGAGGATTTGTAAAAGATGATAAATGCATTCTGATATAATAACATCATCCTTTCATCTATCATATTGTTAAATCCAATTGCAAGTGTTGCATTAATGTGATAAAATGCTTTCTTTTTTACTTTTTCTTTTAGACAGTTAAGAATAGTTTCAAATAAAAAAAATTGGACCCCAGTAAACAAGACGGCAAAATGTTCAATCGATAGACCAATAAATTAAAAACAAAAAACTGATAATATATATTTGAAGTTACAAATTATGAGAAGGATTCTAATAATACTTTGCATATAGTTCAGCTACAGGAGAAAAATGGACTCTCAGGCTGAATTTACTTATGCCAAACTTTTATCACAGTCTGGTTCTTCACTCCCAAATTCTCATTAGTAATTTGGGATATTCTTTACGTATGCCAGTATCATGCTTTTCTTTACTTACTGCACCTCTGTCCCTCACCATTCTACACTTTCTGGTAGACAAATGGAATGGTCATTACTACACTGAAAGCCTGAACGATTAGAATGGATCTGGTAGAAATTCCTCTGGAAATTCTCCCCTTTATTCTGAAACCATTTTATGAAACACTTGCTGTCCTCATAGGAAACAGATGCAGCAAGTTTTATTATCAATTCTTGCATCATATTCTGATAGAATATTATAATGCTTCTTAGGAAATGAATTTGGTCACAACCCACATATGTATATTCCATGAACAGCAACAACAAAGAAAGAAAATCTCTGCTCCTACAGTGGATTCTTCGTAATACATCAATTATAATTTACAATGTAGATATGAAAAGATTATAACTGACATTTAAAAAGCATGAGTTTTAGAATCAAATTAGCATGTGTTCTAACTGTTGTCTGGAACATATTAGCCATATAACCTTAAGCAAAGTATCAAATCACCTTAAGGTGTTTGTTAAACTCAGATAAAATCATTTTATAACGTTTGTATGAGGATTAACTGAGATGATTAATATTGATGAAGCACCAAGACTATAGCTTACCACAAAGAAGGAGACATGTAATTCTTTCTCCCATTTTCTTCAGAAGGAATCACAAAACTCCTCACAGTAGAAGGTAAATTTCCCACTGTAAGGGAAGATTATTCATTATTCCAAACCAGAAAATAACATTAAAATTATTGCTTCACATTTTTGTTTTCTTCTTTTGGCCTGAATTATATCCTGAAAATTGAAAGTCATCTTGTGTACTCTTTCATTAAATGCAGAAAATTGTAGTAAAACAGAGTTCACAAACAGCTAGTGCTTTATACAGAAAACATTTAACTTTTGTAAAGATTAACAGAGAGGTCATTATTAATGCTGTTCTGGTAATAGTGTGATGAAAGAGCTGGTAGAGATCAAAAGTGAAATCTTTTACCACTTTCAATCTGTTTGTATAGCGTTAGCCTCTTGTCTTAGGAACTATGATCTCTGCATTTATACATAGTCTTAAAGGTTATGAGTGAAGCAACCACTTTCACAATTACAGCTGTAGTTATAGGCCTTCATTATATGCACTTTAAGCCTCATTTGCCCTTCAGGTATGATACCTAGAAAGGAATGAAAAGAGCGCTCTCAGATTTTAAAGTATCTACCCTTATGTCAGACAGGATGTGAAGGGTCTCACATTCTCTTATCTGATACTCAGAAAACCACAAATTTAATATTTTAACTGACTGAGGAGAAATTTCTGGCCCTGCCCCCATACCTCAGTTCTTTTGTAAGCCAGAAGAAACATGAAATCAGCAAGGAGAATGGGGAAAGAAACTGAGAGTATTCACTGGGGAAAGGGATGGGATTACTTCTATTACATTACACAATTCCTTTTATCTAAATACTGCATTACTCTCCAAGTTGAGCAAACATTTACCAAGCATACACCTATGTTCTCTGCACTGTGCTAGGAGCTGGGAATTTACAGATGAATACATCCTAATTCTCGTCTTAGAATTCTAGTGTCAAGGTTGACGGATTCTAAATAGGGTTTCTTTTTTATTTAAACCAGTGAATCATCTCATTACTAAAAGATTTTGGAATAATTCTTATTTGACCTTATGATTTTTTCCTTAATAGTAACATAACTTTAGTTCTAAGGAAGCTTTGAAAGTGACATACATATGAATGTGACTATATGTGTTAAATTGTGTCAAGTGTGAATTAAAAGTGTTTAAAGGTACTCAGGATTATTACACGTAAGTGAAAAATCATTATATTTTCTATGAACACTCCATAGGAGCACAATTATAATATTTATTTCCCCCTTGCTGTTCAGTTTTTCTACTTTTTGACATACTTGTGCATTTGATTGTTGTTGATCTTAAAAATCTCTCTCTCTGAAGTTTATTCATTATGACATTTACTTAGCTTTATAGTAGTAATCTTTATCAAGTTATGGAACTGTAATTTTAAGCCAGTTTTCTAATTTTCTTTTTAAACTCTGAGTATATTTTAACTTCATAAAATCCTTTTATTCCTGCACAAATAAGATAATCATGTGATTTGTGTCCTTTGACTCATTAATATTCACATACACATTTGGCATAAATTTTATAATATTGTCATTAAAAATAAGTTTCCTCTTTCAAACTCCTGAAACAATTTGTCGTATTATATTGAAAGTTTGTTGGTATTTATCAGTAAAATCATCCAGCCAGAGATGTATCCACTTCATCTAGATTTTCATATTTATTTGAGCTGGTATGGCTCTAGCTGTCTAAGGAAGAGAGTAGAAGGAAAGAAGGTTAGATAGGAAAGAGAAAGGATATTGTATGTCATGTGGGCTTTTCATTTGATTATTACTTTAAGAACATACGTGTTTTTTCTGCTCAACCTATTGATTCTTTTACCAATATAGTGTATCCATCTTTGTGTCTTACATATTTTTTCCTTAATTTTCTCTTTTCTTCAAATAAAATATTTATCATAAGTTTTATTTGATTAAAATATTTAAATATTTTTTTGTGTTTTTTAAAAATTATTGATTTGAGAGAAAAAGAGAAGAAGAGGAGAGAAAGAAAGAGAGGGAGAAATATCAATGTTCTTCCACTTATTTATGCAGTCATTGGTTAATTCTTGTATGTGCCCCAACAGGAGTCAAACCCACAACTTTGGCTTGTTGGAAAAATGGTCTAACCAACTGAGCTACCTGTCCAGGGCTCTGTTATTTCTAGGGGTTTTATTTTCAAATATTCTATATTTTTCTTAACCTACATTGATATTATAGACAATGCATTATTAAATTGTGATTTGGTTTTTAAAATTTAATTGAAAAGTATTTTCTCATTAGTGAATTTAGTTTATTAATATTTGTTATAATTACTATCATGTTATTTCTGACATTCCACTTTATATTTTCTATATTTATCATGCTTTCTTTTACCACCTTTTAATTATATGTCCTAAACTATCAAATTTAATTTAGCTGACTTAGACTACAATGAATGTTTTTTTTTTCCTTATCACTGTCCAAAGCTAATTAACAGTAACATCTTCTAGTCACCATTGTGTTTACTGCTGAAGAGTATCAGCTCTGCAGCCAGAGTGCCCGGGTTGAATCCTAACCCTGTGACTTCGAGCAAGTTATTCAGAGCCTTTCTCCTTCAGCATCCTCATTTTTAAACACAATATAATAACAGGTACTGCTTCATTATACTTTAGTGAGAATTAAATAAGTTAATACAGGTAAAGCCTTGCATTTTAGAAAGTGTCTCACTTGTAGTAAACCCACAATAAATGAGCTATTATTAATATTATATCCCAATGTAATAACTTCAATATACTCTTACCTTCCTGCCTAAGCCCTCTTTCTCAAAATATTCCTCTCCCCATATGATGTACATATTTTGTATTAGTATAATCATTATGGAGTTTTAGGGATATCCTTCACTGTTAGTCTTGCTCATTTAGACAATAGCAAATTTACTAACACCTTCATCCACCTTACTTTCCATACCATATTGCTGCCTCTCAAATTTATTGTTCTTGATGCTGGCAATATCTTCTAGGAGTTACTTGAAAAGGATTTCTGTTGTGTATGCCTTCTAAGGTCTTTTATGCCAAAGCACACATACATTTTGGCCTTAAATTTAATTGTTTTTCAGCTGAAAAATAACATCCCTAACTCAAAGTTCTTTTCCTTCAACATGAAAAATATTGTTGTATTGCCTTCTTGAATTCATTGCAGTTGTTGATATGCAATGGATGATGCTTAACTCCTATTTAATTCTAGAACATTCTTATTTCTTTAATTTTTTATTTCTGTATTTTCTCACCTCTATTTTTTTATTTTCTCTCTCTCTTTTTTTTTTTTTGAGACTCATAAAAGACAGTTATTTACATTTGTACTTCTCTCATCCAATGTTTCAGTGGTTCTCCAAGAGTGCATTCCCCTCACCCCCCCCCCGCCCCGCCCAGGGACATTTGGAAATGTCTGAAGATTTTTGGTTGTTCCAATGAGGATACATAGGCATCTAGTGATTAGAGACCAGGGATGTTGCTAAATATTCTGTGATGCACCAGGAGCCTTCATAACAACAACAACAGTTATCTAGCCGAAATGTAAATAGTGCCAAGGTTGAACAATTATGATATATCTGAGTTCTTCACTTATTATTTTCATCATGATTCTCCAAAAGGTCCACAGATTGATCTTTCAACTTAAGAGTTTGTTTCGGTACTGAGTACATTCTACTAGTCTATCCATCTACTGAAATCTCTATTTTATCAATTACATTTTTTATTTCTGTTTTTTTTAATCTCTCTGGAGGGATTAATTGTGCCCTAAAAATTTTTATTCTGCCCTACTAATTTTTGCTCCCCTAAATATATTATTCTTTAATTTCTACCTTTTTATTTTGCTAAAGCTCTCACGTCCTCAGTGCTTCAATTTTTTTTCCCCTCTGTGACTCTATCTTTTATTTCCTGAATAATATCAGATGCCTAACCTGGCAGTACGTGGTTAGAGAAAGTAATGGGAGAGGGACAAAATCCAGGGACTTCACTTTCATTTTTCTGAATTCATGTGGGGGGTGGGGGTCTCTCCTCTGTTTACCCTGTCCTTCCTTGTGTCCCACTCCCACCCAAGCCAAGTGTCTCTTCCACTTTGGAATCTCACCTGGTAGCCAGCTGCTTACCTAGTAGCCATCCCCTCTTTACTTGCAATTGTTCACTAATGGAGTCAAGGGAAAAAATAGAGGCAGTACAAGGAGGAACTGAGGAGGTGTTAGGCAGTCCCATGATACTCACAGAGAAAGAAGTCACCCACTAGAAAGAAAAGAAAAATATCACTAAAAACTAAAAAGCTCTCCTGTTTGGCTCACAGTATCTACCCAGCTCTTCCCCTTTCCCTATTTTACTTTAAATATAGCATATCCAGTACCTTAGATATAATAGAGATAACAATTTTCTTAAACATAAGAGGAGTTGGATAGTAGATAATGACTTTGAAAATATTTGACAGAAAGATCTATTGGCTTGGAATTTACAGTTCAGCCAACATTTAAATTTGAAAGTTGGTACAGGAAGCAGAGCTAAGGGAAGAAAGAATCATGGAGGGTGAGGTCACGCCACAACCTAAAATTAACAATCAATTATCAAGTCTTCCTAGTTCTAAACTTTGAAAATATATCTTTAATCCAGTCACATATTTTCATCCCAATTACATTAACTAATTTAGGCTACTATAATATTTTATCTGAAATATAGGCTAGCCTTCTAAATCATGTTTGTCTGGCCTTGCTGTCCTATCTACCTACCCATTTGTCTTCCACTCAGCCACCAGGGAGATCTTTCAAATATGCAAGTTTCATCATATCACTTCCTTTTCTTTTTTTACCCTCACCTAAGGATACGTTTATTGATTTTAAAGAGAGAGAGAAAGGGAGGGAGGAGAGAGAGACAGAGACCGAGACATCCATGTGAGAGACAAACATCCATCTCTTGCCTCCTGTACACGTTCAGATCATAGACCAAACCCACAGCCTAGGTATGCGCCCGGGCCAAGGATCAAACCCAGCAGCCTTCCAGCGCATGGGATGACACTCCAATCAGCTGCGCTACTCGGGCAGGGCTTCAATTTCTTTTGAAAAAAACTTTTAATAGCTTTTCTTTTTTCCGAAGTTCAAACTCAACATTCCTGCATACACGACACATCATAGTTTCTTGGTTTTCTGCCTCTTTTATATCTTTGTCCTCTTTACCTTTGCTAGTCTGTATTTATTAATTTATCATTCTCTTTTTCTTCCTTGGACTTTCATATTTATATTCTTTTCCTTAAACACTTTGACTCTCATTCATCTCCCTTCTTAATTTCCTACTTATTTCTTAAGTCTTAGTTTAAATATAGGAAGCAGTCTATGAAAAAGCCACAAATACTGCCCCTTTATAATATTTAGCACAAGGTGAAGCATCTTTCTATTTCCATTTATTTTTTTTCTGTCCTTTTTTACAGTTTAAGATTTGTGAAGGCAGGAACTCAATCTTCTATTATCCCAAGCACCTAGCATGGTGGTCACAACATGGCTAGATTAAATGAATGATAAAACTGACTAACAAACAAACAAAACAGCATAAGAGTGTCACCATCCAATAAACATGCATGCTTTCCTGCTTATTTGTATTTCTAAGAACATACTCTGGTGAATAAATAAGAAAAAAAAAACTGATCCCAAGAAAATTTTTGATAAAAGCCAGACTTAAATATTTACTCCCTATCAATAGTACATTATATTAGCTTTTCTATTCAGATTATTTCTTTTGAATATAGCACTTATATGGTTTATTCGATTGGAGCTTGTCTTTGATAGAAATGATGCTGTGGCTCATAAATGGCTGAGGGGGCTCCCTGGAGGCTAAATTACTTCACTTCCTAAATCCCTGTCACCACACAGAAATAATAATTTGTATGATTTATGTGTTTGCAAAGAAACTTTGTTCAATATAACCATTTCCAATCACTTTTATTATGTAACTGTCATAATACCTTGAGATTTGGGATCTTCCACTCTGCCTTCATGTATCCTCCTTTGGTTTATTTACAGTTCTGATAATAGATGTGAGATGTGTGTGTGTGTGTGTGTGTGTGTGTGTGTGTGTGCGCGTGCGTATGCAGTTTTCTTCCTTGGTTCTAAACAATTTTATGGATGATATGAGTGGTTTGGTTTGAGTGTTTGAAAGGAAACTGTCTACACTTTTGGGGTTTTTTTAAATGCCTAAAATGTTACATTTTGAAAACATAGACTTCCACCGAATTGTGAATATGAAAAAAAATTAAAAATCTTTTCACCTCGTGTTGAAAAACTTTACATAAAAAACTATATGAAAAATTGAAAGTGTTTAAATAAAAATATAATTTACATGTAATATGCAAAGATTAATGCAAATTACATTTGTTATTTTGACATAGAAATATCTAAAGTAAGAAATCAATTCATGTTCCTCAAAGGAAAAAATCTTTGCTTTTATGACCATTTTCCACTAAATAAAAGAAAATATCTCTAACAAATATTGTTTGTATTACACTGCATTTCAAAGGGGTAGCTGGAACAACAAGCTATTTGTAGTTTAGTTCCATATGTATTATTACTCTACTTTGCAGCCAAAGAATATAAAACACATTGCAAAATTCTATTAAAATAAAATTCTCTTTATGTTTTATATTAATGGTGCTAAGATCTTTTTATTTTTATCATTAGGTTTTTTTCTCTCCCAATTCCAGAAGTTGTGTTCATGTGATGAATATTACATTATTCATGACAATTATATTATATTAAGGCCATTAACAAAATCATATTTTGCCCCATACTTTAACTTAATAGATTGCTTTTAAAGAAAGTTTTGTGAAAATTTGAAACTTAATAAAACATATATTTAACTAAAATACATAAGATTTGTACCCTTGTATAGCATTAGTTCCTTAATGAACCTACAATTTGGATATAAGGGATTGCAAGGTTTCCTGCTACATTCAAAAGCAAGAAACGAAAATCTTAAACCTACTATACAGCACAGTGCCTATAGCTAATAATACTGTACTTTATATTTATAAATTTATTAGGACAGTAGATCTTGTGTTAAATGCCATTATCACAAAACTTAATATTACTAGTATTAAGTGAAGTTAAGAGGAATCTTTAGGAGGTAATACCCATATTAATGTCACAAATTGTTGTGATGGCTTCATGAATGTATATTTATCTCCAAACTTATCAAGTTGTGTATATTAAATATATACAACTTTTTGTGTGTAAGTAATACCTCAATAAAGTGGTTAAAAAATGTAAGGCCATTATTATCTATGTTTTGGTATCTATTCTAGAAAATGATTTGGTATTCTAAACTGTTATATCATAAGGTAACTATATTTGGTAATATATTATTGAGTTGCTTATTATTGAGTTGGTAATATATTATTGAGTTGCTTATTATTGAGTGGCTCTTAATAAATTATGTTTAATTTATGATCTGTCTGTAAATATTTTGATATATTACCATTTATCTTATATATGTACATTTAGGATTAGTTGCTTATACTTTATTTTGGAAAGAAGTAAAATTAAAAATTGTAAAAGGATTCACTTGACTTTAAATTTCAAGCTTTTGGGAAGAAATCTAGAAGAAAAAAATTATCTTTTGTTGATGTATTATAATCAAAAGTTCAAAACATTCTGCAAGTGAAATTTTTTAACCTACCTCTGCCACATTATGAAAAATCTTAATTTAGTAAATGATGTCAAATAAAAGCAAGTTACTGCTAAAGCACATAGTTCTAAATAGAGAGTTTAATTTTGTATGCATACACATATGGCTGGTAGTTATTTTTGCTACAGATGGGAAAGAATTTTCCCCAAAATTGAATACAGTAAGTGCTATCTGCACTATTATAGTACCCAGTTGAACCTTGGCAAACTTAAATTTAACATTCACAGTTTAACTGTTCATGTGAGACCACAAGGCTCAAGGTGTGTTATTATTTGTTGTTATCCTAGCACTCAGCTTTTAATCTAGTGCTTGATGAGAGGATTAGGCACCAGCTAAGCCTTTACCTAAAGGATGAGTCTAGACAGCTGCATAGCACTAGCACAGGCATCTCTGTGAGTCTTT
Source organism: Pteronotus mesoamericanus (assembly GCF_021234165.1). Lineage (NCBI taxonomy): Eukaryota > Metazoa > Chordata > Mammalia > Chiroptera > Mormoopidae > Pteronotus > Pteronotus mesoamericanus. The sequence continues at coordinate 25,632,144 of NW_026555245.1, read as the reverse complement.
GTTGTTTTCTGCTCATCCTTAGGTATGAGATAGTCTCCTGTGAGGTACTGACATCTTTTCTGTGTAAGAAAAATGACTTGATTCAAGGCCATTTTTATTTGGGAATATTAAGAGAAAAAGAGAGCATTTCTACATAGATGCCAATATTTGTAAAGTTAAGAATGTGTGAAAATTTGGAGACATTATTTTTGGGGGGAATATGGATGAGCTTAGTTTTGATAATATTGTAAAAGTATTTAATAACCTGGGTGAGATGTTCAACACTACATCTTACTAGGTATGCGTGAGCATGTCTCTCAGACTTTCCTTAATTTAGTTCTTTGTTTTATAACTTTTAGTTCTTTGTAATATTTTAATTTTAATGTCTTTTCTAAAGATCTTGAAGGCCTTATTTCAAACAAATTTTTTAAAAATACCAGAATATGTTAAAGAGCAAAATCACACAATTCACATTAAATTCTCCCAGCCCAAATGTACCTAATCATAATAAAATGTTAAACTCTGCCATCTGGAATCATTAATAATATATTCCAAATAAAGACAGAAAAATGGCCATCCTCCATCCTATAATGTGAATTTTTGTCAGGTAATATACTTACTAATCAATGGCTTCACATTTATAAGAGAAAAGGGACACTCTTTGATATTTGTGTGACAGTTGTGACAGTAGAAACTTGACACTTTTCTGATTTATTTAAATATACATTTTTATTTATAGGTTTTATATAAATTTGCATTTTAGTTGATTTCCTTCCCGAGATACAGCCAGTCTAACTGCATCTCTGCTATTAGACGCTTCCTTAGAAAAAGCCCCAACTTCTGCCATAGCCACTTTTGTTCCTATATTTATAATTATGTTCAGCATTAGGTGAGGCTAGAGGAGAGATATCAGCTATGTACAGGCTAAACAGCCCCATCAAAGATATCAGGACCTGGAATGGCTAGTCTCACTAGAGCATGATTTGATGACTTAGAGAATTATGGATGGTGGTAGAAGTGATTCAAGTAAAAAGATCACATTTATGTTAATCCAATAGGTAAGATTTTAAACCATTTTTTGGTATATTATATACATTTCTATTATTAATGACATAATAGTGATATTTTAATTTTAGCAGTTTTTAAGAAGACTAAAGCACTATCTCATTCTTAGAGCATGCCTACAAATTAGGTGGAGATATAAATATATGAATACTTAGCTGCAAGAGATTTGACTTGTCTTTAAAGTTAGATTTAAAGATTGGCAGTCTACCAACAGTCAGATAATAACTTATACTATTACCTTAAATAAATATATGCCACTAGAACCAAATATTTTTTTCATTCCATCAACATTTAGACTTTGACTTCTTAAATGACCCTCATATAGATATTTGATGTCTAAGGTAAAAATATTTTTACCACTCAATTGCTGAAATAGTTTATCAACCAATTTTTGGAACTTAAATAAATTCTTGTAAGGATGGAGCTCTGACCACTCCTGCCTGTTTAGATAAATGGATTGACACATTTGATGCTCCAAGATTTCCCAGCCATTCTCTGGAAGTCCCACCTGAATTCTGTGTTGCATGCCAAATTTGAAGACTTTCTCTCTAACATTTTGTGATAGAAAAGTATCATATTGTAACATATTTCTCTCTCATCCTTTGACAATATTTTTTTCTTTTTTCTTTCTATTAAATATTATATTGTTTATGTTATTACATTTGCCCCAATTTTCCCCCTTAACCTCCTTCACCCGGCCCACCCCCCATTTCCATAGCCAGTCCTCACACTGTTGTCCATGTCCATGGGTCCTTCATATACATTCATTGCCTAAACCCTTCACCTTCTTTCGGTCCATCCCTAGCCCCATCTTCCCCTTTTACAGCTGTTAGTCTGTTCCATGATTCTATGCCTCTGGTTTTATTTTGCTCATTAGTTTATGTTGTTCATTAGATTCCCCTTATAAATGAGATCATATGGTATTTGTCTTTCACAGACTGGGTTATTTAACTTAGCCTAAGTCTCCAGTTCCATCCGTGCTGTTGCAAAAGGTAGGAATCCCTTCTTTCTTTCTGCTGCATAATATTCCATTGTGTAGATTTACTGCAGCTTTTTTTTGTCCACTCATCTACTGATGGGCACTTAGATTGTTTTCAAATCTTGGCTATTGTAAATAGCACTGCTATGAACATGGTGGTGCATAAATTCTTTTGCATTGGTGTTTCAGGATTCTTAGGGTGTATTGCCAGCAGCGCAATCACTAGGTCAAAAGGCAGTTCCATTTTTAGTTTTTTTTAGGGAATCCCATACAGTTTTCCATAATGGCTGCACCAGTCTGCATTCCCACCAACAGTGCACTAGGATTCTCTTTTCTCTACATCCTAACCAACACTTGTTTGTTGATTTATTAATGATAGCCATTCTGATAGGTGTGAGGTGATACCTCACTGTGGTTTGAATTTGCATTTCTCTGATGACTAGTGATGTTGAGAATCTTCCATATGTCTCTGGACCATCTGTATGTCCTCCTTGGAAAAGTTTCTGCTCAGGTCCAATTTTTCAATTGGGTTGTTTGTCTTCCTGCTGTTGAGTTGTATAAGCTCTTTATATATTTTGGAGGTTAAACCTTTGTCCAGTGTTTCATTGGCAAATATGTTCTCCCACACAGTCAGTTCCTTTTTCATTTTGATGATAATTTATTTAGCTGTGCAGCAAGCTTTTTAATTTGATGTAATAGCATTTGTTTATTTTTTTCCTTTATTACCCTTGCCCTAGGAGATATTTTGGAAAAATACTGCTAATGGTTGATATCTGAAACTATACTGGCTGACTTATATTTAAGTCTTTTCTCCGTTTTGAGTATTCTGGCTTATGATGTAAGATGGTGGTCTAGTTTCCCTTTTTTTTTCTTTTTTGCATGTACCAGTCCAGTTCTGCCAACACCATTTATTGAAGAAACTATATTTATTCCATTTTATGCTTTTGCTTCCTTTGTCAAATATTAATTGACCATACAGATGTGGATTTATTTCTAGGCTCTCTATGTTGTTCCATTGATCTGTCTTTTTATGCCAGTTCCAGACTGTTTTGATCACAGTGGTCTTATATTATAGTTTGTTATCAGTTACTGTGATCCCTCCAACTTTGTTCTTCTTTCTCAAGATGGATGAGGATATTCAGGGTCTTTTTTGGTTTTATATTAATTTTTATAATATTTGTTCTAGTTCTGTGAAATATGCCATTGGTATCTTGAAAGGAATTGCATTGAATCTATAGATCGCTTTGGGTAGTATGGACATTTCCATGTTAATCTTTCTAGTCCACGAACATGTTATATGCTTCCACTTATTTGTACCTTCCTCCATTCCTTCTCTCAGTGTCCTAAAATTTTCTGAGTACAGGTCTTTTATCTTCTTGGATAAATTTACTCCTAGGTACTTTATTTTCTTCGTTGCAATAGTAAACATGGTTGTTTTCTTTGCCTCTCTTCCTGATAATTCATTACTGGTGTATAAAAATGTCATTGATTTCTAAAGAGTGACTTTGTATCCTGCTACTTTGCCAAATTCAATTATTAGGTTGAGTAATTTTTTAGTGGAGACTATTGGGTTTTCTATGTACAATATCATGCCATCTACAAATAATAACAGTTTTACTTCCTCCTTTCCAGTTTGGATGCCTTTTATTTCTTCTTTTGTCTGATCGCTGTGGCTAGGACTTCCAGTACTATGTTGAATGAGAGTGGTGTCAATGGACACATCTTCCTTGTTCCTGATCTTAAGGAAAACATTTTTAGTTTCTAGCCATTGAGTATGGTGCTGATAGTAGGTTTTTTGTGTATGGTCTTTATTATTTTGAGGTATGTTCCCTCTTTTCCCACTTTGTTGAGTGTTTTTTATCATAAATGGGTGCTGGATTTTATCAAATGGTTTTTCTGCACCTATTGATATGATCATGTGATTTTTGTCTTTCATTGTTTATGTGATAAATCACATTTATTGATTTGCAGATATTGTACCATCTTTGCATCCCTGGAATAAATCCTACTTGATCATGTTATACGATCTTTTTGATATATTACTGGGTCCAGTGAGCTTATATTTTGTTGAAGATTTTAGCATCTATGTTCATAGAGATATTGGCCTGTAATTTCTTTCTTTATTGTGTCTTCACATGGTTTTGGAATTAGGATACTACTGGCTTGTAAAAGGAGTTTAAAAGTTTTCCCTCTTGAATTTTTTGAAATAGTTTTAGAAAGATCCATGTTAGTTCTTCTTTTAATGATTGGTAAAATTTGCCTCTGAAGCCATCTGGTCCAGGCCTTTGTGTGCCATCAGCTTTTGGGGATGATTTTTATGATGACTGCTTCAATTTCACTAGTTGTTATCAGTCTATTCAGGTTTTTTGCCCCTTCCTGGCTCAATTTTTGGAAGATTATATACTTCTAGAAATTTATCTATTTCACCCAGTTTGTCTGATTTCTTGACGTATGGTTGTTCATACTAATTCCTTACAATCCTGTGCTATCAGCTGTTACTTTCATTTCTGATTTTAATTTATTTGTGTCCTCTTCCTTTTTCTCATGATGAGTCTGGTTAAAGGTTTGCCGGTTTTGTTTATCTTTTCAAAGAACTAGCTCTTGGATTCATTGATCCCTTTAATATATTTTTTTAGACTCTATGTCACTTATTTCTGCTCTGACCTTGATTATTTCCTTCCTTCTACGCACTCTTTACTTTGTTTGTTGTTGTTTTTCTAGTTCTTTTTGGTGTAGGATTAGGTTATTTATTTAAGATGTTTTCTATCTTCTTTAGGTACGCCTGTAATGCTATGAATTTCCTGCTCAGGACTGCTTTTGCTGTGTCCCACAGGTTCTGGGTTGTTGTGTGTTCATTTTCGTGTTTTGATTTCTTCTTTGAACTCATTGTTAACCCATTCATTATTTAATAACATACTATTTAGCCTCCATGTATTTGAATGTTTGTTTATTTTTTCTTGAGGTTTAATTATTTAAATGCATTTATTATAGCTGCTTTGAATTCTTTGGCAGCTAATCTAAGAGCTGGATCTTTATGAAACCACTATCTATTGCTTATTCTGAATATAGGTCTTCCTGATTTGTTTGCATGTCTAGTAATTTTTGGATGAAAGCTGTATAAATACACTTTATATCAATAAACTGTATAAATAATATATTTTGGAGAATTCCAGCCTGAAATATGAGCCACATGTGGCACCTTTTACTGGAAAAACTCTAGTGTTTTTCTGGTATTTTCCATGGCTGGAGCCATAGGAGGGTGGACAGAATCCTTGGGTCAGAAAGCAACATTTATCTTTAAATAGTTGGGGTTGCTTTAAAACATCGTATCCAGTTTATAATGGTTATTTGTGGAAGGTTCAACCACCTCACTCTTTGCCATTGCAATAAATATTCCTGTGCTTTCATTTGTATTCATCCATTTTACTCTGTTAGAACTGAGGCACGGACTCATAGATTGGTGGGAGTATAGGGAGTATAGTTAAAGGTAGTAACTGTTATATTTAGAATCTTCCCCCATTCTGAGGTTATCTGTATATTTGAACCAGACCTGTTTCCTACTGTTTTGGGGATGATTTTTTTCTCATAAGTTGCCATTGTTCTTCTGAAATAAACTCCTGACATGTGGGCTTACTTCTTTCAGTCTGTTAGAAATCACAACACTTAGAGAGGAATAAACCAAGAATTAAGCTGTAGCTACTGTACTTTACTTTGATATTTTCCTTCTCTTAAGTCTAGATAAACAAAGCTTTTTCAGATTTAATTGCTAAGCATGTGTGATATACAAGGTCTGCCCAGAAGGTCTCCAGCCATGTACTATGAAAATAGAGACATTTATTGAAGAAGATACAAGATACAAGAAAGATTGTACATAGGACAATGACACCTCAGTCCCCTTCAAATTAGGCACTTTGGGACCTCGCACAGTTCTTTCAGTCACTGTCAGCTGCCCTGCTGTACTGTCCTGAATCTCATCAATGGTCTGAAATCTCATCTCTTTCAAAGGTGATTTCAGTTTTGGGAAAAGCCAGAAGTCACAGGGCACCAAATGCGGGCTGTAGAGGGGCTAAGTCCCCTGGGTGATTTGATGTTTCTCAAAAAATCCCTGCACAAGACATGATGCATGAGCAGGCACATTGTCTTGATGAAGCTGCCAATCACCAGTTGCCCAGAGCTGCAGCCTTCTGAATCATCCCAGTCATTTCTGCAGAGCAATGTTCAAGCTTAAATCAAAATTTGATGCAGGTTTGTTGCTGTACTTGCCCAGTCATTTTTTAATGTGACAGCCACACAGTACATATACTCAGTCAATGGCATCTACCACCCCCATTGACTACTACAGTGAAGTAGTCGTCGTTCACACATGGGCATTCCAGACCACTGTCCTTGGCTGCCGGGTTACATCAGTGTCATGCAAACCATTCTCATTGTATTAAAGATAATTGGACGTTTTCCTGACAGACCCTAATGCATGTGTATGTGTGTATACATATATATTTTTTTTCTTTTTACTGAAAGAAAGCTTAAAATTCTAGTTTGTCTTATTTTTGTCTGATATACATAGAAAAAGTAAGTTTTAAACCAATGTAGTTAGTCATTGAATTAGTGAGTGACAGATCTGTTTTCTTTTAATAAATGCCATTTTGGATAAAAACTTTATATTGGAAAATGAAAGATTAAAACATTTTTCTTTCTTTCTTTTTTAAATATGGGAAGACACACTGCTGCTTTGGTATTTCCAGAGAAAGAGAAGCACAAAAGATGCTGTTCTTGTGATTTTCCTGTTGATCTCTATAGAGATTTTTAAAGGCAAATGTTAGGAATAAAAGCCCATGCAGAGGTAAGGTATCATAAAGGACATGGCTTACTCCAGGCGTACAGCAGACATGAAAACATCATTTAGGCTGCTGATAATAGTGAAGATCATTACACTGAGGTTTTAAACAGTACTCCCTTCTCTAATGAACCTTGGATTTTCAGAAACAACAAATTAGAAATAAAAGATCTTTTAAATCTCATGATCTTGTAAATAAACTTCATGATTCAATAAATGCCACAATGTGGATTAAATGATTAAACAAAAGCATAACTGTAAAATACAGGTTTTATAACATCATTATATAAGATTTTAAGTTTATTTTATCAAATACAATATTTATTTTATATATTTTATAATATTTTAAAAAGCCATCATATCTAAACACAAATATTTCTTAGGACTTCCAAGATTTCTACATATTTTTTTAAAATGTAGTTTAAAGGTAAAAATTGAATTTTCTCTTTTAGCCCTCCACTATCACTTCCAAGGAGAATAGCCACTGAGCTACCATGTGCTCTGCTTGTCAAGAACAGATTAATGCTCAAGTCATAATGCACCTCCTGCAGGCTCCTCACAGAGTGGTATCTCGATGCACATTTTGGCCTTCTCGATCACTTACATAGCACAATTTTTACAATTACCTTTAGAGAGAGTGAGTTCAGACTTTACGTATCTTACCCTGAAGCAAAAATAATAGCCTTGGAGGTCTTTGAGGTAAGCCTAGGAGAATTAAATAGAGCATTTTATAAATATTTTTAAATACTCAGTACATCTACTTTAATTAAAAGATATCCCATACTGTATGCACAATACATTCCAAAAAATTACAATTCATAAAGGAGAGTCCTTTGCCTAATAGCTAAACGTATAATAAGTCTTTATTAGATCTCACTTTGCAGACAATATCTCTAACAGTGTTTCTATTTATGACATTTTTATGTGTCCTCAAATATTCTCTTCCTTCATAAATGAACACGCAGTCCACTGGATCCAGTTGAAATGAAAGATTGGCTGCCTCCAGCATGTCTGAAGATTTAAACCTTATTTTAAGCCTTTCATTTAAAAAATACCTCTACTTTTGATCATTAGTAACAATAAATTTGAATTAACATTTTGACCCATTATGTGAAGAAATAAAAGGTAATGAAATAAAATAGTCAAATTTTTCAGATTTTACTGTTTAAACAAAGATAATGACTGTGATAAAGAATTGCAACACTGTAATGCAAGCTCAGGTATCCATTGTTACTTCCTTTGTCAACAAAACATATGTAGATTTGAGATGTTTAACAATCCAGGACCACCCATAATAGGTCATAGGTATATAAAATTGTATAAGCTAAATCCAGATATCCTTGAGTCCTCAAGAAGAAATCAGTGAAAGGGATTGTGCACTTTATCATTTCAATATGTTCCCTTGTTTCTTAATTGACTAATAATTTATTTATGCAAGTATACAGAGGCCCAAATATCTCTAGCTCCAAATACAGTCTTATATTGCCATGATTTTTAAAAATATAGGGGTAGGCAAAAGTAGGTGTACAGGTGTTCATATGGAAAAATATGCAGGTTATGATTATTGCAATAGCTTTATTAACTCTGTGTTTTGTGCACGCTCAACTGTAAATTTACATTTTCCCACCCCTGTAGGTGAAGTTTAGCTCCATTATTAGCAGACAATAGTCTCTGAAGAATTGTCTCTGAGATCCTCCCTTAAATTCACACCAGCCTTCATCCTACTCCATAGGCTACTGCTAGTCATGTTTATTATGAAAAAATAAGTCTAATTTTATGAGACTAAGAACTATAACATTCAAGAAGATAAATGCTGTACTTTAGATTCATAGGAATACTGGATTTGAATGTTTAGGAAAATTTATAAATATGAATAATTTGTTTTATATCCTGATTCTACTTATATATCCAATATTTTAAAAGAAATACAATAAGCCATGGCTGGTGTGGCTCAGTGGATTGAGCACCAGCCTGTAAATGAAAAGGTTGCCAGTTTGATTCCCAGTCAAGGCACATGCCTGGGATGTGGGCCAGGTCCCTGGTTACAGGCAACCAATTGATGTTCTCACACATCAGTGTTTCTTTCCCTCTCTTCCTCTCTCCCTTCCTCTTTCTCTGAAAATAAAATAAAATATTTTTAAAAGAAATTACAATAATAATCTTACATATTTATGCATATTTGGGGATACTGAGCATAACTGATTTTTTCATACCTACAAGGTGTAAAATAAATCAGTATTATATGATTAAAATAGAACTACTAAAATATTTTAGAAGCAAGTAATGAATGGACAAAGCATCTGATATAGTGAAAAAGCCTGATGCCTTGTCATCTCTTTTTTATTTCAGTTAAACATATTAGTGTCCCAAGTTTTTTGAAAATGTGTTATTTTTATCTTTTTCCAAGTGCTAGGGAAGAAGAGTAATTTTGCTTACTCCCAAGTGGTTTAAATTTGATTTGAACTCACAGCAGAGTTTACACTGATGAATAGCTTTTCATTGAACATGAATAAATTGAGAAATTCAGAGTAGTCAGCCACTTTTTCTTTATAATTTAAATTCCAGAGAAGAAGCATTTAGTAAAAATAGAACACAAAGAGCTGTGCAGTTGATGAATTGTACCTGATGACTAGGTGAATTAATAAAACTATTAATGAACTAGACACCAAAGCTTTTTTTTAGAATATCTATGAAAGTAATTGTTTTCGGTAAACAAACAAAAGCAGCAGCATTGGCATCAAAAAAGAGCATACATTTTGTTCAATTATTTCCAGTCAGATATGATATTAGAGACAGATTTAAGATTTCAAACACAATTTTCTCACATTGTAAATGTTCTTTTTTGCTTTTAACTGACTTAACTACTAAATATCTAGAAATTAAAATTAAACTCACATTTTCTCTGTATATATACATATGCATATGTTTAAATGTCATGTAATTTTATAAAACTCATTCCTTTAAAAATGTCAGGTTTCTACAAATGCATAAGCATGATATTATATTTAAAAAGGTGTAACTATTCAGGGTGCTTTGTTTTTATTCAGAGAAAAAATTTCTATTAATGTTACAAATGTTAGAGAAATGTGTTTCTGTAACAAGCATTTGAATTGATCTTCTATTTATTTAATACATTATTAACTATTCTAAGCCATTAGAATTGTGACATAAAAATTGGCCATGATATATTATTAACTTGAAAGCACTGGATATTTTAAGATATTAATCTTTTACTATTTAACAACTAAATAAATATTTTTACTAGCCACACTTTTATATATATAAATAAAAAGAGATTGTTATAAATCAAGATTGAGTGGTTACTTTCCTCAAAAAACAAAGTATTTTTCTATATCTTACAGTTCATTAATTATTTTTCCAACATTTTATTCTAATTTAACATAAAACTCATATATTACATTTTAGTGATTTTTAGTTGGTTTCATGATTACTAAAATTCATGATATCATACTCTCAATGATGATAAAAACTGATTCAAAAGTCCTCAAAATCACTCCTGGCAAATAAAAATAGAATCTTAATTGTGAAAGGATTAACTCATGTTACTTTCAAGCAAATAACAATATAATGTCCCAGACACAGGGTTGTATTCCTTTGATCTGTATAAATAAACCCTGTAGATCAGCACTGTGGGCTCCTTCATTTAGATTCCTGAGCTGAGTTTCTTATTTTCTAAGTACCAGACCCTGAGAATTAATTTAGCTTTGCAATATTTCCTATGACTTCTAACTACATATATGTTTCAGACCTTCAAAGATGCAGGACTTCTGTTCCTTTTTTCTTATCCTTAGTGAGTTTTGGCCAGTTTGGGTATAATATAATATAGTCTGTCTGGAAAAAGTCCAGTCATTGTTAATATAACAAGAATGGTTTGTGTGATATGGACGTAACCTAACAGCTAAGGTCAGTGGACTGGAATGCACAAGGATGAACCATGATGACTTCACTGTACTAGTCAGTGGGGGCGGTTGATGCTGTTGAGTAAGCATGTGTACCATGTGGCCCTTGGATTCAAAATGAGTGAGCAGGTACAGCAATGAATCCGCATCAAATTTTGCGTTAAACTTGAACATTCCTCCATGGAAACTATTCAGATGATTCAGAAGGCCGCAACTCTGAGCAACTGATGATTGGCAGCTCATCATGACAACGTGCCCACTCATGCATCACATCTCATGTAGAGTTTTTAGAGAAACCTCAAATCACCCAGGTGACGCAGTCCCCCTACAGCTCAGATTTGGTGCTCTGCAACTTCTTGCTTTTCCCAAAACTAAAATCACCTTCAAAGGGATGAGATTTCAGACAATCGATGAAATTCAGGAAAATATGATGGAGCAGCTGATGGCAACTGGGACAACTGTGTGAGGTCTCAAGGTGCCTACTTTGAAGGGGACTGAGTCATCACTGTCCTATGCACAATGTTTCTTGTTTTTTCTTCAATAAATGTCTCTATATTTTTATATTACATGGCTAGATACCTTCTGGATAGACCTGGTATATATGAATAAAACATTATTTCGTGTACTTTTATTTGAACATTATCTTTCAAGAAAATCTATGACTCCTTTCCCTGTGAACCACCCAACTAACTGTATAATTACTTCTAGACTTGTAAGGATAATACAAATCACATGCAATGTTTTCCTTTGTATATTATGCATGCCAAATGAAGAACCTCAAAACTATAGTATGAAGTCACATGGATATAGTGGCCCTATTACACACACTAATATATGCTCCATCATAGTCTTTTGTAAAATTAGATTTTTTTTCAGTTAGGATCAAGCAATCTCGATGGAATGACATTGAATGTAACACATTTATGGTAAACTCAGTGTTAATGGGAGACAAAACAACCAATCTGGAAACCTCAAGGCTAGAAGCAATCAGTAAGTTCAGTTGAGTAACTGTACACATTCGTGGTCAAGTTAATTGATGAGTTCAATAAAATGGTAGTCATTTCCATTTTTAAAGTGTTGAATGTCATAGGCCTGTTGAAGTCATTTAACTTGTGTTAAAATAGATCTGTTGGTTTGATAGAAATGAAAACAAAAGGATGTGATTATAAATGCCATCTATTCTTTATTTTATAAACCCTCAAGATTCTGAAATAATAGTCTGGTCATTTTTATGCACTGAAATCCAGCTATTTATTGATCATTGTTTTTAAATTGTATTTCCCTCTTGAAAGGTAATTATACTATCATTCCATCTTGTGCTTCAGGCCAAGCCATTTTTTGAATTCTGTGTATGTGTTAGTTTATTGCCATATGAGTTACAATATATTTATGTTAGGTTACTATTATGAACCTGCATAAAGTATGAAATTAAAAAAAACTATTCTAGTTACAAATATGATAATATTCTAAATATCCCTTCAAAGAAGAATGTCAATAGATTTTTTTCTGTCATATGGTAAACATGCTGATGACTTGGATATTTTGGCTTTAGCTCATATCAAAATAACAATCACCAGACATACTTGAGTTTAGATATATTTTTGAAGAAGATTACCTCGAAGGCCATTCTTCAAGAATATATTGTGTTTTGAGATGTTGACCTTGGTCATCTCAAGTAAAAGTTGTTCTAACTTGTTTACCATTTGAAATATACAGAATTGATTTTCAATCTTCTCTTTTGCTCTGTATATGAAAAATAAACTATATACCTTGAATTTAGAAATGAAACATGCAATAAAAAATATGTTTCAGTATATAAAAGTAACAGCAACTTTAATGGAATTGTGACTGATTGAACCATACTTATTTTAGTCAGCTTAGAAACTCACTTTTATATTTTTTACATTTTTTCTTTTCTTAATTTATTTTTTTATTGTTGTTCAAGTACAGTTGTCTCCATTTTCCCACCCTCACCTCTCACCCTCAATCCTTCCCCACTTTGGCTTTGTCCATGGGTCCGTCATACATGTCCTTTGACTTGGCCCTTCCCCTTGTTTTCCCCATTACCCTCCTCACTCCTCCTCTCTGGTTATTGTCAGTTTGTTTTTTATTTCAATGTTGCTGACTATATTTTTCTTGCTTGTTTGTTTTGTTGATTAGGTTCCATTTATAGGTGAGATCATATGGTATTTGTCTTCCACCACCTGGCTTATTTCACTTAGTATAATCTCTCCAGTTCCATCCATGCTGTCACAAAGGGTAGTAGCTCTTTTTTTCTTTCTGCTGCATAGTATTCCATTGTGTAAATGTTCCATGGTTTTTTGAACCACTCATTTACTGTTGGATACTTAGGTTGCTTCTAGCACTTGGCTATTGTAAATTGTGCTGCTATGAACATTGGGGTGCATAAGTTCTTTTGAACTGGAGTTTTGGGGTCCTTGGCATATAATCCTAATGGTGGAATTGTTGCATCAAAAGGCAGTTCCATTTTTAGCTTTTTAAGGAAATTCCAAACTGATTTCCACAGCGGCTACACCAGTCTACATCCCCACCAAAAGTGTACTAGGGTTCTCTTTTTCTCCACAATCTCACCAGCACTTGTTTGTTGATTTGTTTGTGATGACCATTCTGACAGGTGTGAAGTGGTATCTCATTGTGGTTTTAATTTGCATCTCTCTGATGGCTTGTGATGCTGAACATCCTTTCATGTATCACTGGGCCCTCTGTATGCCCTTCTTGGAGAGATGTCTGTTCAGGTCCTTTGCCCATTTTTTAATTGGATTGTTTGTCTTCCTGGACTGGAGTCATATGAGTTCTTTACATATTTTTGGAGATCAAACCCCTTGTCCAAGGTATCGTTGGCAAATATATTTTCCCATATGGTTGGTTTCCTTTTCACTTTGCTGGTGTTTTCTTTAGCCATGCAGAAGCTCCTTATTTTGATGAAGTCCCATTTGGTGTTGGGAAATCTGGACAGTTGCATGCAAAAAAAAAAAAAATGAAATTCGACCATCAACTTACACCACACATGAAAATATACTCAAGAGGATTAAAAGACTTAAATAAAAGTCATGACACCATAAAAGCCCTAAAGGAGAACATAGGCAGGAAACTCTCAAGTATTCTACTCCATAATATTTTCAGCGATATGTCCCCTAGAGCAAGAAACTCACTTTTAAAAATGAATATAGTAGCCCTGGCCAGAATGGCTCACTTGGTTGGAACACGATCCCATAAACCAAAAATGAATATAATTCCATAGGAATACACTTAAATGCAAATATTTTTAAATGTTGTCATGGTTAAAGGAAGTTTCTGGTTTATATTTATCTCAAAATATGGCATAATATCTTCTAAGTAATATGTAAAATACGTTTGAAATTTTGTTTAAAATTGAGTTGCAATGAAGAGTGGATTCAGGGTCCAGGAAGAGGAGAACAACAATAAAAACTGATGTGGGTGAGCAATTTACATATTTTGTAGGTCAATTAGAGTGGAATAAAATCAAATCATTTTATAATTATAAAGGTCAAAATTTGTAAAAAAAAAAAAAAAGTACACATACTAGGAAAAGGATCCTTTTAAATCATAATAAAAATAAAATTAATTTTTATTATTGCATTTATTCATATTCTTTGTTCTTTGTCTATATATATAATTAGTGGTATATATTTGCATTGTGTAATTCCTTTGGAGTCAATCTCATGACACTGAGTAATACATCTTTTGTATATTTCTTCCTGAAGTAATGGTTAATTAAGAATCTCACCAGCACTTGTTTGTTGATTTGTTTGTAATGGCCAATGAAATCGAACTACTGAAAGTTTTATCTGTAGCATATATTAATAAAGGAAAAATAAGACATTATTGAGATTTATTAAGCCTTCGGGTTCTAGTGCCAGACCACTTGGGTTTAAATAACAACATTTTCACTCACTGAATATGTGACCTTGACCAGTTATTTTGTACACTCTGAAGCTTCAATTATATTATAGTACTTTCTTTAGAAGTTATTTTTTTAATTTTTAAATTTTTTAAAATATTTTATTTATTTATCTTTAGAGAGAAGGTAAAGGAAGGAGAAAAGAGAGGGAGAGAAACATCAATGTGTGGTTGCTTTTCATGCAACCCCAACTAGGGACCTGGCTCAAAAAACCTAGGCATGTGCCCTGACTGGGAATCGAACCTGCAACCCTTTGGTTCTCAGGCTGGCACTCAATCCACTGAGCCACACCAGTCAGGGTTTTAAGAGGTTTTTTTAAAAAAAATATTTAATGAGATAATGCATAAATTTTGCCTTACATGTAGGAACAGCTCAATAAATGGTAGCTATTAGTAATTAGAACTGGTTTTAAAACATGAACATGCATCAAATAATTGTGGATGAAAATTTAATCTCTGAATCTCAGTATTTTAATTTAACTCAGTAATTTAAAATGAGACATGTACCTATTTCAGGAGTGTTGAAAAAATTAAAATGATAGGTAAATAGCTGATTCATATTACATATTAAAATAATTTAGCTTATTCCTCTTCTTTTTCCCCTCTTCTTCCTCCTCCTCTTCCTTTTACTTTTTTATTATAATTTGTTATTTTGGTTCTCCTCATTATTATTATAAATAAAAATAATAGAAATTTTCTACAGTACATTGCTGAAAGTGGTTCAATAGGGAATAAGCTATTTATGGAAGTTAAAAATAAAGAAGTAAGATTGAATAGAAGATAAAAAGGGCAGATGAGTGGAATTATGCCTTTTTTTAAAAACTAGATGAGAAAAAATTCAGAGGACAGTGATGTTAAGAGTTAGAGATATGGAAAAAAAGATTCAAAACAGGGTTTTTAGCAGACAGAGAAAATGGGATCAAGAGAGCTAACATATCAAAATTTGACATGGTAATGATAGTTCTTAAAATACAAGCAAGAACTGATCTAATAACCTAGCAGTGGAATGGTCTCTTTAGACATATCAATCAGCATATGACTGAGGATTTATGAGACTCACATCAGAACTGCTGAAGCATTCACAGTTTTTTGAGCAGTGTGATAGCAAGTTAATAAGCAGTGAAATAAAATGTTTTAATGACTTATTCCATGATTGGCTAACCAAGAGAAAGTAGTTTGATGAATCAATAATTATTTGATTTATGTTTATTTGCATAAGTAGACAAGTAATAGTGAATGCTTATTATACAATTTATATAAATTTCTAGAAATCAAGGTACTTATAAATAAGGATTTTATATGAAGTTATTAAGTTATACTTTAGAGTAATGTAAACTTATGATAATAAAGTTATACAGTAATATCAAAAACTTAACAACTCAAGTTTGTGACTTGAATTATAATGTGTTGAATTGAGCTTTTAAGTAAATGAATTATTTTTAGAATAGAGCACATATTATTCTATGCTTATTATTGCCATTAAAAATCTCATACATGCAGAAAAATGAATCATATAAAAATACTCTTTTCCAATTTTATTAATAGGCAAAGGCGCCCCCATGAAGGTAACATTACCATTACTGATGAAGAATGCATGATTCTAATATGAAATGGACAATGTACAGTTATTAAGACAGTAGCAATTCTTAGAGTTCAATGAACTGTTCTTTTCCATCTTGTTAGGACAAGCTATGCAATTGATGCTGGTAATTGCCTTCTACTTTCTTTCCTCTATTCTTAAGAATGTTTAATAACAGATCTCATCTAAATCACATTTGAGACAAATATAATTTTTCCTTTAACTGAACATTGAATGAAAGATGTTGTACTTTGTGAATAATTCAATCATAGGTAAGTTATTCTTTTTCCCACACTGATTGTTTTTTTATTTCTAGCTCACAGATTTTTCCTCTTTTTTGGTTTTATTCCAAAATAGTACCAATTAAAATGTTTGACATACAGGATAAATGAAATAAATGCTTTTTGAATGTGTTGATGAATAGATAGAAGAATAATGGATAAATAATAAGTAAAATAAGGATAATATTGACAAAAATACAAATTTTTTAGCTGGAAGAATTAATAGAAGACTCAAATTACCAATGTCAAAAATAAAGAGCTTTACTACAGATCCTACAGCTATTAATAGGATACTGTGGTATTATTAGTAACTTTATGCCAATAAATTCTACAATTTATTTGAATTGTGCAAATTCTTTGAAGGGTAAAAGCCACCAAGAGCTCACTCAAGAAGAAACTGATAATCTAAATAATCCAGAGCTATTAAAGAAAACTTTGGGTTCAAATGGCCTCATTGACAGCTTCAACTAAACCTTTAAGGGAATAAAAAATTATAGCAGTTCTTCACTAAATTTTTCAACTCACACAATGATGTAACCTTTATTCTGATACCAAAACTAGAGAAAATTCAGGAAAACTATTGTTCAATATTCCTAGTGAACATAACTGTAAAAGTTCTTAACAGAATTTTAGCAAAACAAACCCAACAGTGTATAAAAAAGGCAATACTTTATGACCAAGTTGGGTTTATCTCAGGAATGCATGACTTGCAAACAAGGTGACAGGGTAGGTAGACACAGTACTCACCTCCTTTCACAACACCATCAAAATTAAAACTAAACTACAGAACAACCAAAACTCAGAGCTGCCATAAAGAGAGCTAAAAGGAAGTTCTACCACTACAGAATTAAAGAAGAAACCACACTGAAACTGGTAGGTGTTATGGAATTGAGGAACAGGCTGGCTCCATACCCACATGTAGCAGATAAATATCGGGAGAGATATCTTGGGAATGAGAGGTGCTAGCACCACACCAGGCCACCTAGCCAAGAATTCCAGTACCAGAAAAAGAAGTCTCCATAACTTCTAGCTGTAAAACCAGCTGGGATTGAGGCTGAGGAAGATGGAAACTTCTGGAGTCCCAGATAATTCCTCTTAAAGGATGCACACATAGACTTACTCAGGCTCACTTCTTCTGAGCTACAGCACTGGAGCAGCTGCTTGAAAGGAACCAGGATCATACAGGGAAGAACTGAATTGTCCAGCATCAAGAAGAGAACTCTGGAGCATTTTCTCCCAGACAGAAATGTTGGCAGATGCCATTATTCCATTAATGAGCCTTCTCCCACAGAGTCAGTGGACATGTGCCATATCTGAGCCTCCCATCAAACTGGCTTACACAGTTTGCTCCACCCTAGTGATTCCCTGAAGCCCTGCTCCACCCAACATTTGGGCCCACCCTGTTTCCAGTGGCTTTTCCACAGGAATAGCCTATCTTGGCTGGTACTTCAGATTTTCCTAAATTCTCTCAAACAAACAACACTTGGCCTAAGTCAGCCCCATAACTCTTGCTGAGTGGCCTGTTCATTAGCAGCAGCTGGCCTTGGTTTATAGCTTGTCCTAGCCTGGGCATGTCCAATCCTGGCACAAGTACCAGCCATCTGCAGATCACTTTTTAGCTTATGCTGGGTGGGCCCAGGAAGAACATAGGTGGTGAGTGACCTTGGCACTTACCTCCTACGACGCCCCAGAGCTAGTGCACATAGTGGACAGATTCAGACCACATCAGAGTACCATGACCCAACCACCTTTACAAGCAATACACTCAAGAGTCAGACTCAGTAGGCACCAGAGCACTGCTGAAGTAAGCCCTGCTCTGTGAAGTGGGCCTCTGTACAGCTGGTCCTCTACCGTGATTGGAGGTCAGTGGTCAGTGGTCAAAGCCAGCCCTTGCAGCTCATCAGCCTAGATAAATCCCTCCCGTTGACATGCCAACAGGAATCAACAATAAGAGAAGGGTGTACACAGGCCATACAGTAGGTAATCCTCAAGTACCCAGCTTGAGTGATAAGAGAGGTTGTACCACTGGACCATACAGGACATCTACTACATTAGAACACTCTATCAAGCCAGAGAGACAGAGGAGTTCTACCTAATATTTAGAAACCAATACAGGGTGGCTGCTAAAGTGAGGAGACAAAGAAACATGACCCAAATGAAAGAACAGAACAAAACTCCAGAATAAGAACTAAGCAGAATGAAGACAAGCATTCTACTAGGTGCAGAGTAAGGATGCTCAATGAACTTAGTAAGAACCCCAACAGAAGCCAAGAATCCAATCAGCAATTTTGACTATAAGAAATCAAAAAACTCCCAATAAAACAGAAAAAAAAAGAATTAAAAAAATGAGGATAGTGTAAGGAGCTTCTGGGATGACTTTAAGCATACCAACATACCCATTATACGGGTGTTGGAAGGAGATAAGACAGAGCAAGGAATTGAAAACCTATTTGAAAAAATAATGACAGAAAATATCCCAACCCGGTGAAGGAAATGGATATACAAGTCCAGGAAGCACAGAGCATCCCAAACAAGATGAACCCAAAGAGGCCCCCATCAAGACACATCATAATTAAAATGACAACGTTTAAAGATAAAGAATCTTAAAAGCTGTAAGTAAAAAGCAGTTAGTTACCTACCAGGGAGCTCCCATAAGACTGTCAACTGATTTCTCAAAGGAAACCTTATAGGCCAAAAGGGAATGGCAAGAAATATTCAAAGAGATGAAAAGCAAGGGCCTACAACCAAGATTATTCTACCAGCAATGCTATAATTTAGAATGGAAGGACATATAAAGACCTTCCCAGACAAGAAAAAGCTAAAGGAGTTCATCACCACCAAACCAGTATTGAAGAAGAAGAAGAAGGAGAAGAAGAAAGAAGAAAGAAGAAAACAACAACAGCAACAACAACAACAAAATTATGAACAGTAAAATGTCTAAATACATATCTCTCAACAAATTAATCTAAAAACAAATAAACAAACAGAAACAGAATCAGATACAGAGAATGTTTTGACAGTTGCCAAAGGGGAGGCAGGTATGGGGGGATGAGCAAAAAGATAAAGGGTTTAAGAAGTAGAAATTTGTTATTACATAATAGTCACGGGGATGTAAAGTATAGCATAGAGAATATGGTCAATAATAACTATGAATGCTATCACATGGGTGTGAGTTTTATTGCGATAACCCTTTAGTTATAGAATGTCAAATCACTGGGGTATACACCTGAAACTAATATAATAATGAATGTCAAATGTAATTTAAAATACAAATAATTAAAAGACAAAAATAATGCACAGCTTGTTAAATATTTAAAATCAACCACTGATTTATCTTATCAATAAACAAATGAAATATATATAATTATCTCAGTAATGCAGGTTTCTTGAAACAAAATGTAATATCTAGTCCAGATAAAAACTCTCAGCATATCAGGAAGAGAATATCCTAACATGGATAAAACTCGTCTAAACAAACCTACAGTTGTAATCACACTAAAAAGTGAAAGACTGTATTCTTAACCTGAAGTTGTTATCAAAGAAAGTATCTTTTTAACCACTCATTTATCATTATAGATGAAATTCTAGCCAGTGCAATAAGGCAAAAATAAAGTTATGTACTAAAAGGAAAATAAATTGGAAAGGGAGAAAGAAAATTATTTCTACTTACAAATAATTCCTATTTAGAAAATCCTCCCCAATATATAAAAAACAAAATACCCTACCTGATCTTTTGAGTTTAGCAATGTCAAAAAATACAAGATCAGTATGCAGAAATAAATTGTATCTTTATATAATAGCAGTAAAACAA
Source organism: Pteronotus mesoamericanus (assembly GCF_021234165.1). Lineage (NCBI taxonomy): Eukaryota > Metazoa > Chordata > Mammalia > Chiroptera > Mormoopidae > Pteronotus > Pteronotus mesoamericanus. The sequence goes on along the minus strand of NW_026555245.1, from coordinate 25,611,754 downwards.
TGAAAATTATAATTTTAAAGCAGCACCATTACATTAGTGTTTGAAACACATCCAAAATACATGAAACCTTTGGGCATAAATTAAACAAAATATGCCCAGTATCAAGAAACTAAAATTTTACCTTGAAATCAAAATATACCTAACTGAATGGAGAAACATACTACATTTATGAGCTGAATTATCAAATATAGTTGACACGTCACTTCTCCCTAAACTGATTTTGAAATTCAATGTAATTTCAGTGTTAATTCTAGCAGTTTTTTTTGGTAAATATCAAAAAGTGAATTCTAACATTTATGTAGAAATATATATATTAAAATAGCCTTAACAGTTTTTTTGGGGGGGGGAGAAAAACTGGAAAAATTACACTACATGTTTTTTAATATTTATTGTAAAACAATGCAAATCATGGCAGTGTTGTACTAGGAAAAGGACAGATATATAGAACAATTGAATAGAATCAGCCATCCAAAAATAGTCACACAGATACATCAATTAATTTTGATAAAGTTGAGAAAGCAATTTCATAAAGTTTTATTTTCAATAAATGGTGTCAAACAATTGAGTATATACATGAAAAAACAGAAAAAAATTAAATAAACCATGTAATCCATACCTCGTAATAGCTATAACATTCAATTCTAAGGGGATCCTCAAACTAAGTGTAAAGCCTAAATTTTAACACTTTTAGAAGAAAACAGGAGAAAGTCTTAATGTCCTGGGGTTATAAAATAAAGTAAATATACAGGGAACCAACAGTAAAGGAAAGGAAACCGGGACTCAAATCAACGATTTGGAGCAGAAGGAAGAGATAAACATTCAACCAGAACAGAATGAAGAAACAAGAATTCAAAAAAATGAGGAGAGGTTTAGGAACCTCTAGGACAACTTTAAATGATCCAACATCCTAATCAGAGGGGTGCTAGAAGGAGAAGAGGAAGAGCAAGAAATTGAAAACTTATTTGAAAAAATAATGAAGGAGAACTTCCCCATCCTGGCCAAGGAAATAGACTTCCAGGAGATCCAGGAAGCTCAGAGAGTCCCAAAGAAGTTGGACCCAAGAAAACACACACCAAGGCACATCATAATTACATTACCCAAGATTAAAGATAAGTATAGAATCTTAAAGCAACAAGAGAAAAGGAGACAGTTACCTACAAAGAGATTCCCATAAGACGATCAGCTGATTTCTCCAAAGAAACCTTGCAGGCAAGAAGGGGCTGGCAAGAAGTTTTCAAAGTCATGAAAAGCAAGGACCTATATCCAAGATGACTCTATCCAGCAAAGCTATCATTTAGAATGAAAGGGCAGATAAAGTGCTTCCCAGATAAGGTGTTCATCATCATCAAGCCTTTAATATATGAAATGTTAGAGGGACTTAACTAAGAAAAAGAAAATCAAAAACTATGAACAGTAAAATGACAACAAACTCACAACTATCAACAATTGAACCTAAAAAAAGAAAAACAAAAACAAAAACAAACTAGGTGAACAACTAGAACAGGAACAGAGTCACAGAAATGGAGATTAGAGGCAAAAGGAGGGGGAAGAGTAGGGGGAAAGGTACAGGAAATAAGAAGCATAAATGGTAAGTACAAAAAAGGGGGGTAAGGGGATGTTAAGAACAGTATAGGAAATGGAGAAGCCAGAGAACTTATATGTACAACCTATGGACTAAAGTGAGGTGGGGGCGGGGGTAGGTGGGAATGCTGGTGGATGGAGGGGTACAGAGCAGAGAAGAATAAAGGGGAGAAAAAAATTGGATAACTGCAATAGCATAAACAATAATATATATATATATATATTTTAAAAACACAATGAGATATCTACAGATAATTATTAGAATAGCATTTTTTAAGTGATTTCACCAAACGCTGTCAATAGAAATTCTAATATGGAAAACAGTTTGGCAGTTCATTACAATGAATATAAACAAATATACTAAATGAATATCATTTAAGAATCCGAGTGTTAGGTAATTTTCAAGTGAAGTTAAAGCATATTCACAAAAACCTGTATGCAAATGTTTATAGCAACTTAAGTCATAATTATCCCAAATTGGAGTCAACTCAAACATTGTTCATTTGGTACCCAGATAAATAATCTGTGGTATATCCAAGGGGTGGAATACTGCAAAGTACTGAGTCACACAGCAGTAGAGATGGATTCCAATGCATTATGTTCAGTAAAAATAGGCTATATAGTGTAATGTTCTGGAAGAGAAACAACCAGAGTGACAAAAAACAGGTTAGTGGTTCCATGGGCCTACAGATGAGAAGGGATGACCGCAAATAGCTTAAGAGGCAAATTCTGGAGGTGCTGATACAGCTTGTATCTTGAATGGGCAGTCATTACACAGCTGTATGAATTTATCAAAACTTTCAGTACTTTACACTAAAAATGCTGAACTTCATGGAAAGTAAACCTTGATAGAAAAAAAAAGAGAAAAGTTAACTCTAAGAGTCTAGAACCTATATACAAGTACACAAATATATTTATTTCACACCCACAACCCATCTTGGATAATGTAGTATCAATGGATGAGTGACATCAAGGTTAATCTTTTAAACTGATCACTTCTTATGTTCAAAAGCAAATTATAAAACTTGGAAGAGAATTTAGGGATACAATATTTATTGGACTTTGTGAGTGTGTATTGAATTTTGTTTTTAAATAAACATTCTACTACTCACAATCAATGTTCTGAAGGAACCTTTCAGAAAATCATCTTTTCTCATGAATACGTTGTATTCCATTATATTGATTTATCAGAATTTATTCAACCTTTTCTTATTCATAAACATGTATATTATTTTCAGTTTGTCCATATTATAAATGTTTTGGGAATATTTTTAAACATAAACATTCTGAATTTTTCCATTTCTAAATGCTATATTTCTCAAATTCAGTGTGCAGGTTCAGAGTCTATAAAGTGGATTTTTTTCAACTTCAGTTTTAATTATAAGAGCAATGGACAAGATCTTGTGCCAGATCATGTACATACATGATCTTATTTATATTGTCTATGAGGATGCAGATAGTCAATAGTGAGATGTTACTATAGTCCATTCAGTTTATTCTTAAAGCCTGCTTCTGTATCAATAGTTCAGAAGTCTTGAACTCCACCATAGAAACTAGCAAATTTGTATGGGTAGGTGGCACACACCAGTTAGAGGACAAAGGTGACCTGAAAGGCAGTGCCTTTCCTAAACATACTGTCTGCTCTTCATCTAAAGCCAATTATTGTCATGGAAGAACACAGATCAAACTAGAAAAAGCTGGATACTAGAGTTTGTTAATGTTTTAAAGGTTGGAATCCTTTTAAAACTTTGGGTAGACCAAATGAGCCAAAGCTGTTGGGTATGTCTTTTGAGTAAAACTGGTCCAGGGTCTCCATTTATGCCCTTAGTGGCAGTTTGCTATCTCAAATTATGGAAGTTATATTTTCATAAAAACATTGAAAAAACAAGTAACAAGTGAAACTCGTGTTACATTATGACTGCTGAAGAATATATAACTTCATGGAAACATATTAATACAATATCTAATTTCATTTTGTTGTTTCTAAATATGTATTATGAACATTGTTCCTTACTTGTACTTGCTACATGATTATAATACAGGGATAGCTCTGATTCATTTGACTTTGAATTACATATTCTCATTCCCTTCTATTATGAATGAAATGCTTTTCTGTGCCAGCTGTAGGATTCTCACTGAAATCCCATTAATTTATTGAGAAACCACATATCTGTCCTTACATCATACCAGCATGTGTTACTATTCAGTGTCTGTGGTATACAGAAAAGCTGAACACAGTCCTGATTTTCACAAATCTGTATTCTATAAAGAATGAATATTTTAACATGTGTCTAATGTAGTAGTGTTCAAACTTGACTGCACACTGGAAATACTTGGGGAGAAATAAAATACTCAGCCCTGGTTCCTACTGCAGAGTTTGTGATTGAATTGACCTGGGTGTGGCTGGGGCATCAGAGTTGTTAAAAGCTCCCCAGGTGAGTCTAGTGTGAAGCCATCTTGTTATGTTTTAAAACATAGCACTTGATAAGTAATAACACAAATAAATAGTGCTTCATAATTTATAATTATTATTAACAGCAATATTTTGATCTCTTAATTTAATCAATATCCTGTGTCCTTGCTTTTTCCCCAACCTTCTCAAGAACTGGTACACAGAATACAGTGATACCATTTTTTATCAAATCAGAGATCTTCTTAATTAAATTGAAATGATGATGTTCTGTCTGTTTCCACTGTCTCACTTATTTTCTAGACAATAATCGCCTTGAAGGAAGGAAATGTGTCTCTGTGTCCCTAACACTTAACTTCATGCCAAACATACATTATGTAGTTGAGCAAATGAGTGGATACATTCTCTGATCATAAGTGAGAAAAGGAAATTAGATTAAAAATAGACAGAAACAAACCATGGCTATGACATCCTTAACATGCAAGTTACTGAGAACTAGGAGAACAGGACCAGGAATATAAGCAACACCATCTGCTTTTTTGAATTGTTTTCCATAGCTGTCTCATCTGCATACATATCCTTTTCTCAGCATACTTGAAAATAAAGAAAGGGGGTGGGTGGCACAGAATAACTCTAGTTCTAGGAATACAGTCTCTTGATTTCAGGTATTTCTGAAGAAAGACACTTTAGGTCAAAGCCTTTGATCATACCCTTAATAAACTAAGGGCTTATTATCGCTGTACTGAAATACAAAAAGTAAATGTGGCTTTTCTATCTCTATAGTTGATCTTCCTTTTGGACCTATCTTAAGGCTAAGAAATAATGTTTAGATTAATGGAACAAGTCTTCTTTTAAAAACTTAAATGTTTCATTATGTAACTCAGTCTTTTAAAATCAAATGTTTCTATGTTAGACTTTTCTCCTCCTCCAGCAGTCCTTTTGAGATGGCTTTTGAATGGATGTGCCATGTGCTTCCTACTGTCTGGACAACCAGGCAGAGAATAGAAAAGGGTACAGAGTTACCTGGAATCCTGTATACCCTTCCTGGTGTTGGCAATAGGTAGGTCTAGTTTGCACCTGTATTTGTGACCGTGATGATGTTTATGAGCCCCTTTTGGCACTGGGTAGAATATCCTCTTGCCTGGGGTCCAAGTCACTTGTTTTCAGATGCAAATTCACCACCTACATCTTTGAACCACAGGCCAGGCCTCTGCTTATCGACTGGGACTGTCAGAAGCAGCACCTTTATTCTTCCAATGTTCTATGGTTGCCCCAAATGTACTTTAAATTTGTAAAAATGCCCTGGTTCTCCAAAGAATTGCTCCAAAATGGGAATCAGGAGTAACTAGAACTTTAGAATTTCAAGACCTAATCCTTCCCAAGTCTCTCCTATACCACAAAGACAAAGCTTGGAGGAAAGGCATTTTTAATGCTCAACTTTTATCCTGACTTTCCTCTACCAGCTGATCAGGGCCAAAAGAGCTCTAGCTGTAGAAAGTTTAAGGTAGGGAGCTTTAGAAACCCTCCCTCTTCAGTCATCAAAAATTTAGCTTTCAAACCTATGTACTAGAACACAAAACTTATCTACAATCTTTAACTTTTGGGAAAGACTTGCCTTCTTTTACTCTGAGTTCATTAATTCTAGACTCTTCTGGGAATGACTTCAGAGTAAATATCATTATCTGACATTTTTATATATTTTTTCATTTATTTATTAGTTGTCTCTCTCCCCCCAAAACTGTAAATTAAATGAGGGCATATATTGCATTGGTTTTATTAAGTGTTGTATCCTGATCACATAGGATAGTGGCTTTGGAAATAGTATTATAAAACTGTTCATTGAGCATATGTATATATGTATAGATGAGTAGATGGACGGACAGATGGATGAACGGATGGATGAGTGGATGACTATATGTTTGTATGTATGTGTAAATGGCTGTAAAGGTGTATATATGAATGATTATTTTTAAATAACTTTAGCTTTGGACTGAGAGGAAACTAAGAAAACATGGTATCAGTAGGAAATAAAAATGCATAGATTTTTAAAATATCACCTCTGCATACATAAAAATAGTAGAATACTTGATCTTTTAAGTTTGGAAAATCAATTGTGTTTATATTTGTATTTATGAACATGTGTATATATAACTATATCATTCGGGCATATAATAAAAATATTATAATAATTATATCTGGATGACATTTTGAATAATTTTTATTTTGCTATTATGTTTTATCTATTTTAAATTCTACCATGACCACATTTTATTTTATGTATAAAGTAAAAAATAATAGAGCATATTTTTTATAAATATGTGTATGCACATTTAATTTATCTGAAAAATTAATGATGTTTCATCAAGAAACTGAAGTTGTCCTAAATTAATTCCTTTGAAAGGGAAAATATTAATTAATGATAATGTACTAATTAATATAACAATTTTCAAAAACATTTTATCATAAACTATATAGACACATTTTTGAAAGTTGGAAAGTAAATAAATATTATTAAAAAGGGTGTGTTTATTTTTATAATTTCCTTTAATAAAGCAGGGTATTTCTATTTTTTCCAGAAACAGACTAGCTAGTTTTATTATAGATTTTTCCTGGTAGTTAAGTTACAGCACAGTGCTACATTTTAAAACACTGATTTTTTTGCTGTTGAAGAAAAACAAATCATAATTAGCACAGATATGTATTAATGACATGCTGAATTTCATCCCGAAGTGAAAATTTTGTGAGCGTATTTTAATCTATTAAAGAGATTTATAATAAGAATGCTGACAGGCTTTTCCTGTGCCATACAGAGGCTTCCTTAGCCGAATCATTAAATATCTAACAAAGTCGGGCCCGTGTCTTTTTACAAATCAAATTCTTCCTCTCCAGTGGAGACAGGTCAAAATATTGAAGATGCCCTGTGCTCTCCAGTGGAAACAAAATGGATGATGCTGACATCTCCATTGGTTTAATGAGAGTGTGGCAGCAGCATGCTCCTGGATGGAGCCTTTGTCAAAGTGGACTGAGGTCTATTTTTAGACTATGTGGGTTGCCTTTTATATTTATCCCACCCAATAGCAGGGGGAATGCAGCAAGTTCCTGTGTAGAAATAGAAAAGCAGGAATAAAAGCAGCTCCAATTTGATCTGCACCTAAGTCTATTTAAGTATCACTGATTCTTTGCCTTTGCTTAGACATTTCTTTATTTCTTTCTTTTTTTCCTTTTTCCTTCTTTTTCAGTTTGGAGAGTATCATTATCCTTTGCTTAATGTAACAGCAACCCCACCGTTGTACAGCATTAAAATATCCTGTTTTGTGACTTTTTCTCCCTAGAGTTCCAAGGAGTTTGTAGGGGATACATGTTGGGTTGACATATTTAAAAATACACTGTATATCTATTTTGATAGAATTAGGTATATTGTCTTGAGGAGATTTTTAAATTGTTCAAAAATACTGCAATTTGGTCATATATTAATTTATAGTTAATGGTAGGAACACTTTAGAAAGTGCACAATCAATATTGCTAGATTAGTCTTGCCTTGAATGGAGTATGTGTTAAATTTTGAATCTGTGGATATATGTGCCATCTTTATGAATTTTAATTGCAGACCTTTTATTATGTGTAAGTGGGAAAACTAGATTCCAGATTAGGACATCAGTATGTTTACGCACACACACAGAAGAGTGATGGGCCCACACTTGATTAACCACTTACTAGATATGTGATCCTTTGCAAGTGATTTCACTTCTCTTTGCCTTGTTTCCCTAATGGATCAAATTGCAGCAATAGTAAATTAACACATGAAAGACATTTAAAAGCAGTGCTTGTCTCATCATAAACACTCAATAAATGCTAACTTTTAATTAAAAGTGAATTTTATTATACCACTAAGTATATAAATTAATTAACTTTCAGTATGAATTTAATGAAGGTGTTCTCACATAAAGTTTAGTTTTCTATTTCTAATTAGCTAACAGTTTATTGTTTTCATTATTTTAATAAACTAAGTTACCACAAAACATAGGACACTTTCTGTAATTACTCAATAACTTACTTCTTTGTATTTCCTGTGTCTCTCTGTTACCTGTGTCTCTCTGCTACCTGTGAGTGCTGTTTCAGTTCTCCACCGTGTCACTTGGACTACACCTCCACTCCCTGCGATTCACTCCTCTTCCACCCAAATCTTTCGGTAGCGTGCGTGTTGTAGTTTATCAACTTTACCAACATAGACCATGAAGGTCTCTGGTGGTGCCCTGGAAACTTCATATACTTTGCTACACGGGCTTTTCCCTAGCTGCCTGAGTGTCCTGAGAACGAGGGAGGGGACGCGGGAGGGGGGGGGGGATGGAGAATGCCAAAGACAGAAGCTATAAACCTTTATTACCTAATCTTGTATGTGACAAATTACCCCTTCTGCTGTATTCTATTTGTCACATAGACCATATGGGAGGAACCTTCACAAGGGCAGGAATGTCCGTAGCAAGGGATTGATTGCTGGGGTCCATCTCAGAGGTTTCCTACCAGTCTGGCCTCCGGCCTGCTGGGACATGATTACATATTCAAAATATACTCAGTACTCTTACCTCCTCTCAGGGTTATAAGAGGCAGAAGCATGACTTTCTATACATCTCCTCCCAGACTGTGGGCTTCCACCTAACTTATTTCTTACTTGTGTACACCCACCTCAACTCCACCCACGATTTCCCTCTAAATTAACGAACAGATTGTTCCACTTATTTTGACCATAACAGAGCCATTTGTGCTATGGATCAGCTAAAGTCTTAATTTCTACTCCAAGTAGAGTTATCGAAATTTTTCTCAACACAAGTAGCTATCTTCTTAAGAAGAAGTCTACATTTTGCTATAGAAAGAATTGGTTTCAATCTCCGTACATTTGACTCGTCTCATTCATATTTTTAACACAGTGCTGATTATATCGCAAGTGAGGGTTTACTAAATTAAAATAAATAATCATTTCTAAAAGAGTCCTATATACATAAGTGTATAAGCTTGTAGAAGATGTTTTATTTATCCTGCCCAAGAATCAAGGTAAATCAACTCAGTATAAAAATAATGAGAAGCTAGGAAAATTACTGTTATATTGATCAGTGATACACTAGAATGAAGATGGGGTATAAACAATATTTTGTAGCGGAAAATCCATAATTTCTGAAAAGTTTCATGGAATTTCCATTTTTTTACATATAGAATTTTTCTTCAATTTAATAATCAATAACAATAATATGATAAATACCAAATGCCTTGATTAAAAAGGAAAAAAGATTCATGGACATAGACAACAGTGATGATTGCAGGGGGGAGGAGGTATAAGATGATTAAATGGTAATGGGAAAAATACAATGAATAAAATGTATATTAAAAAAAAGAATAAACATTACCACTTTACTGATCACTAAAATGAATGAGCTCAATGATGATTACGGCCTAAGTATTTTTTATTTCATTCACTCTATTGTCACTGTAGTTATCTTTATTTAATCTTTACTCTATTTTTCATTACCATTTAGTTCCCTTAATACCCTGCCCTCCCAAATAGTCACCACACTGTGGTCCATGTCCCTGAGTCCTTTTTCCTTTTTGCTTAAACCCTCCACCTCCCCCTGTCCGCCCTTTGTCCCCACTAGCCGTCATCTGCTCTCCATCTATGAGTCTCTCTGTTTTGCTTGTTCAATTTGTTTTACCAAATACCAAATGAGTGAAATCATATGGTATTTGTTTTTCTCTGACTGACTTATTTAACTTAACTTAGTGTTCCCCAGTCCCATCCATACTTTGCAAAGGGTAAAATTTTCTTCTTTTATTTTCACCCATCCCTTACCAGCCAGCTTTTGACAACCATTAGCTTATTCCTTATATCTATGGGTCTGTTTCTGTTTTCTTTTTTAATTTATTTGTTTGTTTCCCTTTTAGATTCCACAAAAAGTGAATTGTACAGTTATTTTTCTTTCTCTGTCTGAATTTGACTTAGTGGAATGCTGTCTATATCCATCCATGTTGTTGCAAATGCCACAATTTTATTATTTATTTGTTGAATAATATTCTGTTGTGTATATAGACCACATTTTCTTTATGCATTCATCTATGAATGGAAGCTTAGTTTGCTTTCATATCTTGGCTATTGCAACTAATGCTGCAATGAAATAGCAGTGCATATTTCCTTTAGAATTAATATTTTTTGTCTTCTTCAGATAAATACCCAGAGTGGAATTGATGGGTTATATAACAGCTCTACTTTTTTTTAAATTAATTAATTTATTTTTTCAAATACATTTGTCTCTGCCTTCCCCCCACCACTTTCCCTTGCCCCCTCCCTTCTTCCCTCCCTCAGCTCTTCCCCTTTGGTTTTGTCCATGAGTCCTTGCTATATGTTCCTTGACTTTCCCCTTCCCTTCCTTTTCCCCCAAATCTCCATACCACTTTTCATAGTGACTGCACCATTTTACAATCCCAACAGTTCATGAAGCTTCCCTTTTATCTGCATTTTTGTCAGCACTTGTTATTTGTTGATTTTGTTTTACAATAGCCATTCTTACAGGTGTGAGGCGATATCTCATTTTTATTTTGATTTGCATTTCCCAGATGGTTAGTGACAGTGAGTTTTCATGTCAGTTAGCCATCTGTATTTGCTGTTTGGAAAAGGGCGCTCTTTCTTCCCATTTTTAATTGATTTTTTTGGTGTTTATTTGTATAAGTTCCTTATATATTTTTGATATTGACACCTTATCAGCTATATCATTTGTGAATATTTTCTTCTGTTCAGTAGACTGTCTTTTTGTTTTGTTGATGGTTTCCTTTGCTGTGCAAAACTTTTAGTTTAATGTGGTCCCATTAGTTCAGCTTTTCTTTTGTTGACCTTGCCAGAGGAGACATACCCAAAAAGATATTGCTAAGACTGATGTCAAACAATTTACCACCTATGTTCTCTTTTAGAAGTTTTATGGTGTCAGGCAGAATTTTCTCTACTTTAATAATCCATAAATTTCAGTTAAAAATTCACTAAAATTTAACTAAAAATTAATTGAAAAACCATAGTTATTTTAAATGAATAACATAAGAATGTGGAGCTGATAAGATGCCAACCTAGCATACAGCAGAATTGTTTCTCACTATCCTTTACTTTTCAGTGTGGTCTATGTTATTTCAATGTATTTTTAATTTTCACATTATTATTATTATTATCTGTTAGTTCATGATCCATGAACTACGCAAACATCCTCTGCAAGGTATAAATGAGAGGGTGGATGATCAGATACACTTTGCTGCACAGTAAAGGCAACTTTAACGAACTCGTGAAGCTGTGCCATGTGCCTTCCGTGCCTGCCTGCCACTGTTGTGCTTCTCTTTGCCATGTCTCGCCTGACCTCCCCCCGACATAATCATTTCTATTCAGTTACATATCACATATTTACTTATGTAAGATATCAAGGTATAACGAAAATGCTTAATAAATTATATCCTCCATATAGAGTTCAAAAATAATGGTAGGTATTTATAATAGTATTTAATGGCAATATAAGCATGTGTGAGTCAGTTCTGAATTTGGGGGCAAAAAAGCCTTCTAGGAGTCTCTGAAGCATGCATGTATTAAAGACTGAAAATAATACTTTACAATATAGGCTCTGTGCTAAATGCTTAAATGTTCCTTATTTTATCTTTCAAAAATGCTCAGATGTACTACTATTGTTTCTACTCTGTGGAAAAGGAACCTGATGCATAAGCAAGTTATAGAAGGCCATCCAGCTCCTCAGGGACAGAATTGGAGAGGAGCCCAGTTATGTTTTTACCTTTGAGTTTTGGCTCTGTCAACAGTATTAGATACTGACACCAGATGACCAAAATGAAAACATAGCAATTGTTTTCTTAGAGATTTGCTTTATTTCCACTCTCTCTCTCTCTTCCAAACAGCACAGCAAGTCTTCTATGACCTCCTCTGCAGCCCAGCCTTCAACAAATGCAATTCTTTCTTGTTCTTGTTTTGTGCTGCATGACATTACTATCACCTCATACTTCCTTCTTCTTATATTTGATCCCAGTTTAAAGAACTTGAAGGGATTTATTCTTTCCTTTTTTTTCTGAATGTTCTGTGTTCTCAGTCTCCACTTTTCTAAGAAGCACTGACCTACTTTGTACAATTCTTTATAAAGGAAAGTCTGGGAGTCTTGTTTCCCCATACTGCTTCAATTTCCATTTCCAGCCTCTCTGCCTACCTTAAAATATGGTTTAACTCCAAAAAGATAATAAATTTGCTCCCTGTATTTCAGGTTTATTCTTTTTTTATAATTTTGTCTTCAGTGTAATGCCTTTTTTATTCTCATGTATTATTATTTTTACCACTTGTGTCAATTAAGAAAACATTTACTGAATGAATTTTTATTTATACTCAATATTTTCTTTTATTTTGCATTTTTCAACTTTGTACACCCAGAAGGCAGATATTTGCAGCCAAATTCAGGACAGTTCTGCAAATACTAAGTGAGGTCTATGTGTTGTTCATTAGATTTGTTATGTCAGGTAGACTCAATACTTGAACTCAGTGAACCCACAGTTACATAAGAAAAATATATTTGCAATGAACTATGGACAAAACATGCTCTTATCATACCATAAGAAGAGGATAAATCTGATCTGTACTAATGGGAAAACATTGATGAAAAATGGGCTTTGTGCTAAGGATAGGCAAGGTTTTTAATTATAAAAAATAAAGGAAGAATGTTATTCCACGTGGAAGAAACATCTTTGAAAACAATCATAGACTCAGAAGTAGGAATCTCAAATGTTTAAATGGGTGGTGAATAGGATGGTTCATCTGGAATGTAAGTTATTTTTCCCAGAAGAGGAGAAAGACCTGAAGAGGTAGGTTTGGGTCCATTTGGATAAGGCTGTTAACACTAATCTAAAAAATTATACAAGGAATGGATAACGATTTAAAGAGAGTGGTCAACTATGTTCATTGTTTTACAAATGTCAGTAGGAAACAGCAGTGAAAGTAGAATATTAGACTTGGAAATTAAGAGATCATTGGAGACTGTAAGAAGAGCACTGAACACATTATACTGATTAAAGAATTCTTAGAATGCTCTTGAATAATCTGTACATGCCATTATGCTTGGGCTTTGTGAGGTCTGTCAACCATAATTAGTTCCTCTTTCATTGGTACAATAAAAATAATTCATAAGCAAAGAAACATGAATATCACCAAACAGTAGTCTTTTACATGTATGTACAAACAAGAAATAAATAAAATCCAATCACTTCCTGTTTCAAATTATATCAAAAACTTGAAATAGATTACTATATTAGAAAGTAGTTTTCTACCCTTGTTGATACCAGCTATTATTTTATCTTTGTGTAACCCCAAAGCAAATTTATATACTCTAAGCTACTACATGTGTTCTATATTGATCATGGGGCCACAACAATACTCCAATTTAGCTTTATGTTTAAATAGATAACATTAAATTGAGTCTGTTTTTAAGTAATCAACAAAGTAGCTTATAATTTTTCCAAATAATTATTAAGTGCTAGTAGATGTTTCAAAAAATTAAAGTTTGCCAAGAGCTAAGGAAACTCCTAAAAAAACAGTTTGTGAAGGTTGCAAAACTTGGGCTAGTTTTTAAAAGGAGAGGGAATCTCCAACGAAGGCATTGCAGAGAGAACAAAAGCATGGAAATGGAGAGGTGCTTAGTATGTTTAGAAATCATATATACTTGCTAAGCATATATACGCTGCCATAACAAACTGTGTTTCTTAAACACTTGAAACGTATTGTCATAATTAAGGTGGCTAGAAGTCCAAGAACAAGGTGTCGGCAAAATTGGTTCCCTTATGGGCTGAGAAGGAGAAATGTGTTCCATATCTTTCTCTGAACTTCTGGTGGTTTGCTGGAATCTGGAATTCTTTGGTTTCTGCTATATCAAGCTATTCTCTGCCTTCATCTTTACAAGGATTTTGCTGTGTGTGTGTCTATGTCCAAATTTCTTATTTTTATGATGTCAATCGTACTGGATTAGGGGTCCACCTCACTCAGTATGGCAGTCTTAACTAAGTACATCTGCGCATCTACAACCACCTCGTTTCCAAATAAGGTCTTATTCTGAAGTATTCGGGGTTAGGAATTCAACATATGCATTGAGGGGACACAAGTCACCCCATGAAAGAGGACGGTAAACAAAACATTTTGACCAAGGCCAAAGAATTATAAACATGGAAAGTGGTAGAGAACATTGGAGTAAAAGTTGAGACCAGAAAGGGAAGAATCTGAAACTTAAAGCGATTAGACATGATCCTGAAGAGAGCTAACAGTAGTTCCTTTAAAAGCAATGTAGCTACAAAGCCTTTCCCCAAATGCAAGGTCAAAGAGAAGCACAACGTATAGCATGGATAGAAAGCAGAGCCTTTCTGGTTGCAGTTAGGTATGAAATCTATCACTGTCCATACTCCATTCCCTACTGAACTCTGTGAGAATCAGAGGAAATTTGTGGGCTCCCTGGAGAAGAGTTTAAAAATCTTCACTTTAGAAAATTAATCTAGAAAAATCATATTAGACAGAGAGGAATAGGAGATCAAAATAGATAGATTAGTGCACTAGTGCAGGAATGAGAAAATGAGGCCGTTTTGGGATGGCCCCAGAGAGAAAGAAGTGAATGAATCTACAAATGCAAGTTATACAGTTTGTACAATATTTGAATCATAGTAGGATGCTAGAAGAAAGAATAAGTAATAATAGCAACACGATTAACATTATTAATTAATAAATAATTACAATGTATTACATGTTAGCATATTAAGCTGTGCCCTACTTGCCCAAGTTCCCTAAACTAATACATTGGGATTTGAATATAAAGATGGGATGGAAATCTTCTTTATTAGAGATCTTTACAATAGGTATTGTTCTTTCTTATAGATCTTTCTTGCTCTTAAAGATCACTATAATATTTTGAATGCCAGTGATCAGAGTAAAGAATATTAATACCATTTGTTGAATGTGAAGCATTTGTGTTTAAAGTAAAGGTGATCTTGTCTGCAGAGGTCCCCATGAGAAATGAGGGATCCCAGCTTAATTCCAGGCTTCCCAGCCCAGAGTTCCAGTGCCAGGAAAGGAAGACCCAATAATTTCTGGTTGTAAAAACAAGCTTGGACTGTAGCTGAGTGAAATAAAGGGCTTCTGGTATCCTAAGCAGTTTCTCTAACAGGCATATACACAGACTTTCTCTGACTTACTCTCTCTGCGCTCCAGTGATGGAGAAGTACCTTGAAAGGAACCAGGGACATACAGGGAGGAACTGAATTGTCTGGCATCAGGGCAAGAGCTGGGACAGCTTTCTGACAGACAAAAGTGCTGGCACAGGCCATTGTTCCTTTTCTGGGCCCTCTGCGAACAGAGCCACAGAGCCATCAGACAGGCACCATATCTGAGCCTCTATCAACCTGGCCCACCCTAGTGATTCCCTGAGACTGCCCCACCCAACCTGCAGGCCTACCAACTATTTCCAGTGGCTTTTCCATATGAATGGCCTGTCTTGGCTCATGCTCCAAACTCTCCTAAACTCCCTTGGAGAGTAGAATAACAAGTAGAATCAAACAAGTAGAATCTGACCTTGGCCTGCCTTGTACCTCTCACTAAGTAGCCTCCAAGCCCAGCAATAGCGGCAGCCAGCCTTGGTTCCCAGCTTGCCTTGCCAGGGTCCCTCCAAGCCCAAAACAAGTGGCAACCATCTGCAGATCATGTTGTAGCTCATGCCAGGTGGAACAGGTACAGAACACAGGTGGCGGATGACCTTGGTCTGCACTTCCCAGGAGGTCCCACAGACAGTGCCAAGTGGACAGCTTCAGACCATGTTAAAGCAACACTCAACAACCTCCATAAGTTATACTCTCAAAGGGTAGACTAAGCAAGCACCAGAGCCCTGCTGAAGTAAGTCCTGCCCACGGGGTGGGTCCCTGAACAGCTGATCCTCCACTGTGGTTGGTGGTCGAAGCCAGTCCTTGCTGCCAGTAAGCCTGAGGGGTAAATGGAATTTACCCTCCCATCAAAGTGTCTATAGAAGTCGAGGCTCAATTACAACAAGAGGGTGCACACAGCCCACATCAAGTCATACCTGATTGTCCGGCTCGGGTTATCAGGGATGCTATACCATGGGACTGTGAAGAATACCTACTACATAAGGTTACTCTACAAAGCAAGGGAGATATAGCAACTCTACCTAATACACAGAACAAAATGAGAAGACAAAGAAACATGTCCCAAATAAAAGGACAGAACAAAACTCCAGAAAAAAAGAAACTTCAACAAGCCCTTACTGGTATGGCTTAGTTGGTTGGAGTGTCATCCCATAACTAAAAAGATGTGAGTTAGATTCCTTGTTGGGGCACATACCTAGACTGCAGTTGTTATCCTTGATCCCCAGTCCTTGATCCAGGTGAGTACATGCTCAATACGATCCCCCCAGTCAGGTTCGTATGGGAGGCAAGTGATTGATGCTTCTCTCTTGTATCAATGTTTCATTGTCTCCTTTCCTCTCTCTCCAAAAGCAATGAAAAAATGTCCTTTGGTGAGGATAAAAAAAGAATTTAAAAGAACTAAACAAAATAGGAAGCAATCTACTAGATGCAGAGTTCAAAACACTGGTTATGTGGATGCTCAATTATCTCAGTGATAACTTCAACAAAAACATAGGAAACATAAAATGGAACTAAAAAACATAAAACAAGAACCAGTCAGAAATAAAAATTACATTGAGAGAAATGAAGAATACATCACAGAGAATCAACCATGGAGTAGATGAAGCAAAGGATCAAATCAGAGATTTAAAAGATAAAGGAGTAGAAAACACCCAACTGGGACAGCAAAAAGAAAAAAAAGAAAGAATCCAAAACAAGGTAGCTTAAGGAGCCTCTGGGATAACTTCAAGCATACTAATATTAACACGATGGGGATGCCAGAAGAAGGAGAGAGAAAGCAAGAAATTGAAAACTTATTTGGAAAACTAATGAAGAAGACATTCCTAACCTGGTGAAGGAAACAGACATACAAGTTCAGGAAGAACAGAGTTCCAGACAAGATGAACCCAAAGAGGCCCACAGCAAGGCACATCATAATTAAAATACCTAAGGTTAAAGACAAAGAGAGAATCTTAAAAGCACCAAGAGAAAACCAGTTAGATGCCTACAAGGGTGCTCCTATAAGACTGTCAGCTGATTTCTCAGCAGAAACTTTGCAGACCAGAAAGGAGTGGTAAGAAATGTTCACAGTTATGAAAAACAAGGACCTGCAACCAAGATTACTCTACCAGCAAAGCTATCATTAGAGTGGAAGGATATATAAAGAGCTCCCCAGACAAGAAAAAGCTAAAGGAGTTCATCATCACTAAACCAGCATCACATGAAATGTTAAAGAGTCTTCTTTAAGAAGAAGAAAAAAATATGAACAATAAAATGGCAATAATACATATCCATCAATATTTGGATCTAAAAAAAACAGAATAAACAAATAAGTATAACAGAAACAGACTCACAGGGAACATTTTGATGTTTGCCATATGGGAGGGCATTGAAGGGTTGGGTGAAAAATGTGACAGGATTAAGAAGTTCCTTGTTACAGGTAGTCGTGGGGATGTAAAGTACAGTATAGGGAATATAGTCAGTAATATTCTAATAATTATGTATGGTGTCAGATGGGTATGAGTTTTTTGAGGATGATCACTTAGTAAGCTATATAATGTCTGATTACTGGGGAGTACACCTGAAACTAATATAATATTGTATGTCAACCAAAAGTGAAAAAGAAAAAGTGATTAAATCCAAAAATAAATAAATAAAGGTAAATTTTCTTCTACCATCTTAATTTGAGATAATGGCAAGACACCCACGAAGAAATGTCTTGGGGATCATTACAGACATGACAATTATATTCAAGACAGAGACCTTAGGGCCAGCCCTTCTGACACCATGTGTGTCAGTGACCCCACTGTCACCCAAGCTTTAGTGCTTTGCTAGAAGGACTCACAGGACTCAGAATTATTGTACTCATGGATGGTGATTATTGTAGCAACACAGTAAGAATACACAGCTGGATGACTGAGGAACAAAGATGTACCAGGAGGCTTCTGGAGGAATTCATGTGTACTCTTCTCACACTCTCTCTGTAGGTGTCACACCAAATGTGCTGTCCCTCAGACATGAAATGAAATAACACATTGCAGTGATTCCACCCAAGAAAGTCCATATGGGACTTAGGGTTTAATACTTTGGGGGGATGGCCAGCCATATACGCATAAGCAATTTCTACCTATCCACAATGATCAGATTCTAGAATTCCAGAAATAAAGCTGATGTTCACCATAAATCACATTGTTTGTACAGTCTAGTCAGGTCTGTATGTAAAACAATCTCATCAATTAATGATGGAGTAATCAGTGCAAAAGCCAGGTTCCTAGATGCCAGCCAGTATTCATCTCTGTCAGCTGATCCTTCTAAAGAGCTAAGCTGCTATGTTAACTCTTTCCTACACATCTTATAAAAAAGGAGTCTGGAGTTACTCATGAAAGCTAAATGACATGTAAACTGTTAAATGAGAAATGTAGAAGAAAAGGAATTCTTGGGTTATAACCACACGTACAAGTTCAACTACCTATATAAAATTGGTAATTTATTGTTTCTAAAGTTTGAGTTGACCAGGATATATAAAGAAGTATTGTTTAAAGAATCAAATTTGTCAACAATATGCCCTCTGAAAATGAGAAAAAGACTGTGCAGTATAAAACACTTTTAAGTCTGATGGTGTTACAGGATATCAAATAGTAATGGCAAACTGTAGCAGGTACAATATGTGAATGGCATATATTTGTAAAACAAATAGAGAAAAAATCAGGAAAGTGAAAATTAAGTTCAGTTTATCTTAACTTTCACAACCATATAAATATACACTCACCTTTTGTTTCATAGTCCAATTCTTAAGTTGTTAGATTGATATACAAACCGCTAATTTTGTGTACATACCAAAGGCTACAAAAAATGACCTATCTATATTGCTTTAAAAACTAAATGTAAAAATTCAAGATATAACCTCTTCACAAATTGTGTTTTGTAGGTTCAAAAAATAATAGCATATTTTATCATTTTACTCTTACAGTAAAAATTTTATGCATATTTGTTCTTCTTGGTCACAGTCTATTTTAACATAAGCTTCAAGAATTTTGCATGCTAAGATCTGTATCTACATCTATATCCAACTTTATGTCTATACTTATGTCAATACCAACATCTGATTGTCCTGTTGTTGATAGTTTTGCTAGAGATTTAAAAAGAAAGATGATTTACTGGTTTTCATTTGATCCAGCACATTCACCATTACAACCACTTTTTCCTTATTCTCGCATGAGTATGTATCTTTATTGGTTTGAGGGAGGGAGAGAGAGAGAGAGAGATGTCAATTGCCTCCTACAAGGGCCCCGACCAGGAATCGAACCCATAACCTGAATGCAGATCGAACTTGAAACCTTTTTGGTGCTTGGGATGATGCTCCAATCAACTGAATCACTTAGCCAGGGCCTCACAACCACTTTAATGATACTGCATTATGTATAAAGAGCTATAAGCAATAAAGTGCATTGAGAAAACAGCTAGGAAATGTGGTGATAAGAATGTCCCAACAAAGGTAATTGATTATATTGTCTTTGACAGATTACTCACCTATAGAATTGCAGGTACCCTAGTTTCTTTCAAATAAATTCTGCCTCAGAAAAATCCTCAGCATATGTATAAAATGGAACCCTAAGTACCATCCTGAGGCTAGACTAACACACCACTACCTCCCATCATAGGGATGACTACATGGCCACAGCTTGGACATGTCTTTCCATTTAGTCCATGGGCTATGTGACTTTACAGTCTCTTGCTAGGGGTCGCTACCATTTCTGAAGATGGTTCTTTCAAGACGAGTGTGCTCTGTTGACACCATTGCCTTCATATTGTTACTTCTTTGTTTCATACTCCCACATATATATTTATTTCTGCTATAACACCAAATTTTAGTACATTTTAGTAATTTAAAAAAATTGTACTCAAAATAACAGTGTTTACTGAGAAAATGTGGTTGACAGCTGTGCACTCAAAACCCATGCAACTTTCAATCACAACATTAACAAAAGAAATGACAATTGTAGCAAAAATAATACCATAATTTAAAATGTATGCTAAATTCCTAGTAACAAAAATTAAGTGTATAGAAAATATTTTTTTTAAAGTAGAGAAAGGATGTATATAGCTTGGTAAGAAAGAGTTCTAAGGAAAGACTAAGACCTATCAACTATGAACTCAAGGAATAAATGTCCAAAATTTCAGAACACTGCACATTTACTTCCAATTCAAAACATGTAGCCAATCTGTGCCAAAAGAAAAAATACAGGTCTAATGAGCATGGCATGCTGTTCTGCACTCTCCCGCAGCTTGCTGCATTTGTCTGGATAGTGTGCTCTGCCTTCAGAAACAATATTTAGTGGCACAAAATATTAGTATGTTGAGAAAATTGTGTATAAGTCTTGTATCTACTAATATATGTGGACTAATTTGTGTTACATGTTATATTAAAAATTCTGTTTACAGTATAACATATTATACAACAAATCACTCCCGAATTCTGTGCTTTGTTTTACATTGACTCAGTTTTTTAGATGCTTCCTACCTCAAGTATATGTTACAAAGACTGGACAAAAAGCCTGTCCAAGCACTGTGTTCAAGATGAACTCTTTCCACAACCAATTCTAGTTCCTTAACCAAGTTTTACTCTTCAACCCTCTCTTCCATTAAAAAGAGAACACTTGGTCCCTCAGATAAGTAGATGGGTTTCAAGTAAGTCTGACTAGCTCTCCAAAAGAAGCCTATGTGTATCCAAATTTGCAGTAGTTAGGTAATAGACCTTCATTCTAGGATTTCTGTACCACATTCGAAATTATATAATTCCACACTCATGCTGTAGGTCAAATTGTTATCATAAACACACGCTTTCTAGTAACACGGATATCATTCAAGTTCACAAATACTCACCAGACATCTGCTATGGCCTTGGCAATATAAATGCAACATTATTTACACATTAGGTGGTTTTCCAGCCAGCCCACCCACCTGTTTAAACCATAATGTAACTAAAATACAGTACTGGCAATAATGCAGAACCTAACACCAGGAATATCAGTTTTTGAGGGAAGGCACATTAACTGTTACAGATTAAATTGACATGTGGTCATTTTCTCCATACCTACTCCCCAAAATAATGATATCCTTCTTTTTTTTTAACCTGTCTACATTTTCCCCTCATCTTATTATTTTATCTTTTTTTAATTTAATTTATTGGGGTGATACTGGTTAATAAAATTATATAGCTTTCAGTTGTATAATTCTATAATTCATAATCTATTTGTTCACCACCCCAACTCAAGTCTCTTTGCATCACCATTTATTCCCCCTATATCCTCTTCTACCTCCCCCCAGTCCTTTACCCTTTCATAATCACCATGCTATTGTCTACATCTATGAATTTTTTTAAGAGAGAAGTTTTGGAGACTCAATCTAGGACCAACTTCAAGGACAACCCTTCACTGGTTTTCCTGTATCAAAAGAAAAGACAAATAAAATCAGGTGTTATCATTTGTAATTTGAAACTTCATAGAGATGATTGCAGGGTAAAATACAAAATAATGGATATTACAGTCTGGAAATTTGACATTTTTTTTCACCTCATAAACTCACATACATTAGCATACCACTCATTAATCACTAGGTAATTTTAAATAATTAAAGTCTATTCAGTCTAGAGGTGGCCATGTCCCTGAGGCAAAATTAAAGTGCAGCATGGAGCACTTGTGCAGCTTCAATTCACTGCATACCCTTACTCAACATCCCTATGCTCTGGGGATCTTCCACTCTCCGCAATAATATCCTGTGGGACTTGTCTCTGCTGTTGTCTTAAATGTCTGGCTTTTTACCATGCTTTGCCTAGACCAGATGTTTGAATTTGGCCCTGCTCCAGGGATGCAAGTGACATGCAGACAATCACATCACCAAATGCCCATCATACACAAGCACACTAATGAGAGATCTGCTTAAAGATGCTAGCTTGACACCTGCCACAGTTCTTCGAAACTACTTATTTCAGGCTGCCTCAGACAAGGAAAGTCCTCTCCACCAACAGATTTTACTTTCAAGTTGTTCTACAGTCCCTGTGGTTAGCCAACTGCCAGGTGATGGGTGGGGTGGGGAATGGTGTGGAAGAATCAGTATGAGTTAGGTCATGAGTGTGGCTAATGAGACTTATGGCTATTTCTCGGACTTCTTTTTATAGAGAAAGTTCCTGGCTACAGTGTAATCTTACACTTTAGTTCCAAACTTTAGCTGTGGTTTGGATGCAGAAATTATAAGGATGGTGTAGAGAATGGAAGTTCCTCACCAATGTTTAATTGAACCCAGAAAGATCCACAATGTTTACCAAGTTCTAGTTGAGACTCTGATGTTTATTATACAAATATAATTCCAATTGAGCATGATATCTATGAAAAGGATATTGTTCTTTATAGACTTTCAGTCTCTCTCAAGCACCCCATTATCCTCAAACAAACTTAAATAAATCCACTCTTTCATTGGCCGCCCTTTGATATCTGGTAATTTCTAGACTTGACATAAAATCATGTTGACTAGATATATTATTTTGATAAACTCCCTTAATGTTGTATTAAAAATACTATACTTGTGCAATTGAAAGACCTTAACCTATGCATACAACAGCCTGGGGCTACTGTAAACACCTGGTTTTAATGAAGCTTAAGGACTAATGGAGGAAGACTACAATGAACAAATTTAGCACAAAATTAAAATAGAGTATTGGAAAATTTAGTACTTTTTTCTTGAAAAGAGAAACATCTCTCTACCAGAGACAGATCTAGGTTTTCTCAGGCCAGAAACGTATACAAGTTGTGTACCTCTGTAATAAAAGCATCCACAATTATGAGTGCAAGCATGATCCCAGTGTCCCGGAAGAATTCTTGTAGATGGGAAGCCCTGATATTGTTTAATTAACTTCTCTCTCTGCTCTCCACTCATCTTTGCCCTCTCTCTCAATTCTAGGGTTTCCTAACATCCCCCACTCCTGAACTAGTTGTTAAGGGAGAATTCTAAAATTCCTTTTTTCTCTAGTATGCAGAATTATGCTTGTTTCCAACTCTCCATTGAAACTAGCCCTTCCCTTTTATAAGACAAGTGTTTTCAGAAAACTAAGCTCCAACTACTCTTAAGCTACTTTCACATCTTCATCCACATGGTTAACTCATAAAAAGTAGATACGCTCAATTTAATTAAATGACATAAAAAAAGGTTAATGTGAACTCATTAGCAGTTTCTGGCATATAGTCTATGTGTGACAAACAATAAATGATGGTGGTGATCATGTTGTTGTTAGTAGTTGTAAAAGCAGCAGTAATAGTTACTATTTAATACCAGAAGTAATTAGCATTACATGTACAGAACAGAGCTTTATTTCATCTTTTCTTTTTCTTTACACCTCTGTTCCATGCCACAATAATATCTGCTTTTTTGAAATTTTTATTTTTGGCCATAATAGGCAAACAGGAAGTAAATATGAACTTTTGCAGGAAAATGCCGTACTTTCAGGTACACAAATCACTATAGTAGCAAACATAGATACTTCAGAAATACAACTGGTGTGAGATTTATCCTGAGGTTTTGCTATATAAGTTGTTGCAAGAAGGTCGTTATGTTGGGGGAAAAGTCAGAATGGGGCCTCTTTTAGGTGGTAGTAGAGTTTACCTTAAATCTTTGTAGTTGTAGAGAAAAATATATTTCCTGAAGTTTCATGTGCAGTTGGTAGGACACTTAGTTTGGTCTACTTTAGTACTAAGAGATACTTAATACTCAAATTATAGAGTTATTGCTTAATGCAGGATGTGGAACTTGATGTATAATAAGAACTGTTATATAAATAGGAAGAGGTGAAATAGGTTATTACAGGCATAAATAACAATAGCAGAGTAGGAATTAATGACAAATTAGAGCTAACTCTAACTGATGTCATAAATTGGGTAATTTTTTAAATTTTTATTGAATTTATAAGTGTGACATTGGTTAATAAAATTACATAGGTTTCAGATGTACAATTCTCTAAAAAAAGGATCCGTATATTGTATTGTGTGCTCACTACCCAAAGTCAAGTAGCCAAGTCTCCTTCCATCAGCGTTTATCCCCCTTTACCCTCTTCCACTTCCCTCATCTCTCTTTCCTTCTGGTAATCACCATGCTGTTGTCTCTGCCCAAGAGATTTTTTATTTCTTTCTTAACCCCTTCACCTTTTTCACCCAGTCCCTGAACCTTTATGACCCAGCAATTCCACTTCTGAGAATATATCTAAAGAAATTCAAAACATTATGTCTATTGCAGCAATATTTACAATAGCCAAAATTTGGGAGCAACCACAAATACCCATCAATAGATGATTGGATAAAAAAAGCTGTGGTATATTTACAAAATGGAATACTGTTCAGCCATAACAAGAAAGAAATCTTACTATTCGTGACTGCATGGATGGACCTGGTGGGTATTATGCTAAGTGAAATCAATTGGATATTCTTGAATAGGCTCTAAGTTTCCTCCTTAAGTTTCTTTTAGTGTTGATGTTATACGGCTATTTATTGTGGTGATTGTTTTAGCATTACATCCACATGCCTGTCATGCATGCCCTTACCCATCACAACACGTTGGGCTATGCCACCTTCTTATTGAATAATATTTGCCTATTTTAATTTTAACTTAAGCAAAATACAATTAGGAAATAAATCTGCTTACAAATTAAAATACATACCATAGCCAACTCTAAGTGATTTTGGATCATTCAGTATTTAGGATTATCCACACCACTATTTCCTTCCAATTACATGGCTAAACAAAGATAATTTAAAACACAATCTCTATAAGTTGGGCATATTTAATAATTAAGGCAGGATCTGTGTTGAATTACCATTGATAATCAAAACTGATAATGTTGTTCAAGCTAATAATTTGATAAGATTAATCAAGAATATTGCAATTATTGAAGGCATTTTAAAACATAAAGCATGACCTCTTAAAATGATCTATTTTGATGGAAACCATAACGTTATTCTTCAACTTAGTCAATAAAAATAATATATTTTCTGAAATGTCAATAAGTGTTTACTGATGGTAATGCATCTTGCCTCTTTCTTCTATCACTATCTGACTTCTGTCCATGTTTCTTTTCCTCTTTGAACCTATAGGAACTCTTACTTTTGAAGGGGACATGAAGAGAGTGGTGGGAGAGGCGGGTAGGGTTTAATATTTGGTCTGGAATTATTCTTTAAGTAAATGAGACAGAGAAAACCCTTTACTTATGATTTAAACATTGCCTTTTTTGAATGGGTATCTTGAAGTAAGAATTTTATATTTGGTTGTGAATTGTTCTTAAATTTTTATATTTTTAAGCCAACTATTTTTGAAACACATATAGGTATTGATGCCTATTTAAAATAATAGGAACTTTTCTAAAGTATTAACAAGTTTAATATTTATCTTTATGATTCTACGAACCTCATAAGAAAGTAATTTTGTATTATAATAAGTATACTTCATAGTGCATTGACATTATGACCTATTACAGTTTAGTTTAGTAGTGTGATAATTACAACCACACTTTGTATTTAGAAAAATACATTGAATTATTCATTGTTGTGACCTTAGCTAATTAGTTGAACTCTCTAATTCCCAATTTCTTCACCAATAAAGTGGGAATAGTGGTATTACTTAAATCACAGTAATTGCTGTTAAGATTAAAATAGGTAATACTTAGAACAAATATTTGACTTTCTGTAACTGTTTAACTAAGTTGAGATGTCATTATTATCACTTTTTTTATTTCCAGTGTTGCTGATATGTTATCATTTTGACTAGGAAAATTATACTCCATAAAAATACGCATATATCAATTAGCACAACCTCTGGCATATAGAAAGCACTCGATAATTATTTGTTTGCTGTTTTTTGGTGTCATAAAGTATAAAATGCTTAGTATTGTATGTGGTAAGTATTCAAGAAAGGACAGTATTCTATTGTGTTTCTTTGCAACATGCAGATATCTCTGGGAAGACTGTGTGGCCTATTGCAGGGTGCTATCATTGTTCATGTAACGAGACCTAAGTGTCTATCACTCCTCTGCTAATTCCCATCTCTGTGCCTTGTACAATAATAATAATAAACACTGGAGGAAACGTTGACTTGCCCAAATGAGTGTCTTCAATTTAAAAAACAGGTGTTTCTCAAGCCTGCCCCCCCAGTTTGTGTCATTTTAATGGGCCTCTGCACCTGTCATTGTCTTGGAGCTATTTTACAGTGCTGTAGATTGTAGATAACTGATGACCATGCAAATAATTATTTTTCATAGACATGAAAATATATCTTGTTCCAACAAAATACAATTGATATTCCTCCCTCTCTATGAAGTACACTGGTTTTGCAACTATTTGTAAAATTATATTATTATTATTTGTTTGTGTACGGGGGTGAGGGTTGCGTTGGGATGTGGGGTGTTTGAATTCTCTAAGGAACAAGTTGTAATATCTCACTGGTTCCCTCATTAATTAGTAACAAGTAAAATATTTGACAAATGTGTACCTTATATCTGTAAAAGAGGTAGGATTATATTATACTCGCTTCTAAAAATTACCCTTTTACACACTCAATACATTTTAGCCACTCTTACTGCCAGAACTGTTGTAAACATTTTTTTTCATATATTAATTTTAAAAGTCTAGTGTGCTACACTCTGGATGTATGATGTTCTTTTGAAGACTCTTAACAGATGTGCTCAATCCAGTGTACCACAGAAGGCCAAGACTATAAATGTGGTTAAAATAATAAGTTTAGAATTTCTAGTTGTTTGACCATGCGCAAATCACTTATATTTTCTCTCTCAGGAAATGGAGATAATAACTTCTGACTCATGGAATCGTTGTTGAGATTGATTGCGATAGAAGGGAAATGAATTTAGCTCAGTACCAAGCACTTCAGCGAACATTAGTTACCTTTATTATGGAAATTCAGTTTCTGACCAAAAGTGGCTTTCACTCCTCAACAGTTCTCATACTTGGCTGGTGTTTCTTAGACAAAACTCTAGTCCTACCTATTGTACCACTCATTTCCTAGATTGCTTTATTTTGGGGGTTTTTTACTTTTTTAAATTATTTTAAACATGACTAGAGTATCAAAATGTTTAATACAAACGCTATTTTTATTCTGAGTATATTCTTCAAGCTAAATATCTCCTCTTCATCTGATTTTAAAATGGCTTGTTTCCCGGAATCTTTATCTTCCTGGTTGTCCTACAGTTTGTAAAGGTCATCCTCAATATCTTGTACCTAGAAGTTAATACCAAATCCTAGTTGTGATCTGAACTAAAAGATAGTGCTAGACCACCACTGATCAAGGCTATATTTTCAAGAATTTAATCCAAGAGTACTCTAGGTTTATTACCTGTGATATTACATTTTGGCTCCTTTTGGTTATAGCCAACTAACACATTCAAATCTTTTTTCCACTTATTCATTTACTTGCACATTTGACATTTTCAGTCCAAAGTTAGAAATTTACCTCTGTCACCTTTGATAATAGGATGGTCAATAGTTTATGTAACACACTTAATACAAAAAAGCAACCCTTTAAAGTTGGTGTTCTTATGGACTCAGATCAAGGATATGAAACATGTATTATTTCCTTTTGGCAAGTAGGAGGTACTCAATAAATGTTAGAAGTTTCCTTCAGCCATTGAGCACTTAACCTCTAATTTAATGCTTTCATAATCATTGCCATTGAAAATCTCGCAGGAAGCTGACCCCAGTTGCACTCTAATCTTCATTTGGCTAGCCACAATTGACCTATTGTGCCTATAGGAAAAAAGCATCATATAGCTTTCTATTTATGCAGCTACTATATTTTTTTATCCAGTGGGAAAAGTATTAAGTCATATTTCTTCATCCGTAGTTTGCTTTCAACTTGAATGCTAAAAGTCAATTTGCATTTAGTCACTTTAACTATGTAGAACTTGAGAGCTCTGCTTCACAACACTACTGTTTCTCCCAGTTCAACTTTATAAAGCACTGTTAGTAATAACAAACTCTTTTTTAAAATTTTTTAAAATTTATTCTCAGAGAGAAGGGAAGGGAGGGAGAAAGCGAGAGAGAAACACCTGTGAGTGAGAGAAAGAAACATCAATCGGTTGCCCTATAACCACCCCCAACCAGGAACCCAACCCTGGCAAGGACCCCAGGAACTGAACCAGTGACCCCAGTTTCTAGAGCGATGCCCAACCCACTGAGCTACACCAACCAGGGCAGACCCTTTTTTTGTTTTCTTCAAACTCAATTAGAAGATCCACCAGAATAACGAGGTATATAATTCTAGAAAAATATGAAGAAGACATAATGCCTTTCTCTGAGGACAAGGTAAATAAAAATATCTAGGGTTATTTTTTTGTTTTTGTTTTTGTTTTTGTTTTTTTAGACAAAAATTTCTGGAGCACTTTTATCTTTGGTAGTAAATTGTGCTTTTCAAAAAACATCTGTCCGAGTCTTAATCTCCAGTAGCTATGAATGTGACCTCATTTGGAAACAGGTCGTTTCAGATATAATTAAGGTTCTTGGATGAAATCATCCTGAATTTAGAATGGGCTTTAAATCCAAGGATGGTGTCCTTATCAGAGCAAGGAGAGAGACTTGATCACACAGTATACAAGATCGCACAGATGGAAGCAGACTTGTGTTATGCTGCTGTTGTAGAAACCGAGGTATGCTAAGCCACCACATGCTCCAAGGTGCAAGGAAGAAATTACCTATAGAGACTTCTGAGAGATTGTGGCCCTGCCAACACCATTTTTTTTTATACTACTAGCCACCAGAAATGTGAGAGAATAAATTGTTGTTGTTTTAAAAGCCACCATGTCTGTGGTAATTTGTCATGGCAGCTCTAGAAAACTTACAGAGTAGCCCCACTCCCCATCTGCGGTTTTGCTTTCCACAATTTTAGTTATCTGCAAACCGCAGACAACATTTCTGAAAAATATTAAATGGGAAATTTCAGAAATAAACAATCTGTAAGTTCTGAATTACGCTCTGTTCTGAGTAGTGTGAAGAAATTTTGTGTATCCCACTGCATCCTGCCACGCAAGTCATCTCTTTGCCCGGTTTGTCCAGTCTCTCCACACTGCCTTATACACTCCCAGCCCATTCGTCGCTCAGCAGCTGTTTCTTCAGTTTGAGATCCACTGTTGCGGGATCACAGTGCTGGTGTTCAGATAACTCTTATGTACTTAATAATGGCCCTAAAGCACCACAGTAGTGATGCAGGCAGTTTGGATATGCCAAAGACAAACCACAAAGTGCTTCCTTTAAGTGAAAAGGTGAAAGTGCTTGATGTAATAAGGCAAGGAAAAAGAAATGTATGCTGAGATTGCTAAGATCTATGGTAAGAATCTTTTGTCCATGAAATTTTAAAGAAAAAAAAAACGTCTTCTGAGAGACAACATTCATATAACTTTTATTAAAGAATATTATTATAATTGCTATATTTTATTATTGTTGTTAATCTCTTACTGTGTCAAAGTTACACATTAAATTTTATCATAGGTATGTATGCATAGGATAAAAACAATGCATATGGAGTTCAGTGTTAGCTGAGGTCTCAGGCATTCACTGGCAATCTTGGAATTTATTCCCTGCAGATAAGGGGATTACTGAGCATTTATAGGCATTCTTAGTCAACCAATATGGCAAAGGAGTAGTATCAACTTTCTGTGTAAATTCTCAGTTTCTACATGTAACATTTGCTGAGAAAGAGAGAGAGAGAAAATAGATGCAGGTGATCTACCATTGTAGAAACTTTAACCAGCCATACTGAAAATGTCATTTATTTTTACATTTTATTCTTTTATTTCACAGAAATTTATTGAGCATCTCAATACATTCTGATAATCTGTTGAATAAACCATGAAACACAAACACATATACAAATTCCTACTTAAAGGGAGTTTATATTCTAGGCAAAGGTTAATGGAAAATAAATTGTAAATTATAGAGCATAGTTAGGAGAGTAGGTAAAAACAGGATTGTATGAAGAGATGTGATTATAAATAAAATAACATAGACTTTAATGAAATGAAATTTGAAAAAAGTCTAAAAGGACATGAGTGAGCACAACATGATTTTTTATTAAGGGAAATAATTCTGGTCAGAGGGAATAGCCAGTGCAAATGCTCTGAGTTGGGGGCATGATTAATATGTTTAAGAAACTGAATGAGGCGAGAATGGTGGTGGAAATCAAAATACTATTGGGACTTTACTCTGAATGAAATTCATGCCATTGGAGAGTTCTCAAGACAAGAGAAACATGACCAGATTCATGCAAAAAAACAAAAAAACAAAAAACGGGTGTTTTTAATCTTTTTTTTTTTTTTTGCCATGAACTCCTTTGGTGAATCATATGGACTTTTCGGAAGAATGTTTTAATGTTCATAACATTAAGTGCATAGAGGATACAAAACAAACCACAGCACACCTTTGTGATGGAGTAGAATATGTGATTCACAAAAAAATCTAACAATGTGTGCATTAAACACTAATTTTGAAATCACGATGGATGTAAATAATATTTCAGGATATCTATGGCAACTTAAATGTGACTTGAAAATACCTTTAATTTCTTTTCGTGATCAAAGCATAGATATTGTTAATACTTTTATGGCTTGTTGCCTATATTCATAATCAGTGACTAGATTTCCTTAATTCTACCAAGGTTAATAACCATCGGTTAATATGTATGTTGTAGTGAATCAAGAATAGAAGCAGAGAGCCCTGGCTGGTGTGGCTCAGTGGATTGAGTGCAGGCCTGCAAAGCAAGGGGTCGCTGGTTTGGTTCTCAATCAGGGTTGCCAGGTAGGTCCTCAGTAAGGGACACGTGAGAGGCAACCACATGCTGATATTTCCCTCCCTCTCTCTTTTTCCCTCTAAAAATAAATAAATAAAATCTTTTAAAAATTTAAAAAAAAAACAGAAGCAGAGATACTAGTAATCCATGTATCATATAATTTAATGCAGACTTCATTTTATCACTTAGAAATATAGAGATCTCTATGATGATGTGGCTATTTTAATATGTAACTGCAAATATATTGTCTTCATGTTTAAATGTAAAACAGAGAAAAAGCAATTGTTTTAGTTCATATTGAACTGCTGCCCTTCATGTCAAGTCTGACAATTATACATACAATTATGGAGAAAGTAAGATTTTGTTCCCCAACAAGCCATAATATAAATATATCCATATCTGTCATTTCTAATTCTGTTTTCTGTATGTATTGGGTGTGTCAATGAATGACCAATTATTCCAGATTCAAGGTGATAATGACTCCATCTTACCTCAGAACATAATTATTTGGGAGATACACACACAAACATACACATATATTTTATTTCCCCATTTATGATACACATTTTTCTTCTATATTTAAAGGGAATCTAGATTTAAAAAATAACTCAATTTTGTCAAACTATTGTCAATAACTCTGCTTTTGCTACATTATTTCAGTTATACTTGTAAACCAAGACTAACATGGTTAGTTTTCAAAAGGAAATACACCTACATAAATTTATACTGAATCTTTCTTCTTATGTGGAAAAGAAAAAAAACTCATAAAATTTCAACACATATTATTTAAGGTATTATAAATATCTTAATCTCATGGAGGTCTTGTTTTAAGTTGAAAGCAAACATAATCCTGTACCTTAAAACAAAGAAAGTTTTGGGTTAATTTTCAATGTTTTGGTCAAATTATTGAAAAGCAAAGGGATCTATTTTTAAAATGTCATAATATAACTAATAATCCAAGAATAATTTTAGTCACCTAATTACCTATGGGCAACATAATTTTGTAGACCTCATTCAAATGGTTCCTTCTTTCAACATGTGCTGGATGGCGCTACCCTTTATGCTTTACATCATAACACTATACAATTCAGTAAATATATACCCACATGTGATCACAAAAAAGTTCTATTAATTATGTGTGTGGCATTAAACATAGGAAAAGTACATTCACTTGATTGTGATTTGTATACTTGCACTGTTGTGTGTGCTTAATCCACATTTCAAAACATCTAGCTACACCAAAGGAAATATAGCTTGTGGCTTTCCTTTTTCATCCACATATTTTTGCTGCTTTTGTAAAAGGCATCAACCTAAGACTTGTCCTTGCCACAGGCTGTGAAAGATAGTACTTTGAAGGTTATTTCTTTTTTTTTTTTAAATCCAATAAGGCATGCTGTGAGAAAGAAGCTGAAGACCCTTCTTCCTTTAAAAAAGTAAGAACCTTTCAAGCAGGGTTAAGACACAGTAATAACAGCAGACCAGTATAATTTCTTAGAAAATTCTATATTAAAATTATGTATCTTTCCATATTTCTATTGATATTCTAAATAGAGCTTGAGATTTAAAAGTTGGGAACATAACATATGAATCAGCTTAACATTTAAGAACATGCATTATTAAAAAGGTGTTGTTAAAATGTCATATTGTAGGAACTACATTAGCATTGTTTTAAAGGTTAGTTATATTACATGTGTCTTTAGATTCTCAAGAAATCTATAAAATGTAACTATATATACATATATGTATGTTTCATATCTGCAAACATTTTATATATACAAGCATATATATACACATGTACACACACAAATATGTATGTGTATATATACACACACACATTTAGATTTGCTTGTATGTATTAAATACATATAGAGAGAGAGACAGAGAGACTATCATTTTACAATAACAGAGAGGTATTGGCCCTGCCTAGACAGTAAGTGGATAGACTGAATGTAGTGATTTGGTAAATTGCCTTTATAGCCTAACAATCAAGAAAATATAGGAAAGCTTTTCTGCTGCTTTGGCCGAAAGTGGTTCTTTGCTGGATCCATATCCTATTTCTGTTGACCCCTTGAATAGGGAGGCTCAGCTGTTCTCTGCTTTCATGTCTTATCTCATTTTATCCTAACGACTCTATAAAGGCACATATTATTCTCTCCAGGTTATGGGTGATAAAACCAAGGGATTGAATGACTTCTATAATGGCACGCTACTATACTTTCCACCTTTAGAGTGCTTTGATTTCCACAGCATTTTCAGTGTTTGTCCATGGAAAGTGGGATTGAGGACTATCTGCATTAGAATCAAATCACTTGGGATTACTTGTTAAAAAGCAGTTTTCTGATAACTGCTTGCATCTTGTCAAAGCAGAATCTACGAGAGTGGATAAGGAAATTTGCATTCCACACAAACAACTTATGTGATTATTTTGTTTAGTAAAAAGGCCAAGTTTATGGCTAACAGTAAATAAGCCCCAGATCTTAGACTGCGGAGTCATTGCCTAGAGCCTTGCTTCTCAAAATGTGGTATATGTACCAACAGCATTGGCATAACCTAAAGGCTTGTTAGAAATGCAGAAAAGCGGGCCCCTTAGCTGAGTGCTAACATGATCTCCGGGTGAACCATGTGCATATTCAAGTGTGAGAAGTGCTGCCTTCAGACTTTTTCATTATTCACTCCATGTACTGTTTTCCAAACTCTCCTTAATAATAACCACCTGGGGGCACCTGTCATCCATATCTGTCTCCAGACCTCTCCCTAAATATTGTTGCTCTAGGAGTGGGGAGATGTCTGGAATCTGTATACATAAAAAGCACCCCAGGTGATCATTATCATTGGGTAAGTTTGAAAAACACCACTTTCATTATCTCTGATAAAATTCTCTGCTGTACGTTCTTTGACGGTTGGAATCTGGGATTGGTGTTTTAGTTATTGATCAGCACTTGCAGCAAATGATCCATGTCTGCGCAGTGGCAGCGTGGGATGGGCATGAGGAGCACAGGGACACAGGAGCCAGGAGGCCTGGCTGTGGGCCTGGCAAAGATGCCTCACACTATGTCCCTTAGTGTCCACATTTGTAAAATGAGGGTAATAATGATATATACTCCATAGGTTACTGTGAAGAATTAGCGAGTTTTTATGAAAAACACTGAAAACAGTTAATACGGTTTCCCTGCTCTCACTGATGCCTAGCCTCCCTCACAAAGCCCCTTTATAGCTCAGCCCTTCCTTTTGTACTTTCCCCCCTCCAAATTCTGCAGAGTGTCTCTTTGCCATCCTTCTTTCCTGAGAGCAACACTTGACTTGTGAATTTAGATTCCTATGCTCTGAATTCATTTTCCTCTCTTCTTCTCCTCCCATGCAGGCAAAAAGTGCATGTTTGAAAGTTTGGATATGAAAGTGAGTGGTTTTTAGACCTTGTACCCGAGAATCAACAGCAGCTGTTTCAACTCGATCCCAGGCCAGGTGGGCTTTGCGGTCCCCACCTTGTAACTGGGAAAAAACCTCAAAAAAGCAATGAGATAAGCAAAGACACAGTGGAAGAATCAGCCAAATATTGAACAACACTGACATAAATGATTTTATTTACGTCAATAGCCCTGTGAAGACATTTCGTAGATGGGTTAACTGACAGAAAGATTGCGTGTACCCTCCAAGGGCACACAGAGTAGGGGCATGAGGTTCCTGATTCCAAAGGCAGTTCTAAAAGAGCTAGTGCTTTTTCCCATTAAAGCTGTGTATTCCCCATATTTCAAAAAAGGAATCCAGGATGTACAGAGAATGAAATACTGCGCAAAATAAAACATTTTAGAAAAAAAGGAGAAAGCTGATAAAGAAGTTAATATTGTAACAAATTTGAATGCTTACAGTGGGTCAGGCTTTATGGGTTTTGCATATATTAACTCATCCAATCTCTGAAGTATTATTTGTTATTATTGTAGTCCTCATTCTGAACATAATGGACTTGAGAACCCAGGATGTTAAGTAAACAGCCCAATGGTACACAATAAGGGGGGGCGCTGTCATTGCAAAGTAGGGAGCCCAAATCCAAGTCTGAGCTCTTAACCACTGCACTAGGCAGCCTCCCCAGTCCGGAGGTACTAAGTGCATCTTTAGCTTTAAGCTACTGGACAGTTAGGGGCAAATGGGAATCTATTAGAAATTCAACCTTTGGGTGTTTTGTTTTGGTTTGTTTTGTTCTGTTTTTTGCCAAGGGTAGACGTATCAATTTATCTGAAGAAATATTTGTCAAGGGTTCCATTTAGCGAGGATTTTTTATATGTTATGAACCATTTCCCTCTGATTTAATTCTGCTTCCCACCACTACCACTCGTTTCCGTTAGATCTCCACAGACCCAGAAGGGAGTGATGATGTACAGCAATAGTACTGACAGTGCTGGGCAAATATTTTTTGAATCAGTGAAATAGATTTTTAATATTTAAACATTGTAGGATACTTGAATTTCTGCAGGTTTAGTTGGAAGAAAATGGGAGTTGAAACGAAAGGAACTTTGAGTGTGTCACAGAGAGCGTCCCTCCACAGCTCCCAAAAACTGTTGGCAAGGGCCGTGGCAACCCTTCCAGCGTTTGGACAGGATGAATCACCGCTTTTGGCAAGTGCCCTTTACACCTCCTTTCCAGTTTTTAAAATAAACCATATGGCTTAGAAGAAGGCTAGCTCTAAGATACCAGTAGACTGATCTGTTCTAGTTACACATTGGTGGGGGATTATTTTAAGAAAAGGTGTACCCATTAAGACCATTCTTGGGAATCCAGGAAGAGGCAAGGGGCAAATTATCTGAGAGTCATTGTTCTGGTTCTTCACAGTAATTGAATTATCTTCTGGCTCATGAGAATATTGAAACCCAGCCCATTTGCATTTTGTTTAATTTTAGCTTTCCTGTTCCCTTACTGTGACTTCTATAATTTGGATCCAACTAAATTAACTTTATCTCAAAAGTCTGTTTCTTCCACAATGTGGGTGGGGTTAATTATACCCTACTACGTAGCTAGGATTTATCATGACTCTAGAGCAGGCAGTTGTGTATCTATTCCTCTCTCATTCTAAATGTGATATTCCTGGAAAGCAGTTACTTTGATTTTCTCAAAAAAAAACAAACAACAAAAAAAAAAAAACCCAGTGCCAATAGAGGGCTTAACATAAATGTGATAATTATTAGTTGAACAAGTACCTCATCAAATAAATCTGAAAAAAAAATGCCCATCGTTTTCAGTAAGGTAAACACACAGGATCTGTAACTTACAAGCACAAGATAAGAAATTAGGCTTCTGTGACAAGTACATGCTCCACATCAACTTGGGAGTTCAGCTGTGACCTGTTGTTTTCCTGACTGTTGTGCTGTAGGCAGCACAAAACAAGTTAAGCCCTCACAGCTGGTCATGCTGAAAAGGGAACGGGCTTGTCAATTTCAGACACACCAAACAGCACTTAGGACAAAAGGGGAAATCTGACATGCTCCTCTCCTTCAGGGTACCTATGTATTCATTGCTCTATCCACCTTGTTTACTCACCATCACTTTCACCCACTGCAATCAAGCAGGTCTGTCTATAAAAATTAGAGAAAGCACATCTGCTGGATTTAGAGCCAAAATGCAAAACTGATAGAAACAAAGGAAAAAATACTGTATCTAATTTGAGTCTACCATTTTCTGTACATACATGATCTTTCTGAATTTTCATGTTTTCATTTTATACATGAAAAAAATGAGCTGAGAGAGGCTAAGTGATTTGCCTATGATGACACAGCTAGGAAGTAGCAAGGGTAGATATTTAATTGCAAATCTTTTCTATTCCAAATCCTAGGATCAATTCATCTGCAGAATTGATCCTTCTATTATAACAAATTTATAATGAAAAGTAGAGACCCAGCAGAATACATCTCATTCAGTTGTCAAGATACACCTGAGAAAGGAAAGATTCGAGAGGATGAAAACTCAGAAGAATCGCTGAAGTGAATAATAATCGCTACAATAATAAAGTTGAGCCTTCCAGTGATATGAGAAACCAGTTTGGAAGAGCACAAATTATAACTGCCATT
This sequence comes from Pteronotus mesoamericanus, assembly GCF_021234165.1. Classification (NCBI taxonomy): domain Eukaryota; kingdom Metazoa; phylum Chordata; class Mammalia; order Chiroptera; family Mormoopidae; genus Pteronotus; species Pteronotus mesoamericanus. The sequence goes on along the minus strand of NW_026555245.1, from coordinate 25,574,698 downwards.
CTTCTATGCATTGAACTTTTCACACAATGCCATTTTCACTAAATTCACCCTTACAAAAACCTTAAAACATTGATTCTTCCCATTTTACAGATAAGATCAATGAGATACAAAAACTTAAAAAGTTATATGTAAGGCCAAATGAAAAGTAAATTAACTAGGATCCAGGACTTTCCCATGTGTTGAGTCCAGGATGACACTTGATGCCCAAATTAAAACTTTTCACGCATCAAATGCAAAACAAATAGCATTTCAATTTGTGAGGGTCTGTTTAAAAGATTTCACTAAAATTTTGGTTAAGTGTTAGTTTTATTACAAATCAACAATAGGGGAAATTACAAAATTATGTTTTCATGATAAAATTCTACTTAGTATTTAAAGATTGGAGCTAGTCACTACTTTCTAACTATGAGTACTTTTTCTCAAAATTAACCAGGAATCATTTCTGTGTTAAGTGATTTGCTCTCATAAATTTTTGCCAGCTTCTCCTGATTACACAGGCCGATTCTGTAGGCTTTTTTTTTTAACCTTGATTAATGTGTAAATTGAGACAAAATTGCCCATCTCCCTGCCCCCATTTAAAAAACTCAAGCAAGCAATCTTTCTTGTTTTTTTCTTTCTCCCTTTTTTCTTTTAAGATTCTCTTTTTTTCACTCTCAGGTTGACTCTTCCATTAATTAGGACTTTTTTTGTTTGTTTTTGGGGGGTGTTTTTCCCCCTCTGATGGAGAGTGAGAGACAACTGCATTACAATGGAAAGCACACACATTTCAATGAGACAAGTAGATACAAAAGCATTGTCACACCACTTCACAGTCAGGCGATGTTGAACAGAGGACTGAACCTCTCTGAGATACTTTTCTCAACTGACAGAATGACAACAATAGTAATAACCCTACAGGGTGGTTATGAGCAGTAACATTTCAAGTTCTGTGCAAATTGAATATAGGAGGTACTTAATAATTAGACCTAATGGTATAGATGAAAAGAGTTGCATATGCTGCCTTTTCAACTTTGAGTCAGTAAATACTTAATAGAAAGTTTGTGGCAAGGTGTCCTGACCCTCCTAAAGGGAAATGCAATCTATCCTTAAAGATTAAAAAAAAAAAAATCGATGAACAACCCCATCTACTTCATTCCTTAGCCAAAACATTAGATATTTGACATCATCTTTGAGAAAATAAACTTTTCTTCATTTTTTTTTCTTTTAGGCATAAGTCATTGTCATATATCAGAAAAGTACTTGCAAGAATCCTAGGATTTTGACATTTTGGGGCTGCTTGTCCTTGTTTTTTTTATTCCTGTCACCATTATTCTTGAAAATAGTTTCCTTGCAACAATGAAAAATATATATAACCAGTGGTACTTTTTCCAGCTCCTGTTTTCCTCCATGAATTTCATAAAAATGGACCCTAGAGGCCTGGCTGTATCAACCACAAGGAAAATTGCCATAGAAATATTATCAGACACCCGTCACTCAGCTGTTTGTCAGATATCTATAACAGTAGTGAACATATCCACTTAAATATGACTTGGGTCAAAAAAGATATTCGTATTAATAGTTAGGTAGTCAGTACCTCAGTAGGAAAATCTGAACTAAGTTGTTAAGTAAAAGTAGATTATTTATATTTACCATGTTTTATATTTTTCAAACTTCATTAAGACTTTCTTCGGCAGGAATTCATTTAGAATAGTAGGTACCTGGTAGGATATTTATTTAATGCAGTGGGATTTGGTAATTACAATAACACATGCAATTTAATTTTATTTCTTACAACAACAAAAAAAAACTTGACACATTTTATTAGGAAAAATTATTTTATCCCCCATAATATCTATTAGCCAGACATTTTAACATTAACTATGCCCTTAGTTACCATCAAATCAGCTCACTATTCTCACCTGCCATCTTTCTCCATCCCAGTGAGAATACAATAGTCTTCTCTCAGTAACAAACTTTCCAGAGTCAAGAAAAAAAATAAATATAACACCAGAAAGCAGTTGCTTGTAGAAAAATTATTTTTAGCCTCCTATTTAATTTCTTAAGGGATCAGTTTTTGATAGATCAGAGTCATCTTTAAATCATGAAAATGCAAATGCTATTTTAATCCTTGTGGTACTGGAGGTACTGTGATTTTTAAACTAGTGAATTTGGAAGAGTCCCTTCCACCAGTAAGCTGAATATATTAGGATTGACTAAATTATACTGCAATAACAACTACAGAAGAAAAAAAACTCATAGGTTCAAATAACAAGGTTTATTTCTTGCTGGTGGTACATGTCCATGCGAGATTGGTTTCACTCCAAGAAGTAGGCTGATGGAACATCTACCAATGTCACTTTTTCTCATAAAGTACTATCCTGAACTAGTCAAATATGCTCTCTCAACCACAAGGGAGGAAAATACTTGTAATTCTATCATTTGCCTCAAAATGCGGAGAAGCAATCCTAGCTGAATGATCAGATCGATGACTACCACAGTAAGGAAATTATTAATAATACCAGATATAAAGGGTAATGTTTTTGAGTAGGTTAAACTAAGGAAGCTGAAAGTATAGGTAGACAATGGAGAAAATGTCTTCACGGAAAATCCAGACTGAACAATGAGTTTAATTATATTGCAGGTAGCATTTCAGTCCCAATGTCTATATTTTCTCGTCCTTAATGCAATACATGTTTATTGAGCACATACTCCATGTAAGCCATTTACCAGATACTATGTAGATAAATGGATAAAAATTCCATGGGTCTATATTCAACTTATGTTTAGTAAACATTTATTGTGTTAAGAATTGTGCCAGGTACTATTATGTGTATTTCCTTATGTATTCTCACTACAAATAAAATAAAGTTGATGTTATCATTCTTGTGGGACAGATGAGAACACTGATTAAGAACAGAGCACAAATGTACTATGGCTTACAGAGCTAGTAAGTGAGAGAGTTAATCAATATACCCTGGTTAGTATTTTGTTCTCTATTTCAATTTTCAGCCAAGTCTATTTTTAGTCCCATTTTCCATTAGCCTTAAAATTTTAAGGTTAATTTATATGTTCTTCCCCAAAACATGTATTTTCCTATTTTACATTTTCATTAGCCCTCAGAATACATTTTTTTTCCTTAGGTTCAACCACATTATCCTCTTTGATTTCTTCCTCCCCCACCTTTAAACAGTTAAAAGCTTATCCTTCACAATGGTTCATGCAATTTTTCCTTCTCTGTCAATCTCGCTATTAAAATTTTGTCCTTTATGACATCATTTCCAAATTTTTGTTGTTGCTTCCATTCTCCTTTCCCTTTCTGTATGTCATTTCCAACGGTTTTGGTTACATATATAAATGTATGAATATATATATTTGTATATATAATAGCTGACATTCATGTTCCTCTATATCTTGGCCTAATGCTCCTCATCCTGCTCATTTTCCACTGTGTCTTAAAACAAAAACAACTTTCATTTTATTCCAAATGGTCCTTTATTTTTTTTATAAATGCACCTCAAACATTTTTATCACTGTCTCCTTGACCATGCTATTCTTTTCATCTGGATTATTTTTTCATACTTCACCTATTGTGTTAATCCAAGATAAAATTCACTGTTTTTCTTTAACAAAGTATTCTGTATCCCATTACCATCTCAGTAAATTGTGTGTGTGTGTGTGTGTGTGTGTGTGTGTGTGTGTGTGTGTGTGTGTTGCTGTACTGAGGTGGAGGCAGGCTTTGGTCCCGCAGAGCCTCTCTGGGTTGTCATGGATGGGGAAATGAAAATAAGCCATTCCAGACACTTCCTTAGTTTTCCAGGGAAAGGGGATGGAGATTCCCTCTAGTGGAGAAGGCCCTGAGCCCCTGGTGTCCAATGGCGTTTATTGAAAGGGTTATCAGTGGGGGCTAGGTGGTAGGAATGTACATGTGATCTTATTACATCAGTATGTTAATGTTTACAGAGAACAGATGATGGTTTGAAGAAAACAAATGGCAGTAACACACAGATTTACATGGGTCCAAGATGAGACGAGTAAACATGAAAGTACCAAATGGTTTAGGGTCAGGGTATATGAATAATGTAAATTTCCTTCACAGCATGGGCCAGCCATCACATGCTTCAAGGAATTTACCTCTAGGCCTGATTTCCCCCAGGAACCGCCCAATCCAGTGTAGGGCTGCCTCCAGCAGTGCTTCCAGTCAGAGCCAGGAGGGCGGAGCAGAGCGGCCAAGAGATAAGGAGACTGCTTCCTGATGGAATGAGGGCTCTGGCCATGTCAAAACCAAGGGGAGAGAGTATTTTGCCTTTTTTACGTGTCCCCCAAGTCCTTCCCTGGCCCCTATGCAACTGTGCCTGCCTTAGGTTGCCTCTGCCATGTGGGGTCTTTCCTGTCATTGACTAACCAGCCATTCTCTGGGGCCAAGCAGAGTGATGTGAAGGAAGCAGGGCCTGTGCCCCTGCCAGGGGGACAGGTTTTGTTTCTTCAGGGGCCTATTTTCCCAAGGGGCCTCCTTGCTCAGCTCCAGCCTCCAGGCCCTCTCGCCTGTCGACAAAGCTACAGTTCCTAAAACCAGACGGGATGATTCCCAACACTGCACTTTTTATTCCCTGAACTAATCAGTAAGCACACATTACTATACCTGGGACCCACAACTTTTAACCATTATAGACTGATTTCTTGTACGTAATACAACAGGTAGACTATAAACATCAATGTGGCCCAATTACTAAAATGATAACTTTCTGAAAGCCAAGTAAACAGTTGAAAAATTGTTGGCAACATTTTTAAATGCAGGTCATTTCTAACATCAAAATTTCACTTCAAGGTGACCTTAAAGATTGTGGCCAATCTAATTTTCTGCATGAACTAGTGGTAGAGAATAAGCTCTGTTAGAACATTGGTGGTCTATTAAAAACTGTATTGGAAATGCTTTAGAATTTATTTAATACAATGGAATTATGTGCAAGGTTGAGGTTGGCAGAGGGGGAACAGGTTACCAAAAAATGTACTTTTATGTTTTAAAGAATATGTGGTAGACCAAGATTCCTGTTTCTTTTCTGAGTACTCACCCCCGTGTAGTTATATGTGGCTCTGAGATTTGCTAATACAAGGTGAGTGAAGGTGATGTGTGTAATTTCCATGACAGAGTTAAGAATCTGTTTGCTCCCTTCTCCTGCTGGCAGAGTTCCTTGAGACATTTATTCACATGGTAGAATCATAAAATAATGGCACAACTATCAGATCGGGACCACGCATTACTACACTCTGCCTTTTGTTGTACTGTTTTTGTTATAAAAATATTGGCAAGTGTTTCTGGAGCTTCTTGTGTAAGATAATAATTACGCAATTAGCATGCTAGTAATTCAGATACCTTTGATGTTAACAACGTAAAATTTTAGAAAATAACAAATTAGCCAAATGAACATTGTTAGAGTGAAAGGTGAGGAAATTACCAATTGTCAAAATCATAGGGCTACAAAAACTTGAAGGAATCATCCAGATTAACCCCTGCATCTTACAGATGAAGAAGTGGAAAGCCATATAAAATGTGCATAAAAATGGAGAGGCAAGACTCCTGTTTTCTTGCTTCCTAATCTCAGATAGTACTTGGTATATAATGCTTCTATTGAAGGAATGGCATTTCTCTCTTAATTTAGCTTTTGTCTAGCTATGTAGCTAATTTAATTAAAAGTTGTGTTGCAACCCTCATCAAAATGGTAGAGTAAAACGGACTAGGTCATTAAGAGCACGCTTCAATAACACATACCAACTTTTACCTCATGACTGTCATGTGGTTGTAACATGATGGGCCACTGACTACTACTATTCTGTCAAAACTATTTGAGTGCCAACTGCGTACTTTGCTAATCATTAGGAAAAACACAAAATAAAAAATCATAATAACCTTCATCCTCAAGGATTTCTCAGTCTAATGGAAAACAGAAGAAGCTTCCATTATAAAACACTATATGTAGTGATAATTCAGAGTATATTCTAAGCATTTGGGGAGTCAGAGGGGAGGCTGGTTCAGGAAAGATATTTCAAAGGAAGCACTAGTTGAATTAAACTTATAAGAGCAGCTTTCCAGATACACAAGGGGAAGAAAATGTGTTCTGAAGCCCCTGCTTATGCAAAGGCATTGAAAATTGGATTTTGTGATGCAGCTGCCGAGGAATGAGCGTGGCTGGGATGTGCCACAGGGAATGAATCAGGAGATTGAGGCAGGAACGTGGTTCACGCTAAGCCCCAGTATAACAAACCTTTGTCTCAGACTTGGGATGACCCCACCTACACACTGGATTTAAAAATACTTTTCAAAAAATAATTTTGAACATTTTACTGTATTGACTTTGAGTTATAAAATAATGATTTGAGGGATAAATAGACAAACAGGCAGATGCGTGTCAAAATTTTTTTCATAAAATAAGTCTTAAATGACACACATGAGACTAGATCTTAAGTGTTCTCACACACATCTAAAATGTTAATTATATGAGGTGATGGATGTCCTGATTAAATTAATTGTGGTAATCATTTCAGAATGTATGCATATTAAATTATCATGATGTACACCTTAAAAATCTTTTTGTACAACCTGAATATATTCTTAAAAGTAAATAAATATAAATAGATAAATGACATACATGAGAACAAAGGAAATGCTAGTAAAAATTACATTTCTGAAATTACATGTTACATACACAACTACTATGACAAATTAATCTCATTGCAGTTATTTTAATAATTTTGGCTATAAATGAGTTGCATAGATGACATTGCATGAGATTTATAATTGTAACGTGCCAGATAAAATTTATGACATTTACTATAGCTCTTCATTATATGTGTGCAGTAAGCTAAAGTAGATACTTTGAAGTATTTATCTAACCACTAAATTTCATAATTCTACTTTTATCTAAATTCTTGAGAATGCCTAGCAAGAACATGGTAAATTGCCCTGTGGAAGAAGGGTAGACCAGTCCTGACTCTGCGGTAAGTAAGGATCAGCTTGTCTAGGACTCCAGAGCTCCCTTTGGGAAAAGGAAGAAAAAATCCATTTGAACTCAATGTATGTTGTGAGGGGTTGGAGGGGGAAATCAAGAAGGGACAATGAATCCTTAGACCTTCAACTTTAATATCTCAGAAGGATGAATAAGACAAAAACACAGCCATATAACCAGAGAGAACTTCAAAAGATTACATAGTATAATCCCCTGTCTCTAACGAGGCACTGGGTAATTTGATTTTATTCCAAGTATTTGGAATGAACTTTTCATATTATTTTTGACTAACTAAACCATAGTACAAGGGTGATTTTGTTCATTTATTTATTTCTAGTCTTTTCTCACTACAGTGATTTTGAAATATTGAAACATTATAATGCAGTTTAGAGTAAACATCATAATCCAATGGCAATAATCTTGAAAATGTAACAGTCAGGAACTGTATACATATAGATGAAGAAGCAATCTAGCTTTAGTTACAATTAAAAGGACAAGCTATAAAAAATAACTACAAGCATGTGCAGATACTAGCACTGGGTAAGTGAAAATTATTTGAAATCCATTCAAAGATGTCTGTTCCTTGTTCATCCTTTCTCCTTTCTGTCAGCTACAATAGGTCTGTTTATTCCCTCTGCACTTTCTAATCTTTTTAGTATGACATTTACATTATTGAATTCTAATTTGTTGTTAAATTCCCTTTTAGAGGTCAAGTTCTACTCTTCTTGAAATCTAAAAGTTAATGTTTTGAAAAAAGACTGTTGAAAAAATGCATGAAGAAATGAATGTGTAATTATTACTAATTGGATGTAGAATGTTTGGAGTAAATTATAAAGAAAAAATGATGATTTACTTTATGAGTTGTTTCTCCTTTATAAGGACTTGACTAGAATATAAGTATTATATTTTTTCAATTTTGAAAACCCTCTTTACGAAATAGAAATTTTCTTTTGTATTTATTTTGAAACACCTAAGGAATAAAGAGAACATATGCCAAAGTAAGCTGCTAACTATTAATAGATAATATTACTAGAGATACCGCCTATATTGCTTATGGAAAATACCAATGGGAACACCTGAAATCTGAGGATAAATTTGTACATACAATGTGGGGCAAAAGTAGATTTATACTTGTTGATATGAAAAATAATACAATAATTAATAAATTATATAAGAATAAACTGTTTCATGTACTCACAACTGTACACCTACTTTTGCCTCACCCTGAATGTTTGGGATTTTATTTCTACTTTATTAACATTTTATTATTTAAATATTTTGTAACTGTTAACAATTATAATAAACCGACAAAGAATGGTAGCTATTGTGGCCTATTTTAAGCTTTATAATAATATTGATACCAATTCTAGGGCTTTTTAATTAGTAACAAATAGTGTTCTTTTTATATCACCACCCTTCTAGCAATAACTTCATGCTTTCTGTATCTGATTTTTGTTTACAGTTGTTTTGGTTTTCTACTCATGAGAAATGTTTCATCAAATTCACTACCCCAGGCAGCAGAATATATTGAAGAGTCTATGACAAATTTTGATGAAATAGCTTGGCCCAGTGTGAATTCCAGAAAATAATGAGTATTGTAAAACTAAGAGAGAGAGAAACACTAAGTGAGAATTTTACAAGGCATAGAAAGCAAACCTGTCATGTAATTAGGCTAGTGAAAACAATTGATTTATACGTATGACCCATGGACATGAACTAAGGGGAAGGTATGCAGGAGGGAGGGGGGTGCAGGGCAGAGCGGAATGAAAGGGAGAAAAAAATGGGACAACTGTAAGAGCATAATCAATAAAATATACTTTAAAAAAATAAATAAAATGCCTCTAAAATATATTGCTATATGACTTGTATTTATTAAAACAGAATAGATTAAAATTCAATAAGCCTATAATTAATTAACACTAAGATGTAAATTACAAAGGTGCTCCTTTTTAGCATATCTATAAAATGTAGCAGGTGTATAGCCAGTTAAGTGATGTGACTTGCCTGCCTTTGCAGCTAGGGTTTTGGCAGTGCTTCTTTAAATATACATTTCCAAAAATGCTTCTTATAGCAGCTAAAACTATCCCCAGAATGAATTTGCAGTTGTGTACAGATATACTGGGTAGCCTCCATACTGCAGCAGTGGCCAAGATTTATGATTTTATATAACGCTTACTGAGTACACTTGAGGTCATTTTTTCTATTGCACAATAAGTTTTCCAATATAATATTAACTTTTATTTTCATGCAGTTGCTTTCGCCCTTAAAATATACCATATAGGAGGGAATAATAAGAAGCTGTACAAAGCAGCTGTAGTAAGAAGCTCACTATATGGTCTGAAACAAAGGCAAGAAGGAGGCCTATCATGGAAGCTGGTGCTTCTATGGTTAAAGCTTTAGGTTCACCTCTCAGTATTAAGTTGGCTCCTCATGTCCAGGGACACTTCTTATGGCTGTTCAGGGTGTGCTCTGTTCAAAGACATTTAGCAGAGGAGGAAAACTGAGAGACTCTACCCACGCTCACCATGCCAGGCAGTGTGTCCTGGGATGATGATGCCTCAGCTATAGGAAAGGACTGTCATATTGCAATTTTCCCTCCAGATTGGGTGTCATTTTTCATTTTATCTGTTTAAGGAGTCTTTTTTTAATGGAAATGTTTTTAATGTCCCTGTTCTTTACTTTCATTCATTCCAGTTAGAAAGTCTACTTGTACTTTCTTTGTAGGCTGCTAACACTTACTCTTTCTTCTTCTTGGAGTTTTTCTCACTCATGAGTCAACCGTGGTCTCCTACATACCTCACTTTCTCAGGCAGTTATAAAGGAAAATTTTCAATCGGTGTCACCTGAATTTAAAAGCCATCTCTTCTTCTTTAAAAAGATTTTATTTATTTTTAGAGAGAGGGGAAGGTAGAGAGAAAGAGAGGGAGAGAAACATCAATGTACTGTTGCCTCTCGTGCGCCCCCTACCTGGGACCTGGCTTACATCCCTGGCATGTGCCCTGACTGGGAATTGAACAGGTGACCCTTTGGTTCGCAGGCTGGTGCTCAATCCACTGAGCCACATCAGTCAGGGCATCTTCTTCTACTTTATTATTTGACTCATGGGCTAGTTGCCTAATCATTTTAAGCCTCATTTTTTTTTCTACAAAATAGCAGGAGAGTCCCTATGTTACAAGATTATGGGGTAAAGTGAGATAATTCGCGCCAGTGAAAAACAGGTGCATGCATTTAGAAGGTGCTCAATATATTTTTATTTATTTTCCCTCTTTGGGGTTACCTCACATACTTGTACATATTTTTTTTACCTGTGTTTCTCACTAGTGTTAAAACTGCAAATAATAAACAACAGAGTCTCTAAGCTCTAAAAATCCTATGGAACTCTCATTATGATTCCATACTCCATGCTTCCTGACTTCCTTACAGGGAGCCAACAGTAGCTCTGAGATCATCTTCTTTAATTGCATCACTGACTCTCTAATCCATTAAATCATTTCTCCTCTTACTACTCATCTTCCCTATCTAAGGAAATACTAGTCCAAGAACATAGACTTTGCAGATAGACAGTCCCCAAGTTCAAATTCCACTTCTTACTAGCCATCTGACCTTAGGATGAATATTTAAACTTTCTGTGTCTCAGTTTCTTTATCTATGGATTGAGAATAATGATGGTACCTATACTTTGTTATAAATATTAAGTAAATCACTTAGTGAAATGCAATGTATTAAGCAAATTCTCAATTTGTTGCTCTTTATCATTTTCTACCTCATCCCTCAGGAAAACCTATCTGCCCAATGGTAAAAATTAAATCTGAATTAGGAAATATTTCTTAAAATACATCTTTTAAGAGAGTAGTTAATAAACATTGCATTGAAGTGTATAAAGATATACCCACATACACCACACATACACCATTTGAGAAAAGCTGGCTTTAAAGGAGTTACACATTTGTACCCTAGAAAAGTTCTCAGAATCTCTACTATGCTTGTGGGCATTAGTAGACCACAAAGCACACATTACATCCTAGTCTAATTTACCCACAGTGCCATTTTTTTTCTTATAAATTAGTTCTCGTGACAAGTCCTCCAATCTCTCTTTTTAATCCTAATTCAACCCATCCTTCTTTTAATAATCAGGAATTGGTAAACTTGGTATCTTTATGACAGTACATGAAAACTCCACAACCTTTTATTAGGAAAAAAAAAGAGGACTTACATGCTAGGATAATCAAAGGACTCCAAGGACTGTGAACCTTGTTACCTGGCCTCCATTTTTGCTACTTCATTTGCTTACAACAGCACTTTCAAGTGGGCATTATAAGTGATAGGAATTAAATTATTGAAAGTTTCATTTGTTTTTAGAGAGCATAGCTAGAAACCTCAAATTATTTTATTTAGTTGCAAATTTCATAAAATCAAAAATAATAATAGCAAACATTTAAGAAGCATTTACTATATGCTAGGAGATTAATATATATTAAATTTTTTAATTACTACTAGCCCTATTGGAGTATACCATTTTATCCCCATTTTATAGATGAGAAAACTGAGGCATCGAGAAATTTGCTGAAGGTCACACTTATTGTATGTAGTTTCTCCAGAATTTGAACCCAGAAACTAAGTCTGATTTTGGATCCCATGCTCTTAACAAATGTACTTATATTGCCTTTCAAAACATAGTCTTGAAATTATAACAGTAACGAAATCTACTGCTCTCAACAAACTATCTATGGAAATCAAGAACAAAAGCATTTATTAAATAAATGGTGGCACTACGGATTATGTGCCACATGTGGCTCAGTGGATTGAGTGCTGGCCTGCAAACCAAATACAATATATTTGTATAACCAAACATAGTTCTAATAGATGGTCACAGCAAAAGAGAAAGCACCCATTATTGTAGCCTGGTGGCTTTTGCTATCTATGGAATTTGACTCCTTCACTCCATGTTTTAACCTGAATAAAATGAGTAAGATACTATATAGTGAGTGCTGAAACAGTGAAGTGAAAGATCATTGATCTTTAACCATATGATTAGAATTTGGATTTCAAATCCCAGCAACAACAGTTCACTGTCTGCATGTCTTTGCACAAGCTATTTACTTTTGAAATGTGCAGTTTTTCCATTCATAACTTTGGTATAACAGCTCAATCCTTGGATACTCTAAGGGTTTAAATTTAGAATGTATTAAGTACCTGAAGGAGGGAAGCTCCTTAGAGTGACCAGTGTCTTCCAGTGACAGAGCAAAACTGTATTCGGCCCCTTCATTCTGCAGTTCTTAGAAACATGTGATGCAGGAAGACACTACGCCGTCGCTGTTGACGTGTGGGAGTGCATGCCCCGACAGAACAAGAAGTACTTTTGTAGAGAGCTTTTTCAGTCAATTGGAGAAAAGGGATGTTGTATGAGGAATGCTTTTCACCTCTTTGGTTGCTTTTTGAAAAAGAGAGATGAAAGAAAATTATCAGATAATACTAATATCAGCCTATGTCTTAGTAACTTCTCCTGTTGCCCTACATGACTGACGAGTACCTAATTCCAGTATTGCAGTCTATGAGAGTCAACGTTATTGCCTGCGTGATATTTTCCCCATTGATCAAGACGGTCTTTATGCTTTTATACATTCAGAACGGCCAATTTACAATTCTACTGCTTCAGCCTCCTACATATCTATTGCAGTTCAAGGTGCCCTTGGTATGGATGTCAGGGAAAGGGGTGCACAGAAGGCACAGAGATGGGATAGATGAGATGCCCTCAGGTGTGCAACACTAAGCAGGAGAGACTGGGCGCGCTGGGAAGATAAGAATTATGCATGACATTTGCACTTTAACACATTCAAATTCAGTGAAGACAGTGGCTGTTAAATTTTGTGACTGTAATTGTGTATACACGTACTTATTAATCTGGGCAAATATTTAAGTTCTGTAAAAATAATGCCTTTATGGTAATTCATGTGGATTGCTCACTAATTAGAGGTAATTCAAACAGCACAAAATCACTGTAAATTTGGTTTTAAAATGTTCCAGATTAACACCTTTATGTTCTGTGCATTAGACTAACAAAGTCTATGCATGCACGTTTTTGTTCGTTGTCTAATATGTTTGTGGCCAGTGCAATTTTGTATGTAGTGCAGGCATCACCGGCTAGCTGTCTGCGTCAAATGCATTGGGTGATGATGGGCAGTGAGAAGGGACAGACTGCAAGCATCAGAAGTAGCACCCAGGTATGATGTGGAGAAGGTGTTCATAGGTCCTGAAATAAAATATGGGACAATTATAGATTCCTGACAGACATTTTGAGACTCCAGAATAAAGTACTAAAATAGTCTATTATGCTTTACCTACGGGATATTAGACACTTTTACCTTATATTTCACTGCATTTTGCAGATTTAGCACTGCAAAAAGAAAGGGGATATATCAAGTTAAATCTATTAAAGTGAAAGCATTCCTCTACTATGTGAAATGTCAGAATGAGACTTCACACATGATTTTGTTTAGAACCAGAAAAATGACAGAATATCTCACCTACGCCTGTTTCTCTTTGTAGATTGTGCATAGTTTTCTATTTTCTTCAAATTTTTATGCTGACACCATAAGGCTTCCAACACTCCACTCTGAAGTTTATTATTATTGTAATAAATCTTAAACCAGTGTATGCGACACTCTGAAGTGTGAGGAGCCTTTATGTGATAATGGAAAACAAATCAGTAATGCTAATATTCTTGCATTTGAAGAAGTTCATGATTACAAATGCATAAAAACCTGGCATTTAGTGAAAGAGTGAAATAAGGATGAAAGCTTTTCACTGTTGGTTGTCACAACAATGTTTGAAATTCTCAAGCCTGAAAAATTAGCTTACTGTCATCACAGCAGTCTTTTGCCATGAGAGCCATTATTTTAATTTCTTACTGCAATTCCTGTTGAGAAGTCAAGCCCTGAAGCTTCTTATTTTACATAAACCAAACATGATTATAGATATGGTATGTCTCCATACGACAGCAGTGACTCATATCAGAAACAGAAAATGAGATAACATGTTTCCCTGGACAATTATCCTGCCCTGTTTCAGAAAAAATGAACAGAGTCATTTATTTTTTTTCTAGTAACTTTATTTTTGCTGTGTTCTCTTAGATGGACTGGTCTAAGTCATAAATGACCATATACAAAAGAAATAGTATGAGACCGATTTTCAATGCTTCATCTTGAAGTGGTTTTGAGAATTGGAAAATTTATGTTAAGGACCTCTTCTGTTCTCATTCAATAGTCAATGACCCTGCTTTAATGTTGTATTAAAACCATCATAATAGATCTCTTAGGGGTTGAATTTACCAAGAATATTGGTATGTAAAGAAAAAAGGAAAACAAACTAAATAGGAATATAGTAGTAGTAAATTAAAATAAAGTCAGCCAATCCTAAAATTCTGGGAGCTCTAGAGAAATACATTCAAAATAAACTTTAAAATTTGCATTTTTATAGGACACCTTTTGATAAATAAGAATATTCTTTAAATCACAGATCATAAAATAATATGACTCAAGCCAAAAAATCACTCCAATGGTGCTTTCAAGTAAGTGTTTTTGGGTGGTTGTGGAATTAATAGATTGATCTACAGTTCCCTGTCTAGTAGAAGCCCTTAGCTATCTTTACCTTTTTTGGAATTCAAAAGCTGCATGGACAGTGCCTAAAATTTACTCAACAATAATGAAAACACACCAGCAACTTTTATATTATTAGAGACATTTTATGCAGACATATATGCTGGGTTTTGCTTGACAGCAGCAAACCAGTGCGTCTTATGTTAATGTTTTACGTGAAATGCAGGTGGATGGTAGACATGGCTATTTTCTTAACCTCCACTGTCATATTCTTTACCACCTTGTAAGGAACTCTGGCAGTATATGCACTAGATAGTTTGTTCCTTCAGCATTTCTCCATGAACAGGAATCAAGAATAGGCCAAAATGTATGATCTTATTATAGACCCTAGGTAATGCAGACTCATGCAAACCTTATTCTGTAATATTACTCTGAAGCCAAGGTAATCAGGAGTGATTAGTTAATAATTTTTTATAGGGATAAAAAGGATAGTCTCTGCTAATAACGTCTTTTGAACTTGTCCCTTAATGATGATGATGCTCTTGCATAAGCTGGATGCCTTGCCTGCTTTGCTAGGAAAATGAGATATGTATTATCTTTTATAAAGAGGATTTGGATTTATAATCATAATCTGTAACATTCTTAATAATAAATGGTCCTGCTTTTTTTCTAGGGTCCATCTCTAGAAAGTCTACAAATCAATGATTTTAATAAAGTAATTATTTTGGTTCACATCTTCTTCTTCTAATTGACATATGGTTAACTATTCCAAATCACAGTTAATTTGAGTGAATCTGAATATATTTGGTGTCTTTTTCAGGAAGAAATGTTTACAGTCTAATTTGGAAGCTCTACCTTCCATCTCCCATTTATAATTCTATTTGCCACTCTCTTCAAAACAATTTCAAAATCAGTTTGCAGTACTGAACATTTCAGTACTGAATTGGTCAATAGAGGGATACATTTTAAATATAGTAACTAAAATTATTAACTCTTCTCAATGAAACACTTTCTAATAATTTTCCTTTTACTATTGGGACATCTCAATTTTCCCAGTGAGACAAAAATAATTACTTCTGTTTTTAAAAAGAGAGAAGTTAAAAGATCCTCTCAATCTATACAGTAGCCAATAATAGTACTTAAATAACTTCTATAAATCCTAAATTGCAGTCTATTCTAATATAATTTTATGGTCTATGCATTTCTCATAGGTCATTCAGTTTTTCTCACTGAGAAACCAAACTCTGCTGTCTTATTTTATATATATTAAACATGATAATAAAAACAGTATTTGACAGTAGTTACTAATGTCAGACATGAAAATGGATAACATTTTTCTCTGGACAATTAGTTACCCTGACCTATTTTAGAAAAAATAATATATTTGTTTCTAATGATTTTACTTTTCTATAGATTTCTATGAGAAATAAATTATTGTTTAGGATAGAAAATGGTGATTATATGATACAACAATATTTTTTATCCCACTAAGGAGGAAAAGTGAAATCAAACAAAACATATCATTGATTATGAAATGCAAACCTATTTCAGAGTTGTTAACAAGTTAAAAAACTTTATATCTTAGAACCAATTAAATGCAATATTGTAAAGCCTGCTTTCTAAAACTTTTGGCATTTATTTCATCTAGTCTAGTTTTTTGTGGATGTTTTGATGTTCATGTATACTTTGATCTTTGGGCTGCTTGTGAATATTTTGGTACTTTCTATAACACTGAAACTGTTTTTTGATGGTAAATGCAAAGAGATGACAAAAAACAATCAAAATAAAAATTTTAGTATCTGTTTCATGGCTTCATTTCCCCAAATAGTTAAAGATTTATTACTGCAGATTTTGCCCTGAATGTCTTAGGTACCTTGTGAGTATGTTATTCTAATTAATTCCAAAGCTTCTTAAGTTATTGTTAATAGAATGAAGAAGGACTAAATTATATATCAACATAAATTTTTACACAGTTTTGTAGAGTAATCCTAAAATTTTCCAAATTTGTAAAGTTAAAAGCAGTTATAACTTTATGTTTAAGTATATTTTACTGATTATGCTCTTACTGTTGTCCCAATTTTTCCTCCCTGTTACCCTCCCTCCCTGGAACCCCCTCCACCAGCACTCTCTCCCTCTAGTTCAAAAGCAGTTTTTAAGGAGTGAAATAACAGATACTGAGCTTGAAATCTCTACTATATTAGGTGCATATTCTTAGTTTTAGTCAGTTTTTGAACTGTCCTTGAATTCCCAAAGAAGACAGCTGAGCAATTTCTTTTACAGTTTTGCAGCTATTGTCCTTCTCTCTCAGCGTGTGTTGGCATACCTTGTCATGTGAAAACAGAGATCTAAATAATAGACTATTTCATCAATCACTTTTAATTTGAAATATTTTTGCAACAACTTTAGATAGCTTTTTATTTTTGAAGTTGAAGGTCAGTAGATCACACAGTCAAAAATATGATGGTTCTATGCTTGAAGTATTATACTTTACTGAGTTATCCCCCACCTTATAGTTCACACTTTATGTGGTAGACAAAAGAAAAAGTGGTCTTTTTATTTTTCTTCAAGATTTGGAAGATATTAAAGACATTCAGCCTCCTTCATCTAATGTCCAAGTGTAATAATGTATCTGGGAAACACAGATTAACACACTTCCATGAATTTTCTTTTCTTGTAATGTTTTGGCCTCAAAGTTTTTTTAATGAAGAGTAACCTGACTTAGAAAAAAATAAAAAGAGTAACCTCTTTATCTCTCAAGGGGCACTGTGCTCCCCACAAACTTTGGTCAGAAACCAGAAAACTTGGTTCTAGTCTTCCCTATTCTACTGGTGTATAGCACACAAACTGTACTGAATAAGTATTCATATGTACATGAATTAAATAACAACTAATATAGCAATGAGTATACCAGTCTCTGGTCTCATGTTGCTCATAATGTGGTTGGGGTGTTAGACCACAAGAATATAAAGTGACTGGACATGAACGGAAAGAATGGATGTAGAACAGAGACGGGAAAATAATTAGTGTTTACCCAATGCATGTCAAGAAGCATGCAAGGTATGATCTCATTTGACTAATCAAAAAAAAAGGAGGCGTACTGAAGCAATCTGCTTTATCCAAGGTCATTCGGTTAATACAATAACATGCCTCATAATGACGTTTCACTTAAGGACAGACTGCATGTACGATGGTGGTCCCACAAAATGAAGCTGAAAAATTTCCATCACCCGGTGATGTCAAAGCCCTTGACTTAAAAGGTTTTGCCAAGGATGTGGAGACAGTAAAAATCAGCAAGAGATGGCAAACAGCTTTAACCTGGGTGTGGGTAAGGAGCTCCCAGAGTGTTCCTGAGGAATTGACTAATAAAGAGATGCTCAAACTGGCATGTGAATACATAGCTGAAAAAGAGGCAATAAAAAGAAAACTGCAGGAGGATAGGAAGAACCCCAAAAAAATCACAGTGAAGAGGTTAGTAGAAGCTTTTGCAGATCTCAATAAACTTTGTAAAAAGTTTGACAATATGGACCTCAAAACTGAAAGGTTTTCATTAATAGGAATGCTCATGGTACATTGCTGACAAGCAAACCTATGACGAACAAAAGAAACCAAAAACCACCAGGGACCTATTTCTGAAGAGAGTGACACCTTCTCAAGAAGAGCCTTAGGCGGGTCCTTCAGGAAGTGTTTCAGAAGGAGGCATTATTACCATAGGAAATGGCAGCTCCATGTGTGTTATTGCCCCTGAATACTATCCAGTGGGACAAGACGTGAAAGTGGAAGACGGTGGTATTAATGACCCTGACCCGTGTAGGCCTAGGCTACTATATGTGTTTGTGTCCTATTTCTTTCTTTCTAAGTTTATTTTTTTAAATATTAGAAAAAAATTATGGGATAAGGATATAGAAAAATAAAATACTTTTTAGATTTGTACTATATTTTTGTGTTTCAAGCTAAGTATTATTACAAAAGAATTGAAGAGCTTTAAAAAATTGAAAGTTTATAAAATAAAAAAGTTACAGTAACTTTTTTACTGTAAGAAAACAGTAAGAAAGAAAAATATTTTTCTAAACTTAGTGTCGCCTAAGTGAACAGTGTTTGTAAAGTCAAAAATAGTGCACAAAAATGTCCTAAGCTTTCACATTCATTGCCATTCATTCGCTCACTCACTCACTCACCCGAACAACTTCCGGTCCTGAAAACTCTATTCATGGCAAGTGGCCTATACAAGTGTGCAATTTTTATCTGTACCTTTTCTATATTCAGGTATCCTTGGATACATAGATACTTACCAGTATGTTACAATGCCTACAATATTCAGCACAGTAACATACGGTACATGTTTATAGCCTAGGAGCAATAGGCTACAGTAGCCTAGGATTGAAGAAAACTATACCATCTAGGTTTCTGTAAGTATACTCTATGATGTTTACACAACAACAAAATCACTTAAGGACACATTTCTTAGAACATATCCCTGCCATTAAGAGGCACATGACTATATGTAATGTTAGAATATGGCTCTGTTAAAATCTGAATTCAAAATAACAGGGATGGCTGAAATACTAACTTTCCAGTGCCTACTCTTCTAGTCATGGCTCACGTGGATCGAATATTATGCCATATAGTCTTTTATTATTTTTCAATATTGCCCACTTTTAGCCAAATATAGGTATATTTATTTACCATAATCAAGAAATCTCAGCAATTGTTTTTAATTCATTGACTTCATCATCTTTTATCACTCCATTTTTCTAACACTCCTGTTTCTTAACTCACCCACCATTATATGTTATGGTATAACTAAAAGTCACTGTAAAACTAAAAGAATTCAAATTTATGCTAGCTATTACAGTGTCAAAATGTTTTTTATAGGCTTTAGTATGAATTTAGTAAAATAGTATGAGTGCCATTCTCTTTTAAGACCAAAAAAAGCAAAATATAGCTATGTATAAAATAATGTACATTATAATAAATATAAGCATAGTTCACACTATTTTTTGTTTTTATTGAGATATAATTCACATAATAAGATATCACATAAAGTAAAATTAATCACTTAAAATTATTCAATACAGTGCCTTTTAGTAGACTCACAAGGTCATGCAACCATCACCATTATCTAGTTCCAGAACATTTTCATCTCTCCAGAAAAGAAATGTTCTACCCATTCATAGTGAAAATTTAATGACTATATCCTGTGATTAACCATTGTAGGGAACACTTTATGCATCGTGTATTATTTTACATTGACAACAGTCCAAGGAGGTGAATAGGTAAAAATTTTCTATTTTATAAATGAGGAAACTAAATTTAAGAAAGCTTGATTAGTTTTACTAATTGTCAGAAATGCTTTACTACTGTCTTCACCTTGCCAGCTTCTTGTGTTCAGCAGCACTACCTTTTTTCCCTTCCTGAATATGAAATTAATCTAAAGAGTTACCTTATTTTTTACAGAAATAAAACCAAGTAAGATATGAGAATGATATCTTCTTTTCTCCATCTTTATAATTCAAGCTTGAAATATATATATATGTTGAATTTTCTAGGAGGATTATGACTTCAAATCCCTTGTTCTATTTTGTCTGATCATAAGTTAGAGGGTATGTACTTGAGGTTCATATACATGAAAGTCTTATATATTTTAGAATTACTTCTGTTAAAAGCAAACTCATTTTTTGCTTCACAGCTAAAAATTCCAATTACATTTTCTTGTGGAAACCTATGGTGTTTAAATTGTCCTACTGGGACAATGCACTTTAGTACGTATAAAGTTCATTTTGCAGATTGCCATGGGGATATATAATCTTGCATAGCACAGTTTCTTTAAAACAAAATGACTGTTCCATATAGCAAGTTTGTAAATCGTTTTTTTCCCTTATTACTTGCTAGTTACTTAATAAATATTGGTTGAATAAGTAAAACAATAACTGGATTAATATATAAATCATAACTTGGGAATTGGCTATATTGTCTTAAAGAAATTCATCCTGAAGTGTTTCAAGCATATTATGATATATTGATGTGTACTTGTACCTTGGGTAGAATTTATACATTCCAAAAGAAGTAAACTAAATTCGTAATCTGCAAAACATCACACTTATGAGAAGTTATATTAAAATCTTAAATTTATAAACTTTTTTATACACGTTAGAAAACCTACCATCATACTTCCTATGTTCCTAAGCAGTAAATGCTTGTTTGTATTTCCAGTGGCGCCAAGTGCTTATCTCATAATAATTGCTGCAATGCTAAGCAGTCATTTTCTACTAGCACATTCAGTTATAAAACAGTGAATCACTCATTTCTACCTACAAAGCAAGATGAACACTTAATTTCCTCTGGGTGTTCTGTAAAGGGATATTTTGGAGCATTCTCATGACACTCCGGATGATCAGTTATTATAATATTAGTTTTTTAGTGTTACTAGATTTCTTCTCCATCCCTTTGCTGCCTAACAACCCTCTGCCCAGATTTGATAGGAGACTGTAGTTATAGTGATATAGTGATATAATGAATAAACTACACTCAAAAGGATCAATACTGAGAACAAAATTTGCCCACATCTTTAATAGATGCTATATAAAAAAGAGGAGGTAGCATAATTGGAGCATCTAGTAATAATACTTGTAGGTATTACTTTTATGTAAATTCAAAATTTTAGAGCATTAAAATTCAGTCCTAATTATATCTTTGAGCCACAGAGAAGATGAACATTTCAATTTGGGATAAGGATTTAAACATAAAAGATGTGTAATAGGTATGCATATGTGTATAAAGTTTACTTTTTTAAAAAAGTATAACTTTTTGCTAAATTTTATTGTATACATTACATCATTCTTTGGTTTCTAAAAAGAAATAACTTGAAAACATTTTCACAAATATTTTTTATATTTTGTTGGTAGGTTTGTTTGTTAATTAAAACTATTTCCCCCATTAATTTGTAAAAGCTTAGAGCAGAGTACTTCACATGTCAGCAAAATCTTACTCTCCCCTAAAAATGGAAACTGCTATAAGCCTTTATGTGTATTAACATATTTCATCTCACAATAAGACCTATTTTACTGATGGATAAACTTATGTATAGAAGGCCATTTAAATTATAAAGAGAAGATCCATGATTTGAACCCAGATACCCTTCTAAACTGAAACCAGATTTTCAAAGGAACAGTTGGAACAATGTTGCATTTTTTTTAATTTAGCCTAAAGATGATATAGTAAAGAATAGACAATTCTTTGAAGGGTTGAGGTTGAGCATTTCCACATCGTATATATAGGAAGACATTGGACTTGCACTCTTAATAAACTTCACCTTTATCCTCACAATCAGCAAGAAGCTCTTTATCTGTCTGAGATGAGGGCCATAGCATCAGAAGTGCTTGCCCAAGCTCTGTCCTTGGAAAGGGAAAGATGTGAAGCCAAGTACAGATCTATCTGATCTGAAATAGATTCATTTCCCCTCATGGAGACAGGCAATAGGTTGAACTACCATTAAAGAACTGACATCCAGAATATGGAGTTTCCTTCAGGGGCCTTCAGAATGACTGAAAGGGAAAGGATGGTTGTCAGTTTCTACTGCTGATAACTTCAAAGGACACTGTGCGGAACAAACTCCCAGACATGCAGTACCAATGTTGGATCAGTCATGTGCTATTCTTATACAGTTACCAAATGTATCTAAAATTGCAAACGAGGCTACAGCATCTTCTCACACAAATGATATAGTTAGACTTTTTAGTATTAGACTTCTCATTTGTCACTATTAAATTCCATTTCTAGTCCTTATTAAGTTTCAAATCATTTTTAAATTGCTTTTCAATGATCCTAGCAACTGATTTCTGTACATTGAGTTGAATTAATCATATAGGTATCCAATTAGACCATAATTGGTTGTTTAATATGCTTCTAGGATTTTCTATTTTTAATCCTGTATCCTAGAAACATTGTGTTCATTGTAACCAGATGGGTGAATGATGGGAAGCAGAGCCGGAGATGATTTAGCCACATCTCGTTTTGGATTTCACGAAGCAGAAGTTTTCATAGACTAGAAGTTTGCAATTCATCAGATTGTTCAGGAATACACTGGAGAACTTTCCAAAATTACTAATGACCTCCAAAGAAGATGATAAAATATAATTTGCTTACCTAAAATTAGAGGGCAAGATAATGGCTTCATCTAATCGTTTCCCGCTTGGGGAGCTGTTGCTAAGCACACGGCATGACTCTGGGGTGTCCATGTGCATGTGGTGGTGGGTGTTTTTGTGTGCGTTATTAGTCATTATCCATTTTCCCCACTTTTCTACTCTGTCCCTTGCTTCCTGGGCTTTAGCTCAAGATCACTATCATGTTCCCATTTCTGCTTGGGTCTCTGAAAAAATTTTGTGCCACATGGAGTCTTTCATTTCTCAGCAAGAAAAGATTGAATGACCAAAAGAAACACTGGCTTTTACTGCAGAACTTGATCTTTTAGTCACAAACTTAGTAGGCTCCTGGGTACTACTCCTATTTTAGGGTGCTTAAAAATATTGCCAGAAGTTATAAACAAATCCCATTATTTCCCACATGAGGATGTTTTACCATTCACAATTATGTTGGCTAGGTTCACGATGAGGTGAATATTCCTCATAATTTTTCTGTCACTCATATTAATCAGAAACTTCAAATTAATTGGTTATCTAGACTCCATTGACTGCAAATGTTTTTAATCTCTTACCACATCACTTGAAAAAGGTTGGGTGTGGTTTATCAAAAAATATATATATGTGTATATATATATAAATTACATAAATATAATGCATGTCAGACTGTATTCTACATTATAATACATACACAAATGAATGAAAGGGAAGTTCTAATATTGTATAACTAATCTTAATGAATGGTCATATAGCAGCTCACCCAACCACACACCCAGAGGACATATCCCTTACTTTGAAAGGCACTGATATTGTTTCTCCAGACTATTCCAAACCATGACCATAAATTAGATCTGTGCGTTTTATGCCATTGTCCTCTGTGATTTTATCCAGGAGAGCTCAGGCTTTTATTTTGCGCTAAAGTTTCTCTGAGTTTTATCTATTGTGCTCTTAGTATATTGTAATTAATTAAACAATGGCCAACAAACTACAAATTTATTTCACCATTGAATTCTGTAAATAAAGTTCAATGGTAACACGGTCATACCTATTTGTTACATAGTGTCTGTGACTATTTTCACACTGTAGGGAAGAATTGAGTAGTTGTAACAAACTGTGTAGCTTACAGAATTTAAAATATGTATTATCTAGCTCTTTACAGAAAAAGTGTACTGACCACTGAACTAAATGATTAAGTATTGTGTTTAGCTAACAATACTTATGAAGAGATTAATATCAGAATATAAGAATACCAGTAAATATTACTATGCCTTTTAATATAAAATTTATAAGGAAGTAGATTATAACTCTGGTTTAATGCTGAATGAATACATGATAAATAAAAATAGGTTTAATCATAGACTTAAATTTTACCCTACATAGTTCTATTTACATTTTATATTTCTATATTTTCTTCAGTTCCTCTTACAGTATAACAAAGGTACAGTTTGGTCTTCTTATTATTTTATTGAAAGTGTAGTTATAGAGTTACTAGTAAAGTATCTAGCATTCTACTAGGCACTGCAAAAACAAAGCTTAAACAAATGCAAACACATTTTCTGTAATTCAAACAGGGTAGCTAGACATGGGAAAAGCCCTGCTGATAAAATCACTGAACAAATTTTTTGTAAGTATCACAAAAAAACCACCAAAGCTATGGAACATTATGATTTATAAGTATTTTTTATATTATGTCACTTGGTACTTACAACTTCAAGAAATAGATAATGTACTTATTACTATTGTGTTTTGCTATTTAAAGGCCAGAGGCTTAGGAAATTTAAGGAACTCATCCAAAGTCATGTGACCACTAAGTGATCAAGTATGACATTAAGTCCAGTTCTCCAGATGACTACAGATTAGTATTGCCTTAGTGTTGACCTATGTGTGAGGGCTTCTTAATAAAATTATCTCCCATGATTAATTAATTTGTATTTTTATTTACATTTTAAGTCTCCATTGCAGTTCTATACTCTTATTACAGTGTGCTGTATAAACTACAATTTGCTGAAAAGAATTGGCTCCCTAAAGAGAGTTTGGCTTGGATTCGAGAAGTAAATTGTTCGAAACATAATCTATTCCTACTTACACAGATGTTATGTATTATATGATGTCCTTTCCAAACAGCCACAAGTGGGGAATCTAATTTGTGTATGTGACAATCTACACAGGCATTGAAGGCAGATAAGAAATATAAGATTAGGCACCTGTCTGTAAGAGACTTCTAATCCAATTGGAGACTACATATAATCTGATAAAAAATTCAAACTACTATTATAAGGTGACATATATAAGTGGGTTAGTCAGAAGATTATTATAAAGATTCAGCAGAGAACAATTTCTGGGTCAGGGAAGACTTTAAAGCTAGTATGTAATTTATATGATGAAGAATATTGTCATTGATAATGAGGTAGAAAGTAGAGGTAAAATACCTTTTGGATGTGGAATTTATTTATATAGGTTCACAAATTTAAAGAAAAAAGAAAAAAGTAGGTGGTTAAAATGATATTTAATGTCTAAACCCAAGAGTCTTTGTGTTATTGGGTTTTTCACTCTAAAGAAAGACTGGCATTATTTAGTTTTCTTTTAAATAATCGTTAATGTGACTAAGTATTAAAATTTTACCACAGACAATCAAAAGTTGTGGGGGTGTGTGTGTCTGTGTGTGCACACACTTGTGTTTGGTGTAAGAAGAGGTTGACTTTGCTTTCTACTACTGATCCCTGGCTTGAATTTGTCAAATCCTCTCATAGTTAAGTAAACATATTCTCTCAACCAACTAATCGGTTTTGTCCACCTTACTTAAGCACCTAGCATGGCTGGGTCTCAGGCATCATCTCCGAAGTACTATTCGCTATACGATCTCTCAACTGGTCAAACTTAAAATGCATATGAAAGGTATTTTTTGTTAGACACTTATGTAACTTATGATGTGATCCCCTGATGATTCTAGTACCCACCCGACACCATACGCAGTTATTACTGACTATTGATTATATTCTCTAGTCTGTACATCCTCATGACTATTTTGTAACTGCCAATTTGTACTTCTTAATCCCTTCATTTTTCACCCAGCCCCCTGAGTACCCTCTCATCGGGCAACCATCAGTTTGTTCTCTGTATCTATTAGTCTGTTTCAGTTATTCATTTAATTTGTTTTTTAGATTCTACATATGAGTGAAATCATATGGTATTTGTATTTGTCTAACATTTCACTTAGCACAATACCATGAAGGTCCATCCATGTTGTCACAAATGGTAAAATTTTATTCTTTTTACAGCTAGTAATATTGTGTCATCTATATACACCACATCTTTTTTTACCCAATCATCTGTCAATGATACTTAGTTTGCTTCCATATTTTGTCTATATAACACACTCTCTCCTCTGTCTCTCTCTCTCTGCTCCCTTTCTCCCCCTGCTCCCTCCCTCCCTCCTCCTCCATTCCTCTCTCTCCGTAATCTGGAATTCATAGTACTTGCTAGGAAACCTGACAGTAAATTTTCAGCTGATGTAATTATTTACTGTCAAGCCCTTGTAGCCACAAAAATCAGCAGATCTGCACTTTGCAACCAAATTGGTGTATGCACCTTGTCAACTGGAAAGCAGCAACTCTTGCAGATGGTCAGTGTTCATATTATAAACTTCACATCTAGGCCACCTTTGTGCTGTCCTCCAGTCACGTGTCGAATTGTCAAGCCATTTGGTTAGTGTGAAGATGGTGAGAAGGACTTCTAAACCTGTATAAAAGGCACACCGATGTTTGCATCCTTTAATAGATATTATTCTGAGCCCTGGCCAGTTTGGCTTGGTGGATTGAGTGCTGGCCTGTGAATCAGGGGGTGGCAGGTTCGATTCCCAGTCAGGGCGCATGCCTGGGTTGTGGGTCAGGTCCCTGGTGGGGGCTGTGCAAGAGGAAACCACACATTGATGTTTCTCTCTCTCTCTTTCTTCCTCCCTTTTCCTCTCTAAAAATAAATAAATATTTTTAAAAAATAAAATCAAAATTTTAAAAAAGACATGATTCTGACTTAGTTAAATAATTAACTCCAGAAATGGACACTCATGAAAATTTCTTAGAAGACTGATCAAATTATGAAATATTGGTTGAATAATGAAGAGGTTTGTTTTGTCTGGAGTCAGCACATTTGCAAATGCCAAACCAAGTCAGCCACATAGATTTATTGTTGTTTGGTATTTCGAAGAGATACAAACCTTACTTTTGGCCCAACTAGACTTAGCTTTTATCTAAATCCCTGTACGACCAAAGTGTAAATTTTTCTAGTTATTACAAAACACTGAAATGCTTGTATTGTAGTCTAAAATAGTTTATGGGAGGTTAGATTAATTAAGTACTCAACTATTTTCATGAATAAGGAAAAAGCTGCATAAAAATGGCTGTTTTGGAAACCCCATACAAAACTTTTAAAAACAAAACCAGTAGTCACATGGGGTTACAGAAAAGGATGCAGAAATTAAAAATAAAGGTCACAGCCAATGGCATTCCCTTATAACAAAAATGATATCACTATCATTTTCTTTTCTTTTATAATAGATTTAAACCTTTAAAGGAAAACCATCAACATCTATGGATGAATTTATTTAAAGATATATATTAAAATCATAAACAAGTGTATTACCATAGTATTATTTAAAGGTTTGAGTTTATAATATTTAAAACATTTTTTAGAAATCTAAGAAGTAATATTGTTTTTAAAGGAAGACCCAGAATCATGCTTATTTATCCTTACACTCTGACCATAACTGAAAGGTAGAAGTAGCAGATTTTAAAAATAGATACAGATATAGAAAGATTTTTAATGGTTATATGGATGCTATAATTTAAGAAACAGTGTACTCTCTTAAAATAAAAGATGATGGTTGTTAATTAAAAAAAAACTGATGCATTGTCCTCATTTCTTTCGATTATTAGTATAGCCATTTGTTCTAGTATTTTTGTAATGTTTTTAGAATAATCATTGCCAATAACAGTATGTTTAGATCACCAGGAGTGTCTGATTCTCAAGGTGTTGCTTTTGTAATTTTCTAGAGCATAAAATGGTTAGTTTTATCTTTTGTCTTTGCTTCCTTTGTTAAGGAAGAAGACCCCTATAAAAAAAAGAAATAGTGTAATTATCACTTTTTAAAAATATCTGTAATGTGTATGATAATAAATTAAATTTACCATTATGCATTGAGGTAGAGCAAAGCCCTTCACATTAGCTAGTTGTTATTTGAATGTAAGCCCATCTCTTCAGTGGCTCCAGAAGGATATCTAAGAGTGTTCTGCGAGGGAAGGGTAGGAGTTCAAACAGTTTAAGCTTGTCATCTTTACATTCCCTATTCTTTCTGTTTCTTCTCATACATCCCTAATGTTTCTGCTTCTCTCCCTTGTGTCATGATTGGATTAAAGTGTGACTATGACAAGTGGTTTGAATACCAATCCTGTATTTCATGTACTCTGCATACACAGTGTTAACATTCAGGTTTAGTCTAATAAAGGAGACACAGCATTTTGTCCTCTGGTAAAATTGTCATTATTTCTATTTCCATTTTGGGTATTCCTGCTCCTGCCTGATTTTCCTTGAACCATTTTGATAGTCTGTGCCATCAACTTTAATGGTGATGATTTGTAACTAGGTTTTTTTTTAGAGGATATGCTGTCAGGCAGTTACAGAAAGCTTCCTTTACTTATCATTTAAATGTATGCTGTTCCCTTTTGCTCTTAGGTTTTACGTACACCATTAGTGGCATTTTCTCTTTCTCTATTTGTGTTTGCTCTCTCCTAATGATTGCTCTTTTCTGTCACACAATTCCTTGTTTGTCCTGCCCACACATTTGGCAATGTCATCTGTCAGGGTAGGATTGTGCACATCAAGCAGAAGAAGAAAAAAATGGAGGATTGAATTATCTTCTATGCTCTGAAATTTATTCATATATTCCCTGACAGTTATTCATAGTAAATGCCTAACTGTGTGCGCTTGTCCTTTGGGGATCAGCATAGATACACCCATTTAGCAGTTGGTTTCAGAATGATTTTGCATTTGCTGAGTACACATCCCCTAATGTGAGGGAAACCAAGCTAAATTTAATCAAGGCAGATTCACAAAATGATTAAGGCAGGCATGGAGATTTACAGCTGGAAGCGATCTTTGAGTTTCACAGATAAAACAATTGAGGGCACGGGAGAGTGAGGTTGGTGGCAGGGTATTATAATTAATCTAAAGTCACACAATTAGCAGCAAGGCCAGAATTAAAATTTAAATCTCCAGCTTGATATGTGCACTCACACACTGTGGCCGTGTAGTGGCCTGGTGGGAAAGAGTGATGTACAAAACAAAGGCTCTTGATTCTGAATTGCCTCCTGCCTAGAGGATCTGAAAAATATATAAACAAATAAAAAGCCTCAGGTTGGCCTCCGGATTTATCCCTGCCAATCAGCATTTGGATCTGAGCGGAGTATTAGCATGTGTTACCATATCCTTTAGTGCAGCCCCTGTGTATGTGGCCAAGAGCAAATTCGCCATCTGGAAGAGTGAAGCCATCAGAAGAGCTGCAATGGCATGTCTACCTAGATCAGATCAATCCATATCAGATAGTCAGGCGCAACCTCAAGCTGGAAACTTGAGTTCGGAAGCTTTGCCAGCACCCTTTTCTCTTTCCAGAACTGGCATGTGGAATGGGTTTGGAGGGAAGGGTAGCAGTAAAATAGGTCATCTCGTAAGAGAACATTGTAAGACTTGAAACATAAGTAAGCCAGGCTACAAAGGACAAGGATCTGAAAGTAGTCTGCATATGTCTGAATTTCAACAGCAATAACAACAACAAAAACCCACTCATATTGGTGATTGGAAATAGATTTAAGCTGGATAACTTCAACCAGGAGAAGTTAAAAAAAAAATTAGCCAGATGGTAAGGACTCTCAGAATCATGTCTTATATTTAATGTTTTAGAAGAAGAAGTATAGGAGAAAATACTAAAGCCATGTCTAAAATATTTTTTGAAATATCAAGTAAAGGAGGAAGCAGATGTTGTACAAAAGAAAGAAAAAAATAACTGGATATAAATTTCTAGGAGACAAATGTTGACAAAGTAACCAGAAGGTAATTATAGAAGTTAGAGCTAACTGTTGTTACACAGACTATTTTAAGAAGTAGTTAAATAACGATTAACTCATCATCTGAAAAGTTAAGAGACTAGATGACCAATAATCTGATTGAGATTTTAACTGATGTTTTACAAGATACAGGATTATATGGAAAGGTTCTTTCTAAGATTCTATAACTCTATATAAACATTAGTATAAGTGTTAGTATATTTGTATTAGTATAAAATATTTGTTTATGTTTAGATTTATCCTTTATGCTTAGGATGTTTAGGGTTTTTTCCTCTGTTACTCTAGATTCATTTACTAAGGGATTTTCTAATATTTCTCAGGGTTTTTTGAATTATTTGATACTCAGATATTTTTCTATGGATAATTCATTCTCATAAAAATTGAGAACTTGCAATTTGTCAAGTATTGCATGATGTAAGGTAGTGTGGAGATACAGAACAAAAGAGATTTTGATTCTGTTTACATGTAGCTGGGAGTCTATAGTGATTTTCAGATTGTACTTGTTTAACTTTCAGCTATGACCATCACAATTGTTTTTGTTGTTTTTTAATAAACATTATTTTTAAATTTGTTTATTATTGTTCAGATACAATTGTCTCCATTTTCCTGCCACCACCCACCCCTACCTCCCACCCTTAATCCTACCCTCTTTTGGCTTTGTCCATGGGTCCTTTATACATGTTCCTTGAATTGCTTTTGTAGGGGGAAGGGAAATGAAGTTGAAGTCAGGTTGGATGTAGCACATGCCAGGCTATATTCCCAGGCAATGAGAGAGCCATTGAGGCTGCAACATTTATCCCACAGTAGTGGTCTTGGTACCAAATTGTCATTCATGTGTATAGAGCACAACAGACTATATCCTGTACCAAGTGTATTTCACTTTGAGGGCAGACATAGAATGGGAAAGAGAACAGTCATCACATATTCCCTCAAAGTTCATACAGAAATGCATCCAGGTACTACTTTCCAACTGTCACAAGGGAAGTGCTCAGTTTTAAAGGTTGAGAGCACACAGTTGAGTATAGGCCACCTCATCATAAGCCAGCCTCTTGTATGACAGCCTGTGCTTGTGTCTGACTGACCTACTGAAGGGCCATGCTTTTTACAAGGGACATCACATATGGAGGCCAAGGCTTTTATTTTCTAGCAAATTTTTGTACTTTTTGGGGGGGTCTATATATTCATTCAGGTTAACCTCCAGTTACAGATGTCATTCAACGGAGTTAATACACAATGTAGTCTGCTAACACAGTTCCTTGTTTAAGCATTTTCGAATAAACAGCACTGAGAAAGGTAAACCTGAGACCACCTTCCCGAAGATAAAAGGCATAGCCTGCTATTAATCCTTTCTCCCAACATGGTCTGTGAGAAGTGAATTATGATGAGCATTGTGATTCCAAAAGATCAGCTTGTAGCAGATTTAAAAGGAAGTAGTGGCAGCGAAGCTGGCTGTGGCAGAGCTAGTGAGCAGTGCAGGGCTCAGTAGACACTCAGACATGCGTAAAGCAGTGCAAGAAACCCTGATGTTTGATTACATGAGAAAGGATAAGGATATATGAAGAATATGTTGGAAATGGAGATGGGAAGAGGGAATAGATCAAATAACTGTTATGGAGGTATTGGGGCTAGAATTTAAACCTTGGTCAGAAACCTGTAACAGATCACCAGTTAAGCTGGCTCTGAGACACAAAGTGAGTAGGGATTGAATGAGAAGTTTTGTCTTATACAGAAAGAAAATGTGACTGTGAGGATTTTAAAGCCTTTAGGCAGAAGAAAATAAGTTAACAATATATAGTTTATTATGGATGATGTAGACGCGCTGGATAGACTCTAGAAATGGTCATCTCCTTTTCATTAAATAAGTATAGTTAAAGTTTAACATAGACTCCTAAACTTGAGTTTTACATAGATCCTGAAATCAGTATGTCTTATATCTTACCTTTATCTTAAACACAACCCCCCACAGTAAGTGAGAGATAAAAGAAATAATTTATTTCAGTAAATTAGTTATTGAGTGACTCCTGTGCACCAATCATTGTTCAGGCACTTGTAAACTTCAATGAAAAAAGTAAAACAAAACTGATGGAAACCCCATTATGACAACAATAAATAAATGCATATAATGTTATAAGGTGGAAAGTGCTATGGAAAATAAATGAATGAGCATGTAATAAAATCCAAAAGTTTTAGTACGTTATTTTATCATGGGCTTAGATTTATTTATAATCTCTCCAAGATAAATACTCTTATTCTATATATTTTTAAAAGAAAAAAAGCAGAGTTCAAATTATTTACTGAATTTTTTGGTTTATAGTAAATAATCATTATGTAACTTCCAAGGCTCTGTTTTTGAACATACACATTTTCAGTATTAAAAAATAAATATAGGTTATTGCAAGTATTCAAAAAAGAATCAAATCTTGTTTTGCTTTATTTTTTTCTTGGAGAAATTATTATGTACTAGAATCACTGGGAATATTAATGTTATTTCCATACCAAAATTTGCATCAATAGTTTATTAGTTCAGTAAAACTTCTGAGTATATAGCCAGAGAATGAATTTACACATTTGGAATTCATTCCAATTTCTTCCTTTCTCTTTCTCTATCCATTATCTTGTTTATGAAAAAGAATGGAAGTGAAACAAATTATTTGACTATGAAAAATTTCTCAAAAATTCCTAAGAAAAATGAGAGTATTCTATAAAGTCACTTAGGGAGACAATGTTCCCGTCATTATTGGAGGTCTTAAATGGAGGCTATATCACGGCATTTGGGATGACTTCAGATTGATGCTATATATACTGTGTGTG
Organism: Pteronotus mesoamericanus; assembly: GCF_021234165.1. Classification (NCBI taxonomy): domain Eukaryota; kingdom Metazoa; phylum Chordata; class Mammalia; order Chiroptera; family Mormoopidae; genus Pteronotus; species Pteronotus mesoamericanus. The sequence continues at coordinate 25,542,062 of NW_026555245.1, read as the reverse complement.
CTTTTATCAAATCTCTCCCACTACTGTGGTTCATAAACATAAACTGAATTCATATGGTATGCAGAGAACTCACAGAAGCCTACTCTTTCCTCTAAACTAGAGCCAGTACAGAAGGATCTCTGAATAACCACAAAGACTGGCGACTTCAACTGGGCATTCACAGATTAGTAGGATCAGAGAAAGCATCATGAAATTAAATGGAAATGTAGTATGTCTGTGCATTCTTTTTTTCTGAAAAGAGCATTCAAACATTCATCAGATCCTCAAAATTTTCCACCACTTTAAATACTATTTCTCTGTCAGTTTTAGAAGTTCCAGAGATCCAAACTGAGTCAATAGAACCCTTAGTAGACAGGTAACCAAAGAGGGCCTAGAATCAAGACACATTCTTTGATTTTTATTTTATTTTTTTCTGGATGTGACACTGGCTTTGGTCTTGGACTGAAAAATCCCATGCTGTTTTGCATTGCTGTGGATATTACTGTTATCTAAACGTTTGCAGGCCACCATAGGAACCTCCAGACATGAGCAAGAAGCCAAGTGGCCCATGGTGTCAAGCAGTGAATAAACAGGCTAGAGAAAGAAGCCAAATACTTTCCGATGCCACAATTCAGTCCAGGAAACATAGGGCAGACTCAAGTAGGCCCTTTGAATCCTTGTAATTGTGGTGGATATCTGAAATACCTACACTGGCTCCTAAAAACAAACTGGCAAATTCTGTGACAATTCATACAAGGTAAAGTTTTATTCTGGGAGAGACTTATTTGATGATTATAAAGACGATGATAAGTATCATAATATTTTATGTACACTTCACCCTTTATTTAAAATAATGGAAAATTCTCTTTATCTCATTTTCAAGCTATTCCCCTTCTAAAACAAATGTGAGTCATTCCTTTAATTTAAAAAAAATAATATATATTTTAATAAAATCGGTCACTTGAAAAAAATCTTTCAAAATATCCGAACCCAATATAGTGTTTCACTTCTACCTTATTCCGAAAACCCAATGCAGAAATCAGTGGGGAACAAACCTAACTGAATCTTGTTGAAAAATCTGACTCTTGCCAATAGGAAGCTTTTCAGTTCCTCAACCACTGGCAACTGTCAATGATGTGGAAATCCGAGGCTGCAGGACACAGGCTCAGGATGGCTCTTCCCTCAAAGTGGCAAGGGCTCTGGACTCAAAGGTGGGGGAACTCTTCTCCAGGCAAAGGACTGCCACTTTCCAGTTAAGGGACTTAGCAAATCACATAAATATTTGTAACAATTTGTTTTTAAACTAAAGTGAACACTTATTTGGATTTCTTGCTTTTTTTTTTTTTTTTTTTTGATGTCTTTTTTTTATCCCATAATTCCATCTAGTATACCGTATTTGGTTGTCATGTCTCCCAGGCTGTGACAGTTCTTCAGGGTTTATTTTTGTTTGATGTCCTTTATAGTTTTGAGAAATACTAGTTAAGTATTTTGTAAAATGTTCTTCAGTTGGTGTTTGTCTAATGGTTCGACTAGGGTTATGGATTTAGGGAGGAAGATCACAGGAGTAAAGTGCCATTTTGATTAAATCATATCAAGGGTTCCTATCATCAACGTGAGTTGTAACTATTGATGTTAATCTTAATCACCTGGCAGAGGGAGCATTTCCCAGGCTTCTCCATTCGAAAGTTAGTCCATTTTAACAGGTACATTGGAATAACTTATTGCTGTTGTAAGTTGCATTTCCTCATGGGAAATAATGATCATGTTGTATTTGATTCTATACTTTTTTTCTTTGATGAATTATGGTTCAGAACTTCTGTCGATGTTTTGAATGACTATTTTTTTTTCTTTTCTAATTGTTGAGTTTCAAGACTTATTTGTATATTTGGATACAAGTCCTTTTTTAGATATGTATTTTGCAAATATTTTCTTCCAGCTTGTGGCTAATTTTTTAAGTTCTCTTTACAGTATCTTTCCCAAGCATAGTGATCTAGTTTTAATAAAATACCAATTGCCATTTCCCCCCCATAGATTGTGTTTTCGGTGTTGTATCTAAAACTTCATCACCAAATTGAAAGCCACATCAATTTTCTCCTGTTTTCTTCTAGAAGTTCTGCAGTTATATTTAGGGCTACAATCCATTTTGTGCTCACTTTTGTGAAAGTTTTGAGGTTTGTGTCTAGGGTTTTTGTTGTTGGTTTTTTGGGGGTTTTTTGGTATATGGACATCAAATTGTTCTGGAATGAAAATACTAACTTTTCCCCATTGAACTACCTTTACTTCTTTATCAAAAATAGGGCTTTCTATTCTGTCCAATTGATATGTGTCTATTCTTTCATCAATGCCACACTTTTAAGATTATTATAGCTTAGCAGTACATCTTGAAATCAGGTAGGGTGAACCAACCAACTTTGTTCTTCTCCAGTATTGTGTTGGCTATTCAATATCTTTTTTGACTTTCCTTATAAATTTTTTGAATCAGATTGTTGATATATACAAAATAGCTTGCTTAGATTTTTATGGAACTGCATGAAGTCTATAATATTGGGTATTACAATCCATAAATGTAGAACATCTCTCTACTTAGATTTTCTTTTTATTTATTTTACTAGAGTGTTTTAAGTTTCCTTATACAGATTCTGTACATCTTTGGTTAGATTTATGTCTTATATTTCATTTTTAGTGTGATTATAAATGCTAACTTTTTTTTCACATTTGAAGTTCTAATTGTTCACTGTGCAAATGTAGGACAGCAGCTGATTTTTGCCTGTTGACCATCTATCCTGCAACTTCGGTACTCACCATGAGTTTCAGGAGTTTTCTGTAGATCCATGACTCTTTAGTTTACTTTATAAGGTAAGAATAATAATTCCTACCTGATATTCTAATGTAAACATTAAGTAAAATATCACATATGACTGGACAATACAAAACCTCATATATTGGAAGAATGTATTAATGAGAATAATTTTAATTTCAACAAGAAAAACTTGATGTACAGACTATCCTCATAATTTGAAAAATCCGAAATAAAATAATTACTTTATCTATTTGTATTATTAATTTAAAAACTTTTAAAGAAGCATATAACATGTGATTCTATATTCTCTAATTGTCTTTTTATTTTTCAATTTGAGACGAAGATAATGTTGTTAATATATGTGTTTTAAATTATTTTTGGTGCTATTTTCTTTTTTTTCACATCAACTCAGAGTTCTCCTTTATTTATTCTTTTATTGTTGTTTGAAGAAAGTCTTTTAAAAAATAAAATATTTCATGCTCATATACCGACATGTTATTGTACTAGGTTTTGTCTATAATGCTACACAGACACTGAATCCAGCTCAAAAGAATTACAATCTTTAACTTTATTGAGCAGTCAGTACTCATAAATGTCAGAATAACTTTGTAATTCTTTTATGACCTTTCTTTAAATTACAATTCAATCCATTAAAGTAGTCAGCAGTGGGGGTATAGAAGCACTTTAAAAGCTTTATGGGACAAAAATAGCCAATGGAGAAAAGTGTTGAAAGAAGAGGTGGATTGGAGCAAAGGGGCAGTTGGATGCCGGGACCAGAAGAGCCGACCCACCATTTCCCATTTTGATTGAGCAAAAGAACTTTTTCTTTATTATTAATATTTCACATTTCCAAGCTTTACACCAAAAATTTTGATTTCTTAAAGTACAAAAATTTCAGTTGAGTAAATCAAAAGATCTATTTGGCTTTATGGAACAATTCATCGTCAGGAAACATCCCATTTGGCAAGTAGAGAGGAGACCCAGAAGCTGTACACCGCGGACCGTATGGAAGGGTTTTACAGGTAGAAACTGGGCAGCACAAGAAAGTTATCAGCCAAAGAAAATGAAGGCTTGTTTCAAGCAATGTTACCTTCCCTTAAGGGAAGGCGGATGTGTTATGCGGCAGATTGCCTCAGCTTCTTTAGGGAGACAAAGATGGTTTAGGGGACAGATTACCGCATTGGAACTGATCAGAAAATTCCAGACTGACCAATTAAAACTATATCCCTGGGGTGGACTGAAAATGTAATTAGGTCAAATATTAAGTCTAGGTTTGTTGCCATGGGCTTTAGCACAAGTGACTCTATTTGGAGCCTGTGGTTTTCTCTTTAACAGATTCAATGCCTTGATTTCAGTCTAGGTATCTGCATTTGACCAATGATCAGGGTAGTCCGTGCGACATATTTTGAGAGATACTTAATGTGTACTAAACTGCATTCCCCTCAAATTCATATGTTAAACCTAACCACCAATGTAACAAACTGTAATAATACATAGTACAATAGGGCCTTTAAGGAGGTAGTTAAGGTTAAATGAGTTTATAATGGTAGTGGCATAATTCAGCAGATCTGGTGTGCGTATTAGAAAAAAAAGAGACACCTGGGGTGCATGTCGCAGAGAAAAGGCCTTTTGAGAACACAGCAAGAAGACAGCCCTCTACAAACTAAGGAGAGAGATTGCAGGAGAAACCAAACTTAATAACACCTCAACCTTTTACTTCCTACCTCCAGATCTATGGTAAAATAAATTTCTGGGTATTTTTAAAAGATTTTATTTATTTGTTTATTTATTTTTAGAGAGAAGGGAGGGAGAAAAAGAGGGAGAGAAACATCAATGTGTGGTTGCAACTTGCCCGCTCCCTGCTGGGGACCTGACCTGCAACCCAAGCATGTGCCCTACACTGGGAATCAAACCTGTGACCGTTTGCTTTGCAGGCTGGTACTCAATCCACTGAGCCACACCATCCAGGGCAAATTTCTGTTTTTTAAGTCACCCAGGCTGTGATATTTTGTTAGAGCAGCCCCTACAAACTACTAGAGTCTTCTAGAACATCATTTATACTACATGTCTATTATATGATAGGTATATAAGAGTGATGAGTACTAAATACACAGGATTCCTTCCTTTACAGAACACATAATTTAGTGGATATTAATTATTTAAAATAGAAAAAATAATTGAAGCCAACAAAATACAGAAACAAGAGATGCCACAGATCTCTTTATTTCTCAAGAGATGTCATAGCTGTCAAGGGGTATTTTTTCAAGAAGTTAGAGTTTTATTGGGAAAGTAATATATGCACACACACATACATGAGTGAAAAGAATAAACAGACACCGAGAACTGTAAAACCTTACTTATAGTTCTAATTATACTCATATTAGTTTTTATTTTTTTACATCAATATTATTATGTGGGTTTCAGATGTACTCATAGTAGTTAGACAATCATGCACTTGACAGAGTATAAGATTCAAATAACCACCTGACCCCATGCATAGTTGTTATGACAGTATTGACTATATTGCATATGCTGTAATTTGCATCTCTGTGATTATTCTGTAACTACAAATTTGTATTTCTTAACCCCTTCACCTTATCCACCCAGCCTCCAACCTCCCTCCCCTCTGTCAACCATCAGTCTGCCCTCAGTATCTATGAGTCTGTTTCCATTTTGTTTGTTTATTTTGTTCTTTAGATTCCATATATAAGTGAAATCATATGGTATTTGTTTTCTCTGACTTATTTCACTTAGAGTAATATTGTACGAGGAGTGTGGTTTTTGATTCTTGATTGTCTCTGGATTTATTCCCCCGAAAGAGAAAATAGGAATCAATTTCTCTTGGAAACACCACTACTTTAAAAAAAATTTAATCAGTAACTTGGAATCTTCTTTTATTGTGGTCAAAAGCAAAGTCCTGGTGGATGATTAGTTTGAGTGCTAATCCAGCCACCTACTCAAATGCCAGACTTGCACACTGTAAGTCGAATATCTGCATTGGTTTTTTGAGAGAAGGGAAAAAATCATTTTCTCAAGAGAAAGCCTGGGAGCAGCTTGACTAGAGCATCTCTGCTGTTCACAACCGACAAAATGGTCAGGGAGTTTGTAATTGGTATTTGGAGGAGAAAGTCCAATTCCAATAGGAAGTCTGGCAAAATACCTCCTCACAAACCGGGAAGGAGCTAATGTTCACAGCATGATTCCTGCAGGTGCTCACACTTGTAGAATTGTAACTGAGTATCAAAAAGGGACTGTCTTTTGTTTGCACTCCTGAAGATAAGCCTCATAGACCTTGCTGCCTTCTCAGGTGAGTCTGGGGTTCTTCCTACTGTGCTACTGTCTCCAATCTGTCTATAGTCAGAAGGTCAGGGCAGATGTCCAGTCTGCCTTTTCTGTCAGATAGATAGAAGTTGCACAGTGCCCAAAGGGCTAGGTAGAGAACAATGAAAACAGTTTGTGAAGAGATGAAGAGTGTAAACTAGGGATGATAGAACAACACCAACCTGCCAAATCTAAATGGCTGCATGGGTATTGGCAGCCAAAGCAGGACCAAAAAAAAAAAACCAACAAAAAACAAAAAAACTATTTGCTGATGAGCACAGCTTATACCTGAAAGAAGGCTGAAGGTGGACTACAAATGCTCAGGATGTCTTCTTTATGCATATTCTGGGTGTATTTAAGGGGCGCAAAGTGCAGAAGCAGCATGTATGTTAAACAAAAGTATGAAAAGGTTAGAGCATGCCTTTGTGCTCATTTTTCTTGGCATTTCATGCTGTTTGTTCTATTAGTTCCCTTCCTTCCTACTTCAACCTGGTAATAGAAATGCTTGTTCAATCATAGTGGAATTAATATGCACAATGTCAGAAAGTGTGTCTTCAGCTCATTTGGTTACATTTCTTTCTAAGCATTGGCCTAGAGAGGCTGAAAGACATGAAGGAGCGTGGCTTTGGTGGTTGAACACATGGTCACTGCTATTGTATTCTTTAAATCTGTGGAGTCTGCATCATTTCTGATATAATCATTATTATGTAGATAAAATTAAGTAGCTGGTATGTGAAAGGGCTTGGAGTGTGTGGCAGACCAATCAAAAAGAGTAAAGAAAGCATTAACATCAATAACGCTCTCTCCAGGGGTGTCCAACCTTTTGGTGTCTCTGGGTCACACTGGAAGAAGAAGAGTTGTCTTGGGCCATATGGTAAATACATTTTGACACATAATCCCCCCAAAAATGTTGTAATGTTTTAAGTAAATTTACAATTTTGTGTCAGGCCACATTCACAGCCATCCTGGGCTCCATGCAGCCCGTGGGATGCAGTTGGACACCCCTGCTTAGTTGGGATAATCTTTCATGTTACTCATTTAGAAGGCAATTAAGATAGGAGTAACTACTCTCTTTGTCATGATCAAAAAGCCAAGGTTCAGAAAGGAAAATATTTTTCCCTACCTTCCCCACATTCAGCAACCAGCAACTAGAAGATTTGGAACTGGGATCGGAATGTTATTCCTTGTCTGGTGTGCCCTTCCTGCATCTGATGATCTTTCTCATAAGGCAGAAACAGCTCTATAAATGGACAGTGTTCTTGGAAGGAGTTGCTAATTTCAATGAGCCAGTAGAATCCACTTCTAGTTACCACAACTGGAAGATCTAGAACAAAGAGACCCACAATTATATCAGGAGTATCAATGGAACGAGTTTGCAATGGACCCAGTTTGTGCAGAAGTCAGCTAGCACCAAATCACAGGAGCTAATTGTCAGCATCTCTTCACAGTTCCATGTTCAGTAGCTTGAAACTGGTAACTTGAAATTGGTTATGGTGGGAGTATTTACATCAGAGAAATAAGCAAATGCTAAGAACAATCAGAGTTTTTCATCTAGAGAGACAGTTAAATATTTATTAAGCACATTGGGGTGGGAGGTACATTATGAGCAGTGAGTACTAGAAAAGCATGGACTTCAGAGTGAAAAAAAAAACAACAAAAAACCTTGGTTTGAATTAGACAGTAGAGTGGCTTTGGCAGCATTGCTTATTTTCTCTGAATCACATTTCTTCTATGTATAAGCAGCTAGTAACCTCCTTGCAGAATTGTAGGATTAATGATCATGTATGTAAGTGCTAACATACAAAAGGCAATCAATTTTAGGTGTTATTATTAGAATTATTAGAACCTCGCTGCTTTTTCCTTTTGTGACAAGTTTCCACATGAGGAAAGTTAAAATCATAGTAGTGCTCTGTGGAATACGTATGACATTGGAGAAAAGATTTTTAAAAATGGATAAAAATGATAAAATCTGTTAGACTCTTTATAAACAGGTACCATTATAATTCTAGCTATTTACTGTTACGACACAATACAACACAATAAAAAATCCAGCTAAGAGGGAGCTACTTTTGCCAAATTGAAATAACAGGAGGTAAATGGTACTGCTCTCCTCCAAAGGATCTGTGGATTTATAAATTGGTTGGTTGGGAGCATAGGGTTTTGGTTATTTTGTTTTATATGATTCACAGTACCAAGCACTGCAGTCCTAATTTTATCCTGGGGCATCCATTCAATACTTGCTTGGAGAGAATAGTACCACCAACTGCGTCCTCATAAGCACAGCCAAATATCCAAGTTTCTTTTTCCCATTTGAAGAGGAATACACTCTAAAGAGCATCTATGAAGGCTAAGCTTTTTTTTTTTTCATGGTGCAACCCAACTCTTCTATCAAAGCGGTAGTTTAGATTAGCAGTGAGCTTTCCATGAAAAGCATTTTACTCTAACATTCAGTGACTCAGAGAACACGAGACAGTACAAATATTGTCAAATCTTCAAGAATGTATCAGTCTGTAAACAAAGTAGTGATCCGACCAACAACAACCTAGAAGCAAAAACAAGCACACAACAATGAGGACTTGCTTTTGTTTAGTGGAAATGCCAAGGGGCTTCCCTGCTCTGGGTGTCTCAGACCCAGGGAAAGCCCGTGCCTTTTTGGTCCTTCCGGCACTTTGCACTGGAGGAGCTTAAAGGAAACTGAAATGCATGCTAATGCCACATACAACAAGCCACTCAGTAGGAAGTCCTCACATGGAGGCATGATTTCATGCTGAAAATAACAGCTTTTGAACTACCTCATTTTTGGCTTTTTCTCTGAAAAGAGAGCTGTTAAATATCAAGCAGTCACAATGAGTCATGTATGAGATCATGTGTATATTTTCTAAAGCTGGGTAATAAAGTATAATTAATGGTTTTGATTAATGAAGTAGTTAAGAGGGTCTCTCCTCAGGAGCAGGTGAAATATAAAACCATGGTTGTGGATCAGGAAGCCTTTGAAATGGGTGTGAAATTTGCAGCTGCTTTTTTGTATTCAAACGTGTAAACACATCTGCAGGACAGAGGTTTAGGTTCTGAAATGTGAGGTTATAGTGGTAACAAAGAATGTTTCGTTGTCTCCTTCCTTTAAGAGCTGTAACCAAATTGTTGGCTGACTTTGAGAAGGAAAGGTGTCTTCAAGAACTGGCAGAATGACCAAACAGATCACTCAATATACCATTCCCATTACTGGGAACAAATATTTCAGTTTATATTCCACGAGAAATGAGACTTTGCTAGGAGATACTAGCATCAGGAAACTTGAATAGTTTGGGATGAAGAAGTGTGGTTACTTATGTGCCATCTCCAAAATAATACCAATAGAATTTTGCATTTGTTTATTGGCTTTGTGATACCTGTAGCAACAAAGGGCTGCTAAATAATAAGAAATTGAACTGAAATAGACACCATTCTTCCCAGGCCCCAGAATAGAATTCATCAGGATGGATTTTCCTTACTCTGTTAACCTCTGACAAGTGCTCCTACATCCCCAGCTTTTCAGGGAAACCATTAAAGAAAAAATTACAGGCTTACTTCATTGTTTTATACCTTGGTTTGTTTTTGCAATACTTGCTCCTGCAACTCTCAGTTCTTCCGTATATTAGTAGGTATTAAAGATTTGCCTTCATAACTACAGCAATCTATAAATTCCTTTAAAGGATATTTCATCTCAGGAACTAGGGGATTCAAATGTATCAGACCAAAAATGTGATTTTATTTGTAGTGAAAATAGTAGAGCACTATAACAAAAATCAAATGGTCTAGTGGTGCAAGCAAATAAAATAGGCCTTCTGCCAGGAAAAAGCCTAATGGAGTTCTTGCTTCAAGCATGAAAAGTAAGGCCATTTGACCATGACAAAGATGCATGGTATTTTGTTTTTTATTGAAAATTCTGACTTTTATAGGGCTGGTGGCCAGTAACAGAAAGCAACCGTGGATCCAGTGACTAACACTTTGCAACTCTGCACCAGTTATTTTGGATGAGAGTTGTGTTCTCAGGCAATAAATATGTGCAAACTGGAAAGGATGAGTTTCTGGATCCCTGCAAAGCATCTTTTTTTTTTTTTTTTTTTAAGTCCAATCACAGCAGCATATTAGGCAGAAGAATTCGTTTGAAAATGTACAGAGACAGTGCTGCATTCTAAGGAAGGCACGTTATTGTGTAGATTTGGAAACATCTTTTTATGCCTAATTGGATTGCTGTGGTTCTTAATTAAATGTTACAATTCACGTCAACTATTGGCTGCATAAGCTCTAAGTTTGAGGGAAGTAATTGTGGAGCTATAATTTCAGTTAAGCATTCATCTTTAGTATGTAGGACACTGGCCTAGAACTTGAAATAGCAGATCAAGCTTTTTGTCTCCTAGTTTTTGTGGACTAACTGCTTAATGTCTTTGAAGCTTATTTCTTCTTTTCCAAGCGAGAGAATATTCAGAGGAATAATGAGTCCAAAATTACTCTGAGCTTCTTGGACAGAGTCAAGCTTATAGTATTCTGGATGATGGTGTTATTTAAAAAATGTATTATTAACCATCATCTTTGACTGAAATGAGTTTAAATTCACTGAAAAAACAAACGAACAAACACAGATTCCGAGGATAAAAACGTTTTCAGAGCAATGTGAGAACACGAAGGTGCTCACACATGCGCCCACTCTCTTGCTCCTGTGCACAAGCTCTCACTATTTATTTAGTTAATAATAATTTTACATAGTTTTTGTTATTTTGAAGTTAGCTAAGTTTTATAATACCTAGTATTTAAATTCAGCAAACATCTATTGTACAATTAATTAAGGCTCAAGTTCTCAGTTTGGCCCAGAAGTAATTTAGTGCAGGATGGGCCCTCCTCTCAAAAGGCCCCCTATAGAGAGTAAGTAGTAAATATTTAAACTGCTTACTGTTCTACAAGGCAACATTAAATAAAAACCATTTCAAGTACAAAAAATTTTTTAACAGAAATAAAGAAGATTAATTCTGATGAAGATAAGCAGTAGACAAAGAAAACTTCCAAAAAACAATGTCTTTTAAGTTGTACATTGAGCACTGAAAAAGATCTTGCTAAGTGAAAGATAAGGGAAGCTCATTTTCTGCAGGCTAAGAAAAAATCCCCCAAGAAACATCCAGAAACCTGATGAAGATTTAGGGACCACATTTGGTGTGTTTTTATTATTTTCTTTATTTACAACTATGAAGGGATGTTTTCATCGCAAGATTGGCTAATAAAGGACCTCTGTGAGCTTTTCGTGTTGAGGACTATCCACTGGAAGCTGCGGATTCTGAAGTTGTTTTTTGGGTTATTTTTTTTTTTTTTTTTTTTTTTTTGTAGTCTGCTCCCTATGATAGATATTAGCAGTCCAATTTTCTCTCAACTAGATGGTATTGCTAGCTTGCAAAAAAAAAAAATGAAATACTTTTTCAGCTACTTTCATATCTCAGGTTCAGTATCTGAAACTTATGGTGCTTTTCTACCCTAATTTGCCGAATTCTATGTATTTATAATCAAGCGTACTGGGTTTTGGAACATGCTACTCTCAAATACATAAATACGACACTTGACATGTTAAATATTTTAAACAGAAGGAATTTGAGAAATGACAGGTGCGGGAAGCCTCTGACCTCCCACGCCTCCCCTGAAGCATGTCTTAAGAAGTGCCCTCTGTGTGCTCAGAAGGAAGGAGCATCCTTGTCTGTGGAGCCAGAGGAATGCCCACGGGAAGCCTAATGAACAGGACACTCTGCCAGTTGACTACCCTTTGCTCATACTCACTGGTCCTATCACGTTTTTCTATGATTTGTCATTCTTCATTAAGCCTAATATCAAAAAGTTTAGATTTAACTGGTTTTAGGGGTCTTCATTTTTTTTTTAAATAAAGGCTCCAGTATCATAAAAACTTACATATAATAAGTATGTCTTTGTGTGTGTGACCTAGTCTTTTGTTGGTCCAATTTACAGACCTCAGTGGGAGAATATGGGAAAATAGCAGGAAAAAAAATCATTTTTCCCTCCCCTACACACGCATGTGATATTCACTTGTTTGGTGTTAGAACTAATCATTGTTTTAGTAAGTATGCAGTATTCCTCCATGTAGCACAGGTCTCCTCAATTCGAAGACAGGAAAAATGAGACTAAAGGAAGTTAAAAGTTTTGTCAAAGTTCACCAGAGTAGCTAATAATTGATCTAGATCTGATTCCTCCAAATTTTTACTTTGTCTTTTATAACTCATTTATTTCTATTGCTGGGGAAAAAAATTTTTCTTTTTCCTTTCTAACTTCTTGGCTAAGACTCCTTCTGCAGTAATCATAATAAAAAAATATTTTTAGGAGAAAAATAGACAAAAGTTTAATAACGTATATGTCTCCCGTACTCATGAAAGACACCTGAGAAACTGAGGACCTTCTAAAAATGGCCCAAGTAGACAGCTCCAATATCTCCAGCTAAAGACAAAAGAAAGTATTTAGGATTGGGAGAGGCAGTTAAGGGAGGTTTTCAGGAGAAACACGGTAAATGAGGGTGGGTTTGTTATGCAGATTTCTTCACTGCTGATAGTTTCTAGTTACAGAGGGAGACACCATTACAAATGGAGATGTCCCTTATAAATGCAAATTTCTCTTACAATAGAAGGGTAACTTCTACTTTATTTTTAGGTCTTCTTTGCTGGCTATTTCTTAAAAATAACCAGTCTGAAATAATCCATATGCCCCAGAGTCACAAATTGGGGTGGCAAATGCAATTCTTCCTCATACTGCACTTTACTACATTTTCCTCTGCAGTAAATGCTTTAAAGACATAATTAAAGCCAATTTGTTATTGACTACTATTATTAAATGGAACATGTATTTCTGAAGAAGATGGAAAAAAACCTATTTTCTCTGCGGTTGCCAGCTTCAGTTTTATAATTTGAGTACATATGTCAGAATGAATTGGTTAAAACTTTGACAGAAGTGGAGCAGTTGAATTTTGCTGAATTTACACAACTCTTCTTTTCAGTCCTTGACCTTATTACATACAATAACAATCAAGATTCTCGTGTTTTGTTTTTTGGGTTTTTTTTTTTTTTGCTTGATTGCCTTTACATGGTGGATTCCTACAGCCCATTTAGCAGAATTTCTCTGCCCTACAGATAATCTGCAAATGATTAATTTAGTTGTATCAATGAAAATATGTTTTAGAATGTAATAAAAAATTTGAAAGCATTTGTTTTGAGCAAAAGGTGCTGCAGAGCAGAGTCAAAGATTCAGACAACAACCTAAATTGTGTTCCACTGAAACAAAGTGGAAGCCGCCTTTTATAGCAAAAGTTCCTGCCCAAGTTATTAATTAGGTCCATTTTATGCAAATAAACTATCCAAATTGTGCAGTTCTGATTGGACAGGGCAGATCTCAGACCATTGGTAGACAGACAAAATCAAGGTTTCCCTGAAGTAGTTGACTCAGATGGTGTAAACAAGAAGGGCTTGCAGTGTGGGAAGCCAAGGGTTCTCCGAATTTCTTCCTGGTGTAGAGATTTCATGAGAAGCCCCTGTCGGCAAATGGCCTCTAGGCTCTTGTTATTTATAAAATTTGGACCCTCATTTGGGCATAAAGAGTCCATAAAAGTGATAAATTTCTTGTTGGGGTTCACACCAAATGAATATTTTTTCTCCTTCTCCGGGTTCATAGTTGCTGCACTAAAATTTCAGGAAACTCCACAGGATTCTATTCCCACAGTTGTTTCTCAACATATTTATTCTTAGGACATTAAAATGCTCACATGGTACCTACAAAAAAGGCATTGATTAGTCTCTCCCATTCCCACTTTCTCTCAGAATTAAGTGATTCACAGAGGTTGACTGGGAGCATGTCTGAGCCAAGGATGAGCATGAAAACAAGCATTTTGACTTGGGATGACTAAAAAATCCCAAAATAAAAGATATTTAACCCTGCTTAGCTTAAGAAAAGAATATGTGGACTAAACTCTCAGGAAAAATATGTATAAAAGACTTTGAAATGAGTAAAAGAAAGAAAAAATACTCAGTGTCTTCACTGGGTTTAGGGAACCTTTCCCTAAATGGCGATAACTACCTTATCAACCGTTATAGAAAACTGGCTGTGGAAAACCAATGTCAACCTAAAAATCTTGGCAGCAATAATGGGGGGAAAAGTGTTTATTTGGGATCAAAGGAATGAGTGACACAAATTCAGACATAAGCCCAAATAATGCCACCACCCCCGCCCCCCAACCACCACCACCAGAAGAGGGCTTTTAAGGGTTTAATGGGGAAAAAAGGAGCAAGATGAGGTAAGGAGAATGAAAGAACTTTTTTGGTGCTTGGTAAAGTAAAGTTAGATCTGTACCTCATAGATTGATTTGAAATCAAGCATCAGACAAAAGGATAGATTTGTTCTGCCTTGTCTCTTTAGCAATTTGGTCATCAGCAAAGTCCATTTCCATTGGTCCTTATAAATAGGATATTCTTGTTCTTACAAACTTCTTGAAATGTTGTCAGTGTAGTCCAGTTTGAAAGATGAAGAAAGCAAGATGTGGATGTAGAAAACAAGATGTGAAGGGTAGTTCCTCTGAAATAACTACTTTGGCTTTATTTTCATATGACTCCACTAGTGTTAGATTTCACACCAATAATCATACAAATGATCCTTAGAAAAGCAGATGGATTGTGCTTGATGGAATACAATTGATTATTGCCCAGTAGACAGAGTGGTCTTATTTGTAAATCATTTCAGCATTTATTATTACCTAGTTATCTGTAGTTATTTGAATTTTCCTTTTAACAGGTTATAACATCTTACCACTCTTCTCATTGATAAGTTAAACAATTGACACATGATTATTTAAAATTGTATGTAAAATTGTATTTAAAATTATTTAAAATTGTAAAATCCCCGTAAGATTCATGTTTTTATCTTTTTTTCCAAAAATTCTTTAACAGTATAACTCATTGGTTCTAAATTCCAGTGTGTGTTGCAATCCCCTGGGGGGTGGGCAGGTGCTTGTTCAGACACAGGCCACTGGGCCCTCTTTCCAGAGTTTCTGAATCAGCATTCCTGGGTCCGACCCAAGAATTAGCATTTCAGCAAGAGCCAGGCGATATTGATGCTGCTGGTCCAGAGATTATACGGTCAGAACCACTGGTATGAATTGTAGTCATCCCTGCTGATGATTACAATCCTAAGAAACCTTCATTTTACCTAAGCAGAAGGATATTCATTCTGAAACCTTATTTGCAGCTGTAAACTATTTTCAGATCCCTATGTGAAAAGAATGTTTCCAGTCCTTTCATTTTTTCCCCCTATGGCTGGATAAATCAGCCTCTTAAATCTCCTGATTTGAGCATTAGAAATAGTGGCAGCTTCTATTAAGTGATGTGATGGGGAATAGGAAGGTATCATAGAAGACAATATAAGATTCACTCTAGACCAATTATGTAGTTAATTACTCTAGTGTGTGAACTTAGCCTTCAAAGCAATCTCATTCAGGCTGAGCAAAAAGCTACTACAGACAATTATGGGATGTGTGTGATATTAGAAAAGGAAGGCAGAGCTCTTGTTAGAAGAATAGCATAAATGCTGAGCAGCGTAATCTGAAGTAAACATAAGTAGAGCTGTGTTTTCCCTGAACTGTAGTCTTCATTGCATAATAAGTCCTTTCTATTCTAATTTCTATGATTCATTTGCTTATTGGGATGTTACAAAATTTTCTTTTTTCCCCTTTCCTGTAACAAGATACGCCTTATCTTTCCCTTCTGTGGCTGTAGAATTCTATATGTATTATCATTGTCAGACAGGAGGGTAGCAATGGAGAGTAATTTAAATGAACAAACTTTTTTTTTTCTGTTTAAACGGAAAGGAAAACCTGATACTCCTGAGTGAACACCATACACCTGACTTAAAGATATGACCATTATTTCCTTTGTATTCTCCAATTCCATAAAAAAAAAAATAAGTAAAAGTAAGCCCTGTCAGAGGTATGCTGATAATGTCAAAAATACAGGCAGAACTTTCAAATACTTGGACGTGGCTTTTAAAAGAGCCTTTTGTGAACCTATAAAAAATAATGCAAATTAAATCTAATACGCATGCAATTTGTCATGTGTTTAGAGGTTGGTGGCAATTAAGAATTATAGCTTACTTTTTAACACTGTATTTTTCTTTCATGTAATTTAAAAAAAAAATGCATCAACACACTTCTGGTATATTCATGGTGCACTCTAGTGGACAAACTGAAAACTTGAAATTATACATGAAATTTCTGTAAGGTTTTCAGAATTTTATACACATGTATTTAATTCAAATAGAAACTCAGTAATTGTACTATGAGTAGGTAGAAGATAATGCATTATTTTAGAGGGAGGGAATTTGTGGATGGGAAAATGTCTCTGAGTCCATTTGGATTTAGAAAGTAGATTTCTTTTCCCTCATTCCTTTCTGTTCCTTCTCCTTTTCATTTTCTTCTAACCAGTTAACCCTGAATTCAGCATTATAAAGCAAATGCAAAGTTGGACCTTAAGCTGAGGACATAAGTGAAATGTGATATTATCATCAATTTATGGCCATTTTCGTTTTTCACTTTGGTGAAAAGCTATTTTAGTAAAGACATTATATAATGGTAGTTTATCGTAGTCATTGAATATGGGTTTTCAGGCAAACATAATATCAGAAGCATCTAATATAAAAATTTATAAAGACTTTTTATAAATTTTTGATATTCAACGCTAATGTTGGAAGGAGTAAAACTTGTTTTATTTTCTTGAATGTAGTGATATTTTGAATAATATATAATATTTTGATATTAAAATTATTGCCTTCTTATTTTGTTATCTAGTAATGATGCATGCTCTAAAGTGAGTCTTCTAAAGTACTTTTCATATTACCCATACTCTTTACAAATATCCACAGTAAAACATAGCATAAGAATATTTGATCTGTGGAAAATTGTAAATTCCCAAAGGAATGAATCTGATTGTCCCATATTTGGTCAAATACTAATCCTTTATTCAAATCCTTCTGATCCAGTTCATAGCAGGAACTATGATATTCAGCTTCATGGGAATCTCTTAGGAAAATTAATTCAAAAGGGATACTGTTAGCAAGAGGAATTAAGGGGTGCTGAGTAGTTCAATCAAATACTCATGACATTCTGACTCCTGTCTTCTTAGCACTACTCACATACCCATATACTAAAATTTCATGGATATAGTCTTCTGACAAAATGCAATTATCTTACATATAACCTAAAATAACCATCCTTTCCCCATGGAAAACAGACTGAAGTCATACTTATTTTATATCCATATCACTTTTGACACAGAGATAGACACCCAGAAATGTGAATAGATACAGTGGAAAGGCAATCATCTACTAGCTAAAAAACAGCTGAGGCTACCAGAACCAAGAGGCCTGGAACAGAACGTTCCATGTGACTTCAGGGAGAGCATGACCCTGCCTATGCCTTGATTTTGGACTCTGTCCTCCAGAAATGAGCTACAGTAAGTTTCTATTGTGTTAAGCCATCCATTTATGGGATTTGTTATGGCAGCCCGAAGAAACTAACACTGGTAGAATCTGTGTGTGTTCTAATGAGGGCTCTGGTGCCATTCCCTAAAGTTCTTTTGACTCTTTCATCTTTGGTGTAGCAGCTTTGATTTTAAGCTAACTATATCATGAGTTCACAAAAGAATTCCTGCAGGATTTGTGACTTTTTATCCTCAGAAATGCCAGGAGAGAGATACTTCTCAATTATGAGGGGGAAAAAAAGTTGTTTGATTTGGCTGATCATATGTCATTTTCGGACTGACACAATGCTTTTGGGATGCCAGATGTCGATTGAATTAAGCCTCACTTCCTGAATCAATAATCCGCCAAATGGGGAGGACACGAATGGAGTTATCCATATCTTTGTCTAGTCAGGATCTAACTCTGGACAAAAAGGGGGTGTACACAACTGACAGGCCCGGGGAGGCCTGTGAGGCAGCCTTACAAACACAGAGACCTAAAGAAACCACAAAGGATGGCCTGAAATGAAAACTTATTAACTAAAAGCAGGTCATGGTGGGCTAGAGTCTTCCATGACAGAAAATCATTCTTTACCTTAATTGAGCCTGTCTTTGTCTCTCTGCATCTATGATAACATACATTTGAAATGTCAGCTAACTTCCCTGGTTTCAAAATCCCTGGGGTACAATCTCCACCCTGAGCACAGACGACCGGAGCTCCTCACTGTTCCCCTGCCCTCCTGCACGCCATCTCTGCGCGCTGTCAATGTTCCTTGCTTGTTAACTATGGTACGCCCGCCAATGTAAAAGACGTATGCGTCTTCCCATTTTACTTTTTATCCAATCCCAGAGATTTCCTCCACTTTGCTTTCTCCTGCCTCCCTCATCTGTCACCAGTGGATTTCATGTAACTCCTTTATGTCTCCTCCTTTGATTGTAATGTATAAAATAAGGTGTTAAGCTGCCGTTCTTTAGAGCATTTTGCAATCACTTGAGATTTTGCTTCCCAGCAATTGTCATCAGTTTGGCTCAAATAAACTCACAAAAATTCTCTACAGGTTTGATGTTTCTTACGTTGACATATGGAATTAGAATTAGCATCCTGAATTACATAAATTTTATAGGAAGTGGCATCTAGTGTTCTTTTAGGAAGAAACATAGATGGTAAGTTCATGGTTCTCCTGTATCCCTCATCCTTCTACCAAGACACCGGCATAGGTGGAAACTATATAAATAAAGGCCTCATCTTCTAGTGACTATTCAATTAGATATAAATATTTGAGGTTCTAGGATCTCTTTAAATCTCTTTTAAAAGGTCCTATCAACATATTCTTAATAATTTTTTTAACCAATTCTCTAGTCTTGTTCTCTGTAAGCCCCTGACCATGTGTTAATCTTTGTCACTACCCAGGAGTCAATACAGATCCTGACTTCAGACCAAATCTCTTTATAAGCAAAGTGGAACAAACGATCCTGACCTCAGACCAAATAAATCTCTTTCCAGATAAAGTGGAACATAACATGCAGTGTTTGAATCCTGTTCTTTGGGAGGAGTTTTGTTTGTTTTTTTTCTTTGATTTCCTTAAGACCACAAATGAGGCAATGTGATCATTAGAAGTTCACTGCAGCTGATGCTGATATAAAACGGCTAACGCTGTTGCTAACGCCTTGCCTGCCTTCCACTCCTTGGTTGGCTGTTCACCTTTTAGCCACTTTGTAACTATTTCCTGCATTTAATGTCCTCTGTTAAACTGCCTGTCATGCCCTCTGTGTTCCTGACTAGACCTAGACTGATAGAGCAGTGATCAGTTACTTATCACATTTGTAGATAGTGTCTGATGTCAATGTAAATGTGCAGATTCTTTATAATTATTGTACAGCTTTTAAGGTCTTTCTGATTAAACCACAGCATCTTAGAAATATGGAAACTCAATTCAAGAACATTTAAGATGCTTGCCCAAGGAATATATCTGATGATAGAGATGGAGCTAGGGACCAGCTCTCCTGACTTCCTACTGAGTATCTTTTTATCTCTACATCACCTTATATTTAATAAATATTTCAGCTTATTCTTACAATTCTCCATCCAATACAAATTTACCTATTCTTATGACCTGAAGCATTAATCCCAAAGTGAACAGTTAGGTGACATTTTCAAGGTTCAACAATTTGTAAATTTTAAGAGAGATTGTTTGCAAGGCACTGCTTCAGTGCACTAAATAATATTCAAGTGGCTAGAAAGAGTTAACTCAGCTTGCAAAAGAGCTTAATTCAGTCCCAAGACATAGCCCATACACAGAGAGAATACGGCTCATTAAATCCCTTTCAAAGGCTCCTGATAGAGAAGTGTGTTTTTGGATCAATATTATGTTCCTGTGGACTTAACTGAATCACAATTACTCTTGGGAGGAAGCTAGCTTTTCCTTTTGGGGATGGGACCTTTCAAAGATGAGGTTGTACCTGCGGTTATTCATAATTCTCTTAAAAAGGCAAACAGAGTTACTGATTTTTAAAGAATACTAATAATTAGGTAATTCTTTAGTCAATAATTTTTTTTAACCAGCAGCTAATAAAATAGGTTACCCTTCTGTAGGTGTTTTGCTTTGTTGATGCTCTTTGCACCTGCAAACTTCAGCTTGTCAGATTCTCTAATAAAACATCATTCTTCCTGACATACTCATAACAAATACTTTTCAGAGATCAGAAACTGCAACATAAGAACAAGTTTCCTTCATTGGGTGATTTTCCTCCCAAGACATATACATACTATGGCATCTGATTGATATGATGGCAAAGTAAAATGGTGTCTCTATGACAGCGGAGAGTTGGATGAAATCTCAGAAATTATGATAGTTCGCCCTATGACATAGTGAAGTGATAAAGGGTGAGGAGCTTGGAATTAGTTTCCTAGATTTAAATCCCAGCTCCATATACTAGATTTGGGGCCTCATGCGTTTTACTTGAAGTCTCCAAGCCTCAGTTTCCTCACCTGTGTACTCAGTAAAAACTTAGCTCCCTCATTAGAATATATATGAGGACTAAATTAATGAAAGTGTATATGTAAAAGTCTGATATTAGTATTCAGTAAATATTAGCTGTAATTATTACATGGTTATTTATGAATATCTCTGTTATCTTTAAATATTCAAGCAGAAGTTTAAAGTATAGTTGACAACTATTATCATAATAACTTCATTTTTAAAGGCAAATCTTGCATGTCTTAAAGGCTGCAGAACAGAGACACATATCTCTGCCAGCATCTGTTGACTGTGTATTCAAATTATAGAGATTACAAATATTACCTACAGATTATTAAGCACAGCATCATTTTTATAATCACTAAATATCTGTGAAATATTTTTCTTTCACTGGTAAATAGGAGAATTTCTGTTATAGTTCTCCTGACTTGTTCAAAATGGAGTGGGCTGAGGACAGGCTTATACTTCTGAAAAGTTTAATAAACCAAAAAAATTCACATCTAAATTATTTTTAGTTGTATGAAATTTTTCCTATGTCCATGTAAAAGTAGCATTTCGTTATGTTTTCTGGGTCCTCTGGTAAAATGTGTGAAGTATACTGTGTTGACTAAAAGATACGAGATACTACCTAAAAAACCTCAATGAGCAATAAAAAGCGTTGCCTATGTTGAATTGCTATTCATTTAAAGAGTCATTGTTTCTGGGTATAACCAATGATCTGTACAGTGCACACAAATTTTCTTTCTATACTCACCCACTGAGAACATCCGTGGTTAAACTCTCCTTTCATTGCAGAACACCACTTTGGCCACAAGATGTTCAAGTGCCTGATCAGAAGCTTTAGTTCTTTCAGTTTTTTCACTTTTCAAAAACTACTGAGAAGTACACCTGAGATATAGCCTGAGAAGTAAGAATAACCCAGTGAGGACCAAAAAGAAAATGATGGGAGAAATGAGATACTGGGCTGCCTTGTTTCTTCACTTGTGTAGCTAAGACATTAAACATCAAACACCTTTTAAGGCTTATTGTACGTTTGAAAGTGACTTCAGTTCTGGTTTATTAAAAATAAAACCTCTCATTTTAACTATACATAAATCATAAATCAATCTTTTTTGAGTTTTATGTAGTTTGTTTCTTTATATTCTGCTTAATCATTTGAAGAGTTATACAGTATTTGTTTTATCTATTTCCCTCATGAGAAAATTTGTTAGTATACTATATACTTTCACCCATTAAGCACATTATGCACATTTTACATTGGTATAAAATTTAGATAGTTACGTAGGATTTATCTGTAAAATATGGTCAAAATACAGTATGTAAAGCAAAATATACTCTTCAAAGTTAGTAACATAATTTATTATTTTAGATATCTCACATAGTAATTGGCACAAGGTAAATGCTGAGTATATTTATTAGAGGAAGGAAGAGTAGGAAAGAGGTGAGAAAGGAGAAAGGAAGGATGAGTGGATGTTTGGATAGCTGGGTTAGGAGGAAAAGAAGAATTTGGAAGGAAAGAGGAAAGTCCATGATATTTAAATAGGAAAAACCTAGACTTTGAATGAGAAATATTTGCTTTAGAGCCTAGAGCTTTTTTACCTTTGTGACCTTAGCTTTAGTTTCACACTTGTAAAAAAAAGGGGGGGGGGGGAGGATGGGTGGATGAGTGGGGATGGGGGCAGGTTGGGAATATGTAACTCCCTCTTGTATTTTGAGAATTAAATCCAATAATGTGTGAAAAATGCTTGCATTTAAAATACCTGAAATATAATAGGTGCTCCATAAATGTCAGTTTCTTCTCTTTTGCATAGCTTGGCCTGATTTTACCTTAAAGGCAGGTTTTTCAGTGTTTTCAAGTTAGATCGAACAGATGATTTGAAGGTGGGGAATGACACCGTTCCAACTCTCGGCACATCTCCCTCCTGTGCTACTTCTTTTGGGAGTTTGCCATTAAGCAGGCTCTGTTTTTAGCCTCATCTGTTTGAGTGAGCTCATCTTTAAAGAAAGTTTCCTTCTTGTACTCCACTTTATTCCATCAATAGGAGCTATCGATTTATAAGGCCAGGTGGAGCAGCCCTTGAGGTTTAGGATGATGCTATCTGAAGATTGCATTGCAACGTAAATAATCACAGAAAGAAACCTAAGTAATTAAGTAAAATATGTGCTTATAGTGGTATATCTTTACATCATATGTGAATATGAAAACTAAAATATTTTTAGCATTTTTTGTGTGAATAAAAAGAGAATTAAAACAAATCATATCTGAAAGGAAGAAACATTGAATGTGTTCATTAATGGTTAAAAGAGTATTCTTTTTTGACTAGAGAAAAAGAGGATAGGATGCCTGGCATGGATGAGACAAAACAGTCTCCCTGCCATGGGAAAAGAAAGATTGTAATGCCACTGACATTATGGAGCAAAAATCACATGATGACTGAAAACATGAATTAAAATGTACTAGCTGGGAGAAGGTTCACCATGGGAGATAGATGCATTCTGGTTAATATTTCTGATGCTTTAAGGGGACTAGTACAGAAAAATAATAACCAAATTATAGCTAAGCCATGTTTTCCTGAAACAGACCTCTTTTCTTTAAAATTATAAATATGCTTCCTTTTTTCTTCTCTAACATACAAAATGAACTCTTTGCTTAAAAATATAAATGACTTCATTCCATGCTTGAGAGAGAGTATACTAGGTACACAAAACTCAGTGGCTTTGACATTTTTTTCTTTTTTTATGCAACTGTCAAATCTGTGAGAGTATAACAAATTTCATTATGCTTAAGGTACATTTATATAGCATGTGATGATTTACATTGATTTAGGAAGTTTTAATATTGATGAAAAATAAGCATCACATATGCTTACCCTTTTCATAGAGTTGAAACAGGAAAGTGAATCAACATTTAGCTCTACCTAATTTTCTAATAAATAGTTAAAGCAGATTTCAGAGTTCAGTATGCATGATAAACCACACCCCTCAAAATATTAAATAGAAAGTTTAGGGTTAAGACTGAGAGAAAGAATAATATGAGAGGATTCCGCAGAGATTTTTTTAATTGTTGGTTAATTAGATAACTATTCATTGAAAACATAAATTTACTTATTCAGAACAATTCTGCAAGGTTTTGCCAGATTTATTGTACCAAGGCAAGTTAATTTTTATATTGACATAGAGTGATAGTTCCTATAATGCCATTGCAACCACCGGTAAGTGTGGCCACGAACATTCCCACCTCTTAGTGCCTTGTTTGCTTCTCTTCTTATAACCCGTTCTTATCTTTGGGGATCCAGATCAGACCTCATGATCCAATCTGTCTGAATTCTCATTAGTCCTTGGACTGAACAGTTGTTTATTTGAAACCAATTATTTCAGATGCTTGGAAAAAGGACTGGACTTGACAGGTGTCTGTAAATCTTCACAGAACCTGTATCCTGATGAAAAAGTAAATAAGTATACAAACAAGAGTTTATGATAAGTGCTATAATCTGAATTCGATAATTGCCAAAATAATTTACCTGATTCTGAGATAAGCCATGCTACTGTATGATAAATCTTGACAAATTGGTTACTTAAGTCTTTGTCAGCTGTAAACATTGTGCTATTTTAGGTAAATACATAGAGTTGTTCAACAAGACTATAATAAAGGTGACAATAGGTTATTTAAACATACTGCTATTAAAATATTTTATATAAAACCTACTCTACTTGGTATATACTATATTTTTTTCCCTATTAAGACTATCTGGGTCAAGTCAAGGAACGTATTAAAGGACCCAAGGTCAAAGACAGTGGGGTGGGGATTGGCTGTGGGAGCAGGGAAAGGGGGTAGACAGGGCGTGGATGGGGCAGGGGAGAGCAGTGGGGGGAAAATTGGGACAACTGTAATTGAACAACAATAAAAAAAATTTTTAAATGGGTCTGGGGGTTCACACATAACTCCAGAAAATTACCGTTGGAAAACTGAGTATCCCTCACAGTATATAGTAGCTTGACTTTCCCTTCAAATGATTTGCCTCATATCTCTGACTGTTAATATATGACCCATACATAAGCGGTGGCAGCATTACATCACTTGATAGAGAAAAGGGAAGCTAGCTGAAAGTGGAAAAGGGGACAGATGGCAAAGTATATTCCACACACACACACACATATACACACACACGGTTTATTTTCTTTCTTTCTTTTTTTTTTTTTTTAACCATGGAAGCTGCTTCTCCTTTTAATTCAGTTCAGTATGTTCTAAGGCAGCTACTATTTCTGAAAGCATTGAACATGCAGGGCAAAAGTTTCTAAGTAGGGACCCACAAGAGGCAGGAAGGAAATGATGTATGATAAACGTCCTGGAAAAATGAGGAGGCCACAGTAAATGATTGCAAAAATCCCTTCCAGCTTTGACACCCTGTGATTCTGTCTTCTTCAAAGGCCACATGGAAGTGGTACCAGAACCTGTGACAGCTCCCAGTAAACATCACTGTAATGCTTTGCTTTTCTCATTTCTTTTTGCCACTTATATTTTATGCATTTGATCTTGCTTATCCAACCTCAGCCATGTCCTGTTCAAGGTCTGCAGCTCTCTCTTGCTCTTAAACTAGCCTAATATGAGACCTCCTCTGTAACGACCCCTACAGCATCCATTCCCAGCGTAATTCAAGGCATCCTAATCCTAAGTAGCCATCGTGGGTCCATCTTTTTGCTTTGTGCTTGTTGAACTTGACTCTTAAAAGTTAGAGATATTTTGGAGGTTTACCATTTAATATAATTTATTCATGTTTTAGTGAAAGAAACAGTTGAAAATAGGATTTAGGGGTAAAGGTATGGATTTTAATGTTGGCTTCTGGTTTACTGGGTGCCAAGGAGCTATTTAGCCAAGAGTTAAATATAAAAATTGATGGTTATGTGAAACTCCTTTACTCATTTTTGTAAATGTTAGTCACCCTAGATCCCACCTTTCTATAGACCGCCCCTCCGCCCCCCGCCCCTCCCCCCCCCCCCCGCCCCGCCGCCAACTGGTTTCCAGAATGGTCATAAGTAGTTACATTCGTAATGACATTAGGAGTATTAAAAAAATAAAAATAAATAAGAATCAATCAATGGTAGAGTAAGGATTCAAAATATGCAGTAAACCTGGAAGCCAAAACAAAAGAGTAGACGTAAAGACAGGAAGACAGCTGGGATAATTCTAAATGGCAGGGGTCAGGCAAGAAGCGCAGGTCAAAGATTATACAAGAAGCCTGAACCCAGAGTACATATAACAATCAAAGGCCAACGTGAGGCCGGGTATACAAAGTAGATAAGGAATCAGTCAGCTGCCTTGGAGTGCGGAAGAACAGAGGATCTAGAGGGCTTGTTGCACAGATGACGCAGAGGTTGTAATAATTTAAGAGGCCGAGGGCAGCAAGCCAGGAAAAGGAGCACAAAGGAGACAGGGCTGATGTTAGAAATGCGGTGCAACAAAGCAGAAGGTCAGAAAGGCAGCAGACCCGGGCAGGTAGAAAACATGGCAATATGGCAAATATCTGTCTCACATAGAAAACTTTTAAAATATATTCCCTAATTGTAGCAAGAAATAGATCAATTTAGCAGAGCTAACACATAACCTGGAGGCAGCTAATGATCGTGCAGGGAAACTAGGACGTTCACCGGGTTGTAATGGGAGCTATCAGAAATGAGGGTTATTTGGCAAGCTTGCTGGGAAAACATGAAAATAAATAGGAGCTAAATAAAAGTTAAAGGGACTAATACAGGTAAGAAGCCTGTATGCTTACCTGTATTAGTCCCTTTAACTTTTCTTGCAACAGTTTTGAGAAACTGATAGTAATTTCTGACAAATGAAACAACTGAGTACAATTCAATGAATTGCTTATGGTCAACCAACTGATCAAGCACTCAGAAAAAATATGCACGTTGACAGTACAGAATAAATCCCAACTGTCCAATGTTATCTTGCTTTACATGGAAGTAGTGTGCCACCTGAAAAATAAAATTTCAATGTTTTTATACTTTTGAAATTGAAATAAGATTCTGGCAGTGGCATAAATGTGGGAGCCTCGATAGTGGGGAAAATGTATGTGGGCAGTGTTAAAACCAAAGCCTAGAGATGCAAAATTGCAAACAGAAGGAGGATACTTTCCTTGGCTGCATTTTATAAAACATGACTTGCGCTGAGGAATTTTATTTACTCAAACTAATAAAATACAATTAATAATAGTAATGCACATCCAGCTATCCCTGTATGGTAAATGCTCAGTATGCTAAAGTGTTTATAAGCATAATCTACTATACATATAGTTTTTATAGGAACCTTGTAAGGTAGTTACTCTTATTGTCCTCATCTTATTTTATAGGGGAGGAAACGGAGGTACAGAGAATTTTAGTACATTAGCCATGGTCCATGCCCTTATTAAAAATTTGGAGCAAGGATTCACACCTAAGTGTCATTTTTTCATGATTTTAGTCTTTAGACATTCTAAATTTATGTCCACAAAATAATATATTTAATTTACGTGTGTTATAGGTGACTATATGCAAACTACAGGTATACTATCATGATATTATTACCTTCCTAAAAATTAAATGTTCTTGTTATACAACATAGCAAATGATATTTGAGTAGTAAAACATTCATAGCAACAAAATGCCCATGGCGTTTAATATTGAATTACCAATTTTCGTGTATATTTGATTGGCTTATTAACTATAAAATATTATAGTTTGTTTTTCATTGAATGTGGAAAACAGATTTTTTTATTGAGTTTATTGGGGTGACATTGGTTCACAAAACCATACAGGTTTCAAGCACACAACTCAACAAAATACCATTGATCTGCACGCTGCTCCGTGTGTCCATTGCCCAAAGTAAGGCCTCTTTTCCTCCTTCATACTCCAGGTGGAGAAGTGTTTTGAGAGTAGCACAGTTTTTGTGGCATTTCCATTTTTTTAACAAGGTGGGTGTTTAGTTAAACTATCTTGCTTTCAATAGAGAAACATTATCCATAATAACAGCCTATACTTGTTCATCTTCATTAATTAAGTGGGGAATATTCATTGTTCTCTAACTGCAATCATCCATCATATCTTTTCAGATAAATGGTGCATGTTGGATTGAATACATTTTTC
Organism: Pteronotus mesoamericanus; assembly: GCF_021234165.1. NCBI lineage: Eukaryota > Metazoa > Chordata > Mammalia > Chiroptera > Mormoopidae > Pteronotus > Pteronotus mesoamericanus. Next base: position 25,514,340 of record NW_026555245.1, on the reverse strand, counting down.
TCTGATATAAACCATTGCACAGTTATGAGTAAACAATATCTATATTTAGATATACCTTGTTTTCTGAGAAACAGTGAAGCATTATGTGACAACTTCTGACACACTTTGCCCTTTCTCATTTTGATTTTCAAACTGTCATGTACTTAGAAAAATCAATTTAGGGCATTTTGAAACAGTATTTAGTAAAGGTGCAAAGAGTTCACAATATTGCTTTTAGTTTAAAATGTCATTTTCTCTAAAACCTGAAACAATTTTGAGTGTTGGGGCTATAATTTAACAGTTTCTCAAATTTCTCAGTGAAGTATAAAAAACATGTTGAAGATAAAATGTTGAAAATGCAAAGATAAATTGTGTTTTAACAAGCGAGCCCAAAACATTTATGGATAACTGAGAAAACAATTACATAAAACAGAATATAATATAAAAATATCACTAATGTATATTTAATGTATATTTATCTTAAATCACTAATGAGGCTATCTAGAAAGCTATTTGTGATGGTTTGTAATATGTGCAGGCAAATTACTTGATCATTAGCAAAATCCAGCTGCTAGAATATTTTTTGCCATACATCAGATTAAAGAAAGCTATTATTTTGTAGCTTAATATACCTGATATGACATAAATTATCAATATATTAATATTAAAAATGTTATGTCTCTGAATTTAGGAAGAGGAGAAACCATTGATGAATTTATATCATTTTAATCAAATATATTCCACGATATTGACTTGTCATGTAATATGTTACAGAAAAATTGCAAGTATAAACCGGAGATAGAATACAGTTGTTTCTTAGCTCAAAAAAGGGAACTAGCTTCTTTTAGAAATAATTTAATGAAAATTAATATTTCTTATACAACAGCGCAGACTAGTGGCCATGCCTTTAAAACAAATGTTTGCCTCATTCTGGGACATTTATTTGAGGTAGTCTTGTGTGTATGTTATGAAAACTCATTAAATAAACTATATATTTAAACAGTAATCATAATACAATATAGTTTAATGGATCTTAAGAGTACATTATCCAAATCTATTTTAATTATTCTATTTTGCTTTTACTTCAGATTGCCTAGATATTTTTCTTAAAATTATAGATGAAAAAATATACACCTAAATGCTCTCAGAGATAAAAAAAATTTAAAGAATATCTAGGTATTGAAATGTGTATTTCTATGATCCCTATCTCTAGTTTTAGTTTTAAGCTTGCTATGTAGCTAATCCTTTATAAACGAGGCTATTTTCATTTAGAATATTGACACTAATAATACTGTAGTCACTTTTTATAAATGCCAACGCATCCCAAGACTCTCAATTTATATGAATTCATTTAATAGCATTATGTTCATCTAATATTTAAACTATATTTCTTACATTGTGTTTTGAAATTATGAAAGTGTTATTCTAAATTACACTTTTTATCTCAAAAATCTCTTAACAAGTTTGTCTGTAGGAAAATTAAGGGATGCTTCTTAGGCCAAAGAAAAATAATGCATATTCTCTGAACCATCTCTTAATAATGTGAGTATAATAAAAGGATGTGAAAATTATTTTAAAAACCTCATTTTTATGTCTAAATCTTGAATAGATTTACTTTCCCCAAATACATACTTAGACCTTCAATTGATTGTATCCACCATCTGGAATGGTAGAGAATGAAATAGAAAACTTCACACTGAGATATGCAGGAGATTTTGGAAACATAATTATTAGTAGACTGTTTCTGAAATGACTCATACTGATAGCAAAAGGGAGGTAGAATATTGAATAGCTCCAAATAATAAGAACAGTAGATAATAAGCCAGGGATAATTTAAAATTGTGTCTATTCTCATAAAGGCATAAAATCTATCCTAAAACACCTGAAAGGTTTACATTGGCTGTGATTTAAAACAATGATAATTTTAATTTGGATTCCAGTCCTAGCTCTATCATTTAGTAACTCTGCAAATTTTGAGAAAATTTCACAGTTTCCATGAGCTTTAATTTTCTAATCTATAAATTGAGTATACTATTAATGATCTAACAGAGTTGTAGACAAATAAGATAATATTTGTGAACACTGAGAAATGCAAAATAACCAGATTCTTAGTCTATATTTGTGGCTATTTTGTATGTTTATTTGTTCACACAACGATTTTTAAAAATCACTCTTTAATCTCCTTTTATGTGGAAAGATCATAACTATCAACCAAGTGTCACTTTAGTTTAATAGTTAAAAACATATTCTCCTCAAATGTAGAGATAACAGACTAAGTTAAAATAGGGACTTCATTGTTGTATTTTTTGTTTTTAAATATGAAGGAAATGTTTAGTAGCATAATTTATATTTTCTAAAGTTTGATGATAATCTATTATGTCTTCCTTATTATTCAACCACAAAGAATTATTTTAAGGAAATATTCTTTTCTTCTTCCTGTTAAAATACACTGACAAACACAATTACAATTACAAGAAGAATATTCATTCCATAATGTCACAGTTTCGATGCATTATAAATATCTTGAACAGTAGATGGAAGGATGTTGAGTAAGAAAGAGGGTTCCCTAGTATCTTCCCTGACTTTCTGAGGCTGACCTTTATTTCATAGGAAGGACTCTCTCTGAAGGGAAGATGGTAGCTTAAATATTTATTGTAAATTCTGAATTTATGTCCCTTTGTTACAAAGTATAAGAAATAACCAGTCATCAAAATAGGAGAGTTAATTTAAGTCACAATTGTTATAGTTTATGATCAAAGTATTGGTTTCAGAACTGCAATCCATTATACACATTCACTCAATTGAATATTTACCTTACTAAAGATTAAGCAGCCTTCGGAATTTTGCAGGCGTGAGTAAGGTGATCCTATATCCCTTACCTAGAATGTCTCCTCAGAAAGATTCCAATTTGTCTTGTCTCTTTATGCCATGTTGATCTTGAGGTGAGAACCATCTGCTCACCTTATTTTTGCATCATAAACTAATTTGAATTGCAGATCTAAGCTATGAAACATCTCAGGAAAATGTACACATGCACTTCACATAAAATTTTATAGACAGTTTTTAGAAAGCACATGGCAACCTTGAAGTTAACCCTTGCACTCCGTAGAAATTCGCTGAGAGGAATTAAAATCCCAATCCCAGTCAGTGATAGCCAAGCTATGGTTTCTGCAATATTTTCCACAGATAAAGGAGCACTTTGAAAGAAAGGGTTTTATGGTTAAATATAAACTTTGCTTTCCTCCCTAAACATAACCTTGGTCTCTAGTGGTTTAAGTCCCTAGTTGTGTGAATAGAATGCATTAGTTTTACATATAAATGACAGGTTATTACACAGAAAGAATCTGATGTCCATTCCTCATAAACAGTAGCAAAATTCTTATTTTCTTTAATTCACAACCAAAAAATATTTCATTCTGTTCAATTTTGTACTTTAGAGCTCTGTGATGTCTTAGAGTGAATTGCATCTCCTGCCCTCAATTATGTAGATCAGAAACTCACTGAATCCCAGAAATATTTAAGAAATGCCTACATTCGGTATGTGCCCAAACAGATTAGAATTAAAATATCCCCAATTCAAACTCAGTGATTTTTTTTCTTTCCCAACTCAGATTAAACTCTACAACTGTTCACATGTTTTGGGGAGTGAAAACCTCTCTAACAACTACATTTGTATTAGGTAAAGCAATGAACTCTTGGAAATGTTATGCTTCTTGTTTGCAGTAAAATATTGTGAGTATTTTAAGAGTGCTGGATGGTAATCTATTCTTTAGATTTACTTGAATGAGGTTGGGTAGATGGAGGAACGGTGTACTCAGGCTTGGTACCCAGGTGGGCGTACCCAGGCGGGCCTACCCAGGCAGCCCTCCGCCTTCTTGTTCTCAGGTTCTCCCTCGTCTTAGTTGTTCTCTACTGGTTCTCAGTTCTCTCCATCTCACCTTTCACAAACAGTACCAACATTGCCAGAGTTTTCAGCAATGCCAATAGAGCAGTAGTGCTGCTCGTAGCCCACCCCCGCCCCTGCTCCCTTTCCGAAGGCCGGCAGCCTCTGGGTGGAGATGCCCACATAAAGCCGCAGGTGGAAGAGCTGAGGGTGGGATTCCGCCGTGGAGCAGGGGGCGTCACATTTGGGGTTCTCAGAAGATGGTCTAGGCTTCCTCCTATGGGGCTTCACCTGGCTACTTGAACTGCGTTGGCCATCTGTGGTGTTTTAATAGATTACATTTAATTGATTAATCGACTTCGGGGATTAATCTCTGAGTCTTCTCCCTCCCCAAGCCCCTTTATGCTGATTCTTCAGAACTGCGTCAGGCAGAAATGGAATGAACTCTAACTTACACATAGAGAAATGACCCCTGTGGCAGCGGAACAGGGGAAAGGGGGGTTAAATTCACTCTCTCTTTTATATGCCTCCAGGGCCTTATTTGCTGGTGTTTAAATCTCTGGGAAAAAGCAGTCAGAAGTTTAAGCATTTTGCTACCTCTGCTGCTGTGTTCCCATGGGGGCAGTGCCCTATTTTTACCATCATTCATGGTCGTTCTGCTTCTAAGTAACAATACTTCTGAGGATGATTGTGCAGGACTGTGCACACGGCTTTACTTGAGCCAGGAAGACATTCCAAAATGCTGTCACTGAAGATGTGCTTCAAAGAAGGATGTTATTTTGCCATGAGCAGATGAGATCATACATTATATTTAGAATTGGTAGGGAAGGCAACTGCTAATGGGGTATAGCCTGGATCTCAACTTTATATTTTATTTAAGTTACATCAGCTATAAGAAACAACTCTTCTTTTTTTGTAGGTGATAAAATTTTTTAAAGTGCATTTGATCATGCAAAAGAAATATAATGTTTGATAAAATTAAACCAATTAGTGGCATTTTCATATCAGTGATACCCAGATTGCTGAGATTTTTTTAAAGCTATGATTCATGCTCACATGGAATCTTTAGTCCTAGGAATCTTCAAATGCAACAAGACCATTGAAAATGATTTCTCCCTTCCTCACTCATCAATAGTATATAGCATTAAATAATGGGCTTGAAATACTTGCTTCAGAATAGATGATGCTTATTTTCATAGACCTGTCTTATTTTAGGTCCCTAAAAAGTGAGTTATTGAGCTACTGAAAAAACTGTTTTCTATCGATAAGATCTAAAAGTCTGGCTCTTCCAAGATTGACTTTCCTAGGATTCAATTCTATTGAATTTCACATTTCAATTTATTTTATTTCTAGCACATTCAAAGTTAAGCCTAAAAACTCTCCAATGATATAGTGTCAGCCATTCACATAGTTTTAAACTGTCTTAGGATATAATTAGTTCTTAAATCATAACTTTTTGTGGGCATTAAAATAATTAAATATCATTTATAATAGTTACTTTTTAAAAGCTACTTGCTTTCGCTAGTGACATAATGTGTTTTTGTAAGTTGCTTGAATATATTTTTCTTCTAGCAGAAGCATGAGTTTTTAATGAAAATACTATATATTTTTATATTGTTTTTCAAAAACATTGAAATGCATTTATTTTAGAAAGAAGAAAAAAAAACATTTTTAAATGCATCCCTATCTTTGAAACAGCAAATAGAAGTTGTGAAAGAAAAACAATCTCACCCACATTACTGTAAATTTGGTTAGCAGGAAGGTGGAGTTTTACAGTAATAGCTTTTAAGCAGATTATCTAATTTTAAAATAGTGCATATTGCACTCTGTGTGAAACTGAGATGGAAGAATACATTTCAATTTGTGTAAATGCCTTTAACAGTGAGGTTTATGAGTGCTCAATTTAATTTTGCTTTTAATACCTTTTTGCTAAATTATTCCTCCCTTTTTTCTTTATCTTATTTTTTAATCTAATTTTTAAAAGAATCTTTCCTTGCTAGGGAAGAAAATGTTTAGGCCATCTTAGCCCATGGCTACAGATTCAGAAAGAAGTTAACCGTGTGAGACCCATAAACAAGTCTGCAGAAACCAATTTGTAGGCTCTGGTTGCTAAGCACTTTGCTGCTGGTTCTCCCAACAGCCCTGGACAGTTGCTAAATTGAGAGGCTCACTAATTCTTATTTGGGAAAAACAAGGGTGGGTAAGCAGTGATTGCATCCCACATTCAGGGTAGTGACAATTAAGTTGTAGTGATTTGGCTGCCTGGATAATTGGAATTCTCAGTAGTGGTTTGGACAGAAGCACATCTGTTCCTAGGATTCTCTATTAGGTGTATCTAAAGTGTTTTGACCAATTGTTGAAAGTGTCAGATAGCTATTTATTCAAAGCTAAACCCAGCATGCGTAAAAATGGTGTGTATGTCCCTGATTCAATGATATCAGACTTGCAACAAAGCAGGAATAAATGTGGGCCCTTCTGTCAGAAGCATCCCATCAGTGCATTTGTTTTTATCAATTCCTTGAACCAAAAATGGTTGCTCATCTCACCTTTTTCTCTATTTTTGAGCTTATTTTTCGAGATAGAATTTTTCTAATAACTGAGGTTGCTGTTGTCATTCATTATTTCTATTTCAATTATATCCTCAGTTTAAAACAAGGTCATTTACTACTGAAAACAATGTATATGACTTCACGATTCTGATCCAGTACACATTATCTAAAAGCATTTTTTTTCCTTAGAAATAAAATACTTCAAATTGTGAAGCTCAAATTTTAAAACACACATATCTCATATTTTTTTCTTTTTCAGGCATATCTTGTTGATTGTTCAGATCATGTCTTCTCTCTAATTCACATGATAATATCAAAGCAATTCTATCCTACTTGAGAAACTGCCCTAATCAAAAAGATGGAACAGAAAAAGATCTTAAAATTCATGTAGTAAAATTCACCCCCACCCATTTTTCCTCCAGATAAGAAAATTGAGACCATAGAAACTTAAGTGACTTTCCTTAGGACATATAAAAATGACATTTTAACTCAGGAGTGTAGTTTGTATATTTTTATGTGAGAAAAATTTCTTTCAGATAGAAATTGAAATAAAATATTCGTGAATTCATGACAGCAGTATGGCTTACTTGTGTGGCACTCTTCAATTTTTAAATGTCACTACAATTTCATTTCAGCATAGCCCTGACTGGTGTGGCTCAGTTAGACACACACACATATATACACATAGTGATAGTCATGGTCATGATTGAATTAAACCATGACACATATAGTCAGTAGTAGTCATGATTGAATTAAAACATTATATATGTGTGTGCATATATATAAAGTATCCAGCCATGTAATATAAAAAAACAGAAACATTTATTGAAGAAGATACAAGATATAAGAAACATTGTACATAAGACAATGATGCCTCAGTTCCCTTCAAAGTAGTACCTTAGGATCTCACACAGTTCTCCCAGTGTCTCCTCCATTATGCAAAACATTCTGCAAAATCCTTTGTTGGAATCGCCATCAACTGCCCCATCATATTTTCCTTAATCTCATTGACAGTCTGAAATCTCTTCCCTTTCAAAGGTGATTTTGGTTTGGGGAAAAGCCAGAAGTCACAGAGCGCCAAATCTGGTTCATTGGTAGCAGTTTGAATCAAGTCATTAGCAACTGTAGCATGAAGTTCCTTCCACTCTGGTAGCAGAAGCTGCGGAATGAATTTCACCACAATATGTTTCATGCCAAGATCCTGTGTCAAAGTCTTGGATACAATAGTTTTTGGGATCCCCAGGTCAGCTTTTAGTTCTCTCACTGTCAGTTGCTAGTCTTTGTTGACTGCAGCCCATACACGTTCAATATTCTCAGGTGTTCTGCTTGGTGCAGGCCTTCCAGGACATGGATACTTTCAACAGATTTTCTACCATCTTTGAAGCATTTGTGTCATAATTTTTGTGCTGCACTCATTGCATTGTCCCTGAAAGCGTTTGACTATTCCAAATAATATCTTCAAAGGAATGCTCAAGCTTCATGCAAAATTTGATGAAGATCCATTGCTCTACTTGCTCTGTCATTCTGAATGTGACAGCCACACAGTATACACGGTCACTTACAGGTGTCTACCACCCCCACTGACTAGTACAGTGATGTCATCACTGTTCATGCATGCATATTCCAGTCCACTCTCCTTGGCTGCCAGGTTACACTGATGTTGTGCAAACTCTTCTCATTATATCAACAATGGACTTTTTGCAGACAGATACATACATACATATATATACACACACACACACACATATACACACATATGTGTGTGTGTATGTATACTTAGTTAAATGGAGAGTTTGGTATTATACACTGTGTCTAAAATGCTGAATGTGAAAGTCTCCAAAAAACTGACTTCAGTTTTGATCAGTTGGCTTTTGCATACCCCCATCTGGGGACCTGGCCAGCAATCTATGCTTGTGCCCTGACTGGGAATCGAACTACTGACCTTTCAGTTCACAGGCCGGCACTCAATCCACTGAGCCATACCAGCCAGGGCTAAAAATTGACTTCAGTTTTGAAAGGAAGGAATTGCTATTCTATCTAAAACCATTCTTGCTCAGGGCTGATAAAAACTGTATCAGACTTCTTTCCTTCTACCTTCCTTTAATAAATAATGTTAAAATCTTACAAAGTATTGCTATAACCTTCTGCTGAGCTTACAAAGAATTTAGGTTCTGTGCAACCCAAGCAAAATAACATTTAGTCAGTAGTTACTATGTACCAGATGCCTTACATATATTTTGATGCTTTTTTTTTTGTATGATTAAATTCCAACCAATGGGGTAGAAACCATTGTTGATTTCCACTCTTTGCAGATGAGAAATTGAGGCAAAAAGAATTAGTTACTTCCCCACAGCCTCCTAGTCAGTGAATGATAGAGATGGGATTTAAATGCAGGTCATCTGACTCAGAGCCTCTTATTCTGTAACTACAAAAATATCCTACCCATATCTACAAATCACATATACTTGATAAAGGGGAAGAGAAGGCAGTAAGAAGGAAAGAGAAAGATTTTACAAACTGTCAAATCTGTAACTGACATTTTTTAAAAAGCCTGTACTAATTCCTAAAGGATTCTACTTTTCACACTCCTTCCCCAATAAACCCTAGGCAGTCTTAGAATCAATGTTTTCATTTAAATGAGCCAAAGTTATAAAACCATTATCTAGATATAGCATTATATTTTGGAGTTTAAAAAGAGAAATTTTTTTTCTAGATACTTACATGGGCATTCAACATCATAAAACATCTATAATACATTGAAAAATAAATCATAGGATTTAATTTTAAGTAAGATTTAAAATACTTTGAAATTTGATTTGTACCTTTGATTCTCTGTTCTTGAACATCTGAAGCATTTTTGTATTACCATTAATAAATACATCATCTGTAAGAACTGATTATAATTTCGAACTTTTATATCTGTGCACTTCACATTTCCTTAAACCAGCTCTTTTCCCTAAACTATGCACATTTTGGAGAATACAAATTTAAATTTCAGTTATTTTTGCCTGTCTTATTTAACATTTGGTTCTGTTACCTCTAAAACTTCTTTTCTGACTTCCACGACACTACTTTTCTCTAGTGTTGTTCCTGTCACTCTGGTTATTCCTTCTTAATTAATTGATCACGGACTTCATCTTTATTATTTTGTCACTTTGCCCATTTCATCCTGTACCATCTGTTACAATGGCCTCACACAAAGCCATAGTTTCAAAAATAACTTATCAGTAAGTCCCAAATATGTACACCTCAAATCAATGTATCACACTTACTATTATTATATAAAGAATGTCCTAAAGACACCCCAATTCAACTTGTGAAAATGTTCAATCACCGTTCTTCCTTTAAACTGTTCCTGCATCCTCTATCTCTGTGAATAATACTGATACATAACATTTATTCAACATTTACTCTGAACATGACATTTGTAATATCTTACTTATGTACCTTATAACCTCATAAGGTAAGTATTAATATTATCACCAGTTTGAAGATGATACACAAAAAAATAAAGTTACTTGCCTCAATTCACACAACTAATAAATATTGGAGCTAGGATCTGAACAGATTGCCTACCCAGTTAACTGTTACACCTTGAAAGGTATTTGCCCAGTTGTACATGTTAGACTCTTTAGAGTAAGTCTCGATTTCTCTTTTATTCACCTCAAAGAACAGTAATCACTCACTTCTCTAAATTAAGGGCATCTAAATTAAGGGCAGTATTTATTGTATTCATTGCCTCCTCTGTATTCCTATGTCTCTGACATTAATTTAGATTTTAATTCTTATCTTGATTATTTTAATAATTATGGTTCTTTATATGAGCCCCCTACACTGACCATAATAAACTTTTATCTCTGGTCCTGAGTCCAAACACATTATTCTGCTGTTGTTTAAGATTAGTCCATGTAAATGAGGGGGTGGGATGTATGATTGTAAAAAAGGTTGACCTAAATACCACCTTGGTTTTCAGCGGGCTTTATATAACAAAGGCGTGTACATAGGTTTGGTGAGCACAAAACCCTTTCATCTTCAAAGCCCAGTTTCCTAAGATAAGAGGAAAAGTTTTATCATCAAAAATATAATGGAATTGTCTAAAATTGAAAATCTATAAGAATTATGAAATAAAATCACCATTCTATTGATACTTTGACAACATAAAACTCTCATTAGCATCCACAGAAAGTAAATTTAAAAAATCATTTTTCTCTCATGTAAAGCCCAAGACATGCAAATTGTCCATGTCCCCATAGCCCATTATTTTCATAAATTACAGGAAATAAGGGTCTGTATGAGTTTTGGCTACCAAAATGTAACCTTTACAAGAATCTACATCTGTATATGTTTAAACTGAAATCATTTTTAAAATATTTTATTTATTTATTTTTAGAGAGAGTGGAAGGGATGGAGAAAGAGAGGGAAAGAAACATTGATGTGAGAAACAGCCATCATTTGCTTCTTGTATGTGCCCCAACCTGGGATCAAACCACAATGCAGGCATGTACCCTGGCCAGGGATAGAACCAGATCCAACTGCTGACATTTTGCTTTGTGGGACAACACCCAACCATTGTCCCACTGTGTATCTATGCGCGCGCGCGCGCGCGCGCACACACACACACACACACACACACACAGTCTTCCCTGCTAAGTAGTCACACTTCTACTGGATTTGGAACTTCTTAATATATACAGAACTGTAGAACTTGATTGCTGTTATAATGAACTAAACATTTAGTTGAGGAAATAGGGAACATATTAGAAATATATATAATAAATAGAACTATCCTATGACCCAGTAATTCCACTTATGGCTATTTATCTGAAGACAAAAAAAAAAAAAAAAAAAACCACGTACTGGAAAAGATATATGCACCCCTTCCTATGTTCACTGCAACATTATTTATAATAGCCAAGATTTGGAAGCAACCTAGGTATTCATCATTAGAGAGATGAATAAAGTAGATGTGGCATGTATATATAATATACATACGTTTTATTAACATTCTATATTGTATATAATATTCTATATTATATATCATATTCCATATATAAAATATGGAATATTACTTAACCATAAAAAATAATGGTACATTTCACAGAGGGTATTATGAAAGTGAAATAAATCAGACAGAGAAAGACACATACCATATGATTTCACTTATATGTAAAATCTAGAAGACAAAACTATTGAACCAACAAAACAAAACGGAAACAGACTCATAGATGCAGAGGACTAACTGATGGTTTCCAGAGGGAAGGGGTCAGGGGGAAGAGCAAAGAAGGTGAAGGGAATTGAGAAGTACAAACTTCTAGTTACAAAATTAATAAGTAACAGGATATAATGTACAGCATAGGGAATATAGTCAATAATATCATAATAATTTGTATAGGTTTGGATGGTTACTAGCCATTGTAGTGATCACATTCTAAGGTATGTAGATGTTGAATCAGTATGTTGTATACCTGAAACTAATAAAATATTGTGTGTCAACTCTACTTTAATACTAATAAATATATGATGGAGTATGTGTTAGTATTAGAACAAGCCTGTGAATACAATAGAAATTCATAAGAAATTATAGCTTCATAGATTAGGTGTGTTTAGAGATTGGTTTAGAAAGAATGAATAATTTTTAATAGCATGGAAACATTCCAAGAAGAGGGAAACATAAAAGCTTGTGTGTTTGTGAAAGGGGGCATTTTGGATTAGATGTAGAGAATCATGATGAATCATAAGTGCTTGCTCTTGTGGTCAGTAAATGTTTATCTTTGGACCTCAGGAGTAAATGACCATTAAACATTTGATAAGATTGCTTGAGCCTTGTCACCAATTCAATTTTATGCCATTAAATGTGTGATTTTAAATGAAATATTTAATTATATATGATTTTTATTTGAGCGGTGCTCATTTAGTAAATATTCAGGATTGATTTTCATATGAGTATTGTCTACCCTGATACATTAAAGGTTTTAATGTGCATTGTTTGTTATAGTTATGGCCCCAGATATTTTCTGTCTATTACTGTGCTGTTCATTTGGAAGTTGTTGATGGTTTTAGAGTAGAGCAGTCGCTTGGATGTGGGACAAGGGCTCTGTAGATAGTAAACATAATTTACTAGGCAACGCTTTCTGAATCTATGAGAAACATCTGAAGAATGAGTAGTATAATGTTAAAAAAATGTAAGTGGTTCATTGTTTTATGAAACACAGCAAAACAAACAGACTTAAATATCTTATACATAAAGTACAAATTATGTGTTAATAAACTAGGTTACCATTTAAGGGAAAAAAATGAGTTTTTGGTTAATCAACACATTAATGTCCCATAGCATGAACTTTTATATCAGAGAAAATAATTAAGAATTTTATAAAATAGATAAATATTATGAAGGAATTCATACAAAAACCCTTTTGGTGGTATTATTTCTTAGAATTAATGAGTCAATTTTAGTAATCAGTGAAGTATCAATTATTGCTTTCTTTTTTAGCCTCATCAACTGCTTTAGAATTAGTATCATATAACTGGCAAAATACATAAATTCAAAATGTGTTTCCCATTTTTTTTTCTTTCAGGGAAATCTTGAGGGGTTTGATGCTTTTCATCCTCCAGCCATCAATCATCTAGTGGAGGAAGGCTCTACATTGGTGAGTCTCACTTATTCTAATTGTTCGTTTTGAAGGTCAGTTTAATAAAGTCCGTGACTTGATTGTAATAAGGAATAAGTGGGATTAAAGACGCATCAACATAATTGTTTTGCTAACTAAAGAATAACGTTTTCCAAACAAAATTTATATCTTCAGGATTTTGTTTCTGTTTTTGATTACTCTATTAATGAGTGCAATTAAAATATGTAGATGTAAAATTAAAATTACGTGGAGAATGGAAACTAGTTTTTTTTTAAGTCTGTAGTTGTGATAGTATTGATTATAGGTAATTTTAAAGATACTTTATTTGCTCTGGCTGGTGTGGCTCAGTGGACTGAGCACCAGCCCATGGAATGAAAGTTTACCGGTTCGGTTCCCAGTCAGGGCACATTGCCTGGGTAGTGGGCCGGGTCTCTGACTGGGGGCCTGCAAAAAGAAACCAATCAATGTTTATCTCTCACATCGATGTTTCTCTTCCTCTCTTTCTCCCTCCTTTCCTCTCTCTCTAAAAATAAACAGTCTTTTAAAAATCTATATATTATTCATTGATACCATGGCCCACAAGCAATAGTTGAATGAGCATCCATGAAGATGTCTGAAGCTTCAATCAAATAAAAGCTAATAAATTCTATTAGTTCTGGTAATACATATTACTTATTTTTATATTTAAATTTAATGTTAAATAATTTTATGCATTTTTATGGTATAAAATCAATTGCCTGCTTTTTTGCTCCAGCTTAGTTTCTTTTCTGTTATCTGTAAATAGTATTAGTGTATCCTGGTATCATCTTAATGAACAACCTTTCCCTCAGTTTCTCTCTCTGTGTCCCTGTCTCTGTCCCTGTCTCTCTCTCTCTCTCTCTCACACACACACACACACACACACACCCTCCATCACTCTTTCATCAAATATATTCAGATGACTTAGTTAATTTGAACTCTCCTAAGCTATAGTTGTTGAGGCACTACTCATGTACCTCAATGCTGTGATACCCATATGTTTTTAACAAAACATTTCATCATTTAAAAAGTTAATATGCACTCAAATATTTGTGCATTATTTATAAATTACAGGAATATACTATTTTTATAGATAAATAGAATGACAATAGTTACACTTTTTAAAAGCTACAATCACTATATAGATATAAAATAACTATATAAAAGTTCTAATGAAACTTTGGGAACCATGAGTTGTAGAAATCCTCTACTCTGAGTGTAGTGGACATCAAAGACCCTTAAGAAAACTCTTCTTAAGCATTAAATTGAATAGATATACTCACGGAATGTGCAAGGTAGCAAGTGTGTTTATACATAGATTTATATATACAAAAGTGTGTGTACATGTGGTTGATGTGAATAAGATTGACTGAATTAAGAGTTCAAGGGGCTTAGAATGGGGCCCAGTGATAGCATCTGAATATTCCCTCTTTGGAAAGCATGAGGAATAAAATAATTCTGTGGGATTGTTGTAGAGAACCAAGGAGCCAAATTGTTAGAAGGGCACACTTAGTGTCACATGGAATACCTCAAAAGGTATCTTGCCAAGTGGATATTTTGGCAAAAGTAGATTTACACCATTTTGTAAATTCTGTCATCACTGCACAATATAAGTCCTTAGTCATGCATATGCTTGCAATTTTTTTAACAGGGTCCTCAGTGTTGGACCACAAGATGTTATACTACAGGGAGAAGAGAGGAAGATTGAATAGTTACAGTAAAAATTATTTAACCCAAATTATTTCTGCCTGTGTGGACCAATAATCCTATAAGAATTGTTTTTCAGTGTTTCAGGTAACTTTCTTTGAGTGTTGAGGATAAAGAAGAGCTTCCCACCACTATGCCTTACAATAGAAGCTCACATTTAACTGCAGAAAAATCTCAATTCAAATCTGAAGCCAGACAGGAAGGTGGTGAGCTGTTAAATGACAAATTTAGGACTCTCCAGACAAGCCGCCTTTATTAAATCTTTAATATAAAAGCCTTTGCAATTGCTGATTCCACTTATTTGAGCTCTTCTCTAATTCAATAATCTAATACTCACTGCTAAACCAGTTAGGAACCCATTTAAATACTTTGTTATCCAGGAATAAATTCTCCATCTCCTATCTTCAAAAACCTGATGTCAAACACCTTGCTGAAATATAGATATATTGCATCTACATCATTCCTTTAATCTATCAGACTAGTAAACTATCAAAAGTTTTAAAAAACAAGAAGAATAAAGTGATGCTTATCTGGCACAGCTCAGTGAATACTTAATGACTCTTACTTATGGTTTTCTTTATAGGCCAGCTGATAATTCATTTAAATTTAAGGATATTATGAGGATCAACTTCTACTTTACCAAGTCATGGCACACATAAACTAGTTTGTCTAAAAAATAAATAAAAAGAAAAAGAAAAAAATCCACAATATTACCTGGCATACCTGCGATTAAATTCTCTCTACTTGGGTTCTAGAACTTTTCCATGACTTTGCAGTAGGGAAAGAAAAAGACAAGCAGACAACAACTTTTGCTGTTTCTTTCTGGATAGAACACTTCCTTCTCTGTGTTTTGTGGAACGAACCATTTCATAAATGTTTCTGAGTGTCTGCTTTAGCAAAAAATTAAAAATTAAAAAAAGAGTTTGGTACCCTTACAGAACACAGCTTTGTATTTCAAGTTTCTGGTGAGAAATCACAAACCATAGAATCCAAAGGTGAAGATGAGGCAGGTGTAGGTATAACAAGTTGGTTGGTTTGTCTCTTCATTGAATAAACCATGTGCCATGTTAAGACATAGAGACCCACTGTTTTTAGTTTCAAGATTTTCTCCTTTGAAATTTCTTTTATTGGATGAGGTTAACCATGGGAACTCTTCTTTTTCTTAAACATCAATCACCAAGTAAATATTAAAATATTTACGTCTTTTCTTTGCTCTGTCTTCCCTTTTCCCAGATATCACTTTCACGGGTTACAAAACCTCTATGTAGAAACAGGAGAATCTCTTTTCAGTCTACAGTTTCCGTGGTTGAACTCATCTAGTCTTGTATCTTCAAAGATTATTTTTATCAAATGACATTCAACTTAATATGTCCTCTTAGGATCCTATTCCTGAGAATCAAATCAGTATATCTATTTGATGATACATTAATTTTTCAACTTCTAATGTATTAAATTTGACCTCAAAGTGTTTTCCCACAAAACTACTTTTATCTTTCCCAATCCATTGAATAAAATCCCATCTATCCAGTTCCCCAAAAAGATATCTGGGAAATATGTTAGATTCCTTTCTTACCTTCTCACCTCTCTTATTGTATCACTCATGAAGTCTTATCAATTCTACCTCTGGGCGGATGGGAAATATTACAGGAATAAAAACTATTATACACACACACATATGTGTGTATATATAAGTACATATTGTGTCATTTCCCAATAACCCTGGCAAATCTAATATTCCAAATTTTTCTTTATGTGATAATGTCAGTGAGGAAAAAAAAATCCTGTACCATACACAGACATAACAAATGCCTTCCCATGTAGTGATCAAACATTTGTGTTCTTCTGTAATTCTTTTCAATTTAATAGAACATATGGCATACGGATTACTGAGTATTAACCATGTTTTAATACTCTTGTACACAAACTCGGAACAGCCAAAAATACTGTTTGAAGGATGCACATGTACGTCTCCCCACATTACGGGGCTACGTTTTTGAACTAGGCAAATGCTGTTGTCCTAACAAGGTGCAGAAGGACACATTTCATCTCTCTCTTTCTATGCCCAAATCTAATGCTTATACTTTTACCTCAACTATTTTGAATATCATAATGAGATATTTCATCCATTTGCTCAATTTTTTTATTACTGGAAGAAAATAATTTTATTAACCTAAAGATGTATAATAAAATTTATCATTTATATTATGTTCCAACTTTAGTTATAGTAGTCTTTTCCCCTAAGTGTAAGATTTTCAGGAATCTGACTCTATATTCCTATCAATGGCCAGAGTGAACTAAATTAATAGAAGGAATTGCCCCTTTTTATTTATTCTACCAAGGCCGGGTCTCCAGAGAAATGCTTCATTGTTGCAGACAACACATTCTCCGGTTTGCTGGCTGGCCTTAATGGGATGTTAAAATCGATTGGAGCAATTTCTCTGTCACCTGAGAAGCACTGTAGGTTTTGTGGTGTATTGCAATTTTATATCCTTCTCATGTCTTTTTAAAATTTTTACATCATTAAACCAGTGTCTTCCTTTGCTTCTGAGACCACAGTTTCCTTTTTCTGAGGAAACAATTCTTGTAAATGTATATTATACCTGGAATCCAGGCAGAACTACCACAGTGGTTGTGTCAGAGCCGCGACAGATAAGATTGCACATGGCAAGAACTATATTGAAAGTGCGAGGAGGCTCAGGCAGCATTTGCAATTAATAATAGTGCTGCTATATTGAGAAAACAGTGCCCCCTTGTGAAGGCAGCCTCATACTTGTGAATAGTGTTCCAACGTTTAAGCACAGATGGTGGGATAAAATAAACAAAAGCAACTTTATTTTCATTAACTATTATCTATTTTGATCACTGTTAGAACAGTTATTTCCCTGGGTCTTTAGAAACTTAGACAGGCTCCCCGACTTTCTGGTAACTCTATGATGGCAAAACAGTGCACAATCACTTCACAACTTAAACACACAGTGTTCATTCTTGTCCAGTCCCAGGAATTAATGATCTCTTCTCCTTGGCCGTGTGGGCCCTTTTTAGGCCTGTTCAGAAAGTACAGAATGGTCAGCTTCCTTGTGTCTCTTTCTTCAAACCCTGTGCATTCCTTCTCCTCCTCCAGCTTGCCAAAGGCCTTTTTAAAATGTGTAGCTTTGGGGCATAGTGAGAGAGAACAGGTATGGTGATCAGTAAAGTTCTTAAATGATATTGGCTTGGACTAGTAAATATTTGAAGCTGCTTTTTTCTTGTTATCTCTAGTAATCTATTCATGCCTTATGGTCCCTATTACAATCTTTATCTCACCCTTTGTATTTTTCAAGTAGGGAAATTGAAATCCCACCATGCCCCCAAACTGTAGCACAGGTATTTTAAGCCCTAAATTGTTTCTTTAGAGTTATCCTCTTGACTTGAGATTGGTAGGTTTTACCAGAAATTCCTGCAAAGTTAGTGGAGGGAATCTCAAAGAATGGCTCTCTCCAAGGAAATCCCCTTCATCAATTTTCCAATTCCTTACTTTCTCAATGCAGGTGAGGGATTTAAAAGACACCTAAATTTCAAATTATCTAAAATTTATCTAAATGTTGCATTACTTGGATGTGCTCTGCCAAGCATCCATTCTAATTTTCTGTTACATGGACAAAGGAAGTCTAAGAGAAATGTGAATTCTCCCATGATCCGTGCGGACTTTTGAGAAAAATCTAGTATGCCAGTTCAAATCTGGCTGTCAAAGAGTTTGCAGTATGGTTATGTTCAAATACACATATTTTTACACTTATTCTTAGGTGAAATTGCTTAATAATTATAAAATTTTTATGAGGAATGGAGAAAAGCAGAAATCTGTGAGTGGATCAGAAATGAAACACCTAAATGTGAATTGGGACATCTGATTCAAGTGCCGAATATATTTTATCATTTCTTTAAAGTATTGTATTATAAGAGTTAATTATGCAGCTGCTCAAGATGTGTTGTGGGCTTGTAGTCACAGAAGTTTTATATTCTAAGAGATACTATTTTCTGAAGGCATCAGACAGTCACATGAAGCAATCAAACAACAAATCTAACTTTTCAGGGAAGAACTCCCTTCTTGGTTCGGAAACAGAATATATAAACTTCTATTTATAAAATCTTGTGCATTTTTTAAACACAAATATTAATACGTTAATCAACGATGACAGATGCTTATCACAATTTAATTACATATTGTTAAAATAGCTTTCATCAATTACATCTCACAACAGTGACAGTGCACATGTTACTTTCACAGAACCTTTGAAAATTTATTTAAAATGATGAAACATACACTAAGTTATCAATATAAAATTAAAGTAAGTATCCATAACTGAAAACATACACAGTTTAGTTAAAACTAAAATAATTAGAGCATACAAGTTGAAGCTCTCATCATGAAAAATGTATACTTGAAAAATTCCCAACCATTATCTTGCAATATTGCTTTGTAGCATAAACAAACTAAAGCAATATTTTGCTGAGGAATGAGCATGGGTGTTTTAAAGGGTCCTCTGGACCCTTTTTTAGGACTTAAGTTCATCTTGAGTATGTTTACTTAGGTCCTAACTTGCAATGTAATATAATAATTGAGTGAAAGAGGCTAATAAAGCAATCTTAGGACTTAAACAATAAGAATACCACTTTTAGATAATTCTCTATTGACTTTCAGAAAAAAAATATGTGTTTGGTTTGAGGTCTGACAGTATAATACATGAAAGATCTCTTGAATAGGATGCAAGCAAGACAACGACGACTATGACAGTTTGTGAAGTATTTAAAGGTAAAAACATAGAAGTTAGATTTATGTAGGAAAAAGAGAGGGCTTTATCTTCAACTGTGTGGTAGAAATTCTGTGCTGATTTGCTTTTGTTTCCATTGAGAGTGAACAAGACTATTTGCTTTTAAATGCATAGCCCCCTCGTACAGGCTTCTGTGGCAGGACTGGAGAGGCCTCGGCTTCTGTCCCAGTGGACGCCCGGAGGTCTCCTTTGCCAGACAAGTTTGTAGGAAAACTGAGATGTAGCAAAACATGGCTTTTCTTCTATATGGAATCCAAGAGATGAAATGATTGAGAATCCTTTCTTTCTTTTCTTTTTTTTTAATGGGATCAGTGTATGTATTGACTTCTATAGTGAAACACAAAAATTTTAAGATAAGGAGGAACTTTTGAAATAGTGTGATTTCTGATCCCTGAAGAAAATTTTGGAACTGTGTATATTATTTGCTATACATTAAAAATGATTATTTCTAATTAGATTAGTCATAACCATAATGCATTTACATATATTTAGTGATTTGGAAAAATATAATTAGGGTTTCTTTTAGGTTAATGTCATAAATTTTAATGCAGGAATTTCCTGTATAAATAAATAGGATAAATATTATTTTCATATTATTTTAACTTTTAAGTGTTAGACAAAGTATATACTTCTAGTAAAATATGATTTCCTGAGACAAAACACTCTTCCATCCAAGAAGAGCTTTATATAAAGCCAGTATCAGATTTGGGGAGGAGGGATAAAAAATACTGAGGCAAGAAATCTGTTAAAGGAACAACCTAATTACAACCACATAATTCAATGGACATTCTGCTCTAAAACAGTGAATTATTAAGAACAGGAAAACAATTAATGGAAGAATTAACTTCTAAAATAGGAATTTGGTATTTGGCCCTAGTTTATTGTATTTTATTCATTCTAGTGGCTAAAATAAAGCTTAGTCGATATAAACCTTAACTGCTGTGCAACCTACATAAACTGTGATAAATTAGTTTAATGATTTTACCGATAGTTTAAATGAAATACCCAGTGTGTAATATTTATATGTAGTGGTTTTAATCTGTGCAATACAAGTGCCTGTGGCCTTATTCCCTTCCAGTTATCATCTGAAGTAGGTAGCAATATTCTTGTCAGGCAGGGTCCAGATAAGAAAGAGAAAATAATTCTTTAATGCTTTCACTCAACAAATATGTATTCATTGTCCACTACACCTGTCAATAAATTAGAATGCCACATATGAGAATAGCATATCAGAAGCAAATAAGAGAAGATGAGACCAAAATAGCCTTAAGCAGTAAGGGTTTATCATCATACACAGCTACAAGTGAGGCAGACCACGCTTCTAGGTTTGTTTAATTCTGTGGCACACATCATGGAAGATTCAGGAAAATTCCCTCTTGTAGCTCTTCCTTCTTGAGTCCATGGGCTTTCATTCTCCTTTACTCTTTCAAAGCCATAACTTGACTTCTCTGTGTATGTCTGATTTTCTAATGCCTGACACCTTCTTTTTTTCTTTTAAGATTTTATTTATTTATTTTTAGACAGAGGGAAAGGGAGGGAGAAAGAGACGGAGAGGAACATCAATGTGCGGTTGCCTCTTGCGCGCCCCTCCTGCAGACCTGGCTCACAGCCCAGGCATGCGCCCTGACTGGGAATCAAACTGGTGACTCCTTGGTTTGCAGGTCAGCGCTGAATCAGCCAGGGTATCTGACACCTTCTTTAGAAGAAGCCTCCCTGCAGACTTTCAAGTGCCACTGACCGCACTTGACAAGCGGCATTACAAGATCAAGTATTTCACTTTTTCATTCTATAATGGGAGATCGATCTATCAGAATACATGTGTGTGGAAGACCAGTGGCTAGTAGACGAGCAATCAGGAACATTTGAGACAATAAGAATAAACAAAGTGCTGTGGTTAACAGAATTTATAAGAACCATGTTGATGTATATAAGCCTGATAAAACTTCACAGAGGTGATATAACTCTTGTGACAGAAAGGATGATTAATTTTTCAGATAAAGCAAGAGATTCATAAGTGGGTAGGGATGACAAAAATCATGGGCTTCTGTAGTTACATTGATATTTAGTGACTAGCATCTATTTCTCAGCACACTATTGTGGCATTATAAATGTGAAAATATTATGGATGTTTCTAAACTAGAAGGACTCGACCAAAATCATTGTTTTATTTTAAGCAGAGAAAAATAAACCCCAAGTAAAGCAAAAGCATTTAAAAAAAATATTTAATTATAAAATGCTTCCTCTTTCAGAGCAGGAAGTGTTTAATCTTGTTATCAATAAATCTTTAACTTCTGCAAATCACAAAATTAGGACGATTATAACCTCAGCCTTTATATTAAACATCTGAAGCTGAACTCAATATAAGAACATTAAAATTATTGTAATAAGTATTGTTAAAAACCTTATTTATATGCATTAATCTTAAATGCATTAATTCATGATGATACTAAGAAGCTAGTATTGTATTAGACATTTAAAGTACAAAACAGGACCTACCAGAAATTTGGCGCTTTCAATTGTTTAGTTTCTCATTTAAATCTTACCCCTTAGAAAATTACACTGAGAGATACTTGTGATTTGGAATAAAACCAACCCTATAGTCTAAATGATTTAAAATAGTATTTCCTTTAGGGAACTTATTTTATATTTCAAAAATTTGTATAAAGCCAAGTATTTTTATAAAAATAATGCCCCTAACAACATGGTGATTGCCAGAGGGAAGGGAGGGAAGGAGAGGTAGAAGGGGTGACGGTAAGAGACTTCCCTTTGGGTGGCGAGCACACGCCGCCGCCTGCAGATGATGTGTTATACAGTTGTGCACTTGAAATGTGAATGGGTTTATTGGCCAATGGCGTCCTGATAGATTCAACAGGAAATTTCAAATGAAAATTAAAATAATGCCTCCAAAGGGTTCTGCATGTTAACCATGCATATATTGGAAATACAATTTTTAAAAGTTATTCTCTCAAACTGGTGGTAATTGTAATAATAAACATTTTCGAAAACTTAGAAATGTATGCACTTTATCGATATTTTAGTCATATCAGCAACAGAAACTCTCATCCATTGCTGGTGAGAATGAAAAATCACACTAGCCACTTTGCACAACAGTCTGTCGTTTTCTACAAAACTAATCGTACTCTTACATGATCCTTGATGTTTCCCCAAAGGAGTTGAAAACTTAAGCTAAAGACTTATATCTACACAAAAATCTGGATATTTATAACAGCTTTATTTATAATTCCCACAACTTGAAAACACCTAGATATAGATATCAACTAGTGGTGAATGGGTAAATAAATTGTATATCTAGACAATAGAATCTGTTTCCATACACAAATCTATTAAGACATGCAAGGGCATTAGGAAATTTAAATTCATATTACTAAGTGAAAGCCAATCTAAAAAGGCTATATATTGTTTGATTTCAACTATATGACGTTCCAGAAAAGCAAGAAAATGGGGGCAATGAAAAGATCAGTGGTCACCAGGGGTTAAGAAAGAGGGAGGGATGAATAAATTGAGAACAGATGACTTTAGGGAAGAGCAAATGTTCTTTTTGCTAATGGCAGCTGCTGCTGGCTTTTGTTGCGCCTCTCCTCTTCTTCCCCACCTCTTCCTCTTCCTTTTTTCCTCTTATTACTCCTACTATTGAAAAAATGATTTTAGCAGATGCCTCGTATAAATCACTTAGTGCTTCAGACACGGTACTATGTGCCTTTAGATATATTTAATTTGTCATTGTAAGAAACATCTAAACCTGTAGATAATTTTTATGAGTTTATTTGAGCCAAACTGATGACCTATGCCAGGGAGCAAGATCTCAAATGCTCTGGAAAGTAATGGGTTTGCAGCTTCATTTAAACATTTGAAATTAAGAAGGGAATGTAAGGAGGATCACATGGAGGTGGGAGAGAGCAAGGAGGTGGTTAAGCTTATTTCGAAGGTGTGTTAACCTAGACGCACAGAAACAATGGACAAGACTTGTTAAGGCAAAGATAAACCTTTTAATAAAGAAGTTATATGCCTGGGGTGTGACTCCCACTATGACCTGCCCAGTTAGGAATTTATGATCAGATCACCCTGTGAGGTTACTTTCCATGGAACCTTGTTTTTCATCCACAATTTAATGCTTACAATAATCCTTTGAGATACATATTATTTTTACCATTTTACAATTGAGAACTATTAAAATTTAAAAAAAATTAAGTAACTACTGAAATCTGAATAAAAGTTTTGCCTTTCATAACTTACTACATTAATATGAATCACATGTCACTGTGATCTCAGAGATCTATCTTTTTGCAAGTCAAAGCTAATGTATCTCATTTGGCTCTTCAAGGCATTTTGTCCTCTGGGCTTTCCTTATTTCTCCAGTTTTATCTCCTACATCTCACTCCAAACTTTCTTAATTCCAATCTTATCCCTCTCTTATAAGCATGATAAGCTTCCTCCAAATCTATCACCCTGTACTCTTTCTTTATCTGTGATGCTCATTTCTTCATCTGCCTATCCAAATAATATCTTCCCATTATATCAAGCTTTTTACCACTTCTTTTGTGGAATCTTCCTTTTTCTTCCAGAAAGTCCCCTTTTTTTTAAAACCTTTATCACTAAATAGTGGTAAAAAAGACAAGAGAGCCAAAAGCTTACAATTATTGAATATATACCATTATTTTAGTGTGTTGTTTAATTATGATATTTGGCTCCAGGATCTAATACTTGGGGCAAACACACAAGCAAACAAACAAAAAACTCTTCTACTTACTGTCAGTGAGAACTTGAGCAATAACCTCACCTTACTTTTTCTCAGTTTCTCATCTGTAAAATGAACTAATAGTATTACGTACCCCATAGAATTTTCTGAGTATTAAAAGGCATAATATAGGTAAAGTACCTGACATTTTAATGTATAGAAATTTTGTAGTGATCCTCTTTTTAGGGTGGTGTCTAAGATTTACTTTACTTCTTTATTATCTATATATAAAAAATCCAATTCCCATTATCTCTCAACTATGTCCTGTGAAACATTAGAGATCAGTTGTCAGTTGATTGCTATTTTGTTTTTAATGGTTCCCAGAGGGTTTCTTTCACAAAGAAGCATGATTAATTTGAGTGTGAAATACTTTTACATAGACACATTGACTTTGTGTTGCTGTGTGTGACTTTGTCCTATTGCTATTGTGTTCTTAACTACTTAAATATTTATCCAACATAATAACAATAATTATAAAATGTAAGTCAGCAGCTGTTAGAACCTATATTTTTGTTCCTGACAAATTCAGTTAGAGGCATTGTTAGCTAAACCAATCAAAAATCAGGTAACTCTGAAAAGGTCAATTCTGAATTATTGTTACCCATAATCATTTCCCAAGCCATTAAGCTTATAAAATCTAATTGAAACTGAAAGCCATAAAAGTAAATTTTAGAAAAGCTGCAAAAGTAGGTTCTGAGAGTTCCATACATGTGAGCAAGACAGTTGTCTACAGAAATTACTTCAACTGGATTACCCACAGTAGGATTGCTCTAGGAAGTGTTATGCAGCCATTACCATTTATAGACCCCATATCGCAATGACATTTTAATTAATCAACCCCAAACAATCTAATGAGGTGAAGTGCTAAATGAAGCAGTTTTTAAATGCACCCATAAAATGGGTAACAAGCCTCTTGAATTACAAGGGGAAAATAACACAGTTTAATATAGAAATAATTATACACTTAATCACATCAGATATCTTTTGTTACAATTCAGATGGATGTGAAAGGACAATCAAAAATTAGAAAATAAATTTACATCATATAATTCTGATGGATGATTAAAACCAGAAATTTAGTCCAAATCAAAGTTTTTCTCTCCTTTTTTGTTCCATTCTTTATCAATTTACTCATGTCTTATTTCTGTAAAGCCAAATTCCTTTTGTCATTTATAATTTGTTGAGGCTATCCTTTTCTTAAGTGAAATATACTTAAACAATGTAGATGACATGTAAACAAAATTTGATACTCTAATCAATGTATTATTACCAGAGCAAATAATATTTTCTTATTATACTCCTAAGTCTTTAGCCAAAGTCTAAATACAACAGTAACTCTGAAAGTCAAATCTGACATAGAATGATTTATAAGCATTGGATTTGGTATATACAATTTAACAGTTTGCATAAAAAAGTGTGAAAAGTGACTTTATAGTTTTTTCTGGAAGACAATGGAGAATGAAAAGAAGATGGGGTTTGCAACCTAAATACTTGAATTGGAATTTCAGCTTTGGCTGATTTCTTAGCCTCTCTGAGTCTTAATTTCCTTACTCATAAGTAGGAGCACTATTTTATAATGATGAAGCGACAAATCTTTTAGGAGAATATAGAAACTATAAAATATATGCACCTAACAACAGAATACCAAAACACATAAAGCAAAAACTGACAAAATTGAAGGGAAAAATAAACCTTTCAATATTAAGAAATGAAGATATCAATATCACATTTTCAATAACTGATAAGATAACTGGGGAGAAAGGCAACAACAGTATAGAAGACACAAATAACAGTATAAACCAACTAGCCTAATAATTATCTATATAAAAACTACACCTATTAATGGTAAAGTAGAAGCAGGTAATATTTCATAGAATGAATCAATTAAATCGCAAGGGCAAGCTTTAGGTGCTGGGTTGTGACACATTGTGAGAAGGACTTTTCAAAATGAAGTGCAAACGAATTAGACTTTAAATAACTACCAGTCATTTTTTAATTACCAAAAACAGTACTTGGTCACCTTAGAAAATTTTGAAGTATCTAATAGCTTGAAAAAGAAAATAAACATCACACGTAATATAATGTTAAGGATCTATGGGTTTTTTGGTGCATACTTTTCTATTGTATTTTTCTTTAACAATTGGACATACTTTTAGGAAATCAGATCATCCTTAAAACATGGTAGACAGTTTCCGCATTATTAAATATATTTCAATAGCAAGTTTCCATTACTTCACAGTATTCTATCAATAATCCATTCATTGTTTAAACATTGTTTAACATATGTAATTTTTTTTCAAATTTACAGAGAAGATTTTCTTGCTTGTTGTCTTCTGATTAAAATGATTCTGTATAATTTTTACATCAGTGGGAAAGTCTTTAAAATTCAGATTCCTAATTAGAAAATGATAAAACAACACTTTAAATAAAGGAGGAAAGTTAAGAGAATCATGCATGTTTTGATAAGTTGAGAAATAACTATAAGACTTGGGCATTTCCTGTGATACCTTCACAAGGTTTCCATTTATTGAATTGTTAATTCAAAAAATGTTGAGACCCTTTATGTATCAGGCAATCAGGTAGATGTCATCAGGGTATGAAACAGAAGAACTGCCAGTCCTTAAGGAAAAAAGAACATAGATAAAATGTATATTTAGCAAAGAGATTTATTCATCATGCAGAGAAGGGAATAGGCAATGGGGAAGACCAATTCTGAAAAACAGAGTAGCATTTGGATGCCTGTGGAATGAGATTTGGAAGTACAAAAGAAATAATGTACAATTGACAGACAAGAAACCTGGTTTGTCCCTTGGGCAGAGCTGGTGCTAACTTCCTCTGACCTTAAATAAGTCCTTATGTCTCTCTGCCTCACAAGCTGATTTCCTCAGTTTTAAGAGCCTGGGTTTGGAATTCATGGCCAGAGAGGGTTCCTTCAGCTTGAAATGACACATAACTTTCACAGTAGAATTATTTATTTCTTTGTTTATTTATTAACATTGGAGATTATTGCAGAAAATAATCACTAAATCTACCTAAACAAAGGTTTTGTTTAGTTTTTTTTTTTTTATCCTTTTCAAGTGTTTTTGGGATGAGAAACTTTGATGGGCAGAACTTTACATGTACTTCATATTTTTTTCATAGTTTGTTTTTAAAAATATAATTTTGGGGAATGGATCTCTGAATTTAAGCAGCTGTGTATTAGCAAATTACTTAATCTAAGCCATCTTCTCATCAACTGAAAAATGTGAATAGTAACAATCAGTGTCCCTAGTAGGATTACTGAAAGGTCACAGTGCGATGCACTCCACATCTCTGAGATTGTGCTGGCACGCAGTTGGCCATAGCAAACTGCATGTAAGCAGGTCGTCCCTTCTCTTGCACTTATCTCCCCTCTAAATCAAACATAGATTTTTAAAATTAATTATATATTTTACATTACCAAATAGTATACCACAAATTCTACATGAACATCTTTACTTTTTTGACTTACTATGTATTTGTGAATTAAATTATTTATTTAAAAAGCAACATTACTAAATTAGTTCAAATGGAATTCTTTAAAATTTCCAATGACACTACTGAGAAAATTTAATTTTCTTAAAAAATTTAATATTTTTATTACTTTTGAAGCAGGAGAAACCGTAGACAGTGTTTGACATACATTAGAGAAGTATATAAAAGGCAAAAGAATTTTTGATAGGCCCACCCTCTGCACCTCACACTCTCTTTAATGTAGTATTTAGATTTAATATGGAAAGAAAATAGCAGTTATGTGGTGTTTCATTTGACTGTTTAATTGCAATGGGAAATATAGTTAAATTTTTGAAATGCCAGAATGAGAAGCCCTCTGACGATCCACCTTCACTATTATTATCCTTTAGGTAACTAATTTGTCTAAAGCCAAGTGAAGAATTCCCTGAAGACTTATCAGACTCCTAGAATGTGATCTTTTATTACACGGGGCTGTAAAATAATGGAGAAATAAAATTTAATACTCAGCCTATGTAACTGTACAGCCTTGCTCTCTTCCCTCTGGTAGAGTTAATAGATAAAACTAAATGCATCGGTACAACAGACATTTGGGAACAGTGGTCTGAAGACTTCTAATCCTCTCTATTTACATCTGAAACTCCTATAACACTATTATTTGTACAATTTATTAAGCGTCTCTTAAATGTTCTCTAATGTAGTTAATGAACCTTATTTTTATGCCAGGTTAATAAAAATTTGGTATCTACTAGAGTTTAAATGTTAGTGATAGTAAGATGTAAGGACCCAGGGTTTTCCCTTTCAGAACTCAAAATCTAGTGATCAGCTGACAAAGATTTAAAATACAACTACTTGAGTATTATAAGAGACTTATAAAGTAATAAATGGAAAATTTCCTTTTAAAATAGTCTGCATTAATATCAAAGTATTGTAGAAACTTAGAGAGTACATCAGAAAGTGTTTAAAATGCAATTGAAAAAGGTGAGAAAAATTTTTATTATATTTATGTTTGTCATTATACCTCCAATAATGTGTAGCAAAGTGTCCCATTGGATGGCACACATTCAATAATTATGTGTTCTTTGATTGTATGTTAGTGATTTGGCTGGCTTTCTTACATTTGAGAATGAGTTGCTATGTAACTTTGAGCAAACAACTTCAATCTTTTATATATATTTTTCCAGTTGGCAACTTAAAATGGGTAATAAAAGAGGTGACTTATGTGAAGATTTATTTTCTCAGAAACTCCAAATACCTTGGAGATAATTTTAGACTGGAGAATAAAACAATACATGGTTAGAATTATACTTCTGTCCATTTTTCTTTCCATGCTATTGAGCAGAAAGGTGCAAATCTAACTTTTGAAAGTTGTACCCAATTAAAAAAAAACAAACTAATAGCAAGATGGTGGAGGAGTGAATGGGAGTCACGCTGACCTCCTCCCCCCCAAGACCAAACTGGAATTGCGACTAAATAGTGGAGTAATCACCTGGAAAACAATGGAATGATAGTGGGAGAGGAGCCTTGGAGCCACAGACAGACAGAGGATTCGACTCTCACACATCCCAAAGGGTGAGAAGTGCAGTGGAGGCTCGAGAGGGTGGGCTGGGTGCCCAGGGGCACTAGCACCAGAGGGACATTGAAACGGCCAGTTAGCTCCCCTTGAGAAGAACGGGATCTGAATCATAAACAGGGACCCCTAAACTAAAGCAGCTAAAACCAAGAAAATACAGACAAAATGCAACCCCGAAAAGCTTAGGGGCTATCTCTGCCAGATACAGGTGGCTGGGGATGCAAAGAGACATTTAAAGGGCCAATGCAAAAATTGCAGTGGCAGCCACCCTCCTTGATCTCTGGGTAGAGGTGGCAGCAGGGTGGGTTGGTGCCTGGGAAAAGACTGGTGAGGAAAACTGTGAAGAGAACTGAGACAGCGGCAGGTGGAGCCGCAGCGATAATGCACCTCCCACTCTGCAGCTACCATCTCGCTCAGGCATAAGGGAATCAATTAATCTGCCTTTTGTGCACTCTGCACACAGTTTGTGTGCATGTGAGCTGGGGGGCTGAGTGCAGACTGTCTGGGAGAGCCTTGAGGAGAGACTGGAGACAGAGGCATTGGGGAAAGAACGGGAGGAGGAACCGGGGAGTCCCAACTCCCTCCCCATTCGGTAGTCTCCATTGTGGGCTGGAAAGGCAAGCCCCCAAAGAGGCAGAAGTGGGGCGCGCATGAACCAGACTGCCCACGATTGAAATGCAGTCTGCACAGGGGGTGGATCCTTGGTGGAAGGGGTCACGGAACTGCCCAGAGACCCCTGAGAAGAGAATAGAAACGGAGGCGTTGGGGAAAGAACGGGAGGAGGAAACGGGGAGTCCCGACTCCTTCTCCTTGTCGTAGTCTCCATTGTACGGGAAGAGGCCACACCCCCAAAGAACCAAAAGCCAAAAAGCACACATAGACACCCCAAAACCACCCAGTGCAGGTGCACACACTTGCGCCAAGTGGCCGGCGAGGGTTGGCGAGTGTGTGTGTGACCTGCACGGGCTGGCGAGGGATCGCACCGGCTGGCAAGGCCTCCCACAGATTGGCACTGATATGGCCTGCGAGGGAGTGCACAGAGCGGTGAGGGCAGGCGTAAATTGACCCGCCTGGCCCACAATTGCAGAGCAGCTCACAGAATTAGTAGACCCCGGCCGAAGGGGTCATAGAGCTGCCCAGAGTCCCTGGAGGAGAGACCGGAGACAGGATTAAACGGAGAGTCCTGGAGCTGACTTCCTCCCATTTCCGTAGTCTCCATTTGGCGAGGGCAAGCAATGTACCCAAAGAGCCAAAAGTGGGGAAAACACACAATAGAAGACCCTAAACTGATCAGTGCCTGGGAGCCCACTGGCCAGGGGGGCCAGACGAGTACACGAGGTCATGAATAAGCCCCCTGGTCTGGGGCAAGCACATGCGAGCCCAGGCGGGTGAGGGATCCCGCCGCACTGTGGAGCGCACTCAAGGAGCCGGCGTGAGATTTCAGAGCGATCCCAAAAAATAGTCCATCCCTGACTGAAGGGGTCACAGAGAGGCCCCAAGGATGAGTCAGACGCAGACAGTAGACTCCTGGGAGGCTCAAACAAACAACCCAAGGTCATATAGGGTCAACAACTGATATCATCAGAGGCAGGCCCAGAAAGAAAAGTAAAGGGGAAAATAAATAAATAAATAAATAAATAAATAAATAAATAAATAAATAAATAAAAAGACCCACCTACTACCATAGAAGTTTAATCCACAAAGTCAGAAAATCTAGACAGCCCAATTGAAGCAGAAGCAAAAATAAATAAATAAATAAATAAATTACTTAAGAGACTCTCACAAAAATGGGAAGAAAAAGAAGTTCCCCCCAAATGAGTGGAAAAGGGGAGTCCCCACAGAGAGAGCTAAATGAAATAGAGGCAAGAGAACTAGCAGATATTGAATTCAAAACACTGCCTCTAAGGAAGCTCAATGAGCTCAGCCAGCTGAAAGATTACTTTGAGAAACTGCAGAGAAACTATCAGGATATTACAGCAAACTATAGCAACCTGGAAAAGGACATAGAAACTATCAAGAAGACACAAGAAGATATGAAGAATACCATATCTGAATTGAAGAACACAGTAGAAGGAATCCAAAGCACGCTGGATGAAGCCGAGGACTGAATCAGTGAGATGGAGGAAAAGGTAGAAAAAAGCTCCCAGAAAGAGCAAGAAATGGAAAAAAGACTCCAAAAGAATGAAGAGGCATTTAGGGAAATGCAGGACAACCTGAAACACAATAATATCCGTATAATAGGGATACCAGAAGGAGAAGAAGAGGAGAAAGGGATAGAGAACCCCCTGGAAAAAGTAATGATGGCAAATTTCCTTAATTTGAGGAGAGAAAGGCTCTCATGGATCCAGGAGGCCCAGAGGACCCCACTCAAGAGGGACTCAAGGAGGTCCACTCCAAGACACATCATCATTAAAATGGCAACTATCAAAGACAAAGACAGAATCCTCAAGGCAGCAAAGGAGAAGGAGAAAGTAACATACAAGGGGGCCCCACTACACCTTGGAGCTGACTTCTCAACAGAAACACTACAAGCCAGAAGGGAATGGCAACAAATATTCCAAGTCATGAAAAGCAAGGGCCTACAGCCAAGGCTGCTCTACCCAGCAAGGCTCTCCATTAAAATAGAAGGGGAAATACAGAGTTTCCCAGACAAAAGAAGGCTAAAAGAATACATCTCTACCAAACCAGCACTCCAAGATATGCTAAGGGGACTGGTTTAAGCAGATGAAGGAAAAGAATGAGACAGAGAGGAACACAAGTACAAAGAGAAAAGATGAGTAAGTTTCTATCAGTAATATCTCTCAATGTGAATGGACTAAATGCCCCAATCAAAAGACACAGGGTAGCTGAATGGATAAGAAAACAGGACCCACATATATGCTGCCTACAAGAGACCCACCTCAGAGCAAGAGACCTACACAGATGAAAGTATAGGGATGAAAAAAAATATTCCAAGCAAATGCGCAAGAGAAAAAGGCCGGGGTTGCCATACTTGTATCAGACAAAGTAGATTTCAAAACAAAGGCCATAAAAAGAGACCCAGAGGGGCACTTTATAATACTTAAAGGAAGAATCTATCAAGAAGACATCAACATTGTAAACTTATATGCTGCCAATATAGGAGCCCCCAAGTTTATAAGGAAATTGTTGGATGACTTCAAAAAAGATAAAGACAGCAACACACTGATAGGGGATTTGAACCTCCCACTGTCAAAAATGGACAGATCTTCCAAACAAAACATTAATAAACATACTGTGGCACTGAATGGCTTACTGAATCAGAGACTTAACTGACATATATAGAACCTTACATCCCAAAGAAGAAAAATACACATTCTTTTCAAATGCTCATGGCAGTTTTTCAAAGATAGACCACATGATAGGACGCAAAGCAAACCTCAGCAAGTTCAGGAAAATTGAAATAATACCAAACTTTCTCTCGGACCATAAGGCCTTGAAATTCGAAATCAACCTCAAAGAGAAACTTCAAAAACTTTCAGACACATGGAGACTGAACAGTAAACTATTACACAATGAGTGGGTCAATAATGAGATAAGAGAAGAAATCAAAAAATTTCTGGAAACAAATGAAAATGAACAGACCAAACCAATAGTCCAAAACCTATGGGACACAGCAAAGGCGGTCCTGAGAGGGAAGTTCATAGCAATACAGGCTTACCTAAAAAAGATAGAAACATTTCAAATAAAAGACCTAACATGACAACTTCAAGAACTGGAGAATCAACAACAAATAAATCCCAGAGCAAGTAGAAGGAAGGAAATAGTCAAGATTAGAGCAGAACTGAATGACATAGAGAGGTAAAGAACAATTCAAAGGATCGACCAATCCAGAAGCTGGTTCTTTGAAAAGATAAATAAAATTCACAAGCCTTTAAGCAGACTCATCAAGAAAAAAAGGGAGAGGACCCAAATTAATAATATCAGAAATGAAAGAGGAGAAATAACAACTGATACCACAGAAATACATTTGTCAGAAACTACTATCAACAATTATATGCCAAGAAATTTGAATATCTTGATGAAATGGACACATTTCTAGAAAAGTATAATCTTCCAACACTAAAGGAGGAAGAAACAGAAAGCTTGAACAGACCGATAACAGCTGGGGAAATTGGAGCAGTCATCAAGGAACTCCTGGCACACAAAAGCCCAGGGCCGGACGGTTTCACAGGAGAATTTTACAAAACATTTAAGGAATAACTAACCCCTGTCCTTCCCAGACTATTCCAAAAAATCTAAGAGGAGGGAAAACTCCCATACTCTTTTTATGAGGCCAGCATCACCTTAATCCCAAAACCAATTAAAGACCCTACAAAGAAAGAAAACTACAGGCCAATTTTGCTGATGAACATAGATGCTAAAATCCTCAACAAAACATTGGCAAACCGCATCCAGCAATACATTCAAAAGATTATCCACCACAATCAAGTGGGATTCATCCCAGGCATGCTGGGATGGTTCAATATACGTAAATCAGTAAACGTGATACATCACATAAATAAAAGACAAAAACCACATGATCATCTCGATAGATGCAGAAAAAGCATTCTATAAGGTACAGCACCCATTTATGATCAAAACACTCAGCAAAATGGGAATAAATGGGGCATTCCTCAATGTAATAAAGGCCATATATGAAAAACCTACAGCCAATATCATACTCAATAGGCAAACACTGAAAGCTTTCCCACTAAGATTGGGAATACGACAAGGAAGTCCACTCTCACTGCTTCTTTTCAACATCATATTGGAAGTCCTAGCCACAGCAGTCAGACAAGAAAAAGAGATAAAAGGCATCCAAATAGGAAAGGAGGAAGTAAAGCTATCATTGTTTGCAGATGACATGATAGTGTACATAGAGAACCCTGTAGACTCTACCAAAAAACTCCTCAACCTAATAAGTGAATTTGGCAAAACAGCAGGATACAAAGTCAACATTCAGAAATCAAAGGCATTTTTGTACACCAGCAATGCAATAGAAGAAGAAGAAATCAGAAAAAAAATTCGATATAGCAAGAAGAATAATAACGTACCTAGGAATAAATTTAACCAAAGAAGTAAAAGACCTGTATGCAGAAAACTATACAACATTGGAGAAAGAAATCAAGGGAGACACAAATAAATGGAAGCATATACCGTGCTCGTGGATTGGAAGAATTAATATCATCAAAATGTCCATACTACCCAAAGCAATTTATAGATTCAATGCAATCCCTATTAAGATACCAATGACATATTTCACAGAAATAGAAAAGACATTTCAAAAATTTATGTGGAACCATAAAGGACCCCAAATAGCTGCAGCAATTTTGAGAAAGAAAAACAAAGTAGGAGGGATCACAATACCGGACATCAAACTCTACTACAAAGCCACTATACTCAAAACAATATGGTACTGGCACAAGAACAGACCCATAGACCAGTGGAACAGAATAGAAAGCCCAGAAATAAGCCCAGGTCTATATGGATATCTAATATTTGACAAAGGGGGCAGAAGCATAAAATGGAGCCATAATAGCCTCTTCAACAAATGGTGTTGGGAGAGCTGGATGGCTACATGCAAAAGATTGAAATTGGATCATCAGCTGACACCATACACAAAAATAAACTCAAGATGGATAAAAGACTTAAATATAAGTCGCAACACCATCAAAGTCCTCGAGGAGAACATTGGCAGGAAACTCTCAGATATCCCACGCAGCAATTTTTTCACTGATATGTCTCCTAAAGCAAGGGACATAAAGGAAAGAATAAACAAGTGGGACCTCATCAAAATAAGAAGTTTCTGCACGGCTAAAGAAAACATCAGCAAAATGAAAAGGGAGCCAACCCTATGGGAAAATATATTCGCTAGTGATACATCAGATAGAGGTTTGATCTCCAAGATATATAAAGAACTGACTCGACTTTGCTCCAAGAAGACAAACGATCCAATCAAAAAATGGGCAAAGGACCTGGGCAGACGCTTTTCCAAGGAGGAGATACAGAGGGCCCAGAGGCATTTGAAAGGATGCTCAGCATCACTAGCCATCAGAGAAATGCAGATCAAAACCATCATGAGGTTTTGATGAGCACACCGGTCAGAATGGCCATCATAAACAGATCAACAAACAACAGGTGCTGGCGAGGCTGTGGAGAAAAGGGAACCCTAGTACACTGTTGGTGGGAACGCAGACTGGTGCAGCCACTG
The DNA here is from genome assembly GCF_021234165.1 of Pteronotus mesoamericanus. Lineage (NCBI taxonomy): Eukaryota > Metazoa > Chordata > Mammalia > Chiroptera > Mormoopidae > Pteronotus > Pteronotus mesoamericanus. Next base: position 25,478,738 of record NW_026555245.1, on the reverse strand, counting down.
TGGAAAGCAGTGTGGAATTTCCTCAAAAAGCTGAAAATGGAACTGCCTTTTGATCCAGGGATTCCTCTGCTGGGACTACACCCTAAGAACACCAAAACGCCAATACAAAAGAACCTATGCACCCCAATGTTCATAGCAGCACCGTTTACAATAGCCAAGTGTTGGAAGCAACCTAAATGCCCATCAGTAGATGATTGGATCAAAAAGTAATGGTACATATACACAATGGAATACTACGCAGCAGAAAGAAAAAAAGAACTACTAAGCTTCGATACAGCATGGATGGAACTGGAGAGCATTATGCTAAGCGAAATAAGCCAGGGGGCGAAAGACAAATACCATATGATCTCACAATAAGTGGAACCTAACCTACAATACAAAGATGCAAGGAAAATAAGACCCGCAACGCTGAAAAGAAAAGAAATCAACAGAGACAAGAGGGAAGGAGGGAGGGGGGCGGGGAAAAGGAAGGGAAAGGGAAAGTCAAGGGACATATAGCAAGGACTCATGGACAAAACCAAAGGGAAAGAGCTGAGGGAGGGAAGGAGGGAAGGGGAAGGGAAAGTGGTGCAGGGTAGGCAGAGACAAATGTATTTGAAAAATAAAAAAAAAAGTAAAAATATAAAAATAAAAAAATAAAAATATGGCATTAAAAAAAAACCTAAGAAACTTATGAGATTAGTATGAATATTGGACAAAAATATCAAATTCTAAAGCATTACAATATAAGTCAAAATATAATATGACTAGCAGAGTTTTAAAATATAAAAAGTTGCATTTATCTTTCATTGACATGTAAAATAATTCTGAAATTAAGTCATCAACATTCCTACATTTTTTATTATAAGTCGAATGAAGTATTTCATACATATGCAATGTAATCTTTATTGCACTTTTAGTAGTAATTGTTATCAAATATTTTTGTCTGTGGTGAATTTTTTTTAACTATTCTATTTCACCCGAAGAGGTGAAGGATTTTCTGCCATCCATATAGACTTTACTTTCAGAACAAATTGGCCACAAGTTTTTAAGGTCAATTTTTCTTTCCTGCCCCGTGGGTATTACATGTCATAGAAGAAAAGGAGTTTGCTATGGGCCCTAAGGAATTAAAAAACATTTTAAATAACACAAATCAGGACAAATTGTTATATTTATGAAATGAATATTCATAATTGACTTTACATTCTTAATATGAATTTAACTTTATTCTTGGTTTTTGTGATAATTGTCTTTTGCCAGAACCAGCACATTAAAGTACTGTATCCTAGAGATCAGGGATCTGATATAACTTCTGGGCTATCCTAGTACTTGCAATATAATATCTATCTAGGCAATTTCTAGGTCCTGGTTTGAAATCTTAATGTTTTCTTTTTATTTTCATTAAACAGTTACCTCAGATATTGAGCATTTGGTGCTCCTATCATGGGTCTACAACCTTAAGAATTATCCTGTGCAAACAACAGTGCTAACTTTGGGAAATGAAATAATGAGTGATAGCTGATGTCACTGTATTAATGAAATTTGCAGTCTGGTAAAGGAAGTGGACATTAATAATAATTGTTTAAATCATCTTATACATAAGTAAGAAGTTGCAATTGTGATAGCGTAACTGAACAAAATGGAGGTTCTGCTGCCTGCCACCACAGAAAACCAAATTCGTGAGGCAGATGCTGGCAAAAAAAAAAAAAAAAAAGAGGTTTATTCAGGTGCTGCACAACCTGGCAGAATGGTGGACTCCTGTCTCAATCTGCTTCTTCCTGCTCACATCTTCAGTTCTTATAGGAGTAGAGAGGGGAGGGCTTTATTCCCCATCCAATTATCTTGCTGGTTTTTGGAGAGCTCAGGGCCCTATCCATTCATCTTTCTAGCTTTTGGTGCATAGCTGTCTGTCAGAATGTCCTCCTGCCACCATCTTGGCCGCTGAGGGAGAGGCCCCCTGGAGCTGACTGTTTACAGTAACAACAGTGCCTGAAGGAGTCAATGGAAGCATGACAATATTTCACATCTGCTGTTGATACAATATTTTTTTTATTTTGTCTGAATCTTCACCTCACTTTTTTTTTTAATTTCTATGTTTATCTTATAGTTAATTTCATTTTGTTTTTCCATTTTGGAGATACTATATAGTTCCTCAAAATTGTTACATGAAGTTTTATTTTTATACCTTTCAGAGTATTTAAAAATTTTTAATTGGTAAATAAATATTCAAAAATAATTCGATTTAAAGAATGACTAGATATTGACATAGTGTTAAAAATAATAATTATCTACAGTTACCTGTCAATATCAATATTTATCATTGAATAGTGTTCCCAGACTTAATTTGAATGTGGTGGGGTATTGCCCTCACACCTACAGACAATTCTTAGCCACCATCAAGGTGTCCAAGACTTCAACTCAATTCTAACACTGTATACACAGAGATAGCAGCAGATTCCACCGGTAAAGGTTTCAGTCCTACAAGACGGGTGCCACCCCTTCCCACCAAACACACATACTTCAGACACCAGCCTCAGGCCAAAATTCTTATTTGTGTTTTTGATCCACTGGCTACAGACTGAAGGTTTCAATGACCCCTTTCAACTCAATGCCAATCAAAATTACAGATTGTTACTTTACTTCTGAAAATCACCCTTTGAGTTTTGATTAACTTCTAGAATATCTCGCAGAACTCAGGAGAAGCCATTTGCTCACTGGATTGTCCACTTATTACAAAGGATATTAAATAACACAAATCAATAGCCAGATGAAGATAAAAGTTTCTGTCCTCATAGAACTTGGAGCTCTGTACTGTGGAACTTGGGAGTATTCAGAGTTCTCTGAAAAAAAAAAGGACCAAGATGTCCTCCTGGGTTTTTATGGAAGCTTATTATGTAGTCATGATTCACTATGTCATTAGTCATTGGCAGTTGAACTCAGCCTCCAGAACCTTTACCCTCCTTGGAAGATGCGGGTGGGACTGGAAGTTCCAAACCTTTAACCCTGGCAACCATTCCCCACTCTTGGCTAGGGTTCAAAAATCACCTCATTGCATAACAAATACACTTTGGTCACTTTCAACACTTAGGAACTTCCAAGGGTTTTGAGAGCTATGAACCAGGGACTTCAGATGAAGACAAAATATCTTATAAATCACAGTATCACAATCATTTGAAACATAGGGCTTAATGAAATAAAAAGTTAATTGGCTGAAAACAAATGAACTTTGGGAATATACATAATCCAATGCACCTGCCATTGACCAGATATTAATGGAAGGCACTGTGAATGTTTGCCCCTGCTTTCTCTCTGTCCTTACCTCCAACTTGGAATGCTGATTACTGATAACATAAAACTAGATTTCAGGAGGTGATTTGTAAGCTGCAAGTACTGTTTCTAAAAATCAAAGTACTGCTTTGCTAGAAAATTAATACTAAATAGTACTGAAAGTCTCTGACACTCTTTTCATGCTTCTGATGATAAATGACCATTGCAACTTCCTGAATCCTCAGAATTCAACGTGCAACATGGTGTATCTTTTTGAGTAATAAACACACCCATCCTTAAAAAAAATTTTTTAAATGCAAATAATATCTAAATCAGCTTTGTGCTGTGTACTTAAACAGTGAGGCATTATACTTTGATATTAGCCTATTCATTATTGTGCTTTGACTATCTACATAAAGTAGAATAAATTAAAATTAAGAAATCTAAGCATTAGAAGCCAATAAATGAAATAATGCATTAGAGAAGCTCTTTTATTTATTTAATTATTGATTGAGTGAGTGAGTGTTAAATTCCAAATTCCAAAATGCCAGGGAAGTACTGGCTTCTTGATATTCCTTCAGAAAAGAGGTTACTGACTCACCAAAGAAAAGAAAATTGGATGGAAATCAACTAAATTCAGTGCAGCCAATTACTGTTTTACATTTACAGCAGTCCCCCCTTATCTGCTTCCCATGCTTTCAGTTACGCATGGTCAACAAAGGTCCAAAAATGTTCAATGAAAAATTCCAGAAATAAACAATTCATACATTTTATTTTGAGTATTGTGATGGTATCTTGTGCCATCCTGCTCTGTCTTGAGCAGGATGTGAATCATTCCTTTGTCAAGGGTATACATTCTGTCTGCATATACTATGCATCTGTTAGTTACTTAGTGGGATTCTTGGTTGTCAGATCAACTGTCAAGGTACTGAAATACTTGTATTCAAGTAACTCTTATTTTACTTAATATGCCACATTCATATAACTTTTGTTATGGTATTTTAATTTTTCTATATTATTATTGCAGTTTTGTTAATGTTTTACTGTATCTAATTTGTAAATTAAACTTTATCATAGGTATGGAAGGATATGAAAAAATGCACTGTCTATAGGGTTTGGTACTATCAGAAGTTTCAGGCATCCACTGGGGGTCTTGGAACCTCTCTCCTATTGGTAAAGGGGGACTACTGAGATACTCTTCTAATGATAGGAGTTTCAGGTTTTAATATCTGAAATCAAAGTAAACAGCTTGGAACATTGACAAGGGTCTGCTAAGCCTTCTTCCAATCCAGGAAATATAACCTAGTTTGTGTGATTTCTTTCTTTTAAAAATAATTGCTTTCTATAGTTACAAGGGACTGGTGGAGGAATTGAGAACAGTTTTCTTTTTTTGTGAGAGTTTATTCATTTATTTATTATTTTTAAATAAAATCTTTGTAGAATTTGAAGTGTATTCCATGTGCTAACCAAATGAGATATTTTGTTATTGTTTTCATATCTGTATTATTTTAGGATATAATTTCCCTGGTAAATTTAGAGCTTTAAGAATGCAACCTATGTTAGATAGAATTTTCCTTTGACTAGAACAATTATTACATTGGTTTTAATGCAATGACATTTGTAATATCTCTTGACTGTGAAAAATATTAATGCTATATTAGCTTTTTATTAAATTTATTGAAGTGACATTGGTTAATAAAATCATATGGGTTTCAAGTGTAATTTTATGCAGAAGTTTCACAGAGTCCTCTGTGGTCTTGTTACTGAACTAAAGTAGGAGTTCAGCTGCCTGCGATCACCAACAGGCAAAGTCTAGAGGCAGAGGTTGGTGAGAAAGGAGAGCGGTCTTTATTTAAATGCTGCATGATCTGGGAGAATGGCAGACTCTTGTCTCAAAGTCCATTCCTTCCAGGAAACCCAGTGGAAAACTCAGCAGTGCTCATCAAGACCAAAACCAAACCAGTGTCCAGGGTTCTTTTCCCCATTAAAGTACTTTCCCTTGGGAAGCTCAGGCACCTCAGCTTTTCTCTCCAGCAGTGTCAGGCCTCAGGCCTCCTCTTTGGAACCCAAAATGTTGGGCTGGCACTGCCATTGGCCAGATAGATTCCAGGGCCAAAAAGTCCCATGAATGCCCCATCCAGGACCTTCACAAGGTGGGTAAAGAGAGGGTACCTTCCTTCCCTTGGGATTATATTAGTTTGAGGTGTGGGAGGGGCCAGGTGCTTTCTCAAAACGTGCAAGTAACTTTCCAAATTTCCGGCTCCAGGAAGGTCCATCCCCCCGAAAATCCTTTCTTTTCCCCCAAGATAGACCGACAGGTTTCTCTGCCTGGAACCTCCCTGTGACACCATTCTGACCTCTGTGGCCCATGTGCCCGTCCCTTAGTCCCTCCCCCAATCGGGTATCAGAAGAGGGTAGGAGGGCTTTTCCCTCCATTAAATTATCTTGCTAGGCTTTTACATGCTCAGTGTAAGGCTTCCCCCTGTTGCTGTCTCGCAGGGGGCTATCTCACCCAGGGCAGATTGTTGGCAAGGTGACAGCTCAGATACACAGGCACCGCTGTCCTCCCACAGGCTCCACGGTTCGGTCTCCTCCGGCAGCCCCTCCTTTTCCCCACAGCCTGGCCAGGCTATCAGTATCACTCTCCCCATAATGACGACGATCAAATGAGAATGTATAAAACCTCAAATTTTTGTTCTATTGCTTTCCCAAAATTTCTACATTTATGTGCGCTTGTGTTGGAGGGCAACAGCTAGTACGTAATGATCACCTCTGGCTGAGAAATCCAGTCACCAGGATATGAAAATCCAGTCCAGAGTACGAGTTGCCTCAGAGCCTTGTGCATGCCAGCGAGGCAGTAAACCATAAGGAGTTAGGGGTGGGGCTCATCCCTTCCCTCATTTTCCCCCACAATACCTCCAAACAAGCAACTCTAAACTCTAACACAAGCCATGAATAGCCATTACTGAATATTTGAAAGGCAAAGTGGGCATTATAGGAACATGTTAGAATGATGATAAACATGCCATCTATGAATATTGATAAAATTACTAGGTAAAAATGTTGCATGGTGTTTGGAGGCTCATGGATCCTAGTGCAAATGCTGTCTCTTCCAACATCTAGCTGGGAGAATGTGGGCAAGTAAGTTTATTTCTTTAGTTGGATTTCTTAATGTAAAATGAGGATAACAATATGAATTCATTAAGTTTATATCAAGTACCAAACTAAAGGTATAAGACTCCAAAGGCCCTCAAGGTTATTAGAACTGCATTTATTTAATTTTATTTGTTATAAGATAATTGATCTTTTCAAAGCAAATTTTCACTAAATAAATATAAAGCCCTTATTTATGCTTTATTATTAGAGAACAGGTCTGGTTTGTCTATCAGTAATTGAAAAAAAAAGCATAAAAATTAAATCCAACTATCCATTATCTTCCGTTGACTAATATTAATTGTAAAGTATGGTTATTTACTATCATTGGAGAGTTTATTCACACACTTCTTTTCAATCACAGGATGAAGATGGGCATGAGCCATCTTCATTTTGGTTTTTCTTGAATTTGTCATACAAAATTACTGGTTAATTTGAAATTAATCTTTTATCAAATTGCTAATTCCATCCTCCACCAGATTTGTGGTATCGCAATAAGAGGTTTTTCATAGCTGATTTATTTACTACTTTCCTTTTAGACTTACTAGAATTTGTGAATCTTAAGTAGAACTAAAAATAAATATATAAGAAAACAAATAGTTATTTTTAACATGGCATTAACCTTAAAATATCAACCAAATTTTGGTAAAGTAAATATTGGCTGATAAATAATCTTTGATTTTGATGCACAGATTTTGTACAGACTTTATTTCTAACCATTTTTTTTAATTTGAACAAAGAGCTAAGATCTTAAAATCGAAAGCTTTAATGAAAATATTCATAAATTTATTAATATTTTTCATATGTATGGCCATTTAGATGGCTCATTAAGAAAACTTTTGGTTGTGTGGTCTCTTGAAAAATCTCTTGAAAGATCAATTTAAATATGGGAGAGATGTATACCACTGGAATGGAACCCTGTTATCAAAAGTAATTCATGTGGTCATATGTTTCAGTTTTAATGCAATATAAACTAATGCCCACACTGTCCAAACAGATGGCCTTCTGTTCTCCTTAACTGGTCACCAAGGACAAATAAATCAGACATCTCTTGGTGTCTAGTCTCACTGTTATAATCAGAAAGTTGTTTATTCTTTTTCTTTTTTCCTTTTTTTTAAATTTATTTTTTCAAATACATTTGTCTCTGCCTACCCCCCACCACTTTCCCTTGCCCCCTCCTTCCTTCCCTCCCTCAGCTCTTCCCCTTTGGTTTTGTCCATGAGTCCTTGCTATATGTTCCTTGACTTTCCCCTTCCCTTCCTTTTCCCCGCCCCCCTCCCTCCTTCCCTCTTGTCTCTATTCATTTCTTTTCCTTTCAGTGTTGCTGGTCTTATTTTCCTTGCATCTTTGTATTGTTGGTTAGGTTCCACTTATAGGTGAGATCATATGGTATTTGTCTTTCGCCCCCTGGCTTATTTCGCTTAGCATAATGCTCTCCAGTTCCATCCATGCTGTCGTGAAGTTTAGTAGTTCTTTTTTTCTTTCTGCTGCGTAGTATTCCATTGTGTATATGTACCATGACTTTTTGATCCAATCATCTACTGAGGGGCATTTAGGTTGCTTCCAACACTTGGCTATTGTAAATTGTGCTGCTATGAACATTGGGGTGCATAGGTTCTTTTGGATTGGCGTTTTGGTATTCTTAGGGTATAGTCCCAGCAGGGGAATCCCTGGATCAAAAGGCAGTTCCATTTTTAGCTTTTTGAGGAAATTCCACACTGCTTTCCACAGTGGCTGCACCAGTCTACATTCCCACCAACAGTGTACTAGGGTTCCCTTTTCTCCACAGCCTCGCCAGCACCTGTTGTTTGTTGATCTGTTTATGATGTTTATTCTTTTTCAATACTGCTTTTGTTTTAAGTCATAATTAGACTTCATTTTGTCATCATTTTATTTTATGAGATTATCTTCCATAAATATGGAGAACAAAATATATCATTACTTATATCTTAAAAGGATAATCTATGCCTTTCTTCTATTTTCCCTGTATTTTTTCAGGAAGGTAAGCTAAACAGTAGTAGTACAAATAAAGTGCTTGATGTCCATGCATTAAAAGTTTATATAGTTTGGTGTAGAAATATGGATTTGGAGTCCAGGAAAATCTGCATTTGAATATTGGACCAGATCATGTATGACTATAAGTTCTCAGTGAAACTAAAGTCTTTGAACTTCAATGTTTTTAAAAAACAAAACAAAACAAAACAAAAAGAAATGATTACCTCTATCTTAGAATGATGTTGAGATTGAAAACAAGATGATGTTACCATCACAATGACCGGTATATTGTGGGTATTTGTTATATTAAAACTGTTGCTATTTTAACTAATATATCAGCAATAATATCATTATTTAAAAAATAATTTAGAAAGAAATAATGACGAGTAAAAACAAAAATACAACCTTTGACAATGAAACATTTCTAAATAAATAACCTTGTTCCATTTCTTTTATGGCTACTTGGCCAGTCAGTAGAATAGGTGCTTAGTGTCCAAGTAGTATCTATCTTGATTGTAGTGAATCTTTAGGAAGTCTAGTGTGGTGTTTTATAGACCAGATGTAGCTGAAAATATAGAGGAATTCCTACTTAATTCAGTAAAAATTTTAGTCTGATTATTAGTCCCATGAAAGGGAAAATACATCGTGCTAGACATAGGGACTCACCCTTTTCAATTATTTGAATGAAATGTTAGTTGTATTTTAATCATATTCATGCATAACACAAAGCTGGAGAAGTGCTATGGCACTGGATTTAAAAAAACAGAAACGTGATCCAAATATAGCTCATTTTAACATTGGAAAGTTGTTTTGGACTGGATCATAACAAATGAGTAACAGTTTGAGGAGCTTTAGATGAAAAGTGAATTTTAAGGAAGAAGAATCAGCATAAAGCTTTATATTCAAATTGGCTGTAGCATGAGTTAAATTGGTGAAAAAAATAGTAATAGTGATGCTACAGCAATAAGTAATAGTCACATTGTCAAAGTTTTTGTATATAATACTAAGTAGATAACTTTTATCCTAAAGCTAGTGAGGAACCAATGCAAATTATTCAATAAAGGACTAAAGTGATTAAATTTTCATTATTATTTTTTACCAAGTTTTTCTCTCATTTATATTTTTTAAATACTATCTTAGAAATTTTGAAATCTAAGAATCAAGAGTACCAGGCAATTGTTAAATACAATGTTTATTGTTTTATTGTTTTCTTACCTCATTTTTAATATAATGACATTATTATACATTTAGATATGCATATATGTTATAATATGATACACATACTACATATACATATACATATATTATACAAACATATACATAATATATATGTAACATACATTTTGAAGTACAATACCTTTTTCTTACCTTATTTTAATATGATTGCAATATGTGATATGTTTAGATATGTATGGATGTGAGGTATATATACACCCAAGTGTATACTCATATACATATACATATAAAATGTATACATACATGTATGTATATACATGCATATACATTTTATATGTATATGTATATATGTGCACACATATATAATTTATACATATATACATATATAATTTTATGCATACATGCATATATATAATTTTATGCCCTGTATTTTTCTTTATGTTACAACATATAAATTTTTGATACCATTAAAAATTCTTAGAATTTTAAGTTTATTGGCTCTGTAATAAATGATTTCTTATTTGATTGTTATTATGCATTTATATTTTTTAGATTAATACATTTTTATTTTTATAAAAATACATATGATGAAAACTTTTCATTTGTGTGTATTTTAGATTCTTATATAAAGATAGGCTCTCTCTAAGCATAATAACATGGTCAAAGTCTATCACTATTTTAACTTGTCAATATATATTACCAGATAGCTTTCCAGAAAGTTTTGTAGTGTCATACCAAATAGATCAACATGAGATCAACTTACCTTTCAGCAATGAAGAACACATACACAACTGCTTATTTGTTTTTTCTCCCCAGATGCTTTCATTATTTCTTTAGTAAGGAAGAGAAATGGAGGAGATGGAGCAAAATTTAGAAATTTTAACATGCTGATAACCATTTCGGAGGTACCTAAAACAGAATTAAAAGGCAAAAAAAAAAAAGGTGATGAGGTGATGACAGCCTTTTGATGCTTGGCCAGACATCCTGCCAAGGAGTGAGGGAGCTGGCAGTTGGTCAGCAACCATGGTGTTATCTGTTGGCTTCCTAACTAAATGGCCATGATGATATACTGTATAGGCTTTATTACTATAAAGCCTAGCATCATAGTTATAAAATAATAGAAAATTCTAGTGTCTCACTTTAAAGGGTAGTGTTTGGGTTCTTTTGAAATGCCAGAGTTAGCCGTAGGCTCCATCTGCTATGACAGTAGCAGGTAGAATCACATGTGAGTTACACAGTGAACTTGTATGAGCTAAAAATAAAAGGCATAAAAAATTATATGAGAAATGTTTTTCATATTTTACACTTACTTATATTTCACATTTTTTTTAATCCCCCAGGGGAATGTGAGCTGAGAGTAGCAGTTTTTCCACTAATATAAAGTGTGGCAACCTAACATTACAGATGACCTACTTTTTGAATATTTAACAATTAAAGTATATCACAAACAAACAAACAAACAAACAAGCACTGACTGGCTTTTTAATTCCAATTATTTCTTGTCTTTGCTAAATCTTACTTGTGATTATATACCTGGAGGAGGAAAGTTAGGGCAGGTGGCATATGTCTGTTCAATTTTAGTTGACAATGTCGAAGTTCCTAACCACGGTCCATGTATAAAAGGTCACATTGGTATTTAATTGTCATTTTAGTTTATAATGACTAATGTGCCAAGCCACATTATTGTTCTGTTCCAGCTAGCATTCATTATAAATTTTTATTTTCATTCTATTTAATTTTAGTAACTTTATTGAGATATAATTTACTGTACATAACGTTCACCCATTTTATATACAATTCAGTGGTTTTTAGTAAATTCACAAATCATGCAACCTTTGTTATTACATAATCCCAAATATTCTGTCACCTCCAAAATAAAATCCTTACCCATTAGGAGCCATACCCATTATTCTCCCCATACTCCCAGCTCTGGAAAATTACTAATTTACTTTCTGAATGTACAGATCTTCCTACAGAATATTTTATATTAATGAGACCATATAATACGTGATCTTTTCTGACTCTTTCAATTTAAAATAATGTTTTGGGGTTCATGATATGTCAATGCTTCATTCCTTTTTATTACTGATTATTATTTCATTGTAGGGATATGCCAATTTCTTTTTTATGTCAGTGGTTATTAGGAATTCCATGTGTGTGTGTGTCTGTGTGAAGTGCTGTTAAAGTCTCTTGCATATTTGGTTTTGGGATTTTCTGATGTTTGTCATTGGTTGTGGAAGTTCTTTGTGTACTCTGAATAGTAACCTTTACTTGTTCTACATATTGCATATATCTTTTTTCTATCTGTTGTTTGTCTTTGCACTTTTTTAATGAATGTTGATGAGGAGGATATCTTAATTTTAATGTTCAGTCATCAGTCTTCTCTGTTTTAGTTAGTGCTTCCTGTGTGTGCGCCTTTTTTTAAAATATCCTCACCCAAGGACATTTTTTTTTCATTGCTTTTAGAAAGGGAGGAAGCAGAGTGTGTGGGAGGGGAGAAACATTGATGAAACAGAGAAACGTCAATTGGTCACCTCTTCTATGCTCCTGGACTGGAGATCTAACCTGCAACATTTCGGTGCATGGTACAATGCTCCAATCAAGTGAGCCACACCAGCCAGGGCTATTGTGTGTGTGTATTTTTTTAATTATATTTTATTGATTATGCTACTACAATTGTCTTGATTCTTCCCCATTTGCCCAGCACCCCCTACTTCCTCAGGCAATCCCCCCACCATTGTTCATGTCCATGTGTCATGTGTATAAGTTCTTTGGCTACTCCCTTCCTTATAATGTACTTTACATCCCCATGGCTATTCTGTAACTACCTATTTGTACTTCTTAATCCCCTCGCCTTTTCACCCATTCTCCCCATCCCCCCTCTCATCTGGCAACCATCTTGTAACTAACTTCTTTCCTTTTTCTGCTTTTAAGAGTCTCTTTTTATCTTTAACCTTTGGCCTTTTACTTAGGAAGTGTCTTGGAGTGGGCCTCTTTGCATCCATCATTGCTGGGACTCTCTGTGCTTCCTGGACTTGCATGTCTATTTCCTTCACCAAATTAGGAAAGTTTTCTTTTACTATTTTTTTCAGAGAGATTTCCAATTTCTTGTTCTTCCTCTTCTCCTTCTGGAACCCCCATGATATGAATGTTGGGCCTCTTGAAGTTGTCCCAGAGGCTGCTTACACTATCCTCATTTTATTGGTATTCTCTTTTCTTCTTGTTCTGAGTGATTGTTTTTTGCTTCCTTATGTTCCAAATCATTAATTGGATTCTCAGCTTCATCCATTCTACTATTGTTTCCCTGTAGATTGTTCTTTATTTCAATTAGTATATCCTTTGTTTCTGGCTGGCTCTTTTTTATCCCCCTAAAGTCGACTCTAAGTTCTTTGAGCATCCTTATAACCAGTGTTTTAAACTTTGCATCTCATAGATTGCTTATCTCCATTTGTTTGTGAGTTTTGATCTGTCCTTTCATTTGAGCCATGTTTCTTTGCCTGCTTGTTTTGGCAGGCTCCCTATGCTTGTTTCTATGTATTAGGTTGAGCTGCTTTGACTCTGTGTCTTGGTAGTGTGGACTAATGTAGTAGGTGTCCTATAGGGTCCAATGGCACAGCCTCCCTTATCACCCAAGCTGGGTACACAAGGTACACCCCTTTGTGTGGCTGAGTACACCCTCCTCTTATAGTTGAGCCTTGGTTGCTGTTGGTAGATCAATGGGAGGGATTTACCCAGGCCAGTCAGCTGCAAGGGTTGGCTGTGACCACTGACCATGAACTTCCACAGTCCATGGAGGGGCAGGGTGGTAGGTGCTCCAACATGCTGTCCACTGGGTGTGCTTGCCCTGAGGTTTCCAGGATGGTGCAGCCATGGTCAGCCCCCACCTGTGTTTTGCCCAGGGCACCGTGCCTGAGCTGTGAAGCAATCTGAGATGGCTGCTACTCATGTTGGGCATGGAGATTCCCAGGTGAAGCCAAACTGTGAATCTAATCTGGCTGCTACTAGGGCTCACTGAAGCCAGCTGTTGCTTGTTTGATAGGATTAAGGAACCAAGACCAGCTATTCTTATGGAAAAGCAGCTTGGGTGGGCACTTAAATTTGGTGGGACAGTACCTCCAGGGGTCTCCAAAGTGATCAGTGTTAACCAGGTCAATGGAGTCTCAGATATGGCACCAGTTTATGGCTCGGGAAGGGGGAGGTTAACGAAGAGACAATGGCCTTTCCTCACCTTGACACTAGACACTTCAGTTTCTCCCTTTATACCACTGGTGCCTTTCAAGCTGCTATGCTGATGCAGGAGCTCAGAGGGAGTAAGTCTGAACAGGTGAGTCTGTGTGTGAGTTCTTTAAGAGGAACTGCTTGGGGCTCCAGAAGTTTCTTCCACCAACTCAATCCCCACTGGTTTTTGCAGCCAGAAGTTGTGGGGACTTATTTTCCTGGAACTGGAATCCTGGGCTGGGGGGCCTGGTGGGGTCTGGGACTCCTTGCTCTAGGGATGCCCATCCTGAATTTTTATCCATGTGGGTATGGGACCATCCCGTTCTATGTCTGTGTCCCACCAATCTGGATGGATGTGGTTTCTTCAATTCCATAATTGTCCGACTTTCATTCAACTCAATTTTGTAGTAGTCAGACTTCTATTCAGCTTGATTTCTGACATTCCTGAGTGATGGTTTTTCTATATTGCATTTGTAATTTTGATGTAGTTGTGTGAAGAGGTGAGCCATGTATGCCTATGCTGTCATCTTGACTGGAAGTCCTTGTGTTCTTTTTTAATAATTCTTTCTTAAGTGCAAATTTATGAAAATATTTTATTATTCATATTCCCTAGAAAATTCTGCTTTTATACTTGCAAAGCTATTTTGATACAGAGACAATGCATTTTCCTGAAGGCCCTTGTAAAGTGAACAATATTGACTATGGTTGCATGTCCTTTAGAGTAACATGGTCCAGTAGTGCCCCCTGTTCTGTGGGGGATATGTCCCAACACCTCCCAATGATTGTCTAAAACTGCAGATACCACAGAACCCTACATATACTATATTTTTTCTATATATAAATACCTATGATAAAGTTTAATTTTTAAATCAGGCACAGTAAGAGATTAACAAGAATAATAATAAAATATAACAATTATAAAAATATACTAAAATAAGTTACATAAATGGTTTAGTGGCCATTATTAACTAAAACAAGGGTTATTTGAACACAAGTATTGAGCTACCTTGACAATCTATCTGATAACTGAGACAGTTACTAAGCGACTAATAGGTGGGTAACATACATGGCATGGAGATGCTGAACAAAGGGATGATGTACATCCTGGGTGGACAGAGTGGAGCAGCATGAGATTTTATCATGCTACTCAAAATGGTGCATACTGTAAAACTCGTGAGTTATTTTGGGAAATTTTTATTTAATATTTTCATATTGTGGTTGGTTGCAGTTAACTGAAATCACAGAAAACACAGCCATAATTAGGGGGACTACTGTCATATGTGTAATGGAGATATATGTAGTAGCGCTCCATGTAAGCAGATGCCATCATACTAATGTGACCTGTAAGAAAAGCAATGCTTCAGGGATGAGTTGATGGGCATCTTACACCAAACAGCTGTCCCAGCTCTGGGCTAACTAACAATATAAGCACAAATCTACAGTTCTATGATTCATAGTTATCATGATATCAAAATGAAGATGATATACCACATTCATTATTTTAAAGATATACAGTTCCATGTTGAAATTGTTATAATTGACTTTGCAATTGAAATGGTTTTGTGGCAAACATTACTTTAAAAGAATTCTAAAACATATGTTCAAAGGTAATTTCTACTTATTTACACACATAAGATTATGCAAACATTAACCTTTAAAAATGCCAATTCCTTTTATTTCTTGTCTTTTTTTTTTTTCAGTTTGAGTTTGATCCCCATGCTAGTTCTATGTCTAAGGTATGCAAGCCAATAAATAACAGAAGTGCTTTGGCTAGCTTAGCTTGTACTATAGGAGAAATTCTGTGACGTTTAATGATAGGAAACCCTTCATGGTCCTCTAATAAGAAATAAACCCAAAACACCAACCTGAATAGACACAATTAGTGACAAACAGTATTATTTTAAACTTAATTACCAGAAGTAGAAATTACATATATAAAATACACATACCCATATGTATTTATAGATATACCCATATATATGTTATATATAAAAATATATACCCATATATATGTATATATGTAAAATATGTACATATATACAGGTTCTTGCAGAAGTAATGGCTGCTTGAGTGTGGTTGAAAGGGTAATAATATGGATGTAAGAATTTATATTTTTAATTTGAACATTTCACCTAAAATGTCTTATGGTGTGCTTGAGTGTGATATTGTTATGTCATAGAACTACACATTTATGATTTTGTAATAAAAGATTTTGTAATAAAAAGGGTCATTATTTGTGCCAGTCCCTGTATATAGCCACATATTTTTATATATCAATAAATACTCATTTCTATCTCTGATAATTAATTTTCAAGTAATAGTGTTTGTCACTAAAGCACAATTGCTTTAACTATAGAAGTAAATGGAACCTTGGTCTATAATTTCATTTAGAATATATTTTCTTTATTTTTTCTATATTAATCATGTATTCCATATAGTGTTGTGTGAAAGAAATAGGAGTGAAAATGTAGGATCTGCAGTTGAACTTTTTAATTTTGGCAGAGGACGTAGCTTCTAGCTAGAACAACTCCTCAGGTGTAGCTGTGTGGGGCTATTTATTGCCAGCAAAACCAAGGAAGCAACAGCTTGGGCTCCAAAAGTGTGTTTAGAGTGACATTTACTGAAAAGAGACCATCCTTATATGTGGGAAGAAGAACACTGATAGCACCGTTAACATATACCTGTTATGGTGCAGGTATTAGTGCAGAAAATAATTGGTCTTATTTTGCTTTTCTGTTTATTTCTCTAAATTTCAAAGAGCAATCTTTCCTTTTCTCCTTATTGAAAATAGATTAAGACTTTTTTTCTCCTTTTTATGTAAGGAGGACACCCCTTATCCAATTCCTGACTTGAAAGAAGAAAGTTAAATTCTTTCTTTTAGATCTGAGAAAATGGACCTGTATATCTTAAAAGTGTTTTAAACATGTATTTTAAAGTTTTAATAAACTGAGCTGCACTACTTCTACATATGTGAAGTAACACTTCTTGTCATTAAAACCCTGGAATTATTTAATAAGAAACATATCTGTGCCATTAGGGCTATAATACATTACTAGAAAGAGGAAGAAATATGTTTTAAGAAATACGCACATGTGAAAATGTATATTTGTAATACACAAATTCAGATTAGGCACTTTAAAAGTTAGCTTCTCTATGTTATTAAAATTGAATCCTATAAATACAGATACTACAACTAATATAATAGAAAATAATTGCCATCAATTGACTTATGAAAAATCAGTTTGATGTGAATGTTTAAAGGTCAAGAAGCTCTTGAACTAATCAGTTTACTTAAGACTGGAAAGTTGGGATTCAGAACATACACAGCTGTCAGGTCTTAGCTTCTGAGAGAGCAAATAAAAGATTAAATAATAGACAATGAAAAATCAAAAGATAATATAATTTTATAAAATACAATTTTTCTGAAATAATTGATCAGCATGTACAATGCATTCTAAACCAAATTTGCTTTTTCACTTTGATGCTCAATAGATAATTGTCTTTTTGCTAGCAGAATTTAATCATCATATTCATGTAATCAATAAAGAAAATTTACTTTTGGAATAAGATTAGTGTTATATTCAGCTAAAATTGACACAAAATATTTTTTATATTTAATACACCTGTTGTAAAAACAGATGTTTGTCTAGGTGCCTTATGATCGACATCTCTCAGAAGTGTAGACATGATTATAATGAAACTGCTGTTAACTGCAGATCTGTCAGTTTAATGTTACTCTAGATACACCTTATAGGATTTCATTACCAATTACAGTAAATATCATTTCTCTAGTGAAAGTGTGAAAAATGAGTTTCAGTGGACCTGCTATCTTTTCCAGAATGATATCAATGTACTGAAAACAAAATCCTACATGAGGGGTAAAACTTATTCCATACATTACTATACTGTTAGGCATGCTAAGGGTAAAAAATAAAATACTATGAAGTCTGTTCAGAAAAATTCCAGTGTTTGTTAATATAAAGAGAATGGTATGTGTGACATCGATGCAACCTGGCAGCCAAGGAGAGCAGACTGGAATGTGCATGTATAAACAATGATGACTTCACTGTATTAGTCAGTGGGGGTGGTAGATGCCATTGAGAGAGCATGTGTAATGTGTAGCCATTGCATTCAAAATGTCTGAGTGAGTAGAGCAATGAATCTGCATCAAATTTTGTATTAAGCCTGACCATTCCTCCATGGAAGCTACTCAGATGATTCAGAAGGCCGCAGCTATGGGCAACTGGTGATTGGCAGCTTCATCACAACAATGTAACCTACTCATGCATCACATCTTGTACAGAGATTTTTGGCAAAACATCAAATCACCCAGGTGACTCGGCACCCCTGAAGACCTGATTTGGTGCCCTGTGACTTTGAGCTTTTCCCCAAACTAAAATCACCTCTGAAAGGGAAGAGATTTAAGACTGTCAATGAGATTCAGGAAAATACGAGAGGGCATCTGATGGCGATTGGGAGAACTGTATGACATCCCAAGGTGCCTACTTTGAAGAGGACTGAAGCATCATTGTCCTATGTACAATGTTTATTATATCTTGTATGTCTTCATCTCTATTTTTCATGATACATGGTGGGATACTTTCTGGACATATGTGTGTATTTCATGAAATACATGGAAGACAAAACCTTAAAAAACTGGATAAATTACTTTGGGGAATTAGCTTTTTGAAGAAATGATATGTATAATAGGTTTAACATTATAAAATCTAATCTATGAAGTTATTCAATTGATGTTAATATCTAGCATTAATCATTTATTAAAGGTTGGGTTGGAAGTTCACTATACTTATGATTTCTATTAATATTTAGACTACTCGGAAAAAAATGTCATTCATCTGAGCGAAGAGTACAGAGGTCTCGAGTTACATAATTTTTTTCCAGTCCCATCATATATCTATATATGTATATAGAGATACATATCTATATACATATATCTACGCAAAGGTGTATATATCTATATCTATATCCATACCCATATATTTTCCCTCTCTTTTTCCCAAGTTACTCCCCTGGATTAAAATTCCCTTTGCTTAAAACCCATTTCAAATATAAGACATTCCTGTTAAATAAATAATGGCATATGTAACCATTTCAGAATTCTAGGGAATATTTTTTATGACAAAAAACACATAAAATACAATATATTCTGTTAATAATTTAAATGCACAGTAGAGTATCATTAACTACATGTGCTTTGTTGTACAACAGACCTCCAGAAAAGTTCCATCTTGCATGGCTGAAAGTCTATACCCATGGTATAGGAAGCCTAGAAAGCATTTTAGTAACAAATCATAAATGGTGATTTTCTAATTGGTAAAATTTAAAAGTGACTGTGTTAACTTATGTGTGTGAATGTTTTCTCCTTTAACATAAATTTGATCTTTCTGGTTTTTTAAATAAAAGTAACACATATCAATTCAACAATTTAGATAATATAAACAGATATTAAGAAGATAAAAAAGACTGTCATAGCTCCCATAGTAGATACTTGTTAATCATTTTGAGATTATAGTTTTAGGATTCTTTTTATTACATGCATAAATTTTCTTTATAGCAATAAGATTACATTATAATTCTAATTTTTATTCTTACACCATATCATGGGCAACTATTCATACTGAAATCATTGTTCTACAGTATCAGTTTAATGGGCCTATTGTATGCCATTATATCAATGACCTGTAATTTCTTCAGTTTCCTATTGATTGGCATTTAGAGTGTACCCATTAATCACTGTTGTACTGATGATACAAAGCGAAAGCTGATGTTTATACCTTTTCACAGTTGTCCAATTATTTTTTGGATGTGGAATTCCTGGTTCAGGAGATAGATCTAATTTTAGAGCTTTGACATTCTGCAAAATTGCTCTAGCATATTTGGCATTAATTTGTATTTCTCAGCAATTTAAGAGAGAGGCTGTTTTCCTTGAAAGAGGCTAATACTGGGTATCTCTTTCTTTATAACCTCTGTCTAATGAAAAAATGTCTAGTTAGTAAAAAGTTTGCCAGATATATGTAACCCTCACCCAAATATATGTTTATTGATTTAAGAGAGAGCTATGTTGCTTCCAGTATGGGCCCTGACCAGGGGTCAAACCTGCAATCTAGGTATGTGCCTTGGCCCTGACGGTGAACCAACCTTTTGTTGTGCTGGATGATGCTTCAGCCAACTGAGCCACCTGGCCAGGGGCTGGCAGTAATATTTTTGAGTTACCAAATTTCTGGGTTCCTATAACTGTTCTCCCAACCCCCCAAACCAAATTAATTAGCCTTCCTGGGAGTAAGATAATTTTCTATAGTCGTTATCAGATTTTTCAGTGTTTGCTCTTAAACTCTACCTACAGGTCATTTTTCACTATGACAAACAATTACATAGCTTGATCTGCACCCAATCCAGGACTTAGGAGGGGCAAAAAAGGGTATGAACTGTAAAATATTACTATATTTTCCCAAATATACCATTAATTAATTATCAAAAATCATTTATACATGTTTCTCATATCAATAATTATTACAGTAAATAATATATTGCTATTTTTCAGGTTATTAAAATATTTACACCACATGGACATAATGATTTTAAAAAATAGTTGTTCAATTTGTTTTCAATGTTTTGGGATGAGAACCTCATCCACCTGCATCAAACATAACTATTTGGACTAAGAATTGAAACTACATATTATCAACATGGCTTAGTTGTTTGTTCCCAGGAAATTTACTCAGGAAAGATAAAACTATAAGCTAATAAATAACATAACTGCTTGCTTCAGAAAACATATGCAAAAAAAATTTATGAGTCAACTGCTCAAGAAGTAATTCAAGATCTTCACTTTGTTATATCTGCCAATCTGGAAGGTACTATGTCACAGACATTTTACAATTTTAATTAGTCCCTGACTCAAAAGACTTACATTAAGCCATTTGTGCCAAGACCCAGAGAGTATAAATATCCCACTTCTGACTTCTACCTTCTGAATCATTGCTAAGATCTTGCCTGCTAAGGTGGTATTTTCCTGCACTGTGGTGACTTCTAGTAAACATAGCTTTTCTTTATTAGCAGGCTGTCAGGTGATACTTTGGGAAGTTCACAGAGCTTAGGGAACTTTGGGAAAATCCCACTGAGATCAATTAAGTCTTCATCACTGCCTTAATTCAAAATCCTTGACTCGGTAGTAGTGTGCTCCATTGGGTGGTGAGCCTC
This sequence comes from Pteronotus mesoamericanus, assembly GCF_021234165.1. NCBI lineage: Eukaryota > Metazoa > Chordata > Mammalia > Chiroptera > Mormoopidae > Pteronotus > Pteronotus mesoamericanus. Next base: position 25,457,729 of record NW_026555245.1, on the reverse strand, counting down.
TCACTCAGGGGACTCTCCGAACATGATGGTGGGGTTCGTTGCACAGTAGAGACAGACACAGACTTCTTTTCTTTGAGCTTCAAGTGTTACGTTTATTTTGCATCCCACAAAATAGGATGCCTTAAAGAAATCTTGGTTTCTGATCAGATTCGAAATCTCTTATTCCCTGTTGAAGTTTACTTTGTGACTACAAGCACTGCTGCTTGTTTTGTCAGTCCTTGAAAATTTACATTGCAAATTTATAAGAAAGGTTCTGTAGGAATAGGGTAGGCATAAACTCAGTAAGTCTGTCCTCAGAATAAGCTCTGCAAGTCTCTTTGGGGAATCTCTAGGGGACACATTTTCAAATCTGATAAGGACTTTCCTCAGTTGTCTTTGTATCTGATCTTTTTAGTTATATTTATCTGGATTTGAGAAATTTGCAGTGCTCTTCATTGGTGACAGACAATCTGTTGGCTAATATCTGAAGACTCTTTTTTTGTATGGTCACTAATCTTTATGACTTTCAATTGTGATGTGCCATTCACATTCAGGTCTTTAATCCATGGAATTTTTTTTTAATGTAGAGTGTGAAGTAAATACTTAACTTCATTATTCTTTCATATATATACACAATTCCTCAGAACATTTATAGAAAACCCTGTCTCTTCTAACTGATTTGCAATGTTATTTCTGTCCACGTATGTGTGGGTCAGTTTCTTGGTTTTCTTTCATGTTTATTTTTTCTATTTGTCTAACCCAGGATTATCACCATACTGTTCCAATTATTATATATTTTATAATAACCCTTGATATATGGTAATACAGTTCTCCCCATCTTATTTTTATTCATTATCTATTCAGACTCCTTTCATTATTTTATACATTAAAGAAGAGGCTTATGAAATTTGACCAAAAGAGTAAGAATTTTTATTTAGATGGCCATAAATCCATAAAATAATACGGGGAGAATTGACATTTTTGCCATATTGGGTATTCCCGTTATAGACTTGCTATATCTGTTTATTAATGTCTCTCAATTAGATTTTATAATATTCTTTTTCTTTCATTTATTTTTTTTTAATTAATTTATTTACTTTTTAAATACATTTGTCTCTGCCTTTCATTTATTATTTATACAAGTGCCTGTTGTTTTGGGGGAACATTATGATGTATCACAATCACGATTAAAAAAATTGTTCTGTAAATTAACTGAAGATGAGGTGACTATTGAATCTCCCTTTCTTTCCAAGATTACTCACATAAATAAAGTTTTCCCCATTATAAGTCAGTTATTTGGATTGTGAATGAGCCTTTACATGTAGACTCATCATTTCTACCAGTATCTCTATTGCTGTCATAGTATTTATTTACATATTTGGATAATTCTTGTAAAAGTAGTTTTCCTGAAAAAGGTTATGAGAGATAATCACAGTATGTTGTTAACAGAAGAGTAAAACATTTTTAAAAGTTAAAAATGTTAATGGTTTAGATCAACATGAGGAAATGAATATGCACAAATTGTAACTATGGGGTTACAATTACAAAAGTTATTAATTATTGCATCTCAGTTCTACATTAACCACTCAATATATGTTCTGCAATAATAAAATTTCTTTAAGCAACCCTCCTTTACAGTGAGTACAAGTTAAGCTTCCTCAGTAGAGGACACCAGAGACAGTGCTGGAGGAAGGGCTCCCCTGTGGTTTCTGGATGCTGAGTGGTGAGTCAGCAGCAGGGGTGTGAAGGCATCCAGTGATGCTCCGCCTAGCCACGCACCCACCACTGTCCCTCTTGACATGGATGCCAGGCACCCCAGGTCTCCTGCCCTCACCAGGGCCCTGCCTGTTTCTCTCTGGTCACTCTTTCTCCTACCACACAACGTTGTCTCCCAAGTCTCCCAACACTATGGTCCTCACAACAGAGGTATTTCACGCTCTAGCGCTCCTGTTATATATCTTCCACATTCCCCTTGAAGGCCTATGTGTCCAGACATATGCTACAGCTTGTCTGACTCCACCTGTGCCCAGAGAGTGGTGACTGGTGCCCCTAATCCCTCTGCACCAACAACATACTTAGCTATGTGTGACAGCTCACTTTCGCTTTGCTCTCTGCTTGTCCCCCGAATACAGACCTCCAGAGAATTTCTCTGTGATCCAGTGAATTTTAGCTACACCTTCTTCAATGAGGTCTGAACTCCAGACTTGAGGAGGAGAGTCCTATTCTAGGTTAATCCTTCCTGGGGTTATAAGTCAAATATCCTAGTTTTCATTAGTGCTATTAATATGTTTAAATTCTGTATGGTCTTTAAATAACAGATCATTTAGTATGTTGTAGATTTATGCTCTTGTTGTTAAACAACTAAATGAAAGAATAGTAAGGATAACAATTATTTCATGATATTTTTGTTTTCAGCTTGTATATACATTTATACACACATGGTGCATATGTTAGGGTTCCAATGTGAAACGAATTTAAATAGCCACCACTAATACAGGGCTTACTGTATAGCAAGCTCTAAGTGCTTTACTTATATTTTATTATTGATTGCAATAAAAAGTAAAAATATTATCTTTTGAGATTTAACTTAGCATAGTTTTATTAGTCCATGTTTTTGTCCTATTTTTCCCAGCAAATGAGGTTCAGGAATAAATTTTTTTGTATGACACAGTAACAGGATTTAATTCACACAGATCTTTCAAAATATGGAACATTCAACAGATTTTAGGCAGTCATGAATGAGCGCTGTCTACTACATCCCCTTGTTTTCCTACTCAGACAAATGTATTTAGCCCCAACAACCATGCCGATGTCCTCTGTGTCGAACATCATTTATTTAGTACATGACTCATCACCAACTTGATCTGTGAGGAAATTGAATCTAAATGAGAAGAGCATTTTAAAGAAAAAGCTGCAAACAAGAAATGAAAATATATCTTCCTTGGCATATTAAGACATATTCTTTTTCATTTTTAAGATCTTTCCTCTGAGATCCTAGCAGGTAGACAGCATGAGTCACAAAACAAAAAACAAAAACAAACAAAAAAGCTAATGGTAAAAAAGCCTAGATGTGGTTGTGGATTATTATATAACCTTCCAAAATACATGATACAAATGTGAGTGCTCCCTGGCTGATGTGGCTCAGTGGACTGAGCGCCAGCCTGCAAACCAAAGGGTCATCGGTTTGATTCCCAGTCAGGGTGCATGCCTGGGTTGCGGGCCAGGTCTCCAGTAGGTGGTGCGCAAGAGGCAACCACACATTGATGTTTTTCTCCTCTTTCTCCTTCTCTTTCTCCTTCTCTTCCCCTTTCTCTAAAAATAAATAAATAAAATCTTTTTAAAAAATGTGAGTGCTGACTCTTACCTTAGGGAAATGACTTACCTAAAGTGGCACTTTTCTATGATTATAATGAAGGTAATTGCAATTAATTCATGCCTTTATTCACATTTATCTATATAGGGGTGGGCAAAAGTAAGCTAATAGTAATAAATAATAATATATAAATAATAATGCAAGATTAAACTCTGTTTTGTGTACTCACAACTGTAACCCTGCTTTTGCCCACCCTTGCATATGGATATGAAAGTGATTTTTACTCATTTATTGGCCAAGAATGTGTGTAGTTTCTATATCTGGCACCATGAATCATATGTCACCAAAAAGTGCTATCTTAGCTTTAGGATAATGTGTTGCAAGGTGATAATGTGGAGGTTGTTTGGACGATATCATCCTAGTCAGTAGTATGGCCAAAGATGATTATAAAGGTTCCTGGCTAGTATTTTCAAAAGCCTTGTCAAGCTTAGGAAGCCAGAGTTTTCCTGGCTGAAATCTGCATTTTGGCAACACTCCCTGGATCACAGGAATCATAAGATCCATGCTCTACCATATGTTCATCTCAGGAAGCTATCTGCCAAGGGGAGGCATGCTATTTCAACTGAGCATGCTCAGAATAAATGATTTGCTAAAGCAAATTATGATCATTAAGTTATTGTTAATGCAACAAATAGGGTTTAGCATCTACTGTGTGTCAAGCACTGTTGTATTTTAAAATATATTAGTGTTTGAGATACTTTGGACAAAAAATTCTGTCTTTATGGACCTTATATTCTAGCCTGAAATAGATATTTTAAATAACAATCAAAATAAGTAAATTAAATATTAAATTAGAAGGTAGTAGTCATTATGAAAATAGAGAGACTAGAGTATGGGAAGACTCCTCGTATTTTTTCCCTCTGTTATCCCAGAATCTAACTTCACTTACCCTTTCCCCACTAGCACAGATTTTAATAAGCATGTATCCATGTAAATAATGTAGCATTGTTTTATGTGTTTATGTGTTTTTAATTTACCTAACTGTTGTTGGGCCTAAATTTAGTTCAGCTTCTAACAGTTTTAAAATTAAATGTGTTTGGATTTTATTCATCTTGTTGTATATTCATTTATTTGCTTCTGATTCCTGCATAGATTTCAAAAGCATGCATACACTGCATTTTTATGTGTGTATTTCTCTAGCTCCAGTTCCCAGTTCTATAAATAACAACATGATGTAGGTCCATTCGCCAACTTCCTAAGAAGTTCTTTAGCATATACATGTAGGAATGAGATTTCTGGGCATAAGGAAATTCAATTTTAGTAAATATAATAAAATTGCTTTTCAGAATGGCTATATAGGTGCACACTATTACCAGTAGTACATCAAATGCATTTTCCCTATACTGTATTTGGCTTGCATTTGATAGTATGCTCTCCCTAACTTGCCACTCTATGGGTATAAAATGGTTTTAATTAGCTCTGGCTGGTGTGGCTCAGTGAATTGAGTGCTGGCCTGCAAATCAAAGGGTCGCTGGTTCGATTCCCAGTCAGGCACATGCCTGGGTTGCAGGCCAGGTTCCTAGTTGGGGGTGCACAAGAAGCAACCACACATTGATTTTCTCCTTCTCTTTCCCTCTCTCTAAAAATAAATAAATAAAATCTTTAAAATGGTTTTAATTAGCATTTTTGATTTTGAGTCTGAACATTCAAACCTCTTTTTCATTGAGTTTCCTATTAGTATCTTTTGCATAGCCATCTATTGGTTTTCTTGCTATTTGTTCCCTTGTTGACTTAAGAAGATTCTTTGCATATTCTATAATCAGTATTTTTTCATTACACTCCTCCAAATGAGCTTTTTTAGATATTTTTTTCCTAAAAGCCTTCACCCATGAAATTTTAATAACAGATGCAATTTATATGGTTATGTACTACAGTATATCTGTTTTATATATTAAAAATTAAAATTTGCTCACTCATAAAGTAAATTTTTTACTATTTTGCAGAGAATATGACCCCTGTTGAGAATGCATGTGATAATGAATCACTTAGTTTTCATTTTTAAAAATATCTTGGTTCTGCAATAGGAGTTAGTTTTTATTGATTAGCTTTATTAGAATAGCTGATTTTTTAAAATGTTTCTTAACATTTGTTGAAGAGAATGCTTAATTTTGAAATACTGATTTTTTAACCTCATGATTTAATCCCTTTTAGTTTGTATTTAACATCTTTTTACAACTGTTTTATAATTTATTTTTGTATTTGCTTTCTCTTTGATATATATTAAATTATCCTTTCACATTTAGATTATTAGTACAACCAGAGTATGTTATGCTTAGGATACATTTTTACTTTTCTTAATATGATAAGCAAATTTTTTCAATATCATTTATCAAGCAGCCTATTTTTTCCCCAACCTTTTCTTTCTTTCTCTCTCTCTCTTTCTTTCTTTCTTTCTCTCTTCCTTTCTCTATCCCTTCCTTTCTATCTTTCTTTCTCTCTTTCGTTCTTTCTTTCATTTCCATATGTATAAGGATTTATTTCTGAGTTATCTGAGGCTTTGGCCCCCATTAACCTATATTATTTTAAATACTATTTTTTGTAGTATATCTTAAAATCTGTTTGGGTAAATGCCCATTCTTAGCAGTCTGTTTAGTTATTCATAGGCTATAAATTATTTCATGTTTATGTTTTACAGAGTTTTCTGAGTTCTTTAAAAAATCAGGTAAAATTCTGATTTTGCAGACTGATTTGGGATAATTTTTACTTATATGTAATGATTACAACCTTGAATTTTATATGTAATTTTATTTATATTTTTAATTAAATTCTTATTTTTTTAAATAGGTAATATTTAAACAAAATTCAAAAGGAAAAGAGAAAAGTATATTCATTAAAAATTTTCCTTATTTTTTAATCCATCCCTATTGGCAACTACCACTATTGAAATCACGTGTATTTTTCCAAAGGATATACACTTTAGTTGTTGGATGCCATAATATTTTTAATGGCATATTACTTTTATTACTGAACTTGTGTGCCATCTACAGCTTAATTTTTGGAGACTCACATTTTGTCATGTTGAGTTTTTGATACAGTAGCACAGTATATGCATTTCCTTTTAAGTTTTCAAAGTTTCATATTTTTAATAAATTTTGTACATCTTAAGTTTGTTTCTAGGCATTATCATTTCTACATCTCTCGTACATTTACGTCTTCCCATTTTCTCTTCAACCACGAGGTTACCGAATTTCTTTTCTGTAAAGAGCCGCACAGTAAAAATATTAGGCTTTAAGGACATGACAGCCTCTGTTGCCTTTGTAGTAGAAAAACAGCCTTAGACTCATCTTATGTGAATGGATGTGGTTGTGTTCTGATATAACTTTATTTACAAAAAGGGCAGTGTTCCAGATTTGGCCCTCAGGCCACAGTTTGCCCACTCATGTTTTAATAGGTTATTGTTTGCATATAAGAAAGATATTGATTTCTGAATATCAATTTTATACTTGGTCATCTCACTGAATTATTTCATTATTGATAATATATATATTTTTCCATTCCCTGTGTTTGCCAACTACATGTTATGTTATAGAGAAATAGTGACAATTTACCCTCTTTATTAATGTTTTATACTTTTAATTTTTTTCTTTTATCTATTTGCAGTGGCCAATACCTTCAAAATATGTGAAACAAATAATGTTTATTTTGAGCAGTCTTGTCTTATTATTTTTCATAGTGGAACTACTTCTGGTATTTCCAGTAAGTGTGATGTTGGCTTTGAAAATGAAATATATGTTCATATTTGGAAGTTTATATCTATTCTTATTGTCTCAGGAGTATTAATGAAGAAGAAAGGAAGTAAAATTTGGCAAATGTCCCTTCAGTATCCATGCAGATAACATATATATTTAAATCTTGTAATATGATTAATTATAATAATAAATCCCCTACTATTGATTCATCCTTGCAGTCTTAGAATAAATCTCTTTTGGAAGAGGTTATTTTCTTTTAATAGTAGCTGGGTTCTCTTTGCTAATTTATTTATGATTTTCACACTCATATAGTTGCAAGTGATCTGTAATTTACCTGGTGTTTTGTCATAAAATTATATTCAAGTTATAAAAAATTGGAAACTTTTCCTCACTGAATATAGAGATAATTTTAAATAGCTTTTTGAGATCATCTATTCTTTAAAGAGTTAAAATAATTAAAACAATCATCACATGGTGATGTGTGGACCCTTTCTTCATTTCGTTTTAATTTTTGTTTGTAATAAACTTGAACATTCTTCATTAGGTTGATTTCCATGTAATTTATATACTTATTGTTGCATTGTAAACCACGGGGTTGGGGGGGTAGGGGTGTGTGTGTGTGTGTGTGTGTGTGTGTGTGTGTGTGTGTATTCATTATCTATTGCTGTAAAGCTAATTGCTCCAAAACTCAGTTTCTTCATACAACAATATTTATTTATTTATTTTTGTTTTATTTCTTCATGTCAAGAATTTGGTGGTGGCACAGGAGGGTGGTTTTGGCTTGCAGCTTCATGAAGAAGTAGTCAAGGTGTCAACCAGAGCTGCTGTATCTGAAGTCTTGACTGGGGCTGGAGTTACTTCCAAGGTAGCTTATTCTCATGGCTGGCAAGTTGGTGATGACTGTTGGCAGGAGAATAATTCCTCCCCACATGGACTTCTTCACAGGACGTTTGGTGTCCTCTGAACATGGCAACTGGCTTCTTCTAGAGTGGCTACATGAGAGAACTCTGTGGAAGCTATTATTTTTTGTAACTTGGCCTTAGAAGTCAAATAACATCTCCTCCATCATAGTCTATTAATTAGAAGTGAACTGCTAATCCTGGCTCACATTCAAGAGGAAGGAAATTAGTTTTTACTTTCTAAAGGGGGGTGGGGAACAGTGTTAAAGGATTTCTAAGTGTATACAAAACCGTTACAGTATATCCTCTGTTCTATAATTTCTTCAGTTTGTGTTGCTATGGAACAAAGCTACTAAAGTATATAAATTTATCTCCTATTCAGTCTTATGTTAATGATTTTAACAATTTGGTGAGTCAGTTCTTTATAAAGCTAATTATAAAAACTGCAAAAAATGGCAGTTTACCTTTTTGCAATCAATTCTTACCTCATATTCCTTTCTTATTACTTTCTAAAGTTAGCCAGAACTTGGAATTTTATATTATATAATGGGGTAATAGTAAGGATAGCATGATGTATTATCATTTGTATGCTTGTTTATTTTAATGTCTAGAAAAGCTTTCTGGAGAACTTTAAATACCAAATTAATTCTAAAAGCCTGAATTACACTGACATTGATGTTTCTGACAATCTCAGAAGGATACACCTCTCCATAATAGGAGAAAGATCTGCAAGACAAATACTAATACAAAAACAAAATGTTCATCTATAAACAGCTTTATAAAAATACTCAGTCCAATTTGAAATAACAGAAAAAAGTTATAAAGTACAATGATTATACATCATCAACTATAAAAACAAATAATTTTATGCATATAAATTCGATATCTTCTGCTACCATGATTTTTTTTTAATTTACTGTCCATGTGGAAGAAAAAGAAAACCATCAAAGCTAGTACTTCACATTTTTATTAAAATGATGCGGGTAAGAACAATTCTGATATGAGTATTTGGAGCTCTCAAGGAATTTACACATTTTTAAAAAAGGTTGTTTATTTGTTTGTAGAGAGAGGGGAAGGAAGGAAGGAGAAGGAAGGGAGGGAGGGAGGGAGGGAGGAAGAGAAACATCAATGTGTGCTGCCTCTCACGTGACCCCCACTGGGGACCTGGCCCACAACCCGGGCATGTGCCACAACTGGGAATAGAACCAACTGCCCTTTGGTTTGAAGACTGGCACTGGACCCACTGAGCCACACCAACCAGGGCAGAACTTATGCATTTTATAGGCACAGGAGATGAGGATAGCAAGCCAGGGCTATAAGCCTGCAGCTGTTCTTTGAACAATTTTGTTTTTAGCAACATTGGTGAAGAAGAATAGTTGGAGGCTAAGCTCTTGAAAATATCAGTGAAAAATATTTAATCATTCATGGTTTTTCACCTACCATACCCTCTTGCTTATTCCTAAAACATGATCGCTAGCTAGGTATGTATTCTAAAATAACAATTTTAATGATGTCCTAAAGGAAAAAGAGTAATTGTGAAGTATTTTATATCAAATAAAAATTATAAAATTTATTCAAAAAGCAAGTATAATATTATTTTCAATTATGTATATTGATTTGGATTATTTCACAATAGATGTATATGTAGTTGTATAAGTTTATGTATAAGTTTAACTTAGATTAAACAGATCATGAACCTGTAATATAACACCTACATAGTAAAATATATTTAAATTTCTGTTAAATGTTTACATTGATATAATTGTTTTACTCAGTAAATTTTATTCCCTTAAAGAGAGGAATATATAATTTAATATAAAACTGTTGAAAATAATTATCTTTAAATATTTTAAGGGCAACCTTTTCCCCCCTCCCTATCACACACACACACACACACACACACACACACACACACACAATTTGTAAAACCTATTTCTTATGCACTTTCTCTTTTCATGATATAATTCATTCTCATGGCTTTAAATTTTATTTCTATTTTTGATTAACACTGTTATGTGTTAGTAAAGACCATTTCCCTGTGCTCCAAACCCATCCATATATCCAAATGTCTGACTCATAGATGTCTCAGTCTTTCCATCTATATAGTCTCTGACCACTTAGTATATAAACCTCCTCATTCCTTTATGCTCTGTCACATTACTTACTTACTTTCTATCGTTGCTGACTATTTCTATTTTATTTCTATAATTATTATACTTTTCTTCTGTCTCCTTTAATAAAACATAAGCTTTGTGAGACTAGGCATTATATCCACATGATTATTGCATTTTAATCCCCTGGCAGAATATTTACCCAGTAGATGATTATTTAACATTTTAAAGATGGTGGAACTAATTTGTTTTAAAGAAATGGGGCAGAAAGCTCAGAGCCCTATTGCTCTACCTCTAAGGAAGAAGGCTACTGAGTTACTTCTATGGAACCATAAGAGCTCTCTAAAATATATTTTGAAAAAAAATTAGAAAAGCAACATTTATGGAATTTCCTTTAAAAAGATTGCCATAATCATTCATAACCTTTAGAAAGTTTAAAAATAATAAAACAACTTTTGCATGTCTTTATTTTTATTACTTCTGACACTATTCTTTGTATAAATCCAAACGCATGTCTCACATCACCGCATTCTGCCTGAAGGATGTCCTTTGACACCCCCTGTAGCACACGTGTCCTGTAGCACAATAAGCTTACTTGGCATCTATATCATCTTATAATCAATGCCACCCTAATCAATTCAATTAAAAAGTAAAATTTTTAAAAAAGAATTCATTTTAAATAAAACAAAATTTTTTTCACATGATAAAATTATAGGTTGACAATTTTGTTTTCTTTCTGAAATTTAAAGATGTGACTGCATGTTCTTTTTGTTCTAGCTTGCATAGTTTCTGATAAGAATCTTTGTTTTATTTATTTTTTTACCTGTACATGTAGTATGCATTTTGTTCTCCAGATGTCTTAAAATATATATTTTTTGCTTTCATTAGTATGATTGAGATGTACCTTGGTGTGTACATGTGTTTCCCTGTTTGTTCTGCTTTCCGTATTTATTCTTCTCCGCATCCTTAGAGCCTCTCGGTTCTGTGGGGATACTCTCACTAATTTCAGGAAGTTCTCCTCTGTTATCTATTATTATATATTTTTCCCCTGTTCCCTATTGGCTCCCTTTGTGGGACTGCTTTGATATTGTCCAACTTTTGATGCTCTGTTCTCTTTTTAAATTTAATTTTACTTTTTGTACTTTTATTTGGTTATGTTTATGGGTACTGTTTATCTCAGTTTGGATAATTTCTACTGATGTTTCATTGATTCTTTCCTTAACTGCATCAATCAAAGGTAATCTTCAATTCTTATATCATATTTTTATTTTTTAGCATTTGACTTTTTCTTATAACTTTCATCTCTCTGCTAAAATTCTTCATACATGGAAATAAGTTCTCTACCTTTTCTACTAAATTTTAATAGACTTCACAATTATTTTAAAGTCCCCACACAATAAATTTAAAATTTAGATGATCTAGAGTGTGGGGCAAAAGTAGGTTTGCAGTTGTTTGTATGGAAAATAATACAAAAATTAATAGATAATAATACAAGAATATAGTCTGTTTTCATGTACTCACAACTGTGAACTTACTTTTGCCCCACCTTATGAATCGTCTTTCACTGATTATCTTGTTGCTTAACAATTTTTCTTTTTTAATGTTTTCTAATTTTCTAATGAATTACAGACATGAATATGTAGAAGAGCAAAGGCCACAGAAACTAGTATTTATGCTGGAAATGGACTTTCCTATTATTTTGACAGGCTGTAGGTACGAAGGGTTGAGATAATCTAGTCTAGAATGAAGCTAACATGCCATTTCATACTTGATCTTCAATACTTATTTTTCATTATTCTTCTAGCCCCATGCAGCATGACAATACCTTCGTTCTATGCTTGTCTTTTTTTTTTTTTTTTGAATTTGATATTATAAATGCGTTAGGATAGCAACACACACCTTGAGGTGAGAGCATGCGCTACATGCTATTTCACATTTTTTCTTTTATTAACCCCAGATAAGCGTATGGCACTTCTCTCTGGAACTCCCAGTGCATTACTGAGCCTCATAAGTGTACAGGATGGAGAAATAAGTCCGTCTATCAAGATCCTGAGCTGACATCACTTAAAAAAGCACTATACAAACTTCCGAGAACTTGAAAAACTATGTCATGTCCATATTCTTAAGTTGACATCTTATTTTTACTCTCGATTTTTTAATAATCATCAACTTTAAGAGTACTGTATATTTTTTATGTGCTTAAAATATATTTGTCAAAAATCTTTTACCTTCAGGTATAGCTCATTCAATTTATGGAAAAATATCCTAATTAAGTGGCAAAACTATGTCTCATTCCCAAACCAATCACCAAATCAAATTTACTGTCAGAAAAGACTGATTTCATTTTTTTATTTAAATAAACTTGTTAATAGTCATCATGTGTGCAGACCTCTATACATTCAGTCAAGCGTGAACCCTTCTAATATAAGTAGATGATGGCGAGCTGGAAAACAGGGCACAGTCTTGTAACTGATAGTTCATCAATATGGTGCAGGAAAAGTGCCTTGGGTCCACAAAGTTGTTTTTTGCTTGTTTTTACACCCAGGGCAATGTGGAGTAAAATTTAAAATGGCGGAGAGTTAGGTTTTGACTTTGTTAATTGGCGAGAGAACCTTGTGAAGGGCAAATTGAGAAAAAATAAAAAAGAGAGGCAAGGCTCAGACATTACTGCAGGCATAAACAGATTTTAATTTTAGATAAATTATAAATGGGTGCATATGGATGTTGAGGATCAGAAAAAGTGTTCTGCTTAAAGCTAATGGTTCCTCTGTTCCATCTGGCATGCCTTTTATTAACTTTAGGAGTCAGTTACTCTAATGGAAGATGGCTGTGGCTTTTCCCCCCCACAGATTACTCCAAGGCTGATAATGACCTGAAAACAATGCCTTTCATCAGTTTTTAGATCCAAGTTTCCTTAATACCAGTGACAATAACGCATTTTACTGAGAGCTTACTCTGTGTCAGACAATATTATATGACTCAAGGCAACCTTATGGATTTAGTATTATCATTATATCCATTTCAGTATAGTAAACTGAAGTTCAGGCATAATGGGTGTTATGCAAAGAGCCGAGGTCCCAGAAAACCTCAGCGTTTTGTTTGTAGATTTCAAAGAAATAATATGGAGGGCGGGCTGTGAAAGGTGTGAGTTTATTAGGAATTGAATGTATAACAGTAGCAGCCAGCTGATGCAGTTTATCACCATTCAAACTTTCCCAGTGCAGGGTTATATAGATTACAGAAAACAAAGCAAACTTGGGGCGTGCTAGGTGGCTGTGTGAAATCAAAATACAAGCTGTTTCCCTGCAGTTGTTTACGGCCTGGGCTCACACTCAGAAGCAGTTTCTCCCTTGACGGAGAATCTGGCCAGGCTCCCAAGGTCTTGCAGCCCCTTACAGATGGCCTTCACTGTGTTCCTGCAGGCTGGGAGGAGGAAGCGGGAGTCTGGGAAGGCCCTGTTCCCATACACCATACAGCAAGTAACCTGATCAAGGTAACGCACCTAATTAGTCTTGGAAACCAGATGCCCACAGGCTGTGTTGCCTCCCTGAAGTGCCTTTCCTGATTATGTGGTCAATGGAGTTATCTTTATTGTATTGTATCGTATTTTACATGCTTTGTATTTTAGTAGGTTGATATAATGGTAGAGAGGTAGAACTAAAACTCTAATGCATGTGTGAATCACATAAAGAATTTTGTTAAAAGGCAGATTCCCTTTCTCAGAACGTTTTCTGCAAGGTATGAGATTCTGCTTAACTGACAAATCCCAGGTGAAGCAGTGCTGCCGGCCCTAGGTCCCCACTCTGAGTTCTCTGGGGGTCCTAATCCTGTATGCACAGAAAAATCACCTAATGCTTTGTGCGCTTCTGAAATTTGGAGGTGGAGCACAGGCAACTGAATTTTGTAAAGCTCTTGCAGGTTGTTCTGGATAACAGAGGAACAACAGTTACTTTTCTATGTCTGATTTTAAAAACTTTTATTATATGTCAACTCACTAAAGGCCATGAAAGATTCAGAATTTTAAACATGAAGGGTTGGTCAGAAGGAGGGAGCTAGAAGATTTGTTTTATAACTTACCTGGGGAGATAGAAAAAAAATGGAGGAGAGTACATAGAGAGGGTAAGACTAGACTCCTCATTGTGACTCTGCCAAGGGTGTGCAGCTTTGAGCTGCAGATGTAATAGCAGTGCGCTCTGTCAGTGGGAGTGTGTGCGGGAGGATGAAGCAAAAAGATGGTGTGAATGGGCAAAGGGGTCAGGAAGGAAACGTGAGGTTTGAGGAGATCTACAAAGGTGATTCTGATATAACCTTCTATTGCTAGAGAAGCGCAGGTACAGAGCATGGATTATGATTTCTTCTCAACTGTATGTAATGTTTTGAGGTGTTTCTCCAGTTTTTCTTCTCTTTACCCACAAACTATAAACATCTCAAAAATAAGAGTAGGGAAATCTTCTCGAGTCTTCCTGCCAAATGGAAGAATTCAGCAAAGCCTTATTGTGTGCTACCCTTATTTATTTGTACATTCAGCAAATATTTACTGTGCCAACAAATATTTTTTGTCAAACAATATGATAGAAAATTAAAGGTGTAAGGCACAGTTCCTATCCTCAAAGAGTCTAGTTAGGGGAGAGTGGGAGGTAAACCTTTACTTTCTCTAAGACTGTATGGAAGTGCCCTGAAGAGGTTTTGAAAGGATGTCAGAAAGCACCCAGCTTAGCAAATTTATCTTGAAATTAATGGAGTGAGTAGGTCTAGGTTCAGAGACAAAGTGTAGGTTTATTTAAATGAATCACCTTGAACCAGCTATTAAAAAAAACAAAAACAAAAATGAATTTCTCTAAACCTAGTGACCCTCTTGGTCCAAGAGATGTGGAGCTATAAGTCAAAAGGCCTTATTAAACATTACTTGTTAAGTGAATTTTATTCACTGTTCATGTGAGCCTGTAAGGCAGCTTTTTTAATAGCAAAGGAGAAATATTTTTTTGTAAACACTTCAGCATCATTAATTATAGGCCACCTGTGCATAATGTTGTATAAAACAATATGATTTTAATTGGCAATTTTATATTTAAGCAACTTTGGAGGCCTAAATTATTTAAAAATAATACATTGTCTATATAACCAGTACATATGTGCTGTAGATAATACAAAACAAAGCAAAAAAAAAATCTGATATATAGAACAGAGATAATGAGGGTGGCCTCTCCATTTTCTTTTCAAGTGAAAGATGTTGGGCAAGCCTACTGCCCTAGCTGCCTTTAGGCAAAGCTGCTTCATAATATAATTGGAAGTAAATTGTTCCAGGGGAAACTACTTCTAAATCCCTCTGATGTAGAAAAATCTATTTATAGAACATCAGAATATTGCTCTCTCTCTTTACAAATACCAACGCAGCTTTAGAGGTATGGGAATATGTGGTTACCTCTAAATATTTGGTGGACTCCCTTAAGTCTTAATTATATTAAAGGACATGTGCCTTGAATGAGTAAGCAGAAAATTACCAAAAATAAGAAAACAACATTTAAAAGCCCCTTTGTACCCAGGGACAATTTTTATGTCAATATATCCATTCTGAAATCAAGGCAAAAAGCTTACACCTGCAAAGCATAACTGCCACAGACACACCTGACCTTTGCCTCATCATTCAGTGCCCGTGGCACTGGATCTCCGTCAGTGGGAGAATGCAGCCTCTTCCTTTGTGGGCCAGGAAAGTTAGGTCTACACTGATAAAAGTGAGTGAGGAGTTAAGGCGATTTTCTGATTAATTCAGACCAAGTCAGTCTGCCTCCAGTTGTCATCAAAATACCTAGCAATGTTTAACTTTTGAAAAAAATCAACCATGTAGTGTGTGTGGTCTTCCCTTCTAATAAGAGTAACTGTGTGCTAGTCTTATTAGAATTTTCTAAGTTACTCTCTAATATCAGTTTGAGTGTGTCCCCCTTTACTCTTTGGTCTGGGCTATATTATGCCCCTCACCCAAAGAAGTCCATGCCTTAATTCTGGAACCTATGGATATGTTCTCTTACGTTGCAAAAATGTACCTTGCTGATGTGACTAATTAAAGATCTAATGATGAGGCAAGTGCCCTGGATTCCCCAGGTGGGTCCAATGTAATCAGTAGGTCCTTGTAAGAGGGAGGCAGAAGAGTCAATGTTAGTAGTGGGAGCCCTGAGAGAGAAGCAAGAAGCAGGGGGAATAGTTCCTAGAAGCTGAGAAAGGCAAGAAAATGAGTTGTTCCTCAGAGCCTCCAGAAAGAGCCAGCCAGGCTGACACGCGGACTTGAGCACAGTGAGGCTGATTTGGGGTTTCCTACCTCCAACGGCAAGGTAATAAAATGGGGTTTCTTAAGTCACTAAGTAAGTGGTAACTTGTTATAGCAGTAATAGGAAGCTAATACACCTGGATGTTGCACAGTTATTTAGGTAATGTATGTTAAATGAAGTGAAAAAATGATTTTAAAATCAAATAACTAATATAAAAGTAGCATGGGAGTAGCAATAAGTTTCACTGTAGCCTAACCATAGCCACCACGGTAGCCATTGAAACAGGAAACAAAAATGTCCAAAGGAACTCGCCAAACCTCCCATTAAGCTTTAAGTTAATCCTTCTTGAGGGATGTAAAAAGAGGGGTGAGGTTACACTCCTTGCAAGAGTAGTAAGGAAAAAACTGTACACGTCAACACCGTATATTTACTGTTAAATGTGGAACAAAAAAATTGGGAAAATGCCTGAAAATGTCAATGTATGTTTGGTCATTTTCCTCTGTGGATCACATCAGAACTTAGAGGTATGTTTTTGACTGACAAATTCTACATACTCAAGTAGCTTACGACAGTGATTTTGCATATTTTCAAATGCTGCAAATGTGGTTGTATCACTGGAAGAAATGCAATTCATTGAGATGAAACAAACTTTTACTATGAGGAATTTAATAGGCTTATTAAAAATTCACACTTTTGCCCTGGCCAAGTGGCTTCATTGTTTGGAGTATCATCCTGCACACAAAAATGTTGTGGGTTTCATCCCAGCTCCAGTCAAATCGTATACAGGCGGCAACAGACTGATGTTTCTCTCTCTCTCTTTTACCCCCTCTCTTCCTCCCTCTCTCTCTAAAAGCAACAAAACATATCCCCCTCAGGTGAGGATTAACAAAAAAATTCCACTCCTTTATTAATTTATTTTATTTCTAAAGTTGAAGTTCTAGTATTTTAACAGCAACATTTCTAAAGATACTTTTATTTATGAAACACAGCTTTTAATACAAATTAATAACTGAATTTGTGACCAAAACCAAATTTGATCTAAAAGCACAAGTTACAACTGTTTAAAACTTTAAGTACACAGAGAATATAGGATATAAACTTAAATTAAAAAAAAAAGTAGTTTGAAAAAGATGGCGGAGGAGTGAAAGGGAGTCACGCTGACCTCCTCCCAAAACCAAACTGGAATTGCAACTAAATAATGGAGTAATCACCTGGAAAGCAGTGGAGCGATAGTGGGAGAGGAGCCTTGGTGCCGCGGACAGTGGATTCGACTCTCACACATCCCAACGGGTGAGAATTGCGGTGGAGGCTCGAGAGGGTGGGCCGGGTGCGCACGGGCACTGGCACCAGAGGGGCATTGAAACGGCCAGTTAGCGTCCCCCCGAGAAGAACGGGGTCTGAATCATAAACAGGAACCCCTAAACTACAGCAGCTAAAGCCGAGAAAATACAGACAAAACGCAACCCCAAAAAGCTTAGGGGCGCTCTCTGCCAGAGACAGGTGGCTGGGGATGCAAAAAGACATTTAAAGGGCAAACGCAAAAGTTGCAGCGGCAGCCGCCCTCCTTGATCGCTGGGTAGAGGCGGCAGCAGGGTGGGCTGGTGCCTGGGAAAAGACTGGTGAGGAAAACTTTGTGAAGAGAACTGACACGGCGGCAGGTGGAGCTGCAGCGATAACGCACCTCCCACTCTGCAGCTACCATCTCGCTCAGGCATAAGGGAATCAATTAACCTGCCTTTTGTGCGCTCTGCACACAGTTTGTGTGCCTGTGAGCTGCGGGGCTGAGTGCAGACTGGCTGGGAGAGCCTTGAGGAGAGACTGGAGACAGAGGCACTGGGGAAAGAACGGGAGGAGGAACCGGGGAGTCCCGACTCCCTCCACGTTCGGTAGTCTCCATTGTGGGCTGGAAAGGCGCGACCCCAAAGAGGCAGAAGCGGGGCGCGCATGAACCAGACTGCCTGCGATTGAAACGCAGTCCGCACAGGGGTTGGATCCCTGGCCGAAGGGGTCACAGAACTGCCCAGAGGCCCCTGAGGGGAGACTAGAAACGGAGGCATTGGGGAAAGAACGGGAGGAGGAACCGGGGAGTCCTGACTCCTCCTTGCCGAAGTCTCCATTGCGAGGGAAGAGGCCACACCCCCAAAGAGCCAAAAGCCGAAAAGCAAACATAGACACCCCCAAAACACCCAGAGCAGGCGCGCACACTTGCGCAGAGTGACTGGCGAGGATTGGCGAGCGTGTGTGTGACCCACGCGGGCTGGCGAACGCTTGCACCTGCCGGCAAGGCCTCACACAGACTGGCACCCATATGGCCTGCGAGGGATTGCACAGAGGGGCAAGGGCAGGCGTAAATTGATCTACCCGCCGCGATTGCAGAGCGGCCCACAAAATAAGTAGAGCTGCCCAGAGTCCCTGGAGGAGAGACCAGAAAAAGGATTAACCGGAGAGTCCTAGAGCTGATTTCCTCCCATTTCCGTAGTCCCCATTTGGCGAGGGCAAGCAACGCACCCAAAGAGCCAAAAGCGGGGAAAACACACAATAGAAGACCCTAAACTGACCAGTGCCACGAAGCTCGCGTGCCAGGGAGGTCAGATGAGCACGGGAGGTCGCGAATAAGCCCCCTGGTCTGGGGCAAACACATGCGAGCCCAGGCAGGTGGGGGACCCTGCCGCGCTGGGAATGCGCTCAAGGAGCCCGCGTGAGAGCGCAGAGAGATCCCAAAAAATAGCCCAGCCCTGACCGAAGGGGTCACAGAGCTGCTCCAAGCAGGAGTCAGACACAGGCATTAGACTCCTGAAAAGCTCAAACAAACAACCCAAGGCCCTATAGGGTCAACAACTGACATCATCAGAGGCAAGCCCAGAAAGAAAAGTAATGGACAAAAATACTTAACAGACTCTCACAAAAATGGGAAGAAAAAGAAGTTCCCCCCAAATGAGTGGAAAAGGGGACTCCCCACAGAGAGAGCTCAATGAAATAGAGGCAAGGGAACTATCAGATATGGAATTTAAAACAATGGTTCTAAGGAAGCTCAATGAGCTCAGCCAGCTCAAAGATAACTATGAGAAACTGCAGAGAAACTATCAGGATCTTACAGCAAACTATATCAGCCTGGAAAAGGACATAGAAACTATCAAGAAGACACAAGAGAATATGAAGAATACCATTTCTGAATTGAAGAACACAGTAGAAGGAATCCAAAGCAGGCTGGATGAAGCCGAGGAACGAATCAGTGAGATGGAGGATAAGGTAGAAAAAAGCTCCCAGAAAGAACAAGAAATGGAAAAACGGCTCAAAAAGAATGAAGAAGCATTTAGGGAAATGCAGGACAACCTGAAACGCAATAATATCCGTATAATAGGGATACCAGAAGGAGAAGAAGAGGAGCAAGGAATAGAGAACCTCCTCGAAAAAGTAATGATGGAAAATTTCCCTAATTTGAGGAGAGAAAGGCTCTCATGGATCCAGAGGCACAGAGAACCCCACTCAAGAAGGACCCAAGGAGGTCCACTCCAAGACACATCATCATTAAAATGGCAAATGTCAAAGACAAAGAGAGAATCCTCAAGGCAGCAAGGGAGAAGGAGAAAGTAACATACAAGGCGGCCCCGATACGCCTAGGAGCTGACTTCTCAACAGAAACACTACAAGCCAGAAGGGAATGGCAACAAATATTCCAAGCCATGAAAAGCAAGGGCCTACGGCCAAAGCTGCTCTACCCAGCAAGGCTCTCCATTAAAATAGAAGGAGAAATACGGAGGTTCCCAGACAAAAGAAAGCTAAAAGAATACATCTCTACCAAACCAGCACTCCAAGATATGCTAAGGGGACTGGTTTAAGCAGATGAAGGAAAAGAATGAGACAGAGAGGAACACAAGTACAAAGAGAAAAGATGAGTAAGTTTCTATCAGTAATATCTCTCAATGTGAATGGACTAAATGCCCCAATCAAAAGACACAGGGTAGCTGAATGGATAAGAAAACAGGACCCACACATATGCTGCCTACAAGAGACCCACCTCAGAGCAAAAGACCTACACAGATTGAAAGTAAAAGGATGGAAAATAATATTCCAAGCAAATGGACATGAGAAAAAGGCTGGCGTTGCCATACTTGTATCAGACAAAGTAGATTTCAAAGCAAAGGCCATAAAGAGAGACCCAGAGGGGCACTTTATCATACTTAAAGGAAGAATCTATCAAGAAGACATCAACATTGTAAACTTATATGCTCCCAATATAGGAGCCCCCAAGTTTATAAGGAAATTGTTGGATGACTTCAAAAAATATATAGACAGCAACACACTGATAGTAGGGGATTTCAACAGCCCACTGTCCAAAATGGACAGATCTTCCAAACAAAACATTAATAAACATATCGTGGCGCTGAATGACACACTGAATCAAAGAGACTTAACTGACATATATAGAACCTTACATCCCAAAGAAGAAAAATACACATTCTTTTCAAATGCTCATGGCAGTTTTTCAAAGATAGACCACATGATAGGACACAAAGCAAGCCTCAGTAAATTCAGGAAAATTGAAATAATACCAAACTTTTTCTCAGACCACAAGGCCTTGAAACTCGAAATCAAACTCAAAGAGAAACTTCAAAAACTTGGAAACTCATGGAGACTGAACAGTACACTATTAAACAATGAATGGGTCAATAATGAGATAAGAGAAGAAATCAAAAAATTTCTGGAAACAAATGAAAATGAACAGACAACTGTCCAAAACCTATGGGACACAGCAAAGGCGGTCCTGAGAGGGAAGTTCATAGCAATACAGGCTTACCTAAAAAAGATAGAAACATTTCAAATAAAAGACCTAACACTACAACTTCAAGAACTGGAGAAACAACAACAAATAAATCCCAGAGCAAGTAGAAGGAAGGAAATAGTCAAGATTAGAGCAGAACTGAATGACATAGAGACAAAAAGAACAATTCAGAGGATCAACCAATCCAGAAGCTGGTTCTTTGAAAAGATTCATAAAGTGGACAAGCCTTTAAGCAGACTCATCAAGAAAAAAAGGGAGAGGACCCAAATTAATAATATCAGAAATGAAAGAGGAGAAATAACAACTGATACCACAGAAATACAAAGGATTATCAGAAACTATTATGAACAATTATATGCCAAGAAATTTGAAAATCTTGATGAAATGGACAAATTTTTAGAAAAGTATAATCTTCCAACACTGAAGGAGGAAGAAACAGAAAGCTTGAACAGACCTATCGGTCTGTTCCAGACCAGCTGGGGAAATTGAAGCAATAATCAAGAAACTCCCAGCACACAAAAGCCCAGGGCCAGACGGTTTCCCAGGAGAATTTTACAAAACATTTAAGGAAGAGCTAACCCCTGTCCTTCTCAGACTATTCCAAAAAATCCAAGAGGAGGGAAGACTCCCAGACTCCTTCTATGAGGCCAGCATCACCCTGATCCAAAAACCAGATAAAGACCCTACAAAGAAAGAAAACTACAGGCCAATTTCGCTGATGAACATAGATGCTAAAATCCTCAACAAAACATTGGCAAACCGCATCCAGCAATACATTAAAAAGATTATCCATCACGATCAAGTGGGATTCATCCCAGGGAGGCAGGGATGGTTCAATATACGCAAATCAGTAAACGTGATACACCACATAAATCAAAGAAAAGACAAAAACCACATGATCATCTCGATAGATGCAGAAAAAGCATTTGACAAGGTACAGCACCCATTTATGATCAAAACACTCAGCAAAATGGGAATAAATGGGGCATTCCTCAATGTAATAAAGGCCATATATGAAAAACCTACAGCCAATATCATACTGAACGGGCAAAAACTGAAAGCTTTCCCACGAAGATCGGGAACACGACAAGGATGTCCGCTCTCACCGCTTCTTTTCAACATCGTATTGGAAGTCCTAGCCACAGCGGTCAGACAAGAGAAAGAGATAAAAGGCATCCAAATAGGAAAGGAGGAAGTAAAACTATCATTGTTTGCAGATGACATGATAGTGTACATAGAGAACCCTGTAGACTCTACCAAAAAACTCCTCAACCTAATAAGTGAATTTGGCAAAACAGCAGGATACAAAGTCAACATTCAGCAATCAAAGGCGTTTTTGTACACCAGCAATGCAATAGAAGAAGAAGAAATCAGGAAAAATATACCATTCAATATACCACGAAAAAAGATAAAGTACCTAGGGATAAATTTAACCAAAGACACAAAAGACCTGTATGCAGAAAACTATACAACATTGAAAAAAGAAATTAAGGAAGACACAAATAAATGGAAGCATATACCGTGCACATGGATTGGAAGAGTTAATATCCTTAAAATGTCCATACTACCAAAAGCAATTTATAGATTCAACGCAATCCCTATTAAGATACCAATGACGTATTTCACAGAAATAGAACAGACATTTCAAAAATTTATATGGAACCATAAACGACCTCGAATAGCCGCAGCAATTTTGAGAAAGAAACACAAAGTAGGAGGGATCACAATACCGGACATCAAACTCTACTACAAAGCCACTATACTCAAAACAATATGGTACTGGCACAAGAACAGACCCATAGACCAGTGGAACAGAATAGAAAGCCCAGAAATAAGCCCAGGTCTCTATGGACATCTAATATTTGACAAAGGGGGCAGAAGCATAAAATGGAGCAATAACAGCCTCTTCAACAAATGGTGTTGGAAGAGCTGGACGGCTACATGCAAAAAATTGAAATTGGATCATCAGCTGACACCATACACAAAAATAAACTCAAGATGGATAAAAGACTTAAATATAAGTCGCAACACCATCAAAGTCCTCGAGGAGTACATTGGCAGGAAACTCTCAGATATCCCACGCAGCAATTTTTTCACTGATATGTCTCCTAAAGCAAGGGACATAAAGGAAAGAATAAACAAGTGGGACCTCATCAAAATAAGAAGCTTCTGCACGGCTAAAGAAAACATCAGCAAAATGAAAAGGGAGCCAACCATATGGGAAAATATATTTGCTAATGATACATCAGATAGAGGTTTGATCTCCAAGATATACAAAGAACTCACTCGACTTTACTCCAAGAAGACAAACGATCGACTTTACTCCAAGAAGACAAACGATCCAATCAAAAAATGGGCAAAGGACCTGGGCAGATGCTTTTCTAAGGAGGAGATGCAGAGGGCCCAGAGGCATTTGAAAGGATGCTCAGCATCACTAGCCATCAGAGAAATGCAGATCAAAACCACCATGAGGTACCACCTCACACCGGTCAGAATGGCCATCATAAACAGATCCACAAACAACAGGTGCTGGCGAGGCTGTGGAGAAAAGGGAACCCTAGTCCACTGTTCCTGGGAATGCAGACTGGTGCAGCCACTGTGGAAAGCAGTGTAGAATTTCCTCAGAAAGCTGAAAATGGAACTGCCTTTTGATCCAGCGATTCCCCTGCTGGGACTATACCCTGAGAACACCAAAACGCCAATACAAAAGAACCTATGCACCCCAATGTTCATAGCAGCACAATTGACAATAGCCAAGTGTTGGAAGCAACCTAAATGCCCATCAGTAGATGATTGGATCAAAAAATTATGGTACAGAAACACAATGGAATACTACGCAGCAGAAAGAAAAAAAGAAGTACTAAACTTTGCGACAGCATGGATGGAACTGGAGAGCATCATGCTAAGCGAAATAAGCCAGGGGGCGAAAGACAAATACCATATGATCTCACCTATAAGCGGAACCTAACCAACAATGCAAAGAAGCAAGGCAAATATGACCAGCAACACTGAAAGGAAAAGAAATCAACAGAGACAAGAGGGAAGGGGGGGGGGGGCAGGGAAAGGGAAGGGAAGGGGAAAGTCAAGGAACATATAGCAAGGACTCATGGACAAAACCAAAGGGGAAGAGCTGAGGGAGGGAAGGTGGGAGGGGGCAAGGGAAAGAGGTGGGGGGAAGGCAGAGACAAATGTATTTAAAAAGTAAATAAATTAATTAAAAAAATTAGTTTATTCTCCATGAATCATAGATTGCCTCTTCTCTCTAAACTAATGATCATCGCAGCTCGGTGGCGCTATTTGCACAGCCACCAAACCAGTACAAGGATTCTTTGTGAAGCATGTTGAGTGCCTTTCATATGTATTATGTATATACACCAAAAAAGCTGTTTCTCTTCTTTTTACAGGATTCCATGCAAATTAATTAAACCTTATGTCATAATGTAACTCATTAGTTTATAAACCTGAAATTATCAGCATTGAGAAAGTTTTGATCTATTGCTTTTATTAAAACCTTTTTATGGAAAATTTAAAACACATACAAAGCTATAGGATACTGTGACATGGCAGTGTTTCAGCTCGAACGACTGTCAGCTCGTGGCCTGTCTTTTTTCATCTACTATCCCCGTTTCTAAACGCACCCATAGATACCTAGTTTCCAGTCCAGACCTATTGAATTTCATACAAATTATTTCAAAATTTGAGTCAATTCTGATAATCAGTCAGATTTAAGGATTACTTAAAAAAAAAAAAAAGACTTCAGTCTTCTCTTTATACTTTTTCCAATTATTTTGTTGTTAACCATATGATTGTTCTCCATATTATTTAATTTCTTGTTTTAAGTTTCAAATCTGCGGAAATCGTTTAGGCAGGATGACAAATAAAACCTACTAGAAATGTCCCGTTCTTTGTAGGTGTGTCTTAACAGTATCAGCTCTTCTAAATAATAAACTGCTGAGATTCTTGAATCGACATATTTGAAACCATAATTCACTCGGGTAACTTAAGTAACACGTTACTTTAAAATTAAAAACTTAAAATTAAAATGTAGAACAGTTCAGCTAAAGCCAAGGCGTGAGATGCGGTCTGTTCAGTCCATCAGCAGGACTGCCTTCCAGACCCACAGAGACCCTCGTGGAAGAATCTCAGCGTGTCTGACTGCCGCGGGGAGGGGAGCAGAACTGCCCCGCCCTGGGTGCATTCCTGCCGCTCCTACCGCCAGTGCCTGAAGTACCCTCCATTCAACCAGATGAGATCATTCAACCTCCAGAATAATCCTTTTATGTTTAGATAACCTCTGCCTCAAATCATTGGATGTCTTCTCAGTATCTTTAGAACAAAACCGAAAATCCTTAACCTGGCCTTGCAACTCCTGTGTGACCAGGGTGCGCCTGTCTCTGGACCCCGCTCTCTCTCACCCCAGAGCT
Source organism: Pteronotus mesoamericanus (assembly GCF_021234165.1). NCBI lineage: Eukaryota > Metazoa > Chordata > Mammalia > Chiroptera > Mormoopidae > Pteronotus > Pteronotus mesoamericanus. The sequence goes on along the minus strand of NW_026555245.1, from coordinate 25,432,208 downwards.
TTATGCACCGGTCCAACACACTGCTTCCTGCTTCTGAAATAAAAAACGGCTCTTTTCCACCTTAAGACTCACACTTCTGTCACTGTCCCCATGCGCCACTTTCCCTCTCCTAAATGACGGTCCTCCAGAGGCCTTTTGGATTCTGAGAGTGGGCAGAGATGAGAATGTACACTTAGCTGGAGGAAGAAGAGTAGAAAGGCTAGGCAGAGACTGAGGAAAAGAACATGTATGTTCCTCTTTCCCTGCTTCAGCTTTCTGAAAGCAATAAAACAGACGGGGAGGTGAGGTTTGCCTTTGTCCTGTCTCTCCCTTATAATCCCAAAATGAGTAAAGGCTGAGGTTATGGACTCTGTGCTTATATTTTCTGTTATTGTTTGTGTTACCTACCTTCCTTGGAGGAAGGAAGAGTCCCCTGCATTAGTCCTCTTGGGAATCCTGATCATTCAGAAAGAAAATCTGATAGTGTGATCAGAAAGACTGGCCCTTTCTCCCAAGCCAAGAGCAAAAAAGGGAAAATACATACCATTTCTTTCCTGCTCTGCTTCTCTGGGGACTACAACACTCTCTGGCACATACCACATCAGGATCCTTGGCTAGCTGTCTGTGCTTTTGCCTTTAACTCTTCACTAACAATTTGAATGCCTTATAATTACATATACAGATATTTTTTTTTAAATTCTCCATCTCATGTATTTTTAAATCTCCTAAACATATATCTTAAATAATTTTTTGCATAATAAGGTAGTGCAAAATGAAATTATAGAGATTATGTTACTCCTGAATGAAGCTACCAGAAATGTCACTACCACTTTTAATCAAATAATCTGTGTCACTCTCCAGCCTCAACTAAAAATTGATAAATGCTTGTCCTTCAAATGTCCTAATGTAGCACATATGCATGAAATTAGTACTCAAAATTGTGGCTTCATAGTTTCACTGAAGAATAGCTGGTTTCCTTTTAAAATGCTATGGAATCTTTTTATATTCTAAAATAGAATTATTTTACCTGAGGTAAAATTTTAAACACTAGACCTGTGTGTGTTTATACTCATGATCATAAGCATTAAAAACATTCTCATTATTTCTTCTTTTTTTAAAAAAAAGATTTTATTTATTTTTAGAGAGGTTAAGGGAGGAAGAGGGGAGAGAAACATCAGTGTGTGGTTGTATCTTGTGCGCCCCCCTACCGGGGACCTGGCCTGCAACCCAGGTTTGTGCCCTGAACTGGAAAAGGAATCAGAGACCCTTTGGTTCACAGGCCGGCACTCAGTCCATTGAACCACACCAGCCAGGGCACATTCTCCCTATTTCTTCTAATTAGAATGTTACACAAGTGCTTCTCTAATATGGATATAAAATTGTAAACTTTGTAAAAGTATTTTTCTTTATATATTTATATGTCATAATGTTTGTTTCTATCTCAGGCATGATGTGCTTAACAGAATTTCTAGTAAACAATACTGAGTCACATTTCAACTTTCTAAACCTCAATATGTGTGTTGACAGGATAATGACAAGCTAGGAAAATTCCTTGGCAAGTGAAATGGGAGACAGACAGCTGAACACAGTAGCTGAGAAATTTACAGCCATGTGCATATGGTCACCGGGGCTGAAGGAACAAAGGCCCCAAGTGCCTGGCGGGGACAAAACGGGGAAAACAAGGACCTTATTCCCCTCCTCCGCCCCTGCCAGGGTACCCTCTCCTCCCCTGGCCTTTCCTCTCTTGAGGGAACATCTAGGCCTCAGTTGTATTTCTGCTTCAGTCCCAGAAAAGCAACAAACCAGGTGGGTGAAGGCCAGAACCAACTACAATGACTAAAGACCCCCTGCCCTGCCACTGACCAATCAGTGGAGACCTTGGCCCTGAAAGGGCGCACCTGGAGAGCTGATGAATTGTCACGAGCATCTGTCTGTGACATAGTGTTTCCTATAAGTCAGCCAGGCAACTGCTCTGCTAGCTGCCTGCTGAGCAGCCCTGCACCAAGGAATAGACAAGAGTCACACACAGCAACTATGCTATTCACTCAGCTTTTATCGAATTCAGGTTCACTCAAAGTAGAACATCAACATATATTAAAATCCTACTCACACTCTCACAATCTAAGAGAAATGTAACACACACACACAGCAATCAATGGGGGATAACAAACCCAAGTCCCAGAGTCTCACTCTACAGGTCCGGGAGACAACGTGGTGGGCAAAAGAGTTGTCAGTGTCTTGCAAGGAGGGATCTCTGGAGCCAGGAGGGCAGCAGCACAGGCGACGTCCTCAGTCCAGCAGGGCAGAGCCTCTGGCAGCCGATGCCAAGGGAGACCAGGTGGCAGGGAGCAGCACTCTGGTGTGTGGAGCTCGGCTGTCTCAGCAGTGCCCTGAGGCCTGCCTCAGTTATGCTTTGAAAGTAGTGCACTCCCCCTCCTGGGTCTTTTGATAAATGTTTTGGCACCCCTGATGCAAAGGGCAGAATTTGCCCGGGAGCCTATCTATGGGGGGGTCGCACTCTGTGGACATGGCTGCTCTGACCACATGTGCAGATATCTTAAGTGTGTCTCTGCAGAAATGTCTGCTCTGACTTAGGTCATTTTCCTCTTGAACCAAAGTGTCACGGCTGACTGATAACCGTTTTAGTTGACACAAATGACTCCGCTTTGTTTTATTTATTTTATGCTATCTTAGTCAGACCAATGCCATCTTATTGGTCCTGCTCTCCACGTGAATTTTCTACTGAAACCCTCCCCTGACAGCTCCCCTCGGGTTCCTCCCTGCAAGAAAGAGATAAAAGCCAAAGGACCCAGGGTGTGTGCTCTCCCTCTGGGGAGCAACCCACCTCCATTCCCCTCTTCTTCCTCCCGCTTCTTTTCCCACAGGCACGGGTCTCCTATACTCTAAGGTAATGGGGCAGCTGGCAGCTTGTCCCAGGATAATTCCCCAAACCTATCCCCGAGACCCCCTTTTCTCTGACTTCTCAATGGGCTAAGACAGCCCAGCCTAGGCTCTCCCATTGCTTCCTCTTTGCCAAGCCCCTCCTTGTTTCAGCCCGCAGCTTTAATTAATGTATCTTCATAGTCCCCTGGATCCATGGCATAAAATCTTTCCTACGCGAAGCCAGGAACCCGCACACTGCAGCTGGCCCTAGGCTGCCCCGTTCAGGGCCAGGCCCCTGTCTGCTGACAAACGTCACTGACCCTTCTTACTGATTTTGAGATAACAAAAGTGAAAACCCATTGTAAACCAAAGCTACCAACCCAGGTAAAATGATTAGACCTCTCCCAAACTGTTCCAATTCTGATAAACTTTTAATTCTGTATGACTTTAGGAAAATCTCAAATTCTATGACTCTCAAGTTCTTCATTTGAATAGTGAGATACATACCATTTTATTAGGGTCTCTGAGGATTAAATTACACACCAGGTAAACTTATCGAGCATATCCTCATATCTTCTAATATATAATTGTCTCTCAGTAAATGGTTTATCCCTTTTTTCCTTTCAATCTCTGCTCCTGCACCATCTCCAACGTATTAGTGCAACATTTTTTATGTTCCATGGACAAAGAGCTAACTTAAAACAGGGTGGGAAGAGGCTTAGAGATCTAGAGACTGATCTCCTTTATTTTCCTCCAAGGATAACTTCAACTTGGTATATATTGTATTCTAATTTTAAGGGCCTTTATTTCTATCAATTTGTCAACTTAATGCTATATTACTACTGATAATCATGAGTTATACTCTGTAGTCCATGTATTTTCTCAACAACTCTGAGAGGCATTATTAACATCTACACTTTATAGGTAACAAAACCAAGGTAAAGGGTGGCTAAGACATCTGTCCACGAGTGCCCGGTAATGAGCCCCAGACCACAGCAGCCTTACTGTGGAAGCTGACTTAGAGACCTCACACCGCCCCGGCTGCACAGTCACCAGGACCAGGGAAGAGCTCAGCCTGCGGAGTCATGATGCCTGAGGTCAAATTCTGATGTGGCCAGTTCCTATCTGTGATCCTGAGTCTCTAAGCTTCTCTAAGACTTAGTATATAATACATCTGTAGCATTTACAAAAATTTATTGAGGTGGTATATTGAAGTTCTTTATACAATTTAATTGAGGAATAAAAGCTATTTCTGTTACTGGTTAGAAGCATCCATTGTCCTTTCTTCTCTGCCTCCAAGCCCTCTTTAAAGCATTCTTTGATTTTTGGGAAAAGTGACTCTTTTTCCTTCCTCTGTGATGCTTGGGAGCAATTGCCACTAACCAAAGGGGCCTGCAACCCAAAATAGCCCTCGTTCAGATACTGGACTTCTCCGAAATGCCCTCATCCCCATTCACAATATTTGTCTTTAACAGTGTGCACAGATCAATGTGACTACAAGTCCTGAAGTAAATTCAGATACTGAGCAGGGCATATCTAGTTTTCTTCATGATAATATTCTCACACAAACTAAGTTCATTACCTTAATAATTCAGGCTTTTACAGAGAATTATTATTCACATTTAAGCCCCCTGAGTTCTACATTAGGAGCAATTTTTTTTTTTTTTTTTACCCTTAAGGCCTTTTTCTTGCTGACATAACACATACCTACCTGAAACAGTTTAAGTAAAATTTTCATATGAAAGAAGGGAAAGCTGACACCTTCTTGATACATCCAGCAAAAGCTGATAAGCACATTTCCCAAATAGATTGGATATGTCAAAGGAGAAAAAAGTTACTAGGTCTATAGACCTAGAAAGTTTAAAGAAAAATAACTGGTGAATTGCAAATTTAGCCAATGTGGCTGACTATATGAACTTGGGAAAGTCTATAAAATATGAATTTTCTTGACAATATAGGCATTGAGAGTTGAGAATTTAGACCTCTCCTCACCTTCCTAGAGATAGTTTTAGATCCTCAGTTTTTCTCCAGATGTGCAAACTAAATTGCTAATAACAGATTGTCTCCCTCTATCCATCTGGAAAACAACCCAAAAGCCATTGGAGTCAATGATATACATTCTTTATGTGTAAATACCAAAGAAGAGTATAGCATGGGTATTTGCAATTCCCATGCCTGCCTCTAACAAACAATATAAAACTGACTTGAAGTGCATTATTCTAGCTTTGTGCTCAAGACTAAACATGAAAAAAAGATCATACATAAATATAGTTATTGATATGTTATTCAATATGCACCCTAATGTTAACTGTTAAAATGTTAACTCTGAAATGATAATATTTATATTATATACCTACGGTGTGAGGCTGTGTTAAATTAATTTTCAAGTGCTATAACCTTTATTTCAAAACAACCCCTTGTGGTAGGGGCTATTCCATTTTAAAAGATGAGAAATCTGAAATCTGGAGGGACTTACAACATTTATCCACGTCACAAGCAGAAGGTGAAACCAGGTTACTAATTCACACTTGTGTGTCCCTAGTGACTAAATTATTATGCTTTATGGACTCATAGGAAACCAGTCTTAGGTCACAAGAGGAGAAGCAGCCAATGGAACATCAAAATGTTGCTTGTGTTTGTGCCGTTAGAATCACAGGATGGCTCTGAATCTGTTCTGCTAATCCATGACTATATACCTATCTTTATACCTGCCTCAACACTTCCTGCCTCTGTGAAAGCCCTCTGTTCCCATATGGTAGTATCCAACTCAGATGTTGCTTAGAAGTTTGCCCTGTTCCCCTTGTATCTGTGTGCTGTAACCACCCCAAAATAAAATTGACCCCCACACCAACCCAGGGTTCCATAGTGCTTTATTTTCATGACTTTTTTTTTTTTTTGGCTCAGCTCTGGCATTTCCCAAACAAATGTTCATTCTTTTAAGAGCAGTTAGTCATGGTTTACCCAGATCTGGAAGAACTGGTCAATTCATACTCTAACTGTGTATGAGTGTGTGTGCACAGAAACACACACCTATGTGATCTGCTGCAAATCACAGAAAATTCTTCTAAATGTTGAAACAAATCAGTACAGCCATTATGGATTAGAGATTCCAAGAACAAAATATATAGAATTATGAATTTTTGTTAACGTTGTGCTTCATCAACATACTTTTAATTACCAAGTAGAAGAGAAAGAAAAAAAAAAAACATTGTTTATGTGCTCACATTTCAAATGAAAATAAAATTCAGTTAAATCAGATCTGAACTTGTTTAAACACAATGCATGTAATTCTCATATCTATGCCACACAAACTAAGCCTTTATTCAATATATTCTTAAAATGCTTTACTTTTGAATACATTAAGTCACAAGCAATAGAAATAAAACTGATTTTTTTCTACAGAAATGTTAATATAATGTTAGCTTGTCATGCACCATTTGAAGAGACTTATGAACTAAAACTAAAATAAAAAACCTATAAGACAAAACAAACAAGGTTCTGTAAGGTTCTGTAAAACCAGATTTACCCAACCCCTAACCTCCATCAAGAGAATTTACTCAAATGTCCATAATGAATCATGATTAAGGGGCAATATTCTCCTTTTTCCTGTTAAGAAAATGGTCCTTAGCCCTCCTGAGGACTTTTAAGTTTTATTCTACATCCTAAATAATTTGCGTAATTATCCAGAAAGGTGTTTTCATTCCATTCCCTTGGGCTTCTATCACTAACTTATGAGCAACATATTAACCCCACAACCCACATTTTTGAAATAGTTATGTTTCCAGTTAGCTTTCCCATCACTTTTCTCCCTGTGCTGGTACTGGCCTAATGTTTGAGAGATGGTTTCCCTCACACCACAGTGAAATTCAGTGTTAACTTGGTGACTACTTTAGTTCCACATTTGATACACCCAGTTTGCATCCCTAATTTTACAGAATAGATATTTTATTGGTTTTATTTTTTTAAAAAGTGAGGAAATTATACACATAAACTTCAACATGTGTTTAAGTAAGCTTTTATATGGCATTTATATACGTGCCTCCTTCCCTCCCCCTTCCCCCAACAAATGGAAACCTAGGAGCACCACTTGATTGTCTCTGGGATAAAGAGAATCATTTCTAGATGAAGAATTTCACTCTGACCTGAATTGCTTATGATTCCAAGTGTTTAGCCTTTAATGTTGATAATGCTTTGTCAGCCTTCTTATCAACATTGATGAGGCTGCAGGAAGTACCCTCCAGGAACTAAATGGAATCATTTCTTTATCAGCTCCAAAGCCTCCTGTGATAACAGCTTTGTCTGTCTTGGTCAGGGCTCTGGTTTTCATTAGCAAAGGGAGAGGCTCTTCCCTCACTCTCTCCCCTGTTAATATGTAAACACCCAGCAGCTCTACTTACCACACATGTTGTGGGTCTTTTTTGTGTGGCAATGGACTCTACTCTGGTGACATGTCAATATCTGTGATGTTGCTGCTTTAGCTACTGCTCTGATTTATTTAATGATACTACCATCTGGTTCCCATCACAATCCAATCACTCTCCATGAAGGAATGAAAATGCCAAACATAAGAAATTGGATAGAAGGCAGAGGTTAATTATAAAGGAGAAAACTATTTACACATAGAGGTATTTCTCTTTTCCCAGTGCCCACACAATTCCCATTACTGTTAATGGGACTGACAGGAACCTACTGAGTAGTAAATAGACTTATAGCATTAAATTTTGGTAATCAGCTGTAATGGAAAATTAAATTTAGTTGCATATAATTCAGTTTAATGGAGTTTAGTAAGTTCTTTCATTTTTTTAAAATGTGTCTGAATTTGACAAGGATTGTTTAAATTTCAGTATTATATTAAAGGCTTACAAAAACACTTTTAAAATGACATTAAATACGCCTGACTTATTTCTCTGCTAACTTTGTTTCTAAATTTGATTTCTCTGGTTGCAATAGGATACAATTTTTTTTATTACTTCCCTGGGGTTATCAGGTATCATTTAAATGCTACACACTATTATGTTATGGTTATGGTGGATTAATGTTTCCTTTCTAGAGTTTGACATGAGTTTATGCCTCTTTATTCAGTTGGTTTACTCAAGTTATGGTGCATTGTGTTTTGAAGAAATGTGCTGATATTTTTTCTCTTATATTGTGAAGAATTTTTATTGAGCTCTTATGTTTCCAGTAAATTCTCACTGAGTAAGACTAAGCATAAATAGGAAACCATTCAATGTATAGTTTCAACTAATGAGAGAGTCATCTTTATCTGTGGTGATCAGATATGTATATGTAAAACAACTAGAGAAAGAGAAATATAGTGTGCGAGTGGAAGGACAAGAGAGAAGAGAGGCTGTTTTAGGAAGAACAAGCCAGAGCAGTGAAGATTTGTTTTTCAAAGGTGAAGGTTTAATCAGAAATATAGTAAAATAGTTATGAGTATTTTCCTTTTATGAAAACATTTGTTGGTCAAGTTGATCAAGATCAGGTGTGTTAACTGCATACGTTGTATCTGTTTACTTTTTAGTCATCATACTCAATACCTCTGTTGAATGAGATGATAGTATATGAAATTAAACTTGAGTGGCTCAAAATTCTACAACTAATTACCTTCATCTTCAATTACAGTGACTAATTGACACAGCTCTGTTAGCATGACCCCTGGTGACAGCAGGACCAGCAGGCACGTCCTCAAGTTCTTACGAGCTAGCTAATTAACAAAAGTGTGTTTTGGTTAAAAATACCAGATAGGCTGTATTTGGAAGGAGGTGAGCCATATTAAGCTCAGAGCCTCTTGTCGGACACTTGAGAGAAACTGAATGACTTAGACTTGTGGTTACTAAACATTTTTTCTAGCTCATATTATACACATGTGAAAAGGATAACATATACATTAATTACATCAAGAAGAGTGGTATTTGAGGGTTTATCACTTTCACTTCTCGTTGCCAAGTACCAGACATTTGTTCCTCTCACTCTAGGCAAGGAGGTACAATGTTACTATGAGACTAAGAGATCAAGTCAGAAATGTTCAACAAAGAGCATTACATACTCACATATTAGTCTTGAAAGTATGTTCACAATAATGAGTCTAGAAGAACTAAATAGCATTTAAAGGGCCGAGGTCTTACGATTATCTGTAAAATATGTACACATATAATTTTGAAAGGAGCAGACAAGGACAGGGTGATACACACACACACACACACACACACACACACACACACACACACTTAAAACAATGATTTTGTAAGGGGGGAATAATTAGGGTGCCAGATGATTTTAATGTCCACTATCTAATCCACAGGTTCTGTTGATTTATAAAATACATAATTTCTGTATAGAAATAACATATGAATTATGGATTAAACTTATTTAGGAAATGAGTTTCAAGCATGTAAGCCTGAAATTTTCTTTGTAGTATAAGATCCCTGTTTCTTCATGCAGCTACATGTAAATTATAGCTGAAAATGCGAATAAAATATTTATTCAAATTAGCAAAACACTTCATATAAATTGCTCTTCCCTGAGTTCCTTCCATTGTGATTGCTTTCAACTCAAAACATAAATTGATCCAAGTTCACACCGGGCCTTCTGATGAGCCGGTTAAACTGCAATGGTTTTTTTTTGGATTTTTGCATTTCACTTTGGATGTTTTTCAAAAATTCTTCATAAATATGTTAAGAATTTGCTATTACTTCACATTTCTGTAGCTCCCTAACTAAATTATGAAGATGAAACAAATTGGCAATATTTTTCCTTAATATTCAAAACATTGAATATTTTTCCTTATTAGCAGAGTGTTGTATCACCAGATAAATAAACTGATCCACAAAAGAGAAGCTAAAAGTGCATGACCACTTGACATATCTCTAAATTTTACTTTTATCAGCCTTGATCTTCTTCAGTCATTTTTTCACTAAACATGCACAAGGACTTTCCATTTCCAGGCATGATGTTAGGCAGTGGGGAGGGAGCTGGTGAGGGCAGATTGGAGGAGACGAGCGTGGCAGCAAGGAAGGAGGCATGTCCCCTCCTTGGAATACCCTGTTCTAACAAGAGAAAATGGTCATATTTTTTAAAAAGTGAACAATGGTGAGAGGAGCGTTGCTAGAGGAGGATGGTGCACTTTATAAGTATATTAAATGAAACAACTGTGCTTTGAGGGGTACGGACTCACCTTCATAAAGAAGGTGGCTTTGGATAGGGTCTTGAATGACGAGGACAAAACAGGGAACAACTGTAACTCACTTTTAAGATCATCAGTAAATACCTTAGCCACTCCTTATAGTCTAAGTTTTCTTTCTTTTTTTCCTTCTTTTTTTTTTCTCCATCTGTCCTCCTTTCTTGATAAAATCACAAAGAAAAAGAATGGTATTTTACAAGCAGGATCTGCCTGCAAAAAGGAAACTCTCAGATACTCCCAGACTAATGAAGTCCCCTAACGGTCATCTCCGTCCAATGCTCCCTTGATTTGTTCTCTCTAGGAGTGCATTCCCTCACAGGGATGACCGGTTTAATAAAATAACCTTGGTGGGCACATGATTCAAATCTTTTTATGTATGAAGGACTTGTTATGGGAAGAAAAAGTTATGGGACAAATGTTATGGGAAGAAAAAGTTCTCATGAATGATGACCTATTTACCATAGTGTTAACTTAATGGGTCTTCAGTACCAGAATCAGCATGAAACTCTAACTTGGCCTCTCACTACCTACGTGCCATAGCATTTTCAATTTTATTGTCATCTCTAGAGCACATATTACATATAATAAGAAAAGGATTTAGACTCCAAAATTTTACCATTATGTTCTTGGGTACCTTGTTGAGAGCTTAAATGAGGTATTCATATACCTGAGAACTAGTCACCATACTGAATAGCTTCTATATGGAGGAATAAAGGGAAGTGTCACCTTCTCAGCTCACCCAAATCATTGGGAAAAAAAAAAAAAACCGAACTTCTTTTGTGGTATTTCTGGGCTCTTGAGCTAAAAATCTCACTCCATTTTTCAGCCATTTTCTGGTTTTCACAAACAAATAGAATTCTATTCCTGGCTTCCAAAATCAGGCTTTTAATACTATGTATAATCATTATGCATTCTGTCATTTGCATTATAAAAGTGATAGAGTCAGCATATAGTCATAGTTCTGCTTCACAGAACATTTTGCTACAATTAAAACACATTAAGCTGCAGTGGAACTCCTATGAGTGTTTACTTCTGATATTATTGTGAAACTCTCTGATGTTTTAGACATGAGTTGAGAAAAACACAACGTTGGTGGCTTTAGAGTTAAATGGCTACTATTACATTAGTGGATTTATATATTTTGTGAGAAGCTTATCAGCCTTTTCACTGGTCAAACTACTCTCCAGGAAGCCAGCATCTATGCAGGAGTTTGGGGGTTACAGTAGCTTGGAGACCTCTGATAGGAAAAAGTGGTTTTTGTTGTTTTTTTTTTCTTTTTAAAATAAGAGTGTATCTCAGTAAAAGCCAGGCAAAAGGTTACAGCAAACCTCAGGAGTGGATTCCTTACAGGGACGAAAAAGCAGCCTTTGACCTAGAATTCTTGCTCTAAGTTTTTTTTCTGCAGATAATTTGAAGAAAGAATTTGTTTTTAAAATTCACACAATTTAACCAGTGATGTTCTACATGCCACTCAATAGTCTAGGTGTTTTTAGGTATACAAGTTACTTTGTTCTTATCAAGGCTTGATACAGTTAATTGTCATCTATTCCTTAAATAAGTGCACATCGAACACCACCCACTTAGTAGGTATATTGCTCAATGCTAAAAATGATCAAGACCAGTAAGTACTTGTACTTAAATTGTCCACAGTCTAGTAAGTCAGATGAGTATTTAGTCAAATTCTTAGAAATAGGGTACAAGATGGTGATTTTGTTTGCATTGCAAATGCTGTAAGTTCTCCCCAGGAAGCAGTATGCAGCTACGAAAGAAGGTCATACCCTCTGTTACAGGGTAAGCATCCAAAAGGCTCCTCAAGTTTTATGTAGCCATTCTATTATCACTCAATTTATATTATATTATCTTTAAAATAACATTTTCTTTATTGACTTTTCTTTTTAATTTCCACACGTATAGGTTGTCATTTTTCAGTGTTCATTATTTTGTTACTGATTTTCAACTTATTTCTGTTGTGGCGAGATAACCTGGTCTGTAGGATTTCAGTCATTTGAAATTTATAAAGACTTACTTTTTGATATAAATCAAGTCAATTTGAATAAACTAATGTATGAAAATAGCATGCATGTTTTCTCCAATGCCCCCCCTTCCAAATGTGCCTCAATGCTTCTACTCTGGCTTCCTCCTCTAAACCTTACTGGACCTTGTCTTGTGGGTACTCACAGTCTCTACATTGCAAGTGCAATGCGCAATTCTGTTTTCATCTTGCGCGACCTACCAGCGATGATTAAACATCCTTTCCTCTTCGAACCAATGTTTACATTTGGCTTCTGGAACACCACTCCAGCTTTCCTGCATAGCTCACTAGCAGCTCTTTTTCATGCTCCTTTGCTAGTTTCTTTTCATCTCCTAGTCTCTAATAGTTGAAGTGTCCAAGGCTTCAGTACTTGGACTTCTTACCTTTTCTAGTCACACTCCTTTGATATCATCTGACCTTAGGGCTTTTTTTTTTTTTTTAATACCACCTGTATTCTAATAACCTGTTTAGAACTCCTGTATTTTATACCTTCAAATATATCCATATTTTAACCATTTATTGCCACCTCTATGGCTTCCACTCTAGTGCAAAGCATATTCAACTGCTTTTTAGATCGTTGCACTAGCCTTCTTAACTGTTTCCCTGCTTCTGATTTGAACCCCCTCCGTCCCTTTTCAACATTTGGCCAGAGTGGTCCTGTCAGTCTTCTACTCAGTAAACCTACATTTACTTTCTATCTCATTTGGAGGCAAAGCCATGTCTCCAACTTATGGAATAGCCTACTCAGCTTTAGAGGATGTATCTCTTCATAACTGCTTGACCTCCTTCCTTAATCCACTCTGTCTCATTCGGGCCACCCCAAGCAAACTGGACCTCTTGCTGTTTTATAAATAATCTTTTCTCCTCCGTGGCTTTTGACCTTCATGTCGCCTGTAGCTGGCATCCTTTCCCTCAGTCACCCGTGAGACTGACTCCTTCATTTCATTCAGGTCTCTACTCAATATGCCTCACGCCCATATCCTGATTTGCAAACTCCTCCCACACATTTCTTACACTCTTTTGCTGACATTTTCCCCTTAGCCCTTATTGTTAGGCTATATAAAATGCATTTTGTTAATATCATTTAACTCTTGTTGCCACTATAATTTAATATCCATATGAACAGGGAAACTTTGTGGATTTTTTTACTTCTATATTCTAAGCGCTAAAACTAGTGCTAACATATGGTAGGTACTCATATATTTATGAAAAGAATGAATGAATGAATGCTCTAGCTAGTTGCTAGATGCATAGTGGATACCTTGCTACTCCTCAAACAAGCAGAATGGGACAGATTATCATGCAGGGAGTTTAAGTGGTGTTGTGGGGATAAACTTCTGTGGAAGAAAGGGGAAGGAGGCAGGATTAGGCGAGAAGAAGATGGGTTGCAAGTGCCATGTCAGTGACGGTCCCACCCAACAGCACAGGAACCTGTCTTGCAGGGTGACTGAGAGGCTATGCCTTCCTACTCTGTGCCCTCCAGTCACTGGGTGCAGGCTGCCCTTGAGTGAGGCTTTGGTGATGTGGCCTGACCAGCTAGGGCAACTTCAAAGTGAGACAGGGACTGTGGCTGGCAGCAGCACTCCCAGCCGCTGGCTGAAAAGCGCCCTTAATTCTGTAAGAGCACCTTTCAGGTGTTCACTACATTTACCAAGTGTGCTGTTACCTTAGGAATAGTTCTACTTTCTAGAAGGCTCTTCCTCCTTAAAACTATAAAGTGTGATACATTCTTCAAATTCTTACTTATATGCCATCTTCTCAGAGAGGCCTACCCTTTCTCTATGTATTTTAAGTTGAAATATATTCCCCACACATATAAACTCATAGGCCCATATAGCATATAATTTGCTTAATTATTCATTTACTCTTTATTGTCTGTCTCTTCCAGCTAGTAGACATGCTCTAAGAGGACAGAATTCTGTCTCTTTTGTTCGCTGAAAAATTAACGAGCACCTAGAACACTACATATATTTCAAATACTTGTGGAATGAACGAACGAATGAATGAATGAATGAATTTCAGACGTCGACTGAGCTGACTTAGTGATACTTTTACTACTTGGATTTCTGGAGTATGCTGATAGCCCTTTGATTTCAGTGATGTACAGGAAGGGTGAAGCAAGGCCTGACTGCCCGGAACAAGCCTGCATTGCAGCCTGCTGACAAGATACTCAAGGACCGTCTTTTACAGCAACTAGGAAACAAAAAACAAAAAACCCTAGAAAAGTAGTGAATCCTATTAGAATACCTACCAACTTGCAGAAACAAACCTGGTTGTTTGTGACTGAAGTGGCAGCTCTAGGTGTCTTTGTTTTCAGGGTAGGTGTAGCTCCATACTATCGGAGGGCTGAGGAGGCTCGGGTAGGCTTACAGGCTAACAAAGACTCTGACACCAAGCCTATAGTTTTTGCCCCGAGTCCATTCAGGGAAGATGCGATGAAACAGGTTGACACCAGAGGGCACTGTGGTACCTCTTTTTGATGTTTAGTTTTCCAATGTAGGATTGAAAGAAGCTTGGGGACAAAAGCTTTAAAAAAAAAACCCTGGCTAAACATAGAGGAATATTTTGCTGATGTTGTTAACAACTTTGCTTTATTTTTGCAAATACATAGGATAAGAAAGAATGTGTTAAGTTGTAGTTGGAATAAAAAGTCACAAAGGATATCAACAGAAATTCCACACACAAAAGATACACAATATCCTTAAGTGTTATAAAAATATACTAAACCTACCTCATTAATTTTGAAACTGCTCATTAAAATGACACTAAGATACAATTTTTCACATATCAGATTTTTAAGAATCGAAAAGTCTGCCCACCCAATGAGTCCCATAGGCTGTTGGTAGGAGCATTAATTTGGTTTGATTCTCAAAGAGGGGAATTTGGCAATATATTTTAAAGTTATAAATGTATTTACTTTTGACCTCCCTCCACGTAGTCAAAGGATGCAGCCTATCGATGCACCTCTTAGATACTAGGTTACATACACAGGTGATTTTATTTCTTTTTCATCACAGCCTCTTAATAATAGCAAATTTTGAAAATATAAATGTTCCGGGACTCTGGTTAAGTAACTTATGGTATTTCAGAAAAATAGAACAACATGAAGCTCAATATAAGAAAAATGCTGTTTGCTTACTGATATGAAAAGTCCTTTACATTATTTTAGGCGAATAAAAGCAAGGCCCATAACAATGGGTAAAGCATGCCATCTTTGTTTTGGTTTTTTTTTTTTTTTAGGAGAAGTAAAGGGTAATAATATATATGCATATTTGTCTTGGCAGAAATTTTGCAAGGATAGACAGATGCCAATAAATGTGGTCTTACTGAGGGTGGCAAATGGATAGGATGGAGGCAAGGATGAGAGTAAGACTTTGGCCTGTAAGCCGTTTTGTGAGGTATAGATTTGTACAAGTTTATTACCTATTCACAAAACAATACATGTATGTATATATTTTTTTAAAATTCTAGGGGTGTGGAACTTGAGATTTGTCCTTAAGAAAATATTGGCAAATCTGCTGGTCTACCATTCAAATGCATCAGATCTATGAGGTGTTTGTAGTCATAGGTACCTAGTTAGTTTGTAAGTTCCTAACTGCTTGAAATTAATTAGATGTCCTTCTGGCAACCTTGAAATGAAGGAGGTGAATTTTCCAGCCAGACCTTCCCAGGGAAAAGTTGCAGAGTTGCTTGGATTTTCCTTTGGGACCTTTTTTCTTCTTCAGAGTCTTCTTGACTTTTCATGAAAGTCTTATTCCCCACTTCATGCCATTTATCACGATTGATCTGCCCTTTGGGCAAAGAGGAAATAAGTTATTAAACCGTTTCCTTACTTTGTAATGCACTTATTCTAGCAATACATATTCATTTCTCCATGTAATGGTTATTGAGTATCTATTACAAATCTGGCAATGAACCACCTTTGGAGGATACAAATCTGTCAGCCATAACCTTTCCCTTCTGTGAAAGAGCTCACAGAAAGATGGCAGAGTCTAACTGCTTTGGAGAGTGGTGTGTGCCAAGGAAAACCAACTGTGTATGATCCCCTTTTCCTGAGAGAGAGTGGAGATCGCACCAAGGCATGGATTATAAAGTATGAGTAGGAATTCTCTGAGCAAACAGAAGCTTCAACGGGGAAAAAAGAGAATTATTCTTAAGCAGAGGGAAAAACACTTAGGGAAGTCAGATTTTTGGAAAAAAAAAAACAGTCTATTAGAACAAGTGCTGGAGAGTTTAGTGTGACTAGAGTGTGTTTGTTGATTTATTTTTACATTTTTGAGAGAAATTTCTGCCATCATTGCTATTATTAAGCACTTCATATTAGTATGGGTTTTAGGTACTTTACACCATTTAATCATAATAAAACTGAAGTACTTATTGTTATCTCTACCTTAGAGATAATGGTACTGAGAAATGTAAAAGTTAAGCAGTTTGTCTAGAATTACACATGTGGGCAGAGCTAGAACTCAAAATTAACATCAGACTGCCCATCCCGTGCTCCAAAGTATGAATAAGAGTGTTTGCTGGGTCTCTTCTATGCACCTTTCAGATTCACATTTTACCGTTCTCCAACCCATCCTGCAATGCTGGAAGTCAGCCTGGATGTAGTTCATCAACAGTTTCCCCTGCACCTGGGATTCCAGTCTGGTTTGTCCTATAGGGAGTGGAGGCAAAAAAACCAGAGGGAACAGAGAAGATTCAAGTGTTAGATCCTGGTGCTGCCTTCCATCCTGTCATCGGTGCTCCCTGGGACTTCGGAGGGCAGATCTCCAGGCGGCCCTCTCACCCTATGCGCCTCCTGGATGGCAGGCAGCTTCCTGCCCGTGTCCTTGCAGGCAGAGGCATGATAACATCTTTACCGTATCTCCAGTTGCGGTACAACCCACCATTTTGTAAAGAGGTTCTTTATTAAACTCTCCTCAAATTATCTTTATTTGAAAGTGCCATCTGTTTTCAGTTAGCACCAGGTCAGCATTTAGGAAGTCATTGTGACTATGTAAAGTTAGGGTAGGATGAAAGTCTAGCGTGGCAGGAGCACAGCAATGAAGGGAGTAAGATGGGTTTTAAAATGATGTGAGAGAAATCTGAATTATAAAACAGGGCAGCAAGGAAAGAGCAATATTCTTTCTTACGTTTTGAGTTTTGTAAAGGAGTTCAAGTGGACCTTTATTGCACCTTCCACATTATACTGCACGGAGAAAAACAAACTAAATTATTAACAGCAATATGGCATACGATTGCAGTTCCTAACTGACATCAAAACAAGGTTAAGGTCTGCATTGTTGAAATACATGAAGCGCATTATTCTTTTACAGAAGGGATGCCAGGTGTCTTGTGGTGATTCAAACAAGTGGTTAGAATCAAGTAGGTAGGACAAGAAATAAGCGGGTTCCCTGGCAGGCGGATCATGCAGTAGGGTGTGTCGACCTGCCCGGTCTCAATTCTGACGAGTTGGGTAGACAGCCTCAGGAGGACTGTCAGAAACTAGCAGGATCCTGACCGTGAAATTCAGTTCAGAGTCATACTCCAGGTCCCGGGAAAGGACAGTGGCAAAAGGAAAACAAATGCTGGCTGGACAGATTACAAGACCGATGTATTGCTGCATCTCTGGCATGTTTCTTTAAACCAGCCCATTGTACACCAGGCCGGAACAAGGCTGAGAGAGCTGAAGGTCAAGGGCTCTAACTGAGGGGAGTGGAAGCCCCTCACAATCCCATCCTCACAGGCAGCCAGCTGTGAGGTCCCGCCCCTATGTTCCAAAGCCGCAACTGGGGTGCCTTTGAGGAAACCTCGGTGTTCTTCATCCGTGTTGAAGAAGATAAAATGGGGCACGCATAAAACTAATGGAATCACATTATTAAATTCTGTTTCCTATGAGGTTCCTTTTCATGGCAAAAAAGAAAAGAACACAGAAAATGAAATATTTTCAACATTAGCTTCTTTCTGGGGTTTAAAAATGTATTTTGATTTACAGTCCCTTGGGATGATATAAAGAAAATGACTTCTTAAATTAATACATCAATTACTTAAACCAAATGGATAAGAATGATAACCTTTTATAAGGAACACTCTACAGGAGATAAAATATAGATGGTTCCTTTGACTTATACAGGTGCTGTATTAATCATCAAGGTGTAAATTATAGAGGTGAAGAGTTTACGCTTCTTTTCTTTGTGTTGAGCATTCTGATAAATGAGTGTCTAATGTGACAGGAAAAGATAACATAATGAATATCTTATTATGCTTGAAGAAGCATGAAAAAAAAAAATGACTGACATTGTATTTTGTTCCCTGTAGGAATAAAAAGCAAGAAGTTCCTGGCCTGTGATACTCCAGTAAGGGCGCCTGACTGACAGCATGTTGGCACCAGCATTGAGAGAAGCAACGCGCTTCAGCTCCAGGTGAGCGCCGTTCTCCAAGACACAATGTGTTCATCTTTTTCACTCTTATCCACAGAGTTCATAAAGCAACTCCGTCGAGCCTGTTACCTTCAAAATATCAAGCTACTGCATTTTTCTGAAAGCTTATAGTTTTTAAATTCTATGGAGCTTTAAAGTCAATGCATATTTTCTCCTTTTTCCTTTTAACTCTAAGTGATAGGACACATGATTGTGACTGGATTTCCTTCTGAACTGAGTGTCAAAATACCTGAACCACAAGTAAAGTGTAAGAGGCAACTTCACGCAGTATTTGGCAGTGGGGAGGAGGGGGCGATTTGTAGAAATGACCGTGGTGGGAACTCAGAGTCATTAAGTATTTGGAAATTATACATGGTTTCACAACCTTCTTAATGGCAGGGACAGAGGGCTGAGTTACCCTTGAGGACCCAAAACTTTGTCACTTAAAGAGTTAGATAATTAGAACAGACAGATAATTCGATAACTCAAAAGACTCTTTGATTTCCAGTTTTCCAATTACAAGAGATCAGAAGTAATGGTCAACTATAGCCTTTGCTGCACAGATTCTAATTATGATCCTTCAGGAATCCGTTAAGTCAGAATGTGTGCATTACATACAAACATTAATATGGAACTTTTGTGGGCTGAATAGTGTGATAAGCTATAGATTTAGGGGATGAATGATATGTTTTACAACTTAATTTTTAAGATTTTTTTTTTACTTTGCAAGTCCTACATACTAGATCTACATGCATGTTTTATTGTAAATCACATAGTTTCAAAGATTAATAAAGAAGTTAAGCTAATCAAGACAAGTAGGGCAAGTATTATAAGAAGGGTACAAGGAACATGCAATGAGTTTTTAGTATATTAATCAAATATGCTAATAAGCCCTCCTTTTGATACAGTAATTCTATAGGTTGTAATTTAGTATAAGACAATAATTTGGATGTCTAAAACTACTTAAACAAAAGACATTTCTCATAGTCTGTTTTAACAGCAGTGAAAATGATAATCAGCCTCCAAACTTAATTGTGAAAAATTTTTATGTATTTTTTCAAATAGTGAATCTGTATAGAATATTAAAACAGATGGTTTAGAATAATACTTATGACATAAAAGAAGGAGCAGGCTTATTTATTTAATTTAAAATTGTAGGGTAAAAAATATCTTTCTAGAATAACATTAGTTTATGGACAAAATAGATGAAAATAGACCTATTCGATGACTTTCACTATTTTTTCTTTTCAACTCACTGTTTTTTCTGATTTCACAATATTTACGATAATCAGAATAAAATAAAACTTAATTGTGAACAGTAACTCATCAATTTTTACAAGATAAAAACAGAGTTATGGAAGAATAAAGTCATGAAAAAATAATCACTACATTTTCCAGAGAGGTTAAAAATCAGGTTACAAAACAGAACTGGAGTAAAGTCTTGTGTGTGTAAAAGTAAAAGTAAAAGTAAAAACATATTTACATAGCTTTTTATTTATTAGAAAAATATGAAACTCTTTTGTTTTAAGTAAATGAGAGTTTGGGAGAGTGAAGATAATTTCTATTTAGTAAACGTGTAAAGGCCCCAAAGAAGTACTGACATTTAAGTAGGGGCCTAATGGCTAAATAAACAGAAATGGGTTTTCATTTTTATGGATAATAACTAATGTTGACCTCTTGAAGTGGATAAATGTATGTATTATGTTCCTTTACCTTGTTCTACTTTTCATTTTGTAGACAATCATAGCTTAAGTGCTATACATTGCACAAATTTGAATATTAATATACTTCTTTAAAGCTTAGACCAAATAATTTGATATACTAAGTGCTATCTTTTATCATACACTTTGTAAATATTTCTGCACTAAAACAAAACTACATCATTGTGTAAGTAATTATAATAAGAAAATATTCCTCAAATCTTTGAAGTTATTTATGTTTCATTACCATACTCTACTGAAATTCTTAATTTTTCTGACTTTAGTAATGCATGAATACATTGTACACTTACTGAAAAATCATCGAAGAAATACCATATTTTGCCATGTATAACACACCGTCATGTTTTCAGCCCAAACTTTAAGGAGAAAAAATCGTTCGTTTTAATTTTTTAATTCAAGTATTTATTTATTTATTTATATTTAGATACTTGTTCTTTGTCTTATAAAGGGATTTTAGCATTTATTTTTGAGCATATTATGGTACACGATATTTTATGTAACAAATAATTACAAAACACACGAACAGATATAAGGTATTTCAGGTAGTACCCATGTATAATGCGCATCCTTATTTTTCCCTTAAAAATTTGGGTAAAGAAGTGCTCATTATACACAACAAAATACAGTAACACTTAATTTTTCTGTAACTATCTTCCCTGACAACTGTGGGTTTCTAAGCCCATCCCTTGCCCTTTTTATTTTTGCTGTATATTTTGCTTAGATAATCACACTGACATGCATGGCTCCAATATTTTCAAATATACATAAAATATAGATGTATATGATAATACATACATCTTATATACAGATACATATGAATCCACACTCTAATTGTTCACTAGATCAATATACCAAATGAACCACAAAAATCAGCCTCACCTAGACTGTATTTCCTGCATCTTTCCTTCAGATTCCTTTTTAGTGGAGTATCCTCTTCCTACCCTTCCCAATATTAAATCTGAAAAAAAAAGATCCTGCTGGACAGGGAAAGTATATGTGAGGAGCTATTTAGATTGACTGAGTAGTCTTGAATTATACCTAATGAACAGGAGAATGGGGCAAGCTTATTAATAATTTTATTAGCATATTAATAACATTAATTAAATCATGTTTCTCCTCTTTTCTCTCATCAATGATTTTATTCTTGGTAGTTCTTCATC
Organism: Pteronotus mesoamericanus; assembly: GCF_021234165.1. NCBI lineage: Eukaryota > Metazoa > Chordata > Mammalia > Chiroptera > Mormoopidae > Pteronotus > Pteronotus mesoamericanus. The sequence goes on along the minus strand of NW_026555245.1, from coordinate 25,410,855 downwards.
ATTCTCTTTTCTATGTTTTTATGCCCAATAAGTACATTATAAACATGTGAGCTAACATGAAGTGGAACCTAGAAGCATGGCAGACAAAAAGTGTGTACAGCAGTAGTTTAGGTTCATCAACATACCTACATAGGTGCAGGCGCACAGATTTAGCATTAGTTGACCTGGACTCAAATATTTATCCTGCTGTGAATGAGTTAAGCCCAGAGCATACTATTCTCTTCAAACCTCTTAGGGTTAATGATTAGTTCCAAATTGTCCCAATTCTATGTCGACTAATACAGAATTTGTTGACTGTATTAGTGTAGAAGCCTTTTAGAAATGTTTAAGCACCTCGCAGGTGTGTGTGTGTGTTGACTGATGTTACTGACAATAAATAATAGATAAAACTTACCAAACACACACATGTGTGTATATGTGTGTATGCATCCGGGAGAGAATATTTCCACTAAAATAAAAGTAGTTGTTGTTCCTGTAGTAAAGTATCACTTCTGCTTTTCAGTAAAGTATGCTCTATGCTCAAGTAAGTATTTGCAGAAAAACTTGTCTTCTGTTTGCTTTGACAAGGGTAGTTTGTCCATCAAATCAGACAATTCAGTACTTCCGGAGGTTTTTTCTGCCCTTTGATCACAAAGGGAATTCAGCTCTGGACAAAAGCCCAAGATAATGAGCTTGGCAACACAAAGAAACTCCATTTTTTGAAATCCATCACAAAATAAATGTGATAAGAAAATTAAGACAGAATATTAAGATAGCATTGATTAATTGATCTGGAAACTATTTCAAACCATATAATATTAGTAACACTTCATAACCTGAAATTTAAACCCCAGCAAACATCACACAACAAAAATTATTTAATATTGCCAACAAGTCTACTAATGTTGAATTTTAACAATTGAATTCATATTTACTTGAAGTACTGTAGTGAGGATATTTAGCAAACCAGAATAAAATATTGGAAATCATCAGAAGATGAGAATTTGTTCACACAAATCAGTGTTTAATAGTCATTCAAAAACATATGCCTAGAATAAATCAACATGTATTTCATGTTGGCTGCACTGAAACCACTTACGAGTTCCAAATAATGTGTATGTAGTAAAATCTGGCAGAATTAGATCATCACCACCCAAACTCTCAACTATTTCATTTTATTTATTTGTCTGTTTATGGCTGTGTCCTTTATTTACATTTCTCAAATTCAAGTGACAATAAATTAGACCAGAGCTAGAGGGGGAGAGAGAGAGACTTTCAAAATGATGGCACTCACTAACTAAAAGGTGCAGTCATTCAAAAAATGTTAAGCATTTACTACATACATTTTATTTCCCTAGACCTGCTGGGAATATAGATGTTAATAAAGTATTTCTCCCTTCAAGTAATTATTGCCCAAAAGCGACGATATGCTATATATATAGATGGTGCATTAAATAGTATTATTAAGTGGTACTGACATACTATTTTATGCAGATATATATGTATTTCATATATATTTAGATAACTATTAGTTTTAGATACCAACAGGTAAGGAGAGGTAAGATCAAGAGTCAACTGTTTCCTAGAAGACAGACAATTTTTCATTTGTGTTAAAGCAATTGAGAGGGCTTCTTGAAGGAAGGTGATCTGATATCACGCAGCAGTGACGTGCAGACTGGGAGTGGCATTGTAGATGGAGGAGGAAAACATGTATGTAAAAAGGATTTCAAATATGGACAAGGCAGAAAAGGACAGCTAGCAATTCTCATTTTAGTAAAGAGTAGTAGTAAGGAAAAGAAAAGGGTGGAGATTAATTTTGGTGATCTTGAGTATTAGCCCAAGGAGTTTGTTCTTTATGTTATGATCCTCCTCCAGTGACCTGCAGACTTCACATCGTGTTGGACTCCAATAACCTCACAAGTACAATGTTTTTTTCTTTTATTTCTGGAGTCAGAGGGATTGCTACTCAATATTGGCATAGGAGGATACCTTCATGTGAAAAATTTATTTCCTGTTTTAAGGGGGACAAAGGAGGGCCAGAGCGCGCGTGCATTTGCTGTCTCAAGTAATTTTCATTCAAATTAATCAATATGACAAACTGTCATATTTGGGGAGGTATATTCTGCTCCCTCCTAGTTCATCTGATGTTCTGTTGGGTTTTAAATTTTATTTATCATACCTTTAATTTCCAGTAACTATTTTTATTCATTATTATAGCATGCTCTTTTTGTTTTATAATGAAGCACATATTTTTTTTCTTACTCCAGTATTGATTCCAGTATTTTTGTTGTTGTTCTTTAATTTTCTATAATTTATCTCAGGCTATTATTAGAGGTCTTAGCTAGAGGTCTTAGTGGTGTTGCAGTTTTGCTCAAACGACGGATCTTTTGTTCCCCATTTGTATGTGAGAGTGGGGTTTTGTAGTAGGAACTGAAGTGATTTAATTGCCCCCCTGTGTTCCAGAAACCAAGCAGGAGAAAGGAGTCATGAGTTCCTTGATTGAATGTGTTAATATCAAACAATAGCTCTCTCCAAAGTCTGAAGTGTGCCAGATCATTTTACCTAGAGAAAATAACCTAGAATACAGGGTTTGGGGTGGGCAGGTGATGGAAAATGAAGAAGTAATTGCCAGGCTGGGGGATGAGAGAGCAAGCACTTCAGAATTTTAGGATTTCTTTTCCTTTTTCAGGATTGTACCTCACCCCTGTCTTCTGAAGCACTCAGTTCTTCCAAGTACTGGCCTTCTTGGAAGCTTCTGAGGGTGCCTAGCTGATGTCTTGTGTGCACGCCACCCTGGGGGCGCATGGGCAGTACTTTCTCAGCGCTGCTACGTCAGTGGTCATTTCTCTGTCACACGTTGCTTAAGAGTACGACTCTGAAACCAGACTGCCTAGGTTCGGATCCTAGTTTTACCACTTACTGAATATGTGATGATTGGCAAATTGCTTAATGTTTCTGTGCCTCCACTGCCTCATCTGTAAGATGGAGATAATGATAGGGATGTTATGAATACTAAGTGAGTTAGAACAGGGCCTTGCACTTGTTGTTGGCTGCTTGTCAGCCTTGCTCTCATTGTTATCGCTCTTCTACTAGCATCTCCACTTTAATTCGAAACCCCTAAAAGTTGATAAAAAATATTTTGCTGTCATTTGCTGGAGGTTTTGGGAGAGAGAAGAGTTTTAATACCTATGGCCAAATCATCAGTTTAAAAAAAACATAAAAATTAAGGCTTTTAATTTTATTTTTCTCATTCCCCTGTCAATTTATTTTCCTGAACAATAATATTTTCGTGTAACTAATAAGCTCCCTTTTAGCATACTCCTTAATTTAATTTTAAGAAGAAGAAAGTAATTTTTAAAACACCCAGGTTAATTTCAGGATTTTATTTCTCTACATGAAAAAATATACTCATTCTCTTCTACTTAAGTCATTGACTATTATTCCGAGACATTGCTGTTTGTGTTAGAACTTATATACAGGCTGACTTAAGGACACATCCCAAGTAGTAGTATAATAAAAACTTTACAAAAAAGGGAATTTTATTCTGCCGTGTGTGACCTATTAAAGATGCGATAGAATCCCTATCTTCTGTGCAAAGATATTTATGTTATAGAAATTCATAGTTATTTAAATATTTATAAAATGAGAGTTGAGAGCAGCTCTTTTGAAGAGCAGTTAATAATGAACAGACATCAAGGGAGCTGTCATTATAACAGCAAAGTGTTTTTCGACTCCAATAACTTCAGTGGTGCAGAAGCAGGCCATCAAATTTAATTAAAAGCAGTCAAAAATAAACTGAGAAATTGAACTGTAGAAGCCATCCTTTGCCAGGAGCTAAAGGCAAAAAGAAAGCAAGGGAGAGCCTTGAAAGTAGTAATGAATTGCTAAGCCCTACTGCCTGCAACTTGTAATGCGCTCTGTCAGATTTTAGTATCAGTTAAACTAGATTAATAGAGCAATCACTGATTCTCTATCTTAAATCCTTCTCTGTCGTTCCCCTATTATAGGTTCTGATGATAGATGGAAGCCCAAGTGGGTCAAAATTTCAATTCATTTCTCTGCTCAGTCACTTTTTAAATAATGCTGGCATCTACATTTGCTGGACACCAGCATTCTTCGCGATATTTTAAAAGCAGAAATAAATTTAGTTATTGACAGGCTTTCAGCCCTTATTTCCAGAGAGGCTTATTTCCTTTTTATTCAACGGAGAAAAAAAAAAAATTCCCCTGGAATGTGAACGATTGACATCTCTACCACTAGGGGCTACCATAGTGAAGTGTATGATAGAGAAGATCACAAATTTATTGTAGCTTTAAGTGCTCAGATTAATGTGAATCTGCAGAAACAGTACAACAAGGACAAAAACAATTTGCCCTCGATCATTTTATTTTTATAACAATGTTCTTTAATGAAGCTAAAGCTTCCCTGCTGTGACCTTATTATGTTTTTCAACATCAGTGAGAAATAGATTCCTATGAATTGTAAGAGAGCTCATGAAACAGCAGGGATATTGCAATAGAGGATCAATTACTTTTCTGCAGTAATTTTGAACTTGAAATGGCTATAACCCAGCCTATGTAGACAAGAAGACAAACCGGCTTATTGAAAAGCTGTGTACAAATTACACAAATCACAAAAAGCTGAAGTAAACAAACTGTTTTGTTCTTTAATGTCTTTCAATATGATTGCACAATGTCCCTTTACAGAACAAGTGCTCCAGATTCTGAGGCAGAATAAGCAAACAAAAACTGAAGATAGAATTTATTTGTCACCGATTTTAATGTAGAATTCAGAAGGATTCTTAAATATTTTTAAAAATTGCTAACATCGCTGCTTATAAGCTAAATCTTACTCATCCTCACCTGAAGAAAGGATCTTGATTATGATGGAAACTTAGAGGGCCAGATGAGGATGGAGACAGAAAAGAGTGTAGAGATTATAAATGTAATAGATTATTATTGCATTCATGAAATGCTCTGATTTGTGAAGTGCTTTCATATCCATTATGTTACTCAATTCAGACCACAATCCTAGTAAGACATGAGTTCAAAGAGGCATTGGTATTTTACAAATGCTGCAGGAAAGATGATGGAGCCTCAGGTTCAATGATTGGCACCAGGTCATACCTTACTTGTGGCTGGCACCTGCGCCTAAGACTCAGGACTCTTTCTTTCCTTTTAGTTTTTGTAAGAACTCCCAACTTTCAAAATGCAAATCATTTAGCTGTAATAAAGTCAGTGTTACCAGAGTATATAATTTCCATTTCCATCTGCTACATTCAGGCAGGAACGTGTCATTTGTGCTGATACGGGAGTCCCAGGGATCAATGGGCCTTGAGAGAACGGGAGCTCCGAGGTGCACATCATTCCGCTGATCGTCCTGCAGCACAGGCAGTACTCCACAGCTGTGCAAAGGGTAGGACACTGAGACAGCTGGAAAGGGGGCTGTCTGAGACACTTCTTCACAAAAGGGCGCATGAGTTGAAAGCCACATTCTTTCTTGGGCAGGGACTAACTGCCTGAAAGAAGAGTGGGGTAGGGCTTGGGCAAGAACATCAGTTACCCTGGTCAGTGAGATTGACTTAGAAAGTGGGCAGAGGGTTAAAATAAAAGAGTCCTGCAACTACTTAAAAGGAAGAGTGATGAACTTTTTCATGAATAGGATCTCAAGAGACTGGACTAAGTGGAATTTGGAGAAATTCCACTTAAGAAAAAGATGCTAAGATATCAGGGTGAGGAGGAAGTACTGAGAAATTAGGAACAAAAGATAACTGAATTTCGAATAAGATGCTTATTCATATTCATATAAATCAAACATTGTCATTGATTTGGGTATCTTTTTATAAAAGCTGTTTTCTAATGTTTCATGTGAGCTTATTAAAGGACTACTAGCTAACATTCTACCGCATCAACATAGATTGTTATCAATATTTACGATAATATAATTATGTTATCCACTGTGCTGCAGCTATGTGTCAGAACTCTAAATATATTATTACTCCTATTTTAAATATCAAGATGATAGTGTACAGCAAGTTTAAGTATCAATAACTTGCCCAGGGAAAAAACCACAATACTCTCCTAAGTGGTAAAGTCAGGGTATTTAACTCTATAGCCTTCACCCTTACCACATTTCAGGTTACTTCAAAATAATATCAAATTTGCTTTCTCATTAGAACAGTTTCATTTTTATTTGCATTTAAAACATCATTTTGGCAAACCCAAGAATTTGCGTGAACTTCAGACTAGAATAGTATTATTGCATTTTCCCAGAATATTTTGTGTTGGGTCAAAGCCAATTTTCTTTTTCTTTTTTTTACATCAATTTTTTTTTTAATTTTTCAATTTAAGTTGACATGGAATACTATATTAGTTTCAGGTGTACACCCAAGTGATTAGATATTATATAACTTACTAAGGGATCATCTCAATAAAATTCACACTCACATGACACTATATGCATAGTTATTAGAATATTATTGACTATATTCTCTATGCTATCCTTTATATCCACATGACTATTCTGTAACTACTAACTTGTATTTCTCAATCACTTTGCCTTTTGCACCCATTCCCCCCAAACCCCTCCCATCTGGCAACCATCAAAATGTTCTATCTGTGAGTCTGTTCCTGTTCTGCTTGTTCATTTATTTTGTTTTTTGGGGCTTTTTTTTAGATTCAATTGTTGATAGATATGTATTTATTGCCATTTTATTGTTAATATTTTTATCTTTTTTTCATCTTAAAGAAGACCCTATAGCATTAAAGACCTTTAAATAGTGGTTTTATGGTGATGAACTCCTTTAGCTTTTTGTTGTCTGAGAAGCTTTTTATCTGTTCTTTGATTCTAAAGGATAGCTTTGCTGGCTAGAATATTTTTGGTTGTAGGTTCTTGCTTTTCATAACTTTGAATATTTCCTTCCAATCCCTTCTGACCTGGAAAGTTTGTTGAGAAATCAGCTCACGGTTTTATGGGAGCTCCCTTATAGTTAACTTAATTGCTTTTGTCCTGTGGCTTAAGATTCTCTTTGTCCGTAACCTTTCCCAGACTTTGTGTGGGCCTCTTTGGGTTCATCTTGTTTGGAACTCTTTGTGCTTCCTGGACTTGTGTGTTTATTTCCTTCACCCAGTTATGGAAGTTTTCTGTCATTATTATTATTATTTAATAGTTTAGTTTTATTGTATTTTTCCATTACCATTTATCTCCCTCATAGCATCTTCCACCTGCACCCACCCCTCCCCTACCTGCAATCACTACACTGTTGTCCATGTCCATGAGTTCTTTCTCTTTTTTGTTCAGTCCTACAACCTCTGAAACTCCTCTAGGCTGTCAGCTAGCTCTCTATCTAGGAGCCTGTCTTTGTTTTGCTTGGTAGTTCAGTTTGGTCATTAGATTCCACATATGAGTGAAATCATATTGTGCTTGTCTTGGCTTTTTATTTCTTGCTTTCTCTTTTCTCCTTCTGACACCCCTATGATGTGAATGTTGGTATGCTTGAAGTTGTCCAAGGGACTCTTTACACTATTGTCATTTTTTTTATTATATTTCCTTTCTGCTGTCCTGACTGGATGTTGTATTGCTTCCTTATATTTCAAATTGCTGATTTGATTTTTGGTTCTTCTACTCTTCTGTTGATTGCCTATAAATTATTCTTCATTCCAATTACTGTAATCCTTCACTTATGACTAGTCCTTTTTATGCTGTTGAGGTTTTCCCTATATTCATTGAACATCTTTATAACTGGTGTTTTGAACTCTGCACCTAGTAGATTGTTGTCTCCATTTTGTTTAGTGTTTTTTTTTTTCCCCTAGAGTTTTGTTCTGTTCTTTTACTTAGGACATATTTCTTTGTCTCCTCATTTTGCAGCCTCCCTGTATTTGTGTTAGTTTCTATGTGTTAGGCATAGGTGTTACTTTTCTCAGGATTAGCATAATAGCCTAATATAGTATGTGTTCTGCATGGTCCAGTGGCACAGTCTCTGAAATCATTTAAGCTGGACACTCCAGGTATATCCCTCACCCCATATGAGCTGTGTATTCCCTCCTCTTGTAGCTGAGCTTTGAATGCTGTTGGCATTTCAATGAGAGTGATTTACCCCAAAGCCAATCACCTGCAAAGACTGACTGTGACCACTGACCACTGAACTCCAGCCACCAATCACCATGGCAGATCAACTGTTCAGGAGCTCACCCACAGAGCAGTACTTACTTCAGTGGTACTCTGGTGCCTGCTGAGTCCACACCTTGAGTGTGTTGCTTGTGGGGATGGTTGGATGGTAGTGCTTCCATGTGGCCTGAAGCAATCCACTGGGTTCACTGGCTCTGGGGTTTCTTGAGAGGGGCAGGCCATGGTTAGCCAACACATGTGTTCTGCCCAGGACCACCCAGCATGAGCTACAAAGCCATCTACAGATGCCTGCTAGCTATCCTGGGTTTGGAGGTGGCCAGGCAATGCCAAGCTGCAAACCAAGGCTGGCTACTGCTAGTGCCAGACCTGTTCTCACTAGGCAAGAGGTATATGGGACACACTGAGGCCAGATGCTGGTTTTTGAAAGATTTTAAGAAAATATGAAGCATGAGCTAAGACAGGACATTTGTATGGAAAAGCTACTGGAAACAGTTGGGTGGGCCCAAAAGTTAGGTGGGACAACGTCTGGAGAACAGGTTGATAGAGTCTTACATATTGTGCCTGCCTGCCAGCTCTGTAGGGGGAGGGCTCAGCAAAGGAACAGTGGTCTCTGCCAGCATTTCTCTCTGGGAGAAAGCACCAGCCCCACACAGGTCTCACTCTCATGCCAGACAGTTCAGTTCTTCCCTGTGTGTCTCTGGCACCTTTCAAACTGCTGCTACACCATTGGAGCTCAGAGGAAGTGAATCTGAGTAAGTCTGTGCACAGGCCCCCTCGGAGACTCCAGAAGCATCTGTCTTCCTTAGCCACAATCCCAAATGGTTTTTATAGCCAGAGGTTATGAAGACTTCTCTTTCTGGCACTGGAACTATGGGCTGAGGGGCTGTGATCCCTCGCTCCTCAGGGGGGACGTGTACAGCTGAGATATCCCTCCTGATTTTTGTCCACCACATGTAAGTTTGAGACCATCCCATTCTGCATCTCTGCACTTCCTACCAGCTTTGATGTGGCTTCTTCTTTAAATTCCTACTTATAGGACTTCCACTCAGCAAGATTTCAGGCAGTTCTAAGTGAAAGTTGTTCTGTAGTTTAGTTGTAATTTTGAAATGGCTGTAGGGGGAGTAGAATACCACATTTACTGTCACCCTCTTAACCTGAAGTCTCCCTATTTTGCTTTTTAAGATAATAGAAAAGAAAGTATTTTCAATAATGTGATTATTTTGATTCCTTATGAAATGCAAAAATCTAATCGCACTCTATGAATTTATATAAAAAATGATTTCCATGATGCAGGAAGGTGTACAATAAAGCCTAATGTCAGACAACATCTTTAAACATGTACTTGAGTTATAACCATCTACTAGAACATGGTTTCTGGCATAACTGAATCTTGTTCCTGAAAATTTCATATATTGGGTTGGCCAAAAAGTTTTAGTTTTTTCTGTAAAATAAATAGCACATTTTTTCATTTTCACCAATAACTTTATTGATTTGGATATTTTAGTGTGTCAGCTATCTCCTGCTATTAGCTTTTAGTGGGCAGAGGACAGGGGTGCTGCTAAACATTTTCCAATGCATAAGAGAGCCCCACAGCAAAGAATTAATTGGCCAAAATGTCAATGGTTCTAAAAAGCTTTGCAAACCACTTTTTTTTTTAGCTTGCACATTTGATCAGTCATAGCTCCTTCTCCACATACTGCATAAATCTTTATTTATTTATTTATTTATTTGCATTTCAGTTGTGGTTTTACCTTTTTTTGAAATAATAAAGCATAACATGCCAAAAATGTTGCATATTTTCTTCCATCTTCAATATTAAAATGACTGCACAAAAATTCACCAATTTTGAGATTTTTTTAAAATGCATACTGATATGACTATACAATCTAACTATACTGTCAATTTACAATATAACAACATTGTTTTGAATGAAGTTAAAGACAACTAAGCACTACTAAAGTCATCATATGGAAAAAAGAACTAAACGAACTTTTTGGTCAACCTAATAGATAAAATGCAGATACACCGATATTTGATCTTCATTCTGTATTTGTGAATTTGCTGCTTGCTAAAATTTATTGGTAAGCCCAAAATTGATGCTTATGGAACTTTTGTGGGCATGCAGAGAGCAGTACAAATATGTGTCACCTGAGATACATCTTTCCATTTAAAGTGGAGCAAGAGGATACTCTGCCTTCTTGTTTCAGTTTCACATTTATGAAAGGGTTTTTTAAATCGTTATCTACCAGTGCTACATATTTTTTTATTTTTGTGGGGATTTTTGGTATTATCATTCTTTGAAATAGCCCCCAAGTCTAATTCTGAAGTACTGTCTATGTTCCTCTATGCAAGATTTGCTTTGTGGAGAAAATATGTATATTAGAAGCTTCATTCAGGCATGAATTACTGTGCTGTTGTCTATTTATCTAATGTTCATGAATGAACAATATATATTAAATAATGTATCTTTAAACAGAAATACACTTAAAGTAAAGTTAGATATTGATTGTTTGATGAAAATATTGTAACTTAACTGAAGCTGGCAGGAACCTAACCCTGTATTTCCTCTAGGAGCAATCCTACAGTATGCACCAAGTTAGTATTCCTGGTGACTTTACAGAACTTGACTACTGCAGATGTTTATTCATCATATTCCTATCCTGGCCAGAGCAGAATGCCTCACTGCAACCCATTCCAGTTTTACACCTTTCCAAATTTCTACCAAATCACCCCTATGATCAAGTCAGAAACCAATTAACTTTACTCACTGGAATATCTTATAAATTTAATCTTTGAAATAAATTGTATTTTCTATCACGTAAAATGAAGGCATTGTCTTCTAAATATTTCCACTTTAATTTTATAAGAACCCCTATATCTGTGCAATAAGAATTGTGGATACGTGCTGAATGAGAGAGTCATTTCTCAAGTTATTTTTGTACTACCAACATTTTCAGGTTAAGAAAGGAGAAAGATGGAGGAGAAAATAATTGCTACATAAGTACCTAGAAGAAATGGTAGTGAATTGAATTTGAGGTGTATGCACAGCAGCCCCAGAAAGGAGCAAGAAGACATTTTTCTGAGATAGAAGAAACAGAAAGGGAGAGGTGAAAATGAAGGGGTGCAAAATGCTACAGAAAAAGAAAAAAAAAAGCAATGCAAAACTTTGAGAGTAGGACACTTATATTAGGTTAGCTTTAATAATTTTCAAATTAAATTGTAGGCAAAGTCATCTGCAAATGCAGTATTTACTGAATACCCTATTAGGCATAGTCTTGCTTGGAACTGGAACTACAACAAAGATGAATTAAACAAAATTGCAAACCTTCATGAGATTACAATCTCATGTAAGATAAAAGAAATTATAAAAACTATTGTATTGCATTACATATGGCAACTATATGCCAAAAGAAAAATATAAATAAAAGCTATGAAGACTTTTCTAAAAAATAAAAGAGAACTTTGCCTTTTCAGTATCATAGTTGAGAAGTATATAAGTGAAAACAGTTCTCCTTAACAAATATGTAGCAAAATGTATGTTTAGAAAGCTTATTTCTTTATGATGGCTTACTTATATTTTAAAACTCAAGAGTAAGGAAAGGTTTGTGCCTTTTTTTATATTTGTAGTTGATTCTGTAATTTTAAAAAGATGATGAACTTTGGGGATAGTAATAATATGGGGGGAAAAAAAGAGCACTGAGCTTTATGAAAATCCCTTAAGGAAGCATCCCAGCTGCACAGGTGGTTTTTCCCTCTTGTAAAGTCGTTTCTTTGCAACTCACCATAGTGTATTTTAACTTAAAATATGTACATACAAATCAAACTTACTGGGATTATTTCAAAATATATTTTAGAAGGGTGTAAGTTTTATTACCTACTTTTATTAACTCCCTTTAAAAATATATGCATACCATTTTGGAAAAAAATGAAAATACAAATAATTACTAACACTAAATATGGAATTGCTTTTAACAGTATTTTGATAACTATGGATAATATTGATAATTTACATCAGGATGTTTTCTATATATGTATAAATATGCAAATACATTATGTGTTTGTATCATCATTATCATTGTTAGCAGTTTTCAATGTTTTTGGGAAGCTTACTCAGCATTATTTCACTTAATTGTTTAATTGCCCCCATTTTATAAGTGATAAAATCAGATTTAGAAAGGCTAAGTAATTTGTTCAAGGTCCTGTGACAGTCACAGGTGGCGGTGCCAAGAGTTAAACCCCAGGCTGAGGCCCAGGCTCTAACACAGCATAGGATTCCGTACTGCTTTCTAAACTGCTCTTTTCAATAGTGGTAGATGGGACCATATTTATGTGAATACTGTGGCATATAAAAATGTAATGCTCTTGGTAATTTTATTTAAAAAAAACATTGCATACATTCGCTGAATTTTTTACTAGTCCCTATTATCAAGTATTTTGTTGTTTCTAATTTTTCTTTATTAGAAACAGTGTTCTAATAAAGAAATGTGTATAAATACCTTGGCTAATTTGTGCTCTTGTTTACTCAGGACATATTCTAAAAAGTAGAAGTGGAATTGCTAAATTGAAGTCTATGTATCTCTTATCCAAGCCGTGGCACACTGGTCTGCCCCCAAAATTTTAATAACAGGCAATACCTGAGTATTTGGTCAGGGGCACAGACCTCTTTTTCCTTACATTGTCAAATAATGTAAGGGGAAAAAATGCCATCAGCCCACACAATAGCCATCTGGTGTGAATGAATCAAAATTATACCTGTATTTTTGTCAGATAGGCAAAAACATATATTTTTTGTTGTGCTGCAAAACTTTAGTAATTAGTTTATGTGTGCCGTGAGGTAAAAAAGGTTGAACTTCGCTGTTGTACCCTGTCATATTGTCCTCCAGGCAACTATGCTGGTTTATACACTTGATAAAAGACCATATATAAGTATCCCTGTCCCCAATGTCTGCCAACGTTGGGCATAGGCTTCTTTTAAAACTTCATCCATTATATACTATTTTATTTTTTTTGTAAATAAAAAAATTAAATTGTTTTCACTCTAAAATTTCAAGACATTTTAGAGGAATTGTGGAGCTGAATAAAGAATTCCAGGACATACCATTTCACACTGAGACTTGCGGTATGTTGGAGTGATTTCTCACCAGCACTGCAATAAATCCAAGCACTTCAGAATAAGTCATTGTCACTTTCACCAGTTAGTAGTTCACACTAACAATACTGCATTCCTCTGTAGTTTATTAAATAAATGTTCAATCCCTTAATTTAAAGATATCATAGTTAGATTCAATTAAGAGACATTAATCATTGCTTATGACTTATCATTCCATAAGATTTTTTCCTTTTAATGTCCGTTTGAGTTATGTCTTTTCAATGCCAGATGATAGAAAGGAATATTTGAAACATTTAGAGGTAGCTTAGATTCTAAAATAAATTGAACTGTTCTAGTAATATTCTGAATCTGCAAAACAGTGAGAGCAAGAAAGAGAATTAATGAACTGGTTAGGATTACTGACTCATACAGGACTGGATCAACCTTGGCTGCCAGTGAACATGTATTTCCAAGACAGGGAATGAAAAATGAATTGCTTCTCATGTTTGTACAGCCCTGGCAATCATAACGTTGCTACCAGCCATTATTGCTGTAGTTCGTTCCCTTCCATCTAATTTAAACATTAGTCAGATGTTGATTTTATTACTTGGACTAAACTATTGATATGCTGGTCATACATAGCTCACAATTACCTTTAACTCCATTCCCTTTCAGGCAGCGAGATATACAGACTTTAGACTGACAGCAATGTGAGCCAAGAATCAGGCTCTCCCAGAAATACATAATAATGGCAAACCTTCCCAAATCCTTCTCAAAAGTTCATTTGTGAAGGAAAATATGAAGAAATGCTGCAAAAGATTGTCCAATCAGTTCCCCTTAGATACTCTCTATTTTGTTTAAATGAAGCCTGCCCAGGCATTTAATATTATAATAAGCTAGGCTATTGAAATCCTCACCACATTTTACTATAAAAATGAACTTGAGCATTTTCCACGTAACGCAAGGTGCACTTTTGGTGAAGGCCAATGAGATTAATCTCTCTCAAGCCTCAGTGCCAGAGGGCACTCTGTTCTCTGTGGGAAACAGATGCTTTCATGTTATGAACACCCTATATCACATAACTGATGTTTCTGTCTTTGAGGAGGCTATCAGGATGCCCCAAACCAAATTTAACAACAGTTTGGAAAAGCATCCAGGACCTTTTGATGTGGGTGGAATGTACAGACCTCAAATTGTATCATGTTTATTCTTTTTGTATATTGGTTTGCTTATTTTTTTTCTCCTTTACTCATGTTTCTTTATAGGCAGCCTCAAGTCCCATTGAAAATTAGTGAGATGTGAGTAGGATTACAAATAAAATAATTGTCTTATTTGAATGTTGACCATATGAAGTTAACATTTTTTGTGACTTTAAGTGGTTTTCTAGCCAGAGGGAAAGGAAAGGAAGATGAAGATATCAATTTAGATAATACTTTAAAAACAGTAACCGTTTAAATTGAAGATGGCACAAAAATTAAAAACAAAAGCAAATGCATAATTCACTTTGCAGGTTGAGGCATATATGCAGTCCCAAAAATGGAGGTGGGGGTGGAAGCAGAGGAAAACTTGATGTTACTTAAAATTAGGAAGGAAGACTCACGTGCAAAATGAAAAGAGGGGATTCTAGCGCCCAGAATCTGAGGAGACCCAGCCAGGGGACAAGGTCCGATCTCATTTCCTGAAGCAGCGCTCTTGATTGCCAACACTTTCCCCAAAACCTCCAGGTGTTACAGTTCCATCTGAACCTGCAGGGATGGGAACAGGGACAAATAACATGCAAAGCAAAGTGGGTAACAGAATTAAAGTTGTTATTAATGCACTGATAAAAATTATGTCCGACACTTACGATTTTTGTCCCAAGACAGATTTGACAGGGCGGTGGAGTGAAAAGTGTCTGCACTAAGCCCATCCATGGTGATCAGTATGACTCCCACTCTTTGCCTGCTCCTCCTGGAGCTGCCCTTTCTCCATCTTGGAGCGGGGGCCTTAGTAGAGGCAAGAAGTGGGTAGACTCCCATCTCCATTCCTGTAACATGACACAGAACGATGCAACCTAGTGCCTTCTCAACTGCTGCAACTTGAAAATAGAGTGAGAGCTGGAACAGGGGAATTATCCAAGACTGTCTTCTATGTTGGACAACAAAAGCAGTGTGGTCTAGTGGAAAAAACAATTTATTAGTCAGATAAGAGTTTTTAGGGTGATTCCGTCACTGTTTTGAATGTCCTTAGTCACTTAAACTTTTCTCACGTCACAGTCCTCATCTGTAGAGAGGGATAAATGAAACACATAGAAAGCTTCAAGCACAATGCCCAGCAGAGACTATGGCCATTAAAAAATGATCCTTCATTTAAACTTCAGTCCATGATTTGTTAGATAACCAGATTTACCAATTGGCTTTTATTTTAGAGTGCATGGTATTTAGGGAGATAATCCTACAATACCATAACTATACCCTCCAAATGGAATTATGTGTTTAGTACATTCATTTAGAATTTTTGAGGAATATAACCTATTTATTTATTTATTTATTTATTTTTAGCACAGATTCACAAAACTACACAGGTGGGTAAAGTATGTAGTTAACAAGCTCTCTGGGTAGTGTCTGAGAACCGCATTTGGAATCACTGATTCTGTGGAAGATTTTCTAGAAGTAAATGGAGCTAACACTTTCACAGTATAACCTACTAGAAACACACACACACACACACACACACACTTTTTTGGCTACTCTTCAAAAGCTGAAAACTGACCAACCTCTGCTTTTGTAACTGGTTTTCCTTCTTCCTTTTAACCTCTCCTTTTTTGTCTTCCTCACTGAATCTCCTCTTTCGTCTTCTCCGTGTTTCTGCTCTGTCTTATCAGCAATTTTATCCACCTTCACATTATCAACTCATCATAGATGTATATCTTCTGTTCCAACATTTCTCCTAAAATCCAATCTTTACTCTGAATTCCTGTTTCACAATATATCCTTCATGCCCCACCATCTTTTCAGACTTAAGAGGGAAATGAAAGTTTCTGGTTGTCAACCCCTCGAGAAATTCCTTTGTGCAATAGCAGAGCAAGGGCCTGAAGCTGTTGACTGGGAGAGAACATGAAGCAACACTTAGAGAGAGGGGATCACCAAGACCAGCAGGGTTTGCTTGCTGGGCCTGAAAGCTGAGCACATTTATTCAGACAAGTGTACTTAGATCTATAAACTGAAGAAACTTGCAAGGACATCTCTAAGAAAAAAAGTCACTGTGTGTGTGTGTGAGAGAGAGAGAGAGAGAGAGAGAGAGAGAGAGAGAGGGAGAGATGATTTAATTTATTTATTTTTAGAAAAAGGGAGGGAGGAAGGAAAGGAGGGAAACACCAATGTGTGGTTGCCTCTCATGCGTCCCCAACTGGAGACCTGGCCTGCACCCCAGGCATGTGCCCTATACTGGGAATTGAACCAGCAATCCTTTGGTTCACAGGCAAATACTCAATCCACTGAGCCACACCAGCTAGGGCTTGTTATATATTTTAAAAATATAAATTATAATATCCTATTCATTGTTCTTTCTTTTTAAAACATGTTTAAAAATAACTCAATGTATAGTCAGAAAAAAAATCCCAAATTTAAAGAAGGGACTAGAAAAAAAAGTTTTCCTCCCATACTGTAATATATTTTATCTTGAAACCCTTGTCCTGTATTATTATAGTCTTTCTACTTATGTTTTACTTGAACATTGAGATTTTTGTATTTCTATAATTCTGTTTCTGTGTTACATTAAAAATTCTCAGAGATTGATGCTAGATTTTCTCCAAGGTGAATGTACCTGTTGGAATCCCTGGTGGCAGATAGTTTCTGGGGATGATGAGCTTCCCTGAAAGCTTTGCCCTTTTTTTTTCTTTTTTTCCCTCATTCCCTTTCCCTTTCCCTTTCCCTTTCCCTCTCCCTCTCCCTCTCCCTCTCTCTCTCTCTCTCTCTCTCTCTCTCTCTCTCTCATCTTAACATTAGAAGTGAAATAGGCTGGAATAGCAGGAAGCTGAGACAGTGACAGGAGAGAGAATGCATACTCACTGAAGAGAGTGGCTATGGAGTGGAAAGATATAAAAAGGACTGGAGAGTTAATCAGGAGTCCAGAGAAAGCTAATTACTTTGTTCTTAATGGTGAATGGCTTTTGTAGAATGGGCAGCCGTGGAGGGCGGGGAAGGCAGCAGCAAGCTTCTGAGTTTTAAGGACAGAGGGTCAATACAGGAAAGAAAAATACTGCAGGACACAGAAGATTAAGGTTAGCTAAGATTAAAAATTGTCAAAGTAGGGAAAATCGAGGATTCATCTTTATATTTTCTCTCAAAATTGTTTATCACATACCTTGAAAGTAGGGATTAGAAAAAAATAAAATCTATCTATGCTATGTCAAACGGTATTTTTTAGAGGAAGAACACAAAATAGGTTTATCTGTTCTTTCTTCAGAGCCACAACAGAGGAATTCTAACCTTTTGACCTAAGTAGCCAGTCCCATGGCGCCATCTGGTGGTATCTAACGCAATTCCAATAATAGAGCCTCCCAAAATACTTAGCTTCTGTAAAAGGTTATGATTTTCAAACCAAACTTAAAGAATGATAGAAAATGGCACAGAGACTGGGAAAAGCTGGGCAGTGGAAGTGTATATTAGTCATGGCAGAGTTTTCCAACGTTCCAGTTGTGACTGATGATAATCTTGACCTATCTGAATCCTAGCTTGATATAGTTGCTCTGGATAGTTTTCTTAAAATGGGAGCTACTCTCACACACACAAAAAATATAGGGCCAGACAAGAGTCAGATTTAACAAAGCCATGTTGTGTGTTAGATTGCCAGTGCCTCAGAAGCATAACCAACAATATGAAGTTTAATTTCTAATTTCTAAATTATGTGAAATATGTAATACACATTTGAGAGTGAAATAAAATTAATGGAAATATCTAGGAGCTCACCCATTACATGTCTAGACCTTTTCTGTAGCTTATAAACAGGAAAACTGACCAAAGATCAAAGAGTGCTCTATTCAAGTTTAGGGATGTCCGAAAGCAAGATGGACAGAAAAGAAAGGAGTGAGGAAATCCAGAATACTGAGAGAGAGGCATCATGGGCAGGCTTGGACACGGAGTTCAAACTGGGCTGAGAAATCGCTGAAACCAGAATGGGCACAGAACGGGAAACCAGAATGTCATTGCTCTGACATTGAATGGGAGAATTCACAGGCATGAGAAAGGCAGCAGGGCAAATACATCTTTACAAAGAGGAGTTTGAGACATTCAACATCTCAGAGGAGAACATTGTAGCAACAAGGTCCAAGGCAACATTTTGAGAATTTTATGAGACAAAAAACACAATCTTATTTCATTTCAAGCTGTATTCTGGACATTTTCACATATCTGATCTCTTAATTTTTACAGAAATCCTCTGGGATATATAGTGTTATCCCTATTTTATAGGTGATATTTCCACCAAAGTTCATACTGAGACTAGAGTTTAGGAAGGGTCTCAGGCTGGATGCTAAGTAAATGTTCTGGTATAACCAGTAACACTAGCACATCTAAGGTGCTCAACTGATACTGATAAAGGAATGTTAAGGCAGACAAATATGCCCATTCTGAACTTAAAGGGAGGCTGACATTAGAATTAGAGAATAAGCAGTAAACAAAATAAGCAGTATTTGAAAATAGGTCCCAAATTTAGGAACAAAGCTACTGCTTTTCCTATTTGATTTGTCCTTCAATACATGGGAGTCTATGATAAGATAAATGAGATATTCAAGAATTGCTCTTTAAACCTTACGTTGTGAAAACAACTTACTCTATGAAAGAAAAAAATGGAATGATGTATCTCAAAACCTGTCACAAAACACAAGCTCTGGGGAATAAGTATTCTTATTAGTAAATATTAATGAGTATTAATAAGTGTTCTGTGCTAAAATGTTTAAAGAGTTGCTAACTTGATTTGGAGAGTTTTCTGAGTATGTTCTATGCCTTTGAGAGATTCACAGTGCACATTAGCTTGGTAAAGACCCTGAAGAGGGCCTATGTTTACATATCTTTTGAAACTGTATAACCTATTACGGTCCAATCTCATTGACCTAAGGGTACTTTTTATTCCCCTTGCAATACATGTGACATTTATTTACCAGTATTCTTTTACTTTGGGAAATACGATGCTGAATAAGATTCATTATCACTTGACTGAAATAAAGACTCTTTGTGAAAGTTTCTTTAATTTGAGAAGACTCATAATCATTTTTGCTCTAAGCTAACCACATTAACAGTCAAATACTACATTTATTAAACTTTTTTTGTAAAAAAATATTGTTTGTGCATCAATCAGAACTTAGTCTGTAATTGATTTTCTTTGTAACTATACTGGCCCCTCTTGTTTTGGTGGTCCAGGAAATTTGTAATTGATTACAAACATTTGTGTGATCTTGCAAGATGAGGAGATTGGCAGATACTTATAATTTCATATCTAATCATTGTCATAGCAAGCCTAAATAGTATCCAATGTGTTTATCTTGACTTACATTTATAAAAGAAGGAATGAAAGAAAGAAGGAAAAAAAGAGTATCAGTATTTCAATACTTAAGAAATTGTGAAGTGTATTGCTTGTACCTTATTTTTATACTCTCTGCTATGAGGAAGTTAGAATATTGGCAAGATTTAAAAGTTCTTGAATATTTTCAGTGTTGTTGAATCACCTAAGTTTACAAAAAGAGAATATTTATGTCTAAAAGAAAATTCTCCTAAAAGTAAAGGTGTCTATTTCTAGACACTGATAAGACAAAGTATGTTGCTGTTGAGTGTTATTGTGATCTCAAATTTAAATTCATATGACAAAAGGAACATTATTTTATGCAATAAAGCACTAAAATCCATGATAACTCCAACAAAATAGTATAATTTACATCATAATCAAAGCTGATGTTCGACAAGGGAGAACTTTTCCTCACAATAAATGAGTTGACTCTCTCAATTTTAGACAAACGTCTTACTTGAATACTAGTTTGCATATTTTAATTTGGCGAACAACCACAAGTGCTTCGGGTTTTTTTTTTCCAATTTAACTGGCAGATTTTCCAGAGGCCCTGACCTGCTCAAGTTTAAATTAAAATATAAAAACATTATTTCTATTCATCAGCTTTCATTTATGCTTGTTAATACACTTGAAATGTATGGAATTTGAGTGCGGTGATTTTTTTTTAGTCCTCCCCCACCTATAAAATATATTATAGATATATCAGCAGAGCTGTAATTATTGGCATTATTTTTCTTATTCCTTTTGCCTGACTTTAAATTCACAAAAGCACATTAAGATCTTCATAAAACTGACAAGAAACATTGTATGTCAAGTAAAATGACTTAGCTATTTTTGAAGATTTAACGATCTAAAAGTGCTTTTATTAAACAATACTGACATAGCAAATTCATTTCAACAATGAAGTAGTTTATTAACATTATCATCTTATTATCCTAGAAATTTTACTTAAAAGAGGAAATATGTTTCTATTTTTTAATAGACATTTCAATCATTTTTGTTTCTTATATCCCACTGTTCTTTAACCCAGTTACTTGGCATTTTGAAAAATACAAAAGTTTATAAATGGAAAAATTAAAGCAATATTTCTCAAAATCTGCTCATGAAATGTAAATTATTATGAAAACAAAGTGAATTTAGTTTTTTTCCCTCAGAATGTTAACTTCATTAACCTTATCATAAAGTTTTACACTGCATTTTATTTCAGCAATGTAACTATTTGTATAGTAATTTGCTTGGGGTTTGTTATGGTGTGGAAGTAAACTCTAATTGAAGGATTGTGTATATGTTTGTATGTTTCCTAAATGTCTTCTTTTGCAGTGTTGGTAATGTTCATTTTCATATACATTTGCTTCCAATCAGGTTTGGAAATGCTCCTTTTAGTTAGGTAGAATCAAATGGAGAGGTGTCACGAGCAAATGTTCTGCAATGTAGTGTTTCCTATAAGCTGCTCTTGACCCCCTCTCAGGTCATCTGACCAAAGCTTGAGGAACCAAAAGCTCAGGGCCACTTAAATGGCCACCAGCCCTACAGGCAACACTGGCACCAAGGAATAACAGTGGGTCAACACCGGTGCCTATGCTATTCACTCAGCTTTTATTAATGCATGTTCGATCCAAATCTATAATAACCCAATAGCAATAATAATCACTCAGAAACAATCATCAATAACATCACAGAAGAGAATGGGGGGGATAACAAAGTAGAATCCCAAGAGTCTTGATCAGAGTCCGGGTCCGGGTCAACCTCTTGAAAGGCAGAGTCTGCGGTGCTTCAGAGTCAGCTAGAGCAGAGTAGAAAGGAGGAGCGTGGAGTCTCTCTCTCCCTTCGCCCGTCTCAGCAGTCCATCGGAATGCTCCTGCTGTTATGCTCCTCTTGGTTGTGAAGTTATGCCATTTTTGCACAGTCTTTTTGTACACACATTCTCCTGCGTTGTCTATGTCATTTCTCACAGGCACATGTTTATATCACCCTATTGCGCATGTTCTGAGAAGGTGGTGGTACTCTTCAAGTAAGCATGTGTTGTTTACCATGCTGTTCTCTGCAAGCTGAAGGATGGTGCAAGGGTTCGCATCATCCCCCTGAGTCATTGCTCTACTGTGCATGCTTTAAGCATGGCTTCAGTCCTGCTCTCCAGAAAAGGCTATGTTTCAGTGAGTGAGAGATTTTGCATTCAACTATAAGAAATATCTCAAAGCAGTATTCCATCAAACCAACAATTTTCAACTGGTGTGCTGCAAGAATTTTTAAAAATGAGCAATACCTGACTATTTGGTCAGGGGCACTGACCTCTTTTCCCTTAGATTGTCAAATAAAAAAATGACAACAGGCAACACAACAATAGCAGTCCAGTGTGAATGAATCACAATTTTGCCTATTTTTTTTGTCAGATTGGCAAAAAAATATAGTATGTTTTTTGGTGTGCCACAGAATATTGGTAATTAGTTTATGTGTGCCATGAGATGAAAAAGGTTGAAAATCGCTGCACCAGACCATTGGCTTACATAGCCTTGAAATTATTTTACTGACCAGGACAACAACTACTAACTAGCTACCCCCAAAAAACTAGGCCAAGAATGTAGGGCCTGGTTAGAGGAGAAGATGAGGCCGATCTCTCTTATTCACACAATGGAGCAATGAATAGTCAGGAGTGAAAACAGGATTATGAGTCAGACAGGAGATGAAATAGCATAATGTCAACAGAAAGGAGTTAGCCAACAGGCAAATCTAGACATGAAACCATGAAATGGAAGCCAGAGACATGAAACCAAAGGAAACGATTCCCACAGGAATGAGAACTACTCAACTTAAACCCATTGGGTAGTGTTTGTTATTTAAAATGCTTTAAAGTCAGTTCTGGGGCCATTAAAGTTATTAGGCATTTTCAGCTTTCCAAGTTTTATTTAGACCATTAAGAAGTCCCATGGTTGGCCCTGGCTGGTATGGGACAGTGGTTTGGGCATCATCCCGCAAACTGAAAGGTCTCTGGTTCAATTCCCAGCCACAACACATGTCTGGGTTGTGCCCCTGTTCCCAGTTGGTGGCAGCTGATGTTTTTCTCACACATGGGTATTTCCTTCTATTTCTCCCTCCTTTCCGCTCTCTCTGAAGATAAGTAAATACAATATTAAAAAAAAAGTCATGGTGGTACACTAGAACTTTGAAAATTATTATCCATTTGATTGTTTCAACAAATATTTTAAGGAAATAATGTTTCATATAAAACAATATTATTCAAAGTAGTAAGAAAAAGACAAACATAATTAAGACAGACAAAAGACAAAAATTAAAATAAGCATATATAACAATGCCTAATTGCATAGGGAATTAGAGAAATGTAAAAGCTGAAGCAAGAAACCCATTTAAAGTTTATTAAAGTAGGAAGAGAAGCGAGTTAAATAGCAGTATTTTGTGCTGGTAAGTTACCAGATACGTAGTCAGATACATGTGCCATTAAGAGGATAACATATTTTAAAACATTTTTTCAAAAGCACTCATCTTTCAACTTAATATATTTACTTCTAGGAATTCTAAAAAAGTGAACAGATGTGTGAACATACATGTATACAGATGTTCTTTGCAAATTGCTATGCAGATTTTTTAAAAGATTGCACATATATAACTATACTCTATATGATGAGAAAGATGAGAGATTAAAAGTGCCAACACATAACATGGAAAAAAAGTTCATATACACTGCCAATTTTTATAAAAATATATGAGTTCACAGAAAGTATAAAATAATACAAAGGTCTATATGGAAAAAATCCAACCATTTTTTATTTAACAAGAATGGTTTGTGTGGTATCAATGTGACCTGGCCAGCAAAGAGAGTGGACTGGAATGCACATGCATGAACAATGACAACTTCACTGTATTAGTCAGTGGGGGCAGTAGACACTGTTGAGTGAGCATGTGTACTGTGTGGCCATCACATTAAAAAATATCTGAGCAAATAGAGCAACAGACATGCATCAAATTTGCATTAAGCTTGAACATGCCTCCATGGAAACTATTCGGATGACTCAGAAGGCCCAAGCTAGGGGCAACTGGTGATTGGCAGCCTCATCACAACAACGTGCCTACTCATGCATCACATCTTGTGCAGTTTTGGGCCAAACATCAAATCACCCAGGTGGGCTCCCTGTAGCCCAGATTTGATTCCCTGCTACTTCTGACTTTTCCCAAAACTAAAATCACTGTTAAAAGAGAAGAGATTTCAGACTGCTGATGAGATTCAGGAAAACACAACAGGGCAGCTATGGTGACTGGGAGAACTGTGTGAAGTCCCAAGGTGCCTACTTTGAAGGGGACTGAGACGTTATTTTCCTATGTACAATGTTTCTTGTAACTTCTTCAATTAATGTCTCCTTCACAGTTTATGGCTGGATACTTTCTGGACAGACCTCATCGACTATCATCAGCATTATGCTTATTCTGTATAAGAAGCTCTTCTAAGTTCTTTATACCTGATAACTCATTTAATCAACACTATGAGAAAGATACTATCATTATCTGCATTTAAAGATTTGGAAGCTGAGGTGAAAACACAGAGTCACTTGCCAAGATGTTAAGAACAGAGTAAGCCACAGTGTCAGGATTTGACTGCAGACAGAAAGGGCAATTTATAGGTAGTTGAGGAAGAGCAGGCAGAATATTCGTGCTAGGCAACTCAGAGACAATGGGGCGCAGGGGGAATCTAGCCAACAGGCACCTGCCTGAAGCTCCCTTGTTTACCTTAAAATAGAGATGATATTAGAATTTCTCTCTGGCTACTAGAATGATTTTGTCATTTTTATACCACGAGGGCTAAAATATGTTACCATTTTTCTTCTCGCCTTCTAAGGTCTTCTGACTTGGCTAATTATCAAAATACCAGTTTAATACATGTGCACAGATAATTCACATAGGCATGATAATGCCATGAGAATTCCAAAGACAGCGAGGCAGCAGTGGGTATGTAAGATATTTTTTGAACAAAGGAGAAAAGAAGGCAAGGGATGAGGTCCTAGATTTCAGGAGTGAGAGGGGCAATTTATAGGTAGTTGAGGAAGAGCAGGCGGGAACATTCTTGTTAGGCAACTCATAGACAATGGGACATGGGGTATCTAGCCAATAGGCACCTGCCCGAAACTCTTGTTTACCATACTTAATTCTAATTAGGCTAAGGGGACATCCTACGCTTTCCTTCCTGAAGCAGGTTTCTCTATCTGAACCTCTTGGTCAGGAAAAGGCAAAGGCAGTGTTGGGGGTGGGAGTCAAATGTCCTTTCTGAGGCTTTGTTTCTTAATAAACAGTCTGTTTCCCAAAAAGCAGCTTCAAGGTAGCAGAATTTCAGTCTCTTCAATACATATCTTCTATATTCTCAAAATGTATTATTTGTGCACATTACTTTTAAGAAAAACATTATGGAGCTAACTACATGTTAGAACAAAAACAATTGCACTTGTGGGGAAAGACAGATATTGAGTCGTGTCTCATGAAGAGGGACAAATAACTGGAACTGGCAAATAATAATGTCCCAGGACATAATTAAGCCCAGGACAAATAAGTGGAACTGGCACATAATAATGTCCCAAAGGTTTACATTTTTGTGTATTCAGGTCAATTTAGTAAATTTCTTAATTAGTTCATCAAAGTATAAATGGACTGTAAAGACAAGGAAGGCTGACAGTATCAAATTTAGAAATTATAAAAATAATTTTATATTTGGACATGTTTATACCAATACACTGTTTTGCATTTCATACCACATTTACAGTGGTGTCTAAGGTAGGCCTAATGTTCAATCCATATGTTGAATATATTGAACAGTAATGCATTTGGAGTGGAGAGGTAATGGCCTATATTGAACAAAATAGTACACTGGGTTTTTTCAGTTGTCATTTTTAATAAATAAACCAGCATTTATACAGATATATAAGCATTTAAAAAACCTTTTCAATCTCATTTTGCAGCTCTCAGCAATTTTGGTAGTTAGTGAGAAAAGCATTAAAAATCTTTCAAATTAAAACTCAACCTAAAATACCATTCATCAGCATGTTACTCATCCATAGCAACATCACATGAAATGAGAAAAATACACACTAAGCACACAGTTGACAAATATGCCATTTGGGATAGAAATGTGCTGCTTCATTTACTTTTTGATGAACAAAATATATGTATCAGCATTCAATCAATTCATATACCCACCTCCTCCTCCAGAATAAAAAGGGACACTTGAACTTTATAGTTTGGATTTGCTTTTAATTAGTATGAAACAGGTAAAAAAATTCATTGTTTACCTGAGTGATATTGATAGAACATAATGTTAAGATGTGGCCACGTCCCTGGCTGGTGTGGCTCAGTGAATTGAGAGCCTGCCTGCAAACCAAAGGATTGCCAGTTTGATTCCCTATCAGGGCACATGCCAGGGTTGCAGGCCAGGTTCCCCAGTGGGAGGCTCGGGAGAGGCAACCACATATTGATGTTTCTCTCCCTCTCTTTCTCCCTCCCTTCCTCTCTGTCTAAAAATAAATAAATAAAATCTTAAAAATAAGATGTGGCCATGCCATATCTGAATCAGCTTGTTATACAACAATTTTACTTAAATTGAGAAATTCCTCTGGTATCTTCCTTCTGTATGATAATATTTTGTTTAACTGACTAGAAAACTCCAAAGACATATTTTCTTACCTTGATACCAGTGATTACTATGTCAAGACAGCTTTACTCTCTTTGACCTAGCATTTATATCAATAAATGTTTACATAAATTTCCCAAAGATTAATGCCTTACATTACATTTATACAGTTTACATTAATCCATAGATTAATGTAAGTTGGCATGTTTTCTATGTCTACCTCTCCTAGATAAACCCAATGTATCAGTCAACAGAGAAATATAAGCAGTATAATTAACAGAAAACATATTAAATAGCAAATGGATTCAAAGTATACAGTTTTAGAATATGCCCAGACAACTAAACCTTTAAAATCCATCTCCCTTACCTACAAACTTAATTTCCAGTCTGGGCTGCCATCTGAGAAATAATACAGACTAACACGGCTGTGGGTGGCACGGAGTCCCAGCACAAAGGATTTACTGCACCTGTGGCTTTCTTCCTTTCCAGGCTCACAATGCAAATCAGCAAGGTGTGGGCTCACTACTTTCCCAGGAGTAGTCCTCACACAGGCCCAGAGATATTCCTCTCCCCTTCTGCCAGTTGAAATGGCCTTTATTTCCTCACCTCTTTATGTCAATTATTGATATATTGTCTTCACTTCTCAGGTAATGTGATAACCACTACCAAGATGGCTTACTTTGAAGCTATAAAACGTATTACAGTGTCACCAGACATAGACCTACATTGGGGCCCCTAAGTGTTGTGTGGCCTGCAGATTCTTGACCTAGCACAGGAAAGGGTTTAAGAACAAGTGCCAGTGAAAGCAAATGCAAGTTTTATGTAGATTGAGAGAAAGAGCCCAGGGCACGGGTTCCTGGAGACAGGATTAGTGTGTATGCGTGGGATCCAGTTGCCACTGCCCACTGCTCCCCTGGTTGCAAGGCTCATAGGGCAAGGCTGTGAAAGAAGCAAATGTGGGCAAAACTTGTGCATTGTGACCTGCGTTCAGTCAGTTCTTGGGATTTTATGTGTTCCCAAGAATGGATTATTCCTTAAATTAGTGGTGCCAAATTCTGTCCACCTTCTGGTTAGGAAGGGGTCTTGCTCCTAGTATAGTCCATTCCAGAAATGTCATGGTGTTTGTCCCCTTTGGCTTCCCTTCTGACTGTGAAGTCAAGTTTCACTATAATGATGATATAATGTACCTTGGGGTTGTGTTTTGGTCAATTTTTTCTTCATCTTGGATTGATCTGGTTTGGGCCAGTTCTTATGTTGCTGAATTCTACAACCACCATGGAATTTCCTTCCATAAACTGTTTGCCTTTGATTAGCGTGAAGGTGGGGGCACAGATTATTGGCCTGTGATGTTCATTCCTACTTCCTCATCCCACTTGTTGGAGTTTTCCCTAACTTCTTCATGTCTGCCTCAACAGGAAAGCTCTATGTGCTAAATGCCAGAAAGGTGTCAAATTCAATTTCTTCCCCTGGCAATGCCCATCTTGCTTCTCTCACCCTTCATTGACTTTTCCTTTGCTCAGTTGGACAGTGCTGACTTTTCATTTCCTTTTTTATCCCCAGTTCTATGCAGTCTGTTCTCTGAGATTCTCTCTCTCCATGTTCCTTTTACCCTAACTGCTATGTACATATTTTTACATCATAATCTTATTACATACCATATGATCTTCAAAAAAATATAAAATGTAATGGGTTATATATGAGATATACTAATTAATTAAACTTTAATAGGTACAAATGGAAAAGCTGCAGATATTATTATCACTATTGTCCACTAAGCTTTATAGTAACAATTTATAATTCTGTGAAACATGTGATATGTCACTGATATGAATGAAAAAAATGAGTGCTAACTCTTGATGAAGTGGCTATTGTTTTTCATTATAAAATCAGACGAGCTTACAAAAAACACTTATGGTTAGCAGGATTTCATGGTTATTTGTAGAAGTGGGAGCTGTATTAGCAGGAATGACAACATTTTCTGAAACTAGTAAATTATCATAGTTATAGACTAAATGTGCCCCCCTAAAAGTTATATTTTGAGTCCTAATACCCAGTGTGACTCTACTTGGAAACCAGCCTTTAAGGAGACAATTAAGTTTATATGACATTATAAATGTGGGCTATCATCCAATGTAATTGATGTTCTTATTAGAAGAGACACCAGCATCCAGAACTGTGAGAAAATAAATTTTTGTTGTTTGAGACACCCAGCCTGTGTTATTTTGTTATAATATCCTTAGAAGATAATATAATCATTACAGGATATTTCTGCAATGATGATTGTATGAAAGCCAATAAAAAGATATCAGTCTTTAAAACCTCCTGGTAATCATCACCTATGAAATGATTGCACATAACCTAATTAGACTGCATTTGCCACTACAGAAAGACAACGCCAAAGCTTGGGGTGGGAGGTAGTCAAGGTGGAATTCTTGTGTGGGAAGTGCTTGCTGAACTCTTCCCTTTAATTATGAACTGACCATATGAGAACTCGGTGTTTGTATGTGGGTGGGAGGGGGGTGTGTGTGTGTGCATGCACGTGGGGATGGGGGGACAGGGAAATGGATGGGAGATTTAAAAATAAAAAAATATAAATTTTTGCTTGAAAATTCATCATACTAAATTTAAATTTAAGTTTAAGTGTCTTCTCTGTTCTTCTTACTTCTAACATTCATGCTTTCTCACTTGAGTCAGAATGGCTGAAATCTTGGAGAGCCACACATGCAAGGAGGTCAGAACACATTCCATGAATCCCACCTCACACTAATACGTCAAGGAAATTTTCCATCCAGAAAGAATTCCTCTTATAAAATACAATATTTCCATGTAAATACTTGAAAGAAAAAAATTTGATGAATCTTTTTTTTGAACTGAAAACTGGTAATGTTATGTAACAAAGAAAATGCACCCACATATTTTGAAAAATGGGTTCCAGTTAAATTATAAATACTGTTTTTTTTCCTTGCCTATTAATTGTCTGGATGGATACACCCTAGGACTTGAGAAGTGCTGACTGCATAATATATGAGTTGAAACATCATAAAAGAATTTTCTGTGGAAATAGTTTAATATAAGATTTGACCCAGATGTGTCACAGGAATGTCTATCTGTGACTTAATTCCTTTATTAAGCTTTTATTTAACACAAACAATGTAACTGCCATATTATATAACAGAAATGAGAGAAACGAAAAGCCTTAACCATTAACATACTGATTACATAGGCAACATATTCAGGTTAATCTGTAAAAGATAAGCCATAAGTAACAATCATTTGTGTGACTTAATTTATATACATAATGAAAATGATTACAAATGAGTATAGAGTAACATTAGAATTTTTGGGTCTGGAGCTGTATTTCAGAAGCACATATACCATAAGCACCCTTCTCAACATGTCCAAGGTCAGAAACCTTGAATGAATACTTCTTTCTTCTTCTACCTTCTTATCTGTCAAAAAATGGGTTGTACTTTGAAAAGATTCTCATATTTATTTTTCTTTTTCCTTCCTATTGAGTCCAACATTCTCCTCCCCCTATGCCTGAATTACTTGGGTAAATTCTTTGTCTCCACTAAACTCCAGGAGTTTGCCTCACACCCATCCTTCCTTTTTCTAGTCTCTGCCCTTCTGAATCTTTACTCAGGTTTCTCACCTGTACTTAAAATTAAAGTTAGGAGGATCTCTATGGTCTATGGCATCTGGTTTAAAATTTTCTCTCTGACAATCAAACGTATCTGAATCTGGTTTTAGTTTTTCTTTATGGTCCGTTAATTCCCAACTCACTTTCTTCTTGAGAGTAGGTTTCTCATGAGTTTGTACTCATATCCTAGATCTATGTACTCTAGTTTTCACATTTTTCCTTCTCCTTCATTATAACAGCATTTATGCTCCTCTTCATCTGCTTCTTCATCCATTCTTCTAATTTTGGTTCATTTCTACCCCTTAGCACCTTGAATTCTCTGGTCTATGTTGGCCTCCTATTGCATACAAACTAAAAATTATGGAGTTGGAAATTTAATTTTATCATGTTTTGTTTCCATTACTATGGTATGTCATTTATAAGATATCTGAGAAGAGGGTCTATATATCTATAGCTATATCTATATCATCTATATTTTTATATCTATTCACACATGTATACACACACACACACACATATATAGTTATGTCATCTTTTATCTTATTTCTATAGTTATAGAAAACAAAATTTTTCTATAACTATCTGACTGATTTGGTTATAACTAGCATATGACTACATGGTGCCAAATTTTTACATGTAACTATATGCTTTGCATATAATGATGATGTATATGAGAATGTATTTATTTGAAGACTTAGGTTTGTAATATAGCATTGATGACACAGTGTTCATATGCTAGTCATTAATAACAACTGAACTGATTATTTAAAACTTTATTTGAAATATAATTCTGGTTAAGAAACCAAATAGACATGACTTTTAATAATCAAATAAACTGCATTTAGGGTGACTACATGAGTCCAGAGTAGATGAGGAGATACTGAAGATATACAACTATAAATACATACAAGCAAAGGTTTTTTATTTTTTTTAATGAGCCATTTAAGTATAAATTTGCTGAGTTCAAGCATAAGAAGGTGAGTTATTCAGATGACATACTCTCATTAGAAAGAAAAACCACTGAGTAGATCACAATGAATATTAAAGACAGCATTGATAATGTATGCCTCACTGATTTGAATCTTTAGGAAGATGATTAAGCACACTGCAAATCCATGTTTATGCATGTTGCTCTTTAATGAACTGAATAAAAATATGTGACAGATTAAAGGTACTTTCAGCATGAGAATTTAAAGTCCAGTTTGCTATTTTACCAATGTATATCATTTCCCACCTACGAGTCCCCTGATTTTGATCTTGGGTGGATAAAACTTCAGTAAACCTCTTTTGCCTCTTTTTTTTCCCCAAATAAATTTGGATGTATCATTAAATTTTCTCAATTAAAAAGAAGTTGGGCTTTATTCTCTGTCCTTTTATTTCTGTATCATATCTTGTGTTTATCTAGTGTTTAGCCTTTTCTCAGAGAATTTTTCTATGCATCATTGCACTTAATTCCTTGTGATAATTAAAGAGATTATTATATCCATATTATAGGTGTGGAAGCTGAGGCTCAAAAAATTAAATTACTTATGACCATATATACTGGTGCAGATGAGAGCACAACCCTTAGATTGTGATTTTTGCCTTTCAGTTCTTAAAATCTAATTGAGGATTCAGGATAATAAATAAATTAATTATTAAATTAATTTAGAAAGATAATACTACAAATATTTCAGTTCTAAACCAATGTAGGAGGGTGTTTTTTTGTTCCACTCTCTTCTAATTCTGAGTGGGTTTTTTTTTTTCCCTTCTCAAAATAATCACTGTCATATTTAAGCAGTCAGTGAATGATGACCTTAGAGAAGTGCCCGGTCTGATCTCAAGGAACATCTGACTTCCAAGAGGTGATCTCATCTCCTGTAGCTCATCAAATGTTTAGGCCTAAAACATGGTCAAGGTTTAAAAAACAAATAAATATCAAAATTTAGACAGAGGCAAACTGTCTCACCCATCTTTGTCTGACACAGAGCAGTTCTCAGTGATTTGAGAGAAGTGTGTGTGTGATGATAAAAAAAAACAGAATGTGCTTCAGGAAAATGTCTTTCACTATAATCAGTGCACCTGGAGGACTGAACTTTGCCAGGAATGGAGCTGTGGTTTACTGATGATCCCCAAATTGAAAGTAGGGGCTTTGACTGCCTGCAAAGGTTTATGTTCCCTCTATTGTCTGTAGGTTGAGTCAATGACCCCATTAATTGATTAACAAATTTTAAAAGCTAAGTTTATTGTCATGATAAAAACCTAGAAGAAAATCTTTCTGACACGTCAATGATATGTGTTTGTGATGGTGATGCTGACTGGTAATTAGATAGACAGGGTTACTGAGTGGTAAGATCCCTGGAAAAGCTTTACGTTCTTGAGAATTTCCTGTTGTCCCTGAACTTAGAGTCAGATGAAGAGGAGGAGGAAAGAATGTTTTATACATCTGCACTTCCACAGAGATTAAACATGTTGATCTGTTTAATTAGAACTTATTTTTAATTGTATTAAATTTTAATTCTTTTTTTCAAAAAATATTTCTTGAGCTTCTTTTCTGTCTCATACACTGTTGTTTTTTGTTTATTTTTGTGCTGGATAAATAAATTATATGAACTATATGTGTTGTTTATTGGGACCCTGATCCAGGGACCAGTTTAGTACTATGTGCTTTTCCAGTATTTTCTCACAATCTCCTGAAGCTGCTTTTGTGACTATTTCAATTCTACTGATGTGGCAACAGAGACACAGAGATCTGAGTTGGAATTTAATTGCTGAAGTTAGTTAAATGTGTTCATGGTTCTAAGAACCTAGCGAACTCTCTGGCACATTATGTGTATTAAGTAAATAACAACAACATAATAATAAACACTCAATTAAAAATGTTAAACTTTGGCAAATTAAGATATTGGATGGAGGACTTTTGTTTCTGAAGCTACTAACTTCAGAAAGGTGCATAAACAGACATTGGGGTCACAGTGTCTTGATTCTATTTCTAAATAGTATATAACTTGAACAAGTACAAAAACGGTCAAACGCAGTTTTCTTATGTTAGTCATGAATGTATAATACATACCTTGAAGTGGTTGCTGCGTGGAATGATAAAGGATTATATGGACAATGTTGTTAGTATAGACTAAACAGATCTTCAATAAATACTGGCTATTATTTTTATTACATTAGGTTCAAAGAAAACTTTTGATACTTTTATTTTTTTATTTGTTTACTTTTTGAAAATTAAACATTTTACTGTTTATGCTGTTTTAGTTGTCCCAGTTTTCCCCCCTTTGCCTCCCTCTCCCCAGCCCGCACCCCATTCCCATAGTCAATCCACACATTGTTGTTCATGTCCATGGGTAGTGGATATATGTTTTTGGTCTAATCCCTTCATCTTCTTTCAACCAGACCCTACTACTCCCCTTCTACAGTCAGTTTGTTCCATGTTTCTCTGCCTCTGATCCTATTTTGCTCATTTATTTTGTTCATTAGTTTCCAGTTATAAGGGAGATCATATGGTATCTGTCTTTCATTGACTGGCTTATTTCATTTAGTACTCTCCAGTTCCATCCATGCTGTCACAAAAAGTAAAATTCTTTCTTTTTTGCTGCTGCTTAGTATTGTGTTGCGTAAATGCGCCACAGTTTTTTTATCCACTTATCTACTGATGGACACTTAGGATGTTTACAAATCTTGGCTGTTGTAAACAACGCTGCTATGACCATAGGGGTATATATGTTCTTTTGAATTGGTGTTTCAGGATTCTTTGGATATGCAATTCCCAGAAGTGAACATGTGGGCAAAATTTCAGATATCTCACGTAGAGATATTTTTGCCTGCATATCTCCTAAGGCAAGGAAAACAAAGGAAAGAAAATAAACAAACAGGATTATATCAAATTAAAAAGCCTCTGCACAGCTAAAGGAACTGTCAGCAAAATGTAAAGGGAACTCACAGTATGGAAGAACATATGTTCCAGTGATAAATCAGACAAGGGTTTAATCTACAATATAAAAAAGAATTCATACGACACAACACCAAGAAGACAAACAATCCAATTAAGAAAATGGGCAAAGGACCTGGATAGACACTTCTCCAAGGAGGACGTTCAGAGGGCCAATGGACATATGAAAACATGGTCAACATCACTAGCCAGCAGAGAGATGCAAATTAAAAGCACAATGAGATACCACCTCACATCTACCAAAACAGCTATCTTTAATAACCTTACAAACAACAAGTGCTACTGAGGATGTGAAGAAAAGGGAACCCTAGTGCACTGTTAGTAGAAATGCAGACTGTTGCTGCCACTGTGGAAAACAGCAGGAAGTTTCCTCAAAAAATTAAAAATAAAACTGCCTTTTGACTCAGTGATCCCAATTTTGTTAAATTTGAAGCCTAGACAAACTGCAGATCAGGGTATGCTCTCCAATCCATTTTGCTCGTATTCTTATTAATGTGCTTCTTCCTTTTTTACTTAAATGGAACCATTAGGATTGTGTCCTAATGGTCAATAATTTTTATATAAAATCCCCTATCCTCCAGGTTATACCATATGAATTCTTTGAAATAGGCTTTCCTAAAATTTAGCATATGAGTCTGGGAAACATCTATTGGCTCCCTTATTCTACTATTACCAACTAGGTCCGTTCTTCCAAGGTTTCCTAATAGTCTGCATTTGTATTTTGCATCAGCCTCATTTTGGGTTTGATTTCATAGCCCCAAACTTGCATGCATTCATGCGTATGTGTGTGTGTGTGCATATTAACTATCTCTTTGTCATCTACTTTAATTTATGCCTATCTTTTTAGGTATCTTTGTAAGCTTCTTAAATCCTTTTTTAAGAAAAATGAAGTAGGTTATAAACAACAGAAATGGAAAATTTTAAAGTTCAGTGCAATAAATGGAACCTTTATCACTTCCTAATTTTCCTGCTTTTTCTTCAGTGCTTTAGTTTTGACTCAGTATTCATAGATCAAATACTTACTAAAATGCAGGGGTCATGTAAATAAAGTCATGTTGCTTAGACAACACAGTGTAGAAATTTGATCTTAAGGAAAACACAGTATTTAAGTCATTAATTTTATATTTAAATAAAAGTAAAATAGCATATTTAGAAAGATTCTTATCAACTTTGCTCACCTAATTATATCGTCTTTCTGCTTGTTTGCTGATAACTAGTGAAGTTATTTTTCAAATAGTTATTTATTTTTAGACAGAGGGGAAGGGAGGAAGAAAGAGAAGAGAGAAACATCAATATGTGGTTGTGTCTCACGTGCCCCCAACTGGGGACCTGGCTCGCAACCCAGGCTTGTGCCCTGACTGGAAATTGAACCCACAACCCTTTGGTTCGCAGGCCGGCATTCAATCCACTGAGCCACATCAGTTCAGGGCTTAGTGATTTTTGATAATATATTCAAAATAATGAGGTAACTTTATGATTTCAGATATAGATAGGTAGGTAGGTAGGTAGGAAGATAGGTAAATAGAGAACTCAGGTATACTTCAAAATATAAAGCTGAATTAGAGCCATGTTCTTTCACAAACTTTCCAAGCACATAGTAGTGAGTGTAAAATGCATTTAAAAATTTTAGATTATCAGGATTTCTCAATACAAAGGGCAGTGTTTTCTAAATCCTGTATTACATGTAGAAATCCAGACTATGACCTTGGCTTCCTGTAAAACATAACTCACTCTAATTCTGTCATCATGCCTTTCCCTCCCTCCCTCCCTCCCTCCCTTCCTTCCTTCCTTCCTTCCTTCCTTCCTTCTTTCCTTCCTTCCTTCCTTCCAGAAGTAGGACAGTTTTACAGTCTGGTTTTCTTTCTTCAGAAACACTTATCATGACCTCAACTTACCACATAAATCTTTTAGTTTAAGGGAGTTTTGTCTGAGTGAAGAGCCTATGTGTTTTCAGAAAAATTGAGGGTTTTTGCATATGTACATATGTATTTGAGCTAAAGATGTATATACTTATTTAACCTTTTTTGACATAAAATAAGACATCAAATGAGGAAGAGGAAACTAATTAGTTCAATCAAATCATTTTCTTCCAATGATTACATATCTTCCATAGCACACAAATTGCATGCATATGAATGAATGCACATGATTCAGTTTATGCTCCCTTGCAATTTGAACCTGTATGCCTTTCTTACAGTTTTTTTCTATTTAAAAGTTTTTATTTTCTTATACTTTATATACAAATAAACTTGACTGTTATTTAAGTTCTTACTATACTTGCCCTGATAAGATGTTACTACTTACAAAAATTGCTGTTTTATTTGTTCACTAGATGCTGTTAGGGCTATATTGCTGGGCTCTAAATTGTCCCAAATTGGCATCAAGCCAGACAGTATTGAATGATGTTTTAAACTAGTAAAAATATTATGGTTATTAAAACCAATTAATGTCCTTTAACATTAAATCATTGTTAACATTAAAATGAATTTTCATGCCCTATTTTCATTTTAGCCATCTTCGGTTCATTAGCAACTGTGTGCGGGAAAATATTCTGGGCTCAGTGAGTCTAAATCCGATTAAGGGAGTTGCTGGCTTGGAGTACTTACAGCATTCCACATGCAAGTACTCCGTGAACTCACCACAAGAGTTTCTGAGGGAAAAAAAGAAAATCAGATCTCTGTTCTTTCTTTTATTAAGAATTCATTTGAGGTGTGTGAGACATTTAACCTGTGATTATCAATACCAAAAACCTCATAACAGTTAATTATTAAATGTGTAATACATTTCATTTATGATAAATCCTTATTCTGCTCAATGTGCAATCATCTTTTTAATAAAACTATAATGGGAGTATCATCTTGCAATACACTTTTTTTCCTTAAGATTTGCCCTCACCCATAATTATAATAATTTGTTCTGTGAATCAGCCTCAAAGCTACTCCATGAGGTTGAACATTTAAATTCCAATAGTTTTACAGAAAACGTTAATGAAGGGCTCTGAAAATGGTTTTATAATAATGGTTTATTCACACTTCAAGAATATCATAAGTGCCCAGACCAGTGTGACTCAACTGGTTGGAGAATCATCCCATAAAATGAAAAGTCACGATTTGATTCCCTGTCAGGTGTTAGGTCTCTGCTCAGGGTGTGTACGAGAGGTAACTGATTGATGTTTCTCTCTCCCACTGATGTTTCTCTCTCTCTCCCTCTACTACATTCCCACCTCTCTAAAATCAATAAACATGTCCTGGAGTAAGGAGTAAAAAAATAAAATAAAAAAGGATATTGTAAGCCTCTCTAAAACAGTGACTTCCAAAGGCTAGTCAGAGGAATAGTGTTGGGATGATTATGTCAGAAAATCCTAAATAAATAAATATATATATATAAACATAATAATATATAGTATATGATTATGATATATAACGTATCATATATGCTATGTCTCTTTAAAAAGCCTACAAAGTGATTTTAATGAATATTTTAGGACCACATTTTGGAAAAACAGGTCTAATGACATTTGTACATTGTAGTACATGGTTCCCTCAGCTAGGTTTAAGAATTTAAGTTTAAATATATCTATGCTAAATGTCTCAATCCATTTCTGGAGTTTATATAGAAAGTATATGGCTCTGTGAAACTACCAAACTTCATTATAGTAACCACACACAAGAATCTTGATGTGGTTCTCATTCTTTAAGATCTAGAAATTCCTCAAGTTGAAATGGACTCAAATTTGGAGGATCATTTAGAGATTCATATGAAGTAAGCCTTGGTGTGGAGTCTTTTCTTATAAAGGAAAAAGCTATAATACCTTCAAACATCTGAAAAATATTTTTCTGCAGACTGGGAAAGTGTGAGTCCAGCTTTTATTGATATTTCAATAATGTTATACTAAGATATTATTACAATATATAAAAATAGTTAATAAAAATACAATAGGGTGAAGATTGACTGCAGGAGCAGGGGGTGGGTGGGGCAGGGGAGAACAATGGGAGAAAATTGGGACAACTCTAACAGGACAACAATAAAATGATAAAAAATAAAAAAATATATCCCCTTCATTAACTATGGTATAATACCATTAAGTAAAGAATGCACTTCCATCATCCCCCAGAACAAACCAGTTTTTATTTTTATTGATTGATTTGAAATGTCATAATGACACACACCTCTGTATTTCTATGGCATCCCCTATTATTAACATGACTTTGGTTATTTACCTTTAAAAGATATTTAATACTATAGAAGTTTTACACATACGTATAAACAAATTTGGGATAGAAAGGATACATTTTTTATGTAGCTTATCTATGCTATTGATGACATTCTTGTTATTTCATTATTTACATCAGTGTTTGGCAAAGTATACCTCTGTAGCAAAGCTACCTGTTGTAAATAAAGTTTTATTGAGACACAAGTATGCTCACTTGTTTATCTGTTATCTATGGCTGCTTTTACACAACCATGGCAGAGGTGAGGAGTAGCAACAGAGACCACACGACCTGCAAAACCTAGAATGTGCTAATGGTTTCTTTAGAGAAAAGTTTGCTGATGCTTAATTTAGGCAGCCAAGAGAACAAATGTTAAGTATATATTGTCTACATTACTAAACATCAAATTTAAAATAAAATATTAAGTATTTGGTTGTTTTAATATGCCAATTTATAACACAATATATATTATATTTAATATTGCAATAATCTGTTTTTCAGGCTAACAAAAGCTTGATAAATAGATAAATAACACCTGTAATTGAAGTGGTGCTTATTTCTGTTGTCAGAAATACAGATCAGAAAATACCACTTTGATATTTTAATATAAGTAAAGATATACTCCCACTGAAGAAAAAGATAAATATAAAATAATTACTAGTGCAAAAATATATTTTTGGCTTTCTTAAAGACTCACTGTAGAGTTCAACTTTCCCTCAAACATATAAATTTTTGCTTTTAAAATATACTAGAGAATGCCTTATTTTCCTTTTAAAATTATTGTTGGAAGTGTTAGGTTTCACATACTGTCTTTTTGGTATAAATTTTAAATAATAAAGCAGTAATTTGGAGACAACTGCAGGCTGTTTAGTTGAAGGCTTAGTCCTCTATCTTTTGATTTTAGCAACAGCTCTGAAGGAAGTGAACACAGTTATCATCAACTCCCAGGGGCACTTGAAAATGGGTGTGTGCATGTGTGTGTGTAAGAGAGATTTTTGCTGTTTTAATTACTGGGAAAAATTCAAGGCTTTGGAAGGAAGAACATCAAAAGTCTTGCAAAAGTCTTGCATAGCCTGTCCCAAAGAAGGAATACTTGTTTCTCCCAAAAATACCAGTAATGTCACATTGAGAAACACTGTAAATCCAGAGATTATTTATGAGAAAGTGCAGAAAGCTTTGAGATTACAAATATAAATCCACTCACGTTCAGGCATCAATTTTTATTATTGTCACTTAGTAAATGGATCTCAATTTAATGATTTTTCTAATGTGTTATTAAAAGTGTTTCCCATTATAACCCAAATAAATGGCAACTGATGTCAGATTTGCATTATACTTATATTTGGAAATGTACTTAATTATGATAATTGCTAATATTTCAATTGATGCCCAAAGCAACTGCACTTTCTGATGTGTCATTTAAAATACTATTTTGAAATCCATAAGTCAGTTATCTCCTTAGGCTGATCCTCTTCAAAATTAATTCCTTCAATCTAATTAGTTAGTGGGAGCTCTTTTATGAAAGGAAATATAAATGTTCTGATGATTTTTATGTTCTGTTACCAATCATTGTATATATTCCCAATTTTAAAAGTGTTTAGCAAGCCAAATGCATTAGACTATTTGCCCATGGTAGTGGTAACACAATTGAAAGCACTAAGAGTACATAGGAGAGGCCCATTCCAGTTTCAGTTGCTTAAAAAATTGCACAGGTGAGTAATTCTTCATCTGAAAACATTCAATGCAGAAAAAAATTCCAAAGGTATAACCTTCTCTCTGAATTGTAGTATTTTTTCCATAACTCTGTTCTTTTCTTGTCTTTAAAACAGCCCCAAAACTTCCTTTTTCCTCAATGAAATATTTGAACCAGGAGATCATAAAATTTTCACAACCTCTGTGTGTTTGTGACTTTCACATTTTCACATTCTGTGTGTGTGTGTGTGTGTGTGTGTGTGTGTGTTTTAGGGAAGACTTCAGTCTTTATTGTAAAGTAAGTTTCCAAAGAAAACATCAAAGATGGAAAAATTAATCTGTCTCTGTAAATAAATGGATGGGCCCTAAGCTTTGTAGCCATCTCGTTTGCAGCAGACGAACTATGACAAACAGACCCTTTAGCTACCCATCATTCATGTCATGAGTAAGTTTCAGCCTCTACCTATGTGCCATATAACCTCAAGAAAGACAAGCTTTCCATTATAAATGAAAAATGACTTTATTCATCACCACTGTGATAGAGTCAATTTTTAAGTTATTTATCATAACCATAACAAAAGAATAGCAAGTGTATAAATCAATGAGATTTTTAAGGAACTACATGTCATGAGTGCTAAATTGAAATTTAGCTGCTATAGGTCGTTCCCTTTACAACTTGCAAAAATGAACCATATCATTCATTCAACTAAATATTCAAATATAGAGAGGGCCTTGGGCTTGGGTATGCCTGCTTAGCCTTCTCCTCATCCCTCCCAGTTTAGGACTCCTGGTAGAATTCATTCCCCCTTCTCACTGGCTGCTACTTAAGATTGTTTCTTTTTCTTTTTCTTCTTCATCTTTCTTGTAGTGTCCAGAATCTCAGGTGTTTATTGGTGTCCATTTCTTGAGTCTTGGGCCAAATTTGTCTTTTGGGACAGAAACAGGTACTTGTGAGAAAAGAGGGCAATTTCCATTCTTGTCACTTTTTTCCCCAGATACAAGCCAAAGCATCAAATTTCTTCATAAAATTTCTTCATTTTTTCATCTGGATAAGATTTTAAAATATATACTTCTTAAAAAAACCATTTTGTATATTGAGACTCAACTTTGCCTTTCTTTAGCAGGGTTTTACAGAAAGAAAATGAAAAAGTAAAAAGGTGTTTAGTGATCATTAGAAAAATCGAAGCATCATTTGCCACTTTTTGCCTTTTTTCTCCCTTTGAGTTAAAAATCACAAAAACACTTCAAAAAAACCAGAAGAGTCAGAGGAGAACATAACACAACTTTATTCAAAACGTATTTATTGCCATGTGTCTATGAGGCACTGGCACCGGGGTTACAAGTCTAAGCAAAGATTAAGTCTCTGAGCTCATGTAATATACATCCTAATAGAAAGCATAGCTATTCTTTCATTCATTACCCCCAAATATGTATGTTATGATAACTTTGAGGTGGTTCTTAGAAGAAAAGCCTGTGGTTCGATGATATGGGAGTCCTGTGGGAGTCAATGAAAGATCTTATGGTTAAAAGATGGTGTGAGCTACGAAGAACAAGTAGATGTTACTTAAACCAATATGAGGAGGTGGAAAGTATAACAAGAAAAGGGGAACTCTGTGGCAAGAGGTAGCTTATTGAGTACAAGTAAAAGAAAATGAAAATGAAAAGTTAGTCTGCAAGTCAAAGAGCTAAATGCTGTCAGGGAGATGATGAGGCTGGAGAAGTAGCAAAGGGATCACACGGGGCTTTGAGGAGCATTTAAAGAACATTGGTCTAAATCTGTGTATGGAAAGGAGTTAGCATGATCTGAATTGCTGTCCCAAAAGGTCTACTTGAGGCAGAGTGGTGAACAGCCTTGAGGGGAATGATAATGGAGGCTTTGAAATGAGCCCAGAGGCCGTTACAGGAGCTCATGATAGGAGCTCGCTTGGAGGTGAAGAAATGTGTGGAGGGTTATGTTAGATATTAAAAAGGAAAAGGAACAGGCTAAAGAGCAGAATGGCAGCTAGAGAGGAAGCTCTAGTGAATAACAGAACATCTTATGTTGTTTTTAATATCAGAAAATTGAACATACTTAAAAGTCATTGAGAAGGATCCAATTAAGAGAGAAGAGGAGCTTAAAGTATAAGAAAAATAACAGATTCTTGAAAAAGCGGGCATGGGGGTAGAGGTGAATTCTGGGGAACGATGCTGCTGCAGAATCCTCTCACCCCCCCACCTCTGTCTCAGCGTTGCTGGGACCCCATGTCTCAGTTTAAGAGCCACAGCAAGTGATTCAGAGATGGGAGAAGGTACTGAAACAGTAGATGTGGAGGCAAGATAGAAGGGGACTTTAGTTCTAGATCCGAGGCTGTATATATTTGGGGGAAACTTCCAGAATACACTATCCTATAGAAATATTTTTATACAGTAAAGTACATGTGGGGTACACTATTATACTTCAAAAATATTCTGGGTTAAGTATTCTGTGTTGGGCTTGCATTGGAAACTGGTTAACTTTATCACTGTTCTCCTCTACAAGAAGCAAACTCACGAAGAACAATAGATTTTACACAACTCCAAGTAAACTTAGCTTTTATGCAGGATACAGGGCAAAAACAACATAACACACAGAGTAACAGCATAGCACAAGTCTTGCACCTTCCAGTAACAGCTTTCAATGTCCCAGCCATTTTGCCCTTAAGATGTGTGTTGTCACAAGAGCTAAACTAAATAGGTACAAATAATTGTAGTTCAGAGAAGCTGTCAAGTTTATGTGACCAGCTAAATATGCAGTCCCTTCAGGCATCATGGTTACATTCTTCTGGGGCAGCACCATGTCATCAACACCATTAACTCAGAATTTGATTATTGCTGCTTGGTCTAGTGTGTCTTCTTTGGCGAGTTTCTCATTTACCTACAATCAGGCAAAGGCACACACCCAGCCATTCCTTGAGAGAATATTGCAGGAGAATTCAGCATGTTTCAAATCCTCAGAATCCCTGAAGCTGGAAGGAGCCCTCAGAACCCTGCTACTTCTGAAATTGCTAAGTAATGATTAGTTATATATAAAATTTTATATTTCCTAGATATATATATTTTAGGAACTTGACATATGTCATTACTAAGAGCAGGAATAAGTCTATATATTAAAAATATTTCAGTAATTTTTCTGATGTTAAAATATTTTTCTAAAGTCCTTAGATATTCTTTTATTAGCAATTATTAATTCATTAATTTATCATTTTATTCACCCAAACAATTATTAAAGAGCTATAGTGTACCAAGACTAGAGAGTGTCATGTGTCCTCAAGAAGATTTTCTCTAGGGAATATAAATAATCATGATAAAATGTCCTTAGCTTAATTCTCTTGCTGAATTGGAGGGAATTTTTTTCTTTCTGCATACTATGTCAGGAATGTGCAGATATTAAATAATAAGCAAAACTAATAGTGATGAAAAACATTTACATTGTAGAGAAATGTCTTATTTTTCCCATCAAAGAAATGTCTGGAGCTGCCATGGCTATTGGGTGCCTGGTGTGGTTACTCAGCCAGCCTTAGCTTGTGGCTTTTGTCATCACATTGCCTCATAGCTGCAAAATAGCAGCTGTTCCTCCAGCTTGCATTCCACAAAGGAAGAAGGGAATGGATGAAAAGTGAAATGTACAGAGGCATGTGTTAGCTATGCCTTAGAGATATCACCATTCAACAACTTCTGTTTTTATCTCATTGACTGATACTGCATCACATGACTGCATCCACTGCAAAGCATTGTGAGAATCTAAACATGTTGAGATAGATTCACTGATATTCTTAGCAAAACTGGGGATTTGTCAAGGTTATTAGATAGACCACTCCAAATGACAACTGTGCTCATCGTATTATTTCACTGGACTATTTTCTAAATCAATAGTATTTAGGACATTATATTTGTTAGAAATAAGCAACTCCTTATGTGTTCATACTAAGCTCTATTACTATAATAATTTATAATATAGAAAATTAGAACTTAGATTCTGATACTCGCAAAGACAAAAACAGTTATTTAAAAATTTCTTTAATTGTGACTTATAAGTCTTAATCATTTTATATCTTTCTCTTCTATTCAGCTTTCCATTTAGAAGATTTGACACTCAATAACTTTGACTAAGAACACAAAACAATGGAAGGGCATAATATTGACATGCAGTAACCTACTCTAGTTTGGCTGAGTTATGTACAATGATATATAATTTTTTTCTTTCCTTCATTAACATACAGAAGAATAAGATGATTAGATGTTAGCTTTTTAAACAACTTTATATTGAAAATGACCATTTATAACAAGAAAGTCATTGGCAATCAATATTTTCATAATATTTCCATTTATTCCAATAAAATTAAATTTCTAAAAGCTTATGATCAATTTTTTGTATGACTTACTATTACCAAGATATTTTTGTTGCATGTACCAGGAATTGCCAGTGTCTTGAAAGCTTATAGACTATAGTAGTGATAAAATTTCAAAATAGCAAATGATTTCATAAGTGCATTTATTAAGAGAGCATACATCTACATTTATATTTATATATACATCAGACAGAATACATAATACATAAATAGAAACAAACCTCTTTGTTACTGCAACTCCTTAACAATATGCACAAGCTCTAAAAATAACTGATAGTGTGCAATGCCATGCATTTGGGTCTGTTTTAAATTGTTATTCCTGCAATAAATTTCTAAAAATGCTGCCTATGTATTGAAATCTATATGTAGATTACTGATAGATTCCCTTAGTGAAGCAACAGGTAATTATTTTAAATGATCTCTAAGCAAGGCGCATAAGGTTTAGAGAAAATCAGAGATAGGATACTAACATCTCCTAGAATTGGAGGAGGCAGGACAATCAGAAATGGCTGGTTGGTGATTTTTATACCTAAGTACTAGTGGTCTTTCTACAGCTAGGTTGGAGATAACATTCAATGCATTTGCAACAAGGAAAGCAGTGTGCCTACACTGCATAGAAGAATATATTCTAATTTTAGGTACCGTTGGATTGAATACTGCATCTTCCATTAGTCTGTGAATATTTATTTAATCTTTCTCAGCCTAAAT
The DNA here is from genome assembly GCF_021234165.1 of Pteronotus mesoamericanus. Taxonomy (NCBI): domain Eukaryota; kingdom Metazoa; phylum Chordata; class Mammalia; order Chiroptera; family Mormoopidae; genus Pteronotus; species Pteronotus mesoamericanus. Next base: position 25,365,940 of record NW_026555245.1, on the reverse strand, counting down.
ACTATTGCAAAATCAGTGTGAGGATTAAAGTGGGACCAAACAGAGTAACTGGCACATAATAGGCCTTATCAGCACTATCTACGGTGACTCATCTAGTCCCAGAGCTCTAAATGTAGTCTGTAGGCTAAATGTATATCTTTAAACTGAGGCTCTCTCCTGAACTTCACCCTCTTACTTACAACTGCCTCTTCAACATGTCTACTTGGATGTCTGATGAACACTTCAAATCTGTTATGGTCAAAACCCAATTTCTGATCTAACACCCTTATCCAGATTTTCCTCAACAGAAGCAATGGCAGGCCTACTCCCTTTGCTCTGATTAAAACAAACAGAGTGAGTAATCTTTGACTCCTTTTCTTTTTCCTATCCCAGAACTAATACTCCACTAAATCTTATTAACCTTACCTTCTAATTTTACCCAACATTTTACGACTTCTCAGTCTCGGCTGTTGCTATTTTCCTGTAGGGTCACTGTTATCTTTAACTGGCTGTGATAACAGCTGCCTGACTAAGTAAGTCCTCTCCAGCACTTGCCCACGCCCACTCCCCTCCAAAGTCCATGTGTGATTGACAGGCATTCGAATCCTGTCGGAGCTCTGTTTTGCCCTAAATACTTCAGTGCCTTTCCATCACACTTGGAGTTAGAGCCAATGTTATTACAGGTTCCCACAATGTTCTAGATTACTTGACTTCTATGTTGGATCTTTGACTTTCTGTACTTCTACTTTCCCTCTGGCTCACAATGTTCTATACCTGTCTTCTTTCTGGAGCGTAGCAATGGTACACACACATCATCGGGGTTTCTGTATCTGCTATCTACATTGCCCTGGATTGCTTTTCTATCAAATGCCAGGATGGTCTGCTCCTTCACCTCCTACAGTCAGAGGATTTTATCCCCATCTCAGAGAGGCCCTTCCATGGTGTTTAAATAAGAGTTCCTCTCCCCTCCCTACTCTCCTCCATACCACATTACTTTTGTTAACTCATTGTTCTTAATAGACTATCATCATGTGACCTAAAATATATTTTACTTACTAGTATTTACTTGTTTATTTATAGGGTCTTGCACATGGTAGATGCTCGGTAATGCTCATTACATAAATATATGTGTAAATAGAAGCACTAAATGTAAACTTCAGCTTAGTCTTTCTCAACCTATTTCATTTGACAAAGTGGTCATTTCTGTCTTCATGTTCAGCTTTAGAAGTTGGTAGTAAATAATAAAATTATGAGGTGAATCTTTAAATTTTAAACTAAATTTATTGGCTCATTACATCCTATTTATTAAAAAGAGCCATAATTATGTGAAATATATAATACATTAATGAAAATTTAAATATTATGACATAAAAGCTTTGAAATCTTCTCATAATATTTAGTTAATGTTTAGCCTTTTATAGGTTTGTGTGCCTATGTATACAAAGCCCAGGCATAAGATTCCTGAAACATCTGTTTTTTTAATTTTTTCCTAGACTTATAAAATGAAATCCTGTATATCTAACAGTGAACTATATTTAGAAGTCTCTGAAGAAAATCTTTTTCTAAATAACCATCAAAATTTTGTACACTAAATAGAATAGATCTCTATCAGCCTTCAAAATAATTAGGTGAATCTGAGTGTGTTGTCAAGAAAACAAGTATATATATAGTTGTATGGGGATAAGGATACGATAAGATTGATCTATTGAGAGAGAGAGAGAGAGAGAGAGAGAGTTATGTGGGGATAAGGATAAGATGAAGTTTATGTGAAATGGGTCATAAACTTTCCATTATGTTGCACTTTTAGACCTTAAAAATTAAAGAATGAGATGATACTTAAAGTAATAAATGACATCAGAAAAAACATTTGACTTTTTATGCACAGGCACATTATCCTCTGAGGGTTTGAGCAATTTATCACTTAGCACATAGAGAAAGCCATTACTGACGCCTGGGCTATTATTTCTTCTTTCATATAAATGCTATGTATTTGTTCTTTATGTTTTCACTCTTAATGATATATATGATATATAATGATAATAATGATATATCTTTATATGACATATATCATTATATCATATATGATATTATGTATCATATATGATATAGCATATTATCATTATATCACATATATGATATACATCATATATCATATAAATATACCATACATATATCATTATATATCATAGTATATGATATATCATTAATATATCATTAATATATCATATATATCATATATATCATTAAGAGTGAAAACGTAAAGAACAAATACATAGCATTTATATGAAAGAAGAAATAATAGCCCAGGCGTCAGTAATGGCTTTCTCTATGTGCTAAGTGATAAATTGCTCAAACCCTCAGAGGATAATGTGCCTGTGCATAAAAAGTCAAATGTTTTTTCTGATGTCATTTATTACTTTAAGTATCATCTCATTCTTTAATTTTTAAGGTCTAAAAGTGCAACATAATGGAAAGTTTATGACCCATTTCACATAAACTTCATCTTATCCTTATCCCCACACAACTCTAAAGCTTAATCAAGGTTGCTTTAAGCAACAGAACAGGACACGTACACACAGGTAGGCACATACTGTTGGTTGATTTCCACACTTCTATTTTTCCTAGCCTTTTTCCAATAGTTGTACAAGATATGGCCACATGACCCAGCTCTGTCAGTGAGGTTCAATCAATATCATTGGCTTCCACAGAAGTTTTTGGGAAGGGACAAAATCAACTGGTATTTCCATTTTACCTTTTTATCCTTTCTATTTCTTACTTCCTGGAATATTGATGTGATGCCTCCAAATCAAGTGTAACTTGGATTTTGCTACCCCGGTGCTCTCATGGTAAATGCAGCTTCGGCTTAGTTGCCATAAGTGGGGAGAGAATCAGCAGTGTTGGAGGGGACATGCTACTCTGTATGGCAGCCTAGAAGACGCTAAGATTTGGGCATCATCGCCTGTTTCTCCTGCCTTGGATCCAAGCTCAGCAGAATGTGCCTGGAAAATGCATGAGTAGCTTCCTGATTTCTCTCCTTTTGGGCAATGAGAGTAGTTTCTCTGTAGGTCAGTTCACAGTGCTGTTCTGTGACGCATTCCTTGAGCACTACCTTAGAGCCTGCTTTTCCATTTCTTCTCATAATACTGTGAATAATTTCCAACATATTACATAAGTCAAGGCCTCATCCAGAGAGAGAAACTGCACAGTAATTTGAACAGAAAAATTTTAATATAAAGAATTATTAATGATAACAGGGGAATTGAAATAATAGTGATTGTCCAGTAAAGAGTAAAGATATCTCTAAAGAATTAAGGCCTAGAATATATGAGGGGCGGTTCCTACCCTTAGGGCTAAGATAGAATACCTGAGAAAGAAACACATCTAAAAGATGACCTTTTTCCCTAGGATTAGGATCCAGGCCTCACTGAGAAGATGTGGTCATGGTCCACTGGATGAAGAAAGTTGTTAAGCTGTCATGCTAGCCAGACCTGCTGGTAATTCACCTTCTGGGATTCCTTAGAAAACTGCCCTCAAGAGGGTGTCATGTGCTGCTGGCTCCTGTCACGGTAGCAACTGCACACACCTCAGGAGCCCGGCCTGCAGAAACCCCATGCAATGAAGGAACTTGTTGAGAAGAGCCCACTGGAAGCAGGAAGAGAACCCTGAACCCCCATGTGCCTCAGTTCCCACTATTGATACAGCAAAGTTAGCATCGTGCCAGGTGGCAAAGGAGAAATTATTTAGAGCCCAGCTCTGTTATCGCAGAATAGGTGATGAATACTGCATTTCAGGATGGGAGGCAATAAATCAAACAGTAGCACACACCTGCACCTGAATTCTGCCTTAATCGCCATGTCAGAGCCTTGCTATGGGTAGTTCTTCATCCACGTCTGCGTTACAGATCTCCTTCTGCGTTTCCCGCCTCACAGCTCAGGAGCTACCTCCTCAATAAGAATGTGTGCATTTATTTGTTTCATGAGTTGAGTTGTTTCTTCAAAATTCATTTGTTAAAGTTCTAACCCCCAGTGCCTCAGAAAGTGAGCTTAGGAGACAGGGACTTTACAGAGGTAATCAAATTAAAATGAGGTCACTGAGAGTGGCTCCTCACCCAACATAATTTCTGTTCTTATAAAAAAGGGAAGATTTCGACACAAAGACACCCAAAAAGAAGAAGATGTGAGAGATTGACAGAAAGTGGCCTTTTGTAAGCCAAGGAAAGAAGCCTCAGATAGATCTTTCCTTAGACCCTTCAGAAGGAATCAACCCTCAGGACACCTTGATTTCAGACTTTTAGCTTCCAGAACAGTGAGACATACATTTGTTTCATCTACACTGTTTGTCATACTTTGTTATGGCAACCCTAACAAACTAATACATTAGCATGCTTTAGGTTATCAGTATCATAAATGTGGCTTCAACAATTACTGCTTGTTTTTCTCATACAAGAGAAGAACCAGAGTAGGTGATCCAAGGTTTGGTTCTGGCTCAATGAAATCAAAATCCTGGAGTGGCTTCTCTACAGGACCCATTGCTTCCCCTCCCTTCATATCACAACTACAGTAGTTCTGTGTATCTTGTCCTCACAGGGCAATGTCCAACACAGGAAATGAAGAGGGGACTGTCCTCATGAGACTCTTCATCAGGGAAGAGGATCTTTCTTAGAAGCATCTGTGCTCTACCTCTACTGCCCCGACAGGTTTCTCCATTAATGTCTCAGTGTTGTGCTCCATACCCTGTAACCCTTGCTCACATGGAGACACGGGTTCTTCCATTATGTCAGGAGGAAGGGGAGTGCCCTTCCCAGCCATCTGAGCTAAAGTACTGAGTCCCTGCAGCTGCTGCCTCTCCCTTGGCCAGGTGTCATTTTTTTCCAACACTTTCATTTTCTGAATGTATGCTACTTTGTCAGTTTCTTGTGAGTTTATTGTCTCCCTTTGTTAGAATTAAATTTCCACAAACACTGGGACATATCCATTTTGTTTGCCCCTATATCCACATTTTCTGCGACAATAGAGCAGATGTTCCATAAAATATAGTTGACTGAATGGTTTTACTTAGGGGCATTTGAAAAGCATTACCCCCCCTTATATTCCCCTACAAGTAAAATGTGTTTCTCCTACAAGGAGCATTTACCCTTCTCTAATTTGTTCCATTTCCCAAGAAATATTTTAAGGAGCTGGAAGCCAGGCATCTCTTTGGAAACCATTTTAGTACTACCCCAGATATCACCAGCTAGATATCCAGGTTTGGCTGTGTATTGGGTAGTCCCGGATGTTCTTACTCAAGGGTACTAAATTGTTCCCACAAGAAGCTGAGCATCTAACATTGTTCTGCCTTTTGACGTTGGGGTTTATCATAAGATTAGCTTCTTGCTCCTTCCAAAAGTGTGACCATACACAAGTATTATATATCATACTTTGCTTTTTCATATGCATTTCACCCTCTCAGGAATGGCTTGGTAAGTTGATAAGATTCCCCTTCTCCATTCTGTGGCTTTAAAAAGTACAGGAAAGGTTCAATACCATTAAACAAAAAAAATCCCTCTTGTATTTGTATTGGAAGGGTACCAATCTCTTAAAGGGAATAAAAAGCCTCCTCCTCTTTTTCCCTCCACAACAAAAGTGACTTTTCAAATAACTGTAATTCATTCATTTATATAACAGGCCTACAGCCATTACCAGTTATGTGTAGCCTTTGTGCTTTTCATTTCAAGAGACATAAACTTGAATGACTCATGACCTTTTCCCTTGAGGATTTCATATCTCAGTGGAAAAAAAGTGAGAGATGTGTAAATAATAAATATCCAGTATAGTAAGCAAAATCTTAAGGAAAAAAGTGTACAGTTTGGTGGTGGTAAATAAGGTGATGTGAATGCTCAGCTCTGCTGTGCTCTTCAGGAAGGCTTTCTAGTACAGATAAAAGAGAAGTAATTAACCACCGATGAGTAAATAATTGGAACTAGGTTCTTCTTGTTTGAGATTTAGTGGAAGGCACTAATTTGGTTATATTGTTGCATAATACATTTCCCTATAATTTATTGGATTAAAACATAATTTTATTATACCTCATGGTATCTGTGAGTCAAGAGTTTGAGATGCGCTGGGGGACAGTGATGGGGATGCAAGAGTAAGGAGCTGGAGCCGGAGCGGGTGGGCGCTGGCTTGGGCCTCTCTGTTCCTGCAGTTGATAGGCTTTCCCATGTGGTCTCCGCATGGGCTACTTCGGGCTTCCTCAGAGCCTGGCAACTTCCACAGTGGCTTGGGCTCCAGCAAACAAGGTAGAGGATCACCTTTTCTAACTGGATCACAAAAGTTATGCAGTGTCACTTCTTCCTCATTTGATTGGTACAAGGGTGTCACAAGCCTGCCTAGATTCAAAGAGTAGGGAACAAAGACCTCTCTTTTCAATGCGAGAAATGGCAATGGTCATGTTGTAGATTTGCTTTTTGTGATAGGAGACATTGTTGCAGCCATTTTGGAAGTAAAAATTTATATCCTTCCCCCAGACAAAATACATACAACCTCTTCTGTAGGACACCTTCTTCGACCCCACTTTTTTTGCAAGAGTATCAGGCTTGAGGTCTAATATATTTTTATTTAAATCATGTCCATGTGTGGATAAAGTTATTTACACACGGTTCCTAAGATACAGCTCCTTGAGGATCATTTTTGTTCATTGGAACTCTAAATTACAGATTCATAAGATAACCAATGTAGATCATTCAATTCAAACAGAGAAAACTGAAGACCCACAGCAATTGCAGGTAGATAGCATTTAGGACATCCAGCTGAGCGTGTGTTGCCAATTTCTTGATTAGGTCTCGCTCCTGCTCTCCCCTTTGGCATCTCTTGGCAACGCCCCTTGGGCACCATTCTCATTCCATAAGGAATGGCTTGTGTGTATAAATGAGGAACTTTCTCAGACTGTTTCCTGACCACAAAGTTCAGAAGTCCAAAGGCCTCTTTTCATTTTGCACTATGTCCTTTTCATTTCAACTTGGCATTCTTTTTAAAATGTGGTTCCGTGTACTGTATCAATTATAATCCACTACCTTAGACAAAATTGGCATCCACAAATCTCTCTGAGGTAAGCCCTTCTCTGTCTATCTTGGACTGTGCAGTAGTTTTCTATTGTAGCTAAATCCAATTAGCCACAAATTTAGGGGCTTAATATAACACAAAGTTCTTATCTTACAAACTCTGGAGATCAGAAGTCTACAATTGGCTGTGCTCCTTCTGGAGGCTCTGGTGGATAATCCATTTCCTTGTCTTTTCTCGAGGCTGCCCACATGCCTTTGTTAATGGCCCCAAGCCAATGCAACCTCTGTTTCCATCGCTGTAGCTCTCTGATTCTGAATCCACTGCCTTCTTTTTCCCTTGTAAGTACTCCTCTGGTTTCATTCGCATGTCCCAGATAATGCAGGATTCTCTCCCCATCTCAAAACCCTTAACGTAAATCGACAGAGTCTCTTGTGATTTAGGTGACGTATCCACAAGCCTCCTGTGAGGCTGCTGCAGGAAAACTCCCCATAGAAGTCCTATGATGTCATTAAGGGAAATCTGTGACACGTGTCCTTAAAATGCTCAGACACATTTGGTGATTGTGATATGCCAATGTTTTCTGGGTGGGGAGGAGGCTGAGAGAGCCTCATATTAACCTCACCTACTCTGAAATTCGGCCCAGGGTCAGTCATATTCTCAGTTCTGAATATTGGACATCCTTTAGCTTGCTGTGTCTAAGTTAATATTTGGAAATTATTCTAGATAACATATTTTCCAAATAAATATTCACTAAGGAATAAAACAAAGAATAAAACTTACAGGACTGGGAAAAAAATGAACTAATGTTAAATACTTCCTAAAAGTATAGACTATTCAGCTTGGCTTCACAGGTGCTACTAACAGAATAATTCCATTGAACATTATTTCTGCTGCATCACATTGGAAATGCACTGTGGTACAGTTCTGCTTCAATTGCTTTCTCTTGGGTATTGAAAACTTTGCCCTGGAAAATGAGAAAACCAAGTGATGGAAAAATTTCACAGTGTATGGATGAATGATAAATATATTTATTTTAATGCTGGAAATAAAGGCTGGTGGAGAAGTCAGACAGAATACAGGTGAAATAGTGTTTGTATGTCACCAAAATATATTTAGAATTGTTGGTGATTGCCTCATTTATAATAAAGCAGATACATGATTCTCTGATTTTGATAAAAACTGATGTACTCTTAAAATTCCTAATTGATGGAGATACTGGGTAAGGTTAAGAATGTAAACCAGGAAGTACCTCCAACATATCTATACATAGCATCCTGTGATTTTCAGGTGTCATCGATACTTTCCTGTTCTCCTAGTTAATCTCTTCAGACCTTTTCTCCATTCATTGCATGTTGGTTTGTACAGATTTTTTTTTTTCTAAAGCCAGGTCTGCCTATAAAAAATCCTAACTATTCTCTAGAAATAAAGAAATGTTAGTATCCATCAAAGAGGATAAAATAATGAAATTTGTATTTATGTATTTTGCAGCAACAAAAGAAGCTTGAAAAAAACTTATCATGGATCTATCTTTCCTCTGTATTATCTGTTAGAGAGTAAGCACTGGAAAGACAGGACTTCGACTTTGTGGACTGTGTGTATGTGTGTGCACATATATGTGAAAGGCCTCCAGTTTAATACTGGGGCATAAAGGCAGTTAATGCACAATCTAAACAGAGAATTTGCCAGTCGGCGTACACTACAATGGGCTCAAAGGTGATGCTCAGAAACTGATATGCCACCAACAAAAACCTAATTCTCTTCTCCATGAAAGTTACTTAGTGTAAGTCAGATATCAATTCTACACTGAGTACTTTTGAATTAAAGCTCTTTGCAGAAGGGAAAATATGTTGGAACATTCCTCCTTCTACTCTAAAAAGGTGGTAATAGTCATTTCTCAACAGAAGAAACCAACTTGACCCTTTGGGACTGCTTTGACCAAATGTAAATGGTGAATTAAGCAAGGAGATACAAGCCAACATGCTCTTATGCAATTCTTTCAAGGTCAGCTCAGTCATTGCTTACCAAGCTGCTGGGAAATGTTCCAACTTAGACCCTTTTACTGACTGTTAAGTTGAGAGAAATGAGAGACTAAATCAAAATGGTAAGAGAGGTGGGGAGAGATGCAGGTGGTAGAAGGACAGATTGGAGAAGTGAGATCTAAATAAATTTTCAAAATATTTGTAATACAAGTAAATATTCTCTATATACATAATATCAAATATAGAACTATTAAGCATTATTTACCTTTTATTACATTGTCTATATTCTTCCTTGAACATCAGGCATGTTAAGGGACATACAAAGGACCTTTATTAAAGGTCACTGGAGTCCATGGTGGAGTTGGTAGGACAGTGTTGGGTGGGGCTCACAAGGTCACGGGGTTGCTTTGGTGACTTGACTCTGCCCCAGTGAGTTTTCATGTCTCTGGCAAGCTAGTCCAGACATGCTCCTTATGATGAATGCAGATGTGTAAGAGCATGCAAACCTAACCTTTTAGGCATAGGTCAAGATTTTATTTTTGCACATTTGTTAATATCCCATTGATTAAAGCAGGTTACATGGCCTCTCTGAGACTCCAGTTGCAGGGCTCTGTGGATACAGGGGACAAAGAAAGCGAGGCTGTCAATACAAGTCCCTACTGCACACAGTTGTTTAAATCCCTCCAGCCATTTTCTAGGGCCCCAAAGCTTACTTATAGATCCAAAAAATCCAGGTGCTATCAGTAATTCCTTAGATAACCACCCCATTTTATTTTCACAGAGTAACTCTTTAGGTCCATATGTTCTATTTACAAAAGACAAAGGTGTCAAGGCAAAGATATATAACAGACCTCAGTGAGCATCAAACCAAATCAAAGCTCTTAATATTATTAAAAGAGCAGAGAACTGAGAAAGTGGAAATTACTCCTAGTTGGAAATAGGCAAAATAGTGATTATAAAAATCAATAGTTAGGGAGAAAAGTCGGGAGTAGAGAGTCTGGTGTATAAATAGCTGGCCATCAAGTCCTGGTTGTATTGCTGAATCTAAAAGATGATTGAGTGTCACAAAGTAACTGCTTTTGTTTGATTTTTCTTTAAATGTTTAAATTTTTCAATATTAGCCAATTTTAATATACTTAACTCTTAATTTTCCCAATATAGAATGAATGAAAAAAAATCCATAGTTGAACAAAAATTGACTTCCCCGCTCAAGGATTTCCATGAACTCTTCAAAACTGGCAAATAAGAATATTTGCTGAACATTCTCATACTTGAAATAGAAATATCTTTTAATGAAGGGTCTTTGATATGACTATAGAAAACAATTTTAGACTGCACAGAGGGTGGAAAGGAAGGATAGTTGTTCGCTTAAACTATTTAGAGCACATAGGAATCTCTGATTATTTTATTAAAAACTACCAGAAGACCTATCTTAGGCAGAAAAATAAATAAAAGTGAGCAGCAAAGGTCAAAGCAGTATCAATCTAAGGAACTCTGTAGAATTACTAGATCAGCAGAAATATATGCTTGATTGACTTTAATAGCCTTGGCACTAACTAGCATCAGCCTAAAAAGATCCTCTCTGTTTACAGAAAAAATAGTAATAATCACTGCACCACTGTAAAAGCTTATCACACACATAGGCACACACATGTACACACAAACACACAGAGTACCACAGAATTGAATTAAATTATTTTCTAGGAAATTGAAACCAAGGTAAAGTGGGCTTGGGACTCAAATCTGAGAGAAGAAACAGGTAAATGCCTGAAAGATCATATATATGCTCATTTTAATTTTAATTTGAATATAATTCTAGTACTGTTCAGGATTATACTCAGTGGAAATAGTGAAATAAATCTGACTTTTGAAATTCTGGAAAGGAAACTATTTAAGATCTGAGCAGCACATACCATTTTCACTTAAATGCTAGCGATTAGCCCTATAAGTCATCATCTTTTAGCATTCTAGAAAAAGAAATTTCAAGTATTTCTTTTCTTCAAGCATAAAACATATAGACCACATCAAGCTTCCAATATAATTTTCTTGTCAATATTGACTCAACTGTCAGTGATAATTTTTGATCTCCAGGTGATCTGAAGCAGGATGAACTGAAAACTGAAGCTGTTTTTCAATATTAACCTGATCATAGCAAACCAAGAGGCAAGGCATTTTCTATCCCTTCAAGCTGCTTCTCTCCTGAGATTCTTATTGCAGGTGTATTTTATCTCTTGATCTTGAGACTACTATTCCCTAAATCAGAAAATGTAACATATTCACCTATGTGACACATCAATTCAGCCAGTTTGTTCCTGGTTTGACAGATTAAATAGAGAACAGGCTGCAATGGAAAACTGCGGTAATTGTTGCCGCATTAAATATCTTTTTAAAAAATTTTTTATATCGTTCAATTCCAATTGTCCTCATTTTTCCCCATTACTCTCCCTTGCCTGGCCCACACTCCACCTTCCTCTTTCAATCCTCCACCACCTCCCCTAGTGTCTCTGCCCATGGGTCCTTTATACACGTTCCTTCACTTGCCCCTTCCCCTTTTTTCCCCTATTATCCCTCTCCCCTCCCCTCTGGTCACTGTCAGTTTGTTCTTTATTTCCATGTCTCTGATTCTATTTTCCTTGCTTGTTTGTTTTGTTGATTAGGTTCCACTTACAGGTGAGATCATATGGTATTTGGCTTTCACCACCTGGCTTATTTTACTTAGCATAATGCTCTCTAGTTTCACCGACACTCTTGTGAAGGGTAGGAGTTCCTTCTTTCTTTCTGCTACATAGTATTCCATTGTGTAAATGTACCAGTTTATCGATCCACTCATTTTTTTTTTAAATCCTCATTGAAGGATATGTTTTTTATTGATTTTAGAGAGAGAGGAAGGGAGAGAGAGAGAAACATCAACGTGAGAAATATTGATTGGTTGCCTCCTCCCATACATACACTGACAAAAGATTGAACAAGCCACCCAAGTATGTGCCTTGACCAGGGATTGAACCCTCAACCTTCTGGTATACAGGTCGATGCCCAACCAACTGAGCCACCTGGCCAGGGCACTGATAACCATTCTCATAAGAACTGATGAAACAGAAATCTAACAGAAGCAGTGTTCTGCCATCTTTGTCTTCATTGCTGGCTCCATTGGGCATTTAGACTCTTTCCAGCACTTGGCTATTGTAAATAACACTGCCATGAACATTGGGGTGCATAGGTTGTTTTGAAATGGGGTTTCAGGATTCTTAGGTTATAATCCCAACAGTGGAATTTCCAGGTCAAAAGGCAGTTACAATTCTAGTTACATTTTGAGGAAATTCCATACTGTTTACCACAGTGGCTGCACCAGTCTGCATTCCCACCGATTGTACTAGGGTTCCCTTTTCTCCACAACCTCTCCAGCCCTTGTTTATTGATTTGTTTGTGATTGCCATTCTGACTGTTGTGAGGTGGTATCTCACTGTGGTTTTAATTTTTGTCTCTCTGATGGCTTAATCTTCATTTTTCTCTAGTTTTTAGAATTTACTTATCCTTTGTTAATTAAAAAAATCATTGATATCTTCCTCTATGATAAAAGTTATTTTGAATTGAATGGTGTTAATAGTATAGGTCTATTTCTTTTTGGGTAAGGAGGTTACCCCTAAGGCATACTTGGCTATATCCAGAGACGTTTTTTTCTTGCCCCAGTTAAGAGTGGGGTAATAAAGACAATGAATTGAGGTCAGAGATGCTACTAAACAACCTACAATGCACAGGACAGCCCCTCCTAACAGATATACCTGTTTTAATTGTTAATAGTGCCCACACTGAGAAACTCTGCTGTAAACAAAAGACAAAAAAAAGCAAATACTGCTGACCTCAATTTCTTCAGTCCCACATCCTCTGCCCCTAGGGAGAATGGAGCCTAAGGTTAAATCATATGTGTGCATTTAGAAGAAAAAAATGCCACTGTCACCATGGAGCTACAGAAGAGCATATAAAATACTGAATGAAAAGAATCCATTCCGAGGGAAGACAGAATAACAAATCTATCATGTGCGAGCATGGCTGGAGCACATAGGAGGCCCCGAGTGATGGGGGAAGTGTACAGCGGACACAGCAGTGAAGTAGCCACAAAACCTACCATTGGTTGATTGTGAAGGGAAGGATAAAGAGAAAAGGGAAAGAAAGTTTTTTCTTCTCTTTGTTTTTCTAGTTGTAGAAATACTAGTACTCAATAAAGGTGATGAAAGCTATGAATACAAAGGAATGCATATAGAAAAAGTAAAAGCCAGAAGAATCTAACAATTATGAGAAACCAACTGTGTTATATTTGGTAGATTGTATGAAATGTCATTTTATTCTCCTAACAATGCTTTTTGAAAATGAGACAATAAGCAAAGAGAAGCTATGTAATGCATCCAGAGATGTAGTCAGGACTTCGTAGGTCTACACATTTCCTCCAATCTCAAACATGTAAATCTGACTTTTATATAAAGGCTATTTGTCTGCAATGACAGTTCCTACCACCTCAGCCCCTTTACCTGGCTAGTGCCTACTCATTCTTTAGGTCTCCATTTGGATGGCTCTCTTTCCTGTAAGTTTTCTCTGCCAGTCTGAATAAAGCGCTTTTACAGGATGCACCCTGTACGTCTACAACCATGGCTCTGTGTTGCAATCTGTGACCACTCACTCTTCTAGAATATGAGCTCCTTCACTCTCTTATTCACTTGAACTCTAAGTAATTAGCATAGTACACAGCTAATAATATATGCTCCTATGTGATTAAATTAATGATAATGTGGATGCAGTCTTCCAAGGTATTTTAAATGTAGTAAACATATTTCAGAAAAAACACATACCAAAAAGGTACATAAAGGCACTGTGTTTCTCTAGCTGGGCACCCTAAGAAGGAATTGGAGTCTTCTAGCTCTACCATAATTTATGGTGTCCTTTATCTTACCTAAGCACCAGTAAAGTTGTACTTGAATTCTGGGGAGTATCAGATAGGAAAGGAGATCATTAGTTCTTTCAAAAGCTCTTGCTTTTAATTCCGATCTGTTTTTCTATCTTGCTGACCTAGAGTGTGTACAATAGAATGTTCATTAACTCCTTACAACTTCTACATTAAGGCCTAGAGCACAAAATATTCTTCCTCCTCCTTTCCTTTGGGCTTTACTCATGCTTTGACCACATGAATAAATCAAACAGAAGAAAAGTATCTCTACCACGGTACAGTGGTATGAACATATTATCTGTAAGTTCTTGATTTCATCATCAGTCCCTTATCTCCAATCAAAGTTTCTCCTCCAGACTCAAGAGTCAAAAGAAATGGCCTTGAACTCTTTGCCTGAAACGTCCCTCCCTCATCCTCATCATGATGTTAAACTGTGGAAGAGGAGAGTGTATCTATAAAGCTAATATGTGTGTGTGTGTGTGTGTGTGTAATTTCCCTCAAGAGAGTTGTCTTTGAATCTTTGTGGGTTTTGCTCGAGAAATATAAAATTACCCAAATCACCTGTCACTTGAGAGATGCATAATTGCTTGGTAACCAAGTGCACTTCTCCATCCATAGAATTGCCATGAAAATTTTTAAGTAATATAGAGACTCTGTACTGTAATTAGATGTTTTTGATATCTAGCACTATGCCTGAATTCTGTACAATTATTTATATGTAGAGTAGAATACAGCTTTAACTAGTAGCTTGAGGAATGTAACTTCAACCCTAAACTTCTAGCAAGGGGCAATTTAATTTATTCATGCATGCAGGCTATTTTTTTTTTTTTGTATCTTAAGATTGGCATGTTTAAATGTTGTTTTTGATATGATACAAATGAGCTAAAAACCTACAATTTGTTTTATAAGGCTGACAGTTTGACCAAAAAAAAATATGGCTTAAAGCCATCCTTAATAGACAGGTGCCATTTATTTTGAATTTCTTGAATAGGTTTGTGCCACCACTATAACTTAATATAGCTTTATGTTATAATATCTCAAAACTCTAATATACAGTTTGTGTAAAGCAAATTTGAAAAAGAGCTCCCTAAAATGGCAAATATATATATAACAAGATGATATTATCAAGGGCAAATGTTTTCTGAAAATAATGCCACTGCACTAATTCTCATATAAGGAGCTTTAAGAAATGCAATGATCTCATATTTGTCTTATTGTTAAAACTGCAGAAGAGGTGGCTTAACAAGTTTTTTTCACATCATGTGTGCTCTGTTAGATGCTAAAACAATTTTTTAAGTGTCATAATTAAAATAGAATGGTAGGTGCCCTGGGGAGACATTCACAGCTCTGTTTAAATTTAAGTGAAACTTCACAGATGTTAGACAAAATTTCTAAACCATATGCTTGTTTCTAAAGTCCTACTTGAAAAGAGATTTGCAAATTATTTTCCAAAGACTTAGTCAGTGATTCTGTTTTGTTTAATAGGTTTCTTTGTTAGAAAAAAATATCCATTTTAATAAAGCAAGAAAAATCTGATTGTGTAAGACTACATTTCCTAAATTTGTGTAACATAGTGAATTCTAAAATCTCCTTCACTCACCTTTGGAACTCAGGTGCCCAGAATAATCATAACATTTGTTTCAAAACACAATTATTATTGGTCAATACATGGCTAGTCTCATTTCCTTCCCCCTCTCACCTTCCCTCCCTCCCTCCCCCCCTTCCTTCCTTCCTTCCTTCCTTCCCTCTCTCCCTAATAATAATGAAATAAGCACTTGTAAACCCAACATGTGAAACAAAGCCAGGATCCCCAGATTATCCTACACTTAATTGTCTGTCCCTCTTATCCCTTCTCCCTGCCTCCATCTACTAAAGAAAACCATTTTCTTGGATCCTGTATTTATCATTCTTTGTATTTATTTTTATCTAATTTAATTGATATTTTTATTAATATGTATCGCATTTGACAAAAAACTTTAGGATTAGCTGATACAGTGGACTGTTAGCATTTTTTCTTAAACATGAAAGTTTTAAGTTTATAAAGGACTAATATTCCAAAATTATGCCTTTAAGTTAGCTGTCTAGAACATGGATCCAGGGAACCTGTGTATGACCGATCACTGGATTTCAAGCTGTGTTTCCAAACTCAAGAGACATTGTTCATCTTTGCTAATATTAATGCCAGTTGCCTGGTTCCAAGGTTCTGGGTGTAAAGCATGTGCAAAGTACAATAAGAAGGTAATAAAGATCGGTCAGTCTTTGGTTGAATCACCCTATGTTATTAACAAATATCCAACCTTGGTGAAATAATCCAACCTTTGGAAACTCATTTGTTTCCTCAGCAATTTAAGATATCAGTAATTAAGTCTACCTTATTGCAACTCTTGATTTCTCATGGAATCTCAAAAGCTATAGAATTTTTTAAATTTTTTATTGTTATTCAATTACCTTTGTCCTCATTCCCCCCCCATTACTCTCCCCTGCCCTGCCCAGCCCACCACCCTGCGCACATTCAATCCTGCCCGCTGTTGGCTTTCTCCCTGGGTCCTTTTTACATGGTCCTTGAAGTGACCCTTCCCTTTCTTTCACCTGTTACCCACCGCCCCCCTCTCCTCTGGTCAAAAGCTATAGAATTTTAAGAAGTTTTTTAGGACCCCAAGTTAATAAGTATCTAAGCAAAAGTTTACAGAATATGAAAAAAAAAAGCCAGAAGATACAGCATCTAAGAAAGAACAAAAATACTTTAAGATTATTATAGTAAAAACCTTATTGGTGTGTAAGTTGATAAGTTACCAATTTTGTTCACTTGCATTATCCAATGATCTTCAGAGTCCTTTGTGGCAGAAAATAAGTCATCATACTGTTTCTTCAAATGACTTCACAAAAATTCAAAGTCTAAGATAATCTGTATATTATAAAACTTAAAATCGTAACATTTTATACCTGAAATATTTTAGATTTCTAGGCTACGAAGTATAGTACCAGATAACTTCTCACTAATCAGAAATTCCCTGAACACAAATATTAGGGTTTGGATTTATCATACAGATCTTTCCAAATTCACAAGAATTTCATAAGTATATGTGAATTAAACAATATTTCTATAGCTTATGGAAACTATTTTGCTCTGATTATTTTAAAAAATCATTTCATGTTTGGCTAGAGTACTGTGTACATAGTGATTTTTTTTTCTGGCTAGCATTGCTAAATAAAATTGTAAGAGTTTTACTGTACATCAGGGAGATTTGATATATTCATATATTGTGACAAGATTTCCTCCATCTACTTAACTAGTACATCATCACCTCATGTATCTATTCTGTACTTTTTGTTTTTACTTTATTATTTTGTATGTGAGAATACAAGTTCTATTCTCAGCATTTTTCAATCATGCAACACAGTGTTTTCAACTACAGTCACTATGCTTTACATTATATCCTCAGGCTGCATTCACCTTATAGCTGAAAGCTTGTACTCTTATACCAATTTTTCCCCATTTCCCCAACCCCCAGCCTCTGGCAACCACTTTTCAATTCTGCTTTTATGCATTTAATTTTTTTTAAGATCCTACATATAAATGATACCAAGCAGTATTTGTTTTTCTCTTGCTTATTTCACTTAGCATAATGAAGGTGCATCTGCCCTGTTGAAAATGGCAGAATTTCCTTCTTTCTTTCTCACAGCTGAATAGCATTCCATGTGTCTATAAACATATACATTTTATTTATTCATTCATTCATTGATGGGTACTAAGGTTAGTGGATGTTGTGAATAACCCTGCAATAAACATGGGAGTGAAATTATTTCTTCAATATTCTGTTCTCATTTCTTTCCAATATATACCCAGAGGTGAGAATACTGGATAATTTGGTGATTCTATTTTTATTTATTTATTTTTTGTGTGGAACTTGCATACTTTTTTCCTGTAGTCTTTTTACTAATTGACATCCTCACTAACAGCTTCCTTTTACAGCTAAAGGATAAAGCTTCCTTTTTCTCCATATCCTCAACAACATTTTTCATCTCTTGATTATTTGATAGAAGGTGTGACTTGATATCTCATTGTATTTTTGATTTGCATTTCTCTAATGATTAGTGATGTTGAGGACCTTTCATGTATCAATGGGCCATTTGTATGCCTTTTTTGGAAAAAGTGTCAATTCAGTTTCTCTGCCCATTTTTTAATAATACATTTGTTTTGCTATTGAGTTGTATGAGCTCTTTATGTATTTTGATCATTAACCCCTGATCAGATATATCATTGGCAAATAGTTTTTTCTCATTTATTGACAGTTTCCTTTGCTGTGTAGAAGGTTTTCAGATTGATATGGTACCACTAGCTTATTTTGCACATACTGTCTTTGCTTTTGGTGTCAAATTTTAAAATTATTTGCCAAGACTGGTGCAAAAATAAAGACAAATGTATTTGAACAATAACAAAATAAATTTAAAAAATAGAAATAAAATAAAAAGTATTACCAAGACCATTGTCAAAGAGGTTTTTACCCTGTGTTTTCTTCTAGAAATTTTGTGCTTTTACATCTTATGTTTAAAACTTTGTTTTTAATTGATTTCTGTGCATAGTGCAAAATGCTTTTGAATACTGTCAGAAAACAAAACATAAGCTTATTTTTATAACTACAGGAAAAGGAGAATTTTAGGAACTGGGATGATGTCGATTAGAATGATGTCTTCATTCTTTCTTCGAATTCAGATGAATTTAACTTACACCCAGCACTCCTTTCAATATCTCCATGACTTTGGTGAAGAAGAAGCCCACTCCTGTTAGTGATTCCTTTTTCTTCAGATTTTGCATTTCATCTGTTGCAAATTTTCCTTTTTATCTGACCCAAATTTATTCCATATTGATATTTTATAAAACACCACTTGCATAAGTGTTTGGTTATTTTTTAGGAAAATGTTAATGATTTGAAGATTATGGCTGGAGATATGAAAGTTGAAGAGTAAATAACTTTACAATGAATAATGAACAGCTTTCCAAAGAGAGTTTCAATTGTCCCCCCTTCAGGATAAAGTGCTCCACTCATTCTCAGTTCTATATTATCTCCAGTCTCCTCCCTTATCTTCAGGGTTTTTTCCCACACTCACAGCCAACTAGCAGTTCCATTTGGTAGACACCTCTTTGTTTATTATGCACAGTAATTTATCCCTGTTTTTGCATTACACTTTCTTATCCAGATACTTTCTGAATATTCGGTAAGGGCAAGGCCTTTAAAGAGGATTTGCCTATTAAAAAAAAGTCATATTCTGTAAAAAGTCTTTATCTTGATTATGTTTTCTCCTCGTTTTCTTCTTCAATACACATTAGCTATTGTTTTATCTTAGTAAATATTAAATCTATTAAAATAATTTACTATGTTCAAACTTGGTTTTGTTCCCATAACTCTATTTCCCCTTAGGCTCTAATTTCTGCTTCTGCAAATTATTTTACCATGGTGATACCCAGAAACAGGAGCCACAGATTGGAAAGAGAATATTGTAGTTAAAAGAAGTAAGAGTGATTTTTTTATCCTCCACTTTTCAGTATTTACATAATCATTTTTAAAAACAACAAAACTATATAATTTGCATCTATATTTTTAGATTCTTAGATACCCGTAAGCATGACATTAATGGAGATGTAGAATGCAGAAAAGGAGAAGTATTTCCATTAACTTAAATTATGTGCTCTCCTCCTCAGAATCTGTAGTAAATTACCCTGAGAGTCCTTGTTACTTCACTTCTTATTCACTTCACTTAAAAAAAAAAAAAAAAAAAAGCATGACCAGGTTTTAGATAGAGCTTATGACTTTATGGGTAATTACTTTTTGGGTAAGTGGATGGGAAATATATTGACCATGCTTTTTCCCTTAAGGATTATTTTATTCCTTAATTATTCATTTGATAAAATAGGAAGGAAAGGTGCAGATAAGCCACCCAAAGCTAATGTGTCTGCCATGGAAGGCAGAAAGCTCAGAAGAAAATGGGCGCTTTTTTTTTTTTTTTTCACTTGACAGGTTAGAAGAGTTGATCTTTCCATGTTAAATAGACAGTGGTGAATGCTCCCAACACTTCCATGACCAAACTTCCTTTGATAATATTTCTTATGTTTGATCTTCTTTTACTATGATAAGACATTTGGTGAGATGCACTCACTTCATGAAATGATCTTGGATTTTTTTCTTTTTAATTCATGAACTCAAGATGAAGTTTAAACACTCAACATTTGATATTTTGCTGCCATTTTTAAAATTAGTAAAATAGTACTAATTTTCTAAATTTTGAAAAAAATTCTGAGATGCTGTACATTAAAATCACAAGAGCCAGAGAGTGAGAGGCAGAACTGTTAGGCTGCAAATAGTTGCAGACCAACTCTAACAAATGACTGCTCAATTCTCATATATCTGTGGAATTTAGGATTAATTTCCAGGAGGCTATATCCATGAATATCCAAGAAGATAGCCAGATGCCACAGAACCCCAGGAGCCTCTGCTTTTTGTAACACATGAACTTTCCAATCTGGCGCCCCCAGGTAACTCAGGCGTGGACATGTCCTCCTTGTGTTCTCTGCTCTGCCTGTCCTGGAATGCCCTGCCCACCTTCTCCCATCCCCTCTGTTTAAGTTGATGTAAAACCTTCCAGAATAGCTAACATCTTTCTTCCCCTTATTTGACATATAAAAAAAAATGCTTGCATAACTCTAGGATATGGCATGTTGTCTTTCTTACCTGTCCCTGCTGCTGGTGGCTTAAGACGCCACACCTCAGGACCCACCTTTTTTTCATTTCATTTTATTTTTTTTGTGAGCAATGGCCTAATTAATCCTTTCTTTTAAAAAGACTTTTAGCCCTGGATGTTAAAATTTTTGTTTAACTATCTCTATTGTAAAGCACTTAGACATTAATTGGTTTTGTTTATTGAATTATCTTATTTGAAAAAACAATTTATTGAATTTATTGGGATGACATTGGTTAACAAAATTAGATAGGTTTCAGATGCACAGCACCATAACACAGCATTTATACACTGCATTGTGTGTTCACCATCCCAAGTCAAGTCTCCGTCCATCCCATCTATCCCCCAAATACCCTTCCCACTCTGTCCCACCCTACTTCCCCTGGCAGTCACCACACAATTTTTATCCGTTTTTCCTCTTTTTTTTTTGCGCAATCTCTCATCACTCCAACCCAGCCCTCCACCAACACCTCCAACAGCTGTCAGCCTGCTTTCTATGTATAATGCTGTCTCTATTTTGCTTGTTAGTTTATTTTATTCATTAGATTCCACATGTAAGTAAGATACGTTCCACAGCTTTTTCTATCCACTCTTCCACTGATGGACACTTTGGCTGCTTCCAATTCTTGGCCATTGTAAATAATGCTGAAATGAACACGGGGGTGCTGATGTTCATTGTTAAATTCAGTTACTTGACAAATGTTTATTAAGCTTATATTTAATATTACGTAGGCATTTTGCATGGAGCTACAGTTGAATTTCGCCCACTTTCTAAATAATTGATAAATAGTGCTACTTTTAGTAACTCTTGAAGCTTTTATTTTGGAATATATTCAGGGTTTTTTTTTTTCAAAACCATTTGAAGCTGCTGCAGTGAGGAATTCCTGACCTCCTTACCCTTTGTAAGAATGATATTTAACATTTACTGGATATTTTTATGTACCAGGCACTGTGTTATGTTCTTTAAATGTTCCTGTCTGGAGTAATTCTGCCAACTTGTGAAGCTATACTGTTTGCATTTTACTGTTGAGGAAAATGAAGAACAATGAGGGCAAATCAATTGACCTCTGTCGCACAGCTAGTAAGTATTAGAATAAGAATTTACTTTGCAGGTTTGCTGCCTTCAGAGCCTGCCCACTTAATCATTATACTAAGGTAGACACTTCGTTTATGGGAGCGTGGTGACAGCCAGCTCTGATGGATCAGGGCGAGAGGAAGCTGATGAGGAGTGACGCTGTGCATAACAACAAAGGGGAGCAGCCTTGACTCCACCGTTTACCAGCCCTTGGGACCCCAGTAAAGTTGAAGGCTAATAGCACTTACTCATAAGTTTTTGGTGAAGAACAAATGAGGTTATACATACAGTGTATGCAGTTCATTGCCTGGCATTTGTAAATTGCCACTAAATATCTGCTTTTATTATCATTATGAAAGTTTTGGGATATTTAGACTCACCCATTCCTATTGTTAAAATGGCCTTACATATCAAGTCGGACCCAGCACCTGTGACTATTTAGAGAGGAAGACAAATATTTGTAAATGTAATTTTTATATTTGTATTTTCTCTTTGACCCAAGGGATAAAATTAATGTATTTCTTAACTTTCTTACTTGTAAAATTTTGTTTATTGAAATTTTTATTGTTTTTTTTAACTTTATTTTTTTCCCAACCCTCTACCATGATAAGCTCCACAATGAAGGGGACCAAAGCTTTGCCTCACCAAAATGTGTTTTCTGTGATATTGATTTTAAGCTTGTCATTAAGAAACAGAAGACCCAGACAGAACCTTGGACACTCCCTCTTTCTGCCCAAAATATTTAGATGGAAGATCTCCTTCAAGTAGGGAATCTGAGCTCTCCACCTGGGCTTTAGGTAGGAAGGCTCCAAGCAGGTACAGGTTAACTAGACTCGCCCTTGGGCCCTATTGTTTCCGGGTTGCCCAGCAGGAATTTGACTGCCACGTGTTTCGTTCTTTCTGGCTACCTGTAAATTGCCTGCTTTCCCCTTCTAAAATCTCATCACTTCCCTCTTTCTGCTTTGTCTATAGTGGCATATAAACCTCAACTCTCCAGTGCCCCTTGGGGTCTCATTATGGCATCCCCAAATCTTCATTCACATAATGAACTTTGTAGATTTCTTCTGTTGATCTGTCTCTGTTTATTTGATTATTGGTCTAGCTAGAAGAACTTACAAGGTAGGAGCAAAAATATTTTTCTTAGCCCTCACACACCTATAAAAAAGTTAAAAGATTGGTATACACATGTATAACTTTCATCCAAATTCACTAATTGTTAACATTTTTTCAAAACTTGAGTTCTTTCTCCTCTCTCTCAAGATTATATATATATAATCTCATATATATATATATTTATATATATATATAATCTGCTCTTAAGTCTTCCATATGAGTGAAGAAATAATCCCTGTTGAAGTTTACAGATTATTTTATGGAGTAATGCTATAAGAAAATTAGATAAATTTTAATGTCCTAAATATTTTGTTTTGCTTCTGACTGAAATGCAATAGAAAATTCACTGGGATATCTGCAATAAAATACACTCAGGGAGACTTAGTGGCATGTAGGAAAATATACTTTCTATAAAAGTCCAAAACAGATTTTGGATAAGTGTTAAGGTTGATATCTCTAGAACCAACTTAAATTCACTGGGAGCTAAAACTCCTTCCTAAGTTCAGTGGGAGCTGCTTTGTATTTTTCTTTGAACATCACGTGTGCAGCAAAATGTCTGCAGAGAGCTGGGGGAACTCAGTTTAATACACCATGAGAAATAATTCAAAATTCAAATGATTAAAACTCTGAGTGAGAATTTCTCATCTCTGATTTTCAGTCAGTAAAAGGTATTGATCTCCAGTCTGCAGCTCTTTTCATGACAGAAAAGTAAAACAGGTCTGAGAAGCCTTGGTTTTACAGACTGCTCTCTGCTACACATACTTCAGATACTAATGGGAGGCTAGGTTGTCGCCTATGCTTCTGATGGACCAGCTCTAAACTGAGGTTGCAACGACCCCAACCTTGGATATCAGACACCAGTTACAAGTCTGGTTGTTATCTATACCTTTGACAAGTGGCTAAAAACTCCTCCTTGAATTGCATTAATTTCCTTGAGCTCACAAAACTCAGGAAAGCAATTTACTCACTAGTATACCAGTTTATTATAAAAAGGATACAACTCAGGAAATAGCCCTTACAAGGTGGGACCTGACACTATCTGTAAGTAGGTAATGTCACAATTAAGTTGAATTGTAGAACAGCAAGCTGGTATCTGAGAACCACTTGGTGTCAGGGAACAGTCCCTCTCCCCACCTGGAAATTGGGTCTCAGAATAAACTAGGAGATGGCCATAACATAACAAAATAACAACAACAGCAACAACAACAACAAACTGGCAAAACCATAAGATCCCCAGCATCACAAATTCTTTAACTAGAATTTATGAGAGTATGTTATTGTAATAAAATTATGTCATCATGAACAAAATACTGTACTATGTATCAGTATACATGCTTCTCAATTTACAATGGGATTATGTTGGGACATAACCATCATAAATTGAAAATATCAGAGGCTGAAAATGTATTTAACTCACCTGACATACCAAACATCATAGCTTAGCCTAGCCTACCTTAAATATGCTCAGAGCACTTACATTAGCCTACAGTTGTGCAAAGTCATCTGACACATTGAATACACTCTAGAGTATCGGTGGTTTGCCCCCGTGACCTGGCTGACTGGGAGCTGCAATTCACTGACCTGGCCCAGAATCATAACAGAGTATCATACTGTATATCGCTAGCCTGGGGGGAAAAAAATCAAAATTCAAAATTTAAATTATGGTTTCTACTGATTGTGTTTTGCCTTTACACCATTGTGAAGTCAAAAAAATCCCAATTTGAACTATTGTCAGTCAGGGACCGTTTGTGATTGACAAACCATTTAAACATTCTTCCCGTGAGTTGTAAGAATAAGAAATTACTATTTCAAGCCTAATTAGTCTCATAACATAAGAGTTTCATTGCAGTGAGTCTTACTGGGGTAATAAAAAATTTATTTCTCCCAATAAGCTCATGTGATTGGAATGGTAGTTAGAATTTCTTAGCAAAATCCCTCCCTCTCCCTGCTCCATCCCCTCCCCCTTCCTCCCCTTCCCCAATTCTTCTTTTCCCAATTGCATACATTTACAATTATGTAATTTAAAAGTTACCATAGGGTAACATTAATTCATTATGTATATTACCATAGGCTAGCAAAAAGACAACTGAGATTTCTTTTACTGTTGAAGAAATACAATAAATATTTTTAAAATCATTATAAAAAATAAGAATTTTCAACTATAGTATCCATTTTTGCCAACAGTTATTTCTGGGTAATCAGTATGTAATTTTAGATTTTTTTCCCCCAACACTGCATTTTTCTTGAAGAAATGCCAATTTTCAGATCCATACCATAAGTGTAGCAATTTAATGATGTTTGTTAAAGAAAATTGCAACAAAACTAACAACTTTATTTTCTGCTATGGTTATAAAAGCCACAGAGAAAGCTTTGACCAAGGAATGTTTCTGGTGGCAAGGCCATTGTGGTATGGGTAAAAATTTGCTGCAATTGCTAGTGGTACTAGGAAAGCTTCACAAATATATTTCCAGAATGAGATAGTCGAAGTGACATTGATATATTCTGCCTCACATTTTAATCTATGCTTTTGCGTGTTTTCCTTCGGGGTGTGAAACGGGAATGCATTTTTCATAGCCTTCAACTCCTGTTCTTGTAACTTAGGCATAAAGAAGGCAACAGAAAGTAGGGGTGCTGAAAGGATATAGCAACTACCAGAAAGACCAGTAAAATTTTATTAATATATTTATATTCTTGTAAACATGTAAGAACGATAAATATGAAATCATAAAGACTATATTGTGTTTGCCCTTACCCTAAATAAGGCAAATACGCCTACTTATTAACAATTAAACACTTGTTCAGGAATGAAATAAAATTCCTTGAAACTCAATTCAAGCTGTTACTTAGTTGAGTTCTCAAAAATAAGTTGTTAACAATGATGTCTTTCCTAGCTGACTTCGTAATCCTTTTTCCTGCATCTGTTTTGCCTTTACTGACTGCACAGTGGAATAGTAATAGTGGCACTCTTCAAAAGCAGATCTTGTGAAATGCCATATGCTATATGATTCTTAGAATGAGAAATAGTTTTACATTACCAATTATTTGACTTTTTTTTTCCTAGTAGATATCACTCATGGACATGTGAATATGACTTTGTGCACTCAATCTGTGCTACTGAAAAGTTATATTTAAACAATTTGGGAAAATCAAATCTTATTTTAAATGTACCAAGCGAGTTTGTTATTATTAGGGACCTTGTGATAAACACTTCTTTAAAGTGAAATATTCTAACTTATTTTCTAAGTTGTGATTTTCTATACCGCTATCTAAAATTAGGTGCAAATATACTGAATGTAACTTTGAAGACAGCACTGTGTACCACATGAAAAATCAGCAGCTTCTTAAAAGAAGAAAAGCAGCTGGCTTTCCCCAAAATGGCCTCATATTACCATGGTGATGCTACCATATTTCAGAGTTTGACCTTGAAACTTACAGGCTCAGAAATTTGAATTTGTCAGTACGATAAGACTTGATCTCAGGGGCAGTAACTACATTCACAGAACTTTTGTCGCAGATCAGGATAGCAACTTAATTATAGCTGTTGGGCAATATTGCTTTCAAATAAACTAGGATAATTATGCAAACATGAGAAAAACACTCTCTCCTCAAAAATGAAGGGCATTATTTGGGAATCCAATCCTTATCTTAAAATTACTGTGGTACAATTGGCTCAGAATAAGAGGGTTAAATAGGAAATACCATATAACATTTTTTTTTCTTTTGCTGCTCTTCTCTACACTCAAATCTCAGGATATTGCTGATTGATCATTGATCATTGACCAATGTTAATTGATCCATTAGGCTCAGATTCAACTGTAGAATTCTTTGCAACACAGTAGTTCAGGAAGCCACCTCAGTTGATTGAGGATGGCACAATATTTGACAGCTGTTATTGGTCAAAATCTTTCTACTTTGTGCCACAATTTCCTTCTCTATAAAACTAATGGCTTGGATTAATTTTTTCTTCCCAGATCTTTTCTGCACTACACATCACCACTGGTTTGAGCAAATTACTTTATTGTGGTTGGCCTTAATTCCTACACCTTTAAAATTGGGTTACACTGACTATTAAAAATACTTTCTAATTTTATTAGAAACCAGGTAATCCAGAGCTTTTGTCTACCTATCTATGCTAATAATTAAGAAACTGGGACACAAGGCAATTGCTAGGCAGTGCCTTTTGCGTGTTCTTTTTAATTTTTTTTTGTTGTTCAATTAAAGGTGCCCCCATTTTTCCTCCATTACTCTCCCCTGCCCTACCCACACCCCACCTCCTACATTCAATCCCCTCCCCCCGCATTGTCTTTGTCCATGGATCCTTTATACACACATGTACTTTTGAGCGGTCTGCGCCCCAACATTGGGTTGGGGAAAGAGTGCCGTAATGAATGATGATATCAGTTCTGAGGGCAGAATGTGAGAGTTGTAGCCATTCTTGATATACAGATTAATTACTATCTGAAGTATTTGTTTAACTGCAACAGTCATTATCTGTCAAGTCTAAGAGTGGAGAAAACCAAAGCAAGTTTAAAGTCACATGTACTGTTTCCTGTAAAAGTATTTGTCTCTAAAATTTGGCACATTTCCACTATGTTGGCTAAATGCAAAGCGTAACTGTTTTTGTTATCACACTTATTGCCCACATGTGTCCACTAGTAGCAAATGTCTTTTAGTTGTAGAGACTCTAGAGCATTGTGAAATAACTCACATTTTAATGATGTAAAAGATCTCTCATTACTGAAATGTGTTCTTTTTACAATTCAGGGCCTGCAGTTCTTTATTCACTAAAACAATTGCACAAACTATAGATCACAGTTCCCTGAGTGTTTTGTTAAGAGGAAAAATATAAAATTTTGATTGGTGTTAGGAGAAAATATTTTAACATACATAATGGTTCAGTGTAGCGTGATAACACATTCTTCATATCTTTTCTTTCTTTTTATTCACTTAAAAGTATTGCATTCCATTTGATTTTTTTTTCATTTACTTTAAGGGTAATATTAATCAGCCATGGTCTATTAAAAGATATTACTAATCCTCTCTTCTTCCTTTACCTTGACTTTCACTCTTGCATAAGAATGATACAGTGTATGATTAGAATAAAAACCACCACATTAACTTACTAATAAATGTATGCATGGCCCATGAAGGGTGTTTGCTCTGAAAGATAACTTTCAGGCGTCTCTGTTCCAAAAGCAGCCTGACTGAGCTACAATTTACATTTTGTATAATATGGGCAGAAATCAATTTTAATTTCATATATAAATGTGAAACTTTAGCTTCCACTTGCTTTAGTGTGTACTCCAATGTGGTATGGATGTGTGTATGTATACCAGCAAAGCCAGCATCCTATGAGCTTCTGTGATGAAAATCCACTGTATGCAGGGAGAGACTCTATTAGGCCTTGGGAAAGGATGAAAATGATTTGAGATAAATAAAAAAAAAATTACCTAAGCCTGGGAAGGAGATACTACACATTTATTCAGAAGGTATTTAAATTACTCAGGGTGCCATTCCAGGGAACTGTTTCCTTCCTTTTCCATTTCCCTAATATATGCCAAGTCACATGGGAAGAAACAGAATAATGTTTTACACCCCAGTAATAAGGAGCCAGAAGTCTGGGGACTTGAGAAAGCTGCCATTAAGGGAAAGAAAAAAGTCATGAATATGTTCCCCTTTCTATTTCTAGTGTTGGACAATGAGGACAAAGCATTTGAAATTGTGACGTAAGCACTTGCAGCAGCCCCTAGGCAGATGAGCTTGAGTTCAGTACAGTTTCTACAAAGCTGTTGATTAACATGCTTATGGTTTAAAGCCTGCAACCTAAGTTCCTATTTCCAAGGCTTATAACCAATATTGAGGGGGGAAAAGAGGAAGAAGAATATATGGATTCTGTAACAATCCCACTGCTTTCAATTTCTCATTCTTCCACGGCCCACTTCACATTCTATTCTAACTTATTTCTCTGAATGTCTCTTTTCTTAAACATTTCAGCCTTGGACCAGTCCTTTCTTTCCATAGTTCACTGATTAGTAGAACTTTTTCAGTCCTTTTGAGCAATGCCATTTTCCATAGGGTTATCCATTCAAAGAGGGGTGGCGAATATGGAGCAAACTGAGTGAAGGAAAGAGTAAAACTGTGCTGAGAAAAATATCCCTACAGCAACAGGGTCCATCAGAATTCGGGACAGACTACCAGATTCTATAGTCATTTCCCACCAAAAGTTTCGAATGTAAACTTCTCTGTTTCTCTAAATTTTTCTCTTCTTACAGTTAATTTCCCCTATAATTGCTGTGCATTGTCACTCAATTTTTACCCCTTGGGAATCCTCTTTCTCAACTTTACTTCTCTTGCCATCCAATCCTACTCATGTTGGTGGGTGAATATTGCGTTCTTTTGCCTTATATATACTGAATGTAGTTGTTATTGTCCTTCTTATGTAGGCTTTGTGTCCTGGTACTTTAAGTGGTGTTGTTCTGTGTGCACATCTCTCTGCTTCTTTTTGTTTCTCATAATCAGTTATGATATGGCAAAGCAGAGAGAAACTTGCTCTTTTGAAACAATCCCCTGCCCTTTATTTTACTGGACTTTTCTGTGGGAATCAACTGAAAAGTATGTGAGAATTTATTTATAGAACTTTGTAAGAAAGAAAGTCATGGTTTCCCTGGCTTTCTATGTTTGTTTGTTTGTTTTATCTGCAGCTCTAATGTTGATAATCTAGCATTGTTTAACCTTCTCTGTAAAAGAGAAGGGCTGTCTTGACTTCCCTGAAAGCCGTCACTGCATGAATGGTGAGAGGACCATGATCAGAACCATATGATCATGAATCAGTTAAATGCCTGTACAGGAATTACTAGCAACAGAAAAATCTGGCAAATACTATGTTATTGTTATGGGGTTTTTTTTTTCCATTTTGCTTGATGGGTAGCTATTTGACAAGCAAAAAGCAAAAAGAAGAAAAATACATTGTTTCTTCTATTAATTTTAAAGGTCAATGCAAAAGTACCCTAAGACCCTCACCTTGATAGTACAATTTTTATAAGAAAGTTGATAGCATGGTAGCTTCTGGGAATTTTTGTATATCATCCCTAAATATGCCAAATGGACCAATTACACACAAGAACTTGATGTTTGGCTTCATCTCTCCAAAGGGGAAATAGGTCACATATTCTGTTTTCATTTTTATTACTTCTCTGAAGGTCTGGAATTTGAAGAAACCATGAAGTTAAAAGGGATTTTTGAAACTGGATTATAATTTATATAACCTAATTTTTAATCAAAAAAGTGACCAAAACCAAGTAAAATTATTGTGGGCATATTATTTCTAAAAAAATAAAAATTAGGAAAAGTACAAAAATAAATATAAAAATGTAAAAACTATAAAATATTTAAAAATCATAAAAACATTTACAATAGCTAAATATGTAAGTAGCAGTGGATTATTTCTTATAAATGATTAGATATTTTATATTTTGTTTCTTAGAAATCTTGGAAGATACCTTCCTGATTTTCTTTGGAAGATTTACTAGAATAAAAATTTCTGAAATCTCATTCTGTCAAATGCACAAGAATTTTCCAAAACCTTTTTCCTTGATCCCAGAACTATGATTATGGCTTAACCTGGAAAAGACTACTTAGTTTCAATAATGAGACAAGCTTTACATTTTGTTTTTTTTATGATATGATTTGGGGCTACTTATCTTGTGCTCTATGGGTGTAATTAATTATATCACTTCAGAGCCGAATAGCACATTAAAATAATGCACAAAATTGTTTATTAAGAGTTAACTTGGATGTAAACAGCAGGATATATTTATACCAGATTTTATGAGTATGCAAATACCTAAGCCACTGCCAGTAAAAACTTTAGACACTATAGGGCAGAGGGTCAGAAAACTATAGTTTGCATGCAAAATTGCATCTACCATCTGTTTTTGGATGATCCCAGAACTTTGAATATTTTTGTGTTATTAGTGATTGAAAAGAAATAAAAAGAATATTTCATGACATGTGAATATGATATGAAATTCAAATTTTAATGTTCATAAATAAAATTTCATTGGAACACAGCTATGCTCATTCATTTCTGTGGTGTCTAGGACCCCTTTTGTGCCATAACAACAGAGTCGAGTAGTTGCAGTAGAGCCTACCTGGCCCACAAAGCCTAAGATATTTACTATCTGGCCCCTCTCAGAAAAAAAGAACAAAAATTGTCAATCTCTGCTGTAGACTGAGGTCTTCTACATCAAAGACTACATCAAAATTATGTGTGATTTGAGTAATGTGTGGTACACCCATGCATCACGTATTCTTAGGCCAAATAAGGTAACATACTTAATGCTGTAAGGGTGATACCTATTTAGTGTGCTCACTACTGGTCAGTAAAACCTTGTCTGTAGGACTCAATTAGATAGTCACCTGATCTACTTAGGTAGGATTCATGCATTACCTGTGTAATTGGGAAAAATCACTGAACTTCTCCAAAAGTTTTATCATATTACCTGAAGAATAGGAAAATAAAAATAAAAGTGTTTTACCATAATTTTATCACTAAGAATAGCAGCTTGAAAGGCACCAGTGACATAAAGGGAGAAACTGAACTGTCTGGCATCAAGGTGAGAGCTGGGAAACAGCTCTCTCCCAAACAGAAAGGCAGAAATAGGCCATTGTCCCTTTTCTGAACCTTTCCCCAACAAAGCCACAAAGCTGGAAAGCTAGTGCCATTTCTGAAACTCCATCAACCTGACTAACACTGTTTGCTCAAAGCTGGAGATCCCGAGAGACTCAGTCCCATCCAATTCATGGGCCCACTCAAACTACTTTTCCATATGAATTTCTAGTCTTGACTCGTGCTTCACAACTTCCTAAATCTTCTGAAACAAGCACCGGACAGCCTCAGTAAGCCCCCAGCACCTGAATCTCTTGTTATGTAGCCCAACACTCGGCACTAGCAGCAGCCAACCTAGATTCACAGCTTGAAGCCCAACACAAGAAGCAGCCATCTAAGATGGCTTTATAGTTCATGCGGGGTGGTCCCAGGTAAAACACAGGCAGTGGTTGACCTTGGCCTGCACCACTAGGGCAACTCCAGAGCTGCATGCCCAGGGGACAGCTACAGACCATGTCAGAGCACCTCACACTGCTCCTGCACAGCTGATCCTCCACAGAGAGCAGAGGTTGAAACAATAAAATTGGTAATCAATTTGAAGAAATAATGAAAGAAAACTGCCCTAAGGTGTTGAAGGAAATAAACATGCAATTCCAGAAAGCACAGGGAGTCTCAAACAAGATGGATGCAAAAGGACACACTCCAAGATACATCATAATTCAAATGCCAAAGGTTAAAGATAAAGAGGGAATCTTAAAAGCATCAACTGAAAAGTGGTTAGTTACCTACCAGGAATTCCCATAAGACTGTCAGCTAATTTCTCAAAAGAAACTTTGCAGGCTAGAAGTGATTGGCAAGAAATATTCAAAATCAGGAAAAGCAGAAACCTACAAACAAAATTGCTCTACCCAGCAAAGGTATCATTTAGAATCAAAGTGCACATTAAGAGTTTCTGAGACAAGAAAAACTAAAAGAGTTCACCATCTACAAATCATTAATATAAGAAATGTTAAAGGGACTTATTTAAAGAAAAGATTAAAACTATGAACAATAAAATGGCAATACATACATATCCATCAACAATTGAATCCAAAAAATAAATTGAGCAAACAAGAAGAACAGATATGAATCATGGACACAGAGAGGGTTTTGATGGTTGCCACATGGGAGGGGTGTATGGGAAAATGACTGAATAGGAGAGGGATTTAAGAAGAACAAATAGATAGTTACATAACAGCCATGGGGATATAAAGAATAGTATAGGAAATGAAGTGGACAAAGAACATGTAAGCAAGACCCATGGATATGAACAATGGTGCAGCAATTGCCTGAGGGAGTGGGGATACTGTGTGGATGGGAGCAAAGGCAGCAAAATTGGGACAACTGTAATAGCATAATCAATAAAATATAATTTTAAAAAAACAACAACAAAGCTAAATAAACAAACAAATAACATCTTACCTCTGTTTTGTCCCATGTTGATAAATAACAAATGCTCAAAAACTTGGTAATTACTCTTTTTTTAAAAAATCCTCATCCAAGGATATGTCTATTCATTTTAAAGATAGAGGAAGAAAGAGAGAAAGAGAAAGAAACCTGGTTTGGTTGTCTCCCATATGCACTCTGATCTGGGATCAAACCTGAAACCTACGTATGTGCCCTGACTGGTAACCAAACTCGCAATCTTTTAGTGTATGGGACAACACTTCAACCAACTGAGCCACCAGCTAGGGCAGTAATTACCTTTTTGTAAAAAAAAAAAGAAAAAGTTTTAGACAACTATAAACACATAGAAAGGATCTTTAACTTACAAATTTATGAAGACCACAAAGATTACATAAAATTTATCAAATTTGTATGAAGAATGATAATTATGTCTAATTTTTTATATAATTATCTAAGTATATTTGTATATGACTCTGTACATTATAGCAGATTTCTGACTTTTAACTTTTTAATTTCTTTTCATTTAGGGTCTGTTACAAAAGGAAAATAATACTTTATTTGGTCTCAGTTTTCTCTTTCTTTTATCAGTATCTAATAAATCTTTGCCTGCTACTGTTATTTATCCTCGTTCTTCATGGATGAGAAGAATTCTACATAAATTCTCTTTCAGTGTCTTTGCCTCCATTAATTCAAAATTTTAATTTTAGATACACAGTCCGTATCACCTTTTTGTCTAACAAAGTTTCTTCTATTTTCTTCTGTAAATTTCACTCATGCATAAGTGATTTTTTAAGATTCAATTAACATTGTCTTAAAAATTATTTATTCTCTGAAAATTTCCAAGTATGAGTTTTTCCTCATTGTATACTTCTAGTCAATGTTCTGTGGGTTACAAGAGTTATACATGCCTATTTTATTTATCAGTAACAGATATTTCCAGATTGAATCTAAAATTTAAGAACTTTATGAAAGTTAATTGGCCTACGTATTACCATTTTAACTGGGTATAAGTAGCTCATAAAGTTTGTATTTTAATTATTTTATGACAAGGGTGTAGTTGGCATTGGCAGTGAGGAAACTTTTTCCTTATGAAAATGATTTTCAATAAGCAACACAAATATATATGCCCATTAAAATGATAAAAATATATGTACTATTGATATGTTCTGCAAATGTTCCTGCACTAACTATATTTTTTATAAAAAAGTCTTCTTAAATCTTTTAAACTAACATCAGAAAATTGCTTGAAGAATGTTAATCTTTAAGATCTGTAGTACCTGCTGTTTCTTCAATTGAACTAAAAAAAGGGGGTGGGGCAATGTTCAATTCTTTATTGTATATATTCTAGAATATGTGATTGATCCCTCCCCTTTGACTCTATGGAACAGATATAAAAGGGTGTCCAAGTAGAAGCAGACATGTTAAAGCTTGCCTGGTGAGAGCATTTCATTTTAACCTTTTGATCTCATAGTTAGCATTGTGTTGCTATAATAACCAAGCATGAAGACTTCTGCTTGAAGATGCATTACTATGATCTGTTATACTTATCCCATTTTTGCTCATGTTATTAGATATTTCTAGGAACAGAGGAATAGAGACCAATATGCTAAATTCTGTCATCTAATTACACCATTTCGTTTTATCCATACAAAGTAGGTGTTGTGGTCATCAATTTGAAGAAAAAGTTACTGTATTTAGACAGGTTAACTAATTTTCTCTTAAGTCACATGGCTACTGGGTGGCATCTAAGATCTTTTTTTAATTTTTTTAATTTATTTTTAGTCAGGGTAAGGGAGGGAGAAAGAGAGGAAAACATCAATGTGTGGTTGCCTCCTGTGCGGCCCCCTGCTGGGGACTTGGCCCACAACCCAGGCATGTGCCCTGATGGGGAATTGAACCAGCCACCCTTTGGTTCGCAGCCTGGCGCTCAATCCACTAAGTCACACCAGCCATGGAAATCTCTTTTATTCCTAAGATATATCTTTTAAACACTGTGCCTTTGTATATGCAAACCTTCTCCAAAGGATTTTTTTCCTAAAATTTAATTCCTCCACCCATTTAATTTTTGAGTTATGAGTTTTCTGAAATTCATCACTCATAACTGAGAACATTAATAAGCCCATGTACATTTGATGTTTCAGTTATCTATTCAATCAGTGAACTGAGTAGCAATGTCGATATTAATATTAACAATTACAACAAAAACAGTTTACGTCTGCACTTTAGCTCCTCTTCTTTACCATACTATGAGCCAGTATTCTTTCCAGACTCCAGCATGATTCCTGATATCCCAAGCCCCAAGACTTACTGCTTTTGAGTCCTGCAAAGAATCACTGGAAAGATCAAAGATTGGTTTTCTGAAAATAAAGGTTAATAAAAAGTTTTTTAAAAATATATTTTTGAAGAATTAAACACATCTCAATGGTAACTTTACATTCCAGAGCTAAATCTCAGTCGTTAGGGGATGGAGCTGGGACATGGCAGGCTGGTGTTGGTCGCTTTGGATTATGTGGGTCATTTATCTGATAGAGTTGACCAGCATACCATTCTCTGGTTCTGGGGTGTGTTTATTGATGCCACCTGTCTGTGCATTTACTTTCATATTGTATTGATGGTTCCTCTTGTTTAGAAGCTGAGTTAGGTGCTGAAGAGATTTTACTCCAAGGGGGACCGTGATCTTCTCTGACTTTACTACATTAAGATTTAAAACGTAATTTACTATCCATAGTTTCAGTGTATTTCTGTGTTCAGAAAAAGCATTGGAAGATTTTGATTTGGTTATTACAGGCTGGATGATTTTGGATGGAGCATTAACTGTATGGAGGGGCTGGCAGTTACATTAGCACACAGCTAGTATTTCTTTCACTGGGAGACAGACATTTAAAGATCACGAACTAAAATGTCATAAAGTCAGTCAAGAGAGTAACAGTCATACCTGAGACAAATGTGCTTCTCCTTAAAATCTAGAATGATTCACTATGTTAACCCTGGAGCTTCTTTTCCCTTTCTGTTTATCATTCTTTAAAAAAAAAAAAATCATGTCAGACGATAGCATTACAGCCAAACTTCTGTATGTACATTTAAGAAACATGAATATCTTTGTTCTAATTTGTTCTAAAACCAGTGCATATAGACTTAATCAGTTGCTTTTGTGTCAAAACTTCAAAAGGGAACATTCCTATTCATAATCCTCATAATTTGATTTTATAATTTGATGCTTGGATTAATTATTTCATCTCTTGTTTTCATTACCTTTTTAAAAAAAGTATAATCCATGTCTGGGTTTCTTTCCTGATCCCTTATTATAAAAATAACTAGTGTAGATTGTACCTGGACAAGTTAGTCCTTTGGGATCAGATGGAAGTCACTGTGAGTAGTCCAAGAAGCCAATTTATCTGATAAAAATAGCTGCTTCTACCATTGCTAATTTTCCCAGGAAGTTCATCAATAACTGCCTTTTTTAAGTGACCACTCTCCAAATACACAAACACATCCTGTTTTTCGGGTATTTGGATAAACACAGACAGTTTTATTTTTAGTCTCAATATAGAAAATATCTAGGATTATTTAATAAAAAAGTTACAAAAGTGTGCCTTTTTAATTAATTTATGTTTAAAAACATATTCAGTAGGTTACCAAGCAAATTATTTATTTTTACTACTTGGAAACCTTGAAGATCAAAGAGCTATAACTTATTTTTATTTTTTAAGAAAGGGAAATAAAGGTGTGACGTATCAGTTCTGTCCACAGGAGCATCATTTTGAAAAAAGATTGTTCCATTGAAATAAATGAAGATACAAAGATATAGTTATTTGATGTTATCTGTTTTGTGTGATATATTTTCTTCTTAATATCTTTAAAACATATATTTCTGAATAGACAGAAATATCAGTTGAAGCCATAACCACTTGGTCAGATCGCCAGTCTTGGAATGAAGCATGTCATATTGGCCAAGATATTTACTTTCTAAGTCCCTGTCTTCTCACCACTTGCCTCTCGTGTAGCTGTGATGAGTAAATGAGATAAACTGTACAAATGCTTATTAAGGTGACAGATTGCATCTCTGTTTTATTCTATGTACTTCTAAGCATTTATTATCACATGTAATATAATTTGGATACTACTTTTGACATGTACATCTGACCCTAAGGGAGCATATGGTATAGCGGTCCTAAGTCTCTATGTTTATTTACAGCTCAAGCCATATATGGAGTTAATTGGTTATGGCTGCTAAATATGGTGGTGTAAGTGAACATAAGAGAAAAGGTATTGAAGAATCTCTGGCTCTGCAGCTATTCCTTCTGAAAACTGTATTATAAAATCCATGGGTTAAGCTGTGAGGTTAGTGTAGATCAGACTAAAAATAGAGTGAAGACTTTGAATTA
Organism: Pteronotus mesoamericanus; assembly: GCF_021234165.1. Lineage (NCBI taxonomy): Eukaryota > Metazoa > Chordata > Mammalia > Chiroptera > Mormoopidae > Pteronotus > Pteronotus mesoamericanus. Next base: position 25,328,644 of record NW_026555245.1, on the reverse strand, counting down.
GGTTGTAGCTTTTCTGAGGCCCTTTTAAAGTTTTCCTCCCTTCTACTTCTCTCATTTTGCCTTTCCAGCACATCTGACTTGTTCACAGGTACTTCCTTATGAGAAAAGTACTCAGTGCTAATTGTGAATCACGTGGGCTGCTGCTACCCTTGCATGATTTTTGTTTTCTGGCACTTCTTGCTGGGGGCTGCTGTAGCAGGATGTAGCTGCGTCACGTGGAGTTGCCTCTTTTAAAAAGTGTGATGTGCATCACCTACAGACAGGTAGCTCAGCTGGTTCAGTGAAAAGGCAGAGCGGTTTCATTTCTCAGCCTGAGGCCTCAGCTCTACCAATAGCCCTACGGGCTCCCCCTTTCATGCTCCAAGATAACTTCTCAAGCACCAGATGGTTCTGGTAAGTCCGGGATGACTAGCCGGGGTCCCGTTCAATAGCAGAATCCTGGGAATAGGAGTGAGCCCTGCTGGAGGGTCTCATGACAACAGGAATAAAGAGACAGTGGTCATTACAGAGCACCTCCCTACCATGTGAAGGAAGGCTGAGATCTGTCTCTGCTTTTATGGTAAATGAAAAACAGCCAAGTATTTATGGGTGAAAATCCCATGTCATTACTTAAATAACCTGTGGGGTTTGCTTTGTTTTGTTTTGTTTTTCTATAACATGGGAGGGATTTGCGGGAGCACAGAGGGGTACTGGTCAAGACGATTGACTGCCCAAATTGGGGTCAGAGAATGGGAATATTGTTTTCGAGAGTTAATATAAAATGGGTAAATGTTTCATAGTCAGTCATTGAAGCATTCTTAGAAAAAGATAGCATCAATTATATAATATTCCCTGAAGCCTCAAAATATTTTACATGCTTGAAATCCTGCAGATGGCACTTACAAGTAAAAATACATTGTATTTATTTGCAAAATATCAGAGAGCACATTAGTAATTTGTCATGGCAGGCATATGTGTCCCATTACATTGAAAATGACAAAGTAATCCCTTTTTGGGCATTGGGTCAAATGTGGTTTGGTCATTTCATTTATTTATTTTTAATCATGCATGGGGACAGAGGAGAATAGATTTTGATTTTAAGTATTCTGAAAGGACATTTGGTACTGTATTTAGATTTTGTTCTTTCGACTTAAGAGCCAAGTTAAATGTAACTTTTGGGGGAAATGTAATATTTTAAAACTGAAACTCTTTAGAAGAATAACCTAATTATTTGACTATCTGAATGTTATTTTTTCCGGCATACTAGGGGAATTTTATATTTTATGGCATGAAAGCCTTTCTGCTAGATTCACACATCACAGTGGCTCCATCAGTTTTGCCTAAGATAAAAGCTTTATCATAATCTCCCATTCTCTTTAATTCTCCTGTGGGTAGAATACATGGCTTCCTTCAAAGATGATTTTGACAATTTTGAGTCAATCAAAAGGAAATCCTCCTCCCTCTAATTCTCAATATTCCCTTTCTACTGTCCAAACAGTGCCAGCCCTAAGACATTTCAGTTTCATTTTTTTCCTTTCTCTCTGACTTATTTGGTGTTTGGCAGAGAAATGACATAGGTGGCTTGTTTAAAAATAAGTTTCCAAGTTATATCTTTACAATACAAAATCAGGGCCCTTTGACATGGAATCCCGACATCTGTAAGCTCCCCTAGTAATTCCTATGCACATGTTTTAAGATCTATATATCCTAAGTGTTCAAATAATTATTTTATAAAAATTCCATTGACCCATTAGCCAAAAATATTTAGTATAGTTTTAAGGGCTTAATTTCTGTAAAGATGAAGTTTCAAGAGAAAATAGTTGTGTGTTTTCTATAATATCACCCTACTAACGTTACTTGAAAACTTATTGAGAGTCTTAATTTCTTACCTTGAACTTTGGATCAACTTTGTGTAAACTTAGAGCTTTGTTGAAGTCATTGAGAGTGATTTTGATTGTAAATACTACTGGACACCAAAAATGCAAACACCCCTCTCAGCTGTGCTTCACGCACAGGGTATAAAGGTCAGCGATCTGGGGATGTTTTAGGTGAGAACAAAGCATTTTTAAATTGAGAAACTAAATATCTTGCCTAGGGGGTATATTATCATCTCTTTAACACTAAGTTAATTTCCAAATGGCAGGCATTAAAAATAGAAAGGTTTTTTGTTTTTGTTTTTGTTGTTTTTTCTTTTTTTGCCTAGCTATGTAATTTTTGTAATACAGGGAATAAGTCTTCTTCAAGACAAGTAGATTAATTTCCTGGGAGCCTTTGTTCTTCCCGGTTGCTGGTGTAGAAAAGCATCAAACTGTGGCTTATACCTCTCCCTCCCTTATCCTAAAAATTAGAGATGATCTACGACTGCAGACGTGGAACTGAAAGTAGTTCTCTAGTTGGCAGCCTAGTTACTTACGTAATTGCACACTCTGCTAGTCTTTGCTAGGTCTGCATAACCAGCCCAGTTCAAAACATTGGTTTTATGACATCCTTGTCTTTGCTTAGAATTCTAGATTTTCTTTGATCTAATTGACTTCATGTCCTCTTGCTGAGGACTTTCTACCAAGCATTCATAGGTTCTATTTTTTTCACCTCAAGTTCATTACTTGCGCCTGACTCAATCAAACATGTCAAAGAAAACAGGACATAACTTTCACTATCACCACTGATTGAAAGACTCTGCTATTTGGATCCTTCAGCCATATTAGAATTTTTGTGTATTAAAAACAACTTAAATTTAACTTTAATTTACTTTTTTACCTCATACAAATGTATGAGATTCTGTAATGTGTCCCGAGGGGCATCCTCTGTGAGTCAGAATGTCTATTTTTTCCCCCACTTGTCGTGCCTCTGCATTTGACATGGATCCACCCCTGAATTTTATTGTGGACAAGATCATTTAAGTAATGACAGTTAAGAGTTTTTTACTTTGTATTAAATCTCTTTCTTTTCTCTTTAAAAATATTGGACCATGGTAAATAGGTGAGAAATACAATATTTTAATGATTTAAAAACTATACTTAATGGCATGTAATTCCTTTAAACTGATCATTCCAGCTATAACATAATACATGCATTATAGATTTTCTATGCTAACAGGCCAGGTTCCCTTTCTTTTAAATTAAAAAAAAAATTCTAAATCAAAATCTCACAAACTATGAAAAATTTTTTCTTTTTAATTTACAACACTGAAAACACCTCAAAAGAGGTCTTGAGTGCTCTAAAAATATTGTATTTTTCCACTAGCAACCTGCATTATGAATAAATTCTAGTTACCAAGATTAATTTATATATATAACATTTACATTTAAATGGTAAATATAATATTAAAACTTTAAACTTTAAAAAATCAACCCACTTGATTCTTAAACCCACACTCTGAGCCTAATTGTCATAGTCTAACAGTGATATCACTGGCCAAAATCTTGGCTAAATTTCAGCAATAATTAGCATGCATCAAATATCAGCCACAATTTACCTATATTTTTATTTATATTTCTACTCTCACTTTAATGTTACTTTATTTTTATTGCTCTTTTAGGTATATAATTTGTAAAGCAAACACACTTAAACATATTTGTGGGTTGGCCAAAAAGTCTGTATGGTTTTTTCTGTAAAATAAAAGACATTTCCATTTTCTCCAAAAACTTTATCAATTTGGAAATTTTGAGTATGTCAGCTATCTCCCGCATGTTATACAGTAACATTGATTGTTTTTTCAATTAATATCTGGAACTGATCGTTACCAACTTCAAATGGTCTCTCTGACCATAGTGCACTGTCCAGTAAGCAATCCCCAGCACAAAACATTGCAAACCACTTTTGACATGTTTGATCAGTCACAGCACCTTCTCAATACACTGCACAAATCTTTTTTTGTGTGTTTCAGTTGTTTTTACCTTTCTTGAAATAATAAAACATAATATGCCAAAAATGTTGCATATTTTTCTTCCATGTTCAATATGAAAATGGCTATACAAAAATTCAGCAATTTGGTAAGTTTTTTTTTAATGCACACTGATATGATAGCTGTCATAATACAGTCTAACAAAATTGTTTCAAATGAATTTAAAGACAGCTAAATGCTACTAGAGCCATCTTATGGAAAAAAAATTTTTTTTGGCCAATCCAATATATATTCAAAGGTCAGTAAGGTCTTATGTATTATTGTACCTTTATAGAGTCAACCCTATGTTAGATATATTCTGTCAAAATATGTGGGAAGAGAACTGTTTTCATCTACTCAGTGCTCATTTGCCAAACTTGGAACAATTGCAGTCATATCACTTATAAAATCATTTAAGATATTCTAGTCATTTTTTTTAATGTAAGTAAACCAATGCTTTTGAGGGTGTTAAGTACCATTGCCGAGGTCAGTCACCTTCCTTAACAATAGAGAAAAAGCCTAATTTGAGGAAACAGATATAAAGTATACTTTGCATTTATGATTTAAAAGCAAGTGATACACTGGCACCTTTTACAGTTAGCTGAGAAAATTCCAAAGTGTGACAACTCTTAATAAACTCTGGAACCATGTCCCTGAGAGATACTAAGATTCTCTCCTTGCCAGCAAATAAGTTTGACTTGAATTCTTATCTTTTTTTCTCAAGAGAATTTGTAAATGGCCAGAGGGGAAAAATTATTAGGCTTTGAAAGCCATAAGTTTTCTGTTGCAACAACTTTACTTTTCCATTATAGCAAAATCATTCACAGACAATATGAGAGCGTAGCTGTATTTCAATAAAATTTTATTTAAAAAAGATGATATTAGACAACACTTGGGTCAGTGGCCAAAGTTTGCTAACCCTTACTTTGCAATTTACACTAGTGTTCACATATACTATCATTTAAACAGTTTCACGTACATTGCTGAGATAAATTATTTTACTTATTTACAAGGTTTCATTAGTACTACTACCCTAATATTTTGTTCAGTATGAAGCATGCACAAAAATATAGAATAAGAATCAAATGAAAAATGTAAATAGAAGGTCAGTTTTGTTTTGTATCATGTGGATTGTCCTACCTACCACCATCTGGTATGGAGAACATTCTATTGGAGAACACTGCTCTAGATACAGCCAAAAAGACAATGATCTAAAACAAATTTTTTTTACTAGTTTGTTAGCTTTTAGTTGGTATGTTACATGAAAACATAGTTTCCTTCATGATGGGAGTGCATATTAAGACAACCAAACTACTTTTAGAATTAATGCTGATGTCTAGTCTCTATTTTTTTGTTCCCCAATTTTCTCCCCGCTTCTTCCTTCCTCTCTTTCTTTCTCTCTTTAGTTGTAAGCTTTAGTTAATAGCTGTGATTCCTAACATGGATTTAATTCCTTTCTATCACTTAAAAAGGATGAACTGCATAATCCTTCACAGTTTCTGCTAGGTTTTTGCTTCTTTCTGTATAAAGAAAAAGTGCTCCAGTTCACCTGATTTTAGATTTTGAGTTTTTGTGTTTTAAGTTAATGCCATTTAAAGTTACTCCAAGCAGATAACATATATAGGGGTGTTGGTTTAAAGAAATACAGATTATATAAAAGCTTTCTAACTCAAATTTCTTTTAAATATAAATTCTCTTAATATCCTTTTTTATCAATGATTTAAAACAGATGAGTACCTAAATATGTATACATTTGTATGAAATATCTTTTTTTAGCTATTTTAGAAAAAAACATTTTAATATTAAAACTTTATAGTTTTTCATAATCATCTTAAATATTTATCTCAATTTCTTATGTAGACAGACATAAAAACAGAATGTTTTTAGCATCAGTACTTACATGTATTTCCCAACATATTTAAGAAACTGACAAATGTTAAAAGAAAAATGCAACATGCCCTGGCTGGTGTGGCTCACTTGGTGGGAACATTGTCCTGTGGCTGAAAGGTTGCTGGTTTGATTCCCTGTCAGGGCACATGCATAGGTTGTATGTTCCATCTCCGGTCCGGGTGCATATGGGAGGCAACTAGTCATCAATACTTCTCTCTCTCATACGCGTTCCTCTCTCTCCTTTCCTCTTTCCCTTCCTCTCTCTCTAAAATCAATGAAAAAAATGTCCTTAGGTTAGGATTTTTGAAAAGTACAACATATCTCTCTTTAAATTTTACAAATATAGTTTCTAAATATTTATGTTAGCAGATAACTTATAAACATGCATATCTTTTTTGCAAATGTGTATTGAGCATGTATTTATGTGTAGATTTGAGAAGCTAGGAGATATATCAGATAGAGAAAAGACTGTTAAATATCATGAAATTAGACTGTTCTTATTTTTTTCTCACTAAAATTCTATGTGACCTTAAGTAAATACTTAGTGGCTCCCAGTTCTAGCTTCTTCATTTATGAGTAGGTCTGGGAGCATAAAACATGCTTTCTAAGGGCCATTCCTTCACTGAATCCATGATCTAACATATATTCTAGTTGTAGTAGAGCATATAAAAATGATATTACCTAAAATTTATTGAGCGCCTATTTTGTGCCAGGAACTGGGATACATACTCCTTTTTCCCAAGAAAACATATTTTTATTGAGGTACAATTGACATATAACAATATATTTGTTTTAGATGTACAACATAATGATACATTATTTGCATATGTTGCAAGATAATCACAATAAGTCTAGCTAATATTCATCACCATACAGAATTACAAACTTTTTGTCTTGTGATGAGAACTTTTAAGATACACACCCTTGCAACTTTCAAATATACATTACAGTATTAACTATAGTTACTATGCTGTACATTAATTATACTGACATTATTTATTATATAATTAAAAGTTTGTATCTTTAGCCCCTTTACACACATTTGTCCACCCTTCAGAAAACAATTTTTATACTTAACATTTGTGTTGTGACAGAATTAGTAGTTAACAATTAAATACTCTATATCTACCCGTGCTTGGTTGAAATAGATATCACTTAGAAAATCTGTGAAAGTCCTCGAGTTTTATATAGTTTTACTTGTTTTTAGTTTTCTTTTTTATTTATATATATTTTATTGATCATGCTATTACAGTTGTTCCATTTTTTTCTCCCCTTTATTCCCCTCTGCCCTGCACCCCCCCTCCCACCAGTATTCCCTCCCCTCCCTTAGTTCATGTCCATTATACATCTAAGTCCTTTGCCTTCTCCATTTCCTATACTATTCTTAACCTCCCCCTATCTATTTTGTATCTACTCTTTATGCTTCTTATTCCCTGTACCTTTTCTCCCATAATCCCCCTCCCCCTGCCCTCTGATCTCCATTTCTGTGATTCTGCTCCTATTCTAGTTGTTTGCTTAGTTTGTTTTTGTTTTTGTTTTTAGGTTCAATCGTTGATCGTTGTTTCCTGTCATTTTAATGTTCATAGTTTTTTATCTTCTTCCTTTTCTTAAATAAGTCCCTTTAACATTTTATATAATAAGGGTTTGGTGATGATGAACTCCTTTAACTTGGCCTTATCCCCTCCATTCTAAATGATAGCTTTGCTGGATAGAGTAACTTTGGATGGAGGTCCTTGCCTTTCATGCCTTTGAATACTTCCTTCCAGTCCCTTCTTGCCTGCAAGGTTTCTTTTGAGAAATCAGCTGATAGTCTTATGGGAACTCCTTTGTAGGTAACTGTCTCCTTTTTTCTTGCTGCTTTTAAGATTCTCTCCTTATCTTTAATCTTGGGTAATGTAATTATGATGTGCTTTGGTGTGTGCTGTCTTGGGTCCAACTTCTTTGGGACCCCTCTGAGCTTCCTGGATCTCCTGAAAGACTATTTCCTTGGCCAGATTGGAGAAGTTCTTCATTATTTGTTCAAATAAGTTTTCAATTGCTTGTTTTCCTCTTCTTCTTCTATGATTCAGATGTTGGAAGATTTAAAGTTGTCCCAGAGGTTCCCAGGCTTCTCATTTTTTTGAATTCTTTGTTTCTTCATTCTGTTCTGGTTGAATATCTATCACTTCCTTCTGCTCCAAATCATTGATTTGAGTCCTGGTTTCCTTGCCTTTACTGTTGGTTCCCTGTATATTTTTCTTATATTCCCTTTGCATATCCTTCACTTTTTCTTCCATTTTGTGACCATACTCCACCATTTCTGTGAGCATCCTGATAACCAGTGTTTTGAACTGTGCATCTGATAGGTTGGCTATCTGTTTATCACTTAGTCCTGTTTTGGGAGTTTTGATCTGTTCTTTCATTTGGGCCATATTTCTTTGTCTCAGTGCACCTGAGTTACACTGAGTTACAGTGGAAGGAGCGGAGCCTTAGGTATTTGAGGAAGGGTGCAACCCAGGTTGCTGCTTTGTGAAACTGTATGTAAGGGAGGGATTTGAGAGGGAACAATGCCTCTTGCTCAGCTCTCAGCCAGCTTTCAGTCATTTCCCCTGCTACCCACAAGCAAATTGGGCCCTTTTAGTGCTGATTCCTCGGTGGGTGGGTTTGTGTACATTCTATGGGTCTTTCCATGGAACTCTCCTGTGAGGCTTGGAGTTTCTCCTGCTGCTGCATCAGCCACAGTTTTTTACAGCCAGAGGTTTTGAGCCTTTCTTTTCCTGCACTGGAACCCTGGGTTGTGCAGTCTGTCTCATTCCCCACCTGTTCTTCCCAGTTTATCCTCACACAAATGTGGGACCACCCAGTCCACCAGCTGCCTCACCCACCTGGTCCTCCAGCCTCTGCTTTGCCATGCATCCTCTCTGCCCCAGATGCCCATCTCTGTCCCTCCTATTGGTCTGGATAAATGTGTTTCTTCTTTAACTCTTTGGTTGCTGGATTTCCATACAGTTTGATTTTCTAGCAGTTCTGGTTATGTTTTGTTTTTAAATTTGTTGTTGTCCTTCTTTTGGTTATGTGAGGAGGCAAAGTGTATCTAAATACACCTCCATCTTGGCTAGAAGTCTGGATTTGTTTTTAGTTTTCTAATGATGGATTATTAATATAAATTTAGAAAGGTTTCTGGGATTATGGTAAAGAGGCACATCTATAATTTGGAAAGAAAGAAATCTATCAGGTGCAAGATACTACAGTGCACATGGTCTTCATATATGTTATCTCATTAAGCTGAGATAGTTTAAGATGCCAAATTACCCTGACAGTAAGCAGTGGGATCATAATAATAAACCCAAGTCCATCCAGTTGACTTTTCTTATATTTGAGAGGGGAAAACAATTCATTTTCAGAAAACTCTGTGAATCTTGTATCCAAAGTGATTCTATTCTATTATAGCTAATGTTTAAAATATCAAATTTTTAATGTTGAGGATATGTAAGTATATAAATTCCTATAACTCTGCTCCTTCAACTCCTATTGTTGCTATTTTTTAAATGTCTTTTTTTCAATTATAGTTCACATACAATATTATATTAATTTCAAGTGTACAACATAGTGATTAGACATTTGTATATTTGACAGTGATCACCCCAATTAGTCCAATATCCATCAAACACCGTACATAGTTATTACAATATTATTGACTATATTCTTATGCCAGTGATTCTAGTAATTAATTTATTTGTGCACACAAACTAATGTTTTGGTTACCTCTGTGACCAAAAAATATTTTCTTTTTGCCACTATGACAAGAAAATAGCTATAATTTTGATTCATTCACACTGGATGGTGATTGTTATGTTGGCTTTTTTTTTTTTTTTTTTTTTGACAATCTAAGGGAAAAGAAGTCAATGCCCCTGGCTAAATAGTCAGGCATATCATGTTTTAAAAATTCTTGCAGCACACCAGTTGAAAATTACTGCCCTATGCTATAATCTCACCTATAAGTGGAACCTAACCAACAAAACAAAGATGCAAGGAAAATAAGACCAGCAACACTGAAAAAAAAAAGAAAAGAAAAGAAACCAACAGAGACAAGAGGGAAGGAGGGAGGGGTGGGTAAGGAAAAGGAAGGGAAGGGGCAAGTCAAGGAACATATAGTGAGGACTCGTGGACAAAACCAAAGTCGGGAAAGATTGAGGGAGGGGGGCAGGGGAAAGTTGTGGGGGTAGGCGGAGACAAATGTATTTGAAAAAATAAATAAATAAATAAGTACATACATAAAATAAATAAAAATTCTTGCAGCACACCAGTTGAAAATTACTACCCTATGCTATACATTATACCCCCATGACCATTTTGTAAGTACCAATTTATACTTTCTTTAAATAATAATTTATTTTTCAATTACAGCTGACAGGAAATATTATATAAGTTATATAATGTCTAACCCAGTTAGTTAGACATTAGGTAGCTCAGTGATCACCCCCAAAAAAATAGTACCCATCTGACACCATATATAGTTATTACAATATTATTGCCTATATTTGCTGTGCTGTGCTTCCCTGTGGCTTTTCTTTAACTCCACATGTGTATTTCTTAATCCTTTCACATTTTTCACCCATATCCTCAAACCCCCTTCAGTTGAAATGTTCTCTGTATCTGAGAGTCTGTTTCTGTCCTGCTTGTTTGTTTGTTTTTAGATTCCACATATAAACATGTGGTGTTTGTCTTCTATCTGAGTTATTTCACTCAGCACAATATCCATTAGGGTCATTCATGTTGTTGCAGATGACAAGATTTTATTCTTTTCTTTTTATGGTTGAGTCATATTCTTTTGCATATATGCACCACTTTCTTCTTCTTCATTTATCTATCACATCTTAAGTCATTTATTCCTCATAACAATCCTAAGACATAGGTAAGAATTTCCCATTTATTTTACAGTTAAGGAAATTAAATTTATGCAAAGTTTACATGAATTTCCCAAATTTACATAGGTAGTAATTATTGAAACCAGATGTTATTGGAACCAGCAGCCTATACCATGTGAAAAAATATCTTATAGACTCTCCTGCATTTTATCTACATTATACTCTATACTCTTGAAGAGGTTCGATGTTAATTTCCTCTGATAGGTCTCCCCCAAACTTGGCAGGCCCAACACATACTAAAGAGTGATGGTGAGTGGCATACACAAAGATGATGATCTTTTCTACCTAGTAATTAAAAGTTTTCTCCATTCTGTAAGCATTCAAATGATCCTTAAAATTAGCATTCAGATGAAACATATATATTCTCATATTTTGGAGCTACTTCAGGAGGTCCTTTCACATCTTTCAATACTGCCTTATTACTAATAATTGCTTCATTCTTCCCATTCTCCCAAGCATCTGTCCAAACTGTTTATCCATGAATTGGTATAAATTTTTACTTCAGCCCATCAGCCTTTCCAGAAAGATGTGGAAAATGAGATAAACTGCTAAAAACTCCTCACACTAGAAAGATTAGCCTCTTGCATAGTCTTTCACTGATAACTGGAATGGGAGTTAACATCTGCAGGAGTGATTTCTAGGTAGTACTAGAGTATCAGTCAGCATTTATTGTAAAACTGGCTCCAACTTTTATCTCCTCTCTAACTGGTCATTGACTATGCTATCACAGTGGAGTATTGAAGAAAGGATTATGTGGTCAGAGAGTGGCATGAAAGTGTGCACAGTTTGCTTATACAGTTGCTTTGGCTGATTTCACTTCTGTATCATAATAGGGTGTTATACTGGTCACTCTGAACTTGGAGTAAAGTAGATCAGGTAAGACCTAGTTCAGGAAGTTTATAGGGACACTTGCTGTGTTATGGTTAGTCAGATTTTATCAAATTCTAGTGTAGGTTAAAAGCTGTTTGTCTAAAGGAGATGAGTTACTTACTGGAGAAGGCATGGATTTGTTCTCAACTCCATTGATATCTACTGTGATTTTCATTTGGGGTCTTGTTCTTCTCTGCATACTGCATATCCCAATGTACCAAAGATACTCTGAACACCATTATATCTGCTCAGAGACAGAGATTCTTGCACTGCCACCTGCACAAATTAGAGATGCTTCTTTTGTCCTGACCAACAATACAAAGATGCAAGGAAAATAAGACCAGCAACACTGAAAGAAAAAGAAACCAACAGAGACAAGAGGGAAGGAGGCAGGGGGTGGGGAAAAGGAAGGGAAGGGGAAAGTCAAGGAACATATAGCAAGGACTCATGGACAAAACCAAAGGGGAAGAGTTGAGGGAGGGAGGGAGGGGGCAAGGGAAAGTGGTGGGGGGTAGGCAGAGACAAATGTATTTGAAAAAAGTAATTAATTAATTTAAAAAAATAAAATAATATTCTAGCAAACCAAAAAAAGCATCAACCTTTCAGGTAACTGATTAATGGGTCAGAGCAGTATAACTAAATATGTTGTTCATTGCACTCAAGTGTTGGCCTCTTAGCTAATGGAAGAGGACACAAGTGTCCTTTACTTTTAAATGTACTACTGTACTGGAGCCAAGATCATTGGATCCCCAGAAACTTCACTGAAATTGGAAGTACTGGTATTTTGTATGAACACATGTATATTATACTGAGATATCCAGCATCCTTCTCCTTGCTACCTTGGATTTAGCAAAGCAATGCCATCAAGTAATAAATAAAACAGCTTATGTCCTATGGAATGAATATGTAACTAAGGACCTTGGCTAATATTTTGTGACACAGCATTGAGAGGCCTGTATAACAATAAAGGATGGTGGTAAAATTGCATTCTTACTATCAGATAAAAACATAGTGTGGTGTTTTCTGGATTGGAGAAAAACAAAGTATTCCTTAGATTAATATCTATATACTATCATCAGAAGCTATGTTTTGGCTCAAGGAAAGAAACCATATTTGGAACTCTAACTATAATTTGAATTGCTAATCCATTATTCTTTTTCAAGGCCCTTTCATTTCTCTATTGACTAAACTAAAAATTTAAATAACAATACAATAAAAATCTCCATCCTATGTTTTTAAATCTTGCATGGCTGCACTAATCATGGGCTTTCCCCAGAGGTATAATATTGATTTTTATTAATTATTTGGAAAGAGAGAAAACACCCCAGTGACTTTTAATTGCACTAATTGCCAAAATAGCACTAACTTCTAAAACCAAAAGGCTAGTGAAATACTTCTGCTGGTTTCTCAGCTATCTTTTCCAAATGCAAACTTGAGAACTAATGGAATAAATATAGGATGGCCCTGGCCATGTAGCTCAGTTGGGTAGAGTGTCATCCCAATATACCAGAGTTGCAGGTTTGATCCCTGGTCAGTGCACATACAGGAATCAACCAATGAATGCATAAATAAGTGCAATAACAAATTGATGTTTCTCTCTCTTTCTCTTTCTCCCCTCATCTCTCTCACTTTCTCCCTCTCTTCCTCCTCTCCCTCTCCCTTTCCCTCTTTCTCTTCCTCTCTCTCTTTCTCTAAAATCAATAATAATAAAAAAATAAATAAACAGGATGGTATGGAAGTTTTACTGGACTGATTATGAGCCAAAGTAGGGGCAAAATTCCATTTATTACCTGAGTCCTACGAGCCTTCACTCTGATTGGTAAAGCTGTGGTGTTCTGAGTCATCAACAGTTTGTGTCAGTCACAGCCACGGCCTATTAATCCATAGCAGATCTGGGTTTTCTCCTTTTCGCACGTCGCAGATACTGTGATAAATCCCTTTAGGTCCTCTGGGGAGGCCTAAAAATGATTTACAGCACATGTCTGTGTTTCTCTTGCATGACCTCACCTTTTCTTCATTGGAGGGGTTCTGTGTTATTCAAGGGATTGTGTGAAGAACCATACATCTCTATTATTTTAGCTATAGTTAACGATGCCTCTGTACCACAGGCCTGGGATTATATTTTTCAAAACTACAAAACTGTTTAAGTTAAACTATTTAAAACAATAAGGACTTTCTCTTTTCTTTCTGTCCCATAAGAGGGAATCCAGAGATATAGGAGTCTTTACTTTTAGTTAATTTAATTCCTACCAAAAATTCTTTGAGGGATACACACACACACACACACACACACACACACACACACACACATTCCTCAAAATATATATAATTTTCGAGGAAAAATATATATAACATTTTGCTCTACTATCCTTATTATGTCAGCTTGGTCTGTAGGCTGGTTGTTCCATCATCACACGATGGCTGTTGGAGTTCCAGGCATTATCCAGAGAGATTATAGTCCAACATGAAAGAGTGGCTATGTCTTCCTGTGTTTGTTTTTAAAAGCAGACTGCTTTCCAGACAGTCCCTAGAAGTCTTCCCTCATGGTTCATAATTTTACCACAGTCCTCAGGTTTAAATAAGTCATCAGCAATATGAATGAGATAATCATAAATTGCTTAGATATAAGAAAGCATGCCTGAGTAGGGCATAAAAATCATTTTCATGAGTGTTGTGTACCTGAACAGAATTAGGATGCCTTTAGTGTAGAATATACAATGAATGACTGTTAGAGAGGACACCATAAGTGCCTACTGTCTAGGACTTTCATTGATTGCATATTTATTTGGATTCTGAAGAATACACAATTAGTTCTAACCTTCATATATCTCTGTAATTAGAAGTATTGTATTTTAACAGACTCTCCTGCTATGACAGTATGACTACTTTGCTTCTGGTGATTCATTGTTCTTTTCCCTTGAACTCCAAGACCTGTGCATTTACATTGAAACCAGGTTCTCTTTTCCACAAGAGTGTCTTTCACTAGGACACTAATCTACAAAATAGCATGTACTGGTAACATGAAACCGACAGTGCTCATGTGTGCATTCCCCAAAATTTTGATCAGCTGATGATTACCTTCATGTACGAGAGAGTATTTTTAGAAGTGATTAGGTGGTTGACACATTTTTTAAAAATTCCTCTAACATTTTGGCTTATTCAATGTTTTGAATTTCTGCTCTATTATATATCAAGCGATTTCTGACATTGTAGTGGCATTTGATGAAGGTAATGGTCAGGTTTACATATTTCTAAACCAGCTAAGAGAACTATTCCAATCACCCACAGGCCTAGATTAGCATAATGGATATAGAAAGTCTGGCAATGTTTTCTATATTTGTAAAGTTAGCTTCATTTGAAACAGTGGACCCCTCCCACCCCATTGGAGCAACATCAAAAGTCAATGATTTATTGATTCCCTTATAAGTTAGAACACATCAGCATTTTTTCCATAGATAAAATGTTTCATACTGCAATCAGTCCTTAAGGTTATGCTTGACTCTGACAATATATAGAAAGAACAGTAAGGGTGGTAGAGTGGGAGGCATGCAGGTCATTGCTTTTCTTCTTTTTAATCCTCACCTGAGGATATGTTTATTGATTTGGGAGAGAGAAAGAGAAACATCGATCTGTTTTCTCCCATAAGTGTTCTGACCAGGGACTGAACCCACAACCTTTTGGTGTACAAGAAGGATCCATAGCTCTAGATGATGGTGGTATATCTCCATTACTATTTCTTGGGATGTAACTCTTTCCAGATCAATACTGTCTCATCCAAAGATGTTGTTATCCTGTGAACTCAAATGACTTTGGAAATCATCAGTCATAGAAATGAACTTTGCTTTTATATTTTGGCTGCCTTTAAACCAAGGCTACAAGAGATAGGTGACACTAAGTTTCAGTCTATTCCTTTAGTCAAGAATGTAGAAATGTTGATATATCATTCACTTCCTTTATGCTACCCCATGCATTTTAAAGTTGCTACCCAAATACGCACTCTTTGAATTCTTCTTAACATTTACTCCTATACCCTGGGGCTCTGCCTCCACTGAGTGTTCAGAGTACAATGAGTAAGGCTTGCACCTCTGGTGCTAAAATGAATGCAGTTTAAGATTCTTAAAATGCTAATGAAATTTCCATCTTTAACCCTAAAGCACTCAGCTAACCAACACAGTGGTCTTACGTTGCCTTGAGGCTATTATCTACAATCCATTTTCTGACCTGTATTTTTTATTGTAAGCTATTGTCTAAAAGAAAACATTTAAAAGTTTAAAAGAAAAGGAATGTATTAGCCACCTTTTGATACAAAGCTACAAATGAAAGTTGGTAATGGGGACATAGCTAAAGACATGCTGCAGAACTCTGTTGCTTAATGCTGTACTGCCAATACATATCACTAGACTTAGCCGCATTGGCACTGCCAGACTTCTCAAATTATACTCTAAGTATACTTTACTGATATATGCATGTCATGTTTTAATTTTTAAAGATTGTGAGGGAGAACCTGAACATGTTCATGTTCTTGTCACCAGTACACTGGAAGAAGGAACTGTCCCCTTTGTCATCCATAGATGAAAGTGGACTCTGCTTATCAGTAGATTAATAAAATTGAGATTGTTTCCCTATGGCAGATGTTAGAATGCTAGCAACCAGAAAAATAAGTTCCTTCCCCTCTCCCACTTAGCAAATACTGTATCAGGCACATTTTCTATGCTGATAGAAAACTGTATTATTATTTAAAAAAATAGGATGCATACTAAAAAATTAAATAAAATATTCAAAAGATAGCATGAGGTAATAAACAAGAAATTTACAAATAAAAACAATGTCAAAGTTGCATATAAAAGAAGTCTCTACAGTAGTCATGAAAATTATTTTTTTAACTTTATTTTTATTTTTATTGTGAATTTACAAAAGCCAAAGATATATTTCCAAAGCTTTTAAGAGGTAAGATAAAAGTGTGAAACTGAATTTTATTTGTCCATTATAATTCTAATAGTTATAGACTGACGTTTAAGAAAACATCTTCGAGGTTCCTAGTTCATGCCATATGGGAATATTAACCACATGCCATATTTTAATAAATGACTGTGCAAAAGGGACAGAATTTATTATAGGCACTCAGTAAATATTTGTTAAATGAATAAATGTGATTTCTATTAATTATCACTTTTCTTTTAGATACTTAAATTTTAATAAATGTAAGAGAAATAGTAACAAATACCTGATAATAGAATAGCTTTAAAAACAATGGGTATCTTCAAAATGATAATGATAATACTAATAATTATAATAATGATAATGTATGTTTTTAGAGTTGAAATTAATTTCTACACCTGCGGTTTGCCTGGCTTTACTTCCTGAGCTTAAAAGAGAAATAAAAAGAAGAAAAGGAAAAGGAAAAGAATTGTATGTGTAACATGCAACTGAAATACATAGTTGTTAACTCAGCACCTCATTAAATGCAGTGGATTTGTTTAATATTATTGCATATATTAAAAACATGTCAGCTAAATGTGATGGCCAATTTATTGTCAAAAGTAGCAAACATCACTACATCACCCTCTCTATATATTAAAAATCATTATTTCTGACACATGGTTTACAAATCATATTTTAGAAATTTTCTCTAGGAACATTATTTGGCCACATTAAACCAGAAGAAATATGATTTTATTTTTAGCAGAACAAGGCAAATTCCACAGGACTTGTGGTTTAGTATATTTACTACAGGCTTTATTATAAATACTTGATATCCACTATAAATATGAGCTTGTTTTATTTACTTTTTTAAGTTAGCATAGATCAACTATTCATATATTAGTAGATATTAAAAGACTGTAATTTTTTAATTCACCTTAAATATTATGAAAATGAATAGCACTATATTCTTATTTAAATAAATGCTACCAGTTTATAGACATGTGGTATAGAAAATGTCAACTTCAATTTGATCTTCAGTAATATTTTAATACAATATTCTCATAATATATTTATGTGCCTGTAAACATAAAGAATAATGCCATAGATTAATGCAAAATATTTTTTGTTTTCTTTCCCATTACACCTCATCCTTTTAATCATAATAATGCATTAGCAGTAAAACACATCAATAATTTTATTGACTTGTCTTAGATCATTAAAAATAGTAAACCTAATAAATATGCAAATTGTATTTTATCATAACTTTATGTACACATATTTTATAGAAAAAACTATCAATTTTAAATCTATTGCATTTAAAAACAGTTACAATATACAAAAGTGAGCATAATCAAATACATTTGGAGGTTATTTTCTTTTAAAGAGCTAAACATTTAAATCAATAATTATATACTGGTATAAGTACTACTGATTGAGATGAGATAAGATAACTACAGAAAAGTTTAAAAATAAACTCTTGACTGATTTCTTATTTTAAGAGTGTGATTAGTAGGTCAATAAGCAAAATATCTTTTTAAAAATATTTGCAAATTACACATTTTGTCTAAAGTTTTACAATAGACGATCACTTAGGCACTAAGCATCCTAGAAGTACTAAGTAGTAAAATACTGTGCATATCTTTTGTATCATTGAATAATTGATAATTGACTATTGAGGAAACTAAAAATCTCTATCCATTAATTCTGAGAAATTACTTTGTGACTAACACTGAAGATTAGCTAATTGAATCTTCAAAAAAACCTTGTGAATGAAAATAAGATTACACCAGTAAAAGCTGCCCATAAAATGATTTAAAACTGTAACACGTTATACTTAGGAAATCTACAAGAAGTTAGGAACGTAAGAAAAGTTAGTAAAGAACAATATGAGGCAGAATTAGAAAACCTCAGAAATGAAGTGACAGTTCAGGAAAATGCAATGATAAAATAAATGAAGACGGAACTAGAAAGAACACTAGAACAAGTAAACTTAACAGATTAATCATTAAGAAAAATAGTTAAAGGAAGACATGTTAGAAAATACAAAAAAAGAAAGAGGTAAAGAATGTTTGAGACAAATTAATAAATATTGAAGATACACAAAGAAAATTCTATGTACAAATAATAGGAGACCCAGAAGGAAATCAAAGAAAAAGAGCAAATACTTAAAACTATAATCAAGAAAACTTTCCTGCTGATAATTCAAGCTACATATTGAATTATAATCTCTTTTACCTAAGTATATCAACCTGAAATTACAAAGAAAACACAAAACCTGGAAATATCTTTGCAATATGCTGGACTCTAAAGAAAAAATCTCAAACATGGCATTTGAAAACCTATCAAAAATGGCTAATAAGGAGAAGAAAATGAGTTATTATCAGAAAACAGAAACCTGATTTTAGGAGAAAATATGGTAACATATTTACAATACACAGGGAAAGAGTCAAATGTTATATTTATAAAAACTAACTTTGAATTGTAAAGGGCATAAAGAAACTTATCATTTAAGAACTCCATTGTTTCCTTGAGGTTTTCCTGAGTACTTTCTGTACAATATGCTTCAGACTTAGGGATACATATGAAGATGAGTGGGGACCGTTTAAAACACAGCCACTTACAGAACTAAACCTAAGTGATGGTTCAAAGGGAGAGTGTATAGTATGTAGTATGTATATGCACTGACTATAAATATATAGATTATATATATATTTAGATGTTATAGATATCGATAATATAGACAGATATAGATGGTATTGACATAGGTGTGCATATGTATATTCCTGACTCTGTATGCATATATTTTGTGTGTGTTTGTGTAATACAGCTATAATAACAGGGGATTGTTAGGGGTCATATTTAAATTTAAAAATATTCTTTATCATATTCGTGGTGGTAATGTTAGTATTGATATTCTGAGACTTCTGTATAAAGTAGATAATAAAGAAAATCAGTAACTATCCTGAGATATTTTTATTGTATCATCCCCTATTCCCTCAAGAAACAAGATTTTTGTTATGGAAATGAAGAGAATGATGCAATATGAAAGAGATTTAGTAACAACTCTGCAGTTTTGAACTATCATTGACAGTATTAGTACTAATTTATTACACATTTTTTTCTTGAAAAATGCGTTTGTATATGTTTATGTGTCCACACATGTCTGTGTCTCTGTGTGTGCATGTGTGTAGCCAGGTTCTGCCACTGCAAAGACAAGAGAGCAATGGCTGACCTAATAGCAATGAATATCTATAACACCCAGATTGTGGTATTGAAATAGCGTTTCCCACTAAAGAGTTCTTGGAGAAATGGCAGGCCTAGGACAAGTTAAACCTGCGATAGTTCTTTAAATCAGGTAGCTAGCAAACAAGCTATAAACTCTAGGGTTAAGTCACAAGAACTCAGAAAAAAAATTTGAGGCCTTTATTGGGTTAATTGGCAATTAATAAATATAGTCATTGTATCATATTAAAATTTATCAAACACATACAAATCTGTGGTTTCAAAATTATATTTTAGAAATAAATTGATATTCAGAGGATGTGAAGCAATGAAGTCATTATCTTGAAAACTAGTTAATGAAATAAAAGAATCAAGACTTCATTATGCCTTTTCTATAATGGACCCTACTGCTGGGCCAATGAAATAGAATAGGGGACATTTCTTGTTATAAAAGTGACCCAGAAATAAATAAAATACAAATGATAGGATTAGGTTATTACATTTTGCAACTATAAATTGAGTAATGAATTTAAGAACTGAGTATCATTGACTCCTAAAAAATTAGGAAACTGAGGCTCATTTGGTTAATGCAGTTATACATCCGCTCAAATCTATTAAGTACATGAATGAGGATTTAAATACAGATAATCTGGTCCCAAAGCCCTATTTAATCAATTTGTCTCAATCCAGGTTTACTCTGGGCTTTTCACTTTTATGCCAGAGATTGAAGACTACTATAATACACTTTGCATTTTAGTACACACCTTGCTTAACAGACAAGATTGTACACAATCATTAATATCAGTAACTACTATTTGAGGTGTACAGAGTCACCTCAGTAAATTTAAATCACATTGAGTAGTTGTTAGCTTTTCAGTTTTTTCAATGCTGATTTTTAAAAAGAAATACTATTTTTACCAATGTATTTTAAACATATTAAGTAATATTTCCAATAATTTTGTTTAGAAAAAGAATAAATCTCATGTTCCAAAGGCAAAGATATCTAACCAAAATTTAATAATATGGTTTTGTTTTTGCTGTGTTTGTTTTCCAAGTAACTCACAACAATGAAAAGTTGCATTGGCTTTTCAGTAGAGGAGCAATATAAAGCTCCATTCATGTGATAAAAAAGGTCAGTTAAAACATCAGATAAATTATAGTATTAATGGGAGGTACATGATAGGACGAAATTATTATTAGTTCTCTAATAAATGGTATTTGGAAACACTGTGTTAGGTAAAATTCTAATCTAAAAATATATTGTTTAGTAAAAAATAAATTTAAGCCATAAGGGATGAATAAAATATTAACAGTATATATACAGTATATAACAGTATAACAGATAACAAAATATCTTTTCAAAATAAAAGTATACATAAATTATCAAAATTGAGGAAGAATATCTGTCATTAATCAAGAAAAGCATGTACTCACACATACATGTATACTCATTTACACATGCATATCATTTATTTTGAAATTGAGAAGTGAAAACTTATGATTTTATTTAAATTCAAAGCCTTGTTTGCTGCTTCCTAGATATGTTGTCTTGATATTTACCTCTCAAAGTTATTAATAAATGAGGATAGTAATAGAAATCTATTATCGAGAGAATTGTTGGTAATGTTATACTACATAATGAGTGTAAAATGCTTAAAATGCATGTGGTTACTAATAACAGTATTTTCATGCTTAAAAATAGAACATATAAGCCTGTGTACAACCATTGCAATAAGGGTAGTATGTATTTTTTCTTCAGCTCCTCTAAATCTTTGTACCAAGCATGATAATTTCTATATAGCTACCTGTCTATGGAATATTCAGAAAATTTCCAGAAGCCTCCCAAATACAATGGATGTGCTGGTTCAGAGAGACAATAAACAGCTATGAGGAAACACACGCATATGTGTGAACAGGCCCTAGTTTCCCCAGTCCTATCTACCCTCATGCACACTACTCACACAAGAAGTTAAATTACACTTGTAGTATATTAAAGTATGTTTTAAAAATCTGAACAGAGGAAAGATACAAAATCCATTATCACAATATATACATGAGGCAGAACTGGTGATCACTATGCCTAAATCGTTAATCTAAGGGTAGAATCACTTAGAATCTGCAAAGTAAAAATTCTTGTTGAATGTTAGTCTAAAGTTTACCTGGGGCTTTATCCCTCTTCTGGAGGAATATACACTTGAGAAATAGTTACAGAAATTTGATTCCTGCTGAATCTCCAGCTAAATTCAGCACCAGTGAAGATACTTCTCACACTGGGGAGAAGACATGAAGGGCAGGGAGAGGCAGAGTCAGCATTCAGGTGCCCCTTAACAGCACTTCTGCTTCCAGCCCCTCAAAGCTCATTTGATCACTACGTAGAGCTGCTTTGTTCAACTGTGTGTTACCCATCAGGGGACATTCTGGCACTATCTGAGGACTGTAATGAGAAAATTAGGTAATAAGTGATGGTGAGGTGATTTGCAGTTTATTGAGTATACTATAATAAATCTTTGTCAGTTATTACAAGCAAATAACCAAAAGACACACCTACTAGCTATTTGTGTTTTCATGTCTGGAATAATGTTTGCAATTATTGTTTTAGAGGCAATAACAATTACAATGTTGTATTACAAAATAGTCTTTCTCTCTTCCTTCCTCCCTGTCTGCAGGTCTAACTAATATATACAATGTAGGGCAAAAAAAAGTAGGTTTATAATTGTGAGTATACAAAACACAAGTTTATTCTTATAAACTTATTATTTATTAATGATTGTATTATTTTCTGCAAACAACTGTAAACCTACTTTTTACCCACTCTGTGTGCATATGTGTGTGTGCATGTATATACACACACAGATACACATGTGATCTGTCCAGAAAAAGTCCAGCCATTGTTAATATAATCAAATGGTTTATGCAACTTCGATGCAACCTAGCAACCAAGGAGAGTAGATTGCAATATGCATGTTTGAACAATGACAACTTCACTGTACTAGTCAGTGGGGGCATTAGATGTTGTTGAGTGAGCATGTGTGCTGTGTGGCTGCTGCATTCAAAATGATTGAGCAAGTAGAGAAATGAATCTGCATCCAATTTTGTGTTAAGCCTAAACACTCCTCCATGCAACTATTCAGATGATTGAGAAGGCTTTTGGGGATGATGAAGTGAGTAGTGCAAATAAATGTATGGCACAAATGCTTCAAGATAGTCAAGAATCTGTTGAAAGCGATTGACATTCTGGAAGGCCTGCAATAGGCAGAACACCTGAGAATATTGAATGTGTACAGGATGCAATCAACAAAGATCGGTCACTGACTGCTTGAGAACTAGAAGAATCAGACACAAAATCTACTGTATCTGAGATTTTGACATAGGATCTTGGCATGAAATGTGTCTTGACAAAATTCACTCCACAGCTTCTGCTACCAGTGTAGAAGGAATATTGTGCTGCAGTTGCTAATGATTTGATTCAAACTGCTACCAATGAACAGATTTCCTCAAGAAGATTATAATCGGAGTTGAATCATGGGTCTACTATGCATATGATCCAGGAACCAAGGCCCAGTCACCCCAAAGGAAGTCACCTGGTTCTCCACACCCAAAGAAGGTGCAGAAAAGTCACAGCAAAATCAAGACCACGTTAACTGTGTTTCACATTGGAAGATGTTGTCCATCACTAGTACGCCCTGTCAGGCCTAACAATTAATAAGGAGTACTACCTCAATGTTCTTTGTTGGTTGAGAGATACATTACCACAAAAATGGCCAGAGCTGTGGGCAACTGGTAATTGGCAGCTTCATCATGACAACATGTCCTCTCATGCATCATGTCTAGTGCAGAGTTTTTTGGCCAAACATCAAATCACCCAGGTAACTCAGCTCCTCTACAGCTCAGATTTGGCTCCCTGTGACTTCTGGCTTTTCCCAAAACTAAAATCACCATTGAAAGGGAAGAGGTTTCAGACCATCAATGAGATTCAGAAAGATATGATGGGGCAACTTATGAAAATTCCAACAAAGGATTTTGCAGAGTGTTTTGAACAGTGGAGGAGATGCTGGGAGAACTGTGTGAGGTATAAATCTGCCTACTTTGAAGGGGACTGAAGCATCATTGTCCTGTGTTTCTTGTACAATGTTTCTTGTATCTTCTTCAATAAATGTCTTTATTTTTCATATTGCGTGGCTAGATATAGAGACAGACCTCGTATGTACATATGTGTATATGTACACATATATAATTTTTATAACATCAATATTACTTATATGAGTAAATAATATTCCTAGAATCACTGCATTTGAAAGGAAAGAGAGCATCTAGGACTTAAGTTCTCTGACCTGCCGTACCAGCTGGGATAATGTGCAGGTAAAATAGTAATATACAACTTAAATGCTCACCTGACAAGAGAGCTGAGCTCTTTTACCATGCTTTAGGCAGCACTGATTGTACATGTTGATGGCTATGTCATGTGTCCTGGGGGATATAGAAAAATGTCCATTATCCACCCTAATACTGGACATTTCAACATTTAAAGATTCATTTCTTTAGGTGTAAGTGACCCTTTGTTGGTTGAGGTCCCCATTAAAAACACATTTAAAAACACAAATTTTGGTATTCACTGCCTCAGTGAGATTTAGAGGGCAGCTAGATGAGATTAACAACTAACGAGGAGGTTAATGAAGTAGAGTCCCAGGGTAAGTAATAGGACATTGTGAGATAAACAGTTAAGCATAATTAGATTAAAGGAAGTCCTTTAGGATATCAAAATTTTAATTCCTAACCCAAGACACATAGAGGATTCCTGAGGACAATATATTATCCTTGACATATATCTTGTTAACTAGCTCTGCTATGGTAGACACAGCTTTACTGGTTTTCCTGAGACCCCAATGGGTAACTTTAAATTTGTTTCACATTCAGGAAGAACCCTGGACCTTTTGACACTGATACAGCAACCAATGTGCTTTCAAGACCCCTTGTATATGGACTCTTTTTTCCATAATTTTCACAAAAGATCCCCTTACTCTTCAATCTGTTCATTTTATTTTCTGTGGATAATTGGTGAACTAAAATATTGTATATAATGAGATTAAATAAAACAAAATTAGCTATCTTCAACAACTTACCTTCAATTTTATTAGGGACACATCTGAGTAAATAGTGGGCAAATAAACTTGGCAGAGTGATCAAATATATATAGTTGGTAGGTTTGGCCTTTTAAAACATTCTTGAATCTTTTCTTTTTATTAGTTAGCCAAGATAGCATTAAACAGTTGACTTCAGTTAATTGAATACATATAAATCACTAGGTAGCTTTGATCTATCACTGTTCATGTTGAAAATCACTATTTAGTTTGACCTATTGGATAGCATGTGTCCTAGCTGATTTGATATTATATAATCATATTTATCTTAATTTAAAAAGCACAAAATCAGAGTTCACTAAGGAATACTTAATATAGCCTAGAGTAGTCAACCATCGTTGCAGTTGCTTTGTTGTTGCAAAACTTAGAAATAAGTATAAAGGTTTATTTTTAAAGTTTGTCTACACAGAGAGAATTAATTTAAAATATTTTTATTTATATGACTTGTCTCTCTCAAGATTCATTTTTGAGCTGGCCTTCAGGCAAAAGCAATGTTAGCTTGCCGAGGGATGCTCATTTAATTTGATAGTGATAATTTTTTTGACAGCTGGTAATTTGCTTATTTACAACTTCCTGATTAAGTCTTCTAACACAGCGGTTATTCATATAAACTAATAGTCTGCAGTTAAAGAATACTTCTTTCCCATTAATTGTCCCACTAAGAGAAAACAAACTTTAACTTTTTAACTCTTTATTATCATTAATGTTTTGTTACTTTTCTCATCTAAACAGTGATTATTATTTAATGTATAGGATGATACAGATTCTCCTTTCATTGTTGCAGGATTCTCTTCCAGGTCACCTGGGAATAGGTGTACACCTTACAAGCTATGTCGGTAATGATAATGGTTTAGCCACTGGTGATATCTTGGGATGAAATGTTCTAGAAAAGTTTAAACATTATATTTAGCTGCTTCTGAATATTCAAAAGGCCTTTATTCAGTAATAAGACATTTTTGGGGGAAATATTCCTTTAAGTAGGTTCATAGGAATGTATTATGTTGTTTAAGTAGTCAGATTTATATAAATGTACCAAAGCACTTCAGCAATTATGATGCATTAAGAAGCTCATTTGCGGTAAATCATAAGGCGATTTATTAAATATGTAAAGTGGGTGATTCGGACGGGGATGTTTCCTATAAAAGATGATTTTTTGTTTCTTTTAATGTGTCAATATCCATTAACAAGTTCTTATGAAAGCCAATTTCTTAAATTTAAATGTATTGTTTTGGACGTTTTTAACAGAAAATTTGTTTATAATAGAACCTGAAATTTTCCAGCTTCTTTCAGGCTGACTGAAGAAACAAATATCTTAAATATTTTTATAAGCTACAATGATGCCTCTACAAAAAACGACTGCTTTGGTAATAAATTCTCGTGTTAGAAGTGTTATCTCAAAAGGAAGAAATTATATAGGCAATATAAGGATATTTAAGTTAAAATCAGCATCATTGTATATTGCCACAGCTTTTTCTTATCCTTTTTGACTACAGTTTGCTTACCAGTTATTGTGTACTAAAAGTAAGCCAGCTATTACACACACACACACACACACACATAGTCTCTAAGACTATTATAATAATTCTAGAAAATAGAGGAGGAATAGAGTATCATCTCTATTTTAATAGAATAGTAAGCAGGGGATTAAAATACTTGTATAGCTTCCCTAAGGCCAAAATCTGGTAAGTAGAATATCCAGGATTATAAAGTGATTTGTTTTGCTTCAAAGTATCATCTTTCTGCACAATCCCATGTTCTCTCAATGTCAGAGTTGTAAACTATACCAGTCCAAACTGGACAGACAAGTTGGGGAAGGACTGTAGTGGTAACTACAAGGTTAGGAAACTGCTCAGTTATTTCATTCAGGGATGAATGGTGAACAAGATCAGCCTGTTTCACCAGGGAGATTATATATCCATTGGGAAAACAAATAGACATACTAATAAATTATAAATATAGTATAATCATATTAATACAAAGGGATCAATTTAAGAGTAAGCTTTCCAAAGTAAGATCTGAAGACCAAATGGACCATTAGCAGCTGAGGTTTTAGGTGAAAGTGAAATAGAAATGGAGGATGCCCTAGATATAAGGGACACCATAACCATTCTAGCCAGTTTCCTAGGTCTGTAGAAGTCTTTTTGGCAGCAATCCTTAGTTCTAGTATTTATTCCCATTGGTTTCTTAATGTTGAATGGTACATCCTTTGCAAATGGCTTCTGATGATTTGGCCTCTACAAATATAACTGCACTTGCTAATTTTGCAGCCATATTCTGTTGTCAAATCTATTTTCCAGCTCTTTAATTTACTTTTCCATTTACCCTTAACATGGTGAACATTACCAAGGCCTTTGATCTACTTTTGCTTTTCTATTCTATCTTCTTCCACTGCCCTATATTTTAAATCTGTTGATTCTATATCAATATCGCCATTATTTATCTGCATCTTGGTAAATATTTTATAATTTCCAACTTTGTGAATATTCCATTATAGCCTCACATGTATATCTAACATTAGAGTCACCCTGTTTCCTTCTGATTTCCTGTCTCTGATAATGGAACATCAGGCTTCTTGGTCAGACACATTAGGAACATGACAGTTTCATATCCACCTCTTCAATCTCTAATCTCTATTGTATCTCATCCATAATATTTATGAAGTATGTAATAGTTATGAACAATATCAAACATAAGACATTAGAATCTGATTAAGAGTAGCTTAAACACTGGGGTACATCGGTTCTTTTGAATTGCTGTTTCAGGATTCTTAGGGTATAGTCCCAGTTTTGGGAGCGCTGGATCAAAAGGCAATTCCATCTTCAGTACTTTTGAGGAAATTCCACAATGGCTGCACCAGTCTGCATTCCCACCAACAATGCACTAAGGTTCCTTTTTCTCCACAATCTGGCCAACACTTGTTGTTTGTTAATTTATTAATGATGGCCATTTTGACCGGTGTGAAGTGGTATCTCATTGTGGTTTTAATTTGCATCCCTCTAATGGCTAGAGATGTTGAGCATTTTTTCATGTGACTTTGGGCCCTCTCTATGTCCTCCTTGAAGAATTGTCTGTTCAGTCCTTTGCCCATTTTTTAATTGGATTGCTTGTCTTCCTGGTGTGGAGTTGTGTGAGTTCTTTATATATTTTGGAGACCAAATCCTTGTCCAAGGTATCATATGCTCATCCTAATGTTCACAGCAACATTATTTACAATAGCCAAGTGCTGGAAACAGCCTGAGTGTCCATCAGTAAATGAGTGGATCAGAAAACTGTGGTTCATTTAAACAATGGAATACTACACAGCAGAAAAAAAGAAGGAACTCCTACCTTTTGCAACAGCATGGATGGAACTGGAGAGTGTTATGCTACGTGAAATAACACAGGCAGTAAAAGAAAAATACTATATAATCTCAACTATAAGTGAAACCTAATCCACAAAACAAACAAATGAGCACAATAGAACCAGAGACATGAAAATAAAGAATAAACCAACAGTGACCAGAGGGGATGGAGGGAGTGGGAGAATGGAGGAAAGAAGAAGAAGGGGCAAACAAAGAAACATGAATAGAGGACTCATGAGCATGGACAATGGGGGAGGACTGACTGGGAGTGACGTTGGGATGGAGTAGGGGTGAGCAATGGGGAAAGTTGGGACAACTGTAACTGAACAATAAAAACAATTTAAAACAAAGAGTAACTTAAACAAATAGAAGTTGATATATTCTCATGAAAAATAAAGTTAGATAATTGCCAGTACTGGTTCATCCAAGGGAAAGTCAGAGTAGAGAATCCGTCTCCTCCCACTACTTTGTTTTTAAAACTATGCTCATATTTTTAAAAAGTATTGTATTTAAAAAAATTTTATTGTAATTTTTACATTACCACTTATCTCCCTTATATCCCTCTCCCCTCTATAATCACCACACTGTTGTCCATGTCCATGAATCCTTTTTCCTTTTTGCTCAGCCCCTCCACCCCTTAACCTTCCCCTGCCCCAAGCTATCAGCCTGCTCTCTCTGAGTCTGTCTGTTTTGCTAGTTAGTTCAGTTTGTTCATTAGATTCCACATATGAGTGAAATCATATGGTATTTGTCTTTCTTGGACTGGCTTATTTCATTTACCATAATGTTCTCCAGGTCCATCCATGCTGTTGCAAAGGGTACAATTTTCTTCTTTTTTGTGGCTGAGTAGTATTCCATTGTGTTGTCCCATAGTTGTTTTATCTGCTCATCTACTAATGGATACGAGGGCTGTTTCCTTATCGTGGAAACTATAAATAACGCTGCAATGAACATAGAGGTACTTATATTCTTTCAAATTAGTGTTTCAGGTTTCTTCAGATAAATTCCCAGAAGTGGATACATTAGATCATAAGGCAGTTCCATTTTTAATTTTTGGAGGTATCTCCACACTGCTTTCCACAGCGGCTGCACCAGTCTGCATTCCCACCAAAGTGCAAAGGGTTCTCCTTTTTCCACACCCTTGTGAGCACTTGTTTTTTTGAATAATTTATTTTTATTATATTTTTCCATTTCTCTTTATCCCCTATCTCTTCTTCCACTTCTACCCACCCCCACAGTCACCACACTGTTATCTGTATCCATGAGATCTTTTTGTTTGCTCTATCCCTGCATCCCCAACTTCTACCCACACCCCAGCGCTGTCAGCCTTCTCTCTATCTTCTCTATCTATGAATCTCTATTTTGCATTGTAGTTCAGTTTGTTAATTAGATTGTTCATATGACTGAAATCATCTGATACTTGTCTTTTGCATTCCTTTTGCCTTTTCTATGAGATCTTCTCACAAGCTTTCCAGCAGACTTATCATCATGTTTGATTAACTGTATCTGAATATCCTGACCACCTGTTCTTTGAAATTCAGATGTTTGGTCTTTATGTAAACAAAAGTAGGGATGTGTTAGCAAGAAGAGGACAGGGAATATGGAATGTATGTGTATAGGATGTCTGCTATAACTCAACCAAGAGATTGTTACCAGTTTTATCCAAGCCTTTAGTAACTCCTATAACTTTTCAAATAAGATCCATACATCCTATCATCATGTGACTCTATACATGTAGTCTCATCTCATTTGAATATTTTCCCCTATGATCCTTTTATATGTCATGGCCATTGTTGTATTGTGAACCTTGACTATGGGAAGGATCACAGTTCACTGTAAAAATCAGTTATGTGAAAGTTATTTCACTATTTGTTGAGTGAATAAAATAATTTGGTTCACTTTAAGGTTTGTTTTTTGTACATTTTTTCTTACTTTGTCTTTTTTTCCTCCTTATTCATATTTTCCCTTACACAAGTCATTGATGATGGTGTTCCTAAGCTTTGTTTTCCATTCAGTAAGAAAGCACATTTTTAAGTTCAAGAGAAGCATTAATGTTCATAAGCAACAGGCTGATAAACATGCATTTGAAAGGTCATTCTTCCTTTTTGAATAAAGTAATTAGGTACCATTTTAACCAAATTGCTTTTAAGCAGAAAAATTTAGTATCCTGTTTTCACTGATGAATAGCTTTTCTAGCACCAATAATGAATGCATAAAAGTGTACTATAAGACATCTCAATATATATAAACATGTTAAAATAGATAAAAATTGTTTTAAATATTCAAATTATACTTTTTTATTTTATGAAAACTAATCTGAAAGTGTTTGTTCAGATAGCAAATTTTTATACTTACCTCGATTTCCATTTAAATGAACTGATAGAGAACAAAATCTGCAAGTCAGACTCTTGAGTTTAAACTCTGGTCACACTCTGTACTAATTCCACTGTCTGTTCTATCGATGTTGTTTCCTAGTAAGTCACTTACTGTTACAACTCTTAATTAGCAATGACTACTACTAATACAACATTATGTACAGTTGTTGAGTGAAGAACACTGGGCCAATCACTATGCATGATCTCTTCCAATCTTAATGAATACTGTAAGGTTGTTTATATCATTTTTCTGGGGTTTGGAGATTTTGAGACATTTGCTTAAGGTCACACAGTAAATGGCAGAATTTGGATTCAGACCCAGGAAAGCTTGATCCTGTAGCCTACACTCTTAACTATTATGGTATTTATTCCTCATTAAAGTGGGGATATTCATCCTTAATATAAAAGTTTTTGTAAGGGTCAATTTAAATATTACTTAGTGATACTATATTAACTTTGTAATTTTTTAAAAATATAGATATTGCCATTGTTATTTTTAAAACATAATTTGTACACAAGCATCATTTAACCTTTAGGACAGCAACATAAATCATAACTATCACATAATCTCTTATATGTGGTAAATATTTCAAATGCATATGAAAATGTAGATACAATTAAATATAAGATTAAAAATTATGTTTTCAGTCAACAAATAATTAAACAACTTATATGTAAAAATGCATCCAACTTATTCTTCTAACTGCATAGTATGCTGAAGAAATAAGCTTTGTGTTAACTCTAAAAGTCTTATTTAGATTATGTGCCTCTTTATTCATGAATTTCTTAATGTAATTTCTCCTCCACAATCATTTACTTTTTTATTTATGTAGTTATCTAATATTTATTGAGTACCTATATTGTACCAAGCACTGAGTGAATAAAATTGACTCTTTCTCAAAACAAAGTCAAGAGAAGGTATATCTTTTCTATTGAAAATTTAAAATATCATTTAAAAACCATATGAAATATTTTTATACTACAGGGATTTTAGAATAACTTCCTGAGTGTGTAGTATCAGTAGACATCAAATTTACCCCTTTTAAACATTTTTATACATCAATTATTTATGTTGCCAAAACATTAATATATGGTTTAATGGCTTTTGAGATGCTGATCCATATTCCCACAGGTGGGCTGTAGAGGTGGGGAATACAATACAGTGCCCTGCAATATTATGAAATATTGCACAATTACATAATTATATTGCCCTGTCCCAGAGATGAGCTTTCTTTCCCCTAAAATAGCTCTATGAGAATGAGAGGAAAGAACAGAGAGAGGCGAGACTGAACATAGGTTATGGTACTTAATTCCAGGGAAAAATCTTTCTTAACTTAAAAGCTGATCAAAAGCAACTGTCAGCTAAGTTAACCTTTGCACATAAAATAATGAACTCATACACTGTAATTCTGATGATGTAAATGTTAACATTGAAATGTAGCACACATTAGTGTGTGTCCTAGTCCTATTTCCATTGTTCGGGTAAAAGAACTCAGTTAAGATAGGTGCCTGGAAACCTCTTCTGAGAGGGTGTAATACTAAATACAGTCTAGATATCCTGTCTTCTCTAATTCATTATAAAGCAACTGGGTCAAGCTCTTTCTTATAACCCAATAAAATAACTTAAAACCCATAATCAGAACATTCAAGAGTTTCCCTTTAAATTTCTTTTTTTTTCTGACTTGCTATATGTTTTCACCTTTAATGATATGTATTAATAAGAGAGAGAAAATTATTTTCCTGACAGCCAAGAAAAAAATGCAATTGCAAATTAAGAGTTGCCTTTGTTATAGTATATGTATATATGTGTACATGCACATGTATGGAGAAAGATTGATAAAATAAGAACATGTGAGTTTGCTCCATTTTTTTCAGTGGGAGGGGAAGGGGTAGCTGACAGCATGCAGTAGATGTCTAAAGAGAATATATGAAGGAAGAATGATGGCTATATTTATTCTACAAATATTTATTGAGAATTACCTATAGGCTGGTCCCTGTTGGAGATGTTGGGGATACAGAGCTGAATAAAAGAATGAATTCCTAATATACTGAGCTTTATGTTTTAGTGAGGTGAGTTATTGTATGGCTAGTCTAACACACAGAACTGTCCCTAAACATACGAATGTAAGTCATCCTAAGTCATCCAACAAAGGTGTAAATATGTAGAGATGATCCAAATAATAGAACAAGAAGCTTTTCACAGCTTAAGCCCAAACACTAAATTTGGGTTATGTAACTAACTGGGAAGCAAATTAGTGCCTTATATGGTGTAGTGAGTTGACTTCAGATTCTAAGGAGCAAAGAGGCTCTTTTTCCCCTCGATATCAATCAATTATTGTTCTTTGTTACTATATTTTAAAAATTACCCAGACTAACTTTATTCTCTTGTAAACTAAACTGCAACCTGTAGTTCTTATCATTATGCTCTTTTTGCTGTAAGTACTAAATGCTTGAGTTTTGTACCAAAATATATTCTTATGGAAATGCCATAAAAAGTATACATCTGTTTTATAGGGAATCCTCTAACAAGTCATGCAATGGCCCAGGAAATTTCTTGAAAGGCAGTTAGTTAGTTTATTTCTATTTGGTGAGTTTAAACTTTAATAATTAGTAAGTTGAAATGTTTCCTGTAGCAAGTGGAATTGTTGAACCTTGTGAACTTTAAATGACTTTTGACCAAACAGTCAATAAAATGGAACTAGATTCTCAGAATTCCAAATGAAAGTACTATTTAAAATTCAACAAAAGTTTTGTTGACTTGCTTTCCAGAAGCCACAAGGAAGCCTTACTTACTTTGAGAAACTTGCCTTTCCACAGATTATTTAAAATTAACAACCAAATGGATGTAATAAGAGCCATAGTGAGATTAGCATGATTTTTAAATCTGAATAGAATACATAAGGTAAACCTTTGACAAAAGAAAAATACCTTTGGAATTTAGGTCCCACATATTTTTATTTCTTTGGTATTTTGAAGAGACACTATTTTTTCCCCTCTTTAGCTTGCTTAGACTTGATGCAGCAGGGAGAAAAGAGGGCCAGCTTTATACTTGTAGCTTCACTTCATCAGAGAGGACTTACTATGTGAAAGCTTTTTCCTTCCTATGAATGTATTCTGGGAATTTACTTTTAAAAAATCCCTGCTTATATTTGTCACTGAAAAGA
This sequence comes from Pteronotus mesoamericanus, assembly GCF_021234165.1. NCBI lineage: Eukaryota > Metazoa > Chordata > Mammalia > Chiroptera > Mormoopidae > Pteronotus > Pteronotus mesoamericanus. The sequence continues at coordinate 25,294,952 of NW_026555245.1, read as the reverse complement.
CATTTAAAATGTAGAGTTAAAAGATGATAGAAGTGCCTAATACTTACTCTTGGAAGAAGATGACTTTTAAAAAAAGTGTCTAATTCTTTTTGCTTTCTCAAATGGGAAAAAAATCAGTCAAGAGGCTCTTTCATTTCTAAGTCTTTCTTATTTAAATGCATTCTAAACTCTTATTATAGAACCAAGAGATTATACTTGAGCAGCTGTCAAAAAGGGGCCCTAATTATTTATCTCCTTGCATTAGCAATATAAATGCTTGTGTTGCATGTCTCTTAGGAAAAGCTCATTAAATTTTTGAGGTACTGTTATTTACATGATTTAAATTGATTGGTATATGTAAAATTATTACTTAAATATGGGGATGACTACCTTTATTGACATTTAAGCAGTGAGCATGGTCTTTTAAATATATCCATAGTCCTTTCAACATTACATAAACTGGGCAAACTCTAATTAAATACCTAATATCAATGAAGTAACATTCAACCAGTCAAAATACATTCATTGAGTTTTTACTGCGTGCTAGAATAAGCTACAAAGATCAAACAAGTGGCATCTGCATTTTAGGGACTCATGGTCTATACATAAATGACGGTCCTTCCTTCCTCCATCCAGTCTTCAGATCATGCATTCTTACTTCACATATTCATATTTCATATTCTAAATCAAGTGACCCTTTGCTGTTGCCGTTTTCTCCCAAAGAATATGCAATTCAGAATCACCCTACTCCCTTTCTCCCAAATGGCTTCAAGTTCATATGTTTGAGAAATGTTAAATAAAACTAAATTAAGTGAATTAACTTCTCTAAACTGGACAATATCTGAGATATTCTATAGCACAAGTGAGCATTAAGATAATCCAAAAAGGGATATACTAACAGGATTTTCCAAATGTACTTTACTTTAAAATTTTATTTGGCTTATTTTGACAAAAAAATTTTCTCTCTATATATTTATGTATATAATTTTGGAATTTCTAGTGGTTGGTCCTCTTTAGGAACAGTTGAGAAAAGAAATTTGCAGACAAGAGGTTTCACTTTGTACTGTAAAGCAGGTTTAATGTCTTTTTTTTATCTGTTTTTAATTCTTTATTTTTTGTCATTGTGAATATTATAGTTCAAACAAAAGCCCTCCATCAAATCCTCTCTCTCACAGGCACAACACCATTTAGATTAGTTTTTCATCTTTTTCGCCTCATCCTTTGGTTAAGGCTCTACACTTTGGACTTTTAACTCGTGATGTTTATCAGGACATTATTCTATTCCTAATTACTTTCTACATATACTAAAACTATTTATTTTATATAATCATTGATTTACTATAATGCTCCTCCCCCTCTTTAAACTTATGTGTTTGTCTTTGTTCGTTTGTTTATTGTACAGCTGCTTTCTTTACTATGAATTTGAACTCAGTAACAGTTGACTCTTTCTTGTTCCTCATTAGTGTTTATGGAATATTGAACTGGCAGCATTTATATGACTCTTTTTCATTTACAGCCTACAGAACCCAGTGTATTGTTCTTTCAAAACTTGTACTCACTAATGTAAAGATGGTGCTCTTTTTTCTTGGAGGCCTTCGGTACCAGGCCTTCAGTGTTCCTTTTTCTCCCTATGCCTTCAGAACACTGTGGGAAACTTCAGTATCCTCAGTGTACTTAAGACTGAAAATTTCAATGGTTTTCATTTTCACTCTACTTGTTAAATTATTCATTTTCTATTCTATAACAGCTTTCTTTAAAAATATTTAATTTTTAAATTCAACTTTCTATCCAAAACTTATCCCTCCACCTAATCTATTAGCATTTAACACACTCTTCAATCTTACTACAAGCCTTCAGCATCTGTTTTCTAAATGAAAGTTTGTTTTAATTTTGAAAAAAATAACATGTTGGGAAGATCTTTGTGGTCAATGACTTGAAAAACTGTGCGATAAATAAGTTTCAATTTTGTAGTAATTCCTGTAGTTTTCATTATGTTCCTGTTCTGTACAAACTTCTGTTTTGCGACTATAATATGTAAAATCTTCCAAATCTATTTGATTACAAATTATTTTTCCTCTATTATCTCTTATAATTAATTTGCCACCTATAACACTCTAGTAATTTGGGTTATATTGCTCAATCTCTGCTTATCTCTTTATTTTCAAGAACTCTTCCTGGTTTTTCATCTTTGCTCTGCCTGACTCACAAATCAATCATGTTGCCTGCCCTCTCAAGAACTACCTTACTCACTTCTTGTTGACTCTTCTCCATTATTACAAACATCTAATTTCTTAAATTTTCATTTCTGATTCTAGGCTACTACATGCTATGGAGAAAGTAACATAAGATTAATTTGCTCCGTTGAAATTTTTTATTTTGGGCCTTCAATAATACTTTGCAAATTGTTTCTTTGTTATATTCCCCTCTTTTTTCCTTTCTCTGTAAGTGACAGATGTTCTCTGAGTCTTCAATCCTCTTTTGACCTCAAACATTGTTGATATCTGAATCTCTTATGTTGTTCAAAAATTGGTACATTCCAACTTTAACTATTTAACTAACTTTAATTTCATTTCAAACCATCTTTTTTAACTTCATTATTATCTTCCTCTTCACTTTACAAGAGAAGGTGCTGATATTATCAAGACTGATTCCTTCACTTTAGCAATCTATCTTCTCCCATTTTTTTTCTAGGTTCTTTCTTCATGTACTATCCTGTATATCTTTGATCTTTACCCTCTCTTCTAGCACCTTCTTTTCAATCTAAATTACATAAAACATCAGCTTATTCCTTAAGTAACAACTAGTTCATATCTTTGCATACCTTATAAATATATTTTATGAATATATTTAATGCATATTTTAAAGATGGATTTTATAATATTGTATTATTATAGAAGGAAATTTGTTTAATGTAGAAAATTTAGGAAACATCCCAAAAAGTTAAAAACAAAGTGAAATGTCTTTATCCTGGGGTAAGCATTGTAGTGTAAAGCCAGATGTTATTGTATATTTTTGTGTTGTATTTTTTAAATTACAAAACTGAGCCCATACTATACTAATAGTTCTCTTCTAAATATGTTTTCTTATGCCCTCCCTGTATAATTGCTGAACGTCAAGAGTCTATCTGTTGCCTTCCCTGTCATATCCCCCATTTACTATTCAGCTTACATTCAGACTTTCCCCCTGTTACTTGACAAAATTATTACTCTGAGTAATAGGCTCCTAAATATCAAAATTAATATCCTTTTGTCAGCCCTTATTGTCCTTGCATTCCTGAACACCTTGACATTTTTAGATTTTATATTCTGAAGTCCTTTTTTACTTCAGCTTCCAAACTCAACTCTCTTGCCTACCTTTCTGAATTTGTTTTTTCTTTGACTTTCTTTGGTTCCTCATCCTAATTCTCATGTTTAACCCTCTTCAGTTTTTGTAACTTCTATACATATCTTAAAATCTCACATTTCCTCTCTGGACATCTTCAGTCACTTTTTTCTTTAAACTTACACTATCACCAAATGCTCATTTCTCTCAAGTTTACATTGAATATTCTGTGAAAGATAATGTTAAGAGAATGAAAAGACAAGCCACAGACTGGGAGAAAATATTTGCAAAAGACATATATGATAAAGGTCTATTTCCCAAAATATACAAAGAGCTCTTAAAACTCAATAATAAGAAACAAACAATCCAATTAAATAAAAAGGCCAAACATTTTACGAAATAAGGCACACAAATGGCAAATAAGTATATGAAAACATGGTCCACATCATGTCATTAGGGAAATACAAATTAAAATGACAATGAGATACTACTATACACCTCTTAGATTGAACAAAATCTGGAACACGGACAGCACCAGATGTTTGTGACGATGTGGAACAGTTGGAACTCTCACTCACTGCCGGTAGGAATACAAAATGGTTCAGCCACTCTAGAGGACAGTTGAGTGGTTTCTTACAAAACTAAACATGTTCTTACCAGACAATCCAGTAATCATATTTCTTGGCATGCATCCAAATGGGTTGAAAACATGTCCACAGGAAACTTGCTTATGGATGTTTATAACAACTTTACTTGTAATTTTCAAAATTAGGAAGGAACTAAGATGTCCTTCAGTAGGTGAATGAATGAATAAACATGATACATCAAGACAATGGAATGGTATTCAGCACTAAAAAATAACTGAGCTATTAAAGCATGAAAAGACATGGAGGAAGTTTAAAAGCAAATTACTAAGTAGGAGAAGTCAATCTCAGAAAGCTAAGTATTGTGTGTTTCCAATTATATGACATTTCAGAAAAGGCAAAACTATGGAGCCAGTAAAAAGACCAGTGGTTGCCAAGGGCTTGGGTGGAGGGTTGAATAGGTGGAGCCCAGAGGATTTTTAGGGTAGGTAAAATCCTCTGGGTAATATCATAATGGTGGGTGCATTTGTCCAAACCCATAGAATTATGACGCCAAGAGTGAACCATAGTATAAACTGTCAACTTTGGGTGATTATGGTGTGTCAATGTAAATTTATGAATTGTAACAAATCTACCACTCTGGTGGCAGATATTGATAATTTGGAATGCTATGTCTGTGTGAAAGAAGGATGTATATGGAATGTCTCTGTGCCTTCTCAATTTTGCTGTGCGCCTAAAATAGCTATACAGACATAAAGTCAAAATATGTTTATATGTCTACTTTCTATTCTCTCCTGAACATGAAAGCCATGTATTTCCTGTGTATCTTCTTGTATATTCCTCCCTGATATTTCATTGATACCTGAGACATAATATATACAGAGTATTAGCAAGTTTACCTTTTAAAACTTCTTAGTGCCCCATCTACTTTTCTTTCTTTTGACTGGGGGGTAGATCTATGTTTCATAGAACAAAAACTTGATAAAATTTTGGGGTCCCCTCAATAAATCGTATATTTAAAAAGATGACAAACACCTCAAATTTAGAAAAACAACCTTATTTTTTCTTGACACAATTCCATAATATTTTCCTTTAATATTTTTTTGGTGGCATACTCATCAATCAGCTCTTCACATGACAACAATCCCATACTATTATTTCTTATAGAGAGAATAGAAACAAAATCGTCTTTTCTCTAGTACGGTTTGATCATTTCACTGTGTCAGTGGCAATTTTACTTGCTGTTTAGTCTTGAAGAGCCAGACATTGTCAGGAGATGTGTCAGATGTAGTAAGACATGATCTGATAAAACGGAAAATAAAACACACAAGCTCACACACATGCAGATCTGCTATTTGAAGTACTGCTGTAAGTGTATGCCCTGCAACTCAGAAATACTGATCAAATCAATTTCATTTGATTTCCACCAAAAACTAAGAAAAAATGGGGATGGCATTTTTGTAATTGTATATGAGTTATTACCTATAGAGTATATTCACTTTTTGACATCCAAAGTATCAATGAGAATCCAATACTCTGCTTAAAATTTACTCGTATAATGATTCACAATTTTCCTCAGACTTGTGTCTTGCTCCAATTGTTTCTCCTCCACTACCCATTTATGTCCTGTGCTAAGTGCCACTGGGCTTCCATATTATAATCAGATCTCTGGCTTTATACCTTCATATCTTGAAGCTCAACAAGTTGACACAGGAATAATCCTGACAACTTTTCCTATAGTGATATAGTTTTCCAAAACTTGCTTATGCAAGCACATTATTACAGTGCATAAATAAACTCCATTACCACTAAACTAAGTATATGCCAAAAATATCTCTTTAGCCAGATTGGCAAATAAATACATGCTCATAGGATGGAAGCAAAAATGTGACAGATTGAAAGGCAGAGTTGAAAAACCCAGCAGACTTAACAATTAGTGGTTAATACATCTGAAAATTTTACAAAAGTACACGACCATGGGAAGCTCTGCCGGGCTTTCCCAGGGCCTTGGCAGGGGCCTCCACCAGCGAGGACCCTGAAGCTCAAGCTTCTCGGCTTCAAAGCAAAGCTGCCTCCCTTGCAGCCACTCCCTGTACTCATCTGGACCTGGGGTATTTCTGGTGTCAATTACTGTGGCATCTTCTTAACTGTTCTTTCACTTTTAGGGTCTGTTCTCTAATTTATTCTGACTCAGCACTACCAGTAAAGTTATCTTTTAAAACACCTGTTTGGTCAAGTTGGCATTGTAGCAGAGTAAACGAATGTAACCTCTAGAGAGAAATCTGGGTTGAGTCACTTCATGTTTGATTCCATAAAAAACATTTATCCTCTGTGAGCCTTGGTTTTATTTTTTGTAAAATGAGGAACACGGTACTTATTCTTTTAGTGCTGCTGTGAGGGTCAGATTAGATCTCGCATAGAAAATAGTCAGCAAATATTATTTGTTAACTGTCATCAAGACACATCCCCACCTTTAAAATTTTAATTCTCCTTGTCTGATTAGCTTAATGTTCATGGTCGTTAATTTACCTTTTTCGTTTTTGTTTGTTTTTTATTTTTTGGTTTTCTATGTTGTCCTCATACCCATTTTTCTGAAAGAACCATACTGACAAGCTCAGTGTCCCTATTATCCACCAAATATCTGACCTTTAAAGATGACAACCCTTTAACTGCGCCACCATTGTTTCTTCAAATATCCACCCATTTATCTGTCAAAAATCTAAGCATCCTATAAGGGCCAGTCCATATTTCTTGTTCATCACAAGTTTAACTAATGAGTCATTACAGGCATAAAGAGTGGGCCCCTCATTTATACATCCATTCCAAATGCTACATTCATATGTTTATCATTTTGTTTAATAGTTAGATGTTTCCTTGTCTGACTCCCTTGGTAAACTCTGAATACCTTGAAAGCAGGAAATGTGCCACACACAGCTGGATTTTAATATAACATAGTGTCTGGCATAGAGCAGGAGATCAATACATGTTGGTGGAATTAGATTCTATCCCAGTACTTTTTGCCCCTTTTGATTATTCTCTAGCTCTCTTGATTATTCTTCTTTCTTAGCTAGTGGTAAGTTACACTTCATAAAATATTTTCTATGTCATATAATTAAAAGTCAATGTCATCCTCATAAACTTTGTAGTGAAAGTCTTTTTCTTATCTCAGCATTATTATTTATTTCATCTTTTACATTCATCTCCTTAAAGTTAACTGAAAATTGGAATTTAATCTGATAGAAATTCAATAGAGGCTACTAACAAGAAGAAAGAATAAACAGAAAAGGTTTACTATTACATAGTTTTATTCTAAGATGCATGTCCTGAGTTGAATTCGAAATCTTTTAAACACTGAATACAAGTGTTAGCTTTTTTTTTTTTCCTGTCCGGATTTAGGTTTTAGGATGTGTTATCAGAGGAGTAAATTTTGAGTATAAAATTTATTTTGCTTTTTCCTGATAGCTATAAATGTAACAACATAGCAAGTTTTAGTAAAGGCATATTGACAATTATATCTATCTATCTAATTATATTTATAATGTATACATATGTGTGAGTGTTTTAATACATTTAGTTCAGCTGGCTTGCTGCTAATTAACACAAAGTCATGGGTTTGACCCTGGTGAGAGAGTTACATTTTGTTCGTGGGCATGAAGAAAGACTCTCTTTTCACTATCTGAACAAAAGAGCAGCCGGCATATGGATCACAGAGTACATTTTATAAATAGAGATGTCTGCTTTATTCAGAGTAGAGCTATGGAATGATAGACTATCTGTTCAATTGATATCTATCAATATATGATAACAGCAATTTTTGTGACTGTAGGAGACTGAAAAATAATTTTGTCATGGCAAAGTAATGACAGGAATTTCAGGTTCTACAGCTTAGCAAACGGAATAGTTATCAACCATCTTGGTATAGTATGATTCACATCAATGTACATCCTATCCAGCACTTACAAGGCTGTCTCTGTGCCCACAACAAATGGTCAGTTTTACCATTTAAACTTGGCATATGCTCTCAGAGGTGTTGATTGTTCAAAATACCTGTTTGCCCAAGTCCATTAAGATTAAAAACTACATTTTAATGATCCCTTATATTTAAACACTGTTTAATATGACAAATGCTTGAGAGCTACTTAGAAACATTTCATCATTAATTACTAATAATAGGAATGAAGTTGACACCTGTTTCAGCAGCTTTAGATTTTGGGTTGCGCTTAAGAAACAGTTGAGAAAATTCTGTTATTCAACGTTTACTGGGACCATTTGCATTCTGATTTTCAATGCGCTATTTTGATTTATACTTTCCTATAGTCATCTAAAAACAGAATAGGACTTGAAGACACTGTTCTTTACCTTAGTTTAAAGCACTGTAACATGTTACATTTTGAAATCCGTTTTCATTGTGAGATGTCAATTTATAGCATATATAAAAGATTTTTGTCTTTTTCTTAAAAACTGCTAAGATGAGAATACCAGTGGAATGAATGAGGAAATTTGTAGGAAAAAAAGTGTTAAAAATTATTACATTAAACTAATACCGAAGAAAGCTCTCTAGGTGTCGATGATTTCTTACAGTACAAAAGCTTTTAAAGATGTGAAACCTTGGCTTCTCTAACCTGTCCTTTATGGGCCTTTGCCTGTGCTGTTGCTACAGGTGCTGCCAGTTTTAAAGTTGAAACAGGACAATGAAACTGGCAAAATGGTTCAGTGATACCTGCAACATCAATAAATAGCATCACTAACAAATAATACTAGGAATTGTAGGTTTGGACAGTTTCTTACTTAGCAAGTGTGCATTCTTGCTGCTACATTGAAAAGGTGTAAGAATAATTATGTAAAAAGCAATGTAATAGAAAACGGTCATGGAGCCTTCTCATTAGCATCTAAGGTAAATAATCTCTAGATAAAAAATTTTGTCTTTGGGTACATTCATTTTTTATGCTTAAATCCATGAAACATTGTCATTATCTTTATGATTTTAAGCCAATTGAACTGTAGATACAGTGGCATGGCTCTAGTCATTCAAATAATTGTCTTTGATTGAATACAGATTTATTTTCCTAATATTTCAAAGTACGTCAAGTTATTTTCAAATAGTTTATAAGCTTAAAAAAAATTCCTATAAGATAACCAGAAGATGGCAGCATGGAACTATTTAGAAATTTGATAGTTTATAACTTTCCTTAAAGAAAAAAGTTAGTAGATTTTTGTAAATAGTATCTTATTTCCAATCACAAAATTTTCTCAATATAAGAAACATAATTAAAAGAAAATACTGTTACTAAGATCTAAATAATAGCTTGGCCAAAGCAGAATTACAAAGGAATAAAAATAGGTTCTCCTTTACTGAAAAATAATGGAGAAGATGAAAGAGAGATGGTAGACTTAGAATGTTAAGGCTCTTTAAAATATGCTTTCAGAACATTTTAAATAGCTTAATAGAACCTATTATGGGAAAGAAGAGACTCTTAAAATTCCAAATAAGATGAGCCCCGATACTGAAATAACCAATTAATTCCATCTAGGCCATTAGGAAAGAATTAAAGGTCATTATTATAATTACACAGGTTCAAATCAAAGTCCTTTAATTTATCATCTTTCAAGTTCATTTCAGCTATTTAAAACAAATACCTATAATTTTATGATCTTATGAATCTTTTATAGACCAAATATGTGAAGAGTATACAAAGAACTCCAGTACACCCTTGTTATTTTTAAAGGTGTAATTCCATTATAACACAACTAAAAATTTTTGTATAAGAGTAAAAATATTTTAAGTTGCAGAGAATCCACATATTTATAGTAATATGGAACATAATAAAATGACAGCTCAAGAAAACATTGCCTAAATTCCCTGAAAAAATTTAACAAGATTTCACTACAGTAGAAATGTTGAGGAAAGTTCCCCAGTACTTTCTATTCTGCTGTTAAAAACAAAACTCAGAACATTTACCCATTATATTTTTCTCATCATTTTATAAATTTATTATATGTATTAAATCCTCACTCTTTTCCCCCAAAACACTAGGACCTGTTCAAATGGAAAAAGTTACCGTGCTTGTCATGAGAATGGATTGGGTTTCTATATGTATTAGTATATTAGTGTAAATCTATTTATTCATTCAAAATTTATTTATTGCCTACTATAACCATTCTATAACCAGCTGGCACCATTCTAGGCAATGATGGAAATACATTACAAGTTTTGGATAAACCCATTAAACAATCATATCTGGAAACTAGAAAATATAAGAATTGAATAGGCATACCAAAAACTTAGTGTGGATGTCCATGTAGTCATTATAATCAACAACAAAAATAATTGTTCACATGCGTCATTGATGTTTCTTAGTTTGATATACTTATATTTATACATATTGAAGTAGTAATGGATTGACAGGATGAAAATATATATAAACAAGATTCTTCAAGTAACAAATCACAAAATAATCATTAAAACACTAGCGATAAGCCATTAGGGAGTCCAGAAGAGAGATGATTTCTCCTCATTTCCACCTGCAGTGGGCAGCAAAGCCTCAGTTAGTTTTTAAGATTTCTGCAAGAAAAGGAAACAATGAACAACGGAGCAAAACAACTGGGGAAACAGCAGACAGGTGTTCTCAGAGCACAAAGGGAAGAAGTGTTTGGGGGCAGAAAGAGAAATTTGACAATGGTGATAATTATGATAAATATTTTTTAAATGTTTTTCCTTTACATTTTCAGTTTTAAGAAAGTGTTCAGTACACTAAGCCATGAAAATAGTCATTGTTTACAGATGAGCAACTTGAGACTGGGCGAAGTGAAATTTAAGGACAGCGCCCTCAGGCGCAGTAGTCAGGATTCTGAGCCGGACACCCCTGCCTCTGCGCTCAAGTTAGAGGAAGAGTGGGAGCAGAGCGGAGAGGGGTTCAGGCCTAAGACCGTCCTTGATCCTTTGGAGTCGAGAAATTATTTGAATTATTTTAGATATTCCACAAATATAAATAAAATACCTATTCAAATGTTTAAACTCCGTGTTTGAAGGCAAGATTAGAATTGAGGCTCATCCAGGGACTTTATACTGTAAGAAAGATTTTAGTAGTCTGGATGTTTTATTCACCTTAAATTTGATTCCCACTTGTCTTAGTAAATTCCAATTTTAATTAAAATATTTTAATCCCATAAGATGTTGCTTTCCCCTTTTTCCCCCATTCCCATTGAGTGTCTTGGCCTTGTTAACAGAGAAAACAATACAGGATGAACTGTCCTGGAGCAAACAACTTATTGTGTGTCTTTACACCCTATGAACTTCACCTAGTATGCCATCCAATGCACTAAAAATCTCACTGGGTGGCTACAGAAAATGGAAACATGTCTATAGGATTAGTCACTCTACTTTGAGTTTTACTTTGGGTTTGTGTCAGGGCTTTCTTCACCAGAGGTTAGGCTGGTTTCTGAAATGTTCTGATACACAATTTCTTTTTAGAAAGAATATACAAAGCTGTAAAATCATAAATAATATCATAAAGTTGCCTACATTAAATGCTAAATGTATGTAAAAGCAAGGAATGTTATAGCAGCTAGCTAGCGAGCAAGAAAACATTTATTAAGTACCTATGATGTGATAGAGACCGTCCTAGGTGATGGAATATAGTGATAAACTCGGAGAAGGAATTTGAATAAATTTCTGAGAGCATTAGAGAAACACTGAAGACTTTTCAGGAAAGCATTGACTAAAGCAGAGGGTTCTTCTGGTTGTTTCTACTCTGCATTATTTTTCACTTCAGATGAAGAATATGAAAGAGTTAAATGTTTGTCTAAACACCTCACTTCTTATTGTACATCAACCTCAGTTGGAAAAAAATAATACTTCTTTAAAATGTGACCAAGTTTGGCCACATTTTAAAATTTTAAAATAGTATAAACTACATGGAACCCATGTGGTGATGGTTTGGCCTTTCCTTATTGTCACTCAATCATAACTAAATGTTTTTTCTTTCTTGTAAGATTAATGTTATATTTTGTATCTATGGAGTTAAAACAAAATGTTACTGTCCCTTAATGAAGAAACTATTTTTAATACCTTATTCTTTTTATGGTATCACTTTTCAAAATAGAAAATATTATCAGGTACTGTTCTTCTGTACATCTCAATAATATTGAGATATCCATAAAAGAATAAAAGAAAGAACACATTTTAAAGAAAAATTATAACTTCATGGTTTATTTGTACTTTGTGTTATGGATTTCTGCTAATTATAAGAGAAAGTTACATACTTTGTTCAGATTTAAGTTTTCCTGCTTTTTGTATCTCCTTTGCAGCTTTGATCTTTCCCAGGTCTTTGCTTTGACCTTTTGTGATACAATTCTTTTATCCTCTTTTCTCTTATACACCTTTCAGGTGTCCCAAATCCCTTTTGCCTGGTATTTTTTTTCAGGCTCTTTTTCCCTGATCTTTTTTTTTTTCCTTATTTCCTGGAATCTTATTTAACTCTCTCATTTCCTTACAAAATTTATGGATTTAGGAGAGAATGTTAGATAAACTGTGACAAAAAGAAAATTGACAGAAAAAATTAAATATATCAGTTCGTTAAATCTTGGACAATAAAGGACTTGACTTTTTTTTTACTTAGCTGAAATAATTGCTAGATCTTTACATCATCTTTATCATCATCTTCAGGCATTCACCAATAACATAGGAAAGTCACGCCATACTAGGTTCCACTGAGCGCAACCTAAACTGTTAGTTAGGAAATAGCAAAGGCCCATTTCCAAATCTCATAAACAAATTTGGATTTTTACCTGGAAGCTAAGAAATACACAATTTAAGCTTGGTGATGCGGTATTCCCATATTCTCTACCACCTGGTCATTTCACACTGACAGTGGCATTATTATACAGTAATGTTTGTGCTTTTTTTGAAATAAAATAGTTTATTAAATAATTTGTGAAATATGTGGAATACAGAAAATAAATTCGTGATTAAAAAGCATAAAATTAATAAAATCATTGTTTGAATACTGATGTATTACTGATGCCCAACTATATTTTTAAAATTAAAAAAAAAAAGCCCTGGCTGATGAGGCTCAGTGGATTGAATGCCAACCTGCGAACTAGAAGGTCACCAATTCAATTCCCAGTCAGGGCACATTCCTGGGTTATGGACCACATCCCCAGTAGAGGGCGTGCGAGAGGCAACCACGCATTGCTGCTTCCCTCTCTCCTTCCCTTCCACTCTAAAAACAGTCAAAAAAAAAACAAAAACAAAACAAAAAAAAAAAAACAAATAAGTCTTTTTTTTATTCTTATTGTTAGTCCCAGCAAAGAATTTCTTCCGTTTCTGTGACTCTGACATGGTATTGTGCTTCTCACATTCTCTTTCAGAGATTTAGTTTAGGTTACAAAATTTGTGTTACATAGTAATTTATTTCATTCCTTCTATTTATATGACCTCATATCATTATATACAAATCAAATGATGGCAAAACTTTTCAGGTTCTTGATATTCCTTCATTGATCCTAACTAATTGTTTGTTCAAGAGTGTAACCATCAAATACATAAAAATGTGTTAATCATCTTCAAAATCATTTAAACTTAGATTATAATGGTTTAGAGTAGGTATGTAAGATTTAATTACATAAACTATTTTTCTAGATCTTGTTAACCTACGCAGGTAGTGTACGTTGTAATCATCTCATATCTTTTTCAGTGCATGTTGTGGCAATCAGTAAACACTTGTCTTGAATTTGATGAAATAAAATAGACAAAATTTTGGGATGGATAAATGTAATGATGACAATAGAAAACACAAGCTTAAGCAATTAGTTTGGTTTATATTATTGATTATAAACTATAAGGGAATAGTGTATTCTCATCAATTTGCTTGTAGAAAAAACACTTGGACAATGAGTAATTATAAAATTCAGCCAAATGGTGGCATTGGAATAATCTGGTAGCTACAAAGAAGGTTTTGAAGTGCGTTTGCTTTATTTGCATCATTACATATCTAAAGCTCTGTTATAATAACTTTTAAAGTTTTTGAAACATTTTTAAATCTACAGAAATGTTGCAAAGTAGTACAAAGATTTTATAGATATCCATCATCCAGCATACCCTGTTAACACATAACATAGTTATAGTAAAATTTCTTTGTGCAATTGCACAATTAACATTGGTGCAATAATATTAAGTAATCCATGGGTCTTGTTAAAATTTCACCAGTTTTCCACAAATATATATTTTCTGTTCTAGGATCCACAAGAATCCCAGATTACATTTAGTTGCTGTTTCCTTGGTTCCTGCTAACCTTTGAGAATTGCTAAATTTTTACTTGTATTTCATGACATTTAAACATTTGATAAGAACTGGTCAGTTACTTTGTAGACTGTTTCTCTATTTGAGTTTATGTTTTGTTTTTGTTTTTTTTGCATCATTAGATTGAGGTTGTGCATATTTGGCAACACCTCAGAAGTAATATTGTGTCCTTCTCAGTCCATCATGTATAGAGTGTATGATATATTTTATTTCTTGAGATATTCTTAATTAAGTTAGCACGTGCTGAATCTTCATGCTACATATTTACTATTTTCTCCCCTCGTAACTAATAAATATATTGGGAGAGATATTTTTAGATTATTTGAATATCCTGCTTTACCTAATTATTTTAGCATCCACTGATAAATTTTACCTGCAACAATTAACACAGTGATTATTGCCTAACTGTGATTCTGTATGTTCCTTATTAATTTTCTATGTATCAAGTTTTGTGTTTCTTAAATAGTAGTTGCTATTAATATTAAAGAGAAACATCAAAATATGCTATTTCTTATTTTTGCTCCTCTTCACTAATTAGGGCTTTTCTTGCATTTCTTCCAAAGACTCTAGATATATTAGACTATCATTTCTTGTATTAATCATCTTCAAAATCACTTTAACTTAGATGATAATGGTTTAGAGCTATGTTTTCAAAATATGTTTTCAGCTAAATTTTGCTGGTATGAACAGTTATACATTCACCCAAACACTGCCCACACCAAACACTGCCCACACCAAACACTGCCCATACGCTCTCTCATTCTTTAGAGGTATATATGGGGGGGTGTGTGTGTGTGTGTATGTGTATGTATGTGTATGTGTGTGTGTATATATGTATGTATATGTAGGTATATATCTATACACATATACATGTAAGTATATATACACACATATGTAGGTATATATGTGTAGGCATATGTACACACATATATGATATGTATGTGTACATGTGTATATATACATAGACACACACATATGCACCACATATATATAAAATGCTAGTAATATATATGGGTGATGCATAGTGACATTGACATTTTCTTTAGGTTTAAGCTAACACAGCTCCATTAAAGAACCAATTTTTGTAATTGCTTTGAATGAGTCAGTATGGACTCTGTTATATCATTGATCTGCTAATTAACAATTCTTAAAATAAGAAGTGTCATGATTATTTGATGATGATAAACTGTCTGACCTGAGAGATCCCTTGTTAAAGTTCACCATAGCTTCAGAGAGAAGTTTGTGAAGCAGGAACAAAGCAAACAGTACAGTGATTTGTAAGTCTAGAATGCGAAATTAGATTTTTAAAATGAATTTTTCCTTACATATAAATGATAGATTCTATGGAGAAAAGTTTATTAATATCAACTAATTCAAAAAGGAAAAAGCTTGTAAGCTTACATGAGAATGTTGTCATTAAATTTCCCCCAACATACACTTTAAAATATTCTACTATATATTCTGTAAATTCCAAATATTTCTTGTTACATGAGTACTTCAACATTGTCAAGAATATTTTCTAGATGTGCTGGCTTCCTGCTCTGTTCAGTTATATCTAGAATATCCTTCAAACTAAATTATGTGTCAAAGAATAATAAGAAACTTTACTTTCAGATATATGAACAGCAAATATGCTTTTGGTCACCTTATAGGAAACCTTTTGCACTCTTCTAAGCTTTCTGTGAATTCTCCTGATGGCATATTAACGCAAATTACATTGTCTTATTTTCTGACTTCTGCAGTTATTCAGCATTCTCACAGACTCACCAAGAATGTTTTCCCCACTATTTAAAATTGCTAATGGATTTGCAGCTAACCTCTGGCTTTAGCGGTGATCAGCTGCCTTCAGTATCACTTGTATATGCATTAAGCTGATAAGTACTTTGGTTCATTTTACCCTTGAGCAAACCAAGTTTAAGAAAAAAAAGAAGGCAGAAAAAAACAGTCCAATAATTACCTTAGCTTGAGATGAAGGTGGTGAACAAATAATGTAATTGCTTTCCAGTTCTTGGCAAGATTTAATGAACTAGGGCTTTGGCGGGGTAAAGGGTGAGAGCAGAGCCCAGCAGCAGCGATAGGTAGCCGAGAAACAAGGGGCATGAGGCAGCTTCTTTGTGCTCTTTATCATGGTTTCCTTAGATTGCTCAAACCGTGTGTTATTTTGCAGTATTAGTTTGATAAGATTATAATTAAAATGTATATCTTGGATTAATTATGGATTCTTCTCACACAAGTGGCTATCCCTCAATATTCCCAGTGCCATTGTTTCTCATTACATTCTGACTTGTTAGTTCATCAGGGAGAACAGTGTACCCTAGCATATAAAAGATTAGTCGTCATGACTCAGTAGGCTAACAAAGCCCTTGTTGAAAGGGGAAGTGTAATGAAAAGAAAGATTCTACTCCTTCTAGGTCAAATTATTAGCTCAGATATTTCATGCAAGAGAGAAATTGAAAATGTATTTTCTCATTGCATTGTACAATATGCCTACTTTCGAAAAACCCTTAAAATATTACATAAAATGCATGTCTTTTAAGGTCATAAGAAAATATCATTTAAGATAGGTAAACACACAATGCAATATACAGATGATACATTATAGAATTGTGCACTTGAAACCTATATAATTTTATTAACCAATGTCGACCCAATAAATTTAATATAAAAAGAATATACTATATGCACAAAATCCAAAACAACTGTACTTTTAGAAATTATCCTTAGGAATTACAGTTGTATGAGAGAGCTTTTGATATTATTTCCTTCTTTTATTTTAAAAGAATAAAAATCATCCTTGGTGACCTGGTAAGAATTTAAATAAAATGGTTAAATGTAAATATAAGGGTGAAATAAGTTAAATAATTTGATTAATTGCCTTCATGTAGTTAAATTTTATTATTATATTTTGGGATTTTTTTACTCATATATCTTGACCCAAACATAATGCAAGACATTTATAATTTACTTACCAGAAGAATAGTATTAAACTAGAAAGTTTCAAAGAAGCAGATGTACCAACCACAAAATAAAATTTCTTTCATTTTAAGGATTTGATGAGTATTCAACATATTGAGTATTCAACATTCAATTTCAATCATTCAAATTGAGCATTACTTGTTAAACAATGGGATTTTACAATGACAACTCTGCAGACCTGATAGAATAGTACAGTTAAGAAGGTAAAACTCCTGAGTCAACCATTTGTGTCCTTATTTCATCTTCCCCATGAATAACTCAGAGCTACATATGCTCATTACAGAAGTTCTTACCCCAAAATAGCATGTACTGAATGGGGAGTTCAGCATTTAGGGGTCCAGTTTTAGTTCTGCCACTAATTATCTTTGTAAGCCTAAGCAAGTTCCTTAACTTCTCACAACCTAGATTTTGTCATGTCTTAAATGAGAGTTGTAGAAAAGATGTTTTTCCATTTCCCTCAATTAATAAATTTGTAACTTATCTAAATATTGAAAGGTCCATATTTTTTAATAATATTTTCAACATGCAAATGTATTTCTTCAATCAGTGTGTCTACAAGGTTTAGAAATTTTTTGAAATACTTAATTTTTATCTGCTTTTTATATGTTAATGATGGCTTCAAGGAATATCATAATGGCATACGCATAGCAGTACATCTTACGACATCCAGTATGTGTTCTCTGAGATACTACCATGTTCATGTGCATGTGTGCACATACATACACACACACAACAGGGAATTTTTCTGGAGAAAAATATCTAAGCTGAGATCTGACAAAGATCAGAAGTCAGCCAACAGACAATGGAAGAGATTAGTATCTTAGGAAAAGGGAGTGTGTAAAAGCCTATTTGACATAAGAAATAGTTCTTTGAAATAGTTCTTTTGAGAAATTCTAAAAGTTCATTAAGGAGAAACTTTAACTGCAAAAGTTTTAACCCAGTTCTAATAATTGGTGAGCACATACTAGGTTTTGTACCAGGAGTTTGGTGCTTTAGACTTGTTATGCTAACTGATATGTTACATGTCTCCTTATAGCTACATTCCATAGGGCATTGCATAATGCTTCAGTTAGGCAACTATTTAATATTGGTCAATTTGATCCAAGTAATTTTCTTCTTCCAACCTCACCATTGCCTTTTAATCATGAGTCACAGCTAGCACTTATACCTGCCCTTGGAATATCTTCTTTTTTCAGGCTGTTCTTACATCTTCCTTCTAATATTCAGATGCCATTTTAGTCAGTGGCTCATCTACAATCCCTATTTGGCTAATTGTGTTGAAGAATGTAATTCCTCTCCCTCAATTACAAGGTTGTACTCCTCCGTACTCTGATTCTTTGTTTAGACCCTTAAATTTATGCACATTACTTATTACAGTATATCTTACAAGGAACAGTAAGATCATTTTAAAAATTAATATAAAACAGTGACGTTTTCTAAAATTATCTATTTATCTTTAGGAGATAAATTTATTCCTTGAAAACTATAGCTGTGTATGAGCACACACACGTAGGTGCTCAGGTTTGTTTATGTGTTAGTGATATAGTAGAGGAAATTGGTACCAGATATTTGTGGGATGTTTTTCTGCTCTCAAATTCTGAACTTTAATTTTTAAAAAACCTATTTTGATCATTTTGTTTTACATAAGATCTGAAACCTGAAAATAAGAGAGCCTCTAGTTTTCCTACTTTCAGTTCCAGTGCTTTCATTATCATACAACTTAACCATGACGGCATAGCCCTTTCCAAAGTGAACTTGTATATGGCGAAGTATGTATTTATAAAACTGCTCTTCAGTGGTGCCCAGACTATCATCACATGAATGCTCAATTTAAAATGTATTTTTAGAGGATGGCTAGAAACTTGATTCCCTGAATTTATGCTTTTCAACCCAGGGGATAGGAGAAAGTATGTAGTGACTATTTGGAAAATGTGTGAATAAAATTAGCTGGCTATTATCTAGTTAACAAATAAGATCTGCTGTCTGGTGTGCTATGAAGTGGAAGGGAGCACTTCATAGTTGGAAAGCGGATATAAATGGAGCTTTGCAAGGCCGTATTGATCTTTCTTTTTGTTTTCAATTTAAGGTTTTGAAAAAAGTAATTTTAAAGATAAGAAAAAGTCTAGTGAAAGTCACCATCTCTATTCTCACATGATATGACTGATTAGGTTATTAAACTAGCATGTTCACTTTTCTGTTCTAAGGCAAAAAGGGAGTAGATTATGTTTTGGATATATCTTTATTGCATGAGCAAAAAGATCAACTAATAAAAAGTTATCCTATGAAACATGGGTAATTTTTCACCCATCATTCAGCATATGTTTTCTGAGTGCCTGCTATGTGCCAAGCGTTGTGCTAGATGTTAGATAAGAGAAATTAAGAAGTAAAGTCCCTTCTGTTTAAGAACTAGCAAGTGTTTTAGAAAAGATATACCTTTAAAGGTTATGATACATGAATGTGAGACATAATAAGAAATACACATAGTAGGGGCATATAACTAAGCCCAGGAAGAGAATGAAAAGGGGGATTATACAAGCTGAGCTCTAAAGTACTTCGCCTGAGTAGGGACTTAACTAGGAGGAGAAACAGGAAAAGATAATTCAAGAAACAAGGAACAGAATATGAAAAATATGAGGAATAAGGAATGGAGTGTGAAAAACACAGAAATGAAAGAGAATGTAGCCTATTCAGCCTATTCAGGGAGCAGCAAGTGTTTTGTTTCTTCTGGGGCAGATGGGCGATATGGGTTAATGACAGGAGATGAGACTACTGAGCAAGGCAGGGACTCCCTACTTTACGAATACCAGTACCACTATTGTCCTGGAGGATGGGAAGCTCTTTTAGGATGTTAGTAAGAGAATTACATAAGAAAATTCACTGTTTGGGTAATTTCCCTCTAATGGAATGAAGGTGGATTGAATTGGGGATAGAATTGAAGACAAGGAGATTGATCAGAAAATTCTAACTCCATGATGCTACGTGAACCTCTCACCTACCATTCTTTTTCTCAAAGGAATGTTTAGATATAGAACTACAGATACTCAAAAATGAAAGAATCCTTAATTGCAATACTAATTGTTTCATTCTACAATAAAGAAAATGAGGTCAAGCAGGTTAAATGACTTCCAAATGCTAGAGAATTTCCTACACCACCGGAATTTAGGACCCTGATCTTCTTTCTCAAAAAAAAAAAAAACAACAAAAAACCAAAAAACATGGATTGCAATTCATAAGGAACTAGCCCTTTAGCTCCAGAGAAATATTTTAACTAAAGTGTTAATGATTATGTGTCTGTATTAGCTGTGGTATAAAACAAGTGACCTTCATGGACAAAACTCTCTGTGGTTAAAATTAAAAGACAAAGGAAAATGAGATCCGATTATTAATGTAATTAGTTGATGATCCAGTAGGATGACAGATCCATAAATGCCAGTTATTGACCGATGATAATGGAGCATTCGGATCCTCAAACTGGTGCTCAAGGCCAGCTCTCAGAAATAATGAGGGACCTGCTTCTTCCATCCTGCCTCCTTGCAAAGTGCTAACACTACATCCCTAATGCTGACGTGCAAACCCAGCATAATGGCAGTGCAGTGTTCCACATTAATTCCGCTATTATTTTGTTTTCTGTTGCTCTAGGCTCTGAATTTTTGAACATTAGACACTTATGAAGTGTTTTCAAGAATATGACAGGGAAATAATAGTATGACTAACCCTTCTTGAGATTTGTTGGATTCCCGATATGTTTACAAGACTTGAATAAAATAAATATGCTAAGAGGATAGTACACTGTAGTGCTGAGTGTTTATGTAAATGTATTTATTTAATGTTTTTATTGTTTAA
Organism: Pteronotus mesoamericanus; assembly: GCF_021234165.1. Taxonomy (NCBI): domain Eukaryota; kingdom Metazoa; phylum Chordata; class Mammalia; order Chiroptera; family Mormoopidae; genus Pteronotus; species Pteronotus mesoamericanus. The sequence goes on along the minus strand of NW_026555245.1, from coordinate 25,273,949 downwards.
ATTGACTTTAGAGAGAGAAAAGAAGAGGAGAGGGAGAAAGAGACATCAATTTGTCAATTTGTTGTTCCACTTATTTATGCATTTATTGGTTGCTTCTTGTGTGTGCTCTGACTGGAGACTGGCCCACAACCTTGGCTTATTGAGATGACCCTAACCAACTGAGCTACCCAGCCAGTGCAGAATTTTAAAATAAGCCCCACAAGACTTCTTATTAGAGTTCTTAAATAGCATTTAAAAGTGTAATTGGACACCCAGGTTGACACTGGTTCCTTCACACTGAGGATCAGTGCCTGATAAATAGTACTCACAGCTCATAGAGAAAGAGACCACTTTACAAGTACCGTTGAGCTAAATAATATTCACTATGAGATTATTCGGATAATCATCATCCCCAGTGAAGATAAGTGATTTGCTCAAGGTTTATAAATGGGAGAACTAGTGACTCGATCTTATTACCCTGACCCCATGTCATCACAGTATCCTCTGTGCCGTAAGAATTTGAGCCTTCAACACATTGTTTGAGTAGTGAAATAAATGGTGTCAGTTTCCTAAAGTGCATGTGTATACCAATATTTTCCCCTCCCTAATGACTCCGAATTTATAAAAATTGAATGTAGATAAAATTTAGTCCTCTGAGGAGGTGAAATGGAAATCTATCTTCAGTTGTTCCCGTGATCACAGCGGGCCAAGCCGCATGGGGCGTTTCCCGGTTGCTCGCGGTGGGGCTCATGGGAGCCTGTCGCTCCCGACTCCTGCTGTCCTTGGCGTTGCTCGCACAAGTCACTCTGAGCGCTGTGGCCCCGGACGGGAGGCCTTCATGCATAGGAAGAGTAGTTGTCCGCTTACCTGAGGGGCTCCTGGCCTTTTCTCCTGCTTGCAGAATAGGAGAGTAACACATTGCTTCAGAGAATAAAGCATTGCTTTTGCTTGTAAAGGAAACACATGATCATGGCAGAAAATAATTAGAAAATACAGAAAATACATAGAAGGAAGTCAACACTCAGAGATAACCACCAAGATCATTGTCATATATTTTCTTTCATGATTCCCTCTGTGTGTACTATACCAAAAGGACTTTTACACATGTCTGTTCACAGTTTCCAGAAAGAATTGGGAGGTGACATAAATGTTCCAGGCACCCAGGTGGCAATTTTACCTCAAGGATGAAGACATCCATGAGCATGTGTCATTTACATACTTTCTTCATTTCTGAAAATAAGAATTTGCTAAACTCCACTTGGTGATTGTAGTACAAGGTTTAAACCGCTCCATTACAATAAAATAATATATGTACCTTATAACAAGGGGCTAGAGTAAAATATGGAATATTCTTAGTCTTTACATTTTATGTCATGAGATATTTTGTGACACCTCTTTCAGGAAATAAAGGAAGACTACCCCTTGATTCTCCAAGGGAGAAAGGAAAGTTTTAATTGGAGATTGGCATTGTCAATTATTTTTAATGTAAGAGTGAAATGGTTGCCAGGTTGTATTCACAGAGTGTAAATGTGGAAATTTTCTTTCTCCCTGCCCCTCCTGGATGGTGGAGGGCTATGCCAGAAAAACCTTATGACTCATACCTGCTTCTTAGGTTTCTGTTATACTTAATTTATAAATAGAGATTATTTATTTTTAAGAGAGGAAGGAGGAAAGTTGGGAGAGTGTAAAGGGATTCCTGAATTTGAAGCTTGATTTTTATACAAAAGAATCCTATTGTGTCCTTATCTTTTCATCTAAAATTGTGAAATTCACTTAATAGTCCCATGCATTTAAATTGTATTTGAAAACATGGTTACAAATAACATCACAGTATTTCCTTACCTGTAGGAGAAACTCAGTTTCTCTTATCTATTATAAGACTTTTAGCTTGTTTCCTTTTTGTGGGGAGGGGGACTAGTACAAATAGTAGTGAAATTAATTATCAGAATATATAAGTGTTTAATGGTATCTGTTGATATATCCTTTTGAGAGATTCCCAGAAATAATATAACTGGATAAAAGGGAGCAAATATTTTTAAGAGTCTGATACGTACTGGCAAGTTGCTTTCCAATTTCTACAACCACTGTAATGAGTGAAGATAGCAATTTTATCACACCTGCTCATGACTATCAACACAAAACAAAGTAACACAAAAGGCTTGCTTTATTAAAAAGACATTTTCTTTGTATAAACAAATATCCTTAAAGACAGACATAGGCCAAACTATTCTGAGTAATTAAAATCTTAGTGATAGTCTCTTTGGGTCAGGAGAGACTCACTTTGAGAGTACAGGTGAAGAGGCAGGAAAGGGAAACTGTATCCACTCATAGCCTCTCAAAACCTGGGAACATCAAGAGGGCATTAATTATGCAGGAAGCCCAGGAAAGAGACAGATAAATAGTAAATGGAAAGTGGGAGGACATTGGAGATAAAGTTTGCCTCTTACACTGCTGTGTAGAGCTATATTCAAACTTTGGAAATTACCGATTCTATTAGTGTTCTTACTGGCGCAGCAGAGTACCACAGATTGGAGGCTTGATAGAAAAAAAAATGTGTCTCATGATTCTAGGAAGTAGATACCCGAGAGGAAGGTACCCACAGGTTTACTTTATTCTGGGGCTCTCTCCTTGGCTTGTAGATGGCCATCTTCTCTTTGAGTCTTCCAGTTAACAATGAATCAGCACCCACCTTAATGACCTTATTTTAACCTAATTGCCCATACAAGACTGTCTCCAAGTACAGTCATGTCATGAGGTACCAGGGTCTGGAATTTCAACATAAGAATTTTGCAGAGCACAGAATTTATCCCATAACACTAATGTATTAAAGTGTCTGGTTTCTCCTTAAAATACTATGTGCAGTACACTATTCATGACGCCTACCTATTTATTCAGTAATTGTTGTGACACAATCACTAATTTTTATCAGAGAAAAATATATTGCACAGCATGATTATTCTGAATTTGTTTTGAATCTTTATGTTCACAAGCACTTCTGGTTTTATAATAAGCGGATACCAAAAATTAGATTAATAATAGCTGTATTTGATCACTAAAGTTTAGTTTGCATACTATATATAACATCCTTTATTCAAATACAGCACATTTATTGAACTTGGTTCTTAAATTGGGTCATACATCAGTTGGAAAATGAAAATGGAGTGACAATTTCTTCCGAGATAGGTTGAAAAGTAAGTTGCTTTAGGACTTAACATTTCAATAAGGTGCTGTGGAGTGACTCTGCCACTATCCTTATGATCTCCTGACAGCTTTGACAGGGAAAAATGATGTAGCCTGGAGAGCAGCTTCCCCGATAAGCTCTGTGGCTTATGCCTACAAATTTGACATATGGGATACGGTTAGTTGTGTTTCAGCCAGGAAATGGATATACCCACTTTTGGCTATTAAAGACATAAAGTTATTGTATATTTTACAATATGAATAAGGTATGGACAATAAATTTTAAATGTAGCTTCTCAATATGTGCACTTATGCTTACATTAACAACTCTTGGTATCTTTAAAGAAGTAGAGATAAGGCATAATTTAAAATACTGACTTTTATGTATCTGAAGATTATATAGATATACTATATAGTCACTTAATGGATACTAATAGTGAGTGGGAGAAGAAAACAAAGTCTGGACAAACTTTAAAGCCTTTATATTGAGTGTAGAGGCATACATCATTTTGATGTTCATTTAATTTATTTTAAAGTGAAATAGTGATTAGACTGGTGAAATCATTGTCACTTAGATCTAGTTTTGTAATAACATCTCTTGTTACTCAAGACATAGGAAGGATGGGTAGGTCCGGTGGCACTGCATTGTTATTGACCATTTCCAAGTTAGCTCTAAATGGAATCCCAGCAGTGACCATATCAACAACACCATGTGATTCTTTCCCTCCTCCTTTCCCTGATACATAGTTTCAGCTGTAGAAATCTATCTGTGATTAATGGGTGGTGTTAAGGAATTAATTCCCCACCCCCCAGATTGTTGGCCTTTTCAGAAAAGATCCTTAAAGGCAGCACCCAGTTGAAACATGACATGCTTTTTAGGTTGTAAATCCCACTTAATTAATATCAAGGAAACATTCATACTTTGCAGGTTAAATGCTCTGAGCAACATGTTAGTAAATAAGATACTCTCAAATGAGAAAATAAGAATAATGCAAAGTTATGATCTAAATAATAATATTTATACTATTTTCAAGGATTTGTTTTAGTTCAAATCACTGTACTATTATATCTTTAAGTAAATATTTAATAGAAATGTATGTTAGATTTGCTTGAAGGAATTCAGTTGTTATTTTTTTGGTGTAAATGAAACAATTATCAAATTTGTAATAACGGTAAGGCAAATAATCTGTCACTTAACATAACTAAATTTTTTCAAACAGGATAATATCTGGCTTCGAATTTAGTGCTCTTTAAAAGAGTAAAGCTAAAAAAAGATAATTTACTAAAATACTTTCTGATATTGAAAAATATCAAAGAAAATGAATGGGATTACAATTATCTATTAGGTTCATATTGGTGTAGTGTAAAAAGCTTGGTAACTAGGTTCTGATTAACCTGTATTTAATACAAAGTTATATTAAGTATTAGATGGGCAATGTTTAAGTAGATTACTAATAACTAAAGCATTGGGTCAGCACCCTTGACCAAGGTTAGTTATCTTTTTTTCCTGGAAGAGTCACTCCACAGAAATGACGTGATTTCATAATTTGGGAGCATTTATAAAGAACTAAGGTAGGAGGATACCACCTCCAATGCTGAATCAGATGGAGGTTCTCAACTTTAAATATCACAGTTGATATTAAGATTTTAGCCTAGGTAATTCTTTCTCAGGAAGAGGCGGGCTGTCCTGTGAACTGTAGCGTCTTTATCTGCATCCCTGGCATCTACCCACTAGTGCCTCTTGCACCTCATCCCCAGTTGTAACAACCAAAAATGTCTGCAGAAATTGCTAAGTTTCCCCGTGTGTGTGTGTGTGTGTGTGTGTGTGTGTGTGTGTGTGTGTGTGTGTTTGTGTCTGTGTCGCGGGGGGTGGGGGCTGTAAAAGAGGAAAAGGGAATTACTGCTGGTAGAAGATCCTTGAGCGAAAACATTGAAACCATGTGGACAGATCACCACCGCCCACCTTTCTACCATTATCGCAAGGTCAATAAAATAGCTTCCGACCAGAAAATAGTTTACAAAAAATACCGCCCGCTTTTCTGGTTTGACATTTGGAAATTTTTGTATTGATGCTACAGGTGTTCCATTGTTTTATCTTTTTCCTTTCCTTTGTTGTTAGTGTCATTTGTTATTTATATAATAATAATATTTTGTGCATTTTCTCTTCATAAGTCATTTTTCTTCTTGCCTATACTTTGTTCAATTAAACCATTCGTTACAAATAAGTGTATCTCCTCCTTTCTTTCTTTCTACTACTTTTCTCCTTATAAGGGTGTATGTTCCTAATAGAAAAATCAGAGCTAGCAAACGTAATCCTAAATTTAAAGCCCTGGCTATTGTAATAGCTAAAGAAATTGAGATTTTGTAGGCTGCCGATTGCCTGATTTCTTTGTAAGCCCAGCTCTCACTTTGTTGATACCATGTCTTTCTGTGGTAAATTCATTTTAGCCTGGCACTAATGTTGACCATACAGAGTTTTGTATTTTCTCTTTATCCCATACATCTACTCCCATGGCTCTTAGACAATTGGTTTCTTGCTCATTCTGTGGAAAATTTTCAGTGCCTGCCTATCATTTAAGGAGATTTTTTTGTTGCTCTATGTCATGCCAGACAACAAGTAAAACATGGAACATAGAATTATAGCTATTAAATACCATTTAAAATGTCTCATTCTAAATAAACAAATATTTAATAAATATTTATTTATTGAAAATGCTGCCACTTTTGCATTAATTTATCTGATGATTCTTTCATGAATAACATTGGACATCCATGCATATGTTTCTCAATTATTTTGCATACAACTGTAGTTTGTGAACATAAATATAGTAAGAAATATAAAGTAATATTTTTACACTGAGAGATGAATAAAAGAGTACAAATGTCAATTAAGTATTTGCTTAAATGTCAAAATTATTGAATATTATTTTTTAATTTTATCTTTACTGTATTTTTCACTTTACCAGTTAGTCTCCTTATATTCCCCTCCCCCCAGCGACCACCACACTGCTGTCCTACTCCATGAGCGCTTTTTCCTTTTTCGTCAGTCCCTCCACCTCCTAAGTTCCCCCTTCCAGTAGCTGTCATCCTGCTCTCCATAGATGAATCTGTGTCTGTTGTACTTATTAGATCAGTTTGTTCATTAGATTCCATGTATGAGAGAAATCATACAGTATTTCTCTTTCTCTGACCAGATTATTTCACTTAGCATATTCCATCAGTAGATGAGTGGATAAAACAACTATAGGATGTTTATATAATTTACATAATATTTGGCTGTAAAAAAAATAACATTTTTTAATGCTTTGCACAATATTTGCTGTAAAAAAAAGATTTTTTACCCTTTGCAGCAGTATGGATGGACCTGGAGAATATTATGAATATTATATTTGAATAATTATTTTTTCTTTTCAAATGTTTTGTACTTTTTAATAGTTTACATTGGCCACTTACTATGTCCCAGAAATGGGTCTAAGCAATTTGTTTGTATTAACTCATTTAATCTTTACAACAACTTCATTTTAAGTGAAAACAGGCTCAGAGAATGTTTTGTAATTTGTCTGATGTCCATGTTGGCTAGTAATCCAGCAACCAACACCTAACTCCAGGAAGAATGAAATGTCTAGTTTGGGCCATACAATAAAAAAATTGGGCCTGCATTTATAAATGTGTGTATGTGTGTGTACTTTAAAGAAACAAAATCTGGTCATTAAACATTATCTTATGTGGACCTCTAAGTTAGGGTGTATGCTTGTGCACATGTATCCGCTCTGCTTTAGCAACAGCTGAGGGAACACTTGGGGCCCCTGAAGGCTTGGTTTTCTCCCAGTGCCTGGGACCTCACAAGGCATGTTGGTATAACAGTGGGAATCCCCTAAGTCAAAGTTTCAAACCAGTTTGCTTGATTATCCACTCAGCTGATTTCTAGAGCTAAACTGCTTTGAGCTTGAGAGCTTTAAATATGGACGAAATATATATTTTTATTTCTACTTTATGGATGCTATTCATCATTCACGCTAAAACTTCTATCCCAAACTATGGGTAGAGATTACAAAAAAGTTTATTTCCTCTGATTTTTCCTGGCATCTGTAAATTTCAGTCAGATTGAATGCCAAAAAATATGAACAAAGTGAGTGGTTCTTTTATTCTACATTAATTGAAGTTTTAGAAACTAGTACTATCACATTTGCAATGAGAGTTCTTAGACTGAGATCTGAGCTTTTATGTAGGTGAGTCTCTGAATATATTTTGAAATGTGGCATTGCTTCTAATAGAATGATAAATCAGAAATGAGAAATATTGGGTTTAATGCAGCAATACGTGATTCTTTATCCTCTTTTGATTTTTCAAGCACTGACACTCATTTGAACATATTCAAATCTATTATCTGCATATACATTCTAGCGTCATTGCCTGAAAATTTGAAAATTATTTCTGTGTTAACTTCAGCTGGTGCTCCACTGCCACATTTTTGTTGAACAAACATCATAAGGCTTTTATCATCATAAAATCTACTTAACCTGCTTCTTCATCTTCCTGTTTTAAACCTAATAATTCATGTTACATTTTGAAAAGTGGTATCTGAGTTTTTGACTAAAATCAATCTTTGTATATCAGGCATTAAATCTGTTTCTATATGTCTTTCTGGGGAAAAATGTTTATTTCAAGACATAAAGGAATAAAGCTCCTTTAGAGGTTCATATTAACAAGTAAAACAGGGTATATTCTCCTTTCCTTTTTTTCTTAATGAACTTTAGCCAATAAGGCAAAAGGTAGAACATCCTTTGGAGTTAATGGGCAGATAGATACACATGAGCAATTGTGGAGGTTTAAACCATATTCTTGTTTTAACTTTATGTATTGGTATTTCTCAATCTGTTTATTATACTAAGTATATTAATAAGAATATATATTTATTTCTTATGTTAGGTTCCTATCCTGAGACCACAGCAGGATGTGCCTTGGACAAAGGTATGCCCATTTTAAATATATATGAAATTTTCTCCATGAATAAAGTGTAAAAATGTTATGAAAATAATTACATTACTGTTACATGCTTTGTTATTTGGAATTATAGCACATACTCATGTAATTGGTATACATGTTTTCATCTGGAAAAATATGATACTGGTGAGAAAATATCAGAATCAAAAATCTGATTATCAAATGCATATCATTGCCTGGGCACAGAAAGCCTTAATCCATACAAAATATATTCAAATAACTATTATTACTAATGCCCTTGAAAGTAAAACAATAAAACTACCTATTCAAAGGTTGATGGAAGGTGTTTATCATAGTTTTTAATGGCTCTGATGAATACCTATTAAAATATAATGAATGTGAATTAAATTATCAGTCAGGAGCTACTTAGAATGTCTAGAATTAGGGCAACCAAAGAGTGAAATTACTTCAAAGTTCTAAATCAATTGATAAAAGGAAACAAACAGCAAAATAAATATATGTAGCCAAGTAAGAAGCGTATAAATGCACTATATGAAAGGTAAGGGGGATAGCACAAAGCCAATACAATGATGCCTCTAATTTCAAAATTGAATTCTATTTTACTTATTTTATTGTTGCTTTTTGTTGTGATTTTTATTTTACTGAATTTCAGTTTCACCAGTTTGTGGTCCAAAATGAGGTGATGACTTTTTTCCCTATTTCTTTTTTTATTGTCGTTCGAGCACAGTTTTCTCCACTTTCTCCCCACCACCCTGCCCCCACCCCACACACCCCCACCTCCAACCCTCAATCCTAACTACTTTTGACTTAGTCCATGGGTCCTTCATACATATATGAATTCTATTTTAAAAAGAAAAAAATGTAAACAAAGATCATTATAAAGATCATGAATTGTAGAAGTAACATTGAATAAAAGGTATATAGTGGGAACTCAGATTTGAGACCAAAGGAACTAACATTCTTAGAGACTCATGGAATAAACATTAAAAAACTGATGAAACGAATTTCACATATACAAACTATTAAAACCAGTTCTCTTATATGGGTGAAGTACCAAGAAGAAAAAACAAATGCTTAAATTTGCACATAAGTAACTTCAATGAGATTTGGATAAGGTCCTGAGAGGTTTAATGTCGTTTCTCTGGAGGTAGTAAGATATCAAATAGATTAAAAAATGTCTGCATAGTTTCTCTAAAGCTTCTCTAATCATTTATCCTATAGAGAGTCCTTCCAAACCCACACAGAAATTGGTGAGGCGGTAATCTTTATTTTTCTGCATGACATGGTAATTATAATTAAAAGAAAAGTTTAGAGTTGGTTTATGGTTATAAGAAAAATGTGGATGTACATGCTATCATTAGTAGTAATTCATGCCTATTCTATTTTATATGATATAATATTTGGGGAAATATACTTAAGTATACATATTTATAATTTAAATTTGGCTCAAAACATACTGCGTGTGTTATGCCATGTTCCTCTTATACAAAAAAATAAACTATCCCATAAGCATATCTTCATACATATATGGATAATTTTCTGAGATTTTAAAGTTGAAACACACACAGAAAAAATAAAATTAAGTAAATAAATAAATTTGAAAAAATACTCCCAGATTTTTTCTTGATCCTATTTGTAACATACTTTTCTTTTTCATGATTTTCAGTCCCTATTTTGAGACTGGTGTGACTTAGAACATCCAAAGAAAATACGCCAGCTGATGTGCCCTGGCTGACACAGGCACAAATCTCTGTTGTATCAAGGCTTTAGCATGACATTTGGCAGGAAACTAAATCAAACATAGCACAATGCAAATAATCTCGCTTCAGCATAGATGTGCCGCCTCAACCTTAAGCCTGCCATTCTCCCTGATTTCCTGAGGAAACATTATTTCTGGAAATGAACTGAAAACTAGGTCATTTCCTACATATTCTCATAGTGTGAAGAAGTGAGAGAATCGTGGCTTTGAAAATGGATATTCCTGGGTTTGAAGGGCAACTCTGTCATTAAGTAATGATGGAATCCTAGGCAGGTTAACTCAAATATAAAATCAGTTTACTAATAATTATCACAGGAGTTGTGTGGGTATTAAAATGACATATGATGTATTTATCATAGAGCACCTTATATACTTGGTACAGGATAGATGCTGAAACAATATTATTTTATCCTTTCCATTTCTGTACTGAGTTGGATCTTGTGTTCAACTTAATAATCATCTTGAGCATTATTTGAGTAGAAGAGAAATGACTGTAATATACACTTATAAGTTTTTGATTATGTAGACATGTGCAGTAACATTTGTCTTTATCTTTGGGTAGGTACTCTTTTGGGGAGAAAGGAGGGTTGTTGCAAACTTCTTGATTATTTCTTATATTTAGTTCTTTTTTTAAAAGAGTTCCATAGGATACAAAGGGCCTTTATGTTGTATGAGAGTGTTCGACTTTCATTTAATTTTAGGTTTTCTTAGTGTACTCAAAGATGGAAAAACTGCATTGTAAAACACAGATAGCTTTAAAATATTACACTTTGATAGCACACCCAAAATATTTTAATTTAATCAATAGTTTGATTCAGTTTCCTTATTGGGAAATTACTGTTTGTCATATAATGTATTAGGTGCTAAGGGTACAAAGAAGAAAGATATGCTCTCTGCCTTTGAGGGAATTATAATCCCAGAATAGAGGAGACATTTGGCAGGGGACTAAATGCCTAAATTTATAAATTTAACACAATGTGGAAACACACTACAATGGAGAAGTGCCAGTGAAGGAGCCCAAGTAGGAGTCATTTTAATCAATCTGGCTTCCTAGAGGGGTTGACACTTCAGCCTTCTTGAAAGGTGGGAAGATCTTAAGTATAGAGGTAGGGAAGTCAGTTAAGAATCTATTGTTTGAACAAAAACAGACATAGTAGTAATAAAGGTATGGATTTGAAATTGGGAAGTGAAATCCTTCCACATTGTTCTGGAAGGTATAGATTTAAAATGAATTTAGGTTATTTTTACAGGATTAAGATCCATTAATGTGTAATGGTATTTTACATAGTGTTAATTATAACATGATAATGAGAAACAAATTAAATAATAGGAAAACAAATAAAGTTAATATTTATAAGATATTTTAATTATAAAAATTAATGATTTTGGAGAGTTTTATGAAGAGATTGTGTTTCTATAAAAAAGTTAAACTGTGAAATACTAGTATAGTACTTAATCTCTCTCTTTCTCTATATGCTTTTAAACATAAATTTATATAAAACACAGAAAAACACAGTGATATTTATATGTGCTTTTGCTAGGAGATAGGGTTTAAGGAGAATACATAGAAAAAGAATGGAAAGAAATGTCCAGGATAATTAAAGGTGATTATCTCTGTGTAGTAGGAACATGTGCGGTTTTTAGTTTTTCTTGAAACACTGATAAGTGTTTTACATTATATATGATGAACATGGTGAACACACATAGCATAGCTTCCACTCCTGATTTTCTTGACTCCTGATTTTCATATCTGTGTGATGCCCTCCTCTTGAATATGGGCAGGACTGACCTCTGACTTGCTTCTAACCACTAGAATATGGAGAAGCTGAGATGGTATAACTCCTGTAATTATGTTAGAATACATGGCAAATGTGAGGGAATGGCAGTCCCCTATGTATATTATACAAGAGTACATCTTGTTAGAAGACAAGTTCTTGCTCTTCTTCAGGCCTTGAAGAAACAACCTTCCCATAGTTCAAGAGGATCTATGGACAGGGCTGTAAAGCAAGAAAATGCGGCAGCCTCTAGGAGCTCAGGGTTGTTGCTAAGAGCCGAGAATGGCCTCTGCTGGCAGGCAGCAAGAAGTCGAGTACCTCTGTCCTACAGCCATAAAAAAATTCTTCCAATAACTTAAGTATACTTGTGTGAATTAAATAAATATATATTTATCTGCCCCCAGTTCCTGGCACAGAGCTCCTGCATGCCTTGGCATTAGCTGGGTGATGTCCTTTGTCTTAGTGAACTGACTTTGGGATAACTTCAGGATGGAGGCTGGTCACCAAAAGACCAAGCCATGGTTAAAAGCTTGAAACTTTCTGCCCCTCTTCCCATCTTTCAGGAAGTAGAGATGGGTTGGAGATTGAATTAATGCTCAATCATGTCTACATGATGAAGTGTCCATTAAAATCTCAAAAATACAGAGTTTGGATAGCTTATGGGCTGGTGAATATATCTGCATTCTGGGAGGGTCACACACCCCAGCACCTTGGGGACAGAATCTGCTATTTTCAGGACTCTTCTAGATCTCACCCTATATATTTCTTCATCTTATTGTCTAGTCATATCCTTTGTAATAAGCCAGTAATCTAGAAGGTAAACTGTTTTCCTGAGTTCTATGAGCCATTCTACCTAATTAATAGGACTTGGGGAGAGGGTCATGGGAACGTACAAGGACATGAGAGAGGGTTGATTAGAAGCTCAGTTAACAACCTGTACTGGGGATTGGCATCTGAAATGTGTGTGTGTGTGTGTTGGGGGAGGGGGTTAGGGAGTGATATTCTTAGGAGACTGAGTCTTTAACCTGTGGGATCTGTGTTAACTCCCGGTTAGGGTCAGAATTGGGTTAAATTGTAGGATACCTAGTTGGTATCTGAGAAATGCTTAGTGTAAAAACAGAAGAAAAAACAAAACAACAAAAATTCCCACATATGCAGTGTCAGAAGTGTTGTGAGTCTGAGAGAAAAAGATACAGAAATATTTTTCCCATACAAATTGGAAGTGAATGTATTGACAGTGAAGCTTCCATAAAAGAACCCTGTCTCATCTTATATTTTGATTGCAATCTTGCAAAAAAACAAGTTAAGACATGCCTGGACCTACCCACAGAAACTGTGATACAGCAAATGTATTTTGCTTTAAGCTGCTAAATTTGTGGTGCTTTGCTAGAGAGCAGAGGAAACTAATTGCTATGGACAGAATTGCATCCTCCCCAAATTTATATGTTGAAGTTTTAAGCCCCAATGGGACTGTTTATAACTAGGGCTTTTAGGAGGTAATTAAGGTTAAATGAGGACATAAGGATAGGTTCCTGATCTGAGGGTACTAGTTGTCTTATACGAAGACTCTCTTTCTCCCTCTTTCTTTTTCTCACTCTTTCTCCATACACACAAGAAGTCACGTTGAGTACACTCAAGATTGTGGCAGCCACAAAACATAGGCCTCAGAATGACATTTACCTTTTACCTGTGCATCCTTGCCAACATTAGGCATTGTCACTATTTTTTTTTTATTTTAGCCATTCTCATAGGTGTGTACTGATACCTTATTGTAGTGTTAAATTTTATTTCCCTAATGGCTAATGAATCTTTTCTTGTGCTTGTATATAACATCTACATATTCTCATCAGTAAAATGTCTGTTCATGTAGTTTGCATATTTCATAATTGGACTGTTTTATATTGTTGAGTTTTGAAAGCTTTTATGAGTAGTGTTTTATATATATATATATATATGACTGTTTACATACATGCACATGTATATATATCAACATATATCTACTATATGACGGCTGAGTGGAGATGGTAGAAAAGATGAAGATTTTTATTTGGAAGTCCATGCAGGTAAACAGTCAGGAAGCAGATGTACATACAAGCCTGAAGCCCTGGAGAAAAATCAAGGATAGAAATAAATATAATAAGAACTTGATAGTCAAGAAGATATTGGAAGAGATCTTGGAGGATAACTTTAAGTCCTTGAAATAGAGAATTGTTCTTGACCCTCAAAAATGTTACTGTATGTTAATAAGTAAGTGGTTTTCCATTCCCTCAGCTTGAAATTTTATATAAAACCTGAAAGTTTTCTCATTTATCATAGATTTTCATTATTACTCATCTGAGTAGTTTCAGTAAGATGTATGAATTCTTCCAGTGGAAAAGCTAGAGTTATGTTTTGATGAGTGACATGGACACAGAGAAAGGGGAAAGACTTGGTTAGGCTATGACCTAGAACTCATATCACCCACAGCAAGTGGGTAGATATTTTGTAAAGAGGTCTTTCTGGAGAGGACACTGTAAGAAAGTTCAGTTCAGAAGGCAAACCCATTTTCTGGGAAGTCTGGTAATACAACCATAGTAGTCCAGTAAAGCAGGCACTATTAGGAGTTTAACATGAATAAATGTGTATGAAACCAAGAAGAAGGAGAAGGAAAAGAAGCAATCTCTGAAAGTCTGGTAGACTACAGCTTGCTTGTCAATAGTGGGTATCCAATGGTGAAATAACAATAGATAATTCAGGAGAGGCATTGACTAGTTAATGGTATCTGCCTAATTTTCTGATCTTTTTGCTATAGACTAGATTTATAGTCACTTTTAAAGTTAATATAGTACTGGTAAGAACCAAACTGAGGTCCACTCAATGGAAGAGAGAACAAGGTGCTCCCCTGCTGCACAAGCACTGACCCTTTAGTTGCTGGGTTGTAGGGGCACCTGGATGACATGCCAAGACTGCAAGAGCAGTAGGGGTGATTTTTTTTTCTCAGTGCCTATTTACCTGTTGTATGTCATTACTTTAATAATTTAATAACCAGCAGAACCAGCACTAGTACAGATGGGCTGAATACCAGCCTGGACTATACACCTATTGCCTGAGATACTCAATGGAGCTGGCTAGGACTAGAGTGACCAAGCAAAAGGAGCAAGAAACCTGCTTGCTCAAAAAATGTAAATTAAAAGTAAAGTTATTCTTGAAAATTCTTTTATTATGGAGATCATTAAAACAGGCTTAGCAGGAGAATCCAAAATACTAAAGGTAGAAAATAATATGATTTTTTTCACTAAACACTACCCGCCATGTTCTGGCAAACTCACTTTCCTACTGGGTGGTATGTGTGCTATCTTTATCACATTTGGGAATTCCAAAACTTTTAAGTCACTTTTTATTACTAAAATGTCAATTTTTTATTGTTAATAATTACATAGGGTTATTTTAAAAGTTTAAACCTCATATTCATTTCAGAGATCTTCCCCTTGCCTGGCCACAGGTTAACCTTGATGTTCTAGTTGCTCTGAATATATTGAGGGCGGGGCTGAGTGGCAGGGAAGGAATCAGTAGGAAGGGACCATAGTACTCTACTTTTTCACATCCCTTTCTCTTTCCCTGTTTTTATTTTTGTGGGTTGGAGCAGAACAGGGAGAAGGAATATAATATTTCCATATATAACTCTCCTTGCCAGGTGGCTATCCACTCTCATTTGGTTGTAACTGCTGCTCTATTTTTAGTCTTCACTATTTTATATGAATCCAAAGTCCATATGCTACAAAGTCATGCTTCTGGTGGTTCTTCAGAACTCATCTTAAGGGAAACTCCTATATAGTTGACTCATGCACCAGATGTGGCTCAGGCTTGGCCTCTTCCTATCTACCCTTATTCCTCATCAGCCTCCGTCACTGGTCACCACATCACAGACTTCACATATGAGACTATGCATTGTTCCCTGTAGCTCTCAATAAAATAAAAATTGCTTTAAATGAAAAGTAAACATTAATAAAAACACACAGAAGTCAATTCAATGGAAGAGAGCTTACACTGAATGCCTGTTTTCTTATAAGGAAAGAAGTGGTGTTGTTTTCTTGATGTAGGAAAATTGGTGTAGGAGAATGTGAGATATATAGTTATATAAATGTAGATTTTTTTCCCCAATTTTCCTCTTGACATGAGAGTTGAATAGTTCAAATGCAAACTAAGTATATTAGGTTGTGTTTGCAGTGCACCCAGTCAGGATTATTTGAGGACTTTCCTCCAAACAGTGCTAGAGGTTCATTAAAGAAAATGGTCATGGAAATGATCCAAATGTAAATGTTACCAGTTTGATAATAATTATAACCTAAAGAGATCAGCGATTGTAGAGTGCTATGAAAAGAATCCAGGAAATGGCTGCACACGGGCTTCAGACTGTAAGTGGGGAAGTGAAACTAAAATAATGATGGCAGAATTCTTGGTTATGATGACTGAGATGATTAAGAAGGTTTACATATTTTTGGAAGGACAGGTCAACATATGTCTATGTACTTATGAAAATTCTACAAAGTAAGACTTCCCATGTCTAGATTAGACTTTGAGTCATAATGCACATAAATAAGTATGAGACAGGCCAACTCAGTTTTGACTGACTCCAAATCCCACATTGATTCTATGAAATTATAATAGCTAATACAGAAAAGGGGAATAGGAGGACTGGGTTATAAACTGGCTTCAATTAAAGGGGAAATATTTTATAAGAAATCATTGCTCTGAATTTCCAACTGCTTTAACTTTTGCCAAAATTGTTTGTCTTTCCTACAAAGAAAACAACTGAACAACAACAAAAAAACCCCCAAACTTATATAAAACATCTATTTTTTTTTTAATTCAAGTTCAGAAAGTTACTCTTTCCAATTGCTTAAGAAAGACTTTCTTAAGCCCAAAAGCTGCTGTGCTAAAAATTGCAGGAGGCTGGTTCTACGCACTCCTACATGTTTTGTTTTATAATAAAATTTAAGGAGTCTTATGCACACATAGAAGAGCTACCATTTACATAAACCTTAACTAAAAAGTAAATATTAAATGTTTTCAAATAGAATATAAGAGATGTGATTGCATGGTTCCCATGCCCCTTTTTTCTATTATGGACAAGTGCTAAGGAAATGAACATAAAGGGAATTCCAGTAAACTGCCATGTGTGTGTTATATTGCCTGAATGCCTATGACGTTTTGCTGATGAACTAAATAGACTATGCATGTGAAAATAATTCTGTAATAAACATTCTTTTTAGAGCTTTGAAGTATACAATGATTCCATAAAGATGTTTTATGAAACACATTCTTGTAGAAATGCCCAAGGTAAAATGGTTCCATGGAAAATGTAATTTGAGAAACAGTACTTACCACCATCCCCCATACCACATTACCCTATGGGAGATTTAGCAAGTTTATCTGCATGATAGGGACATTGAAAATTTCTGCAATACAGTTCTTAGTTTTGTTTGATTGGGAAAAAAATGCAGAGCCAATATGGCCGTATTGGGGGCAATATTTTGTAATGGTTAACAGTGAGGTCTCTGGAGCCAGACTGGGTTTGAGTCCATGTTTTGCTATTTTTTAATGGAGGTAAAAATCACATAATATAAAATTAATAATTTAAAGTGAACATTTCAGTGGAATTTAGTACATTAGCAATGTATTCACAACCTCTATCAAGTTCTAAAACATTTCATCACCCCAAAAGGAGACCACTATCCCTATTCAGTAGTTGCACCTCATTTCTCCAAACCCCACCTGCCCCACTGTGATAAATTGTGTGGAGAGTCTACTTGCCTTCCTTGAGACTCAGTCTCCTCAGTATTGCTATATAAACAGGAAGAGGTGTTTCAGGGTTCTTAGGGTATAATCCCATCAGTGGAATTGTCAGGTCAAAAGGCAGTTCCATTTTTAGTTTAGTTTTTGTTTTTTGGGGTGTTTCTTTTTTTTTTTTCTTTGAGGAAATTCCATACTGTTTTTCATAGTGGCTGCACTAGTCTGCATTCCCACCAACAGTGTACTAGGCTTCCCTTTTCTCCACAACCTTGCCAGCACTTATTGTTTGTTGATTTATTTATGAAGGCCCTTGACAGGTGTGAAATGATATCTGATTGTGCTTTTATTTTTTAAAAGATTTTATTTATTTTTAGAGAGAAGGGAAGGGAGGAAGAAAGAGAGGAGAAGACACATCAATGTGTGGCTGCCTCTTGGGTGCTCTCTTCTGGAGACCTGGCCTGCAACCCAGGCATGTGCCCTGACTGGGAATCGAACTGGCAACCCTTTGGTTCTCAGGCTGGCACTCAATCCACTGAGCCACACCAGCCAGGGCTCATTGTGGTTTTAATTTGCTTTTCTCTGATGGCTAGTGGTGCTGAACCTCCTTTCATATGTCTCTGGGCCCCCTGTACGGCCTCCTTGGAGAAATGTTTGTTCAGGTACTTTGCCCATTTTTTAATTGGATATTTGTCTTCCTGGTGTGGAGTCATGTGAGATCTTTATATATTTTGAAAATCAAACCCTTGTCAGAGGTAGCATGGCAAATATATTTTCTCATACAGTCGGTCCCCTTTTCATTTTGCTGATGTGTTTTTTAGCTATAAAACACGAATTCAAAAGAACCTATGCACCCCAATGTTCATAACAGCACAATTTACAATAGCCAAGTGCTGGAAACAGATTAAGTGCCCAACAGCAAATGAGTGGATCAAAAACTGTGGTACATTTAAGCAATAGAATACTATGCAGCAGAAAGAAAGAACTCCTACCCTTTCAAGACAGCATGGATGGAACTGGAGAGCATTATGCTAAGTGAAAGAAGGCAGGTAGTCAATGACTCACCTATATGATCTCCATACCATATGGTTTCACCTATAATTGGAACCTAATCAACAAAACAAACAAGTGAGCAAAATAGAACTAGAGACATGGAAATAAAGAACAAACTGACAGTAGCCAGAGAGTCAAGGAGGAGGGGATAACAGGAAAAAGAAGGGAAGGATCATCAGGAACATGTATAAAGGACTCACGGACAAAGACAATGGTGGGGAGTATTGAATGTGGGAAGTGGGGATGGGTAGAGCAGAGGATAGTAATGAGAAAATGGGGACAACTGTAATTGAATAACAATAATAAAAAAAAGAAAAAATCAGGAATGGCTTTTACCTTATATGCTGGTTGTAAGATTTCAATAAGATAATCTGTAAAGTGCACTTAGAACAGTGTAAGTATTAAAATATAAGTTAAATAAAATGTTAAACCTATTCCATCTAAGGGAAAAATTATTCAAGAAAGCACTCTCTAAGAAATGCAGATAGAAGTCAACAGAATGTGAAAAGACTGAGAGAGAAGCCATAGATCTTAGATTAGTTAGATCTTAATGAATCTCACATAACTCTGGTGCTCTATTAAGACTCATAATGAGCACCCATGTTTTGCTCTGTCTTTCCAGGTAAGGTTTGTGGTAAAGTGGCTTTGAGGTGGAAGTTAGGGCAGAGACGTGTTAGGAGAAGAAAGGAAGTTTCCAGAATCCCTGATCTGAATATGAGGAAGATAGTGGTTTTACAAGTAGGGTATACTTTTCTTCAAAACATAATCAAAGTTGATAAAACAGATGGCAGGAGCTCTGACCACAGCCTAATTACATTCCAGTTGATACCATAGGTATTCATTATGAGATTTTTTTAAAAGTGTCATTGGCATTGAAAAGCAAATTGTATTACATGTAAAAATATAATATAAAATTACGTATAAGCACATATTTATACTTACCTATGCAAATGTATGTAAATTGAATTGTAGGTAAGATTTCTATAAATAGAACCAGTGAGTATATAGCTCTATAAGAATTTTCACCAGAATGAGAGAATTGCCATGCTGTATTAGAACTTCCGGTGTTGTTCGCTTGACTCTGTATTCTTTTCTATAATTTGTTATAATTTTCGTATGACTATGTTCTGGTTTACTAACAGAAACAAAGCAGTAAAAAGCTCTGTCTATTTAGTAATAGAGATACATTGCAACCAATTTGTTTCGACAATTGCTGAAAAGACAAACACTTAAAGACATGTAAAAGTGATTGTGAACTTGAAGCAGGTTAGTTCAAAAAAAAAAAAATAGAAGAGTTGGGGAATTCCTCTTTTCTTTATAAATGAAAATTATTCTTCAACCTGGGTAACACAGCAAACTGGAGCTATCGATTTCTTCTTCCTCTCTTTTTAATCTACCTAACTTTTCCCCAAACATTTTTCCTCTAAATAGGATTAAAGAATACATTCCTAATTCTTTTGAAACCTTTACAAAAGATAACATAGTATGTGAATTTAAAGGGAAAGGAGAGTTTATCAACCCTTACTACAAAGGGAAGTTTAATTCCCTGCTCCTGATTTTCTGCAATCTATACTTTCCTTCATTTGTCTCCTGAAACAAAGGATATAAACTCTTGTAGTGGTTCTCAATCCCAGATGTCTGCATAGGAATCATCTGGAGAATTTATTTATTTGTTTGTTTTTTTCATGCTTTTATTTTTAATGAAATGTGTGTGTTGTGTGTGTGTGTGTGTGTAATTGTTGTTCAGGTACAGTTGTCTCCATTTTCCTGACACCACTTTCCCCTGCCCCACCCACCCCCACCTCCCACCCTCAATCCTTCCCCCTCTGGCTTTGTCCATGGGTCCCTTATACACATTTCTTGATGACCCTTCCCTTTCTCTCCCCTGTCATTCTCTTCCCACCTCCTCTCTGGTTACTGTCAGTTTGTTATTTATTTGCATGTCTCTGGTTCTATTTTGCTCGCTTGTTTGTTTCCCATGCAGATCTTTGCACCCCAGAGTTTCTTATTGTTTAAGTATAGATTGAAATCTAGGAATCCACAGGTTTCCATGCTCCAGATTACATTGACCCATTTGATTCATAGATTCCACCTTGAGAAACATTGGAAGTTCTTATAGCCCTCGATGTTTAACCTGTTTGCAAACCCATGTTTAAAAAACAAATCATTTCTTCCAATCATTTTCTTCTAAAGGTATCTGTAATTCTTTTTAGCTCCTCTCCTTGAAAATGTGTTTTGTGATTCAGGTAGAACATGACAGCTTATCCATCATAATAATCACATAGATCATCCTACAATGCAGAAATGATGGAACAATCTACTTCTCATTCCATTTCTTGTAGAATGGATATAGTCCAACTGCTCATGACAAGTAAAAGAATAAAAAATCTTAATTTTACTTTTAATTGGGCTAATGCAATTTCACCATTGCTTATAATGAATTATTTAGTACATAGTATGAAATAACAATATAACAATATTTAATTTATATAATAGATTTAGTTTATGTTTTTTTCTTCAAACTATCTCTGATGTGCTAACACATTTTCCTACAAACATCCCTGAGAAGCAGACATGCGCTGATATTATTTATCATCATTTGCAGAGAGATTGAATCACTGAGCTATTAAGTAACCTGAAGAGGGTCTCAGAGTCAGTAACTAAGTCAGAACAAACACTTCATCTTCTAGCTCCTCGATCAGTAATTTTCTCAGCAAATCCTGTTGCATATATCACTTCCTCTAAGAGTTTACAAGTCATTCAGTTTTTCTGGGAGATTATTCATTATGGGACAGAGGAAAATTTATACCCTCTGGAAGGTTGAAAACTGAACGTGGGGAATCACATTAAAGTTAGTCCTTTTCAAAAATGACTTTTTCATCCCTTGAATATTCTTGCCCCTATTCCCACCATTCATCCATTCATTCAACCAACATTTACTGAGCATTTTTAATATGTCTAGTGCTGTGCTAATAAAGTAGATAGAATCTTTGTCTTCAGTTTGTGCAGTCTGATAAATACACGGACAAATGATAGCATATAATAATTGCTATATGACAGATAGGTGTTAGGTGCAAAGTGACTTAGGGAAAAAATCTCTGAGCCTGTTTGAGGAAGTTGGGGAAGTCTCCTCATAACTTAGGAAATTTGCACTAGATTTGGTGGCAAGGGCATGATTTTAGAAGGTTTCATGGTATGGATAGGAGCATGGAAAGGGCAGAACAGAGGAAAACCCTAAACCTAATGTCGTTTTGTCCCATCCAAGATATAAATGGAGGTCTGTGAATTTGAAATTTAGAAACCTAATAAATACATCTGTAATTTTGGACGGCATTTGTCTCACATCATAAGCCTCATTTTCTGAGCCTTGGCATCCTCCACACAGAACAATGTGGATCATAATCAGATATAAGGCCTTTATCACAAGGAGCTCACCACATTAGGACCAACATGCTGGCAGCCACTTTCATTGAGAAAAATAGGTCTCTCTTCATTATAAAATATATACAGACTCTTTCAAATGGTAAGACTTCATTATTTTTTATAGCCAAGTAATATCCCACTGTATATACATATTACAGCTTTTTTATCCACTAGTCTGTTGGTGGGCACTTGGGTTGTTTCCATATCCTACCTATTGTAAATAATGTTGCAATGAACATAGGGGTGCATGTATTCTTTTAAATTAGTGTTTTTGGTTTTTTTGGATATCTGTTTAGAAGTGGAATTGCTGGGTCATAAGGCAGTTCTATTTTTAATTTTTTGAGCAATCTTTATACTGTTTTCTATAATGGGTCTGTACCAATCTGCATTCCCGCCAACAGTGCATGAAGGTGTTTGGACCTAGAAGGTATTATGCTAAATGAAATAAGTCAAGCAGAGAAAGAAAAATACCATATAATTTCACTTATATGTGAAACCTAAAGAACAAAATAAATGACCAAACAAAATTGAGATAGAATAACAGGTACCTAAAACAGACTGATGTTTGACAGAGGGGACGGGAGTTAGAGGATTGGGTGGAAAGGTGAAGGGATTAAGAAGTACAAATTGACAGTTACAAATAACCACAGGGATGCACAGTACAGCTTAGGGAATATAGTCAGTAATATTATAATAACTCTGTGTGGTGTCAGGTGGGGACTTGAATTATCAGGAGGAAACTTTGTAAAGTGTATGATCGTCTAACCACTATGCTGTACACCTGAAACTAATACAAAACAATATCGAATGTAAACTCTAATTTCAAAATGAAATTTAAATTTAAAAAATGTATGCAAGTAAACCGCAAAATAGAGCTACCGTTTTTAAAAAGTAAAACAGAACAAAGGGAACGCTCACTTCCTTGTATACTTGAGCCTGAAGGGCATTTTTGCAACCAAGTTAGAAGCCCTCAAAATATAATGGAAACACTGACAGACACTTAACTATATGAGCTCTGGTGAGTACAGCCATAATTCACTTCATAATACAAATTGATATGTTGTCCAGAGGGAGGGATCCTGGATTGGTATTATTGAGTGTCTTCTGAAAAGTTCTGGTTCTGGGCTATGAAGCCACACTGTGAAACTGAATGATTTTTTTGGATTAGATTCTGAACTGGGCTGCTCAATTACATACAGAATTGATATCCTTAGGGCAGGCAACGTGGAGGTGTCCTATAAAGACTAGAAATATAAAATAATAACCCAAAGTGAAAAGTGCAAACAATGAAGCAAAGTTTATTGTATGAAAAGTCTAAAATTTCTTCCCACAAGGTCTACTTAAAAACCAGGCATAACAGAGGTGAAAGAGGACAGCCTGCTTTAACTTAAGAGGGGTTAGTTGTTCACAGGTTAGGAGTACACTCTGTATTTGCAAAATCATGTAGTGGGCCAAAGTTCAGCCATGCCAGTGATCTTAATGGTCAAAGCGTCCTAAGTGCTTTATAATATAATGCAAATGACTTCAATCTAAGGTAGCCACATTCCCAAATACCATTTAGGGCTGTAATGACTTGTCCTAGAAAGGTCCTGCCAAGCCGCATTTAATGGATCTTCTAAACAATATAAAAAATTACTCTAAATGTGTTATAGAGCTTGTAATTTTAGTGTAAAAATAATTGCCCTCTGTCCCCACTACTGTTCTGTTCTCTAAATGCAATTTTTTGAGGCTTCTGTATTGAAAATGTTATAAAGTTACTTTCCTCTCTGTGGATCTGAATTCCTACAATCTTTATTTTAAATGAAGCTTCCATAGGCAGTGTTGGGCTTCTGACAATTATAAGAGCTCTGAAGAATTCTGAAAATGACACTCACAAAACCCTGAAAGGCACACTCCATTTTCAACAGGAAGTTCGGAGACAACTTTTTTCCCCAATGTAAACTACCTAACCTTGAGTTTATTATCAACTCAGTGGCCCTCAATTTGCTCGTCTCCAAAATGAAGGTCTCAGAGTACCTCTTATGCCCTTTACTGTTGGTCCATAGCGCCATTTAAGTCTGCTAATGGATTACTTAAATATGTAAGTCCACATTAAGCTTTATGGAATAGCATAACTGGCAAGATTTTCCTCTCAATTATTTGTGCTAATAGGGGCCAAAGTGGCATGGATTCTTTAAATTCACAGATAATCCCCAAACTTCAATTTAGCTAAGTGTTCTAACCTCATTTCCTGCCAAACCACTTACAGGGGATTCAAACAATTAGCAAACACTGGTATGAGATTTCTCTTCTTTGTAATTTCATCTCTAATGCTGTGTCACCAGAATATTTTGATTTCTAAATTTCCAAAAATAGAAATGAAGGGTAACTCAAATATAGCTTTTGTACAATCTACCAATTGGTTTCAAATTATCCCAATACTGTTATAATTATCAATAATTTATTAAGGGCTCATCTTACAGCAGATGTTTTACAAATCATTTTATTTAAGCCTCATAATCACCTTGTTGGGTAGTGTGTTAGTCTCTTAGGGCTTCCATAACCAAGTACCACAAACTGAGTAACTTAAACCACAAATGTGTGGCCTCATACTTTCCGAGACCAGATGTCTGAGATCAAGCGTCAGTGCTGCTCATTCCCTCTGGGGGGTCGTGACCCAGAATCACTTTTATGCCTCTTCCCTAGTTTCTAGTGTTGGGGGGCAGTTCTAGCACACCTTGACTTGTGGATGTGTCACTCTCATCTCCCCTTTATCTTCACATGGTGTTCTGTCTGTGTCTCTGTCTTTTCACATGGTGTTCTTTCCATAAGAACACCAGTCATACCCGATTAGGGACCCTTTCTACTTCAATGAGACCTCATTTTAACTTGATTACCTCTGTAAAATATCCTATTTTCAAATAAGACCACACTCTGAGGAACAAGGACTTAGTTCTTTAAATACAATATATTCATATTTTGTGCAACACAATTCCGTCCATAACAGGTAGGCGTTCTTATTGTATATATGAGTTAACTAAGGTTACTATGTCGAATTAATTTTCCTAAGGTCACAGAACTAGCCGGTGGTGGAGCTGGGGTTGACATCCACAGTTGATGACTTTATTTATCGTTTATACAATAATTTGGGTACTGAAAAAGTAAACAAAATACATCATTCCCCTAGGACCAAGAGTTTTGAACATAGTCTTCTGGGTTACTTTAGTGGTGTAGAGAATTAAGCAACACTGACAGCATCCAAGTTTTATTAATGGTACCGGGACTAAATCTGCACCTGTCAGAACTCATTCTTAGCAGGTTTCCAGGCTGGGGCAGGGATTAAAAAAACAAATACAGAAACAAAAAAAGCCTGGACCCAGGTTATCTTGGAGGATATCTGTATACATAACAACCCTGGGAAGTCTAATACTGGAGTGTCCTTGTAAATAGATTCTGAAATGCTAAACATGTACTTAATGGGGAATCGGTAAACAACACTTAGGAGCATTTCTCTGTTTTGGCGGGGGTATGTGTGTGTGTGTGTGTTTATATTTCATTCAAGTACTATGGCGCGAGTGGGACAATGAACATTCTGCAGATATATGAGGAGTTGCATTGGAAGATCAAAATTAACTAGCATTGTATTTCCATTTTTTTCTCAATTTTGCTTTAATGCAGTAGTCCGCAAACTTCTTGGCACCAGGGAACAATTTCGTGGAAAACAGTGTTTCCACAGACATGGAGTAGGGAGTGGGGAATGGTTTCAGAATGATTCAAGCTCATTACATTTATTGGGCATTTCATTTCTATTATTATTACAATGTAACTTATAATAAAATAGTTATACAACTCATCATAATGCAGAGTCAGTGGGGGCCCTGAGCTTGTTTTCCTGCAGCTAGATAGTCCTGTCTGGGGGTGATTGAAGACAGTGGCACCTGAAGTGTGTTGCTTATGGCCAGTGTGCTCCGTAATCTCATTTTGGTTGCTGTCACTGCAGAAAACCCTGCTGCACGAAGATAGGATGTGAGAATGGAAGCAGGCTTTTCAGTGCTTTTGCAGCGATCTCAGGGTATTCTGCCTTGACTTTATTTTATTTATTTATTTATTCTTTGCCTGCAACAATCTTTTTTTTTTTTCCTTTAAAGCTACTGACAAGCTGCACATAGATGAGGCAATTAATCCTCACAATAAAAATACCCCCATCCACAGAGCCAAGATCTCCATCAGATTCCCCGGTGAGCATGCAGTATGACATACTCTATTCCACAGGTGCATTTTCTTGTGAGTCTGTGGGGTTATGATCAGTTCTTTCTGGAGATATTAGCTTCTCACAAACTGCTTCCTTGATCAGTAAATATTGTGCTACTTCGTTGGGCTTGGTGAAGAGGCAAGGCAGAACTTGTATTAAATTAGCAGTTTTACTCTCTCTTAATGTATATTCTCCTAACATGTCTGCCCCATGGTAAAAGCTCATGTCATTCATTCTGATAAGTACTCCATCAAGTCTCAGGGGGAAAAAAAAAAAAGCAACAGCAGGAAAAAGCTGGAGAGAATTACTCTAATTTTCACACTTAAGACTTGAAAATCCATGATCATGAAGTTCATCCTCAAACAGGAGAACTTCTTCAAAAAATGTAAGCTATTCCCTGGCATTCAATTCCCCTGTACCTATATGATCTGTTATAGGTACAACCTTTCATTTGAGTGACTCTCCAAGTGACGTTCCCTTAAAATTTGTTGTCTAGGTCCAATCTTGCGGTTTGTTAACCTTCTTGGAGTGTTTACCTTCCGTCCAGCTTTCCTGCCACTCTTCCGCACAAGCTACTTTAAGCATTCCTTGGTAGTTATTTACATATCTTAAAGGGTCGGTAGCGTTGAACTGGATCCCAAAGCCTGAACCGTGCTGGATTCTTAAAACATCTCCTAACACCAGGCCAGGGAGAGATGGCGTATGCAATTCATCAGTTTACTTCTCCATGTCTGCCGACTTCATGATATGAGTCTCAGAAGCTGTCAGCTTCCCGAGCCCGAAGGAGAAGTCCTGGAGGCTGCTCTGGAAGTTGCTCTGGAAGCCATGGGTCTTTATAACCGAGGCGGGACCTGCATGAGCCACGCGGATGGGGACCTGTTTGCCACCTCGCTGCGGCCCAACCCGCCGCCGTGACTTTAATCCTCTCACTGCCGCTGTGCGTCCCAGTTCCTTACAGGCCAAGGACAAGGGTCCCTTGCTCTAATGCCTTTAAACATTTAGGGTTTGTTAAACTAACTTACTGTCCATTAAGGTGGCCCTGCCTGAGCACCTTGGTTCAATATCTTACACTGAAATGGATAAGGCAGAAAGCTGAGACTTTGAAGAAAGCAGATAGATTTCAGGAATTGAGGGAAGGGAATACCTGAATGTAGAGAATGGGGTACAGGAGAGTTTCCATTAGCCCTTTGAGTCCCAGGACTTCTTAGGTTCCTCCAACAAACAATCCCAGTTATTCCAGTGGTTTATCACAATGACACTTCACCTCAAAATATCTTGGCAGTGGTTGGAAATGTTTCACTTTTTTTAAGATTCCTCATATTTTTCTAAACGAGAACTTACTCGCTAATAAACATAATTTTTAAATGCAAACCTCTGTAGGAAGTTAAGGGGTACTAGCTCTCCACATTGTCAGTGTGAATCAGTTATGCTCACCTTTTGCTCTAAAAGACACTGAGATTGGTTACAGTGAAACAAGTGGAAGTCTTGATGCAGGACTGGGGAAAAGGAAGCAGATAAATTGTATAAGAATACGTTTCTCAGCAAAAATAATTTATGGTAGAGGCACCTTGGTTTGTATGTGTCTGAGCCAGAGTCGATTTTCCTTTGTGTTGGTGCTATAGAGTAGAAGTTTAATCCGTTTATTTCCAGTCATATTTTTTTGTTTGCTTTTTAATTGAAGAAAAGCAAAAATAATGTTTTTAAAAATTTTTTTCTGAGTGTAATTAACTTTATGAGCACTCAAATAATAGCTACATGGCGTATGTAACTGTTAGAATACATTTAAACATCTAAATAATTATCACCTTTGATTTCACATAGAATATGCAGTGGGGAGTTGAAGAAAGAAAGTTGACATAATAGCAAAAGCTTTGCAATTTGTGTTGGTGATAGTTGGTAAACAAGGAGCAATGGTGGAGTAAAACAGATTTACATCAATCATACAAAAGTTGATTTTTTATCATTGTTATCAATTAAAATACCCATTTCAAATATCCCATACGTGTTTTGTAATAGTAGTTTCACATACATTTGTAAGTCTATGATCAACCCTTATCATTCTTATGCAGGTAGTAAGAAAAGATTGCTGGTTATTTGAAGTGACTATAGCTGAATACAAATGTAACTTAATTCAACTTTTTCTCCTTTTTTTTAATGGGTGAGGGAGGATAAAGGGAGGAGGGATGACTGAACAGAGTTGTTCTAATAGCTATATTCTCCTAACTTTTGCCTTATGAGACTTTCAAATGTGCACATTTAATATAAATCCCTTCCTAAGTTCTTCCTTCCTCAAAAAAAATAATTTGGAACACACAAAACTGTTTTATTATTAAAAAAGCATACCTCCTCCACTGATCCTGGGGTGTGTACACTCTGTAGATTTTATGTAGAATATTGTCTTGTTATAGAGTCTTGAAAGGAATTAAGACTGTTAAGCCATGATTGAGCTGATAATGCCAATCCATGTTTTTTATTATGTTCACTGCTTTTAGGGTTTAGGGTTCAATAAATAATGCCCTGTTCTTCCCCACTCCTGAGCTTGGAATCAATTCAGATTTAAGACTCAAGAAATAGACAAATGGAGGTCAAATAGCCAGTTTTATTATAAAGATGATTGGAAAATGTGGTTTTCAGTGCTTAGGCAAATAGGATTAATATTCCACCAAGAGTTAAGGAGACTTTCCAACTTAGTCATTACTATTCCAAAACAACCCATGGCTGGCGCAGAGGGACCAAGTTGACCGCTCTAAGTTTATCACATGGCAACAGTGAACTTGACTGAAACACAAAGAAGCAAGAGCCCAAAGGGAGCTGAGCTGGACGAGCTCTGTGCCTTCTGCCAGAATTTGGGATCATGGGAGCAGGGAGAAGGCCAGGTGGGTTGCTCATGGATACTTGAGAAAACAAGAGGCACAAGGAAGAAGATTCAACTCAACATCCTTCCTCTAATGATTTTCTTTACCTGGGATTTCTTATATGAGCTGAATTATCCCATTTCAAATTATTACCAGCTATGTTATCAATTATAAATTAAAATATAAGTACACAGACAATATAATGTCTTTGATATAAAAAGCCTCAATATGAACAGTATAATTCTTTCCTTGTCAAATTCCTGGAAATTGACTAAAATCCCTAATTAAATCACCTTTCTCTGTAAAACTCAAAACAAATCAAAAGACAAAATTACTAAATTAAAATCTAAAGAAACTGCACTCCAAAATCAAAGGTTTTTGCTCAGCCAGCCTGCCGGTGGTAACTCCTCTATTTCCTGAGAAGTGCTGTGACTTCAGCATGTGTCATTCACTACAATTGGTTTTACTTCCTTCAGCATTTCTCTCTTCCTGCAGAGATAACCACCAATCTGATTTTCTGTTTAGTTTTTAATTACTTATGTGTATATCACTTGCAATATATTATTTAGTTTGCCTGTTTTTGAACTTGAAATAAATTAAGTCATGCTGGACATAATTCCCTGTCTTTTTTCTTTTCTTAGTCCTTGTCCTGAATTATCTATGTTAAAATAATATGTGGGTGTAGTTTATAATAGTATGGGCTACAATTTATTTATCTCTTCTGTTGATCATTACTCATTTTTTATTCTGGCAATTAAGAATGTTTTTTTTCACTAACAGTTGTTTTTAATAATATGCAACTATTTAACAATGAACACTGATAAACATTCATGCAAATATTGAAGGAATCCTTTAGCATGGGGTCTTTGTGTTTTTATTTACTTTTATTGTATTTTTTCCGTTACCACTTAATCCCCCGTGTACCCCAACCCCCGCAGTCACCACACTGTTGTACATGTCCATGAATCCTTTATGCTTTTTTGCTCGATGCTTCCACCCCTAATCCCCTCACCCATAGCTGTCATCCTGCTATCTGTGAGGCTGTCTCTATTTTGCTTGTTAGTTCATTAGACTACACATATGCTTGAAATTATAAGGTATTTGTATTTCTCTGACTGGCTCATTTCAATTAGTGTTATGTTCTCCACATCCATCCATACTGTTGCAAGTGGGTCTCTTCTTTTTTATGGCTGAGTAGTGTTCCATTCTGTAAATGCCCCATAGTTGTTTTATCCACTCATTCATTTCCTGATGGGCACTTGGGCTGCTTCCATATCTTGGCAATTGTGAATAACACTGCAGTGAACATGGGGTGCTTATGTTCTTTTAAATTAGTGTATTGGGTTTCTTCATGTATATTCCCAAAAGTGGGATTGCTGGGTCAAAAGGCAGATCCATTTTTCATTTTCAGAGGTGTCTCCATACTGCTTCCCACAGTGGCTGCACCAGTCTGCATTCCCATTAGCAGTGCAAAAGGGTCCCCTTTTCTCCACATCCTCACTAGCACTTGTTGTTTATTTATTGATGATTATCATTCTGACAGGTATGAGATGGTATCTCATTGTGGTTTTAATTTGCATTTCTCTGATGATTAGTGATGTTGAGTATCTTTTCATATGTCTATCGACCATCTGTATGTTCTCTTTGGAGAAATGTCTATTCAGGTCCTTTGCCCAGGTTTTGATTTTTTTTTAATTTATTGTTGATGAGTTACAGTTGTCCCACCTCTTTCCCCATTGCTCACTTTTTAATAGATGTTTTGGTTTGCTTTTTGGTGTTGAGTTTTATAAGTTCTTTATAAATTTTGGATATTTAACCCATTATCAGATGTATCAGTGAATATGTTCTCCCACTCCTTGGGTTGTATTCTTATTTTGTTGATGGTTTTCTTTGCTGTTGCAGAAACATTTTAGTTTGATGTAGCTCCATTAATTTCACTTTTCTTTGATTTCCTTACCTGAGGAGTTATATCGGATAAAATATTACAATGTTTGAGATTTTACTGCCTTTTTTCTTCTAGGAGTTTTATGGTTTTGGGTCTAACATTGTGGTCTTTAGTCCACTTTGAATTTATTTTTGTGAACAGAGTAAGAAAGGTGGTCTTGTTTCTTTTTTTTCTTTTTTTTTGCATGTTTCTGTCCAATTTTCCCAGCACCATTTATTGAATAAACTATCTTTAGCCCATTGTATGTGCTTGCTCCCTCTGTCAAATATTCATTGACTATAAAGTTGTGGGTTTATTTCTGGGCTCTTTATTCTCTTCCATTGATCTACATGTCTGTTTTCACTCCAGTACCATTTTGCTTTGATTACTATGGTCTTAGAGTATAGTTTGATACTAGGTAATGTGATTCCTCCAACTTTGTTCTTCCTTCTTGTGATCACTTTTGTTATGTGGGGCCTTTTGTGGTTCCATATAAATTTTTGAAATATTCTAGTTCTGTGAGAGATATAATTGGAATCTTGATAGGAATTACATTGACTCTGCAGATTGCTTTTGGTAGCATGGACATTTTAATGATGTTAATTCTTCCTATCCATACACATGGTATATACTTTCAGTTATTTCTATTTTCTTCATTTTGTTTCTTCAGTGTCTCATAATTTTGCAAGTACTGATATTTTACATCCTGGTTATATTCTTAGGCATTTTATTTTGGTTTTTTTGATTCAGTTGTAAATTGGATGGTTTTCTCATCTTTCCCTTTCTGATAGTTCATTATTGGTGTATAAAAATGCAACTGATTTTTGGATATTTATTTAATATCATGCTACTTTACTGAATTCATTTACCAGGTCTAGTAGTTTTTGATGGAACATTTAGTGTTCTCTACATGTAGTATAATGTCACCTGCAATTAATGATAGTTTTACTTCTTCCTTTCCAATTTGGATGCCTTTCATTTCCTCCTCTTATCTGATTGCTGTGCCTAGGATTTCCAGTACTATGTTGAGTATGAGTTGTGAAAGCAAGCATCCCTATCATATTCCTGATCTTAAGGAAAATGCTTTTAGTTTTTCCCTGTTGAGTATGATGTTGTCTGTGGGTTTGTCATATATGACCTTTATGATGTTGCATTTATATGGAATAGCAAAGAATCAAATAGTCACAGCAATCTTGACAAAAAGAATGTAGTTGTTGGAATCATGTTACCTGGTATCATGTACTACAGGACCATAGAAATCAAAACAGCACAGTACTTGAATAAATACCTATAGGTCAAAGAAACAGAATAGAGAGCCAAGAAATAAACCTATCCTTTTATGGTAAATAATATTTGACAAAGGAGGCAAGAATATACAATGGGGTAAAGACAGTCTATTCAATAAATGTTGTTAGAAAAATTGGACAGATATGTGAAGAGATAATGAAACTAGGCCACCTTCTTCTTTTGAGCTCTTTTTAAATTTTTGATTTAATCTTTATTGTATTTATTTCCATTACCATTTTTCTCCTTATACCCCCTTCCCTCCAGCAGTCACCACACTGTTGTCCCTGTCCATCAGTCCTTTCTCCTTTTGGTTCAGTCCCTCCACCCCCTGACCTCCCCTGCCCCATTAGCTGCCATCTGCTCTCCACTCATGGAGTCTGTCTGTGTTTGCTTGTTAGAACACTTTGTTCATTAGATTCCACATATGAGTGAAATCATAAGGTACTTGTCTTTCTCTGACTGGATTATTTTACTTAGCGTAATGTTCTCCAGGTCCATTTATACTGTCACAAAGGGTAAAATTTTCTTCTCTTTTATAGCCCAATAGTATTCCATTGTGTAAATGTCCCATAGTTGTTTTATCCACTTATCTATTGATGGACACTTAATCTGCCTCCAGATCTTGGCCTTCTGTAAATAATACTGCAATAAACATAGGGATGCTTATGTTCTTACAAATTAGTGTTTTGGGTTAGACCACCTTCTTACACCATGCACAGGAATAAACTCAAAATAGATTAAAGATTAAATGGAAGACTCAAAACTATAAAAATTCTACAGGAAAATGCAGGCAATAAAATCTCAGGCATTTCTCATAGCAATAGTATATATTTACATATTGTAAATATATAATATGTAAACAAACAAGAAATATAAACAAATGGAAATACATCAATCTAAAAAGCTTTTGCACAACAAATGAAACCATTAACAAAATAAAAATAAGAGCCCACTGAATGGGAGAACATACTCATTAATGATACATCCAATAAGGGGTTAGCAGCCAAAGTTTATAAAGAACTTACAAACTTAACATTAAAAAAATCCAATTGAAAATAGGCAAAGGACCTGAAGAGATACTTCTCCAGAGTACCTACAGATGGACAGAAGACATGAAAGATGCTCAAAGCCACTAATCACTGAAATGCAAATTAAGACTACAGTGAGATATCACTGCACACCATTCTGAATGGCAATCATCAATAAATCATCAAACAAGTACTGGTGAGGATTTGAAGAAATGGGAACCTATTTTCACTGTTGATGGGAGTGCTAACAGGTGCAGCTACTTTGGAAAGCAGTGTGGAGTTTCTCAAAGAAATAAAAATGGAGCTGCCTTGAGGTGAACTCCAGAGGTCCCTGTTCAGATGCCAGCCAAGGTGACATGGGGCTCTGGATCTGAGGGTCCCTGTTCAGGCACCAGCTGAGGTAGACGGTGGACTCTGGTCCCACAGAAGCCATTCCAGGTCGTCACGGATGGGGAAATAAAAGAAGTCATCCCAGACACTTTTCTTGGTCTGCCAGGGAAAGAGGTGGCACTTCCCGCTAGTGGAGAAGGCTCCGAGACCCTCTCTGGAAGTGGCTTTTATTGATAACCTTATGTGCAGGGGTATACAGCATGGATGTAAAGTTCATCAATCAATGTCAAAAGGCTATGTTTACAGAAAGCATATAGAGATCATAGATAACAATTGAAGGAACACAAGAGATTTGCCTCAGGTCAGGGTCTGGTAGACAGGGTGGCACCCATTCTGGGAAATTGATCACAATCTATGCTCAACCCCAAACATCAGTACTCATTAACTCGAGGGCATTCTTAGCAAAGTAAGTTTCATAGGATTGAATGCATTCCTTTATTCAGGCCTATTTGTCCCTGGTAACCGCCTGACCTAGTTTTGGGCTGTACCTGCCCTTAGTATTGTTTTAAGCCTGAGCCAGGCAGGGGGACCAGAGCCGCCAAGAGATAAGGAGACTTCTTTCAGATAGAATGCGGACTCCAGCCATATTGAAGCTGAAGGGTGAGGGTCATTTTCTCCTTCTCCTTGTCCCCCAAGTCCTTATCTGATGGCCCCTATGCAACTGTACTTTTAGGTTGCCTCTGCCATCGAGGGGTCTTACCCGTCACGGGCTAACCAGCCATCCCCTGGGGCCAAGCAGGGTGATGTGAGGGAGGCAGGGGCTGCATTGTTGCCAGGCGGACAGGTTTTGTCTCCTCAGTGGCCTGTTTTCCCAAAGCCTCCTTGCTCAGCTCCAGCCTTGGGGCCCTCTCACCTGTCGGCGAAGCTACATGCAGTCCCTGGAACAAGATGGGACAGTTCTCAACACTGCCTTAGGACCCAAGTTTCCACTTTTGGGAATATATCTTAAGAAACCAGAAACACTTATTCTAATGAACACATCCACCCATATATTAATTGCAGTGTTATTTATAAAGGTAAGATTTGGAAGCAGCCCAAGTTTCCATCAGTAGATGAGTGGATAAGTAAACTGGAGTACATTTGTACCATGAGATACTTACTTCTAAGCCATAAAAAAAAAAAAAAAAAAGGAAAGCTTACCCTATGCAAAAGCATGGGTGGACTTGACATATTATGCCAAGTGAAATAAGCCAGTCTAAGATAGACAAGTACCATATGATTTCACTTATATGCAGTATCTTGTGAAGAAAATAAACTAACAAGCAAAATAGAAACAGACTCATAGAATGAAAGAACAGACTGACAGCTGTGAGAGGGGAGGGGTTTTGGGGACTGGGTGAAAAAGGCAAAGGCATTAAGTACTATAAAAGGAAAACTCGCAGATAAAACAACAGCATGGTGATTCCCGGAGATAAAGGTGGATAGGGAGAGGTTGAACAGGGTAAAGTGGGGTAAATATTGATGGAGGGAGACTGACTTGTGGTGACCACACAATATATAGATGATGCATTATTATTATTCTAATGGTTTATTTTATTGTCTTTTTCCATTATCATTAATTACCCTCTTACCATCTGAATTGTATACCTGAAACCTGTATAATTTTATTAACCAATGTCACCCTAATCAATTCAATAAAGAAATAATAAAATTAAAAAAATCAAGACATAATTGAGACCCAAAAGGGACACGTCAAGCCCACTCTTAGTTTGTGCGAGGACAATTTATCCAGTCAGAAGGGGGCTAGAACATACATTCAGTAACTTATTTTGGGGTATGACTGTGAGATACTATGTGTGATGTTTTAAACTCTCCTTTCAGCAACAACTCATGACTTTGAAAGGGAAAATAATAGGGGCCGTGAGCAGCTAACTACACAGATGGTGTCGAGGAATAGGTCATTATTTGTGGTACCAAAGAAATTGGTTCTTAGGAAGGTCAGACTGCACCTCAGGTTCTGGATCATCTAAACTTATGAGCCCTCACTCTGGCACAAACGCTGTTTTAGGTATCTTCATAGGAATACCCAATTGATACTTAAAACAACCCTGTAAGAACTAGGTATTAAAATCTTCTCTCCGTAGGTTAAGAAACACATTTAGATAAATTTTCTGAATTAATAAAACTCAAAAGAGGTAGAGTCACAATACAAACTTTGACTATTGAGTTTCAGTGCTCACAGCTTTATAACATGGCTACCTCCTTCTGAAGGATCTGAAGTATGCACTTGGCAGGTGACTCTCCTGCATAAAATGGTTGTATTCATTATGCATTAATTTTAGTCATATTTATTTATTCATTTAAGAGATACCCTCTAAGGTTATATTGAGCATGAGATGTGCAGAGAGGATAAGAAATAAACATATGTGGCTACAGAGTGTCCCAAAGGGCTTAACAGAAAAGAAAATTTACTTTAAAAAAATGTCTAAATGGACACCATTTGGAATAGTTGGAAGAATGTAGAAAGAAGTACAATTATGTTCAGTAATTATTGAAAAAACTAAAGAAAGATAGTAACAATAGAATTGATTTTGTGCCTCTATATGTATAATGAAAATGTATGACATAAAAAGGAAACTTGAAATTTTAGCAAATACAGTTGAAAATAATACCACAGGTACCACTGAATATTATTTGATCAAAAGAAACCAGTAGAGTGAAAAGAGTTGATACTTATAAGGTACATATCTAAATGGAAACCAAAGGGTTGAAGTACAGTATAAAAGCTTATGTTACATATGCTTATATGTGTGAGAAAAAAAGGACAATCACAGATAATGTCCTTCTAAGCCTGCAAGGTTTTTTAAGACTGACTGGGAATATGAGTGAGGCTTGGTGATGACCTCAGGTTTTTGATGTAACTTGCACATAAACAAGAAGTAACTTTTTTTAACTCCATCATCATACTCAAACATTGTTTCAGTCCTTTTCTTTCCTTCATCAAACTTCAAAATAGAATTATACTTTCTATTAATTACTCATATACTTCTGTAAATTATCATTTAGCTCCCAAAACATTCAGCTTCTAATCTCAACATTCTGCTGAAATGTCTATTTCTAAAGGCAATAATGAAGACCAAATTTCTGTTTTCATCATCTTGGAACACTCTAAAGAACATTTTACATTGCTGATCCCCTTTGCTTTTGGCTCCTGGCTTCTTGCTTCTACATCTACTTAATTTTCTTGGCTAATTTTGCTTATTATGCTTTTGCAGCCTATTCCAGAAATGTTGATGTTCCCCGAAATATCCATTATCGGTCGTCACTGTTGCGTCCTTCTCCTCCATGCTTCTTCATTTCCTATCACACTGGTAAATCTCAAATTTATACCTTCAGTTTATAATGTCCTCCTAATTCCAAATCTTCATGCTCAGTTGGTTACTAGAGCTACCCAACTAGACAACATACAGGATTCTAAAACACCATTCATTTAAAATTTTACTGCTCATGCTTGTCTATCATATTTTTAGATTGTTTCATTTTAATTAAGCACATCATCACCCCACTCCAAAATTTCACCCGCTTTATCTTCATATTGCAAACAAATTCCCAAAGTCTTGCCATTATTAAGACTTTAA
Source organism: Pteronotus mesoamericanus (assembly GCF_021234165.1). Lineage (NCBI taxonomy): Eukaryota > Metazoa > Chordata > Mammalia > Chiroptera > Mormoopidae > Pteronotus > Pteronotus mesoamericanus. Next base: position 25,236,753 of record NW_026555245.1, on the reverse strand, counting down.
AATCTGTTCTGAAATGGTCTTCAAATATTCTATGTCTTTCTATCACAAACTTCAAAACCTGGCTACAAAGAATATATTGCCATCCATGTTGTTACATATGGCATTTTTCTTGTTTGGAATATGTATTCACCCCAGTTAAAGTCTTCATCTCTCCCTGGAAGGGCTGGCCATTTCCACTAGTGAGATGACTAGCCTGTGTATTTACTTTAATGTGCATTTCTTTTTTACCAAAGTTATTTGCTCTTTTTATTGAGAAAAGCCAATGTAAGTGCTGGAACATTTCTATTAATTTCAAACAAGATCAACTTAGAAAAAAAAAAGTTGTGTTAGAGATAACTAGCACAAAAGTTGGGTTAGAGATAAAATAGAACCACTTTATAAGATGAGTTTCTATTGAAGAAAAAGATACAAAAATTTTAAATTTGTATATATTTCTTAATGTAGCCTAATATATACAAATGAAATAATGGTGCTAAGAGGAAAATAAATGACAGACTCAAAATCATGGTGGGAGATTATAACATCTGTATTCCAATACCTGATAAACAACATGATTACTGTAGTCAATATAATTTATGTATATTGAGCAATATACACAATTGCAGAATATATATTATTTTCCAGTGCACATAGAACATTTATAAAAAATTGACCAGATGCTGAATCACAAAATAAGTTTCAATGTGTTATAGAGCGAGTGCTTTGTGCATAAATTAATTTAAACTAGAAAATCTCAAGATATTAGGAAAATTAAAATAGACATTTTGGAATACTTCTTGAGTTAAAACATATATTTAGAAATGAATAAAAGTTAAAATGCTCTGTAACAAAACTAAAGCCAAAGTTAGAGTGAAGTGTATTTTAAATACACATATATGAAAAGAAAAGACTAAGACAGGAAATCAGTTATCAGCATCCATCTCAAGTTGTTGGGGGAAAACAACATATTTAACCCAAATGCAGAAGAAAGAGAAAGGCAATAAAAATCAAGAGTAATATAAGGAAAAATATTATGTTGTATATTGTACCAAACATACAACAGGAAGAATCAACAAAACCAAAATTGTTTCTTTGTGTAAACTAATAAAAGAGAAAGATACTGATGTGTCTTACCAAATGTAAAATAACGGGGAGGTGGGGGAGAAGCAGTGTCAATAATAACTGATATCAGAAATAAAAAGTTAAATCTGTAAAAATCCAGAAGATACTAATGGGATGTTGAGAGGATGTTATAAATTACTTTAAAAAAATAAAATTTTGAATAAAATAAATTCCTGGTAAAATATAACTTAAAACTGATAAGAAATAACAAGACAATATAAATAATCATGTACCTATTAAAGTAATAATGAAAAACCTGTATAACTAAAACTCTTAGAAGAATCTTTCTCAGTATAATGATATATACCAAATACCTCCAACAAATATTGGACTTAATAGGAAAATTTCCCTTTCAGATCAAGAGAAGGATGCCCAGTGTCACCACTTTGACCCACTATTATGAACATACTTAATATATAATATATTAATATATATTATCAAGTTTGCTCAATATAAAACCAGTAGAAAATATCTTGTATTTCTATATACAAGTGATAAATAGAAAATAGAAATAATGTTTAATGTCATAAAAATATGAAATAGAAATGGACCTATTGAAAGGTGTAAAACCTCCACATAGAAAATTGTACTCCATTACTGAAATAAATAAATAAGACAATAGGATAAAAAGACAACCATAAAAGGGGAGAGAATGTTTGAAAATCATATATCTTATAAGGAATTAATATCCAAAAATTAAAAATAAAATCTTAACAATAAAAAAGACAACCAAATTAAAAAGTGGATAAAAGATTCAGATAGACATTTCTCCAAATAAGATATAATAATGGACAATAAGCACACAAAAAATATTTTCAACATCATTCATCATTAGGGAAATGCCAATCTAAACCACAATGAGAGACAAACTCATAGGTAGAGAGAACAAATTGATTTTTGCCAGATGGGAGGTAAGCTGGGAGAAATGAGTAGAACAGTGAAGGGATTAAGAAGTACAAATTGGCAGCTATAATTGTCACAGAGCCGTAAAGTACAGCACGAGAATGCAGTCAATCATATGATAATAACTATGTATGGTGTCAGGTGAGTCCCAGGCTTACCTGGGTGATCCCTTCAAGTGTTATATAACCATCTAATCACTATGTTGTTCACCTGAAACTAATTAACATTTTATGTCAAGTATAATTTAATTTTTTTTAAATTTAAAAACAATGAAATTACACTCACCAACTATAATAACCATAGATTTTTAAAAATTTATAACCCTCATACATTGCTGATTGGAATGGAAAATGTCATACTCACTATGGAAAATAGTTTGGTGTTTTTTCAAACAGTGAAAAATAGAATTTCCATATGACCTAGAAAATCTACTCCTAAATACATACTGAAAACAACTAAAAACTTATTTCCCACAAAAACAAATTTTTAGCTGCATTTTTCATAATAGTCAAAAAGTTAAACAATGGAAAACCCTCTGCTAATATTTGGATAAACAAAATGTGCTTTATTGAGCCAAAAGAGGAGAATGCTGTTATGTTTGGAAACATGCTAAGTAAAATAAGCTAGACATCAATCTCCACAAATTGTATGACTCCCCATTTGTATGAGAAGTCCAGAATAGGCAAATCCATAGAAACAGTGTAGAGGTTGCCATGGGAAGAGTTGATAAAGGAGGATTGGGATTGATCTTCAATCATAATTTCAGGTATCAGTAATGTTCTAGAAATAGTGGTGATGTTTACACAAAATTGTGAACACAGTGTAAACCATTACATTTTACAATTTAAAAGTTAATTTTATATTATGTGAATTATATTCCAATTCCTAATGAAGGAAGAGGTGGATGGGCCTGCTCTACCAGATACTGGGTATTTCAGGAAGTTACTCTCAATGTAAGAAGCATTCAAACCTGTAGAGAATGTTTGTGAGTTTATTTGAGCCAAGCTGACGATAATTGCCGGGAAGCAGAATCTCAACGGATTGAGAAATGCTCCAGAGAATGGCAGTTTAGCACCTTATTTTGTACATTACAATCAAAAGAGGAAGCATGAGGGGGTTACAAGAAACCCGTTGGTAATAGATTAGGGAACAGGGAGAAAGCAAACTGTGGGAAGGGGAGGGAACTTCTGGGATTGGATAAAATGTAAAATGACAGGTACTTTACACAGGTGGGTGCAGGATAGTTAATAGTCAACAGTGAACATGGTAACAATAATGAGGGGATTTGTGGTCTCCCCTTGGTGCTTTGAGAGGTTCAGAAAAAGGAAATGTGATATTCCAAAGGTATGTTATCATAGATGCAAAAAAGACAAGAGGCAGGCTCAGTTAAGGTAAAGGCTGACTTTTTGGGGGAAAAATACTGGCCTAGGACATGACTACCTGCCATGAATTGCTTTAAGAAAGTTTTAATTTCAGACCATCTTGTTGCTTTAGGTCTCTGAGTGTGTAAGGTTGCCACGCAGGCCCCCCTTGAGCTTGTCAGGTTTTGTATGTGGCCCCTTTTCTTCCACATCACTTAATGTAAGACAGTGTGATACAGACAAGTAGTTAAATGGAATACATGGGCATCTAGCAACAGAGCCTAGCATCCATGGGCATTTATTTTATGAAAAAATGTAGCATTGTAGAGCGGGGAGGGGGGAAATTGAGGTATTTTCAATAAATTTTGTTGGGTCAATTTGGATAATAATGAAATTATATCTCAACTCACACTAAGCAAAACATAAATTTCAGGTAGACTCTTAGATTATATATGAGAGGCAAACATCACAATATAAGGCATTTAGAAGAAAATATATCATCATTTTTATAACAAACAGGACACAAAAATAAAGAGATGGCTAAATTTGACTAGTAAAATTAAAAATATTTTAATTTTTAATTAAAAATTAAACCAAAAGGCACAGTAATTGAGTAAAAGTTTGACCTCTGGAGTGGGAAATATTTCCACCACAAATAAACAACAAAGGACACATATAGAATAATGAAGCATTTCCACAAATCAATGAAAGGACAACCAAAGAACATGAACAGAAAATTGAAAAGTATATTCTTAAATAAATATATATGATAATATATGAAATGCAATAAAACATATTAATAATCAAGGAAAAATAAATAAAAAGTATAATTATATTCTACTACACAGTAAACTAATGACTAAAATTAAGCAGAATAAAAATATTTTCCAGTGAATTTGTGCAACAATGGCAAACTCTGCTGAAGTAAAACATATGCACATTTTATGACCTAGCAATTTTGTCCCAGGAAGTATCTAACAGAAATACATGTAATGTATAAAATGATGTTCATAGTAGAATTATTCATAATAACTGACAAATAGAAATGACCTATATATCTGCTAAAAGAGGACAGAAAGTGTAAATTGTGCCATATTCATCCAATAGAATACTGAAAAGTAATGAAAATTAACTATAGTTCAAACAAGACAGATAAATCTTACAAACATGAAGGTAAGGGGAAGAAACTAGACATAGAATAAGTGTATGATTCTAATGATATAAGTTCAGAGCCAAGGCAAAATAAAGCTATGGGATGACCAAAAAAATATAAAGACATAGACATATACATTCAATGCCATTACATGATATGTTCAAAGGGTTGTCCCTCTCTGGTGATGCATAGTCAATAAGCCATGTTAAAGTATGATGAATGTGCAGCATTCATACTACACTTAGACAAATCCCTGTTTATGCATCTATGTTACCTCGCATGGTTTGTATTTCTTTTTGAACTTGTGCTTTAGTGTAACACTAAAGAAGTAATCAAGTAGATTCAAACTTTGCCTGTATGTATATGCTTACATATGTGCTGCGTGTATGAGATATGTATATCTGTGCGTATCTATATATGCAAACATTCACTTTGCGACAATTTATTATAAAGTTATATACATTTGTACTTTTGCAAGTTTCTTGTGAGGTTTATAACTCTTAACAGAAAAATAATTCAAATTATAAAAGAAAATAACAGACATTCTCTATGGCTCTCATGAACAGAACTAAGATCCAGGGATATAGGCTTCCAGGAGACAAACCATCCACTTATACCTCTAAAGACAGGCTCGGGAATTCGAAGAGCTCTATCATTATACAACAACACACATGCTCTTCTCAAGTGAACTGCTAGTCTGCTCAAATAATTCAAGGTCCTAGAGAAAGAATTTTTAGATCCATTCTGGGTAATTTTTACCAATTAGTGGTCTAGTGTTTTGTGTATAATTTTGGTCAGGAGCCTAACTTAAATGTTCAGAGAAAAAGATGCAGACACATGTTTATACGCACACACACACACACATACAGGGCCAACTCCCTTCACATTTATTGTATTCGCCATTGTCTTTCAAGGAATGATAGGTATTTTAATATCTAAGCAATATGTAGTTTCAAACTTGACTCCCAAGATAAAAAGAAAAGGTGGCCATTATAAGTTTAAAATATATCCTCTATTTTATAAAAATAAATGTTAGAAGTTCAATATTTCCTCTCAAACACACAGGCAGGCAGGCAGGCAGGCAGGCAGGCATATTTGCAGAAGTCCTCACAATGTTTGCCATTGCAGTTACACAAGACAACATTTATAAAACCTTTGCTTCCTGTGGCAGGTGCTGGGTCTTGGGAATGTGTACTGTTCAGATATTGCCTTTCCTTTGAATTTCAAATACCTTTTAAAGATAGAGTTTGGATTTTAATATAATTTTTGGAAATTAAAACTTTTTCAATTTTCACCATTATAATATCTTCTATGACTTGACTTTATAAAAATGAAACAGTGTGGTGATTGCTGGGGTGGGGGGTGTTATTGGGAATTAAAAAGGAAAAAAAATGAATCAAAGCAAAAACTAGTTACTATCTGATAGCCAGAAAAGGCAGGAAAAAATGTGAAAATTTTTTTCAATGTAGCTTTGGTTTGCCTCATCCATAAAAAAACTAAATATATGTAATGAGATTTAGAGGACTTCAAGTACATTTAATAATAATAATCTCCCTTCTTTTGAGTTCTTAAATATTTAAAGTAAATAATTTTAAGGTCACCTGAATAACTAGAAATATATTTTCAGGATCTAGACTATATTTCCTTTGTTTTAATGACACAATATGAGATTAAATAAACACTTCAATTTAAGTTAAAAAAGCAGTGTGGAATTTCCTCAAAAAGCTGAAAATGGAACTGCCTTTTGATCCAGGGATTCCCCTGCTGGGACTACACCCTAAGAACACCAAAACGCCAATACAAAAGAACCTATGCACCCCAATGTTCATAGCAGCACAATTTACAATAGCCAAGTGTTGGAAGCAACCTAAATGCCCATCAGTAGATGATTGGATCAAAAAATGATGGTACATATACACAATGGAATACTACGCAGCAGAAAGAAAAAAAGAACTACTAAACTTCGCAACAGCATGGATGGAACTGGAGAGCATTATGCTAAACGAAATAAGCCAGGGGGTGAAAGACAAATACCATATGATCTCACCTATAAGTGGAACCTAACCAGCAATACAAAGATGCAAGGAAAATATGACCAGCAACACTGAAAGGAAAAGAAATCAACAGAGACAAGAGGGAAGGAGGGAGGGGGGACGGGGAAAAGGAAGGGAAGGGGAAAGTCAAGGAACATATAGCAAGGACTCATGGACAAAACCAAAGGGGAAGAGCTGAGGGAGGGAAGGGAAAGTGGTGGGGGGTAGGCAGAGACAAATGCATTTGAAAAAATAAAATAAAATTTAAAAAAATAAAAATAAAAAAATTTCAAAAAAAGAGAAAGAAGATAAAAATTATGAACAATAAAATGGCAATAAATACATGTCAACAACTGAATCTAAAAAACAAACTAAGCAGACATGAAAAACAGAGACAGAATCGTGGATATAAAGAGTGTTTTGATGGTTGCCAGATGTGAGAGGGGTGTGGTGGAATGGATGAAGAGGTTATGGGGTTAAGGAGTACAAATAGGTAGTTACAGAATAGCCATGAGGACGTAAAATACATTATAGGAAATGCATATCCAAAGAATTTATATGCACGACATGAACAATGGTGTGGGGACTGCCTGAGGGAGTGGGCATTGCTGGGTGAAGGGGGGCAGAAAGGGGAAAACTGGGACAACTGCAATAGCATAATCAATAAAATGTAATTTTAAAAAAGATAAAAAAATATTTACCTAAAAATGATATCCTAAACCATTTTCATCAATCAGCAGTGCTTGGAAATATGATAATGTTATAGAATTTAAAAATTTTAGTGTATATACTTTTAAAACAGGAGACTAACACAAATTTTTTTCCTCTGTCTTCCTTATTTTTGTTTTTTATTAGGCTTGGACTCCTGGATCATCTGGTGACTTCGAAAATCTGGTAAGATGCATTCTTTTGTAGCATTGTCAATATTTTTGTTTCCTTTGCCACGAAACTTTGGAGGATAGCTTCCTTCTATTTCAGGCTTAATCCTTTTTTCTTAATTCTCCCCTCATTTCCATGCTGTTGAGGTTGAATCTCATAAGACCAACTGAAGGTCAATTATATCTTAACCAATGTGGGATGATCTGATAAATCCAGATACTTGAAGATTCAACTTCGTGGGTCAGGAGAATATTCCAAAGAGAGGTAGCATATGTTTCTTCAGGAAATAAAAATCACGGAAAGAGTCTTAGACAAAAAAGCAAGTTATTCAGGTAAGATGCAGAAAATATCAATTTGAGAAATTTTCTTTTAAAAAATATCAAACGCAATAGCAAGACAAAAACCAGAGAGTAGCTGAGTGTGATAACTGAATTTTTAAACAAGTTTTTTATTGTTCCATTGTTGATATTATAGTTTCCATATAATAGAACTAGAAATACACTGAAGGCAATGCTCTTTTCCACATGAAAACTTAAAGTTCTGAGGTATTTGCCTGGTACATTATCGGCATGGGAAAGATGTAGTGTTTAATTAAAAAAGAAAACACTGGTTAAGGTAGAAGTTTTTCTATTTAGCTGTACTTTTCCAAACAACAGCTTTTGTATTCACTTTAGACTCTACCCAGTTACCCCTTTTCTTCTCCAAATATTCATGAAATATTGCTCACATTCAAATTCTTTTATTGGAATCCTACTATGTTCTGAACCTAGGTATGATTATAGAACATAATTTGTCATATTTTATCTTATTTAATTTTTTAAAGAATATTCTAGCTTGGATTCTGATTTTTGTGTAATCTGGGAGTCCCCAGCTTCCTTCCTTTCTAGAATACCCAGCCAAGAGTAATAATGAAATTTCAACTTGATAGATTGCAGGATTATGGTATCACACACCACCATTCTTTACTAACAACTGGCTATGGCTGTGTTAGAATGGGAGAGCTATCAGAGTTCAGTACGTCGCTACTGTACATTGCCTCACACTCCAAATGCTCCCCAGGGTTTCTGAATTAAGACCTTCTGGTCATCTTCTCGCAACGTTTCGGTGCTACCTCAGTCCCTTCCTTGAGTACGCCCAAGAAAACTCAAAGCTGATCAGTTTAGTTAATTCTTTTCACAGCTCCCACCGTCAATGTTTCCGCTTTTGTCAAGTCACTTTCTATTAATTCCTCAAGGCCGATTCCCATTTTTCTTGGGAAGTCTTCATCGTTTAAAATATTTAGTTTGATTCCCCTTCTCTCTGAATTCTATGTTTTCGGGATCCCGAAGCACTTTACTTTATACTCACCATTACATGTTTTAAGGTTCTTATGCTGTGTGTATATTTTCTACTTAGCAATTTTGCATGTGTATTAAATGAGGTAACAATGTCATCTTGTGCTGTTTACAGCAACACACCTGACCTATTGCTCTTTGTTTAGTAGTTTCCCAAGAAATATTTTCAAGTGAGTAACTTGTTTAGGATCTCAACTACACTTATAAAGACCAAACCTAAAATTTTATTTCTATAATTGTTTGCTTCCATATATATATACATATATATATACATAGGATTGTATATACAATTACAATTTTTAATGGAAACAATAACATGAATATAGAGGATGATTAATAGTATTATCTAAAATAAATTCTAAATTGCATGATACACTCCATAAACCTGTTTTTAGAGTGTAATTTAGAGAAAAGAAAATAAATATAAAATTCACACCACAATAGTATTGAAATGCAAATTATATTATGCAAAGTATTACAAAATAAATAAATCAAAGTATACTGTATTTTATTAGCATATAACTCTCAAGCTAAAAATTATTTACTCTAGAAATAATGCCAGCAATAAAAATTCACTTCAATATAAATAGCTAACATTGCCCACATTAAAGTTGAAAATATTTACAAAAAACCTTTTTGCAGCATTTTTAACTTATATAAGATAATGTGTTTAATGCTTACAATTCACTGAACTTTATGTCTGGGTGTACAGTTTCAACAATCTGTTCCAATTCATAAACTTTATTTTCTGCACCTGGAGTTTGGATCTTTTAAGAGGTCAAAATAATAACATATGCACAATTATGTACAGTTGAAGTGAGTATGTATTTTTAAACATTCACTGTATATCAGGTGCTATGCTAAGTGTTTTGGGTTTTTTTTCTGTGTGGTCTCATTTAAACCTTCCAATCATACTTCGAGGCATGCATTCGGTCAACCTCTTTAGAGCTAAGCAGACTAAGTGTCTGAAAGGTTAATTAGTTCATCTACAGTCACTTAGATAATCACGACGCTGAGATTTCACTCTTATTCCTAGTACTCCAAAGACTCCACTGCAATGCCTTCCTAAAAAGAAGTTAGTTCAGTATGCTTATAATAAACCCAATTCTGCATGTATTAGAGCACTAACCCTGATCTTCCGTCCTTAAGAAAATTAATACATAAATGATTAAAATAAGATTTAATCTTTGTACCTACAGTTATTTGAGAAGATGAAAAGCGTGCCATTGTCACCGTTAGTATGCTACCATGATATAAATTGTCATTGTGACCATAAATCACATATTCAGAGACCAAAGGAAGTAATTATACTTTCATCATTTAATTTATTCATTCATTCATTTTCCTACAACTTATTGATTAACTCCTTTTTTGTGCAAACAATCTGATAGAGGTGGGGTAATAAAAATGACATTCAAGGACTGTCATTTCATGTGTTTTGCATAATCGCAGTGCTTTTATTTTTTGAAAGTTACTGTTGATTAAAATACTGAGCATTTCTTTTAGGGCTTTTATTTTTTCCCTTTACCTTGCTGGGATAATAGTTTACTGGAATCATCAGAATAGCGTGAGAAACACTGTCAGTGCACATTGCTCTCTGGGTGTCCTTTCACTCTTGATCATAAGGGAGGTTATATTTACCCCCACCTTACAGTTAGATGGGGTCATGGGATTACTTCCGACCAAGGCAAAGTGGAAGTGAAATGTAACACTTCTGGGTTAAGGAGGTGAAAAGCCTCTATGCTTTTCTAGCATTTCTCTAGCCCTGCAGAGGGGATATCAGTTGAAAATAACAGAGCCCCAGGATCACCTAACGGAAGATAGGTGCCATGACAAGCCTCCCCCTCCCACAGGCAACCTATAAGGACAAGATGTAAATGCTTTTGTTTTAAACTAGTGAGTCGATTTTAGGGGAAGGGGTGTTTTGTTACAGCAGTGTAAGCCTTGCTCAAACAAATGTAATGGTTCTGGGGGACGTGGGTGTTGTAGTGTTTGGGTCATTCTGACATGCGGAGTCATGTTTTCAAAAGTGTATGTTGGGAATGTTATTTTATATTTATTTAGTTATGGCTATAACATAGTTCTCTCTTGACTTACACCTAATAATCTGAGGTATTTGGCATAGCAGGCAACAAGGGTCCCCTAAATAAAAGCTTTGGGAAAATCTGTACTAAAATTTTTAATAAAAATCAACTGTTATTCACTTACCAAGTAACTTTAGATGAAATAAAGAATATAAAGTAGGGAAAAATAGAAGGCATGTATTTAAATTTAAAATGACACATTTTCCAATTGAAAAATGAACAGCACCCCTGTAATAGTACTTTTAATCCTTTAACCTTAACTAGCATTAGGTAACAGTCTATTTAAAAGACATATAAAAATCCTTTTCTTTTTCCAAACTTAACAGTCTCCATGTCTTAGATTATGTTAATTTTGTTTTGGTGCTCAGAATATCTATATTTAACTCTTTCGTTTCTGGAATGGCCTAAAACAATATTCCCTCCATGTCTGGTTCTCTCTCTCTCTCCCTCTCTCTCTGTTTATTTATTGCCTTTTACAGTGAAATCTCCATGCTGTCCTTTTTATTTTATAAGATATGTACTAATTTAAATGCCACCAACCTGCAGATAACATCATTTCTACATACCTAATTAATTAAACATATTCCCTTTTCTTCACATATAGGACTACAGATCAAAAATAATTACATGCAATTACCTGGAGCTGAAAAGATTTAAATATACTACTGTAGAAGGGGTTACTACAAATTATGCATCATGAAGTATTTCATGCCAATCATTGATAGTCTCTAAGTTAGTTATGGGACATTAAAGTCTACCTCTATAATATTAATTCAGATTTTAAGAATAGAGTCATTATATGTGGAATTCAATACAACTTGAGTGCTACATTTCTTCAAAAATTTCCATTATCCTTGTATCTGCTGTTCTTCTCATCTAATTTCAACTTCAAAATAGAATTCAAAATACCTTTTTAAGACAGCACATCCCGTTTTGGTGATAGTACTAGTTTCTAAACATACTTCCTTGGCATTGAGCAAAAATATTTTATGTTAGTAGTTTGCTCCTCAGGCTGACTGACATAGGACTCGCATATCTGCTAATAACAATCCTTAGGTGAGCTTCGTGAGTTTCAGTATTTGGACTGCATGAAAAAGTGTCCGTTGAGTGGAAAGTTAAATCATCTACAATTTTAAAAAGCTGCTCTAACTTGATGTAAAATATTAATAAAAGTTTTTATGAGAACAATTTAAATAGGGATTCTACTATATCTTCTGAAATTATATATCTTAGTAATAATGTATTGAAAGAACACCTTCTGGTTAGTTAAGCACGGCATTCCCTGCTTGATAACCTGCCTGCTGTCCTAAGTCAAGCAGTACTTTGCCAGGTGTTCACCGAAATAGAAATACTACTGTAGTAGTTTTTTGAAATAATTTTTAAAACTCCCTATTTATCACTCTCTGATTGTTCTTCTACATTACTTCCCATATCTTGGATACTTAGTCCTCTAAATTTACTGTTCAACAATATTATGTGAAACAGGAAACTCTTTCATTTGTGGCTGATGCCCTGTCAACTTCTCTCTCCCTATGTTTTTGAGAACGGTGCTAGGACAATCATTTGCACTTGGGGAATCATTCCCCAGTCTGAAACCAATCCTGCAATTACAAATTCTAGTATAAAAAAAGATATGGATTTTTAAAAGTTGCTATGAACATATTAAAACGTATGAAAATGTCTTTTCATGTATCATTTGTTTTCTAGTCTGTAATAGTTTTGGGACATTAGAATCTGTGTTTTTTTTGTAATGTAAGTGGGAGATATACAGTAGGAAAAGTCTTTCACAATTCCAGAAATAATGGAGGAACAGGGAACACAAAAAGGTCATAAAACGATTGAGGTTGAAGAAAAGCAATATTACATAATATGTTTAATTTTCCAGAAAAAAAATTTAAGCATAAATTTTGTCATTGACTTTATATGCTTCGATTTATCATCATCCTTATAAAGAAATACTGACTCACTGTCAAATACATTTTGCCTATTCTTATATTTTTTTCATTGACACAGAATATTTTGCTCTGTATCTGGCTATTTCTAATTAGGTAAATTAGTCCTAGAACGTGTATAGTTTATTTACTTATTTAAATATTTGCACCAACAAGTGCAGTTCTGTTAATAACACATTGAAAGCATTATCCCTAAAATGGCCACTAATTTTCAGGCATGCATAATAACATGCATACATATTTATGTTTTTGACATGTATATAGATAGCTTTTGCCATAGTCAACTAAATTACTTGGAATTTTTTCATGATTTTTAAATGCTCCTTTAAGTAAAATTTTAAAATAAGCCATGTAGACACTTGAAGTTATTTTTTAAAAATCACACTTCAAGAAATCATAGAATCTTCCTGAAGGTACCAAGCAGTGGTAAGTGGCAAGGGGGTGGGCTTTATGAGAATTGAGTCAGTGCTAGGAGTGAATGTGGAGGATTTTCCACTCTCCTGCCAATAGCTTACTACTCCAGAATGAGATTCTCACTTGAGCCTCTATCATTGCTTCTGAGATACCCTGTATAACCTGGAACTGTGTACTGCTTCCTAGACCATAGCTCAGCTCATGTATGTGGCAGTGTTATCGTGCGGATCTCTGAGAGTGAGGATTTTTTTTTTTATGTGAAATGGGCTGGAGAGATAACCAAGGAGGTTTCTGAGAAAGATCACAATAGAACATTAATTCTGGGATAATGTTTCCTTTTTTTTTCTTTTGCTATTCTGTGACATATCAATGCTCTGTTAAATAGAGGTATAAGCATACTATAAACCTCACTGTAGGATTTCTTTTTCTGACCCCAAACTTAGACAAGTCAAATAAATCATGTTTCATATGTAGGTAGCTATGTAGTTGCTATATTACTCAAAACACCATACTATTAGTGAAACCTTCTCATTATTTCATATGTAGTTACTTTGTTTTCAGGCTTTTTAAAAGGAATAATTCTCTTATTTAAAAAAATGGCAATTTCTTGAAATACTATAATTTTCCATTAATTTTCATAGAAAGATTTGCTGCAGAAAACTTCTCAAATGTTTCTTCCTGTAAAAGAACAAAAAAGAGCCACTTTGTTCTATTAACATGAAAGTGAATAATTATAAATACTTTCTATCCTGAAATGGAAATCAAGAAACCTAGGTAAAGGTACTGCATGAAAACCTCGCTAGATAACTATACTGATAAGCCTCCCTCTCTAACATTTGTGCATAGAAATAAGGAAAATCATGTTTTAAATTATATGTACAAATGTCTTATTGTATTCACAGTTCAAAGTTTTATGAAGGAGCTTAGATTATATTGTTTTCCATGTGTGTGGTGGTGACTTTTCATTCGACCTTCCAGTGTATTAAAATGATTTAGTACTATAATTCTTAGTACTAATTTGATTAATACACCCTTCCAATGAACACAGAAATGACCTGAGCAACAAACAACTGAGAAACTGGCAGAAACTCATGCCAATCCAGTGTCTATATCTCTAAAAATCTTTGGGAAGAAGTGAAAAGTATGAAACCATCATTCCAGGATCTTAAAATCAGACATATAAAGATATTAGCGAAGTTGAACATTTACCTTCCACAGTAGTATTACTGCATTTAGCACAACAAAGACTTTTCCTATTTGCTGGCCAAGTAGAGAGTATTAAGGTGAGAAAGTCTACTTGATAGTAAAAGATAAATCATGTTTAGTGGTTCGACATGTGTTCCCTGTAGAATAAAGACACATAATTCAAGTTCTGCTGTGGCATGGTTTTATCCTGGTTGATGCCTTTTAAGACTTTTTTTCTCATTAAAAATAGTATTGTCCTGTCTTCTCATTTTGTCATATTTAGAAGCATCAAATTTAGGGGACTTAGCTCATGCTATTATTATTTTACATTATTTTTTGACCATTATTTTGACCAAAGTATTTATATACTTTACTATATACCTTAAAAATTTAAAATTTAATAAGTAAAATCTTGTACATTATAATTGAAGATATTTCATAATCCACTGTGACAACTTTCTATTTTGTCTTGATTTAAGATGTTGATCTTCATATCCTTAAGGAAATAAGAACTTAACAAGATTTATTCTTGGTTTGAACAAATACATCTATGGAAATGATGTTGTGCTCCAGAAACATCTTTGTGTGCTGTGCACTTGAGTTGTAGGCCAGTTCTGCTGAGTTCTTATGTAACTTTTGATACTTTAAAGTCTCCATTTTCTCATCTGTGAAATGAATCTCTGTGTAGATTATTTCCAAAATTATTTGTAACTTTAATGATCTCTTTTAAATAAAAAGGCTCACGCTCATCCCACTCTTATACCTGGGTAAACAGTTACGGATGCCTTCTTAAATTTTGACAAAGTTACCATAGTTGAGCATGAAAATCCTAACAGCAGGATGGCATTTCAGCCTTAATTTTGATCTTCGTGTTTCATACTCATGTTTGCAACATCGTATTCTCTTATAAAAGAAAATATTTGGTGTACATTTTTAATAGAATGTCAGTGGATAACTCCAAATATTTATTTTGTGTTTATATCTATTCCGTGACATCCTATAAAAACATTTTATGTTTGTAAAATGTATACTACTATCTCCCATAATAGAAAAGGGCAGAATTCCTCGAAGTGACAATGGTTTCACACCATTATTCGATTCACCACATTTATGTAAGGCAATTTTGGAGTGCATATTTTCTGGGAAGTTAGAAATTACTAGAATTTACACTTAAAGATTTACTTGGGGGGAGGGAGCAAAAAACCCTGATCTTTTGTTCTAGGTATTCCCATTACTAAGTGTGTTTTTTTTCTTTTTGAGTCCTACAGTATTACTACAAAAGTATCAAGTAGTTTTTATGTTCTCATGTTCTTTTTATAAATGGAGTGTCGGATAATCCAAAAGGAAGTGCTTAGTATGCCAAGAATAATTGCTTCTGTCCACAGAAAACTGGCTGATTATTTTCATTATCCCCTAGCTGTCAAAGAATAAAGGGCTAGAGTTATGGAATAAGTACAGCTGCTCCTTATTAATGGTAAAACTTTCCCCTGGGATCACAGGGCACCTTAGTTTTAAATTATTCCTTGCATTTCTTTTATTTTCAAAAGTGAACTTGTAAAATCCATGTTAAAATGGCCACCAAAGTTACAAAGAAAATGAATGTGCTTTATATATCTATATGGTGAAAGAAAAACTCATTACAAAGTTTTATTAGCATTTGTGTGATTATTGAAGTGTTTTATTTTATATAAAATTACAAAATCTGTTAAATTTACTATTTAAAACAGCCTTCAACCTTCCAGTTCTCTGCTTAACATCTCTTTTAAATAAAAAGGCTCCCTTCCAGTTCTTTAAAATATACTCCTTTTCATACTGAGGTGAAAAGATTTTTAAAATATACTCCTTTTTTATAATATACTCCTTTTCATACTGAGGTGAAAGAGCACATTGTTACAAACAAATGCATTCTCTTAATGCTGTCATGTATTTTTCTCTATTTACATATCAAATATCTACATCTAAATTATTTTTGAAGTTGAGGGTTTTCATGTATTAAATGGGATAGTCTATCATTTTAGTTTTTCTGAAACAAATATGTGTCCTTTGATTCTAGAAATGAACCCAAACTGTCCATCTCTTGTTTCACTTAACATAATGCCCTCAAGGTCCATTCACATTGTCACAAATGGCATGATTTCCTCCATTCTATGGCTGAATAATATTCCATTGTGTGTGCGTGTGTATATATGATATCACATTTTCTTTATTCATCTGTCCACTGAAGAACACTTAGGTTGTTTTCACATGTTGGCCATTGTAAGTAATGCTATAATAGGGGTGCAGATGTCTTTTCAAGTTAATGTTTCATTGTCTTCTGATAAATACCTCTAAGTGGAATTGCTGGATCTTATGGTAGTTCTGTTTTTAATTTTTTGCAGAAACTCCATATTATTTATTTTAGTGGTATTCCAATTTATATTCCCCGCAACAGTGCACATGGGTTCCCTCTTCTCCATAGTTGCTTCTTATCTTTCTGATCATAGCCATTCTAACAGGTGCAAGATGATATCGTTGTGGTTTTGGTTTGCATTTCCTGATGATTAGCGATGTTGAGCACCTTTTGATGTACCTGTTGGCCATCTACATGCCTTGTATAGAAAAAAAATTTATGCTTTCTCTGCCCATTTTTAATCAATTTTTTTAAAAAAAGTTTACTGTTGAGTTATGTATGGGTTCTTTATATATTTTGGATATTAACTGATCAGATACATGATTTGCAATATTTTCTCCTGTTTAGTAGGGTGCCTTTTCATTTTGTTGATGGCTTTGTTTGCTGTGCAGATGTTTAGATCAATGAAGTCACACCTGTCTTTTGATTTTGTTTCTTTGTTATTGTTTTGCTTTTGCTCTATTTGCTTTTTGGTGTCAAGCCCAAAATATCACTGCCAAAACTGATCTTACAGAGCTGACTGCCTGTTTTCTTCTAAGAGTTTTATGGTGTTAGGTCTTATGTTCAATAGTTCAATCCATTTTGAGTTAATTTTTATGTATGGGGCAAAAAAGTAGTATAGTTTTATTCTTTTGCATGTGGCTGTATAACTTTTCAGGCACCATTTACTAACAAGACTCTTTTTTTTCTATTATATATTCTTGGCTCCTTTGTCATAAATAATTGACAGTATGTGTGGGCTTATTTCTGGGCTCTCTGTTTTGTTTCATTGATTTATGTGTCTGTTTTTATGCTGGTACCATGCTGTTTTGATTACTACAGTTTGGTGATATAATTTGAAATTAGGGAGTACAGTGTCTCTAGTCTTGCTCTTATTTCTCAAAATTACTTTGGCTATTCAGGATCTCTTGTTCCATAAATTATAGGATAGTTTGTTTTATTTCTGTGAAAAATTACATTGAATTTTGATAGTGATTTTATTAAATTGGTCAATTGCTTTGTGTAGTATGACATTTTAACAATATTTAATCTTCCAAACCATGATTATGGAATATCTTTCCATTTATTTCAATCTTTTTCAATCTCCTTCATCAATAACTTGTAATTTCATTATAGAGGTCTTTCACTACCTAGGATATCTTTGTTCCTAGGTATTTTATTCTTTTGAGGTAATTGTAAATGAGATTATTTTCTTAAATTCTCTTTCTGCTAGTTCATTGTAAGTGTATGAAAATGCAGGAGGTTTCAGTTTATTGATTTTGCATCTTGCAACTTTATGAAATTTGTTTACTAGTTCTGGCAGTTTTTGGTGGAGTGTTTAGGATTTTCTGTGTATAATATTGGGTTGGCCAAAAATTCCATTTAATTTTTTTCTGTAAAATAAAAGACACATTTTTCATTTTCACCAATAACTTTCTTGATTTGGCTATTTTGAGTATGTCAGCTATCTTTCACATGGTATAATGCTGATCTCGATTTGAGTCCCAATTTGAGCTATCAGCTTCAACTATTCTACCTGACTGTGGAGCAATGTCCAGCAAGAAATCTCCAGCACAAAACTTTGCGAACCACTTATGACATGTTCAGTCAGTCACAGCACCTTCTCCATATACTGCACAAATCTTTTCTGTGTGTGTTTCAGTTGTGCTTTTATCTTTCTTGAAATAATAAAGCATAATATACTGAAAATGTTGTGTGTTTTCTTCCATCTTCAATATTAAAATGGCTACACAAAAATTCACCAATTTTGGTAAGTCTTTTTTAATGCATGCTGATATGACAGCTGTCACAATAAAATGTAACAAAATTGTTTCAAATGAAGTTAAAAACAGCTTTATGCTGCTAGAGCCATCTTAAAGGGAAAAAACAAACAAGCTTTTTGGCCAACTCAATATTATGTTTATCTTTGAATAATGACAGTTTCACTTCTTCCTTTCCAGTTAGAATGCCTTTTATTGCTTGCCTAATTGCTGTGATAAAGACTTCCAATACTATGTTGAGTAAAACTGGTGAAAGTAGACATCTTTTCCTGTTTCTGATCTTTGAGAAGAAAATTTTAGGTTTTCCCTGTTGAGTATGATGATAGCTGTAGGCTATCATTTATTAATTTTTCCCCTTTTTTAAGAAATTTATTTATTTTTTCAAATACATTTGTCTCTGCCTTCTCCCCACCACTTTCCCCTGCCCCCTCCCTCCCTCAGCTCTTCCCCTTTGGTTTTGTCCATGAGTCCTTGCTATATGTTCTTTGACTTCCATTTATTTATTTATGGATCCTGTTCTCTTTTATCTAAACAAGGCCTGCACTTTATATACTGCTTTTGTTATGTTGAAGTGCATTCCCTCTATACTCTCTTTGTTGAGAGCTTTCTCATAAATGAATGTGGAATTTTGTCAAATGATTTTTTGGCATGAACTGAGATGATCATATGATTCTTTTTTCTTTCATTTGGTTAATGTGGTATATCACATTGATTTGTGGATATTAAACTATCCTTGCATTTTTGGAATAAATATCACTTGATCATGGTATATGACCCTTTTAATGTGTTATTGAATTTGGGTTCCTTATATGTTTTTAAGGATTTTTGCATGTGTGTGTTCATCAGGAGTATTGGCTTACATTTTCTTTTTCTTTTTTCTTTTCTTTTTTCAGTGCTGTCCTTGTCTTTTTTGTTGATATCAGAGTAATGCTCATTTTGTAAAATGAGTTATAAACTATTTCCTTCTCTTCCATTTTTTTCCTTTTTTGGAGGAGTTAATGGAGGACAAGCCTTGTTTTTAAAATATTTATTAAAATTTACTTGTAAAGCCACTTAGCCATAGACTTTTGTTTGTTGGGAGGTTTTGGATTACTGATTTCATCTCCTTGCCAATAATCTGTCTGTACAGATTTTCTATTTTTCATGATTATGTATTGGAAGTTTGTGTGTTTCTAGGCATTTACCCATTTTTTTGAGGTTGTTGCTTTGCTGGTATATAACTTTTTATAACAGCCTCTTTATCCTTTGCATTTCTGTGGAATAGTTGTAACTTCTCCTCTTTTGTTTTTTATTTTATTTTATTAAGTCCTTTCTCTTTTATTCTTGGTTAGTCTAGCTAAACTTTTGTCAATTTTTTTTACCATTTCAAAGAACCAGCTCTTAGTTTCACTAATCTTTTCTATTGTCTTTTTAGTCTCTCACTTATTTCCATTCAGATTTTAATTTCCTTTGTTTTACTAATTTGGGCTTCATTTGTTCTTGTTTTTCTAGTTCCTTGAAGTGTAAGGTTACTTTATTTGAGGTTTTTCTTGTTTTTTGATGTGGGTATTAGTCACTATGGACATCCTTCTGAGAACGCTTTTGCTGAATTTCATATGTGATAGTATGTTGTATTTCCAATTTCATTTGTCTCAAGATATTTTTTTAATTCCTCTTTTGATTTGTTTAGTAGCATTGTGCCTAATCTCCACCCATTTGTGTATTTTCCTGTTTTTTTAGTAACTGATTTCCTGTTTTATACAATTAAGGTCAGAAAAGATACTTTATACGGTTTCAATCTTTTTAAATTCATTAAGACTTTTTTGTGGCCTACTATAATATATTCTGAAGATTGTTCCATGTACACCTCAAAAGAATTTGTATTTTGTTGTATTTGGATGGAACATTCTGTACGTATTTAAGTCATCTGTCCTAATGTATTGTTTAAATTCAATGTTTTCTCATTGATCTTCAGTCTGAATGATTTATATGTTAATGAAAGTTGAATGTGAGAATCCCTTACAGATATTTTATTGCTATTTATTTTTTCCTTTAAGTCTAATATTTGCTTTATATATTTAGCTCCCTCAATCATTTTCAACAGGACTCTTATAACATTCTTACTGAGTTGTAAACTCTCTCAACCTTAAAATATATATTTTAAAAAACATCCAGAGATTTTTTTGCTTTGTTTTTTAACTGCATTCATTATGTATCTTTCCAGTTGGAATTCCTATGCAGCTAAATTTGCTAGTTGTTTCTTGTATTGTTTCTGGTTTTAATGCTATGTTTAGAAAAATGTCCCCATTTTAACTCAACATATTTTATTTTTGTATTGTTATTTTATATTTATTTTGGATAAGTATGAATTAATTTTGCCACAAAACATGCCAAAGCAATATAGTTTTGTTGTTGTTTTTGCAAAGAACTAGCTAGTGGTCTCAATTCCATTGCTGAGAAATATTTCATTCACTGGTTTCAACCAATGAAGTGATATTCTTATTGTCATTATAATTTCCATTTTAATATGTATGTACCAAAATATACTTCATGCCATAAGAGTTCTTAAAATTGTCACATGTTAATGTAAAATTGTATGACTATGGACAGAATCCAAGTCAATTCCTGCAATTTTCAGTTTAATTTTGCATTAATATTTAGTGTTGCAGTAATTTAGCAGAGCAGTTTCTCCCTCTTCTGTGCAAACATATGTTAATCCAGTGATCCTCTTCTGAAAAATCATTGTGGGGAGACAACATATGCGGTAGTCCTATGTTAAGAGTAGCATTTATATCAATTAGGAGTAAAACAAACAACTTCATATTAACTTTATATAGAGGAAGTTCCACTGAAGCAACTTAACCATTATTTCCATATACTAAATTTTATTCAATAAATGTTTTGCTCAAATGGATCATCTGTTTTAAAAGATATATTTGTCCCATTGTACCGTTATATGTCTGTATAAGCTACTTCAGGTACAAGACATTCTATTTTGAATATACAATTTAGACAAGCAGAAATTCTGCTTGCTGGCGGCTGGATGTAGGGAGGGTAATCCACTTCCTGAAAATGTTATGGAGAGTGCCCACCACTTGTAAACATATAACTTTGAGAGTATGTCCTGATTAATGAGGAAGACTATGAAATCACTGTATTTTGCCATGTAAGATGTACACTTTTTTTGCCCAAATTTTTAAGGGAAAAATCAGGATGTGCCTTATACATGGGTGTAATGATTACAAGCCATGGTATGATAATGGGCATGATAGTCCCATGTATGATGTGCACAAAACTGTGGGTGTGCATTATACACAGCGAAATATGGTAAAACCTCACCAAAGCCCTGAAGGTTGGAGACACATGGCCATAATTTTAGTGAAACTTGCCACCATCTTATTCTACCAGTATTTTGTTTTCATGTATCCTATTGATTCTATGATGAAAAGAACATGAATGGGCCCTGGCAAGATGGCAGCTGCACAGGCCTTGCGGGTGCTGATGTTTCTTTCCCAGTTCTACTACTTTCCCTGTGTGGCTCCTTAAATTTATAGCATTTGCACCCTATGGCTCAGTCAACAAGTAAGCTGGCCCCAATAAAAACTTTCACAGTAGTTCCCAGTGCTGTAGAATATTCCAGAATTTCCCATTATTTGATGAAGTGTCTAAGCAATGATTTGTGTAACACAATTTTTTGTAGAATGTGTAGAATGCAGGGCCAATCTATCCTGTGTCTATGGAAAGCCCATCAATTATGAACATATTTAAAAGAAAAAAAGAATGTGAATGGCATGGTTTATGTAATATCCTAACCTCTTTTGAGACAGAGTGATTTAGTAAAGTCTGTATTTTTTTTTCCTAAAGTAAGCCATCCTTTCATGGGCCAGCTCAATTTTAGTTCTTTTACAAAGCTTTGAAGTGCCACAAATTAATATCTCTTGTCCTTGAACTACCATTAACTTATGGCTTGAACCCTGTATTTTGCACTTGGCATGATTTGATTCTCTAATTGTTTCCTGGCTGTGTGTGATACCTCTCCACTTCATTCACTGTAAGTAACGAAGGATGAAGTTATGGCTCACTTTTCTTGCTGTCCTTCATGATTTGTAGCATGAGGTCGAGAGATATAAGAAGACTAGTAACACTCGTGATGCATCTTATCTCAACATTCCTCACTGATCAGAACCATGGTCTTCTTTCCTCACACTAAATTTCCTTTTTATTTATTCTGTCTTGACTAAAGAACATATAAGAAACATTTGCCATTAAGCTTTTCTCTTAAACAATGAATATTAATAAACACTTTGTGTCTGAGCTTATCTGGCAGAAATAGGATGCAAGGCTATGAGTATTTTACTTCTAAAGTAGCAAATGTGAACATTACTACAATGGGTCATTTACCAAGTAGAATAATATTTCCCATTTACAACTATTTTATTTAAAATTTGAGCTTGGCTTAATGAGTGCTGAATATTAGGACTGTTTTTCAGGGATCTAAACAAGTCAAAGTGAACAAGATCAAGTGTCTAATTTCATAAATTAGTGTCCTGTTTAGTGCATTGTATATTCCTTATTCATCATAGGATTCCTCTTTTCAGTTCTTCTGTCACTATAGCAATCACATACCCTTCTACTGACAACAGTAAACACCCTAAAAGAATGTCTTATAGAAGTTTTAAAGAGTTAGATTAGGTAATAGACTACTTTTAATACATTCTTAGGTCCTCCTCATAAGTTAAGGTTTTTTAAGTACTCAGAGGGAGCAAAGAAATTTGAATTATTTGGGGACAAACTGGACAAACTAAAAAAAAAAGTTTTGTCAGCCTAATTGTATCTAGTGTAGTGTTTGAAAAGTGCATGTATTTTTAAAAACGACAATCCTTTACAGAATAGGGATACTATCTAGCAGAGATGTGCTGTCAATTATTCCAATAATTTGGAATGCCTTCCTTGACAAGCTGAGGAGGAACATTTGCTCATATGATAGTATTTCTCTTTTTATGCAGGTTTAATTTATTTTTGATTTAAAAAGAGCATATAATAACAAATAATGATGCTGTGATATATATATATATATGTATGTGTGTATATATATATATTTTTTAGTCCAGATGGCTATTTTCATGTTCATCAATAATAAAAATCAGAAAGAAAAAATATTCAATGGATATTATTTTCTTTTACTATATTATTTTGTATTTGGTTTCAAATACCATATAAACTCAAAATTAGGCTCTGCAGGTTAAAATCAATGAAAAGCTTGTTCGAATTTTGTGTTTTGCTAAACTGGTGAAAGAACTCAAAACACTAATGCTGGATTGAATTATAATGTAAATATCATGTATATTCATGTATCAGAATTGATAGTATTTGTGCCAAGGGAACTGTTACTAGTTTTTATTTTCCCAGTTAACAGCTCTTTACATAGGCGTATATAGCTCTTTAGTTTGGAAATTATGCCACAATTCTGAAGCAGTCCTAATTATTTAGGCAAGATTAACTTATCTCACTTGTAAACCACAGTAAGAGAGCTGAGTACCGCAGGATTTCTCAACCTTCACACTATAGACATTTCAAATTATTCTATGTATAGTAGGATGTTTACTGGCATTCCTGGCTTCTAGCTACTACATGTAATAGCAACCCACCCATTCTGACAACCATGATTGTCTGTAGACAGTACCATTGTCACATGGATGCTAAAATTTCCATTTGTTGAGAACCATTGAAGTGGATATAACTCTAATACAAATCTTTTATTCTTACTCTAACATCAGGTTGACCAAAAAGCCCATTACATTTTTTCTGTAAAATAAAAGACACATTTTTCATCTTCACCCATAACTTTATTGACTTGGATATTGTATGTTGCCTATCTTCCACTACTGGCTTCTAGAGGCCAGGGGTGCTGCTAAACATCTTCCATGCATAAGACAGCCCTACAGCAATGAATTATTTGGTCAAAATGTAAATAGTATCAAGAAACTTTGCAAACCACTTTTAACACTTTCATCAGTCATAGCACCTTCTCCATACACTGCACAAATCTTTGTTTTTCTTGCATTTCAATTGTTTTTACCTTTCTTGAAATAATAAAGCATAATATATCAAAAATATGTATTTTCTTCCATCTTCAGTATTAAAACAGCTGCACATTTTTCAGTTTTGATAAGTTACTTTTTAAATGCATGCTGATATGACAGCTGTCACAGTTCAAGACAACAAAATTGTTTCTAATGAAATTAAAGACAACTAACATACAAGAGCCATTGAATGGAAAAAAATGTAATGGACTTTTTGGCCAGCCCAATACAAATCCTTTATTCTTAGCCTAAGGAACAGCTCTGAGAATCAATCCCTGAAATAAAATAATAAGTAGTCTAAATTATTATTTGAAATATAATCTTATTTTTATCTTTTTTGTTGTTGTTGCTAGATATTTATATTTATCCACTGAAAGTTACAAAGTAGGTAGAAACAAAACCCTTGTATTGTATCAACATACATATATAGTATACATTTAATTATGTACACATATATACATGTTAACCCATATACACATACATATTAACTAATACAGCTCTCTCTATATCAAGTGTGTATATATATATATATATATATATATATATATATATAAAAACTAATCTATATATAAACTAACATATATAACTCCTTAGTGGTATTCATTCACAATAATAACATAGACAACATCATGACTTCTCAGATTGAAATGGTATAGTTTTGTTTAATTTAAAAGAAGGACGGCAAAACAAAAGTTTCCTTTGTAAATAAACTTTTAAGTTCTCTTATGAGACCTTTAAATTAACAATAAAAACAAAACAATGCAAAGAATCTCATTAAAATTGACAATGCAAAATATTACAATGTAGTCAGAATAATTTGAGATAAAAAGGCAACGTTTTAACTTCACTCTGAGTTGCTTCAATTCATTCTCAGGAATCAAGCACTTGATCAAGTAACTCTGTTTACTAACAACTGAATTATGTTATGGTATGCTTAAATAAGTCTTTAGTACGTTTTTAAATCACTCTCCCCATAATAATTAATTCTTGGTGTATGGAATGAGCTGAAAACTTACTTTTAGAGTTCTGGGTTTTTTGTTAATCTGCTATTGATTAATCATTTAAGTAAACTAAGTTACTTAACCTTATTTAAGATTTAGTTTCCAAAAGGAAAAGAGGGAGTAACACGCCTTCCCATTTACTCTGTACTTTTGCATCAAAGACATTAAACTATAAGCACGAAAGTGTATTTTTTTGATAGATAAATTCAGCTCATTTTGACACTTTCTATTTAGTAAAATGACATTTATAGTGATGACACTAGAAAACTATTCTACATTTTTTATGGAAAAGGTAATAAAATCTACCTAGAAAAAGCTTATACTTGCTGGATGAGATCAAAACAGTTGTTCTTTACTGAACTACAGTGTCTAGTTTAGAAGATGGTTTAATAAATGTTTGCACAAATCCATGTAAAATGTAGAAAAACAACAATCTATTAATTGAAGTCAATAATTAGGTTTCTGGAGTAAGCGCATCCATCCACACACAGACATGGGGAAATCAAACTATGTAGACAAAATGTCTCTAAGTCTCTAAAGTATGATTAAATGACTGCAACTATATAAATGATGATTACTGTATTGAGGGCAGTAACACGGAACAAACAGTACTTTTATCCTGACCCTTAAAATTTTGTCTATTTTTTTCCTGCTAGATCTGCTACATTAACCAAATACTGTCTTTCCCTTTTAGAACAGTCATATGTGAAATGTAATCCTTAATAAAGCAGTTGTGAGGTTTTGTCTTATGTATTTAGATTGTTTATATGGGATGGAAATGAATATACATCAAAATAGCTCAGCATGTTTCTTGTTTTATAATAATTTATCAGTTTATTTATTTTTAGTTTTTGGGTTTTTTTTAATTGTTTAGGCTACCTGAATAAAGGTCTCCATGAAAAATTTGGTTAGCTGTAAGCCTTTGCCACAGTGAAAGATAATTTTGCCTTTACAAATGTGAGATAGAGATTATTGGGAAAGTTAAAGTCATACTAGTTGATGAGCTTTAAACAATGGCATTTAGTAAAATAAATTTTAATATTTTATAAATAATGAGAAAGTGCTTCAAAGTAAATAATACAACTATAAGATAAACAGAAATACAGCAGGAATCTAGAAAGTTGTTAAGATGATATAAAACATTCATGACCAAACATATCTTCTTAACATTATGTATTCTGTTTGTTTTGGTATTTGAAATCTCTGCAAACCCACACTATTTTCCTTTACAATGTACATGCCAATTTATTTAGAGTAAGAAAATATTTTATAAGGTCTTAAATGCTTCATATTTATTCACTCATGAAATTAAGACTACAGACATGAAAAGATATAATTACTGTTCACAAGGACCTCTTGGTATAAATGATACTATATAATATAACCTGGAGAATACCAAAAAAATCATCTGGGATTGGCAAAATGGAGGAAAAATTCAATTTAATAGAATTTTAAGGTTAAAAACTTATAGTTTTCATTAATTTTCAATGAAATTTCAACCAAATGAAAAGGTATCTTGTCATTTCAGTGGCATCCTCAATTAGATGTTTGGAAAGTCAGGTATTACCACATTTTTAAGTGAATGTGCTTCAGTGAGCAGTTAACAAGTGACAGCTTCTTCCTTCCTTTCCCTTTTACTCTGAATGACCTTTATCAGCAAAAGCAGAAGAATAGAGAATTGTAACTTGGAGGAGAACCTCCAGGTAGGGGAAAAAAGTAAATACATGTCTGAGTGTTTCAGTGGCTGATGTGTTAAAATTAATAAAATTGGGCCCAATAGTTGCAGAACTTTCTGTAAGCATATTTTTCTGGAAATCCCTTATACCTCTGTGACTATCTCAAACCCAATCAATAATCCCAAAATAGTCAAAACTCTATAGCTGAAGAAAAAACAAAACCGTATAGTGCTTTCCATTAATGGTATCAATTCTTACAGAAGAACCTCTCTAGGTGTCATTCACTCTCCCTGTTTTTACTTTCGAGCAAATCCTAATGAGTTATGTGGTTTTCCTTCATGTTATTAAGTAAAAAGGGGGTGTAGTTGAGTGTGTCAAGGAGAATTCTTATAGGTAGGCATTTGTCCCTGATAGCTAAAAATTGATAGAGAGAACTCTAATAGACATAGGAATTTCAAAGCATAGCAATGTTGAGCCCTTGATTATATAGACAAATAAATTTCAATTTTAGTAGCTCTTTATATAACAAAGTACAACCCAGTGGAATAGTGGTACTGATAAAATCATGAAAAATAAGATTAACTTGTACAACAGGTCTGCATAAAAAAGAAATTAATGGTCAAGGCATCAGTGTAGGTAAACATGGCTTGCTTCCTTGCACAAGTACATCAGAATTACAACTAAATTATAAGACAACCATCATTCAAAACCATCAGATATCAAGTTGAATGAAAGTCCTAAACCTATGTGATTGAAGAGATACCTATACCCAGAGTTGTAGAAGGGGTGGAGATGTTGAATAGGCTGGTCACATATCCACATGCAGCAGATAAAAATTGGGAGGGATATCCCATGAGCAAGGGGTCCCAGTGCCACACCAGACCCCCCAGCTCAGCATTCCAGTACCAGAAATATGTTTCCGTAACTACTGACTATAAAAACCAGCTAGGATTGAGGCTGTGGAAGACAGAGTCTCATGAGTCCTCTTAAAGGGCCCGTGAACAGACTTGGACTCACTAGGGCACATGCCTAGGTTGTGGGCCAGGTCCCCAGCCGGGGACATGCAAGAGGCAGCCCATTGATGAATCTCTCTCACATAGATATTTCTCTCCCTCTCTTTCTCTTCCCTTCCACTCTCTCTCAAAATAAATAAATAAATTTTTAACAAAAGAATATTTAGAAGAGAGTTTTTATCCAAAACATATTACATGAATACAAATAAATAAGGGATCTCAAACAGAACACTTTGTAGTTTTCTCATGGTACAGCTCTGTATTTCCCGATATTAGTAATAACTTTAAAACAAACTATGTGCTGATAAGAGTAGTTATAAGAGAAGTTGTAGCATTCACAATAATAAATAGCTGTTATTTATTCAATATGCATGTGCCACTAACTTTTATATGTGTTTCACTTAGATTATTTAACTTAACCCAGGAATTTACAAGGATATATTATTATGCTCATTTTACAGGAGAGAAAACTATTGCTCAATGAGTTTAAGTAATTGGTCCAAGATCTAGGTAAACCATGGTCTATTGCATTTGGAAGCCTAGTGAACTTTTTCCACTAAGCAAGGCAGCCTCCCTCTTTGTCTTGTGTGACATCACTGGCAGAGAACACAGTCATTTATAAAGTGATTAAAATATAACACAACATTTTACAGTCATACTTTCTCAGGAATGGTTCTGGTTGATAAAAATATTTAATAAAAAATCATGATCCACATAAAAAAGAAAAGGTAAAACTGTTTTTGATATTTCAATGCATTCATATGTATTACAAAACTGGTTAAAGTAGTTGAATTAACTTTTAGTATTATAAATAGGTATAATCTCTTAAAAATATTTTAATATAAAAATTTTTATTAGCAGAGGAAAATTAATTAATCATCAAATACTATAATTATTATATAAATTACATAATTTATATAATATATAAATATTATAATATTATATAAAATATATAATATTTTATTATGTACCTCTAAGACCATGGAGTTCAAAGATCTTAAGTATTTGAGAGAAGAGTTTCTATTTTAGATAATAGGAGTTACCTCATTCTTGGCAAATGTAAAATAAAATAGAAAAACACTTTGTTATATTAATGCCATTTGTGAGTGTTTTAATATAAATATAATTTACTTTTTCAATATAATTTTATTTAAAAATATTGGATTTCAGCTTATGTATACTTTCTTGGCTTAATTCTGCATCTAGTTAAACTAATCATAATGGAAAATGTATAATTCTACATTTCAAAATTCTCCTCAAGTCCCAAGTCATTTATAGCAATTTAGCAACACAAAAACACCAGAATGAGAATGAAGAAACCATTATGAAATATTACCTGTCATATGAAATTTTGTGTTTACTAAATATACTTTACCTAAGATGCAGCCAAGTATGTAATTTCTAGATATATGTGAAATTTTTTGTATCATTAAAAATTGTTCATATTTATTTCATTAGAGAGATGGGAAGAGTGAGAAAGAAAAAGGACATATATAAAACATGTACCTAAAATTCATTTATCTATTACTATTTAACAAATTACCCCAAACTTAGTGACTCAAGTTGACAACCATTTTATGCTATCTCATAAATTTTGGTGTCAAGAATTTGGACAAGTTTCTGTTGGGAGATTCTTCTGTTCCATGTTGTATCAACATATGTCACTCAGTGGTGTTCACCTGGAAGGTGATTAATCTGGAGGGTACAAGATGGTTTCATTTATGTCTGGTGCTTTGGTGTATGTATGACTATTAAACTGGAATTTGCAGGGACTGTTAAACAAAAGCACCTTCATGTGGACTTTCTATCATGTTGATCCCAGGTAGTAAGACATCATACATGGTGGATCACTGCTCCCAAAGAAAGTGATCCAAGGGACCCTTTCAGAAGCTGTTAACAGTTTTTATGAGCTGGCCTTGGAAGCTTTAGAATATCACTTTGACTTATTGTTTTCAAATAAATCCCTAATTCTACCCCAAATTTAAATTGAGGGGAATTTTTCTCAACATTCTAATGGTAAAAGAATTTGTTTTCATCTTTCTTCCATCCTCCGTGAGGTATCACAAAATTAAATATGTGTTGGTTCTTAGCAAAAATCACTTATTAATTCTTTTCATACAGGCAGATTGTGCTTTACATAAAATCAACAGCAAAATTATCAGCCACACATATGAAAATGGTGACATACTATTTATCTTCACATGTTATAAATTGATGTTTCTCATAATATATAAGTTAAATACCTGCATATATTCTTAAAATGTAGATAATAATTCCTTATGTCTGGGTGGAACCTAAGTTTATGCATTTCTAACAAGCTGCTTGATGATGCTAATGCTTCTGGTGTATGAAGCATACTTTGAATGCCAAAGTTTTAAATGTTAAAATGATATTAAAACAGAAGGATTTCGGATGTTGTAAAAGTTTGAGTTTGGAGGACATAATTGTATCTTTTTTAAAGGAGGGCACCAATTTGGTTTTATGGTGTATACTAAAATGGAGTTGGAAGCTCTGAGTCCTTGTCATTCTGCAATCTTCTCATTTCTCTTGGTTTCTTGTAAACCTTGCAATAATGTAGTCACAAAGTGTTCTAATTCATATCACCTTTATCCTTTTCTTCTTTTACATCTTCACTCCTATAAACAACCATTACTACCACTCCAAGTAAGCAGCTTTCTCCACTTCCCCTCTATGTAAGTGGAATAATGAAGTGGAGCTTCTGTTTTAATAAACACATTTCTCTGAAATATCGTGACCTTTTCCCTTTTTTCATCAGTGGTTTTCTCAAAAAGTGGTTTAAACTTACTAACTACATTTTCTTGTCTTCTCTCTCTTAACTGTTCACCTGGAATCTATCCCCTCAAACACCACTCCAGCCTATGATGAAATTACTCCCTTGAAAGGTCACTAATAACCTCTAGCCACCTAATGCAGAAGTTTTCTTAGTCTGTTGGCAACTTTGGAAAATCTGTTCTAAAAGAAGTCTACTGTGAATCTCTGTGCTTCCTTGATTCCCACGATAATCACATTTTTGACAGCTTGCCCTATTTTTCATTTTCTTTACATGCTTCTTTTCTGTTACCAACTCTCTAAATATAAACATGATCAAAGTTTGCTCTTTAGATTTTCCTCTTATTTATGAACTGTCTCCCAATGTGAATTTGTTCTTTTTCTTGTGTTTTATTGAGATATAATTAACATGTAACACTGTAGTAGTATCAGGTATAAAAAATAACCATTATATGTATGTGTGTGTATATATATAATATATATATGTGTGTGTGCGTGTGTGTGTGTGTATTTACATGGTGAATCTTTACCACAGTAAGTCTAGCTAATATCCTTCATCAGGCATCGTTACAATTGTGTGTGTGTGATAAGAACCTTCAAAATACACTCTCAACAACTTCCAAATATACAATGTAGTATAGTTGTTATGTTGTATGTTACACGTCAATAACTTATTTATTATAATACTTGGGAGTTTGTACCTTTTGACCACTAATTTATTCTTCATCATAGTTCACCTACCTCTTCATTCAAATAACTATCATAAATAGCCTCAATACAAGACTTCAATTCTCAACTAACTTCTGATCAGTATGTGTATAAAATAAAACCTATATTCTTCCCTCTGAAATTTTTTTTTTGTGGACTCCCAAATTGTGTTGAAAACATACTCATCCTTCTCATTTGTAAAGGAATCATTTGGCTGACTTCAACCTTAATGAACTATCTTTCAGACATAATGAATTTCAAATCCTATCTACTCTTCCCCTCCAAAGCCTCTCCTCTGTGTTTCCTATTCTTCATCTGCATTCTACCAATTAGGAGACCAGTGACTGGCTAAACACGAAGAGGCCATCAGTGTCTTTACAAATGCCAAATAAAACAAGCACACCAGTTTGTAGTGAATTTGACTTTTGTGGCATTTAAAACTTCTGATCACTTGCTCTTTATTACAATCAAAGGTACCGACAGTCTCCCAATTGTTTCGCTACATTTCAGGCTATTTGGTCTCTGTCTGTTTCTTGTTTTTTGCCTCTCATCCACTCTGGGGATTGTTAGGGTGGTTTTTCTATAATGCAAAGCTGTGTTTGCACTAATAATCTTATATTTTAATGGCTCCTTATTGTATAAAAGATATAATTATCATATTATAAAATATTCCTATTTTTTACGCTGTTCTGGGACACATCTGCTAATTTTCTCTTTATATATCTATGCTCTGACTATGCCAACCCCCTTAGCTCTTCTCAGAACAGGTAAAATGTATCTTTCAATATCTGTGCATGCCATGTTTTCTATTTCTTAATGTTCTTCCAACCTATTCCACCTGAGCAGTATCACTCATTTTTCAAACTTCAGGACAAAGTCTTTAGGAAGTTATTCGGGCTTCTCCTGTGGGAATCAGGTACTCCTTCCTCTTAACTCCCAGAGCTCTTTATATACACTTCTATTTTGCTGTCAACACTCAGTATTGTAATTGTTTATATCTATGGCTTTTTGTTAGTTATGTTATTTGACAGCATGTTATAACATGTTATAACAGCATTGAATAACATGTTATGTTATTCATCTTTATAGTCTAACAGCTTAGAATACTGCCTGATATCTACTAGAAGTTTTAAATGGAAATGAAAATAGGATATAACCTCCACAACTTAGTTAAGGTTGGAAAATAAGAATATTTTATAATAGTTATGATAGTTATATCTACATAAGAATTGGTTATACTATATATAAAAAGGAATTATTGTATATCATTTTAAGTCAATGTTGTATCTTAATTGAATTATTAAAATTCTCTACTTTTTATTTGCTTTATTAATCTCTTTAATACTTATTTTAAATATTACATTGTTATTTGTGTAAACATGTCATTTTCTCTACACACAGGGTGAGATTTAGATTTCATGTACTCCTTCAAAGTCCTGTAGACTGCCTTGCATATCTAAATTCTGGATAATGGGCATGTTATCATATTACAGAAAGGCACACTTTGATATATAATTATCTTGTATATTGTTATTATTCATTTTATATGCACTCAAAATACACATTTCCCTACTTTAAGGTGCACTGGAATCTCTGAGAAAATAAAAAAAGATTTCAAGTAATGATTTAGAGGAATATTTTTTAAATTCTAACATAATTCCATATATATATATATAGGAGTTAAATGTATTTCTGAAGGCCAGTATTACATCAACATGGCAGTATATGCATAATAATTAGTCTCAATAAATATCAATCATAAGAAAAAGATATATTATTCATTGTCTTTTCCAATTTAAGTATCATATTTATCCTAGATTCAAATGTGACATGATGGTAATTTAACATTTTGAATGTCATTTTTTTCCCTCTTCAAATCCAATTTTTTGTATGAAAAGCTAGCATCAACATATCAATACCTACTTGAAGTAATAAATAATTATGAAGGATGTGTACTTGTCAGATCCAGGTTCTTTCTGGAGGGTTATCTCACAAGAAGTAGAAAGCATGGCAAGCCCAGATTAAATGAGCAGCTGATAAAGTAACTCTGATTTGATCATATTACTTTTCTAGACAGACTAATTGATCTGATTTATGGTTATCACCTCTACTTCATGGTGTTGTTCTTCTAGTGCTAATTAATGGATAATTTTCAACTGCTGAAAATTTAATTGTCCCTCTGACTCAATGAGCACAAGAAACAGCATCGTTAGCAAATTGAAGGCCTGCTGCTGTGACCTTTCCGTGGCACTTAGTTGATCAATAGGGTTCTTCCAAGCGAGTGTCTCCCAAAATGGGATATTTTAAGTTGCTGATATTGGGAAGTCTCTAATAGAGAACATTCATTTTATAGCTCTAATTTAATTCTTAAACAATCATGAGTACATAGATCCCTATGTCCTGAGGATGTGAGAATGGAGACCCCAATTTTATAGTTCAGTCATTCCATTCCTAGGAAGGAAAAGGAACAAAAAGGGATTGTAGGTTAAACATGAATTAAAGTTATTAAAATATTTTATTGAAATATAAATCAATGGTGACTAATAATATAGGGACAAAATGAAAATGGAAGGATTTAGATCTTGACTATCAGCAAATCCTCAATATGCTCTTGCATTTGAAAACACAGGACTCAGTAGAAGCCATCTACGTAGAACAAAAATGTTATACTTGGTTATATTCCAGGTTGACAAAAATGCAAGAACCGGAACTAAACCTTACTGCTAACATGATAGCCACGCTCAAAATATACAATTATGGGTTATTTTTTAAAGTACAAATTAGATTTTTTTATACTGTAGGAAATATCTTGTAGCTGTTTTCACAGGTAATAAATGCAAGTAGTAGATAATAGAAAATTTCATAGTTGCCAAGAGAAAGTCTTGCTAAAATAGGTTTTTGTATAAAAAGAGCACACAGCTAGTGAAGTAGTAAATTTTTATCCTTTGTCTGATTTTCACTTTTGGATAAGTCTGTAGCAAAAAAGTTAACAAATAAATTAACTTACATTACAAATAATCATTCACATTATGCAACTTGCCCTACAGTGGCTTTTTCCTCTCTTTGGGCCTCAAGGTTTATCACACTTTTCTTTTCAATCCATTATTCTTTGGTCTTCTTAAGGGCACATATATATTTAATTGACATTAACTTCACATTCTATTTCAAACATTTACCATAGGATTTTTAAATAAAATATTATATTTCACTTAATTTCTATGACTTTATGTTGTATGGTTTTGCTCATTTTGCAGATAAGAAATTTTAAGCAAATTGTGGATGATAATGAAATTTACATCCACAGCCATGCTGTCTGTCACTGCACAATTGATACTAAAGGAATCAAATAAAAGGATAGAAGCATTACACTTTATATATATATGTTTTCAGTGCTTCCAAAAACAGTCGGATTTTGCCTTACAATTAAGTGGTGATTTTTTTTTTTGATCAGTCACATGAAATAAAAACAAACCTTTCTTATTCCTTTTGAGAAAGATTAAAAATCAGTGACTGACAAATGATAATGAAGAGCCAGAAAGCTGTAGCTACTAAAATTTAAAAATAGTATATTTAGAAATAACATTGATCATTCTCCTGAAACTACTTATCAAATTTTACTATTAAAGTATTCTGATCTACCTTACTATAATTTCCCCTATAGACAAAGATGAAAAATTTAAAAATCAACAGTTCTAATCTAAAGCAAAGCTATCAGTAGACATACAATATTTTTCCTTATTCCATTCATTCAATGAAGGCATTAGCATATTTTGAGTTGGATATTTTTAAGATTTCATTTTTAAAAATATTTTGAAATATTACCAGAAGAAAACCAATTTCAAAATATATACTTAAGTAACAGAGGAGTTACATACTTAAAAATCATACAAATGATAGAACGTGAAAATAATAGAGTTCTCTAAAGTAAAATATCTTTATTCTCAATTTTAAATCCACTAAACTTTTATTAATTTGCATCTGGGAAGCTTCTTGTTTTATGC
The DNA here is from genome assembly GCF_021234165.1 of Pteronotus mesoamericanus. Classification (NCBI taxonomy): domain Eukaryota; kingdom Metazoa; phylum Chordata; class Mammalia; order Chiroptera; family Mormoopidae; genus Pteronotus; species Pteronotus mesoamericanus. Next base: position 25,200,954 of record NW_026555245.1, on the reverse strand, counting down.
ATGTGTTTATGTGTATGTGAGCATATGTATGGATTATATTTGCATTCTTCTAAAAAAGTGAGAGCTAGAAACTAAATGCTATAAATAATATATAGCATGTAAAAATAACCACACACTTAAGGATTTTGTGTATTTATGAGCTAGAAACTGGTTTAATTTTTTTACATTTTCTCATTAGTTGGTAAGAACTATAATAACCATGATTCAATATCAGTTTACAGACAGAATTATATACTTAAAGTTCTTTGTATGCTTTAAAAAAAACTCTAAAAATTAAAAGTAAAAGATTTTTGCTGAATAATAATAAATGGCTGTCCTTAAGTTTTCACTGTGGTCCAAGGACATACTGCAAATTATCAAATCACATCAGATTCTTAACAACACTACGAGTTACCGTCTATTATTTTAGAGAGGAAGAAACTGATACAAAGCGTTTAAATAATATGGCCAGGATTAATAGCTATTAAATGTCAGAGAAAAGATTAGGATCTCAATAGTGTGATGTTAAATACCTAATTACAATCACTCATTTAGCACTGCTCTAAAGATGCCAGCACTTGTGAAATGCCTGAAATAGAACAAATAACCCAATCTAGGAAAAAATAAGAAATTCATAAATAACAGTCTAATGTTTAAATGCAGATAAAGATAATTTATAAGAGATGTATCTATTGTTAAGAAGAACAGTCTAAATATGCATTTACTGAATATTTAAAGAGTGAGTATCTACTCTGCCTCATCACAAGCACTTTTACTCAATAGCCCCAAAAAATAAGCAACTATACCCGGTGGAGGGCGAATCTTTCTCTGAGCTGGACTGAGTGACACAGAGAAATCTACTGAGGCCATGGAGAATAAATTCATCTCGTATTTTTAGGATTGTACTGATTTAGCAAGTTAACATCTAATTTTCAAAATGTCTTTAGTCAAACGTTTTATGAATGAAAATATGTCTAACAATGCATGATAGGATCTGGGTGCTGGATGAGAACATCTCACACATTTCATAGTGTCATGGTGATTAGTGCAGCAAAACGTATTGAACCATGTCAGATTACTTAGAAGCTTAGTTTTTAATTATTCTTGCTATTTGAAAGAATACTTGATTCCTGGATAATACAAAATAGTAAATGGCCTTTTGTGCTTATCTCTATATGTTTAACATTGTATGTTCAGGTTGTCTTGTTGAACTAGGAGTAAGTAGTCTTTTCAATGATGATTGTGGAATCTGACCTTTATGCTGGTAGGGTAGTGAAAACAGGTTTTCAGAGGTCTAAAACAATCCCCTTTACACTGCACGTAAGTTCTTATTGTCATTTTCAGAACATTTTTTCTCTATCCAAGAATATTAATGTTGATCATGCTTGCATCTGCCAACATAGGTTGAGGGAGTCATTTAATTGCTATTAAAATTAGAATAGTCTGTAACTTAAAATCCAAAGATGCTTGTGTAACTATAAATATTAGTATGTTAAAATGAGTAATTACCTTTGAATTGTCTATCATTTCTGTCTTGTGATTTTTATGCATATGAGATGATATATTACATAATTATATCTCACACTACCATCTTTAAAAAAACACTAGGTGAATGTTTAGCTTGTGCTACACATGCTTTTTTATTTTTATTATAGATTCCCATTTCATGTGATTGTTAATATTCAATGCTAAAATACGGCAGACTAATAAATCTTATTTTCTTGGAGTTTACATTCTGTTTTTTCCCCCAAGTGTTTGTTCTTAAACTTATAGGCAGAAAAATATAAAAGAACAATATATCAGTTTTATCTATAGAGCATAGAAAGATATCCCTATCAATGAAATTTTTTTTTACTGAAACTCTTATTAGTTCTCTTTATTTTTTTCTAGGTAAACCAGGGCTGTTATTTTTTTACATGCATTGTTGCTCTTGAGTTGCTCTGATAAGTAGGAAAATAACATATATTTTGTTGCATTGTTTTTGGTTTTTGGTTGTTTATTATTCTTTTACTGTCTCTGTCCTCGCTAGTCTGTTTCACCAGGGGCTGGTGTTGTCCCCAGATTTTACCCTTAGGCCAGAACCCATGCTATTTGCTTGATGGAGTTCCATGTTGCCGACAGTCTGCTATATCTAGGCTTCCAAGGAAAATCAATCTACTCTTGAATACCTAGTAAGTTTTTCCTGTTCTGCTTCAACTTGGAAACACTAATACTTCATGTTCAACTTCTTAATTAGCAACTACTCATTTAACTTGTTGAATATAACTTTTATAATTTCAATGACTACTTAATTTAGTGCTTCAATCTTTCCACCAAATGGCAGAGATGAGTCACAGTTTTCAAAAGGAATCCAGGACCTTAGCTCGAAGAACTTGCTATTCAGAGCATTATATTTCTTTCAAGTCTTAAGAGGATGTTTGATTTCAAATTTTATTCATAACATATCTATGTTGATTTGACTTCAGATGGTAATTAGGCTGTCACTGATGTCTGTCCATGCCTTCCTCATCGATTAAGGTTTTTTTCCAGTGACCTTCCCCACCACTAGCCATAGAGTTCCAGACCAATCTCTCCACAGAGTGATGAGGTACTGGAGCCTTCATGGACTAAGCAAATGTGAGACTGGTAGGCAGTATTCATGCAAAAAAGTCCCTAGGTTATGTGCTTGTAGAATTATCCCTAAAAAAGATTTTGAGGGCTGGAGAGGAAAGTTCTTGTTGGAGGGAAGTGTGGGTGGCTTCTAGACAATGCCTTAGCTCCTAGGCACATTCTGGGATACTCCAACAGTGCCTGGCAGTGGGCTTCTCTATCCCCAAACACTTCCAAGTGTCACTCCCAGTCTAGTAACCTCCTTCCCTGCCTTCTTTTCTTGCCTCAGTCCTCTGTATAGTTCACATTCACCCCCACCATATACATTCTTGCATTGATCTATCCTACCAGAAATAAAACAAAACAGCAACTATCAAAACAAATGAAGAATTAAAAAAACACAATCTATTATCTCTTCTTGTTCCTTGAAAACCTCTGAAACACAGATCCTCACAGCAGTTGATAGAAAATGTAAGCACTCTCAATATACATGGTTTGGTAGAGGTAACGCCTCCTTGAGTGTGGTTGCTGGGGTATGTGAATGTCTCGTATGAGATGGACAGCAATTTGAACACTTCACCTAAAATGTCATATGATGTATTTGAGTGTGATAGTCTTATGTTACAGAATTACATGCTTATGATTTTTTAATAAAAGATTTTGCAATGAAAAAGGGTGTTTTTTTGTGCTGGACCCTGTATAAAAAAGATAATCAGGGAAAATCATTAGGAAAAAAGAAAAAGACAAAGTATATCCTTAGGAGTATGGGGAAGAGGATCCTGCACCTATAGGACCAGAGAAACCCAGATTATAAGAGTCTTAAAAGATCACCTAATCCTATCCTTGTCATCTTCTAATTTTACAGTTTTGCCCCAAGCCAGGGCAGGCTTCAAGGAGGGTGACATGCTAGCAAGCTGGCTTATAAGACAAATTTTTCATTAAGATCAGTGCCAGGTTTGTGTTAAGTGACTGCTTTGCTGCTATCCAGGGGCTGGCGAGTTAGAGCCTCTGCAAATTATGTATTTGGCAGTTTAACGAGGTTGTCATGCTCATCAATTGTCAGAAACAGAGGATGGGTAATGGCAAGAAAGAAAGTTCAAGGTGATGTCTTTGCTAAACTCTGGAATGCTAACAACAGGAAATAGACATAAATACAGCATCCCCTATATAAACATAAATTATTTCACTGCATTACTTCTTTCTTATTGTCAACACATTCTGTGTCCTGAGCATTGTCCTTCTTGCTGGTTTTTGTATGCCAATTATTTTCTGTTTGTCAGTCAACAAGGAGCTAGGAAATCAACCCTCTGGTGATTGCCTTTTAATTAAAGCAACTGCTAAACTCAACATTCCCTTTTCTGTTATTAAAATTGCTTGCTGTACAGGGATAACATGGAACAGATTAATTTTCCTTGAAGAGATAAAAGATGTAAGGAAAGGGCAAGTAATTCCTCCCAACCTCCTACTGTGTTTGCTTCTTTTCAGATGGTCTGATTAAAAGAGATATCAAAGTGAAAAAAAGAGGTCACCCAGGAGACAGTAAGGGCCAACATGTGGTGGCATGCTGGGTTTAGACAATATTTCAGTAGGGTTACATATCGAGATCATATCTTTATAAACCATTTGTTTTAATACAACTGAAATACTACGTGTGCAGTAGTGTATATTCAGCATGTTAAGAGACTACAAAAAGAAAACAAAGAAGATAATGAAAGGGAATAAACTCACAAAAACCGTCATCATTCAGATATTTAATGTCTTAAACTCTGAGATAATGATTCAGTTCAAATTAAGAACACAGAGTTAGTAAAGGAAAAAAACCTATTAACCAAGGGAACAGGACTTCATGCCTTAGAGTGACACTACAGAAAGACACTTGGAAAATTACGTTAAAGTTTTTATTATATTAGTTTTATTTATTATGTTTTCATTTTTTATTGTTGTTCAGTTACAGTTGTCCCGCTTTTTCGCCCGTTACTCTCCCCTGCTCCTCTAACCCCCCCCCCAGTAAGTCCCCACCCTGTTGTCCATGCCCATGGGTCCTTTATACACGTTCCTTCACTAGCCCCTTCCCCTTCTTTCTCCCATTATCCCCTCACCCCTCTGCTCAGGTCACTGTCAGTTTGTTCTTTATTTCCATGCCTCTGATTCTGTTTTGCTCATTCATTTGTTTTGTTGGTTAGGTTCCACTTATAGGTGAGATCATATGGCATTTGTCATTCACTGCCTGGTTGATTTCCCTTAGCATAATGCTCTCCAGTTCCACCCATGCTGTCCTGAAGAGTAGGAGTTCCGTTTTTCTTTCTGCTACGTAGTATTCCATTGTGTAAATGCATCACGGTTTTTTGATCCACTTATTTATTGATTGGTACTGAGGCTGTTTCCAGCATTTGGCTATTGTAAATAATGCTGCTATGAACATATGTTAATTTTGAAATGAGTATTCCAGATTCAAATAAATAGAAAAATTAGCTTTGATCCATATTTCCAGTTTTAGAATATATATTCGGCTGTCTATAATATATTTATTTAATATGTGGTAAAAAATTTCTTACTAAATTTGCCACTTTTGCCACTAAATATAAGATTATTTTGTATTAATAGAAACTCACCAAATATTGTAATAAGACAATTTGTGTTATAATCTTTTTAAATCTAGAACAAGCAATAATTCTAGCAATTTGTGAAAACAAATTAGCATGCTATAATTCTGGTCTTGATGCACAAATGATATTAAAATGAGCCTTTCTGTTTATTTCCCAATTTCCAAAGCAATGTATTTAAATGTGAATTAGATGCTTTGGAGTGTCATCTTTGAAACATTCCAGGCCTGAAAATCAGAAAACTTATCTATCTTTTTGTAGATTATAGAAGATAAAGCCTTTTTATCATTTTAAGTGGAAAAAAGTTGGAATGAAGAATTACTTTCGTAGGATTGCTTGAAATAAAATATCTTTGTAAGATTGAAAAGCTATGAAGAGGCATATAACTGTAAAATGTAAGTTAATCTTAGCAGTATGCATTGTTTCCCTGATAACATATTTATCTTGGAAAAATTTGAAAGAAAAATGTCATTTCAAAATTATTGTTTATAACAGAACTAAACATAAATTATTGTATATTCCAAAGCAAAAGATGTATTCAAATATTCTTGTGACGGTTTTGTATATCTTATATCAATTTTGTTTTTTGAGGAAGCACACTATTTTACACCTGTGTGCTATTTTTTATTCTGAAAATTATTGAGAAAATTCTGGATTTCTAGAAAGACTGGCAGAAATAAATGTTTCTTACACTTTCATGTTTTTATTGTTATTCTATTACAGTTGTCCCGATTTTTCCCCCTTTGCCCTCCTTGAGCAGCCTACACCCGGGTCTCACAGCCAGTCCCCACACCGCTGCCCATGTCCGTGGGTCGTTCCTACATCTTCTTTGACTAGTCCCTTCCCCTTTCCACCGTTATTTCCCTCCTACCTCCCCTCTGGCCTCTGTCAGTCTGTTTTCATTTGATTTTTAATCAAAACATCATTGAGTCACTGAAGTACAATTGAATTGGCAAATCAGTCCCTCCCAGTTTTAGTTATTTGTCATTATTATTATCATTAGTAGTAGAAATAGTAGTAGTACTAGTAGTAGTAGTAGTAATAGTACTCCGTTAATCAGTACAAGGTTGGAGAATCTAGGACACCCAACTAGTTTGGCCTGGCTTATGTTTGTTGAGTGCCTATCTTGTAAAAGTTCCCACAGCTGGGATTTGCTGATGCCATCCTGTGATGTGTTTAAAACATTCCTCTGTAAATTGTTACTTAATCATAGAAGTATGATTCTTTTGATTATAATTTTCAGCCAGATTTATAGCTGGAGTCTATTTCCATTGGTGGCACATTGTCTCTATTTTTAAAGTTATGCTGTTGGATTATTTGTTCTGTAGGTAGTTTTTAGTTGTTGATTACATACTCAGAATCTTTGCTTCACTTTTATCTCATAGGTGTGAATTTATCTGTATGTTGCAGGATCCCTAGATCAATGGTGCCCTCTTTTGTATACAGCAGTGTTAGTGCTTATGTGTGGGTGTGGCATGGCGGGGGGGGGGGGTGACGAGTAACGGGAGAAAGGAGGAGAAAGGGAGAATGAGGCATGTCTGTGTCACCTTTTGATGTTTTTAAAAGTCAATCAATTTCCCCTTTAGTTTCTTTTCCCCTTTAACATTTAGTAGCCAAAAGGTATCACTTCCTTTTGCAACTTTGACTTTCCAATAAACTTTGAAAAAACTACCTCTTTAAATTGTGCATGCTTTAATTCTCCCTTTCCTCACATCAGAATTCTCATCTACCAGGAACCTGTTTTATTGGGGGGAGGAGTGGGGGACTTAAGAGGTAGTATATTTACACAGGGTGACTTTCTTGTTATGGCATTAGTTTTTAGAACAATTTAAGATGTCATTTGCACTCCTCTCTTTGCTGGCAGTTTTGCCCAGTGCATTTTATCATCAAAAAATCTTCTGGCAGGAGTGTGAAAGGTCATTTATTAGAATTTAGTGTGTTTTTTAAAAAAATATATATATACAGTTATTTTAAAGTTGGGGGCTCTTCTAGTTATGAAAAGGGCATTTGTTATTTTGGGAGGGTTTTTTTTCTTATTGTTCTTACTTCTATTTTGGAGGATATTGGGGAAATGTGAACCTGAGTAGCCACCACAGTTGCCAAACAATGCCTTTAACATTTCCCCATTAATAGTGGTGTTTGCTATGAGTTTTAGAAGATATCCTTAAGGTGTCTAATTAGAATCATAAAAGAGTCTTCTTTACATTCTAACTTTGCTATAAAATTTTAAGAATGAAACATTAGATTACATAAAATGCTTTTTATGACATATTTTGAAATAATAGCCTGCTTTTTATTATTTAATCTGTTCATGTGGTAAATAATGTTTGCAGTATTTTAATTTGGGAAAAAAAAAACTTGCAATAGGTGATACATTAAACCTGGCCATGATGCCTTACCATTTTTATTTATTGTTGGATTTTACTGAGTAATATTTTGTTGGAATACTTGCATCAATGATCATATGTACAATTGGATATAATTTTCTCCCCTCATACTGTTCTTTATTTTTTTCATACTAAGGTTAGGTTAATCTCACAGAATGAGTTGTGAAGTTGTCTCTGTTTTCACTATGTGGAAGAATCTGTTTATTTTGATAGAACTCACCAGTAAAATCATTTTGACTACCTATCTGTATTGCTTTCTTTATAGTAAAATTCAGATGTTTACATTAATCTTTAAGCTCTTTTTATAAGTTACATTACTTTAACTCTTTATGCAATCTACATTTTCAAATTACTAAAATAAATTTTGTAGTTTTATGTTTTAATTGTTTTTAATCTGTGTTGGCTCTCTGTATTTTTTTCAAAAAGTCACTATTATTGGGTATTTGTTCATTCTATTTTTAATCATAATAAGCAAAATTGGTAATTTTATTTTTACTGCATTTATAAAGAACTTTTACTTTTGTTGATTTCCTCTGTATTAAAATTGTTTTATATCTGATTGTTTTGGGGGCAGGGGAGTGCTATCCTGATGCTCCTTCTCCACAATGCCCTTCTGAATTGGGCATTAACTAATTAATTTTTATTCATTTTTTTCCTATTATAAGCAGGTAAATCTATACTTTACTATGGGAGTTCTTCCTTTTATGCATGGTACAAATTTTGATACCAAGAAATTTGTTATTAAATTTGAATTATCTTTACGTGTTTTCTTTAAAGACTCATGAGATATGTTAAAGTGACTATTTTTAAAATATAAAGTTTTGTTTATCTTTCATAATTGACTTTATGTGTTGGCACAGTATGGTTGTCAAAAATCTCTTAAAATTTTTTTAGACTTGTTTTATGCAGTAGAGTATGGTCAATTTTTATAAATGTTGAATATGATTTTGACATGAGTTGTTTTTCTACTTTATTATACAGGATTCTACATAGTACATATGTCCCACAATAGCTTGATTTTGTATTTTTCAAAATGTCTATACCTTAACTATTTTAATTTTTAAATAGTTGAAAGTAGTGTTTCTCACTGATATGGTAAATTTTCCAATCCTCAAGTTACCCTAGGCACCACTGATGTAAAGAAAGCATATTGTTTCATTTCATAGGGATCAAAATCTGTTTTATTTTATGCATACTCCTAGTAATACTGATACTAAAATTTATCCTCAAAATAACCTCCCTTTTTGTGTTTGTGTACTATCACTGTTCACAGCTCTACTTTCTCTTCATGAATATGGAGGTTTATTTTTGAAGCATTGGCAATTTGGTAACATGCAAACACAGCAATGCAACACAAAAAGATACATTATATGCAGTTTCTAGTTTTTTTCTGGTGGGAGGAACTCTCAGAGCTTCTAGTATGCCATTCTCCTCAAAGTAGAATTTCTGTCTGGTAGTAAGTTTGATCATGCCAACATTCATTAACTATTTTTTAATAATTTATTTCAATTAAACAATGTAATAGGCTATAAGTATACCTTGACAGGTGAAACAGACAAGATCTTTTCTTCCTGAAGCTTACAGTCAAATGAGTGAATGATGAAAATAAGCAGGAATACAAATTAATACATAACTAAACGGGCTATTAAGAATGGTTAAATGCTTAAAGATTATGAACAGGATGCTAAAAACATATGGTGAAAAGGCTAATGCTTGAGAGTTCTCTAGAATTACATCCAAAATTTATAACTGTTGTTCAACCTTTTGAAGTAGCATTTGATTTATGATATTTAACAAACTTCTGCAGTATTGAGAATGGGTACGTAGCTTCATCTCATCATATCAATTTTATATTGTTATTATCACTAAGTATGCCTTTCCGTGATTAACAAGAATTTTATTACCTGTTTACCCTAAGTCTGGAACTGATGTCAGTAAATATTTTAGATTGCATTAATGAGTATATTTTATTATTTTTGTATATGCCCCTAGCAATTTTAGAATCTTTTTCCATATTTAGGCATTAGATGTATGTAAATTGAGGTTATATATCCAAACTATATGTATTAGCTCTTTAATCTTAGATTGCTAAATGTTTCGTAGCCTCTGTTTTCTCATTAGTGAAATTGGATCAATAATACATTTCAGGATTTCTGTAAAGACGAATTGAAGGACTAAGTAAATAGATAAACAGAAAAACATTTAAATATATTTTCAATCCCATCTTCTCTGTGAGGTAGCGAAATAGAATGGTTCAGATCTTGAGCTGTAGGATTAAACTGGCTAGGAATTCCATCTTTATCATTTATAAGTGAGTGATATCACATGAGTTATTTAACTTCTATGTGATTTTATTCTTCGTATGTAAAATTAGAATAGAAATAATGTATTCTTATAGGATTGTTTTGAGTATGAAAGGAGTTAATATTCAATAAAGCATTTAAAATAGCAGGTACAAAGTAAACAATATCTAAATGTAGAGAATATTATAGGAACCCACCCATATGGATAATTTTAAATTTTTTAAAAAATATTTTGTTTTTTTGTAAGTTATCATATTTTCCAATTTATTAAGAAATGATATTTAATCTAGGTAATGGAATTCACTAAAAATTATGCCTTTTTGGATTTGTTACAACTATTCTCAGATTATATTGTGGTTATAATATGGAGTCAAGTAGACTATCTGCTTTCTATTATTTACATATTGAAATAAGTGATATTCATCTTGCTTTATCTTGCAACCTGTTAATAACAGCATCTCTTCCCCCATAGTGATCAGTCGATGTAATTCATTTTTCACAGCAGTTACACAGGCTGTAAAGGTTGTCTTACTCTCTCAAATGTAACCCTGACAAGTTCTGATGGTTTAATGTACTGTGGCAATTTTTATTCTTCCCATCAAATCTCATAAAAGCTCCCTAATCATAGTCTCCTTTGGTTTGGATGGTTCATGCAGGCATATTTGTAGCAATTGTGAGCCTCTCTGCTCAGCTCCTCTGGTCTTGTTGCTTTTTAGTTCTTCCACATTAAACACACTTTTATGGTGTCTTATATTCATTTTTAGTTCAACACAAATTATTCCCAGTTCTCAGTCAAATATTACTCTAATTGACTGTCAAGTAATTGAGGTTTCAGTTCTATCTGATGAAATGTTTAAAATAAGCTAAAACAAAGTGAAAAGACCAATAGAACATTTATAAAAGGCTATGATGAATGAATTTATAATACTGTAGTTGATAATGTCATTGTATTACAAGTGTATCTTAATGGACACACGACTATAATCATAAATATATTCAATATTTAAATTGTCAATGATGACTTTAATATTCACATATGTGATCTTAAAAATTCTTATCAGAAAGCTTATTTCTATTTAACCATTTTAGATGAACAATTTTCAGTTATAAAAATGATATGGAAGAATACTGATGTTAATTGAATTTGGCCAAGTTTCTATGAAGATTTAGGTTTTAACTCATAAACATACAATAAAAAACTTTATAGATTTTTAAATGTTCAGCTAAGGCAAGTTTATTTTCTGATAGTTCAATAAATTTGAGATTTGACAAGTTTAAAAACTGTTCAGTACTTCAAGTGCATTAGAAGTACATTGTATTTTGAAAATTACTTTAAAATGACACCTGAAAAATAGTGTTCATCCATTTTTTCTAAAGCATTCACATATGGCTTTAAGAACGCTGATGTACCACTTTGATCTTTTCATTCTTCTTTTTATACCATCAATTCCTTAGTAATAGAAGGTAGATTACCTGTGTTTGGTCCAAAACTAATTCCATACCATTCAGGAACAGTGGGTACTATCAACTGGGCAAATAGAAACCCTATGATTGTTTTTGTCCATCTCAGAAGTTGTGGCATGTTAAAATTGCCCCTTATTGCTATTGTAGAAAACAGGAAAAGAGAATAAATCTGCTACTAACTTACCACTTTATTATCATGTTGTGTTACAACAGCTAATCAGGACTTAATTTAAAAGAAATACGCAAATCAAAATATCATCCAAGACTCACTTTTTAAGATTGGTCCCCAAAGACATATTGCTTCCCAGTATAGATTCTTATAAGGTGGGAGATGCAGAAGAAAGCGAATGCAGTTTGTAGGAACCATTATTGACATTGGTGCCCTGGATTTGTAGAGTTCTATCAATTGAAGAGGAAAAGAAAATCAGCCAGGTGAACTAATTAAGGGCTTAGAAAATAATAAATAAATAGGTACAAATACCTTTACAGTATTAACAAATGCCAGGGGCAAGTTTATGGTTTAGATTAGTACAGCTGAATTCCTCTTTATGCTGAATGAACAAATCTATTAAGAGCAAAGAAGATAAGAGTTAGTTTATAATTTCAGAGGGAAAAAAGCCAATCAAAACTTAATTGGATCCATTTAGGAGAAAAAAGATAATGTATTAAAAAGGCAATAGTAATTAAGAAGGCATTTAAGGATTGATACAATATACTATAATATTGTATGTTTCAGGTTGACCAGATCAGACCTAATTTAGACTTTGAATATCGTAATTAGCAAAAATTTTCACCAATAAGCAAAATCCTCTGCAACCTTTTTTTTTTTTTTTTTAAATTTTTAGAGGGGAAATGTGAAGTCTTGCCAAAGATCATTCAGGACTAAATTGTCAGGCCCAGATGTGTATTCAATAGTGTTGCATAAGGGGGGAGAAAAATGACCCTGGATGCCTTTCCTTCTGTATTCTTCTAATCAGTTCTCACTTTACGGGTTTCTTCTGCTTCCCACAAGTGCAACCTGAAGACTTGTGTCTCAGAAATTATATGGGGATCATTTCGCTTTAGCTTTGACAAAGCAAACTGTTGTTTGACTTTGAGGACCTGTGACTCTAACCCTGATTTTGAACTGGAAAAAGACGACAGTCTCTATTTCACAAGAATTTTGTTTCATTGCTGATTGTTTTAATAACCTATCTAGGCCATAAATCCTTACATAGAAATAATTGTAAGTGTTCCATTTCTAAGGTAATGTTTTGCAAAGCAGGACCCTCAGACTACTTGCAGCAAAGTCCGGTGAGAGGCTTGACAAAATGCAGGTTACCACTTCCCACCCCTGTGATGGAACAGCAAGTGGTGTGCAGCTGCCTGTGGCCGTCCCCTAGGAAAGAGTCCAGAGGCAAAGTTTTGGTGATAAATGAAAGGAGCCTTTATTCAAAATCTACACGATTTTGGAATAACAGCTTTCCATGTACATCAGTCACTTAGAGCTTTAACCATTTAAGCCTATCAATTAAGGCTACACTCTTTAACACCTGAATTCTCCTTGCCTTCCTCCTGTTAGTTTTTAATTATCTTATTTCTATGGGGTTAGTTTACAAACTAAAACTACATAAAATACAAAAGTTGCACAGTTTTGGAAGAATGGCAGGCTTCTGCCTCAGAGCCTGTCCCCTCTAGAACACCCAAAGAATAACCCTGCCACCCTCTGCCAGGCCAGCCCCACCCTAGGCTGTGCGCAGAGTGCCTTCCCATCCAAAATACTGTCTGTTGGGAAAAGCAGGCAGCTACAGCATGATCATCCTGGCATCCTTGAGGAAGGAGGGCCAGGAAGCCTACCTCTGCCCTCCTTTCTAGACCCTCTGGCCCATAATTTCATACACTCTGGAGGCAGTCAGCTTCTCACCAATCCCATCCTAGACTGTTTACCATTGCTTTGGGCAATATCTGCCTACGGCCCCTCCCTGCCGACTCCTCCTCAGTGATCTGATCAGCTCCCTCTGCATCACTTCCACCCCAAGGACCTGTGAATAATTATTTCTGGCTGACAGGCTGGAAATCTACACTTTGATAGCACCACAAATGATTCAAAGACATACTATTATTTGACAACCTGCTCTCTGGGCACTTGCCAGGATTTTCCAGCTACTCCAACTGGCCGATTGTCCAGTTATTGCTTCTTGGTGATTGGCCTCCTAGGTGAGCACTTGTATTACAGTGCCAATTTATATATATATTTTTATAGTAAATTAAAATAATCTGTTTTGCCTGTTCACTAAAAATATCCACTCTGATGTGATCTTGTTAGCAACTATTTCTAAATAGCAACTATTTTGAAAGTGTATGTGGCTCAAACAGCAGATTGACTAGAAATATTAATAAACAGTGTGTGTGTGTGTGTGTGTGTGTGTGTGTGTGTGTGTGATTTGTAAGTCCATTGACCATCTATGGTTTTTAAATAACCCATTTTAAGGCTTTTGTCCATTATTGGAAAGTTGGCTAGTCATCTTTTTGAGTCAGAATACCGTTTTCTATAACTGTCATTTTCTGAATGACGCTTCCTCCCTTGCCCTATTGTCCCTCTCACTCACCCATCCGCTGTCCCAGCCTCCCTCTCTCCCACCCCTCACAATGCTCTTTCCTGCTGCTTAATGTAAACAGATATGCACACATGAGGAGAACAACACTGTTTTATTACCTGCCCATGCATCAGAAATTGAGTATGAAAGCTGACAGTCAAATATTAAATGTTTTAACTAATGGAAATAAATTCAATTTGAAAATATAATTTTCTATACAAAAGATTGATGGAGAAAACTTTTCTGTGCCTATACACCTCTTACATGCTCTAGTTTCAGAAAGCTAAAGGTTACTAGTTCAGTAAAACTTTCTGGGATAGACGGTTTCTCATTAATATACAACAAAGGTAGAAAGTGCTTGTTCACTGATTTTTAATCAGTTTATGACATGGACTGTGAGGCTCCTACAAAAGGAGATTCTGCTTGACTAATAATACATTAGCAGTAATCCAGTGATCTGTCCATGCATTAAGGATACAATTTATTTTTCTACTGATCAGTTCTTTTCTTAGTAAAACGAATCGTCTAACTTTTGATAGAACTGTCTAACAAAAGAGCTTTGTGGGTGAAACTGACAGACCTTATAGGGTTCAATTTAGTTTGAATGCTTAAATTAGAAACCCTTGTATTAGGATTAAAATGGACAAAGAGCTGGTCTAATTGCATGTCCAAACATATATGTCAAATCTGGTTTCTTATGAGCATTGAATTCTAGCATAGTTAGTAAATGTAGTTAATATATGAGAAGGTAAGCAATTCTTAAAGGCTAAAAACATGAAAAGTAGATTCTTCTTACTCTACCCTTTAGAAAAAGATTCTTATATCTGTGTGTCAATAATTATGCTTCATAGCAATTATCAAGCTTATAGGTGATTATCACTGTCAATAATTTCTGAATGTATTAATGTTTAGGACTTACATCTTTTAATTGTTTTATTTTAATTTTAAATACAGGCTGTGTAGAGGATTCTTTACTAATAATTCATAGCTTTTCTTCTCAGATTCACAGCTTGCCTTATCCTATATGTTTATATGTATAAACATAGATATAGTCTCCTTAAAATAAATTATTAGTTAACAATCTAAAGTAATGTAATTAAAAACTATCTTTCACTAATATGCACAATACAGTATCTGTAAAGGATGAATTTCTGTGAGAAAGTTTCTAAAATTTTATATTTAAAATTACCTAACTGAAGCTACCACTACAGTTACAAAATCACTATGGTATTTTAAACTTTGCTTTTGACATCTAAGGTATGAATTCAATCAGCTGTTACAAATATTAATCAAAAACATTAGAAGAGAATGCTATCTATTTACCTACATACCTACATATCTATAGTTCTGGTAAACATTTATTATTATGTCACTTTAGCCAATGAAAAATTCAAATCCAGGTTTTAGCAATGTGTAAGAGGAAAAAGAGAGAGATATAGTATATATAATACCCATGTTTTTACTTACTCAAACAGGTTTGATGATGACAGTATTTATTAATATAGGCAAGATTAGATTAGGAGCTCCTTAGAGTTGGGAGTTTTACTCTGTTTGGTTTGTGTCTGAGCTGCCTATGAGAAGGTGGATAAACAAGTTAAGTGCATACTTGTTTCTGTCAATTTGGGCTGAATTTTTTTTTTTAAGATTTTATTTATTTATTTTTAGAGAGAGGGGAGGGGAGGAAGAAAGGAAACATTAATATGTGGTTGCCTCTCGTGCGCCCCCTACTGGGGACCTGGCCTGCAACTCAGCCATGTGCCCTGACTGGGAATTAAACCCCAGCGACCCTTTGTTTTGCAGGCCAGCATTCAATTCACTGAGCCACACCAACCAGGGCATGAATTTCTATTAAAAATCATCTTATTGAGATGATGTCGTTTTTCTGCTTATATCAAATTATAAATGTTT
Source organism: Pteronotus mesoamericanus (assembly GCF_021234165.1). Classification (NCBI taxonomy): domain Eukaryota; kingdom Metazoa; phylum Chordata; class Mammalia; order Chiroptera; family Mormoopidae; genus Pteronotus; species Pteronotus mesoamericanus. The sequence goes on along the minus strand of NW_026555245.1, from coordinate 25,185,145 downwards.
TTACTGAGTATTTACTATGGAATTGTTTATTAATATACCTAATAATTTCAAATATAGTTATTTGTAATAGCTGTGTTTTATTTCCATATATCATTCAGCAGACAGCATAATTATCTAATCCTGTTTAAAAATAAGTATATTCTTTTCATGACATTGCTGATTTTTGTGCAGAGATAGAAGTGGACTAACGATATCAACCAACTCCAACATTTAATTTCAATTCTGAGCTTTTAATTATCATAAAATTGTTAGTTATCATATCTACATGCATATAAAAACACATGTGCTTGCTTCCATTTTTTAATATCAAGTTTTGCTGTTTACTTATCTCCAAATGAGAATGATATTACAGTATGTGAATTTAAATACAAAATAGCATTTCAATAAACTCATAAAGGGAAAAAGTAAATTCTGTTGTTGTTTTGGTCAAACCATATGAGATTTATTGATCATTATGAACAAAACTTCCGTGGAAAAAGCACAACTAAAAGTCTTTGCTCTTGAGCACTCTACAGGCTAGCTAGGGATAAAACACGTACACTACAAACTATGAAACAAGGAATATTAAAATGAGGATCATGCAAAAGACACTGAACCCAAGTGGTTTTAAATGCCTTGGAGCATCTGTGGATCAATTTTTATATTCTAAAAAAGGACAAATTTTCAGTAGCTATGTGTGGTCTAATTATTTTTGGACATTTTACTTTTTCTTTTAGAAATCTTACTTTGTACCGTACATATTGTCTTTATATAAAGGATCTATTGATGTGGTGATTGAAAATTTTTTTTTTGCCTTTTCATGCTGGTATTATTCAGATATTTTAACAGAAGAAAACACTATTGCTTCATACGGAATGTAATAATAAGGTACACCATAACAAAACTCGGTTTTCATACTCTCGTTGATTGTTTTTGCCATACATTATTGCTTATTTATAGTGTGTGATGTTTTAAGGAGAGGCCTATCACTGTTGTAGCAGAAATGTGTTGCAAATAAAATGATCATGATTACATTCCTTGGGGAAATGCAATTGCAGTTTTCCAATTTAACTACCTAAGTTATATATTTGAATTTTTTTTCCTACTGCACATTGAGTTGAATGCCACTTTCATAGTAATTAGATAATAGGTTTGTTATGATTCCTATATAGAAGGTTCAGTAATAATATATATAAATATTAGAACTGAGACCTTGCCTTCCCATACTCTCAAGGTGTTTTATAACTATATGAAGTATTAAGAGTGCTGCAGTTCTTCACTCCCAGACAGAGGAATGTTCCCTTGTATTTTCTCATGTAGAATGCCAATATTTGACTACTTTTGTAAAATTGAGTGTTGATATATTTTATATTAGATCAAGAATTATAGATATTATATATCATGCATGTGTTTTATGTATATATGCATGTGAATATATACTGCTTATTAGTACTATATATAATATTTATTTTGATATTTATAATTATATAATATAAATATTTTGTATTTATATATAAATAACACACATATGTAAAAATATATAAATAGATATACACAATTTTTAATAAGCTGAAACACTCAAATCTCCTTATTCCCATAGGATTTTCTTCCTCTTCTTAACTCATCTCCTATCCTCCCTTCCTTTTTTTCCCTTCCTTTTTCTGCCTTTTCCTTCTGTCTTTCCTTAGATGATTAAAATGTAAATCATATTATAACTAATCTTCTCCAAACCCTGTTGCATACTTAGTATCATGTGCAGGAACCTAGGTGAATAATGACAAGCAAGTTAGATTGGTTTCCTTGTTTTCATGAAGTGTGCAGTGCTGGACAGGCAAATGTAAACAAATAATTCTACATATATGTATTCCATATTGGTTGAATAAGTCATAAGTATGCCACATTGTCTAGTGATAACATAGCTTAATATAATTATTGAATGGTGGCCATTATTTGTCCATAGAAAATAAAATTACTTCAAAATTGAAGCATTAAAAAGGTAAAGTTTGAAAAATATATTTTTACATTTTTTTCAATTACAGTTGACATACAATACTTTTAGTTTCATGGGTACAACATAGTGATTAGTTTATATAACCTATAAAGTGATCACCACAATAAATCTAATACCCATCTGACTATGCACAGTTATTACAAAATTATTGATTATACTCCCTATACTATATTTTACATCCCCGTGTCTTTTTTAACTACTAATTTGTACTTCTTAATCCCTTCTCATTTTTTACCCATCACCCCAACACCCTAATACTCCTTCCATCTGGAAACTATCAAAATGTTCTTTGTATCTATGAGTATGTTGTTTAGTACATGCAGTTTAGTACCAGCTTCTCCTTGAACTGCAGTTTGCACGGGAGCCCCTGTGTAGAAATGGCTGCTGGACTCTGTTTTGTTTGTTCATTTGTTTGTTTGTTTGTTTTAATTTGAGCTCAGTTAGCCACCTGGAGACTTTCTTAGTAGGTGTCTTCTTTTGGGAAAGTTAGTAACAAAAAGTTAATAACAAAACTGGATACTAATTTCTTGAATAAAATATTATTTCCCCTGAAGCTGTACATGAAATCCTTAAAAATTTTGGTTACTGAAAGTCACTATTTAAATATGACACATAATGAGAGCAAGGTAAGGAATCCCTGGATTGGTGAAATTAGAACTTTCTAAATCAGGCTGAGTTTATTATAACAGAAAGAAGGGAAAAATCCTATGAGGTTATTTGAGTTGTTTTTAGATTGTTAGCATTCTGCACATAATGTATGTATATGTGGGAATATAAGCAAATTGAAGCACTGGAAACCACTTTGTTTATTATATGCTCAAATATTTGAAGCCCAAGAACTCGTGGATTTTTTAAAGACCCCGATAAAATGTTAATTTCTTAGAATGCATATATAAATAATCATATTAGCACAACTATCAGCTTCTAAAAGCATATTATATGTAATAGAGTTACACATTCACCTTGGCTTCTCTTTATCTTACATCCCACATCCCACATTCCAGTCCAACCTTCATCTAGTGTTTGTGAAATACCATCAATTAAACGATATTAAAAATCTCACCATTTTCACCATTTCTGTTGCTCATCCAACCAGGCCTCCATCATCTCATGCTTGGATACTGAAAATGACCTTCTGACCGTGTTGTTGCTTATACCTTCTCTTGTGTTGTTCTTGTCTTTCTATAGTCTGTTCTACATAGAGTCAAGATGATCCATTTAATACAGAAATTAAACTATGCTGCTCCTCAACTCTGTACTCTCCTCTGGCTTGTAATATGACTTAAAATAAATCCAAAATCTTATTATCTTATACCCTAGTACTTCTATAATCTCTCTGTTTTTGACCAATTTTTCTCCCTTTTAACCAGTTATAAATTACATGAAATTTTTTTGCAGGGCAAAAAATACTATTAGCACATAACAATTAGGCCATACAGATGAAAGACAAATACTCATTAATTAATTAAAGATGAAATTTTTTTTAAATAAACATTGGGGCTAGAGTCTTTCATTGGCTTGCCTTGGATATTCTATTTTGGTTGGAGAGGTTGTTTCCTTTAAGTAATGCTGAAGTTACCATCATTAAATGAAAAGATGGCAGCACCTATAACATATAGAATTATGATCTTCTGAAAAGTACTGCTGGAATCCTTCTGGAAGCAAATAACTTGATAAGGTTCAAAAGGAAATTAAGCATGAAAGTCAAATGGTTCCACTTGCCTGGATTCCGTGTGTAAGGGCAATCAGGTCCCATCCTCTCTTTAGGTCAGGGAGAAATGTCCCACTATATTATGCTGCACTGCCCAATTGAGTGCTTTATGAGGGGGTTACGGATTTGCCTTACTCTGAAGCATACTGCGTCAACCACTATTGAAGGGAAGGTGACAGCCCATTGGTTTGTGGCAGTGTGGAAACCTATGGACCCAGGTCAATGTTTACTCCATATGTTTTTCATTGTGTATTACTAGAAGAAAAAATTCTGCCAATAAAAAGACAAAGACAAAGTTATAAGCATCACACAAACTTGGTTATTTATTTTCTAGGGAGCAAAATTTCAAATCATGGGTAATTTATCTCACTTTTTGTTATAAATATTAAATTTAATTTCATTTTATTTTTGACATAAAGTAGCCAGAAGATTACATGTTTTGTTCATTTATTTAGTGAAATTATTTTTCAAGTACCTGTTGCATTTCAGGCTCTCTGCTAAGTGTTTAGGATTCAATATTTTTCACTATTTGATATAGTTGCCATATAGTGTACACCAGACACCAGACATAATGATAAATTCTTGGCATGATTTTTTGTTTAGTTGGGTTTTTTAAATATTTTTATAATAGACAATTATTTTAGAGAATATTTAGGTATATAGCAAAATTGAGGGGAAATTACAGAGTTTCCATATACTTTCTGCACCTACACGGCATGCCTCACTATTAACTTCCTTCACCAGAGTGGTACATTTATTACAATCGATAAACCTACATTGACACATCATTACCAACCCTCTAGATCTTTTCATGGCTTGATAGCTCTTTGCTTTAATGCTAAACTATATTTCATTGTATGAATGGAGCATACTTCATTCTGTGACCTACTGAAGGACATCTAAATTTTGGCAAATATGAATAAAGCTTCTTTAAACTGCTGTGTGCAGGTTTTATGTGGGCATAAGTTTTCAGATTATTTGGGTAAATACCCAGGAGATCATTAACTATATCATATGATAGTAATATATTTAGTTTTGCAAGAAACTGTCAAACTGTCTTCCAGTGACTATAACACTTGCACCCCCATGAACAAGGAATGAAAATTCCTGTTGCTTCTTCTCCTAGCCAGCATTTGGCATTGTCAGTGTTTCTCATTGTTTTAATTTGCCATTCCCTAATGGCATGTGATGTTGAGTATCTTTTTATATGTCTACTTTTAATCTGTATGTCTTCTTTGGATGGAGTGTCTATTCATGAGTTTGTCCATGTTTTAATCAGGTTGTTCATGTTTTCATTCTTGAGTTTTAACAGTTCTATATATATTTTGGGTAATAGTCAATTATCAATTGTGTCTTCTGCATATATTTTTCTCCCTTCCTATGGCTTTTCTTCTCAATCATATAGTTTTTATAGCTATGTCAGAGGGGGGTGCTATGATTTCCATTAAAAGATAAGGAAAACTGCACTGGCTGGTGTGGCTAAGTGGATTGAGCACTAGCCTGTGAACCAAAGGGTTGCTGGTTTGATTCCCAATCAGAGCACACACCTGGGTTGTGGGCCAGGTCCCCAGTAGTTGGTGCATGAGAGGTAACCACACATTGATGTTTCTCTCCCTCTCTTTCTTCTCCCTTCTCCTCTGTCTTAAAATAAATAAGTAAAATTTTTTCTAAAAAAGATAAGGAAAACTATTCAAAGAGGTTTAGAATAACTATAGTCCCTATTTCAGAGGGGCCTAAGCAAACATTTTGGATAACTGGAATATACATATAGGCTTCAGTTTTTAAAAATAGCTATTTCTGATAAAAGGTCATTCTTAAATACATCATGCACACATCTTCCTTATAAATCTAATTATATAAAATCACTTAAGGATATTTTAAGTCATTGCTATAACCCATTTTCATCTTAGGCTTTATTATAGGAATGTCTTTAGTGTTGAAGAGACATTTATTAAATACTTAGCAAACCAGCCTGATATGTGTATGTGCATGCTACTTATCTGTGTATGTGTAGATCTCAGGGGAAAATGTCTTGCTTTTGACATTGCGCTGGTTTTAACCAGCCTCATAATCAGATTACTTTAACCTGCTGAGGATGAAAAAAAGAACACCAAACTTGGGAATGAAAAACTTTGCGATGAATAGCATTATCTTTAATGAATGAACTTTGCACAACTTATTTGGAATTCTCAGGTGCTGTTTTTTATTAATTCTGTGTTCTTTATAGTGTTTATAAAATAAGTAATTACCAGTTTGATATGGTGTTATTATGAATTGCTTAATATGTGGGTGTGTGTATATACACACACATAATTTATTTGTATGTCATATAATTAACCATATGTGTATAGATATAATTTATTTATTTTGCATATTAAAATCATTACTTAACTCATGGAGTAAAAGTTTTGAAGAGTATTAAACATGTTACTACTTATGAAATTATACATGCCACATATTAGTGTTTCTGTAAATTCTCACTCTTACCAAAGACATTATGGGACAATAGGGTTATTAAAAACCTTTCAGTTCTATTACCTGCCTAGTTACAAAATATCACTAAGAAGCATTATAATGTAGCCTGGGGTTGTGTAAAAAGCACATTCCTTTGTAAAAGTGAATTATCAGAACCTAGTCCATTATTTTCAGCTGAAGTCTTTGATCTAAGAGAGTGGCCTTATAAGATTTCAGTTTTGTAACCCTAAACTTCCTTTCATCATGTTCTAAGTGAGGTCTGTAATATCTTAGCTGCATCAAAGCAAAAATAAGAAGTCATTGATAATAAAAATTACCAAAAATACCATTTAAATAAGTCTCCTATTGAAAATAATAATAGATTTCAAGACTTTTGTAAGGGAGCTAGAAGAGAAGTCTAATTTGTCTTTATCACTTCAGATACCATGTGTCCTTAGTTAATAGTCCATTAGCTGTACTGTCATCTTTGGAAAATCTGTCCCAGCTGTATCATGTAGGGTTGGCATTGAACAGAAATTAATAGCCATATTGGTCTAGAAATGTTGAGCATGATTTTTTTTCATTTGTACAGGGGTAACGCACTGTATTAAATATGTAAGGTCTTAATCTACAGGGATTTGATTACAGAAATTAATAAAGTATTCTCTAAATAATGAAAATAAACTTTTAAAAATCAAATTAAACACATATAACTTATAGTATAAAATGTACCCCTGGCTGGTGTGGCTCAGTGGATTTGAATGCCAGCCTGCAAACTAAAAGGTCACCAGTTCGATCCCCAGTCAGGGCTCATGCTGACAGGGCTCATGGGCTGTAGGCCAGGTCCCCAGTGCAGGGCACGCGGGAGGCAACTACACATTGATGTCTCCCTCATTTTCTCCCTCCCTTCCCCTCTTTAAAAATAAATAAATAAAATCTTTAAAATAAAAAAAAAATGTTTTAAAAAAAGTTATAGTATAAAATGCAAACTTTTAAAACTAAAACCTTCATCTTAAATCTGGAATGTTATACTTTGACAGTAATTCTGAAAGGATCATCAAATAAATATATTTGTAATTGTGTGTTAACATGTGAATGTAATATATTACCTTGCTTCAAGGTAGTATGCTATTAATGAGTACAAAATGAATGGCTCTAATTATGAGAATTTCTGACATGATGATAGTTAATGTGAGAAACATTTTAGTTCTCTAAGGTTGTGATATGATTTAGTATCACTTAAAATAGAGTGGATATTCATTTTGCTTCTATTTCCTTTTTCTTAAATATACACTATCAACTCTTTCTGTGTTTTCTGCTTAAAACTCTTTTCCACTTTAAGATTATATAATTACCTAAGGGTTTTTTTTCATACATTTGTAGATAAATGAGGACCATTGAACTTAAACAATTTATAATCACTGCTACCATTAATATTTTTGTGTACTTCTTTTGTTTTACAGATACACTCCACATTTTTTTTTTACCTCTAAATAAAATAGGTGTGTAAGGTGAAATTTCTGTATTCAAGAAAAACTTTTGGTGATATAGTGGAAATATGCAGTATTGAAATTTCCAATTTATTAATATATAAAATGGATCAGAATGTAAGAAATGAGGAGTCTTTTAGAAATTTATTGATGTATGGCTGTCTGGTATATAGTTGGTTTCATTATTTGCAGGCCCCGACTAATACTTCAGTCTTGGCTTGTTTACTTCTCACACTGCTTCCCAAGTCCCCTGGCTCACGCTGGGGACTTGGGAAATTCACCTTATCAGCAGGGCCCTCTGTTTGGTAGGTCTCTTCCTGTAACACTGTCTTGCTCTGTGAACCTGTTTTTCTGCTGTTAGTTTTCACTGCTGTTACCTATACTTTGCTTATTTGGTAGCTATCGTGAGTAATACCTTCCTGAGGGATTTCACATTTTTACTTCCCACTTACAACTCACTTGAGAGTTTGGGCTATTTATTTAGTTTGAATTTTCATAAAAAGCTTAGAAATAGAAGTACAAAATATAACATGGCAAAAATACACTTAGATTTGTAGTTTGCCTTATACATAATGAAACATAAAATGTACCTCATTAATCAGTTCAGGCAATATTGAATTCAAATCCTAACTGGTACTGTTAGGAAAGCCTGCATGGCCCAAAGGTGGCTGGGTCTACGTGCTTTCTAATTCTTTTTTTTCTGGCTCTAAATATCCACACTTCAATATTTCACCCAATAATTACCCTATATAAGAGATTTGTACATAGACTCATGTAAGTCAAATAGAAATTATTTTTGATAATTATATAGAGATATATTAACTATGTATCTTTATATTAAAAATAAATACCACATATAACTCAAAATCTTTCAGAATCAATACATTGACAATCAGGAAAAAAACCATGCAACTCGCATAACTAGAAGGACAAAAAGCAGGTGGGGAAAAAACCTTGAAGATGTTAAGAAAGCACTATGTGTAAAAAATATTTGTAAAAAATTATTACAAATAGATTTTGTGCTGAAACAACAGAATTGATGTGTAGGGGACACGAAGGGAACCGAGAGCCCTGAGAACTGCAGTGTGTGTCAGAGAGACCCTTCCACTTAGAGTTTCAGGAGCCCTTCATTTGAGCTTCCCTCTTAAATTTCTTTTGGGAAATGGGAGGTAGGATTTAAAATATAGGGTTTGCCCAAGTTGAGGAGACTAATAGGAAATGTTCTATATAAAGTGAAGTCTAAAAGTCTGTTCTCACAATGAGGGTGAACAAGAAATGAACCCTTTTCTCCCAGAGTTCCTGTGAGCAAACTTACATGTCTTCATTTGGCCTTGGGGGAAGGGGAAGACGGGTCTCCAACGGAGAATTTATGACCATAAACAAAATTTTAATTTTGGGCAACATTTACATTGTACGTATATGGAAAAATAATTTAAAGTTATCTTCTATAGGTGGAACCCAGGTATGACTGGCAAAAGTAAGCTTAAATGTTCTTGGGAGAATTCCACATTTAACCTGGGCTTCAAAATAAGGAAGAAGAATCAAATGCAGTGGATCTTTCTTTTTTTTTTAATTTTATTTTAATTTATTTTTTCAAATACATTTGTCTCTGCCAACCCCCCACCACTTTCCCTTGCCCCCTTCCTCCTTCCCTCCCTCAGCTCATCCCCTTCGGTTTTGTCCATGAGTCCTTGCTGTATGTTCCTTGACTTCCCCTTCCCTTCCTTTTCCCCGCCCCCCCTCCCTCCTTCCCTCTTGTCTCTGTTGATTTCTTTTTCTTTCAGTGTTGCTGGTCATATTTTCCTTGCATCTTTGTATTGTTGGTTAGGTTCCACTTATAGGTGAGATCATATGGTATTTGTCTTTTGCCCCCTGGCTTATTTCGCTTAGCATAATGCTCTCCAGTTCCATCCATGCTGTTGCCAAGTTTAGTAGTTTTTTTTTTCTTTCTGCTGCGTAGTATTCCAATGTGTAAAAGTAAAATAACTTTTTGATCCAATCATCTACTGATGGGCATTTAGGTTGCTTCCAACACTTGGCTATTGTAAATTGTGCTGCTATGAACATTGGGGTGCAGAGGTTCTTTTGTATTGGCGTTTTGGTGTTCTTAGGGTATAGTCCCAGCAGGGGAATCCCTGGATCAAAAGGCAGTTCCATTTTCAGCTTTTTGAGGAAATTCCACACTGTTTTTCACAGTGGCTGCACCAGTCTGCATTCTCACCAACAGTGTACTAGGGTTCCCTTTTCTCCACAGCCTCACCAGCATCTGTTGTTTGTTGATCTGTTTATGATGGCCATTCTGACCGGTGTGAGGTGGTACCTCATGGTGGTTTTGATCTGCATTTCTCTGATGGCTAGTGATGCTGAGCATCCTTTCTAATACCTCTGGGCCCTCAGTATCTCCTCCTTGGAAAAGCATCTGCCCAGGTCCTTTGCCCATTTTTTGATTGGATCGTTTGTCTTCTTGGAGTGGAGTTGAGTGAGTTCTCTATATATCTTGGAGATCAAACCTCTATCTGATGTATCGTTAGAGAATATATTTTCCCATATGGTTGGCTCCCTTTTCATTTTGCTGGTGTTTTCTTTTGCCGTGCAGAAGTTTCTTATTTTGATGAGGTCCCACTTGTTTAATCTTTCTTTTATGTCCCTTGCTTTAGGAGACGTATCAGTGAAAAAATTGCTACATGGGATACTGAGAGTTTCCTGCCAATGTTCTCCTCTAGGACTTTGATGGTGTTGCGACTTATATTTAAGTCTTTTATCCATCTTGAGTTTATTTTTGTGTATGGTGTCAGCTGATGATCCAATTTCAATTTTTTGCATGTAGCCGTCCAGCTCTCCCAACACCATTTGTTGAAGAGGCTATTATTGCTCCATTTTATGCTTCTGCCCCCTTTGTCAAATATTAGATGCCCATATAGACCTGGGCTTATTTCTGGGCTTTCTATTCTGTTCCACTGGTCTATGGGTCTGTTCTTGTGCCAGTACCAGATTGTTTTGAGTATAGTGGCTTTGTAGTAGAGTTTGATGTCCGGTATTGTGATCCCTCCTACTTTGTGTTTCTTTCTCAAAATTGCTGAGGCTATTCGGGGTCATTTATGGTTCCATATAAATTTTTGAAATGTCTCTTCTATTTCTGTGAAATATGTCATTGGTATCTTAATAGGGATTGCATTGAATCTATAAATTGCTTTGGGTAGTATGGACATTTTGATGATATTAATTCTTCCAATCCATGAGCACAGTATATGCTTCCATTCATTTGTGTCTTCCTTAATTTCTTTTTTCAATGTTGTATAGTTTTCTGCATTCAGGTCTTTTACGTCTTTGGTTAAATTTACGCCTAGGTACTTTCTTTTTCTTCTTGCTATATCGAATGGTATTTTTCTTCTGATTTCTTCTTCTATTTCATTGCTGGTGTACAAAAATGCCTTTGATTTCTGAATGTTGACTTTGTATCCTGCTGTTTTGCCAAATTCACTTATTAGGTTGAGGAGTTTTTTGGTAGAGTCTACAGGGTTCTCTATGTACACTATCATGTCATCTGCAAACAATGATAGCTTTACTTCCTCCTTTCCTATTTGGATGCCTTTTATCTCTTTCTCTTGTCTGGCCGCTGTGGCTAGGACTTCCAATACGATGTTGAAAAGAAGCGGTGAGAGTGGACATCCTTGCCGTGTTCCCTGTCTTAGTGGGAAAGCTTTCAGTTTTTGCCCGTTGAGCATGATATTGGCTGTAGGTTTTTCATATATGGCCTTTATTATGTTGAGGAATGCCCCATTTATTCCCATTTTGCTGAGTGTTTTGATGATAAATGGGTGCTGTACCTTATCGAATGCTTTTCTGCATCTATCGAGATGATCATGTGGTTTTTGTCTTGTCTTTTATTTATGTGATGTATCACATTTACTGATTTGCGTATATTGAACCATCCCTGCATGCCTGGGATGAATCCCACTGGATTGTGGTGGATAATCTTTTTAATGTATTGCTGGATGTGGTTTGCCAATATTTTGTTGAGGATTTTTGATGAACATAGCATCTATGTTCATCAGCAAAATTGGTCTGTAGTTTTCTTTCTTTGTAAGGTCTTTATCTGGTTTTGGGATCAGGGTGATGCTGGCCTCATAGAAAGAGTCTGGGAGTCTTCCCTCCTCTTGGATTTTTTGGAATAGTCTGAGAAGGACAGGGGTTAGCTCTTCCTTAAATGTTTTGTAAAATTCTCCTGGGAAACCGTCCGGCCCTAGGGTTTTGTGTGCTGGGAGTTTCTTGATGACTGCTTCAATTTCCCCAGCTGTTATCGGTCTGTTCAAGCTTTCTGTTTCTTCCTCCTTCAGTGTTGGAAGATTATACTTTTCTAAAAATTTGTCCATTTCATCAAGATTTTCAAATTTCTTGGCATATAATTTTTCATAGTAGTTTCTGACAATCCTTTGTATTTCTGTGGTATCAGTTGTTATTTCTCCTCCTTCATTTCTGATATTATTGATTTGGGTCCTCTCCCTTTTATTCCTGATGAGTCTGCTTAAAGGCTTGTCAATTTTATTTATCTTTTCAAAGAACCAGCTCCTGGATTGGTTGATCCTTTGAATTGTTCTTTTCGTCTCTATGTCATTCAGTTCTGCTCTAATCTTGACTATTTCCTTCCTTCTACTTGCTCTGGGATTTATTTGTTGTTGTTTCTCCAGTTCTTGAAGTTGTATTGTTAGCTCTTTTATTTGAAATGTTACTGTCTTTTTTAGGTAAGCCTGTATTGCTATGAACTTCCCTCTCAGGACCGCCTTTGCTGTGTCCCATAGGTTTTGGACTGTTGTCTGTTCATTTTCATTTGTTTCCAGAAATTTTTTTATTTCTTCTCTTATCTCATTATTGACCCATTCATTGTTTAATAGTCTACTGTTCAGTCTCCATGAGTTTCCAAGTTTTTGAAGTTTCTCTTTGAGTTTGATTTCGAGTTTCAAGGCCTTGTGGTCTGAGAAAAAGTTTGGTATTATTTCAATTTTCCTGAATTTTCTGAGGCTTGCTTTGTGTCCTATCATGTGTTCTATCTTTGAAAAACTGCCATGAGCATTTGAAAAGAATGTGTATTTTTCTTCTTTGGGATGTAAGGTTCCATATATGTCAGTTAAGTCTCTTTGATTCAGTGTGTCATTCAGCACCACAATATGTTTATTAATGTTTTGTTTGGAAGATCTGTCCATTTTTGACAGTGGGGTGTTCAAATCCCCTACTATCAGTGTGTTGCTGTCTATATCTTTTTTAAAGTCCTCCAACAATTTCCTTATAAACTTGGGGGCTCCTATATTGGGAGCATATAAGTTTACAATGTTGATGTCTTCTTGATAGATTCTTCCTTTAAGTATGATAAAGTGCCCCTCTGGGTCTCTCTTTATGGCCTTTGTTTTGAAATCTACTTTGTCTGATACAAGTATGGCAACCCCGGCCTTTTTCTCATGTCCATTTGCTTGGAATATTTTTTTCCATCCCTTTACTTTCAATCTGTGTAGGTCTCTTGCTCTGAGGTGGGTCTCTTGTACGCAGTATATGTGTGGGTCATGTTTTCTTATCCATTCAGCTACCCTGTGTCATTTGATTGGGGCATTTAGTCCATTCACGTTGAGATATATTACTGATAGAAACTTACTCATCTTTTCTCTTTGTACTTGTGTTCCTCTCTGTCTCATTCTTTTCCTTCATCTTCTTAAACCAGTCCCCTTAGCATATCTTGGAGTGCTGGTTTGGTAGAGATGTATTCTTTTAGCCTTCTCTTGTCTGGGAAACTCCATACTTCCCCTTGTATTTTAATGGAGAGCCTAGCTGGGTAGAGCAGCCTTGGCTGTAGGCCCTTGCTTTTCATGGCTTGGAATATTTGTTGCCATTCCCTTCTGGCTTGGAGTGTTTCTGTTGAGAAGTCAGCTCCTAGGCGCATCGGGGCTCCCTTGTATGTTACTTTCTCCTTCTCCCTTGCTGCCTTGAGGATTCTCTCTTTGTCTTTGACATTTGCCATTTTAATGATGATGTGTCTTGGAGTGGACCTCCTTGGGTCCTTCTTGAGTGGGGTCCTCTGTGCCTTCTGGATCCATGAGAGCCTTTCTCTCCTCAAATTAGGGAAATTTTCCATCATTACTTTTTCGAGGAAGTTTCTTTCCCTTGCTCCTCTTCTTCTCCTTCTGGTATCCCTATTATACGGATATTATTGTGTTTCAGGTTGTCCTGCATTTCCCTAAATGCCTCTTCATTCTTTTTGAGTCTTTTTTCCATTTCTTGTTCTTTCTGGGAGCTTCTTTCTACCTTATCCTCCATCTCACTGATTCAATCCTCGGCTTCATCCAGCCTGCTTTGGATTCCTTCTACTGTGTTCTTCAATTCAGAAATGGTATTCTTTATATCTTGTGTCTTCTTGATAGTTTCTATGTCCTTTTCCAGGCTGATATAGTTTGCTGTAAGGTCCTGATAGTTTCTCTGCAACTTCTCATAGTTACCTTTGAGCTGGCTGAGCTCGTTGAGCTTCCTTAGAACCATGGTTTTGAATTCAGTATCTGATAGTTCCCTTGTCTCTATTTCATTTAGCTCTCTCTGTGGGGAGTCCCTTTTTCCACTCATTTGGGGGGAACTTCTTTTTCTTCCCATTTTTGTGAGAGTCCGTTAAGTATTTTTGTCCTTTACTTTTCTTTCTGGGCCTGCCTCTGATGATGTCAGTTGTTGACCCTATACGACTTTGGGTTGTTTGTTTGAGCCTTCCAGGAGTCTAATGTCTGACTCCTGCTTGGGGCAGCTCTATGACCCCTTCGGTCAGGGCTGGGCTAGTGTTTGAGATCTCTCTGCTCCTCACGCGGGCTCCTTGAGCACTCTCCCAGCCTCGCAGGATCCCGCGCCTGCCTGGGCTCACATGTGCTTGCCCCAGACCAGGGGGCTTATTCGCGACCTTGTGTACTCATCTGGCCCCCCTGGCTGGTGAGATGCCTGGTGCTGGTCAATTTAGGGTCTTCTATTGTGTGTTTTCCCCACTTTTGGCTCTTTGGGTGTGTTGCTTGCCCTCGCCAAATGGGGACTACGAAAATGGGAGGAAGTCAGCTCCAGGCCTGTCCAGTTAATCCTGTCTCTAGTCCCTCCTCCAGGGACTCTGGGCAGCTCTGTGACCCCTTCGGCCGGGGATCTACTAATTTTGTGGGCCGCTCTGCAATTGCAGGTGGGCGGGTCAATTTACACCTGCCCTTGCCTCTCTGTGCTCTCCCTCGCTAGCCCTATGGGTGCCAATCTGTGGGAAGCCTGGCCCACGGGTACAAGCATTCGCCGGCCCGCGGGTACAAGCATTTGCCAGCCCACGCGGGTCACACACACGCTCGCCAACCCTCGCCGGTCACTTGGCGCAAGTGTGCACGCCTGCACTGGATGTTTTTGGGATGTCTATGTGTGCTTTTCGGCTTTTGGCTCTTTGTGGGTGTGGCCTCTTCCCACGCAATGGAGACTACAGCTAGGAGAAGGAGTTGGGACTCCCCGGTTCCTCCTCCCATTCTTTCCCCAACACCTCCGTCTCCAGTCTCTCCTCAAGGCTCTCCCAGCCAGTCTGCACTTAGCCCCCCAGCTCACATGCACAAGCTGTCTGCAGAGTGCACAAAAGGCAGGTTAATTGATTCCCTTATGCCTGAGCGAGATGGGAGCTGCAGAGTGGAAGGTACGTTATCACCGGGGCTCCACCTGCCGCCCTCTCAGTTCTCTTCACAAAGTTTTCCTCACCAGTCTTTTCCCAGGCACCAGCCCACCCTGCTGCCGCCTCTACCCAGAGATCAAGGAGGGTGGCTGCCACTGCAACTTTTGCGTTGGTCCTTTAAATGTCTCTTTGCATCCCCAGCCACCTGTCTCTGGCAGAGATAGCCCCTAAGCTTTTCGGGGTTGCGTTTTGTCTGTATTTTCTTGGTTTTAGCTGCTATAGTTTAGGGGTCCCTGTTTATGATTCAGACTCCATTCTTCTCAGGGGGATCTAACTGGCAGTTTTAATGACCCTCTGGTTTTGGTGCCTGTGGGCGCCCAGCCCACCCTCTCGAGCCTCCACGCACTTCTCATCCGTTGGGATGTGTGAGAGTTGAATCTACGGTCTGTCCACAGCTCCTAGGCTCCTCTCCCTCTGTCATGCCACTGTTCCAGGTGATTACTCCACTAGTTAGTCGCAATTCCAGTTTGTTGTTGGGAGGAGGTCAGCGTGACTCCCATTCACTCCTCTGCCATCTTCCTAAACTCTGCAGTGGATCTTAATAAACAGAAGAATAACACATACACATCCAGACACATAAGTAAATCAGAAGAAAAATAAAAATAATAGAGTAGCCAGAGGAAACAAGAAACTAATATTCTATTAAATAATCTTTCAACACTCTTAAACAATAGAAATTGGAAGACAGTGGAATAATAATTTATTTTGCTAAGCAAAACAGACACATACATGAAGACACAAACACCAAATATTGTCAACGTAGAAATCTGTGCACTACTAGGATATGGTAAAAATTTCTTTCAAGAACAGAGGCAAAATAAACAGAAACAAGATCACTACCAGCAGACCCTCTGTAAGTGAAATTTTAAATATGTAATTTAGATAGAATGAATATGATGCAGATGGAAGAGCTAACATGAAAAGCATCTTTGTAAGTAGAGATATTTGTAAATATTGGGTCTAAATATAAATAAATGTGAACTATATTCTAAACTAACACCAACAACAGCAATAACGGTGTCTCATTTATGAGGAAGGAAACACTGCAGATGAAAATGTGTACAGGGTTTTTGTCTGTTGGGAGTCTTTTGATTACTGCTTCAATCTTTCTTGGTGTAATCTGTCTATTCAGATTCTCTGATTCTTCCTGGTTTAGTATTTGAAGATTGTATATTTCTAGGAATTTATCCATTTTGTACAAGATGTCCAATTTGTTGGCATATAGCTGTTCATAATACTTTGTTACAATCCTCTGTACTACTTTGGTGTCAGTTATTTCTCATCTTTCATTTCTGATTTATTTATTTGGGTCCTCTGTCTTTTTTTCTTGATGAGTGTGATTAAAGGTTTGTCAGTCTTGTTTACTTTTCAAAGAACCAGCTCTTGGATTCATTGATCTTTTGTGTTGTTTTTTTAAAAATTCAATTTAATTTATTTCTGCTCTGATTTTTATTATTTCCTTCCTTCTACTCACTTTGTGCTTTGTTTCTTTGTTCTGTTTCAAGGTCTTTTAAGTGTAAAATTAGATTGTTTATTTGAACTTTTTCTTCTTTTTGTTTTTTTTAGATAGGCCTGTAATGCTATGAATTTTCCTTTTAGGATTGCTTCCCCTGCGTTCCATAGATGTTGGATTGTTGTGTTCTCATTTTAATTTATTTCAAGGTATATTTTGAGTTCTTCCTTGATCTCATTGTTGAGTCATTGATTGTTTAAATAATGTGTTGTTTAGCTTTCATGTCTTTGTGAATTTTTCAGTGTTCTTTTTGTGATTGATTTCTAGTTTTCATAGCATTGTAGTCAGAGAGGATGCTTGATATGATTTCAATCTTCTTATATTTATTGAGACTTGTTTTGTGTCCTAACACGTGGTCTATCCTAGGAAATTTTCCATGTGTACTTGAAAAGTATGTATAGTCTTCCCTTTTGGGGTCACATGCTCTGAAGATATCAGTTAAGTCCATTTAATATAATGTGTTGTTTAAGGCTGCTGTCTCCTTGTTTATTTTCTGCCTGGAAGATCTATCCTTTGAAGTCAATGGGTGTTAAAATCCCCGACTATGACTGTACTTTTGTTGACCTCTCCCTTTATGTGCATCAAGATTTGCTTTATATATTTAGGTGCTCCTATGTTGGGTGCATAAATGTTTATGAGGGTTGTATCCTCTTGCTGGATTGTTCTCTTTATCATTATGTAGTATCCTTCATTGACTCATACTGTTGCCTTGGTTTTAAAGTTTATTTTGTCTGATATAAGTATCACTACCCCAGCCTTTATTTCCTTTCCATTTGCATGAAATATCTTTTTCCATTCCTTTACTTTTAGTCTGTGTGTGTCTTTTGATCTGAGGTGGGTCTCTTGGAGACAGCATATATACAGGCCTTGCTTTCCTATCCATTCAGCTGCCATATGATTTTTGGTAGGAACATTAAAGCCATTTATATTTAAGGCGATTGTCGATAGATATGTATTTATTGCCAATTACTTTTTTAACTATTTCCCTCTGTTGTTGTTCTTCTTCTCCTTCTTGTTCTTGTTCTTCTTCTTGTTCTTCCCTCTCCCTCCTCCTCCTCCTCCTCCTCCTCCTCCTCCTCCTCCTCCTCCTCCTCCTCCTCCTCCTTCTTCTTCTTCTTTTTCTTCAAGCAAGCCCTTTTACATTTGTGGCAGTACTGGTTTGGTGTTAACAAACTCCTTAAGCTTTCTCTTGTCTGGGAAGCTCTTTATTTCTCCTTCAATTTTAAGTGATAGCCTTGCTGGGTAAAGTCGCCTTGGTGTAGCTCCCTGCTTTTAATCACTATGAATATTTCATGCCAATCCCTTCTGGTCTGAAAGTTTTCTACTGAGAAATCAAATGACAGTAAAATAAGAGCTCCCTTGTAGTTAGCTATCTGCTTTTTTCTCGCAGCTTTTAAGACTCTTTCCTGTTTTAAGCTTTTCCATTTTAATTATGATGTGTCTTGCTGTTGGCTTCTTTGGGTCTTATTTGGGATCCTCTGTGCTCCCTGGATTTGTATGTCTTTTTTCTTCATCAGACTAGGGAAGTTTTCAGTTATTATTTCTTCAAATAGATCTGCAATCCCTTGTTCACTCTCCCCTCCTTCTGCTTTTCCAATGATGTGGATGTTGTTCCACTTCATGTTGTCCCAAAGGTTCCTTAAGCTCTCCTTATTTCTTTTAATTACTTTTTTTGTTTTTTACTGCTCTGCTTGGGTATTTTTTCCTACCTTGTCTTCCAAATCTCTGATTTGATTTTCTCCTTCTTCTAACCTACTGTTTATTCCTTCCAGGGTATTATTTATTTCAGATATTGCATTCTTTATTTCTGACTGGTCTTTTTTTATGGTTTTTATGTCTTTTGTCATGCTGTTGAGTATCCTTATAATCATTACCCTAAGCTCACTATCTAATAAATGGCTTGCCTCCATTTCATCTAGCTCTTCTTCTGGAGAATTCTCTCATTCTTTCATTTGGGGTCTGTTTCTTTGTCTTCCAATTTCGGCTACTTATTTGTATTTGTTTGTCTGTATTAGGTAGATCTGCAAAAATTCTGGTGTAGGTCTTTGTCAGACACTGCTTGTGACTGGCCCTGGTCAACCTGTTTGGAGCTATCAACGATCCCCAGCATGTGAGTCCTTCTGGTAGGCCTGTTTGTGTGCAGGAAGAACCAGGCTGTGTACAAAGGCTGGATTTTACCAGCACTGGGCCCAGAAGAGGGTATGCTAAAGTCTCAAAGCTCCCAGAGATCAGCCTTTGCTATTAGACTTAACCACTGAATAAGAACATCCAGCTGTACTCAGCAGCCTGGCTTGAGCTCCACAGGGTGGGGCAAGAGTGATTCCTGTGGTGGGGCTATTGCTCTCCTCAGGCTCATGCCACTCAGATGGGAGTGCTCTGCCTGAGACAGTGACCTCTGCAGTATGGGGAATGACTCAGCACAGGGATCCTGGCACCTGTTCCTTCAGTTCTCTCCCGAGAGCCACCAGCCCCAGACTCTTCTCATGCATCTCTAGTCCATTCTACTCTCCCTCTGCCAGAATACAGGATAAGTGGCTGCAAATGAAATTTTCTGTATTGGCCCTTTAAGAGTCTCTCTGCATTTCTAGCTGTCTCTCCCTGATGGACAGAAACCTCACTGCTTTTCATAGCCGGATGTTATTTGGATTCCTTTCCCAGTTCTAGTGCTATAGTCTTGGAGCCCAGCTTGGGGTTTAGACCCCACACTTCTCAGGGGGAACACCCCAGCTTCCGAAATATCCCTAAGGGTCTTCAGCTGCCACCCATGTGACCCCAGCCAGCCCTCTAGTGCCTCCTCCATACTCCCTATGAGGCTCGTTATGGTGAAGTGGTTTCTTCCCTGTGTCCTTGGTTACAAGGTTTCTCTCCAGGTAGTGTTCAGTTGGTTATTCAGCATTATTTTTCTTTAATTTAGTTGTAATTCCAGTTTGGTCCAGTGAGGATGTTAGTGTAGCTTCCACAAGCATATACAATGGGCTAAAGTAGCTCATTCAATAAATGTTGCTTGGAAAATTGGACAAATGTGTGCCAAAAAATGAAACTATACCACCTTCTTTCACCGCACACAATAATAAATTCAAAATTGATTAGAGACTTAAATATTAGACCTGAAATCATAAAATTCCTAGAAAAAAAACATAGGCAATAAAATCTCAGACATTGCTTATAGAAGTCTTGTTACTGATATATCTCCTAAGGAAAAGAAAAAAGAAAAAAGAAACAAATGGGACTACATCAAATGAAAAAGTTTTTGCACAGAAAATGAGCCGTCAACAAAATAAAAAGACCCACAGAATGGGAGAACATATTTGCTCATAAGGGGTTAATATCCAAAATTTATAAATTATAGAACTTATAAAACTCAATACCAAAAAAACAAACAATCCAATTAAAAAGTGGGCAAAGGACCTGAATAGACCCTTCTCTAAAGACAACATATAGATGGCCAATAGACATATGAAAAGATGCCCAACATCACTAATCGTCAGAGAAATGCAAATTAAAATCAGGATTAGATATTACCTCACACCTGTCAGAATGACTTCCATCAATAAATCAACATGCAACAAGTGCTGGTGAGGATGTGGACAAAGGTGAACCCTTTTGCTCTGCTGGTGAGAATGTAGAATTGTGGGTAGTTGCAAGCCACTGTGGAGAGCAGTATGGAGATAACTGAAAAAAATTATATATGATCTGTTTTTTAACCCAGCATTCCTACATCTGGGAATTTATGAGAAGAAACCCATAATTGAAAAAAAGATAAGCACCCCTATGTTTATTGCAGTTATTTATAATCGCCAACATATGGAAGCAGCCCAAGTGTCCAAGAGTAGGTGAGAGGACAAAGCAACTGTGGGACATTTATACAATGGAATACTACTCAGTTGTAAAAAAGAAGAAAATTTTACCCTTTGCAGTAGCATGGATGGACTGGAGAACATTAGGCCAAGTGAAATATGCCAGTCAGAGAAAGACAGATACCACAGGATTTCTCTCATATGTGGAATCTAATGAACAAAATGAAGAAACATCAATGTGTGGTTGCCTCTCACTCACCCCCTGCTGGGGACCTGGCCCACAACCAAGGCATGTGCCCTAACTGGGAATTGAACCAGCAACCATTTGGTTTGTAGGCCAGCATTCAGTTCACTGAGCCACACCAGCCAGGGCTAACACTTTTATATATCTTAAATAAAGTGAAATACATTTATTTAGGAAAAAGCCCTTGGGAGACCAACATTTTGAAAAACCAACCTTTGCAATACACAAACCTCTTGTTAAATGTAATAATTTTAGTAGAATTGCTAAGTAGACAATTTTTACAATGGTAATAGTTGTAGAATATTGAAATGGATATAAATTTCACTGATATAATTTCTCAGCAGACAGTGGTTAAAATTAAGTCAACATTGGTTCCAAAATAAAATATCTATTTTAGAAAACTAGCACTTACTGTGTTTGGAAACTCATGATGTGAGTTTTGGGAAAAGCAGCTTTATATTTTACTAAAAGGAACTATTATGTAAGAACAATGACTTACAGCTTATGAATTGGCAGTGATCCAGTGATATCATGATAGACAAAGGAAGTGGGGCTTTCAAGCTTTTTACTTTAGAGAAAATAGATTTTGTTAATTGAATTCTTCTTTCAATTTTCTATAATATGTTTAAAAGAGAGGACAGGTTTAATTTTATAAGGCGAGAATGCAAAGGAAAGATGAGCTATCACATCCATCAACCGCAGTTGCCTAGAGCACCTTTTGCTTCCTTTATGAAGAAAAATATTTTCTTGTATTCAACCTGCGCATTCTGTATAGAATCCTCTCCACTGTGACAAGTACAGATGAAAAAGCTGTTTTCTTTACGGTCCTGGAGTTACAAAGCCAATTTGACTTTAGTGATCATTCTTTTTTTAACAGGACTCTACAGAGCCTAGAGCTTTCTATGTGACTAGTTCTGATTAAGTATAAGTCTGTGATTTTATGTGTTGCACTTCATTGTCAAGATACCATTAAAATCCTCATTGTGTGATTTCTCTGTATAAAAATCCCCAGAATTCCATCACACAGAAGTCTGTAACAGGCACTCTAGACTATGTGGCCTGAGGAATGCCTGTCTCAAAATCCCCTGAGGAATTAGTTTAAAATTGCAAATTTCTTAGCTTCTTCCATAAACGACGAACTCAGATCTCTCTGTTCTGGGAACTCATGTTTTAATTAGGTTCTCTATAATTCTTATTGATACAGATATTTGAGAACCAGCATTCTAAGGTTTGACAACAGTTGAAGGCTGCTTATTCTAGGAACAAAATAATGGACTTTGAAGTATCAAAGTCTCAGGTTTTTTCCTAGAGCAGCAATTTTTACCTTTTCATCTCATGGCACACAGAAACTAATTACTAAAATTCTGCAGTGCAGCAAAAATATATATTTTTTGCCAATCTGACAAAAAATAGGTATAATTTTGGTTCATTCACACTGAATGGTTGTTGTTGTCTTGGCTGTTGTCAGTTTTTTATTTGACAATCTAAGGGAAAGAGGTCAATGTCCCTGACTAAATAGATATTGCATGTTTTAAAAATTCTTGCAGCACACTGGTTGAAAATCACTGTTCTAGAGCAAATTACAGTGTGCTCCTACAGCATACTGGTTATATGACCCTAAGTGCATCACTTTAGCTCTCTGGGCCCTAGCCATCTCATGTGTGAAAGGGAGATAATAATACTTGTCTTGCAAGGTTGTGTCTACGATTCGGGAAGCAAGTGCTACATATAGGTAGTTCCTTGAGTTATTTAAGATCTGGTGCTTATTATTTACTTTTGTGCATGTTTTCTTTTATAACCCATGCTTATCTCAGTAGTAATATAATCTATTCTCTTATCATTTTCGAGTTGTGAAACTGCTCAGTTCATGGGGTTAAAAAATGAATCCGTTTCCCATATTTGTCTGCCTGTCGTCTCATTTGAAGAAAGGTTCATGGAAACTCGATGATCTTTTATTTTCTTTCTTTTTTTTTGCGAAACACTAGGAAACATTTGAGCCTATCCTGTCACTTAGACAAGCAATTAAACCATTACGTGCTGCAATTACAATTAAAGATTTTCAGCTGATAAAAGGCATGTACACCGCATTCTCATTACCTGATATTTTCTTGCCAACGCTCAGGAGTATCATGATTTTGATGAAACAAAAACAACTCAAGGAGCTATATTTGCTCAGTAACATCAACAGAATAGTTCAGGGAGTCTATTGCAATTCCCTTCTGTCCCATTCCATTTTTCCATCAAGCTATTTAAAGCTGTAGTGCTTGTTATTACCTCACAGAACAGGTTGGCTGCCAAAATCATTAGTAATTTCTGCTGATCCAGCATTGTCTGTGTGAAGCATCACATCCTGTTAGGCACATAGAGCTTTCCTTTTGGCAGTGAGCCAGTTGGATTTGATCTTAAGTTGACTCAGACCAGATCAGTCAATTCAAATCACTTTGTGCCAGCAGTGCCTGGCATATAATGTACTTGCTCTAAGTACCCATTATTTACAACAGCCTCTTAGCAGTAGCAGGATCAGACAGATGGCCCAGGGCCAAAGGACATCCCCTTAAGATTTGCTCCTTTTTGACTTATTGCTGCCTTGGATCACCCCTGTTTCCCAGCCCCATAAATGTCATCAAGACCAATCACCATTCTGATGCTTGGTCCATTTTAAACCATCCCTTTCAAGTATTTGCCTAATGCTGGAAAAAGAACTTTTCAATGGTTAGAAGCTTGATACCTCCTGGACACTCATCTGCTATGTGAATATGTTTAATAATTTTAAAAGCCCTTCTTCATTATATCAATTATGACAAGTTATGACTCTGCTTCAAGTAACAGAAAACCTGATCTAAACTGTCTCAAGTGGAACAGTGATTTATTGCTTCAACTAAATGAAAAGTGCAAAGGCTTTGGGCATGGCAGAATATAGAGATTAAAAACAATGTCATTGGATGCTTATTCCTCTCTCATGGTCTCGGTTCTGCCTCATTGGTTATAGATAGGCTTTCTACCCTAAATTCATAAAATAGCTGCACATGCCCTGGAATCTCACATTAGCTCAGCTTCCAAAACTGCAGAAACAGGGCCAGCCACTGTTTGAGCATTCCTAGCATAGTTCAGATTACACTCCATTCACTACATTTAGGCTGCATGCACCTCACTAAGCCCATCATTCTGGAGAAAGAAACAGGGTGCTGTGATTTATTTTGACAAACATTACATAACTACCTTTGGACCAAGGTTTGGTTATCTCTACCAAACTGCATGGACTAGTCATGCCGCATGCACTGAGAGTGTTGGGACAAGTTTCTAAGAAGAAATAAAGGTTCAGATGCCAAGAAAAGACAAAATGAATGACATAAATAAATGCCTTGGTCCTTGCAGTCAAACAAGTTACCATCTTAGAAGCTCCTGTCATTAAGCCACAACTGATTCCTTACATTCTATAGAACAAAACCTGTTTCTCTTTTCCTCACAACCTGTTGTTTCTTGAAGAAACAATGATGTTCTTTCTCCAAGCTGTAATAAATTTAGAATGGGCATTGATGTAATAGGATCCCTTAAGTTTTAATGCAAATTATAGTTGAATGAAAAGAAGTTTAGTATATAGAACAATGTGCTTAATTCCTGGAAGCATATCAGAATCACTTGATAGAGTATTGAAAACATAAAATGCCTGCGTATCAACCATACCTGATCCATCATCCCAGAATCCTGATGGATACGGCACAAGGTACACATATTTTTTGAAAGCTTCACAATAACTTTCCTGTGTAGCTTTATTCATAAAGCACTGATCTCTATAGAATGAGAGAAATGCTCTATCTATTATTCTCTATCTGCCCAAAGACTAACAAAAGGATTTTGCCTAGTACTAAATGTCATCTTTCAGAAGGGCAAGATAAACACAGGCTACTCATAGGGAAGTGAACAAGGTGAAATGGCCTTTTGAGAAACAAAAGTAACTGTCTGCATGGGTAAGAATAGACAGAAGCTAGAAGGGAAAAACCAGTATCCCATGAGTTGTTTCAGGCAAACTTTGGTACTCATTCATCCATCTATCCATTCTTTCAAAAAATATTTAACAAGCAAAAATAATATAGCAGGCACTGAGATGGATTCTAGTGTTGAAACGATGAGTAAAAATAGTCATGGATTCTGGATCTTACAGACCACAAACAAAGTGATTTAATAATTAGGAAATTATTAACTCATAAAACCCAGTATAGATGTAGGAAAGGATTTGAGTTTAAATGATTAAATGGCTCAGTGACATAAGTAAATATCCAGAAACTTTCTGTCTCTTTATTCTTCCATGTTTGGTGATGACTTAATCTCAAGCAGGTTACAATTTGTCTACTGTACTTTCAGAGGCTATGTCCAAACACAAAATATCCAGAGAAAAAAGAAGATTGTCTCTCCTCATGTCTCCATCACAGAAGTAAAGACAAGTTTTCCAGAATTATCCATTAGATTTCTTATATCTCATTGTCTGTGTTGAAGGTACATAGATATTCCTGCATCCATCATTGGGAAAAGGGGAAGGAATTATTATGATTAGCTTACTATTTTTAGATTATATGGATATTGACAAACAACTGAAATGTCTCCGGAAGACATTCATTAATAAATTGCAGAGACAAATAACAAATTACAAATGTGAAGGCGTATACCATGTTAGAAAGCCTCTACTAGAAAAATGTGATGTCTAGAGAAATTTTCCTGAGGAAGCTTAAGCAGACACCAAGAAAATGGGTAGCATCTCAATGAGTAAGGAGCAGACAGAGAAGCGTTTCAGAGAGAGAGGAGAACTTGTGAAAAACACTATGGCTGGATGATGTAGAATCATAGAACAATGGAGAGTCACAGAAATATCACTCCTTATGTAAGCTGGACAAAAAATAAATAAGGGAAGAAAATGGGATTGTTTCCAGGTGAAAGATACTACTACTTTGGCATGAGTTTTGGTGGTGAAAATGTAGAGAAGTGGACTGACAGGTATTTAGAAGGCAAACCTGAATTAAGATGGATTGGATATGGTTTGGGGGAGGGTTTCAGGGAGCGAGGAAATAGATGCTGTGCCAATGACTTCTGGGTTTGGGACTTGCTGAAGGAACTTGTAGTGAAGTGAACTGGTTCATATTAAGACTGTAGAATAAGAAGCACTAAGGTATCAAAAGAGAAGTAGCAACAAGGCAAACAGATGACAGAGGTAGTGCATCAGTGCTTCTCAAACCGGCCAGTGGCTCCAAAGCCTGGAGACTGTCTTTCCTTCTGTGAAAGCCTAGCCAAGCAGCTCATCACTCTCCCCAGAATTCAATGAATTTGGGTAAATAATCTCTCTTGGCCCAGATGAAAATATTAAGTGCCCACATAGGAGCTGTTCCCATGCAAACAGGACCTTATAATTAAGTTTGGGAGCACTCAGTGGAGGAACCATGGGCTACTCTGAGGCACTCTTAGCAAAAAAAAAAAAAAAATCCTCTTACGAGTGTGCATGCCATTTCATCTTTGGGCAGCATCTTCCATTAGCAAATTGCTAGAAGACATTGTAACACATAGTAGGCCCTCAATATAATTTGAAAACATAGATCCCTCAAATATATCATGAGGATTTTTCTTCCCCATTTTCTATTAATGATCTAATATGTTAAAGAATAAACTTTATTCCAATTTGCATGGCTACAAATGTCATTCTTAGCTAAAGATAGATGAACACTGTTTAGTTGGTCTAATCCATTTTTTAGAAAAAGAACGAGTTCCCTTCTTAAGACACTAAATATATTGCTAAGCATCAAATGTTATCTAATCCATCCATTCATCTGTGTTTCACATTTCCTCATTTCATTTTAAATCTCTTCTTTTCATCCTGCAGCTTTACACAATTTTGCCTCCTGACTGGTTATGCCACAATGTAGCTAACATTCAAAATAGCACAAGTACTCAACATAAGAGTAACTTGTAATCTCCACTCTGTGGGAACTGATGCTTAGAGTTCCCATTAACGCAGTGGGAAGTTATATGCTTAACTCCATACCCATTCAAATGAGGGTATATATATATAGAAGTATATATGGAAATCTACTCTAAAATCAAATATAATGATTTTTGAGCTTTTAGAATTAACTCTTTATTTAGATTATATCTTTTAACCAGATAGAAACTACTGCTATGAAAGTTATTTTATTATGTGTTCATATTTTGGTAGTTGTATGTGAAACATGATTTTTTAAAATCTGGTAAAGATGAATAAGAATTTATATCCTCTCTCTAGTGGTAAAGTAATTATGTGAATTTAAATAATTAGCAAGTTTACTGTTCAAATAGTCATAGTACAAACACACATACATACTCTCTTATTTGATATGGTCTCAATTAGTTTTTATTACCATTGTTCTAATCTACTGCTTAAGCCCTCTAGTTTCTCAGCTATTTCTAGCATTAAAATTAGTATTACCAATGACCCCCTCCCTGCCTCATTTTTTTTTTACAAAAAGATAAAAGGTATATTAAGGCATCAAAAGAAGATTAATGAATTTGAGAATTTTTCAAAATAAAATTATAGTGTCTTCTCTCTATGCTGAAGCCATATTGAATTCTACAAATTTTTTGTCCTCTTTTTCTTTTCTTTTTTATCCCTTCAAACCCTAACAATCAGTGTCCTGGGAGATCCCATTTGTAAGCAGTTTGGGACTTCAAAAGTGGCAAGCAACTTTTTTACCTGGGAATATTCTTACATTTGTTCAACAAGTTATTTATTGAGCAACAACATACCAGGCATGGTCCTGGGTGCTAAGGATATAGAAATGAATAAAACAGGAAAAAATGGAAACTAGTCTCATATTACAGAAGAAAAAAGAAAATGTATGATATCAAGAATGTGGAGCTCTGATATGTAAAAATAAAGGAAATTTATTTTAATTAAATAATAGATTATGCCAGTAATATCAAGAAAATAAAGAAACTAACATTTATTGATTAGCTATTATTTATCAGAAATCATATTAGATGTTTTTATGTACTTTAATACTCACAGCAATTTCAATATTATCAGCCTAGGTTTCTAATACATTCATATGCAGAGTTCTGGTACATACTAATTTGGTGAGCAACATCATTCTATAATGCTCTAGATATTTTTGTCACACACTTGAAACTGCTTTTGTCCAGGTGATGCATTTCTGGCTGATAATATTTAGCATTCTTTAAGTAAAAATAAAATAAAATACTAAGATCTGTTCACACTCTAAATGTTCAAATTTAGATGAAGTGTTTTCTTCTTTTGAGGCAATTAGGTAAAAGGAAAAAGGTAACAATATGTAGACTTCAAATTTTGACTTAGTGATGTGTTTGTGAATGGTTGTTTGGGTGGTGAATGTTGTGTGTATACAATGTGTATTTATGCTAATGATTTACACTGGAGAAGACAATGCAAATTATTCTGAGAATATTTGTAAAGAAAATGGACTTCCTAAATGACAAGCAGATGGTCTTACACAAAAGTGTGTCTGTGATTTGTGTAAGAGATTCCCTAGTGTTCTAAGTTCATGGAGCCTTACCCTTCACCTATACACAAGATAACCTCTAACCTACAGGAAGCATTTATAATAATGATTTTTTTTTTAGAAAAAAGATAACAAGCTCACATAAACCAGATTGTGCTCAGGTAGTGGGACAGATATATATGTATATATTAATAAAGGGTGAGGTACTTCTCAATTGTGATGGTTTTAACTAAATTATATCTTCTTTTATCTCTCTGAACTTTACTTTTACATCCTATAGACAATGGCAATGAAAAACTTAATATATGTGTTATTTTGAAATAATGCATATTTGAGAATAGTTTGAAGGGGTTCAGAACATGTTACCACAAAATATGTTGTTTTGACATATTGAATAATTTAAAGTGAAGGCCTCTAAGAAATTGCAGATACAGGAAAGTTTCTATGACTACCCCTTTCTAATTAAAAGTAGGTCATAAAATTTCCCACAGGAAAGATGCCCTCACTGTAAGAGGAAAAGAACATTCTTATCACAAGAGACTGGGAGTGAACCTCTACAAATAACCCTACTAAAATATCCCTTATCTTTCATTAGTTTCTCCCATATATTTCCTAGTCACCATTTCACAATTTATTGCCCTAGCCCAAACTCTTTTGTCTTATCACATCCCCACAATTTATTGTGCTTTGTCTAAATAGGTATATAACTTTTGGGGCCTCACAGCTTCTTTAGGTCTTTTTTGTTTTTGAACACTCCCACGTACACATAAAAACATTAAATAAAATGTGTACAACTTTTTCCTGTTAATATGTTTTATGTCAGCTTAATTTTTAGGCCCAGTCATAGAAACTTGGAGGATAGAAGGACTTTTTTTTTTCTTCCATCCAGCTATATCTGATGAGATCTTTGGTAACTCTTAATATATAGAATAAAGCTCAAACTTCTCAGGAAAATTTGATATTGGATATCCTTACCCACTGAGCATAACCTTTCTATTTTCATCTTTTTCATCATATCTTTTGAGCTGGTTATATATCCCAAGGACTCCCTCTGTTTCTTGGCTATTCTTCCCTCTCCAAGAAATGTTTTCCTTTAAGTTTAACAATTCCTTCTCATTCATCAACACCTTGTTCAAAATCACATCTTCCAGAAGTCTTCCACAACCTTCTTGTTTCCCATAGTGCGCCATTTATATCTTCATCTATATCTATACCTATACAACTGTCTCATTTAGAGTTTAGCAGAAATCCCTTTGAGCCTCCTGGTGAAACCCTTGAGTCCTGGATTTACTTAATACACAGTGGTTGTGGCACTCAATAATAACAAGAGGTATGTAAAAGCAAAAAGTGAGGCAACACAACATTTTTATCAAAATGTTCATTAGTTCCCAATATCTTTTTTAGGGGGGTGGGGGAGATTGACTTCCCATGTTTTCAAATATTTCCTTTACTCTTATAATGAACTCTGTTTCTATTATAAACTTCAGCTTTTATATCATTTTGATGAACTAATTACAGAGGATGAGTGTCAGCATTGGACCTCTATTGAAATGTAGTAATTTATTTTTTCCAATGACTTATATTTTCCAATAATTAAAAGTTTGTTTTAACTGCTCAGCAATTGACTGAATCCAGCTGTTTGTTTTGTTGTGTAAATGAGGCCCTGTTGTTTTTTTCCTTACTGTGGAATGAGGTTCCCTACTAATTTTAGATTATAGTGTTTATGCTTTGCTGTGTCTAGAGTCATCAACACAGACAGAGGAAGATGCACTTAGAATACACAGATGAAATCTCGCTTCTTTGCCTAAGTTATCTGGCATTGCTTGTGTTAGGAATGAGGCTGAACCTACATGGCTTGCATTTAATTTCTTAATATAAGTCTAAACTTGGAGAATCTTACAAACTATTTTTAAAAATAAGGGGAAAAAAACCCTAGAATATGAAATAAGAAATGCTGCATAGAAAGCTCAGCCAAGGAAAACTGTTGCCTTCTGCTTTTAACCCAAATGAATCAAACTTAATATTAGAAAGAATAGCTTGTGTAACTTAGAGAAGTTACAATAGACATACAATGGACACATGCCTACTAGAACCATAGGTTAAGATTATCCTAGGACTGAGGCCATTCCTTCAGCTACATCTTGCTGCATGTTAATTTTCATGGATTTGTAGAATTTTATACCTGGGAGGGAAAAATAGAGATTTTAGTCTACCTAGAGTGACTTTACTCTTTTTTAATGAATGAGGCAACTTAAAGACCACATAACTAAGGAGTAGCAGAACTAGGACTTAAATCCTTGCCCATATGATTACAAATTCCCAATTCTTAATCTTTCTAGCAGGTTTTTATTGTTTTGAAATGATGGCAGTCAGGTCTGCTTCTATAGAGTCTGCTGCCCCTTTCATGAAAAATATAGGAAATAAAAAGGATTATATATGCTGTATCTATTTCTACTCCTGTATTTTACTCTCTGGAATAATATATTTTCTAATTATTTAGCTTTAATTCCTTATTTTTAATTGACAAATATATACTGAACACTTTTTACATATAAATATTCAGGAATGGGCAAAAGTGGGATTTCAGTTTTGAGTATACAAAACAGTTTATTCGTGTATTATTGTTTAGTAATTATTGTATTATTTATTTATATTACAACTGCAAACTTACTTTTTAGGTTCTATGGTGATGAAATTATACAAAGTCTAATTCTTGACTCAAAAAGTTTACAATCTTATGGGGGACACTAGATATATATGCAAATAAGCATAATAAAATGCAGCATGTAAATATCACAAAATAAGTTTATTGAAAATGCTCTACTATTTGGATTATGATAATGAAGTGCCTTTAATTTCCTGTCACTATCTTTCTCTCAGGTTTTATATACTGCCTGCCTCTTTGGCAATGACTCTTTTAATGGCATTTTCCTCATACTTCATAAATTTTTAGCAACTTTGGGTTAATAAAATTTTCTTATTTGATTGTTTGAGCTTAATCCTGGTGCTTCACATTTTATTTCATTATTTTATTTTATTTTATTTATCTTTATTGTATGTTTTTACATTATCTTTTAGTCCCATTATACTCCCTCCCCGCAGGGACCACCACACGGAACTTCCAAGGCCCACACACGTCTTCTCCCCTTTCCTTGCTGCAGGCTAGTGCTAAATCTCCAGTGACTTAGAGCAAAAAGTGTGGAGAAAGTGGTGTGTGGGCTGCACCTTAGAGACCATTTGTCCCTTGCCTTCTCTTCTCTGTTAAATGAAGGAAAAGCGTAAGCATTTTCTGAGGAATTGGTTAAGCATAAATTCTTCTTCGCTATCCAAAACAAATGCCCAGCAAGTTGTCTACAACCTAAATGAAAATGAGTGGCTGCTCCCTAACTGTCCTCATAAAAGGAGCTCACCTCCACTCAGTTCCCTTCAGAATATGAGGCCACTGTTTCTGCTTCTGGCTGACCTTCTCCCTGTGCTTTCTCCTTCAATGCCTGTGTCTTCCGGAAAGATGGGCCCCTGATTCCAGACTCCTTCTAAAATAGCTCTCAGACCCAGGGGCACACAGGAGCAATCTTCCTTACTTTCCTGGAACAAGAAATGTAAGTCAGGCAGCAGGCTTAACCACCTTCTTCCTGCAAGACCAGCGCTTTGTTAGGCCCCATTCTCATTCCCCTTGCTCTTGTGCTACATGAAGAGACAAGGCCACTGCCTAATTAGAAATCTCTGAGAAACAATGCTATCTTCTTGTAAGGCCCGGAATTGCGCTGAGTGATTCTCTCAAAGTACCCTCCCTCCCATAGTGTGAATTTGGCAAGCAACCCATTTCTCTTCCCAAAAGTCATTTTTCTCTTTCCTTTACCCTCTCTGTCAACTGGAGGGGCAGGGACAGGGAGTTTGTAGGGAGTTTGCACTAGAGCCAGTGCCCTGACCTGTCACCTCACAATAAGCCGTTTGCAAAGTAGGCTGTGCCCCAGAAATAGGTCTTGGAAAATAAAAGGTAAATTATTCTGTCAGTTTAATTTCTTCTCTGTAGACCTTAGTGAGAGAATAACAGTCTCCCAAAATTCCAATCAACATCCTATTATAAGTGTAATAATAAAAATGCAAAGGAAGTTCTTTTGAATTTTTTTAAAAGGAAGCTTTCTATTAGATGAACTAAGAAAACTATTCTGAATTAAAGGAAGTAGCACTTAAAGCAGTTTACCATCATGCATATATAGTTTTTAAAAGTTTAAATCAAAAAGTAAATTCAGTTAAATAAATATACATAGGTATACATGCAGATACATACAAATAAATAAAATTACATCTATATTTATCCATAGAAATCTATATCTATATATATAACCTATCTATATATCTATATACATACAATAATAATAAAATGTATACAAATTTTATAAAGCAACTATAGCATCCTGAAAAGATCTGGAAAGATAGTTACTAAATTCTTATTAGTATTTGCCTCTTTAGTGAAGATTGCTAAGAAAGGTATAGGAATTGGGGACTTTTGTTTCTTTCTGTGTTTCTTAAGGAAGGCAGTAATTCTGTCCTTAAAAACTGTTCAGAGTAAAATATCTTCAGAATAATAAGTTTTATTCTATTTTATTATGTCTTAGTAAGTTTGTTTTCTTATACTTTTGAATAAATTAATATACTCTTTTGTCACATATTTTAAAATATAATTAGTGGTTGTTTCTTTCTCTCCAACACATCTTTTCTCCTCTAACCTCTCTTGGAAACTTTCCCTTCTCCCAGGGTCTCCTGCGGTCTCTGTTAAAAGAAATAGGTAGGGTTTAATTATTTAACAACTACACATAACAATTGAAGTGTTGCTTGTTAAAACAGATTTTGTCTTTCACTTCACTAACAGTTGCTTCACCCTCCAACCCCATCTTACTGAGAAAAGCTGAATAAGCTGTGAATTTCTATTGTTGCAAAATAGTGCTTACTTTCTAGAATAAAACTATACCAAACTGATTCAAATTGATTTAATTTCTCTTCAGCTATTTCACCACAGCAACAAATAATAAATTATTAATGTAAGTAGCAAATAAGTTGAATAAAAGTAAATCAGACAGAGGAATGGACTAAAAGTCTATAATAATCCTTGGCATTTCTTTTGTAAAGGAGAATTTGATTTTCTTTTAATTGTGGAAAGCTCTGAATCTTATCCCCAGTTATGCTGAAATTAATATTAAATTAATACTTGTTGAAAACTTTGTCATTAAACTTGTTTCTCCCATTGATTCCTCCAACTCCACCCACCCAACTTTGGTGTAGTTATGATTTTAAGAGAGAATAATGGATTTGCAGTAACTGTCAGAACTTATGTCCTTATGAGCACTTACTAGATAATTAGTTTTGGGCAAGTCATTTCATTTTACTTCTCAAAATCTGTTCTCATCTTTCTAGTGATGAAATGGCACCAATGTTACCAGAGAGTGGACCTTGACTCAACAACCTTGGTACTTGAGTTACGGTGAAGAGAGAATTCAGAGCCAATACTCATATACAAATGAAACTTTATTTAGAAAGTCACAGAGATAGAGAAGTGAACCAATTGGTCTGTGTGTCCTCAGGAAACAAGTTACAGAGGCAAAAGAATTGCCCTTGGAACTTAGGAGAAAGAAAGCAAGGATATTCCTGCCCTATGGAAAGGAGAGCATGGGGTAAGGCACAGCCATGGTAGAGAAGAGAGAACAAGAATGCTTTGTCCTTTACCCTAAAGACGTTAAGGGCTTTTGGGGCAGGAATTTTAGGGGAGGTCACAGGGAATTATCTCAATTGAATGTTCATCAGCTTTTCAGGTGTTTCCTTTCAGGGCTGTGGTTCCACTGATTTTTTTCAATCCTAGGGTAAGAGGGTCATTAGTCATCACAGCTGTTCCTGGCATCACCCAACCTGGTCTTGCTGCTTTCTGGGCCTGGAAGTGAAACACAACGGAGGCCTACATGTCATCTCTGTTTTGACCAAAATTCTGTCCCTGTGGTCAACAGGCACAAGGCTTTGTTTCTAAGATTATTTGAACTGAGTCAGAACCTTATTCTCCTGATGACTTTTTAACTCTGAATTAAGTTTGAGTAAACCAAACTCTGAAGTTACAAAACAGTGACAGTGGTTAGAAATACCAGTTAATAGAATGTAGAGTAATAGTAATGGAAAACCAACAGAGGAGAATAGAGTAGTAGAGTTACATATATATATTTATATATACATATGTGTGTGTGTGTATATAATTTATTATAGGCTAATGACAATCCATAATTCAATGAACTAAGATTTGCTTTTTCCATTACTGGTAATAGGTATTTTCATTTTTGCATATCCATAGTTATATAAGGGCACAAATTATCATTTGTTTTTTGAGCCCATGTTATTGGTGGATCTCTGTCTGATTTTCTCTAATGATTAATATTTCATGAAAACATATTTCTAGAAATGTAATACTTTACAAAGTTTCAGACCCACTAAACAAGTTTACTATTTACCTTGGTTTTGAACTTTCACTTACATGTTGTCCTTAGTCATTTCCACCAAATTTTAGTTTTACCAAATTGACAACTAAGAAAAAGTACTCAGGGAAAAATTTTTAAGAATGGTCATAAGAAGCCCTGCTTCTTGAATATGATTATTTAATACATTGTTTTTACAAGAAAACCGTCAACTTATTTGCAGTGCTTTTTGAACTTCAGTATACATGAGATTTTAATTCAGTAAATTTAGGATGCATCCCAGGAATTTTAACTTTTAACAAACTTCCAAATAGCAACAGGCGGGTCATGGACCACACTGGAGTGACCTTTGATTGATTGCCTTATCACCTGTATCCTAGAGTATGACACAGTGCTGGTATTTACTAAGAAATTAATCAAATGTATAATCAAAAGTGTTAATAAAATCAGGGAAACGTAAAGTATTCATTCATTTACTCAGTGACTCATTGTTTCAGCACTCAATGAGGGGCTGACATGTACTGGACATCTACCTACCTACCTCCCTACCTACCTACCTACCTACCTAGATAAAACAGATACATAGATATGTAGTTGACCCTTGAACAACTTGAGGGTTAAAGGAGCCAAACCCCTCACAGTGGAAAATCTGTGTTTAAGTTTTGATGCCCCAAAAACTTTATCAACAGCCTACTTTTGACTGGAAGCCTTACTGATAACATAGTCAGTTAATGCATATTGTGTACATTATATGTAGGATATATTATATTCTTACAATAAAGTAAGCTAGAAAAAAAATGTTATTAAGAAAATCAAGGAAGAGAAAATACATTTATAGTACTGTATTGTATTTATTGATATTATAAATTTATGTCATCTGTTTACAAGATTGAAAAAAAGCCCACATATAAGTGAACCTCTATAGTTCAAACAGGCGTTGTTATATCTATCTATCTATCTATCTATCTATCCTTTTATATCTATCTATATCTATATCATTTATCAAGGGGGAGGTAAGGAGAGAGGAGAAAAGGGTGGGAGAAAAAGGGATGAACAGAATGACCGACATCTATGGACATTATATCTGGAGAAAACACTTTGTGTATCCCCCATGTTTCCAAAGAGCATGAAGTCTAACAAGGATGTTAGGAAAATAAAAACAGAATTTCAAGATACTATTCAGATGTTATTAATGTGGTAAGTGCACAGAGAAGTGACAACAATGAAAAATACAAAATTAATATACTGCCTCATATATAATTACTACATGGATGAGTTTTTGTGAAAGTTGCTAAAGTATTCAAGGCAACATATATGCAAATAATTATAAGTTGCTTCCCTTTTTTATAGAGATATCTAGGTCTCCTCAGCCCCACTCAGTATGCTAACACTCCAGGGTAGCAAACTAGATATCTCTGTCTGATTTTTCATAGAAGGAGGCATGTGTTGTCTATCTTTGTGGCATGAAAGCTGCAGGGCCTGGGGCTGCATGCTAATGACTTTCTACTCGGGTTTTTAGAATCTTTTTCCTTCCAGCTGCAGTAGCTATTAAATAATTGGTGAAGCTGCCAGAAGTAATCAAGACCCCTGTCCTGAGGTGCCCAAACAGAGTTAATCTCTTTACCGAGCATGCAAAATGCATATTGTGATAGAGTTATCCTTAAAAATTGCCTCACTGTATTCTTATTATTTGAAAACTATAAATATATTTTATTAATACTTAGAATAGACAGTATGACCTTTTTTATGGGTTCCCAGAAATCCTCAAATTTGACATAACAGTGGACTTTGGGAATACAAGGTTCATGGAATGTATACATATCAGAAATTCAGTAATAAATAACTCAAAGTTTTTCTTTTTTTTGATACAGGTTTTTTTCCTTAAAGTGTAGTGGTGTTTTATTTGTGCAGTATGTATAGTACAAAATAATGAGCAGTAAAAGAAAGAAATTTTAATCTACTGTATATCGATCAAAGGTTCATCTAGACTATACTAATGGAGATATATTTAGTGTGGCATTGTCCACACAATGTGTCTATTTCTACATTACTATTTGATATCATAGAGTATGTGTCTTTGTGTAAGAAAAAATGAAAAGCCAAAAATAAATCAATTTATCTTGCTGTCAGTACCTTGAATTTTGAATTTAATAAGTGCTAAACAGAATAAGAGTTGAATATAGCAGACCTAATGGTCTATTTGAAAACCACCAGCCACTTTTTGTTCCCTATCCTATAAATAAGTCACATTAAATTATTCCTTCTTCTTGAATACTTTCCACACAGAGTTTGTATTTTGAGACACATTTTGGCTGGAAGATTTTAGAAGCCTTTAATAGGACAATCTTGTAAAAATAAAACCAATCCAAGTTAAGAAAATGATAAGGGACTGGTCAAAGCACCATCAGCAGCACAAGCAGTGTTTGCAGCACACCCTGCGCTCTCCACAGAGCTGGCAGCTGAGTCTGCTGCAGGAAAACGCCGCCCAGTCCAGCCATCCTCTACTTCGAACTTTACGTGTAGGAAAAAATATATAATGCCTCTAAAAGCTCATAGCACCTTACAGTCTTCTTTTTCAAGATGTTTAAAACTGTCTTAAGAAAGGGTGATGGCTGCTTGGGATTTATGATTATTACTCGTGGGCTTTATTGCACATTCTGCTTTCACGCTGAGCATCCACACTCACCCTCCAGAAAGCATCTGGGGGCAGGCACATCGCTTCAAGTTGTTTTGGCAATAATTTATCTCGCAGTCTGACTCCATTTTTCTGCATGTATTACGTAGAATTTCTCTGGATCATCAAACATATTTATTGATAGGAGAAAATTGTCTTTATGAGTGTTTCTATAATGAAATAGGATGAGGGATGTGTAAAGTCACTGGCAGTTGCAGTTCAAGCGGCGCTCTTCAGGAAGAGATAAATGGGAATGTTTTTATGAACAAAAAATAAAACTAAAAATAGACGAGATGTCCTAATATCCACTGTTCAATAACATATAATCATATTGTCCTTTGTGAATGAAGAGGGCACTGCAGATTCTTTCTTGTTGCCAAATATGTTCACAGTTGAAAGATACTAGCATTATATACCTCTTCCTTCATATCGTCACAGCCAGGACGGTGACTACTCTCACAGACATTAAAACTTCTTCTGTGGTTGTTACCGGGGTACTGAGTCCTGATTTACTGAGATCTTCCCTTGCATCCCAATCCCTGTCCTCCACAGACTTCGACAAAAGAGGAACTAGATCTATAGTTTAATACTGATGACGAGAGAGCCATCATCTCTGGGGCACTGGCTTGCAATAAAGGTTTTTGCCTTGTTGGCCACGTACCATATCATTTTGCTGCCTGCTAATGCCTTGCTCCTATATCTTTTCTCTTTTAATTTGCATTTAGAAGGGGTAGCAACCTTGCTTGGCAAAGCTAACTGCTGATGTAGCTAATGACAAAGCTCCATGTCATCACTTGAATCTCAAAAATTAGAAGAAAACAGATAGCATTTTTTTCCTAAAACCAAAACCTATTTTAATTTTGTCAAAATTGTGAGAGTTATCCCAATATGAATTATGTTACAGTCTTCAAATGTATGTAGAAAAGTTAAATTTGAAAACTACAAGGGTTGAAAAGGAGTTGACTAAATGAGAATAAAGACAGTAAATAGACAATGAGAAATATAGACACTTGGCATGTTCTATAATAATAGAGAGTTTAGTATTTTATTTTCCTTAATTTAAGATTGGAAAAAATTAGTTCAGATACATGCAACTCATATAAAAGAAGGTATGGAAACCAAACCTCCCATTGTACTAGCTAAGGATTAATATATCAAACTATTTTATTTAAGCACCTGCCCGGTGTGAAAGAATAGGTTAATTAATAGTTAAAAGAGTGATCTGACATAGTTCTTGGCTTCACTGAGCTTATAGTGTAATTGAATATATGTGTCCATATCCTTTCATGTTGTAAAGGATGCGCACCACTCTTTCTCTATGATTTTTGTCATTAAGGCTATGATGGCATAAATATGTCTATGAATTCACTAATGTCTTCTACCTAGAGAACACCACACTAAGCAGGAAATCAGAAATTCCAAAATATGAGTTTAAGGCTCTCAGACAATTGTAAATTTCTCTTTGAGGGACTTTAAAACCAAGGGACCATACAACATTAATGATGCTAACTGTACATTTTGAACATAAACTATCTCTTCACCTCCCCTTTTTATGTATCTATATACAGATAAAAATCACACACACATAGTTATGTGTGTGTGTATATATACATATAATATATGTACACATTATATATATGTATATGATACACACACACACACGATTCAGGTAGCAGGTAGGATCAGTCAAAGTTAGTGAATACCAAAGTTGATATAAAAATCTTCAAGACTAAATATTATTTTACTTCAGTCATCTTCTATGCTGTTTGAAACATCCTTTCTAAACTTCTCGTCTTCTTGAGAATTGTGTTTTATCATTTATTTCCTTTCTCCTGTATCTTAAACATCTGGTTCTCAAAATGTCTCAATATCAACATTTTTAAGTTTCTCTCATCTTGTAGTAAAAAATTCCAAAATACCTTCTTGGCCCTACATAACTTTATAGGGATTATTTCACATTTCATTGTCAAGCGTCTTGAAAGAGTTCTTTTGCTTAGAGTTTGCACCTCCTCATTTTTTTTGCACATACAACTTACTATAATATGGAATTTACCTCCCCAGTTCCAAAGCATACACTTTTCATTCTCTCTTTAATTTCTTGTGAGGTATTTCAATCTGCAAGTATTCTCTCTTTGTTTCCTGGGTACTACACTTGTTTTTTTCTACCTTTTTGGTGGAAAGAGGTACCTAGTATTCTCAGTTCCTTTTAGAGATTCTTTTCCCTCTGTTTGCAGCCATGGCGGAACACATTATCATTGCTGCCTCTTTTGAGGCCTGGACCTCAGGACTCTGGCAGGCAGCAAGAATACATCCTGTGTGGTGTGAATTGGTCTTGCCCAGTCAGCTGGGTTGGGGCAGTTTTAGAATGTGGCTGCCTGGTTATCAGGGTTCCAAGTTCTGTTGCATTCTATCATCAGGTAGTGAGGTCACTGCTCAGTGTAGTGAGGTCATTGCCTATCTCCCTACCCCAAGCATCTCTTCAGGCAAGAGCAGTGACTTCACTTCTGCTTTTTTTTCAACATTCCTTTTTTACTGAATTTTTTCCATTCCAATTTATCCCCCTATGTCCCCTCCCCTCTGTAGTCAGCACACTGTAAACCATGCCCGTGAGTAATTTTTCTTTCTTGCTGGATGCCTTATCACCCCAACCCTCCCTCCACAATATCATCCTGCTTTTTTCTGTGAGTCTTACTCTGTTTGGCCTGTTCATTTTGCTCTTTTGATTCCACATACGAGTGAAATCATATGGAATTTGTCTTTCTCTGACTGGCGTTTTTTTTGTTTTTTGGGTTTTTTTTTTTTTTGGCATAATGTTCTTCAAGTCCATCCAGGTCACAAAGGGTGAAATTTTCTTTTTTTACGGCCAAGTACTATTCCATTGTGTAAATGTCCCATCCTTGTGTTATCTACTCATTTACTGATGGACACTTGGGCTGCTTCCATATCTTGGCAATTGTGAATAACATTGCCATGAACATAATGGGACCTGTGTTCCTTTGAATAAGTGTTTTGGGTTTCTTTGGATATATTCTTAAAAGTAGGATCATGGGGTCAAAAGGCAGATCCAGTTTTAATTTTTTGAAGTATTTCTGTACTGTTTTCCACAGTGGCTGTACCAATCTACATTCCCACCAATAGTGCAAAAGGGTTTCTTTTTCTCCACAACCTTGCAAGAACTTGTTGTTTGTTGATTTATTGATGATTCCCATTCTGATTGGTGTGATATAATACCTCATTATGGCTTTAATGTGCATTTCTCTGATGATTAGTGATGTTGAACATCTTTTCATATGTCTTTTGGCCATCTGTATGTTCTCTTTGGAGGAGTGTTTATTCAGGTCCTTTGCCCACCTTTAACGGGATTTTTCTTGGTGTTGAGTTTTATAAGTTCTTTATAAATTTTGGATATTGACCCCTTAACAGATATATCAATGAATATGTTCTCCCATTTCTTGGGTTGTCTTTTTATTTTGTTGATGGTTTTCTTTGCTGTGCAGAAACGTTTTCTTTTGGTATAGTTCCATTTATTTAGTTTTTTTTTTGTTTCTCTTGCTGGAGGAGATATATCAGATAAATTATTGCTACAAGCAATGTCAGATTTTACTGCCTTTGTTTTCTTCTAGGATTTTTAAGGTTTCAGGTCTACCATTTAAGTCTTCAATTTATTTGAATTTATTCTTGTGTGGGAGTAAGAAAGTGGTCTAGTTTCACTTTTTTTGCATGTATCTGTTCAATTTTCCCAACATCATTTATTGAGTAAACTATCTTTCACCCATTGTATGTGCTTGCTTCCTTTTCAAATATTAATTGTCTATAAATGCATGGGTTTATTTCTGGGT
The DNA here is from genome assembly GCF_021234165.1 of Pteronotus mesoamericanus. NCBI lineage: Eukaryota > Metazoa > Chordata > Mammalia > Chiroptera > Mormoopidae > Pteronotus > Pteronotus mesoamericanus. Next base: position 25,143,771 of record NW_026555245.1, on the reverse strand, counting down.
TCCCTATTCTCTTCCATTGATCTACGTGTCTATTTTCGTGCTGGTACCAACTGCTTTGATTACACTGGTCTTATAGTATTGTTTGATAATAGGTAGCATGATTCCTCCAACTTTGTTCTTCTTTCTCCAGATTGCTGTTGCTATGTGGGACCTTTTGTGGTTCCATATAAATTTTTGAAATATTTGTTCTAGTTTTGTGAAATACATCATTGAAATCTTGATAGCTATTGCATTGAATCTATAGATTACTTTGGGTAATATGGACATTTTAATGATGTTAATTATTCTTATTCATGATACAGTATGTGCTTCCATTTATTTGGATTTTCATTGACTTATTTTTCAGTGTCATAACTTTCTAAGTACAGGTCTTTTACATCCTTGGTTAGATCTATTTACAGGTGTTTTATTCTGTTTGAAGCAATTGTGCAGGTAATTATTATTTTAATCTCCCTTTCTAATAATTCATTATTGGCATATAAAAGTGCAACTGTTTTTTGGATATTAATTTTGTATCATGCCACTTTGCTGAATTTATTTATCAGTTCTAGTAGTTTCTTGGTGGAATATTTAGGGTTCTCTATATATAGTATCATGTCATCTGCAAATAAAGACATGCAAATGCTGATGACATTTTTAGTTCTTCATTTCTAATTTCAATGCCTTTTATTTCTTCTTCTCTGACTGCCATGACTAGAACTTCCTGTACTATACTGGATGAAGAGAAGGGAAAGTGACCACACCTGTCTTGTTCCTGACCTTAAGAGGAACACTTGTAATGTTTGTCCATAGTGTGTAATGTGACCATTGGGTTTGTGATATGTTGCTTTTATTATAGTTCAATATGTTCTCTCTATTCTCACTTTGCTGAGAGTTTTTATGATAAATCAGTGCTGGATTTTATCAAATGGTTTTTTTGCATCTATTGAATATAACCATGTAGTTTTTATCTTTCATCTTGTTTATGTGGTGTATCACATTTATTAATTTGTGAATGTTGTACCAACCTTACATTCACAGAATCAATCCCACTTGATCATGGTGTATGATCTTTTTGATGCATTGCTGTATTTTGGTTTGATGATATTTTTTGAAGATTTTAGCATCTATTTTCATTTGAGAAATTGTCTTAAAATTTCCTTTCTTCTTTTTTCTTAGTGTCTTTATCTGGTTTTATAATTATAAAATGCTGGCCTCATAAAAGGAGCTTGGCAATCTTCCATCCTCTTGAATTTTTAAAAATATTTTGAGAAGGTGAGGTGTTAATTCTTCTCAGAATGTTTAATAAAATTCACCTGGGAAGCCATTCTGTTCAGGGCATTTTTTTGTTGGGAGTTTTTTGATTACTGCTTCAGTTTTACTAGGTGTAATCTGTCTGTTCAGATTCTCTGATTCTTCCTGATTTAGCTTTGGAAGATTGTATGTTTCTAGAAATGTATCCATTTCCCCCAGGTTGTCCATTTCTTGGCACATAGTTGTTCATAATATTTTTGTACAATCACTTGTATTTCTTCAGTGTCAGTTGTTATTTATCATTTTCACTGCTGATTTTATAAATTCAGGTCCTCTCTTTTTCTTGATGAGTCTGGTTAAAGGTTTATCCATCTTGTTTATCTTTTCAAAGGACCAGCTCTTAGATTCATTGATCTTTGTATTGTATTTTTAGGCTCTATTTCATTTACTTCTCCTCTGATCTTCATTATTCCCTTCCATCTGCTCACATTGGGCTTTCTTTTATGTTCCTTTTCCTTTAAGTGTGAAGTTAGATTGTTTATTTGAGCTTTTTCTTGTTTTTTGAGATAGGCCTGTAATGCTATAAATTTCCCTCTTAAGTTTGCTTCCCGAGTGTCCCACAGACTTTGGATTGTTGTATCCTCATTTTCATTTGTGTCAAGGTATTTTTTGCTTTTATCCTTGATCTCATTGTTGACCCATTCATTATTTAATAACATATTATTTAGCTTCCATGACTTCGCATGTTTTCCATTGTTCTTCTTCTGGTTGAGTTTTAGTTTTATAGCCCTGTGGTCAGAGAAGATGCTTAATATGATTTCAATCTTCTTAAATTTATTGATGTGTCCTAACATGTGGCCTAGCTTAGAAAATGTTCCATGTGCAAGTGAAAAGTATGTATATTCTTCCTTTTGGAGATTACATACTCTGAAAATATCAATTAAATCCATTTGATATAGTGCGTCGTGTAAGTCTGCCACCTCCTTGTTGACTTTCTGAATGGAAGATCTATCCATTGAAGTAAGTGAGTGTTAAAATCCCCTATGATGACTGTGTTTTTGTCTACCTCTCCCTTTATGTCCATCAAGATTTGCTTTACATATTCAGGTGCTCCTATTTTGAGAGTGTAAATGTTCATGAGGGTTGTTATATCCTCTTGTTGGATTGTTACCTCTACCATTATGTATTGTCCTTCTTTGTTTCTTATTATAGCCTTGTTTTAAAGTCTATTTTGTCTGATATAAGTATTGCTACCCCAGCTTTTTTTTCTTTTCCCTCCTTTTTTTTCTTTTTTCTTCTTCTACCTCTTTTTAAAGCAAACCATTTAACATTTATTGCAGTACTGGTTTGGTATTAACAAACTCCTTTAGTTTTCCTATTCTAGGAAGCTCTTTATTTCTCCTTCAATTTTAAATGATAGTCTTGCTGGGTAAAGGAGCCTTGGATGTAGGTCCTTGCTTTTATCACCTTCGCTATTTCATGCTAATCTCTCCTGGCCTGCAATCTTTCCATTGAGAAATCAGATAATAGTTAAATGAAAGCTTCCTTGTAGTTAACTATTTGCTTTTCTCGTGCTGCTTTTAGGATTCTCTCCTCTTCTTTACAACTTGACATTTTAATTTTGATATGTCTTGGTATGAGGCCTCTTTGGGTCCATTGTGTTTGGGACCCTTTGTGCTTCCTCACTTGTGTGACTTTTTCCTTCACCAGATTAGAGAAGTTTTTGATTATTATTTCTTCAGATAAATTCTCTATACCTTTGTAATCTCTTCTCCTTCTGGTATTCCCATAATGTGAATGCTTCATGTTATCCCAAAGTTTTCTTAAGTGCTCCTCATTTTAAAAAAAATCTTTTGTCTTTTTGCTGCTCTGCTTGGGTGTTTTTTTCCTACCCCATCCTCCAAATTGCTGATTCAGTTCTCTGTTTCAACTAACCTACTGTTTTTCCTTCCAGTGTATTATTTATTTCAGATATTGCATTATTTATTTCTGACATGTCCTTTTTTATGGTTTCTATATCCTTTTTCATGTTGTTGACTATCCTTATAATTATTACTCTAAACTATCTGATAAATTGCTTGTCTCCATTTCATTTAGTTTTTCTTTTGAAGAATTTTCTTGTTCTTCCATTTGGGTCTGTTTCTTTGTATTCTTATTTTAGCTGCTTCTTTTTATTTCTTTCTGTGTATTAGGTAGATCAGCAAAGATTCTGGTGTAGGGCTTTGTCAGATGCTGCTTGTGACTGACACTGGTCAACCTGTTTGGAGATATCAATGATCCACAGCATGTGACACCCTCTGCTGCAACTGTTTGTGTGCAGAAAGAACCAGGCTGTGTAACAAGGCTGGATGTTATCAGCAGTGGGCTCAGGGGAGAGTGTGCTAAAGTCTCAAAACTCCCAGAGATCTATGATTGCTCTAAAATTAAATTACTGATATAGCCTCTAACTGTACTCAGCAACCTGGCTGAAGCTCCATAGGGTGAGACTATTGCTCCCCATCAGGCTGATGCCACATGGAGGGGAGTGCTCTGCCTGAGAAAGATGGCCTCTGCAGTATGGGGAATGACTCAGCCCAGGGATCCTGGTTGTTGATCAGCTGTCTCCCCAAAGTCACCAACCCCAGACTGTCCTCACATATCTCTAGTCCACTCTGCCCTCTCTCTGCTGGACCCTGGGTACATGGCTGCAATTAAATTTTTGAGTGTTGGCCTTGTAAGAGGCTCTCTGCATCTCTAGGCATCTCTTCCTGGCAGACAGAAACCCTATTGCTTTTTATAGCTTTATGTTATTTAGGTTCCTTTCCTGGTTCTGGTGTTCTAGGCTAGGGAGTCATCTTGAGGTTTAGACCTCACACTTCTCAGGATGAACCCACTTGTTCCCTGGCTGCTGAAATATTCCTTTTAGAACTTCAGCTGCTGCCTGTGGGAGCTCAGTCAGCCCCCTCATGTCTCTTCACTCCCTACTAGTCTCATTGTGGTGAAGTGGTTTCTTCCATGTGTCCTTGCTTATAAGACTTCTCTCCAGCTAAAGTTCAGTTGGTTATTCAGGATGATTTTGCTTTAATTTAGTTGTAATTCCAGTTTCATCTTGGGAGGAGTTAGTGCAGCTTCCTCTTACTCCTCCACCATCTTGGGTCTCTTTGATTCTAACTTTCTAATTAACATCTCTTTCTTCTGTTCTTTCTTTCACAGTCACTGCTACTACTTAGTCATGCCACCTGTATTAATTGGCAAACCTGTTTCCTGACATAGCTAATAGTAAAACACCATGCTATGAGTTTTGACTCATATTTATAGAGTCAAAACAAATCTGGGTTAGAGTCTAGTTTCTAATAGCTTGAGTAACCCCCTAACTTTATTAAATCTCAATTAGGGCTTCAGATTAAGAAAAGAGAAATAATACTTATTAAAATCTTAGGATAGTCCCTATCACAATAAAGGTATATAATAATACCTTGTCTTTTTATTAAGACGTTTTTACTCTGCTTCCACTATTACTTGTTTCCAATATATCCTCCAACCTTAATGCAGAATTATATTTCTAAAACAGTTAAGATTGTGAAAATCTTTTCTAATATTTAAAAAATAATGTAAACATTCTACCAATCTTAGAAGGTTTTATATCCATCCAAATATCTTAGTATAGCTGAAACCCACCCCACATTTCAAATGTTGTGCTTTGGTTTTACAGAAATGCTTACTGTATCTCTGAGGTATCATGTTTTCTTGCCTCCACTTATCTTTGTACAAGATTCTCATATTACCAGAACTCTTTCCTTCATTCAACCAAATATCTAATTAGTCTTCAGAATTTGATTTGCGCACTTTTATGAACCTTTCACTATTGTTCTCTTATTCAGTCTGCACCCAGGACTGTCCTACTTATTACCATAATACCATGTATATACCTGCATATAAACTCTTCTGTCAGTACACTATATTCTTCTAACTGGACCTTCAATAGTATGCTTTTAATTAATGAGGCCAATCTGAATTAATTTTTAGACAAACTGGCTCTGAGGAGTCTTATTTGCCTTTCCATTGAGTTTATCTATACTGGTTCTTCTTTCACTTTACCCTACCCTCCCTTTTCACCTGATCTTGTGCTGAGTGACTTTTTTTTTTGGTTCCCCCACATGAAAAAAGTCCTCAAAGGGATTCATTTTGCTGATGTGAAAGAGGTGAAACAAAAAATGACAGAAGCACTAAAAGACATCAAAACATGACTTGAGCGATGAAAAAAATGTCTCAATAGTTGTATTACATCAAATGGAGTGTGCTTTGAAGGTGACTGAAGTTTAAACAGGAACTTTACTATTTCTAGCTAAGCAAGTCTGGAAAATGAAAATGGCAAAACTGCCATTTAGATAAAGTGTTGTTTTTTTTCAGATTAAAGTCAGCTTCATATAAAAAGTAAAATAAGGTTAACAATGGCACAAGAAAAACAAATTTCAAATTTATTTCTCTCTTACATAAAGATATTCAATAAAATCAGTTCGGTTTCCATCTACCTTACTTTGTTGCCATCCTTCACATGCTGCTTCATGATCTGAAAGGACTACTCAAGCTCTAGTCATTACATCCTCATACCACCCACCAGGAAAAAGGGGACAAAAAATGGCCTCTCCCTCTATTTAAGGACACTTTCATTTGCATCTCGTGACTAACACTTATTCTGTGATCATACATAGTTTCAAGAAAGGCTTAAGAATGTAGTCTGCTAGCTGGGAGGTAACATGTACCATGATAACAACGAAGTTCTTATTCCTGAAGATAAGGAAGATACTGTTAAATCACCGTTAGTTTCTTCTGTTGATAAGTTTGAATTCAGGAGCTCATTTTCAGGCTGGTGTGAACAGGAATCCATGGAGATAAGGTAACTGCTGAGTGGCAACAGTTGTATGGGAGAATCAGTGGTGTCACAAGCAATTAAGCATTTTTCTCAACACCTCTGCAGCTTGTCGGGAAGGATGTTTGTGGTCATAACAAGGAAAAATTAATAGGTGGCAAGGAAAACCAATAGTCATCCTAAATTTCCTGTCTGGTTTCTTACCTAAAGGAATTATTTACATAGCCATATATCAGCATGTGAGGGGGAGCCCCCCAAAACAGAATTTATTTATAAAAAATTGTGTCTTTATTCTCACCTGTTTAAACCTCAGTCACCTTCAAAGCACTCTCCATTTGATGTAATACAACTATTAAGACATTTTTTCCACAGTTCAAGTCATATTTTGATGTCTTTTAGTGCTTCTGCCATTTTTTGTTTCATCTTTTTTCCACATCAGCGAAATGAATCCCTTTGAGGACATTTTTCATTTAGGGGAACCAAAAAAGAAAGTCACTCAGAACAAGATCAGGTGAACAGGGAGGGTAGGGCATGAGAGTCATGCCTTTTTTGATAAAAAACTGCTGAACACTTAGTACAGTGTAAGCAGGTGTGCTTGTAAATTACTCATCATGAAGTGGGTGAACACATTGAAAGAGTCTTCAGAAAAATTCACTGCCCTGTCTGGCATGGCTCAATGGATTGAGTATCAACCTACAAACTGAAGGGCCGCTGGCTTGATTCCTAGTCAGGGCACATGCCTAGGTTGCAGGCTGGGTCCCCATTTGCAGGTGTGAGAGAGGCAGCTAATAGATGTATCTCTCACAGGTGATGTTTCTCTCCCTCTCTATCTCCCTCCCTTCTCCTCTCTGTAAAAATAAATAAATAAAGTCTTTTAAAAAATTATCTGAAGCCAAATGCAGCCTCTCACAACAATGCCAGCTGCTACATTGACATAAATAGGTACCTAGAACACTCACATGGTGGGGGAAAACTGTACTACAGGGGGCCTGCCCTCCAGAAGATAATTCCAGTTTTTTGGGGCCCCCCCTCATGTATTTCCAACAAGTTTTGGCATCTCTTAAAACTTAACCAGCCCTAGGGGATGAGATCAGACATTGTAACATGATGAATAAAAATGTATTATTAGGGATCTACTTGGATCTTAGAATCTACTTAGGATCTACTAGGAATCTTAAAAGGAAGTAGACTTCAACATTTTATATTTAGAAAACAGGGTAAAATTATAGACTATCTTGTTTATCTAGCTGATTTTAAACTAGATAGGATCACAGAAATTTCTAGACACAGAAACAGGTAAAAGGAAACTTCTCTACTAGATTTAACACATAAAAAACACAAGTCACACAGTTAAATTTGAATTTCAGGTAATCTTGTATGTGTGTATGTATGTCTCATGCAATTTGGGACATACTTTTAATAAAAAATTATTTTGCTAAAATTTAAATTTAATCATGTGGTGGTGGGTACTGTGTCCTGCAGAGATTCCCCCCGGGTTGCCGCGGATGGAGGAAAATAAAATGTGATTCCAGACATTTCTTGGTCTGCCAGGAAAAGGGGGTGGCAATTTCCTCTAGTAGAGAATGCCCTGAGCCCTTCTCTTGAAGTGACTTTTATTGAGAACCATAGGTGCAGGGGTGTAGAGCGTGTATGCAAAGCTCATCAATCAATGTCAAAAGGCTATGTTTACAGAAAACAGACAGAGATCATAGATAATAATTGAAGGAACACAGAGATTTGCCTCAGGTAAGGGTCTGGAAGACAGGGTGGTGTCTATTCAGCCCTACAACCTGGGAAAATAAACTTATCTTATGTTCAGACCCCAAACACCAGTACTCATTACCTCCAGGGCATTCTTAGCAAAGTAAGTTTCATAGGATTTAATGCATCCCTTTTCCAGGCCTAATTGTCCCCAGGAACTGCCCACTTCAGTTTAAGGCTGTACTTGCCTTTAGTATTGTTTCACTGACCCGGTCAAGGGGCCAGACAAGGCAGCCAAGAGATAAGGAGACTTCTTTCAGACAGAATGAGGACTCTGGCCATGACAAAGCTGAGGAGTGAGGGCCCTTTGCCCCTTCTCCATGTCCCCCAAGTCCTTCCCTGGCCCCTATGTGACTGTGCCTGTCTTAGGTTGCCTCTGCCATTGAGCGGTCTTGCCTTTCATTGACTAACCAGCCGTCCTCCGGGGCTGAGCAGGGTGATGTGAGGGACAGGTTTGGTCTCCTCAGTGGCCTATTTTCCCAAGGCCTCCTTGCTCAGCTCCAGCCTTGGGGTCCTCTCACCTATCAACAAGGATACAGTCCCTAAAACCAGGTGGGATGGTTCCCAATAATCATGCATCCTGTATACTCTCTGACAGTACTATTCTCCTCTCAGGTCAACATTTTTTTTTTTTTTTATTAAGACGTAGGATAGTACTCTATCAATATGGAGAAACCATAAAAGCTCAGAAGACAAAGATCATGTTCTGTAAACTTAAAATGTATGATATATTCTAGAAACATTTAATTTCTGTCTGGATAATAAACCTATATAAAATATAATACTTATTGATTATTAAAAAAAGTGAATTATTCTTAGATATTTAGCTTAATTTCAAGATGTTTACAAGACAGTAGTGATAAACACTACTATACTATTAAGAGAAGACTGGTGTTGAAGTTTGAGTCAGTTATTTGACCATGAGTAAACTGCTTTAAGTGTAACCCTTAGTTTCTTAATTTATAAAGTACAATTTCATAATGATTTTGTGAGGATTAAATGAGGTAATAATTGTGAAGAGCCTGGCATATAGTTCACAGTAAGTATTGAATAGTAGTCTTTTTTTTTTTTTTTACTTTATTTATATAGTTGACACTATTACGAATGCCCTATTCCCTCCCTGCCTTTGCTTACCTCCACTGCCCCCCAACCCCCCTTCCCTCTGGCCATCAACACACTGTTGTCTATATCTATGGATTATGCATATAATCTCTAGAAGAATTTTCACTTCTAATTACAGAAAACTAAGTTAGCAGTCTGGGTCCAATCAGAGGATAGATACCATACAATAGTTTAAAGAAAGGTGGTTTAATACAAAGAATTAGTAGATTGGAGGACCACATCCTATGCTAGTGGCTGCTGGGTGGTTCCCTATTAGATATCCTCAACCCTATACCATTGATTCATCTGGATTTTGCTGCAAATTGCAGGCAGCTTCTACATCCTGCAGTATGCTCCTACACTTCTGATGAAAGAGCTTAACACCTTATTCACTTTAAAGGAGAAACACTTAAATTCTCTTCTTATCTCATCCAAGGGTACATTCAGAGCTGGAGGCAATAAATTGATTAACTGATGCAGCAGATATCCCCAGCAAATACAGAAATAATCTAGAAATCACAATACTGGAAAAAAATGTTCAAATATTCTTCGACAGCTCCTTCAGTTCTAAGTGTGTGTGTGTTTTTTAAATGTAAATAATTGGTTTCCATAGATGTAAAATAACTTTAGTTGATACTTTAAACATGAATATCTATTAGTAACATGGTAGTTGTGCATGTGCTGGAAAATCATTTAATGAATTGCAAAATAACACATCAACAGATGTGATAGTCTACTGAATGAAAAATCCAGTTTTTGAAAACTCCCTAAACATAATTTGCCGGTCCAATGTCAGTTTAAAATTTGCACAAAAGGCCATAATGACATTTTAAAATCCTGTAATGACTCATTGAATGTGTTTTGCTAAGATATATATTTTAAACCAGAGGTCCCCAACCTTTTTGGCACCATGGAACGGTTTTGTGGAGAACAATTTTTCCACAGAGGGGATGGTGGTGGGGGAGGCGGGGGAGCAGGGGGGCAGGAGGCAGAGCCCAGGCAGTAATGTGAGTGAAGCTTCGCTTGCTTGTGCACAACTCCAGAGTCCAGTACTGGTCTGTAGCATGGGAGTTGGGGACCCCTGTTTTAAACAGCTTATTATATTCTTTCTCCTTATTGTAAGAGGGGGTTCAGTTTTTTTTCCCATTATCTAAAAATATTTCTCAGAGAAAATAATAAAAGAATTACCATGCTGAACATGATGCCAGGGGAAAACTAAGAATCCTGAAAAATACAAGATTAGTTGAACTGCTGAGAATTGCTCTATTTAAGTCACATGGTATTATAGTGACTCACCCTGGTCATCAGGTCAGCTTTGATTCACAAAGATCTACAATTAATCACTCTGAATCTCAGGCAAGCACAACCTCTCATTCCTCTAATTTATTCTTCCCTAATAATAATAATTTTTATGAACAATTGATCCTTTACAGATGCCACACTGTACTGAGTACTTTATATTTTCATTACACTCTTTTTATTACACTCACAGCAACAAAGTATTGTTATTGTCATCTTATAGATCAAAAAATGAGAATTGTTGAGTTGCCTATTTAAGAAAATCATCTCAGAAGTGGAAGGGCTGGGATTTGAATAATCATCTGTCTGTCACCAGAGCTCCTACTTATTTTAAGCATATTTCTTACTTCAGGTTCAAAGTACAGATTTATACTTCATAGTCAGAAGTGTTAGAGTTGACAATACTGCCTCTCAAACTTGTATGTGTGCAAACGTCGATGGATGATATTTATAAAATACAGGCTGTAATGTGGTAGATTTGACTGAGACTGAGATTCTAACAAGCTTTCATTTCGTGCGTATTACCAGCCCAGGGAAGGAAGAGTGTAAGAAAACAATGTGATTGAAGCAAACCAAAAAATTAGTGGGATCCAAATAACTATGATTTCAACTCTGCAGCTACCCTAATAGAAAAATTAGAGGATAGTGAAAAAGATGATTTATAGTTCCTGGGCTTGGAAAGAAGAGGAAAACTTGGAAGATCCTGCTCTGAACATTATGAAGTAACTCACAACAAAAGCTAGAATGGATCAAAAATAGGTGACCTTCCTAGGTCATTCCGAGAGTCCAGCACTAGCATTCTAATGCAAAAATTGGACAAAGGAAATGCAAGAAAACAAAGCAACAGACCAATATTGCGCATGAATATAGGTGTAATAATCCTCAAAAAAATAATGGCAAATTGAATCAAAAAGAGTACTGAAAGAATAATATACACCACCACCATGTGGGATTTATTCCATGTATGCAAGGCTGGTTTAACATTTGAAAACCAATGAATGTCGTTTATCACATCAACAAACTAAAAAAGAAAAATCACATGATTATATCAGTAAATACCGCAAAAGCATTTGACAAAATCCAACACACATTTATGATAAAAACTCTTGGTAAACTAGAAATAAAGGATATGTTTCTTAAATTGGTCAAGCCTATCTACAGAAATCTACAGCTAACATACTAAATGATATGAAACTTAAAGCTTTCCCATTAAGATCAGTTAAAAAGTAAAGGTGACTTCTCTCACCACTGTTTTCAGCATTATACTGAAAATTCTTACTAGGGCAATATGTCAAGGAAAAGGAACAAAAGGTATACAGATTGGGAAGTTAGACATAAAATTGTCTTTGTCCTCAGATGACATAAAATTTTATGCAGAAAATCAGAAAGAGTCAACGACAACAACAACAAAAAAAACCCTCTTAGAACTAAGTTGTTATAGTAAAGTTGCAGGATGCAAAATCAATTACTTTTCTATATACTAACAATGAACAATTGAAACTTGAATTAAAAGCATAATACCATTTCCATTAGCATTACCAAAATGTAATTCTTAAGTATAAATCTAACAAAAATATGTTCAAGATCAGTATGATAAAAATTACAAAACTTCGATGAATAAAATATAGGCATACCGCATTTTACTGTGATTCACCTATTGTGCTTCATGGATATTGTGCTTTTTACAAGTTGAAGGTAGGTGGCAACCCTACAGAAAGTAAGTCTGCCCACACCACTTTTCCAACAGTGTTTTCTCACTTCCTGTCTCTGTGTCACATTTTGGTAATTCTCACAATATTTAAAACTTTTTCATTATTATGTTGCAATTATGGTGATCTGTGATCAGTGATCTTTGATGCTGCTGGGGCAAGATTCTCCACCAGCAAAAAATAAAATTATGACTATTGAAAGCTCAGATGTTCATTAGTACTTTTAAATAATATTTCTTGAATTAAGGTAAATACACTTTTAGACATAATGCTATTGCACACTTAATAGACTACAGGATAGTGTAAACATAGTTTTTATATACAGTTATACAGTAAGAAACCAAAAAAAAAATTGCATGACTCACTTTATTGTGGTGGTCTGGAAACAAATTGGCAATATCTCTGAGGTGTGCCTATAATTGGAGAAATATTCCAAGTTTGCAAATATGAAGTCTCAATATTGTCAAGATGTCAGTTCTTCTCAGCTTGATTTATAGATTCAATGCATTCCCAAACAAAATGCTAACAAATTATTTTTTGGATATGAAATCGATGAGCCTAAAGTTTATACTTTAAACTTTAGAGACAAAAGACTCAGAATAGCCAACACAATATAGAAAGAGAAGGAAAAAAGTTGGAGTGATGCTATTCAACTGCAAGACCTACTGTATAAATTGCAGTAATCAAGACAGTGTGGCATTAGTGAGAGAACAGACAAACTGCAGACTGGGAGAAAATTTGTAAAAGATACATCTGATAAAGGACAATTGTTTAAAATATATAAATAACTTTTAAAACACAACAGTAAGAAAACAAACAATCTAACTTAAAAAGTCGGCTGAGGTCCTTAACAGATACCTCACCAAAGAAGACGTATAGATGTCAAGTGAACATATAGAAGAATGTTCCATATCATATCATCAAATAAATGATTTTTTACTCAAAGGAGTTGAAAACTTATGTCCATACAAAAAACTGAGCACTGATGTTTATAGCAGCCTTATTCATACTTGTCAAAAATGGAAGCAATCAAGATGTGTTTCAGTGGGTATATGAATAAACAAACTGGAATGTTCAGACAAAATAATATTATTTAGGGCTAAAAATAAATGAGCTATCAGACCATGCAACTCTATCACACTCTGGAAAAATCAAAACTATGGAGACAATAAAAAGATGCATGGGCTGTGAGGGGAGGAGGAATAGTGATGTTTTTAGGGCTGTGAAAATACTTTGTATGATAACATAATGATGGATATACTCTATGCCATACGTTTGTCTAAATCCACAGAATGTAAACACCAAGAATGAATCATAATGTACTTTGATCGACTATAATATGTTGATGTAGATTCATCCTTGATAGAAAATGTAACATTCTGGTGAGTGAGGCTATGAATGTGTAGCACAGGTGTTACATGCAACATCTTTGCATTTTACTCTATGTTTTGCTCTAAACTTAAGGCTGCTCTGTAACAACACAGTCTTTAAAACACAAATGGAAAAGTAGATAACGAAAGAAAGGATTCTCATCCATCTATCATACCCAGGAAAAATGGTCATGAAGGCAATTATCGTTAGAACTCAAGCCAATATTTTCTCACAGTAGGAAAATGCTTAAAATACTAACATGATGATTTAATAACTAAGAAATAGCTTATGTTAAATTTTAGTTATCACTAATATAATTGCATTTATTACCTAGGTAAATCTACTTATAAACATGTTAAAACTAAATATTTTATATTAGAATGATTTATTTACAGTTTCAAAATTATTCAATGTTATGAAATTAAATACATATGATCTGCAGCCTTTTGCATCAACCAGCAACATGGGCTCCATCTGAAATCATGTTAGAAGGGTAAATTTCAGGCCTCGACCCAAACCTATTGAATCAGATTCTGCATTTTAACAACAGTAATGCTTTTATATGTAGAGCAAAGTTTGAGAATTACTGCCGTGTAGAGGTCTGATTTTTAAACTATAATCAGCCATTGAAAGATCCAAGAAAAATATGTCAGTATTTTTTAAATATATTTAAACCAAATGTTTTGTGAAAATGAAGTGCTCAATGTGTAATCACAGAGTAGCAGTGTTTGTGTGGCAACAGTGTTTCTTACATCAACATGAATCAATGTAGTCTAAGCAGAGGCTGCCCTTGAAGAATAATTTATCCTTTTTTCCTTTGGTTTTCAAATTTGTTTTCCTCATCTTTCCATTTTTTCAGACACTCGAGTGAAAAATTATGATAATTACTGTCTTAGGATAATTGACTGAAGGAGATCATGAGTTATTTCCTCAGCACCTTGACCCTTGAGGTAGAGGGAAAGGAGGAAAAACAGAAACAGAGATCATGAGTAAGGAAAAACTGCTCATTTAATTTTGCTGCTGACTTGCCCTTTGAATTCTTACAGTCACACCTCCACTCTGGTCTCGGCAAAACAAGTACAAACTGCACATGGATTAGATCACGGTTGCAGACACACATCTGCCACTGGTTACAGCAGCTTCAACCTGAAAGAGGGCCAGCAGCAACCAGATTTGTGTCCTGGGGCGGTAGGACAGAGGGCCCCTTTGAACAGTGAGGGTACTTCCAGGGTGTTCTCTCTCCCTGTGAGCACCGGGTCAAGCCCACCTTTACAACTTCATTTCAAAAACTTAAATACTGTTGTCCTATCCCACCCCCTGCAGCTGGATATAATTAAATATCCTTGTCCAAGTGAAGAAAAGGGAAAAGGAATCTTAAATAAATACATTCAAATATATTACATATTATTATGTGTTTATTTACATATGTATCTATAGTATATTTAGAAAATTTACCAAAATAACATAGATAAATTATGCCCCTCAAAATGGAAAGTTTAAAATATATAACATTTTTTTTCAATTTTGCTGTTGAAAATACCTGACATATTTAAGTTTTTGTGAAGGAATTTAGTGTTTGCCAAGTCTTATGTATATGAAATTATTAAGGCAGATATTATTGGGTTGGCCAAAAAGTTCTGTTTTTTTTCTGTACTATGGCTCTAGTAGTACTTTTCTGTCTTTAAATTCATTTGAAAAAATTTTGTTAGATTGTATTGTGACAACTGTCATATCAGCATTCATTTTTTAAAGAAACATCAAAATTGGTGAAATTTTGTACAGCCATTTTAATATTGAAGATGGAAGAAAATATGCAACATTTTTTGCATATTATGCTTTATTATTTCAAGAAAGGTAAAATGCAGCTGAAAAGCAAAAAAAAAGATTTGTACAGTATATAGACAAAGTGCTGTGACTGATCAGACATGCCAAAAGTGGTTTCTGAAGTTTTGTGCTAAAGATTTCTTGTTGGATGATGCTCCACGGTTAGATAGACCAGTTGAGTTGACAGTGGTCAAATGGAGACATTAATTGGGAACAATCAATGTTATACCATGTGGAAGACAGCAACACACTCAAAATATACAAATCAATAGAGTTATTGGTGAAAATGAATAATGTATTTTATTTTACAGAATGTACCATCTGGACTTTTTGTCCAACCCAATATATTTTTCTCTAATCAAATAATGTTACTACTGACTCTTTTTAGTGTAATGCTTGGTGTGTAAGTGCTAAAAACACTTGCTGATGTATAAAATATTTAGGGGGAAATGGGACATAGTTCTCGTCCTTTATAAGCTCATTGTGTAGTAAGGGAAAGCCCAGTTCTCTAGGAAGCTTAAGTGAAAGAAAAAATGGGTTCAGAAAAATTTCACAAAGATGACTCCTGAAGGAAAATGTGTTAGTTACCTATTGCTGCATAACAAATTAACCCAAAACATAGCAGTTTAAAACAAATATTTATTATCTCAGATTCAGGAGGGAGTTAGGTGGTTCCAGTTCGGGTCTCTTACAAGGTTAGTTTAGCTGTTGGCTAGGGCTGGAGTCATCTCAAGGGGGTCCAAGGATTTGGTGAAAATGAAAAATGTGTCTTTTATTTTACAGAAAAAAACTTAATGGACTTTTTTGCCAACATAATATTTAGCCATTCAAAGTTTGCTTATGTAAAGATACCTGAATGAGGCATAAATATATTTTGAAGTGTAAGATAGAACAGGAGTTAATATTCTATACATCTTCAAATGACTATATTAACATTAACATTTTTATTTCTAAATTATACTTAGTCAATTGCGTATGTATGTGTCAGACATTGAGTATATATGTATGGGTTAATGACTCTACAATTAATTGATTCACATGCAACAACATGCATGTATATGTGCATGTTCTGAAACCATGATGACCTAATGTACTATGAATAATACAATTACATAGCAAAAAACTATGTGTGCCTATGTTTCTATAGATATATGCAAACTAGATTAGACTAAATATTTTATACATTGGATATCCTTATAAATTTTTAGAGCAATATTTCCAATTAAAGATAATGTTATTGGCATATTCAGCATTATCAGTCATCAAGTAATGACACATCAAGATAAATAGATACCATTTATTTTTCTGTAAGACTTAGAAAAGTTATAGTGGTCAACATAACCACTCAATTCACTTCTAGTGGAGATATATGTGTGGCATATAGAACAAACACTTTAAATAGTTTGTAATTTGATCTACTTTTTTTCTTTTGTCATAAACAGTCCGATATAATCATCTTTATGTGCAAAGTTGTTTACTAAAGCAATTTGAAGTTGGTGATAATTTGGAGACAATCTAAATATTCAACAATAGAAATTATATATGGAATATCATGTAGCCATTTTAAAAGGTGCTTTACTAGAACATTTAAAAACAGAGAAAAATGCTAACAATATGCTGTTAAATTTTTTTAAAAACCCACAAAATTTAAAATATAATAGAATCCCAGTTTTGAAATCACATGTTCAATCAGTATCTTTGGAGTACCTACTTCTTTGTTTCTTTCAGCAAGCACTCTTTAGATATTTGAATATATTAGTGAGTAAAATAGAAGCCTCTGTTTCTCACATACCTCATATTTTAGCAGGAACAGGTCTATAAAAAAATTTCATAAATTTTCATGGTAAAATCTTGATAACAAGGTTATAAATAATTTAAATTTTCTTATTTGTACCTTTCTTTATTTTCTAACCACCTGTCTTGAGAATTACTTTTATGGTAACAAAAGTACAGGTACTTAAAAATGCAAAAAAAATCAGAAAAATAATTATGCTACATAGAATGTTGCTTAAGCAGTACTCTGCTTATAAATCTTAGAAATAATCATGAGCTTTAGTTCTTTTCAAGTATTCAACCAATCTCTCTGGACCTCAAACTTCATACAACATTTATATAAAGATCTTTTGCTTTTCCCCTCCAACCCAATGGAGCATAATAGACTCACTAATTTGTTTTTTAAAAAAAGCAAAAATATAATTAGGTGCAATTAATATGCAAATGTACATCTTAGGTCTTGGAATTGATTTCCCTGGCCCAACTTAGCACTAAAATTCTAAGCAATTGTCCATCCTTTGAAAGTAGTGCCTTGATAGTGCAAATCTATTTTGAATTTTCTTTGTAATGCAACTCATTTACCTGCTCTGTAGGATCTACCTGTGATTTTGTCATTTAACCGAATCATTTTCATATTTGCATTCCATTTTTTGAAATCATCATGTTTAATGACTGCATAATGTGTAGTTGTTCAAGTACTAAGTGGGTAATTATTCTCATTTACATCATGGCTATTACTTTCTCTAGTAACCTACATTATAAAAATCTCTCTATAAGAAAGTCTACCTAGCAAGTTATACACTACTGATTGTCAGGTTTGAGCACATCTACTTTGGCACCTCTATGTCAGGGGTCCCAAGCACAAATGCATATAGAGACTAGACTATTAACATGAATGAATAGAGAAGGCTGGGAAGAAGGTGGCCAAGAAGCATTTGGAGAATATGTGCTATTAGTACAAGGGACAGCCAGTATTCAGTTTTAGCTATAGTTTTGCCAATCAGGAATAGTAGCCTGATTTTCCTGACTTTTAATTAAATTAAAAATCTACTTTTTAAATCTAAAATTATCCAATTAAAAAATGCTGAGTTGACCAAACACAACACACCAGCCAACTGGATTTGGTTTCCCACAGGGAAGTTCAAGCTTATGAAGCTTACACATTGCTACCTGTTATACCCTTCTTGTCATAGGCTCTTTTGTTTAGGGAAAATGTTAAAGAAAGGTTAAAGTTTCTTTGAGTATGTATAGAAACCCCCTCAGTCTAGTTTAGTGATGTTCAATCAGATGATTCTATATTGTTTATCATTGTAAATATGTGTTTGCTTCTAAAATTATTGAACTTTTAAAAACTTGTATTTGATAATAAATCAATATAAGTTCATAAATGTCATGGATAGTTACTAAAACAATATAGGAAAATTAAGTATATGTGTACAAAACATCCACCCAATTTCCTTGCTTCTTAAGCAATGCATTTGCTTATCTTCAGTCTAATTTTTAACGAAAATGCAATGAGTACTAAATCTTGAATTTGGAATCCTAGGTATACTCAGAATGTCCTAACATCTCAAAAGTAGGTAGGGAAAATAAAGACCAGAACAGAAGCTATTTTTTCTTCTCCACACCAAGAATAAACAAAAAAACCAAGACCTAGTGACTATAAACTCAAGGCAGCAAGTCATGGAAGAAGGTAATTCTTTGAGAGTAATGTTTAGACTAAACTACCAAGGCATCAAGCAAAGTCTATTTCCTCTGATAACTTTAAAATTCGTAATAAAGCTCTGGGTAAGAAACCATAGAGTCAGTTAAATACTGTCAGCTTGTGTGACACAGCTGTCACCAGAGGACAGAGCTAAAATTCTGAGTAAATGCAAGGCAAAAATACAGAAATGGAAAGAATTCCATGTCATTAACCGTGTGGAACAGAGTTTTCTCATCTCAGCAGCCTCAAGGATGGCATTTTGTTTTTGCACCTGTCTATATTCTAGTCATTGAATACCCATGTGGGTTAAGGTGGTGTCTATATTAGCCTCCTGCCAGGGATGCCCCTGGCAAAGGAGGCTTTGAAAGAGATAATGCTTGATTTGAGGACCCACCCAGATTTAAGAACAGAAAAGTATCCCCTACAGGACAGCCTTGATTCAAAGATTTTATTACAATATTTAAATAAAGGTTTAATGAAGAGAAAGTATAGCTGAGATTAAATACCATACTCCAGATGCTTTCAATTGCATGTATTACCTAATGTATCCAAATTTGTATTTAAAAATGATTGTTTATTTTAATGTAATGACAAGAAAATAATAGTAATTAACCCTTTATAAGTACCATCCAGTAAACATATTGGGTACCTCACAGGAGTTGATTAACTTAATCCTAATGTCAATCTATGAGGTAGCAACTATTATGACATCTGTTCTTCAGATATGGAAACACAGATTAGCTGGGGTTTGAACCTCATCAGGCTGATTCTGAGTCTTATAACGGTTATGTGTTTTTCCTCATAGCCCGTAGAGTCTGATTCTAATCTGTATTTAATCCACATCTATCACTCTTCAGAATACAAACTCTTTCTACTCTGCCAAGGTGCCTTGTATACAAATGAGGGATCTGCATAATGCAACTGATAACTAAAACCCCAGAAAATTCTTACTCTTCAAGTCTGCAAGTGTACATTTACACTGGGAGTATATATTTACCCTGTTTTAACCACAATCTGTAGAGCATACTGCAGGAAATAGTCCCATTGCAGGAAAAGGCTCTTGACACTGTCTTTTGATGTTTCTTAGAATAAACATTGACTGGCAGGCATCTCCGATGTTTTTTGTTTTCTTGTGTTCTCAATGGCTACCCATCTGCCACTGTAAGGAAGGAAAAATACAGTTTCCTCTACTGTACTACGTTCTTGGCTGAGATCCCCCTGTAATAAAAGACTAAAAGAAGAAAGGCAGACACTCAGGAAAACTGAGTAACTCCTCAAAATAGCCCAAGCCATCACCTTCAGCACCATTCCCCACTAAGGCCAAATGATGTGGTGCTGTGAGTATCCAGTCATGGCAGGTTAACAAAGCACAGCATAGGGGAGGGGAAGTCCCTCCATTCCCCTCCTGGTTCTTATGCCTGTTCAAATAATTAAAATGACCTAAGGCAGTTTAGCAGGAGAAAATCACATTTAATACATATGCACAAGTAATCCATGTAAACACGAAGAATCCCAAAGATAATAAGGCAAAATTAGGTATATATGTCATTTGGACTAAGAAGGAGCCCTATGGATCTGGGACAAGAGTAAGAAGCTATGAAAATTCTTTGGCAAGTTAACTAGGGAAACTGAGACAGATAACTGAACACAATGGCCAAGCAATTTACCGTCAGATATAAAAGGTCAGAGGTAATATCTAGGCCTCAGCTGTATTTCAGCTCCAGTCCCAGAAAAGCAGCAACACCAGGACTGACTGCAATGACTAAAGCCCCCCTGCCCTGCCTCTGAGCAATCAAGGGAGACCATGACCCTGAAAGGACACACCTAGAGAACTGATAAATACTCTACTGAAACCCTCCCCTGAGACCTCCCCCAAGATTCCTGCCTCCAAGAAACAGATAGAAACCTCAATACAAAGGACCCAGCACACACACTGTCCCTCCAGGAAGAAGACCATGCCATTTCCTTTCCCTTTTTATTTCCCTACTTCTTTCTTCGTAGGCCATGGGTCTCCTAAACTCTAAAGCAAGTGGAAACTGGCAGCTTATACCAGGCTGACCCCTTGAACCTGTCCCCAAAGGCCCCTTTTCTCTGACTTCCTGGTGAGCTAAGGCAGCCCAGCCTAGGCTCTCCTCTTGCTTCTTCTATGCTAAGCCCTTCCTTGTTTTACTGTCCCCAACTTCAATCAATGGATCGTCAGTAGTCACCTGGACTCAGGATATGGAATCTTTCCCACAACGTCAAGAACCCGCGCACTGCAGCTGGCCCTCTGCTGTCCTGCCCAGGGCCAGGTCTCTGTCCAGTAACAGATGTGGGACTCCAGAAGGGAGTGATGCAATTCACAAGGAGATGAAAAAGAGCTGATGTTTAACAAATGAATGTTTGCTAGGACATCCAGAGACAATGAGACATAAAGAAGACTTTGACCAAAGAGATCTTGCTTGGTTCCTTCCTGTCTACCATAGCTAATTTATATTAAACTATAGTTACCTGTGATATAGTCTCCTTTCCAGAACAGACCTTTTATATTAATATTTTTTTTTAAGTAGAAAGCAAGTAAGAGATTAAAGTAATCAATATTCCAAAGAGGCATATTTTCGAGAGGCATCTCTACTCCCTTTCAACAGTAAACAAAGGTGGTTATGCGGATTTAAATCTTTGCCTTTTCCATTGAGGGCAGTTTCTAGAGATTTAGAGCTATGGTAGGCATTTAGTCATGAGCAAAGCAAGGACAATGGGCCAGGTACTGAAGGTCACCAGGGCAAAAACTTCTGGATGCCCAGCAACAAGCGAAAATGGGAAAACAAGGACCTTGCCCCCAAGAGAGCCTTTCCTTCCCTAACATATCACTGGCCATGCAGTTCAGCCCTTGCCCGGACCATTCCTGCCCTGGCATGTTGCTGGTCCTGCATTAGAGCCCTTAGAGAGGCTACAGACAAGGGGGCCCAGAGAATAGCCCACAAGATTTAAGTTCCCAGGGTAAGGAGGTTCTGACCTGCATCCAATGCATCTAGGCCTCAGTTGTATTTCAGCTCCAGGCCCAGAAAAGCAGCAAAACCAGATAATCAATGACATAACTTGGAGTGGGAGGGTGGTGCGGAGACAAACTTTTGGGGTTTTTTTCTTCATAAGGGACATTTGACACCATGGTCAAAATTAAAACTATTAAATCCCAGGTCACCGTAACTGTGTGACCTTGAGCTGGTTTCCTCATTTATAGAATAGAGGGTATTAAAAGACAGAATTAAACCCAGTACATTTCAAGGGTTAATTGGCTTTATTAAACCATGACTGGGGCAGCATCCCACCTAGCAACTGGAAGGGTATTCTTAGGATTCTGTACAAACAGAAGATTTTTAATAGGAAAAAGGGAGGAATAAGACACTATTAACAAAAGAAAAGAAAGGATTATTGGAGGCTGGGACATCCTTTGGGGGAAGTGAATGGGAAGGATTTTTATCATGCAGATTGCTGCTTTTTACTTTGGGAGATAAAGAGGGTCTAGGTGACAGATTATTTTACAGGTGCTTGGCCAGAAAATTCCAGACCAGTTGGTTAAGATTATGTTTCTGGGAGAGGTTAAAACTGCAGTTAGATCAGGTATTAAATCTAGATTTGGTATCATGGGCATTTAGCAAGAATGATGCCATTTTGGGCCTGAGGTTTTCTCTCTAACAAGTATTAATCATTTATCTTTCTGAAATTTGTTTTGAGGATAAACTTAGCTAAATTCCTGTAGCATAGTGTCCAGTACATAGTATGAACTAAAATATTTAAGTATGACTTTCTCTATGTCAACATAAGAAACATCCAAACCTTTATTTCATACATTACAGTCAGACGAGGAGACTTCAGATGGGGGAGGGGAGGATTACATGAAATCACTTGGTGGTAGATTAGGAAGATGGGAGAAAGCAAAGTGAGGAAATCTGAGACTGGATAAAGAATGAAATGGAGAGACACACCTCTTTTACATTGGTGAGTATAAATAGTTAATTGTTAACAGTAACAGTTCCTAGAGATGGCATTTGCTTGTGCAACAAGACAACAAGGGGTTCTGGGGTCTCCTGCTCTGGTGGAAGATTGTGCCATGAGAGGTGCGAAAAGAAAGGGATTACTCTAACATTCCAAAGATATGCTATCTTAGATGTAAAAAGGCAAGAGACAGACTCAAGGTAAAGATTGACCGTTGTCAAGAAAGATACTAGCCTGGAACATGACTACCCACTAGGACTTGCTTTTAGTTAAGGAGTTTTAATTTCATTTTATGTGGTTTCTTTAGATCTCCATAAGGGCCACCATGCAGGCCTCCCTGGAGCTTGTCAGGTGTAGTATGCGGTGTCTTTTTTCACCCACATCTACAAAGAGCTTACTATTCAGATTAAAGACCCATAGGTAAAAAAAAAAAGAAATGCCCAATAATCATCATAGATTCCAGTGTGATTGAATTACTTATGATTTGTTCAATTTCTGGTCTAAACTGCTAAAATGCTACTCTTCTAATTTTCACCTTCACAGGGCTTTAATGTACATACATAAATAGCCCATTATATTCAATCTGTATAAGGAGTGTTATCAGTCATGTGCTTTGCATTGGAGAGTTTTTATCTGAGGTTAAATTCATCTGAATTATGCTTCTGTATGTGGCAGAAACACATCATTTTTATAGTAGTGCTGAGGAATCAGATTTCTCCAGTAAAATGAGCTTTCCTGGTAGTTTAATCTGCCTTAACCATTGAAGAATACTTTTCTCAGAAGTATAGCCTGCAGGCCTATGCTTAGAGAATACTCAGTCATACATAATCTATGTGTGCTTGGCCTTAATAAATTCTTTTTGTCTGTCTCAATCTATTTTTTTTAGTAAAGACTTCAGTTGTTTTTCTGATGTCAGAGAGCCTGGCAGGGGTGTCTAACCTGAGACTGGGTGGGCTTCCTGCAGCCCAGGATGCCTGTGAATACAGCCCAACACAAAATTGTAAATTTACTTAAACCATTATGAGATTTTCTTGTTTTCATTAGTGTTTGTGTATTTAATGTGTGGCCCAGGACAACTCTTCTTCTTCCAGTGTGGTCCAGAGTTGCCAAAAGGTCGGACACCCCTGTTGGAGGCTTGTGTTACCCTCTACGACATAGATTTTATAAATATATAACCCTTTCTGCAGGCTAAAATTCAGCAGTATTAGGGTTTTTCCCCCTGAAGATTTTACTATGAGAGACTCTTTTGCTCAATGTATAGGTCCATAACTATTTTTTTTCTAAAATTACAGGCATTATTTGAAGCATAATTCTCAAATACTGGGATATTTCCATACGGGCCATGTGGTACAAGACTTCAGTAATGGAAGATGTAGGGACGGGCAGGGATAAAGGGAGCAAGCACCTGAAAGCGATTGGTAGTTATAAAACCAAAGGTCCCCAAATTTTATTCTAACATACAATAAGCTTTAAAGAAATTGCTGTTGCATTGAGACTAAACTAATTATAATGTGACAGAACCAAATAATGAAAATGTGCTTTGATTTTAGAATGAATTTCAGGAAATAGCTTTAGGGTCTGTTTTTAATGACATCTCCATTGATAAAGGATTTTCCAAGTCTATTAGCTAGTCATTTAATACTAAATTTGACCAAGTATAATGACACCTATGTTTTCTTATGGCACCTATGTTGCCTGTATAGCAAATGGCTAATTGGAGATTTATATGCTATTTAAATTAGGTTACATCTAGGAAAATTTATTCTCATTGACATGGAAAGCCCTCTTTTAAAAGAGACCCGTGGACTTGTTTTAGATGCTTTTCTGCAGTACCAAGAGGCATTGATAAAATAACAGCTTCCTTTTTAGCGTAAGAGTCATTTAAATAGACAGCTGGGCCATTGTAGTGCAAAACAGCCATGCAGTAGCTTAGTTTTGCACTTTGGCCTTCACTTAGAACATGAAAAGGTCTCATTATGACAAGCCCCATTATGGTAGGGAATCTTTCTAATGCAGCTCATTCTTGTACCTAATCCAAGGAGGTTTAATTACCAGAAGCATTAGTCTCACTAATAATAATAACTAACATTTGTAAGGACTTTGAAATTTACAAAAGAATTTTCACTTCTAGTTCTTCCCTTTGTATTATTTCTCTCCCTTCCTAATTGTTCTTCCTAACTCCAGTCTCAACTCCTTGCAGTTTATTACCTATATTGATTGTGAAAAACAAAACTTTCGTCATCTAATTTGCATAATTACACAGCTGCAGTGGTTCCTTATTGCCTACACGGTAAAATCTAAATCATTAGCCAAACATACAGCGTGGAAAACACTGGTTTGGGAAATGAGGTTTTTTATAAGACACATATACATACAAATAATCTAACATTTTATTTAAAAATTGACAACGTAGGAAGGAACAAATGCTATAATCTTTGCTAGACATTTTTCCTAGCTTTTGTTTTGTTTTTATGTAAAGAGTTCCTGGCTTTCAGTGACATTAGACAATATAGGTTAGGGGCAGGACAAAGCTAGAGAAGTTTTTTAAATCGCCCATTTTTGTAAGCATTTTCTTTAATTCTAGCATACTGGCTTTATACACGATAGGCACTCAAAAATCACATTCTAAATTTGACTTTATTTCCATAAGGAAAGTATTGTATTATAACACATTGTCTTATGCAATATTGCCACAAAGTCTCAGAATGATATTATGGTCAGGTTCAGTGTATAAACTACGTGAAAATACTGGGCAAAAAGGAAGGAAATGTTTTGTTTGATGAAAACAGAATGGTGTGTAAGTTCCATCTGAATAGACTTAAAAGAAAAAAACAACAATCTGAATTTATTAGCATACATTTTACAATTGAAAATAAGCTCTGGTCTCGTAGATTTTACCTAATATCAGGGACAATCTCTTGTTGAAATAAGATTGTGAACTTCATAAGAAAGTAGTTACAATCTACCTCTCCTTATCAATTTTTGTTTGTGTTTTTTTAGTTTCTTTTGGAATCTATATTTTTCTGTGAATTATGAGCATTTATCAGTCACCAAACATTCTCCTAGGCTGTTTTCAGTTGGTCGTACACTGAAGAACTGCGGGACATCTGATTAAAGACCAGAAATGTAAAAATTTTTCCATGAAAATGGCTCATTTGACCATGTCAAGCACATGCTCTTGAAAATTTGTCACTGATACATATAGACATGATTTAAATTTCTAAGTAAAATAATCTCTAAAAAGGAGATATGTGTTGATAAAATAAAGTATGATAGTAATGTGATTACAGGCAGGACCTGTGCAAAATTTCCAGTTCAAAGAACACTCTGTAGAACATAATGAATTTTTATAGTTTTTTTAAGAGGTAAAAGTGATTTCTTATACTAAATGCTAGAACATCTTTCTTTAATAAAAAATATTCTAAAACATATACATGCATTTAGTGTTATAGTCAGAACTAAAATTCCTCTGATCTTTTATTCTATAAATCATTTAATTACCAAAAAAAAAAAAAATCCTCTTCACAAAATCTAAATATACCCTTGTTTAAATTGAGTCTTAACTGACTTTGATAAATGAAATTTGACTTTCAAGGTTGTTCCTATTATGTTTTAAAAAATTAAAAGGAATACATTTAATTTGGCTAATGGATTAATTCAGTATTTCTGTAGTATGTGTTGTTGTTACTGAACAAAAGGACCCATCGGGGGAGGTGCCCAGATGCTATTATCAAAACAACAACACCCTCCTTCCCTGGGATCCCTCGGTTGTGGGTCCTTTGCCCGCTGCCCTTGGAATTATGGCTCTGAATGGCAGAGTTTGGTGAAAAGGAAAAGGAACTATTTATTCAAAAGTTATACAGGTTTGCTTAATGGCTAAATGTCACCCTTAAACCTCAAAATCCCTTCAAAACAACCACCAGCACACACACTGTCCTGCCTTCCCCTCTTTGCCCAGTTAGGCCAGTCAGGGGTACCGTTCTTCAGAAGAAAAGAACAGAAGTCCGGGGCTCGGCTAGGTAGGCCTCTTGCGGGTCTCAGCACCATCTACTGCATCGCCGCCATCTCCAGCTCTTAATCAATAACCATGTGGCACCTTCTTATGACCCACTAGCAAGAGTCCTTTCTCCCCTCTTTCTTCCCGCGTGGTCTTCACACTGTTCCCCCAGAGTCCGTGTCCCTCGTTCTCTCCTGCAGGCCCTACCTCCCTCTCTCTCTCTCTCCCAGTGACATTCTGTATTAAGTCTTTGAAACCTTTCTGATTAGCTTTGGTGATATGCAAGATAACCCTCTTTGCATATGAGGAATGAAGCTATCCTGTTATTGACATACAAAATGACTCTCAATGGCCCTGTTCAAGGCTCCCATCCCCCATAGTGGCCTGCCCTGGCGTGGGGAGAATATATTTTTCTTGGACACCCCAATCTCTGGACCCGGTTACAAATACTCTTTAAGGGGGCCCTGGCTGTGCCCCATTACATTGTCACTGAAATTGTATTGAATTCACTGGAAATATTTAGATTGTTTAATCAGGGCCTTATACCTACAGTTCGGGATCTGTCTCTGAGATGATCGTGCATAATTTACACGTAGTCATCAAGTATTATCGTTTCTTTACTTGAGTGCTCATGATTGAAAAGCTGGGACCAAATGTCAAATAACACACTTTTATGTTTCCTAGTTAAAAAAAATTGAAATTTTCAAAATTAAAGCAAAATTATAAAAAACCAAACTAATGCTATACATTTTCCAGTTTAAATAAACAATTTACAGAAATTTTGTAATCACTCACATATCTTAACTTGGCATCAGTTGCAAATGTTTACTCTTCTTAAAAAGTTTCTGAGCTTGCTTTATATTTTATAGGTTACGTAAACTTTATTTTCTGTCTTTCATAGTTTTTAAACTTGGGTCACGAAAGCTAAGTATTAAAGCTGGTACTTAAAACTGCTTACAGCTCTTCAATTCATTTAGGCCCTATTTATACTTAGTTTTATTTGCCTGACCGTCAACTATTCGTGCCCATTCAATAGTTGCATTAACTCATCTTTTTACACATTCCTACCTAACCGAGACAACACAAAGGCATCCTGCTTCCAGCCTACAGGATATGTTCAACCTTTACGTTTACCTTTTCAGAAGCAAGCTATCTATGCCCTCTGCTTTGCATATTGCCTCTTCTCATCTCCCTTTAACCAAATATTTGCAGCATTTAAACTTAATCATTGTGTCCACAGGTTAAGTTCAATTATGAATTATTTCTTTAAGGGAACTAATCTATTTTTCCCTACTCTGTTTTTCCCCATGTATTTTGTAACATAAGCTAATTTTCCAAAACATAACAGCCAAGTTGAGTATGTTTAGAAAAATAATTTTCTCCAGGATCACACAAATTGTCAGTCAAGTTATTTAGAACTCTGTGCTAGAACTCTTTCACACAAAGATACGTAGCAGGGAGAGATATGAAACAAGTAAAAACTGACTGACATTTTTGGTCTTCATGAAAAGGGAGGAGAAGAACAGGGGAAAAGCAGTTTTATGTCAGTGAAGAAACATTTCAAAGATTATCTAGAAAACATTAAGATACAATAAAACTGGAGAAACCACATGTCAAGAAGCCTCCATAATAGCAAAAAACTCTTGTATGAATGTTTTTTGAAATGAAGAGAAAACCATAGGTACACATTATCTATAAAGAAAAAGAATGAATCAGATGTAGAATGAGTCTACATATATGAGGTCTGTCCAGAAGGTATCCAGCCATGTTATAGGAAAAACAGAGACATTTATTGAAGAAGATACAAGATACAAGAAACATTGTACATAGCACAATGATGCCTCAGTTCCATGTAAGTAGGCATCTTGGGACCTCATACAGTTCTCCCAATTGCCATTAGCTGCCTCATTGTATTTTCCTGAATCTCATCAACAGTCTGAAATCTCTTCCCTTTCAAAGGTGATTTTAGTTTTGGGAAAAGCCAGAAGTCACAGGACACCAAATCTGGGCTGTGAGGAAGCTGAGTCACCTGGGTGATTTGATGCTTTGTCCAAACACTCCACATAAGATGCAATGCATAAGCAGGTGCATTGTCATGATGAAGCTGTCCATCAGCAGTTACCCAGAACTGCGGCCTTCTGAATCATTCAAATAGTTTCCGTGGAGGAATGTTCAAGCTTAACGCAAAATTTGCTGCATATTCATGGCTCTACTCACTCAATCATTTTGAATATGATGGCCACACGGTACACATGCTCACTCAAGGACATCTACTGCCCCCACTGACTAGTACAGTGAAGTTATCACTGTTCACGCACATTCCAGGCTGCTCTCCTTGTCTGCCAGATTACATTAATGTCATGCAAACTGTTCTCTTTATATTAGCAATGCTGGACTTTTTTCAGACATACCTCATATATTACCTCATTTAATTCCTGTAACAATCTTTTGAGGCAAGAATTATAACCCTCATTTTTGATGTAAATAAGTCGAGCAATGTAATTCTACAAAGGATAAAATTACAGTTGTTTAGAATGCATCGTTGGCTGTTGCTTCACCCTGTACATAACATTTTCTAGATGTTGTTTTTGATGACCATTGTTTTAAATATAGAAATTTATTGTATTGGTGAGGTTAGTAATTGTGATCACATTCAATGTTTCCAAGTCCCTTTTATCTTTATATTGAAAAGGGCCAAAATTTAAGAAGAAAACAGTATTATTTATATCATATATTTAGTTAGTTACTTTTCTCAGATTGAAATATTAACGCATGTAATAATACAGTCTTTTCCAAAAAGTCTAACTCCCACAATTATTGTTAACAAATCTATAAGTTATAGGAAGGAAATGAGCAATGCTATCTAGTTTTTTGAAAAACAAAATATTGAAAATGTTCTTTTTTTGTTTTGGAACACAATCCATTTAAGGGTCTGATGAAAATTATAGATTATATCCCCAGAAGGAGATTCACGTGTATACCTGCTAATCCTCCAATTCTCAACAAATTAAAGCCACATTTATGTATGTAGTGGTATGAAATATACAGGGTAGAGAAAAAGGTTTACAGTTCTTAGAATAGAAAATAATGCAATAATTAATAATAATACAATAAAGTTTGTTTCATATACTCACAACTGTAAACCTACTTTTGCCCCACTCTGTAGAATGCACAGATTTATGATGACCAGAAATCCTATAATTACTCGTGCTCTACAACCTTTATATCCCAAGGATTCCAAATCCCCTTTAACCTCAACTATTTTTTTTCCTAGCACTTTTTACTGTTTGACATATTACATAACTTACTCATGTATTATATTTAGTATTTATTGTCTGTTCCACCTGCTATAGTACAGCATCTACCAGGACAGTGATCCTTGCCTGTTCTATTCAACTGTACATCTAAAACAGTTTCTGCCACTAAATAGTCCTTCTTATTTTCTGAGACAATAAATAGATTTATGATGAATGGAAATCTTGTATCAAGAATAAAGTCTGAATTCTGAACTAAGAGCCTGGCTTGAATTGCCTATCCTAATAGGCAATTATCTCTAAGGATATACTTAAATATCCCTAACTTCATCCTGTCAAAAGTAGGTTCTACATAATTAATTTCTAGGATGAATTAGTGAGCCTGTGACCTTATAATAACAATGTACTGTTATCTATATGACTCCACAAATATTTTCCAGATAATAGTTAACTATGGAGTATAGAGGTCAAGGTCACCATGCTCCAAAGGATTATTAGGTATCAGTGTTAGTATTACCTTGGACTGAAAGTTTCTTTAAGCGTAAATTGCTTTTTCACAATCTCATAATCAAAACAAATTTTTTTTCAAAAGTAATTGTAACTCAAATATTATTATAACAAGTAAATTTTCAAGTTCTGGATCTTATATAGACACAAAGTTGCATATTTTTCCTCAGTGTATTTACCCTGTGTAATACCTATATTTTGTCTTTTCTCTGTTGATAGGTTCTTATTGCTTATTTTATTTTGTTTTCCATTGTTTTGTTTTGTTATTTTGTAAACTATGAAAGTTTATCCTTTCATAGTTTTGAGCCATTCTTCAATTAAAAATATCTAGGTTTTATTACCAGTGGTTAGATGACTTTAGATATACCATGAAGTAGGAAAAAAAGACACTCTAAGAACCACATGTATCATGAAGTGGGGAAAAAATAGTTTGTAAAATCACTAGCTGATATATCTTTATCACAGCTACTATTTGGAAGATAAACTGATAAAATGTGGAAAGATAGTTCAGATTTTGTGAGGAAGGGAAAAATGTTCTTACACTAAGGGACTATTCATTAAATTTTAGTACAAAGGGAATTTTTTTTTATATAGCTAAGTTATCAACCAGTGAATAAAATAAGAAGGATGAACAGTTTTGCGGTGTTGTAGAATATTAGCCATGCCTTGCGAGATTCAGCCTGAGGATAAGCTGGAAAGAAAGAACAGTTAAAAGGAGCTCATCAAACAGCTGATGTTCTTTGTAGGAGGGAGACTCTTAGTTGTCAGATAGGAGGGAGCAGGCAGATGTCAAAACTCTGTTCATCACTCCTCTCTCTATGATGACATAGACCCTATTATACGCTTCTCACACTGAAACAACTGACTCTCTTCACATGTCAGTATGCCAGACTAGAACATTTATTCTCTGATATACCTCATCTTAAAATAGGGGCCGAGTAGCAGACAATAAAAGAATGAATGAATGAATGAATGAATGAATGAATGAATGAATGAATGAATGAATGATTGAATGATGATTTATAAGTGCTATCTTCAGAGAATGAGAGTTTATTGTTTGTATCTTTTCACCATTCAGAAAAGAAACACACCGGAATATACGGTTTCTACCTAAACTTATCAATTGTATTCTCCTGCCATTATTCAGTCTCAATCTAAAAGTTCATTATTATTTTCTCAAATAATTTGTGTTATAAAAAGACTTAACTAAAAAGCCTTCTTGTTCCTTTGCTTTTTCATAAATCTGTGATATCATTATATTTTCCTCTTGATGAGTCTGTATATCTCACACACATATGAACACAGTATAAAAGCAGTTCTCAACTGTCAAACTGCAGTTTTCCAAAAACTCACCTGGAGCTCATGTGCTTGGACTTAGAATACATTTTACATGTTATCAAAGATGCATGTCCAAAGAGCAAAGGGAATAATTTTGGGGCAATTAACAATGCCAAATAATTCTGTTCATTAATAGAATATATATCTCCAGTTCTTCCATTATTTAATATCATATTATACAGTTTTATAATTTTCTTTAGACAGTCTATAAGTATCCTGAATTCAACTAACAACTAGATATTTTACAGTAACTTTTCTGTGGTGAATGGTAGCATATATCCTATTGTATTTTCTAGCTGGTTTTTTTAGTATAGAGAAAAGAGCAGGTGTTTTCAAGTTTACAGAAGGCCTAGAAATGCTGATTATAATGACTGAAATTATAGAAATATGGGTTAAAGCATAGAGAGTGAAATCTGAAGAGAAAAATAGTAAATTGGAAGATAAATTTAAGGAAATAACTGACAATGAAATTGCAAAGAAAAAGAAATTGAGGTACCTCTAGGATAAAAGAGAGCCAGTCTATAGTAAAAAGCTCCAGAGGGAAGAATATAGATACTGGAGAAAGGGCCGTAGCTAAGCCTGGCCCAGGAAAGCTGAGCCTCTTCTGGTGGCCTCAGGGAAGCCCAAGAGGGCATTGAAGCATCAAAGTTAAGGGCATGGACTTCAGGTTTGAAATGGAATCAGTCAAAGTTCCTGCTCAGAAATTTACTAAAAGAGTGAGTGACGTTGTAAAAAATATGTGTTCTGTCTAAGAATCAGTCTCCCTGTTCTCTAAATGGGTATCATATATGTTCCTAATTTATTACATTGTCATGAGATATAATGAGTTAAGACAAGTGTGCCTGGGACATAACCACCCAGGAAATGTCACCCATTATAGGATTCTGGAAGTGTAGTGCTAATTATATTAACATATTTTTTTTTTCATCGTGTGGAGGTGTAGGTACTAAATAATACTCAAAAACCTCCCCACCATGTGATTATATACAGTGTTTTCTGGTAGGGGGGGGCATTTTTTATGCATAGCTAGCGGTGCATATCTCCTGGTAACAGAAGACTACTACTCTCGCTCATAAATTCAAAGGACCAAGAATTTTGAAGAGCTAAATATCAGACAGAGGGGCCCTTTGGATCAGAAAATATCGAAGCTCAGAAATGTCATTTGCCAAGGTAACACAGCAAAGTAGGACAAAGCCAACATTGAAACCCATGTTCACTTCTGTACAAATCTCTTTTTTCATAAGCTGCCAGAGGGACTGAGTCATTGGAATGCAGAATAAGTGATGGGGAGGCATTAAAAAACATGTTTACCAATAATGTTAAAAAACATATACTATGAAAAAATTAAAATAGGATATACATTTATATAGCTTATAAAAATGCCTTTTTTAAAAAAAGTTTTAAAAGTTCTGAAAAG
Source organism: Pteronotus mesoamericanus (assembly GCF_021234165.1). NCBI lineage: Eukaryota > Metazoa > Chordata > Mammalia > Chiroptera > Mormoopidae > Pteronotus > Pteronotus mesoamericanus. Next base: position 25,110,658 of record NW_026555245.1, on the reverse strand, counting down.
GTACATTGGTTGCCTCTAAAATTTATTCTTTATAACTTTCCATATTTTTATACAATAAACATTTTATTATTTTTAATAATTTCATTACAAATGACATTTTAAAATAAAATATAGTACTTACAATTTAGATGGGCAAGAAACCACATTTGGTTTTGGAATTTTGAAGGGAGGCAAGTTTTCTAATTATAACGAGTTCAAGATAGAAAAAATAAAAGGGAAGGCTTTTTCCTCTCTTCTTTCTTCTCTTTCCTTTCATATTCTTCTCACCCCATTTTTGTTATTTTTTTCTCCTCCTGCATTCAGTAGTGCAGGTTGTGTACTGTGCAAGGAATCCTGTCCAAGGAAATAAAGAAGAGAATTCATCTGGCACTAAGGTGGGGCTGTGTCCACCTGGAGGAAAGAGAGTCATTTTTCAATTGGTCATCCCTCCGAACATATTCTTGTATGTCTGTGCCATGGTGGAGTCAGGGGCCCTAGTTGTGAGGCTATTGGTATTGAGGGAGTGATGGGGACAATGAATATACAAGTCCTAAGAGCCAAGTGACAGCTCAAGTCCTGCACATGTTGCAGAACTCCATGCCATCTCCCGCCCTCTTCCCTACTACTACTCAGATACTGAACCAGCAATCAGAAAATGACCTCTTCAAAACAAGTTTTGACCCTTATTAAATCCATGACCCTGGGCACATTAGTTAACCTCTTGAGGTCTCAGTGATTTCATTTGTTATCTGGATAAAGGTTAAACTAAAACATGCCTAGGTTCATTTTAATTTAATTTTAATTTCATCTCAAGATTCTATGGCTTGACTTTCCACTTTTTCTTCTAATTGTCAGAATATCAGAAGGGGTTTGAGATGTGACTAAGTAAAGAGCAGTGCTTAGGGGGGACCTTAAGAAGAAAGGAGGTTTCAGAATAAAAATGGGATAAGATTGATATAGATTCTAGGAATAAGAAGAAAGTGGAGAAATAAGATCACCTCCATTAGTTAAAAAAATAAGGAAGTTCTATTTACTGGTCAAAGAGTTTTGTCATTTATAGTACCTTCATAATAAACATGATATTTTTCAGAGGCACTTGTTTCCTTAATGGGGATGCTTTTCCTTGCACAATGGTGTTTTCAGTGGTTAAGCCTATTTTTAATGAGTAAAAAAATCAGTTATTTGATCCTTGATTAACAATTCTCAAAGAGTGGTCAGTGAGATGTTAAGAGCAATTAGGAGCATAATACCCCAAATCAATTTGAAAACAATTGAAAATGACTTGGAGTAAAATATGCCATAATGTTGGTTTAAAAAAATAATGTAATGGGCTTTGTTTTTGTGGGAATCTTCAGGACTGTAAAGATGTTAACATCTATCATTCATCCCCCAGAAAATGCTCTGGTGTCTTAGTTTCTCAAAGTTATTTGACTATTTTCCACCAGTCATTTCATTGGATTAATATTTTGTGAAACACATTTTGGGAAACTGTATAAAACATGTTATTTCAAGATGGACAAGTTGAGAGTTCATGCAGAAATTCACCTGTGAAATTGACATGCGGGTTCTTTGCTGAAATCTTAGTGTAGCAGAAACAGCAAAATGCAATGGCAAGGAGAAAAACCCTGAGGCCGAATTGCCTTGGATAGAAATCCAAGCCTCACTCTTCACTATCTAGGTAATCTTGACAACATCAGTTAACCTATCTATGCCTCAGTTTCCCATTTTTAAAACAGAAAAACTATTAGTGTTTAGCCCACATGCTTATGTTAATATCTTTCAAGCACTTAGAAATATTCTAGTACATATTATGTGCTGTATAACTGTTATATTGAATAATATATATTCTGAGAATTGCAGGAAATGAGAATCCCCAAACTGTGAAAAAGGAATGTAGCTATCCTTGAATGCGAAAGAACTTTTCTATGATGGAGTTTTACCATGGAAATCAATGAGTCTTTGGAAATGTGTCCTTAGAGAGATGTGTGCTATAGAAAATACGTATGGTTAAGAGGAAATGTATTTCCTGGAATCAAGTACCCTATCTGAGTGTTTTACCTCTTGCACATGCATGCTCACGCATTTCCAGAAATTCATGACCTGCGTGTCACCTTTCAGACTTTTCTGCCAGTCTTTACATGCATGCAAACAACCTATGTACTTAACTTCCTGTTGTGTCCCAAGCACGCTCCTTCTTCAGATTGCCATACCTCTTTACATTTGAGTCTTTGGCCTGAAAAAACACGTCTTTCTGCACCTACGTTGATTCCTACTTTTCTTCAAATTTTATCCAAGCCAAATGCCACCTCCCTGATTACAGGGGTGGGCAAAAGCAGGTTTACAGTTGTTAGTATAGAAAAATATATAATACAAGAATAAACTCTGTGTTCCGCATACTCACAACTAAACCTACTTTTGCCCACCCCTGTGTTGTATATTTTTTTTGGCTTACCTCACCCTCTACTTTATATTAATTCTTTATTTCTGTGCAATAAGTTACCTAAACTTAGTTGCATAAAACAATGAACTTCTATAATTTCACACATTTTCTGATGATGAAAGGTCGAGGGGCTGCTTAGCTGGATGGCTCTGGCTCACGGTCTCTCATAAAGTTTTACTCAAATGTTGACCATGTGCAGTCATCTGAAGGCTTGAACAGGGCTAGAGAGTCCCCTTCTGAATGGACTCACAGGCCAGGCAATTTAGTGTTGCTTGTTGGTGAGAGGCCTCAGTTCCTTTGTTATGTGGACCCATGTTAGTGTCCCCATGAGGTAGCACCTAGTTTTTCTCTCAGAAGCAGAGATCTAAGAAAGGACAAAGCAAACGCACAATGTCATGTGCGACCTAGTTTTAGAAGTGACACACCATCTTTATAACCACATTCTGTTGGTAAGAAATGAGTTACTGAGTTCAGCCCACACTCAAGGATGCGGATATTAAGCTCTGCCTTTGAAGGGAAGAGTATCATAGAAGTTGTGGATGTATTTTAAAATCACCACCGTCTTCTCTGGCCAGGTATCTCAGTTATAGTGTCACCCCCACATACTAAGGTTGTGGGTTTGTTCCCTGGTAAGGGCACATATGGGAAGTAACCAATGAATGCATATATAAGTGGTATAACAAATCGATGTCACTCTCTAAAATCAATAAATAAAAAAATATTTTTATATTGTTTGCATATAAATGCATAAAAAATTAAAAAATTATGTTTAAAGAGATAATTTAAAGAATAACCACACCCTTTAGTGTTTGAATGCAGGAGAGCCAGCCTGTTAGTTGGTATTGGTTAATATAGCGTAGAAAAATATTCATATGCTAATTTTAAAACAACTGTCCACTTAGAATATTTTAGCCAAACTTTTCCAATTCATAATGTGGATTAAATATTGCTATGATACATTGAACATTTAACCTGTAAAGTTAACTTGTAAAGTTACCATAGTAAGAATCCTGCCAAGTACCAGATTGCAATAGGCTGTGTTGCTACTTGTTTACATGAAAAAGTACATTTCAAAATGGGTTCAGGTATAATTACTGGCATAGTGAGCCATATTGGACATTTAAATTATTTCTATTCCAGTAAGCAAACATAGAAAATTTGGGGTGTTTTTAATTTATAATGACACACGAATTATATCATAGATCAATAAAATAAGCTTTCATAAAGTCTGATTTCCAAGAAAGCCAATTGAGATATCTTTAGAAATCTCTAAAGCTCTAACTCAAGGTTTAGTTCTTCAGAGAACACTGGTAACTTCTCATGTAAGTCAGTTCATCTCCATTCCTGCTAATTACTTACTTGCTTCTCAGTCCCAAAGACTTCTCTTTCTCTGATCCATCCACCAGTTTTCTTCAAAGCAGAACAGTCTTGCCAAAACAATGGACCCAATTTCGTTCGTGGTTAAGTTTGTATACTGACTTGTGTGGTTTGTGAATAACACTGTATGTTTCAATTTAAAGTTCTGACAGACATTTTACATTGAGGGCAGAATGTGTTTTATATGTTTTATACCCAAATATTTAGAATGAATTTTAGCTAATAATATGTCAATTCATTGTCCAACTCATGTACATAATTCTATAAGCCATTTAGATACCAATTTGAAAAATATGGTTTGGCACACACAACACAGTCTTTAATATTTAACGACATCTTAGACTATATTATTTTAGCTTTTTACTTGTCACTGTATCATCCAAAAGAAAAGTAAACATCAATCAATTCTTGCACATTTTGCTTGTCTTAGAATATTTAAGGCTAACATCACAAATGACTTATTAGATGATGGTAATTATTTAAAAATGTCTGTGTATTAATAATGATTAACCTTCCTAAAATAATTCAGTTTTCTATAAAGTGAACAATGAGAAAAATGTAGTATGATAATATTTCTCCAAGAACCATTAAGGAAATACAGAGGAAATATCCTGTATTTCTGACTGTTTGATCAAATGTATAAAGATGCTTATGTATTCAATGTAATACATGTGTAACATGAGCAACACTCAGATAAGAATTATTTTTCAGTAACTATTGTATTGCCATACTATTTATTTTATCTGGCCTATCTGCTGAAAAAATAGTTCCTAAAGATACCTTTAATACTATTTTTTAATTTGGCACTATTACTCAAATATGAGAATAAATACTATATATATATATATATATACACACACACACTTAAGTACAATGATAAATAATATACACATGTGTTCCTTTACACATGCATAAATATATGCACTATGGTTACTCTTAAGTAAATACATTTTTTTCTTAGTTAAACACAAATTCTTTTAAAGCAGGGGTCTCTAATACCCCATCAGCAGACTGGTCCCTGGTGCCAAAAATGTTGGGGACCGCTATTCTAAAGGATGTATGTCCTCATAGGATCACTCACACTTTAAAGAGAAAAACCTATTTTTTCTCTGGGTGCCTCCATTGTTAGGAGCATCATCCCATACACAAAATTTCATGGGTTCTATTGCTAGTCTGGACATATACCTAGGTTGTAGGTTTGAGCCCAGTTGAGATATGCATGGGAGGCAACTGGTCAATGTTTCTTTCTCACATCAATGTCTCTCTCTTCCCCTCTCTCTCAAATCAATAAACATATCTCTAGATGAGGATTTAAAAGAAGATAAAACTTTTAAAAAATATTTGTGATGTATGCTAACAGTCATTGTGTTTGTATTAACTCTGTTATATTGCCTGTCTTGAGAACTTAAAAAACACTCTAACACTTATGTCTAAGGAAACTTCCCAATTCATTTATCTTTGAATGTTTGTTTTTTCATTCTATATTGTCAAGTGTTCTTCTTTTGTGTTCTAAAGTGATTCATACTGAACTGACAGTTTTATTCAACAGGATAATATAGAATTGTGATAACTGTATCATTAACTACTGTCCATCATCCCATACACATGCAACGGCACTATCCTATACTACTATACCAATAGAGAACTAGGGTTCCAACTAGGTGGTTGCCTTTTTACTCAGGCTGCTGGTGTCCTAGGTCTTTGGGTAGCAGATGCTTTCCTGGGTAATGAAAATGTACTGAACTGAGTCATGAGGGTATCACTTCCCCTGCACAGTCAGTGGGTGGGCGCTGTGCTGTGCTGCAGAAGGAAAAATTTCTCCAGGTGACAGTTGAATGACAAGAGATTGCCACTTGAACAAAGGCTAATGAAATGTGACTGAACTTCCTTTGTTACCTTCACTTTGGTTCTATGGTAGGTATGACTCTCAGGAGGAGGGTGCTCTTCCTTCTTAAAAAACCTCCCTTAGCTCTCGGGGTGTTCTCTGGCAATGCCCCACGCTCAATCACTTGGCATTTGTCCTCCATCTTCTTGTAATATAGAATGGCTCCCTTCCACATTCTCAGCATTTCCTTCAGCGACACCCGCTTTGCCTCAAGCCCCATCCTCTCATGTTCTTTTACAGGAGTCCTTAAAAGACTATTTAAATCAAGTGACAATAACAAATCCTTGTATCCTTTCTTCAAGGAGAAAGATTGTTCAATATTCAAACCTTTGCAGAAGAGAGTATAGATATAATATTAGATATACATGTATGTGTACATACACGTTTGCATTCTATGCTCCTTTTACAGCAGAGAAGCTAATATATTTATTTATATATATATATATTTATGAAGGTGGGCAATTATACCACTACTGTTATGTATTCTCCAACTGTTAACTATAGAAGTAAAAGTGAAAACAGATAAAATCTAGAGTAGCTGCATATATTTATTTTCTTTTTTTTAATATTTTTTTAAATTTTATTTATTTACTTTTTAAATACATTTGTCTCTGCTTCCCCCCCACCTCTTTCCCTTGCCCCCTCCCACCTTCCCTCCCTCAGCTCTTCCCCTTTGGTTTTGTCCATGAGTCCTTGCTATATGTTCCTTGACTTTCCCCTTCCCTTCCCTTTCCCTGCCCCCCCCTTCTTTTCTAAGTAGTTTAATCATTAACATCATCATCATTGCTGATATATGCTTAACACTTACTGTGAACCCGAATGTTTCTACAAGCTTTGCATGCATTATATTAGTTAATCCTTGTAATCAGTATGAACTCTTCGTGTTTCCCTTTGAGGAAACTGAGTCTTAGAAGAATTTTAATATTACAATTTTAGTGTTACATTCAAATAAGATATGTTCAATTGTGTGACAAAATTTTATCTATACTCTATTTTTATGTATTTAGTACTATTAAAGTTGACCATTTTATGAAGCTTATTAGTCAGTTGAGACAATCAATGCCATTTCACTTTCTTATTTCTAGGTAATTAGATACAGAGATATTTGCTAATAAAGATATTACATGTTGAAAATTATACAATAGTGAAACAGCACACAAAAAAGTTTTATCTGGTATATGATTAATTTTTAATATTTTAGAGTAAAAACAACACAAAATAGGAGACAGATAAATTTAGTGAAATCTCCTTAAAGGTTTTATACATTTTTCATAGAAAAATTAGATTTTTGGTTGTATTTTTATTAACTTTTTTCATGATTTTCTAACATATGTTTTATTTTCAAAAGGTTTTGTTCATTTAAATCTGGTGACATGTCTCTTTTTCTTCTATGTCTCTTAAATATAGGACAAATAATATTGATTCGTAGCAGTTATGACAGGTCATATGAGTTCCAAGTCCTCAGTCAGCCCATGGAAAATAGTATATTTCTTAGGATGTTAATCAGCAATATATAACAACATGAAGCACACAGTGTTACAGTGATATTTCAAAATGTTTTAAGAGCATTAGATAGCTTTTGAAGTAATTATGACTAATATTCACAAATAAATAGTACTAGGATTTAGGTGTCATTGAATTTTTCTTTTTTTGAAACTCAAATGCTGTGAATTGTAAGACAAACCATTATTCTATAGAGCTCTACAAAAGGAAAAATAGAGCTAAATTACTCCTTTGGGTACGCATCTTGATTTTAGAGATGTTAAAATTTGAAAAACAACATGTGGTAAACACATGTGTCAGTAATCATTACTATTGGAAGAATTATGAAGTTTCTGTGAGGAGGGCAATAGGCACAAGCACAAGGATGCTGGTACGTCCTTTCTGGAGGTCATTTGGGTGATACCAGTCCAAAGCTGTAAAAACCATTCATATCTTTTGATTCCATAATTCCTCTTAATCAAAAGAAATAGTGAGAGACATACAAACATCTATGAAACCCTTCTCCGTGTTAGCCTCTGTTCTAAGTACTTGCTATATATTACTGAAGGGAACAAAAATCTCTGCACTTGCAAAATTCTCTATATACTAAGATAATATAGAAAATGACTGTGATATATTGCGCAGTGAAAAAATAGATTATAGAAGTGTATTTGAAGTATGGTTCTAATTTGTAGTGTTGTAGAAACATTGTAAATGCCTCATAGTAAGTCAGTGATTGGCCTGTATATTTAGTCAACTGAGTTTTTATTTCCATTTGGATTTTTATTCATAAATTTTATCCAGATTTGATTATTGAAATATAAATAACTCATATGGTTATGATTCTAACTAACTAACTAATCTGTGTGTCCTGTTTCTATTTTGTTTGTGTAAATCTTTACTTGTTCTCAAAATGGAGTCTCTACCAGCTTCTAAGCTTTGAGAGTCCAAGACTGGGTACCTGTGATCCTGTTGAGTAGGCACTGACTCAGGTGTCCTCAAACAGGGAGGTCCAGATCAGCTTCATCAGCATCCTCTGGAACTTATCAGAAGTGCAAATTTGGAGGCTCTACTCTTTTATTGAGTTGGAGACACTGGGGGAAGAACCCAAGCCCTTCAGCTATTTCGGCTGTACTCTGAAGTTCGAGAGGCACTGTGATAACTCATACTCAGTTGGAAGGAAGCAAACTAATATTTGCTGGGCAGCTACCAGGAATCAGTCACCAGAGTGGGCACTTCAACTATGTTAACTCATTTAAATTCTAATAGTGCATACAGCTGTATCATTAGCAGACTCCTCTCCTGTCTAGATTTTTGCCCTTGGGCAAGTTATTTAATTGCTCTGTTTCTCAGTTAATTTATCTATAAAATAGATATAATGGAAGTGCCTACCACTTAAGGTTGTTAGGAGGATTAACTTAAATTGACTAGTGTTTGAAAAATCTTACAACACTTATAATTCTTACATGTGTTTGTGATCATCATTATTATTATCGTCTACTATCATTATTGAAACCCTACAAAGTTAAATAATTGGTCAAATGTAACGCAGCTAAAATTCGATCCTAGGTTTAAATATATTTGTTCATAGGTTTGGATGAAGATAGTCATGCATTTTTACAATGGAGAATAGAAAAATTGAAGTCGTTAATATGAATAACATTAAAACACGTACGAATGTATGAGCAAGTTATTTGCACAGGAGAGAGGGGCAGGTAAAGAATGGAATGTAACTGGGAATATTTCACTTTAGTGGCTCATACAACATAATGGGTAGGTAACTGTGGAAAAATAATAATAATGATGAGATATGAACAACACATAGGGCTAGTCATGTGGTAGCATAGCAAAGCAAAAATTTCAGTATATCAGCTTTCTTTTTCAAAGTTTAGGAGCTTGAGAGGATTTTATGTAACATTATCTAATTGAGGTGGTGGTGGGGGATTAGAGTGGAAGACAAAAAAGTGGGATACTTCACATAACATGATCTATGACTATCTCTTCCTAGCGATAAAGTAGCTGTGCCTTAGCAAGCTTTAAAAACCTTGTCAATATTGCTAAACTGAAGATTCTGATTCATATTTCTGTGACCGGGCCTGAGATTCTAACAAGTCTGGAACTATCAATGAGAATCTATTGTCTCTTAAGTATCCCAGGTGATTTGTATGTGCATTTAGTTTGAGAGGTACTGCTGTATATTGTATTTTTGCCTCTGAGTTGGTAATTGACAAGAAAGTGGTAAAAGGAAAAGAATAAAAATGCAGTGTACTTTCCAGGGGTTTATTAAAGTAGCCAACCACGCAGAGTGAGTAGGCCCAGATACACTATATATATTCAGACAAGGGAGGGATAAGGATCTAATGGTCATAATGGCAGTCTGAACTGAAGCTCCAAAGCTTATCTGTGCTCCTGCACCAGTTCAAGTGACATGAAAATGAATGTCTCTATAGTAACCAATTAATTTACATAAAGGTTAAGCCAGTCCTGTGAACTTTCACTCATTTTTACAGCTTTTCTAGTATAATCATCTCTGGTAACTAAAGGATCCTTATATTATGCGGGGAGTTACAATTTGCAATTGTAATTTTTTCTCAGATGTATAGGTAATTATAACATGGCAACTTTTATGATAAGTATTTTTTTAAGCTGTACCAATTAGCTGAATATCAGTTTAGGAAAATTATTACAATGTCACTTGTAAAAAAGAGTTTGGAAGATCTCTGTAATATACCCATTTATAGTTTGAGTTTAGTGTTGGCAAGCATATCAACACAGTAGGAAACAATTTTACAAAACTGCAATGTTTTGAATAATTTGGAGAGGCATTTTTCAGGAGAGTGATGTGTAAGAATCAAAATACCAATCATAAGGATCCATACATTTTAAATTAAGATGTGAATCTCCAATCCCAAAATGGGTTGTTTATTGTTGTTTCTATATCTTTTGGACACCAGAAATATTTATAAATTCACTTTCATTTTATACCTCTTTGCTGAGGATAAAACTGTATTTAGGAGCTTTACCATTTTGGTGTTTTGTGAGCACAGTTTCCAAACAGATATTAAGTTACAGAGATTTTAAAGGCTCCACTGCCAAATAGCTGAAACACAAATTTCAGCCTATTTTTTTTTCCTAATCATGCATTTTGTTATGTAGTTGTTTTCAAATAATTTTCAATTACATAATAAAATCCTCACAGAAGTCTTGGGACAGTAACTGTTTGTCCTGGTGTTAATTTACCAATAACCTCTTTTCTCAGTAGATTTTAGATTATTGAGAACAGTGATTATTATTTGTGTTACTTGTATTTCTCCTAATATATAAAGCATGTTAATACATTGTGGAAAATTAATACATTTAGACAAATTTGAGTACCCAAAGAATATGTTACATAATTTTCTAGAACAGTAAAAATGTTTCCAAATATTTAAGCCATCAAGTTGAACTAATAGGATGATATAAGGCACACTTTTTTAAAATAGCAGCTTTATTGTGATATGGTTCACATACCAAAAAACTCACCTTTTCTTTTGTACAATTTTTTGAAGTGTACAATTCAGTGGATTCAGTATATTCAGCATTGTAAAACAAGCATCACTATCTAATATTAGAATGCTTTCATCATTCAAAAAGAAACCCTGTACCCATTAGCAGTCACTCCCATTCCTCCTACCCTTCAGTCCCTACAAACTACTAATCTATTTACTGTCTCCATGGTTTATTTCTTAGTCACATTCAAGAGATAATCCATTCAAACCTGAGATGTCACTCCCTGTTGTCCAGGATTCAGTCTCTTCCTATCTTATTACTCTACATAGGAGTTTAAGGGAACAGGGAGGGGAGGGGAGCCCCTCTTGATACAAAATTACTACTGGAGCTCCAAGCATTCATTCTGCATTCTAACCAGAAATTAATAGGGAAAATGGACAAAGATGGGAATACCCTCTACATTCAGTGACACTTTCTAGATTTACTCACTCCACCTCCACACACATGCTTTTGCCAAAGTTTAGTCTCATAGCACCAAGACCAAGGATTGTAGCCTTATTCCAAGTGGCCATGTGCCTAGTGAAAAATCAGGCATCCTCTTTCTAAAAACAAGGCAAGAGGGATATTGGGAGATAACTGGAATGTTCTGCCATAGTGTTAAACCCCTGGAACTTATTTAGAGTTTGTAAACTAAAGTTTGGAATACCTAAAGAGCAATCCTTAGAAAAGATTATAGACTATTAGAGCAGAGTGTCTTCTGGCTCTTGATACTGGCGATACAATATAAAAACATTAAATATAATATCAGTGGCCATGACATAAATCTATGAAAGTAGACCATATATATCTTGTTCATCACTTTAAACTCATATTTTAATATAGTAATAGCTGAAACACAGTTGCTCAATAAATATTTGTTGAATAAATTCACTGATTACTAACCTAACCTGCATGTCATAGTTACACAACAGATTTACATAGATTACCTAATCATTGGATGAGTTGATAGTCCCAAAACCATCACTGCCTTTCACTCCAACTTTCCAAGGGTTTAAGATCTGATTTGAAAGAAAGAATCTAGGTATTGAAGAAAACATTGAGAAAGTTTGGGTATTACTGAGCTTAAGTAAAAATCTCTCACATATAGGTGCTAGGATAGGTTTCTTCTTAAGGGCCTATACAGAAATTATTTCTTTATTGGAACATTTATGTATTCATTATTTATTGAGAGTTCATGAAACAGTCTTCATTTTTCCACCAAATATGTTGCCTACAATTATAAGACTTTCATTTCTGAGATAATAATAAGCTTGACAGATTTAAAAGAAGAGGTCAGTTAAAAAAATTTTATTTTTATAAATGAATAGAAGGCTATCTGGTTTTCAAAAAAAAAAAAAAGGTTTTCAATAACCTTTAACAAACTTGTGCATATAACATAAAATTTACATATTTTGAAAAATTTTATGTATTCTAATTTATTGGCAGAAAATTCTAGAAAATGGCATGCCTGATAAATAATGCAGTTTCAATTAAGCATTTAATAAACTAGGCACTACTATGAGGCTGTGACTATCTCAAATTAATCATAATATATTGAAGATTAAATTAGACCAGAAGCGATTTAATTTATTTACTATTCACATAGATTTAGTCAAAAAATTAAAGGGTGTGGTCAGATAAGTCATCAGCTGACATGACAATTTTATGAATTTCCCCAAATGCCAAGTCACATCCAATAAATCTATTCATTAATGGCATTTCTTTTAATTTCTAAGAATACTAATGCAAGTACAACTTTCCAAGTAATTTACAATAAATATAAACATTATTATGAAGCCTTTGTCTTTGACATGGTAGGTTTAGGGTATTAGAATTCCAAAATTATCAATCATTTTTCTGAAGTTTGGTTACTTGGCTTAGCAAAAGTTCTTTCAACCAAAGATAAGTTGTACACATAAGAGAAGTATGTCTGATAAAGTTCATTTAACTAGAATCTTATCAAATGAAATAAAATTTCCTGAAATTCTCAAGGATAAAACTCTAACCCTGTGACAGTATCATTGACACTTTAATAATAACATAGCACAAATCTCTCCCCTAAAAATAGTTATCAATATCATGTTAGAATTGGCTTTTCCTCTTTAAATATACCCCAGTACTCAGTATCCTTTCTTGACTCAGGCCACGTGTCAATTCTAACATTCAATTTTTAACATTTGCCCCAAATTTAGATTTATGCACCACTAGGTGAAAAAGGAGAGCAGAGGAGGCAGGTCACTCTAATTCCTTGATTGAGTTTTTGAAGTATAGGTATTCAAATCACACCAGATTCTTGAAAAAAGCTTCCTCTTTAACAAATATTAGTAAGAAGTGGACCTTCTGAAGTCATCTTCTTACTCCTTGCTCCTGCAGGGAAAATGAAAGCAGGAAGCAATAGAAGATTGAACCAAGAAGGTCCACCAGGTTAATCCACATGCTTTGAGGTTTGTAAAAGGACTGGGTAGTAGAGACCTCTACTGATGCTAGTAAACTGTGTCTACCAACTTGAGAACAAGGAGACCTGGAGCAATGGCCAGTAACTAGAGTGAAGCACAATGGACTGAGAATCAGAGAATCAGAGTACAGTCAGGTTTCTGCCACCAATTAGCTCAGTGATTTTGACCCAAAAAATCTAAGCAGTCATATCTAAATATTTCACTTTACACCTGCACTTCAATTTGCAGAATAAGAACAATAACTATTAGCCCTGACTGGTGTGGCCCAGTGGATTGAGTGCTGGCCTGCAAACCAAAGGGTCACCAGTTCCTTTCCTGGTCTAGGGCACATGCCTAGGGTGCAGGTCAGGTCCCCAGCAGGGGATGCGTGAGAGACAACCACACATTGATGGTTCCCTCCCTTTCTTTCTCCCTCCTTTCCATCCCTAAAAATAAATAAAATCGTAAAAACAAAGAATAAATATTAATATGAACATTTAAATATCAGTAATAGTGAAATTTAGTTTTCCTCTAACATTTCATCAGAATTATATTAGAAAAAATTTATTTCATTCCTCAGATGGTTATTTTTAATGTTAGAATCATTTTCACATATGATAATCTCTGCTAAGAGTTAAATATTATTTCTTTGTCAGATAAACTATGTTATATAACAGTGTCTTCATTTACAGTAGAAAACAGTTGAAACAATTGAATATATAGACATCTGAGTAAAACATATCTAAATATCTTCTTTAGAAACAACATCATTCATTAAGGCATTGACATAATAGATGCAAACTAAATATTATAGTTTCTCTCTTTTATTAAGTTAAATTGCAATGTATTACACCGTAGAACATCTGCCTATATACCAGTTATCCGTGAATTTTCTAAAGGGTTCATAAATACTACTAATTTTTTAATTAAGGGTAGAGTTTAAATATTCAGTTGCCTTCTTTTATTTATATAGAACAGTATCTTCCTATAAATAAGTAAATTTAATGGTTTAATAAATGTTTTGAGTAAATTATCACTGCATCAAAATGATATTTTAAAAAAGCACATTAACTGTTCAATTAACATGACAATGTGTGATGGTAACCAAATAGCTTGATTTAAACACAATAGTGTTAACCAATGTCATGTAATATTATGGTTAAACTAAATAATTTAAACAATTTAGATATAAACTGAACTATGTGATACAATGCAGTCTTTAGAATTATGACAGAGTATCTTCATCAAAAGTTATATATCACCAATGATTAGAACATATTAGACAAAAATAAAAAATAGGGTTATACTATGATAACCACATTTGTGTATGTTTGTGTGCACACTAGCATGTACATATGGGTGTATGTATATTTGACACTCAATGTAACTGAGAATCTTCCTCAAAATAATGCATGCAAAATGCATTTTGCTTGAAAATGTGCCATTCAATTACTGTATTCTCAAAGCAAAAGAGACAGTAAGAGTTCTTGGCTTGTTTGTCATCCCTGCATTAAAGATCCCAAATTAGAATGACTAATCTGAAATCACAATAGTTTGATGTGAGCAGAATAACCGTAATGCTATTTCTGACAAATACTTTAGTCAAACTTGTTTGTTAAATTATATGTGTACTAATTACAGATACACTATAATTTTCATAATATTGAATCACTACTTAACATTTTATTGTGCTTGAATTAAAATGCAATACCAGTACTAATAGAGAATGTTTTTTATTATATTTTTCTAGGTCTCAGGGTGGCGATTTTTTGTGTGTGAATTTCTAACCTGTGAGCTTATGGTAAGATTATAATTCATACACTAAATTTTAGAGATTTTTTTATCTGTTTGATAGTGTTCAGTAAATGTAATAGTAAAGAAAATTGCATGATTCACCTAATACTTTACCATACATTTTCAGCAATATTGAAGAAACCATGTGATAATTTCTATCTAAATATTTATGTTTTTGGGTAGATTATAGTAATATAGTCATTTGATATAGTCTTTGATTGGTCACTAAGTGAATTTGAAGTCATCATTCAGAAAGGTAAAGATTTATACCAGTAGAAAATAGTTTTTATACATGAATGACAATATTATATATTAACATTTTTATAGTGAGTTCTCTTTGATGCCAATGAACAGAGACAAGGAGTTATTGGAAGCAAAGTTTATTTTATCCCTTGTCAGGATTGATCAAAAATGGGTTTTTTATGAAAATTTGATGTTAGAGCTTGTGAAAGTTGAAAGTAAAATATGTAAGTATGGAATAGAAACGGTAAGAAATAACCAGTGACTCTAAAGTGACAGTTTTGGACATTATGTATTTGTTAATTTCTGTGGTTAAATGTGTTCAATAACACTTGTAAAAGTGTAAATCTAGATTACATTTATGATTAAATACTACAGATTATAAGAATATATAAATTTATTTGCTTGTGAAACTGATGAAGTTATTGTTTCATAAAACAATTTTCAGAGTTTATCTGTTCCTTAGTAGTAAACATGATAAAGATTTAGATTGTAATTGACATAAAATACAGATAATATGGGCATTTTTTTCATTTTATATTTGGGGAAAAATTATATCCTTGGAAACACAAAAGCAATTAACTAAAACTCTTGTTGATTTGGTCATACAGCATTATTGAAATGTATCTGGGAGAAGTTGGCCCTAGCTGGCATGGCTCAGTGGACTGGGAGCCGGCCTGCAAACCAAAGGCTTGCTGCTTCAATTCCCAGTGTAGGGCACACGTCTGGGTTGCAGGCCAGGTCCCCAGCAGGGAGCATACGACATGCAACCACACCCTGATGTTTCTCTCCCTCTCTTTCTTCCTCCCTTCCCCTCTCTAAAAATAAATAAAACCTTAAAAAAAAAAGGAAGTTGTTTAGGTGACTGCAGGCAACTACCACCTCTGGGAACTCCGAGGTGTACTTTTTGGTTACGTTTGGAAATACTCAACAAATGATAATTAAAAACAAGTGTTACTAGAAGCAAGGAGAAATTCCTCTGCTCTACCAAAAGGACTTTGCTGATAATGGAAAAAAAAATTTTATGAAATATATTATATGACTATGTATAAAACAATAATTTTACCCCCAAGAAATATTTTTTAATTTTACAAATATACCTAAATGAATTTATCTCACAAATCATTTCAACTTGAAAATGTAACAAAATTTTTAGAAAACTTACTGTCATCTTCAGTCTTTTTAATCTTCATATATAAACATAATATACAGAGAGGAAATTGCTCATATCATAAGTGTAGTCTCAGTGCATTATCGCAAAATGAACATTCCCATATGACTTGCACTCACATAAATTAAAAATCCAAAAGATAGAACATAAAAGTACCTTGTAGTCCTACTCCCCTTGATGTTTTTCTAGTGAACTGTACCCACAGAGGATAAGTACGATGTTGGCTTCCAGAAAGATAGATTCTTTGCCTCCTTTTTTACATTCTATGAATGAAGTCATAAAGTAAGTACTGCTTGCTTCTTGTGTTCAACTTTGCATTTGCAAGATTATGTGCAGTGGTAAATCACTTCTTCTTACTGCTGTATAGTATTCAACTGTGTGAATATACCAAATTATGATTCTTTCCACTATTTAAAAGCATCTGGGTAGATTCCAGACTTTTGCTCTTATGAACAATGGTCATAAAGACATCTGGAACATGTCTTTTAGGGAGCACATGCATGTGTCTTGTTGGGTGTATAGGATGTGTTCTGATTTAATACATACTGACAGTATACCGAGGTGGTTGTGTCAGTTTTTGACAGCAGGATGTGAGAGTTCAGTTGCTGCATATACTCACTAATACTTGGAATTTTTCATTCTTATATATTAGCGATTCAGATGTGTGTGTTAGAATATTTTAATATGAATATCTTGAAGGCTAATGGTATTAAACCCTTGTTTTTATGCTTATTTGTCATGTAGATATTCTCTTTTTTGATGTGTCTATGTATTTTTACATTTTCTAACATAATATCTATTCTTTTAAAAACATCACCTACCCCTGTTTAACATATATTTAAATATATTCTATATTATATATATAAAATGGGTATTGAATCC
The DNA here is from genome assembly GCF_021234165.1 of Pteronotus mesoamericanus. NCBI lineage: Eukaryota > Metazoa > Chordata > Mammalia > Chiroptera > Mormoopidae > Pteronotus > Pteronotus mesoamericanus. The sequence goes on along the minus strand of NW_026555245.1, from coordinate 25,093,445 downwards.
TCTCTGTATATGTGCAGTGATATGTTGGATCTGGCTCAAACTGCTTCACAAGAGCCAATTGTTAAAGCATCAAGAATTTTGAGAGCAGCTTTGTAGTTTGAAAACCTGTCATTGTAGAAATATTTATATTACATATATTGGCATATGCTAAAAAACAGGGCTTTACCTTTTCTTCTGGAGGTTTAATTATTAAACATTTACTAGTATAAACCTGGATATTTGTTTTATGTAGTTTCAAATCATTCAGTGGATTTTCTCATTACTCTCATGATGGTGTATTTTGATGAATAGAAATTATTAATTTTAATTTACTCTATTAAGTTTATTACTTGTATGATTAGAGTCTTTTTTCTGTCCTATTTAAGAAATATTTGCCTTTTCCATGGTTGTTAAGATATTTTTCATATGGTTTTCTTAAAAGCTTTATTGTTTAAAGTTTCACATATGATTATCAGGTATTAAAGACATTGTTCTATGCTGTTATCTTATGCATTCAATATATTCAGCTGTATAGATTTGAATTAGCATAGTTATTACTCTGTGTATATTTCATCGTTTTTATTGTGAAATTAATATATAAATATGAAGCCACTTACATCTATGTTTGTTTAATAATTTAATGTTGCTATTACTAGGCAATTTATAGTATTTTGTAAAGTTAACATATGCACTCATGTATTCATGGTCCAGTGTCATACACCACCATCAGTTATGTGGCCATTATTTTGAAATAAGTATTCAGCATCATAAAAAAAAATTTGACTTTAATCATAAATGTATTTTGACAATTTATTTTCATTATATATTATTAAACTCAAAGTCTTCAAAGTCAATATTCTATAGAATCATTTAAAAACTGAAATATTAAGCTAACCTTTAGGAATTCAATAGAATTATTTAAGTATTAAAATATATTGTTACTTCTAAAATATTATGTTTAATAAATTACATAAACATAATGGCCATGAAAAATACAGCCTCTGGGGTTAACTACATGTTATTATCATATGCACTTCATTAAGATATCAATTGCCTGGTGATTTACACGTGTGTGTGTATGTATGTGTGTGTAATTTTCAATGAAAAACAAACAGCAGTACATCACATACCTGTTTTGTGCCTGATAGGAATGATAGCATAACAATCTGTATTATTTCTTCCTTAAACTTTGGAGTCAATTATGCAAATGTGAATATGTTTGCCATGGATTGTATTGTCTTATTATGCATGCTTTTTGCATGTGTTTTTCCTCTCAAAGTAATCATCTTGATTTAAATACATTCAGTTTCCTCCATAATGGCTGAAATATTTGAAAGATGTAATAAAATATGATGGAATTATATAATCATTTTCAAATGGGAAGTTCAACAGATTCAATATGCACATGCCAAATTTAGACCGTTTATTTTTTAAGTCTCTGGCTCCTTAACCAAGCCATTTCATTGACTTCAGAGTAACTCATAAATTAAACAATGTGAGTCCAATAGCCAACTAAATAATACTGGATTTGTATCAGGGCTGTTTTTTTCTTTTAGACTGTTTTTTGTCTGTTTTAGGTAGCCAAAGTGATGAAATATATAAAGTGTGTACTAGTTAAAGCTAATTAGGTGATTTTTTCACTTTTACTAAAATACTATTCTCTGTGGCATAATTAAAGCAGGAAGAACAAAGATGAAACACAGAAAAGTATCTTGAAGAGTAGTCCCAATATTTTATGCAGCATTAATAGCTATCTCTGATCCTCTACTAGCCATTTCAAACAGCTAAATAATGAGTTCATCTGTAAGATACAGAACAGGTCATAAGGTAAATATTGCCAGATTTAGTTTATGAAGGTGTCCCTGAAAGAAAATGATAGTTAAAGGGAAAATATCCAGTCAATAGACAGAGACCACAGATATGAGTGTTTGATGTCAGTGAGATATACTTTATTTTCAGAGATGACAGAGCTTGGGGACAAATAAAATTCAAAGATATATAATTAGCATATTCTATGAAGGAAAATTGTAGAAAATAAGAATTATAAACATATAAAACATTTTATTATAAATTATTTGAATCCAAAATTAAGAAGCTGAGTTATGCAGTAAAATTCTATTCTGAGAGCATAAACACTTTAAAAAGGCAAAAGAGAAAAAAGTAAAATACAACCAGAAGAAACATAACCAAAAAGTTTTGGTAATATAAATGAAGATTGAACTTGAGAATAAAATAACTGAACGCAAAAATATTCTCTATATTTTTTAGTTTCCATTCAACGATATATATTTTTTTCATTGAACTGTTAAAAGCAGAGTGTTATATTTTTTTCTCCCTGAAAAATAGAAATATTTTTTTAGTTCCTGGCACACTGTCTGGCAAGAGCAGATGTTCTATATATTTTTTTCTATGCAGAAAATCAACTGTACAGGAATTTTTAGAAAGAAACTTTGGGTTTCTTTTGCTAAATCAAACATTTGTTTTCTCAAACAAAACCCCTTCCCAACCTTCCTCCATCCTTGCTTCCATTCCTTTTTTCTTTTTCTTTCTTTCTTTCTTTCTTTCTTTCTTTCTTTCTTTCTTTCTTTCTTTCTTTCTTTCTTTCTTTCTTTCTTTCTTTCTTTCTTTCTTTCTTTCCTTCCTTCCTTCCTTCCTTCCTTCCTTCCTTCCTTCCTTCCTCCTCTCTCTCTCTCTTCCTTCCTTCCTTCCTTCCTTCCTTCCTTCCTTCCTTCCTTCCTTCCTTCCTTCCTTCCTTCCTTCCTTCCTTCCTTCCTCTCTCTCTCTCTCTCCCCCACCCTCCCTCCCATCCTTCCTTTCTTCTTTCTTTCTACTAATAAACATTTATGAAGAATTTACTGTGTGCTAGGAAGATGGCTCACTTATGTTACAATAAGGGAGCAGACAAGACAAATCTTTACTGACATCACAGTCTAATGAGAAAAATGGATTAAATAAAAACAAAATAAATAGCAATTTGGATAAATGTTACAAAGTAACCTTTTTCAAATATAGAACACCTGGAACAGAAATTGACATTTCAGGCTAATATTGGGTGGCCAAAACATTCATTTATTTTTTTCTGAAAATAAAAGGCACATTTTTCATTTTCACCAAAATTTTTTATTGATTTGGATATTTTGAGTATGTTGGCTGTCTCCTGCATGGTATAACACTGATTATTATCAATTAATGTCTCAGTTTGATCACTATCAACTTCAACTGGTCTACCTGACTGTGTAGCATTGTCCAGCAAAAAATCTTCAGCACAAACTTCTCAAACTACTTTTGATATGTTTGGTCAGTCACAGCACCTTCTCCATGCACTGCACAAATCTTATTTTACATTTCAGTTGCTTTTTTTTTTTTACCTTTATTGAAATAATAAAACATAATATGCTGAAAATGTTGTGTATTTTCTTCCATCTTCAATATGAAAATGGCTGCACAAAATTTCACCAATGTGGATTTTTTTTAATGCATGCTGACATGACAGCTGTCACAAACAGCCTAACAAAATTGTTTCAAATGAAATTAAAGACAACTAAGCACTATTAGGGCCATCTTATGGAGGAAAAAAATGAACTTTTTGGCCAATACGATACTTTAAAAAAAAAGATGTAGTTCATTATATGAAGGAATTGAGAGGAAGGGGAAGGGATTTAAAGAGATTTCTAGGATTTAAGGAAAAGGGGAGCTTAGAATGTTCATCGAAGTCAAAGTATGTTCATACAGCCGGAGTATAGGAAATGAAAAGGAGAGGGGCTTGAGATGAGGTAAGCCTTGTAGGCCATAATAAGTATATTGAATTTTTAATAAATGCTATTGGAAGCCATTGAGTGCTTTGAAGCAAAATTTTGTAGTAATCCCTTTTATGTTTTGTGGAGAATGAACCAGTGGGGAGTAATGCTAGCCGTGGGAAAATCAGTTAGCAGATGTTTAGAGTTCCCAGAGAGAGATGTAATGGCCTGGACCAGAGGGGATCACTGAGATGGGTTTATGATCTAATTTGGGGACAGAACCAAAAGAACTTAATAATTGACTGGATGTAGAGGGTGAAAAAAAAGGAGACAACAATCATGAGTCCTAGGTTTGAGCAATTGATTATATAGCAAGAACATTTACAACTGAGTTGGTCAAGGTAAAATTGGGAGGTTAGCTCTAGTAAAAGAATCAGTAAACTCCATATCAGATGAATGAATGTTGTATTGTCTTACCTCTTTGCACTCAAGGCGGGAATGCAATTGTCACCAAATTAGGTGTAGGGAATGAGGATTCAGTAGTGGCCATTCTAAGAATTCATTAAAACCATTGGTCTGGCAGAGCAGGCTATTAGAGCTTATGTCCTGGGTTGATGTTATAGACATAAGTACAAATTGATGCTGTAAAGAATATGGTAATTATTGGGACCTAAACATTCTACAGAATGAGGCTGAGATTATTTATTTACTACAAGAGACTCCAGCAACGTTTTGGACTTTAAAATGAAGCTATAGTGAGATCTGGACAGTACACAGAACGAAATGGGTAGCAGAAGCTGGGTTTTCTTTGAAGAAACACTTGGGAAACATGGGAAAATATTACATCAGTCAGCTAAGAATTTCTAAACTTCACATGACCTTTTAGAGTTGAACATAAATAAAAGTAGAAACAATGTGGGAGGACAAATTTACTGGAATAAGTGGAAATTGAAAGATCTCTATAAACTTCTATCATCGCCATTATCTTCCCTAGGAAATCACATCTCTTAACCTAAGGGATTTCAATAGGGGAGAAATGAAAACAACATTTTGCCTCATTTGATTAACTTTGAAAGAGGTTTCTATACATTCACATCTACTGCTTTGGCAAAGTTGAAAGCATGGAAACCAAACCTTGCCTGCTATTCCCTATAGCTCTTTGTGAAGGTGGGATTACTGATTGTCATCCAATTGACTGCAGCATGCAATCCCTATTGCTTTGTTCCACTTATTTAGCAGCATAAATATATCACAATTAATCTTCATCTGCAATACCACAATCTAACACATATTCTGACACATTTTACATGAGAATTAGATCTTAGGGATTTTTTGCATTTAATTCAAATGACTTCATGACTCAGGAATGTATTTTATGATTGCACAGTAGAGAGATCTGAATATTACCTTTAAAGGGAAGAGGAGGCAATCACGGGGTCCTTGATTCTGGCAGCTCTGAGTTTAAGTCCAGCATATTCCTAACTATAATCCCAAAATCAGCAAATAGCATTTAAGTAATAGATAATTAATAGATAAACTTGGCATTTAATCATATGACTTATTAAAAAAATTCCTCTTTATCCATGATAACCATAATTTATGCTGGCAGTGGAAGAATTAAGATATCGTGAAAACCAGAAAATTAAAACTTAAATTATCTAAGAACTTTATCTAACAGTTATATAAATTATATATGTATAATTATATATATAATTTTCAATCTCAGATTCAAATAAATAGGCTAAGTATGTTTGTTTAAAATCTCTCGTTACATATTGTAGTGACATATCCAGTGAGTTTATTTTAATGTATAATTATTATAAAGCCAAAAATATATTTTCTTCATGTAAAACACTCCAGAATATGCATTTATTTCAACTATTGCATCTTATTCCAATCTAGTGGGTTATAAGGAAAGATAATGCCATTATGAACACCTTGTTATCTTGAAAAAAATTGAGTAAAATATATTTTATTTGTTGGGTTCAAAGAGGTAAATATACTTTTAAGATAAATTGATACATTTCTATTATCTTCTTTAAAAAAAGGTCATGAGTATTTAGCCCATAAGTAAATTATCACAAGGGATTATAAAGGTATCAATACAAACATGACCTGGAGTTGCTGCTCGTTCCCCAGCACTGTCCTGCAGTGGACAAGAATCCGTATTGTTGCAAGAGGAAATGGAAGAGTATGGAGGGCGGGGAGGGCCTGAGGAAGCTGAAGAAAATGTATTATTACTCTAATTATTATTATTGTTAACAGATTGAATATTATTCTGTTGATGTTTCTATTATACTGGGTATTAATATTTATATTTATAGGAGTTAATGGAGTGACTGTGTCTATCAATGTCAGAGGCAGAGAGAGAGATTGGAGATTCTCTAAATATTCTGAAGCAGCATAATTGAGATCCACTTTCCACTACCTTTGCCTCCACCTTAAAAATACCATTTAATAAAATTTTTAAAACAATGTAGTTTTATAAGTATAGATTTGTAAATTGAGTTTTTATCCTGGCTATAAAAAGTATAAAATGAATTTAGCTAAGGTAGACTCTCTCCCTGGCAGTGTTATATGAAAAATATTAGCTAAGGGAGCTTTGTATTTTAGTAAGTCTTTGAAATCCAAGACTTAAGATATTAAAGTATACTTCTCTCTTATAATAAGTGATGATGTTTATAACCAACTTATACCTAAATTCAAACAAGAAACTTTGTGAGGTTTATCTCTAATCCCAAGAGACTCTAACATGTATGTTATTAATAATATTATTTTTCCATATTCATAGGATCTGTGCCTCTAATAGAATATAAATCTGTGTAGAGATGGCATCACTGTGCAATCATTGTTTTAGTGAGTCTGTTTGCCATAGCAGAGTAAACATCTTTACCATTGAGAACATTTCATTATTATTTTTATTTCATAGATATAGTTTTCAAAATTTATAATTTATTTTCATGCATACATATATTTTTACCATACTTAAATATACGTTTTATCTTTTAACCAAATCTTTAAAGTAATAATGATCACTTCAAATTATTCATAAAATTCCGTTTTGTTCACGATCTTTTTTGTTTCTTAAACATATTATTAAATGAGGAAGTCACATTGTCTTCTAATGTAAATTTCAAGCATGTCATGTTAAAAATTTTATGAAAGGCTTACCATGCAAAATTATTTTGAATACTATTGCTAGAGCATTTGCCCACGCATGAAATAGAGATATAACTACAAAATTTTCAGGTCAAACCACAAGCACAAGGAAAAGGTTGAATATAAATTAAGGATGAAATCCAATATATTTGGGAGGGACTTCATTTTCTTCTTGAGAAACCAAAGAAGGATGCACTTGCAAAACTTATATGAAATTTCTAAAGTAATAAAAACAAATTTACTTTGCAAGAGACATATAACAAAAGCACTGACTTGTTCATTGTCTATTTCAAACTTTTTGAAGTTATTTTGGTTATGAATATATACACAAAGCATTAAAAAACATGGTGCCTATTCTGAAGGGTACATAGAGAAAAAATTTTTCCAGGGACCAAGCATATGAGAATATTCATTCTTTAATGTGTTAAACAATGACTTATGGAAAGTAAGCTGTGTGCACATCACAGTGCCAATCACTAGGCTACAGACTGAATAAGAGCTCATTTTTAACCTCCCTGATTGGTGAATGGAAAGGACAGATGTGGATGTGTAAGTCAGCCCAACAACCATAAGGCGTACTGAGCATGCAGAATGTGCCAGGTAATGTGCTAAATCCTTCATCATGATCTAATAATTTTCTCTTTTAATCCTCACAAGGTCCCTGTGAAAGAGGGACTGTTGCTTCTGGTAAAACAGATTATGATGCTTGCTCAAGGCTTCACAACCAGGGAGAAGTGTAACAGAGATGATAGATCCTATTAGAAGGATATGAAGCAAATGCTATAGGGCAGTCTAGGATATAATAACTGCCTGCAGGAGTCTGTGAAGTCACCCTCTTTTGTGGGTGTAAAATTTGAGGTTTCAGAAAGCATATGAGGTTTGCTTGGTAGTGAAGGCAGATGAGGGCACTGTTTCCCTCTAATAAGATTTTCTGGGAGCATAGACTTCTGTTTTCAGTTTATCATTTATAATGTGTGATAATGAACAACAGGATTACTAACATATTTTGAAGTTATGATTCTACGATGCTATATCTACTCTAATAATAATAATAATAATAATAACCTTCGGAGTAAATGCTGAAGCATCTGAGACTTTTGTCCAAATACTACTGATTCTCTAGAAAGAAGAAAGATTTCCTTTATCCTGTGCATGCAAAAAACAAAAACAAAACCAAAACAAAACAAAACAAAAAATCAATTCTCTCCAAAGAGAGCTGGCTATTAAGTCTAATTTTGGCCCCTTTAAAGGATAATGGAGGAAAACTCTGATAATGACAATGGGTGACAGACTTGCTAATCTGTGATAGTTGACAGCTCAGGATTCTATATTTCATAGTCTCATTTACTTCTAGGTGCAGCTCTCTTCCTTTGCTTTTTCTGTAAATGTTTCTTAGTTACTTTAGGGAAACTCTATGTTTTAAACAGAAGGGTTTCCCACACTCACGAGGGAAAAGTCAAGATGTTTATAGCACCTAGAGAGGTGTCACACAGTTCTGATGGTGATAACCACTTAAGAGTCCCAGGGAAAGCCATGTAGTCGGGAAAATGGCAAAGAAAACAAACAGAAAAATGGCCATGATTGCACATTCTTTTTGACTTGTGGTTTTTCTTTATGGAATATTGAGTAAATTGAGTTACAATGAATTTGTCACAAAGTGTTCCCAAAAGTTTTGCAATGTCATCTGTGATCATAAGACCTTAGCATAATTTATTGGCCAAGAAAAAAATTAGAAAACCTCCATTCTCATTCTAGGGAGAGTGTTGAAAGAATGAAGCAAAGTTATAAAAGTTACCTGGGTGAATCAGAACTTTTAGGACCTCAGTAATTAGAAAAACTAGTATATACAGAATGATTCTATTTATGTAAATATATCATATCTCCCTTGAAATAATTAAGTCATATACACCAAGGCAATTGTGTATGTACTGAGGAGAAGATTAGAACATTTCCATGTTGGGAATTTTTACAAGAGTCAGCAGGACACTCTTAGACATGTGAAACTGATACCTTGGTATAAAGAACTTCAGATGTGCCTTTGGAATTCATGGTTTTGAGTGTGGTATTTCAGATCATGTCAATGAGCGACTTTCATAATAGAAAGAAGAAAACCAATAGAACTTAGAAATTGAAGGAAAAAGAGAGAAGTAGAGGGGAAAGAGTAGTTTCTAAAGCTAGGAGGCCTGTATTCAAATTCCAGCTCTGCCATTTACTCCTTCTATAGCTTGGGCAAGGTAGTTCTACTCTTTGCTTCATTTCTCAAATGGAGGGTTAAAAGAGTTCCTAAATGATTTTTTAATTCATCATAAATGATAACAATAACAACAATAGTAACAAGATCAGAAAAAGACCATTGGCTTTGGCCAGGAAATAGTCATTAAAATCTTTTCAATTTATTTACCATGTTGAAACTTTTTTTCTTAAATGAGTATTTTGACAAACTGATAATTTGACTGTGTCAATGATGTAACTATGTGCTTACCTTTACAATTGTGTAATTAAGGTGATTTACATGATTATTGTCTCTGGTAGAAACATCATCATCATCATAATATAAATGTAAAACTCTCTTGAGTACTGTTAATAAAGTCAAAAGAATTGTTAAAAATATGTCATCTATATGTTTTTGTATCAAGTAGAGGCAGTAAGAGAAACAAGGAGAAAATACTTGAATTCATTTTAAGACCCTTGGGTATTCCTATTTTTATGCTCTCTGAAAGATTAACAGAGTCTTTAAATTTGGTCTTGAAACAGTATAATTATGCTGGAAAAGAAACCTGAAAGCACCTTTAGCTATTTATAAAAGAGATCTTATTTTAAAAGGAAGTAGATATTAAAGAGTCCATTGGAAAAATTATTGGAACAAAATCATCTGAGAATAAAGCAGAAATATAGTGTAATGGGAGGGCAGTATTTGCCCATTGTTTAGAATGACATAGGTTTAGAAAATCGATGCTGACAGACAACATTTCAAATCAAAGACTACATCTCCAGTAACAGCCAGTGCATTTTGGTGGATACACTGCCAGAATAATAAGAGTTCAGACCTCTTTTATGGCCTGCCTATGACCTTTCTTTTTAATTCTGGAATGAGCTAGTCAATATAATAATTATTGCTTGCTAAAACTACATTGTGAAGAAAAAAATAATAATTTAATTGCTCAGTTTTAAAAGGCTGTGTCACTCTCTATCAAAAAAAAAAATTCATGATAAACTTACATTTTCTGAGAATGGGAAACTGGAAAATTAAAGGTAATATTATTTCTTCCAGCCAGTCTCAGTGAATTTATCTTTTAAAAAAAAAGAATTTAAAATACTGCTTAATAAACTGCTTTACATCCATTCAATCAAATTTTGTGTACTACCTAGAGAAAATAATTACATAACTGAAGACCCATACAATATTATTCTCTAATCTTAAAAAGTTTCATATATGTAAATGGGCTATATATATGTGTGTGTGTGTGTTTTAATCTACTTGTATGCCATCTATAGCATACTACTATAATGCTATATAATGCTACTATAGCAAGTAGTTTTATCTTTCATCTAGAAAAACATAAATGAAAAATATTTATACTTGTTTGAATACAAATTCAAACAAATATAAAATTATTTCATTATATCATTGCCTTGCCATTTATTACTCAAGTTTGCAGAGAACAGTGGCAATATAGTCTTAACCATGTATTTTTTCCTTTATAATTTCTATGGCCCATTAAGATATTTTTTCTCTTAATATTAAGATTTAAAAGAAAAAATGAAAAAACAATATGTTTGTTAGTATTTAGTGGAAAGGAATACAAAGAATTCAGAATGCCGGTCAAAAATTCACAAAAGGCAGAGTCAACCATAAGTTTCTAGTGAGTACTCCCACCATCATCTCCGTCCAGGCAGGGTTGCTAAGTGAAATTAATTCCATTTTCCATTTTTATAGTTCCCTCTGTCAAATTTAGGAGGCAGCCTGACAGTTATCAGTAAGGTTTTCTTAGAAAAGAAGTGCTAGAACATAAGAATACAGAGCTGTTAAAACCATTGTGAGACCATAATGGTTTAGAGCAATTGTATGCAAATTTAGTGTGTAGGACATTTCTCAGAGCAAGTTTGTTAAAGTACAGCTTTTCAGGTGCCCTGCCACCCCAGGTGCCTGGCTCAGTACCTCTGAAGCAAAGCCTGGGAAGTGGTATTTTAATAATTCCAAGGTGGTTCTGCCACAGGTTGTTTCTAGATCACCTTTTGGGAAACCGTTTTTTTGAAAGGAATGAAGAAGAGAGTGCTTTTCTTTACGTTTACTTTTTTTATTGTTCAGTTACAGTTGCCCCAATTCTTCCCCATTGTTCTCTCCTGTCTCTTCTTTCCCGCAGTCAACCCCTACCCCGTTGTCCATGTCCGTGGGTCCTTCATACCTGCTCCTTGACCAGACTCTTCCCCTCTTCCCCTTGTTACCCACCTCCTCCCTCCGCTCTGGTCACTGTCAGCTTCTTCCTTATTTCTATGTCTCTGGTTCTATTTTGCTCCCTTGTTTGTTCTGTTGATTAGGTTCCACTCATAGGCGAGATCATATGGTATTTGTCTTTCACCCCCTGGCTTATTTCCCTTAGCATAGTGCTCTCCAGTTCCATCCATGCTGTGGTGAAGGATTAGAGTTTGTTCTTTCCTTCTGCTGCTTAGTATCCACAGTTTTCTTACATGAAAAGCAAAGTGAAGAGAAAACAAGCAATAAAAAAGAAGTGAGGAAGGGGCAGTAATAAGTGGGGAAGGGGTACTCTAGTATTAAAGTACTTAGTTAAAACTAATCACTTCCTATTTTATTTAATTTTTTATAAAATCTCTATGAGATGCTTCCCATGTAAGAGAAATCTGAGACCTAAAACTACAAATGATTTTTTTCATATATTAATATGTTAGACCCCAAAGTTTATGCTATGTCCTCAATACCAAGCAAAGATATATGAGACAAAGAAGAAATAAATCATTAAGCAACATCTCAGAGAGAGGCTAACACTTTTTGGATTTTGGTGTGTTAACTACCTTCCTAGAAACCAAGTACGAGTTATATGTTAATGACTAAGAAATAAAAGAGAAAATACAGTCCCAGTCTCCCATGTGTACATGCATGTACACACAAGCACACCCTCCCACACACACAAAGAATGTTCACCACATGGAAACTAATGACTACAGATTTGTTTACAATCTTCATTATGTCATTAATGCTCCCAGAAGGTTTGCCTAAATCCAATAGTATGCGTTTTCTCTTTGAAACTTTGTGTTCCAATAAAATCAGCTTCTTAGAGTTGTGCTCATCTTGATCTTCAGAGCATTTTAGAGAAATTTTATTTGGGCTAAAATTTTGGTTTACATTCATATAGTGAATAAACTTTAAACCACTTTGCCCATTATCACAAGTCAATTTTAGTTTACGAAAATTCAGTTAAAATAATTTATCTTTGTACTTGACATGCTAAAAATAGATGTTTCCATTACCTCAGTTTAGAAGCAGGGACACTGAGGCATTGTAACCATGAAAAGGCCCACACCCAGGTCTGGGCTACCTGTCAGGGCAAAAGCTAAACTTGTGAGACAGGTGCTGAGGATAAGGAAAGTGGGTTATTCAAGTTGCTGGCAATTCGTGAGGATAGGGAGACTTTTATCCTCAAAAACCCATCTTCACTATCTCAGCAGGTAAAGGCTTTTGTAAGGATGGAGGGGGAAGGAAGAACAAAGAGATCAGGGGGAGGGGAATGTAAAGTCCTGCTTCTCCTGAGAAGAGGGAGCGGGAAAGGGAGGCAGCTGAAGGGCTGAAGTGCCATTCTGCCCTTCTGAGCTCTCGCCTCTCATTTTCCTGCTGTCTCTCTTCAAACAGGAATTTGTACCTTTGCTCTGGACACCTGTGGATCTTCACGGCTGGCGCCATGCAGCCCTTTCTCCCCCAGAACAGACTTCTCTAAGCTGTAAAAATAAGGCTAGATAAGAAATAAAAACACAGGGTTTTATTTCATACTCTAGGAAAACAAAGGGTTTGCTGGGGCCTTGAGAAAAGCAGACTACGCACCCTGCGTGGCTTCACTGAAATGTTAAGTCGTGGGTACAACACAGAATGATTGACTTCTAATTTTATTCTTCCTTTGAATTTCTAAAGATATTCTCCTTAGAAAGTTGTTAACTCTTACTATTAATGTTTTCTCCAAGGAATAATATAAATACATATACACTCACATTTTTTATTTTATAATAGTATCCATGGAAAAAATTGTATCTTTGGTAACATTTTTACTTACCTCCTGGAATCCCTTTCAGCCTCCTTCTCTTGCATTCTTATCTGCTAGAAGATGCTAAAATATCACCAGCTCATGATCAGTATTTTGAATGAAAGAGATTCAAGTGTGATATCTCTCAAAAGCATTTATATTTTAACTGTGAAATTAAAGATTCAAGTCATTTGGAAAAGGGTTTCATCGTGCAATAAAGAAAACTGCATCTAAAATTCTGGCCCTGGAATAAGTAATAAACATATTTTTTAACTATTTGATGGATGAAAACTAGCACTCTAACCCAACACGTTCGCAGAATATGTACTACATATTTTTTCCTACTTGCCACACCAGATCCTAAATCAAAGTCTCTGAACTCTGCTCAGTTAATTCTATACCCAGCCATTTGACTTTTCTACTTACTGCTGGAGTAGTTCACATGCATTTTAGCCTACCTTTCCCCAAATCCTTAAAGTCAGCAGACTTTTGGAAGCCAGAGGCTGGCTTCAGTCCTGTAAAGTGTCATTTAGGTGATGACATAATCCTGGCCTAAAAAGTTGGACAGTACACAGGGAAAGTGCAGTTCAACTTCTGATAGGCATTTTCAACTAATATTTGTGAAAAACTGGTTCAGTGATATTTACTTATTAAATGCCTCACCTAAGTTTTTTAGTCTGAATACATATGGACTATCTTCTCGTTACACCTTTGAATAGATGTCCCTATCTGACTAATTCAAACATAATTCCGATTAAATAAATTATCTATCTGTGAATCCCTAGACTTAACTTTTAATACTTGCTCTATATTATTTCCACACTGGTGCCTTCTCCTGCTCCCAACATGTCAAAAACAAGTAATTTGGTTGCTAAGACTTTTTCATTTGTCAAAAGACAAACTTATCAACCTCTATAAAAATGTGTATGTTATCTTGCTCCCTGTTTGATATAGCATGAATATCTGGGAGAATCAAGATTAGACTTTTGTTGATTTGGCTTTTTGATAATGAGGTGGTAGGAAAAGCAGTAAATGTATTGGAAAAAAGAGCTTTAAAGCATATTTAAGCTTAGTAAAGCTTTTCAATAGAACATATCTAATTCTGGTAGTAATAAAATGGATGGAATTTTGTTGTAAAGCCGAACAGAATTCAGCTTCTAATATGTCAGCTTTACATGACATATTATTAATAAACTGCCACTGTTATCACTTGATACCAATCTTTGGTGACTACCTACTTTTGAACTTGAAACTTAAATGTGTTTTCTTAAGCAATCTTTACTTTGTGAACCAGCTTCTCTTTTCAAATACAGTTTTTTTTTCTGATCTGTAGAAATTGCTGTGTTATTTAATTAATGGTTTCAATTTCATTATACTAATACACAGGTTCCGGCACAAGTAACACCTGCTTAAGTGTGGTTGGTAGGGTAAATATATAGGTGTAATAATTTATAGTTTTAATTTGAAACTTTCACCTAAAATGGCATATTATGCTTGAGTGTGATATTGTTATGTTACTGAATTACTTGCTATGATTTAGTAATAAAAGATTTTATAATAAAAAGGGGCATTATTTGTGTCAGATCCTGTATTTTAAAAATCACTAGAGCATTATGCGATTTCAGATAGAAAAATAAATAGATACAGGTTTGTTTGTTTTTATGAAGATGAAGTTAGGGCAGAAAAATTAAGAAAGAAAATTTACTTTAAATTTAGTACCTAACAAAATGAGAAAGTTGCTAAAATTCATTTTCTTGGCTAACTTTCCACAGCGTTTGCCGTTTTCTCTCTTTTGTTCACCTAACTCTGTCACACATACCCATGTTCTACTGCTCATACCTTTATTAATTCAAGAAAATACATTGAGCATCTGCATGAAATAGGCATTGGGATAGTGTAGGAAAACAAAAACTTAAAACTAAGTTGACCGAACCTGTGGGGAATTTGCCTACAGTGTCTAAGGTCACTCTCTAGGTACAAAGGGGCCATCATATAGGAAGTTCTCTGTGCTGTATCTGTCATTGTCACTCCATGAAAACTAGCTGCCCATCAGAGGAAACTTTAGGGTGACTTTGCAATAAGCTGGATTAAGAGACATAGCATCTGATGATGGTAAAGAAAGGAAGGATAATGTCATAAAGAGGGCAAAACAACTGCAGAAACCTATAACTCTATCAAGGGATGTATCCCTGAGTTGTATGTTCGTGCGTATATTATCTTCATTGTCATAATTGGATGGTTAACATCAAAATTGTTTACTAGTCAGGCAAAGCTTAGAATGAGGGTTCACACTTTTTGTCAGATATTCACCAGTATTTACCAAGCAGTTATTCATTACATACTACACTGCTAGATGAGTTTATACAATACAATTAAGAGAGTACTCTTTTTGAAATAAAACTGAAATATGTAAAAGACAAGTTAGTAGAATACTTGTGGATTTTAGGAAGCCTGATTCTGTTTATAATTAATTGTATGACCTCATAATTCATTTTTTTTTCTGGCCCTCCTTTTGCTCAAATATAAACAAAGAAGGTATGTACTGTTGTGAATTTTGAATCCCCTCAGGCCTTAAATTTAATTATTCTCATTGTGTGAATTGGGATGTTTTTGGCCACAAGTAACAGAAAACTAAATTGCTTAAACTCTAAAAAGAATGTTATTATCATGTATAGCTCCGTGAATGATCAATTCAATGACTCATTGACATCATCAAGGACCTAGATACTTTCTGTCTTCCTACCGTCTCCTGTCATAGGGTTGTCTTTAACAGCTTCCCTCAGTATTGAAAGATATCTGCCATAGTTTCAGGGTTCACAACCAGACACCTGATATGCAATGGAAGAAAAGAAACTTCACCCTCTTTGTCTGTCTTTTAAGATTAAGGAAGCTATTTTGAAAAAAATCCCACCTGCCTGCCTACTGTCAGCAAATAGCTGTTCGTGTCTCATTGATCCAATGGGTCATATGCCCCAGTTGAAAAGAACTAATTACTATTGCCTTAGCCCAATCATGCTTACCCTCTATTTCTGAAAATGTGTCCTGCTTCCACAGAAGCTCAAGGCTGCACATGGAAGGAAGAAACTTAAAAATTCAAATTCCTTAATAAGGAGGAATGGTTCTTGGCCAGGCATTCAGTGGTATCTCTTGTGCTTATTACGCGTTATTGGTATATTACATTCTTCATAGATGAATATTTGTATATTTCCTGAATAACAAATAGGAAAAACAGTAAGTCTACTTTAGAACAAAATGTCTCCAGGGATACACAAATACTAAGTAGGCAATTCTTATTGTTTACATCCTCATCCTTTCCCCAAATTCTTTAGTGACAACTCTTTTTCAGTAAACCAACTTTAAAACACACAGAATAGCAATTTGGTCTCTCACTGACTCGCACAGCTCTATTCCCATCTACAGCCACCTGCATACACGTGCCATTTGCTTTCAGGCAGCTGCCCATGCCCATGCTGTTCTCCCAACACCACAACATGCACACTCCTGGCAGCACCTGCTCCCTCCCCCAAATCAGTTCTCCCTGAACTGTCCCTTGTACCTGACTGGCTCATTCATATGTGACTGACAGAACAGGAGCCACTCTTCTTTCATTTCTTTAAGTTTAAATACTTCAAAGGGGCAGTGGGATATATTTCACTGCCCCTTTGAAGTCTTTAATGAGTCCTCACGTTACCTATTGCTCTTTCATTTTCACATTGAGTTTTGAGCACACTCCTATTAGATTGACGATGTAATGGTTTTACACTCACTTGATGATCTCCCTCTGCACTGGACTTTACATTTTTTGAGGGTAAGATGTTGTTCTTGCTGCTTTTGTATTTGATCCTATAAAAACTGGCATAAGGCAAGGTTTATTTTGTATTTGATAGAGTATGTGCCTACACAACTGATGGTGTTAGAGTCAGTGGACATAAACCAGCAAATAATTGGATGTTTCTTTTCTTTTTCCATAAGAATAAAATAAGCCTAGAAATAAGATAATCTAGAGAAATGCTTCTCAAAAGTTTCCACAAATGTCAAAACATTTTCCTATGCAAAAACTTAAGAACAATCTACAGAAAATAATTTGTATGGTATTTAATCTCTTAAAATCTGGCTAGTTTTATGTTTTATAGTGTTTATTCCTTTAAACCTCTGATAAATCTATAGTCTATGTCATAAATATACAGATTTTTTTTAGCATAAAATATTTATTTATCATTATAAAAAATCAATTTCCAGGAATATTCACCTTGTGTATCTTGATACCATAGGCAAACCATTATATAGTTTCTAAGAGGTTGAATTCTCTAATCAAGAAGGATGGATTTAAGAGAATAGAAAATTATCTGTAAGATATAAATTTTCGTTCACAACATTATTGCTAATTGCTGTGTTCTTGAGTAACTCACTTAAACTCAGTGTATATTAAATAAACAAATAAAATTCTTATGGTTGTGTTGTTACAACTTATCTTCATATATTTCACTGTTTCTGAAAAGGTTAACATGTGCAAATTATTTATCACCTTGAATTCAAAGACTCATATATGTATAAACAGTCTTTAAAATATAAGAATAGTTTGCTTCGTGTTCATTTATAAATGAAATTAGTAGATTATAATTTCTTTAGACAGCCTTAGAAAAGAAAATATATTCCAAAGTGAAGTCAGCAGAGAAGGGGAAAAACCTTCAGAAAAGGAAAGCAGTTCCTAACAGCATAACATTTGAGTTGTCACAAATGAGGAGGCAGCCAATAAACGATCCATTCTGTCTCCATCATAGCATATTTATAAATCCATCTGACATCTCTGGCCTATTGGAGGGCTGAAAAATGAAATTATAGATTTCCTACTATAGATGACACCATCAACCAAGGGGTTTAGGAAGGGTTATTTGGTCATTTTCATTTATCTCATTTCTCTCCATTCCATCCTTGACAGCTCTAACCCATAACACATAACACATAAATCCCAGGAAGAAGGGCCAAAGTTTAATCTCCTCTTTTGATTTCACCAAGGACATTTGGTTGTTTTCATAGTTGCACAAAGAGATGAATAATATGTACAATTCTGGGAATATGTTAAGGTAGAAAAGATATAAAGAGTGACATTAAAAATCAGAGAGACCTAAAAATTGTTTTTGACATCTGCAAATATTTGAAGTATTTTCTTTTTATTCTGTATATGTAAAAGTATTTCCATATCTTTATCAAAATAGTTTGGCAATATTAAGAACAAGTGTAAGAATAAGAAAAAAATAACAACATATAAAAAACAGGAATAAAGCATCCTAGTTATATCCATCATTCTAGGGTGCAGATATTGAAGTATCAAGATAAACACAGAAATTCATGCTTTCCTTTCCAGTGCTTATACATATTCATATGCAAATATAATTATTCACAACAGACAGTTCCCAATTTAAACTTGAACATTTTACTCATAAGAAATGTATCACCATTTCTGCAGTCTTCAAGATTGTAAACTTAAAACACTGCATATTATTTCAATTCAGAAGGATTCCTAACTAAAACATATCAAAGGCAAAATTTAGTGGGCCTAAATGTAAAGTTAGAGTGCCAAAGAGAAAGGAAAGTAAACATAATATCTTATCTTTTCAAGTTGTCAAATTAGGCAATCCTTTATATTTTATGAAACCATTTACTAGTGTCATTAATAAGCTTTAATAAATATTTGAGTATTATCTTTATTTTTGTTAATTTTTATACAATTGAAATAGTTATTAGGAAATAGGAGACACAAGATATAGGCAATGAGAAAACTAGATGTCAGTCATTTAAGTTTTTATTAAGCAAGCACTACATGTTCTTTTTTAATTGAGATATAATTGACATATTAATTTCAGGTATATAATATAATGATTTTATATTTGTGTATATTGCAAAATGATTAGCACAATAAATGTAGTTATCATCTTCACCATACATAGTTGCAAGAATTTTGTGCGTATGTGATGAGAATTTTAGAAATCTATTCTCTCATTTATGTTCAAATATTCAATACAGTATTATTAAGCCACTATGCTGTATCTACCTTTCCATAGCTTATTTACTTTGTAACTGGAAGCTTGGACCTTTTGACCATCTTCACCCATTTTTTTCTCCCCTAACCTTTACCTCTGAAAACTACTAATCTATTCTCTATATCTATGAGCTTGGTTTATTTGTATGTTTGTTTTAGATTCCACATATAAGAGCATATTGTATTTGTTGTTCTCTTTCTGACATTTCACTTAGCATAATGATCTCAAATTTCAGCCATGTTGTTGCAAGCAGCGGATTTCTTTCTTTGTTATGGCTGAATAATATTTGTATATATGTATTGCATTTTCTTTATCCATATACCCATTGATGGACACTTAGGTTGTTTTCATGTCCTGGCTATTATAAATAAGGGTGCAAAAAAACATGCAAGTATAGAAATATCTTCAAAATAGTGATTTCATTTTCTTTAAGTATAGCCAAGATGTGGGATTGCTGGGTCATACGGTAGTTATATTTTTAATTTTTTGAGAACCCTTTATACTGTTTTCCATATTGGCTGTTCCAATTTTCTTTCCCACCAACAGTACACAGGCATTTCCTTTTTTCCATATCCTTGCTTTCCCAAATCCTTGACATTGGTGTCAGCAATGATTTATTAGATATAATCCAAAAGCTCAAATAACAAAAGGAAAAATGATCAAGTGGGACTACATCAAATTAAAAAGCTTCTGTACAGCAAAGGAAACCATCAACAAAATGGAAAGGCACTCTACAGAGTGGGAGACAATACTTGAAAACCACATCTGATGAAGGGTTAGTATCCAAAATATATAAGAAACTTATTAAACTCAATAGCAATAAAAAGAATAATAATGATTTAATTTAAAAATAGGGAAAGGACCTAAATAGATGATTTTTAAAAATCTTCACCCAAGGATACATCCATTGATTTTAGAGAGAAAGGAAGAGGGGGTGGAGAGAGAGAGAAAGAAACATCGATGTAAGAAAGAAACATTGATCGGTTGCCTCCTGTTTGCACCCTAACCAGGATGGAACCCACAACCTAACTATGTGCACTGACCAGGGATTGAACCCACAACCTTTTGGTGTACAGGATGATTCCAACCAACAGAGCCACCTGGCCAGGGGAAAACAGACAATTTTCCAAAAAGAATATATAAATGACCAACAGTTATACAAAAAGGTCACTAACATTAGTAGTCATTAGCGAAATGAAAATCTGAATCACCGTTACCCCATGCCTGCTGGAAAGGTTATCAACTAAAAGACAAGTGTCAGAGAGGATATGAAGAAAAGAGAACCCTTGTACACTGTTGGTGGGAATGCAAATAGATACAGCCACCATGGAAAACAGTATGAAGATTCCTCAAAAAATTAAGAACTGAGTGACGGTATGATTAATCTATTCTACGTCGTGGAACATGTGGTACACACACACAATAGAATGCTACTCTACTCAACATAAAAAGAAAGAAATCTTGCCATTTGTGAAAGCATGGATGGACTTTGAGGGTATTATGCTCAGTGAAATAAGTCAGATGGACAAAGACAAATACTGTATGATTTCACTCATATGTGGAATTTTAAAAAAATCAAATACAAGAAATCAAACAAAAACAGACTCACAGATAACAGAGAAGAGATTGGTGGCTACCAGGGGGTAAGAGGGCTGGGGATGGTGAAATGGGTGAATGGGGTTAATTGTATGATGGAAACTGGTAACTAGACTTGGTGATGATCACTTTTTAGTGTATAACACGATCTGACAGATGGCAAATTAAAATTTTGCACACCTGAACATTATATGTGTTACATATCAATTTTATATCAACTAAAAGATGCTTATTTACAATGTTGCAGGGCACTAGGCAATAAAACTAGGGGCAAGTTACATTCAAAAAGTGAAATACTAGCCCTCCAAGAGTTTACAATCTATTCATAATAGTTATGGATAGTAACAAGTATAAGTTCATATAAAGAAATTATTTAGGATTCAAAAATCAAATGTAATTGGAGAGGCAGACATTCTATTTTCTTTTCTACATATAAACTTTTAGAGGCAGACAATCTTTTAAACTTTTGCAAATATTTCTTAGTTTTCACATTTAAATATTTTTATTAAATATTAATGTTATATTGTAAGGCAATTAGATTCACATTTATTCTTTTCTCATATCATATAATGGAATATCATTTCATAGCTAATGTTTTCTTTACTGTCATCTGTAAAAGTGAGAACACGTGGACTTGGGATGTACTGTGTAACCTAAAAAAAAATTATAAAACATAGTTTCTGATATATTCTAGGTCCACATGATACTGAATTTAATGTTTCTAAAATATAAAAGAAATGAAAGAAATGAGTTGGTAAAAGATGTTCTTCATCCCACAGTGATACTGAACTTTAGTTGTAGATACTATATGAAATATTGTGTAATTTTGTGTATGTGTTTATGTGTATGTCAACAGAGTTTATAAGACTGCAGTGCAATGAATGCAATTGCTGGTTAGGGGGGTTTGGATTTGTCCAAGTCTATAAATACCAACTTTCCCCCTCTTCCTAGTGAACCCACTCAGTCATGTGTGATGTTGTCTAGAAGGTGAACTGGGTCAATGAGTATGGGGAAGACATAAGCTGACATAGGTAAACAATGCATAGCATATACCCATATATCTATCCTAATTAAATATTTTATTATATTAGAAATTGTTCTAGAAGCCTAAGAAATTAGCAATGTCACATATTGAATAG
Organism: Pteronotus mesoamericanus; assembly: GCF_021234165.1. Classification (NCBI taxonomy): domain Eukaryota; kingdom Metazoa; phylum Chordata; class Mammalia; order Chiroptera; family Mormoopidae; genus Pteronotus; species Pteronotus mesoamericanus. The sequence continues at coordinate 25,071,543 of NW_026555245.1, read as the reverse complement.
TCTACAGAAAATGAACAATGCATATTGGCAGTGTTACATAGGTCTTTTAAAAACTCACACTCAAAACTGTGAATATGTCACGTTATACACTGTCTTCAAACAAAGCCTAATTTTAGAATTGAGTCTAAGTTTCCTGAGTGTATTATTTTACAAAATTCCAAAAATTCCAAACCATGTTGGGCTAAGTTATAGGTATAAAATAAAACTTGTATAATAGAGAAAGTGTTTATCTATAGACAAAATATTAAACTAAAATTTATATTTTTCTAAATTATTTTATTGAATAATTAAATGTACTTAGGACTTTATCACATTGTTGACCTATAATCATCCCTACGTAAACTGTGTATTATGGAGCAAATTCCATTAAACCTACATTGCCTACATAGTTTAGAGGTATTGTTGTTTCCTCTGCTATTCTCTCTATCCCTATTTCTCAGCATCTGTGTAGAGATTCTTATTCATTTAAGACACTGGAGCTGAATTCTAATGAGTCAAGCCCCAAGTGTTCATTTCATGGGTAATTTCTTCAGGTGCCAAACAGCAACCAACATTTTCAGGTGCCAAAGTGTGTATGAGTGTTCATTTTCTCTTGGGTGGTGCCAGAACACATTTCTTTTGAAATATGTAACCCTAGCACTATTTGTGCTTGACATGCCCCCCTTAAATATCATGTCAAGATTTTCTTCTAAATAGTTGCCAGTGTAATCTAGAAAAAGGAATGAGTCAGATCAAAGAAAAATATTAAAATACAACCATTTGTCACAGTGTATACTAGTAAATAAATACTCTGGTCTTAATAATGTTGGGGCAGGCGAATATATTAGTCTCTACTCATTAGTCACACACTCATCCATAAAATGCTCAAATGTCATTTGAATGGACATGCTCTGGCATGTGTATTAGAAGAAGCCACATCCTTATTGGCACAGCAGTGAAGATAAATTACTTGGTAGCCTTTCCCGTATTTCATACATCCACGTGAGCACGTTAATGGAGTTTGCAATTAATATTTTTGAATTCTTGCCCACTTTCCTTTGAAATACTGTAATACAAAAAAGTGGAAGATGAAGTTTGAATTTAGCTTTTCTACCTCATCTATAACAGAATGTTCAAAAGTGGCATTAGTCCTCAGAAACCATATTCCCATCAGGGTCTAGTTCACTTCCTTAGAAAGCCACAGTGTGAGCAGCAGACCAAATTCCTGGCATAAGCTCTGCTGTTGGAGGTGGGTGCCGGGGGCTGTCAGTTTTCTTCCTCTCTCCCACAGGGCCCAATCATCATCCATTCAGTAATTGATATTGAGAAATTATAAGCACTATTGATGTTTTTCAGTCTAGGTGTAATTATTACATTTTGAAACATACCAAGCTCCTGAAGTCTCACTTTTCTAATAATCTCCAGGCACTTATGGCTCACAACATGACTATTGTGATACAAGGTTCTTTACTGCCCACAATATGGTCTGACATTTTTGGACTGACTTGATAGTAAAGAAAAATTATATCCTCTCCTTTATATCCTCATAAATCATGCAAGCTTAGAATATTCATAATGTAATTTAGATGCGCTAAAATACAATGAAGGAGCATGATTTTTGGAATCCCAACCCGGGAAAGAATCACTGTTTTCCACTTCCTATTTATGGGGATTGGGCAACTGTCTTAATTTTTTTGAATCTAAGTAGGCTCATCTTTTGTGGAGTGATGTCATTTGCTACTACAGGACAGGATGTTTCTGGAAAATGTTACATTAATTGTTTTGTACAATATTACAGAACCATTATGATATTTAGTAAGTGTTAGCAATGGATGTTATTCTTAAGAAATTGGAAAATAATAATAAACCTAATTCATTCACTTATTCAATACATATTAAAATATTCTATGTACAAATTAGTATAATAATTAATCAGAAACAAACTTTTAGGGATTTAATATTAGTTCTTTTTCTACCAATCTATTGCTTTCAAATTATTAAAAGGAATTCTAAGAAAAACAAAGAGTTGTAATAATCTGTTTTAAAATCATATTTCCAGACATTAGAAGTATTGGTATACTCTGTGGCATTTCTACCCATATTTACTTAAGAAGAAATCTGATAAATTGTTGTATACCACAATGCAAATTTGACCCCAGTGTCCAGAACTTCTTTTATTTTCTGAAATGGAAGACAGTCACACAAATTGGCTTTTGAAATCCGACCAAATGCTCCAGATGTTCTAGCACTGCCAGCAGAGCTTGTCTGTGATCCATGTCAGAACTGCAGCTGTCAACACGAAAGCACACCTGCCACTGGTTTACTGTCAGCAGATGACTTTTCAATTGTATTAGGAAGTGAAGCAAACTGCCGAATGAAGCATTCACCTTTGAAAAGAATCCATGTCACATCAAATCCTGCTTCATAAAAATGCAGGAATCTCTAGAGCCTCCGTAAGCACTAACCTTGAGCTCAGGGAGCAATGCTGAAAATTAGTAGATAAATCTCAGAGTGTGCATAGGTCTAGAGCAGGCTTGTGGTGGTTTCATTACAGAGAAGCAAGTATTTGAATATTAATTAAGGGAGTCCTACTACAAATAGGCACTTAATAAGCAGAACTAAATTATAAAATAGAATTAAATAAACTTATTTGATATTCAATATTTCTGTGGATTTGATTTTAAAAACTATCATTGTTTTTAGAGATTCGGAGGTTTTAGTTAGTTTTGAGATACCATGAAACTTGAAAAATGGCAAATGATAATGAAAATTTTCCATAAGTGTCAAAGCAATGGCTCTCTGACTTCAAGTTAAAATGATTCTCCTCTTTTTGCTATACTCTCCGCTTCCGGTTTCTCTTCTACTTTGTTTTCTTTTAGAGGTTTCATGGAAAAATGGGAGGGGCTTGGGTTTTGGCGTCAGACAGACTAGGCAAATTATTTAATCTCTCTGAGCTTTAGTTTCTTTATGGGTAAATATGAGATACTTATCATATATCAAGAGTAGATGAGATTCTGCCTGGGCCTGGTGGCTCAGTTGATAGGAATGTCACCCCGTACACCAAAAAAGGTTGTAGGTTTGATCCCTGGTCTGGGTGCTGTCAGGACAGGTATGGGAGGCAACTGATCCATGTTTCTCTCTCACATCAATGTCTCTCTCTTTTCCCCTCCCTAAAATCGTTAAAAAACACATCCTCTGGTGAGGATTAAAAAAAAATTTTAAAAAGAGTAGACAAAATTCTGAGTATTGATGATTCAAAAACTTAGGAAAAGATTCTGAGGTAGAACCTCAGATCCACATGCCTAGAAAGCCTTCCAAGTAATGGTGATGAGCAGTTAGGCTGATATATCTTTCCGATTTGTTTGTTGCTTCTTTTGCCTCCTGGCTTCAGTTTACTTCCTTCTCTCTTGATTGATGCTAGGTAGATTAGATAGATGATTAGATAGATTGATAGATAATAGACAGATAGATAAACAGATTTGTTTTTTCACTTTCTGTTTCTGCCAACTATGAGTGGCCTCTTTTTGCATGTTTGGAATTCAAACTCCCTCAGAAAAGGTTGCATTGTTCCACTTAGTCACTCTTTCCCTTTGGATTACCATCTAGCAGCACCCCAGTTTATAGAACACAGGCAGATACATAAATTGGCTCAGACGATTGTGCCTTACTCTGGCCCAGACTGCTGAGACTTGATCAAGGTAATTTTAAGGTCAGCACTTTGTCACCAGCTTTGTTTGTAATAGGATTTGTCAGTACTTATCTATCAATAAAATGGGGCTCTAACAATTAAAGAAGACAAATCAAAGGAGGTCAGAGGACAAAGTAAGAACTGCACAGGACCAATCATGAATGTAACATCCTCAGCCTCTGTTCCCTAAATTCATATCAACTTTCATAGAAACCTGCTTCAGAACTCTAATATGTGGAGGCAGTGAATTTGCTGACCTAATATGTAATTGGAAAATTTTTGAATACATCACCAATCAACTTATGTTTTAGATACATTTATTTTAATATCTTAGATATATAATTATATCTTTTCCAGTACCATTCTACTTATGTATTATTAGGTATATAAGAAAGCATTTGTATTGATGAAAAATTAAATTACCACCATTGGAAAACTGGAACAATTTTAGCTTTACTGAATAATTAGAGACCTTTACTTTAAATATCTCTTTATAAAGGTTGTAAAGTTTTCACCTGAATTTGTCAGATTTATAAAATTTTGCAACTAAGCATTTAATGCTTCTTCCATTGAATTGTGAAAACAGAGAATATTCCCATCAACCCAGAAAAGTTCCACACTCTCCTTCCCAGACAATCTCTGCTCCATCAAGAAGGAACTATTGTTTTGCTGTCACCACAAATTAGTTTTGTCTGTGGAAAAACTTTATATACATGAAATATTTTGTGACTGGCTTTAGTTGCTCAGCACAATGGTTTTGAGAGCTAAACATATCTTTATTATTAGTTTGTTCCTTTTTATTTCTGAGTCATATTTCTTTAGATGTATAGCAATATATATCTCAATTACTGTTTCCAGTTTGTTTGCCTATTATGAAGAAAGCTTCTGTGGTCAATCTTATGTCATTAGTTGAACTGTTGCTGAGATACTTGCAGATCCCACATGCATGTATAAGAAATAATACAGAAATCCCTTGCACATGTTGCCCAGTATCCCCCATGTAACATTTTTAAAAAATATACCAAAATATTACTACCAAGATATTAACATTGATACAATTTACCTATCACATTCATATTTTCCCAGTTTTACTTGTACTCATGTATGTGTGTGTGTATTAAGTTATATGCAATTTTTTCACCTGTATAGACTGTGACTCTACCACCGCAGTCAAGATACTTAATAGTTCCAACGACATAGGCATGCCTTCCCATATTGTTCTCACATAACCCCATGTACATTCCTCTTCACCCTCCACTACTAACTCCTGGCCGCTACCAATCTGTTCTCCATTTCTAAAGCTTTGTCACTTTGAATATTATATAAACAGAATCATGTCTTGTATAACATTGTAAGATTGGCTTTCTGTCATTCAGCATAATTATCTGGACATACATCCAAGTTGTTCATATCAAGGATTTATTTTTGTTTTATTATTGAAGAGTGGTATGAAGGTGCCACAATTTATTTAACTATTGACTGTTTAAGTGCATCTGGGCAGATTTCAGTTTGGGGCTATTCCAGGTAAAGATGTTATGAACATTCATGTGCAGACTTTTATGTGAACGTAAGTTCTCATTTTCTGGGATTTAAAAAGAGTTTATATATTGACTAGAATTGCTGGTCTGTATTTGTGATTAGTTTTATAAGAAAGCGCCAAACCATTCTCCAGATGACTATAATATTTTACATTCATATTAGCAAATCTATGAGTGGTTTCTCCTCTCCCTTGTCAGCATCTGCTGTTATCATTGATTTTTATTTTACCCATTTTGGTCAGTGTATAGTGATACATCATTGTGATTATAATTTACTAATGATATTAAATATCTTTTGATATCCACATTCCCCATCTCTATACCCCATTTGGTGAATTGTGTGTTCATATCTTTTGCTCAGTTTCTAATTGGATTATTTTTAATGATGTTTTTGAGAGTTCTTTATTTATACTAGATACTAGCCTTTTGACAGATATGTGATTGGCAAATAGTTTCTCCCAGGTTATAGGTTGCCTTTATATACCATGTGGGAATTGACAAGCAAAAACTCTTTATGAAATCTGGATTATCAAGGTTCTCCAGAGAAATTTTTAATAATAAAATACACACACCCACACACACCCACACCCACACACACACACACACACACATACATACATACATGCACACGTATAGTCTTTGTTCTTAAGTCTTTGTTCTTAAGACCATCAACTGATCAACTGCTTGGATAAAATTCACCCACATTATGGACAATAATGTGCTTTATTACAAATCTACTGATTTAAGTGTTAATCACCTCTAACAAATACAACACTCAGATTGGTGTTTGATCAATCAACTAGTCACCATAATCTAGTAACATTGACACAAAATAATAACCATCACAAGTTCAGTTTATCAATATTCTTTTCATCAGTCATGTTTTGCATGTCATCTCCAAGAATATTTGCCTAGCTCTACATCCCCAAGGTATTGCATCTTTACCCTAACAGTTATTCTTTTGTTTTATATTTAAGCATATGCTGTACTTTGAGGTAATTTTGAGTTTTGAAAAAAGTTGTAGTTCATTTTTTTTTTGCCTATAGATGTGAAATTGTTCCAGCACCATGGGTTGAATCATTCCTCCATTAACTTAATTTTGCAGCCTCGTCAGAAGTCAGTACAGCTTATATGTTTGGGTATGGTTTGTAAAAGTATTTTTGTTACATGTTTTCATTTTAGGGGTAAGTACCAACACATGATTACTGGGTTCTACGGTATGTTGACATTTAACACATTCCCACCAATAGCCGGTGACATCAGTCTCATTGATTTTATTTATTCAATTGGATGTGTAGTGTCATCTAACCATGACTTCAACTTGCATTTTTCTGATGACTAGTTTTAAACACTTTTTATTTTGCCTGTTGGCTATTCAGAGAGTTTTCTCATTGAAGTCTCTGTTCACTTTTTTTGACTATTTAAGAAATCAAGTTGTTTGTATTTTGATTGGTTTCAGGAGTTTATATATTCTGGATGCTATGTCTTTGTTGTGTATTTATGTGTTATTAATAATTTTCTCCCATCTTGTAGTTTATCTACTCATTTTTTACCAGTGTCTTTTAAAAAGCAGAATTTTACAAATTTTTGAGGAAAGCCAATTTTTAAAAATATTTTACAAGTTTTTGCTTTTTATGTCTTATGTAATAACTTTTTTTGCCTCTAAGATTGCAAAGATATTTGCCTATGCTTTTCTTAAAAAGAAGATATATTCTGAAGTTATTTGGTATAGTGTTCTAAAAATATTGATTATGTCAAACTATTTGATATCATTGATCAAATTATCTATATATTCTAATTAAAATTTTATTTATTTTTGTCAATTGCTGGAAACAAGTATAAAGAATAAACAAATATGACTGTGGAATTTTTTTATTTTCCCCTTTATTGTTGTCAGTTTGTGCTTCATTTATTTTTAAAGCTCTCTGAAGTGTGTATACAATTTGGATGGTTTATGCCTACATGATGAATTGACCATTTTATTATTATAAAATATCCTTCTGTGTCTCTGGTAATGTTCCTTGTCTTGTCAACTTTGTCAAGTATAGCATTCCAGATTTCTCATGAGTAGCACTTACAAAGTATAACTTTTACTATCATTTTACTTTTAACCGATTTGTGTCTTTATATAACAATATCTTGTATAAACAACAATTTGTTGCATCTTGCTCTATTATGCACTCTCACAACCTTTGCTTTTAATTGAGGGCTTAGCCTACATTTTAGACTATTTTCACTTAATGTAATTATTGATAAATTTGGGTTTACATTTATATTTTTGCCATTTTCTGTTTGTCCTAAATGTTATATATAATGTGCAGCCATTGTCTTCCTTCAAGTAGATTCTAATTTCTATCTGGTATTATTTCTATCAGCATGAAGAATTCCCTTTATTATCCCTTGAAGTACTTATCCATTGATGACAAATTATATTTTATTACTCAGCAAATATTTTTATTTCACTTTCATTTTACTTATAAATCCTCAAAGCAGTCTAAAGTAGACTATCATCATGTTTTAAAGATAAGGGTTCTGAGGTTTTAAAAGGTTGAATAACTTGGTCTCAGGTCTATTCTGCCCTGGCATTAGGGTTCAAACCAAAAATTTACTGAATTCACACTGTGAACTCTTTAACATCTGTCACATCACTAATCATTTAATAAGGTTCCCTTATTTATCTAGTGCTTTCTATGTTCCTTCATTGTAGAAAAATATTTTCAAATATCTCCATGACATTTATTTTGGTATATCCTATACACCTCAAGAATTTTAAACTTTCATTGCAGACTAAATAATATTATGAATGTAAAACACCTAGCACAGTACTTGACACATTATAATTAGTCAATAAAACTTAGCAACTATTATTATTATTGCTAAAAACATGCAATGTGGTGGTAAAAAGAAGTATTTTTAAATTTGGACACTGCCTATTTTAAATATAAAGAGTATAATTGGTAGAAAGTAATTAGTAATAGGAAATAAATGTTAAAAAATAATAAAGCCAAATGATATTGGATTACAAAAGTTAAAAAAGAACATTACAATTAAATGAATACATAGTAATCAAAATGGAATGGTAATGGCATAAAAACAGACACATAGATCAATGGAACAGATTAGAGAAGCCCAGAAATAAACCTATACCTTTATAGTCAATTAACAGTCCATAGAGGAAGCAAGCACATATAGTGGGCTAAATATAGTAAATATAGTAAATGGTGTTGGAAAAATTGGACAGGTACACACAGAAAAATAAAACAACCACCTTCTTACAACACACACAAGAATAAATTCAAAACAGATTAAAGACTTAAATATTAGACGTGAAACCATAAAAATCCTAGAAGAAAACATAAGCAGTAAACTCTCAGACATTGTTCACAGCAATATTTTATCTGATATACCTCCCCAGGCAAAATAAAAACAACAACAACAACAAAACAAATGTAACTCCCCAAACTAAAATGCTTTTGCGTAGCAAAGGAGACCATCAACAAAATAAAAAGACAACCTACTGAATGGGAGAATATACCGATATCTGATTATCTGATAAGGGGCTAATATCTAAAATGTATAAAGAACTTAAAAAAACTCAACACCAAAAACACAAACAAGCCAATGAAATAATGGGCAAAGGACCTGAGTAGACACTCCTCCAAAGAGGAAATATGGATGGCCAACAGATATATGAAAACATGCTTAACATCACTAATCATCAGAGAAATGCAAGTTAAAGCCACAAAGAGAATCCTTTTGCGCTGTTGGTGGGAATGCAGACTGGTGCAACCACTGTGGAAAGTAGTGTGGCGATACCTCAAAAAATTAAAAATGGATCTGCCTTTTGATCCTACTTCTGGGAATATACCCAAAGAAACCCAAAACACTAATTCCAAAGAACATAAGCACCCCTATGTTCATCACAGCATTATTTACAATCATCAAGATATGGAAGCAGCCCAAGTGTCCATCAGTAGAAGAGTGGATAAAACAATTATGGGACATTTACACAATGGAACACTACTTGGCCGTAAAAAAGAAGAAAATTGTACCCTCAGCAACAGCATGGATAGACCTAAAGAACATCATACTAAATGAAATAAGCCAGTCAGAGAAAGATAAATACCACGTGATTTTACTTATATGTGAGATCTAATGAACAAGCTGAACAAACAAGCAAAATAATGACAGACTGATAGATGGAGAGCAGGCTGACAGTTATTGGTGTGTGAGGGTTTAAGGAAAAAGGAAAATGGACTCATGAACATGGATAACAGTGTGGTGTTTGAAGGGGGAGAAGGTATGAGGGAACTTAATGGTAATATAAAAAATACAATAATTTTTTTAAATTAAATCTCACCTATAAGAGGAATCTAAGGAACAAAATAAACTAACAAAACAAAAGAGAACCACAGGCATGGAAACATGGAATAGACTGAAAGTGACCCCAGTGGGTAGAGGGGAAAAATGACAGAAAGAAGGAAGAGTGATTAGTCAAAGAACATGTGTGAATGACCCATGGACATGGACAACAGAGTGGGAATTGACTGTGGGAGCTGGGGGTGGGATGGGTGGAAAAGAACAAAGGGGGAAAAGTGGGACAAGAGTAATAGAATAACAATTAAAAATGGTTTAAAAAATTAAATGAATGAAACATTATTTCTAAATTGTCTGTGGAAAATTTTAAGAAGTCATTACTTAGAAAAATTTAAAACATGAATGATAAACAGAAAATAAAATAAGAAAAATACATATGGATCCACAACAAATGAAAGGCAGCTTAATTTTCCTTTAAATAACATGAGAGTTGGGTTAATTGAAACTTCCAAATTTATTCAGAGTTAGTCAGACCTACCATAACTAGAAATGTGAACTACTGACTAGAATTTACTGCAGTTTGTAATTTATTGTTATAATTAAACTACAGTACAGTAAAATAAAATATCAAAACTAAAATTATAAAATAGAATTTTTATAATGAAATGCATAATGCTATTCCTATCTGACCTGCCTCTGCAAAGTCTAATTTTTTAAGTGTGTTATACAAGACAAACCTTATTTGCATGCATAGAAAAAGACCATATGGATCTAATTTGCATGGATGCGAAGAGTGTGTCCAGATTAATATCGTATTTTTGGTTAATTAAATTGTTATTTGAAAGTTAGGTTCTTTGTGCTTCAAAATTGATCTGAAGGCAATTTCAAAAATAGTCCTCATATACTTTAAACATCCTTTAAGTATATAACCTATCAAAAGAGAGTATTTAAAAGAAATACTTCTTAACTGTACAGTTAATACAGTTAAGAAATTGTGTCATGTAATTAACAAATGACAATAAACTCTAACTGAAAATGTTTAAACAGAGTAAACTTTTTGAAATCCTTTATTGAATAAAAGATATTTTCACATAAACAACCTTAAAATAAATATTTAATTCAATCAATTAATATTGTCACACAAATTAATATTATAAATGGTTAATAGCACTTTCTCTGTATTTGATTCTTAGGATAAAAATGTTGAAGAAAATAGTAAAACCTACAATTTTAAATAAAATGAAGTATAGTTTTATAAGAAACAGTGTATTAGTTTGATATTAAATAGGATTTAAAATGCTCACTATTCACAAACTTAAATCACATCAAGGTTATTTTGAAGTATATCACAGAAACATGGGCAGTAGCTTCGATGCATTTCCTACAGGAGAGCAGATTAAGTCCAATTTCATGAAATTTGGAATAACTTAAAAAATTGAAGGTAGAAGTGATAATCTGACAGTTGCTTGATAATATATGGACTCAAGAAAAATTTTAAGAGCTCTGGAAAATGGTAGCTTCTAATAATACACATCTAATATGCCCTGGCTGGTGTGGCTCAGTGGATTGAGCAACAACATGGGAACCAAAGGGTCACTGGTTTAATTCTCACTCAGTGCACATCCCTGGGTTGTAGGCCAGGTCCCCAGTAGGGGACATGCAAGAGGCAACCACACATTGATGCTTCTCTCCCTCTCTTTCTCCCTTCCTGTCTGTCTAAATATAAATAAATAAAATCTTTAAAAATAATAATAATAAACACAAATTACTTGAAAAATAAGTAAATATTCTTCTGATTTCACTATAATAACTACTTTCACGTTTAAAAATAATTAACCCTTTGGAAAAATCAAGTATACACTACTGTAGTAGGGACTAGATTACAAAGAAGAAGTTCAAGACCAAGGCTCATTTATTCTCCAACTCATTTTTTTTCATTGTTTCCTATATGTTTATCTTGGTCCTATCTGTGAAATAAGATGAGCTATGAAACTAGCAAAAATTTCAGCAAGTTATTTGTATGTCCTTTATCCATCACCAAAATATAGCCTTAAATATATTCTAGTTTGGAAAAAGAGCTAATTTTATTAATTAAATTATGGGGGACATAGCTCATCTTTATTATGTCATAATTTATATAATATAAAATAAAATTATATTTTGTTATTGATATAATATTAAGATCTATTAATTTGGTAATTGTATGATATATATACTCTTGAAATAACTAACTGAAGCAAGATATGAAATATTTACATCCCTCTAGAAAGTTTTTTGTACAAATTTCCACAATTTGTCAATTCTACAGCTCCAGCACCCGCCAGTAGCAAAATTTTTATTTCTATTTCCATAATTAGTTTCACCTGTTCCTAAAATTCATGTAAATGAAATCTTAAAATATGCATTTTTTTGTATCTATTTTGTTCTGCTCAATTTAATGTTTTGAATTTCATTAATGTTGTGTTAGCAGGAGTCTCATTCCTTTCAATTTTAAATGAATTTCTATTTTATAATTAAAACTACCTATAAGCATTTGAAAAACAGTAGTGCCTTTTTTTACTCGTTATGCTTATATTTGTACAAACCTTATTTTTATTGTTGACACTATTACAGATGTCGCCATTCCACACCTCCCTCCCCAGCTTTGCCCACCTCCACCAAGCCCCTCCCCTCTTCCCTCTGGCCATCTCCACACCATTATCTGTAACTATGAGTTTTGCATATATATTCTTTGGCTGGCCCCTTCACCTTCTTTCATCCAATCCCCTCCTCATCCCACCCCTCTGACAGGCGTCAATCTGTTCCATGTATCCATGCCTCTATTTCCATATTGTTCATCAGTTTATTTTGTTCATTAGGTTCCACATATAAGTAACCTCATATGGTATTTGCCTTTCTCTGACTGGCTTATTTCACTTAGCATAATAATCTCCAGGTCCATCCATGCTGTTGCAAAAGGTAAGATTTCCTTCTTTTTATGGCTGCATAGTATTCCGTTGCATAATATACCACAGCATTTTTATCCACTCATCTACTGATGGGCACTCTCCTACCTTCCCCTACACACACATCTGAGGCCATGAGCTCCACAATGTAGAAATTTTTTCTCTCCACCTTACAATTTTATCATCAGCATCAAGCACAGTGCCCAACACACAAGTGTACACAATAAAAATATGTTAAGTATGTGGATATGTGACCAACACATCACTCATCTGATAATGTTACACCAATATGTTTCAAAATGCTGGCTGAAGATAGTAACTAACCTCATGATAAAATAGTAAGTGGCCAAAGTTATAAAAACAGTGCTATTTGTGCCATAGAAAGAAAGAAAGAGAGAGAGAAAGAAAGAAAAAAAGAAAGAAAAAGAAAAGGAAGGAAGGAAGGAAGGGAAGGAGGAGGGGGGGAGAGAGAGAGAGAGAGAGAAAGGAGGAAGGAAAGAAGGAAAGAAAGAAGGAAAGAAAGAAAAAAGAAAAAAGAAGGAAAGAAAAGGAAGAAAGGAGAAAGAGAAGAAGAAAGAAAGAAGAAAGAAAGAAAGAAAGAAAGAAAGAAAGAAAGAAAGAAAGAAAGAAAGAAAGAAAGAAAGGAAAGAAAGGAAAGAAAGAAAGAAAGAAAGAAAGAAAGAAAGAAAGAAAGAAAGAAAGAAAGAAAGAAAAAGAAAGAAAGAAGGGAAGGGAAGAAGGGAAGGGAAGGGAGGAAATTTTAACTTGGTGAGTTTTATTTAGTATAATAAATAACTTTAGGTGATAGATTCTTGGGGAAGGATAATAAAAAGTGGGCACTTTCCCCCAGGACAAATCTCATTAAAAAAACCAAAAAAAACAGAGAGCAAAGTATGCACGTCTTCGTGGGGGTAATACCCATTCCATCTTGAGGAATATTACTAATAAGGATGTATATGAGAAGGATGTGACATTTGGGAAAAGGCTGGAAAGCATATATTTAAAAACTAGATTCCTATGGACAAAGCCAAGGTGAGAAAGGATTGAGAGAGGGGAGTGGGGGAGGGGAGCAGGGGACAGTGGTGGCAGGAAAATGGAGACAAATGTATTTGAACAATAAAAAAATAAAATATAAATTAAAAAAATAAAATAAAAATTAAAAATAGATTCCCAAATGTGGATTGGTTTCTATATTCTATATGTGCTTAGAGTTTAGCTAACTGGAAATGCTTTTCATACCCACTGAAAAAAAAAGCAGCAATTTACTAAGCAGCATTCTAACATCCTAAAATAGTTTAATGCAGTTTCCAGAAATGGACAACACCGGTTAATGTCAGTGAGCACTTCGGGCGAACTGATTTTACAAATACGTTTTTATCCAGGACTTTAAAAATGCAGTGCATTACTAATGCAGATATATACTTTAACCCTTTTAGTTACTGACTATGTATTTCCAAATGCCAGAAATAATGTGAATAAATTACAAAGAATAACTAGAACTCAAACAAAGAAACTACTTGAAGAGAATACTTTAGAACTGGAGGGACTCCAAAAGTCATCTCATGACTTATGAGAAACATGAGGTCCAGATAAGTGTTGCTAGTCCAAGAGCATATGAGACAAAAGCAGTTTGCCTCAGAAGCCATCCATTTGTCAAGATGTCTTTCCTCTTCTCCTCTACCACCTCCTTCTTTCCACTCTGTTCAAGCCACAGACACTTTCTTTCCACATTCAAACATTCTAAACTTATTCCTACTTAAGGGCATTTGTATCTGCTGGCGATTGATTCTGCAGGGGACAATCTGTCCCCATATTTTCCTCATAACTGGCTCTTCCCATTCAAGTCTCAAGAAATGAGTTGCTTTGACTGCCCTGCATCGGATAACTTCTTCCCTTCCCTGTCATTATTTTATTACATCCCCCTGTATTGTTTTCTTCATCATAGTTATGTGTGTATTACTGATTTTGTATTCTGTCTCCCTACCCATGAACCTCAGTGCACAACAGTAACAGAGTTGACTTACTTGCACTAACATCAGAGACTAGAACATGATCTAGCACTCAGAAATATTCAGTAAGTATTTACTGAATGATTGAATTATTTACTTATATGGCATCTGTCATGCCAGGCTGGTTACTATGTTTCAGAAGAAAAAATGGAATATGCATTTAAATGTATATTTAACTCTAGTTGACTTTTTCTTTTTAACCAAAGCTTTTTGACAGTCTTTGCTGAGAGCATTTTTTTTTTGACATAAGAATGATTCTGTAGCTGTTTATTGACATACATCTATCAATGTCAGTTTTAAAGTACATCAATATTTTTATTCTTGTCTGCTTGTATTAATTCATACATCACTATGCATTCTGTTTCCTGGCATCTGCTGATTCCAGATTCCAGTTTCACCATGGTGTCATTGAGTTTGGTGCCATATGGCTGCCCTTCTTTGGTCCAAGTGATGGCAGACTGACTCTTGCCACTTTAAAAAAGATAGGAATTTGATGTGGAGCCAATCCACTGAAATATTTTCTTGAAGAAAAATGTGTTTTGAGCATCAAGGAAGCAGCATAAGCTAGATAGGACAGATACATAGATGAGAGCTAGATATGGATATAGATATAATACTTAATGGTTGTCTCAGGGGCAAATTGACAGAAACTTGTTTTATCCCTAAAGGGAAATGCTGCTTCCAAAGTTTTAGATGGTGCTGTGCTCATGTGTTTGTCTAAAATTATTCTATATCAATAGTAATGATGGTTTTTATCCCCTGAAGGAGGGTAGTCTATTCTTTTACTGATAGCAATCTGAAAACCCAATATTGCAGTTTAGTGATTTGAAACACCACCAAATATGAGAAAATTCTTTAAAAGATATTCTGATTATGATCTAATGGTGTAAGGAAATGCATCTAGAAACCTGGCCCACATCCTTCCTATGACTCCAGTCCAAATCAGTCAAGTTCTTTTTTTTTTCATTGATAGCTCATATCATTTTCAAAAATAATATAGATGATTATACAAATATATATAATAACATAGAGTAAATGAGGGTAAGTGAATGATGCACCAATAATTTTTAATTATTAAAATCAACCTAAATGTAAAGTTAGGAATAATGAACAAATTACAGAAGATTTTACAAATGGTTAATATACTTGGCTTTAAGATTATGAGTGGCTCAAGGAGAAATGGGAGAAGTTTCTTGCAATTTCCATGGGATACAGACTTTTCACATATTAGTTATTTAAAAGCCAAAGTTGTTTTGTTATTGTTGTTTAGCACTGAAGTTTGAGAGAAATATGTGCCATAGGGAAGCGTAAAGTGGACATGGCTGATAGCTGAACATACGCTAACCACATCTCTAAGTTACTAGTGGGATTTATGTTGAACTATTCCTTGAAGTAAGAAAAGGCACATGAAGCTTTGAGAACAGATTCCAAGATGTGCCACAGCTTCTCATTAAAAATTTTCAGTTTGCTAAGTTGTTCTGGATTGGTTTAGAGCTAAAAAAAAAAAAAAAAAAAAAAAAAAAAAGGAGACTGTTGGCTAAGTATGTCTCAAGGACTCCATTTAAAGAAAGTGCAATTTGGAAGTGCCATTGAATAAAGAAAAGAAGTTTAATTATGTTAAAATGTTAATGTTACCCATAATTCTCCACTCCAAATTTTAGCAGAATTTATTAGCTAATACACAAGACTAATAGGACATGATGTATACTCATGTTCCAGCTCTATTATTTACTAAGTATGTGAATATACAGAAGTTACTTAATTTTTTTGATCATGAGTTTCTTTTTCTGTATAAACAAAACATGAACTAGTCATATTTGCATCACATACCTTAGTAGGAATGACATGAAATAGCACAGCTCAGAACCTCCTGTCCCCTGGTCTCATACTGATAGCACCTGGCACAAAGCAGGTATTCAGTAATTGATACATCATGTCCCATTTGCTTCCACATACACTGTATGCATCAGGAAAACATTCCTCGAAGAAAAGTGGTATTGAGAGAAAAGATTCTTTTGGCAACATGAGTTGTAGATAAAACTTTCATTGAACCATAGGAATTGCAATTAGTAGATGAAAAGGACTGATACGTACTTGGATGTTACTGGGCCATCTCTACTCTATATTATACTGTTCTTTCCACTTAATTCCATAACTGCCTCAAAAAGGAAAGGATATGCCAAACTTTTCTCTTGCTACAAGAAAGTTTTAATTGAAAACAAGAGTGCTGGGCTGAATACAGCTTCAGCAGATTCCCAGTTAAATTAGAAGGGGCTTTTCGTTTAAGTCCTAGTGTTGATATGTCACTGTGCTCTGTCACTGTGAAAAGCGATAGGGCTTTGTTATCAGCACTGAGCCCTAGCAGGCTTCTGATGTAGACTTAGACTAAAATAGAATGCCAGGATGATGAAGGCACTGCTTACCTTCAAAAACCTGCAGGCTGTGGATGTAGTCAAAGGTGCTGACATTATGGCTCTGTTCAGTTCAGTGGGTTTGATAATCTTTGACTGATCATTTTCACATTTCAGATTGTAATTTGAAATTTTAAAAGGGTTGATAAGCTTTCAACAGAAGCATGAATAGTACTTATTCCATTTGAGTTATACCATCCAAAACCTTCATTTCTTAGGCAAATTATTAATGGTTTGTTCTTGCCCTTTAACCAGCAAATTCTATTTAGGACGTTTTTAAAGAAAAAATACTGTGTGGGGGAAGATGGCCTGCCAATAAACAGCCAGATATTGAGTAAAGATTGTGCACCAGCCTCTGTAAAAGCACAAAGATAGGTACAGGGAATGGAAAGGCAAATAAGAGTCCCTGTCCTAAACATAAAACAAACAAACAAAACAGAATCCCTGTCCTCTAACAGGGAGGAACATACAGAAATAGGTAATTATAAAATAATGCAGCAAGTGAAATATTATGCATAGGATATTACTGAAGCACAAAAAGCAATTATCTTGATATCTCTTAGGAAGCAAGTAACAGAAATAGTGCATGTGTAACCAGTCTCCTTGTTCATAATTATCAGATCAGCAAATTTTATGTATGGCTGAATATTTATATTGAAATAGCATTTGCTTTCTTGACTAGGAACACAATTTTTCTTAGGAACAGTTTAACAGACATAATCAAATAGGGAACATTTTAGGACGAGTGGAAAGGTTTTGTGAATGTGGAGGACTTAGAATTACTGTTCTTCCTCACCATTATCACACTTCCCCAAACACACACACAGTTTAACTCTCTCTGCACTTAAATGTTCCATGTCTTTTGGTTGGTGACTACATTGAAAGGAAATCCATTCTGAATATCCTTTTCTCTACTACTTTCAGGCTCTTAACATGGGCTTTTTATTTCTCAGTATGTTTCCCCACATTAAACTCTGAAAAATATAATAAGTATTTAGAAGAGTCTATATTGTAAAAGAAAATATACTCGTATACAGGGTCTAGCAGAAATAATGCCCCCTGTTTATTACAAAATGATAAGCATGTGATTCTCTAACAACAATATCACACTTGAGCACACCAGATGATATTTTAAATGAAATGTTCAAATTAAAACTATAAATTATTACGCCCATAATATTACCCTACCAACCACACTCAAGCAGGCCTTACTTCTGCTGGACCCTGAAACAGCTACATATTTAAGTCCTATTTCTGTGGGTAAATCCCCAGAGGAATTTATTCCTGGATTAGACTGAAGTCCACAGAGCAGTCCAGAGGGACTGCATGATGGAAATCGGCCATTTGAAATTAAGAAAATACCTTTTTTATATTTATAGGTGCTGCCACTTATGTGTTACTTGACAATTTCCTTGTCTATCTTTCATCAGTTCATGAGGGTAGGAATTTGTTCATCATATTTACAGTTGCATCTCTGTACCTGGACCAACAGTAAGCACTCAGCAAATAGTTGTTGCACAAATGAATAGCTTTAGGGGGCTATGAATGAAGAAGTGAACCAGAATAGTCTTTAGTGGCAGAATAGTCTTTGGGGGATCCAGAATCATAGCCAGACTTTAAAGACAACGTCATTGCCTTTTGCCTAGATCTAAAGGCAAAAATCAAAACAATAAGGAAGGCATACAGAACTACAGCTGCTCCTAAATGAGTACAACAGAAAGGTTCCAAGGAGCCTTACAAACACTTTCTTCTACCTTATTTTAAAACTGTTGTTTGAGTGGGAATTATATCTCATTTTTTGCTTTAGGCAGCAAACTCAAAAGAATTACTCCAGGACAAAACTCAGATAACAAATCAAGTGAAATGTCTTGCAATGTTACTTAGGACCAACACTTAAAATAGAGCACTTGTTCCAACTAATGCATATCAGTAAGGACATATTTATATATAATGTAAGTAATCATATAATATAAGTATTTATAATATTTACATATTATGCCAGCAATAGACATATAATACAAATTTATATTTCTTATGTAAGTCATAACCATATTATTAAACTGTTATTCCCTTTGTCAATGAATATTACCTCTTGATTTTTCTCACCTCCCCTCCTTTTTCTTTTCAGGTGTACTTTTAGGCAGTTGATAGTTAGGATATGAGTTGATTTTTACCTCTGTAAACAAAGTCAAATGAGAAATTGCATTGGTCTCACTGTGGAGGGAATTGAGGATGAGAAATTTTGGTAAATAAAGAACATGTGACTATTTTTACTGTGTCCCCATTCTTTCAGTATTATATAAATAATGCTGCTGAAGTGTCAAACATATCACAAGAATACCCTACAGTATTTATGGTCATTTTTTATAGAGAAACATTAACAAGTTGTAGCTGTCAGAAAGACCCTCCTCACTAGGCAAAAACAACAAACATAGCAACAAGATGTACGAGGAGATCAGCAATTTATTAAGGAACTGCCTTTTGCTTCTAGTTTTAAATTCTTTGCTGCTGCCTTAAACTATGATTTCATGGCTATTTATTTAATGTGTGTTTGTGTGTATGTGTCTGTGTTTTCTTTCTAGTTACTTTGAGGGTTTATTCAGCAATTTTATTACCATTTTGACAAAAATTATGAGTTTGAGACATTTTATAGAAGAATCACTTATGAATCATTTCATCTTAAATAAATATTTTTAAAGTGATAAGTATAGACAAGTGTACTTTAATTTTTGCAAGATACATTCACTAAGAAAAGTTATTCTGAATCAATTTGCATTCTATATTCTATTCTAGTATTCTCCCTCCCTCCAAAAAAACACACATACATAATTAAGACAAAATAAATATCACATTTTGCTCAGAGTTCTTACATGGTATTCATAAATTTATATGGCTAGTGGCTGAAGGATAACATCATCATTAATGTGATTTATAAAGGCAAAGAAACAAAAGAAAATTGAATTAGACATGGCAAATTAACTGGAGTTAAGTTGTTTAAAGCATACGTTTTTGGAAAATATAAAGATCATTTCACATGTTATTCATTTTGTTCAAAGAAAAAAAGCAATCCCAAATAATATATTTTATAAAATAGGAAACATTAATTAGAGGGAAAAATTTAAAAAGACAACAGAACAAAACACCCACAGCATGAAAATCAAAACAGGAAAATCTGTAGTAGAATAAGTTACTCAAACCATTTCTTTGATCATTCTGATGAAAGACTAATACCAATGTGATATGGGTGAATCCATTATAGACAATAGCTACCTGAAAATAAAAAGAAAACCTTAGATAGAGACTACCTGAAAGTCATCTCTGGAAATCATTAAGAAAATTAGAAATCGTATATTAATTCACCTTTCACCATTAGTCATTTTTCTATTGCTAGTAAGCTGAACTTCTGGTCAAATGTTTGGGATAAAAAAAATGGATAAATTATAGGCCCTCCTTAAGAAACCTTCATTCTATCAAGAGAAAGAAAAGTCTAAAGAATTAATAACATTACTATCTGTACATATACAAAATGTTTATTCATACTACCCGTTTATTATATACCCATTTCATACCATCTATTTATTATATATGCCCTATTTTCTTGTCGTCATAAGGCAAGCCAGGGATGCTGACTACCTCTTATGACCTTCTTCATTACCATTTCACCTAGCTTTTCATTTGATAATTGTAAACAACTTAAGGTAAAAAGTAAGAAATTAACATTTTGTTGGAAAATAGTATATGTAAAAAACTTTAAAAAACTTGAAAGATAATTTTGAGGGAGTTATTCATAAAAGATGAAAGATTAAAAACTAGACAATCATGTGTTAACGAAAAACAGAAACAATTTTAAAAAATTTGGAATCATTCTGATACGTGATTGGTAGACAAAGGCAGAAGTGTGTCCTGATTTTCTAAATCTCCAGCAAGTTTTTTATTTAAATTTCTAAAAGGAATATTGTTTTCTAATGAAGTGACGGTATCAAACAGTTAGTGACTACTGACAATATAGTGACACGGTGCTGCAACAAGTACTCGTGATTCACATGGTGTTTAGACAGGAGAGTATTTTACCCTTATTTCTCACTGTCACTAAGTTCTGTATCATGAAATGCACCTTGTTTTATACATAATGATTAGGCATAGGTTTTACTTAAAAGTGCATATAGGGGATATCATAACATACTGTAAATAATTGAAGGAATCAATGTATTTAAGCAGATTAGATTTCATTCAAGAGCATAATCCATACTTTCATAAAGGTTAAATTAAAACTTTGACTTTGATTTAATCATTTTAATATACACATGTGCACACACACACAATTGAAATATTATGCTAAATTAAATCAGCTATCAAGCCAAAAGTAGTTTTGCTAGACAAATTCACTGAATATTTTATTTTACATAGCTAGCCAAAAATGTTGTGAAACAGATATACAACTGAGAACATTTAGTCATATGTATATATATATATGTGTGTGTGTGTATAAATATATATCTAAATACATCCTTGATTTGATCACTGAGTGATATATTCACTGGAATATGAAGGCATTTTCTGATAAAAAATAAAAGTGAAAATCTGAGTTAAAATAAAAACTACAGATTTCCAGAGCATTGTAAGTTAGGCTTAAATGGCCAAACTTCAAGTCGTCAGGAATCAGATAGAATTGATCATGTTAATTATTATGAGAATGTTGAAAAATTATCCAGTTTAATTCATTTAGAAATGTCACAGAGAAAAATGTTTAGATATTCTAAATAATTGATTACAGCTTTTAGAAGGTGATTTCAGGTGAAAATACATCTCAAAAAATAAGAATAACACTATTCTTTACTAATTTATTGTAGCATTAAAATCAAGTCCAATTATAGGTCAACTTTGATTACACTATCCTGAGAACTGTCCATCACCCCTCAAAGTGAGATAGACTTACAGTAAAACATCTTCAGAGAAACTGTAGTTTATAGTTTTAAATAGTTTTCCTAAATTACAGTATTTCTATTTATAAAGCAAGAATAAAATGTTTGTCTTTAAATTATATAATGCCATAGTACAACCACTTTGGAAAACACTATGGTCTTAATATATGTAAGTTCAAGATAAGGCATAAACTATGACTTAATCTACATTAATACTCTAGAGAAACTCATATCCGTGTGCACCCAAATATATGTATACAGTGTTTATAAGAATATTGTTAAGTTTGAAATTGGGGGAAGAGAGCCCAAATGTTCAACATCAACTGACTGTGGTACTGTTATTACAGTATGGTATGATGGAACTATGAAAAGAATTTCACTATGATCACACTCATAAATGAAACTATGTCTTACAAATATAAATTTAACTAATGAGGCAATATATATAAATAAATATAATGTGATTTATTTTTTAAGGTTCAAAAACTCAAATCTAAATTTCATTTTTGGATATGCATACCTAGATTAAAAAAACAAAATGAAGAAAACAAAGGAATTATTACTATACAAGTTAAGATAAGGTTCTCTGCAGGATAAATGTGAGGCATGGTGGTTGAAAATGGACACTGAGAGTTTCTAGAGTAAGAGAATGTTCTTTTTCTTGACCTAGATGGTGTTTACATGGCAATATATTTTTAGATTATTTGACAAACAATAATGTGTTCAATACTGTTACCTTTATATATGTTTTTTACAGTAACAATTTTTTTCCAAAATATATGGTTTAGCAGTATTTCTTATATACAGGTCTTCAAGCCATTTACAAGTCTCTGTAACTGACTTTCTCTACCTCATTTTTACAATTTGCTATGCAAATGTGAAGCATTTCTCTTAATATCTCTAAAAAGGTTAACCTGTGATTTAATCTTCTTTCTTTGAACAAAATTTGTTAACAAATGTAGCCCTGTCAACTTCTCCATATGGTGCTTTCATATCTTACTATTAATAATTTATCTCTCTCAAATTAATAGGGAAAAACATGAATTTTATTAAGGATATACTTTCCATTTAACTTGCAAAATATCATTCTAACTTATGGCTGTTGTGTTTTGCTGTTTATTTATAATTTAGTAACTTTTACATTTGGAAAAAAGCACATATAACAGTTTTACTGCTTCTGATAATATACAATAAACACAAACGTGCTTTGCAGATAAAGGCAGAAATATAGGCTGCAGAAAGAAAAAGGACAACATATTTAGGTCTATGAGATGATTAAAGATAAATGTCAAAGAGAGGACCAGATGCCCAGATCTTCCAAGGAACAATCATGCAAGGTCTATTCATGGCATCTGATTTCTGTAAGAATTCCTATCCACCAAGTTCAATCCCAAAAGTAGTAAATGGTTAACAAGCATGAAATTCTTCTATGGGCAACTTACTTAAAATAGAGACAATATGAAATCTAAAACCATTAAAATCGCAATAAAATAGCAAAGATATTGCCATGAAGACAAATGACTAAGAATAGAAGAGGAATTGTTCTCTCATATCTGGGGCCAATTTGGTGTTTCTAGGAGTCTCCAGGAACAGCACCTAATAATCCCAGTTTTTGGCAGAGGAGAAGTATGGTTACTAGTTGAGCATGGATATTTTTAAATACATGATTCAAACCTATGGAATTTTTGTGCAACTTGAATAATGTAGCACATGAAATGCTCTTAAAACACTGGCTGCCAAATTATAAAACAATAAATATTAATATAATTAGTATTGGCACCATAGTCTTACTGAATTTTTTTGAAATGGATTTTCTAACCTTTCTGTAGTTATCAAGAAATTTTAAAATGTTAGATATAATGCTCTAGTTAGGAATTCCAGTGTTCAAAATAGTATTTCTGGCACAGCAACAGGGTAGGTAGGAAGGACCATAAAAGAAAACAGGCTAGAAGGTGAGCATGCGAAGAAGCGGGTGGGGGACTCATTTAGTTTGGGCTATGTTACATTTGAGAGACCTGGGGGAGATCCCACTAGAGTTTTGAGAAGCAGAAATACACTTAAAGGAAAGATATAACTTAGGGAAAACGAGTTAATCAGCATTAGACAGTTTAATTTCTGAAAATTACAGAGAATATTTATTTATTTATTTTTAAAAAATAAAATTTAAATTTTATTTTATTTTTTTAGTGCTGTACCTCTTTTATTTTTTTAATTTTATTTTAATTTATTTTTTCAAATACATTTGTCTCTGCCTACCCCCCACCACTTTCCCTTACCCCCTCCCTCCTGCCCTCCCTCAGCTCTTGCCCTTTGGTTTGTCCAAGAGTATTTAAATAAACAAATTAGAACTTGAGAAGCAATGGCTAAGGGTTGAACACAAGCATATCTGTTGAACTACTTTGATTTTAGAGATTGAGTAAAAGAAAGGGGGCAGGGGGAGAGAGGGAGGCAGAGAAGGAAGGAAACAATTTTAAGTAAAAACCCTGGCACAGGTGTCAGGCACAACTGGATCCATGAGTTCCTATATCAAGCTCCAAAAAACTGACTCTCAATTTCCCAGCCAGACTTTTCCATTGCTGGCTCTATTTTCAAGCTGGCTCTGTCCGCTGGTGTCATACAGCGGGTCTTTCCTGCCTTAGGTCCAGAGGAACCCACAGCTCAGACACACATCCTGATCCTCTTTCATACTGGCCGCCCTGGATCATTTGTCCATTCATGAATGACAGATCATTGTGACTAAGGAGATCTAATGCCCTAAGAGGCCCATCTTGGGTCACTTGCTCACTCCCAAAGTAGACCATCTCAAAGACACGGACTGAGGGTTCAGCTGAGACTGTTGCAAAAGAAAAGGCAAATGCCAGCCTCTTCTGAGGAATAATGAGCTTTGAGAGATGAGCAGAGAAGGAAAACTCAGAATGGAGAACAAATGTGAGGTAAACCAGAAGAGATATTGCAGAGGTTGAAGAAAATTTTAAGGGAAGGGAAATAGTGGGTATCAAGTGCCTCAAGTGAAAGTCTAACTGAAAACAGTCCTTCAGAGTTTGCTTTGGGAAGTCAAGTACTTTAACAAGGGTGGTTTCAGTGAAGGCAGAAGCCAGACAGCTGTCGGACAGGGAAAAACGCTTGTGAATTATTTGCACATAAGAGATAAATAGAACAGTAGTTAGACAAATATGTCGTGCCACGGAAAGATTAAATACATTATAATCTAATATACATTTATTTGCCACTAAAAAGCCTTCGCAAATTGCATTCAATTCATGAAACCAATGTGTGTTATTGAATTAAATCGAGTATCTCCTCTTCGATTTGCAGAAAACATAAATATTTAGCAACTGTAATTCTTCATATGCCTGTGGTAACTACTTTTTTAAAATAACATATAGGAGGATATCAGCCAAGAGACAGTAAAGAAAAATGACCAGTAATGAAATGTAATCCTTGCCTAAAGTAGCAATTATCCACGCATGTGTTATTTTATCATAATATATTGTTCTAAAAAAAAAGCAACATTTTCTTGGAAAAAATACATTCAAAACTTGAAGTTTATTGTTTTTCTGGATTTTTGCCAATTTTTTAGTTGTGGGAAGAGATTTGTGAAAGGTGTGCCTTTAATAACATGAAGAAATTGTGGTTGATATAGGTCACTTTTTAAAACTAGTGCAGGCACACTTCAGAGATATTGCAGGCTTTGTTCCAGATAGTCACAATAAAGTAACTATTGCAGTAAAGCCAGTCACAGGAATTTTTTTGGTTTCCTAGTGCCTATAAAAGTTATGTTACACTGTATTGTAATCTATTAAGTGTGCAATAGCACTATATCTAAAATACAGTCTATATATCTTAGTTAAAAGTGTTTTATCACTAAAAACTACTGACCATCATCTGAGCTCTCAGTGTGTCATGATCCTTTTGCTGGTGGAGGATCTTGCCTCCATGTCAATGGCTGCTGCCTGGTCAGGTTGGTGGTTGCAGAAGGCTGCGGGAGCCATGGCAATTTTTGAAAATAAGACAACGATGAACTTTGCTGCTTCAAATGACTCTTCCTTTCATGAATGATGTCTCTGTAGCATGCCGTGCTGTGATAGCATTTCACCCACAGTAGAACCTCTTTCAAAATTGGAGGAAATCTTCTCAAACCCTGCTACTGCTTTATCTTCTATGGCTGGGTAATATTTTAAATCCTTGTTGTCATTTCAACAATCTTTACAGCATTTTCACCAGGAGTAGATTTCATCTCAAGAAACCACCATCTTTGTTAATTCATAAAAAGCAACTCACCCATTAGTTTTATCATGAGATTGAAACAATTCAGTCTCATCTTCAGGTTCCAGTTCTAAGTTCTCTTGCTCTTTCTTCCACATCTGCAATTACTTCCTCCAGTGAAACGTTAACCCCTCCTCAAAGTCATCCAGAGGATTGCAAGCAACTTCCAGGCTTCTGTTAATGTTGATTATTCTGTCTTCTTCTGATGGACCACAAAACATTCTGACCGTATATAGAACAGTGAATCCTGGGAACTGACTGAGGGAGGGGGGCGTGTGGGGCTAGGTGGAGTTGGGAAAAGGGAAAAAGCAGAACTGTAATAGCATAAACAATTAAAAAAAGAATGGTGAATCCTGATCTGTCAGAGAAATTACTATCTATGGCAGCAATAGCCTTACAAAATGTATTCCTTAAATAATAAGACTTGAAGGTCAAAATTACTCCTTGATCCAGGGGCTGAAGAGTTGATGTTGTGTTAGCGGGCATGAAAGTAACATTAACCTCATTGTACATCTCCATTGGAACTCTTGGGTAACCAAGTGCATTGTCAATGAGCCATAATATTGATAGGGAAACTCAAGAGTTAAAAATTTAGCTTCAGTCATAGCTGATAAGCTTAAGTGATTAATGCAGGAGGAAAGCTGTTATTTCAGGAACTAGAATGCCTGACCTACCTATGGGACTCCAGGAGGTCAAAACCCCAGAGGTCTGCAAGTGATAGGGATGGTATCTGAGCCTTTGTGTTCCTGGGAGGGAATATCCAAGAAGCAGATAAAGAATTGTTGATGAACAGATAAAGAAATACTAGGGAAATCACTGCTGACTGCAACTCTTATCTCATTAACCTTTTTTCAAACCCCTTACAGACCCTTTCCTTATCTCCATAAAAAAGATCAGCTTGAAATGTGATATTAAGAAGGTTTTCTTTTCTTTTCTTTTCTTTTTTTTTTTTTTAGGATACATAATCCGCTTGCCTTCTCAGATCTCTGGCATTTTAATAAAGTGCCCATAAAGATTCAATCTTTGTTTCTACTTAGTAGTTTTGGTAGTGACAAGCAACACAAATGCTGACTTTTCCAGTTTCAATATTTTAAAAGGTTTTTTTGTTGTTGTTGACTTGTTTGTTTGTTTTTGGTTTTGTTTGTTTGAACAGTAGGTCTTAACAGTGGGCTTTAAAATATTCAGTAAACCATGTTGTAAAGAGATGTGCTGTTATTTAGGTTTTGTTTTTTCTGTTTACAGAGCACAGACAGAGATTGGGCACAATTCTTAAGGACCCTAGGATTTTCAGAATGGTAAATGAACATTGGCTGCTTCTTGGAGCCATCAGCTCTGTTATCACCTAACAAGAGAGTCAGCCTGTCCTTTGAAGCTTTAAAGCCAGACATTAGCTTCTCCTTCCTAGTTATGTAAATCCTACATGGCATTTCCTTCCAATATAATGCTGTTTCATCTATATGGAAAATATGTTTTGTAATGTAACCACTTTCATTAATTATCTTAGCTAGATCTTCTGGATAACTTCCTGCAGCTTCTACATCAGCACCTAATGCTTCACTTTTATATTATGGAGACAATTGATTTTTTTATACTTCATGAACCATCTTCCACTGCTTCATCCTTTTTTTTCTGCACCTTCCACACCTCTCTCAGCCGTCGTAGAATTGAAGAGAATTAGGCCCTGCTCTGAATTAGACTTTGGCTTAAGGGAAGGTTTTGGCTTGTTCCGTCTCCTATCCAGGCCACTAAAACTTTCTCGGTATCAGCTATGAGGCTCTTTCACATTATTGTTTGTGGGTTCACTGGAGTAACACTTTTCATTTCCTTCAAGAACTTCTTCTTTTACTTGAGCACATAGAGTTATTACTTGGCCTAATTTTAAAATCTTGTGTCCTAAGGAATAGGGAGGTTAATGGAGAGGAAGATAAATGGTTGAAAGGCTGGTTGGTGGAGCATCCAGTACACACACAGTATTCATTGATTAAGTTTGCCATCTCATATGAGCATAGTTTGCAGTGTCCCAAAACAATTACAGTAATAACATCAAAGATAACTGATCTCAAATCACCATAACAAAGATAACATAAATGAAAAAGTTTGAAATGTTGTGAGAGTTACCAAAATATGACACAGACACAATGTGAGCAAGTGTTGTGAAATGGCACTAATAGATTTGTTCAACGCAGGGTTGCCACAAACCTTCAATTTATTAAGAAATCCTATAGCTGAAGCACAATAAAACATGGTATGCTTAGAGTAGTTTTGTTTTATGCCATGTATATGCTATCCTCCATAGACAGAAAGTTGCGCACTTAAGCTTTTCCTCCTTCTTTATCAAATATTCTTTTGCAAGGGAGCTAAGTTTTCAGGTCCATGTGTCAGGGAACTTTTTAGCCAGAGGGAGGCATCACAGCGGGAGGTGTTCCCCATTTCATAAATATTTTTCTACTGCTCACCCCAGTTGCTTCAAAAATCTGAAAAACCTCGTATTTCAGAATTCAAAACTTTCCACTGATTTTCTCTTTATTTTCAGTCATTTAAAATCCAATGAAAACTTTTTTCTTTTTCTTTTTTTTTTTTTTTAATGAGAGAGGAAAGTAAGAAATTACCCCAACAGACAAGAAGAGTTTTCCTTGGCTTTTTTCTTTTTTGTTGCTCAGGCACTAGGGTACAATTCAGAGCCTATTGCTTTCTAAGATATTTACTGGGCAGAGTCTGTTATTGTTTATTGATACTGAAATTTGAAGCTTTTCAGGGGTTGCCCAGCAACACAATCAGCAGCGTTCTTTTAAGTACTTCTGAAGCTGTACTTATCTGTTTTCCTTCTATCTGGTTAAATGGGCTATATTTATATCATGTCTAGATCTTTCCCTTTAGAAATGCTTCTAGCACACACATTATTAATTATTATTATTATTATTATTATTATTATTATTATTTCCCTTCTACCTATAAGTTGTGGATAAAGGTTGAACTTGACTTTTAGTAAATATGTATACTAGTCAAGTAGTGAATTAACAGAATTTAAAATAAAACAACTAAGATCTAACTCAGATGATGTCAACTTGTTTTTTAGTATGCAATATTATTTTGGAATAAACATTTTGGATATCTTGTCATGATTATAAACCTAAAAGTGACACCAAACAAGTGGGTTCTACTTGCAATGCAACCAGTACCATAGATAGCAACGTCCCCGTATCTGTAGAAATGATCTTACTATTCACTTTGCTAAACTTCCTATTTGAGTAGAGCAGTTTATTGCTCTGTCATTTTTTGCCACTTTTCAGGAATAGTTCTCTCACGAAGGTTTTTCCCAGCTTTGAGATGCAGATGGCATAACTGGGAAATTTTGAAGCAATAATGTGACACGTTCTTTTGCCTTTGCCCTTTCAGGGTCTTTTTCATTGTGGGTTGAAAAGCAAGTGGCTAAATGGTGGATGATTAGACTGTAAATGTTTACAAGTTAGCACCTAAATAGCAGAAATGGAATATCAAGTGTCAAGAAGGGACTGAAATATGCTGGAATTTAGACAATGAACTGAAAACTAAGAGAAAAAGTACCACTTTAAACTTCGTCACTCACACCTGCTGAAGCAGGTTACCTTGCTCAGCAAACAATCAGAAACATCTCTCAGGCAGCCAGAGTACATACAGGTTTGGGTTCTTGATTTTTGAATAGTTACAAAGTTCTAAATCTCCCCTTAAACAGTACTAAGCCCCAGATTCTATGACTTGTAGACTGCTTCAATGAAATCCTGTATTTCTGTAACCTATGCCGACACTGAAAATTTTATTGACATTCAATTAATATTAGAGAAATTGTTTGCTTATAAAAGGTTTTTCCAGCTGCCAATTATTTTCACTATAAGAAACTACACCAAAAATGGAAAATAATTTGTATCTTGATATCTGTTTGTGATCAGATTTCTTCAAAATTAGTGTGTGCCTTTGAATGTTATTGTGGAGCAAACAAACAGGCATGAAATGTTAAACAGCTGAGTTGAAAAAGACAGTGTTATTTCTCCAGTCAGGAAAATACAAAAGATGCATGATGCATGGGAATATGGAAATTAAGTTTAAATCTGTCTTCCTCAGCTTAATGGAAATATGTTTTCCATATGTTAACTGTTCATGTGCTGTGCTCAAATAGGTGTAAATGTAAATGTATATAGAATCTTATAAGAGCATCTTCACATGTCTAAAATTCACTCCCAGGTTTTGTTTTTCAATGCAATGTATATCATTCCTAGATATTTATTTTTACATTTAAATATAGAAAGTTCTATGTTCTGGGGCAGAGAATATTATATAGAAATAAATGTGAAACATTAAATTTCAACAGAATTAATAATCAGTGAATTAGATTAAGGTTCAATTATTTCAATTTCCTGTCTTATACGGCTAGGTACAAAACAAGTAAGTACTTGAACAATTTTGCTGAATGACTGATATCTTGCATGAGAAGAAATCATTTGCATTAAAGAAATTAAAGGCACACAAAACCTATAGCTTTTGCTAATTTTAAAAGTAAGTAACATATTTGAGAACTTCCATATGTACCTGGTATATCATGACATCATAAAGTCATGGTCTCAGTCTTCACATGAACACTGAAATAGGTGGAATGATGTCTCTTGTACAGATAGTGAAACTATCAATATAACAGGAAAGTTTGAATAGTGACTCCAGGTCATGTGTCTGGAAAGTGAAAGTACTGACTTCAAGTCCAAGTATTTTTTATTTACTTTCCCTACTACACTATGTGACTAAAAAAAATCTCATTTTGATTTGCTTCAGTTCTGACTTGGATGTTCTTGTCTTTGTCTCCTACTGAACACATGTCTACCTTTCTGTTTGCTAAAGATTACTAGGGCGTAAGGTTCGCATATATTTGTTTCAGTAGGTAACATTAAACGCTTTTTCAAAACGGTTGATCCAGTTATGTGGGAGTGTTCTCATTGCTCTATGTATTGAATAACATGCATACTGTTGGTTTCGTTTTAAAATTTTAGCCGTTCTGGTGGGCAGGTAATTGTATTTTAATATGATTTTAATTTGTAGTTTCCTGATTACTAATAAGATTAAAATACTTTTTGATATACTTATAAGCCATTTGATAATCTCCTTGTGTGAACTATTTGTAACTATTTTTTTCCATTTTTTATTTGAAATATCTGTTTTTTCTTATGAGTTGAGGTTACTAGATACAAACCCCTTAATACTCATATATGTAAATGTCTTTTCCCTTTCCTCACTTATTGTGTCTTTTAAAGTACGTATTATTTGAATTTTATGGTAGACCAGTTATCATTGTTCCTCTATATATTTAGTTATTTTTTTTGCCTTCTTTAAGAAATTTTTACTGACACCAAAGTCATGAAGAATTATTTTAATACGATAACATAGAAGCCTAATTGTTTTTGCCTTTCATATTTAAATCTACAATAATCTGTGGTTAATAATTTTCTGTATGATGATATAGACAAGTTTCTTTTTTTTTAACATTAATATATATTTGGTCCAGCACTATTTTCCTTCCCACTGTCCTGCAGTGCAATTTCTTTTAAATAAAGTGTCCATGTTTGCACAGGCTTATTTTCAGACTATATTTTTTTTATTATTTTTCTTTTTAAGTAAAAATACTAGTTTTTTAATTACAGTACCTTTTTAATAAGATATGATTATTAGTAAAGCAAGTCCTCTTCCAGACCTCCATATTTTCCCATAAATTACAGAGCCCACTTGACCAGTTTCAAAAAACTATTTTTCGAATTTCAATTAGGTTTTTTGAATATATATATATGAAACTTTGAGATGAATAAATATGTTGGTGATATTGTCTTTCTACCCATGACTCATACAATTCCATCTATTATGTATTTTTTAATTCCTTTCAATGTTTTATAGTTTTATATGCAGTGATGTTGTATTCTTTTTGTTATATTTATTCCTAGATATTCTTAGTTTTGGTATGTTGTAATTTTTCTAGGGAATTATTTCATCTAAGTTTCAAATTTCTTTGAATACACTTGTTCATAATATACTTTTGTGTTCTTTCTGATGTCTGTGGTCTCAATATCTAAAGATCCTTTTTGTTCTGAATATTGATTATTTGTGCCTTTATTCTTTTTTCTTTGGTCAGCTTTGAAAGCTTTCATCAACTTTATTAGTCATTTCAATAGTCAACCTGTACCTTGTCAATTCTATCTCTGCTTTTCTATTTTTTTATGCTTTTATCTATTACCTTCTTTGAGTTCTTTTTTTCATTTTTTTAATGGATTCTGGGGTAATTTATTTTTAGGCTTCCTTTTAGATATAGTTTAAATATTTAGTCATATACTATTTCATTATCACATAGTTCAAAATATTTTAAAATATTTTTATTTTTTAAGTCATGGTTATTTAGAGGTATTTGACTTTGCAAACACATGGGGACTGTTTGGGAGTAGTTTGTCTGGATTATCTGCACTACAATTATAGTTTATATGATTTAATATTTTGAAATTTATTGCAAAAATTTTATGGGATATAAAATACCATAGAGAAAAAACAGTGGTATATAGAGAAAGAACAATGCACTGTTGATGATAGTACTCATATGTATTTCAAGTATGTCAAGGACATAGGAAATTAAGCAAGCAAGGGACATGCTTTATAAAATTGTTTTTAGCTGTAATGTAAAAGCAGGGAGACTTAATACTAAGCAACTACCTGATCCCAAGTGAATCGTTTTGACATGACTATACTCAAATGAATAGTATTTTTCTTAAGCTTTACTTAATTCTTAGAATCTTATCATTCTGCTTATTCTATTAAACTTGCACACATTGTTCTAAAATTCTATTATACAAGTTGGCCACATTTAATTTTTTCATTTGTGGGAAACATGCCTTTCCTGATGAAAATATTTAATGCCCCTTTGGTCTTTCAGTTTTTAGTATTTTCCCATGTTGCAGAGCAATCAACACAATATTTTCCACATTTACTTCTATTGCTAGAATATAAATTTCTGCATTGGTCAACCCTACTATGCCTTATTAAAAAGTCACATTGTGAAATCATTACACATTGTATTATATAACTTAGGTTACAAAGACTCTATCTCCTATCCATGTACATTTATAAATTATATCCACTCAACAATTTTTGACAGTGCTACTATATTTTCATCAGTATGAATATCTTCCTCAACCTAAAAAAGGGTTATCTATATTATGAAAAAAATTTCCCCTCATTTTAAGGATAAATTTCAATCTTCTTAACATTGTACAAAAAGACTTTCATGATTTGCTTCATTCCCTAACTTAAATTTATGAGTTAGTATTACCAACAGACAGCTGGTGTACACTTATCACCTGATTTGCTTCTATATATTAAAAATCTCAAATCAAGCCTTTGTAAGGAAAATTTCAATGTTGTATGAGCATAGTCATTAATTCTGAAATATTTAATTCATGAGTATAAAAGGATAAACTTTCATCAAGAAATTAAAAATCACATATATAGTTATATATTGACTATAAAAAGTAATACTTTATAAAATACTAAAATTTAATAGAATCAATTAACTTGTAAAGTATTTTTCAACATGTACAACATAGGTTAGCATTTTTACAGTTGTTGGAAGGAATTTAGATTGAAGATCTGGGTAAATTTTTCTATAACAAGCATAAGCATTATCTATTGAGCACAGGTGCTTTGCATTACTTTCAAAATTAGGGTCACATGCTTTGAAATTGTCATTACCAATTTATATACCCAGTGGTTCTGGAAATCTTTGCATAGTAAATCCCATGGGAAAAAATATATATGGTGATGTTTCTAAATGATCCCTTGCCCCTTAATTTCCGTAAGATCTTTGCTATACTTTGCAAATGGTATTTTAACATTTCCATGGAGATCTCAAGCCAGGAATCAATGTTTCTAATGCTCCAGGTGTTTTCAATGTTTCTGTGGGCGTAGGAAGAAATTTAATGAAGTTTATTCATTAGCATGGGGTTTAAAAAAGCTAGTGATACAGAAACTGAGCTATTATATTACCAGGGTCACCTTTTGTTAACTCTAGCTTTTCTGTGTCTCACTGGTTTCACCAGGGCTTTTTGCTGGCCTAGAATGTCTATCTCACTTTCTCCTGCCTGTCTGCACATAGCAAAGTTTATTCTTCTACTAAATTTTAAATTAACCACTACTATTACAAGAGAACTCTCTTACCCTGTACAAACACATTTATTTACTAATCATATTTCATTGTCTGTATTTTCTGAAATTATACAATAAATTGAATAGGGACCGGAGAGAGAAACTCCTTAAAACTCCTGGACTTTATTTTTTTCCCTCCTTACCTAGCATAATTTCCCATAAATTACAAGAATAAATGAATAAATGTTTGAGTGTTTCATAATATAGCAAACATAATTTATCATAAATTAATATTCCTAAAATGTGTAAGATTTTAATACCTCTGATTATTCCATTAAGATTTTTACCTTCTTTTTTTAAATTTTATTTTAATTTATTTTTTCAAATACATTTGTCTCTGCCAACCCCCCACCACTTTCCCTTGCCCCCTCTCTCCTTCCCTCCCTCAGCTCTTCCCCTTTAGTTTTATCCATGAGTCCTTGCTATGTATTCCTTGACTTTCCCCTTCTCTTCCTTGTCCCCGTCCCCCGCTCCTTCCCTCTTGTCTCTGTTGATTTCTTTTCCTTTCAGTGTTGCTGGTCTTATTTTCCTTGCATCTTTGTATTGTTGGTTAGGTTCCACTTATAGATGAGATCATTTGGTATTTGTCTTTCGCCCCCTGGCTTATTTCACTTAGCATAATGCTGTCCAGTTCCATCCATGCTGTTGCGAAGTTTAGTAGTTCTTTTTTTTCTTTCTGCTGCGTAGTATTCCATTGTGTAAATGTACCATTACTTTTTGATCCAGTCATCTACTGATGGGCATTTAGGTTGCTTCCAACACTTGGCTATTGTCAATTGTGCTGCTATGAACATTGGGGTGCATAGGTTCTTTTGTATTGGCGTTTTAGTGTTCTTAGGGTATAGTCCCAGCAGGGGAATCACTGGATCAAAAGGCAGTTGATTTTTAGCTTTTTGAGGAAATTCCACACTGCTTTCCACAGTGGCTGCACCAGTCTGCATTCCTACCAACAGTGTATTAGGGTTCCCTTTTCTCCACAGCCTCGCCAGCACCTGTTGTTTGTTGATCTGTTTATGATGGCCATTCTGACCGGTGTGAGGTGGTACCTCATGGTGGTTTTAATGTGCATTTCTCTGATGGCTAGGGATGCCGAGCATCCTTTCAAATGCCTCTGGGCCCTCTGTGTCTCCTTGGAAAAGTGTCTGCCCAGGTCCTTTGCCCGTTTTTTGATTGGATCGTTTGTCTTCTTGGAGTGGAGTCGAGTGAGTTCTTTATGTATCTTGGAGATCAAACCTCTATCTGATGTATCATTAGCGAATATATTTTCCCATATGGTTGGCTCCCTTTTCATTTTGCTGATGTTTTCTTTTGCCGTGCAGAAGCTTCTTATTTTGATGAGGTCCCGCTTGTTTATTCTTTCCTTTATGTTCCTTGCTTTAGGAGACATATCAGTGAAAAAATTGCTGCGTTAGATATCTGAGAATTTTCCTGCCAATGTTCTCCTCTAGGACTTTTATGGTGTTCCTCCCATTTCCGTAGTCCCCATTTGGCGAGGGCAAGCAACGCACCCAAAGAGCCAAAAGCGGGGAAAACACACAATAGAAGTCCCTAAACTGACCAGTGCCGGGGAGCTCGCCAGCCAGGGGGGCCAGATGAGTACATGAGGTCGCGAATAAGCCCCCTGGTCTAGGGCAAGCACATGTGAGCCCAGGCAGGCGGGGGATCCTGCCGCGCTGCGAGTGCGCTCAAGGAGCCCGCGTGAGAGCGCAGAGAGATCCCAAAAAATAGCCCAGCCCTGACCGAAGGGGTCACAAAGCTGCTCCAAGCAGGAGTCAGACACAGACATTAGACTCCTGGAAGGCTCAAACAAACAACCCAAGGTCCTATAGTGTCAACAACTGACATCATCAGAGGCAGGCCCAGAAAGAAAAGTAAAGGACAAAAATACTTAACAGACTCTCACAAAAATGGGAAGAAAAAGAAGTTCCCCCCAAATGAGTGGAAAAGGGGACTCCACACAGAGAGAGCTAAATGAAATAGAGGCAAGGATTTTTACCTTCTTAACTGATAATAACTGACTCTCAATCCTTTTAGTATTGTTTCATCTTATTTCAACTTATTTCAAGTTAGAACATTTACTTACTATATTTATATCATTTGTTTTCCTATTTGTTGGCCATTGTTTTGGCTGATGGAATGATAGAATAGCTTGTTACTATTTCATTTTGTTTGAATCTATCACTTTTCTAATTTATTAGTGTAGATTAAATGAACTGGAGTAATTTGATTTCCAGGGACCTAAAAAAATATATTTCTTGAAACAAGTCTATAATCTTATAAATGACATCCCCCATGTAGTTGGTTTCCATTTGTGAATTTTAAAGTCCTGTCTATAATGTGTTCTCATTAGTATGTTGTTTAACTCCAACTCTTCTCGATCAAGTTTATACAAGGATGTGACCTTCATAGCTGCCTGTCTGTTCAGAGTTATGGGTCATTTTCCCAGAAGAGAACAAAAGCTAAATAGTGTTATTGCTCAATTTACTGTGTGTTGGGGGGGAATTGTTTCGTGGGGTTTTTTTTGGGGGGGGTGTGTGTTCTGTTTTGTTTTTTTTTTTGCTTAGGTAAGTCAGAGTTAAAAATAGATTGAACATTAATTTAGTTACATGGACTTCAAAATTAATCTTTCTTCTGTTTATATTTGCATATTCTTTTTTCCTTTGAGGTAACCTAGATGATAAGATGCAGTGGTGCGAGGAGACTGAGAGTGAAAATCAATTTTAAATTTAAAAGATTAGAGGAGAGCATCATCATATTATCTCAGGGACAACGAAGGCCAAGCACAGAACTTAAGTGTCGTACAAAAAGTGGGTGTTTGCATTTGGATACAAATAAATTAATTACTGATTTTCAGCATTCACCTAATTATGTGGAATTTGCTCTTTGAAAAGTCTAATATAGTACGTGTTCTCATGACAATTATCTAGGGTCAATATTTGACTTCCTCAGAGTATGATTTTGTTTTTATTATTTTTTTATTCAATTTTTAATTACTGTACACATAGATGATAACAAAGCAAAGGGCGTACAAAAAGGAACAAGCTCATCCTTATCACTCTAGAATATCAAACTTTTTATTTTCCATGTTTTCTATCAGTCTTTAATAAATATATGTGTGCCTATGGGTATGATTATTAAATCAGAATACATATAATTTTATGTTTTTTTCAGATTTACTATTACCTTATTCTGTTATTCATGTTTTTTACCTCCTAATTATAATAATTATAGAATATATGTAACTTAATTCATGTTACAGACTCCCCAAGAAAACACTTTCCATCTCCACAGTCCTGTTGTATATATTGTGGTACATAGAATATCTTGGTGCATATAGAATTTTTTCTTCCTCATAACACATTTTAAAAACCTATCTATGAAGAAAGGACAACCTGGAAACTAGAAATTAGTTGCCCTTGTGTTCTGTATGGCATCTATACTACTTTAAGATTAAATTAAATGTATTTATTCTATTTCTTTTCTTTGATCAGCTTTTCAGGGTTTTATAAATTTTATTAAGCAGGCATTTTAAAAATCTGAGAGACATTTGACTATATTAGTACTAAAAATATGGGAAGTTAGATATGACATTATACAAAAACAAAGGAGGTAAACAGTGTTAACATGCTGGCCCGTGGGTGACGCCCACTCATGAGAGCTGCAGGTACAGTTAAGATTGAAGTATTTAGTAAAGGCTTCTGCACCAGCCCCTCACCACAAACAATAAAAACAAGCCACAGCTTAACTGCTTAAGTGAGACTGGGAATGGGAGAATTTCAGAATTCCTCAGCATGACAGAAAGAGAAAGCAGATCAGATACTGGCTTTGGTCAGAGTTATCCAATATGGTAATGCAGTGTTGAGGCAGAAGACAACACATGATAAAATGGTTGTGACCATGTGTACTGGCGAAGGTTGAGGCAGTAAACTTGCTCCAAATTAGACCTTGAGTATTAGACAGTTTACAAATAAGCATTTAGTTAAGTATGAAGCAAAACAATTTCCTGGGAAGCCATCAGTGTGAGAGGACTGGGCACAGTAGAGTTAGTTTCAAGATGGGCCTATTCCTTGTAGTGACAGAAAGGCCTTTAGAGCCTTGGAGTGTGGGCTACCATGGATCATGAAGAGCAGAACCAGGTAAGAAAGTCCTTGGAGAAAACTTACCAGCGAGGTGCTGAGAAGGGCTTTAATTTTTAAATTTTATATGTCAGTGGAAAGATGAAAATTGAAGTACGTAATTATTTTTCATTTTTCTTAAGAATACAAGGTCTGTCCATAACGTATCCAGCCATGTAATGAAAATAGAGACATTTATTGAAGAAGAGTCAAGATACAAGAAACAATGTACATAGGACAATGATGCCTCAGTCCCCTTTAAAGTAGGCGCCTTGAGACTTCACACAGTTCTCCCAGTCGCCATCAGCTGCCCTGTCATATTTTCCTGAATCTCATCAATGATCTGAAATCACTTCCCTTTCAAAGGTGATTTGGTTTTAGGAAAAGCTAGAAGTCACAGGGTGCCAAATCTGGGCTGTCAGGAGGCTGAGTCACCTAAGTGTTTTGATGTTTTGTCAAAAAATTCTGCAGAGAACATGATACATAAGCAGGCACCTTGTCATGATGAAGCTGCCAGTCACCCGTTGCCCATAGCTGCAGCCTTCTGAATCATCCAAATAGTTTCTGCAGAGGAATATATGAGCTTATCGCAAAATATGATGCAGATTCATTGCTCTGCTGTTCAGTCATTTTCAATGCAAAGGTGACAGAACACATGCTCACTCAAGGACATCTACTGCTCCCTGACTAGTACAGTGAAGTCATCATTGTTCATGCGTGCTCATTCCAGTCTATTCTCCTTGGCTGCCAGGTTACGTTGATGTCATCCAAACCGTTTTCTGTCTTTTTTTTTTTTAACTTTTTTAAATTTATTTTTTAATTGTTCAAGTATAGTTGTCTCCATTTTCCTGCCACCACTTTCCCCTGCCCCACCCACCCCACCTCTCACCTTCAATCCTTCCCCACTTTGGCTTTGTCCATGGGTCCTTCATACATGTCCCTTGACCTGACCCTTCCCATTCTTTTCCTGTTACTCTCCTTCCTCCTCCCCTATGGTTACTGTAGGTTTGTTTTCTCTTTCATTGTTTCTGGTTATATTTTTCTTGCTTATTTGTTTCGTTGATTAGGTTCCACTTATAGGTGAAATCATATGGTATTTGTCTTTCACCGCCTGTCTTATTTCCCTTAGCATAATGCTCTCCAGTTCCATCCATGCTGTCGCGAAGGGTAGTGTCTATGGCCATAGCACCCTGAATGTGCCAGATCTCATCTGATCTCAGAAGCTAAGTAGGGTCGGGCCTGGTTAGTACCTGGATGGGAGACTGTTTTCATTATATAGACAATGGCTGGACATTTTCCGGACAGACCTCGTCTGATGTGACAATTTCTTCTAAAAATAGAATATGAGGAATTTAATGGGACTTTGTAATGTTGACCTGGATAGTATCACAGAGTTCCCAGGTGGCAGTAATTTTTCTCCTGTTTGAATTTTGGTGAACTGTGTACACTTTAAGAGCAATTTAATTGCTGTGTGTATAATTGAAAGTTTTCTTGTGCTTTAATCTTCATGGTACTGTTTGGGATTTTACACACTAGCTCTAAACATAAAGTTTCCCAGGTCATTCTAGCTATGCAGAACCCCTGTGCATCCAGGTCTCCTATATTCCAACAAAAGGTTTCAGTTATGGGTCTTCTTATTCCTCAGCCTAATCAAGTCCGTTAAATGCAATCAGGCTGAAGTATTAATGAGTCTTATGTGGCACCCTCACCTGGAGATAATTTTTATTCCAGAAGAGAACAATTCCTTCCTAATCCAAAAATGGAATATCTTCTTCTGTCATCTACCACAAACAGGCCAGGAAGAATTATGGGGGCCCCAGCCTTTTCATAATATTCAAAGCACGCATACAAGGGACCTACTGCTTTGGGTTGCTTATGACAGGCTTTAACTTGACAGAAAAACAGCGGTCTCAAATGTGGCAGTTTATTTATGCAGCATAGCTGGCTATAGCTTCCTTAAAGGCCCCGTCCATAAAACTTTGTTTCTGCTGACTTTTGCCTTCAACATTCATCCACCCTGTGAGGAGGAAACAGTAAATGGAAACTGGCATGTGAAATTTAATTCCTAAAAAAAGCAAGAGCAAGTGTAGTATTTTTCTCCTTTCCTAACTATCAGCAAGGTTTCATTCTTTTTTAATTGTAGATCATACTCTCTTATGAACCTTTAGTATTCTATTAGACAAAAAAATGTTTATTTATTCCAATTCTGCATGTGTTTGTGTTTCATGAATGATTGGGGGAAGGAGATGTAGTAACATTACTCAGGAAAAACCCTACTCTTCCAGAAATTAGACTATGAGATTTGGGGTTTTATCTT
Source organism: Pteronotus mesoamericanus (assembly GCF_021234165.1). Classification (NCBI taxonomy): domain Eukaryota; kingdom Metazoa; phylum Chordata; class Mammalia; order Chiroptera; family Mormoopidae; genus Pteronotus; species Pteronotus mesoamericanus. The sequence continues at coordinate 25,030,834 of NW_026555245.1, read as the reverse complement.
AGTTTTTTGTTTTTATTATATATCCTTATCAGATTATTACTGAGTGCTTGGAGATTAAATGTAACATATGTGAATAATATTTTACATTTTTAAAAAAGAAATGCTAATGTATGAGACTGTATTACATATAGAAACATGTTTTTTAATACTTTGACCTGTTTCTCAAACCCTTCAAGTAATGATATCCTCTTTTTATTTCAAGTGGTTTTAATATGGTCAAGTAAATTGTAATGCATAGTAAAATAATCAATTGGGCAACACATGGAAGAAAACAAAAGGCTAAGGTATTACTACAAACTGAAAATTTAATTTTTCATACTATGTATGATACTTTAACACTTATATATTTTTACCTATAATTTTCTTCACTTTGTTTTATAGTTGCTCGAAGCTCTGGTTAGAGTTTATATAGCATTGTAAATCTTGGGCATTCACTGATACTGTTTAATAGGAAATAAATCAGAAAAACACTAATTTGTGTTATTTAGTGGATTAGAAGATCAGTCCATCTGCTAGGGTTTGTGAGATCACTAGTTAAAGGCCAGCAGTGGATGTACTGGCAAATAACACATCTATGTCCCAAAAGAAAAAAAAATAATACTTGTTTAAAGGAAAAAGATGTTCCTTTCCTGAACTGTTTTTTACCATTGATGGGTTGTGTGAACACCTCTTGTTTTTCTCATTAGTAATAATACTATGATTATTACTGAGGGTTTTTTTTTCGTTTTTACTATAAAAAGAAAAAGCTTTGTCCTTGCAATGTTAAAGAGAATAACATAGAAACCCAGTTTTAGACTTAGAATGGACTTTTGGGCCCTATAGAATAAGTCAGGTAAATTATCTCCATGCCCTCAAAAACAGTCATGTGTAATCTCTGGTGCAGAGGAACGGTGGAAACTAATATATCTCCTAGCATTTAAAATTTTAAGAAAGACTCCCGTATGAATAAAAGATGCAGTGATTTTTTATTGTCATTGTATACATTTGCCACAAAGAGATTAATGAGATGACTTTTTTGATTGGAAAGCAAAATTGCACTTTTATCACTGAAACACCTTAGATGATCTCTGTAAATGGAAAAAAAAAAAAAAACAATAGTGGCAGCTTAGTAAGAAGTAACTCTCTTGATTAAAAAAAAACTCTACCTTTATGTGAGGATAACCCCTCTCTCTTTTCAGAAGAATAGTTTATCTCTTTAAAAACATTATTTTTCCTTGCTAAGAAACCTTTTAAAATTAACTGTTACCTCTTCATCCATGTCCCCAGAAAAATAGAACTAATCACCTGCTCAATCATCTTTGATTTTTACATTTATTCTGTCACAAGAAAGCTTGCATACTAATTAAAGTGATAGCTTTTATGTTTTCAATAGCTAATCATGTAATTATGTCATTCATAGACACCGCCGGGTCTATTTGAATAAGAGAGATCATGAATTCAGGAAGTCCTTAGCAGTTTCTCTTGTTAAACTTCCAGTGAGAGGAAACACACATCTCAATAGAAACTAGACCAAGAGCTGCTTTCAAGATTTGTCATGATTTGTTCTCCTGGAGAGGAGTTGCACAGAGGTGACATTTATGATCTGCATTCTAGATTATGTACTATATGTATGATAGAGAAGGGATGATAATGGCAATTTTATGTCTTCCAGGTCTAATTTGATTGCTGACCATTGCAGAAAGCTTACAGTTTTTTAAAAAATGATTTAACTTTGGCTTTATGTCAAATATTTTTGAGCACTTAACCTACATTAGAGAAATATCTAAAATAATGAAATGGATCTTTGTATTAAATATATTTATCTAAATTATGGAATATGGAAAATGTAAGTATCAATATATGTTTAAATATAAAATAAACATTTTAGAAAATTTTAATAGATGAGCATATAATCATTTTTTCATGAGAATTTAAATCATAGTCACTTGAAGCAAAACAAGGGATTTGTTGTTGCTATATTTTAATTTATATAATGTTTGACAATTGTGAATTTTCAGGAAAGAAAACATCTCCTTTTACTTTATCATCAAAGAATTATACCAAATGTGATTTTTCTTTTTTTTTTTCCTAAGGGAAACAGTATGTATTAACAATCTTGCTCAGCTTAGATTTTCATTATATGGCACGAAATTATCTTGCCACTTTGCTGTTGAAAATTTGGCATAGTTCATTGACCTAGCATTAGCTATGTGCTTCCAGGCAGCAGCTGTATTAGAGTTCTACTACTAGATTTTTTTTTTCCATATCAAAAGCTTTACCTTGCATGTTACCAGTTTGCAAGGAATGATGTCATATTTACTCTGTAACATAGAGGATGAGCATACTTGTATAATATCTCCACCTATTACACAGTCATAAATGTTTTTCAAGATGGACAGTATAATGTTTTCTAATTAAAGGAAACCAAGTCCAATCTTAGGAATAACCAAACACACAAAATGTTGTCTCCAGAACACACATATATTGAAAAAGCATTTGCCATGGCCTTTGTTCATAAATTTTATTATACAAGAGCTTTGTTTAGGTTGGACACTTTGCTCTACTTTATTAATTTTGGCAGAAATGTTTTTATCTGTAGTGTCTCCCAGAGGCCCTGCTGCTTCCCTTTTCCATTTTTAATTAGAAAATAAAATGAAGATAATTAAAACCAAGCAGTATTTAACTTTTTTTCCTTGCTCTGGGGCATTTTTGCCAATTAAGTAAAATGAATAAAAATTTTAGGGTATTTAGTTTGTTTTCAGATTTAAAAATAAATATATTTGTTTGCCAGTTTTTAATTTTATTGCTTAATGATGTGATAATTCAAAGATACATAATAGTGCCTGAAGAGACAATGCCTCAAATGCATGGGCAGTCAATGGGGAGGAATGCATGGCAATTATTTTCTTTCTAGAAAAAGAAAAAAAGGTAATTTTGTATCTTCTTAATAGATAATAGTAAATTATTAAAAAATAAAGACACACATGCTTTTTAAAGGAGGATATTCTTTTTGAAACTGCATATTTTTAAATGACTATGAAGTACCTTGACAGATACAATTATCATTTCAAACATCAAAGCAACTAAAATCCCTCTTAATTTAAATATTTATATTCTTATTCAGAAGTTTGTTTTATAAAGCACAGTTTAATTTAATTCAACACATTTAATGATCACCTGAAATATTTGTGCTCATTGCTCAAACAATATAATACTGTAAAATAATAAAATACTTATTTTCTGCTTTCAAAAAGTTTACAGTTATATCTTTCAGGATCTAGTCAGGAATGAGATACTATCCTAGGAATTTCCTGCAGGAGGGCCTTAACATAAGAATATGGTATAAAACAAAAACATTGAGACATGTTGAAGAGGAAACCGAAATTAATGAAAATGGGAAGATATGAAGATGTTCTTAAAAGGTGGTAGGACCATTGAGGCAGAGGTGATCTCAGGGGAGACAGCGACACAGAGGAAATTCAGAAATTGTCAAAGACACCTGGCCCTTGGAAGAAAAATAGGCAGGAGGAAATTCTCTGGTTTTAATTTCTTCTTTTTTTCTAGTCTCCAGTTAGTGAGACTCAGGAAGCTGGTTAATAAGAGACCCTCGAAAATGCAGTTCCAATGATACAGAACAAAGAAAGTAAGATCAGAGAAGAAATCTAAGGTCATACAGACAAATAATCTGGGAAATAATAGTTTAACAGAAGAAGAAAATATGTCAAAGAGGCAATTTTAATAAACTGTGGTTAATAAAACGTTTATATTCAGACTCTGAGAGCACATGGGAGGACCACCAAGTGATGCTTACTCAGTAATGGTTAATTCATGGTAGATTTCACAAAGGTAGTTACATCTTAAGTCCTGACTAATAGGAGACAGCCAGGCAAAAAAATGGGAGATGAGAACAGGGAAAGTCAGTGAGGGATGCAAGTTGTCCCAGGAAGAAGAATCCACTAGTAAAATGACTTGGGAAAATATACACATACACACACACACGCATACTCTCTGGAGTTCAGAGAAGATTTAAAGTGTGGTAATAGAAAATGTTTGGTGATACAGCACTGAGACCATAATCTTTGAGTACATCCTGTATTTAAAAAAATTTTTTTTCTTGATTTTTTTGAGAGAGAAAGGGAGAGAGAGAGAGAAACGTTTATTTGTTATTCCATTTATTTATGAATTCACTGGTTTATTCTAGTATGTGCCCTGATGGGAGATCAAACCTGTAACCTTGGCATATTAGGATAATGTTCTAACAAACTGGGTTACCCAGCCAGGGCCTGAGTATGTCCTTTAAGTTAACTTCTAGAAGTAGATTGATGGGTTAGTCAGCTAACTATGCTTTTAAAACATAATTATTATTTCTTTTCCAAGTCTTACTCAACCAGTCTTGGTTTCAGCTCACCTAGGTCCGGTGACTTTTCTGGTCATCTTTCTCAGGATCTAACTAAGAAATGCTTCCAAATAACACTGGTGGATACAGTCACAACCAGAGCCATGAAACTTTCATTGCTCCAGACAGTTTCTTAATGTGTCTTCCTGCTAAAACATATTGATAGCCTCAACTTTAATCACATTAGTCTAAGCCATCTCAAGTTGTACATTCCAAATGTAGTTGGAAAAAAATGAAAAGGAGTGTGTGGGAAAGGGTGTTTGGAGACAATCTAATACATTTATCTCTAGTCCTTTTCTAATATCTTTAAGACATGATCTAAATGAAAACCTGGCCATTTTATCTACACCATGAGGGCCATATAAGGGATGTAATCTTAGAATCACACAGCTGGGAGAATGCAAACTGAGGACTCTAAGGGTTGATGGGACCCATCTCACTGGAAGTAATCTCCATTGAATAAGTATCCTTACTCTCTGAAAAGTCTTTTTTTTTTTTATTGTTCAAATACATTTGTCTCCATTTTCCTGCCACTACTTTCCTGTGCCTCCCTCGCCACCACCCCCTCCCATCCTTTCCCACTTTGGCTTTATGAGATACCACTTCACACCAGTCAGATTGGCCATCATAAACAAGTCAACAAACAACAGGTGCTGGCGAGGCTGTGGAGAAAAGGGAACACTAGTCTACTGTTGGTGGGAATGCAGACTGGTGTAGTCCCTGTGGAAAACAGTTTGGAATTTCCTCAAAAAGCTAAAAATGGAACTGCCTTTTGACCCAGCGATTCCCCTGCTGGGACTATACCCTAAGAATCCCAAAACACCAACTCAAAAGAACTTATACACCCCAACGTTCATAGCCCCACAATTTACAATAGCCAAGTGCTGGAAGCAACCTAAGTGCCCATCAGTAAATGAGTGGATCGAAACACTATGGTACATTTACACAATGGAATACTAAACAGCAGAAAGAAAGAAAAAGCTACTACCCTTCGCGACAGCATGGATGGAACTAGAGAGCAGTATGAAAAGTCTTTTTAAACCATGTAATAAGTGCTACTTTTCTGATGTTCTCCTTTTAAAATAATAATACAAAAAGCCTCTAGTATTTCTGATTCAAACTAAAAGTACAAATCTATTTTGTCTTTTTTATGTGTGGAAAAATTTGGAAACACATTGCATAAAACAATTTATTATAAACATGGAGACAGTTATATAGGTTGTCATTTCTTTTGAATAATGTAGGTTATATACTGTAGACTTTCTGAAATCTGTGAAGCCAATTTGGAAAATGTAGCAAGGTGAGATTAATTTTAGCCAAGTTTGCCTTCATTTATAGAGTCTTCCCATATGAGCTTAAACCCTTACTTTTTTACCATTTATGCTCTTATGTCTTGAATCTGGAAAATTGGACATGTATCCTTAAATTATAAGATTGTCCTACCTCACATTTTTATCACTACATACTTAGATACAGGGAACATTGCAGATTTAAGACTTTTGTGTTTGTTGATAATCATTTCTTTGTGTAATCATTGTGTTTTAAAACCCTATGTTAGAAAGAAAAACAGAGTAGTTAGATTTATCCTGTAAATGTGTCATTTCTTTGACTCCTAAAGATATTTAGAAAGCCAATAACAGTTTTAACTATATTTTCAGAAACATTTTTAACTTGATGAGCATGAAAAAAAGTTATTTCCCAGAGATAATGGTTCTATTTAAGTTTTGATTTTTTGTGGGAGCATATCTAGATAAAACCTTGCCACTATTATAGAATCCCATTCTAGAATTCAGAATGTGGACATTTTCTTGAAAAGGGATGTATCACTTATTTTTTGAACCATATCCAAAAAGAAGTTTCTTGAAATATTCAATTACTATAAATAAGAATAGCTGTGAATTTATCTGACACTAGATCTAGTATGAAATACATTACAAAATTCAGAATACTTTGAAGGCTGAACATATTTTTGATCACTGAATTCTACCTGCTTAGGCTATATATTGAAAAATGACACTAAACCACATTCACAAGAGAAAAGAAATTCCTATGACAAAATAAACTAAGATAACTGAAAAATTACATGAAGATATAAAATGAGCTGTTAAAGAATAGAATTGGGAAATGAATCTACTCTTAACTAATCGTATTATCTTTAAGGTCAACTGCTCTAGCCTTGGATGAAGCCATTTTTTGCATATCCAGGTCCTCTGACAAGGGGCCAAGATGGGATTAAATGCACAAAGATTTTATTAAGAGAAAAATAGTTACGTGAAAGAAAATAGGAGGGAAGTCAGAAAAGTCAAGAAGAGCCATCCTTTGATGCACACTTTGACACAAATGTGACCCAGGGTGAAGAGAGGCCTAGAGGTTCGTATGCAGGCGTCCTGGACTGCCATCTAGGCTAAGGAGTCTTTGAGCTGAAGTCTGTCCATAAGGAGTGTTCAGTCTCCTAGGAATGGTCTTCTTTTAGAATCTCTGCTGTGTTCAGTCATTGGTTGGGAGCAGCCTGTGAATGGTGAGTTTTCATAGAAAAAGAAGCAATGGATTTATTTCAAAGCACAGCAGATGGATCCCTTGGTCGAATGCATTTGTTGCACTCAGAGTATATAAGATGCACTGTCTGGCTGTCACAGCAGCAGTTCAGGTACCTCTCTAGCATGTGCATGTCCTTGTGTATGTGCAGGTCTGGGTACGCATTCAGATGACATAATAAGGCAACAGCCACCTTTTGAAAGGAAATTCAGACATGTTGCAGTATTAACAAAGTGTGTTAGGGTAACATTATCCCCTCTAACCAATGATAAGTGTTACCTCTGGAATAAGTTATGAGATTTCCATACTCTCTGTGACCCTGAAAGCTATGTGATGATAGGCTACCTTTGGAAACTGGTGCAGCTTTTATCAGCCTGGATCTTTGAATATCTATATGGGCACAATCCCGAACCTTTACCCTTGTTTGATAGGAATGGGATGTGTAGTGTATAAAACAAATCTGGTTTCACTAAACCCATGAAAATTTGGGGTTAGGTTTTTACCATGCATAACCCATATATCTCATCTAAAATGTGAGGTGTACTTCAACATGGCTAATAAAGAGGGAAATATAAAAGAGAACCTTCTTTGTGTAGGTACCAGAGATGAAACCAGTCTATACAAAACTCACTGCTGATATTACAGAGGGATGGTAACTGAAATAAGAATGACCTTCAGAACATAGCCTCTGTGGGAAATGACAAACCTGGCGAGATGTGTTTCAAATAGCTACCACCCAAGTCTCTCCTTAGACTTTATTTATGCATATTTTTATTTAAATTAAAGCCAAAAATTTACATTCAGTGAAGTACAAAGTTTTTAGGACATAATTGAAAGAATTTCAACAAATATATGCACCTGATACTCACACCCTTGATCAAGACAGGAAATTTCACACCCAGGACGTTCTCTTGAGCCTCTCCCCAGTCAATCCCCGTCATCACAGACAATTCTGTTTTAATTCCTATCACCATAGAATGCAATAGTTTTACCTGTTATATACATGGGATTATGTATTGTGTATCCTTTGATGCATAGATTTTTTTCCTTCAACATAATGTTTTTAGAGCACATACATGTCGTCATGTCATCGGTTGGCTCCTTTCTCATAGATATTACGTGAGTAAACCACATGTGGTTTATCCATCCTCTTGAAGATGGACATTTGGGTTGTTTACACTTTGGGCTTATTATGAATAAAGCTGCTGTAAACATTCTTGTACAATTCTGTTTGTGAACATATGTTTTTATTTCTCTTGGTTAAATATCTAGTCGTGGAATTGTTAAGTCATATGCTTCATAAAAAAGTGTCAGTCACTCAATCAAAATAGTCATATCATTTTGTATTCCCAACAGCAAAACCTAAGGACTTCCTGATGCTCCCTCTAAATTATTGCTTCAGAGTTATCCTATCGAATTTTCTGTGCTTTTTAAAAATTTTTTTTTGTGATTTCATCTTTGACTCAAAGATGATATAGAATTGTTTTATTTCCAAATATTTGTGTCTCTTCCAATTTCTTGTTTTTATTCTTGTATTATTTAGTAGTACAAAGTCAGAAAATGTATTCCATAAAATTAAATCTTTTGTAATTTGTTGAGTTTTATATCCCAGCATGCAGTCTATTTTTGTAAATGTTTCATGTTTAATTTTTGAGCATAGTATTATCTATATCAACTATCAAAATTATTTATATATTCATGGATTATTTAAGTGGTTGTTTTATAAGTGCTAAGTAAAAGTTAAAATATTGTTGAGAATTGTCTATTTCTCACTTTAATCTGGACTTTTTTGTATTATATATGTTGAAACTCTGTTATTAGGTGGATACATACCTGTGACTGTTTTGTCTTCCTGATTAACTGAACTGTTTATCATTAGTGAATATTTCCCCACTTATATTTGGGAATACTCCTTGCTTTAAAGGCTATTTTTTCTGGTTATACTTACTGTTTGCATGTAATTACTTTTTGCATTATTTTGCATTAAATCTGTGTTTTCCATTTAAGTTGCTACATTGTTAAAATGTCTTTAAATGTTACATGTTTGTCCAACTTGACAGTATTAGGCTTAAAAGAGAAATGTTTAATCCATTCACATTTTATGTAATTTATTCATATAATGAGATCTAAATTTGATATCTTGCTATTTATTGTGGGGTGGGGTTTTTTTTTGGCCCTTTAATTATCTGTTGTTCTGTTTTTCTGTCCTGTATGAGGTTGGTTAATTGAGTATATTTTCAGTAATGCACTTTCCTAACTAGCTTTTTAGCCAGTCCACTGGTTATTTGTAAATTGTTAATGGTTGCTTTAGTGATTATAATATATATCATTAACTTATCAATGCATACTTATAATTGATCTTGAACAACTTCACATAAAATAGAAATACTATAAGACAGCATTGATCCACTTATTATTATTCTCTGTGCTGTGGTCAAATGTTTTTATGATACATCTATTATAATCCTCAAAAAGACAGCTTTATTATTTTTGTTTTAAAGAATTATTTGTCTTTTAAAGAAACTAAAAGAGAAAAAATAGTCTTCTTTTACTTACTCACATAAATATGGTCTTATTCCACGTCTCCATCTGGTACTCTTCCTGACGAACTTCCTTTAGTATTTCTGGCCATGAAGGTCTGTTTATTTACTTCCAGCCCAGAGACCCATAGTGAGCCCTCCCACAAACTTCCAGCCATCAGCAGAGCTTCCTCTGATCTAACACTCTAGCCAACCAAATCCAATCACCTTAGTAGCTTTAAACCCCAGCATGGTATTTGTCTTCTCAACTCCATGATACTGCTGTGTTTGGGGCTCTATCTCCCTCCCTCCTGTCAGAAAAATGCTCCCAGTAAGAAATCTAAGAAAATAAAGAATACCCATTTTGTTCTTCCTCAAAAATTATGGTCCTGAGCTGCTTATTGTCCAGTACCTGTAATATTTGCTTCATATGATTTGTGCAGTTTTATTGTCGTTTACACCAGGACAGCAAGCCCAGTATCACTTTCTCTCTCATGGTTGGAAAAAGAGGTTACACTTTAATTTTAGATTGTTGTATTGAATGTTTTATTTCTTTTTATAAAACAGCTCCTGAGTGAAAGGTAGCTAAAAATATCAGGGATGGGGAAGCCCCTGAGAAATGGAAGAAATGTGAGTTTCTGAGAGGTTTTTAAAGTCCCACTGAAATAATGATTTTGCTAATCTCTCTTAAACAAAAGCTATGCACATAAGAATTAATATCCAAGGGACAGGCAAATCATCTTTATTAATGTACACTTCTCTCCTAAGTGCTTACTCCTGCAGCATTACTTTTGCTTGGCATGGATCAGTTTTCATTGCTGTATATTAGCAATCAGCAGTTATTATTTGGCTCTAGTGTTCACAAACTATAATTCATTACCTTCTTATTTTTTATTTATGAGATAGTGTCAAATGAAAGAAACTAATAGTGTATTGCTTTTCATTGGGAAAGTTCTGCACACTAGAGCGTATTAGCACCGTCAGTGTTAGTATTTTGTTTAAACGTATTTTAGGACTCTTGAACAAAGTAGTATGCTCTGAAAAGGACAAGGCTGTTTTTCTGAGTGCCTGTTGTGGGCAGTGTTTGTCTGCACACCAGTCTGATTCACTGACAAATGATCGTTAGACGAATACCATTTAAAGTAAGGCTAATCTCACTCCAAAAATAATGTCTTATTTTTAGATGTTTGAAGATGACTGAGTTTTTTTATACATACCAACAACACGACTCAAAAACATGGTATCATCTGGTCAAGAGTCTAATGAAAATAGATTTTCATTTGATGAAATAGAATTTAGCTAATATATATTTTTAAATTGTGTCTAATAGCAGAAAACATGAGAAAAGATAGAATGGAACAGTGAAAAATCACACAGAACCATGAGTCAGAATTCATGATCTTCCATTGCAGCTTACACTAATTCAAGTAGGATATTCAATTTTTTTAAATGGTTTCTTCCTCCACTAAGAAGGGGGTTATTTCATACATCGCATCACGTTTTCTTCAGCATGACAATAAATACGGGAAGTACTCTAGAATCTCAGTGCCGTGGTTTATCATGGAAGAGAAACAATAGGAAGGTTCTTCTAGTCAGAGCATGTTATTGATTTACTAAGTTGCCTTGAGAAATAATTTAGCTCTATTTCCCCAAATCTTAAAGAATGGCTACAAAAGCTATTCTTCTGAGCTTTCAGAGACACAATTGATAAAGAGACAAAATATAAGCATGAGGTGTTTATAGAAAAGTATTTATGGATCTGAAGGTATTGTTTTAGCTGCGTGTGGATTTCTTTTATAATGGACATTTTCAAATTAAGCACAGAGATATGCTCTAATTGTATAATCATTCCGTATTTACCACAAAGACAATTTCCTATGTATAATTATTCATTATATTTTAGTGTGCTCATATTCAATATTCTATTTGTGTATCACTTTATTGCTCAAATCAGTGCCACGATCAGTACCTGGATGATGAATCTAATGAGATATTTAAATTTGTGCAAATAAATATTTATATAAAATTCTGCACCTCAAACTAATTTCCCCTTATACTATATGTGTTGTTTAAAGCTTTTTCTTTTTTTCCCCCCTCTGTAAATCTGACTGCCACTGAAGGCCAAATGAGGAGAATTTCATATCCACTTCTTAAATACTGTTTACTGAAATGTCAATGAAGTGAGAATGAAAGACTCTGGAGAAGGTTCCCTGAGCTGAGATATGATAATTTATCAAATCTAAACTCTGGGTGGAATCCAAGTTTATAACCTGGATTTAAATTACAGCATGGATTTAATTTTTATCTTTCTGGATCTTTAGAAGTCACAGTTCTATCTGTGAAGCCTCTATTCGGACAATACCTCATTTATGCCGACATTTATACTTGGCTTAGAAGATTTCATAATACAAGAGGGATCTTAAGCAATTAAAACACTTATCTTCTTATGAAACACCACCTCAATAGCCTCCTTTAATTTTTAGTTTGAAATCCTAGATCTACACCACTAAGACAAATGAACAAAGAGAGGCCCTACTACAAGGAAGGAGCTAGCAGACTAAACTTCTCTCAAGTCAGTCATCTGTTTCTTGACATCTTCACGGACTCCAGTAAAAACACTTAAGATCTCTTTGAATGTGCAAATTTGAGGACTATCATCTCAGACAAACGCATGTTATTCATAACATAGAAATCAAGAATGTGAGTACTGAAAGGGACCTTTGAAATAACCAAAACTAACCTGCTTAGTTTATAGATAAGAAAACTGAAACCCTGATATGTGAAGGTTCTAACTGAAAGTCAAATTTCATCTCTTGAGAGTCACAATAATGCCCATTCCAGTGCTCTCACTCCATTATGCTGCCTTTTTTTTGGATAAACTTTATTGCTGTTTTGATATACTAGGTAACATATATTAAGAGCTGGCTGTGTACTATTGTTTTGTGCTATGCTAAATCATCCATGCCATCTATTATAACGACTCTAAACAAGAAGGGATTGTTATATCTATTTGGCATATAATGAAACTGTATCACAGAGAAATAATGTATCCATTGCCATGATGAAAAGGGCATGAAACATAACCAATCTAACCCTTTAAGCTTCCATTATTTCAGAGAGTGTCCATTTCAATGTGAGTGTGCGTGTGTGTGTGTGTGTGTGTGTGTGTGTGTGTGTGTGTGTATGCTGGGTTGGAGATCTGGGTGATGAAGCATAAAAATGGTAATCACATGTTAATAAATTAGATAATAGCCCTATTCCTACTTCTTTTAAAACAACTTCTAGCAATTGGCTACTTAGATGAACCATGGAAAATGTTCATGCCAAAATCAGTCAAAATAGGAATTTCTTGAGAATACTCTAATTAAGAATAACTAGGATGATAAATTTAACATGCATGGCTTGGATCATGCATGCTGAAATGGATAACAATCAGGTACTCCCCCTAAGTGTGTTATTGAAATATAACAAAAATAAATAAAAGAGCTTTTAATGTCAATTCTATTTTTAAAATGTGTTGGGAAACACCCTGCCTGGTTTCAGGAACTGTAACCCCGCCAACAGGCAAGAGGGCCCCAAGGCTGGGAATAATCAGGGAGGCCTTAGAGAAACAGGCTCCTGAGGTGACATAACCTGTCCCTCCTGGCAGGGGAGTAGCTCCTGCCTCTCCGCTTTGCCATGGATGGTCAGTGGTCCATGACGGGTAAGTTATCTTGAGCTTTGATGACAACCTAAGACAGATATTGATTGGGTATTGGCAGCAGACAAGAAACTGGGGGACACAGAGAAAGGGCAAAAAGCCCCGCACCCCTCAGCTCAGCTTGGACATGGCCGGAGTCCTCATTCTCTCTGAAAGCAGTCTCCTTGTCTCTTGGCGGCTCCCTCTTCCCACCTGGCTCAGGCTCGAAACAATACCAGAGTCAGTAAGTAAACTGAGACTAATCCACTGAGTGAGACAGATAGGCAGGGACCAAATAGGCCCAGAGTAAAGTGGAGAAATAAATTTTATACCAGAATTGCATTACATCAGAAGAGGGAAGAAGAAAATGATGGGGGAGGAGGAGAAAATTTTGTAGAATTATGGCAGTAAATTAAGCAAATTTTTATTTGATTACTTTTATTTCATCATTAAATAAGGGACTCCAGATTATCTGTCAAGTAATCAGGAAAGATGGACTTTAGAGGAAAATGGAATCGATGTTATATAAATGTAGACTAAGAATTGACAACTTCAGAGCGAAAAGATTGAAAAGAGCCATGCTCTAATCAAAGTGTTCAAAATTATGAAGGAATGAACTGCAAGAGCCAGACTTAGCTAATTTGGGTACCTGAGTCCCAAGGGGTGCCCGCTGAAGCAAATGTTGGCATGAATTTGACCTAAACAATGTACTAATCCAAGGCCAACTAATTAACAAATTGAAGAATGGTACAAATAAAACTAGAGGTGATTTGTTCATAATTATTTAACTGGCTATACTGGTGTATGTTATTTTTTGTTCCAAAACATTTCTTTTGAATTTTAGTAAATTTAGTACTCTAAAATATAAAACCAATTTTAATTTAGAGCTACAGCGCCATATTTTACTACTCTGTAAATCATGCTGAGAGATTAAGTCTGGGATAATGGATTATGCTCTAGTGGGTTTTTTTTAGCCACGATATTTGTTCTCAGGACATGTAAAAGTGTTCTGATAATGTAGTATAGATTATTTTAAAAGTGGGTAGAAAAGTCCTGAAACAACAGCTGTTTGACACATTTTTAACATCCATTGATCTTTCAAAAACTGCAACAGGCAAACGGCTTATCTTGAATGTCCTTTGGGGAACATTGTGATATTTACAGTTAAAAGCATTACACATATGTATGTATAATTCATAAACTGAAAGTTATTTAAAGCCCAGTAATGCACTGAATGATAGTTTTTGCTTTCAATTTCCATAGCTTTGATGCTTCTAATGACTATTCTTCTCTGCAACCCCATTGTTGTATTCTATTACATAAAGCTCCTCTATAAATTAAAACCAGATCTGCAGAGATCTGATAGAGAAAAATAGTACAGCTTGATGGTCAAAACTGTGGTGTCTGAAACCAGAAAGTTTGAGCTCTGATCTTAGTTCTGCAATGTCCTGGCTATGAAGTCTTGGAAAGTTTCATATTTTCCTAGTGTCTAGTTTCACCTCTAAAATGGGATAATAGTATCTTTTTTTCACTTTCACAAGACATTTTTCTATATTTTTATTGTTTACACTATTATAGATGGCCCTGTTTCCCCACCCTTTGCCCACCTCCTCTTCCGCTTGTACCCCCACTCCTTCCAGCCATCACTGCACTGTTGTCTACATGTATGGGCTCTGCATGTATCTCCTTCACTGGGTTCCTGAAAGGATTAAAGGAAGGTATGCAAGTGGTAAGTGAATGTTAACCAATGTAAACCATAGTAGAAAGTTATTTTGCTCTGCTTTTTATTAACTGGAGTATAATTTATATTCAGCAAAATACATGAATCTTAAGTACAGCTTAAGTACAACAAATTTTTACATATGTGCATATCCATGTAACCACCACCCAGATCAAGATAGATTACATTTCCATATGCCAATGAGTTCCTATTCCTTTCCTGAAAATAGCCCAACATCATTTCCTGATAACTACTGGACTGATCCTATCACCATAATTTAATTTTTTATGTTCTTAAACTTCAGGTAACTGGAATCATACAGTATATATATTTTTGTGATGGGCTTTTTTCATTCAATGTGAAGATTTTAAGATTCATCAGGTTAATATATGTACCATAAAGTTTTTCTATTTGTTACAAAATATTCTATTATATGAATATACCACATTTTAAAAGTTCATTTATCTATTAATTGATATTAATTGTTTAAATTAGACTTTTCAACCCATTATTTATTTCTAATAGTTAAATACTTTTCTTCACTGTAATATAAAATGAAGCTGGTCATTGGTTTAAAAAAGGGGAAGAAAAATTGATCAGTCATAGATGATAGTAAAGACCTTAAATTATGTGTTGGTTTCTTAAATATAGATCTCTAACTAGAGCTTTTAGAAAATAGGACATTTAAAAAATATGTTATGTTTGTAATATAACATAAATGTAATAACATGCATAGAAGAATTTTAGTGCCTTTTTTTAACCTCAGAGAAGCAGGTACTCTCTATACTTGCCAATCAGAAACCACATCTTTGCAGATAGGGTTTGTAGCATGATTTAAAAATAAATATTTTTCTCTTCTTTTGTTATAATGCCATAAACCCAGAAAATGAGTCGCTGATTCCTTGGGCCCAGATTTTCTGGGGTCTTCTCAGTTCTTGGGTGTCATCACAACAAGTACTAGCTACTGAGGATTCTGCAAGCCCTCTAACGGAGAGGAAAAGTCCAAAATGTCATGTTTTTCTCCCCATCTCTCAACCAATAGCAACGAGTAGCTTCCTCTGCCTAATATGTCTCTTGACTACAGTGATTTTGGCAGTAGCCATTAAATTAATGCTGCAAACTTCCATATTCTTGATTATCTTGCTCAGGCTGCTCCTCACCTCTAGGTCACAACGATGATTGGCATCTAATTTTCTAAGTTTATTGACTCCCTTAGTTGTATTCACACAAAAGGTGAAACCACTTGTCAATCTACAAGCATCCTAAATAACTCTAAATTGTGTTCTATAATGTCATAAGGGCAACATGCTTGCTGTATGAAATTACTAGTGACAGTTGATGGGGAAAGCAATGTAGTGAGGTAATTAAAAATGCACCTCTGATCACATTATCAATAAAAATTAAACTGGTTTGTCTCAGCCGACTCTCTCTGCTGTCATGCTCTATGCATGAATTCTAAAACAAAGAAACATTTATTGTGTCACAATGCTTTTAGAGGATAGATCTTACTCTTAGATATTGATACCTTGAAAAACAGATTTTACCTTATCAGAGAAATGCAGGCTTTAAAATCATTTTTTAAGTGGAGAAAAAAAATCAACATATAAATATACAGTTTACCAATAATCTTCCTTTACTTAAGAAACCATTTAAAGAGGATAGGATCCAAATTTCAGAGGTACTTGATTATTAAACTCCTGCAAAGTGGAAATTTAACAATTACTTGCACATAATTGTGGGATTTCTAGTTAAATCCCTCCAGTAAAATATAGAACAAAACAAAATGCTACCCTAAGGGACAGCCCTAATTTTCTCTTTATAGTTTTAATTATATTACATAGATATTTTTAATTTCTGTTTATAAACAAATATATGATAAGAAACATAGAAGTGTTATTTAATACCTAATTAAAACTATTGGCATTTAATAATTGTAGCTAATGACCTCAGGAAAAGAGAATGGGCACTAAAAGCTTGACCTTTGGTCCTGTTTGTAGTTCTATGACAGGCTAAAATATACTTCCTTGAAGTGCTTCTTAGCACTATGCTAGCCTCCCCTCTACTCAAGCATTTGGACAAGGCAGGAAAAGAGCAATAGCAAATTCTCCAACGAGCCATCTCTGGGGAGCTGCTGGAGGCAGAGGCACCTGCTCTGTGGGGCTAATGTGGCACCAAGAAGAGACATAAGAAAGGGATAGGGATGCTATAGGCAGTTTGGCAAGAATGGGAGCCCCTCAGAAGGTTTGAGATACTACCAAATAGTAATATATATGGATTTTAGTAAGATTTCCTGTTTATCATATACCTAGACATTTATTTGAGGATAAGTGAGTAAATCTTGAAATAACTACTTATGCTGACTAAATTTAAATGCAAAGCCTCTTTGAACCTGGTCTCCTAGGATTATGGTTTTCTAAGCATTATTTTGATCATACACAGCTATTTTTTGTTTGTTGTTTTTAATTTGTACATTTTTCATTAGATTAAATGTTGACTGAGGCATTTCTGTTATGGTGAAAGTGAAATGTTGAGTTATACTTTTGATAAGTAAAGCAGATTTTATAAATAGCTGTTATATCAATTAAGATACTTAGGGCTGCAGAAAACAATGAAAATTGGATTAAATGATGAAGAGTATGTTTTTATATAACTTTAAGGACAGGGGCTATCAGGTTTCAGCCATGATTGAATGGGAGCTCAAACTCTGTTTCTGTGACTCTCTTGGCCCAGCCATCTCTTGTTGACTAGGGGCAATCTGGGAGAGAATAGAACTGAATAAAAAGCTACATAATGACTTTTGTGGGCTGTAGGATTTTTGCCTGCACTTAGCCTTTTCTCATTTAAAAATACTAAAAATTGCATTTACTGACTACATATATACAGTCTGTCCAGAAGCTATCCAGTCATGTAATGTGAAAAATAGAGACATTTATTTAAAAAAAATACAAGAAACATTGTACATAGGACAATGACACCTCAGGCCCCTTCAAAGTAGACAACTTGGGACCTCACACAGCTCTCCCAGTCACCATCAGCTGCCCTGTCATATTTTCCTGAATCTCATTGACAGTTTGAAATCTCCTCCTTTTCAAAGATGATTTTAGTTTTGGGAAAAACCAGAAATTGCACGGCATCAAATCTGGGCTGTAGTGGGACTGAGTCACCTGGGTGATTTTGAAGCTTGGCAAAATTCTGCACAAGATGTGATGCATGAGTGCGCATGTTGTCATGATGAAGTTGCCAATCACCAGTTGCCCATAGCTGTGGCCTTTTGAATCATCTGAATAGTTTCTGCAGAGGAATGTGCAAGCTTAACGCAAAATCTGATGCAGATTTGTTGCTCTATTGTTCAGTCATTTTAAATGTGACGGCCATACAGTGTACATAGTCATTCAACAGCATTTACCACCTCCACTGCCTAGTACAGTGAAGTCGTCACTGTTCACACATTCACATTCTAGTCCACTCTCCTTAGCTTCTAGGTTACATCATGTGATGCAAACCATTCTTGCTATTTTAACAATGGCTGGACTTTTTTCCAGATAGACTTTGTGTGTGTGTGTGTGTGTGTGTGTACCGGGATGAATTAATTATTGTATATTATTATAATGTTTATTTTTCTTCTGGTTTTAGAAGACATAAAATTAAAACATTCTGTGGACCTCTAAATGTATTGTGGGCCCTAGGCACTATAGCTAATGCACCTAATGGATAAATCAGCCTTACTGAACACAGCAGATACTTTTGCTGTTTTTCCTTATATGATCTTTGAAATAAACCTGTGATATAGGTATTCATATCCCTGTATTTCATGATGAGAATACTAAGGATCAGCAAAGTTATTTAAATTGTTCGTAACTAATAAATTTTAGAATCAAGAATTAAACTCGTCTGTGTTGGATGTTGATACCCTCCAGTTTCCACATTACCAAGTCAAATTGTTTTCTTGGTAGTAAATATTTAAAATATTTCATTATCTTCCTTACTATCTACCATCCTTTCTGCTTCTGTCCTCTCCATAGTCTACCCTTCACCACTTAACTAAGTGTTTTTATCATCATCTTCATCATCATGGATGTATGTACTGCGTGCACATTTTAATTTAGACCAATTTATTTACTTTTTAAAATAAAATCTGTCATATAGGCATTATTGTATGTTTTAAAATGATGAGTAAACTAAGACCTGGAAAAATAGAGTAATTTGCCAGAGCTGACTGTGGTAACAAGCAGTAGGCTCATTTAGTTACATATGATGGCAGCCTGTAAATATCCTGTATATTCCTCTGGTTTTACCAACATTTTGAAGTCTTTTATTTCTCAAGTATTATGTTACATACAATCTGTGTATTACATGTTTTAATATTTTGCCATATGCTTTCTATTTTTCTTGCTTTATTGATGGATGTTAGACTTATCTCCTAAAAAATACTATTAATATTTTAAAGACAGGCGAGTCTTCTCTAGCCACAGTGCTCTACACACTACATGACATATATTTATGTGTATTATACAAAATGTCTGTTGAAGAAAATATGTTACTATAGCTGGAACAGTAGTGGGAAATAAAGAAAAGGGAAGCACTACAAACATCAGTACAAACTTTGAAACCTAACATTTTTAAAATTTCATCTTTAAAATATTGCGCCATTTTCTTGATGTTTCAGCTCAGTTCCATGGCCTTGTATATTCATGAATCCATGAACTTTTCTTGTGTTCCGAGATCTGAAAGAAAATTATTTTAAATTTGTAAAGGAATTATTTCAAAGATACTTTCAGTTTTAACTGAGTGCATGTCTTCCTTTAAGAGAACAATTCTGCCTTTTTATCCCGCATGAACAACGTCTCAAGCAGAAAAACTTAAAAGAGAAAATACAATTATTTTAATGTCAGTGATTGATTTTAAAAAGGTGTGAATACCATCAACCACCATTTTCTTCAGCATCAACATTTTGTTCATGCAACCTTCTTGGACTGATGGATTTAGTCCCTGAAGCATATGAATGTCCTCACTTTTCCAATACGCCCAGGAGTAAATTTTATGGGCAGTATTTTTGATAGCAAAATTCTGCAGTTGTACAATTGAGCCCATATTCTTTCACCACCAAACTTCGTCATTATTTTTGTTCATAAAAAGAGAAACAGTTATGTTTATATCAGTACATGTTATAACAATATTCCTGCATAGTTTATCATATTTACTTTCACCATCTAAATTATATATCAAATATCTGTTTGAGATTCTCAATTTGTCTAATCTTGCAGTAGTCTTCACAAGAAAAGTTGTATTATACTTCCTGGGATTTAAAACTGCAGTGCTTTCCCAAATAATCTGCATATTCTTGAAGGGGAAAAATTAAGGGGGGGAGTTTTATTTTCAGTTTTGCCACTGACTCAATTAACTAAGGCTTTTAATCTCTAAAACAAGAGCTATCATTATCATTTGCCATCAATCAAATAATTTCTGTTCTTTGGAAGAACTGAATATAATAATGTTTAAATAGTGTTAATTTATTTGAATTCTATGTAGACAGAGAAAGTAAATTAAATTAACTGTCTCATTTTTATAAAATTGGGGTAATAATACTACCTACCTTGTCACAGTGTCAGAAAATTAAACGGTATTTGTAAAGAGTGAAGTCCTCAGTAAATAATAACTATTATTTGGAAATGATTCTAAGTTTGTTTTCATAAAATCCTCTAAACATGAGTATATTCGTCAGTTATCACATTTTCTCAGGGGATTGAAATATTTTGGTTTGCTTTTTGGTTTGAAATGGAAATGAAATATTCTAGAAATGTTTCATGACACTAAATGTAAGAGGGATGTGTATGTATGTGTATGTGACAGACTTGTTTATCCCTCATATAAGGAATATTTTAAAATGATACAAAATGAATAGTCTTGCCTAGAAGAGGAATGGTCTAAAGGCATTAAGCAAAGTACATATTCCGACAGAAGGAAGAATAAGAAATAACATGGATCTTATGTACCGTTGTGTGAATATTTTCCCTGACTCCAAGAAGCTACATCTGTGTCTTTATTTCTTTTAGTAAACCAATTCTTTTACATAATACATGTTTTGTCTTTGTCTTATAGCTATTCTGCAAATTTTAGACTGTAGTCAGTATGACAGACAAGGAGTTGAAAAATAATTATTCTCCCAATATGTAAAAGTGAATCAAAAATGGACTTCATAAGCAAGTACCAGATAGAACTTACCTACGCTTTTGCCTTATTTATAGCAGAGGCAAAACCCTGAGGATTACACTTAGGCATCATCTTTATCTAACAAAAAATAAAATGAGACGTGTACTACTTTGAGTTTTTAAAATTGATTTTTAACATTGCAGAACATAGTATTTAAAACACACTATGCTTTATGAATGTGTAACTATTTGGGGTGGAGGGAGTAAGGTGGAACAGAAAATTAACTCTCAGACTGTAAGGTCTCAAGGTCTGGTGTTGACCAGCTGTGTGACCTTGGGAAATTTACATACCACTCTCAGCCTCACTTTTCTCATTTTCTAAACAGAAGTTTGTTGTAAGAATTAGAATTAATAAATGCAAAGTACTTAGTATTTATCCTAATATGTGATATGGGCTTCATAAATGATTAATGACATTGTTCTAGTTTTTATTACTGTTGTTATTCAGCTATTAGCCTCTCAGAATGTCAGGATCCAACACCTTCAAGGCATTTCCAGCGCTAAGAACTGTCCTTTTATTTCCTTCCTTATTGCTTAAACTCATTTAGCCCTTGATTACACATTGGTGCCTTCTTTGATACACATGCAGTTAATATAGAGAGAAAAATCTCATCAATATTAGGGAAGCCTAGACACAAACGTCTTGACTGTTTATGTTATTACCAAATCAGTACTAAATTACTTATTACTAAAATCATCACAGAATTAAAGAATTTTTACTCATTATCTAAGAATGAAATTCAAATTATTTTAGTTGAAATGAACAATCATAAACCTAAATTTTTTCAGATGGTAAATTTTTTAGGGTGATACATAAATGGTAAAAAGATAAATGTCATATTTTCACTACTGTGTTAATTTTTTTTATACCAGTGCTGGTTATCAATCCTGGGAGCTCCTAGAGGACACACAAATCATTCCCTAACCTAAATTTCTTAGAACTCTTATAGAAGAGGTTATAAAATCCAATTTGAGAATCACCAAAGACTGAGCAACAGCATTCTTTTCTCTCTAACATTGATTTGTTTTGCTATTTTTTGAAGCATATTTGTAACAAAAATGTAGAGTTCTGATAACATCCCTTCCACACTCTTCATTAACTTCATTGTAGTCTTTACTCTGTATAAGTAGGCAAACCAATTTTATTTATTTATGTACTCAAAAATAAAAATATGTTTCCAAATCTAATATGAGGGGGATACAAAAAGCTGGAATTTATTTATAAAACATTTGTATTTTTTCTTACTTGTTTAAATTCATCACCTTCAAAGTACTCTCCATTTGATACACCAATTGAGACCTTTTTTAAACTTGTCAATCTTGATGCCTTTTAGTGCTTCTGCCATTTTTTTGTTTCACCTCTTCTGTAACAGCAAAATGTTTCCCTGTAGGACTTTTTTCATCTGGGGAAACAATACAATAAAAAATTCACTTGCGGCAGAGATCAGGTGAATAGGGAGGGTGGCGCATGAGGATCTTGATGTTTTTGATCAAAAACTGCTGAACACTCAGTGTGGTGTGGGCAGGTGCACTCGTAAATCACCTATAGTGAACTGGGCAAACACAAAAGAGTCTTAAAAAAAAAAATCACTGAAGCTGAATGCAGCCTCCCACAACACCACCAGCAGGCACACTGATATGGGTGGGTTCCTAGACTACTTACCCAGCAGGCGAAGCCTGTACTACAAGGGGTCTGCCCTCTAGAAAATAATTTTGGATTTGGGGGACCCCCCCCTTGTATATCCTTACACAAATACCATTCTTTTTTACTTACTGATCATTGTCGTACCCCTTTTGTCCCTTATTCTCCTCAATTTTGAAGTGAAAATATAAATTACCTGCCTCACATTATTAAAATGAATAGCAAAGGACATAGGATGTAAAAATGAACATTCAGAGCTTTAAAAAGCTTAGCTTCTCATTGTTTCCCCCTGAGTAGGGTGACCATACTTCCTCCTTTGCTTGAAATCATCTTGATTTGCTCCTACTGTCACAGCATGATTACTACTAATGCCTCCTTTTTCCCCTCAAAAAGTCCCAATTTGTAAAATAAATTATGAAGTGGTCCTACCTATGAGGGTCATGGGAATCCTCAGACAACTGCTACTAATCTCAGCATAGGTTGTATCCCTATGACAAATTCCCACTTTTATGGCTAGAGGTGAGTACATATCAGACCCAAAGATAGTAGTCGCAACTATTTACATTTGACTAGCACTGTACTGAGGAATACTTTGCTTTAGTGCATAAAATAGAAATTGTGGAGTCAAAAGGGTCCCAAGTTCTACGACCTTCTCTTCTAGTAGTCCATATTACTAAAACATTTACCCAGTTGCTCACTTAAAAATTACAGGTACATAACACATTTCTTGCATTGCTCTTGTATGGTTTAGAAATAATGTTACAAAGATGGTCAAAAGTTAATAGTTATACCTGATACCTATATAATTTTATTAACTGTTACCCCAATAAATTCAATAAAAATTGAGTTATTTATTATATGCTTCTTATATACAAAGTAAAATTCTGATCAGTATATTAATTACTATGAGCAAAACAGTTATATATATATATATATATATATGTGTATATATATATATATATATATATATAGGGAAAATTTAACAAACATTTATACTCATCTTATATTCTAGAAGCTAAATACTAGAGGCATGGGAAAGAAAGATAAATGTGTTCCATTCCTCGCTATCAATGAGCTTCCTATCAAGCTGAGGAGACAAACTAAACTAAACTAAAATGAAATCTATTTAAATATCCCCTACTCTCAATTATCCCTTTAATACATTATCTTATTCATTTAATTACAAAATTGATTATAGACCTCAATTTTCCTGTTTATTTATTTATTTTTATGTGCATTGTCTCTCTTCACTGAGAACAGGCACCTGCCTTGACTTGTTCATACCATGTAATTCAACTTTTGAGAAAAAAAAATGAAAAAATGAATTAAAATATTTGCTCGCTGAGTTTCTAGTTTCTCAAGATCCTGTAAAAATTATATATATTTTTCTTTTTTAATATATATGTGGAATTTATGCATCATAAGAAATGAGGAGACAGGCCCACTAGGGGTTAACAGACTAGGCTGGAACTCCTTGCTCTGAGAGCTAGCTCGCTATGCCTCCTTGGGCAATCTTGTGACATTACTCTGCCCATTTTCTTGTTGAAAAATGACAATTTGAATAGATAGTCTCAAATTATCTCGTGGTTCTAATTAGAAGTTCTAATATTTATAAATACCCCCTTCACTGATTGGTAAACAGAGTATACAACCAATGAGACTCTGCCTTTCTCTTTTTAATATATAGGAGTTACACAAAGATTTCACTTAACGAAATGCTATTGCTTTAAAAAGTATAAAATTACCACTATGAAAATATGAACATGTGTAATATAGGCCACAATCTATTTCTAAAGCAGTATCATCTGAGTTGATCTTTATCAGAGAAACCTGGATTGTGTGCTGAAATTTCAGATTCCCAAATCTCACTCAAAATCTAGTAACCCCAAATATCCATGGAACCTTAGACTAGGCATTTTAAACAGGCACCTGTACTGTTCTAATGAAAACCAACATTTGGGCATTATTTGTCTAGTATCTATCAAGTCATAGGTATGACACATACAGTGAAAATTAGGTGACATGGTGACCACCACCATTTTGTGAGACCCTATCTGTACTTAAATTCAACGAAGCAGTGAGCGATGCTGGTAGAGGGAATAAAAGATTGAGTCTTGATGACATTGTTTGATCCCTAAAGCCAGTCATGTATAAATTTAGCATTATTCTACATTTTACAAGTAAATAAAATCTGTTTTTGCTTGATTAGGTAAGACTTCTGCCACTTGAAAATGTGTCTGCTAATACAGAGCTTTAGTCAAAGTCATCCGTAGAAGCTGCTATTCCTATAAAGACACACACAAAAAGAAAAAGGCTATTCAGGTTGTTGTGGTCATTCCTTGTTATTGATGGTGTTCTTCTGGTATTTGTTTTGGATGATCAAGGTCCATGTCATATGTTTGTTAAATATTTTGAGTGTTAACCCTAGTTAAATGTAAGTTTTACATTATTACAGCTTTTGCTATCTCCTCCGGACGTTGAAAATGTAAAATAATGAATATAAATTGTATTGTGTAATCAGGACATCAGGACTATGTTATAAGAATCATTGTTTGACTCACTACCTCTAGGGATCACCCCTAGAGGTAGTGAGACTGATTGTGTTGTATTTTTACTGGAGTCTTAACCAAACAATTCTAAATATCGAAAGCTCATGTTTAATTTATGTTAGTCCGTTTAATCTTTTCCTGCTTAAAAGTAAGAGGATGGACAAGATGAGCAGAATAGACCCCTTTCATCTTAAAATTTCCAAGATTCTAAGCTGGTTTGGAGCCTTTGAATTTAAAAAGCAGAAGTCTAATAGACTAAGATAGTTGTTTTTCAGGAGTGTGTAAATATTGTTTAGCACCTGCTTTACAGTGATAATTGATCACAGTTGAGCATTATTCAACTTTATGAATCTTTATTTTAACTAGAAATAATTAGAAAGCTGTAGGACCTTTAGAAAAAATTCTCATTGAGTGATTAACATTGGTTACCTTAAGAGGTAACCAATTGAAAAATGGCTAGAGGTTGAGGTGTGGGGATAGAATATCAACTTCTTTATATGCCCTTATATTATTTAACCTGCAAAAGAGACATGTACTTCTGTAATTAAAATAATGAAACAGAATAGAAAACTTAAATTAAAATTTAGGCATAGATCACCATCTTATATCTGTCAGTCAATCAAATAGGTGTATAAAATATTTAATACATAGATATGTTAATGGTCTTCATCTTATGAATAAAATTTTATGGTAATTGTAATATGCTTTTTATTTATAAGAAATATGGTTTTAGTAGTAAAACTGTGATCAAAATACCATTACAATGTAAATCTCAAGATTAACTTGTCTTTTTAAAACATAAAATATGACCATTTAAATACTTAACACTAAAAGTGTGACTGTCATAATGCTGTCTGACTGACTTACATTTTTGCATTAAATATAACTTGTCAGTGTCTGGAGAGCATTCCAATTAGTCTAAAAGTTTGGTAAAGAAAAAATAAAGTGGTTAAAATAAATTGAATTGTTCAAAGTCAGCCCATGGAAGCAATACATTTCTTGCAATGAAATTTGAAAATCAGAACCTAATAGAATTAGAAAACTTGGTCAGAAATATAAGGACATAATAAATAATGGTAATTGTAATATATAGCAATTTTGACATTTCTTTTTTTGTTGTGGCTCTTGCTTCTATTTAATAAGTTATTTAATATTCTTAAGGGAGTATTCATTTTTTTTCTTTGAAATGAGAAGAGTATTGATTTAGGTAAAATGTCAACAATTTGATTTATTATTTAAAATAGAAATTTTATGATTCTGGTTGTCATCAGTGAAATATGATTGGTTTGTAGGTTGCTCTATGAGAAGTGCTCCCATTGTAATGGTCACTATTAACACTGTGATAAATTCAGCTAAAGGAAAAATCCAACTGTTTCCTTTGACCTTCATTAATATAAATATTACACATATATCCATATATGTGTATATGTTGACATACATCATATATATAGTCAATTTGTGAATTAAAATATCTCTATGGCAATGGCATGTTACTTTTCAACTATGAAAGTGAGAAAAGATTAAAAATTACAGAGACACTGAAGCACAAAGTACTTAAAATTTTACATGTTACAGATTTATCAATCCTCCTGCTGGATCCTAAAACCTATACATTAAAACAAATAACTCATGGAAATAAGTAGAATGACTACACCCATACGAATTCTGATTTAGAAAACATCTGTAAGCTCCCATCCCAACAATCATTTATGATAGAAGAATAAACCTTTTTACATTAAATCTAAACTGTTTGATCTTGTCTAATTGTAACACCCCTCCCCTCATGAACCATTTCCCTGTTTGAGACAGCAAGGCACCATCACATTGATTCCAGTCCCTCTATACAAATGATGAATGAGACTTAGTCATTTATTTCCAATTCCTATCTCCTGAGTAACAACCCGATCTATGTGGCAATTTATTAGGGCAGTGGAGAATGTAGCCATATTCCATTCTTCTTTAATTTGAATTGAAAACTTGGGTTAATATAGCTTCAATGTGGAGCCAAATCAGACAGAAAGTTCAGAATCACATGATTTCAGTCATATATGGGATACAAAACTGAAAGCAACAAAGGAACAAACAAGAAAAACAAAAACTCACAGACACAGACAAGAGTCGGTGGTTACCAGAGGGAAGGGAAATTACAGGGTGGTAAAGGATAAAGGGGGTCAGGTATATGGTGAGGGAAGATTTTACTTTGGGTGGTGGGCACACAGTGCAATATATAGATGATATATCATGGAATTGTACACTTGAAACCTATATAATCTTATTAACAAAAGTCATCCCAATATGGAAAGCAGTGTGGAATTTCCTCAGAAAGCTGAAAATGGAACTGCCTTTTGATCCAGTGATTCCCCTGCTGGGACTATACCCTAAGAATCCCAAAACGCCAGTACAAAAGAACCTATGCACCCCTATGTTCATAGCAGCACAATTTACAATAGCCAAGTGTTGGAAGCAACCTAAATGCCCATTAGTAGATGATTGGATCAAAAAATTATGATACATATACACAATGGAATACTACGCAGCAGAAAGAAAAAAAGAATTACTAAACTTTGCAACAGCATGGATGGAACTGGAGAGCATCATGCTAAGCGAAATAAGCCAGGGGGCGAAAGACAAATACCATATGATCTCACCTATAAGTGGAACGTAACCAACAATGCAAAGATGCAAGGAAAATATGACCAGCAACACTGAAAGGAAAAGAAATCAACAGAGACAAGAGGGAAGAAGGGGGCAGGGAAAGGGAAGGGAAGGGGAAAGTCAAGGAACATATAGCAAGGACTCATGGACAAAACCAAAGGGGAAGAGCTGAGGGAGGGAAGGTGGGAGGGGGCAAGGGAAAGAGGTCGGGGGGAGGCAGAGACAAATGTATTTAAAAAGTAAATAAATTTAAAAAAAAAGAAACAAATAAACATTAAAAAGGAGACTTTAAAAAAATGTGTTAAATTTATAATTAAAAAATCCCAATTATTTTGAATTAAAGAAAAAACAAAAACACTGGAAGCATCAGCTAAAACAATAATTAAGGGAAATCATAAGCTAAGTCCATGCTTATAAAATAAAAAGACTAAATGTTAAGACTCTGTGTGTTCCACCTTGTTAGAAAAATAATAATAGCTTAAGACTAAAGAATGATGAAATTCAGAAATAGCAAAATATATTAAAAAGATCAGGATGAAGGAAAAAACACAAGCACATATAAATACACTCAGGCAAATGTGTGCAGACATATTCGTACACACAGAAACATCAATACATTGAGAGAAAACTCTAGATGTGCTAGAGATGATTTTGAAATTCAAAAAGAATATTATAAACTACTTTTTTCCTACATATTTGAAATCCTAGAGGAAATGAAAAGTTTAAATACATATAAATTGCTGAAGATGATTCCAGGAGAAATAGAAACCATTGCAGAATATAATTTGGGGAGTTTATATTCTTTTTGTATTTTCTAAGGCTTGTAATATTTGGTAGTAGAATTCAACAGTTACTGAAAATAAAAAGTACAAGCCAATCACCCTTATGAGTATATATAAAAAAATTTAAGTTAAAAATTGTCATAACAAATATATCAATGCGTTTTACAATCAAGAGTTACCAAATGGGGTTATAAAAAGTTAAGATTGGTTTCTAAGATTAAACCAATCTTAGAAAATCTATTAGTATAATTAACCACATAAACTGATGAAAGATAAAAATAATATATATTTTTAAAAATAAAGGCAGAAAAGTTAACACCTGTTCATGATATTTTCAAAAGTAAATTATGGAACTATTAGAAATTAACAATAAAGGAGAAATTATTTCTCTGGTAGTAAAATAAATGTTAACTACCAAAATCTATAGCAAACATCAGAGTTATTTATGAGAGATAAGAAATATTGTCATTTCTGTTCAACTTCTATGACTGATTTTAGCCAAAGCAAAAAGACCAAGAAACTTAAAAAGATTGAGTCTGGGAAGAAAAACTAAAACTGTCACCATCTATAGGTAGTGTGACTGTCCATATAGAAAATTCAGGAAATGTGGTGGACATAAGATCAATGTACTATACAATATTTAGTGGCATTATTTTATATGCACAATGACCAGTTAGATATCTAAATAAAAATAATACATACTGAGAAATAAACTTATTAAAGTTATAAGATACTGTTATAAAAAATTAAAATGTTATTAAAAGCTAGAGAAGACTTTCTAAGCTACGGAGTTTTGTGATGTGAAAGGGTATATCATATATATATATATATATATATATGGGAAGATTCAGGAATGTATAAATTGAATTCTTCTGACAAGTTAAACTATAAATTCCATGCAACCTATTAAAGTTGCAACAGGACTTTTTTTTTCAGCACTTAGCATGCTAATCCTAAAATTTACATGCAAGATGAAAAATTGTAGATTAGCAAAGATCATGTTGAAGACAAAAGAGAATGAGGCGATGGAGAAGACAATGTAAGCTGTAGCAACATAAAATTGATCAAATGTTTGGCAAAATTAGAATGAAAGAGAAAAACAACAGTAACAAAAAGAAAAAAAAGCCAGAAAGCAAACACTTGGTACAAAAATAAACAATTTCAAGACAAAAATAGTACTTTCAATATGTAGATAACAGATGAACTATGGAATAAAGTATCTATCAATTGGGGAGATCTCTACCCCTTACCCTATATATTTTTTTAAAAGATAAAAATGGAAAGGGCTTTTCCACAGGTAACACGGTCACTCATTTGAAAAATAAGTATGAAACCCGGGTTTCTCTTGTGAATACAGCTTCTTAATTAAGTCAAAATAACTTCAATTATTACCTGTGTTTCAGTTAAATTATATAAACCTTCTAATGCACTCTAAATTTACTTTTATCTATACTGATTTGTACTCTGCTATTTCACTACAAATGAATGTTATTAAATAAGTGCTAGATGTGATCAAAATAAGTAATTTTATTTGGAACACCGACTTGGGAAGAAGAGATGTTTTATGTCTTAGTGTGTAACCACTGTACGTGGTGTGGAATTTAATATTATGGTGAAGTCTTTGCGAAAAGTGTGATTGGTAGCCACTGTGGCTGGTTTTCATTGCAAAGGTTGTGTCCTAATGGGAGATCTGGGAGAAAGTTGCTAAAATCCCGGGTTCTGCTGACACCCCGCTGCCTAACTAATGATATTCTGCCTTGAATCTCATAGCAATTCGCTCTGGGATGTAACAACACTGTTATTGGGAAGAAATGGCAGCTTATAAGGACTTTTGTCCAGCAAAATCTCACATTACCAAATATTGTCTCTTTTTTAGTACTGGAACCCTACAACCTGGATTTTAGGTGGAGAGCTTCCTCTAAAGCTAGAGGTAGAGAGCTAGATGTGGAGGCGGGGGAGTTATCCTCAGGAATTAGGTCTTTGGAAATGTGCTTTAAACTTACCTGTAGAGAGTGAGAAGTTCCTTTGTCTTTCATGTGGTTGGAATCCAGTGTGCATTCTATGTAGATACTTTTTACTTTATATTGGTCTTATTTCAAAGTTACTGATAAGTATGGTTATAATTTGTACCTCATTAATGGCCTAACCTGCCATATTTTTGGCTCTTGTCCTTATTAAATATCATGTTGCTTATGCCAAGGAAGGGTTTATTATATGTTCAAGCAATTTCATTGTACATTTTTCATATCTTTGAAAAAAAGTATTTGTTGTATTTGTTGTTTTATTGTGAAATTTGGAGGTTCCAGGAGTTGTACATTTTGTAAGTTATTGAGCTTTTGTTTTATTGGAAGATGGATTGTGTCCTCCAATATTAAAATAAATAAAATAAATTAGCTGACATCCTGATGATCATCTGGTAAAATTCTGCATCTTTCACATCTTTAGCTTAGGACATAAACAATGCAGAGCATAAGGCAAACTGCACAGGGAACAAATGGAAAAGAGCCAGAGCTTAGCCTTTTGGGGCAGAGGATCTATCTGCAGCCAGTAATGTTTGTAAGCATGGAAAACACCATTAAAAATAACCAAGATACTATCATCTCACAAGACATCTTCATTTAATCTGTACTTTATGCATTTCCCTAAAATAGGTAAAATAAATAAGTGATATTTGATGCATAACTGCTCTAGACCCCTGCAGTGGACATGCTTAATTGACATCTCATAAGGCAAGCCCAGTGAAGCCAGGAGTGTAGGTCACTTTTTGCTCTCATCTTTTAAGACGTGAGTAAGAAAGAACACATAAAACATTGAAAGAACAATCATGTTGAAAGATAACTGGTTGCTAAAAACTCCTCTTTTCTGCCAGTGGATTTTATATATCGTTGGTTAATCTGATTCCCAGGGTAGGAATCAACTAACAGATGGAATTTGATAGGATCCGCAAAGTTGAGGTGATAACACTTAAAAGCTGGAGAAAGAGGGAACAACATGGAAACACTCATGAATTCAAATAAAACACACTAATAGATGTGTCTCTTGCTGTGTTAGACTTCAGGCAACTCATGCAAAACACTTAATTTTAAACCCTGAGAAATATATATTCACAAAGAGCTGAACATTACAAAAATCTTAACAACTTTGTTCCTATACTTCAACAGCTTGAAATTAAAGAATATATATGTAAATATATATTTATATATAAATATAATATATATACATTCTTTATATATATAAATATAATATATATAATGTAGACAAAAATAAGAAGTAGGAAGATTAAACACAATCTTTCACAATTTTCCTTTTAGTTTTGGTCTGCATTGACTGCCTCCCTCACCTCCAACACAAACATACACACACACATACACACACTCTCTCTGTCTCTCTCTGTCTCTGTCTCTCTCTCTCTCTGTCTCTCACACACACACACACACACACACACACACACACACACACACACATATTCATAGTCCCCTTTACCACCCACTGTTATCCAGGGCAAAGAGGAGAATATATTAAAGAGTAAAGGAAATTCCGGACTTTGTAAATGCGGCCTCTCTTTTTGGCTTTGTTTCTGTTGTCATTGCTATTTTTTGTCTCACTAATTTTAAGCTTTAAGGATTTACTTATCTCCAACTACCTGAGTTTTAAAGCAAATTTCCAAAATAATTTTGTTTTAATCCTTCAGCTTAATCACCTCACAATTGAGATAGCCAAGGCAGAGAGCTGAATTAATACTGGTACCTGTGGCTCAATCTGACGGGTCCATGGAGGTTCCATTCCCATGGAACAGCTAGGAAACTAGATGCCAGAAACAATCTTCTTTATTTTTTACTAGTCAGTTCCTTAAAGCATAGTGTCTGGAATCCTTTTTAAAATGATTTCATATTTAAATTTAAATCATATTTAAATCCTTTAAATTGCACAAGGGATAACAAAGAAAATTGATACAATCATTTTTCTCTTTCCTGGGCAGCAGCTGGCAAGAACTATTAGTAAAGATGAAGTGGTAGAGGGAGAAGAATGTGTTTCTAAATGTTTAGCATTCACTGATCCCAGGAAAGTAGCAAAATTTCCATCTGTGTTTTTCATCTGCTGTATCAGTTGCTAGACTCCCAGCATGTGGATGCTGTTATTGTTCCTATTAGGTCGTTAGGGTCACAAACCTATTTGTCTTGAGAAGCTAAAATAAGTCTTCATTTGGAGAGATCAGAGGGAGGAGGAAAAGAAAGTGTTTAAATATACAGGATAAGGGTCTGTAGAACAGACCACTAGCAGAAGGAGCCTTGGTAGAGTCATGGGCATTATTTTATTGCTGGGTTTCTTTTGTATTGTTTCTACTTTCGATGAAATTGATAACCTTTTTCAAGATTCTGATTTAATGTATCTGTGTGTCTTAAGTCTAAAATAATTTTAAATGCATATTAGCTGTGTTAAACATATAATTTTATAATAACTTCTGGTGAAACTTTCTGCAAATCTTTTAGCTACAAATACATAAGTATGAATAACCAAGACTATGACAAATGAGGACTATTATTTCACATTTCAAATGAATGTCACTTTCTTTCTTGGCTGAATAATTCACTGGCAGAAATTACTAAAATTCTGGAACTCTAGTTCTAAAATCGTTTTTTCCTTTTGAAAATCCCAAAAGTTGCCTGAAAATAAAATTATAATATAGAAGATATTTTGAAATTCTTCATTGTTCTGATAATCATAATCTAGCTGCTCATTCTTTTTAATTTAACAGATATGATTTTTAGTCTCCTATTTGCAGATCATCGCAGCACATATTGGAGACTTTATAATAAACAAGATATGGACATTATAATTTAGGGGACAGGCAATAAAGAAGTAACCAAGTTAATAAATTATAAATGCTATGATGGATTAAAACAAGGTAATTATTCAAAACTATCCCTGGAAGGAGGAATGAGGTGAGGGTCCTAATTTAAATATGATGGACAGAGATGCTGGAGAAATAATATTTAAACTGAGACCTGAAAGGTAAGAAGTCAACCTGAGAATTAGAATAGGAGCATATGGAAAATCCCCAGGCTCCTTGTTGTGACTTTGTTCAAGTGGCATGTTAAGTAGAGCCCTGTGGTGTCAGATGGTAAGCCAAGGTTCAACAAAAGATTACAAGGGAAAATGAAATGGAAAATTTATTACTCCCAGGTCCTGGAGGAGATGGAGGGCGTGCCCTGAGGGGCCACACAGGGAGATCAAGGCAGTGTGCAGGCACAGAGAGCAAGAGCTTGGCAGGACCTGGGGGGCATGCCTCTGTTGGGGGCTTTTTGTGGAGTGCTTTGGGGTTACTAGGGCAAAGCCAGAGTGGTCGATTCCAACCAAAATAAGCAGGGTCTTTAGTAAACTTTGATATGTCCTGGGGTGTTTTGGAGGGACTTAGCACAAGGGGCTGGTCACTAGGAATAGCTGCATCAGGGACACTGACATGCTTGGCCCTGCATGGTGACAGACCCAGTATCCTCTCGCTTGCAAGGCCTGGGCTGCTCTCTTGGAGTTTTCTATGAATTTGACCTGGAAAATCTGGTTCACAGGGTCGTGCTATGGAAAAGGGTTGTGATGTACAACAGGGAGGGGCTTATATAAAAGAGGTAGAGAGAAGTGGAGGCAGCAATTTGGGGTGTGAAAGAGGTGCCGGCAGCACTGTTTGGAATAATGAGGGGAGTAGGGTCAGTCGTGAAAAGCAACTGGTGGGAAGTGAAGGCTGTAATTGTAGTCGAATGCACTGAGAGCAATCAAAGCAGCAAGAGATGCCAACCTTGGGATATAAGAAGGTCAAGCTAGGGGTGTTGCAGACAAGTACTTCACTGGGGCTAGTGTGATTTAGAATAAATGGCTTGGC
Organism: Pteronotus mesoamericanus; assembly: GCF_021234165.1. Taxonomy (NCBI): domain Eukaryota; kingdom Metazoa; phylum Chordata; class Mammalia; order Chiroptera; family Mormoopidae; genus Pteronotus; species Pteronotus mesoamericanus. Next base: position 24,996,294 of record NW_026555245.1, on the reverse strand, counting down.
TTGCCATACAGGTAAAATGGTATCTAGTGCTGCCAGGCAGTTGGCAGGGGACTTACTCAAGGTTTTGCAAGCATTTTTATAGACACAAGGTTCATGAGGCAAGCAGTAGCTATTTTATAAAAATAGTATTCTGTAGGGTCCTCAGAGTCCATCTACTGGAGAGATTTTGCAACTCAGAATCCAGGTTGACAGTCACCACAGTCATTCATCTTCCTCCTGGTGCAGAGGAGATATGGCCAGCCGGGGGCGGGGGGGCAGGTGGCGCCTTGCAGGTGGCGATCTATGAAAGGTAGGAGTGTCTGGCTGGTGTTAAATCCTGAGAACATGTGCCAGAAGCCTGGCTCAGGATGGAACAGGCATGAGCTCTACTTCAAGTTGAGTAAATCTCAGTCAGCTCCATTCAGATCAGCTGGGATACACCTTGCAAAGGAGTGCACAAGCTCTGTGACCAAGCTTGGAGGGACTCCAGGCATAATGCACAGGCCTTCTGGGCTCGCTGATGGCCTAACCAGAGGGACATTTTGTAGATGGCAGCTTTAAAATCCAGAGGCCACTCCATTAAGACTGCAGTAAGATCATCAAAGCACAAACCTGCCATCCAGATAGGTCTCATTTGCTTACACTGGGAGGGCCATTCTGTCTGTAATATAATTTGAGGCATGGTATAAAGAAAAAGTGATTCATTTAAGCATGGCTTCTATCATTAGTATTCAGTGTAAAGGGATGTGAGCCCTGGGTCAGAATCTCCACTTGTGGCACCCTGGCCAAAGCCCTTCTAGCAGGGCCGCCATTACCTGGTGCTCAGCCTTCCTGTGGTGCAGTTGCTCACCCAGCTGATTTGGTGCCAGCACATTTCTTGGGATGTCAGTCCTGAGGGGTCTACTAGCAACCTTAATCCAGGCTGTACACAGAAAGAGCAATAGCCACAACAAGGAGAGCATTTGCATTTGACTAGTTTATGTGTCCTCCTTATAGTGGTAACACTCTGCACGTTGATCAAAGGCAGAGTGTGGCTGCTATGGGGTAACAGAGCACTCGCCTCCTGGCCTAAGGTGGGGAGAGGCTTTGCTGGCATCACTTGATAGCAACCTCTGGATTCCAGGGTCTCTTTTTGGACTTCATTTCCTAATATGACAGGTATCACTAGGCAGTCGGCCTCTTTTCCTTTCTCCGAGACCCACAAAATTCCACTAGTGGGTCTTGGAGCTGTAATTTCATTCTCCTGCAGAATTTTTGATGAATTTGGTTTAATCAACCAGCCTTTATAACCCAAACAGCGTGGCAAAACTGGTGTCCTTACCTTCCTGGCTGACTGGGCCATTGTCAGAGCCCATAAAATCTGTATAACCATGATTTCTAAGCAATTTGTAGGGATTTGTCCCTTTTGGGGTCTGGATTCTGAAAAGTTTGTCTTGCACACTCCTATTTTCTAGACAAGTTAACATCCTTAGAGTTTAACATCCAACTACCACCTGGGTCTCGACCCTTGATCTAATCCAAGGAGGATTCCTAACCTACAGGATATGACAACTTTCATGAAGCTGCATAACTCTCAAGGAATAATGCTGACATTTGCAAGTTTACAGAGCTTTTGGGATAGGGATAAATAGATATTTTAGTGGATAGAGCTAGAGCTCTCACCATGTTTTCAGATGGTTCCGATACCCTCAAAAGAGTTAAAATCACTTTTTAAACCAAACCTTTTCCCATTTCTGATTATATCTCATGTTAGCTTTTTTTATGTTTCTTGATTTATCTACTCTAATTTCATTTGATTTGACAGTGACTGACTTTCCTACATTAATTTAAAAGTTATAGTTTGGGAAAAAAGAATAAACCAACTTCCTTACACATAGACTATTTAATAGTTTTATTTAAAGAATTTATAATTCTCCCTCTCACTGCAAAGTATTTTCCAGTTTTCTCATATATTATGAAATAAAGGCACATACACTCTGTCATGCAAAGTTGGTCAGGAAAATAAAATCTTAAGTCAACATTAAAATAATTTACAAAAAATGTTTTTTGAGCAAAGATTTATGTGGCACTACCCTAGATTTATACATGACAGTTTAATGCTTAAGATACAGAAACATTTTTATATTGTTTATTATAATGAATATGCCTAGGAAAAATAATTTTCCCTATTTTATATATATTTAATTGTTCAGACATTTACTAAAGGATCGTATTATTACATGTTTTTTGTTTCCCCCCTCCCCGAGACCATAGCTAGATGGTATCGATGTAATTTTTACATTATGAAAATATTATAAGAATTAGGGGTTTATTTATCTACATTTATTTATTTCCATTACCATTTACTCCTCATACTCCCATCTCCGCCCTCAGTCACCACACTGTTGTCCATGTCCATGAGTCCTTTTTCCTTTCTGCTTGATTCCTCTGTTATTAAGAACTTGGTAACAAGTCAAGAAGTATGCAAGCAGAATTTATTAGTACGTTCTCAAGGGAGAGAAAAGGCCTTGCTAAGGTTGGCAAGATAGGCCCCAGGTCCTTTGTCCTGAGGACTTACATGTAGTTTGTTGGGTGAAGTGAAAATTAGTATGATGGTAGGAGATGAGAGTTACATATTGATTGGCGGATGATGGTGGTGCTGACCATGCACGCTTCCCCCATGGAGGACATGATCGCGTAAACATAGACATGTGTAGGAATCTGTTCCCTGAGTCCTTACCTTCTGTTCCAGGCAACATCTAGTCATCTGTTGTGAAACAGCTACCTGACCAGAGGCAATTAGTCAAAATTATTTAGGGCTGTTTTTCTGTTAAAAACAATGGGCTCCTTCTCACCCTTCCTCCTCCTTCCACATTTTCTAACTTCTACCTAACACCTCCGCCCCCTGACAGCTCCCCACCTCGTATCTATCATCCTTCTCTCTATGAGTCTGTCTCTATTTTCCTTGTTAGTTAAGGTTGTTCATTAGATTCCATATATGAGTGAAATCATATGGCATTTGTCTTTCTCTAACTGGTTTATTCCACAGTATCATGTTCTCCAGGTCCATCCATGCTGTCACAAAGGGTAAAATTTTCTTCTTTTTTATGGCAGAGTAGTATTCCATTGTGTAAATGTCCCATAATTGTTTTATCCACTCTTCTATCGGTGGACACTTGGGCTGCTTCCATATCTTGGAGATTGTAAATAATGCTGCAATGAAAATAGGGGTGCTTATGTTTTTTTGAATTAGCATTTTGGGTTTCTTTAGATATATTTCCAAAAGTGGGATCACTAAGTCAAAAAGCAAATCCATTTTTAATTTTTGGAGGGATATCCATACTGTTTTCCACAATGGTTGCATCAATATTCATTCCCACAAACAGTGCAAAAGGGTTCTCCTTACTCCACATCCTTTCCAGTACCTGTTGTTTCTTGATTTATTGATGATAGTTATTCTGACTGGTGTGAGGTGATATTTTATTGTGGTTTTAATGTGCATTTCTCTGATGATTAGTAATGTTGAGCATCTTTTCATATATCTATTGGCCATCTGTATATTCTCTTTGGAGAAGTGTCTATTCAGGTCCTTGGCTCATTTTATAATTGGATTCTTTTTCAGTGTTGAGTTTCATAAGCTCTGTGTAAATTTTGAATAGTTGCCCCTTATCAGAGATATCGGCAAATATGTTGCCATATCCATGGATGGCCTTTTATTTTTGTTGATTTCCTTTGTTGTGCAAAACTTTTGAGTTTGATGTAGTCCCTTTTGTTAATTATTTTCTTCTGTTTCCTTTGCCTGAAGAGATATATCAGAAAAAATATTGCTATATTGCTATATTGCTACAAGCAATGTTCAAGATTTTACTGCCTATGTTTTCTTCTAGGATTTTTATTGTTTTGGATCTAATAATTAAGTCTTTAAACTGTTTTGAATTTAGTCTCATGTGTGGTGTAAGAAGGTAGTCTAGTTTCATTTTACTCACATATCTGTCCAATTTTTCCAACACCATTTATTGAATAAACTATATTTAGCTCATTGTACGTGCTTGCTTCCTCTGTCAATTATTTACTGACTATAAAGGTGTGGGTTTATATTTGGGCTCTCTGTTCTGTCCCATTGATCATTGTGTCTGTTTTTATGACAATATTATGCTGATTTGGTTACTATGGCCTTATAATATAGTTTGATATTAGATGGTGTGATTCCTCAACTTTGTTCTTCTTTCTCAGGATTGCTGTTGCTTTGCGAGTCCTTTTGTGGTTCCATATAAGATTTTGAAACATTTGTTCCAGTTTCGTGAAATACGTCGTTGGAATCTTGATAAGAATTGCATTGAATCTATAGATTGTTTTGGGTAGCAAGGACATTTTAATCTGAATAAAATCCACAAAATACATTAAAAACAGTGTCTTATAAAATGTTTTAGAATAAATATCTTGTGTAATCATAATAAGATACAATACTTATTTGTCTATGAAATATTTTTCTGCAAAGTTAATTTATATTTACAGTGATTTTTAAATACATACTTCTTTGGGAACACTATCAGTGATGGTGGTAGTGATATAATTTAGAGCAGCATGCTCTCTTCCCCATGGGAATAAATACTCTGGGCTGAGATGATATGTTACTGAACCAAAGAGGGGTTCAGTTGCCTGCTGCCAACCAAAGACAAACCCTAGAAGCAGAGACTGGTGAGAAAGGTAAAAGTTTGTTATTCTAATGCTGAAGGATCTCTCTGTCATTTACCAGTCTATTGGGAGGAACTGAATTCTTAAGCAATTTGCATGTCTTTTTAACTCATATTTTAAATCCTAATTACTACCTTGAAGCATTCAAATATTAAGAGCTTTTAACAATAACTATCATTTGCTACAATAAAATAAAATTTTAAACAATTTTTTAAAAGCAAACTGAGATATGTTTGTTAATTTCAATAATCAGGTCACTCTACATCAAGTCCTTTAGTTCACTGTTTGATTGAAACAAAGAGATGATTAAAACCGAGTTATGTTCTTAAAGTGTGGTTTCATGTGGTCTATTTATCATAATTAAACTTCTAGCATAAGCTATATGCTTCATTTAGAATCAAATGTATTCCATTTTTTAATATTCAAAGGAAAATATAACATTTTAGACTTGGATTATTATTTTATTCAACATTTGGTTGTTGATCGTTGAATTTTGGCAGCATTAACCTAAGAAATATACCCAGTCAATAAAGGGTTAAATGAATCAGTCAAGGTTGGCCTTCATCAGTCAGCCAAAGAGCACTCTTAGCAAGACCATCAGGTTAAACCATGCCTAGATTACTTCCTTCCCACCTCTAGTTGCATCTACTTAAGCTTATTTATTCTGTTTGAACTTTATGGGAAGTTATTTCACAGTAGCTTCTCATTTTTACAATATTTATAGTAAAATCAGAAATTCTGTGTCTTTTCTATAACCCATGCCATGCTCTTTTACTTTTTTATGTTGAAAAATCTAGTAACTCCAGGATTTACTTCTTTGAGAAAACTCCTTATTCTTGATTCAGTTACTGGAATCTTTATGCTTTCGGCATCCACCAACCCATAAACATAGCCGGGTAATGAAAATATCGATCTTAATAAGCCTTTTGGGGAACCTGGAGAAAGGGCACTCCAGATTTTTGAAGTCATCCTAGTGCAATAACATCAGAGGGCACAATAAAGTGACAGCTTGTCACTTGGAAGTATTGTTAAAGTTCTGCACTGTTGATATTGTTAAATGTGCATAATATTGAACATAAAAGTAAACATGAAATTATAGGAACTTACAAACATCTACCATTATATCTATGTGTGCAATTTTCTTTCACTGAATACCTGTTATATATTCTCTATATTGTTTCAACAAATTAATAACAAGACATTTATTATATTAATAGCAGTGAAAGTTCTATTTAACTAATATATATTATATATAATCTCAAAGTCATTGTATTATTATATATTGTAATCCTTGCATATTTTATATATATGTAAAATCTCAAAGTCATTCAGTATAACTGGTAAACAGAAAAAGTGTTGCTTAGAATGTCAGTTCTAAGTTAACCACTTCTGCTAGAGCGAGATATTATTGCATTTATGGAAATGAACCTTTTGAGAAGAACAAAACATAGATGTTTAATACCCTTATGTTTAGCATTGCACATTAAACTGCTTTCTAAGAAATGGAGATGAGATGTAAAAAAGTGCAATATTTTTTTCTGTTGAAAATGAAATAGATTGGTTTTGTAAGGATCCCTTTTGCAAATTTCTCACTTAGGCAATGATTATACAGATTTGGTTTAAACAATGAAAAATTTGCTCTCCATGCAATTAACAACCAATAATTAGCATGCATTGTATGACATTTATTAATTTATATGTTTCATTCATTTTTTGCCCAACATCTAGCACTGGAGCAAACATATAGTTGGTATTAAATATATGTTTGTGAATTTTGAGTTTTACAACATTTTTATGATGCAAAAATAGCAAAATAGCTATATAGATATGCATGGTTAACGATAAACTATATAACCTTACAGATTAGAATTGTGTAAATATATAGTATGTTTTTAGTTTTTTTCTGACAACTTTTTATTTGCCCACTTAACACACTGTGCAATTATAAAAAGCTTATCTTCAGCTTTCTTAGTGAAATAATAGAAACATTTGAATTTCTGATTAGCAGTGGGGAATTCAGTTTAATTATACCAAAGTTTAATTATACCAGAGTTTAATTACAAAGTTCTATTCAAGACATAACTCAATATTTATATATCACTGTAGTACTCTGGGAATCACCAAAACCATAGCTATTTCATAACAAAACGCTGCAGTGGCGTGCTGGAGCTAGATCACACTGGGTTGCGAGAATGAGTTGCTATCACCATTCCGCAGTTTCATGTTGCGGTGACCTCACACTGGTAGCTTGTAAATGACTACACTGAGAGTGTTGTCTCATAGAAATGGCAAATACTACAAATCAGGGAATTTTCCCTTGGCAACCCAGCTCTCAAAGATTTGCCAGCTCATCACTGGAGATATATAGTAATTTTAAAAGATTCAATTTTAGATAGTGCTCTTAAAAATAGGGAGGCGAAAACAGGGAAAAGAGGAAAGGTCAAATCAAGGAACATGTATAAATGACCCATGGACAAAGCCAAAGTGGAGAAGGATTGAGGGTGGGAGGTGGGGGTGGGTAGGGCAGGGGAAAGTGGTGGCGGGAAAGTGGAGACAAGTGTATTTGAACAATAAAAAATTAGAAACATGAAAAAAATAAAATTTACCTAAAAAGAGATATTTTCATATTTCACATGAACATTTCATAGTTATGTCTATAAGAATCTTTTGTATACTTTTTAAAAATGTAGATAATAAAATCATAAAAAATGAGTATAACTAAAATTTTAAGGAGAAGAGGGTTACATTGAATTATAACAGAGAGCAATGGAGTACCAGAAAGACACTTTTGGCAGTGAGGCTCATATAGGATTATACACTGACAAATGGACCAGTGATGGACTGAAGATAACATGGCATGTACAGATTTAGTCTTCTAACTTTCTTTTAAAAGCCCTTGAGGCCTTTTTGTCAAGGCTTTACTAAAAGGAATGCTTAAAATAAGTTTTTGAAACCTCCATCTCCCTTAAATTCAGATTTCAGATTAATTCAAAGAAACTCATGTTTTAGTTTATATTAATTGTACTTATTAAGGTATATCTATGTTTATTTAAGCTATTTGAAGAGAAAACTAAACAAATATTCACCTCTTGTATCCCTGCACTAGCTTTAAATTTTAAGTATAGTTTGTTTGTTTTTTTCCATATCAGTAATTACAGTTGTCTTCAGTACTAAGAATCCCTTTGACTAGAATCTGATAAGAAAGGCTGGCATATACGTTTCTTTGAAATGGTTACTCTACTGGAATACCTCTTCAAACATAAGTTTGCTCTCATAAAAAAGAAAAGAAAAGAAAATGAGGGCTAGAATTGAGACAATGCATTTTTATTTTATAAACTTTAATATTTTTCAGATCATGTCTCATCTTGTTTTCTACTTTTAAAAATGCACTTTTATAAGTGTTGTATGAAAAAGAAATGATTTCTATCACTTTTGTAAAATATTATAATATTATGTTACTCTTTAGACTTTATAAATCATTTAGAAGTTTAAAGAATACTGTTTTACTTTTAATATTTACTTATTAACACATGTAATATGCAAATCAGTATAATGATCATAAAATGAGGTTGAACAGGTAACAGTGTAAAATAAATGGCTTATACAGATGTTTGAGCACTTGCTTACAGCAACAAGTATGCCCTAGTTAACAAAGTATTATTGACTTTACAAGGCAATGCATTACAGAAGATGTGAAAATCTTGTTTTAATAACAGTATTAGTGTCCATTTTATTTGGAAAATTATTAAGATGTATCAATAACACAGATCTTGTGGATATTAAATTTCCAGTGGGTGCATAGAAAAGTTCAAAGAGGTTTCAGTTGATATTTTTCACACAATATTAACATTTATGTCAAAAACATACAAGGTCCATATTCAAAACAGGGAGTTTTATGCTTATAATATATTTTAATGTTCAACAGATAAAATGTGGGATATTTAGACTAAGAAGTAGCTTTATGGTCCTCAAGAAATTTTATTTTCTATTGTAAATATTAAATAAATTCTTATTTTTATTTTCTTTTATGGATATGTGAACTTCATATCAAAATTATGCCATATTGCTGATTATTGACTTTAGTTTATGCTAAGATAAATAATGTAGCTATCTATAACACATCTAAGAAGTACAGAATTAAAATATTGTCATGGTGTAACAGTTCATGAGGATGGATTTTTCTGTCTTAGTTTCAGCTGAGGCAACCAAATGGGAATGTGTAATACCAAAATGATTGAAAGCTAGATTCGGAGGCTCGAGTCCCACTCTGAGAAATTACCAAAAGGATCTTTGAGTCTCTATATTCTTAGTAAATCAAGTATCAAAATAATGAAACAGAAATTATGAAGAGTAAAGTGACTTAGAGTGATAATTTTGTTAAGAAAAAGAATGCTGTGGTATTTCCCTACTCCTAGTAGATAAAGCCAACTTTTTTATTATTCAATTTTTCCTATTTTGTTTTACCCCAAAATTTACCATATTCGTTGCTGATGCATATTTTCATGATTACTAAGATATACCCACATATTCATTAATGTTTTTATCATTCATATATTTTAAACATTCAATTTGAAAGAGTTATTCTGACATTTATTTTAGTAAGAAATAGTTGGTAGTAAAAACTTTATTTCATTCTTATTTTTTAAAAGTTACTTTTACTGGGTAAAGAATTCTGGGTTGAATTATATTGTATAAGAAAATTGAAAAATACTGCTCTATCGTTGTCTGCTTTCCATTTTTTTGCTGATACTATGATAGCTATCTATTTAAATACCACATTTTGAATTGATCTTTTTTCCACTTTTAGAATATTCCTTATTCCTTGCCACCTCAGTGACATATTCAAAAACATATGTATGAATGTCTGTTTGAGAGCATACATTTAATACATACTTATATAAATGCATTATTTACTATATATTTACTATATAAGTTCTAGGTATTATTTTTTGTTATTGTTTTGTTTTGTGTTTTAATTGTGCTAGGCATGTCTTGGGTTTCTGTGAGTGAGGTATCAGGTAATCCAACAATTTTGTGAAGTTTTCTCTACTGTATATTTAAATAATTCTATTCTTTCTACTTCCTCCTAGAAATATGAATTGATATTGTTACCAAACAATGGCCCCATGGGGAGGGGTTGCCTAGATGCTTTTACCAAAGCAACGTCCTCCCTTCCTCAGGGTCCCTCGGTTATAGGTCCTTTGTCCGCCACCCTTGGAATTATGGCTCTGAATGGCAGAGTTTGGTGAAAAGTAAAGGAACTATTTCTGTAAAAGTTATACAGGTTTGATGAATGGCTAAATATCCCTCTTAAATCTCAAAATCCCTTTAAAACACCCACCAACACACAGTCCTGCCTTCCCCGCTTTGCCCAGTCAGGCCAGTCAGGGGTACCGTCCTTCAGAGGAAGAAGACCAGAAGTCTGGGGCTCAGCTAGGCAGGCCTCTCGTGGTTCTCAGCACCATCTGCTGCACTGCCCACTAGGAAGAGTCCTTTCTCCCCTTTTCTTCCCGCTTGGCTTTCCCATTGTTCCCCAGAGTCTGTGTCCCTTTGTCTCTCTCACAGACCCTGTCACTCCTCCTTCCTCTCTCAGTTACATTCTGTGTTAAGTCTTTCAAACCTTCTTGGTTAGCCTTGTTGAGATGCAAAATAACCATATTTGCATATGAGGAATGAAGCTATCCAGCTGTTATTGACGTGCAAAGTAATTCTCAATGGCCCCCCTCCAGGTCTCTCATCCCCCATGGCGGCCTGTCTTGGGGTGAGGAGAATGTATTTTTCTTGGACACCCCAATTTCTGGACCCCCTTACAAATACTCTTTGGGGGGGCCTTGGCTGGGCCCCATTACCATATGACATATTATTGTAACAGGTCTTGACATCTCATAAATGCTCCATCTCTTCTCTCTGGGCTGAACTTTTTCTCATACAACTTCTAAAATACTCATTTGTGTCTACAGTGAAATTTAACCCATTTTGCTGAATTTCTAAAATTGATTATTACATATTTTTATTTCTAAAATATCTTTTTAAAGTTTACTTTATTGATTCAGTACTTTAGTTTATTTCTCATTATTTCAAATTTTCCATGAAACATAACAATTGGTTTGTTAACTTGGTTTGTTAATTTTGATAAGCCTTGGTGACTTTGATGCTTCCATCTTTTATTTCTTCAGCTTTCATTCATGCTGCCTTGTTCTCATAGTCGTTTCTGATTTTTCACTGCAGGTTCATTTTCCTGGGGAATTTTTGCAGGGGAAGTTATTTCAGGCCTTATTGACGTTGCATTACTTCAGTGAACAATTACCATTAATTTCATAGTTACCAATAAACCCCACCCAAATAGAATCTACTTTAAATTATTTCCATGATGTTTTATGTTCAACCAGTAGCAAAAAAATTTAAATAAAGACTGAAGAATTATATGTATCCTAGTGTGTGATTATGAAAATCTGGGGAGTTTATTTTGTTTTAATTTTAAATTTTTTATTATTCTATTCATTGTGAAAGTGAAGACAGACAGATTTCCTTCTCATAGATTTATGTGTTTAGTTTGCATTCAGCTTTATACTGAGTTGCTGTTCCTAGGGTGTAAGTTTTATTTGAGGTTTTCTAACATACTCCCTGCATATGGTAAAATTTAGGCTTTATCTTCCATGTACTTCAATTTGTCAAAACAGAAGCTCGGGGTTACCAAGATTTGGACATACCAACAGGGCAAAAGCTGAATTTGGCATTTTCTGACCTTTCAGAGTTCCTATTTTCAATTCATTTTTTACATCTGTAGATTCTTTATTTCTTATCACCTCAGTCACATATTCAAAAAGATATGTATGACTGTTTGAAAGCATATATTTAATACACATTTATATAAATGCATTATTTACTATATATTTAAATATATGTATTTCCCATCAACCTTTTTAGCTTCTAAAATTGTTTTCATTAAGAGAATCATACAAGTTAAAAAGTCTACCATACTACCAGAAACAAACCTCGGGAGATGCTTTGTAATGTAAATGCTTAGGCCTTATGCGTCACCTGCTGAATTGCAATAGCCATTAGTAGGATAAGAATTTACCTATATCTTTTTTTATACAAAATCCCAGAAGTAATTGTGATGTGTACTTTTTGTTAGGAATAACAGGTAAAATATAAAAGAGAGAGAGAGAAAGAAATTGAGAAATATATATGTTTATACAATGAATCAGGTTGAATATAAATACATATATACGGGGTCCAGCAGAAATAAGGCCTGCTGAGTGTGGTTGGTAGGATAATGATATGGGTGTAATAATTTATGGTTTTAATTTGAACATTTCACCTAAAATGTCATATGTAATGCTTGTGTGTGATATTATTATGTTACAGGATCACATGCTTATGATTTGTAATAAAAGATTTTATAATAGAAAGGGACATTATTTGCACTGTATATTACATACATACATATATACCTGTGTATATAACATATGTATACATGTATTTATAAAGCATTTCAGCCTTAAGCTTCTAGACCATTGTAAATGAGAAAATTTGGAACGCTTCTGCTTCTACCCTATGTACTTGCAAGGACTCTGGTTCTAGATAAAGTAGGTACTGGAGGATGTCATGGAAACTTGATGACTTCCCTTCACAAGAGCTGGAGTCCATTAAAGCAGGTCCCAACATCCTCTCAGTTTCCTGGATGATTATAACCTGCTTTTATACAGGTGACATCCATATGTCAGCTAGAATTCAATACTGCTAGCTCAGAAAATTATAGCTTTTCCTATTCCTCACCAACCTACTAAGTTTGGGGTAATAAGCAATATTGGAAATTACCTTATAGCAGCTACTATATTGATAATCTTCAAAATAATCTCGGGTTATTTAAAATGAATAGCTGAAAAGTTGTGCACATCACTGCAAATCAAAATACAACAACAAAAGTAAAATTCCACAATGGTAAGATATTTTCCTCGGTGGTTGCAGTTCTGTTTTGTTTTTATTGTTTTTGCTTTTAATCTGGTGAAGAAAGAATTCACTGTTCCGGAATTCTGGAGAGGAGACAGTTATTGCCAGTGGCAGTATAGAAATAAAGATAATTTCAGACAACAGCAGGCTTTCTTGCACATTCTTTTCCATTTCATTAATAACATGGTCCATAAAGAGACATGCTTTGCGAAGCTGAAAGTGGGGATAGGAATTCCTCAGAAAAAGCAGACATCTATGGAGATGATTAACATTTTTTAGACACACCATCCCCTTTTTCATTGGTGTCTTATTGAAATGCTGATGGACGATGAGACAATTATTAGCAACATCATCTACCAGCCACCCTGTTTTCTATGCCACCATGTGTTTGTGGTTTTTTTGTTCCCCCGCAGGAAGGAATGAATTTTCCGCACATCTCTGAACTTTACTGAGAATGTTATAGCAGCCCTACATCTTAAAACATTCTCTCAAATATCAGACCATTGTAAGTAAGGGCTGGTCTGTTTTCTTCCCTACACTCTCTAGAGAGCAGGGCCTGGCATCTAATGTGTGTTTATTAAATGTTTTTTAGATACATGAATAAATGTGGTTCAATCCTTTTTTATTTTCCAGAAATTCCACTACTTTTTACTACCTCCACTGTTACTAACCTGATCTAAATGCTTGGAGCTCCTGCCTGGTCTCCTTTCTTGCTTCTCTCTTTCTTCTCCATAGCCTGTTCCTATCACACAGAGTAATCCTTCTAAAACACACGTCAGCTTATATTACAACCCTGCTTAAAACCTCTCAACAACAGCCTGTCTGATAGAAATAAAAGCAAATGCACCTGCCAGTCCCTATCTGGCCTCGATCCTGAGCACCTCCCTGACTTTACATTTTTCCACTCAGCTGATTATTTTTTTAAGTATTTATTTTTTATTAACTTTAATGGGGAGACATTGGTTAATAGGATCATGTAAGTTTCAAGGGGACATTTCTATATACATGATCTGTATATTGCATTGTATGTTCACCATCCTAAGTAAAATTATCCTCTACCAACAAATATTTGGCTCCCTTTACCCCGCCCCCCACCACAGTGTCATCCCCCTTCCACTGGGACCTACCACACTGTTGTCTGTGTCTATGGGTTTCAATTTTACATCCCACATATGTGTGAAATCATATGGTTTTTAGCTTATCCTCACTGACTTATTTTGCTTAGCATAATATTCTTAGAGTTGGGGACCTTAATACTCCATTGACATCTTTAGATAGATCATCCAAACAGGAAATCAATAAAGAAAAATTGGCCTTCAATGACACATTAAATCAAATGGATGTAATTGACATTTACAGAGCCTTTCTTCCCAGGACATCAGATTATACATTCTTCTCCAGTGCACACCAAATGTTGTCGAGGATAGACCATATTTTGGGTCGCAAAAATAGCCTCAACAAATTCAAAAAGATGAAAATTATACCAAGCATATTCTCTGACCACAATGCTATGAAATTAGAAATCAACTGCAAAAGTGAAGTAACTAAACCAATAAATATGTGGAGATTAAACAACATACTACTAAAAAATAACTAGGTCAAAGAATAAATAAAAAGTGACATCAAAAGATATGTAGAGACAAATGAGGATGATAATACGATATACCAAAACTTCTGGGATGCAGCAAAAGCAGTCTTAGGAAGGAAGTTTATATCATGACAGACCCATTTCAAGAAACAAGAGAAATCCATGTAAACTACCTACCATTACATTTTAATGAAACAGAAAAAGAATAACGTAGCATCCCAAAGTCAGCAGAAGAGAGGATATAATAAAAATTAGAACAGAATTCTCTGGCTGGTGTGGCTCACTGGATTGAGTGCCAGCCTGTGGACTAAAGGGTCACCGGTTCAATTCCCAGTCAGGGCACATGCCTGGGTTGTGGGCCAGGTCCCCAGTAGGGGGTGCGTGAGAGACAACTGCACATTGATGTTTCTCTTCCTCTCTTTCTCCCTTTCCCTCTCTCTGAAAATAAATGAATAAAATCTTTAAAAAAAATTAGAGCAGAATTGAATGAAGTAGAGAACAAAAGGTCTAAACAAAAAATTAATACAACAAAGAGCTGGTTCTTCGAAAAGATTGATAAAATGGCAAACCTCTGCTAGATTCACTAAGAGGAAAAACGAAAACTCATATAAAAAAAGACTCATATAAACAAAGTCCAAAATGAAAGAGAAGTTACCGCAGAGATCACAGATATACAAAGGGTCGTACTAGGATACTATGAGAGACTCTATGCCACCAAACTCAATAACCTAGAAGAAATAGATAAGTTCCTAGAAATATATAACAATTCTAAACAAAGTCATAAAGAACTGGAAAATCTAAATAGACCAAAATCTAAATAAAGGAGATTAAAACAATCATCAAAAACTTCTCCCTCAAAACAGTCCAGGGCCAGATGGCTTCACTAGTGAATTCTATGAAACATTCGAAGGTTTGACAGCTATATTTCTCAAACTCTTCCAAAAAACTGAAGAAGAAGCAATACTTCCTGACACATTTTATGAAGCAAACATAACCCTGATATAAAAACCTGGCAAGGACAACATAAAAAAAGAAAACTTCAGCCTGTCCTTTTAATGGGCTCCAGTGGCACTGACCTCCCTGCAGTTTCTTGAACAAGGCAGGCACATCCTTGCCTCGCCTTTGGACCCGTCTTCCCCTTTCTGTTTCTGAGGAACTCTTCCCCCAGATTCCTGGCTTTCTCAAGATCTTTGCTTAAGTGCTACCTGTTCAGTGAGGCCTTCCATGACAAACATATTTAAAAGCAAATCCCTGCCCCATCCCAACACTTCATATTAATTTTCACCAAATGTCATTTTTTTCTTGCTGTTTTGACTGTTTTTTTCCCCTGGAAGTCCTTTGAGGATAAAAATTTTTATCTATTTTTTTTGTGCTGTGTCACCATTGACAATAACATTGTCTGGATGCTCAATAAAAGTCTTTCAATAAAGGAATTGAAGCAATAAATTAATGCAAAATAGAGACCCAGGTGGGTCGAATGATTTTTCCAAAGGCCACGTCGATTGCTAATGTTGAAACATCAGGAAAATCTCTGCGGGTGTGTAGCAAGTTGGGCACTGACCCAGTTTAGCATCTTGAAAGTGGAATGTCTTTCCTCACGGACATTTTAAGTGTGTCACAGGGATGAGGTGCAATGGGAAGATAAAATACACTATTCTCTTCTGTATTTTATCAGGAAAAGAGATGTTTTGTTTACAACACTATTGCAATTTCAATACCAGGGAGGAATGCTGCTTATAAGTAGTACTTTAGGATTTGAGTCAATCTTGATTGTTACTCTAAGAAAATTTTAAGGATAATCTCCCATAATTGATTTTGTGGACATAGTGTTTTATTTTGTTTTATTTGTTTTGTGGCGAATCATCTTAGAAGTGCCATATGCAAATATCAAAAATGTGCATCTATACTAGGGCCCCCCCAAAATAGGATTACCTCCTGGAGGGTGGACCCCTTGTTGTACTGGCTTTCCCTGTTAGATGAGTGTCTAGGAACCCACCTGTGTCAGGGTATAAGCTGGTATTGTTGTGAGAGGCTTCATTTGGCTTCAGTGACTTTTTTTCAAAGACTTTTCAACACATTTGCCCATTTCACTATGGGTGATTTATGAGCGCACCTGCCCACACTGTGTTGAGTGTTCAGAAGTTTTTGACCAAAAGCAGCATGATCCACCCCCATGCCCCACCCTCCCTATTCACCCAGTCTCACCCCTAGCTACTTTGTTTCCAGGGATGAAAGAAGTCCTCAAAGGGAAACATTTTGCCTACATGGAAGAGGTGAAACAAAAAACGGCAGAAGCACTAAAAGGCATCAAAATTGATGAGTTCAAAACTCTTTTGAGCAGTGGAAAAAAAATCTCTATAGGTGTGTTGCATCCAACGGAGATACTTTGAAGGTAACTGAGGTTGAAACATGTAAGAATAAATACACAATTTTTTATAAATACTGGTTTTATTTGAGTCCCCTTGTATATAATATACAAGGTCTGGCACAAATAACCTCCCTTTTTTATTACAAATCTTTTATTATGAAATCATAAGCATGTAATTCTGTAACATAACAATATCATACTCAAGCACACTATATGGCATTTTAGGTGAAATGTTCAAATTGAAACTATAAATTATTAGACCCATATTATTACCCTACCAACCACACTCAGACAGGCGTTACTTCTTCCAGACCCTGTATATGAAATATACATATAGCAAAATATCCCCTATCATACTTTATAATCTCCTTTTCATAAAATAATATTTAACCCACTAAATATAAGAATAAATAAAAATAGAAAAGACAGGATCTAAAATAAATAGGTAGTTTCTCATTTATTTATTCCTGTGATATACTGTTTTCCAGCTCAGTGAGATATAACTGAGATTTAACATAGTGTAAGTTTAAGGTGTACAGTGTGTTTGAAAGACATGTATCACAAAAAGATTACCATCATGTCATTATCTGACATGACGATTGCATCACATAATTATCTTTTTTTCATGGTGAAAACATTTAAGATTTACTCTCTTAGCTACTTTCAAGTATATAATAAAGTATTATTAGCTATAATCACTATGCTTTATGTTGGATTCTCAGAATTTATCCTATTATTGGACTTTTGTACCCTTTGATCAACATCACCCCATTTCCCCCACCCTCTGGCCCCTGGTAACCACCACTCTACTCTGTCTGTAGAAGTTCAGCTTTATTAGATTCCACGTATTAGTGCTATCATACAATATTTGTCTTTCATTCTCTAACTTATTCACTAGGCATAATGCCCTCAAGTTTCATCCACACTGTTGCACATGGCAGGATTTCATCCTTTCTCCTTGCTGAATAATATTCTATGGTAAACATTTATTTACTACTTTCTCTTTATCCATTCATCTATTGATGGACACTTAGGTTGTTTCCATATGTTGGCTATTGTGAATATGCTACAATGAACTGGAGAGTGCAGATGTTTCAGATCCTGTTTTCATCTTCTTTTGATATATACCCAGAAGTGGAATTTGAGGGGAAAATCGTACCAGTTTACATTTAAACCAGCAGTAAACAAGAGTTCCCTCTTCTCCACATCCTCACCAGCACTTTTTAGCTCTTGTCTTTTTTGACTCTAGTGAATGTGAGATACTATTTCATTGTGGCTTTGACTTGCATCTCTCTGATAATTAGTGATGCTGAGGTGTTTTCATGTGTCAGTTGGCCATCTGCATGTCTTCTTTGGAAAAATATCTATTCAGTTCCTCTGCTCATTTTTAATTAGATTGATTGGCTCTTGGATATTGAGTTGTGTAAGTTCCTTATGCATTTTAGATATTAACCTCTTATCCGATACATAATTTACAAATATTTTGTTTTTGATGTTATTGTGAATGATGTGGCTTTCTTATTACTACCTTTTCAGGAAGTTTGTCTTTATTATATAGAATTTTTACATATTGATTCTCAATTCTTCAATCTCATTGCATTTGTTGATTAGTGCTAACTTTTTTTTTTTTTTTTTTTTTTGGTGAACGCTTTAAGACTTCCTCTATATAAAAATCATACAATTTTCAATCAAATACAATCAATTTTATTTCATTTCTAATTTGGATAACTTTTTTTTTTTTCCTTACCTGCTTGTTCTATCTAGGACTTCTAGTACTATGTTGAATAGGAGTAGTGAGAGTATGCATCTTTGCCTTGTTCCTGATCTTAGAGGAAAAGCTTTTACTCTTTCACTGTTGATTATAATATTGGCTGAGGGTTTGTCGTATATAACATTTGTTGTGTTTAGGTGTGTTCCCTATTAATTCAATGTTGAGCTTTTTTATCATGAAAAGATATTGTATTTTGTCAAATGCTTTTTCTGCACTATTGATATGGTCATATAATTTTGTCTTTCGCTCTATTAATACAGTACATAACATGTATGGGTTTGCATATACAGAAGCATCCTTTCATTCCAGGATTAAATCTTTCTTGATTTTTTTAATGTGCTGTTCAATTTGGTTTGCTAATATTTTGTTGAGAATTTTCACATCTAATTTAACAGCTATACTCATTTATAGTTTTCTCATAGTTCCTAAAGTGTAGGTCTGTAAATTCAGTGGGTTTTACTTCATAGAAAAGTTTGCTATATTGAGCTCATTTTTCTTATTTTCTTATGTCCATACAGTGATCTGTATACCTGTGTTAAGGACTCATTTCTTACACATTGGAATTTGTTTTCAGCATTAGAGTTTCTGACACCAAAAATAATAATATTTCACTATACCTCCCTGCTGCCTAAGACCTGAAGGATCTATATGATGGCAAGTTAGAATGCTGCTTCTAAGGATTAACCATCTATGAGGTAAAAATGTGAAGAGGGTGAACCACTTTTTCTAGATTTCAAAGTTACTAATTCTTCAATAACATACAAAACAGACTAATTTTTGTTAGTGTTGTCCATATGCAGGGATAAACATAGGACATACAAGCTAAGTATAGTTAAAAGGCATTATATGTAGTTCTAGGATTGTCATATAGGCAGAAATGAATGGGCTACATTTTGACAATTTATATATCATTCAGAATAATCTCTAATTGAAAAGATAATACCAATTATGTATTATCATCAGCTAAACTTATAAAGTATTAACAAGCGTACAAATTTATGAAACTGTCATGCTAAGGGCCAGTGTCTTTATGTGTGTGTTTTTTCTCATTTATTAATTTTTTTAAATATTATTTAAAGATAGATATAATAAAACAAAAATCTTAACTTAAAGCTGTTGTTTTGTCAACTGATATAAGTAAAGGAGAGAGAAAATAATGTTGAAGAAATAAGAATAAGAATGTAAAATAAATTTGCATTTAATTTCCAAGTCCAATCCTTAAACGACCAGTCTAATATTTGTGTGGATCAAATATTTGTTATACAGGGTATAATCTGCAAACATCATAAATTAATGTATAATATTAAATAATATACAATATATAATTATAAAATAAATAATATAACTGTTTATATTTGTTATGAAATAATAATATATACTATTATAGAATAATTTATATAAATACATATAAACTTGTTAATAATATGCAGTCCCAAGCAAATTTAATAAAACCCAGCAACACATACTGATAGGTCTCAAATGGAGAATTTCCTTTCCTTAGAACAATTTGTGTATTGTAAGAACAATGTGGTATAACATATAGAAACTATGAGGAGATATACTATTTCTAGAATTAAATGTTTGAGATCTTAGAGTACTAAGAAAAGAAAACAAGGTTATTCTGCTTTGTATCACCTGTAACTTCTGTTCCTGTCTTACTGGAGTCAGAGAGTCTCCTAAGAATGGCTAGAAAGGATATTATTATTGATGAAAGTATAGTCATGTCTATGAAAACATCTGTATTCACTATAGTATAGACTGTCACTTGAATGAAGTTAATTCATTCTACCAGTTTCTTGAGCATCTGCTAACTCTGAAATTGAATACTAGACACGAAACCTCAGAACATAGCTTTAGTCCTTTGGGTCTGAGAATTAAACACGAGAAAAGATAGAGTGGATTATGTTTTGAAGGATTTATATTTAGTAACATAGACAAAACCTTAGGAAAAAAAGAACGACATGGGTGGACTTAGCGAGTGTTATGCTAAGTGAAATAAGTCAGACAGAGAAAGAAAAATAACTATATGATTTCACTTACATGTGAAATTTTAAAAACAAAATAAATTAACAAACAAAGCAGGAATAAACTCATGGATACAGAGAATAAATTGATGGTCTCCAGATAGGAGGTGGGGTTAGGGACGGGCTGGGTGAAAAAGGTGAAGGGACTGAGCCATACAAATTGACAGTTACAAAATAGTCACAGGGATGCAGAGGACAACATAGTCAATAGCATTGTAATAAATATGTACAGTGTCAGATGATTACTAAACCTAGTATGATCACTTCATAAGATATATAAATGTCTAGTCACTGTGTTTTACACCTGAAAATAATATAACATTGTTTTATCAGCTGTATTTGGAAAATAAATTAATTGAAAAAAATTAGCATGGGTACTTTTCATATCCCTCTGATAAATTTTATTAGTGTGCCCTTTGCTATAAGGTCTCTGATTTCCTCTAAAAAGTGAAACTAAAATTCTAGTAAATAAAAACAATATTATATCCTACTTTCATGTCAAATTAGTTCTTCAGAGAACAAAAGCAGGCGTACAAAAACAAAGAACATGTTGAGTGTCACATAGTATAAATTGGCAGCAAAGCTCAATAAATATTGAATAGTATCAATATTATCAGTGTTTGACCAATTAGGGTTACTTAGTCAAAACATAGTCAAATCATGCTTTCTCTCAAAGATAAAATCAGTAAGGCATTATTTTGTCAGTATAATTACAGAAATTGCCATAATGTGCAGTTGACCAAAAAGTTACTATAAATTCGGAAATCAATAATAGGTACATATTCTCTCTTCTAAGACTATGTTAGTTATTTACTGCTGGGCAACAAAATACTCTAACGGTTTAAAACATCTTTCTCCTAATATTGTGGGCCAGAACCTCAGAATGAGCTCAACTTGGCACTTTTTCTAATGCATGGATAGCACCT
Source organism: Pteronotus mesoamericanus (assembly GCF_021234165.1). NCBI lineage: Eukaryota > Metazoa > Chordata > Mammalia > Chiroptera > Mormoopidae > Pteronotus > Pteronotus mesoamericanus. The sequence goes on along the minus strand of NW_026555245.1, from coordinate 24,975,008 downwards.
AGTACCAGCTCGGAGCTGGGCTGGCCTAGAAGATCCAAGATGGCTTTATTAACAGTTGACACCTTGTTGTGTCTTCACAACACAGTAGCCACACTTCTTACATGGCAGCCTAGGGCTCAAGAGACCAAAGCAGAAACTGCCAGTCCCCGTAAAAGCTAGGCCTTGGTATGACATAGGATCGCCTCTGTCACACATTCTATTAATCAAAGCCCTCATAGGCTAGCCCGGGTTCAAAGGCAAGGAAAATAGACTCCATTTTTCACTATGAGGAATATCAAGTAATTGTGACCATCTTTAACCTTCTACAAAACAGTAGTTTGTGTTTAGTCTCCAAAGTGATTTAATACCAGTGTATATGTAATGATTCTAATTATAAGTAGGGGACAGAATAAAAAAAATAAAGGAGGTTGACCTTAGGAGACCTTTTCTATGCCCATTATTTGTGCATTATGCCATATGATTTGTTGTGGTATAGCTAACCCATGTGACATTTTCAGCATGCTTTAAAAATAACAGGTAAAATTTCCATAAGGATTGAAGATTAAAGTATATAAAATGGTCATATTATTAGAATCTATTGGCTATTGAGTTCAGTTTTCTTCTATGGTACAGATTTTTGTAGTATAATTCTACTACTGGTGGCACATTTTGGGGTTTTATTTTTAAAACCATTTTAATAAAGAATACTGGTCATTAATCAGAAAAATTCACATATATATGTATACACACATGCACACTCATATGTATGGCTATGGATAAACACATGCATGCATTATACATGGATATAGATAGATAAACATACACCATGCAATTGCTCAAAAAATCTTGAAAGAAACAGTTACACCAACAATATTTTCTCTATTTTTATATTCATATATAGGATAAAACTCTAAATGGAAACCTCGAAAATGTACCTCAAAAGAGTACTTTTCCAATATGGACAGAGGTCCAGTTTTTGATCAGTGGCAACATCCTCTGTTATGGCAGCTCTTGATTTACAGCTCAGATAGGCTTTAAAAATGTCATAGAACATCTTTAATTAAATCCCCCCAAATTCACATTCATGGATAAATAATAATCCATCAGCTATTTTCTTCTCTCACAGTACCCCAGAGAACTTGACAGTCTTAATCACTTCAGCCATTTATACCTTCATTTTGGCTTTATTTTAGTCAAGCCATTTAGTGGAGTTTATCTAAATTACTGTATCTTTTCTCTTATCACACATTCAGAGCTGTAACACAGAAACTAATTTCAGGTGCAAAATAGAATATCGCAGAGGCCCAGGCATCAGTAGTACAGGCGCATTAGAATGAAAAGTTACCTGTCACTAACGGATATTTGTCTCTGTAATGAGCTGAGGCAAAAGGAACTGTGGCTATAATAAAATTAGAAGACACCAGTGGCGTTGCAGAATCCTAACTCCGACAGAAAATACGGATCCCCGTGTGCAAGCTCTGCAAGGAAGCTTATTTCCAACAAAATATATTTTGAAATATATTCCACTATTTATTTCAGATAATTGGTAAAGAAAATCCCAAGCAGGAGAAAACACCCTGTTACTGTTAAAATACCATAATATGTAGGTGATTGATTCAGTAAAAGCAATTATATCACTTACAAAAATATTTCTCAACAAGATAGCAATTTCAAAAAAAAAGAGGTTGAGTGGTTGAGTGCTAGCTTGATAACAATGTATGTATTTATATGTATATATTTATATATATTTTTATATATTTCGGGATATATACTTAGAAGTGTTATGAAGGTCAAACTTATTCCTTTTGGAAGAGTGGGCGTCTTTACCCTATTTTAACTCTTAGTTATTCTAAAATGACCACATCAATTCATATTTTAGTGTAAAATGTAATACAGATACCCTTTTACATATGTTATCATGGAAAGACCAGCTTGGTTATTCCTGGAACTAGTGTCTCTTTTACTGACAGCAGGGAATGGATCGCTCACCTTGCCGGGAACCTCTCCCTCCAGCACTGCCTCTTGCCTTTTGAAGCCCTTGCACTCTGTGCTCCAGCTAAACCAAATACTTTATATTCCTTTAATATAGAGCATTACCTTCCATTTACTTTTAAATAGTTTATTTTTTGTATTTTTTTTCCAGTACCATTTATCCCCCTTATACCCTCTGCCACCTCCACTCACCCCAAACCCCTAAAATCACCACACTGTTGTCCTTGTCCGTGGATACTTTCTCTTTTGTCTGAACGTTTATTTCCTCCTTTTTTACCTGACTTCCTCCTATTCATTTTTCTAATATAAGCTTGATTCCTTCTTAGAAGACGTTATTTCCTAACTCCTGGTCTCCTACACTTAGCCCTCTTAAAGGCTGGTGCGGTGGACATACTAATGTGTCACCCAGACCCGTCAAGGAGGACTTTATTGCTGCATGCTTCGAGTCCTGTCCATCAGCAGCCAGGCTTCCGCTGGAAGCATCTTCAGTATCACTTTGGCTCCAGAGAGCCCCCTCACTCAAGTTCAAACTTCCCAAGGTGAAGTGGCCCATAAACAATGATGGACTAAGAGGGAAATATACAGACCCAGACATTGTGATCCAAAGGAGACAAGTCTGGCAGAACGTTTTAGCTCCAGAGCTCCCTCTAGGGTTGACTGAGGCTGATGTCGGGCTGGCAAAAACAACCTGACTTCACTCTGCCCAATCCTATAATATCTTTTTTTCTCTCTTCTAAAGCCCCGGCCCACAGGATGGACCCTAAATAAATAGTCTGCTCTCTAAACTCTTAACTCCGAGAAACCAAATGCTAAAACATGTTTATGAATTATTTTACCTTACTCTTGCCAAATTATTGCAATGAAAGCACATTATTGTGATTATCTGTTTGTCTCTACTTCCCACAAGATAAGCTTTAAGAAAACCAGCACATACTAGATGCTCAATAAATATTAAATAAGTTTATGGATGGATTAGTGTACAAATGAATACCTTAAAGACAGATGGGGGATATACTGTTTTAAAGAAAAATAACTTTCTATCTCTGACAAGTAGATTTTGCTAAATGCATCATTCCCTGGTGACTTTTTAAAAAATCTATCTCAAGTCATTTTGTCAATGGCAATTGCTGCCCTGGAACATACTCACTACCTAAAAGACAAGTATGAAATATAGACATTGCTTTTTGCAAATTCCATCGACTCTATTGCATATCCTCTTTGAACCTGGGCCAATGACTCTTTTTCCTTACCAGGAAAATTAATGGCTTCTTCTACCTTTCCACTTCCCTCTGCAGCACTTTACCATGTGTAAGTAACCCTGAAATATAGAGAAGGAAACAAATAAGAACAAAACAGAGCAAAAAAGCTGAACAAACCAAAGGTAAATAAACAATGTAAAAAATGTATGTGTCTATAAATTGGATAAAGATTCAAGCTAAATCTGTATAAGTTAAGATAAAGTTGTTAACATATTGGGTCCTAAAGCAATTGCATTACTTCCACTTCTTGTGAGGTCGAACTGGACTAATGATTCTGATTTTATATTTATAATGATATTGCCATTAAGCTACTTTATAGTGCATAATTTAATTCAGCTAAATTGAAGGGATTGTATGATTGCTAGACTGCATCATAAGATAACTCTTTACTTGGAAGAGATTGGAGGTACAGACTTTGACTTGCAGTGACTTTGCTATGTCAGAAGCATGATGGTCGACAGGCTGGGTTTTGGCATTGGACCACTTGGGTTTGACTCCTTTTCTGCCCTTCACATGACTTTGGGCAAAGTATTTACCCACTTTGGGACTTAGTTTTCTCACATATAAAATGGACTAATAATTGAACCAACTTCCTAAATTATGGGGATGGTAAAATGAAATTATACAAATTAGCAATATTTATGGTTACCATTAATGCTCTCCTCCTTTGTAATTATAGCCTCTGAGTAGTGGAAGTGTCTCTTATTTTTTCCAAAGTATCCCTGTACAAAGGTTGATGTTATCAAAGACTGAATATATTCAGCTTTTCTTGCTTCTAAAGGAATACAAGAGTTCTTAATTTGTGGAGAAGAAAGGATTGATCAAGCAATCTCCTGTTGTGTTTACTCAAGTGGTATTGACAAGCTTACTAGAAATGGTCTTTTTCTAGTAATCTTTGAGTTGCTTGTTCCCCACATTGAAATGAAAGCAGAAATTGAGACTAAAGACTTTATCATATTGTTCTACCTTGTATCAGTTGCCCTACCTGACACATTGTCATTGAGTGAACAGGAAAGACTCCTTGTGCTCATTGTCCAGTGACTGTGTTTGTTTGCTTCTGGTGGCTTCATCAGAGTGTGCCGTTCTTTGCTTGAACTTTCCATTAAGTGGAAAATGGCTCTATTTGTGGAGTGGTACTTACTAGCTTCTGTCTTATGCTTTAAATTTCTACTGATTTGAAAAATGTCTTTATAGTTCCTGTTTATATTTAGAGAAATCACATCATTTCCTATTCTGGAACCAAATATATATAGTTTACTGCTGATTTATATTTTTATGAGTTTTTTTTCTCTTTGGAGGAAAGTAGAAAATGAGATAGAGCTTCATGAAATGATCGTTGAATGTTTCAAAGAAATATTCTTTTATGTTTTGTTTGATGTTTCATTTCAGATGGGATATTAACTTAGTTGCATATTTAATTAAAACAAGACTAATAATTATGGAGCTAAAATTTAAATAATGTCTTACAACACTCCCATCTCATATTTGACACATGGCAATGTTTATATGTATATATTTTAATCATAAAGTAAATATTGCATTTCAAATTTAAAGGGAATTATTACACATTTGCATTCATCACCTAATAACACAAAATGTTGATGCCAATATTACTACATAACTTTCTTCCCAATTGCAATTTAGGAAGACTCATAAAGTTTACTATCTTAAATTCTAATTTTAAATACCCAGTAGTGACAGTAACAGACAATAGTAATAGACAATGCAAGATCATTTTTTTCTTTATTTAAATCTTTTTTTAATTTTTAATTACAGTTGACATACAATATTATATTAGTTTCAGATGTACACCCCAGTGATTAGACCTTTTATAACTTACCGAGTGATCATCTCAATAAATCTCGCCACTATACATAGTTATTAGAATATTATTGACTATATTCCCTATGCTGTACTTTATATCCCCATAACTACTATGAACAACCAAGTTTTACTTCTTAATCCTTTTAACTTTATTACCCATTCCCTCAACACCCCTTCCATCAGGCAACCATCAAAATATTCACTGGATCTATGAGTTTCTTTATGTTCTGCTTGTTTATTTATTTACTACCATTTTCTTGTTCATATGTTTTATCTTTTTTTACTTCTTAAAGAAGAACCTTTAACATTTCTTGTAATACTGGTTTGGTGATGACGAACTCCTTTAGATTTTTGTTGTCTCGGAATGTCTTTTATCTATCCTTCAGTTCTAAATGATAGCTTTGCTGGGTAGAGTAATCTTGGTTGTACGTCCTTGCTTTTCATTACTTGCCAATCTTTTCTGACCTGCAAAGTTTCTATTGAGAAATCAGCTTACAGTCTTATGGGAGCTCCCTTGTAGATAACTAATTGCTTTACTTTTGCTGCTTTCAAGATTCTTTCTTTGTCTTTAACCTTTTGCATTTTAATTATGATGTGTCTTGGTGCAGGCCTCTTTGGGTTCATCTTAGCTGGGACTCTCAGCATGTCCTGAATTTGTATGTCTATTTCCTTCACCAGGTTTGGGAAGTTTTCTGTCATATTTTTTTTTCAAATAGATTTTCAATTGCTTGCTTTCTCTCTTCTCCTTCCCACACCCCTATGATGCAAATGTCGGTATACTTGGAGTTGTCCCAGAGGCTTCTTACACTATCCTCTTTTTTTGGATTTTTTTTTCCTGTTATGATTAGGTATTTTTAGCTTCTTTATATTTCAAATTACAGATTTGATCCTCAGTTTTATCTATTCTGCTGTTCATCCTGTGTAAACTGTTCTTTAGTTAGTGTACCCTTCATTTCTGACTGCTTTTTACAGTTTTTATGTCCATTTTTATGTTGTTGAAATTCTAAGTTCATTGAGCAGCCTTATAACCAGTGGTTTAAACTCTGCAGCTAGTAGATTACTTGTCTCCATTTCGTCTTCATTCTTGTCTTCATTCTTTTCCTAGAGTTTTGTCCTGCACTTTCATTTTGGACATGTTTTTTTGTCTCCTCATTTTGGCAGCCTCTGTTTTTTGTTTTGTTTTGTTTTTTTCCTTCTATGAATTAGTAGAGCTACTATGTCTTCAGGGCTTAGTAAAGTGGTCTTATATAATAGGTGTCTGTAGGGTCCAGTAGCACAGCCTCTCCAATCATCCAAGCTGTACACTCCAGATATACCACCACCCTCACCATGAGGGCTGAGTATACCCTCCTGTTGTAGTTGAGCCTTGAATGCTTTTGGTACATCAATGGGAGGGATTTATCCCTGGGTTAATCTGCTGCAATGACTGGCTGTGACAACTGTAGACCATGGAGGATCTGCTATGAAGGGGTCCACCCCACAGAGTGGAACTTACTTTGGCAGGGCTCCAGTGCGTACTAAATCTACCCCTTGAGTGTATCACTTGTGAAGGTGTTGAGTTGTGCTTCAATGTGGCCTCAAGCTTTCCAACATGTGCATTTACTCTGGGGCCTAATGGGAGATGAAGGCCAAGGTCAGCTGTAGCCTGTGTTCTGACCAGGGCCACGTGGCGTAAGCTACAAAGTGATCTGCAGATGAATGCTGCTTGTCCTGGGCTTGGAGGTGTACAGAACAGGCCAAGCTGTGAACTAAGGCCAGCTGCTGCTAGTGTCAAGCCTGGGGATACTTCGTGAGAGGTAATGGGTTAACAAAGGCCAGATGCTGCACGTTTGAAAGATTTTTAGGAAAGTCTAAAGTGTGAGCCAAGATGGCATTTGTGTAGAAAAGCCACTGGAAAAATCATTTCATAAGAGCCATACATCACTTGTCCAGAGGCTCAGGAATACAGATGCTCTGGATGAACAAGTACAACACAAAATTATTCATACAATTTATTGACACCTTGTTTAGACTTGTTTGTGACCTCCTTGCACATATATTAATTATTCTTATGATAGTAAAGCTCCACAGAGAATATCTTGATCATAACAGTGTAAATTTGGAAAGAAAGCAGAAGGAATTTTATTTCAGTAAATATTTTATAACTGAATGAAATTGTATGTTCCTCATGACATAGAGCATATCATCTTCATGGCTGTATCTCTAGTTCTAGCATGATGCCAGAATAAATTCTTTTGAAGGCTTAAATGCTTTAAGCACTTATTATGGGTTGAATTGTGTCCTAATTCATAGTACCTCAAAATGTGATCTTATTTAGAGATAGTGTCTATATGGGACTAATCAAGTTAAAATTACTTTATTAGGGTGAGCCCTACTCCAATATGACTGGTGGCCTTATAAGAACAGGAAACTTGAACACAGAGACACACATACAGGGTGAATTTCATGAAGACAGACATTAACAAAATGACAAAGAGAGGCCTAGAAGAGATCCTTCTGTTACAGCCCTCACAAGACATGGATCCTGCCAACACATGATTTTGGTCTTTTAGCTTTCAATAACATGAGACAATAAAATTTTGTTGGGTAAGCCTCCCAGTTTGTGGTAGTTTGTTATGACAGCACTAGCTAACCAATTCAATACTTTAAAAAGGAGAAGGAATACTTGCAATGGGAAAATCAATAATCAACTACTTATTTACTGATAGACATCTACTAAGTTAGAGGACCAGCATCTTACCTCAGGTTAGCTATGAAGTTTGCACCCAAAATAGCAGGTCTTAGTCCTGTATCACATCACATTGTCATGTTATCATGGCTGTAAGAGATATCACAATCTACCTTTATTAAAATATGAGTCAGAGGTTGGTAAACAATTTACATTTTAAAATAAGTTCAGCAGAGTCTAAAAAGCATAAAACTCTAATTGCCAAGATGGAGTTAAACCTAAGCAAGACTACTGAAACATAAAAAGTCTCCTGATTATCAATAAACTAATGGATTATGAAAATTCGCGATGTATCTATTTAAAAACCCAAGTCTCAGACCATTTAATTGAGGGACAAAAGAACCTGACTCACCTCATTAGTCCCTGATGACATCATTGTGATTACAACCATCCAGTCAATAACTTCTAGTGACACTACCATCAAAAATTATAAATTGTATTCAGATCTTTTGTGTGAAAGACATCAGTAAAATAAGAAATAATATATTTTGAAAAGATTTCCAAAAATGGTAGGTAAATATAAAAATCTAGACTTTCAAAGAGTAATCTTTAGTTATATGACAGAATGTGTTTTATGGAAGATCTTATCCACTGGCATTTTAGGGTTTGTCTTCCGCTTGTAACATTTCCCTTTCAGGCCTCTGCAAACTAGAGACAGAATGTGCACCAGGATACGGAGCTCCAGTGAAGATGGCTGCCCTAAAAAAATAGAGTTGATTATGTTGCCTTTAAGGTAGATAACATTTTCCAGTGAAAAAAGTCTATATCTTACTATATAGTATAGCACAAAGAATGGAGAGAAGAATGAAAAAAGTGTCAAAGGGGATATGTGTTTTCCTGTAATTCTTTCTTTTTCTATGCTATCATCTCAACTTAGGTGCCAAAGATAGGTGTTTCCCACCCCACCACCCCTGTTTTTAGTGCATTTACTGGGTATATAGGCAGCGAAGAGCAGGATCACCAGCCCAAAGGTTATGAGAACCAGCATGGAAAATACTGTGCCTAGATTTGCTTGACTGAAAATATATGCATATTTGCTGTATAAAATTAATGACTCTGCTAAATATTTAACTGTTCATAAAATATTCCAACATCTGCTTCCCACATATAGAGTTTTGTAAAACTTCCTGAAATCCAGTATTTTGAACAAAGGGACAACACACGCATACATTTTCTTATGAGGGTTCTCATTATTAATATATTTTAGTACATTTAAGTTTATTAAAATAATTGTATCTTACCAAGAAAATTAAGTGAAATTCTTTTAAAATTCTTGTATAACCTCCATCCAAGATCAAGGGTGAAGTTAGGGAGAGTATATCTGTTACCTGTGAGTCTATATCTAAACAGTATCAGATAAAAAAACCCTAATTAAAGGATTCAATCTATGCAGTGTCTTAATCTGTTTCCTTTGAAAAACAGGACCTAAGAATGGGTTTGCATGTGAGGTAGTTTATTTTGGAAAATGGTCCCAGAGAATAGGAGGTGGCAGATTAGAAGGCAAGAAACCAGGAAGGAATGAAGGCCTACTGAATGGTAAATTAAGTACTTGGCCACTATTAGAATAACACTGTTTCTTTACACTGAGACCTTTTAAAGGTTAAACACACCTCAGAATTGTTTGCTTAAGGGATAGAAGAGGAAGCTTTTATTCGCCAACTACTAACAACCTCTGATGAAAGTGAAAGAAGAATAAGCCAAAGCAAGACTGAACTTGGACATCAGAAGGCAAAAATTATTACCACAGAAGAAATAACACAGCTTTAATCTAGACAATGAAGACATTGAAATTGTTAACGATTTTATTTACCTTGATTCAGTCATCAATTTAAAAAGAGACTGCAGCCAAGAAATTTAGAGAAGATGAGACTCGGAAAGGCAGCAATGGAAGAATAGAAAAGATCACCAAGAGAAAAGATGTGCTACAGGAGGCCAAGGCTAAGATCATCCACACTCTATAATCCCAAATGGTGACTGTCTGGCACCTGATTTCTATTTCTTTGCTTTCAACGGTAATATTAAACCTGTTTTGTGGAATGTAAAAAAAAAAGAGTAAAATTAAATACCAGTTATTAACCAGTTAGATTATTCTAGAGATGAAATATATTGACTAGATTTTGAAAGACAATTATTGCTTAATATTTCTCAGGCTCAGTTCTGTCTAGGGTCAGATAGATAATATAAATATGGTGGGTAGTGAACTAAGACAACAGGGATTAGTAACAATTGTGGCAAATCAAAAAGCACATGCACTAAGGGTGTTAACTGCTTCTCAGTTTTAATCATTGCTAGGTCCCGACACCAGGCTTGTATTGTTACATCATCAGATTGTTAAACCATATTTACTCTCAGTTCTTATTTATTTAATTCTCCAAAACCAATATTTCAGCATACAAAGCCAACTGTTGAGTATATGCAGAATCCACACACTACCAAAATGCCTGCTGTAAAGCAGTACTCTAAAATTTTACAATTATAATTTTCATTGTCCAGGCAAATAATCCTTGTGTTTTCTCTGTTTAGTTGACCCACATCAAAAAAGAAAGTAAATTATTTTTTAAAGCTTATTAGAAAAGAACAATCAAACTGTTTGCCAAATTAGATTGTTGAGAATTTCAGAAGCCAGCACCTATCAGATCCAATTTTGTTTGACAACAAAATTTCCAGAAAGATTTTCCAATTTGGTGACTTGATGTTGTGGCCTCAAATGCAGTGGATATTTTGGTACAAAAATTAAAAGGGATATTTTTATTTTGCTTTTAATAAATATTAAATAATAATCAAGATATTCTTCAGATATTTACCTGTTTAAAGAGCTTTTGTGAGATATTGTAACTTTTGCCTCAACAGGTTACACATGTGTACTTTTAATTCTCACTAACTCTTTGAACATTAGAGGGTAGTATAGGGAAGCTATGACAGGTACAATTTAAAAGAAAATTTACATTTTCCTTATTGATTTCCCACTTTTTACCTGATTAATTATTTTTCAGGAAAGTAAAACCAAGCAAAACAAGAAAAATTTATCAGAGTCCCTTGTGAATTTCTTTGAATGAGTAACCTATGTATGTAAGTCTCCTCATTAAAGCTACCTTGAACTCAATCAGTTTCCGGAACAGTGGGTCTGCCTTACCCCTTGTAAATCCTCAATATAATTCAGATCAACTGCAGTTCAGTTCTAAAAAGAAAACTGATTTTCTACTATTCCAGGGTCAACAATTCAATAAGCTTCAGTAAGCTTCTGTTGAGATTCAAACATGGTTTAAGCATACAGGCATCTTAAATCTTCCAAAAGCACATCTGTAGGATGTCTGGCAATGAAATGTATCTCTAAGGATAATGCATGTTTGCCTGTGGAGACTCTCTTTTTCTTTTTTTCATTTTTTCCTCTTTCCCCTATGCCCCTATCTAGCCTGCCCATATTTTTGTGTGTCTTCCCCAACACACATACATACATGTTATTCCCTCTCTCCTTCTGTCTCTCTTACATACACACATACTTGTAGTCAGACACACACATACATAATGCTCTTCTGATGCTACTCCAGTGACTATTTCAATTGTCTGTGAATCTGAGGAATGCCTTTAATGAATATTTGAAAGCAAAATACTGTTTACAAACTATGGAATTATAGTGATTTCCTGATCCCTCTAAAATTCTACTTTCTCTCTTCAATGTTAGCTGTAATCCTTTCTTTTTTATACCAGAGGAAATGTAAGAAATCAAAATAAACTGATTCTTTGAAATGTTTAAAGGCTTATTCATTTCATAGTTATTAAAAGTCTACATCATTCATTAAAGAATATTTTAGAAAGTCCATACATATTACCTTGCTTTGTGAAATCTTAAATATGATAGCTAATTTCTATTTCATCAAAGGATTTCCCCCTTAAGCAGAGGCATGAGTTTGCTCTGTTACATTTATTTTTCAACATTATTTAAAAGAACAAAAGACCCTCAAAGAGGCCTACAAACGAAATTTTAAAAGCTCTTCAGTAAATCACAAAATTATGCTCTTTTCTAGGGTCAATATTGCCCTTTTTCAAACTGATGTATTGGACAACAGATAATAATATGTCCACCCAAGTGTTTTACGAATGATTTTTTAAATTATAAGTTTGTCTTTTAGCTCCTTTGTCTGACCACATTAACTAGGCAACTGAAATACATTTTAACCTTAAAGGAAAAACAGTCACATACTTGGTCAATTAAAACTGTATAAATTAGAAACCAATCTGCTTCAGAAATGGTAAGTCATTGTCTGTCTCTGAAAGTCTCCCTCTTACTAATGGTAGGTTAGTAGATTTCTAATTCCATTCTGCCTCTATTTTGATACAGAATTAATTTAATAAACACTGATCGTGATTAATGTGGTTCATACAATACATGGTATATACGACTTACTCCTTCTTTGTTTCAATCCTTCTTTCTCTTTCAGTTTTCTTTTATGTATTCCTATTCTTTCCATTAGGATTACATAAAGATCAACTGAACACCATTTTTAGGGCTTTCCGGTCAAGATGGAGGCATAGGTAGATCTACTTCACCTTCTCGCACAACCATAGACAGAATTACAACTAAATCTCAAAACAAATAACACCCAGAACTGTCAGGAAATTGAGCTGTATGGAAGTCCAACAACCGAGAATTTAAAGAAGCCACATTCATCCAGATGGATGGGAGAGACAGAGTCGCAGAGATGGGTGGAGAGGTATAGAGACATGGTGTGGCACGGAGAGGCTGTGGCAGCAGAACAAGTGATCCCTCCTTAATGTCGGTGGATAAAAATCAGGAAGGATACCTTGGGAGTGAGCAATCTCAGCACAGGCCAGACTGCACAGCCCAGGGTTGCAGTTCCAGACAGATAAATCCCTATAATTTCTGGCTGTAAAAACCAGTGGGGGTTGGGGCAGTGGAAGAAACTGGTGTATTTTCAGAAGACTCTCTCTAAAGGGCCTGCAAGGACTTAGAATGTACGTATACCCACCCACTGTGGGGTTCACCACCAGGGCAACAGCTGGACGGGCTCCCATCGCATACAGAAAGTGGGAGAAGTGCTGGAAATGGGGCGAGCACTGGGCAGACCTCCAGAAGCCAGGCAGCAGCATTGTCCCCTCTCATAGCTCTCCCCCACATAGGTTTTGGTCTAACTTCTGCCATCCTTTCTATCAAAGATCTCTTTCAGAATCTTGATTTTAGGTGGGTTGCCCTACCTTGGCAATTACCTAAGCCTCTACCCCACACAATTTACAGGTGCCTTTTCTACAATAGGCCATACCACTAAGACAGAGTTAAAGCAGTTCTACTATTACACAGAAACAAACACAGGGAAGCTGCCAAATTGAGGAGACAAAGAAATATGGGTCAAATGGAAAAATAGAACAAAACCCCAGGAAAAGAACTAAACAAAAAGGAGATAAGCAACCTATGAAATACAGAGTTAAAAATACTGGTTATCAGGATGCCCAAGGAAATCATTGAGTATGGCAATGACATAAAGGAAGAAATGAAGGTTACACTAAGTGAAATAAAGAAAAATCTACAGGGAACCTTCAGTGGAGGGAAGGAAGCCAGGATTCAAATTAATGATTTGAAACATAAGGGAGAAATAAACATTCACCCAGAAGAGCAAGATAAAAAAAAGAATTTAAAAAAAAGGAGGAGATAGTATAAGGACTGTCTGGGACACCTCCAAATATGACAACATCTGAATCATAGGGATGCCAGAAGGAGAAGAGGGAGAGCAAGAAATTGAAAACTTATTTGAAAAAATAATGAAAGAAAACTTACCTATGTTGGCAAAAAAAAAAACAGACATATGACTCCAGGAAGTACAGAGAGTCCCAAACAAGTTGGACCAAAAAAGGACCATGCTAAGTCACATCATAATTAAAATGCCAAAGGTAAAGATAAAGAGAGAATCTTAAAAGCAGCAAGAGAAAATCAGAGAGTTACCTGCAAAGGAGTTCCCATAAGACTGTCAGCTGATTTCCCAAAATATACTTTGCAGGGTAGAAAGGACTGGCAAGAAGTATTCCAAGTGATAAAAAGCAAGTACCTACAACCTAGATTACCTTATCTAGCAAAGCTATCATTAAGAGTGGAAGGGCAGATAAAGTGCTTCCCAGACAAGGTAAAGCTGAAGAAATTCATCATCATCAAGCCATTATTACATGAAATGTTAAAGAGACTTACTTCAGGAAAAGAAAATCAAAACTATGACCATTCACAACTATCAACAACTGAACCTATAAAACAAACTAAGCAAACAACCTAAACAGGAACAAAGTCATAGATATGGAGATTGTTTGGAGGGTTATCAGCTGGGAGGGGGAAGGGGGAAAATGGGGGAAAAGGTCCAGAGATTAAGAAAAAACATAATCTGTAGGTACGAAATAGACAGGATGTTAAGAATAGTATAGGAAATGGAGAAGCCAAGGAACTTACATGGATGACCCATGGACATGAACTAAGGGCGGGACTCCTGGAGGGAAAGGGGGTACCAGGTGGAGGGGGGCATAGGGTGAAAATTAAGATAACTGTAAATGCATAATCAATAAAGTATATTTTCAAAAAGATTGAAAAAGATCAACTGAATGCCATTTTTATATTTTTTCTAAATTCAATGGTGAAGAAATTCCTGTTTTATTATTCACTTAAGATAATGATTTTCATTACCAAATGAAATATAATCTTTATGGAGAAATACTCCAGGAAGCATTTTTTGCTAAAAATCATATATGCAGCCCTGGCCAGGTGGCTCAGTTGGTTGGAGTGTCATTCCATGCCCCAAAAAGTTGCGGGCTCAATTCCTGGTCAGGGCACATACCTATGTTGCAGGTTTGATACCTGGTTGAGGTGATACAGAGGCAACTGATTGATATTTCCCACATCAATGTTTCTCTCTCATATTAATCTCTCTCTGTCTCTATCTCTCTCTCCCTCTCTCCCTCCCTCCTTTTTGTTATTCTTGCTCTACAAAAGCAATAAACATATACTTGGGTAAGGATTTAAAAAGATTATGTATCCATACTGTTCAAGTCAATTTCAAATATAAAATTTAGTAATATAAGTTTGTGCTATGGTTTATTCTTATCTGTATCTCTTTTAACATACCTTTTTCACATACCTGCTTCCACATTGTGAGGGTAGGTTTCTGTATTTTCTATTCTGTTTCACTGACATCATACATTCACACATATATACATTTAGTGGCTATTATAAATAACACTGCAATGAATAGTATGGAGGTTTCTCAAAAAATTGAAAATGGAATTGCCTTATGATCCAACAATTCTACTTCTGGGTATATGTCCAAAGAAACCCAAAGCACTAATTCGACAGATTAAATATACCCCTAGGTTCAAGAATCTACATCATAATAGGCAGGCATATGTATATAGGGATGAAGAAATTGTTAGTGGCCAGCCTTGCAGTGTATATGTGAGTGTTTGTGTGTATATATATGCACTTTTTATATTGCCTTTGTATCTTGTAAACTTGATAAACTTCCTATTTAATTCTAATACTTTGTCAGTAGATTCATTAGACCAGATAGACAGGCATGTTTTTAAGAACAGACAGTGTGCTGTTGAAGAAGACCTTTGACTTTAATGTTTGATTAACTGGTGATTAGTCTTCCTCACCCTTTATTTTTCTCCATTGCATTATTGATACTTAGCAAGAATCTTCTGATCCTGTTGTCTTTATAATTAGTGGTCCCCCCAAACTCTCAAAAACCGTGAGGTATCGTGGGCAGAGCTGGCGTTCCCTTCTCCTGGCATTCCATCCCAGCTCACCACAGGGGACACTGCCACTGCTGCAGCACGCCATGGGCTGTCCTGCACCTCGCCTTCTACCAGGGAGGAGTTTCTCATTGCCAACCAGCTGGTAGGTGATCCAACTCCAAAATACTGTGTTAGTGTACGTTTCCTGGCAAAATTTAGGCACCAACTATCTTTGGACAAGTTCCTCAAGAAGTAGACTCTGAGATGAGGATTTGAGGAGTATCCTAGGATCAGTATCTCTGTGAGCATTCCAAGGAAGAATGGGCAGGAGGAGGAGGAGGGCTGTGAGAAGTGGAAATAAGGGCCTCAGCCAATTCCATGGTGGGGCTCTGGAGCTAGGATGCCCCTTCGCGTGGTCAGACATTTATGACTTTGCATAAGTCAGACATTGGATAAGGGCAGCATTCAAAGAGAAGGAGTGCTCTTGGGCAGGAAATGTCTCTTTGGCTCAGAAAAGTCTGGAGGGCAGGATGTAGCTAAGTGGCTTGGGTTGTCAGCACTTCCGGTACCTGGGAGAATAAGTGCCTGATTCTTTGAAGCAGAGAACTGACTGGTGCACTATATATCCACTTCCCTAGGATCCCAGTTACTAGTGTGGTAGAACTTCTCATTGTATCCCACTTGTCTTTTGTACTCTTCAGTATTTTGTCTTCTTTTTCTGTCCAGTAAATCAGGATTTTCTGATTGACTTATGTTCTAAGCCACCAACCCCCTCGAATTCTGTTCCATCAACTTACACAGTGAGGTCTTAATTTTAGTTACTGTATTTTTATATTTTAGAATTTTTATTTTATTATTTTCATAAACTCTGTTTCTCCAATGGAATTTTCTTTATTGTTATCTTGAACAACATAATTACATTTAGCTTAAATACATGTCTTAAAACTTCAGTATGTGGATCCCTGATGAGTCTGTTTCTATTGTCTGTTTTTTCCTCATGCTACTTTTCCTTGATATGTCCAGTAATGTCGTATTTAATACAGGCTGCATAAGCCAGCATAGGCTGTCATAACAAAATGTCATAGGCTGGGTGGCCTAAACAGTAGAATTTTATTTCTCACATTCTGAGAAGTCAAAGATCAAGGTGTCAGCTGACCAGTGAGGTCTTTCTTACTCAGAGGACCACCTTCTTGCTGCATGTCCTCATATGGTGGAGAAAAAGAGAGCCCTGCTGCTCCCTCATGACCACACTGAACCTAATTACCTTTGAGAGGCCCTACCTCCATCGAAACAGAGACTGCACGGACTAGAGATTGCAGTTCAGGATTATGTCTCAGCTTATCTCTAGTTTGTTTGTTTATTTGTTTGTCTTCTACTTCAGAGTACATGCTAGGAGGACCACTAACTGACAGCCTCAGTTGTTTATCAAGTTCTTTCTTTCCTAATGGGTTCTCAAATTCAATTTTTAGTCCTTACCAGTGTAAAGCTGCCAAGAGATTTATTCAGCTTTTTAGCTGTTTGTCGTATTAGCAATTGCAAAGGCCACAAAAACAAAACTGTCTCAGAAGCCTAGGTTCATTACTCTGCTCCTCTCTTCTATTCAGAATCTTGACTCTTGGATTTATAGCTACCTTGGTTGATATAAACCCCAGTTTTTAT
Organism: Pteronotus mesoamericanus; assembly: GCF_021234165.1. Taxonomy (NCBI): domain Eukaryota; kingdom Metazoa; phylum Chordata; class Mammalia; order Chiroptera; family Mormoopidae; genus Pteronotus; species Pteronotus mesoamericanus. The sequence continues at coordinate 24,957,839 of NW_026555245.1, read as the reverse complement.
CTCCCTTCCCGTCTGATGCCATCGGGGACACTGCCAGGTTCTGTCGGTTACCGCAGACATCAGTCTCAAATTGGAAGCTACTTAAGAAATTAACAAATGTCGTCACATATTTGTCTTACATCCTTTTTCTTACATCACTGAGATTCCGTTTTCCTCCATGGTCTTGGCTCTAATGTCCTAGAAATCTCAGAGCTCTTTAGTGCCTTTAGGATGTGGATGTGTGTATGAATTTTTTATATTAATTTTCTAGTAAATCTCAGCAGGAGACTGGGTCTATTACAAGCAAGTTACTCTGTTATGACTAGAAATAGAAATGTTTCAACTTATATTTTGATACCACCTCACACCCCTTTATTCCAATAGTTTAGTGTCTAAGAACCCAGAATCTGGAATCCTACAGAACTAAAAACAGCTATGTGACCTGGAACAAACCACTATTGCGCCTGGTTCCTTTTCTGTAAGAATAAGATAATAAATTCACTTATCTCACAGAATTGTAAATACTGAACAAAACAATGGCTTCAGAGATGTTAGTACAGTGCCAAGCAAGTAGTGCATACTCAATAAATTTTTACAAGCTTTGTTCTCAAATAGGTGATTTAAGTGCTTTTCCTTAATTATCAAAATATTTCATTAGTTTTTCACATTTTCCTCTATTTTTATTTTGCTTTAACTCTGGTGTCTTCTACATTCTTTTTGGTGTTTTATTTTTTTTTCCCATAGGCCAGTATCAAAAATGTTTCAAGAATGTTCCTTGATGGCTCAGTGTCCAGTGTCAAACCCTATTAGCTGCTATATCAACTAAAACTTTTAATAGGAGTACAGGTAATTGTATGTTATGAATATTTTCTTTTGGTTAGCCTCATTTTTACCTTTTGGCCACTTCAATGTTCACTATAAAGAGATGTGACAAAATCTCTATGAAAAAGAATATTAAATCCCAAGTGGTGTATTTCTGAGTCAGGGGCATGAGTTATATTCCTGAGCTCAGATTATCTTTTCCCTGGAAAAAAACGTGAGAAAATATTTTTGTGGCATTTGAAATTGGTGTATAACAGGTGAGGTTCACAATGACATCTGAAGTCATTAAAGTTTTAGCTACTCATGTTCTTAAATATTTTATGGCATATCCAGTCTTTGAGTATTTCTCCTGATTCCTAAGAGAAAAGGAAAAAGAAAAGATTCAGAATCATATATTTAATGCTTTACTATTGTTATTTCAACATTATCCACATGCTTACTATTTGCTTATGTCTTGCACTAAACTAGTATAAATTTATTGACAGAGGAAATACAGTTATCTACTGCTTAGATTTTTGTTAGAATGAAAATATTTTTATTATAGAAAAAACATGTTTATAACTTTTTAAAGGTATAATGGATAAACCCAGTTTTCCTTCTTCTGTGCAGGAAAAAAATTCAGTTCTTTCTTCCTATGTGTTTCTTCCCTGTGAGTGTCTCCCTTGTTCTTCACACAGCACACTTCACTTCTCTTCCTTCCGGTCACCAGATAAATGCATGGAGGTTTTCCTCCACACCAAGCAATTCTCTGCCATGCCAGCTGTGTGTCCTAAAATTTAACTCAATTCTGAAACCATCTTCCTGGAGATAGCAGGAGATAGCATCAGATCCCACAGGTTAAGGGATCAGTCCCGTAAGATTCTGACACAATGGGCTTCAGGTGCCAGTTACAGCCGAAGTTATCACCTGTGGTTTTGAACAAAGAACTACAGGTAAGAGGATCCAAGGACCCTCTCCCTGCATTCAATTAATTTGCTATAGCATCTCATAGAAATCAGGGAATCACATTTACTACTTTATTAAAGGATATGAGAAAGGCCATAGATGAATAGCCAGATGAAAAGATGAACAGGGCAAGGCCTGGGAGGGTCCCAAGTGTAGTTCTGTCCCTGTGGAGCTGGAGAGTGCATCCTCCCTATGTGGGTCTGTTTACCCACCTGGAAGCTCTCTGATACAGTCTTTCTGGGTTTTTATGGAGGCTTCATTACTTAAGCATGATTGATTAAATTATTGGTCATTGACAATTGGTTTAACATCCTGGCCGTCTTCTCTCCCACAGGTGGGGTGAGGGAAAGGGGAATGAAAATTCCAACCCTCTACTCATGTGGTTGGTCCACTGGCAACTCATCCTTAGGAGCTCTCCAAAAGCCAACATATTAACATAAAAAAGACACCTTTATTACTCTCAACACTTCAGAAATTCCTAGGAGTTTGGGCACTGTGAACCAGGAACTGTGAACGAAGACCAAATATATATATGAAAAATATATTTTGGTCATTAGAATGACTAAATATATATTTCTTATAAATCACAATATCACGAAAGGCAATGGATAAAGCAGGGCCTTTGTGGATGGCTGTGTAGGTCGTGCATGGGGCGACTCTAGGCTGTATCATCAACTGTGTAAACATCACTAATTGTTGATTTACAAATATACAATTGTCCATTAAATATGACAGTTTCCAATGGCTGTAATGTGTTTGAAGAATTTATTCTTTTTATCTACTATGGGCAAAGACTTATATTACCAAATGGCAGCCTTTGAAAGGCATTAAATATTAAAGAGATACCACAAAAATTATACCATTAAGGAAAAAAATCACTGTGAAGAATTCCTTACATATTTCATCAAATTATGTACATATACGAAAGGTTATTTTATACTATATGCAAGTATATAAATACAAAAATAAAATCACTACACTTTGACATGCTGATTTTTTCCCTTAATATATTGTAAGTATCTTTTCATGTCATAAAGATTGAGCTGCATCGTTATTTTTAGCAGTTTATGTTGCATGTCATCATACCCATGCTGAGTTGCATACACTATTTGCTCAGTCTCTCCTTGAAGGATATTTGGTTGTTTCCAACTTTCAGTGATATAAATAACCTTACACTGAATATCAGTGTACGTACATATTTGCATAATTATCTGGTTGCTTCCTGATAAAAATATGAGATCCAAAGTTCATTGCATATATAAGATTTTAATGTATATTGCTGTGTCAGAGTAAGTAGTTTAAAATATGATGGCAATGGTCTAGAAATACTACTTTAAGAACTATCGCTAAGTGTAATAGAACCCAACCTGATAACAAACAGTAGATACAGTACTAGTCAGTTGCTCACAAAATTGAAATATTTTATTCCTCATTTTTAACAATGAAGAGATATACTCTATATTAAAAGACTTTATTAAATATGTTTGGCATATTAAATAAAGCAAAAATCGTTAACTTGTCAGATCAACTAAGGAATATCAGTTAATATTTTTATTATGTTTATATCTAATAAATATTGTAATTAGTTTTTTAAAATACTGTTAAACATAATAGTGATTAAATTATCTATTTGCTAAACTTGGGTGAGGGGAAATTTTATTGCTCTTTGGATTTTCCATAAAAAGAAAATCACAGTCTTTATTGTAAGGTTTTATAGTCATTAAACTTTGTGTATTTTAAAGACAAATTAAACCTGGTTGTGGAATGACTTACAAGAAAAATCTCTTTTTTTAGTAACTGTCTTCCCTTGGCATCAACATTCAGGTGTTACCTATGAAGGCTCTATATCTGTTCTAGATTAGTATTAGGATTATTTTAATACTAGGCAGTCTTCAATGGTATCTATAGCTTTATGTTGCTGAAAAACAAAGTGCTTTCTTTATCAATAAAACACCTATTTTTACACTTAAATTTTAATAATGTGTTTCATAACTTTTGATTACAAACATTCTGAAAGTTAGGCTTTATTTTCCTTACAGTCATCTTTATAAAGTGTTTTTCTTGTTGTGAATGAACTTATCTATGACAACAAGGTGTCATTTTGCTATGTATTGATATTGACATATCCATGAAAAGTCCTTGGCAAACTCTACTAATTAATAAATTGGTTCTTACATTTGTTATACCACCAAAACTAGGAAGAGAGAAAGGATGCTATACTGTTGATGTTAAAGTTTTTAAACAATATCAATATTTTTCCATAATAGATATTAATTTCTAAACAAAATATTAGGCTTCTTGAACCTTCCCAGTTTGGGGGCCTTCTTTTACATTGATTTTTATTTTTGATATTGATAAGATAACATTACTTTTATCAAATAACTAGAAAATAACTATTGAAGAGTCAGTTAAATCACTACAAAATTTCAACTAATTATGAGTGGAGAACTACATGATAAACTATTTTACAACCAACTGCTATTTATTGCTTATGAATAACTTGACAAAATCTGATAGAGTTTTTAATTTTCTGAATATATTACTCTTTTTGACAATAAGACTAAGTCTTCATTTTCAATGTGTATGTCATTATATTATAGATGAATGATAAAGACAATATTTGGTGATATATATATTTATATAATCTGTGTAGTAGATAAGGGTCCTATTATTAGAATTAATAAAGCTGAGCTTACCTAGTTTTACAATAGAATATTCTTGCTGCATATTCATATGTGTTCTCATTAGATTTTTGCATGAAACGTTCTGCAAGGTCAAACCCTAATGCTCATTAATTGCTTATCTGCAAATTTCTTTTCTTCTTCATCACACTCTTTCTACTTGCTTCAACAGTATTGCTCACCAAGCAAAAGTCCAAATCAAATGGCTTTTTTTTCTTTAATATCTCCTTTCAAAACTCCATGTGTAGTTAATAATTTCTTCCCCTGTACTCCTACCAGTCTGGTTCAAATATGCCTTCAATATTACTGATCAAATTATAGACTTGATTTCACTTTGAGCCCTCAAAAGAAGGATTATATTTAATCCATATATGGAAGTGGATAAATGAATGAGTCACTCAAGTACTCTTTGATGCAGATGTTAATAACACATAGCCAGTAGTATATGCACTATCTCATTTGTATTAATACCCCTATGTTATACATGAGGAAATTGAGGAACAAAGTAACTAGCTAACTTTCAAAACTGCATGGTTTATAACTAGAAAATGTCAGATATTAACCTAGGTTAGTTTAATGACAGGGTCCACATTTATGAATGTCTCTCATTGTTAGAAAGTGCGGGAGAAATTTGAACAATTAGGTAACCAGGGAAATATAAGTGTTTTCTCTGGTATGAGTTAATATCCACATGCTTACCTCTAGCAAAGATTAATTTTAGGCAAAACAAATTGTATCCTATGAATAACCAACAGGGTAGCTAAATAGAAAATCTAGTCAGCCTTTCCAAGAGTATATGCTTGTGTTCAGCACTGTGCCCTGCACCTGGAGGCAATGAGAAGGCACTTGTTGATTCCTCTGTCCGGCAAAGCTATCATTTAGACTGGAAGGGCAGATAAAATGCTTCCCAAATGAGGTAAAACTGAAGGAGTTCATCATCACCAAGCCCTTATTACATGAAATGTTAAAGGGACTTACCTAAGAAAAAAAGGTCAAAACTATGAACATTAAAAAGGCAATAAATTCACAACTGTCGATTGAATCTATAAAAAACTAAGCAAACAAGCCAAACAGAAACAGAATCATAAATATGGAGATCATTTGGAGGGTTATCAGTTGGGAGGGGGAGAGGGGAAAATGGATGAAAAAGTGCAGAGATTAAGAAGTACAAGCTGGTAGGGACAGGAGAGACAGGTATGGCTGTTAAGGACAATGTAGGAAATGGAGAAGCCAAAGAACTTATATGCATGACCCATAGACATGAACCAAGAAGGGGGATTGCTGGAGGGATGGGGAGTACTGAATGGGGGGGACAAAGAGGCAAAAATTGGGACAACTATAATAACACAGTCAGTAAAATATATTTAAAAATTAAATTAAATTTTAAAAAAGAACTTACATATTGGATGCAAATGGCAAGAGTAACACATGACATGACTTGGAAAGGATTATCTTATCCAAATTTAAGGACTTTGGTCTCAGGGAACATTTCATGGAAGAAATGGAGTTTTAGAGAATTTTTGGTGGAACAGATGAAAAAGAACATTCAAGGCGAGGCAACAAATTCAAGTGACAAAGAGAGGATCTAAGGGAATTTTTTCACCAGTTGAAAATTGAAGGATTTATGTCCCTTTACCAATACAAAATGATGTCACATTATATTTGACTAGTATATACATGTTCAAAGTGCTTTCATATTGGCTTTTTCATTTAATCTTCACACAAATTCTGAAGAATGGCAAGACTGGTGTTCTCATTTTATAGATGAGGAAACGAGTTTTACAGAGATTAAGTGACCTCCTAAAGTCAACTGTCTTTTTTTTTTTTTAAGGTAGAGGAGCATGTTACATAGCACTATAAATATATGCCACTTCCTGATAGTTTTATGTGCTTTTAATCAAGTTTCATGGCCAGTATAATTGTTTTAATCCAATTTTTCCTCAGGATTCTTTTTTCTCTTCCTGTGAGTCTCTAAAGTGCTCATTGTTTGCAAGAGCTAATGAGAATGTTTGAACTGGATTTTTTTCCCTTCTTAGCAAAACATGAATGCAGCTGCTTTTTTGCAGAGCTACAAACTAAGTGTGTTTGTGATAGATTCTAAATTTCTGAGGTTTTTACCTTAATTTGCTGTTTTCATGTAAAATTGGGATTGATTTTAACATTATAGAAAATTATTGATGTTTGTGGAGTAAATATATATCCATCTAAATTTATTCTAGCTCAGATTTTAAGATTAAAACTTTAACTTTACCAGGCAGATTAACATTCTATTTAAATTTTTATCTGTGACAGCTTTCCTGAAATGACTTTAAAAGGACGGTGCTGATTTATGGTTGAAGCAAGTGATCCTTGAACATGGCTGTCTCAGTGTCCCTCCAAAAAATGGGGCAATAACCCCACTGATCCAAAAAGTGAAGATTATTCTTATAAAGGGTGGGGTATGTCAGATTTTTGTTTATTCATTTGTCTGCTTTCTGGGATCTTATTGGAAATAAGTAAGATGCTAGTGAAAGTTCATTAATTATCGATCAAAGGAAAAGCAAAGGAAACTGTAAGGGTCGCAAAGTATGTATTTTGAAAACAATTGTAATGAAAAAAAAATAAATCTTTTCTCAGAGACTATTAGAAATTTGTGAGACAAAAAATACAGGAAAGGAGCACCAGATTTGAACTAACAAGAACTGGTTTAGGGCCTTAGCCTGCTACTTACTGTGTGACTTTGAAAAAGTCATTGGACTAATCAGGGTCTGAGTTTTCATGTTCATCATGTAGGAATGACAATAGATGAAAGGGTTGAGAGACTTAGATAAAGGAAGAGAAGCATTCCTGGGAGAAGACGCAGCATGGAAACATCCTGAAGAAAACAGAGAGCATGCCAGGTAGTTGAGTATTGTGGACTTAAAAAAAGGGAAAGGGATGACAACAGAGAGGAAAAAGGCCAGCTAAGTTAGGGCCTTAAACACCACGCAGATTACTTATGACAGTAATTAAATTTACTGAGTGCTCTCTCTGTTAACCAGACAGTGTTATCGCTTCACATATATTATTTTATTTAATTATCGTAACCTTACTTATTCACAGACACAGCTGGTAAGTGGGAGAGCTAAGATCAAACCCTATTCTGCCTGATTTCAGGATCAAGACCTATCCACACACAACACTGCATAGAAAGATTTCAGACCCTACCATGACGTGATCAGTTTTTCATTTTAGAAAGTATCCTCTGGTTGTAGAGAGAAGAACTGATCTGGAAAAGCAGGCTGATTGGAGAGAGGGAGACCAGCTGGAAAGCTGATGCAGTCATCTAGGCAGGAGATGATGGCCAGAAGGAAGGGAGAGGCGGGGCACTCGGGAGATTTAGAAGACATAATCAATAGGACTTTGCAATTTATTAGGTAAAAGTGAAAAGAAAAAGCAGAAGACCAATCCATAAGATTTCTTTCTCACTCCTTTCCTTTCTTTTTTCGTTTCTTTTCTTTTCTTTTCTTTTTTCCTTCCTTCCCTTTTTCTTTCTTTCTTTCTACATTTCCATACATCCATCCTATACTGCCCATCCTATACTATAGCTACACTTAAACATTATCCTCTGGTACCCTTGTAGGCACACTGCTGGTCTTCTGAGGTTCAGTTACACCACTTTCTCTGCCTAGAAAAGAGGCCTCTCTAATCGCCAATGCCCTGCCAAATTTGGCAAAGAAATCCTACTCCCCATGGTTGAAAAGGCTTCTGTTCATGTCCCGAAACTTTGTAATATCTTCCACTTTTGGAATGATCCTCATATATCTGAGTAACTCTTTTGAAGAGCATATTGAAAACTACTTGTATACTTTATTTTTCCAATCCCAATTTACTGGAGCCAAGAATTGTTTCCTACTAGTCTTTAAAGAGCAATATGGTGGCTTCTGGCACAGAATAGGTTTTAAATCAATATCTGTTAAATTTGTTTAAACGAATTTAGTTTTGTCAGGGAGTAAGATCCGGTAACTTAGTAAATATTGGAATTTATGGCTCATAAGTCACCTCATAAGAAAGGTCTTTTATTTTTATTCCTTTCTAAAGTAGCTTTGTTATTCATGATCCCTGTCTTTCTCTATCTCATTACTTTCTTTTATTTCCTTCATAGCACTTACTATGATCTGAATAAACTGGCTACATATTTGGCAGAGTCCAGGTCAAAATGAAAATGCAGGCCCCTCATTAAAATAAAAAAAGAAAGAAAGAAAAAAAAACCCTACTAATCATTTCAGGAAGGCAATTGTCAGCATTTAAATCAAGTTGGTGGGAGCCCTTTGAAAGGAGTCCCGTGAGACTGCACAGGTCACATGCCCAGGAGGCCACCTTAGATCTGTAATTGTCTTTCACATTTTTATATGTTCTTTTGTTTCACATTTCCCCCTTTCCACCAAACTCCAGGGAAGCAGGGATCATAACTGGTCATTCCCAGAGCCTAGAGGGAAAAAAAAATTGTCAAATGGTAGCTATCTAATAAGTATTTATTGAATAAAATAAGGGCTTTAGATTAGAATTCCATCTTTTAAAACTTTTGAGGGTCATTGTCCTGGAAAAACCTTTTCCTCCATGTAATTTCACACAGTGGTTCGAATCTCTGCTATATGACAGATCCAAGAGTGAGGGCAGTGATTTCTTTTAATTAAACACCACTCCTCACCATGGTGAAGAGCTTCAATTATCATCCCTAGAATCTGCCCCTGGACTGAATGGCCCTGGAAGACTCAATTACCACCACTCCCGCGAGGCAGCCCTTCCCTAAATGTATTTGAGATTCTGTAATAGCCAACAATTTTAAGAATATTGCTATTTATTCTAGTCAGTACCTATTTTGTGATGTAAAGACCTTAATTCTCCATTCTTGCCAGTCTTACTCCTTTCAAAAGCGTTAAATTAACTTTTATAAAGGAAAAGAAAGAACCTGACTGAAGGCAATGAGAGGTTAATTTAAGCTATTGTTTCTGTGACATGGTGCTACTCCATAAGGCATAATAACTTCATCAGATGGAATTCAAAATTTTAAGGAAAAGAATTATGGCCTTTCAGGCTCTCAGAATAGTTTTCCTGATGTATTTGAAAAAGATAATTGAAGAGTTTGGATTGTCCTTTAAAAAGATGTCAGAAGATGGTTTGAATCCAATCAAACATTGTTTTAAATAAAAGGAGGTGAATTCTCAAAAGGGCTATGCAATAACGATTTATAAAGCAGGAGGGGAGAAAAAGAGTCTTTTAAGGAAAAAATCTGCTCTTTCCCTGGATATTCTATTTTTCAGTTTCATAAATTTGTATAAGACTCCTGAATTCCAAAATCACATTAATATTAGTGCCTATATTACTTATAAAGGACAAACTCATAACTAAAATATAATAAAGCCTGTCATTTGTTATGTGACCATAATGTGCCAGACAGAGTACTAAACTACTTCCAAAATGTTATCTAATTTAATCCTCATAACAATCTTAGAGGCAGATTATTCTACCCTTACTTCCCTCATTTACAAATAAAGAAATAAAAGCTTAAGAAATTAAGGACATTGACTAAGGTCACAAAATGTAAAAGGACAGAGGCAAGATCACAATCAAATTTCAGTTAGAAAACAAATAGCTATTACAGCCATAATAGTTTCATTTCCTTTTATTGAATTTATTGGGGTGACATTGATTAATAGCATTATATAAGTTTCAAGTGTACACATCTATGATACAGGACCTTCATATTCTATTGTGTGCCCACGACCCAAAGTCAAATCATCTTTCATTACTATAAATTTGACTCTTTTTACCCTTGCTCCTCCACCCCTATTCCCTCCGATAGCCACCATACTGTTGCCTGTGTCTGAGTTTTTGTTCGCTTTTCTTGTCTGTTCATTTGTTGCTTTCAGTATTATATATAACATATGAGTGAAATCATGTGGTTCTTAACTTTTTCTGCCTGACTTATTTCACTTAGTATGATATTCTCAAGATCCATCCATGTTGTCACATATGGCAATATTTCATCTTTTCTTATGGCTGAGTAGTATCCCATTGTATATATGTACCACATCTTCTTTATGCAATCACCTAGCAAAGGACACTTCAATTGTTTCCATGTCTTGGCCACTATGAATAATGCTGCAATGAATATGAGGGTGCATATGTCTTTGTGAATAAATGCTTTCAAAATTTTGGGTAGATACCCAGAAGAGGGGTTACTCGGTCATACGGTAACTCTATTCTTAATTTTTTAAGAAACCTCCATACTGTTTTCCTTAGTAGCTGTACCAGTTTACATTCCTACCAGCAGTGAGTAATAATTGTTCCTTTTCCTTCACAGCCTTTCCAATATTTGTTATTATTATCTTGTTGATAATAGCCATTCTAATAGGTGTGAGGTGGGTATCTCATTGTAGTTTTGATTTGCATTTCTCTAATAGCTAATTAAGTTGAGCATCTTTTCATATGTCTGTTGGCCATTTGTATGTCTTCTTGGAAGAAGTGTCTGTTCAGGTCCTCTGCTCATTTTTAATTGGATTTTTTTGGTGTTGAGTTGTAGTTTTTATCTGAACAAAGAGTTTGTATCCAGAATAATTTAAATATTTTTTAGAGAGGGATGCATAGCCTTATCATAATGAATATTCTGACAGCATAGTCTATTTTAATAAGGTTTTGTTTCATTTTATTTGTGCAAATATTTTTTTAGATGAGTAACCAACTAAACAGGGAAATATGACTTAAAATTAAATGCTTCCTGACATTTTATAACTTGTTTGCTAAAAATGACCCTCCCCATCATAAATGGCTGAGCAAAACTCTCACTACAACATCAAAATAAAGTATATGATGATTTGAAGTACATTGCTAAGCCCCACTGCCAAAACCATGTCCCCGCAACTAGCCTTTGCTCTTTTGAAAGATCATTAATGAGGGTCATTTCTCTGGATTAAGGTTTTCTGTTCAGCAGGTCCTGAGAGAGTGCAGAAATGGCCCCAGAGATTGCTGACACATTTCTCTATCGGAACCTATCTATTTATTTTTTATCTTATTACTAAAATTTGAAATTATGGAGCAAAATATAAATACTATTTTGGGTATGGTACATAACAACAGAGAAGTCTGTGAGGTTCTCTGACAGGAATAAATGTAAGCAAAAATATATTTTCACAAGTGCAGATGGGTGTGGATAAAAGGAAACTGGAGGGTGGATGTGAGACTTGATGGAGTGAGAGAGGCTAACTACCCTTCTGAGGTGACCAGGATACGATAGGGGCTTCCACGGCAGTGGCACAAGACTGTGAGGAATGTGAAAAACATGTGTAAATGACTAAAGAAGAGAATGGGTGGAAAGAGTAATAATTGCATTAGGGAAATGAGAGTCTGTATCTGTACCCAGACCCGTGAAGACTGGATTCTGGGAAGGCAGCCAAAGTGGCTGTGTTTTTGGCAGTTCAAGCCAGAGCGATGGGAAGCCATATACACTTTAAATTAAGCATTGACTGCAATGGGCCAGGGTGTTTGAGATGCTGGACGGTTATCACATGATACTTGTTCCCTGTCACAAAACCACAAATATTAATTTTAGAAAAAAATGAATTTGTTTAATATGAAATAAGGTGTATTCATTAACATACAGAAGTGGGTCAAATTTCTATTTATAAAACAGAAATTAATTCTAGGTAATTCTAGCCTCCCAAAAAAATAACAAGTAACAAGTTGAAGAAAACAGCTAGTGGTATCTACATGATTTGGGAATAAATTGAGTCAGATCTGAAATTTTGCTGTATAATTTCCCCTCCCCTGTACTCTTTGTTTTTAGGGGCACCCAGGTATAGTAGACAGAATACTCTTTAGTGGTCAGCAGACATTGATTCAAGATGTGGTCCTTTTATATTTACTGTCTCTTGGCTTTAGTATCTTTGCCTGTAATATGAGAGTTGCTTTAAGCCAGAGATTTGCAACCAGTATGCCACAAGAATTTTTAAAATATGCAAGATCTATTTAGTCAGGGACACTGACCTTTTTTCCCTTAGATTGTCACGTTAAAAAAATGACCACAGCCAACACAACAATAGCTATTGGGTGTGAATGAATCAAAATTAATTATATGTAATTTTTGTCAGAATGACAAAAAATGTATTTTTTGGTGTGCCGCAGAATTTTAGTCATTAGTTTATGTGTGCCATGAGATAGAAAAGGTTGAAAAATCTCGCTTCTCTGAGTGGTTTCATATGTCCCTTTTCCTGTAAGGTCATCAACTTATTAAAATTTTAGTATTTTATTTTTTTGCCTAAGGAACCTTTTCAAACACTCACTTTTAATTACCTATGATTCTTTTTCTGCATGGCGTTAAAACCCTTTGTGCTGTGAATTTCTTGTTTAATTTAAAATATTAAAAGAAACATCGTCTGTCCACCACGCGGGCACTCTCACCATTCACTGCTCTAAAGGTCATGGAAGTTGCCTGCTGGACTCCTTTCCTCTGGCATCAAACACTCCCTTTCAACTTGGCGGTAGAAGGCGGCCTCATTCTCAGCTGAGAAAAGCTAGCAATCGGCCCTTGCCTCTTCAGGTTTAAAGATCTCCACGGCACCCACGCACTGAGTAGCATTGTATGATGCCCGACCCTACCTTAGAGAAAAAGTGCAATTTGGCTGCTTTTGTTTAGACTGTTTCAGATATTGAAGATGATATTCATGGGGATTATCTCTACACAAACCTACAACCATAAAGAAAAGAATGCCTTTGTTAGCTTAGGAATTATTTTGCCTTTGGGATTTAATGTAGGAGGCACAATTCTATGAGACAAAAGTCTTTTTTTCTCACTCCTGCCCTGATTATCATGGAAAGGACGACAGTGCCATGTGTCCTCAGGGACTGTGTATCTGAATGCATTATTGGGAATTGAAAAGGAACAAATATGTTCCAGTCTGGAGCTTAATTTTTAATCTCTTTCATGTGCATTTTGTTAGAAATTTATCTCATGGTTCATCTCCTTTTTAGGTTAATGGTATATTTATTTTTATAGTCATACACACACACAAGAGGTTTCTCAACTCTGCTGAAAACAAGTAAACACATATATTTGGCCTACTTTTCATTTGATTAAGGTATGCATGCACCTAAACTTATTCTAAGCCATAATTTAGGTCAATGAACATTTTTCAGTTCACCTCAGAAGTTTCCGTTCATGTAATGATTGTGGGTACCGAACTCTGCTGGATTTGTCTCTTATGTGTAAGTATACACAAATATCTATTACACGCATGCATTTAGGGGGAGAGTCCATGAAGTGTGGCAATGATAGTTTTAATAGACAATAGTATCATATTTATAAATACTCAAGCCTAGGGTAGTCAATGTGTGTGTTTGTGTGTGTACTTCAGTTTACCATAATCACAGTTGTTTATGGTGATTTTTCGGTGAACAATCCCTAAAGCTTCCTCTTTTCCTCCTACCCTGTCACCTCTAAACTCCTCCACCTGACCGTTTGGGCCATAGCTTATCCAGTCCCATTCTAACTTAATCCTACCTTTCCCAGTATATATCAATACTTGCAGCTATCTATGGTCATGCAGATGTCTTCCTGTGCCACAATACAAGATGAGTTTGTCACATAGTACTCTAATAATTGTTTTACATGTATTTTATTTTATTTTATTTTATTTTATTTTATTTTATTTTATTTTATTTTATGTCAGACCACTCTGGTTCTTTGAGGGTAGAAACAGGTTTTTTTCATAACTGTATTCCAAGAACCTTGTATAAGGGCTTAGTAATTATTTGTAGAAGAAAGAAAGAAAGAAGGGAGAAAAGAGGGAGGAAGGGAGACGGAGAGAAGATGGTAAGAAGGGATGGAATATCTTTTCCTCTTTCTATCTCTTCTTTGTTGTACACACTAGATAATTTTAGAGATGTATTTTATTCCTTCAGGTAATATTCAATCCATTATCTACAGTAATGTCTACATAAAATACTTTCTGATTTCCTTGCTATCTCTTAAAAGTCTATTCCTCCTTCATGATCCTAATAAGGCCCCACTTATAGCAGTAAAGCTTTTTCAGCAGCACCTCCTCAGAAGTACCTGTTCCTTCTCTGATTTCCCGTGGTACATATTTTGTGCGAATGAGTGTGTGGGTGTGCATGCACATGTGTTTGTGGGCATGTTGGTGGGTCTGTATGGGCATATGTATGTGAGTCTGAATTTTTTTTTTGTCCTCATCACAGAAGCTTCCATTCACACTGTCTTTCTCCTAAAAATAGTTTTCATTTCCCAATCCCCAAATACTTCCCTAGCAAGTTGAAGATTTTCTTGTTTAAGTTCTGGCTATTTTGAATTTCTCTCTTCTTACATTTTTTAATAAGGATCACACGCGTGGACTTCTTCTCAGTGTAGAATGTTTGCGGGCATTAAATTTAACTATACCAGAGAAGGGACACATGGGGAAAAACCTAACTTAAACTGGACACAGGAAACAAAAATATGAATTATGAATGGCAATGACACAAATCATTTTTCTTTTGACATGCACAGCTAAATGTATCTTATTTTTATTGTACATTTCCATTGACTTCAGAGTTCACATCACAGAACTTTCTTTTAATATAATTTTTGCCTGTGATTTATAGCAAAGCTGTGTACTGAATTTCAAGTACCCATTACTGAAATACCATATGGATTGACTGCATAATTCAGTGTAATGATTTATGCCAGTAACCTCTGGCCTAGAAGCCTATTTCATTTATCTAAACAACTGACACAGTCTTTAAAGAAATTGAGCACTTACTGAATTTGTATAAGGCCGCTTAGTGAACCTTACTGTAATTTCCATTGTGTTATATGACCTGACTAATATGCTTGACAACAGATTTTTAAAAATGAGTTATTTACATTTTAGTATTTTCCTCTTGCAGGTAGCAAAAGATGGTAGTCAGTGAGACCAAATCGTTGCATTTTAATCATTTCTAATACATTTGAATAAAATATTTGATTTGGAACAAAATTAGGCAGAGGTTTTTTCTTTTTATTTTAACTGTATCCCATATGCTAAAAATAAAATATTTGAAAACTTAGGGTTTTTTTCACCTGAAATTGAGTTTATATATGGAATAAAATATCTGAGACCCAGTCAGCCAGTTAACTTGAAAATCAACTGCTTCCTTGAGACTCTATTAAAATGTGAAAGTAATCAGTCCTGGGCTTATCTATTATTTTTTGGATGTAAATATGTCTACTTTCTGCATCTGCTGTTTCTTCCTTTTTCTTCTCTTATTCCTGTGGTTTTAAGTTTTATATTGTGAGTTCACCTTCAGTGAAGGGCCTTTTTCTAAAGAAGTTTTATGCATTCTCAGTTGTGGTAGTTTCCTTTCAGATCTCTCTGAAATGTGCTCACATTAACTCACAAGATGTTACTGGTCTTGAATTAGTTTCATATGATTTTTATCGTTCTAAAAAATTATACTTAACTTAGTATTGCTACATATTTGAATTGGTAAAGGATTTCCACATCAGCTTGGGCCATATTGCTAATTGTGGCCCAAGAATACAGTTCCATAATACAGAATACAGTATGGAAAAGCTCATATTAGCGCAAAACATTCAAATAAAAAATGACCTAAAGTCCCATATGATAAGTTCAGTAATGAATTATAAATTATAAACTTCGATTGTATATTATTGTACATGACTATATCTATGGCAGGGGTACACAGGTGCATGGAACACTAATAGGTATAATAATCCTGACTTTATAGAAATACTGTGAAATAACCTATTGAGAGAAGCTTAGTGCATGTATTAAAATCTGAAAGCCTAATATGATAATAATGCTGTCTAGCCTTCTTAGGTAGGCCTATTCTAGGCTGGAGTAAAGACACATTTCAAAAAAGTGATAATAATAATTGTAAGTTTTGGTCAAGCAAATTACGGTCTCCTACTTTCTTGATAAATACTGATTTAAAAGATCTTAATATAGTTTGTGATATAGTGAGTGATATAAAAAGTCTCTAATACATTAAACAAAATAACAAATATAGGAAATTTCTATTAATTAGAATAAAATATTTTAACAATAGAGTCACAAGGGTCAAAAAAGCAATGTTACTGAAAACCCATTCTGTGTCAGACAGTACAGACTTTTTTATAGTCATTATTTTCTTTAGTCCTCACAATCACCTCTTTCTACAGATGAGAAAACTAACCCAAAGTCGAATATTATTAAACAGTGGTGTTGATTTTCAAAGTAGGCTTTTTCTAAAACCCAAAATCTCTGTTTTTCTAAAATATAATGCTTCTTAATAGAATAATGTTTTGTTTTTTTAAATTTTATCATAGCATTTACTAAGATAAGTAGAAGTTGATGAAAATTATTATTTTTCTCTTTCTTAATTGAAATGAATCCCCAGATTGACAGTGTTGTTAAGTTTTCATTTTATTATAATATTCTGGGTCTCTGAACAAACAATGTAGATACGACTGTCAATAAAAGCAAATTTGTAAACACGACATATACATTTTAGAATCATAGATGAGCAATATGGGTTAGAAAAATTGCTTGTCATACTTGGGATTTTTTAATGCTTTTTTATAAATGATGCTTTATTTGTTTTAGATTTTACGGTTCAGTTAATGTAGTCCCCAACTGATCCAAAATTTTAAGAAAGTGGTACCCAATTTGCACATATCATAGTCTCCTTATGAATGTTAAAAAACAAAAATAGAAATATGAGAAATGTTGGTAATGAATCAATTAGTACACTGATGAAGTAAATGTCTGCGCTTTTCTTCTCTCTGCTGCCAATGTCACCTCGGTGAACGACGCGAAGTTCATGCTGACCTTCACATTTAAATTGGAGGGTGACAGGAGCAGTAAAAGTAGGGCCAATAGAGAGAGAGGCTGACTGTCGGGTAAGAATATGGACTTCTGAATACTGGGACTCGGTGGCAGCGGCTGGGTGTCTAGGCGCAGAAGTCCCCCTAAAGACTGAAAATAAAATTAGGAAAGAAGTTTTGGTGAGAGCTATGTGTAATATGAAGTCTTGTGCTTGTAAATGATGACATGGTAATGCATACAATTACCAAAGAAAAGTCTGACAGAATAGTAACAACAAGATGAATCCAAGATCTTGGACAATTCTAGTTTTCTGAGTTGAGAGGGATAGAGGTGGGGAAAAAAGAGAATAAAAGAGATACTAGAGACATGTTAGAAATAATAACTGGAAGAAGGAAGAGGGGAAGGCGGAGGAGTGGTTGACTGAGGAACAGCATTGTGCGAAGTTCATCACCCTGCTCATGAACTGACTCTATGCTAAGCTTACCGAATGCACACAAACAATTGTGAAATAAGTATCATTATTCCCATTGGTGAAAATTTATGTCCACAGAAGTTAAGTAATTTGCTAACGTTCTTAAGAGCACACAGTTAGCTAGCGGCAAAGTCTTGATTCAAATCTAGTTTTTGTAGCAGCAGAACCCAAGATGTTAGCATTAAAATAGAGGAGAAGAAAAAAAACCTTTGCTTTTGGAAGGCAATAAAGAAAAATTAAAATGTGAAACATTTGCAATCATCAAACATTTTCAAAATCAAGGCACATTGAGACTTTGCAATCAATCATGTGTTTGATGGGCATCAAAGTGACCTAAGGCTTCCTGGGCAACAGAGGTAAGAAAAAGATAATGGGGACATTTTGAAATGGAGAAGAAAAAATTCAAATCAGATATTTTTTCAGCATCACTGTTCCTCAACCCTTTCCTGTGTTTTCTCCCCTAAGAACTTGTACATTAGTCATTCTCCCTCCTCATAGACTCCTTTCTTAAGTGTTCAGCTTTGGCAAAGTCTGCCTTATAACAAAACATTATCTTTTCAGTTCGGTTGCCTGTTTTGTGCTCTCACAGACTGCTTTAATCCCCTTACCTCCGGGGGCGGTATTGAAAACTCAAAAGTATATCGCATTCTTCTTCTTTTCTTACCATCTTAGAATTATGGAGGTGGCAGGACAGAGACTGCCACTGGAAAAATGAGTAAATGTTTTGAGTTGAGGTCTTAATTTTAGTGAAAGATTAGAACTTTAGAGAAAAATTGGGTTTATTCACAGTAGAATGGAGGAGGTACCAAGAACCTGAAATGAACTCTATGGGAAACATGATGCTATATACTGGAAAATTCACCCTTGAGTAGAAATCAGGGATATCAGCAGTGAAGGGAACAAACTTTGCAGTTAGAGGGCAAGCACGTATTAATCATGAGGAACATACTGGGGAAATAGATAGAAACAGTAGACAGAGATTCCAGTGGGAATATTTGCATATTAGTAACATTTACTCACACCCCCACCAAGAGACCAGGTTCTACAGCTCTAATATGGAGAAACTGAAGAAACAGTCCTAAGGACAAAACCAGGGATATAGGACATCGGGGATATATATACTAGAAAACTATAAATTTATTTACTATAGATTTTCTTGTTTTATAGAATCACAATATTCTTAATGTTAATTAAAAGTTATAATTTTTTTTTTACCACATAGCTTTTCCTCCCATCTCTTCCTTCTTCTATTCATTCAATTTATTTACTTATTGAATAGAACCATACCTCAGCGTTTACTTCAAGTTTAATGTTCTAATGCTCCTACATCAGAGTAAGAGACAATGAAAGTGCTGATTTGGGCTGTTACTACCCCCAAATCAAAGCAATGGCCTGAACAATGATCAGTTCTTTCTTTGTAATGTCATTTTTCAGTGGATAATTTTAATATATTTCAAAGATATCTCTCTTCTTAGCTATTGAACATTCACCTTCAAGAGCTATACAGTCTTCTCAATTATATGTCACTACTCTAAATAGAATGCAAAGGTAAATTTTACACTAACACTTCATATTCCAAGGCAAAGTTATCCAAAGAATATGTCCAAAATGTACAAGAAAAATGCTAGCAAAACTAATTACAAATTTGCTATATTTTAGGACAGATTAAACAGGCAAAAAATATGCAAAGCTGTAATGTTTTCAATGTGTTAGCAAATTAAAAATTATCTCGAGAGGGAAAAGCCAAAGGACAAATATCAGTATAATTTCCAAAGGCTACATAAAAATGATTTCCATATTTGAAATACTAATTTAGACAGAGACATGGGTGAAAACAGGGGGAAATGCACTTTCTTAAGCAGTGTCTCCCCAGAATTACAGGATGAAAATTCAGTTCTGCACCAACCATGTTAAAATCTTCCAGAAAACTTGTTTCATTTATGATTTTATTTTGCCTAAACAAAGAATAGTTTCATGTTGTGCAAACCTGAGCTATAGCTTGCTAAAACAGAACTCCTGAATTTCCAATTTTATTAACTGGAGCTGAAGTAGAGTTCCCTAGGCTAATGTTATTATCCATGCCCTGGAACAGGACACTGTTGTGAAGTTGGTTTCTAGTCTTGTGTACCTCCATATTTCCTTAGGGGTCAAGGGTTCTAATTTTTTTTTTCTACATTTTTCCTTTGTTTATTCTACTGGTGTTAGCTCCACATGATTGCTTTGCCTACAACTTCTGTAGTGACATGGGGCACTCAAGGAAACTGCAAGTCCACATCAAGGTGGTGGACCACCTTGATCATTCTTTTCAAAGAAGTCTTTGCGATGTCTCACGTTGCTAAGTTATAACTTGCACAAAAGGTGAGGCGGAGGGTAGTGGTCAAATAAAGTGAAAAGAACAACAGTAAACTGCAATTACATTGTGAATTTGTTATACCTCCTTTTCCAGAAAAGTATAGTTCAAGAAAAAGCAATGTCATGATGTTATTTTGTTTCCTACTAAAGTAACTTCTGGGTTTTAGATTTTAAAAGGAATTGGGAGGAAATGAAAGGAGAGGGGTTAGAAATGCTTAGCACTGGAAAAGAGAACTGGTTGAAATTGACAGATCATTTGAGTAGCTCTAGAATGTCATTATGAATCCAGAAATGGTGGAGAAACATAGTTTTATGGAATCTAAACTATAAGCAGGTATAAGAATGAGGTACAAGTCCATTTTTTTTCACTGGGGCACCTAGCACAGAAAGGAGCATTAAGTAGGGCCTTGGTAAAAATTCAATTGGATACCTCTCTCTAGACAAACCCTACAGAATGAGTGTGCTTTTTCTTCAGGTGTCACTGTTAATATTGGGATTTTTAGGCTATGGCCTATGCCTTCCACTCTTTGTTCACAGACACACTCTCCAATTTGCATGCCTTTAAATACTCTCTATGATAATGATTCCCAATGTGTAACCTTCCACTGAACTACAGATTCCCACATCCAACTTCCTACTTGATACTAGTACTCGCAAAGCTAAGGAACACCTCAGCCTAATATCGAATCACTGCAGCTGATACACACACACTAAACCTATATTTTCCATCAATTTTGCCCATCTTAGTAAATGTGACCAATACCCAGTCAGTTATTAAAATCCCAAACCAGCAATCGTCTTTTATCTTTCTTTAACTCAATATCCACAACCAATTCATCACCAACCCTGCCATCTCTACCTCCGAAATGTATCCCAGATTCAGCCACATCTATCCAATTTTCCTCATCTCCAGGTACACTTTAGTCTAAGTTGCCATAAGCTCTTGCCAGGAAAGTTTCAAAACTAATCAGTCAGTTTTTACTCTCCTCTACTTTCCATTTTCCAGAGTAGCCACAGGAATGTTTAAAACAAAATCAAATAAGCTCACTCTACTTCTTAAAGCCCCCTGTGAATTCAGTTGTCCTTAGAATAGAATCCAAACTTTGCAGCATGACCTGCCATGCACTCTAAGATCTGGCCCCCACCTACCTCTCTTACTTTATCTTTGACCACTCTCTTCCTGCTTGCTAGATCCCAGTGATGCTGGCCTTTCTATTGCTTGAATATAGATTTGCATAAGACATTATGTGTTCATTATTCCTTTATATAAATAGCCTGTCCTCTTGTCTGTCTGTCTAGTTTTGTGTTATTCGGGCCTAAGCATCCAGTCTGCACTACTCCTTTAAGCCACATTACTTGTTTCATTTCCTTCATTTCACTAATTGCTTGAAAATATGTACTTTACTTCTTTATCTGTGTATTTGCTTTTAGTCTTCCCTGTCTTTCCATGCTGCAAGAAAGAAGTAGGAAGCATGTCTACATGGGTACCACTGTATCTCTAGGGCCTATGACAGTGCACAGCACACAGCAGATGCTGAAGTATTTGTTTAATAAACGAGTTTTTTAAAAAGTAAAGTGTGCCTTGTTCATTTTAACCCACTATTTTATTTTCTTGATATTGCACAATTGTTGATTGCATTTATCACATGGTTGACATATTTTTCATAATGCGAAATATTTAATTAAGGGAACAGGGAGCAACAGGATGATCTTTTTATGTAGGTGCCTGGAGGTGTTGAGAGTGATGAGGCGCACAGCATTCTCAAAATCTAAGAGAAACATGGACAAAAGGGGGAACAAAAAAGTAAAAATCTATAGCTTTGATATTTTGGAGCATAGTTGAAAATGTAGGGGAACTAACAATCCTCCTTTTCCTGGGGCTGTCTGGGAGGGTGGATTCCTTGAATTTATAACTTAGTTTTAAAACTAGGACAGGTAGCTCACCTGAGTTGAAACTAAGAGCTTTTTCCCTTGCTACTTATGTTTTCACTACCTTCTACTTTTTTTAAAATCTGCTTCCAGAAGTGACACCATTTGAAAACTGTGAAATGACTTGGTGTGTTTTGAAAACTGGACAGAAAAGAACCTGTAAGACTTCTTCAGTGGAATTGGGAGAAGAGCAAGCGGGTGACATGAGAAAGTGATTAGGAAGGGCAGAACCTGGGAAGAAGAGGAAGGAGAGTACCAGAATCTCTGTCTTTAACAGCGGGTTAAGTTCATTAACATTTGTTGGAGGAGATCATCAAGAGGAAATGATTGCCCCATTGACCCTTGAGTAGGACCTGGCAGTCAGAGACTCCACATTCCCTCTCCCATCCTTGGAATGTTCCAGAGCCTTTTCAAAGACACGGCCTTGAGAGAATAATGTGTTATTGAGACCATCGGGACATTATACATGACTGAACCCAGTTAAGGGTTCTTCATAAACTTTTAAAATTCTGACAGGTGGGTGCAGGACTTTACTCATTTTGTAGTTGCCCAAGATAAGCCTCCTATGTAAGTTTGCTTGCTGGTGAAAGCTGCCACCTTCCAGTCTGGAGCGGCCTGTCTCTTTCCTCAGTCTCTCTGGCCCTGATGTCCAGGGGCCAGTTTCAGATTACACCTGGGGAACTCTTGAGACTGCAGGCCAGCATGTTTATTGTGGTTACTGATATAACATATTTGTGTTTATTTGTATCATTTTGTTTTGTGTTTTTTAACTCACTCAGCCATTTCTATGTATACTTTTTGTAGTTTCTTTTCTTTTTAATCAATTTGGATATTATACCTTCTATTTGCCTTTTTTTCTTTATTATTACCTTTAAATCTTAATGCATATACACCACTGAACAAAGTATAAAGCTAATTAGTATTTTCATGCTTCTCCCAAATAAGAGATTTATAACACTTTAATTATAACTCCATCTACCAGTATTGTACATGTTAAAGGTACCTTGTATTTTTAGTCACTTCGGTTTAATTTAACTCCTAATTGATTATTGATCTTGTTATATTTTCATGTTTTTATACTCATTGATTTTTTTAGATTTACCTACTTGTATTAGTTTGTTTACTCACCATTCTTACTTTGTGAATTGTTTCTTTTCCCTAAATTATATCCTTTATTTATTTTTTAATCTTCACCTAAGGATAGGTTTATTGATTTGTGACAGAGAGAAAAGCAGGGAGAGAGAGAGAGGACATCAACTGGTTGCCTCCTGTATGCACCCTAACTGGGGATTAAACCCACAGCCTAGGTATTGAACGCACAGCCTTTTGGTGTACTGGACAATGCTCAGACCAAATGAGCCACTCAGCCAGGGCTAAATTATACCCTTTAGATTACTCTCAATAGAAGTATGTAGTAGAAACAAGTGCTGTGGGTTTTTTCCTGGAAATTTCTTTTTATCCTTTATTAATACATTAGCATATAGATAGGAATTTATTAATATAATACTGTAGGTTATTTCCTCAGCACTTTTGAGTTATGATTCTTCTGTCTTACATCTTTTGCTATTGTTGAAAAGTTTGCTGTAAACCTAATTTAGTTAAGTTTAAATACCTATTTTGTCTTCTAGCTATTTTTAAGTTTGTGTTTATGTTTGTCTGGGAGGTAGATTTAATTGTATTTGTCTTTTTTGAGATTTATTTAGCTTCCTGAAGACAGAGACAGAGAGTGAGACATAGATTTGTATAGGTATATATCATATAATAGCATATATGTGATAGCACAATTCTTGAACCTTTTTCATATATTATTCTTTTAAGATTACTTCTTCCTAGTCTCTTTCTGGATCCTATGAGACAAATGTTGGATTATCTCATTCAGTCTTTATGTTTCATATGCTCTCTCTTATAATTGATTTCACCTTCATTTCTCTGGCAATATGGATAATTTCTTTAGTTCTATGTTTCTATTAACTTTCTTTAGTTATGTTTAATATATCTGTTTACTTAGATTCAATGATTATATTTATGTTTTAAAAATTTTAAGTGATACTTATTGAAAACTATCTTGTTCTTTTTATAATATATTGTTTCTTTCAAATATTTTTTCTCCCACCTTTTATTTTTAAAAATTTTAAACAATTATTTTATAATCTGTGTTTAGACATGCAATTATATGAATATTTTGCTGTTTCTAATCTTGCTCTTTGATTCTTATACTGACTCCCACTCAAGAGTTCCTCCTGTGTTTTCTAATTATGGATTTCAGCTCCTGCATAGCAGGGCTTTATATTTGTAATTTCTAAATGTCCTTGGTAGAGGGCGGACTTTTCCAGAGTGGTACAAACCCAGGAATGCTTTTTTGTCAAATATTCTCTGTGGAATTTCCCTGATCTTGTCAATAGTATTAATCAAACCCCAAACTGTGTAATATTTTCAGGAAAAACTTTTGAACTTCTTGTCCTTGAAATCCCAAGGCTCTTAGCTAAGATTGATAAATGTCACATAGAACCAAAAGATCAGTAAATCTGTATGTCATTTCTACTTTTAGCTTCAATTTTGACCCCGAAAATTCCCTAAATATATTTCATTCATCTTTTGAATTTCAAATAATATTTTTTATGTTTTATCCAGTTTAAAAAAACTTATAGTAAGATTGTTGGTTTATATTTGATACATCTTTTTTGAAATAGAGCTATTTTAATTTGTGTTTCTATTTTAGTTCTGTAAGTAAAGATAAAGAGCTCACAACTCTTTGTGACTGAAGTAAGAGTTATTTGTTCAGGAGAAAAAAAGTAAGACTTCATATTTAGCCTTCCCCCTTTTTTAACAAAGTAAGTCTATTCTAGGCTCCAGGCTGGTTATGGAATATATGTAGTTAGGCTCAGTCATACCAATTCCCTTTCATTTTCATTTTTTTCCTATTACCACTCATTTTCTGCCATTCAGCCCAAGCCCTGGATTCACTCATGACTGATATGAGAAAAAAAGGACTGAAGTTTTGGTATGAAGGAAAGGAGATGCCAAAATAAAGAGAAATCTGATAACATTAGAAAGAAGAGAATTCCTCTGACCACCGATGTATATTCTATATTTGTACATGTGTAAACATGTGTGTGTCACAACAATAGAAAGTGAGATAGAATTCATATAATGTTTATATACTATATACTCATGTATGTATTTCAATGATATTATGGGAATTTAAGAATTTCATTGCTAAAATAACTTTCTATACTCAGAGTGGTTACCTACTTGCCTTTGTTTTTCATAGTTATTTTTATAATTGGTTCCACAGTAAACATAGAAATAGCTGGCTTATTCCTACCACCTGCCTAGTACAGATATACAAGGAAGACAATAATATATATTTAATTTCTTCTTCACTTTATTTTCTAACAAATCATAGCATCATAATATCAGAATGATATCCAACTTAGTATTCTGTTCCTGCATTCAAACACCATGGTTCTTTTATAGAAAATTGATACTCTTTATGCAAATTAAGTGGTCAAATATGTGGAGGTGAATGGCTAATTGCAATTGTTATTTGAATCAATTTGCCTATGAAAGATCCTCACAAAACTTCTTTTAAGAGAAAATTTTTGTAGGTTCATGTACGATCCATAAATGATTTTATTTGGGATAACTTTATTCTTACACTCTTGCCAGCATCTCTGGAGTCAAAACAAAATCTTCAAAGTTTTTGATAGGATCTTTCTTCTTCTCTCAATCCATTAGTTACCCATTTAGTAAGTTGTCTCTTTTATATGGAAGGATTTTCATATTTTGTGATGCCACTATCAGGACTTAATCAAGATGCAAAAGAAAAAAAAAGGCACGAAAAAATACCTGGCAAATAATAAAGAAAAAAAAACTTGGATTGATGAAGTTAGTGAATTAGATGAACAGGCTAGAAATTATAAATCATTGAAAAAATGGTACTAAGAACTAGAGGGTTGGATTGGTCCTGTACTTTGGCAAGTCCAATCGCATGTAAGTAAAATTCCATTTTTTTAATAATCAATTTAAGAAAGAGGGAAAGGGGCAGGGAATAGAGAGATCATTTTGTTTTTCCACTTACTTATGCATTTATTGGTTAATTCTCGCATGTGCTCTGAGAGGGGATGAAACCCACAACCTTGGGGTATCAGGACGATGCTCTAAGTAACTGTTATTTAAAATTTTATTATTTAATTCAGTAATAATCTCTCTTGATATTTAATATATTATATGAAAATAATTAAAGAAGTCTTTAATAAAATGAATGGGTAGCCGATTTATAATCATCTGAGAACTATTTTGAGGCCTAAAGTGATTATGGACCCAGAAGGAAAATAAAGGATGCAGCCTTGCGATGTGTAACATGCCTGCGTGCTTCATATTGTCATAATCTGATTTGGCGCAGTTAACTCGGTCAGGAGTACACAATTACCAACAAAGCAGTTATAATTTCATTCTGCATAAGAAGATAGATTCTCTGTTTTAAGATGATGCTGCTAATTTCATTCTTGCTGCTGGGGTGACTGTGTTAATGGTTCAAGGCAAACATGTCATTTTCCTTCAAAACAACTAATTTCAAACACATGCTTTGCTAATAGAGGTCCACTAAGTATTGTCACCTTTCTGTGCAACATTCAAGCCTATAAAAATCTTAAATATAAAAGTAATGTATCCCCATATGATCCAAAAATCTTTAAGAACTTGTCTAAAAAGTCAGTTAACAATAGAAGAAAATTTTAACTTTAATTCCTTGATTTATTTTTATGAAATTAAAAATGTTTCATTCATAATGGATATCACTAATCCTTTAAAATTCAATATTTATTCAGCAAAAAAAAATGTGCAATGCAACTATTGTTCTCTTAAAGGATGATAGATGAGCATAAGAAAAATGTACACAGCATGTTATCTCTATATTAAATGCATTGTTCCCTTTAGCTCAGTCACCATCTTCTCGGCCGTTTCCATGACAAAAGCATAGCAGCCAGTCAGTCTTCTTCATTAGCAAAAATGGACAGGGCAAGGCATAAATACCTCTATCTATAAGATAGTATCTGACAAGCACTGTAGTAGAGGAACAAAATACCCTGGGGACATCTAGAAAGAGACAAGTATTTCCTTCTCTGGATATCCAGATAGCTTCATTGAGATGTTAATTGATCCAGCCCTAAAGAGTAAGTAGAAAGAATATGGAGGCAGGGAAAAGGGGGTAAACCAAAACACTGTTTTAAAAAAGAGAGTGTATATTTAAGATATGGTGTGCCTATAGGGCACAAGGGGAGATAGTTGGAAATGAATCTGAAAGGTAGAGTGAGGAAGCTTTGGAGAATTATACAATAGATTCTTTCAAAGGTAGAATAGAAGCAGCTGACTGAACACTATGCTAAATACTTTAACTTTTTTGGCAAGAGTTATAGACAGCAGAATTTTTGAGCTTGGTAAGGTGATTTATATGGCATTATCAAAACTGTATTAGGTTAAGTAATTTCACAATTGTGTCTATGCCAGGACCAAGATTACAGTATACAGTAGCCCTGTATTCCTGTCTACCTTTTAACCTTCAGCACTAGAAGAAAATATTGATGTAATATATGCATATGCCAGTGAGTGTATACAAATGACTTTGAAAAAACAATCAGTTATCTTATTTGGACCTAAAATGGTGGGGATGAAACACTTTCATTTGAAATAACTACATGACTAAGATAAGACAAGGTATTTTTATTGCTTATTTAATTTTGCTTCTGTACATATATTCACAAAATGTGTTTGAAGACAATTTGAATGTTTTTGGTCGTTTTATGATTGCAATATCAAAATAACAATTTTGCTGTTTCAGATGATGGTGCCCGTCAATTAACTGAACAACTGTGGTAAGTTAGTTTTTCTCTTCTCAAATCTGCATAGAGTGCTTTTTTCCTTCTAACATTCAAAAGGATTTATGTTGTCTACAAAATGTATAAAAATGTGAACACTTACATGGACTGAAAGTAAGGTATGTCCTAAAGTAAGCTGAATTTTTTTCAGAGATGTAACCCTTTTCTTTCTCCCTCCCTCCCTCCCTTCCTCCCTCCCTTCCTTCCTTCCTGTCTTTTTCTTCCTTCCTTCCTTCCTTCCTTCCTTCCTTCCTTCCTTCCTTTCTTTCTTTCTTTCTTTCTTTCTTTCTTTCTTTCTTTCTTTCTTTCTTTCTTTTTCTTTCTTTCTCTCTCTTTCTCTCTCTTTCTCTCTCTTTCTCTCCCTCCCTCCCTCTCTCCCAACTTCCCTCCCTCCCTTCCTCCTTCCCTCCCTCACTCCCTCCCTTCCTTCTATGAGCCAATGTTGGAAATTACAAAGTCTCCTGTACATGTATACCAGAAGTCTAGGGAGGGCTACTCTTTTCCAAATGTTCTCGATATCACATGCACCATCTGCTTGCCCAGGGATGACCCCAACAAAACACCCAAATGGTCACACCATCAAAGGGAGCAGAGTATCTTTTTAAAGAAATTTAGAGTTATTTAGACATTTGGCACAAAGCAGCAGATGTTTCTGTCTTTGCTGTCCTTGTTTAATGGAGGTATTAACGATAAAGTTATGATGTACACCCAGGCTGATTTTCTTTTTCTAGTTTCAAAGCTGATTAAATTCAGCTTATTTTAATTGAATGATCATATTGAGAAGGAGAAATCTAAAGATAGTTTTCTTGTTATGCTTGTGCTGTGGCTGTACTCCTTTTGGGGATGTCTATTGGGTAATTTTCCATCTAGGAGAAGAAAATATGTTATTAAATATTGTGGAAAATGTAATAATGGTAGTAATATTACTGGTGAAATGCGTTCTTTTGTTGTATTGACAGAAAAGAATTTCAAACAACACAAGTATAAAGTTTAAACATGGTTGCAGGATTTTATTGGGGTTAAGGGAAATAATATACCCTCAGGGCCGCAGAGGGCAGGCAGACTCTATCAGCAACTGCCCCAAAGCTTCAGTTAATCCTCCATATGTTTTCTTCATTCTCAGTAATAATCAAGGTGCCATTCAAACAATCCAATCCAATTTCCTGATTCTTCCTGGACTTGAGTCGGGCCCTCCTGACCAATCCTTTTCTGGGACCTACTGGGGTTCCGCACCCTCTATCCAAACCGATTCCCTTTCCAGTTTTCCCAGACTATTCTCTGCTTCTTTGTGTTGCCATTTTGGCTCTCTGTGCACATGTTCAAAGGTAGATACAACTCCCCCTGTTCCATCTTGATTTCTATTTCACATATCAAAAAGTTCTGTTACATCCTCTGGTTTCCACTGCACATGTGCTCATCAGAGGAATTTTCCTCTCCTCCCTTCATAATCCAGTACTGGGCCAGAAACAGCCCTTGGGAGACTTCCTGACTCCACTCCGAGAATTAAATCTCTTTGTCAGCAGTCCCCTGGAGTGTGTGAGTCTATAAATGTATAGCTTTCTAGTAAGCTTAATGGAATGCTGTCCTAATATCTGATTCAGCTTCCCAGTTTATTAAGTTTAATATCTTAATCCCTTTGCTCCCTTCTTATCAATAACTAACTATCTATACCAACAGTAATAGAATATTTGCTGCAGTGGTGTGCTGATGGAAGGAAGGAAGGAAGGAAGGAAGGAAGGAAGGAAGGAAGGAAGGAAGGAAGGACGTAAGGAAAACTTTTCCTTGGCAATCCATTTGGCATTTTAGGGTGTTCTGCTTCTTCTCTTTTTTAACTAAAAAAGAGGGAATTATTTTAAACTATAATATGTCACTGGAGATGTTTATTTTGTTTTCATAGTGTTTCAGCTATTCAAACTGCCAATCAAAATTGCTATCAATTAGAAAAGTAATATTTTGTCTTTACACTTTAAGTAGTTGCAAGAAATATTTTTAGTGTTTATATTCGTAGTGAAATACCCAGTACTTACTGGCACAAATTATTGTTTTTCTCTATTATTCTTACAAGAAGAAAAAGAATTTATGTCTTAACTTACGTAATTGCCTTAGATTATTATAATGATTCATTGAAAACTAAGATGAGTGGGTGTACTTGGTATCAACCTAATTCATTTTGGGTAAGTTGGTATCCTTTTTTTTCTATCGTGGGAGAATAAACCAACATATTTGTGTATTTACTATATCGGGAACTGATATTTTCACGGACTCTCTTTGTATTGTCAGACCTATAAGGAAACTGCATCAGGTTGTTACTCATCTTACTTTCTGGAGATTTTTCTAGTTTAGAGTAGGTTGAGAGAAAGTGTTACCATTTTTCTCTCTTATTCAACTGCAATGGGGAAAAAGTTATGAAAGAGTGACTCTATATAGCATAGACTAGGCTGCTTGGTAAAATAAGACATGGCCAGAGTGTGAGATGGTTAGTAAGAGGATAAGAAAAAACTGGTGGTATAAGAAACTTTTATGAAGAGTTTGGATATAAAAGAGGAATGGAAAACTGTATGGGATGCTATTTGAGGTTTTATTTAGGGAAGAACAAATGTTGGAGGAAAAAGTAAAGTTTTACTGCATATTATATTAGTGCTTTTCAAACTTTAATGTGCCTATGAATCACCTGGTTGTCTTGTGAAAATGCATTATTTAATTCTTTGGGTCTGCAGTATGGCTCTAGAATCTGGATTTCCATAAACTTTTATGTGATGTCAAAGCTGCTGGTCCATGGACTACACTGTAAATAGCAAGACACTATATAAATGACTTTCTCTTTTTGCATCCTATTCAAGGAGTTTCAGTCCAGACATTTCAAGCATTTGATTTGGATTTGATTTACTGTGTAAAGATTGACCTTAAGATTAGAGAAAAATGCCCAGTTTTAGTTCAGCCACAGACAAAAAAGAAGTGGGTCTTTTAGCTCCCAAGGGCTGCTTTCCCTCTCATTAACTGATCAATCCATGGTAATGTGAAGGATCAAGCAAGTGAGCCTGTTGGCATCAAGTTTAAGAAAATGAGATATAAGATTTTATTTAAAAAAATAACTGCTTTTCTAAGATTGCAGTATATTAAAAGGCAATCATATCATCACCTTACAGTAGTCAAATTATTAAAAGTATCAATGGTCATGGGGCTTTTTTAACCTAAAAACAAAAGGCCATAGTGAAAGACAACAAGCTTTTATTTGAGATCCAAATGATAGCTATTTAGGAAGCACTGCTTCTGGCAGAACCCCAAATAATGTTTGGATTAGGAAGTGAAGGCAAGGAGTATTTATGAGAAAGGGAAGGGGGATCATTACATGAATAGAAGACAAGAATTTCTATGGGTGTGAAGCTAAGGCAGGAATTTTTATAGGTGCAGATAAGCTAATAAAGTGATGCTAATTCTAAAGACTGTCTTCAGTTTTCAGCCCTGTAGTCATGTCTCCTTTCCTATTAGCTTTGCAAACAGTTGTTTGGGACACGGTGCTGCTTTAGGCCCAATTCAAAGGTGATGCTACCCAGCTTTAACATTCCAAGGGTTCGAGGAGTAACAGGTGCAAGGCAGTTCCTCATTCTCTGTTCTGAAGTGACTCCATTTATACTATATTTCACAAGTTAGAGAGTCCTAACCATAAGTGGACATTATCATCTTTGCTATGCTTGAAAGTACTTTACTTCTGCCATGAAAACATAATAAAATGTCATTAGTTGTTTTTTTAACACATTCATTTTGACATCAAAAATGTTATCTAGTCTAATTGTTAAGCTTATTCAGATTCAAAGAAGATTAACAAGAAAACACAATAGAAGTTATACTAGGCAGGATAGTTCAGTAAACACAAATAATGAAGCCAAGAGAGCCTAGTTCAGTGGTAGGAGGAAATATGCAAGACTTTCTGGATTGCCCTAGAAGCCTGGAGAAAACCAAGAAAGTAGAAGTTATAAAATCATTCTGAAGTTCTCTGTTCAAACTTTTCCCTCTTGATGAATGTTTCTTCACTCAACATTTATGTCAGAATCATCTGGGGAGTTAAAAAAATAGTTTACACCTGGACCTATACACACCAATCAACTCAGAGTCTCAGGGAGGAGCCTGATTTCAAAAGGTTGATGCCTCAGGAGCTCCCTGATGATTAGAGAAAAATTGGAGAATCATTGTTTTAGACCACATATTATCATCTTTCCTGGCCTTTTTTCAATATCCATATGTATTCCTCTTCTTTAACATTTATGAATATTATTCCATATATCAATAGAGCTCAATATAACAATAAAATAATAATAATAGCTAATCATTATAAAGTGTTTACTATTTGTCAGTGTTATGAGTATTTCATATGCACTAAAACAATCCTAGATAAGTTGGGCTATTCCATCCCCTTTACATATAAGAAAACTGGGACACAGGGAGATTAACTTGCCCAAGTTGACGTATGGTAAGTGGTTGTATTGGGATTCAAACCCAGGCTTTATGGCCCCGCAGCCCATGTACTGCTAAACCATCAATTAATTGTCAGTTGATTCATATACTCAACAAATATTCTGGAGCAAGTTCTAGGAGTAAAGCACAACAATATGTCTGCCTTTTTAGAAATTTCTTTCTTATAGGAGACACAACAGTCAGAATTTGTTTAAAAGACCTTAGAATTCATAGCAAAAAGATATGGGAGTCAAATATGACCTTTCCATTTGCATTCTGAATGATCTTAGCAAATCTCTTTACTTCTTTAGTAATATAAAGAAATAATGTGAAGAGATATCTAAATGAGTTATTTTTATTACTTTACAGCATCACTAACAATAATGAAAGAAGTTTTGTGTGCATGTGTAGCTTAAAACACATATTAATAAAAAACAGGTTTTCCCAATGGTAATGTACACTAAGGGTATTGTAAAAGCACTAGATTTCAAGAAGGTGTTGGTAGAAATGTTAGTTGTGTTGGCATCGGCCATTGGTGATGGTGGTGATGGTAGTGATGGCTGAGAGAATGAAATTAATAGTAACAATTACCATTTGTTAAGCATTAACTATGGCTAAGGCATTGTTCTAAATTCTTTATATTTATTATTTTATTTAATCCACTTCACAATTCTATGAGTAGTATAAATTATCAACTGCCTGTAGAGCTAGAGGATTAGAAAGCTTAAACAACTCATCTAAGTCACATAGCTAAACAAGTAGTGGAGCCTACATTTGATCCAACATGTATTGATTATACAGGGGTGGGAAGAAGTAGTGAATATACAGTTGTGAGTACACAAAACAGAGTTTATTCTTATTATTTATTAATTATTGTATTATTTTCCATATAAACTGTAAACCTACTTTTGCCCACTCCAATATAGTGCTGTGTAACAAACCACCCCATGTCTCTGTTCCATACTGAGTATAGGAACATGTTCCATGTTCCATTTGTTATACTTCATGATTCTGTAGGTTGACTGGGCAGTGATTCTGCTCTACTTGATGTTGGCTGGGATAACTTACGTGACTACTTTCAACAAGGAATTTAAGTGTAGGTCTCAGTTCCCCTTGTGGTCCCTCTTTCTACATAGTGAGTCGTCCTCATGTAGGCTGTTCCCATGATTTTTTTCAGATTATTTTCAGATTTTTTTAGAAGATTAGCTTAGACTTTCATAAATTATGCAGCTTAGTTCCAAGGAGTATTACAAAGGACTATCCTCACTTCAGGTGTCTCAACTTAAAACATGCTTGCTAAAGTCCCATCAGTCAAAATGAGTTAAATGATCAAGACCAGAGTCAACAAAGGAAGGAACCAAAAATGGGGAAGAATGCCTAGAGACATGGTTCAGTCTCCCATACCGGATAGGGCTGACTCCAAGACCCACTGTGCTCTTACTTTATATAGTTTATTCCCTCCTTAGAGAAATTGAAAGTGAACACAGAAAGAACACAGGCCAATTAGTATTGTTGAGTAGACATCATAGACAGAGTTGACCTGAGCTTATTTTAAAAACAGGAAGCACATCTTAGTACTCAAAAGAAAATTTATTATAGAAAATTCAATACTGAGGTGGATGGCAAGGTTCAAACTTGAAGAATTCAGAACTCCTGAAAAGATCTCTCTATAGTCTAATTATCAAATTGAGTCGAGACATAGCTGGCAAAATTGTGACTATTTACACATTGGGTTTCCTACTGTAGGACCCCATTTTCCCAAGACCATGTCTGCATGCAAGTGAACTATAGGAGGGATGGCAATGATGTTACCCACTCACACTACCAGAGTGGACCTCCGCAGAATCCTCAAGCCTGACCCCAAAAACATGCAGAAAAAAACCTGAGTCTGAAGGATTCAGAATGCAAAAGACTCCTACTATTGCCAATGGCCCATCTATATGTAGAGAAACCTATTGATAAGAGTTTGTGAATAACTCTGGGTTTTGAATGGCTTTGTGTCCAATGGGCCTGTCATATGAGTTAGTTAGAAAACAAACAACCCACTTACCCACAGGTTTATTATGGTGGTTATCAATTTTCTCAACCTACTGTACCACACCAGCTTCACTTAGGGCCAAGGAGAAGGAGAATCTTCATGGTCCAACAAAGCCATAAGAATATGAGTTGCGCCTCATTGTTTTTAGGCTACTTTATTTCCTGGAGCTCCAGAGAGAAGGTTAGTCTCTAGGACTATAAATTTTGTACTTTTTACTACCTCTAAATTTTCTCTATTGCTTAAGAGTAGTAGAGGTCAACAGCCTACTCCCATCATTTAGGAACTAGCAATGTGGAAGTTGAGTGAACTCACATTAAATTCACTCAAGGGTTCTCCCTGAGGATGAGTTTTCTTTAAATTTTGAATAACTTCCAAGAAAGAAGATAGAAAGGAACAAAAGTGTTTGTGAGGAAACATGTCTTTTGTTTTTTCTTGGCAAAGAGTGGAAGTATAGTAGCATTCCCCTCTGTTTTTACTAGAAGCAGGATCCATTTCCCATGTTCTTCCAGGCAGTCCTGTTTTACTTACTAGTCAATAAACATTGAGTCCATATTGCTATAAAAGAAGAACTAATGTCCTAATTTATCAAATAGGGATTTCTAAGTTGCACCAACAAAATAATTGGATACACGTACAAACTAGGATTCATATATATGGAATAATTTTTGTATATGCAAAACAGGTAATTGTGCAATCAGATGGATACCTTTAATTAAAATCATTGTACATGCAAATTCATCATTTGCTGAAGCATTCATATTTTGGCACACATATACATAATTTGTGGTTTCTAATTTAAAGTCATTTTGTGGCAGAAATAATCTTACTTCTTGGATCTCATGTTTTACATAATAGCCAAATGCTATTTTTTTCAATTTTTTTTATCCTCAGTAATCATATTACTGTCATTTTAAAGGTGAACTTTCCCCTGCATCAACATCATTTAAAATCAGAGTATTTTTAGTCTATTGTTTTGAAAACTGGTTGCACAAATCCTTTTGTGCAAAGCACTGGTGATGTTTTGTATGTTAAATCGCCTTCAGTTTTGAGCTTTTTCCAAAAGGGAAAGCAAAAAAAAAAAAAAAGTGGCATATATAAATATTGCTGATTATAAAATCTCCATTTATTTCATATTTTTATTAGCACTTTAACATTTCTGAAAATGAGATGCATTTAAAAATAAATTAGTACATTTAATGTAGTCTCTTATTTATGATAAGATGATATTGCAATCAATACAATCTTATTATAAATCCCATTTTATTATTATTAACAATAACACAGTTGCTTATTATATGTTAGGCTCCTACTTTTCAAAACCAGCCTATGAAGCAGATTTACCATATTTTACAGATGAAGAAACTGAGACCCAGCTCCCATGACTGTCCCAGGGTTACACAGCTGCTACATGATAAAGCTAGGAAATCCAATATTTGATTAGACTGTGGCTGCTGCCCTCCCTACCTGCAGTGTGATTCTGTTTAAGTTGCTTCTTTAAGGCAGCTGTGACTGAGAAACTGTAATGAGACCTACTTCCCCAGGAATTAACCTCCTCTTTCTCTTCTTTTTTACCTGTCCTAAGGCAAGAAATAAAACAAAAAAACAAAACAAAAAATATCCCTCAAAACCTACGCTCCTTGCTTTTCACCCAGTCTCTTATCTTCTTCATCTGTCCTCTGAAGACTCTGAGACAGTAGAAAACTGATTTGAGAGCCTGGAGAACCTGGAGGATGGAATCCACCATTGACCGGGAATGGGCTCTCATTTCAGGAAGCTCAGGAATTTGTTTTCCTATGTCTCCCGATAACCGTTTTATAAGCAACAATCTAAACACCGTGGTATTCCAAGTTCATGAGATCTTTGCTCAAAACCCTCCAACGGCTCCTTAATCTTACTCAGAATGGAAGCCAAAGTCATCTCAATGGCCTTCAAGGCTGCCTGCCTGTGGTCTGGCCTCCTCTGGTCTTTAATGGCATTCCCCCTGTCACTCGTTCAAGCTAATTTTGTTTCCCTGCTGGCCCTGGAATCTGCTAAGCAGTCTTAAGCCTGAGAGCTTTTGTACTGGTTTTCTCTCCTTGGAATGCTTTCCTGGTATAACAGCATGTGGTTTCTCCTTGCGACCTGCAAGTCCCTGCTCAAATGTCATCTTACCACCGTGTTCTTTCTCCGATCTCAGCCTCTTCTTATCCTACTTCTATTTTCTTTTGCCCTGGAGTACTTACTACAATGCACATTATAAATCTGTTTGTCCACCTTTTCCTACTACAACCTATAGAAGCTATAGGAAGGCTGTGACTTCCACTGGCATGCCTTCTGCGGTACCCCCAACCCCTGGTATGGTGTAAATATACGGTAACTAGTTGTTGCATGGATGAAAGAACAATCAACTAAAGGAAACAAACAAATAATGAATATTCTCAATTTTTTATCTAAGGACTTCCTTCTTAGCTGTTAGAACGATTGTATGCTAGGTTCAGCAGAAAATAACTGTCTTTACAGCATTAATACATAGAAAGATATTTTAAAGTGTTCGCCAGTGTTTGCTAAATATCATTTTATGTGAGGTATTCAAAAGAAGGTAAAACTTAAAGTTATTGCAATTAAAGATAAATTATTAGAAAATATGATCTGAGTTTATTATTTTAGAGAACACAGAGCAATAGCCATTCATTATACACACTTATTAGGTATCATCCCTATTTTACATGTTTAACATATATTATATCATTTATCCTCAGAACTTTATAATAAAAGTACTCTTATATATCTATTTCATAAATGACAAAACCGAGACACAGCAAGTTTGTTACTTGCCCAAAGTCACAGAGAAACCTAGAGACTCACATTACAAACAGTAAAAAAAATATATATATATATATTTTTCACACTGAGATCTATTAATTGTCCAATACCAATCCTCCCTAATGATCCTGAATAAGTTCCCTACTTTGAAATTTTTTTCCATAAGAGTGGAAATATTATTGTATCCCTTTATAGTGATTATCTCAGAAAGCCAGTTTTTAATTTATTCTTTCTGAGTATTTCAGAAATTATCTTGGAGAAGTTAACGAATGAATTAGTATGCGTATGCTACACACTTTGCTGGACTAATTCCTATTATTAGAGAAATAAAAAAAATTCATTTTATTTTTTCTTATATGTCAGTTTTAGCATGGCATACTTAAGATCTTCCTGTTAAAATGCAACTTTTGAGTCTTGTTTCTTTATAACCCTGTATATGAGAACATGTCTATGGTTGAAAACTAGTTATGCAATGACTACTTGGAATTAGTTACTATTGCTTTTCTTTAATATCTGGTTGATGCTTAAAACTAAGATAACTGTACATTCTGGTTTACTTGCGAAGTGACAATTCATGTCTATTTTCATAGAGTAATTATTAATATACGCAGATATCTTAATAATAGTATGTACTTTTACTTTCATAAGTGTCTCAAAAGTATTTGGTATGGACAATATATTTTATCTTCATCCACTTAAAGTAGATATGTGATATTTATAGAAAGTTTTTACCCTAAATGTAAAAGGGAGAAAGATAAAATGTCTTCAATAATTTTATTTAAATTTCAAAATGAATCAATCAAAATTCAGAGGAATAATACATGCTCATCAAAATGAGACATGCTAAGGTTCAAACTATCCTTCTACTTGCTTAATAGAAATTCACTCAACAAATCTGATAAACAAACTTGAACTATTAAAATAATTAATCTTTGCTAGAAAAGGTAAAGCCTTCACCTTAGTAACTCTGGGTCTTTACTAGATTGCACATAAACACATACTGAAAGTAGTAGAGAAGCAGTAGCTGAAATACTGTGTTCCCTTGTCTTTGTCCATAGCCTTGTCTTTGTCCTTAGCCTTTGTCCTAGTCTTTGGCTATGCTGGTTAGAAAAGGAAAAACGAATACTTCCCATCATCCTTAGCACCTGCACTCACCAAGTCCTCAGTACCTCCTGACCCTGAACAAGCTCGCAGCCAGGATGCCCGGCTAGTTCTCGGTTTAGTTCTGTTAGGACACAAACTCATTAAAGGCCCAGCCTGTGGATGTCACGTGAAGAGTTGTTTTCCTGTTTTTGTTTTGTTTTGTTTCTTTCTCCCTTTTGATGAAGGAGATATCCTCTGTGTTGGGACTTAGGAGCCTGAGACAGCCCCTCAGTTCTCTTTTGACAAGATTCTGAAGAGTACAGCCAACTGTCCATGAGGCCTCAGACCTATAACCTATTTCCTGCCTCTGTTTTGTGTGTGTGCATTTGTTTTATTCAGGGAACCTAATTAAGAAATGAACATGAAACATGAAACATTAATTACAACATTTATGTGATTATTTTGCATATGGATCTTTTATTTTTAGGAAATTAAGGACAGTTTTAAATTTTTTCCTAATATTTGGCTATTAAAATGCATTTTACTGCAACTTGTTCAGTTCTCCCCCCCCCCAAATTCTTATAATCACTGCTATAAAATGTTTCTTAGTCTGTTCAGTGGTTGACTGCTTTCTCAGAGGACTGAATTATCTCCAAAGATCTCACCACCACCCTCTGAGAAGTCTCTAGGGAGACTGTTGCCACCACCATCCATTTTCCCCACACATAACTTTGGTCCAAAGTCTCTTTTATCCCCTGGGGTCTTCTCTACTAAAATACATTCCAAAATCTGCCGGGGAGATTTGGAGAACTTGCTTCAGTGCTGCACCTCTCTGTTTCAATGTGAGGCAGATTATTAGCAGGTCTGCAACCCTACGTGATAATTACCTGTGTGCTCCCTGAGCCACTAAGATATTAGGTTGACCAAAAAGTCTTTTATATTTTTTCCATAAAATAAAAGACACATTTTTCATTTTCACCAATAACTTTATTGATCTGGATATTTTGAGTATGCTGGGGGTGCTGCTAAACATCTTCCAATGCATAAGACAGCCCTACAGCAAAGAATTATTTGGCCAAAATGTCAATAGTACCAAGAAACTTCACAAACCACCTTTGACACATTCCATCAGTCACAGCACCTTCTACATACACAGCACAAATCTTTTTTGTGCATTTCAGTTGTGCTTTTACCTTTTTTGAAATAATAAAGCATAATACACCAAAAATGTTGTGTATTTTCTTCCATCTTTAATATTAAAATGGCTGCACAAAAATTCACCAATTTTGATTTTTTTTAAAAATTCACACTGATATGACAGATGTCAAAATACAATATAAGAAAATTGTTTCAAATGAAGTTAAAGACAACTAAGCACTTCTAAAGCCATGGTGTGGAAAAAACCAAATGAATTTTTTGGCAAACCCAATACCTGCCAAGAGGCTCACAGGCTTCATATCAGTCACTTAGGATAAGGAAATCTAGATGATGTCTGGCATTGCAAATGAACATTGGAAAAATTCTTTGTAGTGAAGCTTATAAACTAGGGTCCATATAAATCAATTGCAACTAAGCTCAGAGTAGACCAGTAGTTCCCCACCCCACCCTCTTTTTTAGCTGAAAGTCTAAAATTTTCCCTATGTTGTTTCTTATAAGGCAAAGAAGGTGGCAGTGGGCTTCTGAAATCTTTTAAGTCTGCCATTCCACAAGCTAATGGATATATATGCAATGAGACCCTTAGTAGGTGGTCTTAATTATTTTATTTGATAGCATATTTTACAGGATCACACAACTGGAATCACAGGTTAAAACTGTATCTCTGCCATTAACTTTCTATGTATCTCTGGGCTATTCATTTTAATTAAGAGGTTGTGACTTCAAATGGAAAATGAATATCAAAAGTGATATTCACTCCAAAGTTGTTAACTGGGTTAATGTAAATAAAATGCATAGAAAGGTGTCTTGCTTAGTGGCTGTTCCCTCAGCGGGCATGCTGAGAATAATCATTCCCCTTGTCCACATTGACTTTAAGTTTTGTCAAACTTAAACAGAGGTACAGAGAAGAGAGAAGCCCGGTGGGGGGGAAATATGCCCTCACTGAAAGAACTTACAACCTTATTTCACTCTCGATCCTGAAAACATGCTTAAAAATATTGGTTTGCTATGATTACTGCTCTATGTTAGACTTAAAGCGAAGGCAGGATCTGCAAGCATTTTGAGCTATTTGTATAAGATTGTCTAGAACTTCTCTTTTCTCTCATTTTTTTCACTTCATCCTCATTTATCTTACTCTCTGGGACTATGTAGGAAGGCTGTTGATCAAAGGGAGAAAAAAATATCTATATCCTGGGGAAAATTTGTGGAGAATAAATGTTTGACTGAAACCTCTAGCTGTCTTCACAGTGTCTAGGAGCCCAAATGAAAATGGCTGAAAATGGCAAAAAATTTTAAAGGCTTTCAGACATGGGGATGCTTGCTAAATGAAGACAGAACATGTAGATTCATTATTCTTTTTTATGTCGATATTATGTCTGCATTACGGCATCATGTTGGAAGACCTGTATTGGAAGACTTAGAGAAAAAGCTTAAGTCAGGAAATAAAATTCCAATCATCCAGATAGCACCTGAGGAAAAAAAAGAATAAATGCTTCAAAATTTGAAATACTGTGTTTAGAAAAATGATACATTGAATGTCTGCATGTTCAATAAATTGTGAGGGATACTGTGAGCCGCTTTTAAAAATATTTGAGAGCTTCAGGATTCACAGTTGTTTAACAGGGACATTTTTTTTTTAATGTCACATCCAATATAGAAATTGTTTTCCAACATCTTCAAATAGAAACACACTGAAAATCTGAAAGAAAATAGTGAAGTATGAAAAAGTTAGTGATGATAAAATTAATCATTCTGGAAAGTCCCAACAGTAGTACTTCGTGTAAAAGGAGTTCATTTTATTATACAATATTGGCAAACAACCTACACTACAAGTTACAAGAAATAGTAACAACCAAGGTGAAAAAGCAATCAATTTTAAAATGTCAAAGAATCTACTTACTTATTTTCAAGGAGTTGCTTAATTAGAAAAGTTGTTGCCAAGTGCCAAGGCCCTGGGAGGTACATATTTTACATGTTAAATGGCAATGTTGTGGATCCTGACTGATATGACTCAAAGACTCAGCTTCTCCATACCGGGTAGGAATCAGTGTAGGAATCATGCCCAGGGTGACGTTTTTGCATTGGCTAAGCTCTTGGGAGGGAGCTGTTGGTCCCGCAGAAATGCCTGCTCTATCAGCCTTGGTCCTTGAGTGACCTTGGTGAGCTGAACTACCTTGCTGACTGACCCTGGGACTCTAGAACTGTAGCATGAGGGAGAAATAAATGTTTATTTCAGATTTGGACCCAATTATTACTGTAGCATAGCCTAGCATATCTTGACTAAGAAATACAGTTAAGGTCCCTCCTAAAAGCTTTTGATAACTTCTTCATGAAAATAAATGTCAGCATAAATTTTTTTAAAAAATGCCAATATCTGATTTTGCCATTTTCCCTTGGCCAAGTCATTTGACTTTAGCAGTGTGTTTCCTAAGACTTTAGGAAGTCATGCCAGGAACAGAAGAAATCTTAGTTGTACCTTTCTTTTGTAGTAAATATGGTATTTCTGTTGTTTAGTTCCTCAGAGTGGAGTGCTACAAACCACAAGTGCATTTAGTGAGGGTTAGCTTGTTTAATATCAGGTAATATACTCTGTATGCCTACTCGGTGTAAATAATGACATGTGGCAATATTCCCAAGGCAACCTCCCAGTGCAAGTACCACTGTCTACCTCTCCACCTGCTCTTCAACAGGTACTTCTTTTACTGGCATACAGCGTACAGACCCACACTAGAGGCTCATCTCAATCTGAACATTAAATATTAGTACTTTTCTTCAATTCTTTTTATATTAAAAAAAGTTCTCATATCCCTCTCCTCCTCCAAAAAATATTTTAAAAAGAATTTCACAAATATGGCAGTGCCTCCTTCAAATACTCAGGATGATTAAGAGTGAGTTATTTAAGTTTCTGTCTTATCCTAAATTTGCTGAGCTGTGTTGGTATTTCTTAAAAATCATTTCATCCTAGTTTTCTTAAAGATATAAAGTGGTAAACTTGTGTATTCAAGATACACACTCAGGTTTGAGAAGACTTTATGTTCTTGTAACTCTGCCATTTGTTTAATTATTTTGTAATAAGAATCTCAAATATTTACAATATCATGAACCTAATGTGCATGAAGCACTTTATCCAGTAGAAAATATAAAGAAAATTAAGGCATTTTTCTTGTCTTCAGAGCATTTATAATCTAATTGGGGAATCATACCAAAAATACGTGAAAGTTATATACTAGCAGAATATTGTAAATCATGTTAAATCACAAAAGAAAAATATTAGCACTGTGAAAAAAGATATTTTGGCCCCAAAAATGCAATTTTCAGATTCTGGAAATAAAGAAACAGAATCTGGTGATGACTTAGGAGGGAAATATAAGAACATATTCAACTATTAGAAGAAACACTGTTCCTGATGTCTTCTAAGCACATTTCTCTTTGAAATAAAGGAAGTGCACTGTTCATAAAGGTTAAAATATTTTTAAAATTGTGCCTAATAGGCACTATCCCACTGTCTGTCATGTGTAGCCTCTTCTCTCACTTTTTAAAGTTAGTTTTATCTCCTTCCTATCCTTTTCATCTGTCCCCAATATTTGTCCCTTTAACTGAGTTGCTGTTAATCAGTAGTGAGGCAATATCTGAAGACATTTTGATAGTGGTCAATACCAATGGCTCTGGAATCATAGAAAGCTGGAATTTGAACCCTGGCTCTGCTGGCCATTCGACTGTAAAGTCTCACTGTCTCTGAATTTTCTCATTACTCTGTGTAATGGAGTTAATATTAGTGCCGTGCTTATAGAGTTGATTTTGACTTCAGATACACTTGGCACATAGGGAATACTCAACAAATTAGCTAATAACATTATTGCTTTTTTCTCAGATCTTCACTAGCAGATATTTATGTTTTAATATAAGATGCTTTCATGATGCATATTTGTTGGGAATTATTGAAAAACATCTGTGGCATTTATAATATCAGGAAAAATTAGCAAAAGAAGCATTTTTATTTATGGAGGAGTACTATTCTACTCATATAGCACTTCTGCCATCTATAATGAATGCACAAAGACACTGAGTTCATATATGTGTGTATACAAAACTATCTGTATGTGTGTAAGATTAGTTTACCCAATAAAAATGTATAATTGAATCAGATTTCCATATATTTTAGCTCCTTTTGAAATTAAAGTATCATGTTGACATAGTACAGCTTCAAGTTTCTGGCTAAACTCTTCCTTTAGCTTGGGATTTAGAAAAAAAAAATGTCATATTTAGTTTTTCCTTTTGTGTAGATCTGAAATTTGGTCTCCTTGCTTGTATATGGAGTTTGCTTAATATATATTGAGGTGAGGTTGCTGAGATTATTACTGAATACTAAACAATGCGTTATTGGTATATTCTGTTCCATGTATACTGTGATGTTTCATTGGAACCTGGCTTTCTTTTTTCATTCCCACATCTATGAGGGAAAATATATAATACTTCAAAATAAGAGATGTAAGGGGTTCTTTTAGGCCTATTACAGACTTTTGAACACGATTCTATTAATTTTTCTTCCTTTTAAGGCTACATTCATTTTCAAGATATAGACTGTTTCATTTCATATCTTAAAGCTTTTTAGTATTTAGGAAATGTTTCTCTTTACTGAATGCCAATTTCAGTAGGATATCAGTAATTAAATACCTTTTATCAAATTTTTTTTAGGCTATGCAATGGCTTTGGGCTCATAGGTGAAATTTAATTCCTAGACCTAACCACTATTTAAATCAATGCATTTCATGAAATAGTTGTACACACATATCATAATTAAAAATATAATTTGATTAATGGAGGAAGGTTTGGTTTTTAGTAATCAGATTAAGTTGTCTATAACTAAAGCCAAATTTTATAGCAGAGTGAATCAGGTAGCTCAAGCTTTAGCCAATAATGAGTTATTCGCCCATTACACTACTGGGAAGAAGACAATCTGACATGTCTTATGCATACAGATTATAGCAGAAAAATAGTTTTGAATGTAGATTTTCAAAAATAGTTTTGAATGTAGACTTTTTTCAATAGTTTTGAATGCACCAAATAGAGGTTACTTAAAGATTTTCAACAATGATATATGTGATGTAATCAAGAGGAATCACAGTTCAATAAAATGTTAATATCTAATAATGATAAGATGTTCTTTCTTTAAACAATTTCTCC
Source organism: Pteronotus mesoamericanus (assembly GCF_021234165.1). Taxonomy (NCBI): domain Eukaryota; kingdom Metazoa; phylum Chordata; class Mammalia; order Chiroptera; family Mormoopidae; genus Pteronotus; species Pteronotus mesoamericanus. The sequence goes on along the minus strand of NW_026555245.1, from coordinate 24,913,251 downwards.
TTCCTCATGCATTACATTATGAAAATGATTGAATACCATTTCTTTACAAGAAGAATCTCTTCTCAATTCTCAGATATTTTATTTATTTTTTATTATGGTAAATTATACATAAAATAAAATTTACTATTTCTGCCATTTTTGAGTATACTATTTGGTGGTATTTAATACATTCACACTGTCATGCTACCATCATCACTGTGCATCTTCAGAAGTTTTCATCATCCCACACTGCATTCCATATGTATAAAGTAGTAGCTCCTCATTATCTCTTCCTGCAGCTCCCACTAACCAAGAATCTACTGCCTGTCGCTATGAATTTGAATATTCTATTATAGATAGCTCATATAGGTTAAATCACACAGTGTTTGTCCTTTCATTCTGGTTTATTTCACTTTGCATAATGTTTTGAAGGTTAATCTATGTTGAAGTATGTATCAGAATTTCATTCCTTCCTATGACTGAATAATAGTCCACATCGACATTTTGTTTATCTATTCATCCATCAATGGGCATTTTAGTTGATTCTACATTTCGACTATTGTTAATAATGTTGTTATGAGCATTGGTGGACCAGACATTTTAATCTTTTGTCAGTGTGATATAGTAGACTGTTATTGACCAAAATGTTTGTGTGTGTGTGTTTTATTTAAAAACACACACACACACACACACACACACACACACACACACACACACACACACAGCATTTGTCTTTCTCTGCCTGGCTTATTTCACTTAGAATAATGTTCTCCACATCATCTATGCTGTCATAAAGAGTAAGATTTTCTTCTTTTTTATGGCTGAGTAGTATTCCATTGTGTAAATGCTCCATGGTTGTTTTATTCACTCATCTACTGATGGATACTTGATGTGCTTCCAAATCTTAGCATTTGTAAATAATGCTGCAATGAATATAGGGGTGCTTATATTCTTTCTAATTAGTGTCTGAGATTTCTTCAGATATATTGCCAGAAGTGAAAATAGAAAGAGACTCATAGATAGAGAGCAGGCTGATAGCTCTGGTAGGGTGTACTTAGTGGTTAGAGGGATCGAGCAAAGAAGAAAAAGGACTCATGAACAAGGACAACAGTACGGTGATTGCAGGGGGAAGGAGGTTGAGTGGAGATGGAAGAGGATGTAAGCGGAATAAATGGTACTAGAAAAAATACAATAAAATATTTTTAAATATAAATAAAATATACGTACAATATACAGGGTTAAGTTTGGTTATAGGCCTTTATCTAACCTGTGCATTATTTTTTAAAATTTCTAAGAACTGAAAACATGACTACATCTCTCTCTGGACATGATACTTTTGCTTATAATATTAATTAAAAACATATTTTCTATCAAGACAAAGTTTCTTTAACATCTCCTCTATCACTGTTTTGTGATAGCCAATCAGCATATACATAACATTATTTCTTTTTTTGTGGTTGGTCCTAAGATGATGATAATATTTAGGAGATTGGAAGATAAAAATACCCAATGTAAGATGAAAATTACCTCAGATGAGACTTTCTCATGTTCATGTTCTACTTTTCTTTATGCATAGATTAGCCTTAGAAGACTAGATAATTTGTCTATATTTGCAACAGTCAGTGACTTTCTGCAAGTTGTTAGGCTTTGAGGTCCTTAACTTGGGAAGAATAACTCTAAACTGTCTCTTACATGACAGCCTTCTAAGATTTTGACCAGATGAAAAACTTTATCATTATTTCTTCTTACTTGCCTAACCTTATTGCTCTCTGTAGAAGTCAGGGTTCTCCAGAGAAAAGAATGAATAGAAGAGTTTATATATAGGAATAAAATTAGTTCACATGGAGGCTTAGAAATCTCCCATAAAAAGTTAATTATCTTCTTCCTCTAAAATCCTATAGCAACTTCAATGAACTTCTCTTTTGACTTTAATATCTCTGTTTCAAATTTAATTATATAAAAATATATAATGGTATTTATTGATTAAAAATTTAAAGAAAATTAATATAAAGTAAAAAGTAATAATTTATATATTTGACCTCCTAATCCTGCCCTCCCCTTTCCCAAATAAAAGTAAGACATATGGACTACATTATTCAGAACCTTTCATATGCACAATGAAATTTTCCCTTATATTAAAATCTGTGACATACCTTTATCACTTAACAATACTTATGGGTGTTGTTGTGGATTAGTATATATTAGATCTACTTAAATTTGTAATGGTTGCATACTATTCTATTATATGAATATGGATGTTTCCTTTATTTTTTTCTGATGGAGATGTTAAAGGTCATAAATGATATACTCATTAAAATTCCTTTATTATGAAAACTGCCATGAGCAAAAGTTAACAGACAAAAGAGGTACTGGAAAAAGAAAAGAAAGTATTTGTATTATGTCGAACTGATATGATATAATATCCACAACAAATAGTCAGCAAATAGATGAGAAATATGCAAGCTTTCCAATATAAAGTTTTAAAAGGTACTATGGTAAGTAAGCTACATGAAGCCCCCAGATTTAGCCAAGTTTTAATCCGTGGAATCTGGGAATGTTACATTATATGGCCAAAGAGCCCTTGCAGATGTGATTAAAGGTAAAGATCTTGTGATAGAGAGATTATCCTGCCTTACCCTAGTGGGCCCCACATGTAATCACATGGGTCCGTGTAAGAGTCAGGCAGAGGGAGATTTTACTATAGAAGAAGAGGATGTAATGTGACACCAGAAGCAGAGATGTGGCCATAAATCAAGGAATGCTGGCAATCACCAGAGATTGGAAGACACAAAAAAGAAAATTATTTCCTGGAGTCTCCAGAAGGAACTAGCCCCTATGACCCCTTGGTTTAGCTGCCATAGAATAACTTCACACTTCTGGTCTCTAGAACTGTAGCAATATATTTTTGTTGTTTTAAACCACTAATTTTATGGTACTCTGTTACAGTGGTAATAGGAAAGTAATATAAATACTAATAATAAGCATTTCTATAAAGGTTTCTAGGTGTTAGGCACTCTTTTATACATATAAATTAATAAACTCATTAAAAATAAATTGTCACACCAATCTTTGCAGGATTCTGAAGCACCAGGAATCACAGTCACAGTTTCAGGAAGTGAAAAAGTAGGGATTTGAACTGAGGCAACTTTGGTCCTGAGTCCACATTTTTAACCATTGTGCTATTCAGCCTATCTGGGAGCTATCAATCTCAGAAACAGAAGGTGATGGCTAAAGGAAAAAATGGTCAGATTGAGAGAGGGGTGGTGGTGGTTGTGGTAGCAATTAAAGATAGATAACAATCAATAAGTGCTGACAAAGATGTAGAGGGAAAAATTCTCTATATCATGTGGTTGGGGCTATAAACTGGTGTTCTTCTTTGTGGTGGTGGCAGTGGACAATTTTAGAATGTTTATCAAAATGGACAAGGTGCATCAGTATTTAGCCAAGCAATTCCACTTACAAATAAATCCATCATGGCACTGTTTGTAATATCCTAAACATATGAGCTTTTTTCCTAGCTAACATTAATTATACTTATTTATAAATATAATGTTATTACTTTGAGCTTGAGCTAGTCCACTAATATGATTTCTAGTACCTCCTTCTTCCTCTAGGGGGACATGTAAGAATAATCTTTGGGGTTTTTTCAAAGAACCATGTTTATTTTTCCAAATGCCCTCCCTCTAAGGAATGAGTCTCAGGCTCTCACAGTAAGTGGCTCAGTTAACAGGAACATGCTACATCCCTTAGAGGGCTGTAGTAGAAGAAAGGAGGAGAATCAACATGGAATGAAAGACTATTAGTACCTTCTGTGGCTTTTCTATGCTAGATTTGTACTTATACCTTCTATACAACAGTGTATTTAAGTTTCACAACATCCCAGGAAGTCAAAGCTGTATCTTCCACTGTAAAAATGAATAAGCTAAGGCTCAGTGAAATTAAGAAATTTATGAGATCACACAGTCAGCAAATGAGAGAGTTAGGATGTAAATGCAGATTTGAGTTTTCATTGCATGAACCTTGATCAGTTTTTAAAATATTAAAGTCAAATTTGGCAAAGAGTTCTGCAAATCAAATGCACAAGGTGAAAGAGGATTCATACTGAATAGGTTTCAAGTTCTACATGAAGATCACTAATATGTGTTCAGTGACTTAATCATGTCAGAGTGATCTCTCTTTTATGTCATGTAACCTCCCAGCTTTCATTTGGCCTACTCAGCATTCAGGCATTCGAATAGTTCTCTTATGACAGAGATGAGAGAAAGAGAGAGAGAGAGAATGAGAATGGACCCCCATTGTCCTACTCTAAGCACAAGAAACAAAATAATGCTGTGATACAGATGTCATCTTTTCTTATAACTGCAACTTAGCGTTTCTCAGTTTGCTTTGCACAACAGTTAGGCTGTTATATGTGAACCTCTGACACCCTTTCTGCAACCGAGAAATTGGAGCTGCTCTTTTGTCTGAACATTTTTCCAGAGATACAATGGGAACAGCTCCCACCTGTTTACCAAGGACAGTCTTGGGACTCAAATTCTGACCACTATGTCTTCCTAGTGCCCAGAATTTCCGTAATCACTCATTCAAAAATACTGGTTTAGACTTTCAGTAAAGGATATAGAACCTGTACTAGGTTATTACCTAGTATGAAAAAATTATCTGAAATTGATAGCAGAATACTATATTTCATTGGTAACTTATTTGTAATTGATAGTTTATAAAACTGAAGATAATATAATTTTAGGCTAAAATGTTGATGATGTTAAATATAACTATATCCCCTCCTGCCCCTTAGCAATCTTTTACATTGTTGTTGTGTCCTTGTGATTCCCCATTTTGGATGACACAAGAAGGAAATAAAAACCATGTTTTGTACCCAATTGTAATGTGACCACCAACACAGGAAGAACAACAACAAGGAGATTGATTTACTGATTATACTTATTCCCTACAGCCAGAATGCCCAAGAAAAATATGGTAAAATTGGAAGTTGAATAGCATTTAGTAAACTAGAACTATCTCTTTTTAATTTGAAAATCTTTAAAACATTTCATTAAAAAGGCTTAACACCATTGGCCATTTTACACATCCAATAAGAAATGTTTTGTTATAATTACTTACTATTTTTCTTCACAAGTAAATTCTTCATAAAATTTTATAACAGTTTTATACCATTCCTTTAAAAAAGCAGTAAGTTAAGCCTGATAATTAGTAACACATTTGTTATCAAGGAAAGTCTAATTTATAGATTTCAGAAGTATGATAGATTTAAAAAATAATGAATGGAGATACTATTGACAAGTAGTAAGCCCACAATGACCCACTGGGAAACAGCTAAAAATTTTTCCCAGGTAAATTAATTTTAAGAACGGAGAATATGTCCTTTTTTATTCATCTGGGACAGATATATCTTTTAGAAATGAAGTTATACAGGACAGACGAATTAGTTGATGTTTCTCGGACAGTCCTGACAATAAAGGACTGTGAGGGCCTCCATTCTTGCTGTCACACATGTCATCCTTGACCTGTATCATCCCTGAACTACAGATATCACGCAGTGTTGTTTGCAGTTGGTTGATATTTTAAAATATAGTCTTGGTTCTTTAAGAAGCAGAAAGAAATACATAACTATGTTTTCTAGGATGCAAGTATATGTATTTATATTTTATATGCCTATATATTTATTAATGCTAAAGGAAGAATTTAGTCCTGTATCTCTCAAATGCATGAAGAGAAAGCTTTTGGGGAAAAACTATAGAAATGTCACATAAATATTTAATGTTTTTACTTCCCCATATATGTTTACCTTCCTTCATCTTTTTGGAATATAAAAGAGAAAGTTTTCCAAGTGACTCAATATGAGTTGTTTGATTCTATTCAGTTGTAAAAAATAATAGCCACCAGTTTAGCATGTGCTATGTTCTCAGGTCAGCTCTCTGTTATTGGGCTCAAGAATGATAAATGTTGGCTCTTCCAAAGGGAGTTTATGAATTATTATGGTAAATGCATAAGTATCCAACATATACAAAGAAAATCCAGGCAAGGCAGATGGTCACTCCTGAATACCGGTTTCTAGAAGAGTGTCTCACACCTGGCAGGCACTCAATGAATTCTTGTATAAAACATAGTTGGCAAAGTAGTTATTATATAAGCCAGATACTAACAGACAAATGAAATCTTCCATGTAGATATGAAAACTTTTATATTTAAGTTCAATCTTAAAAGATCAGCATTAGGTTTAAATCCAGGAGTCATAAAATAAAATGCAGTTTAGAAAACAATATTTAAAAAGTAATTAGTTATAAAACTGAGGAATGCTGGAAAGGACAAAATATAGGTCCTGTGAGAGAATATCAGTATAAAACAAAATTTTACATGTCTTTAAATATTATGATAAGGAATCACTAAATATTAATAAGCGGCAATATAACATGATCAAATAGATATTTTTGAAAGATATGTCTGGTGACAACGTGGAGGAGGAATTGAAAGGAACACTGGGCATTTTCAATTGTAAGGATTATATGGAAAAAGGGCACTAAAATCATCTAAGTTCCCACCAAAATTTAGCTGTAAACATTTTGATCCACAGGGTAGCCCTCAAATAATCTGTCTTTCCAATGAAAGATAATAAAATGTATTTAAACATGTAAAATTACATTTTTTTCCTGAAAATCACCCCTTTACAGAACAAGTTGAGAACCTTAGGACTAAACATATTTAGCCCTGTATCAGGATATCAACAGATCATCTTTGTTTTGCACTGCAGTTCTTTCTGGTTACTTTGTTTTGTAGAATTTAAGGTAATTTCTAACACTGATTTATACACGTTACTTTAGTGCTTTGTCTTAGTCTGTATTTCTCTGTAACCAAGTAAAAGATGTTAATAAACAATAGCTTATCAAATCTACATCCTCACATAACACACTAGAAATATTTCATATTATTATATCTATTGTTAAAACTTAAGAAGTTATTCATAACGAAGCAGTAATTTACCATTATTTAAAGAGAATATACAGACTAAAAATAATCTGTAATTGCTAAATAACATCTATTTTATGTTAATTATAATACCTGGTTATTTAACACTGCACTAAAACTTTATTGCATTATATTTATTTACATCTCATATATTTATATTGCTAATTTTTAAAATGTTTTTCTCATCGTTCACTTTACTTCAAGATATTTTCCCAATTTTCCTATTTCAAAGATGCAAAACAACCTGCCCAAACACAAACTTGACCTTGTCAGATCAGTGATTAGTCCTTCAAATAGTCATTTTAAAAAAAAAAAATTTAATATAAATTTTCAAAAAAGTTATACAGTGTATTTTAGAAAATGAGAATTTATTTGCCTAATCTTCCCTAATGCTAAGCTAAAATGTTTCATCAACTCAGATTTTTGTTTCTTTTATTTGTTCTCATTACCCTGAAATAAAAGACTGCCCAGTTTTTACCTTCTTTCTCTATGGCTTTGCTAGTCATTACTCCACCCCCTCCCCCATCATACAACTGTCAGTTTGCAGGAAATAGCCTTCTTCAGCTGTCTAATGCCCAAAATGAAAACTATCAAACTGTCAGATTTTTAGAGTGATTTTCATTAAAGGACAATTTAAAATCTAAACAGTGTATACCTACAATAAATAGCACATTTGAAAACATAATGATTTTTGTTATGAAACCTGGCTCCTATATGGGAAACACACAGAATTTTTAGTTCCTATAATGTACTAAGTTTTTAATTCATATAATAACCAAATCGCTGAAGCTTCCTTACTAGAAACTAGCTAAAATACACTGTTTCTGAAACTAAGTACTAAATACATCCCTTAGATTGCTGACACCCAGGGCAATGTCCCTTCCGTGTGAAGTACATTTATCTCAGTCTTTAACAGTAAGATGGTATTTGCTTTTTAAATAAACTACGTGCTTTCTTTTCTCAGACAAAAGATTTCGCATTTCCCTTGTTGCATTGGGTGTCAGGAATCTCAGGGATATATTTAGTACTTAATTTCAGAAACAATGCTATTTTAGCTAGTCTCTAGTAAGGAAACTTTAGAGATTTGGTTATTACATGAATTAAAAATTTAGTATATTATAGGAACAAAAATCCTGTGTGTTTTCCTTGTAGGAGTCAGGTTATGAAACGTGTATAGAAAGTTCCGATTGTGTTATGCTGAAATGGAATTCTATCTGTGTCTCCGGTGCTGAGTGAGAGCTGTGAAAATAAGGGTTTGATTCTCCTTTCCCTGTTTCACCAGAGCCCAGCACACTGCCTCTGCATGGTAAGCACTCCGTATTCTTGCTGAATAAATAATCAATGGATACATGAAAATCAAACGGAATCGGATGGCTTCTAAGCCATTACCAACATCTAATGGAGTCTGATTGGTAAAGTCATCTGAAAAAAAGAGTTTAGAAGCAAGTCGGAAGAAGATATTAATTTCACAAAAAGCTGACTAGGCTCAGGAATTCATAACACATTTCCACGTGAATGGTGACTAGGTTTAGTGGAATTCAAGTTCAATTTAACTTTGGGAGGTAATAGTTGCTGCATCCCATTCATAGTGCAGAACTTTTTATAGCTGTGTCTTTGACAATTTAGCTTTATATTTGCAAACAGTGTTCCTATGAAGATCAGCACAGAGATGAAAAGGGAGATACTGTCAAAAATCTTCACAACCTTTTATGAAGGGCTACTTTTATAGAAATTGAATGTGAAGTCATGCATACAATTAAATCAATTTTTTGTAGTCCCCAAAGTGTCCTTTCCTCTCCTTTAGAGAAATCATAAATAGCTTTAGCTAATACAAATAGCCCAAAGCCACATTTAGCCTAATGCAGCTTAAATGAGATTTTAACCCTAGACCTTTCTTTTTAAAAAGCTTACTTTCTAATTGGATGTTGCATTTTATAGAAAACTGAAGAATATAATGTTGATTAGGTTCATACAATGAAGGAAAAGTTGCCACCCTAAGGTCAACATCTGTTGACTCTGAAAATGACAACCAGTATTCACAGTTTGAGATAATGACAGGGGTTATTAGCAATCCTACCTCATAATTTCCAGAAAATTCAGAATAAATGCAAGGGTAGCAAAATCTGAAGGAGACATTTTTCCTCACGAAATGCTTTTTGTAAGTCCTACCCACACAGCTTGTAGGTTAATAGAGGTGCAACACTAAGGTTAGACGCAATCAACTTTGATTGTGGGTTTTTCAGAACTGCTTCATTTTTGTCTGGAGTTCCCTACACAAGAATGCAATTAAGAAACAAGCAGCTTAATGACACTAATGAGTGGTACTCAGAACGCCAAGGTGTGCGATTAATCACAAAGTCCTAATCTGATTCAGGAACAAGCCCTTCTCAACATGTACTTTTTATTTCTACCAGTCTGGTTGCATCTTTGCAGTGACTCGTGAGATATAGAATAACTAAGCTGTGGACAAAGCGCTTTCTGGATCATGGGAGCCAATCAGTTCCTGTGTGACCACTGGCACAGTTAGCAGGCATATATGCAGCACTGCAACTCTAAAGCTTCTCTACGAAAGCAAAAGTTAGCATTTATTGTAATTCTGACCGTCTTAGAAGCTGCCTCTCCAAGTTCTTGGATGAACTGAAGCTAAAGCGTTTCTAGGAATATTGATTAAAATAGTATAGTGTGGATAAATTATCATGGAAACATACAATAAAAATTATAAAGATAGATATACATAGAAATATATCGGTGTGTATTCTTTCTCTGGTTTCATTATATCAGACTATTATGATTTTAATAATGCATGCTACTTGAAATAAAATTATTTTAATACCTGGAAAAGTAATAGGTACCTAGTATAATGTAAATGAATTTGGTCTATCTTTATATCTAAATAGACAATAGGTTGATTATAAGCAGTTCAAAACTAAATGGAGAAAAAATAAACATGACCATTTGATGTATTTTTCAAAATATTACAAATGCCTTTGAGCAACAATGCAAAGAACAGAAGCATACACTATTTCAGAGAGCTCTTTGAACAATAGGTATTCTAGTAGGTGTGATCAGAAACCCGTTTTAATTCCTTACTTATAAAATGGCCAAAATAAATCCTTACAGAAAATCTCAATTTTCTGTACATAGCCTGCTTACAGAAATAAGAAAACAGTTCAGCTAAAGAGCAGAGCAGTAGTTTATCTCTTAGGAAAGTACAAACTCCAGAGAATCATGGAATGAAAATTTAACAATAAATAGAAAAGTGGCTGTATTAGGTAAACATGTTACCTAAGGAACAAAAAAACATTAAGTCAAATCAATAAATATATTTATTATACCTTTATAATGTCAAATATATTCCTATTGCTTGAGACAGGATCATTCTAAAATAGTCTGCTCTATTGCCCTTCTAACGCTACAATTTTTTCAGAATGTAAAAACTATCGATTAGCACAACCTCTGATTTATTATATTGAAGTTCCTTTGGCTAAAATAACTGTATTTAACCATTTTGTTTCTTTTCTTCATTCGATACTTACAATGTCCACTGATTATTCTACTTCCTCTTAAGATCATTGCCCACATTTTTTGTATTCTGGAAGCTGCAGAGAGACCTGTATATGTTTACCAAGCATGGAAACTAAAACCATTTGAAGCATTCACCAAGCCCTACATCTTGCCTCGTCTCAGACCTAATGATAGCAGGCAAGTTCCTTCCCTGTAACATAAGTTCTCTGGAAGTCCTTAAACCTTTAGGAAAAAAGGAATAAGTAAACTGAAATGAATTTTATCTGGTTTAAATTCAGAGCTGCATTGGCAGAAACAAGAACTTAAATTTCAACATAACTTTAATATCTGACATCCCACAAATCCCTATAGAGAGAAAACAATTCATTCACATCAGCCTCCATTCCAGTAATCCATATATTTTCACAGTATTTATGAAACCAGATTTTGTTGGTGTGTAAATCAGCCAGTTGCTGGAAAACTGTTAAAATAAGAGACTACATAATTCCAAATCTCTCAAATATATAATCAGAAAGGAATTCATGCACAAGAGAATTGAGAGCAAATGAGGAGAGGGAGAACAGAAAGAGGGAGAACAGTTGCACATTGCATTTGAGAGTGATATCCCTTTTGGATGCCTTATACTTGTTACTGGACTCTATTTTATAGATTTATGTATATCTCATTTTCTGTTTATTAACTAAATCTCCATCTTTCTCACTAGCTGCAAATTGCTGGCTTTATATTTTACCTCTTATGCATAGTATGATTTCAGGGAATGTTTTTGTATTGATTTTATTAGAATGGGATTTAGAGATCATCTAGCAGAATGTTGTTTGTTTTTTTTTAAAGTAATGAAAATGAAAACTAGAGGGAGAATTAACTTTGTAAATGTAGAAGAGACAGTGGTACTTGGGGCCCAAAACTGAGTTTTCTAAATCTCACACAAGGCTTCTTTGAGAGCATATTGTGATTAACATGATTAGCTCTACACTAATACACTTCCTCTGTCCCTCACTACTCCCGTCAATACAATTTACTTTCTGTAAATGTGATTGAAATAGAGAAAATGATATTTTGAAGTCAGTGTATTTAGTAAAATCTATGTGCAAAGGGTGGCAGCACCCATGTGATTCATAATAAAAATTCCGTGAGAATTTTAAATATGTGTTTTTAATTAAATTAATTTATTATAACATAGGCTGTGGTGGCTTTTGAGAGACATGAAACACAATAAGGCCATTATTATCCAGTAGGAATAATCCTCATTAGATGCTCCTGAGCCCTTGATTAAAGATATCACTCTAGCAATTCTCTCTGTCCTACATTAACTTTTCATTTCTACTAGAGTGTTTCCATAACCATGAATATAAACTATTACTTCTCTAAGATTAAAACAAAAAACTTTCAGGACTTCAGGCCAAGACGGAGACTTATGTAGATACACTTTGCCTCCTTGCACAACCAAAAGAAAGACAACAAATTTAAAAACAAAAAATAACCAGAACTGCCAGAAAATCGAACTGTATGGAAGTCTGACAACCAAGGCGCTAAAGAAGACACATTCATCCAGACCAGGCAGCTGGGGCATAGAGGACACATGGCAAAGCTGCGGTGGGAGGCCCTGGCAGGCAAGGTGGCAGCTGGCAGACCTGGCAGTCCCACATTTCCGTGTGGATAAACCTGAGGACCAGCTGGGGAGGAAGACAGACTGTGCAATCCAGGGTTCCAGTACAAGAAAAGAAAGCCTCAAAACCTCTAGTGGTAAAAATTTGTGTGGGTTGCAATGGCAAGAGAAAGTGCCAGCCTCACAGGAGGGTCCATTGGAGAGACCTATGGAGTCCTAGAATGTACACAAACCCACCCATCTGGGAATCAGCACTAAAAGGGCCCAATTTGCTTATGGGTAGCAGGGAAGTGACTGAAAGCTGGCTGAGAGCCAAGCAAGCACCATTGTTTGCTCTCTGACCCCTCCCCCACAGATAACATCACAACGCAGAGACCTGGGTTGCCCCACCCTGGTGAATACCTAAGGCTCTGCCCCTTCCAAAGATTTCCAATGCATGCCAAGACAAAGAAATATGGCCCAAATTAAAGGACAGATCAAAGCTCCAAAAATAGAACTAAGCGATGAACAGATAGACAACTTCTCAGGTGCACATTTCAAAACACTGGTAGTCTGAATGCTCACTGAATTGGTTGAGTATGGTCATAAAATGGATGAAAAAGTGAAGGCTATGCAAAATGAAAGAAAGAAAAATATGCAGGGAACCAACAGTAAAGGCATGGAAACCAGGACTCAAATCAACATTTTTGAGCAGAAGGAAGAGATAAAAACATTCAACCAGAACAGAATGAAGAAACAACAATTCAAAAAAATGAGGAGAGGCTTAGGAATCTATGGGACAACTTTAAATGTTCCAACATCTGAATCATAGGGGTGCCAGAAGGAGAAGAGGAAGAGCAAGAAATTGAAAACTTATTTGAAAAAATAATGAAGGAGAACTTCCCCAATCTGGCCAAGGAAATAGACTTCCAGGAGATCCAGGAAGCTCAGAGAGTCCCAAAGAATTTGGACCAAGGAAGAACACACCAAGGCACATCATAATTACATTACCCAAGATTAAAGATAAGGAGAGAATCTTCAAAGCAGCAAGAGAAAAGGAGACAGTTACTTACAAAGGAGTTCCCAAAAGACGATCAGCTGATTTCTCAACAGAAACCTTGCAGACCAGAAGAGGCTGGAAAGAAGTTTTCAAAGTCATGAAAAGCAAAGACCTACTTCCAGGATTACTCTATCCAGCAAGGCTATCATTTAGAATGGAAGGACAGATAACAGTACTTCCCAGAAAAGGTCAAGTTAAAGGAGTTCATCATCACCAAGCCCTTATTATATGAAATGTTAAAGGGACTTATCTGGAAAAAGAAGGTCAAAAACTATGAACAGTAAAACAGAGGGGAGGGAGAGGGGAAGAATGGGGGAAGAGATACAGGGAATAAGCAGCATAATGGTAGGTACATAATAGGCAGGGGGAGATTAAGAATAGTATAGGAAATGGAGAAGCCAAAGAACTTATACGTACAACCCAAAGACATGAATTAAAGGGGGAAATGCTGGGGGATGGGGCAGCATAGGGTGGAGGGGAATAAAGGGGAGAAAAAATGGGACAACTGTAATAGCATAATCAATAAAATAAAAGAAAAACTTTCATTGACCTCATTTTCTCTGCCAACTGCCCCCTCCTTACTTCTGACTTCTTTCTGCAGTTAAATTCCTGAAATCATTGTTTGCACTCATTTTTCATTTTCAGCCATTTATCTTCTCATTTTCTCTCTTAAAACTGCTCCAGTCTGGCTTTTTACACCATCATTCCATCAAAACTTGTCAACGTCATCAGTGTCCTCCAAATTACTAAATCCATTGATCTAGTCCCAGAGCCTCTTTTATTTAATCTTATTGGTGGCCTTTGACACAGTTGATCACTCCTTTCTGATACCATTTTCTTCTTGGCTTCTATGATGCTTTGAATTTCCCTTTCACTGGTTTCTCTTTTGTCACCTCCTTTACTTGTTTTTCATCTTCTTCTGACCTCTTAATGTTGAAGTGCTCCAGGGCTCAGTCATTGGTTCTCTTCTATTTTATGCTTTGACTTACTCCCTTGTATTCTCACCTAGTCTCACTCTATTAAAATACCTTTTTGGGGAGTCTTCTAAATGACTCCCAAATTTATACTTTCAAGCCAGCTCTCTCTCTTGAACTCCAAACTTACAACTGCCTACTTGACTTATCCAGTTGGATATCTAAAAGCCATCTGCAATGCATCATGACCAAAAAGTAAGCCCCTCCTTTTTCTCACCTTCTCCGTCATCTTCAAATGATAGCAATTTTATATATTCAGCCTTTCAAACTAAAAACTTGAAAGTAATTCTAAGCTCCTTTCTTTATCTTATATGTCACAATTGAACATAATGGAATGTTTTTAGCTACCTTCAACATATATTCAGATTAATTCTTACTATCTCCATCCCTAGAACCCTCGTCCAAACCATTGTATCTCTAGCCTTTTACTTGGTGTATCTGTCTTTACTCTGAATTCTTCATAATTATTCTTAATAGAATAGCCAGCATCGTCGTTCTAAAACTTAGGTCAAGTATATCACCCTCCTGCAATGGTATTCCATTTTATCCACACTGCAGTGACACCATAACATGCGGTTCCTCATTATCTCTTGACCTTGCCTCTCTTTTTTCTTCCTCATTTCATTGCAGCCACGTATTCCTCCTTGCTGTGTTTTGAATTGCAAGGCAGGATCTTGCCTTAGGACTATTGTACTTGTTGTTCCTTCCACCTGGATTAGTTCTCTTCCAGATACCTTCGTGAATAACTCCATTACTTTCTAAGGCCCTTGCTCAAACCTCAACTTCTCAATGATGAAAACTCTTGATATACTACTTACCTATTCCATTCCTAATACTCTGAATTCTTCTTACCCTGATCTCTTTGATCTCTTGTACTTTTTTCCCATAGGACTTTTCATCTCCTAGTATATTAGATGGTTTATTTATTGTTTATATTTACCATTTATTATTTCTTTCTTTTCATTGGAATGTAAGTTCCATAGAGGCAAGAGTTGTTTTTTTTTCATTAGAAAAGTTAATAAATTTTAAAGAGTATATTTTTATATCATAATACTTTATAAGTGCATAATCTCTGTTGTAAGGCTAAATTATATGTTGAGGTAGTACAAGAATCATGACAACTACAAAAATAAAGCCTTCTCTTCATTGAGATATGCCTTAGTAAGAAAACTTCATCTTGTTGTGGTAGACAGAATAAAATTTCCCTCAACATTTACATATCCACATGTGTGCTGTTCAATCCCAGAACTTGTGAATATGATGGGATCATCACTCCCATAATTAGATTATGTTGTGTTGTACAATTAGCTTTAAGAAGGAGAAATTATAATGGGTCATACTGATGTATAAAAAGTCCTGTGAACACACACAATTTTTTTCTTTTCTTTTTTTGTCAGTCAACAAAGATTTATTGATTGTCATTTCTAGGAGGGTATTGAGAATATTCTTCTCATGTAATTTTTCCAGTAGGAAAAGTCTTCTGTGAAAAAGAAGTCAACACCTTTTTAAAAAAATAACTTATTTATATTGTTTACACTATTAAAGAAGTTTCTTAAAAGGAATCAGCCACTTCCTAAAAATGAGAGTTGATGTGAGATGGTTGATGGTTTTAACACAAGGGGAGTCCTCTCTATAGCTGGCTTTTTACATGGAGCGGGGGCCAGGTGGCAGGGAACAAAGAAAAGCCTCTAGAAGCTGCGAGCAATACCTTAGCCAAAGAGGGACCTCAATTCTACAACCACAGGAACAGAATTCTGTCAACAAGCTAAATAATGTTGGAAGTAGATTCTTCCCTAGAGTTTCCGGATGACACAAAGCCCCGCTAACACCATGATTTCAGCCCTGTGATTCCCTGAGCTGAGAACAGCCACAACATGCCTGAACTTCTGACCTACAGAGTCGTGAGCTCACACATGGGTATTGCTTTAAGCTGCTGCCCTTCCAGTAATCTATTACACAGCAGTAGAAAACTAGTATATTTCTTGTTGTTTTGTTTTGTTTCTGCTTTTTATTCCTCAGCCTTACTTTTAAATTTCAAATCACTTGATGTTCATGTCTTGACCTGGAAATACTTTCAGAAGCAAGAATTTTTGTAAAAAAAATCATGAAAAGAAGGTTACAATAAACCAAAAGTTAAAAAAATCCCATGAAAAAGAACTGGAAAATAAATTGAAACAGAGTTTAAGGACCATATTTTATAGAGTACTTTACATTGTAACATACGGAAATGAACTCTAGCCAATGGACTCAGCGTTCCCAAAAATTACTCTATGGCTATATGCAAAGCATTTAACCTACCTTAACTTTATTTCCTTATTCATTAAATGAAGTAATTTTACTGAATTAACTCTAAGATTTATTCCTGTTATAAAACTGTATGATTCAATAATATTGTGGGTCTAAGATAATCTGTAAGTCTCTATATTCATATAGAATATGTATTCATATTCAATATAAAAATATTGTATATTTTTAATATTTAAATAATTTAAATATAATTTAAATAATGAATTATGTATGTGAAACATTATGAGTTTGGTGACATTAAAATGCATTGGCAACTTGTAACTTATCAACTAAATCAATATGCTATAAATATATCAATATAAATTAGATGTCAAATACATTTAATAATTTGAAAGAGAGTTTTTCTCTGCCCAAGCCTGAACTCCAGTGAAAATTTAATAGCATTGTTTTGGCCACCAGAGGGCTCCCATGTGATTTATCCTTGCATTAAAATTTTGAAGAATTGGGAAGTTGTAGGATACAATAATATAGTAATTAAGGATACAATAATACATGACCAAGCAGTATAAATAGAAAGGATCATTTTATTTTTGTGTACATTAGAATTATAGTAAGTTTCTTTTGTAGAAAAATCATTTTGTATAAAGTCATTGAGTAAAAACTCAAATCATAAAGTCACAGAGGATTGCTTCTACCCTTTACATGCATGACTTATTTTCAATCCCTTTCCTACAAAATTAGGGACAGCTGCCTCTCCCAGATATTTACATTTATTTAAACACTGAAAAAAAGCAAGATATTTCTATAGAATACAATACTCTAATATGAAATGTATAGGCATGATTTATAGTAATCATTAATCTACCACACTCATAAGAAAGTCCCCTCATTTAAATTTGGAGAATTATTCCAAGTTGGCAATATTTTTCTCTAAATGTGTTAGAAGCCCACTGAGATTCACGAATAAAAACTAACCAGCTGTTTTGTATGAAGGCAACAGAATGGAGAGTTTGTCTCCTGATTCCAGAAACTGAATAAATACAGACTTTCATGAAAACAAATGAGTCTTTTTTATATTGCAGGAGAAATTTTTAATACATTTTCTTTAGATATTAAATATAGATTATTAGGGCAATTTAATGGGTAACCTCCAACTTGAGAAATCTGATCCATTGAGAGAGACGCATAATATATCAGTTATTCATGTATTGGCTTTTATCTTAAATTGGTAATGGTGTAGCACGCTTCAGAAAATTTACTAAATTCTTAACCTATTAGGTTTTGTTTAAATAGTGCTTCTTGGGGTAATATTCACTGAAGTAGCCATGCCCTTTTTCTTTATAGCTGTGGGCTTCCTGTGTACATCTGTGTGTGTCTCTGTGTGTGTCTGTATGTAGTAGTGTCTCTGTGTATGTATATTAACCCTAGAAAGAAAGAAATACTTTGAAAGTCATACAGAGAACAGTTTCTGCATTCAAGATGTTAACTATGCTTGACTATAAGAGTCTCATAACATAGGGATAATGTATTTGAAAATCCTTCCATGGATAGAAACAGAAATGTCCAGTTTTATAATAACTATAATTTTATCATGCTTATCATTTTACAAAAAAATGGCAATAAAACAAAATATTTTGAAATCAAAGCATTGCTTTTGGTTAGCCAGCATAGAAAAATCAAGTTAAAATATTAATCAGTCTTAAACTTTTATATAACTAGATTGACAAAATTTAAAGCTTAGATCATTTCTAGGGCAAGACTTCTCAGATGTTATTGAGAATGTGCATTGCTTATACAACTTTGGAAGACATTTTTAAAATATCATATTTTAAGAGGTCCATATTCTTGATTTGAAGATTTCACTGCTATGATTATATGCCTTAAGAATTTTTCAAAAAAATACCATAAGTAACATATAAATAATTTTTGATATATTTTTTGTTTATCAGCAATCAAAACAACCTAAATTTCTAAAA
Source organism: Pteronotus mesoamericanus (assembly GCF_021234165.1). Taxonomy (NCBI): domain Eukaryota; kingdom Metazoa; phylum Chordata; class Mammalia; order Chiroptera; family Mormoopidae; genus Pteronotus; species Pteronotus mesoamericanus. The sequence continues at coordinate 24,894,921 of NW_026555245.1, read as the reverse complement.
ATAAAGAGCTGATTAGAGAAACTATTTTACATCTACACTGTGGAAGATTATGCCGCTGTTAAAAGGTGTGAGCACACTGCCTGTTCCCACAGAGGATGACCTCAAAGATACATTATTATGTAGGGGACAAAAATTTAGGTGTAGAAAAATGTATATAATGGGGAGTATGGCCACTTTTGTATAAATAGATAAAAGAATTTGCAATAGCTATTTATGTACTTCTCTGAAATAACTCATAAGAAACTCTTGACAAGGGACAAAGATGGAAAGATATACTTTACTTTTTAATTTTATTTGACAGTACGGCTTGCATTTTAATACTAAGAACATATATAAGGGTTCCTATTGTTTGAATGATTTAGTTGTTTTTGTTTTATTATCAAGGATTATCTTGTCAGCAGCATTATTGGATATCTTCTCCTAAGATAGCATTCTTATATGAATAGTATGGCTCTTATTTATTGAACTGGAATTTTATGCTAGGCTAACTTATTTAATTCTCACATAGCTCATTTGACAGATACAAAAAGGGAGTCACAGAATTTAACTAAGTAGCCCAAAGCCATACCTTGGACCCAGCTGACCAACTCCACAGCCTTCGCTCTTAAGCCTTAGAGTCTACTGCCCATGCATACATGAGAATATATTTTTGAGACATTGGCAGCCCACAAGCTTTCTAAACTGAAAAGAAAAAATAAGACCAGCTTTTCCATGTATATTATTTTCCAGCCAACGTGTGTTTTTCCAAGTTTGCTTGGTTTTCTCGACTGACTACTAATTTCTGCAATGTTCCAAAGATTTATATTTTGCTTCCCTGATTGATAACACCTCTCATCTAGTGAGGTTCAACTGGCACCTTAAAGGAGGTTTTGATAGCAAATCCTTTGGTATTGGAGAACTCAAATACATAAAATGCATAGTTATTATCCTCTTCCCCAAGTACCTTTATCCATTTCTCATTTTTTTCTAGGAAAGCTCAACAAATGTTATTAATCATTCTGAATTCTTTCAGTGCGTGTCCCAGTGCAGGCTATACTGTGTTTGGTTTACCTGTTTCCTTTGTTCATATTTGATTTTCTGCAAGATATAATTAGAAATTTCAGTTTCCTCTGCAAGCTTGCAGTGAAATGAGGTCCAACTCAAATCTGTACATTTTGCTTCTTGTTAGCAGCCCCTCTAAGAAAAGCTTGGTGATAGGAGATATTGAGAGAATCGATTGAGGGGCGTCTGGAAATTGTCAACAAATGTCCATGTAACCCTATCTCCCCTTCCAAAGGTAATTGAGAATTGACTTTAGGATGCCAGTTGTCCTGTGAGCCTTCGCAGAAGTGACTTTGTAAGCTTAAAAAAATGCCCAAAACACTGAAATTGAAAGATCATCAGAGTTCATTTTTTGGTGACAGCTGGACACTCAGTTAAAAAAAAAAAATCTTAAAAGTTGAGATTGGCTTACCCAGTCACCTAAAGGATATTTTCCTTTTGTTATTTTAATGATATTTATTGTAGTTTAAGTTGATGGTTTCTGCTCAATTTAGATGATATTACAGTATTTTTTAAAATTTCTTTCCAAATCTGCTATTTTTCAGTTTTACATTCAAAATGAAAGAATCATAACCCGAGCGAAGCACGGGGCAGTGTCTTACTGGTTCCTCTCTGAGGCACATATATGAAGATTTTTATCACCAAAGATATTTATGACCAATTTGTATTAGAATTGAAATAGAAGAATGAGACCATGGCACTTGGTTTACTAGTCAGAAGGAACTAGATTGTTGACATAAAGCAGGAAGCAAATAATTTGGGATTATGCTATTTGTAGCCCCGGTGATTACATGAAGGGTTTGGAGAATCTTACAAAAGTGTTCGTGTAGTTATAAAAGATATAAAAAACTATTCAGATAGTCAGAGTAACAGACCATAGGTACAAAAATAAAGCCAGAGATAAAATTAGAATACAGAAATCCATGTCATATATCTCTGCACTTGTAGGAGTTAGGCTGCCCATTTGCTTCTGAGCTTTCTAATTGCCCAAAGACAGATCAGAATATCTAAGACTTCGGTCTAAGATTTATTACCAAAATGAGAGGTTTTCCAAAGGTTCTCATCAGAATGCTTATGCATGTTATGGTGGATATTACACATGGAAGCATCTTTACATTACTACCTAACGAGTTTAATAGGCTAATTCTTATATTTTAATATAAGCCTATGTTTTGGGGAATAATGTTTCTTTATTTGTGGTGATGGTCAAGACAACTTTTGTTGGATCATTTCTTTTTGTCTTATTGTAACTTTGAAATTTTTTAAACTTAAAAGAAGGACATTTGTTATCTTCTGTGATCAAACTTGGTTTACTAACTCTTGTCATTGAACTGTCTGCAGAATCAAGAGTGCCAGCACCTGAGAAAGCACAGTTGTGGTTTGCTTCCCAATGAGTCTCTAAAAATCCTTGTCCTGGAAATGTGGTAGCCTGAGAGCTACCATCCTGGTTGTAGTTGTAAGGATGAATGTGGGTGTTTGTACACAAACATGTGATTCACAACTCTGCAGCATAGTTCCTGGGCCCCTTTTTATCTCTACCTTCCGATAAATTTGTATGACTGAAAGGAGCCTCTGAAAAGGAATTGCAAGAAACAAGGTAACAGATATATTGATGCTGGGTAGCCCAGACCTCAGGATACCCTTATAGTTTAAATGTTTACCACAGACAGTGCTGCCATTTGATTTTCCCATGATTGTGAAATGGCTTTCTACACTGTGCCAGCCTCTAGGCAGAGTAGAGGAGAAATGCTAATATATGAGAGATGCTGACACCATCTCTAAAGGTGCTCAGACATATTTATAAATAAATATAGCACAGAGAAGTGTGTGATAGGTGTCACTTAAGTGGTCTAAAAAATTGACCTAGAAATCAGGAAAGGGAAAGGTCATTACAACGGGAGGTGATGAGTATAGGCTCCATAAAGGGGGGAAAAGGAACAGCTATGAAGTAGTGATTTTCAAACTTTAGTATGGAAAACAAGTAAATAAATACAATAGAATAAAAATTACAACTTTAGGGCTCAGCATGCAGAAAGTTAGATTTCCTGTGCTTGCAATGAAGCTGTAAATTCGCAAGTATAAATTCTATGTTATTTAAATAACACTTCTGTGTTATTTGAGCAGGGGCAACAGCCTTGTTGGGAGACAAGAGAACTTGTCCTAAAACTTGTTTGCAATATTCCCTATGTTAGACAGAAAAGTAACAGCTTATGGCCCCTATCCAAGATGAGGGGTAGGAGTATGGTAGCTCACCAACTGAGAGAGCTTTGCCAAAGAAGGGATAGACTGGTAAATTTAAGCTGGCCTTTCATACTTCTTGCTATTCTATGTTCTGAAGCACCTTGTCATTCTATATTAAGGAGTTCAGAAGTTAACAAATGGCCGGGTGTTTGTTAAGTAGAATATTTCAGCAGAGGAGTGATATAATCTGATCTATGTCTAGGAACGTTTTTTTTCTTAAATGTATTTCTGTCTCCATTGGGGTATTTTTTTTTCCTAATAGTTTTATTTCCCTCAAGGGTACTATGGTGTCTCTATCATAATAGTGATTGGCTATAAAATACAGACCAAAAAAAACCTGATAATATCTAGTTAGACACTGATCATCTCAACAACCATTTCCTCTCAAAAAAGATATAGCCAACTGAGTTGATTAAAGTTTAGGGAAACCCAAATCTCCATTGACTATTGGAAAAATAGAAGCCGTACACAGGTTCTTATATAAGAAGAAAGTTTCATGAAGAAAACGCCTTAATAGGGTAAGTACAGATCCTCAGCATTAACACAAATCCCATGAATGTTCATCACACACTGTTCAAGAGAGGCCATGTAAAGAACCAAATACCTCAGAGATTAAATTACACAAATAGAATTTAATCTGGGAAATGCTAGACTATTCACTTCCTAGGCATTTTACTTGCTCAAGCTCTTTACTATAAGCCCCAATATACAGTGTGTCTGAACAGAAGAAACTGTACTTTTTCCATTTCAGATGACAATTTAAAAAGTGATTTTTACCCATAATATTTGTTCACCCACCCTGCATACTAACATACTCTTTCAATCAGCAAGTCCTTATTTTTAACATTACAGTTTTACTTAAAAGATAATGTCAAGGGATTGAGCATTGTGACTGGGTAATGGTCTCCTGCTGCAAGATAAATGCTTAGGCATTTATTGAAAATAAATGTTGGAGTGAAGCCAAGACATTTATTTTTAGAGTAGAAAACTATTTTCTAGTCACAACTTTCAGTGCCTGAGACATTATAGTTATCTTAGCAGATGATTTTTTTAAGTGAATTGAGATCACTCAAAGAGAGCACCAGAATACCTTATTTGTTCTCACCTGTATAATACATAACATCCTTGTTTCCTTTCTACAGATACCAAGTTCAAATATTCTATTTGTCTGGTGGAGAATATTGAAAGAGTGCATTAACAACATTATCAACTATATAGTTTGATTACCTGGGTTTTTGCTTATTTATACCAAGCATATTTGAATATGCATGCTGAAACAGAAGTAAAAAATTTGGAGATACATTATAGAAGAAAATGTTTGCCACTGTAGAGACAGGAATGGTTACTGATATCATTATATGTGTCTAAAAGGCATGTAAATAGTAACTTAGGGAGTTTTAGTAGCAATACTCGTGAGCTGGCAACCAAGGCAGTGATCATTTTGATTCAACCAGTCATTGTGGAGTGCCTGCCCAGAGTGAGAACTATAAGTAGTTTTCAGCAAACGACTACTCACACTTAACCTCAATGTCTGAAATTCAAAAGAATGCCATTGTAACTTGACCAGTTAATGACGGAATTTACATGCACCATGAATCAAACCCTCACCCTCTTCCCTGATACCTGATGCTATATATTTAACTTTGAGTAACATTTTTTGTAGTGATAGGACTTCCTAGGTAATGCCTGTTTCTTGCCTTGCCAATACCTGTAATAGCTAAAGGAATATGAAAATTTATAGCTGAAACAGGCTTAACAGAAATACAACCTTTGTATCAATGTGAACAGTAAGGGCCACTCAGCAAATGGTTTTACCCTAAGGGGTAAAAAAAATAAATAAAACCATAATTTCATATAATGCTGACATGAATAGAAATTGTAATTCTTCATTTTAAAGGCTATGTTACAAGAATACCATCTGGGATAAATATTTATTTGTGTGATTGTGTGTATGTGTGTGTGTGTGTGTGTGTAGATGTGACATATAGAGAGAGAGGAGAGATATATATGGGGGGAGAAAGAGAGAGGGAGACTAAACTGAGAAGAGTAAGGTTTATAGAGACCCAAATAGATGCATAAATAATACATACAGCAGGAGTTTATTTGTAAAATAAAATCATAACCATTTTATACCTGTTCATGAAGGACACTTATGTTAAGATTAAAGGTTTAAAATATTTAATAAAATGTAATAAAGAACATAAGTAAACACAATTAAAGAACATAAAATTCTTTATAGGCGTATGAGTGGGGACCCAAAAAAAACTCCAGAGTTATCATCTGGAGGTGGGCCCCTTGCAGTACAGGCTTTGCTAGGCGAGTATCTAGGAACCCATCTGTATCAATGCACCAGCTGGAGTTGCTGTGAGAGGCTGCATTTGGCTTCAGTGAATTTTTTTAAAGACGTTTTCAATGCATTTGTCCATTTCATGAGGGGTGATTTAGAGCGCACCTGCCCACACCACCCGAGTGTTCGGCAGTTTCCGACCAAAAAAGTCATTACCCCCGTGCCCCACCCTCCGTATTCACCAGATCACGCCTGAGTGACTCTTCAGTTTTCCTGGATGAAAAAAGTCCTCAAAGGGAAATGTTTTGCTGATGTAAAGAGGTGAAACAAAGAAGAGAAGAAGCATAAAAGTCAATGACTTCAATAACTGTTTTAAGCAGTGTGAAAAAATCTCGATAGGTATATTGCAAATGGAGGGTACTTTGAAGGTGACTAGAGTTTAAACATGTCAGAATACACAATTTTTTTATAAATAAATTCCATTTTGGGGAGATCCCCTCTTGTACATATATATTTAAATACAACCAGGAATTACACACTTATCCTGAGCATTTTAAGTGACTTTACAGAAGTCTTCCATGTTTTCAAATTTTAGAACTAAACATCACTAATAGCTAATTATAATTATACTATAGATTTTTTTAATGGTGTTAGTATAATAATTATTATGGTAACAACTTTGTATGGTTTTCATACATCGCTGTCATTAATTAATATTTGGTTGCTTTTTAAAAAGTTGCTTATTCTCAAGATTTAAACTTTATTATTTGTGAGCCAAGTGATTATTGACTGTCCTGTGTTGCTATTTCTTGTAAGCTTGTGTCTTCTGTGTAATATTCTTTCTTAAATATTTGTAGGAATCTTTTCTTTAATTAAAAATGCCATCTACGTAGTCACCATGTTAACAGAATATTGGACTGCATTAGCCACCTCAGGACATTATAGATAAGGAGATGTGTTCTACATTTTAGATTTGTTTTTAAGAAATTTATTGTCTACCTTTCTGCTGGGGAGCCAGAGGCTTTCATGGCAATAGATGAGGAAGCTTCTGAACAATAGCCCCTACTCTAGCCTCTTCAAGTAAAGAATTTTTTTTTGCATGCTGAACTTCCACCTGAAATTTAACTTCAAGAAAGAGTTCCACTGTTAATATCACAAATGGATTTAATGAATATAGAAATACCTTGAAATATTGTAAAGCCACTGTTTAGGAAGACAGTGGAAAGACTTATATAATGTTTTATTTACTGCGAACTTTATCAGCTTATTTAACTAATCCTTGTTTGAGGTTGGAATCATTATTGTTTCCAATTCATAGAGAAGAAAAGTGAGGAACAGAAAGTTTAAATAACTTGCAAAGATCATACCACTGGAAGTTATTAGGGTCAGGATTTGCATCTAGAGAACACACCTCCTGAATCCATGATTATTTTAGCCTCAATGCAAATCTAGCCAGATGGGATGAACCTGGTGTTAAAATTTGATGTGTAGACCAGCAGCTTCTAAGAAAGCAATTTTTATCATAATAAAAATTATATATATAATTACTGTTTGCATTTCTTTTTTATTTTTAATTTTTCAATTACAGTTTATATTCATTATTATTTAGTATTAGTTTCAAGTGTACAGCACAATGGTTAGACACTCACATACTTTACAAAGTATTTCCTCTGATATTTCCAGTACCTGGCACCATACATAGTTATTACAGTATCCTTGGTTACATTCCCTATGCTGTACTTTGCATCTCCATGACTATTTTGTAACTACCAGTCAGTGCTTGCAATCCCTTCACCTTCTGCAGTCAGTCCCCTAACCCCCCTCCCACTGGCAACCATCAGTCTGTTCTGCATATCGATTGCTCTCTTTCTGTTTTGTTTGTTCATCCTTCTATATTGTACTTTAGATTCCACATATAAGTAAAATCATAAGGTCTTTGCTTTCTCTGACTGACTGACTTCATTTAGCATAATACACTCTAGGTCCATCCATTATTACTTGATTGAAAAAAAATTATGCCATTGTCACAAATGGTAAGATTTCATTTTTTTTATGGCCAAGTAATATTTTATTGAGTATAAGTACCCCAGCTTTTTTATCCACTTGTTTACTGGTAGGCACTTGGGTTTCTTCCATACCTCCATAGCTATTGTAAAAATACTGTTGCAATGAACATAGGGGGGCATACATTCTTTCAAATTAGTGTTTGGGATTCCTTTGGCTATATACCCACATGTGGAATTGCTGGGTCATAAGGCAGTTCCATTGCTATTTTTTGAGGACCCTTCATACTGCTTTCCACAGTGGCTACACCATAAGAAAGCAATTTTTAAAAATTCATATAACAAAAATGTTAAGCAAAAATTTATTTTGTGAGGAAATTTGTAAGTCAAAATCATGGCCCGAGGTACATGCCTTGTGTGTCACTTCTCAGCCATCACCCAGGCTTCAGCCCTTGCTTCTGTGCCTTCTCTGCCCAGGGCTCATACTGCTCAGCTTAGCAAAGACCTGGCTCAGCAACCACTGAAGGAACATGTGCAGAGGAGGGAATATATTATTGCTAAATTAACTGAATACAAGACTTAAATAATTAAGAAAAGGTATATCTAAATGCAAGTTTTTATTATTATTGAAAAATATCCATATGGTAGTTCACATGAATATTTTGACCTGAAATTCGCTTTTGTAAAATTCCACTTTTAGAGTCAGAAATCTTAGGAGACTTCTTTGAGGAACCACTTTTCTGTCTGGAAAATCAACAGTTGCTTGGGATTCCTAGTGGGTGGCTTCTCATTTTACCAATTCCAAATATATGAATCTTAGGATGTAATTTTATCCCTTTTCAAATATTCCCCACCAGTCCCCCAAGTCCTATTATTAGTAACAAAGTAGTTTTCTTCAGCTAATTCTTTCTTTCTAGCTAATTCTTGCAAAGATTTTCCTAATTGGTAGAATTAATACTGTATATTAATTATTAGCTATAAATAATAACCACATATATATCTCTTCTTTCCTAATTATAGTGTTGTTCAAATATGTATATATGTATACATATATATATTTGTTCATTTGTTTAATAAGACTGCTTCTTGAATAAAATGTAAAATTTTATCAGAATAAAAAATATTAAATATCTTCAGGTCACTCGCTGGCCCTATTTTTTATTGTGTCTACCATATAAAATGTTGAACATTTTACTTTTTAAAATTTAAGCTCATTTTAATGATAAAGACATTAACCAAAAATCATGGTTGTGAAGATCTTACAAATACTTCGTTCTGTCTACATTTGCGAATTTTAGGCATGAAGGCAGACTGAACACAAGCATCGCAATACAATACACACACATATTTCATTCATTAAAGTGAGTTAACATTTTTCATATAAGATGCTCAGATTTGTTGCCCATGAAATAACACATTTTTTCACAAAACTAATGCACATGCTTAATTCAACACACTTGGTAATCGAGGAGATACAAATAGCACCTTAAGATACATATTATTGATGTGTACAAGCTCAAGTAGGAAGAAAAGTGAGGAGTTTAAATATCCAAGAGAGCGTTGGAATGCTTTTCCAGAAATTTAGATAACCTCTCATTTCTCATTGGTATTGGGCCATAAATAACTTTACACAGGAAATAACCATGAGTTTAAAATTTGAAGAAGAAAGAAGCCTCCCTCCCCCTTTCATCTCATCTCTATTTTTAAAAGGAGTATATTTGTTTTACTTCATCTCACAGTAGGAGTAGACCTAAAATCCTCAACGGGCCAAAAAAAGGCTCTCCTGTTCATTATTTTCTAATAGAATTTTGTTTAAACATCAAAGCTTGTTAAAGATAATGTTTTATCTGATTTCATTAACTCTGGAAAAAATAGTTCCTCCATTGCATTGAACTCTGCTATGTGCAGTTACTTAAGTTGTTAGGTTGTGTAGACTCAAACATAAATTGAAAAAACGTCAGACATGCAATTTTGAGAACTGCTTTTGTGGTGGATACTCAGGTAACCAAAATTTGTTAAGTAGCAAATATTGTGTCAAGATTCTTGAAGTGTTTTCCATAGGACTCAGTATCCCTCCAAAAGCTGTGCTTTTTCTTTAAACAAGTCTATTTCCTCCAGTATACATATAACTGTAGTAGGCAGTTAGGCAGGCATGAGCAGAGTAGGAACCATAGGCCAGACATGAAATGTCACCAGAATCCCCAGGAACCTAGGAATAGACAAAACTGGGAAAACAAAGACCTCACCTCCAATGTGACCTTTCTTCCCCTAGCATATCACTGGTCATGCGGTTCAGACCCCCAGACCGTTCATAAGACTGATCATGCAGTTCGGACCCTCTCCTGACATTTCCTCCTTGTCATGTCACTGGTCATGAAGTAGACCCCCTTGGAGGAGAAACAAGGAGGGAAGAGAATAGCCTTATATAACTCCCATAAAAGCCCTTGTGGGAAAAACAACCAGTCCCTTAAGCATTAAACCCTCAAGACAATGAGGTTGTGGCCTGCATCAAATAATCTTAGGAGCACAGCTTCAGGCATAAAACTTTGGGTCTGTTGACCACAGAGTCAGAGTTTTGGTCAAACTAAAGATGACATTTGGGCCTCAGTTTTCTTTCAGCTCCAGGCCCAGAAAAGCAAAAAAACAGATGGAGTGACGCCATGCTGATGTCAGGACCAGATGCAATGACTAATGACTCCTTCTCGTAGTACTGACCAATCAGTAAATACCATGACTCTGGAAGGACACTCCTGATGAATATTCTACTTAGATCCTCCCCTCAGACCTTCCCTAAAAACCTAGTGTGGCTTACTCTCCAGCAGGCCCTTGCCTTTCCCCTCCCCCTGTTTTCCCCAGCACACTCTCTCTCTGAAGCAGGCCCTTTCTCTGAAACATGCCTGAGCCTCTCTCCCTCTCCTTACTCCAGGCATCTGTATCCTCATTTTCTTTCTTCTAAGCTCCAAGGACCCTTCGTTTGCCTCTGTAATTTGTTTCCTAAGCCTACACAGCCTCGCTGGCTCACTTCTACCTTGGGTCAATTCTTCCACTTCTGTGACTTTCTAAATAAACTTTTGCTTGTATTTGAGTCTTGGCTCTGAATTTTTTCTTAGCCAGAGCTCAAGGTTCAATAGTCAGTAATAATCTGGTACTGTTTTGCCACCAATATAATAAATTGTGTTTCTTCTACTTCTTTGACCAAATTAAAAAGAACAGAGCTAAAGTATGTATTAAACTTCTCACCTGAAATGGATTTTCTTTACTAACATTGCTCTTATTTGCATTTTTCTGCCTGCTTTTCTCTTCAACCATCTATCACCATCTTTGGTATTTTATACTAAAATAAAATAGTATTCAAATTTATTTTCATCATCTCCTCCACCTCTTTCTAAGTTTCAAGTAAAAGGCCATAAAATAAGCTAAGACCTAAGAGCACACTACATAGAAGTATATCTTATAATATACTGAGTGTGGGAGTTCTAAAAAGCAGCATAGTTTTTCTTGTCTACCACATGGCCATGATACCTCCCAGTCTTTTATTTATTTATTATTATTTTCACCAGAGACATTTTTCCATTGCCTTTGAAGAGAGAAAGGGATGGAAGGAAGGTGAGGGAGAAAGAAAGAAACAATAATGTGTGAGAGAGAAACATTGATCAGTTGTGTTCTTGTGCATGCCCCAACTGGGGATTGAACCTACAACGTGGGTATGTGCTCTGACCAGGAATTGAACCTGTGACTTTTTGGTCTATGGGGATGATGCTCCAGCCAACTAATTAATACCAGCAGGAATCTTTTCAATAGTAATAAGGCTATTTTTTTAATGTTACTGTCATCTTCAAGCTACTGAAATACTTCCATTTTAAAAAACATTGAAGTGTTTCCTTCAGAATTCTTCTGATCTACACATTATTTTCTTTTTTTAAGTACAATCCAGAAAAGGGCAAGCATATTAACTACTCCAGAGATTAATTTCCAAATGAGATCCATTCAAGGTCAGATTGGGAACAAGTACTATTATCTAAGGTCTAAACTCAAGGTCCCAAACTAGAATGTCCATTCAAATGGACAAGCAGAGCAATAAGTGGAAGTCCAGATGCTTAGAATGGACAAATGGCCATCTGGCATCAGCTGGCCAAGTGCCAAAAGCCAAGTGCTAATGACTGTTGGGAGCATGAGCATGGAATGGGTAAGTAGTGGGAACTGGGGTTCACAAGGAAAAAGATGAGATGCTATCCGATGCCTGGGCCCTTGACAGACAATGAGCTCACAGTGGAGCAGCAAGTGAGTGAAGAGTGTCTGCCAAAGGGCTTCTTTTTAGAGGCCCATCTGCCTGAAGTGACACTCATCTCAGGGCCCTGAGTCAAGCTGAATCCACAGATGGAGAGAGGAGGTTAGAGGGAATAGCTGCAAGGGTGAAAGGCCTGTGGGGCCAGGAAGAAAGCCAGAAATGCCTTCTTTTCCTTTAATGATCACAATCTACAATTATAATATGTTTTGTGATATTATTTGCTATCGCTTTATTCTATCTTTTTCGATTTGAAAAACAATGAACAAACACTTTTATATTTTTCTTCAAAAACAGGTTTATGTACATCTATTAATAGGAAAAGATTTCATATACATTTCTTGTTCTGTATTAAACATAATGAAACTTGTAAATAATATGTTGCTAGGAAAAGGGAGTGTGTTTAGCCTTAATTTGTCCAAATATCACCATTTTTGTCACTAGAGATTTACTCTCATAGTTAGCTAGGTGTGTTTTATATCCAGGAATCTACTAGCTCAAAAAAAGTCATTTATTTCCCAAAGAAATTATTTTGAATATCTACAATAATCTTGTATTTATTCTGCTGGTATTAATTCCTATTAGTGAGGAAGTATAATAATTTTCCCATGACATGTCTAACAGCTTTCCAGCTGAGGCCTACCCTATTTCATTTGCAGTTCTTTGGCCCTAAGAGATATTAAATTCTGTACACTGTTTGTACTCACAGTATGATCAGACACCCACCAAGTTTAGCAGTAATTAATGTATTATATGGGGATCAATCCCATTAACTGAACAACTTTGAATAATGTATTTCAGGTTAAGTACTACTTGCATCATCCTGTGACATTCTTACATTTGAACTCTTTTTGTGATGCATAATAAGTATAATTAATAGGTTAAAGTGAGATTAATACTGTCAAAAACATAACTCCCTTCAAAAGCGATCTTCAATATTATGATAAAATAAATTAGTTTCTTCATATTATGCTCTTGGTTTGTTCGTACGCTTTCTTTTATACATGTAGTATTCATAGACTGATATAACATCTGTTTTCCTCTTTGGAATGGGAGGCATTTATTTATATATTGATTATTGGCTGTTAATTTTCTTCCATCTTGATCAATCATCCCAGTCAGTATTGCTTTATCTTTAGTAATTTTTTAGAATGCTTTAGTGCAAATTAAATCTGTTATTTCTCATTGCTTCCTAGAGTGCCATTTATCTTGCTCACTGAGACTTTGTATTACTAATGACTTCCCAGAGTTACTCTCCTCTTCAAATATACTTGTCTGTGCATATAATATACCCACTTAAAGTATGTTAGTTGCTGATAAGACTTCCAAATAGACTAGTACTTTTTAAAATTTTCATATTTATAGTTATATATATTGGTATAAACTGAGCTAAAACAAATATCATTATACCCACTGTACTCTAATTTGGTACTAAAAGTTTTTATGGAGATGTTCCATTGCTACAACCTCAAAGTGGTTAGCATTTTTCATTCTGCTATAATTAAGTGAAGTGACAGTCAATGATCTTAAACTATTAAGGAAACAAACAATCAATTAAGTAAGCAAATATTCATTGGGTATTTGAAGTGCTTCTTACCAATCAAGTTGTTAGAAATAATTGAATAAAACTTCTGGACTATTTCATACATACATTTTATTTGTTTATTCAACAAACATGTATTAAACAACTTCATACCAGGACTATACCAGGCACTTATTGAAGGATATAAAAATGGATATGGCACAGTGCTCATCCTCAGGCTAACGCCAGCTTAAGTAATGCAAAAGCATGTGTTTAAGAATAGAATGAAGAAGAGGAGGGGGGAAGGGTAGTCAAAAGAGAAATAGAAAAGAATGGACTTATTAGATAACACAGACGGTGTTCTAACAAATTGGTTGCTTAGTGGTATTTGACTAATTGTTTGCCTGTCAAATTATGTTTTCACTAGTAGACAAGTCAGCTTCTGGCAATAAAAGGTGTAAATCTAAACCAATTAAAATGTGTTGCATATATAGTTATGACAACCTTACTATTCTATAAATCATAATTTCAAAACCAAAATACAACTCTTTGAAAAAATGACTTTAGGATCCTTTAGTCTCTTTTAAATTAAAGTCATCATGAAATTGAAATATACTATGGAAAAACATAAAGAACATCTGAAAATCATATTCAGTTGGCTGTAACTTTCATTAATGTCTAAAGCCAGAGCCCTAAGACATTTTTACTTCTCATTTGTTATGTACAGTGAGCATTTTGAAACCAAAAGAGTGTTCTCAATGCATAGACTCACTCCTTCTTTCTGTTTCAAGGAGATATTAAACGCTGAAAATTAAAGGTCCTTTAAGTATAGAAGTTGTCCAATGAAAAATGATCAAATAAAAACTCCTTCCTGTGTATAAACTTTTAGTATATTCCTGAATACTAAACTATTGACATCTCATCTAATTCTTGACTTGCTGCCTTCAATAACAAGAAACCAGCTTTTCATTTATTTGTTGCCACAGATCATGTTTTTCATGCCTATTGAAAAGTACCTGCTGGTGGCACTTTTCACTTGTAGCTAGAAAGAAGGGGTGATCATTGTCTATAGCTTTGTCAGAAGCACCTGGTGGTGGCACTTTTCATTTGTAGCTAAAAAGAAGGGGTGATTATTATCTGTAGCTTCATCAGCACAGTACATCATCCTTAAAGATGCAGAAGACTTGCCATTTTTCTCATTTAATATCTTTGGTAAAACACCCTTGAATACAAAGTTTTGAAAACAATTATTCAGATAATGAGGAGTTTTCAGATGTTAAAAATTTGAAAGAAATGCTGAAAAGCTAGGAAATTAAATTTTTTACTAATAATTTTGCTTAGAATCTTTACATAATTTGACTTTTCTACATTGTTCTACCAGTTCTATAAAAAAAAATTAGAACATTTTCCAAAATTGAAATAGCATAAGTGTGGAAAAAAACAAAAACCTTTTTCCTAAAAAACTAAAGTAGTGTCATTTAGTGTTTGGACATTAATATTCAAATTGAATCAATGTCTAAGTATTCTTTTCCAACACCTGTTTTAAATGTCCATTTTGCTACATTCTGAATTAGAACATAGTGCCAGAGGGAAAACATGTTAGCAATAGAATTCTTAGCAAAGAATCGACAACTAAGCCCATATGCTATTGCACTTCGTCTTCTGAATATGATGCAACATGAAATTTAACATAAGATTAATTTATCGCACTCTTTCTGAGCATACTCAGGAGGCTCTGATGAACACTAAACAGGAAATTAGCAGCTTTTCTTTATTGACTCTTTGTTATTGTATTTTCCAATGTACTTTAGGATTGAGATGTAGCAATTGGTGCATAAAACAAAATATCCTCTGAATAAATATATAGGAAGTTGTTTTGTTTAAAGTCATGTGTTCTTAATACATGTTTCTTTGGGGAAAAAATATAAAGGGGTGAGAAGAAATAGATTTACAGTTGTTTGTATGGAAAATAATATAATAATTAGTAAATAATAATACAAGAATAAACTGTTTTGTGTACTCAATACTGTAAATCTACGTTTGCCCACTCTACGTGAAGAAAATAATATCTTGCAGCTTTAGAATTACATTTGCATTTTATTACATCATAACAATCCCTAGCTATTTAGTACCTGTTAGAGTCAGAAACACAAATTATCATGCAGGCAGTTTCTACCTTTGATGAAGAATCTTCTAATATTCTGGTAATTGGTGTCCTAAATGAATCAATTTGAATGAAAAGGGACATTGTCCAGTAAGTAGCTTGTCCTTAAAGAAAGCCAATTGTCTGCCCAGAAAGTTCTACATAGTGACTTTTTTTTTTGGCCAAGTCACTATAAGACAAGTCCTGGCCCTCAAATTTGTGTGTCCAGACATTTCACTTGTCAGTTATGGGTTGATTCAGTTTAAGCAAACTCACAGAGACTAGTATGTAAAACTAATATTTTAGTTTATAAATGTAAAATGGACATGAAACAGTAAGGAAATATTCCTGGCTACCTGGGAATAAAATTGTAACTGGGAGTTTTCTCTGTGTGCATAAAATTAGAATAAGAGGAATTAGATTATCTACATGGCTCCTGTTATTGATCTATACAACATCCGTTCTGCAGTCAGGCCTGGGGAGATCACCCTCTGCCTTCACTAGGAGAAAGCGCACTGCTGAGACCTGCCTCAGATTCTCCCTCTTCCCCACTGTCACTGGTGGCCAAACTTTGATGGTGATACTGTTTCTATGGTTATAGTGGTTGGGAAATGGTGTGACATTTTGTCATTCAATGGTGGATCTCATGTTTCTGTCCTTATTCCTTATTTATTTATTTCATAATTTAATTCTCACGAAACACTTATTTTTCCCTATTCCCAGGTTCTTTGGGAAAGAGGCTGTGAGGTAACTCACAGGGCTGCCTACTGTATTCCATTTAATAGATTTTTGGGGGGAGGTAGTATGTTTTCTTTAAAAAAAAATATGAAAATGACTCATAGATAGATCTTGCCATCAAAGAACTATTAGTTCATATAAAGATATTTTCAAAAAATAATATATTAGGAATGTCAATGAAGAGAGTAATCATAGGTATAGTAGTCCACAACAGGAAGCTGGCACTGAAAAATGTTTCACTAACACAAACTATAATAAGATGAGACTCATACTCAAGTAACTTAATAATCATGATTTATGACATAACAGTTATTAAAATCTGCATTCTAATGGCTTTTTAAAAGAGCTTACTTTTAAAAGTTAGCAGGTATATATGTAAGGTAAACAATTATTATATTATACTAGGTCTCATTGATATTTATTAGTTCAAAAAAGGTTGGCATATTTCTATCTGGACCAGATATACTTTCTGTGTACACAACATGATTATCCTCATCCACCAACCATTATTAACTGCCTTCCAGTGTATAATGCAGGCTGCTTAATACAGGCTGAAACAGCTATCCTTATTTTTTAGGGCTATGGAAAAGATACAGCAGTTGGTGCTAAAGTAACGAACTATGTAGGCAGACTATCCACCATCATCACCTGGATGGACACCAAGGGCAAGGTGCAAAAACTCAGGCCACTTGCCCTGTTAAAAGTTTATAATTCACAGTTCCTCATTAGGAGTCCTAAAGTTGATAGGGTGACATCCTTCCCCAAGTACTGGAGCACATGCACAGGGTATTCTGCCCTTGAAAAAAATGTGTGCATTATTTTCTTGTCTCTATGACCAACATTTTCATATTCTTTCCAGAAAAGCATTAAAGCCAAGACATTGGTAAATCTCTCTGGAGGAAAGATACATCAAAACCCCGACTTACTTTCTTTAATAAAGAAGTTACTGAAGTTTTATCTTTACATTTCTCCTGTGATAATGGAATTCACAGAAAATGTATGTGTGTGTGATATCTTTAATGTGTTTTTATATGTGCAGTCTCCTACTAAAAACTTGGAAAATGAAATTACTATGACATTTATATCCTTTCTGTATACAACTTGAAATTTCAAACCTGATTACAAGTAGCTCTCCAGACTTAAATTTGTAAGCCTTCTCTTCAATATCTTGTTTCTGAGTTTCTGCATTTTCCCCATATTTCCAAATTCTTTGATGTATCATTCTTTTTTTATGAAAGGGATTTTACCCGAGGTTATAGGATGCCTTATTATTATTATCAGATATAAAAACACTCTGGTTAGTATGGTTTTGGACACATTAGATATTTTTGGACACTTAGTTGTATCTTTTGTCACAAAATTCCAATTTGCCTTCAAGTTTAAGGATCTACGTTATTCAAGTTTCTGGGTTCTGATTTGTTTTTTAAAAAAGAGCATTGAATTAAGGTGTCTACAAGGTCCAATCCACCTGTACTTTTTTTATGCTAAAAATTAATGAGGGATGGATAACAAAGCAAAAGAAACACTGAATATGTAATTGTTATGCATAAGTTTTGGTCAAATAACTTATTATTTTACTTCATGTTAAATGCCTAAGTCCTCTGCATTGACAATTTAATTTAAAATAAATACCACATTGAAGAAATGATTCCAAGGAAGACCAATTCAAGAAGACTTAGTAGAAAAATATCTTAACTAAATATAACAAGTGACAAGATGAGTTTGTTGCTATCTATTGTAAACAGACTGTTTAGGCATAAAAATACATAGCAGAGAATAATTTCTATTACTATAAAGCTAAAAACCCTAATAAGGAATTCTAAAATTGCCTTCCATCCTGTTCTTTGTTCTACTTCCACTTTTCTGGTATTAGTATTCAGAGTTTATCCTTCACCAAAAGGTCTAATTATGGAGGAATGATCAGATTGGTGATGAGTAATTCAATGGGAATGAAATTCTACAGGTAATTTAATATGAGCTGCAATCAGGAATGACAATGACTTTTTAAGGCCTTTTCAAACTGCTTATTTGAGTCTAAAATAGCAAAGCTGAACCAAAATATGAGGCAGAAACCAAATTTTCAGTTGATACAATTTTTTTCATTTTGGGATTATTAATATCAGTCTAGAAACTGCAGTTGACTACAAGATGAGTGTATTTTAAAAGCATTTAAATTGGTGGAGTTATTGTTTTTTATAGTTTATTTTTATTGTATTTTTTCCAATACCATTTATCCCCCTCATACCTAAAAAGATGCTTTTTACTCAATATTAGGATGAACCATAAGATTACTTCCAATTTTCCAATTATTCTACCTTCACAAGGATCTCTTTTAAAGCTATTACGACCATCTTTAGACACATGTGCCCATATTGATAGGGATCTAATGTTGATTTCTCACCTAGTATCACTTATCTTAAAAGTACCTTCAAAAATCTGTTTTTTCTGCAATTGTGTACAAACATATCTAGGAGGAGAGGTCAACTACGGTGGCAACATAGCAGTATTCTGAGCTCCCCTTCTCCCAGGGATACACCAACGTACAGCAGCTACACATGGTGCAGTTACTTCTGAAAGAAATCCAGAAACTAGCTGAGCACCTCCTCCACATTGAGCAAAGACCCAAATCAGAACTACTAGGAAAGACTGAGGCACACACTTGCTATAAACCCCACCATAGGCACAATCCCATACAATCAGAAGGGAGCTCCCAACTCCTGGCTTCTCCCCAAGGAGTGAAGGATTTGGACCCCACACTTAGCACCCTAATTTTTGAGACTTTCTCCCATAGGATGGGTGCCCCAAACACCTTGAAAGCCAACAAGAAACTCACAAGACTATAGCAAACCAAATAGCAGCTGCAAACAGGTGAATTAGCACTCACTGTGGCCTTCCCCCCAAGGCCGAGTGCCAGATTACAACTTGCACTTACTGTAAACAATTATTTGGTTCCACCAATGTATATTGTGTCTCTTGGTTAATTTGTATATGAGCTCTCTTAATTGCAGGTTCCTTAAATAAAGTACAACTGAAATTATGACTGTTTTATTTTTAAGAATCATTATTAAATTATCACCTTGGAGTGAGCTTTTAATAAATTTTTAAAACATTAAGAAAACTAAAATCAAAGCATACATTATGGGCATATACAGTTAGGTATATTTTCTCAACACTTACCAGGTGAAGCATTTTCTGGAGGCCAGGCACTGTTAGGCGCCTAGACGAGGTTAGTCAGTTCTTCCTTCTTACAGAGGTCCTCATCTGTTAGAATGGACATCTTAGACCAAGCTCCAGGCCATGGACCAGTATCAGTCTGTGGCCTGTTAGGACCTGGGTTGTATAGCAGGAGGTGAGACTGAAGATAGTGTGCTTGCATCACCTCCCCCGACCCTGGTCCATGGAAAAGTTGTCTTCCATGAAACCAATCCCTAGTGCCAAAAAGGTTAGGGACTGCTGACTTAAGAGTATTGAAAGGACTTTGAAATATTCTAGTTCATCAACATTTTTCTCCCCCTCGCATTAGATGCTCAGGTACCTAAGTATTTTGTACCTTTTTTAAAGGTACAGTTGGCAAATACATTAGAATTTTTAATTATTTTCATTACCTTACTTATTTTTTAGCCACATCAACAACTTAGTGTTGTCTTTTGTATTGTTTTTGACATCATATGAATGTATAAAAGTACAGTTGTAAATATTGGAATTGGGAGTTTCCATCAACTGTGAGCAAAGTCAAGAAATCAAGTGACACATTTACATTATACAGCATATTAGTCAGACAGTTGGAATCAAGCCCTAGATTTTCTTTACATTAACCGACAAGTGCTTTGTAATGGTGTGACAAGTTCTGCTCCCCCAACTTCGCCTCCCTCAACATGTGCCCACTCATAATTGCATTGCAGAATTTAATACATATCTCCTGGTTCCCAAGGAGCCTATCTATTGTCGAACTAGAACTCTCTTTGTAGCTTTCTCCAGACCATTCAATGGGACACCTCAGTTTCTACTGGGTCACAGTTCTTAGTCTCCTCTAAACAAGCCATGCTTTTCCTGTCTTTACTACATCCTCTTCCCCTCCTCCACACCTGTTCACATCCCTGCATGTGGATCTTATATACACATGCGCCTAAAATGCCTTCTTTATGCCTTGGTGTTACCTCACATCACTATTTCAAGCCTTTATTCTCTCTTGTCTATCAAGCCTTTTCTTATTATTGCAGCCTCACTAATGGTTCTCTTCTGGTTATCTGTATATTCCATATCATCTCTCTTTCAGATGTGCTAATCTCACCTTCCCAGGTATATTTCAAACATCTTGGTAGCCAGAAATGTGGTGTTCTTTTGTGTCCCTCCCCAAGAACATGCTCATTTAATAAACACTTGAAGGGGACACCACGTTGCATTAATTTGGTTTCTTATTCCGACTTTTATGACAGGAAAATATCAAAAAATCACTTTAAGTCACCTTTGTTTCCTTAACACAAAACTTTTGAAAAATATAAGAGTTCTTTTTAGAAATATAGCACATGTACCCACCCAATGAAAGTATCAGGAATTGAGTTTCCACGTGTAATTCATTTTATTTGCAGCAGTTTGGGTTTAATTTCTCAACTACCTCGTTGCAGCCATCCCCTTCACCTCCCCCCAGAAAACCTGTTTCTCTGTACAAATGTATTTCCATATTTCCATCTCAGAATACACACAGCTGTGAACCAATTCAAAGTTCAAAAGCTAGTTGTTTCTGTCCTAAGCATTGTTAAAAATATTAAATGCCATCCTGAAGAAAGGCTCCCAGGCTAAGTATAAAAGAAGTTTTTTTCTTATTTTTTATTTTCTTATTTTGATTTCATATCCAGCACAAACAAAACACATTTTCTTTCCTTGACAATGGCACCTATTTTCTATATTTGGCACAGAGTGATAATAGGTATCTGTTTTTGCATATTCATTTCAATACATTATGTGGTTGTTTTCAGTTATTGATATCAATTAGATAAAAAGAACACACTATGTGGTATATAGATTAACCTGTTTATCTGAGGAATAAATACTTCTTCAAGCCATCTGCATTGTGAGTGTTTCTGTGTGAATATGAAAAACAAATAAGCGTGCTTTACCTACTCTTTCTGGAATTAATTACTCTCTGGCCCTCTCCCCACCTGCCTAAATGGCTTTCATCATCTCAGAGAAAGAAAAACAAATAAAAGACTGACACGAAAGATATACACTAGTTTTTAGCATGAACTTATTCCTCTGCATATTGCTCTCTGTCATTTTCTTTGCTAAACCTCCTGATCTCTCCATGTGAACAGACTAGCTGTCAGGCAAACTCCATAGAGAGGGAACAAATATGTAATTAGCATAGCCTTTTATCCCCTCCATTGGCAGACAAAAAAGAAGGGGAGTTGTTCTCTAAGCAACAACTAAAGGTCATATTAATTTTCCTTAAACTCTCCCTCTGGCTTCCCCAGGAGAAGTTGCTATGAGATTGAGCATATCAAAATGAACTAATTATTCTGCACATCCAACCTGATAGATGGTCTCCTAAACCATAGCACAGCCCCTATTGTGCATGCTCCTCTTATGTTGTGTCCCTGTCCCTACTTGTTTGAGATGACTTGCTTCAGTGACCGACAGTAAGTGCAAAAATGGTGTGAAGTGGGAAACAAGCATAAAAGTCTATTCTATGAAGGTTATTCACATGTGTTAGATAGGTTATTTGATTCAGTTAAAAATCTTACGAAGAATCCTCTGGTTTCTGATTTGTAAAGCATACCCCTGTTATTGGTCAGTGTCAGCCTATAGCTATTTTCCCCTCTGAGGGACCTCATACTGACTGTTCTGACAGCACTCCCTTTGAAGGGAGCATTTCTGACAAGCCCTGTCCTCCACTCTCAGCTGATGGGATTAGGTAGGCATCTAATCCAGGGGAATAAATCTATGAGTGGTCCTGCCAATGATGCATGACCTATGAATCACAAAACAAAACAAAACAAAAATCAGGTAATCATGTTACTCTTTAAGACAATTTTAATTAGAAAATAGAAAACTGAATCATTTGGAAACAGGGTAGAGGTGGGCAGGATACATCAAGATTGCTATAAAATATAGAGCCTGAGAAACGCTAGTAAACCAAAGCCAGGTGTAAACTAGATATAATGGAGAAGCAACTATATAGAAGCTCATGTTGGAAAGACAGGAACAGAACATATGTAAAGAAATAACTTGCGGCCATTGGGGAGACTGAGTAATTTGTCCCTAGAGCTGCCCCATACTTAATAGTGTTTCAGCCCAAATCCTGGTCTTCTTGTTTTCTTAGGCTGTCATCTTAGGTAGCTTGACAAGATTATCTGCACCTGCAACCAAATGGTCAATGTAGTCCATTCACTAACATTTACTTAGCACCTAATACAAGCAAAACTCTCCATTAATTGCTACAAGGAAATCAAAGATTTCTTTTTAAAGTGACTCTCCCCTCGAAAAATGATCCTGTTTGAGATTTTCTATAAATCAATATTACTAAAATATCCCCTTGTCTCTTTCTAGAAAAAAGTAAATCAGTATTTTTCAAAATTCAGGTTAAAGATAATTGTACTTTTTCCCCTAAGCAAAAATTTAATGACTTTTCTCTCCCTAGAAATCAATACCATATATAAGTTTGGTTCCATTTAAGGGTATTGATCATACTAGGGCAAAATTAATTTCTTGTCAAAATTTAATAAAAATGAATCAATATGTATTATTAATAGCCTCAACATGCATTTATATAATTAAAGAGTAAGGATGTACTGACCGAATTTTTAATAATATTATATTGTATTTACTATTTGACTATTAGTTTTCATATTGAATACATGTTTCTTCTTTAATATGACCATACATTAAAATTGCTTGATATGAAGTCATTTTCTTTTCAATTACGCATGTAGAATATAAATCACCAAAGGTACTTGATTTCATTGATAAAAAGTTTTAATGTCTGGAGCAGGTGGGGAGAAAAAAATGGAGCTATACTATCAAGTGTTTCCCCTAGAAATGGAATTTTTTTTTTTAGGAGAATGATTTGGGAATAGAGGGTATGCATTAACCCGTATTAATAAAACTTTAGCCTGAAATATGAAGTTGTTTTAGAATATGAAAAAACTACTAGGGACCAAGCCCCTAAATCATAGTAGGATACTGCATGTTTATCCAGTTTGTTATAGAATGACGTAATAGGTGTCATTTTGCCACACTCCTTCTTGCTCCATTTTTGCTCATTCTCTAATGGAAGATGGAAGGATTTTTTTTTTTTAAACAAAAAGGCTGTGGGATAGAGTTGGGGGAGTTTGGCTTTAATTACTCCCACTACTTAGCTTATGTATATCCAGGCAGAGAATAACAGCGATTGTTAATAAATTGCAATGTGTTAAATTTACTTTAGTTAAATCCCAATGTCATCATCCAAAATGTTTTTATTTTTTTGAAGTGGAACAAAGTAAACAGGTATTTTAATTGAAGTCAAAAAATATTCCCCTTAATTGAGAGTGAAACAAAAATCCAATGTAAATTTCCTAAAACAGTTTTGAAGTATTCTCATTTGGCTACACTTAAGTATCAGCTATATTCCAGTTTGGAACTTAAGACGGACTCATCTCTCCATCTTCTGCACCCACCTCAGAACCTGGGTGGAAATTATATGCTTGTGTCAGGAGATTAGAACCATATCTCCATTCCACCAGCGTGTAGTACTCATGCAAGACCTACAAGCTAGACAGCCCACATGCAATTTACACTCAGCTCTTTTCCACCCCTGCTATCTCATCTACTGCGATCATTTTTCATTACTGGTGCATGTCTGCATGGATGTTTTCTCCACTAAATTGTTCTTTGAGAGCAGGGAGGACCTCATTCATTCACCATTACATCTTGCACATTTCCTCCCAATATTTTTTTTTAATATTTTTATTATTCAAATACATTTGTCTCCATTTTCCCACCACCAGTTTCTCCTGCCCTACCCACCCCCACCTCCCACCCTCAATCCTACCCAGTTTTGGCTTTGTCCACGGGTCCTTCATACATGTTCCTTGACTTGACCCTTCCCCTTCTTTTCCCCACTATCCTCCCCCTCCCCTCTTGTTACTGTCTGTTTTTTCTTTCATGTTGCTGGTTATATTTTGCTTGCTTGTTTGTTTCATTGATTAGGTTCCACTTATAGGTGAGATCATATGGTATTTGTCTTTCACTGTCTGGCTTATTTCATTTAAAGTAATGCTCTCCAGTTCCATCCATGCTTGTCATGAAGGGTAGTAGCTCTTTCTTTCTTTCTGCTACGTAGTATTCAATTGTGTAACTGTACCATAGTTTTTTAATCTGCTCCTTTACTGATGGGCACTTAGGCTGTTTCCATCACTTGGCTATTGTAAATTGTGCTGCTATGAACATTGGGGTATATAGGTTCTTTTGAATTGGTATTTTGGGACTCTTAGGGTACAATCCCAGCAGTGGAATCGCTGGGTTAAAAGGCAGTTCCATTTTTAGCTTTTTGAGGAAATTCCAAACTGTTTTCACAGTGGCTGCACCAGTCTGCATTCCCACCAACAATGTACTAGGGTTCCCTTTTCTCCGCAGCCTTGCCAGCACTCATTGTGTGTTGATCTGTTTATGATGGCCATTCTGACTGGTGTGAAGTGGTATCTCATTGTGGTTTTACTTCGCATTTCTCTGATGGCTAGTGATGCTAAGAATCTTTTCATATGTCTCTGGGCCCTGTGGATGTCCTCCTTGGAGAAGTGTCTGTTCAGGTTATTTTCCTGTTTTTTAATTTTTCCTGGAGTAGAATGATGTGAGTTCTTTATATATTTTGGAGATCAAACCCTTGTTCAAGGTATCATTGGCAAATATATTTTCCCATACGGTTGGTTCCCTTTTCATTTTGCTGTTGTTGTCTTTTGTTGTGCAGAAACTTCTTATTTTGATGAAGTCTCATTTGTTTATTCTTTCCTTTATGTCCCTTGCTCTAAGGGACATATTGGTGAAAATATTGCTATGTGGAATATCTGAGAGTTTCCTGCCTATGTTCTCCTCTAGAACTTCTATGGCATCACAACTTATTTTTAAGTCTTTTATCTATCTTGAGTTAATTTTTGTGTATGGTGTAAGTTGGTGGTCAAATTTCATTTTTTGTCATCATCCAAAATGTTTTTTAAGGATATGATCTACTGTCTACTGTAATATCAGCATGAAGGACATGAAATCTCTCTCTCTTATCATTAATAAATTTTAAAAAAGCATGGGAGTGAAAAGGTGAAGGAAAATAGGCTTTCATCAATGAATGAACCTTCTGTGGGGGAAGTGAAGATTTTTCTTGGCATGAACTTGCAAACAAAGAGTAAGTAACCAGTCTTATTATTCTGCCTTTGTAATTCCAGCTGAAAGAATTCTTCCTCTTGTTACCAGGTATCAGAGTTTTTTCTTGCACAATTGGGGACAGTTTAGAAAGAGGATAGCTAATTTTTCCAGAGCTATTGTTTATTATCTGGGGAATGAATGGTCTGAAAATAACAAAAAGAGAAAGAAAAAAATGTGTGTTGCCCTCATAGTGTCAACGTTTAGTCTTCAACCGTCACCCCTCACCACTTTAGCCAAAGTGAAGAGAAATAAAATTTGAACAAGTTTTGCTCATAATTTCCCTGGTATTTCAATATGAAATCATATGCTTAATTGACAGGTATAAAGTCAAAGACATGTTTAAGTATCTGGAACACAGAATTGAAATTTAGTTTGAAGAAATATAATTAGAATGAATGCAAATTTTTTTATATTAAAATGCATTAAGCTGTCAGTATCCTGAAGAGCCTAATGAAAATTAGAAGAGCAAAATATATCTAAGAATGAATCACATAAGTGGAACATCTTTCTATTTACCATCTTAACATAGAAAACTTTAGTATGTATCATCCTACATTCTATTCTTCGATAGAATTGTTCCCTCTTCAAAATTTCATCATCCCACCTATTTATAATGAGTTCCTAGACACAGATATAAAAATTAAGTTTTAAAAACTCAATTATTTTTCCTAAGTTCTTCACTTTTCATTGGTCATGTTGGAATCACATTCACTTAATCTAAAATTCATACACTTTTGGGTACTATTACATAGGATTGCCAAAATAACATTATTTTGACCCAACATAAACTACAAACACTATGTCCATACTAGCATACATTCTATGCTATAAAGAGACAATTGAAATATAATATTCTGGTAAAAAAAATAAGACTACTTTTGAATTCTTTTCATGGGTTACACAACCACATAAATTACTACTATTATTATTACCCAAGTTTCTCATCTTCTGTATAGGCTTAAAGGAAACCTCTTGCAATAGAAACAAAATTAGAATAAATACAAGATATTATCACTATATATCATGGATATGGCTATTTTAAAGTGTTTCTTTCAGATTCTGAGGTTTGCTACATATATTTTCATGCAATTCTTCCAAATTTCTTTGAAAACATTAATAGATTTACCATTTAGTTTCTTGGGTTGTCCTACAAATATAAATGATTTAATGAGAAAAGGCAAGATGAAAAAATAATTACTGGAGAAAAGTCAAATAACTGTTTCCATTATGGTTGCTTTAGATTCTGTGACAAGCACGTTTAATACTCTGATTGCTTATCAAGAAAAATAGACCAGAACAAGGAATATTCCTAAAGAAGTAGCATTGAAGAACTCTCCTACAAGCGGATTTAATTTACATTCTTACTGTGTACATGTAGAATTTCTTTTTTAATCTTTTTGCTTTTACTCAACATAAATGAGTCTATGCCAAGTGTTTAATAATTTAAACTGCAGAATAGCTTTATGCTTTAAAATAAATTGACATCTTTAGTAAACACAGGGCCAGTCAGACCATTTTACTTTATCCATTTAGTTTTGTGCCTTTTTCTCAAAGCCATGTACCCCTCCCAACCTAATTGTGACTAAGCCACTGCTACTTGGTAACAGGCCTTTTTGCAATGGTAATTAGTTTCTGGGGCAAGAGGGGCCTGCTCTAGGCTATTAACTCCTTTTAAACCAAAGACTCAGTGTCTACACTTTACTATAAGATGGAATAGGATCATCAAGTAAGTCTCTTAGGAGAAATATTTTTGTTATTTTCTCTATCTTTTGGGATACTTGCATATTTATCCTTTAGGTTTTCCTACTCCCTCCTGCCAAGCATCTATTTTTCCATTTATTTCAAGATTCATTTTGTCTTTATCTCACCATCTTACTTTTTTAGTACTTCCAATACTTTTCTGTTTTTCCCATTTTTCAGACTTTGCTTCTATAATAATTTATATATTCCTTAATGTTTTTCTTGATTTTATATATAGATGACCAACATTCCAAATATGTGGTTTCTTTATTTTTTAATTTTATTTTAATTTATTTTTTCAAATACATTTGTCTCTGCCAATCCCCCACCACTTTCCCTTGCCCCCTCCCTTCTTCCCTCCCTCAGCTCTTCCCCTTTGGTTTTGTCCATGAGTCCTTGCTATGTGTTCCTTGACTTTCCCCTTCCCGTCCTTGTCCCCGCCCCCCCTCACTCCTTCCCTCTTGTCTCTGTTGATTTCTTTTCCTTTCAGTGTTGCTGGTCTTATTTTCCTTGCATCTTTGCATTGTTGGTTAGGTTCCGCTTATAGGTGAGATCATATGGTATTTGTCTTTCGCCCCCTGGCTTATTTCGCTTAGCATGATGCTCTCCAGTTCCATCCATGGTGTTGCGAAGTTTAGCAGTTCTTTTTTTCTTTCTGCTGCGTAGTAATCCATTGTGTATATGTTCCATGACTTTTTGATCCAATCATCTACTGATGGGCAATTAGGTTGCTTCCAACACTTGGCTATTGTAAATTGTGCTGCTATGAACATTGGGGTGCATAGGTTCTTTTGTATTGGCGTTTTGGTGTTCTTAGGGTATAGTCCCAGCAGGGGAATCCCTGGATCAAAAGGCAGTTCCATTTTCAGCTTTTTGAGGAAATTCCATACTGCTTTCCATAGTGGCTGCACCAGTCTGCATTCCCACCAACAGTGGACTAGGGTTCCTTTTTCTCCACAGCCTCGCCAGCACCTGTTGTTTGTTGACTTGTTTATGATAGCCATTCTGACCTGTGTGAGGTGGTCCCTCATGGTGGTTTTGATCTGCATTTCTCTGATGGCTAGTGATGCAGAGCATCCTTTCTAATGCCTCTGGGCCCTCTGTATCTCCTCCTTGGAAAAGCGTCTGCCCAGGTCCTTAGCCCATTTTTTGATTGGATCGTTTGTCTTCTTGGAGTGGAGTCGAGTGAGTTCTTTATATATCTTGGAGATCAAACCTCTATCTGATGTATCATTAGCGAATATATTTTCCCATATGGTTGGCTCCCTTTTCATTTTGCTGATGTTTTCTTTTGCCGTGCAGAAGCTTCTTATTTTGATGAGGTCCCACTTGTTTATTCTTTCCTTTATGTTCCTTGCTTTAGGAGACATATCAGTGAAAAAATTGCTGCGTGGGATATCTGAGAGTTTCCTGCCAATGTTCTCCTCTAGGACTTCTATGGTGTTGCGACTTATATTTAAGTCTTTTATCCATCTTGAGTTTATTTTTGTGCTGGTGTCAGCTGATGATCCAATTCCAATTTTTTGCATGTAGCCGTCCAGCTCTCCCAACACCATTTGTTGAAGAGGCTGTTATTGCTCCATTTTATGCTTCTGCCCCCTTTGTCAAATATTAGATGCCCATAGAGACCTGGGCTTATTTCTGGGCTTTCTATTCTGTTCTACTGGTCTACGGGTGTGTTCTTGTGCCAGTACCAGATTGTTTTGAATATAGTGGCTTTGTAGTAGAGTTTGATGCCCGGTATTGTGATCCCTCCTACTTTGTGTTTCTTTCTCAAAATTGCTGCGGCTATTCGGGATCGTTTATGGTTCCATATAAAGTTTTGAAATGTCTGTTCTATTTCTGTGAAATACATCATTGGTATCTTAATAGGGATTGCGTTGAATCTATAAATTGCTTTGGGTAGTATGGACATTTCTTCGAATCCAAGAGCAAGATATATGCTTCCATTTATTTCTGTCTTCCTTAATTTCTTTTTTCAATGTTGTATAGTTTTCTGCGTACAGGTCTTTTACGTCTTTGGTTAAATTTATGCCTAGGTACTTTATTTTTCTTCTTGCTATATCGGATGGTATTTTTTCTCTGATTTCTTCTTCTTCTATTGCATTGCTGGTGTACAAAAATGCCTTTGATTTCTGAATGTTGACTTTGTATCCTGCTGTTCTGCCAAATTCACTTATTAGGTTGAGGAGTTTTTTGGTAGAGTCTACAGGGTTCTCTATGTACACTATCATGTCATCTGCAAACAATGAGAGCTTTACTTCCTCCTTTCCTATTTGGATGCCTTTTATCTCTTTCTCTTGTCTGACCGCTGTGGCTAGGACTTCCAATACGATGTTGAAAAGAAGCAGTGAGAGCGGACATCCTTGCTGTGTTCCCGATCTTAGTGGGACAGCTTTCAGTTTTTGCCTGTTGAGTATGATGTTGGCTGTAGGCTTTTCATATATGGCCTTTATTACGTTGAGGAATGCCCCATTTATTCCCATTTAGCTGAGTGTTTTGATCATAAATGGGTGCTGTACCTTATCATATGCTTTTTCTGCATCTATTGAGATGATCATGTGGTTTTTGTCTTTTATTTATGTGATGTATCACGTTTACTGATTTGCATATATTGAAAAATCCCTGCATGCCTGGGATGAATCCCACTTGATTGTGGTGGATAATCTTTTTAATGTATTGCTGGATGCGGTTTGTCAATATTTTGTTGAGGATTTTAGCATCTATGTTCATCAGCGAAATTGGCCTGTAGTTTTCTTTCTTTGTAGTGTCTTTATCTGGTTTTGGGATCAGGGTGATGCTGGCCTCATAGAAAGAGTCTGGGAGTCTTCCCTCCTCTTGGATTTTTTGGAATAGTCTGAGAAGGACAGGGGTTAGCTCTTCCTTAAATGTTTTGTAAAATTCTCCTGTGAAACCAGCCGGCCCTGGGCTTTTGTGTGCCGGGAGTTCCTTGATGACTGCTTCAATTTCCCCAGCTGTTATCGGTCTGTTCAAGCTTTCTGTTTCTTCCTCCTTCAGTGTTGGAAGATTATACTTTTCTAAAAATTTGTCCATTTCATCAAGGTTTTCAAATTTCTTGGCATATAATTGTCCATAGTAGTTTCTGACGATCCTTTGTATTTCTGTGGTTCAGTTGTTATTTCTCCTCTTTCGTTTCTGATATTATTAATTTGGGTCCTCTCCCTTTTTGTCTTGATGAGTCTGCTTAAAGGCTTGTCAATTTTATTTATCTTTTCAAAGAACCAGCTCCTTGACTGGTTGTTCCTCTGAATTGTTCTTTTTGTCTCTATGTCATTCAGTTCTGCTCTAATCTTGACTATTTCCTTCCTTCTACTTGCTCTGGGATTTATTTGTTGTTGTTTCTCCAGTTCTTGAAGTTGTAGTTTAGGTCTTTTATTTGAAATGTTTCTATCTTTTTTAGGTAAGCTGTACTGCTATGAACTTCCCTCTCAGGACCGCCTTTGCTGTGTCCCATAGCTTTTGGACTGTTGTCTGTTCATTTTCATTTGTTTCCAGACATTTTTTGATTTCTTCTCTTATCTCATTATTGACCCATTCATTGTTTAATAGTCTACTGTTCAGTCTCCATGAGTTTGCAAGTTTTTGAAGTTTCTCTTTGAGGTTGCTTTCCAGTTTCAAGGCCTTGTGGTCTGAGAAAAAGTTTGGTATTATTTCAATTTTCCTGAATTTGCTGAGGCTTGCTTTGTGTCCTATCATGTGGTCTATCTTTGAAAAACTGCCATGAGCATTTGAAAAGAATGTGTATTTTTCTTTTTTGGAATGTAAGCTTCTATATATGTCAGTTAAGTCTCTGATTCAGTGTGTCATTCAGCGCCACAATATATTTATTAATGTTTTGTTTGGAAGATCTGTCCATTTTTGACAGTGGGGTGTTGAAATCTCCTACTATCAGTGTGTTGCTGTCTATATCTTTTTTGAAGTCCTCCAACAATTTCCTTATAAACTTGGGGGCTCCGATATTGGGAACATATAAGTTTACAATGTTGATGTCTTCTTGATAGATTCTTCCTTTAAGTATTATAAAGCACCCCACTGGGTCTCTCTTTATGGCCTTTGTTTTGAAATCTACTTTGTCTGATACAAGTATGGCAACCCCGGCCTTTTTCTCTTGCCCATTTGCTTGGAATATTTTTTTCCATTCCTTTACTTTCAATCTGTGTAGGTCTCTTGCTCTGAGGTGGGTCTCTTACAGGCAGCATATGCGTGGGTCATGTTTTCTTATCCATTCAGCTACCCTGTGTCTTTT
Organism: Pteronotus mesoamericanus; assembly: GCF_021234165.1. Taxonomy (NCBI): domain Eukaryota; kingdom Metazoa; phylum Chordata; class Mammalia; order Chiroptera; family Mormoopidae; genus Pteronotus; species Pteronotus mesoamericanus. The sequence continues at coordinate 24,863,261 of NW_026555245.1, read as the reverse complement.
GATTGGGGCATTTAGTCCATTCACATTGAGAGATATTACTGATAGAAACTTACTCATCTTTTCTCTGTGTACCTGTGTTCCTCTCTCTCCCATTCTTTTCCTTCATCTGTTTAAACCAGTCCCCTTAGCATATCTTGGAGTGCTGGTTTGGTGGAGATGTATTCTTTTAGCCTTCTCTTGTCTGGGAAACTCCGTATTTCCCCTTGTATTTTAATGGAGAGCCTAGCTGGGTAGAGTAGCCTTGGCTGTAGGCCCTTGGTTTTCATGGCTTGGAATATTTGTTGCCATTCCCTTCTGGCTTGCTGTGTTTCTGTTGAGAAGTCAGCTCCTAGGCGTATCGGGGTCCCCTTGTATGTTACTTTCTCCTTCTCCCTTGCTGCCTTGAGGATTCTCTCTTTGTCTTTGACATTTGCCATTTTAATGATGATGTGTCTTGGAGTGGACCTCCTTGAGTCCCTCTTGAGTGGGGTCCTCTGTGCCTCCTGGATCCATGAGAGCCTTTCTCTCCTCAAATTGGGGAAATTTTCCATCATTACTTTTTCGAGGAGGTTCTCTATTCCTTGCTCCTCTTCTTCTCCTTCTAGTATCCCTATTATACGGATATTATTGCGTTTCAGGTTGTCCTGCATTTCCCTAAATGTGTCTTCATTCTTTTTGAGTCTTTTTTCCCTTTATTGTTCTTTCTGAGAGCTTCTTTCTACCTTATCCTCCATCTCACTGATTCGATCCTTGGATTCATCCAGCCTGCTTTTGATTCCTTCTACTGTGTTCTTCAATTCAGAAATGGTATTCTTCATATCCTCTTGTGTCTTCTTGATAGTTTCTATGTCCTTTTCCAGGCTGATATAGTTTGCTGTAAGATCCTGATAGTTTCTCTGCAGTTTCTCATAGTTCTCTTTGAGCTGGCTGAGTTCATTGAGCTTCCTTAGAACCATTGTTTTGAATTCAGTATCTGATAGTTCCATTGCTCCTATTTCATTTAGCTCTCTCTGTGGGGAGTCCCTTTTTCCACTCATTTGGGGGGAACTTCTTTTTCTTCCCATTTTTGTGAGAGTCTGTTAAGTATTTTTGTCCTTTACTTTTCTTTCTGGGCCTGCCTCTTATGATGTCAGCTCTTGACCCTATAGGACCTTGGGTTGTTTGTTTGAGCCTTCCAGGAGTCTACTGTCTGTGTCTGACTGCTGCTTGGGGCAGCTCTGTGACCCCTTCGGTCAGGGCTGGGCAATTTTGGGGGATCTCTCTGCACTCTCACCCCGGCTCCTTGAGCGCGCTCCCAGTGCGGCAGGATCCCCCGCTTGCCTGGGCTTGCATGTGCTTGCCCCAGACCAGGAGGCTTATTCGCGACCATGCGTACTCATCTGGCCCCCCTGGCCGGCGAGCTCCATGGCACTGGTCAGTTTAGGGTCTTCTATTGTGTATTTTCCCCACTTTTGGCTCTTTGGGTGCGTTGCTTGCCCTCGCCAAATGGGGACTACAGAAATGGGAGGAAGTCAGCTCCAGGACTCTCCGGTTAATCCTGTCTCTGGTCTCTCCTCCAGGGACTCTGGGCAGCTCTACTAATTTTGTGGGCCGCTTCGCAATCGCAGGTGGGCGGGTCAATTTATGCCTGCCCTTGCCCCTCTGTGCAATCCCTCGCAGGCCGCATTGGTGCCAATCTGTGGGAGGCCTTGCCGGCCGGTGCAAGCATTCGTCAGCCCGCGCGGGTCACATACACGCTCGCCAACCCTCGCCGGTCACTCGGCGCAAGTGTGCGCGCCTGCACTGGGTGTTTTTGGGGTGTCTATGTGTGCTTTTTGGCTTTTGGCTCTTTGGGGGTGTGGCTCCTAGGGGGTGTAGTCTTCCTGCGCAATGGAGACTATGGCAAGGAGAAGGAGTCGGGACTCCCCGGTTCCTCCTCCCGTTCTTTCCCCAACGCCTCCGTCTCCAGTCTCTCCTCAAGGCTCTCCCAGCCAGTCTGCATTCAGCCTCCCAGCTCACACACACAAGCTGTGTGCGGAGCACACAAAAGGCAGGTTAATTGATTCCCTTGTGCCTGAGCGAGATGGTAGCTGCAGAGTGGGAGGTGCGTTATCACCGGAGCTCCACCGGCAGCCGTCTCAGTTCTCTTCACAAAGTTTTCTTCACCAGTCTTTTCCCAGGCACCAGCCCACCCTGCTGCCGCCTCTACCCAGAGATCAAGGAGGGTGGCTGCCACTGCAACTTTTGCGTTGGCCCTTTAAATGTCTCTTTGCATCCCCAGCCACCTGTCTCTGGCAGAGAGTGCCCCTAAGCTTTTTGGGGTTGCGTTTTGTCTGTATTTTCTTGGTTTTAGCTGCTGTAGTTTAGGGGTCCCTGTTTATGATTCAGGTCCCGTTCTTCTCGGGGGAAGCTCACTGGCCGTTTCAATGTCCCTCTGGTGCTGGTGCCCGTGGGCACCCAGCCTACCCTCTCGAGCCTCCAACGCACTTCTCACCCGTTGGGATGTGTGAGAGTAGAATCCACTGTCCGCGGCACCAAGGCTCCTCTCCCACTATCGCTCCACTGCTTTCCAGGTGATTACTCCACTATTTAGTTGCAATTCCAGTTTGGTTTTGGGAGGAGGTCAGCATGACTCCCATTCACTCCTCCGCCATCTTCTCTCAGATTTTGATTTTACCCAAATATGTGGTTTCTAATCTTGATTTTCTTCCCTACATATTAGTTTTGTGTCTTAAGAAATTACTCAGTCACCCTGAATCTTAGTTTCTTAATAAAATGAGAGTAAAGGTAAAAGTATATGCATGACAGATGTTACTGTGAAGTTTCCATATACTTTAAGGGTTTTTTAAATTTTCTAATTACTAAAAATGTTTTCTTAATGCATAAATAATCTTAGAATTACATAACCTAGCCCATTCTCTGTTATCCAAATTAATTATTAGATATTATTATTATCAATAAAGAGATACTTGGAGCAGAATGATCACATTATCCAGAGCTAAAAGATATGGCTTCCTAAATAGACTCCTCTCTTTGCCTTCATTAGGGTACGCTCTCTCTGTGCTTCATTTTCTACAGCCCTAATTATTATATTAGAGTTATTGAGAGATTCAGTTAGAAAAGCGTGTATGGGATTGCTAACGTGAAATCAGATGTCTTCAAAGCCACCAATATCATTAGTATTAACAATGTAGATTTGGGTAAGATAAAAGTAGTGCAGTGGTTCTCAATTTGGTTTCAAATATCAATACTGGTTCCAATCTTTAAAACAAATCTTAGTAAAGTAAATCGTTAAAATGAAAGCACAGAATTTGGAGTTAGATAATGTGATCTGAATCAGGTTTAATTTATCAGCATTGAGCATATTACTTAACTCCTGTCAGTCTCATTCTTTCCACCTTCAAAGTTAGGATAATTATCATTCCACTTATTTCACATGGCTGTTTCAAGAATAAAATGAAATGATAAATTTAAATATATATATATAGTTAAACTGTAAATCTCAGTGTAGTTTGAAAGCATTGTTATTATTATTGATTTAATTAACCATATATAGTTTTCTCCTCTTTTAAAAATAAAACAGATTATCATTTCTCATTTTGTTAACAGAGTAGCCATTTGAATGGTATAATTATGAAAATCTGACTCAAATCTTAATCTATGATACACTAACAGCTTCATAAAAATGATCCGTCCAGATATAGTCAAAATAAGAAAATGTTTTTCAAAATACAGTCAAGGGTGCATGCAAAATTTGAGTGATTCTTTCAGACCAGCTTTAGTAATTTGTTTTCTTGATAGGGTAATTTTTCTATTAAAAAATCTAACATAATAAAAATTGTTAAAAAATCATTTTGTGCCAGTAAACTGTGCACAGAAATACTGTAAAACAATAAGTAAAAATGCACACACTGTTTCAGCGAGGTCTCCACGCTTTCTAAATGAGCCGCGTACTATTGTGGCAGTACACATTCAAATTGCCACCTCAACAAAATTACAAATTATTAGAGTCTGTGAACCCTTGAAATCTATATAAAATAATTAAAACCATAAATGCTAAATTCTCTAACACCAAGAACCTACAGAGTTCACTTAGCTTTGTACAGATTTACTCATTGAGTAAAACAGAACGATGATCCAAGTCACATGGCTGGGGGCTTGCCATGCAAATGTGTGACTCAGAAACCTTTGCTGCTGCATACTCAAACATATGCCAGCTGCGTCAGATGACACCAGAATGGCCTCTTTAATAAGGAATAGGTATTTGAGAGGTAGCATTGTACAGTGACATGTCTGAAATATAAACTACCATCAAATTTCATTTAACTTTCTTGTTTGTAAAGTAATAATTACATTCTTCTCATAGGACAATTGACAATTAAATGCAGCCACATGCATAAAGCATTAGCACAATCCCTGGCCCCCCATAAAAACCCAGTAACTGGTAGCTTTTATCATTTTGAATTCTAGTAGTATACGACGGCCACAGGTTTCATTGATGGAAGCCATAGGACTCTACTCATGTGCAATATTTTAAAACATCTTTAAGCTATAGTGTCTTTCATATCATTTGTTGACTGAACTCAGTCAGAAGCATGTCCATTCTCCAGGTCAGGAGTTTGTCTCCATCCTTGGAGCCTTGCATATTAAAATAGCTACTTAACTATTCAGGCCTCAAGAAGTCAGAATTTATAAGGATTTGATAATTCTTTATGGCAAATAATTTTGAAACTACAATACTCACCAGAATGCGGTCCAAGTGGTATTTATGCCACATATAGTCAGAATTATTAGGGAAAAAAAATATTTCATACAAGTTTTTACAAGAAAATGTTAAGAAACAAAGTGATGTCAATTTGTAACTCAATGTTGGGGGTTCTTAGGAACTGTCATTAAATACTTTTCACAGAGGCTGTAATCATTGCCTTGAATTTCTTGAAGAGTCATGTCGCATCTTGTTAATTGACAGGTATTGAAGGCGTGAAGGGTCTTTCTACTTTCTTAAAGGGAATGTCTGTTTAAGTCACTCAGATGGACAGAATATTTCTGGCTTTCGCAAAAAATAAAACTTCTTAGTCTAATTAAAATATAGGTAGTTGAAGAGAAACAGGAACCTTCCCATGACCCTTCACAAATATGAAGTAAGATAACATAATAGTAGAAAATCTTAGAGGCAAAAGGATGCGGTGTGCAATGAAACTGTTTCCTTGAGATGCTGACTGGACTAAGAAGATGCATAATAAAATACAAGAAGTTTAGGTCTCTATGCTTTTGCCATCTCATTAGGGTCGGTATAAATGGCATAAACTCCTTCTTAGGCCTTATAGTAAACTCTTTGTGGCATGTCTTCAAGCCCACATATTGTGTTTATATATATGAACATTTATACTTTTACAGTTTGAAAATATTTTCAATAGAAATTGTGCATTGTGAATTATTTAAAAGTACTATACTTAGTAATCACCACATATACACTGCCCTGCTGTGACCTGAACATACAAGGATAAATAACATGCATGCACGTGGTCTGGGGTTGTACTTGCTCATTGGCCACGAGGAAGTTCTCCCCAATCCATGAAGTATAACACGGTCAGGAAGGTCATGTGTGAAGGGCGATGATGGTGACATCCCCCAGTATAAAGGACCAGTGTGTATTGAAGATGCCACTGAAGGGGCTAGGAAAACTAACCAAACATTTGTAACAAGGTTTGATTTTTTTTCTTCCACTTTTCACTATTTTATTTTAATAGCTAAATGAGTGATATGTTTTTAAGTGGAGGTTCTCATAAGTAGATTTAATTATTTAAATATGTTTCCCTCACCATCGAATGGGGGCAGGCACCAAATATAGCTTTTAAGTAAAACTTAAATATGCAATCTCACCTCAATATTTCCCACATTGTCTAATGGACACTGATATGTGGGTGAAGGAAAGTAAGTTATTAAGATGGTTGTTTTAATGACTTGGAAAAAAAATAAGAACAAAAGGAAGAAGAAAGAAAAAGACAATATGGCTTCTTTAAATCCAGGCTAAATATAGCACTTTTTAAGATAAAATAAATCCTATTTCTCTAAATTTGAGTCAATTTCAAATAAAAGTTTATTATTTGGATAAATGTAAGGGTACTTTCTCAAAAGCTTTTAAAAGTTAAAGTTAGATTCCTCACCTACTATTATTTAGAACTTTCCTTTTTAATATCAGCAATATAATTGAAGTGGAAATGCCAGTATAAGTTGTTGTTTGGGTTTTTTTTTCTTAAGGACTTTATATACAGTTACTTAATTCAATTGTTGCAGAAAAAATTATTACAGATTTGTCAAATTAAATGTAAATAATCACAAAATGCTTATGTGATAACAGAAAATTGTTGTGTTTTTTAATTTTCTTAATTATTACTAATGCTAGAAAAATTTTAAGAATTATTTGATGGTTGTGGAGGCTGCTGTGCTTCCTTTCTGGAATTACTGAGTACTTAGGGAGAGACCTCTGAGCTGCCTAAGAGGTTCACCTAAGAAGAGGTATTTAAAATCTATTGTCTCCTTATTAAACTATGAAGACTAGATGACATGTGGGGAATTGAGTCTATGTGTTGTATTTTCACTCTGTGGTAGACTTTACCAGGCTAATTGCCCAATATTTAAATTCACAAATTTTTTACTAATTCAGAACCCAAAAAACACTGTGTGTCACCTTGATACAAAATGTTCTCTACATCTTTCTTCCAAAAGTGATGGCTATGCCCTGTGTGTTTTCACCATTTATTTATTTGGCTAGCTAAAGGATGTTTTATTTTAATGTTTTCATTACATAATGAAGAAAAGAACAGTGTTAAAATAACACTCATAGCAGATTAACGTTTTCTCCCTGATAGTTTGTGGAGAAACCAGGCTGATTTCAAGCACTCTGAAGCATTGGAGTTTAGCAAGTAATCCAAGCAAGGAAAAGCACAATTGCAGCCTGAGTGTGTTAAAGAAAGAAAGAAAGGCAGCATTGCTTCAATCTGCTTTCAAGGGTGAGCCATTCACCCTGTACCACTGCTGAAGTGAAGCATTTTTAGTGATTTGCAGATTAAGAATCTAGTTAAAAGTGATCAATCAATCCTTCTCATCAAGCTTACCACAGCATGTTCAGGAACTTGAAAGCAATCACTGCTGTTTGAGGAAAGCTTACTTAACTTGTGTTTCTTATAATGATAGAGAAAACTATAGTTCATCATGAAGGTTCTGTCTATTGAACATTTTGATGAAAAGTCAGAAGATTGTGCTGGCATAAATCAACACATGAATCCAGACGCTATCAGGTAGGATGAAGAGCAGAGTTTACCCACCTCACTTATCATTACATTTGAAAGTCAACTAGGAGGTCACCTCCATCATGAACTTCTGCACACATGTAACTGCTTTTCACAATTTTATCTTATATTATAATAAAAGTACATGAGATCAAAAATTAAAGCTATCTGGATGATGTTGGTATTATATTAGAATAGTAGACCACAATCAGAGATCAAAGTGTTTTTATCAAATCTTGAAATTTAAAGCTGTATTTATAAAGGATTATTTCAAACCCTTTATATTCATTTGCCAGCAAAAATAAAAGAAAAAAACATAAAAGGTAGTGTTTTTCAAAGAGATATGAAATATTTATATACTATTATTATTACATTTCTATAATGTCTTGGTCTCTTTATATCAATTGGTTCTTTCAAGTGAGAAGAGACAAAATAATGTTACTTCATAACACTGTGATTATTTCTGGGGAATTTTAGAATCTTGCTTGTCAGCTTTATTTGACTTTAGTGAATATCATAGTAAATTCAGATATTGCAAGAAAATTTACTACTCCCTGGCCTCTTAATGGCACATTGAAAACTGTTTCATATTTATATATATTGATTGTGGCCAACCTTTTATAATAAATGTTAAGGCAAAATCACTTTAACCCCAAACCATGGATCACCTCTGGTACAACGTGTAACTGATCAAGATTAGTGACCTTAACAATTTTTTCTTACCTTAAAGATAATTATTATTAAATGACTTGGGTTTATTTTGCTAAATAAAAGGTATTTATGAGATACTATAGCTTGATTTTTTAAATATCATAAATCATTTTTATTTCATTAAATAAAAATGCTTCAAATAAAAATGTTTTTTTAATGTTACATATCAATGTTATAGCCTTGAAAAGCCAACTCAGTCACCATTCCAACTCAGAGATATGTTCACGAGTCAGGCTTTTCCAGTGGATCAAACCATAGTTTCAAAATTTATCTAAATCTTTTAACCTCTGAACAGCAACTCTATTCAAGGCAGTTAGACTATGGAAATAACATAGAAAAAGAAACAAATTGTATACACTAATCTATTAATCATTGTTTTGTATGATTATGAAATGTTAGAAATAAAATGTCTAATATTAAAAAAATGAATAAATGATGATCTGTACTCTGAGTGTAATATTATACAACTATTAGAAATTATATTGACTAACTTTGTGTGTAAGTATTATATAATTAAACTGAGAGCTTCTAAATGCCAGGGATTCCATTTTACTTGACTCATTTGGTCTCCTGTATTATGAGGGTTACACTAACTGTTGCAATAAATATAGCATAACATGTTAGTCATCTATCACAACATATGTTTATATATGCCTCAACTAACAGTCCAATGTGGATGATCCCTTACTGGCAGACAGCTTGCTCTATTCAGTATCTCAGAATTCAGGCTTCTTTCGCCTTATGGCTTTACCTTCCCCTAGGAAGGCATTGTTCTCTGCATATAGGCAGGGAAAGAGAAAGAGCATAGAGAAGGCACAATGATCCTTTAATGATCTGACTCAAAAGTGGCATACTTCCAATCCATTGGTGAGTACTATGACATGGTCAAACTAAATGTAAGGTGATTTCCCAGGGATAATTCTATGCTAGAGAAGGGAAAATACATATTTTGGTAGCTAATTTGTTGTTTCTGCCACATTTTCTTTGTACAGGATTACCTGGAAAATAACATGAAGGCATAAAATAGCTTGATTTTGGGAGTCCTTCTTGAAAAATGAGCTAGAGACTAAGGCAGAGGCCAAAGTATATAGTCTCAGGCGTCAAGTGAATAACTTTACTCTTTATTTTCTATAAAATGAGGAGGTATCAAAGGGTTAAAGAATGGGGAATAAGACGATCAGAATTGCAATTTTTCTAAATATATTATGGGACAGCAATGTAGAGCATAAACTTCAGAGGGATAAGACTGGATGTAGAGACACAGCTAGAAGACTAATTAGTGCAGATGATAAAAACAATAGCAATGAAGTGAAAGCAGATATAAGACCTAAGTGGTGGGATAGACAGAACTTCAGAACTTCATTCCTAATTATGGAAAGGAGGTAAAAGAAAAGGCACATATGGGGACTACTTCCTTCTTTAAAGCTTGTTGGACTATATTTACCAATATAGAAAATTCAGAGAGAATAACAGGGTTTTAGGGAAGAGTCATAAATTGTGTTTTGGAAATACTGAGTATGACATGCCTGTAAATCATCCAAGAGAAAGCAAGTATTCTGCAGGTGGCTGACTTAAGGGGTCTTTAGATGTAACTATTAAACTGGAAGTTATAAGTAAACCGGTATGGGTTGAACACAGCCAAGAATGATGCCATCCTTGGAAAGTCTATATAATGCAGAGTGAGTAGAAGACAGAACCTGGGTGATTCCGGGTTTTGAAGGGGTAAGAAATTTTAGATGATAAAGTAAGAAATGAAATAGTAAAAAGGGAGACATTGAAATTATGACTGATACAGAAAATGAACAAGGTTGTAGATTAATATATGTGAATAAGAAGAGATCAAGAACAGTGTGGAGAGTTATGTAAAATTTAAATATAAAAATAAATAAATACAATCTAGGTGAGGTATAAATATGTAGTGGCAAGATTCTACATGGAGCTAGAATGAGCAGACACAAAAGATCAGGAAGCTGAGATCGACAAAGAAAACTACCATGATAAATCTGGATGGGGTCTGAGAATCAAATAATCAAAATAGAAGATTGCCATGGTTCTTTGTGCTTATTGTGTCTCATCAGTTATTTCAAACATATTTAAAAATACATAAATAAAGCAGAGTAAATTGCTCTAGAAATATTTTATATTCATTTTGGTAAATTAGAAAATGAAAATAAAAACGATTTATTTTAACACTGGTTCAGAGTTTATGGACAAATTGATCAATCACATTGTAACTCAGTCCCATTGCATTTCAAATTCTTTTGCTTTAATTGAATGGACATTTATCACGTGTCTGCCTTAAGCAAAACACTACACTAGGCACTAGAGAAGTGAGTGAAAAAATAGGAAGCACTTTAGGATCTTTCAAATGTGAGCTGCTCTTCTGCATTTATATGATAAAATCTTGTCAAGTTGGGATGTGTGCCTTCAAATCATGAAATTACCAAAAACTGCAGGAAAAAAATCACCTGCGTTCTTTGATGGGGCATTTGCTTTTAATTTATATTCATTGAAATTCCATCCATGCATTTGACACCACAAAACTGAATTTTCATATATCACCACTTCATTATGAGTGATGTAAGAATAGAACTTGTTTCTTGAACTCATTCAGCATTCTAATGAACAGAACACAAATTTAGTTTCATTAAAAATAATGGAATCTCACTATCCTACAGCCATTTAAATGCTTTAAAATAGAATGGTCCTCTTTTTATTCCAGGAGGCGTATACAATAAATCTCATTATGAAAATTACCATATTCACACTATCTTAATAATGCACATGCCAATAACTCCACAACCTTCAAACAAACAAATAATGATGAAAATTATGCTAGCACTGACAAGAGTTAGGAAATATTACTGAGAAATAAACTATTTTTCTCTTATTTGTAAAACAGCTTCTTTGCTTATTTAACTAGCTAAAGGATGTCTAGATTTTGAACTTTCAAATGCATTGAGAATGTAAAAGTCGATAGAGAGACATTGATAGGTGTCTTTTTACACACAGGTCTGTGGGCCTGCACACATAAAGACATCAACACATAAAATCAAATCCTAAACATTTTGGAACTAGGATTAAAAAGATACAGTAATCTTCCTAGAATGTCATAAGCACCATTCCAATGGATTATCCAGCTGATATTCCATTGTTGCTCTTCTCCATGGATTGAGGCACCAGTCTGAGTAGATTTTTATTCAGAGATAAGTAATCTGAACCAATCCTAGCCTTTCCTGTTTATCAGGAAACCACTCATTTCTCAATTCCTACAACTCATTGTTGCCTACCACTGTTAATCTTAAAAGAGGCTTAAGGAGTTAACATTGTACACTGAGCAGAGGCATTTAAACTGCTGACACAACCAGAGCATAGGCAGCTACAGACTAGATTGCAGATTGATCCCGCAGTCTCTCAACCTCTCTCTAGGAGAAATCAGAGGTCAGGTTTCCTGTTCTGTACTTTCAACTTATACTAATGCTTTATTTCCAGGTACAAGACCCATTTTAAAGGTGCAGTTGTGTCACTTGAAAGGGGCAAGGCCTGGAGCGGGTCAGCCTCAGGCTGGCCTGCAGTGTGTGGGTTCTTGACTTCATGGAGGAAAAATTTCACAACAGGAGTCCAGGTGATTTTGAGAGTACGTTTATTAAGGCTGGGGTCCCTGAAACAAAGGAAGGACTTAGGATAAAAGAAGTAACAGGAGAGAGCCCAGCTGCTGCTCAGCTTTGGATTCCTAAACAACACATTGTAGGAAAGAGGTGGGACCCTTAGAGTTTAAGAAAGAAAGATAAAGATGCACCCCGGAGAGGGAAGAGAGATGCGCGCATGCTCCAGAGAGACCGCAAGCTGGCATCCTTCATCGTTAGGGTTTTTATCTCCTTTCTGCCAAAATCTTAGGGGAGGTCTTAGGAGAAGTTTTCTGCAGAATATTCCTCTGCTTTCCAGGTGCGTTCTTTAATATGCTAATGTGTTATAATGAGCATAAAAGGGTGTTTGGGATCATTCTCTGGTCAGCCTCACTGCTGTACTTTTATCTTGAATCCATCTAGCTCTAATCAGGTTTCTCTTATTTGTTCTTCTGACTTCATCCGTCCTTCAGTTTGGCTGGCAAAAATGGCACTGATTGGGTATCTGTTACTTATGTTTCTGACCAGGGTGATTTAAGCTATTTATTCTCTGATTAGGGAGGAGAGGTATAAACCATCTGCTCTCAAGTGTCATTGGTTAGGTAAGATAAGGTCTTGCAATTCACTAGTTGGCTATAAATTGTTCAAATTGTTTGGCCTTGTTTAATTATTTTGTCTTAGTTTCCCCATTGCACTTGCCAAGGAATTTTCTTAGCTTCTTACTATCCTGTCTCAATTCTACAACCCCTGAGAAGAGTTTTTCTCTGAATTTGCTCTACTCCTTCCCCAAAGTGCTCCAAAAGAGAGATCGTCTATACACATTTCTGTGAAAGTATCATATACCTCTCTTTTCAAATACAACATAGAGACCAATCTCGACGCTGGCTAAACAACTTCTAAAGTCCTCTGTAATCTGGAATTTCCTTGATTTTATGCATTGAATCCACATGGTTTTGGAGTTAGAGTCAATTTGTAATTCTAAATGCTCTAACATTCTAGCTTGATTATTTAAACTCTTATATCCTCCATTTCTACAATGTTTAAGTGGGTACAGTAAAGCTGGACTCCATGTCTCATTTATCTATTTTAAGGATCAAATGAAATCTTTTGAATCAAAAGAAATTAAATTTAATTTTTGTGATATGAGACACTAAGTAAATGTAAGGGATTTAAATTTTTCTAATTGGGAAACACATTTTTAGGATATCAAACTTACACTTCCTTTGTTGAGAATAAACCAGGGTAACAAAGTAAAATTCCTATTTATTTTACTACAACTAGATGTAATTCATAATGTGTCTTAGAATCTATTATTGACACTGTGATAAAAAGTTAATGTGCAAGGTTAGGATAATTGCTTACTGGTTATAGTTTAATTAATTACTTTATACATTCTATTTTTATCTACCTAGAATGCAGTCAATGAACACAATTGCTTGCAAAGTATAGGTCAATTGGTTTCAGTGATTTTTCAAATGGAGAATGATAGTTTTGATTCTGTATTCTATGTAAAACAATGGTGGATCTTCAAGTCTTAAATTTGTATAATGATTGCAGTTTAGATTAGGGAACAATTTGGTTGTCAAAGATAGGAGTTTCTAATCTCATTTTTACAGCTAATTATGGGGTAAGTTTAGAAAATCACATGCAAGAAAGAGCATCCTTCTTCTAAATTCTCCTTAAGTAAAATGATAATAACCTTTACTTATTTTGTCTGCAACAGAGGTTTGGGGACTATCTTGTTCATTGTAATTTAGAATTAGAGAACTTCCGAAACTAAGCAAAAAGAAAGACACTGAAGCAATTGCCTTGTTTTTGAAGGATGCAATTTTTTCAGTTTGCTTAAATTCTTCCAGTGTTGTTTATTAGCTTGCTGGTAGCTGTGCATATTTGCGCCTCTCCTGAGGTTCTAGACATTCTTTGTTATATAGCAGCATAACAATCTAGTGTTTGACATGGGATTAAATGCCTGCTCAACCACTTTCTGGCTTTGTGACCTTATACAAGTTATTTAGTCTCTCTGAAGCTCTAGTTTCTCTTTGGAAATGGAAATGAAAATATCCATTTCATAGTATAGTTTGCAATATTTTAATGAAAGCAACCACAACATGCAATAAACACTAATAATTCCTGGCATTTTCCCTTTCCCATTTTGCTCTGTGCAAACTTGGACTCAGATAGGCAAGGGTTTGATTTCTAGTACTAACATTTATTTACTAAGGTTACTAAATTATTTACCTTCTTGGGTTATTCATTTTTTCTATTAAAAGTGGACCTATTGCCCAAAAATAAATGTGATACCATGTGTGAAAGTGCTTTACACATAGTGGGTATGCAAAAACTTGTCATTAAATAGACTTCAAATTGGGACTTTTTTTCGCGGCCTCTTCTGCCAAAGACCTGTTTAAAATGGATTGTTGAAGGAGTTGATCCACAGAGTACGATTACCTTCAACACAGAGAAAGAAGAAGAGGGAAAGAGCAGGAGAGAAGCAACATGTAAACTTTCACACTGAGAGTCTGCCACTTGGTGATAGGGCAGGTGTACGAACAAGATAAAGGTTTCAGTTCTTCAAGGTGTGCGTCTGCAATCATGCTGTTTTGAAGCCTGCCCTTACTATGGCACGTCCCACCATGCTTTGTCATTAAATCCCCAAATGCTTTCTCTGTCCTTCTACTTTCTCTCCAAGCACCACTTCACAAACATCTGCAGAACCAAAACAGTAACCAACTGTGTGAAGTTGCCTTGGTATATTCAGGTTGGAAGAAATGGGACCTACAGGGGACCTGGATGAGAGGGGATTTTTTCTGTTGTCATTTTTTATGGTTTTTTTTTTTTTCAGAATAATTTTTTTATTTTCCCAATCAATTTGCAGAGTGCTGTGATAGTAGAGAAAATTTTCAGATAAGCATCCAAATCCCATAACATAATGCTAAATTATGTCCTATGTAGGATAAAAACAAACATCCTCACACCATTGTAAGGGGGAAATCCATGGTCCATCTCAAGCAGACAGATTCCTACTTAAATTGCTCCATATTAAACTTGAACTGAATTAAGAATAGAAACTACTATTCCCAGATTGGAGAAAAGAAACAAGTTGGGAAATACTACTTTTTACAATATACTACTCAAGTTCATTTGATCAATATTTTTGGTCACTTACTATGGAAGTTAATGTGGCAGTACAGAGAAGAGGGTAGATGAACTGAATAATTTTGTGCTGTGTTTTTTCTTCAATGACCCTTTGTAAAAATTTTTACAAAACAGCATAAAAAATATGGAGTGTCAGATTCCACTCTGTGATGGACCATGTTCTTTCAGAGGCCCTCTTTGATATGCTAAAAGTTTTCTATAATTCTCTAGCCTCAAGAAAAAGGGGGACCCTTGCTCTATGAGACCAGTAAAGAGGAATCTTTGGTCTAAGGACTTGTTAAAGAAAAAAAAATTATTCATGACTCTTGTTACAGACGGTAAGGCAGACTTTATTCTAGGGGAGCTACTACAATGGGATCTCTTAGTAGGGGGGAGAAAGTGAACTCAAGTCAATTCCAACAAGGACTGTGGGGCTTTATCACTGAAGAGGAGGATGCAGGTTCGTGAACAGAAATATACTAAGAGGGACCATCGGAGTAAGGAGATTCTTGCTAGATATACTCAAAAGAGTTATTGCTGAAGGCAGGCCAGGGTGATAGATATTGATGGTGGGAGATGACATTAGATTAGATATCTAAGATGGTCAAATGTCAATGAAAGGAGATTATCACTAAAATGACTTAGTAGGATCCTTGCTCACATTGGATTTCATAAGTACAAAGATAGAAGCTTAAAGCCAGGCCTAGTGGAGCAGAGGGCTCAGAGAAGCCTGATTAAATTTCAGTCCGGGAGGAGTCTATCAGAACCAAGAAATATGAACATTAGAATATGGGTTGTGAGGCTGGCAGGTAGACATGTGTGATAAGGGGAGGCAGATGATTCTAGCAGCTGACGAGATTTTGCTTTATTGCGACCACCTAATGGCTTGTGACATTTTCCTGAAACCTGATATTCTGCTTTTTGTCTTTTAGAGCAGCAATTGGAACAATTATTTCTTGAGCATTCATCTACACCTCTTATGAACGTTGAACGTCTTTGTTGGGTTTGGGTTTGGGGGAGAATGTAAACGGACAGCAGAGACAGAGATAGTACAGACAGGGAGAGGGCGCCACGTCATCCCAGGGCTACATCTCAAAGACATATACTTTGTGGGAAAATATTTTTTGTTTAAAAAATACTTTAAAATAAATTATTACTTTTTCCTTTTGTGCTTTTCAGAAAGGCAAAGAAGGAAAATAAAGTGCCTTATTTTATGATTCAGCTTTACTTATATCATGTAGTAATATTAAATCATGTTTCTGGAAAATGTGCTGTTACATAAATTCCACCAAAATAGTTTGAAGACTCTACTTTAAATAACATGTAATGATATTTTTGCTATCTGCTTCTACTTAACCCAGTATGCTTCACAGCTTTTGAGAATTTTGTAGTTTAAATAAATTCATGTGATCAAAATTCAACACAAAATATTATTTCATCTGTAGAATGTTTTAAATTGCACCAAAATATACATTTCAGTAACTCTTTAACCTACAAAAATAAACTTCTAATTAAATGTGTATTAATCAGTTGCAACTAAATATAAGATAAAATAACTCAATCTATTCCTTGGATTCTTTATGCTGATAAAACTAAGACACTAAATAACAACCCAGTAGCAAATAACAGTTTCTAGTAGATTGGTTCTATTCCTGGGGAGAGCAGGTAGGAAGCTACAAAAAGAGAATCTCACCACAAAGTCCATCTCTTGTTTCTCTTTCCAATAATTTATTTTCAAGAAATGATGCTTCACTAACCAGCGTAACATTTGATGGTGCTGAGTTTTATTAGTATTTTTGCCATCTGACGATTGTTATAGTAGATATTTAACATATCAGAGCAATATTCTCTCAATTCTCATGACATAATATCTAGACTGACTATATGTTCATATAAACCTATTCCCTTTTAAGTATAGTTCTCGAATTTACATCATGAAATCATGAATGATCTGAAAATGAAGATGAGCTCTGAGCCACCAGTTAGTGCATTTTATGAAATCTGATGCTTAGAGAAGTATTTATCCAAAAATCACCCAGCTTGCAAATGGTAGTGCTGCAATCTGAACACAGGCTGTCTGGTTCCAGAGGCCATGCTCTTAAACACTATTTTTAGCTACTATACATCAAGGATTGCATTAAAAATAATTTAACACAAATTAGATTATATATGGTAAGAGTAAGATTTACTTAAAGACACCATAGTCATAAATTTCCAATTTTCTTAATTTGTTCCCAGGCTGAAAGCTCAAATATTAAGCAGTATAACTGGCTAGAATAAAACTAGACAGCTAACAAACACACCGAGGAGATGACATTTGAATGGAGTTTTGCAGGATAGCTCATCACTAGCTTATCAAAAGTGAGGAACGGTAGCCCCAATTTAAGGAGAGACCCCGGCCAAAGATATGGTGCAGACAAACAGAATGGCCCCATGTTTTGATCTGGTGGTTCAGTGCAATGAAGGCAAACAGAGAGTGTAAGGAGGTTTGGGGGAGATGATGCTGACCTATTCACAAGTAATAAATCCAAAGGGCTTTTTGTGCTAAGGAAGGGAGTGTAGATTTTATTCTGAAAGTTATGAAGAGCACTGAAGGATTTTAAGCAAGGAGTAACATGATCTGATTTGTAATTCAGAATGATCATATTGGCAGCAGTGCAAAAAATTGTCTAGGAGAGATTGCCAGGTAGACTGCAGTAGTAATTTTGCCAAGAAGTCATGGAATCATACTTAGCGCACTGGTGGTTAGAATAGAGAACAGGGTTAGTGGTTTAAGGACTCAACAACTGATTGCATGTTAGGAATGAATGAGAGCTAAGGAGGACTTCCAGCTCTATCTGAGCATTTGCATAGCTCAGTTTACTCAGAAAGAGAATCCAGGAGAAGGCACAGGTCTGGAGCTAAGCTAAAATTTAGTTTTGGGCGAGGCAATAGGATTTTAGAATAATTTTTTTTTTTAATTTCACTTTCTAAGCTTGAGAAAGAGAATTGCTAGTATGCACTTGGCTTTAAAAAAAAAAACAAAACTGAACCAAACTGTTTTATTGTATTATATGCTGTAAGTCACTCAAGTGGAAATGTTCGGTCTTACAAGTGATGAATGAAATCATTTTCTTCTCTATGGAAACAATTTCCAGCTAATGGCCATGTGTTTGCAACCATAGCTTGTTTCACTGGTATATCTTTCTTAAAGATTTTGGTTAAATTTTTAAAATTAGATTGCAAAGCTTACTTGAAATGTCTCAGGAGCATCAATTCTCTATTGATGGATTGGTTAATTCATAAGTAATTGCTGAACAAATGTTAACAATTTGAATCTTACATCGCTAGCACTTTTCATTTTCTTCATAATGCTTCTTTAGAATTTGTCAAACAAGATTTTTCCCCTTCCAGACTTCAATTTTTTAAATATTCATCTCCACTTCCAAGACATTCACATGTATATACCAAAAATCATTACTCCCACTTTAGCTGAGATAATTGTGGTAACAATCTGAATTATAATAGAAAAATAGAGTGTTTCTTTAAAAGTTATTTTCAATGTTAATGAAGTTAGAAAGCCAGCTAAAAATTACTAAGGCCAAATCTATTGATATGAAGGAAATTCAGGTGCCAAAAATGCCTTGTAATTGCATTCAACTTTCTTTAACAAATAATGATTATATAATGTTAAATATGTGTGCTTTTATTTTCTCAAATACATTCAGAAGTTAGTCATGACTCTTTTTGAGAAAAGATGTGATTTATAAAATATAAATGTGTAGATGTGTTCAAACTCTCATTTAACCATTATCACTGAAAAATCAGACATTAAATAGTCAAAACTTCTGCATATAGTTTAATAATGTCAAAAGCACTTTAACTTGTAGAGTTTCCACTGGACCAAAAGTAAATGCAGAGGTTTCAATCTTTCCGATCTTTTACGTGGTGAGCTGTGCACTGCTTGCATTCTCCTCTTTCACCTTGTACTGCATTATGATGGACTCGTTTCCTGGTGCTGCCATAACAAACTGGGTGGTTTAAAAAGCAATAGAAATTTATTCTCTCACATTCTGGAGACTATATGAAATATGAAATCAAGTCTCAGCAAGGCCTTATTCCCTCTGAAGGCTCTTGAGGAGAATCCTTCCTTGCCTCTTCCATCTCCTTGTGGCCCCAGGAGTTCTTTGTTTTGTCACTGTGTCACTTCAATCTCTGACTCCATCATCACATGGTTTTTTTCCCTGTATCTCTTCTGTGTTTCTATACCCAGCCTCCCTCTCCTTTCTCTTATAAAGACACAAGTTATTGGATTCTGGGCTCATTCTAATTCATTCAGACTCCATCTTAACTTGATGTATCTGTGAAACCTTCTTTCCAAATAAAGCTGTGTTCTCAGGTTCTGGGTAGACTTGAATCTTGGAGGGCATGCATGATTCAACCCAGTGCTTGGTACTTTATTAATCTGGTATGAGTTAGAGTGGTATAAAGCTGTGTATTTCTCCCACACTAAGTTCTGAGTCTTTGCAGGATAGAAGTTCTGTTTCAATAATTTATGTATTACCAACACCTTGCAAAGGGCTTCAGACTAAATAGAGCCCATATAAATACTTATTTAATTGAATTATCCTGGCTTCTGGTTAAACATGGCAGATTGAACATATATCTATTGCTGTTCCATCAGGGAGCCCTGCAGATACAACTATAAAATAATATTTAATATGTAAGCATCTGTAATAACAGAATAGAACGTAAAGCTAGAGATGAACAAGATATGAACACAGTTTTGGAAGATGGAACTCAGTCTGAGAAATGTTAACTGAATTGGTAAAACAAAAGAATCTGAAATGTGCAGGGAGAGTAGGTAAAGATGAGAAGCAAGTTGATGTGCCAGCACCTTTGCAGAAAGGCTCAGAAATTGAAGGGCCCAGAGGCCCTGGAAGATGAGAGTGAAGTGTGGGACTGAAAATATGAGAACTAGTGGACAAGGCAGTTTAAGGCAGAGCTTGATCCTTAGAATATAAAATCCTCTCCCATACAGCCAAGTGACACTCCAACCAAGATCTATGCAAGAGAGTGGATTCTCACCTCCCTTCATGGAAAACTATTGAGGAAGCCCCTGGATCCAAGGACACTGGGAATATTGAAGGATATAGATGGAAAAAAAGTTTGCAAATGAACAGTAGGGCTCTCAGCTCTGTTCCCTTGTCCATTAGAAAGCCAACAGCCATGCTTATGCCAAGGCTAGCAAATACATAGAGATTTTTTTCCTAAGGAAACGAAATGACCCTACAAAAAATAAATGAAATACTAATATGTGGTGCTATCCCATAGCAATGGTAATTCACTGCTTTATCACACTAAAATTAATTCTACCAATCAGCAAGCCCTACCCCTGTACACAGAGCATATAAAATGCTTTAAGTCCTCTACCCTTAAATTTAAATGAATCTTTAAGAATCAGCAGATATTTTAACAAAGTCTAAAATAGGAAAAATGGAATAAAAATGGCAAAGGTACAGAATACAAGAAAGCTCTCAGGAAACATTCAAATGGCAACTCCCTTACCCCCTTTAAGTCTTGCTCAAATGTCATATGTTTTGAAAGGTTACCCTGATCACTGTATTCAAAATTGCAGAATGCTTTTTTTCCTTATTTACTCTTTACCCATTTAGCCCTATTCTTCATTTCCTTTTTTCCATAAAAATCATTCTCTACTGCAAGCTGTTAATTATAGTCTACTAATTTACCAAAAAATTGTAGCCCTTTAGATTATAAATTCAGGGGAGCAGGTGTCTTTGTTTATTTGTTTGCTGATTTGTCCCAAGCACCTAGTTGTCCCTGCCACACTGTAGACATGAAATATTTGTTTTATAATTCAATGGCATTGATTAATTTTAAACCATGAAGTAATAACTAAAAGAATTGAAAAGGTTTCCTGCCTTGAGCACTGTTTTGGAGTAGGAATAATTGGACCAAAGGTGATTGCTATAAGACCTATGGTACTATCTGTCATTTTAACTGTTTGAAAGTATTCCTGATAGGAAAATTTGAGTGAATCATTAAATCAGGAGAAAAATTGAATTCTATTTTTAGTAAATAATTTACAAATGAGGGGCATAGAGTAGCCAATGTTGTTTCTTCATTTGTTTTCTCATGGACAGCATCCTCACTTTCCGCCCGAGACCATGTGAGTGAATCCTGTATCTTTGCTTTGCTTCAGGATTCTGTCAGGTACCACGTGCTGAGAAAACATGGATGTGTACTTCCAACTTTTCCTTCTTCTGTTCCCATTAACGTCTAGTTCCATATGGTAGACTGCTCTCATTTTTCTTGAATCTTATTGCAAACAATAAACTTATTTATTGTTTATATGTATTTAGTAAGATTCATATAATCATACCACAGCAGATTTTTTTCATTTTGTAAGAAGACTTTTTAAATATAATGATGATGTATTGAGAGAGTTAATAAGTCATTGTCATTGCAATATAGTTTTCTTACAAGACTGAATGACTGAGAAAGAAAGAGAAAATGCACATATAACATACATGTGGCCTATTTCAATAATCATAGTATATTACTATGGTCAAGCCTATTTAATATCCCCCATAAATCATCTTAAAATTTCAAGTCTTATCTAAAACCAATTAAGTATCTTGCAGGATTTGAAAATGGCATCCCAATCCAATTTATTATTGTTGTTGTCATTAATGGTATATATTGGTGTATACAATTTGGAGAAGAGGGCCATGGGCTGAAGGCAAAGGGAGACTGTATATTCTAATAGTAGGTTGCAGTTTGGCTTCTTTTAGAGTTTCTTTCTTTTTTTTTTTTTTTGAAGTAAAAAAATACTTCATTTTTTTATTGTTTTAGGTATAGTTTTTGTGCTAACACCTTTTCAATTATACTTAAAAATAGAAAAGACAACATTTTCTTTTGTTAATCCAATGAATATTTACTGCCATGCAGTATGGTAGGCCATGCCCTTGAATAGCATATCATCTAAAGAAAAGAGCAGATGTGAAAACTAAAAATGCCAATTCATTGTGCCAAGTTCAGTGACAATGTTTGCACAGGGTGCTAGATATTTGTGGAGGAGTTACTTCACACTGCTACAAGAAATTGGGTTTGGTTTCCAAGGAAAAAGGTAATACTTGAGCTGAGTCATAAAGGGTAGATAGAAACTAACTAACTGGGGAAAAAAAATGGAAGTCTTTAGAAGAATGCTAAGGCAAAGTACAGAGCACAAGGAAGGATACCAAGTTGCAAGTCAACAAAATAGATCGATATTACTAGAACATGAAATGTAGTTTAGAGAATGGAGAAGGATAAAACTGGAAAAATAATCAGAAATCAGTTTACAGTGGGCTCACATGCAATAAATATATCAACTTTGTTCTATATACTACATCTATTTTCTCACATGATTTGCATAAGATATTGGGGAAGGACAGAAGGAAAATAGATCACCTCTGTCAAAGAGAGATGCCTATCAACCACAGGCATGTATGGTATGGGGCCAGGAGTGCAATAGGAAAATCATTTGTCTTCCAAGTTTCTTTCTAGCTTGCCAAAGGTCATAAGAGACAATTCCAGGAAGGTAGAGCCATAAAGAAACAATATGGCATATTTTCAAGAAACTAAACAAACAAACAGCAACAACAAAAATGGAATTAAATAAAAATAAATTCTTAGCAATTGCTATGCAGGTCAACCCTCCTTGCTAGACCTGATAACTTCTAGGACCATAACATTGCTCTAAATAACCATATACATGACCCTTGGAATTTATAAGCTATGCATAAGTAATTCAAAAGAACATGAAAATTTATAATTTACCAATTTTTCAAAGATAGATTTTTAGTTATAGCCATGGTAGGCTGATGTAAAATAGCTAGTCCTTAAATAGTGAATGAATCAACATAAAAAATAAAATATATATAGTTCAAATTCAGTTTCTATTCTTGGTGTTATTTCCTCCTAGATGTTGCCTATCAATGATTATTTTTTTTTTTTTTAGTGCTAGGAAAAATTAGGGATTGGAGAAAGTGCTTGGGGCATATCTCTTATGAATAAAAATGATCTACTGGACCCATGACAGCAAATCCTTTCTTCAAAATAACTGATTAATGTAATACAATTTTATAACTAGATGAAAGTCCTATCTCTGGTAAAGCCTATTCCCAATGCATTAAACAACTGAGACAAATTAGATTATTGTTTAATTAAAAGTAAGGTTTAATTGAGGCAGTTTTCAAGGGGAAAAAAAATAGAATGATGAACATAAGATTCAAAGTAACCAGTTCTGTAAGTATAGAACAGAAACCATAGGTGAATGTGAATTAGCAGTTTGATGCAGTCCCACAGAACTCCCAAAATAACAATGGGTATTCCCACTGCTATACTTCCCATTGACTGGCTGTAGTTCAGTCTAGCTGTGTGCCATCTTTATAATGTATCTTGTTAGAATAACTAAGTATGTTTCTTCATTAACCATTTTAATACTATAGGCAAATTGCCTAATGATTATTTGACATGGAGTGCATCTCAATTGGCCATCTCTGGATCAAAGTAGGCGTGATTTCTGCTTTGACAGCTCCTATTTAGGTCATCCAAATTTAAGCATCCTCAAGAACTTTATCTTGTATGGCCTGAAGAAAATATTTTTTTTTAAGATGATGGGAGGAAGATGGGGGAGAATGAGTGAAGAGGTGAGGGGATTAGGAAGTATGAATAGGTAGTTACAGGATAGTCATGGGGGTGCAAAGTACAGTAGGAAATGGAGTGGCCAAAGAACTTATGCTCACAACCCATGGACATGAACAATGGTAGGAAAATTTCCTGAGGGAGTGGGGGCTGCTGCAGGGTGGGGCAAAGGGGGAAAAATCAGGACAACTGTAATAGCATAACCAATAAAATATAATTTAAAAAGACTATAGTTCTAAACATAGTTGTAAAATTAAGCGTATGATAAAATTACAAAATTATATTAGTTATTGTGAATGACAAAAGGCTAATTAGTTAATCACAATAGCTTTAAACTATACTAACAAATTCTGTGTTCACTGACTCCCTGCTTTGTGCCAGATACTGTGTTGGGCTTAGTTAAAACATGAATGAATGATATTGACATAACATTGGTGTCTTAATGAGTGTACAGTCTCTAATTGGAGACGTATATTATTTAAACACTTACTAAATAGATGGATAATTACATACTGTGATTGTACTACAAATAAGAAACTCAGAGTTTAAATGACATCTAGACAAAGATCATAATGATGAAAAAGAGCTATCTCGAGACATGACTCAGCATATTCAGAGCTTCTAAGACAGGAAGAGCAAAGTTGGTTTCATTGTGACACCTTAATCTGAGAGGGAGCTTGAGACACAAAATAGTCCTAGAGAAGTAGGGACCAGATCATTTAGTTGACACTGTTTATCATTTTAAGTAGCTTGAATTTTATCCCAGGTACACTGGGAATCATTTGGTGAATTTAAGCAGAGTGGCATATATGAATATCTTTAAAGGTCATTCAAAGTGCTATGTGACACATGGATTGAAGGAAACCTCAAGATAATACAAGTTTAGTTGGGAAGACATTGCACAGTGTCCAGAGAGGTGAACAGAAATGAACAGATTCATAAATAAACAGTGCTAAAGTGAAAAAGATGAAGAATCATGTGTCAGTAAAGAAAAAGACGACAAAAAAAATGTTTGTTTTTAGTTTGAACTATATGCAGAAAACATCGTTAGTAAACTATGTGTATATTATGGAGGAATATTTAGACCAAATCTGTCAAATGAAATGAAAATGGATAAACAGGGTCAATTCTGAGTTTTCCAGTTAGTCTGGTGAACGAACAGTTACTGCTCGAGGACATGAAGACATAGGTTGTCCTCAGCACATGTATGTGTCTGCCCCAGACACCACCCCATCTGGTTTTAAACATGAAATAGAGAAAGTAGGTCAAACTAATAGCAAGTCACCTTTAAGCAAAATATTTTGGACATTAAGTCGCTGTGGTCATCATTTTATGATCATTAAGACCTATAAGGATGGTCTTGCTCATGTATCTTTAAAAAGGGGAAGGGGTCCTTTTGAGAGTTATTCGATGTAATCTGAAGTCCATGATGATATGTAAATGATCCCAAATAAGGAAAACTAAGTGACAAAGAACCATAAAAAAAACACATGCTGAAAATCAGAGAGTCTGAGCCCCAGCACTATTGACATTTGGGACTGGATAATTCTTTCTTACAGAGGCTGAGCTGTGCTTTGTTATACCTTCTAGGTAACAGTAGCAACACACATTCACCCCAATTATGACAATCATCAAAAATATCTCCAGACGTTGGCAAAGGTCCCTGGGGAGAAAATTGCCCTTGATTGTTAACTATTACAGTAAACCTACCTTTCTGCATATTTGCTTTTTCACCCATTAACTAATATTGAAATAATAAAATCTTGTATTCATCACCAACATTAATATACTGTATAGGTGATCAATCAATTTGCTATTCTAATTAGATTTACTGCATAACTCCTTATATTTTCTGGAGACACAATTAGTTTTTCTCACCATACATAATCTTCATCTGCCAATAGTCATGATCTACATTATAATTATAGTAGAACCTGAAATGATTAGAGGAATAATGAATTTGGCACAAAAACTGTGAAGCTTAGTCAAAGTATATTAATTAGCAAACACATTTAAGTCTTTTTTATTAAGAAAAATAGGCTACTTTCTATTTCATACTCATTGTAATGGAAACATTTTTTAAACCGCTATTGCTAGCAGGATTAATAACTGTCTTTTTGTCTAATCATATTTTATAAGTTTTTATTATATACAAATTTATAATGGACTTCTATTGAACAGCTAATGGATTGGCTTCTAATTATTCAATATGTAAATAATTCAGGGTAATTTAGAAAAAGAGAGAAATTAAATATAGACAGCTCATTGCTAAGGGAATTTTCTCCTGTATGCTCATGTCTTGCCTTCAATAATCCTTATCTCTTCCCTCCTGCTTTAGCTACTTTATTGCTCCTCTACTGATTTGGTTATCGTAATCTTTGCAGCACTGTGAAACACTTCAAGTTCCCTCTGCAACCTTCCAAAAAGTCAATGAAAGTGTCTATGATACATTTTGTAATTAAATATTCCTTTAGATTTTCTGCCACATTTAAACCAGTATCTTGCACTATTATAAATTTTTATTTTTCTGTGTATATTCTATCTACCAAAAGTGTTACAATGTATAGAATAAATTAAATCTCTTTTAAAAATAAAAGGTTAAGAAGGAAAGATGTGTCTGTGAGGACCAGAAAGAAGCAATCCCAGTAATCAGCATACATCCCAACCTCCTCATCTATGAGGGATAGTTAACATTTTGTGAGACGCCATTGAGAACCAAAAGAATTAAAAGATAAAACTCTGCTTGCATTTGTTTTTCTTTAAACTCTATTTCTTTTTAGATTAATAACTTGTGTAATGCTGAATTTATAAACTTCCCAACTTTAAACTCTTTTTCAGTACTTCTATTGGTAACACTTCTACTCTCCCAGTTTCCCAAGATGAAGATCTTGAAGTTGTCTCGTACTCATCCATTTTCTCTCACATTTTAAGTCACTAATTTATTTAATCATATTTACTAAGCATCTACTATGTGTTAGGCATTATGCTAGGATCTACCTATACCAAACTTAAAATAGTTCTTAAATTCTGTAAAATAGAAGAGTGCTCTTACAGGGCAAGTCCAGGATTATAAGACTTACTGTATGCAAAGCTCAAAACTGTAACCGACAGAAGTTAGCTCTGTCTCACTGCCAGTGCCCTATGTTAACTTGAATCATCTAATGCTCATATTAGTCTTTTATTCTCATCTCTCTACTTCGAATTGTCCAATATTTCTTCCTGTTCTATTTATTGATGAAATGAAATTTTCTAAAATTTCTTACCCAGCCATTAATATGGAGTTTTATTATCTGTTATGATAACAAAGTATGCTAGTGATTTATATAGGAGTTAACAATAATATCTAGGTCTTGCTTAAAACTTCTTTTATTAACGTTAATCACTTTTATATATTTCTGGAGAAACTAGCTGAAATAACTCTCTCTCCTAAACTATAAACCTATTTGGTAGATACTCAATAAAATATAATAAATGAGAATACTTGATTAGCTTTGGCTGTGTATTGGATTGCTTACATCTGCTGTTTAAACCTTTTTAACCCATGTCATGGACTAAAAAACAGTCATCCTGAAATGCTGGGAGGAAGCTAATCTCACCACTCTTCCAACTTTTTATTCATCTCATTCCACTTCCTTGTGTTCACAACACCCCAAATGATATTCCTATCTCTGCATTTTCTCTCCTGTAAAGATAGCAAAAAGATGAAAATAGATTTTTAAAACTACTTTTTCCCATCGCAAATCCTAGCCTGACTCCAGAGTTGTAATAAGCAGTGGATTTCTGAATCTTGAGTAAGAAACCAGGAGTGTCTGGAGGTGAAGGGCAACTTGTGGGGAAATTCGGAGACTGCGCTGCTGAGTCTTGTCCATGCCATTCCAGTCTCAACCAGGAAGAGCTACTAACATGCAGTGTCTTCGAACTCTTGCAGAAATATTCATTCTCAAAGTCAGTATGCTTAAAAGTGCAGAGGTTTGAACATCTATGAAAGTCTTAAAACCTGCTGCCAATTAAAGATCTTAGCACCAGGTGCTTTAGATGGAGCTGTCTCACGCTGCACTCTAATATCTTCTAGAACCCCTCGCATCACTTAGTGAAGGCTTTGCTTTAGGACTCCTGCTACTACTGCAATCAAAGGCAATGTAAAATTGCTTTGAATTCTTTTCTGTATCTTTTTGATTCATCTGCATGAGCCTGTTAGGAAGCAATAGGATAACACAAAAACTTTATGTAAAATGTCAAAAGCAATCAGAGCTATATTTTAAAAACCATAGTCCTCTTCATTTCATGTTCTATTTACTAACATAGGCATAAGTCCCGGGAGATGAATGCAGAGCAGATCCATGACACTGATGTGAAACTGGCTTAAACCCCACCCTCACCCATCCCAGTCACCTGCCCAAGGTATAGGAGGAGGAGGGAATGACCATAGTTTGTGTGTGTATACATTTTTAAATAAAACAATGCATTTTTAATTGCCTAGATTTGAACATATGGTCAACTCAATTATAAAAACATTCTAATTTGTCAGAAGGTAAAGAGAAATAATGATGGAGCAATTATCCCTCTGAACTTATTTCTTAATTATCCAGGCAAGACTGCTAATGATGTCCGTTTCCTAGGTTCCACTGGCAGTACAATAATTAAAGGTCATGCAAGAACATTTGTCCCAAGGAGACATAAAGTCAAAATGGTAAACTCAGAATATAAACCTGAAGTCTAATATGAGTACAAGTTCATGGTGCAGAACCAGCAGCCTAGAGATTTTTATAGCCATTTTGTTAATCAAAGAATTTATTTTGTTTCATAACTCTAAACCCCATTAACTGGCCATGATTGGTAGTCATATTCTAGGTATTAAACGCAAACTGGAGAATGTGTCTGATGAGATCATTTGAGTCCTCATTACCAACAAAGCAAAAAATAAAGATAAACAAAAACAAAAACTGAGGTGCCATCTAATGTTGAGAAACTTTTAAATCTGATTTCCAGACTCTCAATCCAATCTCATGAGTAGTAAAAGTATAGATTTAATGTACTAGTAAGAGAGGCTTTCCTCACATGAAAATGGGGCTATAGGTGGTTCTTAGAGAGGAGCATTGCCTTTAAATACCCCTCTGGAACCACGGCCTATGTCCTATCATGCACAAGAACTACCCACAAGCTTGGATGTTCTAAACTCTGATTGTGAGTAAGTGTTTCTAAGAATCAGCCTCCATCTAAAGTAAACTGAATGCTTTCCTATTTTAGTTCATGACACATAATGCCATTTGGTTATACAATAAAATGTAACTACTCCTGAGAGCAAATTCATTTTTTCCCTTTAGGAGAATCTAAGAAAGACTTCAAGACTCTTGAAATTCACCTTTGTTGTCTGAGCATAGCTACTCTAATAAAAGTATATATTTCAAAGTTACTTGGTTGTTCATATACTTCTAAAACAACTGTTTTCTCCTCAAAAGCTATCATTTTAAAATCCCTAGAACTACATTGTATATTTCTTTAAGTAACTGTGATAGATTAAATTCTTAGGTGAGAAAACTTATAGTAGCATTTGATTTTTACAGAAAAAAATGAAGTAAGCATGAAAGATGCACTCATTTTATTTGTTTTTAGTATATATACTATTCTTTTGACATAATTTAACTTTCAGCTTTATAAATATTTAAAAAATTGTTTTCAGTAGAAGGTGTTAATTAAAATAGAGGCAACTTTTGCCTTATATATTTATACAAAATTTATAGGTCTTCTCTGATATCTGCTTTGAAGGACGTATCTTTTTCTGCCCATTCTGTGTCCCGTTGTGAACCACAGAGTTCATGTTTACAAAATTAAAAATTTTGATCACTTTTTTCATTTATATAAATTAACTTTGATTTGAATAATATATTATTTAACCTCTTAAGATTCACTGGTACAAGTACTTACTAATTAGAGTTGGTTTTCTTTATTGACCATTTAATTTAAAATTTTGTTGGTGGCTCTAGAAAAAAAGAGTATTCAGATATAGGATGGCCTTATTTCACCATACTTTTTAAAAATAAACTTATACAAGAGAGCATAGAGGTTCATATAAAAATTACCTCTTCAAATATGAATTTAGGACTATCAATCTAAATACAGGTGGTTGCATATAGAAATATTGATAGACGTGTGTATTGCACAGGTTAGTATATGCAAATATATTTCCTTTCTCTGGCAGCTGAAAGGTCCTAGAAACAACACCACCTTGTAACAATGAGCACACCTAACTCCC
This sequence comes from Pteronotus mesoamericanus, assembly GCF_021234165.1. Taxonomy (NCBI): domain Eukaryota; kingdom Metazoa; phylum Chordata; class Mammalia; order Chiroptera; family Mormoopidae; genus Pteronotus; species Pteronotus mesoamericanus. The sequence goes on along the minus strand of NW_026555245.1, from coordinate 24,833,598 downwards.
AGATCTGTTTTCTAATAGCATTTTCAATGAAAAGATCTACTTGGAGAAATGGGCTATTTGTGGACTGGGGCAGGAAATATATGAGTTACTTGGGACCTGTTGTAGTATAAGAAAACAAGGAAGCACTAAAAAAAAAAAAAAAAAAAAAAACCCCACAACAACAATGATGGCAGTATTCAAAGGAACAAAGAATGCAGTGGAAAGAGCTCCCCATAACCAAAGCTGGAACCCACAATATGTTCAACAAAATAAATAGCATTAATGTATAATCTTAAGTACAAAATAAATTTTTATAAACCCTTGCTAATATGAATAAAATATCAAATAAACAGAGAAGTGGAGGAGAATAAATAAATCTCCTATGTAAAAGAATTCTAAAAAATTTACCAAGATTCTCTGCTTTCAAGGAAGTGAAGCATAACTCCTCCCTTCCTTTGTGCAGGCTGTTCATAGTGACTTCTTTCTGAAGTGTACATTATGCAAAGAGGAATCAAAAAGTAACTTTATAGTGGAGAAATTCAACAAATTCCTATAAAAAGGCACACTACATCATACTTGATCAATACTCCTTCAAAATGTCAAGGTCTTCTAAACAAGGTTAGAGTGAGAAATTCTTGCAGCCAAGAGAAGCCTAAGAATACATCACTGCTAAATATAGTGCGGTGTCTTGGATGGAATCCTGGAACAGAAAAAAGGGCTTTTTTATGGACTTTATTTAATAATAATGTATCAACATTGGTTCATTAATTGTGACAAGTGTACCATACTAATTTAAGATTATAATAATAGGGGAGAATGGATGTAAGATATATGGGAACTCTTTGTACTATCTTTGTAGTTTTGTGTATAAATCTAAAACTAGTTTAAAATTAAAACGTTTGAAATGCCCTCTAAGTAAACTAAGAGAAGAAAACCTGTTATATGTTACTTATTCTCAGTCACTGAACGGTAAATTTTAAGGCTTTCTGCACACTGGAAAGTGACAGAGGTGACCCTGAACGAACGGTTTTAATTTCTTGACCTCGAAGCCCTCTCTTACAGCAAAGAGATAAAGAATAAGTTATGCCTCAATTAACTTGGTGGTATCTCAAGTGAATAAAATGATGTTGAGTGAGAGATATAAGATATATAAAACACAGGACAATATGTGATCATGACTTGGTATCTAAATAGCAAGAAATGTTTTTATAACACCTTTCAATCTGTTCTGGCTTAGGAGTAGGCCCCCTGTCTCATAGATAAGGCAAAGTCTCATGAGTCTTCAGTGAAGATGGAGTAGGGATTTAAATGATACATATTTCACTTTATTCATTTTACCTGAAAGATTGGAAAACATCTACAGAAAAGAAAACATAGATAGGAAGTAATCATAGAGGATAGCTTAGATTAAGTAAGTGAATTTAAAATCAAGATATTTATAACACATGACCTAATTATATACGTATATTATGATATATTCATGCATGCACACACACAAAATTCTCTTTGAGATAGAATTTTTCCATATGAAAATCTAAAAATACAAAAACTGAGGGGGAATACTATAAAAATCTTCAACTATGTTATTTTTCTCAAAGAAAAGACATTTCTGACTTTTGAACAGGTAATTATAGTAAATAAACTTTGATTCCAAATTACCCCTGAGATAATAAACCAATAGAAGAGGTAGTTTATATGAATTGTATAAACAATGTAGCTTACTCTAACATATCCCAAATTTTATAACATAATATTAATAAATTAATAGCATACTATAAAATCAGGTCTTCCAAGAAACTGTGAAATGCCGATTTATGTTATTGATATGCTAAAATCTAATCAAAATCTCTAATGAATTTCCAGAGCAAAAGGTTAAGATGTTTTCCAGTAATTATTCAAGAAAACAAGTTATTTACATGTCTGCTGGTGGTATCCTCTTTAAGGACAGGAAGTCCTGAATGTCTCTATGTCTGCATTTAACTGTAAGAAAAACAGTCACTTAAATTAAGGCCATCTTATAAGAGGCTCCTTATTTTGAAGAGAAGTATACAGTTCCTTTTCTAAAGGCTATTACTATGTAATAAAAAAAATACCACTGATTGTGACTCAGGATTATCATATTACTGTCATAAAAAGTGATTATATATATTCAAAAGTTAATGTATATGTCTCAGAAAATTGGCAGTATATATTTACCTTTTATGTTATCTGTTAATATTTTTAAGAAATTGGTACCAACCATATTTTAGGGAGAAATATATTATAGTTTGTAGCTAAAGCAAATAGTATGTTGAGTCATCTTTGCCACTATTTGTGTGATATTATGTGACTAAAACCCTATTGGTTTTCAATTGTCTATGCTGTGAAACAAAGTGAAAGCACTAGATGATCTCGATGAGTACTTCTTAATTTAGAACATTATGATATAAACTCAGTGATCACAAAGACTGTGCTTTGTAGCTATCACAAAGGAGCGCTTGTCACACTACATAAATTATTTCTTGACTGACTGAATGAATGATCTTATAATGTCCATCATGGGGAAAATAAGTTATCAAACTAATCTCCCATGTTTATGAGTCATTTCCAAATGTTAACTTTATTGTTCATACCAATCATAATGCTTTGATTCAAGGAGTTTTTATAAAAAGTTGTTAACTTAGTTTGGCATCCTAACATGACAATTAAGAACTGTAGTAGTTAAGTATAATTATAAAATGCAAGTAGTTAATAGGTGGTTAAAGAGATTAATGATTTATAAATGATCTATAAAGATCTAGTTTTGCTGCTTGACACATGAAAAATAAGTTGCTAACTATTCAACTGTGTTACCAATCAAGTTATCTTTGCCATGCATATGCATCTTGGTATATATTTGCAGGACAATTTTATAAATTCATAATGGAAGGTGTTAAACTGATCAATAACAGGAAATATGTACCACTTTAAAATTAAAATTTAACTTGTATTTGTGTTCTAGGGGATATGTACCACTTTAAAATTAAAATTTAACTTGTATTTGTGTTCTAGGGGGTAACTATTTGCAAGTCCAATGCACCTATCAGTGAATCTACTTTCATAAGTATGATTACCAAGAAATAAAAAGCATCCATTTAACTTACTTATGAAATTCAAGCACATTATGTCTTATTGTCAGACAGTAATTTTGATAATTAACTGAAGACTCCTTAATCAATTATGATTAACAATGACAATGTAACCATCATACTGTTTGATAATTCTATTGCTTATAAATATTTTCTCAAGTTTTTTCTGACATATACAAATACACGATAGTAAAGACCAAATGCTAGGTACTTATTGCAGAGGTAATCAGGTTTGTATATAACTTGAAAGCATTCATTATGATAGTTGTCCTGGGAAAGTTTATTTCAAAATGTTTAAGAAAGTATAAATATAGAGATATTGTGACTGAAGAAGGTCCAGAATGGGAGTAGGATAGAGTGATTTTATATGTAATATAGCACAACATGCTATAATATAATTACACACACACACACACACACACACACACAATCTCTTTCAAGATAGGATTTTTCCAAATGTGAGTATAAATGATAAAAACTGTGAGGAATATTGTAAAAATCTATAAATTTATAAATTTTGCAAAGAAAGAATATTTCCTTACATATTGAAAGTTAATCATAGTACATAAACTTTTATTTTAAGTGAGCCTTTAGATAGAAGACCAATAGGGAGAGCCAGTGGAAGAATTCATATCAAAATGTAAACAAGTTTGCATATGTTCACAAGCTACTCCAAAAAGTCAAATTTTAGAGAAAATGTACAATCTTTGAAGATATAATAAGGAAAATAGTATAACTTCATAAAATATTTCATGATACAGAATACTGGCATGAGAAGAAGCAAACTGATTTGACCTAACTCTTCAAAACTTTGTCCATATAAAGCCAAGAGTTGCCAAGAAATAGCTAGAAAATCTCAATGGAAAATTCCATACTGTGTTTAACTAGTACAGGTTTCTACTAGACAGCCTTACTTTGCCTCCTAACATTTCACTTTAGAGTTTGGAAAGAAGACGGGAAAGTTAAAATTGAGAAACAAACAAACAAACAAATAAATAAATAAAGCAAGCCAAGCTTCAAAGCATTTGAGAACAAATCAGTGGATTCATTTTACCAGTGCTCTAACATCTTCCTGGAGAGGTATGCTGCAGTGTTTTCTTAAACTCTAGTTTACTGGCTGAATTTGAGATACATTTTAAGGCACATCTTGATGTGAAAGACAGACTTGTGCAAATGTTTCTCAGGAGTATCTTCAACACTGCATATTATTTTATCAATTTTTTTCAAAATTACTGTAACAAAAAATCCTTTAGATATAAATTTGTTCCACGATGGGTCCTTTGATCACCCCATTCATTAATGTAATTTATGCGTAGCCACCATTTCTGTCCATGAGTTTAGACTTACAAAATAATTGAGAAAACTTTCAAAGCCTTGAATTTTAAACATAACTCTGCCACAAATGATAATGTTCTGAATAATTTCCCTCTATGTGTCCAATATAACTAGTCCTTATGAATGTTGGCTGGATGGAGAAATTATAAAGTAGCCTACGAAGCTGCAAACTTTAGCCACATTGTATAACACTAAATTTTTATAGTGCTGATTATACCTTTTAAAATAATTTCTGAGGAGGGAAATGTAGTGTTGAAATAGTAAAAAGAAATATGGTGACTGGGTCATTTTTAAATGAGAATGGCATATAAACATTTTTTTTTTTTTTGCTGATGTTTCTCTACTAGAAAACTTTAAAATATCAGACAAATTTTAGTAGCTCCCAGTTTGTGTTCAGCCCCTTTGGTTACCCATTTGTTTAGGATTTTTGAGCATTTATTGTCCAGGCACTGTGCTAGGCACAGAGAGTTCAAACATAAGTGAGACTCAGCCTCTTCCCTTAAGTTTTTCACAGTTTGGTAGGAGATATAGATGTGCAGAATAATAATTACTATAAAATGTGATCAGGATTTAAATAAGAGAATGAGAAAGGAGCCAATACATCAGAGAAATGTGAGCAACCTAGCTGGTCTGGGGAGTCAAGAAATGCTCAACAGAGCATGTTACATTTGAATGATCTTGAGAAATAGGTAAGAATTTTTCAAGTGGAAAAAATCATGAAGGAACTCCATATCCATCAAAAGAAGTAATGTGCAAAGACTGAGTTGTGAATGGGCATTATGATTTCTGTGATAATTTTAGTAGAATGGGAGTTTAGGATGTAGAGTGGGAATAAGTGATACAGATGAGATTGTAATGCTGGTTGTTGCAAAATTATAAAGAGAGGGCCACGTGAGTGAAGCGGAGAGTGTTGTTGTTTGCTCTGTTATTAATGGCATAATTGATGGCATAACTAGGGCTCATCTGATGAAAAAAGTGAGTACAATAGCTGAGACAACAGACTTACCACAACTATCATGAGCAAACCAGAGTATATGCTTACCTACAGAAGAGAGAGCAGAAGTCTTAGGTGTGCCGAAAACCAGTAAGATCTGTTTACTTATTTCAATAATTCTTATAGAAGTAAGAAGGAGAACTAGAATAATTTTAAAAAAAAACCTTTTGGAGCTTATAGTAATAGTTGTAATAGTGACATAACAATGGAGATGTCATTGTTATGGTAAGGAAACAGAATTCAGGAGATGTGCCTGAAGTAGAATGTGTATGCTAATGTGACCAATTAAATGTGGAGTGGAGGGAAAAGAGGAGAATGTCCACCTTGTCTCAAAAGAATTTACCACAGAGAATGTAATGTGTACAGTGATGACATTATTTAGGATAAAGATTCTGTAGGAGGCAAAGTATTGGGTGGGGGCTGGGAATAGAAAGGTTATACCATGAGTTCTGTTTTGAGCATGTTAAGTGTAAAATGCCTATAGTAGACCTGGAAATAGAAAATATACTGTGGACTGAGAAAAGATAAGTTGATGGAGCAATATATGAGGCAGGTGGGATGATATATTTTGGAGGAAAAGTGAGACATATCTTCCTTTAAGACTGGAGAGAAGGTGACAAGACCAGCACTATTTTGAGAACATATAGAGGAAAAGAGAAAAGAAGATGAAAAAGTTGAGAAATTTCCATTATTAAAGAGTACATTTAAAAAATGATATATGTTATTCAGTAAACAAATTCAAAAGTACTTATGGCAAATATGTAAGGTTTTATATTACACTTTAAATAGTGAAAAATGGGAGTAAGATTGTTATTTTTATGGCTAACAAAAATATTTTTTCTCATCTGCCTAAGAATGATAGTCATATGTGGCAGATATTGTTCTGTTAGCTTGGTGTTCTCAAATATCTGTTTTAACAAAGAGCAGGTAAAGAACTGATACTTGTTGGGTTTATCTTTGGCTCCACATGCTATTGGTTATATTCTCCAAAAGCTCCTTTACAAAATCATTGTTATCCACATTAAAAGAAAATACAATCAAGGCTTAAAGAGGTTAAGGTTAAGTGGTCACATAATTAGTTAATATTGGAGTCAAGATCCTGTCACTGAAATCTATAAGATTTCCATTCTCCGAAAAACTGTCCGCATTTTCAATATTACCTTTAAATTAAAATTCTAAGAAATATATTCATGATGAATGACTAAACATATCACTTCAAGATTTTTGTCTTCAAAAACTTGTGAACTGATGGAGAAATGATGGAAGAAGATGTTGGAAGAATGCATCTGTGACATTTCTTCACTGATGGGAGAAAGGAGCTAGCATAGCTGGGTAATATTAATATTGTTTTATTAACACTCTCAGGCTAATCAGTTCTGGAGGCATCTGACTGCAAAATGGTCAGGGCATTAAGAAGGGAAAGGGAAAAATAAAACTTGGAACCATGACAGGAGCCTGTTTATGACTCTAGTATCTGATAGGATCAAAAAGTTTTAAGAGTGCCTTAAAATTGATATCATGACAGGACTAGAACCAATAAACTCTATCCCCTCAACTGTGGTGCTGTGGCTACGCTGAACCCGTAGGACAAGTGTGGCCTCAGTTGTGGGGAACATGCATAAGTAGACCTAAAACTTAGGATGAAAGGCCAGCAAAAGCGTTATTTTAGGGTTACTTATATTGAATGTTATGTGTTCCTTGGTCTAAATCTGGGCACTGCTTGCAAAAGTAGGGGCACCAAAAATGTTTAGGTTAATTCCTATTAGAGTTATTACATTTATTTTTAAATGCCAAGGAATCTGGAAGGGTGAACCAGTAAATTTGTATCACAGTTGTTATTTTTTCGGATGCAAAGCCTTGTTGGTCATGAAAAGTCACAAAACTTAAGAAAAATTGACTATAGTAAAGTAAATTATAATTATTGCTTGTTTATCAGTTTTCCTCTGTGTAAGTATATTGATAAAGAAATCATGAGGTACTAAGAATTCTTCAGTATGGCTATTTATCACACAGAGTCAATATACTTCCAGTATATTCACTATGATTAATGCAGTGCAATTACAGACATGTACGAATAGGCAGAGGCAAGACTCGCTCTATGACGGAGAGAAACAATTTTTTATTTTTGTCAAGTCTCAGTCAAAATTCTTTTTTGTTCAATAATGAATTTAAAATGATGATCACTTAACTGAACCTAATGGTCACAAGGAAAAGGCAGCTGCCAACTTACAACTAATCAGATAGTTTTGAGGAACGCTGTCATTTTTCTATTTTTTTTCTGTCACTAGTGATAATTGGACTTACTTCTTAGCAGTTAGATACTTTCTGTATAAAGGAAAATATAAAAGTAAATTAGAGATGTTATGTTGAGCCTGAGAAAGAGAAGAAATGAGAAGACATAATTGAACCTGTAAAGGGTTCATTTGTAGATGGGACATTTCCTCCTGGGAAATGAAAGATCTCACAGCAATACAATGAATATACTTCTGATTTATGGTAATTAATTCTGAATGTGAATTATCTACCACATTGCTCACTATAGAAGATGAATTGTACAACTAAATTATCAGGATCTTGGAAGTAAAATTAGCATAACCTTAGCAGAAAGTGATGTTTTGTACCTCATCTTCACACTGAAAGCATAGATCAAGCCATCCTATCTTATTTCACTGCCCAGAGGTCCAATTATAAAGAGGAAATGAAGCAAAGAAGGAACAGCTTTCCTATGTATTCTTCCATAACCCAAGTTTTTGGATGTCACACCAGTTTAGAGGAAGATTGAAATAACGTCACTCCATTAATTCTAACCTCAAGATAAGAGTCCGATGAGAGTAGATATTGTTCCCTGTGAAAGAATGTTTCTTCAATTTTGGAATGGAACAGTATAGTCAAAACTGCTGAAAAGTATGCTTACTCACCTTTACTAAAATGACATAATTAGAATGTGTTCCTAATAGAAATTTAAAACCACCTTACCTGAATCTGTACGTTACTTAATTTTGGGCAGTTTATTTGGGCTTTAACCATAATTACTGGCTGCATCAAGGCTGTAAAGTTTAAAGTTAACATTTGGTCTTCAGCTATTTCTAAAGGAAAACATATATTGGGCCATATTTATTCTCTCTTTGAACTTCTCAGTGGGAAAATAGATAAATCAGAATTCTAAAATCAGTTAAGTTTAAAGAGTAAATTGTAATATCATATCATGTAATAAAAACTATGTATTCAGAAGAACAAACTGTGGGGTAATTCATACAGTAAGAATCAGATATAGAAACTGAATTTACACAAATTCAAATAGTTACATAAAAACAAAAAACTGTAAGCCATCTGAATGTTTCCAAATATCCAAGATTTAGTTCACAATAGAATAATTTCTGAATTTTAAATTATCATTTTCTGTTATATAACTTTTTAAATTGAACATCTTGTTTTAGAGAAGTTTCAGTTTCTTAGGAAAATCAAGCACAACTGAGGAATACAAATGTTACCATCAGTCAATCTACCATGACACATCATTATCATCCAAAGTCCATAGTTAACAGTCACTCTTGGTGTTGTACATTCTTTGGGTTTGGATAAATGTATTATGGCATGTATATACCATTATGCTATTATACAATCCTAACACTCCTCTGTGCTCTGTCTATTCATCCCTCCCTCTCCTTAGCCTGTGCATCCAAAGATTTTTTTTTTTTAATGGCTTTTCCTTCCAGAATGTCATATAGTTGGAATCATACAATATGATTTTCAGACTGGGTCTTTTCACTTAGTTATATGCATTTAAGTTTTCCCATGTCTTTTTATGGCCTTCTCTCGTTTCTTTTTAGTGCTAAATAATATACTACAGTTTAGTTATTTATTCACTTAATAAGGACATCTTGGTTGCTTCCAAGTTTGGACAGTTATTAATAAAACTTCTATAAACCTCCATGTGTCGGTTTTGAGTGGACATAAGTAAGTTTACAGATCCTTTAGGTAAAAATGAAGGTGTTCAATTGCTGATTCATAAGGTAACAGTATATATATTTTTATAAGAAACTGCCAGTCTTCCCAAGCAGCTGCACCATTTTGCTTTCCTTCTAGCAATTAATTAGATTTCCTGTTGCTATAATTCTCATCAGTATTTGATGTCAGTATTCTGGAATTTGGCCATTCTAATAGGTATGTAATAATATCCCATTGTTTTAATTTCACATTTCATGATAACATATGATGTAGAGCATATTTCTTTTTCTTTTTCTTTTTTGATTCAGAAAGGTTTCTATTGTCCCTAGCCTCGCAATTTCACTCCTGTTAATATTGATTTTTCTATAATCTCTTTCCCTTTTTTACACTTAAGTTATTTCTTTGTTTGTTTCTGCAAGTTTATTTTTCCCATTACCATTTCATCCCCTTATACTCCCTCCCCTCGCAATCATGACACTGTTGTCCATGTCCATGGGTCCTTTCTCCTGTTTTCTCAATGGATCACATTTCTTATGCTTATTTAGCACCAGTATATCTTCTTTTTTTAATTTATATTTTATTGATGATGGTATTATAGTTGTCCCATTTTTTTTTCTCCCCTTTATTTTCCTTCACCCTGCACTGCCCCTCCGCCCAGCATTCGCCACCCCCCTTAGTTCATGTCTATGGGTCATACGTATAGGTTCTTTGGCTTCTCCATTTCCTATACTATTCTTAACCTCCCCCTGCCTATGTTGTACCTACTATTTATGCTGCTTATTCCCTGTACTTTTTCCCCCATTTTTCCCCCTCCACCACCTCTCTGATTCTATGATTCTGTTCCTGTTCTAGTTGTTTGCTTAGTTTGTTTTTTTAGGTTCAGTTGATAGTTGTGAGTTTGTTGTCATTTTATTGTTAATAGTTTTTGATCTTCTTCTTTTTCTTAGATAAGTCCCTTTAACATTTCATATAATAAAGGCTTGGTTATGATGAACTCCTTTAACTTGGCCTTTTCTGGAAAGCACTTTATCTGCCCTTCCGTTCTAAATGAGAGTTTTGCTAGATAGAGTCATCTTGGGTGTCAGTCCTTGTCTTTCATGACTTTGAATACTTCTTGCCAGTCCCTTCTTGTCTGCAAGTTTTCTTTTGAGAAATCAGCTGATAGCCTTATGGGAACTCCTTTGTAGGTAACTGTCTCCTTTTTCTTGCTGCTTTTAAGATTCTCTCCTTATCTTTAATCTTGGATAATGTAATTATGATGTGCCTTGTTGTGTGCAACAGATCCCTGTGAGGCTGAGAGTTTCTCCTAATGCTGCAACCCCCACAGGTTTTTACCTCCAGAGGTTTTGAGCCTTTCTTTTCCCGCACTGGGACCCTGGATTGCGCAGTCTGCCTTGCTTCCCAGCTGTTCTTCATGGTTTATCCTCATACAAATGTGGGGCTGCCTGGTCTGCCAACCGCTGCCTCACCCTCCCAGTCCTCCAGCTGTCACCTTGCCTTGCATCCTCTCCACTTCGGCTTCCCATCTCTGCCCCTCCTACTGGTCTGGATGAATATTTCTTCTTCAGCTCCTTGGCTGTCAGACTTGCATGCAGTTTGATTTTCCGACAGTTATGATTATTTTTTGTTTTTAAATTTGTTGTTGTCCTTCTTTAGGTTGTGTGAGGAGGCAAAATGTATCTACCTATGCCTCCATCTTGACCGGAAGTGCCTAGCACCTACATATCTACTTTGGTGAGGTGTCTATTCAGGTCTTAGGCCCAATTTTTTTCAATTGTTTTTATTATGGTAAAATACACATAACATAAAATGTACTATTTAACAGGTTTTTTGGGTGAAGTTTAGTGGTTAAATACATTTGTCATATTGTACAAAAGTTGACTGAGCAAAAAAGAAAAAGGACTCATAGACAAGAACAGCAGTGTGGTGATTGTGAGGGATGGGGTGTATAAGAGGACTAAATGGTAATGGGAATAAAAACAATTTTAAAAAAGAAAGGAAGTATAGAATTACATAGTATACACAAAAAGATCACCACTATCCATCACCATAACTCTTTTCATCTAGTAAAACTGGAGCTATATACCTATTAAACAGTAACCACCCATCCCCCCCCAACCTACTCCTTGGCAACTACAATTCTACTTTCTGTCTCTGTGATTTTGACTACTCTAAGTACTTCTTGTAAGTGGAATCATCCAGCATTTGTCTTTTTGAGACTTATTTATTCCATATAGCGAAATATCCTTAAGCTTCATCCATGTTGTAGCATGAGTTTAGAATTTCCTCCTTTATTACCAGAGAATTAAATTGCAAAATTTCTTTCCTTATTACAGCTGAAAGATATTTTATCATATGTATATAAAGGGAGACAAAAAAACTCCTGGAATTTATTTATTAAAAATTGTGTATTCTTACATGTTCGAACTTCAGTCACTTTCAAAATATCAGTACTTTCCATTTCATGCAATAAACCTGTCGAGATATTTTTTTCCCTGCTCAGAACAGTTTTTGAACTCATCAATTTTGTTGCCTTTTAGTGCCTTTTTTTTGTTTCACCTCTTCCACATCAATAAAATGTTCCCCTTTGGGGATTTGTTTCATCTGGGAAAACCAAAAAAATTTCAGTTGGGGCAAGATCAGGTGAATAAGGAAAATGGGGCATGGGGTCATACCATTTTCTGTCAAAAACTGCTAAACATTCAGAGTGGTGTCAACAGGTGAGCTCGTAAATCACCTTCCATGAATTAGGAAAACACTCTGAAAGAGTCTTCAAAAAATATTCACTGAAGCCCAATGTAGCCTCTCACAACAATGCCAGTGAGTACACTGATACAGATGGGTTCCTAGAATACTCACCTAGTGGGGGAAGCCTGTAGTACAAGGGGTCTGCCCTCCAGAAGATAATTCCAGGTTTTGGGGGGTACCTCATTGTATAACATATTTTGTTTATTCATTCATCTGTCCATGAACATGTGAATTGCTACCACATTTTGCTGCTGTGAATAAAGCTGCTATGAAAATGGGTGTACAAATATTTCTTTGAGACTCTTCTTTTAACTCTTTTGGGCATATATCAGAAGAGAAATTATTGGATCATATAGGAATTCTATTTTTAATTTTTTAAGTTGCCTCTATACTCTGCCATACCAGCTGCATGGTTTTATATACCCACCAACAGTGAACAAGGGTTCCAGTTTCTCTACATCCTTACCAATAATTGTTTTATTTTTTTTTTTTTAAGTAGCCATTTTAATGGGACAGAGATGGTATCTCATTATAGTTCTAAATTACATTTACCTAATGATCTGTGATATTTAAGCACCTTTTCTGTGCTTATTGGACATTTACATATCTGTTTTATTAAAATGTCTATTTAAGTCCTTTGTCCATTTTTGTATTGGGTTGTTTGTTTTTGTTATTAAGTTTTAGGATTTCTCTATATATTCTGGATATTAATTTCTTATATGTGACTTCCAATTATTTTCTCCCATTCTGAGAGTTGTCTTTACTCTGTTGCCAGTATGTTGTGATGCACAAAACTTTCTACTTTTCATGACCTTAAGGAATATGCTTTTAGTTTTTCCCAGTTGACTATGATGTTGGTTATGGGTTTATCATATATGACCTTTATTATTTTGAAGTATATTCCCTCTATTCCCACTTTGCTGAGAGATTTTATCATTAAGTGCACGCTAGATTCATCAAATGCTCTTTCTGCCTCTAATGATATGATCATGTAATTTTTATCCCTCATTTTGTTTATGTGGTATATCACATTAATTGACTGGAAGATATTGTACCAACCTTGCATTATTGGAATACATTCCACTTGACCATGGTATGTGATCATTTTAATGGATTTCTGTATTCAGTTTGCTGATATTTTTTTGAGGGTGTTTTCATCTATGTTCATCAGGGATATTGGCATATAATTTTTCGTTCTTTTAGTGTCTTTATCTGGGTTTAGTATTAGGATAATGCTGGCCTGGTAAAATGAGCTTGAGAGTCTTTCTTCCTCCTGATTTTTTTGGAATAGTCCTGGCTGGCTTCTGGTCCTTATGTCACACTTAGCTCAGGGGTCTCTTCCCCAAGATTATCAACACATTTACTAAAAGGGCTTCTTTTTTTTTTAACCTATGATTGATCTCTGATCCACCTAGAATTTCCCTTTGAAATAATCAAAATGCTTTTTCAGGTAAAAGCAGACAAAAATATGTGAGCAGACACAAAAAGTCACCTACTATAAAATTCCATTTAGAGGAAACATCCAGAATAGGTTAAAAAAAAAAAAAGAAAAAAACATAGACAAAAAGCAGATAAAGAGTAGCCAGGGTCAGAAGGAGTGGGGAGTGAGTACTTCTGGTGCAAGGTTTTCTTTCAGGGTGGCGAAACATCCTGCAACTAGACAGCGGCAGTGATGTTCATGCAACATTGTGAATGCATGTCATGCTCAGGAATAGCACAGATTAAAATGTAAACAGTAACCTTTATTTTTTACTTGATTCACACCATGGGAAAACAAAGGCTAAAAAGAGAGAAAAGAAAAGAATACAAGAAAAAACCCTAAAAGAATGGCAAATAATAAAAATAAAATTTTTTTAAGAAACTGAATCAGGCCATGGAGAAAAGAAAAACATTTACAAAAAAAAAGAAAAGAAAAGAAAAATGTCAAAGAAAAAAGATAAAACGAATTCTTCTGATGGGAGAGGAAGAGCAGAAGTTTCCACAGGTGGAACAGGTGGTCCCCTAGAGTGGGCCCTGCTGCCTCTTCCCAAGGCAGGTCCTCCTCTGTGGCAGAGTCAGGGCAAGTTCGAGGGAGGGCTCCTCAGGCAGGGGTGGTGGGGCCTCCATCAGTTCAGGAGATGCTGCAAGGTCACTCCAGGCTCCAAAGCTGCAGCTGGAGGGGCTGCTCGAGGTTATGATCACAGGAAGTGGATGCCTCTCCAGGTCTGGAGCAGCCTCCTGGTCTGTGCCTGCATCAGGCTCCTCGGAATGTACAACAGGTGTGGAAGCAAGAGCAGGCTCTGCCTCCTGAGCTGGTGCTGGAGTTGTCAGAAGATAAAAGATCACCCACATGCCTGAACTTCTGAGAGACCCACCCCAGGACATCCTCCCCACGGGCAGTCCAGCACATGGCTGGTCTGAGGCTGGGCTTGTTCCCAGCCAGATTCTCCCTGGTACCAACCCATCCCCATAAGCTCACATGCACCTCCACCCCCATTTCGCTCCCTTCCTCTCCCACCTTCACACCCTTGGGCTTCACCTTCTTGGGGTCCAGGTCCTCCAACTCAATATTTTTAATGCGGGCGTGCTGCTGCAGGTTGGAGATGGAACCTGTGAGCTGGCTGTGGAGCCTGGGTGGCCTCAGAGGTGGTGTCTTTCCCCAGCCATCAATGGGGGCTGGGTCCCCAGACCCCTAGAAGGCCACAGTCACCTCTGTCCTTCTCTGGCCCTCGGCGATGTGGCACCCCTGCCCCTCACTGGTGGAGATGGGACGGGGATCTTAGTCCACCAGCTGCTGTTCCTCTGTGACCTGGGTTGAGCTCTGCAACGACAGTGACCAGCAGCCGGTCCGGAGGCCTCTGATCCCTCCCTCGCCCTAGTAGCTGGTGCTTCTGCCCCCTGGACCTTCTGCTCCAGGATCAGGCCCAGCCCTGTGTCTGCACCAACCTCCACCCAGGGGAAGATGAGATTCACTCACCTTCCACAGGGCTGCGGATAAACCTGGGGCTGAGGTCACCACCCACGCTCCACGTCCACCCAGCCAGCCTTGATCTGGGCGTGTACATGACCCGCCCAGCAGGATTTGGCCCCGCCTCAGCTTGTTCCTGATCAGGCGAGCCCTCCCCACGTGAACCCCCTTCTACATGTACACAGGCAGGGGGGGCAGTCATAGTGTGCTCACGTGGGATCAGAGTGGTGGCCTAGCCCCAACAAAACTACCCTGGCCTCCCTGTGTTACCTCTGGGTCCTGCCATGAAAAGGGCCTTAGATGTCTGGGAACGGGCCCAGGGGGAGCCACGGAAGAACAACATACTATCCCTGCTGCCTCTTTTGAGGCCGTGGCCTCTGGACACCGGCAGACAACAAGAAAACATCCTGTCGGGGGCAATTCCTCTTGCCAAAGGAACCGGGGAGGGGCAATTTTAGAATGTGGCTGCCTGGTTAAGAGGGTTCTAAGTTCTGTCGGGCTCTGTCATCAGGAAGTGAGGTTACTGCACAGTGTAGTGAGGTCACTGCCTGGGTCCCCTACCCTGAGCATCTCCTCAGACAAGAGCAGTGACCTAACTGTTGGTTTGTTTGGGGGTTTTTTTGCACAATAATATTCACTCTATTTTTTTCCATGGTCATTTATTTCCCTTAGTCCTCCTCCCTCCCCCGTAGTCTCTACACTGTTGTCCATGTCCATGTGTCCTTTTTCCTTTTTGCTTGATGTCTCTACCCTCTATCCCTACCCCAGAGCTGTCATCCTGCTCCCCATGAGTCTGCCTCTGTTTTGCTTGTTAGTCCAGTTTGTTCATTAGATTCCACATGTGAGTGAAATCATATGGAATTTGTCTTTCTCTGACTGGCTTACTTCACTTAGCCAGGTCCATCCATGCTGATACAAAGGGTAAAATTTCCTTTTCTTTCTTTCTTTCTTTCTTTCTTTCTTTCTTTCTTTCTTTCTTTCTTTCTTTCTTTCTTTCTTTCTTTTGTATGGCCAAGTAGTATTCAATTGTGTAAATGTCCCATAGTTGTTCTATCCACTCCTCTATCGACTTGGGCTGCTTCCATATCTTGGTGATTGTAAATAGTGGGGCAATGAACATAGGGGTGCATATGTTCTTTTGAATTAGTGTTTTGCATTTTTTTCAGATATATTCCTAGAAATGGGATCCCTGGGTCAAAGGTCAGTTCCATTTCAATTTTTTGAGGTATCTCAATACTGTTTTCCACCAATCTGCATTCCCACCAACAGTGCAAAAGAGTTTCCCTTTCTCCTCATCTTCACCAGCACTTGTTGTTTGTTGGCTTATTGATGATTGCTCTTCTGACCAGTGTGATGTGATATCTCATTGTGGCCTTAATTTGCATTTCTCTGCTGATTAGTACCTTGAGCATCTTTTCTTATGTCTAGTGCCATCTGTATGTCCTCTTTGGAGAAGTGTCTATTCAGGTTCTTTGCCCATTTATTAATTGGATTTTTTTTGGTGTTGAGTTTTTTCATTTCTTTATAAATTTTGGACATTAACTCCTTGCCAGATATATCTTTAAAGAATATATTTTCTCATTTAGTGGGATTTTTTTTTCATTTTGTTAATGGTTTCCTTTGCTGTACAAAAGCTTTTTAGTTTGATGTATCCCATATGTTTACTTTTACTTTTGTTTTCCTTACCCGAGGAGATATATCAGAGAAAATACTGCTATGAAAAATGTCTGTGATTTTACTACCTGTTTTATTCTAGGACTTTTATGGTTTTGGGACTTACATTTAAGTCTTCAATCCATTTTGAGTTTATTCTTGTGTATGGTGTAAGAAAGGGGTCTAGTTTCTTTTTTTACATATACCTGTCCAATTTTCCCAATACAATTTATTGAATAGACTACCTTTATCCACCCTGTTATATATTCTTGCCTCCTTTGTCAAATATTAATTGACCCCGAAGGTGTGGGTTTGTTTCTGGTGTCTCTATTCTGTTTCATTGATCAATATGCCTGCTTTTATGCCTATACCATGCTGTTTTGATTGTTATGGTCTTGTAGTATAGTTTGAGATTGGGTAGCAGGATACCTCCTACTTTGTTCTTCTTTCTCAAGATTGCTGAGGCTGTTAGAGTTCTTGTATGGTTATATGCACATTTCTGGAATATTCTAGTTCTGTGAGCTATCCCGTTGGTATTTTAATAGGAATTGCATTGAATCTATAGATTGCTTTAGGTAGCATGGACGTTTTAATAATGATGATAATTCCTCTCCATGAATACTCTATATGCTTCCACTTATTTGTAACTTCCTCAGTTTCCTCAGTATCTCATTGTTTTCCAAGTACAGGTCTTTTATCTTCCTGGTTAAATGTATTGCTTATTTTTCTTTTTGACGTAACTGTACATGGGATTGTTTCTTTTTGTTTGTTTGTTTGTTTAGTATCTCTTTCTGGTACTTCATTATTGGTTTATAAAAAATGCCACCAAGTTTTGAATATTAATTTTGTATTCTGCTGTATTACTGAATTCACTCAACAGTTCTAGTATTTTTTTGGTGGAGTATTTAGGGTTCTCTGTAGACAGTATCATGTCATCTGCAAATAAGGACAGTTCTTCTTCCTTTCCAATTTGGATGCATTTTATTTCTTCTTCTTGTATCAGTGCTGTGGCGAGGACTTCCAGTGCTATGTTGAACAAGAGTGGTGAAAGTGACATCCCTTGTCACTTTCTTGTTCTGATCTTAAAGGAAACACTTTTAGTTTTTGCCCATTGAGTATGATGTTGGCTATGGATTTGTCATATATGGTCATTATTGTGGTGAGGTATGTTTTCTCTGTTCTCACTTTGCGTGGAATATCTTTTTCCACCCCTTCATTTAGTCTGTATGTTGTATCTTTTGTTCTGTGCTGGGTCTCTTGTAGATAGCATATATATGGGTCATGTTTTCTTATTTATTCAGCTACCCTGTGTCTTTTGATTGGAGCATTTAATCCATTTACAATTAAAGTTATTGTTGATAGGTCCATATTTGTTGCCATTTTATTTTCTATACGTAGGTTCCTTTTTCTTTCTTTCTTCTTGTTAAAGAAGACCCTGTAACATTTATTGCAACTCTGGTTTGGTAGTAATGAACTAACTCCTTTGGGTTTTGTTTTGTTTTTCCTTTTCTGGGGAAAAGCTCTTTATTCACCTTTAATTTTAAATGATAGCCTTGCTGGACACAGTAGTCTTGATTGTAGGTCCTTGTTTTTCATCACTTTGAATATTTCACACCAGTCCCTTCTAGCCTAAAGTGGTTTTTGAGGAATCAGCTGACAGCCTTATGGGAGCTCCCTTATAGGTACCTAACTCTTTCTCTTGCTGCTCTATGATTCTCTTAAACTTTGCCATTTTAATGGCCGCCCGTGGTGGAGTTTTTCCCAGCAACTTCTGGTGCCTGCTGGAATTCCCCTTTGGGTGTGTCATTTGTGTGGTTGGGTGGGTTGAGTTCTGGTGTGGACTGAAGCCCACCACTGGTTGAGTTGGTTCTGAGTTCACATGGGCAAGTTCTGGTGCAGGTCAGTGTCAGCTGTTGTGTGTAATTGGCCTTGGGCTACCTGTCAGAGCTACCTCATTATTCACTGTTTGTGGCTGCATCACTGGACCTTTGCATGCATGGGAGAGGCCAGTCTGTGAACAAGGGGCAGTTTCTTCCACCCCTGAGCCGGGGGCAGATCAATAGAAGGTCCAAGGATCCCTGAGGTCCACCTCTATTGCCCCCAGCAGAAGCTTTCTGTAGGTTCAAGTTGGGAGCAACCATCTGGCCCCTTTGTAGGTTGGGGCCACTGAAAGTTAGAAGCTCGGGTCAAGTGAGTCTCCCATTGGGAGAGTGAGCCCGTTGCAGTCGCAGGTTGGGGAAGGATGGTTCCCCCAACACCAGTGTCCCATGATACAGAACCCAACTGAGTCTCTGACAGGTGGCTACCAGGGAGAAATGCTCCAAAGGTCCCAGGTCTGCACAACACTCCATTCCTTCGTGGGGCTGAGCTCAGCAAGGCAGGGCTGCTGGGACTTGGGAGGACAGATCAAAACAGTCTCCCACTGGGAGCGGTGCCGGCTGAGCTGGCAGGAGGGAAGCAAACACTTCGTGTCCCGTCCCCCTCCCCCTGCCCAACCTCACAACCCAGAGCCTGTCCGAGTCCCAGACAAGAGCCTCTGAGGGAGACACACTCCAAAGGTCCCAACTCTGAGCAGCACTCCTTTCTACCCACAGAACTGAGCTTAGCAGGATGGGGCCATCAGGACTTGGAAGGACAAATCAAAGCAGCCTCCCGTCGGGGGTGGTGTTGGCCAAGCCTGCAGGAGTGGAGCAGGAGTGTCCCCAAGTGCCAAAGCTGCGCAGCTCAGTGACTGTCTTAGTGTCTGCTTAGAGCTTCTCCAGGAAAAGAGCACACCTAAAGGTCCTGTTGGGAGCAGCCAGCAGACCTTTCCGCAGGACTCAAGCTTGGCAGGGTGGTGTCACTAGTAGTTGGAAAACCAGGTTAGTGCATTCCCCAGGCTGGCACTGTAAGAATCGGAGTTCTCAAACCTCGGAAGGTGGCACCTGATGGAGATGTGCGATAGGGACTCAGAACAGGAACCTCAGTGGCTTATCCTCCATCCAGATCTTTCCTCCAGGCCACACCACCCAGATCTTCTTTTTATGACTCCTGTGTGCCCTGAGTCACCCTCCCACTGCTGGAGCCCTGGATGAGTGCCCTAGAGCAAGATCCCTTGCATTGGTGCTTTATAAGAGCACCTGGTCTCTAGCAGACTCCCTCCTCTTCCAGGCAGACAGAGCCCCTGCTGATTTTCACTGGCAGTTGCTATGCAGGCTCCTCGTCCTGACCCTAGTGTCCTGGGTTGGGGTCTTAGTGTGGAGTTGAGATCCCATGATCCTCAGGCATGACCTTTGCAACTGAGACATCCCACCATTTTCTCAGTCACTGTGTGTGGGTGCATGGGCCAGCCCTTGCTGTGTCTTCATCTTTCCTACCAGTCTCTATGTGGCGTCTTCTGTAAATCCTTAGTTATAATACTCCTGGTCAGCTGTCTGTCAGGTGGATATTCAAGTTTATTGCTCTATAATTTAACTGTAAATCCACTTTGGTGCCAGGAGATAAGTGTAGCTTCCACCGACTCTCTTACAAGATTTCACTTGATTTTTTCCTTGATGTCATTGTTGACTCATTCATTGTTTAGTAACATGTCATTTAGCCTCTATGTCTGCATGTGTTTTTCAGGTTTTTTCTCTTGTGAATGATTTTTAGTTTAGTTTAGTCCTTGCTTTTCATCACTTTGACTATTTCATGCCAATCACTTCTGCCCTGGAATGTTTTTGTTGAGAAATCACCTAACAGACTAATGGGAGCTTCCTTGTAGGTAACTCTTTCTCTTGCTGCTTTTAAGATTCTCTTTTTGTCTTTTACTTTTTCCACATTTATGATGTGCCTTGGTGTTGGCCTCTTTGGGTTCATCTTGTTTTGGATTCTGTGATTCCTGAATTTGTATGTTGTTGGCGTTTTTTTTATTTACTTCACCAGGTTAGGATAGTTTTTGGTCATTTTTCCCCAAATATGTTCTAAGTCCCTTGTTCACACTCTTCTCTTTCTGGTACCCTTGTGACAGGGATGTTGTTATGCTTCATGTTGTCCCAAAGTTCCCTTAAACTATCTTAATTTCTTTTCATTTTTTTTTTGTTTGTTTTTGCTGCTCTTATTGGGTGTTGTCTTCTACCTTGTCTTCCAAATTGTTGATTCAGTCCTATGCTTCATCCAACTTACTGTTTATTCCTTCCAGTGTTTTCTTCATTTCAGATATTGTATTCTTCATTTCTAACTGTTGTTTTTTTTTTATGGTTTCTATGTCCTATTTTATGTTTATTATTTCTTTGGTTACGTTCTGATTGATTTCATCCAAACTTCTCCTAATTTCCTTGAACATTCTTATAGCCATTGTTATGAACTCTATGTCTAGTAGATTGTTTGCCTCCATTTCATTTAGCTCTTTTTCTGCAGATTTCTCCTATTCTTTCATTTGGGGCATGTGTCTTTGTCCCCCTATTTTAGCTGATTTTTTGTGTCTGTTTCTATGTGTTAAGTAGATATGCTAAAACTTCCAGTCTTGATAAGGTGACCTTATGTACTGGGAGTCCTCTGGGAACCCTGTTGCACAGTCTTCTGATCACATGCTCTGGTTACTTCAGGGATGTCTTCTGTACAGATTATGTGGGCCCTCCTGTTGTAACTGAAACTTGATTTTTATTGGCTTATTTGTGTATGGGGTCTACCCATCAGCTGGCTCACTCTTAGGATCAATAGTGACCACAGTGTATGAGCTGCTGTGCAAGCGCTGACCACTCAGAGTGGAATTTGCCTCAGCAGGGTCTGGGTGCCTGCTGAGACCTCTCTTTGGATATTTCTTTTGTGAAGCTAACTGGATCCTGCTTTGATATTGTCTGAGGTTGGCTACTGGGTTCTCTCATTCTGAGACCTCTTGGGAGGGATTTTGGTACAGGTCAATATCAGATGCTGTCTGTGACTGGCCCTGGGAAACCTGTTCAGAGCTACAAAGCAATCCACAGTTTGTGAATGACAAGGATCAATCTGTGTGTCAAGGTTTGCTTTTACCAGCATGGACCTGGGTCAGCAAAAGTCTCTAGGAACCCTGAGGACCACCTCTACCTGCTTCCACCTGCCAGCTGCCTGTTAGGCTCAGTCACTCAAAGACCCTCTGGTGACACTCAAGTTGCATGTCATAGATTCTCAATGAGTCAATAGTTAGGGGTGAGAGGTGTCTCTAGATCTTTATGAGTTCAATCTTGCAATTCTTATCCGGTATGAGACCACTCAGAAAATGTTCCTGGGTATACCAAATCCAGATATCATCTACTGGATGCTCACACACCATTGTGGTGGAGCAGGGCTCAGAGACTTGTCCAGGTCAGGCCAGCAGAGTTTATTGGGCCTAAGTAGACCATGAGTTGACTTGTGAAAGGAAGACTCTGCACTGTTTGCTCAGGTGAGGGAAAAATTTCTTGTCCTAGAGCCATGCAACCCTGTCTCTCCAAGATTCTCCCAGGAGCCCAGTCTCAGCTGGGAGGAGCCACTGGAAGTCAGAAAGGGGGAGGTACCAGTCAGGTTTGGGGGAATTTTGAGGGTATGGCCCCTGCCCCAGAGCAACACAAACTCAGATTTTCCCAGATTCTGCCCAGACTTCAGCACGGTGGAGCCACCCAGAGTCAAGAGGTTGGGGTTGCCAGGATCTTGGAGAGTGGTGCTAGCAGATCAACCATACAGGATAGGCAGCAGCCAGGATCACAGTAAAGGGGGAGGAATTGACCTCACACCTAAAGCCACACAACTCAATCACTGATACCCTTTGAGTCTGCCCAGAACTCTGCACCCCAGCCAGGGCCACTGACTCCTCAGCAGGGTGGAAGTTTTGCAGAGTGGATCAACAGGGAGACCAGAGGTTGAAGCAATTGCTTTCCCCACAAGCTGATGTCCCATGGAGGGGTATACTCCACCTAAGAAAAATGATGTCTTTGGCGAGGTAGAGTGACTCAACACAGAGTTCCCAGTGGTTGTCCCCTCAGCTCTTTCTCTAGAACCATGAACCCCATGTATCCTGGCATGACTGTAGCCTGCTCCATAATCCTGCCTCTGGAGCCCTCAGTGAGTGGCTGCAAAAGAGATTTTGCACATTGGCCCTTTAAGAAGGTACCTGAGTTTCTAGTGGACTCTTCTTTCTCCGGTAGACAGAAACCCTACTGCTTTTCATAGACACATGTTAGTAGATGCGTCTTCCAGGCTCTGGTGCTCTGGGCCAGGGAGTCTGGCTTGGGCTTGATATAGCACACTCTCAGGGGGAACCCATTCCACAGCTGAAACACCCCAACAGAACCTCAACTGCTGCCCATGGAAGTAGGGCCAGCCCTTTTCGAGGCTTTGCACATCTTACTAGTCTTGATGTGTCTTCTGTAAAGCTTTGGTTATGACTTCTCTTCAGCTAGTTTTCAGCTGGTTATTCAGGTTGATTGTTCTATATTTTAGCTGTACTTCCAGTTTGGTCTTGGGAAGAGGAGGGTGTAGCTTCCACCTACTCTGCTGCAATCTTGAATTCCACTCATTTTTTATTTTAATGAAGTCTATCTTACCAAGTGTTTCCTCTGCCCCACCCCTAATGGATCTTGCCTATGGTGTTGTATCTAAAAAGTAATTGCCATACCCAAGTCACCTAGGAATTCACCTCTCTTATCCTCTGGGAGTTTTATAGCTTATCCTCTGGGAGTTTTATAGCTTTGTGTTTTACATTTAGATCTGTGCTTGATTTTGAATAAACTTTTCAAGGCATAGGTCTATGTCTAGATTTATTTTTTGCATGTGAATGTTCAGTTGCTGCAGCACTATTTGTTGAAAAAAATTATCTTTGCTCCATTTTATTGCCTTTGCTACTTTTTCAAAGATTAGTTGACTATATTTACATGGGTATTCTTTGCACTCTCTCTACTGTTCTACTAATCTATTTATGTGTGATATTACCAATATCACAATGTTTTGATTGCTGTAGCTTTATAATGAGTCTTGAAGTTGAGTAGTTTCAATCCTCCAAATTATTTTTTCTCCTTTAATATCGTGTTGGCTATGTTGTATCTTTTGGATCTCCATATAACTTTAAAATTATCTGCAAAATAACTTGCTGGGATTTTGATTAGGATTGCATTGAATCTATAAATCAAAATAGACTGAAGTGACATCTTGACAATATTGAGTCTTTCTATTCATAAACATGACATCTCTCTCCATTTGTTATAGTTTGTATTTGATCATTATCATCAGAGTTTTCCTCCTATAGATTGTGTACATATTTTTTTAGACTTACACTTAACTATTTTATTTTGGGGGAAAGGCAATATAAATAATAATGTTATTCTATATCAAATAGCACTTGTTCATTGGTGGTATATAGGAAGGCAATTAGCCTTTTTATATTAGCATTGTGTCCTACAACCTTGCTATATTATTTATACAGTCCAGAAGGGTTTTGTACTTTTGTTTTGTTTTATTTTTTTCAGATATTCTCAATTATCATTTTTAGTCTATTTTAAGTTTACATCTTATTTGTTTGTTTGTTTATTTCTGACACAGTCAGCATCAGAAAGTAGCTGGCTGGGTCCCAGGTTATCCACTCTGCAAGTTACCCTCTGTTAGTACATGCTCCCACAACCTGGATCCTGTATTTATAAACCAGACTTAATTCTACTGAAGTAATTGGCTCTCATAAGACTCAAGAGGAAGTGCCATGTGCAGGTTTCCTTAGATTCCGAGTCAGAGCAAACTGCCTCTGCTCATCCATCACCTTATACTACTACCATTCCTAAAATATCTCCTACCATGTTGAACTATTATATGTAATGGTAGCATACTGGATACACCCCTACAGTCTAACACTATAAACCAGCCAATTAAATCTTTGAGCATCCATGCAATGAAAAAAAATATGTAACTGTTACAAAAGAATATGCACAACGCATGGACATAAACTAAGGGGAGGATTGTTGGGGGGAAGCGGGGCACCAAGTGGAGGAGTGCAAAGAGGGAATAATTTGCACAACTGTAATAGCATAATGAATAAAATATATTGTAAAAATATATCAATAAATAAATAAGTAATGATGCAAATCTATATATTCTGGATATTATTTAAAAGTGGAATGCCAAAATAATTAGTGAATTATAACTCTTGTACTGAATGTATACTATGAACAGATTCTGAAAAAAAAGATAATGTCTTAACATATATTAAACTACATAGAAAAATATATCTGGAGAGCAGTATAGCATGCTGTTAAATATGATCACTTCAGAGTTAGGTAGGAGTAGATAGAGGGGAAATCAAAAAATGAGTGGAATTGTCACTGTCATATAAAATAGTAATAATTGGGTTTTTAAATATCTCTTTGTAAGAAGAAAAACTCTTTACAGTCCTTTCTTTTACCATTAGTGAAATCTCACTCTTTGTAATGTTGTCTATGACAGAAGTACTACTGTTTACAAAAGGAAACCAACAAAGGGAATGTATAAATTGAGTTTACGAGCATATTATGCCTTTTAAATTGTTTTTGTGTTTTCTAAATCACTAATAAAGGGAAAATGAGGGTGTGTGATTGGCTTTATCTTCTAAAATTATACAAGTAAAATAAAATGCATTTTTGATATAAATTGCTGCTGCTCGCTATATGTATATATGTATGCATTTAATCATATATGCGTATATATGTATATGCAATTTTTTTAAATATTAGCTTATAATTTGAAAATGGGTCATAGAGCTGTCCTTATGATCATGGCCCAAAATATGATCAAAATGTAAACTTCTGTATTAAACATTAACCTCTTAGGCAACCATCTGGTATGATACATTTCCTTGACTTTATAAATGAGTGAATATATATTTTTCCTGCTATATTGTTGTCTAAGTACAAACTACAGTTTATTTTGTGTCAACCAACAATGAAAAGAACAAAGAGCTGTGACAAAGAGCATCTGACCCAGTAGACTCTTCCTCAACCAACTTTTCTGCTCCAATCAAAATTCTGTGTGTGTATGTGAGTCTGTAAGAAAGAGGGAAATATAATATTAGGTGTACCTTCCACATCTTGGAAAATTACTTAATCCTTACAATAATACTTTAAGGTAAATGTTATCATTTCATGTTATAAAAGAAGAAATGTAAACTCAGAGAAGCTAGATCTGATTGACACTAATCGATATGGACCTTTCATGACACTTACTAGTTTTTTACCTTACAGCCTTCTGCAGGGCAACCACTTACCGCATGCTGCCCTCTATTTGCTGAAGTGACAGCCCTCTACCTCTGGTCATCTATGCTCCTGACCTCCCAAATCTATCATCCCTCATTAAAACATACATGTCCTTGATTTGTACAATATCTTATTTGTACTAAATTTTAATACAATAAATTTTTAAAATAGTTTACAAATACTACAAGAGTGGGCAAAAGTAGGTTAATAATAATAAATAATGCAATAATTAACAGAATAAACTCTGTTTCACATACAACTGTAAACCTACTTTTGTCAACCCCCGTATATTGTTATGCTGTAATGCTAAGGTTATTTTCTTTTTCATAACATCTTGCAATTTGAACATGCAGTGTAATGAATTTCTTACCATCTCTAAGAGTACATTTCTAAAATTAGCATAGCATGCAATTTAATAGCCATGATAATAAGAGCAAAATTCTAAAGATACTGAAACTTTATGAAAAGGGATAAGTGCCTAATTGCAAATTTTCAGACATGTGAGCAAACTGATTGGGTAGATAATTTAGGACATGATCTCTTACTTGGCTGCCTTTGAATCATTGTATTTGGTTTGTCCTAGATAATTATCATTTGTTTGTTTATTATTTGCATAAAACACCTAATTCTGTAACAAATTGTAGAAAGAACAGAACCACCTTTATTGACATATATTCTAGCAAAATAAATGTTTAACAGCCTTATTAACATTAAGTAAAAGTTAATGCAAATGAATTTTGTGAATTCTCCCCACCTGTTTGACCTGAAATTATCTTTTCAGTGAAAAACACTTTATCACTGGGATCCAACAGAAAAAAAATGTGTCCTTAGAATTTTTGTGAAAGCTGTTAAATTCTCAAGAAACACAAACTTCTGGATTTTAGCATTTCTTGGCAGTTAATAAAGATTAGTTTGAGAACCCATTGTGGTATAGTTCCAAAAATTTTGGTAATTTAAAGTAATCAAACATGTCTGGGATATTCTTCAAAGGTTGGTTAAACATCTTATAAAATTCATTAGCAAATCCATCTGGATTAGAGTCTTTTCCAGATGGGAAATTTCATTACTACCCATCATTTTTCATGTTTTATTATAGGTATAGTTTCATAAGGAAGGGCTGCAGATAGATGTGTGCATAATAAAGGAACATACTTGTCTAATATTTATTACATTTAATATTCATTCAATAGTAATTCATTTGTTCAAATTAATTCTGTATGACCACATGGACAAAATAAAGAATGCCATATTTTTTCAGTTTTTCTTCTGTAATTTACTGATATGTTTATATTAATTTGATTAGATTTTTAAGAATTGAACCCTTAAATTTATTCATAGAGTAGAGCCTAATTTTTTAAATTTTTTAAATTATATTTTCTTCTTTATGTTATTACAGTTGTCCTAGTTTCCCCCCTTTGTGCTCCTCCACCTAACACCCCCAAATTCTCTCAGGCAATCCCCACACTGTTGTCCATATCCTTGGATCATGCATATATATTCTTTGGCTATTCTATCCTGTATGTTCTTCACATCCCCATGACTATTCTGTAACTACCAATCTGTATTTCTTAGTCCTTTTTCACCCATCTCCCCTTACCCCCTCCCATCTGGCAACATTCAACACATTCTCTGTTTCTGTTTCTGTTTTGCTTGTTAAGTTATTTTGTTTTTTAGAATCAATTGTTAATAGATATGTACTTGTTGCCATTTTGTTATTCATATTTATGGTGTTTTTCTTCCTCTTCTTACAGAAGACCCTTTAACACTTCATATATTACTGGTTTGGTGGTGATAAACTCCTTTAACTTTTTGTTGTCTGGGAAGCTCTTTATCTGTCCTTCAATTCTAAATGATAGCTTTGCTGGGTAAAGTAATCTTAGTTGTAGGTCCTTGCTTTTTATCATTTTGATATGTCTTGCCAATCTTTTCTGGCCTGCAAAATATCTTTTGAGAAATCAGCTGAGAGTCTTATGGGAGCTCCCTTGTAAGTAACTAACTGCTTTTCTCTTGTTGCTTTTAAGATTCTCTCTTTCTCTTTAACCATTAGCATTTTAATTATGATGTGTCTTGGTTGGGCCACTTTGGGTTCATCTTCTTTGGGACTCTCTGTATCTTTTAGACTTACGTGTCCCTTTCCTTCACCAAGTTAGGGAAGTTTTCTGCCATTATTTCTTTCAAATACATTTTCAATTTCTTGCCCGCTCTTTTCTCCTCCCAGCACCCCCATGATGTGAGTGTTGGTACATTTGAAGTTGTCCCAGAGGCTCCTTATTACCAACATCATTTTTTAGGATTATTTTTTCTTCTTGTTCTGATTGGTTGTTGTTGTTGTTGTTGTTTTGTTGTTTTGTTTATGCTTCCTTATATTCCAAATCACTAATTTGATTCTCAGCTTCGTTCATTCTACTGTTGATTCCCTGTAAATTGTTCTTTATTTCATTTAGTGTATCCTTCATTTCCAACTGGATCTTTTTTATGCTGTTGAGGTCCTCATTAAGTTCACTGAGTATCTTTATAACCAGTGTTTTGCACTCTGCATCTATTAGATTGCTTGTCCTATTTTGTTTCTTTTTTTTTCTGGAGTTTTGTTCTGTCCTTTTATTTGGACCATGTTTCCTTGTCTCCTCATTTTGGCAACCTTCCTGTGTTTGTTTCAATGTATTAGGTAGAGCTGCTACATCTCCCAGGCTTCATAGAGTGGCCTAATATCATAGGTGTACTGTAGAGTCCAGTGCACAGCCCCCCCTATTACCCATGTTGAGTACTGAAGGTTTGCTCACCATGTGGGCTGTGTATACCTTCCTGTTGTAGTTGAGCCTTGATTGCCCTTGCCATGTCCAAGGACAGCCACTGACTATGTTCTGTTCAGGTCACACAGTATTAGATATAAAGTTACCTGCAGATGGCAGCTACTTGTGCTGGGCTTGGAAGTGCCTAGGTGAGGACAAGATGTGAACCAGGGCTGGTTGCTTCTAGTGTCATGCTTGAGGCAATTTTGAGAGAGGTATGGGGCTCACTGAAGCCAGATGCTGCTTGTTTGAAAGAATTTAGGATAATCTGAAGCATGGGCCAAGATAATCATTGATGTGGAAAAGCCACCAGAAACAGATTGGATGGGTTCAAAAGTTAGGTGGGGCAGGGCCTCAGGGAATCACCAGGGTCAGGTAAAAAAATATGAGCAAGATTGATGGAGTCTTAGATATGGCACCTGCCTACTGGCTCTGTAACTCTGTTGGGGAAGGGATCAGAAAAGGAACAGTAGCCTCCTCCAGCATGCCTGTCTGGGGGAAAACTGCCCCCCCAGCTCTCACCCTAATGCCAGACAATTCTGTTTTTCCCCATGTGTCTCTGATGCCTTTCAATATGCTGCCTCCCACTGGAGCTCAGAGGGAGTGAGACCAAGTAAGTCTGTGTGTGGCCCTTTAATTGGAACTGCCTAGACTCCAGCAGTTTCCATCTTCCAGAGCCTTAGTCCCCGCTGGTTTTTTATAGCTAGAAATTATGTTGACTTCTCTTTCTGGCACTGGAGCCCTGGGCTGGGGGGCCCCACATAGGGCTGGGATCACTCACTCCTGATATTAATAAAAATTGGGAGGCCCAATTTTTATTCACCACACATGGGTGTGTGACCAGCCAGTTGTGTGTTATCTGACCCTCCTACAGATATCAATATGGTTTATTCTTTAATTCCATTGTTGTTTTCTTCTTAATTTCATAGTTGTAAGACTTCATTCTGCTTGATGTCTGACTATTCTGTAGAAATAATGGTTGTACTATAGTTTAGTTGTAATTTTGATGTGGTTTTGTGAGGAGGTAAGGCTTGTTTACCTAAACCACCCACTTAACTGGCAGAATGCCTTATTTTTGATAAGTATGAGTAAACATAAAGTTTTTTATTTGCAAACTTAATTTTTATTATTTTCAATGTTGCTTTACATCAGTCTAATTAGAATTCATAATATGTAAGGAGTAACAAAATTCTAGAGTCTAAATTTACAAACTCACAGTCTAAATTTATCTATGAGAAGATAGTATGACATTCCTGAAGTAGTTTTTCATATACAAATACATTCGATTATGATTCAGAAATATGTACATTTTTATTTCAACTAGTAAAAATGTGATTATATATTATTTAAAACTATACAACATTTCCTTTTACTTCAGCAACTTCATCAATACCAGATAGCACGTGTAACATCCTGAATATAAAATGTTCTAAAAATGTTAAATTCTTACAAATTGGCACTTTAAAAGACAGCCATGAATTAATTGGTAGAGATAGAAAACATTCATAAACATATAGAATAAATTATTTAGCTAATTGTTAGAATAAATTTAAAAAATATTTGTGAATACTTATTAAGCCAGACAATATCATAGGTATTAAAAATAAATATAAAATATATGAAATATAATTAAGAGTTTAGGAGGAAAGGTAGAAATGCAGGCAAGAAGTTAAATGATTATTTGATAAGTGAGGTAAAAGCGTATGTACTAAGTACAGTGGAGGCTAAAGCAGGGTGCTCAGCTCTCCTTGGATATTATAAAAAGTTCCAAAGATACAGAGTTATTGAAGATGTTCTTCTGGATTATGAGAAAGGACAACCATTACAGGCAAAAGAAACTGTACATGCAGAAATATAGAGCATGACACATCCAGAAACTTACAAGTAGTCTCTTTTTCTTTACAATGGCTATGAAATATTGGGGGGATTATTTTTCCTCACCCAGTCAGTGAAATAATCGAATTAGAGATTGAAAAAACACATCCTATTTCTGTTGCACTAAGGAAGAGAACGTGCCTTAAAGGAGAGACCAGCACATTAGAGGCATGTGATCTGAAAGTGACTGATGTGAGTATTGATAAGTTCACAGATACATTTAAATCATTGCCCCTCATGAAATTACTAAATTGGTCAAAATGTCCCACCAGCAGGACTTTAGTTAGAGCAACATTAGACAAAGACATTTAGCTGAGCTGCAACCTATTTTCCCTCCAGAGTTGAGCTTATGTCTTTTATTCTCCCAAGAAATTTGTTATAATAAATTCAATTGAAGTGTTCTCTTACTCATTGCTTTTTTTCCCATAGAGCCTAAGGCATGGTTGGTTTACACAGCTCAATTTCCTTCATGGCCAGGGGACATTCTGGTATACTAGGAGCATTCTTCCTTTGTAGATACAAACATGCAGACACACACACACACACACACACACACACACACACACACACACACACACACACACAGCTGTTTCATTCCCTGTCGTCAGAAGCAATTTGTTCTGGAGGGATGTAATTTGTTCTAAAGGGAAAGAGGTGAGTAATGAGTGCCTACACTAATTCACATTTTAGAGAAGACACAGATGGGTCATTTGATTACATATTAGAATTGATCTTTGAACATACACAGTGGTTGGAAGACAAAATTCCAAGGGGCAGCAGCTCTTATCTTGGTGACCACATCCATTCTACTGTTGCGGCTAATGGGCAAGACCAACCCAGCCCAGGGAAGGTAATGTAGGCTTTTAACAGCATGCGATGCCTAATGGAACCTGACACAGAACAGTCAGACATGGGTTTCAAGGCTGAGACATACAAGAGTGAAAGAACAACTTTCCCCTCTTCAGTGTGGGTCCAGAAATATTTTTCATCTCATAATGCCCTCTATCACTGAATGCAGTGACTCTAAGCAATTCTTTGGGAAAATGCACACACATACAAACACACTGCACATTTTATAATAGAAGCTTTACCCTGATTTTGTCTTTCAATTGACCCTCCCTCACTATTTGAAATTCAAAAAATCCATGATTAAAGGGGATCAAAGGCAAATACTCCCCAAATTCATATTAACAGACATGTTAACAGATATATCTAGGAAACAAAGGGGCTTCAGTAGCCCAAATGGTTTGAGGAAAATCTGAGTAAAACTAAATAAATTAGATTGGAAGATTTCTCATAAATTTATTTTATATGTTCATATAAATTCTGAATCTCTAAGAAAGATAGACAATATTGAATATTCCCCCAGTTATTCAAAAGTGGATGTTTTAATTTAATGAATATTATGAGCATCTCCCTTGAGACTGGTGTTCTATGGATCGAGAAATACTGGTTTAATTATAACAATAATAACAGCTAATGTTGATTCACAAAGTCTGGATTCTGTATAACTTGAATCATCCACTAATATGTATTTTTAAGATATTCACAAATTAGTCTATTTTACCAAAGTACAGATTCAAACCATGAACCACCTCTCCGACTAAATAATTTATTCAGGTTTTTTCAAGTTACGAGCAGAGGGTGAAAGGGAAAGTTTAGACATGCCTGAGGATTCCCTAAATCTGAAGGAAAGGAAAGGATAATAGCAAGAGTTGGAATAAACAGACAACCTCTAAAAGGGTCTCTATGAAACAAAATGATTCCTGGAGATCTAACACCTTAAGTCTTTATAAGTCATCATGTTGGTTGTAGCATAACCTGTTGCAATGTAACCTAATGAGAATTGGTCGAGCGTCTATTCTATGTAGTCATTTACCACAAATGATTTAAAGTTGGGGATGGTAGAGGATGTGAGATCAGTGAAGCTAGTATGGCTTGAAAGGATAAATCAAACATAAAACATCAAAGATGAGTATAAAGAAAGTCACATGGTGAAGCAAACATAATAAGAAACAGACTGCGTATATGCTATACCATGCTCAAGGGGAAAGAATGAAAAGGAGATTTGGAGTCTGACAGGAAAAAAGGAGAAAAGCTTTGTAAATGAGGATTTCGGCACAGCTTTGAAGAAGCAGGACATTGATAAAAGAAGGAAACCCTAGATGGAAGAAACAATATTTTTTAATTGTGTATAGGGAGAGAAGTGGAGACCTGTTCAGAAAAGACATAGCTTCATTTCATTGAATTTTGGGATTGTAGGAAGGTGTGACAGAATGTAAGGTAAGAAAAGTAGGTTGATGTCAAATAATAGAAGATTCTGAATGCCACATTAAAGAGTGCAAAATTTCCTTTATAGTTATTGATAAATTTCTGAAGGTTTGGAGAATGTCTTCAAAGGCATATAATGGGGAAAGTAAGGGAGGAGATGAACAGAAATAGACCGAAACTCCTAAGATTTAGCATGGAAGATGAGACTACATTGCAACCTCTTACTTCCACGTGTGTGAGTTATTAGCAAACAGTTCAAGTTCTGATCTGTGTTAGGTCACTTGGAGATGTGTTATGCCACTGGATTACGTAGAACCTTTGTTTGGAAGACAGCCTGAGTAAATAGTCTCGTTTACATGCTGCATATTTTGAAGACCTCTGATATCTGCACTGATAAGAGCATTAGTAATTTCACAGTTCTGTGTTTTCAAAGAAAATTGCATTTGCATAAGATATAGATGCCAACTCTCTCTTCTATATTCAGTGGACACTACAACAAAGAGAAAAAGAAGTTTGCTTTTTAAGTTTTGCTAAATACGCATATGTATGCACCCAGCTACCTCAAGAAGTTGTTATCGCACCGCCACACAATTTCTATAACAATTTTCTTGCTGTGCCAAGTGCAGAGGATCCAAACTATGCTCCTTCATGTCTCAGTGATTGTTTCACAGCATCACTAGGTCAAGAGAAAGACCCACCAGTTCCAATTATTCAGAAGTTAGTGAAAGCTTTCCCACTAAGATCGGGAACACGACAAGGATGTCCGCTCTCACCGCTTCTTTTCAACATCGTATTGGAAGTCCTAGCCACAGCGGTCAGACAAGAGAAAGAGATAAAAGGCATCCAAATAGGAAAGGAGGAAGTAAAGCTATCATTGTTTGCAGATGACATGATAGTGTACATAGAGAACCCTGTAGACTCTACCAAAAAACTCCTCAACCTAATAAGGGAATTTGGCAAAACAGCAGGATACAAAGTCAACATTCAGAAATCAAAGGCGTTTTTGTACACCAGCAATGCAATAGAAGAAGAAGAAATCAGAAAAAAAATACCATTCGATATAGCAAGAAAAAAGATAAAGTACCTA
This sequence comes from Pteronotus mesoamericanus, assembly GCF_021234165.1. Classification (NCBI taxonomy): domain Eukaryota; kingdom Metazoa; phylum Chordata; class Mammalia; order Chiroptera; family Mormoopidae; genus Pteronotus; species Pteronotus mesoamericanus. The sequence continues at coordinate 24,799,680 of NW_026555245.1, read as the reverse complement.
GGCATAAATTTAACCGAAGACACAAAAGACCTGTATGCAGAAAACTATACAACATTGAAAAAAGAAATTAAGGAAGACACAAATAAATGGAAGCATATACTGTGCTCATGGATTCGAAGAATTAATATCCTCAAAATGTCCATACTACCCAAAGCAATTTATAGATTCAACGCAATCCCTATTAAGATACCAATGACATATTTCACAGAAATAGAAAAGACATTTCAAAAATTTATATGGAACCATAAACGACCCCGAATAGCCGCAGCAATTTTGAGAAAGAAACACAAAGTAGGAGGGATCACAATACCGGACATCAAACTCTACTACAAAGCCACTATACTCAAAACAATCTGGTACTGGCACAAGAACAGACCCATAGACCAGTGGAACAGAATAGAAAGCCCAGAAATAAGCCCAGGTCTCTATGGACATCTAATATTCGACAAAGGGGGCAGAAGCATAAAATGGAGCAATAACAGCCTCTTCAACAAATGGTGTTGGGAGAGCTGGACGGCTACATGCAAAAAATTGAAATTGGATCATCAGCTGACACCATACACAAAAATAAACTCAAGATGGATAAAAGACTTAAATATAAGTCGCAACACCATAGAAGTCCTAGAGGAGAACATTGGCAGGAAACTCTCAGATATCCCATGCAGCAATTTTTTCACTGATATGTCTCCTAAAGCAAGGGACATAAAGGAAGAATAAACAAGTGGGACCTCATCAAAATAAGAAGCTTCTGCACGGCAAAAGAAAACATCAGCAAAATGAAAAGGGAGCCAACCATATGGGAAAATATATTTGCTAACGATACATCAGATAGAGGTTTGATCTCCAAGATATATAAAGAACTCAGTCGACTCCACTCCAAGAAGACAAACGATCCAATCAAAAAATGGGCAAAGGACCTGGGCAGATGCTTTTCTAAGGAGGAGATACAGAGGGCCCAGAGGCATTTGAAAGGATGCTCAGCATCACTAGCCATCAGAGAAATGCAGATCAAAATCACCATGAGGTACCACCTCACACCGGTCAGAATGGCCATCATAAAGAGATCCACAAACAACAGGTGCTGGCGAGGCTGTGGAGAAAAGGGAACCCTAGTCCACTGTTGGTGGGAATGCAGACTGGTGCAGCCACTATGGAAAGCAGTGTGGAATTTCCTCAGAAAGCTGAAAATGGAACTGCCTTTTGATCCAGCGATTCCCCTGCTGGGACTATACCCTGAGAACACCAAAACGCCAATACAAAAGAACCTATGCACCCCAATGTTCATAGCAGCACAATTTACAATAGCCAAGTGTTGGAAGAACCTAAATGCCCATCAGTACATGATTGGATCAAAAAGTCATGGTACATATGCACAATGGAATACTATGCAGCAGAAAGAAAAAAAGAACTATTAAACTTCGCGACAGCATGGATGGAACTGGAGAGCGTCATGCCAAGCGAAATAAGCCAGGGGGGCGAAAGACAAATACCATATGATCTTACCTATAAGCGGAACCTAACCAACAATGCAAAGATGCAAGGAAAATATGACCAGCAACACTGAAAGGAAAAGAAATCAACAGAGACAAGAGGGAAGTGGCGGGGGCAGGGAAAAGGAAGGGAAGGGGAAAGTCAAGGAACATATAGCAAGGACTCATGGACAAAACCAAAGGGGAAGAGCTGAGGGAGGGAAGGAGGGAGGGGGCAAGGGAAAGAGGTGGGGGGGAGGCAGAGACAAATGTATTTAAAAAGTAAATAAATTTTTAAAAAATTTAAAAAAAAAAAAGAAGAAGTTAGGTCCCAACAATTCAATGAATATTTACTCTCTAAAAGCTTGGAAGATGTTTACAAAAAGAGTATCTGTATATTGACAGAATAATATTTTCATTTTATTCTTAAATAAGCACAGTTATCAATGGAATGTGTGCTCCAGTTGGGTATTTCACTTCCTCCCTTGCATAAAACTTGAATTCAAACTGGATGCTGCTACTCATATTTCCTGTTCCACTTTGATATTCATGTAGCATTTGCTTTTGATCATGGCAACCCACACCCAGCTTCACAAAAATATTGATGTTATCAAAAGGCAGATAGCGCTGTCTAACGTTGAAACTATGGACTACCTCAAGCTTATTGGTTTTGCAGGGTTTCTGTGTTTCCCTTGAAAATGTTAAATGTTTTGAGGTACCTCCGAGAGCTCACTGTAGCCCCACAAGAGGTCATGCACCAAGTTTGAGGACCACGGCCATAATGCTTACTTTTGCTAGGACGTGAAAGTTTCTGCTAAGCAGATGAGGTTAGAATAAGGAGAACATGAGTTTCAAGGTGCAGGAAAATGATTTCTGAACAGGCAGTGATAGAAGGAGGCAGCCTCATGATGGCTAAGGTAGAAGCTCAAAAATATTATAGTGAAAAGACTTGAAGTTCATATACCTTCAGGTAATATTTCCCACCTACTAAACACCACACCAAGGTTAATGGCCTTGGGCAATCACCTCTCACCTTCATTTAAGGATGCCCTTAAGTACTTTTATTACTCCAAGTCTGATGCAGTCTCAATGACCAGAATTAGTGTATGTTTGATTAAGAGGCCTTAGTAGTCTCCCACTAGTATTAAGTTAGTACGCAAATGATACTGCTTGTAGTTAAATGTAGTTTTGAAATATTGGGACTATTTTGGATTGTACAAGATTTTAACCATCCACTTTATTTTTCCTATGGGAGGTTAATTTTCTCTCAGCCCTCACAGAGACGTTTGGAATTAATGTGGGCCTGCACGCCAGCCCCTCAGTGACAGCCTCCAGTGTCTGCCTGATGAGAATGATTTTTAAAAACCCATTCCTTCCATTTGCAAAAACTACCCTCTGGGGGATGAGTAGTTTCAAGTACAATTTTCTTGGGTACATTGCAGACTTTAAAACTTGTGACCAATATTTAATTCTCTGACAGTTTGAAAAAAACAGATTTACTGTCTAAAGAAATTTTGACTTTAGAAAACTATATCCTGTGCTAAACTATCTCTAATATAAAGTGCTACAACACTGATGAAATAAATAATAAAACAGAATAATGGATTTTTATCACTATATTAATCTTGATGAAGCCTCTAAACCACTGTTACTATGATTCCATGTATATTTCATGATTTTCACTTTTGGACTTTTAAACTCCTCACATAGAACCTTTGAAGATATGAAGTGACCCAATCAAATACTAAATTTTCTCTGTTTTTAACCCATTGGTTCCTTTTAACGTTAACCTCAGAAACACGTTTTCATGGATTGAGAACATTTGTGATTATAAAAGGTCAAGGCCTAATACCAGTATATTTAACCAATATGGTTTTGCAGACTGTTTATAGAAATTCTCTGAGTTGCATAGCAACTGTTTTTTAATTACTATTTGCAATCTATATTTTAATAATTTAATTAGTATTTGTGCTTCATTAAATTGCTACACCCATTAGATTTAATGAATTCAAGTCATAGCATGTTTTCAAAGGTTTTTTTCACATGTTACTGTGCAACTCAGAATATGAACCATATATATCTTCTATTTATAACGGGTATACAAATCTGGAAAACAAAGAGTTAATTAGAAATTTAGTGAAGATGAATATTCTTTTGAAATTACACCATGTTCACAAAAATGAGAAAGTTCACAGATGGATTTTTTTTCCTTTTTTTTAACATGAGAAAAATAAATTTGAAAAATAAAATATTCCTTCAATTCTTTGTAATAAAGTTTTAAAAGTTGCTCTTGTGAAGCACCCAGGGAACTACTATAAATTGTGATGCAAGATTAATGTTTGAATACTGGCTTTCCTCTCTCTTATTCCAACTATGTTTATAGTGCATAACAATGTGCAGTCCTGGGCTTTGAATCTTAGTAGCCCACAACATTCCCCTTTATATCTCCACCTGGAAGTGGCATAAGCACCTTAAACTTAATATGGTCAAAATTAATTATTTGCCCCTCAACACTCAAAGCTTTCATCTCACAGTCTTCCCTATATTAGTCAATTACTTCAGTGCCCATGCAAATACTCAAGTCAATAAGCCAAGAATATCCTTTGATTCCTAATTTTCTTGTATCTCCTATGTCTATCCCACTAATAACTCCTGTTGGTTCTACTTCCATAACATATCTCAAATATGGTAATTTTACTCTCCATTTTTTCTGCCATCTACCTATGCTAAGACACCATCATATCAAGACACTGTTATCTCAAAGTGGTATCTCTGAATCCATATGTTGCTCTATGTTTCAGTCTGTCTCCCCTGACTAAACCCCTTCCATCACTCTCCTTTGCTCTTAAAATCAAATTCTTCCTTTAGCACTTGACCTGACCTGGCCCTTCCTAATTCTCCAATGTCAGCACATCAGACTCTCTCTAGTTTACCACCTCAGGACTTTTGTATTTGCTCTTCTCACTGCCCCGAACACCTTCCTGCCCTTCTTTCCAGGGCTGGCTTGTTATTATACCCCATATCTCCTGCGTGGGTGCCACCTTTTCACAGAGGACTTCCCTGACATCCTCATCTAAATATTTTAACTTTCCTCTCCCTGATTATTTCCCTTCCAATTTGAAGCTGTCTTGTTTATTTGTTTACATCTTTATTACATGCTTCTTCCACTAGAATTTGTAGTTATCACAATTTGTAGTTATCTTGTTCATTTATTTACTTGTTTATTACATGGATCTTCCCCTAGAATATCAATATTCTTAAGGCAGAAATCTTAACTTACAGTTTTGTTATTGTATCTTCAGTACCTAAATAAAGATTGAAAATGGTAGTAGGTGAGTTCTTGACAAATAAAGTATACTCCAGAGGGTCCTTAGGAAGAATAAACCACAAAGTTACAGAACTGTAACTGGTAGATGAGAAGTTCAATATAACAGCTTTAAACACAACTGGATACATTTAAATGACAATGCATGTTAATTAATTCAGGAAAAATTCATGCTTACTGGGAGCTAAAGAGTATTCTAAATACCAACAGTCTAATCCTTTTATGAAGTTGCAGTATATAAAAATAACTACCATTTTTTGCCGTGTATGATGCATACTCACATTTTTGTGTGCATAATACATGGGGTTATTATGCCCATTATTATATCCATGGTATGTAATCATCATACCCATGTATAATGCACATCCTTATTTTTCCCTCAAAAATTTGGGCATAAAAATACACATTATACATGGCAAAATATGGTATCCAAAGACTTTCCAAGGGTTGCTTAGGAGTGAAATATGCAATTATTTATTCAAAATGGTTCTGTTACACTATGGACTGAAGGCAGACAAATGTACCATAGTTGTTTCTTTATATTCATCAAGCCAATCTTTCATTCAGTCCGTCTAAATTACTTATTTCTCTGTGTGTTTGAGGTGAGAGTAAGGAGGGAAAGACATGCTACATTCCCTCAAGTTTCCTATGGGGCATACACATTTTTAAAAAAAAAATAGAAAAGGGGTGAAAATATGTACCTATAGAACAGAACCAAAAAAAAACAATGAAAAAAAGGATGAAATTATAATGATAAATAGAGTCATTTCTTGGGGCCATTTAAGACAATATTATTTCATGAGCCCATCAAAATATAAGAGAGTCCACAGACCTTTTGACTATAACTGAGTTCAGTTTTCAACAGTTTATAATTCATTTTTTCTTCCATACGCACTTCATGATAAACCATTTCCTTTAATCTGAGCATCAGAGTTTCAATGACCCCCCTAAAATTATATAAAAGTGAAATTAAATATAAAACTTCATATGTATCACATACATATGCATTTTTTTCTGGGAAGAGGATAGTGGGTTTAAGTCTACGATTCCAGAATTAAGACCTCTAAGCTGGATAATGTTTTAAAGTAGAATCATCTCAATGAAGAAGGCAGAAATTAATCATGAATAGATTTCATTTTGATAATTCAAAAGAGTAGCTATGTAGGTCAATACTGAAAATGGATTTTTTTGTGTGTCTTATATGAAATAAGATTGCAATAAGAAATAAGCCATTAAAAACAAGAAAACAAATATTTAGATTCTGTTATAAAAGTCCCTCTGATTTTTCTATATATACCTTAACTCCAGAAATTATTGACTTAGTGAGTAATAACACCAGGAATTCATTGATTTCTACAGTAGGGCAATTTTTTACCGATATATATTGGTGCACATTTCATAGCTCATTTCTCTGCAGAAAGGCATATTTTGGACAATCTAGGGCTGCACTGCCTAATATGGTAGCTGCTAGCTACCTATGACAATTGAGCACTTGAAATTTGACTGATCCAAATTGAGATGTGCTGTGCATAGAAAATAAACATAAGATTTCTAAGACTTCATATGAAAAATATATGGAAAATATTACATCAATAATGTGAAATGGATTGCATATTGAAATGATATTTTGGGGTATACTAGGTTAAATTAAATATATTATTAAAATGAATCACCCCATTATTTTACCCTTTGTATTGTGGATACTAGAAAAATTTAAATTACATCTGTGATTCTCACTATATTTCTACTGGATAACGCTAATCTATAGGATATCTTAAGAAGCAGATTATTCTTATCCTAAAATTATTTCCATGGTCCAGTCATTGCTAGAATATGCATTAAATCATCATCAAGGAATTACTCTATGAGATACTATAGGATATCTCTTCCCAGTTTTAATCTTTCTTTTCTTTACATGTAAGGATTTTATATTTTCTGTGAGAAGTCTTTGTAAAGTTCTACAGTTTGTATTGTGTGAGGTTGTTCCTTCCTTTAGTAAATGATTTGCTGTGCTTTATCTACAGGTTGGTTCATTTATTAATAGCATGCATTCCTGGAAAAAATAATAGAAATGATTATAATTTAATAAGCAATGATATTAACCTCTTTGAAAAGTTCATTCATGCAGCTTCTGGGTTAGTGAACACTCAGTGATTTGGAAAGAGCGGAGCACCGGGATTAAGTCTGGAATCTACATGCCTCTACTCTCTTCTTTGATCTGTGCATCTATTCCATATGGCTGTTCCTGAGTTATATCCTTTTGTTATAAACTGGTGATCCACAATTCCAGTGATCTTCAAATCATTTTTTTTACTACTCTTTTTTGCAGGCTAAGACCTATGAGCAACAAAGCCCCATGGAATTTAGATAATTTACTAAAAGTCCACACAGATCACAAACATTAGACGACAATTGTTCTACTTCAACAGTATTTGATGAAGTTTGTTGAAGTTGAATTGTAAGTTCCAAGAGATTTGTTTTGAAATAAAAGATTTTTTTCTAAAAAGAAAAAAGAAAAGGAAAGTTCATTCATTCTCCTTTTCACATCTCAAAGAAGTCATTGAAAGTTAGTGGAAAAATGAAGAAGCCACATTTTGCTGAAATCAGAGGCATTTGGGCTTACTCAATGGTTTTACCAAAGTTCTGCAAAATTGAGTTGCATTTTTCCCATTAATTCATACTCTTCTTTTTAGAAGTTCACATGCACAGAGAAACACACAGAGAAACACAAACTCATTGTTGGTGGAGGTTTGTAGTCCGCCAACCACTACCCTACTTCATAGTATCACAGGTTGTCTCTAAATACGAAAATCATTTATCCTTCTGGCAAAGACCAGTTCTTTTCCTATGCAAAGAAAAAATGTTCACTTTTATTGTCTCATTATGCCACATTTATCTAAATGAAATTAATATAGTACCTACCACAGGTTTTCCTAGCTGATTGCTTACAAGTTTGAAAATGTTAATACTCAAGGACATTAAAACCAGAATAAAAGAAATTAGATCCTTTCAAATAGGAGATATTTTAATGTGTGGTCCCATAAAATAAAGTAAACATTCTAAACAATGAAGCCTATAAACATCAGGAAGATGGATAAGTTGACACCTCATTCTGCATATCTCTGTTTAATAATATTATATTTCATTTCCCGTGCTAAGAAAACAGCCATTACCCAAAGCAGCCACTCGTAAACAGGCCTTGAGAACAGATTGCATCCTTGTTGGTGGTATGATAATTGAAATAAGTTTTTCAGTCTTTTATGAGAAAATACCAGATGTATAAAATACCTATTAATCAATTCACTTGCTTTTGCAAACATAAGTTTTGGAACTGATGGCTATTACAGAATAAATTCTGCATGCAAAAGAGAATTGTGAGAAATACCAAAGAATTAGCTAAGTGATTCATCTGTGGACTGCTGCTGGGTTTCTACTGATTGCAATGTAGAGCTATATGATCATAGTACATTTGAGGCCAAACCTAGAAGCGTCATGCCCAGTATTTCTCTACTGTTTTTCCTACAGAAAGGAGAACAGGGGAAAGAAAAGTGATTGTCATTTGAGTATATGTAATGTGAGTGTACTATCAGTTACACCCACGATAGTGTACTCTATTCATTGATGTTTCCAGTAAATTTCCTTTGTCTATCAACTTTTAAAACTATTCAGTCAGCACTTCACAATGACATTAAACCAAATCATTCTAAGTTTCAACAATAACATCTTTGCACCATACCCCAACCTCATTCATTCAAATACAAATAAGGAAGCAATAAAAATTGGAGAAAGAAGAAAGGTCATGGAAAAGATAACATGGGAGCTAGCCTAAAAGGAAACATTAAAATGATAGGCATTTTCCCTGAAGTACTATTGGACATATTGACATTTTTGGCTAAAACTATCTTGAACTGCTTTCTCCCTCATGCAAGAGATAAAAGAAGTTGCATTCCTAGAGGAAGAAATAGGTAATTATAGAAAACATTATTTTCTTTTGCCATTTGAATCATGACTTTCAGTCTATTCCCTTTACAGCAGTCTCTAGAGCCCGGATCACATGCCTCACTCTGATGTTCCTGTGTTTCCATATTTTGAGTTCAGGGCTTTACTTGATGGAGTCTGCTTTTTTCCAGCCCAGTGCTCTGGATTAAATTGCTGGTTTCTTTTACCCTTTTTCACTTTTGAAAGTCAAGAGGCAGATGATTTTATCTACTTACCTAATTTGCATGTATAGCAGGTATGTAAAATACATTTTACAATGTCATCTCAAGCTCAGAAAATAGTTTCTCTCACAGGCTTCTCTTTTGGTATTCCTTCTATTCTCTGTTTGTTCAAATCTATGGGGGACCATCTGTGAGACCTACTCTTTCAAAGTCACTAACACCTAGTGTAGCCCTGGCTGGTGTGGCTCAGTGGATTGAGCCCCAGCCTGAGAACCAAAGGGTCACTGGTTTGATTCCTAGTTTCAGGCCAGGTCCCTGGTAGGGGGTGCACAAGAGGCAACCGCACATTGATGTTTCCCTCTCTTTCTCCCTCGCTTCCCCTCTGTGTGAAATAAATAAATAAATTCTTTTTTTAAAAGAGCTATAGCTTGGTGATATTTTTCCCTTAAACTCTCCTCACGTTGCTTTTCTTAAGTCCATCTTCCCTAGACACTAACTGACCTTTGATTGACTCTTCTCTTTTGGGACACTAGCCCCAGATCTCTATCCCCAAAAAGTCTCTGTTTGCTAGTCAGCATAGAGTTATTTAGATAATTTTTTCTCCTCTTCATCCAGTCAAAATTTACTGCTAGTGGTCACTTATTGGTGATAATCATTTAGAGCTTAGATTTTTGATTCAAAGAAGAAAGCTCTAATGGTAAAACCATTAAGTTTCCCAGAGTCTAATGAAGGTCATGCTGTCCTAAGGGCCTTAGACTGTTTGAATTGTTCAATGAGATGTATGACGTCAGGTGGACTTCCTTCAATTCGACCATGTGAAGGGTTACTTATTTTAGGCCAGACTAACTCTGAACATGTGACACAATATCTCCACTTTCACTTCCCGTTTTCTGGCACCTTACATTTACACTTGTAGAGACATTCATTGAGTCAAGGAGGAAGCAAATGGGTATATCATAATAGCAAAGAATCTCCAGAAAAATAGCCTGTTAAGCCCATGCCTAAATCGTCTTCTGAACAAAATTGTATAGTCCTCTGTTCTGTATTGTCATGTACCAGTTGTCTTTTTCTGCTATGTCTAATTGAATTGTCTCTATGAGTCTTTCTGTTCCCCATACAATAGAACCTGGGCTGTGAGACAGGAAGTCCAGGTTCCAGCCCCAGATCTGGCAATCAGTCATTGGTTCAGAAGTTTTTGCCAAGTCATTTTCATCTGCCTGATCCTCAGGGGTTGGGGGAGACTTTTTGAAATATCTTGTGGTGAGCATGAGAAAAGTTCATATAGTTTGATAAATCCTTTCTCTCTCTACCAGATGATTCTAATGTTCTTGTCTAAGGGATTTGTGTCCTTCTTACCCAATCCCAAGCACTGAACTAGCAAAAATTTCTCATTTATTGAAATAACATGAGGAATTTTATTAGTTCCTTTGAGAATCACTGCTGCAATGAACAGATCTATAAACTTTTTGGAAAATGGGCTGCTTTGAAAAACTATATATATATATATATATATTTTTCCCCACCTCCAAATATTCATTTACATACAAAATATTAGAAACATTTTTAAAAGTTCACGGATGTTCACATATCCCTTCCACAAGAGTCTGAACTTCTTGTGGTCTTATTACAGTATATTTGGTTGAGATTGCTGCTGAATAACATATACCCATTACTAAAAGCAGGGAGTCTTATTGTTATTCCACCAATGCAGTTTTAGCTAAGAAACATTTTCAGAAGGAAAGGTGAGTTAGAAAACCTCCCAAAACTATATGTATTGACTGTAAAAAATACTTAAATTATTGTACTTTTCAATATAATTCTGACCTCTTAATGCTTCTCCAATATAAACTATTATTACCTATGCTAAAATGTAACATCATTGCAGCCTGAGGCTTAACAACTTCTGTAAAAAATAGCATGCTCAAATGCTGCAATTTGCTTTTTGTTTTTAATAGAAGATTGCAATGAATTAAATGAAAAAACTAACCAGAATAGCAATACAGATTACTAACCATAATAGCCAGCTTCAAATATGTATCCTGGGGTTTCAGATGATGTCATAAACTATTCCTGCAAATTTAATAGTATTGTTGCCTGGGAGCTAAGCTATTATAGTATGTTTAATTTCACTAAGATGTAAATTACATGCTTCAGCTTAGTGTGTATTGGCTACTGTCACTTTGCTTTCTTATTTTTGCAGCTGTCGGACATTGTAATGTTTATGGCTGTTTTGTTTATCTAGAAGATGCAGCTATCATTTTTTAAACATATGCATATATGTGTACACCTATGTAATATAAAATAATTCATATGTAAGTTTATTTCATGCTCGGTCTCACTCTTTAAATGTTTATTATCAGTGTTGTCAAAAGTCAAATTATTTTAAGAGTAAGAATAAATGCTCCTATACTAGCATTTTAAAGTATATAATGTATGTGTGTGTTTTTATGTATATATATTTTTAATACAGACGTTTCCTCTACCACAAAAAGGAAAATTTCAGAAAAACTCTTAAGACAACCTACCCTTAATGCTCCTGCCAGTTTGCCATCTTCTTTGCCCTGGCACAGACATTTTATAATATCATGTATAAAACACCTTTGGACTTTTTTTCTTTTTGCTTTACATCATTCTTCAAATTAAGGAGAAATAGGTTTAATGATTAAGAGCTTGGGCTTGGGAAATAAAAACCAAATCTCCCATCCACAAATTATGTCTCATGCAGTTTATGTTACTACCATATCCTCAAAATGTAAAATGGAAATACAACTCTATATTATCTGTAATCTACTGGTCATATAAAGAAAATTTTATTTCTTTTTTCTTCCTTCTCCTTGGTGCTCTTCATAGCACCTGGAAATCTTGACAATGTCACTAAACTCCTCCAGAATTTTGTTTCAATCTATCAAAAAAATGAGACTTTACTAAATCATCTCCATTGTTTTTTCATTATGACAAAATATACCTCCTCAACTGAGATAGTAATAAATTTTTTATTGGATATTTTATATGTCTAACATAGTACCAAGTGAGAGAGAGAGAGAGAGAGAGAGGAGACAGAGAGGGATTGAGATTTAAGGAATGCATTGTACCCTAGAGAGTTGGGGCATAAGCAAGAGTAAAGAACTTTTTTGTTCTGGGGATGGTAAATAAAACAGCTTAGTCCTGAAAGGGAACTATAGAAGTCCCACTGTATGTAGAAGCCAACAAAAGTTAGACAAAAAAGATTTGGGGATTTATCCTATAAATGAAGAGGTAGCAAAGGTCTTCTGTAGGCAGAGAGAGGACAGGAACATTGTCAATGTTCTTATACAGAATGGCAATTTGATAGTGTCATTTTATCCATCTTTGGGATTCTTATAATTTATCAGGGTACTGTTATTTCTCTCATAGAGTCTTACAATAGAAAGGAAGTAGATGCGGACACAAGAAATTTGGGTTCTAGTCCCAGATCTGTCAGTCATTGGCTGAAACATTTTGGCAGGTCATTTTCAAGTGTGCTCTTGAGAAAAAATGAGAAATTTTTATTAGGTCAATGTTTAGGACTGGATTAAAGGATCATGAATCTCTTAAGCAAGAACATTAGAATTCTCTGGTGGTGATAAAGGAAAAGTAGAGAAAAAGAAAACAGAAAAAGTTAAGAGCCTGAATGCAGATACTGTTGAAGAGAAGGGGAAGGAAAAGGTGGGGGTTCAGGGAAGCCAGAGGAAGGACACTGTGGCTTGGATATATTTCCAGAGCTTTTTAGTTGCTCCAATGACTGAATGCCTTAAGGTATTTCCTCTACAATTTCAAAGACCAGCAATATAATTGTCAGTCTTCTTTGTAGTCTTCAAACCAAGGAGCAAGAGAGTTGAATTTTAGTCTTGCCTTCCTCACTCATTCCTAGCGTCTCTCAACACAAGTTGCCTTTCTTAATTCAGTTTTGTTCTCACTGTCAACAATGAAGATGTTAACTGGGTGAAGTTTGAGATATCTTTCTCAAGTTCAAGAACTGTGCTTTTGCCCTGGGGGAGACTTTGTACCTGTCCAAAAACCTCTTCAAGCCTTTTTAATCCAAAGAACAAAGGCATGAAGCGCACCCTCCTTGAAATTTACTAAGGTACAAAGTTCTTTGAAGTAGAGGTTAGGACATTTCTAACTGAATCCTGAGTCAAACAAGGGGTTCAAGACCAGCAAAGGAGGTGTGGGCCAGACAAGTAGGGTGTTAGGTTTTCTAACTGAAAATCATTAATAGGAAGCTGACCTGTTTTTGAGAAACAGTTTACTTTCTGCCAAAACCAGTGACTTTTACTGTAGAATAAATGTGTATATCTCATTTCTCTCATGTTTAACACTTTAAAATATTTATTTAACAAATATTTGAAAGAAATCTTACATATACTAGGAATTGTTCTAGGTACAGAGGATATAGCAGTGAATAAAATGGACAAAATCCTGGCTCTCATGGCATTTTTCTCCTAATAGGGGACAACTGGATTAGATTTTACAATCAACCATTACATTTCTCTGTTGCAAAACTTTAACTTGGTGGCAGATTATAACGTTTTACACTATTTGTGTAAATAAAGTACTTTGGGCTAATTACTCTCACCTTCTCTTTATAAACCCATCAGTTTGATCCAACCATTATATTTACATGATTGCTCATAGGACAGGAGAGACAGGTGTCCAATATTGCGTACATTTTCTTCATTAGCATCACATTGAGGTTTTCAATGTCAGTAAAATGGTTTCCTAAACTATCTTGGAGCATTGCCTTGTTATTGAAAACAGATCTTAGTCCTTCGGCTATATGAAGGTATTCTTATTATCCTTACCTATCTTCAGTTGAGCTAAAAGGAAGAAAAAAATTAAATATTGTCGGTTTAAAAAGAAAATAGTTTTTGAAAATAATGATTGATACAGGCTAGTCAGTACTTGGGATGAGGGGACATAAGTCATCATTAATGAGAACTAAATTTGAATAAGTTCATAATGAAAGCAAACTTTTTTTTTTCTTTTTGAATGCCTAACAGCTAATTAATGCCCTAGTGGCATTGAACTACAGACGTTCATTGTTTTTCTTTTGGGTATGTTTGCACATAGCAAAGCCTAGTCTATATTTGACTTGAGCTTTGTTTATTTACTTAGTGCAGTTGCATTATTTAACTAACTTGTGTTTTTTTCTTTATGGAGCAAGAAAAGTATATCTGTATCATGGAAGCATCAGAAAGAGATTGCTGTTAGACTTTTACAACCTTTTTTTGTAAAGTGATGGATATTGTAGAGTAGATGTAACACCAGAGTAAATCAGAAATTTTTTTTAACAACAGCCATATAAAGTGTGGAAATTAAATTCTCAGAAATATTTCTTTGCTTGGGAGTTTCCCATTGGAAGAACTAAAATCCAGAAATTCTATATATGAACAAAGGATAAAAGGAATAAGAGGGTGCAGGTTTTTACAAGACTGTTATAAAAAAAAAAGCCGCAAATTATTTTCAAATGTTTGTATGTCTCTTCCATTGAGATTTATCCAACAAGAAACATGTGCTGATATTTCTCCTCAATCACTTCTAAGGCTTCCAGATGTTAATCATGAATGTTAGTGAAACCAATTCCAAATCCTCTTCATCTTTGGGATTCTTTCCTTTCACTATTGAGAGATATATTATATAAACTGACACATGATTTATGGCAGAAATGAAAGAGAATCTTCCATTAGGGCCATCACTACATGTTAAAAACATGTCTATCTACAAATAATACAGTTAATTATGAATAAAACTATAACTCTTCCTTAGGTAACTAACCAAAAATAGAACAAAAAGACAGAAATAAAAAGCTTCTCACTAAAATAAATGTATTTCTAACACCAGTGTCAAACATAGCCTAAAAACATACTTAAATAACATAACTAGAAAGCCCAAATAAAAATAGGAAGGAAATGAAAAATATGCATTTACTTTATTTAAAAAGGATTCTCTTTTTTACAGAATTCTGAAGGCTGAATTGTTCCCACCTCACTCACCCCTCCCCCAGAAAAAGATATGTCCACATCATAATCCCTGGAACCTAAAATCATTACCTAGGTTCAGGTATTTGCAGATATAATTAAAGATTACAAGACAAGGAAACGATCCTAGGCTATCCAGGTGGACCCCAATACGAGTGACAAGTGTCCTTATAAAAGACATGTAGAGGAGAAGGCCATGTGAAGACAGAAGCAGAGACTGAAGCCATGTGGCCACAAACCACCAAAAGCTGGGAGAAACACAGAACATTTCTCCCATAATGCGTCTATATGGAGTGTGGTTTGGCTGATGCCCTAATTTTGATTTCTGACCTCCAGAACTGTGAAGTAATAAATTTCTATTGTTTTAAGTCACCAAGTTGGTGAGGATTTGTTATAGCAGTCCTAGGAAACAAATACAGCAAGACTTCAGTCAATCACTGAAGCTAGACAAGAGTAGGACCACTTCACCAGAGGAAAGTGTACCAAAATTACAGTTCCTCATTTAAAATCCCTCAAACTATCTCTTATGCTTTGGCATGAACGAGGACTCCAGCAGACTCTAACCAAAATTTCAAATATATCAAAATCACTCAAACTGAAACAGTTTGGGGGTTCGCTAAAGGAAAGACAGAAGACTATACAGTTATATATTTCCAAAACACATGCAGGTGAGCTAAAAAAATATATGAGCCAATAAAATACTGAAAAGTAAGCTTACAGTTGTAACAAATTTTAATGAGCACTTACGCATTAATCAATAGAGTAACATTTCATAAATAATTTCTAGACTCAATGCCAGCAACTTAGAACTTTAAAAAAGTCAAGCAATAAAGATTTCAGCCCTTATCAGTTAATAAGTCTATACTGAATGCCCACGGAACTGACAAGTACTTTAGACCCTTAGGCCGGAACCATATGCCATGACTCTGGCTTTCTACAAGCATTTACTCTGGGAGGAAGGACACTTGAATATCAATAAATCAGTATGTTCTCCAAAAGTTAAGATAAGAAGTGTGAGTCCTGGGAGGTTGCTGCTGGACATTCTCAAATCACTCCCTCTCTCACTTTGGAGATTTCACAATAGTTCCTTTTTAGAAATTTTATAATTATTCTACTTCTTTTCAGTTTCAGATATCCAATTTTCCTTGATGAGCATCTTATGCCAATATTCTCATTTTTGTTTAATGTCCTTACATTTTTTTTCTCAATGATTTCAGATTTCCATCACTTTTTCTTCCTGAAAGACAGGGTCCCCCTAAGAGAAATGTGACAGCATAAAATATCCTGGAGTCCAGATTTAGTGGCAAGCAAAGACCCCGATGGCAAACTTAACTTCCAGGAAAAAACTTGGAGCTACAGTAACTCTGGAAAGCATTATATGTAGCTTGTGAAGGCAATGGGCTGTTTTTGTTCTGAGTAGAACAAAGACCTGAGTAGAACTTTGTATTTCATTGGGGAAAAGAAGACAAAAAAAAATGGCACTAAGACAGCCCAAGGCATGGCTGAGACTACAGCAGTGCATGATGTATTTCTGGAAAGCTGCCTCCAGACTGTTTATTGATTTAAATATTTTATTCAACAATTACTTTTTGAGCATTTAAAATGTATAAAGTACCTCATTATGATATCTATTGAAAATACAGATAAAGAAGACACCCTTACCTCAGAGAACTCTCAGTCTATATGGAGAGACACAAGAAAAATAAACATAGCAATACAGTGTGACAAAATATATAACAACAGAATATACAAGATACAGTATTTGCCCAAAGGAAAAAAATGCGTTCAACTACAGTTCAATTCATAAAGAAACAGAACCTTGAGCTGGTTCTTAAAAATTAATAGTAGCAGTTTTCAAAATGAAGGAAGAGTAGGAGTTACGAGATAGTAAGAACAGCATGTGCAAAGGCATTGAGCTGTGAAACTTGCTAGCAAGTAACTGTTCATGCCTGGAGGTGTATGACTATGACCTGGATAGGAGGGAAGATATTACTAGAAAAATAGGCAGAAGTCATGTCATAAGGGAATTTTATATCCTGGGAAGAATTTGAATCTTATCCTGCGGGTAGCAGGAAGCCACTAGAGGCCCTTTTGCATCTGCTGGATTCAGGTGCCCATCCCTCTCCCAGGGATGCTCAGCAGCACTGCCTGACGTGGATCTGAAACAGAATCACAACCCTGGATACCATGATTGACAGTACCCAGGCTACATTTTGATATATCCCTGATACAGTGCCCTGCATGTCAGCCCCCAACCCCAAGTCTGGCCTTTACGTTTTCTGATTCTAGATTTCTCTTTATCTTCCAAACACAAATAGTAAAAAGTTAAATAATATTTCAGAGCTCTTTGGATATAGTGAGGGAAAAGAGGAGATCAATATTAAATATAATTAATTTCCTAAACTGGTTCCCATTTCCTGACCAGGAAGGTTGATTTCTCTCCTACTAGTTGAGTTTTCATTCACATTTGATCCAACAGTTAAAAAAAAAAAAAAAATCAATGACTTAAATAAATAGATGACAGATTTTTTACAAGGCTCTGTCGTAGGAATTGACACTTGTTTTATTGACAATGATGTATTTGTTGTTGTTATTACTATTTTTCTTTTGGTTTTTGCTATCTTTTAAGTTTTCATTTCCCTAAATGCAGAATTCCCTAAACATCAGGAGCTCCTGAATCAATTCAAGAGACAGGCCTAATTTTCTGACATTGAAATGCAAATCATATTACCAGTTTAGTGCATAGTGGAAAGACTTTAAATAAAACTCCAGGAAAATGAAAATCGTGTCTCCACCTGCTGTTTAAGGATACACCAGGTCATGAATGTTAACCTTCGGTCAGTCGGGGGTATTTGTTAAAATCTGGAGAGTTGAGAAACACAGTAATGGCAGAGTGTTTGCATTCCTCGTCTGACCTAATTATAGCAGCCTGTGGTCAAACTGCCTGACTTACACCCTCGGAGACTTACTGGGCTAATAAGGTTGAACTCTTATTAGTATTTACATGCAAACAATTCAAGAAACACCTCAGTCCTTCACAGGTGAGGTATTCTTGCTCTGGGGTCAGCAAGCTCTATTAGTACTAGTACATGATGGGTGAAAAAAATTCTTCAGAAAAGAGAAAACTAGGAAGTCACACATGCGCTTGCTTGTGCCCAGTGCCCTAGAGCCTTTGGTAATTGTAAGGGTGTCAACTCTGCATGTGACCATGTAGTAAGGAATTTGTTTACACAGCTGTTAATAGTGTGCTTGGGATTTCTTCTGGGAGACAGTAAGCTGCAAGGCAAAATATTGGTCTAGATAAAAATGATGTCCCCTGACTGAACTGTAATTATTCAAATAATACCCAAAGTGAAAGCAAAACATTTGGAGGGATTTTTTCTTCCAAAAATGCTTTGCCTCCTGATTTTTTCCTATTTATTTATTCACTTTTATTACAATAAAATATGTTTTAATTCAAAAGAACTATAATTCTATTACCTGAAACTATTGAAGTTTAAAAGAATATTTGATCTTTTCCTTTGATGCTGCAGTTCAGTTTTTTCTTTCACTTTAAGAAGATCATATAAGGTAGGGAGGTTCGTCACCCTCAAACAAAGTAGCCAACAAAGGGCTATTTGAAGCTGCCGTTTCTGGGACAAAGACAGTGGCAGGAGTCTACCGTGAAGATTCCCTCCATTAAAAATATAGAATTGAAATTTTAGAAATTGATTTTAAATGTTGAAATCAATTTGGACTATATAGGGAAGGGGGAAGAGAGAGAAAGAGAGAGAAAACTAGAGGTAAGCAGGGACAGAGAGGGGGAAAGAGAGAGAATCCAAGTAAGTTTATGAGGTGTAACACACTGACTTTTTTTTTAATCTGGCGTGGACAATATTTCTTGAAAATTGAATTGGGTGTCAACATTTGGAAATCAGGGGACTTACCCAGGGAAATCTTGTCTTTGGGCTCTCAATATCTGATAACACTGGATCTGTAGATGTGTGATATAATTGGCCAGCCAGGGCTGAGTGCTTGATAGCTCTAGATTTCTCTCCAGTCAGCCCAGTCCCCTCCTGAGCTACTTTAGAGGTGTTTCCTGGAATGGTCGCTACAGGCATTTAAGTCTGTGATATCTGATAGAATTGTGCTTTTGTATTTACCACACCCAAAGGACACTCATATCTCTTAAAGAAGATAAGGGATGGCACAGTCCCAGCACACTTAACAGGATTTCCCTTTCCCTAAGCCATAGCATGCATGCATGCACCATGGTGCACAGGACTATTTTATACTGAATTTATACACACCTCAGAATCTTTCTCAACACAAAGTACCAGGTAACCACTTATAATCAGAGATGATTCTTAGATAAACTCTACTTGTTATAACTGCTGTAGGACCAAATTAAAATACTAATAGCGTTAGTCATCAAATGGCCATTGACTAATCTCTGCCTCTCCCATTGCATACTATCTGTGGCCTTAACATTAGAAAACTTCTAAGCAATGTGTGAAATCATTATTAACAAGATAATTTTAAATATTATGAAATGTAACTTTGGTGATGTTAAAAATCACCAAGGAACTCATTTATTCCTCCATTTACCCAACACCTTTGTTCAACATATTTGCTCAATATCTACTGTGTGCTCCAAGAGATATAATAAGAAAGAAAATTCCACCCCCAAAATTACCTTTAATAAATCAAAAATAAATAATGTAAATAACCATAAACCAAACCTAGTAAGTGAGATAACAGAAATGCAAATAAAATATATGGAAGTGGTCTAACTCTACATGGCCATATAGTACTAGAGCAAGGGCATTCTAGGCAAAGAGATTAGGAACTGTATATAGAAACTAGGGACAATCATTAGGGTTGACCTAACTATATTGTTAATAACATATAAAACTACACAAAGGGAATTTTGAAATAACAAATACATAACAAATGCAATTCACTGGTTAGTGTACCTACTATAATATTTACAGAAATGTCTTGTATTATGAAATCACCAGAATAAACATTGTAAAGAAGCAAAGTGTTTTATATTTTGCAACAGAGTGATCTTTTGATAACTGATAAAAACCTGTAATTGTAGGATTTTTAATGGTGAATTGGTTAAACTTAAATAAAATTGAACAGGGATATATGGCTAATTGAATATTGCTAGCTTGAATAAAAATATTTGTAATGATTGTTCCTAGCAGAAGATGCATAGTTCCCTAGGACTTGAGTGTTCTAAAACTTGATAGTTTTTATTGCATGTAATTCAGGGACAATAGCTGATGTTCCACAAGTTCATCCTTAATAGTTAATTTTGTGCAATTCTACTAAGACTCCTTTCCAGCAGTCTAAAGGACAAGATGAACATAATGCACTATATGTGCTAGAGAATTTAAATCCGCAAAGCTCAGCATACAAAAGGGTCTCAACCTATTTATTCTACATAGCAACATTTGTTCCACTGCACAGTAATGTACAGGTAAATGGTGACACTGCTAGGACAATATACTTCTTTTAAAAAGTGTGAAATAGAATTGTAAAGAGTGAGAAATAAAAAAGGAGATGCAGCTTTGGACAGTTTAATGTTATTTAACATATCACCAATTCTCTTGACAGAAGCAGTGACAAAAGAGAGAAAAAAATGACCAGATTATCAGAAACAGGAAGTATTTCTTAGATATAATTTGTTATGTGTCATTTCTCTCTAAATGTAATAGAGATAACAAGTAACTGAAAAAACATATACAGGAAAGACAAAACAAATCTAATTTAGGCACCTACCTAATTGTATATGTGGCATAGAATACTATTGTTTGGCAACCGGATAACTTCGAAATGCTAAGTGGTTATTTGGAAAGTCTTACTATTTTAATTATATATAATTGTATAATTTGTGTATACAAATATACAAAGTAAATGCATTGTTTGTATATATAAATACTCTAAATTTTGTTAATCTCTTTATCCCATTTATTATATCACTTCCAAGAGTTAGACTTATAAAGTTCCTCATTACATCAGAAATAAACTTCACAATCAGTAGTATACTCTAGTCATTCATAAGAGAGTATTATGTTTCTAATTTGGCTCTTCCAGCCAAAGAGTTTAAGATACAAAATTAGGTAAATTTAATTCCCGTGTGCCAAAATGCTTTCTGGGGGAATGAAGGGTGCAATTCTGTCTATGCGTTTAAATACAGCTAATTGAAATCTGTAATGAAACTATGTTTTTTAACTCTCTTCCTCTCCCCTATATTAGCAGATAGTAGAGATATAAGCATGTCACCAAACAAGGAAACAAGGCATTTTAACTGTTTCTGATATCTTAGATCACCACCCAACACCTCGAGGATAAGAATCAAGGAGATAAGGATTTTCAAGTTTCAATTCACCTAGTAGATAAAATAAGTGTAACATTGGCTATTTGAAGTATTCACATTTGGGCTGAACACTATAAAGTGATAAAAATCTGTTTGCCTTAGCTTCCAAGATTAATTGTTTGAGAGTAGGCTGTTTTTAATTAGATTATCCTCCAAAAGATGGTAATCTCAGGCTAAATTTCCTAGGTCATAATCTTTTATAAGATAAAAGATACAGATTTGTCCCCCTTAGTCTTTTCAACCATTGATTATAGATAGAATCTCTTCATTACAATTTAACATGTAAAATAGATAAATATATTGCTATTGCTTAAGTGTATTTTTATTTATATCACAAGGATAATTTTTAATAAAATAAATTTCAACAAAATTCCAGTATCTTCCAGTCATCTTATGTTTTCATTCTCTATCTTAATTTTAAAATGTCTCTAACTTGTATACTTAATGTTGTTAATAGTGTTTGAGTCAAACATGAGGTGTCCGTATTCCTATAACTTTACAAATTTACCTTCACATCTGATCATGACCCCTTCCCATTTCTGTAGCTTCATTGGCATGTTAAAATTATCTTTCTTTCAAAGAGTCAATCAAGACACAACTAAGGATATTAGTCATTTTTGCCAGCCAAGCTACCTTTGTCTCTCCTAATATAGTGTCTTTCACTTTCAGGGACTTTTGTCTCTCAATCATGTATAATTTTGCTGTGAGATTTAACTCAACTATTAACCAACCATTATAGTAATCAAAGGAGCCATATTCTTGCTCCCACCATCCTGGCACCAACAAGAAAGAACACATGACCTACACTTGGCTAACAGATATTTGCTGGGCTTTGAGATTTGGTTTGGAGGTGCAATGGCATAAGAAAAGGCTACAAATTATCCAACTTATCACAGGAGGAACAGGCCTAATAGATTTTCTACTGAGTCACTGCTATTCTTCCTGTTCTCATCTCACGTGGTCTCCTATGTCCATTCTTTCTCTCAGTCCTCAGTAGCCTTCCAGTAATTACATTTGTCTTTGGCTTAAGACAGAGATTTTTGATTAAAATCCAGAACCTTATCCATTATAGGACTGTTTCTTTGCTTTATCTAATGTAAGTAAACATATTTTTAAAAAACAATTAAAGGACAGTCCCTTTGAATTGAGTATTATCAATTTTTTAAAGATGCCTATATTTAAAATAAAAGTATAGCAACAAAATGTGGTATCACTCTACTGGAACAATTATGTAGGATATGAATACTACAGAAAAACAGAAGAGTCAACTCATGTTAATATTTCATTTCTAGGTTTGACCACTTACATACCACACATAGATACACACATACTATATCTTCACTATTATATATGTGTTTAATTCAATAAGATGTATTTTAGAAAGAAAAATGAGTTTACATTTTTTTTCTTCATTTTTATTCCCCTGAAAACTTCTTCAGTGACATTCTGGAAGAAACATGATCTATTTAATTGAATTCAATAATTATGAATATCAAAACTTGAATGAATGTATTTTGTTAAGCATTCAGAGTTGTATGATTACCAATTATTTAAACAATTGAACAAATGTATAGGCAAATGATACATTAAAATATAGACAAGTGGATATACATACATGTTAAAATTAATTCTGCTATGTATTTATGATTTGAGCATTTTACTGTATAGTCTGTTGTACCTAGGAATTTCAGTCATTGTGACCAAATGACATGATATAAACGGCCGACATTCTTCTACTACAGAAACAGAAATGTTTGAAAAAACTATGGCATTAATTATCTATTGCTGAATAATGAATTGCTCCCAAGATACTATTTCATCATTTCATGGCGCTGGAATTCAAGAAGAGTTTAGCTGGGTGGTTCTGGCTCAAGGTCTCTCATTAAGTTGCAATCAAGTGTTGGCTTGGACTGCCGATATCTGAAGGCTTGAGTAAAGCTGGAGGATCCGCTATTCAGATGGTTCACTTACATGTCTGTTGGCAGAAGTCCTCAGTTTTTTGTCATATGGGCCTTTCCATTAGTAAGCTAGCTTACCCCAGAACAAGTAATTCAAAAGAGAGTGAATTATCAAGAAGGAAGCGATGGTGCATTTTTAAGACCTATTCTCCTCAAGTCACATATAATCATTTGTGTTTTGTTCTATTCATTAGAAGCAAGTTCCTAAGTTTATCCCACACTCAAGTCTCCATGTCTTGAAGAGAAGAGTGTTAAATAGGTTGTGGAGATAATATTTTTTAAACCACCACAAGTACCACCAAGAGTAAAAAATCAAACCAGTAGAGGGAAGCTAGGGACAGAGTCAATGGAATTTCAGTGCAAGATAGAGTAGTACCTCAGTAATTGGTTTAGAAACTCCTGACGAGTACAGAAACCCAGGAGTACCAAATGATGAAGCATTTTCTCTTGGGGTTGGGGGTGGGGCATCAGGCCTCACACAAGTTCTAGCAAGTGCCACGTGTTCCAAGCAAGCGCTCATTATTGAAATTTTTTTTTTCTCATCAAAATGCAATGAATGCGATGAATGTAGGGCTTGACGAGTTCTGAAGCCAAAAAGTACTGAGGTCGGACTGTGCATAGCTCCAGGCTGAGGTTTTAATTTTCACATTGGAGGAAAAAAATAAACAAACAACCTCAGTCTTCTGTTATGCCATTCAAATACTGCTACTGATTCCACTATATAAAACCAGGATCTTAGAAGGGTTGGGACACATAAAAATAGGAATAGAAAAAATTCCTCAAGAGCCTGTACCTATATAAAGAAGTTTGCCATTTGACTGCAGTGAGCGGTGGGAAAAGGAATGTCTTTGATCAGGTTAATTTACCTAAATTCCCTTAAAGTGTAAATTAACAGTAGTTTCCTAATCTACAGAGGTTTTATTAGAGTAAAAGGACATTATGATGAGGCTACTTTGAAAAAAATAATGTGCTATACAAATATGAAGTATATGAAATATCTAAGAGGGTTTAGCTTCTCTGTGAAAAAAGTGGCCATTTAGTATTTTGGAGTCAAAATTAAATGTATTAATATTTATTACCTGGTGTACCTCTCAATTCAAACTAGTTGATAGCTCTATTGTCATTTGATTGTGAATTGTGTCTGTTGTTCACTGTATATTTATTAAGCGCCTAAAATACAATATCTATGTTAAGTGAAGGATACACTAATAAACGGGACAAATAAAGAGGTCACATCCATCTTGGAGCTCAGTTCAGCTGTTCTGCATGGCAGCCCTGGGATATGGTTAAAACACCCATCATCCCCACAGATGGGCAAAGCGAGGCTCATTCCAAGTGCTTCATCCAAGATCCAAGATCTAACCACTCCTCTGTAAATGGAAGACAAGTCCTAAAAACAACACAGTGCTCCCTCCTCTTGCAAGGCTTTATCCATTTTTACCTCCCTTTTTACTCAACTACCCCACCCCAGAAACTCCACTCCCCGCTTAAATCCCTCTGAGGAGTTTTATTATTCCGACTGATTTGGTACCAGCCATAATGTAAGAGTAAACATTTGTGAGCCAAATAACAATAATAGCAAGCCAAAGTGAGTCTTCTGAGACAGCTAGGGATGCCAAAAGAGATGTCTATGTTAAAGAGACCAGCGGTTCCCAACCTTTTTGGCACTTTGGAAGACAGTTTTTCCATGGTGGTGGAGTGATGGTTTCAGGATGATTCAATTGCATTGCATTCAAGCTCACCTCCTGTTGTGCGGCCAGGTTCCTAACAGTCCCTGACAAGTAATGGTCTGCAGCCTGGAGGTTGGGGACCCCTGAAATAGATAGTGTTTAAGCAAAAGTAAAAATTGCCTTAATGCCCCAATATTAGATTTTTCATCCAAATCATAGCTTAGATCTGAAGCCAATAAGCATCTCCTACCAGACTAGCCCTTTGGACACAGAAACAGGCTACTGCCTGCTAGATTCCTCTGAAGGTGCCTTTTAATCCCAAAATGGAGCTGTGAAACCACCTGAAATGACCAGCATTCTTTCACCACATTAGTTATCTCCTACAAAGCAGCTGTTAAAATGCTAAATAGTATTCTGGAAAGCTAATGTCAGTTTGTTTTTAGATACAGACAAATTTCTCCCAATCCACTTATAATTTTCCTATGTAGGGTAGGATCCTAGAATTCCAGAGAAGAGACCATAAATTTTCCTCAGCAATAAGCCCCTAAAGTAGAAGAAAATGTCATGTGTGCCTGCTGCTGTCTGGGCCTGGGGAGGAAAGGGGGTGTTGACGCCCATTTTAGGATGGCACGCCTGAATGTAGCGCACAAATATGCTGCTGTATCATGGCTTTCCTACGTACCCACAGCAATCTGTTTTTGTCTGGAATAGACACAATTAAAACTTTCTAATTCTTTCCTCTGCTTCTCTTCTGTGATCTGCATTCACAGGGCAGAATTCTCTATTGATTTCCCTGCAGTCTGTCCTTTTTTCCATCTTCCTTTCAAATGATTCAAACCTCAGAATCTAGAATTCTTAATTGCTCTATCATCTAAATAGGAAGATGACTTCGCAAAGTCAGTTTCTGAGCTAATGATATATTACTAGGAGCTTTGATTTGTGGGAAGCACCCCATTTGCTGCAGGACACTGATAGCATTGACTGATGTATGGGGAGGCGGCCCCTCTATGGGTAAGTGGTACAGGGAACCTAGTCTTTGCATCTGTGTATTTGCCATGAAGCAGCCAGCATGAGTTGTTTTTCTCCTAGGTGTGAGCGATTGTCCACTCATCATGTTCATCCTCTTATGTAGTGTCCCTTGAAAGAAAGGCTCCATATTTCTTAGTGGCTGGTTTTTGATAAGGGTATGAAGGCTAGTCCAGTGTATGATTTACTTAACCTGGTTGGGTGATTTCCCTCATGACATAGTACCATTCTGTAAAGATGACATGTAAATAAATCAAATGAGCTAATCACAGACATAAGGAAGAAGCGAAACCATTTAAGAGGGTTCCCTTAAGCTCCACCTTGGTTCAGCTTCCCCCTTCTTTTGCTGCCAAATGATAATTTAATAAAACTATGTATTTCTTATCAAGAAGATTCATTATATTAATCAAGGCCTTAGAAAAAAAGGCTGAAAAAATATTTTCTGTGGATCTGAGTTAACATAGCTGTCAGTATACATGTATAAATGAATTTAACTGATTCAACAAATCGAGTCAGTGTTAAATTAAAAGGCAATCAAATCGAGCTAACCAATTTTAGGGAAAGAATATCTTTGAGAAATTTTAGTTCATAGGTGGCACAAAGGAACCAGCAATTAGCATGTGAATTAGTTCAAATCTTTCAGTTATCAGTTTATTTTGGTGGATAATCACCTTAAGAAAAATTGTATGGGTTCCAGAAACTCAGGCTATGAAGTAATATTATTTTCTTTAGAAAACATTAAAAAAGTCTGGACCGTGAAGCGAAGAGTTGCCAGTTTGATTCCCAGTCAGGGCACCTGCTGGGTTGCAGGCCAGGTTCCAAGTGGACGGGCACGTGAGAGGCAACCACACATTGATGTTTCTCTTTCTCTGTCTCTCCCTCCCTTCCCCTCTCTCTAAAAATAAATAAATAAAATCTTTTTAAAAAAGAAAAAGAAAGCATTAAAAAAGTCAGCAGATACTGAGGAAATGTAAGTGTCGTATCTGTTAAAATAGTTAATGAACATAATAAATTAGGTAAGCCAGTTTAAATAAGCTGTTTTAAGTCACAATGAAATATAAATATAATCATAATTAATATATGTATCTTAATAATTATTAATGACTTACTTGAAATTCCCTAATTTTCACTGTGAAGATCATTGGAACATCTGAACCACAGCAGAAATATTTCATTGTCCCCGCTTGCAATTTTTCTTTCAAAGTTACAAATGCAAACCATACTTAAATGTCAATAACTGAGCCAAGTCAGAGCCAGTCCTGAAAGGAAGGTGCCAAATGAGAATAAGTGTTAGAAATATAGTTTGCACAATGAGAACCACCTACTGAAAACTGAAAAGGTCATTGAAATGCCCTTTTCCTCCTTTTCCCACACACAATGTCCAAAAACCATAATGATCTTTTTTTTTTAGTTTGAAAGTGATAGGTGGCTGGTATCTATAAACCGTACCAAAATAAGAACTATGTGTCTAATTCCTAATTCTATCACACTTAAGGGTAGGGTCTGTGTTGGAATCACTGACTACAGTTGCCCTCAACACCCCCACCCAACACACACACTTCCTCTCCTTCAAGAGTGAGAGTCTTGAGGGACTCTTCAATCCTTTCCAAATCTAATCTTTGAATAGCTATTATAGAATGTTCTGTTGTTGTACAAAACCAAAACAACCTGCTAATCAATGAAAATACGCAGAGTAGTAGAAATAAATTTGTTATGTGTAATAGTTTTGTTGCCTTTTAATATATATAAACATGATCTTTTGAATACAAAATATTCATTTCAGACATGGGATGACCAGGTGTGTAAGAGAGAGGACTGGGCATTTAGTGAATAAAAATAGAAAGCTAATTAACATGTAATGCCAAACTCTTCACCAGAAATGCATCATTTACAATCTCCAGTTCTTCATTTAATGCACAATTATAATTAAACCGTGTGCATTTGATTTGCATTATCAATGCACTTTGCCTCATAATGTTTTGGTTTTATCCTGCTTTTCCTGAGTACCAAGTTTTTCAATAATATCAATTTTGCTTTAGTGGGCTCGAGTCAGATTTCATAGAGAGATGTCCTTTGATAGTCACAGAATTCATAAAATACTTAAAAAAAAAAACTAATGAAGGCATTCTCTAGGCACAAGCTGTTTCATCAGAACGTACCTAGTTTATTTTACAATGGTAAAATTGCCGAGACTTAGAGAGCGTTCTGATTGAATCATGAATATTCCAAAGGGGTAGATTAATCTGTGTGAACTACAGAACTCTGCTGAAACTGCTGTTTAACAGTCTAAAGTGTGAAATTCATCTTCTTACAGCACAAAAGAGCTTCCTATAATAAAGATTTTTTATAACAGCAATAAGGCAGCTCAGTGGGGTGTGGTTTTCATGAAATAATCACACTTCTGAGGGATTAGACAATGTGCCGTGTGCTGTACAATTGCCTGAAGTATATGATGACACGTTGATGCCACCTCCCCACACAGATCTATTGCTCAGTTACTCCCCTCTAAAAATATCTGCTTACTTAGGGCTATTTTATAGATAAACTAGAAGATCTGTAACGGTGTGAATGATTTATCACATCACAGTATTCTTCATGGTTCTTATGAGTCAAGTTATTCTAGCTTTTCACTGAACTCAGGTGTAAAACAAACAAGCCAAAATATATTTGAACTAAGGAAAAGTCATGATTTAGCAGCATAGGTTATATACTTGTTGAAGTTTAGCTAATAATAACGCAAGTCATACCATTATTAATCTACCATGCTTTTTTTCATGACACATTCTTTCTTTAAGGGTTCAGGCATAAATTTAAATAGTATACTATAAAATTAATCTAGAATACATGCTAACATTAAAATACATCCCTTCAAATTCTTATAAATTGTGGGAATGTGTTACTTCAATTTGCTCTTCACCTCAGATTCTAATCTAAAGAATATTTGTTGATATTTTCAGTGATCTCTTAATGTTAATATTTTAAAGAGTGATAGTAGGGTGTATCTTTTATTTCTTATTGGCAAAAAAAATGTATTTTCTTGAATATTTCATTCATTTAGTGTTTAGGCAGAATACTAAGGAAATATATGGTAGGGGCCTATAAATGTCAGCTTTAAGAAGGGTTTTTGATTTATTAAACACTTTTCTAGGACTGTGCCAAAATATTAAGCTTTGTGCATATAATTCTACAATTTTGACATTATGGAATACATTTTTAAAAGTTACTTTGAAATGCTACATAATTGAAAATTCCATTATAAGTAATGTCTCACTCTCTGTGTTGTAGAAAATATATGCCTACTTTAAAGTGTTATTTATTTTTTAAATGATGCCATTTTTAACCATAAAGCACTTGTAAGAGACAAATAGCATGTTTTTAAACTAATGATATAATTAACCAAAGTTTTAGTTTATGTCTAAACTTGGAAGTTTTTTTCTAAATTTTCTTGTCAAGCAATCTAATGGTCTATCATAGATTATATTCACAAAATGTCAAGGTTTGAAATTAAATCAATAGATTAATTTTAACTACAATAGCAAAAATAATACTAATTAATTTTCTGACCAAGTTTTCCCTATTAATGTTGTTACAATAAATAATTTTGCCATTTCAAGTATGGGAGAAATTCTAACACAAGGGCAAAATTAACTCTCACTTTTATTATAAATTCTGTAACTGTGTTTTTCAAACTTTAATCTCCTGGAAATGTTGTTAAAATGCAGATTGTGCATCAGTAGGGAGAATGTAAGGTTCTGTGTCTCTAATAAGCTCCCAGGTGATGACAATATTTCAGGTTTAAGGGCAGCCTTTGAGGAGCACTATGCTAGAATCTCATATTATCACTTTGCTTTTCCTTTATGATTCACATGACAGATATTTTACAGGTTTGGGTTGTTATTATGGACTCAGTTTTGTCCCTCCAATATTCTATGTTGAAGCCTCAACCCCCGATATGACTGTATTAGAAGATAGGGCCATTGCATAGGTAATTAAGTGAAGTCGAAAGACCATGATATATTAAGATTAGTGCTGTTTTAAGAAAAGAACTAGCTCTCTCTTTTAATGCAGGACATAGCCAGAAGGTGGCTGTCTGCAAACCAGGAAAAAAGCTCTCTGAACCCAATAGGCTGGCACCTTAATCTTGGAGTTTCCAGCCTCCAGAACTGTGAGAAATAAATATTTAAGTCATACAGTCAATGGTATTTTGTTATGGGAATCTGAGCAGACTAGTGCAGTTGGTGTTTTTGCTGTGCCTTGTTTTGTTTTCTTAACTCCCACAAGTCACCCGAAGAAGCAAAATGAACCAGATTAGAAAGCTGGTATAACCTCGGCAGAAGCAAGTTTTCAACTGTTGCCACAAGTTGTAGCCTGGCTGCATCAACATCAATTGGATTGAACATGATGCTTCTCTCACTTTAACAAAGAATGCTTTTAATTTTCCTTAGTTGCTATATTATTCATGTTATCAATGTCAATACACGAAACAGCCTCCTAAAACCCAGAGTAAGAATTCCAAGGTGATTACTTAAAGAGTTCTACCTGGTTGATTTGAGTACAACACCCTCTGCCATGTCCTCCTCCGACTCTGAATTTGGACCAGGAAGAGAGCTAACTAGAGGCTGTGACCATGGTTCTTTTCGTCTCTTGAAATATGGAGGCAGCCATAGTGGCTGCTGCCAATGTTTGCCTCTTCCGACTTTTCTACTCATAGACAAGATCATCAATCTGCAAGTGTCAGGGAAATAAATCATGGCACCTTCTCAGAAAAAAGCTGGAGGGATCTGTTAAATAACATGGCTATAAAAAATATGTTACATCTAAGACCTTCAAATTCTAAGCTTTTCAAGTGTATTTCGTATATGATTCTTTTATTTAAATATGAGTCTATATACCACTTCGAAAAGTCCACATCAAACAGATTAAAAAATTGCAGAATGCACATCCTGTTGAACTAATGAAGAACCAAAATATTTCCTCCCCCATAGTCCCAGCATTTTGCTGAAAATGGGGCAGGTGCCCATTTCCCACAGAGAATTGCAGAACTGGAACAGACAGCTGCCAGCTGGACTCTGTGCCAGGTGCAGGGCTGCTACATCCCTTGGGATGGAGGTTAGAATTCTGATCTACCTTCCTCTTTCAGACAAAATTCTTCCAAAGGCGTATTTGTGCCCAGTATCCAGTTTTCCTATCACAGATTCAAGTTCATCATTTTTGTTCATGTTTATGCATTTATTTTTTAAAGAAAGGGGAAGGGAGGGAGAAAGAGAGAGAGAGAAACATCAATGTAAGAGAAACATCGATGAGTTGCCTCTTGCACGTGTCCTGACCTGGGATGAACCCACAACCCAGGCATATGCCCTGACTGGGAATGGAACAGTGACCTTTTGATCTGTGGGCCAACCAACTGAGCCACACTGGTCAGGGCTCACGTTCATTATTGATACAAGTTTTACTCTTTATGCATTCAAATAGTTTTCCTTTGTTCAAAAGTGCATATCTTTTGCCTTATCTAATGTAAACAAGTTTATTGTATAGTGAAAAAATCCTTGGAAAGATTTTTCAAATTTATCTCTATGAATTCTCTTGAATATAGACTGAACATCTACTTTAACTTTTAAGAAATTATTTTCTAAGGGCCAAATGTTCAAGAACATGTTTTTGATATTAGTTTCCTAGTTATCAAGTTCTTTAATTTAATAAACATCAGAAGATGCATTATCATTACGGACTAAATCATCTGTGAAATTTGATATTTATTGAATGAAACAGTTCCTGAAATATAATCCTTTCTTTTTCTTTTTAAGCCAGAATAACCTCTGAAAATGAAATCAGATGTACAATGTCAGTCTGTACACCTAGAGACTTATTTTTCTAAAAATATTTTCAGTCAGTATTTTAAAATCTTTAAAAGTTTGTAAATGCCTTATATTAGCCCAGGAACTTTTATTTTCAGCAATTCTAACATTCAGTATTTTATCTAGATCTAAATTGAAATCTGAATGGGGATACTCACACATGCTTATGCATATGTAATAATATAATGTATTTTAATTGGCACACGAGATATGAAAAGAGATACCCTGTTTAGTGGAAAAACAGTGCACCAAAGTACCCTTTCCTTCCTTCCCTTGTGGTATCTTCATTTGACAAGGTTTATGCTTTTCAATTTGCTATTTAACAGCTGGGTTACACAAATGACACATAGCTAAAAGGTGTATTTGGCATCTTGTATTAAGGGGTTGCCAAGGGGGTGCCCACGCGAGGTTGCAGTGTTGCCTCTGGAGAACGCGGGGTGGGATTTCTCTGGTGGTGTTTCTTACCACCCTCAGCTGTGATTGGCCAGCATTTATGACAGCAGAGAAAGCCCTTCTTTGCTTGCTTCCCCAGACCAGAAGAATATTGCTGATAACACCACCACAGACAAAAGTCCTTGTTATTTTTGTAAATAAAATGCTCGCCAGCCTTGTCTGCCCCATTATGCATGTTACCTGAGCACTTAGCTTTAGTTTGTCTGATTTAGAGCCTTCCATTCAGGAAGAAAAACACCAATGTCCTTTTGTACCCAATATTATCAGACATGCTCATATTGGAAAGACACTTTATTTGCTCTTTTGTGGCAGAATGAGACTGAAATGTATTTTGTTACTGAGGAAGAGAAGTCAGGGATTAAATGCAGTGATGAGACTTTAAGTTCATGGCTACTGCTCTTGTCTTAGCATTGAAACTTCTTTTAAAAATGAAGTATGAGAGGAAGAAACAAGTTAAACTGAGCATCAAGCAATGTACTGAGGCCATCTATACCTCACCTGGATCTGTGAGTCACACAGGAGTGATTAGAAAAAATTAACTGAATCAATTGAAACCAAAAGGTGACAAAATGATGGCATTTTGAAAATATCTACAATGGCTAATAGAGCTAGAAAATGAAACAAGCAATTTCCCAAAGATACTTATTTTCTTTGCTCAGAACAATGCAATACATGTTTATTAAGCTCCTGCTGTGTTTGAGGCCTGGAGTCAGGTTTTCCATAAACAGGTCTGTGTATGTTTCATTCCTAGAACCCAAAGGGTTCAGATACAGAAAGAATATGCGAGGAATAACTCATATACTGGAATGAGTGCTTTGCTAGCAACATGAAGGAAGAGCTACTACACTCAAGACATAGAAATCAATTTATGTGTTAATTCTGTAATAGAGAAAGGGACCAGAAAGTCTTCAGAAAGGGATCTGTTTCTGAAATATTTTGATAGAAAACATGTAAAGACAGTACAAACCAAAGACAGGCAAAGACGAATTTGGCTGTAATGCTAGGGTGAGGTTTTAATGAGGAGTTGGAATGAGGCTTTATAGAGGAGTAGAAGTGATTCCAAAAGAGGTTATGTCAAGATTGGCTGGGGCTAGATTTTGAAGAAACTTGAACATTTGAACAAGGAATTTGGACTTTATAAGGCCCTTGGAAATGAGAGAACATTGGTTAGGAGGGAATAATACACACAGATTTGTGTTTTAGAAAAATAACTGTGCAGATGGAGCCCCGAACACACAGAAGAAAGATCAGAAGTAGCACCCATTCTCCCTCATGAGAGGATGATGACTGAGCTAAGGCAATGGCTGGATTATTGGGAAGCAGGGTGTATTCCCAAGAGTACTGGTTCATAGTGACATGTCTCGAAAGGAGATTTGGAAAATCTATATATTTTGGAAATACTGATTTCTATTTATAGCCCATTTTTTATTGAGATACAGTTGACATGCAACATATTAGTTTCAAGTGTACAACATAATGGTTCAATAGCTGTATTTGTTGAGAAATGATGGCCACAATAAGCCTACTTAACATCCATTACCATTTACAAGGTCTGTCCAGAAAGTATTCAGCCACATGCTATGAAAAAGAGACATTTATTGAAGAAGATACAAGAAACATTGTACATATGATGCCTCAGTCTCCTTGGGACCTCACACAGTTCAAACCACCATCAGCCTCCCTGTCGTATTTTCCTTAATCTCATGGACATTCTGAAATCTCTTCCCTTTCAAAGGTGATTTTAGTTTGGGGAAAAGCCAGACGCTGCAGGGGCCAAATATGGGCTGTAGGGGGGCTGAGTCACCGGGGGGATTTGATGTTTCGCAAAAAAATCTGCACAAGACATGATGCATGAGTGGGTGCTTTGTCATGATGAAGCTGCCAATCACTAGTTGCCCAGAGCTGCAGCTGTTTTCATTGCACTGCGTCTCTTAACTGTAAAAGAAGGTAGTACTTGACGTAGTACTCCTTATTTATTGTTTTGCCTGGAGGGGCATACTCATAATAGAAAACACCTTCCCAATCAAAAAACACAGTTAACATGGTCTTGGTCTTGTAACTTTGCCACCCGCGCCTTCTTGGGGCATGGAGAACCAGGTGACTTCCATTGGGAGGACTGGATCTTCATTTCCAGATCATAGCCATAGAGCCACCATTCATCTCTGGTTATGACTTTCTTGAGGAAATCTGGTTCATTGGTAGCAGTTTGAATCAAGTCATTAGCAATTGCAGCATGATGTTTCTTCTGCTCTGCTAGCAGGAGCTGCAGAAAAAATGTTGCCACTATGTGTTTTACATCAAGATCCTGCATCAAAGTCTCAGACAGTAGTTTTTGGAATCCCACATCAGGTTCTAGTTCTCACATGATAGTTGCCGACCTTTGTTGATTGCAGTCTGCACATGTTCAACATTCTCAGGTGTTCTGCTTGTTGCAGGACTTCCAGAACATGGATCACTTTCAACAGATTCTTGACCATCTTTGAAATATTTGTGCCACACTTCTATTTGCATTACACTGATTGCATAGTCAAAAAACGTTCTGTGGAAGAATATTTTAGCTTAACGCCAAATTTGATACAGATTCATTGCTCTACTTGCTCAATCATTTTGAATGCAACAGCCACACAGTACACATACTCCCTCAACAGTATTTACCACACCCACTGACTAGTACAGTGAAGTCATCATTGTTCATGCATGCATATTCCAGTCCACTTTCTGTTTCTGGCAGGTTATATTAATGTCACACAAACCATTCTTGTTATATTCACAATGGCTGGACATTTTCCAGACAGACTCATATATATAATATATATCTCACATTTTCTTTGTCCACTCATCAATTGATGGATACTAAAGTTGTTTCCATATTTTGGCTATTGGGAATAATGCTCTAATGAACAGGAGAGGGTACAGACATCTCTTGGCAACAGTGATTGCATCTCCTTCAAATATATTCCTAGAAGTGAGACTGTTGAATCATATAATCATTATATTTTTAATATTTGAAGGAACCTCCATACAGTTTTCTATAATAGCTCTATCAATTTACTTTCCCACCACAATGCACAAGGGTTCCATTTTCTCCACAGCTTCACCAACACTTAATTGCTTCTTGGCCTTTGGATAATAGCCATTCTAACAAGTGTGAGGAAATAACTCACTGCAGTTTTGAACTGCATATTCCTAATGATTAATGATGTTGAGCATCTTTTCACATACCTGTTGGCTATTTGTATATCCTCTTTGGAAAAATGTCTATTCAGATTTTTGTGCCCATTTTTTTTTATTGGATTGCGAGGTATTTGTTTGTTTGCTTTGTTTTTGCTGTGGAGTTCTAGGAGTTCTTTATATAATTTGGATACTAACTCCTTGTCAGATAAATAATTTGCAAATTTCTCTCATTCAGTAGGTTACTGTTTCATTTTTGTTGTTATTGTTGTTGCTTTCCTTTCTCAGAGAAGGCTTTTAAATTTGTATAGTCCCACTTGTTTATTTATCCTTTTGTTTTCTTTATTTTTTTAGTTTCGGATCTAAAAAATCCTTACCAAGAACAGTGTCAAGGAGCTTACTATGTATGTTTGTTTCTAGGAAGTTTTTTTTTCTTAATATTTCAATAAAGAAGAGGAGATTGCTTTATTCTAAAATAAAAGTGAAAAAGTTAGAAGAACATGAAAGATAAAGCACAAAACAGAAAAGGAATCCAAGCTTTTTCCTAGATCTAAGTCATCAGTCAGGCTAAAGTTTTACAAGAATTTCCACATTCACCCTTGGAGTTTCTTTCAATCCTTTTAATTTTTCTCAGCTTTCTTTGCCTTTCACTCTTGCCTATTCAAGCATCACTCTGAATGGGGAAGATGGTGGCAGTGTGGTTGATCAGGCTTTTTCTTTCTTTAAGGTTGAGGAAGGAAAAGATGAGGTAGGAGCAGCAGGTAGAAAGTTGACTCTACATATCATTTGAAATTCCTAAACACAGAATTACTGATTTGATTCTACATTTTTCCTAGTAACCCTGTGAGGTAGATATTAATATTAGCACCATATCACAGAGGAGGACATTTAGTTTGAGAGAAATAAGTGGATAGGACTTGTCAGCAGGTGACTGTCAATAGCATTGACATTATTGTCCTAACAGTTAACATTTGTTGACCACTTCAATTTTCAAATTATTGTACTAAATTCTTTACATGCATAAGCACATGTAATCTTCACAACTCTATTATAATCTCCATTGAAAAAAAAATTTTAGAAGGTTAGTAACTCTCCCAAGTTCACATAGCTAGAAAGAATGGAATCAGGATTCTAATTCAGGCAGGCTGACACCAGGGTGCATATTCTTAACCACTCCACAATGTGCTGCCTATATGTAATACAGTCAAGGCAGAGGAAAACTAAGTTTGTGAAAGTGCTTGTCCCTAACCTAGGAGAGTGTACAGTGCTTTTCCATTGACTAATCTGTTTCCTCCGCTGTACCATGTGCTCTACCAGGGCAGATGCTGTGCTATTTTTCTGCTGTGAAGGTCTAACCTCCTAGCACAACTCTTGATACATAGATTTCATGAAATGTTCTTGAATGAACCAATGAATCAATGAATGATTGAACGAAGAAAGTCATTAGCAGCTACATGTGTTAATTGTCAGCTATAAAGAAGAGTTTTAACTTAATTGTATTAAATTAACCTCCCGGTTGTATAAACCCCTAAGGAGTTGCCTCCTTCATTTCAACTCTGCTTCATAGTGCCTCTACTTCCTATTGAGATGTTTGTTCCTACAGAAGTAGGGGAAATTCCCGCATATTTCCCCCAGCCCGCCTAGCCCATTAGAGCAGTTAACTTCCCCACTCATTGTAATGCCTAATATTTTGTAATATATTTTCACATGTTATCACAATGGATTTTTATAGCAACTATGTAGTAGGCAGGGTATTTTTATTTCCCTCTAGAACTCAGGAAATCGATTGTCTGTAAGTTCCTGAGTGGCAAATCCAATTCTCATGTATCTTCATAACTTTTTACTAAGAAGTGTTAAGTATGTAAGTACTCCATTGCATGTGAAGAGTTGCACCACTATCAGGCATGACTTCCACAGCTAATGAGCCAATGAAGAGACACATGAAAGCAGGCATTAAACATTCCCCAACAGTGAAAGATTTTAAAAAGAACTTTCCTTTACAATGAACCGATTACACTTATTAATACACAATAAGTCATCAAATGGATTCTGCACTGAAACACTTATTCTCAAGAAAATCGGCCAAACGGTAGTACTGTATTTGAATGAATATCAAAGTAGTGTGAGTTCAAGAGGTAGAAGACTATACTGATCAATAGCTCAGACTCTGAACACAGAAGAGCTGGTTTAAATTCTGGCTCTGCCATTCATTAGTGTGTGTTCTTGGTTAAGTTACTTAACCTCACTGGGCCTTAGTTCCTTCCTCTGTAAAAAATAATGATATTAGTACATATATAAGAAGTCTGTTGGGTTAACAGATGTTAACACATGCCAATAGTGCCAACCACACAGTGAGTATTATGTGAATACATTTATTAACTTTTTTTTTTGGCCTATAGTGTAGCTTTACACAGGACTTTGAAAAAAGTGGATGCACTAGATAAAATACTTGATCATTTATTTCTTTCTCTCCAAGTTTAAATTTTTTTTAAAAATGTGCACAAAAGACTTACAAAGAGGTCTTATTGACAGATTTCACCCTGGTGAAGATGTTAAATAGTCTTACTTGCTTTCTTCTAATTGAGCAGCTCTAATAAGCCTGATCAGCTTTTCTCTCTCCCATCCTCCTGCCTTGTAGTAGAAG
This sequence comes from Pteronotus mesoamericanus, assembly GCF_021234165.1. Classification (NCBI taxonomy): domain Eukaryota; kingdom Metazoa; phylum Chordata; class Mammalia; order Chiroptera; family Mormoopidae; genus Pteronotus; species Pteronotus mesoamericanus. The sequence continues at coordinate 24,761,586 of NW_026555245.1, read as the reverse complement.
TTAAAAGAAAAAAATCCTTCTCTTTTAACTGCTTTAACATTTAACAATCATCAACAGAAACTATTCTATCATGATGTCTTCTGAGTTAGTGGACTAGAACAAATTCAGCCTATTTAATCGCAAGGCATCAGGCAGTGCTGAAAATGCAATTTGTTGTGAAATTTGTTTTTGCGTTTGCTATTAGAAGCCCAGTGTTCAGCTCTTTCGCAGCTCTCCGCTGGACCTTAGCAGGGAACACACTAGCTGGAGGGCAGCCGAAGCACTGATCACTCAGAAGGAAACCCAACAGCTGTGTTTTTGACAGCTGAAACAGGCCTGATGCCCATCAACAAATATCTCGGACACTTTGCCTTCTCCTTAGTAGGAGGCAGCAACTCAAAACTCTATTGGTTTGAGGAGAGTTCTCTCATGGTTGCCATTTTATTTGGGGGATGGTAAGCATTGAAATGAGTTTACATTTATCTATTGTTCTGCTAGATATTTGCTATCATTATTCTTATAAAAGAAGAAATAAAAGGAGATGAAAATGTTCCAGGAAATGTGACTACGCCTTTAAAAATAAAAGTATAAATAAGACTACACCTAATTAAAAAACACAGCTAAACAATGGACAGGCTTTGCTATAGAAAGGGGAAAGGAAACCCTAAAATCTATTGCATTTTTCCTGCTCCTATAGTGTCTTATATGGACACATCATTTTAATCATAAGCTATGTTGTGAAGGGAAGAATGATCAATTCTCCTTCAGTGTCCTCTCGCCTAGCACTTTGCTCTCATCTACTTCTCCGGTTTGAAAGTGGAAAATTACACTGGAACATCAGGGACACTCTCCTTGGGTATGAGGCACCGTTTGTCATAATGCGCCAGTATATCTGAATATAGAGGAACTAAGATCCCCATCTTCCTGGCGTATTTGTGATAAATGCAACTTAATTCCTCAAATCATTTGGACCTAATCAGTGATGGTCTCTTACAAAACCACATAGGAACACAGCAGCATTTGGTTTTTCAAGTATAGTTTTAAATTAAATTATTTTAAGTGATTCAAAACGTAATACATTTAATTTAGAACAGAGTTCTTTCAGATACCTGTAACTGTGTACAAATATCGGGGCCACCCTGTGTTTTGTGTAAACATTTGTCTTTATATCTGCATTAAAACGGAGAAATCCTCCCTGTTGCCTTAAAATAGCACCTGGTTTCTCAGAGCACCCCCGCCCCCAACCACTTAGTTAATGATACTTAAAGGAATCACTCCTCACAGTTAATGAGTTCAGCTAAAAAGATGTAAAGTTAATCCTCTGTAATAAGATCTCCAAAAGAATCTGAAACCACTGCATACAGTAGTTTATTTAACCGCTTTGAAAATGTAAGTTTTAGAACTCTCTCTTAAAGAGTCTCTTTTACAATTTTGAGGACATTGTTTCACTTTCACTTAATAAATAAAAATGTTGTAATAATTAAAATTTTAATCAGCATCTTAATCTGACCAAAAATGATAGGACACAGTCACAGAAATTAGAACCTGTGGAATCTTACAGACCTACAGACTAATCCTTCATTTTACAGTGAAAATGCAAAGCGAAAGGTCAAGTGACTTATGTCAAAGCACATGGCGTAGAAGGAAAGCCAGCTCTAACCCATGTGCCAGCGTCGTTTTCACGACACACACTTCCTAAAAGCAAAGTAGAAACTATGTCAGAATGTAATGGTGGAAATATTTTGTCAAATCATGCTCATTAAGCCTGTGAGTAGCCTTGGCTAAGTTTGCAAAACACTGATGTCTTAACATGCCATGTTTCTTTCTCTCTCTTACATTTTTCTCTCAACTTCCTATTGATTGGCCGTGGAGGGTATTTTAAAATGGAATGAGCAAGCCAGCAGTTAATACAAATATTTGCTTTGCTGCTCAATTGATTTGGCCCAAGCACTTTTGCAAAAATATACCACCAATAGATTTAAAGTCACAGATTGTAAACAAACAGACTAAACCGTAAGGAGGAACAATAGGAAAGTTTCAAGAACAGCTGGGAAGAAGTCAGAAGTCACATAAATAACTGTTTGTGCATACAGGAAAATCACACAGAGACTAAGGAGTGGGGGGGACATTTCATATGTATTAGTGATATGACCATCATTTTTCTTAGTGTTTGGCAATCATTTCTGGCAGTTAACTTTCAATATTTTTTCTCCTACAAATGTGCTAGTAGAATATTTTAAATCAGAACAGTGCTAAGAACACAGACTCACCGAGTAAATAATGATGGGTATTATTATTAAAGTAAAAATATTTTTATCCCTCTCAATGGTGGGCATTGTCCTTGTTACTTAAAACAGCAAAATAATTATTTGGTCTTCAGGCAGAATCCATCTTTGGTTTGCAAAACACTTTTTTTCAATGAAGAATCAGAATTAACCAGTATATTCAGAAGGAAAAATGTGTACTTCTAAAATTGTATGGTTCTTTAAACTTGAGAAGGCAGCATTGAACACTATAAAGAGCACTAATATTAAAATGTTTTAGAAGTGGTTTCAAATCCTGCTGCCTTCAGCACTCAGGTAGTTGTGTGACCATAGCGTAAGTTAGTTAGCCTGCCTAGACATAGGGTTCTTTATTTTTAAAGTCAAATAACTTAATAATAAGTTAATCATTTCTGTGGTAGCTGTGAGGGTTAAATGAGATAATACAAGCAAAATATAGCAAAGAGCTTTTGAGAAAGTAAGTACCAAAAATTATTATTATTGTCATTTGACAACATTTGCTACATGCAATTATTTATTATTAAGAACCTAATTACTAGAACTTTGATACATGTCAAAAATTCTGTAGCTTAAGGACCTTGTAGTTCATCATTTTAATATTGCTGATTAGATGACAACCTCAGAGAGTTTAAATGATTTCTTAGTGCCAATTTTTAGGGTAATTTTAGGGGTTGTTAAGTTTAATTTAATTTTATGTAATTACATAAAATACATGGTTTCAAAGTGGAAAAATCAAAACAAATTGGTAAATAAAGGAAACCGATCAAACATCTATCTATATTGGTTAAAATGTAAAAATAAGTTTAATTTCTATTTCTGTCCTCTCTACACTTTCTCCTCTGCCTTACCTGTTCCCATTAGTAACTTAAAAAGCTTGATTTCTGGTTCATTCTCCAAGTTCTTTTTTTAAATATAAGCAGATAGGTATGCAGAGTCATAGAACCTTCTTTCTTAGATGAATAGTGGAACACAATGCACTTGCTTCTTCCTTGCTTTTTCCAATCTGCGATATACAAGATTGCTCCATAGCAGTACACAGAGCTAGTTTTCATTCTTTTCATGCTTACATAGTTCTCCACTATACACACCAGGATTTATTCAACCAATCCCCTATTGATGGACATTTGGGTTGTTTCAAGTATTTTACTATTACAAATATTCTTATTTATTTATTTTTAAAAAAATTTTTTATTGTTCAATTACAGTTGTCCCCATTTTCCCCCATTGCTCTGATAATAAATAGTTTTATATGTGTATCATTAGATTTACTACTATAAATATTCTAACAATAAATAGCTTTGAGTCTATATTGTTAGGTATTTTGTGTATATATTGATATATATTATTAGGTACAATACAGAGCTTTGCGTATATGACACCAGTGTATTTTGGGATAGATTTCTAGAACTGGGATTTTGGGGTCAACGGGGCCAGATGTTGCCAAATTTTTCCTCTATACTAGTTGTAACAGTTTGAATTCCTACTAGCACTGTAGCAGGGAGCATGTCTCTCGACAAAGTACATCTTCACAGAGCTCACAAACATTGCGTGTTGTCAATTTTTTTTATTCTTGTCAATTTACTAATACCTTTAGTTTATGGTTTCCTTATGAGCAAGATCAAGCATTTTTACATAGGGTAAAGAGCCGTTTTATTTTTTTCTGTGAACCGTTTATTTTTCTAACCCATTTTTAAACAGAACAGTTGACATTTTTTTCCTTAATTGTAGGAGATATATAGTTTAGGTAAATAAAATCAACGTATTGACACTTCCCAAATTAGTGTCATTGGCCCTGATTTCTACATGGAACCCGAGATTCTTGTGTCTGACTATCTACTCCATGTCTCCACATGGTTGTCTGTTAGGTATCTAAACTTTAACAGGTTCAAAATGGAACTCCTGATTTCCCACCACACACTAACTCTCCCCTCTAGACTTCCCCCACTCAGCAACAACAGTTTCATCATTTTAGGTTCTTCAGGCTAAAAGGCTTAGAGTCTTCCCTGACTCTTCTCTTCTTTTCAGTTAGCACATGGGCTTTGCCACCAATCCCTATTGGTTCTAGGTTCTACTTTGTAAACGGATCCTGAATCCTACTACTTTTCTTCAAACTCATTACTTCAACTTTGATCTGAGCTAGTCTCTCTCAGGGGCATGACTGCAATAGTCTCCTAGCTGATCTTTCTTGCCTCACCCTACCCTCACCCCAGTACAATTTTCACAAAATAGCCAGTGTTCTTTAAAAAGTCTGTGTGATTGTATTATTCCTCTGCTCACGAGTCTCCAAAGTCCCCCTGTTGTAGAAAACCAAGTCCTGTGATTGTTCTGTAAAGCTGTACATCGTCTGGCCCACCGTCCTCCAGCACTACTCTGAGTTCAGCATCTGCTCCCTATCCTCGCACTCACTCAGCTCCAACAACACCAGTCTCCTCTTGCTCCGCAAGCTGCCCCTGTTCTAGCCAGAAGGCTATTAATTTTCCAATCCCTGAATCTGGAATGCTCTTCCCTGAAATTTTTCCATGGCTCACTCCGTCACTTTCTTCTAGGAAGACAATATCACTAAGGCCTTGCACAAAAGCCAGAGATAAAATAATCAGCCCATCTTCTGCCACACTCACCACTCCCTTTTATTGCTCTCTTCTCTTGAGGCACTTAGGACCAACTGACATAATGATTTGTTTATTGTGTTGATTGTTTGCCTCACTCATAAAGCAGCCACAAGGATGTGAACTCTGTCTGGTTCACAGCTCTATGTGCAAGTTTCCAGAACAAAGGAGGTCCTCTGTAATTTCTTTTTGTAATAAAGAGTAAATAAATGAATAAAAGAATGGATGAATATAAAGTTAAGTTTTATCGAGTTTACAATTACATCAGACAGAGATATCTGAATCAGCATAATGATACAAACTCAAGTTCATGATAAAGGTCTAAAAATGTATAATTGGTATTAGGAAAACTCTGGTTTGTGTCATCTTGGGCAGTAACAATGAAAAGGAAAAAGTCTCCTAATGATGTTTTGTTTTACAAGTTTCTATGGAATAATAAAGTATGCCAAATATGAATTTTGCAATAGTTTTATAGTTATTATTATTAGAAATAATCGTGCATGAATCCTGAGCAAGGTACTGCCAAGTATTTAGAATTAAGCACACACAATCCCTGCTCATCCAGAATAAGAAATGGAAGTCAGTGTGTAGTTCACTGCAAACTAGTAAAGTGACTAGCACATATTTACAGTATTATGTGATTATATGAGAGGCACTGGTTTGAGTTGTCTAAATTAAATATGTTTACTTAATGCTCTAACATGAATATAAAATTTGATTGGAATTCATTGGGAAACAACAAGAATTCTCCCCACTTGCTGTTTCTTAGGGGAAAAAATTCAAATTCAATTTAAGAAGTTATTCTTTTTTCTCTTTAACAAGTGATTTATAATTTCACTGGTTCTAATTTACTGTAAGCAAAGCATCAGATTAATAATGTGTTTAATATGAGTTATTAAGTTCCCATTAGACTAAATTACCACCCCTAGAGATCTACAAAGCTACTCTGAATTAATTTGCACTCTTCTATAGACACACACTTCACCTTTTCTTAAATGACACAGATACTTTAGGATGTGTGTCCTGGCCTGCTCCTCTAAGAACAGTAAGTCATCTCGTGAACTCTGAAAACCCCAGTTCTATAGATTGTTTTGCAATAATAATAATAATATTATAGAAATGGTTCTTGAAGGTTTCTTTTCATTGCTTTATATACTAGCAGACTTTCCAGGTATCCATATCCAAATCCATTTTTACTAAGCTATAACAGAGCAAAAACCTTGTTGACTATTTATATTTTTCCAACTGCACTTAAAGCCACCAACATAAAACCATTATCTAATTGACTGACTTGATATTTGGTTCTAAATATCTTACATAAACATGTACACCATAATGTTTCATCTACGAATCTTATGAAAATTGAGCCAGAACTCTATAGGGCCTCCCTACTCCGTAGCTGGAAGTGAGGACCTTGCGATTGTTACCCACAAAACTGAGACCACAGTAATAGTTAGCAGGAAGGAAACATTTTCAAGTGTCTGAACTAAGCTTTGTCAAATATGAATGAATTAACCTAGTCTTCTCAGTAGCAGATTAACATTATCAACACATATATGGACTTGATTTTGCGGTGATAATGAGGAGAACTCTATGGAAGGAGAAAAAACTCCAGTAACTGTATATGGAGAGACATGTTTGCAGTGAAAACTGTGGTCACTGGAAGCATCACTCGTATTAACTAATGAAACCAGGCCTGTGCGTATTTACTAACCACATTTCTGCAAAGCAGATTCACTAACTCAATTCCCCAAAGCTAAACAGGGTATCAGGCTGGATTAAGTATCAAAAGTCCCTATTCCTGAGCTCATATGATGAACTCACATCTGTTCCCTCATGCACAGCACTAATTTTAACAGTAATGCAACCACTATTTGCATTGACCCAGAAAGATACTGGATCACTCAGGGCAACAGGCTCAGTGTTCTCAGTTTAATCTGATCCCCAAATCAGAGACATATCGTCCCTCTCTTTATCTACATGTAAATACTAAAAGTTTAGTAGCAGAGAATGCCAGGTTCTATGGCTTCATTTCCTTTTTCTTCCAATCCTTCTTATACTCTATTGCCAAATTAATGTTTCTTAAAGCACTATTCTGAGTCATATTTCTTCATAAAAATTTCAGTTATTTCCAAGGACTTTTTCATTTGTTTTAAAGCTTGTGTTATTTGTCCAAGTCCATAAAAAAGTACCTGCTGGATGCATTAGAAACTGCAACATATGTGAAGAAGAAAACTTAAAAATCTAATATTGATTGTTAGGGGAGTATGACTATGGCAGAGATGGAGAGAGTAGATTAAGGGGAGGAAATTCTTGGGGACAGAAAGAAGGCTTGGAAGGCTTTTGCATCAGCCCAGGAAAGATATAATAAGAATCTGAACTGTAACAGATTGAGAGGGGAATTAAAATGATATTTAATAGACTGAAATAAATACTTGTAGAGGGATTGGAATAAGTACTTTCAAGTTTTCTAATTTGAGAGAGTTGACAGATAATGATGTGAAAAACAAATATTGTGATTCCTGTAGGATGCGTAGTTACACATAATGGAAAGTGAATGGCTTTCAATGGGTCAGACTTTAGAATGGAATCAAATACAAGGTTTACCACATACCAGCTGTGTGACTTTGAGTGCATGACCTAGCCTCTCTCAGTCCCCAATAAAAGGGGAAAAATATATCTGACTTTTCAGAATTCTTTTGAACTTTAAACTGGATAAAGTACCTAAATATATTATACTTGTATAGTATATACAAGTACTTGGTATGGGCTCAAAAAAATCATAGCTATTAGTATAATATTGTTCTTAGATTGAGATGGCCTAAGGAGAAGACTATAAAACTGCTCTCAGGTACAGCTCTAATCTCTTCTACTTAATCTGGAAGATGTCCAGAAGAAAATGGAAAATGTTTAAGTACATATGGCTATTAAAGAGAAGTATATAGTTAATTTCTAACCAGCTTGCATGGAGACTTTTGACTAATCTCTAGAAAGATAATAAAACAACAGATCTGACAATAAGATTCATGTTGTAGTAGAGTCAAAGAGTGAGGAGATTCCACCAAAACTTTTCTAGAATTGTCTAGCTCTGGTCTCTTCACAAACAAGTTCTTCATTTATGCACCTCTTACCCAACACACTATTCAAGTCCATCCAAAGGACATCTCTTGCATGGAGCCTTTTCTGCTCTTCCACTGGAAAATGAGCACTTCCTGTGCCTGAATCCACCAAAAATTTGTGTACATCTCCCTTAGTACTTTCAATGCATTCTGGTTCTTTATATATTCATGTGTATAAGGGTTTCATAGTGAGAAAAGTCCTTGAGAGTATTGATAATGCCTCATGCTCGTCTTTTTGCTGTGTGCCACAGCTCCTGATTCTGTTTTCTATGCAGTCAATTATGAGGAAACATTTAGTCACTATCATTAAAATGATTTAATGATTGTGCTACAATTATCACCTCAAAATTAGTCCCTTCCTCAAAGAATCAGTTTATTTATATTAAATTAATCAGAGTTATTTTGGGGGTATTTTTCAATCAACAGAACATTATTTTCACCTTTTAAATGCATTCATTTAAATTAAATGCTAACATTGTAAGATTTGCTAATTCTTTTTATTAGAAATATATACATTTTCAAGTCTTTTGGAGGAGTTTGATGTTTGGGCCTAATCATAACTCTATAATAACAAATTATTGCTTTTTGTTTATTTGTTTGTTTTTTATCTGAAAGTCTCCAATATTATACTCTATTCACCATTGGATTTTCTATGCTATTACCTTATTACTTAAAAACATGCTAATAGTTTTCTTAATGTTCTTAAAAAGACTAATCAAAATCAAATTGGAATCAACAAATTTTTTTATTTTAAAATTTTCTGTACCTTTACCAGATATACATCATCTAACCAAACATATTCCATGCTTTTCTTCAATATAATAAAAATAAGAATGACCTTAACACCAAAATGCAGACACAAGAGTTTGTTTCCATTTCCTATCTCCCTATCTCCTTCCACTCAGCTCAGCATAGCTTTTTGTGCTCCCTATTTTCAACATTTATTTTCATTTTCTTCTTGCTCCTGACATATGTGTGGTAGAATCTGACAATTTTATAAGTTGCTTACAAAAAGAGAAGACTGCTTTTCTGAGGATGTCACTATTTGGAGTAAAATAAGCCACTTTTGCAATAAGAATTTTCTTGTATTTATTCGGAGGTTTCTATTCTTTTCCCTTATAGCTTGATAATAGCCCTGCTATTCTAACCCTTCAGTGAAACCATGTTTAGTACACAATTTGAGATATTTGTAGCATATATTGTTCTTCATATAAGAAGAGATTAGCTTTTAGCATCTAAATAGCTTCTCTTGAATTAGGAAAGAATTTCCACAATAGGAAAACTTCATGCGGAAATGTAATCAATGATGATTTTGTATAGGCTTTAGTAATTTCTTTGTTCTGAAGGTTTTTCTGTTTTGGGTTAGAAAGATAAAGGAACTGCCACCCTTTTCCAGTCATTATTTCATTTAATGCAAAAGCACTGATAATTACCCAGGGTATTGCTTGGTACCTTTTTAAAAATTCATTTTTAACAGACCTCTACCAACTAAGGATATCTCTCATAAAGATTTACAATGGCTTTGCTCAGTAGTATAATAAAACATAAAAATAAAAACTTATGAAATTTGTGACCAGACAGTCTTGATTGGAATCCTGTGTTAACTTAGGCAAATTGCTTCACTCTCTGAGCCTTTGAATCCCTTATCTGTAAAGTGAGAAGGTTGTGAAGTAAAATAAGATTACACATGTAAAATATCAACTAGTGCCTTGCCCGTAAATGGACCTAACAAGTATAAACGGGCTTCATTCTAAGAGATTTAAAACCTGCTTGATCCAGATAAAGAGAATAATGCTCATTTTGGAAATGTAAGAAGATACAGCAAATAAAGTCTATCACATTCACAACTCGATTAAGCGATAAGGAAATGCTTTTACTTGTGTAACAAAAAGTCCAGAGAACAGAAAGACTCCCAGTTTTGGATATCAAGGTTTCTGCTCAAATTCTGTGTGATTCCTTCTTCCTATCTCCATCCTCATGTTGTCTTTTTTGCCAAGCTACCACCCTCAGAGTCACAAGATAGCTGCCTGCAGGAGGGAGGACAACTCTTTTTATTTATTTATTTATTTTATTTTATTTTTTGCTCACAAGAGTGGGAGTTGAAAATGTCTCTCAGTCATGGCCTATTAGACTGTCCCTTTGATCTGATTAGGACATCAGATCTTGTGGCCATTACTGGACCAATAAGTTTGTTACTGGTCCAGTGGTGGCCAATATTTGTGGTAAATATTTTGTAGGTAAATAGGTATTGCCAATTTATAACCAGAAAGTAAGTGTCACAGGCTTGCTAGACCACACTGCTAAAAAGAATTGGAATCAGAAGGCAATTTCCTAATGCCAAATCCAGTGATCACAGGAGAGCCATACAGCTTTACTACTAGGTTTAAAGATAATAGATGATAGATGATAGATAGATAGATAGATAGATAGATAGATAGATAGATGATAGAAAGCTAGCTAGCTGATAGGCAGATGTAAGTATATATAAATATATATATAAAAAATTACTTTTAATAAAATCATTGTTGAAATCCTGTTACGTTTAATTTGCTTTACCTTTTCTTAAGAAGTTGACCTATATAGCTTAAATGTTCTGCAACCTTTTAGTTTTGCCAATTTCTGAAATATTTTTTCAAATGCTATTTAACTCATTTATAGTCACCTTTTCAAGAAAGTGATCTGTGGCTAAACATTTCTCTAGGTTTAAGTGGATCTGAGTCTTGTGTATAACACTCTTGTCAGTTCTCACAATTTATATTTGGTTCTCATCTTCTTGTCTTCATTTCTCTAGATAATGCTTTATAGCAGCAAAGCACTGCAGGTGAATTCCATTAGGATGCGTGTATTTTACTACCTCTGAGTTTTCTGGATGGGGACCCAGGTATATGCCATAGGGATACAGGAATAGCAACTGGATTAAGGATTTTACTCAAAGTAATTAATGGGTATTTTTCACAATGGAATGTTATACTAGATCCCTAAATAAGGGAATGAGCTTAAAGGTATTTCTTTTTTTTTTTTCTGAAATCAGTCCCTATCCCAGCAGTGATACCAGCACAGCACACAGAGCCTTTCCTTGAGACACCAACTTAGTTTTATTCATATTGTGAAATATTCTAGATACTCAACAAACAATTTTCACTTGCTCTTTCTCTCCTCTCCAGAAAGGGTGACGGTATGCCTTCTCCTGCACTCATTATCAGGGAAGCCCATCGGGTTTCCCCAAGTTTCAATCTACACCTTCTAGATAACGCTTGACCTGCTGCCCAACACATACTTTTGGTGCTACAAAAATATTAAACATAAGTTATATCCTCCTACCAAGGCTGAGAAGTTCTCTTAAATGCGCACAAAGTATGATGAGTCGGGAGGCGAGAGGCCTGTCCTTAGAATCAAAGGTAGAACTCCCATAGTAGAATGCAGATAGGAAGCAATTAGTAAGTTCTACCTCTAGACTTTTGAAGCTAAACTGTAGCCATCTTACCAGAGGGACAAACAAGTCAGATACTTCCCATTAAGATAAGACTGATTATGGACACCCACAGCCCAATAGCATCATAAGGTTTCTGTTCAGTTTACTTTTATTTTACAACATGCAGAAATTTGAGACTAGGTTAATACAAACCCCGTATGTTTGCATTTGGGTTCATTTCCCTCAGGAACTCTATCCCACTGAAATACAAAATCTTAGGCATTCCAAGTTGAGTCAGCAAAAATATGTATGGAGAAGAAATTAACTAAAATTCTCAAGACTGACTTTATTTAGAGTAAGAGAAAACTAAAATGGTTTGCTTTCTCATCTCATGTGTCTACCAGAAGCTTTGTCTGTCCTAAAAGATCCTTAACTTCTAAGTGGTTTCATGTTTACTAAATGAATAAAAGAAAGACAAATTTTAAAAAGTAATTTAAACCTGTTTGACAAAGTGCTACAAACTCCCCACATGACAGCTAATTTCTAATGAAATTTTATGTAACTACTCAGGGTAGGGTGGAAGAATTAACAAAATTTATATTTTAAGTTCACTGTGATTTTATGGTGTATAATTTTAACCTGGTTAATTGCATGCGTGTATTTATGACCTAAGAATCACCCACTGGAAACAACAAAAGAATGAAGAAATACAAAGCCACTTACCTAAATGAAATTAAAATAATGAGTAAGCTCAATCATATATAAGAAAAATAAGAGTTATAACTAAAATATACACAGATATAAATGCATACTTTTACTCCTTGTATGAAATCAGAAATTCCTTGTAGTCATCCTGTGTTCTTGCACAGTGTAGCACAAAGTTGAAATTATTCTTTCTCTAGATTGCTCGTTGCTCGAGTTTAAGAGATCTTGATGCTCTGGAGTCCCCTGATCCCTGGCTAACAGATTCTTTTCTTCCTGAAGCTTGGGCTGCAGCTTTATTTAAAAAAGAAAAAAGAAGAAGAAGAAGAAGAAGAAAGAAAAGAAGGGAGGGAGGGAGGGAGGGAGGGAACAAGTAGACATATAGAAAGGGAACATCCTTTCATGCAATAACCATGAAAAGAGTAGTGACAGGAAAAAGAAGTCAAAGGAGAATATAAAATTAGCTAGGCAGAGAAAATAAATAATGACATGTAGAGACAAGAGGTGTCATGTGGTTAGGGTATCATCACACCCAGCCAAAGACCCTCAGGAACACACCTGTAGTTGAAAAGTTGGGTTAATTGCTTCTTGCAACATGAAAGCATACATATCATGGGGAATTACAGGGTGTTTCAGTAAGGGGGTGTTAGGATTTATACAGGATTTCGGTTTGTGTTAAGTGTGTTGGGGAATAGTATAAGAATACGGGGCTTTGAGCTCGATTAGATGCCGCCAGAAAGTAAGAGTAACTCTATAACTGGTTACCTTAAAGGGGGTAAGACCAAGCAAGACTAAAGCTGTTGCTAGTAAAGAAGCAAAATCTGGTCGTTTATATTATCCAGCATGGGAATGTCTGGTCATTTTTCAATTTTGATGATGTTCATGTTTTTATCCATTTTTTAGACATGATTATGGAGTGGTCTTGTGTTGATTAGCTCTGCCTTGGTCAGAGGGACTTTGTCTGATGTTGATGTCCTATGAAATTGTTTACATTCAACAAGCCTTATCTGTGGGAACCAGGACAGCTGGTAGCAACGCCAAGGTCTGAATGACAGTAGCAGACCAGCTCTGAGATATCAGGCATCTCTTTTCTTTCTTAGGAGGAGGCACACTAAAATCAGGGTAAAAGAAAGTGCAAAGAAAAACAGCTAATACTTATTTATTTAACAGATATTATGTGCCAGACAATATTTATTTATTTACTTACTTACTTATTTAATATATGCCAGACACTATGCTAAATGCTTTATGTGCATGATTTAATATTCCTAAGAATCCTATGAAGTACTATTTTAGTAAGCATGTTCCTAATGAGGAAAATAAGGCTTAGAGGAATAAAAGTCACTTTCTTAAAGCAGCTTAGCATGTAAAATGTTGGGATTAGAATCCTAGGCCTCTCAGATTTAAAAGCCAATGTACCTTATAAAAGAAAATGAATATGAACATAACATCAGTATGTTAAGAGATAAACTTCTCCATCAAACTATAAGATGCACGAGGGGAGAAAAACTGCATTTTTCATTTCTGAGTTTTTTCAGATCAACCAGATCAATGACTCACCTAAAATGGTGCTTAATAAACATTGAATGATCCGTGAAATGGATGATGGATGAAATGATGGATGGAATCAAAAGTTCACACTTAATCAGGATGATGACTATTTAAGAAAATTTTATTCTGTGTCCCATAAAGTAGAAAGAAATCTTAGAATATAATAAACTAATAACAATTATTCAACTTTTGGATTGCGTGTGAGTTTTACAACTTCCACATATATATTCTTAAAGGTAGATTATTATCTGAATTTCCACATGAGAACATGGAAATTCAAGTATGTTAAGTCCTCATCCAAGATTACATCACTAGCAAATGACCAAACATGGCCTTGACTCTTGGCCTCCAACCTTTCAGACCAGTGGACCATGCTGCAAACTGTAAGCCAAAAGTTTAGATGTCCAGTGAAGCATTTTGTTCTCTATGTGTTTAATAATACATAATATGTGTGTAAGACTGGGAAATACTATGCAAATGCTTTTAGAACCACTGTCCCACTATGGCTCTGGAATCCAGCTCCGGACTTCCACAGCTGAACTCAAACCCATATAAGTCAGTTGATGAGCTGCTCACTTCTAGTTTGCCTTTAACATTCCTCCTATCTGTACATACTTGATAGAGCAATATTTAAATATTTATATGAGTTTACAAAACCAGAAGAAATTATAGGCTATGTTGTTCTCATTTTAAATGAGACTTCAAATAACATAATTATCATTTTCATTTTTTACCCATAGGTATGATTTTTAAAGCTCATATCTGACCTTGAATAAAGCAATATACATGATATTAATCTGTTACTGCAAATATCAGTCATATTTATCAGGTTGTGGATTTTAATTAACACCAATAAAAGTCATTAAAAAATGGGCTGGCTGCTCATGATCATTTATTTACATCTAATAAAAGGTTTGTCTATGGAATTTTCTAGTCAGGTCATATGCCTTTAAATAGACAGGCAAAACAGAGAAATATAATATTCTGTTGACAGGTAAATGTGAATCAATCTGGTTTCATTCAAAGAAAATAATCAAGCTCTTTTCAAACAATATAAAATGCAAAATGATTGCCTGTTGGAGAGGGGGCCCTTATCAGCTTCTCTTCTCAGAGAAATGATTGCCCTATTCGAGCTGGAGAAACACATGCTGCCGCTTATCTTGTGACTTCTCTGCAGTCTCCAATATTTATTAACAGTTGATTTTCTGTAGTCATTCTTTTTTTCCCTCTTCCCTCCTTCAGTGTAAATTAGTTTTCCCAGATCTACATCTAGCCTTCATTTTCTTATCAGTCTTGCAAAAGGATGATTAGTTCATTATTGGTTTTGAAGAGTCTTTCATATTAAGTGGTGCAGCTCTGGTTTCAGGCAGACATTTAACAGACTCCTTATTTGTTTTATTCTTTGTCTAATCATCTTAATTAAAGCCCCCTGAGACTGAGTCTTTTGTAGTAACAAATAAGAATAAAGGGAAATTATGAATTGTTGCTTCCACAGAAAATGCAGTGTTCATCAGGAATTCCTGGTGAGATTCTAACAGGGTAGACTTCAAACATGTGAAAACAATTGTACTCACCCGTGAAAAACCTTTTCATAACGTGCACCTTGGTCTTTTAAGTTTCTTATTACACTAAAACCTAAGTAGTGTTCCTTTTGGGGGGTTCAAATTTTACTGTATTATCCTAAGGCTATCCTATGATTTTTCAGCATGAGTTTATTTTTTCATGTGAGAATTGCACTCTTGGTGTCTCTCAAATACTTTCTAATTTTTTCTTGCAGTTTTTTCATCTTTGCTATATAGAATTTAACATTAACTCTCTGATTTACTGAACAGAAACTGTCCTGGATTCCTGATACTGAATAGCTATGGGAAAAGAATAGGTGTCTTGCCCTCATTTTTAGATTCAGATGATTCAAAATAGCTTGAAAGCCCTAGTACCACACTGACCCTATGCTCCTTTGATCATATTTTGATAAGTTTTTTTCCAGGAGCAGTACAAGAATTGGGTTAGCTATTTAAGCAGAAGTCAGCCTATATTGGGGCAACATATAAATATAGCCCATGTTTTTCCTTAACGTACAAATCAAGTTTTCTGATATCTATAAAAATCAAAGAGGTACAAATACCTAACTTCCAAGAACCCTAAATCCTCATCACTGTTATATTTTTAATTATACTTATTTAGACTTAGAAATCCTTTCCCATATCTATGTATCTTTGATATAAATAATTGATTCAAACAACTAAAATATAAATTCATTTCTTATATGGCTTTGGATTTGCATATCCACTAATAACATACAACCATATTGCAATGCTGCAGTAAAGAAAAAACTAGGCCTTGCACATGCCGCTGTGACCTTGGATCTCCCCGCACCCAGCCATGGTCAACGCCCCCCTGTTCTTCGACATCCCGACATCGCTGCCACCTGTGAGCCCTTGGGCCACATTTCCTTCAAGCCATTTGCAGACAAAGTTCCAAAGCCAGCAGAAAGCTTTCATGCTCTGAGCACTGGGGAGAGAAGATTTGGTTATAAAGATTCCTGCTTTCACAGAATTATCCCAGGATTTATGTACCAAGGTGATGACTTCAGACACCATAATGGCACAGACAGTAAGTCCATCTACAGGGAAAAATTGGATGATGAGAATTTCATCCTGAAGCACGCAGGCCCTGGCATCTTGTCCATGGCAAATGCTGGACCTAACACAGATGGTTCCTAGCTTTTCATCTGTACTGCCAAGACTGGGTAGCTGGATGGCAAGCATGTGGTCTTTGCCCAGGTGAAAATGGCGTGGATGTTGTGATCGCCATGGAGCACCATGGGTCCAGAAATAACAAGACCAGTGAGAAGATCACCATTACTGACTGTGGACAACTCTCATAAATTTGACTTGTGTTTGACTTAACCGCCAGACCATTCCTTTTGCAGCTCAGGAGAGCGCCCCTTCACCCCCATCTGCTTGGAATGTCCTATAGTCTTGGTGCTCTTTTCGCAGCTCATTAGGCTCCATCTTTTCCTTACCCCTTCCAAGTCCAGCTGGACTGCAGAGTTAAGTTTATGATTACGAAATAAAAACTAAACAGCAACAACAACAAAAAAACTAACATGTTGCCTTCACCTTCAGCTATGGTTATCATTTGGCTTTTCTGACATGATGTTAAATGTGTTTGTCCTATCGGTATGTTATACTTATATAGGGAAATACAAAATGTGTTCATTATCTGTTGCTCCATAACAGATTATCACAAAACATAGCATCCTGAAACAAGAAATTGTTGTTATCTCATAGTCCCTGTGGGTTATAAATCAAGGTGGGTTAGCTGTGTGCCTTTTGCACAAACTATCTCATGAGACTGAAATCAAGGTGTCCGCCAGGACTGGGTCATTTCAAGGCCTAAATGGAAAAGGATATTTTTCAAGATATACCAGCATGGCTTTTGACAGGGCTCAGAAGATCCACTTTCAAGCTCATTCACTGACTGTTAACAAGCCCTGGCTGGTATAGCTCTGTGGATTGAGTGCAACAAGCCTCAGGTACTTTCTTATATAAGCCAGAGACATCAGTTCTGTACCACGTAGGTCTTTCCATAGGTCTGCTTACCACATGGCAGTTTACTTTCCCTAGACCAAGTGCTGTAAGAAAGAACAAATGAAAGCGGATGAGCAAAAAGGAAGCAAAGATGTTTTTAAAATCTAATTTCATAGGCAACCTCCCATCACCTTTTGAGCATTCTTTTTGTTAGAAGCAAGACACTAGATCTAGCCCACATTCACAGAGAGGGAATTACACAAGTCCATAAGTGCCAGAAGACAGGGATCTGTGAGATCCATTTCAGAAGCTTTATACCATCATCCACCCTGTGCACCCAAATGGTTCATGTCCCTCCCACATCTAGTCCCCAATCTCACTTTATCTTTATATAGATTGCATATGAATCTCAGTCCATTGGAATAAGTCAGGAAATGCTAGGTTACGTTGTTGCAGTAACACCTCTAAAATTTGATGATGTAAAAAAACGTAGTTTTATTTCTCAGTCATACTTCCTGTCCATCGTGACTGTGCTAAGATTTCTTCTTGTGTTAACCTTGCTCTAGAAGCCTCCAATATCACTGGGGTGGAGGGAGGGGAGAGGACATCAATCACCGGCAGTTAAATGTTCTACATGGGAGTGATACATGTTAGTGCTCCTCAAACAGCAGGGCCACACTAATTTTAAGGGAAGAAGAAAGTGCATTTCTATCATGTACCCAACAAGAACAGGAATATAAATATCAATGAACAGCCCCAAACACTAACAAAGTGGGTAAATTATATAATTCAACTCTACCTAAGTTCATACCAAAATGATTACAGGCCAAATTTTGATATTTAACTCATTCCACAAATATTTAACAACTACTATTATATACGAGGCTTATGCAAAATGCTAAAAACTAAATGCAAAGAACAAAGCAGTTCTGCCTTACCTTCTGATTTCTCAATATAGTGGGCAAAGTGATAAGTATATAGATAAGTGCAGAATAGAAATTATTATAAAAATGTTGTTTAAGACATACTAGAGGCACCTCACACAGATTTGAAGAGACAGATTAGAGAGGACATCTTGGAGTAGATGGACTCTGATGAGTTCTGATAGATGTATAGAAATAGGCCAGGTAAAGACAGTCAAAACAAGTTTTTAAATTTTTTTAAGTAAGATGAATATATGATGGTTATTTTCCCAGTCACAAGGTCTGATTCTTCTGCATCTGTGGTTAACAACTGCCTTAGCTAATCAAGTAACTGGGCAACTGTGCACCTAGACTTCCTCATCTGTGAAATGAGGTTTAATTAGATGTTGTCCAAGATCTCTTCCAACAATAAAATGCTATGATTATTTCTGGCTCTAGAGGATATTTTTCTCAAAACCACCTTTTATAGGATAATTATAAAATAATTATCCTATAAAACATTGTCTTACTAAAAAAGTTCAGTCAACACCTATGGGAAATCATACTACCTGAAAATAGTGGAATTGTATTTTCATCTCTTCTGAGATACATGCTCAAAATTGATCACAAAAAGAAGAATTAAGACATAGTTTAAAATATAATGATATGAAATGGTTCTTGATGGCAAACTTTTACTCTTGTGATGTTTCATCTTTAATGTCCACCACCCTAGACATTTCTAATAATTTTCATACATAAAGACACAATTTATATTCTATGTGTTGGCTTTGTTGATTTGCTTGTGAAAAGACTCCAACTGCCTCCCTCTCTGCCAACATGCACACAAAATTTATTTTGCACTGAAATCCTGTTGCTAAATTGATTTTCACCCTCCTAATTTCACTAGATAGCATCCTCTTCATTAGACTTATCAACCCTTCACAGATCTTCCTAATTTCATGGAAAATCTTGGGCAGCCACATTCAAGTCATCACCACACACAACACAACCATCATTTTCTACCAGTCATCTGAGCCCTGGCTCAGGAGTCTTCCCTTTTCCAATTCAAATCTTCATTCCCAATCTCTTTCATTGCTCTAACCTAGACTTTCAAAGCCATTATCCCTACAAAGTATTGGCTAAGACGTGATACACTAGGAATACTTATATGTTTCAGGGAGTATAATTGCTACAACCACTTTGGAAAACAGTTTGGCATTATCTACTGAGCTTAAACATATGTGTACCAGATGATCCAGCAATTTCACTTCTCATTATATACAACATGTGTACCAAGAAATATCTACAAGAATGTTTATTGCAACCTTAATTATAATTGCTCTAAACTGGCTATGAGCTAATGTCCATCAGCAATAGAACGGATATATAAATTATGGTATATTCAGATGATATTTGACAAACTGCAACATGAATAAAGTCAATAAGCAAAATGTTAAGTAAGAAGCCAGACACAAAATAGTGTAATGCATGATTATATAGTGGTTGGGAAAAGTAGGTTTACAGTTTTAAGTACATGAAACAGAGTTTATTCTTGTATTATTCATTTATTAATTATTGTATTATTTATTATTATTATTGATCTATTGTTGCTCAGCCATGTTAAAAATCAAGATAATGTTTGTTTATTTTGATGAACGGCAGAATGATGAAGTACATGAAACAGAGTTTATTCTTGTATTATTCATTTATTAATTATTGTATTATTTATTATTATTATTGATCTATTGTTGCTCAGCCATGTTAAAAATCAAGATAATGTTTGTTTATTTTGATGAAGGGCAGAAATGGGTTTAGGAGGGAGTATGAGAATTCTGTAGCACTAGAAATATTCTATATTTTGAGCTGGGTGAAGGAAACCCTGACATTGCTTTTGTATTTCATTTTTTATGTACTTTTTTATAAGTGCACTGTGCTTTGATTTAAAAAAATAATATGAAGGACTTGGGCTTCCAAGAAGTCCTGCTCATTTTTTTAAAGGGACCATGTGGAAACACACAAATCTTAAAAATAAATAAATAAATAAAACTTCATTTTTTAGCGATGAGAGGCACAATTGATTTCCCAGTTTTCATATCCTGCCATATGTGTTATGAAAATCTTATACTCCAGTAACCTTCATCATTGTAGAATATTTTTCCTAAGGTTCTTTGTCAGTTGTAACATAGTATAAAGTAGGATTTGTTGTTATTTTAGTTAACTAAACTCTAAACCACTCAGTCTATTAAACACACACACTCATAAGATATGACATTGGAAAATGAGCAGAAGGAAAGAGTTGGGGTAGGGGGGAGAAGGAAAGTAATGAAAGAAAGATATGAAAGATATGCTACTTAAGGGGTCTGATATGTCTGGCCAAACAAAGCTTAAACATGTACTCTCTCCCCTATCTATCCTGGCTTTCTACTGTATGATTTACATATGAAATAGGGACTTGACTATTTTGCAAAATAGGTACTTTTATATTTTCCTTGGTGTTTACTTACCTAAGGTTGTTTATCTAGTATAAACTTGAATCTATGAAAATTTAACAATGACTAAAGTAAAACGTGCAAAAAATTTAAAATAAAGGAGAACAAAAGCCTCTTGAAAAGGTCACGATTGCTTGGGCTAATGTAGAACCTGTTTTAAAATGACATGCTCTTTTGATAATCCAGATTTTCTTTCTTTTTTTTTTTTTGTTTGGCGCTTTAGAATAGGGTTGGTAATAGGAAGAAATGCCATTTGAAGAAAACTTTTTCCTGATTTAAATAGAATTATTTAAAAAAATCACATTATTGCATATAAATTAAATTTCAGGTTTTCTATGGAAATATTTTTTGTTTGAAGTATTTTTAATTAAAAAATGCATATTACATATAATATGGTCATGAGTCATTAATAAAATTTTGAGTTTTCACATTATAGCAGAGGGGTTGCCAAATAGGAAAGATAAAAATTACACTGAAGAGGCTGAAAATATTTCTATGAGTCAGAATGTAAAATATAGATGATTTGACTCAAGCCAACACATTTATAAAGTAAAATAAAAGATGATACTTTTCTGACATAAAACATACTAAATAAAATGCTTCTTATGGGATTTTTATTTCAGAGTGGGGGCTGGGTTTATAACCAAAGTAAATGGAAACCTTCAAAGCTTCTGTAAATACAGGAATACCCCATTCTATTGTGCTTCACAGATATTGCTTATTTTATTTTATTTTATTTTATTTTATGTACAAATTGTAGGATTGGGGCAACCCTGCACCAAACCAGTCTTTATGGCACCGTTTTTCCAACAGCATTTGTTCACTTTGCATCTCTGTGTTACACTTTGGCAATTTTCACAATATTTCAAACCTTTTATTATTATTATATTTGTTTTGGTACTCTTCAATCAGTGATCTTTGATATTACCATTGTAATTGTTTTGGGAGCCACAAAACGTTCCCAAATAAAATAGCAACATTAATCCATAGATGTGTGTTCAAACATGGACCAGCCATTCCCCAGTCGCTAACATTCTGCTTGCGCCTCCATAGTCCCTGAGACACAACAATGTTGGAATTAGGTGAATTTATAACCCTGCAATGGCCTCTAAGTGCTGAAGTGAAAGGAAGAGTCACATATCTCTCACCTTAAATCAGAAGCTAGAAATGAATAAGCTTAGTGAGGAAGACATGATGAAAGCCAAGAGAGGCTGAAAGCTGGGCTTCTTGTGCCAAACAGCCAAGTTGTGAATGCAAAGGAAACCATGTTAAAGGAAATTAAAAATGCTGCTCAAGTGAAAAAAGAAAAGAAAGTGAAACAGCCTTACTTATTTTTTTAAGTGTATTTTATTGATTGTGCTATTATTGTTGTCCCATTTTTTTCTCCCCTTTATCCCCCTCCACCCTGCACAGCCCCTCCCATCAGCATTCCCCACCCCTGAGTTCATGTCCGTGGTTCGTACAGATAAGTTCTTTGGCTTCTCCATTTCCTATCCTATTCTTAACCTCCCCCCGCCTATTTTATGCCTATCAATTATGCTTCTTATTCCCTGTACCTTTTCCCCCATTCTCCACCCACTCCCTCCCTGCTGATAGCCCTCCATGGGATCTCCATTTCTGTGATTCTGTTCCTGTTCTAGTTGTTTGTTTATGCAGAAAGTTCTAGTGGCCCCTATAGAAAGAAGATAAAGCAACCACAACATCCCCTTAAGCCAGAGCCTAATGCAGAGCAAGTCTCTAAATCCCTTCACATCTATGAAGGCTGAGAGGGGTGAGAAAGCTGCAGAAGAAGAATTTAAAGCTAGCAGAGGTTGATTCATGAGGTTTAAGAAAAGAAGCCCTCTCCATAACAAAAGTGAAAGGTGATGCTGCAAGTCCTGGTATGTAGAAGCTGCAGCAAATTACTTAGAACATTTAGCTAAGATAGTTAATGAAGGTGGCTGCATGAAACAACAGATTTTCAATGTATCCAATAGATGATATAGTCTTCCATTGAAAGAAGATGTCATGTAAGGCTTCCACAGCTAGAGAGGAAAAGTCAAAGTCTACCTTTAAACCTTCAAAGGACAGCAGGCTGACTCTCTCTTTAGAGACTAACACAACTGGTGACTTTAAATTGAAGGCAATGCTCATTTACCTTTCTGAAAATCCTGGGACTCTTAAGAATTATGCTAAATCTACTCTTCCTGTGCTCCCTGAAAAACAAAGCCTGAATGAGAACACATCTGTTTTACAACATGGTTTGCTGTGTATTTGCCCACTTTTGAGAACTACTGCTAAAAAAAAAAAAAAAGAAAGAAAGAAAGAAAAAGAAAAGAAAAGAAAGGAACTCTTTCAAAATACTACTGGTCATTGACAGTGCAGTAGTATCTTGGGTGACAGTTGATCTGGTCACCCAAGATCTCTGATGGAGGTATCCAAGGACATTAATGTTGTTTTTATGCCTGCTAACAACACATCTATTCTGCAGTCCATAGATCAAGGAGTAATTTCAACTTTCAAGTGTTATTTAAGAGATAGATGCATTTTTTTAAGGCTATAGCTATCATACATAGATTCTTCTGATGGATATGGGCAAAGAAAATTGAAAACCTTCCAGAACAGATTCACCATTTTAGATGCTCTTAAAAGCATTCATGATACATGGGAAGAAGTCAAAATATCAGCATTAACAGGAGTTTGAAAGGTGTTGATTCCCAATCATCATAAGGGGTGCAAGACTTCAATGAAGGAAGTTACTGCAGATTTGCAAAAAATACAGAGAACCGAAATTAGAAATGGAGCCTGAAGGTGTGATTGAATTGCTGCAATCTCATGATAAAATATTAACAAATGGGAAGTTGCTACTTATGAATGAGCAAAGAAAATGATGTCTTGAGATGAACTCTATTCTCGGTGAATATGTTGTAAAGATTGTTGAAATGACAAGAAAATATTTAGAATATTGCATAAACTGAATTAATAAAGCAGTGGCAGAGCTTGAGAAGATTGCCTTTAAGTTCAAAAAAACTTCTACTGTGGGGGAAGTGCCATCAAATAGCATCACATGCTATAGAGACATCATTCATGAAAGGAGGGGTCAATCAAAGTGGCAAACTTCACTGCTTTCTTATTTTAAGAAATTCCACAGCCAGCACAGTCTTCACTAACCACCAATCTGATCAGTCAGCAGCCATCAAAATTAAGGTAGGACCTTCCACCAGTAAAAATATTATGACTCACTAAAGGCTCGGATGATGGTTAGCATTTTTTAGCAATTTTTTTAGTTAAGGTACATACATGGTATTTTTATAGGCATAAAGCTATTATTGCACAGTTAACAGGCTGTAATATAGTGTAAAAATAACTTTTATGTGAACTGGGAAATGAAAAAATTTGTTTGACTCACTTTATTGTGATATCTGCTTTATTGCAGTGGTCTGGAATCAACCCAGAACTATCTCCTAGGTATGCCTGTACTATAGTAGCTACCAGGCCAGATCACACATCACCATGGATTATTCTGCTCTCAAAAGTTACTGACTTTAGCTCTTACAGTTTTCTCAGCCACAAGTAGTCAAAACTTTGGCATAAATCATGGACATAAAAGAGCTCGTATTATTACAATGATTTTCTTATTGTTTGTTTCATTCTTTCACCCGTATCAGGCATATGACATTATTCTATTAGCTGGAAAATGCTCTCTTGGCTAAATCAATTTCCAAAAATCCATTTTCTTCTGCTTATGAGAATTTATTGTGCACTTTTCCCTAATCTTCAGAAAAGAAAACAAAATTGAAACTTAATAATTTGTACTTGAACTACAGCAGAAAGCTCAATTGACCTAAATACTAAGTATGACTTAGATAAAATTGATTTTTTAAATATTCCTGGCTGGTATTAAATATTTTCTCTTGTTTCCTCTCCTAGATCAACAGGTCATCAGATTGATATTTATACTCAGAAAGGAAAGATAGCTTCGTGAGGAACTGAGAAGTAGGAGAGTTGTGTTAATGTCTTGACCATTCTAAGAAATGGCTTCAACTGGAAAATCCATCATGCATTTGTGTGATACTGAAGAGACAAGTGCTTTGCCAGGGAGAATAATATGTTAACATTGTTGAGAGTGAACTACAGATTTATTACCATAAATACTTTAATATATAAAGATGCCATTCAGTATTAATCTACCTGAGTTGTACTATGCTTGAGGATTTTTACTTTAGGTTAAAAGCCACCTACATGCCATACAGAAGACTCTTCCTTTAATTAAGAAGAAACAAATAGGTCTGCCCATCTTCTCTATGTATTTTCTACTTAACGCTCAAAGTATGTACCTGATACTTTAGATTTTGCCAAAAAAGGATTAAATTTAACCAACACATGGAGGACAGTAAAAAAAAAAAAAAAAGAATGTAGGTGAGATTTATGAAGACACCTTTTAGAAGTGACCTCAAACAGGTGGTTGCTCCCAAGGAGTCAGTTCTTACTGTGGTTTCATCTGTAGGAATAATGGGAGAATGAAGCATGTCTGCAATAAACACATGGAGGCACTCTGACTGAGACTTGATAGTGCTTGTTGGATGTTTCTATTTTTGTCTAAACTTCAAAAACAATTTCATTGTACTATGAGAAGAGCAGAAGGTCTTGAGTTCTGTGATTGGTTATTGTTTTGAAAAGGAAAGAAAATTACCTTTCATTCTCTCTCCTTGGCATTAAATCCCCAGTGGAGGTTCGAAGGACATTTCAAATCACAGCAACTGCATAAAGGAAGTTTTAAGTCTGTTGTTCTGACTAAGGTTGTACAGCGTTCTCACCATCTTACTAAAAACTGCAAATAGAAGTCTACAAAAACTCTTTTGCAGAAATAATTTGATGCTTCCACTTGTGTCCAACTCCTAAGCAAACTCAGTTATCTACCTTTAAGGTTTTTACTCAAAAGCATTTTGAAGCCTGTGCTAGATGAAGCCTTGGATTTCACCCCAAAGGAATATTTGTATTTAGAATAGTATTTCCTATGAAAATCTCATCGTACACTTCATCCTATAATTCAAACTTTTAAAAAATAGAGAGACGGTCATGATGTGCCATATACTGTGTCGGGTTCAGCTAAAACCTGCAACAAGACAAAAACAGCCATTGTGAGGATACTGTTGTTTACAATCAAATGGAAATGATCAAACTGTCACAATCTGGGTAAGATAAGGCTGTAACAAACATCCAACATTTTTATTGCCTAAATAAATGAAATGTAATTCTCATTTCCATAAAACTCCAGTGCCAATATATGTTCCTAATCAGGATGGGGTGATAGATGGCCATTTTATTAACACTGTAGTATGAGCAGGCTTTATTAGTAGGGATGAGGGGTGATACTGAGACCTGTAGCTAAAGGACCAGGTTTTTGCTCTTACGCAGCTTTTCTCCTCTACGCCCTTAGGAACTCTACCTATAGATATGAAATATCAAAGGAAGGATCATGCACAAGATGTTTTTAAGCCAGGCCTGAGAGTGGCATGATACGTATCTACCTGTATTGCATTGTGAAGAATTTAGTCGCATGCTCACAATTTTCTACAAAATGTAGTCTGGCTCAGTAACAGGAAGAAAGGGAAACACTTTGATGAACAAATAACCAGTTTCCGTGACACAAGCTAATGTGATAATATGAGATAAGGAAGTACACAGAGACACCGCAGCATCGAAGAGCTACACCTAATAAAACGTGGAGGGGACAAGATGTCAAGGCAGGCTTTCTGCATGGGATGGCAGCCTCCCTGGAAACTGAAAGAGAAATGCATTGATATGTGAAAGAGTTGACAAAAGCGGTCTAGACAGAAGGAAACAATTCTGGAAACAAACAACAATCATTAAGATAGACTTTAAACTTTGTAAAACAATTCCATGGTGGAATTAAAACATAGTGCCTTTTTATATGTTTCAGAGGTGTGGAGTTCAGAAAATTCTAATGAGATTTTTTTTACATAAATGTAAGACTTAGAAGAGTTTTCATTCTTCCCTATTAGCTAGTTGGAGGAGGAGGAGGAAGACAAGGATTTGCTTTAGCCTGGCTGCCAGTGCTTAAGTGATTCCCTTAACATCTTATGGGGCATCAAGTTGCATAAAGACCAAAAAAAATGGGAATTTTGAAATGCATTGGATAATTTCAGAAAGCCACAACATAAGACATTCAGTAGACTTGATGAAATAGGTGTTGTAAAAAAGCAACTTAGCCACTTTTGCTAGACATGAACACCTGAATTCAAAATTTTAATGGTCAATATCCATAGCTTTGTAGCATGTGAAGAAATGTCCCTGTGGGTTTTTGACATTTCACTATTTAAATTAAAGATTGTATCACAAAAAATTTATACCAGCTTCTCTTTAACTTTCTTGTTTTTCCTTCTCTCTGTCTCATTCCCTCATAAAAAAAGGGTGGGGAGAGGAATTGCAGAAATTCAGTATCTTGAAGAAAATTGAGGGTTTGGAATACTTTTTAAAATACTTTTTGTTTATTTTCTAATTAGGCTCTGAACTTCCTGAGGCCAGGAACTGTATCTGAAAATACCCGCAGTGACAAACACAAGGTAAGTCTACAATGCATCTTAACCCTTTCCTCCTTTGGGTCCTAGCACCTAATACAGTGCCTGACATATACTTGGCACTCAACAAACACTGGTCAGGATGTTTGGACAGATGCATAGAATAGCCAAACATTATATTCTCTTCACCTGGCATTCCTCTTATAAAATGTACTAAGAATGAGTTTTTCTTAACAATGGATGACCAGCTCTTCTTTTACAAATAGGATTACCACATACTCAAACAAGTGGAATAACAAGAAAATGGCCTGTCAATGAAGGATTTATTTTCCAGTTCTGAATCATGAATATGTGGGAAATCTAACAATGGGTTAAAGTTTTCAGCTGGAGTAGCAGATGTCTATAGATTTAAATGTTGATTGAATTTAGCTGCTGCTGCCATGAAACTATTAGCCCTCGGCAGTGGTCTCGCCTACGTACTTTATTTTGATTCTTCTGGAAGCTACAAAGCTATTTATTGTTAATGAGGGAATAAAGTGAGAAAACAGATTAGCAAATAGATTAGCAAATTTTAAAATGTTTAATCTCTGTTAAACAGTAGCAGTTATGTTATGCATTTAGCTCTCACTGCTTTGCAACAAATATTTTGCTATTAACACTACTTTGTTACATATCCTTTGTCTAAGATAAACATTTCATCAACCATGATAATACTTTTTGATAAAATTCTGTACCAAGAGTATTTTTTTCTGGTTTACTGCAGCTTAATAGTGCGCTTCTAATCTTAAAATGATAGTTCCTTGAAAAAAGTAACTCCTATGGTTTCTAAGATTTTTGATCTATTTCCTCCCCATTTAAACTACTATCTAGTAAAAACCAGTGTATATAGAAAACATACACAAAGTTCCTTTAGAAACCAAGATGCTTTTGAAATCAAATTAGATAAGAATTAAACAAACAAACATGAGCAATAAGGCGACTGTAGTAAATTTATTTTAGGCTCTCAGGCTATTTCCCCTTCAGTTTCTCGTTGTTTCTATTTTACATATTGTGATTCAGCTTACCATCATCATAAAGCTTTCTTGGATACCTCCAAACAAAATGATATCTTCTTCTAAACTTCTATGTGTCTTTGCTCATAACTCCCATAAGAATTGAATCATTCTGTTTTATGGTTCAGCAATTTGTATAGGATCAGCTTCCATTTTCTGAGCACATTATACTCCAGAGTTAATTTAAAAACAAGTTTTTATTTTTTTGAAGTCCAAAGTACTTATTCCCATAGAACTAATAATAGACATGATGTTTCTATTTTCTTTTAAGTTCTATTGCTGTCTGATCTAGTGCCTATAGAAATATTTCAAATATACCTCCATTGATGAGATTGCTTCTTCAAGCAAGACACATTAATTCTATTATAAGGGGCAAAACACATAGATTCTAAATCTAGACTTTGGATTCTCTGCTACTTACTAGCTCTTTGATCTTAGACAGGTTACTCAAATATGTTTATCTGAAATGTCTCAACTTGTAAATAGAGAATACTACCTACTTCCTATGTGTGTTGTGAAGATAAATATATTCACATATGAAAGTGCTTTAGAACAGTACCTGTTACAGTAGGGGATATATAGGTTAGTTTATATATTTTATCACTATGATTTTATTAAAACTTGGAGTATGAGGAGCTGAGATGGCCACACATAGCATGTTTAAAAGTGAAAATATGCAATATATTTTAGAAGTTTGCCTTCTAGAGACAGATAAATGCTTGAATCCTAGAACACCAGTCTCTCGTGGTCTGAAAACACATAACTACCCATTCCATAGAATACAGATAAAAAGCTTTTCTTTTTCTTTTTTCTCCTTTTGGTCTATATGTGTGCCATGATAAGTAAAAATGGAAACAGAATACTCTAACCATATTCATCTCATCACAAAATGAAATGAAAGTAAAAGTAAGAATGGTTATCTTGATATTATTTATTGAGCCCTCGGAAGGTGCCATGCACAGAGCGACGGGCTCTATGTGCAATCCTTATGTCCTCCCACGACAGCTACAGATGAAGAAACTGATGGTCAAGGAGGTCAAGGCCTCTCACACCCAGTGAGCATGAGAGCAAGAATTGCTAATTCAACCTTTCTGACTTTGAAACCATATTTCCACCCTACCAAATCCAATGCTCTGAATCAGGTCCAAAAATATTTTTCAGATTAATATTTACATACTTCAATGTCTTTTCAGGGGTTGCTTTGCCACTTAACAAATCAACTTAGGTCTTTCCAGTCCTATCTTTTCCATGTTGTCTACAAAACTATCCTAAGACATATTGTCAAACAATTGGATAAAGCCTAGCATAGTTTTTTCCCCTGTACACTTATTTCAGTGGATAATATTTGGTCAGTATTCCCCAAACTGTCTTCTCCATTTGTCTGAGATCACCAGCTCACTCAGCAGTGTTGCTTTAGTACACTACCTTAGAATTTTTTTCCCCCTTTGTGGCCCATGACTGTTCTATCACCACCAGTCATGAATGCAGACATCTAACTCTAACATAGGACAAAATGTTAAATTTCTATTCTTACCAAAGAAAAGACAGCTTTCTTATTTAGTGTATTTTTTATCCCTTCAGTATACTTAAGCTTTATTTTTGGTATGCATATTATGTACAAAACATATTGCACAAGCACTTTCATTTACTTTTCATTGTATATATCTGAGGTCTATACTTTAATTATCTCCATGTTAGAATGAGGGGACTGAGAACTAAAGAAAGTAAATATTTTGCTGAAATTTACACAACTAGTAGTAGTATCAAGATATGAACCTAGGTAAAACTTCAAATATCATAATTGCCCCTGTTTTGAGATGATACCTGACTGCTTTTAGTTGAGAGAACAAAAACCATCTAACTAGGTGGCAAAAGCATAAGGCTTCCACTATCCTGCCAGTTACTTCTTAAGTGTCTAGACTGTGAACTTTTTGAAAGGAGTGTCCATGTCTTCTTGTCTTTGTATTCCTCCCACTGTCTAAAAGAGTACATCGACACCCTGGACAATAAATGGATAAATGAGATCACTGTGGGACATCTAAGATACTGTTAATGATTAATATACTAACCTATAATTAAAGGCTCAAACATTTTGCCTTCAGCCTATTAACCAAGTTTACTTAATTTGGTTAAATGAGCTGTCTCTTTCATTTATTGTCATCGTCACTTTCCATAATTGGATCAAGCTAATGCTAGCCAGAAAATGCTAAAACATCTGAATCTGGAAATTCAAAAATATGTGGGGTGAACATAATATTATTGTTTGTTTCATAGCCTAGTGTTTTGCTTATTCTGCAAAGTGCAGTTTAGTTTCTTGTTTACGGTGACATTTGATTATATGCTGTGCAATATCATGTTTTAATGTAAGGACCAATGCCAATGCCTATAAATAGTTCACATTAAGTGTAAACTTCTAGAATTTTGGTTAATGCTTGGCATTTCATCAATTTAGAAAGTCAGAAATACTAAGTTTTCTTTATCTGATTTTAAGAATTGTTTATAAAGTTCGACTGGCACTGTTTTGGAGAAACAAACCAGATTTGCTTATGATGCCATCCTGAGTTCAGCTATTTTTAGTAATTAACAGTACACATAGAAGGGACATATTCAAGTCTGTACTAGAGATTTTTGATTACAGTATTAATTTGACAATTCCAGGTAAATAACAAGTTAATCTAATTAAAGGAAGGTTAATTGTGTGTGCAGACTGTATGGCCAGAAGAAAACTCAGCAGGATGTTCTCTGAATATTTCTGCTTGAGAGAGTTGTGTTTTTTCATTCGGGAGTAGTAACCAAAACTTCCATATTATACACATAGCATTTAAAGGAATTATTAAAATGATTTAATACCATAAAAGTGTAGGAAAGGTAATATGTGTAATCTAATGACTTGTATGGGGATTAACTAAATGCTTTCCAGTTTCAAAAGTCTATGATTATAAGAGTCTCCCATGAGTAGACTTAGAGGTTGATTCTGTATGTCTACATTAGTATGGTCAGAGAATATTAGAAATAAAATATACCTTCAAGACTCCAGGCCATGTATTGCATATGACAAATGTAGGCCTAGAGAAGATAAATGGCCTGCCTAAGATCAAATAGATATTTAGTAGTGCATCTGTGACTCGGGTGTTTTCAGTCGGCATTTAAAACATATCCACCAATGGGAAAAAGGAAGGAAGGAAGGGAGGGAGGGAGGGAAGAAGGGAGAAAGAGAGAGAGGAAAGGAGGAAGAGAAGGAGGACAGAAGGAAGAAAAGAAAAGAAAAAAGAAATTAATACCTAAAGATGAGATAAGTTCACATAGTTCAGTCCTCTTTTGGAAACTTCCTCATGACATACAGTCAACCTGTTTCTGATTAAAATTATACATGAACCTCACTTTTATTATTGGAAAGAAAAGTTTTATATTAATAGAAAATCTACCTGACTATATTTCTTCCTTTAGTCTTCTGTTATCTATACAAAATATCCATACCTCATTCAGCCATTCCTTTTATGACATTACTTTCAAATATTAAATCTTCTGATGCCTCCTCCTAGCACATCAATAAAATGTTTCAGGTTGATGCCTAGAATTAAACACAGTATAACCAATGATTCTGGACACTACCATAAAAGTGGAAAAGCTACTATTGACCCTTGGTCTAACCACTGTGTTTTTGGCTTATTAAGTTACTTGTGCCTTTTGCATAGCATTTTTTACATACAGTACTATAAATAGGGGGATTATATATCGATATTTAACTTGGCTTATTTATTTTTAATTATTTATAAGTCAAGGTTGATAGGATTAAACGTAACTGTTTGCTATCATTATCATCATAATTATCAAAAAGTCTACAGTTTGGATTGAGCTGCTGAAGAAAGCCATGATGATAAAATAAAAGAATCTAAGTCTAATTGGAAGTCATAATGACACAAAAATAAAACAAGAAGTATAAAATATATTATAAGCTAGTTGTTTTATATACATGATAACACATCTGCCATTGAAAAGGAGGAAATTGGAGATTCATCTATAACAGATCACTCAGAATTAAGTTCAAAATGATAGCCTGGTGAATAAATAAATAGATAGATATAGAGCAATAGATTAGATGATGACAGATAGATAAACATAGATAGAAGATAGATGATAGATTAGATGTAGATAAATGATAGATATATAATAGATGATAGATAGATAGATGATAGATGATAGATAGATAAAAAGTGGTGCTTTTTTGTGTGATCTCCAGAATTGGGACCTAAGCTATAACCATTGCATTTGGCTCCGTATTTCTATGAGTTTTTGCTAGTATCTCTTCTATTTATTAAATATTCAGTGGGTGAAGATAGGGGCCTAGGATGGCCTATGCTGAACATGAGAGAGTTGCTTGTGTCAAGGGCAATGTATGAGAAGGAAGTAGCAAAGCCAGAGCAAACAAGAAGGGTAGTGTTCCCTAAAGCAGGCAGGAAGTATATTTTGAGCCCTAAATTATAAGAATTGTTAAAGCTATCTCTTGTACATTTTAGAAATATGACTTATATGATTTTATATAGTTTATTAACAAAGATTTTAGGGGTTAATTATTCTTGTGGTCTATGGTGTAGACCTAAAGATAATATTTTATAAAAATCTCATTTTTAAAAACCTTGAGCATGTAAAATGATTCCAAACTAAAAAAAAAAAAAAAAAAAAAAAAGACTTTTGAATCTAATTTCAGGTTTTCCTATGCAGAATCATATTTTTAAATCATATTTTAAAAGATCCAAAATCATCTATAGTTATTGAATGAAATTATGAAATATGTAATATCTTCTGCTGGAAACAGCTGTCTGCAATTTACCTGAGATCTTAATATTATTGCAAATTAAAAACATAAAATGCCAAGAGAGGACTGTGTGTTTGTACTATTTTCTTCTCAATCACAAGGATTATGCTCCTAAAAATCCTTGAGGCAGATAAATGCACATATTAGATATATGTAATTTATAAAAGTATACTTGCACCAATAAAATTTTGTATAAATAATTTTATTTTGATTAAAAGTAAGTATTATAAACACATAATTGTGATAATTTGTATATTTTAAGTAAGTAATTGTAGGTATGTACAAAGTCCTTTTCTCATTCATCTATTTATTGAATTAACCAGTCACATAAAATTAACCCTAGGTGATGGAGACACAAAGATGAAAATAATAAATGTTACCTCCCCTCAAGGAGTTCATAATCTATTACACAGAAACAACATAAAAGCAAATAAGTATAGCAATATTTTGTAGTACTCTTTAAGGTAGAAACTTGCATAGGCTAATATAGGGGCATATGGGCTGAGTACTTACAGTAGACCATGTGCTTCAGAACCTGATGATACAGTGTTGATCAAAAACTGTTATGTTAGAGTAGGGGAGGCAAATGGTAAAAATAAATAATTAAGTATAGAGTCTATTAGATAGTGATGAACAAGGTTGAGGTTTAAAATATTTAACAACAAATGAAACTGCATAACAACTCATCACATAGATAGCCAGTTACACAGAATGGAAGTCCATCCTACCTGCTGGGTATCACACCTAGAATCAGCACTCATAGGAAAATTAAAGCAGGGGAGAGAAATTAAAGTGTCAGGTAATGGTAATATTGAAATTTTAGAAATTTGGAACTGGGGATGACTTTGAGTGAAACTCAGAAAAAAGTAAAGGAGCTAGTCACATAGATAATGGAGGGAGACCATTCTAGAGAGAGGAAATAACAGGTGCAAAGGCTCTGAGGAGGAAACTGACCCAAAGTGAAATGGCCAATGTGGCTGGAGTGCCTGGTACTAGGAGAAATACAAAGAGAAGAGGTCTGAGGAAAGAAGACCCTCATAGCTCCTAGTAGGAACTTTGACTTTTATGCTATGTGAGATGACAGCTCATTGAAGATTTTGAACAGAAGGCTGACATGATCGGTTACAGTATTTTAAGAGGATCCCTCAGGCTTCTGGATTGAGAACTGACTAATCAGGGCAAGGAAAGTGGCAGGTACTAGGACAGAAGCTACTGCAATAGTCCAGGCAAGAGGTGGACCAAATTATAGCTGTAGAAGTGGGAGAAGTGGTTGAATTTGGAATAGGCATTGCTTTGAATATAAGGCTATCTGGATTTGCAGACAAATGAGATGTGGATTATAGGAAAGAAGAGTCAAAAGTTACACTGACAGGAAGAGCCAAGTAGCCTTCTATGCTCCAAACTCTTTGCTAGTCCATCTAGGATGCAGAGCCAATGAAGTAAACAATTACAGGAAAGTACAAATATTTGCAAAATATGAGAAGCACAGCGGTTTGTAGTCTGAGTAGGCACGGGGCCACTTTTGCAGGGATGAAAATGATGTCTGAGTCTAAGAGTGAATCAAATTTATTCAGGTAAGAAGAGGGCAAGGTGAGAGGGAAAACTAGCTATACTTTAGCATGTGGAATCTCACACTCTTTAAATTTGCTACTATCTTATTAATGGCATTATTTCTGTATCCCTTTAAAGATAGTATATTCTTATCCAACTATTGTGAATGACAGTTGGTTCAAGGCTATATTCTTATGCATTCTTTCTTTCAAAAAATAATCATGGAACCCCCATTTTGTGCTAGAGTCTCTTTGCTGAGTGCTGAGGAGTGTACCACGATGAATTATATTTGTATCCTTCCCACAAGGAGTTATGAGCATAGCTTTCCTCCACATTAATACCTAAGTACTTATTTAAGTCTGCTAAAATATGAATTTTTTTTTCAAGTTGCTGGTACACTAGGTTTGTTATATCATACTTGTGTGAGCTACCTGAGTGGGTTAGCTAAATTAGTAACTATTCAACAGATCACCCTAAAGACTTGCTGCTTGATTTTATATTTCCCCAAAATATCCTTAGTGCCTATAAAATGGCCTATTCTCTTTTTTAAAGTACTAAATATATGGAATTTCTAATTCTAACCTTATTTTTGCTACAGATCAGTAAGGAAGCCACTAATATAGTTAATACACCTTTATATTTTGTAGGAATTTAGTCTATGAGCTTTCCTTATAGGATCTATGGCAAGAGGCTTATATCATAGCTTCTGTTAAGCCCTCTCTCTATATATATAATATATAGGTCATTATATATAACGTATATATTAAATAAATATATATACTTAATAATCTTGACCTTAGTACCACTTATAGAAAAGTAACTCTCCTCATTGACAACTACATGCAATCTCTCTCCCCTTCCTTGTATCAAATACCTCTACAAAATTCTAATTTGCATCAGCATATTTGACAATGTGATATAT
Organism: Pteronotus mesoamericanus; assembly: GCF_021234165.1. NCBI lineage: Eukaryota > Metazoa > Chordata > Mammalia > Chiroptera > Mormoopidae > Pteronotus > Pteronotus mesoamericanus. Next base: position 24,726,149 of record NW_026555245.1, on the reverse strand, counting down.
GCATTTCATATATTCACAAGTGTTTTCCCATTTATAAATTTATATTTACCACTCTTGTCTAAACAATGATTTCAAAGCTTTCAAATTTGGGAACCCTGGAATCCTTCCTTCCTTCCTCTTTCTCTCTTTCCTCCCTTCCTCCCTCCCTTCCTTCCTTCCATTCTTTTCATGATCACTCTCTTTATGAGGGAGAAAGTTTCTTCCTTTTAATTCTCTGTGAAATCAAGTATTATTTTATTCATCTTGGAAAAAAGAAGACCAATAATGATTTCAGATACCTTTTAATGTGAGTATAACTTTATATTCAGAGTTACTCCATTCCACACCAGTTTTTCCTTCAGATTGTGTAGAGAAAAGGAATTGATCTGGCAGCAAACAAACACCATGTTATAGATCTATGGAAGTTATTCACCTCTTAATGCCCCATTTAGCTTTTCCCATTGCACAGGAATCAATGATAAACACACCCATCCATTTTATCTTCCTCACAAAAGCAGAGTTAACATGAAATGGGTGCCTCTTTCAACTTGTTAATGTTTTGTCTATCAACTCTGTAAGTTTATATTACTCCAAGTGATGCCACAGTTGGCAGCTGCTCTTCAAGCTTCCCTGGATAGTTGTGCCTGTTATGATGTAGGGCAATGATTTTCAACCGGTGTGCCACAACAATTTTTGAAACATGCAGCACCTAACTATTTAGTGAGGGGCACTGACCTCTTGTCCCTTAAATTATGAAATAAAAAAAGACACTAGCCAACACCACAAAAGCTGTCCAGTGTGAATAAATCAAAATTATGCCAATTATTTTATTAGATCTGAAAAAATAATTTACACTTCTTGGTGTGCTGCAAAATTTAAATAATTAGTTTAGGTGTGCCGTGAGAAGAAAATGACTGAAAATCGCTGATGTAGGGGTATCCATGATCCACTTTAGCTTCTACTTGGTTCGGAAGTGCTGCAGACACTACACTTCTCCTGAATGGTCTTAATTCCCCAGTGCTGGCTCATAATCATTCTGGACCACATTTCTCTCCTGCTCTCATCTCCAGTCATTGTCTTAAGGTTGTTGTGGAAGTCTGAGGTTAGGAGATGATGAATCCTTGATACTCTCTTCCTAGTTATTTCTCTGCATTGGAGAGGGACTATCAATAAGTGCATATTCATTTTATCTAGTACATCCCTTTTTGTCAGATCATCTTTCCAAAGCTTTTTGTTTTCTAAGCATCCGCTTAACCACAGCAGTGAAACAGTGAAACTGCCTGTTGCCTTCTATTGAGAATAAGGCTTTGGCCCTAAGCCAAGCTGCCTGAGCCAGCACTAATATAATTCACAACTGGAAGAAGGCAATCAATTAATCAATACTGTAATTTGGAACTGACCATGGTAGTAACACTCACAGCTATTAGACTCAACTGACTGACACCATTTAGAATTAATGAGGTAGCATGAGCAGGCAAACCAGAAGATTCATTGAAAGACTTTCCCCCTAAAATCAAACTGCCCACTCTATTTTTTTTCTTATTTAGTGATACCGTAGTGAAATCAAATGTAAGTGAGGATTTGAAGGACAAAGATCTTACCCATTACCATGATTTTAAACTAGAACTTTAATGAACCATTAGGGTATGGATTTCAGGACAATTATTCAGTTCAGTGTTAGGATCTTCTGAGAAATCTAAAAATATGACCTAAAATTACCTTTCTGATATTGCTTGGGCATTCCTTGATCCAATCTTATATAATCAAATATAGGTATATTTATTATTTGGGTAAATAAATAACCACCTTTTAAACTGAAAATCTTTAGAATTATTTTCAAAAAAAACCCTTTATGGCTCACTCTGTTTTAATCCCACTATAAAAATAAATAAATAAAAATATAAAAACACACAGGATCTGAAGTGCTTGCAAAATAACAACAAATATTAACTCCTCCCAGTCCCTTCCAGCAGAGCCATCGAATCTTGCAGGTCTTATTGACAAGACAGGGGTTTCCCCCTTAAAGCCATGGGCTGCATATTTATAATGACTTTTCCTTAAGCTAACCAGGAAGTGTGTGCCTTTGTTGTGCTGTACTTGTTGACTCTTTGGATTGGGCATACATAGATTCTGCACTCTCAGACTGCAAATAACCATTATAATTTGTCTAACTTGAAATCTTAAAAGCTAGCCCAAAGGAGTTCAACATGGTCATACATCTTTGTTTTTTAACTAAGAAGGAAAATACAAAAGAATCTCCTCTAAATCTGGCAGAAGACACACAGGAATAGTAACAGAGCAGTTTAATTTATATCACCATATATCTGAGGTATATGCTTTGACCAGCAACACAACAAAATCCATAGAGACAGCCTCTTTAACAAGGACTGATCTTCATTTTTTATTGAGATATAATTGACATATAACATTATATTTGTTTCCGGTATACAACATAATTATTCTATATTTGTATGTATTTTGAAATGATCACCACAATAAGTCTAGTTCATTGTTTTTTTAATTGGAAAATTCAGCATAAATTTATTTCACTTTATTTTTACTTTTAAATCATGTTTATTTTATTACAGTTTTCTCAATTTTTCCCCCTTGCCCTCCTCCACACATCCCACACCGCCCTCAGCTCCCACAGCCAATTCCCACTCTGTTGTCCATGTCCATGGGTCATTCATACATGTTCTTTGTTTAGTCCCTTCCCCTTCTTTCCACCATTGTCCTCTTTCCCCATCCCCTCTGGCCACTTTTAGTCTGCTCCATGTTCCCATGCCTGTGATTTCTTTTGTTCATTAGTTTATTTTGTTGAATAAATTCCACTTATAGATGAGATCATATGGTATTTGTCTTTTACCAACTGGCTTATTTCACTTAGCATAATATTCTCCAGTTCCATCCATGATGTCGCAAAAGGGAGGAGTTTCTTTCTTTTTTTCTTTCTTTCTTTTTTGTAAATGCAAATTGATTTTATTTATTTTTTAAATATCTAAATCTATTATAAAATATTAAAAAATTTAAATCCATTATAAAGTCTCAGCAATTAAAACAATAAGACAACAGGAAAGAAATAATCAAGGACATCAATGAAATAAATTGAGCATTCCAGAAGCAAATGTATATATCTAACAATGTAATATATGATTAAATTGATATTTCAAATCAGTGGGGAAAATCAGACTTATCCAACAAATAAGGTGCATGAACCACTCTTACTTGAAATAAAACAAATATAGAGCCCTATTTCACACATTATACACAAAAAATATTCAGGTGAGTTAAAAATCAATACATTAAATCTAGAGTTTTAGGAGAAAATACAAAATAATATTTTTCTTACCCTGAAGTAAAATATTCAAACCAGAAGCTATAAAGTAAAATATTGACAATATGACTATATAAAACATTTAAGAATATAAGCAATATATATACTATATATATAGCTTTAATACATATATATATTGCTATAACAGGTTTAGTTTCAACAAATAATAAAGTAACAGCTAAAATAACACATCATTGTCACAGATTAATAAGTATTAAAAATATTGCTAATAGCAATTATTGGTGACTGTGAAAGGAACTGGGTATTCTTAGATTCTTTTTCTTCATCTTAAAGCAGTCCCCTTGGCATATCTTGCAATGCTGGTTTGGTGGAGGAGTGCTCTTTTAGCCCTCTTTTGTCTGGGAAACTCCTTATTTTACCTTCCATTTTAATCAAGAGCCTTTCTGGGTAGATCAATCCTGGTTGCAGGCCTTTGCTTTTCATGACTTGGAATATTTCTTGCTATTCCCTTCTGGCTTGTAGTGTTTCTTTTGAGAAGTCAGCTGCTAGCCATTTGGGGGCTCCCTTATATGTTACTACCTCCTCCTTTGCTTGCTTTAGGATTCTCTGTTTGTCTTTGATATTTGCCATTTTAATGATGATGTGTCTTGGAGTGAGCCTCATTGGGTTCCTCTTAAATGGGATCCTCTGTGCTTCCTGGACTTGTGTGACATTTTCTTTCCTCCAATTAAGGAAGTGTTCCATCATTACTTTTTTAAACAAGTTCTCTATCCCTTGCTCCTCTTCTTCTCCTTCTGGTATCCCTATTATAAGGATATCATTCTGTTTCAAGTTGTCTTGCATTTCCCTTAATGCCTCTTCATTCTTTTATAGTCATTTTTCATTTCCTTGCTCTTTCTGGGAGCTTTTTTCTACCTTATCCTCCAGCTCGCTGATTCGGTCCTCAGCTTCAACTTGCCTGCTTTGGATTCCTTCTGCTGTGTTCTTCAAGTCAGAAATTGTATTTTTCATTTCCTCTTGTCTCTTATTGACAGTTTCTATGTCCTTTTTCATGCTGATATAGTTTGCAGTAAGTTCTCATAATTTCCCTGTAGTTTTTGGTAATTCGTTCTGAGCTCACTGAGCTCATTGAGCTTCCTTAGGACTGTTGTTTTGAACTCAGTATCTGATAGTTTACTTACCTCCGTTTCATTTAGTTCTCTTTCTGGGGATTCCTCCTTTCACTTTGATTGACGAATGATTCTTTGTCTTCCCATTATTTGTGAGACTTTTCTTTTTTGTTTCTGTTACTTAAATTGATCTGTCTTGACTTCCCGACTTTGTGGTGTGAACTTCTATGGTAGGAGACTGCCGTTTTTTTCTTTCTGGATCTGCCTCTGATGATGACAGATGTTGTCCCTGTCTGATCTTAAGCAGTCTGCTCAAGACTTCCAGGAATCTATTGTCTCTGGCTGTCTCCTTTCGTTGTTAATCTAGTCACTCTGCACTCAGCAGTCAGAGTTAGACACCACAGGGTGGGGCAAAGTCCCTCCTGGGGGTGGGGTTATTGTGTCCTCTGACGCTGCTGCTGCACAGGGGAGTGATCTGCCTGAGTGAGATGGCTGCTGCTGTATAGGGTAGGAGTCAGTACCAGGATCCCTCTCGCTACTCTCTCCATTCTCTCCGCAAGTCTCCGTCTCCAGGTACTCTCCTCAAGTATCTCTAGACCACTCAGCACCCCCTTTCAGCCAGGGATCTACTTTCTGTGGCTGCCACTCTGTACTCAGCTATCAGGCTTTAACACCACCGGGCCAGGACAGAGTACCTCCTGGGGACAGGGCTATTGTGTCCTCTCATGCTGTGACCACTCAGGGGTGTAGTCTGCCTGAGCAAGATGGCTGCTGATACATAGGGAAGAGTCAGCACCAGGATCATGCTGGCTACTCTCTCAATTCCCTCTCCAAAGCCTCCTTTCCCTGTCTCTCCTCAGGTGTCTCTAGCCCACTCTGCCCCCGCCTTTGCCGGAGACCAGAGTAAGTGGCTGCAAGTAAAAATTTATGCATTGGCCCTTTAAAAGGCTCTTTGCATCCCTGCTGCCTGTCTCTGGCAGAGAGCAACTCCGCTGCTTTTTATATCTGGTTGTTATCTGTGTACTTTTTGGGCTCTGGTGCTGTATGCTGTAGATCCCCATTTATGATTTAGACCCTGCTTTTCTCAGGGAGATCCAACCAGCCATTTCAATATCCTGCTTGTACTGCTGCCCATGGGCACCCCACCTGCCTACTCAAGTCTCTACTGCTCTCCTTATCAGTTAGGTTGTGCTAAAGCTGAGTCTTCTGTCTGTCCAATGTTATAAGGCTCCTCTCTCACTACTGTTCAGTTGTTTGTTCCAGGTGATTTCTCCACAATTTAGTTGGAATTCCAGAATAGTCCTGGGAGGAGGTCAGTGTGACTTTCGTTCACTCCTCCACCATCTTGATTCAAATTTATTTCACTTTAATCTCTTAATTTTATTATGACAAACTAAAGTATTGGGTTGGCCAAAAAGTCTGGTACATTTTTTCCATATGATGGCTCTAGTAGTGCTTAGTTGTCTTTAACTTCATTCAAACCATTTTTGTTAGATTGTATTGTGACAGCTGTCATATCAACTGCATTAAAAAAACATCAAAATTGGCAAATTTTCATGCAGCCATTTAATATAGAAGATAGAAGAAAACATGCAACACTTTCAGCATATTATGTGTTTTTATTTCAAGAAAGGTAAAAACAGAGCTGCAACGCAGAAAAAGATTTGTGCAGCATATGGAGAAGGTGCTGTGACTGATCAAATGTGTCAAAAGTAGCTTGTGAAGTGTCTTGGTACTATTGACATTTTGGCCAAATAATTCTTTGTTGTGGGGCTGTCTTACGCATCCAGAGATGTTTAGCAGCACTTCTGGTCTCTACCCATGAGAATCCAATAACAGGACATAGCTGGCAAACACAAAATATGCCAATCAATAAAGTTATTGGTGAAAATGAAAAATGTGTCTTTCTATTTTATGGAAAAAAACATGACTGGCTTTTTTGGCCAACCCATTACTTGGAACATAGTCCTGGGATTTATATTTTCTTTCTAAATACTGGCCATATTAGTAACCAAAAGGACATTGAAAATATAAAAATCTTCTTAGTATTGCATCAGAGACATTGAATTTAAGACCTTTAATATGGTGTAGAGTTGGTTACAAGTCAAGTATATATTATCAGTAGTGTTTATTGGATCCTCAAAAGTAAAATAAAATTTTAGAAATATCATGAACCTTGTGGATGAAACCAGCTAAAGAAAAAAAGAAGGACTCTAAGATTTGCTAAGAAAACAATGTAAGACAATGTAAGAACAATGGTAACATTCAATTAGAAGGTCAATTTAATTTTATCTATATTTGTTTTCACCGATATGAATTTATATGGATATATGCTTTATAGCATCCAGTGATTGGTTCCATAGTAGAAACACGCTGTATTTGGCCATGTATAGTTTGCAGCCATGTTTTTGTTTGCATTATACATAGGATTATTATACCCATTATTATACCTATGGTATGTAATCATTATACCCATATATAATGTGCATCCTTATTTTTCCCTCAAAATTTGGGCAAAAAGTGTGCATTATACACAGCAAATACAGTATATTCTAAGGGAATGGCATTTCATAAAATAAAGTACATGTTCAACTTAATACATCATGTTTTATTATTAAGAGGCTCGGGAAGGCATTAATTTCATTCTACTTGCTTAAAGTCAATAAAAATAAAAATAAGTTTTAATTTTAAAAGGATGTACTTAAATCTTGTAATAGAGAAATGATTTTGGATCTTATTCAACTTCACTCTCTACTAAAAACAGTACATTCTTGTCATTTACAAAATAGAGCATAGAGTCTAAAATAAACAATTATATTTATTACCTGTTGGCCTTTTTCTGTCCAAAAATCAACTAATTCTTCTAAAGTTTATGAAGTTGGAAAACAAATATATGAAGGTGTCTAATAAAAATTAAATAATATAGTTACTGGTAATTGATATTAAGATAAAAGCCTATTCCAAAGGAGGATAGTTTCGATAGCTTTTTTTTTTTTTCCTTTGTACACCAAAGTGTGAGATGAAGCTCCATAAGGGAAGCCCAACAGTGGGCAATGTCAGTTACATCTCTACACTAATTACAATAGCTTGTTTCATGCAGCAGCTGGTTACGGTCTCATGAATTTTTGTAAAATGAGCGTGAAATTCAGTATAAAGTTAATTTTTGGTTTCCTGGAGACAAAAAAAATGGACCATTCTCTTTATTTTTAATTGGATATTATAGTAAAGGTATTTTATATTTGGGGATCTTTTTCTTCTTAAGTTTGTTTTGCCTTTTTTGTTTGTCATTATTATTAAATAAAAAAATCACTACCCCTTCCATAGCATATGAAGCAATATACCACCATGCATTGTATTTAAAACACTGAGAACTACATTAGTATTAAGGCCTAGGTGATCATTACTCTAAGAATAGTGAAGAGAATATAAAAGAAATTACATTCTAATATGTAAGATAGAATTTAAACAAAGAAATTATGATGGCTGTTGTCATATGAAGAGACATGGGTTCTGGATTTAAACTTCTTGGTGAATTTTATGTCCACTATTTATCAACAATGTGACCTTCAGCATATTCCTTAATGTCTCTGAGCCTTGGTTTCTTCATCTCTAAAATGAAGATGATATTATTAAGGTCATTTTCACTGAGTCAAAAGCGTTGGTAAAACAAGACTCAGTACCATGGTACATACTTAATACTCATTATTTAACTCAGCTAGGACATATATTCAGAAGTAAGGTTCAAGGCTGTAATGGGAGTTTCAAAAATAGGTGCCTGTGATCCAGCTATATAACTTTAAATCTCTTACATTCACAGGTAGATTTTGTTTTTGTTTTTTGTTTAATTGTTTTGGAAGTAGGACTTTTGTAGAAGTTTTATTTGCAGAGAGGTATTTTGTGAATGCTTTCTCCCCATACACACACACACACACACACACACACACACAGACATCAATGGGTCTTTTAAAAGACTACTAAGGGAGCTTAATATGTATCCCTCAAGTTTAGTGGACATAGTGGATGAGTATCTGATCCAAGCCTAAGTAGTATATGAGCAAGAAGTTGTCTAACATGGTCTGATGCAGCAGAGAAGATGGCTGGTTTGAAGAACTTAATGGCACCCCCAGAGTTTTTTGGGACAGTGGATTCATGAGCATTCTCCTGGGACCACTTTGAAACACACGGGAGAGGAAGCTGCAGTGGGGTATGGTCATCCTTAGCCGGAGGGTGAACAGAAGCGGAGGCTGACTTCTAAGAACCTATAGGGTATAAAGAGAGCTCCTCAGTGATAAACTGGGAGGGGTATCCTCCAATATTCCATGAATGAACACAAGAGTCAGCTTTTAACATCTGCAGAGTCCAAAGATTACTGAATACATCACCTCCACAGATTCAGCCAAGTAATGCCTTTTGTTCCACTTATCTCCCCTCCCTCCATTCTATAAGTAAGATATAGTGGAGATGAGGGAAAGCAAATCAACCTAAAAGGAAACCCATATTTTTGACATATTCTTGAGATGGGGCATTTTAATTATGGGATTAAAACGGTATTTTGTGATTTAATAGATTGTTTTAATACTTGTAAGTGGACAGAGAAGCAATAGGGCCTGCCTAAGTTTTTATTCAAGGACAGGGAAAAAACTAGTTTCTATGAAAAAAATACAAAGGGCCAATAGAACAGGGAAAAAAGACTGTTTGCAATTACATTTGATTGTTTTATTATTGTATATCATAATTTACACTTGTTCAATTGTACATGCATTTGTTATATATACATCTATATATAAATGAATTGAAATCACAACCATAACTCTTTCTTCAAGTATATACTGAACAACTCTCATGGGCCAGGCACTGTACTAGGCATCGGGCATAATGGGAGGAACAAAGGAGATTTCATAAACCTAATAAGAAAAATAGACATTTAAACACTTTTGGGAGACAGAATAATACTCTCTTTCAAGATGTCTTCTTCCTAATCCCTGGAACCTGGTACATGTTAGCTTACATGGCAAAAGAGACTTTGCAGATGTGATTAAATTAAGGATATTAAGATGGAGAAGTTATCCTGGATTATCCAGATGAGCCCATTATAATCATAAAGGTCCTTATATGGAAAAGAGGGAGGCAGAAGAGACAGATTCAGAAAAAGAGATGTGACGACAGAAACAGAGGTCAGAGAGGAACATGTGAAGAGCCTACACTGTTGTCTTTGAAGGTGGAGGAAGGGGCCATGAGCCAATGAATGCAAGTAGTCCAGAGAAGGTGAAAATGTAAGCAAATGAATTCTTTCCCAGAGCCTCCAGAAGCAGCACAGAATTGCTGATCCATTTAAGACTTCTGACATTCAGAAATGCAATATAATAAATTTGTGCTGTTTTAAGCAACAAAGTTTGATTGTAGTTATAGTAGCAAGAGGGAACTAATAAAACAGGCAACAATAATCCAGCATAAAATTATTATAGAAGAAATGTATAAATGTTGAAGGCATGTTTAAGAAGTATATATTAAGCTAATCCAAGAATCCAAGAAGAGGTGCTTGAGGAAGTAATACATGACCTAACGTTAGAAGGATGAATGAAATCAACCAGCAAAAAATGAGAGCTACAGAATATTCAGGAGAAGGGAAATGTGAAATGAGGGCTCAGAGGTGGGCAAGAGCAAGTTTTATTTTAAAGAATTGGAAGAAGCTCAATATGTCTGGACAGCAGAATTTGAGATGGAGGGTGCGTGATGAGGCTGCCGAATGTACTAAATTCAGATCATGAAGGGTCTAATTAGATATGACATGTTTCAAAGTTTGAACTTTATTATAAGAGCAATGTAAAAGTTCTAAAGGATTTTAAGCAGGTAAATGTCATAATCATATGCTCATATGTACACTGCAGAGAGTGGATTAGAGGAGAGAGATTGAAATAAGAGGGGCCCTTTAAGAAGAGGTGGCAACCATTTAGAAAGGAGAAAGCTTTTGCGTGGACCTGGATCACAGCTATAGGAATAAAGAGTAGTATCCAGAAAACAACTGGACAACAGAGTGATTTGGTGATTTACTAGATGTGAAAGGTGTCCTGGGTAGGTGGTAGTAGCATTTTAAGAATAGAGAACACAAGAGGAGAATTACATGTAGAAGAGAAGTAAGAACGTGAGTGCTGTCTTCAACATACTAAGCTTCAGGTGTCTATGAAATATATATATAGAAATGTTTAGTAAGCATTTGGACATTCAGAACTGGAGCCTAGAAAAGTTGGTGCTGGAAAAGTAGATTTGTGAGTCATCCATTTACCAATGGTTTTTGAAGCTTTGGGAGTAAATGAATTTCCAGAGTTCCTGGATTAGCTTAATAAACCCTTAACAGTAAGGTGGAGAAAGGCTAGAACAGAGTCATGAAGGTCATCAATATGTAAAGTGGGAGTATAGCAAAAGCAACATTCAAAGGAAAATAAGGAGAAACCAGAGGGAAAGGAGGCAAACCAGGAGAAAGTTGTACCAGGTGAGGCAAGAAAATATTCATGAAGAGTAACTTTGAGCAGCATCAAATGCTGCAAAGAAGTCAAGCAAAACAGCTCAAAAGTGTTCGCAGTTTACAGTATATAGACACTGATAGCATGTGTGAACAAAGTCAGCAGTATATTGCAAGAAAAAGATAACATTGGAAAAGTTCAGGAAATGGAGACAGAAAAATTAGATTAACACCTTCAAGGATTTTGACTGTGAAGGGGAGACAAGAGAGAGTGTGATTTGCAGAGGTTATTTAGAATGAAGAAAGTTTCTTTCCTTTTTTTCCCTTTGTATTGCTTGAAAACCATACTGAATGAAATTCTGGTGAGATGCACCCAGAAGTGAAGGAGAAATTCAAGTTGCAAGCAGTTGGAGGAGGGAGGATTTACTCTATATTTAAGTAATCTAGAGGGAAAAGTTTCCAGAGTTCACATAGATAGTAGATCAGTTGTACAGATGGAAATTTTCTTCAACCCAACAAGAAAAAAGGAAAGATGGATGCAGCTTGTAGCCTGGATTTTAAAACGTCCAAGAGTTTCCCCGCCAGTGATTTTAAGTAATCTTCTCAACTTGGGGGAGAAGATGGATGAGCTGAAGATTTGAGGAGAGTTGTGAAGGTTTGACATAGTATCTGTGAGAAATGGGAATTAAGTGGTATAATGGAAAGCTCATAGGCTTCACAGACACTGTTGAGATCCTGGGTCAGGTTAACAATGATGAGTGCATTTTGGTCCCAATCTGCCCCTTTGTGTGACATTCTTTAGCAGTGTTCAGCAGAGTCTAACAGCTTTGGTGCATGCATAAGGAAAAAATGTTACTGTACATGATATTTTGTACAAACTGATCAAGAAAATAGGGCATTAGATACTTAGGTATTGGCAAGAAAATCATTGAAGATTTTCTCAAGGCCTGGCCTTCATGTCTTCTCCTTTGACAAATGCTGAGTCCTTTCTTGTGTTATCCCGCTGCTCCTTTAGGATTCAAGATGCAGGATCTCAAAATGAAATGTCTTTTAAGACTCCACTATAAATTAATAAGCTGAGTCCCCTTTCAAGAAGGTATAGAAAGATTGAAAAATTTAGCTAATTATGATATATATGTAGAACTTATGCAGTAATGTTCCCATTACGGTTATACTGCATTACGTAGTTTTCCACTTAGAAATAAAGAGTAGTATGATACACAAGTGTATATGTATTTATCTAAAACATATTTTAAATGTATCTATAATTTTGCCACAGATGTCAGTGTACAGCTGTGTCTTTATCACCAATAGACATGAGGAGAATAATGTGAAATACTGTTATTCTCATTCAGAAGCCTGCATAAATCTTCAAGTGTGGCTTACCCCCAGGATTTGATTTTATTTTTTAATTTCCATTTCTTGAATTTTGTTACATCTCTAGCTGCTCATTTTAATTAAAATTAAATTTAAAAATTAAATCTCTGCTGCTAAGCTGCCTGGCTTGGAGCCCAAATAAGAAGCACACATTCTCTTCTCTTCATCTCCTGATCACATTAGCAAATTAAATATAAATAGAAGGAAAAGCGCCCTATAAATGAAAAGGAAGAGTAAGCTCTCCAATTATATTTTATGACCACTAATTCTTTATGTTCTCACAGAGAGAGGTTAATACATGAATATCATTGCTACTTATCCTCATCTAAAAATTAGAAAATATGCACACAGGCTCCGGTGAACCACCATGTGGCAGAGGAGTGTGGAGCTGTTCCTGAGCAGCAGCTGCCTAGGCGGGGAACACAGAGTCCCCAACCCCTTTGCAGGTAGATATGCCATGTTATTTGCACCAATGGAACATGAACAGAAGTGATGAGCGACACTTCTTAGGAAAATTATTAAGAATGAGGCATGCTTTTCCCGTGGTTTACTTCCCGATCTATTAGCCGGAGAAGAATCAGATTCTTGACACTATAGTGCCACAAGATAGAACAAGTCAGGGTCCCAGTGAAAGATGACCCCATCTGGAACAGCTGCTGTGGATCTTCATGGGAGAAAAAAAATATGTCAAGCCAATGGAAATCTTTAAAATGGATGCCCTCACATCTCCTGAGCCATACATTTACTGATAATCTCTTGGCTGTTCTTACAGACAATTAGTCTAATTAAATATATGTTGGTTATAACCATTTTCAAAGCTAAATTTATTTCTAAGTTTAGAGGGCTTCTTAATTAATACCTATAGGAAAGTGTTTTTTTTATGATTTGATTTTTTAGTATATTTTATTGATTATGTTATTATGGTTATCCCACGATTTCCCCTTTTCCCTTCTCTGCCCTGTACCCACCTTCCCCCTAGCAATCCCCACCTTAGTTCATGTCCGTGGGCTGGACATACAAGTTCTTTGGCTTCTCCATTTCATATACTATTCTTAACATCCCCCTCACTATTTCGTACCTACCAATTATGTTTTTTAATGCCTACACCTTTTCTCCCATTCTCCCCCTTCCCCCTTCCAGCCAATGACCCTCCAAATGATCTCCATACCTATGATTCTGTTCCTGTTCTAGTTGTTTGTTTAGTTTGGTTTTTGTTTTTATTTTATTAAAATAATAGCTGTTAACTTGTTGCCTTTTTAATGTTCATATTTCTGATCTTCTTATCTTTCTTAAATAAGTCCCTTCATGTAATAATGGCTTGGTGATGATGACCTTTCGCTTTACTTTGTCTAGGAAGCACTTTACCTGCCCTTCCATTCTAAATGATAGCTTTGCTAAATAGGGTGATCTAGGTTGTAGGTCCTTGCTTTTCATCACTTTGAATTGATTACTTCTTGCCAGTTCCTCTTGAACTTTTGAGAAATTACTTTTGAGAAATAGTAACTCAGCTGATAATCTTATGGGTAGTCCTTTGTAGGTAACCCTCTGCTTTTCTCTTGCTGCTTTTAAGATTCTCTGTTTATCTCTAACCTTTGGCATTTGAATAATGATGTGTCTTGGTATGGTACACTTTGGGTCCAACTTGTTTGGCACTCTCTGTGCTTCCTGGACTTGCATGTCTATTTCCTTCACCAAATTAGGGAAGTTTTCTTTCATTATTTTTTTGAATAAGTTTTAATTTCTCGCTCTTCCTATTCTCTTTCTGGCATCCCTATGATTCAGATGTTGGCACATATGGAGATGTCCCAGAATCTTCTTATACTATCCTCATTTTTTTTTTTTAATTCTTGTTTCTTCTTTCTGTTCTGGTTGAATGTTTATTTCTCGCTTATGTTGCAAATTGTTGATCTGAATCCTGGCTTCCTTCCCTTCACTGTTAGTTTCCTATAGATTTTTCTTTATTTCACTTAGTGTAGCCTTCATTTCTTCCTTTATGCCGTTGCCATACTCGGTGGGTTCTTTGAGCATCCTGATCAAAGTGTTTTGAACTCTGATTCTGAGAGGCTGGCTGTCTTGGTTTCATTTATTTCTTTTTCTGGGGTTTTATTCTGTTCTTTCATTTGGGCTAAATGTGTTTGTCTCCTCAATTTGGAAGCCTCCCCGTATTTGTTTCTGTATATTAGGTAGAGCTGCTTTGACCCTCTATAAAAGACACCCATAAATTGTGTGGGGCAGAGCCTTAGGTAATCACCAGGGTGGGGCAAACTGCTTCACTGCTTTGTGGCTCTGTGTTGGGGGAGGGCTCAAGAAGGGGACTCTGCCACTGCCTGGCTTCTGGTGGTTTGCCTGGCACTCCCCCCACTTCCAGTCACTTCGCCCACTCCCCATACATGACTGGCACCCTTCCAGCTGGTGTCCTGGTGTTGAATCCCAGAGTAGGTAGATTTGCATACATTTTAAGATCATGCGGACCCTTTATACAAAGTTGTCTGAAAATCCAGGTGTTTCTTCTGCTGCCCCAACCTCCACTGATTTTTACAGCCAGAAGTTATGGGGATTTATCTTCCCAGCGCTAGAACCCTGGGCTGTGCAGTGTGGCCTGGGGCTGCAATCGCTCTCTCCCAACATATCTCTCCCAATTTTTATCCACCACATGTAAATGTGGGACCACCCATACCCGTCCTGCCACCACCTCTCCATGTCACACCACGTCTCCTCACCTCTCTGCCCCATCTCAGCATCTCAGCTCCTCCTACCCATTTAGATGAATGTGGCTTCTTCCATACACTTCATTTTTCTGACAGTTCTGAGTGTTATTTGTTTTGAGATTTAGTTGTAATTCCTTTTTGTGGTTCTGTGAAGAGGTGGAGTGTTTCTACCTATGCCTCCATCTTGACCAGAAATGTCTCGAAAGTGTTTTCTTAATGGCAGACATAAATTTACTTACTTTAAAACCATTTTGGGACCTTTAACATAACAACATTAAAATAAATATAAATGTCTCAGGAAGTAGCGAATGGAAATTTTGGCAAGAAAAATAGGAAAATTACTTTTCCTGCATTCTAAAATGGACTTGAAGGTATTTTTATTTGAAATAAGTCTAAAAGGTTGAGAACATAACCATAAGAGTTTGTCAAAACTAATTTAAGATATATACATATCTGACATGAAGATTGCTTTTCTCAGACCCCTTTCAGAATGAAGTACTTGATTTTTATAATGTCTCAGGTAAAAGGGATATTTATTTAATAAGTACATAAACAAGAACTGTGAATAAATGTCCAGTTACAGAAGTCCAAGGCTAAATCACATCCCTCCTCAGTGAGTAGAAAAGTTGTTTTAGAGATTTTTTGTAATTTTTAAAAATACGTGTTTTGATTGGAAAGAGAGAAACATTGACATGGGAGAGAAACATCAATTGGTTGCCTCCCATACACACCCTGACATGGGACCACACCAGCAACTTCAGCATGTGCACTGACCGGTACATGCTGAATCGTACCTGAAACCTTTTGCTGTCTGGGACAACATTCCAAACAACGGACGCACCCAGCGAGGCCTAAAGTTTGTGTGTGTGTGTGTGTGTGTGTGTGTGTCTGTGTGTGTGTCTGTGTGTGTGTCTGTGTGTGTGCACATGTGTGTGTAAGTAAAAATGGCCAAGTTACAATGTCTAAGGTGTGAAGTAATCCTGAAGCCTCTACTCAAGAAAGCTGAAGCAAGAGAAAAGACATAGGCCAGGGGCCAGGGAAATGAAATTCTGCATGATTGTGCAAGAAGGAGATGTCTACCTTTAGAGGGTCTGAATGAATCAGGTCATTATATTTGTTCAAATTAATTAATTGTTTCCAAACTATGTCCAAGTAATATCACCAGGACTGCAATAACTTCTTACCTTACAACAGGCTTTGATACCAGGCCACGATTAGCCATGGATTCTGAGCCACTACTAGCCTGTATAGCACCTTTACATGAAACAACAAAAACAGAAACAAAAAGGTTTTTCCTAGGATATATGCAATGATAAGAGTATTGTCTCTGCTTGAAGTGTCACATCAGAAATGCCCAACCACACTGAGAAGCCCTACCCTGGGAAGCAACCCTGACCATGACTCCACGTTGGTTCCTCAGTCAGATGGGTCCATCTCAAGATTTCGGCTGCTAATATGTGCCAGCATATTAGGCTACGAAATTTTTTCTGAGAACTTTAACTTGCGGTGATCCTTCTTTTGCCTTTTTTCTGCCCTTCCTTCAACAAAAGGAGGTGTTCCATAAACTGCTATATCCCAAAGTTGCTGTTCTTATTTCAATGGCATGTCTGCGTGATGTGCTTCATCACATTGAGATCCAATTCTGGTACAAAGAAGACAATCTGTGATTGAAAGTTGTGTGGAACACACAACTTTAATTTTTAAAAAGTAACATTTTAGTTACTAAGTGTTAACATTTAAAAATAAAAAAGCCAATACATTACCCATTCCTAAAATCAAAAGAGAAAAGACTCCTTGGTGTGTCTTCAAGTAAGCATATGTACTAAGGCAGTAGTCATCTCAAACTATATAATAACTGATTTTATCTGTTTCTGGATTCCACTATTTGATTTTGAATATCACCTTGTTGCATTTCTGTATTTATTAGACTGTACTTAACAGGGAAGGCTTTTTAAAAATCTATGCAATCTCTGTTGCAAATACACATGTGTATACACACAAGCACAAAAAAAACAAAAAAATAAGATTTTTTTTAACAGTAAAAAAATAACATGAATTCAAATGTAGTGAATTTGATCATTTTACCTAATACAAAATATTTTCTGCTGGCAAGAAATGTTTATATTGGCATAAATATAGAAAATGGTGTAAAAATAAGAATGGCCACATAAATAAGAGTGGTTTTATTGTTTTGAATGCCCACACCAGAATCCTTTTTTTTTTAATTTTTCTGGTTTATTTGATGCTGTTTTAATAGAGAAGTGATGCAAAGAACTGGGATGAACTTTAGTAACACATGAACATAGGGTTATACTATAATAATACCATGTAACTGGTATGGGCTAAATGATTATGTTCACTCTGAAGTCATATATTGAAGCCCCAAAACCCAGTATGACTATATTTGGAGATAGGGCCTTTATAGAGGTAACTAAACTTACATCAGGCCATAAGGTAGAGCTGATCTAATAGGACTGTTGTCTTTACACAAAGAGACAGCTCTCTCTCACACACACATGCCACTTGAGAACACAGCAAGAAGAGAGCCGTCTGCGAGCCAGAAAGAAAAGTCATCACTAGGACTATACATTATATAATGCCACGAATGTAAGCTTATTCAATTCTGGCTAAATATAACTTTATTTAAAAAACGATGACTTCTGTCTCTTTTTGTTCATATTCTCTATTAATTAAGGAGAATTTATACCTGTTTGTTTACTGTGGTAGTAGAAACTCATACCATTGAAGAAATAATAATCAAACTAACTTCAAAAATGGCTGAATTATTGGCTGGGTTTCCTTCTCCACATTCCTTAAAAGCCTAGGAATAGCGTCAGTGTTCTTCTAATCAAGATGCCATTTATAAACTAAGATGAGACTTGCAAAAGAAGCATGGTCAATATCCCAGCACCATATGGTGGTGCAAAAATTCTGTAATGTGGAATAACCCAAGGTTTATAGTTAGTGAATGGCACACAGTGGGGAGAATGTAAATATGTGTGTCAGCATCAAGCCCCAGAAAGATGTATTTGGTTGTTAATTCACAAGCAAATGTGTGCCCCTCTCATCAGTTCTGGTTCATGAAGATTCTAATCAAGCAATTTATCTGGTTCATTTCTCATATGCCCTCATCAACTGAAGTGCAAAGTCTACTCAACAGCCAGAAAAGATGAGATCAGCCTTGAAAATAAATGTTGGCCCATTTGCCCAAGGCCCAAAAGAAACCAGGGTGAGACAAAGGAGATCAGACTCTTGGACTCTTCCCCATAGTGCCACAGCAATATTTGAAAGGTAAAAATTATAGTTATGTCATTCGTTTGGCACTATTTATATCCCTACCACCTCCACCCAGTGATAAAGTGGGTAGATAACTCCTTTTTTATTTCTTGCTGAATTATATGTTTGTCTACTTGTCTTTAGCATTCATCTCATACAGTCACTCCCATTAGGAGCCTGGAATCTGTCTTAACCAGTATATGAACATCATAATTCCCCCCGTAAGACTTAAAAGAAAATCAAGGAGTGAAAGGGCTCCATATTTATTGTCAGTGATGACTTACCTAGATATATAGGACAGAATGCTGGGTTATACATATTAAAATGAAGATAAGAAGCACATCAAAAGAGAAATTTGAAGTCTGTACATATGTGTTCAAATCAGACACTCATGGACTATGCCATGGCCCTGATTTTCTGAAAGCCTCGGTGAAAGGATTTGACATGGAGATTGTATTAACTGGTGCATGCAAATGAGTAAGAATGAATCTGTGACCAGCTGTTCATTCACACTCAATGCTATCACTCAGAAGGACTCAAGCCTAAGTCATCAGAGCAGAAAAAAATGCACAGTGCATTTCCTCTTAAAGAGGGCTTCTCGTTGGCTGAGTTACCTCCCATTTATCCAACTATTTATAAGCAGCAAGATTCAAATCAAATTCAGTCCTTAAGTGACTGAAAAAAATGTTACTATCACAGGTGGATCAGAAAACAATGAGCACATTGTTAGTAAATAACAGCTTTTCCTGCTTCTTAGTCACACAATGGGCATCAGCCAACCAGCCCTAGTATGATCTGGAGTACCTCTTCATTTGCCTCTTCATATCACATTGTGATAAAAACTCTCACAATGTGCCTCTTTAGGCACCGAGCAATCTCTGATTTATCAAAGTGCCATCTTGTGATGAACTGAAAAACAAACCCTGTCTCATCAACAACCAAAGCATTTTACATTAAAACACATTCTCTAATCACTTCTAAAATTAATTTACCATGATGGTTTCTTCAAAGGAAAATAAAAATAGAGAATGTTTTCAGAGATTTTGCTAGTTGGTATTTGACTGGCAAATTTGTGAAAGTTATCTCAGTTAAACAAAATACATTATCTTAACCTGTTCATGTCAAGTTCTGCATTCAGAATGCAGTTCAAGTCCAACTGATTGGTGGAACATTCTGCACCTGTCCCCAGATGCCTGCCTGCAGGTCTTGGCTGTACATCAGGAGGCCACTCCCACCCAGGAACACAGGCTTCAATACCTCTTTCAGGCAAGGTCCTGGGGCCTAGGAAGCCTGGAACAGTAGTAAGTGTGAGTTATCATCTGCTTTGGAGACACTAAGCCCGGGATGAGGGAGGGAAAGCATAAATAGCATAGGAAATGCTCAAACAAAAGCCCCAGACTCTCCAAAACAACCATCACTCTGAAGGACTCGAGTTCATGAAGGTCCCAGACATGGGCAGAAGAGAGAATGAAAACATTTGAAGAGAATGATAGGAATGAAGCCAGTTCTATACCTAAAAGGGGATAACTGTCTTTGATTTAAGAGGAAATACTCAATGATAATGGTGCAGAGATGTAAAGCATTGGTCTGGTGATAATATTTAATATGTGGTTACACATGAGCTTGTTTTCAAATTGTAATCAGTAGGTACTTCCAGCTGGGTAAAAATTCTGCTTTTCCATTTTTTTTCCACTGAAATATTCCTATGGCAGAAAGATGTGAACAAGTCCATCAGGGAGAATTTAGTTGGATTTCCTTGTTTCATTAGAAGCATGCATTTAAGATGTCCACATGCCATAACATATCTGCCAGTGTTTGTTTTAATTAGATGATTATTCTCCTTGACATGCGAGACTAGCTTATCTTATTTATCAGTAAGTCCCCCAAACCTAGCCTACCATAGAGTATATACCCTTACTAAATATTTGCTGCATGTGTGGAGACTCTGGAAAGATGCAGATTGATCATACAGTGGTTTCTCACACATACTCCCTAGAAAACTAATTCTCACCTGCACAGTTAGTAACCTCTGAGAGTTAGAAGCAGGTGACAGGACAGTTAGAAGCAGGTGACAGAAACTTTGGTCACCATAGTTTCTTCTGGTTAGATATAATAAGAAGCAACCTTTATGTTTTCCAAAAAGGAGGTGACTGTTTGGATCTGTCCCTTGAATTGTATCTTGAATTAGGGATCAAGTGTCAATCGCTCTGGCAATGGGCAGCAAGCAGCATTTGTTCCAGAGCAAGGTGTTATCACTTGTGTTTATAAAATGGGCCTTCACACATAGTGGCCTAGTTGTATATAGAGTTTTCCAATGTTCACCCTTTATACTAAGCCTTCTGTCCTCAGACTCTTAAACAGCAATGCTCTATCACACATGTGTACTGAAGTCAGGTATTAGAGCTGCCTCAGCAACACACCCTTAGGACAGAACAGCACAGCAGGGAGGAGGCAGCATCCAGATGTCTCTTACCACAAGGTGGAAACAGATTTGAAATTTACAGGTCAAGGCATAAGGACAAGAGTGCGTTATTAACAATGTTTCCATTTGCATATTTTAGCAAAGAATCTAACAGAAAAAAAAAAAAAACACTTCCTGGGAAAGTTGTCATCATCCGCTTGAATTAGAGTAGAGCATGGATTTTTTTATTTCTTAACCTGGTGGACTTCAGTATTTGATAAAGTGATTGTCAGGTGTAACGGAGCTTTCTCTTTGGAGTCATCATGCACAGGTTGTCAAAATAGCTTTTACGGAAGAGGACTGCTGAATTGTTTCAAAGCCGATCCAGAAAAGAATTTTACTGAGCTATCTGATTTGATTTATGAGAGAACTCTGAGCAAACTGAATAATCTTGACAGCATATCTCCCCTACCTTATTACCACCACTGCCTTACAAATAAGTGATTAACAATTAGCAAGGACAGTCACAATAGCTACACACTTTTGAGTGTTCACTATGTGCCAAACAGTGGCCAGGGGCTTCATGTGGATGTCTCATCTCATACTTATAGCAACTCTCTGAGGCTGATAATATTATCACACTCTTCTGTTGATAGAAAACAGATGGGGGTGTAATTTAGCACCGTGCCAAAGATTACCTGCCTAGTAACAGGCAACACTGGGACTCCAACCTAAACAGTCAGACTGCAAAAGCTGAGCTTTTAACCACTTCAGCTGAGACATTTGTCTACAACTGAAAATGAAGGCTCTGATACAACTTTACAATGCTCTTTGGAAAACTAAACCTGTTGTTTAATTTGCGTTTTGGCTGCTCCATAGGCAGCATTAGCCATCCTGCTAAGACTACGCCCCTCAATTAACAATCTCCATTTTTAACTACAGCATTTCGTTCTGGCTTTCGTAACCATATCATTTTCTTATTTTTATCACCTCAGGTTTTATTGTACTAGTAAATAGAACTGCAATCAAATATTCATTAATATCCTGAAATACATATTACTGAATGAGGATGGAATGGCACACTGAGCCATTCATTTCATTAGAGTGGAATGTTGAGAACCATTCAAGGGTTTTCTTCAGCAAGGCTTTCAAAGCAATAACCTCACTTAGACTGTGTTATTTTATTATATTTTATTTTTAAATGATTAGTCTCCATGCCTCCTAACATCCTCATCTGTCCCCACAGTTTTAGTTCCAATTGGGACTAGGCAGTCTCGTCTTTAATAGTAGATACAAAAATGTCAGCCATATGGGGGTGAGCACTTGGTGTTCATGACACGTATAAATCAAATGACAGGATATCAGGATCAGGTTCTTCTACAAAAAGAAGCTGTTTTCTTTTTTCTTTTTTTCTTTTTTTCCTCTCTCTCTGTGTCTCCCTTCTGTTGAAGTCAATTTGATTTCCCCATATAGTTTCAGGTTGGGTTCTTTACCTTCATATGTAAGTAATTGAAGCATATTGTATTTTCTTTTTTATAAACCAAATGGTAAGCCCTTTTAAGTACCACTGGGATTCAGCTTCTAGAAAGATTGCCATCTCATTTTCCTGATTTATCAAAGCTGCTCTGAGGTAATTTTATAAAGCCTGTTAAAATTAAAGTAACCCTAAAGCAAGGCAGGCACTTTTTTCTCTACAAACAGCTCTTTCTCTGGCAACTATGAATGTTTACCAATGCTCATTTTCTTCTATAGGTTTGTGTGTTTTCCTTGCAAGTGCAATATAAAAAATAAATGCCGTAACCCTTTCATATGCATATTAACTTATCTTTTCAAGTCCTTTTTGTTTACGGCATCCTTAAAACTAGCCCCACCCTAGGTGACAGAGGTCCTTAGACTGGAGCATGTTATCAGAATCAACGGGAAAGCTTGCCATGCACAGAATGCTGAGTCTGTCTCCGTGCCCACCGTCTCTCCAGAATTTCTGATTAGACATGTCTGGAATGAGGCTGGAATTTCCAACAACAAATGTTCTTGTGACTCTGATGTTGCTGGTCTAAAGAACACACTTTGCAAACCCCTATTCTAGAAGAGGAGTCCACAAACTTTTCTGTAAAGAGCCAGACAGCACTTTAGATTTTGCAGGCTATGTGGTCCCAGGAGCAAGCAACTGCTCAAGCCTATGGCTGTGGCAGGAAAGCAGCCACGGGCAGTAGATAAACAAATCAGCCTGGCAAGTTTCCAACAGAACTTCATTTATAGGCACTGAAATTTGAATTTCACATAATATTTACATGACACAACATAATTTGTAAAAAAAAACTCAATCATTTAAACCATGTGAAAAACAACATTCTTTGTTTATGGGCAACACAAAATCTGGCCATGGGCTGGATTTTATATATAGGCCATAGTTTGTCCATACTAGTCTAAGAAGAGAATGACAACAACATTCAGAATCAAAATTCAGGGAAGTGGTAAATAAGGACCTCATACAAAAAGGGTTTGATAACAATATTGATGCCCCCAGGAGGCTCGTTTCTACTACAAAAGAAACAAGTTGGAATTTCCAGTACTATGACTACTCCAAAGAATAATTTTGCCCATTGATTGATTGGGTCATTTATCATTATTAGAGTTTCCAGATACCTGTAAGTAATAGAGCCTGAGAATACTTAGTTGGGAAAACCAGTTTTAAAATTAATAGAATCAAACCACAGAAAATAAGGATCATTCCTTTTAAGAAGGTCTAATCTCATACTCATTGTGTATGTACTAACTTATTACAGAGTGATGGTAGTTAAATATACATCCATACACATACAAAGGGTTCAAGAATTTAAACATCTGTCAATTTTTAAAGAATCAATCAAAAAACAATTCTTAAAAACACTTTGTCAAAATATTTTTGGATGACAGTGTTATCACAATAGCCATTCCACATGCATGTTTAGTTATTATTCTAAAAGCTGCCTGAACTAAGTGGTCACAGTATTAGTATGGTCCTTCAGCTTATAAATTATACTTTTAAAATCACCCTTCTAAGTCTAAAAATTATTTTTATTTGTAAAAATACCGTATTACTCACCAAGCATATTTTTGAACATTTAATAAATGGTAGTTATTTTTGCTATGTCAGAAGCTATCTGGAAGGCTGTTCATTGAGATAATCAAGTATTTTTTATTTTGTTTTTGGTTTTTTTGTTTTTTTTTTAATTTCAACCACATCTTATTTAAGCATGTGGATACTGAATGAAGTGATCTCCAAGGTCCCTTTGACCTCTAAAATAAATTAGTTGTGAAGATCTATTTGTGGTGACTATAAACCCTAATAGAAGGAAAAAGTCTTAAATAGTGGTGCTCAAATTTCAGTGTTCATAAGAATCACCTGGGGCTCGTATTAAAACTGCAGGCTCCTTCCTGAGCCTCAGCCAAGAGATTCTGACTCAAGACGTCTAGGGCCCTAACGATTTAATTTAAAATGGCACCCTAGGTAATTCTCACCTCATTGGTCCATGAATCACACTATGAGAAACACCAGCTTACTACAATCAAATATATTGAGCTAGAATTAAATAAAGGAAAAATTAACAAATTTGCTTTCGGCCACCCACAGCAGTGGTCTAATGTATCTACCTGAAAATAACAATCTGGAACACAGAATTCAACAGGCATGATGTTCTGGTTCATTTCTGATCAGCATGAGGAATTATGACTAGTGGAAATGGCTTATCAAAATCCCTCTTTAAGCTGTATTTATGATCTGACATAACTGAGGACTCATAAGAGTGGGTGGTTTTCTTTTTTTTAGAGGAAAGTCTGTAAGTGGGTGGAGTTACGTGACAGTGGAATCCTCTTCTCCTCCATGCTGTCTCCAGAGAAGGACATGCTCAATCAGGGTGATCTTCTTTGGGTTGCAACGCATGCTTAGAATCTTAAAGAAAAACAGAATATGAGCTACATCTTTAAACTTTAGTAACATATCTGGAATTTAAGCTATCAGGCCTATGACTTTCAATGATATTAAATCATGCAAATCACAATAATGTTCTTCTGCCACCAAATATTTTTTAAAATGTTGCTTGTGAAATTTTCAAAATATCTTTAAAATGATAGATTTCTCAAGTGGCAAAGTGATATCATTATAATTGTAACACGATATGAATACTTTTAAAATGTGATGAAAAGATTTTCTTATGCTTTTCATGACAATATTGCTTTTTTTGATAGAACAAATTGCCATTAAAGGATATTTCAAATCACTTCAATAAATCTTAAAGTGATTTTCAGATATCACTTAATGTTTCTAGTTGACATAACAAATGAACCATTTCAGATTTCATTGAAAGCTCTTTAGTACATGTCAGCAGACAATTTTGGAACAGTTTCAAACAGTGACAAATTGCAGTAAATCACTTCAAGGCAGCTCAACACCACTGCAGCCATTACAAGGTAGGATGCACGGCTTTGTAAATCACAGAAGCTCGCATATCAACCCGGTGCTGTGATAGAACAGAAATAGCAAATAAAAAGCTGTCAGAGTGGGATGTTCCCTTTCCTATAACTTCACTTTATTTAACATATATTTTAATGTTGACACATGAGAAGGAGCTGTGATAAAGGGGAGGAAATACTCCCTACATTTATTTATTAGACAGTTGGCTGCGTTGCCAATTATCACTATCATAAATGAAAGAGTTGACCTTAGAGAAAACGTGCCATCTAGCTCCACACACAGAACATCTGCTCCTAGAAAGGGGGGAAAAAAAATTCTTAACACCTCTTGATGAATGACTGCATGCGAAAACCTCACAAAATCTGATATCACATGAAATAAATTCAGTTTCGCTTATTTCAGATCACTGGTACAACTAGTCAAGTATTTTTTTATAAATGAACATGTTCCTTTTCAGACCCTAATGATTTTCCACAAGGACTGACAGTATCAAATTCTTCCCTTCTCTAAAGTTGGGTCAACTGTTCATTCGAAATTCACTACCAAATTATTGAGCACATTATTTTTTTCATCATATATAATGTTTGGAAATGCCTGGCATACTAAACCTTCAGTATTAAAGACCTTTGAAGAGAGCCTTGTTGTGATGATCTCCTGTGATTGTTAATTATGCCATTATAAATCATTCACTATTTTAAAAATTACTGTGATTAACATCCATATTACCATAAAAGATTTGCTTCAGTGATTTTCATTTAAAAGGGCTCTCTTTCAATGCCTGATCGTCACCTGGAAAATATAATAGAAGGTGATAACTAGTTCACCGTTTATTCAGTTTGATGCCGTTAACATGATTAAATAATTACAGTAAATGGAGGCAGTGCAGGGTTGTAGGAGAAACATTGTAATACGAGACAAAATTGCTGAATGCCAACCACTGACTAGCTTTGTGACCTTGAGCAAATCATTTCTTTTTCTGTGTATCAAATGCTTCTATTATAAAATGGGGCAGATGCTTTATACAATTGACATAAACATCAAATGAGACGGTTAAGCTGGCAGCGTCACAGGGTCAGATGGCGTGATCCAATTAGGGTTTTGTGGGAATTTAATAAAGAGACTATTTGTAAAGGCGAGAGGAGTCGGGACCAAGGGGTTAGTGCAGGGTGACCGCCTGAAGGTGTGAGGGTAAGAGGCGGGCGCTGGAGCCCAGAGACAAAAAGAGCTGTGAGGAGAGAGCAAATTCCAAGGTGCTCAGACTTCCACCGGAGCAACGCAGGCAGCCCTGGCGAGCGCCCCCTTTCTTTGCTTTGGCCAGTGGCTGCACCTACCAGGAAGCCAGAGGCTGGGGAGCCCAACAGTGTGGCCCCTCTCCGTGAACCTCCCAGGACTAGAGCAGGATGCAGAAGGGAAGGAGTAAAACGAAAGAAGCGAACGGAATATACTTAGGACAAGTATAGTATGCAAAAATACTTTGAAAATATAAACCACCAGAGAAATAGGATTCAGTGAACAGAAATCAGAAATTCTGAATTCTCTTGTTTTCTGTGTTACTGGGAAACTTCAGAGAAATGTTGCAGTTTCTTTGTGTATCAAGTAGCGTATATAAACTGAAGCATCTGGTTAAGCTTAAAAGGTACAATGAACATTACTAGAAAATGTTAAAGTACCATGGTCAGTTGAGAGACTACCAGGTACAGAAAAGCCCCTGCTAACTTAGGCAAAACTTCTAAGGACTGATTTCATAGCAGTTGCTGATGACACCCACATACCCATCATAGCTTCAGTAAGAGTACCGAGTTCAAGGAGTTACAGAGAAAATCTATTTTTAAGAATGAATCTCTCAAATTCATTATAATGCTTCGACTAGAGAAACTATAGTTTGTTGTCCATCAACCCACCTATCTTGTCCCTTATGCCAGTCATTCTATTAGTCCTGAGGCTGAGCCCCTAAGGAAGGGAGTAGCAGTGTTCTCTGAAGGTGGCCCTGAACACCTGCTGTGCTACTCTTCCAGGGCTTCTTGAGCTTTGCCTCTATGGGGTTTAAATGGTAGTGGGCCTGCATTCAAATAGCATCTGTCCAAAGCCTGCAACTGTTTTGTGGATCTGCAGGTGGTCCCCACAAGCACAAAGAAAAGGCTGAAACATTGAATCACTAAGTCTCATCAGCACCCCATTTTAATTCCTTTATAGAGCTCCCACTGAGATGATCATTATAAGGGTGGATATGTATGCGCAGCAATCAAACCACATGCCTTGCAGGCATCACCTAGTGAAATGATTGCTCCCTAGGAGAAAGGCATGAGAAGAGCAGTTATGAATGATAAACTTTCATGATACTCGTGGCCTACCTTCAATCACCAAGCAGGTATTCCCCGGCTACATAATTATATTTTCCCCAAAACTTCATCCACTAAACTAAATTTATATATATTTACATACTATGTATAACACACACATGGATCAGAAAATACTTCTTTATTCTTGATTGTGTGCACTGCTCCATATTGGTCAAAGTAGGAGATTGAGTCCCTAAATTATATAACCACCAACCAGCGGTAACTAAGAGAAATCTTAGAACATATTGACTTTTATCCTAAATGTGGAAGCACATTTTACTACATTAGAAAAATAATAAACTAATTATGTGGCTCATTATTTCTGATACTGCTGAGGTTATATATAAAAGAGCTTACTTAATTCTAAAGTAAATCAGTGTTGCCTAACTGCAGTAACAAATAACTAAAATTTAGTGGATTAACACAACAAAAGAGTTTTCACTTAGCTATGTTATAGTCCAGGGCAAGTTTCAGAGGTGCTCTGTTTCATGAAGTCCTTCAAGAACTTAGGTTCTGCCCTGCCTGGGAGTTTCATAAACTTGACCTGAAGGGAGGAGAAGAGAAAGGAAGAGAGTGGAAAGGGGGAAAGGAGAGAAGGAGAGAGCAAGAATGAATCCCGTACTCAGAAAATACAAGCGCCAGCTCTGAGTTATATGTAGTTTGCTTACATTTCATTGACATTAAGGCATATGACCCCATATAACTACGAGGAGAGCTGAAAAATAGAGTCCAGCTAAATTCCCAGAAAGTCAAGGAAATGAGGGTTGAACACTCAGCACTGTGTCTATCACAATGGTTTTCAGAACTTTATTTTTTTAAGCGTATCTTCTTGGTAACAGAATCAGAGAAGTACAAAAGAATGACAAATGCAACCTTTGAAAGATATCTGAGGGTCTTCTGGATTCAAAAGCTCTGTACTGCATAATTTGGAAAACAACTGGGTGACATGCTCTACAGGTTCTTAGTGGGGGTGCCAGTGTGTGCTGTGTACGCATATACTGCGCATTTAGCAATACAGGAGAACATAGGGTGAGGTGTTGCCTGTCAAGGTAAAACACTGCATTTACTTACATTTTGGGAAACAGAAAAAGAGGCTTTTTTTCAAATATATTATTACACGGTGACTCAAATCCTATGAAAGATCTTCTTTTTTTTTTTTACCTTCTAATAGTCTAGACATGTTCTTCAGTGATACGAACTGCTTCTTGACTTTGGTTTCATGACTGTAATCAATCTTTTATTTTTAATAAAATCTACCATTTTCATAAAGGGCAGCATGTGCATACAATGATACCAGGTATCCGCCATTTCTTTAACAAATAAAAAATCATAATGCAATGAAAGTATTAGAAAGAAACAAATTTATCCATTTTGTTTTTTATATTCTTTTATATCCTTTTTATAGGAATTCATATGAATTAGCAAATAAGCATCTTCCTAAGTTTAGGATAATGCATCAAAAACTCATGGTCTGCCAGTATAGTCTTGTAAAATAGAGGAGCACCCAATTTGTATTTGAGATCCATGGGTGCCTCCTGGCTCTCATGTTTAATGGCTATAGATTAAACAAGCAACTTAGTGAAGATAATTTAATAAAGCTAAATACCATTACTGGATTATGCTACTGTTTAATGCCTACTCTAGTTATAAAAACCAAATATGATATTGAGTTTATGAGAACTATAAGTAACTTCAGCCTAGACTGGTAACATTAAACACAAAAGAGCCTAATTTGTTCATTTTTTTAACACATTTATAAATGCTTATTAAAATTTAAACCTGTTTATATAGTTCTATGTTAAAATTCTAGAGCTATATTAAAACATGTAGTATAAACTCAATTGTTACTCATGATGCAAAGCTGGTAAAAAGCAAACTAAGGAATATATCTTTAAGCTTTGGATCTTAGCCTCTCCCTCCCACACAAATCATCTTCTCTTAGCACAATGGATACACTACAATTTTTTAAAAGATTCAGCATTTATTGAAGTAAAAGATGTGGAAAGCTGTCGCTAGTCACTTTTAAAAAAAAAATTTCCTGTTGTTCTATTACACTTGTCCCAATTTTTCCCCTGGACAAGTCACTTTTAAAACAGCTGCAGAGAAATACTTTCTGATTTCATGAATTTCTGGTAGAGTCATTTTAAAAATAAGAACTGTTTTTTCTTCATGATATGTTTAAGCTTTATGTATAAATAGTACTAAAGAATGATTGATGATGATGATGATGATGATGATGATGATGATGATGGTTTTATCTAACAGTCATTGGGAGCTTCTCTGTGCCAGGTACATAAGCGATTTCACATCACATAGTTGCACTTAATTAACTCTCACCACATCTCAATGTGAGATCCCCAGTTAGGAGATAAAACTGAGGCTTCAAGTGGGTAATTTAATTGCTCTTGCCTATTTCTTTTTTTAGTTCTCAGATCAAATAGTCACATTTGAGAAAGTTTTTACATATGCAGTGTTTCCAGAAAAAAACTTACATTTGAGTCAACAGGTGTTATTCATCTGCCTTTAAAATCAAAGCCTATCATAAGAGAAGGGGCTTGATCTTTAGCATCAGACAGATCTAACTAATGGCTCAGCTCCACCCCTTGCCAGCTGTATCATTTTTGGCAAGTCAACAAATATCTCCGAGCCTGTTTTCTCAACTGCAAAATAGGATAATAAGAACTACTTCGTGAATTCTTTTTAGGGAGAGTCAAGATATTATTTACAAGAGCAATACTCAAGAAATGGAAGATGGTATTATTTAAACCTCAGTTGGAGCCAGATATAACAGAGATAAAAAAAACGCCATAATTCCCTTCTCACTATAAATTTTCCAATCTTGTGAGATAGACTGATACACCAGGAATCCAGCTGTAATACACAAATGACAAAGAAACACTTTCAACAGAAGTGTGGTGTACTGTGAGAGCACAGAAAAGGAAAGATAAATTCCTTCTTGCTTAATTTTTTTGTTTAAATTTTGTTATAGTAAATCAACTAAACTAGTTGGAAAATAATTCCAGTCCTTGGCCATAACATTTGATGGAAAAAAGGCAGACTTTAATATGCACTCATGGTTATTTTATAGAGAGTTAAAAAATAATAATTTCATACCCTCAGATATTAGTACTTACAGGGAATTACAAATCCATTGGTTCAGTCTCATATACTCATACGTTCAGACAAGAAATACGAGGACACAGTAAATAAGGATTCTGCAAAAGTTTGTCAAGCAAGTTATGGGTAGCTCTATAATTTCTCAAGACCAGATTTGATAGCATGTAGTCATTAAGGTTTTCAAAAAAGAGCAAGAGAATGGGAAGTTTAGGCACAGATGTCACATCTGATTTAAAGCAACAGAGGCCAAAGAAGGTGACACAGAAACCTTAAGGCTTACATATAAATTATTGCTACAATAGAAATAAAATCCCATATACAAAATTGAAATGCACTTATTGTAACAAAAGAATCAATACTTACTCTTCAATAGCAATTTGCCTTACTTATGACTCTGCATTTCATAAACTGGAAATATTTTTCTGTGATTCCATTAGCAATAAATTAAATGGTGAGCAAGTGAAATCAGGTAATTGGGCACTTGAGATTGTTTCTTTAAAAAGATGATATTTCATACTTAAGGATCAGAAAATAAACCAGAAAACAATATCATCTTTCCCTCTCTGGACTACCATTGGAGATATAGTTTACCCTCGAGTGGGCCCGAGAAAGAGTAAATCCCCTATTAAGTGACAAATCTTAAAAATAATACCAAGTGGGCATTTGAAACATTGAAAACATGCAACTCCAATACTGATATTTAACTCCCCAAATTATTTCACAGTTCCATTCTGTTTTTACATTTATATTAAACTCATCATATAGATGAGGACAATGAGGATTCATTTTTGATCTTTTTTTTTCAAGGAATTTATCTGCAAGGGCAAATGTATAGTTAACTTACTGTCTCATCTTTGAAAACCTTAGAAAGTTAAATGGAGGCACTGCAAATGGTTTACAAAAATTGCAAAATTTTAACATTTAAAAAATTTGCTTTACCAAAGGAGAATTATTTTATGCAAATAAATCACTTTTAATTTCATATATTATTATTAGACTTGCTAGTATTTCTCCTTCTAATTGTTCCTTCCTGGAATCCAATCAGTTATCATATATGGGGCTTTCCATTAATTGAGTTTCATCACCATTATCCGCTATGTACTCAAAGGATTTCAGATGATGATTTTAAAGCGTTTGTATTTCCTTCTGTAAAAATCTATATTATTAACTTGTATATGTAATCAAAAGGAAAATGTCTTATAGAATGCTACAATCTTATAGTACAGTTTAATCTAAAAACTGTTACTAAAAATAGATGGTAATGAGAGACTTAGAATTCAAAGTGAAACTAAAATACTTTAGATCCTAGTACTTGCCATTTTTTCCCCTTTAATATGAACATCAACTTCTTGTGACATTGAATTTACTCTCTTTTCAACATTTGGTAAGGTTATAAAAGCTAAAAATTCACCTACAGATATCAAAACACTACCTTACAAGGTTAATAGACATGTTTCATTAGCAAAAGAAACAAGTTGTTCTCTCAAATTACTATGTCTGTGTGTATATGTATGCTTGTGAGTGCACATGTATGCATTATACAGTGGCCATATGCAAGACAATTTCATTTTAAAAATTATTTCACAATTTTCTCCACTATATTTAAAAGCCTGTCATAAGCTAATGAACTTATTCCAAAATATCTACTCAGCCTCGGTGAATAAAGGGGAAGATTAGAAAATTTCCTTTTCAGTATGAATATTTCTAGTTATCACTGGGTGAAGTTAATATTCTATATTTAAACTGTTAAAAAGTATTTAGTAAAATAATTTCTAATAATATAACTTGTCACTAATAGCCAAATTTCTTACCTATGGCATATTTTTACAATATTGTGACCCAAATAACTCTGCATAAAATGAGTTTAGTGTTAGATTAATGTCAGCATTTCTTGGTAATTAGATTCAAACCCAGTTTCTCTCTGTAGTGCCTTCTATTATGCTTCGGGTCCTCCAAGGTATGCAGCCGAGAAGTAAAACACTCTCGTGAGCACTGTCTCATGCAGTAAGTGCTGTCTCGTGCAGTAAGCGCCAGCGGAGAGCCAAGTGAAGACCTCATGGTGGCAGCCGGAGCCGGGAAAATGATTGTCTTCTTGAATGTCTTCAGACACTGTATATACACACATTGATTTTAGCTGTTTTACTCAAATAATTCAATCCAGAACTAAGGAAATTATATATTTCTCTGAACCAGATGATTACATAGGAAGTAATAAATCAATAAATATTTAATGTATGTTTCTACTTTGTGCCAAGGATTGCACTAGATACTGGAAGGACGATGTGAAGAAGTGTAAAATCATTCGAGTCAAACATATAAAGGCAGAGCAGAGAGACATGAGTCCCCTATCTCAGCTATGCCGAGAATTTGGGCAAAACACTACATTTCTTTAAGCTTAGTTAAAATTTAAATCCCAGACATGACTTCCCCTACCCTCAAGGAATTTACAATTTGGTTAGCACAGACATGTGATCTTGAATTAATGGAATTCAAGGTAAAGCATAATAAGGCTTATATGAGCCATTACTATGTCACTGCACAGGAGGAGCCTAAAATAGTTGGATATATTGTGAATGTAGTCCTTACCTCTATTTTCGGAGATAACATCCTGTGTTGTCTTTACAGATTTTCATTTAACAATTGAAATTATTTATTGAACATCTGTTAGTCACTAGGCAGTTTTTTAGGGGCCAGGGATAAAAAATAAACACCCACATACACACTACATTTTTTTAACTTATGACATTTTTTTGTAAAACACCCATTGCTTTCCTTTCAAAACACTCTCATTCTTAATTCTTTAGAATGAATGGGTCATTCTATATTAAGTGGATACTAAATCAATGTTATCTATTTGACGATACTGTTGATCGATGTATAAGGAGTTCCATGTTTTGCAAAATAAATGTCCCTGGGGAGGATGTCATTAGTGAAATAAATTAGAGGAAACTTGTCAAGTCTGGAACATCATCAGAAAAAGCTAGGAAGGAGTCTTCAAATATTCAGATTCTATTCCCACCAATCTGCCAGCTAGTTCTGGCAGCCAGCCAGCAAACCTGTGAGATTCTCTTTCAGTGATTCTAGGATGGGCTCTGGGATCTGAATGTCACATGTACTCTCCCATGTGTTCTGATCAGCTGTATACAGGAACCACTAGACAAAGAACTCCTTTAATGCCCCTAAAAAAAAAAAAGAAAGCCTTAATTGCATGATTTGAAATGGACCACAAATAAAATTAATTAGTAAAATACCTTCTGTTGAAATTATTGCTCTTCAATTAACTTAAAAAACCAGGTGTCAGCTACCACACAAGATGGCAATGTACGCAGACCTGGCTCACCTCTTCGCATAACCACGTCAAAATAACAACTAAAATATAGAAAAACCGTCACTCAGAAACATCAGAAATCAAACTGAATGGAAGTCTGACACCTAAGAAATTAAAGAAATCACACCCATCCAGACTGGTAGGAGGCGCTCAGAGGCCAAAAAGCCTAGTCTGTCACCTTGTGTGGTGGATAAAAATTTAGGAGGGATATCTCAGGAGTAAGAAGTCCCAGCCTCACACCACCAGCTCCCCCAGCCCAGGGTTCCAGTGTCAGGAAAATAAGTCCCCACAACTTCTGGCTGAAAAAACCAGTGAGGATTGAGTCAGTGGAAGAAACTTCTGGAGCCCCAAGCAGGTACTCTTAAAGAACACACATAGAGACTCACTCAGATTCACTACCTTGGAGCTCCAATGCTGGGGCTTGCAGCTTAAAGGGCACCGGTGGCATACTGGGAAAGGCTGAAGTGTCTGGTATTGGGGGTGAGCAGGGGCCATTGTCCCTTTTCTGAGCCCTCCCTCAACAGAGCCATGGAGCCTGCAGGCTGGTCCCATATTTGAGACTCCATCAACCTCACTAACACTTTGACCCGCCTTGGAGAT
Organism: Pteronotus mesoamericanus; assembly: GCF_021234165.1. NCBI lineage: Eukaryota > Metazoa > Chordata > Mammalia > Chiroptera > Mormoopidae > Pteronotus > Pteronotus mesoamericanus. Next base: position 24,691,707 of record NW_026555245.1, on the reverse strand, counting down.
CCCCAGAAACTCCACCCCACCCAATTTAAGAGCTTGCCCAAGCTGCTTTTCCATATGAATAACTGGTCTTGGCTCAGGCTTCACAGCTTCCAAAGTCCTACCAAACAAGCAACAGCTGTCCTCAGTGAGCTCCAGGACAGGCTCTAGTAACAGTCAAAATAGTTTCACAGCTTGGCTTCGCCTGGGAATCTCCAAGCCCAGTGCTAGTGGCAGCCTTCTCAGATTGCTTTATAGCTCAGAAAAGGCAGCCCTGGGTAAAACACAGGTGGGGGCTGACATTGACCAGCACCACCTGGGAAACTGCAGGGCCAGCACACCCAGTGGACAGCTACAGACCACATTGAAAACCACCACCCTGTCCCTGCACAGCAGATCTTCCAAGGAGGGCAGATGTTGGTGGTAAGTGGTCACAGCCAATCCTTGCAGATGGCTGGCCTGGGTAAATCCTTTCCATTGATCTGCCAATAGCAACCAAGGGTCAACTACAAGAGGAAGGTATACTCAGCCCACACAAAGGGTACACCTCGAGTACCCAGCTTAGGTGATAGGGGACGCTGTGCCGCTGGACCTGCAAGATACCTACTACATTAGACCATGCTTTCAAGACAGGGAGTCAAAGCAGCTCTATCTAATATGTAGAAATAAACACAAGAAGGCTGCCAAAGTGAGGAGACAAAGAAACATGGCACAAATAAAACAACAGATCAAAACTCCAGAAAAAAGAGCTAAACAAAATGGAAATAAGTAATCTATCAAATGCACAGTTCAAAACACTGGATATCAGGACGTTCAATGAACTTTGTGAGGACCTCAGCAGCATTAAAAAAGATCCAGTCAGAAATGAAGGATATACTAATTGGAATAAAGAACAATTTACAGGGTAACAACAGCAGAGTGGATGAAGCTGAGAATCAAATCAATGATTTAGAACATAAGAAAGCAAGAAACAACCAGCCAGAACAAGAAGAGAAAAGAATCCAAAAAAATGAGCGTAGTATAACCAGGCTCTGGGCCAACTTCAAGTATTCCAACATTTGCATCATAGAGATGGCAGAAGGAGAAGGGAAAGAGCAAGGAGTTGGAAATCTATTTGAAAAAAAATAATGAAAGACAACTTCCTTAATTTGGTGAAGGAAATAGATACGCAAGTCTGAGAAGCATAGAGAATCCCAATCAAATAGGACCCCAAAGAGGACCACACCAAGACACATCATAATTAAAATGCCAAGCATTAAATATAAAGAGAGAATGGTACAAGCAACAAGAGAAAAGCAGAGAGTTACCTACAAAGGCGTGCCCATAAGACTGTCAGCAGATTTCTCAAAAGAAACTCTGCAGGCAGGAAGGGGCTGGCAAGAAGTATTCAAAGTGATGAAAAGCAAAAACTTACAACCAAGATTGTTCTAGCCAGCAAAGCTATCATTTAGAATGGAAGGGCAGATAAAGTGCTTCCAAGACAAGGTAAAGCTAAAGGAATTCATCATCACCAAGCCATTATTACATGTAAGTTAAAGGGCTTATTTAAGAAAAAGAAGAAAAGCAAAACTTTGAACATTAAAATGACAACAAACTCACAGCTATCAACAACTGAATCTAAAAAATAAAAACAAACCAAGCAAACAACTAGGACAGGTACAGAATCGCAGGTATGGAGATCACTTGGAGGATTATTGGCTGTGAGAGGGAAAGGAGGAAAGGGGGGAAATGGTGTAGGGATCAAGAAGCATAATTGGTGGGAACAAAATAGACAGGGGGATGTTGAGAATAGTATAGAAAAGGGAGAAGTTCATGTCCATGGTTCCATGTCATGGTCCATGGACATGAACTAAGGGGGGTGGAAAGGGGAGTACTGGGTGGAGAGGGGCCAAGGGAAAAACGACATTGGGACAACTGTAATAGAATAATCAATAAAATATACTTAAAAAGTAAAAAAAGGGTTTTTTTGTTTCATACATTAAAAATTTAAAAATCCTCATTATACAAAAAAATTAACAAACATAATTTTTATTGTATATGAAATCTATTCACATTGTCAATGAATTCTAACTTTTGGTATGGTATTTTTTAAGCATATATTACTTTTTGGTAAAAAAAAAAAAAGATTACTTAGCTCTATATATTTGCACACAAATAAGAATGTCTGTACTACATTCAGTCCCTGAAGCGTGGGAAGAAAAGGATTTGGAATCTGCAACATTGCCTACAGTTAATTTAATTATGATTGCATATTTGGCAAAGGACAAAGTAAAGTCAATGAAGCATTAAAATCAAACATCCCTTTAATTAAACTGGAAAAGAGATGGACTTATTCTTAGATATTGTTTATTTTTATTAATAGAATGAGAATACTATGTCTCCAAAGAAGGTATCATGATTTCTGTGAAATAAAGATACTTCAATCCAGCTGCATTGTTGTAGCCTTGGGTTTGGACCATGTCCCATCCAGTTCAGTATGTCATAACAAAGACTTTTAAAGCAAGAAATGCTATACAGATTATTATTATTATTGATATTTTATGTAGTAATTTGCACATTTGCAGATGGTACAAATGGGCTTAACCTAACTCATGAAGAATTTAGAAAAATTCACAATGTTCAAAATGGTAGGCCCTTACTTAATCTCAGTAGACTAAACAAGTCCTGCTCTAATGAGAGAAATTGTGCAGCTGCCTTTTAAATTAATTAACGAAAAACCCACAAAGCTTTTATCTCACTAACTCTTCCATGTTTTTAAAATGTTGATGTTATAATAAGAAATCCATTTTACTACATGAATCACTGTATATATACAACCCCCATGGTACCTGACTCTCACGGTTAGGTCATCTGTCCTGAAAAATATTTGAATTGGTTATTCATATGTAATAGTTATATTAGAAAGAAAATTTTTACACAGAAACTTTTAAAGTATATGTTGATACTTCAATTAATTTCAAATAGTACAACATGGTATTCATACTTAAGTAAAATATAAGTGACTATTAGCAAATACCTCTCTCTAAAATAGCAATTATCCCCATAGAGTCTCTTACAAATAAAATATATTACATGTATATAGTATGGTGGGGAATTTTTACACTGATAATAACCTACTGCTACAATCTATTCCATATGATTTTATTATTTGAACTCATTGTTTTATAAACAATACTTCTAACATATCTGTTTACTGATTCATTGGTAGGCATTGGCATGGACCATAAAAAAGCAACTTTTTCTAATAAGGTAATCGTTGACTTCTGGACATGTTATCTTAAAAAAAAATGTGTCCTTTTACAAAAACTAAAATCTGAAATTAAAAGGACTAATTGAAATAAGATTTAAATTGTATTCTAATAGAAATAGCATAGGTAAATGCAAAGGAAAATGAGAAGTCACTAAAAAGACCGGTATATGGTTTGGTTTTGTTTTTATTTTTTTTATTGAGGAATCTCCATACCGTTTTCCACAGTAGTTGCACCATCTGCATTCCCACCAGCACTTGTTGTTTGTTGATTTATTGATGATAGCCACCCTGGCAAGTGTGAGATGATACCTCATTGTGGATATAATTTGCATGTCTTTAATGATTAGTGGCATTGAGATTTTTTCATCTCTCTATTGAACATTTATATGTCCACTTTAAAGTGTCTATCCAGGTCCTTTGCCCATTTTTAATTGTGTTGTTTGTCTGCCTGGTGCTGAGTTGTAGAAGTTCTTTATTTATTTTGGAAATTAACCCCTAATCAGATATATCATTGACAAATATGTTCTTCCATTCAGTGGGTTCCCTTTTCATTCTGTTGATGGGTTATTTTGTTTTTGTTTTGTTTGCTGTACAGAAGCTTTCTAGTTTGATGTAGTCCATTAGATTATTTTTTTCCTTTGTTTCCCTTGCCCAGGGAGATACATCAGGAAAAATGTTGCTATGAGAGATGTCTGAGATTTTACTGCCTATGTTCTTGTAGGATTTTTATGGTTTTGTGATGTACATTTAAGTCGTTTATCCATTTTGACTTTATTCTGGTGTATGGAATAAATTGGTGATCTAGTTTAATTTTTTTGCTTGTACTTCTCCAATTTTCCCTACACCATTTATTGAAGAGTCTGTCTTTATTGTATGTTCTTGCCTCCATTGTCAAATATTAATTGACTATAAAGGTGTGGGTCTGTTCTGGGGCTCTGTGTTTTGTTCCATGGATCTATATGCCTGTTCTTATGCGAGGACCAGGCTGTTTGAATTATAATGGCCTTTTGACTCAGCAGTTTCACTTCTGGAAATATATCCAAAGAAACCTGAAACACTAATTTGAAAGAATATATGCACTCCTGTGTTCCTTGCAGCATTATTTATAATAGCCAAGATCTGGAAACAGTCTAAGTGCCTGTCAGTAGATGAGTGGATAAAAAAGCTGCTGTGGTAATTTACACAATGGAACACTACACAGCTGTGAAAAAGAAGGAAATCTAACATTTTGCAACAGCATGGATGGACCTTCAGAATATAATGCTAAGTGAAATAAGCCAGTCAGAGAAAGACAAAAGTATGTGATCTCATTTATATATGGAATCTAATGAACAAAATAAACTAACAAAATAGAAACAGAGGCATGTATACATGGAACAGACTTATAGCTGTCAGAGGGGTGGGGGACTAGGGGACTGGATGAAAGAAGGTAAAGGATTAGCAAAAGACATATATATGTATAACACAGACACAGATAACAGTATGAAAATAGCCAGAAGAAGTGGGGGATAGGAGGACCCAGACAAAGGGTGGGAGGAAATTTGGGATAGAAAGATATTTTGCTTGTGGCAATGGGCACACGATACAGTATGCTGATGATGTTTTGTTGAGTTGTGCACTTGAAACCTGCTTGGTGTTGCATACCAATGTCACCCCAATAAATTCAGTCTTAGAAAAAGACTGGTATATGTAGGATATGCCCTATGTATCAGTTGTTATTCCTTCAGCTTTTATTCCTTACCTCAAACTTTCTGTTTCTCTTCACCCTTCCCTCTCATCTTCAGGTTTTTCTTCCATCCTAGAAAAATCACTAAATTTATTTTTTATTTAAAAGTTTTATCTTTCATTTTAAAAATCCAAGTGACAAAATTCAAATTTTCAAACATAAATGATGATAGAATGAAGTATTCATCACAAGGTCCATTAAAAACAAACTACTTTTAAATGGAGATTTGATTTATATGCAATTTAGAGCCCACTACTGATGCATAAAGTGGAGTATAACTCTATCATCATAAAACTGGCACTTGCAGAGTCCAGCTCATTAAAATGAGTAACCCTAAATATCTCAGCAATCCAAAAATACACTCAATCAAACATTTCTCCTTTGTTTTCAACCCAAGACTCAGGTAATCACAATACGGTGCAGTCAGTAGGAAAGAAGTGAAAGCAAACAATACTGTATATTAAGAACTGTGTATGAAGTATTCCTACTTTGATTTCTAGACATTGATTTTTCTGGAATTTACTGGAACACTTTGTCTCCACAAAGAATACATCAGCCCTGTTTTGCTGGAATTGGAAACCATTAAATTAGCAACACGCTGATTAGAAAGATGGAACACTTAAAGAATTGAAATTATTTTGTTTCCACAATTTCTTGGAATTCCAGAGAAAATCACCTGGATAAATTCTTTCATTTTTATTAAAATATTTGATGTTTTATTGGAAACAGATGAGAAGTAAATGTTCAGTTTTTTATAATAATCATTTTTCCATCAGCAGTTTTTCTATATTTAAAATAAATATTCCAAGATCTGGACCTTACTCCTATAGAACACTCATTGTTTTGAAATTACCTGTATCATACATGCATTTCCCCAGACAGCCTAAAGATATCTTCAGTGCAGGATTGTCTTTTTTAGCAATGGATTCCTAACACTTCACGTGAACTCCACAGGCACATCTTAATTATAATAATTAAAATGATAGCAATGTATAACATTAAAAGCCTACTATGTACCAGAAACTTTAAGTGCTTAAGATATCTTAAATCATGTTAGTCCTCAGATGCTATCAATAAACAAATTTTACTAACAGATAAATTGAAGAAGAGAGAAGTTACATAACTCACCCAGAGTTAAAAAATCACTAAGTGGTAAAGCTGATATCTAAACTAGGGAGTCCATACTCCTAAATGCTATGTTATAGTGCTTTGAATATAAATAAATTCACAACGAATATTTGTTGATGGGACAAATAAATGCAGCCTTGATGTGAAAATAGAGTGCAGTCAGGCAGTAGATATCAGTTACATAATAGAATGGAACAGACTAGGACTAAGAACTAATCCAATCAATTGATATTGAGACAGGGTATTTGTTAGATTTATGGTAACTCCTAGCTTTGTTGGGGGGTTACAGCTACCTTTTGGGAGGTCCAATGTTACCCATTGTGATGTATAAAAATCTTCAAAGCCTACCAGCAATGAAAAGACATACCAGCTCTCAGGAGCTGAGAGCACTGGGACTTTCTGTGGTTCTGTTAGAGGAGTGAGGGTAGGAAGTGATAAGCAAGGAATTAATTAAATATGTAAATAAGAGAAGAAATATGTAATTAAATATGTAAATAAGGAAATAAGAAGTTAAATCAATTAACTGAGTTGCAAGCCTTGAATGTTTAAGTCATGGCTAAATAAAGCCTTGTGTAGGGACTCTGTAAGAGCAGCAGCCTCACTAAATGTGGCTGATGTGGACATGTGTTGAAGCAGCAAATGAAGCTGCTGCAGAAATTTCCCAAGTAGACTCTTTTATTGTTTAGTAAATATTTATTTAGTGTGAGCTCCTTAATATAATTTATAATTAAATAAATGATGTTTCATTTAAAACTTTGTAAAACTCAAGATTCATAACTTTTAAATTATGCTCACTCTAAAATGAAAAATGTTGCTCTCCTTACGGTGTCGGTCTTGCTCATTTCTCCTTTCTGATGTGTGCAACGTGACCCACAGGAACATAGCCGAGGCTACAGTTTAATTAGCCTTCTCTTTACATGAGGCCTGAAGTTCTTTTTATCTAGTTGTAGTGAGTTTTTCAAATCACTTGGTAGGCATCAATCTCCTCACATGTATTATAAACATTAACACTAAAAAAAATCATAACATTTAGCCCTGGCTGGTGTGGCTCAGCAAACTGAGCACTGGCCTACAATCCAAAGGGTCCAGTCAGAGCACATGCTCAGGCTGTGGGGCCAGATCCCCAATAGGGGGTGCATGAGAGGCAACCACATACTAATGTTTCCCTTTCTTTCTCCCTCCTTTCCCCTCTCTCCAAAAATAAATAAATACAATATTTTAAAAATAATAAAAAATCATAACATTTAGAAAATGTATGTATATTTTAAAAATCGGCTGCTTATGTAGACTTAGAATATGTTCATGCCAGCTAGATCTGTTCATGCTAACTAGATTCCTGAGTAAGTTAGTATTTACCAATAATTGCACCATTTAACATCAAAATATGTAAGGTAAGATGCCCATGATGCTCTTGTACATATATATGTAATTGAATGTGTGTTGTAAAGAATGTGCACTAGAATATAGGTATTTGAAATGTAATTCTGAATTAGGACCTCAAGATTTCTGTTTACTAATAATTAGACAGTATGTGCATGTTTACTTACATGTTTACAAGTATGTGTTTAGGTCTCTGTGCATGAAAGTACAGATTGGGAAGGTGAAAAGGAGACCAATGAGCTGAAATATCTTGAGTTATAGATATATGTTATATTTAGAAAGACATTTTAAAAATAGTCTTCATCTTTGAGTTTCATAAAAAATTGACACAGCCAAAGCATCATGGTCTAGTACGTGTTTTAAGCTGATGATCCAGTATCTTTTGTGTTCATAGGTAAAAGCATCTAGGATTAAATAAACACATGTAAAATTTTATCATGTCTGCAATATTTCAATAATACACTATATTGATAAGTCTATGTATTTACTTTAGATCTGCAACAAAACTGGCAGCTAATTTGGAAGATTGCAAAGTGAATGTAGAGCTTTATTGACCAGATACTCTGGAAAGACCAAATTCCGACAAAGTTGGAGAGATAAGACTTAACCAGAATACTTTCTCTTGCTCAATTCCTGTACCCCAGGCCTTCCCTCTTGTCCTCCTTGGATTATTCTCTCTGAGCTTATTTTCTTCATTCTCTCCAGAGGTGCTCTCTTCCAGAAGCTTGGCTAAATACTAATAAAGTACAATTCCAGGCTTGACCACGACACTCAACTCAAATGTGGCAGCCCTGTCACTTATTTAACATATTCTTTGAATGGCATAAAGGGATCTAAATGTATAAGGCTAAAAAAAAAAAACAAAACTATAGACCAATCTTCATTAAAATGAAATAGGCATCTAATACCATTGATTGCTTGGCCAGTCCTTTAGCTTGATTTACCAAAGAGTCCTTCCCTTGCCTAAGTACCCTTTATATTCAGTCTATCTGCAAGTTCTTTCAGATATACCCTCCAAATACATTTCATAGCAATTCACTTCTCTTTATCCTTCCTAGTTCATGCCACCATTATCTCTCCATGTATGCTATGAAATTAATCAACTATTCAGCTTATATTCTGATATTATAGCCTAGTAGTTAATGTTTATTCTGAGTGGTGACTTTTCTGATTGATAGATAATCAGAGGCTATAAAAGTTGTTGAATGTTTTGAATCTCATTCCTGTCTAATTGTTTTCCCTGATTCCTGTCTTGTTGCCTTGAATGTACGAGTATATTCTATTGTATATTTTTGATAACAGCATTATCTATTTGAAATAAATAATGGCTTGTATCACTCTTTTGCTTAAAACCCTATAAAGATTTATCATTGCTTATAGAATAAAACCCCAACTCCTAGCTTCGGTTGAAAAGTCTCCTATAATCTGGCTTGGCCTACTACATTGTGAATTTTCTCTCACTCATCTTTCCTCTCTAGCATTACCTCAGGCACACTAGCCTCCCTTCTCTGCCTCAGACACTTCAAACTTATACTCATTTTTATATTCACCATCTCTTCTGCCTGGACCTTCTCTTTTTTCATCACTTCACCAGCTCCATTTCATCCTTCAGGTCTCAGCTCAAGCGACATCTCCCCACAGAAGCCTTAATAATCTAAAACAGCTCTTCCTCAGGCAGTCTTTGAGTAGTTTCTTTATTCTTAAATTGTTGTTATCACATTTTATGTGTTATTACTTTGTCTCCTCTCATACAGTATAACTGTAAGAGGACATGGATCTTTCTGCTGTATCCTTGTGTCTAGCACTAGTATCATAGTACATGCTCAAGAAATACTAGATGAATCCTTTAGTTCAGTGATTCTCCACTGGGAACTCTATTCTCTAATGAATGAATTCAGTCAACAAGTATTTTTTGAGCACTCACTGTGTGCCAGGTATCTTGCTAGATGTTGGGAAACTGAAATGAAACTGCCCTGAGGGCTTTCATAGTCTAAAGGGGAGATTTCTCTCTTGTCAGGCAATTAATTATAGCACTCTGAGGGAAAATGCTAAGTTAGAGGTAAGCACAGGTGCTATGAGAAGAAAGAAAGTCCAGCTATACCAGAATGGTCATGGAGTGGGAGAGCAAGTCAAAAAAAGCCTTTGCCTGAGGTAATTCCTGCACTGAGTTGAATCTTGATGACCAAACAGGAGTGGCTCTGATGGCAAAAATAGTGTCCACCTCTGACAGCAGGGTGCTTCCACGACAGGCATTTTGGGGAATCTAAACCAACCAGAATTTCGTGTGTGACACCCTCTGACCACGCTGCTTAGGAGCAGCTTTTTCTGAGGAGCCAGTTCTAGTAATACTGATACTGCCACACTATAGAGAGATCCTGACTAAGAGTATGTTATGTTTTTAGTATTTCATTAGTTGTCTCTTCCAGTTAGACTGTGAGAAGTTTATAGAGCCTGGTGCCCAGAAGGCACTAAAGGAAGTGCTAGAGACAGAGGGAGTAGGGAGGGAGGGATTTCTGCCAAGTACATCAGTTTTTTGTTATAAGGAATTAACAACATAGTGACAGAGATTTTCAGTGTTTGGGTTATCTTCTGCTCTCAAGTATGTCCAGTGGTTGGCAACTTTTGCAACAATTGGAAATCTGTTTAAAATAGGGAAAAATGCCCAAATTTGTATCTTCTTTGTGGTTTTCCTCCTCTAACATTTTTGATGCAAACATAAAGCCTTATAAACTGGTAGACAATGCAACAAGGCTGAATGAAAACTGTCTGACTTTAACTTTATTATATGAGGTCAAAAAGAAATGAGGCTTGAAATAGCAGCCACCAGATCTGAACTCACCAGGAATCAAATGAATCAGATTTGATCTGAGCTGAATAGTTTAGTTTTGTTAGTTCTTTTTATTAAAAAAAAGACCATTTTAGAGCAGAGATTCTATTATCCCTTGATTTTTTTCAGCCTTATAATTGTCTTGGTAGCAATTATGGCCACTCGCTCTGCTATGGGCTTAGTCTCAGTCTGCATTTGACCAACTGTATTAGAAATGCATCAATAAATATTTTGATTATACGGTGGTATTTTCTGAATCTGTTTTAAGATTGCTATTTAGAGAAAGTTTGAAACTCTTACTTTGGCACAAGGAAACACATACATTTGTGTTTGTGTGTGTGTTTGTACATATCATCTTATTGGTGTGTGTAAATAACAATGAGGATTTATTTTATAAATTAAAAGTCATACTTCTTTTTTTAGACATGTTCAAAATGGTTTTTTTTTTTCATCTAATAACTCTTCCAAGAAAATGTCTACTGTTGCATCAAAGACACCTAGGCATAGTATATCCCCATCTTTGATGCACACATAACTTCGATGTGGCTGTGTCCTTGGTTCCTATGCATAGATATGCAGATAAAACACCATTTCCCCCATGCTTGCTTTCTGCTTTGTATACCAGTCATAATAATTCCCTAAGCAGTTTTGGTAGTTCCGTCCCCAGATCCCAACTTTTAGACAAAATATCTACATAAACCAATAGTTATCTATTAATCAATTTATTTGTCCAAGGTGTGCCTTAGCTCAGATATACTCCATTTCTTTGTCTTATTTTACATCACTGTTCCCCACATCACTACCACCCCTTCAATTTGGTTGACTGTGGTTTATTTGTGGATATTTATGTTGAACCCTTGTCAAAAGTAATTTTTTTCATTTTTTCTAAATTTGCATTTGATAACTAGAGGATACCCTTCAAAACTGTTATGTTGCTTTCATTCAGGAACTATTCTGTAATATAATTTGACATAAAGTAAACCAAGCTGTATGTCTGTGTTCTGAAAGAACCCAGGTTTCACTCTTGAAAGTGTGGTTGCTTTCTAATCCTTAATTTTGGTAAGAAATCATGTGTTCATATTTTATCAGTATATTGGCTGATTGCTTAACTAACAACATATGTCTTTCTTGATGCCATTTCTTGATGACATATCTGATTGTGTGTAGCTGAGGCAGCAGAGTTCTGTGTCAGCTTTCTGCTTTGGACCTCAACAAGGCTCATGACTATGTGTAGCTGGCAGTCTCCTTCTAGTTCATAGTTAATATAGGTCTTATTTTACTGAAGAAAGTTCAATAAGTGCTACTCTTGTGCCATGCCTGAGGAACATTGGAAAGGACACACATGGTCTGCTGAAGAGGAACATGTTACAGGAGAAACTCCCAGAAACTCGGTTCTTCTTGCTGACACAGTAAAAAATTACAGATCAGTGAGCTTACTAGCTTGCAAGAAACATTTATTGGTGCTGTTCTAATGGGGAAGCAAAGGTAATGATGGCTAGAGCAAAGGTGGCAAAGGCAAGGTGGCCAGAGGCTGGGTGACCAGCACCTGAGTGGCCAGAGCCCAGGTGGCCAGAGTCTCCCTGGCCAGAGGCCAAGTGACCAGAGTGTCCCCACCCACATGTGGTAAAAAGAGCAAAGAGAAGAGAGCGCATCCTTTGTTCTGAGGACTCATAGAGTTGCCTAGATGGAGGGAGTTACATATTGATGAGTAAAGGTGGAGCCAACCTTTCCCCTGGGGAAACATGACTATCCAAATGTAGATATGGGGGTCTATTAGCCCAAGTCCTTATCTTGCTCCAGACTCTATTTGTTCATTTTGCATTTGTGATAGGAGGCAGGCAGTTAACCAAAGTTGTTTATAGGACCTTTCTTTGGGCACTGCAGACTCCCCTTTCTCCCCTTCCAGGCCTTGTGATGAACACACAGCTCAAGGTTTTCCTTTTCCCAGCTAGTGGGGATGGTACATACAGACTTTCAAGGGCTGTCCCCACCCCTCCCACCCTATCATAGTTCTGTTCATGTTTTCAGGATGTTTGGCAGTCTTACTGAACCAAGGTCAGGACTACTAGTCAGGGTCATTTACTGCATGTTTTCCTTTGCTTTTAGCCTCGTGTATTATGTACTTTGTCATATTGCAATGGTAAGGGCCCTGCCTTAATTTCCCCTCTGGCAGCTCATTCTCCTATAACAAAGTATGTTAGTATTTTGGAGGCATGCCCTAGCATTTACCAGCAGCTTCTAACACCAGGATTGTATTTTCACACCTGAGGTAGACCTACATGGCACAGATATGGACATGATTGCCCCAAAATCTAATGAGAAATGAAAATTTTAGCATTTCAATATTTGTTAGTGACTGCCATGATGAAGGAACCGCTTGAGCTAAAGCTGACCCTCAACATTTGTTAAATGCCAGGCTCTTTTCCACTAAAAATGGAGGATTCTCCTGCTTGAACAAAGCAGTCCTGCTTTTACTCCCATTTCTCCTTCTTTCCATGGATTTCAGGCTTTCTAAAACAAAAAGAAGATAATTAAAGTGAATTTAAATATCTTATAGAGTAGTAATTTCATTGTCCATATGTTGCATCCTCTGAGGATATATTTCTTTTAAAATAAATGGCAGTAACTGTATAATGGTGATAGGTTACCCTTTATATGCAAAGATTTACTATTGAGAATGAGGTTGGGTTTGCATTATTTATCCAGCGATCCAGGAGGTGAGTTTTCCCAGAGTTGTTTGTGCTCTTGTACATTACCCCATGTGCAAGAGCATATACATCAGTTGGGAGTATGGGTGCAGTCTGTGTCTGTGAAACAGAATGTAGCTAAACAGGAAACAGAGATTTTCAATCCAAAATTCTCTGGACAGCTGAGCCAACTAACCAAATGTTCTTGCCATATATTGTAGCAAGTAGCACAGCACTTCAGGATGGGAGACTGCTTAGAAACCATCACGCTTAAAGCCTTCTTAAACATTTAGTTAGAACTATGTTTGTGATGCAAAGAATCCAAATTAAAACCCAACATGGATATTTAACTAAAACAGAAAAAAAAGTTAGAATACTGCCTAATAGTTTTAACTTTCAGCTCACTCAGTCCATAAATTTAGGATATTTACTTACTCAACCACTTTTTTCATATATTTACATTCTTCTTTTAAGTACATATCATTAATTTTTGTAGATACATATCTATTAATTTTTTTTATTTTGAAAGATTAAAATATCGATATAGGTTTTCTAAAACTAGACTCTGTATAAGTGTTCCTTCTCTTTATCAGCAAAGCTAGAAATAATATCTGACAGGTAACAATGATTCTTTTGTAACATGTCATCTTATTGGAAGATCTCAGGAAACCAAATGTCATTGAGTGACATATGAAGTCTGCAACTGTTAATAGTGAAAGCACTTTCCAGGCATCTGCTTTTTGTTTTTTAAAATACATGGTTAGCATAACGCCTGTGGGCAGGGTGATAAGAGGGGTGTCCCTCACTTAATAATTTTCTGGGAACATTAAATAAATGGTGATAGTGACTATTTTGATATCCATTAAACATTTCTTGGTTTTATAGTCTACAAGAATCTTTAGAGTAATTCATGGATCAAAAAATAGTGTTCTGTGTGCAGACCAAAATATATCGGGTCAAGTTCTTTACAGGAATGGAAATTTTCAAATAAATAAAAATATAGGTCACATTTTCATATGTGGTTGGTGATTATTACAGGGTCTATGACATTTTCTTTGGGTTCTATTTGCTATGAGAGAAATTGTCCTGACTTTTTAATAAATATTTGAACTGAAAATTTGATTCCTAAAGGTATTATTTAACTTTTATAAGTTTTCTTTTCTCCATCAATAAAAGTAAATAATGGTAGACTTGACCTCACAGCATTATTGTGACAATTGAATAAAAGAATTCAGAAGAGTGCTTAATATGGTGCTTGGCACTTAATAAGCAACCAATAAGTGCTAGCTTTTAGTTATAGTTTAGATTCCAGCATGAGAGTGTCTAATGACACAACCTATCTTGGTAGTATTTAGGCTTAAATGTAACCATGTATTGAAATATTGTACGTAAGATCCTAGAAAAGTTTGACCTACCTAGAGCAGTAGTTCCAAAATCTGGTTCAGAAATGAATTTCTGGAGGAAATTTTAAGCTACAAAAGTCTTATTCTAAACCTACTCAATCAGGCTCTCCAGACCTAAGGCCTGAGAATCTGAATTTTTGTCACTCTCTTCAGATGCTTTCCATTTCATGATTGAAAAACATTTGTCTAGGTTACTTCTAGAATAATGTCCAATTCAGAGATTCTGAAAAATCTAGGTCTAAATCTAAAGAGAGAACATTTATAAGCAACGGAGGATATACAACTTTGATATTTAATAGATTGTTTCCATTGCCCGAAATCTCAGACATGTATATGTGAATGAGCAATAATGTATATTAATGAGGCAGATTGCATCAGTGCTGCTGAGTTCATTGGAGGATTTGTTTTAGATATTTCTAAAGTACCACAAGTGATTAATAGCATATATCTTCATGGTCTCCTTGTAATTACTGATTCAGCATTTCTGAAATTGTTGTCCCCCTGGACACTGTTCTGCAAGATGTTATTAAAAAGCCATATAACATCTTTATTCAAATAAATGTGGGGAACATTTTTCTTCAGTCTAATACTTCTCTACTACGTGACTTCTCAAATGCTTCAATATGCACTGTGAATCTCTATGAGAGGAGCCTAATCAGCCACCTCACAAGCTCAGTAGACCACAGGATCTTTAGTAGGTGTCTACCTACTGGCATCCTTCAAGGAAGTCTTTTGCAGAATATAGTTTGAAAAATGGTGTGGCTTCAATCATTATGTCCCAAACACAAATTTCAAATGTTGAATATTTTAAAACATAAAATATAACAAAGACTGGTTCAGTTGTCATTTCATTTTACAATGTAAAGGGATTTGTAAGAATATTTCTAAGATTCTGAACCTACATCTGGATTTCAACCTAAATGTCTTAAACTTTGTTTTAAAAATAGAGTTTCTTATAAATACATCATAACCCAAAGAGTTATTGCTTAATTGTTTTTTACTTGACCAAATTTCTGAGACATTGGTAGAAAAGCTCACTTTTTATTATTGAACAACAGCAGGTAGAGAATATACCAGCTAGTTTTAGGAAGACAACTAATTCATTTATATAATAATTTATAGTCCAGTGACTAGCTCAGTAAACCCATGAGTTAATAAACAGAAATAATAGATAAACTCAAAAATGTTCAACCAATTCATTTCACTTCTGCGAAGAACCCATGATGCCATACTACAGAACATATAGCTTTGGTGGAGTCTTTTTCATTCTACCAAAGAAAATATTACAGATATTGCCATTAGTTTGAGTGTCTTGGTCTTTCAGTGCAACATAGAAATATGTGAACCTTAATATCTCATTAAGTAAATAATGTTCATATCTACTATTAGTTTTAGGCACTAACTTTCCTTTATAACTGTGTGATAAAATATAGTGTGATTTCATGGGCATAACTTTTGTCAGAAGTAATGGGAGTGTTGGTTTGTATTTTATTAAAAAATAAAGTGCTCTCATAATTTACTTTTAGGTAGAATGAGCACATCATCCTTCACTGATCATATGGAATCAAAATTAGGAAAAAAAATTTAAAAGGGCACAGTGTATAGGACTCACTGCTTTCTAACCACCTTATCTGTTCAATTACCAGTGGCCCATGCCTGCAAATAACTTCCAGGACACCAGCATGACCCTGTCATCTAGAGAGAGGGAAGCTGCGTCTTTATGCACTTAAGATTTTATTCTCAATTTATTTTATTTTTTTTTAGTGTTTTATTTATTAAATTACAGTTGACATACAGTATTATATAAGTTTCAGAAGTGTAACATAGTGATTATTTATATACATAACAAAGCGATCATCCCAAAGAGGTTATTACCAATGACACCATACATCATTATTATAGTATTATTGACTATATTCCCTATGCTGTGCTTTATATCCCCAGGACTCATAACTGGCAGTTTGTACTCTTAATCTCTTTCACCTTTTTCACCAAGCCCCTCCACCCCCTTTCCATCTGTAACCATCAATTTGTTCTCTGTATCTATGAGATTGTTTCTGTTTTGTTCATTCATTTTGTTCTTTGAATTCCACATATAAGTGAAATCATTTGGTATTTGTCTTTATCTGACTTATTTCACTTTGTATAATACTCTCTAGCTCCATCCATATCATCACACATGGAAAGATTTTATTCTTTTTTTATAGCTGAGTAATAGCCCATTGTCCACATATACCACATCATCTTCATTCATTCATTCACTCATTCATCTATCAGTGGATACTTAGGTTGCTTCCATACTTTGGCTATTGTAAATGATGCTGCTATGGGCATAGGGGTGCATATATATTTTGAAATAGTGTTTTGGATTTCTTTGGATAAATACCCCAAAGTGGAATTGCTGGGTCATAAGGCAAATCTATTTTTAGTATTGTGAGGAACTCTTATACTGTTTTCCATACTGGCACCAATTTACATTCTTATGAACAGTTCAAGAGGGTCCTCAATCTCCACATCCTCACCAGCACTTGTTGTTTGTTGATTTATTGATAATAGCCATTCTGACAGATGTGAACTGACATGTCATTGTGATTTTAATTTGCCTTTCCTTGATGACATAAAAAGGTAGAATGATATGAGCAAAGCTGGAGACTCTAGTTTCATTCAGGCTAGTCGGAAAAGCCTTTAAATTCTTGACATACAGAGTAATAATGGACACTCCTGAAGGTACATAGGAAGAAAAGTGTGCGACTAAAAAGTTGCTGGGAACGAAATCACTGTGCATTTAGTGTGAAATTAGGCAGAATATTTATATTCTCACTTTCATTTCTGCAGAAAATGGCCAGTTAAGTAGGGCCGAGGAGACTGTATCTGTTCACTGAACCCATGAATCCTTGCAGTTGTGGGATCACCCTGACCACGTGTTCTCAGGGAGACCAGTTATTCAGCGAATAATTGAGAAAGTATTTTTATTATCATATTATTTCTGCTAAAAACGTACTTAGATACTTTATGGTGAAATTCAGCTTTTATGGTGATATTCTGCAGAACACTGTCAAAGTTATAACAATTGTTGTTTGGGTTCTGCAATGACCAAAAGACCCAAATGGGATGATTCTCAGGTGTAGGTGTAAGAGGCAAATTTGGCCTGAACATACTCAAGTTTATGCTTCAGGTCTCTTTCCTGCATGGCCTCATCTAAGGACTGGTACCTAAATTTATGGTTGTAATATTTTAAATTATTTTTTTCTGACAAAAGGGACCCCCACATCATATAGACTTCAGATACCATAAAACCTGAGTCCAAAACTTCTTTTTCCTTTCTTTTCTTTACTTTAACTATTATATTCAAGGTAATATATCGATCTAGTTGTTCAGGCCTCACTATTTTTGAAGATATTACTACCCATAATATTATAATTAGTTTCAAGCTATAAGTTTTTTTGAAACATTAACATTAAATAAAATAAAACTTCCCAAGTTCAGTTTGTTCTGGAAGAACTCAGGTTTCTATTCTCTCATTCATTTATATATTCAAGAAACTTTTATTCAATAACTGTGTTGCAGCATGATTCTGGGCAGGTACAAAGATAAAGTGTAACTGAGTAAGAAAAGCTCTTGCTTCTCAGTTTGGAACTGGGGTTGGGAGAGGTACTTGGTGAAATTCTCAATTATAAAATAATTTTAAAATAGTTTGCATGCATAGCATTTTGCACGCAAAAAAATGGCAAGATGTTGCCATTTCATGTGCATTATCTCATTTGAATCACTTTATTATGCTTAAGTACATGTTAAGAGTTATTAAAAATGCTAAATTAATAAATAAAACAAGATGTTAATGAAAGTATTAGGGCATAATGGAGCTGCGTTTTACAAATTTAACAGATTTAATTACTTCAGTATAAGTTAAACAATGCACCCTGAAAAAAAAATTTAATTTCCTGAGCTCTCAGTTGGAGATAGATAATAATTCTAGCTCAGATTGCACTTACTTATAACATGCTAAAAATTCATGGAGAACACAAATCATTTTAAAACTTGTATTTAGTATCCAAATATTGTCCCTCGTTCAAGAGCCAATATTCTTTAATATATTTAGCAAGGAGAAAGGCTCATACCTGTCCTGTTTCTCAAACCAAAAGCTTTCCCCTACAACTCTGACCAACCCCAGAGAGCATTTATCATTTATTTGACAAATATTTAATGAATTCCTACTATGTACCAGGCAATGTACTAAGTGTTTGAGGGTCCATGGTGAGCAAGCTGCCCTTTTGGGTTAATTATATGATCACAAGCACATATTACAAACTGTGGCCAATGTTATATATGAAAAGTGTAAGGTAGTAAGACATATTTGAAGAATCCTGTCCTCTGGGTGTAGCGGAGTCTTTGTGCACAAGAAACTTGCCTAAAATGTTATTAAGGTAAAATCTGAAAGATGACTTGAAAATAATCACCTCCCCACCCAAAACATAGAATAACCACGAGCAATGCATTTACCAAAGCCTAAAAGTATTTTAGCCTGAGACAGCACCACAGACTACAAGTAAGGAAAGCAAGCTTTCCACACTCCAGTCTAAAACAGAAATCCAGGGTGTGTTTGGACACCCTGAAGCTGGTCTTTTCTAAAGTCTACTCACCAGTATTGTTACTCAATGTAGACCCTTCAGGGGGCGGGGGCAAGATACTATTACCAAAACAACATCCCCCTTCCCTGGGATCCCTTTGTTCTAGGTCGTTTGCCTACCATCCTTTAAAATTATGGCTCTCAATGGCAGAGCTTGGTGAAAAGGAAAGGAACTATTTATTCAAAAGTTATACACGTTCCATCTCCAAGCTCTCATGCACGTGTGCTATAACCAGGGGAGCTGCCCTGCATGGCTGCTACATATTACTTTCCAGTTTCCCAAGCTGCATGGTCAAGGGAGTCCCTACTCTACTCTCAAAACTGCGTGGTCAAAAGCCTCTAGCATGGCTGCCCTGCTTGGGTCCGAACCCCTGTGGGAATCCGCGCCCGTGACCCCATCTCTGACTCCGATTCCTTCAGCAGGCGCTGCAACCAGGGGAGCTGCTTACCCAGTTACAACAGGACTTTAAGCCATGCAAACCTTCCTGGTTAGCCTTGTTGATATGCAAAATAACCACGTTTGCATATGAGATATGAAGCTATCCTGCTGTTGTTGACATGCAAAATGTCTCTCAAAGGCCCTGCTCCGTGTCTCCCATCCCCCATGGCTACCCACCTTGGGAGGAGGAAAATATCCTATAGTTTTCTTGGACATTCTAAGTTCTGGACCCCGTTACAAACCCCCTTTGGGGGGTGCCTAGCTGTACCCTGTTACAGCATGAGATGCAGATAGACAATTTCATGAACATACAATCCCCTACAAACAGTACGGATCCTTGAGCTCAGGAGAGTTCATATTCAAATTCAGGAGGAAAACATTTCCCTAAATTCCTATAGTCTGCACAGGGTCCTCCACCTGAAGAGAGGCGAGGCTTCACATGGTAATTCAGAGCACAGCTTTCAGACTGTACAGAAGGCCCATGGATGAATCAAAAGTAGGGCTCATGGCAAAGCCATCTCCCTCTAATGCCATCCACCTACCTAGCTATACAAAGACTAGGAAAAAGCTTTCTACTGATTTTTCCTTTTTTCCTTTTTTTTTTTTTTTCTGCCGGTAAAATTTTTGGTCAGGGACTGTCTTGTAAATTTGTCAGGGAAAGGAAGGCAAGTCAAATGTGTTTTATCCCCAGGAATGAATGGTGAGAATTTCTCTAACACAAGCACTTTGATTGTGGATTGGTATTGGAGAAATGTCAATATTCCTGTTACTGGTGTGGTTAAGAAATATTTAGCCAAGAAGAAATCTGCTTACTCTCCCTCCTTTATTCAAACATTTTCAGGTTGTACCTATCTACAGGACCAAATGCTCCCACTGAGCATTCTATTTCAACAAGCCTCAAATAGAATTCTCCTCATGTAAAAAGCCTTTCCCAAGGCCAGCCTTCTAGAGACAAACCTTATCATTTTACAACTCAGCACATTCATTATTTGACTATGGAGCTATCAAATACCAGGGCACACAAGAGACAGACGTGCACTCATTTCCACTGTTTGACCACCAATACCCGTCCCTGTGTGCATCGAACCACTCTGAGGAAACTAAGTGATCTGCATCAGAATTTACAGGCAAGTGATTGGCCGGTGGTCTGCCGGTTTGTTTGCACTGGCTGAGCTTCAGTGATGATTTCTGTGTTTGACAATTCAGGTCAGTAGGGTGTGGCTTACAGCTCTCTTGTTTGCTTTCTCACAATGATCCTCACCTTTTATTTCACATGCCTGAAACAGCCCATTCATAAAATACAGGAGAAACCTGGGAAAGAAACTTGCGCGCTCCCACCCTAAATCTTTTTTCTCATATTCTCTTTCTCCAAATACCAGACCTTTCTCTTTTTTTTGATGTATACTAAGTTAATTGATACTTAACCATAGCATATTGCCATCTATAAGGAAAACTGAGGCTTCGCTTTATTTTATTTGCTCTCTTGGACAGAACTGCTGTACTGCTTTTCTAATATATTTGGAAAATACTTGATAAGCCTTAGAGGTATAGTGGCAGCAAATGTAAGAATCCTATAGGACCAAATTACATGTCACCCCCAACAGAGTTAGAGGATTAAATGCAGAGGCATGATTAATAGCACCTGCAATTCACATATTTTATAGGTGGTCAAGAAAAACTGTTCAACTATTAATTTCTCACATTTAGAAATGGAGTTCTAGATGTCACCATTTCAAAAACATCCCTTTCCTCACCACATTTTCTTTCTCTTACTAGTATCAGAAAGATTGAATCCTGGAAAAGACTGACTTTGAATCTCTTAGCTTCCCTTCGTTTTCTGGCCCTGACTCAGAATCCATCCATCCATCCTTACTATTGAATATTATAGTGAAATTTCCTCAGGATAATAATCTTTCCCTTTTTATAGATATCATATTTGTTAGTACTTTCTGTATGGTCTCTGCATATTAAATATCTAATGAATTTAATTTAGGCATGAATGATAGGTAGTACAATGGAGAATTCCTTACATTTAAAGAAAGGGAAAAAGCAGGAACTCAGATTGGAGTCATTTATCTTAAGATGATCTTATCAGGGAGAAAAAAAAACATTTCTTTTTTCCTCATCAAAGTTTGAGATCCAAATATCTGCTAAAGTGATTCAAGAGGTAGAAAACATATTTGCTATGGTCTTATGGATTTTATCTGCTTCCAAGTAGTCTCATTGGAAATAAGATTCAGAACCCTGATTTCCTCATAATTTCTTTCACAATTTTATTAAGACTAAAATTCTATGTGATTTTAAGCCTGCACATTTATTCTTTTTCTTAAAAGCTTTTCATTTTGCCATTTGACGAATATTGGAAGCGAGTGGATTATCTGGATAAAGAGAATTAGTTGAGGTTTGCATCAGTCAAGAGAGTAAAGCCACCAGAGGTTTTGAAGGGAGTGCCTTACAATATAAATAGCCCTAATCTCCTGCAAGCATTGACTTTCAAGGAAGAGAATTTTCTCAAAGCCAGTGTTTTTAATCAGCTAGATCTGCAACAAGATTGAAAGCAATGCTGGCGATAAGGAAAGAGGGCTGTGTAGGAGAAAAAGCAGCTAGCAGTCAATGATCTGACTCATGAGGAATGTTAGAAGTTGGAGAGGAGGGGGAAATTAAGAAGTCTCTCAGATCCCCTAACTATTTCTACCTCTTAAACAGACATCCAAAGACATCCCTGCCTGAAGTGAAAATGTACTATTTGGATGAGGGCGAGTTATTAGCTGAAGGAGGGCAGCCAGCAACATGCTGGAAAAGGAGACAGCATTTTAACAGTCCCAGTGTCTCCATTTTTCATGCCAAAAAGGATCAGTGCCAGCTACAAACAGGTGGAATTATTTTAGTACGGCTTCGTAAGCAGAAAAGGGAATGGGATCCGTGTTTTACCTGAGATGGAGGGCAGCAGTAAAAGCAGGGAAGGTTACAGCAAATCGTCCGAGCCGAGCCTCTCAATGACAGTGGCCTGGCCCCCACTTTTTGCACCTTTTTTCTCCCGGAACAGGAAGGAAAAGTGCTTCTGAAGCTCCTGTCTTTGATGAGGAGAGCAGCGGGTTTTTCTAAAGTTAGTATTTATAATTTAAAAGGGGGGCGGGGAGTAAAGGAAGTAAATGCCTCTATAATTATTTCAGATATAGTTTCTTGAGTTTATAAGATTTTAAAAAGGTGTTCTTAAGTGTATCTGTAAAGAGAAAAATAATATTCAGTGGGAAAACAAGAACACATACGAAAGTCATTTCCAATATCGCAGATGATTCGCCTTGAAAAGCCAGTGGTGCATACACATTTTGCCACAGACCTGTGGGCAAAGTTTTTATACCAATACACTATCCAGGTCACTTCTTAGCAGATGTAGAACGCAATCTGATAGTCACTTTGGGAACATCCCATATATGTACTGGGCTTTCAGGAAGAAATTTGTTTTGCATCTTTATGTGGAGTGTCTTCCATGCTCCAAATAGGTATTTTCGCTGTTGTGCTATGTTGTGTCTAATTAATTCTAAAACTAGAAATCATTGTGACCTGGGGAACTTTCTAGAAAGGCAGGAATCTATAGGTTCCTGCTCTGGAGAGATTTTATGAAATTATTATTAGGTAGTCCACAGCACTGAAAAGCGTATTGTATTGAGGGCTCCACCAAGTACTAAGAGAAATCATATGAATGAATGAATGAATGAATGGGAGTTACTTCCTCTAACACTTTTCTCCTTTTTCCTTTGTCTGGTGAATTGCCACATATCCTTTGGAACTCAGCTTCATTTCCCTTTCTCTGAAAAGCCTTTTTTGTTCCCCCAGGCTAGGTCACATGCTCCTGACACAGACAACTAGGTAGCTCACTTTATCTTTTCATTGTTTGTTTGTTTGCTGGACTGTAAATTCCATGAGGATATATATGACATCCATCTTTCTCTGCACGAGCACCCAGTGCCTACCACAAGGACCAGCCAACCTTTTCAGTGAAGGGCCATATAGTAAATATTTAGACTTGGTGGACCATACAGTCTTTGTTGCAACTACTCAAGTCTGTCAAAGTGCAAAAGATAGTATGTAAACAAATGAGTGTGTCAACATTCTAATAAAACCTCATTTACAAAACAAGAAAGGGCAAGAATGTATCCTGCATTCCGTAGTTTGCTGACTGTCCTGACACAAAGCCTAGAACAAAATAGCGGTTCAGCAAGAAGGCCTTTCAGCAGCGCAGGCTGAGTTGGCGGTGGTCTGTGTGGAGGGAGAGAAGCGGGGTGAATCTGAGCATTATTTAGATGACTGGTGATTTGATCTGAGTGAGGGAGGAGAAGAAGATCAGTTCAAATATCTGCTCAAGCAACTAGACTTAAGGAGACATTTACGTAAGAACCGTGGAACTGGGTAATCAGCAGCGGTGGGGAAGGAGAGACAAGTTACATTCGGAGCATACTGTGACATATGAGTAACCTGTGACATATTCTGCTACAATGGCTCTTAAACTGTAGTGTGCCCAGAAACACCAAGAGAGCTTGGGAAAACCCTGGTTTTAGGCTGTCAGCTCCAGTTTCTGATTATGAGGTGAGGTCCAATAATTTGCATTTCTGTCCTGTTTCCTACAATGTAGGAGAGGCTGGAGATCATTCTTTGAGAACAACTGTCTCAGAGAGCTATACTAGCATTTTGATGTGGGTGTCATCAGTATTGAGAGTGAATGAAATGGAGAAAGGATCAAGGGCCGAGTTTGAAGATACCATGGACATAACAGTACATGAATAACACATTTCAAGCAAAGATTTAGAGCCCTTTAGAAGAAATCTTATTTTACTCTCCTGCTATCAGATTTCCTTCTGCGATAAGAAACATGATGATACCCACGCTGCCCACATCCCAGCCTTGGTGTGGTACCACGCTCATCTGGGACAGTCCTACCAGATCCCCCACACATTGCTTTTTCTCTGTGTCTGTGGCCTCAATATCAATAGCTCTCTCATCCTCAATCTATATATTGATTCTCAACATCTGAGTTGTCTTTACAGCTGTTCCTCATATAATGTTTCTGGAACACTCTCAGACTTTTCCCCTCAGATCAGGAAGGCCACCATCTCTACACAAAAGTGAAATAAAAGTAGACATTGGAATTAAACACCCCCATTCTTATTCATTAGCAGAAAGTTGAAGAAAATTTCGGAAAGATGTCAGCCAACGAGTATATGAGAAGAGGCCTCAAATCTCTGGAATGTCAAGCTCTGTGGTTGACATTTATGTTGTCATTAATAAAATATTAATATATGCAAGAAATGGCTTAGAAACCTTTCTACTACTAAGGCTGGGAAATCTCTTAGGTCTAGATTGCCTTCTCTGTTTACTCTTCTCCTGTCCTCTGTGTTATAATTATTATAGTTATTAGAATAATAATTATGCTGATAACCACTATTCATTGAATGCTTACTACAAAGTGCATATGTATTGCTAATATACATTACCTTGATTTTTAAAATTGATTCTAGAGAGAGATAGAGGAAAGGAGCAAGAGAGGTGGGGTGGGGAGAGAGAGAGAAATATCAATATATATTTCCACTTATTTAGGCATTTACGTAAGAACCGTGGAACTGGGTAATCAGCAGCGGTGGGGAAGGAGAGACAAGTTACATTCGGAGCATACTGTGACATATGAGTAACCTGTGACATATTCCACTACAATGGCGGAATTCTCGTATGTGCCCTGATTGGGGATCGAATCTGCAAACTTGACATATTGGGACAACACTCTAACCAACTGAGCCACCCTGCCAGGGCCACTACTGAAGTAGGTCTTTACATGTCCATTTCAAAAGGATTCAGAGGCTACGAAAGTCACTCAGGATTAAATGGTTAATAGGCAACTGTGAGAGAATTTAAGCCCAGACATGACTGACACCAGAGCTTATCTTCTTGATCACTCTTCACCATCCCAGATTTTCTTTCTCCTTCCTGCAGTTGTCAAAGAAAAATCCAGAGATGCTGCATTTTTAAGGACTTTGCTTTTAGTCTCTACATAGATATAGATAAGGTATAACAAGTTTAGCAAGATTTCAAAGTTCAGAAACTATTTTTAAATTCTCAAGATGCTGACGCATAGCAGGACACAATCTCATAGATACAGAGGTTTATTTGGAAGACTTCCTTCATCGTTTATTGCCACCAATAAAGGAGCTCACCAATCTTCCCATTCCATCCCCACATCATTATAATTCTTGCCTAAAGGAGAGGAATAGGCTGACTATTGCATAAAATACTACAGCTCTTTATTTAGCACATTACAAGGAGTGGGATTGGAGAAGGAGAAACTGAGTTCAGTCTGATGAGATGCCAGCCATATATATCTCTAAATGGAGATGCCAGTTACTTACAAGAATAACTCAAACAATAGATACAATACATCTGAACTATGATGAGTTAAGAATTTCTTTGCTCTGAGTAACATATTAGAGGGCCTCAGCAGTTACACAGGTCTCCCTCTATGAAACACTAGGTTGAGACAGTCACTACTTACCTGGTATTCATAATCCCATTGCAGATAAGCAGGCACAGCTAACCGAATCTGGCAATGTGCTGTGAAGAAAAGTAATATGGATGAAACACCAAAGATCCCCTAGACGACCTCCTATGTCTTCCATTGACATGGAGAAAACATAGGCTAAGTATTTTACATGGTATAACCACACGATGAAAGCAGTCAGGATCACTGAATCGCTGAATGGAGGAAAGCTATCCTAAACTTTCCCTCAACCTTGGGTGAACTTTGTGTGACTGAGAAATAACATCATTGTTGTTACTGTGGACTCTTTGTTGCTATAGCATAGTATTGTCTCTCTAAACTAATGCAAGTTCCCTCATTAATACTATTTCATTTACTCTGAACGGGATCAAGTGAAGGTTTTTGTTGGTTCCACAATGTATCTTCACTTTTTTTTTCCAATCAATTTTAGAGAGTGAAAAGGGGAGAGAGAGAGAGAGATATCAATTTGTTGTGCCACTTATCTGTGCAGTCATTGGTTGATTCTTGTATGTGTCCTAACTGGGGATCGAACCCACAAACTTAGCATATGGGGATGATGTTCTAACCAGCTGAGCTACTTGGCCAAGACTGATATCTTCACTCTTGGTTGAAAAAGTTTATGGCTAAATCCAGAGAAGAAAATAAAAAAAAGGGTAAGAAGGAGAAAAGTGAAAGAAATACCATTCTGAGTAGAGAATGCTTAATTCATATAGACAAAAGCAAACAACATACATTTTAAATGAAAACCTATAACTCAAGAAAACCATGGCTCTAAAGGCTTAGAAACAGTGTTGGATGATATAAGCCCTAAGGGCTTAGAGAAGTATTTATTACATTGTTTACTAAATGGCTTTCTTATTTTAAAGACATGAGGAAGAAACATGGCAACACTAGAAGAAAGGGAAAGAGCAATAATGATGGAAATTTTGAGGAAGAAAAGTGGCTTGAACATTTGTCACACATAAAAAGTAAAAAGAAGAGCACTTAAACCAGATTTTTCCATGAAATATACACAGCACAAGCTTTCAAAGAACAAATAAAGGCATGTAAGCCGAAGAGGGTAGACTAAAGTAGAGTGCATTTTAGCCATCAATCCTGGAAGTGACAGGGATCTGGACAACTGTAGTTAAGTGTGGGTCATAAATAACGTGTTACCATCTCTGGAGCAAAAGACAAATGGCTTGCTCACCAGTAAGAAATTCAGGAGAATTTGTGGATGAAAAACTTTCCAACCTAAGGGACAAGGACAAATAAGCCCATATATACACAGTTGGCAGCCCCACTCTGTTGCCTGCTTCATTCTTTGTATTTCACCACTCTCCTGTGGGGGTGTGGGGTGGGGGGGGGGTGTATGCATGCACACATAGCACATGCAGTCATGCACTTGTGTGTACTTGCACATGCAAAGTCTTGCTACCAACTGATCTAAGGCCAGAGATGATTCACAATTAGGTTCTCTATGCTAAATAAAAGTTCCAAGAGGAGAAGCAGAGAAGTGTTTTAAATCCTGTCCTGTAACCACATTACACTGAAGCAAGGCCGACAGAAGGATGGTCACACATGCATTCATTGGCAAACAAGCATGCAACTGTAAGCTCCTTATTAACGTTTTGATCCCACCTGTGTGAAAGATTTGCCAGAGGCATTTGCAACAAAGATTCTAGCAGCAAGATTCAGTGTGGTAACAAATATACTCAGAATCTGGCCTTAGGCCCCATTCTAAAAGACATAGATAACCTCGTCTCTGGATTCTTACACTTCATTCCTGCAAGGTCAGGGAAGCTGGCATAATGTTTCTATTACTCGTATGCATAGTGAAAAATAGTTCCTCATACCCATTATGCTATTCTAATGTCAATCAGACAAGAATATTAAAGATAAAGATAACTAAAGTGCGAACCTTTGGAATGCAGGCCTCTGGTTGGAAGATTTCAAATGCTGGCTATCCCTGGAGTATATGCTCTCAATTAGACCAATAGGTCTCCCATAGGATATAGATTAAATTAACACAAAACATTAGATAGATGATAGATAATTTAGACAGATAATCACTTTCTGTGCAGAAATATTTACAAGGATAATAAGAAAGACTACATAACAATTACAATCCATGGGGATGGATAAGGTGTAGATTCTAGGACAAAAGTGGTAGAGAAATCAGTTATCATGTATCGAAATATACATATATATTTCATATGTATGTACATATATATGTATATATGTGTGTATGTGTACATATTTATATATATAAAATAAACATTTAACCCACCAACCATAGCATTTGTTAAATGACTTCAATTCTTTTGTTAAATGATACCCCTATTAAAGTTAGGTAGGGCCATGCCGGTAAGACTTTTTTTTCTATGCAAGATAGTTTTGGAGTAAAGATGAATACCTTCCAGTGGCTGCCTTTTATGAGAGCTTCTCTCATAGTGTAGTGTAGTGGTTGAGTACGTGACCTCCAGAGTTAGACTGTCTAGGTTCAAAACTTTGTTCTGCCATTTATCAGTTTTTACATTAAGCATATTATATTATTAAATGTATAGTTTCAAAATGATGATAATAACTCTTATGGATGCTAGAGAGATTAAATAGACCCATATAAATTACTAAAGCACTCAAAAGACTCTCTGAAATATAGTAAGTGGCACAAACCCATTATTACTTTTTATTATTATTGATATTACTATTATAAGTTTCACACCCAAAATTCGGTGGCCTTCCCTGTTGTGCAGATGTGATTTGAGAAGAATGGGAATAATAGTAACTGTTTTATAGGATTCCGTGTTGATTAAATGAAATAATGTGTTTGAAGCCTTGGGATATAACAAAATGACCCCCTGAGTAATAACAGTCAGGATAATGGGCAATGTTTCACACAGAACTGTTTAAGTTGTAGTTGTGATGTGTAGTCCCTTGAAATTCATCTGGGTATCCTAGCCATAATACTTTTCTAAATGATGATGCCCTAGAAGAAAGCACAAAAACTCTAGAACCCTGTCGCTCCACAGAGATTCCGTCTGAGGCACCTGCATGCCTCTCTTACTCCCCCACGCCCCATATATCAGGGGAACCCTGGGCGGAGGAGGAGAATATGCATCCATCACTGAGGGGTGGGGGGTAGGCAAGGGAAAAGTGTGGATCTTGCTCTGAAGCCTGAAAAATGGTGGAAAACCTAAAGAGCAGGAAGTCGGAAACGCAAAATTTTAAACCTCAAAATGGTTCTGATACCTAAGAAGTGCCATGTCAATTTCACTTTCGTTGAATAGATTTGAAAAGCTAAACTGTTAATCCCCTGAACATTTTCAGTGTGTAGCTCTCTCATTCACTATGTTTAATCCACTCGACTAGATCATTATACAAGTGTTTTGTTTTGTGCCATGGGAAATTCTGATTTTAGTTGATGAAGTACTCAGTCACCTATAATCTTGTGAGAGACACAAATGACAATAATTGCAATTTATGGAGTAACCTGGAATGAAGAACATAATATGCTGAGTCTGAGAGCTGAGGTAATTGTATTTTTACTTCAAATCAGCAGAAAATCTCAAAAAGGTAACACCATTTAAGCATTATTATTACATTTTCTCAATTTTTATCAACTACACTCATTAAGGAATCACTGAAGAAAAGATAAGAGTGCTGAAAGTTAACTCAGAGAATCTGCATATAAAAGATGGAATAAACAATGTGCCATTAGGAAAAAGCTATGAAAGAGGGAAGGAATGCTTAATATAGTAGAAACAATACTGAGTTGTCACCGAAGCACTTTGAAGATTAATAAGTCTACCTCTGAAGAACAGGGTGACCTTGAACTTCTACCTTTTCCTCTCAGGGTCACTTTTGTCTCTAATTAAATTTGAGAATCCAAATAGATTACCAGTAAAATATCTTTTGTTCTTAAAATTCTGTAACTGTAGAATATACAGGCAATTGGTACACTGTTGTGTAAATAAATAGAATGTGCATTACTGGAGGCTATTGGCAATAGATGTCGTCTTCTTTAAGTGTCTCCAACAGATTTGTTTCTCTGAAATCTTCATTGCACCTTCTGCCTTGCCAAAGCTCCCTTTCTTTTCCATAGGATCCTGGAATTCTCTTCTCATGTCTCACAATTATCACAGTGGTACTCAGACATTAGTTTATTTGTATAATAGCTATTATAACTTCTTGCAGTTCAGAAATCATGTCTAATATACCTGTTTCCCCAGTGTTCAGGAAAGTGCCTGACATTTAAAGTAGAATGATAGAATGAACAAAGAAATGGCTATGTGAATAAATTAATGAATGAGTCATTTGATATCAATGAGGCAGAAAGTAAGTAGACACTGAGCACCAAATCATTCAATGCAATTTGCCATGAAAACTTAATCTCAAGCTCCTATTTCACAAGGCCCTAACTAGATACTATCTACAATAGTTCTTATAACACTTGTTTTGGTCCACAGTAGGGGCATTCAGTGAAAATGACAGTGTGCTTTAGTGGCCTTAGAAATAACCATTTACAAACCTTATTATCACCAAACAGCCTTAACAATACACCTACCTGAGTATGAATGGAGTGTATATGTAAACCAAGACTTCATTATCCATTTTGGAGATTGACACACTATGGTCTGTTGGCCAAATCTGCTTATCGCCTGTTTTGTAGAACCTATGAGCTAAGAATGGTTCATACATTTTTAAATGTTTGGGATATTTTTTCAAAAGGAAAGTAATGTGTTATAGCATATGAAAATTATATGAATTTATAATTCTAATGCTCATAAATACATGCTTATTGGAATATGGCCATGTTCATTCTTTTCTATTGTCTTGCTGCTCTAAGGTCCCATCAGCAGAGTTAAATACTTGTGACAGGCACTGTGTGGCCATGTAAAGGAGGATTTAACATTTCATCTACTCTTGTAAGTTCTTGGCTGACACCCCTGTCAATGTAAGATTGTCCAAGCCTGTAGAAAATTTTTATAAGAGTTTATTTAAGCCAAACTGACAACACGACAGGAAGCAAGATGGCAAATGCTCAGGCAGAGGACAGTTTTTATACATTTGGAACTAAGGAGGGAATGTAAGGAAGACTACATGAGGGTAGGAGAAACCAAGTCAGGGAAACCTCTATGATTGGATTACAGCACAGTAACCAAGATTATGTGCTCTCTTGAGGGTAGTTACACTTAATGAGGAGTCTGAAAAAGGCATTTCGAAGGTGTGTTAGCACCCTAGATGCACCATAATAATGGACAGGGCTTGCTTAGGTGAAGACAAATCTTTTGTAAGCCTGGGGTGTGACTACCTACCATGACCTGCCCAGTTAGAAATGTATGACCAGATCACTTTGTGAAATTACTTTCAGCCATTAAACTTGATGGAAATATTACAGATCCTCTTTTTTGTTCACCCCAAGATTATCCGGAAAAAAAACAAACAGGAGCTTTAATAATAAGTATGCCTCCCATATATATGGGAGAGATCCAAGAACACTGAGTAACTCCCCAAAATGTCCCCAGCCACAATCTTAAATACCATCTCTAGTTAAAGACACACACACAAAAATGTTGGGCTTGGGGAGGCCTTATGGGAGGTTACCAGGAAAAGCAGAGGAAACAAGGATATGGTTGTTACGCAGATTTAAATCAGTGCCCTTTTCACTAATAACAGTTTTTAGAAATTTGGTTATTCTCCTCTTCCTGGTACAAAGAGGAAAGCACTCTTAAAAAATGGAGATTTTCCTTATAAATATAAATGTCTCTTACAAAAGGGTAGCTTGATCTTGGTTTTCAAAGCTTCTGTTTCTGCATTTTCTTAATTTTTTTTGAACTATTGAAATCAATTTAGAGTGATGGTTTTGTGTGTAGGAAAACTGCTTCAGCTTCAAATGGCAAGTTTCAGTACTTGCAAAAACTGGTTTTTTTTAATGGAAGTGGAGAGAGTGTGCTATAGAAGAGACGTATTCTTTAACAAATAAAAAAATGTTTATGTTATTTTATGAAATTTAATCCAAGAGCTATTTTGGGCAATTATTTTCTTTAAAATAATACATTTTCATTTAATTTATATGTTTATCACATAGTTATTTATTCATTTCACATTTTCTTTTAATTCAAAATTACTTACCAAGCTTCTTCCAATCTAACTAAAGCTGAGGACTGATGGATATCAATATAAGAATGTCCAAACCTATAAAGAATTTTTTAAGAGTTTATTTGAACCAAACTAATGACATATGCTAGGGAACAAGATCTTAAATGCTCCTGAAAATAACAGTTTTACAGCTTCCTTTATACATTTGATATTAAGGAATGAACGGTAGGAAGATTGGAGAACCAGGCAGGAATTGGATTACAGGATAATTAGCATGATTATGTGTTCTCTTGAAGGTGAAGACCCTCTTCCAGGAGTATTACTTCTGTCATTTGAAAGATGTGCTAACCTAGATGTGCAAGAGTCATGGACAGGGCTGGCTGAAAGCCTTTCGCTAAAGAAATTATAGACCTGGAACATTACTACCCACCATAACCTGCCCAGTTAGGAATTTATTATCAGGTCACTCTGTGTGGTTACTTCCCACAGAACTCTCTCTCTCTCTCTCTCTCTCTCTCTCTCTCTCTCTCTCTCTCTCATGCACATGGGTATATATTTTTAAAAATATATTGTTTTGAGACAATTTATAAAGTATCATTATGCTATCCAGGAAGCTGGCACAATGAAAAAAATAAACTACTGTTCACTAAAGAAATCAAGTGACTAAAAGATGCCTCTTGAAACCCCTTTCCTCAAATTCTGTCTGAGGGTAAACCATTAGAAAGTAATATTGATTATATGTTTAAAAATTACCTAACCCCACCAAAAAAAATTTAGCAATTCACAAACTTTGTTCTTATAGTTATTTTTTTCATTTGTGTAATTTTTATTTTTTTCTCAGAGTGCTGAGGAAAACTGAGAGAAAATTGCCAACTTAATTTACTAAAACTATTAATTTTTTCAGTGGGTTCAAAATCACTTATAGTAAGTAATGTCCACACATGATCACATCATAAAACAATTGTAGTATGTATTTTTAAGAAAATGTTTCCCACATGGGCTAAGTTTTCTATGTGATGATAACCATGGTGGGAAAGCTAATGTTTCAATTCAGAATCAATGAAAGGGTGACTTGTTATCATGCTGACTGATGGTGATTAGGCTCTTGGAGCAGTTGGCCAACACACTGCTGAATGCCAAATGGCCGAAGGCTACCTCTCCTTACACCCCGTTGCGGGCAGTTATCTTTGAATGGCTTGGAAGAAGCCACGTTTCCAGCAGCATGACTTTGATTCAGTGGTTCAAATTGGTCATTTTCTTCTGCTTAGATCATTGCCCCTACCCAGGCACTACTTGTTGTGGTCATAGGCTGTTAAATTTAAAAGAAAGTAGAGGCACATCATAACTTCTTTCTTGCTTCTTATCTGGCTAACAGGAAATATTCCATAATAAGACTTTCTTAAAAATAAAATTAAAGAAAAAAACTTTTAAAAATAGCGTAGCAGTTACAGCCTAGGTATTAGTAAAATATGTGTGGTAAGAACTCTAGCTGTAATTTTCTTTAGTTTAATACAAGTCCAGGCATATATTTATATTTAAAATAATGTCCTATATGCTTGCCTTTGAAATACTGATTAGTAGAATTTTTGTCTTGATAGACTGTTGTTTTATCATTTGATAAGGAATTAAGCAATAAATAAAATCAACCCCAAAGAGTTGGGGTTTTGTTTTTGTTGTTGTTTTAGATACCAGTCAAATATAACCTTAAATCTTGTTTGCATATCAGGGAGTGTCAGTATTTAACTCATTAATTACTAAGGATAGTGGGTTAAAAATTTTTGTCAATTGTTAGTAATCCCAGAATTCTGAAATAGTTAAACAAGATTTGCTGTATGTTCAATCAAGAAATAATTTCCTCCCACATTAAGATTTAAGGTACAAACATCCTCGCTTACTGTACTTTTGGATTAATTACATGTTTATTTAGGAATTACTGAGTGGGGTAGCGTGCATAAATTATAGAAGCATGTTGTCTCAAGTCTTTAGCTTCTCAAGTTGTTTGTGGATAATGACATGGTTTTAATGCTTCAGAACTTTTTTAATCAGGTGCTACAAAAGATAATTCTCTAATTAGTTTCTCTATTTCATAAATGTCAGTCATGACAATCTTGTGCAGACACTTCGGTTTTATCACCACTTCTTGCTCTGCTGCCTCATTAATGCATCAAGAATATCTTCAGAATTCCCTTCCCTCCTCTTTCTTGATTTTATGGAAGGTAAGGATGCTAATCATATCTGTGCAGGTGAATTTTTATAGAGCTGCCAGAAAAATTCTTCTGCTCAATCAAGAGCATCACCACTCTGTAAATAATGTTCTCTCTCTCTTCTCGAAAATGAAAAATAAGTATCTACCTAATATCCTAAATTTCACCCAGCAATTGAATTCTGAACCATCTTTTTAAGCTAGATTCTTTCTGAAAAATACTTTATTATTTCTGCAGTTCTAGCTGTTTATTTGGTGAACATTGTTTTTGTTCATTCGTTGAAGCTCTTGTTCTCCTTCTGTCTACATTCTCTTCATTTATGGTGGCCAATGGGTTCAAATTTCTTGTTAACTTGTTGGATGCTCTATGATTTAAATTTTTTTCTTTATTTTTTTCCTAAATACCTGGGTATTTTTTAAAAATTAAAAACAAAACCCTGTTTTCATATCAATGAAAATATATGTTAATCAAATTAATGTATTATAAATTCTTAAGCAATCAAATTACTATGAATTCTTATATACACAGTGCAAATGAGAATTTGAAAATCAAAGTTAGTAGTATATGAGATCAGCAAATCCTTAAGATTATGAACTGTACATTATATCAGGGTGAGCTCAAGCAGATTTTTTTTTTTTAAGACAGAGGAGAAGGGAGGAAGAGAGGGAAAGAAACATCAATGTGTGGTGGTTGCTTCTTGCCCCCTACCAAGGACCTGGCCCACAACCCAGGCATGTGCCCTGACTGGGAATTGAACCAGCGACCCTTTGGCTCCCAGGCCAGCGCTCAATCCACTGAGACACACCAGCCAGGGCTCAAGCAGATTCTTGTATCTGAGGCAGTCCATACATAATGTTGAAAGAGAATGGACCTGCCCAGAAATATCCCAGAAAGCAGAACAGGAACACTGTCTTCAGAATGCGGCTGCTACTTTCCCAAGACTTTTTACCTCACCTGTGAAAAATGTAAGTAGTACTCATTCTTGTTATCAAATTTTCACTTTGTTTGGTACAAACAAACAGATATGATCATCTTCCTGAGCAGTGTTCTATCTACCTGCTTATTTCAACAGAATGTTAAATTTTCTGGGTCATGTCATCCTGTCCTGGAATAGAAGAGGAATTGTGACATTCGTTTTCCCCAAAAGAAACAGTAGTGGTTGAAGTAAACCCAGCTATTTACACCACTGTGTCACTAGGGACACATTTTCAAAGCTCTTTTCAGAAATCAGTGTATCTTAGGACATCATGCTCTTCCCCACGAATTTGGTGCCAAAATGGAAGAACTACATGGTTGCAGGCATATTTGGGAGCAGATGGCAATACCTACTGCTGTGTCCAAATAGGCTGGTGGGCATATTTATCTGATATGTTTCTGAGCTATGATAAGAAGCTAACCGTCTTTCTTTATTTGCCACCCGGGAACACATACTTTAAAATAAAGATAACCCTTTTTGTAGAGTCCACTTGCCAGTTAAAAATAAATAATGTACCTGCTAAATTTCTGTGTCCCTTTAATTACAATCATCACAAAAAGAGGACACTTTTTATGGCTCTTTCAATGCTTTATTTTGAAATTATTCCTTTAAAACTTGCATATTAACAGTACACGGAAATTGGAACACGTCCCCCACCCCAGTTGCTTAAAGTACATTTTCAAGTGTGCAGTGCATCCTAGCCCTTCAGAGTAGCTCCCTCTAACTCTAATTAATTTGCATTGCAAAAGCAGTGAGTTTTATCTCAGCTGTAGATGTCACAGTGACTTATCCTTTCAATGAGGTGATAATTGGTGTGTGGTTAATTCTATTCATAGAAACCATGGGCCGTAAAAATAATCCTCACTTCCGTTGCACAGTGTGAAGTGTCCAGTAGCACCTATGCTGATTCCTGGTATGGAATATTTCTATTCTTAAAACCATAATTCACAATTGTGGAAAGGCATCCTGTAAGCAAACATTATTGCTTGCTTGAAAGGTACTCAGGAAGACATTGTCATCTTGCTTTGCATATGGTCACATGGGCTTTGACACAGATTATGTTAGTTACCTCCAAAAACAAAAAGCCCAACCAGGCAGAATTTAAGGTCTCTCTTTGAAACATAACTTCTAAAGCCTAAGACAAATACATTCCATAAATGTTTATTCAATACAAACAGGATTGGTGATTGCAAGGTATTTTCACATAGGTGTGTAATATTTTGATACATGTGGAAATAGTATACATATTCTTGCTTATGCATTTATAAATTATGAAGCAAATAAGAAAATGAATAATCATAAACAAGCACCTAATTAAAGAACTAAAATATCACCAACATGGTTTCATTTATGTGGATGCTGTTCCTTACCTCTCTCATCACCTGTTCCCAACAAATGTGTACACGGATTGCTTTGTGTTTACCATTGTATTGGTTTTTATAAAGTTTTATCACATGTTTATACACACACACACACAATTTTATTTTTGTTTTTTAACTGTCATTAAAATACTATCATATTCTGTGTCTCTCATTTGCTTTTTCCATTCAAAATTGTTTCTGAAAACTATCCCTGCTGTTTTATGAAACCACGCTTTGTTCTTTTTCACTATTACATAAATTCTCTTTGGTATAACTATAACACAATGTATACATCCATCATTTGGTCTATAGACATCTTGGTGGTTTTCAGCATTTTAGTAACATGGACAATACACTATCAATATGTTTATGTATTTTTCCTCATGAAAATGTGGAAAGGAATGTGCAGGTGAATTATTCCTAAGAGTCTTCTTAGGAATAAAATTGGTGGCTTATAAGGTGTTCAAATAATTTCCTTTACAAAATATGTTCAAACTTATTTCCAAAATAGTTATATCAATTTATATTTTCTTTAATATCATGTAAGAGTCACATATTTGTCAAGAATTTATATAAATCATTGAGACATCATAAACATAATGGTTATGATAATTACTTTATCATTAATAATTATGACGAGTACATTGAAAGTATTCAGATTTATAAAAATAACAAGTATAAATAATAATTACTAAAATAAATGATAGTGATGACACTGATAATAATGAATATATTCATAGGACAAAAAATCAGAAATCAGGATCAGGCAGCCAGAGAGCACACTGGCATTTGAGAGAAGAGAAGGAAAGGCAATTGCAGATGAGCTATAACGATGAATATGAATTTGGGGGGATAAATAGGAAATGATGACATTAATATTTTTATCATTGAAATCTGTTTTTATTGTGTCACCAGTGCAAGCTATACAACTGGAAATCCCTAATAACTGATTTGTTTTTGTTTTTGTTTTTTAATTCCTTTGCACCTAAATTTTACTTATTTTTAAATTTGTTGCATTTATTGGGGTGACATTAATCAATAAAGTTATATAGCTTTTAGGTATACAATCCTACAATACATCATCTCTATATTGTATTGCGTTCACCACCCCAAGTCAAGTCTCCTTCCACCACCATTTATCAGCCCTTTGCCCTCTTTTACCTTCTCCTAATTCCCTTTCCCTCTGGTAATCATCATACTGTTATCTGTGTCTCTGGGTTCTTTTTTTTTCTTAATACCTTCACCTTTTCACCCAAATCTCCACCCCCTTTCCCTCTGACAGCTGTCACTATGTTCTCGGTATCCG
The DNA here is from genome assembly GCF_021234165.1 of Pteronotus mesoamericanus. Taxonomy (NCBI): domain Eukaryota; kingdom Metazoa; phylum Chordata; class Mammalia; order Chiroptera; family Mormoopidae; genus Pteronotus; species Pteronotus mesoamericanus. Next base: position 24,653,789 of record NW_026555245.1, on the reverse strand, counting down.
TGGGTCTGTTTCTATTTTGTTTGTTAGTTTATTTTGTTCATTAGATTCCACATAGTGAAATCATATGATACTTGTCTTTCACCAACTGGCTTATTTCACTTAGAATAATACTCTCCAGATTTATCCATGCTGTTGCAAAGGGTAAGGTTTCCTTCTTTTGCATGGCCAAGTAGTATTCCATTCTGTAAATGTACCATAGCTTTTTTATCCACTTATCTACTGATGGGCACTTGGGCTATTCCCAGATCTTGGCTATTGTAAATAATGCTGCAGTGGACATGTAGGTGCATATACTCTTTTGAAAACATATTGTTGTTAAAATCAAACCAATTTTGATAACTAAAAAACATTGATCACTAGAGATGTTTCTATATACATGGTATTATACCAGAAGTATCACTCAAGTTTGTATCACTTGCGTATGCTTTCATTCACCTCATATATGGCCAGAAAAATCTTCCCACCTTTGTACACATAGATTGGGCTCTTTTCATATAACTTATAGATGTCCTGTAATTTAATCAATGGAGGAAGGATGGGGAACCATTTAGTCATTGATGATACTACTTTGAAAACATGTCAGTGGTCTTATTTTTGAGTGATTTTTCAAAAACACAGAATTCATTTTGTTGTATAATAGTTTATTTTTTAATTTCAAATGATGTACATTGTGTTTAAAACAGCAACAAAACTATATTGTATTTTTGCTCTGATTAACTGCATAATGTAAACCTGTTATATCATTGTTTAAAAATTTTCTATATTTGCTTTATCTTACACTGCTAATTTATTTTTAAATGTATTTGTAAGATTTTGTTTATCAAAGCAACTATTACATGGTGAGTTGTCTATATCATGAGTTATTTAAGATTTTTTTAGTTTTCTTATTAGAATATACATATATCCTGTGTGTATATTTAAGTCCAAACGATGTTGCAATACATATCCTAATGTGCCTTTATTTCTGTGGGAGAATATGGCTTTACATTAGACATCTAGAAATAAAATGGCTGGATCAAATTGCGTATGCATTGTGAATGTTAATAGTTACACCCAACTGTCCCTTTAAAAAGCTAGAACTATGAAGGGTCTGACACTTTACCCTACTTGCAAGCTATTGGTTTACCCTGCCACAGTTTCATAGATGCCGGCAGGAGATACAACACTCCTGAATCAGAGACAAAGGACTTTATTTCTCTCAGCAATAGCAGTAACCAGGGGATCAGTCAGTTTTCTTGGGCAGAATTCCCAGGTCCCAATTCTCAGAGGGCTATGGGAAGAGGGCCAAGTGGTACCTGCATATTTAGTGCATTATGTGACAGAAACCTTGAACTTAGAGAATTGAACCCTTTTCTGACGATGAGTACGCATGCCGGTCCTATAACCCAGAGGGAGGTATCACCTTTATTATATTAGATAATTACAAACATGACTATTAATCCTTAGGGAAACACCATCTCATATCTTCCAAGGCTTTTTTTTTTTGCTATACAAACACCCTTGAAAAGATTGTCTGTAACATAACTAGGGCCTCTGCTCACAGAACCCACCACACGTGCAGGTACCACCTGGCACTCTCCCCAGGAGACCCACAGAGACTTTTTTCCCAGCCATTTCCTTCAGAGAAGATTTGCACTTGCTTTATCAGGAACTGTGGTGCGCTACTAACCTGTGAATACTTTCCAAGTTAACTCAGGAGCATCAGGTTCATTCCCCCAAACCCTTACTACAGGCTCCAATCTGAGTCTCCTAATTACAGTGCTGGTACTGATTTCCCACTGGGACAAACAAACTTCCCCAGGTGCTTAGCCGCCATGGCAGGAATTAAAAAATATGTAATACCTGTTTTCTGCAAATCAGAGAACGTGGCTCTTATGTGTACGTATCAGCTATTGCTCACATCCAGCTAATTTTTCCCTGTATTCAAACAAATATTGCCTTACATTCTGATATTTTAAGAGAGGAGAGGAGTCTCTATTGTGATGTGAAAACACCCAATTTCAAATATTGTGAAGTAATTTAAGTTGACTAATAGTATTTTCAACAATGTGGAATGCAACAGAGACACTGTAGGGGATAAGTGATGAGCAATAATTTTGACAGTTCGGAGCTCACTGCTGACATGCACCCCCACATACAATTATGGCCCCATTCATAGAGCTTCCAGCAGCATTTTATATACTTTCCCTACTACAGCATATCATATTAGTTCATGAATTTTTTTGCCAATTTAGACAAAATGTATTTACTGTCCTAGAGGCATTTAAACTGAAGCTTTTGGGGTTAATGTTTTGTTCTAAACAAAAGTCATTTATGGTTTCATCTAAAAATATAATTTATTTATATGTTAGATAGTTTCCTACAAGTTAACACCTAATGTTACAGAACTGAAAAAATGTTATGGCACACAAAATTTCTAATTAATGTAGAAACTAGTATGTGGAAATAAGTTGCAACACTTCGATTCTAAATATAATATTGCATTCCATAGTTGAGGAGGTTCACAGTTGTCCCTTGGGAGTTTTAAAGACTTCCCACAGCAGGAGGTCACATAGAGGAGGGTCTCAGAACCTTCCATATATCTTCAATAGACGTGTTCTTTACCACACAGAGACCCAGGAGACCCCCTTGGTCCTTGCCTCTGACCAGATATACATTTTTTACTTATACCCCAGCGCATAATTTTATAGATTAGTTTGTTGAGAATTGACATTTTATAATGAGAAATACAATTGATGTTTGTATGTTCACCTTGTTTTCTGCAACCATGAACTTAGTTAAATTATATATATTATAGGACAAACAAGTTTCCCCAAGTGCTTAGCCGCCATGGCAGGAATCAAAAAACATGCAATATCCATTTTCTGCAAATCAGAGAACGTAGCTCTTATGTGTAAGTATCAACTATTGTTCAAATCCAGCCAATTTTTCCCTGTATTCATACAAACCAAATATTGCCTTATATTCTTATATTTTAAGAGAAGAGAGGAATCTCTATTGTGATGTGAAAACACCCAATTTTCATATATATTCCTATATACGAACAATTATATATATTCATATTTTCTATGTAGACCGTCATGTTGTTTGTGAATAAAGACCATTTTATTTCTCTCTCTTTGTGTGCTTTTTTTTTTTTTGCTTTTTATTATCACACAAAGTAAGACTTCCAGTATGTTGATTAGAAGTTGTAAGAAGAGGCATTTTTGCCTTGTTTCTGATCTTAGGAAGAAAGCCTTCAGTCTTTGAACATTAAATGTGAAGTTAGGGGTAGTATTTTCTGTAATACCATCTCCTAGCAAAGAAAATTAGTTCCTATGCTTTGTTTGAGACAGGGCTTTTTGTTTGTTTGTTTTTCATTTTTCTTTACTGTGAATGGATGTTGATATCAATTACTGCTTGATTTTCAAATGTTGAACCATTCTTGCATTCTTGAGAAAAATCCCCATTTTGTCATGATGTAATATCACTTTCATCCATTGTTGGATTTCCTTTGCAATTTTGATGAGGCCTTTTGCATCTACAATTATTAAGGATATTGGTTTATAATTTTCTTTTCCTGTTATGTCTTTGTTTAATTTGGTGTCAGTATAATGCTAGCCTCATAACATGAGTTGGGAAGTGTTCTTCACTGCTATTCTGTATTTTGGAAGAATTTGGGTATGGTTGTTTTTTGTCGTCGTAGTTCAATATTTCATTGAATTTACCAAAGAAGCAATCTAAACCTGAAGATTTCTTTGTCTGAAGGTTTTAAATTCTATTGCAATTTATTTAATTGACATAGGACTTTTCAGGTTATTTCCTCTTGAGTGAACCTTGGTATTTTGTGTCTTAAAAATAATTAGCCTATTGCATTTAAATTGTTGAATTTATGCTCATTAAATTGAGCGTAATGTCCCCCTTATTAATTTTTAATGTCTGGAGGATCAGTGATCATTTTCCCCTTTTCATTCTTGACCTTGTGTCTTCTTTCTTTCCCCTTCCTTGGTCAACCTGGCTAAAGGTTTGTCAGTTTTTTTTTATATCTCTTTTATAGAACTGTTTTTTGGTTTTGTTCATTTCTAAATTGTTTTTCTGTATTTAGTATTATTTATTTCTGTGCTCATCTTTTTTATTTCTTTCCTTTGCTTGCTCCTCTCTTTCTAGTTGCTTAAGATGGAAACTAAGCTTAGATAATTGATTTGAGGCTGTTTTCTTTTCTAATATAAACATTTAATGCTATATATTTTTCTCTACATACTTCTTTAACTATACCTCAAACAGTTTATATATTGTATTTTCTATTTTATTCAATTAAAATGTTTCTAATTTTCCTTGGGACTTCCATTTTTACCCACAGATTACTTGGAAATGTGTTGTCTAATCTAAATGCAGGGGAATTTTCTAGATTTAAAAATTTATATATTGAGCTCTAGTTTCATATTTTATGGAAAGAAATTCTTTACATAACTTCTATTCTGTTACATTTTAAGGCTCATTTTATGGTCCAGGATATAGTCCATCATGGTGAATATTCTTTGTACACTTGAAAGGAATGTGTATTCAGCTGCTATTCGGTAGAGTTTTATATAAATACCTAATAGGTCATGTTGCTTAATAATTTTATTCAGATATCCTGAATACTTGTTGATTTTCTATATGCCTGCTCTATAAATTGTTGAGTAGAGGGCTGAAGTTTTCAACTACAATTGCAGATTTGTCTAATTCTTTGTTATATCAGTTTTTGCTTCATGCATTTTGAAGCTCTGTTCTCAGGTGCTTATGCATTCAGAATTACTATGTCTTTGTGGTCTTTGTGCGATTTGACCTATTTATGACTATGCAATATTTTTATCCATGTTCCAAAGTCTATTTTACTTGATAATATACTAGCCACTTCAATTTTTTTATTGGTGTTTTCAGGATATATCTTTTCTTGCATTTTTACTTTAAACCTAGCTCTGTGCTTTTATTTAAAGTAGGTTTCTTTCCAATAGCATATAGTAGAGTCTGGTTTTTCATCCAGTCTGAAAGCTTCTATATTTTAATTGGTGTATTTAGAACATTTACATTTGATGACAACTGATATGGTTGTCAATCACAATAATTTTTAATTTGTCTTTTTCAATTCTAAAGTATTAACCATCTTTATATTTAAAGCACATTGTACATAACGTGAACTCACTTGATATTTATTAATTTTATATTTCCTTTAAATCAGTTGTTTTTCTCATCCTCCTTTCAGACCCATTGTCTTTTTCACTCTACTATGGATTTATTCTAAGTATTCTATTTCTAATATCTTCAAATCATAACTTTGTAATATAAATTATAATTGAATAGAATAGCTATTACACTTAATTTATAAATCACATTTTATTATGAATACATTTCACATGCCTATACAGGATAAGAGGATAGTAGCTGCTGAATACATCAATCAGTGAATATTAGATAACTTATCATCAGCTTATTACATGTTCTACTTTTAGTAATAATGATATGAGTCTATTGAAACATAAGAAGAAAGTAGGAATAAATTTAAAATTGTCTTGCTGCATAAATCAGCAGCAGCATATGGTCATGAATAAAATATCACCATTTTAATATCTGTGTCTGCTTTAGTTCCCAGTAGTAGTATCTGTAGAGAAGACCTTTGCCCTACAATAGAGGATACTGTTAGCATTTGAAAAAGGTCCATTATTTCTGAGACATAAGAGAACATGATAGTGGTTTAACATTAGCATGTTTATAACAATAGTGAGCCTAGTGTTTTGTTTTCATCCAAAACACTATTAACCTTCCCCATGGCAAATAAAAGTTTCATTTAAGAGTGAATGTTCTAAAGAGGCATTACTTTCTAGCAGGAGGATAATCCCAAAGGTGAATTGAGAGAAAAGGAAGTTGAAGAGATACTCAGTAACCAATGCATAGTCCTGGCGGATAGAGGGTGGCATTAGAGAGATAAGAAAGAAAAAAGAATATTTTAATTTAGAGTTTTCAGTATGTCTTATTCTCACACACCACACAAAACCCAATTGAAAGTATGATGGTAAATAATACCTAGACTAATCCTGACACTAAACAATGTCCCATTTTCCCTAAACCTGAAAGAGAGCTCAGTTTTCTGTTGGATCATAGACTACTCCATTGGCTTGTTCTGTTAAGTTGTTTAGTTTTTTTGTGACTGGGAATCTCTGAAAATGTAGTATTTGTTATAGATAGATATATATTTGAGTCATTCTCCAAGACTATTAATTTACTTATTCCAAAAGTATTTAGTGTGTTAAGCACTGTCCTAGGTGCTGAATAGGACTATCACCATAGAAATCAGTTTTAAGAGTTAATCCTGGAGATGAGAGTCATTTCTAAGCATGGAAAGACAGGTACCTCTACTGAAGTTACCAAAAAGCCCTACAAGCCTGTTGGAGCCTTAGAAACATTTGCAAGACTAAAAATATATTTTTAATGAACAAAATTTTAATAAGAATCAGAATCATATTGTGATTGGAGATCAATTAAAAATGTAGACCTCAGGAAAAAAAATGCCAATATTAATAAGAAAAAAAATCTTAAATTTCTCAGTGTTGTCAGTGGAATAAGATATAATCAAAAACTCATTAAGAATTATTTTAACTGTGCAGCAACTCAACTGGGAAGGGGCAAATTGAAATTAGTGATATTTTGAATAAAAATGTGGTCTTTGTTTAAGAGCCATCATTAATTAGTATTACACTGCTTTTGAAGATAGAAATGTTTTTCCAGTTTGTATAAAAGTGCCAAGCTTCTGACTACTACTGTTTTTTCTGAAGATGCTGCCTCTCAACCAAAAAGCAGGCTTATAGAAAACACCATTACAGCCTAAGTAACATTGGCATCTCCCCTACTCAACCTGGGGAAATACTGAAATGATTATTACTATGTAATATTTCAGAAGCCACCACCCATGTAATCCAGTCTCAGAATGATTTTCTGATTAAAGACCACAGCTCACAATTAGAAAACAGTTCAAAATAAACATTTCTCTTTGAAATTTTGAGAGAGTAAAAAGAATCAATATACCATATCATCACTATTTTATTTTCCTTCCACTTTCCTCACACATTATATGCTCTATATTATAGATATTCTCTCATTTCTCACTTTGGAACCCTTCGCAAAGCTTCATCCCTGGCAAGCATGTCCATCTTATCCTCCTGCCATGACCCTTCCTATTTACTCCATGTTCTTAAATCTCAAAATCATTAGTCAGACAAGGTGGGAGAGGAAAACCTAAGTAGGCAAACAAGGATTCCATTTAGAAGAAATGGAGGGGAAAACTTAAGAATCTTAATAGAATAATAATTTTGGCTTTGCTACATGGGATTTCTAGGACTTTGTTTTAAAAAAGTTGGTAGAGTATTCTTAAAGAAGCCTTATGGAATGTTTATTCCAACCTATAAATGAGAAACTTTAGCCATAAAGTTTAAATGGTCTGGGCCTGAACGAATAGCAATAGTCAAGATAAATTTGGGAAGTATTTGTCCTAGCTGCATACTCATTTCCTGAGAACTGTGCCCATCATGTCTGTAATGGAAGTCAGAAAATTGTAGCTCTTGGGCCAAATCTGGCCCACTACCTGTTGTTGTCAATAAAGTTTTATTGGAACACAGACATACTTATTTGTTTACCTATGGTCTTGTGAATGTTTTTTTAGTGAAAGAGCAGAGTTGAATAAGTTGCAATATAGACTGCATGCCTCACAAAATCTAAAAGATTTCTTATCTGACCATTTACAAAAGACCTCTATTGTTTTTTTGTTTTTTAAATTATATCTTACTGATTATGTTATTATAATTGTCCTGATTTTCCCCCCTTTGCCCCCCTCCACCCAGCATCCCCACTCCCTCAGTTAATCCTCACACCATTGTTCATGTCCATAGGTCATGTATATATGTTCTCTGGCTACTCCATTTCCTATACTGTACTTTACATCTGCATGGCTATTCTGTAACTATTTGTACTTTTTAATAACCTCACCTCTCCACCCATTCCCTCCAATTCCCCTACCATCTGGCAATCATGAAAACATTCTCTGTAACCATGATTCTGTCTCTGTTCCTCTTGTTTGCTTAGTTTGTTTTTTAGATTCAATTGTTGATAGATATGTATTTTTGCCATTTTATTGTTCATAGTTGTGATCTTCTCTCCTTAAATAAGTCCCTTTAACATTTCATATAATGATGGTTTGGTGATGATGAACTCCTCTAGTTTTCTCTTTTCTGGGAAGCTCTTTATCTGCCCTTCGATTCTAAATGATAGCTTTGCTGAGTAGAGAAATCTTGGCTGTAGGTCTCTGGTTTTCATGACTTTGAATATTTCTTGCTAATCTCTTCTAGCTTGCAATGTTTCTTTGAGAAATCAATCAGTTGTTAGTCTTATGGGAACTCCCCTATAGGTAACTAACTTCTTTTCTCTTGCTGCTTGTAAGATTCTCTTTATCTTTAATCTTAAACATTTTAATTATGATGTTTCTTCAAGTGGGCCTTTTTGCACCCATTTTAGCTCGGACTCTCTGTGCTTCCTGGACTTGTATGCCTATTTCCTTTACCAAATTAGGGAAGTTTTCTTTCATTATTATTTTCAAACTGATTTCCAGTTTCTTGCTCTTTCTCTTCTCCTTCTGGCACCCCTATGATGTGAATGTTGGACCTTTTGAAGTTGTCCCAGAGGCTGCTTATACTTTCCTTACTTTTTTGGATTCTTTTTTCTTCTTGTTGTACTGATTGGTGGTTTTTTGCTGCCTTATGTTCCAAATCATTGATTTGATTCTTGGCTTCATTTAGTCCACATTTGTTTCTGTGTAAATTGTTCTTTATTTCAATTGGCATATCCTTAGTTTCTGACTGGATCTTTTTTTATGATGTTGAGGTCCTCATTAAGTTCCTTGAGCATCTTCATAACCAGTGTTTTGAGCTCTGCCTCTGATAGATTGCTCATCTCCATTTTCTTTAGCTCTTTTTCTGGAGTTTTGCTCTGTACTTTTATTTGGGCCATGTTCCTTTGTGTCCTCATTTTGGCAGCCTCCCTGTGCTTGTTCCTATATATTAGGTAGAGTTGCTTTGACTCTATGTCTTGGTAGCATGGCCTAATGTAGTAATTTTCCTGTAGGGTACAGTGGTACAGCCTCCTATCACCCAAGCTGGGTACTCAAGGTGCATCATTCATGTGGGCTGAGTACACCCTCCTTTTGTAGTTGAGGCTTGATCACTGTTGGCAGGTCAATGGGAGGGATTTACCCAGGCCAGTCAGCTGCAAGGACAACTGTGACCACTGACCACTAACCTCCACCCTCCGTGGAGGATCAGCTGTGCAGGGGCATGGTGGTGGTGCTCTGACATGGCCTGTAGCTGCCTACTGGATGTGCAGGCTCTGGAGCTTCCTGGGTGGTACAGGGCATGGTCACCTCCCACCTGTGTTTTGCCCAGGGCCACTCTGCCTGAGGTATTGAGCCATCTGAGATGGCTGCTCCTTGTGCTGGCCTTGGAGATTCCTAGGCAAAGCCAAGTTGCAAATCTAGGCTGGCTGCCGCTAGTGCCAGATCTGTGGCTCACTGAGGCCCGTTGTTGCTTGTTTGAGAGGATTTAAGAAGTTGTGAAGCATGAGCCAAGACCAGCCATTCATATGGAAAAGCAGCTTGGATGAACTGGGATGCTGGGTGGGGCTGAGTCTCTGGGTATCTCCAAGGTAGGTTAAATGATGTTAGCCAGGTTGATGGAGCCTCAGATATGGCACCAGCTTGTTGGCTTTGTGGCTCCATGGGGGGTAGGTTCCGAATAGGGACAATGGCCTCTTCTCACCTTGTTGCCAGATACTTCATTTTCTCCCTGTATTCCGCCGGTGCCTTTTAAGCTGCTACCCTAGTGCTTGAGCTGAGAGGCAGTGAGTCTGAGTAAGTGAGTCAATGTGTGGGTTCTTTAAGAGGAACTGCTTGGGGCTCCAGAAGTTTCTCCCACTTACTCAATTGCCTCTGGTTTTTGCAGTCAGAAGTTGTGGAGATTTACATTCCTGGCACTGGAACACTGGGCTTGGATCCTGGTGTGGGGCTGGGAGTCCTCGCTCCCAAGAAATCCCTCCCAAATTTTTATCCACCACACATGAGTGCAGGACCAGTCTGTTCCATGTATGTGCCCCTCCTACCAGTCTGGATAGATTGGTTTCTTTAGTTTCATAGTTGGCATGTTTCCATTCAACTCGACTTCTGATGGTTCTAAGTGATGGTTATTCTATATTGTAATTGTAATTTTGATGTGATTGTGCAAAGAGGTGAGCCATGTCTGCCTATGCCAACATCTTGAATGGAAGTGAAAGGCCTCTTTTCAGAAGTATGGTACTTATAAATAAAAGGGACACAAAAAAACCCCAGAAATTATTTATGTAAAGCTGTGTATTTATTCTTACAAGTTTAAACTTTAGTCACCTTCAAAATGTTCTCCATTTGATGCAATATACCTATCAAGATGTTTTCTCCACTGCTCAAAATGGTTTTGAACTCGATTTTGATGCCTTTTACTGCTTTCATCACTTTTGGCTTCACATCTTCCACTCTCGCAAAATGTTTCCCTTTAAAGACTTTTTTTCATCTGAGGAAACAAAACAAAACAAAAAGTTACTTGGGGCAAGAACAGGTGACTAGGGAGGGTGGGACATGAGGGTCATACCATTTTTGGTAAAAATCTGCTAAACACTCAGTGCGATGGGCAGGTGAGCTCATAATTCACCCATGATGAAATGGGCAAACACGTTGAAAGAGTCTTCAAAAAAAATTCACTGAAGTCAAATGCAGCCTCTCACAACAATGCCAGCTGGTACATTGATACAGATGGGTTCCTAGAACACTCATCTAGCAGGGGCAGCCTGTACTACAAGGGGCCTGCCCTCTAGAAGATAATTGTGGGATCTGGGGACCCCTCATTGTATTAACTTGCATCTGGGCCTTCATGACAGTGATACCCTTCCTCACAAACCACCCCCCCAGGAATATAGCCACATTAGAAGGTTGTAACATCTTTTCTTGTAAGTCACAAATGATCTGAGAAAGGCCTACTCTTTACTAGAGGATAAAAATAAGAGTAATATTGAATGAAAACCCCCTGAGGTTTCTTCAAAAGAGCTCACATTTATTGAATGATTACCATTTTCTGACAGTGTTATAAATATTTCATAATATTAACTCATTTAATATTTATACCTAACATATTATCTATTATTAACTCATTGCAGTTGAGGAAACTGAGACTAAAAATGTTGAGTAACTTGCTCAAAGCAACCCAGCTATGAAGTAGCAGTCAGGTTTCTAATACAGACGTGGTCTCTGGAGCCCTCAGGCTTAAGTTCTAAGTGAGTTTGTTTCTCACCTCACACCTGTCAGAACAGCAACCATCAATAAATCAACAAACAGCAAGTGCTGGTGAGAATGTGGAGAAAAGGGAAACCCTTTTGCACTGTTGGCGGGAATGCAGATTGGTGTAGCTACTGTGGAAAGCAGTATGGAGGTAACTCAAAAAATTAAAAATGTATCTGCCTTTTGACCCAGATATCCCACATATGGGAATATATCCAAAGGAACCCAAAACACTAATTTGAAAGAACAGAAAGAACATTGAAACTTTATTTACAGTCACAAAGATGTGGAAGCAGCCCAAGTGTCCATCAGTAGATAAGTGGATAAAACAACTGTGGGACATTTACACAATGAAATAATACTTGGCCGTAAAACAGAAGAAAATTTTACCCTTTGCAGCAGTATGGATGGACGTGGAGTAAGCCAGTATGGATGCTAAGTGAAATAAGCCAGTCAGAGAAAGACAAATACCACATGATTTCACTCATATGTGGACTCTAAAGAACAAATTGAACTAACAAGGAAAATGGGGACAGACTCATAGATGGAGAGATGACAACTAGTGGGGAGGGAGAGAAGTCAGGGGATAGGAGGATTGAGCAAAAAGGAAAAAAGGACTCATGGGCATGTTCAACAGTGTGATGGCTGCAGGGGGTGGGTGGAGGGAGTATAAAGGGACTAAATGGTAATGGAAAAAATGCAATAAAAAAAAATAGTAAGAAAACCTTTGGTTTGTTGCAACCACAGTAAGCCGAGCAAAGCTGCATTTGGATAGCCAAGGCTGATTTGGGGTATTCTCTTATAATGTTTGTGAAATGTAAAGCTCCTTTAAAGCAGTTGTTCGACAGATATTTTTTGACCACCTACTGTGTGCCAAGGCCCAATGTTACTAAGTGGAGACAGTTCCTCCCTTGACAACACTGAAAATCTAGCTGGAATTTTCTTTCTAGAAGGTTCAGGGGAAGAGGTACATCAGATGTTGAGTAAAGAGCAGGCATTTTGGTAAAATAAAAGGATGTGGGTTTTAGAGACAGAAAGTAATGATTTTTAATTTCAAGCTTGACTTTGGAGAAGTCGCTACAAACTTCCTGAGCCTCGATTTTTTTTTTATAGTTTAGAATATTTACTTTCCATAGTTTTCATAAGGATTAAATGACTTTAAATATGTGATTTTATATGTGAGAGTATAAATGTTGTGTACTATCAGCAACTTAACTGGCACTTAATTAAAATTTTCTTATATATTCTTTGAAAACATTTATCTATAATTTCTCACCTGGCAGTCCTGTGTCTGAGTTTTTCCTCCTTGAAATGCCATGCACATGTCTTTACAAGAAGACATTCCCTTCTGGGGACACAGGGTTCAAGTGGTTGCTTTAAGGAACCTATCACAGCTATCCTCATTTTTGGATTTATCTATAAATCATTGTGAAATGACCAAGCATGGATCATATGTATGTATATTTGTTTATATTTTGTGACTTATCTTCTCCTTAATGCACATTCTATTTCTGACTATGATAGCACAAACTGTTCATGGTCAAGGACCTAAACTCTGCTTTGGCAACTCATTAGGGCACCTTGTAGATATTTTGCACATTTATAGTAATGAAATATTTTAGACTTTTTACATTGAAAGGGGCAGGGACTCACAAAGTTTACCTTAAATAACAGGTATTTATTAGAAGACTACAATGGAGAAATGAGATCCAAGAGCAGCTGTGTAGCCTGCTCAGAGAAAATAGAAGTCCAGGATTTTTGCTTTTCTAGAAATTTGCTCTGACACAATTTTTAAAAATGAGCTTGTTATTGTCCCTATCACTTCAGCCACGGTGACAGCATTTCATTATTTCTCTTTTATGCATTACTGTGTCTGTTTATTCAAAGCTTCAGCTACCTCAGTGTTCCTACAGACCATCTTTCTTCTGTACCTATCTTTGCTTCTGCTGCTTACAGTCAGCTTTTTTGTTTCACTGGTTCAAATTCCCCAAAGAAAGTTTGTGACTGACCTAACCAGTCATCTCTGTCCATAATAGGACAAAGCTTTTGCTCAAAGCCATGCTAGATGCTATTATTCAGCTTACAAATCGCCAACCTTGGGATAGGTGCCCAACCTTAGTCACTTCAGCTGTGACCAAGGGGATGGAGTCTGATATCCAGAATGTGGCCACTTAAATTTTTTAAGAAAAGTTTAAAACCACATTTCATAGCTGGGGGTAGGGAATAAGGATAGGACTGTGGCTTCAGTACAGGATGGCCTTGGAAAGGCAGTTTAGGATTAAGTATGCATTCTGGGGTTTATACTGGTTTCTGAAGGTCATAATAGTTTCGTGGCGAAGACAAAAACAAATCATATACAAAGAGTAGGATGTGAGTCAGAAATCAGCCTTTCAGCTCCTAGAGGTTTTGAGAGGAGAAACTTTTAGAAACTTTTTTTCTTTGTTTCCCTAATGGTGAGCCCAGCGTTGTACTTAAAAGATTATCAATATAGGTTTGTTGAATGAATTGTGGATTAAACTGAGCATTTAAATGTTGGAACCATCATCATATAATTATTCTCAATGGATGGCGTAAGCCTGCAAAAAGTTTAATGTTCCATGCTCCTAGATGTAGAATATTTCTTACACCTCTTAAGTGGGCAGTTTGTATGGAGGTCATTCTTAAGTTCACTTGGTGCCATTCTGGAAGGGATCCTGATTTAAAAAGAAACCTTAAGTCCCAGTTATGGCAGGCAGTTAACCATTAACATTATTACCTTGACAATGTATTTGATCTTTTGCATAACAGCACACTACCATGTGTCACTGCAGTTGTATTTGCTCTTATAAGACTAGCCCAAAATGTTTCCACTGGTCTAGAAAAACAAACCCACAAGAATCTGCCAAAAAGTGAGCAGCCTGAGGTTGGAATAAACTAATTAACAATCTTTGCTGGGGTAATTTTGGCCTGAGCAGAAGACTTCCCTATATTCAAGAAGCTTAAACTAGTGTAGAAATTGGGCAAAGTGTTGTAGACCACAATATATGAAATATTTAAAACTTTTGGATTTTATATTTTATAGCAATGAAGAAAAGAGATGCATTTGACCTTATATTCCTGTTTATGGCAATGAGGCAGCAAACAGACAATTAAGAAGAAAAATCTGAAGGCCAAATGTCAAAAATGAGAGTGTTAACCCTGAGTTGTGACATTTTAAAAATGTCCTTGGCTCACACTGAAATGCAAGTGCTAATGTGGCCATTTATTTGTCTGTTTATTAGGAGAAAAAAGCCCCAAGATTTCTAAAATGTTTAGAATGAATCTTATTCTTCCTGGATAATAACAACAAGCTGTTATTTCCAACCTAAGGGTCAAAAGTAAGAAGTGCCCATTAGTACCGATCAAAGCTTACACAAGCAAGGTGCATGCCTCCAAACAAGAATTAGCACACTACATTTTTACCTTGGCTGATGCTAAAATTTTCTCTGCGACATAGGACATTATCATTATAAAATATTTGCACAAAGTAGCAAGAGTAGAATATTTATGTGGTTGTAAAATAATTTAAAAGATAATATGTGCATGCTTCCATTGTCTTCAGTCTTGATTTAGCACAATGCCTTTATTGTAGGAGAAATTCCCTTTACACTAAGTGTTGATCAAAAAATTGCCAACGATATATTTCTCAAGCTGATGAACAACTACAAAATTTTCATTTTCTAATTAAATAAGTAGAAAATTAGTGAATCATACGCTTTAATCAATACCCATTTTGGTGTTTATGTAGTAGAAATGACAGAGGCTCTAAAAAATAATTCTGTCAGAGAAAAAAATCATCCTCTTTTTGATATGCTGGAAATGGTAGCTTCAACATATCCTCCACCCTATAGTCTTTAAAAATGTGTAAGACAGTGGCTAAGAAATACATAAGTTTTAAAGAAAATACAATGTTGGTATTTTGAGAGATATACTTGAATGGCTCTTTTGATGAGAAATGTAGAAAAACAATCCTTCATCTATGATACTCTCCACTCTTTCTTTCATCAAGTGTCCTACTTGAAAACCTTGCCCACATTCCATTGTAGGTGTGTCATTTGGGGTACACATGCACTACCATTGTTAGAAACAAAAGCTAAACACTACCTCTGCTTAAAAATAACATTCTCAGGTACTGTTCATTTGTAGTCCTTGACAATTTCTTAATACTATACACATTGACTTTAACTCCCGGCAATGTGTGTCAATGGAAATACTTTATTTTTTAAAGCACTCAATACATAATACATAATACATAATACATGAACACCAGCACTTAACATACTACATGACACTTAATCCAAAGAGGCACAGAGCTTTGTGAGTAAGTGGGGATTTCTGAAAGCGGACTGTAGGAGTCTAATGCCCACTCCACTGCTGAGAGCTACATAACATTAGGAAGTTACCTAACACCATCTATACTTTATTTTACCAATCTCCAAAAAGTGGGTAATAAAATGATATTATATCCTTTCTGAGTTGTAAAGAATCCACTCAAAGCACTTTAAACATCATGTGGTGCAGTAGCAAGCTATATCTACAATGAAATTAGTATTATTCTATAGTGTTTCTTCACTTTGTTGAGCATAATTTTACATTATTTTGTGTGTATTTTTTTGTCTGATTAAGGCAGACCTTCAGATAATCTGCCTTTTGAGTCACTCAAATTAAATGATTTAAAACCTAAATTTCATATCTGCAATATCCCTTCACCTTTGCTATATTTTACCAAATAAAAGCAAGTTATATGTCTTGTCTACACTCAAGCACAGAGGATTGTACAGGGCATGAATATAAGGCATGAAGAAACATAAGGAACGGCTATGGGAGCCACAATAGGATCTGTCCCCCACAGAAATGATGAAACGTATTTTACCGATCTCTTTTGAGGTGGCACTGTAGCAGTAGGGAAACAAGCAGCCACACTGAGGTGCCCTAATTTCTAGCCTTAACTCTGCCACGTAATATTTGGTCAAATTGGACTACTTGCTTAGCACATTAAGTGTGTCACTACAAAATAAAGATAAATACAAGTCTTGACCTAAACAATTTTTGAAGTTTCCATAGAATGCCAAAATGCAAAGATTGTGGGATCAACTGAGGCTCCACTCAGAGAGCAAGAGCAGATAGTATGTCTTTATGGCTGAAATTATCAAGGATTAAGTAAAAATTTTCCATTTATTTTTTTTTTAAAGACTACAGCTAATCAAGCAAAAGTATATAGAGTAAGGTGGTGTTGTCTCCTTTTTAAAAAATATTCAACGTAAAGAGGAATTTACCCTCAACTCTCAACTTCTTGTGTAAGAGTGCCTTCAGAACTTTGATAAAGCTGACCGTATCACCTCGATATTTTTTAATCATTTGGATCAATATAGATGCTGATACTCAAAGAAAAATGAGAATGAAAACACATAGTAATTAATCACAACAATGTTTCCCTACCGTCATTAAACAATGAGAGGATAATAGCATATTATTTCTTGCAGAAGTGCAAGACCCCTTATGTAAAACTTGCCTTAGGAAAATCACCTTGATTTACTCGGAGGCAAGGTGGCATCTTTGAATTGCATAAATTGTTTCTCTAACCCCTGTGTAAATCTAGATAATCAAGTGAAGCCAAGGTAGAATGTAGCTGATTTAAGTTAAGATTTCCTTGTGAATAAATAAAAAGCTGGGAGTTATGCAGCTCAGCTGGTCTTCTAAGCTCTGCTGCTACTTGAAATAGATGACTGATTCCTCAAGGACTTTGTCGATGGAAGAATCAACTGGGATACATTTTACAATAAAGTGTTGATTTACTTTAAACTGTATTTTCCAGCAGACAATTGGGAGAAGACTTTTTCTTTTTTTCTCTTTTTAATTTTTAATTTAGGTATTCTTTTCCTTCAATGGTGAATTGATAAGCAATAGATGATCCTTACTCTGACATTACACAGTAGCTGGGTGATTGAATCTGGCACTGCTCGAATGAAGAGTATAGCTTGTCTCCTAATGCGGCCAGAATCAGGTGTAGAGAATACCTGAGCATTTTATGTTAAGTTAAGAGATGTACACACTTCTTTCATCTTCGCATTCTAGCACTAACCTTTGTAAATTCAGTTCAGGGTAGTCAAGCTTAGGAGCTGAGTCAGGTGCTACATTAATCACTACATGAAACTAAATAATTGTCATTTAACAAGAGAGTCAATAACTTTGCTGACTTGAAATCTTCAGTAAGAGGCCAGCAAACCAGGGATGTAATTTAAGAGTAAGGTAGCATCATGATAACTTTTCTCTTTTTGAGTTTCTCATAATTACATTCCATCCATACAGTTTTAAAATGAAACATATTGCTTCCACTTCAATTTTATTTCCTAAAATTAACCACTATTCTCTTAATCCAAAATACCTCAGTCTAGTACTAAAGACCTTTGAGGAACCTCTATACTGTTTCCCATAGTGGTATTGTTGTTTACATTCCCACCAACAGCACGCAAGAGTTTCCTTTTCTTCACATTCCCTCCTATACTTGCATTTCTTCTCTTTTCGATAATAGCCATTCTGACAGGGGTGAGGTGACATCTTATTGTGGTTTTGATCTGCATTTCTCTAATGATTAGTGATGCTGAGCACCCTTTGATATACCTGTTGGACATATGTATGTCTTCTTTGGGAAAATGTCTGCAGATTCTCTGCCCATTTTTTAGTCAGATTGTTTGTTTCTCTGCTTGTTGCTATTAAGCTATGAGTTATTTATATATTTTGGATATTAGCCCCTTACTGGATATATGATTTGCAAATATTTTCTTCCATTCATGTGGTGTCTTTTCATTTTGTTGATGTTTTCCTTTGCTATGCAGTAGGTTTGTAGTGTGATATAGTCCCACTTACTCGTTTTTGCTTTTGTTTCTTTTGCTTTTGCTGTCAGATTCAAGAAGTCATTGATTGCCAAGACCTACTTCAAGGAAATTACCACCCATGTTTTCTTCTATGGGTTTTATGGTTTTGACACTTAAATTCAAGTCTTTAATCCATTTTGAGTTAATTTTTATATATAGTGTAAGACAGTGATCAAGTTTCATTCTTTAGCATGTGGCTGTGCCGTTTTCCCGGCACAAATTTATTGAAAAGACTTTTTTTTACCCATTGTATATTTTGGTCTCCTTTGTCATAAATTAATTGACTATGTATGTGTAGGTTTATTTATGGGTAGTCTATTCTGTTCCATTGATCTATGTGCCTTTTGATGTCAATAATATATTGTTTTAATTAATTACTATAGCTTCTCACAAGTACATGCATATTCTAAACAATGAATTAGGCACTATTTCTAACCTCACTTAACAAATAAGAAAACTTAGATATAGTGAAGTTAAATGGATTACATTTATAAATTGCATTACATAATGGAATAAGACTTCAGTAGTGAGAACTACTGGAAAAACCATTGAAGCCTTCCAGAGTCTTTCAGGTGTGATTTCAAGGAAGAGAAAGTGTGGCTGTCAGATGAGCAGTTTATGGTTTAAAAGTTAGGTTCAAGCCACCAGCATTGTGATCCTAACTGAAAACCTTTCTTCCATCCTATCCTAAAACCTCACAATTTATTTGTGCTCATGGTGAGATGAGTAAGTCTGTTACACTGTCATTCAGACATTGTCACTCTTCTGCTCACAACCCCCCATTCGCTTCACATCACCTTTGAAAAGACAATGCCTTTGTCATGGTCTACAAGGTCCTACACAATTGACTTTATGTCTTCCTCCTACTTCCCTGCTTCACTGTACTTCAGTCACACTGACCTCCTTACTGTTCCTCAAACGTGTCGGGTTGAGTCCAGCCTGCTACCTGTGCACTTTCTATTCAATCTGCACAGAACGTTTCCCTCTGGTGTAGAGCTCCCTACCAAGACGACCTTCTTAATCCCTTGCATTGTTGCTTTTCAACAAGATCTTCTCTGATCTCTCTATACCAGAGACATGGAAATAATGAACAAACTGACAGTGACCAGAGGGGAGGCCGGGGGTTGCTAACTGGATAAAGAAGGGGAAGGGTCAAGTCAAGAAACATGTATAAAGCACCTGTGCACAAAACTGGGGCAAGAATTGAATGTGGGAGGTGGGGTGGGCAGGGCAGGGGAGAGTAATAGGAGAAAATGAGGACAATGGTAATGGAACAAAAATTTTAAAAATTAATTTAAAAAAGACAAAAAAATAAAAATAAATAAAATTGAATTGTCCAACCCCAAGACACTCCCGACCACCCTACCCTTATTTATTTCCATAGTACTATCACTTCTTAATACACTATTTAATTTTTAATACCTTTGTTATCTACCTCTGCCCAGTATAATTTCAGCTCCAATAAGAGATTTTTGTATAAGTTATATAATATGATATCCCCAGGTTCTAGAAGATTGCCTAATTAATAATATTAATTGCTCATTGGATATTAGTGGGATGAATACTTTAGCAAATGTTATGACATGTACAAATAAATATGTCTGGGACTGATTGTTCAGAGGACAATCTAAGGCTCCTCCAGAGTTATGTACATTTGTTTTAAAACATGTGAAATTGGATGACATTGTATTATACCTCTATGCTGGTTGTCTGGCCACATAAGCTATCTGCTCATTTGGGTATTAGACAGTTTTTCCAAATCCTATATTCAGGTCACTTTTCTGAACACAAAACTGCAGTGCTCCAGTGAAACATTAGCACCATGATGATTTTCAATACTCTGAGTATTCGCCATGTGAACTGTGTCCCTCCATACCAAACACTGCTGTCAAGTGAAATTATTGAGCTAACACTATTCAGTTCAGACAGTCCCAGTTATCTTTAAGGAAAGCAATGGAAATGTACTCGGTGTGAGGCAGTTTTTGAATATAATGAACTCCTTTATCCCTTGATATTGCATGCCATGTCCATCAATGTCAGACACAAATAACCCGACCTTGAAATGCTTGGTCCAGGTGCCATGGATGAACTTAATCAGATCAATCAAACAGCTGATTGGATCATTGTGTGACAATCAGTTCACAAGAATGACCCAATAAATGGCATCATGGAACAGTGAATTTTCTAACTAGATAAAATATAACTACAGATTCCCTTTTTAAAAATCCCTGATGACCTATATACAAATTGCTTCTCTGTGATCCAGTGGTCTGGAGCAATGCAGATGATATCCATATTTTTAATTCTGCTAACCTTGGGATCTTTAAAAATAGATGCACACAATAAATAGCAATAACAAATAGAATTTGCATGTTGTTGAAGCTACAGAACTGAGGATACTTATAAAAGCTATTTTTTATGCCTTAAATTTTCTTTTAAGCCAAATTACATAAATTCTTTTTCTAAAACAAAACATATAACAATTTGGATATTATGTTGTATAATTAGCACAAAAAGAAACTGATTCAAGCACGTAGCAAACTTGGTGAAAATTTGCATCTCACTTATATATTTTTTTAAAAGCATGCCACAGTCAAGAGAAGTAACTACTCCAGGATTAACAAAAGCTTCTCTTCAATTAATGCCATGTCATATGAAATAGAGGACTGTTCTCTTTGAATTATTGCAAAATCTCATCATAGTTAAGCCAGTGATCTGGCAAAAGTGATTTAGACTCGGAAAACTTCCTGATATTTTTTATTGGTCTAATTCCAGCACATAATCTTTCATTTTGGCATATATAAGAAAAACAAAGTCTTCCATATACTAGTGTTTATTAAATATCTTTCCTTTAAACAGATCTAACCTTATGCTACACTTGGTTAAATGGTTTTGGTATATATTAAGCTTTTCATGCAATACATATTTTTGAGCCCTACTATGTGCTAGGCTTTGCTCTAGATATTAAAGACTCAGCAGTAAACAAGGTAGTCTACATTCTACTTGAGGAGACAATTGTTCAAAATATTGAGAAAGAGAAAAAGGATACAGAGCACAGTGAGTTTGAAGGAAATATGATGTGCTGAAGTAATTGAGCGTCAGCTTGCATAGGCTATGCAGAAGGGAAGGCTTTTCTCATACTGAGTCACCATGAAAGAGAAATTCAAATTATTTCATGGGAGTATGCATTTCAGTAAAGGTACAACCTTCACTCCTATACCATCATCCTGTTATTTACTTTCAAAAACAAGTTCTTACCTCCTTACATGGGAAGGGGCACAATGAATCGTAGAATTACAGAAAGCTAGAGGTGGAAGCCACCTGTCAAGTTCATGTAGTTTCTAGTTCTATGTTATTTTTAAAGACAAAGTACCTGATGCCCAGAGAGGTAAAGAGTTTTATAAAAATTTACCAATGTTAATTAAAAGAGCCATGACAAACATCAGGGTCTCCTGACCCCTAGTTAAATGTTAATCCAGATGTGCAACGTCTCTGTCACTTGTCCTAGGGATCAAGGCTGGCATTCTATTGAAAGAAAATCCTGAGACATCCTGCCAAGATAAATTTAAGGCTTGGATCACCGATTTATGAGAAACCCATAGTCATTGTAATATCATATTTCTCCTATGTGATACCTTTTCTCTAATGAACTCAAATGCTTTTTGGCAAGTTATCACATTTATTCTTAAAACATTCTTGTGAGATAAGTAGAAATCATTTATTTCTGAAGTTTAGGAGCTGCCTGGGATTGGAAATAAACTGCATGGTGCCTGTTAAAATCAAGTCAGGAAATTTAGTGTGGATAAAGGCAGAAATCAAATGAGGAATATAAGCAATCATACGATATTTGCACAGTAGCATGTCATTTAAAATCATTTGTGCTAGGCTCATTATTGATGTTATTCACACACTGAAACATACATTCAGTCCTGCCTGCTAAATCAGTTAAGTGATGGGCCTCATTTTCTGAAGCAGAATCAGATGATAGATAAATAGATAAGATAAATAGAGATGATAGATAGATAATGTCAGTGTTTGTGCAGGGGTGGGGTTCATGGGATATAAGAAAATAATGTAATAACTGACAAGGAATTGAAAAACGCCTTTCCAAATCTTGAAAAGAAATTCAGTGTCTTTTATCAGTTAAAAGTATATGGATAAATTATCTATATTGGTTGTTTATGGCCAATTACTTGTTTACTAACTAGACAGGGTTCATACAATACTTGTGCATTATCAGCTTTTTAATATCTTTTTATATCTACCCTGATATTAGAATAAGGGTTAAAGTATGTTTGGACATGTAGTCCTACCTACTTTCTTTTATGACTTGGTTACATTGTATATATTATATGGTTTGAAAACAAGTAAAATTTTATGATACAAAGTAAACTTGAACTTCAACTATTAGAATATGAAATTCAGTAGAAAAGGGAGAACTGGAACACCAGGGATTGTAGTTAATTTTGGGGGAAAGGTCATTGGTTCGGGTAGAAAGATTTGTAATAATGCTTGGTTTGTTAATGCTTCATGTTCAAAGGCATCTTTCTAGTTCTGCTCTTGCAGCCAATTCTTAGTGCCCACTATCCCCCAAAGCAGTGATGTTTGGCATGCTTCCTTTGAACTTGCCAGGGATTCTGTTTGAAGGGGATTATTTGAGTTTGACAACGATGAACAACCCTGCCTCTCTACAGGAAGCTAGAGGAACTGTTTATTTAACCAGCTGAGAGAAATGTGCACAGAGGCAGACCTGCTAGTGTCACTGGGTCCCACGGCCCTCAGTAGGATACAAAATAACAGCTGTTCGCTACAGTAAACAGATCAGAGGATTTTCATTTAATAAATTGGTGCTCTACTTTTATTAATATTTTTAATGGAGCTGAGCTTCATCCTGTCCTGCTCTGAACATTTCCACCTACATTTTAGGGGCAGACAAACTGAGGAATAATGAACTGAGCTACTCCTGAATAGCCTTGGGCTACCTTACAAACGTGAGCTGGCCCAGGCTGTACATGTGCAAAGGGCCGAGGGAGGGAGGCACCTAGAGTCACTGCTCTGAAGCTGAATAATTACATATGCAATATTTTTTCCTTAACCCTCATTGTCATGCTTGCCGTTTCTCTTAAACAAGATTCTAGAATCTAAGCTACATGGTCATTACACTGGAAGAGGGAAATTGCATTAGAAATGTATTGTATTGTAACTAGAAGAAATACTGTCAAATATTCCATTCACATGTTCTTTTTTTTTACTCTTTTTGTTGAAGTGTAACACGCATATAGAAAAGTGCGCACAACAAATTTACAGATAAAAGAATTTTTAGAAAGTGAAAAACCTGTGAAGCCATCATTCTGATCGAGACATAGAACCTAGCCGCTACCCCAAAAGACCTTTTTCTGTCCCGTTTCAATTATAATCCTTCTCCTTCTCCCTAAAAGTATCCACTCTCCTAACTTCTAACAGAATTAAATTATGCTTGATTTTGAACTTTGTATAAAATGTATATATATAAACTTTAATAAATGCATGTGTTCTTTTGTGTTTGGCTTCTTTCTAAACATAAGTTTGTGAGATTTCACATATTTGCAAGTTCCTGTAGTTTATTCAAGTTTTATTGCTGAATAAGATTCCATTGTAGGACTGTTTCATGATTTGTTTTCCCATTGTATTGTTGATGAACATTTCAATTGTTCCTCATACTCACTAGCATATGTAACATATGAAATGTCAATGATTTTAATTTTCGCCATTATCGTGATAGTGAGTGGGTCATGGGATCTCCTTGTGACGTCTGACTAATAATGACATCGAGTGCCTCTTCATATGTTCATTGGCCACTTGGATAGCCTCTTTTAATTGCATGCTCCAATGTCTTCTCCCCTCCTTTTCTATCAGATGGCTCTCTTTCCTTACTAATTTCTAGGAGATCTGGATATTCTTTTTGTTTGTTATATGAGTTGAAAGTATCCCCTTTGAGCCTGTAGCTTTCCTTTGAACTTTCTTAACTTCTTTTAAGGAAACGAAATTCATATTATTGTAAATTCTAATTTATTTAAAACTCTTATGTATTCGTGTATTTTGTGTATCCTTTATGTACTATGTTTTACTATAATTTTTATATATTTTGTGTCTATGAATTCTTTTTTACTCCAAGGTATTAAAATTATTCTCATATATTATTTTCTAGATCTATTTTTTCTTTAACATTATGACATTACATTTTTATGGATTATTTTATGATGTGATATAGAGGTCAAAATTCACTTATTATGAAGACCTTTCTTTCTCCATTGCTGTGCTGCACATTTCTGCTATAAGTCAAATGCCTCTATGTGCATAGGTGTCTTATTGGCTGCTATTATGTTCCATTGATCATTTTTCTTTTTTTTTTTAATTAATTTATTTACTTTTTAAATACATTTGTCTCTGCCTTCCCCCCACCTCTTTCCCTTGCCCCCTCCCACCTTCCCTCCCTCAGCTCTTCCCCTTTGGTTTTGTCCATGAGTCCTTGCTATATGTTCCTTGACTTTCCCCTTCCCTTCCCTTTCCCTGCCCCCCCCCCTTCCCTCTTGTCTCTGTTGATTTCTTTTCCTTTCAGTGTTGCTGGTCTTATTTTCCTTGCATCTTTGCATTGTTGGTTAGGTTCCGCTTATAGGTGAGATCATATGGTATTTGTCTTTCGCCCCCTGGCTTATTTTGCTTAGCATGATGCTCTCCATTGATCATTTTTCTATCCATGAAATAATGTCAGTTTAAGTTCATGTAGTTTTAAAATAACTCGATATATGATAAAGTTCTGTCATTATTTTTCTTCAAGAATATTTTAGTCATTCTTAACCCACTGCATTTTCATATAAATTTAAAAATCAGCTTGTCAATTTCCAATCACAGAACAAATAAACACACAAATATTTATATTTCATTGGAATTGCATTAATTTATAAAAAAATTTGGAGAAAATCAACATTTTATAATATTGAATTATCCAACCCATAAACATAGTCTACCCCTCTATTTAAGTATTAAATTTTTCTCAAAAATATTTTATACTTTATGTATAAAGGTTCTTTTTATTTTTATGGAATTTATTTTTATGAATTTAAACTTGCTTTTCACAGTTTATTATTTTATGTTCAATTTTTTAGAAATATAAATGATTTTTGTATATTTTTCTTATATTCAAGAACCTTGTTAAATGTATTTATTAATATTTTATCTTTGTAAATATAAAATCACATCATATACTTTTGTTTAACCTGCTGATATTTTTCCTACCTCTATGGCCACATTATGTTTCATCCTTTTTTTTTTTCATTTTCTAATAAATGCATTTAAGAACATAAATTTTCCTCTAAGAGGTTTTAGTTGCAACTAACAACACCTTATATATTGGATTTTTATTATCATCCTGTTTCTAGATTTTTCAGAAGTGTTAATTGAGTGTCCTTTCTACATGGGTGATTTTCTGCTTTTCTCTTTTTTTTTATTTTTAGTATTTATATCTAACTTAATTTACTGTGGCTAGAGCCCCCCTTCTCCATCTATATCCAAAGCCTAAGCCAACCTCCCTCTCATGGTTTTCATTCCTTATCAAACTTCTAATAAGCTCTGAGGCCTTCTCTGGAGTCACTCATTCCTTACTTGGCTTAAACCTGATTACAGATCATTTCAATACTGACCACCTTGGGATCTTATAGTTGACTGCTTGCCTACCCTGAGCTACTTGTGGTGCATGATTTATTTCCTCTCTGACTAGTGAAAACATACTGCCTCTATGCTTTCTAACCTCAAGTGGGTCCTCCGAGCTCACCAGCACCCTTGTTATTTTGTCCTTGCATATCCTCCTTGTTACATGCCTCACAGCTACTGCTCCGAAGCATGTAAGTGCTCCCGGGACCACCAAGGGCATCTTCGTTTCACCTCCCAAAGTGTAAGGACCGCTCTTTATAGATAAAATTAAAGTTCTTTGGCTTAAGTTCCATCAAATCTCTTCTACCAATGAAAATGTTTTGGGCTCCTACTTTTAATTCCACTGTAAATACATTACATACCATTCCTCTTTGTCTCCTCTTCTGCTCCATCTTCAGAGGAAGAAGTCTTTTTTTTTTTTTTTGGTGCAAAGCTAACCTCACTGTCATTTCATTACTTTGTAACTTGTTCTTTCACAACGCCTCTAACTTTGATTCCCTTTCCCCTTGCTTAAAGGAACACTCCTTATTATATTTCTCTGGCCCACAGTGTTATATTGTATAAAAGTTATCTTCTGAGTTATCTCCCCAGGAGATTTGGCTAGTCCAAATTAAGTTTATACCAATTAGAACCAAACCAGAATATCACTGCTCCTTTTATGCTTCATGGACCCTAACATTGCATAAAATGCTGCCTTATTCTGATTTGCTTCTCCTGGTTGATGGGTGAGTTGATGAGTTCATCATAAAACATTGCTTAAAAACTAGTCATGATGCAAGCCCTCATTGCCCCTTTATATTGTGTTCTCAATATTTAAATATTTATTTGCAACATTTTGCTTTCTAAACATGATAAAACAGATGTTGTGTGTTTAAAGAGTCCTATGAATATCTCTTTTTTTTTTTTAGCTTCATTTTGGGATAATCTTTGTAAACATTAGGGCATTAAAATCTTAGAAAATATTAGGTAATTCTACATTAAAGGAAGATGTGACATGTAAAAGCTGTTTATTCAGCCTATGCTTATTTTTCTATAAAATATTTATGCCCCTAGTCACCCCTAGTCTTTCTTAGGCTAATGTTGTAAGTATTTTTCATTTCTTTCACATGTCGCAACTAATTATGGGGAATAGCAACTCAGATCAGCAGGCTTGGCATTTCTGGAAAAACAATGAAATTACGCATTTTAGCTATGATCAATAAGCTCATAGATAACAGGGGATTCAGGATTTCATTGATGGAAACATTCTCCACAGTTTCATTCACCCTCATACCTCCCTGTCATTATTTGATAGTGGTCATATATCTCTTTCATATGGACACACTTTACCAGACATTATTACAGTAACATGTCAGATATACCCAACAACTTTCTATTCTAATCCTTTTCATTCTTCACTTACAAAAAAAAAAAAATCCCTTAGGAAGTTTGATACTTATTCTTGAATCTAAAATTTCAGGCTTCATTTGTGTCCTAGTAGAATCTAAATATATTTTAACATATAATGTTCAAAGTGAAATCCATTTAAACCATCCAGAAAGTTGTATTTTATGTTCACATTAAATTTTACATTATGGTAAAATGGAAGAGGGAGGATATTGCAGGCACTGAATTGGATGTTCTCCAAGGTCCCTTTCAGCTCAAATATACTCTGATTCTGAGGGGGAATAAAAAATGCCAACATTGACAGCCCCTAGAAGAATAGACTGCTTTTAAGCCTATGGAGGGATAATCTTCTGAATGCATTTTAATTTGTACATTGGAACACCGAGAAAAAACATCTTTACTTATTAGAATATGTGATCCTCTGTTTTCTGTAATCAGATTATTATCCATAAAGCTAACTGTATTTATAGTATAGCTCATTAAGGTTTATGAAGAGCTTTTCATGAACATTTCATCTTACAACTACTCTATAACAGATCTCTCCTGAGGCAAAAGCAAATGTTACGCTGAGGACGTAAAAGTGTAAGTGATCTACCTCAAATCACCAAGTAAATGGTGGAGCGAGTGTCCACAGAAATCTATGCAAAAGGTCAATAGTGTAATCAATGGGAACATCAGCCTAATATTGTCTTTATTTCCAACACACTTACTAGAAATCTGCTTATGTAGAAATAGATGATATAATAAACATGATTTAATAAATACATTTGCATTGTCAAATAACAAATACTGAAGAAAGAAATTCAATGAAGTGCATATTGTTACCCAAAACTTGGAAAGTTGGCAAAGGTGGTAGAGAAGTTCAGTGCCGTTGACTGAGTTTCATAAGCTTTAAATTCATTCGACCTAAAATCTTGAGAGCATTACTGTCCAGTACGAAAAGTAAAACAGTCCTTGGATGCTTTAGGCCTCTCTTTTCTTAAGAAGTGAAAATGTTTTTTGGTATGAACTTCTCATGAAAGATATTTAATTCATACTGAGAAGAGCTGGAGGACTAATTCTGAAAACGGCCATGCTAAGAATTCCCTTGAGGAGATGGTACACAATAGGGTCGTGCGGGTTATTGCACAATCTAAATTCCTAGGTCAAGCACAACTGTCTCAAAAGATTTTTGTAGCCCTTCTGCATTATTCAAAGATGGAGCTTAAAATGATCTGTGTATATCTTATGATGAGACATTTGATGTTTCTGATCACCCATAATTTATTAACACATTTTCATCTTCTCTCCATGTATATTACTCCCTGAACTGTTAGCTTTCTTGTGGTCAGCATAATAGTGGACTCAACAGATGGTCAGTCTATCTTCTTAGCAGATTGTTCTGACCATTGAGGTCTATCGATCTAGAGAACAACTAACTTCCATTTAGTACTCTCAACATTTAGTCTTCCTTTGTGGCAGGCTGGCGTCCGGCACTGGTACATTTTATCAGACATTACAAATCAAAACTGTTCACCAGATTACACAACAAATGGCATGGGAGAAGCCCAGCAGAATAAACAACCTGCAGAATATCTTCCCAATGATGCTGATGGGAGCTCTCAATGACTGAGAATGTATAGTCTGCCACACTAACTTTTATGGCATATGCATGTACATGTATACACATATGTATGTGTGTGTGTATTTTGTCAGATTTTTTCCTAAAGCCTATAGCACCCAGTATGGTGTCAGATTTTTAAAATATCTATTAAATCAATTCAAATTAACACATATACTCAACTTTTACTATGTTTTCTTTTTAATCTCTTTTTTTATACTCACCCAAGGATATTTTTTCATTGCTTTAGAGAGAGAGAGAGGGAAAAAGGAAGGGAAAGAGAGAAAACATCGATTGATCTCCTCCCTTAAGTGCCTGGACCACGGGACTGGGGATTGAACCTGTAACATAGGTATGTACCCTGACCAGGAATTAAACACAAAACCATTGGGTTACGGGGCAATGCTCCAACCAACTGAGCCATGCTGGCCAGGGAGTTACTATATTTTGAGGCTCTGAATTAGGAGCATGGATTGTTGCAATTATTCTTTCTGATTAGTTTTCTACCAGCAATCATATGATAATTAACTTTATTTTTTAATCTAACTAGGCTACGTTGCCCAGACATTTGATAAAATTTTATTCTGGATGTCTCCGTGAAGGTGGTCTGTGTGAGACTATCATTTAAATTGGTAGACTTTGAGAAAAGAATATTGCCCCCAGTATGTGGGTGGGCCTTATCTAATCAGTTGAAAGTCTGAATAGACCCTCCCCTAAGCAAGAAAGATTCTCCCAACAGATTGTCTCAAACTTGAACTGCATCATTAGCCCTACTCTGACTGATGGCCTTTGGATTTGAACTACAGCATTAGGGGACCTCTTCTCCAGGTTTCCAGCCTCAGTACGCACCCAGCACATTTGGACTTTTCAGCCTCCACACTTCTGTAAGTCAGTTCCCTAAAATAAATCTTCTCTACATATATACACATTCTATTGGTTCTCTTTCTCTGGAGAACCCTAATATAATGCTTACACCCTCAAAACAGTCTATAAGCAGCCATCTGTGTGATTGGCCAGAAATACATATCTAGTAATCATCTTGGCCCTTAAAACATCCAAAGGCTTCCCAACACCTACAGATAAAATCCAAGTGCCTTAACTAGGCTTGTAAGGCCTTCCATAGTCTCTCTGTTTACCTATTAAATCTCTTGCCACTTCCTTGCTACTTCACCCTTCATACTGCCATAGTCAATCACATGTCCCCTAGACAAAACAGCCTATCTCACACCTCTGTGTGTTTGCCAAACTGTTCCCACTGCGTGGATGCCTTTCCTCTCCTAAGTTCTACTCTTTTCGGTATTTCATCCATCTTGTTCTTGGCTCACTCTGTCCTTCTGTTTAGTCCATTTCATTTTGTTTTATTTGGTTTTGAGATATGTTTATAAATGCAATTTGGAGTTTTAAAACATGACAATTTTTAGCTTTTTTCATACTCCCATTCTCTGCTTTTTAAATAGAGGAAATGAACACCACAAATAACATTAAAGTCCCTTTGGAGCTCCAGTGTTCATCCTATTGTCCTTCCTCTACCTGAGAGGCAACTACGGCTATGAAGCCGTTGCCTATCCCTACAATTGTTTATGCATACATTCATATATATGCACATGCACATGCATTTATATATCCATGATTATACAACATTGCTCTTTGTTTTAATTTTATATAAATTGTATTATACTGTATTTATCATTCTGCAAGTGTTTTATTCAACATTATGGTTTTTACATTTGTCAAAATTTGCAAACAGAGATTTATCTGCTTCATCACTTTGAAATTGGGTATTGTTTTCCACAGTATGTATATATCACATTTTTTATCCCTACCTATTAATGAATGCCAATGTTTCAAATCTGAGGTTCTTATAAACACTGTTATAATGAATATCTTCATACAAATTTTCTTGGACACTCAAGTAGAAGTTTGTCTAGACACATGGGGGTATATCCAGAAAGTATCCAGCCATGTACTATGAAAAATAGAGACATTTATTGTAGAAGATACTAGATACAAGAAACATTGTACATAGAACAGTGACACCTCAGTCCCCTTCCAAGTAGGCACCTTGAAACCTCACACAGTTCTCCCAGCTTCAGCACGATGCTCCTTCTGCTCTGGTAGCAGGAGCTGCAGAATAAATTTTGCCCTGACACATTTCATGCCCAGATCCTGCATCAAAATCTCAGACACAGTAGCTTTTGGAATCCCCAGATCAGCTTCTAGGTCTCGCACTGTCAGTCACCAATCTTTGTTGATTGCAGCCCATGTACATTTAACATCCTCAGGTGTTCTGCTTGGTGCAGGCCTTCCAGAATGGATCACTTTCAACAGATTCTCAACCACCTTTAAAGTGTTTGTGCCACTTTCATTTGCGCTGCACTCATTGCATCATCCCCAAAAGCCTTCTGAATCATCCAAATAGTTTCCACGGAGGAATTCCCAGGCTTAACGCAGAATTTGATGCAGATTTGTTGCTCTCCTCACTCAGTTATTTTGAATGTGACATCCACACAGCACACATGCTCACCCAATGGCATCTACCACCCCCACTGACTAGTACAGTGAAGTTATTGTTCATGCATACACATTCCAGTCCACTCTCCTTGGCTGCCAGGTTACATCAACGTCACAAATCGTTTTCATTACATTAACAATGGCTGGACTTTTTCTGGGCAGACCTCATATACCTAAAAAATATTCTTATCACATATTTGCATTAGCAATTTTATTGAATATTGCCAAATTGCTCTTCAATGTGGATTCACCAATGTCTACTGTTACCAGCAATGTATGACAGATCTTGACCCTTGAATATACCTCATGTTGTCAAGTGCTCAATTTTCCTATTTTTATTAATAGTTGAGTTGGAACACCATGCTTATATGCATCTACCTACTCATATATCAAGGCTCAGCTCAGGGATCATCTCTTTCAGGACACTTTCAGCAGTCTTCTCCTTTGCATTCCTTGTACAACTCCAGCGAAGTGTACAGGGGTAAGCAAAAGTAAGCTTACCATTGTGAGTACACAAAACAGTTTATTCTTATATTATTATTTATTAATTACCATATTTTACCATGTATAATGCACAGTCACAGTTTTTGTGCCTATTATACACAGGATTATTATACCCACTATTATATCCATGGTATGAAATCATTATACCCTGTGTATAATGCACATTCTTATACTTCCCTCAAAAATTTGAGCAAAAAAATGTGCATTATACATGGAAAAATATGGTATTGTATCATTTTTTCACATGAACAACTGCAAACCCATTTTGCCCACCCCCAGATAAAATAGTATCTGGAATCATCTTCTTACCATACTGGTTATTTTACAGATGTCTTCATAAACAGAGACCTATTCTTATTTACTTTGAATTACCAGATCATATAACAATGACAAATACATTAGTATGTCATTAATAAGTATGTGTTTAAGTGAATTAAAATATATAAGCACATGTTGAAAATATTCTGGGTTCAGATCTCCGCAACAAAGCTAGTATAGCAATAGCAATAAATGGAGTAGTTTTTTTTCTCTTTCCTTTCCTTTCCTTTCCTTTTCTTTTCTTTTTTCTATTTATTTATTTATTTGCTGGCGGAGGTTCTTCCCTTCAATTTGTAGAAAGTTCAATAAAGGAAAGTGCAATAAAACAAAGTATGCCTGTAATAGTGAATGAGCATTCTTCATGGAAATTCCTGAAGAGAATATCTGGAGTAGACACCAATCAGATTTGTGGTGTTATGTGCTCCTGTCCATGGCAAAGACTCCTTCCATGGACTTGTAATGAGGCATGACCTAGCAAATCATGAAGGACCAAATTCAGGAAGGATCACAAAAGATCGCTAGTGAAAGACATAATAATTACACACCTAGTAGTTCAATTTTTTTTTTCAGAAAAAAAGTAGTTACTGAATGGTGTCAATAAATGTAAGGTTCCAATGGAGACCTCATATACCTTTATACACAATTTGACTAAATTCTTCAAAGTTAAACAAGGCACCAATGTCTCCATATAATGAATTCATTTATTAGCTTTATAGCAATGGGGACATGATTTTACTCTCTGAACCTCAACTTTCTATTATGTAAAATTGAGATAATGCCGGAACTTCCCTCACAGGTTTGCGAAGATTAAATGAGATGACATGTAAATGCTTCACACAATGTCTGGAACATTTAACATATGTTCTGGATGCTCAATATATGATCTAGTATCTTGAATTTTTATTCCTGTTATTGTTGTTTGACTTTGTTCCTAAAGAAAGAAGGGGAAAGAAAAAATCTGTTGTTTTGATTATAATATTACCAAATTTATCCTTAACTTTATGAGTAATATTGATATTTTAATAAAGAAATTAACAGTGGATCCTTTCTGACCTCATGCTTTTAATGAAATTATTTACCTAGCAAGTTAGATATTGACTTCAATCCATAACAAGTGATTACACCATTAATACAATAGAATTACTTTCTAAACCCAGTCTGTCAATAAACCTAGCCTACTAATCAACATTTTCAGTAGCCTCCAATTTTCATTCACAATATAAACCAAGCTAATTTTGTATTTGCATTTCCTTTTTCTGTAATCATGGTATTGAGGACTTTGTAAACACTTCGATTCTCCAAACCCATTGACTCAACCAGGACATATTAGTTGGATAAAACAGATATTATCAACATCTTTATCATCATCATTCTCATCATCATTATCAGTGTCATGGACTGAATGTTTGTGTTCCCCCCTAAAATCTATATGTTCAAATTCTAACCCCCAGGGCAATGTGTTAGGAGTGGGGCCTTTGGGAGTTATTAGTACCTTTAGAGATGAGAACTCCAGGAGCTCTCTAGCTTCCTTTACTCCATGTGAGGACACAGTAAAAAGACACACATCTATGAAACAAAATCAGGCTCTCACCACACACTGAATCTTCCACTACATTGATCTTGGACTTCCCAGCCTTCAGAACTGTAAGAAGTAAATGTTTATTATTTAAGCCAGTAAGTGTATTACAGCAGCCCAAACTGACTAAGATAGTCATCATAATAAATAACCATCAACAACTGTCAAAACAACTAGCATTTCTTCAGCACTTGCTACATGACTAACACTAACATTAGAATTTTATAAAGATTGTCTCTTAATAGCCCTAATCATGTAGCAATTCTAAGTGGTGGAAACCAGAATTTGACTTCAAGCCTTCTGTGACCACTTCTCATGATCTGAACTACTATGTTATTTTATTATGTTAAAAATTATGACATTGTTGATTTAAACATCTTACAAGTCATTCAACCTAATACATGATATTATTCTTCAAAAACCAAAATGTGATATATTTAGATTGTATACATATACCTAAGATATACAGTTTATTGTTCTATAGGAAATGTCTTTTTAAAACTTTCTCCCCATCTTTATTGAGGTATAATGAACAAATGGATATTGTATGTACTTAGGGTGCACAATGTGATGATTTAATATACACACATCTATATTGTGGAATGATTACCACAAAAAATTAATACATCCATCATCTCACAGAGTTACCATTTGTCTGTGTATGTGATGAGAACATTTAAGATCTACTCTCTTAGCAAATAGGAAATACTCTTTGATACCATATTTTTCCAACTGGAAAATGTCATTCACTTTGTAAAATTACTTCAAAGGACACTTACCTCATTACCTGAATGAGTTAGCCAGAAATATCCAGTAAGTAAAGTTATTTTCCATAGACAGTGGAGAGATGGCACTTATGCTCAGCCAGCTGGCTAGAAAGGCCAAGTTTCCTTCCAGTATTACTTCATTCTGCCTAATAAGATTATGTTGCATTGCCATGAAAGAAACATATGCCTCCACTGGCATAAAATTGCTAATACAACTTCCAAAGGAAGTGTAGATAAAGGAGCCAGTGATTCCTTTATAGCGTTGCATCTATGCATGCAGTGTGTTCCAGTGATCAGTCGTTTGGGACACCAAACGCATGAGTCCTGATCTTGGATTCGGTCTACGAGCAGGGTCATAGACAAGTCATTTAGCCTTACAGGATTTCAATATTCATATTTATAAAATGAGATAACTGTATTTACTTCTCCTGCCCAGATTGCAAATTCGATGTGTTTATTTTAGATTTATTATGACATTGTTTTGTGGCAATAGAGCCATGAAATGGAGAACATATAATTTTCATTAGGAGGGATTAGAAGAGACAGAAAATCTGTTACCTTTTGAATGCATGTGTACCATTTACCCCAAAACAATTTGGCTTAAATGAATTTGGTAGGAAACATCTTGGTCAGTCCTACAGCTGGGTGAGATAAAGACCTGAAGTCACTTGCCCTTCTTTTACTTTTAAATTCTCTGTAATTATGAACTCTAGAAACTATCAAGTCTCTTTATTTTTTCTAATGACTGTGACACTAATTAAATGTTAATTTATATTCTATACTTGTACAAAAAGCTTTCTGAATAGTTTGGGCATATAATTTTTAAATGTTCTGCCTCCATCTTTATAAGCTTTTCCTAGAATTGTCATCGATGTCTAGATTCCCATGTTAAGAAATGAACAAAGAATGCCTCTAAATTTTCATGGCAGAATGTAAAACCAAATGACACCAAGGTTGGATTTTGCATTTAACCGCATTTGCATTTAGATCAATGTATTTAGAGATATGCAATATTCTGTATACTTTCACCTGAATAAACATGCTGTACTGCATAATGAAACATTTCAGGCAATGCATGTTGGCCAAGTTTCCTTTTTAACGAAATGGGTTCTGTTTTAAATAAATTCCCTTTATGCTTAGAAACAAATAAAACTACAAAACTATTATGCCTCATAAATTCATAATATCATTTCATAATAGTTTTTATTTATTTCCCCTTTGTATTTGTTAAATATTGAATATGCTACAAATAATGACCTTGATAGCAAGGACACTACATGTTACAGAAATCCCCTAGTTAGGAATCAGATCTCCTTTATTATAAAAAAATTAAAAGTAGTGCCCATAAATGAATTCTATGTAACTAATCTCTAATCTAATTTTGTTTTAGTATTTTAAAATAATAAACATTTAATCCTTGATATTTAGGGACAATGAACAGATTAATTGTCTTTCAGTGTTAGGAGACTATGTAATAAAATTGGAAAAGGGCAAAAAGTCCATGGTTTAAGTCTTGGCTCTATCATTTTCTGTTAACTATATGACTTAAATGTTTTCTGGACTTCACTGCCTTTACTTCTAAACTGGAGCTATTATATTAAGAAATTTTGCAGTGTAATGACCATATAGGTTCATTGATAAACAGAGCAATGCTTTACTTTGAGGAGATAATGTTAAAGAGAAGAAGTTTTCAAGTGTGGTGTGTCATTTATGCTTCCCTTCTGTGACAGGACAATACTTTTTATAGCTTTTGGAGATGAGGGGACCAAAACATAGTGATGTAATGAATTTCATGAGTGTACTTAGATGCCCAGTGATGGAGCTAAGGCAGGCAGACACGTCCTCTGCTCCCAGCTCAGCATGACTGTCTGCCTTCATCTTGTAGTTTCACCCCACATTTTGCTACCTCCTAGATACAAATGAGAAGCGACATAGGAACCTTTCATTCAAAGTGGCTTCACAAAGATATTTCCTTTTCCCAAGATGTTGGGAACTAAGTTGTTTCCAATCTCAAAGTCCTGGGTTTTTCAGTTTTATCTGAGTAGAGGCAATGTTAATAATGATTGGCAGCTATAATCTCTAAAAGTAGGATTACTGTTTTAAATTAATCTAGATCAGGAATTGAATTACCTTAAAGCACTCTTGGAATATGAATGGGGTCATGTGATTTTACTAGGCTCTCTTCCACTTTTACTAGGGAACTAGGGCCTGCCTGTAAGTTCCCAAGACCCCTCTAAAACCCCACAACCCTTGCATTGCCCCTCGTATTCACACCGC
The DNA here is from genome assembly GCF_021234165.1 of Pteronotus mesoamericanus. NCBI lineage: Eukaryota > Metazoa > Chordata > Mammalia > Chiroptera > Mormoopidae > Pteronotus > Pteronotus mesoamericanus. The sequence goes on along the minus strand of NW_026555245.1, from coordinate 24,616,906 downwards.
CTTTCAAATGCTCACTCATGATAGTCATAATTACCAGCAACTCAAGTTTAAAACATGTTATTAAAATATTGTTACTTTTGAAAATGCCCTCATTCCCCTCATAACCCCTGTACCCCATAAGCTGTACTTTGGAGTTATGCTTTTTATATGTAATATATCGTAAATCTAGTGAGCTTGGCCGCTCTGTGACCCAGAAGTGAAAGACACATGTTGCTGTTCATTTCACCTGTCTTCGAAGAGAAGCAGTTGGTTTACGTGATTGTCTCAGTGCTGTTACCTCAGGAGTCACTACAAACCAAAACTGCATATTTTATACTCCAGACAACTTTCATAAATCACCATTTCTTGCATTTCTCAGCTAGGCTTCCATGAGAACACTGAGCCCTACAGGAAATTATTTGTGTGACTGTTGTAGTTCTTCTAAGGACCATACAAAGTTTTCCAAAGAAACACAGGAGAGAAGTTAACCAAAGCTTCCACTGGATGCCTTGGAGCAGTAAGGCTTACTTCTCTAGCTGAAGGTCCCTGGAGAAGGCTGCTAAGACCTTAGATTTGGAACGGAAGTAAGAACCATAAACTATCTTGAGGATAGGAATAGTTACTAGTGTTTCATTACAGGCCACTAGATGCTTGGTAAGGAACAGGGGGTGGCAAACTATGGGCCATACACCGCCAATTTTTGTAAAGAATTTTATGAATTGCAGCCATGCCCAGGTTTTAGGCACTGCCTACAGCTGCTTTTCCACTGCAGGTATAAAGTGACTTGCATAGTTACCAAAGAGACTTCATGTCCTGAACCTGAAATATTTACTACCTAGTCTGTTAAAGAAAAGGTTTTATGGCCCCTATTATAGAGTATCATCGTCTATTTGATTCATTTTCAATCCCTCCTGAAGATTAGCAATAAAATGAATAGGAAGGCATAATTAACAGGATGTGCATAAATGTTCTATTCAAACTATTTGGAGTGTAGATACGAGTTGTTTTTCCAGATATATTCCGAATTGAGTCTCCAAATGGAAACAGTAATCATTCAGTTCTTAATAGCAGCTACCAATATTTTTTAAAGAAAATTTTACATTATAATCACATCTCCCATTCGACCTATGGTTTGAATGACATATTATAAGCCATCTTTCCTAGTAGGATGGCAAAAATCTGGCATTTTAGCTAAGTAATTAGCTACAATTTGTATAAACTATGTATTTGTATAACTTCTAATTATAACAGCTAGCTTTCCTGTGTATTTGAGGCATGAAGTATGCATTCAAGTAATTACAGAGACATTATCAAGTGACTTCCACTTCGCTTTTGAAGCTGAAAATATAGATAATAAAGTTTGTGGCATTTTTTTACATAAAAATAAAGCATGAGTGCTTAGTTAAGATAATTACATCTTTGTTCATATTTTCAAGCTCAGAGTTTATCCTTTCTTTAGCACATAACAAACAAAACTGGATTAGTTTACAGACTGTGCAGAACTGAGGCAGCTGAGGAGCGTCCAGATCCACCGATCTCAGCAGAGCTGTGTGGCAGCACAATGATCGATAGAAGCAGAATCGTTTCTTTTATGCAGGTCAAATGTTCACCACCCTAAAGCATCTGCATATCTCAAATATTTTGCAGTTTTTACAGCTTTCTGATCATCTACTTCTTCTTTTTTTTTTTTTTTGTTTAACATAAAATGTTTGCAGGACCCAACAGCTGGTGCTTGCTGGCTGAAGGAATGAACAGGAAGACACTGTGTTCACAGGATAATGAAACAGGCTGAGAGGGAGAATTTATGCACAGCTTTATAAGCTTAGTCAGGCAGAAAATAGATTGGGGTGCACAGAGGAAAGAATGTGTCATTCAAAGCTCAGCTTTGAGACGGAGCTTCCATAACATAGGAGCAACCACGAGCTGTCCTTTCTCCTGATGCTTAAACTGTTACCTTGCAGTAGCGGTGAAGAGCAGAAGAAGGCTTCACTGAGGTCTTACTCTCCAATGGTTTTTACTGTCTGACCATCAAAATCAATCGAGTCACAACCCTCTGCCCACTGTCACTGCATACTCCCAATTTAAGTATTTGTAGTATGGCCAACGCTCAAATAGCAAGATAACTGAGAAGAGAAATGGATTATTTTTAAGGAAGATGAAGAGCATCCTCCAATCAGTATGACTGACCCCTGAAACCTCTTTTAAAAAGCTCTGATTTCCAGCAATGCCCCCGGATGCTCATAACTTCACCTTCCTTTAATGAGCTCCCATATGTCACTTGTGATTTGTCTCATGTGCTAAAATCCCCTAGGTCGTAGAGTGTATGTCAGGCTCCTAATTTGGACCATAACAGAGCATATCATATTAGTCGGTTGGAAATGACAGTCGTGTTTCTTTAGCATCATTTTTTTGAATGGTTTGGTTCTATCTGTCATCAAGAGCTTTCATTGGACTCATTTGTCTCTTGTTTCTGTTTACTATCTTGATCCTGTTTTATAAGCAGAGTGATTGTCCTAGGCCCTTCTCAGCAAATGGTCTGAATAGTGCTATCTTGGGTAGTATGCATTAATAAGCTATTCTGGCAATATATTCAAAGTAGCTATTTCATTGGTATTCTCAAGGCTCAGAGATATCAGTCATTCTAAATGGTGATTAGCTCCCAGTAAAACTAAAAGGAAAAAAAAAGCAGAAGAGAAGAAGCTGAGAGAAAATGTTTTAAAAGGTAATTACTGTATATTTTCCCTCAGTGGTAAATGACTTGAAGTTTCTAGTATGGTTAGTTGTAATGACTTGATAGCTCCTGATAAATTCCAAGTTAAGACCTACTTCTCAAAAGTGCAGCATTTATTTGAGAGTGTTATTATTATTATTATTATTATTATTATTAGTCACTCTTTTTATACTTGGCCCTGCCCTGGAAGAGAAAGAAATGCCTAAACTTGTTAGCGTTCACAAAATGAGTGACTAAACACAGCTACAGTTCACGTACTGCTAGGAGGCAGTGAGAAATCACACTTCCCTCAGTGTGCTGTGCAAGTGTCCTCAACAGCACCACGCCAAGCAGCCTGTTTGGATATTTGTGGTAGATTAACATGGGCCACTCACAGGGGTCAATGACATCTGTCCTTAGCAACCATTGTGTATGTGCATCTTTTTCCCAAACAAACTCAGTCCAGAGAGAAGATAAGTTAATAATCCTTTAGTGACATGTTGGATATTTTCAGATGGCATTCAGCCTTAGCAACAGTTTCCCATCATTCCTTAGCAACTCTAGTCTAAATTTCATTTCCCACCTAAAATTATAAAGCAGACTGGAAGCTCATGTTGTCTTGTTAAAAGCAACTTTTATTCCTTATCGTTCTTTGTGGCAATTTAAGGTCCACAGTTATATCACTAATATAGCAGTCTTCTAAAGGACTCTATTAGCTCCCTATATAGTTCTTATTTAAATTAAATGCTGACTCAGCATTGAAATTCTATCATTGAGGTTTTAGATTTTCCCCTTGCTCATTTTCCTTTTGGCTTCTGAGGAATTGGGAATCAGGCCAGTTTTCTTTCAAGGGTGGAATGGCATATTCTGCCTGAGAGTTTATTTGAAGGTGAACTATTTATTGACGACATTTCCTTGGTAAAACTAAAGGAGAAAAACAAAGAAGCAATGGTGACTTTGAGGTCTTCCTGATATTGACATCAAGAGAGATATTGAACTCCACAGCGTTTAGCAATGGTGACACCCATCCACCAGTGGATGGCATAGACTAACAGAGGTGCTTTTGGGATTCTTTAACATAGATTGATGTAACTAACATCGAGTATGAAAAATAACCTACACTTAATGTAGGACAAGTCGTTAATCAAAATCTCAAAGAGAAATGGTATTAATTTTCTCAACAACACAGGAAGCTGCCAATTTTCTGGTGCTGGGGATACTGAAGTACATGTGTCTTTTTGTATCCTAGTTGCAAGCCACAGAAACTAAGTAAATTGATTAAGCAGAGAACCAACTTGTTGTAAAGTTACTGGGAGCTCACAGTAACACCAAGAGGACTAGAGGAGCAGGCTTATAAATGTTCAGAAACAAATGAAATTGGGTAACAGGGAAGATCATGTTCAAATTTAGGCTACAATTCCAGTCTTGTTAAGATACCACTGTTGCTACCCCCTCAGGTACTAATGCCCGCTGGCATCACCTGTTCCCAGACTGATACTCTTCCCAGACTGGATATTGTGGCTGCTATTGCCTGTGAACTGAATTATCGGTGTTACTAACTCCTGACTCAAAATCCAGGACCTTGACTGAATCCAGGTCAAGTTCCTGCGCCTTAGTTACAAAGGAGGCTGAGGACCAAGCATCTGGTATTTTCAATCTCTTTCAAAAATAGGTAGTAGAACATGACTTATGCCTCCCACCAAAGCTCATAAGATGCGTGCCTCCCTAAAAGAAAGAAGGAGGTCCAGATGCTGAGCAGGCTAAAAAAATCACTAAGTGCCTCGTACGCTCTCTATGGGCAAAGTAAGTCTGCAGGGACTTCTCATCTCACAGCTGTCATTTTGACTGCCCAGCACACACTTCTCCTTGCTCTGGTGACATCACTCCCACTTCCTCAGGGCACCGCCTTCTCTCATACTCCAAATGTGAGTTGGAGGGGAACTTCCGTCTCATTAGCCTGTAGGGCCTGGTACATGGTTTCAGTTAGAGTCGTCCCAGCAACAACCCCTCAACCACAGCGGTCAGTTACACAGATGTTCATTCGAGCCCATCCACATTTTCCTTTAGGATTTTCCTTATTAATACTGGCAGAGAGAGTTCTCTTTCCTCATTAGTTATGAGGCTGTAAGAATGAAGTCTAGAGCTACCTGAAGCTCCAGGCTCACTGAGACAACCAGCCCAAAAACATAAAACCAGCATATAGGAAAAGCAAAGATGAAAGATGTGGAAAGAAAGATCCCAATGGTGTTTGAACCTCTAGGACTATTCACCCATAACCAGCACCATGAATAGTTTGGTCGTGTGAGCCAATAGACTCCCCCATTCACGTTAAAGCCAGGATAAATCAGGTTTTTTGTCACACCTACAATCTTCTAAAAAATATATTGTCCCTTTTCTGCCAAGACTAAGGAGACCTAGAATAGCTTCTTGAATTTCAGAGAACTTTTGTTCAAACAATTTTAAAGGAAATACAGAGTTTTATTTTTCCTAGAGAGCCAGTACAGGGGATTAATTTGGATTCTCAAGTTCCAGTTGCTCCACTCAACTCTCTACCAATAAGTTCTATGGCATTCAGCTTTGCACTTAATGTTTCTAGGGTTTACGGGATGCATTCATATAATGCATCCCATAAAATTAGGTGGTCTCATAGGGGCCTTCCAGTGCTAACTTCCAGTGCTAACTAGAATTTTCTAAATGACTTCTTATTGGTAATGTATTTACTCATTTGAGTTTATGACCCTTGAGGATTTCTTTCTGAATCCCTATTTTAGAAAATTAAGGAAAGCACTAGAAAAAAGAGAATAATTTACAGGTTGGACCTTTCTTTTGAATATTTTCAGATATGAGTAGTTCCATTTATGATCATTTGTTTAAAATTCTACCTTATAACAATATGATACATTGCCAAATATTTTAATGATATACCCACCATCTGAATAGTAGTAAATTAAGTACCATTGAGGTCCATTTTGTCACCTAAGAATTTTCAATCTCAATAAGAAGACAAGAAGTATACTCAGGTAGAACATTTACAAGTCAAAATGAGGGCAGTGCACAGCCATTGTGTGAGAGGGCAGCACCAGCCCTATTTCTAAAGACTGGTTTCCTTTAGGATTAAAAAAAATAACAACCAAAAGCTTTTCAGAGGCCTGAACTCCTAAAGAATGTCTCAGCAAGCAGCATGAACTGCAAGTTTACAATCTATTTTATGTCAAAATTTCTTTGAGTTTGGCTTGAAGGGAACATTTAATTCTTTTTAGTGTTTTATTTTAAACAGATATTATGACTGTGATTATGTTCATGTTATAGATAACCGTCCATTCTGTTCAGCTTTTAGAAATAGTAAAATATGTTCTTGCTGCAATGAATTCAAAGAATAACATTTAAATCACTTCAAGTACAAATCCAGTTTTGAAAAAAAAAATTTTTTTTTCAGAAACTTATTTATGAGCATCGGGCTGTGGTGGCACCATTTTTTGTTTTTTTTTTGTTTTTAATGCAAGAGGATGGATGAATATGTAAAGTAGCTGGCTAAGATTCTGTACTCCAATATAAGTGTTCAGGAATTGTTTTAAAAGTTTACACCTTTAAAATCTCTAGGATTTTCTAACTTAATCTATGTTTATTAAAGAACAAGAGTACACCTCAGTGGGAGGAAGAGACAAAGGCAGATGGTGTTGCTTTCTTAAGCTTAGAGACAGAACACTCTGCCAGGCAGTATAGGTCGTGTGAAAAGTCTGAGCACCTGGTTTCAAATCCTGGCTTTGCTAGCAAATTAATGTGGTCTTACCCTTTCTAAGCCTCTGATTCCACATCTGTGAAAATAAACACTTGAGTTTTACATCTCTTATGTGAGCTTGTAAAGATTAAATGCCATTACAAAGTAAACAGCTGTGCGCCTGTAAATGTTAGTTTTCTTTCTTCCTCCCTCAACATTTTAGCTTCCTCATCTGTAAAGTGGGAATTCAAAAAGTGCTGGCAGAAGGAAAAGATGTATTGTGGGTTCGAAAGTTACCCAGAGAAGATGGGCTGACTTACAAACAAACTCAAGCGACACTACCTCAGGGGTGAACACCAGGTCAGCCCTCCCCCATTGAGCTCAGATATATAAAGATTAATTTACCCAGAGTGTCTACCATAGCAGATAAAAAGATAGACCTTTCAACAGACTAACTTACTACTATTCTGCAAGTTCTCTCTCTCCCAATACAAAGTATGCACTGGAGTAAACAAATAAACAAACACAGAATCACAAGGTTGTTTGGTGAGCGTGAAATCCGGACAAGTTGGCTGAATTATCAGAGGTCAGCAGACTCTTTTTTTTGTAAAGGCCGGAGAGTAAATACTTCCAGCTTTGCAGATCAGGCACTTTCTGTCACAAACGTGACTACCCAACTTTGTTGTTGTGGTGGAAAGTAGTCATAGACAGTACACGAATGAATGGCCATGGCTGTGTTCTAGAAAAATTTATTTACAAATACAGGCTGGTGAGCTGGATTTGGCCCCACAGGCCTCAGTTTGTGGAGTCCTAGATTAATTACACGGTGAGAGTTTTTCAAACTAAGCATTTGGGTATAACTGTCTTTACTGCAGGGGTAGAGCTGCAAAATGGATTCAATACCTAGGTCTGGATCTAGTGAAGCTGTTAAGTGCGATAGAGGTTCATTCACTAGCAACGTTTGTTTGTTTGTTGGCATACTATGTTTTTATTGCTAACACTCCTTCTGTAAAATAGTCTCTCCATATATGAACGTAACTTCAGTTATATACCAGGGTAGGCCTTAGTTAGCCTAGAGGCGTTCTGTCTATTTAAGTATAACTTTGTATAGCTGTATATTTATATAGCTCATTGTATAAAATTTGTATAGCTATGTTTGGGTTCTTTATGTTTGTTTTATAGTGTAACTCTCAGAAAGCAATTTTACCTTATTTCCTTATATTCTACTTTAATATTTGGGAATGAGGCAGGAGTTTCTCAACATTCTCTCTCTCTCTCTCTCTCTCTCTCTCTCACAAGAATGTGACACTCAGTAAGGATTCAAAAACACTTCCTGGCAGAAAACACTTTTTAAAATAAAAATAAGAAAATAGTTATCAAATACACTGAACAAACATTGAATTAGTCCCATCTAAAGAACTGTAATAGTTTTGTACATGTTCAGTTCTGGCAGGCTCTATCATTTCATTTGAGGGTGATTAAAAATACAGTGCAAGAGACTTAGGTGAAGAAAATGAAACGGGTACAGCTGGGAGTGAGGAGAGGAGATGGACAGGCAGCCTAGATCACACTGTTCCCTGGTCACTACCCCGCTGGCCGCCTCCCCTCCTGCCTGCTTACCTGCTATCAGACATACAGAGCCTTCTTACTTTCTATCTCCCTGACCAAAATATTTTTTTACCTGTCTTATTCACCGTACATTCTGACCTATTTAGAAATATGTGTCCTTAGGATTTAATATCCAGATGTAGAATAAGAAGTGAATGGAGGAAGAGAAAAGAGAAAGGAAACAACTGTATTTAGCATGTGCTATGGATTTCAAACATTTTATTAATTTGTATCCTCAATCCAATTCTGTGAAGTTATTCACATTTTATAGATGATGAAACTAAGACTCAGAAGTTAATCCATTTACCAGATCTTATGTAGCTTAGACAAGATACACCACCACCGTGTACCTGCCTCCAAAGTACCTGCTTGTTATTAGCTAGTCACCAGCGCCGGCTCTCACTAGGTGCCTTGAACTCAGACCGCCTAAGGAACGGGCCCTGGGAAAACTTGTACCACTCTTCCTAAGTTACGTAAATGCTTAGTACTCCAATGATCCTTGGGATTTCCTGTGGCCATTTTTGTTAGTCAGCTTTCATCTACCACCTCATTACCCTTTTAAAGAGGAAAAGACAAAAGGAATCATCCCAAGGATATTTTTATCTTAAGCCCTTAATTATGGAAAGAGAATTGGTGTTGCCTTCTAAAGAAATGAGTCCAGTTGGCAGTTGGGAGAGTAATTTTTAGAGGAGGGAACCCTCTTCAGAGCTCTGAGGCTATAACATGTAAGAATGTTCTATCTTTGAGTGAACTAGCTGTGCCCTCTATCACATTTATGAATTAGTACTTCTAAAAAGTTCTCCCTGGAGAAGCCAATTTTAACTAGTAAATCATTAAGGCCATGTTTACTAACACAAACTGTTGTCTCTATATTCTTTTTGTCCTTCTTCATACTTTAGTGGGATAAAGTAACATATAAACATACCAGCTGGGGGCATTTTGACAAACTAGGTAACCTCCCCCAGCTTCAGTTTACTCATCCATAAAATGAAGGTGCTGGACTAAACAGTCTCTATCATTCTAACTCTGACTTCTTGGTTTATTTTGTCCTGACATACACATTATTATATTCTCTAGTTTGAACTTGGCCTAGGTTTAATGCCAGATACAAGGCACAGGATGAATTACTTCCTGATTTTAATAGGTTTATTAAAGGGGTTTACCATTGTGGAGATAATATTTTATTTTTAACCCAGTCCCCAGTCTTGCAGACTGCACTGTGGGAGAATAAATCTTTGTGCATTAGAGTTCAAACAAACTTAACTTTCATTTTTAAGGACAATTGGAAGCATCCTAGTTCTTTTTTTAAAAATTATATTATATTGATTATGTTATTACAATTGTCCCGATTTTTCCCCTTTGCCTCCCTCCACCCAGCACCCTGCACTCCCTCAGGCAGTCCCCCCCGCCATGGTTCATGTCCGTGGGCCATGCATATAAGTTCTCTGGCTACTCCTGTACTGTATTTTACATCCCCATGGCTATTCTGTAACTACCTATTTGTACTTCTTAATCTCCTCATCTTTTCACCCATTCCCCCTCACCCCTATCCTATATGGCAACTATCAAAACTCTCTCTGTATCCATGATTTTGTCTCTGTTCCTCTTGTTTGCTTAGTTTGTTTTTCAGATTCAATTGTTGATAGATATGTATTTTTTGCCATTTTATTGTTCATAGTTGTGATCTTCTTTTTCTTAAATAAGTCCCTTTAACATTTCATATAATGTTTTGGTGATGATGAACTCCTTTAGTTTTTTCTTGTCTGGGAAATTCTTTATCTGCCCTTTGATTCTAAATGACAACTTTGCTGGGTAGAGAAATCTTGGCTGTAGGTCCCTGGTTTTCATGACTTTGAATATTCTTGTCAATCCCTTCTAGCTTGCAAAGTTTCTTTTGAGGAATCAGCTGTTAGTCTTATGGAAATTCCCCTATAGGTAACTAACTTCTTTTCTCTTTCTGCTTGTAAGATTCTCTCTCCATCTTTAACCTTAGGCATTTTAATTATGATGTGTCTTCAAGTGGGCCTCTTTGCATCAATCTTGTGTGGGACTTTCTGTGCTTCCTGGACTTGGCATGTCTGTTTCTTTCACCAAATGGGGGAGTTTTCTTTCATTATATTTTCAAATTGATTTCCAATTTTTTGCTCGTTCTCTTCTCCTTTTGGCACCCCTATGATGTGAATGTTGGACCTTTTTAAGTTGGCCCAGAGGCTGCTTATTCTTTCCTCATTTTTTTTTTGATTCTTTTTTTCTTCTTGTTGTTCTGATTGGTTGTTTTTTGCTTTCTTATGTTACAAATCATTGATTTGATTCTTGGCTTCATCTAGTCTACATTTGTTTACCTGTAAATTGTTCTATATTTCAATTAGTGTATCTGTAGTTTCTGACTGGATCTCTTTTATGCTGTTGAGGTCCTCATTAAGTTCCTTGAGCATCCTTATAACCAGTGTTTTGAGCTCTGCATCTGGTAGATTGCTTATCTCCATTTCATTTAGCTCTTTTTCTGGAGTTTTGATCGGTTCTTTTATTTGGGCCATGTTTCTTTGTGTCCTCATTTTGGCAGCCTCCTTGTGTTTGTTTCTATATATTAGGCAGAGCTGTTTGACTCTGTGTCTTGGTAATGTGGCCTAATGTGGTAGGTTTCCCATAGGGTCCAGTGGCACAGCCTCCCATATCAAGGTGTGCCCTTCATGTGGGCTAAGTATACCCTCCTCGTGTAGTTGAGTCTTGGTTGCTCTTCGCAAATCAATGGGAGGTATTTACCCAGACCAGTCAGCTGTAAGGATTGGCTGTGACCACTTACCACCAATTTCCACCCTCTGTGGAATATCAGTTGTTCAGGGGCAGGGTGGTGGTGCTCCAATGCGGTCTGTAGCTGTCCACTGGGTGTGCTGGCCCTGGGGTATCCCAGGTGGTGCAAGCCGAGGTCAGCCCCTACCCCTGTTTTTCCAGGGATCACCCTGCCTGAGCTGTAAAGCAATCTGAGATAGCTGCTACTTGTGCTGGGCTTGGATACTCCCACTCAAAGCTAAGCTTATGTAAATCTGGGTTTGCTGCTGCTAGTGCCAGGACAGAGGCTCACTGAGGCCAGCTGTTGTTTGTTTGAGAGGATTTAGGAAGTTGTGAAGCATAGGTCACAATAAGCTGCTCATATGTAAAAGCAGCTTGGGAGGGTTGGTAAATCGAGTGGGGCAGAGTTTCTGCAGATCTCCAAAACAGGTTAAATGCTGTTAACCAGGTTGATGGAACTCAGATATGGCACCAGTTTGCCAGATCTGTCAGGAGATGGTTTAGAAAAGGGACAATGGCCTCTGCTTACTGTGATGCCAGATACTTCAGTTCTTCCTTGTACACCACTGATGCTTTTCAAGCTGCTACCTCAGTACTGGAGCTCGGAGGGAGTGAAACTGAGGTGAGTCTATGTGTGGGTTCTTTAAGAGGAACTGCTTGGGGCTCCAGAATTTTCCTCCACCTACTCAATCCTTACTGATTTTTGCAGTCAGAAGTTGTGGGGACTTATTTCCTCTCGCTGGAACCCTGGGCTGGGGCACCTGATGTGGGGCTGGGACTCTTCATTCCTGAAATATACCTCCCAAATTTTTATCTACCACACATGAGTGAGAGACCAGCCTGTTCCACATCTGCGCCCCTCCTACCAGTCTGGATGTGGTTTCTTTAAGTCTGTAGTTGTCAGACTTCCATTCAACTCACTTTCTAAAAGTTCTGAGTGATGGTTGTTCTATATTTAAGTTGTAATTTTGATGTGGTTGTGCAAAGAGGTGAGCCCATATCTGTCTACACCACCATCTTCCCAGTTCTTTGATCTGTAAGAAAATAACTAAAGGTCAAAGCTATTGGTGTAGGCTGTGTCCATGCATTTTTCTTATTAAAAGAGTCTTGCCCTGGCCAGTGTGACTTGGTTGTTTGGAGTGTTGTCCCACGCAATGAAAGATTGCAGTTTTGACTCCTGGTAAAGACACATACTTAGGTTTCAGGTTGATCCTCTGTCAGTGTGTGTACGAAAGGCAACCAATTGATGTTTCTCTCTCACATCAATGTTTCTCTCTCTCTCTCTCTCTCTCTCTCTCTCTATATGTACACTCACACACACACACACACAAGTATACACATATACACAAATATATATATGTATGTATATCAAAGCAATGAAAAAAATGTCCCGGGGGAAGGATAAAAAAAAAATTGGGCAGGCTCAACCAGGAGGCACCGATTTTATCAACAGAGTGGGATGTTTATGTGCATATGGGGATAGGTAGGAAATGGGGGCTAACAGGAGAAGAATAAGAATAAATATTCAACAAAATTTTTATTTAGTATGCACTGTGCTATGCCTGGAGTTATAAAGACAAATATGATGTTAGGATTTTCACCTTGGGTCTTTGTCAATCTCTATTCCCCCATCCCCACAAAGAGTTCCTATACCTTACACTCAGTTTACCCTATTAGTAATATCTACCATTAGAATGCTACATTTAATTATATTGTAATTAGTAAACTACTTTATTAGATTTCCTTAGTTTTTACCCAATGCGCTTTTTCTGTTCTAGTATCCCATCCAGGATTCCACATTACACTTAGCAATCCTGTCTTCTTATGTTTCTTTTGGCTCTAACAGTTAGATATTTATTTATTTTTTAACAATTATTTTCCTTTTATCTCAATATCATCATTTACTCAGTTTATTTCATTTGTGCTAAGCTGTCTTAAAGTCTTCCTCTACTTATCAGATCATTAAATATTTACTTCATTGTTTAGAACAGACTGGAAATTTACACTTTACATACAAACTGCCAAACATTTTTTAAAATTTTTAGACAACTTTCAAATAATAAAGGCAAGCCTAGCCAGAGGGCAATGAAAATTTATGTTTCGTGAATTAGAATTTTCTTTGAATGGCAGAAGAGGAATAATTTTTATTAGTGACTCAATCAGTTAAAACTCTTAAATCGTATGCAAATGAAGAATAACCTAGTTAAATTTCAAAAGAGGTAAGCATATTTATTGAATGTTTATACAGTTACACAGATAGTTAAAAAATAGTAGGATTTAAACTGCCATTATTATTATTAGTCTTCAAAATTCTTATTTCCTAAGGAAGAGTAAGGATGATTCATACCTTCTCAGTGCTGTCCATTTTAATCAGTTCAACAGATTTATGAAACTAGGTACACAATTGGGCTTGTATCTATTTCAGGTAGGAGTACTAAGAACTCTAGTCTGTTTATATCCCAGTTTAATAATAAAACTCCTGGTAGTTTCTAAATGAAAGATTCTAGAAAAATGCAGCTAGCTCATTGTATACTACAGAGCATAGCAGAGTCAAGCTGATATAAATTCCTGCAGGCCATTTTTTATCTCCATAATCATCAAATACCATTTAGATGGGAAACATGATACTCTGCTTAGCAAAATGTAGGGGAAACATAATTTAAAAACAAAAAAAATATCTTGTCCCAACCCAGGAATCTTCTTCACAAAGGTAATAGAGAAAAGAAAAAAAAAAAACAAAACACCATTATTGATGAATATGCATTAAACTAGAATGTGATATGCATCAGAACCAATTAGCTGAGACTGCAAAATCTAAAAAGAAATCTTAACCTTTTATGTAGCCGGGCATATTCATCCCATTACATATATGTGTATACATAATGTTCAGCCTGTTGTGAACTCTTATGAGTTTATTTGAGCCAAAGTGACAACAGTTGCCAGGAAGCCAAATCTCAATAGATTGAGAAAATGCTCTTCAGAATGGCAGTTTTCCATCTTACTTTATACATTAGAATAAAAGAAGAGATGTAGAGAGGGTTACATGCAATCTTTTGATGGTTGATTAAGGGGACAGGAAACAGCAAAGTGGGGGAAATCTCTGGGATTAGATAAAAAGGCAAAATGGAGAAATACATACTTTTTTTACATTGTTGGGTACAAGATACTTAATAATTAACATTTACAACACATAGAAATGGGATGCGGGGAACCAGGTGACATTGAGAGGTTCTGTGGTCTCATGCTCTGGTGCAGGGATCGTGCCCTGAGGGGTCTGGAAAAGAGGATTACTCTGAAATTTCAAAGGTATATTTTCCTAGATGCAAAAAGATAACAGATAGTCTCAACTTATGCATAGACTGACCTTTGTTAAGGAAGATACTGGCTTAGGGCATGACTACCATCCTGATTCCCTTTTAGTTAGCAATGTTTATGTTCTGAACAACCTATATGGTTACTTTTGGTCTCTGAGTTCATAAAGCCACCAGGCAGGCTTCCCCCAAGCTTTATGTGGCCCTTTTTGATAAGGGAACTCAATAATTAAAGATTTTAGCTGTAGTTATAGTTGATAGGCTTAAGAGATTAATGTACATGGAAAGCTGTTATTCCAGAAACTGGAATGCATGACTCCAGGAGGTCAACAAACAATTCGACTTTTGTGTCCCGCTCTTATCTGATTAACCTTTTTCCCAAACCCCTTACATACGTTTTTCTTCTCTTTATGAAAAGTCAGCTCAAGATGAGATGTTAAGATGGTTTTTAGGGTACACAACCCACCATCTTCTCAGATCACTGGCATCTGAGTAAAGCACCCATAAAGATTCAATCCTAGTCTCTATTTACTGGTTCTGGTAGTGACAGGCAGCATGAATGCTGACTTTTCTAGTTTCACTTTTTCATTCACATGTGTTTTCATGATAAACAACAACTCCTCAAGTAAGAGGACTTGACAGCATCATTGGTCATGTATCACTTAGTCTAACTTTATCTGGTAATTGGAGTGACCATCTATGTTAGCTAATTGACTTTTCCAAAAGGGATGAGAGTGGTGGAGAAAAACTTGTATGACAGGAGAGAATTTTCAAATGTGGAGCAAGGGGCCACCATTTTTAGGCTCCTACATTCCTACAGAAACTGGGAGACATAGACACAATGTCCTTGATTTTTCGCATTTCAAAAAGATGGCTGTCAAGTCCTTGAGAAAGACACTCCTAGGTTATAAGGTTAATACAATGCTTATTTAGTTTCTAAAAACATTCATTTCCAAGAAACAGAGAAAGAACTTAAACTTCCATGTTTGTAAGGTAAATATTCTGACAGAAATGGAGGAAAATATGGAAAATATGTGATCTCTTTCAATATTTTCAACAAAAAGAGTTAAGATTCATATTGTTTGTTCCTATTTGTCCTTACATAAGCCAAAGATTTCTTATTCATGCAAAAGTGTTTATTAAGCATCTGGTCATATGCCAACCTCCATGCTAGGCACTAGGAATACCAATATTGGTGAGATGCAAAACAGCATAATCCTACTCTCCAGGATAATCTAGAGACGATCATCCCAAAGGCCACAATGTCATACGTAGAGTAAACGGAGGCAGTCTGGCTTCTTCACCCAGATGTCTGGGGAACTATGGTAAGTAGCATTCTCGTAGCCTTGAGACTGGGCTCCCTAAGTATTCCCCTAGCCTTGAGTGCGCCCACATGCGCAGAATCACACTGTGACACAATTTTCTGGCTTCCTGCCAGTTTTGTCTGTCTTTGGTATTTAAGCACGTAAGGGCACCCTGCTGGGATACACAGGAGAGAGGAGGCAGGTGACATGCGATATGACACTCAGGGACACGCAGCTTGCAGCATGTGTGAATCGCCCACCCTTGAATAAAGGCATGTCAAGCATCCCCAGGGCTCCATGACTTTTCTTCCATCTGCATGAATCCCCTGAACCTGCCAGGCCTTGAGAGGCCGCAGCACATCATATCAGTCTTTTTACAGGTCCTCAGAAGTCCCTTGGGACATCTGCATATCCCGAGCCCAGATTACAGACTACACCAGGCACTAAAACTGCTTGCTTAGTTCAGGAAAAGGCACCATGTGAACATTCCAGCCTGTTGCTGTTATTATCTGCCAATAATAACAAGTAACATTAATTTCATGGTGTTCGCATCCTGTGTATAGCACTGCTGATTCTGTCAGGTGTTATTTCTTTGTCCATTTTGCAGTTGAATAAATTGCCACTGGACACAAAGCTGGAAAGCAGGAGACTGATTTGAACAGGACTTTATCTGACTGCAAAGTCCAACTACACTGTATCCACCGTGTATGAGTTTAGATTAGGAGAGGAAGGCCAACCCCACTGGTGGCTGAGCTTTTTATCTTATAAAACTGTGCACAACTCAGCAAGAATGACTCCCTTGATAAGAAGAATCCCCTGCATCAGCAACGCACTTAACAGTTTCGCGTCACTTTTTGTACATGGATTCCTTTGATTCTCACACAAATCTTGGATAGGATAGGTATTTTAAGCCCAAAGCTAGGTATCAGAAACCTGAGATTCAGAAAAGTTAAGTAACTTACCCAACATTAAATTACTAGCAATTTAGGAGATGGAGTCTTCTCCAGGTCTCCCAACTACAGGTTATCTGTGGCTTGAAACTAGAAAATCTCAAGCTGCAGATTTGCTCTCTATGTGGGTTTCTAACAAGGCTATAGAGCTTCTAAGATTAACCTGGAGTCTACGCTCTACCCCCATAGCTGAGCTGGAGTTAGAGCTTTGTCAGTTCTGTCTGCACCAAGTGATACTCACTTAAGCATGCTTTTATGTGACTTGTAAATAAAATTCTGTTTGCTTGAAATTCCCTGTGGCTAACGAGTAATGTTTAAGCTTTTTCAAACTTATTTTTACTGTGCTTCCTGGAGAATTTTGTACACTACTTACCCCAAATTGGGCCCTGTTCTGCAGTTTGTATTCAGGTAAAACTAATGGAGTTTCCCCAGAGTGAAGAATGTGTAATCAATCCCATTGTTTGATTTCAATGGCTTATTACCCGGCGGGAGAATTGTTATAACAGAGGCAATTTAGAAAATCAGGTACGATTGACTCCAGTCAATTTGCATACTGCAGTCCCCACAACAAAAAGTCATGGTGTTTCATGCCAGAGATAGTACAGTCGTTAAATGAGACCACCTGGGCGACTAACTAATCCAGAGAGAAAACATAACAGTTGTTTGTGTGTATATAATCATGTACGTATCCACATGTGCTAAAAAAGAGAACTGTTGCCAATCAAAGAAGGAAGATTAATCTTCAAGTGATTATTGCTAGTATTTTCCATAAAAGAGTTGCAATCAGAACAATCCTTTTACATATCTCACGTGTCTGTCCTTGAATGTAGTATGTGTTCTCACTGTGATTGTATGTTCTTCTGAAAAAAAAAATCAGAAAGATGCTTCTCTCTGAGAGGTGTGGGGATGATTGAGAAGAGATAGGGGACTATTGGAAAGCTCCCTGAGCGGAGCAACAAAAATCTGGGTTCTGAGCCAAACCTAGCCATTAACTTGCCTTATATCTTGGGCAAGTGAGCTAGTTCTTAGGTCTCTGTTTCCTCACCTGTATGATGAGATCAGATCAGATGTTTGTTTTCCCAGGCCTCTTCCAGCAATACAATTTACTGTTTCTACTGCTGCCACATCCTTGGAAAAAGAAAGTTTTTGTCTGAAAACACTGACTTGATTACTGCCAAGCTGTGTCTCATGAGCTCAATAAGAAATGAAGAGCAGAGGAAAAGTATACAGCTGCCTATCCCGGCATTCACACATACCCGCATTAGGAAGGAATAAGTACATATGCAAACTCTATAGATGACAGGTGATTGGCACCATATCCTCAGTGAAAGACAATTCAGCTTACATCCTTATACTAATCTGAAGTGAATCCATTGAACAAAAAAATCCCTTACAGAGAGATGTGGTAGCCCCTCTCTCTCTCCCCCCCCCCTCTCTCTCTCTCTCTCCACCTCTCTACCTCTCCCCAACACAAACACACACAGAGGAGAAGAAAAGACATTAACATCTCTTATGACCACCAGGTTTATAGACTTTATCTCAACACCCTCACAGCAACACTGAGAAGTAATTAATACAGGCTTCATTTGTGGGAATCTGAAGTTGGAAAAGTTAAATAAATTAGCAAAGAAAAGAAGGAAGGGAGGGAGAGAGGGAGGGAAAGAAGGGTAAGAACTGGGATCCAAATCTTGTACTGCCCGAGGTCTTTCCAGCATAGCTCATTGTGTCTGCAGAATATTCCACGGCCTACAAAGCATATCTATTTTTCCTCCCAGTACTCATTTCCCACCCCTGTTTATGCGTATCTTTTCAGAGCACTACCCAGCCGTAGAGGACATCGCCCAGTCACTGAGGGCACGGGGGAGGGGCATTCACTATTTCCATTTCCCCATTTCATAATGATTTTTACTTCACGACTACCCGTTTCGTCCATTTCAGCTTATTAGAAACAAAGCCTCTCTGCTTTTGTAGAACACTCTTTTTATTTCGGGGAATGAAATGATCTTTAACAGTTCAAAGGCAGGCTGGTGGGTGGGGGCAGCTGCGTCAGCGCGGAGACAGCCGCGGCCGCATCAGGAAACAACTGCAGTTTTGAGAAGCAGCAGCTATTTGCAAAACTCCTTTCAAAAAGATCACTTTCCGAATGTGGCATTGGGTGGAAAAACGGATGCAGTCATCACTTTCAGGGGATTTGTTAGGCTGTGGCAGCTGGGGAATCTCTTTTCTCCTCTCCTACAACCCACAGACCCTCACACAAAACAGGACGTAAAAATGCCGTGGTCCTTAAAATAAAACCCGGCTGTGCTTCTACATATTGTAAGAACTTCTTTTATGGAGAAAGAAAAGCTTTTTTGTAAAGAATTAGTGATCACAGGAGTTCAAGTAAAAACTTAAAGACAAAAAATAAAAAATAAATGTGTTTCCTTAATAAACATGAAGGAATAAAAATACTTTGATAGGACCAATAGGCACTGTTGTTTTCAGGAAAATGTCCCATTTCCACCGGTCCAATTCTACCCTCCAAATGCCAGCTTCTCCAGCGAGCCTTCTCTCATCCCCGCATGAGACTTTTTTCTTTCCATTAACTCCTAACATGTTTTTATCTGAGTACTTCTTTGTCAGATTTCTCCTTCCCATTTGTACTCTGGTTAACTTGTGCACATATTTTGTCTTCTTGGCCCATTCTGAAAGCCCCTTCAGGAAGAAATTCATACTTTTGTTGATTTATATATTCATTAAGCAAGTGTGAGTTGATAGTCTACTAAGTGCCAAGAACCATCTAGACACTAAAAATATAAATATTAATAAGGTATATAATAACCAATTCCTTTCCTCAAGAATCTAATGTTCAACTGTGAAAGAGAGACATGTAAGCATGTATATAATAATATGTACATTAAAAAAATGCAGCTGGGATCTCACCTTATGCCATAAAGAACATTAATTCAAAATGGATCAAACCAATTTGGTCCAGTTGATGGTATGCAGAATACTATTTAATTTATTTTATAACCTAAATATTTTAGTGCCTTGTTGAATGAATGAATGTGGGTTCCACTCTTAATCACTTAAGGCCCTAAAAAGAAACTGGTAGAGATCACCAATGACGATCTATGAGGTTTTGGGAGCACTGTGACTCTTAATAGTCCAGACCAAATATCCCTACTAGGTTTTGCCCTGATTTTTGCTTTATTAGCTGTTTTCCCTATTCATGGAATAATTTAACATTAAGGACAGTGAAAGGGAGGCAGCAAGGTAGAGTACCAAAAACATAGCCTTGGAGTCAGAAAAAATAATATGCACAAAAAAGATAATGTTAGGCAGTCTGTGATAAATGTGGACTGAAGAAGCAGTTAATAAATGCTACAGGAAACAATAAATCTGCCATAATTCAGGAGAACCTTTATGGGATAGGCATACTTACTAGAGAATGAGAAAAGGGAAAACACATCTGGGGAAAAGCTCAAGCTTGGGCCATGTGATCCAAAGGCAGAAAGACCATGGGACATCTGGTTTTTCTTAGATTTCATGGTTAATCATTGGATTCTTGCCAGGTAATATTTTGCTGCTAAACAGTAAATGCCATCTACATTCCTTTATACATTTTTTGAAATATTTTCTCCTGTTGACTGGTTCCTGCTTTTTGATGTATTTTTTTAATTTCTTAGGTTTCACAGTCCCACCCTATCTTTGTTCCCTTCTCATTTCCATGACTGATCAATCTATCTTTGTAGAACATCCTCCTCCAACCTCCAAATATCAGTATTCTCTATGGTTTAATTCTTGGCTTTGCATTTGAACTGTCAAAAAAATCAACACCTGAAATCATAGCATCACCCTTTAACTCAACATTCAGTTCAACTCTACCAATACGGTTATTTAATACCTATGATCAGTTTGACCATTTCCCCCCTGAATTCCAGTTCCATTTTATCAAAGTCTTCAGTACATTTACTCATTAATGTATGCCATTAAATCAGACTTAGCCATCTACCTGTTCCTTCCATTCTTCATTCCATCAAGAGATTAATCATCATCAGAGCTACACCTGTATAATACATTCCAGGACTTACAAACCTCTCTCTACAAAACAGGTCCCCCCATCAAATTCCTCACCTCCACCAAGTGTGTCATCATTTTCCCTGTCTGGGAGAACATAAAATACCAGGTATTTGTCATTCCTCCCTCTTTCGAACTCCATGTCTTGTCACTGGAGTTGATTATCCTGAAAGTCTTCTCTTATAATGTCTCTGGCACTAGGAACAATCTAAAAAATTATTTCATTGAGCAAAAGTAATCAGACACAAAACTATTTATTGCTATGCTATCTCTTCCCCCATTGCCACTTGCTTCTTTCAGCCCTCGTTACTTCATGCATAAGCCTTTGAATTTTCTGTGTTTCTAGTTTCTTGCTTCTCCTAACCAGCCACTATTTTTTAGCCTGATTACTTTCCTTAAAAATACATATTTAATAAATTCAGCCTTCTAACAATTACTCAATAACTTGACACTAACCAATAGAAATATAATGTAAGTCACCAATGTAAACTATATATGTAATTTGAATTTTCTAGTAGCCACATTAAAAAATATAAAAGACAGCTGAAATCAATTTTAATAACATCATCATATTTAACCCAATATATGCAAAATATTATATTTCAGTATATAATGACTAATAATCAATATTAATGAGATATCTCACTTTTTTTCATACTGAAGGTTTGAATCATAATCTCAGTTCAGATTTGCCACAGTTGACTTGCTCAAAAGCCACATGTGGTTAGTGCTACCATATTGGACAAGGCAGCTCTGGGCTGCCTTGGACAACATATCCTGGGCCTCCCATTTCCATTCTCTGCTCACATTCTTACCCTTGCATCCCTCTTTTTTTAACCTAATTAGTAACTGATAATATCTCAAGGTTCTCCAAGCTGAAGCTTTACCTCTCCTGGGTAGATTTCCCTAAACACCATGAGACTATAATTTCATCTCATGAGAGGTATTAGCTATACTATGCAGCCGGCATGCCCTGTATATTACTTTTTATAATTAATGCAGGAAAACTGCATGCTGACCAGATTGTCAATATCTTGAGGACCAGTACTTCTCTCTCTCTTCACATGACTTAGCAAAGTGTCTTTCACAGAAAATGCACAATAAATATTTGTAGATAGAATGATGATAGTATAAAATTAGTGTAATAAAAATGTATATACAGACTTTACTAATCAACAACTTATATTATTTATCAATTGGCTGCAATACCACACTATCCTATCACTAATTCTACTATAAGGTTAACTTTATGGGTTTTAGTAAATATTTATTCTCTTATTTTTGTTTTAGAAGAATAAGTGAAATATCAAAAATAAAAGAATAACACACATAAAATGGGGAATCAAATGAAACTAGTATAATTTAGTACTGTGATTTATTTGTATATGAAGTGATATGAATATTGATATCTGAAAAATGGTAAGTAAAATAATATTATGGAAGATATAATTCAGTGAGCTCCCACAAATATTGTCTGATTATCTCCATATTGTCAATATGGAGAATTCTCAGAAACAAATTTAGAAGATTTAATAAAAGACTGTTGAAAAAAATGATTTGATAAGGGATCTCCAACATCAATTTGAGATAGGGAGGTTTTGTACAGTTGCTTAGTGGATATGTTTAAAGGTGATAACAAATGCTTTTTCAGGGACTGATAGATGCAATGGTGTGCTTTATGTTTACATGCATACGGATTGTTTGATGAGATTTCACACAAAGAATTACTGATTAAAGTAATGAATCCTGATATAGAGGGTGAAGCTGAATGTGGTTTATAGTTCCTCATTATAGGGAATTAATTTGTGTTACTGCTATTTTACATAAAGTAGAAGCTGTGAGCAGGCCAATGGTGATTAGTTTAACATATTATAAAAGTATAATGTAAATATTAAAAAACAGATCTTACATAAATTATAAAATAAATGAAATCTGTACCTACTGACACTCTAAGTCTGCTGTCACTAAACACCTCATTCTCCCTTCAGGCCCGTTTATTTTCTATTTACAACCCATATTACCTTCATGAAATGTGATAAGACTTTTCATATGTATTCCGATTTTTTTGAGAACTTTTGAAGCTTGAAGATTTCAAGATGTAAATATACAGTACAATGGCTGGCTCTAAGGAAACTAATTTGGTTGAAAGCCACACATCAACTCTTAAATTATATTACAGTCTTCCTGCTAAAAAAAAACCTGATGCTAAAGTCCAAACCTTATAGTATTTATAAAAATATTTTAGAAAAAAAATGCTTCTTAAACTCAATCAATATTTTTTGAACACCTGGATAACTGCAAACAAATTCTAGTTGTATAGTGTACATATACATTTGTAAAGATCAGTTTTCTGTGTAACATCTATTGTCAAATGGATGAAACCTAACTTGCAAATGCATGATTATATATATGTATGTATGTGTGTGTGTATACACACATATGTATATATTCTTCTTATTAAGGGTATTATTAATTTAAACATAGGTAAAGAGTGTCAAGAGGGGAAGCAAATTCTATCCCAGTTGACAGTTACACTTGGTGAGTCACGCTGGAAAACTGGAGGGTGTGGGTAGTAAATAGGCTGGACAAGATGCATGATATATGCCAAAGTCTGTGGAGGGAAGCTGAGGTTTAACCTGAAATAGTGATGGAAAGATCACCAAAAATAGCAGCACCAAAGCCAAGGATGGAGACTGGAGTGGAGTGTGCAGGCAAGGAGAAAAGCCATGATTGGGAAAAAGAAAGCGGTATCCAAGCGGATGTAGCTGGCAAAAGGAAGAGTTCAGGGGACAAAACTCTCTGGAAGGGGGGTTCCTTCCTAGAATGTCAATTGAGCTTGCTTTTTCTTTTTATGATAGCACTAAAATATGTGTGTAAGGGGGAGTCTGAGGTAAAGAAAAAAAGATTGGGGTATGGGGTAGGTAGAGAATGAGAAAACTCTGAAGGTATCTATTAATCATAGCACTTATTAAAATATAGCAGTTTGAATTTTGGAAATCTTATTCCTAAATAAACCTGTCGTGGCTTGTAAGTGCTTCTACAGCACTAAAATCAGTGCAGAAAACTGGCAGATGCCTTAAGAAAAAACACAGAAATAAACAAAAAAAGTTTAAGAGCAGTAATCAACTTTGAGCTTAAGAGGTAGAAAACCATCACCACCACTACAGACAGTCACAAACCACAAGAAAGTAAAATGAAAGAGTGAACAGGAGACCAGGCTCGGTGATGGGCTTGCTACATAACATTTAGGGGGGAAAAGAAGACAGTTTTCTAAACTGTTGAATTGATAGCCAACTTTATCTTTATTGTCTTTATCATCATTATAATCATGATAGCTTGCCAGGGTCAACCCTTTCCCATGACAACAAAGCCTCACATAATCTGTGATCTGGCCTTACACCTTCTCTCCTACCTGTCTCATACCAGGTGTGGTCTGGTTACTATGTTCCAGTCACACTGGGCACATCTGGGTTTGTCAAACAGTACAGCTTGTTCCTATATTAGAGCCTTTGTACATGCATGACGTTTGTAGAGGTCTTTGCCCCTTTTTCTTGATGTGGCTGTCCTATCTTCAAATATTCACCTTTCAACAAGATTTTTCTGACTTCCCTATTCACTGTTATGCAATCCTACCCATACACTACCACATTATTTTGGTTTATTTTGTTCATGGCATTTAGTTCTATTTGACATTATCTATCCCTCTACTTGTCTATCTGTCCATCTACCTATCTACTTCTGTTGTTTATTGACTTAGCCATTATCATATAATCTGTATCAGAGCAGGAAACTATTTTCCTTCAAACTATAATTCCTAGTGTCTAGAACTCATGGTGGATGCTTCAAAATATGTGTTGAATAAATGAATGAATAAAGTATTAAGTGCTAAAACCCATTGTATTTTCCAAAACTCACCAACTCTGAAAGATAAGTATCATTTTCTTTTTTATATCTATTTAACTGAAAAGGAGACTGATGTTTTCCATAGATTAGTTGATTTGCCCAAGATCTTGTTGCAAATAAATATGTCTACAAAGCTCATTTTTTTTTAATCCTTACTGAAACTAAAGGTCACATGGCAGAGGGAAGAGATTATAAAACACTACAGTAATGTAAGATATTTCATTTCAGTTTTCATTATTGGTGTGGCATACTTATTTGCTAACAACTCAAGAACATCAGCTAGTTCACATTCTTTGAAGCTACGTGAGTTCCTAACATTTTTAGTTTTTATTATGGAATAAGTATACCTATGTTGAGTTTAGAGAAGTTTACAGCTGCTTATGAATTCCTTTATATTACATCTGTGATTAGCTCCTGACATCAAAGAAATCACATTGTCTGTAATGAAGCCAACACCAGGGCAAAGCATTAGTGCCCTGGCTGACACAGCAAAACCTTACACAATGGTGAGTCTGTAGGTGATTCTTGTCTTAACTTTTGCTACATCAGTAAGCCCTCCAATACAGAGGACTATGTCAAGAAAAAAAAATAGTTACACCAGTTAATTCATTTGGGGTAATAAAGGGAAATCATGTTCACACATGTTCATGTTCAAGGGAAAGAAAAAGTTAAGTATAACAGACATTAACAGTGAATAAAAATATAGTGATGTGCAATAAAAAACCCAAAAAATTTTGTGAGGGACTAAACAACAATAAACTGAATACAACATTGATTCAAATTGAATTAACATGGAGTAATAAAAAAAGCATAATACTGAACTTAAATTCATTCATCTACTTGTCATCACTTTTGCATCTCAGTAAGCAAAGAAAGCTATTTAACTTTCTCTTGGGTTTTAGGATAATCTTTGGCATGTGTTAATCCTGGAAATATTAAAGTCATCACTGGTCTTCTTAATCAAATCTTTATTTTTATAGTTGATATCCTTAATATATAAGAAGTTGTTAAGAAATGATTATTCCAAAGACATGTGCTCTAATAAATAACCATGCAAAATATGTGACCCTTTCAGAAACTAACAAATATAAATAAAAAAGCATAAAATTTTTTTCATCCCAACTGATAACCAATGAAACATATATTAAAACAATAAAAGATACAACTAGCAAAAGTGTAAAAATTAAAAAATGACAATATATACGATTAGCTGCAGTGTAAGGAAGGAGGCACTCTCATATCTAGCTGGTAGGAATGTTGAATGTTATAACCTTTTGGAGTGCAATTTGGCAATAGGTATTTTAATTTTTATAATTTGATATGCAGGCTTGACTGAGTCTAGTAATTCACCCTAAGGAAATAATCATGATTCATGCAAATATATAGCCTTAAGGATGTTTATCACAGCGCTGCTTATACAGGGGGGAAAAAAAACCCTGACAACAACGTTTTTGATGGGTCTAACAAATTATGTTTCATCCATAAAATTAAAATTTAAAATAACTATGCAGACCTAAAAATGCTGGAGAAAATATATCACTTAAAATATTCATGGAGAAGTAAGTAAAAACTAGGAGCAACATGCCAATATTACTAAACTTATAAAATATATTAGTATGTAGAAAGAGGGTATAAGACTACACATCAAAAAGGCAATAGCAGTTATCACTTAATGATAGGATTATGAATGACATTTTTAAAATGTATTTTGAAAATTTTGAACAGTGACTATTGCAGTATTTTTGTAAAAAAAAGTATTATTTTTATAAAAAGAAAAATATAAACTAAACAGTTACAAAATTATGATAATGATTTAATCTCAATCATGGGTAGATAATAAATGAGAAATATCACAGGGAACAGATAAAAGAAAAAAGCAAATTAGAAAATTAGAAAAGCAACTAGATATAAAAACAGGAATGGGTGAGCGGGAAGAACCACATTCAGAATTCTGTTTCAGTCCAAGCAGCTCACCATGAGCAGGTACTAGACCCTTCATTTTTATTATGTATACCAAAAATGTACAGTCAGCAAAGTGTACAAAATTTTTAAAATTCCGTGTTCCTTTCATTCATTTTCTTTCATCAATATCTTAAGAGTTAATGTTATTCTTTCTAGGCCTTATTAATGACTTGAAAAATTCCAAATGAATGAAATACAGTACACAAATGAATATCACAATCAGCCTGGCCGGGTTGCTCAGTTGTTTGAAGCATCATCCCATACATCAAAGAGCAACCTTTTTGAGGGGTCAATCCCCAGGTCAGGGCACATACCTAGGTTGGGGATTTAATCCTTGGTCAGGGCGCATATTAGAGGCAACTAACTGATCAATGTTTCTTTCTCTCTCTTTCTGTCTCTCTCTCTCCCCTTCCCTCCCTCTCTAAAAACCAATGAACATATCTTCAGGTGAGGATTAAAAAAAAAAATCACCATCAGGTGCCACCATTCGATATGTCTCATTATTATTGTTGTAGTGCATTCTCTAGTACTTTGCACTGCACAAGGCATTTCTGTGTATTTTCTCCCATGTATTCTCACCCAAACCCTTGGAAGTTGTTTGTATCATTACCATTTTACAGATGAAGAAACAAAAATTTGGCAAGGTTGCATAATTCCCCAACATCTCAGCTAGCCTCAAAGCAAATGAAAACTCTACCTAAACTCTAAAAAACCTAACTCTACCATGCACTATTTTCAACCTAAGCTTTACTTTAAAGAATACCATTTATACCAGGCATAAAATGCTATGTTTTATTCTCCCAGTATAAGAATAAATTATAATCTCAAAATTGTTTTCTGTTTTTATGATCGATACTATGAGTATGTAAGAGCTATTGAATATAGAACATCACAGTACAGAATTTCCAGCTACCTTCAACAAATCGTATCACACTTTTTTTCTCCATATTCCATATACATTTTGTCAAGTTCTACAAGTTACTTTGACTTATATCTGAGAATTTTAACAAAGCTCTACTCTTCACTTCTATTGGATTTTAAAAGTTTCTATGTAACAGAATATATATCAAGATTATTTAAGATGTACATTAGATGAGGTGATTATAAGATTACAAACACCTATTAAATAATTTATTAAACATTTTAGAGACTCTGAAGATCATTTCAAGATTAAACTGGGGACAGGTTAGGTTAATATACTAAAATATTATATATTTTGTTTCCTATGTGTATTGTAGTATTTAAAACATAAATTTTAGAAAGTAGCCTCTAAGAAACATAAGAAATAATTAGCTTGTTGCTCACAGAACTCCTTCTCACCCTCATTCTGGTTATTTGGAGGAGGGAGGAGAGATGTAATTATTCAAGGAAAGAAGCCATGTACCATTCCAACTCTGGGTTCCTTTTATATTCCCATTCAATGGTATTTGCCTGCATTTCATGAAAACTGCCCACTTTCATCTACATGCTGGTAATACTTATAAGTATTTTTATAACTCAAACTTTTCCTCTTAGTTTTAAAAACCTTTACCAACTGAACATTTTCATTTGGCTGTCTCAAGGACATTTCACAACTGCTATGTCCAAAATGTAATTCTTTTTATTCCCCCTTGAATTTTAAGGTTTCCATTCTTCACTATTTCAGGAAATGGCAGCACTGTATATCCAGTTGCTCAAACCAAAAACCTGGCCATCATCCTTGATTCCTTGCTATGTCCCCCTTTTAGATCCAGTGCTTCAGCAGGCCTTCTCTTTGTACCTATGAACTGTGTCATGAATCAACCCAGCATCCTTTACCTCCACTGCCAAGACGGTTGTCCAAGCCTCCTTCTCCCCAACCTGATCATCGTATAACATCCAGATGATTTTTTAAAACAAACATTGTTACAGTAACAACCTTCATTAATTTTCCAGAGGGTTAATCATGCAGCGTATGCCCTATATTAAATATATATTTCACAAGATTCCATTACTTTTTTTAGAGCTTTACTAGAGTATAGTTGACATATACTGTTCATGTTAATGCATAAAATTTGATGAGTTCTGACATATGTATATACCTATAAAGATGTCACCCCCATCAAAATAACAAACATATCCACCAACTCCAAAAGTTTATTATGACCTTTTTAGTTCCCCTTCCTCCTTTCCCCACCTATGTCTACAGATAACCACAGATCTGCTTTATGTCACTTAAAATCAGTTGACATTTCCTAGAAATTTACAGAAATGTATTAATACTCCTCCTTCCTTAAACTACTCACAAAGAGTTTAAATTGATGTATTTTAGTTTAATTCTTACAGAAGGAAAAAAACCAAACAGGTGAGCAAGTTTAATGCAAATCATTGGGAAAATGCCAGCATAGTTGTCCAGTTTTTGAAATAGCTTGTGAAACTTTTGAAACACTGCAACACTTTCTTGGACTTGTATCTTTTTAACATTAAGGAAAATATATTAAAAATAAATTTCTGTTTTTCATTAAAATATTAATAAGTCTTTGCCTCCATCCAATTTTGAAACCCAGATTTTTCTATTTTTTTAACAATATCATCTTGGTTTGGGAGATTGTGTTTTGCTAGAAACCATCTGATGTTCGTTAAAGCAACTGAGTGGGCTTTACCCAAAAGTGTGTTTACCAAAGAACTAAATCTTACCAATGCAACCAATTTCTTACAATGTAAGAAATATATTATATTGCAAGAATTCTCCAAAGACTTTTCCAACAGAATTTTTAAAATTTAATATTTGATGATTACAGTATGTTATTTATTTCAGATTATATATGCTTTTTATTATGAACTGTAATGAATATTCTAAACTGTCATTTTTCTTCTCAGAATAATCATAGCATGTTTTGATTCTTTTGCTTTAAAAGACATATTTAAAGTTGCATTTTACAAACTAATTATGAAGAGAAATGCCAAAATACAATTAATTTCACTTCTCTTTGGAATTTAACATTTTCCACTAGTTGAGTAATATAAACATGCATCACCTAAATGAACAGTATTTTAATAGCGTCATTATCACATTTTAATTGTTGTCGCATTTCTTCTTTTTTTAGTGAGACGTGTGGTGAACAACTGTGGGATCTAAAGAAGAGGTAAGATTTAAAACATGCTTGAGTTTTTGTTGTTAATCTTTCAAATTTTCTCTTTCATTACTTAATATTTCTTATTACTATAGTCTGCAGTCTCTGAGAAAAGTGTTAATAATTTTATTATGTAGCAAGAGGAATAAAAGAGAACTCTCAACACTTTCAGATTATTCAGAAGCTTTAGAAACTTTACATAAATTTTCTGTATATGGTAGACAGACATAAAGACATCATAGATGGAGTAAAATTTCATGTTCAAAGAAATGGACATGTTTACAGGGTCAAGAGTGATTGATTATAAATCCCTAGAGTGAATGCTTACAAGGTAATATTTTAAAAAACATATATTGCTATAGTTGTCTTTTTCTTACCCTAGTTGAATAAGTAAGTGAATGGTTGATTTAATTCCCCAAACCTACCTCATGAAGAACCATGTCTCATCACCTGAGTTTGGGCAATGTCAGATCCACCCCAACTGTTGGAATGGGATGGGTTGGGATGCAGATGCGCAGGGGGCAGGGATGGGCAGTGATCAGTTAATGAAGTAAAAAAAATAACAGGTAGAATAATGGTCAAAAGGAAAGCAAGTGAGTAAGAGTAGAAATGAAAATAATAAGGAAGAAAGCAGATCATTATAAGACTAAAGAGAGTAAACAAATACATTACATATGATTCATAATCAGCTTTTAGAAAAAAAGGAAATAGAGGTAGAGCAAATTAAGAGGGTAGAGACTGGAAACTAAAGAGAGGTAGAGACAAGGTATGTAATAGGTTTAATTGAGAGGAAGGGAGAAAGAAAAGAATGAATCGTAAAAGAGAAGAAAGTTCCTTTTTAAATTTTCAGTACTTATTTGACAATTTAGTTAGTTAAAACTAGAACTTGAATGGTTTAAAAATGGGAGCATCACATTTTTTAACTATTTCATCAAAAACCACAAAATTATGTGATTTTTATAATCATTTGATGTTCTGAGAATCTTTCTTTGTGGCCAGTTTAAGCCATGCTTAAATGAAGAAAGTGTTTCTTGATTTGTTTCAAGTTTCCTTATAAGTATTCTAAACCTGCTCTACTCTTGAAACCACTTGACTTCTAAAAAAGGAAAAAGCATGCATTTAGAGAGGTGAAATAAATCACTAAAATGTATTTCTAATCTACATAAAGCATATGTTAAACAATTGAAATTTACAGTCAGAACAATTCAAATTACTTGTATATTCAGGGACACAAAGCCCTAGATTTATCCTGTAGTTATTCTGTAATTGCTATTTGTAGGCAAAGGAAAGGTTAATAGTGGTGCTAATCTCAATGTAATGTACAGATTTAAAAAGGAACCTTGTGGAAATGACAGTTTTTCTATTCCAAAGCATAAATGATAAAGATTCAGCAGGATAACTTTCTTATGTTGATATAAAGATACAAATAAGTAGAAATTCATTTTCAGCATAACTTGGGAACTGTGACTTTAGGTTTATGGTTGTTGCTGTTGTTCATTGTTTTTATGGTGGCTATTATGAGTTAATCAGTTATCATCACCATAAAAAGGTCTCTTTTTTTCAATAATTGACATACCTTGGGGAAATTTTTTTTGTTATTTATGGTCCTTTATTCATAAAGCTATCATTTATAGTCCACCATCTAATATTTTTTGTAACTATAGAGCAATGTTCAGTGGTGGTAGGGTAGAGGGTATCCCTTGACTCTGACTCCTAAATACTGAGTGAAATCCCAGTACCACCCTCCAGATCCACCTAATCACCCTGGACCTCAATGGCTTCATTTTCATAGAAGGATAATACTACTTATGCACAGGATTGTTATGGCATTTGAACAAGTTATCAGCCTGAACATATTTGGAACTTGGTCAACATTAGTGGATAGCATAACTGGTGAGACTTGGGATCTAGCTCTAGAGGTTTCTAACTGAAATCCTATGAATCACACAAATGAACTGTCAAGGACTGTTGCAGGTGTTGTGTGTACTTGTAATTCAACTTTATCACTAAAACAATGTATTTGGGGGCTGAATCAACTTGCCATTTAAAAAGCTTTTGTCATCATTCTCATGGCTCAATATCTGGAGTGCAGGAAAAGTCCTTCAGCCTCATAAAAAATTTCCACCTGCCTTCTGGTGCCTTACATTCCTCTAACAAAATAAAGGTAGGGCCCTCTCCTCTATTTTACTAACACAAGACTAGGTTGTTTTACATACATTTTACTACATAATTTTCAAATTATTCCTGTAAAGGATGTTTGATTGCTCCTATTTCCAGAGGATTCCCAGAAAAGCTGAGTAACATGACTGAGGTCCCCTAGCCAGGGGGGAAAAAAAAAAAAGGAGCTGGAATTGGGATTCAGAGCTCTTTCCACAGCATACGTACATTACAAAATGTCCTATTATCTGCCTTAGTGAAATATAATATTTTAAAGCACAAATATATATATATATAGAAATATTATCACAGTGATTTTATCCACACTTGTGGATAGAGAAAATCTTTAATGGAAAAGAGGAGGGTGATCAGAAGTGATTGCTGGTTTCCAAGACAGGTGAGGACTGCTGAAAGGGTAAGTAGTATGACAGTCACACTAACTTGCTGTTGTGCCTTGGACAAGCAATACAGGAAGGTATTAGTAAACACTCAAAAACAACAAAAAAAAATCTGCAACTCTTTCTTACTTAACCTGAGAATCAGGCTAAGTAAGCTCGAGTCCTCTTGCATGTGCCTTTAAGGTCTAACTTATCTACATTCCTATGATAATCGAGTAGACAAGTCCCAGGTCTATATTTCTTTCCACTTACTAGAATTCCTCTCCTTAACAAAATCCCAAAGCTCCTCTTTTCTGTATGTTCCTGCTTTTCTCCTGCTGGTATGAAATCTGTGGTTCATCTGAGTTGGTCTAAGTATACTTGCTAAAATCAGAGAAGAGGATAATTACTCTATCCAAATGTATACTGAATATTCCCTTTGACACACCACCCTCTTGAATGTTTATAAGAAGAAAAAAAAAAAGCTGTTAGAAAAAATAAAAATGGGTCTCCTACATGATTGGTTAATCATTTAACTTAAAAAATAATTGTTTCTAATTAACTTCATTTATATAAAAAATAAACCTGTTTTATTTTTTAGACAGTTTATCCTAAAGAAACTATTGAACAAATTCAACAAATAATTCTCTTTCAGCTCCTTCACTCACACATACACATTCATAAACACATGCACCAACATACATACACATACTTACATATATGTACACACAGACCATAACAAGGTCTTTTACCCCTTTCAATAAAATATTATATATTCTACTTATATTTTTAGAATAAGTAATATAAAAAAAGTAATTTTGGAGAAAAGCTAACATAATTGAGCCTTAAACGTGTTATGACATTTCTAAACATTAAATAATTTATGCCTCTCTAAACACTGTGTTTTAAGTAGTCATCATCTTTTTCATAAACAAGAGGCTGACTCTGTTTAGAAATATAATTTCATTGTGCTGATACCACAACACAGATTTCTCTTTCCTCAGATTGTCTCTACTGTAAACATACTGCTTGATAAAGATGTCAGTAAAGTTAGCTTGATTGCTAGGCAGCCATATTGTTATCGCCATGGATAAACACACTTATTTCCTCTTTGGAATATTCCTGGTAAGGCATATCTGGGCAAGTGTAATGCTTTCTTCTGAGTTGATTGCAGTTTTATTCATTTTAAGTAACCACATAGGCATCCTTTATACATTTTAAGGCTGGATTAAAAGCATAGAAAAGTTCAGAGGGAAAGGGTGAGCTACTGGACAGTACTTTTCAAGGCACAATTAGAAACAGGGACATTATTATGGAGAAACATTTGGAGTCTTGTACAAAAGAAGGGATCTAAATTGTGCCACATAAGCACATTTCCATGGATTGTGAGAAATAATCATTGTGAGATCACGGGGAAGTACTATTTATAATACCAACTTTGCTCATGAAACTCAAATAAATACTTCCAGAAAGAAATGAAATAATAGCAATGGACCAAGCAGTTGTTTATTTTGCATGGCTGCCTCTGTATTTCCAAAGAGAGTTATTGATCCCCTGTGAGTCTTACATAGTGCTTACAATTTACTTGCTATATAAAAATGTTCATTTTCTAAAACAACTACTGATTATGAGGATCAGAAGTCATCAAGAGGGCAAAAAGTGCAGTAGCCAAGAAGAGCTGAAAAATCAGGGAACACTGAATGCAATCTCTTGGTGAGGCTGGTTAAACTATAAGATGCACCTAACAAGGGTTCATGTTACCTAGAAAACCTGGCTTATCCATTGACATCTTCAGACCACTAGAGTGTCTACCATGCCATTTTGTAAAGGAAAGGGAGGGTTTAATTAGTTGGACCCCAGTAATGGAACCAGTACTGGCATTGGCCCCTTCACCACCGCTAAGAAAAAACATAACGAACAACTCCCAGTGCCTATGACACCAAGGCAGTCCTGAATTTTGCTGTCAGTTTTGGTATCTGGCTCTGGGTAGAACTGGTCCTGTCTGCAGTGCCATGCACTTCTAAATGTGCAATAATATTAATGCTTGTATTTTTAAACTCTCTTTGAACTACATATTTACATTTGGAAAAAACCTAGTATTCCAATGAGCTATTGCAGGATTGTGAATTAACTGGTTCCAATGCTGTCTGCCCTGTAGCAGTGAAAGTAAGAAAAGAATGCCTGTTTCTTGTGTCCTTTAGGCAGGGAAAGAAACCCATTATTTTTTAAACACAGGCTGTTCCCAAACATAGAAGTGAGTAAAGGTCCCTTCATATTTGAAGACTACTATTATTATTAGTTCTGTCTTATAAGTGATCGCTTCTTTGCTATTATCAATGATCGAACACAACAATGATGGTGCAGCACTATGGGTTATCCGTACGGCACATTTATTGTCCCCTTCACCATGAGAGTGGTTTTCAAGATTAATTCAAGTGTCAGTGGCCCGAAATATTAATTATTGTTGCAGAAGCTCTTTACAATACATCAGAATTTAGCCACTCTTTTTTTACTTTGAGGTGAATTCTCTAAATCCTCAGAAATTGAAAATGAACAAACAGAACTGGCAAGAGTTTTAAAATAAATCATTTCATTGAATTTTTAAAAAATTAATATTTATACTATCTGAATTCTTTCTTTTAAGAAGATTAATAGAAGATATATTTAAACAATAATACATATTGTCATCATTGCCAGACTTGACATGAGATGTTAAATGTTCAATCTAATTTTCCTTTCCAGATAAGTTTTTCCTTCCTATCTCTGTTAGTCTTGAAAATGTAATAACAGAAGAAGAGGGTCTCAGTTCAATCATAACCTCTAAGAGTGAGGTTTTGGGAGGGGTCTGAAACTGAGATAGAGATTTGTTGATCTTCCTTAGGCCCAAAGTGCCATGAACAATCTTTGATGAGCCCTCAGTGGTTGGGGTCATTGAACTGAAGACACAGGTAAACAGGGATCTTATGGACAATGACTTGCACTTTCTAGGTTTTAGAGATATGTCCTATTCAGCTCAGTTGAGGTGGCCAGGCACCACAGCTTGTACTTGGGAAACATCTTGGGAACCTTGTATACAACTGGGACTCTGCATTCCTTTCTTAAGCTCCCATTCTATCTGCCTCTGTTACTGTGACTTCTTGTATTTGTCTCATTCAAGAAATTCACACAAAGAGTTTTGCTATAGTATAGAGATTTGATGATGTTTGGCAATGTAGGATAGGGAACAGTGAATTCAAAGACGAGTCACATGGCTCCTTCAACAGCACGTACACTAAAGTGGGCCATACAGAGAAGGTGAGCATAGTAAAAGCAAGTCGCAGACTTTCTTTTAGCATTGCTGAGTTTTGTAAAAGTTTGTGAAGTTTTACTCTTCTGCTTGATGTTACATGATGTGATGGCTAAGGAAAAAAACCCTCACATGGCAGATAATTGTGATTACTTATCCTGGATGGCAGAATGACAAAAACTTGTACATATGAAATCATATTTTAATTGGTGGAGCTTAACAAAAATTTTAATACTATGGTGTAAATTCTGCTTAAAGTAGAGTAGTCATGACATTGTAAGTAGTTTACCCATATCTGCATGTGAAAGGAAAGTATCTTACCTTGTTTGATGTTTTTAGCCACATGTATTAGAAATCACCTACCATAACTTCCTTGAGAGCATGGATTTATCTCTCTTGTAGTTGTAGCGAATGCTGTGAATAATACTTGGCCCCTGGTACTCACCCAGTTGGTACTGGACAAGTGTATCACTCTATTGAGCTGTGCAGCAAATAACTACAAAGTCTGTGGCTAAAACAATACAAATTATTATCCCAGTCTCTATGGGTAGGTATAGGCATGGCTTAACTGAATCTTCTCAAGGATGTAATTAGTATGTCAGTAAGGACTTAGTTCTCCTCTGGAGGCTCAACAGGTGATGGGCCCTCTTCCAAATTCACTCAGGTTGCCGGTAGAATTCATTTCCTCGTGACCCTTACGAGTAAAGTCTTCAGCTTCCTATTGCTTATTGGCTGGAGATGTCTCTCAGCTCCTAGAAGCTGCCCAGTAGTTCATTACCTCATGCCCCTCTCCATAAGACCTCCCACAACACGGCTCCTTACTTTTTTAATGCCAGAAAGAGAGATACAGAACCATTATCACCAGTCTGATAGTAAGATAGCGTCTTATATAATATAGTATAACAAGGGGAGTGAAATCCTGTCACCCTCACCAAATAGTATTGGTTAGAAGCATGTCAAAGTTCCCATCTAAACTCAAGGGGAAAGGCTTATACAATAATATAGACATCAGGAGGTGGGGATCCTAGGGGCAACCTTAAAGTCCGTTTGCCAAGCAGGCATTATTACAAAAATAAATATCGGGGACAGTCATGAAATCCCAATTTTAAACACGAATTTAAAATCGCATTAGAGAAAAAAATATTAGTTTGGTCTTACTAAAGAAGCTGTAAAACACCAGTAGGGTTCTCACCACACTAAGCTTGTGACAGCATCATATTTATAGCATTTTCCATTATAAGAGGCTGAATCTCAGGGCATATGAATATACTCAACTACTCTGACAAAGAATAACATTTGAGCCTCTTTTCCTTGCTGGGTGCATTCTGAGTTTCAGGACTTTGAATAACACAGTTTGTTCTTATTGCACACATCATTTGCCTACTATTGTTTGGCCTATAACTACCACAGAGGTGATTATATACTATGTAATTATATGCTGCAGTTAATACTACTTTACCATCTATTTATCCATAGGTGTGTTTTCTTATATAAGCACTTAATTCTATAATATTTAAATAAAAAGCTCCAGGCTTATAAGTCCTCCAGCATGTGAAAATAATAGATGAATTATAAGCTGTCCCCCCAAGGAACTGTGTATGAGAACATCTGAGACCATGTAACATTGGAACAGCCACATCTGGTGATCCCTGAAAAACTCCTCACTTTCATGTCTTCCTGGAATTCAAAAACAGATGCTATTTCTGAGTGCCCCTACAGACCATAATTGCCACTTTCTATTTAAGAGAAGCAATCTCTAAGGTAACCAGGATGCATACCATAGCGATTTATAACTAGGGTAATCCTTGAGCCCTAAATGAAGGGAGGTTTTTTGTTTGTTTGTTTGTTTTTGATTTTTTTAATTAATTAATTTATTTTTCCAAATACATTTGTCTCTGCCTTCCCCCCACCACTTTCCCCTGCCCCCTCCTCCCTCTCCTTCCTTCAATCCTTCCCCACTTTGGTTTTTTTCCATACCGAATAAGTGACAAAAAACACTGAAAATAATTAAAAATAATTGTTTTATCCATGTTGTCTCGTTGAGGACACCCTTTTTGTCTGTTACGTAATGAACACAGGACATTTTCAATCCACCATTAACCCTTCTCACAAGTAACAGTGAGCATATGACAATCTAATGTGTGTGTGTCAGTCAGGACCATGTCAGAAAACAGATGGCATACTTAGGGTTGAGCAGAGGTTAATAAAGGGACTATTTACGAAAGATAGACAGGGTTACAAGATAGTGAAGCATCCTGAGCTACCTAAAACTGGGAACAACTTCCATGTCTAGGCTTAGGTTATGAGAACCCAGAGAGATCTGTGTTATTTAAGAGTGCCACTCAACAAGCACCCAGTACAAAGTGAAGAAAAGCAACATGTGCCCTATCAGGTAGAGAAGAAGAAATAAATACCATAACTCCTCATTTCTTTTACTTTCTAACATCCTGCTGGTGCCCCACATGACCTGAACCAACAAGGAGCTACAAGGCAAGAGAGCCTGGTTGATGATACTGTAAATGTTGAGCTCACGAGGCACAGAGCAAGCAGGAGAAAGCTGAAGAATGAATCCTGAGGAATAAGCAGGGATGATCCTTTAGCATGTCAGCGTGCATCAGAACTCAAAGATAGTTGGGGACAGTTTTGTTCTATTTTTATTTAAAATTCTGACTTTGTCCATGATCTGATTTCTATCAGTTTCTTTCTTTTAGGCCTGGGGAATATTGGTCAAAAATATATTAAAACAATTACTTTCTCCCATTGCCTTAGGGACTGTATCAATCATATAGTTCATTCATTCATATTCTAACCTCTTTTCAGGACTCATGTTACTTGGAAAAAGGATCATGGAAGTCTTTTATTTTACTTTATTTTATTTTTTAAATCATGTTTATTCCGTTACAGTTGTCTCAATTTTTCCCGCTTTGCCCTCCTCCACCCACCCTCTGCACCCTCCCACCCCCTGCTCCCACAGTCAATTCCCACAGTGTTATCCATGTCCATAGATAATTCATGCATGTTCTTTGTCCAGTCCCTTCTCCTTCTTTCCACCATTGTCCTCCTTCCCCATCCCCTCTGGTCACTTTCAGTCTGCTCCATGTTTCCATGCCTGTGGTCTATTCTGTTCCTTAGTTTATTTTGTTGAATAGATTCCACTTATAGGTGAGATCATATGGTATTTGTCTTTCATCAACTGGCTTATTTCACTTAGCATAATATTCTCCAGCTCCACCTATGTTATTGCAAAAGGTAGGAGTTCTTTCTTTCTCTTTTTAAAAAATGAAGATTGATTTTATTTACTTATTTTTTAATACCAAAATTGATTATAAAATATTAAAAAATTTAAATCCATTATAAAGTCTCAGCAATTAAAACAACATGACAATAGGAAAGAAATAATCAAGGACATCAATGAAATAAATTGAGCATTCCAGAAGCAAATGTATATATCTGTCTAACAATGTAATATATGATTAAATTGATATTTCAAATCAATGGGGAAAATCAGGCGTATTCAACAAATGAAGTGCATGGACCATTATTGCTTGACATAAAACAAATATAGAGCCCTATTTTACACATTATACACAAAATATTCAGGTGAGTTAAAAATCAATATGTAAAATCTAAGGCGTTTTTGGAAAAAATACAAAATAATATTTTTCTTACCCTGAAGTAACTAACATATTCAAACCTGAAGCTATAAAGTAAAATATTGACAATATGACTATATTAAACATTTAAAATTATATAGTAATATACATATAAAAAAAGTTAAAAGACAAGTAATAGAATAGGAAAGTATTTGTAACATATCTAAAAAGGGCTAATAGTTTTGCGAGTTTTTTTAGGGAAAAAATTCTACAAAAATTTAGTCAAAAAATGGATGAAGAATACCAAAAAGTCATCTAAAGCTTTTTTTTAAAATAATAGAAATAGGCAAGAAATATACAAAAACAGGTTTAGTTTCAACAAATAATAAAGTAACAACTAAAATAACATATCAGTATCACAATCAGATTTAAAAAACTATTAAAAATATTGGTAATATCAAGTCTTGGTGGCTGTGAAAGGAACTGGGTATTCATAGACTCTTTTTCTTCATCTTCTTAAAGCAGTACCTTTAGAATATTTTACAATGCTGGTTTGGTGGAGGTGTATTCTTTTGTCTGGGAAACTCCTTATTTCACCTTCCATTTTAATTGAGAGCCTTGCTGGATAGAGCAGTCTTGGTTGCAGGCCTTTGCTTTTCATGACTTGGAATATTTCTTGCCATTCCCTTCTGGCTTGTTGTGTTTCTGTTGGGAAGTCAGCTACTAGCCATATTGGGGCTCCCTTGTATGTTACTACTTCTTTCTCCCTTACTGCCTTTTGGATTCTCTGTTTGTTTTTGATATTTGCCATTTTAATGATGATGTGTCTTGGAATAGGCTTCATTGGGTTCCTCTTGAATGGGACCCTCTGTGCTTCCTGACTTGTGTGACTTTTTCTCTCCTCAAATTAGGGAAGATTTCCATCATTAATTTTTCAAACAGGTTCTCTATCCCTTCCTCATCCTCTTCTCCTTCTGGTATCCCTATTATACAGATATCATTCTGTTTCAGATTGTCCTGCATTTCCCTAAATGCTTCTTCATTCTTTTTGCGTCTTGTTTCATGTTCTTGCTCTTTCCGGGAGCTTTTTTCTACCTCATTCTCCAGCTCGCTGATTCGATCCTCTGCTTCATCTAGCCTGCTTTTGATTCCTTCTACTGTGTTCTTTGGTTCAGAAACCGTATTTCTTCAGTCCCTTTGTCTCTTATTGATAATTTCTCCTTTCTCATGCTGATATAGTCTGCAGTAAGTTCTCATAGTTTCCCTGTAGTTTTTGGTAATTCTCTCTGAGCTCACTGAGCTCATTGAGCTTCCTTGGAACCAATGTTTTGAACTCAATATCTGATAATTTACTTGCCTCTATTCCATTTAGTTCTCTTTCTGGGGATCCCTTCAACTGGGAGGTGTTTTTTTTGTCTTCCCGTTATTTGTGAGACTCCTTTTTTTTTTTTTTTTTTTTTTGCTTCTGCTTCTTAAATTGATCTGTCTTGATTTCCTGACTTCGTGGTGTGAACTTCTATGGTAGGAGACCGCTGATTTTTTTTTTCCTTGTGAATCTGCCACTTATGATGTCAGATGTTGACCCTGTCTGGCCTCAGGCAGTCTGTTTGAGACTTCCTGGAATCTACTGTCTGTGGCTATCTCCTTCAGTTGTTAATCTAGTCATGCTGCATTCAGCAGTTAGGCTTAGACACCACAGGGCAGGGCAGAGTCCCTGCTGGGAGCAGGGTTATTAGGTCCTTTCACACTGCTGCCACTCAGGAGGTGGTCTGCCTGAGCCAGATGGCTGCTGCCATATGGGGAAGGAGTCAACATCAAGATCCCATGGGCTACTCTCTCTGTTCTCTCCCTAAGGCCTTCATCTCCATTCTCTCCTCAAGTGTCTCCAGACCCCTCCCCTTTTAACCAGGAATCTACTGCCTGTGGCTGACACTATGTACTAGGCAACTAGGCTTTAATACCACCAGGCCAGGATTGTGGAAATCTTAAATGTTTTTCTAAACATTGATAATTGCAATTTCCCCCAAGGCAATTCCTAATAGTTTTCATCTTCCTGCAAGCTGGCCAATTTTGGGACACATCTGTAATTCCAAATCTTCTTTAGAGAGAGACCCAAGGAATACAGGGACCAAGCATTACCTAAGGTCCCTCTGCACAGATCCCACATCAACATAAAACTTTCATAACTCCTTGAAAGAAGATTTATCAAATCTGGAGAGAATTTCTGAAAGTCGCCATAAATTATAGCTTATTACCTACTATTTTTGCAATCTGCCTTTGCACCCTTTATGCAAAGAGAAAGAAAAGTGCTTTATGCCTAGATTTGAGATAAATAGAATATTTCAAAATTGGCACATACATTACAGAATGAAATCCTCCAGTTTTTTTAATGGACAGACTGATATCTACTGTATCTAAATTTCATTAACTCTAATCCACATCATCAACTTATTTTTAATTCTAAGTACTCACACAAGTTTTTGCAAATTATTTTCTTTTTTTCTTTATGCCAACTGACTTATCTTTATAAATGATTTCTCCCTTCCAGTTATAAACTAAAAGTTATGGCTGAAATTTGTGGGTTGTTTAGCTATTAATGTTAGAGCTACAAAAGCTATAGAACCTAATATTTCAATTCTATTTGGTTTAAGTTCAGCCTTTGTATGACTTAAGATGTCAAATTTTATTAATTCTTTATTTTCTTATTTCTTAAGCAGATGATATTCCTGGTAATCTTTCGTTGTGATTTTGCTATGGTACATATAAATAGTGTTTTGTACCTGTCAAACAACATATTGAGGACAATGGAAAATACTTCCAAAATAATGATAACATTGATGAGGAAATTATATATAGTTTTATATAGAGGTCTACTATATTTATGTACACATTAGCTTGATTTCATGGGTTTTTGTTTCTTGGTAATTTATCTTTAAAAATAGATGGTATTTTTCTTAAGGCACTATGCCAAGGACCACTTTGTATCCTCCTATAATTACAGTTATATAATTTAAGATTTTTTCCTTTAAGCATAATGTTGCAAAATTTATCTTATGGAAAATTGTTTCTATATCTTACCTGACATGATATTTACCTCACTAGTAATAAGTAAAAGATAAAGTATGAATTTACATAGTTTAAAAAAGTCATAGTAATATAGTGATTTTTTGATATTATATAACCAGCAATTCCCAGTATGTTATTAACAAGGCTAGTTAATGATTTTTACAAAACTGAAAGAATAATATTAAATAGTTGTTGGAATATTTTAACCCATAAATTCACCATGTGATTTCTTTATATGTCCTCTGTCTTCAAAACCAGAGGTCAATGATATAGCAGGTGCTAAGTTTATACCCTCCTTTTTTGTAGATTTTCCAGATTTGAGACTCTAGAATGCATTTTTACTAAGTATTAGAAAGAAATGGGTCATCCAATAGTCAATCATGGATTGTAGCTTTGTTATCTAAAAGAAAAGATAAGTAGGCATCACAAATAATTAAAAATATTGAGAGATACTCTCCTGTAATCTTGTCTTTTCCTTTATTAAATTGTCACATGTGTTATCCTCAGGCAGATTTTTTAAAATTCTTGATTTTTAAATGATGTTGTTTTCCATTTTTAAGTGACTTTAATTAGCCTTTACTTTCGTGACTTTAGATAAGAAATTTCAGCCCAAGGTCAGTAAGAGTGCAATGGCCCACCCAGGAAATACTGTCTTTTTGGTTCTTCCATAAAAAGTCTCATCTGTGTTTGTATAATTCATTCCCTTTGGGTAGATTTGTATCTATGGAAAAAGACTTGAGTATTATCTATAATTTTTATACTGCCAGAATGAGGGTTCTAAACTGCAGATTTTTGTGTGTCTGATTCCTGCTCAGGCATAAACTTTTTCATGCTTTCTATGAATGGAATCTTTCCTCCATCTAGCCTTATCTCTCTACCCTACTCCAACTTCCAACATCCTGTACTTTGTTTAGTACTGCAAAATTTACAATACTGCTTCCCCAAAGGTTGGCTTCTCTTATGGCACCATGACTCTTATCTGTGTCTCCTTCAGTTGGCTCCATGTTACTCTAAATAACTTCTAATAGCCCTTTTACCATATAATGTTTTTATATACCTATGCTTTCCAAATGACAGAGATCAATTTGAATATAGGGGTCTCATCTAATATTTCTTTGTATTACTGGTGGACTACCTGTAAGATTCCAAATAAATGGTTATGAATAAGTTACACCACAGACTAAACTTGAGAAGTCTCGAATAATATTTTCCAGTGCAGCTGCAAGAATTTCTTACACTTTATCAAGCAGAAGAAATCAACCTAATAATTCCTATTATAGTCAGAATGGTCTGAGTAGGAAAGTGGGTGAACCATGTGAGTCAAATTAAAGGATTTGTGTCTTTTGGTTTCCAGTTTGAAGTCAGAGAGGTTATATCACTGCCTGGTCTTATCTCTAATTTTCAGTAATTTTCTAGATTTCACTGATGTCTTTTCTAGTCAGAAGAAGGAAAGAACCCCAGAATGCAAAAGTATGTTTTATTATTGTAACAGAGACAAAAATTACTATTTGTTAATTCAGTCAAAACTTGTAGTTTGAAATTGTTGGAAATACAGTTAGTAAAAATAATATAAAAACCATATTAATTTAATGTCACTATTTTAGCCAAAGTCAGTCAAAAGGAACCATAAGGGGCCACATGCATGTTATATACTTGTGTATTATGTTTTCCACCTATAAATAATAGTGTTGTA
Source organism: Pteronotus mesoamericanus (assembly GCF_021234165.1). Lineage (NCBI taxonomy): Eukaryota > Metazoa > Chordata > Mammalia > Chiroptera > Mormoopidae > Pteronotus > Pteronotus mesoamericanus. Next base: position 24,573,348 of record NW_026555245.1, on the reverse strand, counting down.
CTCTCAAAGGGATATTCTTGTAAATATGATCTGAAAGTAAATTTTTTGTCTCATTTATTTAACAAAATACTAAATGAGAGCAGAGCAAAACATGTGTTTGTATCACACACACAGCACACATACCTATACATACATATTCATAATTCACTTGCAGTACCTTCCCCCCTTCAGGAGACTATAGAGTTTAATGTATATGAAAAAATCATTTTAAAATAAAACAAAATGATTTAATAGAAAATAAATAAAACTTTTTTTAAAAAAGGAAGATTCAACTGCAAGTTTCATCTTGTATTTTTCCTCATAAATACTTTTATCATTCACATATTAGTATAATTATTATTTTAAATAATTTTCAAAGAAGAAATATTAAATAACATGACATGGTGAAAAGATTTATCTCAGTGAGTAAAAATGAAGTCATCACTTCTTAGAAACTCAACTTTCAAGTTAAGTAATTCCTGCTCATACCTTAATATCATATGGCTAATAAAACTACATGAACTCTTATCCTTGAATCTCTCATTCAAACGGAATCCTATCTTATATCATGTAACAACTCAAGAAACATTTCTGTCTGGGTGGTATTATGGCATTAGGCATTAATTAGAAAACTGAATCTAATATTAATACACATCTCATGATTAACACGTAGTTAAATATATTCAACAGTCTTCTGGTAAAACATGACATATGAAATTTAAAGTATATCTCTGCTTCTTTCAAAAACATCTCTAATATATTAATTAACAAAATTTAAAAGTATAATAATGTGGGAGATGGGAAGTGGGTAGGGCAGGAGAGTGTAATGGGAAAAATGGGAACAGCTATAATTGAACAACAATTTTTAAAAATTTAAAATATACAAAGAGGGCCAAAAATAAGAGGAAATGTCAACAAAATTTTGGAAGATGGGAAGTGGATGAATTATCATAGTAGATGAATCTGAAACCTATGTGCCTGTAGCTTAGATAATTGTGACATCTACTAGTTCACTATCACCGCCCTGAAAAACCTAGAGAAACTTACAATTTGGACTTACCAAGCATGTAAGTATTTTTAAAAATTGCTTAGCATTGAAAATGAAGATGATAGTTTGCAAATCTCTAGAATAAGCTTAGATCACCAAATCCCTTCCCATATTTATATAAAGCTAAAGAACCTCCTCATTCACTTTTCCCACAGGAGAGCAGAGGTAAAAAACTTTAGGGAAATTGAAGTCAAACCAAGATAATCAAAACAAAGAAGACTGGGGATGAGGCTCTGGTCAGAAATCATGAAAAAGAAACTCAAATACCTTTTTTAGAAACCAACTTGCTATTCTAAAGGAAAACTATCTTATTGCCCATTACTCTGTCATAAAGCCTCCAACCACATACCTGCTGGTGCAGAACTTCCCAGAGGAGTTTCCTGGGGCACCACTCAGATAGTTAAGGCTAACCAGATATATGAGTAACAGTTTCAACATAAAAGACAAGAAAACGCAAAGATACAAATCATAAATAAAACAATTAGAGAAACATTAAAGGATCCTGGATATTTAAAATATTATAGTAGATAGACAAAAATACAAAATGAGAGATGAAAGATATAGTTGAGAAAATCTCCTAGAAAATCATCAAAAAAAGAGTGAAGGTCGATAAAATATTTTTAATGAGGAAATTAATTTACAGTATACAATATCTGACTAAAATGACTTCCCCAAAAAGAGGCATATAAATTCTAAAGAGCGAAAATAGCAAAGATATAACAAAAGAAATCTTTCCTAGAACTGAAAGACATGATTCTCCAGACTGAAAGTATCTAATGCATGTACAACATATGGATTCTTAAAAAGACCTGCTGTGATGCACATCATGCGGAAATCACAGAATAATCAAGTTAAAGATTGTAAACCCAAGGAGTGTAGGCAGCAGAGAGGGCGGTGGTGATCACAGGTCATGTAATGAAGAATAAGGATAAAAATGGCATTGTAGTTCTAAAACAATATTGAAAACTTAGAAGCTAAAAGACAAGAAACCTGCAAACTTCTAGAGAAAAAAGGATTTCCAACTGAGAATTCTGTATCCACCTGAACTATCAATAAAGCATGAATATGCAATGAAGACAATTTCAGACAGGGAGAATACTCTAAGAATTACTTTCTATCTACTCTTTTATAAGAAATAACTGAAGGACTTTCTTATGCAGCACTTAGCAATGAACCACATAAAACACAACAAAGATCAAGTAAATAAGGGACCAAACACAGGAAAGAGGTGAAAGGAAACCCCAAGAAAATACAATACTTATATACTGACATCTGAAACAACAGGTCCAGATGACAGTAGGAAGGTAAAGGCATGAATACGTCTGAGAGCTCATGGAAAGTTTGTAGCCATTTCTAAATATTTAGGGTAAAGGGCAAATAAATGGTGATGGAAGACTTGACTTAGGGTGGTGAATACCCAATACAGTATACAGATGATGTATTATATAATTGTACACTTGAAGCCTATATAATTTTAGTAACCAATGTCACCCCAATACATTCAATTAAAAAGAAAAGAAATAGTGATAGGCTTGTGTCTATTGGACCTTTTTTAGAAATAAAATAAGGTCAAGCATATTTAAAAAGCCAAGTAAGCTTTAAAAATTAGTCAGAGCCTTGTTCAAAGAAAGATATATTGGTATAACACGCATACATTTTCCCCCTTAGATTTTATTGTTTGCAGAAGTTTTAGAGAGTTTTGGAGATTATACTCTCCATGTTCCTTTTCCACCCTGATATAATTTAGGAGCTGGCAGTTAAATCAAAACTTGGTGTGGAAAAATAAAATCAAGTTGTAGAGGGTAGAAGGGTAGAGGTGAAAATGTCTATTGGAATCAAATTTCTATAGTTTCCTAAGACATATTACCACATATTTCTATGTATACCTCTAATCCCAACATTACCCACAGTTTGAACTAAAAATTAATTTCTCCTTCTTTTTCTTTAATGTTTGTGAGTGAGAAAATATGTTCTCTCTCTTCTTTTTCTCTTAATATTATGATTTAAAACAACCATGAAGTCAGAAGAGTTTATCATTAAGTGAACTGACTTTTTCTCACTGTAAATAGACTAATAATTAAATGTTACAGGTTGTCAGTCAGCTTCTTCTACCTCAGCTGGCTATAAGCCAGGATAGAGGAAGAAAAAGCCATTTGATTTACTTGTCTACTTTTACCTTGCTGTGCTAAATGTAAATATCAGCAACCAACCTTTCAAACAAGCAGTTTTCTCATTTTTTTCTGATATATAAATATTGTCTTGTTAAATAGGGTTATTTGGCTATAGAAAAGAAAAGACATATAAAAAAAAGTCTGTAAGGTCATTTAAACCCAATTAATTGTACCATTAACTCCTTACTATGATAAAGGATAAAAGATTTCTCTCTAAGTATCAGGAAAATGGATTTAAAACATCAATAATGCTCCTAAAATTAATGATTAGACCAGTAGGCAGCTGCTTACATAATATTTTTTTCCCAATTTTAGGGTAAAAATTCACATAATATTCAGGTAGATTATGTGAATAAATATGGTAATTGAAACCTAATGGGAATTGCAAATTTAGAGTTTCAATCTTCATTTTAACAAGAAGAAGCCTCTTACAGAGACCAAACTCTGGGGATCAGTGACTCTTCAGAATAGCGTTAGCCTTGAAAATTGAATTCATAAATACCAAAGGGTATTTATGACTCTTGGAAATAGATGACTCTTGCTTTGTCTATTTCCCAACATAGAGCTCCTTTTTAAAAATTATATGTTTTGTTCTTTCTTGAAAGGAATGAGAAGTATAAGAACAAGAAGAGAAGAGGTGGAGGAGAATCCAAATTTATAAATTATGCATCATATTTGCTCTCATAGACTTTCTGTTGTAGGAGGATCTAGAATGATAGATTCAGACTTTAATGTTGAAAATCATATGACAATGTCAGTTGGATACACCTCCAGTCTTTCTTTTGATAGCTAAATTCTTGTGCTTCAGACATGAAAATTAAAGAAGTTTCCATTGAATCAGTTGCACTATGCTTCATTCTAAACCAAACAGCAGCCATCTTATGGTTCATTGATGTATTTTGCTCTGTGAAGATTAAAAGTTATTTAATTAGTGAGGATAAAAAGTCCAGGTTATTCAAATGCAAGCCCCTAAAAACTCTCTGGTAAAGATAATTTTAGAGCTCTATATTTCCCAAATAATCATTGCATGTATGGCTTTATTTTTTTTACAGCAAGGACTGCTGCTTAGTGAATCTTGTTAGCTGATCTAGAATATTAGCCCAGCCAATGAACAGTTAGAGGTATGAATTTGTCTTTCAGACATACCCAATTATGATAAGAAATCTTGATTTGCTCCTTTGAGAAGAAAAGGTGTCTCTCATTTAAGAAAGTCATGGTTATTGCCAGTGAAGCTTGCTAAAATGTATTAAAGTATAATAAAGTGAACTTTATTCATGGGTACCCTTGGGAGCAATCCCATCATCCTCTACAGCTGAGAGCAGCAGAAATTGTCTACTGGTTCTTCTTACACTTAGATCTATATGGATGACTTTTACTGAAAAGACTGGGGGAGTGTAATTGCAGTCACCTTTTCAAATGATCTGCAACATTGGGTGGCTCACTCAGGATATAGATTAATTCCATACCTCCTTATTTTGTTCATCCATTACTTTATACATGATCTTAACTTATGAGGATTATAAATTTATTATTTCAATAAATTATATTATTCTTTAAATGCCTATAATGTGCCATTCACCAGGCTACCTTTACACACATATGCTATTTTTTGTGCTCACACCAGGTAAGCAAAATAGTTGCCATTCTAGTTTCACTTTATAGAGGAGAAAATTGGGAATCACAGCAAGTTTTCATTTCTTCCGTATTGTTTAAAATGTCTAGAAATGATCTGAGAAGATAGAAAATAGTCAATACATATTGTTGGTTGGCTTATTATTAAAGTCCCCTAGTTGAACTTGCTTCCATTTTAACAAATGGAAACAGACTATAGCCATAACAAAACTATTTGGATCCTACCTCCTAAAAGTTCTCTCAAACTACATGCACTGGAGGGCAGAAAGAAAGTGTGTCTAATGAAGGAATGGGTGATTCCAGCAAATGATGCTATGGTCTGTAATGAGTTTAACACCTGGCAGATAATGCAAATGGCACTGAAAATGAGCTCATTTTTGGCTTTCCCATGCCCTCTTCAATTGAAAAAAATATGCATTAAAAATAAGCCCATATTTTTCTGCCTTGTATGCACACGTGTTTTAAATCTGAGCTATGGCTCAGTTCAGTGCACTTAGAGTAATTTCATTAATTTGTTCCTCTTCTTGCTCTACCAAGAGATGAGTTTCATGGGTTTCAAGGGAGGTTTGATTTTCTACCCTACCTCTTGTACGTGGGCAGTTTTGCCTCTGTCTCCTAATTTGCAGTGTGGTTATATCATCTAAACATAAATTTATTTTCTCTATAGCATTTTTCACCTTTTAAAAGTGGGAATGATCCATATGACTAAAGAATGTCAGGAAGAGAAACATTTGGGAAGAATTAAATAGGATGCTGTCATCCCGGATCTCTATCATCTTATTCAACAAGAGCCAAGTAAGAGAACAGCCACAGAGGGTTGTGTGCCAAAAGTTCAGGATTCCAGAGTGTTTAGCAAAGAAAGGTGATTTAAAATTGTCATGGTTATATAGCCCAACAAGACACACATTGGGATGTTGGAAATGTTAGAGGTAGATGAGGAAATAAGATTTTCACTTTATATGATAATTTATTTTAAATATTTTATGTATAGTCTAGAGATATTTCAAAGCTTTTTGTAGCATATTCTCATGGAATGGACTTTAAAATGGACTGAAGTAATTTGGATGCCTCCTAATCACAGATTACACAGATAAAAATAATATTAAATGTCAAAACAATAATTGGGAGGGTTTTGGTTGACAATATCATTCCACCTTAAATTCTCGTAAAGAACGAAACAATGGTGTGTAAAGGATCAGAGTCCATTGGAACACATGAAGATTTCTCTAAAGGAAAAGTGTAAAGTGCATGCATACTCAGTGTTTGTCTTTGCAATGCAGCAGTGATTGATGACATAATGGTACCTGTGCAGAGGTTGTGTCTGTTTAGGGGTGCAGCAGCCATAAGGCCAAGAAGTAGATGGCTCGTTTGAGAGGTTATAAAATTGCCTGAAGATTTTTATTCATTTATTGTCTTGTTCTCATATGTTGTAATGTGATTAAGCATTCAGAGATTGTGATTTTTTCTGATTTTGCTTATAGAGTTAAATCATTAATAATTATGGTAAGAGGAGGAGAACCATTTTACCAGTTATTGCAGGCCCATTCCAAAACACATGCTAGTTAAGGAGATCTAGTTAAGGAGTTTCAGTTTAAATGAGCAAGTAGACAACCAACTTTCATGCTAATGGTGATATCAAAGCTGAGCTCTGCTGTTACCACACTTTAGTATCCATCACTAAAAATAACCCACACTAGAGTTAAGTAGATGACTCTGTGGTTGACATTAAACAAGAACATTCAAAATGAACACTTGTATCCAGTCAACAATCACCACCATGGGACTACTCATGTCTTGGATGATGTCCCTTGAAGTGTGTACTTCCCACAACCTTAGTCAAAATATATTTATATCAAAAGACAGTATATATTTTTAATCTTTTTATTACATCTTGGTATTTTAGAGACCAGCAGAGGGAGGCTTTGGGTTACAGAAGAACAGACCCAAGTGGAAGGACAGACTTCCCAGAGTGTTTGGAGGGTCATGGTTCAGCTGTTCTTATCCTAGTTCTTCATAGGAGAATAGGGGGAAAGCTGAAGCTAGTATACCTCACCTCACTGGCTTCACGGGGTGAAGTAGTCACTTGAAGGTAATGCCAGCCCCAAATACTGGGACAAGGAAGAGTAGAATATAATGTAAAATAAGTATTTCAATAATAGGCCATGGTAGGGGGCTCTAAACACAGTCATCTAAAGCACTCTGGAAGACACAATGATCCAGTGCTGTATTGATGAACAATCTCTAGGAGTAAAAGTCATTTGATGATTTATTTAGCTTAAAACTTTTACTGTGACTGATTTCTAGCTAGGGCCCCACTCACAAAATTCCTTAATATTTAACAGGCTTTATAAGCCAGTAACAGTTGGGTCAAACATATCACTGAAAGTGACATTGAAACTCTGAAAAGGGATGTCACACAAGGAAGCCTCCTCATGTGCACAGAGTGCATTTTGTTGACCCTGCCTTGATGGGATACAGGCAAGAACTCCAATATCTTCGAAGGACCCTATTAAACAAGAGCAGCTTCAGGTCCTAGAAGGAGTAGGACATTAAGCAGATTATCAAGAGATGGGTTTGGGCACAAAGAAGTAAGCAGAAACTCAGTACCACATTAGAGTCAAAAAGTAAATTACTGAAATTAGAAAGAAAAGAAAGTCTCATTATATATAAAAATAAGTAACACATATTAGACATCATAAAGGTGTGGAAAATTCTATTTACAAAGGTACAGCGCTGTGCTATAAATTCTCAACTTCAATAGGCATGTAATTAATTATAAAGGGACCAGGCATAAGTTCTAAAAATGGTAAAATTATTATAATAGAATAATTAATTCTACTTTTCACTGTTATTGATGAAGTCACCCTCAGCAAATCAATCTTTAGTATAAGTTGACTAATTAATAACTTCATCATTATTTGCCTTTTACTTAATTATTTCAATATAATATCCAGCCATGTAATATGAGAAATAGAGACACTTACTGAAGAAGATACAAGAAACATTGTATATAGGTCAATGACGCCTCAGTCCTCTTCAAAGTAGGCACCTTGGGAACTCACACAGTTCTCCCAGTGGCCATCAGCTGCCCCGTTGTATTTTCCTGAATCTCATCAATGGTCTGAAATCTTTTCCCTTTCAAAGGTGATTTTAGTTTGGGGAAAACCCAAAAGTCACATGTTGCCAAATCTGGGCTGTAGGGGGGCTGGGTCACGTGGGTGATTTGATGTTTCGCCAAAAACCTCTGTACAAGATATGATGCATGAGCAGTTGTGTTGTTGGGTTGAAGCTGCCAATCACCAGTTGCCCATAGCTATAGCCTTCTGAATCATCTGAAAGGTTTCCACAGAAGAATGTTCAAGCTTAATGCAAAATTTGATGCAGATTCATTGTTCTATCGCTAAGTCAGTTTGAATGTAACGGCCACACCATACACGTGCTCACTCAACGTCATCCACTGCCCCCACTGTCTAGTACAGGCAGAATCATCATTGTTCATGAATGCACATCCCAGTCCACTCTATTTGACTGCCAAGTTACATCGATGTCACGCAAATGGTTCTCATTATATTAACAATGGTTGGACTTTTTCTGGACAGATGTCGTGCACAGCAATTTTAATATACTTTAGTTCCTCATTAATATTAAAATCTGCAAATATTTTTCTAAAAGTCTTGTGGTAAATACTTCTTTATATTGAATACTGTGTTTCTTCTTTTACTTTATAATTCCTCTATTCATTTGAAGGGGCTAAATATCCTATCTTCTATGTAATATATAGCATGATACTTTTTAAATCAGGTTTTGTTAATAATCCTTAGGTAGTAAGGAAAAACTTTAGTTTTGATAATTAGAGTAACTTTATTAGAGTTCTGTGTTAAAAGGTACTTGAACTTCCTACTACCAAACACACGCACAGGGTACTTGTGATAGAAATCAATTATAGCATGCCAGAAGTGGACAGAAACTACACAGGTACTCATTAAATTAAAAGAAAACAATTCTGAAAGGAATATTAAGAATAAAAGAAGAAAAATGGTTCTGTTTTTACTCAGGATGACATGAGATGAAAACTAGTATGGAAAAGTGGATTTTAGAAACAAGAGTTGGAAATCAGAGGTAGTAGATTAATAAACTTCAAAAGTTGATTTATGAATCATTCATTTAGAACTCTGAGTGTGTTTTTTCTATAACAGCAATATAGTTCAAAGTGATAGTCCAAATTACCTATCAACGTTCAAAAACAGCTGAAATTAAACTGATGGAATCTCTTAGCCCTGGGTACCCCTACCTTCTAAATCTTGGATGTTTGAACCTTGATCCTGAGTTTTTTGTACTGAATCTGAAGAAGGCTTGAAGTTCCATTTATCTCAAGGTGCCAGAAATAAAAGAGACAGGAGGTTGTTGTCTGATGCAAGCTTCCTGATTTGCAAGAAAAGTGTTACGTTGGAGTCCTAGATCCTAATGACGTATCTATGGCCTGCTAGTTATATAACCTTGTACAAGACACTCAGTTTTTCTGAGCTTCAGTTTCTTGATCTGTAAAAGAGGAAATTTACAAATTCACATATAGTCTAAAGACTCCAACCTTCTGCCACTTCCTTTCCTAGGTCCCAGATGAAATATCAAGTTCCAAAGATGTATGGATATTGTCTGTCCTGCTTATTGCTGCATCCACAGGACCTAGAGCAGTGCTTTGCTTATACTTGTATGTGATACATTTCTGTTAATTATGTTGAGGGGATAGATGCACAAATCAGAAGTGCTTCATAACAAGAAGATGCATTTTAATGTTAATTCTTTAAATTTTTTCACACTTGATGGCATTTTAAGGGGACATTAGCAAAGGTACGAGAAAGTAGAATAGCTGTGGCTATTCAGAGGATCGATCATTTGTTAGCATTCTCACCAAGGCTGTTTGTATGGCAAGTTAAGACTCACCTGCGATGATCATCACTCCCTGTGTCTTCTACACTGTGAATGTGCTTCTGGCCAAAATCTACCAGGTTATTACTCATGGTTTGGTTTGTGTGAGACGATCACTCTTATTGGCATAGAGCAGCAATTTTTGACCTTTTCATCTCATGACACACATAAACCAATTATTAAAATTTTGCAGCACACCAAAAAAATATATTTTTTGCCAATCTAACAAAAAAAAATAGGTTTCATTTTGATTCGTTTACACAGAACTGTTGTTGTTGTGTTGGCTGTAGTCATTTTTTTAATTTCACAATCTAAGGGCAAAGAAGCTAGTGCCCCTGACTAAATAGTCAGGCATTGCACGTTTTAAAAATTCTTGTGGCATACCCATATACCATGGCTCACCAGCAGAAACTTGCTGGTATAGAGGGTCTCCTCAGGTTATTTTCTTTATAATACACTCATGCTGATATACTGCATGTGATATTTCTGCTTAGCAAGGTTTAATTTGGTGGAATGAGAGTTGCCTTTATGTTTAGCAGTAGACCAGATAATAGTCATCAAATGTAGAATTTATCAATTATGCTGAAATGTTTGTTTTTAAAATGTCAGGTGTCCAGATGGCAAAATGGTAATGGAGGTCATTAAAAAATGCTTAGACACACAGAGAGTCTTAATAAAAAACTGTTCTTCCTAGTTGTTCAGGTCCATAGCAAAGACAGATTTTTTAAAAAATGGTTAATAGATTGAAGCTTCACAAAGTTAAGTGGAAACAAACATCTTTAGATAAACCACAATTTGACTTACTTCTATATATTTATATGTTTTTATTTCTATGTCTCCCGTCTCCATTTCTACCTGCCCATCTTCATCCAAGGATTACCCCCGACTCTTGTACATTAAAATGGCTTTACAAAAGATAGAATTTATGTTACTAAAGAAGTCAAACAACGGTGCTATTGCTATTTGAGATTTACCTGACTAAATGCCTTCACGGAGGTTTGTTTGATGGCAGGACTGCCGTTCTAAAAGAGTATGCATGTAGAGTGATTCAGAACATAACCCCACACTCAGAGCCAGTGGTGGAATCTGAAACAATCAATGAAGACATCTGTACTTTTCACCGTGCTGGAAACATCTCTTACACAAAGCCATTAGTATAGTTCCTGAAATTATACACAAAGCTCCCAGTTATCCATAAAAGCAGAATTTGGCCAGAATACAAATTAACCAGGATACTCTGGTATATGGTAATTAATATTTCTGATCAGGAAATGAAACCCAGGGAAATATTTATTCTGCTTCTCGAATGCTTCAACCCTAGTATAACCACGTTTTTGAATATTGTGGGAGGATTTATTTTTCTCAAACTGTCAACATTCCACCTCCTTGTTTCCCTCCACATGGCTTGATCTACAAACTTTGGTCATAAAAATAAGAAACTACAACATTTCTCAAAATTAACAAGATTATTTTGAGCATATTTTTCTTGTTTCTGTAGAGTTTACAAGTCCTGGTTCATAAGCAAAGTAGGAATATCAATTACCTAGCGCTGTCAAAATACTCCCAACCATGTTAACACATCTGGAGAAAAAATAATACTGTAGATCATTTATTTTTATATTCAACTTTTATTTATAATAGTGAAAAGTAAAAAGACAGCTTAAATGCTCAAACAGAAGAATTGTTATCCCTGCAACAGTTCATCCAAATGATGATATTATGCAGCTATTCAGCCTTTTTTAAAAATAAGAAAACAAGAAATGAGAATCAGATAGAGTTAAGAAGGAACTCTTTGAAGTTTTGTTTCTTTTTTATGTCTCATTCTGGTAAGATTTACAGAGGCATAAATTACATACATAAAATTCACCTTTTCTTAATGTACATTCTGAATATTGACAAACATATATAGTCATGGAACCACTGCCTCTGTGAAGGTATGAAACAGTTTCATCTCTCCCCAAATTTCCTCAATCCTCTTTTAAGTCATTGCTTCCCTCCACCTCTATCATATGTCAACAAGGGCTTGGTCTCTATGGTTTTTCCTTTTCCAGAATGTCATATAAATGCAGGCATACAATATGTAGCTTTGTGTCTGGCTTCTTTCACTTAGCATAATGCATTTGAGACCGAACAATGCTATTGTCCGTATCAGTAGTTTGTTTTTATTTTTTTCACTTAGTATTTTATGCACGCATATATCACAGTTCATTTATCCTTACACCAGTTGAAAGTCTTTTGGTTTGTTTTCAAGAATTTGGGGTGATAATTAATAAAAGCTGCTATAATATTCCAATACAATTTTTTATGAGAACATATGTTCTTTTCTCTTGAGTAAACACCCAGAAGTGTAGGAGTAGAATAGTCGACTTGTAGTTTAACTTTATAAGAAGTTGCCAACTGTTTTCCAAAGTGGCTGCACCCTTGAATTCCTTCAGCCATGCTTGATGGTATTGTCCATTAGTTTTTCTTTTTTATTTTTTTTCACTTTAGCCATTCTGATATGTATATAGTGTTATCTCATTGTGATCAATTATTAACCAGACAAATGTATTGAGTCCATGTCTCAAAATACATGTTTAATAAAAGAAAGAGATTTTGCTTTCTTTGAGGCCTCTCTATAATGCCACATTTGGTCACTGTTGCTCCCTCAGCTCACAAAAATGGCTTTTGGAGCATTCATAGCATTGTAAGCTGCAAACTAGGTTTATGCATCCTAAAGAGAATTTCTTAGGAACCAATATATATCAATAAAAAACTTGGAACTTCTGTGCATTAGCTCTTCTTTGATACTCTAGTAATAAAACAGAAGCCAGAGGCACCCTCTGTGATAGCAGAATCAGATTTCAAATCTCTGTGTGAATATTATGGGTATTAAGTGAAATGGAAACATCATCTTGAATAATACTCATCCAAGAGGACAAGCAGAGGTGTCAAATCACTAAGGCTCTGCAGAAAGCCTCGTACATCTTTATGTGTTGAGTTGAAGAATAGCTTGACCCACTATGGAAATGTTTAAACACCCCCATAAGAGAGAATAATGAAAATCATCATCCCAGCAGGACATTTCAACATTATTGGCATATTGCCAATCTTCGTTCCTTATCCCCAACATTAGGGTGGGGAAACATTACTGCTTTACACTATATTTTAGACATGATAACATTTCTCTTATAAACATGTCTTTGTGTGTCTCTAACAGATGACTTTTTAAACGTAATATGTCATTATCACACATAATAAAATAGCATAATTATTTAACATTATCTAATGCCCCATACCTGTTCAAATTTCCCTACCTGAAACATTGGATTTCATTGTTACATCTGTTAAGTCTCTTAAGTTTCCCTAATTTTTTAATATTCTACATATTTATTAAAAATATTGTATATATTCATATAGAATGTTCCTTATTACATCCTTGTGTTTTTATTAAACATATTCCTCTACCCCCATGTCTCCTCTATCTGGCAGTTAAATCTAGAGGCTTTTTTAATTGCTTTAACTACTTATAAGGATGGTAGGAGGGCAGATTTGGAGGGATTCAAAATTACACCACAATCACCATCTTTCAACATAGTAGAATACTTACCACATGTTCCCTTTTGCTTAATTTTGAGCTGTGGGATAAAGTAGAGAAACCAAAGTTATTTTCTGTTGTGTATGTGCTGAATACCAAATTCTCTAGCTTGATGCTCCACAGTCCAGTGCAGAGTAGTGTTACCTTTCCAAATTTATCCTCAATATTATCTAGCATGACTCCTTCCCTCTTACTAATTCATCCCTTGCCTTGCCTTCTCTCATTATACCTTTTAGTATTAAAAAAGCTCATTAGTTTGTCTTCAACATTTGCTCATTATTTTGTTTGTTATGATCTTCTATCATTGATGAAATTCTTTTCCTGCTCTTCAGGCAAGTAGTGTACTCCTGCTATCCTCTACTTGCCTCAAATCTCCAGCTTTGATACCCCAGCTAAACTCTTTATCCACTAAATGACTCTTTAAGTTTAAGTTTCTTTTCCTTCATTCCCCTTCTTTATTTGAAAAATTGTCCTATTGAACTTAATGACCTCAAATTTAAAATTATTTGATTAAGTGAACTAAATAAAAGAATCTGTCTTCATTGACCTGTACTGCCTGACAATCACTGTGCTGGGCATCGTTAAAAGAACTGTCTACAAACAGAACTAACTCCACACTGCGATGTGAGAAGCAGATCGTGCTATCCCTTCCAAGTAGATCCCTACTTGGTAGAATTTTAGTGAAAATATAAAATGAAGCAAGTCATTTAATGCAGTGGGGGAGTTGGCTGATTGAGAGAGAGTGGGACAGAGAGAGAGCTGATTCTGCAACAGAAGCGGCCTATCCTCAAGTCCATCAAATCCCCTTCCATCCCACCCTCCTCAGCCCGTCTAAATCCTATACATTCCTCAAAGGGTTGCTCAAGTCCTACTTTGTGAATAAAACTTACGTGAATTCTTCCATGTACACCAATGCCGTACTTGTTCACAAAATTAATGGGAAGCAATAATACTCCATCCTCTAACTGCATTTAACAACCATTATTTATTATATCTATTGCAATTAAAACTTCTACTGCTATTTTCTCATGTTCATATTGTGTCTCTCCTGCTAGTTATTGTGAATAAACAGCTGTATGTATTTTGGGGCCCACCAGAGTATGAAAGACATAACAAGCACTTAATAAACATTTGGTAAACAAAGAAAATTTTCTTTGCTGCAGAGTCTGAGAAACCCTCCCTTCATCACGGGTTGCTTAAAATAAAGCAGAGCAATAAAGTTGGCAGAACTTATTGAATATTACTGAACTAAAATATTCTAGGCAATATGAGATTTTCTTCCACATAATCATCCAGATAAAATCATCTCAGTTGATTTTAGAAAATTTTTGATTCAAGTAAATCATTGCATTATTCAAGTAAATCATTAGTCATTTGATTATTCAGTCAGTATTGCTCAGACTATGCACACATTATAGATAGAGAAGTAATAACTAACATATTCCCAATGGAATTGTTAATGGGGAAAATGCCACACAGAGTAGGGAGAGCACAAGGCTCAGTCCTCATGTTTTTACTTTGTGATAATAATGGCTATAATTCGTTGTTCATACTGCTCCAAATTTTTCATGTGTATAATCCTTTTAATTTTTAACACAACATTATGAGGTAGATACTGTTATCAAACCCATCTTACAGATGAGGATATGGAACCATGGAAAGGTTAAGCTACCTAAGCTAGGACACACAGCTTGTAAGCAGGAGACAGAGATTCAAATGTTGGCAATCAAGTTCTGCACATCACACATGTGGCCTCTGCTCCATACCTATGAAACTTTAAATAAATAGCTTTCTGTGCTTCCAAGTAAGACATAAAACAAATTGGCCCTCCCTGATTGATTGACTTTGGGGCCCCAAAATACATACACTGTTTATTCACAATAACTAGCAGGACAGACACAATATGAACATGAGAAAATAGCAGTAGAAGTTTTAATTGCAATAGATATAATAAATAATGGTTGTTAAATGCAGTTAGAGGACGGAGCATCATTGTATCCCATTAATTTTGTGAACAAGTACGGCATTGGTATACATGGAAGAATTCACATAAGGTTTATTCACAAAGATTACCTAAGACTAATTAGTACTCATACTCGTTTTTGGTAGCCATTCAGTAACTTTCTACAGTTGTAGGAAGATCAAACTACAGGTCTTGTCCCCTATAATCTCAATACTAGAGAGCGTTTTAAGTGAAAAAGATGAAGACAACAACTAGCTCCCCCAACAAACATTTATAGGAACACAAGCATGAAAACAAACATGTAATCTGGATGCTGATAAAGTCCCAAATCTCCTTTTAGGCCCTCTTGTAGTATTTGCATTAAAGCTAACTTTTTAGTCAAAACCAAATAACAAAAGCCTCCAATGAACATTTAAACAAATGACTGGATCAAAATCCTAAATTTACGAGGAAAAATCTACTGAAAGGCCTAGGTTTTTGGACTTCAAGTGCTTATATATTTCTAGCAACCCTGATACTGTATCTGGAAAACCACCCATGCCACCACAAATACATTATGTCTCATATCCATTAGGGTAAATAACTAAACCTCTGCTGTTGACTAGAGGTCAAAATAGCTGAAGGTCTTAGAGTAGCAGCCTCTCTAGAGTAACAGCTTCAGGCAAACCCCTTTGCTGGGAATACTCCCAACGATGGGACTTCGAAACTTACTGATCTGACTACCAGCCCCCTGCTCCTCACCCTCTCCTCGTCTCCAACCTCCATACCAGGGTACTAATAAACTATTAACAAATGTTTAGCACGCTCTTTAGTTCATAATTATAATATAAATTATATCAAGGTAACAACTAAAAGTATGGAATAACCATTGTGAAAAAGTTGAGTTGTTTTTTTTTATAATGGATGTTACTTTTGTACTTTCATATTATTATTACAGTTTGATATGTTGATACTTGACATTTCAGAATATTTCTTTTTTGTATCTCCTTGCTGGGTTAGAGTTACTTCCACCAGCAAATTTGTATGTAATAAGAATACGATCAGGTATTGTATTCCTTATCTGAGCCCCCCAAACAGATAATATTCATTAGAGAAATGCACAATGTAAGACAATTTGAGCTTAGATTCACCATCTACCTTCTTTTTCTAAAACCCTTTCCAGAACATCATTTATGGTTTATGCTACCATTGTGAACAACACAGCCCTGGATTACTATTGCAAATATATTTTTGTTTGGTTGGATTTATTTTTAATTAAACAAACATTAAAATTTAGTGTTTAGTCCTAGCTAACCACTATTTCTTTAGAAGTAGCCTCAGAAATTAGATATTGAGAGACATAAGTAATCAAGTACTCTCTGAATATAGGCAGATTTCCAAAATCTGTATTATGAATCGCCAAATAGGTAATTACCTACTTTAAAATGGACAGGGCAAAATTATCTTAATTAAAATTACCCTACCAAGCTTATTGCACAGAACTAATATGTACTCAAAGCCTTTCAAGTAGAAAAAAAATAAAGAAAATAGTCTCCACAATGCATTTTGTGGAATGAGCTAAGCCTTTATTCACCTGTGTTTTTCATCTTACTCCTGCACATGTGAGCCAGAAATGTGTAGGTATATTCATCCCTCACACAGGATTGAGGGTGTCTTACACTAAGCAAGAACATGAATAGATTAATATGAGAATAAATTAAACCATATTGGGTACTCATTCAAATATTTACTGAGCAAATACTATATACCAGGCATTATTGTGGTCACTGTTGATAAGTTCTCAGTCCCCACTCTCTGCGAATTGCATTTTAGTTGTTAAGTGGAAACACCTACCCTGTAAACCTATAATTTTTTCTCTCAGGTGAATATTTCAAACATATGGTAGCTAGTCAATAACTTTCTACAGTTACAGGAAGATCAAACTACAGATCTTTTCCCCTATAATCTCAATACTTGAGAGTGTTTTAAGTGAAAAAAGATGAAGACCACAACCAGCCCCATCAACAAAATTTTATAGCAATGCAAGCATGAAAACAAACATATAATCTCTTAGATGGTCTGTTTCTAAGCTGTTTCATTTCTTCTGTGTTATTTCACTAACTCTCCTCTCTCAATGGATGCTTAAGTCCATAGGTCAACTGAATTTGATCAAGTGTCTTCTATGTAAACTTGCTCTCAGTGTGCATGGAGATGCACTGTTACGTTTATTCAACAAATACTTCTTCATGCATAATGAACAAAAAGCACGTCTAAACTTGTCCTTATTATCCCAAATTCTGAGTGAGGTCCAACTTAATACAGTTTTGTTGTAATTTATTTTCAAGAGTTTATTTTATTCTTAGCCTCTGTAAAAAAGTGTCTTAGTAACTACTGTAATTTAAAATGTAGAAGTAAATTCATATTGGCAACATGATTTCACTTTAATAGGAATTAGTGCTTTCCAGTTTTTCTTAATTTTTTTTTTTGCAAGGTTCCATGATTTCTGGTGCATGGGTCTTAATTCTTAAGAATACTTCATCTATCTTTCGAGTGTAAGACAAACAAACTAAAACATAAGTAAAAGTCATTACTTTTATTGTGAGTTCTCTTTTGTCATCTTAAACATCAGCCATACCTCTGCAACCCTTTAGAATCATGGAGTGTGATTTAGTAGTATCATTTTACAGCTTAAGAAACTGAGTTGTGGACGGTTAAAACCCAGAATCTCATTCATAATATCTGCTAATATTAATTGTGAAATTCATGAAAATATTACTATAAACTTGAATAAACATTCTTATACTAAAAAAATGAACTCAGTTTTTCCAATTCTAAATGAAGCTGTTTTCATTAATACATGCCAATTTCCTTCTGAATAGATACTGCTAAGGACTTCTTTTGAATAATTTTATGTAGAAGAAAGTGTTGATGTCATCTCATCCTCAAGAGAACAGCACATTATATTTCTAATTAGGGCCACAAAAATAAGCAAGTGAAAACAAACCTCATGCAATGAAAGATAATATGTCGGGAGGGAAAAGCTAGAAAAACAATTTTTTGTAATGTTAATGAAAACAAAGGGATTACATTGTTAAACCATTTTTATGTAAATTAATAGAAGAGATTTCTTCTTGGAAATAAAGTCCATTATTAAAGAGGCTGCTAAAGCTTGTTTTATGTCCAATAACAAAATTCCAGGTCACACAGACAAATATAGTCATTAAATAAAGTACTTTGTTATTTAATATTAAAAAATGACCCTAATCAAAGTGTCATTATTAACCCATAATTTCAATTATAAAAGTCAGGATTTCTTACAGTTTTTTTTCTAAAGAAAAGATAGCTCCTAACATATGTCATTGTAACAAACAATAAGAGTTAGAAAAATACACTAATTGGCCTCAATACTTATTCTAATATCTTAAAGATAATTATTCAGGGCTAATAGTAGGTAAATTATTTTATTTAAATATTAAATTATCTGTACTTGGTTTCTGATTTTTTTTAAAAACTTTCTAAATTTTTAAATTGAAGCTGACATTGAATATTATATTAGTACAATAGTTAAACACTTATACAACTTGTGAAGTGTTCCCAATAAGTCTAGTACAACCCTGAAATCATACATAGTTACTACAATATTATTGAGTATATTACTTTTGCTGTATTTCACATCCCTGTGGTATCTTATTCTTGTGCCCAGGCACCAAAAACCACCTTTTCTTTGCCCAGTCTCCTCAAGAGTCTGTAGAAAATCTTTGTTTTTGTAATATTGACTACAGCTACCTCCATAAAATGTTTTCCTATCTTAGCTACCATATATCTGTACTACTCTTAAGAACTATCTACATTTCCAGTTCCTCTCTCTCTCTCTCTCTCTCTCGCTGGTTTGTTTCACTCTCACTTGTCCTATCTTACTTATTTCTACCACTTATGCCTCAATCTTCAACTCCCTGTACTTCTCCCCAACACTCTTTACAAGAGTCATTCAGGCCTATAGTTTTAACTATTGTCTCCAGGTTGAGTATTTTCAAAATAGACCTCTACTCTGGAGTCACCTGAGATATACCTACTTCCTTTTAGATATTTTCACTTAAATATTCACCACAGCAATTTAAATTTTATCTTCCTCCACAAATACCATTTTGCCTCTTAACTGCTCTCTTGAGCACTATCAACATCATTCTTAAAAGCTGACTTGGTGATTCTTTTGACTCATTTCCCTGCTTCCCCAGTACTTATTTTCCCTCAAAAACCTCAACCTTTCTTGACTCATTTCCCTGCCTCCCCAGTACTTATTTTCCCTCAAAAACCTCGACCTTTCTTCCTTTAAAATGTCTCTCTGGCCATCTTTTTCTTACCTTTTCCACTGCCGCTGTTTGATAAACATTTCTGCACATCAGGAATGCTGTCTGTTGTATCTCCTAAGTAACTGTCCTGAGTCATAACCTATATCAGCCTATCCTGTACAATTTTATCTGGCTGTTTTTATTTAAACAGTGCTTATATTGAATAACTTGCCTACTTACTCACCTTATTCACCTTATTGTGTGTCACCCCAAGTCTAAACCACTAGTCCACATAAACACATGCAGACATAAAGACCCACATACACATTCACACAATAGCATTTATTGTTGTATTTGGCACATATTAGATCATCAAAGATTTCAGTGAATAATACAAACACACCTTTTCTTTCTCCTGTCTTTCATATACAATTTCATCCTCTCTTCTAAAAGTATGAAAAAAGAGTGAGAAAGCTATGATATACTCTGCACTTGAGTAGTAATCATTGTGTTCATCAACTAAAACAAAATGTATATTTCTGCCGTAAATATTCTATTAGAGGATGCTATTAATATATCCAAAATAGTGAATTCTACCTAGTTTTGGAATTCTACCTCAAATAGGCCAATTTACTGAAGTCCATTCTTCCCCATCACACATACTCACATACACGCAATCACACCTTCAGCACTAGTCAGATATCTCCCATCTGGTGACATATGTCAGCAGAAACTTAATATCACTAATGGCAAAGAAATTCATAACAAATGTCTTTCATGTGATAGTCCCATTAGTAAATGAGGAATATACATTAAGCTCAAGTAATTTTTAGAAAAGTCTGAAAGTGGATCAATTCTTATGAGGTCTTACTTTTCTAAGAGAAATGGGTTCATGGTTATCAATTAGTGATGATTTTTGGATTGCCAATAACTCACATAAACCAGAAAGCAAACAATGCACAAGAAAGGAAATATTAATACCCAATGTACATATAAATATGTTTAGCCTCTCTACTGCTCAGTGACAGGCACGTTTTAAAGTAATATATTATTTTCAAATAAAAAATTCTGATGACTGAAAAAACAAACTTCAATGACTAGAAGAGCACCTTGAGACAAGCGCTCTCTGACTCTGCTAGTGGAAGTGAAACAATACAATATTAGTGCACAAGAACCCTTAAAACAGTAATACATGATGATCCTGTATGCCCCAATTTGCTCATCAAGCCTAAGCAGTAAACGTATGATGTTAAAAGTTTTTTAACATAAAAATGTTAAAAAACATAAAAATTTATGTTCCAAAATGTTCACCACAATTACTTATGCTGAATGCATTTAAATGTTAAAAATTGTCAAAACATGTGAAGGAATAGTAAATAGCTATGTGTGTGTGTGTGTGTGTGTGTGTGTGTGTATAGGTTTTAAATAAGCAGTTTGAGTAGACTTTTATGATGTAATATTAAATGAAAAATGAAGATACTTAACTGTTTATAAACCATGAAACAAAAGAAGGAAAAGTTTATAGACACAAAATATGTATACATATCTATTTTAAATATGGGAAGAAAGTTATACAAAGTGAAACCTGCTGTTATCTCTTGATTTAGATAAGTAGTTTTGTATTCTTCATATTTTGGCTTTCTGCAATGGTTCCATATCATTTTCATAAATAGAAAATATTTATTTAAATTAAAAATGAAATCAAAGTCCAAAAAAACAGTAATATTTGCATCTTTTTTGGAGAGTTCATAGAAAGTTGAGAGACAAATATCTGTAACACAGGGAAAAATGGTTCTGCTCTCAGCCCATGTTGTAAACTCTAGTTTAATCACAGTGCTCACGGTAAAGGCTGATCTTACTGCACACTGATTCTTGTGTAACCAAATTACAAATATCCCCCTAAACCTTTATGAATGTACCCAAAACATTACTTTTATATTTTAAGTTGAACACCATAAAAAAAGTTATTGTAGCTAATATTTGACGGAAATAGTAGAGAAAAAGAAAAAATGGAAACAATGGAGGGGAAGCATCTTTTTCTAAATAGAAGAAAATTATTTTATTTTCCAGCTGATTTTGTCATGAAATTTTGCTTATGTGAACATAATGTTCTAGCCATTATTTTATTTAAACTAGGCATACGATATCTTCATTAACTTCAGGTTATCAGTGCATTATATATTATTGAAAAGTAGGACATTTAATCAAGGCATACACAACATCTAATAGCTTTTTTTAATGATTTTTAAAACACATTAGTTAAGAGAATGGACTCTGAAAACAGACTGTCAGAAGATAAATTCCAGTTTTACCACTTACCACCTGTATTACTTTGAGCAACCTGCTCAGCCTTGCAGCACTCAGAATTGTCGGAAGATTAAATAACTTAAATAAGCCAAATGCTTAGAACAAAGCCAGGCCCACAGTAAGTTCTACATGAATGTTAGCTGTCATTACTATTTGCTGTTACACTCTGTATGAACCAACCTATGCTGATCATATTTACTCAGTAATGTATTAAAGGCTGATTAACTATAGGAATCTATTCAAAATAACTTGTAATTTCACAGAAGAATATATCATATGCAAATAAATTTTATATTGAACTAAAGAGAACAATCATTCAGCTCTGCCACTAATAGTATTTATTAGCAATAATTTACATATGTATTCACATATTTAGTATATTTTTAGTATTTACAAAAATTGTTCTATCTGCTTTTAGAAGTCTAAATGAAATATATTTCAAATCTAAACTTTTTAAAGTAAGCATGCCCATGTTTATAATTTTGTATTTCTAATACACAAGGGGAAAAAATCTATCTCCTGAAGAACTTTTTTCCCCCATTGAACTGGGTTCTAAAAAATGAGCCTGCAGGAAAAGTTAGAATGAAATGGGTCAAAAATAAATTTTATCCAATTCATTTCAGTCATTTTCAAAGGCCAAATAAAATAAGTCCTGAGTTAATGTTAAAAATATAGAACTATCAGAGGAGTGACAATGTACTGGAGTAGAAAAAGAAATCCACATTAAAAGAACTAAAAATACTTAACGTATGATCCCTGCCTCCAAGCTTTTGTAAAATGAATAATTTTGGAGACACATTCTTATCATAGATAAATTCCTTAAGTGATACCATAAAAAGAGAGCCACTAAGGAAAGGACTACAACCAAGGACAAAGAAAACAGTTCAACTCAAGTCTGCATGCAGATGGCTTCTGTGACAAGACTAAGAGGTTTACTTGCCGATTGACTGGATTTATTTCTTGAATTAGCCTAACGTGCTTGAGAAAGGAGAAGGAAAATGGATTTGTACCATTGCTTGCTTTCTTGTGCTTCTAGAAGTCTGCACATCCAAAGGAATTTATTATATGTTTCAGAACAGTTCATAATTTAGGTTTCAGCTTCCATCAGTAAGGTGCTATATCATTTTGTGTTAAACTTAACCTAAATGATTTTTTAGGTCGATATATCTGAAGAGGAAGCATAGCCATCAGAACTAAAGGTTCTTCTTACAACATTCATTGTATTTATTTGTTTTTAAGAAAACAGTCCATTTCTGCTCATCAGCTTTCTTCTTAGAACACATTAAGAACTGCTAATTACAGTATAAAATCTACACAATATTTTTTAAGTACATTTTTTTTATTATACCATTACACTTGTCCTATTTTTTTCTCCCCTTTATTTCCCTCCACCCTGCACCACCCTTCTTAGTTCATGTCCATGGGTAGTACATATAAGTTCTTCAGTTTCTCCACTTCCTATACTATTCTTAACCTCCCCCTGCTTATATTGTACCTACCATTTATGCTTCTTATTCCTTGTACCGTTTCCCCCATTCTTTCCCCTTCTTGTCCCTGCTGATATCCTTCCATGTGATTTCCATTTCTGTGGTTCTGTTCTTGCTCTAGTTATTTACTGAGTTTGTTTCTGTTTTTGTTTTTTAGATTCAGTCATTGATAGTTGTGGGTCTGTTGTCATTTTACTGTTCATAGTTTTGCTCTTCTTTTTCTTAGATAAATCCCTCTAACATTTCATATAATAAGGGCTTGGCGATGATGAACTCCTTTAACTTGACCTTATCTAGGGAGCACTGTATCTGCCCTTCCATTCTAAAGGATAACTTTGCTGGACAGAGTGATCTTGGATGTAGGTGCTTGTCTTTCATGACTTTGAATACTTCTTCCAGCCCCTTCTTGCCTGCAAGGTTTCTTTGGAGAAATCAGCTGATAGTCTTACACGAATTCCTTTGTAGGTAACTCCTTTTCTCTTGCTGCTTTAAAGATTCTCTCCTTATCTTTAATCTTGGGTAATGGAATTATAATGTGCCTTGATGTGTCCTTCCTTGGTCCAAATTCTTTGGGACTCTCTGAGTTTCCTGGATTTCCTGTAAGTCTACTTCCTAGGCCAGATTGAGGAAGTTCTCCTTCATTATTTGTTTAAATAAGTTTTCAATTTCTTGTTCTTCCTCTTCCCCTTCTGGCATCCCTATGATTCAGATGTTGGAACATTTAAAGTTGTCCCAGAGGTTTCTAAGCCTCTCCTCATTTTTTTGAATTCTTGTTCCTTCACTCTGTTCTGGCTGAATGTTTATCTCTTCCTTCTCCTCCAAGTCGTTGATCTGAGTCCCGAGTTCCTTCCTTTTATTGTTGGTTCCCTGTGCACTTTTCTTTATTTCATTTTGCAGAGCCTTCACTTTTTCCTCCATTTTTCAACTGACCTCAACCATCTCTGTGAGCATCCAGACTACCAGTGTTTTGAACTGTGCATTTGATAGGTTGGCTATCTGTTCATCGCTTAGTTCTGTTTTTGGAGTTTTGATCTGTTCTTTCATTTGGGCCATATTTCTTTGTTTCAGCATGCCTGTTATATTCAGAGGGAGAGAACCTTAGGTATTCCCTAGGGTGGAGCAACCAAGGTTGCTGGGTTATGATGTTGTGCATGGGGAAGGGGTCCGAAAAGGAAAGTGCCACTTGCTCTGGCTTTCAGTCATTTCTGCTACCCACAAGCAAATTGGGCTCTGCTGGTGCTGATTCCAAGGTGGGTGGGTTTGTGTACCTTCTAGGATCCCGTGGGTTCTCTCCAATAAACACTCTGTGAGGATGGGAGTTTCTCCCACTGCCACAACCCCCACAGATTTTATAGCCAGAGGTTTTGAGGCTTTCTTTTCCCCCACTGGAGCCGTAGGTTTCATGGTCTGTCTTGCTCCCCTGTTCTTCCTCCTGCTTTATCTTCACACAAATGTGGGACCAGCCAGTTGCCAGCCACCACCTTGCTATGTGTCCTCTCTGCCCCACCTACCAGTCTAGATGAATGTGTCTTCTTCAACTCCTTGGTTGTCCTACTTCCATATAGTCCAATTTTCTGGCAGTTCTGGTTGTTTTTGTTTTTAAATTTGTGGTTGTCCTTCTTTTGCCTGTGGGAAGAGGTAAAGTATATCTTCCTACGCCTCCATCTTGGCCATAAGTTTTGTTGGGTTTCAATATGGAAGTATGATTCTTTTAAAAAAAATTTTAATCCTTACTCAAGGATATTTTTCTATTGATTTTAGAGAAAGAGGAAGTGTATATGGGTGGGGAGTGGGAGAGAAACATCAATGTGAGAAACAAACGATTGGTTGCCTCCTTATGCACCCCAACCAGGGATCCAACCTGCAACCTACATATGTGCCTTGACAGGGAATCCAACACCCAACTTTTTAGTGTACAAGATGACATTCCAACCAACTAAGCCACCCAGCCAGGGCTAAACTCTACTCAATATTTGGTATTAGAATGATAAGTTACTCATTTCACTTTGATAAAAATTATTTTATTTAATTATTTTGTTTTTATTATATTGTTGCCATTACTGCTTAAAATCAACTTTCAAAATACACAATACATTTTTTTAACTGATATTCTATATTAAGTAGCACACAAATATGCTGAACATATGTTTAGTGTAGAGATTGCCTACCATTATTTTAAAATATATTTACAGTTGAAAGAGGTTCATTTGAAATTTTAAAACATTGGTCTTTGAATTCAGATAGACTCAAATATACCACTGATTAATGTCATGAGTTAATTTCTTTGAACCTCTCTTTTTTCACATGTAAAAAAACCATTGATAATACTTGGTTTATATAGTTATAATAAAGATAAGATTAAGAAAGTATACAAAATAAATAATGTTTCCTAAACACAAAAGAGAAATATAAACAATGCCTTCTTTTAAAGAGACAGGTGTACTTGAACAGTAAAAAATTGAAATTTTTGATATTACTACAGGAAAATGTAATTATTATCTATGAGATAAGAGAGAAAAATTATGAATTGAGGAGATTTGCCACTACATCAGAAGATTTTCCTCTATCTACCTGAAAAATTATCATCAGTTAAAACTCCTAATGAAAGATTATGTTTTTCACCAGTCTATCTCAAAGCAGGAATATCAAATGAATTTTTTATAATGAAAAGAAGGTTATGTTAATTTTGGCCATCTAGTTATTACTAGTTATATATGACAACATTATATGTGATGGAAATCACCCAAGGTATTAAATAACTCACAATAAAAACAGACTAGAGAAAAAAATGACTTTTAAAAAAAAGAAAAATTGTATCACATCAAATAGATTTGTCCACAGTGTGTTACAGCGTACTAGAACATGGTATGGTTCAACTCACTGCAAGTGAGGTTAATTGATGACTCACTTCAATAATCTGAAATGTCAGCCCTAGTGTGTATCCCTATCTAGAGATATTATACTCTCTTCTCGAAGTCACATTATGAGCCAAAAACATAATGTGTACTGGCTGGTGATTTGCATGCGAATAGCCACAAAAAAAGAGCTTCTGAGTATAAGTAGTCCTGTATGTTGTGAAAATTAGGAGGAAAATAAATAAAATATTTGGCAATATTTATAGTCTAAACACATGGTAATTGCTGCACATGAACAATAATCCAGAAGAGGAAAATGGTGAACTTGCAGAGAGGAATTAAATAGATTGGCAAAATGGAAATAATTTAGAAACATTTTATCCCAGGAGGTAGAAAATTGGTGATAAAGACAACGGTTCTGGAGTGTTTTGTTTTTTCCTGTCCTATCCTTTAGGTAGTATTTTCATTCTTTTAAAAATGAAGTAAGAATCATACTTAAATGTTATATTTGAATACCATTCTGGAAGTGTGGGAGAACCCATTTATGATGATTAAAGTGGTGATTTCAGGAATGAATTGCCAGGAAAATATTTGCTTAAGAATAAAAGTCATTTTGGGCCAAAAAACAGAGAGAAGGACTTAACTTTTGAGGCCTATAGAAAGAAACAAATGAAAGTTTAGAATCTATATGTTTACAATTTTTAAAAAACAGCTAATGTGTGGAATTTGGAACAAAGCTAGAAAACACAATAAAACGAAAGTTCAAATAAATTCTATAATGAGAAATTGGGATACGTACATTTGATTTAAACAGTATTCAGTGCTGAGTCAATCAAATCATATGTGCAATTTGTTAAGTGCATAGTAATAGTTTATCCTTTTAAACTCTTCTCCCTATACATGTGAAACTATTAGATTCAATGTATTAATTTGATTATAAAATATCTCTATTTTCACTGCCATTTGTGGCTTTTTACTATTTTCATTTGTTGACCAGTTTTTTACTTACTTTGTCCATAATGAATTACAAATTTTCTTACTCAGACTGAATTAATATTAAGACTTTTAAAAAGTGATCTACCTTTTGCTCTGGTAAGATTGACTGATTCAGGAGAGTCAACAGAAAACCAATGGAAAGAAAAGAAATTTCAAACATTAAAAGAACCAATTAGCTTAATGTTATTTTTCAATTTAGTATATTTCTTATTGCAAGCATATTCTATTTTCCAAGTTTGTAGTAAGTAAGAAAAGCAAATAATCACATTACCTTCTTTCATAATATTTTATATACCATGTATAGTCACATTATCACATTTAGTCTTCAAAAAATCCTATAAGTAAGCAAGCAGGAGAAGAAGAAATTGAAGGTGAGAAATGTAATTATGTGTGCCCAGCACTATCTCCTTTGGCCATATGGTTTTCTAAATTAGCTATTACTTCTTCATTAATAGAGAATATAAGCCCTGGGTTGCTGCATGTAGTTCTGCCACTTTGGTGCTCCACAGTTTCCCACTGTAGTGGATATCTTGCAAGTATTCCCATAATTTTTTTCACAATTTTTAAAACCAAAATTCAATGGTTCCATGGAACTGCTTTAAAAAATGTAAACATTTGACTTTACTAAATGATACCTGCTCAGAAATATTCAAACAAAAGAAATGAGTCATATGACAGCATATGCTTTGGAATAATTTTGAGCACACTAATAAGTCTCCACTATTTAATGTGTAGACA
This sequence comes from Pteronotus mesoamericanus, assembly GCF_021234165.1. NCBI lineage: Eukaryota > Metazoa > Chordata > Mammalia > Chiroptera > Mormoopidae > Pteronotus > Pteronotus mesoamericanus. The sequence goes on along the minus strand of NW_026555245.1, from coordinate 24,545,401 downwards.
TTGCCCCTACATTAACAACTTTCCTTACAAAAATATAAGCAGTGAGGTCAGTAGTTATAAAAAATATTTCTATTAGTGCAGCTGTTTATTAAGTACCCAGCACAGAAATATGTGCTCCATAAAGAGCAAAATATATTTTATATTTTATAAACTGATTTGCTTGACAAATAATTCACATGTTAGATCAGGATTTTGAAAGAACTCAGCTCTTGATAATAAAAGAATAGGAAATTCCATTAGTGAGTTGATGGAGACAAGTAATTCAGCATGCTGCTAGAACATTATGGAGCTCTCAGCTCTGACTCCTAGGAGATCTATGCTTATAATACTGAGGTTGATGTCAATGTCAGTTTTATACCCATTTTCTCCATACAAATCCACACAATGGAATTTTGGCCTACAAAAACCCATATGTTATCAGTTCATGGTCTCTTTTATTTCCTGTTTGGATCCACCCTTTGCCCTGTATGTTTTATAAATCTACACCATGAGTCCCCTGAGATCTGCTTTGAGGAATAGCTATAAGCAGAGAATTCACCTTCATAAGGTTTAGTCTTTGTGATTGTCTGTTAGTCAAGGAGGGGACTTGGGGCTACATATATTTAAGATGATGTTGCTCAGTCTCTTCTTAATGGAATGCCAGAGCCATTTTCTCTAATGAAAAAACGTCCTTTGTTTGGGAAAACATAACTCTCAATTCGTCTACAGGGACTTTCCTTAGATAATTTTAATATTCTTTAGAATGTTGATAAAATTTCTAGAAACCTGATGTTGCTTTCCAATAGACTTTATGTCATGATGTTATTATCTGTTAGATTTATTCTCCAGTCCTTTAGGAATACTTTAGAGAATGCCTGGATATTTCAGAATAATTTCATTAGCTGTAAAGGCTTTCAAAAGTTATATAAAACTAATTTTGAAAAATGATTTTTTTGAATTTAAAGGACTTTAGGCTTATCTTGTGTATGCTTGTACATGGGCAACTGAACTTCTTTTAACCTTTAAAAAGAAACAAACAAAATGAATTACAAGTCTGGGTTTGTTGCCAAAGTTCAGATTTTCAACTTCACAAGAACTTATAATCTAAAGTAACCACAACTATAAACATAAGAAATAAAAAAGAAGAAAGACGACAGCCTCAGTGGATTAAAATTAATGTCATTCAAAGCCAGCTCTAAATAACTACATGCACAATGCACTGCAAAGGAGTAGATTTGTCTGGAATATTTAGCGAGCAGTATAGGTGAGCAAGCAAGACATATTAGCTTTTGTTTCTCCCCAATCAGAAACTTTTCACTTTCTGAGCCTCATTTACCAGATCATTTAAGGTTCAATGTGGCAACAACTCTTCCATTTCTCCTTGTATCTCTCGCTCCAATCAGAGCTGCCACCTAAGGCTGTGCAGGTTATACCCTGTGCCAGGCACAAGCGAAGACAGGAGGTATGGTGAAGTATGGCTAAACTCCAGTCGCTGGTGCACCCCCCAAGCCTCCACCTTTGATCAGGCCTCTGTGGGTACACCTGGACATTTCACCAATTAATGCCAATGGGTCTGGGGCTGCCTAAACAGGGCGCCTGTCTCAATTTTGTACAAAGACAAAGGTCTTTCCTAAAGACCTGACTCCATATACCTAAATTTCCCTCTACAGTTTCTCATTCATTCATTCAGTGGATATTAATGGAAAGCCCCTATGTGAAGCTACCAGGCTAAACTTTATGGAAGGTACAAAAGTGAATTCTCCAGAGGTGAATATTTACAGTTTAGAAATGATAAGGAATTTATACAGCAATACCGTAACACAAACAAAAGGTAAATTGTCTATGAAAGATGGGGTCCATGCATCAGCTACCATTACCCTCTCTTTCTAATTCAAAACATTCAACTCAAGCTCTGTTCCCACACCATGTAGGAATTTCAAGAATACCCTTTTATGCCCCAAATTTAAGTTAATTACTAAGAATTTGTGACCTTAAATTCTCTATTGCCTCCCAGTTTCTGCCTCTCTGGATTTCATCTCATACATGTCTCATTTCCTAGATCTGCTCCCTTCCCCCTGCATCATGCCATACCTTTCCTTTTTTTATGTTAAAACAAAATAATACAAAATACCTAAAGCATTTATTGGTCTAGAAAACAACAATGTAAACAACTTAAAATTGAATATTAGCTACTTATACCTAAGAATATTTTACTGGCCAATTTTCTCTGTGGGACCCCTGCTATGTTACATCCTCCTGCTCATTTTCTCCCTCCCTGAATTCTTTCTCTGCCTCAAATGTTTCTTCACTTCTTTGATAAATTGGTTTAAATCTCCCCTTAATATCTCCTTCCAAGACATGCCTTGGAAACCTCACTTTCTATCTAAGTAGCCCACTAAAAAATTTTCCTTCCTAAGAGACAATAAAATAAGTTTTTCACCTTGTTACAGAGTAGTAGAGATGAGTGTTTTGTGACTTTTAAAAAGAATAAAGTTTCTTTGGGATGGCATTTAAACAGGACCTTGAGAATTCAAAAGGATGAGAACTTTTCAAAGAGAATTGATAGCCTGATCAAGGGTACTTAGAACCCTTATAGGAAAAAGCCGATGGTTTAGATAAAATGGAGTGTAGACTAACTAATAGAGGAAGAGAGCTAGAATGAGAAAAATGAGGTATACAAGGTAGAAGCAGATCATAAACAGTGATATATTCTAGGTCAGATCTTTAGAAAAGTCTGGAAGCTTTTAAAGTATCTTAATTAGGGAGTGAGATGATCCAGTTTTCATTTTTGAACTATGAGTCTAACAAGTGAGCGGGAGAAATTTTGTCAAAGGTTAAAATTTGAGGAAGAGAGACTAGTCAAGTAAACCAGTGCAGAGGCCCAAGTGATTTACGTTGCTGGAGCAATGGAGAGGAGGGACAGAGACATTTCCAGTGTAGAATCAACAAGACTTGGTTACTGATCATTTATGGATGATGAGGAAGACATGTAGTAGAAGTTCTGTCAGGAGAAGCATGCTCGTAAAGTGAGAAAAATAGCTCATTCTCATTGTTGGATGCTTTTTTTTTTTAGACCCAGTGGCCATCTAGGCAGGGATATCCAGCAGTCAAGTGGAGAGGTAGAACTGAAGTTTGGAAAAAAAGTTAGGTATAGAGATAAAAATGGGAACATTATCTCCATAGTAAACATTTTTGCTTTCATCTTTACAAGCAAATAAAGAGTCATGTTCTAAGCACTCCACAAAATCAACAGTATCCTCTTCTAATTAAAGCAAAAGAATGGGAATACTCTTCAATCCCAATACTCTAGGAAAATCATATTTGGCTACTAAAATTCAGGCTGTGGGTAGGATGTCAGCAAAATATAGATCAAATATTATCCATGGTTAGACTTTTCCAGTACAAGAAAAGGAATAGCATATGTTTAAAACTGAATGAGACACAACATTTCTTTACACTGACCATCTTATACAATTGTTTTAAGTCTGGGAACTACTTGATACAGCCCAGATTAAACTAATTGTTTTGGCAGTGGGAATGATCTTCATATGCATGCTTTTACATTTTATTTATGAAAAGACTAGCTAAAATGCACTACAAATTATTATCACTCAAATAGTCATTTTGCATATTAACTTGGCACTGCAAAACAGCATATGGAACCTAGTGTTTGATGGTGATTACTTAGGCATAATTGGAAATATGAATTAGATCCTAGTTCAATCATGAACTAATTTACTTAATCCAACAACATTTCTCAAGCACTTACTATGCGCAAAACACTGTTCTAATTTCTATGGAAATATTTAAATCTAATACCAGTGATTACCCTGGCTCTCAAAGAATTTAACCCAACAATATAGCGAGAGTAATCTAAATAGAACAAAAACAAGTCAGGGTTTAGAAAGAGAGAGAGTTGAACTGAAATGAGATTTAAAGACATTCATATAAATCCTGCATTTATGGAAACTGTTCTGAAAAAAATAATACTTATTTGTATCCTGAGAAAATAGTTGAAAATGAGGCAAAAGTTTATCTCATTAATTTTTATAATGGCAAATTGGAAGCATACTGAATGTACAACTGCAGAGGATTGTTGGAATTTGGCATATCTAAGTAACAGATTATTAAACAACCATTGAAAATCATGATTTTGAAGCTCAAGTGTTATGATGTAATACTAATTAAAAAGTAAGTGTAGACATAATTTATAATTTGATATCAATTTTAGATGTATATTTGTATGTTCTTTTCTTTTTTATTTTATTTTTTATTAATTAATTTATTTTTTCAAATATATTTGTCTCTGCCTACCCCCCACCACTTTCCCTTGCCCCCTCCCTCCCTCCCTCAATTCTTCCCCTTCAGTTTTGTCCATGAGTCCTTGCTATATGTTCCTTGACTTTCCCCTTCCCTTCCTTTTCCCCCGCCCCCACTCCCTCCTTCCCTCTTGTCTCTGTTGGTTTCTTTTCCTTTCAGTGTTGCTGGTCTTATTTTCCTTGCCTCTTTGTATTGTTGGTTAGTTTCTATTTATAAGTGAGATTGTATGGTATTTGTCTTTCACCCCCTGGCTTATTTCGCTTAGCATAACGCTTTCCAGTTCCATCCATGCTGTCGCGAAGTTTCGTAGTTCTTTTTTTCTTTCTGCTGCGTAGTATTCCATTATGTAAATGTACCATAATTTTTGATCCAATCATCTACTGATGGGCAATTAGGTTGCTTCTAACACTTGGCTATTGGAAATTGTGCTGCTATGAACATTGGGGTGCATAGGTTCTTTTGAATTGGCGTTTTGGGATTCTTTGGGTATAGTCCCAGCAGGGGAATCCCTGGATCAAAAGGCAGTTCCATTTTCAGCTTTTTGAGGAAATTCCATACTGCTTTTCACAGTGGCTGCACCAGTCTGCATTCCCATCAGCAGTGTACTAGGGTTCCCTTTTCTCCACAGCCTCGCCAGCACCTGTTGTTTGTTGATCTGTTTATGATGGCCATTCTGACCGGTATGAGGTGGTACCTCATGGTGGTTTTGATCTGCATTTCTCTGATGGCTAGTGATGCTGAGCATCCTTTCAAATGTCTCTGGGCCCTCTGTATCTCCTCCTTGGAAAAGCATCTGCCCAGGTCCTTTGCCCATTTTTTGATTGGATCGTTTGTCTTCTTGGAGTGGAGTCGACTGAGTTCTTTACATATCTTGGAGATCAAACCTCTATCTGATGTATCAGTAGCAAATATATTTTTCCATAGAGTTGGCTCCCTTTTCATTTTGCTGATGTTTTCTTTAGCCATACAGAAGCTTCTTATTTTTATGAGGTCCCACTTGTTTATTCTTCCCTTTATGTCCCTTGCTTTAGGAGACGTATCAGTGAAAAAATTGCTGCGTGGGATATCTGAGAGTTTCCTGCCAATGTTCTCCTCTAGGACTTTGATGGTGTTGCGACTTATATTTAAGTCTTTTATCCATCTTGAGTTTATTTTTGTGTATGGTGTCAGCTGATGATCCAATTTCAATTTTTTGCAAGTAGCCATCCAGCTCTCCCAGCACCATTTGTTGAAGAGGTTATTATTGCTCCATTTTATGCTTCTGCCCCCTTTGTCAAATATTAGATGCCCATATAGACCTGGGCTTATTTCTGGGCTTTCTATTCTGTTCCACTGGTCTATGGGTCTGTTCTTGTGCCAGTACCAGATTATTTTGAGTATAGTGGCTTTGCAGTAGAGTTTGATGTCCAGTATTGTGATCCCTCCTACTTTGTGTTTCTTTCTCAAAATTGCTGAGGCTATTCGGGGTCATTTACGGTTGCATATAAATTTTTGAAATGTCTGTTCTATTTCTGTGAAATATGTCATTGGTATCTTAATAGGGATTGCATTGAATCTATAAATTGCTTTTGGTAGTATGGACATTTTGATGCTATTAATTCTTCCAATCCATAAGCACGGTATATGCTTCCATTTATTTGTTTCTTCCTTAATTTCTTTCTTCAATGTTGTATAGTTTTCTGCATAAAGGTCTTTTACCTCTTTGGTTAAATTTATTCCTAGGTACTTTATTTTTCTTCTTACTATATCGAATCTTATTTTTTTTTTCCTGATTTCTTCTTCTATTTCATTGCTGGTGTACAAAAATGCCTTTGATTTCTGAATATTGTCTTTGTATCCTGCTGTTTTGCCAAATTCACTTATTAGGTTGAGGAGTTTTTTGGTAGAGTCTACAGGGTTCTCTGAGTACACTATCATGTCATCTGCAAACAATGATAGTTTTACTTCCTCCTTTCCTATTTGGATGCCTTTTATCTCTTTCTCTTGTCTGACCTCTGTGGCTAAGACTTCCAATACGATGTTGAAAAGAAGCGGTGAGAGGGGACATCCTTGTCGTGTTCCCGATCTTAGTGGGAAAGCTTTTAGTTTTTGCCCATTGAGTATGATGTTGGCTGTACGTTTTTCATATATGGCCTTTATTACATTGAGAAATGCCCCATTTATTCCCATTTTGCTGAATATTTTGATCATAAATGGGTGCTGTATCTTATCGAATGCTTTTTCTGCATCTGTCAAGATGATCATGTGGTTTTTGTCTTTTCTTTTATTTATCTGATGTATTATGCTTATTGACTTGCGTATATTGAACCATCCCTGCATCCCTGGGAAGAATCCCACTTGATCATGGTGGATAATCTTTTTAATGTATTGCTGGATCCAGTTTGTCAATATTTTGTTGAGGATTTTAGCATCTATGTTCATCAGCAAAATTGGCCTGTAGTTTTCCTTCTTTGTAGAGTCTTTATCTGCTTTTGGGATCAGGGTGATGCTGGCCTCATAGAAAGAGTCTGGGAGTCTTCCCTCCTCTTGGAATTTTTGGAATAGTCTGAGAAGGACAGGGGTTAGTTCTTCCTTAAATGTTTTGTAAAATTCTCCTGTGAAACTATCTGGCCCTGGGCTTTTGTGTGCCGGGAGTTTCTTGATGACTGCTTCAATTTCCCCAGCTGTTATCGGTCTGTTCAAGCTTTCTGTTTCTTCCTCCTTCAGTGTTGGAAGATTATACTTTTCTAAAAATGTGTCCATTTCATCAAGGTTTTCAAATTTCTTGGCATATAATTGTTCATAGTAGTTTCTGACAATCCTTTTTATTTCTGTGGTATCAGTTGTTATTTCTCCTCTTTCATTTCTGATATTATTAATTTGGGTCTTCTCCCTTTTTTTCTTGACGGGTCTGCTTAAAGGCTTGTCGATTTTATTTATCTTTTCAAAGAACCAGCTCCTTGATTGGTTGATCCTCTGAATTGTTCTTTTTGTCTCTATGTCATTCAGTTCTGCTCTAATCTTGACTATTTCCTTCCTTCTACTTGCTCTGGGATTTATTTGTTGTTGTTTCTCCAGTTCTTGAAGTTGCAGTGTTAGGTCTTTTATTTGAAATGTTTCTTTCTTTTGTAGGTAAGCTGTATTGCTATGAACTTCCCTCTCAGGACCACCTTTGCTGTGTTCCATAGGTTTTGGACTGTTGTCTGTTCATTTTCATTTGTTTCCAGAAATTGTTTGATTTCTTATCTCATTATTGACCCATTCATTGTTTAATAGCCTACTGTTCAGTCTCCATGAGTTTGCAAGTTTTTGAAGTTTCTCTTTGAGGTTGATTTCCAGTTTCAAGGCCTTGTGGTCTGAGAAAAAGTTTGGTATTATTTCAATTTTCCTGAATTTGCTGAGGTTTGCTTTGTGTCCTATCATGTGTTCTATCTTTGAAAAACTGCCATGAGCATTTGAAAAGAATGTGTATTTTTCTTCTTTGGGATGTAAGGTTCTATATAGGTCAGTTAAATCTCTTTGATTCAGTGTGTCTTTCAGCGCCACAATATGTTTATTAATGTTTTGTTTGGAAGATCTGTCCATTTTTGACAGTGGGGTGTTGAAATCCCCTACTATCAGTGTGTTGCTGTCTATATCTTTTTTGAAGTGATCCAACAATTTCCTTATTTACTTGGGGGCTCCTATATTGGGAGCATATAAGTTTACAATGTTGATGTCTTCTTGATAGATTCTTCCTTTAAGTATTATAAAGTGCCCCTCTGGGTCTCTTTTTATGGCCTTTGTTTTGAAATCTACTTTGTCTGATACAAATATGGCAACCCCTGCCTTTGTCTCTTGCCCATTTGCGTGGAATATTTTTTTCCATTCCTTTACTTTCAATCTGTGTAGGTCTTTTGCTCTGAGGTGGGTCTCTTGTAGGAAGCATATGTGTGGGTCATGTTTTCTAATCCATTCAGCTACCCTGTGTCCTCTTGATTGGGGCATTTAGTCCAATTACATTGAGAGTTATTTCTGATAGAAACTTATTCATTTTTTCTCTTTGTACCTGTGTTTTTCTCTTTCTCACTCTTTTATTTCATCTTCTTAAACCAGTCCCTTTAGCATATCTTGGAGTGCTGGTTTGGTAGAGATGTATTATTTTAGCCTTCTCCTGTCTGGGAAACCCTGTATTTCCCCTTCTATTTTAATTGAGAGCCTTGCTGGGTAGAGCAGTCTTGGTTGTAGGCCCTTGCTTTTCATGACTTGGAATATTTGTTGCCATTCCCTTCTGGCTTGTAGTGTTTCTGTTGAGAAGTCAGCTCCTAGGCGTATCGGGGCCCCCTTGTATGTTACTTTCTCCTTCTCCCTTGCTGCCTTGAGGATTCTCTCTTTGTCTTTGATAGTTGCCATTTTAATGATGATGTGCCTCGGAGTGGACCTCCTTGAGTCCCTCTTGAGTGGGGTCCTCTGTGCCTCCTGGATCCATGAGAGCCTTTCTCTCCTCAAATTAGGGAAATTTTCCATCATTACTTTTTCGAGGAGGTTCTCTATCCCTTGCTCCTCTTCTTCTTCTGGTATCCCTATTATGTGGATATTATTATGTGGAAATGCAGGTTGTCCTGCATTTCCCTAAATGCCTCTTTATTCTTTTTGAGTCTTTTTTCCATTTCTTGTTCTTTCTGGGAGCTTTTTTCTACCTTATCCTCCATCTCACTGATTCGATCCTTGGCTACATCCAGCCTGCTTTGGATTCCTTCTACTGTATTCTTCAATTCAGAAACGGTATTCTTCGTATCCTCTTGGGTCTTCTTGATAGTTTCTATGTCCTTTTCCAGGTTGCTATAATTTGCTGTAAGATCCTGATAGTTTCTCTACAGTTTCTCATAGTTATCTTTGAGCTGGCTGAGTTCATTGAGCTTTCTTAGAGCCATTGTTTTGAATTCAATATCTGATAGTTCCCTTGCCTCTATTTCATTTAGCTCTCTCTGTGGGGTGTCCCCATTCCCACTCATTTGGGGGGAACTTATTTTTCTTCCCATTTTTGTGAGAGTCTGTGAAGTAATTTACTTATTTATTTATTTATTTTTGCTTCTTCTTCAATTGGGCCATCTAGATTTCCTGACTTTGTGGATTAAACCTCTATGGTAGTAGGCGGGTCTTTTTATTTATTTATTTATTTATTTTTCCCTTTACTTTTCTTTCTGGGCTTGTCTCTGATGATGTCAGTTGTTGAGCCTATATGACCTTGGGTCGTTTGTTTGAACCTACCAGGAGTCTACTGTCTGTGTCTGACTCCTGCGTAGGGCAGCTCTGTGACCCCTTCGGCCAGGGATCCACTATTTCTTTAGATCGCTCTGCACTCTCCTGCCGGCTCCTTGATTGCACTCTCTGGCCCGGCAGGATCCCCCACCAGCCTGGGCTCGCATGTGCTTGCCCCAGACCAGGGGGCTTCTTCGCGACCTCGTGTACTCATCTGGCCCCCCAGGCCCGCGGGCACCCCGGCACTGGTCAGTTTAGGGTCTTCTATTGTGTGCTTTCCCTGCTTTAGGCTCTTTGGATGCGTTGCTTGCCCTCGCCAAATGGAGACTACGGAAATGGGAGGAAGTCAGCTCCAGGACTCTCCGGTTAATCCTATCCACAGTCTCTCCTCCAGGGACTCTGAGCAGCTCTGTGACCCCTTCGCCCGGGATCCACTATTTCTGCGGCCTGCTCTGCACTCACAGCCCGCGCGGGTTGATTTACACCTGCGCTAGCCGATCTGCGCACTCCCTCGCAGGCCCCATCGGTACCAACCTGTGGGAGGCCTTGCCAGCCCGCGCGAGCCCTCACCAGCCCGCGGGGGTCCACACACACACTCTCCAACTCTCGCTGGCCACTTGTATGTTCTTTTCAATATACTCTTCTACAGTTTTCTTCAAGGAAGATATAAGACCTTCACAATTTTTTAAAGATATCTAAAAAAGATCGGTTATATATTCATCCAAAATGTTTATTATACTGGATAAATACATACATCAAACTAAGTAATTTTCTAGGTCTTAATTTCAGCTTTATATTTTTTGTAGGTTTAAAAACCTACTTTTTTTTTCTGAGATTGTCATTAAAATAACATTAATTTTACATTTAAAATATCTGAATGCAATGACTATTTTGACTATCTATTTTGTAATTAAATAGATTTACTTAAGGTAGAGCTTTATTTTGGAATTATTCATATAAATTTAATTGATCTTTTGTTTTTCTCTAAATTGAACATACCTGGTTTACACAATTTACCGAATATCCCTTGGCCTCCATTTTTTCACCTGAAAGGCAGAGTTGAGAGCACTTAGCACCATTCTTAAAACAGAATGATTGCTCGGTAACTTTTACAATCATCATCGTCATCATCATGATTTACCTTGTGGTGTTTTTTGTTGACTAAGTACTTTATACAGACAAAGTAGATATGTATTTATACACATAGAATGTAAGTCCATTTCTTTCATCAGTTTTCCTAGGGAGCTGCTTTAAATGGCCCCCAAAATTCTCACTTGGTACACAGCATATGTCATTATACAGGCACTTCTCCTGTGTGCATCTTTATCCTTGTAATGTGATTGTAAATCTGGTTATATGTGGCACTAAGTAAGCAGAGGATGAAAAGGGACTAGTAATGAAAGCAATGTATGTGGTCAATCAGGCAAGCCAATGAAGGGAAATGGCTGTTTTCCAACTGATGGCTTACAGGTGCATCCTGAAAATAGCCCCTCCAATCTTGGAAAAGTGAATATTGTAGTAATAGGGACCTAAGAAAAAAGGCAATTTCCTTGATATGAGTCATGATAGGCATATCTCCCACTAATTGCTTTCTGCTTTTTTGAGTATTTTTTTTCCCTAGGAGTAGTCAATGAAGAATAATATGCCTGCAAACTAAAGCAGAAAAACACAAATTCCATTTACTAGTTTATTAAAGATTTCTAAAAAACTGATCCATCCAAAAACAAGTTAACTGAAATAGGAATGTGTTTCCTAGTTGGATGTTATCACCATTTTATCTGTAGCACAAGATGGGGTAAAGGTATGTTTACAGTTGTTCATATGGAAAATAAAACAATAATAATATAAGAATAAACTGTTTCACATACTCACAACTGTAAACCTGCTTTTGCCCCACCCTGTACATATATATATAGTTTTAGTTATTGTTGCTCAGTTACAGTTTTCCTGCCCTTTTCCTCATTGCTCTCACCCACACCATCCCCCCATATATATTTATTTCTCAAGATAGTATGCTAGTATTAGTAGATTTTTATTCATTAAATCTTTTTGGGAAATTTGCAAAATAAAATAGAAGTCTGAACTTGATTGTAAAGCATCACTGTAAGTTTTAAACTTATCATAGTCTCAGGGTCCTTAGTCATATAAAGAAAATCATTTTCATCCATGAAGCCTTGCTGTAAGAAGTAGATGAGTAATGTATACTAATATAAAGATCATTAACTACCAGTTAGTCTTCAATAAATATTTATATCTAGCTTCTTTTTTCTTTTTTTATCCTTTCCTTTCTCTCTTTTCTTTCCTTCCATCCTTCCTTATTTTATTCACTCAGCATTAATTCTCCCTAATTGTGAATGTTATAGATTAATAAAAATATATAATATATATATATCTTAATTTAAATGTCTTCATTACTATTGAGGGAAAATCCTTTAAATCATAATATGTTTTCTTCATTATATATTTTTTGCCATTCTTTTATATGTTATGCACCTCTAATAGAATTGTTGACAAGTGGCTTTAGGATATACTATCAGTGGTCCTCAGCTATAATTTGCTTTAGGATCTATTATCAGTGGTCCTCAGATAAAATTTTAACATCCATTCAACATGCATTTATTGAATACCAGGTACTGTATTGGTCTACTGAAAGAGACAGGCATGTCAAGAACACATGGATAGATATACTAATTAGCTTGACTGAGAACTATCAGTTTTGGTATATATGTACATCAAAACATGTCGTGTACCTTAAATGTATGTATATATACTTTTTATTTTAAAGACAATGAAACCACTTTGAAAAGTAAAAAAATGCGTAAAATAAAGTATAATTAATACTATTAGAGAAGTATACGGGGGGGTCTGTTAGTCTTTGGGTGAGATAATGCCGTCAGAACTGTCTCCTGTGTTATTTCATGTTAGGCCAGTTAAGTATCTTTTTGCTTGTTTTTCTAAACCAGCTTGCCACATAATTGTATGTTGTTTAATATAATTGCATTTTATTTGAATTTCTTAAAAAAGGTTTGCAAGGCAATATTTTGTTTGACTCAATTCTGATATAAAATAAAATGAAAAATTAACTTTAATAAACTAGTAGTCAAGGGGATAATGTTTTAATCCCACCTCCATCACTTGCAAGTTGTGTGACTTTGAAAGTTGCTTTTTTCTCAGGCCTTATTTTCTTATCTGTAAAATGGGAATATTAATAGTACTTACTTCTTAGATTTTTATGAGGACTAAATGAGATAATATACCTAAAATTCTTGCCACGTAGTAAATGTTCACTACAGGTGTAGCCATTATTAATATTATTGTTGTTGGACTTCAACATCTGTTATCTCATTAGTGCCATTAGCTTTGATGGTTGCCCCATGAAAATTAGTCAAAGAAGAAAACTGCTATAGTTTGCTGCTGACGTCTAAAAATATAGTCTCAAGATTTTCAATAATTACGGATCATATTCCCTGAGCTTTTAGTTTGCACCAGATGCTATCCAAAATATTTACATATATCAACTTACTTAATACTCATAATAGTCTGTGAAGTCAGCATTATTGTCTTTACCATCTCACAAACAAAATAAGATACAAAGAAATTAAGTAACTACAGGAGCCATATTCTGAAATCAAGCCATCCAACCTAAAGCCTATGTACTTATCCGCTGTACTATAATATATAGACGTGTTCGGCAGAGAGAGTTGAGGATTTTTTCAGTTTTCTTTCAATTTCTCACTTTTCACAATTGTGGATTCTTTTTATTTATGTCTTAGCCAGCTGAAATATGTCTTGACTAATGATTTTTCAATAAAAACTTCTTTCTGAGCTAATTAATATCTAATAAAGTACTTATCTTGTGTTAATGCATAAAAACAAATTGCTTCATGAAAAAATAATTGAGTTAAAATACATTTGGAGAAATTTTTATGAATTTGAAAAAAATAGTACAAATTTGAAGCATAGTCTTCTAACATTTTAAATTTGTAGAAGGAAAGAATGGTGGCAGATTTATGTTTGTTTCTTGGTAACATAAAAATGTTATAAGAATATTCGTTTGGTTGATTCTGTCACCTTCCTCCCCCTCTTCCTCCTCTTCCCCTTTCCTCTCCTCCTCCTTCTCTTTTTCTCCTCCTTTGTAGAATATACAATCAAAACTTTCTTAGAAATGTGTTTTCAGATAAGCTGTTTTCATGACTGCATATTTTAGTTTTCTTCCATTTGTTTTAGTTTTGTATTGTTCTACTTTCTCAAACCAACTGAAATTTTTAGGTTGAACCTAGGCTTTCTATTTATCAGGTTCACTTAGAAACAGTTTCTAGGGGTTTTTTTTTTTCCTATACTTCATTGATTTGAGTTTCTGTATGTCAATTTTATTATTTCCAAAGTAGATTTTTATTTTGTTATTATAATTCTGGTTTCTTTTAATATTTTAACCTTTACTTCTATGTGCTTTTTGGTAGCCTAGTGCTTTCTTGTTTATTTTTCTCTATTTCATTAAATGTATAAATTCTTATATTTTATAATCACTTTAATTTTATTGTTTCTTTAAATAATTTTTAGATTCTTGATCTTTATAATCTTTTGGAATATGGACTCTTTCCTTGGTTGTGCAGAATTGTATCACAAGTCTGAATTATTCAATTAGATAAATATTATCTAAAACCGTTTTAAAAATGATGCTATGTTTAGCTCTACTTTGTACAGTTGGGATATTATTCTGTGTATATACAGATGATAAGGCTTATGCTTTTTTATTTAATATATAAATTATGCCAATAACTCCATAGCATTAGCTAGAGAATGAGCAAGAGCATTCATGCTCAAACAACTTCATAACAAATATTAAGTTCTTAGAAGTAATAAATGATTCTAGAATTTCTAAACACTGAACACATGCCAACACCATATATCTCTCAATCTTAACACTGTAAGACTGACTAACTGCTTGTCCAATTTATTATATCTCATAAATACTCATCTAATGTCTTTCATTTGACCAATATGTACCAATTTTTTTTACACCTTACTATACTCTCATAATACCCTATGCTTTCATCTATCATAATCCATATCAAAATAGCAGTTTAAAAAACAATGTTGTAATTAGTAGTTAATATCTATCTCTCATCTTAGAATGTAATCTCTATAAAGTCTAGATGCAGGTTGGTCTTGCTTTTGTGCTACTTTTTCTCCTTTTCATGGACCTCAGGGGCAAAAAAGTTCAGCTTTATCATATCTCCCTAAAGGATGACACGTTATCATCATTGGCTGATTTTATTCATCCACTCATCCATTTATTTATGCCTTTTTACCTTCATTCCCCATTCTCATTTCTGTCCCTCCATCATAGGACAATCATTCTCATGTGTTTCATTTGTACACATTCTTGTTGCTTACTATTTTTGATCAGCATTGATTTAAAATTTTATCCATATTGTTGTGTGTACATTGTGTATTGCTTCTACTGACATATAGTGTTCCCCGGGATGAAACTAGCACATTTACCTAGATAACATCTAACTTTTCACTAACACAAACAACCTACTGCTGCACATCTTATGTGTGAACACTCCTGGATAGGAACAGCATTGCTGGGTCATAGTATGTGGATATTCTTTGCCAAAGTATGCCAGGTTGTCCTCCAGAATGTCTGTCTCAGTTGATAATATCTCTATATCTACAGAAATTTAACAAGGACTCTTGTATTACTGCCAACACTTGGCATGGTTCAGCTTTCTAATTTTTGTCAATACAATGAGTAAAAAGTGATGTCAGTGTTTTAATTTCCATTTCTCTAACTACCATGCATTTGGGCATCATTTTGTTGATTGTAAGGTTTTCCTTCAGGGGGTTCCCGTTCACTTATGGAATGCCCATTATCTTTTGCCTATTCTTCAATTGAGTTGTTATCTTTTTCTTATTAATTAACAGGATATGCTTGATAATCTAACTATAAATCTTGTTAATTTTAGACATTAGAAATTAAATTTTCTCTCCCAATTTGTTATATTATTGTGAACTTTTCTGTGTAATCTTTAGTGAATAAGTCAATTCTTATTTTATAAAAACCATTATTTCTTTGCTTTAGTATTTGTGCTTTTGGGTTTTTGTTTAAGAAGTCCTTCCTAATATCTAGATCACAAAGATTTATTCTTACACTTATAGTTTCATGTTTATAGTGTAGTAATTAAGACCAATGATACTGCAATCCACAGTATTTGAAATCACAGTCTTGGCTCCCTCACTTAACTGAGTGAATTTGAACTTAACCTTTATATACTTGTTTTTGTATAGCAATGAAGGTAATAATATTAGTGGACTTATAGGATTATTGTGAGAATTGAATAAGTTAATATATGAAAAAGCATTTAGAAAAGTACCTGCATGTACATATATGTTGCTATTATGATAAATATGCACATATATGTTTATATAAATACATATTGAATGTCTATATATTTTTATATATATGCTTATATAAACTAAATATTTGTATATCTTATATATGTTTATATATTATATCTATGCATATGTATGTTTCAGTAGCAATGAAGCTTTATTTTCTACATAGTATAAATTCACTTTATTAATACCATATACTAAAATAATTCATTCATATCTTATTGATTTTTGATGTCAAGTTATCAGGTATGGAATTTTCAGCTATTTGAAGATAAGTTAGTAAATTCACAATTTGGTTTTATTATTTCATTTGGATGTTTTTTGAGCCCAACCCAGAGCCATACTGGTTTTATTAGTATGGCTTTTATGTTATTATCTGAGATAGGAAATATCTACTCTTTACCCTTCTTTTTCAAGAACCAATTTTTTGTACTTTTTCTTCTACATACATTTTATTTTGCATTTTACTTTGGTTTTTCTGTTGTTGACACTATTACAGGTGTCCCCATTATCCTTCCCTTTGCCCGCCCCCAACCCAGCCCCACCCTACCTTCTTCCCTCTGGCCATCACTCCACTATTGTCTGTGTCTATGGGTTATGTGTGTATGCTCTTTGGTTAATCCCTTCCCCTTAGAAGAATGACATTGAGTTCTAAAAATCATTCAGAAGGAAATGTTGCTTATTATTACTTTTAATTTGTCTATTAATTTTCAGAGAAAATTTTAGTTTTACTAAATTTTATGTTTTAGTAATTCCAAATAAGAGCACAGCACAAAAATATTTTTTTAGATTCTTTACACTCTATTAGAGAAAAAATTTTGCTCAATTGATATCCTGGGGACTCATAGTTAAGTTAAAATTCATAGATACCATATAATGTTGTTACTTTTGAAATTACATTTTCACTTTGAATAATGTTGATGTGACAAAAATTCTATTGGTTTTAGAAGGTTGATCTTATATTCAACAAGAAAATAAAAACAATTACTTGGAATTTAATTGTGCTACCTTTTTTTGAAAGGTGTTTATTTCACTCACCAATAATAAAAACTTTATCTCCTTTCTTCCATTTTGTTCTGCCTTTTAGTTATTTTACTTTTCTTATAAAGTTAGCCAAGATGTCCAGGTCTCTATTAAGCAGTAGTACAATAATGAGTATCATTGTCTTGCTGCTGTTTGTAAGGGAAAGTTTCTAAGTTTTCCCCACTGAAATAATGTTTACTATAGGCTTTGGTATGTAACCTTTATCAAATTTCATATTCTAATAGGTGCTTCTTTTCAATTATATATGGCTGTTGAAATGTAGACAATTTTATGGGCATACCTATTGAGATAATACATGATTTTTTTCTTATAATCATTTTTTATGATAAATTATCATGGTAGATTTTCTAGATCAAATTTTCTTGCATTCCTGAACCAAATCCATTTGGTCATAATGCATTGTTTGTTTGTTTTTAATTCCTTTTTAACTGTTAAGTATTACAAAAAAGTCCATAAAACTTGTATAAATGTAATGTAATTCTAGGAATAACACCCATTTTAAAAATTAAAATGTTATTAGCACTCTGAAGCCTTTCATGTGTTATTTCCTGATCTCAAACCACTCAAGCCCTCTTAGAAGTAATTACTATGCTAGTATTTCTAATCATCATTCCTTTGCTTTACTTTATTGTTTTACCAACTAACCCCAAATAATATTTCTTCTGTAAATGAATGTAATTATACTTTAAATATTTCGTGTGTCTAGTTTCTGTCACTTAAATTTATGACAGTAAGGTTTTACCATGTTTTTAGGTATAGTTACAGTTTATCCATTTTTATTGATGTGTTGTATTCCATTGCATGTTTATCTATGCATTTTACTCTTGGTAGATAATTGCAGTTTCTCACTTGGATCCATTACAAACAATGCTGCTAGAAAATCTTTTGTGCATATATCCTTATGTGCATATACATGAATTTCTAAGAGCTGAGTTGCTGGTTCACAGAACATCCATCTCCTTGACTTTACTGGATGATGCCACACTGTTTTTGAATAAAGCTTGTATCAATTTTTCAAAGCTCTACCTTTGGTAGCCTGAGACCTACAATGTATTAGGTATAGATGAACTGGTTTATTTACTAGCGCATAACCAAGTTCCTCATAATGAAGATGTGAATTCTTGTCTTCACCCTTCCTCAACCAAGATAATTCAATATTTTAAATATGACTCTTGCAATATCCCACATTCTAATATCAATTAAGGAAATTCTAATTAATATCAAATTAAATTAAAAATCAATATTAAAAAATGAAGCTGTTGACACATTTGATACAAAGCTTAAATAATGTTATAAGGTTTCCATCTAGTTTCCTCTCTCTCCCCTTCTTTCCTTCCTTTCCACATCCCTTTCTTCTCACTCCTTCCCCTCTCTCAGCTCTGTTCATTGTGTTGAGGAAGGCGGCTGCTGAAATGATGTCCAGGGTACACCTTCCCAGCTTAGCAACCCATGTGCAAAGAAACAAACTATCCTGCATGTTTTGGTGGGCAAGTCCCCTGGTAGCATGTGTTAGCCTCTCTGATTCATGCACCCTCCATGACTTGTGAAGCTTATCTAGGGACAGAGCGCCCAGACTGATCACCTCATCAGAACACATGTCGTGGCTCTCTGAAGGAAGTAACACCTGTGGAAATGCTTGATTTGTTCTTAGCAAGTAGTTATTTATTCACTCACCTCTTTCCTCCATTGAAGAAGTCTTTCATCTAATTCTTATTGTCCAGCAGGACAGTTAGCATATAACAGGTGTTCAGTGAGAGTTTATTAAATGAGTAAAAATTTAAAATGTCTCTTTTTTACTTTCTGTAATATAAAAGGTACTTTTTAAGAACCCATCTTGATATCAAGGGGAGATAATCTAAAATTGCGTAATTTGACATTTCTTTGACTAGACTTTTCCTCACACAATACATTTTATATATATTCTTATATAGTTATTGCTGCAGAATATATAATTTCCTTATTTCAGCTTGTTTGGAAGCAGAGTTTGGTGCTGTCATGGCAAATGAATGTTTCCTAGACTGTCACGTGGTGTCCTTAGAGAAATGGAAATTGCAGCACTGAATTTTGCATGTGTCAAACAGTGCCAGATGCCACAAAGTCACATGCAGATGTTTTACATCTACAAAATTATAGTAACAGTTGGGTTTCTTTATCTGAATATTTTTGCTTAGAAAGTTTAGGTAGCCTAGCAGACAGTGGAAACTGAAACCTTCTGTTCAGCCATAGGGCAGAACTGATGCAATCAGCCCATCAGATGCTCAGTTAATATCCACAACCTTGACGCAGAGGGCCACTTCAATGAATGTAGACGTCAGGACACATAGTGTGCTCCTGTTGGCCACTAGAGACAGGGATATTTGCAGGTGCAAAGCTAACTCTGACCTAGTTGGATGAATTACAGAAGCTGTCCAATTGGGAGAAATAGTCCAGGATCAAGGTCAGTCATTTCCCAACACGTTCTGCAGCTGAAATGACTGTGATGGCACTGGAGAAGAATGCAGGACCTCAAAGAGCGTTTGGCTTGACTAGTTCGCAACTTTTGTTTCTAACTTAACCCCCGGAGATACCATTGTGTTTTGTGTACATTTTGCCCCGTCTCCAGGGAAGGACTATCTTTTCCTCCCCCATCCATCTGGAAAGTCCCAGTCATCTATCAAACATCAGCTTATGTTTTATCTCCTCTATGAAGTCTTCCTTAATTCTCCTGGGTAAGCATGGGTGTTCCCTCCACATTGGGTTCTCTGGAACCTTATGTATGTCCTCGTGGAAAGTGGTATCTCTTCTTATTATGTAGCACATGATAGAATTAATTGTTAATATTTGACTCCTTACTGCAGCTCTAGGAACAGGATAAAGATTCAATAGATATTGGAAGCCAAACCAGATGTAATTATCCTCATTTTACCAATGAGGACATTGAATCATAGAAATGACATTTAGTTTGCTCAGAAACAATAGTTTATGAGTGTCAGGATTAAGCTACGAAGCAGATTTCCTGACTTTAGCCAGAGTCTAAATCAAGCCTTGAATTCCCCCACAGACTGAGGATCCCCGCCTCAAGGCTACCAGCTCTTTGAAATGTCGCTAGGCCAGTTCAAATATTTTTTCTAACACCTTAATACCAGATCTTTTGCGCTCATTGGCAACACCTGGCCTCTTCCTTTGTCTTTCAACTACATTTCCAATCTTGGATTTCGGATTTCTGGGTACACATGACAGAATTTTCCTGGGTTGCTCTTATTGATCCTGCTGCCTTTCAATGCCCGCACTTTAGTATACGTCTCTGTTTATGACCCCATATCTCTTTCTGAATATACCTGATGTCCCAAAGCTGGAGCAGCCCAATGACCTTGCCATTTCACTGCTGCAGTTTATGGATTGACAGTTCTACATGTATTATGGATTGAAAATAATGACTATTGCTAATAATTCTTAATATTTCTAAGTGTTTGCTTTGTTCCATGCATAGTATTCAAGAAGTATCTTTGTTTTTATTCTGAGAATAAAGTTATGACATAGAACTAATATTGTCTGCACTTTACAAAAGAGGAAATTAAAGGTTGGGGAAGCTATGTAGCATGCCTCCTGTGACAGAGATAGTAGATTTCAAATGGATTTTAACTAAATGGAATCTAATTTCTGAGGAGTGTCTATACCCCTACAACATTTGCAATTTCTATAAAATCAGCTGTTGTACAGAGCAGCCAATGACTAAGTAAGTGCTTAACACTGAGAAAAAATAGGAGGTGAGGCACACCCCGCACCTGATAGATGAGGTGCTCAATAAATCCGGCGAGATAAAGCTTTCACCTCCAAACTCTAATCTGAGTAACTTTATAAAACTGAGAATGCTTTGGTAGCTTTATCTGCATGCAGAAGAAGCAAGCATTTGTTTTGAATATTCTAAAGCACTCAAAATATTTCAAGATTATGAAACTTTTATCCATCTGGCTTAATAGAGGATTTGAAAGGAAATATAGTTGCCTTCCAATGGATATAATCCTGTGATTCTTTTATCAACATGAATTCCTAACTTTCTACGTATAAATACAGACTTTCTTTTAAACAATTACAAAATGCCAATAGTTAGAATAGTGTTGATCTTCTGTCATTTACATCTGGTATTCACACTTGTGATGTTTCAGGCCTCGATGAAACTCAAAGTGCCTGCCATGACTCTCAAGGCCTTTGATTTCTCGGTGCTCATCTCTTCCTCCCACTCTCTGTGCAGCTGCAATCTTCAGGTGCTCAAAAATACCACATTGTCTTTTGTCCAGAATGCCATATGTGCTGTTCCTTCTGTTCCCACTCTCCCCTAGCTCTCCTCTACTCAAACCAAATTTTGGATAAAAGTGGATTTCTCAGGAATCTCCTCTCTCATCGTAGGTTCGTGCCTCTATTATACATTTCCTTGGTATCCAGCTCTCCTTCTTAACACTCATGGCCCCTATAAGTACTGATTCAGAGTTCATCTTCTGGACTCTTTCACTAGTGGGTGCTCTGTGATCTTTTGAAAAATTAATGATTGAAGGCATTTCTTTTTTTTTAATTAATTTATTTACTTTTTAAATACATTTGTCTCTGCCTACCCCCCACCACTTTCCCTTGCCACCTCCCTCCCTTCCTCCCTCCCTACCTTAACTCTTCCCCTTTGGTTTTGTCCATGAAGGCATTTCTGTACTAAAACCAGTGTTGTAGTAACCAATATCAAAACAAAACAATTTTGGTTTAGTGATCCAGCTGGGCATTTGCCATTAGGTACACCCTTCCCTTAGGATCTGTCTCCGTTCTCATGATCATCATGTCACTATGGTACCCGGGACTGTATATAATATAAAACTCAACTCAAACTAGTTACTTAAAATAGAATTCATGGGCTCACCTAAAGGGAAAGCCAGAAGGCAGAGTGGGCTTTGAGGAATCTGATTTACCTCACCCCACAGACAGCAGCCATGATACTATCTTCACCCCCGAGTTCTGTTTCCTTGTGGTTATGGGATGATATTTAGCAGCAATTAAGGTTGCACGCTTCCTCAGCCACGTCTAGTGGAAGACAGTAAGAAAGACTTTCTGTTCTATGAATCTCCCCTTAAAAGTAAGAAAACATTTCCCCTGAAATAACTAGGCTCACTTTCTCTTGTATCTCATTGGCTCTAATACAGCCCTGTGCCTATTTCTGAAACACTTTATATGACTGGAAAAAGCTCATTGGCTTACAACCTGGTTCCTGAATCAACCATTGACATGGAGAGTGTACTTGTCATGATTGGTTTTCTGGGCACGATATTCTTGATTCTAAATGGCTAGAAATGGGGGGGAAAGGTCCAGTACCATCATATACTCAAAATTGCATCAATATTACTCTGATTTAAAAAAATAAAGATTAGTCAAGTGTTATATCTAAATCAATATTCATTCTAGGAGAAAGCTGGATGTTCTCTTTATAGGGAAAATTTCAGGAAACCCTTGTGACTCCACGTCCTCCTTCCTTAGTCAGAGATAGAGTTGGTAAGCAGGACAAGGAAAGGAATGAGGTGTCATGGGTGTTTAAATAAATCAGTTTCTTCTGTATGATAACAAATTCTAGCTCCTCTCTCATATTCAAAAGAACATCCTTAACACCAACAGGATGAAGAGATCATCTTGACTGGTCACTCAGGTTGTTGAATTGAAACACAGATTAAAGCTCTATTTAAGGAACATTTGATTAGCACTACATTTTTAAGGGGCTTAAAATTGTTGGTTCTTCCATGCCAAAGTTTTACTTTCCATCACTCTTTTTGTATGTGATCTTTTGGAGATCTAAATGAACTCTAAGGTTAAAAATGGTCTTCTTTTCTGAGAATGACTTTTTTTTCCTTCTTGGACTGTAGCATTCCCTTCTGTTTTGTCCTCCATATGTCCTCATAAATATAATTCTGGCACTGGAATCCAGACAGCACTTCCCAGCACTTGCATACTCAGCATTAAGCCACTAAGATATGAGATCATGTTAGTTCTGTGCCATTTAATCATTTTACATTCCTTTCACAAATGAGTATTGAGTACCTACTATGTGTGAAACACTGTACAAGGGGCCCTGAGCTGTATATGAAATACATGTCTTGCCTTGAAAGAGCTCACAGTAGCATTGGGAGCACAATTCAGCAAAATACATAGTGCAGAAAGTAAGTGCCAAGGACAGTGAATTGCTGAGAGGTTACTTGCAGAGTTGAGGAATGCTTTAGGAAGGGGTACTTGAACTAGGATGTTGAGTGGATATTGTTTGACTTGGTCTGAGCAGAAAGAGTCAGCATTTCAAAAAGGAAACAGAAGAAAAAATTCAAGGAGGTAGAGTTGAGTAAAGTGTTCAGGAAATATTGAACATAGATATAGCGAGAAGGAGTTGAGGATTCCTGCTGAGAAATGATGCACTCTCAACTTGGAAAGAAAATCTGCACCCAATTACAGAGGTCCTGGAATGCTCTATTTAAGAACTTTCAATGTTCTTCCTGAAGGAGTGGGAGCCAAATGAAGATTCAGGGGTTATATTTGGGGAACAAAATGATGAAATTATGCCTGTGGAATATCCCTGTGAAAAGACTCAGCCAGGAGAGAGCCAACACTGGAGAATATTATTATAGTGTATTATATCCTAGAAAGGTAGCAAAGAGAGTAGCAAAAGAAGGATCAGAGAGCGACAAAGAAATGGGTGACCAGGGCTTAAACTGTTAGCCTATATTGTCAAGTAACTCTTACTGCATTAATAAAGTAAGAATATATAAGGGGACTGGCAATGTGGTTCCCAGCCCTAGCTTCACATAAGAATTACCTGCAGAGGGTTTTTTATTATTATATTTTATTGATTATGCTACTACAGTTGTCCTGATTTTTCCCCTTTGGCCCCGCTTCACCCAGCACTGTCCACTCCCACAGGCAATCCCCAGACGGTTGTTCACGTTGATGGGACATGCATATAAGTTCTTTGGCCACTCCAATTACTATACTGTATTTTACAACCCCATGGCTATTCTGTAATTACCTATTAGTACTTCTTAATCACCTCACATCTTCACCCATTCCCCTACATCCCCTCCCCATCTGGCAACCATCAAAATCCTCTCTGTATCTATGATTCTCTCTCTAAAGGGGTTCATCATCACCAAACCATTATTATATGAAATTTTAAAGGGACTTATTTAAGAAAAAGAAGATAAAAACTATGAACAATAAAATGTCAATAAATATATATTATCAAAAATTGAATCTAAAAAGCAAACTAAGCAAACAAGAAGAACAGAGTTTTTTAATACTAATATTTGGGCCCCTTCCAAATAATTTGTCTTAATTGGGGGCATTGGCATACATATTCTTTAAAAGCAAACTGTGTCAAGGGTAAAGAACCACTGGGAAAGATGATGATGAGTTCAATTTCTGTGAAGATCCTCTCTTCTTACTGTAAGCTACATTTTATTGGAACTTTTTAGGGGGAGGGAGGCAGTGCGTAAATGAAAGAAATGTTCTGTTTTTGTCATGGTTGATGGAGTTCAGGATCTTGATAGCTGTTCCCCCATTGTGAAGCATGTTACAGAGCTTCAATTCTTGATCCTGACTTTAAAAATAAAATCCAGTCCAAGCAGTGTGCTGCTGTTAATTTTTTCAAAAAAATTTGCACATAACCCACTAGTCACTTCTATATTCTAAAATTAAATGCTTTTTCACTTTTAGGATTGTTCATTTGTTCCTTTTTTGTAAAAAAAGAAAAAAGAAAAAGAATACTTTTTTTATTTGTATAGAAGGGAAAACACTATGAAATTGTAGTTATCAAATCCATTAAACATTTATAACTTTGAGTATCAGTCCAACACGTGAGGTTTTTATTTTTCTTTCTTCCCTTGAAGAGAAATCATCTTGTGCTTTATATGGATAAACATCAGGAGGTGATCAACTTTATTCAGGACTGTTTTCCTGCATAAATGCTTTATTCTTCAAGAAAAACATTTCTAATCAAGAGCTTTATCCCCATCAATCACCCCCTACTCTGTTCACACTGGTAGGTCAGCACCTTATGTTTCTGAAATTGTAATTTATTGCTGTTGGAAAGATTGAATATTTGTATAGGATTTCCACCATAATTCAGTTTAGTTGCAAAGTTTACCAAGTATAACTTTTAAAGAATACTTTCTGAAGAATAATCAGTAGAATTTTAAAGTGGCCAAATATATTTGGGCACTGCAAATGTGTATAAATATAAATAGTATAGAGACAGATTTAATGTAAAATAAGGTGTGTGTATATATGCATAGATATGCAAATGAATGCTATATATAGGTCTAAAACATGAGATTCTTTTTTCCTTCAGCAAAGGACAGTTACATTTGAGATGATTTAACGAGTTAGTACTATATATGTTATAGGAGTTAGATGTGTGTGAAGACTTTTTTTTTTAAATTAAAAGGCACATATTTTAAATTCTGATGTTTCAAAATGTAATGAAAAATTTAAAAGATTTGTGTCCTTTTGCCTGTGTTTTGAAAATAAATTTCTATGGAAGACAATAAAAGCCAGAAATAGCCTCTCAGAGAAAGAAAGCATCATTCTGTGAAGGGCTCCGGGGAAGCCTGCAATCCAGAGCACACCTCGGAGGGCGCTCGGGAAAGAGCACTTCCATCGCCCTGACAGTGAGGGTCTATGTAGGTGATTGTCTTCCAAATGAGTGCTCCCAGCATCCTTTGCAAATTATCCAGTGGCTGCCATACTAGAATAATTGAGTCCAAGAGCTTGAAGGGATACCTCTGAGTATTTGTCTGTCCACGCAGATGGTACCTCAGGATCTGCTCAGAAGACAGCCCGTCTCCTGTCTCCAGGAATCCATAAGTAACCTTTATATTTTTCTCAAATGTTTAAACAAACTCAGCCAACTTTTTCTATTCTAACCTCAGAGGAGCTAAAGCACAGCTGGCCTACATTTCCCTAATAATAGCCCTTCATATTTTTAAGAGTTATAGTATCTTTCTTCCACCATCTCTTTTCTAGACAAAATAATGTGAACTTCTTTATTCATTTAAGAAGGGTCCTCTACATCAATTCATTGCTCTTGCCTTAGATGCTGCCTAATTTTTCATCACCCTTTTTAGAGTATATCATCCCAGAGTGAACGTCAGCTTGTCATAAGACTACAGAAGATGAATCTGAGGAAAAAAGAGTGGTTGTCTGTATCTTGCATCTAGTAATATCAACTTTGGCAGTTTTTAAATATAACATAATAATTACACAGATTATTCATTTTATTTACATTATTTTTCTTTAATCGAATCTTAAACATGGTTTCTTGAGGCCATTGTTTTTATCCACATTGAATAGCTAATGAAGAAATCCTAAGCAGTTAACCAAAGTCATAAAAAAAGAAAAATAAAACAAAAAACAGAAAGCAAAACAATTAAGAGTAGGACCAAGACCTTCTTTGTACATTAACTAGTATTATGTCAGTTTTAAAACTCACCCTGTTCCATCTGATTAGAAGAACTCTCTACATCCAAGTCCAATGCTTGTGTTCTTTACCTGGGTATTTTTCCTCTCTCAGCTTAAATGGTCCTTCCTCTGGGAGGGACATTTCTGAAATTCCCACATCTTGCTCACACATTGCAAACATGTACACCAGGAGACCACTTAGTCGTCCCTGGAATGAGCTCCCAAAAGATCCTGAACTTCTCCTCCACTAACCAAAAACACATTTTATCAGGAAAAAATAGCTATTTTAAAGCATCACCCTTGTTCTCTATTGCATGATCCCTAGAGTGGAGCAAGGGGCAACCACACATTTTTGAGTCTGCAAACATGGTGAGACTGTAGGGCCACCCTAACAGACACTAAAAGTTGCTCAGGAATGGTAGCCAGTGGAAGTTCAATTGATTCTTCTTTGCTTACATCCTGATAGCTTATGTTAACCTTGGTAGCTTCAGGTTACAACACATTGAGAGTAGGTAAATTTAATTTCTGCAGTTCTTTTACTTTCTTTTCTTTCTTTGACCAAGTTTAATTGTTTCACCATATGATCACTTCTGCATAGATTTTAATCTTTTATGAAAATCTCACTTTTCAACATCTTTAAGAACCACATGAAGAATATCTTTCTTTTCTGTGAAGGTACCCTCAGCCCTCAAATAGCTTGATTGCTTACCTGTGACGTGTGGAATTATTTCACATGCAGCTCCCTGGAATATAGAATCCCCCACAATCACCCTGTATTTCTTCTAAAGCCACTTTGGGGTAAATAAAGATCCGTTTGTCCATAATTTTTGGTTTGGGACAGTACTGGAATATGTATATGTATGCATGTGTTAAATATCAGCTCAAAGCTCATATTTCTGTTTAGTTGCTATGGTTTAAGAGTGAAGATTGAAAATACTTCCTGTATAGTTAATTTAAAAAAAAGTTCTTTTATGGGACAGTGTAAATAAAATGGAATACTTCAATTACAATAATTGATACTTAATGTGCTAACGTTTTAGTTGTATGTTTCAAGTTCCATAAATTTGATATATACAAACATTATCAGTCTGTTTTATCAAGTATTTATGAGAAGTCTGTACTTACTGTATAGAAGTGGACAAAACAAATAAAGTCCCTGATCTCATGAAGCAACCAAAGGAAGATCTATCTCTCTCTCTCTCTCTCTCTCTCTCTCTCTCTCTCTATCGCTCTATCTATCTATCTATCTGCCTACCTACCTATCTATTCATGAATAGCCTTTAAGATGTCATTTGGACAAAGACCTGAATGAAGTAAGAAAGTAATGTTGTACATCATGATAAGGACAATGGAATTTATTTCAAGTGTGATAAAAAACCCATTAGAGGATTTGGAGTGGGAGAGAATTTTCACTGATGTGTAAAGCATACAATACAGGAAACAAGAGGAAGTATGGAGACCATCTAGCAGATCCCTGCTGTGGTTCAGGCTGGGGATGATGGTGTCTTGGACTTGACTGTTGGCTGATAGTGCTGAGAAGACACTGGGCCTTGAATGCACTGTGAAAGTACATCAGACAGGATTTTCCAATTGGCTGGATGTGGAATGGGAATAAAAGAGGTGTTGAAGGTTTCTAGCCTTCACAACTTGGTGAGTAGCAGTGCTATTTATTTCAATAAAGAATACAGAAATAGGAGATAGGAAGTGGAAGATTAATAATTTGGTTAAGGATATACTAAATTTGAGATAGCTTCTAGATAACACAGAACTGTCATTATATCGTTAGCTACATGAATCTAGATTTTTGTGAAAGTTCAGTGTTTAACATAAGTGCGAAGTTAACAGCCTACATGTGATATTGGGATTTGATTAGATAGCCCAAGAGTTAAGGAGGAAAGAAAAAGGGATTGAATACTGAGTCCTGACACACTCCTGATTATAGGGCTAGAGAAGGAGGAGCACCTAGTTGCAGTAAAGATGGAGTGGCCAAATGGTAAGAAGAAAATCAGGGAAATGCGGTAAACCTGGAGTGGGAAGAAAGTGTTGCAGGTAGATGTCTACTTTTTCTCTGTATGTCTCCTCTGTCTCTGTCTCTCTGTCCTCTCTGCCCCTGAACACCTAAACTCCGCACACACACTCCCTCATCCTAAATGAATGATTTAATACAACCACTCCAAAGTTTATCCTTTAAATAATGAATGCTTCCTGTCTATCCCAAATAGGATTCAACTATCAAAACTTTTCCAAAGTAACTATTGCAAAGCAAACTGGAACTCTGAGACTTTCTTCCAAAATCTATTTGCTGTGACCAGACACTGGAGATAAAATTTGCATAAGTGATCCTCGGTTCTAGTGTGCACTCTGACACTTACTAGCTTAAACAAATAAACTAACCTCTCTGACCTAAGTTTTCACATCTCTGAAAGGTTGGAAATGGCAAAGGAATATATTTTAGAGTCTTTCTAGCTCTGAAAGAACAGGATTCTATCTTATAGTAACTTCAAGTGAGTACACAGGATTCTGGGAATTTCAATGTATTGGAAAAATTTGGATGCTCTCTCTGTTATATAGTTTTATAACTGTATGGGTGCTGACATGCTATATCTTATCATGACTTCTGAAAATACATTTTCATTACAAAGAGAGTGTCTATTTATCTATGTATTATATAAGAAAATCGTCCTCCCTGGTTTGATAAACTGTTCCATGCCCTTTTTTCCCCAGAAGGTGACTGAATTGGTGTGTGTAAGCAGATGGTCTTGCCCCACAGCTTCCTCCTTAACTGGACTCACATACCCTTCTCCATATGTTTCAGAATTAAAATGTTGGATGTCATTTGTGAGGAATATGTTGGAGAACTCTTAACTTTGTGCTTAAAACTTTGTCCTAGCTTTTCTGTAACCCTACAACCTATCTCAAAAACATGGATAATCTCTAAAAAAGACCCCAATTTGAGAAAGCAGTAAGCAGTCTGTAGAGATACTTAGTAGGTTTCTTCTCCCATCCAACTGAGTGAGAATAGTGGGAATAACATTAGAAAGTAATAAATTTAGATTTGCGTGCCATTAATAGTTTTATTTTGGCCAAGTCACTTAATATCTCTGAGCTCCCATTTACTCATTTGTAAAATAGATATAGTAATAACTACTTTTTAGAATTGTTGTAAATGTTAATGGGTTAATATTGGCAAAATGCCTAATGCTATGTCTCAACCATGGTAGACAATCAGTAGGTGTTAGTTTCAGAACCACCCTCCCTTCTATGTCTCCATTCATTCTTAAACTCGGGGAAGGGGCAAATCAAAGTGAGCAAGGGGAGTAGAACAGATTTTTATTGGTCTTCTAGATTGGCATTTTCATTGAGTTTATGATCCTAGGCAAAATCAAAATTCAATATGCAGCAATTTTATGCTCTAGTTTAAAATACCAACACATGGAAGACAGAAATCTCACAATGTTTAGAATTTTTCATGCTAAACACTTAGAGTGACATAATATTTTCAGTAGTATTTGAACTCTTAAACGTGAATTTTTAAGAAAAATATAATAAAGTATGCTTATGCAGCTGAGATAATGTAGTAATAAGAACCATACCTTTCACATTTGTTGACCTCATTGTGTTTAAATTTGTAACCTCAACATCACATTAGCAGGATGTTTTGCATTTAAAATCTGGTGCATGATTGTAAAAGGTAGCAAGATTTTAGGATCCTTTTCAAAGGTGTTGCATGAATGGAAGTGATTATTATTTATGACTAATCCAGCTGCATTTTTACTGTTTTTTCCTAAGGCTTCTCATGCAGATTAAGCTATGAACCAAGAAGAAGGGTTCATAATGTCTTCATATAAATACTAGAAAGCGGTTTCTTGTTGTAGTGTAGTCTCAAAAATAATAATATAATATTTAATGTCATAAATCACTTTTACCACTCAATATATTTTATCTACCTATTAGTTTCTCTCCATGGTAGAAACAAATCTTAACACACTGTCTTACAATTATTTTTATAGTTTTTCTTACAAATAGTGCTCAAATTAGAAAACAAACAAACAAACTGGAAGCCCTTGTCTAGCTATGTCTGCTGTGCTCTGAATTACTTCTATCTTGTTATGTATTATGTTCCCCCAAATTCTAGAACTGTGGCTTTTCTCATCCTTTGTTGTTCTTTGAGTCATCTGTTCCATGAGCAGGAAGCATCTAATCTAGCAAAAAGGATGCACAAATTATGGGTCCTATTAACAATTTATTTTATAACTTGTTTTTGTGCCACCAGAGAGGTATTCAATAAAGGAAATCCAAAAATGTTGCACAATTAAAAGCAAGAAAGGGCTATTTTATTTCAATTTATCTTAAAACCACGCAATGACCAACAATAACAGTCAGTAGTACTATTAAAGGTGAATGAACATATTGGTTAAAGGCCCAGTCTCTCTAAGTAAACTATCTGGACATAGCTTCCCAGCACATGAGCTTGGACAACACACTGAAAATTGGCCCAATGGCAATAGCATTAATACCAACTTATAGTTGTAAGGATTAGATGAATCAATAGAAGAAAAACACTTAAAATAATGTATGCCACATTGTAATTGTTTCTTAATATAAACAATTATTATTATTTTGTCAGAGATATATGGGTTGTGCCTTGTCTCCGCACTTTCCTCTTGAGATCCATGGAAAGAATATAGACTATGTTTGTAAAGCAAACTGAAAATTGATTATTAGCTGAGATGTTGTACCACCTACCACTAAACATAAAAAAAAAATACAAAAGACACTGAACTCTACCTCTAGAAGTTCATCTGACTCTATGAAGAATTATTTTGTTCTATCTCAGGGCACTATGAATGTTCTTGGATGTTGAGCAGGATGAACGTCAATTTGGCTACTTTTTCTAAGGTTAAACCTAAGACTTAGATCTTATCACATGGTTTTTAAAAAATAAAATAATACCAAGATATATGAATACCAGGGAGCAGCAGAAGAGAATGACAGACACAAGAGAGAACATTTAAAGGGACAAGAGAACAACAGCCACAGGGATACATAAAAACAGAAACAGAGATGTAAAAAGAGAGAAGAGGGAGAGAGAGAAGGGCAGTCAGAAAGGAAAAGAAAGAAAGCAGAGATACAGAGGCAGAGAGGCACAGAAACAGAGGGACAAAAGGAGGCAGAGAGTGAGAGACCAAAAGAGAAAAAGAGGGACAGAGGGGGGATCGAGACAAAAAGAGAATGATAAAGATGTAGAAAGGGACAAAGGGTCAGAGACAGCCAAACAGGTCTGAGCAAACACTGGACGGTGTGTGCCTTCCCCAGGCTCCTTAGAGAGGAGGACGCCTCAATCTTTAACGTTTGGCTCCAAAGACTCCATAAGGGGACAGAAGAAAAACAAAGTAACCACACTTCCTAGTCCTTTGCCCTTAAACCAGGCATGGTAACATCACCCTCAGCCTCACTCCACTTTTCTGGAGACAAAAAAAGAAAGCAAGAGTGGTGAATAGAGAGCTTTGCACTTCTACAGCAGCCACTAGCTACAGTGAGCAGCACCGTGTTATGAGAGCTTTCCATACATTAAGTCATTTAATCCTTCCCCTAATCCAGTATTAATACCCATATATTACCTCCATAAATAAACTGAGGCTCATAGAGATTAACAAAGCCCTCCAAACTTATATTCCACTGTTTCCTTGTTGGGGTCAATGTCCCCATTGTAAGTTATTTTAAAAAATTAATTCATCCTAAGCCCTGGTGACTTCAATGACTTCTATCAGTTTTCTGACACTGAACATAAACTGACACTAAAATGAAGGAACAAAAGCCAAGCCAGTATTGATGCACATATTTAAGAATATTTGCATGAGAGTTAGCTCATGGTGTTAACAGCCATTTATCACAAACATCCTTGGTTACTATTTTACATTGTATAATAGATGTGCATTTAATTACTTCTTGCTAGCAAAGAATTTCTTAGTTTTGTATGTGTGAATTGAATCAATGTCACATGATTTTCCACGAGAGTAATATGACTTAGCAACTCTTTTCCACAGGGAACATGTTTGAGAAAAA
Organism: Pteronotus mesoamericanus; assembly: GCF_021234165.1. Classification (NCBI taxonomy): domain Eukaryota; kingdom Metazoa; phylum Chordata; class Mammalia; order Chiroptera; family Mormoopidae; genus Pteronotus; species Pteronotus mesoamericanus. The sequence goes on along the minus strand of NW_026555245.1, from coordinate 24,512,920 downwards.
ACCCTGAAGTATTTCTAGGTGTGAAGAAGAGTTTATAGACATTAAGATTTTAATGTGATTTTAATGTAATTATTCACAGACTTATTTGGAGGAGATTTCTTGGAGGGACTGGGCTCAACTGGGCCTTTAAGAAAGCGTAGAATTTGGCCGAGCTGCAGGAAGAGAGGGTGCATTCCAGGTAGCTGGAACAGTATATCCAAAGGTACAGAGGCAAGGATGAGCACAGTATGTGTGGGCATCCATGCAAATGAGATTGTGGAATCACATTGCCAAGTAATCAGTGATCAATGGAAAAGGAGAGGCATGCAAATGCCAGCCACAGAATTTGAATACCAGGGTTTGCAGTATGGATCTGACTTAATCAATTACTAATAAAGATTTTTGGTCTTTCTATCTTTCTTTCTTTCTTTCTTTCTTTCTTTCTTTCTTTCTTTCTTTCTTTCTTTCTTTCTTTCTTTCTTTTTCTTTCTTCCTCCCTCCGTCCCTTCCTCCCTTCCTTCCTCCCTTCCTTCCTCCCTCCCTTCCTCCCTCCCTTCCTTCCTTCCTTCCTTCCTTCCTTCCTTCCTTCCTTCCTTCCTTCCTTCCTTCCTTCTTTCCTGTGTCATAAGAGACAGTGTCATAATGAAAACCCTGCTTTAGGAAGATTCTAGTGAGCAAGATGTATTGCCAGGGATGGCCAGATGTGAAATGATAAAGTGATGACAGCAGTGGAAATGGAGAGGAAAGAATTAGAAATTCTAATGTATTTATTCATAATGAAACTTAAGGCCAGAATCCATATATACAGGCTGATCAAGGACAAACGTAAGAAGGAAATTATTTTTAAAATGTCAAACTCACAGAAACAGTAGAAAAAGCGTTGCTGGGCAGTGGGTGGGGGAAATAGGGAGCGGTTTGTAAAAGGGTACAAACTTTGAGCTATGAGTAAGGTCTGAGGATCTGAGGTCAAGCATGGTGACTATGATGAATATCACTGTGTTTTATGGTTGAGGTGACTGAGAGGGTGAATTTCAGATGTTCTCACCAAAACAATAAGGAAAGGAAAGATATGTGAGGTGATGAATGTGTTAATTAACTAAATGGGGGAAATCCTTTGACAATGCATGCTTGTCTCAGGTCACCGTGATATATACGTTAAATAGCTCACAATTTTGTTAGTCAATTTTACCTCAATAAAGCTGAAATGTAAAAGAGGGAAAGAAAGAAAAAAAGAGTGAGAAAAGAAGGAAATCAGAGTTGCTAAGGCCAAGTTTCAATTTTTCTTTTCTATTTAAAAATGTTTCGACTGTTGTATGTTAGTGATACATTTAATCAAAGTGCAGGTATTTTAAGAATAACAATGGAATTTTCTTGCCTTACCTTGCCTTCCCACGGTGTTAATCTGAAAGCACTGTTATTTTAATTTCTCTCCGAGGATTTGTTTCTCATCATGTTGAGTAATGTGTTTCATCTCATCACTGACAGCCAGCCCAGGATGCTGGTGGAGGCTGGTTAGTGTCCTCTTCTCTGTGCACCAAATCAAGTTTTAATGTTCATGCCACTGACCAGGTGAACAGTAACACTGTCATATGAACAGGAGGCAGGGGTAGGGGCCAGAAATGGTAACATACCTATTTCAGGCCAGCTTTATAAAAGAGCTTGAATCTAACAAGTGTGGAAGAAAATATATTGTTAAAATATGTTACTGGCAATGGAGAAAGTAGACACCAGACACTAATTTCAGCAATTGATCAAAATGGTGCCAGCTGGTTGAATTAAGACCTTTATTATCTGTTTCATATTGACCAATTAATTAAAGCCCTTTAAGAAAGTCCTATTTTTGTTGGGGTTCTTGTTCAGTTTATTTTATCTACCTTAACTCACCAACAGGTAACTTTCTCTTAAAAATGTTTTAATTTTATTTACTTTGTCAAATAAAATGTTAATACTTTTCACTAATATAGTAATTTTAATTTACACATTCAAATTCATATTCAGTCTTCACAACAGTATTCCAGGAATTATTTGTCTCATTTCATAAAAAAGGAAAACGAGATAAATGAGATTAAGCTACTTACTCACAGCCTCAAAACCAGATTAGCAGAGTTGGGACTCAAACACAACCCACTTTCTCTAAAAATTTATCTATATCTCTATCTATATCTCTATCTCAATCTATAGATATAGAGATATAGATCGAGATAGAGATATAGATATATAAATATATTACACATATGTACAATTTTATTTATATTTATATTATATACCCTTGTCGCATATTGAAACTTTTAATACTTCCTCATTGATTTAACAAGCTTAAGGAGATAAATGTTATTAGCCTTTTATTTTATTTTATTTTATTTTGCTTTTTACTTTTATTCTAGTGGAACAGAGGAGTTTATGATCAAAGAGAGCAGATGGGCACGTGCACCCTGAGCCTGTGGGAGGGTCAGGTGAAGCTCCACAAATGACACTCCTGAGATGGAACCTTTGCCTTCAGTCCATAAACTTTCTATTATTTTATTTTTCTTATTTTTTTGAGAAACCAAGTCTTATAATCAGTGTAAGCTGGGCACAAGGAAGTTTGAATCTAGGCAGTGACATGAGTCACTAAGATAGGGTTGGCCTGGGGAACAGGATTGTCCTCTTTATCTCTATTGTGATTATTTTGCAATGGTAGTTCTGAGAAGAGACAACAGAGTATAACACACAAGGGTATTGCGGTCAACTTTATTCTAGAGAGCTATTGACAAGGGAAAGATGGAGAGGGTCCCCAACCAGCAGGTGAGCCACCTCATTAAGTTCCTATTAGCAAGTGTTGGTGACGTTCCCAACTCAGAGATGCTGAAAAATTAGGCATAGAGCTGTGCAAAGACCCTTAGCCAGTGGCTAAATGTACGAGGAGTAAAACTTAGCCTTGGGGCAAAGAAGCTAGTAGGTGCAAGTCAAGATCTCAGGAACTAAACAGTTAACAGCCCCAGCTCTTCGTGGACCGTTGGGATATAGGGAATTCTATAATCTCTAAACATTTGCCTTTACAAGAATTCAACACTCTTTTCCTTCTTTTTTTTTTTTTTGACAAGTTTTTTTTCGTAATTACTTAAATTCAGAAATACAGTTTTGATTTCAGTTTAAACTCTAATACTTTGGCCTATTCTAATTTTATTTTTGCTACTCTGTTTAAAAGAGGCCCAAAGTTATATAGGTTAATTTACATACTTTTCTTAAGGAAAACTCCTCAGTTTTTCTTAAGAAAACAGCAATAATAAAAGAAGAGTAAATAGGGAGCTTAGGAAGACTGTCACTGGGTATACCACTAAGTGGCCCTCAGTGTCTGAATTATCATCAGCATTTATCACATTTATTTGCTTTAGTTTCTATTTAACCTTCTTAAATGGTCAAGCATTTTAGAATAAAACATGGAAATATTGTTATCTGTCTTCCACAATTCTTTACAATAGAAAAGAAATAAAGACTTTTTTCAGACTGCCTTTTAATTATATTTGGAAAGATTTGCAGTGTAGACACATTTGGGAATAAATGTGTATGTTATATGTATCCACACATAGATATATAGATGAAGAGTTAAGACAATATTATATATTAGCTCCACCAATTCTGTAAATTTTATTTTCATTATTCTTGATAGAGGGAAAATAATCCTTGGTCACAGTAAGTGGTACAGCCACATTAAATGTTACAGAATTTCTCTTCTTTCAAGCTGAAGTTAAGAGTATGCATCTGTCTGTTTGTCCACTTAAATGCCTATCTACTTGAAGTGCTTATTTCCCATTTCAGTCCAAAAAGGCTTTGGGGAATAATTCTAGAGACTTTAAATTTTTTCTGAGTATTTTCTTCATTGCAAGCAATGCATAACACAGAGCTTAAATAAGCTGTTCAAATAAATGTCAGTGGCAGCAAGGGGAAGTATCTCCTTTCTAATGGGATGAGAAAGACTTCCAGCGGCAATAAAAGATAGGCTTAAATCATCAGCGTGTGTAGTAGCAACATTATTATACCCATTAAGAGATTCCAAAAGACCTTGCAGTATTCTAAATCCTTAATCACATAATGTACAATCAAAATTAAATTACATACCTCCAAAAATAAATAAATAAAGTATCCTATAGCCAGGAACCCTTAACATACTGCAGTAATTTTATGGCAGGAATATGAGTGTCAGTCGCCTCAGACAACAGATTCTATGTAATGGAACTGTGCTGGGCAAGTATTGAGCATGCGATTATTACACAGCAATGAAGGGAAGAGGGCACTGGAACTTGTCTTAATTAATATGCTAAGTAAGCTAATGTCTTTACTGAAAGCTTACACAAGCTTAACTCAAATTGGCTTTGTAGAAAATTTGTCCAGAAAGCCCATGTCTTGGGGAGAGATCAGAATCTTCAGAGTAACAATACTGATTTTTATTTTTATTCTTTTTTTATTCATAGTGGACCCTTTGTACTGAGAAAATTTGTCCCCTAAGAAAGGTCATGCTAACAGCCTTCATCTCTATCCCTCGCTTACATGAAACAGTAGCATGTTACAGACTAGCCATTATGAAGCATATGTACCTAAACACTACTCTGCTATACTAAATATTATGAGTAAATATATTTCCAAACCATAAATCAAAACATACCTTGAAAAGTTTAAGGATGTTTATGAACCAACAGGACTGATATTTTTTATATTGGGATTAGTGGGGTATATTTTGGCTGCATTATTAGTATATTTATTATGGGATTATAATATATTGTGCTTCCTATATTACATACCTTAGTAAATGGCACCATCTTTCATCTAGCACAGCAATCCTAGCTATGTTTATAATGTGTTTATCTTCACTCTCACTTCTTCTCTCCCTCCCTCCCCCCGCCGACGCACACACCTTGAAAATCCATTCAATCACCAACTTCTATAGATCCTGCATCTTTAATATCTCTTCCATTCATATATATCACAACATCTTGTATATAATGGAAACTCTGGAAATGGAGGAATGAGAACAGATGGTATATTGACCTAATTTTCAGTGGAAAATAGCATATTTAAGTCTGTACTTAGCATTTGAATCAGAGAATAGATTAACATAACATAGCCATGAGATTTTTTGACCCTTCGGTTCTCCTCTTCGTGTATTCTAAGACAATGGGTAGAAACAATCAAACGAAAAAAGCAAAGGCAGTCGTTTCATTGTACTCTTTTACGGAAAGGAGGAGAGTCCCAAAGTTCAAATCTTTACGTATTGCTACTTTGAGTCTTGAATAATTAGCGAGGGAGAGGAGTCAAGGTTAGAGAAGGGACATCTGGAGCAGCACCGGTAATGCATTAGAGCTCAAAGGAAGCAGGGCCACTCTGAGCGGCTGGTATTGCTATAAACACTAGGCCATGGGTTACACAAGAGGAGAAGATGGACAAGCATAAATGAACAACATTGAAACTGGTGTAAAACAGTCACCTGGGTGTTTTCTTTCTAGATGAATGAAGGCAATTATGAATGCAAATTATAGATAACTTGAAAACATAATCTCTGCTTATTTTTATTGTACTCAAACTGTGATTCTGAAAATGTGGCTTTATAGGAAAGGAAATCTGATGTGAACTTATATGAAATTAAATATTCCTCTGTATGTGACTAAATGTAACTTTAATACATGTTTTTGACTATTTTATCCTAAACTTCTGTGGCTACTATAGTGTTATAATGTAGTTATAGTAATGTTACAGTGGTTATCTCAAGTTGAAGACTTTTTAAGATGTTATTCAACATAATAGACCTAATTGACATTTTTCTCAGGTAGCCCATAAATTATGATGAAGAAATACAACCACCTCTATTCTCTAATGCTAGAAGAAATAGATACCATTGGAAAGTGGTAAAGTATGTAACATATATCTAAGTATTTTATTTCTTACCTGTTACCAAAAAAAAAAAAAATGAACCAAAAAAATGAGCTCCTCTTACTAGATGAACTGATAAAAATGGATAAGTAAGTAAAATCCAAATTGCTCAGTACCACTAATTTCTCATTCCCTCAGCTTAATGTGATCCCCAAGGGCATTCTGATCAAGAAACCATTTTTATTGTCTCATGTTTAACATGTTTAACCTTATAATTTGAATATCTAGCAATAAATTATAACCGAGGTATAATAAGAAAACTGTATGTGTATGTTACAACTGACCCCTGAAATTAAGCCAGTGTGATCACATGATTCTGAATATTTTACCACAGACAAATTAAGCTTAAGGTTTCCATTCCTAAAACTTAGTGATTGTTTCTATTTCATGTAAGCAGTGATTGAACTTACTAATTCCTCATAGCAAGACTTTCTTAGAGATGAACTGTTGAAAGCTAAAACAATTATAATTGTCATATACATTGGAGATTAAATTGCTTGTCTTACACAATTGGATAGCTAAGAAATTATATAGCTTGGTGGCAAAAGTAAGTTTACAGTTGTATGTGAATCAGAGTTTATTCTTTTATTATTTATTAACTATTGTATGATTTTACATAGGAACAACTGTAAACCTACCTTTGCCCCACCCTGTATGGAAGACCTCTTTCCCTCAACCTTCCATCAGTTGATTTGAAGAGGCCTCTGTCATTCTCTATATTGTGTTAAAAGCAGAGGGAATAACAAACACATCTCTGGGAGTTGAGGGAGTAAAATGTCAAGCCACGCAGCCAAGAGCCTGGCCCTCACAAAGTTGTATCGAAATTTTGATACAAAAATGTTCATGATTCACATCATGCATTGAGGCTTCCAGCCATATGTGCAGACACAGGGATTGTGTATCATTATTCAGATTGGTGATGTAACTCCGAAGGGCAATGGTTTACCTACTTTTAGAAAGGAAGAGAAAGAACAATTGTGAGAAGAGGAATAAATTAGTCAGTAAGACTGATTATCCTGTTCTTTGGAACGGCTTTTGAAAAACAGCATTGCCTAGTTTCTCATTTCGTGTGAGCATTAAGCCTCCCGTAACTTCCCAGTACTAGGGTTTCCCAAGTGAAGCAAACAGTAGCCTTTCAAATGCCTTCTCCTCCAGGGCTTGCAGTAAAGATAGAGCTGGTCATAAAGAAGCATTCCTTCTTCAGGCTTCACCGGGATCTCTCAGTATAATTCTAAGGGCTTGAAGACAAATAATAGCTTTTTCTCTTTGGATCATTACTTTAACATCTATTACTTGCCAATACCTTAAATTCCATAAATATTTTACTTGAAATTTTGGAACCAGCTAAACTTGCATCTTTTGGACCTGATTTGGGGTCTTTCAAGTTGGAACTCAATTTAGACGATCGAGCCCCCGCTTTATTATATGTCATGTTTATATTAATTGCTTAGCACCCTAAACCTTTCTGTCTTTAAATTGTTTTTCTATATTATTATATCTTCTCAATCAAGAAACAGTTTATTTGCCACCAATTCTCTCTTCCTTCTTCATTAGTTCAGCTTTAGCCATTTGCACATCTGGGGGTCAGAGGAGGAAGCTGGACGGTGCCTGGGGCCAAAGAAGACTAGAGCCGTAAAATCTTGGACCTCCCTTAACTTTTTCATCTGATGCTCTAGGCCCAAACCTTTTACTTCTTTTGCTAACTTTTTATTTGCATAATAAATGTTTAGTCCTACTTCACCTGCTAAAGACACATTCTCCTCCTGAAATGAAAAGCAAAGACCACACTCTGTCCACCTATAACACTAATGTAGGAAACCTGCCATAAGGAATCCCAGGTTTGTAGCTTACTATTTTTAGAGTCTTTAAAGCTTTTGACCATTAATGGTAAGGACATTTAAGATGTAAGCTTGCATCACATTTTTTTTCCTTACAGATGGTCAAATGCTACCAAGTATAAAGTTCTTATCTCTGTATAGCTCCCTGGAATTTTCTGATGTCAGTGTATCAAACAAAAATAGAGTTGGCTGAAAGACAGAGAAGTAGCACATCAGGTGATGGCTCTGAGCCAAAAATTCCTGCAGTTAGATGCATTAAAATACTTTGTATTCACTTCAAAAAATATATTAGGTTAGAATAACTATATCAGGTATCCATTAGCTCACAGGGAATCTGTCACATGCTTTAGAAAACTGAGTCAACCCATTCTTTCCCAGTGAATTTGAGAGGTATGTTTTTGGTGTCAATGGTAGAATATATTTATGTATGCTGCAGCTAACCCTTCTGAATACATTCAGAACAAAAGCTTAAACTTGATATAACAAAGGAATAAATGATCAAAAAATCATAAAAGACTCCTTTTATGAAAAAGACTAGCCAATATCAAAGTATATCTTAGAAGAGAGGAGTGTGGTGGGAATCTTGCTTCAAGTTGTTAAATTGCTATTTTGTCTGGTTTCTTTGTTCTGCAGAGGTGGTCTAAATGTAGCTACTAACTTGCTCTGTAACCTTGAACAAATCATTCAAACCTCTCCGGACCTCAGTCTCCTCCTCCATTAAAAAAGAGAGAGAAGAGGGGAGAGGGAGGGAGTGGGGAGGGGGGAGGGGATGAAGGGAGGAGGAGGAGGGAAGAGGGACTGAATGGCATAATTGCCTGGCTCTCTCTGAGCACTAAAATTCCATGTTCTAAAAAAAAAAAACAAAAAACAATCTTAACCTATTCATCATTCTTTTCTGGACCCAAATGTTGTTTCTTACTTATATAGAGTTAATACTTAACATTTTAAATACCAGAAAGAGAATATCTGAATGACATTAAAACTTGAATTCCCAAGACTTGGGAGCTGCTAAGCGATACTGTCAGAAGGATGATAAAGAAGGGGCCACTCACTAACTGCATAGTTTGCATGAAGGGCAGCCAAGTTATATAAGTGAAAATATTTAATATAAGCAAGGAAGGAATGCAAATCCTGTCAAAGTGGAATTCAGACTCAGAGTGATTATTTCCAGTAGAGAGAATCTGGAAATTTTCCATGAAGAACGTAGTTACAGCTTTTCCAAGCATTCAATCATTTGGTAAGTAAGGCACTGACTTAGGCTCTGAGATTGGAAAAAAAAATTCAGTAAGACAGAGAATCTTCCTTTTTAGAGTTCAGAGTCTCATGGGAGGAACTATGATGTTGACAGACATTTTTCATACGGTATTAGAAACTAAAAGGCAAAATTTATTAAAATGATATCATTATTCCTGAAACAAATTTGACACAGTAACTACTAACTTTTACTATTATTACTAGTACTGCTCTCATTTTCACTGAGGTCAGCATGCTACTCTATCAAGTTTTAGAAAGGAAAACCAACAGAGATTTTGTTGGTCAAAAAGGGCTTCCCAAAGGAAGGAGGTAACATTTGAAATGAGATTTGAAGGGCGTGTGGAAGCTGATTTGGTGAAATCTGGATGCAGGGATAAGGTAATGCATACCAGTCAGAAGATGCAGTCTGGGCAGATGCAGTTTGATGAAAAGAGGCATGTCATGTTAAGGGGCCTGAAAGAAGCTTGGGCATGACTAGAACATGTGAGCGAGGTGGGGCATGGTAAAAAAAGAGCTATCAATCTATAGCAAGGTCAGTCCTAAAGTCCAGTTTATGTCATTCTAAGTAGTTTGGGGTTTGGCTTGAAAATGAGAGAGTCATTGAAATATATTAAACAGTTATTACTCTACCATACAAAAATGGATTTGATAGGGACAATTTATAAGCAGGAGAAAGGTATTATAATAGAACAGTCCATACATTGCGAAAGACTTGAAATAAGGCAATAGTTCTCTACTAGTAAAGGTAGAGGGCAAGAAATATGAGAGATCTTTAAAGGTGGGAGGAAGAGAACTTGGTACCTAAATGTGGAAGGTGAAGGAAAGGTAAAAGTGAGGATATCATCCAAGCTACTACTGCCTTAGACATGATATATTGTGTTGAGTTTGTGGTCTTCACAGATTGTGATATAGATAAAAAATATCTTGAAGAGCACAAATAACCTAAATGTTGTAGTGGTAGGTGTTTTGTTTTGCTTCCTTTATCTTGTTGATTTTTTGTTTTATTCTGTCAGAACAAAGACAGCTGTGTCTTATGCTTAAGAAATTATGTAGGTGAGTTTATGTAGTTCTGACTCTCACCTCTAAGATATTTGCATGTTTTCTACATTATGGCAAGTAGAATGTACTTTCCCCAATCTCCTTATTTCCATCCTACACCACCCTTTTATGTAGAGAAATAACCAATACATAGTTGTATATGTGGGTGTGAGTGTCAAGAAAAAGCCTGACTGGAGTTGAAGACTTTGGATGCATCATTACAGAGGAAGTAGTCAGAACCAGGGAATTGATGAGATTACACAGAGGTAAGGTAGTGTAAGAAGAGAATTAGACAAGGATAAAAACCGGGGAGAGTACCATTGTTTAAATGGTCATAAGAAGACTGAGCAGGAAGAGTAGCTTGATTTTCATTGCCTGAACTCTCAGGATGTCTTAAAGAATTTAAGGAATATAACACATGCAACCTGACAAGTCATAGCGTTGTTGTCCACCATTGTCAACACCATCAGCAAAGAGCGACCCTGTCATAAAGGACAGCTTCAAAGGTTGATTCAGGTTATCCAGCTTTCTGGAATTTCATTAATGTTAGTACTGTCATCTTGGAAAAAAAAGAAATCAGAAAAACATGTCAAGAACTATATGTTCTATCCTACTTTACATCTGGGTCGCTGACTCCTGTAGGCCCTAATGAATGTGGGGTAGAGATGAAAATATGGACTGGATCAAGGAGTCATTTAGGATTGGCTTCCCCAGGCGAGATCAGTTCTGCAGTTACAAGAGAGGAGTTTATGAATTGGCTAATGAAGGACAGTCCTCAATAGACCTATCTTGATAGACCCAACTGTCAAGGAAGTTGAGGTAGTGAGAAACTAAGGCAAGACAAAGGGGCTGGCAAGGTCTTTAAACTTTAAGTACCACTTTTGACTCCCTGATTGTTACAAGGATGTATTTGCCTCCCCAAATAAACTCTAAACTCCACAAAATGATGCAATGTGCTGAAAGCACCTAACAGTAAACTTGACACATAGAAGTACCAAATAAATGGTTCCTCTTCCTATCCCATTTGGAACTAGATTTGGGGTTTGATGTTTTGTTTTTTCTACCTCCCCTTGTACCACTCAGAGAGCTCAACAACTATCTTGAGTTCAGTGAATACAGAATTGCAACATTGCTTGTTAGGAAAAAAGATTAAGAACATTTTTTGCATTAGTGAAATAAATGTGTTTGGTTGGTAGTTCACTAGTTAATCCTTTCCAGTATTATAGACTTACTTAAGGAACTCCCTTTCTAAGAGGGCACTGAATCATAAGAGTGATGAGAGAGTGCTGGATTTAATAGTAGCTTTGGCCCCTGGGACTGTGCCTTATTAAGACAAATAGTAGACATAATAATAAAATTAAAATATTCTATTGTTCCAAATTTAGAAAATGACTCTCTTCCCTTTGTAAATGATAATAACTTGTAAGCAGTTCAGTCTTTTAATTATGTACATGGTATGATACAGTTTAAAGGATTTTTAAATTAAAACAATGGAGGATTCAAGATTGCACCTTCCATATTTTGCAATGCCTTACTCAAAAATGCAGGATTAAATATCACATACAACCCACCGCATTGTTTTAAAGGACACAATGACTGCATTAGAGGAATGTTACATCCATCTGGTATGTAGAGCCACATGTGTTGGCTTTTATTACTCCTCAGAAGGCATCATGAGTTTATGAACAGACTACCTAAGAGACTGACATTTGGAGAACTTGACTATGTTTTGTTATTGTTTCAAAAAGATGTAAGATTGTTAAGTCATATTATTATTTTAAATGGCTATATGCAATTTCTAAATGAAAAAAGCATCTAGGAGTTTAAGACCTATGCAGAAGTGGTCATTCTCATTCCAGTTCTCATACTTGCCTATTAGGCCTCCGAATCAGTGTTCATGCTGTTGACAGCAAAGATAATAAATGAGAGTTATCTACAACACTGAATGTTATTTTGATTCTTGTTAAAGAAGTAGGAACTTTCCTGATAATCATTCTATTCTATTCATTGAAAGTACGTGGTTTGAGCAAACAGATGTGTGCACCTGTGTATGAGTCCATGTGTGCCTATGTCCATCTATGTGTATGCATTGGTGTTTTCATATGTGTGTGTAAGGGAAGGCATAAACAAGGAATATTCCCTTTAGTGACCATTGTGTAAAGAGTGAGCTTTACTGAATCTATTTCTCCCGAAAGCCTTGATATTGATAAAAAAATTATCAATTAAGTCAACCCATTTCAGAAAGGCATTTCTCTAACAATAGCAAAAAAAATACACCATATTTTGCTGTATATAGTGCACACTTTTTTGCCCTAATTTTTGAGGGAAAATAAGGATGTATGTTATACATGGGTATAATGATTACAGACCATGGATATAATAATGAGCATAATAATCCAGTATAAAATGCACACAAAAATCATGGGCTAAATACAGTACTTTTATTAACCCTGGACTACATAGGGAAAATAGAATGAAAACAAAAGAATTAAGAAAAATGTAATGCCCAACTACATAGTTTTAAGGAAATATTAACATGAAGATTAATATAGATTTAGTATATACTGTATATGAATTATCTGACAGTTTAGAGTATGAATCTCACGTTAACTACTAGTCCCTTCTCAATTGTATAGTAGTGACTGCCTCATACGAAGAGAGGCTTGTTTTGTATCTGTCTTGTTCTTGGCCAGCTTTCCCTTGTATTCTGCTTATGCACCATCTTCTTCTTTGTCCAGATTTAGATCAACATCTCATTCTTGTCTGTTATAATTTTCTTTGAACTCTTTAGTTTTACCAAAGCTCACATATTAATTGCATAAAACTGTGTCCCCCATGATCAGGCTGGATTTACTACTTCCAAATGTCAAGGGATAACTTTTTGAAAATACGCATTCATGAGCCTCACACCCACATGCTCAGATTCAATGTCAACAAAAAGATACCAGGAATCAGCATTTTAAAATAACCCCTCAAGAAAATCTGCTCAGCAAATATGCACGGCAGTCATCAGATAGTCGTGCATGTGTGTGTGTGTGTGTGTGTGAGAGAAAGTTCATGCTTCAACACAGAGAAAATGACTGCTTAGAAGAGAATCCAGTACCTATATTTCTATTATAGCTTTATATTAAGTAAATCTGTTTCTGCTTGGAATTGTATAAGGCTCTTCCAAAGTGCCAATGAATGGTCTCAGAGATTCGATGGCGGGTTTTTAAGACCCTCCTGGTTCAAGAAGAAAAGAATAGCTCCAAGTTTGAATATTTAATGAAAGATGACCTTATTCTCCTTCAAACTGTATGCTTAGTAAACATGCTGCCGCCCCCACCACACACAGCCCACCCGCCACACACAGCCTGCAGTGACTGGGGCTAGTCTGTTCTGTCACAATAAAAAGAAGTTTCGTTGGTAGTTTTCCAGCCTACAAGTTACAACTTCACAGTTCTAATAAGCATAAACTAAACAAAGTCTAGGAAAGTAAATTGTAGCCACAGAGATATGGCTGTTGTAAATATCAAATAGATAGGTGATGATAGATAGATAATAGAGAGTGAGCAAATAACTTGGTTTTAACTTCAGGCATCTTAAGGTATCACACGATAGATCATTTGGATGCAGATGACACAATCTTAATTACTTTGAGGAGAAGCAGAAAAGGAATTTCTTGAAAACTTCCGAAAGTATCTCATAACAGAAAAGCATAGGAAGTGCAAGTGGGCCATTTCAGGAGCCACGAAATGTCTGGGAAGTTTTTGGGGTCAAAGTGAGATTCTTTCTCTTTCCATCTCTTTTTTCATTCTGGGACTACATGGTCTCTCATCCCAATCTCTCTACACCTCCCCAGCAGTCATCCCTTTCTCTGTACACAGTAGAGCCTCAACTATCTCCTCAGTTCAAAAAAAACACAGACTAGAATCACGGTGCTCAAATCCCAAACACCTGGGAAAGACAATTAGGTTGTGTCAGCTTCTCCCATTAACTGACATCAGGGAAATGAAGTCCAAAAGTGCATTCAGCCAAGCTGTCTGAGTATATTCTCTGAAAAAGGAACACCATCATTTTTATTAAGGAGGGAGATATGGCAAAGAATAAAATGAATGAGCAGGGAGTTACTGGTATCACTTGGCTACCAAGGTTAAATATTTCTGCAGCCAACACTTATTCCTAGATTTAAAGCTCCTCGTTCTATGGTACAAAATTGAGCAAGAACTATAATGCCTTGTGTGATAAATGAAACTTAAAACTTAATAACCTAGATAACTAATTTTGGAAAGATATAAACATTGTCAACTAGCAATAATAGAAGCATTAAAGAAACAATCAAAGTTTTGCTAGTATTAACTGATATTGCTGTCTTAGCTGTCAACATTGATGCTGACATTTTCAAAATTCCCTCTGCTAAGAGTAACATTATACAGATAACCAAACAGAAATATACATCTGTAAATATAGTCCATGATGCTGCGCACCAGGGCAGGCTATTTATTGTGATTTGGGACAGTGTTTTATTATATATAGTAATTTTCTTATATCAGTTTCTTTCTGCATTGTTTTAGAATGCTGAATTAAATGTTACTAGTGCTCACAAGCTAATATCTTGTCTGAAGAATATACACATTTTATATCTTAAGACTTATTTCCTTTTTCTTTTTATTTAAAGATGTTTTGTGCCTCTAACTAGCACTTATCTTAGTGAAGGGAAGATTTTGTTTCCACAGGTTCTCTAGTTTCTCGTAGTATCTGGCCATGTGTGAGCAGCCAATTAAAGCCTCCACTTGGTCACAATTGACAGTGATTAATAGATGCCTTGGTGATCTACTTACTGATTATGTTCATCAGAAAATAGAGAAGCTTATTGGGAATTATAGGCTTTATTGTAGTATGTTTCCATATTCTTTCTTATTTCAATGCATCAATTGCACATAAATGCTTCAGAGAAGAGCTAGATTTGGTTGTTAATTATTTCGATTCAACTACAAAAATATGACCAAATCAGGTATTTTCAGTGTTTAATTTTAAAGTCCATTGCTTTCTTAAGAGAAAATATTACCTATATATATATATGTGTGTATATATACATATATACACATATATATATATATAGGGATTGGTAAGAGTAGGTTTACAGTTATATGAACTCTAATTTATGCATTATTATTTATTAATTATATTATTTACATGTATTACAACTATGAACCTACTTTTACCCATCCCTGTATATATGTGTAAATATATGATGTGTGTATATATATATATAATGTGTGTATGTGTATGTGTATATATATGTATGATTATGTCAAAACAGACAAAATGAACTAGAGAAATGAATAATGTTAGATGGAGTTTTACCAACAGGATTTAGAAAGTTCTTAATTCAGGCTGAAATTTCTTCTTAATCTGCAACCTAGATAATTACTCTCATTCATTCTTGGCTTTAGAGTGTTATAGAGAAATGCACAACAAAGTGATATAAAGGATCTGCATGCATTTATGCATTTAGAAATCATCAGAAATAAACCGTATGTTCCTTAGGATGTGTTGTATATTTTTGGTTGAACTTAGATATTCTGAGATTTGTCAACAGACTAATCCTGACTTTTTCAAGAGAAAAATAAATACAACTTGCATTAGACAGAAAAATAGCAGTGCAAGTGGCTGTAGGAATGTAATGGGTCAAGTACAGAAAATTTGATCTACAGTATAGGTATCCCCTGCTTGTCAGACGTTCACTTTATACCACGTCTCTTTTATAAAAGACCTACTTAAGTATCAGTTTTCGCTATGGAATGAAATCCAGCGAGCATTTTCACTTTTGTGGGGGAAAAGAAGCAAAAATAGTGTTCAGTGTTTGTTTTGCAGCATCTGTGGTTAGCCTTTATGGAGGCATCATGCACCCTGAGCAGCAAGAGCGGCCCTGCCAAGCGTCTTCCCTTGGATGTACGCTTAGCATCTCAGCATCAAGCCCCATAGCTTTAAGCGTGTCTGTGAGCATCTGTGCTATATCTAGATTTATTTTGTGCATCTGTTAGTGAGATGTGTCCTAAGGTATCAGAAAAACCTAAGAGGGCTTGTAAGGGTGTTATGCTTCATGTAAAACTAGACATAATTAAGTGTATTTGGTATGTTTTTAGGTTATTTTTGGGGTGTGGGAATGCTCAAAATTTTTTCTACTTAAATTACTGGCTAATTGCTTCTTTGCTTTATGCTATTTAGGTTCATGGAAGACTTCATAGTATCTCCCTACTTGCAGATAGTGGGGGAAACCTGTATTTTGTTATAAACTAGCCTTTGCTTATAACTTTAAAATGTGAAATATACAATACTCCATCCCAAAAGTTGGCATCCAATTAAGAAAAATTGTTTTTAGGAAAATCATTTTCAATGAATTCAGAAAAGAAAGATTCACAATCCACTTCCGAAATAGGCAAAAAGCAATCATACCCAAAAAGTGTGTGTGTGCGTGTGTGTGTGTGTGTATGTGTGTGTGTGTGTAACATATTGCTTGATATCACCCTCCACAGACTGGGTTGTTATTTGGTCTGAATCGGATCAAGTACTACTGTACTGAGAGTGAAGAGGCTGAATTTTTTTCAGGGATAAGAATCCCTTAAATTCACTGTGAAATAACAGTGGAACCTGTTAAGAACAGGAATGCTGAATTCCTGACAATTCATTATGTACTCCCAGTCTTGGGTCTTTTCTTCTTGGCTTGTTCTGTCTCCCTTTCTGGGCCACGGAGGTTCTGCTTTCTGTCTGATACAGGAGTGTCATTTTAGTATTTTTTAGGTGGGGGAGGTCAGCAGGTGTGTATTAGCACATTACCCAGGTGGCCACTTAATGCGATGTGATTGAGCATGGAGGATATAAGCAACCTTTCCCAGTGCATAGGGCTGTCTGCCTGATCGGGGAGAAGGTGATTAGCAACTGACTTTGGGTAGAGATTCCTCTGTATTTCTAACAGATGCCCCCTAATTGAAAGCTAGTTGTGACGCTGTTGATTCTAAGAGGCCCCAAATTCCCTTTAATGTCTTCTGCTCATCAAAAATACACCTCTCATCCTCAAAAAGAGAAGCTGATTTAACAATTATGTACGTGTGGTGGGAGAGTAGGCCTGCACATGCACACACATGCAAAATCAATCTTTAAACTAAAACTGTAAATCCCTTTTTGCCTTTTCATCAATTGATCTCAACAATAAACCTTGATATCTGAATCATGCCATTTTGCCAAATGTTTCATTTATAGGCATGAAATGAAGCCAGCTCTGCGTTCTAGTATAAAATAGGGCAACACACTTACGAGTGCATCCTTCTGAATTCTATAGACTGCTAGGATTACTTGTTTATTATTTATACCCTGTTATAGTTTTAAAAATTGGAGACATATTGTAAAAATCGATATAACACAAGGAAAATTGAAGTGATAAGAATACAAAGTTATGGGGAAAAAGAAAACAGGGGTGAGACACATTCACCAAATCATGCTTTGAGATTCCTGTTTCTGTTTGGTGCAAATGGACCACAGCTTAGCCCTGAGCTTCCTTGCCCCAAAGTGATGAGAAAAGCACAATCAGTAATGTCATTCCCATTGTCTATACAATAAAACAAGTCTATTCTTTTGCAGAAAAAGGAAGGCATTTATTCCATGAGGCCTCATAAAGAGAATACAATTATATGCAGAATCTGCCTGAATGCTATGGTTTATGTGTACTGTTTGCCTTGGATAATTGATATCACAGATTTTACAAGAAAGCTTAATCGTATGGTACATGCATTGAGATATATATATATTTATTGTAATTCATTATGTATAATATATTGCATTTTATAGCCCATCATTTCCAATAAAAAAACAGTAAAGCCATGAGTTATGAGTGGTTTTCCAGAGGGATAATATCAGGCATTCAAGGACATGTATTCATTCAACACATTTATTGAGCACTACGTGATCTATCTTGCTACTCTCTGATTACATTAGGAGGTTGACTTCACTAGGTTTAGTTAAAAAAATGATAATTTTATGACTATATCACTGAGAATCTGATAGTCTATGACCTTATTTCTCTGCTCTTTTTCATGGGCAAACTCTTATAAAAGCTGTCTACACAGTCTCCAGTTCACCTTTGCTCATTCTTCTGCCTTTTCCACATTCGAGAGGGGCACAGTTCGCCTTAGCTCTCCCACCTTCATCCTCCCTGAGACACCACTGTACAATTCTCTCCGTGGTGTGCCCATTACTTTTCAGACTGTGATTCTCAACCTTTTTTGCTGGATTGTCCACCTGATCTAGATATTAAATGTTATAATCCCTCAAGGATTGATTTTAGACCTTCTTCTCTACCTTATGTAAAGTCTTCTTTGCCTTTTCTATCTTTGTGTACGGCTTTTATTAATATCTCATGCTAAGCCAAACGTCTCTTCTAAGTCCCAGACCATATATCCATTGATATACCCACTTAGGTACTGCTAAGTCACCTCAAAGTCAGTAAGTACGGAATAAAACTTCTGACCCTGGCCTAAAGCCTGGTGCTCTTCTAGGGTTCCCTAGCTTAGGAATGACAACAGCCAGCTGTAAAATTGTCTAAACCAGAAGGGTAGGAAACATGCTAAACACCTCCCTCTCCCTCAAACCTATGTTCAGTGTGATGGTTAATTTTATGTGTCAATGCGACTGGGCCCTGGGTGCTCATATATTTGGGCACACTTTGTTCTGGGAATATCTATGAGAGTATTTTTGAATGAGATTAACATCTGAATCAGTAGATTGACTAAAGCAGACCATACTCCCTTATTAGGGTAGGCCCCATCCAAAGAGCTGAAGCTGTGAACAGAATCAAAAGGCTGACCCTCCAGTGAGTAAGAAGGGGTTTTCTCCTGTCTGAGTGCATGGAGCTGAGAGATCAGTTTTTTTCCTGCCTTTGGAAACAAACGAAAACAGGGGTTCTCCCTGGGTCTCAAACCTGCCAGCCTTTGGACTGGAACTCTGGAAAGGACACCTTCAGCTTTCATGGGTCTCCAGCTTATTGGCACACCCTGAAGATCTTGGGACATGTCAGTCTTCATAATTGTGTGACACATTCCTTAGAATAAATAATCTCAATCCAATTCACTCTCTCTTGCTCTCTCTCTCTCTCTCTCTCTTGCCCTGACTAATTTCATATGCCCAATGCTTCACTAATCCATGTTTATCTTACTTGCTATAAATGCCTGTTACCATGAACCACCTTGGTTCAACTCAGGTGTCACTAAGAGCTAGTGTTGTAGCATCTTTAACACTCATTAACACTGGTTTCCATCTAATCTCTTTCTCTGTGGCTGAGAAAACTTGTCAAAATACTGACCTGATTATGATACCTCCTCACCACTTTCATCTTCTCCCCACCAAAAAAAACCTTCGAAGGATAAAGATCAAAATCTTGAATATGTTTTTAGGATAAAAATCCAAATCCTGAATATGCCGTATGAATCTCTATGTAGTCTCATGGACATACTTCTCCAACCTGCTTTCACTGCCTTCACATTACTTCCTTGCTTTTCTAGCACTGGCCCCACTGAACATTCTGCACCACCATGAGCATGTCTTCTCAGACAGGAGTCTGGCACATGCACTGTGATTCAGGCCCTTTTGTTATTCACATGTTCTCATTGTATCTGTGGTTCACCAAGACAGAATAGTAGAAGTAGTCTGCCAGGGTGCAAGAAATAAAGAAATGCATTGTCTGAAGAGAATTTAAAGACAGTAATAAAATACACAAAACGCTATTCTGCTTTTTATTAGTACCTTGTGCCGCAACTCTAAACAATGTCTTTCCTGAATAAATCTTTTGTTGGTCTAAGTTCTCAATAATTGATGTGATAACTATTGAGCTTTAATATGTATGTACATTTCAAATTAGTATTTTTAAAAATTATTCTTCCATAAGCATTGTATTCTCTATGGAAGCTAATTTGGAACATTCCTCCTTACATTGTCAGCCTTCAACACAGACATTTGCTGGAAAAGTTTATAATGGTTCACAAGCACTATTGCTCACTCCAAGTACAGGGTTGTCTTAGCTCCTATTGTACTATATGTTTCTGCATTTACACAGTAATTTATAAATAAACAATGATAGCACAGTAATTATAAAGAGACAAAAAATTTGAGTTACTTCAGCTCTAAAATCCTATAAGGGTACTTGAAATTTTTATTTCTGTTAAAAGTTAAAATGGCAAAACAGCACAAATAGCAAAGTATAGTATTTTCATTTAGAAAGAACAGAGTTTAGTTCACACAAAGTATTTTGCTTAATTTCAGTAGTACCTTCAAAAGTCAAATGTACCATTTCTTGTTTATTTCCAAATTAAAGATTGACTAAAATAGTAATTATTAGTAATCAGAACATTAATAATTTTGAAAATAGGTTTGTCATATAGAAGAGAGAGGGATTAAAAGTGATCCACTCTAGCCCTGGTTGGTGTGGCTTGGTGGATTGTGTTCCAGCCTGTGAACCAAAAGGTCACTGATTCAGTTCCCAATCAGCACATATGGCTGGGTTGCAGGCCAGGTCCCCAGTAGGGGGTCTGCAAAAGGCAATCACACATTGATGTTTCCCTCTCTTCCTCCCTCCCTTCCCCTCTCTCTAAAAATAAATAAATAAAACCTTTAAAATATTTAAAAAACAAATAAATAAAAGCAATTAGCTCTAGATGTCAAATCTGTAGGTATGCCACTGCAGGAATCATGTTCCTTTCCTTCAGAGCACTTACTGTGAGTTGTAGTCCATATTCATTAATCTAATTATGCAATTAACATGTTAATCCTTGACTAAACTGACCTCTATGTGATAATAGCATCGTATTTTGGGTTTTTTTTTACTCACCATTGCATTGACGCAAGTTAGGACAATGCTGACAAAAAGGTAGATACTTAACAAATGTCTGTTGAATGAATGAATAAATGTAATACCTACAATGGCCAGGATTTAATTTATTTCTAACTCCAAAGCTGGTCATAACCACTGTGCCTGAGTAATTCTGGACTCTTCTCTTTATCGGTACCAATTAGCATACGTATAGTTTCAGAACATCAGTAACATTGGTTTCTTCAGTGCTTCTAGTCATTCCTCCCTTGGGAAACATGGGAATGAAAGGGAGGGCGTGGAGATGGGGCAGGGAGAGTATGCTTTAATGAGGATTTCATTCTTGCTAAACATATTCCTAAATTTGGGGCAGAAGCTTACCAATATAGAGCAATTAAATGGAAGCCACTCGTTATAATACTTATTTTTAATTAAGGAAAAATATGAGCTCTGCCAGATGTATGCAGACTCAGAATAGAACCTCTCATGTGTAAATAATATACTTTGCTTGATTTTTAAGCCTTGATAAAAACAGATTGATATTGCAACATACTTTTTTTTTTTTTTTTTACCTTTGATGTATTTGTGAACATCTACCAGAGGGATGCCTTCAGCAATATGTCTTACAAGGGTGGATTCTAAGAATAGCAATAACTCCAAATGCAAGAAACACATTTTATCTTACAAATAATATTTATGGAATACATGGTATTTTCCTTTTTATCCTTTTGCTGATTATTTGCAACCATATACCTGTTCAAGTTTATACTACATGTGCTATAGAATGATCAAATCATGTTCATAAAGTTGTATATTTTAAAGCAAATTCTGTAGTATTTATTTTGAAGGAGGGCAAAGTACATTAAAAAGGTGATGTTATTGGGCTTCCCAAAATGGCAGTGCCTATGACCACAAAGACTTTAAGCTCAAGAACAACACAGGCTGTTAAAAATAATTCTTTAACAAGTGACATCATCATCATTATAATGAGCATTTGTGTAGAGTTTTATGGCTTACAAGGCACTTCATATCTCATTTGAGCTGTACAATAATAATGTCAAATGGGAATATGTGCATCATTTCTGATTTTAAGAATAGGGAAACTGACCTTGGTTGCTATAGAAATATATTGTGCCAAGATTTAAATTTGGTTCCACATTTAATTATCATTTTACTTAATTTAACTAAACAACAAATATATTTCTTAAGAAATTATACATCTCCTGAATTAATTCATTTTCTTGATTTTAGTAGAACTTCATCTTCATTTTTAGTAGCCTAATCAGGATATAATTTACATATCACATAATCTATCCATTGAAATTATACATTTCAATTATTTAAAATAAATTTATAGTTTTGTATCCATTACTACAATCAAGTTTTAGAATATTTCCTTCACTGTAAATGTTTCTGTTTTCAGTCAATTCCAGTTTCCATTCTGATCCCAGACAACCACTGATCTGCTTTCTGTCTCTATTGACCTTTTCTGGAAGGTTCATAGAAATTGAATCATACAGTATGTTGTCCTTTGAGTCACGACCCGGCATCTCTCACATATGTAATGTTTCTGAGTCTCATCCATGTTGTAGGGTTTATCAAGAGCTTACTCCTCTTTATTGCTGAATGGGATTCTACTCTATAAATACACCACATATTGTTTCTCTGTTAACTGGTTGATGGGCATTTAGATTGTTTCCAGTTTGGTCTATCAAGAATAATGTTTCTATGAACAATTGCACACACGTTATTGTATGGATATATGTTTTCACTTCTCTAAAGTAGACACCTATGAGTGGAATTCCTGGGTCATCTGATAAATCTTTATTTAACTTTTTACAGAATTGCCAAAATGTTTTATAAAATTGCTGTGTCATTTTCATCCCCACTAGTAATGTAGAGAGTTCTACTTTCTCCACATCTACATCAACATTTGCTCTTATCTTCCTTGTTTATTACAGCCATTCTAGGGGGGCTATCATATTATCTCACTGTAGTTTTAATTTCCATGTCTCTAATGATGAATGACATTGAACATCTTTTTTTTTTAATTTGGTCATTCATATATCTTCTTTATGAAATGTCTACTGAAGTCTTTTGCTCTTTTTAATTGACTTGTCTTTTTATTATTGAGTTACAAGTTCTTTATCAGAAATAGAATTTGCTAATATGTTTTACCATTCATTCTCTCAGTCTGTGGCCCATTGTTTTTTTCATTTTCTTAGTAGCGCTTTGGAGAGAAAAAGTTTGCATTTTATGAAGTTTAATTTATTGAATTTTTTCCTTTTATAGATCATGCTTTTGGTGTCATATATAAGATATCTTTACCAAAAATCTCTGTGGTCACAAAGATTTTTCTGCTACATTTTCTTCTGAAAGTATTACAGTTTTAGCTCTTTCATTTGGTTCTCTGACATATTTTGGGCTGTTTTTGTGCATGGTTTGAAGTAAATGTCAAAGTTCTCTCCTCTTTTTCCCCTCCCCTCTTTTCTTTCCCCTTCCCTTCTTCCTTCCCACCCCCTCTGTCTCCTTCTCCTGATCTTAACAGACAGCTGTGCTTTAGTAAAGCAATCATTCTAACCAAGCTTGTGGGGGAGTGGGAGGCAACAAACAGGTAGAATGGAAGGAACTGCAGGCCTTAACAACAGCGACTCCCATTGTTCTTACATGAAGTTCAGTACTTTTCATGATTGATTCTCAACTGGGTTAATTTTTTTTGTTCAACCAGTTTTATAGTTGTTTTGGGAGGAGATGATTTATTAACCCCTTTAGTGCCTGTAAGTCCCATTTTATTTTATAAAAGGATTGTTCCTACTATTCAATCAGAATAGAGATGCTATCTTGATCAATTTTTTAATATTTCTTGTAATATGTTAGTGAGGAAAGCCATGTAATATGATAAACAGTAATAATATTATTGGTGAGTTATTTTTCTGTTGGTGTGTCATAGTATTAAATCTTGTACTTTTTTTACTATCTTGTAAGGTAGATCATTTATACAAAGTAGAAAAATGAGAAAAATTGAGGCAAAGTAACTTCCCTAAAGTTACACTATTGAAAAATGATAGAGCCATTATCTGTCTTCAGTGTGTTCTGTTCTTGGTTCACTCAAATGATTTGTAAAAGAATTGTCAGACAAGGTAGAGTTATTTTGTTCCAAGTACCAAAAAAGGAAAAAAAAAGGGTACTGATTCTTCTACCATTCTAATTTTTAAATTTCTGTAAGCTATAATTGTGAGGAGAAATTAAAAATGTTAGTTTTAACAGCATTTTAAAGGTTGAAAGTTAACATCTGGTCAGGGAAATTGTCATACTTAGGGCCTAAGTCCCTAAGTCCTTAAAACCATAGAATTTATCAAGTTACATTTATTGCATTTAAGAAAGGTTTGTCATGTGTCTCTCTGAACTTCAGACATACAGTTTTATCTATAGAAATAAAACTAAAATATGCATGCTTAAAACTAAACTTGAAAAAAACTTTGGAACCCAAATGAAGTTGGGCTAGAGTAATAGTTATTTGCATCAGATAATGCGTGGTATAAATTAGCAACACAGACTTGATTTGTTTCCTCAGGGTCATTGTGAATGAATTTATTAGGCCACCCACCCGCAGGATGTTGGCAGTGTCCCATGTCAAGACAGATTATCCTGGGCCGGCCCAAGAAGGAATAAAGGAGGGTAGGCTTATATTTTTACTCCCTGACCTGTGCTCCCAGGCCTCTATCTTCTTTGTACACTCAAAGAAAATTCCGCACACCTGGAGGGGCAAAATATACACAGAAGGAATAACACTTCCAAGAGCAACCAGAGAGTGCCCGTGGGAGGAGGGCTGAGGGAAAGGCCCCGTTCACACGTATCTATGAAAGCAGGACCAGAAATGCAAACCGTGGCCAAAAATGCAAACCGTGGCCAAATTAAAATTGCCATGGAATCCTTTACTTTGAAACTGCTTGATTAGCTTTAATCATAAATATTGGATTGGTTTGCATGTAACATTAAGTCTTTTAATTTCATCTTCACTTTCAGCCACCCATTTAAAGGAGATGACTGATGAAGGATGACCTTACTGACAGACAATGTTCAATTTCATTTTTCCCTCCTCGTAATTCTAACCTTTCATGTTATTTAAATCTTGATGAGTTTTTCTTCTAATTCTTTTCTTGCCAAGTTTTGAGTTTGTATCCTCAGCCAATTTTAGTGTGTATGCACACGAAAACGTCCGTACATGCTCACTTCTGTGGAAAAGTCTGGGGTGTTTATATACCACAAGTAACCTTAGCTGATTATAACCTCAATTCTATGAAAATATGCATTGTAAGTGTACAATCATTTGGGAGTTTCACTCTGAGTGCATTTATTCTTTCAGAAACATGTCTAAAGATCACAGTAATACATAATTATTTATATTTTTTGCAAATAATATTGAATGTGACCAACTAAGTATAATGTGTGACTTTTCATTGGATACAGGATTGAGAAAAAATGAAGCTATAAATAAATTGGAAATTTAAATGTGGATATGTATTACATAATGGCATCATATCTATGGTAAATGTCCTGACTTTTATAATTTTACTCTGGTTATGTGAAAGAATGCCCTAGTTCTCAGAAGATACATAGTGAATTATTTAGGTGTGAAGTGTTATGAAGACTACAACTAACCCACAATTGATTCAAAATAAAGGAAAGCAAGAACAATAAAGCAAATGTAGCAAAATAGTCACAATTGATAAAGAGAATATGAGTGTTCATTGTGGTATTCTTGCAACTTTTGTGTAGCCTTGAAATTTTTCAAAATAAAAACATTGGAGGAAAATAAATAATTGAAACATAATATATCACACACATAAACGGACAACTAGACTCGCTTTAAAATTTTACTGCAATAAACCTCTTTGAAACATTTTTTTGTAAACAGAAGGGATAGAAATATGTAAATAATTGAAACATAAAATAAGATTTAGGTCAAATATTATTACCATGATCTTTATCCAATTCACTTGTGGCATATTGCTTTACAGAGCAGTATTTTAAACAGTAATCAAATTTCAGACACGAAAAAATTTAAGGTAGAAAATCATGAAAGTTTCAGCTAGTTAGTGATAAGAAAGCTAAGGCTCAAAGATGATTCCTTTCTATAACTCATAAATATGTAGCATTGAAATATTTTTATTTGTTTTTATTTTAAAGAGGTTTACAAAACATTCTGCAATGTTTGGGGATACTTAATGTTAGAACTGTTACTTACACTCCAACTCTCATCCTTGCTGTTGTTGGGAAATTTTTAAAACCTACTAATTTGAAAACTTTGAAAAGTGATTAATATAATTCAAATTAATATAGTTTCCCCTTTTTCTATGGGAAGATGTATAACTTGGAAAACGATTAATTAAATGACAGGTAATACTTTAAAGGCAAACTAATAGGATAACTAATGACTAACTGTTGGCTCCCTGCTTTTTTTTAGCAATAACGGAAATTTCCTTGCCTATGTTTTTGATGTTAACTTTCTCTACAAGTTACTTGCCTAGTATGATAGAATGTGACTAGGTGTTAGAATCAGATAGAATCCTAAACAACTTATTGTGATTCCTTGGGCAAGTTATGCAATGGCTCTGGATTCGTGAACTTGGTAAGACCAGTTCACTATGTGACTTCTCCTTATTCAAGACAATCAGGACAAAACCAGATTTTGATCTTCATTCTTAATTCATACATTTTCCATTACTACCTTAAAACTTATGAAGACTTCAATAACAGTTTTTTAAAAATAAATTATCTAGCCCTGGCCAGTGTGTCTGAGTTGGTTGGAACTTCCTCCCATGTACCAAAGAGTCATGGGTTCAATTCCCAGTCAGGACACATACCCAGGTTGCAGGTTTGATCCCTGCTCAGGGCACAACCAAGAAGGCCACCAATCAATGTTTCTCTCTCTCTCTCTCTCTCTATCACTCTCTCTCTCTCTCTCCCCACTCCCCCAAAAACAATGAAAAAAATGTCCTCAGTGAGGGTAAGAAAAATAAATAAAATATCTAAGCTTTTCATTACTATTATTATCTTCTGAAAAATCTTAATAGAGATGGAAATTCTGATTTCAAATGGATGTCTAAATCACCATGTGCTATGTGTCATATAGACAGATTTACAAATTCTTGTTTCACCTTCTTCCTAGAAGCTTGTGAGCTCAATATTTCTCAAATTTTAAAGTACATACAGATCACCAAGCATCTTCTTAGAAATGCATATTATAACTTAACAGATATGGATGAGAGCACGATACTCTGAATTTCTAACAATACCCCAGGTTACAGTGATGTTGCTGCTCCACATCACTGTATAGCAAACCACACTTTGAATAGCAAAGGAGTCTAGCACTGGGCAATGCCACACACATAAGTCCAGGCACTCTGATGTAAAGTTAAATTATATTAAAATTAATATAATATATGAATAAATATATTATGGGTAGTATGTAATAATATATTAATTAACAACTGAATGGAAAGTATGTGTGGGATCACATAGATAAACACTAAATCTGAATTCCTCATATTTCAGATAAGAAAATTGCAGTTCAGAGAATTTTATAGACTTACTCAGAATTGATGATATGGAACCATAGAGATGGTACTTGTGCCTGCCTTCATCTCTAATTTCAGGAAAGGATTTTTCATATTTTTTACACATGAGAATCAGCAGTATGATTATTTTGGGGGAGAGAACAGAAGGGAGCTATAAAGTCAGACCAAGGAGAGCAAGGAGATCTGATTTGAAAGAATGAATAAAATGATCCGGTTACAAAGCAGTTTTAAGTAATTCATCTTCTGAGTTAAGTCCTACTAGTGTGGCCTATTTCCATTAGTGTGGAAAGAGCTAAGTGCTGGGAACGAGGACGCCTAAATTCTAGCCTCAACTCTGCCACTGTAGTATTTTACTGCCAGGAACTTGGACACTTTAAATGTCACGAAGCATTTTGTATTTGTTTTTCATCTGTAAAATGAAGATAAGAATTGTTGCCCTATTACCTCATGCTGGTATTGTGAAAGAATAGATGTAGAACAAATGTGCAAAATTAAACAGAGCTCTACAAATGGATCATTGTTTTTACCCTTATTATTAATATTTGTGAGTAATGTCCTTTCCCCTGTCATCACTGAGGAAAGGTATCTTTGCTATTAACTTATATCTCTCTTCTCTGAGCTACTTGTTTCTCTCTGTTCTGAAACTTTTCCCAGCCCATTTAGGTGTCTATCTGGGCTCAAGTTTTTACCCACCAGAGACAATCAGATGGATTCAGAAAATACAAATGTAGGCTTTGTGTCATGGTGTGCATAGCTTCCTCGCTGGGACCTGTGCGAAGCTTCTGACTTTCAACAAAGCCATCAAGATAACTAAAAACCTGCTCTTCCTCTTGTTTTGTGCACCTTCCACTATCAGTTCTAATTCCCCCCTTGCATGCCTCCTGCTGGAGTGATTTTCCCCCTTTTTTTCCTGTATATCTGTTAATACTTGCTGATATCAACACTATTAATTGCCACCTGTACTGATGTTAGCAGGGCATTTTTTTTCAGAAAAATAAAAATCAGAGTTCAAATGGATTATATAAAGCTGCCAGTTTCAGCTTTCATAGTCCAAAATAGCAGTTAAATTAATGACCTCTAAACAGCATTGCTGAAAATCTATGGTAGACAAAGCATTTGTATTATAACTGCAACCCTATTCAGTGATGGCTCTTTGGGATGATGTTATCCTATACTTAATTTGTATCCAGTGCTAATTTGGTTTATTACTTACAAACATGACTGTCTTTTCTCTGAACTTCGAAAACTCTACAGAAGGCCTTGTAGCACTCATGTTATTGCTGAAACAATATCACTGACACCCCCAACTGATTTTAATAAATTTTTATAATCACAACTGGAAACTGGTTGAGCATCACCTTCATCACACCCTAGCCAAACAGTGGCCTGAACTGAGAACGGGCTATTCCAAACTTAATAATAGTATCACTCAAAATAAATAGCATGAACCACTCAGTTTACAACATGAAGTTTGTGTTTGCTGTTATTAGTTTTATGATTGTGCTTTTTAAATTACTGCACTGTTTTCTGATAGGCAATTAAGAATCTTGCAAATTCTAATCAAAGTGTAAAATTTTCTTTTGCTGTTGTGTTCTTTAAAAGACAACATCTCTCTTCTTGTGGACATTTTTAATGGCATGATAACCTATTGTCACCTTTAAGAATACATTTTTGATTCATTAAAAGTGATATGTCTTTATTAGTATCTAAAGATGGTTTTCCTCCATAATAATTTCCTTGAACCTAATTATTATTACAAATGACATTCTTAACAAATAACTTGCATAGTATTGTCACATATGTCCATTCACTGGATTAGAGATGGCCAACAGTTTCTGGGTAGAAGAGCACACTGCTTAGTAATGTTTTGATGCATGTCTACATTCACCAAAGATCTTAGTAAAATATATCAAAAAGTAATAAAGATGGACTCAAAAAGAAAGATGTGTCCAAGTGTGTCTGGGATCATTTGGATTTGTTTTTCACAATGGTTCATGTTTCCAAATCCTTAGTTTGCACGCATTCTAAAACTTGAACAAACGCTATTGCTCTTTAACCGTCTAAACTTTTAACAGGATGAACTCCCACTTTTCCGTGTAAGGCCCCGTACTGCCTGCCAAGTCCTCACCCACTAGGACACCTAAAACATGCACACACCAGCATCTGGGTGAGATTTAGCAGCCTCCATGGTGACACATCGCAAATGCTAGTGAAAGGAGAGAGGCTCCCTTTTGTGGGTTCCAAGCATCTACTCCAGTCTAAACACAGGCTGTTTCCTTTAAACCATCTTCAACAACCTTCCCACAACTGCTTCTGGCCCTGAAACAATCACCACTTGCAGGACAGAGAGAGCAGAAAAGGGAAGCGATCTGTTTTGCAAGCACTTCTCCAGTGCATTTCTGCTTTGAGGCCCTCATGCCACCATCCCATCCAGCATCAGCTGCTGTTCCTGTCTCCCTGCACTCAGAGGTGTGGGAGGTGCCGGTCTTCATCTAAACAACAACAAACTGCAGGAACTCAATCCCATTTTCTTGAAGTGTGCGACTGCTTGAGTTAAAGTTTGAGAGCACAGCCAATTTTTAAATTACAGAAACACAAAGTCCGTCATGTTCAACTTGCTTTCTTTCAAGAGGGCCTGTAAAGTATTGTAAATTAGGAGAGAAACACCGCTCGAGGGACCCAGATTCAGAATGATAATTATGGTGCTCCTGGATTAGACCTCTTTCAAGCATATGCCAGATGATTTTATAAACCCCACTCAGCAGATAAATAATCTCTTCACCTTGCCTAGCTCTCCATTAGCTCTTTACTAAGAGGCAGTGGCTTTAAAGAGAGACGGGGAGAAATGTGTTTCAATATAGGAGTTTACAGAGGGAGACATTTGATAGGTGGACCACTGATGCAGATAATCCAAAACAATGACTTTTTACAAAATGAAATTAAACACTCTGTTTGTATTACATTATTGCCACTTTTTCTTCTTTTTGTTTGCTTTTTTTCATTTAGTTGATTGAAACATGAAAAGTAGTCTTCTTATATATAAAACAAATGCATCTTGTTAAATAGTAAAATACAGCACTTTATTTCCCCACTTAAAATGGCCTTACACAAATTGCTTATTTATCTAATGTGCATGGTTTTCTGCATTCTCTGTCATTATGCCAGGGTTATCAACAATTGAATAATGTATGTCATTCATGGGGAAAAGGTAAGCAGTTGTTTCTAAGAATTGAAAAAGAATACATCCAGGTTTTATCCTTGCCTAAGTCATATGGATTTGATAGTCAATTAGTTTATTTGATGCAAAAAATATAAATCTCACCCAATCTCTTTTGTTTATTTTTTAATACAATTTTGTAGGTGTACAGTGTAATGTACCATGTTTATTAACTCTATTGTTTTTCAGTTTAACGTAATTCATTTGTAACAGAGATCTAAATTGCCATCTTCATTTTAAACAATTAATCATTTAATAATTATATTTTAAATAAATAATTCAAATAATTGTTGAGAAAAGAGCCAGAATGGCCAAGGTACCTGTGAGGGTATCAGTTTTCACTTAGGTTTTCCTCTGTCCCTCTCCCTGAACCTTGTGTCCTTCGACTCTTTGCTTCCAAGTACAGGAGAGCGCTGGTATCTTTTTAAAAGTAAAAAACAAGCCCCCTTTCCTTCAGGAGTTTATAATGCAATTGAGAGGCATCGCATTCTTATATAGGAGAGAACATGAGTTAAAGTGGATAATGTGGTAGAGATCATAAGTAGGAGTTGAAGGCATGGGAAGTACGTCTGGCAATGGGTGAAGAAAGACGCTTCCTAAGAAGAGTAGAGTTAGTGCAGGGAAGCCTGAAGTGGATTTGGGTTAATGAAGAAGAGTGAGAGAGAGCTTTTGATGGCCATGATTCAGTCCATTAATCAGAGACAAAGTGTCATGGATGTTGACCACAAGCCTTAACACAGTCAGCCCTTAATTTATATGTCACTTAATAGTTTACAAAGTCTTTTACCTACATTTTCTCATTTGCTTTTCACCATGGTTGCATGATACAGGCATAAGAGGTGTTACTAATCCCCACATGGTAAATAAAGGATTTGAGGACTAGAGATGTTTGGGGCCCAGCTTGAACTTCATACAGTAAGAAAGTGACAGGGCTAGAATCAAATATTTTGTCATCCAACTCAGCATTCTCTCCAACAGGGTATATGCCTACCCTCTGAAGGTGCCAAAATCTCTACCAGGCTCCCAGAGGAGACTTTTTCCTTCTTGGCCAGGTTCTTTTGTCAGGGACCAAGGAAAGCATTGTTCAGCTAGATACTGAGTTTTGGGTCCACTTTGAAGTATGTCTCACCATAAAATTTCCACCTGTGTTGCTTTCCTGGAACAGAGTAGCTCTTGATCAAAGACCCATTTGGGACTATCAGAAATCTTCAAGGCCAGGCACAAAATATTTTTGTCTGTCTTCTGTGTCTGTTTTTGCAGCAGACAACCTTGGTGTGTGGCATCTTCTTTCAGAGCCTGACTTCACATTTCAGACCCCAGAAGTGCTTTCCAGTCTCTTCACTCTATATGTTTTCTACCTATTTAAATATCAACCCAGCTTAGATCATACCTTCATACATATTCTAAGAAAAAAAGGTATCACTTATTTGTAAACTTCTCAAATACTTACTGTCTCTTCATTTATTTGCCTGTTAGTCGGTCTTCATGGACCTCGAGAAGAGTGTCCAGATCTTATGTTTTCTTTATATGCTCCACAGCAGAGAGCCAAGAACATTTAACCAACATTTCTTGATGGTGCATTTTGATCTCTGCTTCTACTTCGACAAAATGAAATAAATATCGTTATATTGTCCAAGTTTCATAATAAAATTGTTTCATAATAAAAACTATCATCAGCAAATAAGATTTATCTTCACAAATTTAACAGGATTTTGTGCATGTTAAAGTTTCCTCTATTTAAAGCCTTTGTTTTATTTTGTTTTTACATTTTTAGAAAGTGGCATTGTTTATTTCTCTTCAGTTAACTACATAAAATTGGAGCTAATCTGTTTTGGCCCCAAAACAGCCATAGCTAAACCTTTGTTTCTACCAATTCAATTGGAATTATAGTTGACCCTAGAACAACATGGGTTTGAACTGCGCAAGTCCACTTACATTTGAATTTTTAAAAATAAATATGTACAGTGCCATAAATGTATTTTCTCTTCTTTATGATTTTCTGAATAACATTTTATTTCTCTAGCTTAGTTTATTGCAAGTATACAGTATATAATACATATAACATACAAAACATGTGTTAATTGACTATGTTATTGGTAAGTCTTCTGGTCAACAGTAGGCTATTAGTAGCTAAGTTTTGGGGGAGTTGAGAGATATAAATGCATTTTCAACTGCTTGGGAAGGGAGTCAGCATCCTCAACCCCCTCATTGTTTGAAAGTCAACTGCATTAATTTCTTGATGAATTTCTGGTGAAAAAAAATATGGATCTATAATATAGATTCTAAAGAAGTAAAGGAGATGTTTTGTGTGGCTGAGGGAAGCTTTAGCACTCCATAAATTAACCATACCCTTCCTTAATCTTTCTGAGAGCTACATATATACAGGTCAGTTGAATCATAAAATTAAACCTAAAATCATTCATGTCACAGAGACTATGGGATGAATATTATCTTAGGATCACCTACTCCCTTCATTAATCTATTGCTAGAGTAAACAGTTTTATTGCCCCTTTTTCCTAGTATTTGTGCATGGTGGTAACTGGTACTAAATTTTTCACTGAAATTAGATATTAGATTGCAATTCTTTATAATGAAATTTCATTCATCACTGAGCCGGTGTTAAATTCCTAGTGTTCCATGTGCTATTTTAAGTTTGGGTGAAATTTCTGCCATCTATATTAGTTTCAGCAAATGAACAAACCACGAGTTTGTACTTCTCTACCATATTATTTTAAGCGCAATGTTATTAGAAGCTATTGTGCTTGGAGACAAAGGCAATCATGTCCCACAACCAATTCAGAAGGCGATAGGAAATTGAGAAAGTAGTTTAATAAACAGATGCTTCCTTTGCCTTTTTAAAGAAAATCAGATTTATCTGAGCAGCTTTCTCTGTATAATAAAATCTACATGTTTAAGGGGCAACCATGCCCCCAGTTTATTCTCTTAAATGAAATTGTGACGGCTCCTAGAAGAGTTCCCCCACTCGCGTCCCATGTCATCGTTCTGATTGGTGGAGTTGGAATGAAAAGACAGGGAATAAAATTCCTCAAGTGTTTAAGTTTTAGAAGAAGAGCTTCTTTAAAACCAAAGTTTTAAATAGCTCCCTTGATTTCTTTTTAGAATGTTTATGAGAGCAAACTACAGGGGGCAGCAAATATTAACAGGCTCTCAGGAACAGGCTGAACCTTGGAATTAACAAATTTTGGGCTGCTCAACTTCTGTCTGGTGGAAGTATCCAACTTTAGCATGAAACATATTCTTCTCTCATTGCTTTAGTTTCAAGATGTGTAAGAGTTAAATCTGGAAGGCTTTTCCCATCCATCTTTACACAATAAGCAGAAGTCCAGAGGTGTCTGTCACATTTCACAGTATTCTTTGTCTTCCTTAAATTCTGCAATCAAGTGTGATGTGCTGAAGTGACATGGATTAAACACCTTGGGATCATCTGAGCATTAAAGGGAGGGCAGCGGCACAGACACTGCACACATACACGGCATGCAGTGTGCTACAAAGGGCACTTTGTTCTCTCTTTACTCAGGCGGGGATGAGTGCTCTTTGACTTTGCTGATACATCTCCCACACTGTTTGAAGGTTTCATTATCTGAGAGTTTTCAAATACTTGGTATGTTTAAAATCAAACACACTATCACTGACTTTCCCAAATAAAACTCAGTCTGTTTTCATAAGGACAGAGAACGTGAGTGCAGATTACCCATTAATAGTGTTCAACTTGACACACACTTTTATTTTGAGGACCAAAGAGAGGGGGAACGCCAGACCCTCACTGAAGCGCTTTGATGTTATCCTGTTGCTGCTTAGAAAATAATGTCTCATAGTGGCTTGGTGTGGTCTCGTCTCCCTTTTCTGGGAAAGTCTGAAAAGCAGAGAAGGATGCATGGTCATTCTTTCATTTACTTCAAACCCTATGTTTTAAAATATCAACAGCTACTAGGAGGGTTACAAAGTTCTTTGGTTGTTGATAAATAGAACTGTTGATAGAGTAATGGCACTACACAAGACTTAAAGATGGAAGCCAAGTCTGTTTCCCACAGAAACATTAAAAATGCAAAGCTTGTGACATTTTACATGCAAGAGATAGCACTGAACCGGAGACTGGATTCATATTTTGGTTCTGCCGCATCAGATCTACTGTGATCTCTGGCTTGGTGTCTTATTGTCTATCACTGCCAATGGGTGCCGCCTCCTATCTGTAGCTCTTAATTTGATTTGTTCTTATGTTTTCTTTTCTCATAATGAAGTATTACAAACAAACAGCAAGGGACAGGAAATAGCATAAAAATGCCTATAGACCAGTCAACCCAGAGCAAATAAATGTCAATTTA
Organism: Pteronotus mesoamericanus; assembly: GCF_021234165.1. Classification (NCBI taxonomy): domain Eukaryota; kingdom Metazoa; phylum Chordata; class Mammalia; order Chiroptera; family Mormoopidae; genus Pteronotus; species Pteronotus mesoamericanus. The sequence goes on along the minus strand of NW_026555245.1, from coordinate 24,477,929 downwards.
CCATATTATCCTCAAAATATTTTTCTTTATCAAATGACAGTTTACACATTTTATTGCAATGTAACATATACATTCAGAAAAGTAAACATTTAGTAAGTGGGCAGTTTGATAATTTTTTTCATAAAATGTAAACACCTGTATAACTAGAATCCAGATCAAGAAAGAAGACATTTAACCAGCACCCGAGAAGACCCGCTCTGCTCCCCTCACAGACTCTACCTCCCACCGCCATCGCCACAGGAGAATCTATTCCCCCGACTCCTACTAAGATACAGGGGCTTTGCCTTTTTGGTTTTGGTTTTGTTTTTTGTATAATCATATACTATGTACTCTTTGATTTCTGGCTTCATATGCCAGAACATCTGGCTTCAACTTCATGGATAAGCGAATGAAGTCTGCGAGATCCATTCATTCACTTTCATGTATTTCTCTTGAATCATTTTACAAAATAAAACGTTAGAGGTACAAGATACAGTAAGCTATGTATCCTTTCTGTCTATTGCATTTTACTTAGTCTACATTAATAGATGTGTCCATTAATGATATATAAAACAGTTTTCTGTGCTTTGAATTTTACATAAGTAGAATTTTTCTAGACGTATTATTTTCCAACTTGCTTTTCCTCCCTCAATATTATGCTGAAGATGTGTTTTCCACTCTTATACATGTATGCTTAGTCCATTTTCACTTCTGGATCGTGGCCCACTGAAGATACTATATTTTAAATTTTGTATCCTGTCAATGAAAACACTTATGTTATGCATTGTGCTTTCCTGGAAGCATAATATCTGGTTAAAGAGTGTGCACAACTTCACCTTGACTGCATAGCACCAAATTGCTCTCAAAGCAGGTGTAGCAGAAAACTTTAACAGATACCACTTCACACATGTCAACGCTTGGGATTATTAGGTTTATGTATGTTTTGCTTGTGACTTATTATTTTTTGCCAGTTTGCTGGGGGTGGAATGGAATATCCCTGATGGCTACTAATATCCAGCATTATGGACATTTTTTGCTCATTTCATTTCCTCTTTCTCCGCAAGCCTTTGTTCCCCACCCCTTGCCCCCCGACCCCTCCTTCTCTGCACTCAGTTTGCTGCTCCACTTTCCCTGCCGATTTTGCAGGTGGCAGTACAGATTTTTTATCTCCTTCTCTCTCCTGTTAATTAACAAAAGGGGGCTGTAGTCCAATACAATGCTAATTCATCCAAAGCTAATCTGTCCTCCTGTTCTATTTATCATCTCCCTCCTGTCTCACTGCAGTTGGCCTCTACTATTCCATGAAATGGACATCAAGATTATCAATGACCTGGATATTTATGACTCACTTTATTATCCTCATCTTACTTCAATTCTATGGCCCTTGGGCCTCTACCTCATCATATACTCTTTTCTCACTTATTAAATGCTCTGTGGCTTTTAATTATTCTGCATCTTTGCGTAACTATTACCTGGTAAGATCACACTCTCTTCTCAACCTTAGAACTAGTGTGTATAGCCAACACTATATGTACTCATGCACGTATGTGCGCGCGCACACACACATTCAACCACTTATTATAATTACTATTATGTATGATAAGCGATTCTGAAGGATTTGTATTTCTGCATCCCCAGTCTAATACAGTCTTGGCAAATGTTTGTGGAATAAATCAAGAAAGTGGGCAAGCATTTCTCTGGGTTCTCTTTCAGTCCTAACCCACTGGCTCAGACTTTGCGGTGATGACATTGGGGCATCTATCTTCTCTCGCTTGCCTCCCCTATCCATTTGCACACATTGTTTTCACCTGCTGGAGAAGTCTTTTTGCCAGAAACCAAGGGGTTCTACACTGATCTGAACAAAATGTCTGTCCCAAGCTGAGAAACAGCAGCCTGGATGGGGGAGCCAGTCATACTGAATCCACCCTAGTGCTGGGGATGGCAGAGGAGATGAGGCCCATTGCCCCCCTCAGGGCTGGGGACAGCAAAGGAGGAGATGATGTGCATCTTTCTGTCTCATTCCCCAAGCCCCATATACTGAGAAAAGTAGGCAGTATGAGGGAGAGGAAAGGGGAGAGTATGTGAAAGCATTAGAAGGAAGCAAGAGCTCACAAAAGGCTGTTAAGAAGGTAAAGACAATCACGAGGGTGTTATCCCACCCAGAAGAACAGGGATAAAATTAACTCCACAAGACAAACATACTTCTATTTAGATCACCTAGGTCTACCCACCTGCAAAACTGTTGGATCCCAAGGTGGTTTCAGAGAGCGATGCCCTTTTGTTTCAAATGGTTTCTATGACACTGTGGCCATTACTAATAAATGTTTTCAGGGCCTCACTCCTAGTAAATGGAACCATTCACACAGGACTTGGCCCAATCTTGTCCTGAAAAGCGTGTGAGTACATCCTGCTTCTATTGCTGCATATAAGTAGCAGCGGGGCAGAATCCAGGTCATTGTGTGGCTTTCCTATCAAGAAGAAATTGCTGTTGTCCAGAATCATAAGTTGCTACTTTTGAATTGTATGCAGTTAATTCATGCATATAACAAATGGCTCTTATACGTGTTAGGACTGTCTTTTAAAGATCTCACTTTTTCATGTGTGTTAAAGAATGCTTACCTTAAAAAAAGAAATGCTAGATTGAGTCAAAGGACAGAGGTTCTAAGCGAGGTATGGAGAGCCCCATCTGTTCAAATACAAGGGCTAATTGATTTCCCAAAGACCTCGATCCTATTTTAAAGTAATAAATTTCACTTCAATAAAATCTATGATTTAATTCCACTTTAAAATCATAAACTTCACCCCATCAGTAATCCTAAAAAACTGCTGAACCGGGTCTATGGATGGAAAGCCCCCTTTTTCTCATTTCTTCATGGACACAGGCAGCTGTCTGTCGAATGTGACCCCTTGCTACCACATTTGAACCTGCTTTCACAATGAAATAACAAATGAAAATGGGCAATTATAGTCACACCTTGCCTCCTAGAGCCCAGAGTTCCTGGAAAAACTGCTGGGCTATTTAAATAGTAGGTAGATTATGTGCTTGCCTACAGTGGTATGGAAGGCAGGATTCTCTTAAAGAAAAGTCAAATATAGCACAAAACGGGAGTGAAGATCCCTCTAGGAATAGAGCTGTTTAAGGTCATTTGGAAATATCTACCTCAGAAGAACATGAAAATAAAGATCTTTCCAAGCAAAGGTCCATGCTACCCTTTATTTAATACAACTTTTTAAAACCACACTGCCACGCTGATTTGACCCTGATCCAAGAGAGTAATTCCACCGAGAGACAGCTCTGTGGCACTGTGAGTCTCCACATAGAGGTGAAGGGAAGCACTATGAACTTCGTTGACAAAAATCTCTGCCAAAGGCCAATGACTTCTTAGACTTAGACAAATAGGAATGTGAAAAGGAAAAAAGTAAAGCCTCTAACTCCCTAGCATATTAAACCTGGAAAAGGAGGAGTTCCCTATCCTATCCAGGTAATGTTGCTCTTCTTTATGTTCCATTCTTAATCCGTTTCATTTGAAATGCTATGCCAGCTTTTGTTGTTGCCCTTGATAAAGGGCATAAATGCCAAGATAGATATTTACATGTTTTTGATAGGAATATTTTCTGGGATATATTTATTTTGAATCATGTCTCCAATTTAAATATGGGCATTGCACTAGTGTGGGTGACCTATCTTAATGTGTAATTTGCTAATTTATTCATTTATTAATCCAACATACCCAGAAACTTGTTTGAAGCTGGGGATTCAGAGTTGAACGAGACAAATTCATCATGTGATCTCTTCTCTCCACCCCCAACACTATCTTTCTTATTCTTTCTCCTTCATCTCCCTCTATGTCTGATTTTACTGTCTCATCATCAGTCATCTATATGCCCAAGCCACAGTCCAGGAAACGATCTTGACTGAACCTCTTTCCCCCTATTCATTCCACTAAAATACATTCTTTGGTCCCCACACTCTTGGGTTTCTGCCTGGAACATGGCAATAGCAAGGACACGGGTCTAATAATAAATGGGCAATGAATCTACTTCTTAAGTATTTGGAGCACAACTAATTGTTCGCATTCACTATTTCAACTGACATTCACAATAATCCTGTGAAGAAAGGATATTATCACCTCCGTTGTAGAGATAAGAAAACTATGGCTCAGAGATGTTACATGAGCTATTCCAACCTTTCAAGTTAGTAAACAGAAAAGTCTGGATTTTAATCAAAGGCATTTTGACTTCCAAGTCTGTGTTCTCTCCAGTCTGCTGCACTGTTTTGCATCAACCGTGGTATTCCTTGATTGTGCTTCTCACTCATGGAAGTTCCCAGTAGAGGCTCCATCACACACACCATTAGCTCATCTCTCGGAGGTGATATTTTATATCTAAGGTGAGGCACCAGAGTTAGAAGCAACTGTAAAAAAAAGGAAACCTCAAGGTGAAGCACTTAATCTTACAAGAGTAGACTGTTAGATTGTAGTCCAAGCAGGTGGGAAAAACCCTCTAACAAAAGCCCCTCTTGTAAATGTCACTGCTCTTTCACAGTGGGTGAGATGAGATACTGTTTTTCATCGTTTTTCTTTGTCTGAAACCTCTTTGCAACTAGAACAGTATTAGTTTATGTTACCTTTTTAGTAATGACAGTGCCATAAAAGCCTATCTACCTTGAATTTAGTCTTCAGACAACAGTTACAGGACTGTGCCTGGGGTACATTTTCAAGTGTCCAAGTGATATCACCCAATTACATAATAAATGTAAAAGCACTTAGGAAATGATAAATGGCCATGTAAATGAAAAGTGTTATTATGTTGGCGAGTAAACATAGCCTTGCATGGGATATTTGACGAGCAGTCTTTTTTAAAAAAGCAAAAACAACCTAACTAATGCCGCTTGATTATTCCATGAAATAGTGAGTAGAATAATTATTCTTCTTTTTAAATTTTCACATTGAAAAATGCAACCGTTTTACTTAAAGTCCCTGTCTCTGTGGGTATGTACAATATGTTACATGTTCAGTTCGCTAAACCCTGTGGTTTTCTAAGAATTAAGTCCCAGTATGAAAAGATGAGACTTGAGATCAAAGGGCCGATGCACTATTTTTGCAATTGGTTGGCATACATTGCTGAAATTAGCAGTGGCAAAATCATGAACGGTGGATTCTTTTTTATGTGTAGTGTGAATTTTTAAACAGCAGTTGCGAAAGTGAGGGAGGTATCAACCATTAAAAAGTCTTGAAGAGGTAGTTTTGTTTTCTGCCAGTGTAGATTTCCTAACAGCTCCCTTTGAAGTAAAAATCTCATCTTTTTGGAACAGGAATAGATTCTGAAGAAACAAAGCTTCAAGAGGTTCAGATGGGCTATAAAAAATGTTGTAATCTCCTACAGGAGAGATGTGATTTATAAGGCAACGTATTTTTTATGACACATCAATGTTTGCAACAGACCAGGCCAGTTAAGTAAGAAGTTCAGCTTTAAAAGGAAAGAGCAGCGACATAACTTTCCTTTACAGGTGTCATTTGGCTTAAAACAACCTTTGCTAACCCACCAACTGAATCATTTTAAATGCGTGCAATTGGGGTTTGTGTAACAAACGTGTACTTCTTCTATCTCGGGGCTGGAGTCAGCACCTCTCTGCCAAAATGGTTTTTAATGAAACAGGCATAAAGTGATCTGTGCATGTCTGTTTGACAGTGGTCTTAAGCCAATCTTAAGGGCCTTAGCAGTGCTAGACTTCTGCCATCAGATACTCACTTTAAAAAGAGGCAGCCGAGTATAATGGTTAATAGCATGGGTTATGGGGGTCAGACACACCTGGGTTTGAAAGCCACTTCTGCTACATGTTAGACTGTTGTGACCTCAGGTTAGTCACTTAACATCTCTGCACCTCTGTTAACTTATATGTAAACTGGGGATAATCAAGCCACCTCAGAGGATGATTTAGTGGACAAAGTAATATTATACACTTTAAATGTTTAACCCAGTGTCCAGTGCATAGTAAGTAATCAGTTAAGGCTTGATATTATTTTTCAGGCATTTACAAAGCATTGATTAACTACTGTACCCCAGACAGGGTATTCAATATATAGGAGCAGTTTGTGTGTGTATATCTTCAAGTAAGGCAGCACACCCCCACGCCACCTCTGCATTATATGACAATGTATAATTACAGTTTTTAAGCAGTTTCTGACCACTAGCACATCAGCAAACAACAAACACTCTTGCATGATGCAGCTTGTTTACTTGGCAAAATGCAGATAACGCAGCTGCTTTATACAACGGTCAAGCTGATTGCACAGTAAATTAGCCTCCGGGACTATCCTTCATTAAAATGTGACGTCATCTTAAAGGTGAATTATTTTAATCATTTTAAAACAAGTTTTAAATAAGTTTGTTTAGTTTTCTAAGAAATCCTGGGCAATCCAGCAAAGGCCCCCACTCTTCCTGCTTAAATCTAACCAATTAGAACTTTAAAAGCAAAGGGCTATGAAGGAACTAATTTCAAAATTCATAACGTCTGCATCATGGTATGGCTATCTAGGCCAAAATATATGTCCTGGAACATAATAACCATATGCTTTAAAATATAATTGCTATAACAGTATAAGCCTATAGGTTGTCTTCATTCTGCCCACAGACATTAGCATTATAAAGGGGTTCCCTAAGGCAATTACATAGTGAAATACCATTATGCACATCTTGCCATATGTAGTTATGGCTATGTCTGTAGAGCACTGAACATCTGTATGAAAATCAAAAAGTTCAATCAACTCTCCAGATGTCCCCAAATGTCAGTGTGTTTGGCTTATGGACAAAACAGCTGGACTTTGGTTGTTCATTTCATTTTCTTCCAGATGTTAGTCTCTTATAGACACAACTTCTGGAGTTCTTTCCTACCATTCACCTTTGGGATTATAACTGAATTACTGAAAAACAAAATAGGTTTACTATAAAAATGTTTCTCCTGTGTTGAAGGAGGACATAAATCAAAGATCTGCTAGATCGTACATAGGCGTCAGTAATGAAAAACTTAAGGGGAGAGAGAGAATATGAAAGTTATTCAATACGTGAAATAAAATGTTTCAAGAAAAATAAGAATATTAAAGAAAAATAGAATCCTTCATGTTTTTATTTATAGAAAGCCTGTGATCTGATATTGGTAAGTTCAGGATTTCTAAAGACTGAGTCAATGTAGTACAATAGGATGGGCAGCAGGAAATATTGGGAGTGAGTTCAGATTCTGTCCTTGACTTGCGACATTGAGATCCTTGGTTTCAGTAAGGTGATCCAGCACTCCAGTGTGCTTGGGATTCCGCGAGTTTTAGCACTAGAAGCCTTATATGTGGGAAACTCTGCAGTCCCAGACAAATGGATGGGTGGTCCTTATACTCCTTATCCCTAAGACAAGGGTAGAAGTAACTTCTTAGAGGTCTCTAGTGTGGCCTGGTGAATGAATGAAGCATCTAGCACCATCAAGAAGTACAGGGTCCCCAAATGGGAACTATTATCATCATTATAAATCTCATCCACATTTCCTATTCTGTTTCCTCTCAGAGCACAGGCTTATCTATTCCCATTTTATTTAAACAATCAATACTTCACATGCAATATGATAGTCACTCTAATTGACCCCATTTCATTCTCAAAAGCGCTTAAATTCTACACTGTATTCTCCATCATTGATTCAATGGTTGTGAACTTAACATCATACTCACTGGAATCCAAGAGACAGCTTTTTGTTTCATCCGTGAAGACCTGATATGCTATTATAGTTCTAGTATACATTATGGAAACTCTAGGGTCCACAGAGAGCCTGATGCACAGTGAGCCCTCAATAGATACTTGTTAAATGAAACAATGATGCATGAATAAAAAATGAAAAAGATATAGGTTGAGCTATGGCAAACAAGCAGGGTAAACATTAAAGTGTGACCCTTCTCCACAAATTCATCATTTCTTTCACGTATTTCACCTTACTACAGAAACATTACTATCTTTCAGGAATCAAAGAGGTATATTTCCACTCCAGAAACTTTAATATACCAAATGATCATTACCAACTAGTCTGCTCCCTCCCACTCTCGAAGCCCCATATTTTTCTCTGGTTGCTCTCCTGTTATGTTGAAATATCCACAGGCCAGTCTCTAGACTCACCAGTTAGTCCAGCCCCAAACTCCAAGAACGTCCTCTTGAATCTTTTAGATTCTTCTCTTGCTTCACCTTATTCTGCTCTCTGGGTTGCTCATTTTCCTCTGTCTTCCACTTCAACTAAGCGCAGCCCCTGCTTCCCACCTTCCCAATGCTGCATTCTCAGAGGCTTGACATTAGGAACCATAAGCAATCGAGACCCATGTCTTTTTTTTCTTATCTGTCTTGCAACTCAGGACCCACTTTCTCCAGGAAGCTTTTCCTTGTAAGTCTCACCCATTGCCTAACCTACCACGTTAGCCCAGACGCACGCTTGGAGTGCCGGCTGCCGGAATCAAACAGAGGTAGCCTATGAATAACAACTCTGCCAGCTACTGTTGCGTGACATTAAATGAGTGTGTCCACTTCTCTAAGCCTTGCTTGTTCCTTTAATAAAATGAGAATAAGAATTGTACTCGTGATAAAGTTGGAATAATAATTATGGAAATTAACTGAGGTAAAATAAAGCAAGCTTGGGTAGAACAGACAATTCACTCACTCCTATTCATCTTAGAATTCCTATCATTTATAAGATTACCTACTTCTCTTTCTTAAAATTCTGTAGAAGAAAATAATTGAATATCTATCCCCAAGTATTTTGGCTGCCTTTGGTCGGCTCCTATAGTTGTTACTGGACTGACTCTAATCTAGAAGCTATAGAACCCTAATCTGTTAGGAAAGAAGATTTGTATTTAGAATGGACTTAGAAGACCAAAACATTTAGGTTCCCCAAGTTACTTTAAAAGTGAAAATACAAGATCCAAATGAAAGAAAGTTTTCAATGGGGGATTTTCAAAACCATAGGGAGAAAGCTTACACTCCCTAGGCATCTGACCTCTCACCTTAGCATTTTTCTTCCTTCTACTTTCAAGCAGTGAATAATCAACATGTCAGGGTTCATTTCAATCCAAATCCAATTAAGTCTGACCTTAAGGATAGTTACTCATAGCTGCCAGCAGGTGTGTGCTTGAAAAAAATCATCATCTGCGCCCTTTGTTCAATTTTTAAATTACCCAGGTTTATGGGCCTGACTGATTAAGCCTAGAGACACCACCCATTGAGTATCAAAGGAGAAGAGCTGCTGATTTAAGTGTCAGGCATTTGTACTGGAAAGCATTTTACAAAATCATCATTCTCCATTTATTCTGTATGGAACAAACCTGAGAGTTGAAAACGTTCTTTAGCTGTTGTCTAAATCCTTATACTAGCTGCTAGACCGCGGGTGACAACATTACTTAACCACTATTTTCCTTGGTTTCATCATCTGTGAAGTGCTCTACAGGGTTGTTGACAGAATTAGAATTAATGTATGCAATTTAAGTGAATGGATACTTGATACACAGCGCATGCTCAAATAGTCATATTCATTATTAATAATCAGCATTATTAAAGCATTATCAATTTCGAATGTCCATTCATTTTTCACTGTGGAAGAAAACCATGCATGTGCGTGTGTGTTTGTGTTCAGTCAGTTCTCACGTATCTTTCATTAATTGTATCCATTATTTTAGATTGGCTTCAGAAGTCATGCTCTCAATTGCCTTAATTACTATTTCTAACAAATGTTGCCGTATGGTTTTTGTTGTGTAAGGAAAGAGAAAGGTGCTAAAAAATGATTACCTATAAAGATCCCAGTACTCTGCTAGGTGTTTTTCATATACAGTATTTTCTCATTTATTTCTCAAAACTTCCTTGTATTGTTATGTCCATTGTACAGAGAAACAGACACAGATATAATTAAGAGCCCAGATTCAAATGAGGTCTCAATAATTCTAAATCACATTCTATGTTTGGAGATAGGGCAGAAGTTTTGGTTTCTGGTCCCAACTTTCCCCCTAAATAATTGTATTCTTCAACAGATTACCTCACTGTTCTGATCTACAATCTTTAATCATTAAAACAAGGGGGTTGGATGAGACCGTTTTTAAGATCCCTTTCAGAATTACAAGTTGAAGAAAAGAGACTGTAAAATAAATATAATCAAGGAGCAATGAAACGAAAGGGCCACCTCTCTCCTCTTTGTCAATGAGTCAACAATATTTCTTCAAATATTCATTCATCCTTCCTGAAACCATGAAGAGAAGAAAAAAATAGAAGAAAGAGTTCACCCGCGCCCTAACCACACCGCTTTTATGTGCCCTCTCGTTGGCCCCTGAGGGATGACGTTCAGGTTGCTGGGGCTCTTCCCTCCCTCTCTTGTATTTTTACTAGCCTGCTTAACGGGTGTGCCCAGTCTCATCCAGCAGGATATAACTTGGTTCATGGAGAGAAAGGTGAACGGTGCCTTCCTGATCTTTTCCTTGTTTTTCTGAGTAAGAAGACAGGAAGGAGCCCATTAAGAGTCCAGGAAAATGGCTAGAAAGAGAACCAAGGCTTTTTTCCAGGAGAGGAATGACCAGATGACTAAGAAAACTATGGCTGGATGAGTCTTTAATTCTCTGTGAATTTATTCTTTTTCTCTGCCATTTCTTTCTCTGGTCAGTACTGGTAGTCTTTAAGACCCAGGTCCTGGAAGCTTTTCTGAACTCTGTCCCCAGTGTCTTCACCTCACTTCTGCTGTGCTAGGTTCTTACACTTTCAGGAAAACACAAACACAGGATTGTGCTTAGTCGTCTGCATGTGTGCTTTTTATTTCAATTTATACCTCTGTAAATATATTAATATGCCATGACATATACTATAGCTCCTTTACTGTCTTGTACTGAAATAAGTATATTCGTACTTCATAATCACTTGCTGGCACCATGTAAAAGGAAGGTGTTCTTGTGTTTGAGAGAAAATATGTGTTTAGTGTGAATGAAACCTGGAATATCTGGCCTATCCAAACAGATGTATTAAGTGTCAATGCTTTACCTTACAAAAATATCCATGGAGAACTTTGTTTTAAGACCAAACTATCCTCTTAAATTTTAGTGTGAATTTATAAAAATTGGATAAATATACCACTTTTTCAGGAATGATCTCTGTCACTAGACTCTTACCTACATGAGAGCAGAGAATCTATTTGAATTCTTTTCCACTGCACCCTAGTGCCTAACATAAGGTACTTAATACATATTATAGAAGAAATAAGTAAATGAGAGAAAGAATAAACAATTATACCATGTTTCTTTAACGAGGAGCACAGTGCATTGTCAATCCTTTGTGTATATTATGAATGCCCTTAGGAATATTATTTTAGGCTAATGAAACAAAATGCATTCAAATACTTTAATTCGGTATTTTGTGTTTGTGTAAATTGGTTGTTACATACATAAATAACCCCTCCCTGTTAATGCTGTAGGATGAAGAATAGTAGTCATGAGTCGAGGGCAAGAGAAATGCAGAGTGTGTGTACCTTGCCTCTGTCTTTGCAGTAATAACATTATTCCCAATACTCACTCTCAGATTAAACAGGCATAGTTAGTTCTGAGCAGTTAAGAGTTTTGCGCAATAAAAATAATGACATTAAAAGCAGTGAGTAGAAGTCAGTTGTGTGCTGTGCTGCCTCAGTATCTTCATGAGAGAGAAAAGGCAGAACAGGCTGCTGGTGATTTCTACAGATAACACTGAATGGATGGAGGCCAGGCCTAGAATCGACGCCTCGCTCAGGAAAAAACAACTTGAAGATCTAAAATCCTTCATCTCTCGAACTGTTGCCATTAATATGCTGTTTATTCAGCGATTATCAATGCGGCCGCCATCCCAGATTATATCAACTATCACTAGGTAGATTACTGGCAGAAGATACTGTGGGGTTGCTCAGGGATATGACTAAGAGAAATGACCGTCTTCTTTTCCTTAGTTTGACCTCTTTTCACCCAGGGATCCCCCCTGCCTTTATTTGTAAGACTACATTCCAGACCCCAAAGCAAACACAGGGAATATTTTCTCTGTAAACAGTGCTACAAGTGGAGGGTTGAAAATATTTGCTTTGAAAATTCTTACTTAGGCAGCGAGACCAAAAAGGTTCACTCTCTGTCAATAGGTTTCTCATCCTCTGTGATTTAGAAGGATGACTCTTCTCTCATTATACATTTTACTGGATCTGGAACACATGAGGGGTGTTTGGAGCAGTCTCAGGAAATGAATGACCAGAGCTGTGGCCTCCACTCTGGTCCACCCTCTCTCCATCTCCACCTCTATGAGTAAAGTTGAAGCAGAGTCTAAGGAACTTTAATGCTACCAGGTTGTCATGCCAAAATCAAATCAGCAGGAGCTCTAAGATGTATGAATCGGTTCTAAATCATTGAAATTAAATACTATTCTTCCCTCAAAAAGTTGAGGAATGTTTAAGACGTGTATTATTCATAATTGGGTTATGGCGGTGGACGGTAACTATAAAGGGATATACAAAACTAAAAGAATCATCGGGACTGGCTGCCACTGCCCAGTGAGCTCCATGATAATGGACCAGTGACCAGATTAAGTCTGTTTTTGCTCCTTATTTCACCCTCAGTGTTCTGCAAAATGCCAGAGACACAGTGGACTCTCAGTAGATATTTGAGTAAAAGAACATGAGAAGATCCTAGTGAAATTGAATAAACAGATAAATGAATGACTGAGTGCAAAGCCCAGCCTACAGGGCCCAATCACCTTGCTTGTCACTACTCATACCCCACTCACACCCAGCACTTTTATTTATTGGAAAACCAGAAAAAAACAGAAACGTTCAGAAGCTTTCCCCATCCATTCACCCAACAAATAATGGATTTGACTCTCTTTCTATGTCATTTCAAGTGGTCATGTGTAACACTTTCATAGAGTTAGGTCAGTAGACACCTTTATTTTCATCCAGCACCCTTCATAGTCTTCATGTTTATGAAAATGGAAATTGAACTATCTGAGAAGCATTGGAGATGCTTGTTTGCAGTGTTTAAATGCTAGAGGGGCAAAGGACAAAATGATGACCCCTGGAAACTTTGTCTATTAGCCTGTCTTCTTGGTAAATGTAAAATGTCACTGAGGGTTATCATTCTTGGCAAATGTTACTGGTAAAAAAAAAATGTCAAGTTTAACTGAAATCTCAAAGTTCTTTTGCATTTTCTTCCTGATAAACTTCTATCATTCCATCAGTGGATGCAAATGTGAATTTTTATAATTTGACCTCTTGTCAGAAAAAGAGTCATCAAAAATACCAAAATAACAAAAGATAGTTTGTTCATTAAAATATGTGAGTCTATTTAGATAATAAGTAATAAGCTGAATTATTGATAGTCTGAAGTCCTTTAAAATGTGAGAAATAAACTAGTACCTTAAAAGTCTCCAGGTGTGTCTCATAAATTCTAAGCTAAAAATTAGATCTTTATCTACTCAGGTAGATTACATGATGTTCTAACGAAACGTTACTTTGACACAGAAATTACCCTGGTTATTCATATTTGACTTTTTGGAACAAGGCCCCGGTTATGTTTCTTGTCCTAATTTGACTAATACAAATTATTTAAAATATGAAACAGAGTGGTAGAGGAAAGGGACCTTCAAGGACACACTTCAAACAGTATACGTTGGCCACATATCAGGCCATGATCTTCAACTTTGTAGCTTTTAAAGATGTATGCAAACATCCTTGTAGTTTTTATTCAAATATTTAAAACTAATCTTTGTTTGCTCAGGGTACCACATGATTCAGTGAAACTTTGCTGTGGTCCTTAAACACCAGATATGCGGAGTTATTTTTGCAAGTAAATTTCCCAGATTTAAATGGTCAGATTGTATTAACTCAGAATTATAAACCAATGAATTCTTTCTGACTAGGTTACTGCCAGGAGCAATGAAACCTCTAACAAGGAAATGACAAAGCTCCAAATTCTTCTGAGGATATTGCAGCAAAATGATTATCCTGTAATATTAGAGTGTGTGAGCATTACAAAAGAGGTTTAGAGACATAAGGAGTTTTCAGGACTCATAAGAGTTTTCCCATAAAAAAGGCAGGTTTCTGGTCTATTTCCAAAGGTTAAAGAGAAACGTAAACTGATGCTTAGTAGAATATGGGCTTTTCATTGACTCATTTGGTTGATGACTATCCCACAATATATACCTTGGGCTCACTGTTAATAAAAGTAGCCTCAGTGAATTTTTCAGTTCTATCTTTCTGTTATTTAAGGAACCATACACACGTGCACACTCACACACCCACACTCACTTAGCCTCTCTTGCTTTAGATTAACCTGGTGGGGAACATTAGAGCCAAAGTGGTAGAAGCCACAAGATCAGGCCAATTCTGTGCTCTGTTCTCTTAGGGAAATATGCTCACTTACTGAATTATTGCAAAGAGGAGATGTATGATTTAGGAAACTGTGAACTCCAAGTAAGAGGAAATCCAACAAAAATGTTCCTTAAACAATAATGACACTTTATTCTCATAAGAAATCCAGGGACAGGGCTTCGGGATTGGTTAATTTTGTGGCTCAGCATCATAAAGAATCTGTGATTCCCTCCCATCTTCCCTGTGTCTCACAACAATTGTAAAACGTGTTTATTTTTTATAAGCAGAGTGGAGCTCAGAGAGGTTAAGGCACATACACAAAGCCACTCAGGAAGTGGCTGAGCCAGGATATCAGCCCACTCTGAGTCTAGGGCCCGTTGTTATAAAATCATGAAATACATTACAGATGTTAAGCTTTAACTAGGGAAATGAGATAATACTTATTATTAAACATATTAGTAACATATATTAGCATCCATGCAACTGGATTTGCTTATTTCACAACTGTCAACTTCCTGTCCCTGCTGCACATTTCTGAAAGTACATACTGAGATTCTAGCCTTACGCTTGAAATAGGGTTGTCAGTTGGTCATAACATCTTAGAAATATCATGAACTGTGTCATGATGGAACCAAATAAAGTGTTCCTAACCTCATTCTGAAGTCTTCAGTTAAGTTTATTGTGATCATACTAGAACTTCCAGGGAGCTTTCTCATCACTATCGCAAAGAGCCAGACAGACACATGAGCAATTAGGTTATCACAGTAAATTTTAATACATTTAGTGATCGGCAGTCTACTGTTTCATGTAATCAACCCCAAAAGCTTCAGAGGGATTTTTTTTTTCTCTGTTTGTATCCTGAGTTCATCAGTGGGTGTCTCTCTTTGGTGTGTTGATGTGTGGTTGTATCCATCGAATGCGAAAACTATACATCATGGCCCTACATCTACCACTTCTTCCACATGCCACCATAGCTCCACCTGAAGGAATCCCTTCACCTTCCCCTAAAAAATGGCCTTCATTTTTCTGTTTTGAAAGTTTCCTTGGAATCACCAATTCAGGTCAGAACAAATAGTGAGACATTGTATCCTAGACATGTATTCAACATTTCCTAGGAGACAGGCTCTGTGTGGCAGTTTCAAGTACATGACTTTACATAGACTGTGCAATATCATTATTGTATAGACTGATGAGTATCATTATCTCTGTTTTACAGATAAAGAAATGAGAACTCTGGGGACTTTCACAACACACCCCATGGCATACAACTATTATCAGAGTTAGGGATTATGGTCTCTCCAATGCAATTTCCACTACGATAAATTAAGGGAGAGATAAAATTCATTAGGAGAGCAAGGCGAACAAGTGGCTTGCTGGCCAGAAGTACCCTAGGGGGTTGAGATCAAAGCGGAAAGTTAGGAGATGCTCCGGGGAGGCCTGGAGTGGAGTAAAGGGGTAATAGTAGAAAAGCCAAAGGCTGACCTTCGCCACTCATAAGAATTTGGCTCGGCAGCAAGGCCACTTTCCCATTTTGCTGAGTTCATTTGGTGACATCCAACTTAGGAAATTATAAAAAGAAGTCTGTTCAACTGTTATCACACACTATGGGCATCCACAACGAACAAATGATGCCCTGCTGTATATTGGTTTGAAAAGAAAGGAAAAATAACTGGAGTTTGCAGTTGAAGGTTTTATGTTTGCCACGAGGATCTACCACATGTAAGACACCAGCAAAACACTGAACCAACGGTTGCTGGTTTTATCAGCCATTAAATGCAGTTGTAAAATGGGAACGTAATTAATGTTGGGAACTGTGATTCTTTCACATGTGGAGGTTGGAGCAAAAAATGTCCAAGAGGAAAAATATTATAATGCATCATTAAAATATTACCCTAGATTAAAAGCAGTATATTAAGAGAACTCAAAATCTAGATAAGATGTAGTTTTGCCCCTCAAAGCCTGAAAGACATGAAGGCCCTGCCCAGTATGATAAAGAACCTAATGTAATGTTTTAGTGACTAGTTACATGCACAGAATCTGGAAAATATGCACAAATGTGTTTTGTTGCTCACATGTGCTGGCCTGTCAGTTCATATGCACTCTACCGCCAATGGCCTCCAGCAGATCATTTTGTTTCTTGCTTCCCTGTTCTCTTTATTTCTTGTTACTTACGCTTCTCTACAGATCTGTAACCACATGTGCCAGAGACCAACAAGACCTGGTCTGATCCTTCCGTTCTTTTGAATAAGCCGCCTATACAATGAAGAACCCTTCCATTTGCAACTATTGAGTGAAGTTTACAGTATAATATTCAGGCTTCATGAAGATGAAACAGATAAGATGAAGAGAAAGGAGAATAGTAAAGAGACAGAGAATACCAGTCATTCATCACACATACACTCATTCAAAATTCAACACGTATTTATAATTGATCTGTTAGGTGCCAGGCACAATCCTAGGCACTAGGGTAGAGATATATAGGAAATCAAACCTGTTCAATCCTAGCCTCAGGGAACTTAGATTCTGGTTGGGGAAAAGAAATAATAAACGCATAATAAAACCAACCACATATAACATGACAGATGGCAATAATCACTCAGAAGAAAAATAAACCAGGACAACAGGATAGAGCTGATGGAAGTGGAGACATTTTATGCCAGGGGATCAGGGAGTGTGACCATGTATATAAAGATTCTTTCATTCAATATTTATTGACTGCCTTTGAGGAGCAGGATACTGCGCGCAAGATACAAGATGAATAAGACACGGTCCCTGCCCTCCAGGAGCCAGCAGCTCAGTGGAGAATCTCGCCACCTGCTCCACTAGGCAGACAGATTAGAAGTCTTAGGGCATATTGCTGCAGTAACATTGTACACAGTGACCGGTCTGAACAGATTGTAAGTATTCCAAAACTCACAGTGGTTTCCATAAAATAATTCTCACTTCAAGTAAACATTTTCTGTTGGTAACTCTATTTTCCACCGACAGCACTCATATTTGAGGGTTTCCTTAATGCAACGATGACTTGTTTTTCTGATTGGTTGCCAAGAATTGTTTGGGTCCTGATTGAAATGTACTTACTTAACTCCTCCAAAGCAACTTGGCTGGTTTCTTGTTGTACTGGCAAATGCTCCTCAAATGTACAGGCTGCCTCCTGTACTGAGAAATGTGTTCTTTCTGAAAAATGTGGACAGTCCCTGGATGGTGTCCATGAAAATTACAGATAAATAAAAGAAAGAATAATAGATTTTTTTTTAAGTACATGAAGAAAAATAGTAGTTTGTATCCAGAAGATTTGCATAAATGCAGGTCACATTCTAGGTGACGGGCCTTTCTTTCCTGCTTCCAGCATGCTTTTGAGCCCTCGTTCAAACTGTCCTGATTCATCACGAAGACAGAGAAAAATATAATTACATTCAAAATACTGTCCTGTATAAATAAGCTGCTTTTCTTCATTATGCTTCTCATACAACCTCTATATCCTGAGCTTTACAAAGGCTGTAATACTATAATGCTGTTAAAAGAAAACTCAATCGTGTGAGAAAACAACACTGAGCAGAAGAGCCTTTGTTTTCCTGTAGACAGAGCCTTTTTGATAGAAAATGGGAGATCATATCGCAGGCAGTGGTTCCTGAGCAGAGGAGACAGGCCTGCTGATTCCTCCGCCGGCGCAGAGGATAATCCAGTCGCTGTGCAGTCCGCGCGCTGGACCTGCCTTCCTCTTCACGTTCCCACTGCCGCGCTCCTCACCGCTCACCACCGCGGGAATACCCAGGAGGGGAAATATTTTGGCGAGACTGAGACATAAGGACAGGTGGTATCACTTGTTACAAACTTTTCCCTTTTTGTTGGGGCTCTAAGCCGACGTTAGAGTAGCTTGTTCTGCCGAAGAAACGAAGCAAGAACATCGGGCCCTCGCCCGGTGGCACCTCGGCCCCACGGTGCCAGCCAGCGTCCCAGTCGGACGCTCTCAGTTCCTTCCTGCTCCAAACAGGGCATTCGAGCAGTTCTGTCTCTTTCGTGTTGGAGAAATTTCACACCAACTTTTGAATTTTGTAGAACTATTCCTTGCTTTGCAATACCAAAGAAAAAATTTAATTTGTTGCACTTTATTTATTTCTTTTTTTTTAACATGTTGGAGTCCTTCCCTTTGGTGAAGTTTTTACTCTTATCGTGGCCTCATTCACGCAGCTTTCCACTGCTGGGACCATGTCAGCTTTAGGGGAAAATAACAGAAATTTTGCTATCAAAGTTACATCCTAAGGCCATGAGAAGTCAATCACTGGATAGATGAAAAACTTAGTTCTAAATATAAACTCTCTCTCAGGACTTGCAAATAATAAATGCTGCCGAAGTTTAACCCTACCCTAAAGTTCCCCATAGGAACTCAGCTCCTTTCGGAATGGTTTGCTTTCTAAGGACATCACTCAAGATGAAATTTACTCCATTGAATCTTAAGTAGCTGATTTGGTGATGAGGTGCTTACATAAAAACTTCCATTTTCAGCTCTGTTAACTTTGATTAGGAGAATATAATTGCAGTTAAGTCACCGTTCAGGGTGGCTTTCCAAACCGGTAAGGGTGTCCAGTTGTTGGTGAGTTTGGCTTAGGTTGTGCGGCTTATTTGTTTGGGTTGTATGTTTTGAACATGTTCCCAGGGCTTTTCAAAAGAGTGGTGGGAACATTGTATCAATGGAATTGAAAGCAAGGGAACAGGCATTTCCAACACTCTAATTATGAACCTAGCAACATGTGTACTTATTTGGGAGTTTAACTGTGCAAGATAAAAGAGAGGGAAAAGAGAAGGATCCTAGTGATCTCAAACAGAACCGTTGCTGCTGTGGGCTGCCATGTCTCCTTAGCAAGCAGGAACTAAAAAGTATAAGCTTTCCTACCCTTTTACATAAACAAAGATAAGGCAAAATGCCATGTTTCTTTTCTCCTCAATATCTTTTTTCACTTTGAGGCACCATCTGGACAGAGGGTAAAGTTCTGAGGAGGCACCTAGAATGGTCATGTATGTCAGGTGATCTGAGTACATCCACGCCACTCCCTGCCCTCCTTGGAATGTCTTGTTGGTTTTTTTTTCAGGTCAAAGGTCCAGCACCTGATGCAGTGTTGAACTCTCAAAGGCGGGAGGGGGAGGGAAGTGTCTTGTAACCCCTGTGGCTTTCTACTGCCCAAGAGGGAAAATACCAACTCTTTGAAACCCTCCTTTTGACAGACAAATTTCCCAGAAACTGTAACCAAAATAGTTGCAGGGTTGTTCAATAAGAGGGTATTACTGAGGTTGAAGTGGTAAACCAAAAGAATCTGGAAAGTTTGAAAATCAAGCAGATTGGGGTGGTTGACACACACTTTCTTTTCTTTTGATTTTTTTAGGGTTCTTCCTCCTTGCTTCTTTGTTTCCAGTCAATTGTATTTCATTCCAGACATTAAATCAAAATCCTCTTCCCTCCAGTTTCTGCATGGATTAGTAATAATTATAAGGTAAAAACAGCATTTTCTGCTCCCTTGAAATCCGTAGTTTTACTCTAAAGATTTTATAGAGGGGCCTATTTGACTTTTTTCCCCTAAGTTATATATGAGTTGGTATTTCCAAGGTAGCTATTATGCTGTTCTAATGTAATTTTTTGCGGGGTGGGGTAAGTAGCTGAGAGCCTATCTTTTACTTTCAATGAAGCCTTTTTTTTCGTACTGATGGAGAAAGACGCAAAGCAATACAAATAGCTCATGGCGGGGTCTCTCTCTGAGTGTAACAGCAAGAGCCGGTGGGTTCCCGGAGAGGCTGCTGAAGCCCTCTGAAATGTCCCAGCAGGCTGCCGGACTTCATACGATGTCCGGTACATTCGTGTCATTACTGCTGCCTCTGGAAGGAGGCCTGTGGTCTCCACAAGCTGTGAACACCTTAGTTACAGCCAGGAGGAAAGTGGGTAGGATTCAAGCACTGCCTCCCGCCCCCGCCCCACTAATGCCAGAAGCTAGGAGCTTTCCTCAAAGCAAAGCCAGCTGTTGGAATAAACCAGCTGTGTAGAGCAGAATTTAAAAGCTTGTAGATTTAGGTAAACTAGTGCCACCTGTGAATCTTTTTTTTTTTTTCCTTTTAAAAAAGTATGGAAGAAAGAAAAAGGCAAATCCTAGTGAAAGGCAGCCAGGTTCTTAAGAAATACCAGACTCTGCTCAGCTGTACTGGGTTATTTTCCTAGGAGCACTACAAACAAGTCAATAAATTTGAATTGCGTTATCATGGTGTTTTCAGAATTACCTGAAAAGCTTGCAAAAATTCTGACTCTGAAGTACTAGCCTAGAGGTTCTGGTACACAGTGTCTAGGGTCTGAGTCATCTATAAAATGGGCCTTTTACTATCCACAAAACTTTCAGAAGTCTTGAAAGAGATGGGTCTCTTAACGTTCTCTGTGAACTGCAGAGTGCCACATAAATGTTAATATTTAACTAACATGGCCGGGATAGTTTTCCTCGTATTTGTTAGATAATGTGCTAGGAACTCTGAGAGAAATAAGTCTTCTGTAGTTGTGTAGTTTGCATACTTGACAGTTTTCTATTATTAGACTTCACCAAGAATACTTCCTTCTCAGGAAAGTGAATTCCCTAAGCAAAAATTTATGAGCAACATCTTTCTCTCCCAAGAGCTGTCATTTTGTAGTTCCTGATTTAACACTGTAAATAACACACGGGGATCAAGACCTCATTCCAAACCGTTGCCAACAAATGGGTTGAATCTTCCTGGTTCTTTCTTTCTTTGTTTTAATTGCAGATTTATTTGGGGGTGGGTGGCTGGAATGTAGGCTACTTTGGTGGCATTGCTTCCTCTTTTAATGGCACTGCAGGGAATGAAAGTCATTAGGGGATGTTTGTTAGTATCTGAGTAAAAGGGGTTCCCTTAATATGTGTGCCTTGCTTACAGCACACATCCTTAGAATGGCGTACGAGCACGTAGCTGGCAGAGCTCACTCGCAGCGGAGGCCTGACTGAATGAGCCCTGGGATGACGGGGCCTACGTGAACACTCAGGAAACGGAACTGCTGAAAGCCCCATGCTGGTATATGAGATTCGGGCTGCACTTCCTCTGTTAGTGACCACTGTAAAATGGAATCCCATCAACAGTTGGGTTTTTTTTTTCCCCCCCGCTTAAAAAATAAAATCAGTTTCACAAAGAATCGGAGAGCTTGAAAATATTTTAGAAATAATCTAGTCTAGTGATGTTCAAATTGTGCTTCCTAGAGCTATAAAGCAAGGCTACTCCAGTTGGGCTAAACAGTTGAATCACTTGGGAAGCTTTATAAAAACTATGCTAGAGCTCCACTCCCAAAGAATCCAATTCGGTTCATATGAGTGGGCTCTGGGCATACATTTAAAAAGTTTTCCAGGGTTGTGAACCACTGTTGTAGGGGTTCAGCACTCCAATATTTGGATGCCTGATCTGATAAATGCAAGTATACTCCCTGGGGACAATATGATAGGCTATATTAAACTGGAAAATTGGGATGTGCGTGTGCCATAGAGAGTCCCAATTAATTTCAAAGAAATTTCTAGACACCCAAAAAAATCCAATTAAACAGAATTATCTCATGAACTCTTTCCATAGGAGATTCGGCAGGCATGCAAGGGATACACAGAAGACTAAGACCTAGTCTTTCTTTTAAAGATTTTATAGTCTTGCAATCTGGAAACATATATGGGGGATGGCCTGTGGCAGAGGCACAGGGAGCGAATGAGAAAAACAACTATAAATATAACTTTAATAAAAGGCAGGTGTGTTATAGATGGCACAGGAAAGATTAAATCACATAAAACTATTATAGCTTTCAGCCTTTGCTCTAATTTCTCATTTCTTCTTTACCCAGCATAGAACTCACTGAAATGAGCAGTTTGACATCCTTATTCTTAGAATGTATGTAGCCTGTTGTGATGGGGGAGGTACAGGAATGAGAAGGAAAAAATAAAGCAGGTACCCTGTTCCTTCTTACCTCCACTTGGTACAAGGTAAGATATTTCCTAGAGTCTGAGACACACCAGGCAGGAGGGCCCCTGGATGTAGGGAAAAAAGTAATATCATGGTGCCAATTGTCATTTTCAGGACTGCTTCTAGATATCTGACCACCAGTTTCTTTGCAACAGAAAAGACAGAAAAACACCTGCCTGCCTTGATATGACTTTGTGCTACTTGAAGTCAAAGATTGTTAGCAGTCATAGGTTGGCTTATCTCCTTTCATAGATAATAAGCGTAGCTGTGATAGAAAGAAAGAAAGAAAAGAAAGGAAGAAAGAAAAGAAAGGAAGAAAAGAAAAAAGGAAAGGAAAGGAAAGGAAAGGAAAGGAAAGGAAAGGAAAGGAAAGGAAAGGAAAGGTTGCTAAAAGCTTCCATTATCTGTTGCTCTTCATATGGTCTTAACATAGAATCTTTGTAATTTCTTTGTTCTCTTCCCAAACATAGTCATGGGACACAAAATCTTTCAAGGTGTTATGACACATGTTTGCCTAATTTCCTACTGACTCTGTCCAGTGCATCCTCATATTTGTAACATGTGGAATGATACCGATAAAATTAGCCATGGAATGCATCTTGGCAGTGAATACTTTCTATCATCTTTCTTCTGGTTTTAGTAGAATGTTTACTTAGCATAAGAGAGATTTGAAGAATCAGATGTTACAAAGGAAGCTCATATCTGGGTAGAAGAATCAGAAGGAAAAACAACCCTAATTATTTAATAAGATGATTCTTAAAGGATGAGTGGAATGGTGGAATTCAACAAATTGTTGATCATAGGAAAACTTTCTGGCTGGGTAAGAAAAATGTACAGTTTTATTCAGGCAATTCTAGAGATTAGGGCATTGGTAGTAAAGATAGAAATTTAGAATGGAAAAATGGGATCAGGCACCATTCCATTTGTGGTGAGCTGTGAATGCTGGTAGAATATTTGCACTTAGTTTGGTCAGTTATCACAAACTACTGAGTTTTTGAGTATGGAAATTAATAATCAAACTTGTGCTTTATTAAAGTTAATAGGTCAGCACAGAGGTGAATGGATTGGGGCCAATCAGAAAAAGATTGGGAGTAGGAGAATATATGAAAAATATTATTGTATTGGTACAAAGAACAGTAGAGACATTTGTATGGCAAAGACGGGGTTTTAGTGGTAAAGAGATATGAAAAACTGTGCTGTTAAAGAATTAGAAACAGATTTTAAAAACTATGAAAGAATTGTGGTTTTACATTTATAAAATGAGCACTGAATTGAACAGACTGTTTAAAGTACTCATATTTATGGGAAAGAATAGTTTTTGTTCTGTCTCTTAAAATTTCTGCTGGACCTATTCAGTGTTACTAGAAATTCTAGAGATGTAGCCAATGAATTTTGAAAATCAGGATGATTTGGAATAATATATGATCATAAAGAGAAATAAATGTTTAGAGACAATTGTCCACCATAGTGTGTGCCTAGTGAAAAATGAAAACTTCAGTACCAGTCAGAAGTATGAAGGATTGTTTTCTACTAAACTGATCAATTATTTTGACTTCTTGTAGGAAAACACAAAAGTTTTTTATTACTCTCATTACGAATTCAGTGGAACTACTAATCCATCTACTCCTGGTTAGATTTTACTATTGTTTCTTGTCTGGGACATTTTGTTGCATTTTAATTAGGGAGGCCTAATTCTGATCAAACTCTAGGTCACTGTACCTTTCAGCATTGGCCCAGTAAGACGGAATATGAAAGTGATGTCTGACTAGCCACAGTGGTATGTAAGTCCATGTTATCATCCATTGATTCATTCAGCAGATATTTTTTTGAGATCTCCTTAGAGTCCAGGTTCTGTACTTGTGGAGGGTGATATAGGGAGTATGGAGATGCTCAGAGCTTAACAGGGTGCAAATATACAGGCTGTGGCAAAAGCAGGTTTACAGTTGTTTGTATAGAATATAACATAATAATGAATAAATAATACAAAAATAAACTGTTTCACATACAACTATAAACATATTTAAACTTTTGGCCTACCCTGTATACAATAAAAAACAAGGGATAGGGAATAAGAAGTGGGGCGGCGGGAGGGGGGGTAAGAATGTGAGGCCAGAGGCAGGGCAAATTTATTTTACTTAGGAGATTGCAGAAATCTTTGTAAAGAAAGTGACATTTCACATAAAAAGGACAATTTACAATCAATTCATTTCCACTTTCTCTCTTCCTATCTCCCTCCGTCCCTTCCCTTACTTCCTTAAATATTTATGGAGTACCTATAGCACTTAAAGCACTGTGGTAAGAGCTTTTGGCTCCGATCAGACATAAAACTGCTCTCAAATAGCTGAGAGAGAACATTGCACTAAGTATGTACACCCAGTAGAAACTGTTAAGTGATGTAATTGATAATAAGTTTAGAAGACAAAGATAGGAAAAGGTTACAAAAATGACTGAACAATAGCATTCCTAATGTCTTTGCTGTGTTCACTGTTGGGAAACTGTTTTTTAATGTGTGTGGAAGCTCCCACAGCGATGCTTGGAGACATCGCTGCCTCTGGGAAGTGGGCTGAGATCTCGTAACTGAGATCCTGGTCCAGGATACAAGGACCTGTAAATCACTGGTCATTCATAATCCCCGGCCTTTGTGAAGAGATATACTCCCTGTTACATGAAAATCAACTTGTGGCATTTTGCTTCTGAGTGAGTTTCTAAAAATCATTTTCTGAAACCCTATTTGAAAGACTCTTTAAAAACAATTTCATGATTCTATATGACTTTCTTGCTAAAAATGTGAAAACAGAATTTGGTTGGTAGATACAGATATCTCGGTAGCTTTTTTTTACTGCTTTTCTTTTCTTTCCTTTTTTTCCTGTTTTCTCTTCCTAACCATTGAATCTTGAAGCACATTCTTTCATTAAGGAGATTCAGCACCCTCTACAGTAGTTAATTGTGTGTCATTAACATCCTGCAGCATGTCCTAGTCTTGAAAGTTAAGAACCAGACTTACGCAAATGAAATTTTAAGCAAATACTGCTTTACGTTTCTATCATTCTCTTAAGTGATGCAGTAGTTCTTCCTGATCCAGTTTTGCTTTCCACAGATTCAGTTACACACAGTCAACTGTGGTCTAAAAATATTAAATGGAAAAATTTTAGAAATAAACAATTCATAAGTTTATGTGCCATTCTCAGTATCGTTATGAAATCTTGCACCTTCTTGCTCCGACCTGCCTGGGAGGGGACACATCCCTTTGTCCAGCATGTCCACTCTGTATATCCCCGCTGCTAGTCATGTAGCCGTCTTGGTAATCAGATCAGTCGTGGCAGTACTGCAGTGCTTGTGTTCAAGGTGACCCCTGTTCTACTTAATAACAGCCCCCAAATGCAAGAGCAGTTATGCCAGTTTGGTGATTTGGATATGCCTAAAGGAAGCCATAAAGGGCTTTCTTGAAGGGAAAAGGTATGGACGTATAGAAAAAACATAGAATATACAGTGTTCAGAACTATCTGTGGTTTCAGGCATCTATTGAGGGTCTTGGGACATATCCTTGAGGATGAGAAGGGAACTACTGTGCAAACTTTGGTTGCCCATGGAACCAATAATAAAATAGGAGTTTTAACTTTGCTCTGGTTATGTCCCATGACATTGACATTCTATAGATATTGAAACCATGCTTTTTCCCTTTAAAGGATCTTGCTATCCCTCCCAAGAAATACCTGTGATTCATTTCCATCATATCCCCATTCTGGTGCCATTCAGCAAAACAGAGATTGCTTCATCAGTTTTTTGGTCTCTGTAGATTTCCCCTCTATTGAGTGATTAATTACTAGCTTTCTGGTGACTTCTTAATCTTTTTCTGTATTTTAAAATATTCATTCATTTCAAAATTCTCTAGGGTAAGGTACAAAGACTAAATGGGACATAAGTAACTGCAATTACATTCTTCTCCATTCAGCTTTGCCTTTACTGCCAAAGACATCATTTAAAAAATGTATTAAAAATCATCAAAGTTTAAAACTCAAAAATAAACACTAGAAAATTAGTTTCCTCAGTGAAAACATTAGCATTTAAAGGTTGAAGTCACAAAAATGTGCTTATTCCTTACATTACTAACAAAGTACCCATTTCTGTTAGCAATCCTTGCATTTTTAAAAGATGTTACAAATATATGAAGGTAGGTGGCCTCCAAATATTGAAAAACAATACATTTAAAACAACAAAACCAGAAAACACTTTTATTGTTAGGAAGTATTGAAAACCTACTGCTTAATGTATGAATTAATGGGACTTCTTGAAAAATCGCCTGTTAAATTTTAGCTGACAGCTTGTCATATATTAATTATAAATAATTGTAATATACGGCTAGCATAATGCATGCAACAAAAAAAAATTGGAAAGATAATTAGAGTATATCCTTTTTTTTCTCCCTTACTTTTTCCTCATAAGAAAAAAAAATGACCCAATGTTTCACTTGGTTGGGATAGTGCCAATGGTTAATGGAATGTCCCACTCTACTAAAGAATTTAATGGGAATATCCATTTGTCACAGTCGCACACTGTAATCTCCAGTAGCAGAGCCAATGGAAAATAGCACCGTACCATAACGTCCTCTACACACTGCAGGTGAGGGTGAGAGGCAGCAGCCTAACTGAACAGTCAGGGTAGAGAGCTTGGCTTTTCTAGGACTCCCTTTAGAGGAAGATGTGGATTTCTTTTATTTGAGACAATAGTGCTGTCTGACAGCAACAAGAAAAGCTACCCTGTAGAAAAAGAAAGTGTACTTCTTTCAAGTGAAGAAAAGTGTACATTTGCATAGCATGTCTCAAAATCTCTAACTACCTCTTTTTCTACTACAACCCCACTTGAAGAAACTTTGGGTAGTGGAATCAGAAAGACCAGGATTAGACACTCATTTCAAACACCTCCTAGTCTTGAGTTTGAGCTTTCAAATCTGAAGAATAGGGAAAAACAGCATGAAAATTTGTCATGATACTGGTAGAATTCATAGAACTGAGTAAAAAAATTAGCATGGTGCCTGAGTTATCGGCTTCCTTTTTCACAATTTAGGTGGAATCATAGTGTAGTCTGATTACTTTATATGTGTATACCTTGTATTCCCAAATAAGTTAAAATTAAAATATTGTTTAGTTTAGGTACTGTCCTATATATATGTATTTTTAAAATCTCTGTCGTGGACCAGTTTTGTGTTAGGACAGGCAGTAAGCTACTGAGAACTGCTGTATGAATTAAATTTGAAAAACTCTCTCGAGTAAATGTTTTAACACCTATAGAGACTAATATTCAAGTTATTTGAGTATAATTATCTATTAATTATTATTCCATTTGTGCATTTAGCAACAAATTAGTGAAGCATATTAGCACCTGTAGAAGAGATCTAGATACTCACTTCTGTGCCTTATTAAACTGTTCACTGTCTTCAGAACACGTCATTTGAATCTATGTTGTATTTTTCAATTTGAACTGGATTTAATACCAACCACTTTAGCCCTCCAAAAGAAAACGTGATCAGCAACAGTTATTCAATGGCTTCGCTAATAATTTACAATCAGAATAGAAGTAAAAACATAAGACTTGAAGTCAAACAGCTGTAGGTACAAAATTCTAGTTTGGCCACTTAATAGCTATGTCAGCTTGCTCTCCCTGTTCCTGTTTCCTCACTTACGCAATGGGTCTAATAATACTTGCGTAGCTGGGCAGTTGTTAAGATTGGAGGTGAGTCAGTGACTTTGAAACTTTTCCTTTTATCACTAACCACACAACTGAAACATGTTTCATCAACCAATACTTGGTCCATATAATGCACTCTTCTATCTTTTCCTTCCTGCTTTCATTTCTTTTGCTTAAAAAACTAGTCATGACCCACTAGATTCCTGACCTGCCAAAGGTGCCTTTTGAAAACACTGGAACAGCATGATGTTTAGTACGTAATACAAGTATAACACATGACTACTATTATTGTCATTATGATTATTTTTAGTCTTTTTAGGATGTTTCCTGACAGATGAGAATAAAATCTTCTGAGTACTTCTAGGAACTAACTCTCTTGGATGGGGTCCAAAATAGACTCATACTCATCATATGCTGAATTATGCACTAGAGGGGGTTGTGCTGTAGCAAAGCTCCTGTGTGCTATTCATCACAAAATGTTAGAGCTGGAAAGGAACTAAAAGAATGTCTAGTCCCATTTATTTTCTTTCATGTAAGTATTTATAGTTTTAAAATATCCTGCATTTATTGCTCATTGATAAACTGAAAAAAAAATCAACTTTTTGATCCAGAACTGGAAGACCGTTAGGAGCAGAGGGACACTGCGCCATGATGTCCAGGTTTTGTTCTGCTTCTATAACTGAATTTTGAGTTAACGTAAACTCTCAGGGACTAAGTTTTCTTACCTGTGAAATGAAGTGATTTCAGCAGATGACTAGCCCACTTCTGATCTTTGACTTCAAATATCCAAATGGTATAACCCCGGCGTTATATTCGAAGCCACTGGGTGCTGTTTTGTTAAAAGCAGTTCTGAATTAGAGTGTTAATATAGGTACATCGGGCTGTGGTGTCACTGCATCCACTACTCAGAAGTGAACATTTAGCTCCTTAGTCCTATCTCCTCTTCTTCAGCAGCATCACCCTCTTTTGCACAATAATAGCTCAGACTCCCTAGCCATCCCTCCCACCCCTAAATCTTTCTTCCAAATGTTTGCTTGTAGTGGGGCAAAGACATCTAGGACCTCATGGTGTCAGGAAAGTTGGGCCTTTGGGCTTATATCATTTACTTGTACTGTCCTCTGTCTCCTCTGATTTACTTTCCACCTGCTTGTTGCTCACCTTGGTAATGATGATCACAAAGTTCTCTAGCTAGTTTAACTTGCTGCCACTAGGGTACATTGACAGTTCCTTGACTATGCTCCCAGATAGCAGTCAGATGTCCCAGCTGGGATCTTTTGAAATAAAGTGAGATTTGGTCAGATCTTCTTAGTCAGAAGTACATGTCTCTCTCTACCAAAAACAACAGCAGAGGAATACTACTGTTTTAAAAACTTTTGTTTGTTCCCCTCGTATCCAACTTTGCAAGAGGAAAATGAGGCTCATTGGTTTTTGGGGGAAAGCCATGGCAATGAGAAAGCCAAACGAGAGTTTACACCCTGAGTGAGAATCACCAAGGGATGCTCAGAGTTCTGGATCCATCTTTAGGGCACAGGGGGCAGGTGTTCAGCATACCTGCTCAGCCATGCAGTTCCTCGTGTCATGAAAAAGTTCGGAGGGTAAACCTGGCATTGGAATCTTGCACAAGAATAGATTTCTTCTTGATTTTCACTATAAGGCCAATCATTAAAAAAAAAAAAAAAGCAAGGAAGAGTCATGCCAGAATGATCCTCCCCGTCTCCCCTCAAATTGCTGGAAAACTAAACTTCATTTAGCAAGACTCCTTTCAAAACCATGTGACTTCTTTTTGGAGCACACAGTGGGCAGAGGATTACTGAACAATCCTTCGGTGCCTTTGAGGCGCACAGCATGCAGATGGTGAAAACAAATGGGCAGCCTGAAACAACAGTCAGGACGCAGGATCATTAGGCTGAATCTAAGGCAGTCTGCTTACCTTTGGCCTTTCAAACACATCCTCCAGCCTGTAGGAATAAGTATTGTGTGTATGTACTGGCCTGAACACAGAATGAGCAAGGGAAGTGGCTGGAGGCCCTGCCTTTACTTTATTTAACCTTTTGGACCAAATTGACAATAAAGTGTTAGTAGGCCAATAAATTGCCAATGGTGGCTTCCAGCTAGCTTCTAATTTTGTTCACATGCTAGAGATCCCAGGAGGAGTGAAGGTTAAAATGTGCCTCTTAGGTAACAGTCCACACAGCGGGCTCTGCGGATAAAGGGTTCTATGGATGAAGCTTGTATAGCCCAATAACTGGGTGCTTATCTAGGGAGCAGGTTTCATGGTGTCCTTCAGAGAAGCCAGGGATCAATGCATTTCCAAGATCAGAAAAGCAAGTAGCGTGGAAGCAAAGCGAGAGTATTACCCTAAGATTGATTCCATATTTCTCTTTCTTACTCTCTGACTCCAAAGTAGATCCTACAAGCATCCTCGAATGAGAATGCCAAGGTGAAGTGAGGCGGACACAAACTGTGTCTCGTCAAAGCGCGCTCCTTTATTATTACAACTGCTTGAAAGGGGGCGCGACCAGCGTTTTCTCCTGCCTTGCGCCAGGACGCAGAGCAGGAAGCGCCCGGGTTTGCATCTCTAAGGAGATGAGTGAATTTGTTAAAGAGGGTCTTTTCTGGACTGGTGGATGGATGTTGGGGAGTGACGTCACCCACCCCCTCCTCCCTCGTGTGTGTGTGTGTGTGTGTGTGTGTGAGAGAGAGAGAGAGAGAGAGAGAGAGAGAGAGAGAGAGAGAGAGAGAGAGAGAGGGGGCAGAGGGAGAGACAGAGGGAGGGAGAGACAGAGGGAGGGGGAGAGAGGGAGGGGGAGAGAGAAAAGGGGGGGGGGCGTGTACGCCTTTTTTTCCCAGTCCGCCCGGCCCTCTTTCGTCCAGCTCTCTGGCCCTTTCAGTGGGTCAGTGCTCCAGACTCAGGAGACTCAGGGATTCGCAGGCGGGCGCAGCGGGCCTGGCTCTGCCCGCGTCCCGGCGGCGCACCCACACTCACACTCTCCAGCTGGCAACGCGCACAAACAATCCCTCAGTGCGGGGCACCGCGATTCCGTGGGATCCCCAGCACGTTATAAGGATTTTAGAAAAGGAAACAAAGAGAGAAGCTTTCCCAATCACTTTACTAAGCTTTTTCAATTAATTTCCCCACCAACCACCTGGCCTCCAACCATAACCACCAGGTTCATGCCAGGTCCAAGAACAGGGCTGGACTGGCCATCCTACCTCTGGGCCCTTGACTCCGCTCCGGCTGGTTTGCAGGCGTCGTTTCACCCCCTCTCCCCGCCTCCCCTACCCACCCACCGCCAGCCTCAGTTTCTGGTTACCTCTCGCTTGCGCTTCACTTTTGGGGGGAAGAAGAGAAAGGGAGGAAGGCGCTGAGGGGGGGCAGCCGAGTTGCTATTTGTGGCCAAAGACTCCTCTTTAAAAGCAGCAGCAGGAAGGAGCAAACGAGAGGCGTGGGGGGAGGAGAGGAGACGCGGCCCGGACCCCCCAGCCGCGAGCGGCGGAGCATCGAGGCGCGGGAGGAGGAGGAAGAAGAACAGCAGGAGGAGGGAGAGGAGACACAGCAGCGGCGGTGGCAACCAAGAAGCGAGCGCAGGGCGAGCGGGAGGAGCGGGAGGAGGAGAAAACGCCGCGGAAGCCGCGGGCTCACTAGGGCCAGGAGGACGGCCCGGGAAGAGGAGGCGGAGGCGGAGAAGAAGGGAGTAGGGGTGGAGGGAGGGCGGGGGGACGCGCTCCTTTGGATGCTGGATTTCGGGTTTTTTGGACTCACTCGCTGACTCTTTCACTTCTCGCTCTGGACTGGGCTGGCCGCAGGAGGGCCAAGCAGCAGCAGCGAATAAGGGGGTTCCCGCGGCGGCAGCCGCTGCTCCGCAGGATTAAATTGGGCGCCCGGAGGCGGTGCCTTGGGCAGGCGCGGGCTGTACGGCCGTGGTGGGGCGCGAAGGCGCTGGAGCAAAGTACTGGTGGCTGCGCGGGAGACGGTGGCGGCGGCTGCCCGGCACCAACATGACCAGGTGAGTCCCCCAAGCTGACGCGTTCCTCCCCATCGTGTCTTCCCCATTTTGCTCCCGGGGCTTGCCCTTAGCCCTCCTTCGGCAGCTCCTGCGGCTCCCGGGGAGCTACACTCTCCCGCGCCGTAAGCCCAGCGCCCCGGCACCGGAGCGCACACAGTTTGCTCTTCTGAACCTCCTTGGGCAGAGGTCCTTCCCTACGCGGTTAGCTTCTCGCTTAAAACCTCAGACCACGGAGAGTGGCAATTCTAGAGAATGAGGGTGTTTGGGTGCATTTGGGTGACCCCACTTCCTCCTCCTGGGGTGGGCGTAGTATGGGGGAAATGGTGGAGCGGTGGGGCAATTCCGACTCTACCCAGGAATTTTGTCACTGCATGTATGTTACGTTGCAATGATGACTGTTTTAAGGAGAGCTGGTTACGGTGAGGGGGCAATTTCTTTTTCTTTCTTTCCTCTGAACTAATGAGGAGAAGGAGAAATAGCAGGAATCAAAGTCTGCGCGGCTGCCATACAGGAGGGGGATTGTTTTGGAGACCATTCCATAGCAAAATCAAAGCTCCTAGTTCTGCCACGGGAATCTGCTGTGTGCTTACACACTATTCCATAGGGAAGGGAACGCAGACTTTATAATAAAAAGTCCAAGTTGGAGGAGAACAATGTAAAAAGAAAGCTATGGAGAGGTTCTTTGCTTTTCTATCGATTTATTGTAGCTATTTTATAGGCATGTAGAAAATTTGTATTGTTTATCTGCGAGGTTGCTTTTCATTTAGAAGCTTTAATAAGTGAAGTCAGTTTTCTTATGCTTAAACAAAAAATTTTGAACACTAAGTGTGAACTTGGCTTTCATTAATTGGGTTTCCAGGATTCTGGATAGTACTTGCATTCTCCAAAACCCTGACTACCACAGTCCACTTGTATTGTTTCAGCTAGCCTCCCGGTACAGGACGTGCTAAATGCCTCCTCTGTTTTCTAAAATTCTTGGAGTGATCCCCCAGACCAATCTACACTTTGTGCCTTAGGTATCCAGGATTCCTGAGGGATCCCTCCCCTGTATTTTCTCTTTAAAGTTTTTTTTTGCTTTTACATGCTCACAGACACAGTACCAG
Organism: Pteronotus mesoamericanus; assembly: GCF_021234165.1. Lineage (NCBI taxonomy): Eukaryota > Metazoa > Chordata > Mammalia > Chiroptera > Mormoopidae > Pteronotus > Pteronotus mesoamericanus. Next base: position 24,444,801 of record NW_026555245.1, on the reverse strand, counting down.
CAACTTAACAGAGTGTAGCACATACATTTTGAGCCTCTCAGAGACTAGTAACTGCTTGTGACAAGATTGATTTGCTGGACTACCGTGTCTACAAATGTGGACCTTTCCCTTTGGTTTGTTCTTTCCAGCCATCCTGTAGCACGCATACTGGGAGCTAGTCCAACCATTGATACTTCTGATCATTTTGACTATTCTATCTGTGTTTCCAAGTGTACACACCCACCATGCAACTTGAGTAAAATCAGGGCGATGTACCAAGACTGGAAATATCCTGATTTAAAGGAATATTTAGATGATACCAAGTTAAAAATTGTTATGTTGGCAATATGAGGATATTCAGTACTATGCTTAGTAGATACTCTACTTATTTTGAAAAACATTCTGTTATATGCTGCAGATAGGTATTATTTTATTGACATAGCGTGAGAAGTAAATTGTCAGTGCTAGATATCTGAATTCTTGAACCAAACATCCTAAATGGAAAACAGAAAGAAAATTTCTTTACCTCCCACCTCCCCTAATTATGTACTGTTCTTTGCTTTTCAATGGAGCTAGCAATTCTGTGACAGATTTCTTAAATTCACCCTCATGCTATCAGCTATTATAGTACTTTCAAAGTGTGAAATTGACAAGCTGGTCAGTTTCATGAATTCAGCTGTCAGATTGTGTCCAGTTAAAAATTGCCTGAAGCTGTAAATGTGCCTTCCTGGAATTTTCTTTTGTAAGGGAAAGACAGCAAAGGGGTGAGAATTAAGGTGTGTTATTAATTGTAGATCTTTTAAAATAGGTGCACTCCAATGTGAGGTTTATCACTGGCTGTTGCTGGGAAATACCTCTCAATTTATACCATTATAAAAGTGGCATTCAGATTGTATCTGTATTTCATTTAAATAGTGAGCACTTACATAGAAATAATCTATTCTTAAAGCCCTCAGTGCTCTAGTATAAGAGGAATAAGATTAAAAAAGAAGTGTTTCTTTAATACATTTTAATATATATGAGTAATATATTACTTTTGTAATGACATGTAAAGAGGTGCATTAATTAAATATTTTTTTGTGGCAGTTATGTAACAAAATTTTCTTGGACCATTGCAGTTGTAGTTATTAAAGTAATGAAATACCATGATCTTTTTAATATGTATGTGTTTTCAGTAGATAACCATGAAAGTAAAACTGCTTAGAGTATTAAGTGCAAAGATTTGATTTGCCTTTTAAGATTGACATTCCCATTTAAAGCCAGCATATCTCAAAGTCGAGAACTAAGAATTGGAATCCCCTTGTCTGCTGCTATTTGCTAAGCCACTAGGGGCCTGTATAACTGTTCTTATGTCCAGGAGATACCCTTGTATGGCATATGCAAACCCTTCCTAGAGAGACAGTAAAAAAAATCAGCTAGACAGTCCCCTAAGTTTTTGTTTTGTCTCTTTAAACCTATTAACTCATGCCCTATTTTTAGTCATAGACATTGATTGAAGGGTTTTTCAAAAACATTATTTAGAACTTCTTTAAAATTATGCTGGTATAAGGATGATTTTTCATATAGAATGTGAAACATAGAAGAGGTATTTGTGCAAGTTCATATGTGATCCCAGTTTCTCAGTGTATGTCAAGGATAAACAAGTAGGAACATTAATAACTTTTCTTTATTGGACTGATAAAGAATGTTATTTGCATAATGTAGGGTTAAAAGATAAATGAAGCAGAATTACTTTAAGGAAAGTGTAGTCATAGATTGATGGTGTGATTAAGCGAGCTTTGTAAGTGCTGTGCAAGTTAGTATGGAAGGAGAATCTGAGGCCGGGACTACAGTTTAGTCAGCACTTGAGGGACCCGGACTGAAGAAGCTCTATACATTTTTAAGTGTCAGTTTCACAAATTTGAAATCGACCAGCCGTGGCAATCTTGATAGACATTAGGCAATAAGGTCAAGTATACTTACACCGTTCTTTTGTTGATTTTCAGTTTTTCAAACTGGCAAGGGTGACTGTTTGTAAAAGAGCACACTATAAGTATTTGCATATTGGATTTCCTTCAGACTAAACTTGATTTATCAAACCATTGAACAATTCTCTTTTTAAAAGGATTCTCTGGATAAACAAGAATTCATTACCACAATCACACATGAAAAGTGCAGTTTCAGGAAAGATGGCTTTCTCAAGGTGATTTTGCTTTAAAACTACCCTTCTGTAGTTTCAGAGTGTATTTGTGTGAAGTGTGAGTTCTAATTTATAATCCTGAGAACATCCAACTTTTAGTCTCACATCTTTAAAGCTATACATTTAACCTTCGGTCATGGGTGCACCTTCTTAATCTCAAAAGTTTCTGGGAATCTTGAAAATAAACTTTACCTTTGATGTAGTGTCCTCAGCTTCATGACCACAAAAAGATACTTTTAGGATTTGCACTATAAAAGCAGATATGTGAAGTGCTAAATACAAAGATACAATTATTCAGTTTTCGAGATTATTCAAAGAATGTTTTATTTTTTTCCTATTTTCTTAAAGGGACAGTATTTTCCGGTTGAAAAGTTTAGTGTGAGTCAATGAGTTATATTTTAAGCTAGGTCTACTCTGAGTAGTTTACTGCTTTATGGAGTTATTTACCTTGTTTTCATACTGTTTGGTTTCTTTGAAAAAACCTTTTAGGAAAGCTACTTACTTGTGAAGGCACAAAGGCAACTTGCAGCCTCAAGCAAAGTCAATGTTTAAAAACATTTCCTTTTATATTGTCAATGATTTGCCAAGAAAAAGCAAAGAGAAGAGTTGTTATTTCTGTGACCTACAAGATTTAGGATTTGTATAAAGCACATCAACTGAAGAAATCTGATAATGTGGAAGAAGATTGCTTAGGATTTGTCAGTAAATTTCATCCCAACAAACGTTACTTGTTTAAGCTTCTGTAATTTCATAGCATAGTGACATTGCTGTCAAAGGATAGGTTTGTTTGGGGATGTTTTCTATATGGGTAATCTCATTTGCTTCCAATTAGTATTTGTTAACACTTGTTAAAAAATTATGCTTGGCTTGACAGTCTTCCCTCCCCCCACATTTTTAACAATATGTTTCAGCTCTACACAATTAAACCCTTAAGAAAGATAGCTAAAAGAATATGTGGCTTGTGCTTACTGACTGTTCATTATATGAAATTATAGCCTCCCATGTAAAAGTTCAGCATTTTCTTTGCGTCATAAGTCTCGGGGAGGTCAAAGAGCAAATGCTTATGTGCTGCAACAGTCTCTGACTTAATGTAACCTAAATAATAAAGCATGACAATGGTGCTGTCTTGAAGCATTAATGAAATAAAATTCTTCCAAGATATATTTCACAAAATTACATTTAAGGCCTGTGCCTCTTTTTCCCTGTAATAAATAGTACCCACTCAATTTGATATATTCAATAGTCTGTTTGTTTCTTCTCAACATATTATTTATAAAATATTTCTAAGATTTATACATTAAAGAAATTTAAGTATTATGTCCATATACACTGCCACACTTCTCAAGGAATCTCACTGGTGAAAAAAAATGGACTAAAATAATGTGTGCACTGTTCTGCCTCCTTCTTCTTAAAATAATTCATTCAATAACTTTCTGGCCATTATTTTCTACTTGATGCTGATATGTATTTAATAGGATCATATAAGTACTTCTTAGTTGGTTTATAGCTTTACTAAAAGCAAAACAAAACTTTTTGGGGGAGGTTTTCAGCCTCTACTGTCCCCAAAATCAAATCCCTATGTATCATAGATTAGTACATTAAATGAAAGAAACAGCAATTTGGACAGCTAGGGCAACAGATTCTGTCTGTACGCCAGCAGATGAGGTGTTCCAGTAGCCAAATAGTATTGAGATATCTTAAATGTTCCTCAGTCCGCACCTGCAGTGAGCAAGCCATGCTTTCCAATGCAAATGGCTGCTCTTAGGTGGCAGGCTCTTTTTCGCTCTTCCAGCATTTATAACAAAGTATAAGAGCAAAAGCTGCGGCCTGGGGCCAGGCTTCCTCCTAGTTCTTCGAATGCACTGACCACAACTACTATTTAACGTTGACGTTCCGAAAACAATGTCAGGAGCATTGTGACCTTCACCACATTGCTATTTACTGGATTTAAACGTCGTAAAACTGTCAGTTTCATGAAACTGATTAAATTTATAAATTCTTAATTGTCTTTTTTTTTTAAAACAGTTCTGGAGCCATATTCTTTAGTGTAGCAGTAGCTAACTAAATTGAGATTTGTGAGTTGTATTTCAAAAATGGTGCTTTTTAGTAATGCTTTGAGATTTGGAGAAATTTTACTTTCAAATATATAAAATGGTTATCTATAATCATTAGGTCACAACTAATAAGAAACTTCTTTTTTAAACGTCAGTTAATAGACTCCTTTTGTTAGCTAAAATATTTGTATTCGTGCTAATTTTACAAATAATTGAAAATCAGTTATTGTTTAATCTTATTTAATTGTGCAGGTATTAGGTTGGCCAAAAAGTCCGTCATGTTTTTTCTGTGTGATGGCTTACTAGTAGTACTTAGTTGTCTTTAACTTCATTCAGAATAATTTTGTTAGATTGTATTGTGACAGCTGTCATATCAGCGTGCATTTAAAAAAAATCAAAATGGGTGAATTTTTGTGCAACCATTTTAATATTGGAGATGGAAGAAGATACAACATTTTCAGTGTATTATTTCAAGAAATGTAAAAATGTGACTGAAATGCAAAAAAAGATTTTATGCAGCGTGTGGAGAAGGTGCTGTGACTGATCAAAAGTGTCAAAAGTGGCTTGCAAAGTTTCTTGATACTATTGATATTTTGGCCAAATAATTCTCTGCTGTGGGGCTCTCTTATGCATTGCAAGATGTTTAGCAGCACCCCTGGTCTCTCATCACTAGAAGTCAATAGCAGGAGATAGCTGACATACTCAGAATATCCTGATCAGTATAGTTACTGGTGAAAATGAAAAAAGCCTTTTATTTTATGGAAAAAATGTAATGGACATTTTGCCCAATCCAATATATAATGATAATGCTAAAGATTACAAGGTGTCAGTTGGCTTCCTTCCCCTTCCCCCCGCTCCTTTCCTCCTCCACCTTCTTTCCTCCTCTTCTTCCTCCTTCTTCCCTCTCCCCTTCCTCCTCTCTATTTTGCTGCAGTAAAAAGAACTTGCATCATGAACTTGATGTAAGAAGAAAATAATTTATGCCTTAGTTTGGCCACTTATTACCTGTGGAACCTTGGGGGAAGTTATATAACATTTCAGGGTCTCAGTTTCATCATCTGGAAAATGGAGAGAATAACCATAAATGTGATGAAGATCCAATTAAATAATAAGCATTTATCGTATTTTGTATTTTAAATTAAAACAATTCTGGACTTAGGAGTCATGTAATAAAAATTCTGTATTTTATAGCACTAATTTCTGTGATGGAGTTCTGCTATCTTTGGTTACTATAAATTATTACTACCTGACCTAAAAAATTTAGACTTGTTGAATATGGGTGTTTTGTGCAGCTTTGCTCCATTTTCACCATGTTGTGCATGTGCTATAATCGCCACAGATGCTGGATGTGCCTTTTCTTTGCAGCACATTTATGGAGTCTGTACACACCAGTGTGCCATGCCCTCTGTTTATCTCAGAACACTTAAAAGCTAGAAATGATTTTACGTAGAATTTACTAAAGGAGAAATTTGCTTAAAAGTTAAAAATTTGTTTATAGATTTCTGGTGATAGTGGATGTGGAGCTGCAGTCTCGGGCAAGACATGTTTAGAAAAGCACTCAATTAAAATAGGAACAGAAAGAATTTACTTTTTTTTCTCTTGTGTGGTAGTGCATCTTAGAAAGCTCCTTAGTTCTTGGCCCAGTGCAGCTGTCTTTCCCTGAAAGATCAGGTTTCAAGAGCAGTGATGGATGGTGGGTGCCTGTACCCAGTTGTGGGGTTTGCTGCGAGGTCAAATGTATTGATGGAGGATAGGAATTTACTGCCTTCTGTCTTTCCCTAAGATCCTCCAGCACAATTTCACAGGGAAAAATTAGACTAGATATATCTCGTGTTGGTCTAGTGTCCCATTATAGGTTAAAAAGACATTTGTTTTCAATGTTTAAAATAATTTATTTACTCTAACCCCTCCCCCATGATTCACCCCAACTAAAGGGACATACTCAGTGTGCCCTGGTGGTTTCTCACAGTACAGGTAGCCCCTTCTCCCTGTGGAAACATATTCAAACTGCTTGTAATAGTAATTTCATCAAAATACTATTAAAGGATTTTAAGAGAGAAACAAATATGGATACCGCTTTTGACTTCTTTAGTTAAAATTCTTCAGTGTGATTTTTTGATACATGGTTTTATATTCTTTTAAATCAATCTGTCAAGATTTGGCTGATTGGGAATAGCTGTAATGTATTGGAAATGTCTTAAATATTCTAAATCTAATTATTGGTGAAGAAATCATGTTCACTTTTTTTTTCCTGGGGGAAAAAAGAAGGGAGTTGTAATATTTTGCAAGAGGAATAAATTATGGAGAACATCTTCCATCAGAAATGTCCCATGGGTGGAGTTTGTTCTCTCTTGAGTTCCTTCTTTCTCTCTCACCTTTTTCATCAATATTGTTTTGTCTTCATTTGACATTTGGGCTTTTATGTCTTCATTTTCATTCTAAACTCTTTTATTGTCCTTTTATCTATGGTTGTCTTCAGGTAACTGTCTATATTGTCTACTGGGATATTCCTATCCACTTCTCATAGAAGAAATAATTTCTGTACTGATGACCTTCAAACTAAGTTTTCTAACTTCTTTCTGGAGTTCCAGACCTGATTTAAAAAAAAATTGTTAGATGGTTGAGAAATAGTAGGCCTTCATGTATCCCAAACTCAGTGTAATCTTTATCTTTAATTATATCTACTCCTTTTTTCTTAGTATTTCATCAGATCTCTGGACTGGAAACTTTGGTGTCATTTCTGTTTCCTTCCTTTCATTCTTGTCTCCATCCATTTTTTTAAAATTATTTTTTAGATTTTATTCCTGTAATCTCATAACTTTATCACTTCCCTTCCATCTCTATCCTCTTACCATGGTGGTTAGATGCTTATCACACCATACATTTGTGCCCCTTTGCGTCTTCTCAGTTCTCTTCCATTCCTCCTAAAAATGTTCGTTTTCCGAAGTGTAGGCCTTCTCCTGTCCCTGCGCTCAAGGGCTAAGTCCTCAGCAGAGCAGCCAGGTTTCTTCGCTGTCAGATCCTAGCTTGTGTGTCCAGGCTCCTCTCTCAGTGTGGCCCGGGTGCTCGGTGCTCCTGCAGCGTCGGAGACCCTCCTTCAGAGAGAAGACTCTGCCCTCTGCCACCTCTCTGGTTCTATCAAATACTGTACCTGGAATCTCCTTTCTGTCCTTACCAGCTGTCCTAACTTTGTGTTCATTAATATTCTCTCATTATTATTTTCTCATTTTCTAATTCTAAGTTCAAGTGCTCTGCCCTTTTCTTTGTATTTTGAGTTGAATTTATGAAAACCGTGAATGTGAAGAATATTCATTTGAAACCTCTGATGATGCTTAGGATACATTTCCTTTAATCTTCTTGACACTAAAAGTACAATAATAGTGTTCAGTGTGTAAAGTCATTATAATGAAAGTTGCTAAAATTTCCTGAGCACTTATTTTGTGCCAGATGTCCTGCATAGCACTTAATCTTCAGTATTATGTTTAATCTCTAAAATAACTCTAGGTAAGTCAGATGCTTCTATTATCACCAAGAGGAAGCTGATTCATAGAGAGGTAATATTCTCAAGGTTAGATAGCTAGATATAGGTAATAAAGATGAAACTTAAAGCCAAAATTTCAGTTCAAGCAACATTACAATCCCAACTTTTATGCACTCTACTCTTAATACTTGAGTATATCCTTGTGTCTGACATGAAATTTTTAAAAAATTTATTTCTCGTATACTAGGCAAGGGTACTCAATGACATGGTGATTTCTGGACCCAAGTTCAGAAAGAATTTTAAGCACTATGTAGGTTTTCCTGCTGTCATTTCTGAAAAGTTCCTTCTGTTCTTTTCTTTGCTTGGGGCTGGAGGCACTAATAATTTTATTTTTGTTTTCCGTATTTGTTTGTTTATTTACTTATTTATTTATTTATTTTACTGAAGTGTTTTGGACTCTTTTTGGCAATTGCCTTCTCACTCTAAAATGAGATGCTTTCAGGCCAGTAACACAACCCCCGGAGTTCAGGGGTCAGTCCTGGAGCACAAGTGGTTAAATAAAATATTTCCACCAAAGCCTGGCATTTTTTTAGCTGCCCAATAGGTAAAGATTTTCATAAAGAGACGAGAAGAACCAGCAGGGGTATCTGAAGAACATCCTCCCATCAGAGAACTGAAATTCTGCCAAAGTGACTGATATGTATGCATTTTGTTTATTGGCAGCCTGCCCTATGTAGTTTTATCTGGGGAATTTTTTCAATTATAATGTCTTCTAACATACTATATTTTCACTGCTCACCTGTTAATTTCATTACCAATAACAGATGGATGACTTGATAAGTTTTTCCCCATTTAACGTATTTTATAAAGGCTTAGCTTTTCTCTTTTTTTGGTAAGGCCTCAAGAGACATAGTTCTAATTAATTATGGTTTTATAAATAATATAATACAGGATATTACATTTGTTTGTTGATTTGGAAAGTTGTCTTTTCCTCTGGCAAGAAGGCACCCTAAAGTTTTAAATCAGATATGGTACATAAAATAAAATTATGTGGAAAATGCTTTGGTCTTTATGGCTCAGATAAGTATGCCAACAGATAAGTCTTCTTTGCCCAGCTTTCTGGATTGCTTCTCACGTGCATGTACTATCTGTTTTAGCCATCTTTTCCTATAAGTTAACTTATAAACAGGACCTCTGAGGAGCCTGGCGCGGGGTGTATGCCCTGCTTTGGGTAATGTGTAGTGGGGGCTCTTCTCCGGTTACGTTCTTAATAGATGCATTTTGATAATAATAGTTATAAATTAAGAATGACAAGTTCAATAAATGTTATTATGCATATTCAGGTACCACTTTAAGAAATGATTGCCTAAGTGTTTTTGAATCGGATTTTTACCACAATCCAGACTCAGCTTGGATTTGATTTACTTTGACCAAAAAAAGGTTATATAACTTAAATTTTGGTTTTACATTTATTATTTAAAATCTGTATTCTCTAAATGACTTCTTGTTATTCCAAGTAACCCAAAATAAATGCTCACTTATTTTTCAGCCAACAGTCACTGCCTTTGCTCTATCAGCTGGCACCGGTGGCCAGGGCCGCCACCGCTTTCTGCCTGGGTTGCGGCCTCTCGGTTCAGGTGGGGACTCACTGCAGTTGTTTCTCTAAACTGAAGCCCGATTCTCCATTAAATATCCTAATGACCCTCCATTCCCCTGTATATAAAGCTTGAAATAAGCTGCAAAAGTCACCTGGCCCTTGATGTTCTTCCCCTGTCTTGTCTCTTGCCACCTTGTCCTTCTCATATTCATTTGCCCCTCCCCTCCCCCACCCCCTTTACACATAAGTTCCAGCCACACTAATCTCTTTGCTGTTTCCCAGGTGCAGTACTTTGACCTTCCCCTCTGTAATTTTGAGCTTGCTCTCCCTCATTCCAAGTGCCAGTTCCGTCCCCCATCCCATTTTTGCCTGGCTCACTTCTTTCTTCTGGTTTTACCTTAGCTGACTTCTAGGAAGCCTTCCCATCTTCCCAAGCCTGGATACCTCGTAAGCATTAGAAGAACCCTGAATACATTCCACATGTAGCTTCTATCATAGTGTATTGTAATTGCTTATTTAAGGTCCTATTCATTACAAAGTCCTTTGAAGCCAAGACCCATGTCTTACTCCCAGCGGTATCTTTTGCCCCTAACCTATGATCTGGCTCATACTGAAACATTGGTGTTGACTACCCTGTGGACAAATCTATTCACAGAAAAATGAGAGGTGAATTAGTTCATGGCCCAGATCTTACAAGCCGTATGTTTAATATTTAACTCTACAATTTATGGCAATACTGTCAGTGTTCCTTTGTCATTAATTTTATTTTATTTAAGTTCCACTTACCTTGTTTCCTACCAAACCCAGACAAAGCCAAATCTGAGTATACTGTGTGTATTCACTCATATGCCACCAGACAGGACAAATCTGCCTTTACATCTGGCTGTGGTAAGAATTCCCAGATGCACTTAATTCTGACACATGGTCATTACTGAACCAAAAGCCATTGCCTGGCATGATTATAGCTCGTATTTGTTTTCGTTTTAAGAGGCCTCATTCAGGCTGCCAAATGTACAACAGGTGCCTTAGTTTTATACTTGCCAATCTGTTGTTATTCAAATGACCGCCCTAACAGAGACTAATGGTATCTAATAAAATTGATCTCTGTTTTGGCAAGCCAGGCTCACAAGAACAAGAGCGGTAGGAACCGCAATGTGGAAATACGCTGGTGGTGAATGCGCCTCGTGAAGCAGACATTTGTTAGAAGGTGACATATGTCTCACACATAGGCCCCTTATTTACGTTGAGCCATGGAAATTTCCTGCAGCCCAGTAGTACTTGAACACCAGGATTTGTAACATCTAATCTGATTTTAGATGGACTGGCTGGGTGACATGGGGACAGGACTAGCTGTGCCAGCTTATCAATGAATGGCCGTGCCATGTCTACAGGGTACAGCCAGGCAGTCTTTTCTCATGCCAAACAGCTGGCATGTGTGACAGCTTTTATTTCCTGTCATTAGAAATTTGCCTCACTGATTTCGTAAGGCCCTGTAAAGCCTTGCACGTTAGCAGGGATAGTGGGCAGAGGAGGGTGTCAGTGTGCAAACAGGAGCTAGTGTTTGGACACTCTCCCTCCAACAGTGCATGACTTTGTGGGGTTTATTTCATGCTCTGTAGGAAGGTGGCCTAAGGAATCCTTTGTCACCAAAACACAAACAAACGATAAAAACAACAAAACTCTTTGACAACTGGCCATCAAAAGCATAGTGATGGCAAATGTTAGAAGCAGGTCTCACTCGGATATAGAATTGCATTTTTTTCCTGCAAGGATTTTAGAGACCTCATTCTTTTTTAACTCACTCACCTCTTCTGCCATTCTTGCATTCATTCTTTAAAGTGCCATACGTTAAAACTGCTGAATACAAGGCACCGTGGGAATATAAAAGTGAGTGGAACACACCAATGACAATTTACACTGACAAATGGGGAGATACTCTGGATTTTTAAGATTTTGGAAAATTCGTGCTGGCAAAATGTTTATTTCCAATGGGAAACCTTTGTATTGTCATATGGAAAAAAGCTATTCAAATTCCACCATGATAGTGGAGCTTACAGGTTTCACTAAGTAATAATAATCACTACTAGAATAAGAGAGGGTGGTTAGAGCCTTCGCTGCCTAGCTAGCTACACTTCACTGGCTCCGCAGTTAATTGAGCTCATCTAATTTCCTGTGACCTAGCATCCAGAATAGTTCTTAGGTGAGGATTTGGCTATTATTGGACAATCTTTTTGTATTATTTATACCCATCCTACTTGAAAAAGGATTTGCGGCAGCTATTAAATCATATGCTTCATTATCCTTAATAAATCACCTTGGTAGAGCAGACAATGGATTATTGTACAGATGGTTAGCTTCTATGAGAACTTTTTAAAAAAATATGCATCTTCCTGGCCTCATTCTGAATGATATTTTATTTCAAAGCACTTAAAATATGATAGTGCCCTTTGAGGGGTATATCAGACTCGTCACTTAATGACTGTTCTTCATTCTAAAAAATATGTACTAGGTAAAAGTAATATAAATGTGTTTAACAATTGTAATAAATGTATTTAAAAAGCCTGTTACCCTTTCTGATTGTATAAATTTTTCCAAAGAGTCTTCATTGTTTAGCAGGTGCACAATGACGTCTGATTTTACAGTAGTAATATGCTTTCCAACTGGAATTGAGAAAAATAATGAAGTAAGCATATAGATATAAAAGCTTGCATCCACAACCTATTTGAAACCTGGTACTACTAATAGGTAAAGGGGAAATAAGTTATCTTTTAGGTATTTTAAACATAAGACTCTTCTTTTTATTTTTGATCATGTAGGTACCAAAGTGACAAATTACACTGTGTTTCCATATTGGCTGATTAAAACTAACCACGTTTCTGTCTGTAAAATAGGCCACAGTGGCCGGCTCTTTTTCATGGGGATAACCATTTCTCCGAGAGTGAATGGGAACTTGCCACAGGGTGCTAGAAACAACATTAAACCTCATGCTGTTTTTTGCTGAGTAAAGTAAGATTATAAGAATTGAAGAGACTTCCCTGTCCCACCCAGCCCTTCCACCTCTCTGTACTTAACACTGCCCCTGTTAGACCAGTGGAGGTGGGGTCCGGCCAGTGCGTGGCTCCTTCCGGTAGGGCGGAGGGTTCCACGGCAGACCAAGCTGTGATGAGAAATTGCCTTTTCTCAAGGGAAAAACCCGGAGACAACCTCCTTTTTTGGTAAGCCAGAAGAGACAAAGTCTTCTTATTAATTAATTAATTAAAATGAAATATAAACAGAGTTGTGTTAGTGCCATTTCAAGTGGTCAGTAGCCACATGTAGCACAGATATAGAATATTCTGTTCTTTCACTGTTAGCACTGGTTTTGATCAGTCTGAAATATCATTTGATATTTTCAGAGTTATACATGTAATAAAATAAAAGTAGACCATTTACGTGCTGAGAATACCCATTAATCTTAGTAGGAATGAATGACCTGCCAGATATAAGTGAAAGACGTTGTGTCTCAGAAATACATACTCAGGGAAAGAGAATGGATAGGAGATCCCATCCTTTTTGTCTAACAAATATGCATACTTGTGGATTTTCTTTCCGCTCAATGTGGAGAAATGGAAATAAATTGAGTACCATCAGCTCCGCCACATACTCTCTCAGATTTCCTCGATACACTTTTCTGATGTTTTCCAAGTGATACTTGTCTCTCTTCAGGGATTTTCACTGCACAGCTATGTGAGAAGGACTAAGGAATGGCAGTGTGGCAGATAGAGGGGGCTCCCTAGGGCTAATTAACATCTAAACAGGATGCTATGAGAGGAGAGTGAATGGTGATGCTCTTAATGGACAGCAGGTGTAGACTGGGCTGTCCGAAGCAAGCCAGATGGGCCTGATGTCTTCAAGCTCCACATTGAGAGCAGAGCAAATGCGTCTTTGTTAGCCTGGCTGAAATGGGCAGGAGGGGAGCCTGAAGGAAACCCTGGGGATGCAAAAATCTCGTCTTGGCATTTTTCCTACTGCCCTTTCTTGAATTTTGTCAGGAATTAAGCTGGTCCAGTGTCACGTTGTATTAACACTGAGAAGTACACATCAGAACAAGCTGTTAAAAGTCACTGAAAGAAATCTTAGGTCAGATGAGGACCTCCAGGCTCACCCCTGAAAATTCCGGGGAGGATGTGGATACCAGGCAGAGTAGTAGACGCAATATTAAGTCATGACCTTAACTCTCCACCTCTCCACACTCTCCCAACCTCCCAGACAAGGGTTAAAGGCCCAATTTAATGTTTCTGTAGAACTGTAATAAACAGGGAAAGGAGGAGGAATAGAAGCTAAAAGACTTTGTAACAGTTCTTTGGAAACAATGGCCTTACTTTCTCCTAACCAGTCTCTGTCTGTTTTGGTCACAGAGCCTGAGATAATTGTTGCCAAATGTGTCTATCTTTCCTCTAACATCCTAAATCTCCATCATCTCCCATGGGGAAAACTACAGATTTTAATATTTTTAGTTTCGGGCTTTGTATTTTGCAGGTAGATTTTTTTTTTTTGCATTGTTACATTAGTCATATCGAGCCTATTTGTTTTAAATAGGTTTTTAAAAAAAGATTGTATTTATTTATTTTTAGAGCGAGAGGAAGGGGGGGAGATGAAGGGAAGCACCGATGTGAGAGGGAGAGATGCAGAGTTGGTGACCTTTCCTCTCCTGCCGCAACCGGAAAGAACCAGCACTCAGGCATATGCCCTGACTGGGAATGGTGACCTTCAACTGGCAGGATGACACCCACCCAGCTGAGCCACACCGGTCAGGGCTGTTTTAAATATGCTTTAGAAAGTATGGAGCAACAGTTAGATGTATTTTTTGTTTGTTTTTAAAAAGCAGTTCTGAGACTCTCTTTGTGAGTATGTACCTCAAGTTTTATAACCAAGATTAGCAACAAGAGGTTTCTGAGGGATAAGGAGTTTTAAATGCAGTTGGTTAGAAATATGATTAATTTGCATATTAAGCAATACTTGTAGCTTTTATAAAGAATGCTGTTCACGAGGAGCAAGGGATTGTATATCCACAATGCTGACTGAGGGTGTTTTGGTACATAATGAACTGATGCTTGCTCAGATCCATAGACTGTTTCCTGCCCACCTCCCCAGAAAATTTCTCAAAAAAAAAAACAACAAAAAAACAACCCACAACAAACAGACAACCCAACAAAAACCTTGTTTCTCTTTCTGTTGTAACAGATTCATTTGTTTGCTTATTTCCTTGCCAAAGAAGATTGATGACCAGGATGGAGGTGTTTATGCCCTTGACATTTTCAGCCCCTGTAACAAAGCAGAAAAGTGGATAGCCTGCTCTGAGCCAGTTAATCCACTGGAGTTTGGGGATACTCATCTCTTGCAAAGTCTCCTTTTTGAAGTCTTGGCTTTTTATTGTGGTTGTATGTACCGTATCTATCAGTGACTGAGGTGAAAACCAGTTTCCTGTTGTAATTACAGATCTAAATCTTGATGGTCATGGGAATACTGGGATAGGGCAGGAGCTGCATAAAATACCCACGTTTTCACCCCAGAAAGATTTAATGGTTCATCTCTTTAACTTCACACTGCAGTCTCGGCTTACAGTGTTCTAGGTAATGACGTAGAGCTTGAATTTGTCGTTGTAGGAAGGATGCTGTGAACTGGCAGTAAGGTGATGTGGTGATTCATACATGAGATTGGTCCTTGTTGATGAAGTCTTTTGTATATATTGTTACATGTCCTGTAAAAGATGCACTATCAGATCTAGTACAGTATTGTAGTTAATATGTACTTTGTGTCAAAGGGTTGTTAAGTCCATTAAAAGGGCAATTAATCATTTTTACTTGTTTAATTATCTGAAAAAAGGTTGAGCATGGTTAGTTTTCAGAAATGTGGTTTATATGTTAGTATTTTAAATTTATGTAATTACAGGCCGACTGGATTAAATGCTGAACCCACTGGTGGCCCCCATTCAGAGTAGAGACTAAGAACTTTCCACTTGGGTGTGTCTGACAAATGGCAGAATAGGAGAAGATAGCTTGGGTTACAGTGAAGCGATCTGGAAGAAAACATGAACCCAAAGTAGTTTTTCAAGCGTACTATTCTAATGTATTGGTCAGATAATACTGTTTTCACTTTTCTATACCCTAAATTTTATTCACCTGATTTATAGCCATAAAAGTAGTATTATGGAAAGTTTAGAAACAAAAAAAAGTCACTTGCAATCCTGCCTCATGAAAACAATCCACTGTTCTGACCTGACTAAATTTTCTGGTCCTTTATACTATACAGTGAGGTTGCTATTCAGTACTTTGTCAGATAACATTTTAGCATAAATTTATTTTTCCCATCTTTCCTCATTATGACTATAATCTTTAATGGCTACCTGATATGATATTGACCAGCTGTGTCTACTCCTTATTGTTGTACATTATTATTTGAGAGAGATTTTTCTATGTTTTGCATTATTTTTCATAGGGCCGATACATAAATGTGGCATCACTTAGGTCAAAGGATATGATTATTTTTGTCTTTTGAAACATGTTGCCAAATTGCATTTTAGAAGGGACATATGTGCAGATAATGCCACCAGTACGGATGGAGGATACTCTCTTGGTCACTTTGGAAAATCTCATTTAGGTTTTGTTGATAGAATAGACAAAAACACTACCTCATTATTGTTTTAATATGAATTTCTTCAATTACTAAAGTGATAATCTTTCACTAATGTTTGTAAGTGATTATCTGTCTCTTACAAATTGTCTCTATATTTCCTTTGCCTCAGGGTTTTCGTTTGTTAGTTCATGTTCTTCATATTTTAGGCATAGTAAGTCTATCCTGCTCGTAACAAATGTACCTTAAGTCTCTTCATTGGTCTTATTTTAGTGATTCTTTTTATATACATAATTTTTATTTATAACTTTATGTAGTCAAAATTCTTGATCTGCTTCTGTATTATTATTTCTATTACATTTACAACTAGAAGGTATTTTGCTTTTGTAAGATTCCCATCTAGTTTTTCTGGTGTTTATTTCTTTTTTAAAAAATCACTTTATATCTGTTCTTCAGTCAAGTGATCCTCACACTTACATAGATGTTGTAGTCCCTGAAAATATTGAATAACCATGAAATGCCATTATATTTATTTTTAGACCACAAACCAGATACTGATTTGCTAGAAACAGGTATAACTAAAACATGTTTTAAATTAACGAACAAGTGTTATATGTACACAGCCTTTTAAAAAAGCTGCCAAACTGAAGAGCTTGTTCTTTAATTAGTGTTTTCTGATATTAGTCTTAAATACTTATTTTTGTTTGTCTCAAGAAGTTTATTAGAAAGTTGTACAAATTTAGTGAAGTATATACATTAATTTTGAGTTGAATTTGAAAAGGGTTAATTTTTAGAAGTGAAATATTTTCAAGCAGCTCATAGAACGTGGACATATGTAGTGTCATAATCTCACCTTCAAATCACCCGTATAGGATGTGTTGTTCCTGTATAGGGCAAGGCTTTAAATAGATTTTTTTAAAAAAATTACCAATTACTTTTCCCCAAATGGAACAGTTTATACTTCCCCAATTATTTGTAGTGGTTCTTTTAAAAATCTTATTTGAAATCATTTTAAGTTTTAAGACCTGTTTCTGGTTTGCTTATTCATATTTCTTTTTCTATAGGTCCACACTGGGTCAATCATAATACCCTTTGAATTGTTATTTTTTCTGTACTACTCTAGCTTGTTGAGTTTAACCCTTCTTATTTACACTTTTCCTTACAGATTTTTCTTCAGTAATTTCTCTAGTTAATTCTTTAAATGTACTTTAGTTCACCCTAAAATTTTCAGAAACCAGAAAGCCTCAATTCAGATATTCCAGTAATACCATGAGATTTATTCATAATCTGAGTTTTGGGCATATTATATATAATTTGATTGTAGTCGAATACTTAGTGGTTGTAGAAAAATCTCTTTTTTCTCTTTACAATCTATAATAAAGCAAGCAAACATGCAAAATGAGTTTAGTTTTAAAAGACAAAAGGAAAGTATTTTAAAATTAGATGCTAGATAATCTTCTTTCTAGGGAAAGCCTATTTTGACTTAACATTCAATTTTCATGATTCCAGAATCTTTTCTCAATTAGTTTTATAGTTGAAAGAAAAACAACATTTAATCTGCATATGCATGTTTCTCAAATCTTTTCTTTCTACATCCTAGTTTATAAAACAAGTTTTATTAACGTTCTGAACCTTGAACCTAAAATTACTTTAAGAATTATATACCATAGAAGAAAGTTTAAAAATTGATTCCTATATTTTGTGTAAGGATGGAGTTGGATTATATACCTGGAACATAGGAGTTGTTCTGTAGCTT
Organism: Pteronotus mesoamericanus; assembly: GCF_021234165.1. NCBI lineage: Eukaryota > Metazoa > Chordata > Mammalia > Chiroptera > Mormoopidae > Pteronotus > Pteronotus mesoamericanus. Next base: position 24,427,143 of record NW_026555245.1, on the reverse strand, counting down.
TCCTGACATAAACATTTTTATTTTTAATCAGGAAAAAACATTCCAAGAAGAGTTTGGGTTCAGGGATAAGTCAGTAACTCTGATCTTTAGGGATGTTCTCGGGGCTCCCTTGCTTTGTGAAATAGAGCATGTCTTGTAGTTTGCTTTGTCAGTGCTCTAGTAAACTATCAAAACATTCGAATTCTGCATTTTGAGCACTATTTATGCTTGAATTAATTCACAAGTTTCAAGGTCACTGATTATCTTTATTATTATTACCAAATTCAGCCGTTTTAATGGATATACTAGAGCATGTAGCAGCACGTAAAACCCAAAACTCTAGGAAATGAAGAAGGCATTTGGACAGTGTTGCTTTGAAATTTATTCATATGTTAATTAAATAAATATGCATGGAATTTCTCCTGTGTCCCTGACATGGATCCTGACACTGGGCCTGAAACAGGCAACAGCCAAGACAGGATTATTTTCTTAGGGAGCTTTTATTCCAGTGAGGAGATAGGCAATAAGATATACAGTAGTGTAGATGGTGAATGAGATAGTGGTAAGCACTATAAGGAAAAAAACTGTGGCAGGGAAAGGAGATAGAAGGTGTCCAGTGTGTGGGGTGGGGTGGAATCAGTGCTGCTTTAAGTAGGGTGGCACCTGCGGAGGTGACTTTCGGGGGAAGAGTTCCACACAGAAACACGAGGGAGTGCAGTGCCCTCAGGCAGGAGCATGCTAGGATGCATTCCTCCACTCTTTTGAAAAGCAAATTTTTTTTTAGCTTTTTTTGCAGAGACCCTTGCCCACAGACCTCAAATGGGGAGCAAGATCCATCAGTACTCTCTGATCTTATCCTGGCTACAGCAGGTACCTAGGAGCCTAGGTGATGTCCTACCAGGCGGAAGGGCCAGGGTAGGCCTGGTAGGACATCACCAACCGCCTGCCCCCGCCCCACCTCCGCCCTTGCTGTGCTCCGGTTCTGCTTCGCTGACTCTGCATCTGATGTTCAGAGCCCCACTTGAATATTTGCCTAGACTGCTTTCTTCCCTGATTAGTGACTTTTACTCAGGGGCCTTGTTTGACCTAGATCACATGTTTGACCCTTTCCATGCAGTTACATTCCTCAGTTTAGTATGCCTATCCCTTTAGGCAAAAGTACCAGCCATGCCTAAGCTGTTTAAGCTGTTATTTGCTCAGAATAACCCTACATTAATTCAAGAGTTACTCACTAAATTGCCATGCAATAAAGTGATTCTGTATTCACATTCTTTTCTGCCTTCATTTTACATAGGAAGCAATCTGAGTAATGGAAAGCTGTAATGTCTTGCTCCAAGCCATAGATAGAGGAGCCAAATGGAATGACTGTCTTTTAGAAATTGTTGTCTATGCATGTCCTAGCTCACTGTGTTGGCCTCTGGGTAGACTGGGGTTTAAATTCCTACTGTATAACCTCTTTAATCTTCAGTTTCCTTATCTCTAAAATAGGAATCATAGAAACACCTACCTACCTGTTAGGTATTATTGTGGATATTAAATGAGATAATGCATTTATGGAGTAATGTGCCTGACATGTGAAATAGTCAATAAATAAAGCACTTTTAATTAGCATTGATGCTACTACTACTGTTACCTTTGCTATTATTCTTCCCCTTTGTATAAATCTTTAGAAGTTCGATGTATGAACAGCTAACTTGTAACATTTCTGAAGAAAGAACAGGCAAATTATAAAAGATGATCAGATGTTTGACAAATAGTTTGCATAATTACAGAATTTCTTATACATTTTAGCTGTAAAATAAAACCCAATCATGTGATTTAATAAACTTTCACATTTTATACTATATATACAATATGTGTGCTGAATTATTTTTCCATTCAAGTTCATGATATTGTGAATGACTCTAATATTATGAATTGTGCTTGTTAAGATGGTATCATCCACTCAGTAAATGACAATCATGTTATAGCCTAAAACTTTTTGTTTTTTAAATTTTTTTCTAGTGCTTTATTTAGATACAGTTGACGTATAACATTGGGCAAGTTTAAGGTGTACAGTATATAGATTTGATATATTTATATATTATAACATTGTTACCACCCCAGCATTAGCTAACCTCTCCACCCTATCTTCAAAATTACTATTTCTTTTTTTGTGGCCAAAATATTGAAGATATAGTCTCTTAGCAACATTAAAGTATATCATACAGTATTAGCTATAATCACCGTACTTACAGCCTGAATTTTGGTTATGAAATCTAGAGGCTAATGAGAATTTTTATGTAATATCTCCTGAAGTGATAAATGAATAGGTGGAAATAATTAATGTTATCATTTACAATAGCTATCTCCATGTACTGGACTCAATTCTTTCTCCGTATTTCCGCCTGTCACTTACTGTGTATCAGGCTTAGATCATCAGAAGTAGCTATGTATTCTGCCTAAGTTTCAAAGGTCAGATGTTCAGATCAATGTTAATAACCTCTTAGGAACTAAGGGCTAGTGGAATACTGTATGGTAAGATTAACTCGTTAGCATGGTCTTCCTATGAAGTAAGTCAGAGGAGAAAAGCTGTGCTCTAGCTTACCTCAGCCTTCAATTGCCCCTGCCCGCCTTGGTTCTTTCTCACTGTCAGCTGTGTGGCTCTGGCCTGTAGATGAACTGGACATGCTACCACTGTCATTAAGATTTCTGGCGCCCACACAGAAAATATCAAGTCAGTTGTATTACTGATTTGTGTTTAACATGAGCAAAGTAAGAATACAAAAGATAATGTCTTTTACTTGATGCAGCTTTTCAGATAATGAAGAATGGATATTAAACTTATGAGAGTACTAATAAAAAGTGAAGCGTTGGATTTCTTTTCATTTAAGAGCTTTTCTGTTCTTTGGCGAGGGTATGGGTGGTTGCACAACGCATGGAAAAAATGAAGCCTCAGGCCATCTGTAAAAGGGGAAGAGCGACAGCGATAACTTCGATTTAGAGAAATATTAAATATCCACCCTCCTTCAGACATGATTGTTTTTACAGTTGAAAGATTTCATATTTAAAGTAATCCTCTTTGTGAAGTCTTGTGATCCTGCAATGTGACCATAAACATAATCAAATTCACTCTGTTAACACACATTGTGGGTGCAAACACTGGTAAATTTTCTGTTTCACGTAACTTAGAGTGTGTCGTGGTTCTGTTCAGTCAGGCATTTGTGGAGTGTGTGGCTGTTTCCATAATCACCATAATTGACTTTCTCTCTTCCTTGTAATTCATTGCCTATTTTCCCCATAATTTTCAAATTGTGAAGTGTTATTTGATGAAGAACATGATGGCTTTAACCCCCACCGACCTCACATATGACGGGTTTTTTTTTGTTGTTGTTCTGCTTTCTTGACTACAGAAACACACTGTTACCCACTGTCAGATTTCACTAGGTCTTACAGGATTTTTCTCAAAGCAATTCTCCATTAAGGTAAATTAAAGGTGTAATAGAAACTTTGGGGATTACTGTATCAATGCATATCATTTTATATAACATTTTCATTGCAGAAAGCTTAAATACATTTAGGGACTATTTTAGTAGTCATCAGGCATATGTGTTTATATATAGGTTACATATTAATGTAAATATACATACATATATGGGTATTATAAATTTATATATATTTAATCACCAGCTATCATTTGCATTTAGTGTACATTACAGCTCACGGAAGATTGCAAACGCTTTTCATGATTGCCTTTTATCTGTGATGCTGTTGGAATGATTTTACTGGACACTAGTAAGTAGGAAATAGGTACAAGTAAATTACAACTTGTATCCATTTCCAACTGTCAAAAAGCACTAAAGAAAAACAGAATGTGGACTTTGTGAAATATTGTGATTTGGAAAGCAATTTTTGCCAAATTAGTGTATGCTAATGGTCTTTGCTAAGGGAGACTTTCTCTGATGTTTGTAGTGTTTGTAATACAATTGACTCATAAAAGAAATACAGTGTTGAGAGGAATAGCAAAGTCTTTTCAGAATGACCAAATTCATTTTGACTGACTGAAGGAGACATGTATTGTATGAATTTTTGGGTTACTATTTGGAGGGGATGTGTCTGATTCAGAAGAACTTTTGAGTTTACATTTAAAGAGATTTAGTGTGTGTTTGTAAGTTTAGCAAACTTTAATATTGCTCATCTTGTCATTTCTCATACTCTCTGAAATGGCTGGTTTTACTGAATTACATGGAGGTTTTTCTTTTTAATTATATGTGAACTTTGTAATTTCTAGGCCAGTCTCTGAGGTCTCATGGAGAGAAGCCAAGTGTACTTTGATACAGAGTAAGCAAGATTGTTTTAATATTTTAACTAACTCAGAGTTAAACATTTCTTGACATTCTCCTAGGATTCAATAGGTAAATCCAACAATGGTAAGAATCGTAAATGAGAACATGTGGTACAAGTATATGATTCAGTTCATAAAAATTTTGGACGGGCGTCTCTGACAGAAACCGTTCCCTTTCTCTTCTTACTCTCAAGTATCAAAAAACAAAACAAAACAAAACAAAGCAAAACCAAAAAACAAAAAGAAAACATTTTCTTTTTGAGTGTTTAATGGTTTAAAACTCCTGGGCTTACCTGGCTTGTGATATACACACTGAATTTAATAAACTGGGTCAGTAGCTCCCCCCGACCCCGCCTGCCACCCTCCCCTCTCTTTCCTTTTTTCCCTCCCTGCCTTCTTTCCTTCTTTCCATGTGGAAAACTGCCTGGTGTTCTGTGGATGCTTGTGACTGCTGTGACCCCGTCCAGAGCTCCAGGGAGAGAATGAAATTCAGCACACTCGGGGAAGCTGTGCACACACGTCCCTCTCCCCGTGCAGAGGGCTCTCAGGCTCCTTCCCAAGTGCGCTTCCCTCAGGGGAGTGGGTGTAGGTCTAGTCTTTATACTAATTTTGGCTTTAAGCTGTTTATCTCCTTCCGTCTTTTGGGGGAGCATGGTGTGGACTATGGATGGACATGGAGCGCCAGTTTAAACAATTGGGAATACTGTCGACTTTGTGACAGAAAGTATTTTCCTTTCAATCGTGTAGCAATGTAATAATACATAACACAAACACATTTCTAAAATGTGATTATAACCTGGCTTACAGATGTGAACTGTGAACACAAAACAGGTCAAATGCTTATAAACACGTATTTCTTTCCAAAACTCAATTTCAAAGAGCAGGAAAATTTATTTTGGACCACCTTTACCTTGTTTGTGGGAGGTGAGTAAAAAATATGCTTAAGTGCTACCCATAGATTGATATTGATTAGGTGGGTGTCTTTTGATATTTAGGAAGACATTATAGAAAAAGTCCACTTCCTCCACTCTCTTGTCCCTTTTTTACACTCATATACCAGCCAATGAGTATGTGTTTTCTTAGTTACAACAAATCTCTAGTTAAAAACAAAACATAACAAGGCATTATCAAGTCATTGAAATATGGTGGCAGCATGCTAGTCACAATTTAATGTCATTTTGTTTTCCTATGCTACTCATAACGTTTTCTGTGAAGACACAAAGTTGAACCTCAGACAACACAGGTTTGATGTGAAAGAGTTGGATAATTATTCAGTTAAAGGTAATTTAGTCTCATCTAGAGAGTATGTCCTATCTATGTTTCAGGATTGCAGTGAAGATTAATTAATATAGCACACCCAGTGTGCTTAACCCAGTGCTTGGCACACAGTAAATGTTCAGTAAATATTAGTTTTATTATTATTACCTGCACATAGTTTCTAGGGTTGATTTTGTCATTACTAAGCCCTGTGAAACATGGTAAACAAACTCCCTGTACATCAGTTTTCTTACCTGCAAAGTGTAGGGGTTGGATTCAATGCTATAAAATGTCCCTACCTAACCCACAAATTTTCTAAGTGCATATCTTACTGTGGAGCTGGATCATCAAAATTATTTAGAAAAAAATATTTACTGCATATTTTGAAGCATATTTGTTATTAAATTATATTTTAATAAATGCTAATATTACTTACTGATTAATCTTTATTAAGGCATCACTAATAATTAATCAAGTAAAGACAATGACTACTTATTGGGGAACTAATATAACGGCATACCTTGGTGGGGTTTTGGGATTTTTTAAGCAGTGATTTCAGCACCATGGTTATTCTTTCCCCAAATTAATGGACTAGCTCTACAATTTCCACAGAACCACATGGTATCAATTTTGTAGCAACTCTTTACATTCCACAGTAACTTTGGGTATTTGATTGTGCAATAGTACTACTAACATACTCAGGTTTAAACATAATTCTTTAATTACTATCAGTTTTAAAGAATATGTCTTTTGAAGAGAGAAATTATTCTCTTTTGGTCAGTCCTGTATATTTCATAATCATTGCATCAAGTTCTTCATCTGTAGATTATGAAACCACTAGACTTTGATGGGATATACTTCCTTTTTAAATAATTGACTTACTAATAAAATACATCAAACACTGCCCAACACATATTGAAAGTATAATTATCTTACTATTTTGAGGATGATGATAAATGCTAATTAATGTGCTTTGGGACATAATATCAGTAATTACAAAAAGGTAGATTTTGCAGGAAAAATACTCTTCCATATAATTTCAGGCCTATTTTATTTTATTTGTTTAATTTTTTCTTTTTAAAAAATCATTGGTTTTTCTGCTATACTTGACATATGATATTATATTCCTTCCAGATGTACATCCCAGTGAGTAGGCATTGTATAACTTTCTAAGTGATCATCCTGATAATTCTTATACCTATCTGATAATGTACTTACTTATTACAATGTTATTGACTAAATTCCTTATGGTGTATTTTACATCCTCATGACGATTCTGTAGCAACTCATTTGTACTTTTTAATTCCTTCACCTTTTTCATTCATTTCCGCAACACCCCTCCCATGTGACAACTGTCCAAAAGTTCTCTCTGTCTCTGAGTCTGCTTCTGTTCTGCTTGTTCATTTATTTTGCTTGTTTTTATGTTCAGTATTGATATATATATATATGTATTGCCATTTTATTGTTCATATTTTTGTTTATTTTCTTTTTCGTCTTAAGACCCTTTAATGTTTCATGTAATACTGGCGTGATGGTGATGAACTCCTTTTAGTTTTTTCTGGTCTGGGAAGCTCTTTATCCCTCCTTGGATTCTAAGTGATAGTTTTAGTGGATAGAGTAATCTTGGTTATAGGTCCTTGATTTTCATCACTTTGAATATTTCTTGCCATTCTCTTCTAGCCTGAAAAGTTTCTGTTGAGAAATAAGCAGGCAGTCTTATGGAAGCTCTCTTGTAGGTAACTAACTGCTTTTCCTTTGCTGCTTTTAAGATTCTCTCTTTGTTTTAATCTTTTAAATTTTAATTATGATGTGTTGTGTGAGCCTCTTTGGGTTCATCTTGTTTGGGACTCATGGTGCTTCCTGGACTCATATGTCTATTTCCTTCACCAAGTTAGGGAAGTTTCCATCATTATTTTTTCAAATAGGTTTTCAGTTCCTTGCTCTCTTCTTCCGGCATCCCCATGATGCAAATATTGGTATACTTGAAGTTGTCTCAGAGGCTTCTTACACTGTCATCATTTTCTGGATTCTTTATTTTTCCTTTTTGCTGTTCTGATAGAGTGTATTTTTTTGTATCCATGTATTCCAAATTGCTGACTTAATTCTTGGCTTCATCTAGTCTATTGTTGATCCCTGTAAGTGGTTCTTCATTTCAGTTAGTGTGTCCTTCATTTCTGACTGGATCTTTTTTTATGCTGTTGAAGTTCTCACTAAGTTAATTGAGCAGCCTTATAATGAGTGTTTTGAACTCTGCATCTAGGAGGTAGCTTGTCTCTATTTTGTTTAGTTCTTTTTCTGGAGTTCTGTTTTTTCATTTGTGACATGTTTCTTTATTTCCTCATTTTGGCAGCCTCCCTGTGTTTTTTTTTTTCTGTGTATCAGGTAGACTTGCTATGTCTTCCAGGCTCAGTGGGTGGCCTTATAGAGTAGGTGTTCTGTATGGTCCAGTGGCACAGCCTTCCTGTCCGCCAGAGCCGGGCAGTCCAGGTGCACTCTGCCCGTCCCCATGTCAGCAGTACCCATGAATCATCCAAGGCGAGAGGGGGACTAGGTATTATCTGAGCCTGTAGATCAAAGGTATGGTTCCTGTGGGAATAAAAAGTCTGAGAATCTTAGGAATGTAAAGCTATGTGGGAAGGGATGAAATCACTCAGAGAGTCAGTGAGACACTAAGTTTTTAGAGGTCAAGACAAAGCCGAAAGTTCTAAGGAGTCTGAGGAAGTGTAGCTCATGTGGTAGAAAGAAAACCACAGTGGCATGGCAAGTATTAACACCAAGGGAGAAGAGGAGGCTGGGGGAGCAGGCCGTTATGTTTAACAAGATGGAAGTAGAACACTGAGTATTATATAATCTTACTGGAGTATTTATTTGTTCTTTCTTCAACGGTTGAAAACATTGGAGGATTTCTTACAGAGGACTGATCTGACCAGAAATTTATTTTAGAAAGATCACAGTGTGGGTTGTGTGAATGTTGAATTTAGTTGAGAGGAGCAGAAATCTGTTCATCCTTTCTGCATTCTAACCTGTTACATTGTCTTATCTTAAGGTAAAGTGACTGCAGCATGGGTAGTGGTTTTGGGAGATGGGGAACTTTAACAGAATGGATTCAAGTGTTTTTCTCTTTCACCTGTCGGATCTTGGGCATGTTGCTGAACCTCTGTAAACTTCTGTTTCGTTATGTGTAATTTAGGAGTAAAATGTATCATTGTCCCCCCCCCCCCACAGGCGGTTATGAGGAGTCATGCATTATGCAAATAAGTGCCCAAGAGTATTACTTATTATTGTTGGTGGTGGCGAGAACAGCTCCAGGTGTTAGAGCAGTGTGGTCAAACTGGGCCTTAGTTCAACTTTGGTACTCAAGTTCTGGCTAGGGAAGAATTTAGACCCAAGACTCAAACTATATGAGAAAGTCGCAGAGGTAGAAGTAGTGAGCCATAGAAGCAGTGGGTTCAGGAAACAAATTACAGAAGCAAGAGAAAGGGTCCTTGGAGCTTAGGAGAGAGGAGGGTCAAGGTACTGTGCCTGGGGGGAGGAGAGGAAGTAGAGGAGGAGGGGAAAGGCAGAGGCATGCTACCAAAGGAGAGAGGGCACTGGCTCCTCTGTCCTAAGAGCTGTTAAGGGCAAGTGTGGGGATTTAGGTGAAGTTCCAGGCTAGGATCTCAGTAGAATAGTCATCAGTTTTCCAAGTGTGTCCTTTCACGGTTGTGGTCTCTACTGACTGGCTGGCACCAGGGCAGTGGGTCATTAGTCACTGCAGCTGGTGCTGAGGTCAGCGGGGGTGTTGCTTGTCTGGCTTAGCTGCATTTCTGGGCCTGGAGCTGAAACACAGCTGTGGCCTGGGTGTTACCTCTAGGGGTTGATGCCTGAAGGAGTGGTTGTACAAGGGCTTGTATGGGCGTTCTGTGAGGCTATTCTCCTGTCCCTTGTTCCTCCTCTAAGGGGGTCCGCCACATGACTTGTGACATATGAGGGGAGGAAAGGTCATGGGAGGGTCTGAATCTCATGACTCTAGCTACATACTAGAGGAGGAAAGGTCACCATTGCAGCGAGGTCCTTTTTCCCCAGTTTGGCCCGTCGGTAGGCACCGGGGCGTTCCACCCCGCTGACCTTCCGTACCTGGCCCGTCGTCCTTGCTCTGCTCATGTCTGTCTAAATGCCCACCGCATTATCACTTATTATTATCATTAATGCTGCATTTGTAAGCACATGCGTGCCTTTTAGAATGATTTTATGTCAGTAAATCCTCATACTTGGCCCTTCTCTTGTAGCATTCTAACATTAGTCTGCAGTAACCATGTCCTTAGCCTTCCACCCAAGGTATAAACACAGCAATTCTACGTTCTCTGAGAGAATTTCCAAATGTAGTGAGTGCCTGGCTGTGCACATTTTAAAGTGCACTTTCCCTGTCAGAACACACATTTATATTGGTTCTCACTTTGCCATTTTATTCCCAGTTCTTACAGCCTTTTATTTCTAAGTCTATGTTTGCTTTTAGAGCAGTTAGGGTACTAGGACCCTGGCTAATGCAGACATTACCAGGGCGTAGATACATGTTTCAAGGGCAAAAGTCAAAGAGGACAGATGTCCTAAATCATTGGGAAAATTGGCAGTGACTTAGTTTGGCACAGAGTAAAAAACATAACAGAGGTGTAGCCCCTTGTACATTTAAGGAATAGTGGGAGCTGGAAAATGCTCACTAAGCAAAATGAAAGAAAATAAAAACAACTGAAAAACCTCTTTTCCACTTTTGCAGCGATCTTAATGTTTGCCAAAGGGGTGGAAACAAATCCTGTCACTCATGTGATCATAGAATATTTAAACATTTTTATCTTGTTTCCCTTAGGAGATTAAGGGAAATGTAGAACATGTTTGAGGATCATATATATCTATGCAGTAGTTTGTCATATAATTTGTTAATAATGTTTCAATAACTATGGGTCATTATTTTGCAAAAGAAATCTATTTTATTTTGAGATTAATAGTGGGAACATTTATTCTCCAATACTCTTTTAAAAAGAGCCCTGTGTACTGATTATTGAATATCTGACACATCCATAAGGACGGTTTTGTTAATGGACAAATAGTAATAAATGTAAACTATGAAAATAAATGTAGCCATAGAGATTTTCTTTAAAATGATATATTCATGATTGATAATTCGTTCTTAAAACAATACCACCAGTCTTTAAAATATCTTGCTTAAGATCAACTCATCATTTGAAATCAATTTTGAAGTTCATTCAGATAACATCTCAGTGACCTACAGGACTGATTAGAAGTATATTGATAAAGATATTAAAATAGCCTTGGCTGTGGCCCAAGTACCAGATACCAAATTCAGATTCCAAACTGAGAGACATATTTAAAAAAATATTGGAAAGCAGCTTGGGGGGCTGAGCCTTAAGGAGAGCATTCATGAAGACAATTTTTTTAACAGGAGCTATTCTGTAAGGTGCCTTTCCACCACCTTGACTAAGCCAATTAGGAAAGAAACTTCCAGTGTAGCATTGCTAGAACCTTAGTTTTCCTGAAGTTGAAGGAAACCAGTGGATCGGTGTCCTCATTCCTCCTTAGAAAATCTAAAAGGAATAAGAACAGACGTGCTAGCTATTTCCCACCAAGTGGACCAAAGAATAGGTCACTCCACGAGGACCTGCCTCCATTTGTGTGCTTGGGGACAAGATGTGGGCCATCTGTACGAGAAAGCTGAGGCCTGCTTGAGCCCTGTTCAGATTGCTGCTAGGAGAAAGTAACAAACCTCAACAGAAATTACTCCAGGTTGTAGGGGCTGTGGAGCGAGTCAGCGATGGGTGGCGGAGAGTAGAGCACCCACATTAAGCAGAGCAGGTGACAAGCAATCAGGATGAGTGCCCTGTGAAGAGACGTGAATGTATGTGTGAATGTACTGACACACAGAGGAAAAAGCCAGACCCAGAGAGCATGTGGTCAGCTCCCAACTACAGCCATGTAAGAAGGTTCTTACTCCCCTTAAGTTTCCTCCTTTTCATCATTTTAACCATGTGGTTCAGCAGATGTAGCTCATTGTTGGAGGAGAAGAGGATTTGGACAGAGTAAAAAAGGAGTAGAAGGGAAAAGACCATGTGCTTTTCTGTTTGATGCTGGTCTGTAGTGGACTGTGGCTGGGAAAATGAAGTAGCTGTAACTAGAATGTTTAAATCATGATTAATATGTTTACCTGAGCCCTCTAATTTCTGAATTGAGACCATATGTGGCGACGTGAAGTGATTGTTGGTCATTATAATAATCATTGTTTAGAAAAGTATTAATAATTGGACTGCTTGAATTTTTAGTCAGCTTAACAATAACCCACAACCTTTGGACCAGCTAAACACTTGAATTTTTATATAAAGGGCAGAGAAAAACTTTTCTCCCGTTGAGTAAATTTTGAAGAGATTGTAGAAGGTAAAATAAAGACATTTTGTAACTGTACTCCAAATAACGTAGCATGGATCCAGAGACTTACATACATACAAAAAAAAGTGTGTCTGTAGCATTTAGTCTATGTGTTATTTTAACTTCAAGGAATCATTCACTGAGCAATAGAATTTTTTATTTAAATTCTGACATTATCTAATTAGCTAATGAATATGATCATATTAAGTTGTAGTAATGAGTGTACAGTCATGCACTGCATAACGATGTTTGTGTCAGTGACAGACCAGCTATATGAAGGTGGGCCCGTAACATTACAAGGGAGCTGAGAGATTCTGATCGCCTAGTGACAGCACAGCCATCCTAACGTCGTAGTGCAACAGATTACTCGCATGTTTGTAGTGATGCTGGTAGACATAAACCTCTTATGCTGTCAGGCATATAAAGTATAGCACATACAATTTTGAACAGTTTGTAAAACTTGATTATGATAGACAGATATCTTACTGGTTTATGTATTTACTAAACTATATTTTTTATCATTATTTTAGAGCATAGTTCTACTTAATTTATTATTATTTAATTATTACTTAGTTTATTTGTGTCTCGATTTCCGCATCTGTACAATGAGCATTATAACTGCACCTGCATTATAGGAGGTTGTATTAAATATACATATGTCTAAAATGCATTAAAATATAATTATAAAATATACAATGTATTAGCAAATACTCATAGTAATCTGTTATTATTATTAAATATGTTGATTTATATCTTTTTTCTGCTAATATAAAGAGAGAGAATGAAATTTCAGAATACCTATAATGTTTCCTCTAAAGCTGTGAAATGGCCACTTTAAGAAGCTTGAAGCAAGGACACTCAACCCAATTGCGCAGGGACTGAAAATTGTCATTGTTGTTTTATAATAAGCTGGTTTCCAGAGTGCATCATTATGTAGACAAGAAGCACAAGGCATGGGCGAGCCCACATGCAATCTTTTAGCTCATTTTATGCTTTCTGATTATATGACAGGTGAAAGAATTATCTGTTAATCCCAGTTATCAAGAACTTCACAGTGTCATGTCACAAAGGAATCTGGCCTTAACTAACAATCTCCTAGATAATTTTATTGAAAATAGTTAAAATATAATGAAAAAGGTTAATATGTGTTCCAAGTTTTCCAAATAGCTTTTATATTAGACATATATATTGATGTAAAGTAGAAATTAATATAGTAATAGTAAACTATATCAGTACAATATATATATAAACTGTTCTACTGGAGACTTTTCTCAAATACTGAACACACAGTGATATAAATCCAGAATATTTCTTGTATTTCTTATTTCCATTTTGATTGTCATCAATACTGAAAAATAGGTGGTGAATAAATTCAGGGTAGGGTACAGGTAGATTTACAATTGTCCATGTAAAAATAATACAATAATAAGTAATAATACAAGAATGAACTCTGTTTTTTTGTGTACTCACAACTGTAAAACTACCTTTGCCCCACCCTCTATGTAGTCAATGAATGAATGAATGAACAGATATTTCTAAATATTAGCCCAGGGCAATGTCTTAATCAACTTGTTTTCTCAGTATGTAGCACAGTGCAAAAAAAAAAGGGAAATAAAAAAGAAAGATTTTTATATATTTTATTTATTCAAATAGAGTCAAATACGTGATACGTTTTGATAAACAATAACTTCCTACTTAGCAATGGAATGGCCAGGACTCAGAAAGCTTGCTGTTTTTCACATCTTTTATTTCCAACAAGGTAATAGTAAGTTCTTGTGTCTTTTTATTTTTAAGGTTCAGCTCTTTTTGAACTATCACTTCCTAACATTTTTTGCCTTGTTCTGGTATAGTGTTGTTTTATATTTAACACAGTAGTCAAACATCACAATTAGTGGGCTATGTCCTTTTCCTCATATTTTTCTAAGTGAAAACAGGGAAACCCTTCAGAAGTAATTGTTTAAATCTGTTTTGAGAGCAAGTAGCACTGCATTTAGAGTGGCTACATTCATATTGCTGTAAAAATGGCCAGACGTATCCCTGAAGATAAAATCACAAGTATTCAAGCCAAATTAACAATTTGAAATTTTGTAAATGTCATAAATGTAATATGAGCAATAATTAAATTTGTGTGTGTGTGTGTGTGTGTGTGTGTGTGTGATCTTATAGGGAGCACATCTGAGTATTTAGCTTATTTGTAGAGCAAATTAGTGTAATGACAATGCAGTGGTTTTATTGGCTGTGTGGCTTTTGGCAGACTAGTTAATGTTTCCGAGCCTCAGTTTTCTTTTCTGTTAAATGAGAATAGCCATATCATATCTCAAAGTTATCGTGAGAACTGAAGGTGTATATGTGTGTGATGCATGTTACATATATGCAATATATATGTAATATGATAATATGGATTTACATATTAACAATGAAGAGAAAAGCTCCAGGACAATGCCAGGCCTAAGATAGTTGCTTACTAAATGGTTGCTTTTAAAGTTATTATAAAGATAGCATTATAAATAAATGAATCATTAAACCTAATTAAGCCTCATTTTCTCCCCTATTATCTCCCTGCTTATCTCCTGGAACTGTAGAGAGAATCAAATAAAGTGAAGCATAGAATATACATTGTAAATTTTCAAGTGGCCACAAAGATGTAAAGTGCTAAATTTATTTGGTATTGGGTATATAATTTTATGATTAAAGATAAAAGCAATTAAAGTGACATTTTCTGTGGTTTTAGATTTAAATTTTAGGTTATTGAGCACAAAAGCCTAGAAATGAAAATGGACTATTTAAAGTTATACAGTATTTCTGATTTTTTTACTGTAATTTAAAGTTATAATTTAACTCAAGCTAATATGCCCTGAAAATATTCCCACTAAATTCAGATCATAACCAGGTGATTAGTTTGGAAGACTGATATGTACCAAATGTATGTTTAATGTCATTGATATTGTTTGGCCTCTTAAAAACGTGTGACCAAGTCATTTGAGTTTTATTTGGTACAACATGTGATCTTGATTATTATTTTCTACCCAGTCACATTGTCAAGTGCTTTGGAGCCAAGTTTGTGTATCAGAAATCTTTAAATTCTACCACTGAGTCCAGGAAGATGACAAGTCCTATTTAAAATTAAAGACGGATGCTAACAAAGAAGCTGGACCTACTTGCTAGCCACTTTAAGATACCCAACAAGTGATAATCAGTTTGTTTGTTGGGTATCTTGAGAAGGCCACCATTTATATTCTATGAAAATAACATAAGGTGTATTTTTTTTACAAACGTAAAATATAAGATGATAGCATGGAACTTTATTTAGTATTTCTGAATAAAATAAAAGATAGGACTATGGATGACTTACACAATGTAGTGGAGTAATATTTTATTGTAAAATCCATTGGCCCTTCAGTGTCAAATTATTACCTTTACTAAAGCTTTTTAACTCAGAGTTTCTGTTTTGCTTTTAATAGGTAAACTTACTTAACATGAGACAAGTCCATAGAAATGGAGTTACTCTAGTGTGAAGCCATGTCACAGACATAAAACAGCCTTCAAATTTAAGACTGTAATCAATATTACAGCTTCATCAAACCATGCTGGAGAAAATGGCCTTTGATAAAATGGATCCATGTTGCTTCCTCAGATATTCTGCTTGACTTCAAAATGCTAGGTGGTAAATGCTAGGATTCTTCTCCCCCCCTGTCCCCCACCGTACATTGGGTGCTATAATATGAATGTATTTGAAGAATGGGTTTGCAAAGAAATGATAATAAAAGATTCAGCAAGATGCAAGAATTCTCTTGCTCTGTTCTCTAGAAGGTGGGGAAAGAATCCATTTTATAAAGGGCAAGTACAGCCAGCAAAATTCCTTTTCTCTTCCAAAAGGAAAGCCTTCAAGATGCTTTTATTTATTTAAAAAAGACTGAACTTGACTAATTTAAGATGTTGATATGGAAGGAGTACATATTCCTCTAATTTTTGAAAAAGGGTTTGTGTGTTTCATCTCTCTCTAATCAGGTAACAAATGTAGTGTTAATTTAGTTGAGTTATACTTTCTATATGAGTTTCCTAACAGAACTTGACATAAAAGCCTTTGTGAAGAAGCTTGATTGGTTTGGTTACCATGGCAACACGGTTGAATGGAAGAATGATTTCCTTTAGGAACCTTTCCTAAATGCTGTTTTGTACCCTATAACGGTATCACTGGCATGCCATCCCTTGTGCGGATGTGAGAAAAGATCACTTGGAGGGTCAACATGGTGTCTTGTGTTTATAGATTATCCTCAGCAATCAAAAGGCTGCTTGGTTCATCTCATTCTTCCCAGAGCTGAACCAATTCCCTTCTTCAGTATGCTGTGATAATGGGAGTTTCGCACACACCTTTATGTCTTGAAATGCACAAAGGAAAAACTGGAATCTAGAGTAATGATTATATTCTATTAAGAGTGTTTCCTAAAGCTTATGTCTGTTATGG
The DNA here is from genome assembly GCF_021234165.1 of Pteronotus mesoamericanus. Taxonomy (NCBI): domain Eukaryota; kingdom Metazoa; phylum Chordata; class Mammalia; order Chiroptera; family Mormoopidae; genus Pteronotus; species Pteronotus mesoamericanus. The sequence goes on along the minus strand of NW_026555245.1, from coordinate 24,410,704 downwards.
ATTTTTAACTCCCCTTTTATCTTTGTTTGAAATTCTGCAGTTTATCAATTATTTGCCCTGTGAGTGATGTTACTGTTTTGAGGAGACGGAGGGATTTAACCAACAAATAGATCAGCAGGGGCTTCACTTAAAATCCTTAGTGGTGGTTTGGACTCTGGAAGTACTGTAAACCCTAAGGCTTACATCTGAGATTTCCTTTGTTGTGGGGTAAGTGTCTGCTCCATTAGCACAGCAATTGTGTACAGAAATCAGTCAAGTACCACCATAGGGTGTTTTCCAGTGGTTAAAACAGCCTAATGGTTATTTCACTTGCACATTCGATATTAGCAGCAGTAAGGGCTATTATAGCTATTTTTCTAATAAGCCACATATTTGTAATATTTTTATTTTTGCCCTTTTGTTTAGGTCTTTGGAATCAGATACTCCAAAATAGACTTAATGGCTTTAAATAAAGAATTGTATCAACACTATTGGTTCCAGTAACACAGTGACTTAAAAGTTGCTTACCAATAATTTTGTGCAGAGGGTAGAGAAAGAATAATAATATAACCTCATACTGATGTGAATATTTTAAAGATTGCAGTGCATCTCCTCAAACAAAATTGGGAACAAAATTGGTATCATTGGTAACATAATTCACATAAATAATATAAAGTGATTATATGGGAGTTATTGTTTTATTTTGATGAGTAAATATTAGAATTCAAAATTTTGTAACAATTTCTGAATGTTCATTTCAATTTCTAAGCCATTCTTTTTACCCGAACTATCTGAAATGTCCCTGACAGGTATGGGAAAGATTGAATCATATTTGAGGCTTACCTCAAATATTTATTATTGTGTATTTTGGATTGTGTGGACTATCTGGGAAAGTACATGTTTTAAATAGCGCATAATTCTCTGTGATTAAAGATAAACCAGTTAGGTTTCTGCCAGTATAAGCCACGGGAACATGGTTTGAAGACTAAGAAACAAAGTGTATCAGGTGTAGAGTTTTCAAATGAATGTGTCAGTGTATCTCATGTTTCTGCATCGTTCTCTCACTGCCCCTTCCCTTAGTTAAAATGAAGAGAACATTGAAAGACAAGTCCATTCCAAAAAGTGAGGTCACCTTTAAGTGTCGGTATGACAATTCCTGTACACCACCGAACTGCAGCCTCAAGAATGCTGAGACAGAGTTGGCCATGTTTGAGAACAAAATTTATGGAATAAAAAGGTGTAGTTTCAGATGACATTTATGCATTAGCTCTGTGTTACTATCTACTGAAATGAATGCTTTTCCGAGAAAACTATATAGAAGTACATGTAAATAAAACTTTCAGTTCAATCATGGAAACCCTCCCCTACTATTAAGGTTAAGAATTTCTCTTCTAACTTTATTATTTTTGTACACTCAGCGCGTTCTCTTACTACTTGTATGTATGTATATGTGGATGCCACTCCTGCAGTTAATAACTCCTTTTCTTAATCACCTTCATTATTGACGCTTACTTGGACCATTGAATACTGTGCGCTCTAGTTGGTTCTATGCTCTCCAAACCCATGCCCTGGTCTGGCCCTCTTCTTGGGTGTCTACTGTTTTCACTCACAGTTTCAACACATTTTGACTTGTGTCATCCAGGACACCCTCTGCAGGTATTCCTTCGTTCTTAATTTCTTTGCTGCCTTTGGCCCTGTTGATCTCACTCTTTCGGCGACGTTCTGTGGGCCTCCGCCTCAGGTGCGCAGCCTTCCCCAGTTCTCCTAGTTCCCTGAACATTCCTTCTTTGGATTCTTCCCTATCTTCCCAAGCTCCCCTCTTGCCTTTACTCAAAGCCGTTCTCCCTCAAGACGTCCCTGCTTAGTCTTGGCCCTCCGCCCCCACTCATTCTATGCAGTGCGCCTCCGCTTACATGCATATAAAATTACCATCCGTGCAGAAGATGCCCTGCCCTAAATTTTTAATCTTGACTTTTTGCCTGTATTGAGAGCATTAATATATATATATATAACTGTATATATAATATATATTATTATATACACAAATATATGCGTATTTTAGGTTTGCATGAAACCTACTATGCATGTGTATAGTTTCTTTTCAGTTCCAAATCAATAAATATTTATTAGGTATCCATTATACGTCAGGTGGTTTGCTTTGAGGATACAAAAGGACATAAAATCTATGGCCCATGCCCTTTCTGAGATTAGAAGTTTAGAGGGCAGACAAATAAATACATCTGATTGCACTGCAGTGTCCTGTGACAAAGGAAGGCTGAAAGAACTAGGAATGCACCTAAGAGAAGTAGCTAACTCAGACTGGGAGGCAGGGTAGACAGGTAGACAGGATCAAGGAAGTCTTCCAAAGTACTATCCTTATGGTAATTTTCAGCACTCTATTGTCATTCCTGTAAATTGTCTTTCTCTTTAAACAGATCATTTCCGTAACGTTAGAAACAAGAATCTGTCTTCTTTTACAAAGTAACTCTGGAACTCAGTATAGCATCTCTTGCATATGTATCGAATGAGTAAAAGTAGCCCTTTCACTGAGAATGAACAGTGTACACTGCACTACTTTACTGAAATGTATTGTTTGTGGCATCTTTTTCAAACTTTTAAGGTCATTTTAAATTCTGATTTTATATTCCTCAATGGCTAGTGATACCCTCTTTTCTCCTTTCCTCCCTTTCCGCAACTCTTCCTTCTACTCTGGTCTGCTATGCAGATTTAATGATGGTGCTAATTATTCTACACCCAGGTAATTAATGAAAAATGTCCACAGAGCACTGTCCAGAATTGACCACAGTGAAACCCCATTTGTTATGCTCCCTCTGAGGCTGACACTTTTCCATTGATAGCTCTTCACCAGGCATGACCTTCCTGCCTTTCATAGCTTGCAGCCGGGATCCTATTTTCTCAGTTTATTGATGATTATGTCATGAGGAACAGAATCAAAAGCTTTGCTAAAATCCAAATATAAATTGTCTCTTGCTTCTTCCCCTTGATCTACTGGGCTAGTCACTCCATCAGAGGAGATTACATTATTTTGACAGGACTTGGTCTGCGCCACACTTGGTTATTACTCAGTACTCTGTTTTCTTGAAGGTGCGTGCAGCTAGACCATACCTTTCTTTAAAAATGTTTGTTCTATTAGCCTTCAAGCTGCACTCGGTCCTCCCAAGAGTTTCTAATGTTTATCACTTTACTTTGGCATTGACTGGTTCCTTTAACAACAGGTTGAAGGTCAACATAGACTCAAGACTGGAAAATTAGAATGAAGTCAGTTTATTGAACTCTCATCAAAAATTTTACACCCTCTACCTCTTTTGGTTGATTTTTCTAAAGGATTTGCTCATATAACTTTCAGGACCTAGTAGGGAGTTTTCTCATCAACAGCAGAAATTATTCCTACAAGAGTGAAAATAATATGTAGGAATTGATGGACATAAGTTTACCAAAGGAGGGTTTTTAAAAATTTTTCAAAGCAACTATGTGGAAACAATAGGTGCACACACACACACACACACACACACACACTCACAAATGACCAAAAATCCCGTTACATTTTTTCATACAATGGCTCTAGTAGTGCTTAGTTGTCTGTAACTTCATTCAAAACAATTTGTTAAATTGTATTTTGACAGCTATCATATCAGTGTGCATTTAAGAAAAACTTATCAAAATTGGTGAATTTTTGTGCAGCCATTTTAATATTGAAGATGGAAGAAGATATGCAACATTTTTGGCATATAATGGTTTATTATTTCAAGAAAGGTAAAAATACAATTGAAATGCAAAAAAAGATTTGTGCAGTGTATAGAGAAGGTGCTGTAACTGATCAAACATGTCAAAAATGGTTTGTGAAGTTTCTTGGTACTATTGACATTTTGGCAAAATAATTCCTTGCTGTGGGGCTGTCTTACGCACTGGAAGATCTTTAGCAGCACCCCTGACCTCTACCCACTAGAAGCCAATAGCAAGGGACATCCAACATACTCAAAATATTCCAATCAATAGTTATTGATGGAAATGAAAAATGTGTCTTTTATTTTATGGAAAAAATCATACAGACTCTTTGGCCAATCCAAAATAAATATGTATGTATATGTATATATATTAAAAAAATTACATGGCTAAATGCTTTATGGACAGATTGTTTTAAATATATAATATAATATAGCATATATATTATAAATATAATAAATATATGTTTTATACATATATGTATGGTCTGTCCAGAAAGTGCCCAGCCATGCACTATGAAAAAAGAGAGACATTTATTGAAAAAGATACAAGATAGAAGAAACATATGTAGGGCAGTGATACTGCAGTCCCTTCAAAGGAGGCATCTTAGGACCTTACCCAGTTCTCCTAGTCATCATCGGCTGCCCTGTTGTATTTTCCTGAATCATAATGGACTGTCTGAAATCTCTTCCCTTTGAAAGATGAGTTTAGTTTTGGGAAAAGCCAGAAGTCACAGGACACCAAATCTTAGCTGTAGGGGGGCTGAGTCACCTGGGTGACTTGATATTTTGCCAAAAAGCTCTGCAGGACATGTGATGCATATGTAGGCGCGTTGTCCTGACGAAGCTGCCAGTCACCAGTTGCCCATAGCTGATAGGCCTTCTGAATTGTTGGGGAATAGTTTCTGCGGAGGAATGTTCAAGCTTAACACAAAATTTTGCAGATTTGTTGATCTACTTGCCCAGTCATTTTGAATGCGATGGCTACACAGTACACATGCTCACTCAATGGCGTCTACCACCCCCGACTGACTAGCACAGTTAAGGTGTGATTGTTCACGCATGTGCATTCCAGTCCACCCTCTTTGGCTGCCAGGTTACATTGATGTTGTACAGACTGTTCTCGTTATGTTAAATTAACAATGGTTGGACTTTTTCTGGACAGATCTCATATAACAGCGCATATATATATAAAATTTATGTATCATAAGTGATTTATATATCATAACATACATATATTTGCCAGAAATAGTGCAAATAGTGCAGTAGGTCTGTGACATGGGATGCATTTTTACAATTTTTTTTCAAGAATGAAAAGTCTATTGGGCATATTTTCATTGCATATTAGTCTCTCTCTAATAATTCCTTAGTTTTTCTGGTTTGTTTGCATCATGTAGAAAGTAGGACAGAGATATTCAGCCTGTTTTTGCTGTTTATATTGAGGTACCTAATCAATTGGTTTAAGGGGATCTGCCCTCTTTAAGGAATGTTCAGAATGTCCCCACCTGTGTTGATCTCTCTACAACTTCCCTCTGCAGATCTGTCACTTAGGTCTCTCTTGTCAGGACCCAGACAGACCAGATATCTTTCAGAGGAAATGCTGTGAGAACCTTTCAGGAAGGTACAAATACAAAGATAAAATTTTTATGGTGAAAAAGGTGAATTTCTAGGTCACGTGTAAAGAAAATTTAGTTTCTCAAGTAGATGATGATGAAATTGAATTGTTACTCTTTTGTTTTTCTTGGGGAAAAGATAGTTTTTCTAAACTTTTTTATTAACATGAGAAAGTACATATGTTGAGAACATGTACTCCTAATAGTTGAGGCAATGTAGCCTTTGCAGGAAACAAAGTTCATCTTTGTCAGTGATTAACGATGTTGAGTCATAAGGCTCCTTGAGACAGTAGTTAAGAAATGATTGGTTTGTTCCTTAGTGACCTTAGGAGTGTTTATCCTGATGGGGTTTGGGTTATAGTTGTAGCTAATATAGCTCTATTAAAAATTATACTTGGTTATTCAGTCTCATGAACACTAATGCGCCTTTTCTGTGGACTAATTCAGTCAGTAGGTTTTTATTGAACATCTACATTAAATAGATCCTGGGAATGATGAAGAAGGTACAGGGTCTCTCCTCAGGGTGCTCCCAGTGTAAGGGTCAATAGACTTGACCATCAGTGATGCAGTTCAGTGGTGTAATGCTGACGCGGGGATGGGTGGGGAGCTTCACTCTAAGAGGCGTTTCTGTGGCAGGTTGTCAGGGACGGCGTGTCTCCAGATGAAACGCAGGTGGAGTCCATGAGCTCAGTCAGGCCTGGGCCCCATTAATTGCTTGACCTGCTCTGTGTTTTTAATTTTATTAGTTGATGTAGTAGTTGCTTTTGTGCCCTAAATTGCATCCCCTCATTCACCTCTAATTTCAGTCCCAGTTGTGATTCCATGAATGCCGGCTGCAGCCCACCTCAGACACCGTTGTTGCCTGTGTCCTCAGGGATTTCTCCCAAATTGAGGAAGCCACTCAGCACTTAGGGCAGGCACAGTGGAGAAGTGCGCAGGAGTTAGTGCCCCTAGGAACATCCTTATCCAACAGAGGACAGAGGACAGGAGCTGGGGGTGGGGGAGGGGGTTAATGCCCCAGCTTCCTGTTGTCCACAGGGAAGATTTTGAGAACCATTCTGTGGCCTGTCTCTGAGGCCCCGGGACCTCACTGACACTCACTCCCTTGGTTGGTTTTTATACCTTCTACACATCTCACTTCCCTATCTCCTGATTCCTGGAATCATTCCTAAATAAGCTACCTGTCTCAACCTCTAATTTTAGAGGAATTAAAACAAAAGAACCAAACGAGAACAAATAAAAAAACATTGCCACAATTTAGAACATGGAGGATGGCAAGTTAAACTTGAGACTTTCCATTCATCTTGAAACACCAAGGACCTGGTAACCAACCCTGGGAGCAGGTTCCTTATGGCAGCCGTCCACTGGAGCTGAGGAGTGCTGCTGATTAAAATGTGGTAATCTGGGTTCCTCATTCCACCCTAATCTTCAACCAGTGAGCCTCTTTTTAAAATACGTGCTAGGCTCTGGATGCAGGGAAGCCTGAGACCCAGGATAATATTTAAATTGAGTCTTTCAAAAGAGAGCAGGGCTTGGCCAGGGAAGAAACAGGCCCTGTAGGGCAAAGATAACATTATGTCAGAGCCAAGGAGATGGCTTTATTTTATCTTGTTAGGATTTTGTTTGTGTGTATGTGCATTTAAAAAAAAGTTTACATTAAAAAAGTATTTAGAGAGGGAGAGGGCAGGGCGAGAGAGAGAGAGAGAGAGAGAGAGAGAGAGAGAAAGAAAGAAAGAAAGAGAGAAAGAGAGAAAGATTGAGATTGAATTTGAAACATTGATTTGTTCCACTTATTTATACATTCATTGGTTGACTCTTGTATGTGTCCAGACCATGGGTTGAGCCTGCAACCTTGGTGTATCGGGATGACACTCTGACCAATTGAGCTACCCCGCTGGGTAGTCTACCTTTTTCCTTGTAGAATCCATCATACTATGATAAAGGATAGTCATTCAATAGAGTTATGAAATTCTGGCATTCCATCAATTATAAAAAAAAATATAATTCTCAACACTGATTAATTGGGTTGTTATAAAACAACCCTACAGTAATAAATACCCTTTGTGCGGCAGTGAGGCATATGTTTGTCTTATCCATTAGTGGAGCACTTGGGGCCCAGAGGACTGATGAATTGGCCCACATTGTCTTACTACACAGCTGTCATAGCAGCTCTGATAGCAGGTGATAGTTCTGCAAGAGCATGTCAAATCGGTGCCTATCTGTTATGACATCTGTTGATGGAAGCTCCCTTTTAGATTTGATCCAGACAATGACCTTGATATTCCTGGTGAAGAATAAAGGCTCACAGTTATTGTTTTAAGAAGGGGAGACTTGTAGCTTATGCCTCGCACCCGTCATATCAAATTATCAGGCTGAAACTGATAATACAGTCAGCACTGGTTCTCTCGCCAGCAGTGTTAGATCCGCTGGATTTGCACACACATTAAAACTTCCTGCAGCACAGTCTTATAAAAATTCTTATAAAAATTCATTGGAATAATGTGTATTCACCACCCAGAAGGTATGTACATAGCGAGACTCTGGCTGAGGAGAGGAAATCTGTTTCAGGAAGAGATCCTTGATAACTAAATTTTAAAATCTAAAAAGTGGGAAGACATCAATGGTTAAGCGGAGAGATTTATACAAATTTCAGGGAGGTATAAATGAATGGAAGACTGAGCTTTGAGAAATGTTGTCTGAACTGGATTACTTACTCCACTTTCAGGGTTCTATGACTTTGGGGAAATGGTCAAGCACTGTAAATCTCAATTTTCCCATTTCTAAGACAGAGATGCTAATACCCACACTGGCGACTTTACACGGCTACACCAGGGAATTGTAAGAAACTTGGAAACATTTTTTGGTGGGAAAAGATCTGTATAAATGTAAAATGGTGGTATTCTTTCAGTAATTTGAATGGACAGATATTTTGAAAATTAAAATGTAAAGTTTAAACAAATAGAGTTTTCAAAATTTTATTTTGTAGAGACAGATGGAGTGTAGGAAGCTGGAATGGGCATGAACCAGAGTCAGGATATCTGGTTTCCAATCCAAACAATGGAGCAGCTATCTTGGTTCTTTGTTAGCTTCATTGGACTGTGGTCTCTGACTTACATTTCATTCTTTTGTTCCAAGGCTAGGAGCTTCTTTTGCTAACTTGGCCACTTGAGCACTTCTCTTCCATCCCTCAGTGTTACTTATCTCTTTGTGATTAGAAAGTGAAAACATTCTGCTAATGCAAAAATCAATGGTACTTACTCACATATGAGGCATCTGGGGAGCTCTTCGAAATGCGTGTTTTTAGGCTCCATCTATAGGGTCTGACTCAGGGAGTCCAGGGTGTATCCTAGGAATCTAAATTTGTATAAATATCTTATTTGAATTTTAATCTTACGGTCCTTTGAAAAACATTGATCTAGAACACTTCATGTTTTAGGAAAAGTTGACAGTGATTTACAATGTCAAAAATATTGTGTGCTACTTTGAATTGAGTCTACTGGCTTACTTGCATCACTGGGTTAGCTTTATATAACTACAGCGGGCCAGCTGGTTGACAAGATTATTGAGTATCTCTGGGGCTTACTGTAACACACTCTAAGGGTTTGTTATGTATAACATAGTTATATTCTTTATGTGTTTCTCCATGAAAGCAAAACAAAATAAACAATATATGACTTTAAAATTCTACTGGTATGTAAATTTTGCGTGTAGCTGGTGTGTCATTATAGTCATTTTAGAGTGAGTAAATCCAGAATTGACTTAATGCTTTCCCAAAAGTGCTTACCGTGAAAAAAGATGGTGATGCATGGTTTGCAAGGAGGATTATGGTGAAGGGAGGTAGCAGAAGCTGGACTGTGGTTGTTCTTGGCTAGCTCTCACACCATTTTCCTTTACGTAAAGAAACCCCTTTCCTGGCTGTACTGTCGCATCCTTTACTTAATAACCCTTTTGTACTTCCAAATTCCAAATCAGTTAGAGATGTGAGCAGGGTGTCAGTGAGAGAAAAAGAGAGAAAGCCAGATGATGCCGCTGGGTTTAAAGCAGCGTCCAAGATGAGGAGCAGGGGAAAGCAACTGGAAACTTTCACCACCTCCTGTGGAAAGCAGATAATTTTTATTTTATAGAGCAAGTGTGTCACCAAGCACTGTTTGAACTCTACAGTTCTTGTTTATGTAGAGTGGACTTGAGTATTTATTAGAATACAGATTTCACTTAGACCCATTTAGCCTCTGTGTCCCCCATACCGCTCCTGCCCTTTCCGTCGTATATTTTATGAAGGGAGGCACCCCTGTACGGTAGAACGGGAAAGCTGTGGATAGGAAACAAAATTCAATAAAGTAGCAGACCACGCTTGTTGGAATCATTTGTAAGATCAAGTTCTGAAGGGCTGTGAAAATTGTTTTGAGTTTTATTTCATAAACTTATTTAAAAGGGGGATGATAAAGATATGAAAGGAGCTCTGACAAAATCCGTATTAAAAAGCAAAACCCTGAAAAAAAAGAGCTATTCTAAATGTGTTAGCCATTCACAAATAAAATTACCCACATGGAAATCTAGTGAAACTTTTTAAATAATAGTCCAATTTTCTTCTAATGTGTAGTTGCTTTGTTTGTTTGATTATAGTGATTACAGTGTTCATTAGTACTGACTGGGTAGGTGCAGTGGTTCATATCTTCAAATAAACTGTAGTCTGTGAATGCTCACAGCTTCTATTTTCATCTTTAAAACCTTACTTCCTACTTCTTTCACTGTCAGCAGCTATTTCCTTAACATAAATATTTTTGTCACTGTAATTGTGATAGAACAAAGGCAGTTCATGGGTGCTCCTGCACATTAGTTGCCCTAGTTACTTATGTGACAGAATTAGGTTTTATTTCCATCAATTAATTTATATCAGTGCAAATATATTTCCATCACCATTGTAGCAGATTTCAGTAGAGCAGCTGAATAGAGGGAGCTTATTTCAGTACTTAATTTGAACAAAGTGGTTTTTAAAATATGTTTTTAGTTATAATCAAAATATCTCTTCTATCAAAACCCCTTTAATCAGATGGAATGCATAAGGAAGTGTGAATAGAATCTCAGTGCGTTAGTTAAGGAGAGTTATCATATCATCTTGTATACCAGCCAAAATGTGAAATTAAAATATTGGGTTGCCTTAAACATATACAATTAATCTCAGAAAGACCTTGTCAGTGCTTGCCTCATATTTACAGGTAATCTCAGAGTACACACTCTTTAAACTATATGGCTCATAGAAGTTAATGTAAAAAGGGATAAGGTGATTTTGTGTGTAGCAGGTACTATTTAAATCTCTAGAAGTGCTCTGATGAGAGGTAGGTTTGAATCTGTTCATTACACATAAATATAGGTTCTAAGTTTTTAAAAAAAAAATCACATTTGTAGTTTGAATTTTTAAAAATAACTTACTGGTAGGATTGTCAGCATTTTATGACTTTGAAAATGAATGTGTGATATTTATGTGCCTATTAATATGGTCTGATTATCACCTAAGATACCAAAAAAAAAAAGTACCTGCTGTCATTGCATTGATATCCAAAAGAATTTTCTGTCCTTGTCTATTCATATTTCTATTGTTTTCTATTACAATGGAAGTTTATTGTCATTTTCTAATATTGACAAATCCCTGGCTTGCATACCACGATTATTGTATAACGATGACTTAGATAAGGTTTTTATTTCCAATATTGGGGATGGATTTCTCTGATGTCCATGGTGCCTTCAATGATCTGGAGTTTTTAGAGCTAGGCGACCTGGCCTGAACTTTCGAATGGAGAAATGTGAATTTTAGTCCCAGCTGTGTCTTGCTTTGAGCACTGAGCTAGTCGACTTTTTGAGCTTTAGTGTCCCTACCATAATTTGGATCATACCAACGTCATAGAATTTTTGTGAATTTAAATGAAGCTAGTCCCCAAAAGAAAGTGATCTTGGTTTGTTTTTACGTCACTCATTTTTTCTGAGGGTATCTGTGGAATATGGGTTCTGATCCTTTGACTTTGATCTGACGAGCACAGGTCTCATTAAATGAAGAGAAGTCTGATGGAAGTTTCTACCATCTGGGTAATGTAGCCCCTTCTGAGCCTCCCCATCTTCTCCTTCTGTTACACTAGAACCAGAAAACCAATCTCTAATTGGGTACAATTATCTGTATTCCCTTTTAAATTTAGAAATCTCATGATGTTATAACTCTGGGAGGTGTTAAAACGTTTATTGGCCAATACAGTCTATTTCTGTGACCTTACGTGTCTGTGTTCTCTGCCAGACTTCAAGCTTCTTGTGGCCAAGGGTCATGTCTCAGTCATTCTTATTTCCCCAGTGCACTGCAAGGCAGCCACTGAGCAAGGGCTATAGAATTAGAAAAAATGGAAGCAATAGGGTATTCTGATTAAAAGAAGGTTCACGTCACGTGTTTCTCTCTAGTCAGAATAGTTGGTTTGAAAGTGCCTGGGATTTTGTTTTGTTAAAAGAAGTGGTGGATTTCACATACAAGGGAGAAACACTGATAAATATGAAAAGAGCAAACATTTGTTGTATTTCTTAGAATATTTTTTAGCAATAAATGGATTTTTGACACAGCTTTTTGGCAGTAGGCTTTTTTCCTTTTTCTGCCAAACAAAGTTGTGTTTATAAATAGGCCTACCAAAGATGATTTTAAAAATTTTATAATTTAAATATGGATGTAAAGAACTGAAAAGTTAAAAGTAAATATTATGAGATATAATTGCTGACAGGATCTGAAAAGAATAAATTACTGAAAGAGTGTCAAAGATCTTCCAGTTGAGTTGGGCTTTCTCAATGGCAAAATTAATTCCATTTAATATAGTAATCATTATAAACTGTTTATTTCTTTGAGCAGTTAAATTACAGGGTAAGCCTAATAACTGTGGTATATGTTTTTATTCATGTTACCTATGGTATGCATTTGTTCAAATCAAAAAAAAAAAAGAAATTTTTGGACAAACACTGCAGGTGTGTGTATCTATTCATAAGTAATAATGATAGTTAACAGTGACTGAATCGCCACTATTTATCAGCTGCTTTACATGCACTATTTTGTTCATTCCTCTTCACTGTACTAGAAGGTAAGTGTAGTTATTTATTATCTCCATTTTAAGGGTGAGAGAACTGAGGCTGAATGAAGAAGTTAGGTAATTTCCCCAAGACCGTACAATGCCTAAATGTTAGCTTTATGTTGTCTGGGCTTTTTCTGATTAAAGTGAATATCCTTAGGACTTACAAATTCACCTAAAATGAAGGAATTAGATTTTGTAACTGGTAATAATCACCACTTTGCTGGACTTTGCTGGCACCGTGTGACCCGTTTTCAGCCAAATCTTTAGTGCCAGCACGTTGTGTCTGAGCAGAGGTTTTTACATTGTTTTCTGTACTCAAATTTGGACCTACAAGCCCTTCACCTTCAGTGGACTCATCTCTAACAGGATATTTGGTAATGCCTGTATTTCCTTCTACAGTAGGGCACTATGAATCTGTGAGTATGGGTGGTTGAAGAGTCAGGTCTCTGAAAGCCTAAGTTGTAATAAAGGTATAATAAGACAGCAGTCTAACCACTACTGCAGTCTGGTTCTAGTCACGGAGAGGACTAAAAGTTTCCGATTGTAACAAATAATAGTTTATGACCTTTCTCTTATCTCATTTGAAAGGTAAAGTAGGGGGAAAATGATCTCAGTTCAGATTCCTCTCCCCTCTCTTCCTTTTTTTCTTGATGCTTTTTAGTGTCTGTAGAGTGCCAAGAACTGGTAATACTATTAAGGGCTGAAACTGAGACTCCGGAGAGATCCAGCAACATGACACACGTTGGCAGACACGACACTAGGATAGGAGCAGGCGTACTGAGTGACCCTCACTTAATAACTTAATACCACCCACATGCATGAAATACATTCACAGGGCCTCGCGTTTCCCAAACATCAGTGAAAGAATTATCCAAGCACCATTTGTAATTTTCTCAAGAAAATGGCAAAATGACCAGTATGAAGAAAAGGAAGTTTATTAAATTTAGCAAGATTTGAGAACTAGTAAGTACTGTATCAGTCAATAATAGCTTCCAGAGAAGTTTTATTCCTAGATTTAGCCTTATGTTTGTGGCCCTGGAACCACTCTGATGATCTTGTGACCCCAGCGAGAGAAAAATTGATGAGAGCAAATATTTGCTTGAAAGCCAGGTGTTATGCATTACATACATGATTTTTATTCCTTGCAAAATAGCCTAGTTTTTATTAACTCCACTTTACAAATGATGAATATTGGTTAAAGTGTACAAGCTTTCAGTTATAAGATGAATAAGCCTCGGGAATCTAATGTACAGCATGATGACTATAGTTAATACTGTGTTATATACTTTAAAGTAGCTAAGAGAATAGATCTTAAATATTTTTCACCACAAAAATTTAAAAGAAAGGTAATTTTGTTAGGTGATTGAGGGTCATGGTAGCCTTATTGTGGTAATCATTTTGCAATATATGTTAAATCATGTTGTGCAGCTTAAAGTTAAGCAATGTTATTTTGATTATATCTCAAATTTGTAAAACAACTACAAATAAAATAAAATATAATTTTAAAATAAAATATGCATATATTTTAAAAAAATGAGCCAAGACATAATTAAAATATTAATTACATTAAGTCAATAATTGAAGGCATTAAAACTCGATGTTGAGCATTTATTAGAAATTCATGTATGCGTACGGACACCTATATGTATATGTAGAAGGGGAGAGGAGGGTGAAGTAATGATCTTTGGTTGTATGTCTGTGTCCCCGTGTTTACTTGTAACCTCATGAATATGCATATTTTTTGAACTGTCCTCAGTAAAAATTTATTGTACAGTACTATATATTAAATTTCTAATAGAACCCTGTGTTTATTCGCCTGGAAAGAAGTGCATTCTTTGCTTGAAAACAAACAAAAAAAATTGAGCCTGGGAAAATCTACCCCAAATTGACTGGAGTCATATTCCAGCTTGGTGGTGAGGGACCAAACACCAAAAACAAACAAAACACAACTGTGTGTGTGTGAGTGTGTGTGTTGGGGGAGAATAAACATTAACAGTGTAATTAAGGAAGGAGAATTTCTGTGTGGAGAACTGGTAGAGTCAATAAAAGGGATATTTATTACAAAGTGCATCTAAACATGAAATAATAAATGCTAAATGTTAATGGAAACTGGCTTCATCTGCTACCATCTTTATGAGGAGGGCAGAAGTTGGGGAGGTGGCTGGAGTTTTCAGTTGGTTGCTAAGTTTTTGAACTTGCTCAATTGTTACATTTTATTTGGGGGAAGAGATATAAATAAGTTTCATCTTTGCTGACATAAAAGGCATTAAGAGCTTACAAAGCAACACTTCCTCCTTCTCCTCTAATGCCTTTTAATCAAATGCCTTCCTTTTCTTTTTCATTGGGGTGACTTATTTAGTGTCTGTGTCTTTCAAACCGGGCAATTTTTGGTCTCCCCCAGCTGGGAAACTTGAAAGCACCTGAGGGCCCACCCTGAGCGAGTTGTGTTGAATGAATCCTGAGATGGCTGCAGGGGCGATTTTTGTACCTTCCACAACAGTACTGAAACACAGTCCAGCATCACCTGCACCAGGGTTTCATGAGGGAAATGTTTAAGGAAGATGAGCCTATGCAGTGATTGCTACCAGACTAATGGTGAAAATATATGTAAATAAATGAATGTGTTCACTTAAAAACAAAGCAAATGGAAAGGTAAGTTTCTTAGAAATACCTGTGTGCTTTGACATGTAGATAGCAAGAATATTTTGTTAACAATACCACTAGGACTGTAATTAGTATTAAATAAAACAATGACTGTAAAATTAGTACTGTATCTAGGCTCTACATGTTCAGTGCATTATCACTGCATGAGATCTTTTTAGTAAGCCTCATAATAAACCTGTGAAAAAACAGAGTGTAACGTATTCATCCAGCTTTACGCATGAAACTGAGGCGGAGGTGTTGTGTGACTTCTTAAAGGTACACTTCCACTGTGGAAATGAGACTGGAACCTAGACGCTCTGACTCATAGCTAGTTACACCAAAAGTATAAATCGATATCAGTGAGAGGTTTGTTACTAAAATAACCATATTTATGTATGGTTAGTGAAGCAATGGTAGGAGCCAGTATTGTAGATTAAATGTTATTTAACTACCTATAAACTTTAGTAGGAGGGCACAGCCTGTTGCATTAACTGCTGAACTGTGGCCCCACAAGTGATTCATAACATAGAGTAGATGCTTAATAAACATTTGTTAAATGAATGAATGAGTAAAAAAGTTACAGCTTTTAGTTGACTTGCTATGCTAGCTTTAGAATGCAACAGGAAGTTACTCTTTATTAGGGATGATTCGGAGTGATTTTGGTAGATTTAAACATCTTCCATTTATAATCTGTTTCCTGTTTGTAAATATCAGAACTTGTCTGCTGATTTATTGTGCTTAGACCAGCAAATCCAGAATTGTTTAGATTTGCATTCTCTAAAGAATCCCTCTATGAAAGCAGTATTATCTGCACTCTTGGCACAGGGAATGATAGCATAGCACTTGGTATGATTAAATAGTTTTTAAAGTGATTATTATCTTGATATTTCTTGAAGAATTTATGGAGAACTGGGCTTAATGATCCCCAGATTTGTCCTATATCTTTGGGTTGTTCACTTACTTTATTTAAAGACTTAATGTATTAAGAATTGACTGGAAAAAGAAACACCAAAGAATAAAAAGGAAATTTTGATGCTTAAGTGAATTGAGGTATATAAAATGTTGTAATTATCATATTAATGAAGCCAAAAAGGAGAGAATTCCATTCTGTAGAGTATAAAGTGTGGTATTCCTATAATCCCAGTGTGAGGATATCTTATACAACTTTGGTTTGAGCCCAGTTCCATCCCTCTTGAAAGAAAGAGCCTGTTAAATTTATTTTCTAAGCGCCTACACTGTTTCAGATACCAAAGAGAGTAAATATGAATATGGAAGTCATATTCTCCACTCTCAAGGACCCTCCCAGTCTAACTGAGGGAAGAAGACGAATTACACAAGTATCTTTAATACAAAGCACAGTGGGATAAGTGACTGAGCTTTTGATCCATGTGAGATCAGTGAGAGGAAAATCACATAGTATAGTTGGCTTGTGAGATAGAGCTTCACAAATGAGGTGATGTTTGATACAGTCGCCCGGAGTGTGCAGGAAAGTGACACATTTGACAAGCAAATGGAAACCCCTGTACTGGGGGTGTCCTTCATGATGTCCTGGTGCAGAAAGAACTCTTGGCAATGATGTCACCTGTAGCTCAGGTATCCTTTTGGCATGTCATCAAGAGTCCTGTTAGGCTGTTTTACCACTTTGAAACTTTTGTTTGCATAGAATAAACTTAACTTAAAACTAAGTAGGTATTTATTTGATAGCTTTGGAAAGTGAATTCATGGTGAAGGAGTTGGAACTCAAGCCTAAATGCGGTTTCTGTTTGAATTCACATTATAGCTATAGTTCAAACAGCTGGGAGTAAATCTCTTGGCCATAGCACAATCATATTAAGATTTACTTTCATTTGCAACTTGAATTTATTTGATGACAATCAAATTTTGTGTGCTTTAAGTCTCTTGAATATGGGGTGATATTAAGAAATACATGTTACGGCAAATTTCAGTTTATCTCAAATGGTTCGGAAATGAACTGCTGCAGTATAATCTAAGATTATGGTAGCTAGGAGATTTCATAGGTTATTGAATTCCCTAAATTAGAATAAAGAAAATATTTAACATTTAAAATATTCTGAATAGAATTTGAATTGAATTTCTTATTTAATTATTCAGAAAACTCCTTTGAGTTGTAGAGTTCTAATTTACCAACAGAAGTATCTGTTATTTTTTATTTTCTAGGAAATAAATTATGACCATTTGGCCTTTCTGGTAATCTTAGTTCTGGATTATTAAAACTCGAATTTCTCAAGCTTAAAATCAGATCTTCCGTTTTTAGGCTCTTACATAAATCTGTTACGTAAATTGTACTTTCTTTAAACCTTATGTTATCAAGCACATGATGATTCAATGTGTTAAATTATGGCTTTATATTAAGTTAATATAGCCCAAATCAGGAAGTTTTTGATAAATTAAATATTTGGGGGGAGCAGTTAAATCCTTGTTTCTACTTCATAGTCACAAGTACTCTGATGACTAATAAATATTCTTGGCAGTGCAATATTCACTTACTCTGAGGTATTATTAAATGAGGATCATTGTAATTTAGCGAGACCATTCTCATAGCCGAGTGTCAGCCTGCTGAGAACATTCTGTATTAATATTAAAGGTCAAATGTTCCAGTGGCCTTCACTAGTTCCTATTATTGAATATAAAGTGCTGTTCATTCTTATATACTTAAATATCCCTCCCTGAAAGTTTAAAACATTACATTCTGATGTTATTAAAATTTATTTATATCTTGGCAATTAAGAATTAAGGCAATTCATCCCTACTTGTTCCCCCATTGATATGTTCATATACCATCCATTGACCTATAACATTTTCTGCTGTGGCTTCCAGCAGTATGCATATATCATTATAAAGGGCTGAGCATGATTTGTTTTTGTCAAAAACCAAAAGGTGACCTGGTTTGTTACCATATTTCATCATTTGGCACTTAATTTCTTCAGGTATGTTTTCTTGCCAAAGTTAAAGGCTCTTTGGTATCTTGTGCAACTATAGGAGATAAAAAGTGCCTTTTGATTTTTTTTACATGTAATTTGGTGAGTGCTTTCTGTACATTTTGTTTGACTTTGTTTTTTTTTTTTTATTTTTAAATAACAATGCATTAGGAAGGTAAGTCCCCATCCTTAGATTTCCACATAGTGAGTAGTATCAGAGATTGCTGTTGATTATTTGACTTCAGGATTCCATTCATTTCACCTTCAAGAAACATATTTTGTAACAATTTTCTACCCCTGAAATATTTTGACTGTCTTAAGAGGACTTAGGTGCATGTAAAGTGGGTGCTTATGTCCTCAAAAGGCAAAACTCCCATTTTTATGATTAAATAAAGAAAAGCTAACATGAGCTCCGCTTTTCAGCTGGGGCAGGCTTGATTAAAATCAAATGAGTTTAAGTCAGCAATCAGAAAGGTTGGATTTAGATCAGCAGTGCCAGTACCCTCTCCTCGCCTTCTTCACAACCCGAATTGAGTGCCAGCCTCCGTTACAAGGGCTCCTGCCGTCCTTTGGGCAGGGCAGCTAAGTAAGGGAGCCGTTAGTATTTCCGTAAGCCACTGACCTTGGTTCAGTATAAAGTAGAATCTAGAAAGTGACTGCCTTTATTATCATTTTTAATGTGTGTTCTGGAACTCGCTTTTCCCTGTGGATGACATTCAACTTCATTTTGGCATCCAATTTGTGGAGACATTATCTTACTTTTAGAACGAAAATAACAGTTCCTGCTCCCTCAGTACAATGGGTGGCTGGGGACCGTTTACCAAGTAAAGTCCTGAGGACTTCAGGTTCTTGTGCCCAAAGCCCAATGTACTGTCCTCTCAATTTACTTCCTAGGTGTACGTGCTATATTGACAAAGTTATTTGACGTGGTCATTTTGACATTGCCTAAAGATGGGCTACAAGCAATGGACTTTCTTTTTTCCTTTTAAGAAATGGTTACAACAAATAATTTTACACATACCTTGACCTCGCCCATGTCTTGTGTCCTTACTTCCTCAGCCCTGGACCCTCACTCTATCTTGCATCTGAGATAAATATTAGAAAAGGGATGAGGGTCTGCACATCCATTGCGGGCATTCCCTGGCCTTAAAGCACATTTTGCATTTTGAATTGAGCTTTATGAAATACCTGGGTAAGAAGAGCTGCCTTAACCTGTCCAGTTTTCAGCCATTTAAATCAGCTTTTCCTCCCTAATAGCCTACTTAGTCAGTGTATATTCTCAGTCACCTCACATTCCTTCTTTCTCCCTCAATTCCTTTAAATTCGCCCCTTGTCTACATCTTGCTACTTTGTCATTGTCTCTCACCCTTTGCCATTTTAGTAGCCATGCAAATGGCCTCCTGAAGCTTCTACTTTCTTCTCCCTTTAATTCGTTCTTCCCGTAGCTGCCAGTTGCGTTGGGAAAACCCTGATCTGATCACATTATTTTCCAGCTTAAAGTTCAGTGACAGCTATTTATTGTCTACAGCAGCACTGCCCACTAGAACTTTCTGCAATGATGGAAATGTTCTATGTCTGTGTTGCCCAGTATTGTAGCTGCTAACCGCATGTGGCTATTGAGCATTTGAAATTTATCTAGTGAGACTGAGGGACTCAATTCTTAAAAATAAATTTATTAAATGCTACTCTTTTCCCTTTCCCTGCACACTAAACATATACAGTATACAAATTACATGTTCTAATGTAATAGCTTGCAACCTTTTTACCTTATTCCAAACTAAGAAATGTATTTTCTAATGTGACGAAGACACATTCCAATAGTCTCATATATACCCAACACATATTTAATGAGGCACCTACTCTATCTAAAGCATTGTAAACATGTCTCTGAAGAAAACAGACAAGATTTCCTAATCTTCTGGGGCTAACATTCTATTGGGGAGAAAAACAATGTACAATAAATAATAAGTGTAATAAAAGTAAATTGTATAATGTATTACACGGCGATGGAGAGAGGAGAAGGTAGAGCAGTGCAGGGAGAATTAAGACTGCTGGGGAGTGTGGGGGGCTGTGGCATTAAAGAGGGTGGTCAGGGTAGGCCTCCTGGAGCAGAAGCAAAGCCTTGAAGGGCATGGAATTAACTAGTTTTCTGAAGAGGGCATTTTCATTTCATGCAGAGGGAGGGGCCAGAGCAAGGGCCTAGTCAGGGTTGCATTTGGCCTGTGCAGGGACTGGGAAGGACCGGGAGGGTAGCTAGGTGGCGTTGGTGGGGTGGGCGGAGCGGAGGAGGCTGGTGCGGCGGGGAGTGGACCGGAGTGGTAGCAGTATAAATAGTGAGTACATTTTATAATGCTTGAACACTCACATACCTACGGTTGTAGGCACTGTAGAAATTCATTGTGTCTGTCTTACTCATCATATCCTCTCCCTTCCCCCAGAAGTAGCCAATATTCCTATTTTACAGTAATTTCATTCTTGCTTTTCTTCATAGTTTTCTTTCCTATGAGGCATCACTAAATAATGTTATTTTCTTCTTTTCGAACTTTACGTGCCTTGTATGAATTCTTTCTTGGGACTTTTCTGCTCAACATTGTATTTGTAAGAGTTACTGATGGTTTTGCCTTTACCTACAGTTTCTTCATGCTCTCTGGTATATACTGTTTATTCCATTACCTGAATATCTCACAACATATCCATTCAACTATTGACAGACATTTATGTTGTATTCAGTTTGGGATATTTATATATAATGCTGCTTTGATTGTTCCTATGTATATTCTGATGTACCTAAACACACATATCTCTATGATATGCACCCAAGAGCTAAATTCCAAGTGACACGATATGCACATATTCAACATTATTAAATAATGTCATACTGTTTTTCTTAGATGGTTTTACAGGTTTACATGTATTAGAATCCCTGTTGTCCTACGTCCTTGCCAATATTTCTTGTTGTCGATCTTATAAATTTTTTTCAGTTTGACCAATGTGTGGTAGTATCTCCTTGAGGGTTTTTAAATTTTTTTTTTTTTTGCGTTTCTATGCTAATGGAATTGAGTATCTCTCCAGATGTTTATTGGCTATTGGATTTCATCTTTTGTGAAGTGCCTGTTTAAGTCTTCTGCCCATTTTCCATTTGGTTGTCATCATTTTCTCACTGATTTGAACAGTCCTTTATATTTCCTGCATACTCTCCTTTGTCAGTGATATGTGTTACATATGTTTATTCTCATAGTACGTAGCTTGTTATTTCACTCTTACGATAGTGTCTTTAGATGAAGGATATTTTAAATTTTAATGTAGTAGAATGTAACAGTCTTTTCCTTTATGGTTAGTTATTTTTGCATTTGTTAAGAGATCTTTTCCTACTCCCCGGCTTCAGAGATATCCCAAAAGCTATATAGTGTTAACTTTCACATTTAACTCCTCAATCCACCTGGTACTGATTTTTGTGTATGGCATGAGGAAGGAATTTAATTTCCTTTTTCTCCCAGTATGGATTGCCAATTTTGTGTTACTGTATTTCTTTTAAAATGTTTAAAGGAGGGTGGGTAGATAGAGAAGAGGATAGAGGGGAGACAGATGGTGATGGAAGGAGGCTTGGCTTGGAGTGGTGAACCCATAATACCGTATACAGATGGTATACTATAGAAATGTACACCTAAACCTTATATCAGTTTATTAACCAATTGTCACCCCCATAAATCCAATTATAAATAAAGAAGAAAAGAAAGAAAAAGAAAATGTTTTTGATTGTGACCCATTACATTTATTTTATGCCCCTCTGGTAAGCTACCTTGCAGTTAAAATAACTGCTCTTGTGATACCTAACCACCTCTTAAATGCCCAGTGGAATTGGTTTTAGGTAACAGAAGCTCAACCTGAACCATTTAAAAACAACCGAATAGCAACAACTAAGAGTGATTAAATAGTACACAGAACCTTAATAAAAGGATATAGCCTTAAAAAAAATTAGACCCATGATCAGTGTGGCTCAGTTGGTTGGAGTATCATCTTGTACACTAAAGCATTGGGGGTCCGGTTCCTAGTCAGGACACATACCTCGTCTGTGGGTTTGATTCCTAGTTGGGGCACCTATGGGAGGCAGCTGAGAGATATTTCTCTCTCATGCCGATCTTTCTCTTTTTTTCCCTTCCTCTCTCTCTAAAATCAATAGACTTTTTAAAAAATAGATTAGAATTCTATTGCTGTCTGCTTATATGATTTACATTTGTTTCTCTGCAGAGCAGGTGATGGGAATTATGGTTACTAATAATTACTGAGCTTTACATATCATATACCTAGTTACTGTAGAGAGTCTCTTTTCATATGTGTCGCATATTTCTAAAGCCACATTTCAGCTCAAATGGCGACTTATTTGCCAGTCCATTGTGGCAACTGCTGTTGCAGAATATGGCTGATGAGGAGAAGAGAGCAGCTTTTGGGCCACTCGCTGGATGAACAGTTTATTGAGTGAGCATCAAATACGTCCTTACCTCTCTGTGCTTTTACCTATAGAGCTTCTGGTTGAGATTAAGCCTCTAAAGTGGCATCTCTGGTGGAGCTTTCTTTGTCATTCTTTAGCCATCAGTTGACTTCCTCTGCTACCAAGGCCCCTTGGAGCTGCCTATAATAATTGAAATGACTCATTTCTGTTTCTATGTCAGCTATGAACTATGATACATGTATAGCTAGTTATTTTTATTAAAATAATGTGACTTTGATGATATTCAATGAACATTAAATTGATAATATAAGCACATTATAATATGTAAGGCGTTTTTACCTGCATAGTTGATTAGAATGCCCATAAACTTCCAAAGTTGTACTGCACCTTGTATCAATTCTTGAGTACATAATCGGTCACTACGTAAATTCTGTTCTTCGAAGTTGTGTTCACCATGTTTTAACAATGGATTGACTCAGGCTACTTGTCCTAATATTTTCTTTAAATTTGATTTTGCGTTTGAAAACAATTATAGCAGATTTAAGTGGTAAGAATGTCATCAGTATAGGCATTTCTTCTTAATTTGCATCATGATAATATTTCCTTCATTGATTTAAATATTTTTAGGCTAAGTTCAAGGATTTTATTTTTGTGTGAACCAAAAGGTATGTGGCTATTTTTTCGATCATAACCATTGCTACTCATAATCCTTTTGCTTGTTAATTTAATTGTCCTAAATGAATTTTGAATGCAGAATAACAGATGTGATTAAGCACAGAATGTTTTCAATACATCCTGTTATTGAGAAAAAAATTTTGCTTTATTTTGGCATAATGAAATATTTTCATGACAGACAGTAACTTCTCAAAGTTCTCATTTACTTTTCAAAGTTATAAAAATGCAACTTTTAAATGGGAATGACATTGTAGATAGTATTTAAAAAAAAGAGCAAAATGAAAAAGGCTGTATAGCTAGGGAGTAAAATGCTTTCTTTTTATAGGATGAACTTACAAGTGAAATTCTCAGCCATTTGGTTGGGAGACGATGGGGGTCTGGGAAGCTTGCGCTGGGTTGCTCGGGGATGCGTGTCATAAGGGCAGAATGAGAAGAAATACTTGCAGCAATTGAGGGAAAGATACATTCTTTCTTCCAGGGAATCTGGTAGGTACCCCTCTCCTGTCCTCTTCTGACTTGTTTTCTCCTATTCTTTCCTACTCCCCTCCCTGTGCCATTCCCTTTTTTCTCCACTGTACTCTTTCTGCTCCTCTTTACCAACCTTTCCTCAGTTTTAGGTATTTTATGTACTTTCCTGTGAGGATTGAGAGATTTCCAGATGGATCTAGGCTTTATTAAACATCTTTTTTTTTTTAGCAATATGCATTACTGTGTACACCTCTGTTCTAGGCATTAGTAGACTAGAAAAATGCGTAAGTTACACAAATGAACATGTCAATTGAAAAATGAGAAGGCAAGACATTTTAAGATGAAAGGGGAGCATGTTGTCTTCATCCTTAGTAAGTAAGGGATCCGTGAGATGTTTGAGGGTTAGTACCTATTTCTAACAGCGAAGAAGCAGTGTTCATCAAAGCAGCTTTAACTCCATATTACTTTTGCTCAAGTAGAGAACCTAGAAGCTGAGTGAAGCCAGAAGATGACTGTTCTCAAACAGTCGCGTTGAGTTGTTAGAACAATTTTGATTAAGCAGCATGGGAATCTAGCTTTCCAAGGTAGCTATGGTAGAGGACACAACAGCTGTTAGGAACGTGCAAGTTCTGGTCTGTTTGAAACGGTGTTCCCACCATGCCTCATCCTCTCAACCAAAACCTTCGTGTCATAGTTGAAACAAATACTATTTATGTAGCTGTTCTTAAGGTAAATATTGGAATCAGACATTTTTGAAATCATTTTCTAGTTATTGGTGAAAAAGCATCAACTTGTCTTTCTGGGGATTCATGTATAAAACTCCAAACTTTTCCTTTTTATGTCCGTCTGGGACAAATCTCAGAAGTAGATAGTGCCTCACACGTGCAAAAATGGAATTGACGGCAGTATTGACCAATCTTCAGCAAATTTTAGGTAAATTTATCGGAATCTTTTTGAAAATTTCCGGCTTGACCATTACTATTTAGGAAAACGAAACTTCTACTTAAAACAGGAACTCTAGTGAGTTGTTTTTGAGTCCTTAATTCATAACTGTCATGGTGATTTACCATAGTAATGCTAAAATCTCATATATATTCTTTTTCTTTCACATTCTGATTGAGTAGCTTTGTTGCCACTACTAATGAACATGTATATGCACCACACACACAGACACACAAATTAAGAGGCTTCTCAGACTCTTTCCTGTCTGGCATTTGTTCTCCATCTGTAGCAATTAGAAATCGCTCTGTTTTACAATCTAAAGTGCACATGTTATTCAGGAAAAAGATTTAATAGCCTTTGTTTCCTTACTAGAAGCCATAGAAACTGTATTTTTTTAAACCTTGTAATACATTATGAGAGTTCCTGTGTTCCTTATGCTTTTTGCTGGTTTCTGTTTGTGGTGTTCCTATTTTGACTGCGACTTCAACTAACCTAGTTTGAAGCTTTACCTTAACTCACTGAACTTGAGGGGCTTGTAGACAATTCCATCAAAGCCTAGCATGACCACTTCTTGTTTATCCTCCATAATCTTTTACCATTTCAGTGTGGTTTTATTCCATGCCACTCTGCTCATTAAGCCGGTTGACATGGCTTTGACTGGGGGAGTTGACACTGGCAGCCAAAAACCCAGCCGATGAAGGACTTTGATATCGAGGCAGAAGAGTGGGCAGGAAGAAATGGTCAGTCCATTCAGATTGGTTTCTTTTACTGCAAGTGTGAATACTAACTATAGGTCATCAGAAGGGTATTCAGGATTCCTCCTTGTGTTTGGACAGAACCATGACTACGTGAATGTACTGAAAAGGTTGTTGTTAGTCTCCATTTCTAGCTGGTAGTGTGTCGTATAAGTCAGAGCGCCTGGCTAGACTGTAACCCGCACATGATTCCTTCAGCACTAATCAAAGTTACAAGTTATTCAGCCCTGGAACTCTTCCATCTTTGGTGTCTTTGTGGCAGGATTTCTCTTTCATCGATTAACCCCTTTTCCTGCTATTCATCCTCATCGCAGTCTCTTTGAAACATGTGCTCCCCCTTAACAAATTTCTTGAGCCTTTATATGTCTAGACACCAAGCCGTCCTTTAGGGTGGGCTGGGGGAGGCCTAGTCACTTCTATCCAACAGCTTCATAAGGAGCCCAGCTGTTTGCTGTCAAGGGTTTTCTCCTTTATTAGTCTCAGAAGGCAGGCCTGGCAGGGTGCAGCATGTTTGGTACAAGATCCCAGCTGTTGTATCGGTGCTCTCGGAGTCCCTGATCATTTGAAACTTGAGGAAACATTTGACCTTATCATAGCAGCTTCTTTTTATCCATTTGTTTATTTTTGAGAGGCTTGATGTGCAAGAGAAAAAGACGATGAAAATTATAAAACATGGAAGCAGTGCGGAGGAAAATTTAAGTCTATTTTGCTTTTCAGACTTTTTAGAAGTAGATATTTTTGGTACAGAGGGTTTAAGATATTGGAGGAAATGTTAGCTAATGTGGATGTAGATAAAGTTATCTCAGCATACCTTGATTTAGTAAATAGGCTAAGCATTCTTGGCAAAATTTATTCATGCTTTAAAAACAGGGAGATAAGAAAGCTCACTCTTAGAGGCACACTGAAAGTTTTGCAGAATTGAAAGTTTGATGCTGTTTAATTAAAAGACAAAAGCCAATAAAACCAGATTCTACTTTAAAGTACTTTGCTGCTTTGTGCACTCTGTCTTTCAAGTTCCCTGGGAGAGTTTGCTATGCCAGGATCCTTAGGGACAGATTAATATGCTGACCAAATTATTGAATAATGAAATCAAATACCTAACAATGACAATGCCCGCTTTTACTTTGCTGTGAAAGACTGACAAGACAGGAACACACATAATAGCTTACATTTATATTTAAGAAATATAACTTATTTAAAATGGGAAACCTTGAGAGAAATGCTTGGTTGGGACTGAGTCATTACCCAGTTAAAAATAACCTTTCCAGGTCATGTCGTTTTGTTTGCTGCAGTGAAATAAGTTTATTTCAGCAGAATGAAGCCATTATTAGCTTGGCAGAGTCCACTTGTCAGAATTTTATGGAGCAGAACACCGTTTGGCTGGGAAATTCAATAAATACTGTAATGTGAGAGGAGTTAAACTCCAAGGGCTGAAGGGGCAAAGAGTGGGGGATTTGTCGCTAATTCATTGTTTTACAGCTCAAATAAGAAGGCATTGGGATATATGATGAATTATCATTAGAGGTCAGGAACACAAACCTCTTGTGAAATACCAAGACAGCAGGACGTGTGAATAAAATGAAAAATCTGAAGGTGTATTAGGATGTATAGCACTGATGGGTTAACATAAATACTGAAGTGTCTTGATCCTCAAGCTTTTTTATTTTTCTTTTTTTGAGGGAGTAATATGTCTTTTTTATCTGCTTTCCTGCACTATCTGAGAACTTCTAAAGGAACAAAATATGGGTGAAAAGCCTATGACAATATAAACCAATCATTGGACCAGTACTGCAATATTAAAATTGAACTGAGCCATTTGTCATCTTAACAGTGTAAGAAACCAAATCAGGGATCATTCTCAAGCAACGATGGACTTCACCTTGAAGCAGTGTGTTGGAATGAGGCCTGTGTGGCGAGACTAAATTCCTGCCTCTGCTGCAGTGTCATCTTAGGCAAATTATGTCCCTTTAGGAAGCCTTGGTTTCCTAATTTGTAAAGTGGAGCTAAAAAATAGTATTTACCTCACAGAATAGTTACTGAGAGGGAGAATGAAAGAATGAATATAAAGTTTTAGCCCAGAATCGAGCACATGGCAAAATCAGGAGTAACTGATAAGTTTATTTTTTCTCAGTTTGATCTTAATAGGAAACACCAGTGGTCAAGATATCCAGAAAATTAGTGATATTAGCAAAGGTCTTTATTGTGGAAAATAAATAACTTAATAAGCATTATGCTCTACTTATGTCATTCTGCATTCACTTTGAATGTCAATGTACAAATTTACTTTTTAAAACATAATTATGATCGTTTTGTAGGTACTTTTTTTGTTCTGATTTTAAAACGGATTCCTTTTTGAACATTTCCATTCATCGTTACCACTTATTTATGTTATTTTTATTAGTTGTCTTAATCTTCTGGTCTTGTTGATATGCTGTAATTTGCTTGATCTTCAGGTGGTGGATTGTCAACTTTAAGCCTAAAATTGAGTCTCTTTAGGGATTGGTGAGATTGAGTTGGCTTGAGAAAAATAGGGTTAGAGAGAAAACCTGTTTTGAGACAAAACATCACTGCTTACCTCTCTGAAGATTGTTTTCTGACTACTTAGGCTGTTGAATTTCATATGAAGAGAAAGTGTAAAGTATTTATGTTTTTATGCGCCCTCATCTCAGCACCAGATAGGAAAAGGGTTATCTTCATATTTGTCCTTGAAAAGAGTATATTGGGTATGTTTTAGACATAGCATTAAAAGGAATCAAGAATGTTGACTGCAAACACTAAATTTTAAAATGACTAACTAGATGCCCAAGCAATACCCCCATTCAATCCCCTTATACCCCCTCCCCCCAGCAATCACCACACTGATGTCCGTGTCCATGAGCTGGGGGGAGGGGGTATAAGGGGACTGAATGTAATGGAAAAAAAATACAATAAAGATTAAATAAAGAAAAGAGAAAAGGTTGTAATATAAGCACTCTGGGTGTTTAAGGAAGGAATTGGTGTTTTTATGAACTAGAGACTTTAATCAGTGAAACCATATAGATGTGAAAACATTTTATAGCCATTATGAGTAGTGAGAAACAACCAAATATTGGAATCTGTTGAAAAAGAGTTGTCAGAAAAAAAAATACACTTTTAAAACAAAACAACAAAATGACTAACTAGAAAGTCTCATGGATTGATCATTGAGCTGACCCACTTGTTGGGCCTTTTAGGTATTCCGAGAGAAATGGAAGCAATTCACCCTGTCAGAAATTATTAGGACATTGAAGACAGAGCACACTAAACCTCTGGAAAAGCCTGTTCAGTATAATGTGTAAGTATAGTTTGCATCATCTGCTCAACAGCCTGACCTTCCACACCCCCTGCATAGCCTGATTAAGATTCAGAGAGCTCTGGAATTCATTTAATTAAAGTACTGCCCCAGAGTCCATTATTGCAAAATATTAGCATAGTGCTCTGTGTGACCTTTAAAAGTTTAAAAATTTGTAGAAAAATACAGAAGTTGACTGTTTATTCCTTTGCTTTAGTGCTTTGTGAAATACTTTTTTCTTTTTCCCTATGCTAATTAGTTGTACTATCACTTAAAAAATCTGCCTCCTATTTATGGTAAATATTTCAACATATCTTTCCCTCAGCTAGGAGGCGGATCTCTGTACCACATCTCTCATCTTTCACTTAATACCTTTATCTCCTAAGGGTATTTTCCTTGGAGATGACAAATTTAATTCTTATGGGTTAAAACAGATACCACACCATAGGCTTCATACAGTCTCTAAACCTACTAGAAGAATCACCAAAGTCAATTAAAAAGGAGCCCTTGACCCCTAAGTTTGTTTAGATAAACAATCTACCTCTTGACAGCTGATTGTCAGCTGCCGACAGTAAATTGTATTTCCTAGGCTTTTTTTTTTTTTTTTCAGTCTGAAGGTGTACCAAGACGAAGCATTTGGCTGATCATAAACTTCAGAATCTTTAATCAGGGACTGAAAAAATGATTGGGAAATCTGAGCTAACCATCCCCTACCCTCCAACAAATTCTACTGATAATTACAATAAAAACCCAAGGAGAAGGTTTCCTCAAAGTGCAATGGTTCCCATGGGCATTTTTCACTGGAGCAGGTTAATTTATACTTAGAGTATCTGACCACTGCTGATCAATAACCAGACTGTGTGTGAGAAGCAGGCACGGGAGACACTGTAGGCAAACATACCTCAGCAATCGATACGTATCTGACCACTTCCAGACGTAGTTTTGGCAAGATCTCCTTCCTTTTCTGGCATCTATAAATTGAGCTTAGCGATGCTTTACTTTCTATTTACTTATCTCAGGTTTCTCGGGAATATAGTATTTCTTGGTCATAAAGGCCACACATGGTTACGCATGTTTATTTAAAGTGGATTATCAGTCCTTGCCCAAGACTCTAGTATGTTTTCTAGGAATGGACACCAACTGAGAGCCTCAGGTGCCCGCCTGACTTGGAGGTTACTTCAGGTACCTCAGATAACTGGATAAAAGCGGCCTGGGGCAGCAGAAGCAGCCATGGCTCCTTTGTCTTGGGGCACCTCCAGGACAAAAGTTAATCTTTTCAGTGTCTGAGGAGGCCATTACCTAGTCTCAGATCATCTCAGGAGACTCCTAACTAGATTATAAAGCAGAGTCCAGCAACAATGTTCTAATTCTTTGTTATGCTTTACAGCACCTAGCACAGTGTGGAACTCCGAATAGATGCTTTGGGAATATTTTTTATGTTTGCACCTCCTCTCACAGGGGAAGGGATGGGATTGAAACAGTCCCTAAAGTTATCAAATGAGATCCTCTTGGATAGATGGTCTAATCTTGCGGAATGATTTTCTAGAATTTTTACTGAACACCAAGTATTATACTTTATAATTTTATGTCTATAATTATGATCCATCTGGTGAATTTAGAGTAGCTTTATTTCCATTTATTTAGGAGATGCTATTTTTAGTTTTTCTCCCAGAAGGAAGATATTTTGCAGATACTCTCAGAACTGGAGCACTGGAGGCTTATGACTTTGAATATTTGACACCTTAACATCCCCCCACTAGGCTTTTGATGTTACATTGTGGGGTAAGATTCAAAAAATGTTACAGTTAATAATAGTAATTATTCAATTCACCCTGCTACCATAGCTAATCAAAATCCAATGAAATCAAAGTCTTTGTAAGATAAATGGCATCTCTTGTCATATCTACTGTCTAAGAAGTATCCCTAGGACAAAATAATAATAATTAACATAATGTGTGAGCAAATATGCCTTCTCTGGCCCTGCTGACTGCAGCATTTGCAAAACCCCATGATCTGGCTGAGTTTGTGGAATACCAACCGGAGGCATAGAAGCTTGTTTACTATGCTGATTAAATGGAAACCTTGAAATGACTGAGGAAATTGTGGCATCTTGAGCTCTGTGTGGGAGTGGGCCTTAGTAATGTTATTTGTAGTTGTAGTGATGTGTTTGACACTCTGGTGGTGAATGACAGCTTTGTATTATCCCCAAATGGGGGAGGAAACTCAAGCTCTACCCTAAAAATACACATTATTTTGGGGCTCTTTTTCACCCCTTTATCTCCCCCTTGACAGCATGCTAATTTGCCCTAAAGACATGTGAGGGTGGAAGGGCTGAGAGAGGACGGGTTGAGAGGAGATGTGTTATTTACTAAAGGAATGGTTGAGGAAGGTCATGGATGCCTTTATTGATGGTAGAAGGGGTTCCAAAAAGAAAAGAACTAGAAAATGTATATAATGAAAAGACAGAATGAACTAAAGTTTCATTCTGTGTTTCTGTTAGCAGACCTTAAATAGTTCCTCACAATTTTTGTGTACTTGTCTGTCTGTACACCTCTCCACCCACCCACCTATCTACCTGTCTTCTATTGTGGAATGTGTGTTATTGACTTTTCACCTCGGTATAAAAAGGCTAATTCACCTCTTATTTAGCACCTTTATCCTAGGCCTTGCCTCTGATCTCCCATTCGGGATCCCCTTCTCCTTTACTCTTCCTTTTTAGAGTGGATCAACTATAGATATTTAAAGACTTTGAAGTAAAAGTGTAATAAGAATCACATTCTTGCTTTTCACTGCTTTTGAAAAGAAATTTTGTTGTTGTTTGGAGGTAATAAAATAGATTTTTATCATGTGCTAAGTATGATAAATTCTTTACATGTGTCACCCATTTTATCCCCTGAGCGATCATCTGAGATCTGTATTGTATTATCTCCACTTTTATATGATAACACTGAGGCTCAGAGAGGATGAGTCTTGTACCCAAAGTCCCCAAGTGGGTAAGTGGGAAAAACCCTGACTCACTGAGTCTGCGCAGTAATAAAACCTCATGCCCTCCCCTTGCCTCCCCTCCCCACTTCACTGTGCTATTATTGATCTTCCTTCTAGGCGCTGATTTTCTTTTTGTTTCTAGTAGAAAAGGCTGAAGTGTCAGCTGAAATAAACAATTACATAAATGCCTTCTAGGCGTTATATAGTACTTTCATTAGGAGAGTAGAATTTGCTACATGGAGCTGGGAAGTCATGGCCCAGGATCGAGAGCAATGATGAGAACAAAGGGACACCCATGATCTTGCAGCATGAAGTCAGCTTCAGTGTTGGCCAGTTATGGGGTCAGTCATCTGTCCAGATGCTGTGCCTGTATTATCCAGAGGGGAGAAGGACGTCTCAGCTGTCAGAAAAGTCTGGGCCATCTGGAGTATAACGCATATTGGCTGGGCAAAAAATGGACTTGAGGCCTGAGACAAATCAAAGAAAAAAAGGAACTTGGTATCTCAAAAATATAATAAAAGGTCAAATTATCTCAGGTTTTAAGTAGGAATAATTTTTATTACTAATTTTGGCTTATCGTAGTTGAGTTGTTACAAATTGTACATCAGCTCAGGTCTAGCCCGTGGCTCTCAAACTGGCCTAAAATGAGAGAGAGAGAGTGCGCGTGCGTGCACGTGCTTTGTGCACATAATTTTCTAATCCAACAGCCTATCTAAATTACTTCTACAGAATTGAGTAACTGAAAGTGAGACATCATCTGTGGACTGGTCACTATCTCAGAACGGCCTCGGAGAGTTCTTTCCCAGTGAGGATGTTTTTGTGGTGGGCTGTGGGAAGGAGTTTATGCGCGCTGACAATTGGATGAAAAACAATGGTTATACCCTACGCTTGAATCCGGTCATTAAAATCTGAGATTAAATGGATGGAGGAGTACATAAATCAGGAAGTACAGTAACTAGAATTCCAATAAAGTTAATTTATGATCATCTCTCTTTTACCACTGATGTTTAGACTATTGATGATTACACATGCATCATTAATATGCTGTGCCTAAATGCTGAAATGAGTTACACATATTAAAGTATGACTGGCTCAAAATTGGAAACATGTTCTCAGGACAGTTTTAGGTATGTTAAAAAATAAAAACACTAGCTCTGTTATCCTTCCTGAGTTATAGAATTTCTTCTGGCAGAAAACAAAATCAACAAAATTATCTTTGTTTACACATTAAAGAAGGAGGCATGCCAACTATTTGCAAGGTTATGTAAAATTGTCTTGTTGTTAATTAATTACTACTGCTCTGCACTGAAGTCATTTACTCTTTAATGCATGTTTTTCCCCAGAAGGAAATTTAAAGGACAAATATGTTAATTTGTTAGCCAGTTGGGCAATAATACTTCTGTTTAAATTTTTCTGAACCGCATTAATTTAATTAGACAGTTTAAATGATAATTTAAAGGGTGGGACTTACTTAAAAAAAAAAATAGAGGCCTGTCCTAACAATTTAAACACATCTCTCACTAAATGGAATTCCTGCCTCTTGTCTCTCCTGCTTTGTGGGCCTCACATATATAGCTGCTAGAAAAATCTTACAAAATACGTTAGATGGTCACCGTCATTGCTTCTGTTTTATTGAATGCTTATTCTCTGTAGTGTCTCATGTAATTTCAGCAACATCTCCTTTCACCCATAGCAAACCAGGCCTCAGTACAGTTCCATGGCTGGCCCAAGGTCTGATCTCTAAATATAATTGTCCCTAAATCAGTATTCAGTCCTTTTAGTCATCCATCGGAGGTTCTCTAAGCCTGCCTAGTTACTGAACCAAGGAAATATGATGATATTCTCTGTGTACATTTGCTATTGTTGGCCTTTAAAAACCAAACAAAAGAAAACAAGACAAAAACATGACAAAACCAAAGCCTCATTTCTTGTTGCTTTAGCCCATCATTTTCAACACTTAATCATTTTTAATTCAATCTCCATGAATTTTAGCTATTACCAGTATTTCGGAATTGGCTGGCTTAAATTTGTGTGTGTAAAAGTTAATGCTGCTGACAGAGAATCCTTCACCTCCTACAGATTATTGCATTTTAGAAATTAGTAGTTTATAATTGAAATAAGAAAAGGAATAAATATCTAAGGCCTTCCTGATTTTTTTGATTCCTAATTCAAAGAATTCATATATTCCACACTTACTACATATGACATCTTAACATAATTGGCCTTTCAAGGGGTGTGGTTTTTCTCTGTGTATTGCGTAGGGGGTTCAGAGTTATCCATACTCATTCTCTTCATCGTGCGCAGCAAGAGGACTGTCTCAGTATCCCCAATCTAACTGCCTCAGAAAGCTTGAAAGCTTAGGGAGCATTTTAATTAAATGTCGCCCAAGGCCTTTATTCGTGCTGAGAAAGTAAACAAAGCTTAAGTAGACCATATTAGGAAAAAAAAATGACTCCCTTAAATCTTTTCTAAAAATTGTGCCTCACTCTCTGCTGTTTGCTCTTAAGTATTAGAGACTTTATTTTTCAGGTGTGTGTTTTAAATATCAGTATAGTAAATTGGTTAGAAGTCTTATCAATTCTGAAGGATGGTAGAATGTTCCCTTTAGGCAGCAGTGGACAAAGCAGGTAATGGGGATTTGGCCATGACTCACTACCAACGATTGCTCCCTTCTACTCTCTGCCCCTGCGATATGGCGGGCGGGGGCGGGGGGGAACTCCAGTCCTCCCTTGAGATTTATTATATTTCCAGTTGAAAATATACCACCAACTAGTGAAATATCTGTTATCAATAGCCAAACTGTGATTCACATCTAATAGATTTTCTCCTTTTAAAGTAATTTTCCATACGCAATTTGATTACACTTGTGCCATCTTCTTGCACTTACGTTAAACAATGAAAGCTCCCTACAGCTTGATCTTGTCAACCCTTCTCTGTTGTCTCTGTTATTCAAAGGCACTGAGGTCTTTTCTCTTCTAAGACTTTCTCTGTAGTACTTTTATTAATGTTCTTCAGTTTAACAGTTGGACCCAAATGCTTTTTAAATGTATGTTTTCTCAAAACCATATTTTATACAGTGAGGAAAAATGGGCTGAGCCTATTAGTTGAAAATGTAATGAATATATGTGTTGAAATACATTTATCCTATGTATCCCAACTCTTCAATACCCTGTATTATTTCCATTTTATAGGTGAGAAAACTTCTGTTTCTGAGGAGCTGGCCCTCATAGCTGGAGCCATAGCTGGGAAATAAATGTTTAAAATATAGTTATGGTACAAAGTAATGGACAACGTACTAGGAACAGGGACAGTAGGGCCCTGTGAGTACTGAGGAGGGCTGAGGAGCTCCTCTTTGGGTGGGAGTGAAGGAGAAGGGGAGCAGGTGGCTGGGTGTGTGTCAAGGAAGGAAGGCCTCACAAAGAGGTCATGTTTGTGTAGATTACTTACAGATGAATAGGACTTCCTCAGCTGCTGCGGCAAGGAAGGGAGTTCTGGGCAGAGGGAACAGCGTGTGCAAATGTACTGAAAGAATATTTTGTATAGGTGAAACTCCAATTATTTTATTTGGGAGATATGGTTATTGGAAGCAAGTGACGAAAGATTAACTTGAAAATTATGAGATTAATTTCTAAATCAATGTAAGAAGTTTGGAATTTATTTTAATGATGGGAATTCAATGAAATGTTTTAACCAGAGGAGTTACATTGAATTGTGAAAAGATAATTCTGACTTCAGCTTTGGGTAAGTGGGATAAGAGACCAATATATTTTCCTACCTGAAACAAGCTAAAAACATCACAGAAAATATATTAACCAATGATCGTCAAGACAGTGGACATCAGGTAATTCAGGACAGTGACCCCTGAGTGATGAGAAACCTTGGAGCCCAGTGCTTGCACCCGCTTACTGCTTTGAGACAGCTTCCGGGAAGGGGCACAGGGGAGAGGGAATGGTCAGAGCTTGGTCAGAACTCGGTGCGCTCCCTGAGGTGAGGGGGTGAGGCTGAGAGTATAGAGAGACTGAGGCCATTAGAATTTGCAGGACATGGCACTGGAGGTGATAAAGCTACAAGGAGAGAACTCTGGACCTCTTCAGAACCCCACCCCCCCAATATTCAGCAGAGTGCTAACCAGCAAATGCATGTGAGGAAACTCCTTGAGCTGAGGAGAGAACAACTCAAAAGTTTTAAAGGAAACAATCCCTGGAGCTTGTACAAGGCTGACAGTAGTGCCTGTTCTTACTAACTGGAGAGGAATGCTCCATAATTCATGGGGCATTCAGTAGCATACTCACAAAGATCCTGTTTCAGAAATGGTGAAAAATGACTGTAACTGCTGAACTAATATATCCCACCTAATGTATATTAGTCCCACATAATATATCTTCAAACAAAGACCCAAAAGGATCAAAATGTTTCTAAGAAATTGAACCACATCTCAAAACAAAAAGCGAGACTCTTTATAGGAATACAAAAATACCCAGTACCCCCCAAAATAAAAATTACCAGGCATGAAAAGAAACAGAAAAGCAGTGCCCGGGATGATGACGAGAAGTCAAAAATCAGTTGATTGAAACGGATTCAGAATTGCCACCGATCTTACAGTCAGCAGACAAGAGCACTAAAACAATTTTGAAACTGTATTATGTGTTCAAAAAGATAAGTAGAAATATATCTATATATTAAAAAAAGACCGAGATGGTACTTCTTGAGATGAAAAGTACAATGTCTCAGATGAAAACCATATTAGAGAGGATAAAAAGAAGTTGTCATATTGAAGCCATGACAATATAAACTATCCAAAAATAGATATTAAGAAAAAAACATAAGAAGATAATTCTTGTATCAGATTTTGTTATTGTTGTTTCAAGAAGGAATAAATAGTATTTTTTTCAGTGGTTAGTAATTCTTAAAGCCTGCCATTTTCAAATGTTGATTAATTGATTAAGCACTAGGAAGAATAGCCTGTGTATTTGGTTTATGATCCAGCTTTGCTTGTTTTGGTGAATTCAGATCCCAGTCCTCTGAGCAAGGTACTCTGGGCTGGGCTGGCTCATGAGGTAATGTTAGGAAGTGACTGATGTCTGAGTAGGCATTTTAAGCCACACATAACTCAACCACTGTGGCTACCGCTATTTTTTCTTTATCACATAACACTAAGGTTTAATACTTGTCATTGAACACATGTATGTGTACATGCAATTTGAAGAGAATGTTCTATCATAATTATTCTCTAGATATTCAGTTTTTTTTTCATTTTTGGACTTTGGAACATTGAGTAATTTTTCATGCATAAAACAAGCACACAGTCCCTAGACTCACCCCACAAATTCCCCAGTGACAAATCAGGGGCCAGATTTACACTGGAAATTCATACAGTCTTTAACTCTTGCTGAATATTTATTTTAAGTCTAAGGATAACTTTATGACTCTGACTTAAGCTTGTCACCTGTCACTGGTGGGAAAAGATAGACTTTGTGTTTTTCCAGTACTTTAGGTAAAGCACTGCTAGTTGATACACAGCTGCTCCTCTGTTTACCTGGGGTTATGCCCCTACATGCCCACTCTAAGTTGAAAATATCATAATAAAATGCATTTAATATACCTAACCTACTAGTTTAATCTAGCCTTCTTTTAATGTGCTCAGAGAAAAATATCTAAAAACACTGGTAACACAGTGCGCTCAGCTATTGGCTATCTATCCTCACATCACGAGACTGACTGGGAGCTGTGGCATCACAAGACAGTGCTGTAGCACGTACAGGTAGCCTGGGAAAAGATCCAAATTCAAAACTTGAAGTACGTTTTCTATTGAATGCTTATCGTCTTTTGCACTATTGCGAAATTGAAAAAAGCTAAGTTGAGCTGCTTTAAGCTAGAGACTGTATTAAAAGAATAAACACTTCTTGATTATAAATTCTGAAAATTTCAATAAGTACAATGATGGCCTTTAGTACTGTGTACACATACACGCACACACAGAGTAATTATTTTTGGTTTTCCTCTGTAATGGGAAATGTTTTATAAAAATCTAGGAAAATATTGATGAATAAAGATACACAAATCGATGTATTTAGTTGAAATGATGGGAGTTTATAGAAGATAAAGACTTATCAAAGGAAATGTGCAGTAAAAAATTTTTTCAGTTTACTGAATGCTGATCGAATCTTAGAGTTTTCAAATTTCTGTTTTATCTTTTAAATGAGTTAGTATGTTTAAAGGTATTTGTCCATTAAAATGAATATTTTAAGGAAAATGATATATAAAATAACTGGTAGAATATATACTATTTAAAAGATGCAATATATATTTCCATGAAAGTATTCAATTAAAAAAATAACTAAACACGCACACAGATTTCTTTTTGGTTTTTCTCTGAGAAGTGTAAGATTTTGCATTCAGTGAAATCTCAGTTTTCTAGAGTGAGGAATTGACTGTACTGATGTCTACTAATCATTAAATCTTTCATGTTATACAGTTCACAGAGATCATATTTTATGATAGGAAATGAATTATCCTTGAATAGAAAATAGACAAAGCTCATAGCACATATTTCCTCATTCTTTGAAGAAATCATCTCATTATTTTTTCTTATTATTTTGTTGAGTTAGAATAGACAGTTAATCTTCTTCTTCTTCAGGCGCTGTCATACCAAATTGAGAAGATGCTTTGAAGCAAACTG
Organism: Pteronotus mesoamericanus; assembly: GCF_021234165.1. Taxonomy (NCBI): domain Eukaryota; kingdom Metazoa; phylum Chordata; class Mammalia; order Chiroptera; family Mormoopidae; genus Pteronotus; species Pteronotus mesoamericanus. The sequence goes on along the minus strand of NW_026555245.1, from coordinate 24,372,429 downwards.
TTTTTAATCATAGGTACCTTGGAACACTGATATTTTGCAGACCACTTTCTGTTTTCAGTTTATCTGAATGTCCATTTTTTACCACTTTGGATATACACTAGCTTGTGGTTAGTGGCATTCTTGCACTGGGAATGGGAGACTAGGGTCAGATTTTAATATATGTTTTCAAAATAAAAAAAATATGAATTTAAACTATATAAGAAAAAATTCTTTCTTTTCCCTTAATTTTTTCGGAGAAGGAACCTATAAACTTCTCTAAGATACAATACCAGTTCTAGGAAACTGTCCTTCTGAGTATTTTCACAGTGGAGCCATTTCATTTTCCCACTCAAAGCTAATTTTTAGAAGAATACCTGTTTTGTTACAGTTGGAAATCAGATGAGTATTGGGGAATGGCTTTAAAAATTTATTTTTATTTATCACCTTAGATTTTTATCCGTTTCCCACCACATATAAGAAGGGAGAGCCTCACAACTACAGATGCTTTTATTGTTAGCTGCCTAGGCCAAGTAATGTACCCCATGAATGTTCACTTAATACTGATTGATGATGCTCTCTATCCAAAACACTCTCAGGTTAAAACTGAGTGAGTACATAACATTCTCATCCAGCTGTAATTATGCTTCTGCAGTTTCCAGTGGATTCTCAGTACTACTGCTTACAGAACTGTGGCACTGTGAGCTAAAAAAGGTACATAAATAGTGGATGAGTAAGTAAAGAAATTCTGAATGAACTCAAACAAATATTAGACACAGAAATGTTTCCTAATAACATTCCTAGTAAGCACTATAATGTCAATCTGCTTTGTCATGTTTATGAATTTTGCTTGATGTTGGGCATTTAAATATATGTAAGTATTTCAACTGTTACATTGTATATTATCCTTGGATGATTTATGTCAGTAAAATTTGGCATTATTCCAACATAAAGGATTGGATAGTTTCTTTTGGATAAACACCTCCCTGTGCCTTCCTGCACTGAATACAACCACTCATGAAATACAGGCAGTACATCATTTCTATACAGCATTTTAGTACAGAATTATTATATATTTGGAATAGTACTTTACTATTATATGTAAGTCAATGTACTAATCCCTTTCAAACTATTAACTAACTATTTTATTCAGTGTGTCAGTTTTTTAATATCTTAAAAGCCATAATCATCTTTAATATCCATTCTAGATTATGAAATCTGTGCATTTTTTTCTGTTTCAATGTATGGTTTTAGATTATAATTTCCTGTCATCACAATTAAGAAAAAAGTACTTTATTAAGGAAGAAAAAACAAATAGCCTGTAGTTTTCTGTATTGTTAAGTAAACAATTGTGTAAATATTTTACTCTTTCAACTGGATGTTTTGTCACTTTGTAGCTAAAGTTTCAGTGATGTTTAAAGATGTAAGTTGAGACCAAAAAGTGATAACTGTCTTCATTCCTCCAGATTTGATAGCTATTTGTGAAATTTTTAAAATATTTTTCTTAATTAATTTTTAAAACTATAGTAGAAATATTTACTGTAAAAAACTTTTAAGAGATGAAATTACTTCTTCACCCTAATCCTCACTATCATTAATTACAGATTTTTCCTTTAGGATTGCTTTTTATACATGGAGATTTATACACACATCAGTGGGCCTCCATCCCTTCCTCCCTCCCTCCTTCCCCTTTCCCTCCCTCCCTCTTTTCCTTCCTCCCTCCCTTCCTTCCTTCCTTCCTTCCTTCCTTCCTTCCTTCCTTCCTTCCTTCCTTCCTTCCTTCCTTCCTCCTTGCCTTCCCTCAAATTAGATCATTCTATGAGTGTTTCTCAACTTGGGTTTTATGTTGGAATAACATGGCAAACTTTAAAAAAATACTGATGCCTGGGTCTCATTTTTGGAGAATTTGACTAAATTAGCCTTGGACATGGCCAGAGCATCAGAATTAAAATAATAATAATAATAATGTCCCTGGTAATTCTAATGTGTGTCCTAGTTCGAGATCCCTAGCATGTTTTCTCATTTAAGATAGATTGTGAGCACCCTTCCAGGACTAAAATATATGGTGTACCCTCACTGATGGACATTCAGATTATTTCAGACTTCTGTCATATAAACAAATGCTGCAGTAAATGTATGGGTATCTTTGGGTTCTTAGGTAAATTATCTGCAGGTAGAGTCCTATCAGAGAAAGTATCAGTTCAAAAAGTTCAGAGAAATAGTTTACCTAGCTTCCTTACTTGCATGATTGTTCACTTTGATTTAGTTTGATTTGAGGCATTGTCTGTTTTCTTTGTTCTTCAAGCTAGGGTCATACATATAACATACCAGAGTTTAAAGAAATCGTATATGTTATCTGCCTACATTTTCTCATCCAGTATAATAAAACTCTTGGTATAGTCAGCACGGATGATTATCCAACCTTTTCTCCACCAAGGGGGGCTGGAAGGCAGCTTCCATTGTTAGAGGGCCCCATGGTCATCTTTCCTTACACAAGGTTAAAGCTGCCTCTTCATAGCTTCAAGTCGTGCATTTTAATGGCCAGAAGGAACCATGGAAATTATTTTTGTTAACATCTTTCTTGTGTGAATGAAAAAAATGGGATCTGGGGGGAGCTATGTGACCCTACCCAATATACTACAATTGAAACATCATAATCTTGAGTTTGGAGACCAGGACATATTTTCTCACCCTTCCCTATGGCACCACAGCTTATCTTAGTACATATTTTAGTAGTGAGTTAGCTACTGCTGTGTAACAAACTATCCCAAATGTAATAGTTTAAGTTTATTATTTCACTATTTCTGTGAGTCAGGAATATGAGAGTGGCTGATAATTCTGATTTAGGTTCTGCCATGAAGTTACAGTCAAGGTTTTGGCCAGAGCTGCATTCATCTCAAAAGCGTCACTGGAGGCGGATTTGCTTTTAGGCTCACTCACGTGGCAGGACTCAGAACATCTGCTTCTAAGCTTACTCACAATGTTGCTGACAGGCCTCGTTTCCTCATCATGTGGGTCTTTCCATAGCCTTCCTGAGTGTTTTCAGATGGTATTTATCTTCCTTTAGAGAGGGTGATGGGGAGGGGTTGGCGGCGGGGGGGGAGATGAAGAGAGATAACTTGAGCATACACCAAGTTGGAATTTTCAGTCTTTTTATAACTTTGTCTTGAAAGAGTCATCATATTAGTTCTCCCATAATATGTTTGCTAGAAGCAAGACACAAAGCCTAGTTCACACTCAAGGGAAGTGAAATTATGCTCTACCTCTTGAGGGAAGGGGTATCAAAGAGTTTGGGCATATCTTTAAACCACCACAAGTGTTTAAACTTTACTTAGCATTTAGTATATGGTGATAGTCACACTTTTAGCTCAAAGGATATTTTATTTTATTTCCTGACACTAAAAGGAAGCTAGATAATCATTTTATCATCTCCACATGACTCAGACTTATATATAAAATTTATATGGTAGCTTGATAATATCTTAGAGTTTGCCTAGTTATGAATAGCAGATAATACAAGAACCAAGAATTTTAATCTGTGTATCCTCATGCCCAGTCATGAGATGTGTTTAATCATTAAATGATTATATGTTAATTTATTCATCACATGACCCCTGTCTTCACCAAACAGCCCATTATTTTGAGTATTTTTAGTGTCAGATCCATGATCCCTAAAATCTTAATGCCTAAAATCCAGATGTTTTTAATCTCTAAACTCTCAGGATGTTACTGGGAACATAAGGTAAATGCCTTGAAGCAAAACAATAATGTGTTTTTAATGAAGAGGACTTTTTATACTGCTGATCTCTGAATCAAGAGTTTGCCTCTCTTACTATAGCCTTTTCATACCACCCTTTGTAATGAAACATATGGCTTACATCACAGTAAAATCTGTAGAATAGGAAGAAGAAAAAGCATGCTTCACATATGTGCCATGTCTAATGTAATGCCTTACACCCAGCAAACTTCAGTCCTGAAATAATTAGAGTAATAGAGTGTTTCTAATTTGTTTTAAATACTGTAAATGGTTTCATATTTCAAGTAATTAACACTCCCTTTACTTTTAATATTTGCATTTCATTATTGAGAAACAATCCCCCAATAATTTTTAATGAACCCTCAAAACTGTGACATTTAGAAAGCATTAGCTATCACAAAATAAATTATCAAGAAAAATTGTTCAGCTTTGAATTTACTATACTTAGTGAGCTGAAGAGAAGGAATTTAATAAAAGAAAATGTGTTTTGTGCTATTTCATGAAGTGTGTATGATTACTTTCATTTGTGTTTGTGATCCTGTTTTTCAGTGGGACAATTTCGTTAGAGTGGTAACTATCATCTCCCTTAAAAAAAAGTCTGCCCTCAAAAATATAAACATTCCAAAAAAGAGATTGTGCTTACTTTTTGTCTTTAAAGTGGAGTTTATTTTGGTGGGTTTTTTTTTCCCCTGTAACCACTATTTACATGGTAAATGCAAATAACTTTTAAATTTGCAACTTGGAAACAATGTACTAGCCAAAGCACTGAGAACTTAAATGTGGCGTATTAATTGCCTGTTGCTGTTGTAACAAATTACCACAAAACTTGGTGGCTTTAAAACAATAGAAGGTTATTCCTTTACAGTTATAGAAGCCAGAAATCTGAAATCCTTTTTACTGGGCTGCCAATTTTTTAACTTTTTGGAACAACCCCTTCTCTGAAGTGTGCTGTTCCGCCTTTTCTTTTTTCTTTCTTTTTTTTTTTTACAATAAGTGTTATTTATAGCAATGCATTATATTATCTGTTATGTATTTATAATAGATATATTATCTATTACATATTTATAGTAGATATATATTACAGCATAATTGTTGTCATTATTACTTATAACTGAAGTCCTGTATTTTGACTGTAGTACAATCTACTATCTTGAATGTAACAAGTAAGAACAGAGAGAAAGAATCTTTTCTACTCTAGAGCTTACCTAGCTTGAAGCCATCTTTGTTTGGCAGAATATCTAGGAAGCCTGATTGTTTGGTGCCTTCTGTGGGAGTCAGGGTCCCTCTCTGGACCTGGATCCTGCGCACACCTGGGGCCTCGAGTTGGTGGTTAGTCATGGAGGCCCACTGGACAGCCTGCAGAACTATCTGGGCAGTCCAGTATCACCCTGGATAGGACCTCTGCCTCATGCTTGAGGTTGTTCAGTGGGTGTGGCAAAGTCCAATGACCCTTTGTTCCATGGCATTCTGTATATTTTCTCACCACTGACAGGCAAGTTGTTTGGGAAAGATTTGTTTTGGATCACTTATATGTAGCTATATATCTGGGTATCGTAAAATTCTTTCCCTGCCATAAAGAGAGACATTTTTCCTATGGGTTAACTGGAACAAAGGAGATGGAGAAAGAGCTTTTAATTTCAAGGGTCAGAAGTTAGGAGAGAAACCATAAATATCTCTTTTCCTGAGCACTCATCATGTGGTAGCAGGCTATCAGTTTTGGACAAGGTTTTTTGTTGAAGAAGCCTGTTTACCTGGTGACGTTATAAGTTAGTCTGTATTCCTTTCTCTCTTCTATGCCAGAAAGATGCCATTGAGGAGCAAATTATTTATTAAATAATGTCATTAAAGAAAATTACAGGATTTGAATTAATTATAAAAATAATAAAGAATTTATGGAAAGGAGCAATTATTATTATCGTTATTATTTTGGTTGTAAAACCGTGTGCTCTCAATATAGCTGATTTTTCAGAGAGTTTAAGAATTTCGATAAAGGTAATATATGCAATTTTACTGATACAATCCTAACAAGACTAGTGATCATTTTGTATTCTTAGCAGAAAAAAAATGGTACAAAAGTCACTCTTATTTTAGTGTTTAGACTTGCATCTCTCTTGCTGCAATAAAGATTTGAAATGATTCAATTCTAGTGAATGCCAAACACAGAATATTGAGAATAACACCGATATATTTAATTCAGTGGGGAAATCATTCCTATAGAATTTTTGTTATAAAGATATACACAACATAAAGATTTATGTATATTATAAAGAAAATATATTATAAAAAGAATGAGTATATACGTTCATAGAATCTATATCATAAAAAGTGTGTGTAAATATACATATATTTCCTAAGCTTCTATAGCTCAGGACATTTAAACAGATTTAGGCATCAGCCTTATTTATCCTACCCACTTTTATTTAGTTTTTTAACCCAGTAGGCATTTTTAATGTACCTAAACTGCGCACCTGAATTTATCTGACCCTCTGCGATTCTGTTAATGGTGCCTTTGGGGCTGTACTGACAGCTCTGCAGCGAAGCGAGAGACAATGGACCACGTTCCCACTCTGAGTCCGCTTGGCAAGTGTATCTAAAATTCCAACTTTTTGTGATCTCATTTTCCTTCTTCCACTAAAATGGTAGAACTTAGTGACCTTTGAATTATTTCTTTTCTTTGATAGACCCTGCATCTTTTCATTTACGTTCCTTGCACCATGATTTTTTTAAATTAAACTTTATTTTTCAGTGGCAGCCTGCATTATTTTGTATTAGTTTCAGGTGGACAGTGTAATGGTTAGACAGTCATATACTTTACAAAGTGTTCCCCGTGATGTTTCCAGTACCCATCTGACACCATGCATAATTATTACAATAGTATTGACTATATTCCCTATGCTGTGCATTGCAATCTTGTGAATGTTTTGTAACTACCTATTTGAACTTATTAACCCCTTCACCTTTTTCATCCAGACCCCCAATTCCTCTTCTCTTCTGGCAAACTAAGTCTGTTCTCTGTCTCTATGAATCTGTATCTGTTTGGTTGATTTGTTTATTTTGTTCTTTGGATTCCACATATAAGCGAAATCATGTGGTATTGTGGTATTTGTCTTTCTTTATCTGAATTATTTGACTTAGCATACTACTCTCTAGGTCCATCCATGCTCTGGCAAATGGTAATATCTCATTCATTTTTTATGTCAGAGTAATATTCCATTTTATATATGTATTATACTGCCACTGTTTTATCCACACTTCTGTTGATGGGCACTTGGGTTGCTTCCATAGGCTATTATAAATAATGCTGCAGTGAACACAGGGGTGCATATATTTATTTGAGTTAGGACTTTGGGTTTCTGTGGATATGCTGACAAGTGGGATTGCTGGGTCATAAGGCAGTTCCATAATTTAGTTTTTGAGGAAACTCCATCCTGTTTTCCACAGTGCCTGCACCAGGCTACATTCCCACCAACAGTGTACAAAAGTTCTCTTTTCCCCACATCCTCTCTAACACTTGTTTGTTGATTTATTGATGCTAGCCATTTTGACAGGTGTGAGGTGATATCCCGTGTTTTTAATTTGCTTTTCTCTGGTGATGTGACCTTGAGCATGTTTTCATATACCTACTGACCACTTTGTATGTCCTCTTTGGAGAAGTGTCATTTCAGGTCCTCTGACCATTTTTAAATTGGGTTGTTTATTTTTCCTGGTGGTGAATTGTATGATTTCTTTATAAATTTTGGATATTAACTACTATTGGATGTGACATTAGCCAGTATCTTCTCTCATTAAATAGTCTTTTAATTTTGCTGGTGCTTTCCTTCGCTATGCAAAAATTTTTAACTTGATATAGTTCCATTTTTAATTTTTTCTTGTGTTTCCATTGCCCAAGAAGATATATCAGAAAAAATGTTGTTATAAAAAATGTTTAATAATTGTACTGCCTATCTTTTCTTCTAGTAGGTGTAGGATTTTGAGTCTAAGATTTAAGTCTCTAATCAATTTTGAGTTTATTTTTGTATATGGTGTAAGAAGGTAGTCTAGTTTTATTTTTTTCATGTACCTGTCCAGTTTTCCCAGCATTATTTATTGAAACAGCTATCTTACCTCATTCTATGATCTTGATCCTTAGTTATGTATTGAATGACCTTGTAGGCATGGGGATATTTCTGGGCTCTCTGTTGTGTTCCTTTGTTCTCTGTGTCTGTTCTTATGCCTGTACTATGCTGTTTTGATTAATATACCCTTGTAATATTGTTTGATATCATATGGTATGATACCTCAGACTTTGTCCTTTTTTCTCAAGATTGTTGTGGCTATTAGGGTTTTCTTATGTTTCCATGTAAATTTTTGGATTATCTGTTCCTGTTCTGTAAAAGTGCCATTGGTATTTTAATTGGAATTGCATTGAATCCATAGATTATTTTGGGTACTGTGAACATTTTAATGATGCTAATTCTTCCTATCTATCAACATGGTATATACTTATATTTTACTTATGTCTTCTTCAGTTTCTTTCTTCAGTGTATTATAATTTTCCATGTACAGGTCTTTTACTTCCTTGGTTAAATTTATTCGTAGGTATTTTTTATGCAGTTGTAAATAGGGATTGTTTTCTTAGTTTCTCTTTCTGTTAGGTCATTATTACTGTATTAAAATAGAAGCAATTTCTGTATATTTATTGTATCCTGCTATTTGGCTGAATTAACTTATCAGTACTGGTAGTTTTTTTATTAATCTTTAGGATTCTCTATATACAGTATCATGTCATCTGCAAATAATGAGTTTCACTTCTTCCTTTCATTTTGGATACCTTTTATTTCTTTTTCTTGTCTGATTGCTGTGGCTAGGACTTTTAGTACTATGTTGAGTGGTAACAATGGACATCTCTGTCTTGTTCCAGATCTTAAGGGAAATGTTTTAGCTTTCCTCTCAAGTATGATGTTTGCTGCGGTTTGCCATATATGGCCTTTATTATATTGATGTATGTTGCCTCTATAGACACTCTGCTGAGAGTGTTTTATATACTTCATCATAAATTAGGGTGTTGGATTTTGTCAAATGCTTTTTTTCTGCATCTATTGATATGATCATATAATTTTTATCCTTCATTTTGTTTATATGATGTGTCCTGTTAATTGATTTGAGGATATTGTAGCAACCTTGAGTCCCAGGAAATAATCCCACTTGATCATTGTGTACAATCTTCTTAATGTATTGCTGGATTTGGTTTGCTTATATTTAGTTGAGAAGTTTTACATCTGTGTTAATCAGGAATATTGCCCTGTCATTTTCTTTCCTTGTAGTGTCTTTATGTGGTTTTGGAATTACGGCAAGACTGGCCTTGTAAAATGAGCTTGAAAGTCTTCCTTCCTCTTGAATTTTTTGGTCTACTTTGAGAAGGATAGGTGTTAATTTTTTGAATGTTTGGTAAAATTCACGAGAGAAGCCATCTGGTCCAGGTCTTCATTGGCTCATAGTTTTTTTTATTACTGCTTCAATTTCATTAGTTGTAATAATTCTATTCAGATTTTCTGATTCTTCCTGATACAGTTTTGGAACACTGTATATTTCTAGGAATTTATCAATTTCGCCTAGGTTGTCCAATATGTTGACATATAGTTGTTTGTAATATTTTCTTATAATCCTTTGTATTTCAATATATTCTGCTGCTTTGGAGTGAAATGCGCTGGAAACAATTTACTCCATCTGTTTTAGTGTATTATTTAAAGCCACTTTTTCTTTGTTGATTTTCTGTCTGGAAGGATCTATCCTTTGATGTCAATGATGTGTTAAAATCCTCAGTATGATTGTATTACTGTCAGTCTCTCCCTTTATGTTTATCAAGATTTACTTTATTATTTAGGTGCTCCTGTGTTGGGTGTATAGAAGTATACAACCATTATCTCCTTTTCCTGGATCAATCCCTTTATTATTATGTAATGTCTCTGTTATTTTAGCCTTTGTTTTAAAGCTTTTTTGTCCAATATAAATATTGCTACCCAAGCTTTTTTTTTCTTTTTTCCATTTGCAAGAAATATCTTTTTTATTCCCCTCTACTAACAGTCTATGTGTGTCTTTTGTTCTGAGGAGGGTCTGTTGTAGACAGCAAATATGTGGGTCTTGTGTACTTATCCATTCAGCTCCCGAGTATATTTTTGTTGGTGGTGGTTATTCATTTTAGAGGCAGAGAATGAGAGAGTGAGAGAAAGAAAAAGAGTTTGGTGTTCAATTTATTTCATTGATTGCTTCTTGTATGTGCACTGACCAGAGATCAAACCTGCATTCGTGACATATTGGATGACATTTTATACAACTAACTTACCTGGTCATGACCCAGCTACCCTATGTCTTTTAATTGGGGAGTTTAATCCATTTGTATTTAATGTGATTATTAATAGGTACACATTTATTGCCATTTTGTGTTCTTGTTTTTTCTTATTTAAAAAAGTTTAACATTTGTTGTAATGTTGTTAATGAACTTATTTAGCTTTTTCTCGTCTGGTAAGCTCTTCATTTCTCCTTCAATTTTAGATGGTAGCCTTGCTGTGAAAAGTCTTGGTTTTTATCACTTTGAATATTTCATGCCAGTCTGTTCTGGCCTGAGATGTTTGTGTTGAGGAATCAACTGACAGTCTTATAGGAGCTCCCTTGTAGGTAACTGTCTTTCTCTTGCTGTTTTTAAGATTCTCTTTTGTTCTTTCACCTTTACCATTTTAAATATGTTATGTCTTGGTGTTTGTGTCTTTGGGTCGATCTTATTTGGGGCTTTCTGTGCTTCCTGGACTTTTATGTCTATTTTTTTTTCCAGGTTAGGGGAGTGTTCAGTTATTATTTCTTAAAATAGGTCTTCAACCTCTTGTTCTCTCCCTTCTATTTCTTGTACCCTTATGATGTAGATATTGTTACGCTTGACAACATCCCAGAGGTCCCTTAGACTGTCTTCATCTTTTTAAATTCTGGATGCTTCTGCTGGGTATGTATGGGAGGGGCCAAGCTACAAATTAATGCCAACTTCTACCAGTATTCAGACTGGGAGAAGGTCAGCAAAAGGCTCAAGTCACTCCAAGATCTTCTTCTGTTTGCTGCCTGCCTGATGGCTCAGTAAATGAAATATGCATATCTGGCAGTATGCAAGTTGTGTGAGTAGGTTCTAAGTAAGTCACCAGGTAGGGGCAAGTGGTGTTCACCAGTAGTGTTCACACAGTCAAACTTGGTGAACATTCCTGGCCTGAGGCCTCTGAGCAAAAGTCTCAGGCTACATCAAGGCCAGTTGCTACCGGTCTGGAGCCTGTGGACCTTTGAGGTGGGATGGGGTATTGGAGTTGTCAGGGTGAAGGCAGTAGAGTTCATCAGACTAAAACAGATTAAGATTTGCCCATGTGTTGAAATTATTCTGCATGGAAATGATGGTTCTGGTTAGCGGTGTGAGGGGAAAATGGTCTTCACCTTAACACCACAAAACTTAGTCTCCCCCTGTGCATCTCCAACACCTGGAGTCTGCCCAGACCTCCTCAAGAGCCTTCCAAGAAAGGCTGGAAGAAAGTGGACCAGGTTGGCCACAGCCAGAAGACTTCTCCTCAGGACATCGGCTTTGCAGGTCAGGGTCAAAGAAGTTAGGAGGGAGGGGCTATTGAATTCCCCTAGGCAGATGCCATGAAGAATGGAGTGCTCAGCCCAGGAAAGATGGTGTCTTTGGGCAGAGTGGGAGATGGACTCACCACAGGGAACTTGGAAGCTGTCCCTCCAGCCCTCTCCCTGTATATTCTAGTTGTCTCTGACCTGCCATCCCTCGGCTGGAGCTGGGGATGGGTGCCGGCAAACAAAGTTTGCGTGCTGGCCTTTTAAGAGGGCATCTGGTTTTCTACCAGACCCCTCAAACTCCTCTCCCCCTCCCCTTATCTCTCTCATGTGGGTGGCTCTTCCTTGCTCTGTTGCTCGGGGCTGGGGAGCCCAGCCTGGGGTTGAGCCTCCTTGCTCCCTGGGGGAACCTTTGCATCTGCAGATTCTGTACTGCCTTACGAGCATGCAGGGTCAGCCCTTTTTACATCTCTGTCCTTCCTACCAGTCCGGATGTGGCGGCTTCTGTATTACTTGGTTATAAGACTTCTCTTCAGCTAGTCGTCAGTTGGTTATTCAGGTTGATCTATAATTTAGTTGTAACTCCACTTTGGTCCTGGGAGGAGGTCAGTGTACCTTCCACCTACCCCACCGCCCTCTTGCTTCCCCTGCCATCTGTGTATCTTCTGTGGTGAGGTATCTTTTCAGAGCTTATGCCCATTTTTTAATTGGGCTGCTTGTTTTCTTATTGTTGAGGATTAATTTTTTTATTATGTATTTGGATACCAGTTCTTTATCAGAGATGTGTTTGGAAACACTGTCTCTGAGTCTGTGGCTTATCTTAAAATCTGTTAGAAGACTGTCATCCACAGAACTGTCCTCCTCTCCCCTCTTCTGTTTTCTCTGCCCTCAGGGGCTTCTTTCTCTTCCTCCAGGAAGAGCCTGGTGATACCTCTAGGACCTGTGCTCTCTGTTTGGAGGAGGGGTCCCATTTCTGGGCAGATGAAAGAGATGTCACTGACTGTGGTCTCATGTGGCTGCCTCACACCAAGTGGACTCACCAGACCTGACTTTGAAGGAGATGAGGATTCTCTCTCCCTCATCCCCACTGAGCAGAGCCCCCGACACAGGAGCTGAATGTGCTGGGTATGTGGGCGGGGTCACAGCTGGAGGACCCGTGTGGTGTACAGGTGCTGGGGCCTGCCCCAAGGCCTTGAGCCTGATGTCCTGAGCCTCTGTCACTTTCTCTGAGGCCCCTTTTGAGGTCCCTTCTGCTCACACAAGTTCAAGTGGGGCACGCTATTGTTACTGGACACTTCACCTGGATGGAGCACCTCCATGGTGATCCATGTGACTGGCAGAGCCTCCCTACGTCTGCTTTGTTCTTAGGGGGGAAGGGGCTCTGCGCTGGGAAGCCGGGGAGCAGGCCAGGATGTGCAGGCCCACGCTCTCCTGTGTGCTAGATGGCAGGGCCAGGGCACTCAGCGCAGGTGAATTATGGAGTAGGGTTGGACTGGTGTGGGCTAGGGGTGGCAGTAAGGGACAGAACATGCGACAGGTCATGGGGCAGGGCAGAGGCAGGATGGATGGGACCTTGTAGCTGGGCATGTCACACCCAGGTACCTTCATCTCCTCCACTCCAGCCCCTCCTCCTCCCTCCCTCCCTGAGGTATTGGCCCCAGGTCTCCACATGCCTGCTTTTAAAAACAAGGCTCAAAGTGGACAAGGTGACTTCAGACGTAGGGAACTGCCCCAACACTTTAAAAGCATGTTTACTTACATTAGACCAAGAATGTACACTTCTAGAGGCATGTTCTAAGTATAAAAAGGTTTATGGACACTGATGTTCCCTTAGCACAATGATGGGAATGAAAAATTGGAAATGGCTCATGTTCTACACAATAGGCGCTCCAGGAATTCTGACGTGGGTTTACAGAAAGTGCCAAGGACGAAGAGGGCTTACTGGCAGTTTCCACTCACATGGAAGTGAGGTTCCAGAAGGGCACATGCCTAGGAATCCTCCTGGCACAGCATCCACAAGTGCACAGGTGCCCACACACATACATGAGCATGGGAACACAGGAGCATACCGGCGCGCATGCTGACACAATGTGCGCACACAGGGAAAGGACTGGAGTGGTGAGCAGCCCTGTTGGGGCTCTTCCCACTGGATGGACGTTGTTCTTTACTTGGTTCTGAATTGCTCTAGAATTTATTATTGCATTATAATATTTTTCTTGCCCTACGCTCTTTATAAATAAAAACGAATTATGTTCTTTACTGCGTAGATGAGTGATAAATGGGTAACACTGAACATATGACTTTAATATTTTTAGAACTATCAAAGTCACACATGCATTATAAAAAATTTAGACATCACTCCAAGGAAAAGATAAGGGATTTGCGAGTCTCACTTCAGAGGTGACCATCATCTGTGGCCTGGTGGGTGTCTTGCAGGCTCCGCCTCTTTCTCTCTGTTGGTTTGTCTCTGTCACATGCAGACTCATTTTCACAAATGCATGTCTGCCTGTTGAAATCACACGTATACGGTCTAACAGGCGGGATCCTGGAGGCACACAGCTGATCCATGTGTCTCACATGAGAGGACCCCTGAGGTCTTTATCTGTCAGCATGTAGAGATCCCTGCACCCACTTCAGCAGCTGCTCAATTTCCCTCATGCATGTGGACCAGGATTGGTGGATCCCATTCCCTCTCCATGGACTTTAGTGTTTTTTTGCAGTTCCCATATATTTGATTAATGCTCTGATTGCATCTTTGAACAATTGTGCAAGAATTTCTGTGGTGTATCCTCCTAGGATGAGCACTGCCAGGTGAAGTTGTGCACCTGTAAAATTTGACAGGTCCTGCACACTGCTGTCCCGGAGGAGGGTCCTTTCCCCCTTTTCTCCCCAGGGGATCCACTGGGGCCTCTGCTACCTCATATTGTCCTCAGAGCTGGTTGCCACCAGACCTAAAGCCTGCAGTCTGACGGTGACAGTGCTCTTTTCCCAGTGTTCACAGTGCTTGTGTCCCCATCGGGAAGGTCAGGCATCTCCGCATGTAGAGGCATGTGCACTGCCTCTTGTTGGAAGTGCATGTGCTTGCCCTGTGTCCCTTTAGAAAACACTGACTTTGGAGATTTGTCTGCACCATAGCGATGCTAAGCCTTTCTCTGTTTGTTTCTATGTGTTGGGGAGAGCTGCTGTGTATCTCAGGCTGGGTAGAGTAGCCTAATGTAGTAGGTGTCCTGTGGCACAGCTTCCCCTGTTACCCAAGCTGGGTACTTGGGGTGTGCCTACTATGGGGGCTGTGTACACACTCCTGTTGCAGATGAGCCTTGATTTGTGTTGGCATGTCCAAGGTCAGCCACTATCTGTGTTCTGTCTGGAGTCATACATTGTAAGCTACAGAGTGAGATGTACATAGCTGCTACTTGTGCTGCCCTTGGAGATGCTCAGACGAGGCCAGGCTGTGATCTGAGGCTGGCTGCTGCTAGCGTCAGGCCTAGGAACTATTTAGCAAATATTGTGGCACTTGCTGAAGCCAGATGCTGCTTGTTTGAGAGAATTTTAGGACGATCTAAAGCATGGCCAACACAAGCCATTCATATGGAAAAGCCACTAGAAACAGCTTTGGTGGGCTTGGATGTTGGGTGTGGCAGGGTCTCAAGGGCAGGGTAGACCAAGTGAGCCAGGTTGATGGAGTCTCAGTTATGGCGCCCACCTGCTGGCTCTGGTTCTGTGGCTCTGTGGCTCTGTGGCTCTGTGGAGGGATGCCGCAGAAAAGGTACAGTGGCCTCTGCCAGAATTTCTGTCTGGGCGAAGGCTGCCCTCCAGCTCTTGCACTGATGCTGGACAATTCAGTCCCTCCCTGTATGTCTTTGGTGACTTTCAATCTGCTGTCCTTGTGCTGGAGCTCAGAGGAATTGAGTATGAATAAATCTGTGTGCAGGCCCTTTAAGAGGAACTGCCAGGGAGTCGAGCATTTTCTGTCTTACACAGCCTCCACCCTCACTGGTTTTACAGCCAGACATTATGGGGACCTACTTTCGTGGCACTGGAGCCCTGGCGTGGGGGGCCTGGTGTGGGGCTGGGACCCTTTGCTCCTGAGCTGTCCCTCCTGATTTTTATCCATCACATGTGGGTGTGGGACCTTCCTGTTTTTCATCTCTGCCACTCCTACCAAACTCTATGTAGTTTCTTTAATTCCATAGTGGAAGGACTTCCATTCAGCTCGATTTCTGATGGTTCTGAGTGATGGTTGTTCTATAGTTCAGTTGTAATTTTGATGTGGTTGTGCAGAGTCAAGCCATGTTTACCTACATGAGCATCTTGACAGGAAGTCCTGCAATGTATTGGTTTAAATAGAGAAATATATTTAAACTGAGCAATGCATGTATAGTATGTTATATAGTGTGTAATCTAAAAGTTTCTTTTTTATTGTGTTTAGTTTTTATGCTGTTATGGTTGACCCTTTAGCTTGTCTTCTGTCTTTCCAGATTTCTGTATTTTGGTCGTTTTTGTTTCGGACACTGGCCTGACTGACTGTTTGGCCCTGGAGTCCCACTTGGCACAGCAGTCTCTACCACGAGATTACGCACACACTTACTGAAAGGGCTTCTTTTTTCTGATGTCTAATCTATCTGGGGGTTCCCTTTCAAATGACAAAAACAAACAAAAATATGTGAGCAAACACAAAAAGGCATCTATTATCAGATTCCTTTTATAGGAAATGCCCAGAAAAGGTAAAGGCGCAGAGGCAGAAAGCAGATTACGGACTGCCAGAGGCTTGAGGAGTGGGAAGTGAGTACTTCCGCTGTAGGGCTTCCTTTTGCGGTGATGGAACATCCTGAGACTAGGTAGTGAGGGTGATGCCTGCACAGCATCGTGAATGTACGTCATGCCCAGGAATGGCACAATGTACAATATAAACAGTATCTTTTATTTATTACTTAAAATGAATCCCACCGTGGAGAACAGGAAAATATGACAATTAAAGAAAATAAAAAAGTAGGAGAGGGGGTAAAACAAATTCTCCTGGTGGGTGAGGAAGAACAAGTTCAACAGGCGGCCTGAGAGCTGGCCCTGATGCATCTTCCCAAGGCAGCTCCTTCTCTGTGGCAGGAGCCAGGGCAGGTTTGAGGGAGGGCTCCTCAGGCAGGGGAGGTGGAGCCTCAGTCAGCTCAGAAGATGCTGCACAGTTGGTCTCCGGCTCCAGAGATACAGCTGGAGTGGTGGCTGGCGGTGGCACAACCTCTGAAGGTGGACACCCCTCCAGGTCTGGAGCTGCCTACTGGTCTGCACCTGCATCGGGCTTCTCGGGATGTAAGACAGGTGTTACAGCAGGAGTCAGCTCTGCCTCTTGGGCTGGTGCTAGAATTGTGAGAGGAGAAACGATCATCCATGTGCCTGCGTTTCTGTGTGTTCCCCGAATACAGGACACAGACAGAGCCCAGGACCCACCCCAGGACGTCCTCTCCACGGGCAGTCGGCACACGGGTGGTCTGAGGCCCGTCTTCACTCCTGCCCATCCTCGGCTGGTGCTCCCTGGGTGTCAAGCACCCACCCCTCCCCTCAAGCTCCGACTTACCTCCCCCCTATCCCACCCCACCGCCCCCAACTTCTTACCCTTGGTTTCTTCCTCCTTAGGCTCTAGGTCCTGCCCTACGTGAACCCCTTTACACATACACTCAAACATAGGGAGGGGACATAGGGCTGCTCAGGTGAGATGGGAGTGGTGGCCTGACCTGAACAAAAAACGCCTAAGCTTCCCTGTGTTACCTCTGGGCCCCAGCATGAACGTGGCCATTAGTATCTGGGCTGAGAATGGACCCAGTGGTGGCCCTGGTGGAACATAGTATCATTCCTGCCTCTTTTGAGGCCAAGGCCTGGGGAGAGGGGCAGACAACAAGAAAATACCCATCCATGCAAATGTCTTCAGCTCGGTGAGCTGGGTAGGGGCAGTTTTTGAATGTAACTGCCTTGTTACCAGGGTTCCAAGTTCTGTTGGGCTGTTATCAGGAAGTGAGGTCACTGCTCTTGTCAAGAAGTGAGGTCATTGTTCTTGTGTGAGGAGATGCTAGAGGCAGAGCTCTGCTAGTGCTGTAGGCTAGTGCTGTGCAATTTTCTATAGAAATCTTGTCAACTTTGGTTACATGTGTTCTAGATTTTTGAGATAGTTTTGATGTGAAAGCACATTAAAAATGTTTATTTTTTATTGTTTCGAGTAATACAGGCAAGTGTATTTAGCAACCTTGTTAAATCAGTTATTAATTTTAGTAATCAGCATACCTTCACTTTTTCACACATTCTAGTAAGAGGTCAGGTTGACTAGCTCCTATCCAAGGACAGATGCACAGACATGCTGTCAGGAATTGTCCTGAGGAGCACACAGGGACTGCTCAAAATGTCTTTCCTTCAAAAAGTTTGAGTGAAAACTTCCCTGCTTTTAGATCATTAACCTAACTTGAACTGTGGGCTTCATCCCTGGGCAGAAACCACTTAAGGAAAACAGCATCTGTGGAGATAAAATATGCTAACTACTACCTGTCAGTACACTTGGTGAGATCAACTGAGATCTCAGACACTTACGTCACTTCAATTATACCACCAGGAAGAAACATCATGCAGTGTGGTTTTAGCCAATGGTTAAAGACTTTTAGAACAGTTTCACTCCGTGCTACATGTAAGAAAATATTTGTAATTGAAACAAGGGGCAAAGAGGCATAAAAAGTTTCAGTTTACTGACTTTCTTAAATCACAGAACACTACACTACTTAAAAAATCAGAAAGTTAACGGCAACAATTTTACTAGTTGATTCCTGTCAAGAGGACGACATTAATACAGATGCAGCCATAAGAAGCCATGTTGCCTGAATATTTAAAGTGGGGAAAGGGACTAAAGAACACATACGTTTAAAAAATTTTATTTTTAAGTGGCTGAGATAAATATTTAAACCCTCTATGTCATTTACCTTTGTCTGTATACGAGACCTTCTAAAAACTTAGTAACTTAAACCAACATGCATTTATTTACCTCACAGTTCTCTGGGTTGGCAGTCGGGGCTGGGCTCAGCCAGGGGGTTCTGCTGCTGTGGGCCATGCCCGGCTGATCTTTGTTGGACTCGTTCTTGGGTTTGTGGTTAGCTGCCAGTTGTTTGGGGAATGAGTGGTCTAAGGTGGCTTAGCTGGGTCCTTCGTCCCTTTTCCACATGGTCTCTCATCTGCCACCAGGCTGGCTTGGGCTTATTCAAATGCTGGTGGTGACAGGGGACCCAAGGTCAGTAAGTGGAAGAGAGAACATGCAGAAGCTGGTTCCTGAGGTTTCCTGGGTTCCTTGAGGATCCTGTCAGAACACATACAACATGGTTTCTGCTCTATGCTGTTGCCCAAGGTAAGTGGCAAGGCCAAGCAGAGGGGGAAATAGACTCTTTCTGAGGTGCAGAGTAAGATGGCATTATTTGGTCACCTTCTAATATTACCCGCCCCCCCCCCCCATGCAACAAACTGTAGTGCTTTATAATTTACTTTTAAAACAGAGGTTAAATACTGGTATTTTAAATCTATTTAGCTAACTAATGAGAAGAAGTAAGGAATTAAATGACTTCATGTTGGGGTGTTAAAAGCCTTGCTTTACTAATGGACGAAATCCTGGAGTGAAGACTAAGGGATGAAATGTAAAAGATAACTAAGACTGAAAAGCTAATTTTGGAAGCTAGCCAGCAATTGACTCACAGCAGGACCCAGCTTCTAAATCCTGAAAGAAAGGATTTTTGAGTTATTGGCGAGGCCATTTTTTTCTAATAGTCTGAATGCCAGTGTTCTATTGGGTATTAGTATCACTGCTAACATTACAAGGTTTAAAAGGGTCAGAACAAGACTTTGATGTGCCAAACTTAAGAAACTTTTTCTTTAAACGTGTGTGTAGAAAGCCTATCCGGGATCAGAGATTTAAAAGTATGACCACAGAGAACTGGTATTCCCAACGTTTCTTTGTACATGAAAGCAGATTTTCCCCCCCCTTAGTTTTCAGGAACGCAAATGAGAACTAACATCGGGTACTTACTTTTCAAGTACAAATTCTAAAGTGTGTTAAACTTCTGTGGGAGAGCCCTGGGATAAAAAAAGAAAATTCATTCTGTGTTCTAGGGCCTGTTGCAATATAGGAATAGAAAATGGCAGTTTAAAACATTAAAAAGCAACACATTATTTCTGATTGATTTAAACAAATTCGAGAAGGGGAAATGGCCATAGGATTCCTGAAAAGTGAAACTGAGAGACTCTCATAAATGGTTGAGGACTTCACAATGGAGAACGATGGTCAGATCCAAATAGGTAGATTGGAAGTCTCTTACAGAGACTTGGAGCAGAGACTTGACCCCCAACCTAAAGCCTCCCTCAGTACTTTATTTCCTTTCTAGCACTACTAGTTAACTTTTTTTTTTTTTTTTGTAAATAACTTGTATTTTTCTGTCTCCTTACGCTAGACTGTATCAGGGACCCTGTTGTTTTGTACATGCCAGGTCTCCTGTAACTGTCACTGTGCCTGATATTCGCAGAGTCCTGGCCAGTGGGCTCAGTTGGTTGGAGCGTCGACCCATAACTGAAAGGTTGCGGGTTTGATCCTGGTATAATCCCTCGTATGGGCTCATATGGGAAGCAGCCAGTCGATATTTCTCTCCCACATCAGTGTTCTTATCTATCCCTTCTTCTCTCTCTAAAAAGCAATGAAAAAATGTCCTTGGGTGAGGATAAAAAAAAAAGTGTTCATGGAGCAAAAGAATGAAGGAATTCATTATTAAAACAAAACCACAATTGATGTGTCGTTATTGTATCTTAGTGTAGATTGTTTACAATTATAAAATGAGGGCATTGTATGCAAATCTCAAAAACACAACGTCTTTTCTCTTCTGTGTGTTACATCATGCTGACATTAGCTGTCACATAGAGTCTTTTACATTTGGTGATTATAGCATGTGTTTAACTCCAGAAGGGGGTTGGTGGGAAATGCTTTCCTTTTATCTGTTGTCACCTGGAATATATGTGAAAAAAATCCAAATTGTAGAATAACTAGGACAGCAGACTTCCAATGATTTGTGTGGCCTAGGAAAAACTTATGGAACATCTACTTCTGTTTATTTTCATCTCATTTTTAAAAATTCCTAAGTGTGTATGTTTGGTAATATGTTTAGTTCATTAATTACATGGTAGATGTCTATATAAATGCATGATTTCACATGTATTTTATAACATGCACCATGCTTCTGTATGACATGTGTGCACCGTATTTATGTATGGGATGTATCCACCAAGGTAAACTTTGAAAATGATGGAGACTTATGCTGTGAGTAGTTTTGACTCTAGTGACAGTTTCTGTGGGAGGTTGGTAGCATATTTCCTTAAAGTATGGCTTTGAAAGAATGCTTTACAAGGTAATATTATAACACATAAATCTATGATTAAAAATATTAAGGGAACATAATAAAGGCTTAGTATATTCAGTTTGCAATGGAAACATCACTGGGCATACCAAAAAAGGTGCAGAAATTCCTAAATAGATGGCATGTTAAATTGGGACTTGATCCCCCCCAAAATAATACTTAGGTATCTCTTCTCCCCCCGCACCCGCCCAACCTGCTGTACTGTTTTTTCATACCTGCCAGCCCCATTTCCTGCTAGGTCCCCAGGCTTGATACTCATACCTGGCTACTTCCCTACCTTGGAACATAAAAATCTGTGTTTCGGAAGGCTTCTCTGATTATGCCTGAATCCAGCAGAGACGTTTGGTTGATGTTATTATTCATTATTTCCTTTTCTTTTAGTTGTGTGGGCCATTCATTTAATATTACAGTCCATCTCTAGAAAATTTGGTTTTGAGAAGATTAGTATTGTTACATCTTATTTGTAAGTAGGTTTTAAAGACTTTAAACTTTTTTTGATATTCGTACTGTGTATTTTGTTTGACTATTTTATAGAAGCATAATAAACATGACAGTATTTTACAAAGTCTTTTTTCTGAGGTCTCGAATATATTTTTCTGAAAGAGTGACTATGGGGAAAAATATTTTTTTCACTGCTAGACTGCTACATCTTGGCATGGGAAATGCATAGTGCTTTTATTGCTGCAGGAAATTTTTGTACTTTATTATCAGATCACTTTATAATGCCACCTGCTTTTGAAAAATATGGTGTGTCTTCATTTCTTCTTTCAGTATGGCTTGTAGCCCCTAGCAATTTTATAATAAAGTGCACTCAGGCTGGTATCTTTCCACCTGGGTAGCTGTCCTGTATAACTGTGAATTCACCATCTAACACACCCCTACCTACTCACAATTAGTTAACCTGTATCCTTGCCAAAATTTAAATAAAAGAAAAAAAAGTTTGTAAGTTTGTATAAATGTGTTTGGATGTTACTAATTCAATTACTAATGTGAAGATTTAAAAAATCTGTTTCTGATTACTCATTTTTACTTTCAAGCACAGCTATAAACTCTTGACTTAAGATATTTGAGTACATAATAATTGGTTACTGAGTTAAAGATTGACCCCGTGGAGAATTTTTGACTCATTAGGTAAACTTTCATTTGTGAATTATTTATCCATTTAGGACAATACTCTCAAATATTTTTATCCTTTGAGATCCTTTTATCCTTCCTTTCTACATTCAACTTTTGAGGTTTTTTCCCTCTTTCATTTGGGCCAGTTCTTATATTGTTTCTATGGCAGTTAAAGGAGAAAACTTTTTTTTTTTAACTTCACCCAAGCTAGCTATCTCTACTCTAGAGAGGTGATAGAAGCAGAATTCTAGTAATAAAATTGGTCTGGGTTCCAAACTCTCTCCTGAGACTAAGCAGATGTGTATCCTGAGGCTGTTCATTGCATTATGTCCTTTCACTTCATTCATTGTCTGCTAAATGAGGAGGCTGCCCAAGATGATAGCTAATTTTTTTTCTGACTTTTATCAATCTATGTGATTTTATTTTTTAAAGGAGAATGGTAGATGTGAAGAAGGTCCTAACAATAGAGAAGTGTGCAATATAACTGAATAAAATAAATGGGCAAGGTGAGAGAGGAGTGTATATTGAGTATCTGTGATTCATGTGTGTTGTCTCTAACCTTTCTTTAGGTTATGTTTCTATTTGGTTTAATAACCATTCATTTGGTTTTTGTAATTTTTCTACTCTGAATGTTGTTCATAGGTTTTCAGAGAAACATGGGATTAATCATGAGTGCAACATGGGGAAAATGAAGATAATATTCTTAAATTCCACATTTTTCAGCTGTCCATGATGGCTTCTCACCATTCCATTTTTTGTCTCTGTTGCTGGCAGAGATTTGAAAGAACATTCCTTGGAAATGAATATTTTTTTTCTTGGGCTCAGGGAAGACCTAAGCTGCCATGATGAGAGATGGGAACCTCACCTATTCATCTATTCACTGACAGACATCAATGCAGTGTCTGACCCATTTAACAGATTCATTTCAAAAAAAAAATTGGTGACAGTATTTACTTTATGTCACGTAAGCCTGTGAACTGAACGTTCATTAAGGCATGTGAGCTTCAGCTCTAGCTTAGGACAAAAAGAGAAATTTGGGTGTCATCCACAGTTTTTTGACTTCTGTGCCTAGAAATTCGCTTGTTTCAAGCTCACGTACTAAAACTATACTAGCAACACCTAAGATTGATGGGTTTAGAAAACAGTGAAGTAAAAACAGGCCTTAAAAATTCTCTTTATATTTTGAATTATTTTCTTGACATTAATTAACTGTTCTAGGACACCAGTTCCCCACCGTGGCACTGTTGCCATTTTCGTCCTGGCAAGTCTTTTTTCATGAGGGCTATTCTGTGCACTGTGGCATATGGAGACAGTATTGCTGGCCTCTTCCTTTAAGTTGTCACTGGACTTTTATATTGTAATAACAGAAATGTCCCCAGACATTGCCAGATACTGCCAGGGGAAGGGGAAGTTATTTTTGGTGGACCACCACTAGTCCAGAGCTTTGAAGACTCTGATGAGGGACTTACAGATAAACCACCTGTGAGTAGGCAAAGTTGGTTTCTGTTAGCGCTCCAGTAATGAAATCTTTAAAATGATTAAAAGGCTCCTCATTCTCTACAAAATGATTTAAAAAATTTACTTTTCATAGTAAGTAAAATAGGTCATATATTGCTAGATTTTTACTATGTATTGATGGAAATAAAGCAAATGAAATGTAAATAATAAGTGAAACCATATTACCCATAATACACTTTAAAAGCTAAATGTCATTTTAAGCAATAAAAAACTTAGCATGCATTAACAAGAGACATCCTTTTGATTTTTAAAGTATTGAAAATCAGGTATAATGAGTTAGAAACGATGCTTTCATACTCACTTAGAAATGCCCAAAGATTAAAATAATAAAATGTGTTTTGTTGTTTGGGTAGGAAGTGACTGGGTTGCATATCTGTCTTTACTTGGTGAGATTGATCAGTTTCTCACTGTTAAAATGTTCTTTTGGAAAAATGGAACGAATAGCACAGTCCCAACAGCATATTGAATAGACTTGCATTTTAACTTTTCTATTGCAAGTTTCCACTAGTGTCACATAAAACTAGATTGAAGTTATCACATGCAATAATAGTTTAAAGAAATTAGATGGTTTTTCTAAAGCTATCCTGCTTTTCAAATCAGAATTATAGTTCTGTTTTTAGGGGAAAAAATAGGTAGGCAGGGAGATAAGCTTTTTTTCTTCCTTTCTATCTGTTCATTTCTCATGGCACCTCATTTTTACTTCCTGAAGGAGAAAGAAACAATCAAACTTAATAATGTCATTTTGCCATTTCTGAAAGTAACTAATATTTGCATGTACCTAAAATGTAAAGTTATTTGAAATTTTATAGAGATGCCATTGATAGTCCCTTGGAAAGTGAATCTTGTTATATAAAACTCAGACTATTTGTTGGCTTTCCTTTTTATATATTATAAAACTAAACATATAAAGAGCCTTTTATGGTATCTGTATTGACAGGTATTGTTTTCCCCTTCAGTTATTCTTATAATTCAGTTTATTTCTCCAAAGAATTATGTGTATTTACTTACAGTCACTTGCTATTTTCATATTGAGTTGTATCTGAAGCCAAAAATGAGATGATTGAGTTATTACTTTGTATTTATATTAAATGTCTCAAACTCCCTGTTGGCACCCTCCCCCCCAATTTCTTGTGATAAAACAGTGTTTAGGGCAAAATAGAGAAAATGTAGGGTTTCTGACATGATGTGCTATTATGTGAAAGGGTATAAAAACTTTGAGATGTTTTGAGTTTCTTATATGGAAATAATTTCTACATAGTTTTGAGTATTTTATCTAGAATGTATGGGACATGCATTTATTTTTTCAGCATTTCATTTAATTTAATAACTTTGCTCTATTGCCCTTCTTTTTCTCAACAGTATTTACCATAATTGAACTGAGGCTTTTGGTGCTGCATGTATTTAAAGTATGTTTTTCATATTCCTCACAGATACTCATTAATTGAATGTGGCCATTTCAAAAACATTATACAGATTATTTCAGATGGATGTGTTGAAGTGTGCTTATCTTTCTCATCTGTGGAATGTGGCACGCCTTGCATGTCAAAAGTTCCCGTTTTCATTATAGCCCACACAGGGACTTTCAGTGGTGGGAAGTAGAACTCTTCTAGCTGTGATATGAAACACCTTTTTTTTTTCCTTTTAATTACTGTATTTCTCTTTGAATGTTTTCTGGTTATATACTTGCCAGTTATTGATCTTCCCTTTGCATTCTATGAAATAGTTTTTAAAAATGAAACAGTTATTTTTGGATGGGTAGGGGACAGGGAAGGAGGAACGAGTGACCCAAATGTGAAATGAGTTTCCTCACAAAATACAGTGAATCTTCAGGGTCTGATTATTAGGAAGCCAAGAATGACGAGGACTCAGGAATTCTACCTCACTTTTGTAGTCCCCAGGCTAGAAAACTTAGACTTTTAAAAAACCTTTATTTTTATTGTTGATGCAATCACAGATGTCCCCATAAGTAGCACCTGCCCTTGCCCACCTCCACACAGCAGCCTGGACTCTTTTATAGCTGTGCCCTTCAGGGCTGTGGAAACATGTAGCAACAGTTTGCATTGCCCGGTAGGGCAGCCGCTAGCCACATGTGGCTATTTCAGCCCAAATTTAATACAAGAAAATATTTACTTCCTCCGCTGCACACATTATGTTTAATATGGTTAATTTACTAGTCAGTGCAAATGAAGAACATTTATATCCTGCAGGAAGTTACAGTGGACAGTGTAGAGGATTCTCGTCCTAGACCAGGATGAAAGTATTTAGAAACTCTCTTCTCTCGGAAAATCCTCATGAATAAGTGAAATGTTGAAAGTTGATTTTTGTTTCCTCGTTTTTGTGTGTGTCCTTTAGCTGTAGCTGTGTGTTCAGGGCACAGAGAATTCAGAGCAGCTGCTCAGAAGCCTCTGCCAGGCCTGCTACAAACCCCAGGCCCCTCCGCCCTTTCAGCCTCAGCCACAGCAGCCCTGCTGGTATACCTTGTGTACAAATGGTGGTTTCTCTTAAATGATTGGAAATCTGTTCTTGTTGATGTAGAGAGGCCTGATTGATTTGGGAAGCTGATAAAAAGAGAAGCTGATAAAAAGAAGCCACAGCACTTTGGTACTTCCTTCTTACTGTTTCCTCCTCTCCAACTTAATACATAGGTGCTTAGGTTAAATATCATTATGCTATCCTTGCTTCCATAAATATGTCTAGAATACAGAGTCTGGGGTTGTTATATGGCAGAAAGAAAGACAATGTTTAAAGAAAAACAATGATAACTAATTTTCTAGTGATAATAGTCACTTTTTTGTATATTCTTATGGAGATTTTTTTTAATGCTTAATTCTTTCCCTTTTGCTCACCTTTTTCAAAATAATGATTTGATTCTTTAACTTCCTAGGGTGAACAATAAAATTGATTAAAATTATTTTAAAAATGCCTCATGGATTCAATAGGCTGTATTTCAGTTTATTGCAGTTATTATCCTTCTTGCCACTCCTATTTTTTTACATTTGATGGGAGCCTCATCACCTCTGCCCTTTTTCTGGTATAACCCAGCAGAACCTGAAAGCATCTTGCGTCTTGGTATGACAAGATGCCCCACACTCGTTCTGTCATTTCTTACATGAGATCTATAATCCCTGATTTTTCTAAGGGACTCTCACAATATTTTTAAAAGAAGAAAAGCTCCATTTTGCTTTTTTTTTTTCCCCTCCTATTTTAACACAATCTAGTGAAACACACACCAACAAATGAGAAAGCTGAAAAAAAATCCTGCAACATATATATACTAGTTTGAATATGAACAATCTTATTACAGGAAAAGGTTTCACTATTCAACTGAAGATAAAGAGTTGGGTAAGGGTCAGCCTGTGTGATCCCTTGAAGCAGTGATGGGTTCAGGCTTTGAGGCAGGTGTAGTTTTGTTGTTCCATTCAAATTATATTGCATACACTAGCCCTCTGAACTGTTAGCTATTCTAAGCACACAGACACATAAATACAAAAGTAGATGTTTAGCTGATTAGAAATCAACAAGTTTATTATTTCTTAAGATCTTTATATTGTGAGCAGTGAGAAATCATAGAGTTTTAACTATCTTTAAATTTATTTTAAGCTCATCCAAAGGGTTCAGTTTTATGTGCACATTCCAGTTAATGAAAGACACAAAGGACAAGGCATATACAAATCAAAGAGTGGGCCTCTGCTGAGGGCTGTTGGACAGAAGCAGAATAATTTGTGGTGTAAGTTAAACCAGAGTAACTTTACTATCTCCCAACCCCTTTTCTTGCTCTTTTCATGGAGAGGGCTTACCGATCTTTTCTGTAGGTTCATGGAAATTATAATATTCATTATCTTCATTATGTTTACTATAAATGGTTCCTTAAAAATCCATTTCCCATTTTTGCTCTAAAATTTAAATTTCACCTTACTGATACGTACGCCAGCATTTCCCTTTTGGCAACGTATCTGTGTAATAAACAAGATACAGAGTGGAGTTTGGCTGGAATGTACATCTGGAATAGGTTTTTATCTTCACACCTCTGATTTCCTTTTGTCTTCCATCTTGCCTGGGATAGCCCATTTATACATAAATCTGTGTATTTGTGCGTGTGTTCATTTCTTAAATCCTGTCACTGTTCTAAGACCGAGGTAACATTTGTAGGTTCACCTGGAAGAATTTGGTCTTTGTATGCCACTTCAGTGGAGTAGGGGGGAAAGCCAAATCACCTCTTTCCTGAGAGAGCATTTCATCCATCTCCATCTCTGTGATCGCACCGAGTCATTATGGAGCAGTTGGCTCTGATACGCTTGCACAGACACAAATTGAGTCCGACAGGACTGATGTCGCCTGGACGTGGCTGTCATTAGAAATGCTGGCATGAGGATGGGAGTGGTGAAGGGGGGAGGTGGGGGGTGGAAAGCTGACTCCTTTAGCGCTTCTCCTAGGGAGTTTTGAGAGTTTAACATTTGATAGCTGTGAACTGTTCGATAAGTTGTTTTCCCGAAGAAGATTAATAATAGCTGATTTAGAGCAGCTGGCTAGCCTTTGGTTTCAAGTAGATGTGTTTCAGTGTACAACATGCTTCTTCATGCCACCCACGAATCGACACAAAAGAAAAAAAAAGTCTATTTAGCGGGATGGTAATTAGAATGCTTTCCCCCTTCCTTGTAGTTTTATCTTCCCTGTATTCAAACCACCCATGCACAGTAATGGAAAAGATAATATCTTTAAAAAAATTTATTCTCACACTCTAGCTCAATTTCAGAAAGGACACTGTAAGATCTGCATTACAATATTTTTTAAAAAGGTTATTTTAGTGGGTTAGGTTATTTCTGGATAGCTCTAGTATTTCCTGTCAGAAATTTTGTATGTGTTTCAAATATTTCAACGGAAAACTTGAAAGAAATGCTGTTTCACTTTGGAAACAAATTCTGATTGTCATTTCATGTTCTTTTCACAACGATAGAGAAAGCAATAGCATTCAGTATTCTCTCTTTGTCTCCATCTCTGTCTCTGTCTCTCTTTCTCATGAGCCTACTTTATAAGATGCTCTGAAAGATTTATTCAGGGTTCTATAGGAACAATTATTTATCACCTGAAGACTCAAACTTCAAATCGTTGCTTGAAGCCAGTTACCGCTTCCTTTTTATTTCCATCCCCACCAGGACCACCATCACTCTCACGGTCCGTGTTCCTTCTCACCTGGGATGCCTGCCATGGCCCGATAGCACTCCCTAAATCATTCCAGGTCCAGTTGTCAGTTAATCTTCCCAAAGCTTAGCTGCATGTTGTACCTTGGCTCTGAAACACTAAATAGGTGTCTTTGGGGTTTGCTGAATAAAGGCCATTTGACTTGGACTGGTATCCCAGGCTGTCTCTGACTTTTTTTTTTTTGTTTTTAAAGAACCTTTTTTATTTGCCTTCTCCTCTTTTGGTTTCCTGATGGATCCATCATGCCCACCCAGTTTCTCGGTGTGGTCTCTGGACCAGCTGTAGCAGCTTCACCCAGAAACTTGTTAGAAATGCAAATTCTTAGACCTGACCACAGACTCACAGAGTCACAGGCTCTGCGGGCGGTGCCCAGCTCTCTGTTTCAGCAAGGCTTCTAAGTGTTTGGATGCACACAGGCATTTGAAGGAGCTCAGCTCACCAGGCAACTCACCTCTTTTCCGAAGTTCCTATCCCATTGCCCTGCCTTTGCATAGCACTTCTGAAATGTCTTTCTCTCATTTTGTTAAAATCCTACCTATCTGCCAAGGTCTAGTGTGAGACACTGCTTTTTCCGGTATGCCATTTTCGATCTTATCTTTGCTGACATTATTTGGTTTTCCTTTCTGGCACTGAACAACTTATTAACTTGTACTGGTCATCTGATGCATCTGCCTTATTTTCCCTACTAAGGTGAAAAGCCACAGAAGATAGAATTTGACTCATTTTTGTCCCTCCCAGTACTGTGCTGTGTGGCGCCTCTGATGCCTTGCACGCAGTAGGCGCTCTAAAAATAGTTTGAGGCTTATTGATTTTACATAGAAGATTGCCCAGGAGGCATATAAAAATCCGGTTACGTCTAAGTGGCTCACGCTAACTGTTGTTTTGACTTACTGAAGCCAAACTAGACTTGAACATTGATGTGTCTTCAGGGAAGAAGCCAAATGTGCTAGTGTAAAAAATTCTAACCTCTACTGTTTAGCTGAAGAAGTTGAATTAGCCCTGTCATTTCACCTGGTGCCAAGAAAGCAGCTTCCATTATTCTGTCAGCGATGGACTTTTATTCTGCACAGTGGAGCCTCTCTTAAATTTTCCTTATAGCATTGATGTGCTTTCTTCCACCGGTGTATTCATGTAATGTTTCATATGAAATGACAGTTTCTGCTCATAGAGTGTTGCCCAGAAGGTCGCACAAGCAGAGAGTGAAATTCAAGGGGTTTGGCTTTAGGATGGCCTGAAAATGGGAACAAGGGAGGCTTGGGCCGCCCCATTGTACCAACCCAGTTATTTGCTTCCTAATACAAAGGCATCATGGTTACAATTTATTGTGTGTTTATAATGGATTGTGTCTCTCAATGGTGGTTGTGATGGAACAAGAGGAAGAGAGGGAGGAATCTAAGCTGCCTTTGTGTTTTCTACCCTCTCTTCTCTCTGTCTCTCCCCTTACAGGCTCTGAAAGTGTTCCAGCTGAAATTTCAGATCGGACACACTCGCCGAGGCGTCAGAGGCAGTGATTCCCAGCTGCCAGCGTGTGCTGCCGCCGGGCTCAGGATGGTGCGGGTCGCCAGGCCGCTGCTGCTGCTCCTCGCTTTCTTCCTCCGCGCGGATGCTGAGAGTAAGCCATTCTCCCCTGCTCCAGGGGGCTGTGACCGTAATGAGTGGTTTTGTTTGCAGTTGGCACCAGGCTCAGGGCCTCTGAATACGTTTCCTTTGGAAGTAAATCCTGAGACACTGTGGGATCCTCCTTGGTCACCAGCCAGCCTTTGAAAGAGATTATTGATGTGACTTCCTTACCATTTCCTCTCTCTTAATGCCCCCCTTCCTTTTTGGTGCATCTAACTGCTCCTACTGTTTTGTTCCTTTTTCTTTTTATACTCTTACCAGTCGGGTGGCAAAGATGTTTTGAGACCAAAGATATAACTCAAACTGAGGTTAACCAGTTGGCATTGCCAATAAGTCAATATTGTTCAGACCCACTAGAAATTTCTGTAGTTTTGTGGATATTTCTATGTTTAGAAAAACGCACAATGTCACATTGAGCCCAATTAAACTTCCAAGCCCCTTGTAGCTGTCATAGCAGCTGTTCTTATGTACTGTTTCCGACAGCTGTCGTCGACTACAGTATTCAAACAAATCAAGCAGAACTGACAACTTTGTGGCCGGATGAAGGGTGTGGAAGTGTGAGAAGTCTGCTGAGTAGAGACACCAAAGTTTGGATTATTGGACTCAATTTATGCAACTGAGATTGCGGTCAGTTGGCTTGCCAATTAACAAGAAGATTATATCTCCTTCATAATTATGAAGAAGATTATATCTCCTTCATAATTAGGGAATCATTAGGTCTACCTTGTTTACATATGTTTCTTTTCCCATCTGTCCTGTGGCCTTTTGGAAGCGATAGTCGTGGAAAAAGACATGTCTGTGGCTTGTACTCACAGCATGTCTGGTTCCTCCGTCGTGGTTTAACTCACATACGAGTTGGCCATTCGCATTGGGAGTCCCCTGGTACTGTTAAAATGTATGACATCTGCAGTCATTAACTTTTACCTCCACGGACTATTTCAGTGAGATTAAGGATATTTCGAAGACAGGGATCCTGTGTCGTGTTGGCCCCTACCTATTAATTGCATTTTGACAAGTATTTCCTCAATAGCAGCTAATCTCTTTGTTTAAATAGAAGCTCAGCTTTCTAAAGAGAGCTTTCCAGGAGTGAAAAGAATAATGTTAATAATAGGATACATATGGAACGCGCATGTTTTAAGCACAACATTCTCTGGTTAATAATGTATATAGTTTCCCAATTAGCACTTGGGAGTGTTGGTTTAGAGTAAAGCCAAAGAATTTTTCATACAATGCCAGCAAATAATTAACTGGGAAAGGACCCAAATGAAAGATGCTCTTGTTATTTTAAAGCCCTCTGTGTCAAAATCTATTTTAAAGTTGAAATCTAAATTTAGTTTAAAGAAATCAGGCATATGGCTTTATTTTTCTGTTTTGGCTAGAGTGAAAGAGTAAGTTGTTTTACAATTGTTAATTTTTGGCAGAAGCATATGAAGACCCTGGAAACCCACTTTAATATCAAATTGCAGTTAGAGATTTTCTTAGTTATTAGATATAATTATTTATCCATGAAGTTTTTCTTCCAGATAAGTACAAATGTTCTTTTACCACGTACCTATTCTTTTGTGTAATTCTTTGGTGGAAAGTGGCAGACATATGTCAAGCGTGTAGGAATAGATACTTTTAAAATTATGTTTTTAAAAATAATCTATACTCTAAATGACCATCACTCACTCCATCTCCTCCCCATCTCTGTTTCCCTCTCCTCTTTCATCTCACTGCCTAATCCATAGAGTCTTACGAAAGAAATAACAAAGGCATGATTAGCAATTTTTAGTTGAATTAAGGTATTTATTATGTTATATAGTCATATGATACCAGCTTTCAACCTCAAGATGTAACCTGAAAAAAAACCCATTCTCTCTCACTCTTCCCATTGCAATTAAAGTGCGGGGACAGGCTGCTTCTTTGCACACCAGTTTTGTTTGGGTTTGCCCTTTTCTGCTCAGCCTTGATTTAGTATATTTTGCCTTCAGCAGATTCATTTGGCATTGTTGAATAGTGTGTTTATATTAACCTGAGCATTGCTGGCAAAAGAGAAAAATAAACCATTTTTTGGTACATTTTAAAACAAGAAAGAACAACCTTTAGTAAGCTGCTGGAGGATATTCATGGTATATGAAAGCACATGGTAGAGCTGGAGATCATGTTAGTCACTAAGAATGTGTAAAATAGGACATAGATCATAACCCATTAAACTGTGCCATCATCTTCTTTTAAAACATGATAGAAATCAAGATATCGGCAGCACTGAAGAAAATTTTCTTCTTCACCATCATGTAAAGATAATATTTTTCTGGCTTCCATTACCTGTGTCACTGATGCATTTCTCTGTATTCATTAGCACATTTAGCCATATTTGTTTTTCCTTTCAACTGAAGATGTTTTGGATTTTCACAAGTGATCAGGAGTCATATTTCAAAATTTAATAGTAGCTTCTAAGAGCAATTTGAGAACTATGGGATAGTTAATTTTTTTTTTCTTTTGGAGAACCTGACTATAAAGGGTTAGGGAATGGGGAGAAGGCATTCCAGTTTACAATGTTAATTTAATGTGTTCAACTCACTGTCTTTTGAAATTATTAATTCCAAAGAACGAAGAGTTAGGATTATAATCTGCCCTGTGGAACGCCCTAGAAAAGTGTTAGGTGTGATGTTGCATTAAGGAGGAGAGCACTTAGGAGCCTTGGTTCAAATCCAAGTTGAAAAATTGTGATAATACCCCTTGAGCAGAAAATTATAGTCTTTGCCACTGCCAACTTAAAATGCCCTACGGGTCCCCACTGTTAAGTCTAGATGTGTGCATGATCTTGTTTTTTTGCATTCCTATGTCTTAAATGCTCGAAATGCTCTCGCTGGTTTCTTGAAAGCATGTGCACACGGTAGGGCTGGAGCCTCAGGCAAGATTAATAAGTGTGACTGCTGTTTGAGCACTAGGAGTAGCTCCTCCCCATGCTAGGCCAACCAGTGTTCTAGTTTAGGTGGTGGTCTGATTGAGGTTCATTCAACAATGACATGCATGCAAATTCATGAGGAATTTAGGTTATATAATATTAGTGTAATCCTGGGGTGAATATTTTTCTTTTGGCTGAGTTTTCATACTGATTTCTGTTATTTTTATTTCACATGAAACTTTAGTTTGTTATTTACCATTCATTACTGTTAACTAGATGCAAGCCAAGGAGCTGCTGTTAGCACCTTTTTTCATCAAACTGCTTTCATTTTAATGAAATCACCAGTTAACTTTATATTCTAGATCCGAGTTTACACTTTGGCCACTGTAATTGGGCCTGAGTGTTTACTGGATCTTCGTTAGAAACATCGCTCTTGGTAGTTTAATTCCTCAAATGTTCTTGTTCTTCCATTTCCTATTGCCTTTTGCCATTTTTAAATCTCTGATGGTGAACGCTCCCTCATTTTCCTTCCTTATTGTTAAGGAATTCTTCCTATAGTTCCTGTGTACTCACTGTATTTCCATCCCATATGAAAGCATTTCATTTTTCCTCACTTTGGTATTATATCACTATATTTAAGGAGTGTCTTTATTTCTTTGTCATTAGAGAATAGACAGATATCTATACTGTAAAATGACCATTTGACTGTTACGTATTTCCTGATGCACAGCACAGGGTAATGATTCAAGGAGGTGACTTTTGAAGTCAGTTCTGGCTGTCATTTTGTAATCTGGAGCATAGTACGTCATGCTCTTTGCCTTAGCTTCCTTATTTTAAAATGTGGATGATGGTAACATTGGCAATGATGATGGTGGTGGTGTAGTACAGGACCTGCTCTTGGGTTTTGTGAGGATTAAATGAATTGATGTAATATACAGATCAGCAGATGTCTTATGGTATGTGTTTAATAAATATTATCTGTTGCTATATAATTATTCAAAAAAAATAAGCTAACATTTTTGTTGAGCACTTGTGTTAAATACTGTGCTAAAATTCTTTTACTTGACCTACAAATTATCAAAATTTAAGGGGTAGATAAACCAAGTTTTTTTGCAGCATGTCTAAGCGTGAGCTTGCTTCTCTATAAAGTCCTAAACATAAGAGATTCTTATGGACTGTTGGTGCAGAAATAAAGCTGAAAATTAAGGGGGGGGGGGAAATTGTGAAGCATGTCTACTTCAGCTAAGCTTTATAAAAACTCTTTTCTTACCATTTTGAGGTTAATTTGGTTTGGCCTCATGGATAATGGACAGTGTTCTCCTCTTTCTGTCCCGCTGCTCCTTGCAGTGCACTGGCTTGAGCTTCTCAGACTGCGGAGGTATAGATATTTACTATAAGCAAATACGGCATTACATGGGCCAGCGGGATGGTGGTAAGCATGGTTAAGAAATTATTCTGTGAAAAAACCATTTTTTTAAGGAAAAGGAAAATGATTGGATTGAAGGGCAGGGCAAATGGTACCTTCAGAGAAATAGCCTAAGTCAAATAGTTAGACCTTCCAAAATGGAGTTGAGAATGGAAAGGATCTTTCTTAGCTTATCAAAGTGCATACTGCTCATCTGACATGGCCATTTCACAATGACAACATTCATGTGTCATTAAAAGTGTCTGTCTGTTTTTGTCTTAGATTACGAGTGTCTGGATGTTTATGTACTTATATATGTACATACATACGTATGTATGTATGTATGTATGTATGTATTTCTATCACAAACCTTTAAACTATCCTTTAAAAAGTAACTTGCTTGGTATAATGAAAATGTTCCAAAATTAGATTGGGGTGATGGTACTACTTGAATATAAACACACTAAATGTTGTTGATTGGATAGACCGTATAATGTGTGAATTATATCTCAATAAGCTATTTAAAAAAGAAAAGGTGGATTACTGCTTAACCCAGCCATTTGGTTAGAATCCCTTTGATATGTGCAACCCTAAAAGGAAGGTGTGTTCGTTTCTTCAGGCCAGTTAAAACAGACATGCGCATTGAGGGGACCAGGGAGAAAGCCAGTTCATTTACTATGTTTATCAATCCCTTCATTGTTTTCCTTTTCTCTGAATTTACAGGGGTGTGGCAAAAATAAAAACTTCGCTTCTTCCTCCTCTCCTTCCCTCACTTTAAAGTAGCTAAATTAGCAGCATCCAGCTCTCTATAGCAAGGAAAATAGTCCAGGTATTTTACTGATCCTCTAGCCCCACTGCAGAGTTTTCTGGGGCTTTCTGAATATGTCTCAAAATCAACAAATATGTATACTTCAACACATTTTGAGTGCAGAGGCATTTGCTTTCTTTGTAAAATTCAAAGTATGACATATTTGTTATTTCTGATCTCTGTGATGAGGCCCTAAACTTGAAGGATGCAATGGTAGTTAAAATATTTGTGAATTACTTCCTGTGATTGTTAATCACAAATGATTGATCTATGATTTTCTCATTTATTTTTCTTCACATCCTTAAGGTCTTTTATTTTCCTCAGTTAGCCACTATTTTTGTGACATATTTCAAATTACCTTCATTTGTTTGGGAGCCAACCCTCTCTTATATGCATATCGTCTTCAGTTAATTCAGAAAACTTTCAAACAGCATCCATCTTGAAATGAAGAATCAAGGAGAAAAGTGATTGTGTGTAAACCAATTCCCTTACCTATAATTTTGTCTTTCCTTTTTTCCTCAGTTTGCTTTTGCTTCATTTATTCAGTCACCAACCTAATGTGTATGTGTGTTTGTGTGCACTTGCATGGAAAAGCTTTGTACAAAATTATGGAATTAAAAAGATTTAAAAAAGTATGGTTACATATCAGCTTGTACTCTGCCTTAAGAATTCATAGTTCTCTTTTCAGAACTCTTTTCCTTTTCCTTAAAAAAAAAAATGCTTTTTTTCACAGTATTTTCAGACTTTATCTCCAGGCAGGAAGTAGTCCTTAAAATATAGACTCAGGAGCTGGATTATGGGTGTTCAGATCCTGCCTCTGCTATATGTTCTTAACATGGGTAAGTTGAAAATCTGTACGTGCCTCTCATCAGTAAAATGCACGTTGAAGAAAATGTGCACTTGATATGGTTATTATAAGGATTGAATAAAAAAGTTCTTGCAAAGCATTTTGAATAACAGGGTTAAGTGTTCACTAAATGTTAGTTGTGATTATGCTTTTTTCTCCTTAGCTTGCATCATTTCCAGATTAGAGTCATCCATGTTTAGATCTTTGTTGACATTTATTATTCCATTCGTAATTTGAACAGTATCGTTTAAAAACGTAAATATGTATCTTTATTACATTTGTGCTTTCAAAGGACATTGAGTGATTGGTTCATTCATGTGTTTAATAGCCCCTTTAATAACTCACAATTTTGTGCCAAGCATTGAGTTAACTACTGAGGATACATTGGTGAGAAAAAGAGATGTGAAACCTGTACCCAAAGGGCTTAAGCTCCAATGGGATAGGCAAATATTTAATGTTAATCTCAAAATCTTATACTTTCTAACTATGGTGTTATAAAGGAAGAGAATATGGAGCTAAGTGCCTCATCTGTTCAGAAGAGTAATAAAAAGCTATCCTGAAAGAGTAACTTTTTTTTTTTACTTTGAATAATTTTAGACTTAAAGAAGGTAAAAACTTCCATAGAAATTTCCCTATACCCTTCACCCAGTCTTCCCCAATAATAATATGTTACATAATGGCAATACAGTATTAAAATCAGGAAGTCAACTACAGATTTGACCAGTTTTTATATCAACTCAACTCATTCTTTAAAAGATGTATGTCATTTTCTTAAATTTGATCACTTGCATAGCTGTCAGGGAATGATTTTTGCACTGTTACCTGATGGATGAATAGAAGTTGATTGTAACTGAAAGCTGTTCGAGTCCAAGGAAGAGCATGCTCTTATACTAAGACAGGGATGACACCTTGCGCTCTGGGGACTGAAAGAATGGATGGGACTGGATCCCTGACAGTGAGGAGGAGAGAGAATTCAGATAAGGCGAGACAAGTAGGCAGACTCAGGCTAATGGCTTCATAGAGCTTGGTTTGGGACCTTGGTATTTATTCTAAGAACAGCTAGGAGAATGACAAAAAGAGATTTACATTTTAAAAACATCAATGTGGCTGCAGGGTAGAGAAATGCTTTGGAGCCCTAGCCAGGCCGATTGGCCTTGAGACTCCTTAAGAGGCTAGTTGGATGTATGGAGAAGATGGGGGACAGGGAACCGGAGCGGTGGCCAATAGAAAGGCCAGACTGCTTTGACACTTAAAAATATTTTTAGTTGACTTTTGTGAAGGTACATTCTCCTAAAACCTGAGCCACCAAGAGATTACTATAATTTGGAATGTGAGTTGAGGGAGCCATGGGGAAAAAATGGGACAACTGTAATGGAGTAAAGAATTTAAGAAAAAGAAAGAGAAATCTAAGCCAAAAGGTCACCTCGTGCTTATTCAATACTACAATACCATACAAGTAATCTTTTTTTAAAATTTTGGACATGGCGTTATTTTCCCCATCAAAATATATCACTGCTCATTCTTACAACCCCACTCTTGGTTGTAGAGTTCAGGTAATTTTCTTTAAACTTATATTAATATCTGTAACAGAAACATGGCATCCGGAATCAGTTTAAGATTATGAGTGGAGTTTAATACCTTACTATAAAAGATATTTCAAGGTTTGATCTCTGAAAAAAGTTTCAAATTCACTCTACAATTTGTAATGGGTTTTACAATATCGTAACGGTATTGTGACAGATATTTTATACTGCAGTTATTAAATGTGACATTAAAATATACTAAGTACTTACATCTTCAATTTAAAAAAAACAAACAATACATTGCTTTTGAGTTAAAAATACAGAAAGCGTAACAAATCTATAACACTAAATACAGAGTAGTTTTTTTCCTTTCTTAATTTGCTGTTATTGTTAAATAAATGTTTAAGATGCTCATAAAGGAGTGAGAGAATATTAAATTGTTTTTATTTGTTTATCCCCAATCAGGTCCTTCATGTACAGTGGTGGGCAAAAGTAGGTTTACAGTTGTTCATATGGAAAATAGTACAATAATTAAGAAATAATAATATACAAATAAACTCTGTGTTTCACATATAACTGCAAATTTACTTTTGCCCGCCCCTGCATTTAAACTATAGCGATTCCAGGTAGACATAAAGGAAATCCCGCTAATGTCTATATGTTTCCTTTAAAAGTAAAGTCAAATCACAACATTTAATTTAGAAGTAATATTTCATTCAATAAGTACCTACTCTGTGTCCTATTGCAGCCAGATCCTGATTCCTGTTATCACAGAATTTACATTCTAGTTGCAGTGGGACTGCGGGTGGAGGTGAGACAGAGGAGAGGTTTGGCAAAACAAGGTTATGGACAAAAGGTAAACGACCTGTGTGACTTTGGATAGTTATAAACGCTGCAAAGATAATAAACAGGGTGCTGTGCTATGAGAGTAATGGAAGGCACAAAGAGAGGGGACAGGGCACTCCTTCCTTTATATCAAGGAAGAGTACTGCTGAGTGAGACAGAGCACTTACATGGAATAATGGAAGGGGCCAGCCGTGAAACAGGCACTGCAGAGCACCTGGGCGGATTGAGCGGTGCTTCGCAAAGGCCTCAAGGTATGACAGAGCCTCGTGTGCTTAAAAGACAAAATAAGGCCCCTGAGGCTGGAACAAAGCAAGTGGGAAGAGATAGGAGAGCAGGGATGGGACTGGACGAGCTAGGTCACGTGACCTTCTGGTTGAGAACCTCTGGAGGTGTATAAGCTCTGGAGCGGAATGTTAGGGCAGAGGTTAGGAGAGGTACCTAGTGACCCTTTAACTTCTATGGGACTTAGAAGGGGGAAATTTTGTGAGGATTACAATAGACCGTTCAGAAGTTGTTGAAATCAGCCATGCAAATTGGGCAGGAAAAAATCATATCTCTGGTTAATGTCTGTAAAACCAGACACAGATTGCCTAATTTCTTCATGCCTCAGTTTTGTTGTCTGGAGCATGGCATGGTGGGCGCAGGTTGCAGTGAAGATTAAATATCAACCAATGTTAGGTGCTTAGAACTATGACTCACACATAGGAAAGCACTGCATCAATGTTAGCCATTGTGATTTTAACTATTTACTTTATAGTATCTTAATTTGTTAATATATTAGTTTTATTTTTTACCTTATTTTAGTAATACAAGGCAATTTTATTGCATTGTAATGATGTGATAACACCTTCCTCTTGTGTAATTACTTAAATACTTCATATCTGTAATCTAATTTCTTTCTGAATATTCTAGGAACATACATTTTATTATCACCAGTTTTCAGACAAATGAAACCAAGGGTCAAAGCATATGATCTGCTTGGAACAAAGAGGTAATAGGTAATGGAGAAAGAACTAGAACTTAGCTCTCATGACTCCTGTCCAGGGAGGAGACAGAACATTAAAAAGAGCAGGCACAAGATGCACAAAAATGCCCAGCAGCCAAAATGTGCTGAGCGGGCCCTGGGGCCCACCTGCACTGAGCTTGTCCAGGGACCTCCCTGATGGTCGGAAAGAGGATTCAGAGTCACGGAGAAAAGTCACATCCTGTCCACAGTTCACATACTGTATAAGAAATAGAGAAGCATAGAATGATTTTTAGAAAGGCCTTTTTTCCTATTGCAATACAAAGAATATTGTGTTGATTTGGAAAATTTTACATTTTACATTCCCTCTCTCTGCAGATAGTGTTTTATTTTAAAATAATTTTTGTTTTTCACTAGGCTTCTTTGTTGCTCTTACCTGTCAATTTGATTCTAAATTGTTAACGGTAACATCTGGCTTCAGATTTTATCGCGTAGTCATGATGTACATGATGCGGTGGATTGGAATTCATGGCTGAAATGTTTTACAGCTTCTCTCACGGTGGAGTCAGATTTCCCTCCCCTTGAATGAGAGTTGGTCCCTTGATGTACCTTGCCCAATAGAACGCTGCAGAAGGGATGGTACACCAGCCCTGGGCCTAATGCTTAGGAGTCTGGGAGCCAGATACATGAGCAAAGCCATCTTGGCCTTCCAGCCTCCAACCAATGACTGCAAGACATGTGAGTGACTTCAAGTGGAATGAGAAGAACTGCCCAGCTGAAGCCCTGAGTGACAGAATCCTGTGCTAAGAAATCCTTGCCTTAAACCAGTTTTGAGTTGGTTTGAAACACAATGATAGATAACTGAAACACGTGGTAGTTACTGTCAGCAAAAGGAAGTACCTACCAGCTTGAGGAGCAACCTTGGACCTGCAGTTGCTTTATTATAATGTTTTCACTCTAATTGTAGCACAGGTGATTCTAGACAGCATTCATTTAAAGAGAGCACACTTTGAGTAAACACGTTAATATACATCAGTTAAAACCCTGCCTGGTGCTAATAAAACCTTTACACATGTGCATGCCTTTTGACCAGAGGTCACCATATGTCTTTTTGTAAAGGACCATGTAGCGAACATCTTAACTTTGTGGGTCATACAATTTCTGTCACAGCTCTTCAACAAGACCTTTATAGCAAAAAAAGCAGCCACAGACAATACTACACACATAAATAGGAGTGGCTGTATTCCAGTGAAACTTCACTTACAAGCATATACAGTGAGCTCGATTGGGTCTAAGGTTCCGGGCTTGACGATCTCTGCTTTTGACCTGACTCGCAAGTTCTCAGCAGACAGTAGAAAGTGAAGAGTGTTTATTAGCAGAGGATATTATTTTAACCTGGTAAGATGGTTAAGGGAAGGAGATGCATTTGATTAGCCTCTTTTTAACACTTTGCTTTGTTAATAATGTTTATTAGGAGCAGATTAATTAGAATAAATAAGTTCAAGGAGCACATCTCTTGATAAACAGATGCTTAATAGCATTTAACCTTTACAATTTATGCGGACAAAGCTTTGCATGTTACTGCGCTTTATGTCTTTTGGGGCTTCTTCAGGTACTTGGCTGTTAGTGCCACTTCAAACAGCACACTCCTAAAAATGAATAATTTATCAGCTATGGGATAGTTTTTTTGCACCGTGATCTTCACATTTGGAGTTATGAACGTCTTAAATATAGAGAAAAAAGTGCTGAAAGGTGTTACATTTGCTGGGAATGTTACAACAAGGGTCTGTAAAGAAACAAGTTTGTAATCATGGGTATCGAAGCTTGATATTGATTTCATAAAGGCAGGCAAAAGCAGAAATGTCATGGTGAATTTGATCACATCGTAGGTCCTTTTGGTACAGATGTACTCTGTACCATCTCAGTGCTTAAAAATCAAAAGCAAATAAAATTCTAACAAGAAAATGCCATCAATCCAGTAGCAATGCTAAGAAATAACACTTGTGACCCAAGATGTCAGCAAATTGAAAACTCTTTATGGGGCATGGAGAGGGCATGGTTTGCGTTTGGTTGCAACTGGAATCTCTGACTCACATGGGAAAATTTCAAGAACCAACTATCGCCAGTGTGTCCTGGCAGCTAGGAGAAGATACACGCTTCTGAAAATGTATGAAGGGTATAACTATATTCCTCCAAGGATGGAGTTGTATGGAGACATACGACTAATTAGATTAAACAAAGATCCTGGCTGAATATGAAGGAAAATGACTAATGGTTAAGTCTATTCAACTATGGAGCAAAATCTTAAGGGAAAGAATGAGAGCCCCACCGCATGAATCATTTGAAGTAAGCGGCAGAAACTGCTGTGGAGAGCTAACTACTGTTTCTGAAATAATCAAAACTACATCAGCAAAAGGATATAAAAAGATCATTTAGAAATTGCAAAATGTATAATTCTTTTTGCGTTTTAATTGTTCAGATTTGGAGTGAGAGATGGAAACAGGAAGGGTATAATGAAAGTTGTAATAAAACAATTGCTTGTGTTTTGGGATCTGTTTTTTCTAGAGAGTGTGCAGTTTAACAAATGGATCTGACACCACCATCGGGCAGGGAGTAAATTGGCTCACTTCCCTTTGGTGTATTTACTCAGGCCACTAGGCTCCGCTTAGTGGCTTAAAAGAAGCTTTCACAAATTACTTACGCTCACCAACATTCTATTTAGCTCAAAAGGTGCTTTCTCTTTTTTCAGCTTCGCTAGTATTGTCCCTTCTCCCTTTCTGACTGCACACTTTTACCATGCCATGTTTTACCTACTCTTCTAGCTCCATCTTTTGTGAGGTCTTTGGCTACTCTTATTTAGTGCCCACTATGTCTCAGGCACTTGGAGATAAGAAAACATCACTGATCTCAGGATGATGGGGGAGGCAATAAGAGATAATTGCAGTACAGGCAAGTGCATGCAATAGTAGACAATATGCAAGAAGGGTTGCCAGTAGCAACTTGTTGTTGGAATTTGGAGAGAGTTTTAACAGGTAGGGTGGAGACAGAAAACATTCTGGAAGGCATTAAGGCAAAGCCAAGGAGCTTGAAGCTTGCCTGGATTCTCATCCTGATGATACTTAGGGACCACGTGGGGATAAAATATAGCTGTCTGGGCCCCACAGAGACCAATTAAATCAGAATACATGAAGGTAAGGACCAAGCATGGATAATTTTTAAAATGTTCCTTATTTCATCCTCAAGCACAGCCCAATCTTAGCAACTTATAAGGGAAGCAATGAAAACTCTCAAACTGGGGAAATGATGTGGTCTAGCTTACATTTTCAATAGACCACTGACCATTGTTTGAAGGATGAATTGAAGGGTGAGAGACTGCTGTAAACTCAAGCATGGTAAAGGTCATGAGTGTCTGGATTGTGGTTGTACTTCTAGGGTAGAGAGGTGCCAGATACAAAATTTATTCAAAAGGATCACGAGCTTGGAGGGTTTTGTGTTGTACTGAATTGGTAAATACTGGATGAGCCATAGAGGAAACAGCTAGAGAGGCATCCATACTTCTTTGTGTATTTCTCTTCCACCCCATTTCTCCTCTGCCAATACACCTAATGCGCTTTATTATGGTTTTTATGTTTCTCCTAACAGTTTCTACAGGTTCCATACATTACTTTTAGTAGTTGGCTAACATTCTCATTTCCCATGCCCTGGGAAAGTGTCTTTACTTATCTGAGGTCCTGCTTCCTTCCCCGTCTCTGAATACTGGGCCTTGAATGCAGACAGTGGTAGCAAAATCAATGCGCACAGGGATGAGTCATGTAAAATTCACTATTGAAGCAGGCCAGTGCAACTCTTAGAAAAGTTTGTGTTGGATCACATGAGGGAAGCAACCACCCAGCCCTGTCCTGCCACTTGGAAGTGCATGCCCAGGGTCGTCTGGATTTCGTAGAGAACCTTAAAATCCAGATTTATATTTGAAACATCCTGAAATTTTACATGTTGGCTTGAATTGTTAATAAAAATTAAGCAATAACAATACTGAGGACAAAGGAAAACATCTTTGGGATGGGTTCTGGGAACACCTATTTTTGCTCTCTGTGTAGGGTGTCAGTAGAAATTTGTAGAATTGAAATGAATTAAATTTTCTCAATCCCTGCAGTTTCCAGCCCTTTCTGTAGTTTTACAATAGCAGAAATTTTAACAAAGCACCAGCAGCAAATATTTCAGCTGATTCTGTTTGTGGAAAGTGAATTAGAGGATGGATTTCATTACCTGCTATCTCTCGCACTAAAATACAAAGTGGGAGGACAAATTTAAAGTACTTTAACCGCAATTATATAGATAGTCCTGGTGAATGTGAATTTGAGATGATAAATTATTCCTTTAAATCCCTGTATTCCAGTTTTGTACATTCTAGCAATGCCAGGTTTAAGGACCTGAGGTTGCCCCTTACTAGCCTGCAGCTGGGGCTGTAGGCTCCCTCTCTCTCCTGGTTTTGTCCATCTCCTGGAATAAAGTTGGCTTGGTTGCTGGAGCTCCTTTTTTCTCTCCAGGGCTGCTCTGGCTACCCAATGTGAAGCCTCAGAATGTTTAAGACTAAAGACCAGTTGAACAGTTGTTCAGCCAGTGAATTAGCATTTCAAAGGCTGGTGCTCAGAAGGGCACTGCCCAAGTGAGCAGCTGGGTGAGCACAGAGGAATTTACTCGTAGGTCCTGCCTGGGTTTTAAGATAGTTCTATGAAAAT
Source organism: Pteronotus mesoamericanus (assembly GCF_021234165.1). NCBI lineage: Eukaryota > Metazoa > Chordata > Mammalia > Chiroptera > Mormoopidae > Pteronotus > Pteronotus mesoamericanus. The sequence goes on along the minus strand of NW_026555245.1, from coordinate 24,328,224 downwards.
GACCTCCTAATTGTATGAAGACTAAAGATTTGGTGCTAAAACTTTTTGTTTTCTCCATATTGGTGGAATGTATTCTAGAATGTACCTTTCAGTTCTTAATATTAAATTGATCAAATGAAGTGTGGTTGTTGTTTCATTATTTGGGTGACACTCGTCAGAAATACCAATTCGTATATTTCCCTCTGTTGTATTGAGATGGCCCTCAAAAATTACTGTGATATATAGTTGACCTGTACTGCTGTATTTTTCTGTAGGTCCATATATGTCTTGTAATTTTATTCAGAAGAAATATGGTATGGTAGAAAGATCGTTGGCTTTTAGATGAATGTGAGTTCAGATTCTGTGTTTTGCAGTTCATTAGAGGAGTAGTCTTGAGTAAGCTTATTAACGTCGCAGAGTACATATATTTTAATTCAGCAAATACAGATTCTGTATCTACCACTTGCCAGCATTTTGCTGCGTGCTGGGGATATGAGGGAACCAGATGAAGACTGCAGCGCACATGCCCTTAGTTTACAATTTAATCTCAGATCGCTTGTCTGTAAAACGGGATTATGAACCTTATGTTGCACTTGTTTCTTGAGAATTAACTGTGATATGGTGTCTGAGGTACCTGGGAATGATTAGGGGCTCATAACGGGCAGATGTAGGTGCAGGATGTGCTGTTTCTTCTGTGCTTAGTTGCCGATGCCTTCTAATTTTTTGTCTTAAATTTACGAAAGGCTATTTTCTTCCAGAGGTCTTCTGGCTCTCATATACTAATTCACAGATGTTCAGGTCCTTGAAGTCTGGGCAGCCTCCCTTTTTCCTTTCCACATGTTTTGCATATATGGACCTTAAGAAATTCATTTATTCCAGAAATAGTCTTTCCATTCTGGGCTTTTGGAATACACCACAAAACAGAACAAAACCAAAAAAAAAAAAAAAATCTTGCATCATAATGGTCACATTCTAAGGGCTCAAAATTATGAAATAGAACACTAAACACAATAAATAATACAAATAATATACAGTATATTATGTGTTCAAAAGTGATAGTGTTACTGGATAAAGGACCAGAGTAGGGGAATAGGGGGCATGTATGTAGAGGTTGATTCAGATTCAATATGGAATTTTGTCTTAAGGTCAAGGAGGCTTCCCAGCTTCCCAGCTTCCCAGCTTCCCAGCTTCCCAGCTTAGAAGCTGGCATTTAAGCAGGTTTGAAAAGAGGTGGGAAGTCAATCATGGTGGTGGGGGTGGGGGGCACAGGGAGTATTCCAGGCAGTGAGGACAGCCAGTTCAAAGACCCTAGGATGGGAGCTTGCCTGGCGCATTGTAAGAACAGCAAGGGGAATGCTTGGAACAGATGTAAAGGTTTAAAAGGAGAGGGCCTGCTGCAGAGCCTACAGTGGGGAGAACTGACCTGGGAGGTCAGGTTTCCTGGAAGCAACAGTGAGCTGAGATCCTAAGGAATATGTAGGAGTTTACTAGTGATGTTGGATGTTTTTTCTATGAGAAGAAACAACAGCTTCTGCCAAGGCCCTGAGACCAGGAGAGCATGACTTGCATCTGGAAAGGACAGAAGGAAAGGAAAGGAAAAGGGTAACCTATTAGAGGAAGAAGGTGAAGATTATTATATTTGGGTTTTATCACGATTGGTCTGATTATAATATGCAAAATTTATCCTTGCTCTTCCTGGCAGTGATAATTCAGGCACAATAACTCTCTACTAAAGTGATAGATTTCTATGGGTACCAAACAAATGAATTGAAGAGGCAAAATGGATTATGTAGACTCTCTCTTTACATTTGTGGCTCAGTTCTTATCTGATCTACTTATATTTCCTTAGGCTGTAAACACAGGGCCAAGCATCCACTATTATGGCCAGTAGTAAACGCAGGAGGATATGCTGGCGTGTAGCATTTTGATAGATGAACTGATATGAAGGTTGTGACTGACACTGTGGATGTCACAGGACAGTCTTTGGTAATTTTCACCACTGTTCTTACATCATGTGGCAGTGGATGACAATTTTAGGTGGACAAGATGGGGACTGAGTTCCAGAGTGAACCAGATATCAGAGTTTATATCAAATGTTTGTATGAGCCTGGAATTGTGGCACTGGACTATTAGTTACACAGGAACACTTGCGACACTGTAAGTTTTTAATTTATAATCCACTCAAATCCTGAGTTAGAGAGGAAAAAAAGCACACACACATAGGTTTCTAAGAATGCATTTATGTATTCTGAGATTCTTCTTCTATTAAAGAATCAATATTGTTTTTATATATTGAAATTTTATTAACATGAAAGACCTAATACAGTAGAATAAGGTACATATCAACTAGAAGATCAGCTATCTGATTAAATACAGTGTTTGCCGCTGGGAATACTTGTGACTCTACTGTGTTTTCAACTAACTTGGCCTTTGGCTTTGTATACATTTATTTTTCTGGATCCATGAAGCAACGCCTGTCCACTTTGTCCCTTTCGGGAAGCCTGTCATTCTCACACCGCCCCGTATTCTCCACTACCAGGCCCCCCCAAAAAAGAATAGACTGAAAGACAGACGTGGTTAAAATAACACTAGTATAAGGTTTTTACAAAACTTTTCCAATTTTAAGACTGCCTTGTTTATTATGAGATGGTCACACAATTTAATTGATAAAGTGCAAATCAAAATATTTGTTATAGAAGTGACAAAGTTTTTTTTTTGTTAATGATTTTTCTTTTCCATTCAAAACAAGAAAGTGCTGTTTCTATGGGCTCTGTTTTGTTTTATACCGTTTAGTCAGAACATTATTTTCTAAATTTACTTAGGACAGCTCTTCCCCCATCTCCTCAGTCTAGTTATGTGATACATTTGTAAGGCAGTCAAATCGATTTGTCACAGTCTGCATTCCATCTCTCCCCCCACCTCTCAATCCCTGTCTACCAGAGCACTTCCTGGTTATTTTAAAAATTAATATACGGTAAATCCATTCTTTGTGGCATACAGTTCTATGGGTTTTGACAGATGCATAGAGCTGCACATCCGCCGCTATACTACATTGCAGTTTCGACACCCTAGAAATTCTTCACACCACCCCAATATGTAGCTTTTTGGATCCAACTTTTTTTTCTTTTAGCATGATGCATTTAAGATTCTTCCATATTGTTGCATGGACCAATAGGTTTTTGCTTGAATAGCATTGCATTGTATATATGTGTACACAGTTTGTTTATCCATTTAATGGTGGAAGCACATCTGGGTTGTTTCAAATATTTAGCAATTATGAAATAAAGCTGCCGTAAACATTTATGGACTAGGGAAACATAAATTTTAATCAGTCTCTGGTGCAGTGGTTCTGTGGACTTTCAAAAATCACAAAAAACACAGATGTCTGGGCCCTACTCCCAATGAATTCAATCAGCTTTCTGTGGATGGGGCCCAGGCTAATGGTTTTATAAAAGCTCCCCAGGTGGTCCTCTTGTGTAATCGGGGCTGAGAATTAATGCTTGGAAACATGTGATCTTTGTATTTTTGGTAAATCAGCTCTCTCGGGTTTTCTTTATTATTTTTACTTGGCGAGATTTAGTAATTATATTTAAGTAATATAAGATTATGCTTCAAATTAGTTCTTTCTCCTAAGGATTTAAATTTATTTCAAGGCAAGGGTTACTGCCTGCTAATTAAACCAGGCCTTTTTAAAGGTGCATTTACTGAGGTTTAAGTAGCCATGATAGAAATATATTTATAATATGCCAATTATATTCCTCAGGAATATTTTAATAATTATATACTTGATTAAAAGAGTGCTTGCTAGTTATATAGTGTAATTGCATGTTTGAATAAACTAGCAGTAGTAGTAAGTGAGCTTCCTTAATTACCAAGAAAATTATTTTATATTGCTGATGAAATATATTGTATATATATTGGTAGTGAATTTTTACAATGTTTTATAATGATATTTAACAACTATTTAATCAATTATGTTGAATTAAAGTGTGAAATGACATTAATAGCATTATGAATTGGGCAGTTTAGATATTTTACATTAAAATAAATGTATTTTCACATCAAGCATAAGAAGACATGGTTTTAAAATTTTTTTCTTTAACCAAGTAGAGATATTATTTGAAAGTGACATACTTTGATGAACAAAATGCTTATCATGGTGAATATTTATTTCTATCTTAACTCTAAGCCTAATATTAGCCACCTGATAGGGATGCTAAGAATAATTCTGTGATCACCAGTTAGAAGGCCTTTCACATATAAAATTCCTCAGGAAATAAAGTTATTTAAAAAATCCTCACTCAAGGATATGTCTATTGATTTTAGAGAATGAGAGGAAGGTGAGGGTGGTGGGGAGAAAGAGACAGACAGACTCCTGTGTGAGAGGGAAACATCAATCGGTTACCTGTGGTTGACAGGGGACCAAACCCACACATTTGTTTTTTCTTTTTGATTTCTGTGTTTGGTAATATAGACATACCCTCCCGTTAAGGTCTAGGTGCTTTCTTCCATGTTCCAGGTGCATTTGCACATTGCCTGAGACTTGGTAGGTTCTCATTGACTGCTTGGCTTATTAAAGAACAGATGTCAGTGTGATAGAGGGCATCCATTATGTTGGGTTGAGATCCTCTCTTCATTCCAGAGGTGCCTCAGAAAGCTTTTGGAAACTGAATCAGTTCTCTTGCTTGGTGCAGAGCTGGCTTAGTCTGTAAGGTATGAAGTCTAAGCGTCTTTCATCCATGGGTAAGTGTGAGCGCCCTCTATAAACATAATGCATTACTGCAGCATTGTACAAGGAAGCCTACATTATGACTCATTCTTGTTCTGAGAGAGAAAATGTACAACCAGGGTAGGTAAAGTGAGGGATGTGGTACAGGGGACAGATTATGACGCAGGTCTGCTTTGTCTGTTCTGGCTTAAGGAAAGAACTATTAAAATTACTCATTCTAGATAATAATAGTCAATTGTGCTATAAGAGGGACTATAGGACCCATGCTTACACACAATAGTATGAGGCCTTTTCCTTCTCTAAGAAACACCCAATGTAGTGAGGGAATCAAGCCATAATACCTTAAATTCCAAAGTAGAATTAGAAGGGGGAGATAATGGTTAGAACTTTGATTACTCTTGTGCTCAGGGTTGTACCCTCTTCCTTTGATTCCTTACTTCTTGTTTGTGCTTCATTCTTATGAGTCTATACTAAGTAATTTAAGGAACACTTTGCCCCAAGAACAATGTAATCATGGCACACTGGCACTGTCTGATAGGTTTTGAAAGGCTTCATATTCTTACATGCTTACTTTGAAATGACTGAAATTACAGAAGCAGGATGACCAAGGGACACATTTCTATGTTTGGTCCACTGCTTGCTTTAGAGAGACATAATTCTCTTTAAAATCTGCCGTTATAAATAAATAAATAAACAAACGAAGAATCTGCAGTTCTGCTGGAATGTCAAAATATCCATTGCCTATCTAGGTAACACCTTTCCACAAACCTCCTTCACTAAGGAATCATTCAGGTGACCTTGTGTTCTTGTTTAAGTAGTGTAAGATTACATCCCCTTAATTTGTTCTAATATACCACACATTTTACTGTGGAAACCCAGAAAAAGTGTTGTCCTTTAGATTCTATTCTCAAGCTAGAACGTTTGGATAAAGCTAATTCATTGTAGACCTTGCTGTTGTTCATTATCTTAATTAGTTTAGGTAATTAAATCATTAATTGACTAAAGCTGATCCCTTTCTAACAGTAAAACTCAGTGCTTGTCTGCTTGATCCCGTAGGAACTGCAATTTCAGCTCTTCCTACACCTTTTCATTTATGGTGTTTCGTGCTGTCAAGAAGTGTGGGATTTACTCTGCCCTTCTAGTGCGGACAGTGGCACAAGAGGATAATGCCAACCTGTGGTCATAGGTGTTGCTTGGGAGATGCACCTCAGTGAAATCAGGAAGCAGTTCCAACCTGCCCGTGGTTAATTAACTCTAGATGGTAAGCCATGCAGATGCAATCCATTATGAAGACAACCTTGCCTCTGGCAATTACCTTTCACTGTTAGTTGTGTTTTGCTTGGGCACCTTTCTGAGACTGTGGATTTCCATCAAAGGGCTCTCTCTGACACCCATTTCTGCCTGGCATATGCCCACACACCTTAAGTCTTGTGCGGCTGTGCTCCTGAGGTGAGCACTTTTTCTTCTTACTCAAGTTCAGAGCCTTGGGATAATCTCTCTGTTTCCTAAATCTATTAAGGATTTTTTTTGTTTGTTTTGTTTTGTTTTTTTAAATTTCAAAGCTGCCTCAGCAGCAGAGGGAAAGGGAAAATGCTGAATTTAAGAGCTTCTAGTGAATTGGCAAAACCATGAACAGTTGTCTTCACGTGCTGAAATATGAGAGCTTTCAAGTCTCTAAAGTTGGCCTTTAAAATGAATCACTAATCCACTAATTACAATAACATTAGAATCAGACTAAACAAAAAGAAGGTAAGGCAGTAAGAAGTTGTTTTACCTTGGAATAAATTTCAAAACTCTGTATCTAATTTCAGAGGAACTACTATGGTAAGCTTGGTTTTATCAAGATCCCCTCCACGTTGTGAGGTTCTTTTTTTTTTTTTTTTAATTTGATGATTTTTCTTTTTATGTTCCTCTTGAGAAGAATTGTGAAAGTAATGAAATTCATAATTGTTTTTTTTTCCCTTGGCTTAACTGAGTCTGGCAGTTCTTTGGAAGAATTTGAGTCCTGAGCTTTTCAGGTTGAAATGATAGCAATAGTAAGGCAGCAAAAAGAGGCTGAAATGAATGCCCGGCTTGCACTTGACACATATGGATATAATGCTGCCTGAATGTTCCTAATCAGAGTTAGTCATTTTTATTATTATTGACATAGCTTTCAGACGACTCTGCTTGTGGAAAAATACAGCAAACAAATATAAATCCTGGCTGCTATTACTGAAACTCCTAGAGAATTGTGCTTGTATATTATCGGTAGTTTGCTCTGGCTACAATTTTATCCAATAAACACTAAACATGGGATATGCAATTATAAGACATTTTCTATCTAGACATACATACGCTTCCTTTAAAACTATTTTACATGAGTGTGATAAAGTATGATTCAATGTTCTTGGCATAATACCGTGTGTGCTAAATTGCTTTCTAAACTAGAAAGCAGATCTATCCCGTATATTTCTCTTTGCTATTGCTTCGTCTTTTATGTAATGAAGAGACAAGGAAATGGTGGCTCAGAAATAGTGATGTTTCCTAAGTAATCAGAAATGTCTTAAAATTTAAAACTTTTATTTGTTGATATTTTAACATTTGGGAATGTGTTCCTTATAGGTGGTATTCTTTGTGAGTTTTAAAATTTAAAAATTACTTTTATTTCAAAATAATTTTTTAGGAAAGTGATTAATCTGTTAAGAGAATTAATATGTTGTACTCGCAGGAAGGACACAAATTGAGAATTTTGAAATGGGGAGAGGTTAGTGGCTGAGATTTTTAGGGATTTTTCATTGGAAATCAGAGAGTAATGAGAGGCACTGATAGGAGAATGTTGTAACCTATTTAAATAGATACAATGAATTTTATGTAGTTAAGACTAGTAAATGGTAGAGAAGGAAGAACAAAGACTGAGAACCACTGAACACATACTTCCTTTTATTATCTACATTGCATTATCTGTATAATAGTCTCTTGGTGTATTTTATATGTCTTAAACTTCCATATTCTGTTTGTTAACAGTATACAAAGGATTTTTACACACATTACCTTATTTAATCCTTATTACAATCCCTGTGGGGGAGATGTTATGCCCAGTTTAAAGTTTGTAGACAGCTAGGACTCAAGCCCAGCTTTCCTGATTCTAGAGCAGATTTTCTTTTTAATTTACTGTAAGCCTGTTGTCTCCCTCCCTCCCTCCCTTCCATGATTCAGAAATCCCTGTCTTCCCAAGGGAAGCCCAGCGAGTCTGGAGTTTGGGGGTGTGTTGGGAGGAATGTGGGAGATGGCGCCAGAAAGAGGAGGGGAGCCGGCCTTACTGCGGAAGGGTATTAACCTTGGTTGCTCTGCAAACTCTCTGTTTACCAAGGGCAGTGCAGTTGATCAAGGTGAAAAAAAAATTATGGTGGTGGCTGTGAAACAGGGGACAAGTGGATAGTTTCCAGAAATACTCAAGAAGGTAAAGTAAGGAAGAATAAGTAAATTATTTCATCAGATGTAAAGGACAAGAGACAAAGAAATCCCTGGTTTCTGTTATGAGCACCTAGTTGAGTGATGGCACTGTTTAACTGAGATAGGAGAACCATGAGCCTGGTTTGGGACATACTAGATTTGCCCTGCCTGTTAAATAACCTACTGGAAGTGCTAAATAAGCAACTGGATACGTGGATCCAGATATGAGAAGGCAGCTGTGGGCTGAAGTTAATTTCTTGGGCGTCACTTGCACATAAATGGTAACAGAACCATGGGAAGGAAAAATATCAAATAAGGAGAAAATAAGCAAAGACCCAGGGTTCAGGAGCTAACATTTAGAGACCCTCTGTTTATAGAGGATAAGTATATCTGGGAAAGGCATGGGAAAAAAGAGAAAGAAAAACTATATAGTATGAGGAAAATCTGGGGAGAATTGTCTTCTAGAGACCAAGTGCATGGGTATTTGGAGGAGAGATGCTCTTAGATGTTACTGAGGAGCCTGGAAAGTGTCCACTGGTTTTGGTAACATAGGAACATTAATGACGTTAGGGAGACAGGCTGCTGGAATGGTGGAAATGAAGGAGAGGGGGCAGATTAATTGTTTAAGGGAAAAGAAAAATAGAGTATTCTGATGGTAGAAATGTGGAAGTGTTCATTTCGTTCATCCTCAGCTTGCACAACTCAAAGCAGAATCTTTTTGGTATAGTATCATTAATATTCATTTGACAAAAAGAGAAATTTTAAGCTTTTAGGCCTCTAGACATTTTTCCCCCCAAGTATCACAGTGTTTATTGATAGATACAAGTATATAAAATCAGGGCATGAACATGGCTTGATAAATTAAGTAGATAGATGTTATCATTTTTCTTCTCTCTTTTTCTGATCTCTTCAAAGAACAGTCTGTATATTACTTCCCTGTATATTTTGTCTGCTGAGATCTGAATAGTTTTTAAGTCGCAATTGGTGTAAGCCTTACATTCTTCATGGTCTGGTCTTTAACCAGTTCTCCTGCATGTTGTTTTAGGAAACCCTCTTGCCCTTTCACTCAGAGCCCATTTTCTTTGACTTTATACACAATTCTAAAATGCTTATCTGACAACTATGCCATCCTGTATAAACTTAGGCAAACCCCTGACCCCCTGACAGATCGTGGAATCAAATAAGTGACTGACTGACTGACTGACTGACTGAATGACTGACTGACAGGGAAATGGAAAACTATTCAAAGCAGATGAGTCCAGAAACTATGAAAAGTAGCAGAGTGAAATAAATCTATGCAAATAAAGGAAGCGGACTTTTTTTTTTTTTTTAAAGCATGCCTGCCTGGACCTTCCATTAGCTATAAAGCCAAATAAATAAATGAATTTACTTAAACAGTGTATGAATAAACCCTGGCTATCAGGAAATGATTTCACCATCATGTTTTATTCTGTTCAAAAATCTATTCTGTTGAAAAATCTCTAATCAAGCTGAAATCAACTATAGAATTATATGTGTATATATAGCTTATTAAAAATAATTTTTGCCTCTCTATTGAATATCCTATTCCTAATGATCACAGTAATTGAGACAGTATTGTGGTAAACACATCAGAACATTAAGGTAGATTAAAATAATTTGGAGGTGTTTTACTTTTCTTCAGCTAAATACCCAGAAGTGGAATTACTAGGTCTTGAAGTGGTTCCATTTTTAATTTTTTGAGGACCCTACGTGCTGCTTTCCACAGTGGCTGCACCAGTCTGCATCCCTAGCAACGGTGCATGTGGGCTCTCTTTTCTCCATTTCCTTGCCAGCCCTTGTCATGTGTGGATTTATTGGTGATAACCTCACAAGTGTGAGGTGCTATTTCACTGTGGTTTTAATTTGCATTTTTCTGATGATTAGTAACATTGAACATCTTTCCATACGTCTGTTGGTCATCACTATGTCCTCTTTGGAGAAGTGTCTTCAAGTCTTCTGTCCGTTTTTTAATCAGATTTTCTTTTTTTGGTGTTACATTGTATGAGTTTCTTATATTTTTTTTGGATATTAACCCCTTATGAGATGTACGATTGGTGAATATCTTCCCTCATTCTTTTAATTTTGTTGATCGTTTCCTTTGCTGCTCAACAAATGTTTTAGTTTTATGTAGTTGCATTTGTTTATATATTCTTCAGTATATATGAGACATATCCAAAAAACCTTTAAGAGTGATGCCAAAGAGTTTACTCTTTGCCTATGTTTTCTTTTATTACTTTTATGATTTTGGGTCTAACATTTAAGTCTTCAGTCTATTTTGAGTTTCTTCTTGTATCTGGTGTAAGAAAGTGCTGAGGTTTCTTTTCTTTTTTTCCCCCTGTATCAGTCCCGTTTTCTTAGCACCATTTATCGAAGAGACTGTCTTTATCCCATTGTATGTTCTTGTCTGCTTTTTCATAGATTAATTGAACATATAGGTGTGGGTTTATTTCTGGGCTCTATTCTGTTTCATTGATTATGTGACTGTATTTATGCCGGTACCATGCTGGTTTGATCACGATAGACTTGTAGTATAGTTTTGTATCAAGGAGCGTGATTCCTCCAAATTTGTTCGTCTTTCTGAAGATTGCTTTGGTTATTTGTGGTCTTCCGAGGTTGCATAGAAAATTTAGGATTATTTGTTCTAGATCTGTGAAAAGTGCCTTTGGTATTTTGATAAGGATCACATTGAATCTGTAGATTGCTTTGGGTAGTATGGGCATTTTAGCAATGAACCTAGAGGGTAATGGTAAGTGAAGTAAGTCAGACAGAGAAAGGTAATTACCATATGACTTCATTTATATGTGGGATTTAAAAAACAAAACAGAGCCCTTTTCATAGATAACAGAAAACAAATTGATGATTGTCAGATGGAGGTCCCAGGGGAACTGGATGAAAAAGGTGAAAAGATTAAGAAGTAGAAATTGGCAGTTACTAAAAATAGTCACAGGGAACATAGTCAATGATGTTATAATAACTATGTATAGTGTCAGATGGGTAATCAAGGAGATCGCTTCATAAGTCATATAGATGTCTAATCGCTGTGGTGCACACCTGAAACATAATACTGTTTGTCAACTGTAATTAAATAAAATTAAATTATTTAAAAAAAACAAGTCATTTGGAGTTAGGGAAGTCATTCTGTAAGAATTAAGCATTTCAAGGTGGGAAAGGAAGAGCGATAAGTAGCAGATAGTAGGAATGTTGGTAGCATCACCATAGATATATTTGTTTTTTATTATTATAATATTTAGGTTAAAATATTAAATGTGTTATTTTACCTTTCCAGGGTTGCATAGTTTGTTTTTTCTCCAAGGCAACTGATCACTATTTTTTCTTTTTCCTAAATTATGGCACTAAGAAAAATACCTTTGTTAGAAATCTCCAACTTTTGTGTTTTTTAAAATTTATGCTAAATTGTTAGTGGGCAAAAAGCCAAGTGTTTACAGGCTAGAGATATCTCAAGTAAGCAAAATTAGTGTTCTAGCAACTCAAACACTGGCTAAAGGTTATTTGAAAGTGATACGTCATAATTAATGCCACTCTGGTTTTTTGTTTTGGTGTTTTTCACTATCTAGTGATGTTAAAATTAAGGGTCTTTTCTAATTACTCCACATGGAAAGATTTTTTTTATCCACTCTGTGTACTTCTAGATTCAATTGTCTGTTTTTAAATTCAATGAAAACATGACTATGATTCAAGATCTGTAATACAATGTATTATTTTTCTCCCTCCTTAGAAAAATAAAAGCACATCATAATACTTCTTTGTTATTAATGCCTGACCTCCAGTGTGCTGTGGAACCATGTAATTGAATAACACGATTTGTAGAGTGAGATATTCAATAGAAGAAATGAATTTAAGTACATGTGTTGATAAAGCAGTTTCCTGATAATTCTGAAAGTCCTGAAATGGAAAACTGTCTTTGATTTCTGTTGGCTAATGACTTTTCCAAGTGGAATTTGAGAGCTTTCTACAATACAGTAGATAGTGATTTAGGTGCATTTCTACTCACAGCAGCACAATTTCTTAAATGAAAGTAATATTGTAGAGTGAAGATAAAATTATATCATTTCTATTAAGATATACACAAGCAGAATGTCATATGCAGTGATTTAAAAGAGTGAGTAGTATCTGGTAAACAGGAAAACTACTTGAAAGGGCGCTTGGATAAATCAGGAGTTTTAAAAAACATTGGTAATAGGAATTATGTTTCTCTTAAGAAATTGCTGATCTATTATTGCATGCCCTCGTCTTGAAGAATTTAGCCATTACAAGTTTTGGAATTAGTTCCTAACATCTCTGACATTCAAAAAAGGTGCTCTGTCAGTAACATGAAGAACAGAAAGAACCCCATTGATAGAGTTGTTTAAATGATTACATTAATTAGGATCTACTGAATGGGCCATTCTTAGTTTTTGCTTTTATCGCGACAAGTAACTCTTGCTTTGCTTTCTTTTGACTTCAGTGTAAATGTGCTTCCTAGTCGTGCAATATTATCAGAGAAGGTGAATGTTTTCTTGCCATTTCACTGGCCTTCCTTGTCAGTAAAGATTGTACTGTAGCAGTGTGATGGATGACATTTCTGAACGGAATTCGTTTCCTAAAACTCGGTTACCTAGAACAGTAAGCCTTCATAGTAGAGTGTGAAATTGTATGTGTGAAACTGGCTCAACCAAATAGAATCACAAATCATAAACAGTTGGTTCTAATTTCTGTACATTTTCCTAAGTTCATTTTCAAATATTGTCCAGTGAATTCAATTTATTTTCCCTTTTTCTTTGTTAAGTAATGCTACTAAATGTACTCTGAATGACCCATTTTAGTTGTATTTGATTCTGGTTGTTAAGAGTCATGGAAAAAAAATGCCCAAATTTTACAGTTTAATACTGTTTGAGAACACTGACTATTTAGATTTTTTTTAGGAATTAATCTTTTACTTTTGATTTCATGCAGTGTACTGAGAGGATTTCATTGTCTCCCTCATCCTTCTATCAGGCATATGTTGAAAGGCCCTGCAAAAAACCAGGAATTTGATTTAATAATTTGCCAGAGCAACTGTTTAGCATCTGTCCTGAAGGCAAAGAATTGAACTGATAGGTTTTATAAGGAAAACGGAGAATCATTATGCAGGTCATCTGAATTTCATTACTTATTAGAATTTCACTTAAGAGATCATAGATTCTGTATTTTTTCATTTTTTTCTGTTTTAGGAGGTATAACAAAGTGATATGCATTTCATGATTACAAAATTTCTGATAGGGTGTTAGAAAATCATCCTTTAATCAAAGAAAACAAGATGCACACATTTGAATGGATGCCGTTTACTCATGAAGGATTGCCCAGTGGCTGCGGTGTGCTCCCAGCATGATGAGTACTGACGCTGGTTGGGAGATGATGCTTGTCAGTGTGACAGCGTTTTTGTTAGTACTTGGAGTTTGTGCCCACTCCTATGATGATCACTTGTGAGTTCAGGAAGACTTTCCAAGGAAGCATAAATTCTCCTCACATTAGTGCCATGTTTTACTAAATGTAGTCTCTTTTTTGGACCCTTAAAGTATGATTAAGCAGTATTAATTGTATCAGAGTAAAAAAACACTAATGTAATGATATTTTATAGCACAACTATAAAGATGGATTAGTGACCTCTCGGTCAAATAGTAGGCTCAGGAGTTTTGAGAAACATGTACATTTGTAAGGCATCCCTTGATTTAATCCTTTTACCTATGATTCTGACATAAAGGCCAGATCACGAGGTGATTTCTCTCCTGCTCTTACCTCCGTCATCACATCCAACCAAATAAAAGTGTCCTGATTGTTCAGTTTAAAACTAACATCTATGAGTTTAACATTACAATGTCTTATTAATGAATATTATGGTGACAGTTTGTGTGCTTTGGTGCCAGTAAACCCCTGAATCTTTAGAGCTTACGATCACAGACATTTATTTAATTATCCCATGTGGCAGTCATGGGTTGGCAGTTGTGAATCCATGGTTGTCTTCTCATTTTGGTACTCAGACTGAAGGGACAGGTTTTCTGTGGCAGGTGTCATTCTTATGGTAAGAAATGAAAGCAAGAGACTGGGCTGAACGTCTCACTCACACTTAAAACCTCTGCTTAGTCCTAAGGTATGCCATGTCATATTCCACTAGCCAAAGCAAGTCACAGGCCAGACCTATAACAGGGAGGTTTGTTCTGCCCCTCCGGAGGCAGTGTGAGTCACGTGCACATGAGCCGGGGTGTATACTTCTTTTAGAGTCAAGAAAGTGAAAATTTGGGAATAATTTCCTGCAGATGGATAATACATTTGAGAGCAGCCATCATAACTCCCAATATGTGGCAATTGTGGTTTCTCCTTTGCCATCCTGAGCGCTCCAAGACTTCCAGGCCTGCTTCAGCTTCCTTCGGGGATTTCTTAACGCCTTTGGTGACTATGAAGAAGATTTCTCTAGTTACAGAGGAGTGAGAAGGTATTTGTTGAGAACATTAAAAACAGGAAAAAAGCAGAGAAAACAAAGGGTAGGGTTTCCAAACCAAACAGCTTGGTGCCCTCCTATCTGGTTTCTTTCAGAAAATCCGGACCTTTTTTCCCTCTCCTGAATATCTCTTCATGCTGTCCCTGGGGACAGTTTTCAGGCTGTTTCAACCTGAGGTCACAGGTGTAGAATCTCTTCAGGATGCAATTGATCATAAGCTCATGGTAGCCTTCCTGTGCCCAACGATAAAAAGAATCTTTCTGGTTTTCTGGGGGCACTGAATAAAGATTGATAATAAAGTACAAGCACAGATACAGTTTTCAACAGGAAATGGCCGAGGGACGTTGAGATCCAGTATTCCTTGGTAAGTGCACATCACCTTTCCACTAGTATCACAGATCGTGCGAGATGTACTTACTGCATTTAAGCAGTCAAAGTGATCCTTTCTGAAAAACTTCTACTGACTCCAGCTACAATTTCTAACTGTTCCCCCACCTTCAGTCCTTCCATGCCTTTGTTTACCTACATTTCCCAAAATTTACACATTCTTGTAAGCCACAGCACTTGCCCAGATTTGAGTGAAGCTCCGAATAACATATTCAATATATAGCAGGTGTTACTTTACACACACACACAACACACACACACATCAAATAAATGCTATTTTAAATGCTACTGCTACAATTTTCATAGTAATTTGCTTTGATTCTCATTGCTTTTATGTGAGTTATATTTAAACTTGCATGCTTTAAATTAAAAACCATGTAAAGCTTTACAGTCATATACAATTTTGCCTAATAAAATTTTGAAAATACATATTGACTGCTAAGTATGGACATGGATATTCACTCACAACAAGACCTACAGCAGGATGAGAGTGATGCTGTCCATGACCTGAAAGATTTATAGCTGCCATGGTCCCTTGTAAATAACCCGTTGATGTGATTTGTGATAAAGGATGGACAATTAAAGGAAAATAATAATCTATATTTACCAAGAAGTTGGGATAGAGGGTACCCTTCCCTTTAGACACTACATGCGCATACATACACACAGAGGGACCTTTTAAAGTAACAATAGATTTACCACCTGGAAACCCCACCGAGTAATGAATGCTTTAATTTTTGCTTAAAAAGCCTATGCTCCAGCTCATTGTGCTGCCGTACTTCTCTGTTTATGAAGCTGAAAATGGTACATGAAGAAGGATCCTTAAAAGCCCTTTTCCCCTTCTCTCTTTCCAAAGTATCGTCCGTCCTCAAAAATGAGACTCATCCTTTCATTTTCAACCAACTCTTTTCTTCAACTTTGACCCTAATTCCATGGTTATGATTTCCTTGGGTATTAACTCTAAATTTTGCCAGAAAGCCAAACAAATATTAGAAAACAGACCTGTGTTTATTGAATGGGAGCAAAATGTAATTCTGCTAGGCTATAAAGTGTTATTGTTGTTTTCATGCTTCTAAGAGCATTTTGTAACCAATTTGATTTGAAAAAGGAGAAAAGAAACTAAAATGAAGAAACAGTTATTGGAAAGTTCAAGGAAGCATCTCTGTCTTCTGCCACCTCTGGTTGTAGCAGCAATATTGGATGATGAGTTTGGCAGGGATACTTAGAACAAGAGCACATTTTTGCAGTTCTTAGAAACTTCTACCACAGAAACAATCTGCCTGGATTCATGGAATCATTAAATGCCCTTCGTTTAGCTTGAATCATACAAAAGCTCTTCCCTTGGCCCACCTTGATCATCTAGCCCCTGTGTTCCTCTGCCTGACTGCATTTTGGTTGTGTGGCCTCCCGCTGCTGGTAACTTACTCTCTGTTTAAGCATTCATTCTTTCTCACCCACCCCTGTTTGTTGACCATCCTGAAACGTCTGTCTTCCCTCTCATCACCATCCTTGTATCATTCCTATCACTTCACAACCCAGTACTCTGCTATTGCTTGCTTCCTTCACTACAGGATTGTAGAGACTGTGCCTTTTCCCCTAGATGTCTATGCTCAGATGTGGTGCTTGGTACAAGTATCTCAACAAATATTTTTTTCAATGGAGTGAATGCGTCAGTGAATTAGTAGGAAGGAGAAGGATTGCATTTTAGATATTCTCTAATTGATGAGAAGAAGGTAAAGGGCCTCACCACCATGAATCTTTTACAGGGAAAGAGTCGTAGAGGCCAGATCTCTTGGTGTTTTTAAATCCAGTGTCTCCTCCCTAATGGGTTATGATACTGCCTTGAGAAAGTTACCATGAGGATGGGCTTTGGTCCACAATGCCCCTGAGATCTGCCTCTGCAGACGTCTCTGCTGATCTGCTTTCTGGAATGCCTCTTGGATTGTACTTTTACTCTTATAGATCAGATGGGGTAATGGAATTTTTAATGTATCAACTAGAAAATGCATATATACTAAGGAGCTAGTAATATGTGATATGATTGAGCTTTTAGTCTGGAGCAGGTGCTTGAGTCAGAAGTCCAACAGGATAATGTGAGAAGAGAGAGGCAGGAAATGAGCACGCATGCATCACTTCCCTATTTATGTATAGTTATTTAAATTTAAAAAAACTGGATATTCAGAAACAAAAATCTTTAAGTGAAGGCTCTCATAAATTCTGAGCATCCCTAGTACATTTAAAATACAGTTTAGTTGATCAGAGATTAGTTTATCAAATATCAAGGATCTCTTACTTTTGAAATCTGTGATTTTATAAGATTCGGCTATAGTCAGGTTGATTTGTAGGTGGGAAAATAGATGAAATGTATATCACTTATCCAAAGTGGTCTATAAGCAATTATGCAACTGACTTACCAAGGAGAATGACTTTTAATAATACGAGTGGATATTTGTTAGTGCCTATGCATATAAATAGACTATGTGACAGACATTGTTGGTTGCCTAACTGATAGACAGTTCCTTCGTGCTTGCTACTATAATAACAGAACCCAGATTTTATTTACCCTCATTTTAAATGGCTGTGTGTACCAGGGGAGCCTGGGTCCTGAGTTGTGAACCTTATTGTTCTAAGAAATGTAATGGTCTTACTTTCCCTTGTAAGTAATGCACTTACACATAGGCATGTGATGGGATTCAAGTCAATACAAATTGGAAAATCCTCTGGAGGGCTTTTGAGAAGGGTTTATTCACCCACAGGAGAGGGCTGCACGGCAGGATCTTCCCGAGAGCCTCCTCCGTGTGTGGTGTTTAGAACTGCTGCAGGCATGCGGGGACCATGAGAAGAACAGACCGGCACAGGGAGGAGGGCTGAGGGGACAGATGGACAGGCGGATAGGAGTAGACTGAGCGCTTGATGGTGTCCTTGAAGGCTGAATGAACCACCCTGTCTCGGGTCTTATGCGAGAGAATAATATACTTGTATTTACTTTTAGTGGACTTCTGTCCATTAAAATATTCAGCCCAGAATATTTTAACAGATACAAGGTCTGTGGGTCAACTAAAGAAGACTTAGCAGAGTTTACAATCCTGACCCACTGGGCTGCAAGTGAGAAAGAGAGCAACAAAAAAGCTGCACATTTTACGGTTTAAGCAGCTATGAAGTCTAAATAAACATAGAAAAAAGGAGCTGATATACAGGATGCCAACATCAACAAATAATAGATATTTATTATTCACAGCTGAAAGAGAAATCAGGATTTAAACTTGTGATTTCTGCTTTGTTTCCTGAATTTATGTAAAAATGTCTAAGCAAAAGCAAATAGTTTTCCTTGGCACATGCAGAATACAAGGACTTTTAAATCCTGAAGAAAACGTATTGTTTTTTGTCATTTTTATCTTTTGCCAGTTGGACATGTTTAGATCTTACCTAAAATATTTTTCTTGTTAATTTACCTTTTCTAGGAAAAATACTCAATCCCTGAACATTTATATTTCAGTGGCACTGACTACAAATCAGATTTTCCAGCAGACTTTTCCTCTAGAAGTTGCTGTTGGTATAAATGCTATCAGTGTTAGTTTGCTTTGGGGTTAGAGGCTTCTCTAAATCGGGTACCTGTGTGGGTTTTGTTTCCTTTTGCTAAAGAAGAAAAAAAAATTTCAACTTTACCATTTCTCTCCCATGGCTGTTTTCTATTTAGGTTTCCCATTTCATATTAAGTTAATTTGGGTAATTTATGTCTTTTCCAGGAAATTATTTCATCCAGAATTAAACATTTATTAGCTGTGTGTTGTAACTACATTCTTTTATTTTAAATAAATTTTATCACTATTTTTAGATCACCTCTTCATGTCTAGGTAAAATATCCAAAGATGTGCATAATCAACTTAAAAGAAGTACAAACACTAGAATATTAAGGGCACAGACTTTCCTTTAGAAGAGTATACTGAAAATTGTGCCTAGAAAGATGGGATTCCAAATGCTTTTAAAAAGCAAAAATCATTTACTTTTCAGTTCTAAGAAGACATCTGCATTCTTTCTCATCTTCATACCCCATATATCTAAAGCACTACTTCTCCACTTGTTGTTTCCGAAAACCTGGGCGCTAATAACAAATGTATGGAGAACAGGGTCACCCTACACACATGTCCTGAAGAAACACACATTGTTTTGTCTGCCAGCTTTGTTGTGTGTGGGGATACTGCTTTTTCTTTTTGTTTTGCTTTTACCACAGGATTTCTCAGAGCAACTGATACACAAATGTACACAAAAGTTTCATAACTCTGTTTTATAGAAACAGCTTACTTAACTCAATTAACACGCTGCATTTCCTCATAACCGCAAGAGCATTTTCTCAGACTTCCATTTCCTCACTTACCCTGAATGTGGACAGTTGATTGATGTGCACCCCTCATGGAGTTTGAGCTCCTTCAGGAAGATTAACCATCTTTATTTCCTCAGTCCTGGCAATATGCCTGTGAAGAGTAAGAATTTGGAGGAAGGAAATAACATAGTGAATGTTTAATTGAAGTACCTAATTAAAAACCTAGGATTACAGGCTCTGTCCGTGTTCTCTCTGATATCCCAGTCTGTTCTGATTGAGGAAAGTGATCATGGAGAAGGATATGCTTATTATGAGATGAAAGTGAATGGTTCTGTGTAGGAAACTGCCAGTCAGACCCACAGAAGACAAGAAGATTGGCATGTCTTCCTATTTAACTGAGTAAGGTTTCAGGAAAGGGACCGGATTTTGCAGAGCTGCTTAAAAGGTGTGGATGAGAGATGTGGTGGTGAACTGGGAAGCAGTGGAAAAATCTGAATCATGTTCAATCTGTAGATGTCGAAGACATGAGCAAGTTTCTCAAAAACTCCAAGAGCATAAAACCCCACAGGCCTAGAAGTCATAGCCTTACTGTTGCACTTTTGACTATTTTTAAGCTACCTCATAGTTCCATGACATGTAATACTTATTTTGCTAGTCTTTTGAGCCTGGATTTCAGTTCCACTTGTATTAAACATGGAGCAGGACCTGCAGCTGCGTAGTGACTCTAATTTACTATAAAAAATTTGCTTCTTGATATGTCTTTTGTCTTTTGATTATGTTTGCAGTAACTCGAGGCATATAAAAAACTGTTTCTTTTTTATGAACACAACTATCAACAAGTGAAACAACTGTAACATAATTTTCAGTGTGAAATCATAAAGATCTTTGTTGGAAATATGGCATAGGAGAAGGACCAAAACCTATGAAAATGTTTATATATTTATGAATTTGGGGATTCTCCAAAGTCCAAAAAGTAATCTTTTGAGCATGTCTAAAGGCCAGTGTGCCACATTTACATAGCACTTTACAGTTTTAAAAATATTTCACATGCCTTATTACTTGATCTTCACAACAGCTTTTTAAAGCAGGGCAAATATCAATATGCTGTATTCTTGGAAATCAAAGCTTATGTCTAAGAGTAGCTTTTTTATGATAGAGATTGCTTGTGCTAACTAACATGTTCTCTTATTCATGAGCACACCACTCAACCAATTTCTCCAGCCTCTCTAGCACTTAGATGTGGCCATGATTAATGGAGTATGGTTGAAAATGATGTAGAATGGGTTTGTGTTGCCTCTTGGCTAAGGTGTTTAAGAATAGAGGGTGACTTCTACAAGCTCTTTCTGTCTCCACATCTATTGGCTCAAGGTAGAGGATCCAGTGGAAGTTTTGGGGAATAAAGAATGATGGAGCTACCAGATGGAAGAAACTGAGTTTCCTAAATAGGTCTACAAGAAACTAAGCCTACCTAAAAATCACATTAGATTGCGACATAAATAAAAAATAATAGACTTATTGTGTCAAGCCACTGAGATTGTGATTTGTTTATTAGGGCACTTAATCCACTTTCTGAATTCTTAGTCTAATGTATTTCCTTTACTTCATATTCCACATCTATGTGAGTGAAAATCTTGTATCTTTTTTAATTGAAAAATATATTGTACAAAGCAACCCTGGTGGGTGTGGTTTGGTTGGATGTCGTCCCACAAAATGAAAGGTTGCCCGTTTGATCCCAGGTTAGGGCACATGCTTAGGTTGTGGGGTTCAGTCACTGGTGGGGGTGAGTATGAGAGGCAGCTGATCAGTGTTCCTCTCTCACATTGATGTTTCTCCCCCAACCCCTTCTTCCCTTGGCCTCTCTCTAAAATCAGTGAGCATGTCCTTGGGTGAGGATTTAAAAAAAAGAAAAAAAAAGCTAGTGCGAGGTTATTTGAGATTCTGAAGGAGTGTGGTATAAGCAAACAAAGGAGAGAACCGCTTCCATACCATTAAGGTGGAGTCTGAGCCTTCCAGAGGAAAACAGTAAAATAATCCAGGAAGGAGATGCATCATTTCTGGCCCAGGAGACATGCAAAAGAATGTAAGAAATAGGAGGAATGAAGGAAAAACAACATGATTATGAGCTGAACAGCACTATTTCAAGGCTTTCATTTTTGGAACATAAGCCAGTATGTTCTTGGCCTGAGGTAGGACTAATAGGAAGGCATAAAGTTGCACAAAGTTGCTTTTGGTAGAAAGTTAGTATTAGATTACAGGGCTATTTGATCACATCACAATAAAAATGTGAAAGGAAGTCATGACCAAGTTATTTTAAGTAAGCTGGCAAATCTTAAGTAAAAATTGTTTGGCCTCATGGAATCTGGTTACTATTTTACAACTTCAAAGATAGTTTAGAAAATTGTACAAAAGAATTTTTAAGCAAAGCACCTTCAAATTCAGTATAATTCTTATATAATGAAGATGCCAAAAGACTTTCGAAATTACAAAATTTACAGAAATTTTGACCGACCAGGAAAAGTTTTTCAATTCCTCTCTTTATTTTGCAAGTCACTGTTGCTCTTCTCTCCTCCCCTTGTCTGAGACAGGAATCACTAATCAATCACAGCCCTTGCTCCTCTATTTCCAGAGGAAACGGACTTGCCGTCCTTCTGAACATGGCGCTCCAGACGCTTCTCTCAGAATTTTTTCCTCCTGAGGAAGGAGAAGAATGTGGGGAAGGGGAAACTAGTAGTGGATGCCATCATACGAACTACTCCTTTAATCCAAATTATTTCTTTTCCTCTTTTCTAATTTGGGTCCTTCTCAAATCAAGTGAGAGTGTACATATTTTAGAGCTATGGCCAATGGGGAATACTTGGGGTTGATGTCCAAAAATAAGTATATGAAAATTTATTTAATTTTTCTTTTAAAATATTTTCCCCCTAAGTGGTTTCTAAATTGTTTTCCACTCTGGACTCTTAATTAAGAGAGGCTTTGTAATTTTTCTTCAGTTCTTAAAGATTTACTTTTTAAAAATTCTCATTAATTCCTCCTTTTATGTGGAGAGAGAAAGGAGAAAATATTGAAGTCAAATTCATTTCTCAATTTATTATAAAGTCTGCTAAATATTCAAAGAGGAGATTAAAATTGCCAACTCTTAGGAAAGCCTCAGTAATTGAATAGTCAGAGTAATTAGGCATTTTTTGAATATCGAAAATAATAACAATTTTTTTATCTTCAAATTGTGTAGAGTTTTTTATCCCAAAGTTTTACCAGTTAATTACTCACACTTTTTCAGAATGTGTTCATATCCCAGACATCTTCTCAGAACTATTGGGAAACTGATATATTTCTTCCTTTCTCTTCTCTTTGTAAATAGTGATATCACAGTATGCCTTTATTTTGCCTATACTTAATGACTAATGGTGTTGAATGTCTATTTTCTTTTAATAGTTCATTTTTTATTGTATTTTTCCATCACTATTTATTCCCCCCATACCTTCTTCCACCTTCCTCTTCATCACTTTCTTACTGTTTTCTTTTTAGAGCATTTTTTCTATTTTATGAAAATATGCTGTGTGATCTCTTGAATAAATTAGCACCTGTTAATAAATTGCTGAATTTATTTTGAGCTCTTAAGTATTTTAAAGAAGTTTATGTTAAGTTACGTATGTGAGAAAATAACTGAATTTTGTTGCAGGAGGACTTAGTGTTCCTAGGAGAGGAATTATTAAAATTCTCTTCCAACAAGTATTCTCTTTTTATGCAGTGTGTACAAAAACAGCAATATTCTAAAGGAGAGGGGACCAAATAGTTGGTAACATCCACTGATTCCACAGATGGCTATAGTAAGTTTTGGTAGTAAGCAGTGAAGTAGTCGCTTAATCATATTCTGGTTTAGTTTATATCTTCCTTTCCACTTTTGTTTATTTGGTTATGACTACCAGTTAGATCTAGAATTTTACTGCTCTAATTTAACACATTTTTTTTTGTAAGTGTGATTCTCTGAGTCACTTTAGCCAGACTTAGTCACTTCCATTGTTCAAGAGGCGTGTAATGAAAACCTTTACTGAATCTATCATGTTTCTAATCAGTAATGTTGAAGTGCCTCTGTTTTCTCCATGTTTTACTTTCACCTGCCGTGATTTATAAAATTTAGAAGATACGTCAAATGCATTAACACATGTTGATGATACGAATATGGGCACATACGTTTAAAATATCACTAAAAGATGTAGACCAGCAAGGGACTTGAGATATTTTTTGGACCAGCTCACTTATTTTATGGATGAGAAAACTGAGATTTAAAGTAGTTCAGTGGATATTTGTTTTGGGCATCTCTCTTTATCTCATTTTACTGTGGATGCAGAGCTTGGTATTCAGTTTGAAGAATGTATCAGTTTCAAAGATCATTGTGGCCCGTGTGATGTGAATAAGAAACCTGAAAAATATGTGTTATAGTGTCTTAATAATAGTAGCACCATCCCTACCAATGATAACAGCATAGATTTATCTAAGGTTTAATGTATTTCGGATGCTGTTTCCAAAGCTGTAGATACATATCTAATTGAGATCCCATAATGAACATGTGAAGTAGGTTTTAGTATCACTTGAGGCTCCCTCTGGGGTGAGAAAATGAAAGAGACTTAAAAAGTAAGTGGCAGACCAGGATTTGAACTATGGAATCCAGGAGCTGTGCTCTTTATTTCTTTTGCTATGATTGGATTCCTTTAGTGACCATAGACTAATAGCACAAGACTAAAGAGAGACCTGAATCCAGGACACCTTAAGCTCCATTTGATAGTATTCACAATGTCTGTGCAAACAGATTGTTAGTTACTTCACTTTTGGTGCCTTTTCAAGTGGCACTTTGTACTCAATAATAAAATTAAGTAACTCTATCCATTTGTTAGTTTCTCTCTTTTTACTAAATATTTTCCATTTTAAAAACTAAAGTCACCATTTTTTTCATAATGCATTTCCATCTAGACACCATCTTATAAATGTTTCCTTTTTAGCACATATCTGAATAACCCGGGTAATTTATCTTTTGATCTTAAGCATTTACTGAGAGAAATAAGGGGTTATGGGGAACAAGAAGGATATAAAGAAAATAAAAGAAAAAGAAAAATACATTTTTATCTATCCCTTGCTAATGAAAATGTAATAAATTATACAACATTTTCAATTTACTGGGCAGGGCAAAGTAAGTGGATTAGGATGATCTTCCTCCCTCCCTCCATCCCTCCCTCCCCCCCTTCCAAATGAAATCCTTGATTTTAAACCAAAGGCTTTTTGTTTGATCATAGTGAGCTTTTTTATTTATAAAAAGGAATAATTTTGCAGTCATCGAGATTATGAGGAGACCACAAAAGTGGTATTGCTCAATTGCCTGTTTTTCTGATCTCTCAAGAGGTTACATATATGGACATTTATGTAACAAAGAGCAGACATTTGAATCCAGGTCTCTCCATTCTTAAACAACTTCATCATGTACGCAGTGGAGAAGCTGGTGTCTATAAAGTACCCAGGATGTGTCTGCTGTATACAATGTCAAATATACCTTGAGGAAAGGAGAGCAGCTAGGGAAAGATTAGATTCTCCTGTTTTACCTAAGGACCTCTTTAGTATTTACTTCAGAATTTAATATTTACCTTTTCTGCATTCCACATATTTGCTTTGGATAGCAGCATTGCACCCAACAATGCCAGTTTTCTTGCTGGACATTAAAAATAGCGGACTGAAGCTCGCAGAGCCCACACTCCCTTCGGCCTTGGCTATCATGGCAGCCACAGTGAACACTGTCGTTTGTTGATATTGGCACTTCAGGTGGAGCCTATCAAGTGCGAGGAGCCCCGTGGACCATGTGGTTTACATCACGTACCTGGAACATATGGTTTGTTTTGTCCTTGCTGAACTCTCCTTAACAGGCCATTCATCTTGGTTTTCTTTTGAAAATGCCATAGTTTTATTTCAGACTCCATTAGAAGATAGTTTTTCATCCCTCATAAGTTTCTGGCAGAGTTCTGAGACAGGCCATGACAAATTTTAATATAAGAAATGGGGAAACCTTGAAAGGAAGCACTTTTAAACCAAATGTGGGATACAATATATTTTTGTTCACTTTCTGCCATAATTCCACATATTTCCTTAAACCTGTAAAATCTAAGGGCTGGATTTGATTGAACAAACAATGTATACGGGATATTTTTGAGTAGAGTCTAGCACTTGCTGCATTCAGAAATGTGTCCAGCATGTTTCTTGTTCTTTGGAATTGTAGGAAGGGTCTCCGAGGAGAACTTTGATTGACTTTTCTTTCAATTAAAAGAGTGAGAAACTAATCTTACACAGACTTTTATCTCCCAGAGGAAATACCTTATCTTATACATGAGCTTCATAGAGATGTTAAAAACTTTTAAAGGTTTGGTTTGGTTTATCTGCTTTTATTTAGTTATCTGCCTTGATAGAATATACAGAAAGTCCCAATGGTTAGCTTTTACATTTAACCTATGCCTTAGGCAGTTATTTTTAAATGCATCAAAATTTTTCTTGGTTTTCTTTGTACTGTTTGATTTTAATAAATTACAGATACCAGTTTTTTCCTTGCTTTGGTGCTATTTATTACTTCTATTAGGATGACCCCTTGTTAGGACTGAGTTTCTGGCCTCTTAATCAAAATAACTCTGGTCCAGACCCCAGCTTTGCTATTTATAACTGTATGAACACGGGTACATTTTTTAGCTTTTTGAGTCTCCTTTTACTTATCTCCGAAATGGGTTTGTATCTTACCTTATGAAATTGTTATAAAAATTAAAGAAGATAGTATATCTGTTATGTAGGTTATCATGTCTAAAATATAATACGTGTTTATTAAGCTGTTTGGATTCCTTTCAGTGGAAATTAGAATGTGTATTAATTCTTCATGAACTTGGAGAATTTTTACCACCTGCCTCCATATACACATCAAACATGGGTTTGTTCATGTGTAATGCACACAAACTCATATTCCAGGTTAGCTGTATTCAACCTTGAATTTTTCTCAGTATAGTCTCATACTTGACCAAAGTTGCCCCAAGACTAGTTGTCGCTGAATACTTATGTTCTTAATATGAAAACAACATGATACCTTAGAAAGTGTCAAGGAAGCAGACAGATCTTTTTTTTGATTAATTATGAAATTGGGTCATATTGTGCACTGTAGACTGAACTTGATTAAGAAGTTCAAGGATTATAAATGTTTCGACAGTGCCTGCTTGCTTTCAAAGGACTCTTGTCTCCCTTAGGGGCGTCCCTTAGAATTCAAATGAGAACACTTGTTTTTTAAACATCTTCCCAAGAGGCAGACTGGACAGATGTTTCTTGAAACGAGCTGCTGAAAACAACTGAAACTAGAATTTAAAAGAAAACAGTCTAATGGGTCTGAGTCTTTTGTTTTTAAAGGCAGAGACCGGAATGACGATGTAACAAAGGGGAACAGGGTGTTCATTTGGCATTCTCCTGTAAACAAAAACACCTTATGATTAAGGTGTTATAAGGTACTGTTTGGGGAAATATTTCAATCTGAAAACAAAGATGAGATTAGATTTGGTTCACTTACATTGGCCTCTTCTTGTGTGGCCTTATTATTGCTTGATATTTTCGAGCACCTCCTCTATATGTCACCAGGCTCATGCAGTACTAATACCAGGCCAATCAGTCAGTTTTACCGTAGCCCATTTTTGCTAAAAATCAGCCCTACCAGTTGATTGACATCATATGCAACCAGAATATTGGCTGGTTTCCAAATTATTCCTGATGTGTATATTGCCTTGAGACTGGTACATCACGCTCAGTCTATTAGACATGCAGAGTTTGCCCACAGGGGTTCTTCTGGAACCCCACCAAAATGGAAACAGTGTGACCGTGAGTGTTTTAAACTCCTGTCAGTTTTGTTCATGGAACATTCCAAAGTGACTTTTCTCCCAAAACTTTAGTATTTGTAAAGGAAGACTCTTGGTCCATCAGGCCTGCCTTCTTCTCCACTCTCAGTCCACATATAATGCACCTTTCCCCCGACTTTCTACATTTATGCATTCCTTTGTACAGTCCTTTTTGTTTCTTTTAAGAAAGGATTCCTTTCATCTTTGCCTTTGTTTTCATTCACTACCAGAGAAAAGCTTTCTCTCAAAGGCTCCAGAATATAAGGATGGCTTTTTTATAAGCTTGATCCACTGGAATAAAAACGTAATGCTTTTGCCCTTGAAAATATCAGGACAAGGCAATCTGACATCCAGCTTCTGATGCAAACACAGCTCATTCCCAGAAAAGCATCTTCAAAGGTGCAGAAATTTACTCGAAACAACCTCAGACTGGGGGAAGCTGATGGCTTTTTCTGTTTCTAGGATCCTCAAGTTTGTGAATATTGCCCGAGCACATGCATATTAATCATATGCCCACAGAGAGCAGTAAAATTCTTTGAATGAAAACATTCATTGTTAAATAAATAAATGTAATTATAATTCATAGGATCACTTTTGCCAAAGTGCAATTTGAACCCTTAAAATCAAAACACAGCAGGCATCCTCAATAGTGTTCAGAATAAGTCTCTTCTCCCTAAATACTTTCCTATTAATCAACTTTAACATCACTCCTTAATTCTTACTATTTTACTTCAACATATCTAGAAATAACTGCAATTTAGCATTTGTATGTAAATGATATGAATCAGTGTCTGTGACTAAGGTTGTTGAGAAGGGAGAACATGAGTGAGGTTAGTATTTCTGAGCCCAGTGTGATAGTTGCACCGAGAATCATGGGTTTGCTGGCGCAGGGTGCACTTCCAGGGCGAGCTAATGAGAGAATCGGGATCATGAGCTTTATAGTCAGAAGAACCTTGGTTTCGATCTTGGTTCCACCTTTCAGCTGTGTGACAGTGGACACGTTGTTAGCGTCTCTAAGCCCTGTAGTCCTCATCTGTAAAATAAGAATGATTTGCAACATGGTTGTAAGGAGGAGGAATAATATACAAAATACATTCCTTGGCATGTAGTAAATGTGTTTGCGCAAATAATTGGGTTTGTTGACAACACAGCATGGAGGGAGTGTTTCAGTTCCTATAGCTGTTAGACAAATTTCCCAAAACTTGGCAACTTAAAAAGGCATCTGTTGTGTTCACAGGTTCTATAGGTCAGGAATTCAGACAGGGCGCTGTGGAAATGACTTTTCTCTGTTCCACAGTGTCTTGGGTGATAGCAGGAAGGCTCTAAAAGAGGTAGGTGGAATCACTTGTGGGCTTACTTTACACGTCTGCTGGTTGATGTTGGGCAATCTGCAACACCTGGGGACTGGTCCCGTTAGGGCTCCTGCGGAATCTCTCTTGCTCTGTCTGTGGCCTCCCCATGAGTCTCATCCAGCACGACAGCTTCAGACTAGCTGGGACTCTTACATCTTGTTTCAGGACCCCAAAAGCACATGTTCTGAGACAGGATTGGGGGCTGTGGAGAGGGGAGGGAAAGGAGGGACTGCCAGGAGAACTGCGGGCACAAGCTGTATCCTTTTATGACCCAGCCTCGCAAGTCACAGGCACCACTTCCAGTGCACTCGGTTGCACAGTGCAGCCCCAGGGCCCCGCCCAGATTAAAGAGGTGGGAACAGAACACCCCTATCGGTGGGAGGAAAGCGAATGGGCTGGGACAGGTGTGTCTTTGGAAGACGCATCTACCACAATGAGGTAACTTTTTCCCCATAACCATTTATCCCCCGTCCCCTCTTCCACTTTCACCTCAACCCCCACCACCACAATCATCACATTGTTGTTCCTGCCCATGAGTTCCTTCTTTCTGTTCTTTTTTGTTTAATCTCTCCACCTGTTGCCCCTGCCCCCGCTACCTCCTCTAGGAGTGGCTGTTAGCCTGCCCTCTATGAGTCTGGCTGTATTTTGCTTGTTGGTTCAGTTTGTTCATTAGATTCTGCATATGAGTGAAATCATATGGTACTTGTCTTTCCCTGACTGGCTGATTTCACTCAGCATAATGTTCTCCAGGTCCCTCCATGTCACAACGGGTAGAGTTTGGATCAAGAAGGAGTTTATGTTTTATTTTATTGTTCTTCCTCCTCCTCCTTTCCTCTGTGCTCTCCTTTTTGATGATATGTGGAGATATGTTCTGAGAGGCATGTTGGAACCAAATATGGAGATAAATAAAGAAGGAAAGAAAGAAATAAAGTGAGTTGGTTTTGCAGGTAGTGGGAGGCAACTGAAATTTCCTTTCCTTTTCCCTTTCCCCTCCCTCTCCTTCCTCTCCCCTCCCCTCCCCTCCCCTTTCAGTATGGATGTGTGCTTTTATATTTATATTCATATCAATATGTATATCTATATCATCCACATGTATATATCTATATCTATTTGTATCTATGTCTGATCTTTTTTCCAGCCCAAAGTGATTCCATGGAAGGGATTCTTTTCAAGAAATGAAGTGCCATTTCTCAAAGAATCTGACCTTACAGGGTCTCAGTTTTCCCCTGTGTTTCTGAAAATTTGGCATTCCAATGTGACAAATCATGACTGCAAGGTCAGATTTGAATACAGTTGAAGGCATCCCGCTGGAAAGCCATGATAACATACACTCTAGAAAATACAGCATCACGTGTGGCACAGAAAAGTGAGGTTCCTTCTTGAACTAGGTCCACCTATTCTTCCAAGCTTGCTGTTCTTTCTTTATAGTCCCTTCGTAAAAATTATGATGTGTCAAATCATGGAAACTAATTAAAGCAATGATTTAAATGCTTTTTTTTGGAATCATGGTGAAAACTAATCTCTTCAGAATCTAAGTTTAAAAACCTTTAGACATTTTCTTTTTTATCTTTTTTAAAGCCTAAAAGTCATAGTCTTGAATGATAAAAACAAATACTAAAACCAAAATAGCAACAGCAAAAACTTCCCCCTTATAAAAAACAAGCAACAACTTGACAGCCTCCGAATAACCATAATTGGCCTAGCAGAGAAGAGCTGAAGTAAAGAACGCCTGTTCCTTGAACTTAGTGGAACAAAAACACCTCCTGATTTAGTACCAGATCTTTGACACAATGAGAATATACTCATGCAGACATATCCCATTTTACTATCCTTAATAAATGTGATATTCTGCTCAATGTTTTAGTAAGGGAAACACTCTACAAACCATGTGTTGTAAGTATGTAACATCATGGCTTAAATACTGACAAATTTCCGTAGGTGTAAGTTAAGGGGAAGAATGGCTGTTAATTATTTAAAGCCCAAGTTCCTCTGTGGGAACTCCTGTTGTTTGTTTGCAGGTGAAGAGTGTGTATCCCTGTGGGAGTCAGAGTACCACTGAAGGGGCTTAGCGAATACATTTCCATTCTTACGCAGGCTTTACTAGTGTTAAAACACTATTGTTTGCCTAATACATAACGCATTTTATAATGTTTAGATGAACTACATACACTTTACACATTGTTGTGGGCCAGACTCTACTAAATGACAAATGCAATCTTATTGCCATTTGGCTGCCTCATTGAATATGATACATACGCGTTACACTTGTAAATGAAGGAGTGTTATGTTTCTATTTAAGGCTTTTTAAAAATATATTTTAATTGGCTTTGTGGGGAAATGTTCTCAGAGCTTTGTGGAAGTCATTGTACATTTCCTTGTCATATACTGTCTAGTGGTCTAGCACCTTTTAAAGCCCACTGTGTGAAGTCCCAAGCATGTAATAACTAAAACAATAGTATTATGTCATGGTGATCACTGAATGAATATTTCTGTTGCTTTTTGTATTCAATATTTTGCTGAAAGCAACATGACAATGGGAAAATGCATTTCTATGAGAGGAAGGGGATTTTAAATCATCCTTAAAAGAATGTTTACAATGGAGTCTATTAAAACTAACTTACCTGTGGTCAACACATTCTTAAGGGCTGGGGGTCTTGCCCCACCATCTCCTTTTGCCGCTCACCTGCTCTTTGTTGGAGAATCTTCCCTTGTGTGGTCTATATAAGTGTGTGTGTGTGTGTGTGTGTGTGTGTGTGTGTGTGTATGAGTGGAGGGGGTAATGGTGTGCAGATTGAGGAATAAAGTTTTTAAAGCTACAGTGCTCTTCTCAGTAGAAATGTTAAAGTAAAACTATAATTGAACATCAATTGAAAAAAAAGAAAGGTTAAAGTAGGAAATAACAAGATCATCTCAAGTTAGGAGCTTCTTGATCAGGCTGTTGGTCAAAACTAACCTGTCCCAAAATATGTCTAACTCATTGCATCCATTGTCTCTCAGTTTTGTTCATCAGCTACATTTTTTTCAATCTTTTTCATTTGCATTAACCAGCATGTTCTTTGAGAAAGAAGTATTAATTTGTAAATGTGTTTGGGGTGGTTATAGGTGTTTTAATGAACTAAAAACATCCATGAGAGTTTATCTGCATGGAGCCTTTGGCTCTGCGGCTGGCGGAGCAGGGACACCAGGCCTGCCGGCGTGAGCAATGCCTGGGGACGCTGCCGCCTTGGTGGAGGCCTGAGGGCTGGACGCGGAGCGTCCGAGACGGCGGGGGCAAAGTCAGCAGATGGTGGGGGAAGGGAGAGGAAAAAGGCCACAAAGTGATTATTTTAAAGTTTTGAATGGAGGAAACTGGAGGACATGTTCTTTCTCCTCTTCCCTCTCCCTCTTTCCATGGCCCACACTCCTTTCACAACATGACTTCCTCTTCCAGGGCCCCGAGCTCCAGCTAGTGCTGTGGAGCCTGTGGTTCAGCTGCGGGCTGGGTTTCTAAGACTGGCGGGCTAGGCTGGGAATGTGTACTAGGGTTTCTAGGAAAAGCTTGTTCTGAATGTGATACAATGTACTTACAAACAGATGCATATCACAATTTGTTCTGGGACTTTTATATTTAGTACAAATATATATCTGTGTGTATATATAATATCTCTATGTATAATATATAAAGGTATATACATGTTACATATATATTTGTGTGTATCTATACAGGGGTGGGCAAAAGTAGATTTGAAATTTTAATACAAATAAATCATAGAATGTTTAATAAATAATAACATAAGAGTAAACTTTCGTAGACTCACAACTCTAAACCTACCTTTGCCCACCCTTTTTATAGACAGTGTGGAGATATACATGTGTATATATAAAATTACTGTTGAATTTAATAGGTCCGAAATGGTGCTTTTCATAGACTTTTAATCTCATGGTGGCACATGTATGGACAGGCAGGCAGCCGCCCATGATGTCAGGAAGAAAGACTCAACAGGGGGCAGACACACCCGCAGCTGAGTGAGAAAGTATATCCTGGGAGTTGTAGTCCATTCTGCTTTGAGGAATGAAAGAAGGAAAGAGGTTTAATTAAAGTTGTAGAAGATTATGTTTCCTAAGGTGTATTTTAATTAGCTTTCAAGGAGGAACAGGTGGTATAATTGAAATCTGGATTTTTTTCAACATTGGTTTTCCAATATTAGCTCTTTATGTTTCTTATAGCTTCTACAGCATTTTCTCTTTTTAACTTTTCCCTTTTTTTCCTCCTTTGATTAATTAAGTTGATTTTATAACATACAAGTTATTATTCTGATATATTTCTAACTATGTAGTAGAAATAACAGAGCCATATTATTTAACATATAAAATTTATAAGACATATTTCAATACTGCATTTAATTTCCTTGTACTGGGTTACATTA
Source organism: Pteronotus mesoamericanus (assembly GCF_021234165.1). Lineage (NCBI taxonomy): Eukaryota > Metazoa > Chordata > Mammalia > Chiroptera > Mormoopidae > Pteronotus > Pteronotus mesoamericanus. Next base: position 24,295,221 of record NW_026555245.1, on the reverse strand, counting down.
AGTATTTGAAGGAGATTAATTTACTTCCTGGCCAATTGATTATCTTTTTTCTAATAGTTATGCAGCATAAAATGTCAGACATTGGTAATTAGAATTAGTAATTTATAAATTTGGGAACCTTTTATTAAATTGAATGCTTTAAAGTGCACATATTACGCTGTATTTATTCAGCACTCCTAGCCTTTCCAAAGATGAAGCTGTAAGAACGGTAGTGGAGGAAGAGTCTGCAGGCTGGAAGAGCAGATGGAGAACGAAGCCTGCTTCAACAGCGACCTCCGTCGTGGCACAAGCCTCGTCAAAGGGAACATCACACCACTATTTGTTCTTTACCTCTGAATCTCAGTATTGGTTGTAAATATTTATTTCCTAAACCACGTGTTTTTTTCAGCAACATAATTGGTGAGTCCTTTAAAAGAGAATGCGTTTGGAAATTTAAACTCAGCAGTAAGGGACACTGTATATCCTGCAGTGTTTTGAATATAAAATTACAGTCTCACATATCCCCCTTCATGGGGCTGGGAACCTTTGATTGAAATCATTCTATTAGAAGGCAGAGATGATCACAGTGAAGGAGAGGGTGCTGTCATGGCTCACTTATTTTCCTCATAATTGTGAAAAGTACAGAAATTTTGAAACAATTTTAAAAATAGAGTTTGGAGAACAATTTTAAACACTTCAGTGTCCAGGTCAGGAATCAATTTAGGAGAATGTGATTTGCTGAAATTGTGTGATAATGAACAATTTGCTCTGAGGTTGTGATGTGTTGCAAGGATAAGAATAGATAGCTTTGGGATTCTCATAACTCAGTAAGTATACACTCTGGTTTCTGCCATTAAAGATGGAATCCAATGAGAAGATCATTGAGGTTAGGAGTTGCTGTTCCTGTGCTACTATCTTCTGGTCTTTCACATACCAATTTCCATCCCAACCCTATATGCGCCTCCAGCGAAGTCATCAGTTTAACTCAGAAATCCCCAGGATGGTGTTTCTCATGTTCTTTGTGACATGAGTTGCTCAGTCTTTTTGAGGGGCAGTGCGATCAGTGCATAGCTATGTGCCTCACTTAACACATTATCAAAGCATTTTACTCTAGGTTGTTGAAATGACTTTTGCTACTTGCTGGTAGACCTCATTTTAACCCGTATCTTAGAAAATGTGTTGTGCGTTTGTATGCATCTCCGCCCACGTACACATAATTTTATGAACACAGCATTCCATTCTGCCAAAGTGCTGGAAAATACAAAGTGTTTTTCAGAGCTGTTTGTACTGGTAAGGGTTTTAGGAGTTTGGGGTTGATAATAATACTCCCCCTCTCCTCTGGAAGCTTATTTTATTGAAAGCAAACTTGGATCAAAATACTGTAACCTTCACCCTGCCCCTCCTTGAACTTAGAGTCTGGAACCCTTCTGAGAGAGACATGGAAAAAGACATGAGGGTTGTGGGGAGAGACAGACAGACAAATAGACAAGTATGAACTGAATATGCAGAAATGGAGTATGGCTTCTTCCATTTCATATTACGTCAAAAGAGGTTTCTGTTTTTCTCTTCTGTTTAAATAGAAAAAAACATATCAAAAGAAACATGAGTTTGATGGAGAGTATATTAACTTCTGAGAAGTTTCTGTTTTGAAAAGGTCAAATAGTTGATGTTAATTTGAGTGAGAACTATGAATCCAGGACTTCTGGGTCATAGGGCAGGCAGGGTAGCGAAGAACATGGGTATGAAATGATGACTGAATTGATTTGCCCTGGTTTATTCTTTCTCCCCTGTCTATGAGCCCTACAAAGGAAGCTGTTTTCTGGATGTTTAATGAATTCAAAACTTAAAAAAAAACCAACAAACTACAATTTGAAATCCCCATTTAAATTGTTGCCCGTGCTTTATTGTCACACTTCGCTGCTGGGGTTCCAAGTTGTCACACAGAGAAGCTGTCAGTGGAGACAGCAAAAAAGAGACACAGTGGCCTGGAGGCTGGCACACCCACAAAGAGGCTGGTGACCAGCAGAGATGCAAGTCCAAAAGGCCCCAAGCCCCTGACCGATCAAAAGAACTGCCTTCTCAGCCCCCTCCCTCTGAATTGTCTGTCTGAGAACTAAGTAAATGCGTTGTTCACTTCCCACATGCTGCCCCCAATGCTTCTGGTGCCAGCGTCTGCTCATAATGTAGGGAGGGTTATAGAGTGTCACAGGGAAGTCAGACATGCGGCAATAAAAGTTGTAATTGGCGCCCCACCCTCAGTTTCACTGGTTTCTGAGAACAGATACGGGTACCGCATTTTGATTGTTGGGACTAACTTCTAGTTCAGAAGTTAGAAGATAGAACTTGAAAATCAGTTTTGTGCTGTAAATCTTTCATTTTCTGTTAAAAGCAATACTCTTTATGGCTATATTATGTACATGAGCCATGTAAAAAAAAATCCCATTTGATTATGCCACTGTTCATCAAGGCCCGTCAAAACAAAATGGACCTTCTTAGTTTCCCCAATGTGCATTTTATTCATTTGTTTCGTTCCTTGAAACATTCTTTCATACAAACACATTTTGGGGGCCTTGTGTGTGCCAAGCCCCCAGTAGTTTTTTTTGAATAAAAACTAGACAAAAATTACGTTAATGTCTGGCTATAAATTTTAATGGGGTTGATAAATAAAAAAGTCAATAAATTCAGTGCAATGATAAGTAAGCTTGTTAAGGTAGGTACAGGAAGTTGCAGGAAGTGGATATAGATACAGGAACATCTCTCAACCCTAGGGGATTCTGCAGCTGCTTCAGAAAGGAGGTGATGCCTCAAGATTTGGGAAGTAAGTTCGATGGATAGTTTCATGGGGATTGACATGCCAGGCAGCAGAGCTAAAAGACACAAAGGTATTAGGAAGAATGCCACTTCTCAGGGACTGGGAGATAGTTTGCTGTGGCTGGCGTATCAGTCTATGTGTGGAGCCGAACAATTCAGAGAGACAGGGCTGAAGCCTGGAAGTCCTGTTTCTTAATGCTCCGAGTTTTGGAGTTCATCCTGGCGGCAGGGGGCACATCACAGTATACTATGTAGGGCAGTAATGATTTGATGTGTTTTTTTTACAAAAAAAAATTCCTCTGCTTTTACTGTGTGGGATGGACTGGTGTAGGGATGCTAGAAATAGATGAGTTAGAAGCTTCTATAATTTTCCATAGCATAGAAGAAGAGGGGCTGAACCAGGATGGGGACTGTTGGGATGAAAACAGGTGATGGACAGAAGCTCTAAGATGTTGAAGGTGATATGAGATGATGGGTGTAATAGCGTAGTTTCTGGAATGTTAGTGGTGATGTTTGTGGAGTTACAGGGCTTCACTGTTTGTTGGGTACAAAGGGGAGGTAGTAAGCGCAGTGGAGGCAACTCAGGTTATACGGATTTTTCGGTCCTAAACCTGGTGAAGGGATAGCATAAAGCAGTGCAGGAAGACACAGATTCGGGAGGGTGAGAGTGCAGTTCTCATGTCAGAGAATATTGACTTTGAAGCACATTCACTGATAAGTGTATCTGTAATATGATTTAGACATACACGAGGGTCCTGGCGCAGAGTAAGCCTGAAACATTGCTAGAGGTGAGAAATGACAAAACTGAAGCTGTCCTACTTTGGGCACATCATGAGGGGGCAGGGTCCTTTGGAAAAGACAATAATGCTGGGAAAAATAGAAGGCAGCGGTTCAAGGGGAAAACCAGACATGAGAGGGGTTGATTCTATAAAAGAATCCACAGACAGGAGTCTGCAGGACCAGAGCAGGGCCGTTGAGGACATTATGGACCTCACTCGTTCATAGGGCTGCCAGAAGTTGAAGCCGACTCAGCATCAAGTCCACAGAATACTAGTTCACACCTGTAAATCCTATGTACAAGGCGTGTCCTGAGCCTTTGCATTTTAACTTTAACATTCCATGAACTACATACAAATACTATCACCCTTTTCCCTGGGTAGTGAGGAAATTGAGGCTTAGATAGTAACATGCTCAAGGTCACACAGAAATGGAGGAATTGGGCACTGGAATTCAAATCCAGAATGAAACAACAGAACCCACACACTTAAACTATACCGTAGAAGGCTTCCAGTGAGACCCCAGTATCTAGGATGTTTATTTAATGCTACCTGGGCTAGTGCTTAATACAAAGAAAGCTGATATTGATAGGTGTTTACTGATCACAGGAGAGAAAACCTAAAAAGAAAAGAGGAATGTTCATTGATTATTTTGATTGTAATTTATAAGTCCCTTCCAACACATTGGAGATTAAATATTTCTTGACAGTCTCCAGATTTATAGCATATTTCAAAGTTGGGGGACCTTGGCTAGTTTAGTGAAGGAAACAAAGAAATCTTGGAAAATAGTGAAGTATAGCTCATTTTGAAAAATACTGTGACCTTGTGAAATAAGAAGTGTTTTCTTCATTTCTGAATGTACCTTAATCATAATGTAGCTCAGGGGAGCCAAACATTTTATATGTTTTAACAAGCTAAGTGATTTTATGAAAGTGTTGTTAGAAGGATTTATTTTAATTGGACGTTAAGACATACTAGTATTAAATCATGGCTAGTTCTTTGCTTAGAGCTCTATTTCAGGTTAGCTTTCATAAGTAAAGTAGCAGAACTGACTTTTTCTTCTTTTACCACTGTAATCCTCATGTTGGAGTTTTACTTATTTTTAGTTGTATTAACTTCAGGCTTCTTAAATGCTTGACTGCATACTCAAAATATTTTTAGGATGTGTGTATGTGTGTGGAGTATAATGTAATTCTCATTTCTTATTCATCACATTTTTACCCTGTATTAATTCAAGCAATGTGACATACTAAAAGGAATAGTTTTACCTTGTTACAATGAGTCTCCTTGGGTAGGGTGTTGGTAGCTGCTAAGGATCTCACAATGCACAAGACAGCACCCGCTATAAAAAATTACGCAGACCAAAATGTCAAGAGTGCTGCGGTTGAGAAACCCTATTTTAGTGCAATAGTTATGCCAATTAAGCACACATGAACAGAGATATTTTCCTTAGCAGCTAAGTAAAAAATACTGATGTTGCTTGGCATTCAGAAGGAGATAATAGGTGCGGTGGCAGAAAAGTATAGGGCTAAATTAAAACAGAGGAAAAAAGGCATGAAATACATGAAGGAGAATTAAAAATGAAATACATGGAAGAGGCAAAGTGATCTTACTAATCATCCCTCCCAGGATGCATCATCTGGAAAACTATAGTGAGTGTGAGTAAGTGACGTTTGTAATGTCCATATTTTCCTTTATGTTAAGGAAAGTATATTGTATTACTGCTGTTAATATTAATAATTTATAGAGCATGAACAATGTGTTAAGTGCAGTACAGAACATAGACAGTCACCACCCAGAGGGTTGTGAGCTTATAATTAGGCAGATGGAGACACTCAGCTCAGGATGGGGAAAGAGGTGAAAAAGATGTCACAGCTGCTCCAAGCCTTATTTCATGTGCTTTCTACTTGCAATTAAGTTAAACTTTAACTTTAAAAAAGTAAAGACAGCTGCTCTGTACCATAGAGAAAAAGGCTTTGAGAAATGGTATGATAACTACCAAAGAGCAAAACTCAGATATTAGCTAATATGAATTAGTTTGAAATATTCATCATACTTAATAGGAAGTAAATATCAGGTGTTTTTAAAAATGTCTAAGTTAACATGTTTGATAAATTAATTTGATACAAGAAATAGATGGGAGTTTGTTTCTTTTCCATATGAATTTTTAAATGATATTTGCTGTACCTATTGTCTTTAATTGGTATAATTAGAATGGAAAGATGAAGAGGATTAAGGCCTATGAAATAACAATACCAAAATTTAAGTGTTGGAAAACAAAGCGTTTCCTTTTTCTTGCTAACTATGGATATCAGAATTGAGCCTTAACTAAAAATTTCATAATCATTTTGCATTTTAATGTACAAGGGGGGACCCAGAAAAACCCAGAATTTATTTATAAGAAATTGTGTATTTATTCTTACATGTTTAAACTTCAGTCACCTTCAAAGAACTCTCCATTTGATGCAATACGCCTGTCGAGACTTTTTTCCACTGCTCAAAACAGGCTTTAAAAAACATTTTATTTATTTATTTATTTTTAGAGAGGGGAAGGAGAGGGAGAGAAACATTGATGTGCAAGAGAAACATCAATCAGTTGCCTCTCGAATACCCCCAGCAGGGGACCTGGCCCGAAACTCAGGCATGTGCCCTGACCAGGAGTCAAACACGTAACCTTTCAGTTTGCAGGTCGGTGCTCAATCCACTGAGCCACACCAGCCAGGGCTCCAAACAGTTTTTGAACTTGTTGATTTTGATGCCTCTTAATGCTTCTGCTGTTTTTGTTTCACCTCTTCTGCAAGGGCAAAATGTTTCCCATTGAGGACTTTTTCTTCTGGGGAAACAATAAAAAGTTGCTTGGGGTGAGATCAGGTAAATAAGGAAGGTAGAGCATGGTGGTCATGCCGTTTTTGGTCAAAAACTGCTGAACACTCAGTGCAGTGTGGGTACATGTAAATCACTCATCATTATGAAATGTGCAAATGCGTTGAAAGAGTGTTCAAAAAAAATCACAGAAGCTGAATGGAGCCTCTCACAACAATGCCAGCTGGTACACTGATACAGATGGTTTCCTAGAACATTTACCCAGAGGGAGAAGGCTGTACTACAAGGGGCCTGCCCTCCAGAAGATAATTCCAGGTTTTTTGGCGGTCCCCCCTTGTATTTATCTGAAAAGGATCTCCTTCAGAAACAGGGTCGATTTCCTTAGGTATGATATGTGCTTTCCTAAGAGTACATTGTAATTAGCCTTATGCATTAGAAAATAATTATTCAGTTTTAAGTTTGCATACTTTTTAATTTTTTAAAGATGCAAAATAGAAAATTATTAACTAATTTCAAGAAGACAGAATTAAATTTGTGTTACAGTACATTCCAGTATATCATTGTCAGTATGGGTGAATTCCTTTTGCACCCTCATATTCATGAAAAAAATAATTTTAGACAAAGTTGGAGAGTTGAAATGAAAATTTCAGTTAATATGCTTTGCAAATACATTGTGTCCAATTTTGGGGGGGATGGAATTAATGTCCAATTTAGGTAACGTTTTTTCCTTTAATTTTGCCTTTGGTATCAAATGATGGAAACCATTTCCATAAACCACTTGAAGCTCATTCTGTTTAATTAGAGAGCTCTGCCTCAGTAAAATTATTTTCAGGTTTCTGATGAAATGGACATAGTGAGAAGATCTAGCAGTGACTTTAACCAAAAAGGTTATATTAAATATTTCTTTAGTGTTAGATTGACTAAATTGTCATGAACATGACCTTTGAACATGCAAAATGTTACAACATAAGTAGGTTATTTAAGATAAGTTTGAGAATAGTGTTGAATGATAATTTAGTTCAGATAAAAATTTGTAACATTTTGTCCCCTTAAATGTTTTGGAATTTGTTAGATGTTTGCCTTCCCTGCATGATTGTTTGAATAGCAGTTTAAGTAATATATGTTTGCTGGTGTTAATCCAGCTTTTCTGAAATTGTCCATGAATGTTTTCAAAGGATTTGGAACAGATAGTGCTAGGAATTGTTAAAAGAGAAACTGAGGCATATTAAAAATTTTCATATAACCAGCAACATTGAAAGAAAAAAGAAACACAGTAATGAGAAGGAAGGAGGGAGGGGAGTAAAAGGGGAAAGAAGGGGAAGGGTCAAATCAAGGAACATGTGTAAAGGACCCATGGACAAAGCCAAAGTGGGGAAGGACTGAGGGTGGGAGGTGGGGGTGGGTGGGGCAGGGAATAGTGGTGGCGGAAAAATGGAGACAAATATAGTTGAACAATAAAAAATAAAAAGAATAGTATAGGAAATGGAGAAGTCAAAGAATTTATATGTATAATCCATGGACATGAAATAATGGAGGGGGGCTTACTGGTGGGAAGGGGGGCACTGGATGGAGGGGGCAAAGGGAAGGAAAGTGGGACAACTGTAAGAGTATAATCAATAAAATATATTTAAAAAAATTTAAGAGTTTTCTTTTGTTGAGAAATAGCTATTCGAATTGGGCGCTGTGAAACAGGAAATGGTTAGTTAGGAACATTCTGCAGAGAGAAGCCAGGGGAAAGAATTATATAAAGCATGGAAGCAAAGCCAGGAACTCATTTTATTGGTTATAGTTTAAACTTCAGATCATTGCTTACGATTGGTTGTCCACAGTGTTTTGATTTTGTACCCCTGTGGCGTTCGCAGGCAGCGGTGTTGGTCTGCCCAGGTAGGCTGCAGGGGCATTAGCGTCCCCTCAGTCCAGTGCCCTTCTTGTTTGTTTAGCTTAACGTTGTAAAACTGGGTACTCGGTAGATAAAGTTATTTTTTTCACATGGAACCACAAAAATGATGTGTGGAGCATCTTAAAAAAGTTGTAAGTTGCCAGCTTTTGAATGAAACAGTCTCTTCAAGCAGTAGGTGGGTAGAAAATAATTTTTGGAGATTATTCTTTAGTTATGTTACTATTTATATTAAATATAATATCTTAGATTACTGTAGTTGAGCACATTCCCATATTCAGTATGGATATTTTTCAGACTCCTATACACAAAATATTTGGCTAAGTATTTTTTAAAACCTAGGCTTTAGAATATATTGCTATAATTTTTCTGGATCCATTTTCTAAACAGTTTTGATGCTTATATAGTCTGTACATTGGGCAAATAAATGATTGTTCCTTTGCTGCGTTTAATTTAGATGACGTGTGTTCGCTACTATTATCCTTCACCTCAGAAATACCTTTACAAGTCTTACTCATTAATGTGCCTTTTACTTTCCTTTTCCTGTAGTAGCATTTTAAATGCCCTTAGTGAATATCATTTCAGTGATATTAGCCTGCATATATTGTAATTAAATTAGAAATACTGTATGATTTTTCTACAAAATTAAGTAATTCATATTTGGGATTATTCATTTAGACTATTTATTTTCCATTTTGCCCTTATTTTATTTTTGATTGTTTTTTAAATATACTTTCCAAACACTTCTGATAGTTAGAATTGGAGTAAAAATTGTCTGCATTGCTATGTTTTAAAAAACCCAGACACCTCCCCCCTGCACATGTGTGTACACACACACACAGGCTTTGTTTGTCCTCACACAAGAAATTTTTTGCCTTGGTTCCTCACCACCCACTTCCCTTCAATCTGTCTTCCTCCAAAGAAACTCAGCTAAGTCGTATTCTCAATTTCACCAATGATCTTTTAACTGTGGAAACATGGTCCTTTCCAGGCCTCATTCTCTGAAATCCCTCTGCACCTGTGCATTTCACACAAAGACCCGGAACCTCACCTTTAATTTCAGCTCTGCAGTGCCTTGACAGATGATCTATTGTCTTCCTGCCATCCTGGCACTGAATCTATCTTTTTAAACAATTTTTTATTCCTCCTCTTCCGGCCCAAACCAGTGGGTTAGAGAAGAATAGCATGGCTTCAAAGAGTGACCCTTTCCTTTGCTAGCTAGGTGAGTGGTTTTGGATAATTTATGCACAAATCTTGTTTAATAAATTGAAAAAAAAAAAAAAAGAAAACACACCTACCTTTGTGATCCTCCTCTTCAGTAATTTGAACGTATTTGGCACAAGCAAGAGAGGAGAGGGGAAGAAGGAAATATTTCCATAGGGATTTGCAGAGCTCATGTTTGATAGGCAGCTGCCTTCCCTCCCCTTCTCAGCCTACAGACTGCTTTGTTCATGGCTCTGAACCTTCGTGAGCTGTCTGCTGGTAACAGCTTTTATGACTTCTTTAACCTGGCATTCCAGATGACCTGAACTTACTCTTCCGGATTTATTATTTATTTGTCTCTTAAACAAACCTGTTGCTCTAGCCACACTCTTCAGATTTACCGTATCCTAAAGGGACCTTTCCGATGCACGTGTCCCCTGAGTTGGGTTTCCCACTACTTGTCCTGGAGATGACTTGGCAGCCCAACAGCTCACGTCAACCAACCTTCCTATCTCTTCATGTGGGAGAACAGAAAATACTAGGGGTGTCGTTTCCTCTACACCCTCTGAACTCATGGGTTGAGGTTTTCCGCATCTGTCTCCCAGGCACACTTCACCACAATCCATTTCAGTCTTGCTGGTTAGCAATGTCAACCTAGCTAATCTTACCTCCTCAGAAACCTCTAGAACACAAGTGATCCCCAGTCTCCATGCGCAGGTCAACCCCACCCTTCTAGGGAACTTGTCTTGTGGTGACAGAGGGGGGATACGATGGACAAGGTCCAGTTGGGTTGGCCAAAATATTTGTATGGTTCTTTCCCTAAAATAAAAGACACATTTTTCGTTTTTACCAATAACTTTGTTGATTTGGATAATTTAAGTATCTTGTCTCTTTCCTCATTGATATGATGTTGATTGTTATTAATTTGATTGCTATCAACCTCAACTGGTCTACCTAACCATGGAGCATCATCCAACAAGAAATCTCTAGCATGCAACTTTGCAAAGCACTTTTGATACATTCAATCAGTCAGTGCACCTCCTCCATACACTGCACATTTTTTTTTTGAATTTCCGTTGAGTTTTTACCTTTCTTGAAATAATAAAGCATAGTATACAGAAAAATGTATTTTCTTCCATCTTCAGTGTTAAAATGGCTATGCAAAAATTCACCGATGTTGGTAAGTTTTTAAAAATGCATGCTGATATGACAGCTGCCACAATACACTTTAACAAAATTGTTTCAAATGAAGTTAAAGACAACTAAGCACTACTAGAACCATCTTATGGAAAACAAAACAAAAAAAACTAACAAACAAACAAAAACCCCAAATTATCTCTTTTGGCCAACCTAATATTTCTGGTATTCCTGGAAGTTGTCCTTGAAATTCACCCCACTGTCTTTTGGTGATGCCACTGGAATGGGTCTCTGGGCATCCAACTTAGGAATGAGTCTGGTCTCCCTGCCTGCAGGCATTCCTACTTTTTCGGGTGCTCTTTTGAAATCTTATCACTCCCTCTGCGTCTCTATAGAGAGCAGAGAGAATGGACTTTTACTGTCAACATTGAACTCCCCACAAAGCTAGTCACTGCCCCTCTGGGAGCCTCTTTTTATAGCATCTGCGGAAGGGGTTGCCAGGTCCTGATGGATGCTGGTAGTAAGCCCTGCTGTGGCGTTTTTCAGTCCCAGTTGCAGGTATATTTTGTTTCCACGAGTTGCTGGCTTGCTCACTGTGACCTGTCTCTAATATCTGGGATACTTTATATTTTTTGTTCTTAGTTTCAGATTTTAGACATAATTATGAGACTATGAAAATCCCACTTGGAATTTTGATATGGTCAACTTGTGAGTTTTAATTGAAAGATATTTGATGTGAATCACTTAACGCAATGCAGGCACGTTAAAAGTTATTAAGTATTTTGCCTTATTGTATAATTATATAATTGCTTGCAGGTATCTTACTATCTCTTTACATAACTGACTTTTTAAACATGTAAAGTCCAGAGTGTATATTTTGATGTCATTTCTATTAGTTATGAATGAAAACCAGGTATTATTTTATTTTATATGAAATTGTATTTTTTTGGAATGCTATACAAAACAATTTGGTTTAACCCTGCAGTTTCCTTAAAAAAGAAAGTACATGGAAAACCATGATGAACATATATGTCTCCATATTGATCTGCATGTAATAAGAATGAAACCTGTCTAGTTTGGCCTGGTTTGCAAGTTGGATACTCACCTAATTTTTTAAGTAATAAAACCCTTTTAAGTGAGAAGGCTAGGTGTTATCTTAAAGAATACGTTTTACTGCAAAGAACAATCCAACACTTGGCTTTATTCAGACTTAGTTCTTCATTGGTAGCGATTACCCTGAGTGAACAGTGGTGAAAGCATCAATTAGAATGAGCATTTCTTTCCAAGATGGTGTATTTTATAGCTTTGCTTTAGCAACACAGTAGCCAGTGGGCATCTTGTCACTTATAAAAATTTAAATAAAGGTAACTAACTTACCCCTGAGATTCTCGTTATTTTCTAATTAGTGTTCTAAATATTTTCTTCATTTATATCTTGAAACTGAATTGGTGAGAAATGATGCTGTGGTATATAAAGGATTGGACTTAAACAAGGGGTGTCTAACCTTTTGGCATCTCTGGGCTATGCTGGAAGAAGAGTTGTCTTGGACCATACATTAAATGTTTTGCGACACATAATCACAAAAAAAACCTCATAGTGTTTTCAGTAAATTCACAACTTCGCGTTGGGCCACACTCATCGCCATTCTAGGACGCATGTGGCCCGTAGGCTGCAGGTTGGATACCCCTGAAAACAATATGGGAAAAATTGGGTTTTCCATTTTTCCATAAGGTCTGTCCTCCCAACCCCCATGACTTTTGCATATAATGATGAACGTTGTTATAGTTAATGTGTGTACACGAGGCAAAAGCTTGTGATTTGGGTGGACAACAAAAATCAGAATTCTTCATAGCAGTTTGAGAAGGTGGACAACATAGGTGGCCAGAATGGTTTGCTTTGTTCAGCCCAGTGGGCCGAGCATTCATTCTCCAGGAGGACTGTATGGCCTGGTCGATGTCGTTCTAGAAGAATGTACAGAATATTCAGTATATTGGAAACTACTGAGATTTAGAAATGATAGATATTACTTTCTGTATTGTACAGTTTTTTCCTCTTTTTTCATAAACTTGTTACCTAGAAATTTGCAGATCTATTGGCCAAAAGGGTACATGCATTTTCCCTTCCACCTGTCTTCGAACACAAATTTATAGGTATTTTTGCATGAGGCAGTTTCTGTGTAGGGAAAACATTTGGCTTCACTTGTATTGCTAGAATTTTATGTGACAGTGACAACTGTAGGGCCTTGTCATAGGAAGCCACATTAAGTCCTTTAAGATTATGACCGTTGTTTAAAAAAAATTTTTGTTCCCCCCCTCACGTAAGATTAGTATGGTTTATCCCTGGTAAACAACAGAAATGGAAAGTGTAATGAGGAGATCTCTTGCCCTTCCTTATGCACAAAGCATTTAATTTCATTCCGCATTGAATGTTGACCTAACACTTAAAATATTTGAAATGAATCTTAATCAGCCTTCGAGTTGTAGGTTCTAGTATGTTTAATGATTTGCTCAAATGTTGACACTTTTCTACAACAAGGAGAAAAACACTTGAATTTAAAATACCGGATTTTCAACTAAGGGCTTCAGTATAAAAAATATGGACCAAAATAGCATATTCTATGAAAATAAAATATTATAAATGCTAATAGTTTCAAATATAAAGTGTAATTCATTTAGGAAAAAAAGTACAGCTATAAAATGTCCAAGTTATTGTATAGTAATAATTAGGGAGAAATAATTATTCAGTTCTTTAGTTAATGTGCTTTATTTTAGTGGAACACTTTGAATTAACAAATACACTCATACATTTTTTTGTGACAGTAATAACCACAGTGTATCTTATCAGATAATTAACTTCCACAAACATAATAACAACTCTACAGAGCAGCAATGACACCGTTACAATAAAGTATTTCTGTGGATGTGGAAATCTTAAGAGGAGAACACTGCTGCTTAAACCTAAGCTGCTTCCTTCTTGCATAGGGGCTGCCAGTCATATCACAATGTGTCATGTAGACAGACACTTCTGTGAAGAGACAAACAAGGAGACGAGAAAGAATACAAAAATAGACAATAGGAAAAATGTGCGAACAGATTTAGAAGTAAGCATATACAGCCATCCTGGACGGTAACATAACAACCCTATGTTAGATGGATAGAATGAATGTGTAATAATATCTCCATTGATCTTTAATTAGGATAAGTGACTTAACAGTTCAGCTTTCTTTCTAATTCAGGAAAGCTATACTCTCCTCAGTAACTCTCAAAGGATAAACGCATGAGAAACAGAAGCTGCCTTTTATTTCTCTTTTGAAGTAGTTTTATTGAAAGCTAACTCCATATTCTACAGTTCTATTTGGATGTCATGTCACCCACCAATGAAATGCGGCCAGTTCCATGGAGAGGAAGGGAAGCTGAAAGCAGTTTACTGGAAGAGGATTAAAACCTGCTCCATTTTGGTGGAACATAATAGCGAGCCCAACATTTATTTCTGTTCTTGATAGTAATAGGACACATTTCAAACAAACAAACAAAAGTCTACCTACAATTTAAAACTGCTTGGAGAATAACTGGACCTTGAATAAAGAAAGAAAGAAAAATCCAAACTCAATCAGTTTTTTGAGGATAAGCAAACACTCCCCCCCCCCCCCCCCCCCGCTTTACTCTAGCTGCTATGGTCTGACAAAATATAGGTGCATTTTGATGGATTTTAGTGTTCTGCTAAGAAAGCGTGAAGTATTTTGTATTCTACCTAATCATTCAGTTCAATTGTGTGCAATCGGTGAAATTGCCCAGACTGTGCCTATTGAATTATGTCTTCGAAGTTCCATTATTGTTAGATGTAGTGCAGTTAATTTTCCCTTCGTTAAGCTGAAATGCACCTTTTTTTGTGATATTACCATGGGTCACAAGAGATTTAATTTAAAATTCAGTGAAAACCTGTGAGAAATATAAATATTTGTATATTAATATAAGTAGGGAAATATTTCAAAGCAGCTTCTTGATTGTATACCAGAAAAATGTAGCGTGGGATCGGTACAATGCAAGTCGCGATTATATTTCAGTAAACACACATTTAGGAGGATTATAGACTATTAACACCAGAGCTCTCCTCAAGTATAAGACCCAGTGATTTTTGCCCCCCCCGCCCCCGCCCCGCTCCCAGTAACATACGAATTGATTGGCAAGTACAGCTTTCATGCTGCTTGGCTGATCTAGAACAGATGAGGCACAAGTACTACAAAGAAGTGTATTGTCCCCTGCTGCTCGGTGAGGTCAGGGACAGTATTTGCCTCATATTTGCACCCGTAGGGCTTAACACCATGACTTGTCTTCCATAAAGGAAAGCAGGCAGCACCGACACAACCCCGTCTCTGTAAAAGGAGAGCCTCAGTCACCGGGCACATCGTGAGCTGCGGTAAGCATTGGTGATATGGTTCAGAGGACTGATAGGTTCGCACCATGGTACCTAGACATGGGAAGGAATGTAATGTTGGGGGTCACTCTTTTAGGATTATGAAGACAAGCTTCACATGTGGATGTGACTCTCAAATGGATTTATTTGATCATGGGTGCAAAAATTTGAATCTCTCCAAGTTTCTAGAGAAAATTTGGAGTGGTTACAAAACAGATTGGGTTGATACAATGTTCGAGTGTTTTGTCGCCAGATGATGTTGGTTGGTTAGAATAAAAATTAAGATCCTGGCCATATCGAAGTGATCATGGAAAATATCATTTGGCCATAGCATCTGAAGGGAGTTGCAAGTATTGTGAAATATCAGAGTGACTTTTGTAGCAGGAAGCTACAGGAATCTGAGGGAAATGCATTCATTTTAAAAGTCTGTCTTCCTAAGTATGTATTAATATTTTTACACTTGTGTAAACACTGTGTTTAATTAATATTTCATTTTATGTAAGCAAATATACTATTATACTTAAAGTATACTATCAAAATAAAACCTCTATTATACTGCTCTTTCACAATTACAAATTGAACAGAATTTTCTGCCACAGATAGTGCTAATCCCTTGCTTTTCTAGATTGTAGAACAATGCAATTGACTGAATTTAGAATTTTCTTAATATTAACCTTTGCCCTGTGAGTCTTTCTTTCCACTTTTGGAGCCCAGAGCTAGCAACAAAATTAGCTATGCCGCTGGGGATGGCGAAGTAAGAGGCGGAACCCTAGTGAGGACTGGGGATAAGAGAGGAGGAAAGCAAGAGAATGAGATTTTTGTGCTTTTCCCAAGCTGGGCGAGAGCCCTGAAGACTGGTCTGCATCGCGTTGGCAGCCGTGGGGCGCAGAAAGACTAGAGCCGTGTGCTGTCTCCTGGACCTGACCTGTGTAAAAACGTGTCGTCCTCACAAATGATCGTTTTACCTTAGATTTCAAATAGACCCTATTGTAGGCCAAGTTCATAATTATTTGTCACATATTTAGTTTAACATGAAAAATACTATTTTTTTAGAGTTAAATGGAGGAAATTGTTCGTCATTCCTTTACTATAACGGCATCGTTCATAAATACTCAGTAAGTGCTTGTGGCTGGAAAAACAAAACATAAACATGAAATAACTGTGAGAATATGAATCAATGTTTCTATCCTGCTTTCTCAACATATGGCAGAGTAATAATAGGGTAAAATTACTGCTGGTATTGCCATTTTTTGCTCTCTGCTTTTTTATTTTTGTTATACCATACCCTAAATATTTAAAGATTAGAGACAAAGAGTAAGTGTAGTAAAATTACTAACAGTCTTCTTTTTTATTTAACAAATGATAATACATTTCCTCTTGGTTCTGTTAATCTTTCAAGTAAACTTTTTATTTCTATGCAGACATTTTATATTCTAATAGTTCTGTTTTTTCTAAACTTTAAAACTTCCCTTAAGAATATGAAGTTATGTTCCAGTAACTCAGTACATTAGGAATAATACAGGCTTTGTCTTAGATGTGGAAATGCCTACATTATAAATAAGGCCTTTTGTTATACTGTATAACAGGAAATGAGACTGATTTTGAATATTTGAGTTCTTTTCAATGTAATTTTCATGAGTGAATTCAATTCCTGAACTGAACTGATACTAATCATAATGAAAAGAGTTCTCCTTAAGAATCTTCTTGAAAGATTTATTGAGGTGTGATTCTCCTTAGCACTCACACTAGTTTTATGGCTAGTGTGATATTGTGATTTTTAATAAGAAATATTAAGCATGGGAGCCATTTATAAAAATAAATAATTCATCCCTGTTTTTGTCACAGGCTTTTTTAAGTGATGAGAACAACAACGATGTCTTTTGTTATGATAATGAGATGACTTTTGGATCCCACCTAAGAATTGGAAGGGTGGGATCCAAATGTCAATGGGCCCAACAATGTGATTAGAGGCTTGGAACTTTCAGTCTCAACCCTGATTCCCTAGGAGGGAAGAGGAGCTAGATATTAAGTCAATTGCCGATAGCCAGTGATACATCAATAGTGCTTATGTAACGAAGCCTCCGTACAAAACACAAAGAATGGGGTTCAGAAAGCTGCTGAGTTTGTGCACACATGGAGGTCCTCACAAGTGGTGCCCCTGGAGAAGGCGTGGAAGCTTCAAGTCCTCTCCCCATGCCTTTCTCTTGCATCTCTTTAGTCTGGCTGTTTCTGAATTATATACTTTTATAATAAACTGATGATCTATGAAGTAAATGGGTTTCCTGAGTTCTAAGAGCTAACCTGGCAAATTAATTAAACCTAAAGAGGGAGTCATGGGAACCTCTGATTTATAGCCACTTGGTCAGAAGCACAGGTGACAACTAAGTGGAATCCGGCATTGTCTACAGGTAGGTGGTATCAGAATTGAGTGGAATTCTTGAAAACCATGCTGGTGTCCAGAGAGTTGCTTGGTGGTGTGTGTGGAAGGCACTGCCCTCCCCCGACCCCAAGCATTGGAATTGGGTCCAGAAACACAAAATAGCTAGGCAGGTCTTTATGTTCAGAGCATTTCTGCCTTCCCAGCTTGTAGGGGCTTGGTTTATTATAGAGGACTGGGAATCTGTGGACAGAATCTGAACTTGAAACTGCTGTAGAGCTATAAAATTGTGTGACTTGAGAACAACAAGCTTGTACATAACATGTATAATAAAAAGGAAGTCACATTACATCCTTCATAGCCAGTGTGTGCATGTGTTAGTGTGTGTATCAGTTAAGCGACACATACGGTAGCATTCTCAAAGATCCTGCATGAAGGTGAGTTTTCTGAGAGTCATATTGCTCACTGGAGCTACTGTCCAAGACAGCTGTGAGGGTTGCGGAACATCCTCCAAGATGATGCAAAGAATTAGATTTAACAAGGTAAAGGAACATGTTGGAAGCCTATATATAATCCTATTTTTTTTAAGGTTTTTTAGTTTTTTAAGATGATGTTCCCAACATGATGTAGGGCTGCTGAGCAGGACCAAATGCAGGGTGTGTGAGGTCATTGCCGAAGAAGGAACAGATCCAGTTCAGTTTGTGGTGTCGGAGGTGGAATTATGGCGCTCAGCCAAGGTCCAAATCAGAAGCTCACCGAGAGGCTGGGAGCCAGCGGTGGGGAGAATGGCAGAGACAAAGCTGAACATGGGAGCCAAGGATCAGGAACCAAGAGCAGACCTGTAACAGGAGACAGGAATGTGGGAGACAGCTTTTTATGGACTTCAGCTAATTTAGATGGATGTTATCTCTTTTAATGCATCTGACCCAGCCATTTACCTCCAGTGGGCTTGACCCTCAAGAATATTATAATGAATTGAGTCACATGACATCAAAAACAGAAAAATAAAACAAACATATAGCCTTTAGTTACGTGAACAGCAAAAATAAACCCCCTTCAGTTGGGTTTAGGTTATTGATATTTTGTTAACATACTTTCTTCATTTAACTGCCCCTCTACTCTGTCCAGAATAATTAATTGATTTTATTGAATTTATCAAGGTGACATTAATTAATAAAACCATATAGGGTTCAGCTGAATAATTCTGTAATACACCATCTGCATATTGCATTGAGTGCTTAGCACCTGAAGTCAAATCCCTTTTAGCCACCATTTAGTCTGCCTTTACCCTCTTTGACACCCCCTTTTCCCTCTGGCAATCACTATACTGTTGTCTGCATTTTATGTATGTATGCCTTTACTTATTTATTATTTTTTGCTTAATCTCTTCACCTTTTCACCCAGACCTCACTCCACCCCTCTGACACCTGTGAATCTTTATCAGTATCCATGAGCCCATTTCTATTTTGTTAGTTTATTGGTTCATTACATTTCACCTATAAGTGAAATCATTAGTATTTGTCATTCTCTGACTCATTCATTTCACATCAGTTAATACTACTCTCCAGGTCCATCCAAGCTGTCACAAAAGAATCCTTTGCTCGTTAGGGCTGAGTAGTATTGCATTGGGAAAATGTAGTACAACATATTTATCCACTCATCTATTAATGGGCACTTGAGCTGCTTCTCAATCGTAGCTATTAAACATAAGGGTGCATATATTCTTTCAAATTAGTGTTTTGGGTTTCTTTGGATATATTCCAGAAGTTGAATTGCTGGGTCAAAGGCAGTTCCATTTTTAATTTTTTGAGGAAACGCCATACTGTTTTCCACAGTGGCTGCACCAATCTGCATTATCTTCAACAGCACACAAGGGTTCCCTTTCCTCAACATCCTTGCCAATGCTTGTCATTTGTGGATTTGTTGCATATACCCATTTTGACAGGTTCTGACAGGATGTCTCATTGCTGTCTTAATTAGCATTTTCCTAATGATTAGTGACTTCAAGCATCTTTCATATGTCTTTTGGCCATCTGTATGTATTCTTTGGAGAAGTGTCTATTCAAATTGTTTGTCCATTCTTTAATTGTTTTTTTGGTGTAGTCTTTAGGGTTTTCTATATACAGTATGATATCATCTGCTAATAATTTTTACTCCCCAATTTGGATGCTTTTTATCTCTCTCTCTCTCTCTTTTTCTTTTCTTTTTTTCCTGATTGCTGTCACTAGGAATTCCAGTACTATATAGAATTAGAGTGGTGAAAGTGGACATTTCTGTCTTGTACCTGATCTTAAGGGAAATACTTTTAGTTTTGCCCATTGAATATGATGTTGGCTCTGGGTATTTCATATACATTGTTTATTATGTTGATGTAATACAGTAGACATGGTGAATAACTGCTTCATCAAGACATGTATTTCAGGATACTTCAGAAACCATAAAGTGTCTGCATATTTCAGTAAACAGTCTTTACCACACCTACCAAAGCAACAAAAACAAAACAAATAAACAAAGAATAAACCAAAAATTGAAGCCCAAAGCTTTGGGGTGAGATAGATCTGGATTTAAGTGTCAGGGTACAACTTCCTAGGTAGAAATGTAACACTGAGCAAATGATGGACTCTCTTGGAGCCTCAGTTCCTTCATCTGTACAATGGGGTAATAATAATGCTATGATAATGCTTGTCTAATATGGTTGAGATAATTAAATAATGTTGAGTATGATGTTGGCAGTGGGCTTGTCATATATGGCCTTTATTGTGTTCAAGTACTGATCCCTCTATTCCCTCTTTGTGGAGAGTTTTTAATCATAAATGGGTGCTGAATTTTCACAAATGTTTTTTCTGCATCTATTCATATAATCATGTAGTTTTTAGCCTTCATTTTGTATGTGGTATATCACGTTTAATTTGTAAATATTGTACCAACCTTGCATTATCGGAATAAATCCCACTTGATCATGGTGTATGATCTTTTTAATGTATTGCTGGATTTGCTAATATTTTGCTGTGTATTTTTGCATCTATGTTAATCAGAGATATTGGCCTATAGTTTTCCTATTATCATATAAAGTATCTTTATCTGGTTTTAGTATTAGGATAATGCTGACCTGGTAAAATGGCCTTGGGAACCTTCCTTCTTCTTGAATTTTTTGGAATAGTCTTGACTGGCTTCTGGCTCTGGGGTCACACTTAGCACAGTGGTCTCTACCTCAAGATTGTTGACATGGACTAAAAGGGCTTCTTTTGTTTTCTTTAACCTGTGATCTCTAATCCATCTGGAATTTCCCTTTGAAATAATCAAAATGCTATTTCAGATAAAAACAAATACATGTGAGTGGACACAAGAAGACACCTATTGTAAGATTCCTTTTATAGGAAACCTTCAGAATAGGCAAAGGAAGAGAGACAGAAAGCAGACCAGGGGTGGTCAGGGGCAGGAGGAGTGGGGAGTGAGTACTTCTGGTGCTGGGTTTCCTTTCGGGGTGACGGAATATCCTGCAACTAGACAGTGGTGGTGATGCTTGCACAGCACTGTGAATGCATGTCGTGCTTAGGAATGGCACAATTTAAAATACAAACAATAACTTATTTGTTACTTAAGATGGATCATGCCATGGAAAAACAAAGACTAAAAAGAGAAAAAAGAAAGTAACACAAGTACAAACCCCAAAGGAACCCCAAATAATGAAAATAAAATAATAATCTGAATCACACCATGGAGAAAAGAAAACCATAACAATAAGAGAAAATGGAAGAAAAAGCTCAAAGAATGAAGGTAAAACAAATTCTCCTGATGGGAGAGAGAGCAGGCCCTGCTGCATCTTCAGAGGCAGCTCCTCCTCTGTGGCAGGAACCAGGGTAGATTTGAGGGAGGGCTCCTCAGGCAGGGGTGGTGGGGCCTCCGTCAGGTCAAGAGATGCTGCACAGTTGGGCCCTGGCTCCAGAGCTGCCCCTGGAGGGGCTCCTGGAGGTGGCATGACCGCTGGAGGTGGACACCCCTCCAGGTCTGGAGTGGCCTCCTGATTCTCCCCTGCATCAGGCTCCTCAGGATGTACGACAGGTATTGAAACAGGAGCCAGCTCTGCTCCCTGGGCTGGTGCTGGAGTTGTAAGAAGAGAAACAACCACCCACGTGTCTGCATTTCTATGTGTTCCCCAAGTACAGTACACAGCCAGAGCCCAGGACACACCCCAGGATGTTCTTTCTGCAGGCAGCCCCGCAAATGGGTTGTTAGAGGCCAGTCTTTGCTACTGGCCAGCCTCTGCGGGTGCTCCCTGTGTGTCTTGCAGTGACCCCTCCCCATAAGCTGGCATGCGTCTCCACCCCTATCCACCCCCACATCTCCCACCTTCACCTTCTTGGGCTCCGCCTCCTTGTGCTCCAGGTCCTCCATCATAGTTTGTTTAACTTGGGCACCTTGCTGCAGGTTGGAGATGGAAATTGTGAGCTGGCCATGGAGCCTATGTGGCTTCAGGGGTGGTGTCCTTCTCTGACCATCCTGGGGCCTGGGTCCCCAGATCCCGAGGTGCCCATAGTCACCTCTTTCCTCCGCTGGGTCTTGGTGATGTGGCACACCTGCCCCTGCTAGTGATGATGGGGAGGGAGGCTTCGTCCACCAGCTGCTGTTCCTCCATGACCTGGGTTGATCTCTGCAATGACAGTGACCGGCAACTGGTCCAGAGGCCTCCCATCCCTGCCCTGCCCTGGCGGCTGTTGCTTCTGCCCCTTGGACCTCCTGCTCCAAGATCAGGCCCAGCCCTGTATCTGCATCAGCCTCCACCCAGGGGAAGTGAGATTCAACTCTAGGGCGCGTGGCATAAACTTCGGGCAGAGGGTGCTGCCCCCACTCCACATCTGCCCAGCCAGCCTTGTCCTGGTGTGTGAACATGACCGGCCCACCACGCATCTGACCTCCACTCAGAAGACACCTATTCTTTCTTGCTTGAGCAGGCCCTCCCCACATGAGCCCCCTTACACATGCAAACACTCACTCATACACATGTGGAGAGGTGACATAGGGCCGCTCAGGTGGGATCGGTGTGGCACTCTGGGCCTCTCTGTGTTACCTCTGGGCCCTACCTTGTAAAGGGCCAAAGGCATTTAGTCTGAGTGCAGCCACAGCAGAACATTATCATTGCAACTTTTGAGGCCATGGCTTTGGGACACTGGCAGACAACAACAAAACTTGTTGGGGACAAATTTCTCCTGCCAAATGAGCCTGGTAGGGGCAGTTTTAGAATGTGGCTGCCTGGTTACCAGGGTTCCAGGTTCTTTTGGGCTCTATGATCAGAAAGTGAGGTGTTCTACTCTGAGCATCTCCTCAGACAAGAGCAGTGACTTCACTTCTGGTTTTTGCACATTATTTTATTGTATTTTTTCTCTTGCCATTTATCCTCCTTGTACCCCTTCTCCTCTCGCCCCACAGTCACTAAATTGTTGTCCATGATTATGCATCCTTTTTTCTTTTTGCTTAATCCCTCCACTCCCTAACCACCGCTCCCATAGCTCTCAGCCTGCTCTCTCCTATTAGTGTGTCTCTATTTTGCTTGCAAGTTTAGTTTTTTCTTTCGATTCCACATATGAGTAAATTATATGGTACCTGCCTTTCTCTAACTGGCTTATTTCACTTAGCATAATGTTCTCCAAATCCATCCATGCTGTCAGAAATGGTAAAGTTTTCTTTTTTATGGGTAAGTACTATTCCATCATATTAATGTCCCATAGTAGTTTTATTCACTCATCTACTGGTGGTTACTTGGGCTTCTTCCATATCTTGACAATTGTGAAATAAGCTTGTGAGTCTTTCATCCTCTTGAATTTTTTGGAATAAGTTGAGAAGGATAGGTGTTAGTTCTTCTTTGAATGCTTAGTAAAATTTGTTTGTGAAGCCATTAGCCCCAGGACTCTTGTTTGCTGGGATTTATTTGATTACTGCTTCTATTTTATTAGTTTTAATTGTTCCACTTAGATATTCTGATTCTTCCTGATTTTGTTTTAAAGATTGTATGTTTCTAGGAATTTATCCATTTTTCCTAGTTTTTCCAATTTGTTGGCATATAGTTTTTCTTAATATTTTCCTATAATACTTTGTATTTCTCTTGTGTCTGTTAGTTTACTTCTACTCTTTCATTTCCTAGTTTATTTATTTGTACCCTCTCTTTTTTAATGAGTCTGGTTAAAAGTTTTTCAATTTGTTTATTTTTTTAAAGAACCAGCTCTTGGTTTCATTGATCTTTTTTTATTGCTTTTTTTTTTTTTAAGTCTTTATGTCATTTATTTCTGCTCTAATCATTATTATTTTTCCTTTTAGTTACTCTGGAATTTGATTGTTGGTCTTTTTCTAGTTCTTTTAGGTGCATGGTTAGATTATTATTTGAACTTTTTCTTCTTGATGTATGCCAGTAATGCTATGAATTTCCCTCTTATGACTGCTTTATCTGTGTTCCATAGATTTTTGGGTTGTCATGTGTTTATTTTCATTTGTCTCAAAGTACCTTTTGATTTCTTCCTTGCTCTCATTGTTGCCCCATTCATTGTTTCCCAGCTGTTATTTAGCCCCTATGTGTTTCAGTGTTTTCTATTTTTTTAAAATTGTAATTTATTTTTAGTTCAGTACCATTATGGTCAGAGAAGATGTTTGATAAGATTTCAGTATTCTTGATTTTATTAATACTTGTTTTGTGTTCTAACATGGTCTCTCCTAGAGACTGTCTGAGAAGAATGTATATTCTGCTGCTTTGGGATGAAATGTTCTGTAAATATCAATTGGATCCATTTGGTTTAGTGTATCATTTAAGGTCACTGTTTTTTTTGTTGAGTTTTTGATTAGAAGTGTTACCCATTAATGTCAATGGGATGTTAATCTACTACTATCCCTGTTGATTTCTCTTTCATTATGTCTTCCAAGGTTTTCTTTATATATTTTGGTGCTTCTGTGTTGGATGCATATATATGTACAAGGGTTATATCCTCTCCTTGAATCAGTCATTTTAATATTTTGTAATGTCCTTGTTTGTCTCTTGTTATGGCTTTTGTTTTTAAGTCTATTTTATCTGATATCAGTATTGCTACTCAAGCTTTTTTGTTTGTTTCCATTTTTATGGAATATATTTTTCCATCCTTTTGCTTTCAGTCTGTGTGTATCTTTTGTTCTGAGTTAAGTCTCTTGTAGACAGCATATGTATGGGTCATGTTTTCTTATTCAGTCTGCTACCCTGTGTCTTTTAATTGGAAGATTTAACCAATTTATATTTAAAATTATTATTGATAGGTATTTATTGTAATTTTATTCTTTATGCCTGTATTTCTCTTTACACATATTTCTTTTTTGTTTTTAAAGAAGTCCCTTTAACATTTCTTGCACTACTGGTTTGGTGGTAATGAACTCCTTTAGTTTTCTTTTTTTTTTTTTTTTAGTTATTCTTATTGTTATTGTTATTATTTTTGTCTGGGAAGCTCTTTATTTTGCCTTGATAGGTAGAATGGTCTTGGTTGTAGTCTTTCTGTTCATCACTTTGAATATATCATGCCAATAACTCAATACATTCTTGCCTGAATTATTTCTGTTGAGAAATGAGTTGACAGCCCTGTAGTAGCTTCCTTGTAGGTAACTGACTCACTTTCTCTTGAAACTCTTTAAGAATCTGTCTTTATTTTTAACTTTGCTGCTTTAATTATTATGTGTCTTAGTGTGGGCCTTTTGGGTTTCATCTTGTTTGGGACTTTCTGTGCTTCCTTGACTTGTGTGTCTTTTTTCTTCACCAGGTTATGGAAGTTCTCAGTCATTATTTCTTCAGACAGGCTCACTGTACCTTGCTCGCTCTCTTTGCTGTATGGCACCCCTGTGATGCAGTTTTTATTACAATCATCGTTGTCCAGAGGTCCCTTATTCTTTCCTCACTTTTGAAAATTCCTTTCTCTTTTTGCTGCTCTGAGTATTTTTTGTTGTCTCTTCCTCTAAATAGCTGATTGTATTTTCTGCTTCATCTAACCTGCTGTTGATTTTTTTATGTTATTTTAAAGATTTTATTTATTTATTTTTAGAGAGAGGAAGAGAAGGAGAAAGAGAGGGAGAGAAACATCAGTGTGTGGTTGTATCTTGTGCACCCCCTGCCAGGGACCTGGCCTGAAATCCTGGCATGTGCCCTACACTGGGAATCAAACTGGTGACCCTTTGGTTCACAGGCCGGTACTCAATCCACTGAGCCACACCAGCTAGAGCGATTTTTTTCCTAATTATTCTTCATTTTAGACATTGTATTCTTCATTTCTCGGTGTTTTTTTTCAATCGTTCCATGTACTGTTTCATGCTCACCATCTCTCTGTTCAGGTTCTCAGCAAGATCATCTATTCTTTTCCTAAGGTCCTTGAACATCCTTATAATCATTGTTTTGAATGCTGCTTCTGGTAGCTTTTGTGCTTCCATTTTATTTCTGAGGATTTTTCTTGTTCTCTCATTTGGGGCATGTTTCTTTGTCTCTCTATTTTGTCTGCCTTCTTGTGTTTGTCACTGTATTAGGAAGGTCTGCTATGACTCCTAAACTTGTTACAGTGGTTTTATGTTGTGGATGTCTTGTGGGGCTCAATTTTGCTGTCTTCCAGATCACTGGATCACACGTAGGTGCTCCTGGAACATCTCTTGTATGGGTTATGTGTGCCTTCTTCTTATAGTGTGTCTTGAGTGCTGTTGGTTTGTTCATGGGTGGAGTTAACCCTCAGGCTGCCTCAATGTAAGGATAGACTTTCATCCCAGTGTATGAGTCACTGAGCAGCTACTGTCCCCGGAAGTGGATTTGTTTTCCAGCAGAGTCTGGTACTTACCTGGATCTCCCTTTTGGTATGTTGCTTGCATGGTTAGTTGGGTTGAGCTCTGGTGCCTTCTCAAACCCACCACTGGTGGTTTTGGTTCTATATCCACTTGAGCAGGTTCCAATGTAGGTTGACGTCAGAGGATACTTGTAACCAGCCTTGGGCTACCTGCCTGGAGATACCATGCAATTTGCTGTCTGTGGCTGTCTCTTCTGGGCCTGGGTTTGTGTTGGTTGGGACAAGTTGTGTACAAGGGTCAGACTTCCCCTTTTCTGAGCTGGCAACAGAGCAGTAAAAGTTCCAAAGCACCCCGTAGTCCGCTTCTTCCTGTCGGCCACACTACAACCCCCTGAGGTTGCCTTCTGTAGAAGACTGTAGAGTGCGCTAAGGCTTATTGCAACCCACAGACCCTTGCTCAAGGCACCAGTTCAATAGGGCAGGGTGACCGATGTCAATAGGATGGGGCTAGTGAGTTTCCTGCTTAGGGGCATCACAGTCAGGCACTCACTGGGGGAAAGTGACCCCTACTCCAGAGTGATCCCACTCAGTCTCTGTTCAAGTCTTTAGCTCCACAGAAGGAGTGCATTGCAGGTTCAGGTTGGGTGAAGGCTGCTGGCTTCTTTGTAGGAGCATGCTCAGCAGGGCAGGACCACCAGGGTTGAGGAGGACAGATTAAAAGTTTCCCATTGGAGGTGGCCCTGAGGGGCAAGAATGTCTTCCCCCTCAACTGCACAACAACCCAGTGCTTGCCTGAATTTTTGACAAGGGTCTCCCCGGGAGTTGTGTTCTTAAGGTCCCAGCCCTGCACAAAACTCCATTCCCTCTGCAGGACTGAGCTCAGCAGGAAGAGCCAACTATTTTTGGAAGGACAGGTCAAATGAGTCTCCCATGGCGGGGAGGATGGCGGCACAGGGTGAGCTCTTAGAGGAAACAAGAGCGGCCCCTTCCCCTCATTGCGTCAGACAACTCACTGCCTGTCTGTCCTGGACAAGAGCCTCCCAGGGTAACATGCTCCAAAGGTCCCAGCTCTGCACTGCACTCAGATACCCCTGTGGGACTGAGCTCAGCAGAGCAGGGCCACCAGAAGTGGAAGGACAGGCCAAGTGATTCAAAAGATGGGTGGGGGCGCTACCTGTGCATAAAGGATGGGAAAAAAATGACCCCCTTTACAGAGCTACACAGCTCAATTGCTGTCCGAGTCTCTGCCAAGAGCTTCTCCAAGAAAAAAGTGCCCCGATGGTCTGTGTTGGGTGCAGCCAGCAGACCTCACTGCAGGACTGAAGGTTAGCAGGATGGAGTCGCTAATAGTTGGAGGAATGGGTAGTATACGCCCCAGGCTGGTGGTGTAACAATAGGAGTGATCAACCCTGGGCAGATGGCATTTGGGTCTCTAGCAGATTCCTTTCTCCCCCAGATGGACTGAATCCCCACTGATTGTCATCACCAGATGCTATATGGGCACCTTTTTCTAGCCCCAGTGCTATGGACTGGGGATGCTGGCATGTAATTGAGACCCCAGTGCTCCTGGGGTGGGGGGTAACTTTTGCATCAGAGATATCTCTCCAGTTTCTCAGTGGACTTACGTGGGTACATGGGTGGTGGCAGCTGTTTCTGTCTCTCTCCCCTTCTTACCAGTCTCTATGTGGCTTCTGTAAATCTTTAATTATAATATTTCTGTTCAGCTGGACTTCATTTGGTTATTCAGGTTGATTGCTCTAAAATTTAGTTGTAAATCCACTGTCCAGTGTGATGTAGACACCACAAACTTGAAGGCAGGGGAGGAAGGAGATACGTGTCTGTGCAAATGCAAAAGTAAACAGATGTCATTAATTATATGACTGAAAACTGACAAGTAGACATAGGTTTGTATTATTGTATCTCATAGAGTGAAAGTTCAAAATGATGACCTCAAACTGTAAAGATATGTTATGTTCATTTTGCTAGTCCCTAATAAAAGAGCATGTGTATGTTACATTTTAGAAAGATTTCAATCAAATATTGTTAATATTTGGGGAAACTGAATATGGATATGTTTGCTTTTTTGAAAATCTTTTCTGAAAAACATATTCATGACTCATTAGAAAAAGATGACTGTTAGACATTTGAGTACCTAAGGAGCCCATGATGCCTGCACCAATTTAGATGATATTATTTTTAACAGTTTTGTCTTTATAGCAGATATGGTACTAATTATGTTATCCTTGAATTGGTCTCTTTGCACATTCATTCTCTCTTGTGCTTCCTTTACCTTGCCATCAGAATACTCTTCTTTAAACTCCAATATGATAATTGAACAAAAATAAATTTTAGTAATCCTAGAGGAGATTGATATTAGATGTTACATGTAATACTGTAAGTAGAAAATGTTCAAACTTGAAGTCCTTCTTTGTTTTTAGACAGATCCCCTTAACATGAAATGACTGTGAACAATGCCACATTTGCTATATGGATTTTCCTTTCCTTCATTGCTTCACCTAACCATTACTCTGTATTCTTTTGATCTCACAACCCCCAGAGAGGAATCTTGGATGTTTAAAATTTAGATAACTTGCTTCTCCAGAACTTTGTTTAAAATAAGTTAAAAGTGATCGAAATCTTGGAAAACATATCCTTGGATGGCATGGTTTAGAAACCTTTCCTCTCAACTGGTTTTTATTTATGTATTTTTTTAAAGATTTTATTTATTTATTTTTAGACAGAGGGGAAAGGGGAAAAAGACAGGGAGGGAAACATCAATGTGTGGTTGCTTCTCATATGGCCTCCACTGGAGATCTGGCCCACAACCCAGGCATGTGCCCTGACTCGGAATTGAACCAGTGACCCTTTGGTTCGCAGGCCAGCACTCAGTCCACTGATCCACACCAGTCAGAGCTATTTATGTATTTTTTTAAAGTGGTGAGTGTCGCAGTGATAGCAAAAGGGTGGAATGTGGAATAGTTTTAATGGGATATTGTAATAGTTTGGCTCATAAAATGTATGTGGAAGTTTTCCTGTCTTAAGTCAGTTTGAGTTGGAACATTTCATGACTATTCTGGCGTTGTAGCCACCATCTGGTCAATATAATCTGCTAAGATTCCAGGAACAAAAAATGTTTCAGAACACTAAGAAATTCATTTTTCAAATCTCTCATGTACCTCCAAGGACCATGGTTCCTTGGTTCCATGGTTACCAAAAATGATCAAAGATGATTCCTGAGAGTCATAACTATCCCGTCTAGCCCCATTCAGAAATACCTACTTCAAAGGATGATATAATTCTCTTCATCTCTGCCTTTCTTGACTTCCCTCTGTCTCCTCTCCTGTGAGAGGTTTTTTGTTTTTGTTTTTGTTTTTGTTTTCTTACAACAGCCCTAAATCCAGATGGCTGACCAATGACCAGCTTTCTTGGTAATTTATATTTCAAGTATTGAGAAAGAATATTCAATTGATCACTTGAAAAAGTGTCTCTTTTCTGGGTGAAAGAGCCATTACCTGGAAATGACTGAATCATGTAGGAGACTTTGTGGGCAGGTGAACAATGAGAGCACAGCGCTCAGCCTTTTTTCTTCGCCCATCTTCCCTTATTCCTTTAGATATATATTTACATCTCATGCTCCGACCATTCAGGTTGAGTTTGCTATTCTCCTCATAAATCATGCACTTCGATTCTTCATTGAAATTGCCCCCTTCCCCATCTTCCTTTTCACTTTATCTGATTTAAGTGTATTTTAACTTAAAAATACCCCTTATGTAGAATTTAGATTTAAAAAATAGATATGGATAGGAAATACATGAGTAGATGGAATGACATGAGTAAAAGCATAGAGGTTTGAAACTGGACATTTTTTTTCCTTTGGACTTTATTGCATAGCAATATAACGTACTTCTAGAATGACTTATTTATTTTGTAATTTGTCATGGGGAATTAGTTTAAAAACTACAGAGACTGAAAAATGATATTTTTTTCCTCATGAGGACCTAGTTTAAAAGGATACCATTTTAGTTTAAGAAAATCTTTTCTTAATTGTTTTGAAGTTGTCAGTTTTTTCTTCAGAAAAGCAGGTCACTGATAATTCTCATTATGGCAATATTTCACAAGTGGAAATTTATGGAAGAGTGGATATTAGTAAAAATAATACTCAGATGATTTGTTTTGACGAAGCAGTCTTAGTGGAGGCAGAACCAAAACTTGGTACTTACTGTCTGTAAGCCACTTGTGAAGGGTACGGTAGATTCTCAGTTGTCTGTGCCAGTGCGAATCTTGCAGGGTTTCACATGACTTATCCTCACAAACTGGTAGACATATGTTGGTATTGATTAAAGAGCCTTTATTTATCAAGAAGGAGATGAGAGACTGCAAACTGGGCGGGTGTTGCTCTTCTCTTTTTATATGAACCCTCTTCCTTCACTGGACTTCATGGGTGAAAAAAAAAAATTATATCCCCTGCATTACTGATCAAGAAACAGCAGTCTAGCAGACTGCTGAAACACACTCAGCGTATTATTTTATAGTACACACTCCTTTGCTAAAATCACTCAGTATTTCAAGTTTACTTTGTCATCAGGTCAGCAAAGTCATAGCATCAGAGGTCTCCTTTCTGAGATTTGCCTTCCTGATGTAAAGTCAGTCAAATCTGTTGTACAGTGGGAAGGGAAACTATTAGTTTTTAGATGCAAACTAAATGTGGTGGCGACTATTCAATTGCTTCAAAAGATAAAATAGGAATTGATCTGATGGACAGTTTATTTATAGACCTAAAAGCTTTCTCATACTTCATAGGACTGTAGTGAAGATTCAGTGTGCTAAAGTTTCTGAACTACTATGTTACATTCATGGGACATAGTAGTGGCTTAGTAAAGTGTGAATTCTTTATTTTCTTTTCCCCCTCCTTTTATTTTTTGTGATTCATTAGTAGAATATTAATGTACTTATTGGTGTAGTAATTTTGATAAGTCACAAGTGGAAGCCTTTTTTAAAATAAATTTTTATTTTTCAATTAAAATTGACATATTATATTACTTTCAGGGGTACACCCCAGCGATTTTATACTTTTGTATAACTTAATGAAGTGATCACTATGATAAATGTAGTACCCATCCGACAGCATACATCGTTATCGACTACACTTCCTATGTTGTACTTTGTATCCCCATGGCTATTCTGTAACTGCCAATTTGTACCCCTTAATGCCCTCACCTTTTTTCACCCATCCTTCCAAACCCCCTCCTATCTGGCAACCATCAGAATATTCTGTGTCTATGAATCTGCTTATATTTTGTGTCTTTATTTTTTTTTCTTTAGATTCCACATATAAGTGAAATCATATGGTATTTTTCTTTGTCTGATTTATTTCACTCGGCATAAGTCCCTCTAGCTCTATCCTTGCTGTTGCAGATGGCAAGAATTCATTTCTTTTTTATGGCCAGGTCATATTCTATTGTATATAGGCACCACTTCTTTATCCATTCATCTATTGTAAATAATACTGCGGTGAACTTATGGATGTAGATGTCTTTTCAATTTAGTGTTTTGATTTTCTTTGGATGAGTACCAAGAAGTGAAATTGCTGGGTCCTTCTTTTTCTCTTGTTATAGCTTTTGTTTTAAAGTCTGTTTTGTCTGGTATAAGTATTGATGCCACAGATTTACTTATTTAGTTAGTTTTTATTTTCATGAAATACCTTTCTTCATCCCTTAACTTTCGGTCTGTGTGTGTCTTGATCTGAAGTCAGTCTCTTGTAGATAGCATATGTAAGGATGATGTTTTGTTATCCATGCAAATGGATTAAATGCTCCCTGTGTCTTTTGATTGGAGTATTTAAGCCATTTGCACTTAAAATAATGACCGATAGATATTTATTTAAGTTATTCATAGTTTTGACCTTTTTTTACCTTTCTTTAAGAACACCCTTTAACATTTCTTGTAGTACTGGTTTGGTGGTAATGAAATCCTTACTTTTTTTTATTTTGTTCTGGGAATCTCTTTATTTATCCTTCTATTTTAAATGATAGCCTTTCTGGGTAGAGTAATCTTGGTTGTAGGTCCCTGCTTTTCTTCTGTTTGAATATTTCATGCCGCTCCCGTCTGGCCTGCAAAGTTTCTGTTGAGAAATCAGCTGACAGTCTTATGGGAGCTTTTGTGTAGATAACTAACATTTTTTCCTCTTGGTACTTTTAAGATTCTCTCTTTGTCTTTAACCTTTGGCATTTAAATTATGATTGTCTTGGTGTGGGCTTTTTTGGGGTCATCTTTTTTGGGACTCTCTGTGCATCCGGGGATATTATGTCTATTGCCTTCACCAGGTTAGGGACTTTTTTCAAACATGTTTTCAATTCCTTGCTCTTTCTCCTTCCATCATCCCAAGATGAACATGTTTGTACTCTTGAGGTTGTCCCAGGGACTACTTAAACTGTCCTCATTTTTTGAATTCTCTTTTTTCTTTTTGCTTTCTGATTTGGTGTCCTTTGCTTCCTTATCTCCCAGATAACTGACTTGATCCTCTTCTTCATTTACTGTTGATTCCCTGTAATGTATTCTCCATTTCAGTTATTGTATTCTTCATTTCTGACTGTTTTTATGTTTTTCTATCTTCATTTTTACCTTTCTCTTTGTTGAAGTTCTCCCTAAGTTCGTCTACCTTTCCCCTAAGTTCCTTGAGCATTGTTATAACCATTGCTTTGAACGCTGCATCTGGTTGATTGTTTCTCTCCATTTCGTTTAATTTTTTTTTCCCCTGGGTATTTCCTTTGTCCTTTTATTTGAGACATATTTCTTGGTCTTTTCATTTTGGCTGCCTCAATTTGTTTGTTTCTATGTCTTAGGTAGAGCTGCTGTGTCTTCCAGTCTTGTTAGAGTGACCCCATGCAGCAGGAGTCTTGTAGGGCCCAGTGGCAAACCTGCCCAGTCATCTGATCTGGGCACCCCAATTATGCTGTCTCCTGTCCCCATGTTGGTTTGTACACCGTCTTGTTTTAGTTGAGTTATGAATGCTTTTGGCATGTCCATGGAAGGGATTTATCTACAGGCTGATTGTGGAGGTGGATTTGCTGCACAGGGGCTGACCCCACGGACCAGGACTCCCTCCAGCAGGGCTCTGGTGTCTGCTAGGTTTTCCCCTTGTGGAAGTTGTTGGGTGGTTTTTTGGTGCAGTCTTAAGCTGTCCGCGGGGTATGCTGGCTCTGGGGCCTCCTGGGAGGTGCAGGTCAAGGTCTTAACACAGGCTCTACCCTGCTCAGGTCCAGTGGTCACGAGCTACAAAGTGATTTGCAGGTGACTTCTACTTGAAGGTGCAAAAGGCCGGCTGCCGCTGGTGCCAGGTATGGAGCTTCTTAGCAAGAAGTAGAGGGCATGCCAAGGCCGGATGCTTCTTGTTTGAGAGGTTGTAGGAAAGTCAGCAGCATGAGCCAAGACAGGTCATTTGTACAGGAAAGTCAATGGAAGTAGCTTTGGTGGGCATGCCAGTTGGATAGGACAGGCTCTCTGAGAATCACCTGGGTGGGGTGAACAGTGTTAGGTTGATGAAGACTTGAATATGGCACCTGATCACTGGCTCTGTAGGGGGAGGGCTCAACAAAGGAACAATGGCTTCCGCCAGCACTTAGGTGTGGGACAAAGCTGCCCCTCCAGCCCTCCCTGGACAATTCAGTCCCTCCCTGTATGTCCCTGATGCCATTTGAGCTGCTGCCTCAGAGCTGGAACTCAGAGCAAGTGAGTCTATCTGTGTGTAGACCCTTTACAAGGAACACCTGGGACTCCAGAGGCCCTCTGTCTCACTCAGCCACAATCCCTGCTGTATTTCACAGCCAGAGTTATGGAAACTTCTCTTCTTACCACTGGAATCCTATAGGCTGGGGGGCCTGGGACCCCTGGCTCTTTAGGGGGCACCTGTGCGTCTGAGATAACCATTTTGATTTTTAACATCCACAAATTAGCTGTGGGATTTGCCTGTTTGCCCCTGCTCTCTGTTTCTGTGTGCCTTCCTCTTTATATCCTCAGCTGTAGGACTTCTGTTCAGCTAGATTTCAGGCAGATCTGAATGATGGTTGTTCTGTAGTTTAGTTGTAATTCTGGGAAGATCCAAGCACAACATTTTGGTTCTCTGCCATTTTGACTGGAAGCTTCAAGTGGGGCCTTTGCTATGACATCCCCAAAGACTTCTCAAAATACCTCTGAAACTAAATACAGATTACAAAAACTGATGATAATTAAAACAGTGGAACTCAAAAGTAAGAAAATTATATGGAAGATGGAAAATCCTAGCTCTCTAAAATAATTTTAAATAACCAATGAGACTTACAGTTTAAAAAAATAATCAGACAGCAAAATATGCATAATATTCATAATATGCCTAGGGCAAAAGATGACGTTTTCTAAAACTCTACGACCAATTTAAAATAAAAAAAGAGCTATAAGTAAGCCAGTAACAGTGATTAAAAAAAAACAGTAATAATGTGGTTAGAAATAAAAATGAAAGGTAAATTAAAACCTACTACTATTAAACAGGACCTGAAGTTTTGACAGAAACCTCAGGATTTACAATCTTTGGAGGACATCTGGCCATGTACTTCCTTGAATTTGGGGTCATTGGTTTGCAGAGTTACAAGCAGGATATGGTTCCTGGTATCTTATGGTTGGCTGAGAGCTGAGCGGAAGGCCATGAGGGCCAAGGGTTCAGGTCCAGAGCCTTGAATAGCAGGTAAACCCGGGTCCAGGTAGAGTTCATCACTAGACCTGTTCTGGTCCAACAACTGTAATAAATCTCTGGTATTCCCTCAGAATCCTGGCAACTATTTGGCTGACCATCTTCCTTAATCCATCTTTTGTACAAGAAGACTAATTAAAGGTAGATTAATCCCACTTTGGTTTTTGTGTCTTCTATCTTTTAGTCATAAATTTGCTGAAGGAAGCAAAAGTCCTGCAGAGAAAATAATTCATGAATAGTTATTGCAGACACTATGCAAAAATTAACAATAAGTTGTGTTTTGGAGCATAATTAGCATTTTATTTAATTGTGTGGAGATCTGTTGCATTTTTATTTATATCTGTTGGCCATTTCTGATATCAGCAGTATAGTAGCAAGGAAGGGATTGGACATTCAGAGTTTCTTGAAGGATGTGTTCTCCTGTACTAACAGAGACCACTTCATCCTTCGTAACTAGGGCAGTGTTTCCATCTAAACACAAAAGAGGTAAATTTCTTTCTTTATTTTTCCTTACAAACAAAAAATTCCAGTACTTCTGAAACTTTCATTTTAGCAGAGAGGCACACAGGTGGTGAAGGGGGAGGGGCAGATCACATAGTGCCTGGTCTATGAACTGATGAATTTTGGTTTTTACTTTGGGTGAAATGTAGAGCCAGTAGAGGGTCTGGAAGTTTTATCTCCAGATAAGAGAAATAAGTGGCTATTCTGCAGTAAGTGTATCTCTGTGGAGGAATTGCAGTTTAGGTGCTCATGGAGGTAAAAAAGTTAAAAGGAGGTAGGTGTTGATTTGGGGCCACTAACCTAGGGATTTGAGAAGGCAGAAATGAAGGACATGACAAATGAAGATTAATCCAAAAGGAAGCAAACTGTTTACACAGAAATACAACCACACACACACACACACACACACACACACACACAGAGCAAAGACACAATCCAAGGAATATCTGGTCCTCCATTCAGACACTGTTCACTGAAAAGGAAGCAAACCTTTAAAAGAGTTGAATTTCTGACTTGCTGTCACTTCTCTTCTTCAAAGGTGCTTTTACCCAGATGCTCAAAAAAAAAAAAAAAGGCAAAAGTAATTGCTGGGACAAATTTACATAATTTTATGGAACTTAGAAGATACATATGAGATAAATTTGATCACTCAGGGAAAATGAGGAAGTCATTTTTAAAAAATGACTTGCACTGGCTACTGATAAAAGAAAAATGTCTTTTTTGATAGTTAACTTATTAGAACCTGCTCTTGGAGTACTTGGTATATTGTTTCTTGAAAAAATTGTCCTTAATGGGAAAAGTCAGAGCAATTTGCTAAGATGCAGTGAATGCTGTTGAGGAAATGCACACTGGTTTTCATGTAGCTCTTAAGTGTTTTCCAAATATTGTCCATTTATTGCTCATACTATGGATTTAAAAAAAAACCCTAAATTAGATTCTTTGATGTGTACAACTTCCATAATAGTAGGCATTAGAAAAACATTAGTTCTCATAGAGATTTAATTCCTATAATCTCTCCTATTACTATTACTTATGGGTGTTCACTTACGTGATAATTAGGTGAGATGCAGGGTTCAATATAATGTAGAAGGAAATCAATTTTATTCTTACATTTTCTGCACTATTCTTTTGGCTCAGATATTTAGATACGTGATAAAAGAAAACCTGTTCCTTATACATAATTAGTAAAAAAAGACAATATTTTGCTGCTAAGTACTTGGCTACGGGGAAATGAATCTGTTAAATTTAGAAAGTCTTTGAGAGTTTATTATAAAGTATTATAAGACAATATCAAATATCATTACAGGGAATAATCTGAAGTAAAATCTATCAATTAATATGATCATGGAAATAAATCACTTCACTAGGCCTTTTATGAGAGAATACTTACTGTGTGCCTTAAAAAAAAAATCTCATGCTAATTTCTTCAGGAGATAAAATTTAGTAAGAAGTGTGTCCTTTCTTCTACTGTGTACGTTGGAGAAGACATAAGGTAAGGGCACATAATTTTATATTATGCAGATCATTTTTAAGACCAAGTTCAAGGTTAGGTCTAGAGTTTGGGGGCCCTAAGCTTATATGACTTGGTTGACTGTCTTTCAGAAAAAAAAAATTAGAACTGTAAGTTTACTCTTAGTGTCAACAATTAACTAGTCACTCAGAATTAAAAAATCATAAGTTATACATTTTTGGAAAGCTGACAGACCCATAAAAATTGAAAAAAATATATAATAATTTATTAGCTCCTTGCCATGCCTGTAAAGTAACTTCTTTCTTTTTCCATTATATTATTTCATTGCTGCTTCATATGGCAGTTTTGTAGTACCATTTCCCATATGGAGAACAGAAAAATAGTTTAGTCATTTCGTTGCAATGTTGGTGAAAGTTTGCATTTTTTTAAATTTGAGAGTTCAGAAACTTTTATTTAGCTTTATGACTTTTTTATTGGTAATGTGATAATTTCTGTGATGTATAGCTGTGAGACTTCAGGGCATTCCAGTTTTCTTGCACAGTGACAGGTCTTAATACTCTCTTAATTTCCAATAACCATCAATCAGTTTGTCACTTGCATCCACATTGAAAGGGCTGGATGAGTTGGTAAAATGAGTGGCAGGAGTAGACCTAGAAATTGTTGTATCAGCCAGCCAACAATAATTGAACTGTGAACTACAATAATATATCCCATCACATCAAAACTAGATGTATCCCAATTAAACTTCCCTAATCGGATCCCCAAAATTGCCTCTAACCCCTCTCACATGACTCTGTCTGAAGGGAAGTCTGAGTGATGTTAAAGCGATCAGGAGTGAAATATTGGGTTGGCCAAAAAGTCTGCTACATTTTTTTGTAATAAAATGTAAAGGCGCATTTTTCATTTTCACCAATAACTTTATCGATTTGGATATTTTGAGTGTGTCAGCTGTCTCCCACTATCGGTTTCTAGTGGGTAGAGGCCAGAGCTGCTGCTAAACATCTGCCAATGCATAAGACAGCCTCACAGCAAAGAATTATTTGTCCAGAATGTCAATAGTCCCAGGAAACTTCACAAACCATTTTTGACACGTTAGATCAGTTGCAGCACGTTCTCCATACACAGTACAAATCCTATTTTGTGTTTCAGTTGTGTTTTTACCTTTCTTGAAATAGTAAAGCATAATATGCCAAAAATGTTGTGTATTTTCTTCCATCTTCACTATTAAAATGGCTGCACAAAAATTCACCAATTTTGATAAGTTTTTAAAAAATGCTTGCTGATATGACAGTTGTCACAATACAATTTAATACAATTGTTTCGAAGGAAGTTCAAAACAACTAAACACTACTGGAGCCATAGTATGGAAAAAACTACTAAATGAACATTTCGGGCAAGCCAGTAATATCACAAATTGTTCCAAGGTAACCGGCCATGCCAATGGGACATGTGGGCTCCAAGCAAGTGAAGGATCCAGAAGCTAAAGCTTTTTCAAGGTCAATGCAAATCTGCTTCTAGCCAGGAGAGAGGTTCAACAGTGATAGGGAGTTAAAAAACTTTGGAATCTATGCTTGATCAGAGATCAGAAAACTCCCACCCAGGCAGTGGCATTTGACGTGGGTTTGAAGGGTCAAGAAGCAGGTATTTCTGTGAAATTATTTCAGAAGAATGAAATAGTTTTAATAAATAAACATGTCACTGTGCCTAAAGGTCAGTTGGGGACATTAGTAACACAGATTCCCAGGGCTTATTCTGACATTGTAATTCAGGTGTGGACAGGGAATCAGCATAGGCATTTTTTAACAGGCAAAAAGAGGTGATTTCCCTTCCTCCCCCAGCAGGCTGTGGTTTATCTTTTGGAGTACACTGTTATGTAATCATAATGTTTTCAGAAAAAATCTTTGCGCCTGACGTGTATGGGCAGTGAGAGTTGAGCTCATGTCAGGTAAATCGGCGAGGTCATTCTTTCAACAGAGCTTTTACTAAATCATTCATAGTAGGGAGCCATTGAAGATTCGTGAGCAGGATCACGGCCTGATTGCAGCTGTGCTTTCACTGAGCAGCACTGCCAGTTGAATGGACAGGGTGAGTTTGGAAGATCAGAAGTGAGAAGTCTATTTTAAGAAAACTAATTAAGAGAGAAGCAAGCTCTGAGAAAGATATGATAATATAAAAGAAACGGATGAAAGAGATATTTGAAAAAAGAAAAAAATAGAAGAATTTCATAGAAGTGGGAACAGCCAAGAATGTCATGCTCCAGGGGGTATAAGAAATGCGAAGATAATAAAATAGTTCTTGTATGTGGCATATCCAGGGCATTTGGTATTGACTGAAATATCTCTGCTTATTCATCATTTAACTCTTTCAAAGATTTTTAATCCTCATTATGTTTTTGTGTGCACATGGTCATATTTATATTATTGTTGCTAAAATGCAAAGTTGAGAGGTTCTGTACCGGAATAGATAAAACAAGGCACACTATTTCCGGAAAATGCTTTTTACAATTTGGGGCATGAAGGGTCACTGTGCGCTTAAAGCAAATTATGTTGTTGAGTGTTTTGCTACTTCAATCCAAAATTACAATAAATTCTGGCCAAAAAAGGCACATCAGCCTTTCTGCCGTCAAGGTATATATTCCACTCATACTTAGAAATAAATTTTTCTACAGAGGTAGGGGAGAAAAGCAGAGATTGATTTTGTAGATGATTCAGGGTTTGAGAAAAATGAACACAGGTGGAACCTCTTTATGTAGAAAACCTTTCACGTGTTTTTGGATAACTGTTGAGTACTTTCTTACCTAGGTTGGATTTATCGCTTGATAAATATGTTCTCATCTTTCTTCTTTTTTTCCCCTTAGCTATTAATCATTTAATTTTATTCTCATTACATGCTTATAATTAATCTAATTTTAATTACCTTTCCAAGTTATGCTTAAGAATCTTGAATAGATTCATATTGTCCTATGTGTTAGTATGTGACATTATTTTGCTCTTAAAAAAAAACTTACTGGAAAGATTGATTAAGATATTAGGAGGAAAAATCTAACAGGAAAAATTAGAGAGAAAACTAATAATATCATATATGAAGATCAGCTTGAAAAGCCAGTATAGACCTGGCAAGTTCATGGTCTTGAATAATGTTACCATCTTCATGGTTAAGAAAAGCAATGAGCATATTCAGGCGTTAAGTTTATTTTTATCGAGGATGACTGTTGGTTGTTTCAATAAGATCCTTTTTCTTCCTAATAACACTTAGTGCTTATGAAGAAATAAAAAAATACATTTAAATTTCTGGCAGTGTTTAAAGTTGATAGAAGGTATATAATCTTTGTAGATATTTTTCCATTGGCTTATATTTGTAGATTATAACAATTAAATAATTCCTCAATAAAGTATAGGTAGGTGACTGATTTGTTTGTCTTTCTTTTTCCTGAATTTTAGCCTTAGTCAAAATAATGTTCCTATATAAAAGGTATATGCTTGAATCTTGTGAAATCACTGTTAACTCAATAAATTTCATTTGAGGCATAATCCTTGGTTAGAGTTGTAATATTAGAAAATTGCCTCCGACAGGTCATGCCTTCTGTTTTCTCGCAGTCTAGTAGGGGAGAAAGATGAACCAAGCAGCTATGAACTGTGTGAAATGTGCAGCCATTGGATTACTGAAAAGGGTCAGAGTAGTATGGATTACGGAGTAGTTGACTTGGTGATGTCTGAATCAGGGTGACCAACCATGTTGGTTTGCTTGGGACCGTGGAGATTCCTGGGGTGCAGTACTTTTGATGCTAGAAAGTAAAATGTCCTCCCAAGGGGGACATTTGACAGTGTTTCCTTATCACAACTCGGGCGGGGAAAGGATGTTTACTGGTCTCTAAATCAGAGAGGCCAGGGATACTGCTGAACCTTCTACAATGCATAGGAAGGCCCCCATGAAAAGAATAATCGGACCCATCCCTGGATGGTGTGGTTTGGTGGATTGAGCACTGGCCTGCAAACCAAAGGGTTGCCGCTTCGATTCCCAGTCAGGCACATGCCTGGCTTGTGGGCCAGGTCTGCAGTAGGGGACGCATGAGAGGCAACCACACATTGATGTGTCTTTCCCTCTCTTTCTCCTTCTCTCCCCTCCATCTATCTAAAAATAGATAAATAAAATCTTTTAAAAAATCAAAAAGAATAATCAGACCCAAGACTCATTTGTGAGACTGACACATTCCCCTGTTCTCAGGGGAAGGGGCTGCTAAAGGTTAAAGAGGGAGAGAAGGCGATGCTGATTATGTATAGAGGTGGGACAGTTGCTGCAGCAAGGTGCCCAGGAAGCTGAGCAGGGGATCAGGAACACAAAGTGAAGCAACTGGGGTGGAACAGGAGAAACTCAAGGGAAGAATGGTTTCTAAATTAGAAGTTCCTGCTCAGTGAAAAGGATGGAGCTGCCATCAAGTCCATGCTTCATGGCACTACGTTTCTTCGATGAAGTAGGAGGCAAGAGCATCAATCTCTTGGAGGTGAGAGGTCACTGCAGGGCAGAATCTGCAAAGTGGTAGAAGATGGGAGGATGATTGATAGGTGACATCAGGGTCCTGGTGAAGCTGTAGGTCATGAATTTGCAATGGCAATAGTGCTTACAGAACTGTGATTTCAAAGGCAAGGCTCAAAAATTCAGCATGGGGAGTGAGGACGGTGCACTACAGACCTGACTTAAGGCAAATGTGGTATGTGGGAATGTACACGAGTGTACTGGGCACCGGCGGGAGCAGTTTGACCAGAGAGCCCTGGGCTAGGTAGTGGAAGAAAGACAGCCTTTCTGCTGGCCCTTTAAAAAATAATAATATTCCCAAATGCTTTTCATTTAGTTTTGCTTTGCAGATTCTAAGCACTGGTTTTGTCTGTCTGGATGGTTTTTGTTCCCCCTTCGAAAGACAGTCTGGCAACTCCAAAGACCATTTACTTAGGTGAATAAAAGTAACTACTACATATTTAATTATTAATTGCAGCCCATCCCTTTAGATTCCTCTTTTGTCTTTTCCCCCTGAGACAACAACCCTGAAGGGAGATCTACTTTCATAGCATTTTTTTCGATTCACATCTAAAAGCAGCTTTGACTTTCACTAGTTTATCAAAGACCTCCAACTGTAAATTTGACAAAGATGCTCCAGAGAGCTTTAAAAGGTTTCCTTTGATTAA
The DNA here is from genome assembly GCF_021234165.1 of Pteronotus mesoamericanus. Lineage (NCBI taxonomy): Eukaryota > Metazoa > Chordata > Mammalia > Chiroptera > Mormoopidae > Pteronotus > Pteronotus mesoamericanus. Next base: position 24,253,163 of record NW_026555245.1, on the reverse strand, counting down.
ATTAGTGACTATAACTAGGTTATATAATGATTCAGGGGAAGAGGTAGCATGTATCATTAGGTTTTTGGCCTTCTGGAGGTTTTATCTTTTCATTTGCTACTGAGTATAAAGGCTTAACCCAGGGTAATCTACAGGCACTTTTTCTAATTCTGGAACATTAAGTTCATCCAGATTCTCAATATGCGGCCTGGCATATATTCACAAATGTTCCTGTTACACAAATACAAGGGAATGATTTTCTTCCTTTCAAAACAATCCGTGGCCACTGACAAAAACACTTTGAGGCATGTGTCCGAAACGCGAAGTGCTTCAGGTTACATGTTGATATTTTAGAATGGTGCCAAAGCTGGTGTTATTGCACAATTGGAATTGTTAATACCTAACACAGCGTTTTTAAGCATCTAAAGCTAGGTCCAACCTTGCAGGAGGTCCTAAAACAGTGTCGTTTCATTGTGTTCAGCACAACATGGCCAGTACAGCCCTGTTGGTTGAGAGGAGAGGCTGCAGCCTGCCTCAGTCTGGCAAGAGGCCTTGGGTATCTCCACATGTGCTCTAAGGATAGCAGGGGGCCGGGCCCGTCAGCTGTCAGCCACAGCTCCTGTTTATGCTCTGAACAATAGCCGTGTTCCGGGGCAGTGATTATTGGTTGATTTTCCTTCTAAAATAAGTGTCCTAATAATTTGCCACAAAACTGACTTAAACTGCTATGATGTTGCCTGTTAACAGTTAAATTGAGGGAAAAAAGAAAGCAAGAAATGCTTCAGTTTATTTCAGCATGCAGTTTATATTGGTAAATAATATAATTAAAATCTCGTTTGCTGGTTCTTCTAAAAGGTTATTTCCATGTGGGGAAAGTTTTTTTTTTTTTTTTTTTCTCTTAATACTGCGAGCTGTAAACTAGAGAATGAGAGGGAAAAGTTGGTAGGTAAATGAAGGTCTTCACTGTCTGTGTGGTTTTGGATGAATCCCACATTCCTAGGGCTCCAATAATGTGTTTCTCTAGAAAAGTGTCTTTAATCTGCACTAAGGAGAATGGCACCAGGGTCTGCACTGCCCAAGGATACAGATTTGGGACTTGCTATTTAAAAATGAATCAAACTGAAAAAGTCTCTCCAGAGCATTTCAGTAGTGTTGCCTTGTGACTGTCGGTCCAGGCGTTAACCAGATTCCCTTACAGAAGAGGGGAGATGGATGTTTCTGTAGATAAATCTGATGCTATTTGGAAAATGGGAGCAAAAGGACTGTCCCGAGTAACGTGTGTCAATGAGGATGGAAGAAAAGTCCCTTCCCCTTTCTCTTGTTGGCTTTCTAAATTTGTAGTTGTGTATATTGTGTCAGGTTACAAAAGGCAAGAATGTCACATTTCTTCCTCAGATTTAAGATGCTGTCATAGAAATGCTGATAGGTTTATTTTATGGAGATGTAGCCTAAAAGAAAAGAAAAAGTGTGCATTACATTATTGCATTATACTCTGTTCCATCTAGGGCTCATTTTATTAAAGATTCTTAAAGGCTTATTTTCATCTGCAAACCAAGGAATTATACCCTGCTCTCTCTGTGCCAGGATCCAATTAATGTCAACTTGAGTTTTCCGTGTGGACAGGGCCAGTGAATGGCCCTGGGTGATTGTCTATTATTATCATTGCTTGCTCGTACATGACTTCACAACCCTAGCATAGAACCAGTTGTCATGCTTTCCATCTTGTGTGCCCCCAAATAGCTTACTGGGTAGAATTTGAGAATGGGCGGGTGTCGGGCCGCTCCTCGAGAATGCAGAGATCAATCATGGTTAGCAAGAGTAAACTCAAGGAGAGCGCGCAGCTTATGGAACCCTTTCACCATATCCGGCTCGCGTGTCTGAAGGGAGATGGTTTCTCTGGACTTTAGTACAGAATTTTGATTTTATTTTATGAAGGATGCATTTAATATGTAAAATACATGTCATTCTTTTGCTTGCTACCTATATTCAGTTGGAGGAATACCAGAAAATGAATATTTTAAATATCCTACAATTTGGGATGGGGCTAATAGTTACCTAATATTAAATGAAACTATTTAGAATCCTGCAACCCATTGCCAAATGCTCTTTGCTTAGAGCTTTGGATATACAGATAAGTGAATTTTAAAAATAAAATATAAATTTAGTGGAAAATTTCTGGGAGGACATAGATACATATCTAAAATAACCATATGACCAAAATAATTGTGCTTTCTTTAGTAGGCATTGAATGCCTATAATATACTAGGTATTTATACAGAACAAAACTATGAATGAGCCTTTTACACTTAGAGTATTATGATCTCTAGCAGAGTATTGGTCCAGATGGGAATAATGCTGGCTGTCTTCCAAATACAGTTTTAATTAATCATTTCATTCTGAAACAAAACTGGTATATAGACAAGTATATTTTTAAAAATTATTTTGCATTTATCTTTCCCATTATTTATCCATATGTATCTGCATACTTACTAACATGGTAATACCCCTTAAAATAAAACACTGAGTACCAAGGAAATACATATATTTTTAATCCTTACCCAAGGATATATTTAGAGAGAGGAACGGGGAGAAAGGGAGGGGGTAGGAAGAGGGGTGAGAAAGAGTGAGAGAGAAATACCGAGGTGAGAGAAACATGGATTGGTTGCCTCCTGTACACACCCCCACCAGAAATCAAACCTGAACCCAGGTATGTGCGAACCTGCCACCATGTGGTGTATGGGACGGCACTCCAACCGACTGAGCCACCCAGCCAGGGCCGAGGAATGATAAAATTTTCAAGTGTTTCATCACTGAAAACACTTAAAAATCATAACATTACTTATTTTGAAGATAATTATGTACTTTAGGAAATACTACCATATTTTATTACAAAATTATCTATGTAATTTGTAATTAATATTGCCTTTGTAATAAAAACTCAGGCAGCTTATTTGCTACAGTATTCTATTCTAGATAAAACATTTTTGAGACATATCAAAACAGCATCCCTATAGAGATGCTATTTTGTCCATAAGCAAGGTGTTCTTATGATAATACTTTTATGTTTCTCCAGTAAACATATTTGAATGTTATTTTATAATCTGTTTGACAACTCACTGAAAGTGTGCAAGAGTGCATGCCCGTATAGCCCTTCCATATTATAATGACTTGGGAATATGTTAGCCAGCTTACTAATTTACCAGCGTGGAACTGATAGATGAGAGGCTGTGGTCAATTATTCCTGGAACAACTGTTATAGCATAAACAACAAAATACAATAAAAAATGGATCTATCTTACAAGAAATGATCTGGGCTTTTTCTAGTTGTGCCAGCACCTCACCTTGGTTGGAAGGCAGGAGCTAGAACAATTCATACCAGCTCATAGCCCTTTAGCACTTAGAGTCACATCTCTAGAACCTCTTTTTGGTTTGCTGCTGGTGTTTAAAGTGAAGCCAGCGGAGTATATCTCTCTAGTTTCTCTTAAAAAAATAATAAGACAAAATTCACATAGTTGATATATTGAAAAAAATTTAAAGTAATAGGATCTATGCTCTGGAGATTGGTAACATAATATTGGGGGAAAATGGAGAAAAATGACAAAAATGTCATTTTTTTTTGCCACTTCAATTATATCTGCTCTTATATTCCTTTTCAAATAAACCAATTACCTTTCCTATGTGATCCAATTTGCAGGTACATGATAAGCAGCAGGTTAGAATGAAGAATAAATTATGACTTCTAATGATGATCAGCACATCTGATGTGATAAATTATTATTAATGAGTAAATTAGCAGTGAGTATGATGTAAATGAATGTGCTTTGAAAACTAACTCTACAAAAAGATGCTAATGGGTGGTAGATAAGAGTTCCTTCTCCCCTCCCCTCCATCCCTTCCCCTCTCCTCCCCTTCCTCCCTCCCTCCCTCCCTCCCTCCCTCCCTCCCTCCCTCCCTTCTTCCCTTCCTTCCTTCCTTCCTTCCTTCCTTCTCTTTCCCGTCAAATATAGTGTCTGTGTTAAATAGCCCTGTGAGTATATTACCATTTAGAGGGAACATGAAAAAAGCCAATAAATACTATGCCATTTGCATGCATCTTTACTGAATAAGCCTGGGAGAAGGCATGACTTTTCATCTGTTTCAATGTAAGAGCTTTTATCACTCTATTGAATGAAAACAGATGCACGGTCTTTGTATTTTGAATGCAAAAGTAGGTAGTAAGCAAATCAGAGGCCTAAAGTGAAAAATATTGAGTTAATATCTAAGTGGTGCTGCTGATACCATGTTTTCATTAAGGATGAATGACTCTGGCATAAGGAATGGTAAGAATGGCTTCAGAGATTGTTTCTAAGAGTGATTCAAGACCCCTGGCATGTCCTTTTGAAATTTGTGTCACTAAACCAGTGGTTACTATGAGTGTCTTACACCAGAACAGATGACTGGTCTTACTAAGCATGTCAGTAGTTCAGAGAAGTGTTATATCCCAGACACAGTGAAGGTAGGGGATTGCTTGCTTTGGTCAGAGTGTCCCTGGCTGTCTGTTACAGGGAAAGTCAGTGTGCTGAGACCATTGCAGCTTTTACTGCTGTAAGACAAGTGTTTATGACCCAGGTATTAATGTATCTTGAAATAGGGTAAATTAGAAATTTATTTAACTACTATAAACTGACTGATTCATATGAAATTTCACCTTTACAAGATTTTTGAAAACCAACTTGAAAGACTAAAATGAACTTGAATGTTTTGACCTAAATAGAAAATTAATTTCTATAACATTTAAGTACTATCTTCAAAAGTTTCATCTTATAAATGTTTTCTTTTTTTCCCTCTGTCTTCGTTGGTCTATTGATATGCACCACTAAGTGTTTTCCCTTCCACTCTGTTGTCACAAGGGAAATGGAAAAGTCAGGATTTGTGAAGTATTTGAAGAGGAATTATTTTGGGGGGGTTGGATTTTCCATTTTCTTCCTGAGAACTGATCACCCTCTTACCTCTACTTTTCATCCCTTCTATTTAGCTAAAAAGGATACAAATTTGTCTAGTGAAATAGTGATAATTTTTAGTATCATCAATGGTCTAGGTAGTTGGACACTCTGATATATACTTCTGCTATGAATCCATTAGTTATTTTTAGCATATTTTTAAAAATTACTAAAAAGCCTCTAAAAAGTATAGCTTTTATCTAGTAATTATACATATAGGAATAAATCATACATATTGAAATTTGACATGTAGCAATTAATCACATACAGGGTGGGCAAAAGGAAGTTTACAGTTTAGAGTACATACAGCAGAGTTTATTCTTATATTAGTATTTATGAATTATTGTGTTATTTATGCGTTACAACTATAAACTTGCTTTTGCCCACCCCTGAATATAGATCATAAATTTATGCAAGGGTGTAATTACTATAAGAATAACCACTGAAACATTGTATAATACTGGGAAGTTGGAAACAACCTAAGTGTTTAACAGTAAATTAAAATATATCTACATGCTTAATAATATAAAATTATGTTCAATTTAAATATCTATTGACAGAAATATACACAAAATATATTTTAACTAAAAAGTAGGCTATAAAATATAATCTTTTTGCAGAAAGTATATGTTGAAAGAGCATGAAAGCATTCTTAAAAGTTATTTGTCCAGGTGCTCGCCAATAGAATATTTGAAAATATATTCTTTTAATTTATTTATATTTTCTAATTTATACCATCAGAAAAATAAATTCTTCTTAAGAATAAGAAGCACAGCAAGAACAGAGTGGAGGAGAGCTCTGTGATAACAATGAGGTGAAACGTTATTCATAAAAGAGATGAAACCCATTGTACTACATTATACTTATTCTGAATGCAGTTGTACAATAAATAGATGCATGAATCTGTGATTTGGCTATGCTACATTTCCCCGATTTTAGGCCTGGTATGGATCCATTAATCTCTCACTATATCATGTCAGTGTTTTGCAGTATCAATGTGTGTTACATGAAGTTTGAATTCTACAGCTAATTTTCAAGCTATAAGCAAATGTAATTCAAATATAGACATTGTAATCATGTTTACAACATTATTGTTTATCCAAAATACTCAAATGTGTCTAGTTAAGGATTAAAGGGTATAGTGCCTTGGAGAGCTTTTTATCGAGTCCATGTGTGCATTGAACACTTACTATGTGCTGGGTGTGTTTAGAAGACACAGGACTTCAGTCAGGACCAGGTCATAGATTCTTTTTTTAAAGTTCTATTAATGTGGAGGAAGAGAAATATCTGTGCATAAAAGAGCTATAGTAAAATATAATATGTTCTAACTCAAGAGAAATATAGCAAGTGCAATAAGAGAGTTAAAAGGACAGTAGATTTTATCAAGATGGGAGGATCAAAGAAAACTTCAAGGTTTTTAATTTGGGTGAAAATGGATAAATTGTATAAATCCAAAGTGGGGGGAGAAGGCATTTTGTATAAGCGATTGGCATGTACAAAGGCATCCTGGCAGGGAATTTTAGGTTCTTAATGGGCAATAGTAGAAACACATTTTGAAAAAGAAGTTGGCCGCAGTCCTGAAAGATCTGAAAGGCCAAACTCAGTTTCTGGTTTTATTTGTCAGCAGTGAACTATTAAAGCTTACTTGTTTTTGCTTTTGTTTTGAGTAGAAGTGAGCTTTAATCATATATGTATTTTTTAAAAAAACACCTCAAAGAACAAGATAGAAGGGAAGAGATCAATGGTAGTGTACAAAATCGACTGTAGTGATAAAAACCTGAAGTAGGGGAGAGTGGCTGGAAAGGTACAGATTTCATGATATCAGTCAGTGATTCTCAATCCTGGATGAACATTGTAACATTTTCTAAGTTAATTGTGTAGCCCCACCCACTGATTTTCTGTTTTAATTGGTCTAGGGTAGGGTCTGAACACCTATAGTTTGCCTGTGTGTATGTGTTTTCAGTTTCCCAAGTGATTTGAATGGTTAGGTTAAACAGAGACTCACAGCTATTGTTAATGAATATGAAAAAAAGAGAAATGAGACATCATAAAAGGAGATCTTCGGGATTTAATAATTTTAATAATTTTCTTTCTGTCAGTGTACATGTTGATCCTTTGTTAATTTAAATTTTGATAGGTATACTCCTCTATGTATTTAATAGAAGAATGTTTTAGTAGGCATTTTCAAAGGATTGAGAGTTGAAGCCTTAATAAAATTAATTGTGTAGACATGCATAGAATGTCATTGAAATGCCTTGAAAAGGAAGAGAGGAAATTAATGTCAATAACTTTAATGGGGTATTTGTCTTCTTCCATCATGAACAAATTGAAAGTGTATGTAAAATAATACAAAAGTATTCTACTTTACTAAACTTGGAGCTTATGTAATTTGTTTATAAACTTTGTGGCATTGATTTTTATTGACCAGGCATCATAGCTGATTTATTCCAAGTTTTTATTGGCTCTTGGGAATTAGAAAAGAACCCCCATAGGCTGCACATTCTGGTGAACTTTCTTAACTAGTGGAAAATGAGTGCTGTGATACTGTAAAAAGTACTTAACTAAACTCTTGAACAAAGTTAGTGTATTTTATAGTTAATTAAAACATTTGAAAATATGCATTAGATTGAGTTATACCATATTGTATGTGAGCATCCTTATAACTTTCCATCTTCTCATCTGGCATGGCAACAATATCAGGGCTTCGCAATTAGACCGAAAGTCCGTGACTCGTTCTTAGCGTCAATGGCCCTTCATTTGTTTTTTTTCTCCTTTTCTCCCTCTTTCCTACTTTACTTACAAATTTATGTAGTAGTACTATAAAGTTTTCTGTAATTCTACAAAATAGGAATAATGATACAGTCTTGCAGGACTATGGAAAACGTCACATATAAGATATCTAAAACTTCGGTCCAGTGCATGAAATTCACTAAAGAGAAATTATGTTTGAATCCCATTTTAAAATATGATGCTCCCCTAAACCAAATTTTAAGGCTAATGGATTGTTTGGAGGGTTGTAGGAAAAAGAAAATACCAGAAATAACTAAAAAAAAAAAAGTCTGACTTTGAAGGTGTATCCTGACTGTGGGTATCTGAGGTGGCCCTATTCAGATCCCATGTGATAGGATAGGTGCCCCCACAATCCCCAGTTTGCATCGAACATCTGCCATGGACACCGGTCCTGCCCGAGGTCTGTGCCATGATTCTGGCCCTCATTACAGTTACACATCTGCACACCTCCCTCTTCTGTCATGTGCCACTATCTCAGGCACACTTTCCTCCCTACCCTCCTGCTCAGTCATCAAAGGAATCGTAACAGAAAATCCATCAGCCACAAACACTCTGGCCACGTCTGCATTTGGGGCAGTGGTGACAGGGTGCGCTGATCTTCTCCCCCTAAACCCTGAGACAGGGCTACTGCCCTCGGAGCCACCCCGCCTCGCTTCCTGTGCTCTACATTTCTCACGCAACGCCAGAAGCCCTGCTTCCGACCTTCCCTTCACCTTCGTACTTTCGGAGGAAGAGAGAACAGAAAGTGGGCTCAGTTGACAGTGCCATCAATTCTAGACACCTTTTAGGGAGGAGGCAGGTGCCTGAAGCCAGGACTACCAATGTATTCTTACTGAACATTGCCTCACCCTTTCACTTAGCATCACTAATAGCCCTACCGACCTTCCCCTTTCCAGATTTTAAGTACATTATTATGACAAATATCCCTTTAAAAACAAAACTTTCTATTTAAGGTAATGTTAATCAGCTGAAAGAAACAAAGCCAATTAGTTACATGCTGTTAGTTTTGTTCCCCATGCAACAGATTTCCTTGATGACTGCCGAAGCAGCTTGTTCATTAGAATCAAATTAGACAAACGGCACCGTCATTTCTCCTCTTCACTATTGTAGCATGTAGGCCTTTCTGTGAGTCTGTTGTGATTCTCAGTTGTTCAGTTAAGTTACTGCAAACCTGAATTGTCCGATTAACGTTTAAGAATTTCTCTTAAGTTTTTTTTTTTTTTTGCATGGATGTTACTAGTAGATTTCAGTGGTTCTCCCCCATTAATGCCTAGCGCTATAAAGGGAGGATTTCATCCTCCATAGAGCAATCTGTTAAGGACAGTCAAAGGCAGTTTGCTAGTCTTGGTTGGTTCTGTCCCCTGAATTTAATACCCAACAGTGCTCGTTGGGCTTATCACCTTGTCTTCGGAGAGTCTAGCAACGTAAACCTGATATGACATCAAAATATTACCATTATTAGAAGCCAAGTGACTGCATTTGTTACACGTTAAGAAACAACCTAGCCTCGTAGAAGTAAAAATCAACCAGCAGTGTGTGGCTCCTCTTGATCTGTGTAGGAAATAATAACCTACCAGATTCCTGGGGTTCCTGCCTGCTCTGTGAGTGCATCCTGAGAATGCAGCCTTTGGAAACAGCAAGTGAGCGTGGCAGACACGTTCTAGAATATCAGCCGTGCCTCTTTTCTGACTCATATACATGTTTAGCGTCTCTGTTTTCCATTTAGAAAATAGACTTTCTGGGTCTAACAGTAATTTGACCTCTGCAGTGCCTGGCATTAGTTTAATAAAAGGTCATACTCCTCACCTGTCAAAACCAGCTTGAGTAGAAATACATTTTGCAAAGCACAGTGCTGGCAGCTTTAGGTGGACAGAAATAGCAGCTACAGTAATGGAAGGGCCCCTAAATACTGGTGACTGTAATGTTTTAATGACTTTTCCCCAATCTTGATACTCTTACTCCTTTTTTCCTTAGACCAAGGGCAATCTTGATGGTTGTATCTTAGGAGATAGACCTGGGTATTTTCATTATTTAGACCCGAGGCTATCCTTTTGTATGACTTTTTAGTAGAAGTTTTTGCTTTATGTTTTTACTTGGATTATCTTCCTTTTCTTCCCATCTTCAGAGCATGACTTAAATTTGGGCAGTATCCATGAGAAAAGAAAGCAGAAGATTAATTTAGCTTTTTAAATAAAGCTGATATACAGAGAAGGGGAAATGGGTGCTGTGTATTGTTATTACCCCTCTGAGAATAAAGATTTTCACTCGCCTCAAGCATTTGGTACAGGTTTTAAGTTTAGTCTTCTCTCGCTTATCTTTCCTTTGGCTGGCTGCCTCACCAGCACTGGCAGCATCAGTCTTAGAGTTTCACCTGCCAAGGTGATTATTTATGCAACAGACATGCTTACTGAAAAGATTTTACTCTATTTTCTAGAATCTTAAATTTGTTTCATAGAATGATGACTTTTTTTGTGGTTTGGATTTTGTGCACAAATGAAGAAATATTAACATCAGATCTGTAAGGAAGTTATCATTTTTTTTGTATGTAAAGGCTAATGTCTTTCATATTAAAAATAAATAAATAAATAAAAACTCTGTACAAGCACTTATTGTGCCTTTTTTTATACTCATCAGAGGACTTTTTTTAAAAAAAAATTTATTGTTAGTCTACTGCAGTTGTCTCAGTTTTCCCCCTTTGGCCTCCTCTGCTGAACCCACCCTCTGCTTCCACAGTTAATCCCCACGCTGTTGTCTATGTCTATGGGCCACTGATTCTTTTCATTGCTTTTAGAGCGAGAGCAAGGAAGAGAAAGAGAGAGAGAGAGAAACATTGATCGGTTGCCTTCTCCTATGTGCCCAGCAGGGGACTGAACCCGAAACCTGAGTATGGACCCTAACTGGCAATCGAACCCGTGACTGTTAGGTCTGCGGGATGAAGCTCCAACCAACTGAGCCACACTTGCCAGGGCCTTGTGCCTTTTTAATGTAGTGTGATCATTTTCCTTTTCAAAGTATAAATTCAAGGACCCTTTTTAGGATGCTGTTTTGAAGAATACTAAGTCAATATAGTAGTGGTAGTTAGTAGGATTTAGGAAAACAGTCACAAATCTGAAATAGATTCTGATTATTTTAATAAACTTTACACAGTTCGGTAGGTTAATGCCATTACTTGACTTCATCGATGCCTTACAGTAGCATCGAATGGTCATGGCTTTTGCAGATATTATGCTTGTCAATATTAGCATGAAAATTTTAAGCTATGACCTGAAAATGAGAATAGATAAGAAACACACTTGAACAGTGAAATGATGGTTATATCCCCTCCCCAAGTATGTGGGCATTTGGCTTTTCTGCTTTCCACTTAGAAATAAGATTTCTGTGTTTAATAATAATTTACCCTTTTAGTATCCCTACCATTCAGGAAGATCTTGCTCCAGTAGCGATGGCCTATTCTCAGATTATCAGAATCCCCAAATGTCCTTCATTCTTTGTGGTGAGAAATGAGACCCCAGACCTTAAAAAAAAAGGAAGAAAAAGAAAGAAAACCTTAGTACACTGAAAAGGGCAGCCCGTGTGCTACTATTTAATTTTATTATTTAATTTATTCTATTACTTAATTTCTGATTAGTACATAGTCATTTTTGTATGATTCACTCCATTCATATATTCTTGCAAGAAATTTTAAAGCAACTTAAACAGGAAAGCGAATTGTTAAAATTTATATTTTTCTGGACTGATTTTTTTAAAGTTATGGGCTTTGAGAAGGAAGGTACTTAAAAATGACAGTATTGTAGCATTTAATTTAATCATTTTTCAGGGCAATTCCCTAAGAATTTTAGTTTAGTTTCAATTCTCTAAGAATTTTAGTGTCGTTTTCCATATTTGATGCCAACAAGTATGTGATTATTATCAATTTCCATTGTTTGCAACAGCAAAATGATAAAAATTTCTAACCCCTTTTTTGTTTGTTTTTAGAAAAGTGACATCAATGTACAGTGTTTTTGTTTTTGTTTTTTTCCTCTCTCACTGTTAGTCAATTTCAGATCATTTCAAATACTTTCCACAGTTCTGGCAGTCATCTAGTTTGTACTGCTAGCTGGAGATGTTGTAGGATGTGATGCCTAGCGGAGTTGTTAGAGCCCGCCTTCTCTCCCAATGTTTCTGAACAAACAGGGACCTGTGTTGCCACCAGTTTCATTATCAATATGGTGGATTTGCTGATGAGGGGAAGACTCATTTCTCAGCAACGGCGTTGTACAAATGCCTCTCAACCTCTTCTCTCCTTTCCTTCCCTCATCGTGGAAATACCACGCTAAGCTAGGAAATGGTAAATACGAAGGGATCACTGTGAAATCGTTTATTTCCACACATCATATTTTTACAGTAAAGAAACAGGAAATTTAGGCAAAAATCCCTCCCCCTCCCAAGGTGATACATACAGTGGTGGAGCTGAGATGGGAATCTTGCTTCCCAAGAAAACCAAGAGGAGAGTTGGAGCCCGCTGCCAGGCCAGAGGCAGGCGGGGAAAATAGTGGCGATGAGCAAACAGCGATGAACCTTGTTACATGGTCCTTCATAGAATCTGAGAATTTCTTCCGAAATAAATATTAGCTGTAGTTACCTAAAACCGTTCTTCAATAACATGTAGTTGAAAAACAGTAGAAGAGAAGAGAAAATTCTACTAGGCATAAGGAAATTGAAAATAGGATGGAAAAGAGAAATGTTTTTGAGTTTAAAAAATGTCCAGCTCTAACAATTTTAAAAACACAAAGATGCAAGAAAAAGTATTTAACAAAAAAGAAAAATAATTAAAATATTTCTCAAACCACCATCAGTAGTGTTTTAGCATATTTGTTATATCTTTTTGGAGGGTTTATTTTTATTATTTTGTATCCCTCATATATATTTTTGTATAGTGCCCTTGTGGCTTAACATCGAATCATAAGTTTTGGTCATGTCACATCTAAACTTTTGAGATGTAACAGTTACTATTTGGTGTTTCATCATTATGTCATGGTTTATATCACCATCAATTCCTATAGTACTTGATATTTAGGATACTTACAGCTTTTGCTAAATGCATTACAGGATGATTTTCCTGGTGCAGAAATATTCAACTATTTTATATGACTCATATAAAAGAGTTCTAGAAACACAAAATGGATAATAAGTAGAATTTTCAGAGGATGATAAATGCTATGAACACTTAAAGGAGACAGAAGGCTTTGAAAAGACTCCCAATTCTAGACTTCCATGCTTAGGAATCTTGAACTCTACATCTTTCGTAACGGAAAATCTTTTTTCTTTGCTATGACTTCGGAGGCTTCTTGACTCCCTTTTAATGCAAATTGTGGAGTTAAGTTTCAAGTAAGGCAGCCCATAATATCTGAGTTAGAGAGTCACTTTACCATTTTTCCCATTTCTGTTTTTTTTTGCCAAGCCTTCTCATTCAGGGCTATATTTCTTGTCTCTCTAGTATTTCCTAGAATTTCTCTTAAATGTCACTAATTTTAATAGCTTAGCAGTGGCAACACCACTTTCTGGCAGTGTCCTGATAGCGCCATCAAATCAAAGAGCTAAAATTTTCCTCACTTTGATTGATGAGCTCATTTTGTTACAGAGGACAAATTGGATTTTTTTTTTAAATACTGGGTAATAAAAATTAATGTGTGATGTTGCTTTTCAGATGTTGTTGGATCTCTGCCTTAATACACATTTCAGCAATAAAAGCACAAGCTGGTAACTTGACCAGAAAGTTACCCCCTTCTCCATTCAGTTACCCTGAAAAGTAAAAGTTACTTTTCTAATCTTGTTACCTTGGCACATTTAAATATGTGTGTACGTAGGTATGTATTGGTGGCAATGAAGCAAGCTGTGGCAGTGGGGTAGTAATTTGTGTTTCAATCTTTCATCTAATTGTGACTATTTCTTTTTATTTCAGCTCCTCCAAGGTTTACACGAACACCCGTTGACCAGACAGGGGTCTCTGGTGGAGTTGCCTCTTTCATTTGCCAAGCTACAGGAGACCCAAGACCTAAAATTGTCTGGAACAAAAAAGGAAAGAAAGTCAGCAATCAGAGATTTGAGGTATTAGGTCCATTGTTCTGTTTCTCTGGGGGAAGACTCTATCTGCTGTATCTTTGGTTTGAATGTTACTTGCTTGTTGTACTCTGTTATAAAGTGTCACCAAGATATGGCATTCTTTATGTTACATGTGATGGAAAATCCAACATTAAATGGCTTTTAAACAAAGGGAATTTGGGGGTTTCGATTGCTGACTTTGTCTCTGCTTGTACCAAGACTCAGCTAGTGTTCCCAGCATGCCGCGGTTAGCCCCATCCTCACAGTGCCTACTCCTAAAGCTGCAAGGTGCGGTCTCTCATCTTCCCACAACCAAAATTAGAGGATTCATGAAAGCTTCCTATGCCATTGTTTTTCTATGTCATCGACTCAGACTGAGTTACCTGTTCATCCCTAAACCAATCTGTGTGGACAACTAGATGAAAGTATTTAAGTTAATCAGAATCTACCTCTGTTGCTGGGAATGAAATCAGCCCCATTCAACCTCATGGTTTGGAATGAGGGAGCTGTGTTTTGTTCCTGTTACCAGGAATTAGGGGAGTGGATACTGGGCAGCAAAGAAAGTTCTTCACTACTCATTGCATCTATGTTTTGCAAGTAGCATGAACTAGAATGAGAAATTTGCTCCGGTGTGTTAGTGTAAAGTAGTACTCTGTAAAAAACATACCCAAATGGGATGATATTGCAGATAAACCTATTGTAGTAATCGATTTTCTTTATTAAAAAATCTCAGTATAATGAAAAAGATGAAACATAATTCAGATTTTTTTATTTTGGTATTTGTGAGGAACATTATGGTTTAGAAATTAGTTCATTCTGGAGGAGAAAAAGAGGCATTAAGCTACACAGAAAAATTCTGGAAAAAACACAAAATATTGTGCTTGTAATTTAAGACAGAGGGTAGCTTGATTATTAGATGGTAGTAAGACCTCCAAGTGTAAAACTCCCTCATACTTGATGGCCGTCTTCACAAATTGGCAAATTAAAGGCAATTCCTAGTTAAAAGAAATATAGCAACTACAAAGTTCAGAACTGTTTGATAATATTTATTTTTCACCAGTAATTATAGAGTGATTAATGGTCTATATGCACAAAGAATCTAATTAATTATAATAATAGATATTAAAATCTGGACTGTAGTTTACAAATGAAAAAATTTTAATTGTTTGAAAATCAGAGATCTATCGTGATTTAAGAATAAATTATTCTTAATAATTTTATTTAAGAATAAAAATTATCTTAAGTAATCTTTGGGGAATATTTCCTACATTCAGTAGAAAATGATGTGTGTGCTCATCTTTGCTGCACATTTTTAGAAATTTAAATGAAACTGAATTTTTTTTTTTGTCAAAGAGTAGTTTGTTATCATGCTTGCTAATGATGATGGCTTCTTAACATAATCATGTAACAAAGATTAAATTATAATGGTAAGCATTCAAAGCACTAGCTCTGTTTAGCACATAATTCTTAATAAGGGTCACATACATATATTCAGGGAAAATTTTTTTTTTAACACAAAGTTCCTTCATCAAATGGTACTGAGTCTTACGTAAAGAATCTTTAATATCTGTACCATTATATATGGCTATTTTTTGGCCTTACTCATTCATGAGGCCCATGAAAGCAGTGGGTAAGACTGATTTTGCTTCCCCTTATATCTCCAGTGCCAAATACAGTGTCTGACCTAGATTAGATACACATCATTAAATACTGGGTATTAAATAGGGTTTCAAATTGGAAATTGCAGCACCAGTTTTTAACGTGTGCTGTAGTGTTTGTCGTTAAAGAGTTTGAGTCTAAATCTAGGCAATCGTTCAGAAATGTAAACATGCAATGGCAGGTAACAATCAGAATTTAAATTTGTAGCAAAGATGTTTAAATCTTTCTTCTCATTAAGCCATAGGATGTTTATAAATAATTTTTAAAAATTATGGCATATTTGACAAAGATTCTCATAACTGAAATTCTCAAGATGTGTAGTAGATTCATTCTAACTGTGTGCTTAATGGAGTTGAAAATAAATTGTGTTGCATTGAGAAGTGGGATATTTTGGCTGCCTTTGTGAATTTCAAACATAAAGAGAATGCAGAAAGACTTGAAGTGGACGTGTTTTAAAAATATTCCACCTCTTTCAAATATGGGACTGTACATTCCATAAATATATTATAAGGCATTCTCTACTTCATAATTTAAGCTCATGCACGTATTATTCACAAGTAAATGCATGGAAAAAAAGCACAGCATCTCAGTGAACAGCTGCAAGAACCCAGCATAGTTATAGGAAAGACAGGTAGAAGACTCCATGGTTTCCAATAGGTATTTATTAATATCATCATCATTATTGTTTAAAAGTAGTACTTCAACTAGCTGATAAAAGCTTAGGATTGCCAAACTCTCTCAGAGTAGAGTTCATAATGGTCGTGAATTCAGAGCTTACTGTTTAGGACATTAATTTTCTGCCTGGTGAAGCAAGCCTCCATTTTACAGCAAGAATGCCCTAAAAATGCAGAAAATGCTAAGCTAGAACAAACACTGGAATGATTTATGGCAAAATTAATGCATGCCATCAGGCTCTTGGGCTGCCTAAGTATTAGATTTATGCGGTTTCTCTTCATGGTTCACTCATTTATACTGTTCAGGCTGAGACACCTTAGACCAGAAGAGCTATTGGTGGCAGCATGCATTTTTTTCCTTCACCTTACAGTCCAATTATTGAATGGATCCACATGTGCATATATGTTTAAAGAGACAGAATAATTTGAAAAGTTTATCCATCATAGAAACAAGTCTCTTGCAAAATTAAGAGGTTCAAATCGCCCTAAATAAACCTACTGAAATATTTTTGTAACTAAACCCTGGATGGTTTTCTGCAGACGACAACCTACATTTTGCATATGTAGTTACATGTCTTTTCCCCTTCATTCAGTGGTTTTGTTAAATTAATCCAAATATTGTTTTTCACCACTGTATCAAAATTTAGTCTCAAAATGCTGCTGACTTTATTCTGAGCCTGAAGGCTGGTTCACCACTTCATTAAGAGGTTTAGCGGAGAGGTGGACAATTGTAACAACACCTATGACAGCTATATTTCCTCTAATAGGTAATAGAGTTTGACGATGGATCTGGATCAGTTCTCAGAATACAGCCCTTACGAACCCCAAGGGATGAGGCCATTTATGAATGTGTGGCCTCAAATAACGTCGGAGAAATAAGTGTATCTACCAGACTCACAGTTTTGCGTGGTAAGTACTCAAGTGGAAGGTTGTTGCTTATGTCATTGTTGAAATTCTGTATCCCAGATCTTCTTTTGTGGAGACATTAAAAAGACTAGCATTGTCCTGACATATAAATCAGAAATGAATTGAAATAAGATGGTTATAACTCAACTTTTAAATACATAGTAGGTGCCTTTTCTTAGGAGGCTTGGAAAATGTGAATCAGAAGGGAACGAGAAAAATCTCAAAAGAAATTCTGATTTCCCATTTCAGATGTCATTTTGATTTTTGGTAGCGAACCTAGAAAGAAAATAGGGTGTGCTACTGTTTTTCATGTGAACATTGTATATGGAGATTTCAGACTGAGGTCAGCAATGGCTTTTTACAAATGACCAGTGTTGACCTTGATGTTTGCAAAATTAAAGCAACGTTCTCTACCTACAGATGTGCTACTCTTAAGCAGAGGACTCAAAACCAAGAAAGATACCTTTCTTCTTTAAGTCCAAAGTGTGTTTTTATTTTAGCCTTTTACATTTCTTGACCTAGCATCTCTTGATGTGAAGTGCATCCAGCTCTGTGGCATGTGCAGTTTGGCTGAAGCGTGGATGACATGGCAAATCTCCATGCAGTGTGTCTCCTTGCTAGACTTTCTTTGGAATGACAGTGCTGGAGAGTAAAGGATGATGATTAATAATGCTGTATTGCGTATCTCTAATTCAGTCTTTTGAGTAGAAATGAGAACATTACTTGATTTGGCTTGCCTAGCAGTTGACATTTCCAGACTAACTTCTGTGCCTTTGTCTGTTTTTCTTTCACACACACTTTGATTTGTTTTGTTTTGCTTTTAACTTCATTTTGCTTGTTGCACAACTTATGGGGACAGACTTAAAAGGAAGAAAATTGGAAAGAAGGGATCAAATTTAATAATTATAGGGGGAATATGTATGGATTAAGAATAGTTCTCCTCCAGTTTACTTTTTTCCATTGAGAGATTTATTAACTTTATGTGTTTTATAAATTCAAAAAGCATTTTCTTCTAGATCTATTTATGTAATATATAAGTTAGTTAATCCATGAAGCTTAGAAAATTAAATTGTTTACATGTATATGCTGAAATATATTTTAAATAATATAAATGTCTTAGTCTCAGTGGGCATCTAAGGCAACTAGATACAGATATTTTAAATGCTTATAATAGAATGTTGCTTAAAAACAAACAAGTCAGATTTGAGCTGTATTTCCTGTCATTATGACAAGCTCAGTTCATACAGGAAATACTCTGCCCCCCTAAAAATGCATAGAGATGTTGATAAAATATCTGAAAACAAAATTAAATGCATTGTTAGGCTTGCAAAGGAGAAAGAAATATCCAGGGGCTGCAAACAAAGAGAATCTTGGAGAAGATATCCCAAGATAATAACCAAATGGATCATATGCTTTAGGACTGGAGTTTTATCTCTCCAGCAGGACATAAGCCTATATAAAATAAGATGTAAGTAAGAGGAGAAAGATCAGCTTTTAGCATAAAGATGAGTATTCTAGTACTCTTCCTACAGTGAAATACTCAGAACCCAGAAGCTAACATGAAAGCTGATCAGAAACAGTGAATCCCATAGAGTGTGAAAAAGGCAGCCATATAAGCACTCACCTCTCAGAGACACGTCAAATCCATGACATACAACCCAGATAAGGTCATTCATGCCCAATGGCCTCATAGGTAGGTACCACTTCCAGAGTATGAAAGCCCGTTCCCACTCACGGTGGACAGGAAGCCCAGTCAGTCTGTGAGCTACAGACAACTGAGCTGTATGAATGGCTTTTAAAAGGAACATACTTCAAATACCTGAAAGGGTAAAGGAAGGAGTAAAATCTTTCAAACAGGAATCAGACATTAGGAAAAAAGCAGACAGGAGTTAGAAGCCAGATTTTAGAACTGAAAGGAACCTTAGAGACTGTTCTACATGCTATAATACAAACTACAAGTATGTACATATGTTAATATACATACATATTAACATAAACATAGATACAAGGTCTGAAAATTGTAGAATCATTTTTGTGAAGCAAGATCAAACTCATTTGTTGACCTTTTAAACATTTTAATTTTCATTTACTCACCCAGTTTAGAACTAATGCTATTTTTTAGAAAGTGTATTAATAAAGGTGAAATGAAATTTATCAGAAGGTTTTTATTTGTTTTGTTTTTTGTTTTGCCTTCTGAATTCCTTGAACAAACTCCTTAAAAGGAAACAATGACAGTCATTTGGCTTGACTTAATTTTTATGTATTTAATGAAGACATTAACAAAAGTTCGAGGAAAATACCAATCTATATAAATACTTACATGGATTTATGTTTTCCTGCCTCTCAGCTGCCTAGGGTTCCCCACTCTCATCTGCTTACATCCAGCTAGCCCCCACATAAAAATTTGAAAATGTTAATATGATCTTGACTTTCTATGGGAATATCTGTCATATGTAAGTACAGTTGTATGAAAATTTATGATTATAGTAAAGTAGCGAAACCTTATTTTTTTAAAGACTAAATTTAGCAATTTTGGAAATGTTTCCTGAGAAAAACTCAGAAGTATTTTGGATAATGGGAAAGAAGTCTAAACATAACCTTAAAATAGGATGCTTTCATATATCCATGTAGGGCTAAATAAATGGGGTTGGAAATTTTGTTTGTTTCTTACATTACTTCTTTGTTTAAAAACTTCAAATAACTATTGATAATTCTATTAATAATCATCTTTTAAAAATATCCTAATGGTAAACTGACATTCATAGAATATGAACAACATGAACAGTTAACTAATTGAAAGTGAATGGTTCATATCATACCTGATGGGCTTCGTGCCCATTTTAAGTTAGCTTTCTCATACAAATCACTGGCAGATACACTTTCTGCTCTGCAGTGGGTGAAGACGGCTTTATATTTGTCATCACAGGCCCTCATTGGATGTCCATTTGGTTCTTATGGGCCATTTACATTTTTCCCCACTTTGCTGACCATGCCAAAAGTGTGCCAACTGTCCTGATGGGTTTTGTCTAAGTGGACTGGATGGAGATCACTAATTTATTTCACACAGGCTACTAAAGAACCTAATTAATTGCAGATTTAAACATCTGACCAGTGTGGCTAATGTAGGAGATGTTGAAATAATACTCTGACCACCCATGCGCACCAAAGGGAGTGTTTTAGGGAAAACTTTCCCTCTGTAGCTCGTTTCAAATAATGCTAGCTCTGAAAAACTGTTTTCATAAGCAAAGGTAACTACAAATTTGGGCTGAACGTGCCCTGGAATGAGCTATTTGGGCAATTACCACTTACACACTGTAGACTGTAGTTTATAGAAGAAGTAGTGGGAGAAGGGAGATGTAAATACGGTACTTAGAGCCTCTAGCTCATTTTTTAAGGGTTTTTTTAATTTTGTTTTGTTTTGTTTTTTTGGTGGCTCTGCCTGTGAAAACAAGCAAATACCAGCTCTCTAGTTCTGTAGCATTTTAGGAGGCTGAGCATATCTATCATACCATGTGTTTTCCCTGCCCACCAGAACTTGAAGTGAATGCCTGAGATGTCACTCAGAGGTTATGTATTTAGGGCTCAGTCCTACATAATTGTAGAATTCTACTAAGGACATTGGATTGGCTATTAGACTTTGAATGTAGGCTAAGGGTAGGAGCAGAGAGGGTGTTTTGAGAAGAGAAAACATAATCTAGAGGGAATTGGCTCTTCCTGAATCTTTGCTCCACTGGTCATAATTTCTTTGTGAGCAAAGATATCAGGAGGAAAACTTGTAATATAAATTTATATAATGCTAACTGAGGATGTAAATGTTCTCTCAGATATGTTATCAGCCACTGGACAGGGAAAATGAAACATCACCATCCAAAGACTTTCTGTACAAGCAAGCCATGGTGCACCTGTCACTTTTAGGTGCCTAAGTGCCAAGATATTGAGAGTTTTTCTTCTTGCTCACATAATTCCCATTCTACAAGAGAACTTATAGAAAATTTAATCGTTTGCCTCTGATTGTCTGACTAAATGTCATGTTCTTGAATTTATATTTTTTATGAAATCAGAAAATACACATTTTGTTGTCATCTGAAACAGAATGTAATTTTTTTTTCTTTAAGTTTAGTGGATTATTTTCCAACTCTTGCTCATTCCCAAATAGCACTTCCCCCAGACCACCAGCAGCACTAACATAAAACAGGATATAATGCAGGGTGGGACAAAAGTTGTTCTACAGTTGTGCATACGTGAAACACAGAGTTTATGCTTGTATTATTATTTATTAATTATTCTGTTATTTTCCATATGAATAACTGTGAACCTACTTTTGCCCCACCCTGTATACACCCTTGTTGCTCTTATGTTCTCATAGGAAACCGGTTTGTTCATAGAACACATATAAAGTAAAAAATAATTGCTTAAAAATGTTAGTGCCCAGCCCTGGCCGGGTAGCTCAGTTGGTTAGAGTGTCATCACAACAGCCAAAGTCCTGGGTTCGTCCCTGGTCAGAGCACACACAGGAATCTGCCAATGAATGCATCACTCTCTCCCTCTCCCCCTTCCTCTCCCTTTCTATGAAGTTAAAAACTAAAAATTAAAAAAAAAAGTTTGGTGACCAAAAATGGGATGAGTTACCTAGTTTTACAGATATATTTTATGAAACAATACTTATATTTGAATACCTACATAAATGCGACTTATTTTATGAATAATCATCATCAAGACATAGGACAATATGCAAAAGTCCACAAGACTAAATATCCAGTAATTTGAGTTTCAGCTCTGGCTTTGTCTCACAATAGCTGTAGTATCTTGAACTGTTAACTATCCTGTTTCCTTGGATTTTTTTTCCCTCCTGTGCACAGGGAAGGGATTGCATTGGTGAGCGCTCAGATCACTCCTCTCTTGCTTTCTATGATTCAATGACATGCCTATTTCAGCAAGTCAGTTCTTGTAAGATGGAAAAAATATGCTCCCTGAAGGTGACTGTTACTGAGATAGTAAAACACACAGTGAGCGGTTGGATGTGACAGAGAAGGCATTTCTTTGGGAAATGCAGAGAGATGTTTGCATAATATGTCAGTTTCAAAAATGTAAGCCATTAGAGAAGTTGTTAAAAAAAAAGTTTAGCAATTTTTCAGGGAGAGGCAGTCAACTCTCTGTGCCATTGTGCAGTACCCTGTGATCAGAATTAGCATGTTCATTACAGTCTCATTTTATTAATGCCTCTTTTTGAAGATGAACACAGTTGTCCCTGCTGTGAAAATGGTACTTCGCCGTTTATGTTATACAGTGGTCTCGGCTGGGGATCCAGGCTAGGAACATTAAAGAACAAAGCACATCTGCTTGACTGTCACACAAAAGGATTTTTATGAAAGACTGAAACAAAAAGAAGGGTGGCCGACAGAAGCAAACTTGATGACAATCCTCGTACCCAGGGAAGATTACTTGAAAGAGCTTATGCAATAGTTGAGTACTTGGAATAAATTGATACCAACATGATAAAGCTTTTGTGTGTACGATATTTCCATGCCGACAAGAGGTGTTGGTGGGCAGAATCATTTAGGCAAAGAGAAACTAATCTTTAGCCCTTAAAGATAATGATTCTTTATCTATCAGTGTTCAAAAAGACAGAGGCCCATGTGGACAAGCTCACTGAGGCCCTACTTAGGGGAGACATTAGAACTGATAATATTTGGGAAGAAGTGCACTTGGGAGCTGAGGCTATTCATGATCTCTTGTGATTGGTCTTTTGAAGACCATTGTGTTGGTGATGCATGCTGCTTCCTTGAGTCATCCTTACTTGTTTTTACACCCTGCAGTCGTGTCTTCAAAGGGCTCAGAGAGAATGATTGCACCTGTAAGTCACTGCATATAAGTGAGAACAGTGTTCTTTTGGCTTCATGTTATAACATTGTTATCAATTTAAAGATGATTATTGAGCCATGTGAGTGTTTACTGTTGATTGACTTGTTAATAGAGCTGTAGAAACATTAAGCTGGGAGGGAATTTTCGTATTTACTTAGTCTAATCTGTTTTTGATGTAAGAAACCATGCACCAGAGAATTTGGGATTATTTATTTATTTTTTTGGGTCACATAGTTAAGATTTTCTTTCAGTTTTACTGTATTATCTTGTGATATGTGTTTTAACTCTTCAAATATTTACTTTTGATGTATAGGTTTCCCTCATTATCCAAAAGCAGAGATTTCCTATGAAACCTTTACTAAGATGAAATGGCATAAAGGAAAGAAGCAATTACTTTAGGACACATCTCACTATGGAATGCACAAAATAAATCAAGATACAGTGCAGATTCTCATAGTCACAGTTCAAAGCAATAGTAGTTTGCTGCAGGGAGGCTAGGCTGCCTGTAGTTCCCAGGGAAGGAGCTTGGCGAGGCCACTCTCTCTGCCTGTATTGGCTCCCTGCAAAACAGATGCTGAACAAAGCATCTTTTCTTAAATGCACAAAGCCTCCTTGGATTTATTTCAGTTAGCAAAAGAAGTACTACTGTAAGTCTTTCGTAAAAGTGTAGTGACCTACAGCAAACTTTCAAAAAAAAGATACCTGTATAAGGCACTGTCCTGGAAGAACATGGTCTGCCAGTTGACCAGTCAGCGACAAGCATGATGAGAAAGAAAATAGTGCTAATGTGCTATGGTGTGCGAGATGTGGAAAAATATTACTTCGGTGATGCATTTTTGAGGGGGGAGGAGACCTCTGAATTGAGACTTGAAATATTTACAGGCTTTTATCAGGTAGAACTAGTGTGAGAGAGTATTAGGGAGAGACCTTCAGAACATAGTTAATGCAGGTAAGAAACTGACAAATATTTGGTGGTAGATGTGGGTTGTATCTTAGTTAAAGATCTCCAGAGAAATGGCATGCTACCAAAATTAAATAAGAAATTGGCTCAAAGGCTAGGAGGCTTGAGTCCCAGGAAGAGCTGATGTTTCAGTTTGAGTCTGAAGGCAGAAATAAGCCAGGACCCCGGTGGAAGGCAGTCAGGCAGGAGGAGTTCTCTCACTTGGTGAAGGGTCATCCTTTTTGTTCTTGTCACATCTTCAGCTGATTAGACAAGGCCCACTCAGATTAGGGAAGGCAATCTGCTTTATTCAGTCTACTGATTTAAATGTCAATCCCATCTGAAAGCATCCTCACAGAAACATTCAGAATGATGTTTGATCAATTATCTGGGCACCTTGTTGCCCAGTCAAGTTGACACATGAAATTAACCATCACAGGTGGGCATAAACCATAGTAACTCAGAGTAGAGAAGTTAAAGGAGCAGTAGTAGAAGAAAATGAAAATGACATATTTTCTTGGCTAAAAAGATTAAACCACACAAGTAAAGAATCTCATGGCTAAATTAATATAGACCATTTCTGTATGAATTGAAATTTGGAAAGAGCTTCACTGAAGTACTTAAAGTAATATAATGAACCATTCACAGTCCTTTATCATAATTAATATTTATTTTAAAAACCTGAATATTGAATTGGCTTTCATTGATAAAATTTGAACAATTCTTAAAAATTCAATTTCCTGACTCTCAAAATTAGTTTCATTTTAAGCTACTAATAAAAATACAGTTTTAAAAGTTGTGCATGCATAAATTATTGGGATTTAGGCCCTAGATATACCAAATGCCTCATCTAGGATTTAATTATCAAAATCCTAATTACATTTCTCCTTAGAAGATCAGGTAACTTATCTTATTAAAAACAATGACTTGTGAATTAATGCTACATTAAACACAAATATGATGATATATATTCTGGTATTCTAATCTATTTTGTTAAAGATAGCAGGATTTAAAGACTGTCTTATCTGTGATCTATCTAGATGAGCTTGTGTCTTAATTTACATCTCAAGACTTTTCATGTCCTTTTTATATCTGTAAAGTTCATTTTATATTTTTAAACTTTATTCTTGCATTAAATTTACATTATTTCACTTTTAGCATAGTGGATTTTTTTCTAATTAAGATTTTGGACCCAATTGTACACCTGTTAATTTATTTCTTGTACACCTGATGGTATGTGTGTTTAGGTGATAAATTTGATCTCAGTTTGGGTTTTCCCAGAAGAGAGCTATGTTTCTGTGAGTGTAACATCAAAAGAGCTATTCAAAAGAATGAAATTGTGTGTCATGAGTTTGACTAGCAAATCAGTATTAAGAGTTTTCAGATATTTTCTACCCTTCTAGGTTGGTATGCACACATCTTTTTGTTTGTGTATTTGTTTAATTCCAAGGGTAACTGTAGATCTATCTTTTATCAGAAAATGAGAAAATTAAATATGATAGAAAAGTAAAGACTGACTATGCTTAATAAAGTTGGTTAATATCAATATTTATACATCGTCTAGTTAAACCAAAACATCTTTTGGGGAGGTATGTTTGCATACATACTGCTTTTTTTATATGCAATATATAGTGTATGTGTATGATCTGTTTAATTTGCTTTATAACACTTCCCATATACTCTTTATTTCTTGACATTTTTATGCACCTGTCAACCCTTTGCATGTAAGCACTATTACATTTTTATCTCTGACCTAGAAATGTCCCTAGTATTTGCTGGCACCCAAAAAATATTTGTGAAACAAATGCATACATATAAAGAGAGAGATAGAGATATGGTTATGTAGACACGAACGATGCAGTAAGGGACCATTTGGACAAGAATTAATCTCACTCTACATGTAGTGGATGAAAGTGCCCATTGTTTTCAGTGGTCATTGTAGGATGGAGATACGATTGAGAACCAGAAAATGAAGGCAGATTAAAGGGCTGCAAACAGAGATAGTGAAGCAGACAGAAGGAAACACAATGGGAGAAGAGTGTTCTTTGTAGCAAGATGGACATGGATTCATATTAACAGCCCAGTGCTTCTGTCCTCTGTGGGATTAGGCAAAATACTTCAGTCTGAACTTGAAGCTCTTCATCTTTAAAGTGGAGGATAACCCTACCTGCTTTTTAGGATTGTTTTTATAAATTGATGACATACATGTGTAAAGCATGTGGCAGAGTTACTCAAATACAAAAGTTGCTGAAAACTCTTTCCCTTTATTCTTCCCTTTCATTTTTTTCCCTTCTCCCTTTATCATCCTTTTGAAGCTGAGCTATTTGGTATGACCCTCTCTTCCACTGTTAAATTCCCAGATCTAGAACAGTTTGTGGCTCATAGTAATTCGATAAATGTTTATGGTGATGGAAGATGAGAGGCAAAAATCCTGCAAAAGTTTTCTCTGGCTTATAAAACATTACTTAGTCCAAAGGACTGAAATTCAGTTTTTCACATGAAAGTAGGTTGGTATGAAAGTCTGAAAATACACATTTATTATTGAATTGTTTGAAAAGGTTTTAGATCCTTTATTGTTGCAATGTTCTCTAATACGCAATATCAAGAATTTCTTTTTTTCTTTTTTACATTTGCGCTTAATGTTATTTTAGCACACATTTCTATTGTCTTCAGAATGCTTGTACATTAGGACCAGGTAGTTGATGCTTAGATTAGGGTCACACTTAAAATATGATTTCTGATCTTTTACATCGGGACTATCCTAAGTCACAGAATAAGTAAAACTTGTATATTTGATGCCTGTGAAAATGCAGCATCATTAGTTATATATTTTAGAAAAAACAAGACAATCTCATATATCAGTTCCACATTTAAAGAGGTAATAGAAGAGGGTTTTTTGTTTTTTGTCTTTATTTTTGTCTCTTAGAGTATTCATGCTACCATTTTGGTGTAGGAGGAGATAGAAGGTGTGGTTATGAGTTCAGGTTCTGCAACCAGGCCAATCTAGGCTCAAATCCTGACTACGCTGTTTGATTTGTGGCTGTGTGCACATTTCTTAACCTAAGCTTCAGCTTCTTTATCTTTCACCTGGAGATTTCAGATGACCTGCTACCTTAAATTGAGAAGGCGATTGCAGGAGATGATCTACATAAAGCTTCAGCAAAGTGCCAGGCACTCAGTAAATAGGAGTCATGGTGATGATTATCATTATCATCATCCATATCGTTACTACCGGTGCAGTTACTATAATTATCAATAGGTAATTTTACATTATTTTGATTAAAGGGCACTGCTGCATTTGTCAAGCACAATTTTCTAACATAGGCTGAACCATCTTTTTAAGGCTAGGAAAATAGATACTTTTAGTCAGCCTGCTTTGTCCATTAAAAAAATTTGTTTTCAAGATGAGCAAGGCACCGTGTGGCCACTGTGGGCTCTACAAAGTATTTGAAATTTGAATGTCATCCTGTCATAAGTGATTAGGGAATGTACTTAGGAAAAATGAGATATACTTTACTTTTACCCCTAAACAGAATTATAGTCTTTCTTAGAACAGAAGTTTCATCAGAGCTGGGCTTAGTTTTGCTCAACACTGAGTACACAGTGCAGTATTTGGCATGTTATAATTTTTAATCATTTAATATTTGTTGACAGAATGAACAAATGACAAGTTGAATGAAAAAGTTTCTAATTTTTTTTCTTCCAGAAGTACTTTGTTTAAGATTTTGTTTTAAAAAACAGAATTAAAAGTAGTTGCGGTTTCCACATCTAACATAAGCACACAGTATAAGAGAAGCAATTTATATTTATTCATTAATTTATTTGGTAACATGGTTTTCTCTATGCCAGGGATTATACTAAGTGTTGGGAATAAAAAAAAAATAGAAAAGACATTACCACTCCTTGTATTCAAGGAAACTACAATCTCTGTTTGACAAGAAATCATAATTTTGGTTAAAATGACAAGACAGTTATAAATATAATATATGGGTATAATGAAGTCTATTTTTATAAGTGCACACACAGTATTCTGCTTATACCTTTCGAAGCTAGTACTTATGTGAGAACTAGTGTCTCCTTGATCCCACCAATGTGACAGTAAGGTTTGTTGAAATGTAAAATTAGTTTGACATACGAAGCTTCAACTGACAGAAAAAAATTAAACTCACCTTTTTTTTCCCATGATGATTATAAATGTTCTGAAAGGAAATTATATTTTGTTCATAGGAAGATTTTGGATATACTTTATTTGGGGTTTGAGAAAACATGATGCAGTTGAAAAAGAAAAACTTAATTTCCTTGAAAGTAGTATTTCCATTTGTTTTTCTCCCAGTAATAGTAAAAGGAATTTTTGTTACTGTACTCTCCTTTTTTTACGACTCCTTTTTGCTCTAGGTGATGGGAGAGCATACCTGTATATGAAATGGTTTTAAAATGTACTAATAAAATACCTCAAAACATCTCTCTCAGAAGACTGCATTAGGCAAAACTGATTTTTCTAATAAAATATTTAGTTATTAATAATGAGAGTTTGGCTGTTTTACCCTTAAAGAAAATTCATTTGCATATACTGCAAACCAGGAATGTCCTTAGATACGTTAGTTCCTGAGGCCTAACAACTTAGAGTTAGCTTCCTTTACCGTATAGAGCCTTTAATTTATACTCAGATTTTACACATATCATGATATCTTGTGGTAGATTTGAATTTCCTGGTATTGCCAAGCGTGTTGTAAGCTGACATCAGGTGCTGTGGCTGACTTTCTGGGGGTCCCATTAATCTTTGTTGCAAAGGTACATGAATAAAGATAGCACTCCCTGGCTCAAGGGCAAATGGAATTCCTCATCTCAGCTTACAAACAGGTAAATCATCTCCTGGAAGGAACAAGTCACTGTCACTTAAGTTATTCTTTGAAATAATTTACCACATATCCACTTTAAAAGCCAAAGAGGACATTGTTTGGGCTGGCCTTTGTCTTAATTCCCTATCAATGTGTTTAAAATACAGCTCTGATAACTTAAAAACAAACATATTTTTAAAATTAAAAATACTTTATAGCATAATGATGAAAATGTCAACATGAGGTGTTTTAAGTAGACCTGGCTAACTGCATGCAGACAGTGTTGAGTAAGCTCAGGCGCCTTTCTTCTCGTGTCCTCCAGTGGTGAGTCCTGGGTCAAAGGCTCTCCCCAAACCATCATTGTGTAAACTCTGGTGGCAGAAAAATCTGTATGGAGATAGCGAAGGGGAAGTAATCTGGTGTGAAGTAGAGTTAGAGACAGACCCACCCTGCTGCCCAGAACGCTTCAGTGTTAGGGCCCTCGTGTACATGGCTCTTCTGAAGCCCTGGATGGGCCTACCGGTACGTTCGGTTTAATCTAGCTCTAAATTTTGGTGTCGCTGTTCAGAAAAACTCACCAAATCAATGTCTGAGCTGATTCTCTGTGAGTGACATGTTCTGCTGTGTATCAAAGAAGAGGCAAGAAAGGGCACGGGAGTGGTTGGGGCTGCTTCCATAAAGGCTTTGTCTATAACATGACTATTTAAAAGATCTTCAGATTTCTCTTCTCAGTGTGCAAACCATTACTGAACCTACTAGCTTCTTCACATTTTACAAGCGTGGGGGTGGAGGGATAACAAGACATGCAAACCAGCTTTGCGGATGTGTGGATGGATTTTAGTAGTATGTAAGCACTCCCTCTACGAGATACAGAGAGATCCTCACCCCTGAAAGAGAAGACTGCGAATGCTTGGCCAACCACTAACAGAGGGTCTGTGTGCATTGGGGAGGAGCTGTGAGCTCATGGAACGAAAGTTCAAAAAAGGGCTTGATCTATATCACATAGATTTTGAATGTGGTAAATTAACCAGGTTTTCTGGCTCCAAATTCTATTTTCTATCCACTAACTGTGTTTGTTACTCCGTAACATTCTCTTGTTGATGGAGATTACTGAGATCCCTTCTCACCAAAGCCTGATAACCTGACAAGAAAGTAATTGTCCTTATTTTTAAAATTTATTGTTTTATTTTTCAAGTACAGTTGCCTCCATTTTCCCACCACCACTTTCCCTGCCCCACCCACCCCCACCTCCCACCCTCCATCCTTCCCCACTTTGGCTTTGCCCATAGTTCCTTTGTACATGGTCCTTGACTTCACCCTTCCCCTTCTTTTCCCTATTACCCCCCTCTTTCCTCTCATCTGGTTACTGTTGGTTTGTTTTTTCTTTCAATCTTGCTGTTTATATTTTTCTTGCTTGTTTGTTTTGTTGATTAGGTTCTACTTATAGGTAAGATTATATGATATTTGTCTTTCACCCCCCTGGCTTATTTTGCTTAGCATAATGCTCTCCAGTTCCTTCTGAAGGGTAGGAGTTTCTTCTTTCTTTCTGCTGTGTAGTATTCTGTTGTGTAAATGTACCATAGTTTTGTGATCCACTTGTTTATTGATGGGCACTTAAGTTGCTTCCAGCACTTGGCTATTGTAAATTGTGCTGCTATGAACATTAGGGTGCATAGGTTCTTTTAAATGGGTGTTTTGGGGTTCTTAGGGTATAATCCCAACAGTGGAATTGCTGGGTCAAAAGCAGTTCCATTTTTAGCTTTGTGGGGAAACTGCAAACTGTTTTCCATGGTGGCTGTACCAGTCTGCATTCCCACCAGTGGTGCAATAGGGTTCCCATTTCTCCACAACCTCACTAGCACTTGTTTGTTGATCTGTTTATGATGGCCATTCTGACCAGTGTGAAGTGGTATCTCATTGTAATTTTAATTTGCATTTCTCTGATGGCTAGTGATGCTGAGCATCCTTTCCTATGTTTCTGGGCCCTCCATATGTCCTCCTTGGAGAAGTGTCTGTTCAGGACCTTTGCCCGTTTTTTAACTGGATTGTTTGTCTTCCCAGAGTCGTGTGAATTCTTTATATATTTTAGCTTTCAAACCCTTGTCCAGGGTATCATTGGCAAATACATTTTCCCATATAGTTGATTCCCATTTCATTTTGCTGATGTTTTCTTTTGCTGTGCAGAAAGTTCTTATTTTGGGGAAGTCCCATTTGTTGATCCTTCCCTTTATGTCTGTTGCTCTAGGGGACATAATGGTGGAAATATTGCTGCGTGGGATATCTGAGAGTTTCCTGCCTATATTCCCCTCTAGGACTTTAATGGTGTCATGACTTATAATTAAGTCTTTTATTCATCTTGAATTTGTTTTGTGTATGGTGTAGGTAATTCTCCTTCATTAAGAATTGTTTACAGAATCATCGGTCACCATTCATGTCTTTTTATACAACATCTTTTTATGAAAATTAACAGTCCAGAATCAGTTTTGTTTGTTAAGTATTATGAGTTACTAGAATTGCTGAACTAATTGGAAAGTACTAAGCTCTTCGTATATGTGGTCTTTTAAAAAATATCTTCATCAAAGAATGAGGGACATCGTAATCTTCTTTTCATGGCCCAAATATATTACTATAGGAAGATAGTCCCTTTACTGTACTCCACAAGAGCCATTTTGTGAAGCAACTTTTCTTTCATTGACTCTTGAGCAGTAGTTGGTGGAAGCTTTACAGGTCTTATTGTTGAGGATGTGGCTTAAAATTCTTTTTTAGGCAAAAGCATCTGCAAATTAAGATTTCAGAAAGCAGCAGAGAGAAGATCCTCACAGTTCTACTCAGTTGGACAGTTCTTCATTACACTGACAATTTAATTGGGTGTAAAAAGAAATGGCAATTTGAAATCAAGGGCTTTAAGTGGCAGAGCCTACCAGTTTCAAAGTTAATGTTAAAAAAAAAAAGCAGGAAGACTCAGAGAAGGTACATCTTTAATTCTCTAATTAGTTATTTCCTTATGAGTATATTTATTTTATTTTATTCTCTTATGAGATTTTTAAAATAATATTTTGGACAAACACTTTTTAGAAAGTAGAGTATAGTAGTGCTCATGTGGGTGTTTGAAAAGTGTGATTTTTTTTTATACCCTGATAATCCCGTTAGGTCATAACCAACTATTTAACGTCTAAACAAGGAAGTGTCTGTGCCCCAGCAGAAGTTCTGGATGCATTTCAGATTGGCTGGTGACTGTAGTCACCTCAGGAACACAGAGGACATAATCACACCAGCAAGATTAATAGTACACCTAAATTATTAGTGTGTTTAGCCAGAGTGATGCAAAGTCAAAACCCCTAAGAATGAAACTGCTTGGGCCCTCTGTAATAAAATCAACAGTCTTTATCTCCCAGCTTGAAAGTGTCTCTGTGTATAAGATATACTATGAGATTAGGGTATTCCTATTAGAGTAGTTACCAATTTTATAAATCAGATTCTGGGTATGATAGAACCAATCCACAACCTTTTATAATAAGAAATGGTAAATTCATTCTCACATTTGCCATCATTAATAATCTTGTTAATCCTAGACGATGGTTTAGTATATATCTCATCTATATTTATGATTCTTTCTTTAGTCTTTCACAAAATC
Source organism: Pteronotus mesoamericanus (assembly GCF_021234165.1). Lineage (NCBI taxonomy): Eukaryota > Metazoa > Chordata > Mammalia > Chiroptera > Mormoopidae > Pteronotus > Pteronotus mesoamericanus. Next base: position 24,220,821 of record NW_026555245.1, on the reverse strand, counting down.
TGAAGGTCCACCATGTTCAGTTTTGAGATGCTCCATCCTTTAACAATCTGCTTTAAAATTCCATGAAGAGATAGTTACTATCAAATGTTTTAGGCAAGTTATTAAATATTAAGTACAAAACTGATATTAAGAAGAGGACATGTTTGATAAAGTTTTAAAAACAGAATTTTTACTTAGCTCATCTGCCAGGTTAAAATTTGAAAAGTATTCTGATGTCTCAATATTCCTATAAGCTTGGTGGGAACTCTTGTCTTTTTGACAAGTTCATGACTCATTACAATTCGATTGATTTGTAGTTATGGTCCAATACCTAAGATAACCTTAATTTCTCACGTACTTAGAAAGTCTGAATGTGATGTTTGATGGGAGAAAGAATTGTGTGATGTGTCAATGTTAGATCATTACCTTTGAATTTACTTGATTAAATCTTCTATATGAAATATCAGGATTATTCTTCATAACCTTAAAAGTTTGCTGAGATTGTGTGAACAGCAGAAAATTAATTATTTTAAATGGTACAAAATCCGTGAAGATTAATTTCGCCATGGAAGTATGATCATGGCTATGGCACAGACTGGCCAACATATATTGCTATTTTATTGAGGTTCTCAAATGTATTGATTCCATGTTGAATACTATTGGAAAACCTCTAGCAGGAGGTAAAGGAATGAAAATGATTATTTCTCAATAAGAACAAATTTATTATTTGAGGAGAACATTTTCCTTTCAAATCAATTTTTAAAATGCCAACTCAGTTTTTTCCTAACTTTAAGTTATAATACAGCTATCACATGGAAGACAGGAAAAGCCAGAGTATATGTAGATGTCTTGGACTTTGTGTGTTGGAAATTCACTTAAGGTAATCTCAGTCTAATTAGACATTGTGACCCCTGAGAAGAGTTTTTTTAAGTGATGTGGACTAACACATAAAAACATATAACTAAATGTTTAAAACAGAGGAATGACACTTTTCCCAAAACATCATGAAAGGCCATTGTCTACATCTAGGAGGATAAATGAAATGAAAATAGGCCTAATTTGGATAGCTTTCTTCATGTTTAAATAGAAGCGATAGCTTACTTTCCCAAAGTAAGCACACTTGATTTTGCATGAGTACTGGGTGTACCTCCTCTGCCCTTCTAGAAAAATTCGGGCCATAAGGTTTAATTGTGTGCTCATCAAGCAAACAGACTTGGAGGTATATTCTCTGAGCTGTGAGCTCCCACAGCTCCCATTAATGCTAATGGGAGTTACACATGTGTATTGAGGAGAGCATAATATAGCCTTTGAAGTTGGAGTTACTAATTGAGTGCTTTCTTCAGCTGTGCTCAGCTTCCGTGGCTAAGCTGGGTTAGAGTGGTATAAAATGTCTAAAATGGCATTGTTCATCAAGCCCCCAGAACATTATCAAAGCTGACTGGCAGTGAAAGAGGCAGCTAAAGAAAAAGCCTTTATCTTCCCCCAAATGGAGAAAGAATTAGCAGGCCAAACAAAAGAAGGAGCAAAGAAATCCCAAGAATAGATACTCCTTTCCTCTAAAGTGGCCTGAGCTCCTTTAGTTCAGGCAGTGGGAAAGTAAGAAGTCCTTTTTTTGGGGGGGTGGGGGGTGTTGCCTGCCCTGTGTGGATTATTTGGGAAATGTGAGGACTAGTCAGAACTGTGAATATTGTTAGCTCCATCTTGCACTTGTCAACAGACAGGCAGAGGAAATACTTGTCCCGGTAAGTGATTTGATGGATGTGTTCCTACATCCCACGATTCAAAGATTCCAGGGCTCTTGTCCTCCATCTTTTTAAAAACTTTGTTGAATTTATTGGGGTAGCATTGGTTAATAAAATTATATAGGTTTCAGGAGTGCAATTTTATAATACATCACCTGTATATTGTATTGTGTGTTAACTATCTGGTAAGTACCATATGATTTCACTCATATGTGGAATCTAATGAACAAAATTAACTACCAAACAAAATAGAAACGGACTTACAGATACAGAGAACAGACTGACAGCTATCAGAGGGGAGGGGGTTGGGGGCTGGGTGAAAAAAAGTGAAGGGATTAAGCAAAAGAAAAAAACAAAAGACCCTCATAGACACAAACGACAGTATGCTGATTGCCAGAGAGAAAGCGGGTGGGGGAGGAGAAGCAGGTAAAGGGGGCAATACATGGTGATGGAAGGAGACTGGTCACCCTCTTGTTTCTTGCATAAACTCTTCTGCAGCAGTTGTCTTTGCAAGGATATGAGAAGGCCGTAGACTTCTACATTGCAGAAGTCTAAGAAATGAGAAATGGAACTGACTTGCTCCTGAAGTGTTTAAGTGATTATCTAGATTCTCTATTAGAACTGATCCTCCTTACTAATGCATACTATTTTCATGAATTTACCAAAGTGATCAAATTTATCTGTAACCCCAAATCCATACTCTTGGCACTGTCATGGTCATTTCACAGCGCAGCAAAAACATGTGTGCCACCCAACACTTGTTTCCCACTGAGGTCAAATAGAGCGACCAGTTCATGAAGTGGTTGTAATATGAAACTAAGGAGTTCAGAGGTTTGATCATCTTATTACCAGGTATAGTTTTGTTCATAGAGAGAGACTTCCTGCCTGCATATTCAGTTTGATAAGACGCCACACAGATTATTAGCAGATGCCATAAGGAAGGCTAGGACATGTTTGTAGACAGTCAGGGCAATGCCATTACTACTTCTGGAAACATAACTTAAATCGCATGTACTGATAACGAATTAATCATGCCATCTTTATGTCTACAGGGAAGTATATTACTGGTAATAATGTAGCATCAAAAAATGAAATAAGAGATACTCATATTCTGGTGAATTGCCTTCCAAATTTGCCAAACTATGAAGGACTTCAGTTTTACTGTGTTTTAAAAATTATGCAGCAACAATTATATTCTTCTTAAATAGGAACTGCTTCTGACAAGACAGACTGTTCATTTAAGAAAGTTCTTGCAGAGAAGACAGTTGGGCTGAGAATGTGGAAATGTAATTGTTCTGGTCCCGCAGGGGCTTAAGAAAAATAAGTAAACCAGTTATGAAGCGGGTGGGTGCCGCTGTGGACTGTCATGTAGAAGAGGGATTAGACTCATTTTGTGTCAGTTCAGACAGCCTGATGAGGATCAGAGAGTGGCAGATTTTTGGATTGTTCCCAGGAAGAACTCTGGAATGATCTCAGCTTCCTGAAAATGACCAGAGCAATTTTCTGGGGTTGCTGGAGAAGCAAAGGTTTCAAGTTTTGGGTAAAAAATACTGTATGATGACGTCAGAGATTCTGTGATGCTATTATATAATTAACATGCCTGTGTTTCCATTTGGATTTGTTTGTAAAGAGAACAGAAAGAATCACTGGAGGAATCATTTGTCAACTATAGTAAATCTCAGGATGGTCGAAGTGTTCTGTTCCCTAACATGAAGGAGTATCAGTGTATTGTGATGTTTTCATGCTCAGAGTCGGCCTCAGGGATAGGGCCCGTATCTCTCTCTTTCTTCTTTCCTCTCCTCTTCCAGAAACGGATGAGGCCGCTGAGATGAAAAAAATGCAAATTGTTCCTTTAAACCATTTGCTTTGCAACTTTGTCTAAATGTGTACATAATTTCTGCTTTTGTTAATTCACCTTTTTCAAAAGCCATGTATATGAATACCTATTACATGCTACATGTAATAGGTCAAAATACCCCCTTACACACACAAGGTATAAGTGATATATAAGCCCTATATTAACTGAAGAAATCTTAGGGTTCTAGTGATAAATATAAACATTTTGAATTTTTTTTAGCTAATGATGTGAGATTAATAATCCTTTTCATGCTGTAAATTTTAATATCACAATACTCTGTAGTAAGTCCTAACACCGCTATTGCTAATCATAGAATATTTCATGATTTAGACATATATTGTAATTTTTAGCAATCACACTTGAGATCATTGTTAAACCATGCAAATAGTCTTTTATAGAAAATAATGTGAATTTCTTCACATTTTAATTTTTAATTCCGAAATTTTGAAGCATACATGATTGATACATAAATGCATTTTTTTGAAAGTATTTTAAACCATATAGAACTAAAACAATGAAAGAGGCTCTTCATCACCTCATTTCTCAGAGGTGGCAGTTTGCTGTAGATCTTTCTGGATCTTTTTCAGTATCCTGTAGTTTAATAGCTATGGAACACATACATATGTGGTTATAGTTTTAGGCTGTTTTGCTTTAACCAATGGGATTATGTTATGTGGATTGTTATGCCGCTTGACTTTACATTCATAGAACAATATCTGGTCTGTGTTTTCCATGTGAGGACATACATCTTCACTTCTATGAGGTTACATTGTATGCACTATAGTTTATTCAACTGTTAATGACTGTTTCATATAATCCTAATACAGAGCATGTTCCAAACATTCTTGTTTGGTAGTTTTTGGTGGGATTAGGGTAGTATGGTAGGTAGTGGTGGGATTGTGGTGGGATTGTCACCTAGATGTAGATTTAGTTTCATTTAAACTAGTATCAGTAAGGTAGATTATACATAGAGATGGCTAAAATGAAAACTGCTCTTCAAGGATTCATGTCACAAAAAGTGCCAGTAACCTGAACTATAAGCTTTTGAAAATACTATTTCATAGAATTAATCATTTATTCATTAATCAGTATATTCTTAAAAAGTTATTTTAATGAATATTTTTCACATCTACTCAAGATTCACTGAGACTTGTTGCCTGATGAAACTTTTAACCAGAAATTACCTTTTCTTGGTGTTTGGAGTGTCTTTTACAGTGGTTTTCAGGAATTATTTTATAGACATTATGTAGACACTTGTGGTTGAGAAAGAGAAAAGACACAAACATGCAATTAAATTGACTTCTATAATAAATCTTATTGCAACAGAGACATTAAGGATGGAAGAAAAAGAATCATTAAATGCTATTGTTTTTAAAGCACTGATGCCCACTTGTAGGGACCTGATGTCCCTTTCTGTCAATCACTCCTACAAAAACAACACTGGGTAGTGTTCATAGAAACACACACAGATAATTCAGAAACTAGAAGTTAATGAAACAACAAATGCTAAACCTTTAAAAATTTATAAATTTATTGGAACAGAGATTAAATGCTGTGGTTTGAATAGTATCAAAGCTGCGGAATTCAGTTCAGATGATGTAATAGCAAAGACAGGAAAGTATACACTTGATTTGGGATCGACACTTGTCAAGTTGACTTGAATGAATGGGGCCACTTGTCCCATCTAGTAGCTCCTTAGATACTAAGGCAGTAAAGATAAGCCTTTCAGAAAATCATGTCAACCAACTCTCAGCATAAGTGTACCAGGCTTTGATGTTCTAACAAAAACATATTTTCTTAGTATTAATTAATTTGAGACCCATCCGTGATCTTTGGGATAGACATGCACTTGGCACAGGCCAGCTCCACACCTCCCAGTAATTCCCACATTATCCCAGGTCAGTATCTATTGGAAGAACTAGAGTGCAGGGACCTGATTTTGGTGTTTTTTCTCAAACAGGAGTGACTGTCCGCACTGATTTTTATAGACTTCCATGCTTCCTGCTGAGGCAGGCTTACCTGGGTTAGCCACTGTCTGCGGCAGCCTGCCCAAAGCTGGTGAGAGGTTTTATTGTGGGCACAGAACTTACCTTGTTTTCCTTCAAAGGTGAAACTCCTGGCCTGATGGCCTGAATGTGTGAACCTGCTCTTTATTGTCATGGTAAGAGAGTTTACACAGAAAACAACCTCCCTTTTATGTGTCTTATTGTGATCTGCAGCATGCAGGAAATTGAAGAAAAGTGCATCTTGTTTCCTTCTAGAGAAAGGTTGAGAGTGGTACCACTTGCACACGTGGCTGATTCCACCAACCTCAGTGTGCCCAGAAGGGGGTTGCATCCCTTTCCACCTCAGTAAGCTTCCCTCCCAGACACTGTGTTCCTATTTCAGTCATTGCCCCCACCGTGCTTCTTCCTTCCACTCTGTTGTTCAGGTTTGAAGGCTGTGCATTTCCCTTGACTTATTCCCCTGCCTTGCCTTTTTACGTATTTCCACATCATAGTTTACATAATGGCCCTTGTATTTTTCTGTGTCTTTCCATTTTACTACCAACACCTTAATTAAGCAGAGTTTTCATTTTCCTATTGCTCTATCTTTTCAAAAGCTCTATCTACAGTCTATCTCAGCCCCCTCACTTATTGCTGGTACTACCACCAGAGGCATCCTCTGCTCACAGACTCAACTGTATACACTTAACCTTGCATTTTAAAATATGTATGTATGTATGTATGTATGCATGTTTTGTTTATTAAAGAGAGGAGAAGGGAGGGAGAAACGGAGAAACATTCATGTGAGAAAGAAACATTCATCGGTTGCCTCTTGTATGCACCCAGACCAGGGACCCAGTTTGCAAGTTCGGCATGAACCCTGGCTGGGAGCGGACCCCATGGCCTTTCTCTTCGTGGGATGATGCCCAGCCAACGTCATCACTCTGGCCAGGGCTAACCTTGGCATTTTTGGGAAAATATGCATATTATTCAGTGTTCTTTGAATTCATGTGGTAAAACATACAAAACTAAAACAATAGAACATGACATAAATATTTTACTAGGTGAATTATATAGTGGAAATGTTTTATAACATATTTAGATACCAAATGGACTAGTTATTAACAGTGTTAAAACTAGTCTTTTAAAAGTTACAGCATAATGCTGTTTTTGCTCTATATTTTCCATCCTTACCCCATTCTGTGTTTTAGTATTCTATACATCTTCACCTTCTAGTGATTCTTTATAAAAAAGCGGCAATCCTGCCAATTTGTGTGGTAATTAAAAAATATATTTCCAATGGCTTGGACAGAGTCAGGCTAATTTAGCTACAGGCTTTTTGTTTTTGAATTGAATAATCTACTTTTCCCCTCACTCTATAGGGGTTGTATTATTATAAAGAAAAGCATTTTTAATTGAGAAATAGTTAAGGAATTAGATTGATAGTACTTATAAAAGTGTAATATTTTCATATATTTTTTCATCAGATATTTGAATGGAATATCTAACAGAATAAATCATGAAGTTTGCTTAAAAGAGTCATATTTCAACTATAAAATATTAAACCATCATGGATGTTAATGTGGAAAATTTTAACATAATTACCTAACTTTAGAAAAATTTGCTTCCAGAATGGCAGCAGTTGACTTACAATTTTTCTAGAGCTTGTTCTTACTTTTTCACTCCCTGAAGTATAGTTTAATGAAATGGTTATATGGAAAATAAAAAAAAAGTCAGGAAATTAAAGTTCTTTTAAAAACTAAATAGAATAACACAGTAGAACTAGACTAAATGGAATAATGTCCATAATAGTGAATAAAGCCACAGTGGTGTGCCAAAGCAGTGACTTGCCACAGTGCTATTAAAGTGAATATTTATGAGTAAATACTTTTAATTCCATTCTGTGATGCTTAACATACATACCCACTTCTTGTATAACGCATAGTGCTATTTTACTGCACACATGGAGTGATTAAATCTTAATTTTGCCTAATGTGAAAAGAGGAAAGAACCATCAGCCCTCGGCTTTAGGTTGGGATCAGACATCTGCAGGCACCATGTGGTATGGACAAGACACTCGACTTGGTGTCCAGATCCCATCCATGAATCCATGCTAAATGTCAAAATGGCCCTGACCGGGTAACTCAGTTGGTTGGAAAGTCATCCTATGCATCAAAAAGTTGTGAGTTATGATATCTGGTCAGGGGACATACTGAGGTTGTGGGTTCAGTCCCCGGTCGAGGCATGTATGGGAGGCAACTGACCAATGTTATTTCTCACATCAGTATTTCTCCTTCTCCCTTCCTCTCTATTCTCCAGTGAGGATAATAATAATGATAATAATTTAAATGTCAAAATTATCTTAATGAAAAACACTAAATCTTTCAGTCCTTCAGTTTTTTTCTTCTGAAGACTGAACTTGATAATAATTGCCTCCATTTATTGAGTGCTTACTGTATACCAAAAACTGTTTCAAGTGTCTTACAAAAATACTTCTTTTGCTTTTCATAGAAATCCTATGAAGTATTATCTCCACTTAATAGATGCAGAATTGAGGTTTAAGAAGTTCTATATCTGCACAGCTAATAATAAGTCATAAGAGGCTTACAAAAACAGTTGTACTATGCCAAAAATGCTTAAAATGCATATTGTTCTTACTCTTACAAGCCACTTTATTCTACATATTAGCCCATTTAATCTCAATACAAGTCCTGAGGGGCAGGTAAGGAATTTTTTTCCTCCAAAATATTAATGAGGAGCCTGAGTTACAGTGAGCCTTGGGAGCGTAGCTCATAATCAGAGCTTAATATGAAGCTAAGTTTGTCTTATTATACATCTGTATGTGAATTTTTGATTTGGGCAATATCCTGAAATGTTTTCCTATGTTATTTGTATAAGGAAAGAATAGGTATGGTTCAAAAGAGGGAAAATGTCAAGTGATTAAGAGAAAAACCAGACATTCAAGAGCCCCTTCTATTTCTATGAATTATTGATAAACCATTTATTGTAGGTTAATTTAGTATCCACAGTCTTAAATACTTCTTAGAAGAATAAAATAAATAGTGATCATCGATATTGGATTGTTTGCTGAGCTGATGTTTTTATTTAATTTTACTTTTTACATGCCCCGCTTTGTGAGGGAAACCATATTGCTCATGTTCCATAGATCTGTGTCTGGATGACCAGGGACCCTCAGATAGCTGCATCGGTGTCCATGTGTGCATTGAAATCTACCTTTTCCAGGCATTCTGTTACTTATTTGTTACATATTAGCTCAGTTTATTCCCGTGATCGTTTCACCAGATGGACCATATTATCCACAGATTACTGATACCTAAATTAAGGTGAGATGAAATGCCCTAAACCACAAAGTACGAAGGAAAGCCTGACCTTAAAGAAACCCAGACATCAGAGCCCATGTCCTTCTCCGGCACTATGCTACTGACCTTTCTTTAAAGTGACCTACCACCCATGAAGTCCAGTGCTGCCATATTCGCATGCTCAGGCCCTGAACTCAACCAAGCAGATGTGCAGTTATAAAATTAACATGGCTCATCTTTCTGGAACATCAACTTTACTCAGAGATTTAGGGGAGAAAGCATTGTTTTAATATTAAAATCCAATTGGATTTATTAAGGAGATGACTATAAGATTCTCATACACCTTTAAGATGAGATAAGATGTTATAGAAGTTTTGATGATGTTTTTATGGTTACCTCGGGCTTTGCCCACAGCTGTCCTCGGTCCTCTGACTTCAGGCCATGTGCAAAACACTGAGAGTCCTGTTCCTCACCGGATTCCTTCATTCAGAAGTCTCCTTGCAGTCTCACTCATATGTAAAATGACTCAGCCATGTTGACTTGTGCAGGCGCTCTCCCTTTGGACCACTTATCCTTCCCCAGTGTAAAATGTATGGCCCAGCTCATGAAGACCCCAGAAGAAAAATGTGTATTAATGCCTCTAGAATTAAGATAATCATGAAAATTTCTCTTCCTTCCTTTTTTAAATCCTTAGATGTATTTTTAAAAATTTGATTTACATCATTCCTTTGTCATCACTATTCTAATGGGGATCGTTGGTCAGTCACTAAACTCAGTGGAGATTTTCCTGTATTCTGGCTAATTTGATAAATGTGGACAGCCAATCGAGATACTATGTGTCCCGCTTCCAGGGAAGGTAAGCAAGAAGAAGATATGGCAGAGGCTTAGTCAGCGTTTCTGAGTGATTCTAAGTGACTCTGAGAATATGGGTGTTTTAAGGAGGAGTGTGTGCCTTTCTGGGTGACTGGATGGCCCTAAAACCCAGTGCAGCGATGCTTTTCTAAGAGGCATTACAGGGTTTGGAAGTCTATCATGCCCCTCCTACCCAGATTTCTTACTGGGCGTGCCTTAGGCTAGTCCTCCTCTGGCATCAGCAAAATGCTTTGCTAAAATTTTATACTGTGCAGTTTTTTATATATATTTATGACAGCTAAACTGGATTAATTTGAGTCTCCAAACTCTACTTTAAGGCTGGAATTATTTAGTTCAACTATTTGTGTTGTCCAGGCAAATAGACCGATGATAAACTCTTCACTTACTTTGTAATTGTGTAGATACATTCTGTATGAGAGTTCGGAAATCTTGAAAAAACGGTTTAGAAATCCGACACCCTATTCTGGGCTGTCTGTGGAGTTACATAACAAAACCATTGTCCTAGGGCAGTTGGTCACAGTGCTTTGTGAGGACTGACATTCTACAAACAGAGACATTTGCATCCCAAGTGCGGCAGGAAGTGTCCGTGTTAATATAAATCAGGTTATACTCATACTTGAACATGCAGTACAAAATTAATAGTTGTTTCTCATAAAGTCAACCCTAATGTGAAAATATCCCTTTAAGTTATTTTTAGTACTACCCTGTAAATTATAGATCTTAGATTTGCATCTAACTATAATGAAGCAAGTATTTGTCTGTATTACTCAAATACCTTAGCCACAGAAGTACTGTGCTGGTTGGCCATCCTCCATGGTAACTGGCGTCATAACCAGGGACCATGCCTCTTCTCATTCATTTTATCACTGTTTTTATGAGTCACTCTACTTCAGCCCCCATTAGGCTCCTGTTGAAATGAAGCATTCAGGTAAGAGTTTCCTCACCAGAGCTACGGTCCTCTCTCTCGGAGGGTTACCCAAATCAAGTCTAAGGGGTTGGCTGGCCAGTGAAGGAGCTTTCCTGGAAAACAGGGTTTTATTAACCTGGATTCAGTCTTACTCTAGGTAATATGCTTTGTGAATATTTTGAGTAAAACCTCCTGAAATGGACATTGTGACAACTAAAGACGTAAAAGAGATAATGTTATCATATAGATACTAAAATGATCTTTTAGAAGGAAATAAACTAGGAATGATATTTCATGTGATGTGGTGGGATGGGGAGAGGGAGTTGTTTGGGAGGAAAGAGAGAGGGCTGGAAGGCTTTCAGAGTATCATGTACCACGCAGTAATGGTTGGTGCACTAGATGGCATCTGGCTGGGGTCAGTTTCCCTCCTCCTAGAATTAGTTATTTATTTCCTGTAAGTAAATTGAAAATTCATTTTACCTGTTTTATATATGTTATGACCTGGGTTCTTGATGCCATTCTGTACAGAACATATATCTTTACATATACTTTACATCTCATCACTTGTTAGGTAGAGAGACCCATGTAAGATGCTATTCTCAGGTAAATTATTTTCTTTCTCTATTAAATGAGAGGGCTATTCTAAAGTAGTCTCTCTCAGATCCCTGCTGCTATCGCATTCTCTAATTACAAGCTCATGCTGTTTGCCTAGCATGAGGTTTTTTTGTGTGTGTGTGTGTGTGTGTGTGTGTAAAACTCCTATTCATACCACTTATCCCATCCTTTCTTTTCCTCCCTTCAGAACCCCCTTCTTCCTTCCCAGTGCTACATCCCGAAAAGGAATTTCTTAAGACATTCCTTCTTAAAGATTTTGGCCATGTATATAGACCCATTCATTGTTCTCAGACTTATAGAAGCATAAAATTGAAGTGGAGAGAAGGATACTTCTAGGTTCTTGAGGATGGTATAGCATACTCTGCACCACCCCTTTTCCTCAAGATGGCGCTCATCCATGCTGTGGCTCTCCTTAATGCTTCTTAATTATGTGTTACCAATTGTATTAAAGAGGCAACTGTTAGAGCAGTTGGAATGATCAACAACTATTAAGTAGAATGCGTTATGCTGCTGAAGTTCATCAAGATGAGCAGGAAGGCTTCCAACTGGTATGTGTCTGTTGAAGCAGAAAGTAAGGAGGCCGGGGCTGCAGGCAACCAACATGCATTGATTGCCTTAGGTGCATTCTGCATTCCTCTTCACAATAATCTTGAATGACTGACATCATTCCCATTTTTGAGAAGGATGACGTTTGGTAACTTGCCTGAAGTCTCACGGTAGCTAACACATCTGGAGTTGGAACCCAGGTTTTCCAACTCTAACCTCTGTGTTTCCAGTGATCTTCAGTGAAGCTCTTCCCTTTCATGAAATGAAAGAACCCATGTTCGTATACCCAGTGGTTTCAGTCATCTCAATAGTTGTTTTGATGATGTTGAAAGTGGCTCTCAATATTTTTCCCCAGTTCAATCAAGCGAGCTCAAAGAGCAGGCAAAACTATGACAATAAAGTTAAATTCACAGCCCATTAAACTGAAGCCAGTAGTTAAGTCCAATTATGCTTAGCACTTTCAACATACACATAAATAGTAAGTTGTCTGATTTAATAAACTTCAGAATTTGCTCACTCTGCATTGTTCCAATTTCATTGTTTTAAGGTCTGCTAAGGCATATTGCATTGGTGAAAAGCTTTCCTACTGAATTGGTGGGTCGAAGAAGAGTTGATTTGTGGAGCCTGATTTGAGGAGTGTGAGCTATTGCATGTTTTGGAAAGGCCAGAGGGGACTTACAGTGAATCAAATAATAGGATTGAAAGATAGGGGTTTTGTTTTGTTTTGTTTTAAAAATAACTTAGGAATTCAGAAACCAGTTGACATTGATACTAAATAAGTTGCTTAGCTAGCCGTGCCTCCTCCTCCTCCTCAACTGGTCCTGTCTATCCCTTGGGGCTCATTCTGTGGTTTCTGCTCATATTTTTTGTATGACATCACTTGTTTCCATGGCTTCAGGGACCAAAACCTTGATCATTATTTTTTTCCCCTAAGCTGCAGCCAATATTTCCAATAGCTCACTGGATATTGGCTCCTAAATATATTGCCATAATCTCAAAGTAAACATGTTAAGAACTGAACTCATTTTCACTCTTTAAATGCTGTATTTCCCATCACAGTTAATGGAACTTCCACACACCCAGTTTCATAAGCCTAAAAATAGTCGTACTTGATTTCTCTTTTGTCCCTTATTCCCGAGGACTAAGTATGCAATAGCTTCTCTTAGTTCTACCTCAGATGTGTCTTCAGTTCAATCTCCTTTTTTCATCCTACCTTTGGCTGACTTAGCTAAGGGACTCATTATCGCTTTTGGAACTTTTGCCAGAGATCTTACATGGTTTTTGTTCTTGGCGTCTGTTCATCTTTTGCTAACTTTGATATCGTTCCCCAGTACCTACAGGATAAAATCCAGACTCCCCAGGGTCCCTCCCCAGCCTCATCTCGGACTCCTGTCATCGCATGAAATGGACTCGTTCTCTTTTCAGACTGAAATCCCCCTCATTCTCCAATGGCGTGCTGTTTCTTCACATTTCTCTGTCTCAGCACAGTGCTGTTTCTTCTCCACCTTACCTTTCATCCCCTCGCTCAATCAATTAATGTTTCTTGATGGAAAGTCTGCCATTCTTCTGAAAAAGATCCAGCTTACGTATTATTGCCCTGGCTATTTCCAATACCTAATCATCCCCTCTTGTGTTCCACTATGGCCCTTTGTACTGTCCTCCATTTTTTAACCGTCTTCTTACTCATGCCTCTCCTACTTTCTTGGGAGAATCTTGAGTTTAGAGACGATATCTTACTGGTTTTTGAGTTCCGTACTTGATGCATAGTACATTGTCAAGACACTGTTAATGAATGAATATTATTTTTTTCAAATTTATTGAATAAATATTCTGAAAGCTGAATATGGAAGAGAGCACAAGCTCAGGGAAGTATTTAATTGTGTATGTTTTTCAGTTTTTTAGGACAGTAGTAGAGACTTTGATGCACATTGATGGACAATACCTTCTAGTACTAAAACTCTTAAATTCACAGCATATGTTATTCTTATAAACTGCGAGAGAACCGTGAAACCATCCTTCACACATACCAGTGGTCACCCCTCTAATCTGTTAGACTTTCCATTCAGGAGTTTCAGTATGATTTCATCATTACTAAACTGTGAAACACTTGCTTTGGGAAACTAGGTATAATCTTCCCTTTCGCCAACGTACCCAGAGTATTTCTAATCAATATATATTTATTGATCAATTAAGTCAGTGTGTAGAAGCATTTGAACATGTAATTTATGTCCTTTTCTCTTGTAAATAACAGCTATCATTGGATTTATATTCTAATGAGATTAATCCTCTAATTTCTTGCTGAACTCTGGTGACTGTATTTGACAGTATCTCCTCAACAACTCTATGAAGTATTTAATTTAGGAAATGTGGTTTAGGGTGATAAGCTTCTTCTCTCTCTTTATTCAGGTCATGGAAAAATTAGTGAGGAAGCAAACATTTTAGGAGGAGGAAGCTCTAGGGAAATAAAGTAAGTAGTCTTGAAACAAATGACTGGCGAAAGCGGTCAGTAGGGCCATTCACCAGCCTTTCCACCTTCACCAAGAGTTTAAACTGCAATCTAAGTATAATATCTAAGAAAGGTAGATTATTTCTATTGCAATTACAATCAAAGCAACCTTTAAATTTAAATTAATGTAATAATTGTATGTGTAGTTTCCCTGCTGATGTTTGCAAGGAGTAATGAATGACTTTACTAAGACAATTAAGCAATTTACAAATGGTTGAAACCTCCAAAGCCAATGTAGCTTTATTAGTTTCTGGTAAGGATTGCCATATACTTTCCGCAGATTACAAGTCAACTTGCAGGTAGTATAATGCTGTTTAAACTAAACATGCAATTTTAAATCTAAAAATTTATTAAGGCAGACTCAGGTGCTATGTTTTGTTGTAGTGTAAGTGGAATCTCTTGATCTTCCAATAGCAGCAGTCTGAGGAAGAATAAATAATATAAATAATTCAGTGGTGAGTTTGAATAAAGGGAAATATGTTGAATAAATACATATAAGATTCATAGAGATAGAGATGTAATTGAAGCTATGACACAGATACAGGTAAATAAGCACACATCCATATATTTGCACACACATGCACTACATATATTTCTTATTTTGGACATGGGTCTGACTCTAAAAAAATATTGGTGCAAATTAGTTTATTTAGGTTGACAGTCTTTTCTCTTTAAGGTTGTCCTGTAGTGTGTGAACACATGGGGACATCAGAAGGAGAGATTGAAGGGAGAACTATTTTGTTTTTATGCCAGATAAAACATGCCAATTCCTCTCATATATTTAACTTTAAAATGTATATGTAAAATTTTATTTGTATATTATCTCTCAAGGAAGTTCAGTGAATTTATCATTTCATAAAAAGATGGTCTCTGGTATTCTCATTCCTCTTAAACTTCATAGTAAGGTTATATCAGATGGCAAGAGTCATATGCAAAGAACAGTGAACAATAACAACTGAAAGCCATCTTTGTCATGTGTAGCTTAATTGAAAACTCTTAATTTGCTGTACTGTCATCTAGCATTTTGAATTTAAGAATATTTTGAATTCCCTGCCTCCTCCACCTCCCAGCCCACCTGCTGTTCCAAATCTATACCTAATTGGAGAGAAGAGGCACTGTCCCAGGCCTTTATAAACGATGTGGTGCCAGCAGTCTTAGACAAAGAGGAAGGTGCAGGTCAGTGTTGTCTAGGGGCCTTTGTGCCTCTACAAATAGACACGATTCAAAACACTATGAGAAAACATGTCAACAGTTTCGTATTTAGAACCACTGGCCTCACTGAAAGGGTTGAATGCCAAGATTATTTACAAAGGCACTTGGTTTCATTACTGTCCTTTCAACAATTTATTGGATATTGTGCCTCCCGTGAGTGTAGAGGGAGTTCCCTTCATGTTCGGCCTTCTAGCTCTGAATTTCTGCGGCTTGTTGCTGAGTGTCCTTGACTGGGAGTAGGGCTGGAGGTCTGACACATACTAACCTTTCTCTTGCATGTATCACATGGTATCAACATTGTCAATATCACAAATTCTTTTCCTCTGTCCACTGAGATCCCTTAAAGTGGTTTTCCTGCCTTTTATCTCTAGATTCCTAAAACTGATACAATGCTTGGCACTTAGTGGGAGCTTGATACTTATTTCTTGACTTATTTCTTGACCTAATTAATGAATAAATGATTTTCTACGATTTTATTTTCATCACTGATGGTATGTGCTTTTTGATCATTTAGTTTAAGAATTTATTGTGTTAAAACACCATCAGTCAAAAACTTAATTCTAAATCTGCATTTTATCAAACACCTACAGAAATACCTCTGTACATGCTTTCATTCCCCTTTGTTTCAATTTTCTTATTTCTTGCTGGAAATCAATTTGATGAAATACAGAAGACAATATTTAAAGGTTCTTGTTAAGATCCCATATATAAGAACTTGCCCACTGGTATCATTCCAGCTTTACTTTGCCAGTTTACAGATGAACCTTTTGTTTTATCACTTGAAAAATTAAGTGCACTTTTGAAAGAATGAGTTTTAAGAGGAATAAAATTGAAATAGTCCCACATTTAAATTGTGATTCATTTTAAAATTTGTAATTCAATGAAGTTCTTGTTATTAAATTGTAAAAAACAAAACAAAACAGAAAAACACCTTCAGTCAGTACAAAGAACACCATCGGCAAGGTAAAGTTAGTTCAAATCATAATGGTCCAGTGTTCCCTAATTGGAGGGTAAACAATGCAGTCCAAGCTGAAATTTGCATGGAGTTTTAAAATGGGCCTATTAGTTTGCAGTAATAATTTAACATGAATATTTAGGAAAATGCAAATAAGATAGTACTGTGTCTTCTGTACACATCTCAAGTCTCTTTTTAATTTTGCAGTATTGAAATACATTATGCATATTGTGGTTTATTCTCAAAAGACCACATTTACTATGTTAACTTTAAGAACATATAGTTGATTCAAACACTAATTACAAATTAAATTTAAATATTATAGCTTTTGTTACAGAATTCAGAAGCTGAGAAAATATAAATAATTCAAAATCTTTTGTGTTCTGTGTATTTTATATTGTATGAATTTATGATGTAGGAATTGAGAAAAGAAAATAATAATCCAAAGAATTTATTCAGGTTTTCAGTCTTATGGCTTACACCAGTTTTGTTGATAGAGAAAGTGTTTCATAGCCACCTTGTACTTACGGTGTTTAGGGTATTCACATCTCATTACCCTTTTGACCCTAAAATAAAGTAAAAGCTTTTCAATTAAAGTCCACCTTTTCTCTCTTTTTATCTCAAAGGAGTAGAATCCTACACCAACTATTATTGCTGCCTTTGCCTCCAGGTTTTGAAACATCTAGACCTGGGGTTCTTAATCCCAACCCTGCTCATAGCTAGATAACCCAATTGCTTTAACCCCATGGAAGGTGGGATTTCTCTGCAAAGGTCAGACAGTTGGTTTCTTTGCAATCATTCTTCCAGTGAAAGGTCCTCTTTCTTTCACTGTGGCAGGTATTTATGATACTCTGAAAAGTGAGCTGGGCTCTATATGGAATGATTTTAGGGAAGAACTGTTGGGGTTACACTACATGATCAGATAGAAGGAACATGTTTCTAGTCAGTTTCACAATGGTCCGATAAAGCAGACGACTACTTTTTTATGTTGGCTGATCATATATTCCATCTTGTAGTATTTTTTTAGTACTTTGAACTTTTTCAGATACTGGTTATTCTTTTCATGATATCCTTTTTCATTGTAGAACATTTCGAGACTGTAGGAAAGTTAAGAGGAAAGTTAAAATTATCCTGATACTGTGACTCTGGGATAAGCACTATAAATATGTTTGTGGATGTTCTCTCAGGCTTTTTTCTTTATTTTTTTCTTATAATCTTTTTATTGTTTATGCTATTCCAGTTGTTCTAATTTTTCTCCCTTTGCCCACCTCTTCTCAGCTGCCCCTTCCCACAGTCAATTCTCACACCGTTGTTCATGTCCATGGGTGATGCCTGTACATTCTTCGACTAACCTCTTCCCATTCTTTGAACCAGTTGCAGCTTCCCTCCCCGCTTTTATACCTGTCCATCTCTGTTCCTTGTTTCTGTGCCTCTGATTCTGTTTTGCTTGTAAGTTTATTTTCTTCCTTAGGTTCCAGTTATAAGTGAGATCATATGGCATATGTCTTTCATTGCCTGGCTAATTTCACTTGGCATAATAGTCTCCAGTTCATCCATGCTGATACGAAACATAGGAGTTCCTTCTTTTACTGCTGTGCAGTATTCCATTGCGCAAATGTACTACAGCTTTTTTTTTTCAAAAAATTGACTCTTTTTGTTGTTGTTCTGTTACAGCGTTTCCGTCTTTTTCCCTATTGCTGTCCCCTCCTCCTCCCTCCAATGTCCCTGCCCATGAGTCCTCTATTCATGTTCCTATGCTTGCCCCTTTCCCGTGCTTTCCCCCTTCCCCCTATCCCTTCTTGTCACCCTCAGTTCTTTATTTCCAAGTCTCTGGTTCTATTTTGCTCACTTGTTTGTTTTGTTGATTTAGGTTCCACTTATAGGTAAGATCATATGATATTTGTCTTTCACCACAGCTTTTTTATCCACTCATGTGCTGAATGACCCTTAGGCTGCTTCCAAATCTTGGCTGTTATAAATAACACTGCTATTAACATAGGGGTACATATTTCTTTTGAATTGGTGTTTCTGGATTCTTTGGATATATTCCCTGAAGTGGAATTGCTGGATGAAAAGGCAGTTCCATTTTTAGTTTTGTGAGGAAACTCCATGCCACTTTGCACAGTGGCTGCACAAATCTGCATTTGCACCAACAGTGCACTAGGGTTCCCTTTTCTCTACATCCTCTCCAGTACTTGTTGTTTGTTAACTTAATTGATAATAGCCATTTGGCAGGTGTAAGATGGTATCTCATTGTGGTTTTAATGTACATCTCTCTGATTGCTAGTCATGTTGAACATTTTTTTCATATGTCTCTTGGCCTTCTGTATGTCCTCCTTGGAGAAGCATCTATTCAGGTCCTTTGCCGGTTTTTTTAAATTGAATTGTTTCTTTCTGGTGTTGAGTTGTATGAGAAATTGAGGAAGATACAAGTAAGTAGAAGAATATACTGTATTCATGGATTAGAAGAATTAACATCATTGAAATGTCCATACTACCCAAAGCAATCTATAGATTCATCGCAATTCCTATTAAAATACTAATGGCATATTTCACAGATGTAGAACAAATATTCCAAAAATGTATATGGAACTAAAAAAGACTACAAATAGCCTAAGCAATCTTGTGAAAGAAGAACAAAGTTGGGAAAATCACAATACCTGATATCAAACTGTAATATAAGATCTCTGTAATCAAAACATTATGTTACAGGAATAAGAACAGACATATAAATCAATGGAACAGAGAGTAGTACCAATGTATACTATACACTAGACTAAACCCAAAATGGATAAAAGACTTAAACATGTCATGATACCATAAAAATTCTAGAGGAAAACATAGGCAGCAAAATTTCAGATATTTTGCATAGCAGTATTTTTGCTGATATATCTCCTAAGGCAAGGGAAACAAAGGAAAAAATAAGCAAGTGGGACTATGTGAAATTAAAAAGCTTCTGCACAGCTAAAGAAACCATCACCAAAATGAAAAGGGAACCCAAAATATGAGAGAACTAATTACCAATGATACATTGGACAAGGGTTTAATCTCCAAAATATATAATTTTTCTTTTATAAATTTTATTTTTCAATTACAGTTTACATTCAATATTAGTTTGTATTAGTTTCAGGTGTATAGCGTAGTGGTTAGACAATCATATACTTTTCAAAGTGTTCCCCCCGATATTTCCAGTACACACCTGGTACCATCAGCCTGCTCTTTCCATATATTTGTATGTTTTAATCCTTCTTTGACTATCAAGGAGATAAAATGGTCTCTCTCTTCTTTATTCCCCAAAGGAGAGATCTTTAATATGACTAATAATATTAGTAACACTGCCTCAAAAATAAATTAACAAGGAGACAAACACTATGCTTACTTTTCAGTAATTAATCTTACTAATAAAAAGTTAGCAAATTGTTTGCAATTTTGTCCATCATGTCTCTTGTGTCTTTAAACAAGTTGGCTCAGGAAAATAATGGGTATATTTTTCTTTTAAATAATAAAAAAAATCTGGGGAAATGTATTATACTTGTCACGAGAGTTTAATGAAGAGTGAAAAGAATTATTTGAGTGTTGTTACCAACTCAGATTTTGTAGCTGTGCCAAGTCACACAAGTCTTTGGGAACATGCGTGGTGCTCTAGCTCAGGCTCACAGTGTCCAGGGCCGTGTTGGGTGGTGCAGCCGAGCTGTGTGGGGGCATCTGTGAGCATGAAATGGATACTGATTGAATGTCAAACAAAAAATGTTCTGAAATCTGAAATGTATTTATAAAGTAAACATGAATACATTTTGTTTTTTAAGTTTTGTTACTTTCTCTTTGTTCTGGTTTCTTCCCCCAATTTTTAACTTTCTTAATTTTTTCTTATATTGTTTATAGAAATGCAAGATATACCAAATTCTTTCTGGAAAAAGGCAGATCGTGTGTGTGTGTGTGTGTGTGTGTGTGTGTGTGTGTGTGTGTGTGTGTACACAAAACCTATAGTCATAGTCCTGCAGAGTGGAGACATAGTAAGTTTCCTTGAACTAACAGGTGACTGGTGAGAAAATAAAATTTATGAAAATAGTAGGCAGAAAGGTAGGTATTTGAACTTATTCTTGTCTTGATGTTTTCTCTCATTTCTTTCCAAATTTGAGACTTAGCTTGGGTCTCTGTGTACCATATTATTGACTGTTAATGCAGAGTCTTGTTATCCAGGGTTAAATTTAGGAAAACAAACAAAACTCCCCACTTAACTCTTTACTTGGGAACAAATAAAAAGTAAAAAGTTTGATAATGACAGTCATTTGTAATTTATGATTGTAATTAAAAAGTACACTTGCTTGTCCCTGTTACAATTGATTTTTTTGAGCAAATCTAACATATTTTTAGTATAATTAATAGAAGCCATAAATCTTTGCAAGCTGTTTCTGTTAACAGCACAGTAATATAGGAACATGAGGTTTCAAGATGACATCCTGTTAGATATTTAGCTAAAAATTTCTTGCACCATTTAATAAATGTGCCAAATGAAGTCCACCCACAGTACATTGAAAACAAAAGCTATCAAAAGTTTACTTAGTTTCCCAATACTTCATGTAGTGAAGTCACACTTTTCCATAATAGTTATTATTATTTTATTGCATTCATTAGCTTAAATAGGAATTAGATATTATACCAGTGCTTCTGTCTTTTAATCTAGATTTTATTTAATGCATCTTATGTATTTGAATTTCCTGGTACCGTTATTTTATATAGTACTATGTATATGTGTGTATACATTTAAGTATTAAGTTAGCCAAAAAGTTCAGTTAGTTTTTTCCGTACCATGGCTCTAGTAGTGCTTGGTTGGCTTTAACTTCATTTGAAACCATTTTGGTAGATTGTATTGTGACTCCTGTCATATCGGTATGCCTTTAAAAAAAACGACATCAAAATTGTTGAATTTTTGTGCAGCCATTTTAAGGGTGAAGATATTTTTGGTGTATTATGCTTTATTATTTCAAGAAAGGTAAAAATGCAACTGAAACAAAAAAAGATTTGTGCAGTGTATGTAGAAGGTGCTATGACTGATCGAATGTGTCAAAAGTGGTTTACAAAGTTTCTTGGTACTATTGACATTTTGCCCAAATAATTTTTTGCTGTGGGGCTGTCTTATGTATTGGAAGATGTTTAGCAGCACCCCTGGATTGTACCCACTAAAAGCCAACAGTGAGAGATAGCCGACAAACTCAAAATATCACAATCAATAAAGACATTTGTGAAAATGAAAAATGTGTCTCTTATTTTACGAAGGAATGTAACAGACTTTTTGGCCAACCGAAAATATTTTCTTTTAATTGGATTTTATTAATAAATGGATATTTGTTGTTTTTAGAAGTTGCATTTTTCAAAAAATGCTATAATAGCTCTTTTATTGAAAATCTTAAAGATATAAACCTCAAATATTTTAAGATAGTGTTTCACATCAATAAGAAATAGAGTATAACTAGGCATTTATACCATTGAAATAACACTGCCTCCTTCACACCACTATCAAGATATTTCTCTTTCACTTGTCTGAGGAATTAGGAGTTTATAAGGTAGATTTAATATAATTCTGAGAAGATATAGTAGTAATATCTACTCTCTTAAAGTCTGAAAACATTTCTTACTTAAAAGTAAAAACAGCTCCAACAAAGATGAGCTTACGGGATACAGATAGTGAATTTTCACCAGCTCTGAATATCTAGTGGTCCATACTGGTTCTTTAGTCATTAAATGCCAATGGTCCAGGGAGACCACAGATATGTGTGAATTAACAATTAAGCATCTTCTGTATCAGGTGCTAAATTTTACCATGTATTGTTCTTAGCATAACTTGACCTCACAGAAGATAATAATCACTAGTGCAAGACCCTTTTGAGTCAGATGTTTTCAGTTGAGCATTGTTTTTTTGTATAATTTTCTCACATTTTGGGGATTATGATTATTCAAAAATGTCTTCTTCATTGAGAGTAAGTAGGCCCTTTCTTTGGCCCTGACCTTCTTTCCCAGACTTGTCTTCTGCTACTTCTCCATTTCTTCCTTTCACACCAGCCATGTAAAATCATCTTTGGTTTCCCAAATGCACTGCATTTATTTATGACTCTAAGAAACTGCTTCGATATTTGTCTATATTATCCTGTTTTAGTCTTTCTGCCAAAATACTACGCGTCCTCCAAACTTCTTCTCAAGTTATTACCACTGATTTTTTACTTTCTTTGGTAGAATTCATTGCCTTCTTCTTACTGAATATATACTATTATATAATAACTCCTTAATACTTAACATGTTAAGTCATAATTATGTGCTATCATTTAAGCACTCATAAGCCAAAACTTTCAAGTATAGTAATCTTTATGGTAAAGATACCATTTATCTCAGTATCCTAGGCAGTAACGAAGGAGAGACATCAGGAAACTTTGCTTGTATGTAGCTGAGATTCTTTAAAGAACTGTGAATTCAGGAGAGCCAGTATCTCTAGTGTGCATGCCATTGGTATTGACTCCAGTCAAAATGAACAGTATTCAATCCTTGATATATCTACTGTACAAATGAAGAGCTATGCACATTCCTAGAGCTATTCTAGCCCTTGCTTGTGAATGACAAGCAGTCACTCACCTGTGAGTCAATTCTACTTTTTTAGACACAATATGTATCATCATTTATTATCACTGACACCCAAGGGTGCTTACATTGGTTTTAAAGTGCATTCTACGACAGGAAGAAGGCTATTACATGTGACCAAGTCAGGTTTGGTGTTAGGGGATTGTATTTGGGGGCATGCTTTTGAGTTTGAGTAGTTGTTTGAGAAATTGAGCTTCAGGAAGAACCTAGAAAGAGGGTATTGAATTAAACTGGAAGAGTTCAGCATCAGTTCAACTGGATCTGGCTAAAGGTCTATATGTTCAATGCTTCTTATTTTTAATTATCACAATCAGTTCTTTTAAATTTGAATTTCTAGGTTAAAGTCACTACTTAATACTATTTGACCCTGTGTGTTTCATCTCAAAGTTGTTTTGATAAATAGATGATATTACAAGGCTGGACTTGGGTTATTCTGTAAAATCAACAACTCAGCTGTCCAAAATTTGTTTCTCCTTTGCCCAGAAATTTGTGCGACTTCAGCCAAGTCCCAACTGGAAGAGAATGGAACGTATGCTCGTTAGTGGTCAACTAGCTCTTTAGACTGCAGTCTGTAGAGTTAGAATGTTTATATTGTGAATACAGAGTTCAGATTTAAAGTGTGATTTAGGGTATATCCTATACCTGAACTGAAATTCTGTGACATGTAATGTAAATGAGGTTTTTAGTGCAATTTTGTTTTTTCTCAAGGCTCAAGGAATAGCATCTTTTTCATTACTCTCAGACTTAGCGCTTTGGCCAACTAAACTACCCTTATGAATTTGTTCTTTAGAAATTCTTAAAATAATCTCCAATTAAATTACTTGGAAAAATTCCACCCCTCTCTCATTCTTTCTCCTCTTACTTTCATTTTCCTTAAATTATTCTGTTTGATTTTGATTGCAATCAAGCAGTTATGTTTTGAAAATTAAAGCAGGCCTGCCAATAAAGAACCACCTTGGATCAGTGTGTAGAAGACCTGAAGTCCAAATGAGGCGGAGTGAATGAAGTTTGCCTGCTGAAGAGTGGCGGCGTGTCTTCCTTTAAAGAAGCTCACCTGGCCACAAAGCCGTGGTAAAATAGACGTTGATTGTAACTGTTGTGATGCCTAGGTCTTAATTCTTGGAACTTGTATGGTACCTTAATAGGCAAAGGAACGTTAAGTTTGCCGATGGAATTAATGTTAGTAATCAGCTGACCCCAAGATAAGGAGAGTATTCTGGATCATCATGGTGAGTCTACTGTAATCACAAGGGATTTTAAATGGGAGGCAGAAGTGTTAGCATAGAAGTGGTGTTGGATGAGGAAGATTAACTGGCCTTTGCTGGCTTTGGAGCTAGCAGGAGGCCGCAAGCTAAGAGATGTGGGCACTCTCTAGCACCCATAAAGGGCAAGAAAACAGTTTCTCCCCTAGAGCCCCAGGAAAGTAATGCAGCTCCGCTGACATCTTGACGTAACCAGTGAGACCCACATGGGGCTTTGGATGCCTAGGATGGTGAGTTAATAAATTTGTGTTTGTTCTGGCAATTAATAACAATATCAAAAGAAAACTTAATTGTATCCAGATTATCTTATTGTTTGGTCTTGAATTTATTAAGTTCTGATGTAAATCTGTAGTAGTATTTCCTTTCTTATTATTCATGTGCCTTTGTGACCCCGGCTCTTACACTGAAAAAAACATTTTCAAAGTTCCTTTGAATAATGCATTTGTTTGAAAACATCCCTTACGTTCATACCTAGTGCCAGTCGTGGGGAACACAGAAACTTTGTTGGGTTTGGGTCTGTGTGAGAGTAGGAAAAAGCAGCTATAGGCTTTAAAGGTAGAAATAAAATCTCTAGGAATAGAAAGATAGGAAAAATTGGTAAGGGTGTTGTCCATAAATGGAAAAGACTGAAGCATGTAAAACTGCATACTACCCATCCCTCCGATAAGTCTGCCCCACACCTGTGGTTTAGGGTATAGCATACACCCCTAAGTGTATTCTCCAGATAAAATATCCTGGAAAGCATCATCAACCTCTGAAACAAGGCCTATTATTTCCAAAAAGCCCATGCTTCTATCACCCTGCATATCTCTTATGTAGTATTAATGACTATTCCTTTAAAAAAAATTTTGAGCTGTTTTTTAGCATAGCTTAAGGGAAGGCTATATCTGTTTCAGACACTTGACCATCTGGTTTCTATTATGAGCCTTTATAAAATTAATTCCAGCTCACTATGACTGTATAATATCTATACACCCTTAAGTATGGCTATATTCAGTTTGTGGAAATCAGTGCTCATAACTCCAGAAATCCTTTGTCACCAATGACCAGTCATTATTCATTGACTGCAGCACATGATTTCTATTGTTTCCAATGTGATTTCCTTTCAAGAACTTTCTCAATTTACACTTCCGAAATTGGCAAATGCACACTTGAAATTGCAGCTAGCCACCATGAGACTTCAGCAACATTCATTGCAATCTACAAATGTTGTAACAGGTTGTGTGGGCACAGTTCAGGAATCAGAGGAATGTGTCAAGTCTCTCAATCAAACGGAAGCATGACTATAGTGATTTCTTAGGTGGCAGACATGCCAAGGCATCCAAGTATCAGGATGCCATCCAAGCCAGGTTTCTGGGAAGGAACAGCCCCTGCTAGGAACTCACTGTCGTCTACAGAAATCAGATTGTGTTCTGAACTCCATGTTCTAGTTTTCAAGTCACAAATAGCTTATGGTGACAGTAAATTGCTACTCTTGGCACCATCTTTGCAACATTGTTAATTTACATAACTAGAATTAGGTTGGAGAATTTTCATATTTTCTTCCATTTTTTCTCATGTTTCTTCAGAGTCAGGAGACAAGTCAGAAAATAACTGCAATTACACTTACTGTTTATTATTCTGTCCCAGGATTCATGAAAACTCTAGCTACAGTAGCTTATTGCTTTAAATGTACAAGATGTGGACATTCAATGTTTATCAGTTAAAAGTTGTACTTATCTGACCCGGCTGGTGTGGCTCAGTGGATTGCGTGCTGGCCTGCAAATCAAAGGGTTAAATTCCCAGTCAGGGCACATGACTGGGTTGCTGGCCAGGTCCCCAGTTGGGGACATATAAGAGGCAACCACACATTAATGTTTTTCTCCCTCCTTTCCTCTCTCTCTTTAAAAATAAATAAAGTCTTAAAAAAAAAAAAGGTGTACTTATCCAAAGGGCAGAGAGGATGAATTTAGTTTCTTGAAAGCACTTGTTTGGTTGGTAGGTTGATTGGTTCATTTAGCACAGCTGCTCCTCACAATGTAAAGGCTAACCAAAATAAATTCCTGGCAATAATATTTTTTTCCTCAAAATAATCCTTTGTCATTGAAATTCTTATTCTGGATAATCTTGATTTCATATTTCATACACTTATATACCACTTAGAATTTCCTATAGAGCTTTCACATTATTTATATTTTAGTGTATATCAACTCAGTAAGAATCACTTGTATTTAAAAAAAAAATTCCTAGGCTCCTCACTGGAAATTCTGATTCAGTAGGTATAAAACATGGCCCAAGAATCTCTTTTACCATTTACTCAGGTGATCTTTGTGAATAACTACATTGTCTAAAGACTCTTCTTCAAAAGGATGATGGTTATTATTCTATGGATTGATGAAGAAATTGAGGCCAAAAAAATCAGTAACTTCCTATCATCTCAGGCCAGGCAGAATCTGGTTTCACGTGCTCTTCCCTGAGTTGATGTCATGTGCTCTGTGTGGGTGTGTGCTCTGCAGGAGGATAATGAAGATAGCTTCTCTTCTAGATGTTTTCTCATACCTGGTTTTTCAAATGTAACATGTGTGGAATCTATTACAAGGTATCACAGCACTAGTTGTTATAAATGGATATATGAATACACTTTTTCACCAAAGAATGATTATTTCTATAATAAAGGAGAGAATGAGTCCTATGAGAAATTCATGATAAAAATGTGGTTTATTCTCTATCCCACTGGTGTATCTTTTATGTATCTTGTAGCATTAGAGAATACAGCTTCCAAAACAGTTTGGTTATTTCAGTTGCCGTGAGCTTAATGTGACCGACACAAAAAAATTGTCAGCTGGTATGATTCCCTTCAAAATATGAAGACTACAGCTGGCTTCTTATTTTTGTCCATCCTGAAGACACTGTGGCTAGCCTAATTTGTACCGGCCCACTGGATCATGCCTAATTGAGTTAATGAAGCTCTTCTGTAACAAGAACCCTCTAAAGGAAAATAAAAACACAGACTGAAATTTCAGAATGCAAATTAGCCTAGCTTTGCTGGCTTTCACTACTATGGGTAGAAGAAACAGTAAAAGAAAGTCCTTAAATTAAGGACAATTACACCACATAGTCAAAGATCAGGTTTACCTCAAACTGTCACGGGGGAGCCATGTGTGTCCTGGGGAGATTAGCCCACTCACTGGTCGATTGTTGGCACTTGACCCTGCCTGGGATGCAAAAAGCTGTTATTTGCTGCTTAATTCTAGTGACTTGATTATTTCAAGTGTCTGTTGATGTCTTTGAGGGTTTATGGTTTTCATATCATCAATGAAACACATATATTGAGAATTATTTGCCTCAGTGGAGATTTTTATTTATGGATCTTTGTTTAAGTTTGGCCCCTTCCCGCTAAGTGGTTTGTTACTTTCTTCTAACACATGTTTCAGATTTCTTGGTTACTTGGCAGTAAGGACCACATTCAGCTTTCCAGGGCCATTGAGGTCAAGGTATTTCAAACTAACAGTGCCTTTATTTTTCTTCAGGGATATAAGAGAACTTTCAGTCTATTAAATTTAATTTGATTCCCCTCTCATTTAGTTTTCCATTAAACTTTATACGATGAGGAGACGATAAGGGATATGAAAATATAAAGATTATATTTTACTAGCTTTACTCAAATTATTTTTAATTATATAATTTCATATTTCACAAATATGTGTAACTAAAACAGTGGCAAAAGCCAATATGAGTCTATTCTCTTCCTGGATGTGGAAACAAAGTCAGTGAAATTTGAAAAATCTTGGCCTTACTATAAAGTCTGCTTTTATTTTTTTAATTGTTTAGAAGTGAACCTAGTATCATCTGCACCTGGTTCCTGTGCTTTAATTATTTGTAATGTTGGTTGTTTGTAACATGAAATGAAAACAAACTCGTCTCTTAGTATCCTGTAGTCTTAGTTTCTTTATAGATAATGTGAAGAGTTTGGACAAGATGACCTCTTTGAACTCTATGTCTAAGACTTTACATTTTAAAATACTCTGTTAATATAAAATATTATAGTCCATATTGGGTCTAGCACTACTATGGACAAATATGTTGGAGGCAGGAGAAACCCAATGGCTAGGCGCACTTCAGGGTGGACGCGGCCTGCCTGCTGTCGTGAGGAAGGGCCATGAGGTGGCTTCTCCTGGTTTACCCACTTCGCTAGCTCTCTGAAAAGTCATGCCATGTCTCAGGTTCTCACTTTTTTGAACACTTAAGCTGGAATGATTTAACGAAGTCAGCCTATTAAGTTCCCTTGCTTTTTGGAGGACAACTGCGTTCAATCCCAGTCTGGAAGAGGTGGCCCACCACAGAGAACGGGAAGGGTTGAGTCTGAAATGGGCGGTGCCCACTGCCAGTGCCGTGCAACGTAGGAGGGGAGTAAATGCGGGCTGGAGGGGACTCACTGAAGGAGAACCAACACTGTTTGCATGATCTGTTCTTTATAATCCACAGGACATGATAAATTATTTTAAAAGGTAATGCCTATTAATGTTATATCGCCAACTTGTTTATGAATGTAATTGTTTACAATAAAATTTCATTCCCCGTTTGATGGATGGAGAAACCGTGGCATAGAGAAGATAGGTAGATGTGGTATAACGGGATTTATACGAGCTTTCTTGCTTATGGAATGAGGATATGGCTGACCCCACAGAGCTGTTGAAAAGTATAATGAAATAACGCTGGCAAAGAACTGTGGAGTGCTTGGCACATTGCAAGCATTTAATCAATGGAATTAGAATTTTCACTTACTGAGGTAACTTTTGAAAATGACAAAAATCCATGTGCTTTTAACAGACTATATACATTTCATTCAAGCAAGTAAAGAGTATCATGAAAATTGACCTGTCTATGTAAGGACTGTTTTCAGCGTAGGGTGATGGATGTGGTGCATAGGAATCATGCACACAAAACCACTGACATGATTCAAAATGAAATTAAATCCCACCAGTCCCATAACATATCAGTGATATCCAGCCTCTGCCTTTATGTCTAGGCGTTCATTTCTAGGACTCTCCAGCCCCAAGAGAAAATCTTATCCATGTGGCTTGAAAGACCAGTAATAGAGTGACTGCTGTTTAGTGAAATTCAGTGATGAAACCTTGCTGGAGCCACAGCAGCAAAAACTGACTCAGGAGAGTGAAACTCGTTCACTGTGCAGCCCCAGAATTCCCTGTGATTTCTAAAGCATCATCAAGCACCTTTTACTTGGTTTCCCTTTTGTCACCCTACAGTTAAACTTATAAAAAGTCATTGCTCTAGAGTTGACTACCTCTGTTTCTTGTTTTGTGATCCATGTTGAGTATTTCACATGACAAGCATTTTCTATTCATTTAAGCCCCGCAGTACTGAATGGCTTTATTATTTGAAACGGTGTGATATTTGTTATATTTGCACACAACTTACTAGTTAATGCTGAGGGTAGATCCCTGAAACTGAGTCTCTTATTTGTAAATATCAGGGAAAAAAATCCAAAATCAGTAAAATATGTGAGGAAGCCCTAGTGCATGAATGATAGAAATAACATCCTCTTTCTTAGCAATGATAGAAGGCAGTATAATTTTCACTGAGTTCCAGAATACCAACATTTTGACAGAGTGTTGTAATCAATGATAACATGATTGAGAAAAGTCTAGGATTTTTTTGGGGGGTGGGGTGGGGACAGTAACTGAACAAAAGAATCAAGGACTACCACACCGACGTGTACTCTACACTCTTTTCTATTCAACATAGTGGTCCAGGGATCGGTTGCAGGATGTAACCAAAGGACGTTGTTTATAGAAAAGTATTCATTTTCTTACAGATATGATGCATAAATAGTTAAATCAATCTTGTGTTTGGGTATAGAAAATATATTTGCTATGGAGGTGCTAGTGGAAAATGAACTTTACTTTCTAAATTTGAAATTAAGAAAGTACAGAAAATAATACAATGGACAGAAATCTATTAAACCCTTCTGTAGTGTCATACTTCAGATTTAAAGAAGCAAAGCAAAGCATAGTTTGTCCATTCTCTTCCTTTTTTCCCTTCTCCTACCTCCCTCGTCAGAGAAAAAAGGTATCCCGATTTCAGAATATATTATCTCTGTGAAAGTTTGTATTCCTAATATATACACGTCTCTTAAATAGTAGACACCATAGTTTTTCAGGTTTTCAAACTTTACATAAATTGGTATTATAATTTATATAAATGGTATTATTCTTCCACCTAGTTTGCTCAATGTTACTTTTTTATAAAATATCCACAAAAAATAAACAGGATTTAAAGAACCCAATATTATGGAAATATAGATATCAAATTTGTAAAAAGAAAATTATCCATGTTGGCACCTGTACTCTAGATCAGTGATTTTTAACCAGTGTGCTGCAAGAATTTTTAAAACATGCAGTACTTGACTATTTAGTTAGGGACAGTGACCTCTTTTTCCCTTTGATTCTCAAATAAAAACATGACAATACCCAACACAACAATAGCCATCTGGTATGAATGAATCAAAATTATACCTATTATTTTGTCTAATCAGCAAAAAAATAATTTTACTGTGTCACAGAATTTTAGTAGTTGATGTTGTGCTATGAGATGAAAAAGGTTGAATAATTGCTGGTAGTTTCTGACTGTTTCCAGTTCCAATCAGTTCTGTAGTTGATATGTTCTTAAGTGTCTCTTTACTTAGATAAGGGAGAAATTCTCCAGAGGCTGACCTATTCCACTTATGGAATCAAATTGTAAAACAAATAAGATGAATAAGAGCCCATCAACTTTATTGGATATTGACAAATTTGTCTCTAATTGTTATCTCAACTTGTATTTCCACCAGTTATAAAGAAGATTTATCTTTTCTACGTGTCCTTGACAAATTTTGGTTTGTCAGAATTTTAAATTTGCCAGTCTTATAGATATGAAATGATATCTCATTGTTAATTTTTTTTCCTGGTTCAGAATATAGCTGAACAGTCCTCATTGGCTTATCCTTAATTTGTTTCATCTTTTATATATTGCCAGTTATTATCCTTTTTTATTTTTTTCCTGTTGTTTTCTTTTTTCATGTCCACTGCTACTGGTAACACTTTTACCTTAAGCATTTGTCATATTTCGTATATTTTTGTCACTATGTTACCAGGACACATTTGCTTAAAATAGAAATGTGTTTTTCCCTATACAGTGATTGTCTTGTTGCAAATTTCTGGAATTGCTTAGGAGCTTTGTTGTAATCCCCCCAAACACTGATAAAAATTGTTCCTGACTACCGCACAAGTGTGAAATTTGATCACGTTCCCACCTTGTTTTCGCATGTCTGATGATTTGCCAGTGGAATGATGAGCAAACCATTAGTGTGGCCTCTGGGCCCCCATCCACGTCCGCAGCAGTTTCTCCCATTCTGAACACTGTCCAGTCTCAGTAAATGCCTTGGGTTCCTCTCCACACGTATGTCCACACAGTGTTCCTTCCATTTAATTTTCTAGTCTTTTCACCATCTGACAAGTCTTTCTTGTCTATTACCATCCAACTCTTTGAAACTCCTTTTTGAAACTGTTCTCATTTTCTTTAGTCTGTCTTACGCATAAAAAACTAAGGAAACTAAAGAAACTAAAACGAAAAGATAGGAGACCATAAAGAAACTAAAACTAAAAGATAGGAGACCAGGGTCACCATTCCTTTTTATTTCAGGTTACTTGACCAGTTACAAATAATAAAAGGTAGCACAGGAACCAGCTACAGATTATGATACTCTGTTCACTTCTAAACAATTAAAACAATAAAATCAGACTTTATATCTCAATAGTAATATCAAGATGTTTTTAATTTCGCTGATTTCATTTCAACATCCAGGAAGAGAATAAACTTCCAATAAGTTCCCAACAATAGCGAAGCTGTGCTCTGGGACCCTCTTTTACAACCATTGAAATTGAATGAAAGCAGAAAGATAAAGGCATATTGAAGGTGATTCCAGAACAGAGACAGCAGATCCTCAACTGCTTGGGGAAGTTATGGGAAGCATTTAAAAGGAAGTAACACTTGAGCCAAGACTTGAGAGATCCCTTAAGAGTCCAGGCAGACAGAAGTTAAAGGTGTTCCAGGCAGAGAGAGCATATACTAATGCAATGCGGTTTACTCGCTGAACTCTAATGTAGTCCATTTTCAGAGGTACAAGCCATATTGGCAAAAGTAGAAAAATGGAAGCTGGAGAGTTTGGGGTATCCTTTGAAGAACGATTTGAATCAGGAAACCCCTAGTAAAATATTTGCCTTTTTAAAGGTTGATTCTGATTGTAGAGCAGAGGAAGAATGGGTTAGATGAGTTCAGTACTGAAGTAAAAATAGACAATAAATTTGAGGGTTTGGACTATTCTAGTGACAGAGGGTGGGATGAAGAGAAGAGCGATATGGAGAGACTCAAAGGGTAGTGTCCATGGCAGTGGGGTGTTACCAATGAGGAAGAAAACTCACTGGAGGCACTTTCTGGATTGTTTCCTTGGAGGTGTGGAATGTATTGAGATTGGGCCTACAGAGAATAGAACATATATGTGGAGATTTAATAGTGGGAAATCATTTATTCTGTGTTTCACTGTGAATTGTGCATTTAGATAAAGGTGGGAGTATGAAAATACAGATTATTTTGTTTCTGTATTAGCCTTGCTATAAATAGATGTTGATATACCTAATACACAAATATCTGTATACTTGCACCTATATAGACATGAAAGCAGAACCACATATAACCTCAATTTAATTATTATGGCCTCAATCTAAAGAATTATGTTTGTTTTGACTTTATGATATTACTTATGAAACAACTAAATTCTGAAATTTTAGAGAGCTTTGGAAAAGACATAAAGTGTAGTAACTAATCATTAAAAATTCAAATCATGACCATAAAGCAATCTTCATTCCTCCTACAAATATCAGTATGAGTTTGTCTTGGAAGCTTGCCTGAAATGTAGAATTATTATTCCAATAAGTTGGAAATGGCACTATAACAAAACTTAATATCATGTTTTTATAGTTATTATAGGTATTGACATTTTTTACAAACATGATAGAATCAGGAATCACTGTTGGTATTACATACCAACAGTTGGTTGAAAAGTGTGCACATTAATATTTAAGAGGAAAGAAAAAAGCCTGCAATAATCTCCCAACATTTCGGGATTTGGTATTAGAAGCATAGATAAATAATTTGTGCAAATATTATCTTCCTCCAAGCCACATGCATACTAAATACTATCCATTACAACATTTGGGGATTTAAAAGCTGTTAGGGATATCTCATTTGTAAATATAAGCTGACCCAAGTCGCTTCTCTGCAGCACCTTTCCTGTTTAGAGCATCTAAGCCCAGAGCTCAGCCCTGAGAGGAAGCGTGACTGACTGTGCTCTGCACAGTGTTTAGCAAACAGTAGCATTAAAGAAATTTTAGTTAATGTATTTGTAACTTAGAATCACTACATTCATTGCAACCATTTGCCACTTGTATTTACAACTTAAACTCATTTTGAAAAACTGAACAGTTTTTTTCTTTCTGAATTACTCTTGAGCAAAACATGTTTTTACTTGTTTTATTTTCATGAACATTTTGTGGACTTGAACACTTCACTGATGCACACACACAAAAGAGAAGTCTCTCCCCCAGCCACATTTTTACAGACATCAGCCCACGGTAACATCATCTGTTAAAGGCAGTTAGGGTGGGATGCTTGGTAGCCTGTAATTTCTTTTGAGGAATGGAGAGAGAGCAGCAGAGAAAAACTGATCATCAGTATATGAATATGCATATTGGTTGCGCCATATAAAACTACGTACTGTGTTTGCTCTACCATTAGAATTGAGTCACTGCTTTTTCTATGAAAACTTGAGATAAGGTTCTGGGGAGTGAGGAGAAATTCTGTGAGTATTTCAGAACTCGAGTGCGTTTGTTCTGAAGACTGAAGTTAGTCAGGCCCTGCCAGAAGTATACAAATTTATAATCACCTCTCTTTCTCTCTCTCTCATTCAGTCTGAGTTACCTTCAGGGAGACCCTCACTCATTCTCAGTAAATGAGTCACATAGTATAAGCACCAACTTTAATAGCTTATTACTGAATTAAAAATCAGTTCTACCTCTTTGCAGTCTCAACTGCCGAGCAGGTATTCTCAGAGCATGGTAACAGTTCTATAAGCCTTTGGTTGAGATGTGGTCTCTTCACTTCACTGTAGTAAAATAGATGACCTGATTATCCCTATGGCATTGTTGCCAAGGTTGGATTAATTTGCATTTGCTTGTCTTTATAGAGTATTGATTTTGTAATTAACAAAGGTACTTTTCTCTCATGGGCATTCACGTTCTTCCTTTTTAAGTTTATTTTTAAATCTGTGTCTACTTGTGGAAATCAACATACCACTTCAGTTATAAGTTTGGAGTTCAGTAGTGAGTCATTTAAATGAGATCAGCAATTAATTGAGTTTCACTAGCTCTGGGGAAAGAATGAAAGTCTGGCTAAAGGTGGATATTTGTTTCACTGAGTAGAGAAAAATGGAATGAACCCCCCTGGGAAACTGCCTTGTACACCAAATATAATAACAAAATATCCACAGTGTTTAAGAAAAATATTTATTCTCTCAAAATAATAATTTTACCTTCCTTCTGCTATATAAAAACACCTAATACTTTGAGTATTTCCTAGATGCTCTAAAAATGCTGAAACTATAATGCTTCCATGGTCATTTTACTATTTAATACCACTTGGTATTATTTAATTCCTTATTTAATAATATTAAGGCAATTTTTAGGTCTTGCTAAATATTATCATCATTAATTAAAATGTCCTTGTAAATCTATTGGAGGAGGAAGCACTATTATAACAGCTTTAAAAATAGAAAATGTCCAAATTGAAACCTTTAAAGTGACTTTTAATTTTTTCAAAATGCGGCCATCTTGATTCACAATGCCAATAGAGTGTTCATTATTTTAGCTTACTATCAGTTATTAATATTTTGATGATGATGATTTTGGCAGTTTTAACCAGCAACTACCGTTTTCTTTCAGTCTTCTCTTGAGATTGATTGAGGCAGGTTTCAGTCAGAAAGACTAAAAGATGAATGGTATAGCATGTCCTTGGCCGTATCAGTAGCTATAACTAGGCCTGAGTAGGAGTTGAGATGGAATCTGAAGCAGTAATAGACTCTGAAAAAAATGGTTGCGCTGAGGAGGACTGGAGCAGTTTTCTGGAACTGCTACTTCTGCCAGCATCTGCAAAGATAAAGATGAACGACCATATTCACCCCTAAATGAAAGTTAAAATATTCATTAGGGAAATTATTTTCTGCCACATTCATGCACACATTAATTCCAGCACACGTGAATTCTAGAATTATTCTATT
The DNA here is from genome assembly GCF_021234165.1 of Pteronotus mesoamericanus. Classification (NCBI taxonomy): domain Eukaryota; kingdom Metazoa; phylum Chordata; class Mammalia; order Chiroptera; family Mormoopidae; genus Pteronotus; species Pteronotus mesoamericanus. The sequence goes on along the minus strand of NW_026555245.1, from coordinate 24,185,063 downwards.
AGAATTGAAATATAAACAAAATGTAAACATTACCCTCATTTATATTTTAACTCTAATGTTGAACAGCAGTTACAAAGTACTCTGCAGAGGTGAAAAATGCAAAACTAAGAATAATGTTTTATAAATCCTTCTAGTAATGCTTTGTATTTAAGTGGTACAAATTATGCAATATTTTTTATTGGAGTGGGAAGCACTTTTATCCTTTCCATGTTAAAGACGGAGGATATGAAACAAAAGCAGTTTTCATGAAGGTTGGAGATATAGTTCATTGTCAAGAAAGATGGCTCCATATATTTTGAAGTGAGAAAAATGCATTTAGTCTGGCATTTAGCCATTTTTAATATTACCTGGCTGATTTCCATGGATCCAGAGCAAACTAGTTTTGGAGGGCTCCTGCATCTCAGGGTGCTGCCATTCAGGGTCTCCCCAGTTGCCTAACATTCCAGAAACTGAGCTTTCTCTTCATTCCATTAAAATAGTATGGTATTTCTAGATTATTTCTGACGATCTTCTTTGTCATTTAATTTCTTAAGTAGATTAAATCTATAATATAAATAAATATTCATGTCTTTAATCGTACCAATAGTTAAGTTGCATAAGGACAAAAAACAATTTTATACATAAGTCTAGAATTTTTGGAACATACGTTAACCTAATAATAAAAAATACCAAGGGTATTAACAACAGCAGCAGCAACAAAACAAATAATAAACCAAGGACCAACTACGTAATTTTGAGAGACTGTTCAAAATGAAAATGTGGACCCCTTGTTGAAATTTCTTTAAAAATTAGAGGTGGGAAGAGTAGAGCATTCAACCTATGAATAAACCAACTCATAGAAAAAGTTTACTATCACTAGTGATCAAAGATTCGCAAATTATTGAATCATTGCTTTATGTTTGCAAAAGAATTTTAACATTATATTAGCATTAGATTACATTTTAATATTTAATTTTAGCATTAAATTATCAACATGTTAAAATGGCAACCCCTGTTGCCATCCATTCAGGCATACCTGTGACCTTAGAAGCAGCGATACATAGGCAAGAGGCATAGAATACTCTTAGTCTTTGAGTTGGTATTTCTAGTCCCAGGAGTTTAAATTACAGAGATCATTCAAAAGGTGCCGAAGATTAAGGGACAACAGTACTTAGTATAGGGATTTTTATGATGGCAACAAATTCTAATTTAAATGTACTCAACAAGAATAATAAACTATGATATACCAATAACTGTGAATATGAACGAGATTTTAGAGTGTTAACTTTAAATGATGAAGCTTTGGAAATGCTTGTGATATATGTGAAAATACCATACAAACCAATATGGACATTATTCTGTGTTTAATAACTAATGTAAAATATATGTAAAAATGTGGAAATGATATGCAAAAAAAGAAAACTCATGTTAAATGGTGGGAATGTTGCTACATTGTCCTTTACATATTTTTCATGCCAAGGAGTGACGCATATAATTCAAGTGTTTTTGTGTGTGTGTGTCATGAATAGTTTTTATTGTTTATTATTTTTATTGTATTTTATTGTTTATGCTCTTAGAGTTGTCTCCCATTTTCACCCGTTGGCCAACCTCCACCCATCGGCCCCCACACTAGGTTTTTATCTTACCTGCTTTTGAAAGCCTCTAATGAGCATGACTCAGGTACCTCTCTGAGCAGTTACTCCATTGTAGAATTTTTTTGTCATGTCTAGTCTTAAAGTCTTTCCTTTGTAGCTTTAGAACATTACTCTTCATTGAAGCCTTTTATTACCATTTAAAAAAATATTTCCATAGTTCTTACAAATTGCTCATAATTACTTTTTCCCTAAATGAGGAGCTTTCCAGAAGTCATTTTGTATATGTAAGTGCCCATTGATCGAGGGCAGAAAGTCTCATCTCTTCACTGCTGTTGAAGTGCAAAGATCTGTATCCTCGGATCATAAACCTAGGACTTCTTATGTTAAGAGCATATCATAGCAGATTTGGGGGAGGGTTTAGTTTTGCTTTTTGTTAGGTGGAAGAGACCTTAGATCTTTCCTGACAAAGACTGAAGCAAAAATATTAAGTTCTTGGGTAAAGCCACACCTAATTTGTGGCTAATTCAAGCCAGTGTTACTGACATCTACAATTTGTCTATTATATTTCTAAAAAGGGCTCATTGAATACTACTTGTATCTACTTATAAATTACGTGATATAATATAAATTATGTTATAAATTTTGGAAAAGCACTTTGCATTGCAGTGTCAAATTTAGATTAGTGAATTTTGCTTTTAATTTTGTTATAACCCCAGAACACTGTATTTTTTTTCCATCAACTTAGGTTCTTTTGTATTTTATTCTTTCCTGTACCATAGAATAGGTCTGAACGAGACCATGACCAAGAACTATCACCGGAAACTTTCCTCTCTTGATGCTGTGGATGAGTTTTGGCTTTATGTTGATAGAATCTTATCAGAGCATGTTCTCAGAGATAATGGGCAATTTCCTCAGCTTCTAGAAGTGTTTCCTTATAGTTTCACAGGGTCTGAGGCTTTACTATAGGGAATAAATTACAACTGTTACTATGAGTTCCCTTTAAAACAAAATAAAGTAAACTAAAGGGGGAAAAAATGCCTTGTACTATCTATTTGTCAAATACTAGTTTTCTAACTCTAACTCTCTAGCTCTAAAGCTGAGGTTTTTTTAGGTTAAATTACAGTATGACTTTGCCTAATTGCTCTTTATCCACCAAATAGGTAATATCCCTCTCCTCAGCAAAGTATGTGAGGAAAAGCATTGGTTTTGAGTTAATTAATTCATCAAGATGCTTATTTTCATATGTTGATGTACAGATATTATAAGCTAAGTCCTCATGGATGACATTTATAGTATGCTACAGGCCAGATATTAGAATTCCCAGTATTTTTTTTTTCTTAAAATCTTCTTAGTTTGTTGCCATTTAGATGTCTGAAGTTGTATATTCCAGAAAGTGGAGTGAAACTGTTTACTATAAAACTTTGTTTTTGTCAGAACCAGCTGACCTCAAACTCTTGGGTTACCCTCCAGCAGAGTTAGACCGTGAAAGGTAGAGATTGTATTAGTAGGAAAGTCTTAGAAGAGAAGTTTATTGATGGCAAGAAAACATAACTTGTTTAACTTCAGTGATAAATACCAAATGGGCTTGTTGCTGAAGGTAAACATTGATAGATGGAATATGCTACAGAAACCTGTGAGGAGGACTTTGTGCATACCTGTGGGCTCTCAGCGGCAGCCTGGTGCTTTCACTGAGAGAGCTTGGTGCTTTTATGTGTTAGCCTGTGGAAACGATTCCACTTCTGAAATGCTTCAAGAGTGTTTAAATATAATGGGCTTTGTACTGCCTGCCTGGTCGGTACCCTGTAGAGCTCACTCAGCCCATTCAGCTTGAACTCTATTTTATCTAGCTCTTTATCCATTAATTTTCTTCTGACCTTGGGCAGAAAATATATGCGCTTTTGATTCTGTGGCGCTCTGTGCAGACAAAGAGGAATAGCATTACCTATCCATCACCATTATGAATGATGCAGCTTAAAACAAACACAGGTCAGAGACAGATATTTTAAGAGCAGATTTGTATCGATTTCATCACAACGCTGAGCTAAAAGGAAAAGAACTCTGAGAGTGTAAATGATGAAGCAAGTTTTGACAAATAGCCGCAGTCATGCAAGTCGACTTAAGAATGTGCCTCACGGGCAGCCATGGGTGAGAAAACAAAATTTGTTATTATTATTAAAATCCACCTCTCTTGAATGTATTTATTACCATTCTTTCCACAACATGTTGAATGGGAGCATTTTCACTTTGTCAGTGTCTCTGACTGACTCTTGAAAGCTTTTTTGTTAGAAGAAACCCAAATGTTTATTAGATCCCTTAATCTTTATTAAGTTGTTGCTTTTGAAATATGTAAACTACCTTTTAACAGTAGGAGGTGGCTTATTTGTTTTGCAGTTTGGTTTTGAGCACATCTGTTCAAGATCGTAAGTGTTTGTTTTACAGAAAACAGCATATTATTGCAGCCTAATAAATTTTGATTAGTGTATCTGTTATAACCATTATTGTAGATAATCTCAATTGACATAAAGACACATGCTATTTAATAGTCACATAATATCACGTACATAGTCTTAACCCACTTTTCTAGTCATTATGATTCTAATGAACTAGATATCTGGTATTGATGGACGGCACTTCGACCAACTGAGCACCCGGCCAGGGTTATCCTAGGCCCTTTTTATACACTAGTGCTTCCATCTCACAAAACCCAGGGTGGTAGTTATTTTATACACAAGAGAAAGATGGAGAGAGGAAGAAGAGTGAGAAGAGCAAGGAAGGGGTGAGTGAGGAAGGGACCTGGTTTAACCCTGTGTTGTCTTGGTGAAAGCAGAGAATGACTCCTCTGTGGCTCACGGCAGATCAATATCCAAGGTAATCCTCTGACTTGTGATCCAGTGTTTTTCCAGTTTTCATTACTGATCTTAACTGAAAATGAATTAATAGAAACCTGGAAAAGTCAAAGAGGCAACTTACTCCTTAGAACGTTTGTAACACTTACGACAGGAGAAACAGTGTGAGAACCTGAAAATGTAACCACAGAGACTAGTGGATCGCTTTTCTAAAGAGACTCACACTCAGTATTGAACTGAAAAGTGCCTACTAGATAAATATGAACTTGCATATTTTAAGTCACATTAAACATAAATATGGAACAAAGGCTGGTATGCACCGTTTTGTCACTATAATTCTGATCGGAATAAGCCATAATATAAGATAAAACTATTGAAATATATTGTCAGTTGGAAAGCAACAACAGTTCATTTGGCTAAATTACAAAATACTTCATAAGGCCATGTTTCAGTCTCAGGAAAATAAACTAACATTATGGACTATTCTACCTCTCAGAAAAATAGTTTTCCTCCTTTGTCCTTTCAGAATTTTCAAAAATACATATAGTTCCTTGATTTGCTTGTTCTTTGTCCTTTCAGTATCTATTCTCTAGTTATCTGCTGTCATTTCAAACATAATAACAACATTCTGGTATGGAATACAGTGAATTGTTAGGGGGAAAACCACGGTTGGCCTAATGAAGTAGTAGCTGCAGTGCAACCACAGCAACATGAGTAGATGTTATCCTCAGTTGTGCAGTCTCTTGTAAGAACCCAGGAGGTCCATCAAAATGTTGCTGGTTCAGTCCCCGGTCAGGGCACATGCTTAGATAGTGGGTTCCATCTCCAGTTGGAGCACATACGGGAGGCGACCAATTAATGTTCCTGTCTCACATCAATGTTTCTCTCATTTCTTCTCTCTCTAAAATCAATATACATATCCTTAGGTGAGGGTAAAAAAAGGGGTAGCCTAGCACATTATTTGGAATGTAACAACTGCTTAATAAATGGTAGCCACTATTCCTTCTTTTGTCTTTATCTCTTCTCCACCTGTCCCTGTGTTTTCCAACTGAGAATCCCAGGCTGGAGGGGCTACTATGTGCAAAGAAAGCTGAGGGTCAAATGCACTGTGAATCATTTGCAGAACCTGTCCTGAAAGTGTTTATATTATAGTTTGGCAGGGGGCACTATATACCGATTAACTTTTTAAGGTTAAATTTCTTACAGTGTTAGTTAATTGAACAGCACCATTGTGGGCCCAAAAGGTAATAATCTGAAATCATTTTCTTTAATACTGGTTAATTAAATTTTGTTTCCAACCTTAAACTGTGTCTGTAGGTCTCAGTGTTGACAAAGTCAATTTATTTTAGTTGTTTGCTTATATCTTATTTCTCAAAACTAAAGTAAATTTCAAAATCTGAGTTAAATCTTTAAAGTCAGTATTATTTCTTGTCAATAAGCAGAAAATTTCCTCTATGGTGGTAGTATTACATTCATTTTTTGAACACCTACTAAGGAAAGACAAAAAAATGAAACCTTAAGTGCGTTATTAAATAAAATCCCTCTCTCATAACTAAGATTTCTTTTCTATATATTCCCTAAAATAAAAATAATTTTGAAAAATAATTTTAATTTTGAAAATAATTCTCTAAAACAATAATAATTTTGAAAAATAATTTTGAAGAAGTCAAAAATATCTTCTAATTTTTAGAATATGTGCCCTAGTAACAAAAATAAAATTTAAGTATAGTGAACCTGATTTTAATGTAAGATGGCAAGTGTATAAGCCAAAGTCATGGGACATCACAAAACTGAGGTACGTATTTGTAACCATTGTTAAAATATGGATGACAGTCTAGATGGCACCACGATCAAGTACTTAAGATATTGAGAAGCTAAGAGATGAGTTATTTGTTCGGACACAAGTTTTTGAGCCAGGAAGGGCTTCTAGATCCTTGAATACCGACATGTGGGCCTTTCGTTCTCTTCCTTTCTTTCCCTCCTGTGAACACATAACGCTGTGGTGGGAGCTCCCCTCCCCTGGGGGGCTTCAGCCATACAGAGTCGCTCCTGTGGTCACAGAGCCATCCCTTTCAGAAATAACTATGTGCAGAGACAGGGTTGCTAGTTTATTGCAAAGCTACTTGGTAAACCATCTTATTCAAGTCATCACTTGAATGATGAACCGGCTTTAGAATTTGTCAGAAGTTTGACAAAGAGAAACAGCAAGATGGAAGAAATGTTACTGTCTTTATCTTAAATCATATGTGTGATTGTTGAACCTCCAGATTTGTATATAATATATTGTCACAGGGAGCGCCACACAGGGTGCTCCTCGATCTGAGGGTTACTGTCCGGAGCCAGCTGAGGACGGAACGGGGCTCTGAATCCTGCAGAGCCCATCCTGGGATTGTCACGGATGGGGGGAGTAAACACAAGTCGTCGCAAACGCTCCTCTGTTTGCCAGGAGAGGGGACATGGCGCCTCCCTCTAGTGGGGAAGGCCGTGAGCCCCCGTGTCCAAAGCCTTTTATTGAGAACCCTATGTGTATGGATACACAACAAAGCTCATCAATCAATGTCAAAAGGCTATGTTTACAGAAAACCAATAGAGATCATAGATAACAATTGGAGGAAGACAACTCAGAGTCTGTGAATAATATAAATCCCCTACCCAGCAAGAGCCGGTTATCATCACTTGAGGGAAGAACAAAGCGTATTTAGAGGAACTTACTTCTAGGCCTGGTTGTCCCTGGGAACTGCCCGATCCAGTTTAGGGCTGTACCTGCCTTTAGTATTGTTTCAAGCCTGAGCCAGGCGGGCAGAGCAGAGCCACCAAAAGATAAGGAGACATCTTTCAGACAGAATGAGGGCTCTGGCCATGTCCAAGCCGAGGAGAATGGGCCTTTTTGCCCTTTCTCCATGTCGTACCAAGTCCTTGCCCTGCTGCCCATACCAGCCAACGTCTGTCTTAGGTCGTCTCTCCTTGCAAGAGAACTTACCTGTCATCAACAACTGATGGACCAAGAAAAGTGATATGAGGGAGGCAGGGGCTGTGCCCCTGCCAGGGGTACAGGTTTCATCTCCTCAGTGGCTTGTTTTCCCAAGTCCTCCTTGATTATTTCCAGCCTTGGGGCCCTCTCGCCTGTCGGCAAGGCTACAGTCCCTGAAACCAGGCGGGATGGTTCCCAACAATATATGATTGTCAGTATGCACTATACCCACATGTCCAAAATTTGACTATATATGTTTGGTTTCTAAAAAAAATTATAAAATCTCTAAAACACATTTCTACCATATTTTATATATTCTTTAATTATGTTTCCCTGTTATTCAGTTAGAGACAATCATTTGCTCTTATAGCAGGTCTGATTTTTTTTTTTTAATATTCATCTTAATTTTATGAAATACATTGTCCTATATTTTTTTATTATTTGGTATCTGTATTTTGATTTCATTGTTTTTGCTTATTTTTATAAAATAATAAGGGTAAATGTAATAAAAGACTCAAATGATGCGCATAGAATTATTAAGCAAAAAAGCTGTTCTGCAGGCAGCACTTGAGTTAGCAATTATCATTAGATGTAAGGAAGCACTTTGTGGTGCAAGAAAGGTGCATGTGTAAAAGTTGAAAAGCTGCCTGTAGTACTAACTAGTGACTGGCAAAGCAAGTCAGCCACAGGTGGCCCAGTATGTAAGGTAGGTGACATAAGGGTGCTTTGATTAAGGAGGGCAGAAGGTTCTTCAACTGAGCTGCCTCAACCCACTGTGGCAGCTTCTAAGTATCGCTCTCTTACTGCAAAGCTCTAGAGTCACTTCCTGAAAACTCTTCCTTTGCCTGTGCTGTTTTTCTTATTCCAATGCAATATAAGATCTGTGCTGGATAAAGCTGCAAAATATTTGTAAGAACAAGTACCATACCATCATAAGTAATCATGATCGAAATACTTGCTTCCTAAGCCTTTATCATCAAACCCATTTCATTTTCTTGTATGTGTTTCTGGGTTGATTTAAAAACATTCCACTTATTTAAAGCAATATCTTTAGGTTGAAGCATCATTAATTATCAGCAGAAAATGTAAAACTAATAACTTTTGTAAAATGAAATTATTTTTATGTAATCATATAAGCAAATTTACTAATCTTTACAAATTAATGCAAGAGGCATGATGAGGAGATAAGAAAACAAATTGTGGTGTTTTTAGGCATTGAGAGCTAGGATTGCTTTCTGTTTTTATTCACTAGCTTAACAATAGCATAAAACATTTATCAAGACACATTTGTTTGAGATAAATTTTTGTTTGTCTTTTGAAACTGATCCATGTAAAGATATAAACAGGGAGAAAATCAGCAATTTGGGCAGATAGGAAATGAAAAAAGGAAGAACAAAAGTGTAAATTGCTTAGTTTTTTTTTTTTTTCTGAGAAGCGTATTTGTTGCAACCTTTTAAAAATATATATAAATCATAATAAAATCAGAATTATATGCTCTATATCTCAGAGTTTCCCAATCTGGGACTCTGACTGGATATAAGAAAATGTTTGAATAGTCTCTTTTGTTTTCACCTTGAGTTTATAATTCAAGTAGCAATTTTACAGTGTTTCCAATTAATAGCATTTGATATTTTTCTTTTTGTTTTATAAACTAATAACATCCTTAAGTAAAAATAATAAGCAAACTTTGTTTGATAAAGGAGATTTATATGATATTTTTAGGGAATTCTTTTAAGTGTTGAGAGCTTTAAAATCTCTCTTAACAATAGTATATGACTGCTCAGTTTTGATATATCGAAAAGAGTGAAGAAGCCAAGTTGTAAGGTATGATTCTTCTTAATTTTTATGCTTTGAAAATGCTCGCCACCGGATGAAGGGTACTATAGATATACCAAAAGTTGTGGGGAAGGCAGATGTGTGATACTTGGAAGACTCATTTTCCTCCAGTTTTTATAGGAACTTATCTCAGATATTCCTTAAGAAGAAAGAGAGCTTTTCAACAGGAAACGTTAACAAAGATCTTGTCCTTGCCTGTCTATAACAGAGGACTTACAGTTTTTGTCTTACCCTTAATTTCTACAGGTCCATAATGCTAAATAAGTTGGAGGACACTGACAGCCTGATAGAATTCAGGGCTTTCTTCTGCAAGATATTGGTCTTGCTCCCGGTAACTTCTCTATTTTAGCTCTTTCACCTGGAAGTATTGAGACTTGAAGAGAGAGCAACTCTTGGGGTGGAGGAGATCTCAAGTCCTTGTCAGGGACTACTTGAAGATGGGGTTCACTTAAGCAGATTACAATGAACTCACAAGATTGAAGAGAGGTTTGCTTGGTCTTGAAGAGGAGACCTCTGAAAGTAGAAAGGGAAGTTTCTAGTGGAAAAGGTAAAATATTAACAAAACATTATTTTGTCTAGGTCAGATGTATTTCTGGATTTAAGCTTGGGAAGCTTTTTCTATGTAATAGAAACAGCGTTAGTGTTTGTACTGCTGCATCTATATCATTGGATTTGTGTTAATGAGTTACAAAAGTCAATAGGAGGCAACTTTACCATAGTATTTACTTTAGGTACCACCTAGAATTTAAAAGATAAACATTTACAGAAGCTCTCTAAAATATTAACATTTCCTCTGAATTCTGTGTAAAATAGAGCCTGTTGTATGCTTCTAAAAGAAAATACTTGAGGAAAACTCAGGTTTATATTAGAAGTTTTCATTTGGCTTTTGAATCAAAAGTCACTAGAATTAATGATTATAATAAGGTTAAAAAATTCTAGGAATCTAATAGCAGTGTAGGAAAAAATCACACCTCCCTGAGACATTCAGGTAGATTCTCTCTCTGAGGGGTACATTTTCTCTCTCAGTCTGTCTGGTGTGTTTTCTCATATGTGTTTTACCAAATCACCTGATCCAAACCCCTTGGTTCAAACTTCGTTTAACCTAGATGTATCTGGCCATTTACCAATTTTTTCGTAGGTAATTTGGATTGATAGGAATGTAAGTTTCTAGAGATGAAGGCCAAGTCTTTGCTCTTAACAGATAGTGTTCAGGTCGCTGTCACAGTGCTTTGAAGTCACTGTTAACAAGGTGGGACAGAGGAGTCTTTGACTTTATTCATGAAATTTCTGGTCCTTGTGTAATACCTCTGAGCTTTTCAGACCCAACTACTAATTCCCCGTGATGTTGATAAATGATATCAACTGTAATTTAATACCTCCACAATGTACAGAACACTTGCATGTGAAAGATTTTGCTGATTAAAACAAAAGCCTATTGGATTTTAAAATTATTAATGATTCAGTTGCAGTATTTTGAAAATAACATGTCCCTGTTTCTATTTTAAAGGATTGCCTATAACTCTTAGCCCCTCATACATCCTTGGAGAATTCATTAAAAAGTTTGGCAGTGGGTTATGTTAAATTTCTGTGAAACAAAGTTTTCACTTCTACATATCTAGTCACAGTGATGACTGCTTAATATCTTAGACTTCAGAAGTTATTAATTTAATCATTTGTTCATTCAATTATTCATCTTAAAATGTCATTGTGTACCAGAAAGAATGCTGTGTTTAAAATCCAAAGACTCATGCCTAGATCCTGATTCCATGAATAAATGTATGTAACTTAGCTTGTTGATCATACCTCATTTGTAAAAGAGGAAACTTGCATTAAAAAAACTATGATTTTTCTCATGTTATTGAACATTGGAGCGCATCTTCTTGAAAGAATATTATGCAGCTTTTAAAGATAATGTTTGTAAAGATCATTTAATAAAATAAAAAATTCTAGTTTTATAATATTAAATGAAAAAAGGGACACATGAAATCTTACATAGATCTCAATTACAAATATGTTAAATATGAATCAGAAAAAATCTATGATTTCTTTCAGCCTAAACACTGTATGATTCATTCATTTGTTGACCAGGCATTTTGAGTACGCACTATATACCAAAAATATTGAATTAGGAATTTTTTCACTTGAAAGAACTCACAGTCCAATACAGGAGATATCACATTAATGCAAATATTTTTATTCATAAAATTTTGAGCAGCCACCAGGGTGGTGAAACCTAGCAGATTACTAGAAAAATCATAATGATGAAGGTGCCATTCCTTCCCTCAGTGGACTCAGTTCAGTGGGAGATACTGTTTCCCCAGATAATCGTAGCATCCTGAGGCACGGCGTGCTTATGGTGTTATGAAAGCGTATGGGTGGGCACCTCACTAGCTAGTACTAGAGATGAGGAGGAAGAGGAAGTCAGGGAAGAATTTTTTTCTTTGAGAAAATGACTCCCTAGTTAGATCTTTAAAGAATATTTATATGAAGGGAGGGGACAGGGTTGTGGGCTAGTGGTGATATTTGAGGCAGCCGGAATAGAATGAATGAAGAGTAAGAGCAGCGTAGGCAGAACAGATTCATCATGAAACACATCTGCTTTTGCTTTGTGATTTTTTGTAGTTTCTTTTTTTTTTTCCTTAGTGTGAAGCACTCTTTAAAAACTACTCAAAATATTGTATCATTCAGAACAGGGAGAAATTACCACTATGATAAACAGGAAAGACCTATAGAGGAAGGTAGTATTTAAAAGAGATGGTTATATGGAGTTCATATGAAGGGAGACCTGTAAACGTACTTTGAGAAAAGAGCATTCCTGGTGATGAGAAGACCTAAGGCAGGAATGACATTTTAATCAGGAGTAGCATCCAGAATTGGGATCACCAGAACCATCTACCCACGTAAGTGCTGAGGCTGGAGACTTTCAGAAGTGTTATACAATCTTAACATTTGGCTGTTAGTGCTCCTTTGGAATTTTCAATGGGAGGGGGCTGGAACTATGTTTCGTAATTACTTTCCCTCTTAAAATTTATAGCAGTTTCTAGGCAGCTCACATTGCATGCAATTGTTTTTACCCTTTTTACTTGGCAAATAAATGCTGAGCACCTGCCATGTTTCTGATTCTGTGCTAGGCACTGATGAGCCGAAGATGAACTGGACAGCCTGTGCCCTCAGGGAGCTTCAGTTAGTGAGACTTTGCTGGTGGTCTCCTCACATCTGTTCCTTCACACCTTATCTTGCTCAGACAGGGAAATACGGGTACAATGAGCTCATATTAGGGAAATCCAGCATCCTTCATTGAGTGGTTTTGCAGTGGGGATAGCGTGGAAATAGTAGTTTTATTATCAGCTTTCAATAGTCAAACAACAGAATAAGGAATGTGACTCCCAAAGTTCCCCAGCCTTATTTTTAGAAACATATTTGGGGAAAAAATAAAAGAGAAAAAAAAAAAAAAAAGGGGAGGCTAGGCTCAGCTATTCCTACAAATTCCCAAGCACGAATTCTTTGGCTGACTTCCTTCTTGAAACAGAAATACACCTAAACACTAGAGTAAGCAGTTCGCCCACATATAGCCCTTTTCATGTTTGTAACAGTGGTTTTAAAAACTGCCCCTGCCAAAGAGAGTGCATTACTCTATAAATGAAACCTTCTGTATATATGTTTTAAATTCAGTGTATTTCTTTTCAGAGGAGGTATTTTTGAGTCCTGTTGTACTGGTGATTTTATTCTATACCCAGCTTTCCTCTGACCCTGGTTTATTAACCTTCACTTATATGATCTGTAATCCTTCAAAACTAGTCTGAAGATTCTTGAAGTCTCATAAAGTTTGTCTTTATTTTATTCTCTCTGTATACAAACAACACTTGAACTGAGATTTTCTATTTCTGTAATACACATATACAGGGTTGGGAAAAAGTGGGTTTACGGTTTATGGAAAATAATGCGTTAATTAATAAAAATTTAAAATAAGTTCTGTTTTGCATACTCATAACTGTAAATTTACTTTTGCCCCACCCTTTACTGTGCTTTCAAATAGGTATAATTCTGTTATTCATGCTATTAATGATAAAAAATGAAATGATTAACTAGCCTTAATTCTTTGGTTATCTGAAATATGTATTTCAGAGACCATAAAGATTAAGATCAATTAGCCATAAAGCTGAAATATTTTTGGATAGATTTCACAACTTAAAATTATATTGAATGGAAAAGACTAAATATTTTGTATGTTTTCTTTCCTTTGATGACTAAATTTAAGTACTCTTGTTTGTAGAATATTTGTTGGGTCAAGTGTGGATCCCCAATGTGTTTAAAAAAAAATCTTTTGTATTTTCTAGATGGTGGCAACATAGATTTAAAATATAAAGTGTCAAGGAGAGAAAAATGTGAGAGGAAAGTGCTTCCTGGAGGACTACTTATGCTTAGGAATTACATTTTAGTTTCAAGTCTAATCCAATGCACTGCACTTAATATTTGATGAGAAAATGAATTTCATCCTTTTTATGGATAGTGAATTAATAGCTTATTACTTAAGCAACCAAATGTGGTTCTCACACAAAAACAGTGGTATAGGAAATTACTACTCTAGGAAATAGTTGCATGTTACAATAACAGCCAGGCAATCACAGGAAAGCTTGTGACCTCAGGATCCATATTTTTGTGTGAAGAGCTGTCCATCTGTAAGTGGAAGCTCCCAAGTGCTCCAGGGCCGGCCCTTCCCCAAACCCTCCAAGTACCTTTCACTGTGGTTTCCTAGGCTCAAAGCTGCTGTGTTTAGACGTACAATTCAGTAGCGGGCAGCATATCTCACTGCCACATTATGATCTTTTGCCCTTATATTGATCTTTTTTCAAATTTCTGTCTTTGTAACTACCTTCATAATTGCCTTTATTCAAGGGCATTTTTAGGGGAAGACTGTATATGCTGTTAGAGACAAATTTTACCAATGATTTTTATTTAACCAGTTGTTAATTTTTGCTGATCTTGTGATTTTTCTGGACCTCAACATTAATAGTATAAATAGAGTGTGGGGAAAATTAGGGTGCGTTTAATTGGATAATAGATATTTACATTGCTTTGGTTGTTCAGAAATGTTTTTAAACACTTCTTTAGGGTTTTATTCCCCTAATAAGCAAACAATGTAAACAAACCAGTCACACCTGAACACTCATTTGGATAAATAGAATTGTTCAGAGAGTCTTGCCTGGTCAAGAACAATGTGACATGACTTCACTGTGAATATTAACTGTGAAAGAGGAGTCTGTTGAAACACATTTTGTGTGTGTGTATGTGTGTGATATACACATTTTCCATAGTATGTAATATAACAGATATAATGACATGATAAGTTGCAAATACTTAAAACTGACAATTTGATAGGTTTGACATGTATACACCTGTGAAACTCTAACCATGTTTTAATCCCTCCATTTTGGTTCTCCCACCCCAGCTTGGCCCCAACACTCCCCAGGCAAATATTGATCTTCTTTCTGTTACTCTAAATTAGTTTTTATTTTCCAGAATTTTCTATAAATGTGGTATACAATATGTACAGCTTTTTGTCCGGCTTATACTAAACCTAACTATTTCAGGATGCATTCATGTCGTTGTGTTTATCAATTGCTAATTCCTTTTTATTAATGAATAGTACTTCACTGCATGACTATATCAGTTTGATTATCCATGCACCTGTCTCTTCAACAAATGATAGTAGGAAAGGTGAGTCTCCATATGTAAAAAGAAAAATAACTTTGACCCATACCAATTTTTGTATCAGGTACAAAAATTAACTCATACTTCTGACCAGTCTGTCTCTGTTGGGCATCATCCCACAAAGCAAGAGGTTGTGGGTTTGATTCCCAATCAGGGCACATGCCTGGGTTGCAGGTTTGGTCCCCAATCAAGGCACGTAGGAGAGGCAAACCTATTGGTCTTTTCCTCTCACATCGATGTTTCTTTGCCTCTCTTTTTCCCTCCCTTTCCCTCTCTCTAACAAATAAATAAAATATTTAAAAAATAATTACCTTACAGAACAAAATGTAAAAAGTCATAAAAACCATAAAACTTCTGAAAAAAGTACAGGAGAAAATCTTTAAGATTTGGATTAGGAAATGCTTGTTAAGTACCACCCCAAAACCATAATGCCTAAAAGAATACATTAATAATGTGAATATCATAACAATTAAAAACTCCTCTTCAAAAGGCATATTAAGGGAATAAAAAAATCAAGCCATAGAATTGGGAGATAATTATAAAAATATTTAAATTTTAAAACTTACAGAAAAATGTGCATGGAACAATATCAATAATGTATAATTTTTTTATTTTTTATTTTATACTTATACATATTTTAGAGTGTGGATTTAGCTTAAAGTTTGACTAAACTAAGTGAATTGGGGAATGAGAATTGATAGCCCAGATAATGAGCCCTCAGTACTTTTCACTGTGGAATTATTTGATCAAACCTGTAGTTGGTTGATGCCTATAGGATCATTATAATGCCTATAGGAGGCATTATTGATGCCTCAATTAATTAACCAAAATGGGAAAATGAGGAGCTGTCTGCCACTGTCACCAGCTGGGGTATATAGCTTCATCTGGAATTTTCTCTTGCTTTAAATGTATAAATTACATTTATTTTCCTTTAACAGCAGTTTTATTTGACATAGGTTATTCACGATTTTGTGGGTCAGCAATAGGTCCTTTAGAAAAATGTGCTAACTTTGTAAACTAACCCCTGACAGGTGCTCTTTTCCAAAATGCATAGCTTTTAAAGTAGTTGTTTTGCTGAGCATCTAGCCTGGGCATTGAAGACATTTCCAAAATTTACATCTAGGCAATTCAACATTTGCTCTTACCATTTACAACAGTGCCAAAACTGCTGCCTGATTCAGGGTTTAAAAAGAAGGGTTCCTTCCTTAAGACTTTGTAAATGTAGTAATCTTATGAAATTTGAATCCATGTTTCCCCATGACTATACAGTATAAACAGAAAGAGGACTTTGGCATCTTTATTGGCACTTGAGCAAAAGAGCTGTAAAACATTTATTTATCGTCTGAATCCTATCAACAGTGAACTGAAAAGTCACAAGGAAACATCCATTTACCAATGGAGATATTCTTAAGCACTGCTTAACACTTTAAGAAAGATGTTTTATGCTGATTTTACAGGCACAGCATGATAAATATTACATCACTTAAAGAAACTACTGCTTATTTAAAGTCTTTAAAAGGTATTGAAAGGGAAGGGTCATCAAGAAACATGTATAAAGGACTCCTGGACAAAGCCAAGGGGGGGTAGGATTGAGGGTGGGAGGTGAAGGTAGGTGGGTGAGGAGAGCAGTGGGGGTAAAATAGAGACAACTGTACTTGAACAACAATTAAAAAATGCAAAGAAATAAAGTCTTTAAAGGGTATTGTTTGTTTAATGGTTTGGGGAGAGAGGTAGCTACAAAAGTATATCTGTTCTCAGTATTGTCCCATCATCTAACTACAGTTGATTCAATGACTATTCAGCTCTTTTCCAGTCATCTATATATACATACATATATTTTGTTCAGTTTAAGTATATGTTGATTACTCTTCATATGAAAGTGCTTCTAGCCCTGGCTGGTGTGGCTCACTGGATTGAGCACCGGCCTGCAAACCAAAGGGTCACCGATTGTATTCCCAGTGAGGGTACATGTCTGGGTTGCAGGCCAGGTCCCCAGTAGGGGGCCTGCAAAAGGCAACCACACATTGATGTTTCTCTCCTTCTCTTTCTCCTTCCATTTCTCTCTAAAGATAAAATAAATAAAACCTTAAAAAAAAAAAAAAGCTCGTTTTTCTCCAATAACCCATTTTACATTTGGTCTTGTTATCAACAAAGTTTTAAACTTTAGTATGTACAAATACATGACTTGCTTAGATTTTAAAAATTCATATCTTTTTTTAACTTGGTTTGTCTACACGTAGAGATTATGGCTTGTTAAATTGAGAGATTACAAAATCTGTTTAATCTGTAATCCTTAAAAAGCAGAAAGATGACTCTTTATTTTTACTGTTATGTAAATTAGGCATACATAAAACATAACCCTTTCTTCATTAAAAGAGAAGTAGCATCAGTTTTAATTTTACATCTCCCTTGACACTCAGCTCTATTCCTTGCTAACTACAAACAGACTTTGCCTAAAAATTTCCTATTAATATCAGCTGGAAGATGATAGGGGTGAAACCATTTCACTATTACTTTGTTGGAGGTACAGAAAAGTTGTCAATAAAGACTGTGCTGCAAACTTATGTTAATTGTTCTAGGTAGATAGAAACACCTTATGAAGCTTTACGTTTACATTGGGTATGTATTTTGAAAGTCAAAATAGTGTCCTTTAAAGCTGACTTCCCATGGGGCTTGTAAATTATAGCTGTAAGAGTTAAACCTAAGGGTTCAAGCAGTCAGCAGAGACATTGGTTTGAAATGTGATGGAGGGATTTCTGTGCAGCTGACTTTACAGAAGGTTTCTTCAAGTAGTGGCTGAAATTTAAGTATTGGGACTGTTAACGGCAAATGGCACTGGATGTTACAGCAGAGTTAGATCTTGGTCCTTGAATTTGGCTAAGAAGAATTCAGAGGCAAGAATTTAAATACAAGCCAAAATTTATTTAGAAAGTCACAGAGGTAGAACAAATGAGTCACCCGGGCCATGAGGACTCAGGAAACAAGTTAAAGAGGCAAGAAAAAAAAAATGAGGGGGGCCCTTGGAGTTAATGAAAAAGAAAGCAAATGTACGCACCTTGAGGAAAGAAAAAGGAAAGAAAGGCAAGGGCCTGCTGGGTCCTTCCTTTTAGGGGTTTTTACCTGTTTCCTAAAGGTGGGGATTTTAGGGGAGGTCTCAGGAGAGGCTCTCAATAGACTATTCATCAGCTTTCCAGGTGTGTCCTTTCAGGGTCATGGTTTCTACTGATTGGTCAGCACTAGGGTAAGAAGTCCTTAGTCATTCCAGCTGGATCTGAAAGACAGCGGAGGCCTAGATGCTTTCTCTAGTTTGACCAAAACTCCTAAGATTTTATGACACGGATCAGAACCTCATTGTCCTAAAGGCCTAATGCTTACGGGGTGGTCATATGGGGCTTGTATGGGAGTCATATGAGACAATTCTCCAGCCCTCTTATTCTTCTTCTGAGGGGTCCTGCCACACAACTATGGACATGCCAGGGGAGGCAGGGTCGGGGGAGGGTTTGAAGTGCATGATCAGCAATATGAATGGTCAGGGACTCTAAACCACGTGACCAGCAATATGCAAAGGGAGAAAAGCTCGTTCTGGGGCAAGGCCTCACCCTATAATACTTCTTTCCCAGTTTTGTCCATTGCTAGGCCCCCGGTGACCTTCTTCTGTACCTGGCCTGTTGGTCCAACTCTGCTCATGTCTGTCTAACTGCCTACTCTAACAGAACTATTTGCAGCATGTTTGGTGTGCAAGAATGGGAGAGTGAAAGCATTAAGCTTCTTGTCCTTGATAATTGCATTTTATTACATTGCCCTCATCCTGGGGATCTACAGAAGATAGTATTTAAGAAAAAATAATTTTTTCTCTATTCAAATAAAATAGACATAAATCTTGTCCCTAAACAAGTTTTAAAGAGATAAACCATTACATTAAATAAAATTTTATAGTGATACAATGGAAACAGTTGAATTACAGGTTTTTTTTTCCTCATTTCTTCTTATTTTCTTTTTTAAGAAAAATTAGGAATTGAATCATGTCAATGAGAATTAAAAAAATTTGGCTTAAAAATAATAGGAAAAAAAGATAAACTTATGTTAATTATTAGATCATATATAACCCGATGCCTGTGATTCTGCTTTTGAATATAAATATTATTACTAGATCATTAAATACTATATTGGAACCTTTTCTTCTTTAAAATTTTTTTAAACCTCAAGCACTATTTTGTGTCTGCATAGCATTTCAGTTCATTGCTGCATGTGAGCAAAGTAATGATTACATGCAAGATCAAAAAGTGTTATAAATGAAGTTTACCTTTTATTTTGTGTCATGAGAACTGTGGGCCCTTCAGAGAGAGAAAAACCGGCCATAATTTAAAAGGCTGTTTCTGGACTCCCCGTCAGAGCAGGCCCGAGGATGTACTGTCTATTCAAGCTCTCCGGGAGGTACCTGACGGAGACCCTGAGGGCGGCATGCCGTATGGCGTATGCCGCTGTGCGGCTTGCACGGGTGGGTTCCACGCCCTGGCAGGGAGGAACAGAGGGTAGCAAAACGTTACTGCTCTTTGAATCTTAATCCCAGTAGAACAGGTGATTCAGCTCTTGTTTCTTTTACCCTGTGAGGCTGCATGATAAACAAATAAAGATAAAGCATCTTTAAGTTGTCTATATTTGCTTAAGAAAAATAACTAATTACTGATCTTAGGAAAATAATTAGTATTCAGCACATAATGTTCAGAACGGTCAAACTTCAGGATGAAGAGGCCTGCTTTTTCCCATCCCCCTCCTTCCCTCTCTCATTTTTATCATTGTCTTAAGCATGTTTCCGTTATTTTAAAACTGGAAGATGAGACCAAGGGTCACTTACTTTTTGTCCCATGAATAATAGATTAATTACATTAACCTTTTATTTTCAGAAATTATACTTAGTAAATTATAAAGTGTTTCCTAAATTCAAAATGGTAGCATAATAGAAACAAACAGACAAAAAACATAGTAAGCATAAGAGGATAGTGATGTATACTTTTATTTTCTAGCTTTATTCTTCATATATATGTGTATATGTACAAATGTATTATAAATATATATTTGCAAATTTATTAATTATAAAGCTTAATTTTATAACTAGGGGAAATGAATATTTTGCTTCTGAAATAAATTTTCTAAAGATAAAATTGGCTGCAGTAGATACATTTGGCTGCTGATGACAAACCAAGCCATCTTTTGAGTTCTTGCTATTTGTCAGGCACTGCACTAGTCTTGGGGACACTGTTCATTGCACTGAGTCCTCTCTTAACTACCTTCCTCTCAAGTGCCCCTGAATGATGTAAAGGTAGAAACCCTCGCTGTTCATGGCACATAAAAGGCTAATACTGACCATAGAGTAGGTTCCCCTGCCCCTCAGTTAACACAACCAGACTTAATTAATCTTTTCACTTTTTCCACTGTGGCCTCATTTCCTGTCGGCGCCCCTTCCTTTTGATGCCCATTCTTTCCTGTACCACAAACCATTTCCGAGTGATCATCAGCTTCTGCTATAAGCTTTGCTAGTGGGAAACACGCAATGCATTGTTTTTTTAATGGAGGAATTTAAAGGAATATAAGCATAGAAATAGGATAAAGTTCACTTCAGGACCTTTGGTTGTCCTGCCTTTGTAGTTTACTTGGCTGCTCACCTTTACATGGTCAGTGATAGAGTGAGTTCAGCTCTGTGAAGGATCATCTCTTTCAGCCTCTTTACCAATCTAGATGCTTTAAATTCAGGTTTCTTAATCTTGGACCCTTATATATTTATACCTATTGAAAATCAATTCGTGCATTCTAAACCAGAAGCAGAGCTAAGTGCATAGTGAAAACTAAGTGCACAGTGAAAGTAGCTCCCAATATTGCAGACCCTTGTACATAGAAAGTGGGATTTCTTAGAAAGGAAATGCATGACTATGTTAATAATAAAATACATACTTATCCCAATAGATATAAAGGAATATAAAATACACACATGTATACATACAGACATATAAATAGCATTAGCTGGCTAATCTCTGCCTTTAATACAATTTATTTTGGCTTAAAATATATTGGCATGCAGTCTAACTTGTTTCTGTGGATTAAAAGTTGTTTATTGGCCTCAGATAATTTTTTTTTTCCTTAGTATGTATCACACATTCAGCTACAGGCTGTTAGAAAAGCATTTATGGTTAAGTTTATTTTGGGTGTTGTATAACAAAATTTCAATTTTGACCCACAGTGAGTAACCAAACATGGCCCAACTTAGTTGTGACATATGTTCTACACATGGTAAAGTTGAAGGCAGCCTAAGAAACTAGACACTACACACAAAATGCCTTTAATTTTGTAGTGACTTTCAAACACATTTCTAGCTTCCTCATCAACTGAATAGTGTAAGAATGACAGAAATCTTAAGCAGGGTGAGAAAGCTTGGAATTATTGCCTTCTACTCTGGAAAACAATGTAACTGCCCAGATGTTCTCCCAAATGAGAGCATGCTCTTTCCAGTTCAGCCAAGACACATTCTTTACTTCCATCTGTCCCTGCTCTGTGTCAGAAGTGGAGATGTCTTCCCAGATTTGCATCTGCTCTGTCCCATTTCTGAATTTCCCTGAAGGTGGCAATGAAAAGTCTAGGATGGACCTTAACTTTCATCAAGTGGTGAGCTTTTCTGTGTTATTTGCTGCCCACATTTCATCCATCTGCACTCTGTGTTGAAGTGCTTCCCTGCATTTGTAGACTCTGTCTCTAGAAAGTTGACATTTCATTGACGGCCTCGCCATCTCTTCCTGAGCATTGGAGGCTGCATTCTAAGTTGTGTCTGGAATAGAAATAAAATCCCGCATTTGGGAGGTGTCCAAAGGAAGATGATGTTTAACCAGATGGCAGCAAGGCTTATGATACTCTTGCCAGTCAAAGCCAGTTTTTCCTCTGAGAAAGTTCGATTGAGGATTTCACATCAAATTCTCCAGGGGGAAGTTCACATGGATTAAAATAAAAATCTTTCTGAAAATAAGCATAGTAACATCTTTTACATTAATCCTCAGCTTGCCAAAACTAAACTATAAGAGATTACCAAATAAGAGTCTTGTTGCTCTTTTTCTCTTTGAGCCTTAGATTTTAGAGAACATCTGTATTTATTCTGGGAGTTCTTTTTATATAGTAAGATTTAGCAATTTGAAAGCTATTGTCTTGAAAGAACAATGAAATATGCACGTGTGTATGTATAGATATATATCTCCATCTACAATTAGATTTCTGAATAGTTAAGTCATACACTCATCGGTGCAGAGACTTCTTTTTCAAGATGGTGGATTTTGATACTGAGTGAGTTTACTCTCACCATACCAAAGTCTGTAAAAATGATTTTTAAAAAAGATATAAAAACACAAATATGTTGGTGTGTTATGAGGTATATGAACTTAAATGTGCTTCATGTATTTCTTTGGTACCTCTGTAGCAGTGATTTTCCAACTTGTGTGCCACAAAAAATTTTAAAACATGCAATACCTGAGTATTTAGTCAGGGGCACTGACCTCTTTTGCCTTAGATTGTCAATTTAAAAAAAAATGACAACAGCCAACACAATAGCCATCCAGTGTGAATGAATCAAAATTATACCCATTTTTTGTCAGATTGGCAAAAAATGTAATATATTTTTTGGTGTGCTACAGAATATGTGTGCCATGAAATGAAAAAGATTGAAAATCACTGCTCTATAGTACTTAGTGTAACAGGTCGAAATAAGCAAATATTTGTTGGACAATGAATGAATTTCTGTCCCAGGAATAACTTTATTTTTTAGCATAATCTTTACAAAATTATATCTGAGTATATACCTGGTAATTTAACCGCAAAATGCTGCAGTGGGTTAGCCTATCACTCAGTGACCATATTTTAAGCTTTTAAAGAATAGGTATCACCATTGCTCTTTGGGTGTCTTCTTTGTCAATAAAACCAAACTACTTGCTGCTCTTTTTCTAGACTATTCGTATATCTCTGAGTACCCTGCACATAGAACACTCCCAACTTAAGTACCTTGACCAACAGTTATTCATGGCTATATTTAGCAAGTGAATAAGAATTTTTTCCCCTATTTTTGATTTTTCTACATTTGAAATTTTTTTATATTAAGACATATTTCTGATGTGAAAACAATTTTTTATCCCATTTCCAACAATAGATTTATTTCTATTATTTAAAGCATAACTCAAAATCATCCCTCCTAACAAAGCTTTGCTTTTGTAATACTACCCTTCTTGGCTATAATCTGTGATCTTTTTACTGACATAATTTTAGAAGCCCCTGCATCTTCTTTCTTATAGAGTATATGCATCATCTCCTATTGAGGCTTTTCACTTAACTGAGAACTGTCAGGCTAACAACAAGGTCACATCTTATTAAAACAGTTAGGTACCTTCTCTTAGCCTATTAATGCATCATAAAAATGAGAGATCTTACAGGGTTTTGTGGCAATTAAAAGAGATCATACATTTTTTCAGTGCCCAGCCTTGAAAAGTATATACTTGTCCTAAAGGTATGCCTCAGTTCCCCTCTCTCATTTCTTTTCTAAATCTCTTACTTATAATGTGGTCCCTTTTCATCCCAGTTTGGGGTTCCACCTGTAACGAGGTCCCTTTTCATCCCTGTTAGGGGCATCACCTGTAGCCTGGTGGCAAGTGGGGGGCAGGTGGGGAGAGCGCTGCCATGGGTAGCTGCTTGTCCCCAGTCCTCGTGTGGGGACAGAGCGTGTTGCGGGGAGCCCGGCACTTTGGGATCTGAGGGTTACCATCTGGGGCCAGCTGAGATGGGAGCGGGGATGCTGAGTCCCGCAGAGCTTTTCCCAGGGGTATCACAGATAGGGGAAATAAACACTAGTCGTAGCAAACACTTCTCTGTTTGCCAAGAGAGGGGACATGGCACATCCCTCTGGTGGAGAAGGCCCAGAGTCCCTTTGTTCAAAGGCTTTTTAATTGAAAGAGTTATCAGTGGGGCTAGGTAACAGGAATGCACAGGTTATCTCATTACATCCATATGTTAATGTTCACAGAGAATGGGTGATGTTTTGAAGGAAACAAATGGCAGGAACCCATGGATTTACATGGGTCTGAGAGAAGACAAGTAAACAAGAGAGATGACTAAACATGAGAGCGTAATAAACATAGGAGTGCCCAAGGGTATAGGGTTAGGGTCTGTGAATAATGTAAATTTCCTTCCCAGCATGAGCTGGCTAGAGCTTCTGAGGGAAGAACAAAACACACTTTAGAGAATTTACTTTTAGGCCTGATTTCCCTGGGAACTACCAGATCTGGTTTAGGACTGTCTCTGGTATTGTTTCAAGCCTGAGCCAGGCTCAGGGAGGGAGCCGCCAAGAGACAAGGAGACTTCTTTCGGATTGAATGAGGACTCCGGCCATGTCCAAGCTGAGCCAAGGGGTGCGGGCCGTTTTGCCCTTTCTCTGCGTCCCCCAATTTCTTGTCTGCTGCCCATACCCAATTGATATCTGTCTTAGGTTGTTATCTCTGCATGAGATAACTTACCCATCTTGGAATACTGACCGCCACATGGCAAAGAAGAGAGACAGGAGCTATGCCCCTGCCAGGGGGGCAGTTTATGTCTCCTCAGGGGCCTGTTTCTCCAAGGCCTCCCTGATTATTTCCAGCCTTGGGGCCCTCCCGCCTGTCAGCAGGGTTACAGTTCCTGAAACCAGACAGGGCGTTTCTGAGCACTTACTCATGATTTTCACTTAATCATGATTTTCTCCTTGTAGTTCAGTGGTTTGCATAGACTATGAGTCTAGCAAATGGCTGATAAATGAAGTATTGAGAAAGTTTAGAATAGAATTAGTGCACTTTATCTCTTCAATCCTCCAGAAAATATGTTAAAGGAAAATAACATGCTGCTTGTTTTTGCATCACATGAAGTGACTCAGGTCCAGTGTTCAGGTTGTTCCAAACTATGCAAGGTTAGAGCAACTCTACAGAGACTCTTTCCTGCTTCCCTGGAGGGCTTTCTTGTAGTTAAATTTTTCTTTTTGTCTTCTGCTATTTTTGTACAGAAACAGCTTAAGAAAAACCATTGTAGCTTTTTAAAGTAGATTGAGGATCAAAGTTCAGTTTGTATTTGTAGAATGACATACCAAATCTTGTAAAGCAAGTTATTTGCGTGTTGCCCAACTCTTGGTTACAAGAAGATTAACATGGCAGCCATTGTAACATTTCTTCAAATTATGTAGTTCAGTTGGGCAGTTATTCCAGCCTGGGCCATATCGACTAATGCATACTGGCTCTCTCATGGATCTGTAGTCATGTAGCAGAGTAGCTAATGGCTGGGTAAAGGTGAAATATGCTTATTCACATATCTGGAGGTTGGCAGACTATTGTCTTTGGTGAAGAGAGGCAGTTAGGCCACGTGTCTTCTGGAAATTTTGGGTTTTTTAAAAAACCCAAAACTTTTTTTCCCCCATTTTTTTTTTTCCTCCAGAGTGGCCTTTGCAAGTTTCGTAAGAGCAGCCCCAGTGTCCAATGACATGCCAAGTGCCTGCTTGCTTCACATTAGTAAATAAATGTCTCACTGTCTAAAGCAGGTCACGTGGCCAACTCTGATTAAGAGTTTATAGCCACTACCCATCTACCATGGAGGGCAGATGAAGGGCTAATAACCTTGTGTTCATGTTTGGTTTGTTCTAGCCTCCAACAGTGCACCTGACCTTTTCAGAGAGGGATAGTCTTATGCATTTAGTCCCTGCCCTTGTGCATTCTTCTCTAGCTGGGAGTCCTGTGGCTTGGCCCTTCCTTTATTGTCATGACTCTTCTCATGAAGCTGCAAGAATGTCTCAGGACCTTATCTCCCACCTCTGAGGAGTGCAGGCAAGTGGGCAGGTGGGAATGCCTCCGTCTGCTTTCCAGGTGCTTGAGTGTGACTTCTTTTCTCGGCACTCTGAAAGCAAAGTGGCTACCAAATCCAAGGAACACAAATAGCATTCTCTCAAACCAGCTTATACTGGCCGATGCTGACAGCAAGAAGGGAAACCTGCTACCATGCTCCCCTTAAAGCAGGTAACCCCAAACTATACCACAATACTCCCTGAGAGAAAGAATGCTTTACTTTCTGAGTATGTATTGACTTTTCTTTCTCTTTCTGTTATCTAGAGATCAGGGCTTGGCCCAAGGGATTGGATTTGGGGTTCCTTGGGTATCATTATTAGTAATAGGTCAGTTCTGTCATCCCTTAGAAGCTCTGCCAGGAGGTGTCTGTTTCTATTACCTGTCAGTCCAGTTCGTTGATAGTGTGTTTTAAAATAAGTAGTGGGGTAGGGGTTGGCATTACCACTAGTCTTCAGCTTAGGTCTTAGCTACACCTGAAATACAATCAGAAAAGTTCTACCCAAATCCCAGTATACAGTATTTTTTATACTTTGCTTAGTTCAACACGTGATCTTCTCTTTGGAACCAGCTGGCTGGATCCCAAAAGTTCGATCTGTTCCAGAGCTTGATTCTGCTGATGTTGTTTCAATGAAGTCTGTGCATGTTTGTTCCAGGCAAAGAGTTGTTGCTTTGAGTGGCACTCAAAGTCAACTTTTTGGGGATATTTGTCATGCTTGGAAAATTGAATTATTATACCTATAAATTCTGCAGAAATGTTGTTAGCGATTTTCAAGGAATGCCAGTTAATGATTTTCCTTCATAGCGAACTGATTGAAAATGATCACTTCTCCTGTACAAGTTGGAATATGAAGCCATTTATAATGACTAGTTCTTCAGGCTCCTGAATAATTGTCAGTTTTGCACCCTTGTTAATCTTTTAGGAATCACTAATCATTGTGGGTTTTTTTCATTGTTTTTTTTTTTAATGAAAAAGTGTTGAAAAAGAGAAAAGATCTGCCAAACATTCTCTTTCCTATAATAATGAGGGCTTTTATTGTTGAAAACAAGAAATTGATGTGATATGGAAGAGACAGGGATGGAATTAAATGAGTCAAATTATAAAAACTTGAGTCCTTGATGGAGAACAACCATATAAAGGAGACTTTTCCTTATTGACTTCTAGTTTGTGGAAAAAAATGTTAATGACAAAATATGTTTTTATTATGAATCATGAGAAAGTTAAGATCAATTAAGAAAGAGATTACCAGTCACTGGAAAACATACCTTTTGAAACAATTAGAAAAGAGAGAAAATGTTCAAAGGGAATAAGATATCTGCTAAGTAAAAACCATCCCCAAGTTACAGTCTTACTGGTAATTTTAGAGGAGGTTTTCCATCCAGGTATCAAACACATGCCAGGAATAAAGTTTATTCAACCTTACTTTCTAGATAGACTTGATATTTGCTATTGGTTGTGGTGAATCATTGTTATGGCAGCTACAGAATAAGCTAACTCTCAAAGGCAAGTGCATAGAAGAAATATCCTTTTCATACTCCGCTTTGGTGCTGCTATTTTCCTAATTCTCTAGTTTAAATGACTTGACTACAGGCTAAATTTGCAGAACAGTTGAGCACTGGATATAAATGTCTTGGGTGTTCTTGTCAGGAACTTTCAGTGTCAGCTCTTTAGACCATGGTAGCCAGTGTATCCTTCAAGAAACCCTGGAGTGTGCTTTTTTAATGCTATAAATTATATAATGTCCTATTTCTGTTTTTCTCATTGATAAGATCTGACATTAGTTAAGTGATTGAAAAATATGGTATCCTCTCAAATGGTATACTATTTTACCACAAATTGTGTTGGAGAATATGTGCTCATGTATAACCACATATATGTGTGTGTTCAAGTGGGTGGATTGTCAAAGAGGTCTTTAGCCAACTGAAATGTAGGTGGACTTAAAAATACACTTTGAGTTATACAGAATGTAGAATATATTTTTTATTTTGCTTTTTACCTCATACAATGTGGTAGGAGTAGTGGTAAATATATACTCTATGACATAACCTACTTTTGAACTCCATGCATGCATTAAAATATTTACTACAACACTGCAAATATGGAAGGCACCATATGCATGTAAAATGCATGTGCTAAGATAGTCATATTGAAATGTAGGCCTCTCTGAAGATATGTATTTTGGAATTGAGGCCTCTTATTTTAAATACCAGAACAATATATAAGCCTATAGAACATGAAGAAGACAATTTTGTGTACAGAGAATTATTTTTTAACAACATAGATTAAGCCTTCAGTATTTCAAAATTCTGGATATACAATAAAAAATGAAAAGGCCATCTGTTTCCATCAACACTGAATGATTGCCTGTTAAGATTTTTGCTTTGAGCTTGGTTTTGTTCAAGTTAATCAATGGTGTTTGTATTAGCCTTGCACTCCTAAATTAACTTGAGTGGCTCTTTTTAATATTTTTTCAGAAGTTTCACATGGGATTAGTATGGGAACAGAGATCTGAATATATATAAGCTAAATGAAAGTGTTTGAAACATTGGCACATTCTTTGTATGATTACATAGCTTGAAGCAGGAGATAAGAACAGTGTCCTTTTGGTATCATTAAAAAAAGACGGCTTGATATTCTAAGTTAACATTGGAGTTTTCTCTTTTTATTCTGGCTAATATATAACTTGAATAATTTTATACCATCTATTTAAATAATTTCCTTTATTTAAAAACATTTTTTTAAATTTATTTTGTTTTACTTTATGTACTGTCTCAAAATTTGTGGTGTGTTCTCATTTGCCCATCCTTATAAGGCAAATATGCACATGTTTTTATCTATGTTTAAGGTCTACAACCCTTAAAAAATGTAATTGCTGTTATCAATTTTTTGTTTAATAGAAGTTAGCAAAGGTGTTACTTTATGAAAAAAATACTTGAGTATTTGTCAACAGTCTACTTCATTTACAGAAAAAGCATGTCAAAGCACTCCAAGTGATATACTGAATTTAATCTATATACAACAAATTAGACTTACTTTAGGAAATTATCACTCTATAATCTTTAAATCCGGTTATTACTAATACCCTTCTCACTGTAAATTCTTCCCTGGGTCATCTCACCCATCCACATGATTCTATCACTTTCTCATGAATGATGCTCAAAAAACTATATTTCAAATCTTGAGTCCTCCCTATGTCTTTCTATCTCCTTTCTTATTAGATAACATCACCCATCTCTGCCTATTCACAAGTGTTCACCAAGGAACCAGGACATTAGAAACTTAAGACTTACTTTTATTGCAGTTGTTTCCCCTTAAATAAAGTGAATACTTCCTTAATCTTCAGAGTATTTCTGCAATGTGGATCTAACTTTGCTCTTCCATGCTCTTTTCAGGAATCATATCCATGCACAGACATCATTAACTTGCATTAAAATGAACACAGCCACCTTCTAACTTACCTTGCTCTTTGTTGCAGACCACTAAACTCCCTTGACAAAGATTATGTTTTATTTTTTAAATTTTTAAAAAGATTTTATTTATTTATCTTTAGAGAGGTGAAGGGAGGAAGAAAGAGAGAGAGACATGAATGTGTGGTTGCCTCTCACACGCCCCCTACTGGGGACCTGGCCTGCAACCCAGGCATGTGCCCTGGACTGGAAGTTGAACCGGCGAACCTTTGGTTTGCAGCCCGGCGCTCAATCCACTGAGCCACACTAGCCAGGGCAGATTATGTTTAGAACATGAAAAATTCCTTGTGCTCTCTTGGTTCAAAAATATAAAGCTGCATACCTCCTACCAAATATGTCCTACAACCTTTCCAGGTTCCCACATTTGGACCTCGTTGACCATCTCCACATCCTGGTTCAACACATTTTCCCATACTGTCCTCCTAACCTTATTCCCAAAGAAAAGCCAACAACCAGAAGCCATACTTCACACTGAATATACCATGTTGTTAATATCTCTGCACCTTGATCATATTCTTTCCTGTGTCTTGAAGGTTTTTAACATATTCCTGTCTGTCAGAATTCTCTTGATGCTGTGGGGTCTGGCTCTGCCAGCAAAATTCACTACTCATCCTCTGTGCTCCCTTAGCAGTTGGCTCTTACATAAGCTTCTTCTGTTCACATGCATGTTTTTACCATTATACTGTATGACCTTTGAGACACTGTTCTTGGGGCCTTCAAGTGCTAACCAATGTTTGATGTAGAGAGTCTGAGAGCCGTTTAACAAATGTTTATTACATTGAACAAATAGTACTGTTATTTAATGTTATATGTGAATATAATTTTTTCTAGTAGCATAAGAATGTGCTCTCTACCAACATTCTGGGTATGTTGCATATTTATAGAAGACAGATTCATTCAAAATTATGAGGGGCTGAATATTTTAATTAAAGTTGACTTACCTGAAAATGAAATATAACACTTAAGCTACTCTGTCTTTTTATACTTCTCTCTATCCCTTCTTCCTTTTATCCGTCCTTCAAGTTAGTGTTCACCAAACCAGTTTTCATGCCATACTCTCTAGGAGGCTTGTGGTAATGAGCTTGGTTTTGGTTTATCATAACTTTGACATTTCTCTTAGACTGTTGTGGCAATGTGGGTTTGTTGGTTTTCTTTTTCTTTTTTTTTTTTTTTTTTTGCATGTATCTTGACATCTTGGGGATCAACTCTTTTGTTGATTATATATTTTGAAAGATCTGATTTCCAGTATTTATACATTTCTGTCTATTATCACCTTGCTTCAAAGGGATATAAAATTAATTTACAAAGGAATGCTAACTACTGTGAGATAAAATGTCACTCTGGTAGAACAAGAAGACATTGTAGTAAGATAAGTTGATGTTAGGAGTGAAGTTTGAACATGTGCTGTGGACTTCTTTCTATGCCTGTGCTCGAAGTAGTCCCGAGTTTTAGCTTTAAATCTTCTCATAGCTTTGAAATGAGAAAGAATAAACCTAAGACATAGATGACTAGTGTTTATAAGATAAAAATTTTGAGTAAAATTTTGATTCCTGAAACTGAAACCAGGGAAAAAAAGATTTTCCCCATGGTTCTTCAAAATGAAGACATTGTCATACTGTAAAGAACATTCTCTGCATCATAATGTATTTATGTATCCCTTTTTTAAAAATCCCTTTAAATACATAAGACAGTTGCTTATTAAAGTCCCTCATTGTAAACTGGAGAGTTACACTCCAGAACAATTTAGTAAAACTTGTCTTCCAGTAAACAGCAGAACATAGATCTAGTTCCTGATCCCTAACCAAAAGATCACTTTTAGATTATGTGAAAGATTGGATGAGGTTGCATTTTTCAGCTAATTACCTATAATGACTGCTTCTCTGGCCAATGTAGTAGGCATTGTCCATCAGTTTGAGGTTGAGATCCCTGCTATGTACAGATGAAAGCACAACTGTGTGGTTGGTTAAGTGGAGTTGCATATTTTAACACTGATCTTTCTGAAGGCCAAGTTTGTACATATTAAGAAAGCTGAGGAGGATAATAGTATGTGTTTGGATAGGCCAGTCATCCTCTCCATTGAGATGGACAGAGGGAATGCCCATAATTTCAGCTTTAGTATGTATGAAATATGTTGGACTGCTCCTTAAACGAGATTAATGGGAAATCAAAGAACTGCCCATCTGTGCCATGAAGTGTAAATATAATCATTTGAACCTGAAAAACCTTTAAGAAATTATAAGCAAATATCTATATCATTCATTGAATTTAAAACAAAAGGTCTCTGTAAAAATTTAACTGTGATTAAACGGTTATATGAACTTTGGTAACTAAATGAGGTGATATCTATGTAGATTCAGTCACTGCAAATAATTAAACACTTCAAAATATCTACCTAAAAGCACAACTTTGATTTTATTTGATCTGCATAGCCACTTCTTCTTTAAAAACGTCACTGTGGTTTTATAATAAGTACAGTCTATTATAGTTTATTCTGTTCTAGGGTTCAGCATCATATACATATTTTATCAGAATGACTGTTACCCTCCAAATTGTCTCATGTTTAAGAATACATAAATAATTTTAATGAAACATTTTTCATTTAATGTCTGCCTTTTGAAGAATAACCCAGAAGAAAAGAGATTTTGTCATTAACACAGTAAGGATCCTGGAGTCCACGTACCCCTGATGAACTCTGCCCTGCATTAAGTAGAATAACTAAAAGTCATATAATTAGAACATGTCACCATATGTTTGTACAAAACAGTAGGCTTCTTGGGGGATGGAATTTAAGTATTAAGACAAATGAGATATAAAGGAAGAAATTATGTCTGGGAGTAAAAGAGAGTAGAGAGTTAGCCAATGTAGTCTTGAATCTTCGACTGCATTTTTTTTCATCTCACAAAAGAAGGCAGAAACTTTAAAAAATATGAAAGTGTGTGCTAGAATGTTCTTAAATCTCTTTCATATTAAAAACTTAACAGAAAAACTGATATCCCAGGGAGATTTTTTTCCAGAACTCTACTGACTGTGTTTCAGGAAAGCACAGTAGCCAGGCTTTAGGAGGAGTTTCTATGTACACCAGAACATCACATAAAAATTACCAAGGGGGCAGGAGGAGATTGACTTTATTGTGTGACTAACTTGCTGTTGCCAAAGGAGCAGATCTGTCAGGATTCAGAGAGCTAAGTTCATATGATGTGTGAGATATGTTCCCAGTAAATGGATGTCTCCAGGCCTTCAGCCCAGTAATCCCAGCCTGGGAGGGAGGAGGGGAGCCATGATAGAAAAACTAAATTGAAAATGACTTTTTCTCAATGGGTAAACATTTTCTATTACGTTTCATGTTCCTCTGAGTTCCTGAAAACCTGTAAAATTTGGCCACTTGATTAGAATTTGCCATGAAACCGGTCGTGTATATTTTACAAAGCTGTATTACATACATATTATTTTATCTTTATAACAATCAACACTTAGATAGCATGAGTTATTTGAGTTATTTTAGGGATCAGTGGCTGAAATAGGCATTCTCGCTTCCTTTAGTAATGTGCACATTACTCAGTGGCCTCAGAACCATGATCACTGAGCAACTGAAGGAGCATGAGTCTTGCAGTCCATGTGAAAACTATCTGCTTGTGCTGTGTGGAGCACTGTGGGGCATGTTGGCTTCCTGGGCCAGTGAATTCAAGGCCAAGATTTTATCATTTTTTCTCTTGTCACCGTTCTGTCATTTTGTTAAGAATTAGTGATTGTATGTGTCCTAAATATATAACAATATGTCAGTCTATTGCAACTAGATGAAAATGAGCAGCTCTTGGTTGTTTTCCATGAAAAGAGAAAGGTCGGCTGTATCACTTATGAATACTTTGTCATTGGACACCTGTATCTGTTTCACTGGCATGTAGCATATTTAAATGCATCAGCCACAGGTTATCTTGAGAGAGATTTTTAATCGCATGTCTTCATAGCAGTACAGCTCAGATGATTCCCCTTATATTTAGGAGGAAATCGACTGGGATGCTCTTTTCTGGCCAAGCTCTTCTACTCAGGCATGCCCGCTGTTTTCAGATTGCAGGAAT
The DNA here is from genome assembly GCF_021234165.1 of Pteronotus mesoamericanus. Taxonomy (NCBI): domain Eukaryota; kingdom Metazoa; phylum Chordata; class Mammalia; order Chiroptera; family Mormoopidae; genus Pteronotus; species Pteronotus mesoamericanus. The sequence continues at coordinate 24,151,700 of NW_026555245.1, read as the reverse complement.
TAAGCGGTTGTTGGGGAAAATGGTTAAATCCATAGGTGTCGCCATCTTATTCTGTACTGGTGTTCAGGGAACCCCTGGCACATCCACAGTCAGAGTGCTGAGCCCACTTGTGTGTAGACAGAGGCTGTCCTTTCTTGCATTCACCCTGAGACAAAGCACATAAGGAAGCAAATGGCTTAGTAGTCCAGCCCTTCTGTCAGTTCCTGAAGGTAATGGTGGGTCAGTATTCATCTGGCACCTAGTTATTTGTATTTGGTGCTGTGCTTCACCTGGGGGGTAGCTGCTCTGTGAGGAAAAGACAGAGCCCAGCCTTCTGGGGCTCATGGCATCTGTGATGTAGGTACCCCAAATGTATGGCATTGTTCCCTAGGGGAAGGCATGACTGGAAATACAGTACACAAATCCATCACATATTTTTACAAAACCATTGCTGATAATCCTCCCTCACTCCCTATCATCAGGATACCATCAAGCCCTATAAATTTGTCGTTGAAGTTATTCTCAACTCTCACAATGTATGTGTGTATGAAGTCGTCTCCATGTTGTATACTTTAACTATCTTACTATTTTATTTGTCGATTATACCTTAATAAAGCTGAAATTTAAAAAAAAAATTCTCAACTCTCTCAACTTCTCATATTCTTCACCACTGTCCTGGTCAAAATTTACCCTTATTTTGCCACAGGGCAAACACTGTCATCTACGATGGCCTCCCTCTCTCCCTCCTGCTGTTTTTCCCCTGCATCAGTGTATCTTCACACCTTCGCTGAAAGGGTATTTTTTGAAAATGCAACTTTGATAAGCAACAAACCCTCATAATACATACATTTATCTCTACCTTTAAAACTCCTCTTTACTTCAGGGTTGCTTCTAGGAAATAGACCACAATCCTTTATGTAATTCCCTCATGCTTTGCCTAATTTTTCTTCTAATTTGCTGAGTTTATTCTACCATTAAATAAAGTCAAGCTTTTAGAAGTTTACATGCAGAGGTCTGATACCTCTTTTAGCAGCAAAGGATAAGCGATTTATGTGTATATGTACTCTTCAGTGATGATTTCAGGTATTTTTTCGTAGTTTTTCTTCTACTTGTTTATTTTCTAGATGTCTGACCTCCTGGTGATTCGTGCATTAATATTTTGATATGTTAAAACATACTGAGTAAGTTTCGGCCCTATGTTTGTATTTAAATAAAACATTTTTAAAAGTAAGCTTATATAAAGAGGGAGAAGAGTTAAAAATTGAAAAAAAAAATCGATTAAGTTTCTTTTGGGTAGTTTCATAAATTAACAGCTTGTGACTTCAAAGACTTTTAAGAAAAAGTCTCATACACTGACAAATATAAATAAGTTCCATTTGATAATTCTTTGGTGTTAAATTTAGGCTCAATTTTGCCATATAAGTAGAAAATTATTTGTATTTAGGGGAAATTTACTTACCTCCATAGATTATACATTCTTGGAACCTAAGTTATGGTTAAAGGTTTATTTTTGTGCTCTTGTAGTTTTTATTCTATACAGTGAAACAAGTTATATATGATATTTGGTATTTTCACATTTGATCTTTATTATTTCTCCTGAAGAAAACTGTTATTACCTCTGTTTTCAGAATCTATCTTCTTCCTTCCAGTAAAACAAATAAGCACCATAGTTTGGCTTTCAAACTATGAGAAATGCTACGGGATGGATTAAAATGGTGTAACGTTCTCTTCAGAAAAATATTTAGACAGATGTGAAGCACTTTGCTTTTGTGCTTGCTTCTCTTGCCCACACTCTCATAAATGATTAAAGACCTCAGGATAATGAACATTTTATTTACTGTGTCTGGGTCCGGGAGAACTGAAAAACAAGGGGGGAAGGTGAATTTCTCCTGAGAAATTTCAAAAGCCTGCTTAAGGAATCAGCACTTAGATTTCTGAAATTATTCTGGGTCTGAAGTCAAGTTGATATTTTAATTGGAAGGGAGCTCAGCAACAAGTTCATTTTGTGTCTTAAACTTTGTCAGATGCTCAGAGAGCCTATAAGGGGTCTATCAATATCATGTTTGCACATCTCTAAACAAAAATCATGTGCTTTTGTTTTTGAGTACTGATATCTCCACATTATATTTTTATGAGCTTGAGCCTTGCTCTTGAAGGATCACTTAATTTCATCATTTTGGTTTGATAATTAAATACTTGTAAGTCTTAATTTTATAAGAATTTATATATTTTCAGATCTAACAGTTTTCTGGTATTATCAACAATGGTATGAAATTGATAACAGTTGAAATGTCATTTAATTAGACTTGGTGTTCAAGAAGGTCTCAGAGGAAGTGTATCTGGGGAAACATTTTTCAGAGTTGGAACAAAAATAACTGAATACATCCAACTATCCAAAAGCTTTGGGAATAACTCTTGCACAACTGAGATATTAATAAGATAATCTTGAGATTTTTAAAATCTCATTTACTCATAATAACAAAATAATTAGAATGAGTTACTTATAAATGATTTTAAATTTTGAAACAATCCAAGTCATATAAAAAAGTGGAAATTTACAATACAAAGTACTTGTTTTTCTCAGCTCTTTGAAAGTAAATTGACCACATGATGCCCATCATGCTCAAATACTGTTTTGCCTCCAAACAAGGACATTTTCCTACCTAACTTTCTATAGTACAACCATCAACACTAATGCAGGAGGTAAACACTAATGCACCGCAACATGTGATCCTCACACCCATACACCTCAGACCACATGTCGGCAGTCGTCCTATTTGGGTTTCACCAGCTGTCCCTTTTCAAGATTCTCTAATTGTCCTTGAAGGTTCAGGATTAGACTTTGCCCTTAATTTTCAATCTGGTATTTCCCCAGTCTTTCTTTTACATTCCTCTTGATAATTTTGAACATAACAAGGATGTTATTTTATAAAACTGTTCTCATTTTAGGTTTTGCTGATGTTTACTCATGATCCTATGTAGATTATGAATTTTTGGCTGTAATATTGTCTTAGCCCATTCAGGCCGTTGGAACAAAATATCATAGCCTGAGCGGCTTATAAACAACAAAAATGTATTTTTAATAGTTCTGGAGGTTGGGAAGTTCAGGATCAAGGCACTGGCACTTTTGTTGTCTGTTGGGGGTTTGCTTCCTGACTCATAGAGGACCCTCCTTTGTATGTGCCCTTATATGGAAGGGGTGAGAGGTCTCTCTGGGCCACTTTTATAAGGACAGGAGTCCTATTCATAAGAGCTCCACCCGTGTGACCTAATCACCTTCCTAAGGCCCCATCTCCTGTGCCATCATATTGGGCTCTAGGATTCAGCATACAAATTTTGGGAGATACAAACACTTAGTCTTCAACAAATATCTTGGTAGTAAAAATGCTGTGTTTTTCTCAACATATAATTTTGATTTGTCCAATTACTGATTTTAACTAATATTTTGATCAACATTGTTTGTGAGCTTTACCTAGCATAAAGTTACTCTTTTCATTTATATTTAATAAATTTATGTAATGTGTTTTTTGAGACTATGCAAATATGCCATTCTTTCTGAAAGTTTTCAGTTTATTCATCTATTCATTTATGAACTCATTATTTTATTCAATGTGTTATAATTTGTCAATACATATATGTGTGTGTGTATGCACATATATATTCATATTAGCTCACATTTGGCTAATGAGAACTCCTTTAAGTTGACATTTTTGTCTTTTTAACATGTCCCTGTTATTCTTTGAGTACTTTCCTATACAATAGATATTCCAGATATGTCTTGTACTTTCGTTGTCCTGATGCTGTATGGAAGCAGCCATTTCTCCAAGAAATTGTGATTCTTTTTCACTAGAGAGTCATACTTTGAAAAAAGATTTAGATACTAGGTGTGACTATTGCTATCCAGTTTATCTAAGGGGGAGGTGTGTGTTTGTGTGTGTGTGTGTGTGTGTCTGTGTGTGTGTGCACACTCATTAACAATTACATTCATTTCTATATCAATGTGTATCTTTTTTAAAAATCATGCGTTCATACTAGTACTTGCAACTTCAGTTCATCATACAGCCCATACTAATTTTCTGTTTTCTATAACATTTGCTGGCTTAAACTTTTTATTTTCATTTATATTCTCCATAAGAGACTGAGGCAGCCAGGATGAAGAATGTTTTCTTGGCCCTCTTTGGTTTGAGCCCATTCAAATTCCTAACATTTACAAAACCGACAGATAATGGAGGCAGGGCCAAACCCAATTCTTTTCCTATGTTTACTGTTTCTGTTTTTGTCTCTCTTTCTGAAAACACAGGAATTTAATTTTTGAATTTTAGCTCATCGTACATTATTTTTTCTTAAAAAATCATAATGTGATTTAAGTGTAAAATTATTGAAAGTGGTTAATTTTTTAATAAAATAAGGCAGAAATTTGGATGATGTACAGTTATCATGACACCTGCTTTTTCATAAAAAATTAATTAATAGAAAGCAGTGAGATTTGTGAAAGTGGATTGTTATTGGATTTTGTTATCTTAATGAGATTTGCATTCCTGAAGAGGGAAAAAAAGCATAAATATTTACTTAATTATTCAAGTATGAATAGTGTTTCTAGGTTAGAGAGGGTACTTCCCTCCACTGTGAATTTATCTAATTTTGAATCACAAAGAGTGTGATCATTTGCTAAGGCAAAACACTAATAACAAAGGGGTTTAACTGAGTTAGCGCCATGTGAAATTGCAGCCACCACATTCACACAAGTGGTAATGAAACCTAACTGGATCTGTGTTCTGTGTAGACATTACTTCATGATTTGTAGCATAATTGTGTACGTTGCTTCTAAACAAGTTTGCTTTATTCTGTGGCAAGAGTGCCTCTTTAGCACGTGAAGAGTATTTCAGAAAATGTAGCTTTGCTCTGGAATGCTCTGTGGTTATCTGGTTAGTATGAAGAATAGTTAGTGGCTGCTAATGAGGCTTCTATGAGTTTATCAATTATCAGTATCAATTTTCTGTTCTTGCATAGCATAATTCTAGGAGAAATCTTTGGAGACTCTTGTACCTGGTAGCTGCCCTTAAGAGATACCTAATTCCATTTTGAAATAAAAGCTTCTCTGATTGAGTGATAGTCATATTATCACAAGCATATACCATCTGTACCTAATAATGTGCAAAGAGGATCTGGGTCTAAAAAGTTATTGTATCTTGTTCATAATTATTTTGGGGAGGCCAGATGTTATATTTATTAAATATTCCATTTGAAATACCATTTATTAACTGACAATTTTCTCTTGTGTTAGATATTTTCTTTCTGACTTTAAGTAGCCTTTCACTTAAAATTAGAAACCACTTTATTTATATATTCTTCAATTTTATTCATATGAATATCATTTTGATAATGGCCCAGAGAACAACTTTGCCAGAAAACATTGATTTAGCCTTTATTTCTTTTTCTTTTTCTGTTTTCAATACCTTATTCATTCACTTGCAGGAACATTGATTTTGAATAATATGGTCATGATGTCAAAACAGTACAAATTATACCCTGCTGCCATCTGGAATGGTGAAAATAAAAGCTTTATTTACACTGTTTTCTTTAAGAAAAGACTGACACATATTCTCCACCCCTTATCCCCCTTGCAAGGGCTGTATTCTGGAAAGATATGGTCCTTGATTGTAGTTTGATAGTATGGTTTATTCTGAAAGATGATGTCTTGAAAACTCATTTGCTCATCAACAAAGTAGCATATTCCAACCAGCAACCCCTTGGCCATCCAGCCTTTGAGATACTGATCTGTCTTCTTAGACAAAGCTGTTTGGGGTAGTCATTATTGGTCCCAACCCTGTGTGGCCTAAGATTAGAGAGTTCATACACTGAGTCTACTTGTGTCTAGTTCTGTGGTCTGAGTACTATATTTTGATATCTGCTCAAAGCAGAAGCACTGCCATTTTTAGCCCTTCCTAGATAACTAAACAAAAATTACAGAAGGTTAAAAACATACCATAGTGCTCGACTTGAACTTCCTAGGGAAATGATTTCATATTTAGCATCCTTTTACACTTTCTTTTCACACATTTCTTATCCACATTTGATTGGTTAGCATCTGCGGCAGAATTCCTGTTTCTACCTTGAACCAGCTCTAAACAAATGAGGAGCTCATTGACATGTATCAAACATTGGATTTTTGTAATGTAGAACTGTTTTAACATTATTATTATCTCCATGGACCTTTAGTTTCTAGTTCTTTCAACTTAAAATATAAAAAATAATTAAATATTCAAATTATTTCTGCCCTGGCTGGTGTGGCTCAGTGGATTGAGCGCTGGCCTGCAAACCAAAATCAAATTATTTCTGTTGTGCCTTCTGTTACGGGTTGACTCCAATTAAGTGTTTTATTTATTCAGGCCCTGGCTGGGTAGCTCAGTTGGTTAGAATGTCGTCCTGATATTCCAAGGTTGCAGGTTCAGTCCCTGGTCAGGGGGCATACACGAATCAACCAATGAATGCATAAACAAGTGGAACAACAAATTGATGTTTCCCTCTCTCTCCAATCAGTAAATAAAATTTTATTCAAAGAACAACAACTGGAATAGAGGAAACAGGATGAATTAAACAGACACCAAATCTAGGGTTAAAAGATTTATTTTTATTTTTGCTATATGTATGACCTGGAACAATCTTTAGTTTTGCTGAGTCTCTGTTTTGTGTCTACAGAAAACCATAACTTCTACAGAGAACAATGCCACTCTTGCTTGCCTATCTCAAGGAACCCTTGTTAGGCTCACGTGCTGTAGTGTTTTCAGTCATTCTCAACAAAGCTTTTCTGTCCCAAATATTTAGAGCTATTTTCAAAGTTCACTTTTGAGAACCAGTCATGTGACAATATAGATTTACTTTATTTATGTTGTAGCTAAATGAAAAAGCCTAAAAACCTTGTTCAGAGACAGCAATGAGGACATTGGTGAGTTCTGAAGAGGTTACTTGACAAGATACTCCCCTTTGAATTCACTTGCATGTTGAGATGATCCTTGTTTTTTATTACTTCCATAGAATATTTTCCCATTTACAGTTTCTTGCTGCGGCTTTTGTTATACCATGTCTCAGAGTCATATGCCTCTATTCTATTTAAATCTATTGTGGGAGCCTGGGTTGGAATAAGTAAATATTTAACTAGTGCCAGGCAGTGCTAGGGACGTTTAATTCATTGTCTCACTCAATCCTCCTGTCTGTGAGCTGGGTACTATTCTTATTCACAAAGAATCTAATTACCATGCAGATACAATTAATCACAACATAAAGACTCTCTAGATTACTTCATGCCCAGTGCCTGGCCTGGTCCTGGCTCAAAGGAGGTCTTCAATAAATATCTATAGAGCGAACGATGCCATTTATCAACTATCCAGTAGATTTTTAAAACTAATAGTTTAAAGGCTCCTTTCCTTTTAATATAATGAAAGTTTCATAAACATAAAAATACTTTATTATGTGACCATCTTTAGACCTACATAATTAAACTTTTCAAGAGAATTTTCACATTTTACTAGGTATTAAAAGCACAGTGATTTTTTGTTGCACAGATTAGTACTGTTTCTAAAAGCACAATATATTGTCTTTCAATATATTTAAAAGGTCTAACATTTTCAATTAAGGAAATATTCTTCATATCATCTATCTATTTTGATTTTTTATGTTAATGAAAACTTCCCTTAGCCCCTTTGTCCTTAAAAACAAAAAACAAGACAAGCAAACGAACACATTTCTGCTTCTGTAGATTACATGGTGAATGCCTAAAGCTTTAAGATATCCTGCCACTGAAAAGTCTTTGCTCCAGTCAGTGAAAGAAGACCCAGAGTGTTTCCCTCAATATATAACTGAGTGACTCATTTGGGTTTTACTATTAGTTTGAACATGAAGAATTCCATTACAGTCTTCTAAAGGTGAGATAGTGGAGTATAGATCCATATTCTATTGTGTTCTTTTCATTTTCATTGTGCTGTCATGTAAGGCTTTTGTTCTGTGGTCACAGTTTTGACTTGTAGGAACTCTAAACCACTATATCAGAGAAGCTTTCCTGTAAAGTTAGAAAGACAGGAACTGAATTTTATGTTTCTAGTGCAGCATCTGTAACAAATTAAAGAAGGAACCAAGTATAAATCACATATCTCAATCGATGAAAATTATTGGCTAATTAAAACCGTCATTATCAACTATTTTTGTAAGTCTGTAAGTCTAATACTACTTAAGACACTATAAAAAATAGAAAGAACTTAGATAGTTTTTGCCTCTTAGGCTCATATTCAAATTGGAGAGGCCAAATTTATAGCTACGAAACAATTAAAAATTGATTAACTGTTTAAATGAGTGGCATTAAATAAGCACAGTAGGAACTGAGAGATGCCACATGAGTGAACACTGAAACATTTGCCATGATTCCTTTCACATGTCTAATCGGAGGTGTTTATTGAACACTGTGATGATTAAAAAGTAAGTGACATATAGCCCCTGCCTTCCATGGGTTTATGAGTTCAAGCGTACACAGTGACTGTAATAGGGATTTACAAAGAAGAACAATTGAGAACTTTTAAAGAGGAGCCACTGTGAACTGTTTGATACTCAGAAAAGTGTTTGAGGGCAATGAGTTTTCTACGGGGGGAAAAAAGCAATAAAAAGCTCGTTCTCTCTCTAGATTCTGATTTTGCTTTATTGTCAATTTGGTAAGAATGGCAGTTCTCTATATTGTCAATAATATCTAAATGATCAGGTCTACTTGCCAGATCTTTTAATGCTGCTTTTGGAAAAGCATGCTCTTGATATAATTGACATGATTTTTCTTTATAAAAATTTTTACTGTAAGTCTGAAAAATTGAGAATGTGGAACAATGGCAAACAGTTCTTCATAGAAAACTCCTTTAAATCATTTGGAACCAGAGGCAAAGCGCCACTCTGGTTGAATTCACTCGGAGTCCTAACAAGATGAGGCAGACGAACTGCTTGGGGCCCCGTGGCAGGAGGCCTTAGCCAGCAGTGTAGTTTGTAGTGTCTTATCAAATAGGGGAGGTTAAGGATTTGCAGAGTTCGAGTGGAAGTAAAAGCATCATTAAAATTGTTTATGGATGAGCAATGAAATGAGTTTGCGAAAACTATGTAAAAGCTATTGATTGTTCACAGCTACCTAAAGCATGACTCCCTAGAACACAACGTCAGCCTATTTCCCCATACATTCCTTTCAAGCCCGAGGAAGGTCAGCCGTCAGTCATAGAAGTTCTACAGCAATGGGATGTTAACTCTGGAAAATGATGACATTCATTTTTCTCTTTCTTTAATGGAATTGTAAGTTTCATATCAGCATATTTCATTAAGACACCAAACAGATTTAAAGAATGTGCTATATTTCCAGGCCTGTTATAAGCTGCCATTCCAAACAAAATATGTATAACTTCTACGATTCACTAAACACAAGTATGTAGTAATATGCCCTTTAATGGCCTCTCAAAATGACAGACCAAATGGCTTTGTGAAGGTCAAGTCTGATTTAAATTGTTGATGAATTAATAGCTAATTCTGCATGATTGAATATTAATATGGAACAGTGATAAGTAAGGCACTTTAAAGCTTAATGAGCACATTAATGAATAGGACAAAATGTTTTTTTCTCCCCTCATGTACAAGTTTAAAGCCACTAACATATTGACAATTTGTTAATTTTTGATGGCCACTTTTTCCTGTAAAAGCTTATATGGTTATGGTATAAAGGGTATTGATTTTTTTCCCCCAAGTTCCTGGTACCAAGCATTTGATGAGCTGTCAAAATTGATATCATCAAATGGCCAAGGGAGTTTTATATAAATCACTAATAAATGTAGAGGGTGAAAAAAAGCAATTAACATCTTCTAAACTACACCCACTGAGATAAGCATTCCAATTAGAAATTTCATTATTTCCACAGTTTGTTTTATGTTGAATACTGAGTTTTATTGCCAAATACCTGACAGTCAAATTGGAAAGAAGCCACAACTGTCAACATGTAACTGCCCCAGCTATTTGAATCTGTTATAAGTGTGATGTTTCTCATGAAAATTTAATGAAGAAAGTGCATTCAAAGAGGTTCTGTGCAAAGGGGGAAGGATAGAATTTAATTACCCTTATTAAAAATAAGAAAGCAGCACTCTTTACATTCTCTATCTAATTAGTATGCAAGAAAGATTATCTTTGTTGTGCACTTGTGTATATGAAAAAGGGCTCTGGAGTGTTCCTTATGAGCCAGGAAGGAAAAGAAAGGGCATGCAGTTGTATTAGCCTGCCTTCCATAGGGCACAAGTCAGTTTTGTCAGCTCTCCCCAAGTGAGGACTTCATTTCTCATAAGTGGTTATTAATTCTAGGGGTTTTTTTGGTAAGAGTCTTTAGTAAGTGGCTTACCTAACTTAAGTCTTTGACACTTGCCACTGATGGGCACAGAATATTGGCTTGGTTCTTTAGAGAGATGAACAGGTAGAGGAAAAGTAATGATTAGTAGAGCTACATAGCATGCATACAAATGGGACTGGTAGTTAATCACCAAGCAGAGGTAAGACGCCCTGGGAAATACAAGGACAGCTCAGGAATCCCAACCTGATTCTTATTAACCTAAATCAGTTGTTTCAAATATGGAAAATTACAACAAAATCTAAGAACTTTGTTAGGAACTCATCGGTAGGTGATGAAGGCAGGGGAGTTGAGTTTGGAACACTTGAGGTAAATTATTTTTATCCTTTGAATCATTTTGTGTTGATAGCTGCCAAATGAGATGTTTAATAGGATAATATGTGTGGTACAACAGCTATTGATCTTTTGCCTTTTTTTTCCCCTCAAAATAACGAAAGAACTATGTTATAGATGTAAAAACATTGACAAAACCATTAAAGCCTTAAAGAATAGTTTGATGAAATAGTGGAATAGAGTAAAATTAGCATAGCCTGATTTGCAAAATACTCTTTATTCAATTTGTGAGTTGCAGCATTTCCTTGGGGCCCTGAAAAATCATCTTGAGATTTCATTCTTAACCACTGTTTCTGACGCTTGTCCACTGTAGACCTCTGCTCAGCTGACAATGTGTAAGCATTCATATAAACAGAATGCATTATGCTTCCTCAGGAGAGCCTTGTCTTTCAACCAAGTAAAATGTAGCTCTTTGAAGTTAACTAATTTTATAAATTTTTTAATCTCTAGCCCTAACTAGCTGGTGGGATAGTAAAATATTCTCTAGGGAATTCAGCTGTCAACCCAGATTGCCTCAGCTACTTCTTTTGGTCAATCATGAATCTCAGTTTACCAGAATCTCTACTTTTTTGTATTAGACCCTCAACTTTTTCTTAGAATAACCTGGACTGTGTGTTCAGGGCACCTTCTCTTTCTTGGGAGTTTTATTCTTTGGTAGTATTTTGAGATTTTTTTTCACTATTCACATTCAAGAATCTTACTACTCCTTAACTATTCCTCTGATCAACTCTCTACCAGAAATGCTTTCCTACTATGTATAGTAGAAAAACTTCTTTTAATCGCTGGGATGTATTCATACTTAGTTTTGGAAATAATAGAGGTTCTCCTACAATCTACCAATCCAGACTAACTTGATCAATACAAATGAGATCAGAATAACTCATGATATAGAGGGATAAACTAATGCTAATTAAAAAGTGCAAGACAGATATAGGTGCTCACTGCTATGGTAGCTCTAAGGAGGAAAAGATTAAATACATTTGAGAGAGTTTCAACAGGCTTTACAAAGAAGGTGATTTTTGGCTGTAGGAAATGGTGAAAATTTCAGTGTGGGCCTAAAAACTTCCTATGACAGAAATTGGGGCCTGATTTCAAAGAACTTTGCTGGTCAGATTTAGGAGATTGAGTTTACCCCAAAGTTATAGAGGGGAGATGATGGAGAACACATAGGTTTGACTGAACATAGTAGAGGCATCATAAATTCCCTAGAAATTGTGACTGACTTAACTTTGGCAAGATTCACAGGACCATACCAGAAATTGTAGAAGGCATCCAAGGAGAAGCCTTCACATCTGATGATTTCTAATGTTCTACTCACCGGTGTTTGTGCTTTTGAGTCATTTTGGAATTGTGGCTCATGAAAATTCATCAGAAATCACCAGGGATTGTTGATTAAATTAACATCAGGCCTAATTGGAAGTCAAAATGTTTTAAAATGGTCTTCAAACAAACAGTCAAGTTGTAATTTAGAAATTATCACCAATATAACTAGGTTCCCTTCAATGACTGAGTAGAATCTACCTTTCTTTTATTTTATTTAATCTTTATTGTATTTTTTTTCCATTACCATTTAGTCCCTTTCTACCCCTTTCTAATGCCAACTGGAGGAGCTGGCAATGTGGGTTATGGATGTGGGTCATGTTTGGGGATTTCAGAGGACTTTATTTTCTCAAGATCTAAGATACAGGACAGTTTTGATGTGGGATATGGAGAAGTGAACCGCAGATTAATTGAAGATTAAATTTTGGAAACTTCAAGTTTTTAATGACCAAAAATGTTGCAGACCTTTTGAATGGGGAAAAGTATTTTCTTACACGAAGGTGTTGCTTTTTTGAGTTGGTTTTGTTCTTTTTTCCTTTGGAAATGGAAACTCAGGTAATTTTCTGATTAATTGAAATTTCCTACAAAAGAATTCATTTAGGTTGAACATCATGCTTATGAAAAAATATATATAGTTTACTTGAAAGTTACAAAAAAAATATCAGAATTGAACACAGATGAGTTCGGCTAGCTAACCTGTTTTTCATGTACCTGCTAAGCTAGGATCTCAGAGTTTTCCCTCAACAAAAGTTTCCTGTCTTAATGCCTATATTTGTCATGATCCCATCTTCCTGGCCAACTTAACTCGTTCCTAGAGTCCTTGGTGCAACCTTTCAGCCTGTTCTTTATCACACGTGTCTGAGTTCTCTGCTAGGCTGTTGGCCTCTTAACTTAGGCTGTGTACTCTTCTGGCCAGGAACAACATTGTGACTGTATCCTAATCTAATAATGCCATACTGCCTGGTTTGTATTACCTTTTCAACAAATGCTGAATATGGTAAAGTGAAAAAATCACTAGGCCATATCTCTTTAATTTTGGGCATCTGACTTGTTAACATAACGACATACCAACTTTTGTCTTGCAGAGGATCAAATTCCCAGGGGCTTCCCTACCATTGACATGGGCCCACAGTTGAAGGTGGTTGAGCGTACACGCACTGCCACCATGCTTTGTGCAGCCAGTGGGAATCCGGATCCAGAAATCACTTGGTTTAAAGATTTCTTACCTGTGGACACAAGCAACAACAATGGCCGTATTAAGCAGTTACGATCAGGTAGGGTCTTGTTACTGTTTCCACTAACTCCTAGTGATTTGTTTTTGCTTTTGTTTTAGTTTTTAGCTTTCTCTCTATTTTTTATTTAATTTTATTTATTTTTAATTTTTAGGTATCGATTTTTCTCCCTCTTCTCTTTCTCTGTTATTTAATGTGTTGTCCATGTTTGTGATGTCATAGCCTATTTCAGAGTCCGTTTTTCTCCTGTGTGTGTTTTGCAGCTTCTGTTTAATCCACATTGCTCACTGCTGTGACTGTATTTTTGACAATTTTTTTTAATTTACTGCTTTTCTGCAGTATTTGATGGATCCATTTTCTCTTTCTTTCTTCTTTCACTGTTTTCTTTTGAAAGAAATTTATTTCAACATTGGACTTCATTCAGAACTTGCAAGGAGTTCCAATGGTTATATCCATTAAAACCCAGAATGTTCATATGAAACACTAAAATGATTCAATTTTATTAACGTGTGTTTTCTGTCGTTTCTGCATTTGAACTCATCAAAATACCAAAGTTTAGTAAGTTTGTTCACATCTACTTTCTTTTCACTAATACATAAAACACAAAAATGTTATCTCATGAGTAACCAGATTTTTTCTTTGTCTTTTACAAAGTACCAATGAAAGGAGGGGATTTTTAAAATTAATGTGATTACTGTGAGTGAGCATTTGTACACATTAGCCACAGTAGTGTGCGCCCACACTGAAAATTTGTGAACCCTCCAGTGACTGGATCTACAGAAGCCTGCTTTTGGTGTAGACTCCAGCTTTTGCCGCTTTCTCTCTCTCTTTCTCCCTGTTGCCTTTTTCTCCCTCTCCCATCCCTATCTCAAATTTATTCCTGTGTTCTCTTTAGATTAAAGATAGAGATGATTCTAAATTTCTTAAATTGTAGAGCCTGTCCCTAGGTAATTGCTCAGGGACATTTGCTAATAAACGGTTTATTTTGACATTGGTAGTAATATTGATATAGAATTCTAAGCTGTTTAACTGCCTGTCTTCCCAGAATCTCAGCTTTTGACCTGTCCTGTGATGTTAAAGCGTCTTGTTAACTGCCTCTTTTTGCTTGTTGTCAGCAGAATTGTGTAGATTAGCCTTCTGTTATTGTAAATAAAGAATTAATTATTCACATGTAACATAGATGATTTAGTATATAAAGCTTTAACTCTGAAAAATTTGTACCAAATTATGAGGAATATAATAATATTTTTATGCTGTCTTTCTTCTCTCCGTATTTAAATCTCCAGAATCTATTGGTAAGTGCTTAGTTCTGAAGCGCACTTCACCCCCACTAATTTCCATATTCAGACTATTATATTATTATTATTATTATTAATAAAATGCATGGCATGCATTTTACTAACTGTCAGTGTAGACACCAGATCTCCGTAGTGGCACGCACACACACACATCCTCAGAACTGTTTTCGTAAGAACACTGTATAGAAAACCAAAATAGTACACAAGTTAGATCACACAAATGTAGCATAGTAAGTAGTATAAGATGTCCAATCGAGTGTTTGTATTTAGTTAGTCTTTAATATTTCCTATGACAGTATATATATATATATATATGTGTGTGTGTATCTATATATATACTTAAATAGATTAGCCAGTATTTTCTAAATTGTCTTTAAAAAATATTGTTTAGTCCATTTTATTTTTTTTTAAGAATATGAGGCATATAAGATAAATTCTAACCCTATGTGACCCCAGACCTAAGAACCCAGTTGCTGCTCTGAGAAAGGCAACGCTGCCTGTTGTGGTCTTTGCCCTCTGTGGTATAATGCAACTTGCTTTTATGATCTAATAATACTATCTAATATATTCCTGTTTTACCAGTATAGTAATTCAAGTTTCTTTTAAGACCTTATTTAATTCTGTAAATCTAATTTAATTCTTCTCCCCAGCCCTAGCCTCCTTCTTCTCGTACTAATGCTTCTTCTTTCTAATCTTATTTGCATTCATATTATCCACCCAGGTGGTACACCAATAAGAGGTAAGAGTGCTGAACTAACGTTCACAGAATGATCTTACTCATTCTTCCTGTCCTCTCATCACTGTCATCTTTGTCCTGTTTTCAGAATCATTCCAATAATGTCCACCAGCTTTATTTTTTTTTCCTTTGTACCATTTGGTTATGATTGGTGACTCTCATATCGTGAATTTTCCTTTCCTTTTTCTTTTTCTCTTTGTTTTGTTCATTTCTTTCTTTATGAAAATGATTATTTCAGTTGTGATATGCTTCAAAGAAAGCATATCCAGGTCTTTAGACCACAGACCAGTCACAGCGTACCATCTGTCCCTCTTTTTTTCCTTTTCTTCTTCCTTTTTCCTTCTTTTTTCTTTTTTTTTTTTCTTCTTTTTCCTTTTTTTTTTTCTTGTCCAACCGGAGAAAAAAAGATCATTTTTTTCTTCCTTAGCTGTTCTTGTTCTGGACCAAAGCCAAGATGGTCTGGAGAACAGTGCCAGACATGCAGAAGACAGCCTGGAACGTCTGCTTTTTGTCTTTATCTTTCAAAAGGTTTTTGCTTTTGTTCTTCAATTCTTTTTTCTCTTAATGTCTTAAAAGTCAAAGATTGACTCCCCTTTCCACCTGATCCCACTCGCCTACAACCTGACAGCAATGCTTTTTTCCCCCCCACTTCTTTTTTTCTTGGATTACTCGCCTCTGGATTTTTGGATCTTCTGTCCTTCAGGCTATGGAAACAAAAGGTGCTCAGTATTCTTGGTGGTATGTTGTATTGCTGGTTTTTCATACTTTGACTCAGTGTTCGTTTCTTGTATAATTCTTGTTTTGCATTTTTCTTGGGGTTTTGTGACACCACACTGCTAATCCCACTGGTGGATTTTGACGGGTGTCTTAGGGGATCCGTCTGGAGGCCCTGGAGCAGCGGGTGGCTGGCTCTTCTCGCTCGCACAGGCCGTGCTTTTTAACTTTTTTTAAAACCTTCTAATTCAACTACTCTTTGTTTTTCAGCAAATGTAATAAATGATTGTAAGTCGTGGCAAACTGTCTCTCTTTTCTTAAAAATCTGCATGTCTTAAGGGCGTTTTGTTTCTTTAAGTAACATTTTCATGATATATAATGACTAATTTTAATTTTTTTTGCTTTGTGCAGCCTTTTTGTGTTAGCTGCGTATTTTTGGCTTTCTTCAGCAGAAGACTTTCTTGAAAACCCGGCCTGGTTTTTTTTGAGCATACCTATCTTTTGCGCCACTTTTGATACCAAAATGAAACAAAACAAAACCAAAAATTAATCTTTTGTTTTATTTAAAAGCCATACTTCCTTGAAGCAGTCTCACCCATCTTCATTTAATTAGTCTAGGAAATAAGAGTGTTTAATTATGACTAGAATTCTTGCTTGGGAAAAGAGATATTGTTTTCTTATGCTAGCATTGATGATGTAAAAAAAAATAATCTCTATATGTTTTTCTCATCGCATCATTTTCTGTCTGTGCACCTTAGCAAGAGATTGAATCGACGTTGAGCGGACCTTCGCTTTGCAGGGCTTTTCATGTTGTTAAGAGGTTTAGTTTTCTGGACTGAGAAAGCCTTCTCTGACCACCTCTTTGGCAATATATTTTATATCCATACAGGCGCCCTTCAGATCGAACAGAGTGAAGAATCTGACCAAGGAAAATATGAGTGTGTTGCCACCAACAGCGCGGGCACTCGCTATTCTGCCCCTGCCAATTTATATGTCAGAGGTAGGAATGACATAACCCTGGCATCGCTTCTTCATTCAGGCTCAGGGAGAGTTGAGACACCCCAGCATCTGTGTTATTCTGTCAGTATTTAACAAGCTGATTTGCCAATAGTTGCAGTAGCTCAAGCATTTTAGCGAATAGACGATTAAAAAGCGTAAATATGCCGTTTAAAAAAATTGACCACTTTCAAATAAAATCTATCCTGAGGCTTGAAGTTTGTAAGTATCTGTGCATTTTTACATCTTGATTTCTGTTTTTACTGCATCGGTTGAACTGTGCTTTGCATTTGTTTGAGGTTTTCTCCTTCTTTTCCTTCTTCCTTTTCTGTTGCTGTTTCTCTTCTGTTTCCTTTTTAAACTCTGAAATAATTACTTGGTGTGCTACTAATCAATTCCCTGTGCAACTCCAAGCATAAAGGTGTTTATGTCCTCAGGACCTCTGCTGTGGAGCTGTAAGGATAAAGCTTCTCACTTAAAAAAAAAAAGGTGCTACATGCAAATCGCACAATTGTATTCTCTTCTTTCTTTTATGCTTTCATATTTATAAACACATGTTATTATGTATGTGCATTTATATATGAATATATACACACATTTTTTAAATTACTGACTCTCAAAAGTTTAATCTTTTTAATAACATGGAACGCTGATCATATTTTCAAAAATATTCGTTGTTTTGGGGACAAGAATGAATGAGGATACCTTCATATTTTCTTATAGTAATAGAAATGATTAAATTTTGAGCTCATGAAGGCTATGCTTTTCATTTCAACTAGAAAGAAGTATTCCTTCTTCACTGGAGTTTTCAAAGCTGGTTCCTGTAGTTTGTTTGTTGTTTTTTTTCAGTCCAGTAAAAGTGCTCTTATCCCAGGTCTAGTCTGCGAATAACCACATAAGGCATGGGTGGGGGTGGGAAGAGATAAAAGACTGAGAGGGCTTTAAGTTACAATAGAATGGGTTCCCTTAGGGAAATATCTAGCTTGATTTTGAAATTTTTGTTTGAGATAATGTTGTTTTGATGGGATTGTTTTTTTCTCCTATGGCTCTCTGGCATCTGGGATGGGAGAGTATGAAGAAAGCCATTTCTTCTCCAAATTCTCTGAGAGCCCCTTGACCCTTTACCTCACAGTGGCGACCTCCTTTGCTGCATGAGGCATGTGTACCTTCTTCGATGGAAAAATTTCAAAATGATGCTAGCTATTGATTCTAATACCGTATTAGCCTGTGAGGTGTTACTAACTTTTCAGCTGAGGTAGGAAGGATTAACTAGAGCAAATAAAAATGTTCAAATAGCAGTTGAAAGCCTTGATATGGCCTTTTTACTCTCTCTGTGTTTCCCTTGTTTTTCTCCTTTCCTCATTTCATTGTGTTCTGCATCAAACCCCCTACATCCCTC
Source organism: Pteronotus mesoamericanus (assembly GCF_021234165.1). Taxonomy (NCBI): domain Eukaryota; kingdom Metazoa; phylum Chordata; class Mammalia; order Chiroptera; family Mormoopidae; genus Pteronotus; species Pteronotus mesoamericanus. The sequence goes on along the minus strand of NW_026555245.1, from coordinate 24,133,285 downwards.
AGAGCTGCGAGAAGGTTGGTGTGTTTTTTACTTTTTTACCCACCTTACAAAACTATTAATTAAACCAATAACAAAGAATACAAATGAAATGAATGTAGCTGCATTGTGGTCTTCTTTTGGTTAATGGTATGTTTCAGCAGAGAATGCCGAGGCTATGGCTTCCAGTGCTTGCTGGTGGTATCTAACAGTGGTGCATGATGGGAGAGAATGTCCTTGGGTGCATGGTAACTGGTCACACATTACTCTCAGGTCCGGTGAACTTGGGTCAGTGTTCCTGCTTTCCTTCCTGCTCCACTCCTCCCAACCCCCACCCCACCTTTAATTTCTGTCTCACAAGGATGCCTGCTGCCCACAGAATGACTTTTTGTAGTTGTCCCCCTAATCCCAAGCATGAAGACTAAACTGTCCTCCATTTTTCTTGATATGTTGTTTGACACCTCGGAGTCTCCACTGACTCCTGCTTGCTCTGTGTAACCTGTGAACTGGCTGCAGGAGGCATGCTTAGCTCTCTCGTTACTTCTCCTACGCCTGCCATTCACCTGTGAGGCCATCGCAGCGAACCCTCTCCAATCCATGGAGGTTTACCTCAACCTTAAGTGCAGCCAAAAAGTTGACAGACAGAATTATTTACTCATTATCTTCCTGGGGTTATGAGGTGGTTTGTGTATTATTTGATTTATGATTTAAAAAATCACTTTCTTATCTGTATTTAAGCTATGCTCCTAATGATTACCTCCTGATCTAAAGTACTCAGGGTGTAAGGTTTTGCCAATAAAAACCCAAGATGAAACATGTGTCTCTTACCCTCTCCTTGTATCATGTACTTAAACTTGACACATAAACATACAGATTACCTGAAGCAGGAACACTGAACTGTAATTGCTTGGTAATTTTTTTGTGTCATGGTGTTTCAATATGACCTCTTTTATTAATGTCATGTGCCACTGTATGTTTTAGATGCAGGGCCCCTCATTTTGAATGTAGGCGCAAAACGCCTCCTACTACATTTTGTTGTCATCATCTATGTTGTCTTACATTAGATATGAACTGAATGGAATCCTGAATGTGAAATACCCAGCTCCCTTTCTAAATTTGCAATCCTTACCGTGACAACCTAGCTTAATCTAATATCTTCCTACTTACATCCTATCATCCCCTATATTTGCGTCTCAATCACTGTACTTTACATCCTGCCTTTGTGTTTAGTTCTATTACCCTGTTAACTTCTTCTGCTGTCACTGTTGTCTTGGATTCCAGACATTTTCCCAGTGTCCGAAGCACGGGCCTTGAGACTTCATCTTGTGCATGCCTTGCATGACCCAGTTTGGTACCTCTACTGGCATTGGCTCTATTTCCTCTGTGACTGTGAATCAATATGTTTATATATTTCTGTGTTTGGTCCAGTGTTAGTGAGAGGTCTTGAGGCTGCTTTCTGAGTCTGAAAGCAAATAAGTTGTACTTCCACTGTACTCTAGATGACATTTTCCGGGCCTTGGATGTAACAGTGTGTTCCACACGTACATCCACAGCAACTGGAAGTACACAGCACGAAAGTTGGTTTTCATACCCAACTTAAACCTGCTGGTGATCTTCCAGTCTCCCTTTTCACATATACATGAATGCATAGAATCATTGTGATATGCATGTATGTATATGTTTTGTGTTTATCTTATGCATGATGTTTGTGTATTTTAGTTTGTAGATAGTTTCTTTGTGGGGCCCTTATAGGTCTGAATCAACTTTTGTATGAATGTGTCTAAGATATCAATGACCAAACTAAGTAATTTCTTTGTGTGTATACACATACCATACTCGTTTGGTCTGTATTATCCGCAGTTTTTCTTTGTTTTGTTTTTGGACAATCCACAATACGTTCCAGTTGTTTAATTTTGTCTGTACAGTGCATGTCATGTGTTTAACAAGCCGTTTTTCTGGCCTTGTATATTTTATCATCTTCCCTTGTGTTTTGTTCCAGTTCGTCGTGTCCCACCAAGATTCTCTATCCCACCCACTAATCATGAAATCATGCCAGGTGGAAGTGTTAATATCACCTGTGTGGCTGTGGGGTCACCAATGCCTTATGTGAAGTGGATGTTGGGGGCAGAAGACCTGACACCTGAAGATGATATGCCAATAGGAAGAAATGTCCTAGAACTGAATGATGTAAGACAGTCAGCAAATTACACCTGTGTTGCGATGTCAACACTTGGTGTCATTGAAGCAATAGCACAGATCACTGTCAAAGGTATGCTCAGCAGTTCATGCTTTAAGGGTCTGGCTACCCTCAAGTCACGTGACTAATGCCTCTATAAAGTCTATCCAAGGAATCCCAAAGTGAATCTGTTCATTGTTTACTGTTTTAGATATCATAGTCTAATCAGTCTATTGTATCACGTAAGATACACATGTCTATGTAGGCAGTTTCTCTCTCAAAAGTATTGGCAGCCTAAGAAGTAATAATCATCAAACTGTTTAACAACACGCTGGGCCCAGGAATTAACCCAGCAGAAGGAGGAATGCTAGACATGATCAACAGTTACGGAAGGACTGAAGCATACAAGTTTCATTTTAATCTTATCAGAACTCTGATAAGAGTCACATGATAGAAAAATCCAAATAAGTTTTACTAAATGTTGAAAACCCTGAAGACCAACAGAAAAGAAGAAAGTTGTACTTAACGTGGTTAAATAATAGATCCTTTACGAGTTTTTAATGAACCCTATAAAAATCAAAATGCAAGTGGATGTATATTCTTTTAGCTTTATCTTTTCAGCTTGTATTGATGAACTGCTCAAGAAATATTATGCTCTTGAAATAAATGAACTAAATATAACCTAAGTACTATGTTCAGCAGATATTTTTGAATTAAAGAAAGAAAAAAGTGACTATGTAAAGTGTATTGTTTTTACCCAGAGCTTATAGATTTCAAGAACACTTTTGCAAAACAGGTCAGACTGAAGATGACTTGAGGTTTCTGCAAATATATGGAACTATTGCAAAATGAACACAAATTGTCTTCCCTTTCTAGAAAGTTTGATCCTAAGAATTGCAAAATGCATTGCTGTTGCCAGTGCCCTATTTCCAACCAAGCATATATATCAAATATGCCTTATAAAATCAATCATCTGATGAGAGAACAAAGGTGCACACCATTGGTAACATTTAACCATTTAAAATAATAACATTATATTGCATATTCTTAACTGTATTAAACATACTTATCCATACATTACAGACACAAACCCTATACTGCACAATAAATGTGACTTAGCAATACTTTTACTTGCTTTAAAATTCAGAAAGAAATCTAGGGAAAAATATGTATTATCTACTTTCTTGGAAAATGTCAGGCCAGATTATGTTTAAATAAATACCTTTTAAAATTATTTTTAGTAAAATCCCTTGGCCAGATGTTTTTGTTCTATAGTTCTTAGAGTAATATGCAAATAGTGAATCACCTTTCTCATAATAAACATTTCAACTTTAAATATTTGAATATTACTGAAAACCTTTAGAAATTCAAAAGCAGGAGCCACATTCAACTAGTACCTTGTTTGACTTCTTATCTTTATTTTCCTGGCTCTTGCTATTTCCCTATCTTCTTCACCTCAGAAATAAATAAAATGTAAGGGTTACTCTTGAAGGCAAAAAGTGAACCAACACAAAAACAGCAGCTTGAAGAGAATGAGGCAAATGGTTACTAACTCATTTGTTCAGTTAGTCATTTAACAATAAACGAAAAACCTACTTACTGCTAGGCAGCGTTCTGGGTACTGGGGATCCAGCAGTTACCAAGTACAAGTTTGCTGCTCTTGAAAAGCTGTCATTCTAGGGAGTACTGTACTTTTTGCTTTTATATCAACAAGGAAAAGGGGGTACTAAAGGGCCAATTTATGAGTATTACCTTCTGAGTTTTCTCCAAAAAGTTGGTGGGGTGGTTCTCCCTTGATAACTCTACCTTGGAGAATCATTGACCAGGGTAAGGCACTTAAGTATGAGGTCACCAGTGTAGGTGGTTTGTAGTCTTACTTGGTAGCATTTTGAGTTGTATTCCTCTGCTTAGAGGAAAAAAAAAATGGATCTCTAAAAGATGGATTTAATTACAAAAATTGGTAGCTATAATCTTAGGCATTACTGATGGTGAATATCAAATACATACTATTACAATAATACTTTATTTTTTATTGAATTTATTTTTTATTGACATTGGTTAAAAAAATTATATAGGTTTCAGGTGTACAGTTCTATAATACATCATATGTATATTGCATTGTGTGTTTTCCACACCAAGTCAAGTCTCCTCCATCACCGCTTATCCCCGTTTACCCTCTACCTCCACCCACTCTCCTTTCCCTCTGGTAATCACTACACTGGTGTCTACGAGATTTCTTTTGTTGCTTAACTCCTTTATCTTTTCTTACAGTAATACTTTAACAAGTGATTTGTGAATATATTTTAATTTAGATTCTTCAGCATTTTTTAACATAAAGTAATATATTCAAAATATATTCAATATCTTATTTTCAACATTTATTGGTATTTAGTTATATCATTTATATCTTAAAGCAGCTGTCTAATTGGCCAAGCTTATAATAATAGTAATAATTGCAAATAATGTTTTTTGAGGGTGCCAGATACATGCTAAGAGCATTACTGGATTAGGTCATTAATCATCAGAGCAAATTCATGAAATAGAGTTACCCAACTGTACAATTCCAATCGTACAGTTTTTCTCATTTTTCACATGAGAAAACTAAAGCAGAGAGAGGTTAGGCAGCACATTCAGGATCACGTAGCTAATAAGGGGCGGATTCGGATACAAGCCTGAAAGTACAATGCTATGATGCACTTCTAGTAAAATGGGATTTGTCATGTACGCATGTCTTAGTATACTTCCCTGACCATTTAGAACACTATTCTTTGCTATAATTCATCTAATTAAATGTTTCGTAGGTATGTGAATCTGTCATTTCAATAGTAGAGTTTATGGATTCTTACAACTTCTTAGAGGTCATGGGAAGTGACTATCTTTTTTTCCCCTCCTCTCCAAGCCTTACCCAAACCTCCAGGGACCCCTGTGGTGACCGAGAGCACAGCCACAAGCATCACACTGACGTGGGACTCTGGGAACCCTGAGCCTGTCTCTTACTATATCATTCAGCATAAACCTAAAAATTCTGAGGAACCTTACAAAGAAATCGATGGGGTAGCGACCACACGCTACAGTGTCGCTGGACTAAGTCCCTACTCAGATTATGAATTCAGGGTTGTTGCCGTCAATAACATTGGGCGTGGGCCTCCGAGTGAGCCCGTGCTAACACAGACCTCAGAGCAAGCGCCATCCAGTGCCCCACGGGACGTCCAAGCGCGGATGTTGAGTTCAACCACCATTCTGGTGCAGTGGAAGGAACCTGAGGAGCCAAATGGACAGATCCAAGGTTACAGAGTTTATTATACAATGGATCCCACTCAGCATGTCAACAATTGGATGAAACACAATGTAGCTGACAGCCAAATCACTACGATTGGCAACTTAGTGCCCCAGAAAACGTATTCTGTCAAAGTCCTGGCTTTTACATCAATTGGAGATGGTCCTCTTTCAAGTGACATACAAGTGATCACTCAGACGGGGGGTAAGTCTAGGTGTGGATGGGGAGGGCGGCAGGAGGGAGGAGTTGATGCTAACAGGTGGGAGAGGAAAAAACGAAGGACAAAGATGTTGTACATTTTAATTTCTGAGACTCAGAGTTTCTAAGTGGGAGGGTGCATATGAGGCACCTGGAAAGGAAATAGGTGTGGACAACTGAAAGACTAAATAATCGTTTTAAGTACAAGGATACATATAGCATCCTTTTCATTTGTACCCAAATGACTTGAAGACTTTCCTGTAAGATATGGATGAATGCATCCTCCATCCAGCATTTTGAAAATAAAAGAACCATTCTTTTTCATATGCTGACAGAATAGTCTCAGAAACTTTAATTTATGAGAGATTGTATTGTTCAACATAAAGTTGAAAATGAAACCATCTGTCAGGGCCTTGGATATTTAAATAGCTTATATTTTCCAGGAATCTACTTGCTTAAAAATAAATATTCTCCTAATGGATTTTTGATAATTTTTTTTTGTATGGCCTCAGGGGTGAAGGAAAGCAGTTACCAAGGTCTAAGATCAAACGTTAGGGCCCGATTCATTCATTTTCCTGGGTATTAAAACAAATGCCAAACTATTTTATGAAGAAAAAGTTGGCACTGCCAGTTGTTTTATTTTTATAAGAGGATACCAAACCTTTCTGGTGCTTGATTTGAAGTGATCAGTTTTGACTTGGGTTGGGAATATAACATGGCAGCTTTCTTCTACAGTTTATTCCTGAACATCTGAGAGCTATTCATTTGACTCCTTATAGCCTTGGCTCCTCTAAAATTTTCATTAATCTAGGAGTGTTTTGGAAGCATGCCACTGGTTTGTTCTGATAATTTACATAAGAACCATATATTATGGGAGTTAGTATCTGTAATCTAGAGGTATGTAACTCATTGATAATCTTGGGCATGAACTAGTGAATTTCCTCAGGTATCAGAACTCGATAAACCTGTTTAATCACTGACTTGTTTTCATGTTATGGGCCTTGTAAATCACTTGACTGTGTTACCATTTGCCCTTGCTACTAGAAACCTCAGAACGTATTTTACAGCCTCAGGGGCTTTATTGTATTTTCATACCATTATTTGGTTTTTACTGGTTTGTTTATGGATTCACAATTTTCTTGAATGGTATGAAAGATAATTATAAAAATAACTGGCCACAATTGCACTAAAACCATCCGTGTTTTCCTTACTTGGCTTTTGCAGTTCTTCTGCATTTATTTGCTATATTAATATGCAGAAATATACTGTAGATTTTTAATACATTTTAATTTTTATATGTTTCTCATTGGAAAATACAGAAATCTGTGAATCTTTTTTTTTCTTTGATTGAAAGTGGTCATCTATTATCAGATTATTTTTTATTACACTATTTTAGCAGCTCCAAGACCATTAAAAGATACAAAATAGAATATGAGAAGAATATATCCCTATAATCCACTTCTAGTTTTTCTGATTTCTCAGCTGTATTTTATTTTATTTTTGTGTGCATGTTGAATAAGTCATATTGTTGATGTCTTTTTTATTTTTAAATACATTTGTCTCTATTTTCCCACCACCACTTTCCCCTGCTCCACCCACCCCCAGTTCCCACCCTTGATCCTTCCCCGCTTTGGCTTTGTCCATCAGCTGTATCATTTTTTAAAACCCTGGCCTTGGAGTAATATAATCAGGGACTGAATCCCAGGCTGTGATTTTGAAGCTTGGACAAGTTATTTCATCTCTCTGACCTTTAGTTTTCTCATCTGAAATAATAACCACTTCATAGAGATTAGGGATTTTGTTCGTTTTATTGTGCTGCTGTAACAAATTGCCATGCACTGGTGGCTTAAACCACAGACACTTACTGCCTGTCTGTTCTTGTGGCTAAAAGTCCAATATCAAGGTGCCAGCAGAACTGATTCCCTGTGAGAGCGGCAAGGGAGGCTGGCAATCTTGGCTGTTCCTTGGATGTCGAAGTATCACCCTGACCTTTGCCTTCACTGACATATGTCACTCTCTCTGGGTGAACGTCTGTGCCCAGATTTTCCCTTTTTATAAGGATACCAGTCATAGTGGATTAGGGCCAAACTAATGACCTGATTTTAACGAATGAACTCCACAACAACCCTGTTCCCAAACAAGGTAACATTCTGAGGCTCTGGGTTTGGGGATTCAATATGAATTTTTGTGGGACACATTTAAACCCCTAACAGAGCTATAGATTAGACAATAGATGGAAACATTTTATAACTTAATAAGTAATATAAATTATCATTATAATCATAACAGCTAAAATATGCTGGGCACTCTGCTGTGAACTTTGCATGTATTCTTACCACCAGATAGGTATATGTGGAATTATCCTGTTTTCCAATGGGTAAATTGGGGATCAAAGAAAATAAAAAGATTTAGGAACTTGCTTTGGGTCATATGGTTAGTAAATGGCAAAGCAGAATTTAAATCTTGGCACCCTAGGTACTTCTGAACACCATTATCCCTCCAAGTAATCATTTGCTAATATGATAGTTTTAGTGCCTCCTAGGCTTTTGTGCCCACGAGTTGTTCAATAAATGAATAGAGATAGGAAATACTGTGTAGTCTTTTATTCATACTTTTATTTAAGGATTATATATAATTTATTTCTCCAATACTTGAGGTGCCTATTATATTATCCAAGTACAAAAGTGTGTTAAGCTATTTAGATATGAAAAATAAGTTTATCTGAAACAAGTAGAAGGGAACACCTTTTTTATAGAAGGTTTTTAATCATTAAATTTGGTTCTAACTTTTCTAACCACAGATTTAAACATAGAAACCTATAATGTTTTATAACCTCTTTTCTGCTCGCAAGAGGGTTTAGCCATCTAAGAAACCAAATAGTTTCTGGATATAAACTCAACTAAAACAGAAGAATCCTTGGGAGTCATGAGAATCCTTATATTCAGAAAACAGAATAACAGACATTAATGCCTTCAGTTACAGTTTATTGAAAGATATAGAACTGATGTTTAAATAGGCCTTTTTTGATTTTCTGTATTACCAGCAGACATAATGTAACATAAATCATAACTCAGTGAAGGTAGTATTATGACAGGGGCAATTGAATTAATGTAATCTAGGGATTCTGAACTTAGAAAAATCTAAATGAATGGGTCACAAGTGTATTGGAATAGTTGTCCCCAGTCTCTTTTAGACATTTTATACATTGAAATATTTCCAAGAACCTTCCAGAATAGTTGCACTTTTAATACTCATTGATTGAAAAGATATATGATGACATAAAGACTTGTGCCTGCCAAGATCAATAGGCGAAAAAAATCTACCAAAATAGCACAATGATTTGATGGGTTCTGTAGGCTTAATTAACAAAGGCCATTTGATGTTAGTGGATAACTGCCAAACACAATGATGTGAGATCTTGATATAATTAATGCTGAGCTGCTCCTTTTTCTTCTTGCTGACTAGCTAATTCTTGGGATCATTGCTAGGTAAAAACCATAAACCATTATGAAATATTCTTTTAGTGAGGTTATATAAAATTTAAAGGCATGATTATTTTACTTGCAATGTTACCTTTTCTCTATGAAAATTTACTGATTAATAATGTGTATGAATTTCTCAAGTGTATTTTAATTTCATATACATAGAGATAAAAAATTGTATGTGTTCTATATCTGAAATGTATTAATTTCATTTTGGTATTTTTAATTCCTTCATACTAATATTCGTATTCTTATTTAAAATCAGACCCTAAGAAACAGTGTTTGGTAACAAAGTGAGTTAAAGAGGGAAGTTATCAGGTTTGTTCTTATCTAAGATTACTGTCTTATGTTAATATATTAATATAAATGGAGGATTGATGTAATTTGTATATTTCTGATAATATAGGGTAATTATATATTTTATAAAATTGCAAATGATAATCTGATGAAGACGTGTAATAAATTTCATTTTAAACCTAATGCAGTAAAATAAATGTTTGAAGTTCATGTTAATTGGAGGCTTTCTAACTAAATCTTTTAAATCTCAAGGTCTTTTTCCTAAACACTCTTTAGGAAATGTATTTGACCTCTAATTCTTCTGTATACTTAATAGATTCTTGGGAAAAAGTCTACTGATTTATATCTGTGTATCTTAATAATATAGTTCCTTGGAAGGAAAAGAATTATATACATTTTATAACTAAATTCTAATGATTATTATCAACTTTAAACATTTTGAAGAAGCTAATTCTGCAAATTAGGATCTGCAAAATTGTTATAATATAAAACTACAACATTTAGAGACATTGTACTTTAGGTTTTCCAGAACTTTAAAAAATAATTTTATTAGTGTATATCAATAGGATAACTATATCAGCAAACGAACAAACAAACAATAGAAAAACCTGACATCTAACAACCAAAATGACAAGCCCAATTTAAATGGTTTCTCTAAGTAGTTTTACAAATGAGTAAAGGACCTCTGGATGTAAATACAACCTTAATAAAATTTAACATTTTCTTATTGATATTTAATGACAACTGAGAGCAAAATTTGTGCAGGCGCTTACATATTAAGTACTTCTTTTGTCAGTGATATACTTGTGGCACTTACAAATCAGACTCCTTGTTCTGAATTTTGTTTTACTACCACTATAATTCTGGCTGTTGCTTTTATTGTTTTTTTTTTTAATTATTTATCAATATGCTAGATACACATAGTTTGAAATACATCCCTTATTAAAGTACTAGATATCTTGGCAATACGCAGCTTTCTAGTCTCTTTGGTAATATTTCATATTTATAAATGGCTAGATGAAATGGTTGCTTAGTGATTTAATACGTGCTAACCTTTTTCTCTTTAGAGATATGCCCTACATTTTGCTCTTGATCTCTTCTAATATTACTGGCATTTCAGATGACATGCAGATTTTTTTCTTCATTTCTTATTTATTCTTCATTCCCTGTCTTTGAGTTGCCTTCAGATATTTAATAGAGTATAATAGTACTACTGCTCAAATACTTTACATTTATCAATGAAATTTTAATCTTATTTTTGAAAGCTGATAGTTTATATTCATATTTCCTTTTGAACATTAAATAAGGAAATCAAGAAGAATATAATCTTGATACTACTTTACAGAATGTAAGGATTTCTTACATAGAATTTTAAAGAAAAAATTGTATTTCTACTTTCCTCTTTTTACATCTAAATTATAAATTTGGTTTATGGTTAATATTATCACATTTCCTTTTTAATGCGGAATAATTGCCCATAAGTTTCTGGATGGGTTGTTTTTATTTGCCCATGAGTTACTTTGAACTTCAGATTTTCCCATAAAATTTATGTTCAGGTAATTGGTGAGGGAAATACTACAACACAGAAAAGCTCTTAAATAAAATAAAACAGACATAGATACACAAAAAGTGAATGCTAGGAAGTTTGAGGTGTGAAGACTGTGATGGCAGTAAAAAATGTCCTATGCGTGTGTGTTTGTGTAAGGGAGCATAAAACACAAGTATTAGCATTTCTTCATAGAAGCTCAGTAATCACAATATTTGGTAGGAAAATCCGATTGACAGGTGAAGCATTCCCTGTGTCTCCAAGAAGAGAAAATAAAGATGACAATTTGGAGTCCCCTCAAGTGTTTTTTCATATACATAATATTATCATCATTAGGATATATGTGTTTGGGGAATATGAAAATAAATCCATTAATTTCACGGCTTTTTTCTTTTCCTTTGATGCCTCAGCTTTATTGTTGTTTCAACTATGACTAAAGAACCCTGAGGAAACTGTAGCTGTAGGTGAACTCTCAATTCCCAAGGAAGTCTGAGCAGCGGCATCTTAAGGCAGTCATGAGCACAGACCCTGATACCATATAAAGATCTTATAAAGCACCAGTCCATATGCTGGATTTCATCTGTAGGCACACTTAGCCCCATATAGTATATTTTCAAATAATTGCAATTAATTTAATTAATTTCCAGTTGTTAAAGATTGAAAGGTTTTACCTAGGAGGTTTATTATCAATTCGTATTGAAAAATCAGAAGCTCGGGCAAGACTGGCCCATTTTCCAAAAGGCAGCCGTCTCCTGGTGCTGACCCTCCCCGGCTCCTTCGGGGCGCGGGGCTCTCCGACAGATCCCAGGCCCCTCAGGGCCTCTGCGCCCGTCCATCTGAACACCTCTAGGCATTTGTGTTTCTACCGCAAGATTAAAATCTACTAAATTAAATCATCCTCCAAATTACTTCAAAAGAAGGAGATGGTGGAAGCAGAAGAGGAGATCTCCTTAAGTATTAGCCTAAGAGACTTTGAATTAAGTCATCTAGCCGTTACTTACATTGTTGAAGAATAAAACAGACAGTACACCCTCTGAGACTTTGATGTGCCCATTTGACTCCTTATTTAGAAGTGGCCTCCTAATAGTACCAAACAGAATTAGAGAATTAGATGCAGTTTGTGTCACTAAACAAGGATAAAATATTGAGACCTACCGGGAATTTGTTCAAGACAAATTAAAAGGTAGAAAGTAAACAGTTTAAGTAAGAAAAACTTAATTAGATTTCCAAGATGTTTTCAATCAATGTCACTTAATTTATTATTAGAATTAGGCAGGAAGGAAATACGTAACAAGCAGTTATCGTGAGAACAGCCCTTCAATACTCTGTTTTAAATTCTTGACAATACGGACTGTGTTCTGGTTCGGTTTAAATCATGAGTTACCACAGGCTTTCTTCTTTCCCAACTTGTGGAAGTATGGGGGGAGAAAAAAGGGAATAAAACTAGAGAAGTAAAAATGATTGTACACATATGTGTATAGGGTGTGTGTGTCTGTCTATGTGTAGTTTTAGCCTGAGAAGTCCCCTCATTTTGTGAATATTAGAATCCAATTATAATTTTCCCCTCTGTCTAATAGTTCTTGGCCTCCATTGTTGCTGCTGCCAGTGCTTTTGTTATTTCTCTTTTAGAAGTAATACATTTGCTATTTGTTTTCCTGTTTGCCTATTTGTTTTTTTATTTCCCTCTGTTCCTTCTTCCCTTGCTCTTGATCTTTTATCTTCTTTTGTCTCAGTCTGAATGATTGTGTTAGGTCACCCACTGGGCAGGTACTTAAAAAAAAAAAAAAAAAACACACACGCTGTTACCCTGTTCACAAAGTACATTCCCGGAGGCATCAAATTAATGAGTATCTCAAGGCCTGTGAAACAAAAAGAGAGAAAAGATGATGAATGGAATTAGAAATAGGAAGCGCTGATTGGTGGCCTTAAGCATCAGTCCAAACATGAGTGTGTGTGCTTGCTTGCACATGCACATGCACACGCAGGCATGCACACACACAGATTCACCAGTGAACGGGGCAGACTGTGGGATAGAATGGTAATTAGGGGCCCTAGAAACGATTCTGCTAGATCCCTTTAGGCTTTAATCTCTTTTTAAACAAAAGGCAGTTTTTAAATCATACTAGAGACATAATTACAAAAAGAAATATGCTTTCTTTTTCCAAAGATCTTCTTTTTATGAAAATGATCGTTCAAGTATTATTTAATAACTTGAATTTATACATCAGCCACAAATTACATTATTTTATGTTTTCAAATGTTTATGCTCATTTGTCCAAAATGCTTTAGATCTTTTTTACCTCCAATATGAAGTATAAATAAATCACTGTTTTTGATTTTTATTAAATATCACTGAATTTTCATGTGAATTTGTAGAAATATGGACATCTGTTTAGCCATAATATCAAGGGTAATGATCAGACTTGGGTTTTTCTTAATGATCAAAAATTTTTAATGGCCATCAAAGCATGGGTACCAACCAACCAGAACAGGAATTGGCCAAGAACAGTGTCCGGTTAGGTGTGCCAGTGATGCCCTGAAGAGCATTAGCCTTGTGTATAATAGATGGAAGACCTGATGGGAATCAGGTATTAACTTGGACATTGGGGTTAGTAAACTTATTCTAATGGAGCATTTGACTAAAGCATTCTCAACATCTGACGTACAGCTCTTTCAAATTGTCTATTGCACGAGTTATATGACTAATATGAGAATTATAGGTTCTATTCATCTTACTACATTAAATTACTGTATTTTTTGTAATAAGTATTCTATAAGCTTTAATTTGTGTAATTTAGCTCCCTCTCGCTAGGGGCAATATTAAGTTTAATACTAGTTCTGGTGTATTAAGTCATTTGGAGTCATTTAGGGATTAGAAGCAATTATTTGTAAGCGATAGCTTATCTCCTTTTATTTTAAAAGAATTTCTTAAAATGTAGATTGGTAAGAAAAAAAGGCTAAGTGATTCTGGTTGCCTGTAGGTGTGTTAACTTTGAAAGTTAAACACAGTGCTAGAGAATAAATTCCCACTTAGTTTCAAAATAGCAATGTATTTAGCACTAGTTATTATTTAGGCAATATTAATTACAAAGCACATTATATAAATCATCTCACTGATTACATACAGCAATGTTATGAAGTAAATAATTGTGTTATATGTAAAATTGAATTCAGACACTAATATATTCTATAGGGTCCAGCAGAAGTAAGGCCTGCTTCAGTGTGGTTGGTAGGGTAATAATATGAGTGTAATAATTTATAGTTTTAATTTGAATATTTCACCTAAAATGTCATATGGTGTGCTTGAGTGTGATATATGTTACAGAATTACCCGCTTATGATTTCGTAATTAAAAAGGGCGTTATTTGTGCCAGGCCTGTATATTCGCTAGTTATACAATCTTGTATAAATGTTATACCACCCAAAGACAAGGGCAATTCATAATGCTGTTTTTGTTTCGTGATGGAGGAAAATGAACTTTATATGCACAAGTTTATCTGGACTTGGTAAAAAAACCAAACAAACAAAACAAAACAAAACAAAAAAACCTAGCACTCCAGTAGGCTGATACATGGAGACACGTTTTGAAAGGTTTAAACAGATGCACTAATGAGAACTTACGAATATTTGTGGTGATGGTAAACTCTGTCCTTTGCCTCCCTGTTTTTAGTACCAGGGCAGCCACTAAACTTCAAAGCAGAACCTGAGTCTGAAACGAGTATTTTGCTCTCTTGGACACCTCCACGTTCAGACACCATCGCCAGCTACGAACTGGTCTACAAAGATGGGGAGCACGGAGAGGAGGTAGGGCCGTGTTTCTCACCTTTGGAATTAGTCACTGAACTGAGGCACTGCTCTGCTTTGCTATGCTTGCTCAAGTTCTGTAAGAGGCCAGATATCTATAGAGGACTGTGGTAGAAAAGATGTATGCAGCAAGGGACACTGGACCAAAAGAGTAGAAAAGGTATTTGGAGACTTGCTGGGGAAAGGGACAAAACAGATCAGGTATTGCCCTGTTGGAACTATGTCCTTTTGAAGTTTCCAAATTACTTATGTAGGTATCGAATTAAAAATTATTTAATATACCCCATGAGACCTGGGGACTTTTTTCCTCTTCTGCATTCATGCTCCAGGATTTTGAATAGAAGAATTTGTTCAAACTGGTTTTAGAGAAATATACCCCAAAGCAAATGTCTGTTTGTATGCCAAAAATTATGATGTAAATGTGAGCATATATAAAGTTTGAGTAAGTTATGCACATAAAATAACAGGAGTTTGTAGAAGGCAGGAAAGAATTGATAGTCACTGAAAATAAAACAAAAATCAGAATAATTAATAAATACATTAACAGGCAGTGTTCTAAGGGTTTCACATCTCTTAGCTCATTTAACAGTGCTATTGGTTGGACCACCTCTGTTATTAATCTATTTCACATGTTGCAAAATGGAGGCACATAAAAAAAGTTAAATACTTAGCCGAAAGTCTCATGCTACTGGATAGAAGAACTAGAATTTGAATCTAGGCAGGCAGTTTCAGAATCTGTGTTCTTAAACATTAGGGTACACTGTCTTTTGGGTGCACTTTAAATATATTATAGGAATCAGTTATTAATATACACCTAAGATTTTTAGAAAGAGAATGTATTATAGTAATGAATATGTTTATTATGTTATTATAAATTCCAATAGGGGAATATTGGACAAAATGTTAGTAAAACTGTATGTGAAAACTCAATCCACACAAGCCATTTTATGTTACCTCTTAGCATTCTTCGTATTAAAAAAAAAATCTTCACGAAGCTAAACAGCCCCAGGGATCTAACAAGGAATACTTTTTTAAAACATTCACATACTAAATGAAATATTATCAGTTAACTTGTTGGGCATTGTCTTGTATGCTATAATAAGTTAATTTTTACTGTAAGCTTTTATTACTTCCGTTTGAATGGAGTGGAATCTCTAAAGACCAGGTTCTAAATGCAGTGCTTTTAGATTTAGCTAACCAGGCCATTACAAATTAATCACTTAAAAAGTTATATAATTTAAATGCTGATATAACTTAAGGTACTCATATTACAACTATTTGTTTTTAATAAGATATAAATCAGCATTAAATTATTTTAAATCCTTACCATTATCCAACTAAGAAACAAATATAGCAAAAACAGCAAAGAGGGGGGCAGCTTTTTGAGAATGCTCTGAATGTTTGAATGTCGGCGCATTAGCTCTGTTTCATAATCGTTTTATAGGGAATACTTTCTTTTTCTTGTTATTTGGTAAATCTGAAAATTTTAAAAGCTTTTGTAGTTTCAAGCCAGAACACCCTGGAGATGTTTTCTCCAGTTCTATATTTGAATTCTTCTTGACTGATTGCTGTTTGTGTAAACAGCAAGCAATATTGGATAAAAAAACTTAAGATTATGCCATATTAGATTACATATTAGCATGTATTTGAAGGTTTACTACAGGCTAATGTTCAGTCTGGGATTGATTATCAATAAGCAGATATATTTTTGCTAAAATACAAAGGCAAATTTTAAGCATGATAAGCAATTATAAAATTTGATTAAAGGAACTTCATTTCAAAAGTCCTTTATGATATTAAAAGTTATCGAAAAGTCTGTGATTATTTTTGTAGCTGTAGACTCTATATCCCCAAGGGAAAAAAGTTATAAAATAATTTTAAACCAACCTAGATTTCATATAAATTATCCAGCTTTCTTTAGTAACTAACATCTGATTTTTATCCCATCAGACACTGGCAATTTTATGTCTCTTTTATAGTAATGTCAGGTTAACTGTATACCCGTTTCTGCTGTTACTTCTAGCCATATTTTCTTTGCCCCTATGTAGGTTGCAGAAGATCATGAGACATGAGCTTGAACTCTCTTTAGTTGAAATTGCACATGTTGGGCATAGTCCACTATCATTTTCTACTGTAGGCCATGTTACAGCAACACACATGCCTTAACTGTAGAACACACTATGGGCAATGGCCTCTCGATCACCCTTTTATCCAGTGCGTTTGGATAGCTGTGTTATCATGAGAAAGATCCCTGGACACCTTTATTCCACTTACCTTATTTGTTGTAGAAACTTGCTTTTAAAATGCTATTTTCATTATATTATTCCCCAAGTAGTGTCCTTGATATTCTGTAGGTTCCTTGTGAGATTTTTTGATGACAGGTATTGGGATAAAAAAAGACTTGCCCAGACCTTAATGAAGATGACCAAGTTTTCTTGTTACTTATCCACAGCAACGAATTACCATTGAGCCAGGGACATCTTACAGACTGCAAGGTCTGAAACCAAACAGCTTGTACTACTTTCGTCTGGCTGCACGTTCTCCTCAAGGCTTGGGTGCTTCTACAACTGAAATATCAGCTAGAACCATGCAGTCAAGTAGGTGTCTCTCTTTGCTTACTTTCTGTCTTTTTTTTTCACTAGGAGGTGTTGCCTGATTTTATCTCTACCAACAAACAGAGCTGCTAATTAATATTCTTAGTCAGCAGTCTCTATGCCAGCAGATGCCCAACATTGAGGATCAGAGTGCAACCATGGCCTATGTTGTTTTCAAACTTGGTCCAAGTAGCAGATTCTTTTCTGCCACTTCCTAAATTGAAAAACCTTCAGAGAGGTTGAGAGATGAGAGAAATGGGTGAAAGGAGTTAAATCAAGCCCCATTTAGTGAGTTATAAGCCTGTAAAGCAAAATTCAGGCTGAAACACTGAAAAATAATCAGAGGAAGGCTTTTTAGCAAAATGAAGAGGCAGTGAAAGACCAAACTGTTGTCTTTTTTTAAGCACACACGTTTTAACCTTGCTAACAAATAACTATTTCACCTGTTTGTTCCTACTTAGAGAAAAGCTCAGCTCTTTGGACTAGTTTGTTATTAACTCTGCAAGTAGTACATGTGAAAATTTGGAACATTCACAGCAAATCTCTTATTTGGATAAATTTAGAAATAATGGAATAATCACAAGTGCATTTACAATCCTAAATTTTATTTTGTTTCCTCAGGTTCAATTTCTTTTTGGAACTGTTAATATAAAGAATAGTTATCTTTATTACAATGTATCCAGGGAAGACTTTTAAGATTGTTTTTTGTGAAATCTTATATGGGAGATTGTTTTTGTTGGAAAGTTTGGTGGCTTATAATACTATTTGATCTTTATTAATGTTTTTATAATTAGTGTATTAATCAAACACTTATTTGAGTTTAACAGTTTTATGGATTTATTTCCTTAATTTTTTTTTATATTTTATAAGTGATTTTGGTATAGAGACATGCAATAGGTATGTATAATAGAAATGCATTAAATTTCGTAAAGAGAATGCTGTATTGATCTAATTCTTAGACTTGTCAACAAACATAATATTTATATATTTTAAAAGATGAATTTATTTCCATATAAGCAAGTCTTTGTATCTTATTCTTCTATAGATACTTGACATCCTTCAGGGTTTTTGATAATAAAAAATCATTTTCTTCTCTTTTCTCAAAACATCATTATTCATATGAAAAGTATTAGGTTCCTGTGCTTAATCTGTTAGTAATTATAGCTTATTCCCACAAAATTGTCTTTCTTTTCCAATCTGAAGCATGTAAATACAGTATTGTATGTCTGCTTTGAATTCCAGGCAGGCTAATAAGTCATATTGTAGAAGATAATTCTTAAAATCAGATGTTTAATTTAAAGAAACGTAACGTGCTTTAATATTATATTTTGCATGGTTTACAAACTTGACTTTTTTGCATACATATATACATATGTACTTACATAGAGACAAAATGAACTTTTTATAAGCACACCAGAAGCTTATCTTTTCTTTATTTATTAAAAGAAAAGTTTCAAATGGTGTTGAATGTACTCAAAGAATAGAAGGACTGAGAGTAGCAATGTCATGAAAAAAAAATCAGTATTTTAGAAAGAATTACAAATGAATCCTTGCTGTTATATGAATAACCCAATTTATTATGAATAATGATGATGCATTTAAAATAATTTTAGGATTTGAAATAGAAGAACCTGTAGTCAGAATCAGTAAAAAATATATTCTAGTGATTTTACAAATCTTATTCCAAATTTATGAAACTTTCAATGAGAATTTTCTTTTTGTTAGTAAAGAGTGCTTTTCCTTTTGATTGACTTTACTGCAAAACACAAGACATATAAAGACTGATAATAGTCTAATGATCTAATAAACCTGGCACTACATAAAATAAAGACCCACAAAGTCAAACTACGTAATGAAATACAAAAACTTAGAAATTATTTACTCATTGTACCATATATATTGCCTTAAAAATATATATGTATTATGTATGTCTTATCCAATTTGTTTTTTTAGGAACATATATTATTAACTTTATGATAAAACTGCTTTTTAATTTTTCAAATAATGATACATTTGATTAATTTAATAGAAAATAATTGCTCAGAAGGTGACCAGTTTATGTTGGAATGGGCAATAAGAAAGTTTATCTTTTAACTCTTTTGTCAACACTACTTTATATGAATAATTATATAGAAAGTGAAAGGAATTATGCACAAATGAAAGAAAGATGGTTCTCAGGATTTTTTAAAAAGTTTTTTTAATGGCTATGTTATTGACATTTTGTAAGGGATAGATGATTATTACTGATTTTACCAAAATTTGCTGGTGGAATCTAATTCTTCACTAGCAATGGTGTCTCAAGAAGAGTTATAATTTTTTTAAAAGCTGAAAGCTGATGTAGGGTAAGTACAAGTTACAGTCAGAATCAACAAGCCTGACATTACTCTCGGTAGGTAAATCTTGGACTATGCCTTTTCATCCTTTATTGATTCTGCATGCTCACTCTGTATGGGGTAAGATCAATGTTAGGTTAATGCTTTTCATTAAAACGGTCAGGCACAACCATTTTTTCAGATAGTCAGAGGGAGCCCTTTTATGTTTGTTGGGATTTTATTTCTTTTCTTTTAAAGGAATGGAATTGGTGGAAGGGTATCAAGTAGTTATTGCAGTTTTTCACTTTTAAGAATGCTTTCACAAAGGAATGCTGTGTATGAATCGTCCTCATTCTAGAATGCAGAAATGAAAGCTTGAAACAGAATCTGTGAAGCCTCATCAAGCTGCTCATGTAGTAAATCTTGCAGTATTTGCAGCTTTTTTGAAGTTGGGCAGTCTGTATGGTAGGGCTGGGGAATACCGAGGGATTGGTTTAGAAGAAGAATTTAAATTGCAGGTAGGTAATTTTATCAGAGGCTTTATTATCTCAAGGTTTCATGTTCACATATTCCCCCCACTCATTATTTAACATCTATTTTTGGTCATTTATTCATTTTTTTTTTTTGGTTCATTCATATTACTAAGCCAAGGTATATAATTTATCTTTAAAATTTATTTTAAATTTCAAAGCTTTATTTTCATTTTGTTGCCCTTAATGTTCGTTTATTTATTTTTGCCTTTTCTTTTGTTTTATCATTTTTTTTTCCAACCACTCCTGTCCTTTCACTCAAACCCTCCTTTAACTCACTACCAAAATAAGAGCCGTCAGCTCCTCCTCAAGACATTAGTTGTACCAGCCCAAGTTCCACTAGCATTTTGGTAAGTTGGCAACCTCCACCAGTGGAAAAACAGAATGGCATTATTACTGAATACTCCATCAAGTATACTGCAGTGGATGGAGAAGATGAGAAACCTCACGAGATTTTGGGAATTCCTTCGGACACTACCAAATACCTTTTGGAACAGCTGGAAAAATGGACTGAGTACCGGATCACTGTGACAGCCCACACAGATGTCGGCCCTGGCCCCGAGAGCTTGTCCGTGTTGATTCGAACCGATGAAGATGGTATGTTGCCTCTGCTACGTCCGTTTGCTCCCTTCTACACAATCTTGGTCTGCTGTCTTTTGATAGGCTAACAGTAATCCATTTTTCTCTGCTCATCTTTTTTGACCCAACATCGCTCTAACGTCAGTAGTTTTTGCCAAAGACCTCTCTTTGCTACAGCCTGGGCATTTTTTTTTTCCTCTTTTGATCTCAACACAGTAATTTGCTTCCCTGTAAAAAGAACAGTTTGCTCCTATGATTTTGCAATCCAGGCTCTTCCTCTGTACCTCCATCTAAAGTCTTCTGCATTTTTCGTGGCTTTTTGTAGTCACTTCTTTTACATTTTGAAGTTAACTTTTAAAAACAGCCTTCTTATCTTCTTGTTGCCTTTTTGTCTTGCATATTTCAGAAGCGCTGATGCTCGACATTTAATTTTTGGCATTTGTTGTATGGAATACCTTTGATATGAGAAAAAAAGAAGAAAATTCATATACTCAAGAATCTTTTTTTTTCTGCTAAAAAGAAACCTTTAAAAAACACACAGCAATCAACAAGCAGTTTTTGTTATTATTTCAATGCTATACCTCTTTGTGCTTTAATGCTTTGAACCTCAAAGCATCTTCCTTGGCTTTTGTACATTTTTTACATGTTTTTCTATTTCTCTGATACTCTTTTTTTCTTCCATACTTTTTTTTGGCATTGGTCATGTTTTTTGATCTTTTCTTGAAAGGTAGAGCAGATTGGTTGAGCATTTTCATTGGTTGAAAATGTTTGTATTCCACCAAGGAAACATAGTGGGTCTGCCCATTTAAAAAAAAAAAAAAAAGAAAGAAAGAAAAGAAAAGAAAAGAAAAAAACTAAGTAAAGAAAATGCTCTGACTGGGTGGGACAAGTGCCTATAATTTTCTTTTATCCGATGATATTGTTCCAGTTCCTAGTGGTCCTCCTCGCAAAGTCGAGGTAGAGGCTGTCAACTCAACATCTGTTAAAGTCTCATGGCGCTCACCTGTGCCCAATAAACAGCATGGCCAGATAAGAGGATACCAGGTGCATTACGTGAGGATGGAAAATGGTGAGCCCAAGGGCCAACCCATGCTGAAGGATGTCATGCTGGCGGATGCACAGGTAAGCCTCTGAAATTACATACCCATGTTTTTCTGAGATACTGTTTTTGATTCTGTGCCTTGAACTGGGCCCCATCTTAATTATTATTTTTTAACATTAAAAAAATCATCCACAAAATTCTTGTGCTTGAAACACATGATATGTATATATGTTCTCAGTCAGAGATGCCATCAGTTGTAGAAATATGCATCTGATTAAAACAGTTACTTTTTTAAATACAATATTCAGCTCTCATACATAGTGCCTTCTGCTTAAAATTTTTTATTGAATTCTAAGAAGCAGTTTTGCTGATAGCATCTCTTTTCTTCTGTATTAAAACTACTTGGAGTTAAGTTGACCTAATTTCTAAACAGAAGACTTGTCCTATTGGAAAAAAAATTCTTATTATGGAAAAAGTATCTAGATAGTATTTTATTTAGAATATCTTTATTAAAATATGATTTTGATGAAACGAATTGTTTCATTTCCCAGAGAATGAAGATAATGACCATGATAAAATCAAGAGTTTTCCAGGGAATACATGGGACCCCCATGTTGAGCCAAGTTAAGAAACGTATTATTGAGTATGTGAGAGATTGGTCCTAAGGCAGTAGTTTATAACTGTGGAGTCATAATTTGGTTTTGTAATCAGTTGTTTAATATTGAGCATCAATTTTTTTTCATAAATTAGTAGTGATTCAAAGATAGTACCATAATAGACCTGGCTGGTGTGGCTCAGTGGATTGAGGTGCTAGCCTGTGAATCAAAAGCTGGCTGGTCGATTCCCAGTCAGGGCACATGCCTGGATTGCAGGCCAGATCCCCAGTTGAGGGGGGTGGGGCACGCATGAGAGGCAACCACACATTGATGTTCCCCTTTCTTTCTCCCTCTTTTCCCCTCTCTTTAAAAATAAATAAATAAAGTCTAAAAAGAAAAGCAAGCTTACAAAGGTAATACCATAATATCTCCATCTGTCATAATTTTCTAAAAGGGGGAAGAAGATTTTAATGAATTACTGCCCTGCTGGGGATTATACATAACCTGTGGAGTAGCTCATCTATGCTTGATTCAGTGGTGATGGGATATTATGAGTAGGGAAGTGCTTTGCTTATCTAGCAAGTTGGTAGCTGGTCATGGCAGTGGATGATATTTGTGAAAATCTGGAACATTTCAATGGAAAATTTCTTGTTTTGTGTGAAAGTGAGGAAGATTATGAACAAAGTTGTGAACTACTGCTCCAGGTTGCCAAATTTTGCATCTTTGTCTCAGTGAAAATAAGAAAGTAAATAAATATCTCTGTAGCTCTAAGGAAAGAATTTACCCCAAGTCTTGAGATAATCAGCTTACAAAGCTGCTAATGTTTGCCTCAGTCTCCAAACATTCTAAATAAAGAGATCAGGATTAGAGGCTAATTTATCTACTTTTAATCCAATTGTATGGTTTTGGTTTAGAGGATACTTCTGTAAATGTGGTTCAAGATTCTTAGTGTCCCTTAGATTTGGAAAAGGGCCACTGATTTGCATTTTCAAATATTTAATTTATACTGCCTATAAACTAAAATATTCTCATAATATAAAATAAAGTCATCTTTGCTTATGTTTTATTGTATAAGTCTGAAATTGGGAAAAAGAAATTGATAAGACCATCACGTTTTGATGCTCTTCTGTTCTTAGGTAATATTACATTACAGAACTGTAGTTCTGTTCTTTTTCTTGGGAGTATGGTAGTTAATGGAATTATATAATACAAAATTGCCTTACGTACCACTCAGTCTTTTTTCCCCCCTCTCTTCTACTTGGACTTTTATTTATTAATTTGCTGATTTTCCTTGTGCTCTTTTTTTATTTCTTTGTTCCCCATATCTTATTTTCCTTTTAACTATTCATTGAATTTATTCAGTCTTGCAGGACTTCACCAGGACTATTGGATTTCAATATTAATAGGAGATGTTAATCTTAATAGTGACTTGAATTAACTATGTAACTTAAGGAAAAAGTCAAAATAAATGTCACAAAGTAGTGTGCATTAGCTTTTTGTTATGCCTTCTTGCTTTATTTCAATGGAAGATTTGGAAAAAGCTGGTTTTAGTGATAACAATACAGAGCATATTTATTTTAGACCTTTCAATTGAGAATGAACGTGGCAACATAACACACTTATACTCTTTGGAATTTTATTGTACGCATTGATTCAATTGTTTATTTTTTTCTTTTTTATAATCTAACAAGGGCACCATTGCCTGTATCAGACTACAAATTTCTCTTCATTTCTTTTTATTTTGTTTCTACCTCCCCAACCTTCTTAATCTCAATCAGTGGGAATTTGATGACACTACTGAACATGTGAGTAATTTTTGCTTGCTTTGTCAAAACATTATAAATGCTTATTTTTTTTCCTGATATTCCTCTTTCACTTATTTGGGATATGTCTTCACTGTTTCAATGCATGAATTAACAAGTTTTTAAAAATTATCCTCACGACATTGTACACCTTGTATTTTGGTTTTGTTTTGTGAAATTGGCACGGTGCTACTGATTGCATAAGAAATATCATGAGCTCGTGTTATTTTGGTGGCCGCTACTAACTCTGCCTTGTGACATAGTTAGCGGAGGCATGCTTTAAGTGGAGGCATCACAGACCTGAGATGTCAAGTTTTATGTTGTAGGCTGCTCTTGAATTCTACTCCAGTCTTACATATTCAGTGGATAACATGATGTAGATCTGGCACTAATTAACTCTATCTAGAAGTGGCAATTCTCTGTTGTACCCATACAACTTTGAGTGAACGTGAATGAGTCATGCAAAGAAGGAGAAAGTATCTCACTCAGTGAGGAGTTTTTAAGTTAATAAATAACATAATCCAGTAAGTTAATAATTCAAGTGGACTATGTTATTTATTAAAAGCTAATTATATATAAGCTACAGTCTGGGATACAAAATGTGACACCTGCCTTCTAAGTTCTTATAGTCTATATGACTAGTAAAGATGTAAATATCAGAAAATTTTCATAAAATGCAATATACACGATGACATCAAACAACATGTAATTAATTAGTAGATGAGTAACAATCTCACTAAGAGCTATGAGTTTAGAGACAGTAGATCAGGATGATAGAAGAGGTCCTGAAAAATGAAGTATAAGTAGGGATTGAAGAGGTGAAAGTGTGAGAGTGTGTGTGTGTGTGTGTGTGTGTGTGTGTGTACGTGTGGGTGTGCTAGGGAGTTGAAGGTGGAAACATGTCTTCTAAACATGAGCACAGCAGAAGCAGCCATTGAGGCAGTCAAGAGTGTGATATAGGCAGGTAACAGGAAGCTTGCCAATTTGAAAGAAATAAAGGGTTCAGGTTAATAAGTTAGTGCTAAATATAGCTAAGAAATAAGTTTTAATATAATGTTGAAAAGTCAATAGTATAGCAGTGTTTTATAAACTTCTTTGACCATGACCCATAGTAAGAAATGCATTATATTTCATGACTAATACATGTGTTTAAAATAAGTTTATCAAAATAATACCTTACTTTTAAATATATGTGAACTTCAATATTTTACATTCAAGTGTGTGTGTGTCTGTGTGTGTGTGTACATACATGTATATGAATACACCTTTTTTTTTAAATACTGGTCATGACTGATGAAATTGATTTTATGACTGACTAAATTGATATAATGACCCTCTGAATGGGTCATTACCTGCAGACTAAGTGGAGAGGTAAGAAAGAAAAAAAGGTAATGAATAGGGAAACAAATAAAAAGAGCTCTCTCACTAAGAAATAAAAATGCAACAGTGTTGAGGCAGCAGAAATGGAAAAAGGAATTGTTATCATCAATATTTTAAAGAATTGACAAAAACTTGCTGACTAGCTAAGAATTTGAGGAAGAAAAAATGATCAAAGTGTCACTTCAAAGTTTTGGAGATACTCCACTAATTCATTAAAATATGGGAAGCAAAGAGGGGAGTTGGCCTCTGGGAATGACATTTAAGCTGTAGTTAAGCTAAACTTGAGGTGATGCACAACAGTCAACGGAGAATGTTCAGCAGATATTTATGATGTATATGTCCCTGGAGCCCTTCTGGAAAGTCAGGGCTAGAAATGAATTTAATGCAAAGGTATAAAAAAAGCCTTCAAAGGTTTGGAAAAGCTTTCGAAGACAGCTGTTTTGTTTTGTGATTGGAGAGAAATGCAGACCAGTGACTGCTACGAAAGATCCAGTAATGCCAGCCTTTAATAGGAAGGGGCAAGAAGTCAAGTGGAGCTGGGATAGGAAAAGACAAAGAGAATGAGGAACTGTGGCCATGATATCAGCCACATTAACCCACAGAGCGTACAGAACCACCAAGGAAGTACACCTGCAGCTTAACAAAAGAAAACGTAACCTAAGAGATGATACAATTTAGGCAGATAGAGGTGTAGTGAGCTGAGATTCTACCACCACAGAAAGTTTGACAATTTCAAATTGCATTGTTTACATTATGCTGTCCCACCCTGTGCAAGAGGAAGGACACATGTCGTTAACCCCAATTTTATAAATGAGAAACTTGTACAAGGCTCAGCATATATAAATTTCTTGCCACACGACTTGGTGACAGAACCAAGCCTTGCTTGTTTCTTGCTCCTCACCTTGCCTCCTTTCAGAAGCAATCCAGTGGCATGTGAAAGAGGACCTTGAAAACAATAGTGTTGTCATTTATCCATCATAATTTTTGGAATAGCTACTGTCTGCCACAGCTTAAAACACCACTCTTGGGTGGCTTACTTAGTTTTTATGTTCTCTGTAATGTTAGTGAAACCATTCCAAGTTCCAGAAAATAAAATTCCTCTCCCAAATTTAGTCCATTTATCTTACAGAATAGTGTTTCTAATGGCTCTTCAAGATGGTATCCAAAATTCTTGAATTTCTGCCTTAATGATACTCCTACTTTTTTGAAAAAAAAACGCCTCGTAAAAACTGTCATATTTGGGATCAGATTCAACAGTTGAGTTCTGTGGTGCCTATGACGGCCCTGAACAGGAAACTCCCACCGTCCCTCACACAGCCTAGTCTATTCACCAAACTCCCACTGGCATTGTCTTTAGATGTGGAAAACAATGCCCCTGTCTGTTTTCCTAAATTTAGCATACTTAATTTGAGAAAATAGCTGTACCAAAAATCTGAGGGTTTTTTTCTTTTTTTATTGCTGTGGGCGGGGGGCGGTGTGTAACTCTAAAGAAAATATCAGGACAAATTCATAGCCAGCACTGTTTTAAAAACCATGGAAATCTTCAATTTAGAAGAACAGTTCTGTGATCATCTAGTCTTAATAACTATCACAGCTTTGGGCCCTTACTAAGACAAAACTGAGAGTATTGATAAACAGTTGGTGGTAGTTACCATTTTCTAAACAATTGGAATTAAAAGAACACCTATTTGTGATATGGTAGAATAAGTCCTATTCTTTGGTTTTAGGTCAGGAAATTCTTAAGATGAACAGAAAATTCTCCTTAGTGTATAATAATTATAGTTCATAGCCCATACAGTTAACCAATAATATGTGTTTTGAGTCCCAAGAAACTTCTCTGGCTCTCAGGTTGTCCAGGTCCAGCAGATCAGCCATCTGGCAAAATACTTCCATGGTGATGAAACAGACTGTTGGCATCAGCCCCATCACCAGTCTGTGGGCCAGGCCATAGTGGATGCATAGTGGATTTCTCACTATGAGCCCCGCATAGTTCAAACTGTTTACCTAACATAACCCATTTAGTCCTCTGGTGGCCCTATGGGGTCTTATTCCTACTTTCACATGGGGAACTGGGGCACAGTGGGGTAAACTGATATAGCCTGGAACACCAAGCCAATAAAAAAGGAGAAGCAGGTTTAAATTCAAGAATTCAAGAAGCCTGGCTGGCTTCAGGTTTTATGTTTTTAACTCCTTTCCCTTAGAGCTGCCTCTTAGGAAGGCTGACCCGCTCCACTGTCAGCATGGAGAGAGATGATCCATAGCATGAGCTCCAGGCATGAAACTTGCAGTGCTCAGCATGGCTGCAGGGAATGTTCAAGCATGCACAGCAATGAAAATGGGCGCCTTGATGTTCCTCCCCCAGAGCATTCAGGGCAAGTTTTGAATCAATATCATTCTACTGTGTCATTTCAGGACATGATTATTTCTGGGCTACAGCCTGAAACTTCCTACTCCCTCACCGTCACCGCCTACACCACCAAAGGAGATGGTGCTCGCAGCAAGCCAAAACTGGTGTCCACCACGGGAGCAGGTAACCACATCTGTGCATATATGTACCTTGAACATGTTTTGGATAACAGTAATACTGATTTTCCAAATGGGGTGGGTGGCTTCTAAGAACAGAGGGGGGAGAAAGGCTGTCATCAACTATTTTTGTGTATGTGTATATGAGTATGTGTGTATACATATTATTTTACATATAATTCATTTAACAAATATTTTTTGGAGCATCTACTATGTGTTAGGCACTATTCCATTGCTGGGCATACATCCATCAGCAAAACAAACTCTGCCCTCTTGAAATTAATCTTCTGACCAAGACTAGCTAATTAACAAGTGAACAAATTAGTATATAATGAAATGTCAGTGAGTGATAAACTGAAAAATAAAGGTGTGTTGGCATTAAGGATAGGGCTGCCCCTAGGAGTTGTTTTGGATAGAAAAATTGGAGTTCTCTGTGAGGCAGGGTATTAGAGCTGAAGCTTGAGTGATCTGAAGGAGCAAGTCCCATGGGGTTCAGAGGGCACATCAACTAGATAGGGAAGTCACTCAATAGCTTCAAACTCTCCCAACAACAAACCCTGTTAGAAGAGCTGCCATCTGGAGCTAGGTGTTGACTTAGTTTTATTTTTTGTCATTTTCTCCTCCTCGCCCCTTGCTATGGAGATTGTAAAGGGGACAGATTTCATAAAAGATAGGGAACAGCAAAGAGAATGAAGGAAACAAAAAGGCTAAATATCAGACTGCTCTTTCCCAAAGCTCAATGCTCTTTAGAATTTCTTTGGCCACAGTAGGAAAAATCAGCCTGAAGGAAGACCTGGCATTGTAAAACCAATAAATTAAGAGGTAATTATGAAAGGATTCTCTTCTGGTCCCTTTCCATAGAAATCTCTTATGGAACATTTAAACTGTGATTTGATTTACTCCTCCAAAATCACTTGTCACATAACTTTTTAGGAACACACCTCTACGTAAAGGTGTGAAGCAAAGAACAGCTGTGACGGTGAGTACCCCCCTGGGTGCCATGCTTGCTGCCAGATTTGTCTAAATGTCATAAGATTTGCCTCACATCCTGCCACCTGGAACTGCCTCAAGCAGCAGGATTACAGATGGCATCTTTCAAGATAATCTTCTGGGATTTTTTTCCCCTTTTTTTTAGAATGCCTTTGTATCAAGCTAATTTATTACCATGCATAGGAGATACATGTTCATTGAGGGGCACGCTGTCTCTCTTGTTATAGAACCAGCCTCTATCTGAAGGTAGACGACCAAGGCTAAACCCATGACATTTAATCCCAAAAGGAAGAAAATTTATCTCCTTTGCCCATATTTATAACTGTATCTTAATAAGTGTGAAATGTCTTAAACGAAGCACCAAACTCCTATGCCTGATAAGATAGAGGCTCTACAATGAGGAGGAAAAAATAGAGGATTTATAGTAAAAAAATATGGATACTAAAGAAAGGAATGATATTGTCTATTTTATTGTCTATTTTAAAGGCTAGCTCATCACTTTTTAGTCACCACCCAGAAAATTATTTAGATTTGTTGGTCTTATTTATATATAGAATTGTTTTGCAATTTTCCTTCACAATTTTAGATCTTTGTTAATCAGTGAAGACTTAGGTATTGAGGTAGGAAATACTTACAATTTAGATGTCTACACATTATATCATTTATTTTCTTGAGACTTTCCCACAGAACCTGGGTTGGAAGTGGGAGACTCCAGATTTATAATCCCTTTTGAACACGTCTGTAGTTTGTTGTGTTTTTTTGTTTTTGTTTTTGTTTTTTTCTCCTGTCAAACTACAGGTAAAGAAAGCATTCCCCACTCATGGTTTATCCTCAGGTAATCAGCGAACTCAATTTTTTTTTCGTATGCTTTGTTTTAATATACTGTTTCAAAAAATCCTTATGTTTATGTGACTGTGAAGAACTATTGAGTGTATCTCACACATGTGAGCTTTTAATAAACCAGTTATGAGAGTATTTAGTAATTGCTCCCATGGAAAATTTAGGAACTCTCATGAAATTTTATTTTGATAGGAAAATTCCTGATTGTAGGATGTGTCGATGTATAATACATTATTTCTAAAATCTATAAACAATCATATCTTTGAAACAAAATGTACTACTGGCCATAAGTTAAGCAATCCACATTAAGGGAAGGGAAGGGGAAAGTCAAGGAACATATAGCAAGGACTCATGGACAAAACCAAAGGGGAAGAGCTGAGGGAGGGAAGGTGGGAGGGGGCAAGGGAAAGAGGTGGGGGGGAGGCAGAGACAAATGTATTTAAAAAGTAAATAAAAAAAATTTAAAAAAAAAAAAGTTGTGTAACCTCGGCGATACCTTTCAATAAAATGTTGGCTTTTAAGTTTCAGTTATTTTGACATCTTTTGTAGTTTCTTTGTTAATTCTCACATTGTCCAGTGTTATACACTTAGGTCTACTGCATGAAATCTTGAAACTTAAGGCAATCAGCAAATGCATTGGTTATATTTATACATAAATTTCATTGCTGTACTGAGCAGCTGTGTTTAAGGACAATAGAAAAAGATGACTGTGACGTGGAGAATTTGGACATAATAAGCTTAGGCCAGCCAATAATAATTGTTTCTTCTTAGGTGCTAGGTTAAAGTGAAGCTAAGTTTAGAGCCATTGCAACTGACTGAGTGCCTCGCTTGGTCTCCCGTGGTTGCTATAGCTAAGAAGTAACGGGCAGCAATATGTGCATATCATTTCTGAAGTTCTAAAAGGTATCCAATAGGGGAAAATCTAGTAAGAGAATAAGAAGAATTAAAAAGCAGAAGGGAGAAGAGATTCCATGTATGTCATGACATAACTTGGAGTTAGCACATTTACTATGCAGCTGGGCTCTCTCTGCTTCTGCCACAATGTTCACTAAGACCTTACTGAAAATGACCTCCAAGCTGTTCTGAGTTATTATTTAAGACTCTTTCATCTTGCCAACTCTCCTGCTCCTGTGCTGAAGCAAGCAGGACCATTGAGCCTGCTACTGAATGACCTTGAAAAGTGGTCCACACAATAACCTTAAGGCATTGGAAACTTTGAGCCAACTCCTCATACAGTACCACCTACTTCATCTCTTCCTTTCCCCCCGAGTGTGTGCATTGATCAGAGGACATAGATGCTGCGTTATCCATATTAATTTTTCCCCCCAAGTGCCTGCATGCCACTGTGTAAGTCTTTGCACAAAGTAAATAGGTGGTATGTGTTTTATGCATAAATTTTCTGGAAATCAGAAATGGAATGGGTTTCATTGCTAATATGTGGAGATTTGGATAATCCTTTTAAAGCATATATGCAGTGTTGTAGACCTCTTGGCATTTATTTTCTCTTTTTCTCTGTTACCTTCGATGAAATACCCCAAATCCTTAACCTGACTTGAACTACTTCTCTGCCTCACGCATTTGTGGAGAGTTTGGTCATTTCCTTCATGTGGCTGGTCTCTCCTGAGGTGATGGTGGGATTCTTTCTCTACCTGCCTCGGCATTCCTTTCTTTCTCACATTGTTTATTTGTGTATCTTGGTATTTCAAGACTGGTTGTCTCAATAGTTTTCAGGTTTGGTGAAAACTTCTGCCAGGGAAAGGTATGACCGTGGTGGGCTTGAATGGGGAGCAGGCTGAGATGCCCCCGTCACAGCGGTAGAAATCTGCAGGTCAGAACAGACATTCTTATTTCCAGAGCATTACTTGATCCCAGGATTCTAAGCCCACAGCATGTATATCCCCAAATAAGAAAGGGCATGCCAGCATTAAAACAAACAGAAAAGGCATTAGTCCAGTCTAAGCTTTCACTGCCCCAGGAGAATAATGCACATTTTTATAAGGCCAGTGTGTTTTTGTTCTAGAATTTAACTGTCCATTATATTTCTCAAAATTTGTACCACAGCAATATTATAAGTGAAGTGCCAGATGATAAAAACATTCCTATTTGGTTGACAAATATTAGAATGAAACTATATTTGTGGTTGAATCAAGAAAATTAGAAGTGTTTCATGTATTCTAGCTTTACATGCATCTTATAGAAACAATGTACATACTACTGTACAGTCCCTTGAAATCAGAATTTTAGAAAATTTTGATAAATATGTTTAATAAAATATATTGCATCTGTAAAATGTTGAGACTTAATAGTTATGTTTGTACCCAATAGTTTCAACTGGGTTTTGTTTCTTGAATGACGTATCTTCTGCTGAAAGCCCTATTTTTTTTTCAGCAGCCTCTAGTGTTTCATTCTTGACGTCACTGACATTTTAATGGGCAAATCGTGTAAATGTTATACACACGTAAAGGAAAATGAAGGGTGCCGCCCAATGTTTATCTTAAAGTGATTTTTAAAATGAAAATAATTTTAAATATATTTAAAATTAAAAAAAGTAGTGCCTCCTTATCTCCAGGGGATACATTACAAGACCCCCAAGGATGCCTGAAACCAAAGATATTTCGGATTCCTATGTGTACTGCATTTTTTCCCATACATACATACCTATGATGAAATTTAATATATAAGTTAGGCACAGTTAGAGATTAATAACTAATAATAAAATAGAACAAGTCTAACAATACACTGAAATAAAAGTATGTGACTGTGATCCTTCTCAATATCGTCTTGTACTGTACTCACCTTTTCACTTAAAGGAACCACATTAAGGCTTCTCTTTGGCATATCTGAATTGCCAGCATCCCTGCTTTTTCACTTTGGGGACATTAGATTAAGTAAAATAAGGGCTCCTTGGACACAAGTCCCGCGGTACTGTGGCAGGCAGCCTGCTAATGGAGATGGCCACCAGGCGGCTCACCTGCAGCGGGGAGACGCCAGACAAAAGGGTGACTCACGTCCCAGGAAGGGTGGACGGGGGTAGCTGGAGATTTCATCACAGCTGTTCAGAATTAAAAACTAACAAATTGTTTATTCCTGGAATTTTTCATTTAGTATTTTCACACTGTGGCTAATCAAAGATAAATGAAACTGAAGAAAGTCAAACTATGGATAAGGGCAGGCTACTGTAAATGGAATAATTCAGACTCTCCCTAACATAATGATGGGGTTGTAGTTTGAGAAATTCTTAGTTGAGAAGATCTCTGGATGTGTATTTTCTCTAAGAAACAATGAGCGCACAAATTTTGGTTTGGTTTTATGTGGTCCCTGAGCCAACCCTCAACATACCCATATATAGTAGTCATTGTAACCTTCAGGAACTATTCTTCCCATACATTTGTGGGTTAGCTGAGTTACATGAACTTACCCGCATGTGAAACAAAACCATTACTTCATTGGTGAAGGATACAATTATCTTAATGAACACATTCTTGGACAAAGCATGCCATTACTGGAGTTCCAACTTTCTAAAATATATAATGAACAGATTAACCAGGTCATTAATATTCTGGGTTGTCTCATCATCTTTCTAGGTTTGCTGTTGCTTATTTGTTTTATTTTATTTTTATAATATTCCCCATAATTCTATTTTACATTGCCAGTCTCATTAGTGTAAGCTTTTCTGCCTTTCTACCATCTTCCCCTTTCTGTTAACTTGGCTTTGTTTTGATTCTGCTGATTCTCTTCTTTCTCCCCCATCTTTGGGCATAGCCCAAAGAAACTTTTGGCTCTGTGTTGTTTACTGCTGTTACTCTCTGTGGATTTCAGGAATAAATGCTTTCCATTAAAAACAAAAAAATATAGACCCTGGCCGTGTAGCTTAGTTGGTTAGAACATTATCCCCATAGGCCAAGGTTGTGAGTTCGGTTCCCAGTCAGGGCACATACAATAAGCAACCAATGAATGCATAAGTAAGTGAAACAACAAATCAATGTTTCTCTCTCCCCCTCTCCCTCCCTGCGTCCCTCCCTCCTCTCCCTCTCCCTCCCTTCCTCTCTCTCTCTAAAAAATCAATAAATGAAAATTTAAAAAGTACAGTTATAATTCATTGGCTGTGTAGATTAGAACTCTTTACATAGATAAACTTATGTAACTTAAAAAGAAACAAACTATGTATTTACAGGAAACTAGCCCCTTACTTTAAAAGGTTAATATTCTGATTACCGTTAATTATGATTAGTATCAATGAAATGTAAAACTTGTGTGAAGACTTTTGTGTGCATTTTCTCCTTTAATATTCACACAAGATTATCGGATAGATTATATAACATAATCCCTGTTTTAAAGATAAAGAACTTGACGGGGGTGACTGGTATGGATAGCGACGTATAGACAAAGAATGCAGATTAAATTCGTAGTAAGTCAAAGCACTGTTATTTTGAACTACTATTTTGGAAACTTAAAAGCAACATTACAATATAGTAAATTAGACCCAGATAGACCTGAGTTTATATTATACCTTTCTCACTTATTACACATCTGACCTTGCACAGTGGCCTATCCCTCTGGGTTTTACTTTCTTATTATAGAAAATGATGATAACTAATCAGAGCATGTAGTCAGGAGAAAGGAATGTAAATCAAATGAGATACTACATGTAATACTCTTAGCACAGTGCCTGGTACATTACATGCAACCAATAATTACATACGTTATACTTGTTACTATTAGCTGTATCTCATTGGCTGATTTTTACTCATTCAGTTCTCTGTGGCATGAACCTTTATGTATGAAACTCTGAAGTGTGAAGATGTTAAAATATTCCCCTAAATTATTATTTTAATAATTCCGATTTTGTGTTCATTATCAAACTCCAGTAATTGACCTTACCTTAACAGAGTAGAAGAAGGAACATACTGCCACAAAGATGCACAGATCAAGCATTAGCCTTTTTTTTTTATAAAGAAATGGGAATGTCTGTGGAGTGGTACTTCCAATCAGCAGTCATTGAAATGTGAGCATCCATGTAAGATGGTCTTACCGCTGCATCCTGTGTGCTTCAGTTCCAGGGAAACCCCGGCTTCTGATTAGCCACACTCAGATGAATACTGCTCTCATTCAGTGGCATCCCCCTGTGGACACATTTGGACCTCTTCAGGGCTACCGTCTAAAATTTGGCCGGAAGGATATGGAGCCGCTCACTACTCTTGAGTTCTCTGAAAAAGAAGATCACTTCACAGCTACAGACATCCACAAAGGAGCATCCTATATCTTCAGGCTCTCAGCCAGAAACAAAGTGGGCTTCGGAGAGGAGATGGTGAAGGAGATTTCTGTTCCAGAAGAAGTCCCAACTGGATTCCCTCAAAGCCTCCACTCAGAAGGCACCACGTCCACCTCCGTCCAGTTGTCTTGGCAACCACCTGTCCTGGCAGAGAGAAACGGCATTATCACCAAGTATACCCTTCTGTATAGGGATATCAACATCCCTCTTCTTCCAATGGAGCAGCTTATTATTCCAGCTGACACCACTATGACACTCAGTGGCTTAAAACCAGATACCACATATGATGTAAAAGTACGTGCTCACACGAGCAAAGGGCCCGGGCCATATAGTCCCAGTGTCCAGTTCAGGACACTGCCTGTGGATCAAGGTAGGATTTGTCTGCTTATGGCCTTCCTCCTTTAAAGGAATATCGGTCTTTGGAAATCAATATTTTGAAGCTATAAATAACTGATCGACCCATTCATATTGATAGGTTCAGCAAAAGCAAAAAGGTAAAGTATATGAAACTTAATATGTTTTGGATGCATTAGATTTCAGTTATAGAATGCCAAGCAAGTCTGGTTGACAGCACCCCAATGTCCTCAGGTAAGGAAAATATAATATAGTTGACTGAATGGAGAGAAAGGAGAGATCTTTATGAAAATGATGTATTTAAATGAATGCTCGGAACAGGTAGGCAAATCACACTTCTCTCTCTGGTCAAAGCAGAAAGCATCTAGCTTAAACTCTATGGTCCGTGGTGTAAAAGGACAGGTCATGGTCTTTAGGAGTAGTTTAAATACACTGTTTTTCCTTTTCCAGCAGTGTTTGCAAAAAATTTTCATGTCAAAGCAGTAATGAAGACTTCAGTGCTACTGTCTTGGGAGATTCCAGAGAATTATAATTCTGCCATGCCTTTCAAAGTAAGTTGTTTTCTGACGTGTAAGAAGTCACAGGTAAAAGTGTAGGGGAGGGGCAGCTCAACTGCGTAAGTTGCCTACCAAGCCTGCAGGCTGCTCTGATTGTGGCACACGTATTTGCTAGTCTCGTTTGTGGCTTTCACATAATAGATTGAGCCTGGCACTTCGGCAGTGTGACCTTTCCACTCTGAAGAGGAGGCAGGAGCTCCAACACGGTGCTGGCATTACTTTGTAGGTCACTTAGTATTTCCAAGCTGAACTTTTAAGATCTAAGCTCATGTTTTTGCTTTTTCAACAGAAAATGAAACTTGTGTGGTTTCTACTTAAGTATAATGCAACAGACTTTAAAAAAATTTTTTATTGGCCTGAATTCTTTGCACATTTTAGACTCTAGTTGAGCGTTTAAACTCCGTTGAGAGGTAGTGAGAGATGCTAGCAAGAAGCACAGGTCTATGAAATAAAGAGTAGACGAACATTTTTTGAAAGTTAAATATATTTAGGGAGAGGAATGGAAACATTTAGAAAAAAGTGATATGTATAACACATTGTAAACCTGAAGCATTTCTGCACACATTCCATTTCTGCCACATACTACTGACAAGCCAAATATTGAAAAGTTATTTTGTATTTCTTTGTGTATTGTTGCTAGAGTTATAAACATTATATCATTACACGGTAAGAACTGTATGAAAAATTGATGCAATTTCTAGAATTTATGAATACTTATTGACTTAGGAATTTCTCAGAATTAGAATTGACCTGATAAGCATTTTCTATAAGCAAGTGCACATAAGTTTAGAAAATATACATTGCCTCTCTGATAACTAAATCTCTGCGTTTGATTATATTTCCCTAGATTCTCTATGATGATGGGAAAATGGTAGAAGAAGTGGACGGCCGAGCTACACAAAAGTTAATTGTCAACCTAAAGCCTGAAAAGTCATACTCATTTGTGCTGACAAATCGTGGAAACAGTGCTGGCGGGTTGCAACACAGGGTAACAGCAAAGACTGCGCCGGACGTACTACGTACCAAGCCTGCCTTCATTGGGAAGACCAACCTGGATGGCATGATTACTGTGCAACTGCCTGAAGTACCTGCAAATGAGAATATAAAGTAAGTTGACTGAAGAGTTAGCACTGAAGGAGATGGAAATGCCAGTAAGAAAACAGGAGTTAAATCTCAGTATTACAGAGTTATTAAAGAATATATTGCTGTGCACCGACTAATGATTCTTCTGCATAGGCTCAGAGTTTCGTTATTCAGTTTTTGTTACACTGTGTTCTGGCGTTCATTGTAATACAAATTCTCATTAATTTCACTCTTGAGTATTTTTTGAGTTCCAGGAAAAATGTCACTTAGAAAAGATAGAATGGCAAACAGAACATAGTCCTATATAAAGGAGTTTATGTCATAATATATAAAGTGAATAGCTGACTGACTCTAATAAGTGGCAGAATATCGTGGGGAAGTCTGACAAAGCACTATAAAGCTACAAGAACTTTGAGGAATTAGATAAGCAAAAACACTATGACACTGAAACTTTATACATGTACTCAGATAAAAATTTCAGAAGTTAAAGTTCAGAATGACATTGGAAAAAAAATATGTATTTTCAAAATTCAGGTTTTTCTTGATTAGACTGAGCACAATAAAACAGTCTATGGGCCTGCAATGGAAATCTAAATCTACTCAGTTAAGTAGTTTGTTGGTTATATATAGTTATTGGATTGTAGCCGAGAGAAGACATAGTCAGTATAATTGTTCATTGGTTATAACCAGTAGAAGAAAAAAAGTATTTTCACCGAAGTATATTAAGTATGAGTCCTGTGGTAGGCCCTGGAGAATAGAGAGGACATTATGCTGTCCTCAAAGAGCTTACCATCAAGTGGTGGATACAGAGAAATAGATGTAATAACATGTGTTAACGATAGTTATCCTGATGTTAAGAGCAGCCAAACCAGAACGGAGCGGGTCAAAGAGGTTTCTGAGTTTAATCTTGAGGGACAAATAAGAGGCATACATACATAAAATCAGAGTGAGTGATTAAATGCAAATGCCCATTAGTACAGGAAGCAAGTGATTCTGTAAGAGTGGAGCCCTGAATGCTCCTTCAAGCGTAGCAAGAGAGGAAGGCGATAGTCAATTCATGCTCAGAAGCTGGGACTATATTCTGTAGACAGTGAAAATCCATTAAAGGTTTTTATGTAGGAAAATGGCATGATGCCATTTGTATAATAACCAAGTTTCCCTTTTTCCATTTTAGGAAGTTTTTATTTAGTATCTACTATATGTTAGATGCTGTGTTCCCTGCTTGGGATAAGACTAGATCCTTTCTCATTTCTTCTATCTCACACAATCAAGTTTAGGTGAAATTTGATATGAAAGATTTGAAGGCCAAATAGAGGCATTTATACGTACAGGGGTGTGCAAAAGTAGGTTTACAGTTATGAGTACATGAAACATAGTTAATAAGCTACTGTAAAAAGCATAACCTGAATACCTTTTTCCATATGAACAATGGTAAACCTACTTTTGCCCACTGGTATACTTCGTAGACTCTTGGAGCCTTATGCACAGTGGCAAGCTGATGAAATTACTAAGACAGTTTTTAGGGAACACGGCACCTGAAGGTGTATGTTAATGGGAATTGGAGCAGCATAGAGGGAATTGTTGGGACGTTATCACCTAGTTAGGTGACATTAGGCAAGTAAAAAGATTCTGAAGATGGTGATGGTGGATCTATGCAGAGGCGCACCAGAGCAGTAGTGCACGCAGTAGGAATTAGAAGCTGTTTTAATGAAGAGATCCGTGCAGAGAAAACCTTCATACATGGCTCTGGGGTTTGAACGTGGATGTCAAAATGAGTGATGCTGCCATTTGCCCTAAAGGATAAAACAGAAAAATCAAGAGGAGATTAATGAATTTAATTTTGTCTATATTTTACATTGAGGTGTCAATGAAATATCTAATTAGAGATGTGGGCTTAAAGAAATTACTAGGATTAAGGATAGGCATTTGGGAATCATTAACAGAGCAGCAACAGTTTTATGAGGAGACAGAATCCACTGAAGACAATGAAGTGAAAGTACAAAGCAAAGGCTAACAGGAAAGATCTTGGTTCTTAGGAAGAAGGCAGCGAGTAGCGGGCATGGAGCAGAGCTTGTTAGAAGGTTAGGGGAGCTGAGTCAAGGCCTCAGTGAAGGAGTTTTTAAGAATATGGGTAGAGTAAGAAATTTTCAAAGCTCCAGAAAACTTGAAGAATAGGACTGAAAAACTCAGCTATGAAAAAGTAAAATTATAAAGAAGTAGTTTTTCATTTAGTGCCACTTGTGAAATTAGAGACTGTGATAAATTTGGCTACTTTAGACTCAGCCAAAAACCAATCTTTTCTGGAAAAACTTTCAGTTATTATTTATTTGATAAAATAATTGGAGGATTTCAACGAGATGATGGAATTTTCAAAAGATTATTACTAAACTAATTTCACTGAAAAATAAGGTCACTATTTTTGTTCACTCTTCTTTTTCTATTATTCCTAAAATTGAAAATGAGAATGAAATACTAGTGTAGTATTTATTCCAACAAAATTTAATATGAAGGTGAGGTTATATTTATCCATTGATTTGTCTAAATATTCTGGGGACATTTTTTGATCTCTCACCATAGCACCATGCAATGTTTCAGGGATTTAGTGAGAATAACACAGACGTTTTCATTGCTATTACACAACATAGTCAACTGGGGAGTTTGGACAAGTAAAAAATTAGTTGAAGTGGAGTCCTGTGATACCAAAGATTAGAGAAATAAGGAAGGCCACAGGAGGGGCTCCGAATCCCACTTTAGTAGTTGAGGGAAGGGGTTCTAGAGAAAGCAACCTATAAACTGAGGCTTAATGAATTACACGAAGTTAGCTGTTTCATGGAGTGGAGTTGGGGAGACATTGGCCTGGTAACTTAGTTAGTTAGAGCATTGACCCCATATGCCAAGGTTGTGGACGATTCCTGGTCAGGGCACATATAAGAAGCAAGGAAAGCATAAAGAAGTGGAACAACAAATTAAAATTTCTGTCTATCTGCCTTTCTCTCTCAAATTAAAGTAAGGACCGCTTATGTGATAGTGCATAAACAAAATAAAGACTAGCATTTATTTTTTGTCCATGTCTTATCCATCCACTGAGACTTTTTAGTTGTCATCCAATGAGCATATATTCTGCTCACACTCTATTCCCAGTGCTAGGACTGGGCATAGAGATGACTGAGGTAAAGCCTTACCTTACAGTGGGAGAACAAATACAGAAAATAGGTAACACGAATGTAATGAGAGAAGTACTGCCAGGTACTGTGGAATCCTAAATATGGAGTTTTAGCCCAACTTTGATATCAGGGCAAGTATCCAGAAGGAGCTAATATCTAAGCTCAGTTCGAAGGATGAAAAAGACTTAGAAGAGGTAAAATAGTTGCGAACAATGAAAGAACAGGGAAAAGATATGGACGCTAAATTCAACCCATTAAAACATGCACTGTCTGTTTAGAGAAAGAGCAGTTGAAAGATGAAAAGGGGATAGTATATTCTGTAGTAGTTTCTATTATTTTTCAAGATTTTATCTGTATTTAAAAATATTTTAGTAGATATTTACCAAATTGGCTTGGTAGAATGTGTTAGAGGTTATTGTTTCATTTTCCACCTTCTGAATCAATTGAGAATATTGGGGATTGTAGTCTATCATTTAGTATTTTTCTTTAGCTTGTTTAGATTTTCTCTCTGTTTACTTTATGTACGTCCTCCTCTTATATTTCAAGTGGGAATCATGGAAATGGGATAAGGGTTGGTAACAAAGAGAACAGATCATTACAAAACAGGGGGGGAAAGCAAGCAATTATGGAATAAACATGTGTTCAAGAAATGAATTAAGGTTCTCGAAAATGTAGCCTAGCCACTGTGGGGATAAGAAAAGAGCAAAAGGACCTGACTAGACACTTCTCCGAAGAGAACATACAGATGGCCAAAAGACATCTGAAAAGATGCTCAAAGTCACTAATAATCAGAGAAATGCAAATTAAAACCACAATGAGATATCCTGTCACACCTGTCAGAATGGCCAGCATCAATAAATCAACAAACAAGTGCTGGTGAGGATGTGGAGAAAGGGGGACCATTTTGCACTGTTGGTGGGAGTGCACATTGGTACAACCACGTGGAAACCGGTATGAAGATAACTCA
Source organism: Pteronotus mesoamericanus (assembly GCF_021234165.1). Lineage (NCBI taxonomy): Eukaryota > Metazoa > Chordata > Mammalia > Chiroptera > Mormoopidae > Pteronotus > Pteronotus mesoamericanus. The sequence goes on along the minus strand of NW_026555245.1, from coordinate 24,091,944 downwards.
AAAAATTAAAAATGCATCTGTCTTTTGACCCAGGAATCCCACTTATGAGAATATATCCAAAAAAACCCAAAACACTAATTCAAAAGAGCATATGCAGTCCTTTGTTCATTGCAGCATTATATACAATCATCAATATATGGAAGCAGCCCAAGTGTCCATCAATAGATGAGTGGATAAAATAACTATGGGACATTTATACAGTGGAATTCTACTCAGCTGTGAAAAGAAGAAAATTTTGGCCTTTGTAACAGTGTGGACTGACCTGGAGAACAGTGTGCTAAGTGAAATAAGCCAGCCAGAGAAAAATACCATATTATTTCACTCATATGTGGAATCTAGTAAACAAACTCAACTAACAAGGAGAATAGAGACAGACTCATAGATGGAGAGCAGATGACAGCTGAGGGCAGGGGAGTTGGTTAGGAGGTGGAGGGTTTGAGCAAAACGAAAAAGGACTTGTGGGCATGGACAAGTGTGGTGATTGCTGGAGAGAGGGGAGTATATGGGGACTAAATGGTAATGGAAGAAAATACAATCACGATTAAACAAAAATATGTAAAAGAAGAAAAGAGCAAAAAACTAAGTTAGAAAAGTACTTGAGTAGGAAGAGTATCAGAATCACAGGAAATGAAAAAGCAAATTTCCAGTTAGGAAACAACAACAAAAAACCTAGATGATTTATCTTTGGGCAAGTTACCCATCCTTTTTTCCAGGTTGGTTCCTGTGGTATGATCAGAAATTACAAGAATCTGTTTACCATGTCATACCGCTGGCAGTAATTGGCGAGGATAGAAATTAAAGAGGAATGTAGCTTTTTGTTTGTTATTTTATGGATGGAATGAGGGGAGGAAACAATTGATTCCAGAGCTGTGGTGTGGGTTGCTAACTTTTATTTAGGTAAAAGCTATCTAGAAAAATGCTTCCAATTTGTTTTCTAGTAAAATGCAATTTTGGTGATTGAAGGGCTGTTTTGTTCATTAACAGAAACCATGCTTTTCTCATTTCCAGCCACGCTACTTGGGAGACCCTGATCACTACCCCAACTCCTCACCAGTTAGAAAGGAATTTGTCTCTCGTAAATGTAATGCAGACACAGCTCCTTGCTTCTGTGTTCGTCCACTCCTGGTTTTTGTGTGGAGAAACAGAGGTGCACCCTCAGGGAAAGGCTCTATTTCTCATGAAACAACAGGCTCTGGTACCAGCAATTTTGTAGCACTTCAGCCTGTTTGATTATTTCTAGGAGGCAGAGTGCTGGCGAGAAAATCTAGCAAGCCCACAGTTTCTCAGGAGTGAGCTGTGGCCACAGAACTTTCGTGGCTTAGTTGAGTGAGATTTCGCTCTGGGTGGTAGGAAAAAAAATGTACCACACAGATTGTTCTAAGAGAAAAAGCTTCCAGAAGATACCCAATATAAATTAATTTTACAGTAACCATTTTATATTTATTAAAAATAGAAATGAAGAAGAGTATTTTATGAAATTTTAAATTTCTTTGGTCTTACTAATTTTGATTTCAGTTTCTCTACTTTCTCTTCTTTTAAAAAAGATATTCTTGGAAGCATGGCTTGCTCAATTGCTTTATAAAGTTTGTGCCACCACTATTAGCAGTTCAGTGAATATTATCTAATGTTTAAATATTATCTGTTTAATGTTTAATGAGCAATAATTCATCACAGGTTGTCAGTTGAAGTGGTAAAGCTTGAATTTGCATAGTGCTTTTACACTATACTGAAGGTACTACAAAGTAAGCCTCACAATAGCCCTGTGAAGTTGGCATCCTTCTCCCCATTTACAGGTGAGTTAAGTGATGCCCAGAGAGATTAAGTAGCCTGCCCAAGATCATATAGTTGATGCTATTGACAGTTAACAGTGACAAAGGCCCTACTAGGTGCTGTTCAGGAGGGTATTGCACACAGTAATTGATGTAATCTTCACAAGAAGGTGCTTTTCACTATAAAGCTGAGAAAATGTGGAGATGAACTAACCTGCCCTGGCAACGTAGTAGCAGAACCAGAAAGGCAAGATTTGAACACATACAGCCTGGCTCCAGAGCCCGCATGTTGATCCATGACCATAGAATTCATTGGCCAGGCAAGGGCATTTTTCTCTAGGACAGCTGCTAGACCATCAGGAACTCCACAACAAGTAGGCATCGACAGGACTGGCCCGGACAAACCTTAGTACCAAGAGTAAGCAGGCACATCCACACGGCCACCAATCATGGAAACGTATGAACATCATGGAGCAATCAAGTCAGCAATTTGCCCTGAGAATTTAGATGAGAGGTGAAGGGACAATTTTCCCACAGGTCAGCATTATCACCTGCACTTTACAAATGAGGAAAAGGAAGCTTACGATAGTTAACTCGTCTGACAACACGTAGCTAAGAAGGCCAGAAACCTTAATTTAAACATAGAAACCAGAAGGAGCATTCAACTTGCTTTGGCTTTTCTATGGTAAATTAGTTTTATTTAAACAATATATACTCAAGTGACTGTAGCAAAAAAAAAAAAAAAATCAAAACTTATGAAAGGAATGAAATTCCTCATTAAACTCTGAAACGGATTTTGAACTCCCAGTTAAATAATGAGTTTGAGAATGTTAATACAGACTGCTAATACAAAAAGCCTGGCTGAATTTGAAGTGGGACTGCCGCAAAGACCAGAGCTCGCCTTCCCATATAATTATATGAAGCTGGGACCCTGGATAATAACATATTAAATAAAATTAGTAAAACTTTACTTAATATAATTAAAATTCTGAAGGTTAGATTTAACTTACCTAATTAAATGTAATATACTGGGAAAACACAGCTTACTTTATAAGTAGTCAGGGGCTTTCTAGATATATTTATTCTGAAGTTATTTATTTGCCTTATTAGTTTAAAAGTTAAAGTCTATGTTGAAAAGGGTATTTTGAGCCTAAATTTGAGTCAAACAAGCAAAGCAGAGTGTAAAGTTTAACCTTACCCATGAATCTGATCTAGTTTCAGAAGCAATTTCTTTTTTGTCATTTGAAACAAGTTTTTTTTTTTTTTAAGATCATATGATTTGGTCAGAGACTAGTCTACAGGGGTGTAAACTCAATAGTGAGACAGAGAACCAATCCAGATACATGACTATGGAATGAGACTGAAGTGGTGATGGTTGAGACGCTGAGAGATGAGAACACTAGACACAGGGTTCGGAGGTAGTAGGACTTGGTAGTGGGTTGGGTGTGAGAAAAGGAGAGATTAAATGCAGATTTATTTTGGAGGCTTTTTTTAAATTTCAATCACAATAAATTTGAGGTCCTTTTGTGAAATAGAGGAATGAAGTTAGAACTGCATAAACCTGTAGAGTTCAGAGGAGCATGCTGGGCTGAAGATAGGAATCTGAGCATCATTTGCATGTAGGTAATAACGGATGCTCTCAGGGGAAATGAGAACGCCTAGGAGGAGAAGGAGTGAAGAGAAGTCCTTGGCCAGAGCCTTGAGGAACTCTGTCATTGAATAACGGGGCAGCAGATAATAAATCCTGCTGAGGAAATAAGGTTAACCTGGTGAGGAATATGACTAGAAAACCAGGAGAGTTGGATACAGAGAAAAAAGACTGAGGGGTTCTTACCCCTCAGTCAGATTCTGCTAACAGATCAAGAAAGAAGAGGGTCAAAAACTCTCATTTTGGCGTAACATTCCTGAGGTCACTGAGCACTGTGGGGAGGGCAGTGCGGTGGGCTGATGGGGCAGGAGCCAGAGCATAGTCAGCCAGGAAGGTGAAGAAATGGAGAACGGCAAGAGCACACGGCTTTTCTCAGGATTTGGGCACTGAGGGGTAGGAAAGAGAGTGATGACTGGAGTGGGATGTGGTTTGCTGTACTTTTTTTAATGGCAGATACTTATGTAAGGTTGAGAGCCAAGGTGGAGGATCCAAGGTGGAGAAAGAAGCTGAGATTATGAGAGAGGAGGGGTATGGTGTATGGTAATCTTCCCGAGAGTGAAATGATGGAACCAATAGAGCCAGCTCTTCCACTGCTCCACAAGGAAAGATGATGGTTGTGTACACACCTAGGTAGGCTTGTATTGGGCTGCCCAAAAACTTCGTTTCTTTTTTCCATGCAGTGGCTCTAGTGGTGCTTCATTTTCTTTAACTTCATTAGAAACAATTTTGTTAGATTGTATTGTGAGGAGCTATTATTCCGTGGGCATTTGAAAACATCAGAATTGGTGAGTTTTTGTGCAGCCATTTTATTATTGAAGATGGAAGACAATGCACAACATTTTGGCATATTATGCTTTATTATTTCAAGAAAGGTAAAAGTACAACTAACATGCACAAAAAAGATTTGTGCAGTATATGGAGAAGGTACTGTGAATGATCAAACATGTCAGAAGTGGTTTGTGAAGTTTCCTGGTACTGTTGACATTTTAGCTAAATAATTCGTTGCTGTGGGGCTGCCTTACACACTGGAAGACGTGTAGCAGCACCCCTGGCCTCTGCCCACTAGAAGCCAATAGCAGGGGACAGCTGACATACTCCAATTATCCAAGTCAATAAAGTTATTGGTGAAAATGAAAAATATGTATTTTATTTTATGGAAAAAACTAAATGGACTTTACAGCCAACCCAATAGATTGCTACATAGGAGTTAAGGGAATTCTTGTCTGAATGTTTTCATTTTCTCTCTGTGTAAGTGATAAGGCCATCTTCTAGGTGGGGAGGTTAGGAGGTTCAAGGTATGAGGCCAGGGGAGAAAGTTTGAAAATGTTAGTATGTGAAACGGAAGGACTAGGTAGCCAAAGAAGTTGTGGTCGATTGGCAGGCAGTTTTGAAGGCGTACTTGAGTTTGCCGATCGTGAATGTATGACATCATTCTGCCCTGTGTATTATTTCTTAGCCTGTGTTCAGCTCCTTGGCTTCAGGCGCAGAGAAAGACAATGGCGGATTTCGGCTGTGGTAGAGTGGAGGTTGTTGACTTTGGAAAGGCAGAATTCAAGGATCTCAGAGTCCTGGTGGTTCATGGGCCAGTCCTACAAAAGAAACCCCAAACCCTAACTCTGAGGTTCATGGGAATAAACCAGCACCACGCGAGACTGAGAGGGAAGCAGTATCCGTGGAGGAAAAGTAGGTTTCAGGAAAGGCAACCACACAGATGTTTACAAAGTCATAGTTTCAGGGAACACAGTTGAAATGTATGAGTTTAGACCCAGGCAAGACATTCTAACACATGGAGTTCCAAACTCCCAGCACCCCATTTCTTTCAGTGGACGAGAGCGGCTTTGAAGCAGGCTCCACTGTGACTGTTCTAGATGAACCCTTTAGAGATCAGTGGAGATCATATCCAACCACACAATTAATTGCTCAGGGGGAGACTCTCTAATTTTTTTCCCAGCTGCAAGTAATGTGGTTTCTTGGAGAGTGCTGCAGAAGAAAGAACGGACTCTTTTTTCATGTACAAGAATGGTAACCTCAGGTATGAAAGCAGAAAGAAAAGTTAATAAGATTCATCAACTTAACCTTGATTTGCAAGATTGTAAATGAGGACAATGGGAGCTCTGTGACAGGTGCATTATCATTACTTTAGGCAAAGAGAACCTGTCCTGACTTTGTGCAATTGGTGGGAGAAGCAAGAGGTTCCCTGACAAGTGTGTTTATCAAGTACATCTGCAGTGCTATTTTGCACGCTCAGTTGCATTCCTGTCATTCTTCGCCATGCTCATTTAACATGATGGACTTGTTTGGCAAACTCTTCAGGTGGTGGGAGGACAGGGAGAGGAGGAGGCTTACTCTGAATTATAAAATTAAAAGTACTAGCACCTCTCGTACACTTCAACCGTTTATTCTCCTCATGCTCCTCGACCATCACGATCATTCGTAGGAAAGAAAATGAATGGTTAAGTGGTGTGATCCTGTGAGTCTTGATCAGTTGCTCAGAGCACCATGAAGAGAGGAGTCTCGTGTAGGCATCTGGTTTGACTTGAATTCTTGATTAGGGAGGGAAAATGAGTTTGTCGAGTTCTTTAAGCTCCGTCGCAGGGAACTTCTCTGTGTCCTGCTGAGTAAGGTAGTTGAGAGGCATCTCTCTCTCCTTGATGGTCAGAACTAGCCAGTAGCAGGTGGCATTCGTTCAGTGCTATATGCATACCCTGTGCTAAGTGCTTTGTGTTAATTTGCTTTATTTTCCCCAAATAGCAGTCTGGTATTTCTTACTTTCATCTTTCAGAATATACAGCTGAGATTCGGGGATGTTAAATGATCAGCCCAAGACCACATAGCACAGTAGTGGCAGAGCCTGAATTCTGGGCTAGATATACCTCCAGATGCCACATTCTTCGCAAGAACACTCTAGAGTCATAATGTCCAACAAATACAATGAGAGCCACAGCAAAATTTTTAATGTACTAGCCACTATAGTAGAAGTCAAAGAAAGGTGAAGTTAATTTTAAGAACATTGTATTTATCCCAGCATATCATCATTTTAACATATGATTGCTATTAAAATTTTTACTGAGATATTTTACATTCATTTTCCACACTAAGTCTTTGAAATCCAGTGTCTTTTGTATTGACAGCAAATCTCAGTTTAGGCTAGCCACATTTCAGGCTCTCCATGGCCACAGTAGGCTACTGGTTATCACACTGGACATTACAGTTCTAAACTCTGTTTACAGATACAGTTCTTTATCATAGAGCGTTTGCTAAGTTTATTACAGGTTTTGCTTTGAGATGAGTAGGAAGAGGACTTCCTGTGTGTCCTGCTGGTCTCTGATGCTATGTTAGTGCCCACCTTGCCACCCCTTCCCTGTGTGGCAGCCTTCTCTTCTGAAAGTTTGTGAGTGTGGATGTGTGCATGTATGTACATGTTTATTTTCAAAATAAATAGCTACAAACTTTATAGAGCACTTAATAAGTACTTGGTTATACAGAGGGAAAAAAAGAACAACAACAAAAAAAGGAGCCAGTCTATTGCTAAGATTAAAATATACTTAGGTTTGTATCCCTTTAATACCTGTTTTAACTGAGGCAATCTTTCTGGAATTAATCTTTCTGGATTTGTCTGTTTGTTATCTGTTCTTACAGGATTTTTGAGGGGGGAAAATGAAATTATACCTTTACTATAATACCTGTGAAGTAGGAAGTGATTAATATATTAGCCATTATTGTGCACTTATGTGCAAAGGCCTTGTATAATTGCTACCAAAGGTGGGTATTAGCATACCCACGAGTACAAGAGCAGGGTATAGACTATATGGAAGTTACAAAACAATTATACAAATAACCCATATGATTTGCAGACAGGTAACTTTATACATTAATTAAATTTTAGTCAACCATTCTCAGTTGGAGAACTCGTCTCTTCCTATGGATATATTACATTGAGCTCTATTTTGAAAGCCCTTAGATAGTGATTGTCTCCAAATTTCTTCTACACTTACCTTAAGTTTTACGATTTGATGGGTAGAAAGAAAGGGGAGCTTTTTTATATCTTCATATAATTGTGAGATTTGAGTAGCTTCTCAGCTTTTACTTTTTTATCCAAATAAAAACAGAGGTATTTTAGGGATATATAAGTAACATTATCATTATCATAACATACGCATTGTATGAGCTAAGAGTAATTTTATATTTCCATTTTTAAAATTTGTTATAAATTGTTGTCATAGGAAATACTTAATCCAGCAGCTCGTGTTGGTGGGTTTCAATATACCAGCCTTGTATGTGTCCAGCACCAGGGTCCTAACAAACTGTTCCCGCTCTGTTTATGATCCCTAATAAAGAGCAGTCAACCATGATGATATTACCATATAAGCTCATTGAAGTCACACATAAATGTCTACCCATGTTGTTTTTAAAATTGAACAAACAGGTGGTTATTTGTCATTGATGGGCAGGTCACTCCATCTCCATAATTTGCCTTCAGTCTCAATCACTGGTCTGTGTAAGATTTAAGGATATATCCCTTCACTTTTCTCTCTGAACTAATGTTATTTTTGTCTACACATTCTTATACAGAGGTTACTACATAATAATTGTGCCTTTGAAGAAATCTCGTGGGAAATTTATCAAGCCATGGGAGAGTCCAGATGAAATGGAATTAGATGAGGTAACTATGTCTTCGTTGGCTGTCTTTTATTAGTTATTTAATTTATTAAACATCCTCCTCCTCTTAAAAGAGACCTTTCAGCATCCAATCCAGGTGCTGACTTCTGCATGGCTGGCTGGTCGGCTGGCTGTTCAGATACTTCAGTGCTTTGGGTGTGTTAAACTCCAGGAATCACAACAAAGAGCCTTTTGCTTTAATTAAAAGACATTAAGCTGCAATAAAGCTTACAACCTGTCTTAATCTTTGTTGGCTCTAATATTTTGCCCTTTGCCCTTTGTAAAACGTGGTGCAGAGGTGTGAGAGGTGAAGTGAATTGTTAGCAAAGACTTAATCACCAGTGTTATGAATTCCAAAGTCCACTTCATTAATGCTGCGGTAGCTGCAGCTGTTACACATGGTAAATTGCATTTTGCAGCAGAGTTCAACATTTAACCCACTATGCATTCTTGACCAGGTTCTTCCATGATTATGCTGATTAGCATATGGTTGACATATTCTATACTCTGTAGGGTTTCAGAATCAAAATTGTATTTAACTGCACGGGCAAACAAAAGAAACAGCATTTTGACCTAAGAAAGATACACAGTACAAAAAATAAAGCAAATACTAAATGAGTATAATTTTAATTTCCAAAACCTTACCACAGTGACAGGTACATTTTAATTTATACTCTCTTTATAGAAAGAGCATTTTATTTTTTTGAAAGTTAATACATAGTATGAAGAACAAGACCTAATTATTATATACCTCTAGTTAGATGAGAAAGCTGTGATCAGAAGTATTGAGCCAGATTGCCCAGAAGGCCACAGCAGATTAATGACTGGGCTTCAGCTTTTGAAGTACAGGAGACACTTTGCTATTTTAACGTGATGCTGGATTCACATCAGTTGAGTAGGCAAATGAAAAGGCCCCCTTTTGGGGAAATGGGAAATTTTAATTTATTGCTATTAATTACAACAGCAGCTCTATATCATCGCTCAACCTGTTATTTCTAGGTATTTTCCCTACCCTAAATTAGCTAAAACAAAGCAAGGGAAAGCAGAAATTCCCTAACTGCATTACGAGGAAGTGATATTTATTTCATACTCTCTGCACTGAGGAGACAGTGATCTGACACATAAGGTCTAGTAGCTTCTTTTGGCAGACACATGTTGTCTCTAGAAGTATGGTTCATCATCGTCCATTTCATTTATTTGAGTGAAACTGAAGTTGAAAAAGGGAGATGAGTGCAGGGTTAGGACTGTGCTTTTGTGTCGCTGGTCAGTGAGTAGATGAGCCCTGAAGGAGTATAAAGTGAGATGCCATTCGAGGAATGGTGTCAAGCAATTTATGTTATAAATTTTATTTTTTGCTGTTGATAGTAAAGGAATAAAATCACTTTTCTATGATGTTAGAGGAGTATTTATTCTTCATCTGAATATGCAAAATGATCAGCTAGTCTTCTGTAAACATTTGACACAGGGTGTGCTTTTAGTTGCAGTCGGTTAATCCTGAGATATTCTTTATTATTTTAACCAGTTTTCCCCTGAATTACAAAATTCAGATGGACTTGATTTAAAATGAAAAGGCAATTTGTAGAATCTATGAATCTTTCTACCTATTTAAAAAAAAATTTTTCAAGGAATTAAGATCTGGCCAACAATGACATCTAATACTTTTAAATAATAAGATTCCCATATAAGTGGAGCCATTTGCTGGTAAGTGATAGGAAGCTGGTTCTCTTTTACAGCCAGGTTTTAACCTCCAGAATGCACAGAAATACTAATGGATTAAAGTATAGAGCTATATGACATTGAACTTTCTTGCAATTAAATTCTCTGGGTCTGTGCTGCTGATTCCCATAACAAAGGGTCATTTTAATCATCCCACATGCTGTGGTGCATTAATCTGTATAATAGTTTGATAAAGAACATTTATTAATTCAAAATTTTTGGGCCAGGATGGGTTGTTACCCACTTTTCTTACTGATATAATTGAGACCACATTGTAGAATTAATGGTGGAAGAAATAAGATATGCATTGACTGGAAAATGAAAATTATTTCTGATGAAAAACCAAAGCCCTTGATATATCATCTGGAATTATATCATCTGGAATTACCTCCAATATATCTTGTAACTATTGCAGAGGGGAACAAATGAAAGTAGGCTATGACCCCACTTTATGCTCACTCATTCATTTTCCGATCCCTGCAGACAGTTTTTCATGTTTTGTTTTGTTTTCCTACCACAGCTAATAAAATCATTGTTGTAAATTTATCAGTAGGTTGGTACTGCTAGGTTTGACAAAGCAATGTTCCTTTCTTAAATGTATTTGACCAAGTGATTTTTTTTTAGGTCTATTATTCAAGTTGTTCAAACCAAATCATCAACTAGAATGGAGGCCTAAGGGGATTTCCACATGTATGCCTCACATGTAGGCTCATAAAAAAATGGAAAGAGGCTTTCTAAATAGAGTCACTCCCAGTATTGTTTTTTGAGCTCATTTATCCTTTGTCTGGGGGTAATTTCCCCATAATAAATTTATAGACTGGAACTCCTGTTGTCTAGGTCAGGCAGGGCAGAGCAGGCATTGATAGTCAAAATGGATTCAGGGCTGAATGAGTCCTGAAATGTTAGTTATACTTAATTCAGGGCAGGTCTTCTAATATATTACAAGCTTTTCATCGTGTTGTACTTCAAAAGCTTGCTGTAAAATAATGTGGTCATTTGAGGTTGTAACTTGAACAGACTGGCTGACTTCAGTGTCATCTGAGCATACTTGTCTCATTTAAAGAATAACACAGGAAGCATCCTATGGAGATTAGAGCAACCTACAGGGCAGAGTTGATTTTTCAGATTTGACCTTAATGAATGGCCTCGTTGGATTTAAGGAGCGCCAAAAACTCAAATATATTTTTTTTTTAACATACCCCCTCTAAATTTTCTAGAGATACCCTAGCCAAAGGTATTCATGGGATGACAGTGATATAGATGGATTATGATAGTTGCCTACATCTGAAATATGAATAAAATCAAGGTGTAGGGTTTGATGGGTGAAGTAGAAGAGGTGAGACCATCACATAAACAACCAATGGTAAATGTTTCTGATTAACCAACTTCAAAAAGCTGTTCAGTTCATCTGTAGTGCATGTGTCTTCCTGCAAGTAATGGGCCATTAATTACTACATATCAACAATAACCTTTGTAATGACTTTTCAAGCATTACAGTGAATATATGGTCTCAGAAGTTTTTAAAAATTACATGTAAAAAGAACCCAGGAAAAGGAAATCTAAGTACATGCTCATCTCTGTTAATGAAAGCAGACACACAAACTTATATATGTCTACATATAGACCAAATGAAAACAATTTAATCAGTTTACCTTAATTGTTGCATTTGTTTCCTTGATGTTGTGCAACTAATAAGTAAACAAAAATATAGTTTAAAAATCTTACATGTAATTTTATTTTGTTAATTGAGTCTAGCTATATATTGCCACTTTCTATTATGCCTGAGTTACCTCATTTATAAAATGGGGATAGCCTACTTTATAGGGTTATTATCAGTAGCAAGTGAACTAATATGTGTTCAGGCTCCTAAGAACAGTGCCTAGTAAATGCTTAAAAAATATTAGCTATTATCGATATTATCATTATTTTTAGTAAACCTAAATTTGACAATAGGATTGAAAGATATTACTAAGTTTCTGGTCTGGATTTATTATAACTCAAATCGTGCATAACTGATCAGCCTACCTGCATTTATCGTCAGATGGTCCACATTTACTAAACACGTTATACTCAATCTACTATGGTTTTCATAAAATAGCTTATATTTCATATAATTCTGATTATATCAATGAACTCAAATTTCACAGAAAACTTGAGAATGTTATAAATGAATAGTTATTCAAAAATAACATGGCACAGATTATATAACCAAAAGACTGTTTTTTCACGTTTTTTAGCTGAGCACATTTACAGTTCTCAGTGTAGAAGAGACTATAGTTTAGCATCAAGTTCCTGACGTAAAGATTTGGCATTTGTCATATGTACAACCTGCAGCTGTTACTGTCACAGAAGGCTGGCCTCGATTATGCTAGGATCTCATTCTACTAAGAAGATATCATTAGTTTGGTTTTTACTATTATCATTTCCAATGTAAAAAGCAAGAGTAGTCAGTAATTTTGCCATAAAATTTTCATAAGTACCTTAATCAAGGAGCCGAGTCAAGCTAGAAATTGTTAAATGAATGAAAGTATATAATATCGTCAATTAAAAATTGGTCATCAAGTTTTATTCCTGCATATTTGAGGGAAATTGCAATGTATATATTATCTCATTACTAAAAACAATCTGAAATGGCACTAGCCTCTGTAGAAAGTTAGTAATATTTGAAAGTTTAGATGGCTTTGTCTGAGTTTACTACTGGTTTAATAAATAACAGTAAAGCCTGCATGACAAGCTGACTTTTTTCTTTAGAGAAGTTATAATGCCCTCTTGCCCTTGAGAGGATTTCATTAGAGTGGACAATGATATGAGCTACCACTGAAGGATCTCATTGTCCTGTATCTATAGCCTGGGCCTTGCAGTAGCAGTCCAGTTTCTGACCTTGACAGCAAGACAAGCATTTGCAAGAGACACCTGAGATTTTAGTGATGTTGATACACTGCATGAAGTGAGACAGATTGCCTTTGGGTTGCTCCCAGCCCTGAATTAACTTCTCCCATTAAACTTCCATTAAGTTGGGTTATTGTTTACATTTCTTTCTCTGTTTCCCACTTTTTTCCTTAAGCTGCTCAAAGAGATATCTAGGAAACGCAGAAGCATCCGTTATGGGAGAGAAGTTGAATTAAAGCCATATATAGCCGCTCACTTTGATGTCCTTCCCACTGAGTTCACTCTGGGAGATGACAAACATTATGGTGGATTTACGAACAAGCAACTCCAAAGTGGTCAAGAATATGTCTTCTTTGTGTTAGCAGTGATGGAACACGCAGAGTCTGTAAGTTAATTGTGATGGCATCTCTTTCCTATAGCATTCTTACACATTTTCACCAGAATATGGTTATTTGGGGATACATAGGTATATTTATTCTAATTATTTCTCCTGCGCTGTCATTAACTTAATGTTGTAACAGCTGCCTACTTTGTGAACACTGCTGGCTAATCTTATTGAACTTTCATTCTAAACAGGGCTATGCCTCTAATTACAGGGAATTTAGGTGGGACTTCAAATACATAAAGTGCCAAATTGTTAGAGCATGGTCCAGGAGACCTTTGATGTGACACCCATGTTTTATAGGAGGGTGACAGCCATCAGTCCTCACAATATCTTTCCTCATCCTTTTAAAATGGCTGTAATCAGAAAAGAAAAAGATAGTTGCGTAAAACCTGGTAGACATCAGCCTGGGTGATTCCAATAGGAACAAGCTCTGCAATTGCACATATTATATTTGCACGTATTTGAAAATATTAAAAGAAGGTGATTGTATTTTATTCTACTATAACTTGCCAGTGAGCCCACAGTGCTCTCTTTTCAAATTCTCTGAGGAAGTTCTGTCTAGGAAAAGGCAAGCAGAGCCAGCTTCTTTAATTATAGCAATTTACCAGCGACTTTATCAGTGAAAAGCCAAGAAAGTTAGAAAATAATTCAATAAAACAGAGAATTCCTGAGGTACTCTAAATAATGAGTTGTCTTCTTTTATGTAATTCATCTTGCTCTTATGTCGTTTTATGCTTCAGTTGCTTTGAGTGTTAAAAAGAGAGAGGCAGAGAAATTGTAGATGGAAGGGGGATGGCTTTTGAAGTGGCAGTTCACATTAACATTTAATATATGTATTCTAAACTGTATCTTTCTAATAGATTAGGGCCTAAAACTGACAAGGCGTGGCAACTCAGTTGAGCCCATCACTTCCCTATAGAAGAGGCCTGAGATGTATTAAAGATTTCTCCACATCAGGTGTGAGCATGTACAGCGAGTGGCGCTTCTCTTCAAGTGCCTGAAGGAATCCCCTGTGGAAAATCAGAGCACGAAGGTGGCCTTTCTGCCTCGTTTACCTTTGTGCACACAATGTTGTTTGAAAAGGAAGTGACTGGCTTCCTGGAATTTTAATGCCTGGAAATGCTTTCTCTAGTTCAGGGGTCCCCAACGGCTAGGCCTCGGACCGGACCGCTAAGGGTCAGCAGCCTGTGAGAAGCCAGGCCCCAAGCAAAGCTGCCTGAGCTCCGCCTCCTGGGTGCCACGCCCCCAACTCCGCTGCCCCTGGTCTTCCCTGAAACAGGTGGTGCCGGAAAGGTTGGGGACTGCTGCTCTAGTTGAAGGTTTTAAGGCAAAACATGGAAGTTAATGGAATATTGGAAATCATCTTTTTCTTTTTTTAAGTGACTTTTAGATATCTGAAAGTAATTTTCTTTATATAGCTCTAGGATGTTTCAGAAAGTACATTCAAACCAGTGACGTAGATCAGAGAGTCCAGCAGATCACCCGGAAGATTGTTCCACTGTCAGAGACTGGTGTCTGATGTCTCCCAAATGTTTTTACTAAAATGCATCCTCATTGATGAAGGGTCTGCACCTCCCCTTGTATGTCATCCCACTGTTTCATTAATTATATAATTAGGGTTTTTTCCGAATATATTATCTGAATTGTCCCTTTCTTTTCTTCATCTTTCTCAATATTGCTCTTAAAGCTAACAGCATGGCCTTTATGTTACATATGTGTTTTCAGGCCAGCATTTATTTTAGAGAAGATACTTATCTCCAGCTAGTAAAATATTAGCAATGGTACAGTCCTTATAATTTGTGTAGAGAACATGTGTCCCCTCCCCAAAGACGGGAGCTTTATCCCAATCCATTGCCTTTTATCAAGAACATCAGAGGATGGGTGCAGAATGACCAAAGGTTTGATCTTCTGTTACCCCCACACGCTGCACAAATTCTATGTTTCACAAGGCTGGTGTCATTTTATGGTTTTGTTTCCCTTTCCCTTTTCTCATCTCTGGTTCCTGATCTATGCTCTGGGGAGACCTCTGCTTAGATTTCTATCTTGGCTCACCAAGATTATTATCTCAAAGGATCTTGGTAAAGAATTTTAAGTTGGAGAGTGTTGCTTACTTTCCTCTGCCAAACAGTTTGAGTGTGATCCGCAAAATGAAGAAAGGAAAGTGTGACCCAAAACAAACAATTATAGTTATATGAAGAATCATGTTTCTTTGATATTTAGTGTCTTTGTCAAGTCCTTTGCGTAAATCTTTCCATGTGCACATATTTCTTCTTATCTGCTTTTTAGAAGGTCCTAAATATACTGAGTTGTTAACTTTTTTGATGTATTAGAAAATCTCAAATCTCTTTCCTAGTCTCTTAAGAAAACGGGAAGGAAGAAGAGTTTACAAACATGTAGTGGGGCATGTGTTCTCTAGCTTGACTACTGAGCTTGTTGCACTTAAAATTATAATTTATGCCCATAACAAAAATTTGAAAAATGCAGATTAAAAAATTAAATATATTTACTGATCATGGGAAAAAATGAGCATATTTTTCTGTGCCTTGATAATGTCAACCATTTGAAAAGATGAACAATTTATTTTACTCAACAAAGATTTGTTGGGAATTCACCAAGTGCAAAGTTCTGGGCTAGCTGCTTTTAGCATACAAACACAAATAGTATATAAATCCCTGTCTCCCAGAAATATGTAATTTCATTAAAGAAAAGAAAACATGTGCACAGATTTAAAAAACAACAAAATTAAGTTTTCTTAATGTTTTTTTAAAAGATATTATTTATTTATTTTTAGAGAGGAGAAAGAAAGGGAGAGAAACATCAATGTGTGGTTGTCCCTCACATGCCTCCTACTGGGGACCTGGGTCGCAACCCAGGCATGTGCCCTAAACTGGGAATCGAACCAGCAACCCTTTGGTTCACAGGCAGACACTCAGTCCACTGAGCCACACCAACCAGAGCTATAGTTTGATGAATGCCATTAAAAAATGAATGAAGGGCTACCTAGAATTTTTAAAACTATTTTTACCTACATTTTGTGGAATAATTGATTATTTCTAATTAAGGAGAGTTAGTTTCATTAAAGGCAGTATTTAAGTGGAGCCTTGAAGATTGGTTGTATTTCTGGAGTTAAATGTTGTGGAACTTGTGAGAGGGTTAAAGAGAAAGAATAGAGTATTTGTGGAGTAATAACAAGAAGTTCACTATGATGGAATATGTTATATGTGGTAAGGAAGTTTAAAACAAAATTGTGGAGTACCTTAAGAACCATGCTAAGATGTCTAGGTTTTATGTAGCAGTCACCTGAGATCCTCCTAAAGTTTTCATAGCTCTCATTTAGGATAACAACTCTATCAGCAGTACAGACCGTTAGAGGAAGGAAGAAAGTCTGGGCATGGTTTGGATGAGCATGAATGAGGTCCTGAAGGAAGGTGGTACCCGTGAGACTGGAAAGAGGGTGGATGGACTTGGGGGACATAGATTTGATAAAATCAGCAGTTTTTCATTCCTAGCTACTGAGAGGATAAGAAGAATTGCAAGTCAGAAAGAGAGTGTATCTGGGAAGCAAGGAAATAACACATGTCGTTCCTAACTTAAGAATACACGCAGGAATCTCTAGAAGCAACTAGAAATGAAGGTCTGCGGCTTAGTAGAGTTCATGAGTTTAGGAATATTAGTGAGAAAGTAATCTGCATAGATGTTGTAAACGCTGGGGATGACCTTGCCAGAGAAGGGAGAAAAAGAGAGACTAGCTGAAAATAAAGCTGAAGAATGCTAGCATGGGATAGATGCAGAGGCAGTTAACTCAACAGGACATGATCAGTTGGCAAGGTTGGGAAGGGATTCGTTGAATCCAGAACTTAGAAGGGAGTTTTAAAGAAGGCTTGTTCAACTGTGGCAAGTCCAGAAAAGATGTCCGGAGGGGTAAGAATTGAATAATGGCAATTAGAGTCAGCAAACGAGAGACTCTGACCAATGCTGGAGTGAGAAGAGATGAGGAGTGAATGGTAGGAGGGGTGGGGCAGCCCATAGATGTGGATTGGTCTCTATTGGAAAAGGAAAAAATAGGGCCTTGAAAAGGAACAAAGTTAAGAGAATGCCTCTTAACCTTAGTCTAATAGAGACTAAAATAGGTCTGAACAAAGTAAAATATTATGACAACCAAATTCAGAGATACTCATAGTCTCTTTCACTGAGTAATTGTATTTTTCCAATTTTATTGAGGAAAAAATGGCAAATATAATTATGTATATATTTGAAGTATACAAAATGATGATTGGATATCCATATACATGCAAAATGGTTACCAAGATCAAGATAATTAACACACCCATCATCTCACATAGTAACTCTTCTCCGTATAGTGAGAATGCTTAAGATCTACTCTCAGCAAGTTCCGAGTGTACAACACTATATTATTAACTGTAGTCACCGGGCTGTACATAGGTCCTCAAAACTTATTCTTCTTATAACTAAAGGTTTTTACCTATGCCCTACATCTCTCCATTTCCTTCCTTAAGCCTTTGGCAGTCACCATTCTATTCTCTGCCCTTTCAGAGAGATTTATCCATGCTATTGCAAATGGCAGGTTTTCCTTCTTTTTTTATGACTGAAAATATTTCATTATATGTGTCTATATGTATGTGTACACATACATATGTATCATATTTTATTTGCTCATTCATCCATCCAGTGACACTTAGGTTGTTTCTGTATCTTAGATACTGTGAATAATGCTGCAGTGAACACGGGTGTGCAAATATGTCTTCAAGGTGATGATTTCATTTCCTGTGGATATATACCAAGGAATGTGATTGCTAGATCATGAGATAGTTCTATTTTTAATGTTTTAAGGATACAATATACTGTCTTTTATAATGGCTGTATCAATTTACATTCCCACCAACACTGTGTAAGGGTTCCCTTTTTGCTGTATCAGTTGGGAACAACCACACCAACCTCTGAGAAATAACTAATAAACTTAAATGGAATTTCTGAGTCCTTTTAATATCTAAAAAACTGTGTTCTGGAAATCCATATTGGCAGTTTCATACATCTTGCATCTATAATTTGAACATTGGATATCTCTTCTGAAGTTGTAGACTTTTTCCATTGTTTAGCCTCTCTTTTCTAACTAATGTGCTGTACTACTAATGGACTACTTACATAATTTAAGATTCAGGTAAATACTAATATTTTGCTCTATAAGTGTTTACTTTTTAAAATCTAGTCTCCTTAACTGGGTGGTAATGTCTTGAGTGCTGGAACTAATATTTCTGTTGATTTTCACATAGCATGGAACACTTTGCACAATGTAAATGCTCATTGAACAGTTTGCAACTAGTTAATTACTAGTATTTCATACTTCATAAGATCCTTTAGTATGCCATCGATAGGCCCCAATGAAAGTGTATCTGGAATAATTTATACCATCAAAAATTATCTCATTATAAAATACTTCACTATATAAGGAAATTTAGATTGCAAAGCCTCTCTACTTTTCCCTCCTTGCTTCTTCCCTTTTCTTCACCCTCCCCTCTCCTCCCTTCTCCTCCTTTTTATTTACATTGTTTCAGACACACTTGTCAAATCCACTTTTCTAGAATCTTTGTTTCTTCTAATGCTAGAGATACACACTAGAACGCATTAGTTTATAACTAACATAGACTCTGTTTTTCCTCAGAAGATGTATGCAACCAGTCCCTACTCCGACCCTGTTGTGTCAATGGATCTGGATCCACAGCCAATCACAGATGAAGAAGAAGGCTTAATCTGGGTTGTAGGTCCTGTCCTTGCAGTGGTCTTTATCATCTGCATTGTCATAGCTATTCTTCTTTATAAAAGGTAGGTTTGCCCAATAGTTCTATTGCAATCTTGGGGGCTGCATCATTTTTGAAGACTTGGTAACCCTTCTATGGTCATTATTTGGTTAATCTTAGTAGAAATACCTCAGCGTAGCCCCAGTAACATGTGAAAGCATTTCGTTAGAGTTAGAACAAAATGTAAAGACTGTACTATTTACGATCCCATTCAATGTGTGTGGTACGGACTTCATGGCCCAGCATGCACGAATCGTAGCCTCTCTCTTCTGAGCTATTTTATGTAGTACGAGCATTTTGCATGACATTTGAGACATTAGTACATTCACAAGAAGGTAATTCCATGCAAGCTTGCATTTGATTATTTTAAATGATTAATTGCTCAGTTTCAGCATGGTTTTTGAAATACTACAAATTTGTACATTTGTGTTCATTTCATAACCCTGATGTGCACATGTGCTGAGATTTCCCCTGTAGCTATTTCTCAAAACTTAGCAAAGTAGCTAAAATTTGAAGATTAGAGTAGGACAAAAAGGAAGACAATGAACTTTTTCTTTCCCTGCTTTTCTTCTAACCCTTTCCATATCTTGAATACTTAATTTTCATTAGTGTCCAAAAAGGGATGTGAGGCACCACTTTCCTTTTTTAAAAAAATCACCTTAGTTTTTATCCTCCCAAATATTAATCCGACTTAGTGTCTTTGATTACAATTAGGATGCAAATAATTCACATTTACCCATGTTTTCTGATTTTCCACTCTCTTTAAATTATTTTTCTGCCTTCATTACATATAAGCAAAAATTTTGCCACTAGATCACTGCTTAGTCAGAATGAAAGCCAATAATAGTTCTTCTACCCCTAAACACTTTTTGGCTTAAAAATATAATTATAGTATTATAAATATATAAAATTATAAAAATTAACATATATAATACATTCTCTTAAAAATTTAGAATAACTAAATTCTGAATTATCCTCCTTTATAACAACTTTTCTTTTTTTCCAATTCAAGTTTTATTTCATGAAACTCTGTGTTCCCATTTTCCTTTGTAGTGCGTCATCTTTTAGAATACTCTTTGATGGTCTCTTCGCTCTACTATGAAGTAGCTTGCTTCTCTCTCTCCCTCCAGCTCCCCGATCCCCGCTTTCTCCCTGCTTCCTACCCTTCCTCTCTCTCCTCTTTTCCCTCTCTCTCTTGCCTCAGAACCTTGACCTTCAAAATCAGATGAGAGTTTCTTCATTGTGATTCTTGTTGACATGCTTGTTCTGATCATCCTATTTCCATTATTTCTTTTTTATATCTAGTTTCTTCATTAGGTTTACATTAATTATTTCTACCTATCGTCCTTTGTTAAATATCTTCTTATATTCCTGGAATAGCCTTTATTTTTTTATAACATCTGCTCTTGACTCAAAAGTATATTCGTCCAGATACTTCTTTGCTGGAGGAATTGAGCAAAAAGGAAAAAGGACTCATGGGCATGGACAACAGTGTGGTGGTTGCCAGGGAGAAGCGGTATAAGGGGGCTAAATGATAATGGGAAAAAAATACAATAAAGATTAAATTTGAAAAAGTTTCTCTTATAAAGCTGCATTCCATTTTATTTCAGTGTGAAGAAAGGGCTAAGAAAAAAAAAAGGACAACTTAAAGAAAGAAATTCATAACCATAACCCATTAAATTGCCTAGTCTATTTTAGAGCTAAAAAGAATGAAAGAAATATCCATCATTATTTTTTTTCCTGATCACTGCCATCACTCAATTATCCATGTCATAAAAGAGCTGAAAAAGCAAATGATTAAAGGCAAAAATCCTTTCTTACTTGATGGTTTCAATCTTCTAATCCTATTTGTATCTTATCAGTGTGCATTGTATTTGATCTCCTCAGTCCTGTGCAAGACTTAAGAGCAGGAACCAGTAGGTAGCCACATGCCCCAGAACAATAACAGATCATGGGGGAATCCAAGCAGGAGCTGGTAGCCTTTGCTGTTCATGTGCTAGACTTATTACCAAAAGAGAAAACAATAATTAAAATGCAAGAGTAGAATTATAATTGTTTTCAGTGAAACATTTATTCAGGGTACCACATCCTACTGTGGGAGTCAAATCAGAAAACATGTGCTTGGTGACAGTTGCATTTCTATACCATATCACATGACATTTTGTGATTATTCAAAATGACCAAAGTGTTTGCTTTATTTTTTTAAGTGGTGTTTCATTATGATATATTTGACTATCCTTAAGTCAGGTCACTGAGCAGAAGTATGCATGAGATTTGTGAATTAGTTATGTAAATGTGAAGAAATGGGATTTTAACCTTGATCATTTTAACCTTGATAATATTTATAATCAAGTTTCCTATTGTTCATTTGCATGTGCCTGACAAAATAATCAACTCAATAATTTTTCCTAATCCTGCAAAAAGAGGCATAGCATTTAAAGGTTTTATGACTCTGTTAAAATAGTTGCATTTTAGTGTGTGCATATGTAAGCATCGTATAATGCAATTGTTGGAAGATGCACGCATCCTCGAATGCTAAGTATATTTAGCTAACCATCTGAAGGCCCATGAAGCGTTTCTGAAATAGAAATGCTTGCTTCAGCAGTAAAGAACATTCCTGACTTGAAATTCAAGTAGACCCAACAATGTCCTTCTTGATTATCATGAGGCAGTTCAAGAGGAAATCTTCTGTAGGCAATGAATAGTGTCTTTTATAGCTTAGAAACTGTGCAAAGTTAATTATGTAATAAACACTTCATCTGTTTAGGTGCCTTTGAGTTTATACATAGGTTGTTAAAATTGACTATATTATTGTCATTTTTAAAGTATTTCACTTCCTGTATATAAATGATACTTTGAGTAGGGAGTGAGTATAAAATACTGTTGACTCATATTATCTTGATAATTCTGTTTATCATATATACCTGCTTGCAAGACTACTTGTGTTTGGAGTAGGTCTGTTGCTATGGATGGTTTGTCCATGTAAAGCAGTCTGAGGAGATCTTAAGACATTCCAATTATTGAGTGGAAATAGCACTCTTTTATCTGATAGTACTATTCATTTGACTTTGTTTTAATCCAGTAATTTGTAAACCTACAATACACTGATAATCAGTAACAAAACAATATCACTGAGGCTTTGTAAAGACCCTGAAATACCTTCTGAATCATCAGAAAATTAAAACTTGTTTGGTAGGTCTTTAGTTTTACCAATTATCATACACTATGATTTGTTTTTGAAATTTTGTACTCTGTATGTGAATTAAAAATATAGAGTTAAGAGAACATGATAGCAAGGTTTAGCAATCAGTAAAACTGAGCTAAAGTCCCAGCTCTGTGACTAGCTGGCTATATGAGGTAGAAAGTCATGCCAAAACTCTGGGTCTCTGTTACCTCATTTATAAAATAAATAGGTAGACTAAATAAATAGGTAGAATAAATTAGACCTTTTTAATAATAATTTCTATAATGAGAACATCAAAGTAATAGACTTTGTGCTCTATTATTTTTGCCTCCCGGAGTTGTGTGTATGTTTTGTAAATCTGCCTCCATGTTGCCCTTCTCCCCACTGCCCGCCACATACACACAAAAGAATCCACAAAGCAATTGAATGTTCTTAGATATTTGTCTATCCTGTACATATTTGTTACATATGTAGGGTATTTCAACCATTAACTCTAGAACTGTCCAGGAATTCTCAATACAGAAAATATTGTAAAATAAAATGTTAAGCTGAATATATGGGGAATCATTTCAGGATGGACGAGAAGTGTTTATTATGTACTGTGGGGGGAGAGAAAGAAAATATAGGTTAGGAAGCTGGAGAAATCTAAGGCATGGTCTAGACAAAATGATCATCCTTAACAGTGATAGTCTCCCATGTATGGATACTGTAGAAACAGTAAATAATTTTCAAACCTACTCCTGGACTCTAATATGCGAAGGCCAGGAGGTAGATGTGACTAAAGTAAGACTTCAGCTTTTCCCAGATCTAACCCTGGCCCTCTGTGGGCTTTGTTTCTGTAATCTTCCCTTTTTAAATCAACCCTACCTATATTTCCAAGGTGTCATCAAAGAAAGTCCTTTCCTAAGCCTTCAACACCTTTCCTCTCATTCCACGGTCACTCCTCTACCCGCTGCGTAGGGTAGGCTAAGGAGTCTTATTCCTCGCTGTACCCTTTGTGCCTAGTAGAGTGCGTGACAAGGAGATATTGGGTGATTGAATTTATACAAGCCAAATAGTATTAAACAAACTCGATTTCCCCCACTTGCTTACTCCATCATTCAGTATTGCCTTTATCTTGGCTGGCAAGAGCTATAATGAAACCCTCAGCTTATAATTTAAATATACTCATTCCAAAAGCCTTCAAACTAGGACATTTACACCAAATACATACCCATATGTGTGGTGAGGCTGACATTTCTATGGAAGAACGAGTGAATTGCACATTGTATTTGTTCATCTGAATTATCAACAGCCTTTTAATAAACAAAACTGATAATTCACTAACTGATTCTCTTCCAACCAGAAAAATAGATTTTCCTACAACTGATGACCTCATTGATTAAAAAATGAGTAAGTTTGAAACATACAAGTAGGATTTTTTAAAACCTGGCACCACCAGATAAATCACTTTAAAATTAATAATAGAATTGACTTGTATGTTTGGTATTATTTTCATTATTCTTTTTGTATGTTTTCTGTACACTTTACATGTGGCTTTTGTAGTTCGGAAAAGAGATGGACTAAATTATTTCAAAGAGAGAGTATCTATTTTGTTGGCAGTAAGGTAGACTTGGTACCTTTATTTTTATAATTGAAAACTCACTAAATACTTTGCAATTTGCCTGACCATGAAGATTGCTTAGTTACATCTTTAGAGGTAAAGGATATACTCTCTGCAGAAAGTGTGTACACATGTTATCACAGGTGGAAGTGGCTGCGAGCATGAGCTGAGTGTGTTCGTGGACAGCAGCACCTCTTTGACTAGGAAAGTATCTGTCATGGTAATGGCTGGTAATAAAATACTTTTCTGGATTAGCCCACTGTATAGATGGGTCCTGTTCTGTAGATTTATAATGATGAGTATTACTTTTTCCAAAACTGAAAATGTATTTATTTAATCTTTTATTGGAAAAAAGATTTATGATCACCTGACTTGTCAAAAGGTGTTTGAAGAAATCATTTCTGCCACTTTATTACCTGATGATGTATTACCCAGTTGTGTAAATTTTTGTGCAGTTCAATGCAATCTGCAAGTATTTTATATCGTTAAGGAAATAACCTGCCTCTTCACTGAGAATTCTTTGTATTCAATGAACAAATTTCTTATAAGGAATAATGTTGCATTCCCTTTCAGTACATTAATAGTTTTCTCATGGTACATTTTGTAAAAAATCAAATTATATCTCTACCATCAAATACTTCCTGGAATATAATTAATCCTGGCAATATTTTGTAAATTAATGGAGAAAAGTGAATATGACATTAACACACTCAAAAATGCTTTATTTAGCAATGTACCCTCATGTCCTCCATTTACTCTATGATTAGAGGCCTTTTAAATATTTTGATATGCTGTCATTTGCTAATGTGTGTAAGTTATGTGTCCCCACCTGTGAGCGCTGTTAAATCTTGGTTGTCATGGTTACTCATTACCATTGGCCAACTAACATTTAGCCTTTCTTTTTCTTTTTTCTTTTTTCTTTTATTTTTTTGCTGCATTAAAATGGAGCAGTAAACCTGACAGGTGAGGAATAGAGAACAAACCCCTTTAATGCACAGTAAGAAAAAAATGAGACACTGGTAGACTTTGCAGGTATTGAGGGGGTGAGGGTGGAGGTTGGATATAAAAGATGATACCTGGCAAGTAAAAGATGGATAAAGCCTACTCATATAACATTATTTGATATTAAAATGATTCTGGGAGAAAAACTTTGTATAACAAGATAAAATAGATTATCTTTATTTAAAGCCAAATTTAGAAGGCAGTAAAAAGAGTCTTTGAGTTTTGTTTGTTGTTAAGGTAAAATGAACGTTTTTGTGTGTTAATGTGTCTGCAGAAGAGGAATGTGAGGTGTGTCGTAAGCTGTTTTGTTTTGTTTTGTTTTGAGGGTCAGTTTTCAAATTTGATCTCTGGTCACCTGTCGATACAGGAATACTAGCTTGTTCACACCTTCCAAATATTGATGAAAATGTTTTAATGAAAATGCTTATGTAATTCCAAATTATTTTCCATGTCTTCCAGCCTTGAATAATAATAGTAATCATAATAATAGCAATAATAATAATATCTGCACTGTGTGATTTTTGATTGATTGGTATAACATAAACTTCTAGTTTTCTCATTCATATCTATGTATCCACATCTATATCAATAATTAGATATAAATCCCTGATTAAAATTAAACTAACAAAAAGGATCATGGTACTCATCTAACCTGCCTTCTTCCCAATGTTGTATTCCACTTCTCAGTAAGTTGTCCCTAGATCACTGTATCAGCATCACCAGGGAACTTGAAATACAGACCCTTGGGACCCTTACCCCAGACCTACTGAACTAGAAACTGGACACTGGTCCAGCGACCTGTAGTTTAACAAGCCTTCTCAGGGGATTCTGATGCATGGAGCCACTGCTGCAGTATTTTTCCTCAACGCTGGTCAACAAGCTATACTTTCACTGACAGAAAGCATACCACCTCCACAAGGGTCCTCTTTATTTATGTATTTTTTTAATATCACTGGTTATCAGTGATTCAGCTGAAAAACACACGAAAAATAGTTGTTCCTAGCCAAAAGGCAAAATATTCTGACCCCACTTAATATACTTAGGAATCTACCTTCCTATTTTAACACTGTCCATGTTTCACAACTTCATCACTGCCTTCTTGTCCTGTTAATGTGACACTTGGGCCTAAAGTTAGATACCATTTTCTAACCCTCCTCCTCTATTTCACGAATGAAGAAACAGAGAAGGTTTTTAGTTGACTTACTCAAGGAGATGCACACCAGTAGTGGCAGAGTTACATTCCTAATACTGTCAGAATTGTGAGTGTTTGACCTGATACATTTGAATATTAATAGTAGAGATGTCAAATAAATATATTTTTCCAAAAGCCTGTACTCCCAAGTCTGAATATCTTTGTTCCGAATGGATTTGATCTTCCACACAATCTCCCTTTTCCTTGCTTTCCACTTTACCCCAGGACAGAGTAAGTGAAAAATAAAGCACTCCTTAGACCCCAGAGTGGCATTTTTGTTGTGCATTGTCCACATCCCAAACACATGTTTTTACACTGTTAGTAGTTTCTGCCATCTCTGAAAGGCCATGTGATCTTTTATTTCCTTTTCACCCATATTACTCCTTTGCATGATAGACAACTTCTTACTGCAAGAAATGAATTTACACTAGGACTTTATAGTCTTATTAGAAAAATAAAATAGACAAAATGTATAATCTGTTTCTAGCCCCAATTTTTCCTTTTTTACTAGTTTAAAATGAGAATAATGAGACCTCAAAAAACTCAGGAAAAATGTTACTAAATGCTCTCATGTTGGACCTAATTTAGGTTGTTATAATGCCATTTAAAACTTTATAACAGTAAATTTCATTTTTTAAAGGCCTTTACTATTATTACTGATGACAGCTAAACTCTTCATCTGGCAAACCTTTCTCAGAAATTCTTTCTTTTAAACAACCATTTTAACTCATTTCTGTTCAAAAACAATGTGATAAGAGTGTGGGAAGCCAGAACTGTCCATGTTGTGATTATCAAATGAAACCAAACAAAACGAAAATTTAAACTGCTGGTTTTCCTAGCTGGCTAGGATTTTTGGAATCTGAGGTCTTGCAGGTCATTTTGCTTGATCAGATAAAGTGAGGGAGAAGCTAGTTATGAAATGTCAGGGCACCCCACCTAATTTATTATAAGCATGAGTTATAGTTTTATTCCAGTGCTTTGGGTTTTTCTGAGAATCATGTGGGCCACAAGATATGATTTTCAGCTTTCCTGGCTGAGAAAAACTGGCTAAATTTCTTTAGAGAGTGTTCTTTTCTATCCTTTGCCTCAGTGTCACTTGGCCTGGCCTCAGTGAAAAAGAAAATAAGGAGGATGTTCCACTTTACCTGCAAGAGGAAAATTGTGTTCTTGTCCAGATATTTCTACTTCTGGGTTCCATAATCCTGCAACAATGATGGTAGAGTTACTTTGACAAGAGAGAAAAATCCAGGTTTTTAATCATTGATCTGGCACATCAGTAGAGAAACGTATCTCTGCAAACTTGTGTGAAAAGACAAAAACCTGAGAAAGGCCACAGGGATGATTTGAAATGAGAAGACCAAGCATGTGTTTGTTACGAATGGGGTTGATTGGCAAGCCGCACTGAGTGGCATTTTATTAACCCATTTAGATCATGCATCTTTAGTGGTGAAATGAATCTGTCAGTGTGTTGTGTGGCAAATGTCCCCAACATAAGCACAGTCACTTTTTCCACTCTGAAACTGGTCATCATATCCTTCTTTCCCCTGGTCTTCTGAGCCTCTTTCTCTTCTTCCTCATATCTTTTTCGTCAGTCCTTCATCTCCTTTTTTCTTCCCATTTACACTGCATACTACTGGAGCTACCAGTACCTTTGGCACACCTCAGTTCACTGCTTTCCTCTGATTGGCGCTATACCTTGGCAGTACCTTCAGTACTAAGACTTTACCTGTCACTTTTAGATAGAAACAGGGAATCAGGAGACATGTCCATCCAAAACCTAAGAGAGCAAAGTGTCTAATAGGAATCGCTCAAGAAAATTCATTTAGTCAACCATATTTTACCAAAGGCATTGCATTTGAGCAAAGCAAGTGGACTTTCCCGTTGCATCCATCTTCCCTTCATTTCCTGCTTAGTTTGTACTTTATACAGATGAGAAGAGAGGGATGAAAGACTATTTTCTTTACATGGAACGGCCTGGGTGACACTGAATGAGAATCCATTATCACAGGAACACCAAAAAGGTGTTCCACAGTCTGTATCAAAGACAGAAAGGGAGAGTTAGCCCCTCTGCTGCACTCCTAAGTTAGAATGCCTTGGCTCGGAGCAGGGGTGAGATGCCGGGATTATGACTGGCCTGGAGATTGCTGGAAACAGTATTGGAAAGAAAGCACTGCTTGAAAAAGACTTCCGTTTGTTAAGTGACTTGTTAATCTAAGTCAACCTGAGAGAAAATAGTTACATATCACTCTGATTATTTAGGTTTAAAGAAAAATGAGTAAAGAACTCTTAGAGAGAAAAACCTGACATTTTTTATATAGACATTTGTTAAAAGTACATTGCGACACTTTAAATAAGAGTATTCAATAAAACTAGTAGATAGAAGTTAAAACAAAGATCAAATGAATTGTGTGAAGAATTATTTATATCAAGGCAGTGTTAATGGTTTATATGCCTGAGTGATCATTAGGAGAGTGGAACTACCCACTAGGTGAAATTACTTTTTCTTCATTCTGTGATTGACTTTCATTAACAAAATATTAATCATAATTAGCTTAACACCATTAAACAGCCAACTGGTCTTCCTTTATTTATTTATTTATTTATTTATTTATTTATTTATTTATTTATTTATTTCTGTGGTGGGAGGGATTTGACAGAGAAATTGGATGTTGGTCTTGTGTGGTCCCCATCTCTTTCCAGGTATTAGGCTAACTTGGAATCTTAGACATGCACTTACTGTATTTATCTGCCTTATTGGAAAAGCCAATCCAGGTCCACTTTGTAGCCACCAGTTATATATTCATAGAAAGGAGAAACTGGGGCAAATTGAACCGTTCAACTTGAGGCCCAGTAGTTTCAGAGCTTCTCTCTATAGTAGCGATTATGTTAGTATTGGCTGCCAGGGGTCCTCTCTCCAGTTTCTCACCGCCAGAACTACTGGATAAGGGAAAAGAGCTGAGCAAGGATCCAAGTGCACCTCGTCAACACTCCCTTAAAGCCTAAAGTCGCAGTCACTGAAATGTTTGATTCTGAGCTGAAAGGGGACTCTGAGTTCATCCACTTAAAATAAAAATTCTAGACCAGAGAAAATACCATAAGCCAAGCAAGGAAAAGCAAACAGAACAAGGTCACAAAACTAGCCCAGGGAAGTTTTAAAACTGAAAGTAGGAGCAGGGGGCACAGCTCTCTGCTTTTTGAATCTGTTTCAGTTCTTTTATTATTAAATTTTTACCTTGTCCCTTTAGGAAAAGGGCAGAGTCCGACTCTAGGAAGAGCAGCATCCCGAACAGTAAGGAGGTCCCCTCACACCATCCAACAGACCCAGTGGAACTAAGGCGCCTTAATTTTCAAACACCAGGTAAGAGACGTGACTCGTCTTGTCCATGATACAGTCTTCACTGAAATTTTATAGCCCAGGGTTGATATTGCCTTGAAGGATGAATGAATCATTTTATTTTGAACAATTTGGGATGTCTCCTTTTTCTTTTTATATTATTGATATTTGCCAAAAGCAGAAGTCTTGAAAAGAAATTAAGCTCTTTGTGCAAATCTGAGGTGGGGTATACAGGAGAAAAATATATCATTATCCTCCAAATTTGGACAATCTATATATACTCTTATAAAAATAGCTACCATTTTTATGGGCTTATTAACACACAATATTTTCAGTGAAACATATTTGGAAATGATTCACATTCTCATCTTTTAAAGTGAATAAATAGATGGTGGATTAATGTTACATCATTCATCCCATTGGGAAAGAATATAGAAGGTGGGGACAAAAGTATATTTACAGTTATTCATATGGAAAATAATACAATAATTAATAAATAATAATACAAGAATAAATGGTGTTTTGTGTATTCGTAACTGCAAACCTGCTTTTGTCCTGCCCTGCATTTATTCTGTATTGTTTCTATTAATTTCTGTCTACATTACTTCAAAAGAAGGGGGAGGGTCAGGAGGGGAACATCCAAAGGAAGGAAGGAAGGAGGAAGGAAGGGAAAGAAACAAAGGATGCAAAAATGTATATATTTTTTAAGCAGTACCTTTACTGACTTTCACTGACCAATTCAGCTTTCGCACTGGGGAGACACATAGTGGCTGAGAATAAGAAGAATATGCTTGTTTTATTGCTTTTTTTAAATAAATAACATTAAGTGCTTCGAAAGAGGAAAAATATTCTTTCTGCGGGGCATTTAGTACAGTTAATTGAAGTCTAGTTCTGTTTTTACTGTCTTTTAAGTAAATCTTGTTTATATCAAATGGATGTCAAGCAATGAATGGTAAAGAGAGCTAAAAACATAAAACTGAGTGGCACTGTCTTAATGCCTAAGGATATGGCCGCACTGTACCCCCAGTTGTTGGGAAGTTTTCCTTGTGCCAGACGGATGTTCTAACTCACAGTAGGGTACACCACAGATGTATTAAACTACACACTTGCAGTGAGTTGCTTTGAATTGAAAATACATGATTTACTGTATTTAGCATATTTTCTCTTTTACATGTAGCTATGTCAAAGTAACCGGTAGCTATTCAATTCAGAGAAACATTTGGCATTTTCAATGTGGTTCTACAAATTATCATAAATGGGCTTTGTTTAAATTCTATTGCAAATAAGGTTTGACTTTTTAAAAATTGTTTTTTTAAAAAACAAGATATACCTTCATCAGCATAAAAGTTGGGAGGAAATGTAGCCAAAAATCTCGGGTGTGCGTATTATGAAAAAGACTGATCAGTGTAGATTGTGCACATGAGCACAATGACTGAACAAACCGGGAAGTCCTCCAGGATCCCTGCGTTCCCTTGGATGCTCCCTGTTGAGTCGCCCGCTCAGTGCTTCATTAAAGCAACTTGATATGAATTAAGTAGTAAATGGTTTCAGTTCAGCACTGTTTGAAATAGTAGTGTACTGACTTTTTCAGGCTACAGGTACCTTCCTTCTTAATAATGGACTCAGGAACTCATCTACTTTTCAGTTTGGCTAAACCATTGTATAGAGGACCTTAATGCCACAGAAATAATTTGTTACATGATTTCTTGTATATGTTGCTTCATCACCTTTATAAGAGCAGTACATTATAGAAATGGAGAAAATAATTTTGTTTCTCAGTATCTTGCTGCTTGGCACTGTGCCCCCCCTCCTCTGGCTTCTTCATAAAGTGTTACCTGTTCTGGAAACAACCTTGGTCTTCCAGCAGAGACAGAAGCACACTATAGGATTGAGTGCAAAGACAAAGGTATCCCCCAAGAAGAAAGCTAATGGGAGTGCTGTCCCTCACCACCTTCAGCAACAACAGAATGTTTACAGGCATTAATGCAAATCCTGGATGGGAACTGTGTAGAAAGGATTATTAGCCAAGTGCAGGTGACTACAAGAAAGGGAGTATAAATACCTTCAACCAAGGGGCCTCCATCTACAAGTCCTTCTCACTTTTATGGGTAATTTTGAAAATATGGCCAAGTCTAGAAATTCTATTGAGAATCTAATTCTTCCCAATGTATGTGGAAATACTGGATCCGTATATAGAGAGAGCCCATTAAAATACATTTAAGTCACTGGAAAGGAGAATGAAGGTTGCAGTTGAAGTGGCATTGCTTATATCACCAATGGCTTTATGAAATTAAAATGGAAACCTAAGTATATAGAAGGTGTTGTTTAGCCAAGCTTAGACTTATCACCTCAAACAGATAATAGAATGCAGTGGGCAAAATGAATAGAGGAAAAAGGAGATTTAGTAGAGGAAGAGAATAGAACAACAGAAATTGTTCACTTAGGAAGCATTATGTTGTGCCCTTTAGCTCAGGTAAGCAATCTACTTAAGCTTGATTTGTTGAAAAAATCTATTTGCCTTTCAAGACCTATAATGTGGACTCCTGTCTGGAAAGTTGGACCATTTTACAAAGGAAGTAGATGCAGCTGATAATGCGAAATTCATATCAATGTGATGATTTGCTTCAGCCAGTATGGATTCCAGCTAGTGGCTATGAATTACCTGAATGACTTGCCAAAAGGATGAGAACAGGAAGTGGCATTGCTAAACCGGGAACCCTTTTGTTTTTCTTCCTTTCCTCTTATTCATAAATAATGCCAAGCTTTCCAAGATGGTGATATAAAATGATCCTTTATTAGGTGTTACATGGCAGATGATATGACTCTACTTAATTTTTGGAATTTAGACCAAAAATTTTACCTTTCACTATCTGAAAGGTGCCTTTATATACATCAGACCTTTGAATTTATAATTACTTATCCCCAAACCTTATAAACTTTGGCGATGTTTATTTAAGGTATGCATAAGTAGGGAAATAATCATTCATGTATTCACTTCAAACAAATGACTTTCAATGAAATGAGAAACCAGTGATTTATATAACCAGCCTCTAGCACAGAACTTGTTCATGAAAGCAAATTGATTTCTACTTCTAATGGGCCTGTTGTGGATGATAATATACCAAATAATACCATTTGAAATTCAGTAGTTCTTTCAGAAGAAAAAGGAAGATTTTGCTTAGTCCATGGATTCTATGACTCCTACTTTTCCTTTTAAAAAACCATCTTGTGAATAAGAATTTTATTTGCTTTTTAAGTTATTTAATATTGTCAGAGAGTCTAGATGCAAGGAGGCAGAATTTCCCCCTTAATTCTGCCATATATTCAAAAAGTATTGAAATACACATTCCAGATTTCATATAAGTGCCGTGCTGTAACAGTTTAAGTGCCATAAAGAATTTTATCCTCCACTGCAATACCACAAACATACTTGTCTCTGGGTTAGAAGAATGAACAGGTCAGAATCACTGTCTCTCAGCTAAGGCACAAAATGAAGATAGAAAAACCTGTTGTTTTCAGTGTAACTACCTTTGGAAAGTTGTCAGATGTGGAAAGAACATTGCTTTGGCATACATTCCAAATTTGGGGTGGCGATCAAGTCACTTAGTGAAACACTGCATTTAAGCATCTGAACATAGTAAGGAAGTCTCACACCTTCCCAGTTGAGAACAGGTACCTCTTTCTGTTTGTCGATATTTTCCATGTGTATGTTTCTCTGAACTTTCAGGTTCAGATGCTGGGATACAGCCAAGTTATATTTAGAACTACCTAACCTCTTAAAAAGAGTATGGTTTACAACAATAAATCATCACTTGTTTGTGTACAGGGCCAGTCAGAACAAGTATAGAACATATGATTAAAGGGGCATTGGTTTATCACCCATGAGCTACAAAAGTAAGACAGAGACTTAAATAAATAAGAAGGTATCATTTAGCTAAGTTTAGACTGATCACTTCAAATGGTTAATGGAATAAATTGGGCAAGATGAGAAAAGGAGAGAGGAAACGTGGTAGAAGAACTAAAATTAACAGCTAATGAAGTTGTACAAGTCTCTAAGATCTGTGGAGTAAGGGAAGAAAATATTCACTCATAAAAGATACTTTTAAAAGAAACCTCCATTAAGCCTCATACATCGTTGTGGACAGCAGTAACTGAGTGTGCATTAGGATGGTTGGTAGAGGAGTTATCATTAAACAAAAGTTAACTATGTCCAGTAGCCTAGGTTGGGAGAAAAGTTTTTCTTTTTTTCTTTAAAAGAAAAATTCTAAGTCATCCAATGACTGCCCTGCAACCCCAGATTTTTTTTGTTCTTAATTTACAAAAGCAACACATGTTTTTTGGGGAGATGTTGTAAAATTAAAAATAAGCTTGTTAACAGTCATTGTCCATAGGTTGTGGCTATACAGGTGTTCACTATATTACTTAAATTTTTATATGTTTGAAAATTTTTGTTAGTTGGAAAAGTAAAAAAAAAGCACTTTAAAAAATTACTACTTATTCAACCACTTTTATTTTTATTTCTTGACACATTTAAAATAAAAAGCAAAAGATTTCCTATAGCTACTCCAATTTTACCCTCAAGAAAGGTCTACCATTTATAGCTCCATGCATATCCTTCCAGGCTCTTTATATGGATGTCTAGTTATTTAAATGATAAAATATATAGCAGGTGTATAGAGCTATAGATAGGTACATTTACATAAAATTTCCTGTTTTAACATTTAACTGTGTAAAAATAGACTTTTTTCAAGATATTCTATCACATTTTATCTCCTTTTTAACAACCGTTGTTATTCTGCTTTACAGATATCACAAAAGTAAGGACTCATTCCTTATTAATGGAGGATAAGTTATTTCCCATGTTTTGCTTTGCAAATTGTACTGTAACGAACAGTACTGAGCCTGTCTTTTCAGATCTTTGCTGCTGTTTCTGAATGTTAGACACCCAGAAGTGTGATTGTAGGTTTGTAGGGTAGGCATATTTACCATTTTGATAGAGACTTCCAGTTACAGACTTTTTGGGGGGGACACTGTAACAAGCTTTTACTTAGAGTGCAGTTCCTCTGCGCCATGGCCTCTAGAGCTGGACAAAATGATTAAAATATAATGTTGTCAAAAGATGATATATAAGAAAATCAAAGAAATTACTAATACGTGTTCATATTTTTACTTTTTTCCAAAAAAGCAAATTTAGAAGTTCGGCTCTCAGGGAAATAAGCTTGCTTTCTAGTACCAAAAGGTATAAGGGAAAGTGTAACTAATAGCATCATATGATGCTCCCATCACCACTTCTCTCTGTGCCTGCAAAATCCATCCCCTCAAACACACACGCAACACACACACACACACACACACACACACACACACACACACAGAGCCTTTGGTTGATTTGTCACTTTCCATCAGAATTTTTTCCCCAAAAAAGTCTTTTTTATTTAGTATCTGCACCCTCTACTCACATACCTCCCCCCAAAAAAAATTCAAACAAAAACAAAACTCCAGTGTTTGTACTTGGATCTTTTGGGAAAAGAGATTTAAAAATTGATGATCAGATGTTACAACATAAAGGCCTTGTTTTCATTTCATGAAATGACCTTAATATGTTTTGCCCTGAAGCATACATAGATGGTAGGTGATTGATGGGCTGTGAAAAACAAAAACAAACTCATAAGAAGTTAACATATTAGAAATAGCAGTATCAACAGCAGAAATGTCTACAGCAGTTGGGTGGGTTTCAAAAGCTCTTGCATGTCTTTTGATGCATTAGTACTCTCAACTGTATCAGTGCTAACAAGGTTCATTTTTTTATATACTGTCATTTTTTAATTTTAATGTTTATTGTATTTATCCCATTACCATTTATTCCCCTTATACCTCCCTCTCCCCTCTGCAGTCACCACACTGCTGCCCATGTCCTTAAGTCCTTTTTCCTTTTCACTTGATCCCTCCACCTAACGACTCCCCGAGGCTGTCAGCCTGCCCTCTATGAGTCTGTCTGTTTTGCTTGTTAGTTCAGTTTGTTCATTAGATTCCACATATGAGTGAAATCATATGATTTTGAATATTTGTCTCTCTCTCATTGGCTTATTTTACTTAGCATAATGTTTTCCAGGTCCATCCAAGCTGTCACAGAGGGTAAAATTTTCTTTTTAGGGCTGAGTAGTATTTCATTGTATACACGTAACATAGTTGTTGTATCCACTCATCTACTGACGGACACTTATGCTGCCTCACTATCTTGGTGATTGTAAATAATGCTGCAGTAAACATTAGGGGTGATTATGTCCTTTAGACTTAGTGTTTTGGGTTTCTTCGGCTATATTCCCAGAAGTGGGATTGCTGGGTCAAAAGGCAGATCCATTTTTAATTTTGGAGGAATTTCCATACTGCTTTTCACAGAAGTTGCACCAGTCTGCATTCCCACCAACAGTGCAAAAGGGTCCCCCTTTCTCCACATCCTTGCCAGCACTCGTTTGTTGATTTATTGATGGTAGCCACTCTGACCAGCATGAGGTGATTTCTCATTGTGGTTTTAATTTGCATTTCTCTGATGATTAGTGATGTGGAGCATCTTTTCATATGTCTATTGGCCATCTGTATGTCCTCTTTGGGGAAGTGTCTGTTTAGGTCCTTTGCCCATGTTTTAATTTGATTGTTTGGTTTTTGGTGTTGAGTTTCATAAGCTGTTTATAAATTTTAGAGATTTCAAAAATTTATATGGAACCACAAAAGGCCCCACATAGCAACAGCAATCCTAAGAAAGAAAAACAAAGTCAGAGAAATCACGCTACCTAATATCAAACTATATTACAAGGCCATAGTAATCAAAACAGCATGGTACTGGCATAAAAATAGACATGTAGATCAATGGAACAGAGTAGAGAGCCCAGAAATAAACCAACACCTTTAATAGTCAACTAATATTTGACAGAGGAAGCAAGCACATACAATGGGCTAAAGATAGTTTATTCAATAAATGGTGTTGAGGAAATTGTAAAGAAATATGCAGAAAAATGAAACTAGACCACTTTCTTATGGATTCAAAGTGGATTAAAGACTTAAATATTAGATCTAAAACAATAAAAATCCTAGAAGAAAACATAGGCAGTAAAATCTCAGACATTGCTCATAGCAATATTTTTTTCTGACTTATCTCCTCAGACAAGGGAAACAAAAGAAAAAAAATAAACAAATGGGACTACATCAAACTAAAAAGTGTTTGCACAGCAAAGGAAACCATCAACAAAATAAAAAGACTACCCACAGAATGGGAGAACATTCACTGATACATCTGATAAGGGGTTAATATACGTGCTCTTTCTTATCTTCATATTTTATTTTGAACTGTAAGAAACTTACGTATATGATCTTGATTAAGAACACCCTATGTGCCGTTTATATTTTACATTTCAAAAATCTTGGTTCATAGAATCAAATGGTAAATATCTGATATTCAAATTCTGCATTCTGAGAAATCCTGCATAAAAAATGTTTTAACTGTGCCAGCCAGTATTTACCTGAAAAATCACTCTCGATGTATCTTTCCCTCAATCATAATCCAAGTATGGATTAAGTCAAATTGTCATGTTTTCACCAAGAAGCAATTATACCTGACAAATCAATGTTCTCTTTTGTGTTTAATTCATCATTCGTGAGACAAATTGTAAACATAAGAGTATCTGTATTTCGTTCAGGATATTATAAATAGTGCATTTATTATGTAACAGTCTGAAAAATCTTCTTACAAACTAAGTTTTTCTCTATGGTTGTTAATCCAATTAAGTGCATTTTTGACAGGACTACAGTTACACATTTGATGAACAAATTAGTTTTTCCCTGTTCCATGACTATAAACGATTCAGCCTTTGTCGCAATTTGTTGGATAGGAAACTATAAAGAGAGTACTCCTAACTCCTTCAAATACATAGTAACAGAACAAAAAACACCTAAACAAATGTTCCACCACTATTGCGACCTCAACAAGTCTATTTAGGAAAATAGTTGTGATGTTGTTAATTGTCTTTTGGCACTTAATGCAAAAATAAAGCAACTATCTGATAAACATTTCTTTGTACATTTAAAAACAGTGATTTGAAGCATACTATTGATTAAATTACTAGTTTAGTAGAATATAACATTTTTAAAGCAAAAACAATGTAAATTGAAGATTTTTAAAAATTCTTTTAAATCATATTTATTGCAGTTGTCTCAATTTTCCCCTCTTTGCCCCCCTCTACCCATCCTACCCCACCTCCCTTTCCAACAGTCAATTCCCACTCTGCTGTCCATGTCCATGGGTCATTCATATGTGTTCTTTGTCTAGTTCCTTCCCCTTCTTTCCACTATTGTCCTCCTTCCCCATCCACTCTGGTCACTTTCAGTCTGCTCCATGTTTCCATGTCTGTGGTTTCTTTTGTTCATTAGCTTATTTTGTTGAGTAGATTCCACTTATAGGTGAGATCATATGGTATTTGTATTTCACCAACTGGCTTCTTTCACTTAGCATAATATTCTCCAGTTCCATCCATGCTGTTGCAGAAGGAATTCCTTCTTTCTTTATTTTTTTAAAATGCAGATTGATTTTATTTTTTTAAATGTCAAAATCTATTATAAAATATTAAAAAATTTTAAATGTATTGTAAAGTCTCAGCAATTAAAACAACATGACACCAGCACAGAAATAATCAAGTAGATCAATGATATAAAATGAGCATTCTAGAAACAAATATATATATATGTATGTAAAAGAATGCAATTTATGATTAAATTGATATTTCAAATCAATGGGGAGAATAAGGCTTATTCAACAAATGAAGTGCATGGATTATTATTACTTGAAATAAAACAAATATAGAGCCCTACTTCATAACTCATTATACAAAAAATATTCAGGTGAGTTAAAAATCAATATATAAAATCTAAGGAGTTTTAGGAGAAAATACAAAATAATATTTTTCTTACCCTGAAGTAAAATATTCAAACCCAGAAGATGTAAAGTAAAATATTGACAACAAGACTATATTAAACATTTAAGACTATACAGTAATATACATATAAGAAAAGTTAAAGGACAATAATAGAATAAGAAAGTATTTGTAACACATCTAAAAAAAGGGTAGTAGTTTGTTTTAGGGAACCAATTCTACAAACATTTAATCAAAAAATGGATAAAGAATACCAAAAAGTAATTTAAAGCTTTTGAAAAATAATAGAAATAGGCAAAAAATCTACAAAAACAGGTTTAGTTTCAGCAAATAATAAAAGAATAATTAAAATAACATCATTGTCACAGTCAGGTTAATAAGTATTAAAAATATTGGTAATATCAAGTGTTGGTGACTGTGAAAGGAATTGGGTATTGATAGACTCTTTTTCTTCATCTTCTTAAAGGAATCCCTTTAGCTCTTTATTTTGCCTTCCATTTTAATTGAGAGCCTTGCTGGGCAGAGCAGACTTGGTTGCAGGCCTTTGCTTTTCATGATTTGGAATGTTTCTTGCTATTCCCTTCTGGCTTGTAGTGTTTCTGTTGAGAAGTCAGCTGCTAACCATACCGTGGCTCCCTTTGTATGTTACTACCTCTTTCTCCCTTGCTGCCTTTAGGATTCTCTGTTTATCTTTGATATTTGCCATTTTAATAATGA
The DNA here is from genome assembly GCF_021234165.1 of Pteronotus mesoamericanus. Classification (NCBI taxonomy): domain Eukaryota; kingdom Metazoa; phylum Chordata; class Mammalia; order Chiroptera; family Mormoopidae; genus Pteronotus; species Pteronotus mesoamericanus. Next base: position 24,053,106 of record NW_026555245.1, on the reverse strand, counting down.
TGTGTCTTGGAGTGGGCTTCATTGTGTTCCTCTTGAATGGGACCCTCTGTGCTTCCTGGATTTGTGTGACTTTTTCTCTCCTCCAATTAGGGAAGTTTTCCATCACTACTTTTTCAAAGAGGTTCTCTATCCCTTGCTCCTCTTCTTCTCCTTCTGATATCCCTATTATCTGGATATTATTACATTTCAGGTTGTCCTCCATTTCCCTCAATGCCTCTTCATTCTTTTTGAGTCTTTTTTCATGTTCTTGCTCTTTCTGGGAACTTTTTTCTACCTTATCCTCCAGCTTGCCGATTCGATCCTCTGCTTCGTCTAGCCTGCTTTTGATTCCTTCTACTGTGTTCTTCAATTCAGAAATTGTATTCTTCATTTCCTCTTGTCTCTTATTGATCGTTTCTGTGTCCTTTTTCATGCTGATATAGTTTGCAGTAAGTTCCTCATAGTTTCCCAGTAGCTTTTGGTAATTCTCTCTGAGCTCACTGAGCTCATTGAGCTTCCTTAGAACCATTGTTTTGAACTCAATATCTACTAGTTGACTTGCCTCTATTTCATTTAGTTCTCTTTGTGGGGATTCCTCCCTTCCCTTTGAATGGGGGATGTTTCTTTGTCTTCCCATTCTTTGAGAGACTCTTCTTTTTTGCTTCTGCTTCTTAAATTGATCTGTATTGACATCTTGACTTTGTGGTGTGAACTTCAGTGGAAGGAGACCACTGTTTTTTCTCTCTGGATCTGCCTCTGATGATGTCAGATGTTGACCGTGTCTGACCTTAGGCAGTCTGTTCGAGACTTCCAGGAGTCTACTATCTGTGGCTGTCTCCTTCAGCTGTTAATCTAGTCACTCTGCGCTCAGCAGTCAGGCATAGGCACCAGAGGGCAGGCAGAGTCCCTCCTGGGGGCTGGGTTATTGTGTCCTCTCATGCTGATGCCACTCAGGAGAGTGGTATGCCTGAACAAGATGGCTGCTGCTGTATGGGGGATGAGTCAGCACCAGGACCCTACTGGCTATTCTCTCAGTTCACTCCCCTCAGCCTCATTCCCCAGTCTCTCCGCAAGTGTCTCTAGCCCACTCTGCCCCTGCCTTTGCCAGAGAGGAGAGTAAGTGGCAGTTAGGTTGTGTTAAAGCTGATTCTTCTGTCTGTCCCAGGTAAGAAGGCTCCTCTCTCACTATTTTTCAGTTGTTTGTTCCTGGTGATTTCTCCACAATTTAGTTGTAATTCCAGATTAGTCCTGGGAGTAGGTCAGTGTGACTTCCATTCACTCCTCCGCCATCTTGATTTCTCCCTAAATAAAGGATTTTTTAAAAAGAATTTTGTCAAATATTACTAGAGTTTTCAACATTCTGACTGTATACCTTTGGTTTAAGTTTTCATGGAATCTCACAATAATTTGAGGAGAAGTAAGTGGAAAATAAAGGTGTGTGTATAAGCGCCCTTTACTTATTCCCTACCACCAAAGAGACATACCTTCTAAAATTAAGCTATTACATTATTGATACATTGTCTGAAACTGAGTATGGCTTACGATCTCTGTATTACTATGTAGATAGTCACATCTCACAGGCCTGCATTCTTGTTCATGTTACCATTCCTCGACAATGTTAATGATTTACAACTTAACATGGCTTAATGAGAAGTACCCTAAATGAGAAGTGACAGGGTCTAGTATCATTTGTAACCTGTGTAACTATAGTTCTACTGATAATGATAACCTGGTCAAGTCCTTTTATCACTTTGAGCTGCATTTTTCTAATTAGTAAAATTATTGTGGGAACGGAGGGGAAAATAGATGAACCCACAGGTTAGATGATGACTCATATGAGAAGTATCATTGTCCTTTTCCCCACCCAATGCTCACTTTCCAGCCCATTGCTTCATGGATCAAGCATGCAGTCTGTCACTCTCAACCTTCTTTGATTTTAATTCACACAGAAAGGGAACATTTTGCTCTTTTAAAACAGAGGTCACAGTCTAGTTAGCAAAAAGTGGCTGGCAAAAGTCTTGCTTTGAGCCCCACAGGGCTTCAACAAAATTCTTAGTCAACAATGAAAACTGAGGAAACATCACATAGCAATCTAGGTTTTCAGTTGCTATTGAAAATCTAAAGAGTCTCTCACTCTCGGCACTACAGAGCTGAGTAGTTTCTCCCTCCTGGAAGTTCCCCACAGTCTCCATCAACCCTAAAGGTGACCCTGACATTGACACTGAATGTTAGGTGCCGTATCATATCTATTTCTCTATTACTTTTATATAATAGAGAATTTTTTTTCTTTATCTAGCCTCCACTGAAAGTAGGGGAATGCAAAACAGCCCTAGAAGGCTGCTTGTTGGAAAGAAACAGAGACGACTACATTTCTTGTGAAGGGTTTACTATGCAACACATAGACACCTTGAATGATTTACCTTCCCATGCTTTAGAAGGTCATAACTGCCCTTATAGAAATAATACACTAAAAAGATGCCACGACTACTTAAAACTTTGTTATTTACTAGCTGGGCTAACATGCACAACTCATTTAACTTTTTGGACTTCAGAGTCTTCAAACTTCATAAAATGGAAATGCTGGACTGAGTAAGCTCTAAGGTACCTCTTACCTTAAAATGCTATGATTTTGAAGTTTTACTGCTTATAAGGAAGCCACCATCACATTACTCTCACAAATATACACCCTGTTAAAAGCAGCTGCCACATTTTCCTTCATCCTCAGGCAAATATCAGTGACTACATCTGTCATTTTTCATGTTAATAGTGGACATCAGAGCTTCAGAATAAGAACTCTGCTCAGATTCAACGTGTGCCTTTAAAATGCATTTATGTTGTGCATTTGTAACTTCAAGCTGATGAAGTTATGACCCTGGCGAATCCTTACCAATTGTGAGCTGTTCTTCAAATTTTTTGCCGCCAGTAATAGCTGAAGTACTAAAGCAGATGCAAGGGTAGCACCAGAAGAAAGTTGATCTCATTCTCAGAAACTCTGATAAGATGTTTGAATGAAAATTAATGATGTTATAGGTTCCCATTCAGAATTCCATAGGACTAAGAGCCATTGCTGGGAACTGTAAAAATACCAATGCCTGGCTTCCACACTTAGAGATCCTGACTTAATTAGTCTGGAAAGAAGGGATTTTAAAACATGTCAAATGATGCTAATTTGAAAACACCAGTCTCTTAAAATTTGTTTTGTAGACTATGAACAGGTTGCCAGACAAAAGGTTGAAATGGTACCACAGTGAAGTCAACTTCATAGTTTTCTTAGCGTTTCTAGTTTTTCATTTGGAATCTAACATGCTTGGTTGTATTATATAAAATTTTTCACCATTGGACAATGGAAAAGTTTGGGGGGAATAATATAATACTATTTTGTAAAAAAATAGATTATTTTCCGATGTGATCTAAAAAGTTTCATGTTAGAGGAGTTTCATCCCAGGTTTATTCTTTACCATAATTTTTATGTTGATACATGATGTGCATAGTAATACAGTTTTGGGCTAGATAATGATGTTAATCTTAAATAATTCAAAAAGTAGAAAATTAAACTACATAATAGTTTTTGATTTTGTAAAAAGCAAATATTCACCACTCCTCAAAGAAAAAGTGCTGTGACTTTTACAACCCTTACATATGAACTGCATCCCAGAGCTCCTTCTCGGCTGTTCCATATGTTCACAGATTGTATCGACATGTGGTAGAGATGAGTGTTATAAAAAAGGGAAGTGACTCCAGAATTCAGTGCTGCACTTTTACATTGCAGATAAGCAAAAAAAGGTGCTTAATCACAATTGATTTGTCCCTAGTAGTAGATGGCAGAACCAGAAGTGGAATTCATGCACAGTATTATATCCTGCAATTCCTTCTCCTGTACCATCAGATTCCCACAAGCTCTCCTACTTTTTCTGTGAAACATCCATTATGCCATTTTTACTTGTTCTAGAACTTCAGCATAATATGATACATACTGACAAGTCTTAAATAATGATTCTTGAATGCTATGGTTTCTTGAATGTAAAAAATATTATATGTACGTAAATATACATATATATACATCCTAGTTTAGAATGTAGTAAGTCAGTGCAGGTGTGCTTGGATTTCTCTGTAATTAGCTTCCAAAGTAGTGCTTCCAGACCATGTGCCAGTGCATGCCAGAAGTAAATATGTTGATCGCATCTTTGGTTGATTATTATGGTCTTCTACTGCTGTTATACTAATACTTTTCCCATCTCCAACTGGCTTTACTTTTGCAGCTTTGAGCAGTATTTCAGTCCCCTACGCCTCCCTGATTGGCTCTGTGTCCTCCCTCTCTAGCCAAACCACCACTCAGTCCATATATGATAATAACTCTCTCCCACGATTCGCTCGAAAAGGTCTAAACATCTTTGTCTCTATTATTTTCTCTGTTAAAGCACTGTAATGGATGTCCACATTATTTCATTCCCATTTCCAGATAAGCCTAGAGTCTCTTGTGCCTTTGCATTTCCATTCTTGTCATTGGGGGTGCCTCATCTGGATAAGATCACTTTAATTATCAGACCGCTATCACCCACCCACTCCCTGCGCAAATATAAATGAGTTCAATTCTATCATCTATATGGAAACGCTCCAGAAATGGGCTCCAACATTTTGGCCCGAATGCATAATTAAATCAGCAACAAACAGTTTCTACTTCCAAACCTATTCATTTTGATTGGGTCTCCTATTAAGATTTTAGCTAACTGGAAGCAGACCTTCATAGCCATGAATGCTAAAACATCAAAATTCGCAGCACTATGCTAAAATAATGATCTAGACAGAAGAATCAAAATAGTGTTTTGTTTCCCTTACCAGAGCCATTGATAATTTGGCATTTGAGATAAAGGAACTTACTGGGTGACGTTCAATAATGGCATGATTTCTAAAATGCCCATAAAGTTAATCACACGTCGTGTTGACTTAATGGTCACCATCCCACACACCAAGTCCATCCAGAGAGTCCCAGGGTCAGCCGAATGTCAACCAGTGGCTTCCAGTTTGAGCCCCTCTCTCATTCCTTGTCTGCTGCAGAGGCTTCCCTGGGGGCATGCTAGTTCAAGTTTTTCTAGCCAGTTGGAATTTGTATCTGTAAGACATGAGTCAGCAATACGTTCTCATGTTACTCTTACAAAAATTAATCTGAAAGAAATAAAATGCAAATCATATGAAAAGAAAACATTGGAAAGACATGGGGATCATCCTAATTAGCACTGGATTATTTTGAGCAGAATCCATGAAACTGCTGTATCTTCAGCTGGCAGACTGAACTGAGGTGTGCCTGCCACTTTCCCTGTCACTGCTTTCTTTCTTTTTCCACCCTTTTCCCCTCCTGTTCTTTCACCATTTCCTGGCTCATTCTCCATCAGTGGACAAAGATGTTTACACCTGAAGTAGATTGTAGGTTTACTGGGGGTTGAATAATAGGACCTGGGTAAAATACCACAAAGCCTTTTTAGCGTGGCCATTTATAAACCCCCAACAGAAGCTGCAACCCCAGCCTCTGCAATCTGCTACTAGTGGAAACATTTTTGAAACTTCGTCTGGTGTCTGATTTTGTCATCAGTGATTATCATCCATAAGCTGTGGTGCATGCCATTCTTTGCGTCCATGTTTGCATGTGAATGTCAGTCACCTACAGATATGTGAACTATTAAACCGATCTTAATTGAGTCACAATGTATAGTGAATCCTGTAAAAATGTGCTGCATTTTTATTAATCCTTTTAAAAAGTATATGAGACTATACATTTCATTTTTTTAACAAATTCGTTCTATTTTGTTTTATTTACACCATCATTTCTTTGCAGGTTCAGATGATTCCGGTTACCCTGGTAACCTTCATTCTTCAAGTTAGTTTTCCTTGATTATGCATAAGTCACTTTACGTTTCCTGTCAAGCTACTACTCTTTCCCTTTTAGGCCTCTCTCAATGTCTGTTTTCTTAGTTCACTTTACACCATTTAATTCCACACAATTTCCATTTCACACAGTGCAGGAGAAGGAGTTTGAAATGACGTAACAGTCATTACTCAAAGCAGAAGTTGACATCAAGCCTGACTCTCAGTTTTCTCCACTAGCTAACCGCATTGATTCATAGCACAATAACGCTTTCTTTTACACCAGCAGTGTTAGTTTGGGGACTATGCTTGGTGACTTTTCATTGGGCTACAAAATTCATTCTTCCAGAGCATGTCCTGCTTTGAGTAACCAAACTATCTGCCTGCTTCCTCACATAAAACATCTTTACTACTCACATATTTTCAGGCCATTTCTAACTATAGTATCTTCTATATTTTGGAAGAGTTAGCATCATTTTTATTTGTTTTCAAATGTATTTCTTGTTTCCTCTTAATAGGTATGGCTAGTCATCCTCCAATACCTATCTTGGAACTTGCAGATCATATTGAAAGGTTGAAAGCCAACGACAACTTGAAGTTTTCCCAGGAATATGAGGTAAGCCATTGTGTTGATACTTGACAGTACATTTGAGAGTTGTCCCCTCTTCTTTTTGACCATATTCTTGAAAATTAACTTTAGCAGTGACTTTTCTTTTAAATGTGACTCAGAATCTCACATAAAAGTAGTTGTACTTTTAAAAGATTTCAAATATTTTATATTTATGCAGTGTTACTTGATGAGGTTGATTTATCTTCTCTGGTTTTAAGTTCATAGAATATACTGAATTAATAGGCTCCCAATATACCAAATGGGTACCAAATACACTGATCTGTGGTGAGAATCCTCACTGAGAAAGAGAGTTTATGTGGAATAAGTAGATTTCTGGGTACTCTTAGTTTTTGCAAAGCCTGAAAACCCTATAATGATTGAGTACCTCCACATGATTTTATCCTTCTGTCTAAAATAATACTAGGGCTAATTTTAAAGTAGTCATATGTTCTCAGAAAGCTACCTGCTTTGAAGCAATGGTAAACTGAAGGGTATCTTAAAATTTTAGAATCCTTAAAGGTGCTGTGTGAATTTTTGGTGAAAGGGAATGAAAAGTCTTCATACACATGTGTATTTGGATATCATGGCATTTATCGAGCCGAGTTGTAAAACTGGGTATTTCTGGTATTCCCCCAAGAAAAGGGACCCATATTTAAACCGATTCATGAATTATTGATAACTGAACCATTATTATTCTTTTAGGCCATGTTTAACTTAGCATAAGATTAAACTGTACAATTAAAATCTTGTGGTTGTGCCAAACAACAGAGACTGTTGAGTGCCTGAGCAGCCCAAATTCTACCATAGGGTTTCTACTGATTACTTAATGAGACTCTTAAAACACATGCTACCTCTTTTGGTTTCTGTTATCTCAGCCTTAAATGAGGCTGTTGGGCTAGGTGATCTGTCAGTCTCTGCCAGCTCTAACAGTCTGCCTCATCAGAATGGGTAAGAACCTCGAAGAGGAGCCCCAACCCCATGTGGCGAAAGGGTCGCTAACTATATGAAGAAGGTCCTTGTGAGAGAATGAGTAGTGGGGCCTGTGGCCACCTGGATATTTACGTGAACTTTCTGAAGTCTTCCACTCTTCCAGGTTTATTTTAATTTACTGTGCTGGCTCAGCAAAACATACCTGCAGCCTCTTGCGTCTCCACACTCCAGAGCCGATAGCCTTTTATTCAGTTAGAGTCTGCCAATGTTTTTGTCAAAGATTTTATAGAACACAGTGGGGATTTTATGTCGGGTTTTTTTTTTTTCTTGGTTTGGGTATTTTTGTTTTGTTTGTTTGTTTTTGCTCATTGGTTAAGTTATATTTTCTTTTATTCTGTTCCAAGCCTTCAGGAGAACGTTTTCAGTTTTATGAAACTCACATTGGATGGCGGAATGCCTTATTTTAGCAAATGGTCTGCTTCTTATTTTTCCCCTGTTCTTTCTCTTGACCATAATGGCTCTTTTTTACTTAACACAATATTCTTTAAAACAGTTTCTGTAGTTTCAGATATAGGGATTAAGGCTGCAAATTGAGTTTTAAGGAAAAACAAGAGACCTGAGGAATGCTGCCCAGGGCAACTTCAACACCTCTCAGATAAGTGTCAGTTTTCACCAACCAGAAATCTGTCACCTCTCCAACTGGCTCTTTATCAGGGTTCTCCTTGCTGTTTTTCTCTGTGATATTTTCTTCATGGTCTGACTTTACTACTTTATTTATGATTATGAATGAAATAATGGGTCACAAAAAATTAAAATATGGCATTAATTCACTGTTAATAAGCCATTAATTCACTTCTGACCATATAATTTTAAACTATTGATAATATTTGCATCACTCGAGCAGCCTCAGTTGTATGCCCTGACTACAATAACTAGCCTCCTTTAAATATGGGAAATCTCCAGAAATGCTCCATATAAAGACACTGTAATGATATTTACTTAGCCATTATGTCAGAAGTGCTCCTCCTTGAAAGTGATTATGAGAACTGCATGCTGGCAATGCTCCTGTTAAACACTCCCCCAGTAAGCGTTGCCATCGTAGCCCACATGGACTCTTCTCCATTTACCATGACCACGATCTGTGATTAAAGTTCCCTGAGCAAGAATTCACCCGACTGAGCCTTAACAGCCATGAAGGAGATACTTAAGTGTTGTAGTCATCTGTGAAAACAGGTTAAAGGGCTCTACATAACATTTTAGGCCACAGAGCAACACTTGGAAAAAATTTGCATGTCATTATCCAAATAAGTATTCATACCTTTCTTTACTGATTTCCAATGAAGAAAGGACAAGTCACATTACTTTGAAATATCTGATTATTTTGTCATAATCACTATGGATTTATGTTTGCTCAGACCTCTCAAAATGCAGGAAGCTAAATTTGTTATCCTAAGACTAAAACAGAGGTTAAAGGCATGAAAGCTGTTAGCACTGATCCATAGGTCAGAATAGGAGGAAGTAGGTTGAACTTGTAGCACAGCATTATTATTAGATCATGTGACAGACTTCCTTTACTGTCAAGAAAACTGGGCTCAGACTTTGGATTCAATGACAGCTGGACGAAGGAACCTAAGTAATTAGCATAACTGCTTCTTGAAGGTCTTTACAAGTACTTTAGGTTTTCATACTGTGATAGGAGACTGCACAGACCTACTAGAATTTAAGTATGACACCTAGAATGCAGGGAACAAAGTCCTCCTTAAAGTTGGTGTCACTCTCAAAGGCCAGTGCTTTAGGTGGTGAATTTTCAGACCGATTCAGAATAGTATGTATAGGTCTTGCCAAACAAAGTTTTTGCTAATGCCCATGGGACATCTGGAAGCCTAATTAAAATTCACATTTCTGTTCCCAATACCAGAAATGCTCTTTCAGTAGGTCATCTGTGGTAACCAGGAGCATCTATTTAATTTTCCCCAGATTTATTGCAACATAATTGACATGTAACATTGTATTATTTTAGGGTATGCAACAAAGTAATTGGTGTTACATATATACATACACATATATATATATATATATATATAAAACACAAACACATACACACATATATACACATACACGATTACTACTATAAGTTTAGTTAACATCTATCATCTCAAATATATATAGCTTTTTTCTGTGCAATGAGAATTTTTGTTACCTCTCAGCAATTTTCAAATATACGATATACTGTTGTTAACTATATTCATCACAGTATGTTACATCCCAGGATTTATTTATTTTGCAACTGGAATTTTATACCTTTTGACCACCTTTACCAATTTCCTACACCCCTCATCCCTTGCTTCTGACAACCACCAATCTGTTCTCTGTTTAAATGAGTTCATTTTTTTTAACATTGTACATATATGTGAGATCATATAGTATTTGTCTTTCTCTGTGTGGCTTATTTAATTTAACAGAGTGTCCTCAGTGTCCATTAATTTCTTTGTAAATGGCAAAATTTTCTACTTTTTATGAGTGAATAATTTCATTGTAAATATACCATACTTTCTTGATTCATTCATCCATTAATAAACATTAGGTTGCTTTCCTGGCTTTGCTTTTATAAACAATGCTGTGGGAAACATGAGGGTACAGATATCTTTTCGAGATAATGATGTTGTTTCGTTTGGTTATATACCCAGAAGTGGAATTACTAGATCATATGGTTGCTCTCTTTTTAATTTTTAGAGGAACCTCCATACTGCTTTCCATAGGGGCAGTGCCAATTTACATTCCCACCAACAGTGCCCACGGGTTCGCTTTTCTCAGCATCCTTGCCAATACTTACTTCTTGTCTTTCTGATGACAGTCATTCTGACAGGTGTGCTATCTCATTGTACTTTTGATTTGCATTTCCCTGATGATTAGTGATTTAAGCATCTTTTCGTGTCCTTGTTGGTCGTTTGTATGTCTTCTTTGGAAAAGTGTCTATTCAGTTCCTTTGCCCATTTTTAAATCAAATTATTTGGTGATTTACTATTGAGTTGTATGAGTTCTTTATATATTTTGGACAGTAACTCCTTATTAGATAAACAATTTGCAAGTAGTTTCTCCCTGGGAATATCCACCTGAAAAGAGCACTTTAGATGACTTCGATGTAGGTGCTCTGAAGACTTCAGCTTGAGAAACATCATTCATTTAGAATAATGTACTACAGAATACAGCCCTCCACTCTTCATTTTGCTATGTCCTGAGATGGCAGATAAACCAGCATATGAGATGCATTTGATAGACATCACAGTTAGCGTTGTCATTATTAATATTATTTACACAAATACCATTTAATATTATATACATAAGTACCATTTATATAAAATTGGTTGTAACTAACTACAGTCCAAAGTTTACATAAGGGAAAATAAAAGGGAGTTTTTTTTATCATAAATTAGTTGTAAATTTCTTTACAAATTAGTTACTTATTATAGAGACCAAGGCTAACAGTATAATATGCTTCAAGAACTGTTATCTGCAAGGAGAAGACTGCAGAGATTTTGGGCATCATCCCTGGAACCCTCAGCCTCGGGTTTCTCTGGGCTAGCTTCATTCTTCCTCCTGATGGTGATGTTTCCTTTGGCCGTCGTCTTGTTTCACTCAGGTGTGTAAAATAGGGCTTTAGATCATACTTTTATTTACATGGAGGCCCCCCTTCTAAAAAGAGACAAAGTTTTTCTTGCCAGTTAAATTCCAAATGCCAGAGAACAAGCTCAGAACTCCAACTCGCTCATTTTTTGTGGAGACACACATTGAGACGTGGCTGCCAGCAGCTCGCCCGTCTAGACCTGGCTCCCTCCTTGATGGGAGAGAGGAGATGCCTCTGCAAGGGGGCTTCTGCACTGGAAGGATGAACGGCTGATTATCCACCATACTGCCACAGAAGAGTACTGTGCCACGCGCTGGGAGGAATACAGAAGTTGTAAGAAACACATACTACCAGGATGTCTATTAGGCAAAGATAGATATACATTAAAAAAAAAATACGAAGAACAACAAGGAACTAATCCTAATTCTGATACTAAGGGAATGCTGCTGGGATTTAGTAAAGGTCAGAGTGTGATGAACTGGGAAAGGTATTGAAGGAAAGGGGAAACAAGGAGGAAAAGGAGCGAGGAGCATTTTGTCAAGGGAAGGGTCAAAGGCACACAGGAAAAGAATGCTCAGGTGCTTTCCTCCCAAAGTGTGACCTGCCGACCAGCGGCATTGGTTATCTCCTGAGAGCTTGTTGGAATGTAGAATTTGGGGCACTATCCCAAACCTACTGAATGTGTGTCTGCATTTTCGCAGGATGCCCTGAGGATGACAGCTTTGCATAATAAAGCATATGTGGAGATAGGGGGAGTGCTAAGCAGGTTAGTTATGATGGAGCAAATTGTTTATTGTGGAAAGTTGGGTGAAATGAATTTGGACAATAAGGGCCGAGAACTGTAATACACCTTCAGTGCCAGGCTCACCCGTGCCAGGGGGTGGGGGGAGGTGAGAGAGGACATGCGATTTGGACCCAGACAGACTTGTACTTTGACCTGAACACATTGGATGATGCAGTGTGGCTGCTATATATTCCTATGAGAGGTTTCTCATCTGTAAAATGCGTTGCCATGAGTAGTTAATGTGAAATATGTGTGCATGTGTGCATAAATTCCAGGACACACATATGATTTGTATATATGTTTACGTATATGATATCTACATGCGTGCGCGCGCATGTGTGTGTGTGTGTACACACACATACTTATGTATAAGGGGTTCAATAAACTGTTGCTAAAAGTTTGGACTATTTTTATACAGGGATCCCCAAGAAAGATTTTTGTAGAGTTATTAATAAAGTATCAAATAGTCATAATAAACTAGTAAACTAAGCTCTTACAATACCTACCCTCAAGTAATTTACTCTTTCATCAAATAGACATATCAATAAAAAACCATAATAAAATCAATCCTATGATAAAATTTTTTTCAGAGTATAATGAAAATACTGAGCATAGTTATAAGGTGGTTTCTTGGGAAGTTTATCTGTCATTGATGTATATAATGGAAAGAAAGAGGGAGAAACCAAGGAGGGGATGAAGAACTAGGGGACTATAAAGCAGTTCTAGGTTTAGGAACACATGTTCAGATTGCCTGAGCACACAAATAGCACCGTTACAAGTAGAGATACACTTACTGCTGCACATCGGTACAACTGCCCTTTGTGACATGAGGAGCAAATGAGAAGGAAGCAACTTTCTGTCTTGGTTATATAAGTTCCTTATTTTCTAAAAATAGTGTTAATTCACTGTTGACTGTAGGTATTCACTCTACCCACCTTGGTCAGTACCCTGACACAAAGGCACCCTGGTGGTCACTAGTAAGGAAATGTTCAAAGTTATAGACGATGTCAAACTAGCTCCCAGTTTGGTTTTTGGTTTTCAAGATACAGTTTCCCATGGAAACAGTCTTCTAGATCATATAGTCTACCTCGGGTACATTATCGATTTTATTTATTTTGTGGTCTAATTGGAGAAAATAGCTCCCTTTTCAAACATAGTTCCAGGAGCAAATTTTCTAACAAATTCCTAATGGCTGACTTACAACTGACCCTTTGGACACAGTCTGTCCTGCCATGGTACTTGCACAGACATAAATAGTTGTCAGACATCTAGTTTCAAGTGTGTCAGTAGCTATTTTAGTAGTATTATCTTAACCATATGTATTAAAACCACTTGGAAGAGCAGTCTTTTTTGTTGTGATCAGTGAGGGGCAAGAAACTGTGTTTCACAGAAGGCTACCAAAAGGACTGTTGATTATGTTGTTCCCATCACAAAGCCCAGTCCCAGTGTCTTTGCTGCCATCTCTGGAGCCATAGGATCTTCAGTCTCAGCACTCACGTGCCCTGCACCACTTAGCATCCTCGGGTGCTGAGCGTTTCTCACTCCACTCGTGGCAATGCTCACACCTTCTGTCTGCAGCTGAGCACGAGCCTTTTTCCTGAAACGTTTCAGGTATCAGTGTCCTGTTCTTTTCTTTTAATAACAGCATCTATGTGGCATTTTTGTCTATTAAGCTAAGTTCTTCACAACACTCCAATGAGATAGATAAAGAAGAAAGATACATTTTTCCTTCACAAATACTGAAATGTATTGAGGCAGGGCCAAGACATATAGAGACATTTAAAAACATGGCTTCAATCGTATTTTTAAATGGTTAGAGCTGGAATAGATCTCAGAAATCATGTAGTTGAATGTCTTTTCTCAGAGGTAAGGAACAACAGGTTGAGAAAAGAGTGACTTGCCCAGCGTGACATACTCAGTATGTGATTGAACCAGGTCACAAATATGTGCCTTCTTTTTTAGAAGAATGTTGCACCTTAACTCACCTGCTCTAGACACCTAAATATTTTACTGTTTGATTCTTACTATGCCCTGATTATGGAGTCCAGAAACCTAAGCCTTCAACTGGAACAATATTCATATCAAAAGTTTCTGTAAAAATGTCATACTTAGCAAGTTGCATTGCATGACTCTCCCTGGGAAAACCCAGTGTTTTTTTCTATGACACGCTAGGAATGTATTTCTTTTCTCCATAGACATTTCTTCATTCCCATTGGTAAACATTGTACATTCCATAGAAGGGACAAAGTTGTCTGTCATCAAAGCAGTGACCGCAAAAGAAAACATTTCTATTTTCCCTAAAAAAAGGCTCTTGGTGTATTTGACCATGTATTCCAGAGCACATTTGTACACACACAGCCTTCATCACTAAATGTTTTATAAACCTGCAAGCATTCATAATGTGAAACCACTTGTCATATCTGCTTTCAATTAGTTTATAATTTATGTGTAAACTCATGAGAGTGAATATTCATTAGAGAATATAAACTGCAGAGATACAAATGAGAAACCAAGCACGCGGGCGCGCGCACACACACACACCCCTACCCCTGATTTTTTTTTCCAGATTTGAATGTATGGGATTTTTCTTGGAAGGGGCTCCCCCATCTTCCTGAAGTAAGCAAGTGCAGGATGAGAGAGATCTATTTTCATCTCTTATGCAAAGCTGAAGAGTGCAATAGATCAGGGGAAAGCCTCCATTAAAATATTTTTGACACGTGAGCCACAAAAGATAGAACTTTTTTAAAATTTTGAATAAATATGGTAACTTGTATAATAGAATTAGAAAAGTGGGTGATTTCATGAAATAAAATGTAGTAACAACTTTTTTATACCTGAGCTATATAAACCTAATCCTAAGGGATTAGGGGCTGCTTAAGTGCCACATTTACTATTCCAACGTGGAACCTTCTGACACTCTAGGGTGTGTGGGTAGGGGATCATTACCTACTTCCTGAGGAGCACAGCATGGAAGGGTGGCTACATGCATAGGCCTGGAGGTAAGCTGCCCGAGTCTGGCCCCTCCTCAAGTTGTGTGACCTTAAGCGAATCACTGAATCTTTATACTTTAGTTTCTTCACCTCCGCAAAGGAAGTAGTCACAGTACTTACCTCATAGGTCATTTAAAAGAAATACGTATAAAATTCTTAGCAGAGTTCCTGATGCAAGTGTTGTTCCTGATACTCAGTTGTCTTAGTGGCTATTCTTTATTTCATCCAATAGATGCCACCAGTTTTAAGATGCACATCAGCTTTAGAGAGGTGTGAAACTGGGCGGGGGGCGGGGGGAGGTGTCCATTAGAACCAGTGAAACCATGGTGTCTCCCCATCACTGTCACTCGTCAAACCCCTATTGCTTTACTGAAATTAGTAAAAAAAATAATAATAGTATTAGTGATAATAACAATAGAAGAAAAAAAGAAACTGTGCTTTTTTAAACCAATGCAACTAGCACTTACTATGTTACCCTTTCTCTCATTTGAATCATTTTCTATGTTCAAACATAACCTTTCTGTGATCAGGTGTTACACCCTCTCTGTGCGCCCTCGGCCATATGGCAGCATGCTCAGCACCGGGCAAGCAGATGACTAACCAGAGTGTGTGCCTGGATCAATTTCCAACTAAATTTACAGTCACCTAAATTCTCTGTTGTGATTGCTAGTACCAACAACAGGAGCTAACAGAACAAAGAGTGTCTTTCTGTAAAAAGAGCAGCTTTCCTCGGCTGACGTGCCCGCCCAACTTATCAGCAGTGAAGCCTTATTTTCAAGCCCTTTTCTCTCAGAAATAAGTTTGTTATCATCTTTCAACAGCACAAAAGTGAATGCATTTTAATGTAGACACCTCAGTTTTAACTCGAAGGCCCCCACTGACTAATCTCCCAGTGTAGTTTTTATAGTAAAGATAAGCCTACCAGTTGGCAGTTTGAGAAGATGCTTTCCTTCTTCACAGCAAAGGACCAGCCTCACCAAGTAAGATACAAAGGTGCAGAAAGCCCCTTCCCAGCTGGCTGCCTTCTGCATCCTGCACACAAACCTAGCAGGACACAAAGACACAGCAGCTCACCCTAGAAGGAACACTGCATCCAAGACCAGGGTGTGAGTCTCTGTGTGTATAGCCTTCTATCCTTTCTGAGCTTGTACAGTCCTTAGAGCTCCAACTGCAACCAAATTCTCAATATCCAAAGCTGGTTTGTATTTGGACTTTTTAATGTTCTTGTATCTACCTCTTCAACCTCAGACATTTTCCTTACCTGTGTTAAACTCTATCTTTTATACATGAACTTTTTTTTTCTTCTTCTTCTTGGAATCATACTCATCCTGGGGGAATCTCATATAACTCTAGTTTTCTGTTTCTCAATCCTTATTCTCATACAAGTTCACTATAACTAATTGGCCCTTGAACGTCACTGGACATTGTCCAAATTGTCTTTCTCCCTGTTCCCATATGGAGCCCAAGACTCTCAGGAAACAATTCATCTTGAAGTGTCTCTAGTTCCAAAGTAAGCTTTTAACTTCAAAGAGACGAGAGCAAGAATTTAGAAGGGGCCATATTTAGAGTTTCATTTTTATTTGAAAATGAAATTGGGATTTTAGGGCCAGAGTGATGAGTGTGCATTTAGAAGGCTGCAATAGCAGATGCTGGAGCGAGCATTGAAGTCGGGGAAAATAAAGTTTATATTTTGACTTTGCCATTTACTAGCTATGCTGCTTGACCCTGAACCAGCCACTTCACCTTGAGTTGCTTGGTTCTCTTATTAAAGAGGAAAATATTAGCATCTACTCCTGAGGTTGTGATGAAGAGGAATATATGAGAGGGACCCCCCAAAACGGGGTTTATTTATAAAAAATTATGCAGTTATTCTTACATGTTTAAATTTCAGTCACCGTCAAAGCACTCTCCATTTGCTTCAGTGCCCCTATCGAGACTTTTTTACCGGTGCTCAAAACAGATTTTGAACTCACCAATTTTGATGCCTTTTAGTGCTTCTGCCATTTTTTGTTTCGCCTCTTCCACATCAGCAAAACCTTTCCCTTTAAGGATACTTTCATCTGGGGTAACAGAGAAGTTCCTCAGGGTGAGACTGGCTGAATAGGGAGGGTGGGGCACGGGGGTCATGCTGTTTCTGGTCAAAAACTGCTGATCACTCAGTGCAGTGAGGGCAGGTGTGCTCATACATCACCCATCATGAAAGGGGCAAACATGTTGAAAGAGTCTTCAAAAAAATCCACTGAAGCACAACACAGCCTCTCACAATAGCACCAGCTGGTACGCTGATACAGATGGGTTCCTCGAACATTCACCTAGCAGGGACAGCCTGTATGACAAGGCACGGGCTCTCCAAAAGATAATTCCATTTTTTTGATTCCCCACTCCTTATATGTTAGGCACCTGGCCTCTTGCCTTTCTGCACAAAGCAAGCACACATTAAATGCAGGTGAATTTTATATTCATGGCCTATCTGTTAGTGGCTTACTAACACTGAGTTTTTCTCACAAGTCATTTTACCTTCTAAAACATTTCCTTCTTCCAAAAAGGAGCTCTCTGAAAGTGATTAAGAGAAGGTTGAGGGATGATGAATTTGGAAGGTGATTATGATGTGTGCAAAGTCCTTTTCATGTATTGTATCTAATGGAATTTCTGGAAAATAAATTCCTATTAATTTCCAGAAAGACAAATCCTTCTTACTGATGAGTCAAACCTGCCCTCGTGTCTTCAGTATGGATTTTAACGCCCTGGACAAGTAGTTTCTCTCTCCTTATCTATGTTTTTCTATTTATAAGAGAAACCATTGAAATGCTGTTATTTGTTTCACAGTTACTAGAGAATAAAAAATGATCAAGGAATAAGTCTGCCCTATATGGGTCCATAGTGTCCTAGAAAAAATAGAAAAAGAACCAATAATTATAAGAACATGATGGTTGTGGAGAAGGGGTAGTTTAAGATGGAGCGGTTACTGAGGAGAGGCTTCCCAGAGAACATCTGAGTCGAAGAGTCACTGAAATTTCTGGAAAGGCAAGGCCTGAGGGCAAGGGAAATGTACACACAAAGGTGTGGAGATGAGAATGGGCATTGCTTGGAGGAGGTGCGGGGGAGGCAGGCGATCTGGCCTGTGCCTGTCACTGCAAAGTCAGGGTCATTTTGCTGAGAGGTGAAGTGGGCAAGAGGGTTGCACCCTTGAAAGGTTATGATAACATGCTAAAGAATCTGCACTGGATGATCTGAAAAATACTCCCAAGTCCTGGAAATGATTTCTTGCTTCTACTCCTAAACCCCAGGGACCAAATGAATGCATCTGTATTTGTGTAGCTTGCTTCGGGGCAAAATTTTAACAATGCTGCAGCAATGGATGGAGCAAGGAGAGGGGGCCTGTTGCTGCCCTACATAATAGGGATGCCTTTACTCATTTATGTGTTCTTTTTAAAATGTAATAAATGGTATTGGCAATAGTATTTGCCATGGTTTTTCTACTGTGGCTAAACAGTTTGTCATTCTATTTGAAAAGTAATTGCTGGATGCCCCACCAAGTTGGGGAAAGAGAGGATAGTAGAGGAGGAGGTAAGCATTAAGACGTACGTGAACTTGTGGATATTGCAATGCCTTGGGAAAATTTTAGTCATCACAGATGCAGCGATTGGAGTATCTGGCTTTAACTAAGACGTTCATGCATGTGGCATAATCAGAACTGCATTATTGCTCACTTGCTAAGTAAGATTCCTTAATGGTGGGCATTCCTCAGTCATCAAAATCCAACTCCTGGAGATCCCCCCCTCTCCCACTCTCAGTTCCCTTTCCCCTCTCTGCGCTCTCCCTCCTCCCTCCTCCTTTTTCTTTCTCCTCCCTCCTTTTAGTTTCAGAATGTTTCTTCATACCTTCTTTGGAATTAAACTGTATAATACTTAAAATCATGATAATAACAATACCTATCCTTTCAATAGAGCTTAATAGTCTAGAAAAGACTTTCCAGGGATAATAATGATAGCAACCATTTGCATAGCTCTTACCTTGTGCCAGGTACTCTTCACAGCACATTACGTATGTTAACTCAATCAGTCCTTCCAATGGGCACTATCAGTATTACAGAGGAGGGTTCTTAACTGAACCATGGGAAAGTTAAGTAACTTGTCCATCTTGCCACATAGCTAGTAAGTGCCAGAGCTAGGCTATGAGCCCACATAGCTTGGTATTAGGGTCACGTTCTGACATCAATAGCGACTGCATTTGTCTTTTGACCTCAACCAGCTCACTATGAAAATAAAGTGGAAAGGAAACAGAAGCAGATGTTTGAAGGATTGGGAGGTATAAAGATCCAGTCTTGACTCTCATATGGAATAATTGGTATTGACTTGTTCAGGTCTTGACATTGTAAACTATAGACCGGAGTCTACTTATTTATTTAGTACTGACAATTAAAAACACTGAGGACACATACTGGCAAAATGCCCTCCTCCCCACGTATCACCGGTCCATTTCCAATGTCATTTGGGTAAGACCCATGATGAAAGGAGAATTCATCTACTACAATAAACTAAGCTTCACAAACCTATTAAAATGATATAAAGTGACATTTACCCTTAAGATTTTTAAAGCATTCTTTCATAAACGCGAAATCCTCTTTCAAGTTTCTGCAAGTTAATGTCATATAAAAGCTGCTAAATGACTTGAAAAGATGGAGCTGTTACTTCACAATTAGAAGAAGTTTGCCACATTTCAAGATGGCAGGGGTATACAAATTCATTGCCTACTTATATTTATTTCCACTAGCTCCAGGGTTCATTGTTGTTATTGTTTTTGTTTTTGCTTCAGCTTTTATTTCTGTTAAACTGAACAGTATGTCAAGTAGCACTTCATAAGCTGGATTAGGAGGCAGAAATTTAGCATCAAATTGGTGATTTCACTGGGTGACCTTTATAGACTCTCTCTAACCTTGGAATTCTGTTTGTCTCGTTATTATAAAATTTGATTAAAAGTAGATGTTACAAAGATGAGATTCTTTGGGGTGCTGGGGATCCCTTTCTGTTTTCTCATTGTGGTGATATCTCTCCCCCTGGTCCTTGGGTTTAGGTTTGATTTCTTCTGTTCTGTTCTACAACTCAGGAGCACAGACAGAGCTCAAGTGATTGAGAAACCATAATTAGCATAGTTAATGAACAGTGAAATGCTGACTCCCTCTGTATTAAGAGCAGTTAGGGTGCTACATTAGCAAAGGTAGGAGAATTTGGTCTCCTTTCCCTTCACAGTAATTAACTGGCCTCCTCTTCATCAGTGGAGACAGGTGGAGAATAAAAAGTTGCAGTCTAAGCACTGGCGTTTGGTGGGTGTCGCCGTGCAACTGGGCATTGATTTCCTTTTTCCTTCCTCTTCTATTCCTTCCATATTGATCCTTCCTGTCACAGCTCAAGGATTCTCCCATTGTCTGCAAAATAAACAAAAACTTTCCTAAAGTTTATAAGGTTTGAATCAGTGTCATGAAGTTCTTACAGTGGAATTATATTTGAGGATTCCTAAAATCTTCAAATCTAGTCCATCCAGGTTGTTTTACCAAAGAGAAGACATTTTCAAGGAACCTAGAAGGACTCAGCCAGCTTCACATCTAATGTTATGCAACAGCGCATGTTTTCTAGGTAGGCCCTCTAGGTAAAAAGAAACTAATGAATAAAGGGAAAGGTTTTCTGAAAATAAAACTGTAGTAACACATCTTAAAGTCAGGGTAACTTGATACATTGCAGTCTTACTTTCTATATGAGGGCCCTCATTTTAAGGACTACTAGGAATTTAGATAGCTAGCAAGATTCTTAAAGAGATGATTTATTTATTAAAAAAAACAATGGTTTTAGGCAAAAAATAAATTTGCATGATATATTTAATGCATTTTTATCATTTAACTATTGATATAAAACATGTATTATAAAATTCACCATTTTAAACTGTATAATGCACTAGGTACACTTTTTATTTGAATACTAAATAGGTATATTATAAAATACCAAGGAAACCACTAAGCTTTTTCTTTCCCTACACCTTGGTGAAGATTTCTATTTCCTTTGTTTGCATTGTTTTTAAACACCTGTTGGAGGGAACGATTGGCGCTGTGGAGCTGTTTGAGAATGCTCAGTGTCAGAGTCTGAAGGAAGCACGAGTATAGAAGGTCAATAATAAGGTGATGCAGGTGCCTGTCACTGTGTGTGTGACAGTCGATTTACTCTTTGCTGAATTGTGTTATCACATGGCACTGCAGTCTTTATTATTTATCTATCTCCCACTAGAATGAAAACTTCCTTAGGGCAGGAATGTATCATATTTATTAGGATATCTCTATGACTAGTATGGTACATATTTCTGCAATGAATATAAGAGTAAGTTTTTAAATGAAACAGGAACCTCATTTACTCTTTGGATCTACCTACCACTTCCCAAGCATAATCATATCTTATCCAGGCGGCTATCGCTTATCAGGTTATGAATAAAGATGATTCATTAGGTTGTAGCATTGCTGTACTGCAGCAAATGTCTTGTGGGGACAGAGGAGCAGCAACTTCATAGGCAATGGTCTCCAATCCAGGTGGAGAATCCACTGGTGGTGGACCTCCCGTGGGCGTGTATCATGACGGTGCAGGAGATCATCACCTCCCAGACAGTGACTGCGCACACAGTCAGGGAAGACAGTCAGTCCCCTGCGTAAAGGCAAGCAGCATAAGGATGCTAGGTGCAGAACGCACTTTTCCTACTCATCCAGTGTCTGTGAAGAAAAATGATCTGGAGTATTTATGTCTCAAGGCCAACTCTGGAGGGAAATATCATCTTTCCTCAAAGCTAAAAACCTGCCAGCGAGTTTCACAAAAACTGTAGTTTCAGTATTTATCTTTCTGTAGTTTTATCATTAAAATATTTGCATGAAAAGAACATTTTTGTTTCCTTAAGACTTCATCTGCTCTCGCTACTCATTTGCTCTTGAAAAGGGATATAATCTTTTTGTTTTTGATCTATAATCATTCCCACAGCAACCAATTGTGATGCCACAGACCAAGGATTATAATTTTTGTTAGAGAATAAACAAATGAACTCCGTGAAACAAAACTGCTCATTTCTTCCAAATATCCTTGAGAACAATGGAAGACCAATTCTAAAAATATTGGCTGTCTCTAAAAAAAATTCCCAAAACATGAATGCCTGCTTCTTTAGAGGTCTTTTTTTCCTTCTCCGGCTTTACATTCAGTTTATCTCATACAACAGACATTTACCAAGTTCTTCCTATGTACCAGGTACTTTGCTTGATTCTGGGGGTACAAAGATGAATAATAGATAATCCTTGCCCTTGAATCCTGAGTCTAAAGGTTCCTTCAGAGTTTTAGCCAAAATTTAGGCCAAAGCTGCAATAGCTGGATTATTGTCAGGATTCCAGTATAATGCACCTATGGGTTTTCCTCCAATGTAATATGACTAGGATTTTTGTTTTGTTTTGTTTTTTAACAAATAAGATTTTAAAAAAAAAGATTTTATTTATCTTTAGAGAGAGGGAAAGGGAAGGAGAAAGAGGGAGAGAAACATCAATGTACGAGATAACATTTGTTGCCTCTCTCGCACCCCTTACTGGGGGCCTGGGAGGACCTGGCCTACAACCCAGACATGTGCCCTGACCTGGAATCAAACTGGCAACCTATTGGATTGCAGGGTGACACCCAACCCACTGGGCCACACCAGTCAGAGCTTTTTCTGTCTGTTATATTCCCCTGTGAAGGGTGATTTTTTTTTAATTTATTTGTTTGGCTGGTTTTCTAACATTCAGTAAATTCAGGGATTTAGAAATCCAGTTAGAGTGTTAGCATCTATGTAAAATCTGTTTTTCAGAGTCTATATTTGCTTATTTCTTGGACAGAAAAGTGAATGCTTCAAACTCTTAGATTTTTGGTCCCCTTGTACAGAAAACTCATGTTTCCCTTCTCCTATTCTGTTACTTGGATGTGTGTTAAGTAAGACTAAGGAACAGCATTTGTTCTTTATTATGGTTCTGTGGCAGAATTTCGTGATGTTTCTCTATACTTTGGGAGCAGCTATCTAGCATAGTATTCTGTGTTGTAATATCAACCAAAATCCCCCTAACGGGATGAAATATATGCTTATATAAAGAAATAGGGCTTGATAAAGTATATGTAGATCTCATTTTCTTCTTCCTTTATAAATCATTAGCTAAGGTAACATACCTGTATTTTATACCTCTATTGGTAAAAAAGGGTCCATTTGTTAGGAAAATGTTATTTATATTTATTGCTTTATTCACATTACTATTTGTAAAATTGTTTAGCCTCTTTGATCTTGTTAAATTATCAAAACATACCCTCAATTTGGAGTAAAAAAAAGTCATGCTGTGTAATAAAGAACAGAGCCTATCATCTAATATTCTCCTTAATAAATGAAAGGTATTTTAAATGAAATTAAATAGTTATTTTTCCTTTTCAGCATAAAATTCTGCTTACTTATATGTATTGAATGGGTTGATTGATAATGCTTTCAATTTTGAAAAAGGGAGTCAATTTTACAGTAACATTACTTATAAATAGACACATACAGATCCCCTAGGAAGGCTGTGTCTATTCATATTTTTCCAAAATTGGATCCTGAGAAGGGATATTTCTATTCCTTTAACACACTCTGGCTTTAGTCAACTTGTGCAACTTTAATGAACTACTTGGCTCAGCCAATGGGTATTTCCAGTAGTCTTGCTAATCAGTAGAGATTTCTATGAGGTCAGTGAACTTACAGCTATCAGCTTTGATGGGGAATGTATTCTGAAGAATGCATCAGTCTGTTACCTTCTATTTCACGATCTTTGGATATATGTTAAGACAGCATTCTAAGTCGGGAGGTGATTACAGTGTAATTATGAAAAAAAAAGTTCCAAGTTCAAAAGATGTCCACAGAAATTCAAACAAAAATC
Organism: Pteronotus mesoamericanus; assembly: GCF_021234165.1. Lineage (NCBI taxonomy): Eukaryota > Metazoa > Chordata > Mammalia > Chiroptera > Mormoopidae > Pteronotus > Pteronotus mesoamericanus. The sequence goes on along the minus strand of NW_026555245.1, from coordinate 24,029,385 downwards.
TGACATGGTTAGAATTATAACAAGATTTTTAGTTGCACCTGTACTGGGCTAGCCTACAGACTACAAATATATATAGTATATGTATTTTGTTCAGGAACTTACAATAGTGTTGGAAAATTAAGAATTATCAAATGGTACTGGAAATATCTGGGGGAAAACTTGGTAAATTATCTGATTTTCTAACCACTGTACTGTATACCTGAAACAAAGGCGAAATAATATTAAATGTAAACTAATTGAAAAATTTTTACATAATGTGTTTTATACAATAAAAAAAAGAATCATCAAATGAAGGGATAAGTTATAATAATGAATTCAAACAACTTTAAAAGAAAAAAAATGCTATGAAGCTAAACGTAACTAATTGCCAAGAGGATGACCCACACTGTAACATGTGGTAGACACGTGGCACACACGTAGAAGTGTGTGGTAGCCCCTTCTAGGACTGGGCAGCAGGCTTTGAGCTGAACCTTGAAAGGAAGGTAGAACTTGAAAAAACAAAAAGGATAAGAAAGTGCATTCCAATGTGAGAAGTCAGAATTGAGAACCTCTGGTGTGAACAAAGAGAAACAGGGCCAAGGGCTGGAATTTAGCACTGCGTAGAACCGATCCAACATATATACTGGTTTGGTGTGCACACTGAGGAACACAGCATGGCAATTCTGACTTCAGTACAGAAAACAAGGTTATAAAATAATATGAGACAAATGTAGATTTGGTGCTTTAGGAATTCATAAACTAATTACCCAAAGAATTGGGTATGTTAGTTATTTCAAAGACAATGCCAGCAGGTCTTTCAGGTTTTCATGTTTACGGACTTAGGTGTTCTGATTCCAGTCACTGTCTCTACTTTTGTCCTCATGCACGTGACAGTTGTGAACTATCTGTTGTATTTTGTTCCATTTCTACTGCATCCTTTTAGTATAAATACGGTCTCTCAATGACAACCTACATTTTGAGCATGGCGCGGTCTCTCTCACAGTACTTACCAGAATACTTGAGATGAGCATGGTAATGTAGGATGGCACCAGCTATCGTTCTTTTGTGTGTTTAGTTCAGCAGGCTGGCTGTGTGGTGCAGCAATCCAGTTCTTTGCTGATGACAGATTTATTGAAGGCAGGCTTTCAGGATTGTACTAGAAATCCTATTAAAGTGCCATCCATTAAAAACCATTTGAACAGTCATTAAAACTGTTTGTGCAGACTTGTTATTCATGAGTTGATGGTCTCTCACTCTCCTCAGTATTTTTTGCCAATATTGCTCTACTGTTTGTTCCATGTGGCTGTTCATTTCCAAGGAATGAAAGTCTCTCAGCTTTCTCTCTTTGCACAGTTTATGGTGTATGTGAGTGAGAGAGGGAGGGAGGCAAGATGGGAGGGTGGAAATGAGAGAGATTGAAATCCTGTCTCTTTGTTTCTAATTATATAAAGACTATATTTAAAATGCCACTATTTTTAATTTGACAAGAATCATCAAACTAACAATATAGAAAGCTATATAGCAGGTCTTTCATCTTCAAAAAAAGTTTAAGTGAAAAGGACTGTAAGATGAATTTATCATTAAAGCAAACAGAGACATCTGATATTTAATCTTTTTTTTTTTTTACTGTGCACAGTTTTCAAATACAGAATTGAACTTGATGATAGTAAATTTAGAGTTACAACTTACATATATGTATTAGAATGCAGTGGTTCAGAGCTCAGACTTCAAAAGTCAGAAAACTCTGGATTCGCATTTCAGCTTTATTTCTTCGTAGACTATCAGGGTGACTTGCGGGGAGTATCTTAACTCCTCATCTAAGCCTCAAATTCTTTACTTTTAATATGGAGATAACAGTAACTACTTGATTTTGTATTAAGAATTACATTGAGATTGAGTACATAATGATGATATACTCATCATCATCATTGCCATCAAGATCAGAAGTAATGTAACCTGCGTACTTCTCAGTACCATTCATTGTTCAGGTTAGAGGGAGAAAATCCAGTTCGCACTTGCCCTTTCAGTATTTTATTTGAGCCGTAAATCTGTATTGAGTTTATCTCCATAGATGACCACAGAAGCCAGCTGGAAAACTTGACATGGATTTCACAGAATACCCTCCAGGGTGCCGAGTCCTCTAACCGGCATCGAACACAGTAAGACGCGGCCTGGCGTGCCGTTGTGCAGTGTGCCGCCACTCCCTCTTCCGCCCCCCTCCCATTCTGGAAAACATTCACAAATTCAGAAATGAAAGGATACAGATAGAGATCATTGAAATAATTATTAAAAGATAAACGGAAGCATATTTAAAATTCTATGAGTTTATTTGAGCAAAAATTAACTAGAACCAGGCAGCACCAGCTGGAACAGGTTTGCAGCTCTGTGGTGACAGGAACCAGGCAGGCGAGAGACTGGTGTAGAGAAACTGTGGAAGCAAAGAAGAGAAGTTGTTTGATTGGCTATAACTTAAAGCCTCGTTGGCTCTTTGTGATTGGTTGTCCTTGGCATCTTGATTTTGTACGCTTGGGGTATTTACATTTACAGGCTTAGATTTTGGTTTTCTTGTGAGACAGCAAAGCATTAGAGACACCTCAGTCTAAGGGCTTCCTTACCTAATTAACATTATCAATACGCACATCCCAGAGATAAATGCTGGCAGCATTGATATATAACGTTCTAGGAAATATGTATGTGTGTGTGTATGAGTTTGTATATATTTACATTCATAATACATGTATTATGCTTATATATGCATGCAGTATGTGTGTATAGATCTATATTAACAATAGTGCTGCTTTATAATTTTTTTTTTTACTTAAAAGTGGGCATCTTTATGTCAGTAGATACATAGCAGTTTCCATAGCTTCATACTGTAAGTTACTTAAACAGTCTTCTTTCATGCTAAGGCTATTTCTGAATTTTTTCACTGTTGTAAATGAGCTACAGTGACTATCCTACACACTTGTCCAGGAGGAAGACATGGTTTTCCTCTCAAAGCTTTTAGACAGAGTTGAGTGCCTGAGGGTATGTCTGAAATCTAACTCTAGGGAGATGATGAATCTGTGACCAGATTAGTGTGCCGAAGGTGCCTCGCGGGATGAACATGAGTCGGGTGGAGGTGGCAAAGTGACCCCAAGCCGGGCCTCCACACCATGGAAGTACCATGATAAGGTCATTTTACTCCAGAACCTCATCCTTGGTTTTGTAAACCTGAGGGGTAACTGTGTTCTCAGCTCCACTCGTGTGATCTTCAGGGCCCTGTCATCGAGCTGTGATGACTGGGTGCTGCCCTCTTTCTGTGAGGACCAGAGTTACTGATCGTAGTGTTATTTTAAGATGCATTAATATATGTTCTAATAGATTAGAACATAATATATTTTTAAGATATGCGATAGATTGTGTAATACAATCTATAGAAAAAGTCTGGTTCCATTTCCAGGGCAACTGAAAAAGAAAGCAATTATAGAATTATACCTAATTTTTAATAATAGTGTTAACATAATTTTCAATAGTAGTTATTAATATAATATAAAATATATCAAACACAAAAGAATAAAATATTTCTATAGAATAATTAATGTATAAAATCAGTTCTTTAACGTTGTTCTTTTCCTTCACAATTGAACACAATAAGCCATATGCATCCCTACATTCCTCCCATTCTCCACCATGAAGAAGGTAAACAGCTGTAATCTGAATAGGCTAATTTGGTGGTTTGGAAGGGTGCAGGGGAAGTGTTAAGATCCCATGTTCTGCTCTATTCCTTTTTCTCTCTTCTATGCAGCTCCCTAGAAAAGTTGAACAAGGGTGAATCATTGGGTCAGATCAGCCACCTTCTCTCATTCTGGCTTTAATATTCCACCCTTATATCAGCAGAGTACATAAATAGAAGCAAGTGTTGTTCTGCAGAAATTACTCTCTTTACTTTTCCCCACCTACATGCCCAGGTGTAGAGTGTGTAAGTGAACGCAGTATTTAGCAGAACCTGCCATATGTCCCTCTATCTCTTTCCACGTATACATACTCACCTGGCCGGGAGGGTTAAGATGCTGTGTCACGAAGGCTCACTGAGACCCGACGATACAGCTGTGGATGTGAGAAAGTTAAAGTCTGCTCTGACCTTACAATTTATTGCCCAGGCTGGACACTTTGAGAGTGAAAGGTGGTCCTTTAATAAGTAAACTGGGACAGCAGATATAAACTGGGATATAAGCCCCCCATTGCCCAGTTCTAACCCAGCCTATACCACATTCATTCTGGGCTTTTGATCCTTCCGTCTGACCTGGGCCCTTCCACTTCCCCCATGCCTCCCAACAAGGTGGCCATGAGACCTTTGAGAAGCACAGTCGTTAAACCAAAGAATGAAGGAAGAAACACCACTGTATTAACATTGTTAATTAATTGTAAAAATACGTACTGCTGTTAAGAAAATCTGGTAATGTAGTCTACATAGAATTGTCGTCAACCTGGCACAACCATTAAGTGTTACTTCAGAAGAGTAAGTGAATGTACAAAAGTTGGAAATCATGGTACAAAAGGCTGTTATAGGTGTTTATTTAGCATAAATTTCAAAGGTGCCAAAGCAGAGGATTTCTGTTCCCATGAAATCACATTACAGCCAAATGGGAGCCATTCTGTTTATTTAAAACGGTTTTACAGTACATATCTGTCTGTTCTAAACTGTGTTTATTTTATAGTCACATATTCAAAGAAGAGACTTATTTAACTACTTCTAAGGTTCTGGGGTAAAAGTCATTGTTGCCATATATCCTGCCTATAATGCATTTCAGTCATTTATTCTACAACTACAATTTAAAATCAAGTATATGCTAAACACTTAGTGTACACTATCAGAAAAATTTCAGTGCATGTAGTGATATTCTCAGGTGATTACATTTTTTCGAAAGGACTAATATATAAAATTATCAATGTACTGACATTTTTGTAATGTATTTTACTTGGAATAGCCTTAAATTTTATATTATAAAACCAATATATAGTTTAAACACAGCAGATTAATCTTTTAGTTTAGAAAGAAATTAAACACTAAAAGTCTAGATTGTGTTAGTTTGTTCTAGCCTTTCTAGTTTGTAAAATGAAAAAGAGAAGAAAACGTACATGACACTTTACATTGTAAACGGTTATATTATCTCTGTGTAGTTAGAAGCCTACATTCTGTATAGTGTGTGTTACCTCCAAGGAATAGTATTAACAACAAGGGGTTCTTAGTATATATACTGTGCCTAGAAGTTACATATGGAACCTTATGTGTTACAATTAGATAGTTGCACTAAATACATATGGGGATGGATTGGAGTGGGAGAGTTTTTTAAGTGATTATCTGCGATTTTCTGTATTCTATCACAGACTTGGAGGAGGCATCATATTTTCTCATTTCATTTTAGATGTAGAATTTTTATTTCTCTGAAACAGGAAAAAGATATGAAAAGCTTTGACTGAACATTAACAAAAATGTATTTATACATATTTCAATTTCAAAATTTATTTGTTTTTCCTCTCATATTGGAAAATAAACATGGGAGAAGAAACAAAGATCTAACAAAGAGATGTTTTATTAAATGGCATGCAAGGCAATGCTGAAAGCCTAAAATATATCTGCCTACAGGATGCAAAATAAGAGGGGAAAAACAGGGTGTTTTCTAATTAAGTTAGAAATTTCTACATTTGATAAAGAAGAATTAATGTTAACAGTTAAATCTCAACCTTAATCAAACATTCAAAAACGAAGAGGGTGATTTATCGTCCCTATTTCCCTTACACAGTTGTTTATAAAATGCTGTTATAATATGCATCACAATTACGAAACCAAGCTATTCATTAATTAATTTTTCTTTTGAATCTACTTTTGTACTCAATTTCTGAATGATCAGTTCTCTAGTATCAAATGAAATGGAAACAGTGAGAGTTATATGTGGCTACTTGTGCAGTTTTGCTTTTGTTTTGTTTTAGTTTTTGTTTGCTTTTTATTATCTTTGCCAGTTGGAACCTACCTGATGGACATATTGTTACATAGTATGTAGAAGGGCAGAAATGAGTTTCTTTTGCCTACATTGACTGGGCAATTGCCCCAATTTTATGCTTCAGTGTCAAAGAACATACAATTAGCATCAGTGAGGAAGCAGACATTACTCGGCTGCCAAGATATTCTTATACAAGTCTGTGTGTAGAGGCAGGAGAAGGTGAAACATCTACTATTCTTTTAGTGGTAACAACATCTCAGGTGTTTTAAACGTATTATTTCTCTTAATACTTTCGGGCCTATACAAATGAGGAATAAATGCATTCATCTTGCTAATTCAGTGCCAAAAACTAGTGCCCTTTTATTCATGGAAAAGAAAAAATGCCATTGATAATTATTCAGTTAAATGTTGCACATCGATTTCATTTGTTACCTATACATAATTCTTTTATTAAATATTCCAATTACTTTCTACCAATTCAGTCAACTTTTTTTTTTTGTCAGAGCAGTTTAATAAATTTCTAATAACATTTTTTGCCTAAATTATCTGGAAAAGTTGTAATTCCTTTCACTTTTTCAAAACCAGAAATCCTAGTGTATGAATTATATTTGTAGAGTGATTCTCCACAAAATGCTAGTGTTTAAGAACATCAACTATAATTCTATCTATCCATTACTTATTCACTTTAATTTGATGTAGAAGATGAATAGCTGAAACTAAAACATTAGGATTAAAGTAATCACTGTTGTCATTCCTCTAGAACTACTGCCTTTGGGAACTAGGAAGGTCTGTTTTGCATTTAGTAGCATCCACGAAAATGTTGGAGCATATTAAAAGAGAGTTTAGAGAAAAATCTGTGGACTTTTAAATCTTCAGATCTTAAAGTTTTATCTTCTTTTTTTTGAACTCCTACTTGAAAGGATCTCTCAAAAGTAATATTTTTCAGAGTCATGCATAGAAAGCAGTGAAATACCTTATCTGCATTCCAGAGATCAGGTAGCGTTGTCCTACTGAGTTGAAAAGAATCCAGTGTTTATTGTTGAGTTGTTACTGCTTTTTCATCATTTTGAATCCATGGTAAATTAGGATAAGTTAAAAGTACTCCTAGGAGTAAATAGTATCCTCAGAGAAATAAGCTAACTCATCCTTAGTGCCAAGATGCAACTTAGAAGAGAATATTTATCAAAGGATTGCTGGAAAGGTTTACTCACCTCATGTGGTTGAATGCTTTATGTATAGTTTCTCCTATTTGTTTCTCTTCATATCAATTCTAATAATGTAAGTAAATAAATTATTGCTTTAGGTCATTTTATGTAAGTATTACATAATACTTTATAGTAAGAATTTCATATCAAACCGTTAGACAGCATGTAAATTTGATGCAATTTTATCATTTGTCAAGTGTACTACCTTTCTACTATTAAAGGTAGAGAACTGTCACATCCACTTGCTGGTTAATCCACTGAGAATCTTGAAAAGTCTGTATTCCAATCCTTCATATTCTAATCATGACCTGTATGAGACGTGTTTTCAAAAATACAGAAAGATTTGGGAGGTGTTGATGACGAATTGGATAAAGGGAGATAATAAGGGCACTAACCTGACACTGGAATGGCCTTAATGGGAAAAAGAAACACAGCGCAAACAGCCCCAAGTTAACAGACCTGCCAAAGCTAACCAGAGGCGCAGAGAAAGCCAGCACCCTGGGCTCTGACCCCTAGACTTTGCTCATCAACATACTTGCCACCCCTTCCTTACATTCTGGTTTTTAAAGCATCATTGAATTCAACTGAACTCATGCTCTCCTCTTTGAAGAAAGTACTCATTATGCCAATTGCAGGCTTCTGTTAATTGTGTAAAATATAGCCCTTCCCAACTATGCAAACGTGGCTCTTTTTCAAACAGATACATATTAATTTACCATTTCAAACTGGAAAAGAGAGAATCTGAACGAATGAGAATGAAAAAAGTCTTCATTGCAGAAATGCACACTCAATGGCAGATTTCTGTTCTAAACCTCAGAAAGGACTCTGGAACATTTGAGGGAAAACCGCTCTAAGGACAAAATGAGCCTACTGCTGTGGAACTTGGTTGAAAGAAAGTATTTCTCTGGAGGATAAGGTCACTGAAAGTTCAGTTCCCTGTAAAAAGGATGGTTAGTCTGGCCAATAGTTTGGCTAGTCAAGTATCTGGTCTATTCCTTCCATGTAATTACATATCTGTTAGTTGTTTTAAAACACACAAAAACAGGATGTCTCTTTTTTGGTGGTTTCTCTTTGATGAGTTCCTAAAGGGAATATTTTGAGGTTTTTCTCTTGGTGGAGACAAAAGAAGTAGAATCTACAGTGATGGTATTGTGTGATGCTTTATACATGTGAATTATATATTTTTTTCTGGGCAGAGAATTTGAAATTTTGTAGAACATAATTTAAAGGACTTTGCTTTAATATGATGACTTCAACTTGAGTTAAAATGTCACTCATATCAGGATGTAATTTCACTCAATGACTAAGTTGATGTGTGAAATTATGAATCCATGGTAAATTAGGATAAGTTAAAAGTACTCCTAGGAGTAAATAGTATCCTCAGAGAAATAAGCTAACTCATCCTTAGTGCCAAGATGCAACTTAGAAGAGAATATTTATCAAAGGATTGCTGGAAAGGTTTACTCACCTCATGTGGTTGAATGCTTTATGTATAGTTCTCTTGTTTTGAATTTATGGAGATTTTTGTTCTCAGCCTTCCTTGTGATATTTCTAGAGAATAATTGAAGGTATGCGTGAAACAAGGACTTGTCTCAAATTTGGCCATAGAGGGAGCAGGGCATGGCAATTAGGCACTCGGACTTCGGGAACAGGATGCCTGGTCCCCCAGCCTGGCTCCATTACTAGCTTTTGACCATCAGAATTATTTAATCTTCTCTGCCCTTCAGTTTCGCAATCTATAGAACTGTGCAATTAATGGTAACTACTTCTAAGGATTCTGTAAGATAAAATAAGTAAATGCATGTGCAGTGCAAAAAATGAAAAAGAAAAACCACAGTAAATGTTACATAAGTGTTAGTTATCATAATACTATAATTATTGGATGTAAATATTTATATTTTAATTATTTTTATCAATAACACAATGAAAGATTATAAATCCTTCGGTTATATGGTGCTCTTTTTCCCACTTACCTATTTGAAAGCAAAGTTCTAGTTGATTTCAAAAAATAGAACTTTCAAACCATCACATTAAAGACTACGTAAATAGAGAGTATTTGCTATTAGCAAGTGTCTACTTGAGGTTTTTCCTTTCTTCTTTAAGTCACAGGGTGATTTTCTTTATATTTGTTCATAGTTTTCTCTGTAAGGCCAAGCTATTGCTATTAAGCTGAAGATCTGTTGTTAACATTAGAATGAGTTATTCAACAGCTATAGGAGGAGAGGAGTGTGTGTGTGTCAAGTGCCGAGTGGCCAAGTGTGCAGATAGAAAGCAACGTTACGTGGTGTGGCATCTTGGTCAAATTTTAGATGCTACATAGTGCTCATCTAATACCTGCCTTTCAAGCCTCTTATTGATTGACTGGATAAAGGTAAATCTGATAGATAGCATTCTTGTTTGTGAATTCTGTGACAATGTAATAATACAAATTTCATATAGTTTTTTTTTAACAAAAGTTATTAATCAACTTTTGGTTGAAAAAATATCTAGTTTGCTTTACTCCCAACTTGTAAAGTTTCCTCAGTGGAAGCTAACAGAGACCTGGCCAAGATTCCTGCTCTAGAATTTTAGATTAAATGCTGGGAAGGAGGGAATATTCTACCAAAAGTTATTTGGATAAACAGAGCCAGAAGGATGAGCAGAGATACCTGAGAGTCAAGCTCGGGCAAACCAAATACCAGCAATGGGAAGATGCTGACTCCCTTAGGAACAAGGGGCTTATTTCAAAAAAAAAACAAAAAAAACCCAACTTTAATAACATTGGATTTGCCTCATTTAACTTTATAATAGGAAGATACATAGTCATGATGGGCCAGCCAAAGATACAATGTCGAAGTGGAAATCAACTTCTCTGTCACTCAAGACCTGTGTTGCTCTTTCTCCATGTTGGTTATTTTGTTCTTCCTAAAGAAGATCTCAGGGAGAAAAGGAGAAAAGACACAAAGGATCTGCGTCATCACCAGCACTCTGAAAAGCCTGAAGGGAGGGTTTGGAGAATTAGGACTGCATTCATCCATGATACCTTTGCCTCATTAACATGGAGAGTTAAAGTTTGATTGGCCTGAACCAGTTTTTTTTTTTTTTCCCAGAATGTAAAAGATCTTATACTTTTCCTACAAGTAGTTAATTTTTCTTTACTGAGTTTGCTCTTCTCAGCATTCTGACAGGTTCCAAAATAATGACCTGTGCTGTGTATTGTTAAATGTTCAGTCAGATGGATAGATACAGATGGATGAGTATGTGCTGCACAAAGACCAGTCAGCATTATTTAATCAATGTTTGTTTGATCCGTGTAAAACGAATATAAATGTAAGCTGCATCCCATCTGTTTTATCACCCATGTGAAGCCAACCTCATTTTTAAAACTTGATTTCTTATGTAATCGTCCCAGAATGACACAGAATGATCAGTTGGGAAGAAGTATCATTCGGACTGATGAGACAAAGGATAGTTAGAGTTAGGTGTGTCTCAAATGCTGGGCTTCTTCATTTTGCAGTGACCCTTTCAATAGTTAAGTAACATTATGGCTTAGTAATTACCAGCTATTAATCATCAGCTGGGCTTTGAAATCACGCAGCCCTGGGTTTGAGGGTAGATGTATGATTCTAGATGTGTGAGCAAACCACCAACAGATAGCACAGTGCCTGCCACAGAGGAGGCCTTAAGTAAGATTCATTGAATTAATCTTTATTTACTTCATTTCCTTGTCCGCAAAATGGAGAAAACAACAACACCTACCTCATAACATTTATGAAAATTAAACAGTCTACTGCATGTAAAGCATAACGACCTAGCAGCTATTATTATAATTATCCTGTTACTTACAGGTCTTCTTCTCATGGGTCATATTTTAAGCATATTAACATATGTGATGTACAACTCATGTTTCCATTACCAGTTTTTAAACTGTTAGTCTAAAATGAAAAAGCCAAAATGAGAGGCAACGGGCATTTATTCAGGATCAAAGAATTACAGTTTTTGGTAGCATAGAGACAGGCAGAATCACAGATACTGTCCCAATTACAGCGTGAAGGCAAGGGCTTTTTATGGGAAAAGGAAAGGAATAATTACTGGAAGAGAAGAAAGAATTTCTCTTGGTATTAACAAGCTGAACTACTCTTGGCTATACATAATTGGTTACTGATTCTATCTTCTGTCGGAAGGTCCATAATCGCTAGTCCTTGTGATCAGTATGTCTGCTTTCCTGCTAACTTTACAAACACTGGTTTTTAAAACAGTTGCGGTTTAGACTAGTCCAGAGGTTTAGCAAACAGTGTGTACAAGGCCGTTCCTCTGGAGTGGCTATTCTGGCTCTATTTTAAAATGGCTTCCCTTATGTCAGCTTTCACAAACTCTCCAATGCAGTTAGGTATCAGGTCATGCCAATGGCTGAGATACACAGCAAGAGTGGAAATGGACATGAGTTAACAGTGTCTTTGAGTTGACAGATGCAATTTCATTAGTCTAATTAAATTTATGGCATTTTAGACATCTGTGAGTGATCATAATCTGAGTTACAGGGCCATCAGAGAAAGTAACGTCTTGCACCTATGGATTGTACTTCAGTGAGCTGAGAAGCTTCTTGGGATATTTTAGAGAATAATGTGTAAGAAGCTTATGTACTATGTAATGCTCATCCGTGTAATATCAGTGATAGTTGTTGTTTCAGGATCACATATTTAATTACTAAGCCACATGATAACAAGTGTTAAAGTATTCGAGTGAGTACACTGTACAAAGCAGTGGCCGTAATCTGTTCTCTAGCTCCCACGTTATATGCAGGAATTACTCCATGGTTTTTCTTTATGAACTTCTCTCAACAATCTTTATATATTAGTTCAATTCATTTAAAAAATCATCTGTCAAATCATTTATGAAGCCATCTTTGTAGATGCAAAGATAACTAAAAATGTATAAGTAGGACTGTCACTGAGGCCTTCAGAATTTAGACTGTAGGTTGCCCAGAGCCAGTAGACGTTCTTAAATAGGAACCTAACCTATTAGAGACTGTGCTTAAAAAAGACTACTTTGGTGTGAAGAATGGATTGGAGTGAAAGTTTAGAGAAGGGATTCCAATCAGATGCCAGGTACTAAAGGACTGGAGTTAGGAAGTGGCAGTGGGATGGTGTATTCGGGGCTGATTTGAGAAATGTTTAAGGCAGGTCCTGGTCACAGAATGGAGCTGTTTTGTGTGAGAGTTCAAGGTTGACCTGAAGGCTTCCACACAGACATTTGAATTCTTCTGCTCCCTTTAGCTCATGAAATACTTGGAGAGTACATTCTGCAGAGGAAATGATGAGTTTCCTTGGAAAAACCAACTAGAAAGACCCCAAATTACACTATTCTTTAGACTCTAAGGCATGGGTAATTATTTTGCTGAATACTGTTTAATGATCGACTAGTTTATATATAGAGCAGCATAGGCTAAGAAAGGAAAAGGAGTTTAAACTCTTCATAAATTAGCGGCTGCAATCCATACTGCTGAGAATTTCAGTATGTTTAGAGGCTATTCATGACTGTTAATAGGCTTGACTTTTTACACTGGTGAGTTTTATTATCATGCTGAACTCTGTTCCTTTAACACAAAATGTATGCATCTTTATTATTATAACAGCCACTGGATATATTTTAACTTCCAGTCCTATGTGTGCACGTAAAAGAATTCCCAGCATCAAAATTACTGTTAAAAATTCTATTAACATAACTTTGTAAAAAAATTCACCTGTGCATAAACCTAATTTATCATTAGTTATTTCTGAATACTTGGTTTTGATCATTTAAAATCATGTTTATGTAATTACCGAACTCATGTTTCCATATACCATGAAATTATAAGTATTAAAAAAGTGTCAGTATCCTATGATAAAAGAAAAGGTGTTTTGATTTCCGTAACATTACAGAAAATTAAAAAGTCTCCCAGAGTTTTATAATCAAAGCCTGGATTCAGTCTCAAAATAATGATTTTACTTTAACTGTAAATATATATATATATATATAATTTTATATTTGCAATAGTTATTTTAGATTATTGGATAACTTTGGTCGAACTAAGGCATCAAGGAAAGATACTAAAAATCAAAACAAATAAGTTTAAAATGAAGAATAAAATGAAGCAAATATTGTAAGCATGATAATATATGAGGTTAAATAGAAAACATAATATAAATAAAAAAGCAATAAGATCCTATCTGCATTAGGTTATAAATTAATATTCTAAGATGATTATTACATTTAACTGACTTCCCTTCTTTACTCTTATTCGTAACTTTGACTTGTACAATTTTCCTTGTGATACTGGTCATGGTATAAATGGAGAAACAGACAATTTTAAGTTGCCACCAAGATGTAAACCTGCAGATGAAGAAAGAACAGGAAAATCTGTGCCCAGTGAAGCCAGTGAAAACCCAGTCAATTTAAAAATCGAGGTTAGGTCCAGATAGGAAAGAATAGGGGAGAGTAAACAAAATAAAATAATGTACACAGCACTGGAAGGAATATTGAACCAAGGTAACTTGTAAACTCCAGCAGCAGAGAAGCAAATGGAAAAGTAAAAAAAAGTAATAATAATAAAACCTGCCTTTTCAATATTAACAGAACATCTATATTGATTTTCTTTTTCATTTGAATCAATGTTGGTGACTATCACTGCTGTTTACTATGATTAATCATTTCATGTTATTCCAGTTATATTACTGTTCAGCTTCACAGCTAGCATCTTCTTGATGAAGTGCAGTTTCAGAGTTTTCTTTTGAAATCATGTCTGTTACTTGCGATAAATGCCAATAATCCACTGTTATTCAGTATTGATTTTGTTTGTGTGTTGTTTTTCTTTTAAGTCTATTGACCCTGGCCAGCAGTTCACATGGGAACATTCAAACTTGGAAGTAAACAAACCAAAGAATAGATATGCAAATGTAATCGCATATGATCATTCCAGAGTTCTCCTGTCAGCAATAGAAGGTAAGGAAATACTGACATTTATTCATACCCTTGTTTTCATGGGTCTTAGTATGTGCATGAAAATATAGTTTGAACTAGGTGCCAGCCCTCTACGAAAATAATTGTGAAAGATTTAGCCAATGTTCTTACTTTTTATTTCTTATAAAAGTATAGCATACAAGGCACGTAGAGCCCCGCACCATCATATAAGCATCCCTCATTACCTTATTGCCTGTACACTTGATGAAAGACTTGATAAAGTAGTTGATAAACTACTATATGGGAAGCAGTTTGAGTGTACCCATTTACAGATGGTTACTGATGATTATGAATAAAGAGGTGATTGTTAGAAGATACCCATTAGCTTTTATTTTTAAATGAGCAAGGGAGTTGTTTGTTTGTAAATAAGTCTGGATAGCTACTAGGAACAGTAAAAGTTCGGGGTTGGTGATGTGGTGATTAACACAAATTAAGCACATTGGAAACGTCCTGTGCACCCAATTTGTGGACTTCTCAGCAACCTCTCTCACAGTTACACAAAGGAGTTCATTCCAGAGGGAATGATTGCTCCTAAAAGATGAGCATTACTCCTCAAATAAGCTTCCCTTAAGGATTCATGAGGAGAGGATTTCCCATTCATCCCATTCCAATTCAAAGTCCCTCTCATATAGCGTTTCAAAAACATTTAGGAGCTCATGTTCAACACTCCGCACTTTGGCTGTGGTAGCACATTGGATCACTGTCCTCAGAAAATGGTTTACAGTGCCATAAATCCGTCCCTCTGTCATAGCAGCTAACCTGGCCCGCCAGCACTTACCACATACATGCTCACTGGCGCCCAGAAGAGTGCGGTGGCCCTTTCAGACTGAAAGGTTTACTGCTTATCTTCTGCCAGATTTTTAAATAGTACCAGCTTTAGATGCAGTCCTTTTGAGAACCTTACAGTTTTCATCTATAGTTATTCAATTATCTTTTCACTTTTCCTGCTTCCAAAATCTGTTGCCCATCACTTTATCTCACAATTCTGACCGAGTCCCACATGCGCTCTTAGTGCCCACAGTTAATTTGAAAATGAGACTGTTTAAAGGCTTTCCCGGTAAGCACCAAAGGCAACCATTACATTATTTCTAGTTTGGGGGAAACAAGAACTATCTTTCAGCATTAGAGCAAGCTCTTATCTGAAGCCCCTTTCCTCAGAATGGTGTTATGGGACACGGATATATTTCATAAAATTCTCACAATTTTATTTTTGATGTTGGAAAAATGTTGTAATACTCTTCTGAGGCAACTGATGATACTAGGTGCTCAAGAGTTAACCTTTTAACAATCTATCAGGTGTATCAGAGTTTCACCAGTACTAGCTCAAGCAGGGCAGTGTTAAACAGGCAATTGCTTCTTTCAAGTCCTGTTTAGAAGCTGTAATTGGGCTAATTAGCGTACAGTTTATATTTCATCTCTATAATTCTCATTTTTAAATATTTAAAAAAATAGCTTTTTTTGGCCTCAGATTTCTTAAATCTTTGCTACAGTAAATGAGAAACTAAACTGAATCACCAATAGATAAATCTTTTTTTCATTATTGAAGCAAGATAGATTATAGAAATAAAATAAATGCATGTAAATGGAGAATATATTTGCATGGTCCTGGCTGGAGAACTTGTCGGTCTGCCGCTGCTGTATCATAGCATTGTTTTTACTCCGAATTAGGGCATTGAGGACTCCCACTCCCCTGGACTTTTCCCACTTTGTTACTGTTTACCTTG
The DNA here is from genome assembly GCF_021234165.1 of Pteronotus mesoamericanus. NCBI lineage: Eukaryota > Metazoa > Chordata > Mammalia > Chiroptera > Mormoopidae > Pteronotus > Pteronotus mesoamericanus. The sequence goes on along the minus strand of NW_026555245.1, from coordinate 24,013,515 downwards.
ACCTGTTATTTTCTACTGTATTTACAGTAAAATATGTCAAAAAATAGGAATATCCCTTTTCGTACCTTTATTATGACAGTTAGAAACTATGTAGATTTCATTACTATGCTATTTTTTTACAGTATAAAAACCAGAACACTTGAATCAAACTAAAGCATGCCTTTTTATAGCTCTGTGCCCACAAATATACCCTAAATCTAGAGCTGACCTAGAAATCAAAAGTCTTTCAATTTTAAGTGTTATGCAAAAGGCTAGAAGCATTTAATTGAAGTTTATGGGCTATATAGAGAGCTTTAATCTAGATTACAACAATGAACAGCACTTTATCTTAGACTAAGCCCTATCTAGCAGATATTTAAGGGGCCATGCAGTCATCCTATATGTTAAGCACAAGGAGAAAATGGTGGCAACTGGAACCACAGAACCACTAGCTGAGGCTTCTGCTATCAAGAGAGCTTTGATGGCACAAAGCCAGATTTTCAAGTGTATGAAAATGTTAAGTGACTTCATGCACAGTTTTCAAACTTAACACGCTTGTTTTGAGTTCCTGTGACAGTAACTTAAAAGACATTAGTTGAAGGTTTTATTTTGTGCCCCCGTGTTGTTCTCTCAGTGGTTCTGGCCACTCTCTTCATATTACTTTGCAGAATTATTTGACAGATGATAAAGAAAAAAGGGGAAGTTGCCACAGGGATTCGTATTGTCTTTGTCTTCATTTAATAGTACTAAATGTTTACACTACTTTCTTTGAGAGATGGCAGGGAGAAAAATTTAAAAATCAGGAGTTCTGTAAGGCACCAATGTGCTTACTGAACTCCTTGAAAATAGTGACACTTCAGGCCATGATCCCAAGTGATGCTCATTTTACTTATGCTGGGAAAATGCAGAATAAATTCAAAAGAGGCCTAATTTAAAAAATGCTTACAGTTGTTGAGTTATAGGGTAAGAAATATGGAAATGCAGTTGAATTTTTGACCAGCCCAGTTACCCTTGGGGTGCCTTCCATATTCAAGAAAATAGTAGTTCCTAAAGAGGAGAGGTGATAGGATTTATTTGAATAATTTAAGATAAATGTGTCAAATGAAGACTAAATGGAAACTAATACTTATATGTACATAAAATAACATACAACACTATGCCTAATCTTATAGAATCCGAAGTCATCCAGAAAGTATACTTTTATTAAAGTAGAAATGAGAAAGTGGAAGCTCAGATGGAAAACTCGTCCTGAGTCACAGTGTATAAACAATACAGCTTGAATTAGAATTGAACTCCTCTGATTTCTTGACATGGACTCTCACGGCCCATGTCACTGATTCTTCTTTCCAGCTGGTACAGGTTGTGACTGTGACAAGTAACTTAGCGTGGATCCAAATGTCCAGCCGTAACTTTTGGTCTAAAAATCCATTTTATCACTGGGCGTTAACCTATGGCTGGCACAAATATCACATTGTAGTATTTCGTTGGCTAGTTGATAGCATAACTAACCTGAGGCAATGACACAGTATGGGAATCAGCAGCGATTCAAATGCATCAGAGTCCTACCATTGCAGAAGGTGAAGTGCCCCTATCCCTAATTGATCCCAGCGGTGATCTCCTTACTTTAGATATCTTTTTATGGATCTTCAACTTCTTATAAACCAAGGAGTATCAATTAGTGGCACATTACTTATTGTAATGCCTTATTACAATAATTACTTATTGTAATTACTTATTGTAAGTAGCAAAAATCCAATCTAATTATTATAGCCTTAGATAAAAAGAGGTTTTTTATTTTCCTAATATACTCTTCATGGCTGATGGTCCTATATTTCTTTTAGTAGAATTATAATTAACATTTCAATCTAAAAGCCATATTGACATGGTAATTTTTAAATTGTTGGCCAGGTCTAAATATAAAGCAAAATATAAAATGCTACTTTTTAATTCAACACCAAAGACAAGAAGTTATAGACGTAATTATCTGGGTACCCACTGTGCGTCAAGCACCATGTTATAGCTTGTATATACAGTACTTAGAGTGTTCAGAGCAATCTCAAAACGCTAGTTACCATTCAGTCTTACAGATGAGGGAACTGGTCAACTAAAAATTCAAGTAACTTTTCTCTAATTAATAGCTAGTAAGTAGCAGAGCCACAGTTCTAATATGTGAATCAGTCGGGCCCGGGACTCCTGTTCTCTCCGATAGGCCACTCAGACCTATAGTTGCTTTTGAAGTGATAACAGTAGCGCCAATGCACGCAGCACATGCCATACGTAATTTGAAAATGGTGCCTTTTTGGTTGGAAAGACTGTCTAGGAAACTTTAAATATACATTTTGAAATACTTATGATAGAGATCTGAGTGTTAGAGGTCTTCAGTTGTGTGCTTCGACTCCAGTCAAAGTGAGTTTTTCCAAAGAATAAATGACATTTAAATAGCTTTCAGGTGGGTTTTTGTTTAATACTACTTTTTAGGGTATATTAGGAAGATGATTGAATAAGAAGGCAGAAAACTAAAAACTAAAATATAGTTTGAGTTGTGTCACCTTGGGCATGTCACTTAAAAAAATTAACATTGACCCTTCAGGGGAGCTGGATCCTTCTGAGAATCTGATGAATGTTTCAAACCCCACTTGAAAACAAAAGACACCCACACACTTTGTACACTAATTTCAGAGAGTTCATGGACACACAAGTCCTTTAAAGGTCCATCCTGCAATTTAGGATCCCCTGCCTTAGTGGCTTTTGTTCTATTTCCTCATAAAATGAGGATATGTAAGACTCTTTCTGCCATTCTTAAAATCCTGGAAGTTGGTTCCAAATCCAGAGATCAATACTTTATAATATGAATAGTAAAATAATTGTTAAATCTTGGACCTTAAGAGATTAGCTCTCTCAAGGTAAAACAAACAAATACTTAAGCCAGAGGGCTTACTCCAAATAGCATTATTGGCTGGTATGTGTCTCTGCTGCCAAGCCAGGCTGAAATGGTTTTTTTTTTGTCTATGAAAGAGTTAGAAATGACAGTGAAAACCACATCATGGCATATGCATTCCTTAGCACTAGTGCTTGTTAATCTGATAAAAGAAGCTTAGTATAATACGGGTTTATTTTATGTTTTTCTAATTTCGGGCTTTATATTTGAAGTTTGAGAACACATTTATTGACTTCATCTCTTTAATGAGAACATTCTTACAAGGGACCAGATGCTTCTCAGAACTTCTTTCCTGTGGAAGCATCCTAGGCTCTTCTTGCTTCTGAAGAGCTTGTTTGGAAAGGCTACTCTGCCTTGGGTCCCTCTTCTGTGCCATAGGGTTAATAATAGTGCTGATCTCCTAGAATTATTATGCTTTAATGAATTGCTGCATGTAAAGCATTTAGAGATGTGCATGGCACAAAGAAAATGCCTGATAAATATTGGGAACTATTAAAATTATCATTTCTGGTATTATGAATTTTATTGCTACTATCAATAGGTCTTTTTATCCTCAGATGGAATTTCTTTTGTATGTGATCTATGGAAAAATTAATACTGTCCAAATGAGAAAGCTGCATATATTTGGAGTATGCTGTGAAGTAAAAGAAAATATTGGTGCTTGATAAATGAAAACCAGACCTGTAATAGCATTACAAATTTCAACAGGGGGAAGAATGTGTTCCTTTAAGTGGAAATCCAAAATATATCATCTGCTGCTTGATTTGCATAATAGGAACAATTCCAAAAAGTGCAACTGTAAATAATATAAATGATGTTACAACAACTTGATTATTTGTGAGATGGGCAATTTAGCTCCTTTAAAATGAGAAAGTAGCTCACAGGGAATCACTGCCCCAAAGATAAATCTAATTTTCAAAAGTAAAGAGAAGAAACTACTTGTATTCTCCTGTATCGTTGCTTCGGCATTTGCCACCACGCTGGTGCTCTGTGTTTCAGCTGTGTCCCAGCCTCTGGTCTGCAGAGTATTCAGTGCCAAGTCACTAGCTATCCATTTAAAACAGCTGCCAGCACACAGTAACGGATTCTCCAGTTTCACGTGGTTCCCATGCGGTGAACCTTTTTTTTTACAGGCTATATCTGGTAACCTGATATCCTTTCAATAAGTAAAAACAAAACAAACCAACCCAGAAAAATCAGTTAGTTATATTTTAGTGAAACAAATGTCACATAAGAAACTCTAACATCGAAGAATTTAAATTATTGTCCCCTGTAAAAATTCCTTTACCAGCAGCCATGTGGAGGCTAGAAGGATCCCTTTGCCTCCTTCTAGCATCTCTTTCTCTCTTTCATCTACCTACCTACCTACCTATTTATCTTTCTTGTTAGCCTAGGCACTAGTGAATAGTTTGTGGGTACCTGGTATTTATTACATTTTGCTCTTCAAATTCTACTTAACAAACTGAAGTTGGTTAGAATATATGCCCCATCTGAAAAAAAAAAAAAAGAAACCTTTATTGAAAAGCCCTCATCCAATTATTGGTTGAGTCCATTTTCCTCATATTGTTCAAAATATCAGTCATTGATTTAGTACAGTTTCTTTAATGTTTTTAGTCTTTCCCTTTTCAAGTTAATTGTTTACAAGTATGACAAAGTTTAATCCTTTTTATTTCAGAGTGATTTTTTTAACTAAAGCATTTCCCTCCTTGAGGAGCAGTGCACAAATATTTTTAGCTTAATTTTTTTTCAGTAGAAAGCAAGATTGGACTTAGCTTTTGGAAACTTGGAACAATTTCACAAGGTGCTTGCAGCCGGTGTACAGCTAACTAACCGAGCTGTTTCAGTTGCCTCTCCGTGCTGCACGCAGCCCAGCACATGGCACGGGGGCTCTCACGGGGCTCCTGCCTCAGCCTCTACCTGTGCTGTTTCTTACCTGGAAAAAAGAAAAAGCTTCTTTTAAGAGATGGCTTGTTGTGTTTTGTGTTTTTTCCTTTACTCTTGTTTTCAGGAAGCTAATCAAAGAGTAAGTCAGAAAGCTCTGTGAGTTTTTTAAGCTCCATTTTCTTTTCTTTTTTTAATTTTATTTTAATTTATTTTTTCAAATACAGTTGTCTCTGCCTCCCCCCCACCACTTTCCCTTGCCCCCTCTCTCCTTCCCTCCCTCAGCTCTTCCCCTTTGGTTTTGTCCATGAGTCCTTGCTGTATGTTCCTTGACTTTCCCCTTCCCTTCCTTGTCCCCGCCCCCCGCCTCCTTCCCTCTAATCTCCATTTTCTTAAGTTCCATTATTGGGATGTTTTAAATTTTTATTGTACACCTATGCAGATTGCACTAATAAATCTACACTTGATCACTCTGAGGCTCTAGGGAAACTTACACATTCTGTGGTATGACTCTAGTGTTAGAATAAAGGCACAGGTTATATATTACTGGGAAGAATATAGACACAGGTTGTACACTAGTGGAAAGTTATAAAATAATTATTTTTGTCCTCTCCATTGATTTTTTTAAATATAGAAACTAGAAAGGGGCTTTGCAGATTTGAAATTACTTTTTGTCAGTAGGGTATTTAGGAATGAATAGGTTTATTTCATTTCTATTTATTATATTGATCCTAAGAACAGCTACTATCCACTGGTATTTTAGAAGTTGCAAATGTAGTGACTCATTTGATTCTCACAGAGGTTTTGGGCAAGGACATTGGGATAATGCTGCTCATATATTAGGACATAAATGAGGAGATTGAGGCTCTGGGAGTTTGCTACAGACAGAGTGCCCGTCGTCACACTCCTTGCTGGATTCCAACTACCTCATTGCTGCATGAAGCACTGTAATAATTGTATACTTATTAATATATGCTAAGTAAATCAAAACTCTGATGTGGCTGAAAGGGTTTGTGTCGCTGGCCGATGCTGTGCTTTATCTCATGGCAAAGTTCTCCCTAACTAGAAAAGAGGTGCAGATAAGTCCCCAACACTTGTAGCTAATCTCGGAATACATTCAAGGACCATTCAGCTGCCTCCATCCTTCCCTAGGGCCGCTGCCATAACCCAGCCCCCCTCAGCAGTACAGAGCTATAGGAAACCGTGGAGAGGACGCAGGTGGAGGCTGGGTTCACAAACTCTTTGGAAGCTGTCCATTCCTTCATTAATATTCACTGTGGTGATGAGCTACAGTGCCCACAGAGCAAAGCACGCTTCTATAAATGTTGCCCTGCGTGCCATAGAAACATTGAGGGTAGTTTGCCAAACTGAGGTTACATCCAGGGATATCATGCCAGATGATGTGTTGTGCCTTCATGAGATGCATTTGTTTCGTCTGGTACATGGCAAAGAAAACCCTTCATTCTGCTAGTTCTGATACAGCCATGGGTGGCTGCCATGGTGCTAGTGGAAGGGAAAGAAAACCTGTGTTCTTTGGAGTTAAATAAGTATACTTGCGATCATTTTTATTAGATTTCATTTTTCTATTTTCTCTCCTCTAATTTGCTACTGTCAGCAAAGTAAACATTTTTTCCTGCATTGTGAAGGCAAAAATTTCAATCTGTGTTTTAACCAACAATTGGTTATTATTAGGTAGGGTTTTATGTATTTTTGCTTTGTGTATTGAAGTAGGAAAGGGGACATTATTTTCTAAATAAAAGGTAGCTTTTAATAATTTTTTTTTAATTTAATGGAACCAGTGAAAAAAGTATCATGGAGCTTCTGGGGGAAAAGAAAACTTGGCTTTTGTGCTCCATTGGAACTTGAATACTTCCATCTTACAACAAGGAATAAAGTAGTTTACCGAAAACAATTTCTTTTTGACCAAACTTTACAAAGGATTTGTAGAAGTGAAGGACAATAAAAGCCTTTGAGTTTTGATGCTGTACTGAGTTGGAGTAAAGTCAACCACTCTGCTGAAGGTTTATCTCCAGCTCTGTTGAGCAGGTCCTTAAATAGTGTTTTTTCATGATAATGTTGATGAGATACCATAGGAATTTAAGTCTCATCTACATCAATTAGCCTGAGATAAAATTGGTTCTGGTACACATCATTTCACTTAAAGTTGCAGAACCTAAGGAGAACGACAAGTGAGGACTTACGGTTCTATAGCAGTTTGTCCCCTGGAGCCATGGATGAGATTCTGCCTGCCCTGGAAGGCTGTCTCTTATTCTCGCCTCCACAACCCAAAAGAGAGCTTCTTTCTCTGATCAGACTACCTTCTAGCCTACCCCCAACTGCCTCCTCTTGTTTTTTAATTTGTGTGGTTTTTACCCCACCAGATTCTAATGAAAAGTAAAGGAGCAGTCACACAAACACACACACACACAATTCTGAACTCATCAGAGGCAGAAGCAGTAGAAATCACCTTGAAAGAGAATCAGACCGTGTTCCTACCTAAGCTGAGAGACACAAAGCCTCTTTCTATCTTAAAATAACTTCACAGAGATTTCCAGATCCAAGATGGTTAAGAATACCACAGGGAGGCATCTTATTTTAGAGCTCAAAAGGATGTGAGGGAATCCATTTGCCCAATATGGCTTGTTTAGCAGATAAGCAATCAAAGTCCTGGACAAGTTGAACAAGTGCCCAAATGGTAAAGTGCAAACTGCCAACAGCCCTAGACAGGAGTCCCTTTCCCTGGTCAAGTTCTCTAAATTTTTAGGAAGTGCCACTGTTGTCCCAAGACTTCAAGAGGCACATGTGCTTTTTCCTACTGTGTGGAGTAATACAAAAGTATGTACATTCTCCTTTTGAATACTTAATTTCACATAGATAAAATAATTCATGTATTATTTTCAGTCCTGCTTTTCCAGTTAACATCAGGGCATAAGACCTTATTATAAAACTTTTATAATTTTAAATTCTCTTCAACAAAAGAAATATTTCTCAAAAAAATTAACTGCTGCTCTCAAAAATCAAATGCAAAACAAATTGTGTGTGTTTTTTTGTTTTTGTTTTTGTTTTGTTTTGTTTTTTTTATTGACCCATTTGGTTCAATTAGTCCTCTTCAAATAAATACAAAAAAACCTGATTTTGCCCTGACTGGTGTGGCTCAGTGGGTTGAGTGCCAGCCTGCAAACTGAAAGGTCACCAGTTAGATTACCGGTCAGGGCACATGCCTGGTTTGCAGGCCAGGTCCCCAGTGGCGGGGGCGCACAAAAGGCGACCAAATGATGTTTCTCTCCCCCTCTCTCTCTCTCTCACTTCCCCTTTCTCTAAAAATAAGTAAATAAAATGTTTTTTAAAAAAACTTAACCCAGTCAGGATCAAACAACTCATATAATATATTCTTCAGCATTGCAACATGTTTTCAAGGTTTTAAAGCATTTTTCAGTAGTTATTCATCACAAATATTCTTTTGAATGTAGTAGCTTCATCTTTCCAAGGATACCTCCCCTTCTGTGAGTATTCAAACCCATGTAGACACAACGTCAGGAAGTGCTGTCCTACCCATCCCATGGTTGGATGAAGAAAAAGGGTGTTGTCCTTACGTTTTGACCTCTTGATAACATTTTCAAAGTTTGGCAGGCAATTAAAAAAAAACAGTGGATCCCAAAGTACATGCCCAGGCTTATTTTTGCACTAAAAGCTGTAACCAGCAATTCTCAGCAAATAAAAGGAGGGCCTCTAACTGGCCTAATTCTGTTTGAATAGCTGTTTGCTATGGCTTGTTTGCACAGAGAACGGAGAAGCCCAGCTCTACCAATCATCCACCTCATAACAACCTTTATAAGTCTTAAAGACTTGAGTTTTACAGCCCAAAGTTTAGTTTGCCCAAAACACAAATACCAGTATTAAGCATGTAAGTAATATTTTCAAGCACAACAAGAGAATAGTCCATTAACATGAAATAAACTTAATATGAATTTAATATCTAGCCTCAGTCTTCTCACTTACAAGATTAGAATGATAAACATTATTGGTGTTGGAGCTGCTGACATGACTATTAATTGGAGAGTACATAAAATAATATGTGGAAATTTATTAAATTTATTTTTATAAATACAACAAAGCCATGGATTTCTAGGAAAGATCAACTTTTTAGACCTAAGTTGTTCTTCTTGAACAGTAACATTAAAACCGACTGCAAGAGGCAGTTCCTACTACAGTCCTAGGATTTTTGCCTATGACAAGCTAAAGACAGACATTTTTGTAATGCTCTTCTGTTTTATAATTCCTCCCTACCATCACCCCCTAAATGGACAAGCACCATTATTATAGTATTGAACAGAGGTCTACTTGACTCCAAGAAATAAAAGTAATCTGTTAATGTATGGTAATTGTATATTCTTTCAGTGCTGCATTTTAAGTTAGGCTTCCATCTATCGTAGCCCTGGAGGAATTCAATTAATTCTCACACACTCTCTTGGATTAGTAGAGCACTTTGATAGTGTTGCATTAGCAGATGCAAATCATTGTCTGGATAAGGCAGGGAACTGAAAATTAAATAAGCAAATATGCATTGTTTGGAGAAGGTCACCCCCCAAAAGTGAAAAAACTTTGTAGATCCAGCCTCCTAGCAAAAATATCACAATGAATAGCTACTGAATAAGCATTTCATGGCACCAGACACTTGGAAAACCAGCATGTTATGTTTCCTTCCCACCCTTTCTCCATTCCCAGGGTTGGTTCACAACTTTTTCAAGCTATGTTGCATTAAAAACTAAGGTCTAGCCCTGGCTGGTGCGGCTCAGTGGATTGAGCACCAGCCCATGAACCAAAGGGTCGCCAGTGCAGGGCACATACCTGGGTTGCAGGACAGGTCCCTGATAGGGAGCGCATGAGATGCAACCACACACTGATGTTTTTCTCCCACTCTTTCTCCCTCCCTACCCTCTCTAAAAATGAATAAATAAAATCTTTACAAAAAAGAAAACTAAGGTCTCATTGACTTGAAACACACTGCTTTTCAACTTTAGCTTCCAGTCTAGGGCCAATATTTTTAGAGTGGCAAGCTGCCACCCTTTCTAATATTTTTTTTCCTCATTCACCTTTCTACACAGCTTGTTATATTGGGTTCTATGCATATAGGATGCATGAGATCTTAGAGCTTCTCGAGAACATAGACCTCCCTCACATCTCCATTTTGCAAATGACAAGTGAGAGAGAACTTAACTGAAATGTCTTTTTGCCAGACTCTGTTAAAGGATTTGCCAGAGGAGGCTTTCAGTCCAGGTACAATCTCCTTAGAGAAAACTGTCAACATAGAAGAGGAGCCTCAGCGGTATTTTCAGGATGTAAATATTAGCCTAATAATTAGCTCTACCAAGTGTTGAATTTTTGTTTTTAATTCTTGTCAAAATATCAAGTCCCAAATTCTTAAAGCATTTGGTGATATAGTTGATCCTAGGTGCCTAGTAGTTTTCAGGAAGAATTTTTATATATTTTTATTCCTGGAAAGTGCAGTCATTATTCAGTAGCAACCTATTTCCTTAAAAAAAAAATCATAATTTATTATTTAAACTTGAGCAGTGTGTCTAAAAACAGTCCATTACATAGTAACTGAATGTTGGATGGGCTTGATTCCCTTGTTCTAGATGTGAGTCTCATGTCTATCGCCTCGGACACATTGTTCAAACATTTGTTACTGTTGATAAAAGGGAAGTGGCACAGTTGATGTGTTTTTTGATTCATTAACCCAGATTTCTCCATTTTGAATTTTGGAAAAACTTTTGTGTATGTTGGTAGCTGAGTGAGGCCCATAGCCAAAAGCCTTTTTAATAGTTCTTAAATGCTGCTAACTGCTAAATTAAAACTTGAAGAGTGGGCTTTTCCTGTGCTATAGAAGAGATTTATCATGGGCTCAGAAACCAATCCCATGGACATGTAGATTCATTGCTTCCCAGTGGCTGTAACCTGAGGACTTCATCTAAACTACAATAATTTGATGTCAGGGAGGAATAGGATCTTTATCAACAAAGTGCTGCCAGAACCCCAACTGTTTTTAGAGTAGCTGTAATAGATGAATAATGTTACAACCAACTGAGCAAAAGCCTTTTTGCTCAAAAGGATTTTCACTCATGTTGGTGGTATTCCATATCCATGTGTTCATCTCGAAGCACAGTAGTTTCCATCTGACTTTCATTACTTTTCTTGAGAGGATCAGTTTTACAACTGGAATCAGAAAAGCAGTCAAAGTAATTGAAAGTGGCAATCAGTGAAATATAACAATTTTAGCTTGGGAACATATGTTTCATTCTAAGGAAAATATTTTTTTCCATGAATCCAGGACCCACGTTTTCCCAGGGCAACAGAAGGAGCCCAAAGGAGCCATGCCCTAACGCTGCCTCCCACGCCATGGCACTGTTCCTCCAGAGACTGGCAGCGCGTTACCTCCCAAAGAGATCTGTTCCCTTTTTGATTCCGTCAGTTTGAAAATGCTTTATTATATTGGAGATAAAATCTCTATCTCTGTAGTCACATCCTTTAGAATTGAAAAACTTGGGTCTCAACAGAGTAAACCTGAACCTCTCTTCAGATACACATGGGTAGTTTTACCTTTTTGGTGCCAAGTTGTACTATATACCCGTGTTCCTTTCTTACATGGAATAGCTTTCACTTGCTTAATCATTCTGGCTACTCTCCCTGGAAGAAGCTCAGACTTGCCTATATTTCTCTTAAAGGCTTTCAATCAGAATATCTGCATTAAATTATAGTTCTTCCACTTACTAAATTTTGGAACTGGGGGAAATTATTTACTCTTCTGTCACTAAGAATAGCAAAGGTGAATGAAAGAGACATGGTCTAGAGGTCGAAACAGTCAATAAACAAGTTAACAAACATAGTTACAGTCTGTACTATGTAATGTACGGAACTGCCAAGGGAAACCTGAGGTCCCAGGGTTCTGAAGGGCAGGCCTTCTGAGATGGGGGTGAATGTTTTACAATGGAAAGGAGACAGAGTCATCCAGGATGTGAGATGGCACGAAGGTAGAAGAGCATTGTTTTCCAATAACTAAAGCAGAATCTAGAGTTTAGACATTTAGAAGGTGAGTGGAACGAGATGAGTCTGGAGAAGGGCTGAGCTTTGTAGCCATTGTTGAGAGTTTGGGTTTTATTTGAAGTGTAAGGGGAAGCCATTGTTCAGTCTGAAGAAGAGATGTTACAGTGTCTGAAATAATGATTTTTTAAAAGTGCTCTCCTGCTAGATGGAGAACAGTGCTAATGATAAGAGTAGAAGCAGGACAACCAATGAGGAAACAGCTGTCATAAGAGAGGTTCTTGTGATACAACAATTCCTGAGGTTTAAACAAGAAGCAATACTTCCCAGAAGTTAAGTCAAAGTCATAGCAGACCGACTGCCTATGATTTTACCGGACTCCACCAACTGGAGCAAGTTTTTCAGTCTCTGTGCATCTCAGTTTTCCCTTTTGTGAAAGGAAGATCGTCATAGGACTTACTTCATACAGTTCTTGTAAGGATTAAATGAGTCACATGTTGGCAAAATCTGCAAAGACTTTTTCACTACCATGACATGCTATATCACATTTTTCAGACTCGGGCATTATTTTACTTAGTTTTTGTCTGGGAATGGGGAAGAGAATGAGTGAGGACGATGACCCGATGATTGTTTATTCTCTTTTGCAAGCCACATTTTGTTGATGCAGTGGAGAAGGACAATGTGAGAGAAGGCATTCTATGGACAGTTACTCTTTTTTTGGTAGTCCACCTTGTCATTTTGTAAATGACCTCAAACTTTGCATTTCTTTACATATATGTTACCTGTTTTGAATCTTGCTTAAAACCCAAATCCTGTAAAATCACTGTAACTCCTCTAGTGTAGTGTGGAACAGTAATGTCATAATGCCATTAGGCTGTGTCCTGGGACACCTCTTCTTGTGATATGTTCACCTAGTTGAGCAATACTTCTGTTTTACAGGCATCCCAGGAAGTGACTATGTGAATGCCAACTACATAGATGGTTATAGGAAACAAAATGCCTATATTGCAACACAGGGATCTCTCCCAGAAACATTTGGAGACTTTTGGAGAATGATTTGGGAACAACGGAGTGCCACGGTTGTCATGATGACAAAACTAGAAGAACGATCCAGGGTAAGAATAAGCATCTCTTCCCTCTTAAAGTATTCCCTCAGATAGTCCCCATGGTGCATATTTTATTCTGTTCAGAATCTAACCTTAAGGTTTGACCTTCTAACGGACATTAATTATGAATGGGCATCAACAACTCCGATTAAACCATTCTTCAACACTGCTGAGTCTTTCAAAAGTGAGATTCTCTCATGATACCATGTATGTGATCACTAAAGCAAACAAAAAAGTAATACTCAAAGAAGAAACACCCTTTTCAAAAATATTGAATAATAACACACAGACTTTTGGGGAGAATTTCACCAATATCTGCTTCCCAGTATTTTCCACCTTTTCTTTCTCACAGTCTGCAGTGTGAGATTTAAAATTCTGTGACACAGGCTCTTTTTGAAATTATTCAAATTAGCACAAATTAAGTCGGTGCAGCCAGAAAAATCATGTGGTTTAATACACGGCTGAGAAAACACATAAATGTGTAGAGGGTATTTTGCTAGTTTAGCCTTCTCCTAAATGAATAGATTTTAATAATGGAGTCATTGCTTATTAGAGTCTAAGAAAGGAGTTTTATTCATCATATGGGTCTAATGTTACGGTGCATGGCACGTAAGTTAAATGCTGCTGATTTGCAAAACTAAAACGTAGTGGGTAAGCCATAATCCCAAGAAAATGTGCAGATATTGTAACCAGTTAATGAAAAACAATCTTTAACCTTGAGAATTTAATGAAGGAGTTTCTGAAAAATCACTAAAGATGACACACACTCTAACAGAAGAGTGGGATATTCAGGGCGGAGTTTAAAACCACGGCGAGTCGACTTGCATCGTGGTCACAATAGCTCAAACAGGATATTTAGAAGGAAGCCAAAGCCCAAGTCCCCATCTGCTGAGTGACAGTTGAGGTTTTTCTAAGCTCAATTCATGGCAGTTTTTCTTAGTCCAGGTGTGTATTTGAGGGAAGAGTCAAAAGCTGCCAAGAGGATTTATAAGGGAAAAGCTCACACTTAGGAAAATACGAAGAGTCCCAGCTGTTAACTTACAGATAAGAAGTTGAGAATGAAAAAGATGTGGTTCACAACTGATTTTGCAAACCTAAAAAAGCAATCAGATCTTTTTAAAACCCGTGAATTCTATGGACACATTGAAATATTGTCTGAAATGAAATTTAGATAAAAGCTGTTATGACTATGAGGACAATATCTTTACATACTTGTTATTGATTTGCACTTAGGGTAATCCCTATATAACAAGCCAGTTCTTTAAAAACAACCCCCAACCCAATGATTCTTGAATATACCTGTTAATAATTATAAAAATGTCTAATATGTATTAGGTGTATTGATACTTTACAACAACCCTGTGAGATAAATACTACTATGATCTCTACTTTACATATGAGTAAACCAAAGGTAGAACATTCCAGAAAGTCACCCAAGGTCATTCAGCTACCAGTGCAGAGTTAGGAATTGCAGACAGACAGTCTGAATCCAGAACACATGTGCTTAACCATCAGTCCATACTTCCATGAAGCTGAGACAGCTGAAGTGTTATATTTTGGCATGCATGTAAATCCAACCAACCCGGATCACTCTGCCTGGAGATACTGGCTGGTAACAAGCAGTCATTTGCAGAAGCTGTTTTCAGTAAAACACACATTTTATCTTGACACTGCAGGCCTTCATTAAACCATGCACAGAAACTTGTTTTGAAATAACCAAATGAAATTCTGCCCCCTTTCTCCCTAATTGCTTCTAATAATAAAGTTAGTTCTAACTGGCCCCACTGCCACCGCAACATCTGATGGTAATGAGCAGCTCTTGGCGGAAGGCACTGTGGCTTAAATACCTGCAGTTTATCTTTACGTTGCAGGCTACCTTTTTTTTTCCCCGCCTCAGACAGAGAACTTATTTGGAAGTTGCTAAAGGAACCTCTGTTCCCTCCCTTCATTAATTACTCTTTGCTCTTGCAAGTTAGCTTTCTCTTTGTTAAATGGCCTAAAGGAGGCCAATTAAAATGCTGTCTGGTGATTTTTATTCTGCGGTGATTCAGCCAGTGCGCGAACTGGTGGTGACCTGCATAAGCCAATACTGAGGAGTCTCAGCCACTATCAATCTGACCATATAAATGAGCCCTGACCCCCAAGGCCCAAAGCCCTTTATTCCCCAGTCTGGAACACTTGAGAATAAATGACCAAATGCAGCAGAGAGATCTAACGGAGCACTGGTGCCTCAAATGATCTCACCTATTCTTCTATCTTCCTCCTTCACATCCACCCACCTCGCCTTTTTTTTCCCCTATGTGATGGCTCCTTAACCTAAAGTCTTGGGGAGAAACGGCAAGGCATTCCTGGATTCTCAAACAAGACTTTGGATTGAGTTTTGCTACAAAAACAGTGTTATAAATAGTGGTTACTTGTTACTGAAACATATAGCTCTGTACTTTAGGAACTTTGTGGGTTATGTGGGCTGACCTGGAGACTCAATGAATTCTCAATTCCCAGCAGCCACCTTCAAAGCAGACATTTGAACTAGCTTTGGCTTTAGTTAGGAATTGCCTGTAGTCTCCCTCATAAATGGAGGTGGTCCACGTAGTTCAAATGAATCAGTTCTCTAAGGGCTGAAACCTAAAAGTTCATTATTTTGATTAAGGCTCAGGTTCTTGAAATAATATTCATCTCCTTGGTATAGGGGGGAAAAGTGTATGTGTGTATGTATGTGTGTGTGTGTGTGTGTGTGTGTATAAACACTTCAAGTATTAGATGTATATAGGAGTACCTGTTGACTGAAGAATTGGTTGGGGAAGAGAGAAGAAAAGAAGAGGGAAGAAAGGGTACCAGGATATCACACAAGACTCTGGGGACATCGTCATTGGAGAGAAGCTACATGTCATAATTCCATGTAGGGGTGTCTCACAGTCAAATGCCTAGGTTTAGATTCTTACTCTAAAGCTCACTTGCTATGTTAGAATGAGCAAGTCACTGGATCCCTCAAAATCTCATTTCCCCTTTTTGCTTACATGGAAAGGTTATTGTGGATATTGAATGAGATAAGGAATGTGACAAGGTGGCTCAATGAATCTTAACTACTGTTGTTTGGCTTGAGAGAGAGAAGTTAGAGGCTTTACCATTACAACTTTACTTCCCCTAAAGCTGTCTTCCAAATAATTCAATTTTTTGTTTCCAAATGAAATGAGTTTGCTTCTCTGAGGTTACAGGGAATCCTGGCCAAATTCGTAGTCACTGCACATGGCAAATCCTGCCCACTGTCCCAGTGTAGCACATCCATGCATTATGGTCTAGAGGAGAGTGTAGCTGAGAACTGTTGCGGGGAGGTAGCACTTGCCTTCCCCCAGGGCAGAATCTCTGGAACGGAGAGACTGATGCAGAAACTCATTTATCAGTCTGTAAACAGACCTTGGCCATTCTGGCTGCTACTTCTACTGCAGCCATATCTTGAAGGAATACAATATGAAAATAGTGAGTGATATCGACATGAGTTACATGTGGTAATAATTGTCAGTAAAGTTTGTGTATTCTTGATACCGCTTTTCTTTCTTGGCTCCATTTTGCACTCTCTGTCCCTATTCTTATGTATTTGATGATGCTAGGGAATTATCTCTACTTAAAACCTGTCTCCTGTTTTTTCCAACTTTCTGTTTTGCCTAGGCCTGACTCACTGTTACCATGTCACTCTGGCCTGCTCTTGAAAAAGCAGCTGGGTTCATTAGCAGGTGTTAGAAATTTAATTGGCCTTTTGATAGAGAACTGACCATTCTTAGGTTTGAATGGCTAAAGAAGGTCTTACTCATGTGAGGTACGACTTAGGACTTCAGCCGGTCATTTGAAAACCTGAGTTCTTTGATTTTCAGATACAATTACTCCCTCTCAAATGTGGCCTTGAAACGATATCAAACCTGAGAAGATTATTTGTATAGTCTATACACTCCGTTTTCAGCCCCAAAGAGGAAATGTGCATGTTGAATGTTTTCTGGGAGTTTCGTTCAGATACATAAAGAAAGAAAACAAAATGTAAGGCTAAAATCCAGAGATTTTGAATGTAAACTATGATTGCTGCCTGAAACACACAGATCAATTTAAAGCCTTGTAAAATGTACTGTGACATGAGATACTGTTAGTGGGTTTTATTCCACAGTTTCCATCTTTTTTGCCAAATCCTCTCAAGTTCTGCGTAGTTCATTGATTCTGTAGAAAATCATTCTTGTGCCCTAGAATGTGGTTTCTAATTGTTTCCATGTTTCATAACATGCCAATAAGCACATGAATTGGTTTGGGTGACCACATGTAGGGAGGAAAAAGTTCGGAAAAAATGAAACACTGGTAGGAGAGTAAAATATATACAGCTGGGATTTCCACTCCAAGGGTGTTATTTGTGGGCACCAGGGACACATGGTTGGCAGCCTCAGTTGAAGAATTGGAGTTTCCAAGGCAGGATTTGCCAAGGTGATTCCTGGCCCAGGAAGCTCTATTGTTTTGTTGATTGTCCACTTCTTTTCCTTCATTTATCTGCTTTTGACTATTTCTCGTCTACTTTGTTTCCCATCTTGAGGTGCACAAGACAGAGGGAATGGGTAAACCTCATGGTTGGCAAATTCTTGAGCAGCCTTGTTTAGTGTTAGAAGCTGAAATGGCTTAACAAAGGTTGAGGGATATTTGGCTTTCTCTAGTCCTCACCTTCTCACTGGCCTGCCTTCAATAACTGCCTACAGTTGACGCTCATTGTTGATCCTGTTGTCTTGCAAGCTTTATAGCAGGAGTTCATTCACTTAAAGAGCTGTGATTGTGGCGGTACTTAGTGCTATAAATGTTGAGGATGGTGAGTGGAATTTTGACAGTCAACAAATGGGACGTGATTCATGATTTGAATTGTCATCTACTGTAAGTCACGCTGATGTGTAGTAAAAGCATAGAGAGAGAAGTGAGGAATTCTGTTCTTGATTTCCAAACTCTCTAAGTCCTGTTTTGTGTTTCCAGATAGAGAATCATGAAAACCTGTTGACGGCATCCATTGGTAGAGCAGAGCAAATGTTTTGTGCATCATGACTTTTGTTTATCTTAGGCCAGAGAACAACAAAAGTCCTGCTCCACTGATTTTGTGTGTGTGTGCATGCTAACAAATGGAGTTTAGATGCTCTGAAGGCCAAAGGGACCCGTCTGCTGTGAACTACGCTGTGGTAATAGTTTAGGGAATTAGAGTATAGGGACTTGGCATTTGGCCAGAGGAACACTTCTGACCTAATGACCATTTGCTCTTCCCATGTCCTCCCTAGTCTTTGAATGTCGTCTTAGTAAATTTCCCCCAACTGACGGTGAAGGTAGGATAGAGACACACATTTGGCTCTATGGCCAAGAGAGCAGTTGCAGGCAAAAAGCAGCAAAAATAAATAAGTAAATAAAGGAGAATCTGGTCAAACGTTTTCTTGTTTTCCTGAGATTCCTTACAGATTGTGAGGTCATTTTGGGTTAAACATGGAAGATTATAAATGGGACTGTTATTGTTTTCATTGCCGTTATCGGTTTTGGAAGGCCCAGCCTTGGCCAGTGGCAGACTAATTCTTGGCCCCTCTGGTTTGTCAAGGTTCGGTAAGTTTAATGGAGAGCAAATGCTTTTCGAATGCCAGGTCTGTGTCCCCTTCCAAAAAGAACTGGAAGTGCCAAAGGCCTTGAACATTTAATTTCTCCAACTGTAGCCCGCAGCACTCCCTATCTGGGGCAACAGAAACTGGTTTTTCCTTAAGCAACAGTAGGAATGGCAGTACAAACATTTCCTTCAGAGTCTGTGTGATATATGGGATTGTTTTTGAAAGTGTTGGATACTTAATGTAAACAGGACACGGGCAAAATAAGAGTGATGCTCATGTTGGCAACTTAAAGGATGTTTGGGTCCTTATCTAGCAAGTTCCATACTTTGGTTTTCTCTTGTCAACAGACATAGTGTCAGATAAAAGAGAAAGAATCCCACCAGTTTCTCACTGTTTGTTAGCTTCCTGGATTTCCTACCTTCTTCCCCTGCCCCACCCCACCTCCTCTGTTTAGAATGGAAGCCTACAGGTTCTGGCTCAGAACATTCTTATTAAAGTGAATTGGAGCCATCATAGCTCCAAGGGAAGAGCTGGACCGGGAGAAAGTGATAAAACCTGGCTCCCGATCACTTTCTGCAAAGGCCCGCTCATCCTCTGAAGTCACGTTTATGGCGATCCCAGGCTGCATCAGGTCACTTTGAAGGTTTTGAGAAGTGTGGATTAGTCTCTATTCTCAGGCAAGGCTGTTGTTTAGCTGGTATGCATCAGTATGGTTGTACTGATTGTTAAAATAATAAAATGCTATATGCTGACTGGTATATAGAAATATCTTTTTATTGAAACTTTAATGATACTGCTCGGTGGCAGTGATTCAGGCATGTTGCTGGGCCACAGCAGCCACCAGGCAGACCAGGGCAGAAGAGGTGGCAGTGGGGCTCTGTGGGGCACCCAACCACTGCCAGGAAAGACTGGGGCCCAGGCACAGACCCTAAGGACCCAAGCCAAGTGGTGAGAGTTAATATCCAAGTGCCACCCAGCTACTGCAAAGGGGCACTTCATGCAGTTTTCCTCTGCTTACAACACATTTCCAGAAACTTGAGATACAGTGACCCTCAATTTAATGGGGGAAGTCATTGGAAAAGTTTAGTGCATCTTCTATCTTAACTTGTTGGCAGACACATTGCCTTAGTCTGTTCGGGCTGCTCTAGCAGAATACTGTAGACTAAGTGATTTATAAACAACAGAAATTTCTTCCTCACAGTTCCAAAGGCTGGGAAGTTTAAGATCAAGGTGCTGGCCGATTCGGTGTTTGCTGAGGATCAGCTTCCTGGTTCCTAGACAGCTGTCTACTTACTATGTCCATGTGTGGTGAAAAGAAAGGGGCAAGAGAGCTCTCTGGGGTCTCCCTGTTGAGGCTCTAATCCTATGCCATGAGAACCTCACTCTTTTGACTGAACTTCTCAAAGTGCGAACATCTCCTGTTACCATCACATAGGGGATTAGGTTTCAACGTATGAATTTGAGGGGATACAAACATTCAGTATGTAGCACGAGTAAAACAGAAAGGATTATCATTTTTTAAATTAGTAAATGGTTTGGAAAGTGTTGGAATGGCTCAATGAACCAATAAGCTGTTTTATGATACATAATTTGGTTTATTTAGAGAATAATATTTTTCAACTTTATAGTTTTATGTATGAAAAGCTGTTTTTTTGCTGGTAGTCAAATTCTTTAATATCACTCTCATGTCAGATATTCCATTGCCCTTGATTTTCCACTACATTTTGTTTAGCGAAGAGCGAATGAAAAGGGGAAATACATAAAACAGACAGTGTTGCTGTTTGGGAATAGATATGGTTAAATATCAGTTTAGTGCAGAAAATAGTCTTATTGTTAAAAGAGAACAGAATCATCGAGATGATCTCTGTCCTTACTGTGAAAAATAAAATATTAAAGCTGGTCCTAAACTTCCAAAAGAGATATTATAACCTATAGAAATAAACAGTTCAGCATGTAATTTTTTCTGTCCACTAACATATATCTTAACATTTACTTAAAACTTTCTTTTATTGCGTGCACCCTTATTAAATAGGAACTGATAAGTATGCATTAAAATTTCCTTACTCCCAGTAACATCTGTGACTCACGTTATCTAATGTTAGCATACTTCTGTCACAGGAGAGTCCTGTGCCCAAACTTCCTAGATACTGATTTCCAGTCACTTTCAGCAGCCATTAGGGTTTCCCACATATCATTCATTGTCTCTTCTATGTCCTTCTTTGGCAAAATAATCTGGTCCTAGGCAGGCTTTTCAAAGTACCATGTGGCAAATGCGTTTGGTATCAGTGATGCTGGAACCCTTTGGAGGTCTCGGTTTATTACATCTGGAATCTGGGTGCTTTGCCACACTGCCACATTCAATAAGTCTTTATTACACTGAAATGAGGAGGTTTTATTTTCACATCCTTTTAGGCCATTTAAAAATAAGCCAACCTAGACCACAGTATAGTTGCTTATGATGTTGGCTTCCAGTCGTTGTGTGCCTGTGGACGTGCCAGGTACTTCCAAGATAAGCCACGTGGGAAAAAAAAAAATGGAACCAGAAGGAATGCGTTTTCCTAAAGCATAGTCAGCAGACTGACCGGATCAAATCCTACCAGATATTTCCCAGCACAAGTTTTTCTTTTGAATGCACTTAAATACGCTTTATCACTTCATCACCTTGTTTTTGATGGGTTGTCATGAAAGAGGTAAAATTAATTAATTTCATAATATATATTTAGCCATGGTCAACCTGTTCTTTCCATCATTATGAAGAGAGGAAAGTTTACCATATAAGGATGATCACTCTAAGATGATAAAAAGATTTCTTCCCAAAATTCAGCCAGAAATCTGAACTGCCTCAAGTCATTCAAGCCTCAAAGAATGTTACCAGGTGATGCTTCAAAACCACAGCCTGGATAGCAGATTCGGCTCGTCTCCTTTCCCACCTGAGACTCTGACACATTCTTCTCTTTCAGCAGACTAGGGCCCAGGTTAATTAAGGGAGTTGCTTGGACTCTCACAACTACCTATTTGAAAAATCAGGAGATGTAAACACATCTATATGGTCAACAAGGCTGATGGATAAGGACAGAGTCTGCATCTCATTTCACTTTAGTGTCCCCCATACCTGCTGACACCTTGCCTTCCACCTAGAATCTCCTAAGTGCATATCTGCTGAGAGTAATACCATGTGCCTTTTCTCTTAGACTGACATAGGTAGTTTATAACAACAACCGCAAAAAAAAATCGAAAACATAACCTAACTGATCATTAATAACAGCAGTGGCCTGTTGAATGCCCACTTGGTCTGGCCATTGGGTTCCGTTTCATGATTTTGGAGTCTCACAATAACACTGGTGGGCCAGAGATGTTGTTCCCCTTTGACAGATGAGGCCAGTGGATTTGGTTCCTGGAAATAGAAAATCAGTTTACTGGTCATCCAGTGATGCTGCCAGACTTCCCATGAACCAGTCCTGAAGGCCAATTATGGTCACATCTGAATCAAATAGGAAAAATCAAAGTCAGTGTTCATATTCAGGAGCTCTTGCCTTCTTGTTCTTATAAACTCAAAGGGGAGCCTCCTATACCTCTCAACTCACACTCAGTTCTAAGCGTGAAGCCTAACAAGTACTCACTAACCCTCTCTGGAAATACCTTCTGAGATTTTCTCTCAGGGTCAGGGGGAAATGGGACGAGGCACTGTTGTCAAAGAAACATTTCAAAAGAGAAAAATGGAGCAAGTTCATTTGCATTAGCTAATTAGGAAAAAAATCATTTTTATCGTTCTCTTATGTCTCTTCTCCCTGCACCTTCAACTTGCTCTCTAATGTTGAAATCAGATATTTTTGGTTTAGTGAATGGCTGAAAATGAAAGACTTAAAAAAAAATTTGTCAATAAATCTAAGCCCTTAAATTTGGCCCTCAGAAATTACATAAAACCTGTGCAGGCTACTCAAAGAATGAGGTCAAGAAAATAAGTGCTGAGGTATTTACTGATGAAGGAAGGATGTGTAGCTGTAGCTGTCCAGCTAAGCTCAGGGAAACCTTCTAATCCTTCTGCTGAGACCATATGTGTGCATATGCACACGGGTTAGAATATTTGTTTTTTTCATAAACTCCCTTTGTGAAATATTTCCTGGGAGAAAACAGCAATGTTTAAATATATTTG
The DNA here is from genome assembly GCF_021234165.1 of Pteronotus mesoamericanus. NCBI lineage: Eukaryota > Metazoa > Chordata > Mammalia > Chiroptera > Mormoopidae > Pteronotus > Pteronotus mesoamericanus. The sequence goes on along the minus strand of NW_026555245.1, from coordinate 23,990,817 downwards.
CTTTAAAAATTTGTTCCCACTTTTTGTAGTTGAGGTTCATTTTAGAATGTCTTTTTGGGTTTGTTTGTTTTTTTTTGGTTTTTTTTTTTTTGTAAAATGTAAGACTAAAGTACATTATTTCAATTGGGTACAAAAGCTTTTTCTTTTCTTTTAGCTAAAAATGTTCACATCATTTATTTCTTATAGTAATGTTTTGTGGCATGTTTTTTTCCCTAAGCCAATAATAGTTGCTCTTTTAAACTTATTACTAGAAGTATGAGAATAATTAGTATAATTTTAGTTTCTCCTACATCTTGAGTATGGAGTGGATTTTTAGATGAAAAGAAAGTCACTGAATAATAGAGCCATTTTTCCAGAGTCACTTAAAGGCTGGCTCATGGTTCTTTCCTTTATTTCCTTTGTCTTACCTCGCCAAAAGGTCTAAGGATAACCAATTCCCAGCTTTGAAATATGATTGCATTGAATTTGGTTCAGTGCATTAAACTAACCTCATAGACCATTTTGTTGCATTAACTTGCTCTTTTTGTTCCCACCATAGTGATATTTGTCCTTCTGGGATTTGATCTGTTGGTTTTGATTTGAAAGGGTTGCCATCCAGCTGAAACCATTAAATGATGAGTTTGAGCTTCTCTCTTGATTCTTTAACTTAACGCATTGCTGGCATCCTCTCAAATGTTGAAAATAAGAGGCCTCCAAAGTCACTTTTGTCCTTTGCAGCGAGACATCAACTTGACATCTATTTCATGGTTGAAAACAGAGCCTTTGGCTTAACTTTTACGGGATTTGGGTTTTTTTTTCTCCCTCGTCTGAATTATGGCTACTTAAGTAGTGTTGGCTCCATTCAGGTAAAGGCCATGGCAAAGTCTGTCCAGATATGGCTTGGGTTTTAATGGATGGTCAGACGACAGAAGTACTAAATCTTGATACCAGTACATTAGTGCTTAGAAAGGGTTTTCTTTCCTTGTGGTGTTTCTCTCTGAGTTAGAACATACGATAGAGTTATAACCCAGGGAAGACTATTTTGTGCATCTAGGAAGCATTGAAATATTTTTTATAAGTGCTAATGAGAAATATTTTTATAAATGAAAATGGACATATTTTCCATTTTACTGTCAACTGTTTTTTCCGTTTTTTATGAAATAGATAATGTTTGTGTCGTCTCACTATTGAAATAAAGGCACAGGAGTCAGTCCTTGTGAATTCAACCTCCGTGTTACTGTTTAACTGTGCATTTAAGTATTTTCCTTCTTTTTTCTTGTCTGTGAAATTTTAGAAGGTCCAGTGCCTACATGGAAGGAGACTTAAGTCCTTTGAGGAGCAGATGCTATATCTAGGAAACAGAAAATTGCAATATTGTTCACAGAGTGCTACTACTATTTATAGTCAACACAAAAGCAAATAATTATCTATTAATACTGTTCACTGGACCAAAAAATTCTAGTGTCTATGATAATAATGCCTCATTGTTTTGTTTATATCCAATGATTATAACTTTCACATCTTTATTTTTTAAGTAGAAGGTATGCTTCCTAATATTAGATATTACTCTATTTCTTTACCTAGAGAAATACATTCCAGTTGGTTTCAGTTAAGAATTACTCCTATTTTTCTTTTAATCTGAGATAGAAAGGGTAAATATACTATGATCTATGGCCTTACTAGAAAGTACAGTGTTCTGTGTGTCATTTTTCATTATGCTTTTTAATGCCCAAAGGACACATTCAGTAAATTTGAGGCTTATTGCAGACCTTGAATTATTCTTTGCTGCATGTTAAACTAATTGGGTTGAATACTTTTCATGTGCTTTTGTTCAGCTCCACATAGAAATTGTAGATTATTCATCTCAAATGAACAAATTTTAAATTATTTAAACTTTGCACTGCTAGTGTATGACCCTCTGAGACTTTTTTAAAAGAACAGACAGCTCTTTTTTTCCTAGACATTACAGATTTAATTTGTTTTGAATACCAGTACCATTTATCTTGTATGTTAAAAAATGCTATGTTGTTTATTATACTTTGATAGATTTACAAATTATTTCTACTTTCCTTTAAACAAGCATATGTGGAAATTGTGATAGCGCAAGATGAAATAGCTTGTGCCTTTTAAACCTTGATGGATGAATGCTAAGTATTTTACCATGTACTTTAAATGCCTACGTGTAATCTTCTTGATGCAATTCTTAATGTCTATCCCAGAACAAATTTGTGTTTTCTTTTCAAGTATTCTGAAGTTTCAAATACCTCTCTACTTATCTTACTCAGCAACAATCTGCAATTTATTTTTCTCCAGGAAAATTGAATCTGTTACTGCTTAGTATTCCTACCAGTTTGAAAAATGTGGTTTATATTGGCATCAGAGCAGTAATTTACATATATTGGGATAACAAGAATGCATGCCAGAAAAAGATCAACATGAAATGAAATGCAGAAAAGCTGTTTTTCTTCAACAGCATCTCAAAGTAAAGCTAATAGAGAAATTGATGAGCATCTGCCCTGAATGTATCACTTGTTTCTTGTAGGTGAAGTGTGACCAGTATTGGCCCAGTAGAGGCACAGAAACCCATGGTCTGGTCCAAGTGACCCTGCTCGATACTGTGGAGCTGGCCACGTATTGTGTTAGAACCTTTGCACTTTACAAGGTTTGCTTTTTATGTTTTTACCTCTTTCTTCCCCTTTCCATTATTGAAGAAAGCTTCTTTTGAGCAATCAGATATCTTGAGGCTTGACTTAAATCTTGATTCCACTGGCAGCAGTGAAGAATGAAATAATTCTTCCATTATTGCTCAGCCATTTTCTCTTTGTCGATTTATTAGTAAATATGGAACTCTCTCTGAATGGAAGTTTTGGCAAATGAAGAATAGATGAAGGAGAACTAGCTCTTTCTGTAAAATATAACAGGAGTACTCATGATAGTTACACCTAAAAAATGTAATGTTTCTCCCCCCGGAATTTTATCTTCCTGAGCAAATATTTGTCATTTACAAATAGCTTGAGGTTTGTATCTCCAGATTGTGTGTCTTCCCAAAGGATATCGGTGGTGGCGGGAGAGCTTAAGATAGCACATTGTCATGTTACCTCTTCAATGTTATCATTCCTCATTACAACCTGAAGCTAGGAAAACAGAATTTCAGCCAGTGTTTCTACTTTGCAGAACGGTTCAAGCGAGAAGAGAGAAGTGAGACAATTCCAGTTCACCGCCTGGCCTGATCATGGTGTTCCAGAACACCCAACCCCCTTTCTAGCTTTCCTACGGAGAGTCAAAACCTGTAACCCTCCTGACGCAGGCCCGATGGTTGTGCACTGCAGGTAAGAACCACTGAGAGCATTTGTTTTTCTCACAGTCAGAAGTTTGGTGCGGAAACAGAAAGCTAATGTGATTCCTCATTAGATATGCTCTTTCCAATTTCTTGATACTCTGGGATAGTAAATAACTTCATAAATAATACAGGTGGTCTTTTTTGGTTAAATTAGGCTTGTATACCAACAGTAACAGGAAGGATTTGATATAGATGCATATACCTTATGCTGCTGTTTTATCTCTGGAGCAAAAATAAATAGATAAACACAAAAATTAAGCGTGCACATGGTCTTAAATATATAAACATGAAATCGAAAAGAACTGAGCCTCAATTTCAAATTACAACTGAGTGGAGGAATATTCTTGCATGTGCACAGGTGACAGTTGTTCAACAGGGTCTTGTGGGTGGGGCTGATAAAACCTTTTTACTATTTATAAGGGAAAATGCTGAGCTAAATAATATTGTAAATATGTAAGTTGCAGAGAAAATTTCTTCTTAAACATGTCTTCCGCATATTAGAATTATCAAGTCACATATAGAGAGCTCTGACTAAGAGTCTCTATGTCACCACTGAGAAATATGTTCATGCATTTTCAACATTAAACTGATTCCTTCCAGTCTCCTGAGCTCCTCTCAAGTATCATTACTAACAGAGTACAAAAGATATCTAGCCACATTCTATTTATTACTATCTAAATGTATAGTTTGTGTAACTTCACAATAGTTCTTTGTAAACTGAGTAAACCAAATAAGAGAGAATATGGCTTCTTGCACAGAAAAATAAACTTGCAGTGTCAAAGTATATTAAAAAGGAAAGGAAGTATCTATCATAAACCCACTTCTGTGACGACATCATAGCATAACTCTCTACTTTTACAAAAAGATGGGGACAGTGGGTAGACCAGAATAAAAGCGCTAAGATTCACATGACTGACCCATGCTGCAGTGGTCGTGGCTTAACAATGGGCTGCCAATTCTAAGCAAGATAATGTGGCAGTTCTCTCTTCTCGCAGTTGCTTTTCCCAACAAAAACAAATAATAACATTGCCTTGTATGTATGGTCTTTTACAAATTTCAAACCGCTCCCCCATGAAGAGTCAAGAGACAGAAGAATATGAGAGAGACTACAGGGTTTGGTGCAAGCACTGGTATCTACAAAGGCAGAGAAGGTACAGTCAGTGTCGCCTTCTAATCACATTTTTGCTCCACTGTAACCAGGACAGGGACCTTTGAGGGCCTGCTACTGTGTTGCAGATTTTTGCATGATTCTGAAATACTAGAAATTATTTTTATTAATTTGAGCAAGTGTTTTTGCATCATGAAAGCATATTCCTCGTTCTCCTGCCTGTTGATTTCAGCAGGCACTAGTTTGACCAGTCTGTATTCTCTGTTACACATCTTTGCAGGACTCCAGGAGACATTGTGCCTGTTTTCATGGTGTCCCTGCCTGGCACGAGCTTAACCTCATTATGAAAATCCCACATGGAATGTTTTCAGATGGGCACAGGATAAGGAAACAGGAAGTTTGAGCTCATTGAAGAAACACTGCCCTACATGCCAAATGGCAAAAATACAGTTCACAGCAGATGTGTGTGTATGAGATATATATACACATACATGTATACATATATAAATATTTATGTATATAAAATATATATACACATAAACATGTATGTATTTATAGATATAAAATAATAAGAACAAAATTTAGGAAAACCTAACTTAGAAGTCTTTACTGAAAAATAGCATTATGATATTTCATTGCATTTTGAAATACAGCATATTTTCTCTCAAAATGTGCTTCTCATTTCTGTATGTTAAAGTGAGGTCCTAGAAAACTAAGATGATAGGTAGGTCAGTAGGTAGGTAGGTAGAGACAGATAATTTTTTAAATGCAGTTTATTCTTTGTTGATGATAAGCAAAATATAAAGCTTCATGCTAGGTACTTGTAGAGGCCCAAAAATAAGTTTTCAAGCAAGTGAGAAAGATAAAATAGATAGCTAATGCCTTTTTTTGAGAAAATACACACACGCACGCACGCACGCACGCACACACGTACCCCCAATGTTATGTTAAATCCCCTGGACTCAGCTCTGAGAGCTATAAATGACTCAGGAGAAATAAGGAGAGCTAATAGCTGTTGACATTGGGAAGTGCTGTGCCTGAGGCTCTGGAGAAGCTGGTACGGAGGAAAACAGAAGATTTGATGGCAGAAATTTGTTAACTATAAAATAATGAGGGAAAGAAGCAGCGTAAACTGAGCTCTGGGGAATGATCTGTGTTCACCCATAGGTAACCTCACATGTCTGGTGGGAAATCTTGGCCTCTGTTTAGGAGAGATCACCTCCACGTTGCCAACATCTGAACCATCATGCATCTTTGATTTGGACACCAGTGTGTTAAAACTCAAGAGCCTAATTTTTCTGACGGGGTGGCAAATTCAAGTCATTCCAAATAACAACTGCTTATGTGGCCTCCCCGAAATGCTGGTTTAGAAATCATCCCTGCGCAGGAAGGAACTATGCAGAAAGTGACTCTAGCCAAGTCACAAAGACATACTGATTGTAGTTGGCATGATCATGGCATAAATAATCACACAAAAGAGTCTAAAATATAAACACTATTTTATGTTGTGATGTTTCTCATGATGGACTTGAATTTTTTTCTCTTTACTGAGGAAGTAGTGACAAACTTAAAGTAAACTCAAACCTTTTGCCAAAGAGATCCTGTGAGAATGGAGGAGGTTTCAGAAGTCTGGTGGTAGACCAAAATAAGAAGGTGAGCAGAAAAAGAGGAAATTCATGTTCCTTCAATAGCTTTGTCCAGTTAGAAATGTTCCAGGACAAAAAAGTCATTATAAATGGAAGAATGGAAGAAATTCTAACAGTAAATAATAAAGCATTATAGGGATAGACTAATGCAATAAGCATAGGCTAGATCTAGGAAGGTCACAGAGAAGGATATGGCCTACCCCATTTCTAAAAGAAAGAAAGTTGGATTCAACAGGTATAGGAGGAAAGACCAACTCTAACTGTCAGCCAGTGCATGCCAAACATATAATCTCAACATTAATTAAGTATGTACACTTTGGAGAAATAGACTGACTGGGTAAAACTCTGGCATATTCACTTATTGGCTCTGTGCCTTTTGGAGAGTTATTTCATATCTGTTAGATTCTGTTTCTTCACAGAAAGAGTAAGACTATTCATAACAGTAAGAATTTTATAAAGATTAAATGAAATGATACACATGAAGCACTTAGGATAGTACATAGTATATAGAAGTATGCTAACATTAAATCATTAGTGTATTAATTAATGAGTGAGTTTTAAGAGCTCTATATACATATTTACAGCTCTGAGAGAAAAATTCAACATGAACTTAGATCATCTGTATTACTTGGACCGTCTATCCTATGAATAACCAGATGTATATAAATATCCACATACTTAACGGGTTTTTTAAATTTAGATATTTTTCATCAAGCAGACTTTTCCTAGTGAAAGAGAACATTTTAATACTATAAGTTAGAATCATTTAAATAATAAATCTACTCTGATGAAGACCTGAGAAATCATTGAACTCTTAAAATGATGCTGTTAAAGATACAGAGAAATTAATGCTGTGGTACTAGATGCCTTCAAGATAAAGTTGGAACTCCACGTTGTGTTCATGGCCCTTTATAACCTGCACTGACCTCACGCGTTGTGTCTAATTGTTCACCCTTTCAGCCACCTGCTGAACATTCTAAGCCCTTTCATCTCTGGCTCTCAGCAATTGATATTCATCCACTCTAGAATCTTAGCTATTCTTCTTCTCCATCTGATGATGGAGATAGAACCCTGTTTCATAATCCAATTGAAGTAGTACTTCCCATGTGTATTGCAAAGGTTGCAAACTGGCCTTAGATGGTTTTGTTACTATATGTGCTCATTTATTTTAAATAAATTGAACTTGAATGCCTTTAACTGGAATACACTATCCAATTTTCCAAACCCTCACCACTCCCTCTTGTCTTGCATAAAGCTCAGCTCATTCATTTACAATGAAGGAACTGCTTCATGTGTAGACATTTGAGGCGAAATCCTGGAGAAGCCTTTAAAGCTCATTTCTTGTTCCTCTTCCCACAGGAAAAAATTAAACACTCTCTTCTCTGAGCTCTCTCATAAAGTATTATATTCACATTAATGTATTTAACTATGTGTACAGATCACATATGTCTTGAAATCTTAAAGGGTGTGGATTATGGATTATACACATTGGTACCACCACTCTCACATTGTAGTACGTGTTCAGTAACTGCTTGCTGAAGTTTGTCAAATTCTATATGACACTTCAGGAATTTTTAAAGAAACAGGAAGATCATTTCAAGGCTAGACTATTTTTTTTCCTGGTTTTTTTTTTAACATGAGACTATACTTGTATCTCTTTATATTGGAGTATTTTTAAGAAAAGTTAATTATTTTAAATTGTCTTTATCTTTTTTATACCTATTTCTGAATTCCTCCTTCTGCTACTCTTTTATGTTCTTCCTCCACGTGTCTGCTATTCCATGATTAAGTATAGATATAGCTCCCTGTTTTTTAGCCATAATAAAAGTTGAAAATGTTGAACTTATAACATCAAATATACTCTCTTCTCAGCTCGGGAAGCCCTCTCACGAGTATTTTACATGTGTTACTGACTTTCCCCCAAACATCTTCAGAGGCAGGAACCTTACCTCCCATTTCACACAAGGAAAAAAAAAGAGGCCAAGAAAATTCATCTTAATTGCCTGAGCTGATGTCACTAGTGGTGACAAAGCCATTATGTGCCCCCGGTCACCTGGCCTTTACAGAAGGCACTTTACTTTTAAGGCTACCCTGGTGACCTGGTCAGAAGGAGACACTCCTTCCTTTCTGACCCGACATCACATTGCCGGATTCCAGCCTTCATTCTACTTTCTGTATTAGAGGTCATTGCTAGCATGTGTCTCTTTGACCTCTTAATTATTTTAACATAATCACAATAACTACCAATTTCTGAACCATTACTATTTTCTAAGTATCACTAAACACTTTCAGTTATACTCATTAATCCACAAAACAATATATTTTACTTGTGAGGCACAATTAAGCATAGGGAGGTCATAGGTGATTTGCTCAAGGTCAGACAGCTCATAAATTTAGGCCGATTTCAAACCTCATGACTTGTTTTCCCACCATTATATCCAGTTCTGACTTTTTGCTGCAGAAACCAACTAGCTCCTTACTACATAGTCGTTGACTAAAGTGTTATCCAAAGGATATGTACCATTGCCTCATCACCGGTATCTGTGTAATACATGACTAGAGACAAACAATATTTCTTTTCCTTACTTATAAAATTTGATTTTGAAAGAGAGGAAGGGAGACAACTTTCAAGCTATTTACTAAGCTTAAGTTTTATAGAGGTCATGTATTACATTTTCCCATATTATTTCAGCCTTCCTCTTATCAAATAAAGAAATTTTATTCCCCTTTCTCCCTTTTGAGCCTAGGTGTTAGGTTGTTCTATAGAAGAACTTGTGTTTTATATGCTACTAGTACCAAAGGGGTATGACAACTGAAGAACGAACACTGTATTTTGCTGTGTAAAATGTGCACATTTTTGCGGGAAAAATAAGAATATGAATTACATATGGGTAGTAGTAATTCCATATCTATATAAATGTTTTTAATTCTTTTATTTATGTTTATGCATTAAAAGTGTAATTCTAGAAATCAATAACAATATCCATATGCAAAATAATGCCCTGGAATATGATAACCGGTTTTGTTTCTAAATATAAGTAAATAAATAAATAATTGAATTAAAAAATTAAAATAAAAGATTTTTTTCCTGAAAGTTTGAACCAAACCCATGGGTGCAGAGAATACACGGGAGCATATTATACACGGCAAAATATGGTAATTGGGAAGAAGCTATCATTTCATTGAGTCGGTTATAAACCCTTGACTATGTACCAACTCTGAGTTATGTTAACCCCTTTAGGAACAAGGGGATACATTTTCTTCATAGGAGAGATGTATTAATTTACAAATAAATATGAAAGAGGGATAAACTCAAGACCTTCCTGAGTCTGTCTTCTAATGAAAAAATTTCAAGGAGAGTAAACTAGACCTTCTAAATATAACTTAAATCTTCCACGTCATATAATCAAACCAGTATTCAAAACTGGAAGGAATAGGAACTGCGGGCCAGATCTCGATCAGTAATGCCCTGGAAGCATCTGTGGGCCAGCGAGCGAGGCCAATAAAAATCAAGTGACAATTTGGGGTTGGAAAGAGTCCTAAGATCCAATCTTCATAATACATTTTGACTTTATATGGGAAAGCACAACCAGGAAGCTACTTAGATCATATTTATAACATAGCCTTTTACTCCTAACACCGACCCAGTATTGACAAAAACAGCCTTCTGAAGGTCAAGAATTTTGGAAAGCATTGCATATGAGCAGAAAACTAAAAGACCTTATGATCCAAAGGAACTAAAAGTGGTACAAAAAATGGGTTAATGCATTTTTAATCATTCATTTTAAATTCTATCCTTTATTCTTATTCCATTCAAGAATCTCTTTAGATCAAAGACCACAGGCATTGCCAAAGCATGTGATAGTTTTGAGATGCTGACAAGTACGAACCGTACACCCATATTTTCCTTAAACCTGGGTTTCATTTTCATGTATAAATTAAGTAATATAAGAAGCTAGCTTTCTATGGTTGAAAGACTAGATTGTTAAAAGTATCTACATCTCTGGATAAGAAAATGGGTGGAATATACAAATTATCTCTTTATTTATGGAAACATTTTTAAGGTGAGGAGAAATAATTATGCCATATGAAAACTATTATGCCAGGTTCTGTTCTTATATACCAATAATTCTGCATAGAAATAAATTCTTAATTTATGATTACTAGAGGACATGCTTACTGATTTTAGAGAGAGGGGGAGGGAGGGAAAAAGGGAGGGAGAGAAACATCAATGTGAAAGAGAAACATCGATTGATTGCCTTTTGTAGGCACCCCAAACAGATACCAAAACAGCAACCTACGCATGTGCCCTAACCGGGAATCAAACCTGCAACCTTTCAGTTTGCGGGACTGTGCCCAGTCAACTGAGCCACACCAGCCAGGGCTGGGTCTGCAATATTATCATGAAATAATCCTATAAGAGAAAAATACCTTACTTCCACTGAAATAGTTTAAAAATAATTGACCCAAATGAAGCATCCAAAGGATTGCACAATAGCCCCAGTAGGTGTAAAATATAAAACTCAAAATGAAGAAGGTGTTTGGATTTCTGGGAAGAGTACTCTGGCTGCCTGATAAAATGGAATATTTGAGAAGAAGCATTATAGATCTAAGGCAATAGAGGACAAGGGAGGACAATATTCTAAGAAACTACCTCATTTCAAAGCCATATATCAGGACTATATGATGAAAACCCCTTCAAGGGCAACTGAGAAACTCTCACCTTGCCTCTCCATGCCCAAGAACGGCAACCAAATCACCTTTGTGTAGGAATATAACCAATTGACAGAGCATCTCCCCATCGCTTATGTGATTCAGTCTTTACAGCAAGAATGGTAGGTGTGTGTTGTTACCATCCTCACTCTATAGATAAGGAAATTGAGAGTCTGAGAACTTAAGTGACTGGCTGAAGACCACTCACCCAACACATGCGCAGTCTGCCTGAGAACCCATGTTTTATGATTCAGGGTCTCCTCCTATTTGAATATACCACACTTTCATTTTCTATTTTGCTGAATTTATGTTACACAAACGAGAGCAGAACTATCCCGAGCCCACACCAGAGATGGGTCTTGGCAGAACCAAAAGCCCCTTTGGGGGCAGTATCGCACTCCCAATGGTGAAGACTGTATGTACCAGCTCACTAGAGTTCTAATCCCGGCTGCATCACTTACTACATCTGTGACCTTGGGCTAGTTATTTCACCTTTCTACGCCTTTGATTTCCTGAGCAGTAAAGTGGGGAGAATAGCAATATGACTTTCATAGAACTGTTTATAAAGATTAAATAAGATGGTATGTATAAAGCAATAATTAGCCAGGTACCTGCCATCTGGAAAGAAGTCAATAAATGTAGTTTTGATGATTTTTATTTTTTTAATTTGTGATTATTTATTATTTTTATCATGGTGTCGTACCCCACATGAAATAGGTTATTTAAATTTGATCTATTTCTAGCAATCAACCAAGCATACTGTCATAATTTCTGAAATGTGAGCTTGACTTCTATGTAATTTTTTATTTAAGGAGTAGAAAGTGTATGTACGTGTATATATGTTAACCTGGAAAGTGACAATTAGAATAATTAACTTTAAAATGCATGTGTACTATAGTAAATATTTCATTGCACTGAAAAAAATTCTTGTACTGACCTGTGGGCATATAATTTTTGTTGTGAGGCACTGTCCTGTGTGTTGTAGGATGTTTAGCAGAATCCATGGCCTCTGCCCACCCCCCAACACTTGTGACAAACAAAATGTCTTTAGACATTGCCAAATGCCTCAGAAGAGGCAAAATCACCCCTAATTAAGAACCACTACAATATGGCAACAAAACAGATTTTTGATTTTGGCAGAAAGTGTACATCCAAGTAAAAGCCCACCTCAGAGTTTTAAACTTGAAAACACATCTTTGAATGACTTACTTTTTTAAAACATTTGGAAAACATCCCTATGAGACTTACCTTAAGAATTACTTTTTAAAGCGTGTAGAGAACATGGCTCATTAATTGAAAAATCATGCAAAAATATTCCCTATCTTGATCGCCAACTGTACAAGCCAAACACTTAATTCTAGATGTCTTTTGAAACCTAAAAGAAATACATAAATAAATCTCTCTTCAAAAACAAAGATATGCCACCATTCGGGAATTCAAAAGAATAGGCCACAGGCTCTTAACTCTAACTGGAGTTCCAGCAATACTTCTGCACCATGGCAGTGTTGCTGCAATAAATCTGCAGCCTCCCAACATGGCAGCTTTTAAGGGCCATGCTTTTTGGGTCTGATAAGTGCTGGTCTTTCTTGCTAGGGTATCAATTATGTTGCTTTGTGTTTATGCTTGATATGGATGTCCAGCACCCTGGCATTTCAAAACAATAAGGCTTAGGGGTGCCCTTAAGTGACATATGACTTAGTGACTGCACCCTTTTCAATAGTTAGTGGAGGCGACACACAAAAGGTCATATGAATGGAATAAAAGTGGGTCATAATGTCAGAGCCTTCCGCCCAAGTTGCAGGGCCCTTACTCCCTTGCACTTTGATTTTTAGAGGTATATATTCCTGGGATCATGTGCTCTATTTTTAAATCACAGACTTGACTGAAAATCAATTTCTTATGAAATTATTAAGTAGTTTTGTTTACTTTTTCCTACCCCTTCTTCCAAGGGGATTGAGCCATCTCTTTTTCTCTCTCTTTCCAACTCACCTCCCTCCTTACCTTTCCCTCCCCTGCAAAAAAATTCCTTCTCTACCTTTCAGTCCATCAACAGTCAGTAGTTAAGACTTTCCTCAGTCTACAGTGTTTAAAGAGTTTACTTAAGCAGATAAAAGAGATGAATGAGATACGATGGGGCAGAATTAACCATGCTTTTCTATTCTGATGATAAAGGCTAAACAGCTATTTGTTTCAACTCCCTTTAACATTTGAAAGGAGAGGACTATGAGAATTGTGATTACTATGAAAAACTATGCCTTCACTCTTTGATTTTGCCCATTTAATTTGGGCTACCTTTGAACGTTGAATCATTTCTTTTATGTGTAACCATATTTCAGTTTCTGATGCAACTGAGTGCCTTCAGAGTTAGCAACTCTTTTGAGATGGGGGATATGATCAATGAGTTAGCCATTGTTGCTTACAAATACCAACCCTACTCTACTGGCTTAATATACCACAACCCATTGGGTCTCACTATTCCATGGGCTGCCTTGGGGCCGGGCAGGGTCCTCTGCTCTTCTCTTCAGGGAGCTCCTCTACAGTCAGCTGGAAGGGCTGGGAAAGCTTGGCCTCCTTCTCCCAAGGTCTTTCATCCTGAGGATCAAAGGAGAAGCTTACAAGGCCTATTGACAACTCAGCTTGGAAGTCACACATCATCACTTCCATCACCACATTATTTTGCTCAAAGCAAGGCCAGGGCTAGCTCTGATTCAAGGGGTAGTGAAACAGACTCCACCTCTTGATGCAAGAAGCAAGAAATAATTGTGACCTCATTTACTCCGCCACGGAGGGCTATGTTGCCGAAGCCTCATTACCGGACTGAGGGAGCTTTTCTTACCACCTTGTCCAAGTTCACTGCAGATTTCCCTCCTGAGGCTAGGTGAGAAGAGCCCCTCAGCCCACCTCAAAATACAGTTTTCTTGTTAATATATGAGATAGGTTGTTTTTTTAAAGTGGAGAAAAATCAATTTAATTTGTTTCATAACTGTTACTTGATTATTTTTGCTGAAATATCAGCTTGTGTGGTGGGAGATTTTGTACTCTTTAATTCCCTTTCATCCTGTCTCAAAAATGTTTCTTTTCTATCTTCCTATAATTTTGAATTTATTAGGGTTGATAGACTTCTTTTTTAATTCAAAAACTCCAGGAGTATGATTTGCTCATAGTAAATAAGTGAATTGTAGACCTAAAAGAGACATTTCAAACCTCCCAGATAATCCCCTGGGCACTCTCTCTCCCCTCTCCCCACTTCCTCCCTCCCCTCCCTCTCCCCTGTCTCTCAGTTTCCCATTTCTCTCCCCTCTCTCCCTCCTCTCTTTTCTCTTCTCTTTCTCTTCCCTTTCTTCTTTTCTATCACTCCATCCTCCCCATCCCCCTCCATCTCTTTAATTTTAGAGATGGAAAAATAAAACGAAGCTCAACAAGATTTACAGCTTTTGCAGACTCTTGCTGCACTGAAGTCTTTTGGCTGCTGGTCCAATATGTTTCCCACTGCATTGTAGTCCTTTTAATTCTGGTCACATTAATTTGATTAAAGAGTCCCTTAGCATTTTCTAGATGAATTAGGAAAGTAATCAGAAAGCACCTATATAATGGCAAGAGGCATTATGTTTGGAAATAAGATGGTCAGAGTAGGTAATTTTGATGCATTCAAGCCAATTATCACAGATCTTCAGGACTGATTGTAAGAAGGGCTGACGAGGAGCCAGCGAGCAACCTGGATGTCCTGGGTACCCAGGTTGTTAGTCTGGGGCAGTAAAAATGGTAGAGGGATCCCGAGGAAGGAGAGAACATCAGAGATAAACTCGTCTTGCTCTGCAGTAGCGGCTGGAGCTATGATAGAGCTGTGATGGCGGAAATCACATCAGGCCACTGAGAACGACTTCGTGCGCTGCCTTGGCAGCCCTGCTCCATTTCCCGGTGTCATCCTGTGGATCCGCCGCTCCCACTGGAGCTCTCGCCTGGCAGCGCCATGGCTGTTGCATGAGCTTTTTAGTGGCCATATGCCTGGGAGGCTTATCATCCACAATTTCCTCATCCCAGGCTCCAGCCAAGTGCAGCAGATGCTATTGTTACCTCTTCTATTGAATGAAGTAGGAAGCAGAGAGAAAGAAATTTGTCAATATTGTTTTTCTGCTGGAACCAAAATAAAAACTGTGTGTGGTATATTGTCTGATAGCAACCCATGTGCCAAATCCCCATTTTGTGTAGCATGCTTATGGAGGATAAGAATCTGCCCCTATATTTCTTAACATAATGACCTTCTTCATTCTACTGTAGGTGTGGTACAATTATAGCCATTCAGACCTCTTGATTTAGATATGTGCTATTTCTTGCACTTGCAAAACCCTTTGCTTCTGACCATGCCAACTGCTGGAATCAATTATATTTCCTCTCATACGCTCACAGTGTTTGCTGTATGCCCTAAATCTAGCTGTGAAAAACTCTGAAATTTTTCATATAAACACATGTTTAGCAAGTATTTTTAAACCCTGTGCCTTGAGAAATAACATTAATAAGGTACATTTGGGTTTGTAAAGTAAGTACAGCTGCTGAGAGAATTTCGTGTTGCAGAAATGTGATGTGACACCAGAATCAGGAGAGAATCCCCTTGGAATAAAGCCTGCACTTGTAAACAGTGCCTGTGCTGAAGACAAACTGAACGATGATAAACTGGACACACAAAAAGGCTGCCTTTGGACATAAAGCATACCACGGCTCTGGGGAGGGAAGGGAGAATAAAATCTGAAGCATCTACTAACCACTGGACCCCCATCTGATCGTGTCAAACCTTTCTTTCAGCCCAAATACGACACTGATGAGCCTGTAAAGTCCCTGTTGATCCACTCAGTACTTCTCACTACTCCACTCTGATCAGCCCAGTTGGGTCCGATGTGAATTTCCTCCAAGGGATGTGATAGGAGAGCACATCCCCCCAGTGTAACCCAAAATACAAGTTTTCTTGTCAATCTATGATATTTGACAATCTGTTGCCATTGTCACTGAGTTTCTTTATTTCCTGGGGGGTTTTTTTGTTTGTTTTGTTTTGGGTCCATAACTACCTCCAGATTTTTATGTAAGAGATGTGGGTTAGGGTGACTCTTTCTCTCTGCCATTTGCCACCTCCCTGCTGTGTCCTCTGTCCCTAAAAAGCAGGCCTAAGTGGGCAGGGCCCCTCTTGTTACTGGTGTACCTGTAGGACCTTTACTGAGATTGGATCTGTTGCCTGAATATAGATTATATGAAGATGTTGGGTTTTGATTACACTATCCTTTAAGACCAGATTCAGGTTGAATACCATGAGTGAGAATAAGGGATAGATATACAAAAGATGCAACCTCAGTATATCACAACGGCAAGCCTCTAAATTTTATCAAGAGTCCGGGTTATTGGATTTTAATGTGGACAAATAAGGACCATGCCACGGTGTTTCACGCATGTCCTAGAAACCTAGGAAAAAGCAAACTCTTCCTAAAGCAGATTATGCATAGTAGGAAATTTAAAAATTCAAAGTAATAAATGAAGCTCCTGGATCTTAAAGGTTTCATTGTAAGTGTGCTAGTAAGAAAAACTCTGACTTATGACTTTTACTACAAATTTGACTTTTAGGCTAAGAAATAAAAATTGTGTATATAGAAAAATAAGAGATATTGGACTGCCCTAAACCCAAATTTGCACAAAGAGATCTTGTGCAAATCACTTGCCTGATTGAGTTTCTATTTCTCTAACTAGATGGAAAATAATGTGGTCATTTGCTAAACAGGCATCCTCTCTACAAGGGCAAACTGCATAAAAGTTGATAGATTAAATGCTTGTTGACGATGATGATGATGATGATGGTGATGATGATTAGAAATTTTGGTTTTATGGGAGCTATAATAAGAAATTTTCTCTGACTACCTTTAAATTCAGTCCCAACTGGGTTCACATGTGATCAATCATTCTAGGAAAAGACTAATACTTTATGATCTCTCTTATACTGTATGTGGACTCCAAAAATATCCTTACAAAAAGAAAACAAAAACATGTTTAACATTACAGAGAACAAATTGGTGATTGCCAATAGTGCAGGGTATATGGAGAGGGAGAAATGGGTAAAGGGGGTCAAAACGTTCAAAATATATATACATATGTATATTTTTTAAGTTTCACTTTGTCAGCCTTAACCTAACTCTAATTCTCATCAGTTGGGCAGAGAGAGAATCTTACTCAGTCTGGACTCACGCTCACCACTTAATGTTTGAAAAACCATAACCAATTATGTCACAAACCACAAAAATCCTTTATAACCTAGAGTTAACATTTCATCCCTCTTTTGTGTGTTTGGAAATGGTTGACCTGGCTTCAGACTGTTTTCTCTACAGCCTGAAATTCACTTGTTATCTTGGTTCAATTAAACTCAAACTTAGTGGTTTGTAGGACACAATAGTAAAGCCACAAGCTTAGCAAAACCTTTTCCAGAATTCAGGAAGAAGCTCTATGAATGTAGCCAATTGTGAGAGCTATGTATGGATACCTTTGTTGTTGTGTCTATATTTCCTAAAGGCTTAGAAATAAACACACTTTGAAAATATGAGATAGCCCTGGAAGGTGTAGCTCACTGGATTGAGCAGCAGCCTGCAAACCGAAAGGTCAGTGGTTCGATTCCCAGTCAGGGCACATGCCTGGGTTGTGGGCCAGGTCCCAAGCTGGGGGCTCACAAGAGGCAATTGATCAATGTTTCTCTTCCTCTCTTTCTCCCTCTCTTCCCCATTCTACAAAAATAAGTAAATTAAATCTTTTTTTTAAAAAGGAGATAATTCTGTATGGAAATCATTTTTAGAGTGAATCTTTGTGACATACATAATGTACAAAAATACAATTACTAGGGTAGTCATCATGCTGTTTGCTGAATTCTCTGCCTATGTTTCCATACAGACAATCTTATCAAGTAGCAGTTCTGGAATTAGCACTAATGTCTACAGTTTCTTTTTAAAGCTGCATCATATTACAGTTTGGCTATAACAAGAAACTTAGAGTCCAGTCCTAGGTTTTGAAAGTAGATTAATGGTTCTGAACAACATCTTTGTTATTTCTCTCCCTTGGGGACAATACATTTGGAAAAAGCTTTGTCTTAGAGGGGAAAATGAGGCTGTTTTTCCAAAACTTTGAGTTTGGATATTTTCAGCCATACCCAAAAGTAGAGAGAGTATATAACCGACCCCAAGCACCCATCACCCAGCTTCAGCTATCAGCACTTCGGGCAGCGTTTAATAAATGACAGTTCATTTTCTGTTTTTTAAAAGAAACTCATTACATAACTGCCATTCAACATTTGAGATTTTAATAACCTGGGCAGCCTTATCTCAGGTAAATGTTCAATTTCCATGGACATACTTAAGGTAAAGGGCACACGTCCCCACTTTCTCAGCTCCAGGATAAGTATGCCTGCACTGTCTCCCTTGTGCCACTGGACTCTGTTACTTACACTGCTTTTCTAGCTCTGAAGTCTTACGGGGTCGTGTTTCAGAATGATTCTAGGCTATCAAAACCACCTCCCTCTTTGGAGAGCTTGTTCCCAAACCTGTCCTTAGCAAATGTCGGCTTAAAGAAAAACATATTTTTTTATTCAGCACTTTCATTTTTAAATTAAATGTTATTTTTCTTAAGTCTCACTTTATCATAAGCTCACCACAGTTATTTAACATCTAATGCTTCACACTCCCCTGGCTAAGACTTACTTCTTTCAATCTTTGAAAGTAAGTAGAGTTGGATTCGGTAATGATTAGCTACCTCATGTAGAAAAACTGAAAACAAAAGAAAAATAATAGTTTTACAAGTCTATGTGTTGACTATTTCCCAAACAAATATTGGGATATGTATTCTGACAAATGATTTTTGTACCCATTCTGGTTTTTACAAATAAGAGGGTATGGAAACAGAATTATGGTTTGAACACATGAAGGTGAGTCACTCAGAAAATTTGAGATACTCATCAATGTGTGTGCCCCTTGCGTCTTTGGGATTGTTTTATAGAGTTAAATGAGTACGGGTTAAACTAAGTGGAGCTGCTTTACAAAGAGTTCCTCAACCCTATAAAATACTCATTTCCATTGCGAATCTCCAGAAGGAAATTTCTGAAACTTATTTAAACATGGAACCTTCCCCCTCTTGGAACTTCTCAAAGGCCTCTACGAAGTGCTCTCATAAAAGATAATTTGGCTCACAGTGATAAAACAGTACCATGACTACCAAGTGTAACTGGCCAATCCATCAGTAAGATTCAATAAAGTATATAAATAAATAATAAATATTTATTAAGACCAAACCCTGCAGAGTTCCAAGCTATGCAGTAGGGAGATAAAATAGTATGCATCTCCCTCAAAGAGTTTATAACAACATACACAAAGATATCTATCACAGCCGAGGCTGTTCAGAAGGAACCTTGATGTATGTATTCAGTTAAGAATTGGTCATTTAAAGAAAATTACAGTTAAAGCAAAGAACCCTAAGAACTTACATATTATACAGTTAGTATTAACTTCAAATATCAACTCATTAGTTTTTTAATTTAGGATTAAGAAATGTTCTTTGAGTGTGACCTATGGTTAGAAGATTTAATGTATTTAATATAGAGAAAGAACTTAATAGGTTTGAAACAACTTAAGTGTAGAATCCTTCTAGATTAAATTATTTTCCTTTTTTTATCATAGCTATCTTACTGATACCTAATTCAGCAGAACTTTGTGGGTTGTGATGTGTCACAAATCACTTTTAGTAAGTCTTCCCAAAGCAGTTAACTTAGCTTTTGCAGAAACAACTCTTTTTTATAACTATAGCTCATCAGTGTATTTAATACTTAAATTATTTAACTAAAAAAACCTGGTTATTTTGAAAGTAACATGGTGACACCACAAAAGAATATAGACATCCCAGAGAATAGTCTGCTAGCCTTGAGCAGAATGGGTGCAGTGAGCAGCAGACTAGGCTTTGGGAGGAAAGAGAAAGTTTGGGTTAGTTGTTAAATTGATAAATAGACATCAGTAGAGATAATGCATACAGATATCTATATACATGTGGAAAGGAAGGAATGATAGAACAAACAATAATTCATAATTTGAGATAAGGGAAAGAAAAGAGAGCTACATAAAAGCGCTGCACCTGAAGTTGAGAAATTTTACTTCAGTCCTGATGTTGGTGCTCTGATGTTCAATCTCCTCATCTGTAAAATTTAAGAGATTGGCTTGGCTGGATGGTCTTAAACTTTGGCATGCATCAGGAGGCTTGTTGAAATTCAGATTTTTCGACCTTACACCCACAGGTTCTGGTTCGGTGGGTCCAAAAGTTTGCATTTCTAGTGAATCCTCAGATGATGCTGATGCTGCTGGTCATGGGGCTGCTGGATTAGATAATCTCTAATATCACTTCCAAGTCTAAAATGTGATGAAATTGTATGCGATATTTTTCCCTCTAAGGGGATACAAATCAGGGAATAAAATGGAATATTAGTTTCATAAATTCATTCATAGAAGTCTTTATATAAACCATGCAAGAATATGAAAGTTGCACATCTGTTCTGCCATTAGACCAACTGAAGTAAAAAACTCTATCTACATCCTTAATTCATAGGAAAAGGAGAGTAAGGAAATTAACATTTACCAAGAAGCTATTAATTATTAATTAAAAGATGTTTTGCCAACAATAGTCTTACAGTGACCTTAAATAATTTGTTTACATTTTATAGACGAGAAAACTGAGGCACAGGGAGAATAAAGGACCTAATATCACACAGCTTGCAGGTGAAGAGCCAGCTTTGAACCTGTAAAATTCACATTCTTTCCATTTACCAAATTGACTCATAAACATACATCATGTCAGAGAAGACTACTTTCCCTGGTGTGCTTATGTGAAAATAAAATACTGTGTTTTGCCATGTATAATGTGCTCTTTTTTTGCCCAAATTTTTTAGGGAAAAATAACGATGTGTATTATACGTAGGTATAATGATTACATACCATGGATATAATAATGGATATAATAGTCCCATGTATAATGTGCACAAAAATGTGAGTGCACATTATACACAGCGAAATACAGTCCATAGTCTATTTTATCAACTCAATCAATACTTTAATTATGTTTAAATTATTTTAATTAGCAAAGATTTAACCTTCAAGGAAAAAAGGGGGCATTTTAAGTTTGTTGCATATTAATTCCAGAGGGAGAAATTCAGTTTCTTCCCTGAACTGTAATGTCCAACCATTGGAGGTACAAGGTCAGAAATGGTGTCTAGGAGTTTACCATTGCATCCCTCTCCCTGGAGCTCTGCCGCACATGAAAAAGACACTCAGAAGGTATTTGGTGAATAAGGGAACATTGAGGGGAGTGTCACTCTCCAAAGCAGTACCAGAAGTAGAGCCAGGCAAGAATTCTAAATAGTATAATCTGTATTATGTAGGTAAAAAAATAATAAATGGTAGTAGCATTATTCTTAAAAGTAAAATAAAATGGTTTTCATTGTTACTTAGTTGGGCAAGAGGTTGGGAGTTGGCAAATTTTGTGTGCCCCAAGCCCAGTAGGATGCTTTACATTCATTATGTACGGTCTCATGAATGTTGAGTCTGGGGTTGGCATTTTAATTAGCATTATGTCTGCTATTAATGGAAATGTATGCTGCATCCCTGAGAATTATCAGGGCAATAACTTCCCATTCCCAATATCTTCCTCCCTCTATGAGGTAGATTAAGTCTGCAAACAGAGGCATTTGGTGCCCCCAGAAAGGGAAGCACCATATAGTGTCCCTGATGTTAAGAAAAAGTTCATTTTCCTTGAATGGGTTCCTTACTAAGGAGCAGTTTGCTCATCCCTGATCACCACATTCCCTCCATTTCCAGAACAGACAGAGGGGAAATAAAACGAGCTATTGCTCTTCTCAAATGCAGTATACTTGCTACTTATGTGGTCTCTGTTGAATTCAGCCCTTGGTTTATCCCGCTTCGGGGGTTCCAGTCCGCTAAGAAAGGCAGCTTGGGGTCCCAAAATTGGTTCAGACCCAGTGAGCGAGGTTGCCAAAACATTTGATGGAATGAACATTGCCAACCTGTTCCTTTTTCTCTTGGGGAGCTGCTAAAATGAGGCATTGCCTTTGAAGAGAATCTTCCAGAGGAAATAGCTTTGACTTCAACAAATTTGTATTCCTCTTCTGGTAAACTGAGGGAAAGTAGCTCACCACAGCCATGATTGGATTACAGGGAAAGGCGTTGGTGGGTCCCCAAAAACTCCTCCGCACAGCAAAATGAACCCCCATGATGTGGCATTCCTCCTGGCTGGACTCAGTTATGGCGGGCATCTTGGGTTCTGTGTATAGAGGTTGTCAGATAGAAATCCTTGAATTGATCCTTCAGTAGATTAAATGCCCTGTTGATTACTCAAATGTAGTAATTTATAAGTTTCTTTAATAACAGGGTAAATTCTCAGATGTTGCCACTCATCATCTATATATTTTAATGCTTATGGATATTTCCATATAATTATATTTAATATTGTAAACTGTAAGTGTTCTAATTTCCTTTGACCTATGTTGCAGTTAGATACATTACTTGATCAGTGCTCTCAATGAATCATTTTATGCACACGTATTTAGTTAATTGGTTATTTTTTTTTCCTGCCTGTGTTTATATGTAATATACTCTCTAAGAGAAAGGAAATCAGCCTGCTCGCAGCTGAGTCTGGTAAAAGAGCAATTAGGTTCTATCAGAACAAACAGCTGTCAATAATGAGCTCAGAATTAAAATAACTAGCAAAGAAAGGAATCTAGACATCTGCAGGAAATGTGAAAATATTTTTATAACCTAATAGCTGAGATCTGGACAGGGGTATCACCGAGTTTTCCCAGCTGTACCTGCAATTTATTTGCAATATTCCCAGACTGAAACTCATTGTATAAACTAGGCTGCATTTTTTTTTTAATGTCGCTGCCTTTGAACAGTGATTTTGATTTCATGTAATCAGCGTGAAAACCTCCTATTTCAAACTATTTTTCTGTGCCCCTGGTCATACAATGAAGCTTAAAAATAGTTCTGTTATCTTTCTATCATGCCTTTCCAATCAGGGTTCTCTTGCTGGGATGTTTTTCTTTCTGGTTTTGGAAAAATACTTTTGGTCTTATTACACAGTATCTGATTTGCTTGCACTATGGTGGTTTCTTGAAAAGAATACTTGCAAGGTGGGCTTCTGGCATCTGAGTTTTATTACAGGATAATTCCATATATTTGAAGGTATATGGAGATAGTAAAGTATTTGGTCTTCAAAAAAAAAAAAGCAAACCGTACGTTTTTGAAAATAGCCTTTGCAGTCTGCCCCTTTCCATTGTAGTTTTATGTCAGATCAAGGTTTTTTAAATGTATTTACGAGCACACATACATACATGCATAATCAGGAGTATATTTTATACATCTTTTTGCTCTCATTTACTTATTAAAGTATTAGAAGAAGAGTGTCTCAATATCCTTGTTGCCCAACGTATGGCCTATGGGCTAGCAGCTTCCCCTGCTGCTGGCCCATAGCATCACTATAGCTTGTTGGAAACACACAGTCTTGGGTTCCATACCAGAGCTACTGAGTTGGAATCTTTGAACAGAACCCAGGAATCTGTGTGTTAACACTGCCTGAGAATGTATACAGATCACTTGGACAGATATGTGATGCAAAAATGCCTGGTGTTACACTGCATGGTGATTGATACATAGAAGAGGCATCATCTTATAGTTATTGAATTGAATCATTGACTATTAGCTTCCACCTTTGGTGTCACAGTCTTGTGAGTATGCTTTCCATATACTATTACCCTTCATGAGAGGCAAGCCCTATTCTCTATTTGAGGATGCCACCATCCTCAAACATGACCAGTATGTCATTCTAAATACACTCAGTACTAGTTTTCATTAATTAAGTAGGCAGTGTGTATGAATACTACGCATATGAAAGTCATCTATCTATCTGAAATAAAGCCGGCAACAATATAACTAATACATAGTCAGGTAAATGAAGATTTTTTAATAGAATGTATTGTGGTGACATTGGTTAATAAAAAAATACAGGATTCGGGTGTTCAACTCTCCAACATCATCTGCATACTGCATCGTGCACTCACCACCCAAAGTCAAGTCTCTTTCTGCTGTCATTTGTACCCTCTTTGCCTCCTTCCACATCCCTCCGCCCTCTTTTCACTCACCATACTGTTTTCTGTGCCTGTTACTGTTTTTTCCTCACTCCCATCACCATTTTCACCCAGCCCCCAAATCCCCCTCCCCTCTGACAGCTGTTGGCCTGTTCTATGTGTCTGAGTCTCATTCTATTTTGTTAGTTTCATTAGAGTCCACATACAGGTGGAATCCTATGGTATTTGTCTTCTCTGACTAGCTTATTTAACTTAACATAGTACTCTCCAGGTCCACCTATGCTGTCACAAAAGATATTATTATCCTTCTTTTTAGAGACAGATAGTATTCCATTGTGTAAATATACTGCAGCATTTTTTATCCATTTATCTGATAGACACTTGAGCTGCTTCCAATATTGGTTATTGTATATTAAAAAATCTGCAATGAACATAGGGGTGCATATACATTTTTGAATTAGTATTTTGGGTTTCTTCAGATATATCCCCAGAATTGGAATAGTGCAGTTCCATTTTTGACTTTTTGAGGAACGTCTGTACTGTTTTCCACAGTGACTGCACCAGTCCACAATCCCACCAACAATGCATGAGGGTTCGCCTTTCTCCACATCCTCGCCAAAACTTGTTGCTTATTGATTTATTGATGATAGGCATTCTGACAGGTATGAGGTGATATCTTGGTTTTAATTTGCATTTCTGTAATGATTAGTGAGGTTGAGAATCTTTTCATGTTTATTGGCCATCTGTAAGTCGTCTTTGCAGAAGTGTCTGTTCAAGCCTTTTGTCCATTTTTTAATTGGATTGTTTGGTTTTTTTTTTTTTTGGTGTTGAGTTCTTTCAGTTCTTTATAAATTTTGGATATTAACCTTTTATTGGATACATCATTAAAAAATATGTTCTCCCGGCCCCAGCTTAGGTGGCTCAGTGGATTGAGTGCCGGTCTGTGAACCAAAGCATCGTTGGTTGGATTCCCAGTCAAGGCACACGCCTGGGTTGTAGGCCAGGTCCCCAGTAGGGGGTGCAGGAGAGGCAACCACACACTGATGTTTCTCTCCCTCTCTCTTTGCCTTCTCCTCTCTAAAAATAAATAAGTAAAACTTCTTTTAAAAAAAGAATATGTTCTCCCATTCAGTGGGTTGTTTTTTCTTTTTTCTTTTTCATGCTGTTAATGGTTTCCTTTGCTGTGCAAAACCTTTTCAGTTTGCTGTAGTTCCATTTCTCTATTTCTGTTGTTTCCCATGCCCAGGATATATACAATACATACAGACACACACACACACACACACACACACACACACACACACGTATATAGCTACAAGAAATGTTCAAAATTTCACTGACTATATTTTCTTCTAGGATTTTTATGGTTTTGAGTCTTCCATTTAAGTATTTAATACATTTTGAGTTTATTCTTGTGTATGGTGTTTGAAGGGGGTCTAGTTTCATTTTTTTTGCATATATCTGTCCAATTTTCCCAACACCATTTAATGAATAGACTTTCTTTATCCCATTGTATGTTCTTGCCACTGTTGTCAAATGTTAATGGACCATAAAGGTGTGGATTTATTTCTGTGCTATCTGTTCTGCTTCATTGATCTATATGTCTGTTTTTATGCAAGTACCATGCTGTTCTTAACTACTATGGCCTTAGTTTCATATTAAGTAGCATGATTCCTCCAACTCTGCTCTTCTTTTTCAGGATTACTATTTCTATGTGGGGCCTTCTGTGGTTCCATGTAAATTTTTGAAATAATTGTTCTAGTTCTGTGAAATGTGTCATTGGAATCTTGATAGGAATTGTGTTGAATCTTTAGATTGCTTTGGGTAGTGTAGACATTTTAATGAAATGTTCATTCTTTCCATCCATAAACATGCTCTATACTTCCACTTATTTGTATTTTCTTCAGTTTCTTGTAAGTTTCCAAGTTCTGGTAATTTACACCCTTGGTTAATAATATTCATAGGTATTTTATTTTATTTTTTTTTTACTCATTTATAAATGGGATGGTTTTCTCAGTTTCCCTTAAGATAGTTCATTATTGGTGTATAAAAATGCATCTGATTTTTGGATATTTATTCTGTAGCCTACTACTTTACTGAATTCATTTATCAGCTCTAGGAGTTCTTGGTGGAATCTTTAGGGTCCTTGATATACAGTATAATATGATCTGCAATTAATGACAGTGTTACTTCTTCCTTACCAATTTGGATGCTTTTTATTTCCTCTTTTTGTCTGACTGCTATGGCTAGGGCTTCCAGTACCATGTTGAGTACAAATAGTGAAAGCAAACATCCTTTTCTTGTTCCTGATCTTTAGGAAAATGCTTTTAGTTTTTCCTGTTGGGTATGATGTTGGCTATTGGTCTGTCATGTATGGCCTTTATTATGTTGAAGTATGTTCCCTGTATTCCATTTGCTGAGAGTCATTATAAGTGCATGCTAGATTTTGCCAAACGTTTTTTCTGCATCTATTGATATGATCATATAATTTATACCCTTCATTTTGTCCATGGGGTGTATTACATTAATTGATTTGCAGATATTGTACCAATCTTGCATCCAGGGAATAAATCCCACTTGATCATGGTGTAGGATCTTTTTAATGTATTGCTGGATTCAGCTTGCTAATATTTTGTTAAGGATTTCTGCATCTGTGATTATCAGAGATACTGGCCTGCATTTTTTTTTCTTTGTAGTGTCTTTATCTGGTTTTAGTATTAGGATAATGCTGGCTTGGCAAAATGAGCTTGGGAGTCTTCCCTCCTCTTGAATATTTTGGAATAGTCCTGGCTGGGTTCTCGCCTTGGGGTCGCACTTAGCACAGGGGTCTCTACCTCAAGATTATCAACCCACTTACTGAAAGAGATTTTTTTTTTTTTACACCTATCATCAATCTCTGATCCTTCTGGAATTTCCCTTTGAAATAATCAAAATGCTATTTCAGATAAAAAACAAAAATATGTGAGTGGACACAAAAAGGCACATGCTGTAAGATTCCATTTTTAGGAAACCTCCAGAATAGGTAAAGGAAGAGAGATAGAAAGCAGATCAAGGGCTGCCAGGGGCAGGAGGAGTGGGCAGTGAGTACTTCCGGTGCTGGGTTTCCTTTCTGGGTGATGGAATATCCTGCAACTAGACAGTGGCAGTGATGTTCGTGCAGCATTATGAATGTACATCATACTCAGGAACGGCACAATTTAAAATACAATAACTTTTATTTATTACTTTAAGTGAATCACACCATGGAAAAATGAATGCTAAAAAAAGAAAAAAGAAAAGAATACAAAAAATACTAAAATACCCCAAATAATGAAAATTTTAAAAAAATTAAAAAACTGAATCACACAATGGAGAAATGAAAAACATAACAATAAAAGAAAAATGCCAAAGAATGAACATAAAACAAATTCTCCTGATGGGAGAAAGACAGCAGGTTCCACAGGCGGCTCTAGAGCGGCCCTGCTGCATCTTCCCGAGGCAGCTTCTCCTCTGTGGCAGGAGCCAGGGCATATCTGAGGGAGGGCTCCTCAGGCAGGGGTGGTGGGGCCTCCGTCAGGTCAGGAGATGCTGCAACTGGAGCGGCTACTGGAGGCAATGATCAGTGGAGGTGGACACCTCTCCGGGTCTAGAGTGGCCTCCTGGTCCGTGCCGCCATCAGGCTCCTTGGGATGTAGGACAGGTGTTGAAGCAGGAGCCGGCTCTGACCCCTGGGCTGGTGCTGGAGTGTCGAGAGGAGAAAAGATCACCCAAGTGCCTTCATTTCCATGTGTCTCCCATAGACAGAACACAGCCAGAGCCCAGGACCCACCCCAGGACATCCTCCCCATGGGCTGTCCAGCAAAAAGGTGGCTGGAAGCTGGCCTTTGCTCCTGGCCAGCGTCTCTGGGGGTTCCCAGTTAGTCTGGCACCAACCTCTCCCTATAAGCTCACATGCAGCTCCACCCCGATTCCATCCCTCCCCCCCACCTTCTCACCCTTGGGCTCTATCTCCTTGGGCTCCAGGTCCGCCAACCCATTTTGGTTAATGTGGGCACCTTGCTCCAAGTTGAATCAGAAATTTTGTGCTGCCTGGGAAGCCTGTTCACCTTTAGGGGTGATGTCCTTCTCCTGCCATCCACGGGCTCTGGTCCCCGAGACCCCCAGGTGGCCACAGTCACCTCTGTCCTGCTCTGGCCCTCGGCGATGTGGCACACCTGCCCCTCATTGGTGGAGATGGGGAGGGGATCTTAGTCCACCAGCTGCTGTTCCTCTGTGACCTGGGTTGAGCTCTGCAATGACAGTGACCGGCAGCTGGTCCAGAGGCCTGGGTTGAGCTCTGCAATGACAGTGACCGGCAGCTGGTCCAGAGGCCTGGTCCAGCTGCCTGGCCCTAGTAGCTGGTGCTTCTGTCCCCTGGACCTTCTGCTCCAGGATCAGGCCCAGCCCTGTGTCTGCACCAACCTCCACCCAGGGGAAGATGAGATTCACTCACCTTCCACAGGGCTGCGGATAAACCTGGGGCTGAGGTCACCACCCACGCTCCACGTCCACCCAGCCAGCCTTGATCTGGGCGTGTACATGACCCGCCCAGCAGGATTTGGCCCCGCCTCAGCTTGTTCCTGATCAGGCGAGCCCTCCCCACGTGAACCCCCTTCTACACGCACACAGGCAGGGGGGGCAGTCATAGTGTGCTCACGTGGGATCAGAGTGGTGGCCTAGCCCCAACAAAACTACCCTGGCCTCCCTGTGTTACCTCTGGGTCCTGCCATGAAAAGGGCCTTAGATGTCTGGGAATGGGCCCAGGGGCAGCCACGGAAGAACAAACTATCCCCGCTGCCTCTTTTGAGGCCGTGGCCTCTGGACACCAGCAGACAACAAGAAAACATCCTGTCGGGGGCAATTCCTCTTGCCAAAGGAACCGGGGAGGGGCAATTTTAGAATGTGGCTGCCTGGTTAAGAGGGTTCTAAGTTCTCTTGGGCTCTGTCATCAGGAAGTGAGGTTACTGCACAGTGTAGTGAGGTCACTGCCTGGGTCCCCTACCCTGAGCATCTCCTCAGACAAGAGCAGTGACCTAACTGTTGGTTTGTTTGGGGGTTTTTTTGCACAGTAATTTTCATTGTATTTTTTTCCATGGTCATTTATTTCCCTTAGTCCCCCTCCCTCCCCCGCAGTCTCTACACTGTTGTCCATGTCCATGTGTCCTTTTTCCTTTTTGCTTGATGTCTCTACCCTCTATCCCTACCCCAGAGCTGTCATCCTGCTCCCTATGAGTCTGCCTCTGTTTTGCTTGTTAGTCCAGTTTGTTCATTAGATTCCACATGTGAGTGAAATCATATGGAATTTGTCTTTCTCTGACTGGCTTACTTCACTTAGCCAGGTCCATCCATGCTGATACAAAGGGTAAAATTTCCTTTTCTTTCTTTCTTCCTTTCTTTCTTTCTTTCTTTCTTTCTTTCTTTCTTTCTTCCTTTCTTTCCTTTCTTTCCTTTCTTTCCTTTCTTTCCTTTCTTTCCTTTCTTTCCTTTCTTTCCTTTCTTTCCTTTCTTTCTTTCTTTCTTGTATGGCCAAGTATTTATTCCATTTTGTAAATGTCCCATAGTTGTTCTATCCACTCCTCTATCGACTTGGGCTGCGTCCATATCTTGGTGATTGTAAATAGTGGGGCCATGAACATAGGGGTGCATATGTTTTTTTTGAATTAGTGTTTTGCATTTTTTCAGGTATATTCCTAGAAGTGGGATCCCTGGGTCAAAGGGCAGTTCCATTTCAATTTTTTGAGGTATCTCAATACTGTTTTCCACAGTGACCACATTGATCTGCATTCCCACAAACAGTGCAAAAGGGTTTCCCTGTCTCCTCATCCTCACCAGCGCTTGTTGTTTGTTGGCTTATTGATGATTGCTCTTCTGACCAGTGTGATGTGATATCTCAGTGTGGCCTTAATTTGCATTTCTCTGCTGATTAGTACCTTGAGCATCTTTTCCTATGTCTAGTGCCATCTGTATGTCCTCTTTGGAGAAGTGTCTATTCAGGTCCTTTGCCCATTTTTTAATTGGATCATTTGTTTTTTTGGTGTTGAGTTTTTTCAGTTCTTTATAAATTTTGGATATTAACCCCTTACCAGATATATCTTTAAAGAATATATTTTCTCATTTAGTGGGATTTTTTTTTCATTTTGTTAATGGTTTCCTGTGCTGTACAAAAGCTTTTTAGTTTGGTGTAATCCCATATGTTAACTTTTACTTTTGTTTTCCTTATCCGAGGAGATATATCAGAGAAACTACTGCTATGAAAAATGTCTGTGATTTTACTACCTATGTTTTCTTCTAGGACTTTTATGGTTTTAGGACTTATATTTAAGTCTTCAATCCATTTTGAGTTTATTCTTGTGTATGGTGTAAGAAAGGGGTCTAGTTTCTCTTTTTACATATACCTGTCCAATTTTCCCAATACAATTTATTGAATAGACTACCTTTACCCACCCCGTTATATATTCTTGCCTCCTTTGTCAAATATTAATTGACCCCGAAGGTGTGGGTTTGTTTCTGGTGTCTCTATTCTGTTCCATTGATCAATATGCCTGCGTTTATACCTATACCATGCTGTTTTGATTATTATGGTCTTGTAGTATAGTTTGAGATTGGGTAGCAGGATACCTCCTACTTTGTTCTTCTTTCTCAAGATTGCTGAAGCTGTTAGTTCTTGTAAGGTTATATGCACATTTCTGGAATATTCTAGTTCTGTGAGCAATCCCATTGGTGTTTTAATAGGAATTGCATTGAATCTATAGATTGCTTTTGGTAGTGTAGATGTTTTAATAGTGATGATAATTCCTCTCCATGAATACTCTATATGCTTCCACTTCTTGTAACTTTCTCAGTTTCTTCAATATCTCATAGTTTTCCAAGTGCAGGTCTTTTACCTTCCTGGTTAAATGTATTGTTTTTTTTTTTTTGGATGCAGCTGTAAATGGGATAGGTTTTTTTGTTTGTTTGTTTGCTTGCTTAGTATCTCTTTCTGGTAGTTTATTATTGGTGTATAAAAAATGCCAACAATTTCTGAATATTAATTTTGTATTCTGCTGTATTACTGAATTCACTTAACAGTTCTAGTATTTTTTTGGTGGAGTATTTAGGGTTCTCTGTAGACAGTATCATGTCATCTGCAAATAAGGACAGTTCTTCCTTTCCAATTTGGATGCATTTTATTTCTTCTTCTTGTATCAGTGCTGTGGCGAGGACTTCCAGTGCTATGTTGAACAAGAGTGGTGAAAGTGACATCCCTGTCTTGTTCTGATCTTAAAGGAAACACTTTTAGTTTTTGCCCATTGAGTATGATGTTGGCTATGGATTTGTCATATATGACCATTATTGTGGTGAGGTATGTTTTCTCTGTTCTCACTTTGCATCGAATATCTTTTTCCACCCCTTCATTTATAGTCTGTATGTTGAATCTTTTGTTCTGTGCTGGGTCTCTTGTAGATAGCATATATATGGGCTATGTTTCCTTATTTATTCAGCTACCCTATGTCTTTTGATTGGAGCATTTAAACCATTTACAATTAAAGTTATTAATAGGTCCATATTTGTTGCCATTTTATTTTCTATATGTATGTTCCTCTTTTTCTTTCTTTCTTCTTGTTAAAGAAGGCCCTTTAACATTTATTGCAACAGTGGTTTGGTAGTAATGAATTAACTCCTTTAGGGTTTTCTTGGTTTTGTTTTGTTTTCCTTTTTTGGGGGAAAGCTCTTTATTCACCTTCAATTTTAAATGATAGCCTTGCTGGACACAGTAGTCTTGATTGTAGGTCCTTGTTTTTCATCACTTTGAATATTTCACACCAGTCCCTTCTGGCCTAAAGTGGTTTTTGAGGAATCAGCTGACAGGCTTAGGGGAGCTCCCTTGTAGGTACCTAACTCTTTCTCTTGCTGCTCTATGATTCTCTTAAACTTTGCCATTTTAATGATCCCCCATGGTGGAGTTTTTCCCAGCAGGTTCTGGTGCCTGCCGGAATTCCCCTTTGGGTATGTCACTTGTGTGGTTGGGTAGGTTGAGTTCTGGTGTGGACTGAAGCCCACCACTGGTTGAGTTGGTTCTGAGTTCACATGGGCAAGTTCTGGTGCAGGTCAGTGTCAGCTGTTGTGTGTAATTGGCCTTGGGCTACCTGTCAGAGCTACCTCATTATTCACTGTTTGTGGCTGCATCACTGGACCTTTGCATGCATAGGAGAGGCCAGTCCGTGAACAAGAGGCAGTTTCTTCCACCCCTGAGCCGGGGGCAGATCAATAGAAGGTCCAGGGATCCCTGAGGTCCACCTCTGTTGTCCCCAGCAGAAGCTTTCTGTAGGTTCAAGTTGGGAGCAACCATCTGGTTGGTCCCTTTGCAGGTTGGGGCCACTGAAAGTTAGAAGCTCGGGTCAGGTGAGTCTCCCATTGGGAGAGTGAGCCTGTTGCAGTCGCAGGTTGGGGAAGGATGGTCCCCCTGATGCCAGCATCCCACAATCCAGAACCCCTCTGAGTCTCTGACAGGAGGCTACCAGGGAGAAATGCTCCAAAGGTCCCAGGTCTGCACAACACTCCATCCCTTTGTGGGGCTGAGCTCAGCAAGGCAGGGCTGCTGGGACTTGGGAGGACAGATCAAAACAGTCTCCCACTGGGAGCGGTGCTGGCTGAGCTGGCAGGAGGGAAGCAAACACTTCGTGTCCCGTCCCCCTCCCCCTGCCCAACCTCACAACCCAGAGCCTGTCGGAGTCCCAGGCAAGAGCC
This sequence comes from Pteronotus mesoamericanus, assembly GCF_021234165.1. Lineage (NCBI taxonomy): Eukaryota > Metazoa > Chordata > Mammalia > Chiroptera > Mormoopidae > Pteronotus > Pteronotus mesoamericanus. Next base: position 23,958,130 of record NW_026555245.1, on the reverse strand, counting down.
TCTGAGGGAGACACACTCCAAAGGTCCCAACTCTGAGCAGCACTCCTTTCTACCCACAGAACTGAGCTTAGCAGGGTGGGGCCATCAGGACTTGGAAGGACAAATCAAAGCAGCCTCCCGTGGGGGGTGGTGTTGGCCAAGCCTGCAGGAGAGGAGCAGGAGTGGCCCCAAGTGCCAAAGTTGCGCAGCTCAGTGACTGTCTTAGTGTCTGCTTAGAGCTTCTCCAGGAAAAGAGCACACCTAAAGGTCCTGTTGGGAGCAGCCAGCAGACCTTTCCGCAGGACTCAAGCTTGGCAGGGTGGTGTCACTAGTAGTTGGAAAACCAGGTTAGTGCATTCCCCAGGCTGGCACTGTAAGAATCGGAGTGCTCAAACCTGGGAAGGTGGCACCTGATGGAGATGTGGGATAGGGACTCAGAACAGGAACCTCAGTGGCTTATCCTCCATCCAGATCTTTCCTCCAGGCCACACCACCCAGATCTTCTTATGACTCCTGTGTGCCCTGAGTCACCCTCCCACTGCTGGAGCCCTGGATGAGTGCCCTAGAGCAAGATCTCTTGCATTGGTGCTTTATGAGAGCACCTGGTCTCTAGCAGACTCCCTCCTCTTCCAGGTAGACAGAGCCCCTGCTGATTTTCACTGGCAGTTGCTATGCAGGCTCCTCTTCCTGACCCTAGTGCCCTGGATTGGGGCCTTAGTATGTAGTTGAGATCCCGTGATCCTCAGGCATGACTTTTGCTACTGAGACATCCCACCACCTTCTCAGCCACTGTATATGGGTGCATGGACTAGCCCTTGCTGTGTCTTCATCTTTCCTACCAGTCTCTATGTGGCTTCTTCTGTAAATCCTTAGTTATAATACTCTTGGTCAGCTGTCTGTCAGTTGGATATTCAAGTTTATTGCTCTATAATTTAACTGTAAATCCACTTTGGTGCCAGGAGGTAAGTGTAGCTTCCATCTACTCTGCAACCATATTGGAACTGACCCATGAAGATCCTTTTTGACAGAGCTTTAAAACCCACTTAATTTCTCTTTGTGCAGCTGAGTAGAGTGAGGGATCTAATGTTTCATGGTTAAAGAACAATTATTGGACAGCATGTCTCTTGTGGACCAACTTTGTTGCAGCCTAAATTGATGAAAACATGAACATTGGGTTCATCTGGGGAGCTCTAAGGAAAAATGACATCTGTTTTCAGTAAAACTCCATTGCTGGGAGCATGAGTCTGGGAAAGAGACAACATGGACCCAAGTTGCAAGTTTGCTTGTAGCAATCATGTGATCTTGGTCAAATTGCTCACCCTACTGAAGTCTCAGTTTCTTCCTCCAACAAAATATAAGTAGGCAGGTAAGTTGGAAGAGGCAGGGAGCAGTACTGATGCATTAATTGAAAAACCTTTGAGTTTGAAACACCAAATCAGGCCCCTGGGGGCACCAGCACAAAGGGCTGCTGGAGGTCTGCCGGGTGGTGCACACAAGTGAGGTAGGCCCTGTGCATGCCCCTAGGTAGACTGTATTGAGACTGAGAATCTCACTGCCTTATAAGAGCTCATGCATTTCAAGCAAAAGGGTCAAACAAAACATGCAACCACCAGTTTGTAATCCCCTGGTGAGAGTGTTCAAAACCGTTGGTCCATTTATGTTTAAATGGAGATACAGCATTTTTAAAAAGAAAAAGACAAAACAACCCACTAGTATCTTGCCCTTAATGGAAAACATTTTATATGCTTTGGAAAACAAATAATGTTGCTAAAAGTGGAGTACCTTCTGTTTGACTCTGCTACCCTGAGTGAATAATAGCACTTGTTGCTGTTGCTGATGGTGAGCCTACTGTGTGGACTGAACAGGTTGTACACATTGTAGTGTACGTGATTGTTACTTTGAGTTGAGCAGTACACACTTGTGCAGCTTTACTTCAGTAGGGCTGGTTAGTAGCTGCATTCACTTTCAGAAGATCAATAACTTTGTTTCATTCTAAACAATATGGAGCATGGACTGGACTGATGTGGCCATTTACAATGAAAATTTCTGTGAAAATAATGTAGTTCCTTATACTTCCATAGCATCATTCAATTGAGCTCATTCAGATTCAGGTCACCTACGTATCATCGGGGCCAGCTGAGTCTGTTCCTATCTATGCCTAATGGCCTCCTCTGTCCTTCTGCAAAATAAGACCAGCTATGGCATATTGCTTTTTTATTAGCCTCTTCCTTTATCTTGAGCATCACATTTTAAGAATAATGTGCTTCACAGATAATGTTGGTATAGAGCCAACATCATACAAAAGTCTTAGGAAGATTTTTGTTTTATCCAAAATACTTGGAAAAAAATCAGATTAGGGCCATGTGGATTTTGGTTTTTGTAGGAGTTTTTTTGTTTGGTTGTTTTCTTTTTCTTTCTCTCTCTCTCTCTCTCTGTTTTTTGTTTGTTTTTGTTTTTTGTTTTGTTTTATTTTGTTTTACGAAATCCCCCTTTACCTATCACAGAAAAATAAAATGCCACAAGAAAATATGGTCTGGGTAGGTCGGTATGACCTCTCAACATTCTAGACTAGCATCCTTATCAGGTCAATTTCTCTGTGCTTAGTCTTTACTTCTTCTCTGTTGCTGAAGTGTGAATTTTGGATTATGAGAAGATGTTGCACAAGAGCAGGGTATACTTCTTCTTTCTCGAGTGATCAAGGCTCAGGATGGTCTCATCCTAACTTTTGCTTGTAGTAACCCTACTAAGCATTCTTCTCTCTATAATGTCTTCTATGCTTTCTGAAACCCACTCCCCCCTCAAAAAAAAAAAAAAAAAAAAAAAAAAAAGAGGGCACCGGATGGCAGGACTGAGTGCGAGCGCTAGAAAGCTGCCAGCCACTACCCAGACGTCTGAGAATGTCTCTGGGCAATATTCCCAAGCTGGTGAATGTGGTTTCATCTTCTGCCTCTACTTCTTTGAGGCCTCAAGTATTTATTAATCTTTTGTTTGTATAATTGTAACTTTTTGTCCATTATTTTATATTTCTTTTTAATTCCATTATTACATGAGTATATTGTCCTTGCCAAAAAAATCTAACACTTCAAATAACGCAAAAGTCCCCCTTAACTACCACCATCACCATTTCCATTCTCTGCTAAGAGGCAACAGTTGTTCTAATGTGTATATCTTTGCAGATCAAGCTCTATGCAACAACATATGTCATGTAAAAATGCATAATCTTGTTGTGTGGACTTTTGAGAAATGTAGTGGCATTATGGTGTTTATATCCCTCCGCAGCATATTTAGGTGGGCTCTTGGAAGCCTTTTTTTTTTCTTCGTAAATACAATAAGTATTCATATATCATGGTTTATCCATATCTTTAGTCACACTAATTGTTTTATCTATTGAGTTTGCTATTTCAAATAATGCTACAATGAAAACCCCTTTCTAAGACTCTGCCCTATGTGCATACATACCTCTGTGGCATATTTCCAGAAGTGAAGACGCTGCATCAAAGAATGTGTGCATTTAAAATTTTAATGAACACTGCACAGTTGCCCTCCCAAACAACCACATATAGCCTATTGTTAATAGCACGGATACATTCTGCATGCACTTCAATGAAAATTTGTTCAATTCCTTAAATTTTTATTTTAAAATAATATATAAAAGTGAATTAGGCAGGTGAATATTTATGTCAAATAAGTCTATATAGAGATTTTTATCATTCTAGGTAAAAGAGTGACGGAGGACGTAACGCTAAAACACTTAGAGGTCAGATTTTGGAAGAGAGCTCTAAATATTCTTAACCAGGATAGCTGCATATTTAGTTAAATGTTCATTTTTAACAAAAAAAAAAAAGTTTCAAAAAGGCAGGCATATCAAGATCACTTCACAGTTTTATCAAGATAATCATCTGATTAGTCTTATAATTTTTAGTCATAAAACTCAATCTCTTCTCACAGATGTCCTTCTTTATTATCCTTGCAGTTCATCAATGCCACACTTGTTATAGCTGAACTATAATAGCCAATCGAATTAGGAGCTCATGTATATACAGAATGCTCATCATGAGTTTTGGTCTATACTTTACTGTCTTTGCACCCAGCAAAATGCGCTGTAAAATATCCTAATTCTATTGTCTTTCTTTGCCAGATCATTGGTGTATCAGTAAAGGGTCAGCATTAAAACTCCACCAGATTAATCAGGAAAGCCAATTCTTAAGCACATCCCCAGAATGATTTTATTACAAAAATAGCCCCCTTTTGCCTCTTAATGTTTTCTTTATGTACATTACTACCGTATCGCATCACGGGACATTAAGCATATTTCAACTCGTGGGACTAACTCAATCATGTTTTTAGAAATTGAAAACAAATGTTATAACTGGATGAATGATAATATTGAAGTAATAACAATTTCCTGGTAGGCGCACTTGTTTAATGGATTGCGTAGTCTATCTCTCACTGAAATCATTTTCTCTTGTTTTGTTTTGGCTTGTTTTTAAGGCAAAAGTTTGTCAATAATTTGGTTTGCTTTAGCTGAATTATTGTCATTCGGGAAGATAACTTAGATTTGGTTTTACTTCATGGGTAACTGGGACCAGCCTAATGCTAGGCTTGATTTAAAAGTGCTGTCCTCTTCCCTTTTTGCTGGAATTTTCTGTAACATAATAAATGTACTAAATTGTGCTGGCCTCAGCCTGAAGCCCAGGGTTATGCACTCTTTTTTTAAGTTATTTAGAAAAATCTGTCTCTGTGCTTGGCAACTACTCCGACAGAAAACAGATAAAAATAAGGGTGGTTTATCAGTTTTGCTGTTCTTATCATGTTTCAGGTTGAAGGCTGTTGAAATGATGAAAAACAAACAACACTAAATAGGGTTCCGTCATTATCGCTGCAACGGGGAGCTGAATTTTTCAGGATCAAAGAAAAATGCATTGCTTTTAGAACTACAATCCTTCATTTTGAGAGGTGCACTGCACGCAGACATTGAGGATGGGTGAAAAATAGAGTAAACTGGAGAAGGAACTAAAATATGTGCTGCTATGGGAACTTGAAAATTCAAACAAAAGTGGGCTGGCATACATTTAAAAGCTCTGAATTTTCATCCTTCAGTTTCTTAAGGGGAAAAAAAAAAAAGTAGTGCCTGAGGTTTGTTATTTCTGAGCAACCAGAGTTAAAGCGTAACCATGGCTTGTTGGCATCTCATAATTTCATTGTATAAGATTTCCCTTTACCTTTGTAAACAGGTATCAAAAATATTCCCATACTGGGGGCTTTGGGGAATGTTCCAGTATACATCATTGATTCAGGAGAAAGCCTCCTGTTTTTAAACTTATATTTTTAAAATTTTGCAACTGAAGTTGAGCACCTCCAATTTCCCTGGCATGGCCGTTGCCATAGAAATTATCAAATGCAGTTGAGACAAGACAGCTGCTGTGGTTCCCCTCAAGGAGATTATTAGCTGGTATAAACATAATAACCAGGAAAAATAAATAAGGCAAGGCAGTTGCTAATAAAGAGGAAAAATTGTCATAGGGATCCAAGGAGGAATAAACCAAGTGGAGAATCTTGATCCTGAATGAAGCACATGAGTCTGGAAGGAAGGTAGGTGTCAACAGGTAGACATAATAAGGAGAAGGAAGGACCTATATTAGCAAAGGCCCAGAGGTGGGAAAGCTTAAAATATGTCTATTTTGTCTGGAGCTATGGGGAAGTCATGACTCTTGTAATAAATATATTGCCTGTTTATTGCCTATTTATGAACATGCAACTATTTTAAGTAACTGCAATTAATACGATTATACATTTAATAAAAATGTGATAAACAGTACTTAAAATGGAAAAATAAACCTATGGAACATGCCCTTTTCCTCTCACTGCCTTTCAGCCATGCTTTCTTTTAGTTATTTAAATATGCAAAGCTATTTTCCATTCCAGGGCCTTTCCTTGTGATATTCTCTCTCCTCAAAAGCTTCTTATTACCCCTTTCACTCAGCAAAATGATCTCCGCCCTATTGTAGTAGTTGGCTAGGGCTTCCATAACCAAATATGACAAACTAGTTGTCTTAGACAATAAATATGTATTTCCTCGCAGTTTGTGAAGCCAGAAGTCCATCAGGGCTGGTTCTGATGAATTTGAAGAGACCACTCCTCTTGGCTTCGGATGGACACTTGCCAGCTGTGTCCTTACATGGGCTGCCCCCCCCCCGGCCCCCACCCTCCGTGCACATCCTCAGAGAGCGCACTCTGGTGTCTCTTCCTATCCTTGAGAAGTCCTACTGGGTTAGGGCCCCGCCATTATGACTTCATTTAACTTAGTCACCTTCCTAAAGGTCCTATCTCTAAATACAGCCATGTTGGGGGATAGGGCTTCAACATGAATTTTTAGGGACACCATTCAGTCCATAACAGGTACCACTTTACTAAATGACATTTCTTCAAAGGTGCTCTGCCATCATCCTGCGCTTATAGCTCACAGCAGCGGCTGAGATTTATAATGATATATTCACCAGATTGTTTAATGTCTACTCCTTCCACCAACTGCCATCTCCCTGAGGAAAGGACCATGTTTATTTTACTTACCACTTCCCTGATGTCTTAGCACATAGTGAGCACTCAGTAAATATTTGTGGGCTAATAGCCTGCAGAATCTTATGAAAGAGTATATAGCAAATGCGGATGGAAGAACAAAACAAGGCACTTTCTTGTCTGTCCCTGGGTGATGGGAATGGCTGAATTAGGATAGTCAGTGTGTGCTGACGAAGTGCTACAGCCAGCTCCCGTCATGGGGGCGGGGGTTGTATTTGCCAGCTTCCTTGGTGGTAGTACTCCCACCATGGCTGATCTCAAGCCACAAAGGTGACATCACTGAACAATACTCAGTAGCACCCCATTATGTAACAGCTTTTCACCCCAAGAGCATAAATGTAAAATAATTAAGCAGCAGTGTGTTTTGAGTCTTACCTTTATTTTTAATGTATTTATTTAATAGAATTTCTGAGAACTTACCAGTTGGCTTTTGCCAGCTGCAGCACACCATTGATGAATAGTTGAATAAAATTGTAGAGGTTGAATGCACAGAAATGTATAATTTATTGTGCAGGGCAAGAGGGAAAAACAGGCTAAGCTGTTTCTTAAATTTTAGACCTGAATGTCACAGAAAGAATGTGAGTGAGAAGAGCAGGTTTGAGCAGAGACGATACTGATTAATCTTGGAATCTTTTTATTTCTAAAGAAACTCAAGGGCAGTTTGAAATAGAGGTCTCCCCTTATGCTCAAAGAAAGGGCTCTCACGTAGGAATCAGTTGTTTTGTTGAACCATGAAGGGGAATGAGAGAAAGGAGAATGGAACTTATCTACATTTTGGGGGCTGGGAGAGGTATGTAAATTAGGGAAAGAGAGACAAATGGAAAAATCCAGAGAGCCAGGAAAATAACACCGGGATCAAATGGGAAACAATATTACCAAGGAACAGTCTAAACGGGTGTCGGCAGATTTCTGAAGATGACAGGGTTCATCTTTGAGTTGGTTTCCAACTTGATAGAACTTCCGCCCCGCCGTGGGGTACAGGGAACCGTTGCAAAGGTCACAGCTCTTTCTGGCTAGTGTTCTGTGCTGCATGTTTCAGGTTACTTTGTGTTTGAGATAATCATACAATTTTCTTCCTTCCCATCATCAACCCCAAAGGGGTTTTCTTGGATGTTTCCCATACTCCCTCAATCAGTGCCATAGAAATCAAGGAAGAAAGGCTTCAAGAAACCTGCGTTGAGAATAAACACTACTAAAGGAATGTTATTGAGGAGTGAGCCGCAAGAAAGTCACCACATTTGGTAATTGTTGCTGATGCAAGTGAGAGAAAGCCATGCAAAGCGATGGTGGTATCAATACCAATGGTGGTATCAATACCATGAAACGTGGTGCTAAAGTTTAGCATCCTAGAGCCTGCATTTGAGTTCCAGTTTGGCCGTTTACCATTAGTGCTGTGAACTCAGGGCAGTTCCCAAATGATGTGAATCATAAAAGGGAAAAGGAAACCGACACATTTGCCGAATGCCTCCCGGGCACCAGGCCCCTGCAGGGAAGGCGCTCGCCTCAGCGATCTCATTTACCAAACCAGTATGTGGCAAAGCAGAGCATTCTGCCCACATTACACAGCATTTATTGGAAATAAAGGGAGAAAAGTGAAAGCAGCTTAAGGGGGTAGCAAAATTTTGAAAGCCTAATCTGAAATTATCCAGTGATGAACCTATCATAATTTTTCCTGAGTTAACAGTGCCTGTTTCTTGTTGTCAGCATCAGAAGTTGGAGTCTGTATCTACAAAGTAACTGCTTTTTTATGTTAATTATCATTATCACGATTTAAGGAAAAAAATGGAAAAACGGAAAACGTGTCTTTCTCAAGGACTCCTAGCCATTGTGTATCTGGAAGAAGTATCTACTTCAGCTAAGAGCCACCTCTACCATTTCAAACCCCCAAGAAGTCTTTGTCTTAGCCAAGAGGTGGCACAGAAGTCCCAAGGGTCACTCCTTCCCTGATTGTCATATGAACACCCAGATTGGGCAGCTAATAGTAGTTTGTGTTTGGGAGAAGGGAAAAATAGGTTTTTCACAAATCGTCATCTCTCTATTCTTTGTTTTCCTCCTACAATTCATGATTTAGATTCAGGCATATATTTATTTTTTTCCACCCTCATTTTTTGGGGGAAAAAGTTTTGGGGAAAAATTTTTTTGGGCATCATTACCACCATGAAACGGTTGCTATTACTTGGATCTGGAGTTATTTCTAACAATTTTGCAAGATCCTGTGGTATCTTTCTGCCAGAATATAGAACCATGCATAATCCAGACATTTGAAATGGTCTCGGGTGCATATTTTAAGAAAGATATTTTTGCCATTATCTAAATTGATTTGACATATAAGGCTCAATGATAAGGCTTACTCTGTGGTTTCCACTTGGAAGAATTGCATGAAGCTGTGTCCGTTTAGAAGCAGTGCACAATGAGGATGAGGAAAGACAGCAGGAGAAAAGAAAAGAGAAAAGAAAAGATACTATTCATAGTCTTAAAACCTGCCAAACAGGGGGCTGACTCCCTTTTCTAGGTTAATTCTTACTCAGTTTCTTTTAATGGCGATGCAATGGTATATCAAGAGATCAAGACATGAAGATGACTCAGAAGGTTTTCCTGTCTCCCTGTTGCTTACCAAGGGACTGTGGAGCGATCTGCAGGCGTTCCTGCATAGTTCGGAACCTTGGTCAAATGCAGGATTTCTTTCCCCGGCTCTCCAGCCCTGCGTCCTCCTCAGCAGGCTGACTGAATCTGGATGGGCTGCTCATTACAGGAAGCCTCCCATGCCAATCACTCTTTCATTCGCTTACCTCCTGCATTGCTGAACGCTGACTGCATGCTTGGTGCAGGGCACACAAAGATCAGAAATGCTGTTCCTGCTCTCAAGAGATGCTCCATTATGTATGGAGGATGGCCCTACCGGACTAATGAATAATTCATTGTTACTGGGATTGTAGTACAGAGTGTTATTTAAGACACCAAGGGCTCTAGAACACAGGATGATGAACCCTGCCTGTGAGGCAGGGGATGGAAGGGTAGAGATTATCAGAACAGGGAGTGTTAGGAAAAATTTACCATTTCACAGGTTTACATGGTAGAACAAATTAAATAAAATGGGACTTTGTGGTTCTCAGTGCATCAGGTTTCTGTTTGTGCTAAGAAATGTCCTCTCATTTCTCAGACTCTGTGTCCCAGAAGTCTTTTACATTCCATCTCAATGTTATGTCATGTTGTGGTTTAAACCTTGAATGAAGTCTGAGAATCAGTATCCAGAGGCTCTCTGATTAGTGAGTTATTTTTTGTTCGTGACAGGGCATAAAATGATGTAAGCAATTTTTAAAATAGTGGTTATATCATATTCCCACGTAACCTCAACTGCAAACATCAGGGCTCCTATGTGGAAGCTGGATTTGATCTATACTGCTCAGTAGTTAAATAAAGGTATTACTTTTTGCAAAATGCTCACTTACCACCATGCAGCTACTTGACACTAAACTGCCATTTAAGTTGAATTCAAACCCCCTTGTGCTCATCAAACTCATTCATTTGGAGTCTTATACATTCCTTGCACAGGTGGCTCACTAGGTCCATAGAGTTTCGCATATGGCTCCCAGAGAGCCAGCGATATGATTGCAAAAGTCATTCCTTCTCCTTTGCTGTCCCACCCTCCTCAGTTCACTGAGCCTTCTGTTTATCAAGTCTTGGTGCAAATGCCACATCATCCCCAAAAATAGCGTATCTTTTTTTCTTGTATTATAAATAGTTATATAAAGTATTTTCTTCATGGTAGACTCTGAGATCTCTTAGGTAGGACCTAAGTAATCTTTAATATTGTATCCTTAAGTTATTTAATAAGGGTAATGTTGTACCCTTAAGTACTTCACTGTTCACTGAATGAAGAGATGGACAGGTGGACAAATAAATGAATACATAGATACACAAAGACAGGGGCAATGACATGGACCACGTGAAGGAGGCTGTCTGTTGCTTGGTGTCTTAAGTGGTGACATACACCTATACCTGTTGTTTACATGTTTCCCAGCCAGGTAAACATCCATGACCAAGAATTTGGGGTTCAACCCTACTTGACACATAAACAGCCTCCTCCTAAAGGATTTGATAAAATAAGAGACAAACAAGGCTTACCTAGAGATTTAAGAAATAGATGTGTTATTTTGATAGTATTTTTTTCAACACTGGAGGAAATTCCAAAGTTTCAACTACCTGACTCTGTGATCCAATGCAGTAAATTAGATCGTCTCCTTGGAATGGTAGATCTTGTCTTTGTGCTTTGTTGACCCTTTTACCGCCTTCTCTTTGAATTGATTTCTACCAACTGAAAAATAACCCATAAGTCTGGAAGTGATGGAGTTTAAAAACTGGCTCAGACCTTCTTCAGACACAGGGTAAGGCTTTTATTTTCCCACAGAGAATACTTGAATTTTACCTGGAATTTCAAAATATATTCAACTCTTAAAAAAAAGGGAGTGAAAGGTAGGAACACGCCCACACTCTCTAGCAATTGCTTTTTATTAAGAATTTTTTTCCACTGAGAATACCCTATACTATTTTTAGTGTGCAACATTTTACTATTTTAATTATATACTTCTTAACTAGGTTGGTTTTAGAAGTTCCTTGTGCTGGTTCCTACAATATGAAATATTTCACGTCAAGTGATTTACTAGGTTTTTAGTTTTTGTAAATTAAACTTAAGTAGACTAAGGTGGTTTGCAAAAATATACAGCCAATATAGACCTTGACCATTTAAAAAATATTTCTAATATAAACAGCCTAAATGTGTGTGTTTGTTTCTCATAATGGTTTCATAATAGTGTCATGTGTATTATGTGATCAATGAGTATAGTAATTAGCCCTGGCTAGTGTGGCTCAGTGGATTAAGTGCCAGCCTGTGAACTAAAGGGTTGCCAGTTTGATTCCCAGGCTAGGGCACATGCCTGGGTTACAGGCCAGGTCCCCAGTAGGGGGCGCACGAGAGGCAGCCACATACTGATGTTTCCCTCTCTTTTTCCCTCCCTTACCCTCTCTAAAAAAAAAAAAAAAAACTCAAAAAAAAAGTATAGTAATTATGGATTGAATATTTTTACATGTTGAAACCAAACTAATTTCACTTGGTATATTATTCCTTACCCACTGGTTACGGTGACTTGATAATATTTTTGACCTTAGAGTGCCCCCAAATCATCACAATAGCCATTTGAGTAGAATTAATGGGTTTAAAACCTAGTAACTAAGAATAGTGAAAATAACTTTATTATATGTTAGTTTCCTGATAGATTTATTTACACTTTTCTTTTTGTTTCTCTTTTAGTGCGGGAGTTGGCCGGACGGGTTGTTTCATTGTAATAGATGCCATGTTAGAGAGAATAAAGCATGAAAAAACTGTAGATATTTATGGCCATGTAACTTTAATGAGAGCCCAGAGGAATTATATGGTTCAAACAGAAGACCAATACATCTTTATCCACGATGCACTGTTAGAAGCAGTGACTTGTGGAAATACCGAAGTGCCAGCTAGAAACTTGTATGCCTACATTCAGAAGCTGACACAAATAGAAACAGGAGAGAATGTCACAGGAATGGAGCTCGAATTTAAGGTATGTGTTGGATGTGATGTGGTCATTCAGGAGCAAGTCATGGTGGGATTGTCTACGAGTGGTGGCTTCATTTTCTTAACCTTCCAAATTTGTCAGGTTACAAGATTGACTTGGCCTTTGCCTCAGGTGTCTGACTATAGTAAAGTTTCTTCCTCTTTTTCTTTTCTATCCCATGCTCCCTAATAATACCTTGTGCTCTATGTGCTCTAATTTAAACTGAGAGATCATACTCTTGGAAAATCTTTAAAAATTTAGTAGGCTACTAGGTAGAAGTGAAAAGCAGTGCAGTTTGAAGAGTCATTTGCTTTAAAGTAAACAAAAGTTTTATGTCTAAAGAGGAAATCTTGGTATGTTGCGTTCAAACCGTAGGCTAAAATTATCTTTGTTGGATTTTTCCTTTTATCTATTCAACAGCGTCTAGCCAGCTCTAAAGCTCACACCTCAAGATTCATCAGTGCCAATCTTCCGTGTAATAAATTCAAAAATCGCCTTGTTAATATTATGCCATATGAATCCACAAGGGTATGCCTGCAGCCTATCCGAGGAGTAGAAGGATCTGATTACATCAATGCCAGTTTTATTGATGGATACAGGTATATTCTTTTGTTCCCCTGACAGCCCAAAGCCTTGATATTTACATGTGCCCTAGTTTCATAGCCAGAATGAATTTCATCTCCATTCAAAGCATTTTCTTCCTGCATAGGTCAGCATTCAGTCCCTTGATATTTGTTCTTTAGTATTTTGAATAGGAGTAAGAGAAAGCAGTCATGAAGTTTTTACTCTGGCCTCCTGCCTCTTTAGAAGTCATTTGGATATGGAAGGAGTTAATTAAAAAAAGCCCTTTTGCACCATATTTCATAAATTTAATAGATTATGTAAGAGTCATATCTTCAAAACGATGCTGCACAACTATTTCTTAAATGATTGGTATAACACATGAAACTGAGTATTAGCATTGCACTAAAATTTAAATAATGATAGACATACATCATAATATTACCAAAGCAATTTCTTTTGCAAAGTCCCCAATGTGCATTAAGTGTTCTTATTTGATTGCATAATCTTAACAGAAATGCACGGCAATTGCATTAATAATATATTTTCAGTTTCTATTACTGGGTTTGATGTTTACATAGCGAATGTGAACTTTTGCATGTTCTCTGATTTCCTTGACATGCTGTTTTCATTCCCTGTAATCCAGACAACAGAAAGCCTATATCGCTACTCAGGGGCCCTTGGCAGAGACCACTGAAGACTTCTGGCGGATGCTCTGGGAACACAATTCCACCATCGTTGTGATGCTCACCAAGCTGCGTGAGATGGGCAGAGTGAGTGTCTCCACATAAGACTTCATAGAGAAATGAAATTTTCATTTTAGTCACTCAGGTGCCGGTACCACTTCTTTAAAATTCGGAATATTCCAGAAACATTTGGGCCATTCATTATTCTGGGTCGGTTTTTCACTTACAAAGCTGCATCAAGTTCTTTTGTGTGTGTGTTTTGAAGAAAGATCTGGTATTTTGTTTTCAGTGAAATACAGCCATAGAGACACCTAAGAAAGCAGATACATCTGTTTAACTTATGTCCTGACTTTCAGCATATTCTTATTTCCTTTCACGCTGGACAAGCTGAAGTTCCTTGAGCAAATGTGCCATCATTTCTCTGTAGGAAGGAGCATAACTTTCTTTCATCCCTGAGGCAAATTCTTACTTGCTCACCATCCACCCACCACTGAATAAAGTGTTGGGAAGTTACATAGTTTTCTGAGGTAATCTCAGATTTACTTTTAAAAAATGATTATTCAGAAAATATACATAAAACAGTGTCCGAGACACATAAGGACTTCCCACTTACATTCAATAGATGCAAGCAAGCATTTTGCCACATTTGCTTGGGATATTGTCTCTCTCTTTTCTTCGTATAAATTAAATGGTAGAGACGTATCTAAAACCCAGCTTTTAGGGCCCACAGAGAGAAAAAAAGAAAGAAAAAACAAAACTAGGAAACTAACTTGACTGTATTGATTTGGTCTTTGACTCTGTGAGTCTAAGCCAAGTCATTAAAACTTCCTGGACTCCAGTTTCCTCAGCTGACACGGGAGACTGGACCAGATCAATTCAGAGGTTTCTTTCTGCATACACACTTGATGGTTCTCTCCATTCTAAAACACAGTGGTGCAAGTCTACTAGGTAGTGCAATACATGATTGACCAGCCTTATGTCCATGGACTGATGTAATTATTTGGATAACTTATAGGTATGAAGATGCTTCCTCTATCCAAGTATTCAATTTGATGGATGTGTATTAGCTCCTAATATATTCCAGATACCATGCTTGATACTGTGGGCAAGAATTGAACCACAGAATTTCCCTATCATCAGGAAACTTATGTATTCAAAAAAAAAAAAAAAGAAATGGATCACATGCAATTGGAATGGGCTTGACTTCTGAAATTGCATTAACGAGAGAAACAAATATAGATAACTAGATGATAGACATAACGTTATTTGCATTTTTGTATACTTAATATTAATCTTCTCTCCTTTCAGGAGAAATGCCACCAATACTGGCCAGCAGAACGATCTGCAAGATACCAGTACTTTGTAGTCGATCCCATGGCTGAGTACAACATGCCGCAGTATATCCTAAGAGAATTCAAGGTCACAGATGCCAGGGTAAGTTGGCACAGTCTTATGCTCTTAACTGTTAGCTGAAAAGGAGTCCCTCTGAAATGCCCCTCTGGGAGAACCATTTGCCAGTGACCATATTCCCAAAGTGGAAAGAAATCACTCATCCTAGAGGACTGAGTGATTTTTTTTTTAAAGGTAAGAGTAACTTTTCTTCTATCTGGCAACTGTTCTCACAGACCCATTTTGGCTTCTTTTCAAATGTAACATCTGGCAGCTCAACTTTGGGATTTGCATTTGGTGCGCGTGTATGCTGGGAAGCATTTACCAATTGGTTGGCTGTGCTTACATTCACCTTCTCAGTTCATTCTCTTTGGAACTTTCTTGACTTCTTCATTACTTGAGGCTGTAAATATGTTGTTGTTTTGCAAAGCCCTTTAGGTCATGTGGGCTTGGAGGTTAATTTGGTATGATTTTAAAACTGCAGAGCAAATGGCAGTTTTTTAGAAAACTCTGACAAGCTTTCCAACGTTCTAATTTGATTGCTGGCATGGTTTATTCCTTGGTGTGCTAATGTGTCTGTCTGTGAGAGCTGTGCACCCCCGACCCTTGTTGGCTAATTTTCATTCTGCATTTCTTGTCTAGATTGCTGAGTCCAAGGTTCATCTCTGATGTAAACTGTCTGTGCATAAACGTTAATATCCTTGCCTTCGGCCACTCTCAAACCGTGATTACAAATACATTTTAGGAGAGAGGGGAGTCAGTCCCACATCCTGCTTTGTTTTTGGAGCTGTCACAGTGGGTGGGTTGAGTCAAACTCCAGTGTAAAACTATTTACTTGATCCATTGTTCTTTCTAGAAAGCTGCTTTCTCAAGCAATCCTTATATTTAGAAATTGTCTGCTAATCCCCAAAGCCAAGGCCCTGGCTGTTGACCTAAAGTGAAAGAGAAATTGGTTAGCAGGCTGGTTGGCCCAGGTGACAGACCTGTTAATGGCAGAACATCTGAAGTCTTAACTACCCTGAAAGTGAATGTACATGAGGCAGCCATGCAGTTCCTAGGTCTCTTTTTTGAGTTGCCCGAGTAAGAATGCCTTGGTGACCCACCCCATGGTTTAAAAAAAAGTAATGTCCCTTCAGAATTTGAAGCAAGGTATGTGCGTGAAAATGTTACTTGCACTCTAAGCAAACTCAGCAACCATTTCTAATGATAAAGAGTGGTTGCCAGGCTCTGTAAATGCCAGAGACACCTTCTTTACCACTCCTCACTTGCTCAAATTAAATCTGACCACAATCCGCAAAAGAAACAGTGAAGCAGAAACTTGTTCATGTATTTCTTTTTTTAAAGGCTCCCTGTGATTGAATAATTTTTGTAGCTGCCATAACATTTGCTGTTTGTGCTCCTAGAGTGTTTCTAATCTCAACTTCCCACTTTAGAAAGCAGGTTGGCACCTGAGGATACGATATTGTTAAATAGGTGCCAGATAAATGGAGTCAGGTGGTCTCCCCTCCAAAGAGTAAGGTTTATGCTAAAGACCTCTTCTTGCTGTAAAAGCAACTGTGGTCAGAAATGAAATCCCCAGGACATTCAGAGGACAAATCTGCATTAGCCTCTGGCTTCCCTTCCTGTGCCTTTCAAACCTTTTCCAGAAACAGAGAGAAGTAATTCATGCTTCCATGGTAACCAAGTTAGTTATGGGGCCAAGCATTTATTTCCATATTCATCAGTGTTCTCACAAAGTTGATGCGATCTTCCTGTTTTATATCCATCCCCAAATGATGCCAGTCAGAAATATGCTGTTCCAGTAGAAGCCACCAGGCTGGTTGATGGCTGCGTATCTTTAGTTGAGCACCCCCTCTTCTCAGTGTGAATGAATGAGAAAGACCGAGTCTCCATATACAGGAGGGGAACCCAAAAAAAACCCAAAATTATCTTCTGGAGGGTGGGCCCTTTGTAGTACAGTTTTTCCTCAGCTAGGTGAGCATTCTAGGAACCCATCTGTATCAGCATACCAGCTGGCGTTGTTGTGAGAGGCTGCATTTGGCTTCTGTGAATTGTTTTTTAAGATCTTTCAGCACATTTACCCATTTCATGACAGGTGATTTATGAGCACACCTGCCCTCACTGTGCTGAGTGTTCAGCAGTTGTTGACCAAAAAACACATGACCCCCCATGTCCCGCCCTCCCTATTCACCCAATCTGTCCTGGAATGCCATCTTTGTTTCCATGGATGAAAAATGTCCTCAAAAAAAAAAACCCATTTTGCCAATGTGGAAGAGATGAGACAAAATACGGCGGAGCACTTGAAGTGCATCAAAATCGACACGTTCAAAAACTGGAGCATTGGAAAAAAGTCTCAATAAATGTATTGCTTCAAATGGAGAGTACTTTGAAGGTGACTGAAGTTTAAACATGTAAAATAAATACACAATTTTTTATAAATCGTGGGATTTTGGGGGGTCCCCCATCATACTTACATAGAATCTTGGGAACATAGGTGACACTAAAATGAAAAGGAGGAATAAAACAAGCTGAAGCTTTAATTAGGAACAGGACTTATTTAAATGGGACCTGTCCTCTAACATTATAATTTGGATTTTCTCTCTCTCTCTCTCTCTCTCTCTCTCTCTCTTTTGATTTTGAGTAGAAAGGTGAAGGGTGTATTGTTATTCCTGCTTCTGGAAGCAAAAGGCCCCTTCTGCTTTTGTTGTGCTTCCAAAAATGCTATAAAATTCCAGAAGGAATTAGAAATGCCTTAGTATCTTCTTTTCAAACAATTTATACTTCAAGTCAAAGCAATTTTGCCTAATCGCTGTAGAAAAGAAAGTCTTCTTTTGCATTTGGCTTGTTTTCTTTCTGTTTAGATTTGTCTGAGGTAAAACCCCCATAGACGCCTTAATTCCTGCAGTCAGCCAAGAAGAGTTCTTTTTGAGAATAGAGCATTTATTTGCTAATAATCTCTTTGATCTGCTTGAGGGATGCCTCACTTCCTACTCAACAGCATAGTCGGTCACGTGGCACGTTTGTGTATCCTGCCATTGTCTGGACATTGAATGCATCTGAGACACATGGGCCATCCAGGTTAGCAGCAGCTACCTAATTTGTGTCAGATCTTTTCAATGTCACTATTTGTCATTTGACAATGCTAGAAATAAGCAAGCATAGCAGATGTGAAGTGTTGATAGCAAATGCTGTGTTCTAGATGACATGCCTGGATGCCCTTTCCAATATTAAAAAGTTACTCGATTCCGAAATTTTGAAATAGAGTGTTTAGATTCTTCCTTGCTTTTGAAGGCAAACTTTGGGTCTCAAATATGTAATAATACAGGAACTAGATGACTCTTTACCATATGAGGTTTGTGAATGGGCATTGTGAGAGTAAAAAATTTACAATGTTAATATATGTGAATGGAGACAGTGTTCATAGCAGATGAGACACATGAGTGTAAGATTCTAGTTAAATATGCTCCTAACTTTTTCCCCTTTTTCTCGTTTTTCTTTCTGGAAAAACGATCATGCTTGCTGTTGTGGGCTGTGCACTGGCCGAATCCTCTTGGCATCCTCCTTTGTGGCCGTGTATGGCTTTCTACCTAAAGGACGGTCAGTCCCGAACAGTGAGACAGTTCCAGTTCACTGACTGGCCAGAGCAAGGCGTGCCAAAGTCTGGAGAAGGATTTATTGACTTCATCGGCCAAGTCCATAAAACAAAAGAGCAGTTTGGCCAAGATGGACCCATTTCAGTCCATTGCAGGTGAGTTAAGAATCAGAAATGATGAGTTTCCATTTGTGATTAATGTGATGGTAACTATGAAAATATGTATTTTGCCTATTTATTGTTGGTACAAGGTTCTTGTAGTGAATCTGTGTAAGTGAAATTTTATTCTCAAAAACATATTGTAAAACATAAAGAAAGGACTCATTTCTCTTTCATTCCATAAAAGGAAAATAACTAGAGGAAGACTTTTATCCCAAATTTTCTCTCTTGTAACCAAGAACCAAACTGTTTCTGTGGCCTATTTCATCTTAACAGGAATTGTTGGTACAACCCCTCATCATAACTTGTTCAGTTAATTATTTCTGACTTGTTTTGCATTCATACCCTTATACTGATAAGTATCTTTCAATATCTTGCTCCAGTGTTTGTCTTCTTGTGAAAGCCATAAATAGTTACAAAGTTTTAATGACAATACTAATTCTTGCCAGTCAATAAATGATTAGAATGGTACCTCAGTTAAAATTGTAATTTGTTTGAAAATTGTGGCTATATCAGAAAATGAAGCACCTTCAAGTTAATTATTTTTAATGGTTTCCACAGGATATTATAATTCAAGTCACTCAAGTTAATAGAAATGGAAAGTAAATGGTTCAGAAAGGTCATTCACCATAAATTTAGTACTTTTGGAAGTTTCTGTGCAAAAATTTTCCAGCAAAGGGAATTCACGCCTATTTTTATTTAAACAAGTATATTTTAGGATTCTAGCAGCTTTTGAAGTTTCAGTTTTTAATTTCTTTATAGTCAAAATCTTGAGAAGGTTTATTTAAAAATTGATTTTGCTTCAAGAAAAAACTAAATTATAGTTCCTAGTGACATGGAAGACAGGGTCTCAAAATCATAGAGATATCAGACTCGGGGTTCAAAATATCTGAGTTGTAGCTCCTCTTCTGCCAACATGTAGCTCTACAACACTGGGAAAGCTTCTCTGAACCTCAGTTTTCTCAGCTGATTTCTGAGAGCCTTGCTAGCACAGTATGTTTCCCAGGCATTGTGCAGTATATGATAAAGAGACCATACTTAAAAACATTTGTTTTGGTTGAATTATCCAAAACCCTTCTCTCTAGACAACCAAGGGACATGTAGAAAATGGCACAGGGACTCACGCACTGAGACAAAGCGGATCATGTACATTGGGCTTAAATTACCTGGATAGTCGCCTTCATTTTCCAGATAATTTGCCCAAATGCTAGTTTAGACTTTTCCAATACAAATAAAAGAATATATAAAATACATTTTTTCAACTTTAGCCATTCCCATACATATATAACGTTGTGTGTGAGAGAGAGAGACTCCCCATTGCTTGTCATTGCAAAATGCTTTAAATACATTTAGTATTTGTATAAATGCTATGACATATTAGTCATATACCCTATTATATCTTAAAGACTTTCAGTGATTTTTCTCTTATCTGGGAATAGCCTAAAAATACTACTCCTTTTATTTATAACTTATTAAACTAACATGATAAAGTCAATAATTCAGAAGTCATAAGACCAATATCTGTTATTTTCCTGAAAACATCTGGTAGAAAGCCAAAAAGCCTCTATTTTTATTACATTTGAGCAATTAAATCAAGATAAGTAAGACTCTAGAGTACCTAGACCATTCAACAAAAAGATCATAAATCATAGCCTCTCAGGATTAAGACAGACTTTCAAGGTTGAAAGGGACCTTCAAGGTCATCTACTCCATCTTAGCAGAGAGCCTTGACGGCTTCTGGACATCCTCAGACATTTTGTAAAGACTAACCATGGATTTTATAGTTAGCATTTGTTAGGACCCTTTAGAAAACTCAGTTTCTAAAGGGACACACTATTTATATGCCTGTCAGCTACATCCCTAAGTAAATGAACCCATCCATTTTCTGCAGCCTGTACCCAAGCGTTACACAGGCCATTTAATTAGGATCCAGAAATGTACGGATTTTTCAGATTATTCACTGTTCTCCTCATTACCTAAACCTCCAGATGCTTTCCTACTTCTTAAGAGCACAAAAGCTATGAATTAATTTTCTTCTCTTGCTGCACTGAAGATTCTGAAATTATCTTAAAACAACAAAGAAAATAGAAACTCAAAACCTTGCTAATGTAGTGAAAAGAATCCTGGTGTTTTAGCTCCTGGACATTTAAAAATGATAGATAACTGTAGAGCTAAATGGCTCTTAACCATTTTTTTTCTTTTAGGTTAGAAACCTCTCTTGGAATCTTTTTAAAGTTTTGTTTCAAAAGACAGAAAAATACAAGCCTTACACAATCCATACATATAAGACATTCATGGACACTTCATAAAGACAATTATAATCCCATATCAAAAATACCATTAAAGAATTTCTTTTCTCATATCAAAAATATATAAATTTGAAACGTCTATATACTTTATTTATTTATATTTCTGGTGATGGGACATCCTGAACAGACTTTAAGTGACTATTGTATAAAATAAATAATACACTATAAAACTTGACAATGCTGTTTATCTCACCTTATCTGAGTTATTTCATATTTTAAAAATACAAAGCAGGCAAGGCTTACAATTTCAGGATCTGTATGAAGAGTGTAAATCTATAATGTACTCTTCCTTTTACTTATTTTACAATGTGTTTTCTTGATCTTTCCAAAAAGGCATATGATCCCAGTTGAATAGTCATTTTGTTTTAGAAGACTTAATCCTAATTACTCCACATTCATTTTCACATGTTACCACGACACAGTATTCCGGGAGTAATCACGTTGGGATTCTCCCAGCACGTTTTTCAGAATGTTGCTATGGAAAAACACGATGTATTATAACAGCTGGTGGACATACGTCCACTTACAAGTAAATGCAGCCATGACTGAGCATCTCATCCAGTAACATTGTCTTTGTTTGTGCAACAGTGCGGGCGTTGGAAGAACTGGAGTCTTCATAACACTAAGCATTGTTTTGGAAAGAATGAGATATGAAGGAGTTGTAGATATCTTCCAGACTGTCAAAATGTTAAGAACACAACGGCCAGCCATGGTACAGACAGAGGTGAGAAAAATCTTCAGGAGCCAAATAATAGATTTTATTAGCCAGGACTTCCTACAGTCCAGGGACTCTCAACACCAGAGGCAACCTATAGGCAAATATTGTAGGAAAAGCATCAAATGGTTCAATATGTTGAAGCTCATTTATCTGCCCTTTAAATGAGAGTGACAGCAGCAGTGCCTTAGAGTCGTTTTGAGAGTTATGTGCGATTACATATTTTATTGAACCACATTAAATTGTCATTAATCACATTTGGCCTATAAAAGTTACATATATTTACATGTAAATATATATAAAATCACAGCACCCGGTTTATAATAGACTCTCAGCCCATTTTATTTCATTTTCTTCCTGTAGCCAAGGTGTTACATGTCGACCGCTCCATATTTCATTTCTTCACAGTGGTTATTTTAAATATTTGGATCCTGGGGTTGCCCTAGAGAACTCAGCCCACCCCAAGTAATTAACATGGAAATTCTCATATTTCTCAGAATGCTCTAAGTCCGCGATTTAGCCAGTCTGGCTCATTGACTAATTTCTAAGGATAACATGAGTGATAGACTGTGTTTCTGTTTTACAAAAGGCCAACAAATTCTATAATTTATATGTGTTCCTAAATTCGTCACTCACAATATCTTTCAGACTTTGATTTCAAAACAGTGCAAGCATTTGGCTTGCAATACTCAAAACATTATGTCAGCCTGACAAACTTAATGGGTGTTGGGGGTAACAGAGGGAAATTGGACGTTTAAAAAGCCTTAACACTTAGCCAAGCAACTTACTGTGACAAGATAAGAAAGCAAACTCCATTTATTTTGCATTTCCATTTTTATTGTAGAAAAATGCACATTTAAGCAAAATAGAAACTATCTACTTTCAGCCCCATTGGCTACTGAAAATAAGTTTCTTTTATGAGGAAAATCCTACTTTTTCTCCTCCTTTCTCCTGTGTAAATTATAATTTTTCCATCTCTCCAACAAAGCCCCAACATATTCCAGTATGACTGTTCTTCCCTGTCTGAAAACGGACAGATTTCATACCATGTCATTTTAGAGTGGCCTTCTTAGAACAGACAGCTAGCAGTCATAATGAATTAGGTCAAATGGCACAGGGATTTTTTTATGTGGGCAGCCAGTCTTGTGTTGCCATTTTCAGGAGCTGAAAAATCTTAAAGTCCAGAGCATTGACTAAATGGCTTTATGTGCCTACACGTTCCCCACCAGATACCTTCAGCTGCCTCCCTCACTTGCAGGAGAAAATCAGAAGACTGTGCACAGAATTCTGATTGGAGGCAGCAAGGTCTACTGTCCGATAAGATGTTTTTTTAATGTAAATTCTGTTGACAATAGCCCACAGGATAAATGCATCTAAATTTTCCTCAGGACAGGGTGTGTCTGCCTCAGCTTCTCTTAAATACACAAACTGAGAATTAGCTACATTATCACAAATAAGCAGATAATAGTAACAGAAGGCTGTGACACACAAGGAGGTCCCACGTTTAGTTGGTGGTGATTACATGATACAGCTTGGAGAATGGTTCACACTTGAGCTGCACTTAGAATCAGGAGACTATTTTAGTCCAATTGATTAGTGAAGTTAATGAACACACCCTGGAGCTGACCATTCTTTGCCCACTAAAACCGATTGGCCATTGGCTTGAATTGATTGACAAAAGCAGTGATTTTCATCCTCATCATGATGCGACTTTGTTTTCTGATATTGATTTTCATTTTTGTGTTAAAATGTGCTCACAGCCCCTTCTCTTTCCTGCGCAGGATCAGTATCAGTTCTGCTATCGAGCCTCACTTGAGTACCTGGGCAGCTTTGATCACTATGCAACGTAGAAACCCCTGACCCATTTTGGATTTTTACAACAGGCCCTTCAATACCCATGGAGTCTCTTCTGAGCCATACAGGGCACTTGAGAAGTCCTTCTTAACTTCTAGGTAACAACCACTTAGTGGGACTATTACACACAAAACAAACTAAAAACAAACCCTTCCAGGCGGACCAAGAAATCAGTTTAATAATCTAATCTGAAAATAATAAAGAGAATCCTGACTAATGAGGTATCTGGAGGACTTTATTTACAGATACCTCAAAGATTCAAAATAAAGGGAAGAAGAAATCACAACAGAGAATCAGCATCTTGTTCAGGATGGCTCGCTAGGTACGAGGAGAAATTGCCGAGTGCTATAGTTCAGTGCAAGGTGTTTTCTGGTGTGGCTTCTCATGGTAAAACAAACTGCTTCGACATGACCTCTTCCCACCATATTGCTCATTATAACATTTTAGGGGGATAAAGGGGGGAATGTTTAAAAAGAAAGTCTTTGATTTAGTTTTTTAGTATTGTAAGATACTGCTTACCCGTGCTTCATTTTTAACTGTGTAAACTTTTTTTTTAACAAAATGTATCTATCATTCGATAAAGTGAATTTTAAAAAGGTTACATAACTCTTCGATTTTTATTTCCAAATTGTAGGTTTTTTTAAGCTGTACAACTGTTATCTGTAATATCTTGCTGTAGAAATATCAAGTAATTTGAAAATTTGCACATTTTTGTGCAATACTCTTAATCTACAGTATTGGTCTTATCAGATATTACTTTTACACTTCTGTTTGGTTTTGGTTGGTAAGAAAGTACCCATTTTTTTTTTTTCAAATAATCAAAGAGAACTTCATTTTGTTTTTGGAATCAACAGGGAGGCGCAAAGTATAAAGTTGCTGCTAACATATATACATATATATCCGTATATTATAGGGGTGTCTATGTATATATAGACAGTGTGTTCACACAAAATGATAGATATAGCTATCATTCAGTTCTTCCATGATTTGTATTTTTTAAGATAGAAAATATTGTAAACTTTTTTCAATTTGTTATTAATTTTACATTGATATTTCTTAATATCACAAAATCTTAATTTTTTAAGGGAAATGAGGAATGCACATCAGTGATTGTCAAACCTCACCCCCTAATTTCCTACCCAATATCCCCCCCACTCATCCACCTAATCACGTTCACAAATACCATTTTGTTAGCCAGGCTTCCAACAAAGTCAATATTTCTAACAACTCTAGTGCAATAAAAAATTATTAAATATCTAAGAGGTGTGCATGTGGGAAAGGTCAGTGCATATCCCTTTAGGAGGGGAGAATGTTGTAATATATCAGCTATCAAGTTGTTTAAAAAACAGTGTATTCAATCGTATATTGTCTATAGTATGTGCTATGAAATTTGCATTTAAGATATGTAACAGGGGCAAAGCCAAACTCATGTTACTCTGTTCAGTCAGAAACATTTTGTGGCATACAGCATTCCTGGGAAGTGCTGTACTTTGTTTTCTTTTGCTTTTAGTTTTGCATTTAGAGTGCCTTATAATTGATGCCTATTTTAATAGCATTTCTTTTTAGCTTTTGGTTTGTATTTCCATTAGTTGTTCATATATGTTACTCTTCCTATTAAAGCATTATCTGTTTACCACATGTACAAAAACTCTTTGAATAATATGCATTCCTAGTTTTCAACCAAGTCGGGGATGTTAGTGATTGTACCAGCCCAAAGCACTTGGATAATCAGGGCCCTTCTTCCTTTTATAATTGTCACATCAGGAAAAGCTACTGGTTTTATTTATAATCCCTTCCAAATCTGCTCTGGAACATTCAGAAACTGCACCAAACTTATTTTAGTCACACATAGCATTGACAACTTTGGAATATATTTGCTATTCCATTAGGATTTTTCTAAAAGGGGAATTTTAAAAAATGTATATATCTCTCTCTCCCCCCAACTTTCCACTGTTATTACTATAGGAAGCCATGGATGACGGCATGAGTGTGCCATATCTTACACAATTTTAAAGAATCTTCAAAACGTCCAAGGAACTCTTAAAGAGTTTTGATATGGGTATAATATTTTGGTTTAATTTTAGCTCCATTGAATGTCTGGCATACAAGGATTTTTTGTTTTCTACATTTTCCCATCACTAACAGGATGAAATCCAAGAGACCAAACACTTGCAAGCATCATATATGAGCACTTTTGTATTAAAATATAAAAAAGGAAGAAAAAAAAGAAAAAAATGTATAATACTTTTTAAAAAAAAGTATCTAGAAGGCTACCTCAGAATGAGACTCTCTAACCTACATCAGAACCAGAGAAGAATGTGCACTATATGGGTCTGTTTTCTTTTAGTTTGTATCTTTTGGTGATTTATCCAAGTGCCAGATTACTCAGTGCTATACTTTTCATTTAGCGAAACAAAGGGGGTCATTAGACAGACATTGCATTTTGCCAACATGCCGTGTTGGACATGTAGAATCAGATGGTGTGTTGCACACCAGAACCACTGTCCAATGAGCAGTTTCTCTCCCTGGGACAGAAACTGCCCATTTGGCACAGGAAAAGAGGGAAATAATCACAAGAAGAAAATGAATGGGATGCATACCATAGACGAACAAGGCAGAGACTATTCCACATATCCACTGTTGAGGAGCTGTTCCGAGAACTAACTCCCTACTGTCATTGATGTGCATTCTACTCTGTGCTTTTCTGTACAAACCATCCTAGTTTTATTTTCCCAGGTAAACATCTTTATCTACCATTACCATAAACTCTCAAGTTTCCAGTTATTTTCATCATCATAACCAGTACGGTGCTATTATTTACCTATGTATGTGTAGTTATGTATAATTTTGTAATTAGTTACAATGGTAAAAAATCAAAATATATAAAAAGTGATTTGTACAGAACTTTATTTTAGCTCTTTTTAAAAAATGATTTGCATGGTTAGACAACGGTGAGGACAGCCAGGGGAGGGAAGGGCCTCTAGGGAACTTTGCACTTTCTATACCTTTGTACTATGCACTGCCCTATTGATTCTACACCCAATAATGTTATTACTTGAACCCATCTGTAAGAAACTGCTTCAGAAATTCATTTGTGTGTATGTAAATAACACAATGTAGAAACAGGAAGGGGAAAAATTCTGCAGTAATGTACAGATTTTTTTTCTTTCCTGTTTATTTTTGGTTCCGCTTTGTTTTAGTCCCTCCTTTTTATTTTTACTTACCTCTTCTTCTTCCTTTTTGGGTGTTGGTTTCCTTTGGGTTTATGGGTGCCCTGATACTCCAGCAGAGATCAGAAGGCTACAGATCCATCCTATCCATCCGTTACGTGGCTTTGCCATCCAAGCTTGGAGTGTCTACAAAGATAATAACAGTTGTGTTCTTTGCTCTCGTTTTGGATGCATAGACTGAAAAATTTAAAAAAATTAACTTGTAAAATGGCTTGTTAAAAAATACAATTACCTCTAATCAGTAGTACGCGTAAATGTTTTACAGAATGAAAGGCGTGCTTTTTATTTTCTTACTTCGTTACATTGGTGGCGAAAGAAGTCTGTATGAAAATCAGTTCTTTGCTGACACAAGTTCCATTTGTTACAGATGAATTCTAATAAAAATGTCAGTGTTATGCAGCCCTGGTCTTTGCTTTTTGTCCACTCAAGCACTTTGGCTTTCAACTGACTATATATATGTTCCCTCTTCTCCTCTGGTTACCTGGTTAGTTTTACCTGGTTACTGATAGTAATTCCACTTGCCAAGAGGCTATCTACAGGTGCCTGCCTTGAGGTCAGCACTTCTTCCTGGTAAGCAAACTGAGGCTCAAAGAGAGAGTTTGTCCGAGTTCTCACAGCAAACAAAGACGTCGCGGTTTCATTCTGAAACAACCGACAGCTCTCATGCACATAAAAATAACTCCATAATACTAACTCCATAATACCAGCTCCTTAAACTCTTTGGGAACATAGCTAAGAAAAGTATAGTTCGGATTGTTTACTCCCTCAGTACCACGGTGTGCCAGCATGGGTCAGAACCGCTCTAGGCTTTAGTGGGGGCCATTGTGAACAAATGATGTAATAATCCTGCTTGCATGGAGACCGCAGTCCAGGAAGAGGGCCTGGCATTAAATAATAATTATTAAAATTGCACTCAGACAAGCGCTATGTGGGAAATCAGAGGACCCATGAAGTTAGGACTTTTCAATTGTGAGTAAAAGTCTGACTCAACTTGGCTTACACAAAGAGGAAAGTGTTTATTGGCTCATACATTAAAAGATTAGAGTACCCAATTTTCAGGCACAGCTAGATTTGGGACTCAAATGATATCTTCAGCTTTTGGGGTCCCTCTCTGTCTGCCAGCCTTGTTTCTGCTTTCTTAGTGTCAGCATTAAGCAAACTTTGTGGTACCTCAAAGCTTTGGAATCTTAACACCACAAACCAGGCAAGTGGAAGAGTTTGCTTTCTAACAGGACAAAAAGACAAGATGTTGTAAAATGGAAAGAATACTTCTTGGCCCTCATTGACCTGACTTGGGATAAGTGATCATCTCAGGAACACCAGTATGTGCTTATTGCATTGTCAAATCAAGAAGGATTCAGGGTGGCTGTCATCTTGCCAAATAACAGTGAATACAGTGAGATGAACAACTGGCTGCAAATCAAACAAATGAGTTAAGGTATGTCAAAGCACAGCACAGGTATGCTTGGAAATGTTATGAGTTGTTGCCATAGAAATGATGAGGAAATGAAACAATCCCATTATCCAAATGTTATTTTGGAAATCCTGATACTGAAGAGATCTTTTTCCCTGTCTTTCTTCCTCTCCACCTATTGGCCCTTTATTTTGCAGATTTGGTCATCCCAGTGATTGGATAGGCACACAATTCTAACAAAAACAGGACAGAAAGTTCAAGGTGAATTTAATTGATATTCTGGTCATTGCGCTGCATTATTTTAAACATGCCTGATTGGAATGTCAAAGATGACAAAATATGAGCTAACTTCACAAATGTAGAAATTTATAGTTATTAATTGGCTGCTTTTTTACTTAATCACATTTATTATTAAACTCCATAAGAGAATTTTAATAAATTAAAATAGAACAATTTGCTAAATTATACATTTGAAAATATGATTTTTAAAAGATTTTTGCAAATATTAAGAGAGTGTAATAAGATGTATAAAATCTGAATTTGTCTGTTTTATCATTTATAATAGTAAGATAGGGGTGGAAACACCCTAAGTGTCTAATAAGAAATGATTAAGGATATATATGTGAAATTTTGTACATTAAATTTTATATACATGCCATAATGCCATGTGTAATACATTATCATTTAGCCATTAAACAATTAAGTAGTTTTGGGGGAAAATGACATAAAAATGATTATAAGTTTTCAAAGGATGGTATAAAATTGTGTGTATCTAAAAATAGAATTAAATTACTAGAAAAACTACAGCCATATGCAAAAGAATGTAACTAGACTATTATCTTACACCATACACAAAAATTAACTAAAAATGGATTAAAGACTTGAATATAAGACCTAAAACAATAAATACACATAGTAGAAAAGAGGAACTAAGCTAACGGACATTGCTCACAGAGATGTTTTTATGATCTTGACTCAAAAGGCAAGGAAAACAAAAGCAAAAACAATAAATGGGAATACATCAACCTAAAAACCTTCTGCATAGCAAAAGAAATCATCAACAAAACCAAAAGGCAACCAACCAAATGGGACATTTGCAAATTATATTTCCAATAAGGGATTAATATCCAAAATATATCAAGAACTTATACAACTAACAAAAAAGCAAACAATCTGACTTTAAAAATGGGCCAAGTACCTAAATAGACATATTTCCAAGAAAGACATACAGATGCCCAATGGACACATGAAGAAGTGCTCAACATTATTAATTATTAGGAAAATGCACATAAAAACCACAATGAGATATCACCACACACTGAGAATGGCTGTCATAAAAAAGATAAAAGATAAAAAATGTTGGTAATGTTTGGAAAAAAGGAAACACTCATGCACTGCTGGTGGAAATGTAAATTGGTACAGCCATTGTGGAAAACATTAAGGAAATTTCTTTAAAACTTAAGAGAGAACTACCACATGATCCAGCAATCCCTCTTCTGGTTATTTACCAGCCCCCTGCCAAAAATAAAAACACTAATGTGTAAAGATATATGTACCCCTGTATTCTATTCATTATTTAAAATATCACAATACAATTTATTTACATTATTTACAACATGGAAACAACCTAGTCATCCACCAATGAAAATGAACAAATGGATAAAGAAGACATGACTGTCATATGCAAGTAATATGCACCACATGATTCCCAAGTGGTTTCCTCTTGGGAAGAGAAAGATAGGTAGTGATTAGGAGAGCACAAGGCAGACTTCTTGGGTGTGGCAATATTTTCTTTCTCGACCTGGATGTGGTTCCCACAAGTGTTTGTTTTTTGATAAATCACTAAGCTGTGCACATTTTGCTATGTTATATATCAATAAAGTTTTATTAATGACTATTATCTATGCTCATATATGCACATGTGTAAAATAAATTGGTCTTCGAAATATGAAAGATTGCCTTACTTGGAATGGTAAACATCTGTTATGCCTCACTACTGAGAGTGGAGGAAAAAACAGAACTGTGCATGATATTTAACTTAACAGATATTAAAGTTAAGATGTGGAATGATGTCCAGCTGATGGTAACTATCATTGGGATAAATTACTAGAGAGACTACAGGCTTCTTATCCTTTTGGGAATCTTGAAAAGGCATAATTATAGGGTTAGAATATAAATTGTGGAAAACATTTTTAAAAAAACAACTGTGGTCAATTTTCAGTTGATTATTTCCTTGTCAATGTCCAGGACCCAGCCCACTGTTAAACTACAAGGTATACTGGGAACAACATGTAATTCCATAGAATGCTTATGTGGATAAGGACCACTCACTCATAACCTGTTGAGCTATTCAGTGTTCCTAAAATGTGGTATAGAAATATTTGTTGTTAAATTTTGGTGCAACCTAATTATCCTTCTCTCTAGTTTTTTATTATCAATACTTTTTTTTTCCTACTAGGAACTAGAAATAAAAGAGGTAGATGGAACATAGCAACTTTTACTCTGGATTAGACTACTGAAATTATTGAAGTCTTGGGTTTGAACTACATGTAGGTTAAAAAGATATCCAAAATATTTAAGGAACTCATACAACTTAACCACAAATAAACAATCCAATTTAAAAATGATCAGAGGACCTGACTAGACATTTTTCCAAAGAAGACATACAAATGGCCAACAGACACATGAAAGATATTCAGCATCATTAGTCATCATGGAAATGCAAATTTAAAAAGCACAATGAGAAATCACCTCACACCATTCAGAACAGATGTTATCAAAGAGATAAAAAAAATAAGTGTTAGGGAGAATGCGGATAAAAGGAAAATGTACACTCTTGGTGGGAATGTAAATTAGTGTAGGCATTATAGAAAATAGTGTGGAGATTCTTAGAAAAATTAAAAGTAGAACTACCATATGACCTAGGTATTTATTTGAAGAAAACAAAAACAATTTGAAAAAACATATGCACCTCTGTGTTCCTTGCAGCATTATTTACAACAGCCAAGATATGGAAGCAACAAAAGTGTCCATGGGTAGAGAAATAGATAAAGAAAGGTGGTACATAAATACAATGGAATGTTATTCAGCCATAAAGAAGAATAAAATCTTGCAATTTTCAAAAACATGATGCACCTATGGAATATTAAGTTAAATATGTCATACAGAGAAAGACAAGTGCCATATGATTTCACTTATATGTGGAATAAAAAAAATAAAGTGAATCACAAGCTCATAAATAAAGAGTAAGAACTGATGGTTGTCAGAGGAAGGGAGTGTGGGAGATTGGGCAGAACAGGGGAAGGGAATTAAGAAGTACAAGCTTCCAATTTAAAATAAGTTACAGAGATGTAATGCACAGCATAGAAAACATAGTCAATAATGTCACAATAACTATGTACAGTGACAGATCGTTCCTAAACTTACTGTCGTAATCACTTTGTAATGTATATAAATGTTAAACAATGTACACTTGAAACTAATATGCTGTATGTGAACTATAATTAAAAATAATTTTTAAAAAGACAAAAGTATAATATATAATAACTTTTGTTTTTATATAATTTATATAATTATATGTAACATATAATTATATAATTATAATATATGTATTATATAATTATAATTATATGTATTATATAATTATAATACATAATTTTATATATATAGTCTCTCCAGAAGGTATCCAGCCATGTACTATGAAAAATAGAGATATTTATTGAAGAAAATACAAGGTAGAATAAACACTATAGGTAGAACAGCGATGCCTCAGTCCCATTCCACGGAAGCACCTTGGGACCTCACGCAGTCTCCCAATCACCTCAGCTGCCCCATTGTCTTTTCCTGAATCTCATCTGTGGTCTGAAATCTCTTTCCTCCTTTTCAAAAGTGATTTTAGTTTTGGGAAAAGCCAGAATTCTCAGAGCATCAAATCTGAGCTATAGAGGGGCAGGTCACCTGGGTGAGTTGGCGTTTTGCCCAAAAACTGCACAAGATGTGATGGATGAGCGAGCATGTTGTCATGATGAAGCTGCCAATGCCCATAACTGCAGCCTTCTGTTCTGAATCATCTGAACAGTTTCCATAGAGGAATATTCAACCTTAATGCAGAATCTGATGCAAATTCATTGCTCTACCCACTCATTTTGAATGCAACTGCCACACAGTACTGCCACACAGTAGACATGCTGGCTCAAAGGCATCTACTGTCCCCACTGACTAGTACAATAAAGTTGTCATTGTTGATGTGTGCACATTCCAGTCCACCCTTCTTGGCTGCCAGGTTACATCAGTTTCATGCAAGCCATTCTTATTATATTAACAATGGCTGGATTTTCTTCTGGACACACCTCATATATACATGTACACACACACACACACACACACACACACACACACACACACACACATTTTGCTCTAAAGAGCACCTTGAAGATGTGATTCAAAAATTGCAGAGATTCTGACAATAGATATCAATTAAATGGGTTCCATTTACCAGGCATTTTTGTTTGACTTGAGGAATCAAAAGTGAGTTAAATACAGCACTTACATAAAATATATAATATGGGGAATAAGATAATTAATCAGGGCCAGATGTGACAAGAACTTTAAAAGAGGTACAAATAGAATATAATATGGTACAAGGGATATGTAAGAGCAGGTCAGAAAGGTTTATCTTGTCATACCAAGCTACAAACTCAGGGATTTAAATCTTTTTTAATTGAAAATGTCTATATTGTACACAAAACCCTCTAACCTAGCATTACCATGAGCCTGGAAGAATGGACAGAATTGTAATAGATAAAATCTAGGAAAAGGCAATTCTAGAGGAAGAAGTGAGTAAGGACATTTGGAAGGCAGGAGTGTGGCGTCAGTCTTTATAGCCAGAAGAGTCATGGGGGCCTGAAGCCCAGATTCAGGACATCTCGTCTCTCTGCAGCATCCCATTCCACCTTCATTTCTTGGGGTTCTTCATCTCTCCTCCCATGCTCCCCCTGCATCTCCAACAGGCCAGGATAGCCCCAGGCTTCCTTCCAGTCTGCATCCAGATGGTACTTTACAAATTGTCTTTTTTGCTCCTGGGTTTTGGGAATGGGCCTCAGATCCAAATAATGTTTCTTAGGCCTTTTCTCATTAAGCGCTCCCTCTCTCTAACTAGATCACTGGGAAGCACATAGAATAAATGGTTGCTGTAAGGTGAATTTTCTGTAAGCTTCCAGAATGTCTCCATAGAGAAATCAAATAAATTTAAGAAAATAACAAATTATGGCTTATTCTAAAAAAAAAAAATTATTCAGCAGAGCACCTGTACCAGATAGCAGGTTCTTCTGTTAAGATAGGGTCTGTAATAAAACCAGAAGCCTTTGACCTGTGAAAACTCCTCTGGATGGACCCACAGTCTACCTGGTCTCCATGATTCAATTCAATGTCAGCTCCGCTTTTTATTGTAGTGAAAGGAAATTTGACTAACCTACCTGCATGTTCTTCAACCTGCCCTTGGAAGAGAGCCAGGGACCAGACAGCCCCCAAGATAGCTCTCTCCTGTCTCAGCCAGGAAGGCCCCTTGCATACGCCAGGGTCTGTTTCCACAGATGCAGAATGATACCCTACGAATACAGCACTGTAATAAAGATTATTTGGCAATGGGGCTATACATAGGGTGCTTTAGAACCCAAAGCACATTCAGCCTGATTCTGTGAGCATAGTCCCTGGAAAGGGGCTTTATATTATAGCAGGAGCAAGTAAACGGGCTCTCCTTCCCAACAAAAGCAGTGCAGAATATACTTAACATGCCTGTTGAAGCGAGACCATAAATGACAGCATCAGTTACTGAACAGTATAGACCAGGCCTTCCCTCATCGCAAATATTAAAGGTAGAGAGCACACCTGGACAGTTCATCATTGTGAAAATGAAATTAGTCAGTTGGTCTAGATTTTCTTGTGATACTTTTAGCTAGTGGGGAGAGTGGATATAGACATGTCTCTACAGTCTTCAGTTGGTATTTCTGGGTAAAAGAGAGGGTGTAGGTGAGCAAACAAAACACTGAGTAGATCAAAGCTGGGCTTCTGAATACAAGGAAGATATATATCAGATTGTCCTAGATGGCCATGATGAGTAAAGCTAGGAACTCAGGGTAGAACAATAGAAGGAAGGATTTCTCTACAAATCAGATTTGTCCAAAGAAGGACTAACTTCACTAAGGTATTCTAGCAGAAGGTGATCAGCCACAGGGTCATGGACGCTAAAGGGGAGACTGAGGTCAGAATGGGTAGCCTAGATGTTCCCTTAAAGCCCCTTCCATCTGCACATCTTCTAATAAACCAACTTCCCACAGAATACAAGTTAAATCACAGTCCATATGAAAGAGCTCATTCCTATTCACTCGGGAATATGTACTTGTTTTGTCCATAGCCCAAAACAGGTTTAAAGCTCCCTCATATAACCATCAGGGACAGTCAGGCAACTCAACTGCTCTCATACTCAAGAGTTTGGAATACTTTCTTCTTATAAAAAAATATATTGGACTCGTCTCTGCTTCTATTAGGAACCAGCGTAAGTTATGAGAAATCTGTTTGAATTGTAAACCCTGTTTTGAATCCACTAAAGATGCTTACTCCATAAAGGAATCCTGTGAAAAATTCATCAGGATTTTGGGGGTCTTTTTTTTATTTACCATTTTTTTGAAAGCATATTATGGTCACCTATACAGGCAGAAGGACGCTCACCAGGTTTGGTTCCGATGTCATGGCAGATGATACCACACACATAGCAAGAGCGAATGAAAGGTTTATTAGTTACTCAGCTGAGGTCTCCGGGAGGAGAGGCACTCCTCTCCAGCAGGTCTGAAGTGATCTGAGAGTGAGGGAAGAAGACTGGCCTGGGTTTTTACTGTGGTGAGGGGCAGGGGGGCCAGGTGAGAGTTACCATATGGCAGGAGCCTTCTGGTTTGAATTGACTGCTAGCACCAGAGGAAGAAGCACAGGATTTTACCTGCTTGTCCAGATGTCAGGCACAAGGGACAGAGGGAGAGTGAGGCTTAAAAGCTGTCAAGGGGTCAGTAACCAAAACATGGAGTCAAATTCCTCATTACAATTCATTATAGTGGATGCGTGCTGCCTTTGCTTTAGTTAGCTCTCATATGAAGCACTTCCTAGGTTTGGAGAATCCACTGTCATGCGAAATCTTATACAGAAGTAGGGACTTGCCTTCCAGCCCACAGGAGTCAATAAATACAAGACATTGTCTGTCTGAAACCAGAAGGTTTCAGTGTAGGTTGATAGTCCAAACTAAGTCAAGTAGGAGGTGACGGTTAGTGTCCAGTGCTGAAAGGAGCAGAAACGCCAGTAGTGGCTGTGGTGCCCTAACAAACCCTTGTTATGGTATGATTTTGTCTGTAGTCCTGGCAACCTGCCTCCCTTAATTCATTCCTATTTGTAAGTTTGGGTCTCCAGGCTTTCCATCTGTTTGTGAGCCAGATAACATCGCCCCACAAATCCTCCACTGCTTAAGCTACCCAAAGTCAATTTTGCTGTTTGCAATGAAGAATCGATTAGTTGATTAGTCATACACATTCATTCACACACACAAGTATGCATTCACACATACATGTACACACACACAGAGTAGGGTTAATACAGTTATAGAGTAAGTGTAAGGGCAGACCAAATAAATAATAGCCTAATTGGCCTTTCGATAAGTCTCTAGTATGTTGTTCAGTAACTGGAGTGACTATACCTGAGAGATATTTTCTATAAAGAAATATTAAGATAGGAAATTATAAGTCCTCAATTTTATATTCAGCAATTAAAAACAAACAATTTGCATTGAAACTGTTAACCACAGTCAAATTGTAGTTAGTGAAAATAGGAGATAAGAAGATAGATATCACAAGTAGCTTTGAGAATGTAAACCAGTGTGTAAATATCCTGATAAAGTAACATATAAACATTACTTATATCTTGACAATATGAGATTAATAGGCAATTTGTTTGCCAAAAATGACCAGAGCCTCTTCTGTGACATTCTGTTTTTTAAGTACATGTTTTATTGTTATTTCCTAGAGAATATAATCCTTAACCTTGAGGCTACAATTACTACAAAAATGCTTTATGTATATATTTGTTATTGGATATTGTATTTACTCTCTATGCTGTTAGAAGAAATTGTATTTGTTAGAATGTTTGTTGTAGCAAATTGAATTTAGTCATCTAAGTTGTAATGTGCACATCAGTTTTGCGATGATTTCTCATTATAAATGATTGTGCTTAACTGTATATTCTATGTGCATATAAATGCCTTGAAGTTACTTCCTAGTCAGAGAGCATTATGACCCTTGTCCCATTTTTTTCTTGCATTCCAGTTTCAAAAATAACTACACATGTAGTTCTAAAAGACTTATTTACAAAGGCAATGAAAAGCTTCTTTCAGCCACAGAAGGAAATAGAAGTCTTTGCCCTCTAATTGTAAACAGTGAAAAGTTAAACTTACCCATGCATATAATTATAGTAGAATTATCTGTAACTGGATACCAACATTTCTGAAAATGTATATATGTCTATTATTCTAGAGAAAAGAGGAAAATTCACCTTTGAAAGCAGATGGTTTTTGAACTGGTACTCTGTTGGGCTTTCAGGCTATTAAATGTAAAGTCAAACTCCTATTCCAAATGCATGATGACTGAAATCCTATAAAAGGTTTTCTTCTTTGTGAGGAGAGTTATCTTTGTAAAGTATTGTGTTGACTGATAGCAACTGCCAAGTAGCTTCAACATCAGCTATTTTTTTCCCTTTGAAATAGGTTACTTTCTTACCTAGCCTACTTCCTTTTGTTCCGGGGCATGTGCTTAGACTAAGTCTCCCAGATTCCCTTGCAGGTAGGGGTGGCCATGTGACTGTGGTCTAGCCAATGAAAGATGAAAGCAAGTAACACCCCAGGACTGATGCATGAAGAACTCCTAAACCTGGGCCTCTGCATTCCATTCATTTCCTCTGGCTCCACGCAGATGAGTACATTATCCTTGGGAGCCATATATGATCAAGACGGCAGAGTCTCAAGGTAGAAGAGTGGGGGCCCTGAATTACTGCTTAAAGAAGAGTTCAATTGTAAAAATCCATTTTGAACTTTTTGTGAGTGTGAAATAAATGTCTACACATTTGAGTCATTACACAGAAGACATTTCTGGTTCAGCTTATAGGGTAGACTGGCCCCTGCAATGTAGTTTATGGTAAAGACTGGAGGCACATGGCCATTAGGGTAACTGTGGAGGAGCTGGCTTGGGGATTATATGTGCAGTGATATGTAGTATCCAGTAAAAACGTCCTTTTCTGCATTGTCATTGTGTGTTATTAAATATTATTAACTGGTCTTAAATATATTCTAGGGAAATTAGAGATGGGACAGTTTACACTCTGTGTCAGCATTTGGGGAAGATGGCAGAAGGAAACGTCAAGACAATGGTAGCAGTCTGAAGTAAGAGGTCGTTGGAGGTTAAAAAAGTATTGGTGAAAAATGGAAGAATTCCCTGGAAAATACTTACAAATATATAGAGATAGAAACAAGATAAAAACTGCAGCCACATGAAGGGGTTCTTCATTACTTGTGTAATTAAAAGGAGAGCGTTCCCTGAAGGCTAGAGAAATTAGCATCTCTGAGTCATATAGTTGTACACATGGGGCAAATTAATGTTTCAAAGTATGCGATGCCATGCTGATTTAGTCTGACTTGCCATAGCTCCAGACCTCTGCCCACTCTGCATATAAACAAAGGGACGCATTTGCAGTAGAGACAGCCTCACCTCCATCCCTGCCCTGAGAATCCACCTTCTAAGCTTCTAAGTTCAAAAGCTATCAACATGGTGTGAATCAGAAGTGACTGGCTCAGTGACAACAGGAATTTTTTTTTTCCTCCAGGTGAGCTAATGAATCCTGTAAGCTGCAGATGTAGACATGCATAAAGTATAAAAAGAAAGAAAGAAGTTCCTACAGGACTATGTCTTGACCAACACCCCTATTCTGTGTAAATCGAAAAGACTGAGGAAAATAGTAGAGAATATGCCAGAAGATAGGGTGCTTCTAGAGTAGGAGGATTAGTGTATTGCTTCCTCTATGAAATGGTTGTTTTTTTTTTTTTTTTTGGTTTACTTTTTTTTTTTTAAGAGCTGAAGTAGGCAAATATTTCCCACACCACTTCCCTAGTAATGACAGAGATCAATAAAGATGGTGACAGGCAAATCTTAACATCACGGGGGCCTAAGATCTTGAATATCTCTCCTGTTAATGGAAGACAGAGAGGGGCGCACTGTACCTAGGAGCACAGAACATTGTTGAAAGAGAGCCTGCGGGCCCGGGGAGTTCCATGGCTGGGCCCAGGAAGAAACTGCATATCAGGATGCACGAGTAGGCTCCCCACGGCGGAGACTGAAAGAGGACATGGCTGAATTTACTAGAGTTCCTACATCAGAGAATTGAGTCAGTCCTGAATGAATGTCTGCAAGCTGTCCAGTCAGTGATCTGAAGCAAACAGTGGGCATCCCTGGAGACAAAACACATGCTGGACCAGGACGCTGTCAATGACTAATAAGAGATAAAACCATGAGGTAAAGCCACCCCTCCCAGCATCATCACTGGGCTTTTGCCAAAGACATTTATGAATCTGGATGGAGGTTAGAGGGGATTCTGGGGAAGAAAGAAGTTGGGGAAGACTGATAGAACTAAATCATAAAGCGGAAATAACTAAATTATTACTGAATCACCTTTTAAAAGACCTAAAAGTGATTGACTTATTTCCACTGTTAAATGGAAACTGGAATTGGCCAGATGCAGTCTCTCCTGGAAAGCTGACTTTGTGAAGCCAGGGCCAAGTCTCCTGTTTAAGGCCAAGAGGTTAGTTAGATAGCAAAAGGGTGATATGATTATATACTTTTTTAAGACAGGGGATTTCCTAGAATTTTAGGCTAAAGCCAGATTATAAGGGAGGGGTGTGTATGCACATAGGGATCAGAGTGAAAGTATGCAGAAGGAAAGGTGGGGAGAAGAGAGAGATCTCAAACTCAGGACTCAGCCGGAAACGGAGAGGCAAATGAGGAAGTCAAATTTGTAATCACCTCCTTGGCTTTCACTCTTTCTCTGTTTTCCTTCCTTCCTCCCTTTTTATTTCCCAGTAAGAAAGAAAACTCAATACCTGCATTACAATAATTCAGCATATAAGATCCCTCCTCTCTCTTACTTTCTCTACCAGACAACTTTTAATGTCAGATTCACTGCAATCTTTGTTGTTGTTTCATGCTCAAGAACACTATTGGCAATCTCATTCATTCCCCCATTTAATTTGGCAAAACCACAAAGCTCCACTTAAAACACGCCATTCCTTAGCTCAGGTGGAACTCTTATTGTGCAATCCTGAGATGCTGCTGCTGGGGCTTCAACTGGCAGTGTTAAATCTGGACTGAAAATTCGCAGGCATTCTCTCCTAAAACCTGGGAATCACCTCCGGGAGACCTGGGGTGGAGGAAAGGGGCCCCTCCCTTAAGGTCCTTCACCCACAGAAATGACAAGGGAATAGGAGAGTGTCGGTAGGCAAGAAGAGCCTCTGCCCACGAAAAGAGCCCTTGTTCTCAACAACAATCCTTTTGTCTCCTTAACACTCATGAGATGTCACCCTGAGGTTATCCTGAGTCTCCTGTTTAACTATTTTCTAATCAGAATTCCTTTCTGTTGGATATCATAGAACATCTAACATGTTAACAGGTTACCCCTTTACATCTTAAAATGCTGAGATGCCTAAAATCGTTTGAAGACTGAATGGCGGAAACAGAGTAAATATGCAGTTTTTCTTAATTCCACATTTATTTGGCCCAAGAATCCATATTTTCCTAGAACTCCAATTAACCTCTTATGGAAATCTAGGGGTCTAACACCTATAACTATGAAAGTATTGATAAATACCAAACTCCCAAGGGAAAGAATAAATCCAAAAGCTTGACTACAGCATGAACTTTATTCATGCATAGTATTCCTCTGCAGAAGCCTCCCATGCTTAAACAGGTTTTGGAAAAACTGCTGTAGCTAGAAGTTATTTGGCTTTTTGTCCACCTAAATAGCAATGGATTAATCTATGTCTTTTTATCTTATCACCTTGTGTTTGTAATGTAATAACTTGTGTTTCTGCTAGCTGCAGGAGCGATCTTACAGAAAAGTCATCCCTGTAGCTCCATACCCTTAGTAACACCTTGAACACAGTAGGTTCTCAAAAAATGTTTGTTGAATAAAAGAACAAAGGATACTATGGGAGCCATGGCCAACAACAGAATATAGCCATGAGCAGAAGAGAGATCTCACCTCTATTACCCTGATAATGGGCCTGTAGTAGTCGGTGAAGGCTTGCTGTCTATGACTACACCCAAATATTCTAAAAGCCACAATATAGTCAGCCACTCCCTCTGGGGTGTGCAGTCTGCATATGCCTGGGGAAAAAAAAGCAAAGCCCTTTGACTGAGATTAAGTGATGTCCAGAGGCTAAAACCAAACTTCTGGACTGTTGTCAGGGACTGACCTAGCATGCCCGCTTCTTGCCTTGAAGACTGGCAGCAATATCTCCTCTGTGGAGGTAAGCGATTGCTAACTCAGTGAGCAGATGTTACCAGAAGGATGATATGTGTAGCAAAGGAGTGCCTCAGGCCTTTGATAGCTTCTATGGTGGTTTTCAATAGGAAGATGAAGCAGCTGGCACCCATGGCCAACCATCGTTTGCTTGCCCACATCATCCTTGGGCTAAGAAATCTACCCTACTTAACATAGACTTCTGAAAGTAAAATGGCCTCCTTCCCTCGGTGTCTTTTCTCATTCCACAGTTCAAATGTGGCTGTGGAAGAAGTAAAGAACACATTGCCTGATTGTGATTACTTTGCCTGGGAGCCAAAATTATTCCAATGTATCTGATTTCTGCATTATTGGCTATAAGTTTGTAAAGGGAAGAAAAGGAAAAGATTGATTCAGTTTTTCATAAATGCGTTCATTTGTTCATTAAGCAACAGTTATTTTCTACTATTTCTCAAGAATCACTAAGTTGATCCAATAATGATATAAACCTGGCTGACTCACACCAACCTTGGACACATAAAAAGTTGCTCCAATTTCACCCCTGGCAGTTAGATAGGGTTCTGAAACCACTTCCTCTGCTATTCCTGTTCATCAGCTTTCTAGTGTCTTATTCCCACTTAGATTCTGTCCCTCACCTTCTACTTTTCTTCTAACTAGTTAGGTTATATATCAGTAGACTTCTTAAAAGACAAAGAACCAAGAGAAGATAAATATGAGTAAGACTTGTTGCAAGGAGCTGGACTCATGACTGTGGGGACTGACAAGTCTAAAAATCTGACCAGGAGGCTGGAAACTTGGGCAAAATTTGCTGCTGTAGGGCAAAATCGGTAGGGCAGGCCAGGAGGTTGGAAAATCAGCCTGGAGTAAATGTTGCAATCTTGAAATGAAAATTGTAGGGCAGAGCAGCAAGCTGGAAGAGCAGACATATTTCTCCATTACTGTCATGAGGCAGAGTTAGCTCTTCTCCAGAAAGTCAATTTCTGCTCTTCAGGCTTTCAACTGATTGGTCAAGCCCCAAAGACACACTCAAGGGCAATCACCTTTACTTGAAGTCAATTGATTGCAGATGATTATCTATCAAGTCAATTGATTATATATGTTACTTACAGTTATAAAGCCCCTTCACAATATTTTGACTAGTGTTTGACCAAACAACTGGGTACCATAGCCTTGTCAAGTTGACACACAGAACTTAACCATCACAGCTTGATATCCTGGATTTTGTCTTTTTTTCCCTTGGTGATAATGCGGGATGTAACTTTCAGTTCCTAGCTACTTGCTTCACATCTTTAAGCGACCACCCACATCAGGTTTGGGGGTGAGGAGAGACTCTGAAAATGGCAATGTACACATAAAAGAAATTTGGACCCAACCCTCAAAGAACTTCTGATGTAGGTAAAGAAGCATTGCTTAAAATTCCTTAGATTATAAGCCTAAATCTCTACAGTAGGAAGGTATAGGTATACCTCATTTTATTGTGCTTTGCTTTATTGAGCATCAAAGGTGTTGCATTTTTTACAAATTGAAGGCCAGACCCTCCACCAGCAAACAGATTATGACTTGCTTTATTGCAGTGGTCTGGAATCAGCTGCTCAATATCTCGGAGGTGTACCTGTACATGCAAAATGCTGTAGTGGCAAAGTGAAGGAGGTATTAGTTCCATCCATAGCGGAGGATGAAACAAAGAGAATTCATAAAGTTGAAATCAATTATTCCTTGCAGAGGAATATAATGGTTTCAGGTGGATAAATGGCATGAAAGCATTCTGGTCAGAGGAAACTGAAGGAATAAAGGCATGAAAGGAAGTCCATTTGCTCACTTAGCTGGAGAGAAGGATGAGCAAGTGGAATGTGGAAAAGAGGATCCAGAACAGACTGAGAAGGACTTTACATGCCATAATTAGTGGGCGTCCCATTACCATATAGGCAACAAAAAGGCAAAAATATCACAGAAAATAGGGATAGATTGTGAAGGCTCCCAGATACAAGGTCTGAGAAAATGCAGGGTGAGGAAAGAGGCGGTTGGCCAGGGGCTGCCCTGTCTGGTTTTCTAGGCTGAACTTCATCACTGCATTATTATAATCAGACATTAGTATGCGCTGGCACCTTCTCACAGGAGCCCGGCCCTCTCCACCCAGAGGCCAGAGGCAGCTCACCCAATTTGTAGCTTGTCATCTGCTGGGATTCACAGCTTCACCTGATCCACAGCCTCATTAACTTTCTGTGCAAGTGCCTTGGGATTTCTGTGGCTGGGCAACCTTGGTAGCTGCCCAGGAGGTGAGCCTGAGTTTGTGAGTTGTCCCTGATATGTTCACCCCCATGACACCTTTATCTTATTACCTTAGTTTGTCAAAAGAAAGGTGACTTTTTCCTTTCAATTAAAAAACCCCCACAAAAACCTGAAACCACAAGTGGTGGGTACAGGTGAAGGGGAGAGCTTCATTTGCTATCTGACTTGGTGTTGATGTGGCTTAGAAATTAAGTGTAATTTTCTCAGATATATGAAGTTATGTAACTCAAGTAAATATTAAAAATAGTTTCCTGAGATGAAGTAAGGCCAGAATCAAGGCTTATGTCAAGCGGGGTTTTATGTTGCTTCCTTAAGGTATCATCACAGAGCGTTTGCAATAATGCGAGCTTCAACAAACTTGGAGGCCCAAGTACCTGTAGAGCAGTGTAACTGGGAGGGCAGGTCACTCTTGTCCAACCTGTTCCCTTTGTTCTGATAGTCCCGAGTATGGACCAGGCACCTTGTCCATAAGCTCCTAAGCTGAATACAGAGTAGTGTGAGTCATTGAGATTCAATACATTAATATAATTTCTTAATTTTCTTCAAAAAATCTCAGAATGAAGGGATTGTCATTCTGCTCTCATTCAACATAAAATCAATCTTAACTTCTTTCCCCCCCACCCCCACCCATCCTTGCCTCCCTCCCTGCCCTCACTTGGGGCAAAAAAATAATAATAATAATTTAAAAAACATGAGGATGAGTACTTCCAAATGTACAATACACTCCATGTGGTGACCACAATGTTTGTAGTAAGTACATAATTCAACTGGAGATCCACATCTTTGCATTTTTAAATGGAGTTCCAGAGAGTGGGTGAAAGAATCAAAACTCCCTCTAAGTTCATTTATCTCCATGCAATTTCCCCACCCTTGGAAGCGCAATATTCTTAGAGAAGAGGTAGCAATTAACCCAAATAACAGTGCCCTTTCAGTTCCCTAAGCAACATGCTAAACTAGTTTAAGAAGATGAAGAAGCCCTGGCTGGTGTGGTTCACCGTGTTGGGCGTCATCCCACAAACTGAAAGGTCATGGATCGATTCCAGCTCAGGGCACATGCCTGAGTTGTGGGCCAGGTTCCCGGTTGCGGGCACATATGAAAAGCAATTGACCGATGTTTCTCTCACATATTGATGTTTCTCTCCCTCTTTTTCTCGCTCACTTCCCCTCTAAAAATAAATAAACAAAATCTTTAAAAAGAACCTGAAGAAGCAGTGAGGAATCAGGACTGTCATTCATAGAAAAGGTCTTGAAAGAGGGACATAGTTTTATGTACTTAATTTCTTATCAAACAATAGCACAGGGCCCTCCCTTCCTTCCACCTCCACTTCTAATACCAAAACTGCTATATGTGGGATAGTTTTACAAGGGACTTCCTGAATGTAGAGTTCCCCACAGAGTGTAGTTAACGTTCAAAAAGCACCATTTAACTCAGCATTTCCAAAAACTTCAGTTGGTCCTCCTCGGTCCATTTTGTGCTCAAAGGTTAGAGAAAACTTAGAATTACCAATCTTACTGTCTGAGAGGTGATTTCAATGAGCCAGTTAAATACAAACAATGTTTCTTTTCTGAAAATTTCTTCTAGTTACAATAGTCTCTGGAACAATCTGTTTTTTATCAAGTATCTCTTTGGGTTTATTTATTTTTACTTTTTTCTCAGATAGCAATCTGAGTATCTGAAACCACCTTTCTGTAAATAGCAGCTTATGGGAAATGCAGGTAATTGTTCCTTGTTCATAGCTGTGGTAAATAATTACACTAGGAATGGCCAATAAGTCATACCTATGGGTATCTACTCCCTGTGTAACTCCCTCCCACATTGGCTCTGGGGTTGGCCATGTGACTTTCTATAGTCACTGGCAACAG
The DNA here is from genome assembly GCF_021234165.1 of Pteronotus mesoamericanus. Lineage (NCBI taxonomy): Eukaryota > Metazoa > Chordata > Mammalia > Chiroptera > Mormoopidae > Pteronotus > Pteronotus mesoamericanus. The sequence continues at coordinate 23,913,329 of NW_026555245.1, read as the reverse complement.
CAAATGTGACAATCGATAAGTGCCTGCTCATTGGGGTTTAACCTTTTGAAACATGTGATGAAACTTGGCCTAGATCTTTTTAAGGATGAAAGACCACAGGAAGCAAAAAAAAACCCCAAAACACCCCAACATTAATTTGCTTCCTCAGAGAAGCAGATGCTGAGATGGAATCAGATGTGCAAGACATTTATTGGAGGGGTGGAGAGTGGAGCCAGAAGGAAATAAGGGGAGGGAGCCAGGTGAGATGCAGGTCTGGAGCCATGAAGGAAGGGGGCTAGGAAAGGGTGTAGGATATGCTGCACGCAGTCCTAGGCAAGCTCTACGCTGCTGAGGAGTCCTGGAGCCTAAGTTGCCTGTCTCGCAGAAATGGGTCTGCCTTCCTATTCCCACCCTGCCCACTCACTAGGCTGTGGGAAGTATGACCTCACACTGAGCTGGGCAGTGAATACAGAGCCAGGAGCTCAGGCTGTGGGGCAATTACTCTTCTCTAAGTGAGAGATGTGCGTGGCCTATTTGCACTGTCACCTTAGCTACGAACAATTCTAAAACTCCATAACCTTCAGTTCCCTCCACCAGAGAGACTGACAGTTTCCCCTTAATTTTATGGAAGGATCAAAATGGCCCAGCTGTGTTTAGTGGCAAAACTTGTTCTAATCAGCCATGCCTGGAGAGGCAATGTCATATGTGGTCACAAAGGCATGGAATAGGGGACCTATTCCAACTGAAAGTGGTATTGGGACACTATTTCTAGAGGGGACACACTGTGAGCCAGGCAGTCACCAACATGAAGAGGGAGAAAAAAATAAATGCTGCCAGAGGACTTCAGCCCACAGCACCTGTTTTATGAGATCAGGTTTGGAAAGGTGGTCCCTTTAGCCTTTGAGCTTCCACCTGTGACAACAGTCCTCGAAGCCTTCTGGAGCTCTCAACTGAGGAGAAACTGTCCCTTCTTCTCAAGGATTGAATGTTCCCCTTATTTCACTATGCTTTCTATGAAAGGTAAATGAGTTAATACATTTAAGGAGCATAGAACAGGGCTGTGTCTAGGGCAAGTAAGTATTCAAGAAGTGTGAGCTATAATTATCACAACTATTATTAATTTAGTGGGATGCATACCTTTTTCCTTCACTAGATTATATGTACCTTAAAATCAGGGACTGTTTCCTGGATATTTTAGCAAACCAGTGTCCTAACGAATGCCTGACAAACTGAGCCATATCTACTTTCAAGATTGCTCTGAGGGTAAAGCAGCGAGAATGCTGGAGAGCCCCATACTTGGACAGTGTGTGAGCTTTTTTCGGCAATCAGATCTCAATTAGCCACATGTAGAGTCTCCATTTCTTGGATTAGCCACAGTACATGTTTAATCCCCTGTTACCAAAATGTTTCTGGGACCCTGACCCGAAATGGGATCAGTTGGGAAAGAAAAAGTAATTTTAGTAATTAGCTCATGCAAAACATGATCAAAAGGGTTAATTTTTACTCCCAAAAGTATGCAATGCAGACATTAATGATTTTTAGATTCTCCACCCTTTTCTTTCTTTGCATTAGTGTGAATTACTGAGGGTTTTCTATAAAAATCACAATTGTTATTTAATTGAGAAAAATTCTAGAAGTGACAAGGATTAGGTGGTAGGATTAGAGGTGATTTTTATTTTTTCAATTTTGTTTATATGTGTTTTCTATTTTTTTAAATGAGAAAGCTCTCTTTGTATAACAAAGTTCCTGCCTTCCCCCTACCTACATAATCACTATTTAATTGTGTTAGGATAAATTCCATGGTGCTCATAAAAATTCCAGAATAAATTAACTAAAATTAAATACACCATTGTGTGATCTTGGTTAAGTTTTTTAGCTTCTCCAAGTCTCAATTTTCTCATCTATAAAGTGGAAATAAGATCATTACCTTAAAAGCTTGGCATGAGAAATAAATAGCACATAGCATAGCACATAGTTCATGCTTTTAAAATGTTTTAATTTCCTTTTTATAAAAAAAGAGTTTTTGTGATTGAAGAGCATGCACCTCCGCAGAGAAAAATCCATACATGCCAGCCATAGAATTGATAATAAAGAACCTTATATGCTATATTTAAACTGTAATATTGCACACAGTCTCTTTCTGAGGTGTTCTTAATAAATGTAGTGTCCCCAATGCATTGTATATGAGACCCAAGGTTATTGTTGGAGATTCTGATCCTTTATCAAAGTAAAAAACATGTTTTCAAGGCTATTGGTTGTGGGGGGGAGAAGCTTGTTCCGCACCTATTCTTCCTTACCCTATGCCCCTAGGCTTTATTACTCTTTTTTAACAAATTTACTGAGATATGATTGACATATAAAAAGCTGTACATATTTAATGTATACATCTTGATGAGTTTAAGATAAATATATATCCATGAAAGTATCATCACTGTCTATCACAGTGACATAAACATATCCATCACTTCCAAAATTTCCTTTCATCCTCTTAATGTTTTCTGAAGAAAATGGAAAGTAGCTCTACAAGAGCTGTAGATTTAGAGTGCTGTGGAGGCAGGCAATTTTACCCGTATGGAGACTAATAATAAAATAAAGATGGTGAGAAAATATCCCAGATGAGAGAATTTGCTTTATGTACTGCAGGAATGCTGAGGCATTCAACAAATGAAACTTAGAAAATTTCAGAAGAGAGTAGCATCTTCCCACAATGATAGCAATGATGATGAACATTCCTCCTGATCATTTGCAGAGTGATTACCATGTGCCACACACTAAGCCAACCATTCCATAGGAATTATTTTATAAGAGCCCAACAGAGTACCTACTATCATGCCCTTTTGCAGATAAAATGATACCTAAGTTTTCAAAGGTTAAACGGTGTCCCTAAGATCATACAAGTAAATGTTAGGGCAGAATTTGTCTGGTTCAGGAACCTGAGCACATACCATTAGGCATTAGGGCAGAAGAACTGTCTTGACCTTGAATTCCTAATAAAGATTCCCTGCTTTGAATATAAGATAGAGCCCACAGGAAAGGCAGACTGCCCCAAACTGGAGGCCTGAGGGAGTTTTTTTTTTTATACTGAGTCATGTAATAGGGCTTCTAGTAATGATGCATGATGAGGGTAGCTGTAGCACAGGAGTCGCAAACCAGGGAGCTGCTTATATGTTTGTGATATTAAAAACAAACAAACAAACAGACAAAAAACACCCAGAGGACTAGCCAATGGGGACATGCCATTTATTACCTCCATTACAAGGGAGTGCACTGTTGGAAGTGTGTGGGTATGAGAGAGACCACACCTCCTCCAGTCCGAGGTTGCACAAAGGTATGTGTGGCCTGGAGCTACATTACATCACTGTGCACGTGCAGACAGAAAAGGTCAAGAAGCAGTCACAGGACAAGAAGCTGCTCCAAGAGGAGATAAGGAAAGAATTATGAGAGTTACAATCCATTCCTGACACAATACACGTTCCTTCTGTTCAGGACCCCCGAATGTGTTTAGAAATAGCCTATGTATGTGTAATCCCAGGGGCCCCCCCCGCCGGCCAATCCTTGTTCAGGGATGGTGGGAGAGCTATGTATTGACCCTACAGTAGCTATTTCTAGAGGAAATGAAAAAGACTGTGAAAGTCTCTTACAGGAATTATAGCAGGCATGTCCAGGGTTGGGGAGCAATCTGGTAGTACCTGAGATCTAAGGAATTTGGAAGTGGGGAGGCACTACAATTATAAAATCAGTGTATGTTTAGTTTGCTTATTAGAGGTACCTTGAAATAGTATTACTTTTCCAGGGCTGCCATAACAAAACACCACAGAATGGGTGACTTAAACAACAAAAATTTCTTTTTCTCACAGTTCTGGAGGCTGGACGTCCATGAGTGAGGTGCCGGCTGGGTTGGATTCATCTGAAAGCTATTATGTAATGATCAATTCCAGACTTTTCTCCTTGGCTTATAGATGGCCACCTTCTCACTGCTTTGTCCTAACATGTCCCTCTGTCTTCGGTGTCTCTTTCTCTCCTTATAAGGACACCAGTCCTACTGACTTAGGAGCCACTCTAATAGCCTCATTTTAACTCAGTCATCTCTAAAAACCTTATCTTCAAATGCAGTTGCATTCTTAAATACTTCAACATACAAATTTTGAAGGAACAATTCAACCCATAACATTGTCTGGTTGAAATAACTAGGGAAGCCTGTGCAAGCTGTGCCCCATGTAATTCCAGCTGTACGATACAGCATCAATTGACCATCCCATGGTGGTGCCGCCGACTGTGTCCCTGTCAGATCCCACATGTATTTTTGAAAATAGACATCGAGCAGATGCCTTCTGTAGAGTGAAATGCCTTCCGATACTTTGGGTACATTGTAGGACCAAGCTGTTCTCTAGAGAATCGTCTCAGCACTAGCACTAGGTAGGGGCTCAGGGCAAGAAATTATGATGCCATTACTTTTCCCTCCCCTCTATCAAGTTAGCACGAACCATGGTCCACAAGAACGTTGTTTGTGGTCAAGGAAGTGGTGGAGCGATACGGCTAGAGAGAATCTCGATTAAACGGAGAGACAGACTGACACTGTGCCAGAGCTGTGTAGGCTGGCAATAAATCCTGACTGACAATGCCTTCTGTTTTTATTCGCACATTGACTTGCTATGTTGTTTGGATTCTGTATATTTATTTTCTGGTTCTGTCTTCCCTGCTATGAGATAGGCCTCAGGAAGAAATGGCACATCAATGGAGGCAGAGATCTAAGCAGTGGTAGAAGCAGGGTGTCTCAGGTGGATCACAGCTGGCAAGTGGAACTGTGCACCACCCTCTTCCCTCCACCTACAGTGGCTGGGGCTAAAGAACCTCCAGGAATGAGAAAGGAACTCATACATGGGCTTTATAACTGCAATCCAAATTTCTGAATGTTTGTGTAGAGTGCTGGTCAAGGATAGGAAGAAGGTAGTAGAAGGCAATTTTTGCCAGGGTCTCCTAAAAGCACAGGCAGAGCCTTCTTCAAGAGAAAGGTGTGGTTTACTGGTGCCAACTCAGTGACCCAGCAGGCACCTAAGGTTGATAGTTGCTCCAGGTATTATAGAAGCTGAACTTGACCCAGTAACTTCACTTGGATGTGTTTATGTTTGGGGGCAAGAAATAGCCCACGTGTGTGTCATCTCAGTAACTCAGTAAACTCAAACACTTTATGATCCAACAGCTCTACTTGACAGAGCACAACTCATAGGTTGCAACCTTGCCTTTCCCTTCTTGGACGACCCCCGGCTGCACCTGCACTGTGTAAGATTAGGGCCAGTGACCGAAGTGATGGGCCAAAATCTGCAGGAATGGCTCCTGAACTTGGCAAAGACAAACACAGTAGTGGCTGCAACCTATCACCGAGTGTCAAATAGGAGTTTCTGTGGCAGGTCTAGAGCCTCCGTGGGCATTTGAAAAGGTATCACTATATTCAGGCTTCAGGTTAGGAACATTTGGGTGTAATATTTATGTGATAACATCTTTCACCATAAACTGGTAAGGCCTGAGCGTATTGGGATGATAATTTTCTTTCATTTTCTTTAGGTGAAAAAATTTTCCTTTCTAAGCTGTTTTTGTTTCCCACCAGATATAAACTCTCTTTTCGCTGCTTGACCTTAAGCCTAGTAGGTTCAGTTTAGGTAGTTAGGACAAGATTATTTCAAAATAAATATGATGGTAAACAGTAAAGAGGAACCCCGAGTTTAGGAACCTGAGGCTTTTGGGAGGAGTCCTAAGAATCTAACAAATGGAAAGAATCAAGAACTATGATTTAACACTTAGGAGGCACTGGGCAAGTGTTTGGTACACAATGAGTACATCATGAATACTAGTTCTTGTTAGTGTTATGCTAGGTCCCCATCTCTTCGTCATGTCTTTCCAAACACCATAGCACCTCAAGACCTAGGATTCTAATAGCTATTCATACGCAAGATGTTTCCAACTAAACCCATTATTTTCAACACTAAAGCTTCTAAGTGCTGGTCAGTGGTAAAATCCGGATCTGAACTCAGGTAGGGTGACCCTGAAATTCATATGCTTCACCATTATCCTATGCTGACTGCCCAGCCTAGTTAGCTTCCTCACACCCCCACTTCTCTACGTCTGCTTGTTCCTTCCCATCTCAGGGTTTTCCTCAGCCTGAAGGATGAATGGGAACTGGACTCCATCCTCCTGGAACTCAGCCAGTACAACAGAGAATATATTAAGTGGCAAGCAAATGGTACAGACAAGTTCCTCAGAGAGAAGGAAATGTGTTTTTTAAGGCCACAGTTTTGTTTAGTTTTGTTTTGTTTCCTGCAGGGAGTCAAAAATGAGCTCTCGGCTCCTCAGGTCTGTAAGAGAGTTCTTTCATTTCTGAACTTTCCATAGTCTTCTGATTTATAATGTGTGCTCTCTGCAGATTGTCACAGAACAAGAAACTTGCCTAACTAAACATAATGGAGGCACCAGACCTCTGCTGACATTATCGGGGAGCATCGGCTTGCCTGCTGTGGGGTGTGAACAGTCATCCAGAAAAAAAGAAAATAACATAAAGGGGGAGGGTGACAGATTCCAAAGGGGAGAGCACACTGTCTACAATAGCAGTTCTAAGAAGCACTTCCTCCCTGGTTTTGTCTGTGTTCTGGTTTGCACTTCCAGGATTAGGAAGTTAAGAAGACAGTATCCGTTCAGTGTTAAAATCAAGTGGAATTGGATTCTAGCCTTGTTTCTTTTATCAGTTAATGTGGGGTCTTTGAGCAAGACCCTGCCCTTTGTTAAGACTCAATTCTCTCATTTCTCAAATTGATATGGTAAAATCTGCTATAAAGACCAAAAGATTAAATAGATGTAAAAGGATTTTAATTAATTCACATATTCCATAAACATGTACTGAGCTGCAAATAACAGTCAGTCTCTGTGGTCTGTGATTGTAGCAAGAGGTCCATCCTCTACGACCTGAGCAAGTCATTGCACCTTGCTCCTTTACACTTCCCACGTCAAACACGAACCCAGCAATGTTTATCTCCCTGACACTCACCATGAAAGTATTCTAAATTTAAAGAAAACTGGAAAAAAAGAAAAATCCGAGTAAAAATATATGAAGTTATATTTTTTGTATTAGTATACGTTTGAAGCCACTCATAGATCCGTATCAGTATACGTTACAGCCTTGTTGTCAACACCACCCTCTCTAGGGAGAGACACATCAGTTCAGATCCTGCTATGTGTTGGCTCTGAGACCTTGGACAAGTTACTTAGCCTCCTTAAGCCTCCCATTCCCATGTTTTTCAAAAAGAGACTGCAGATAATATCTATATCACAAGTCATTCTAAGACTTAAGCAAATATATTAATGATGATGGGAGAGAAAGGCAGCAAAATTTAATGACTCCCTCAAAATCTGAGGCTAAACAGGATTTGGAACATATATACTTACTCTACTCAGCACACTGATGGCTAAATGCTTAAAAATTACATAATGTGGTACCTATATTCTCAAGTATGTCTCTCTGTATATATCTATCACATTAAGTCTAACGTATCTATCCTATAAGTCTACTCCAAGAGACACTAACTCCAACATAAAAATCATGACAATGACAGTGAAAATAATAATTACAATGTTCTGAACATCCTATGGTAGGTGCTATGCCAAATACTTTATATATATTATTACTAATAACCCTTTAAATATCAGTAAATATGACTATTTTCACCACCTCATAGTTGAAAAATCTAAAGCACAGAAAATTTAAATACCTTGCCCAAAGTTGTATAGGTGTAGGTCATGGTAGAATGAGACTTTGAAACCAGGTGTTCTTATAACAGCATCTAAAATCTTAATCACTGCTCAGGCAAAAAAAAAAAAAAATTTCTCTTGAGTTTGAGCCCTCTGCCTTTTGTGGCCTAGTTTACCTGCATCTTAGGAATCAGATGGAGCCACTTAATCAGTTCCTGGGACAAGGCTTGCCACCCTTTTCAGCTAAGTCGCCTGTGCTGTCTGTACTTGGGCTATTGCGGAGGAAGGGCGAGGATATGCTTCAAGTTCCAGGCTAGGAAGGGCAGCAAGGGGAAAGGAAAGAGGAGGGGAGAGACAGGGAGGGGAGGGCAGGGGAGGGCCGGGGAGAGGAGGGTGAGCAAGGGCAGCGGCTGTGATGAGGGGGTGGGGTTATAAGGGCGGGAGTGGGGCAGTTTCAACCTGGAGTTAGCTCCTAGAATTGACACGGTGGTTAAATTATTTGACAGGATAGCTGAGCCCTCAGGAGCAAAGACATCCCTTTGGGAGGGCCTTAATTAAAGTTTATTCAAATATTTGAAGATCACGGTGGTCTAATTCTTAAAGGTGGTTACTCTTCAGAGAAAGTGACAGTTTTTCTCCTAAGGAGACAGATCAAAACAGACTTAGGCAGAGTGGTTAAGTTTAGTGCAAGTTAAAAGGCAAAAAGTAAATGGGTTAACTGGTTAGATAACAGAAAATGAAAACTAAAATTAAAATGTACTATTATGTACTATGGATATGAGATTTCTTAAGAATAACTGCGTGGACAGGAAGTTAGTGAGGAGGCTGAGGACCTCTTCCCCGCCCCCGCCCCCACCTCATCCCCACCCCTGCCCCTCCCCCTGTGCCTTTCATCAGACCCTGTTTTTTGTTGGCCAGGAGGCCGGAGGGCAGGTGCTACTCTTTCCCTCATTTGCTGAGGCCTTTGCAACTGCTTCTTCCTTCCACAAGCTGGAGTCTTTCAGATTCAGGGGTGTAAAAGTAGGTTTATAGTTGTGAGTATGCAAAATACAGAGTTTATTCTTGTATTAATATTTATTAATTATTGTATTTTTCCCATACAAAGAACGGTAAACCTACTTTGGCCCAGCCCATATGTGTGAGAATCCAAGAAGAGAGTAAACACCAGAACCCAGAAGAATCACTGACCACCCCAACTCCAAACAATTATTCTGCAAACTTCCCCTGAACTGGCCAGCATCCAGCTCCTCCCACCAACTTCTAGGTCACTTCCATTTGAAATGGATGATACTTTACAGTAATAATAGCTATCATTTGAAAGTTGGATGCCTATATAGCATAGTGTCTAAACCACAATTCTGTGACAATGAAAACGAATGTCATGATAGCCATAAACCAAGATAGTCCTGGACAAATTTCAGGTCACTGGGTTACTCTGTTAATTAAGCATTTACTTTGTGCCATGCACTGAGCTAAATGCTTTGTAGGCTTAATCTCATTTATTCTTGCCAATAGCCCTCTAAAAGAAGTGTTATTATAAGCCTCATTTTATCAGCAAGGAAACTGAGGTTCGTAATCTTGCCCAAGGCTGTCATTCAAACCCAGGCAAAAGTGCTGAGTGTGCACCAGCCCTGGAAAGGCACTAGCCCAGGGTCTACCAGGGCTCTCAGCTGAACCGTCAGAGCAGCCACAGCTTTCCCATCAGGTTGCCTGTCAATCTTTCAGCCTTGAGCTGAGGTCTCCCTTCCTCATGAGGAAACCACCTCCCCATCTCTACCACCTGAACCAAGTTCACAAGAAGCCATGAGTGACAACCTGACATGCACCAAAATTAATATCACATAGAGCCCAGCAGCCATCTGATGGCATGGCAACTAAAAATGTCTCTCCTTTCACCTGGGACAAGAGAGAACGTTTCAGAGATGGTTGTGCCCAAGAGACAGGAAACAGATAAAATGGGAGGGGGTGGAGCAGAGTAGAGTTGCCTACTCTCTTCTAAAATTTAAACATGACTTAATGCTCAAGGAAGGCTTTTACCTGTTGAAGAGATGGCCTCATAGTGGTGGCTTTGGAAGGCAGGACAGCAAATGTGCTGTTAAGTGGGAAAAATGGAGAAAACACTAGAATTTCTTTTCTTTATGCGTACACTGAAGAAGAGTGTATAGCTGTGCTATTCAGCAGCTTTGTGCGCATGGGCACATTAATCTAATTCTCTGAAATTCAATTTCCTCCTCCATATAAATGGAAAGAACATCTACTTTGCAATATAGCAGATATTATTATCTTCTCTAATAGGGTTCAAGGACATGATCTAAATAGAGTACCTGACTCAATAGACTACAGCTATAAGTATTTCTCATACAAAGAGAGAAAAAGGCTCCAACCCCATGTTTTAGGATGAGCACCTGTCAGTGGCATCACAAAGATCAAGTCACTCTGTATGAGTCCCCTGCTACACATCGATGACTCATGTGAAGCAGCGTGCGCTCCCTAGGCCCACGTTAACCACAGAGCCTGAGGCAGGCCTTTGCACATTTGTAAAGCACCAGACACACAAGGAAATGGGAATAAAAACCTGTCAACCCACCAAGAGCAATAAGGCTGCATTTGGGAAAGTATCTTAGAATCAGGTGGATGAAATTTTGAGTCCAGCTAAGTTTGGCTGTGTGTTAGCTATGTTTTCCTGAGCAATCTTTCCAAACCTCACTTCTTCATCAGTAAAATGGGACAAAAGAACAACCAATAGGACAATTGTGTTCTATTAGAAGATTAGAGAGAATGTGTATAATGCACCCATGGCTAATTCAGACAGTTCATTATAAGCACCTTTTATTTCACTCTTGCACACAAAGGAAGAAAGATTCCTATAAGGACAATTTAAATATTCTTGCATAGTAGCAGCATATATATAAAAAGAGAATAGCTATACAATCTCCATAAGGCTAGAAATAAAGAGACAAAAATGTTTGGTTAAAAGTCACAATTCTTCAATAATATCAGCTGACAGTCAACCATGTGGGAATGGAGTTATCCTTAAAATATAATAGAAAATTGCTTAAACATTTTATTGGCTATTTTCCTCCCCCAGGACCTTGTAAATTAAATTATGCAAAATTTTCTGACCCAGACAATGTTATAAACTTTTATATTACCCTGCCTAGCACAGTACCCGATGTATAGGCAACAGTCAATATGGAGCAGCTATTCTTGTAGCAATTAACTGTGACTGGAGGACCGCTGTCAGGCACGTAAGCCTCCAAAATAAAACAGTCTTCTTTGCATATGCATCAGTAGAGAAGAACTGAAGCATAGATAATGCAAAGCTGGGGAAAGCTAAAAGAAAAAAAATCAGAACATGGTTTAAGAAGAAGCTAAATAAGTGTTCCAGCAGCAGAATTCAATAATGCAATCTATGAGATTCAGCCAATATTTAATTAGAACTTTTCCCTGAGTAGATACCAACTTATGGTGAAGAGTAGAGGGAAGCAGCTTTGGTTTTGTGTTTTCCCTGACTTGGAAAATAGGAAACCTACACGAGTAATCAATCAATATTGTCTGCAGCACTGGATCATCTGAAAAGACAACAGGGCCACTTCTTGGACCCTCCCCACCAACAAGATGGCTTAGGATTAGGTTCTGAACAAAAAGCATATTGTGGGAAGAAATTCTTTTCCAAAAACTTTCACATTCATGAAAATGCTTGATTTCCACCAGCCCCCCGCCCCCAAACTGCTAAATGCAGTATCATTATAGCGTTCTCCTTGTTGATCCTACCACAGCTTGTTTCACTTGGAAAACTTTCAGAATTGAAAATGTGGTCAAAGCATCAAATGGATTTTTCTGCCCTTATGCCTCCCAGAATGATGAATGGCAATGGTCAAGGTCGTTTAAGTCCACCACATTAATGAACCTAAGCTTGAACCGGGCAGGACGTCTCAGGATGTCACAGCCATGCCCACTGTGGATTCCAATGCAAGCGCTTTCATTCATATTCATGAGTATTAATGAATATACATTCAAACTTTCATTTGCCAAATATGCATTTCATAACGTCTTGATTATTTTCCCTCTATATGCTTACTTTGGTTGGCTTTCACTGCTCTAAACTGAGAAGGAGCCTGATGTGACCTCTCTGGTTGTCAGTTTACTTTCAGTTCTGCTCTCAGTCTCAACTGTCTGATCTGCACTGTCATCCCAGGGCATAGCACAGTGCCTGGTGGGTGGGAGGCACTCAATTAATAATTGATGAGTGAATGTGCTGAGTAATATCTGGCTATTTCAAACATGGAAACCAGTGTGTGCTCCAGCCCAAAGGCTTCAGCTTGTCCAGTTCCAGCCCTTAAATCACGGCATTTGCTTTAAGCATATAGGAACAGCCTTTCCTAAGGTTCTAAAGCACAACGTTACAGCTTCCTCTTGAGTGATGGAATGCACCATTAATCAATCTTTCTGGCTAAGCCCGATTCATTCTCAGAATCCTTCTCAACACAGAGCCTCAGATTAACACTTACCAATCACTTGGCACATAAGAGAAAGCGAATGTACTATTGCAACTTAAGAAGGAGCATGGCATTTTAACACTGTCTAGACACAGGGGTGTCCAGCCTGCAGCCTGTGGGCTGCATGTGGCTCAGGATGGCTGTGAATGTGGCCCGATATAACATCGTAAACTTACATAAAAATATTATGCGATTTTTTTGTGATTACGTGTCACAATGTATTTAAGGTGTGGCCCAAGACAAGTCTTCTTCTTCTAGTGTGGCCCAAAGACACCAAAAGGTTGGATACCCCTGGACCTAACACAAAAGAGCCAGAAATCTCCAACAGAAATGTAAGCTTTAGAGCTAAGTAATGACTAACTCATCTGTCTTTATCTGCCTTGCCCCTCACACTCTGGATACACGTATATGTGAACATGTACACTTGCACACACATTCATACACACACCCACACAGAACATGTGGCCAAATATCCCGCACGCTTCCCTCCTAAAGTGTGCTGGAGGCAAGAGACATCAATTGTGTGGAAAGTCAGCAGCTGCACTTGATGGCTTGGCCCAACTTTGCTCAGCCAGCTCATCGTGGGTGATTATGTTCTCATTTCCACCCTCAGACTGCTAAAGGAGAAAGGTCAGCTAGTCTGGGATCCCTTATACAGCTGTTACAGATGTTTGTGGAAGAATTTGATATACCACATCTTTCCCAGAAGTTAGAAAAAAAAAAAAAGGCTTGTGAATGGGATATTGAAAGCTCTAAATTTGTGGCAGTGAGAGAACGGATTTCTTTGTTAGCTGACCCAGAACATTAAATTGATTATGTAATTTAACATTGCTGCTCTATTTGATAGCTGCTCATTAATACTGAACCCTCCTACATTATAGTCCATTGCAAACTCTAGAAATGGAAGAACATATTTATTTTGCCTGGAATTTGCAATTTTCTGCCATATGAACTATTAGTAATTTGTCTTTTCTTTCTCCAAGGGGAGCCTATTACCCCAAGAGGAATAATCATCACCCCAGTTGAAACGTTGTTGGCCCTCTTCCCTCCCTTTCCCATTCCCTGCTGCAAGTGGATATGGGATTCAAGGAGCTGAACACTTACCTATATTTTGAGGTGTGATTTCTAGCTTTGGGAAAGATTGCGCCCTACCCAGGCTCCCTATCCTTAGTCTAAGGGAAAGGCAGGAGGCACGAGAAGAGGAACTTGCAGCAGGGCCACCATCAGCTGTTAAATGAAGGGCAAAGAGCTCCAAAGAGGGTACTGATCCACCAAAGATGCTTGTTAAAAAGGTAGATTTCTGGATCTCACTCCAGACCAACTGAGTCAGAATATTTAATCCAGACGATTCTCAGGCACAGTAAATTTGAGAATGATAGTCACCTAGAGATATGAGGCCTAAAGATGATGTGGACAGCAGGGAATAAGAATATTTTACTCAATGAAGAGAACTTTCATGTAAACCAACTCTACAGTATAATATCTTTCTCAGCAGAACCCTACTTCAGATAATCTCACCCCATCTATGGTTTTTCATTCAGAACTCCGAGATGCGGTATGACCTGCGTCCTGGCATATCTTAGTGTCCCTCAGAGCCCTCTAAATTAAACTCAAAATACAAGGGTTGTCCAAGCTTTTCTAAGGATAATCTTTCTCTTGCTGATTATGTGCTATCTGGGCAGAGTCCATGAAGATACTATCTTTTGCTTTTACTTATTCTTAAAAATAAATAAATAAAAACTGTAACACAAATCCCTTCTGGTATTTTCCACATTCCACTTCAGCCCAGGATGATGGCTGGGACATGACCCCAGGCAGAGCTTTCCAAAGAACATCCCAGCCAAATTGTGCTTTCAAAACTCCCAATAACAGTTGAAAAGAGCCAAGGAGGCCAGGTGCTGGGCAGGAGGTTATTTTAGGCTTGGCTGATGGTCCAAATTAGATATTTCCTCTTGCCTACCATAACTATCCATTAAGAAAGGGAGCCTTTTATCTTTCTGCCTGCCCTCCCATCTCCCCTTTTCCTATCATGCACTCCTCCTCCTCCACCTTCTATGTGAGTTGTGTGAAATTATTTTTGTACCATGTGAATGATTACACATGTGCAATGCGTTAGCTGGCAGTGGGAATGCTCTCAGTGTTAGAAAGGAATGAGTAGCAGCTTGCTCCTCTAATGGTGCTTCTTGTCCCTGGTAAAGACTATGGAACATTGGATGAACAATGTGGGTAAGATGCACTGAGTTATACATGCATCCCAGAACTATAAGGAGCTCTAAGATAATTATTGAGCTCAGATATTAGGGACATATTCAAATGCCTTAGCTGTTATCACAGGGCCATCAGTATAGGGAAAGCCAGACTACATTCTACCAGTACCAAGCACTTTTCTAGAGAGTGCAAGAATCTTCCTCTACCTTCTATACTCTGCCACATCCTTGAGCCCAGTCAGTTTATTACAATGTGCTTTCAATTGTTCCCTTTCTTTTCGTATCCACAACCACAATTTCAGCTCAGATCCTTCTTAACTCTTGAGTTCTCTTTAAATTATTTTTAGTTTTTTTTTATTGTATTCTTTTTCATTACCATTTATTCCCCCTTACATCCTCTTCCACCTCTACCCACCCTCCTCCACTCCTCATGTCCCCCCACAAGCTGGATATTGCCACGCTGTTGTCTGTGTCCATGAGTCCTTCTTCACACCCCCAGCTGTCAGCCTGCTCTTGAATAAAATAGCCTCTGCTCTCTCTGCCTCTGGTACAACCCTCTCCAGTGCACACTGCTGCCAGTGTGATTTCTTGTGCACAGTTCTTATCATGACCAGCATAAACACCTCAGGTGACTCTCCCATTACTCAAAGGAAAGAGCCTAAACTCCCTAGACCTTCATCAAATTCCAAAATACCTTTTCGAACTTATCTCTTATCCTTGTGCACACCCTGTTTCTCTGTATCCAACATCTCAGCCTTTCTAAAAACGCTGCTCCCTTTCATATTTGGATAGTTCTTTCTTGAATATCCTCCTCACTCCTGTATGCATTCTGAAATATACTTATTCATTAAAGTTCAGTTTAACAATCACTTCTGTTAAGTTTCCTTGATTTTCTTGGTGAGAATTATACCCTGTTCTGTGCTACTATAGCATCTATTTTCCCACCTACTTCCAACATCTTACAGTTGGTTGACTTTCTGTCTATCTGCTAGACTGTAGGCTCCTACAGGTTAGGGATGAGCTTATTCATCCTTATGCAAGTAACAGGGTCCTTGTCCGTAAAACTGTTCAGTAAATGTTGATTTGTAATAAATGAATGATTCATGTTCAAAGCAGGCAGCTACTCTCCACTGTCTGCATAATTAAGTTGTAATTTTCACTTCTGCAGAAAGCCTGTAAAATAGAGAAGGAAAAGCCCAGAATAGAAG
The DNA here is from genome assembly GCF_021234165.1 of Pteronotus mesoamericanus. NCBI lineage: Eukaryota > Metazoa > Chordata > Mammalia > Chiroptera > Mormoopidae > Pteronotus > Pteronotus mesoamericanus. The sequence goes on along the minus strand of NW_026555245.1, from coordinate 23,897,699 downwards.
GCAGTGGAAATTTTTGAAAGACACCTACCGTTCAAAGCCTATCTCCATTTCTCCCCACGCGACCTACACAAAGACCCACTTCCAGCTTCTAGACTTCTTTCATATTCTTATCTCAGTTGCACACAGCTTCTTGGAGCTGGCTTTATTGAATGCATGTGGGGCAGTTGCTGATCCATTAGCACCTTCTTGCATTCAGATAAGCACTGAGAAACTTATTTTTCTCAATTAGGAAAAGTTGCAGCTCCAGAAACAGTTGAAAGGCCCCTTGGTCTACCCAGGATGCAGTAACACCATAATGAAAATGACACAGTTGCTATGCCTTGGTAGGTGGTATCCATGTGGTTACACTGAAGCCCTGAGCCTGAGCCAGGGAAACTCCTCCTGCAGCCACCAAATGCCCCTAGCAGAGCCCACAGCAGGTTCTAATCCTGAAGATCAACTCAGGGATTCACTTGCAAAGCTGGAGGGCACGAGCAAGAAGTAGAAAGGTCCAGGAGCAGCGTGACTACAATAGATAATGTTTCTATTCTGACCCTGCCTGCATCCGCAGAGGGTGGGTGAGTGTAAGCACAGCTTCTCCCGCAGATCTTGAGGGACTGGGTACTGAGTTTGGCACAGGAACGTGGAAAGCTTAAATACTTTGCATAAGAGAGAGAAAATGAATATTTCTAGGTAGCAATCCATATAGAAAGCAAAGAGGAAAAAGAAGAGGAGCAAAGGAAAGGAAGGTGTAAGGGAGTGGAAGATGCTGTTCTCTGTCATGTGAAAAAAATTCTTTGGATGAACCTTCAAAATTTCTCTACGCAGGCTGAAAATGAAAGATTTAAAGGTAACATGTACTTATATGAGAGCCAAAAACAGAAGCCAAGGGCCTGGACAAATCTTGCCCCAAAGGCCAGGAACTTTGACTCTTAGCTGTAAGAAAACCCTCCTTAATCTGAAAAAAAAAAAAAAAAAGAAAAAGGATGGCCTTGATGAATCATTGCTAGTGTTTTTGAAGCATGGAACAGTGTGATAATTTGTGTACCTTACAACAAAAGAAAAGAAGAAAACCATGAAATATTCTACAAGTTTATGTTTAAAACCTTTTCTCTGTTGTTAAAATGTCACTCATGTTTACCATTTTGTAGGAAGCCAGGATTGCAAAGAATTGTGATTGGATGCCACTGCTGTCAGTCATCTCACTTGAAAACTGAGTTGCTCACCTTGTTCCACAGACGCTTTGATCTTACCTTGCTCATGGCAGTGTCGCTGAAATCTTTTTGTCCAGTTCTCCTAATACAAGAGATAAGCCTCTGTGGTTTGAATATTTGAAACAAAAAGAAATCTCACTAGCAGAGGCCTGACAATTCATGATGGGAAGTATCTTTTTACTTGATATTCTCCTGAGTCAAAAATAAAAGGAACTTTGTTGGAAAAAAACACTTTGATTGAGTCTGTCTCAGAGATCTAAAACATTTGTTTGCACTTTTAAGAACAGAGCCAACTAATTAATTTAGGGGCTGGCAAGAAGAGAGTCTCCCTTGATACTTTGTCATGAATGCTCTTCGAGAGGCCACAGGGCACAGCCAGAAGGACTCCCTAGACATTTGGGAGTGGTTTGCAATCCTCACGTCTTGAGACTGAGTCAAGCAAGTCTAGAAACAAAAGGGCCCCGGCTGACATGAGGTTACACGAAGAAGATTAAGGGGACATGAAAGAGAGGCAATCATGGCAAAATAAGAGAAAATGGGGCAAATTGCAATCATTAGCCAGCAAGACAAACAATTCAATGGAAAACAAGAATGTGATAGATACAGGAGAGTTCCAGAGATAGAAGATAATAAGATTTGGGGAAGGGATTTGAAGGTCAGGAGTAAGCTTTTGACATGCAGCCCTTGTTTCTCCAGACCCCTCTGGCCTTTGGAACATTTGAGTAATTGTGTGCTAAGCTCCTTCCCAGTCTGGCTGTTTGTGCAGCAGGGCTCTGTGTCCTGTCATTTTCCTGTGAGCCCTAGACCCCTGATGCCTCCTGGAAGGTTGTATTCAGTCTTCCTCAATGGTGAAAGGAAGTCAGTCTTTCTCTTCTGATCAAGCTTGCATAGTATAGACTTGGCAGCAATTATAATTTTCAGGTCCCCGTTCATCCCTAGGCACTGAAGGTAAGGACCTGGGGTGGGGGGTGGGAGGGGATGCGCTGGCTATAAAATTCCTCAGCCAGCCTGGGGAGGTGGCACCTCTGGCCAACCTCTTTCTGGCTCTGCTGTGAGCAGCATAGGCCATTGTCTGCCCAATTGCTTACACAGTTCAGAAAAGGTTGACGATGCCACATTTTGTTGGTCTGAAGCTGGACTTAAGATGGTTAGTGTTCACCCTAAACCCGTGCCTCCCCAATGGCACAAGTGCGTGTGTATGCACAGCTGCATACCTACATATACCTCATGACTAACACACACACACACACGAGTTTCATATTCCATGTGATGTGACTGTGTTCCGGATCCTCCTGCTCGTGCTTGCTGCATATTGATCTAGTCAAGTGCCTAGCAGTTTCTTTCCCTTTGTCTCTGAGTTCCAGACACCTTCCTTCACCACCTTCCTTTCTTCTCCTGAATCTGCTGCTGGCTTTGCCTCCTGAGGTAGGGGTCTCAGCACTCCCAGAGTACATTTGATCTTTTCCCTCTGGCTCCTCACATTCCTGGCCGCTCAGACAAGTATCCTGCCTAAACCTCGGCCTGCACCTCCTGGGCGGCACGCCCGTGAGGACTCCAAGTCACACAGGCCCTAGGAGGGTGTTAGGTCACCACACAAACTATGCAAAATTTTGTACTTGGAAGGGTGGTATTACCACTGTAAATAAAAAGGGTACTATCTAAAATTGTTCATAAAATTCAATCAACACAAGGGGAAAATGAAAAAAAAAAAGGAAAAGAAAGTTCCAACATATTGCCAACTACAGGGTACACAAACTCTACTATCAGTTACTGTGACCAAGCTAAAAAGATGTTTGTAGTCTTTTTAAAAGTGACATCTGGAGCCTTTTGAATTTCTTTTTCTAAATAGAAAATGGTATTTCAAAACCACTTCAGAAACTGACAGTAGGTTCGAACCTGCAGACTGCTGAGACCCAGTGACAGAAATGTTTTGGGACAAAGATTCTATGTAAAAATGACGGAAAAAGCGGGACATGGTAGGGGGTGCGTGATGCGGTTTGAGCAGAACATGAAGGAACATTGAGAATTCAAAAGCATTGCAAAATGGCAGGCCTCTGCCTGTGATACTCACCGTCTGGAGGGGCGCTGTTGCCATCCACGGGAGGGTTCCACACAGGAGTCCAGCTGCCTGTTCAAAATCCCAGCTCAGCTACTGACCAGCTGTATGACTTACGGCAGGTCCCTTAGCCCCTGTCTACCTTGATGTCCTCGCCTGCAAAATACAGGCTACCTCATAGGATTTAGACGAGGATCAGGTGAGTTGCTGGATTGATGTATAATGCCCTCATCTGCAAAATCAGTACACTCATGAGAGCTACCTCACAGGGCTTCAAGGATGACTGGGTGAGTTGATATATGGAAAATGCTCAGCTAAGTGCCACCTCCGTGTTGGTGAGGAAGGTCAGACAAATGAAGCAGGGGTGAAGTACAGGGGCAGGAGCGGAGCCCCCACAGTGCTGGCTGGATGGGAAACAGGAAGTGCCCCTAGGACCTCCTGGAGATGTCACCTGCCTCTTTCTCATTCCCTAACCGCTTCCTCGGCAATCCCCTGGAAAGTCTTATCACCTGGAACAGGTTTACGGCACTCGCAGCTCACACATAGAAACTCCAGAAAACGTGTCTTAAATTCCCAAACACCTCCCTGCTGTGCCATTCTGTGCAGGGAGGAATGATTTTTTCCCCCACACAAAATTAGAGAATGCCTAGCTGGTCAGTACTGCCAGGGGACAGAAAACCACTGATAATTCTCACTAGGGAGTCAATGACTGATACCTGAAGAGCTGGCCTCTGGGATTTGAAATAGGAAGGCAAAGAGGACTTTAGGCTTCAGAAAGGGAAGGTGTCAATATAGCCAAGCAGAAGCTTCAGGTGAGCTCCCTGCACCTGCCCTGCCCACAAGCAGAAAACCAGGATCCACCTGGGTTTTTGGGAATTCATGCTCTGCCTCTTCTTTGTGTCCTGAGAGAAGTTCCTCTGCATCTTGGAGGCATCTGGCATCAGTTTCCTTAAAAAATATGCATAATAATAGCATCTACAACAGAGCACTGATAGAGAGATTAGATGTGATCACAGGAGAAAAACTCCGAGTCCCCAATCGGGCATTTAAAAAATAAAAAGTTCTACATTTTCCTCCATCTCCAAAATTTGACACTGTCTCCACCCCACTCCCCACCCCAGCCCCCGGCAGCGCCTGCCCTTGCCTCTGCTCAACCGCTCCTGATTCAGTTTGCAAACTCACCCACTCGTTGCCGGCCCTGGGTAGAGGCCCAGACTAAAGTGGACTTTGGCCCTTGAGAGTCAGTTCCCAGCAAACTTATCCACGGAGAGTTGATTGAGTCCTGGCGAGACAAAAGTGTCAGACTTTAACTGCCTGCTTTGTTATACCACCCCAGACAATGCTGTAGTAAAATTATCACTCCAGCCCTCCTGCTGCAGGGCTTGTGGCAGCCATTTGCACGGTGAAGTGGGCCCGTTTCTTTTTTCCTGTTAAATACCCACAGGCAATAATCCTCATTATGGGCCAATGGCTTGGAAAATGTTATTATTAAATCAAAGCCATTTGCAATAAGGGGAAAAATTCATCTGCAACAATAAACTCTGTTGCTTATAGCTGGGCATTAAAAAAACAAATGGTGGCCAAGTCCCCTTAAGCCCAGCACTTCCACGCTCGCTCCCGTGACAGCTCCTCCCTCCCAGGCCCTGTGGAAGGGTGGCAACGGCAGACCCAGGAGGGAAACTCCCAGGTGGAGATGGTTTCTGGCAGGAGACCTGACTCGGGGGCAGTGGAACTGGCCTTGAAGCATGAGGACCTGGCTGTGACTCAGAACATACCACTGCCCACCCAGTTTGTTTCCTGAAAAGATATTTGGACGGTTTGACTTGTATGGGGTTCCCATTTCCTATTATAGAAGACACTTCGAGCGTGGGCCCTAGAGTCAGACATACCTGGCTGATGATTCCGGCTGTACTAGGTAGTGTCAACGTAAGAAACTTCTAAACCTGTAAGAATTTGTATGATTTTTTTTTTTTTTTTTTTGAGCCAAACTGATGACAATTGCTGGGAAGCAAACTCTCAAGGGATTGAGAAAATGCTCTAGAAAATGGCAGTTTTATCACTCATTTTCTACATCAGAATCAAAGGGGGAGGTCTTAAGGGGAGTTATATGGAATCCACTGGTGACAGATGAGGGAGGCAGGAGAAAGCAAAGTGGAGAAATCTCTGGTATTGGGTAAAAAGTAAAAGCAACAAACACACACTTCTTTTACATAGGTGGGTATAGGATAGTTAACAATGACCATGATGATAGTAATAATAATGAGAGGATTTACGGTCTCTGCTCAGGTGTACTTTGAAGGGTGGGGAGGGGAGAGGGTAATTACTTTGATATTCCAAAGGTATGTTATCTGGTATGTTACCTTAGATGCAAAAAGACAATAGAAAGGCTCAGTTAAGGTGAACGCTAACCTTTGTTAAGGAAAAATGCCAACCTAGGACAAGACTACCCACCATGAACTGCTTTCAGTTAGAAAATTTTAATTTCAGACCATCCTATGTGGTTACTTTGGGCTCCGAGTTTGTAAGACTGACACACAGACCTCCCCTGAGCTACCTGGTTTAGTAGGTGGCTCCTTTTCCATCCACAACAGGACAGCCAAGCATTCCTCACAACGAGCAGTGGGGTAGTGAAAGAACAGAACATCCAGCTGACATTCGGGGACTGCGGGCCAGTTCTTCCACCTGGCCCTGCTTGGTGATCTGCCTGTTGTCAGCCGCTGGGATGCTTTCTGTCTACCCGCTTCCTCTCGCGTGTCCTAAGGAAACAGAGCCATGCAATGCAGCCTCTTCATCTGTGCTCCTTTCAGCGAACCAGCTACTAACCTACTGCAGGGCTTGGCAGCATGACGCCATGAGGACCCACTGCGATTTCTTGGTCCTGCCTCTATTCCCTCCTAGTTCCCATTCTCCCCATGAATTGGCTCTGTTGACACTGCTCCCTGTCCTTCTGAATCCCTCTTTCATGCCTCCCATTGAAGAATTAGCCAGTCAGCCCTTTCCTTCCCAATAATGTCCTTGGTGCTAGTACTCAGGTTTTAGTTCTCGCAGCGCATCCTTGGCCCATCCATCATACCTTAGCCCAGGGTCTGGCAACCTCTGAGCCTGTTCTTTGTGATAGGACTGTAGCAGCAAATATCAGGGTCCCTCAAAACAAAGAAAATCCCCAGTAACATGGCTGGGGGAAGAGGAAGCAGAGGACAGCGGTGGAGAGTTACTTTGCTTACCAATAACAGCTAGCTGGCTTCATAGATACGTTAAGTAGCTGTGGCAGGCTCTGGGAGCCAGAGAGATGGGCATGACTGTAACTCATGATATAGCCAGAGGGATGCTGGGAATCACAGTTTTATTCAGTGGCAGGCAATAGAACCCAGAGGAATAGAACCCAGAATGGTTCTGTTACGGGATCACACCAGTGGTGGAAGTTGTGAAGGGGGGCAGGGGCAAAGCTTCTGGTCAGGGATTAAGAAGAGGCTTCTCTCCACCTCTGACATTTTGATGACTTAATAATGTGACAAATAATAGAATCATGAGCAACCACCTGTAAAATGTGTAAAGACTATGAAGTTTAAAACTAACCCTGAAGATCATTGACATCCACCCTACAAATTCCCTCATTCTACAGAGGAGCTCACTGCAGCCCAGAGAAGTCATTTAATCAGGGTTGCATAGCTTGTTGTAAACAGTTTTCCTGTCAATAAAATAAAAATCTTTCAGAACTTAAAATATCATCTCTACATACATAAAACAAAAGGATTACAACTGTGAACTCCATACCTGGTAACTTCAGGGGTTATCAGTTATGAGTTTGGTCTTCAGAGCCCCCTTTACACAGCCTACCATGAAATGGTTCTTTTTAGAGTTGTACAAAACAGAGGTCCTGATTGGGTGGAAACTTCAGGATTTTTACTTTGTCCATACCAATGGCCTAGGTCCTGATGTTCCAGCTCCCACTCGGAAATGGATTCTTGACTTAGAAATACTAGGTCACACTAAGTCACGCACATAGATCTGGAATATATAAATCATAGTGCGATTTACTTCATTTATTATAAGAAACAGAACTGTCAAGATGTTAAAACAGGTTACTGATTTGGTTAGAGGAATAAGGATAGGGGATAAACAAAATTTTATTAAGATCTTTCACAGCCATAAACCAAAGAGTATGACACTCCATCCATAAGTAATTAAAAATAAAATGAATGTCTTTTTAGTTTGATGTAGTCCCATTTATTTATTTTTTCTTTCCTTTCCCTTGCCTGGAGAGATGTGTCTGATAAAATATTGCTACAAGCTATGTCCAAGATTTTGCTGCCTGTTTTCTTCTACAGTTTTTATGATTTCAGGTCTAATATTTAAGTCTTTAATCTATTTTGAATTTATTCTTATGTGTTATGTAAGAAGGTAGTCTAGTTTTATTTTTCTGTACATATCTGCCCAGTTTTCCCAACTCCATTATACTTTGTTTGCTTGCTTTCGCTGTCAAATACTAATTGACTATACAGGTGTAGGTTTGTTTCTGGGCTCTCTATTCTGTTCCATTGATCTATGTATCCCATTACCATTGCCATTACCATACTTTTTTTATTACTATGGCCTTATACTTTAGTTTGATATTAGGTAGTGCGATTCCTCCAATTTTGTCCTTCTTTCTCAAGACTGCTATTGCTATGTGGGGCCTTTTGTGGTTCCACATAAATTTTTGGGATATTTGTTCTAGTTCTGTGAAATACACCATTGGTATCTTGATAGAAATTGTGTTGAATCTATAGATCGCTTTGGGTAGTATGGACATTTTAATTATGTAAATTCTTCCTATCCATGAACATGGTATGTGCTTCCATTTATTTGTACCTCCTTCAATTTCTTTCATTTGTATCTTATAATTTTCTGAGTACAGGTCTTTTACATCCTTGGTTAGATTTATTTCTAGGCATTTTATTCTTTTTGAAGCAATTGTAAATGGGATTGTTTTCTTAATTTCTCCTTCTGTTAGTTCATTATTGGTATATATAAATTCAACTAATTTCCAGATATTAATTTTGTATCCTGCTATTTCTCTAAATTCATTTATAAGTCCTAGTAGTTTCTTGATGGAATCTTTGGGATTCTTTATGTATGGCAGCAATTCATCTGCATGAAAAGACAGTTTTACTTCTTCCTTTCCAATTTGGATGCCTTTTATTTCTTCTTCTTGTCTGATTGCTGTGGCTAGGACTTCCAGTACTATGTTAGATCAGAGGAAAACATCAAAAAAAAAGAAAAAAAGAAAAAAAGAAAACCCACAGAATGAAAGAACATAGCCACCAATATATCTGGTAAGGGGTTAATATCCAAAATTTATAAAGAACTGAAAAAACTCAACACCAGAAAAACCAAACAACCCAGTTAAAAAATGGGCACAAGACCTGAATAGACACTTCTGTAAAGGGGACACAGATGGCCAATAAACATATGAAAAGATGCTCAGCATCACTAATCATCAGAGAAATACAAATTAAAACCACAATGAGATATCATTTCACACCTGACTATTGATGATAGTCAGAATGGCTATCATCAATAAATGAAAAAAAAACAAGTGCTGGTGAGGGTGCCAAGAAAGGGGAACCATTTTTTACTGTTGGTGGGAATGCAGATTGGTGCAGCAGCCACTGTGGAAAATAGTATGGATACCTCAAAATATTAAAAATGGGTCTGCATTTTGGCTCAGGGAATCCCATTTCTGAGAATATATCCGAAGAAACCCAAAACACTAATTCAAAAGAACATAAGCACCCCTATGTTCATTGCAGCATTATTTACAATCACTGAGATATAGAAGCAGCCCAAGTGTCCGTCAGTAGGTGAGTGGATAAAGCAACTAAGACACATTTACACAATAGAATAGTACTCAGCCATAAAAAAGAAGAAAGTTCTACCCTTTGAGACAGCATGAATGGACACGGATGGACTTATGCTAAGTGAAATAAGCCAGTCAGGGAAAGACAAATATCTTATGATTTCACCCATAAGTGGAACGTAATGAACAAAATGAACAAACATGCAAAATAGAGACAGACTCATAGACAGAGAGAAGCCAGGGTTGGGGGAAGGTAGAGGGTGGAGGGATTGAGCAACAAGGAAAAAGGTCATGGACATGAACAACAGTGTGGCAATTGCAGGGGGAGGAAGGTATAAGGGAACTAAATGGTAGTGGAAAAAAATACAATGAAAATCATTAAAAAATAAGTAAAACAAATGTCTTAACTTTTCCACAAAGATAAAGTTGATATTTTTTTCCCTTTAAATACCAAATTCCTTCCAAAAATCTTTTTCTTGCTCCTGTGTTGCTCCTACAACAAAAAAACAAAAATCTTTTTTTGTTGTAGGAGCAACAAAATCTATTGTTGCTCCTACAATACTGTGCGTGGACTGACTATTGGGTTCTCTAGTAGTAAATAATTCTTGTCCCCATCTTCCTAAACCTGCACACATGAAGCAATGGAATAAAAGATATATATATGTGTGTATATATATATATATACACACATATATATACATATATATGTGTGTATATATATATATCTTTTATATGTGTATGTGTATTAACACAATTTGGGTTCAGTAGACAAAGAGAGAAAGAATGGTATATAGTGACCATATCTCCTTAACACCCCACCTTTGTTTTATAGGCAGTCTGTCTAAAGGCATTGATGGCTGATATAGTTACCAGTCTCCTGCTCTACCCCCATTTAAATTGCCTATCCAGGGGGAGCTGGAGGGTCATATGAGTTTTCAGCATCTCATTCTGTTGAACAGGATGCAGACCAGAGGTTGATGCCACGTAACCAGGTTCCACCTCATTCATATAATTAGGAACAAAGCTATTATTATACCTCACTAGGGCATTCTAGAGTATACCTCATTTTATTTCTTATTTAATTTTGTACTTTGGTGTTTGAAAAACCCCATAAATAGCAACTCCCCCTGAGTCCAAATTAAATGATAAATAAGACATAAGAAAATGACAGATGAAGGTTGAAGTATCAGTTTTTAATAATGATAAGCTGATTGGAGATCACAGCTGCAAATGTGACCAAATAGCTTCTTTTCCCCACTTTCTGCCTCTTAGTTAAGTCCCCTGGGACAGCTCACCTGAAAGAAAGTTTGATTCCATGAAACATTACAAGGATCATTGTCTCAAATCGGTCCAGGTTGTTTAGAAAGTCTTAGCTTCTCCACAGCAACATTTTTTAGGAAAAGTACCTTATCCATTAATAAATATCCCTTTCCTTTTCCTCACTTTGTTTTGTGTATCGCTTCTTGTGTGTGTGTATGTTTAGATAGCTAGATGATAGCTTATGTATAGCATATGTATAATATATATGAATGGACTGGAGACTTATGTTTATGTTTATATTCATGTATTTATATTTATAGTTATGTTTATATTATTTCATTGGCTTTCCCAGACCAGTAGCTTGCCAGAGAGTGGAAGAACCAAGATAGCTTCTCCAGGCTAGCAGATTTTTTACAACAAAAAGCTCTCAACTTCTCAATTATCACAAAGATAGTCTGATTCTTTCAAATATGATTTATCTCCGATGTGTCAGATAGCCCTGACTTCTCTGCTTCTCTTTAAAATGATAAAAACAGGTGAAGGAGTGGGAGCTCACCTCATTCTTCCAAAACTCTGTACCCTCTGGATATAAAGAAATACAGTTTTGGCCCTCAATACATTCTGCCCACCAACAGAAAGTAATATTTTGGAGACAGTTTCTGAGACCTATTTTGGTTGGGATTTTTTTTCATACTGAAAGTTCCTTGCAGATTGTTTGTTCTTGCCCTGACTGGTGTGGCTTAGCAGGTTGGGTACTATACCACAAACCAAAAGGTTGTGGGTGTCATTCCTAGTCAGGGCACATGCCTGGGTAGGGGCCAGGTCCCCAGTTGGGGGCATGCAAGAGGCAACCAATTAATGTTTCTCTTGCACATTGATGTTTCTCTCCTTCTCCCTCTCCTCTCTCTCTAAAAATAAATAAATAAAATCTTTTAAAAAAAGTTCTTCTTTCTTATCCTTGAGGGGCTTCAGTGCAAAATCAGCTATTTTTGCCTTCTTTTGAAAATATTTTGGAGTCTGACTTCTAATTTTTCCAAAAGTTGGGTTTTCAAATGTTCTATTCTTTTTGTTATGGTTGGATGGTTTCCAACAGAAGAAAGGGAAAATGCTAAATCTGTATGGCCATTCTTTTCTCTTAATATGAACAAATGGCCACAGATCGCCAAACAGTTAAAGGAAGTACCTAACACTGAAGAGAAAGATGACAGCAAAGAGAAAAATAGAAGTGGACTTGAGGAAACAAAGGTAAAAAGTAGAATAAAATTTTTAAAAAATTCCTTATACAGATAAGAGAAACTGACACATATGAAATAATATCAAAATTCTATAAGTAGAAATAACCAGAGAACTATAAAAAGATCCTGAAAATTAAAAATTAATAGCAGAAATTAAAAAATTCAAATACAAGATGTTTACTGTAAAAGTCTTTCAACTTTGTTATAAAACTGAATAGTTTTTAAAAATATGGGAAAAAGTTCAACACAAGAGCTAAAATATGACATTGATGACATTTTCCAAAAGGAGAACAAAGCAAGAAGAAAAAAAGGAAGACAAGAAGGAATTTAGGAAATCAATTCAGGTGGTCCAATGGCTGACTCATAGATATTCTAGGAAGAGAAGCAGGCAAAGGAAGAGAGAATTGATCATAAAATGAGACAAGGGAAATGATACAGAATGAAAAGACATGAACTTCAGATTCTGAGGTTCAGATGAAGACATAACTATGTCAAGGCACCCTGTTCCAAGATTTCAGAACCAGTGATAGAGAAATCAGCCTAAATATCTGTGCGAAGAAGAAAACATCACAGTTTTCATAGAAAGGATTAGAAATTCAAGAGGGTATTTTCTTAAGTGCAACATTGGATACTGGAAGATAACAGAGCAATGTCTTTGAAATTCCAAAGGAGAATATTTTTCAATTTAAGATACTCTACCCACAGAAATTACACTTAAGTGTAAGGATGGAGTAAAGATATTTTCAAGCAAAGCGTTTTTTTTTTTCTTTTTAAATGTACCTCCCATGCCCCTTTCTCCAAGAAATGACTAGAGATGTGCCCCATTAACAGGAGATCTAAACTAAGAAATTGGAAGGCATGGGATTAACTGTGAGGGGACCTGACAGGAAGAGGGAAGGGGGAGAGAGAGAAGGAGGAGGAGGAGGAGGGGGAGAAGGAGAGGAGAGAGAGGGAAGGGGGAGAGAGAGAGAGATGAAGGGATTTCTCAAGATGATGGTGAAAGACAGCTGCCTGATGCCAGCCAGGGAGCCAGCAGGAGGTAGAGGGGGTGGACAGGATGTGGAACTGATAGGTTTTTTGCCTTGTTTGGCCCTCGTGGGAATCATTTTTACACCCTGGAAGAGACTGTCAATGATTTAGTGATAGAAATAGAGGCAAACCAATTCCCCATCCAATTCCCTTCCCAAAGGAGTGATTAATTCCAGGGAAAACAGAAATTGTACAGGAAACAAAATGTAATCATAATGCATATGGCTCTGTGTAAAATAAATCTACATAGCAAAAATAATATAAACACTCACATTTGATTTTTTAAAAAAAAAGAATCTTTTTAAAATAATCCCTCCTCATCCTTAATCCCTGTCCCCTCTCCTGCTTTTTTCTTCCCATATCTGTTACCTACTGAGTAGAGTATCTTGTATATCTATATTTGTATCTTTTTGTCTGTCTTTCTCATTAGAACTTAAGTACTACAAGGACAAGGACTTGGTCTATTTCAGCCATTGTTGTATCTCCGCATTGCCTGGAACAGTACTGAGTACATAATATATCTCAGTAATTTCTCCTAAATAAATCAATATAAATTTAGGAGGGCTAAAAATGTGTCTGTGCATGTGTGTATATGAGCTGTCAGAAACGTAAATCTTTATTTGCATCATCCTCAACAGATAATGTCTAAAATAAAACAATAAAAAATAGAGCAGTAAACCACACTGCACAGCAATGTGCAGGTGAACAGCAGAGGTGCTGTAATACTTAGAAGTGGCTCCCTGGGGAGCAGAAGTGAGAGAACTGGGACAAGGGCTGCTGCATTTTGTTACGAGACTTGTAACTTTACTTGACATGGAAACCTGGCACATGTGCTGCTTCAATAAAGATGTAAATTTTAAAAAAGCCAAAGGGAAAGAGCTGGGGGAGGGAAGGTGGGAGGGGGCAAGGGAAAGTGGTGGTGGGGGGAGGCAGAGACAAATGTATTTGAAAAAATAAATTAAAAAAATTTTGGAACAAGAAAAAGAATAAAAAATAAAAAATAAAATAAAAAAGCAACTAGGGGAAGTCTAACACTGTCATCTCTCACACATATCACTGTATAATATCTGTGTTTCTTTTAAAAGAGAAGAGCCTACTAGGAGATTTTTAAATTTGCTTGGTAGAGTAGGATTAATTTCTAAGAACAAGAAGTCAAATTTCTAACCTGGCTGAGATCAGCCAACTTCTTGTGAAATCTTTTCTAAAGAAATATAAACATCTCTTTACATTAAATAGCTTTGAGTTGCTTCTTCATGCCTAGTTAGATTCTTTTGAAAATTGAGTTAAAGAACAATGGCAAGACAGGACTCTGTATATCTCTGACTCTCAGCGCCTCCAATTTTCTGAGGCAAGAACTTTAACAAGCCATTTAACTTCCCTGAGCCCTCTTAGTTCCTTTGTTCATAAAATGGGTATGACAATATGTACCTCAATGGATTACATCATTTATCAAATAAGATATCTGTGTGAAGTCCCAGTACAAGAGAGATATTTGGTATGTGCTAGCTTTCCCTCTTCCCTTCTTACTCCCTGGGACTGACTGGGATCAGGGTTGAATTAGCTAATCGGAAAAAAAAAAAAAGTTCACCATATCAGAGACAGGATTTTACCTTCTCTAAGTTTATAAAGAGTTTGAAGGAAGTGTGTACTTCCTTTCACATTATTGGCTATTTCCATGGGGATGCGGGGTCCATATACGTCAGTGTCTGGGAAGGAACAGCTTATTCACAGCATTATTATTTATCATGAAGGCTGTCACGGGAGAAAGAGGACACTCTTGCCAGGCGTCACTCACTCCTCTGTGTGTTCCTCAGGGCACCTAACGCGTCACCTAAGCACTCAGTGCTTTTGAACTTGGCTTGTACACTGAGACTGGCCAATATGGACCAGTTTGGATACTCTCTGATATTCCTATCCAGGTGTCATTTGGGAGAGGAGTAGGTTCAATTCAACTACAAATGTAAGAAGGTATGTTATCACCTCAAATACTGAATTAACCAGCTTGTTTGCCAAAGAGATTATACAGACTCTTTCTCTGCCTAGACCCTGCATAATGAATTCTCTAATGGACTGCTAGCTTCTCTACAAAAGGTTAATTTCTTCCTTTCATTACAAAGCCTTGTGAATGGTCCCCAGGGTTGTTCTTGGTAAAGAAAGAGAAGGTCCTGTTAAGTATTAATGATCACAGTGGCAGGTTTACAATATCACCTCCTCCCTGGGAAGGAAAAGATCACTTCATTGACATTTATCAAAGGAGCTTCCACTGGGGACAAAGAGCACAGCTGTCATTACTCTCCACTGTGGGCACAGTGGAAAAATGGCAGATTCTCGCCCATCTGCCATTTGCCACAATTTCCTAATCCAGAAACAAATGAAGCTACAAAGACACAACAGGAATAGAGAGGGAAGAAAACCAGAATTTTTATTTAGAAATGAATTATTCTAATTCTACCTCTATAATTTAAGGAAAAAATATTTGCTGATATGACTTAACATAGTTTTCCTTATTTCCCATATCTTTTCATGAAAGAGCTTCTTTGAAATCCAGGAGAGTTAAATAGTCAATCTCATATCAGTTTGATATTTCCCAGTCAGGCAAATAAACACTGGAGTTTCTTCTCCATGGAACATTAGATAAGAGACATTTTTATAAGAATGTAGCAGAATAGAGTGAGGACTATTTGAGCCCCCATCCTTCCCCATCAGAAAAAGAATCTGAAATTTCGAAAAAAAAATTAACATTTTTTTGCATGAGGGCTGTCAATGGCAAGGAGTTTTTCCATTAAATGATTCATGAGGTATTCCTTTGACCCCTGAAAAGATCATCTTCCAGATTCATAAGAAGGAAAGTATCATTTGTTCGGCTGTGCCCCAGCCTCTGCACACACGCCCTGCTCCCCTCACCCAGGCTGCCACTAAAGAAGAGTCGGGAGGTGGGACTGGTCTGGGGAGGCTTCCTCCCCCCGGCCCAGGTCACGGAAGCACTTCTTATAGTTCTTCCCACATCTTCTCTCAGGTTCTTCTGCACTCAGCCCCCAAACGCAGAGATAAGCAACTTCTGATCATGGTGGGTGACAAACTGCCTTCTCATCTCTTTGCCCTTGTCTGGTGAAGGCCTGACTCCAGTGAATACCTGAGGGCCGAGAAGGGCGCCAGAGTCACTCTAACTCCATCACAGTCTAAGCTCAGCTGCCTCATCAGCTACTCTCTAGTTAGATTACTTGAGGTACAGCATAGTACCTCGTTTTTATGAGGAGCATCATTTTTATAATCTGAGCTGTTGAAAGATTAATTAGGCTTGCCCATATAAAGTGTTCAGCCTAGTGTCTGGCACAAAACAAGCACCAAATAAAAAAGAATATTAACTTCTATATATGATGTATTTCATAATATTTTTCCTGATTCACTTAGGTATGGTTTCACTCTCATAATAAACAAGCAAATATCTACTGATCACTTAAAAAACTAGTACTGTACACTTTTGAAATTTTAGAAAACATACAAAAATGCCTCTCTTTCTTTCTCTCTTTATCTTTCTGTGTGCATATGTGTGTGTGTGTATGTTTGGGGTGTGACATGTGCTGTAATGCTTTGGCTTTATAATTGAGACCCAACAATCCATAACCATATGATTAATTTCCAATGTTTCAAATATTCTCTTTGCCAAAATGCACTTTTGGGCTGAATATTTTCATGGATCTCCATAAGGAAACCACTAGTAATAGCTATAAATCAGGGAGACAGAAGTAATCAAGGCTAAGAAAGACACTAAAGAATCATAATTTAGACATTCGAAGGGTAGCGCTGGTGAGCATGTGCTTGCAGATGGTGGGCAGTGCTAGGAGGTCTTTGCTTTACCTAAAATAAGCCCCAATCCCTGTACTCTGTAATTCTGCGGTTATCTTAAATTTATTACCTTGAATAAACAAGTCCACTGAGAATAGTAAAAGCAGTCCTATTTATTAAAATTTTATCCTAAGATTATTGGTATCCCAGTGCCTATATTGTACTTGTCACTCATTAGGTCTGCATTCATTAATACAACCATTTAAACATTAATTTGATTAATCAAGTATGGGATATGGTATGGGGGACTGTGGGAGAAAAATGTAGAAAGAATAGCTATGCATAGACATTAGCTAGTACGCTCACCAGATATCATATCGCTTGCCTCCCCTTAACTATAGTAGCCAGCAGTCTATCTGCATGAAGAATGCTCATGATTTCCAGAACTCCAAGGACATATACCCCTGTTATACACAGGCTTTCTTATTTATATTCATTTTTTTATACTACCTAGTCTCTAGGACAGTGATTTTCAACCTTTTTCATCTTACATTACACATAAAACTAATTACAGCACACCAAAAAATATATATTTTGCAGATCTGACAAAAAATAGGTATAATTTTGATTCATTCACATCAGATGGCTATTGTTCTGTTAGCCGCTGTCATTTTTTTTTTTACTTGACAATCTGAAGGAAAAAAGGTCAATGCCCCTGACTAAATAATATTGCATGTTTTAAAAATTCTTGTGGTACACTGATTGAAAATCACTGCTCTAGGACACAGTAGATGCACCGTTTCTTCTAAGTTGTCTACCATTTCAACTATGCCTTCCATCTTCTCTGCTCTTCAGTATTCTTCTCCTTCTTAGCGCAACTCAAATGTCAATTTCTCCATCGTCCCTTTCTTGACCAACCTCACCTCGATTTTCACCAAATATTAGATTTGTGCCTAATATTTAAACTTCTTTCATTTTATCTTGATTGTTGTTAGTTTTTATATGTACCCCTCCTCCACTTTCCCACTAAGGTAATGTGGCTAGAGGAAAGTGGGTGTGGGAGGAGGAATATTAGAAGGTATGGTCTGAGAAGACCAAAAGCTATGTCATCTAGGACTTAACCCTGAGGGTAAAGACTTTTGTAGATATTCAAAGAATGATGAGAATTTTGAGTAATGATACAGTTATTATATTTCTAAAGGACCTCTCTTACTGCTGTGTGGAGAACAGACTACATATAGGAATACAAGTATGGGAAAAGTTAAGGTCAGTTAAAAGGCTATTGCACTAACAAATGTGAACAGTGATGGTGTCTATGAATTGAAGGTGGCAGTGGATTGATGAGAAAGGGTTGAATCCTAGATATCTATTGATATCCATGCATAAATATTGCTGGTAAAATCAACAGATGTTGTTAATGGATTGGGTGTATGTTGCAAAAAAAGAGAGGAATAAAAAATGACTCCTAAGTTTTTGACCTAAGCAGTTGGTTGAATTTTCTAAGATGTAGAAAGAGGAAGTATAGAAAGCAGGAATCAAAGAGCTCTTTTCTGGTCATATACATTTGAATAACTGTTAAACTTCTGAGAGGGATGTCAAGAGATTGTTGTATTTATGAGTCAACCATTTCAAGGAGAAAACTCTGGAGCCACAAATTTTGGAACTTTCTGTAAATAGATGGTTTATAGTTGTAATACAAATAAATAATACAATAATTAATAAATAATCATGCAAGAATAAACTCTTCCATGTACTTACAACTTAAACATACTTTTGCACACCCCTGTAAATACATTCTATAGGCCTGGATAAGACACTGTGTCCACAGGGAAGAGAAGAAGCCTAAAGACTCCAATAGTGAGACATTAGGGTATTGAAAAAGGAGACTGAGAAAAAGTGACCAATGAGGTAGGAGAAAACAGAAAAGTGTGATGAACTAGAAGCCAAATTAACATGTTGTTCAAGGAGGAGATAGTGATCTGTTGAATGCTCATGGTTGTCCAAGTATAAAAAGGAATGGAAATTGGCCCTCAACTGGATTTAGCTATGAGAAAGCCTACATGAACTTGACATGAACAATTTCTGTAGGGCGATGGAGGCCCGAGCATGACTGCAGTGAGTGAAAGAGAGAATGATCGAGACGAAAGGGCACCCATAAATATGGATGACTCTATCTGGAAGTTTACTACAAGATGAATCAGAATGGGGCAAGTGGCTGACGGCCATAATTGAAGGGAAGTGGAAACAAGATAGAAAGGTAGTTGATTGTTTTTAAGATGAGAGAAATAACAGCATGTTTATATTTTATTGAATATAATATGGTAGAAAGAGTAATGTTCCTAATGTGCTTTAGGAGCGATGCTCTTGAGGAGGTGAGAGAAGATGGACATAGAAGGCAAGGGGAAGAATTAGCCTTAGATAAAAAAAAGCATGGAAAGTTTTCCCCTTGTTTGAATGAATGGGTTGATTTAATTATTTTAACTTAAAGGCTATTCTAAGAAAAGACCATTATATAGACATCAGATTATATTTATAGTGGTCATTTATTAAGTTTTCCTGCTTTTGAAAATCTTTTGACATTCTAAACTCTTGAGGACTATTTTTTTCTTTTTTAGCTCTGCCTCCTCTTAGTAAAAACTGGGCTTAACTCATATCCCAGCCTCCACTCCCAGCTAGAGTACAGTAAAATGATTCAGCTCCTCCAGTCAGACATGTACTCATGAGACTTAAAATGAGAAGTGATCAGCGTAATGGGCACAACCTATTTCACGGTAAGTGTGGCATCAGCTGTGACTACCTTGATTCAGAGGCTGCACGTCTGATGCAGAACTTTGTCACTGGAGAGACAGACAAAGGCAGTTGCAAGAAAAGTTGAGTTCCTGGCAGAGATAAAAACTGGAGCATCTAGAGCTTGATGGAGGTAGGTGGGTGTTTTTTTTTGTTTTGTTTTTGTTTTTGTTTAAATCAGACTTAGTCTGTGAAATGATTCGGGGTATAGTTTCTGGAAGTATAGGACTGAACCAGATTTTCTAGCCTCCTATGAGTCTGAGGCAGCTTCTCATTTTTTGACAAAGTCCCTCCTTAGTCTGCCAAAGAGGGTTTCTGTTGCTTGCAATTAAGAACTCTGCCTAGTACAGGGTTTAAGGAACCTAGAGAGATGATAAACGATAAACTAACCTCCTCAGGTTACTTCTGGTTGTGGGGTTATTTTGTTGTTTAAACAGATACTCTTTAAGACCAAGGAAGTGGGAGCCTTGCGGAGTATGAAGGGGCTGTTATGGTTTCCAGTGGGGTCGGTGTGAAAGCTGGCGCCTTCGCAAATGAACCTTCAGAAATTGCAGACAGTGTAGGAGATTGGCTTTGGGGCACCTGCTGCTTTGCCACCAATAGGGGTGAATTTGAAGGAACTGGATCCTAAACTTGGGACTTTTCTGGACACATGGAACCCATGCTGTACTTGAACCTTCCAAATACAGAGCCTCCAATCTGTGACCATTGCAAGACATGCCCTGATGGCAGCTGAAGTTTGATTCAGGTGGGTACCTTCCCTTCCCTGCCTGGTTTCTTTTTCTTCGCTGAGTCTACTTGGAACTCCATTCTCTGGTCAGCAGTCAGACTTCAGCTAAAGAGTCCTCTGTTTTGTAAAGTTCTGTACACAGTTCCTAAGTTTCTGCAGGGGGTGATTTTTGCTCTTGTCTTGAGGAATAACCTGATGGCATTTGAAATAAAGACTGCACGCACACACATACACACAAATAGGCTAAGGAAGTAAACTATGATATTGAAAAATGAATTTTCAACATCAGCAAAAACATGTTAATGATCAGAGCATTTGAGGACCAGAGCAAAAGAGGTAGCATGATAACTTATCTGTGCTACCTCTTTTGTGATAAATGTGAAATCATCACTGCTGAAGAGAAAATTATGATAAATAATCTAACAATGATAAGAGGATTGATGGAGACATTAGGACAGAATATTTAAAAAAGGTACTTTCCCAGAATAGCTAGGACTTAAGCCCATAAGCACGTGTGTGCATGCATATGTGGTTGTACATTATGTGCACATGCGTAGAGTCTAAAAACAAGGATAACTTGTAAACAACTACCCCATACCCTAGCTGTAACCATAGCAACTGAAACTATTCATTTTCTGTCTCAAATAATGTGTGCAAGTCTGTCTCACTAACAATTCAGAAGGGGACATTGACAAATGATCACTATATTCACCCAGCCATTTTAAATAGGACGGCATTTGGCTGAATTCTAATTTGACCAATGAATATTTAACTGATAATGCTGCCAGATAAGATATTGGCCAAAAGAGAAAGAAGAGAAATGAAGCTGAAGGAGATATCATGCAAAAATACTTTAATGAAGGGCATGAAAGGAATGTTGCGAATTCTGGACTGCAAACCTGTTCCGTTTTGGGAGATGGAGGAGCAGCTGACCCCAAATTTAGAAACTTTAAAGATTCTCTGACCTCTACAATGTCTAAGTCAGGGAGGGTATTTTTCCCTCCTTTGTTTAATGCTTCATATTTTCAGAAGGAAAAAAATGCCTTAAAATGTTTTAACTTCAAAGCCACAGAAACCATGTGAAGTACTGGATTACATATTGGAAAGTTCAAAGGATCTGCCCAGGTTTTAGACTTGTCAAATGCTTCCTCTTCACAGATTGTTTTGCATCATAACATCCCAGACAAACTCTTTGATATATTCTGAACCTATACTGGTCCCAGGAATGTTCAGTACTAAGGCTCAAGGAGACCCAAACTCAGGTTAGATTTTCAAGCGGGTTTCATAATAGTAGTTAATATGTATTGAGTATTCATTATTTAGGCCTTCTTCTTAATATACTGGCACCTTTAATTTTCACAAGAATTCTTTGAGACAGGTACTATTTTCAGTTACATTTTATAGCTAATGAAACCGAAGTTCAGATGTGTTAAATAACATGCCTAAGGCTGTACTGACATTAAGTAAAGGAGGCTCTGGGAGCAGAGAGACCCTGCAACCGCTCTCTGTAGAAACCCCACGCAGAGCCGCTCGGCTCTACTGCTATTTCTCCGATCTTTATCTCCTCTGCTCTATCTTCTCCTTTTCCCTTACACAATTGTTTCCATAAAGCACAAAGACAGAGAAGTTAGAGAAAGAAAAATAAAGTGAATAAATAAATAATGCCTGACATATAGTAACCATTCCATAAATTTTATGGATGGTAATAATTTCTATGCACACATTTATTGTTTGCAATATTGGACTTGATTGCTCGGCCCATTGTCTTTGTGTAGGGAAGTTATTTAGTGGTCAAGTTATAACCAGGAGGTTGTTTGGAAAACATTAAAAAGGAGCAAGATCATATAGTAGAAAATCACAGTGGCTACAGTCATCAAGCCAAGAGAGACCAGGGCCCTTCTAGGGCTTTTCTGTCGACTGCATATAATCGGCACAATGCCTGGGGCTCGGACCTTCTCACAGTTTTACTAAAATCAGGTTAAATCCTGAGGGGAGGTCAAAAAAGCTAGCTCTAAATAAAAAATGCCATCCCAAATCAAACAGTTTAGATGTTTATTTCCCTTGTCTACAAAATGAAACGTTATGACAATTTCACTCATTATTATGTTTTGATATGGTTGAAAGCAATTTGCAAGCATCCCAGAGAATGTATGATGATTTATGAGAAATTATGATCAACGATAATTTAAATGAGTGAGCAGGAACCGCATATTTTTGAAAGCAAATTAATAAATTCCTTTTTGAAAATCTTTACTCCAAAAGTCTATATTTAATGAGAATGTGGGTGCATTTAAATAGTCCCAGCTAGTGTGCCTTGGCTGGGCATCATCCTGTTAACTGCAAGGTGGCTGGTCTGATTTCTAGTCAGAGCACATGCCTGTGTTGCGGGTTCGGTCCCTGGGCTGGCATGCATAGGAGACAACCAACTGATGTCCCTCTCCCTCTATTTCTCTCTCCCTTCCCCATTCCCTAAAATCAAAAAATAAAAATAAATAAAAGTTTAGTATGTTTCACAGGGTGGGTAGGTGGGATCCACGAAGTCTGGAAGTGGCCCTGCATCCACCTTTCATATAGGGATATTCTTACTGCTGAGAAGAAAAGAATTCTGGATTCAGCTCACCAGGAATTCCTTTTTCTTGGATAGTTAAGAAGACAGCCCTAACCATATAATTTTCTTGAAGTTAATTTTTTTACATGGTGAGTGGGTAACTACTGATGCTCACATGCCTCATTTTTCCCTCAAAGGGCTGACCTCCCACTATTCATCTTTCCTTAGTCCAGGATGCACTTAAGGTTGGTTAGGTGCCAAATAGATTGATGATTTCTCCACTCCAGAAAATATTATTAATTGGTTTATAGAATGCTGCTCCCACACATCTTTGCATTCTATAAAGTCACCTCAGTAGTAACAGAGGCTACATTAGCACAACAATAACAGGCCGGATTATTGTCAGTTTAGTTTCAGAGACAGAGATTTCTTGATAGGCAAGACTTACTGTGGGACATTCAGGCAAAATGTTAGTCAGTCTGGCTCACCGAAAAGCTATTCATGGGTAACCAAGACTCCCTTATTTCTAAAAGCCATGATCAAAATGAGGCTTTTGTTGCTTTTGGTTATTTACTGCTTTCAACCCTTGTGGTCTGATCTTGTGCCCCTAAATCCTCTCAATAAACAATTCTCTGACAAATTCCCTAGTTCCCGGGACTCAGACCCATCCGCTATCCATCACCAAGGGATCTGGCGCCCGGGGGTTACAAATTTCCACTTGAAGATCAGGAGAGGATTGAGCCAGGGGTGTCCTAGGACTGACAAACCTGGCCTGCACAAGGCTTCTAAATGAGGGGACTATATAGTCAAAAATGCTAGAAGACAGGCCTAACGGAGAAGAGAAAGGAGACCAGGAGTTAAAGGTAAGAACCATAAAAGGAATCTGTCCAATTAAAAAAGGAAGTTAGAGAAAACAACAAAGTTCTTACAGCAGGTTGAAGCAACAGGTATGTTTACCTGATATCTTTGGGCACAACTACTATGCTCAAATTAGGTATAGATACAACCATGGAAAGTGTTGAAAGTTGCCTCCCTCCTCAGATACAGAGGTGTAGTGAATTTAGCATGGATTTTTAAAAAAGATTGTATTTATTTATTTTTAGGGGAAAGGAGGAAGAAAAAGAGGGAGAGAAACATTGTGTGGTTGCCTCTTGTGTGCCCCCAACTGGGGACCTGGCCGGCAACCCAGGCATGTGCCCTATTTTGGAAATGAACCTGTGACCCTTTGGTTCACAGGCAGGCACTCAGTACACTGAGCCACACCAACCAGGGCTACCATGGATTTTTAGATCAGAAAGATTTGGCTTAGAATTCCAGAATGACATCTCTGTAAAATAGGTATAACATTTATTTGCAGGGGCTGGAGTGTTAATAGATGTTAATATAAGCATTGACAAAGTGTCTGGGACACATAAGGTCCTCAGAAAATGATGGCTAGGTGTAAATCAGGAGGTAAAAATATGTCAAATATAAGCATACGTAAAAACGATGGGAATATCCACTATAGGATTTTCCCTATTCTTTTAAGTCAATCGTGTTTTCTTATTTTTATTGCTGCGAAAGAGAGAAAAAGTGAAAGAAATTTTGCTTGAGTAGACTTGTTTTACCTAAGTAATTCAGCAAACATTTATCATTAAGCACCTACTATGTGCAAGGCACTATTTCAGTCCTTCCCAGAGTCCAGGAAGGACTAATCTCAAATTAGATCAAGTATATCAACACCCTAATTGACTCAGTGAGATAGTACGGTATTACTAACAGCATAGCTGCCTTCTTTGAAATTACTGATTCAAAAAACTGTGAAGTTGGTGGCAGTAAAGGGCAGGATTTTAGAGCAACTACTCTGGTAGGTCCAAAGGAATGAATATATTTATTGTCATCCCTGCACAGGGATGAATATATTTATTGTCTTTGTGACTTGCTCATGGGGCTGTTGGGGCCCACAAAAACCTCTCTACCTGAGCCCTCTCCTTCCTGCTCAAATAAAAACTATGTGCCCATCTTTCAGTACCTGGCCCTTCTTTGAACACTTACTGCACTTCTATTGCCAGCATAACTTAGTGTTTCATTGTATACCATATGCTAATATTTTATACTTGATTAATGCGTAGTTATTGCATCGCATCACCCCAAAAGGACTGTCAGCCCCCTGAGGGCAGGTGGTCATACCTTTTACTTCTTGTATTTTGCATCCTTAGTAACCAAAATAATACTTAGAAAATGAATAATAAGAGCACATAAAATACCTCTTGGTTGATGGGTTAGACATGACTCATGCACCTCTGCTTTCACAGTTGAACTTTTAGGTTTCTTTGAGGGATTTCTTGCTTAATATCTATCTCCCCAACTGGACTACAAGTCCCATGAAGGCAGGGACCAGTTCTATTTTTGGTTACTGTTTGTATTGAGTTGGATAGTGTTTTCCCTCAATTCATTTCCACCCAGAACCTCATTATACACTCTTATTTGGGAAATAGGTTCTTTGCAGATACATTCAAAGTAGGAAGTGAGATGAGATCCTACTGGGTTAGGATGAATCCTAAATCCAAAGTGAATGTCTTTACAAATGACAGAAAAGGACACACAGACCCAGAGAAAAGAAGGTGATGTGAACACAGAGGCAGAGATTGGAGTGATGCATCTACAAGCCAAAGAACACCAAGGATTGCCAGCTAAGCGCCAGAAATTGGAAGAGAGGCATGGAATAGATTCTCCCTCAGAGACTGCAGAAGGAACCAACCCTGCTGCCACCTTAATTTTGAACTTCTGACCTTCTGAACTGTGAGAAAATAAATTTCTGTTGTTTTAAGCCACCCAGGTTGTGGTATTTCATTACATCAGCCCCAGGAAATGGTTTAGGTGGGTTAATTCTTTCCCTCCCTCTACATCTTGTCCTAGTGTTTCTCTAAGTGCAATTCTTGAACTAGCTCTTTCAGAATCGCCTGGGTGCTTATTAAAAATGCAGGTTCTCAGGACCACCCCACACCAGTGGTATCAAATTCTACAGGGGTTGGGAGTTTCTGTAACATGCTCCTATGGCAGGTCTTGCAGTATGGACATTTTTGAACTGGTGTTCTTTTTTATTATAATTCTCAAGGCTCTTTGGATTTTATAAAATACATTTTTCTAACCCTTATGGACAACGTGCCTGATGGGAGAGGCTTGCCTCTTTGCAGGAGATGTGAGGCTGATCTCCTCATTTATGCGGCTGGGAATTTCTGAAGTGGATTGCTCCAGCTGTCTGTTCCTTTTTTCCTTGAGGATACACCTGGCTGCTTGACATGACCCCCAAACCTGTCTAGAGGTGAGGTTTTCATTTTGGTAGCAGTTTCTTTAAGAAAAGAATCAAAGTCAGAAGGAGACAGATGTAGAATCCTACTGCCCTTAGGATTATTTTCTCCAAATGGTAACATCCTCACAGCACTGCATGCAAACTTTTGCAGATTTCTAACTTCCAACTTTAGCCACACTTCACCTCTTAAAAAACTTCTCTCTGTCTCAAAAGGTAGGTGACAGCTTATTACAAAAACGCTATTTCGTGTTCCATATTCATCATCCGTGTATGACTTTCTCATCCAATTTGCTGAGTCCTCAAATCAAAACACATACCAGGTTGCAAGCTCAAATTGGCATCTGCAAATCAAGCTGTGTGCTTTCTGCTGTGCGCCTCCCTCCAGGAACCCAGAGACCTGCAGTTGTCATTCGCGTGGGTGTGAACAGCTCTCTGAGCCCCTGGCAGGATCAGCTTACCCTTCCAGGCGTCTTTCTCCATGATTTTTAATCCTGTTGCTCAGAATGTCTCCTTCCTGCACACCTGAAAGAACAACCCAAAGTCAAAACAAGAATGGGGGAGGCTGGTTCAGCTCTTTGCACTAAATCTGGGAGGATTTGTGGGCTTGTCAGAAGGGATTTGTTGCAAAACCCAAATGAATCATGGAGTGGGAGTAGCTATTAAGCCAAAGAGGCCAAGGAGGATGAAAGGGAAGTGTTATGGAGTATGTAGAAGCACTTTGAACTAGCTGGGTTGTCCTGACTTCAAATAATCACCCGTGTGCAATGTTAAACCTCTAGCTTTAAATAATGAACTACAGTGTAAACTCTACTTTATAACACTGTAAGTAAGAGACATCGGAGTTTAAAGATGATTTGAAGTAACATTTCCACGACTAGAAAATTAAAGTTTGTCCAATGCCTACTATTGTTTTTCTTCTGTAAATCAAACACCATCCATCCTTGTCACGCTGCCTTGAAATCTCAAGGTTACCTTTAGCTCACCCTTCCTCTCCCCACAATCATCGTGTCTGTCACCATCACCGTCAATTTTTTCTATGAGACGTTGGTCCCATATGTCCCTTTCCTGAGGCTGGCCCAAATGCTCTGGATTGGCCACATGGCTCTGCTAACTTTTTGACCTCTTGTAACATTTGTTGCCTGTATCATTCTTCTTGAAAATTTAATCATCTTTTGCTTGTCACTCATCCAGGTTTAAGAACTTGGCGATGCCTGACTGATTACTTTGTTCTTCCTCTTATTCACTCATATTATGAAAGCCTTTCCTCTCACTTCTTTCCCCTCATCACCACTACCAAGAGGAAAAAAAACAACTAAGGTGTTCTAAATTTAATTACAGTGGCCAGAGAAAGAGACAGAAATAATTAACCAGTTAATAGCTGTGTACCAGCTAGCAAAACTCATGATCCTGAATGTATGTTGGAGCTTTGAATCGACCTCCAAGAGTCTATTAGCCAACCTCTAGACACCACTGCATCCCACATATACTTGAACTTCCAGGACTATTGCCTGTAACCATTCAAAAGTGGTAAATGTTTCTCCCTTACATGTTGTACACCTATCATAGAACTGTCCCTGCTTCACCTTTTTCATCCCCGCTTAACTGTAGCCAACACAAATTCTTTCAAAACAACCTTCATCTTTCTTCCCCAAACCATAAGGTATAAAAGCACCCAACAACTCCAGGATAGCAGACAATTTTGTCTTTTCTACCCTGCTCTGCTGATGGTGGTTTAGACTTCATACCCCAGGACTCGGTCTTTTTCTGGCTAGCATATCACCAAATAAGCCCTTTCTTTTCAAAAAGCTTTCAGCTGTCAAGTTGTTTTTGTTTTATACCACGCTTGTCAGAGCATTCATACCCGAGTTTCTGCAATAGCTGCCTTGGTATTGCCTTTGGAGACTGGGAAAAGTCCTACTGTGGGTTTAACTTTGTATTCCTTTCTTTTTTAAAAGGAACAATATTTATAATAATTTTACCTGATAATAATTAAAGTATACTATTTATTGAGCAGCAAACAGTTCCAGACACTTGCTTAATGCAGCATAGAAATCAATTCAGCAGATCTGATGCTGAGATAGAAACCTGCATTTTTAGCGAGCACCCCAGGGGGTCGCTCATGTAGACAGACGGCTGGATACTGTGGGCAGCTCTGAAATAAATGCATTTATCTGTTTGATAGGGTCAAGAAATTGTGGGTTGTTTTGTTTTGTTTTTTTGCATTTTTATGTTGTTCTGACTCAGTTTTTTGTTCTAATATGAAAATATTGTATTCTTTTGCTTTTAAAACTTTTGCCTTATACCCCAGCATTGTCTTTTCAATATTCCTTCTTCCCTATGCACCATCATTAAAGAATGGGAATTGGCTCACTGGCCACTCGGCAGATTAGCAAGGAGGTACATTGTGGCCACAAGGACACAATGGCAAGATAATAATCATACTGCTTTCAGGCTGGAAAAGCTTTTAGAGGTCACATGGTCTTAGAATTTTAGAGTTAGAAGGGATGTTATTCATCAGCACTTCTCATTTTTAAAAAATTAGACAAAAGTCCTATGTGATGTCAATATGATGGGCAGCCAAGTAAAGAGCAATTTAGGTACTAAGTTGTCAATAGGTGCTAAAAGGACAAGGAAGGGTAGTTTGCCTGGCAAGGACTGAGGTGAAGTGTAAAAATGTGACTTGGTTTGTCCAATGGAATGTGAACTGAAGAACTTATGTCACTTTTGGTTAGGAGCTTTAATTGCCATTTGTGATTCTCCATGTCTTGTTTTCCTGGGTCAACAATCATGGAAAGGTATAAACAAATGGAGCCTCTATCCACCTGTGCCCCTGAGAGATGAGGTTGAACAGATGACTTCTAGTGGTACATTTAAACCACTGGGGTTACGAGGTTGTTGCCATAGCAAAATTCTGGACTATTCTGACCTATATACCATTCTTCTGCTGTTTTGTTTTGTTTTTTTTTTTTTTTTGTTTTTAAGCTGGGCCAGTTCACTGACAGTGATGATGATGATAGCAATAACTAATATTCATCAAGAGTTTACCAGGTCTCAGCACTGTGTTAAGTTTTATACGCTTTGTGCCATTTAAAGTTTGTAAGAACATTATGAAAAATATGCTAATTATGAGTCTCATTTAATAAATAAGAAAACTAAGGTACAGAATACCTAAATTGAAAGTCCAAGATCACATCCAATTTAAGCTTTAAAGCAGGCTCAAATTCAGGCCTTCTGATTCCAGAACTAGCCTCTTTAACCCTTAAGCTCTTCGCTAGTCCATAAGTAAAAAAGGCTAATTCCCCAAAGTGTATTCCACAAACTACTAGCTTTTTAGAATATTAACTGACTTTACATAAGAAATGAATTCAAATCTTGTTTTAAATAGGTTTATGAAACACTAGGTTAAGCAAAATAAAGCATGTTTTTGAAGTCTTAGAACTTCTTGATGTCTTTGGGATCTGCTTGATTCTTTAAAATTTCTGTCTGGACTTGTTTTCATTCTTATTTTTCTGATCCCAGCTTTCTTGTTCCATATCTACACACCTGTTTATAGACCTATAAGGAGTAGTAACCCTCTCTATTCCCCTGCTATTGATTTGAACCTCTACATTCTTACATCATTTTTTATTTTGCTGCCTCCTTGAATCTGGGCATCTCCTTTTTTGGAATGAGAATTCTTGAGGAGATCCTTCTGGCTTACAATTTCTAGGTCCCTATGTTTATTACTCAGCCTCACCCACTGGTGTATAGATATACATCAGATATATAATGTATTAAGAATTTTTCCTGATTTTATTTCCAAATATTTTCCTTTATGTATTGCCAGAGCATCTCTCATTGCTATTCTTTCCATTGAGATCATTAAAACTTTCCAAGTTTTTACCGCTTCCTCCTACACATTCCATTTGAAACTCTCTAAAGTGAGTCCAGATAGTCTTTATTCAAATATGGTTTTCCCTATTTCCATGAGTTGTGGGTGATTTAAAAATTTGATACTGGCAGCAGGGATTTTAGGAATAGATTTTATATAGGCTGGAGTCATTTAGTTATTTTCCAGTAACAAAGACTAAAGATTTCTTTAATCTTTAGAAAGTCAATATACTTTAGAAAGGCCAATCTTGCCTATAGTCATATGGCAAGGGGCTTTGGGATAGTCCAAGAGGAAGACATAACTTTTAAAGGACTTGGATGTAGGACTAAGAGAACTAAAAGGAATCTGACTTTCAAAAGACCTTTAGTGGAGACCCAAGATGGCAGAAGAGTAAATGGAAACTACACTAACCTCCTACAGGACCAACTGAAATTACAGCTAAGTTATAGAAAAATCATCCTGAATATCCAACTGAACACTAGCTAGAAGGAAGCCTTATAACCACAGACAGATGGAAGAAGCCACACCACTACAATGAGACGGGTAGGGAGTGTGGAGGAGATGCAAGAGGGCTACCTAGGCTCCCACAGGCAGCAACTGAAGTCCTCGAGGGTTATTTCAGTGGCCAGGGGTTCCTCCTGAGAAGTGTCAGGTATAAACCCCAAGCTGGGCTCTCCAGCGTATAACACCAGAGCTGGAAACGGAACCCAAATAATATATGGCTGTGAAAAGTAGTTGGGTTTCTGCGTGCCAGTGAGAGACTACTGGAAATGCAGAGAGCCTCTTAAAGGCCCACTGTACAAAATTCTATTTGTAGCCACTTCCCCTGGGGTCTGGCAAAGGGAGGGCAGAGTGGACTGGACACGTGTAAAGATAGTCTGGGGCTGGTGGCTCTGGAAAGAGAACTGAAGGAAAGCCTCCTGGATCTCTATGCTGAGTCATTCTCCATACTGCAGGAGCCATCTTTCTCGGGCAGAGCGCTTCCCTCCAAGTGGCATCAGCCTGAGGGGAAGCAATAGCCCTGCATGAAGGAGTTATTATACCCCACCCCGGGCTGCTTAAGCTTTGCTGTTGAGGAGTACAACTGGAAGAGGAGTACAGAAAACCTGCAGGCAGAGGCAGATCTCTGGAAGCTCTGAGACTATAGCTGACCTTCCCCTGGGCCTGGTGCTGGTAAAAGCTGACCTTGGTGTGCAGCCTGATCCTATCTGCATACACTCAGGCCCAGCAGAGGGAGCTCAAGCTGTGGATCACTGGTAGCTCCAAACAACTTGACCAAGGGTAGTCATAGGCAGGGTTTGACTTAGGTGTGCACCAGTCTTGCAGATCTACCTAATACATAAAGACAAACACAAGGAGGCAGCCAAGATGAAAAAAACAAAGAAACAGAACCCAAATGAAAGCACAAGAGAATTCTGCAGAAGAAAAACTAGATAAAATGGAGGCAAGGAATTATTTAGATAATTTAGAATAATGATTATAAGGATACTCAACAGCATGAAAAAAGACATAGAAACCATAAAGAAAAGGCCAGTCAGAAATAAAGAATGCAATATCTGAAATAATATTTAAATACCTTAAAAGGAATAAAGAGTAGGTTAGATGAAGCAGAGGATAAAATCAGTGATTTGGAAAACAGGACAGGAAAAAAAAAACAACACCAAAGCAGAGCAGCAAAAAGAAAAAAGAATTTTAAAAAAATGAGGAGAGCTTAAGACACTTTTGGGACAACATGAAGCATAACAACATCTGCATCATGGGAATACCAGAAGAAGAAGAAAGTGAGTAAGAGATTGAGAACCTATTTGAAGAAATAGTGACCAAAAACTTCCCTAATCTGGTGAAGGGAAAAAGACGCACAGGTCCAGGAAGCTCAGAGTCTCAAACAAGGCAGACACAAAGAGGCCTTGATGCAGACACATTATAATTAAAATGGCTTAAAGACAAGGAGAGAATCCTAAAAGCCACAAGAGAAAAGCAGATAGTTACCTACAAGAGAGTACCAATAAAACAGTCACCTGATTTCTCAACAGAAACATTTTAGGCTGGAAAGGAGTGGTGTGAAGTATTCAAAGTGATGAAAAACAAGGATCTATAACCAAGGCTATTTTACCCAGCAACACTATCATTTAAAATGGAAGGGGAAATAAGGAACTTCCCAGATAAGAAAAAGCTAAAGGAGTTTGTTAACACCAAATCAGTACTGCAACAAATGTTAAAGGGCTTGGAGAGAAGAAGAAGAAGAAGAAGGATAAGAAGAAGGAGAAGGAGAAGGAGAAGGAGAAGAGAAGGAGAAGGAGAAGGAGAAGAAAGAAGAAGGAGAAGAAGGAGAAGGAGGAGTAGGGGAAGGAAGAGAAGAAGAAAGAAGAGAAGAAAAACAGAGAAAAATAAAAATAAAATGGCAATAAATATGTATCTATCAATAATCACCTTAATTGTGAATGGCTTAAATGTTCTAACCAAAAGACACAGGGTGGCTAAAAGGATAAGAAAACAAGTCCCATGTACATGCTGCCTCCAAGAGACCCAAAGTGGGTCCTATGATCAAAAGATACACAAGACTAAAAATAAAGGGATGGAAAAAGATATTTCATGCAAATATAAAGGAAAAATTTCTGGGGTAAAAATACTCATATACAACAAAGTAGACTTTAAAACCAAGAGTATAGTAAAAGACAAAGGACACTGCATAATGATAAAGGAAACAGTTCAACAAGAGACTATAAACCTAGTAAGCATTTATGCACCCAGCATAGGAGCATCTAAATATGTAAAGCAAGTCTTGATGGACATAAAGGGAGAGACTGACAGAAATACAGTCATAGTTAGGGATGTTAACACTTCATTGACTTCAATAGATAGATCTTCAAGGCAGAAAATCAACAAGAAGACAGCAGCCTTAAATGACACACTAGATCAAATGGATTTAATTGATATCTCCAGAGCATTTCCCAAAGCAGCAGAATATACATACTTTTCAAGTGCACATGGACCATTCTTTAGGATAGATCATGTTAGGACACAAAACAAGCCTCAATAAATCTAAGAAGATTGAAGTCATATTAAGCATCTTTTCTAACCTCAATGCTATGAAACTAGAACTCAGTCACAAGAAGAACACTGAAAAACATACAAAGACATGGAAGCCGAATAACATGTTATTATATAATGGATGGGTGAGCAAGATCAAAGAAGAAATCAAGATACCTTGAAACAAATGGAAATGAGAACACTACAATCCAAAATCTGTGGGACACAGGAAAAACAATCCTAACAGGGAAATTCATAGCATTAAGGTCTATCTCAAAAAATAAAACAAAACAAAACAAAAAAAACACAAGAACAATCTCAAATAGACTATTCAACTTTACACTTAAAGGAAATTGAAAGAGAACAATAAAGACAAAAGTGAATAGAAGGAAAGATATAATAAAGATCAGAGTAGAAATAAGTGAAATAGAATCTAATGAAAAGATACAAAAGATCAATGAGGAGAATCAAGATGGCAGAGGAATGGAAGTCACACTGACCTCCTCCCATGACCAACCTGGAATTACAACTAAATTGGGGAGAACTCACCTGGAACAAACAACTGAATAAGAGCGAGAGAGGAGCCTTGTAACCTTGAAGACAGAAGAATCAGCTTTAGCACAATCTAACTGGTAAGGAGTGCAGTACAGACCTGAGAAGGCAGGTGGGGCACTCAAGGGCAGCAGAACCAGGATATTGAAATGGTCAGTTGGAGTCCCCTTAGAAGAGCGGGGTCTAAACCAAAAGTGGGGATATCTAGCCCACAACACCAGAGCCCGAAAAGTACACACAAAAAAAGCCAGCTGTGAAAAGCAGCAGGGTTGCTCTCTATCAGAGACAGGTGGCTGAAGACGCAAAGAACTGTTTAAAGGGCCTATGCATAAATTTTCATTTGCAGTCACTTACCGCGGTCTCCGGCAAAGGCAGGGGCAGAGTGGGCTAGAGATGCCTGAGGAGAGACTGGGAAAGGAGGCTTTGGGGAGAGAACTGAGAGAGTAGGCGGTGGGATCTCAATCTTGGTGCTGACTCTTCTCCTATGTGGCAAGATGACTCAGCCATCTTGCTCAGGCAGAGACCACACTCCCTGAGTGGCACCAGCGTCAAAGGACCCAATAGCCCCACTCCCAGGTGAAATTCCACCTCACCCTGTGCTGTCTAAGCCACCTGCTAAGTGCAGAGGGGCAGCCACAGACAGTAGATCCCTGGCTAAAGGGGGCACAGAGAGGGCTGGCGACACTTGAGGAGAGACTGGGAACAGAGGCTTTGGGGAGAGAACAGAGATAGGGCTGGCAGGATCTCAGTGTGGACTCCTTCGCCATATGCAGCAGTGTGAGAGGACCCAATAACCCCGCCCCAAGGAGGGACTCTGCCCCACCCTGAGCTGTCTAAGGTGCCGTGCTGACTGAATAGGTTGACAGCTGAAGGAGACAGCCACAAACAGTAGATTACTCAAAGTCTCAAACAGACTGCCTAAGGTCAGACAGGTGATATCTGACATCATCAGAGGCAGACCCAGAATGTAAAAACAACGGTCTCTAACCATAGGTCACACCACAAAGTTAGGAAACCAAGACAGATCAACTAAAGAATCAGAAGCAAAAGAGAAGAGTCTCACAAATAATGGGAAGACAAAGAAATATGCCCCACTTGAAGGGAAAGGAGGAATCCCCACAAAAAGAACTAAATGAAATAGAGGTGAATAAACTATCATATATTGAGTTCCAAACAATGGTTCTAAGGAAGCTCAATGAGCTCAGTGAGCTCAGAGAGAATTGCCAAAAACTACAGGGAAATTATGAGGAACTTACTGCAAACTATATCACCATGAAAAAGGACATAGAAACTATCAATAAGAGATAAGAGGAAATGAAGAATACAATTTCTGAATTGAAGAACACAGTAGAAGGAATCCAAAGCAGGCTAGACAAAGCTGAGGACCTAATCAGTGAGCTGGAGGATAAGGTAGAAAAAAAGCTCCCAGAAAGAGCAAGAACATGAAAAAAGACTCAGAAAGAATGAAGAGGCATTTAGAGAAATACAGGACAACCTGAAACATAATAATGCCCATATAATAGGGATACCAGAAGGAGAGGAGGATGAGGAAGGGATAGAGAATCTGTTTGAAAAAGTAATGATGGAAAACTTCCATAATTGGAGGAGAGAAAAAGTCACACAAGTCCAGGAAGCACAGAGGGTCCCATTCAAGAGGAACCCAATGAGGCCCCCTCTAAGGCACATCATCATTACAATGGCAAATATCAAAGACAAACAGAGAATCCTAAAGCAAGTAAGGGAGAAAGAGGTAGTAACATGTAAGGGAGCCCCAATACGACTAGCATCTGATTTCTCAACAGAAACACTGCAAGCCAGAAGGGAATGGCAAGGAATATTCCAAGTCATGAAAAGGAAAGGCCTGCAACCAAGACTCCTCTACCCAGCAAGGCTCTCACTTAAAGTGGAAGGTAAAATAAGGAGTTTCCCACACAAAAGAAGGGTGAAAGAATACACCTCCACCAAACCAGCATTGCAAAATATGCTAAAGGGACTGCTTTAAGATGAAGAAAAAGTTTCTATGAATACCCAGTTCCTTTCAGAGTTGCCAATACTTGATATTACCAATATTTTTAATACTCATTAATCTGATTGTGATAATGATGTTATTTTAATTGTTCCTTTACTATTTGTTGAAACTAAACCTGTTTTAGTATATTTCTTACCTATTTCTATTATTTTTTTAAAAAAGCTTTAAATGACTTTTTGGTAGTCTTTATCCATTTATTGATTAAGGGTTTGTAAAACTTTTTTCCCTAAAAAAACCCCCTATTAACCATGTTTTAGATGTGTTGCAAATACTTTTCTATTCTATTCCTTGTCCTTTAACTTCTTTAATATGTATATTACTATATAGTTAAATGTTTAATATAGTCATATTGTCAATATTTACTTTATAGCTTCTGGGGTTGAACATTTTACTTCAGGTCATGAAAAATATTAGATCTATTTTCTTCTAAAACTCCTCAGATTCTACATATTGATTTTTAACTCACCTGAATAGTTCTTGTATAATGTGTGAAATAGGGCTCTATATTTGTTTTATTTCAAGTAATAGTGGTCCATGGACCTTATTTGTTGAATAAGCCTTATTTTACCCATTATTTGAAATATCAACTTAATCATACATATATTAATCAGATATATACATTTGTCTCTAGAATGTTCATTATATTTCATTGATCTACCTGATTATTTCTGTGCTGCTGTCATGTTGGTTTAATTGCTGAGATTTTATAATGGTTTTAAATTTTTAAAAATATTTTATAATTAACTGACATTTAAAAAAATAAATAAAATCAATCTGCATTTAAGAAGGAAAGAAAGAGAGAGAGATGGAACTCCTACCTTTGGCAACAACATGGATGGAACTGGAGAATATTAAGCTAAGTGAAATAAGCCAGTTGATAGAAGACAATTACCATATGATCTCACCTATAACTGGACTCTATTCAACAAAATAAACTAATGAGCAAGATAAACCACAGGCACAGAAACATGGAGCAGACTGAAAGTGACCAGAGGGGAGGAGAAAAGAGGACAATGGTGGAAAGCAAGGGAAGGAACTAGACAAAGAACATATATGAATGACCTATGGACATGGACAACAGAGTGGGAATTGGGGGTGGGATGGGTGGAGGGAGATAAAGGGAGGAAAACTGAGACAACTGTAATAGAATAAACATGATTTATAAATTAAAAAAAAAATAAAAGCAAAAAAAAAAAAAAAGAAATCAATGAGTCCAAGAGCTGGTTCTTTGAAAAATTAAACAAGGCTGACACACCTTTAACAAGACTCATCAAGAAAAAAAGAGAAAAGATCCAAATAAATAGAATCAGAATTGAAAGAGGAGAAATAATGACTGACACCAAAGAAATACAAAGGATTTGTAAAAAATATTTTGAACAACTATGTGCCAACAAACTGGACTACCTGGACAAAATGCACAAATTCCTGGAAACATACAGTCTTCCCAAACTAAAACAGGAATGATCAGAAAATCTGAATAGACAGACTATAGATTACACCTAGTGAAATTGAAGCAGTAATAAAAAACACTCTCAGTAAACAAAAGCCCAGGACCAGATGGCTTCACAGGTGAATTTTACCAAATATTTCAAGAAATAACACCTCTCCTTCTCAAACTATTTTAAAAAATTCAAGAGGACAGTCGGCTCCCAAGCTCATTTTACAAGGCCAGCATTATCCTAATTCCAAAACTAGATAAAGACACTATAAAAAAGGAAATTATAGGCCAATATCCTGGATGAACATAGATGCTAAAATGCTCAATAAAATATTAGTAAATTAAACAGCAATGCATCACAAAGGTCATACACCATGATCAAGTGGAATTTATTCCAGGAATGCAAGGTTGGTACAACATTCAAAAATCAATAAATGCAATTCACCACATAAACAAAATGAAGGATAAAAAACACATGATTATATCAATAGATGCAGAAAAAGCTTTTGATAAAATCCAGTAGCGATTTTTGATAAAAACTCTCAGCAAAGTGGGGAAAGAGGGGTACATACCTAAACATAATAAAGGCCATATATGACAAACCCACTGCCAGCATCATACTCAATGGGCAAAAACTACAAGTGTTCTTAAGATGGGAAACAGGACAGGGATATCTGCTTTTACTACTCTTATTCAACATAGTACTGGAAATCCTAGTCACAGAAATCAGACAAGAAGAAAAAAGTAAAATATACCTAAATTGGAAAGGAAGAAGTAAAATTGTCTTTATTTGCAGATGATGTGATATTGTACATAGAGGATCCCAAAGATTTCGGAAAGAAACTGCAAAGACTGATAAATGAATTCAGCAAAGTAGCAGGATACAAATTAATATCCAGAAATTAGTTGCATTTTTATACGCCAATAAGGAACTAACAGAAAGGGAAATTAAGCAAACAATCCCATTTACAATTGTTTCAAAAAGAATAAAATTCCTAGGAATAAATCTAATCAAGGATGTAAAAGACCTGTATTTAGAAACTTATCAGATATTGAAGAACAAAATTAAAAATACAAATAAGTAGAAGCACATACCGTGTTCATGGATAGGAAAAATTCACATAATTAAAATGTCCATACTACCCAAAGCAATTTATAGATTCAACACAATTCTTATCAAGATCCCAATGACTTATTTCACAGAAATAGAACACACATTTCATTAATTTATATGGAATTACAGAAGGTTCCACATAGCATAAGTGATCCTGAGACAGAACAAAGTTGCAGGAATTATGCTACCTAATATCAAATTATAATCTAAGTCCATAGTAATCAAAACAATATGGTACTACTGACAGAAAGACAGACACATAGATCAATGGAACAGAATAGAGAGTTCAGAAATAAACCCAAACCTTTATAATCAATTAATATTTGACAGAGGAAGCAAGCACATTACAATGGGCCAAAGATAATTTATTCAATAAATGGTGTTGGGAAAATTGGACAGATACATGCAAAATAATGAAATTAGACTACCTTCTTAT
This sequence comes from Pteronotus mesoamericanus, assembly GCF_021234165.1. NCBI lineage: Eukaryota > Metazoa > Chordata > Mammalia > Chiroptera > Mormoopidae > Pteronotus > Pteronotus mesoamericanus. The sequence goes on along the minus strand of NW_026555245.1, from coordinate 23,859,474 downwards.
AGCACACACAAGAATAAATTCAAAATGGATTAAAGACTTAAATATTAGAACCAAAACCACAGATATCCCAAAAGAAAAAATAGGCATCAAAATCTCAGACATAGTGCAAGCAGTATTTTATCAGATACATCTTCCCAGGCAAGGGAAACAAAAGAAAAAATAAAGAGATGCGACTATATCAATGTAAAAAGTTTTTCATAGCAAAAGAAAACATTAACAAAACAAAAATACAGCCCACAAAATGAAAGAACGTATTTGCCAATATATCTGATAAGGGGTTCATATCCAAAATTTATAAAGAACTTACACAATTCAATGCCTAAAACAAAACAAAACCCCCAAAATCAATTTTAAAAATGGGCAAAGGACCTGAATAGACACTTCTCCAAAGAGGACAAACAGATAGACAATAAACACATGAAATAATGCTCAATGTCACTAATAATCAGAGAAATGCAAATTAAAACCTCCATGAGATAACATCTCATACCTGTCAGAAGGGCTATCATCAATAATTCAACAAACAACAAGTATTGATGAGGATGTGGAGAAAGGGAAACTCTTTGGCGCTGTTGGTGGGAATACAGGTTGGAGCAGCCACTGTGGAAAACAGTATGGAGGTAGCTTAAAAAATTAAAAATGGATGTGCTTTTTGATCCAGTGACCCCACTTCTGGGAATATATCTAAATGAAGCCAAAACACTAATTCAAAAGAATATAAGCACCTTTATGTTCATTGCAGCATTATTCACAGTCACCAAGATATGGCAGCAGGCCAAGTGTCCATCAGTAGATGAGTGGATAAAACAACATTTACACAATGGATTACCACTCAGCCTTAAAAAAGAAGAAAGTTCTACCCTTTGTGACAGAATGAAGAACAATATGCTAAGTGAAATAAGCCAGTCAGAGAAAGAAATACCATATGACTTCACTCATATGTGGAATTTAATGAACAAATTGAACTAACAGGCAAATTAGAGACAGACTCATAGTTGGAAAGCAGGATGACAGCTAAGGTGTGGGAGGGTAGGGGGTGGAGGGATAGCACAAAAGGGAAAAAGGACTCACAGACATGGACAACAGTGTGGCAATTGGGGAGGATAGGGCAGTACATGAGGACTCACTGGTAATGGAAAAAATACAATTAAAAAATCATTTTAAAAAACCCTTAGCAAGGTCCAGGGTCTGTATGACTAATCTAGTTTTTTATCACTTTGAGGATTTGTTGACAGGTATCAAAATTTTCTCCATAAAACTACTCTTTCCTCCCTTCATGACAAATGTCCCTCCTCTTCGACTCCTAACGTCCATCTACCTGTCTCTTAGTTGAAGAAGGCCTGATAAAGGAGGTAGGAATAGTGTAAATTGTGTTATAAATGAATTTAAATAGCATCAACATGTTGTTCTCCTGAAATAGTGAAATGAGGCCAGACTATTCCTTTCTATGGTGAAAGGGACTAAAAGTCTTATGCCCTTTTCAACCTATGTCTGCCAATCAACATATTTTCAGCCATACGGAGGAATATGAAAAAGCTAAGTCAGTGTTTGAGGGCCATCTGATTCTTAAGGCAATGGTTTTAAAAAGTAATTTGGCAACACCATGGAAATAACATGCATTTTTACAATCCTAAACTAAATGCTCAACTAATCTGAAATATTAAAAAAGATCCTGTTCTCCTCCTTCCCATTGAAATCTTATTCCATATAAATATCAACAAAAGAGAATGTATCTGGGTTAAATGTTAACATCACCATACTTCCCTACTGTTGCAATTTGAAATAGCCACTTTTCTTTTTCTTTTTTTTTTTTTCATTGAAAATCACTGATCATTCAGAGGTAGTTATAGAGAGCAAAGTATCTATGTGATTGCATGGTTTCGATTACCATCATCATAATGCTATCCACAAAGGCTGATTATCTTCCATTTTGCACCCCTTGTTAAAACTGGGTTAATAAGAGACTTCACAAGAATATTCTCCTCCTCACTTGAAATTTTTCATAGAAATGTAATGGGATAATTAAAATTGTTTTATTGTTAAAGAAAGAATCAGCTTATTGCACATTTTTATGGTGGTTGACATATCTCATCATTAGTGTAGTTATTGATTAAAACACTTGTTTTACATGAAGTAAATTTTGTTTTCTTATATATGTCTAATGCTGGTTTCAATAAGTCTTGAGTTCAACAGTTTAGAGCTACATTCACTTTAAGAATGACTGACTTAAAGTTACGATTTTCTATCTATATATCCTATCAGTGGTAATAAATTAGAACTGTTTATTTCAAGTCTAGCTTTGTAGGGAACATAAGTTATTTAGAATAGCTTTTTGGGGGGAATTAGTGACTTTCTCATTAAAAATATATTATGATTTTCTTTTTCATGGGCATTCAGTAGGCAGGAGAATAGGATGAGGAGCAAAGTAACATAGTTGATATAAGTAATATATTTCTTGATAGACAAGCAGTGAAGCGAGGTGTAAATGAAGGACTGGGCAGTAGAATTAGAGTTGGATTTTTTATTTCTAATATAAAATTGATTAAGTTCCTTCCATTAGCCACACCACAATCTCTCTCTCGGTTAAATGAGTGATTAAGGCTGGCTGCTATGAAAACTCCTAAGCTGTGTAATACTCGCAGCAGTAGCAAGACCCCGAGAATGAAAAAATACAGAAATGGAAGAAAGAAAAGAGGGTATTTCTAAGTTTAATCACTCTCTCATAATATATAAGCAAAATCATTACATGCTATTGACTTTGAAGTATATGCTTTAACTACTTGCTACAGGGAAGTGATATGAAGTAATTGAGAGTTAATAAAAGGAACAAAAAGTCTGTATTTCTTTTGAAAATATTTCCAATTGTGATTTGACTGGTGGAATTAGTGTTGTAGTTGAAAGCACATAAAATCTTTGGGCAGTTAAGAAAGTTTGGAGGTTATAACAGGATCAGTGTGATCTGTTGTCTTAGTTCCAACTGCTGTAGCAAATACCGTAGGGTGGATGATATTAACAACAAATATTTATTTATCACAGTTTTGGAGGCTGGGAGTCCAAGATTGAGATGTCAACAGACTTAGTGTTTTGTGAGAGCCCTCTTCTTGGTGTACAGGTGGCTGGCCCCATTCTTGCTGTGTCCTCACATGGCAGAGAAAGAGCCAGAGCTCTGGTTTCTTCCTCTTCCTATGAGGTCACTAATTTCATCCTCAGAAACTCCTCTGAACCTATTAACCTACCACCTACAGATACCATCACATTGCGAGTTTGAGCCTTTACATATGAATTGGGGGTAGGAAGGGCATGAGAACATTCAGTTCATAACATTTGTTAATTCTGCTTCTCTGTTATCCATGGAATGATAAGATATGGACACCCGCAAAGCCCTACTGTTCACCTGGTAGCAGCTCTGTACAGGTGTAGCATTGGTCTTATTGCAGACCTCTTATGTACTTCTTTTTTTTGGTTGTGGCACATTCAACATCAACTATTCAGTCTCCAATAATGAACTACAGTCCTGTTGAATATTTTGACTGTTGGGGCTGGGTGCAGAAATTTAATTTACTACAAAAGCAGTTTTAGGTGCATTCTAAAGTGACAGAGACTATAATCTATATCCTTATTTTACTTTTCTGGGAGGAAAGACACCTTGAACTTTTATGATATTCTATACCAGGCTAGTAAGAAGCAGGGGGAAGAAGAGTGATGTATATTTGAAATAATGAATGAAGGAAGTATTTCATCTATGAAAGCAAGTAGAAGGTTTTCGCAATTAAATATTCATTGAATGTGTCAATAGACTTAAAAATATATTTCCCTATTCACTCAGTCTCCTTGCATTACTCGATCCTAAGGATATAATCTGAAATGCCAAATAAACTTTACATTTAAATGTTTATGGTAATATTATTTATAATAGTAAAACCCTGAAATGGCATAAATATACAACCATAGGTAAGTGGATGTGTTAAGAACTGCAAATATTTGATGTAATGTTATGCAGAGTCATAGTAACACAAATCACAATATTAAAAATAGGGAAAACATTACAAAATAACATTATGTGAAAACAATAGGCTTGCAAAGTTTTACAATTAGCACCATCACTACTGTGTAATGCAAACCCTGGCAGAGAAAAAGCAATGGAAGGACACACACCTTAATGTTGGCCGAGATCATGCTCGGGAGGTGGGATGACAGAGCATTAGGTTTTGCAACTACTGTTTTTTTCTAATGTCTGTCTTTCCTACATGTTCTATAACAACATCCTTGTCAATTAAGTCTAAAAATATAAACATTGCATTTACACTTTTATTTGCTTTTCTCCAGTTCTCAGGTAGCAGAGGAAGCCAATTTGGAACTCAAGCTTCTCTGCACAGGCTGCCTCCCAGCATCCAATCCTCCCTAACATCCTCCTTAAGCAGCTTAGCCCAAAGGCTGGCTCTGCCAGCTCTTGCCCCACCCCCAGCCTTCGTGCTCAGCAGAGCCTGCCTCCCCTTCATCTGGGAGTTGGAGAGGAGCAGCATCTCATTTGAACTCCTACTCCCTGAGCCTGTGCCCTCCTCCCCAGAGTCTTGGAGTGCCTTTCTCCTCTCCTTCCTTGATTTCCCTTCTGAATCTTCTCTGCGTTCTCATTCCAAGCCCAGATGGCTGATTTTTTGAAGCATTCACATTTCTCTCTGCTGACTTATAACTGTTTAAACCCCATCAGCCACAGCTCCCTGGTAACCAGGTTTCTGCCACAGCAGGCTGCCTGGTGGGATTTGGCAAGTGTCGGGAGGGTGGGGAAAGAGAAACTGTCCAAAGGGAAACTGGCCAATACGCTGGTCAGCTTTAGTTCATTCATTTGGAACACTTGGAAAGCACACAGAGCGCTTAATGAGGACCCATTAAAGCAAAAGCTGGTTGTTTAAAGAGCCATCAATTGTGTTAAGCCTGGTTCAGCAATTCAGAATTTGAAAAGTAGAGTTTCAGTTTTTGCCTAAAAAATGGACATTGCTCATGTCAAAATAACCTATAGATAAAAGACTTCACAGACGTTCATTTTACAGAGACTTAGATAGGGTTGTAGCTGATCATTTGTTTTGACTACTGGAGAACCTGGAAAATGTGAAAAGAAACATCATGTCCTTCAAAACAGATGAGAACAAAAAGTGTGCATCATGGCTTTGGTTTGGTTTCAGAATATTCAAAAATATATTGAACCTGCTCTGGGCAAGTCACTATTCAAGGAATGGTAAATGAAAAATGTGGATAAATGCAGAGTCTAGGTCCTCAAGGAGATTATAAAATAACAGAGGAAGGTACACATGGCAAATAAAATAATTCCATTAAAATCATATAATAATATATATCAAATATTTTCCACAAAGCTTGGCATAGACTAGTGGCTCTATCATTTCCATTTCTCCACACCACTACGTGTCCCAAACTGAACACCACTTAAGATGTATTAGGTTAAGTAGTTCTAGTAATAAGGACAGTTCACTATTTCTTAAAACAAGAAGTCTGAAGGTGAAGTAGTTCTCTGTATGGTGTATCAGGCAGTGGCCAGACAGGAAAATATAAATTCCTGTAGATTTTTCAAAGAGAATGATTTGGATACAAGGAATTGGTCACCAAAGTATTGGAAGGATTAGACAAGCAAAGGCACGACCTCCTGAGTATTCTCGCAGATAAGGTGCCGGAGCACCCCGGCTGCTGAGCCAGAAGCCAGGATATCGCCACAGCCCCCAGCCACCTGCAGACGCCTGCGGGTGCTGGTATAGGAGACAACAGTTGCCTGCAGTCTCCCACTGCTCTTAATGTGAGAGACAGGAATAGGGAGAATGATTTATGTCTTCTTCCTTCCCTCCATCCAGTCTTGTGCAAGTGCCCTGCCATTGACAGAAACTACCAGAAACCAGCTGGTCAGGGAGTGTGCGAAATGCTGAGGGATCTTGCCCCCTAGCGATAAAGAGAAGAGCACAGAAAGATTGTGGGGCTAAATAACAACAGAAAGTATGTTTTGGAGTTGGATAATTTAGCAGTTCAGTTACCGCAGGAAGGACAAGTGTCTTTTGTCTTTCCTCTCCGGCATCCTCAGGGACTTAAAGCTCTTTCCTTAGGCTGAATTCCATGAGCATTTCCAGATAACTGTATGTTGAAGCCAACATTTAAAGGCAGAAGGAAGATGTCCCTTTCTTGTATCCTTTATTTATTTTTATTTTTAATTACAGTTCACATTAAATATCATCTTGTTTTAGTTTCAGGTATACAGCGTAATGGTTAGACAGTCGTATAGTTCATGAAGTGTTCCCTCTGACATTTCAAGTACCCGCCTGGCACCATACATAGTTATTACAATATTATTGACTATATTGACTATGCTATGCTTTGTATTCCTGTTATTGTACCATTCTGTGATTATCAATTTGTACTTCTTAATCCTTTTGCCTTTTTCTCCTAGCCCTCCAATCTCCCTCCCCTCTGGCAACCATTAGTTTGATCTCTGCATCTATGAGTGTGTTACTTTGTTGGTTCGTTAATTTTGTTCATTAGATTCCACATGTAAATGAAATTATATGGTATTTATCTTTCCCTTTCTGATTTATTTCATTTAGCATAATACCCTCTAGGTCCATCCATGTTGTCTCAAATGGTAAGAATTCATTTGTTTTTAGGCCCAAGTAATAGTCCATTGTATATATGTACCACAACTTTTTTTTTAAACCACTTGTCACCTATTGATGGGCACTTAGGCTTCCACATCTTGGCTATGGTAAGTAATGCTGCAGTCAACATAAGAATGCATATATTCTTTCAAGTTAGTGTTTGAGTTTTTTGGATATATACCCAGAAGTGGAATTGCTAGGTCATAAGGTAATTTCATTTGTATTTTTTGAGGAGCCGCTATACTCTTTTCCATAATGGCTGCACCAATCTGCATTCTTATAGTCTTTTTAAGGAAGGTGATAAACTCCCAGCCAACTTGATCTCCCATTTCACGGATAGCTAATATAACATAAACTTTCTTATACAAATTACTAGCAAGGGTTAAAAAAATAAATTCTATAATCATCTAATAATTATATATCATAATATTATATTGTGGCAAAAACATTAATTTATTAAATATAAATTTAAAAAATATACTACAGCCTTGGCTGGTGTGGCTCAGAGGTCTGGAGTGTCATCCCGTACACCAAAAGGTTGGGGGTTTGATTACCATGCAGGGCACATACCGAGGTTGCAGGTTTGCTCCCCAGTTGGGGTATGTATGGGAGGCAACCAATTAGTGCTTCTCTCTTACATCAATATTTCTCTTTCTCTCTCTCTCCCTTCCTCTCTTTCTAAAATCAATAAACATTTTTAAAACTTTTAAAATAAAATATATTAAATATATTAAAAATTAAAATATATTAAAATTTTTATAATCCTGTTTTGCCTTTCTTCACTTTTTATTATTACATATTAGTATTGTATTATGTCACCATATATTAAAAAAGTAGAAGTGACCTGGCCTTCCGCAGTCTCTGAGAGGCTCTGTGGGGAGGCAAGATCAGACTAGGAAGACTTCGAAGAAAAACAGGACAATTGAGAATATCCTCAGCTACTTCAGCCAGTAGACATACAATAAATGTAACTGGTAAAATAGATTAGCCAATAGAAACAGAATAAATCTACCAGTAGAGAATCAGCCATGCCAAAAGAATCTCTGGAAATTATGAAATGCCTTTAATTATTTGGTTGCTCACCTTGAATTCTGGTGTCATTTTGGCAAGAAGATTGAGGAGGAATCACAGAGTGCGCTCTTTCATGCCAGTAATGAGCACAATGGAACCTGACTTCTTTACCTTCCAGCTATAGCAGCAGGAGTAGGTTTTACTGCCAACAGAAAGCCTCATCGCCATTTACAGTTGAAATAGTGGTCAGATCAAAGGGTAGTGGGTGCGGCATTTAGTGCAGCCATACCACGTCATATTGTCAATCTTGGCACAAAGCTTTGCTCCCTGTGTCACAAACACCTCCTTTGAGATTGTTTATCTCCTTCCAGCCCTTCAATTAATGAACTATTAATATTAATAGTAATATTAACAACTATCATCTGTATATTGTTTTGTAAAGTGTTTTCCCTTTTACACGATCTTATTTAAACACAACCACTCAGTGAGCTGGCTTTTTACCTGAGCAGAAATTAAATTCAAATATGTAACTAGGGTAACACATATAAGCTGTGAAATGAGAGTTGAACCTATTGAAAAATACAACATTGGCTCAAGTTGGGTAAGATATAGTTCTGGCCCTGGAAGGATTTATTTTGTAGCTGGGGAAATGAAAAATGCAGATAAAGAACATCCAGCAGGTTGTTAATGTGCTAAGTGAGCGATATATAAGGAAAGTACTATGCAGGTGACAGAAAGTCCATCATTTATTGGGGGTGGTCAAGGCAGTATTCATCTGTTCCTCTTCAAGATGGAGGTGAGTTAAGTAATATCTTAGATACCTTTTAGTGCTAACATATTAGATTCTGATATTCTATCAGCCTCTTGATGACATCGTATGATCTTCCTGTGTGGTTTGTGCTCAAGGGTAAAATAAAAGTACAGGCTCAACTTTCTAATTCATATAGCAGTATAAATACTGTGATCTAAGATACACCTGTACTCTCCTGGTAAGTAAATTCAGATATTCTTTTTTGTGTTCACTATGAGGGATAATTAAAGGAAGTCATAGTAATTTAATGACTCAAAGGGGAAATACAAACAGCCAGTTAACAAATGCCATAAAAGCACAGGCATTCCGAATCTAACTTTTAGAATCTTTCCTCTTTTGAACTTGGATGATCTTCCTCATGCTTGCCACATGTAGTATTTCTATTTATAGAAACAAATGACTTGGTCAATTAAAGGAGCCTTTCAGAGCATGTTTTCCACTTTTATCAGTATCAGCTTATACTTTGTTACTAGAATTGTGAGGCTTTCCTCTGTGGAACAAACCCACACAGGATCTCTTCCTGCTGGTATTAGCTCCTAGATCCTTGGTTTCATTGTTGAAGTTGTGTATTGAAAGTGAGTATTGGACTGATTATCCAAGCTTGTTGTCACTAATAATTGGGGTTATGAGTTCATGAGTCCCTTACCAAACAAAATTTGACTAGTATATCCCCAAATGCCTTTGGAATATTGAAGAACTGAAGCTGTAGTATCTGATTGAACTCAAATCTACCTCAAGTACCTAACTCTTTTGGAGAAAGCACCACCTCACTTCTGTGTGGCTTTCTGAAAGTCTTCTCTGTCTGTTGTATAACCAAGATCCTATCGACTGCACTGTTTCTGTTCTGAAGCCATCTATGTGCAATTTTGAGAGTGTTTAACATACATAAGGCTTTAAGAATAAGACTTCACCAGCATTACTAATGGAGTAAGTAGATAAATGATGGAAAAAATTGAATAAAAAAGCTTGCCATGCGTAAAATAGTTTTTAGCAATGTTACACAAGCCTGAAAAAGTGCTCCAATTATTATTGAAGGCAATAGGTCTTCTAAATTCTCTTCAGTTGTGTCTTTTAAAAATAACAACAACAAATATCTGTACTGGTTAAAAACAACTTAGGCTAAGACATTTTGTAGTTGTATCAGAACTTTGATTTCAGGATCAGTGGTGACGTATAAAGGTACTTTAAACTTTGTTTAGACATTATAGTTTTGTGCTGTGAAAATATCAAACTCAGGAATGATGGAACAATAAGTGGTCATCACAGCAATATTGTTTTTCTTTGCGTATTTTGAAAGTCAAATAAGAGAAGAAAAACTTCAAATTAAACCTTAACTTGTACTAAATTAATCCCTCGGGTATTCCTTTTAAGAGCCTTAGGCTAACCAGCTGACTCTGGGCTTTTGCTGGTGCTCAGCTATGGAAACCTTCAGCATGTTTAATCTTTGGTGCCCTTATATTGGCCAATAGATGGCCTATAACTAATTTCAAAGTTTTCTATTTTGGCAAGTTTTCTTACCAAAAAAGTAAAACAGAAAAAGTGTGGAACAATGGCATAAGCCGAAAACTTGCACTACTGATACTGCTTTTATACATTTTAGTACTTCTTGTTATTTAAATTTAATTTCAGGGTGGGAAGAAGCAGGCTGGCAGGGACACTGGTGGGGTGAGTGCACCATACAAGGGGCTAGGCCAGGGGAGTCTAAGACTCCTGTTCCCATAGTGATCCGTCTCCCAGTGTTACAGAGTAGACTAGAGGACGACGGGCCAGGAATACACATGCAGGCAAAGAGGCCCAGGAAGCAGAAGCTTCCAATGCCATCACGGATTCCCTTTCTGCTTCAGTTAATACTCAATCCAGTGCTTACATAGAGAAGCTATGGCTTCAGGAAGTTAGTGGAGCCTTGATGGTCAACATTCATGGGGATAGTCAGTGACTGCAGAAGCGGTTATGCCTTCCTTACACACTAGTGTTATGTGGAATCAGTACTTGCTGGCAGTTGGCAAGAAATCATGAGAATAACAGAAATGCTTTCACACCATACAGTACTGTTTTTGATTCTCTCTCTTTGTTATGTTGACTGTAACCCCAAAAAGAACCAGTTGACAGAATTTCTGAAGCACCCTGGAGTTCTTCAAGATCTTTTACCCTCCTCATGGCTAGATATTTACATTTGTAGATAGAAAAGGTGTTCCTCTTCAAGTCCCCTCCTCCTTCATTTTTTTTTTTTTGTCAGAATTCAATTTTGTCAAGACATTAAATGACAGCGAAATATGGTTGCAATAAAATAATAATCACTAAACAAGCTGACTCCGGCATTAAAAAAAAAACAAAAACAACACAAATTCTTGTGAAGAGCTGTCTCACATTTGCAGGATGTCAAATAAAATATAAATGCTATCTTGTGTAATAAAAGATGACAGGGAAGAAAATTTAAGACAAACTGCCAATAAATGGTGTGTAAATGTAAGATTTGGTGATATTATAATTTCACTCACACACACACTCAGCATTCAGTTGGTGGTAGATTGTCTAATTAGCTTTTTCTGCTGCAATATATTAAAGATAAACATTTCTCACCAGTGAACTGGAAGTGAACGAAAATCTGCAATTTCATTCTGAAGTCCCTTCTTCCTCATATTTCCTTTCTATGAGTTCTTCTTTCATACCATTCCTTTTCCCATTTGTTTCCATTTTCTTTGCTTGGAACTCCTATTATCCCAAATTCCTGAATTTCCACCACATCCTGGACACTGGCTTTAATTAAGGGTTGGTGGTTTATCACACAAACATGTTTTCATTTAGAACATGATAGGTTTTAGTTGTTCTTAAGATCTCATCTCAACCTTCAGTTCTTCAGGGAGGCTTTTCCTAATCTCCTGATCTAGGTCAAGGCCCCATTCGTATTATGTACCTTTCATTCATATAACCTCTCACAGTGGTAGCTTTACATTTACTTGTATGATTCCTTGTTTAACGACAGATTCCGGACTAGCCCTATGCTCAGTGTACGGGCAGAGTGCATGCCTATTTTTGTTTTCCACTGAATGCACAGTGCCTTGGCAAATGGCAACTCCATTTTCCTTTTCCTCTGGTCCAAATTCTTTGGGTCATCCTTGGTTCTTCTTATCCTCTTATACCATACATCCAATTTATCAGCAAAGCCAGTTAGGTGGCTGGCTGTACCTTCAGAATTTTGTTTATCCAGAATTCAGCCCAATGCCCATGTCTATTGCTAACATTTTAGTCTAACCTACTATCATCTCTGGCTGGATTAGTGCTATGGCCTCCTCACCTGTCTCTCTTTTTGCACCCTTCTCTCTCTATATTTTCCACACAGCAGAGCATTCTTTTGAAACATAAATTAAGTCTGATTATTCCTCTCTCGAATCCTCCAATGTTTTTCCATCTCATTCAAGGTACAAGTCCCTATGAAGACCTACAAGGCTCTGTACAATCTGTTTCATGACAGTAGGGATTTTGTTATATTCTCTGCTACATCTGCAATGCATAGAAGAGTCAATGGCACGAAGCAGATGCTTGATAAATATTTGTTGATTGAATCTATGTACCTGCAAGATAGAGACTGTGCCATTTTAAAAAAGTACCCTCTGTTTTTTGAACTAGGGGCCCTATTGTGCTCTACACATTATATACTCAGCTTTGACCGTACTGGTTCACTTGTAGTGCTCCTGTAGGTTTGGACCTTTTTACTGCAGTGCCACCTTCCTTCTTGACCTGGCTAATACATTTTTATCCTTTGAGAGAGCTAGGTCAGTATCACTTTACAGAAGAGAGTCCTCCTGGCCTCACAATACCCTATGCTTTCCTTCACCGCAGTGCTCAATAAATAACTAAAATTAAAAGGTACTTTCTAACTCTTAAAGAAAAAAAAAAACACCCTATCTAATGGGTTCCTGTAGGTACATTTATCCTTTAGTTAACTCTTACTAAGTGTTCTCAATACACAGCATGCTATTGTGAACTTTTGTTCCAAGTCCTGCTTCTGAAAAACATGCACAATAATATTTGCACATGTATTTGTATTGTGAAGACAATTTATACTTGTTAGAAAAACCATTGTAATTAATATAAGGTCAAAAAAATCATTCAAGTGTACAATATGCCATAAAGTTGACTATTGTGGTTGACCGAATTTAGAGTTAGAAAGGAAAAAAATCCACTTTGTAATTTAGTCTGTTTTTATTCACTAGAACAAATGCTTGGCTTGATGGTATTTTATGAAATTTCCAGGGAGTAGAAATTCTAATCCTTGAAATTTTTTGGTAGGGAGTTTTTATTTGTTAAGACATTTTGACAATCAGCATATCCCTAAACCTACAACATTTCTACACTAAATCATACACTAATTTCATAAGTATTTGATTCCTTAACCTGCTTGTATGAAACTCTACCATTGAATAACTTACAATCTTAAAGGAAAAAGAGGGTAAGGGAAATGTGGTCACAGCATACCTCTGGAAGCAATTATATAGTTTCTTTTTTTTCCATATACTAATATAAGTAAGTAAAATGAACATAGTCAAATGAAAGAATAGTGGTAGAATTTCATTTAATTTAAATGAAAACATAATGACTAATATACAGTGAATTTCTACATGTCTTTGATCCTAAGATGACTTCCTGAGATGATTATGATGATCAAATTAAAATTAGGAAGATGAAAGTAGAAAGAGGAAGGTGGTTTGTCATTAGAAGTTAGGCCTCTGAATTGTTTATCCTTCCTCAAACCCATAAATTTCTGCATTTGCAAGGTTATCTAACAGTGTTTCAGAAAATTCAATTTTTTTCTCATGGCTCAGGAAACTTCATCATTTTATCAACTGTCTCACTTATTCAACAAATATTTATTGAGAACCTATTTTGTGCCAAACACTGTTCTAATAAAATAAATTAAAATGTATTAAAAAATCAGGCCAAAACTTATACATGCAAAACTCTTTTTTGCAAGTCATATTAATAATTGATTCCTATATGATTGATTTGTTGCTTGCATAGCAAATATGAGATTGCCATTAAGATTGCCAAAACATAAAAAAACACCTCCTCCTAAAGAAACAATGGACTGATTTGTCTTTATTGAGTGACTTTTGCCATGTAGACATGGGAAATGTGATGAAATTGATCAATAAATTTACGTGCTACCATTTAACCTCACTGAATCCAATCCAAGAAAATATATCCAAGCACCTTCGTGCTGTTAATTTCTTTTATTGAAACAGCTGTGGCAGGAAATTCAAAGAGATGACTTGCATTCAATGGGAGAGGAGGAAGTCACTCTAAAACTAAGAACAAAAAAACCAAACCAAACCAAAGCAAGCAAACAAACAAAAAAGTAGAGGAAGCCCTCAAGCAATTTTTCAACTATTAGAAAAAGAAACTCTATGAACCTTCTAAAAACTAGGGCTCATAGAAATGTACCACATACATATTCAACACTCAGACAAGCACATTAGATCCTCAGGCATCCTTTAAAGACCCATATGTTTGGTGCAATTGCACTAAACAAAAATAAATTTCCAAGGCCTGAAAATGTTTCTTTTCTTCTATTCCAGGGAGGAGGCTGCTTAAGCAATAAGAACCTTTTTGGAAACCCCTTCTACCCAAGAACGGCCTGGAGCCCACGCTGCTCACCCGTAGCAAATGCTGCACACATGAATGGAAGCTATTACACTACAGAAGACTGACTCTAAAATAATAAAAATTACTTATCCTTAAAGAGGATTAAACATATCCTCAAAGCAGAGAACTTGAGACAGCTGAAATGCTGTACATTTATATGCACACATCTAAGCAATAACAGTTAACCAAAATGCAAACTATCGAAAACACATTGCTGAGCAACCTAAGAATTTTGCTGTCAGCTATTACACTGCAGTGGGTATGTTATATATGCCACCCTATCATGTCTCTGTTTATCTGTCAGCCTTTACCCAGGAGAATGTTAGCCATTTTCTTTTGGAAAAGCAAAATCGTGATGCATGGTAATACAAGGTGGGCAAAAGTAGGTTTATACTTGTTTGTATTAAAAAATAATGCAATAATTAATAAATAATAATACAAGAACAAACACTGTGTTTCATTTACTCATAACTGCAAACCTACCTTTGTCCATTCCTGTATATTAGACTTAAATTTTTAAGATTCCCCATTCCCCAACACATATATACCATAATGAATTTGATTTATTATTCAAATTAAATAGCTAAGGAAGTCATAGTCCATGCAACATTCCCTTCACCAACTTTTCAACTAAGTGTAATGAGTAATAGTTGGAGCCTTAAATGAAGAAATCATTCAATTCAGAAACTTGAAGGAAGGAGTTTAAAAAATGGAAACAGGCAGTTCCAGTCCATTTTCTTTATCTGTAGGTTAATAACTGTACCCAGGGTAAGTTTAACTGGTTGCACTATGCTGGCAGTCTCTTGCTGTCTGTGTTCGTGTGATGTGTCCTTGAGATATTTCTTGGTTGAAGGAGGAATGTGGAATGGGAGTGAGGACACTTGGAGTGAGGAAAAAGCAGGGGTCCAGTTGAATACATGGGAGCCTCTTTCCTCTCAGTCCTCATGGACTAAGGAGTTTTCCTTTCATATAAGCATTTGCTCCAAGGAGAGCAGAGTTTCAGCAAAAGCTGAAAAAGCCATGTTTATGGTATAGGAGATACATCGGCACCAACTAGCTAGCTGCAGAAAAGGGAATTCTTTTCTGAACAGAACAGGACACCATCCTCAGATTCCAAAGACTGGTGCCTTCCTGTGGCTTCTCCTCAAAGTCCAAGGAAGACATGACCATTCCATTTTTCAGGGAATGAATTGTTAGGAGTCTCAGCCTGCCTCTTCAAGCCCCAACTAGCTGAAACATTATTTCAGTGCCTTAACAAGGAGGCAGGAGTCTGCCCCATGCACATTTGTTCCTCTCACACACACCACCTCACCAGAAGTCTGCTGGCCGCCAGCCACAGGACACAGTTCACCATGAGTCAAGCACGGGTCTTTTAACAGGTTGGCAGGAGAACCAGCCTGTGCTGCATTTCCTGGCCTCAGAAATTCCTCCTAGTATGTATTTAAGTTTCCCTGATTTATTCCCCTTATGGTCCATGTGGTTAACCATGGTTTTATTTTTCTTACTAGCAGTAAAGAAAGACTCATCATGACCCTTCTTCAGGCTCATCATGCCCTCAGACCTATAATTTATTAGGAACATCCTCTGTGAGGATGAATGGCTGCCCTCTTTGGTAACAGGATATGGAGCTTTTGCACACTGTGACCTGTGCTGCTTAGTGCCAGATGACAGTTCTAGTAAGTTGCTGAGAAAAGTCAGATCTATTTCCTTTCCTGACCCACTGAACTGGCCAGGTAGGTCTTAGGCTAGGTTGTGAAGGGGCCAAGCGTATCCCCTTTACATACCCTCAGTGTCTGTCTATAGGGCCTATGAGAAAGGGCGTAGACATTTGGGCTAGCTACTCTGGCTCTTGAACTCAGGTCTGTGACTCTACTCCAGAGGTTCTCACCAGGGTCAATTTGGTCTCTTAGGAAACATTTGACAATGTATAGAGGCATTTGTGATTACCATGACTGGAGAGGTGTTTCTGGGAGGAGGCCAACCTACAATGCACAAGAGAGCAGTTCTCCCTTAGCCCCCTGTGACAAAGAACTATCCAGCTGACAATGTCAATAGTGCTGAGGCTGCGAAATCTTACACTACAGTTGATGCTAAGCAAGTTTCTTAACCTCGTCTAAAATGAGACAGAATTATTGGTCCTGTTGGGTTGTGATAAAGATTAAAATTAATTAAATAAAGTATAAAATAGCTGTATTAGGTACAAAAGCAAAGTAATTCCCCTCTTAATCTCTATGGTATCGCAGTACTTATAAACTCCCTATTTGACATCGCTTTCTGTTCCCCAGTATGAATCTGTTTCTACTCAACTAAGTTATGCTGAATTATTCTAAATTATTCTGAGGTAACAAACAACTAAAAATCCTCAGGTTTAATACCAAGGAAAGTTTGGGTCTCACTTCTGTAACCGTCTGTCAGGGTTGGCTCCAGCTCTTCAATCAGGCCCAGGCGGAAGGAGTGGCCTCCACAGATGAAATCAAGGGCAGTTCATTAGTCACCTATACCCGCAGCCCAGGAGAGGAGGACACTGTGCCTGATGCAGAGTCACATGGGGGCTGCACTCAGAAACAAAGACAAGCAGGGTTTGTGGGAGGCAGGTTTATAGTTGTCAAGAGGAGAAGGTTTTCCCTCATTCCTGTAGGAGAATATGATTGGCTTATTTAAATAATTCTATAGTTGGAATTCCATAATAATAAATTAAGTAATTTCATAATTGTCTAGTTGAGTAATTCCTGGCAAAGAACTGAAACCCTCTACAAAGAACGCCCCCTGGTCCCTTTGACTGGAAGGGTTGTTTGGCTAGTGGACCTTACCTGAGGAAGCAGAGTAGAGAGAAGAGCTTTCAATTAGACCATTTAAAGTCCTATGGATTTTATCAGATGTCAGAATAGCACATAATTTTGACCTTAATTTTAAGCCTTAAACCACAATCCCTTCTGCTTTCCTTTTCTTGGCCAACATAAGTTACATGGAAAATTGAATCATGTGACAGAAAATAACATAAAGATCATTTATCATTTTAAGCCAGTGGATTACACTTTCCTCTCTGCTCATGGACACTTTTGTCCAAAGCATATTATTTAGACATCATCATCTATAACCACAATGATGGAGTGAACAATATCAAATCTAACATGTTTGAAGCAAGATATGGGGCTGGGCATTCCACTGATAAAGGCCAACCACCCCATGTTTCACAACTGAACATGCTAAGGTTTAAAGGGGGCAGTGACATAATGAGTTACACAGTAGAGTCTATATCTTTTGGTGGAAACACATATTTTTAAGTTGGAAATAACAAATTCTATGGTGAAAAAAATGTAGAGAGAAAAAATTGGAGGCCAGTGACTCCTAAATGCATGCATATATGAAAAAAGAGGAGGTCAAAGAACAGAAGGGAAGGTAGTAGGAGAGGGAAGGTCCGAGTAACTGTAGATGAAAGGAAAAGAAGGAACAGTGGCAAAGGAGGAGGCAGCAAGGCCGATCCAAGTGTGTACTATGCGGATGATGCCCAAATCTCTCTGCCTCCAGAGCCCTGAGCTTCATCACACCTATGACTCCAAATGCATGCTTAACATTCTTACTTGAAGTCAGATAGACATCTTAGTCTTATAAGAGTTCAGGACAGAGCCTCTGATTCCCTACCCGACACCTTCTTAGTTTTCCTGATCTCAGTAGTTTGTACCATCTACCCAGCTTTTGAAGCCAAGTGCATAGGTATTACTCATTGACTCTTCTCTTTTCCTTCCCTCTGAAAGCCGGTCTGTTAGCCAAGCCTGTTGGTCCAGCCCACCTTCAAACTATATCCAGAATCTGAGGCCTTCTCCCCAGGTCTCACCTCTATCCACTCCTGGAGCACTGCATGGCCTCTTGTCTGGTCTCTCTGCTTTCACTTTAGGACCCCACAATCCATTTACCTCACAGCAGCTTGAGAGATCTTTATAAAAACATAGATCATATCACCTGTCTGATTGAAACTCTCCAATAATTTCCCATCATTACATAGCATCAAGTTCAGACTCTGTATCATGACCTATAAGGCCCATACTACCTCTCGTAGCCTGTATCTCTTGGCCCACCTAACTCACTCTGTTGGTGCCACTTCAGCCACACCAATCTCCTCACCTCACCTTGGATATACCAAGGCTATATTGCCATACAGGTTTGTACCCTAGACTTTCATGAGGACTCGTGTTTTTTGTTATTCATTGAACTAATAGTTATTCAGGTTCTAAAACTATAGCAGAGACTATTTTCAGCACTTTATTGTTATTTGAAATGTCCTCTCTGAAAGGCCTTCCCTCAACGGACCTTAATAGACAATTCTTGAAAAAGGACATACAGATGGCCAATAGACACATGAAAAGATGGTCCATGTCACTAATCATCAGAGAAATGCAAATTAAAGCCACAGTGAGATATCATCTCCTGCTTGTCAGAATGGCTATCATCAATCAATCAACAAACAAGTGTTGGTGAGGATGTGGGGAAAGAGTAACGCACTGCTGATGGGAACGCAGATTGGTGCAGCCACTATAGAAAACAGTATGGGTGGTCCTCAAAAAAATTAAAAATGGACTTGCCTTATGATTCGGCAATTCCACTTCTGGGTATGTATCTAAAGAAACCCAAAACACTAATTTGAAAGGATGTATGCATTCCTATGTTCACTGAAGCATTATTTATAACAGCCAAGCTATGGAAACAACCCCAATGCCCATCAGTAGTCAAGTGGATGAAAAGTCAGTGGTACATACATACAATGGAATATTACTTGGCCATAAAAATGAATGGAATTGTATCATTTGTGACAATATGGATGAACCTAGAAGGTATTATGTTAAGAGAAATAAGTCAACCAGTGAATGACAAATACCGTATGATTTTACTTATATGTGGAATCTAATGAACAGAATAAATGAACAAACAAAATTGAAACAGACTTATAGATACAGAGAACAGACTGATGGTTACCAGAGGGGAAGGCATTTGGAAGGATGAGTGAAAAAAGGAAGAAATTAAGAAGTACAAATTGGTAGTTACAAAATAGTCACAGGGATGTAAATTATAGCATAGGGAATACAGTCAATAATATTGTAACAACTGTATATGGTACCAAGTGAGTACTGGAAATGTTAGGGGAATGCTTTGTGAAGTATAAAATTTTCTAACCACTATACTGTACATTGGAAACTAATACAAAACAAAACTGAATATAAATAAACTGTAATTGAAAAATATAACTTAAAAAAAAAGGACTTTCCTGAACCTTGCCACCTCTCCTATCACTTTTTATCTTCTTACGCAGCTTTATTATTACTGTTACGGCACTGACTGCTACATATTTTTTTTCTTACTTGTTCTGTTTTCTTTACTAAGACGGTAAGTCCCTCAATTATAGGCTATGGTCTAGGAACAAAAAATAATCCAACATTGAGCAACTCACCATGGGGGAATCAAAGAATTTCGGTATTTTAATTATGGTTAAATATGCCAAGTAAGCACATGAAAACTGTATGTTTGGAGTGTCAGAAAATGACAGTAGTTGCATGGATTATTAAGGAGTAGGGGAAGAAATTAATTTACTAGGAAATTTATTACTCACCACATGCTACTTCTTACACAGGCACATAAAATAAATAAACAAGTCAAAATTTAAAGAACTATAACAACATTGAGGTAATTCCTTGACATCATTGGACCGGTAGCTAAAGAAGAAAGATTTGCTTTTTTGGCCGTCAGACCTAGCTACCTATCAACTTTTGAGGATGATTTTCACAATGAAGAGTCATCACCTCCACCCTGGAGATTCTGTTCCCTAAGGCTGGGGTGGAACTGAGAACACTGAATGTTTTATAAAACCTCCCTGGGGCATTTTGATGGTCAGTCTTTCTTGGAAACCCCTGAGCAAGAAACTTACTTGTACTCTATGTTTTTACTAAACTAACTTGATATCTGGACCTTCATTTTTTCCCATGGCAGCATAATGAAACTTGAATTTAGGGCTAGAGTAATCTCTAGATGATGTCAGATCCATGAAGGTAAAATGAAACCCTTGGTTATCGCTCTCTTGTAAATGTTTCTTTTCCCAGAATAATTTTATAAGCAAAAAAACAAAAACAAAGTACCAGTTTCCCATGATCAAGGCTGAGGCACTAGTAAAATTGTGAGATGTGGAGAACTGGCACTGACACCCACCTTTCCCACATCCCCCACAGACAACTCACCCCTTGAACAAGGTACAGCATGTCCTTGTCCAGTACCTACTAACATTGCAACGCCAGTTTATTTGATTATACTCTGAGACATGTCAGAAATGATCGCCATGATTAAATGCATCTAATGGATTTAAGCATCCCACGAGAAAATGAATTAAGACCAAATTCTCATGCCAATCTTGCTTTTCTAACTGGGAGTTTACTCACCACTGGGAGGGAATGACAATGCGAAATAAAGTTTTTTAGCCTACAGCATGCTGGATTTTGTGGGGACTCTTTCATGCCCCAGTGGCATCTGTTGATTATATTTACAGTGCACAAGTGATTTTGAACATGCAGTACATCTGGGGTGTAAACCTAATGGTTATATGAACAGCCGATTGCAGTGTCAGGGAAACTGAGTACCTTTCCAATCTTTGGAACTGAAGTCTTCTGACCTATGGATTGGCACAGAAGTACAAGGATTTGAGTTTTATAGGGCTGGATGAAAACTTTATATTCCTGTAAATGGAGAGAAATAAAGATTTTTCTTAAGTTACCTAGACATTTTATGTGGAGCCAGATTATTCCCAGTTCCAAAGCTGCACTATAAATCAAGATCCTGGCCATGAATCTAAATGCAATGAGTGGGTGGGTGGAAGGGGAGTTTAATTGCAATGAGTCTTCCTTGGCAATGTATTGATGTCCTAAACAATCAGCAATAGCTGACCAGCTGAAGAAGTTTGTTTAGACCCACTAGTTAATCTGAAATGCAAATGCCATCACCAGACAGTCTGTTTTTCTGTGAATTCATTTCATTTGGGAGGAAGCACTGCTAGAAGCTGGAAGCTCTCCTGCTTCCGTGTAGTGCAAATACTTCCAAACTTGTTCCTCAGTTCAGAAGGCAGCCAATGAGAACCACCTCTGGATTCCTCACCAATGGGACAAGGAGATTCCTTTTCTCATTTGTCCTACATTCCTCTTTGATAGTCCAGAAACAAGATTCTTTGTGACAAAAATAGCCTTCCAAAAGAAAATTCAACCGGCTCCATCCCACTGCTGCTTTTGATAGGCCATGAGGCACATTTGAATGCTGCTGCATAATTAATAAGAGGTACAGTGGAACAACTGACAGAAAGTATGAATAAATATTATACATGAAATGACAAAGACATCCTTCATGGAATAAACAATCAATAGGAGAACATTAGAAGTGACAGAACAGTCTCAGCTGAAATAAAGCCCCTTAGGTATTATATCAATTACTGGGAACCAAGATGTAAGAAATAAGACATAACAAGCAGACAAATAACTATAAAACAAGGTGGCAAATGCCATAAAAAAGATAGTGATAAAGTACTGGATTTGGTCAGTGAGGAGAAAGCCCCTGCCCCACCCCCCTCCTTGGAGGCTTCCTGAGAGAAGGAACACTAAGGATGAACTTTGAGGTATAGATGAGACATGGCTTTGTAGAGTCAAGGGCTGGGAAAGGAGCTTCAAGCTAAGGGAAAGCCTGATTAAAGGCATAAAATGAAGTGGAGAAAATATAAAAAATAAAGGACAATAAATAATAATAGCCCCTTTGTTTCATTTTTGGCCTTAGAGAATGGGTGGTGCCAGCTTGGGGAAGATAAGCACTGAGTCTGAGACCAAAATGTTCAGCCTGTAGGCTGACACTATGGGGCCAGCATGGAGGCGGGGACTGTGAGGGCCAGCTGGTGCTGAGGCAGGCCAGGAGGCTGGATGTGTGGGAGCCGGCATGGAGACGAGGACCACAGGAGTTGGCCTAGCATTGGGGTGGACCAGGAGCCTGGGTCCATGGGAGCCAGTATAGACTCTAGTCCAGAGGGTGCTGGTCTGGCACTGGGGAGGACTGGGAGCCTGGATTCACAGGAGCCTTCTGGAGCTGTAGGAGCTGGCCCGGTGTAGGTGCCGGTCTGATGCTAGTGTCTATGATGAAGTGAGGTGCTCACTTCACTCCCCTTCCGTCATGGAGAAGGTGTCTGTCTCCTTGCTGGGGTGCCTGGGCTTGGGGAAGGGGTGAAGAGCATAAAGTGGAACTGGTTTTCTTACCCTCTTCATTGTCTTTTCTTGTTTCTATCCTCTTCTCAGCTGCTGTAATCCCTCACCTGGAATCCTGAGCTTTTATGAAGCTATTTTGTTCATGGACAGTTGATCAAATTGATGTTTTTGTGAGCAGACTGAGTGCTAGAAATTTCTATATCACCATCTTGCTCAAAAGTTTTTAATTTGGGTAGAGTCGAATTCATCTATTTTTTTTCTCTTGTGCTTTGATGTTGTGTTTAAGAAATCTTTGCCTAACCCAAGTTCATGAAGATTTATTCTATGTTTTTCTTTAAGAGTTTTATAGTTTTGGATCTTACATAGGTCTATGATCCATTTGGAGTTAATTTTTGTATGTGGAGGGGCCCAGTTGCATTCATTTGCATGTGGATATCCAGCTATTCCAGCACCATTTATTGGAAAGATTGTTTTTTGTTTTTGTCATTGAATAATCTTGGCAGTATTATTGAAATCAATTGACCACAAATAGTTTTGCATTTGGACTTTCAATTCTCTAACATTGATCTATACGTCTATCCTTATGCTGATGTCACTATGTCTTAATTACCATCGCTTTGTAGTAAGTTTTAAAATTGAGAAGTGTGAGTCTTTTTACTGTGCTTTTTTTCTTTTTTCAAGCTTGCTAGGCTATTCTTGGTCCCTTGCATTTTGATATCAATTTAGCATCAGCTTGTTTATCTCTACAAAAAGTCCAGCTGAAATTTTGACAGAGAATGCACTGAAACTGTAGATGAAATTGAAGAGTATTGCTATTTTAACAATATTAAATACACTAATCCATGAACACAAGATATCTTTCCATTTATTTCATCTTCTTTCATTTTATTCAAAAGTGTTTTGTAGGTTTCAGAGTTCAGGTCTTATGCTTTTTATGTTAATTTATATCTAAGTATTTTATTTTTTATGCTATTGTAATGAAATTGTTCTCTTAATTTTACTTTCAGAGTTTTTATTGCTAGAGTATAGCTATATAAAGGAATTTTGTATATTGCACTTGTATAGGGTCCAGCAGAAGTAAGGCCTGCTTAAGTGTGGTTGATAGAGTAATAAGATGGGTGTAATAATTTATAGTTTTAATTTGAACATTTCACCTAAAATTTCATATGGTGTACTTGAGTGTGATATTGTTATGTTACAGAATTACATGCTTATGATTTTGTAGTAAAGGGTTTTTTAATATAAAAAGGGGCATTATTTGTGCCAGACCCCTGTATTTTGCAACCTTGCTGGACTTGTTTATTAGCTCTAATAGTTTTTTAGTAGACTCCTTACAATGTTTTAGGTACAAGATCATGTTATCTTATCTTGAATAGATAATCTGGATTTCTTCATTTCTAATCTGGATGCCTTTTATGTCTATTGCATGCCTTATTTCTCTGACTGGAACTTGCAGTACAATATTTAACAAGGAGTGAAAAACATCTTATTCTTGATCTTAGGAGGAAGCATTCTGTTTTTCACCATCAAATATGATGTTAGCTGTGGGTTTTTCATAATTGTCCTTTATTAGGTTGAGCAAGTTCTAGTACTTATTATTTTTAAAAGAAAACATTTTAAAAATAAATACACAAATGAATACATACTTAATGAATTGAATTGAATTCTACAGCTTCATTCTCAGAGCAGGTCTGGATGTGATATCCTTGACCTCAAAATAAAGAATCAATGGGACTCAGTCTTTGGAGAACATAAGTTGAAACCTTAAGGCTTCATTTCACCTTTAAAAAAATGTTTCCTTCTAACCAGCCTGTTACCTCTTTTATTCTTCTGTTACCCTGATCTTCATTCTGGCTGTAATAATTTTTAACGATATAATCCTGTCTCTAATGATGACTCTAATGCTAAGGCCTATCAGTTTCCTTTATATCAGTCATTATCAAGCCTGATAAACTCCAGGTGAAGAACCAGAGCAGTTTCTTTAGAAAGATGTAGAAGCCACTAATGAGGCTTAGTCATTTCAGGAAATGATGAAAACCTGACCAAATGGAAACCCCAAGGAGACTATCTTCTGGTGATTTCTCACAGTTCCTACTAACAATGAGAGTTCGATGAACAAAAAGTTTACACTGATGGATGACACTGAAACATCAGACGAGCTCATTTTAAATGAAACTAATTGCTAAAAATTCATCTATTTTTATAAAGAGTGAGAGCTTGGAAAGCTGCTACCTCAACAATCTCAAGACATATTGGGTAACCCTCTGTAACATGTATAAGGGACCCGTGGGCAAAGCCAAAGTGGGAAAGGATTGAGGGAGGGAGATGGGGGAGAGAGAAAGAGGAAAGTGGTGGCAGGAAGATGGAGACAAATGTATTTGAACAATAAAATTAAAAAAAAAAAGAAAAAAATTAAGCAGATAAATACAGGGTGTTGCAAGTCTAAACTGTTTATATAATTTTCTTTCCTTGCATTAGGTTGATTTATTTTTGGCAAATACTTTAGTCATTAATATCTCTAGCTTCTAGGTGGGAGTTACAATGGGATCCTTTTGGTGGTCTCATAGAGATGCTCTAAAAAGTTCAATACAACATTCTGAACACAGGCTAAATGCCTCTGAAAATAATGCCAAGCCTTTCCCACTGATAGACAAATCTTGATGACAGAGTTCCTTCCCAAATGAGGAAGGTCAAATCTGAGACACATCATGCAGTGTTGGGTCAGAATTCCCAGGTTTTCAATCCAATGAAGTGTGTCTAGTTTTCTCACTAAGTGTCAAAAAATTCTGCAAAATGAGGGGATTTTTATTTATTTTAATTACACTACAATAAGTATCTCAGAACTATTAGAGTAAAAGGAAGTATTCAAATTTAACAATCAAAACTGAGGTGCAAATGTATTTAAAAAGTAAATAAATTAATTAAAAAAAAAAAAAAAACTGAGGTGCATGATTCCAAGTCACTTGAAATTTTAGGTTTTAGAATGAAGACCAGGGTTTTTTTTTTTTGTTGTTTTTTTTTTTTTTTGAAGTCTTGACCCACGATCGACTCTGAATGTCCTTGCTCAGAAAGCAAAATTTGAAAATGAGTATGAAATGTGGTCTATTGTACATAGTTCCCTGAGAACTTTAATTAAATAATGAGAGGTTTGTTCCTAGGAATAAATTAGAAACACCTCTGTATTAAATACAAAGGCAGTAGAATGGGTTATGGAAAAGAAGAATGCCCACCCTGGCAAGATGGCCGCACGCGTGGCTGAGGTGAGAGCGCTTAC
The DNA here is from genome assembly GCF_021234165.1 of Pteronotus mesoamericanus. Classification (NCBI taxonomy): domain Eukaryota; kingdom Metazoa; phylum Chordata; class Mammalia; order Chiroptera; family Mormoopidae; genus Pteronotus; species Pteronotus mesoamericanus. Next base: position 23,833,869 of record NW_026555245.1, on the reverse strand, counting down.
GCTGCCTTGGCAGGGAGTAAAAAGTGAGCTTTGAGAAAGCTGGTGGAACTGTCTCTTCCCTTGACTTCTTCAGTAATAGTCACTCCAAGTTATTAGACCTGGTTTTGGCTCTATCTCTTGATGGCTGCGGTACACCACACATAGTGTTTATTCTGAAAAGCTGATTGTGAAACTTAGAACTCCTCACATGTCTAGTTAAGCTCTTGTTTTTTGTTTTTATGTTTCTCCACAGCTGGCCCATAAGAGCCAAGAGGAAAGGAATTCATGTTTTAGAGACACATGACGGTGTTTCAGGTTCTGTGTCCTTTGTACTCTTACCTCTCTTACCTTTGTCTCATTCTCTAAGAAGCAAGAGGCCTACTCTCCCCACCTGTCACCTCTCCCCAGAAAACCTCTTCCCCTGCCATGCTAGGTTGGGTTATGCTTTTCTGGACTCTCAGAACACTTTCCAAGTAACTTCAGCAGGATTTGTAAGGCCATGTTCAGAATTTATCTAATATTTGCATATCTCTCTCATGCCAAAATGTGAGGCTTTTGAAGCTTCACACTTTATTCATCTCTGTATCCAGTTCCTAACAGAGTGCCCAGCACATTTTAAGTGCCCAACTAATGTTTAATGTTATCGAAAAGGGATTATTAAAGCAATAAAATGAAGTGGCTTTATTTTCCCAGAAATGTCCTTAGTGCCCTCCCAAACTATTCCAAGCCCTCTTCCACCCTACAGGGGACATCAGTCAAAATGTTTTGGTGACATGTTTTAGTGGTCTGTCACAAGCACTTGTATAGAGGGTTTTCTTTTTTGGCAAGAATCCAGAAAAACAAAAAGAAAATCTCTACTGTTTCAGCTCAAAATGCATCATCAAATCCATCAGTCTATTAATATGCACCTAACATGATCTCTAAGCTTCAGCATTAAATATCGTTATGATTATTATTCATTTTAAGGTCATCAGTATCAATCTCTCAATAAATCAAGTCAAATTTAATATCTATCAGAGAACGTGATTAATAGGAAAGAGACACTATCAACTCATAAAGGCTCTAAATTTGGTTTTGAAGTAATCTGAGACAAAGAAAATCCAATGAGAGGAAAATTATTTGAAAGATATTTTTAACCTGATGGGAAAAAAAAAGCAAGCTAAAATTATACCATCTATTATAATATTTCATATGCAAACATTTGAGTCTTTTTGAAAGAAAGGAACTAAAAATGCAACCATCTCTTTAAAGAATGGAAGCTATGAGATCCTCTAATCCTTCTAGGTGAGTTAGTTTCCACTCAAGCCCTAGTAGGCAGACCATAGCGACTTTAGGAGTATTGTGGCTTTAGGAAGGTGAAGCCAAAGGGCTTTGATGTGGGCAGTCAGGAACTCTTGGAGCGATACTGGCTATTTTTTGAAGAGCTGCCCACAGCATGCAGGGAAATAATGGGAGCTGCATTGGGGAGGAAGTATTGAACCACACGAGGCACAGATGCTTGATGCTCTTTCACATGAAGGCTTTTCATGCTTTTTCACTTATATCCTCTTGTCTGAGAGCCAAGAAGTCACCACAGTCCCCTGATATAATAAGCAAGTCTCCAAACTTGTCCTGTTTGGCTGTGGCCATTTTAAATCCATACATCTGAGATAGTTCTGCTTTGTTCAGAGGACTACTTTGAGTCGGCAAAACAAATTACAGTTGTTTATAATAAGTAACATAATAATAAATAAAAATAAAAGAATAAACTCTGTATTTTGCACACTCATGCTTGTTAACCTATGTTTGCCCACCCCTGGAGTGGCAAAATTTTATCTATCTGAAAAGTTATATTTATGTTGAGCCATAGATTTCAGGACCTTCTTAACCCAATAATATGGTTAATGATGAACTGTCTAGAAAGCCAGAGGGAGTGTGTTGTATTTCAGCAGAAAAGGATTCTTTTCACCAAAGTACATTCACCCAGGGGTTGCTCAACATGTTCCATGGGGAGTAAAATGTAAATATTTTAATTTATATTTTTATTTGTTATTTTTAAAAATATGTTTAATCATACATGATTTATTTGTACAATAGGGTATATTTAATATTTATAAATAAAGTTACACCTATTGGGTTTCATGTACTATGTCTTTATTTATTTTTCCTGATTAGGATGGGCATGGATCCCTTCAAACCTTGCTGTGTTTGCTGGCTGCCTACATTATCTGTAGAAGATTTCCGGTTCTGACCCAACTGCACTAGAGGCCCTGTGCCTGGCTGTTTCTTCCCCATTTCAGCAAATATTTAAGGCGCTGGGCATCTGGTTATAGGGAACATTTTCTTTATTGTATAGAAAGAACACATGGTTGACTGAGCTAGAATATATCCATCCTCCATGAATTATCAGTCCAGCAATATTGGTCTCTACGGACATTTGTACCAAGTTACAGCTTGAGCAATGGTGAAGTGGTTATGTTTCCTATAAGCAGTGTCTGAGAGTGGTTGGTGCAGTTCCCTCTTTATAATTATTATTTTTTTCTACTCAGTTAAAGCAATCAGTCTTCCTGGGGGATAAGGTTTAAACCATTCAAACAGAACCTCAATATTATAAAAATTTTTAGAAAAATCTGAGGTTTGGATTATAAAAGTACAGTATGAACGGAATCCAGTTCCTAAAGGGCAGAAACACATTCTGACAAAGCAGGAGGAAAGCTTACTGACTATTCCCAATAGAACACAAAACTTCTCAAATTCAAGTCCTTGTGCTGCAAATGTTTTGCAAAATATTTTTTATAAAATATATTAGCAGCTCCTTGAATCTTATTTTTTTCAGCAGCTTTGGATTGATGAGAGAGCTTAGGATAATTTAAAAAGGGAAAGAACTCACCTGATTCATAGATAAGTGTCCAGCTGAACGCTGAGACAAGGACATAAGCATCTCTAACCTAGCTCAAAATCGACATTATGAATTAGGCTTATAAAGAGAGAGAAGAAAACAATAAAACCCTCTTCTTTGCACTCTTTGTAGTGGGCAGAATGGAGTAAGTATTGTCAAGTGAGAAGAAAGAAAGCAACCTGCTACTATGATTTTCCCTTTTATTTAAGGATGATTCTCTTGGGAGATCCCTCTGTGTATGCTGCTTTTATGTTCTTAGCATCCAGGGGAATTCTGCTTGGGTTCCTCCCTATGCCCAACTTTAGGAAATCATATAAATGTGGAAGGTCAATAGATACTACTAAAATTGGTATGACCTGGTCCACAGGCTTGAGATTCCAATGTGATCACAGCACAGTTAATGTTTTTTCAAGGATTAAAATGCAGGCTGATGAATTTGCACCATTCACATTTTAATTTTTAAAATTTGCCTAGACATATTATCCAAAGAAAAATGTGAGAATAACAATTTAAATAGTGTGGGTAGGATATTGATAATTATTTTAGCTGAGTATTGAAGAATTCTTATACTTTTTTCTTTTTGTATATATTTTAATATATTTATAATAATATGTTTTTAAAATCATAAATTTCAGGGACTGCCATTCTGCTAGTCATTATCCTCAATGAGCTGTAATCCGGAAGAGTCCTCCGCTTCCCTTGATGGGTTTCATTTCCTGCCTGTTCTCAGAGTGAGAGCATCGTCCTATGTGAAGACTAACATGAATACCAAACAAAAACCAAAGCCAACATCTTCATCTGATTCTCAAGAGAAGACACTTGAATTTGTTCTAGCACTGGAGATGACATATGCCCATTATCGGAACAAGGGGAACTTTCTTGCATTTATTTAAATGAGAGAGGGTTTCAAAGGTGGCCTTCTCCAAAGAGATTTTCAAGGGAATTGCAACTCTATGTGTTTTCTGTGTGATCTGACATGAGATCCTAAATCCTTTTTGAAGCATCATCCCTCCTCCCACCACCATGCTTGAGATCAATGCTTTCAAAAGTCAAAATACATGGCATCTTATTAATCTCTAATATTAGTCTGGTCTCACAATGCCCCACAATGTCACTGTTGAAAATGTGTTCTCTGCAGTCCAGAGTTACTGTTTCCAGGGCCCTGAAGGCTTTCCAGCCTCCTTTTCCTTCATGTAAATTCAGAACCCTTCCCCTCAAGAAATGCCCTCACTCTAATTGATCAGTTTTAGTCATTGACAATGCTTTTGAGCCTTGGTTGCTCATGGGCGGGTATAAGGAAGAGAAATGAAAAGGTGGGAGGGCATCAGATCTTGGCTTTATAGTTTTCAGAGTCCAGAAACAATCTCTTATTTCTTTCTTGGAGCAAGGCCCTAGCCCTGAGAAAACTAACTAGTCTCCAGGGTTTTTTTGAATTAAAAGTAAACAAAATTATCCTTTAATCTCTGCAGTGAACCAAACCATTTCAAAGCCAAATTGGCTGCAACTGTTAAAAGGAGACACTTGAAACGCGAGAATCAGAGAAGTGAAGATTTAGGGTCATCTAATGTGGGCCCCTAACAGTGTAGCCTGAAGATGCCTGAGAACTTCCTGTGAGGCAGAGACGCTTATCCTAGAAAATCCACAACCAACTATTAAGATCTGTGCATAAATGGTCTATTCTAATGCAATTCGAGGTATCATTTTGTATAGCGTCCCAAAGAGACCAAGGAGTAACAGAGGGACTGACTTGGGTGGGGAGTAGGATTGGACACATCCTTTCTAGCCTGTTTATTGTATTTCCATGGGCACCCTTCTCCTTCATAAGTTATTTCAACCAGTGAGGTATCTTAGGCTGATATGTACTATGACTCCTTTTACAACCAATTTTCGTATTTAAAAAATTGTGTGCCTATGTGTTTCTGCCTAGACAGACCTATTTTCAAATCACAAAATCTCTTTCACTTATGAGGTGCCACCCTAGCCCTTAACACTTTAATTCAACACAACAGGATCTATCCTCCATTATCTCCTTAATTCCCTTACCATTTTTTGAAACGTAAATTTGAAAACCCAGCAGTCTTCTATTAGTAAAGTTCTATTACAGAAAAATGACTAAGAGAAACCTAGGGAGGCTAAAGAAAATAAATCTGTGGGGACAAAGGAAACAGGGGTTTTATATTTCTGGATCTAAAACCACGAGGCAGTTGGACTAATGTAGCCAAGCCTTAAATCAAGTAAAAAAAAAAAAAAATTCAGCCAAGTAGTTTGTTTAATGATTGGTTGAGGTGATGTCATCAAAAGAATTCCAAACAGAAGGCTTTTGTGAACATCTCACCTTTATCTTTCCTGCTTCTTCTTTCTGTCCTGGTTTTGTGGGAGTTTGAAAACTGTCAAACAATGTAAGCTCATTGTAAAATAAATAAGCAAAATAAAAACATATAAAATAAAAAATGAAATCTCCATCTTACGCATATTCCTTAGAATCCTAATATTCTGGTGCATATCCCACAATATCTTGTACATATTATTCTTTAATCTACTTTTTGATTTAGCAACATGTTTTGATTATCTTTCTAAATCCTTGTATAAGAACTACCTCATTTATTTTAATTGCAACAAATATTACATTTTAAAGTGTATCCTAATGTATATAACTGAACTCCTGATCTGTGAACATTTTCCTACACTTCTCTGATGATATTCCACTAAATCATTCATTTCATGGGTTTCTTTTTTTTTTAGGGTTTTATTTATTTATTTTTATAGAGAGGGGAAGGGAAGGAGACGGAGAGAAACATCAATGTGCGTGTGCGAGGGATACATCTATCGGTTGCCTCTTGCATGCCTCCAACTGAGGACCTGGCCTGCAATTCAGGCAATGTACCCTGATTGGGAATTGAAACGGCGACCTTTCAGTTTGCAGGCGGGCACTCAGCCCACTGAGCCACACCAGCCAGGGCCATTTCATGGGCGTCTGTGTCAGAGGAAAAGTAGGAATATTCCTGCCAAGGGTATGTCTTTGGGTCCCTGAGAAATAGGTGTCTGGTGACCAATGCAACCACTTAGAAAGGTGAAAATTCTCATTGGGCAATGTGACTTTAGCCAAGGTACATTTCTGTGGGCTTAATAATTTTTGGAACACTTCAAAATTCTGTTAAATTTACTATATATTAACTTTAGCTCTCAGAATGTTGTTGTTCATGACCTGGCACTTGTCCAGCCTCAGTTCTCACTCCTTCCCACATGCTCTCCCAAGCCACAGTCATCCAAACTACTGGCTGTTATACACCAAGGCTATTCTTCACCCCACCAGCCTCTTTGCCATGAAATCCCCCTTCCCTTAGTCTCTCTAGTGAACTAGTTCACGCTCAAAGCCCTTGACTATTGTTTTCTCTGTAAACCATTTCCTCTTTTTCTTCCCATACCACTCAGGAAACTTGAATATTCTCTCCTCTCCACTTCTAATGCATCATGGTCATTGCTCAGATAAAATATTTTTTTGTATCCATCCCATTGTAATAATGCATTTAAGCTTACTTCTTAGCAGGATAGAATTCTTGAAGGGAGGGACTGCTCTGTGAGTGTTTCACCCAGTGGCTAGTCCAGAGGAAGAACTGTTCAGATGTCAGGTGGCTTAACTCAAAGGAGCAATGACCTAGAGATCCTCTTCTCATCCTGCATAGGGTCTAGAGGAAAGAAATTGACAGGGTACCTCTATGGTCTGGAAGTGCATGTGGACATTTTTATACGATTGTTATTTCAAAAGTTGCCTTTTCTACTCAAGCTGCCATCACACTGAGAATTATGTCATCCATCTTCTACAGTACACATTTCCTACCGCTAAGTAATGCTCAACAATGTACTGTAGCATCCAGTACAATAGCAAGTTCCATATGGCTCCTCACACATTTACTTTTACATTCACTGGCAATTTAGAATGGCATTGTTCATTATATTTCAGATGTCAGCCTGCCTGGAGCCTATCCAAGGATGTGTACTTAGACTGTCAGAAAGTGAAAGGCTGACATTGGGCATGACTCATTACTGTGCAATAGATGTGAGAGAACATTTCAGGGGGAGAATCAGCTTTAATCAGTGTCAGTAGATGTCGTGTGATTTTTCCCAGCACTGATAACGATGCATCCATTCAGAAATGACAGCTGCTGGACACCAGCCGTGTGTCCTGTTTGTTTCTCCACACCACAAGCCTCCCAACTCTGGGCATTGATCTAATTTGCTTCTGTTTCTGGAGGACCTTAGTAGTAACAACAAAAATAAAACATGTGTCATTTCTAAAGAAATTAGGTATGGAACCATAGTGATTAGCATAATTGCAACTCTATACCAGCCTTTGCTTTCTCAGGGAAGGCTCTCTGCTTACCTGGAGCTCCCACGGGAAAAAACAATTTCCCTGGAAATACTTCTAAGGGTAACATGTTAAGTATCTTCGAATAGCTTATTTAAGTTTTGTACAAGTCCTGTGAAGTAGATTGATATCATCATCTCTATTTTGCAGCTTAGACAGCTGAGGTTCACTAAAGTTAATAATTAAATGGTGTGTCCCGCTGAGATGCACGGAGTGTCAGGGGACCCAAATCAAGATGTCTGCCTCTGTGGCTTTCCAGAGCAGTACGCATGACAGGAAAACTGGGTGAAATCAATCAAGAATCCAAACCTCAGCAAAGAAACTGAAAGAGGACAACTTTCCCTGAGTTTTCCATTCTCCTAATATTGGCTCTGTATTTATAGCATCTTAAAATGAACCCAAGCAATGGAAGCCATCTCTACAAATTGCCTCAGAAGCACCTTGAAAAGTATCATGGACCCTACGTTTTTCTGTTTTGCTGCAACCATAGAAATACTGTCCATTCAATTTCTATCACATTAGTTATATTGGTAGATGCCCAGAAGAAAAGGACTATGGATATAATTCTTTATAATACGGCTCTGCAAATAAGTAGCATTTCTTCTAATGGCACTATGGAATGTGAACAAAGCTATTTTCTCCTTAAGGGATAAAACCTCTGAGGATGCTGGTAGGTAGACAAAAACGTGAGGAATTATGATGACACGCTACCATATCCTTGCCCCTGGGATACCTAGTATGAAATTGTTTTTCCTCCCTTCCCTATAATTTTCTTTTTTCCTCTTGCTATGCTTTAATAACTCTGAGAAATTGGAAATTTGAAATCCATGGCTGTTCCAATTTACTGAGCTTTTTAAAGACAGCTTCACAAGATCCCCAAAGGTCTTCAACTTTGTGGCTGATGGATTCCAGTATCTCTTGGACTGGTGTAGCTTCTTGCTTTCTAGAATCATTTTTGAAATGCAATAAATAATTTCTGAGCACTTTGGCAGAAATTTGGTTCTAACTAGGAGACAACATAGGTAAAAGCTTTCTCATTAAGTGACAAAAGCATGACACACATTCTTTGTTTGCTTGCTTGTTTAAATTATGATTAGGAGTCAAGCAGGTCGCAATAAAGTTATACATGCAGTTGCTTCTCTTCAGCAAAACATTTGACCAAGTGGTTATCCTTGATATCTTTAGAACAATATGGAATATTACTTATTTGATCATAATATAGTTAGTGTATCCATAGCTTGTTATATTATTTTACCAAATACTTTGATTTTGATATTGGAAGAAAGTTTAGTGTATGTTGTGTATCCCAGGGCAATGTTAGAATATCTCTGTTTGTTTGTTTTTTAAAGCCTTTGTTTTTAAAGTTTGTTTGCCATTTGACTTGGCAAAATCAAATGTCTCCAGGGTGATTACATTTTCAGGAGTCATTTTCATGAGTTTCATAATTAATAACAAATTATTTTGAAGTAACACTTTAACTTGTGCATTGGTGAGAACTGGCTAATTAATGGTAATAGGTCAATAATTGTAAGAGATGGTTTCTTTTGAGGTAATGAAATAATTGCTGGGTGCTGGATAGATCACTCATATACTCTACTGATGAAGATTTGTAAATATTTAAAGTGGTTGAATTGGTTGTTAAAGAGTGTGTTTAAAATACACAAAAATTACTAGATCACTGTGTATTTTGTTACATCATTGTAAAGCTTGTGTCCATAGTAATACACCAAACCTTGTGCATTCCCTTTCAGATAACAGCTGATCTCTGAGAATCCAGCATGGTCACATGACTAATTTTATCTAATGGGATGTTAGCAGGAGTAATAACTTTCAGGACTAAAGAGTTAAGAAGTGAATGTTCTTTCTCCATGGTTTCTTTACTCTTCTAAAAAGTCTGATGAACATGAGCATTAAGATGTTGGAAGCCACATTACTACCATGAATAGTATCAGAAGATCAATGCGTTCTGGGTCCCTGGATCATTATGATTTAGAACTGTTATCAGACTATTATGTGAGTGATGAAGAAACTTCTGTTTATTTGAGACATTGAAATTTTGTTTTGTCATATTTTATCTTCATCAGAGCTAGTGTTACTCTAAATAATATAGGTCAGAGCTCTGCGGAAATTAATGCTTTGCCCATGATGGGCAGACAGTTTTAAAACACTAAGTAGAAACAAAAAACAAATAAAAATAACCTCTATTGAAAATAGAGATCACAGAATTCATGGACTTTGTAAAAATTAATTTTAAAAAGATCTGGAGTTTTAGAAAGCCAGAAGCACAGAAGGAACCAAAGAAGAAATGTTGCATAAATAAAAATAGGGGATTCTCATCAGTGCAGAGAATAGTGCCATATGGGCTTAGGGTGAAGGCATATGTCGTATTCTTTATAAAAGATAGGTGCCATTACTCAGGAGTAACCAGAGGATGTCCAAAAGACAATGACCAGGATAAATCTAGGATTCTCCAAAGGGAGACCTTTCAATTACCTGAGGGCTCTCATGTATAAAAAGGAGCTAAATTACTCTGTTGAATTCCAGATGTATAAACTTGGACAAATACATAAAAGTTGCAGAAGATAGATTGTGCAGTTTGGGAGAAAAATGTTCTAATAATTAAGGCTTCTCAAAAATATCAAGGGCTACCTTGGGCAAGTTGTGGAGTTTGAGCAAAGGCTGAATGACCTTTGATCAGAGTTGTAATAGAAGTGGTGTAGCTTAGTGGATTGAGTGCAGGCCTGCAAACCAAAAGGTCACTGGTTTGATTCTCAGTCAAGGCACATGTCTGGGCTGTGGGCCATGTCCCCAGTTGAGGGAATGCAAGAGGAAACTGACTGATGTTTCGTTCTTTCTCTCTTTCTCTCTCCTTTCTCCTCTCTCTAAATTAATAAATACTTTTTTTTTTTTTAAAGAGAGACTCCTGCATTAGGAAGAAGGTAAACCAAATACAATGTGTTGTCTTTTAAAACCTGAATATTCTGGATGGACTATAGAAAATTATACCAATCATATCTTATTCCAGTATGTGCATAAAACTGTTTTCTATTTCCTACCTCTCTTTAGATTTTTTCCCTCCCTCTCTTTTACTTTTTCTGACTTCTTCTTTCCATCTTTTCTTTATTCTTACTTCTCACTAATACAGGCTAGCAGCTACTATAGGTCAGGCAATATAAGTAAGCACTGTGAGTTCAACAATGAACAAGTTAGGCAAGGTTGTTGCTCTTACAGAGTTTGCAGTCTACTGAGAGGTATAAAAAAGAAAGCACAATCCACATGATAAAACCTATGACAGGGGCTTGGAGAGTTCTTTGGGAGCACTTAGGAGTGGTCACTAACCCAGGCATAGTGTTCAAGAGAAGTGACTGGTTTGTCGGCCTTTTGGAGGCAAGCTCTGCCCTGCTAATAGCACTGACATGCAGGCCCAGTGTAAGCTGCATTCACCTGGTGACTTTGTTTTCAAGATGCTCTAAGCAGTTCCCAAATTCATTTCTTAAATCATGAAATATCCCTGTGAAAGTAATACACATCACATCCTTTTAACTGCCAGTGAAGGTGTTCTGTGCTGAGCAAGTGGTTTTGTGGGGATGGAGGGAGTTGAAAGAGAGAGAGAAAGAGAGAATCCCAGGAGAATTTGCCTCTTGAGAAGAGACAGACTTTAATTTCAGGACTAGGGGTGAGTTAGCCTTGAGTATGTAATGGCTGACATGATTGCCTACTGAGCCACTGTCTATCCAGATTTGAAACTCATTACTATAAATCGCTTTGAGATAGCTTGAGCATGAAAAATGCAATAAAAAAACCCCCAAAATCTATTTTGGAAAGAAGGTGATAAACTGTAGGGACAGATTTTAGAGCTTTCTTTACAAAAGTGAGGAGCCAAACAGAATACAAGGGACCCTAACCCTTTCCATGGGATGAAGTGACATCTTTGAAAGAAGAGGAAAAACAAAATTAAGATAATTTATTTTCTTCCTAAGAAATGACAAGGAATTAATTAAATGAGTTTGTCTCAATTCACTGGCCTTTAATATTTGTTATCTATGAAGACGTTTCTAACCAGAAACCAGTGGTGACACATGCTAATTGCATCCTATTTGTGTTGATGATCATGGTCTCTATAATGATCATTTGTTTCTACAAAATTGCTACATGTCAATGTTTCAACTGAAGAGTCCAGCGGAGCCACATGTGACCTCCAGTAGACATAATTTGGGTTGGGTTTCATTCTTTGTCATCCTGTCAAGGAAAGACAAGGAATCTGACCAGCACAACTGGAAATGACATTAATTTAATACTGAAGATGTATTACAGATATTCTTCCCATTTCACGCCCAAGAGCTTAACCTTTCTTATGCTGCTACAAAATACCTTATTCTAGTGGGATAGTATTACCACTTTACTTCAAGAAAACTATTACTGGAATAATTTTCTTAATGGTATTGATATTAATTGGTCATGAGATACAGATGCTGTTTTTTCTGAGAATAAAATCTTTACTAGGGACCATGATTGGCCTAGAATCATTTCAAATAAAAATTCATAATGTTCTCTAAGAGAAAGATGTTTGGTGTAATGGAGAAGGCACCAGGGAAGAATTCAAGGCTACTAGATTACAGTTCTGGCTCTGAGACCAAGGAGCTGAGAGATCTTGAGCAAGTCTATCCCTTTAACATGATGTTCCCTCACCTAAATAAACTGCAAATAATCTGCTTCCAGATTTCACATTTCCTTTATCTCATGCTTTTGGAATTCTGTGGACTTTCTTTATAGAATTTATGACAGTTGTATTTGTAGTATTATCGTGTGATTTTTGACTAATGACCCCTCTTCCCAATTGATGCTCCATGAGAGCAAGAATGATGTCTAATTTTGTTTCCTTTTTTATCTCTACCTTCTGGCAAAAGGCCTAGCATAACGTAGTACTCAATGAATACTTCTCGAATAAATGAACAAAATCTAAATAGGATTCAATTATTTTATGAATCCTATAATTGGTATTGCCTCACGAAGTCTTACTGATTAGCCCAATCTACAACTGACTTCTCTAAATTTCCAGAGAAATTTATCTATGTCTGTCTTGAAGAGTTAATACCATGCTATCTCACATCATAATTATTTAGGTTTCCAAAAGCTGCCCTGAATCATTGTACATTGCCTTATATACAATAGGAACTCAATAAACATGTGTTGAATGTTAGACAGTGCCTGTGCCTTATTTATCTTTTATTTCAAAGCAATAGATGTTTATTAGTGTTTTTTAAAAAAAATTAAGGCTGGTGACATTCACTGGTTTGTCAGAGATATTTACATTTTAAGTAACAGAAAGCTCACCTCAAATAGGTTTAATCAATGAAGCCATAATTGATGACTCCTATAACTGCAAAGCCCAGGGGAAGTCTTCAGAGGAGTGAATGCTATCACTGAGGTTCCAACTTTCTATCTGCCTTTCATTATTTATTCTCCTTCCTAAGAGCTGTTGCTCCTCAGATGGCTGCAAGTAGCTTCCTAGAACTAATTATTTTCTTTAATAGTGCTTACCATGTTCCAGGCACTGTTTTCAGTGATTAAGATGTATTAGCTTATAATTCTCAAGAATAATTCTGTGGGTAGAAATACTTAATATCCCCATTTTATATTGAGAACACTAAGGGATAGAGAGATTAAAAAAACTTGTTGAAGTTTATGTAAATTGAATAGCCATGATTTAAACCCAGGAAATATGTCTCCAGAGTGTCTGCTCCAAAACACTATATATTTTTATTAAGTACAAAGACAAACAAACATATAAATATTTCTTTCTTACAAGATCCTAGTAAGCACAGAAACTTTTTTTACCTGAAGACCCAAGCAAATATATCTTTGCATCTCATTGGTCTGATGGGGGTTAGTTCACATTCTATTCACACCTTGTAGCTAGTGGTAGGAACATGACAATTGGCCTAAATCTATTAGGATACCAAATTCTGGAGTTGAGTTGCTTGAAAATCTTATGGGCTGTATAGGCACAGCATGGTAGATATCCAAGCAAAGTCATTGATACTGTTACCATGGGTATGAGTGAAGATATGTTAGATGGGCCAATAAATAAACAAACAAATAAATAAATAAATAAAATCAAAGACCCACTGTGACTGGTAAATCCCAAAAAATATTTTAAGAGGAGTTGAATATCAAACTTTCTATGTCTTCAAGAAATAAATGAAATCCTCAATAAGTGCATTGAGAAATAGGAATTTTATTTTGTGCACAATAGCTGTTGAACAGTTTTGTAACCTGGATCAGAGGAAGTCTATCTGCATGGTAGCCAAATATAATTGATTACATTGGTTAGATGGACTGAGAGATTTATTTGATTAAACTTTAGAACTGGAATCATTTTATAACTGTTCTATAACTGAATTTGTAGAAATAGGTGGTTGCTGATTTAAGAAAAGTCCAAGGGTCTGTTTACTGAATTTTGGTCTTCAATAATGAAGTAATTTTGAAGTAATTTGAATGTTTGAGTAAATATTCAAATAAAACCATCTGGTACTTAGTTGTAGTTTGAAGAAACTGAAGAGGAGCCGGTCACTGAGCAAATATATCAACATAAATTAGCACTTTAAAAAATGATCTCCCAGTTTATGAATTTTTACCTTCAAATTGGCTCCTCTCTACATAGTCTAGAATGCATCTGAACTTCCAATATGCTTAACTGAAAAGATAAGGGATCTGGATTAGAAAATAGCTGAGCTGAGCAGAAAACCAGGTGCTTGCAACTCATCTGATGCTTCTAGGGTAAAGAAATTACAGACAAAAACAACATTTTAGAAACTCTGGTGTCAGTGAGTTAATGGGCAGCTCCAGACAAAGACAGAAGAAGAAAAGTGTTGTTATTTGAGGATGGTAATAGAAGTTATTATGTGTGTGCCAGGAAAAAAAAATAGCACTAAAAGGCCATGATGAGTCCATAGAATCAGTGAACAAAAGAAATTTTCTAGAATTATTTGACCTAATTACAACTGAGAATTTGTCTGCTGTTTTTGTAAATGCTCTAAGAATGCAGCACTCACCACAAAATCAGCTACAGCATTAATAGGTCTTGCAGTGTAAAACCTGGAACCAACAAGAGCCTAGAAAATACAAACAATGAGCAAATGAAGCACAGTGAAAAAAAATGAGCAAATCAGACAGATAGAAAAAAGACACATTGCAGAGAATAGAAATAAGGAGAGAATCTTAGGAAACTGATGCAATTTCCGTGCAAAAATAAAATATAATAAAGTAAATGCAGAACCATAGATAAGTATTTAATAGAAGACATCCTAACTCTAAGTTCAGTTTAGATGATCAGCTTCATCATTTAATTATCCCTGATTTATTTAGCATCTAAGCAAATAAAAACAGGAAAAAAAAAGGACTCACAACTATTGCTTTAAGAGGATTAACAAGAGATTATTTCTGACCACAAGGATTATTTTAATTTAATCAACATTCTTTTAAGAGTCTAGATATTTGGGAGTATTCAACTTAAGACATGACTTGTGGCAGGGACAATCATTCCAAAAAACCTATTTAAGCACTTACTAACCTGAATATTATCTGGGCAATGTATGAGGAGGGACCCAAAAAAACCCAGAGTTACTTTTGGAGACTGGGTCCCTTGTAGTACAGGCTTCCCCTGCTAGGTGAATGTTTTAGGAACCCATCTGTGTCAGTGTATCAGCTGGCATTGTTGTGAGAGGCTGTGTTCGGCTTAAGTGAATTTTTTTGAAGACTCTTTCAACATGTTTGCCCATTTCATTGCGGGTGATTTATGAGTGCACCTGCCCACACCACACTGAGTATTCAGTTTTTGACCAGAAAGAGCATGACCCACACCCCATCCTTCCTACTCACCTCATCTCACCCTGAGTGCATTTTTTTTCCTTTTGTTTCCCTGGATGAAAAAAGTCCTCAAACAAACGTTTTGCCAGTGTGGAAGATGTAAAACAAATACGGCAGCAGCACTAAAAGGCATCAAAATTGATGAGCTCAAAAACTGAGCAGTAGAAAAAACATCTTGATAGGTGTATTGCATCAAAGGGAGAGTACTTGGAAGGTGACTGAAGTTCACACGTGTAAGAATAACTATGCAATTTTTTATAAATAAATTTTGGGTTTTTGGGTCCCATCCCCCATACCTTTCTGGGAAATCCTGTATCCTGGCAACCCCCAAATGTCTGTTATCTGTGACCACTGATCTTGAGATGCTGAGTATTGCCTGAGAAAATCATATTAGCGCGTAATTTCTTTCCTTTACAAATTTGCAGTCTCAAAACCTAACTTCTTCTTTAGTGCTGCTTAAGAATTACTAACAGAAAAAATATTGCTATGAGAAATCTGAGATTTTACTACATGTTTTTTTTTTTTCCCAGGATTTTTATGGTTTTGAATCTAATGTTTAAGTCCTTGGTCCCTTTTGAGTTTATTCTTGTTTTATGGTGTAAGAAGTTGGTCTAGTTTTATTTTTTTTCACATGTATATAATTGTCATAACTAAAATTGTACACTTCAGAAAAGGATTGCTTATATCTCTCTCTTTTGTAATTATAACCTTTTACTGCTCCAAATTCTACTGTCCTCCTAAAAGTCTGTTCTACTTTTCATTCTTGACATTCTTTCCTTTCCCCCATGAAAACTTAGCTTCCTACTTCCCAGCCTTAAACTGCTCTTACTTCTTATCCATATCCCTGTTTGTGCCTGTTTTTTGTCTTCTTTCCCACCTCAGAAGGGGAGAGAGAATAGTAACAATACCTTCTGTGTTCAAGTTTTATCCCCTAATTGTGCTTTGGAATATATTCTCTCTCCCATTTCCACCAAACAGTACGTGTCCAACTATCCTTTATTTATTTTCTCTTTCTCTTTTCCTCACCTTCTTCTTCCCTTTTCTCATGCTTAAATCTCCTCCTCTGTAAGAAAATATTTCATTCTTTCTCCATAACAAGCCACCACCACCCTCTTTCTCTTATCTTTACAGACCTGGAAGCCACTGTCTATAGCAGGATTTCTCAACCTCAACACTACAGACATTTTGGACTATGTTTTCTTCCTTCCTTCCTTCCTTCCTTCCTTCCTTCCTTCCTTCCTTCCTTCCTTCCTTCCTTCCTTCCTTCCTTCCTTCCTTCCTTCCTTCCTTCCTTCCTTCCTTCCTTCCTTCCTTCCTTCCTTTCTTTCTTTCTCTCCTTCCCCTTCCCCTCCCCCTCTTCCTTCTTCTCCTTCTCCTTTCTCTTCCTCTTCCCCTTCTCCTCCTCCTCCTCTGTGGGGGCTGTCCTGTGCATTGCATGATGGTCAGCTTCTCCAGCCTCCCCTTGCTGCATGTCAGTAGCAGTTCCCTTGCTTGACAGCTAGCAATGTCTTCCAACATTACCAAATATCCCCTAGAGGGCAAAATCATCCTTGTTTGACAACCACTACTCTAAAGTTACCATCTCCATTTGTTTACATCACAATTGCTACTCAGCTCAGTAAAATATAATTTCTGTTCAAGCAACTCTATGCAAACTGCTCAATTAGAGAACATCAATTTCCTAATGGCCAAATCCATATGGTCTATTTTTAGTCTCACTTTGTTGACGTGTGACTTTGTCAGCAATTTCCTCTTACTGAAACCTCCTTCTTCAATGCCTTCCGTGAACCACTCTTTAGTTCTCTTTCAGTCTGTCTTGCTGGTTCTCTTTCCTCTACCATGCTTGTAAATTCCACAACGCTCACCTCTCCTTGAAGGCTTAAGTCTCCTTCTATGATTCTAACTAACTAGCTGCATATAGGTCAATGACTCCACAAACCTAACTCTATCTCAGACTGTTTTCCTGAATTCTAGATACACATTGATAGCTACCAAAACTTTTATTTCTAGTTATATCCCAAATGCACTTTAAAACTCAACATGTCCAATTGGATTTCTCAGGCACATATTCTAAAATCAAATGTTTTGTTTTTCAGCTTTATGTAACACTGTCCACTAGTTAGCCGTCAGCTAAGCTGCAATTCTACAGTCAATATAAAAACCTTAACCACTCTGAATTTTTAAATTTGCCAGTCACCAAATCCTTTGCATTCCAGCTCTGAAATCTCTTTTACTCTGTACTTTCCTTTTCATTCCTATGGATATTACCCTGATTCAAACAATATTTCAGTTTTACCTAGACTCATGCCTTTAAACTTAATCATATTCATCCTATTTATTGTCAGTATCCTTCTAAAATACATAGCTGATTTTGCCACATCTGTTTTTATAAAGTTTCAGTGTTTCTACTTGTCAAGAGCTATATTTTCCAAATTGTGGTACTCATAACTTTGATGACAAAAAAGACGATTTTAGATAATGTGTACATTTTAATTTAAAAGTGCTGCACTTATTGTAATTTATATTAGGAAACAATAGAGCTGGCTCATCAAATCTATGATTTCATAGATATATTGCTGAGAATGAGGCAAGTGAAAACACCAAGCCTATTTAAAATTACTCTGAGGAAAAATATTAAGTAAATAATAGCCTATAGATGTGGCAAAATTTATGCAAGAGGTATATGAGGTTTGTCCAGGAAAAGGCTTACCATTGTTAATATGACAAGAATTGTTTGCACAACATTGATGTAATCTGGCAGCTAAGGAGAGTGGAATGTGCCTGTGTGAACAATGATAACTTCTCTGTAATAGTCAGTGGGGGTGGTAAACACTGTTGAATGAGTATGTGTACTGTGTGGCCGTCACATTCAAGGACTGAGCAAGTAGAGCAACAAATCTGCATCACATTTTGAGTTAAACTTGAACATTTTTCCATGGAAACTACTCAGATGATTCAGAAGGCCACATCTCTGGGCAACTGGTGATTAACAGCTTCACCACGACAACATGCCCGCTCATGCATCACATCTTGTGCAAAGTTTGTTGATGAAACATTAAATCACCCAGGTGACTCAGCCCCCATACAGGCCAGATTTGGCACCGTGCAACTTCCGGCTTTTCCCAAAACTAAAATCACCTCTGAAAGGGAAGAGATTTTAGACTATTGAGATTCAGGAAATATGATTGAGCAGCTGACGGAGATTGGGAGAACTGTGTGAGGTCCCAAGGTGCCTCCTTTGAAGAGGACCGAAATGTCATTGTTCTATGTACAATATTTCTTGTATTTTTGTATCTTCTTTAATAAATGTCTCTATTTTTCATATTACGATGGCTGAATACCACTGGACAGACCTTGTGTAAGTGTCTGAAGTATGAACCTTCTAGATAAAGACCTGGGCAAATGGATACTCCTCACCCCCACCCCTGTCCTTGGAATGTACATTCTGCTTACTGTTGCCACAATGGGAGCTGCTGAGGCCACATTGAGAGTATATGTGTAACTGAACCCTATTTAGGCCTCTATAAAAACTTTTAAGGTTTTGATGGACAGGTGTGCAGATCTATTTATCTTGTAGTGGCCCAAGACAAACCTCATATGAAAGTTCCTTTGATTGTTAAAATTGGCACCTACCAACCTAGAGTGGCCTGCTCTTTCTTCTGTCTCTCCTCACCATCCAGGAAACTTTCAAGGTTGGAACCAACACATCTGTCTAATGTGCCTCCTTTAGTGGCAGGTCTAAAGTGTTTCCAATACTCTCTTGCAGCTAAATTTCTGGATGTGGGTTAAGACCCACCAATAGATGCACAAGTATAAGATTGCAAAGTTCAGAAAGTGACTTCTGTGAGGCCAATCTTTTGCAGCTTCTATTCCTTCTGTAGCAGCAAAGTCATGCAGATGTAGTGTTTTTTGAAGAAGCAAATGGCCCAGGGTCTAGTGTGAGGTTAAAATGCAGGACAGTAGAGGCATTTGTGGCAGGTTTATCATAGCACAGGTGGAAAAGTCCCAGAGATAGGAGATGTGGTAGGAAATTTCAAATTCTGTAGTTTCGGAATCATTCCCTACATGATTAATGATGACAAAGGTATTTGTTCTTCTGTCATCCAGGTAGATGGACTTCTCTGGAAGTTGTTCCTAGAAACTCAGTCTTGAACTTCATTCTCCTGGTTCTGTAAGGTTTCTGTGAGCACTTAATTCCTTATATTAAATGCCCTTCTGCTTAAACTAGCTAGAGCATTTTATGTCATCTGACATTTAACACTGACCAAGAGATTTTGCATCCAAACACTCTCCACTTTGATTTTTGTCCCACATTTATGTACTTTCTGTAATTAAGATTTATTACTTTGATAAATAAGAAACTTTATTTACATGTACTATTTGTAAATATTTATATCATTTATGGGTAAATATAAATATATGGGTTGATATGATATGTTCATATGCACATTTGGAAAAAAAAAGTGACTGCAGAAGAACCTAAAAATCCTCACCATACAAAGTTTCAAATGCCTGTGTTTCTGTTAGTATGTCTTGCTCCCAAATTGCAGCTTGTTTTGGGATTTCTGCAGCAACCTTATAGCATAGCTCTGGTTATTTTAAAACCTTAATTCATTGATTATTGTGTGGCCTGTCACCTCCCACATATTATCAAAGTGTTTCTTATGAACTCATACCATCTCTAAAAGAGAAGTTGCGCAAGAAACCAGAACCCCAGATGAAGTCCCCTTCCCCCGACCCTTTAAACAGGAGTCCTCCTTGCCACAGTGATGTTATATTTGCTTCCAGAGTTGGCAGAGAGTGAATTTCTATCTTTCTTGACACATTGTGCTGATTATTTCAAAGTCTTTAAAAGGAGATGTTATTATTTATGTCAGGTTTTCAGCACAGTTCCACCAGGCACTGCTTGTTGAGTTTTGCCTCTGTCTTGATGTTTTAATTCACTGCTGGCAGAGATGCATTCCCAGGCAGCCTGCAAGTTGAAAGACTGACCTCAGCCTGAATGCTGCTGCTAATCAGACTGCCTGGTTTGGTTCAGCATTTTAATTTATTCCATTTATTTATTTATATGTTTGTTTATGTTTTTTCCCTGCTTAGAAGTTAACTATGGCTGAGTCTTACTATCTCCACAGCTTAGTAAGTAAACATTTGAGCAACTGATGCCTAGACGTATAAAATAAACAGCTTTTTCCTCCTCCAGAGCCTCCTTTGTTGTTTGGAATCCATTTAGGCCTTCTATTACTCTGAGGCAAATAAAATATAACATTAGTAGATAACATTAATTGAATATTTAGTAAGTTCTAAATGAATCACATGCAAAAAAATCATTTAATTCTTATAAAAGTCTTATGAGCTAGATCCTAATTTCACAGTTGAAGAAGCTAAGGCTTAGAAAAGCTAAATAAGGCTTTGAATGAATATAAAGGATTCCTAGGTGCACATCTATGAACAACAACACTGTTATTTCTCAGGCCGCATACTCTGAGGTAAATTAGTCCATCACAGCCTTAGAAAAAATCATAAACCTCTTATTTTGACTGTATTCTTAGAATTGTAGCCACTTCAGACTGGAGCGAAGCACTAACAGCTCTAGGAATGTTCTGAGGGTCTCCTGTGCTCGTGCTCTGTTGAGAAACCATATGGTCCTTCCACTTCCTTTCTCTTTTGTTATTGCTGGTGCACCTCTGCCTACCATGCTTGCTGTGATTCCTTTCTAGTTCTCTATTCCAGAATTATGAGTACTGAATCTAGGAGTATCTATTCTGCCAGCAGTGGTGCATGTTAGACTTGGAGAGTCAGAGCCCTGAGCAGTGCCCAATTTGAACTGATATAAGAACAGGCAGTATAAAGTAGATCAAAATGGATGGAGGTGTCAGTAGAAATCTAATAGTAGTAGTAGATGAGTGATTGACAAGGCCAACGCTGTAGAGAAATAAGCTGGAGGAGCCATCGCCAAATATCAGGGAATCAAAGCTGGATCACTGAAGAACCCCGCTATCTCAAATGTCCTCATTGAAAGTCCTCATTTGCCAGTCAGACGCGTCCCAGACTCAGAGGATGTACACAGACAACCATCTTGGAACCTAAAGTTCTTAATGTTTTCCTTTTTTGATAGAGTACACCCTGGTGCATAGCAGATACTCAATAAATATTAGTTGGAAGAAAGTGCACACCTTCTGGAATAAAAGTACTGATTTATTAAAATTAAGGGTTGTTAAGTCAGACTGAGAGAATGAATTGCCAGAACAAGCTCACTTGCTTTTCAACCATTTTGAGTTTAGAGCTGCTTCCTCTTTTTGGCATTTCACTGATATTTATGGCTGGCTGGAAAAGATTTATTGGTTTAGAAGGAGAAGACATGCACACCTCTGCACATGGAGGTATGTAAGGCTTCCCTAGACATCAAATAACTCTAATGATGGTTTGATGAGTTAAGGGTAAGTGAATCAGAAATTTATTGGTTCAGTTTCCTCTGTAATACACATGGGTTTACAAATTCTTGGAAGAGCTCAATTTGAAGATAGCGAGTTAAAAAATACAAAGCAAAACTTTGCCAAATTATCGTACAATCATTTTCTCCCAATCCAAGCTGAGGATGTCTATAAAACAAATGGTCAGTATATTCATTTCAAGCTTGGTTTAATGTAAAAATAGTTAGACTGACTTATTGGCTCTGATTTCATAAAAAGGAGTGAAGGGAATAATAGCTAATATTTATTCAGGACTTCAGTATTGGTCAGGTGCACTTCTAGGTGCTTGATGTAGATTACCACATTTAATTCTCACAACAGACTTGTAAAGCAGGTAATATTATTATTAGCATTTTATGAATTAGACTACTGAAGCACAGAGAGATTAAAGAATGTCTCAGTTCAAACAGCTAATAATTGAAAAGCCCAGGATTCAAACACAGACAGTCTAACAGCTATATACTTTTTAAGTCTTTGAACTGAATATCCCCTGAGGTCCCTTCCAGTTGGACATTCTTTGTCTATTCTCTTTCATAATGCTGATAAAGACATTGGAACCATATCTCCATTTGTGGAAGATCAGGACAGAAAAGG
The DNA here is from genome assembly GCF_021234165.1 of Pteronotus mesoamericanus. Taxonomy (NCBI): domain Eukaryota; kingdom Metazoa; phylum Chordata; class Mammalia; order Chiroptera; family Mormoopidae; genus Pteronotus; species Pteronotus mesoamericanus. The sequence goes on along the minus strand of NW_026555245.1, from coordinate 23,811,713 downwards.
TAGACAATTAAATAAATTTAACTCTTAATTAATATTCAGAAAGCCAAAATGAAGAATCCATGGGTTTATGGAATGCATGCTAATTTGAAAGATGGGTCTGGATAATCTACACTGACATTGAGCAATGTCTTCCAGGTTCTCCAAACACCAGTGGTAAGAGTATGGCTTATTGATATGTCCCACTGGTCTCTGAATGTGAGTCAAACAGGAGGTTTAATGCCAGTTTGACTTAGCTGGTCTGGAATGGTGTGATGTTCCTATTAAAATGCTCTGATTTTTATAAAGGACCAACTAGTTACACTAATGTCATGTTTGACTTTTGTTACCCTGACACATAGGTTATAAGTAAAGTATACTTAATGTTTGATCTTCATCTGGGGTTGTGGTATCCAGGGTTAAGAGAAAAATATAGTACCCAAAGGATAACAAAAATTATAGAAAATGATAAAAAATAATGGATAATTTAACTAAATTCTGATAGAGCCATCAAATAAAATCTTTTTGCATATTAATAATGCTGGTAAACTCATCTTTCTCAAAGTATGAGAATGTTTATGATAAAGATGTGAAAATAGAATAAAATATTCACCATAATTATGACTATAGCAATCTAAAAGAAACAAATAAATCAAGAATGAAGACAAAAATGGGAAGGAACTCACTAAAATATTAATTGTATCACTACATGGGAAAATTATACTTTTTTTCTTTTAAGGACTTTCATTTTTCAAATGTCTTATAATGAGCATGTATTTTTATTATTTTAAAATAAAAATCCAATGTAAAATTCCATAAAAATTTTTAGAAGCTCCCTGAAATCTTTACCAAAATCTTTACTAATATATACAACCCTTGTAAAAGCTCTAATGGTGGCAAAACATCCAGCAGAAGAAATATATAAATGGCAAAACATCCAGCAGAAGAAATATATAAATGGCAGTATAAAATATATGAAAAGAATAGTACATTATGAATCAGATGACATGGCATCTTGGATTTCTATTCACTAGCCCTATAACCTTGCAAAATCATTTAACCTCTAAGCCTCAATTTCTTCATCAGTAGAGATAATAGTATTTTCCTTGTATACCACTGAGAATTGCTGAGAAGACTGAATGTGTACAGAAATGCTCTGGGAAACTTAAAGCACCATACAATAGACCCTATTCTTATTACAGAGTAATATTTAACTGTTTCATCCTCTGTGAATAATGGAAGAATTTCTATTTATGTTTTCCTTAACTCTGAATATTTACTCTTCCAAGTTCCCTTTACCGTCAGTGGACAGTTTTATCTTCGAGTGCAATAAATGAGGTCAGAATCTGCCAGGTTCTAACATGAGTGGTGATATATTGGAAAGTGGAGCTCATGGGACGAGTGACTGAAGGAGCCTCAGTGTACCCAGCATCTCCATTGAAATTTCTGGTCAGATCATGGAGAAAACATTATGACTATTGAGAAAAACAGACAGAGAAGATCCTCAGAGGCAGAATGAGCCACTCGGGAAACAGATTAGACAGAATGTCTGGAAAAGGGGATCATTACGTTAGAGAACGAACGCCTTCTTCCCTCTCTTGTGCAAACCTGCCTTTACAACTAACCACTCTGAAAACAAATCCGCACAGTGCAATGTAGTCAGTGCGATAGTGGCAAATGCAAAGGGCTTTAGGAACACGGAGAAGGATGGGGCTCACCGTACCTGTAGAGTTGAAGAAGTCGGTGATAATGGAGAGAGCTGGACTGTGCTGAATGTTGTATGGAGAAAGAGGAAAAGCATTACAGAAAGCAAAGAAGAATGACAGGGAAGCACAGGACTGTCATTACGACGACCTGAGGGTCTCTATGTTTGTAGCTAATTGGGAAAGAAGTGGGAGATGAGGCCAGGTAATAGATGGTGCCAGTGTGGAGAGCCTTATTCACCTTTATAACAAGTTTATACTTCAGTTTAATGATAATGGTAACACATTTAATGTTTTAGAGAATTAGCATTGCACTAGCAGCAAGGCAGTGAATGGATGAGACAGGGATTTTCTGGTCGGCAGAGGCCAGATAGCAAGCTACTTTATGGTAAGGCAATCGTAGAGTGGGTGAAATGAATTTAAAAGATGACTTGGAGGAAAATAGAATTAGCTCATCTCTATAGATCATGACTATGTGCCAGGCATTGTGTGATGTACCTTATGTAGGGTATCTTACTTTATCCCTAAAATATTATGAAGTAGGTATCAATTTGATGGCTATTTTACAGATGAGGAAAATGAGGATAGAGATTATATTTAACTTGTCAGAGGACACAGAATGCTGGAAGTTAGGCATGAATCCAGGCTGCCTATTTTGGGCATGGAGCTGATCTGCTTGATAAAGGTTTTGAGAAAATGGAAGAGGTACAGGTGAATTTCCCATGGTTTCAGACTGGGATAGTGTGTGGATAGAAAATAAATAATAGAGAATATAAAAGAGAACGTGTTTGAACAGACTGAGAATATGACCAATATTGGAATTGTTGAGTATGAGATAGCTAAGTAGAGATTCCATGAAGCAAGTGGAAATACTCACTTATTGTCAAGGAAAGAGGCCTGGGTTAGATATAAATGTTTAATTAATTGGGAATTTAAACTGCTACTAAAAGAAAATGTCCATAAAAAGTCAATTGTATTAATTGAGAGAAAGAAAATAAGGGAGAGAGAAGAAAAGGGAGAGGGAAAAACATGAGGAGGGAGGCAGAAAGGGAGGAAAGAAGGAAGGAAGGAGGAAAGGAAGAAGAAAGGAAGGGAGGGAGGGAAGGAGGGAGAAAGGAAGGAAGGAAGGAGGGGAGAGGAGGGGAGGGAAGGGAAAAGGAGAGGAGGGAAGGGGAGGGGAGGGGAGGGAATGGAAGGGAAGGGAAGGGAAGGGAAGGGAAGGGAAGGGAAGGGAAGGGAAAGGAAAGGAAGGGAAGGGAAGGGGAGGAAGGGAAAGGAAGAAGGAATCTGTAGGAAGAGTGCCAGACCACCAAACTCGAAGAAGCAGAACACCTATAGCATGCACTTGACAAGTTACATTGAGAACTATTGGACTCCAGGGACATAGTTTTTGTTTGCTTGTTTTTGTTTTCTTGAGTCAGAAACGAGGCCTAATGAAATGCAGGCTCTATTGTGCGTCTTGCAGGGTGATCTGAGGTTGACAAAGAAGATGTCTTGCTAACCTCTATGCCTAGGGTAGCCTCCAAAACCCTGAGATATTTGTTGTGATCCATTATTTTCACCCACACAAAAGAACACTGCAGTTCCATTTGAACTCTGTATTTGATCGGTTAATGAAAAAAACCCAGTGTTTATTCTGAGGCGCAGCTGAAGCCACATCTTGACTTATTGACTGTTCTGGCTTTGGTGGAGCAAATTTCATACCATCTTGAGGCAGTCAGAATATGCTTCTCTGAGAACAGTTATCTACCCCTCCCAAATTTCTCTCTATTGATTCTTTAAAAAAAAACCCCACAATATCTAAAATGAAACAATCAAACCAGTGCTCATTTACATGGGCGAATTATTTTAAACCCCATGCACTCTGAGTAATATTCTCCTGCGTGAGAGCTATTAATCCTTTCTGAATTTTAACAAACCCAAAGAGCCTCTCCATCAACTTCCTGTGAGAAGGGCTGGTGAGGGCCACCTTTTATGAACTTTAATTTTATAATATGGTTCTTCAGTTCAAATGGACTTTTGACCTAGCTAATTTAATTATCTTTGTTGATAGCTGCAGAGCTATAAATAAACTTAGCCAATGTGCTTGTTAGGTTTACTTTCCAAACAACATTTTGGATGACCCTCCAAGGCAAACTTTCCCTTTGTTTCTACAAGGGTATGCTGTTTTTCATCATAACCAACATAAGAGGACAATGTGAAGTGTTTGTTATGATAAGAGTATGAGGCACCGAAGTGCTTTCAGTCCTTACAACCATGCTCCCACCGGGATCATCCTGGGCTGTCTCCATAACCGCTTGGCAAGTGGAAAAATATACATAGTTAAATAAACCAAAACATTTATTGGATTGGTAAAAAAGTTCATTTGGTTTTTTTCCATAAGATGGTTTTAGTAGGGCTTAGTTGTCTTTAATATCATTTGAAATAATTTTGTTATATTGTACTATGACCGCTGTCATATCAGCTGCATGAAAAAAATAATTTCAGAGTTGGTGAATTTTTGTGTAGCCATTTTAATTTTTAAGATAGAAGAAAATAAGCAACATTTCTGGCATAGATGTTTTATTATTTCAAAGAAGGTAAAAGTGCAACTGAAACACAAAAAAAGATTCATGCGATGTATGGAGAAGATGCTGTGACTGATTGAAGGTGCTAAAAGTGTTTTGCAATGTTTTGTACTGGAGATTTCTCACTGGACGATGCTCCACAGTTGGGTAGATCAGTTGAAGTTGATAGCAATCAAACAGACATTAATTGAGGACAATTAACAATACACCATGTGGGAGATAACCAACATACTCAAAATATACAAATCAATAAAGTTATTGGTGAAAATGTAAATTGTGTATTATTTTATGGGAAAAAAACATAGAGACTTTTTGGCCAATCCAATAGTTTGTTGTACCTCCCTGCTCCATCTGACTGATCCTTTTCCTAACTGAGGGAGGGGAGCAAAGACATACAAAATGTCCTGGAGTAGAAAGGTCCTTGTTAAGACAGGGTTACCAAAGTGTCTGGGAAGAGTAAGTTGCCTTCCTCCCTGTTGTCTCCTCTGGAGGCAGGTTGAGTCACTGGAGCTTCTGGAGTATGGGAGATATTTAGGGGAAATGGCCAAGTTTCAGTGCCTGTCAGAAGGAGCAAAAATGAATACCCAAGATCTTTGCATTTCTTGAGGGCTTTTGTTTGTTTGGTTTTGTTTGTATGTATATGTATTTTGTTTTGTTTAACTTCCTTACAAATGAAGAAATCATGACATTAGGTCATCATGGATCTTTGCAAGGCCTCGCTTGTTTTCCCTTTCTCTTCCTTCTCCCTCCCTCCCTTCCCTCTCTCCTCTCCCTCCTTCCTTCCTTCCGTCCTTTCTTCCTTCCTTCCCTCCCTCCTTCCTACCCCGCTTGCATCCTCAACCCCTGTTTCCATTTCCCATGTCATCAACAAATAGACAACTAACATCATGCTATTCTAGCATGTTTGATATGTATTCTTTCGTTTAAATGCTTTTTTATAAAATATGAGAGTTATGTGTATTTTTAATGGATACAAATGGAGTTAGACTCTAAATCTCATTGTTACTTCCTTGATTCACTCAGCACTGTTTTTAAAGATCTCAGTATGTTGCAGTGTGTACAGTTACCTGGTTGCTTCGAAGTACTCCATCACATTCCATAGGGAAATTCCCCATTTTTTTTAACCAGTCCTCAGCTATATACATCTTGGTTGCCCCCAACTCCCCACCATCTAAACACACACGCACACACACACATACACACACACACTGCCACACTTAAATGTCCTTATGCACATCTGCCTGCTTTTCCTCTCTGGTACATGCGCAGGAAATGGGTGGCTGGTTCATAAAGAATACTACCTGGCTGCTGATTCATTTTGGCTAGAGTTCCAGAAGGACTTCATCAGGTTGCATCCCACTGCCAGTCCATGAATATGCTTCTCTGAGAACAGAGAAGCTTCCAGCAATGCTTGACAATGTTCAGAATAGTAAATTTAGTAAACCTAATTACTGATGAATTAGAGCACCTCTTCACAGGCTTGCTAGCCTTTTGGGTTTTCTTTCTTGTGAATGTCCTGCGTATGTCTTTTGTACATTTTTCCATTTAGTTCTTGTCTTTTTCTTGTTGATTTTTAAGGAGCGTTTACTTATTTGTTTGTATGTATTATATGTAAGTTCCTTATAAACTTTTGATATTATAGATAACTTCTTCAACTCTATTACTTTCAAATTTATTTTGTCCCTGCTGTTCTTCATTGATTAGATATCTTTAATTTTAGTTTGATAAAATGAATCTTTTTTTTTTCGTTTTAAAAATCTTCCTACTTTATCTTCTATGATCTTTATAATATTGTTTTTCACATTTAGGTCATAATCCTAAATCCTTAATCTTGGAATCCTGGAGTCTTGTGCTTAGTTTGTAAATATATGTCAATCATCTATCTGTATCTATATCTATCATCTTTTGGGAGAGATTGCCAGTTTTCTGAATAATCTCTCTTTTCCCTTAGGTTTGTGGTACAACTCAATCAGGTATTGTATTTCTCTATATATGTACTTTTATTATTGGGTTTTCTATTCTGTTCCAGAAATCTATTTGCTTGTCCTTGCACCAATGCATGAACAATTTTTACTACTAAGACTTAGTAATTTTTTTTTAGTCATTGAAAGGGCAAGTCTCCCTTCCGCTTCACCTTTTCGAAGATTACTTTTTCCCTTTTTATACACATTTAAAATAACTTAATTAGATTGTTCAAAAACTATCAAGCTGAAGTGTCTTTGAAATTACACATAACTTACAAATTTATCATAATAAATAAATCTGTTCCCTTCAGGGGTATGCAATAATTTTTTAAAGTCACTTCTTCTGTGTTCTTTAATAGGGGTGCATTTCCCCTCTCCTCCACTGAGAGCCTGTGTACCGTTTCTTAAGTCAATTTATAAAACCTTCAAGGGCTTTCTTTCCCTATTTTGTCTGGTATCCTATTTTTGGTTATATTTTCTGCTTGTCTTGATTCAGTGTCTGCCCCTGCTTTTCCCTGGGTTTAAGCTTATGTCTAAAAAAATTACTCATCAGCATTTCCCTTCATAGAAAGGCAAGTATTTTCTTTATCTCGTGGATCTAAAATACACTGAAATCCCAAATATGGCTGAGGCTGAAACTTTCATATCTGTGTCTAGTCCAGAATTTATAACAACAACATTTTTATCATTAGAGAGAGTTGAAATTTTTTAGAGAGTTCAAAATGCTTTGCAAATCTCACCCCCTTAAGTTCCCCCATTTCTAAGAGATAAGGACACATGTGGTATGGGTAAGATTCTGTTTTACCTCAGTCATCCAAGGCCCAATCTTGGCCTCATTTGACGCGCAGTCAGTGAGACTCACAGATGAGCCCCTTAGCAGTGAAGACGACTCCCTAACTAGTACAATCAACCTATTCACATACTTGGAGACAGGCTCAGTGCATAGGAACTAAGGGGTCAAGGCCAGACCAAAGGTTCTCTGAGGAAATTCTTTGCTTTACCTGTATTTGTTTCAGCTTTGCCTCCCACTCTTTTTCCAGCCAACTCCTTTCCCCTTCACTTTTTGTCCAAATCCAGGTATAGAAAAAAGCAGTCAAAGTTAATCCAAAGCAAACTACCAAATATATTTTATAAGCTTCAATGTACCACTTAAAATGCCAGACTATTAAACACCAGACATGGAGTGCATTCTCAAGGGCAATGACCATAGGTGGAATGTTTTCATTAGCTGTTAGCCAACAATCTGTGATTCCCATGCCTGTAAGTATTGTTTTATTCTCTTGGGAAAAATGAAAGTTCTTTTCCTCCTCCTCCTCTTCCCTCATCCCTCTTCTCTCTTCCCCTCTTTTTTGTTCATAAGACACCTTTCTAAAATGAACCAAAGTAAGCAAAATAACGTTGTAAAAGCATAAATACATATTATGACCTTTTAATGTTATCAGTAATATCCAAAGACATTGATAAAAGAGAAGAGAGAAAAATACATCTTCAAATTATGCACAAATAAATTTGGAAATGAATTAAATGAAATATAATAAAACAAATGCATTAGTTTTATTTTTTTTAGGAATTAAATAAAGACATGGACTTGGTCAAGGAACATATAGCAAGGACTCATAGACAAAACCAAAGGGGAAGAGCTGAGGGAGGGAGGGAGGAAGGGGGCAAGGGAAAGTGGTGGGGGGGAGGCAGAGACAAATGTATTTAAAAAAATAAATTAAAATAAAATTAAAAAAAAACTCGAAAAAGAAGACATGGACTTGGTTGGGATAAATTTAAATTAAAAAAAGATTATTTTCACAAATGCTTTTGTGATATTTACTCCAAAAGATGAAAATAAATATATTTTGATCTCTTGGACCAAAAATCAAACTACAAAGATAATAATTCTTCTCCATACAAGATTGCTACTCATTCCACATTCTACTATATACATATTTACCTCAGTGTAGCTTTTCCAGGTTTATAATAATTTAGCTTTATATGTTCTCTAATCTCAAACCACTTGATTTGGGGAGAAGAAAAGAGGATGAAGTAGATGAGATTTCTGCAATGTACACTTTAAAGATATGAAAGCGTTGAGAATGATTTTACTTTTAGAATTCATTCCAAGTGCCTGCTTGTACTCATATAGTGGGGACTGAACCTTTTGGGGAAGGTGCAGGTGGACAATTAGTCCAATTTTGCAAAGTTTGACATTATGATGAACAGAGCAGATATTATGAGCAACCCTATCTGTGAGCACAGCATTTGAGAGATAAAAGTGAAATCATTAAATAAAGATTACAACAATCTACTTCTCTCTCAGGTACACAAGTGACTCTGTGCCCTTGGGATGGGTTATAGGAGCCCAGAGAAAAGAGTCAATAGTTTAAAATCATAAATGAGAAAAGGTATCAAAATTGGAGAAAAATTACAAAAAAAACATTTTAGTTTATGTACAGATTACGGTTCAAATATGGAAAGGAGTTATTCCACTCTATTACTTGCTTTAAGAAATGTCGAAGAGCCTGAGGAGTAATCTGAGGAGTAGACTCTAAGTAGAGGTTCCAAGAGAAGATCTGAAAGTGACAGTGCAGAAATAGCCAATCGCCCACTGATGGAGCTGATGCTGCTGCCCCAACAGGGAAGATAAGGAATGATCAAGAAGTGAGGAACCAGGAAGCTATTACCTTAACTGTGGGCTCTTGCTTACACTTCTGCCACCATTGGAGGATTAAGAAGCTCCTGCCAAAACTACTGGCTCCAGAACCAAATCATCGCCACAAGCCAAGCCAATACAATGGATCCCACCAAACAACAACACCCACAGAATTATGAACTGGATACTTAGAACCTTTTTTTCTGCTTTGGCTGAAAAGCAAAATGCTTCCATGCCTCTGCCCACTAGCAAAAGTGTCCCATCTCACTTTTGCCTGCCATGTGTCTCCTGGGTACACCTGCTTGGTGGGACCCAAGTACTTTCAGAATCTAAGCTGTAAGCAGTCATGTAAAAAGGCATAATACAAAGGGATTAGAACAGAGTTGAATGAGTCAATATCTACCAAATCCCACACTATATATATGTCCTGCTACCAAGCAAAACAAATTTATAAGCATGCAATAACAACCTTTGTAGCAAGAAAATGTAAAGTTACCAGTGGACAGAAAGGGTGGTAGGAAATTAGTTGTAGTCCAATTTCTATAAGTTTTAGATGTGTAAAATATCACTGGATTATTCTTTATTTAATATGTATTATTTCAGTTGAAGTAAAAATATTTTCAAAGACTTCCATCAATTCACTCACTACTTTAATTCCCTTACCTTATTTTTCTCTCAAGTTCTCATATTTTTCATCTGTAATTCCCCTATCATCAGAGTTGTCAGAAACCTAACTGTCAAAGTTGGAGAGGACATATTCAATAAGGATAGTTTTTATTAGTATAGACCTTTACACTTCTAGCTGACATTGTCCTGAAATCTCCATCTTTGTGCTTTCCCTTTCCTAGCACATTGTATAGGACTTTTCTCCTAATCAGTTAGAGATACCCAGATTGTTTCAAAACCTATTTTTAAAAATAAAAATGAGGATCTAATTATAGAAAGACACACAGGCCACTCACCCATGGCTTGAGAGACTAAAGTAGGGCAAACTGTGCTGGAGGTTGAAGAGGGCGTGTGACCTCTGAGGAGATCTGGCCTGACAAGGGTAGAGTGAGGCATTTGGAAAGGAGTTGAGGTCAACATTGCCCAGCTCCCAGTGTGGCCTATGCAGACAACTGGTTGGGAGCTGAGCTGCAGACAAATGCTCCTGATGACTGCAGAACTCATTACTGTTTCAGGGAGTCCAACTCATCACCTGAGTAGCAGTTATTTATTCAAACAACTTTTAAAAAATTACTTTTTATTCCTTTTTATGAATCCTCACTGAAAGATATGTTTATTGACGGGGATTTGCGGGGGGCGGGGGGGACGGTGGTGGTGGTGGTGGTGAGAGATACATCAATCGGTTACCTCTCACACGTGTCCCACAAAGGGATCAAACCCACGACTTAGGTATGTGTCCTGAGCGGGAAATTGAACTCACAACCTTTTGGTGTATGGAAGGATGCTCCAACTAACTGGGCCACTTGCACCTGACCAGGTCCTGAGCAGCAGTTTATATTGACACTGAGGTGAAGGTCTTTCTCAGGTCACAAGAAAGAAGCTCATCAATGCCACAAGACTTTACTAAGTTCCATGTAAACTGCCCTTTGAGTACGCTATGCTCATTTTAAAAAGCCCAAAACACCCGTAACAAGCCCTGGATAATAGAGTATGTAGGTGGACTTGATGATCAGGAAAGACTTGCACAAGAAAAATCTTAGTAGTACCCGGGTGGCCCTGGACATTGGTGACAGACTTACTTATTACACAGAATATGAGGGGTATTCATATACAAAATCCCCTTTGGCCATCACAGTATTCACAGGCAGAATGCATACATGTTATCTTCATCTAATAGATAAATAAATAGAGCTCAGAGGTAATGACAAAACATGAAATAGAATCAAGTTTTCTTACTCCAATCTCTGTGTTTTCTCACTGCATTGACTCTGTTGATTTATATCCTTTTTTAGAGGAAAAAGAGCAAAGAAAACTGTGTCACAAAGTTTAATTTTGTCAAAAGTGTTTTTTTTAATTGCAATAGATTAAATTCAGTAAGTAAATTACTTTGTTAAAAGGAATAGAATTTTGGAAATTCAACTTGCGTTGAAATGTTCTGAAGCTATGTTATCATAAGAAAACAAATTTTTGTAAAAACATCAATGTCAAAGCAATAGCTGGTTTGGTCAGTTCAATTAAACCACCAGTTAATTACATAAGAAGAATGTTTAAAACTGGGAGCAGATACAGTCAAGGTAGTTATTTGATGTTATAAAATTAGATCAACAATCATTACATTTTTTTCACTTTTCAAATGATATTGGCACAGTGTAGGGAAATAAACCATGGACTTCTAGTATCCTATATTAATGTTTCTTGGTACATTATACATCATTTATTAAACTCTATATATTTCCACACCAAGGCTGAATTACCAATCTTGATTTTATTACCCTCTTCTTTACCTCCTGTGCTGGAAAATTGATTTGGATAATTTATTTGGTATCCATTTGTTTCTTCATTCATCCCACACAGTTTTAAGCACTTGCTATGTGACAGGTACTGCATGACTGTTATAATAAAAATTTAATGGCATTTCTGCATGAGAGAGAACTTGTTACAGATGGAACTGTGATTGAGACAGAGCAGATTTGGTGTTTCTTTCTAGCTCTACACTGAAGTCCTCAGAAAACCCAGAAGAGAGTACATTAACAAAGATATTATTGGGGACACTGACTATGATAGTTAGAAAAGATCTCTGGTTGAGAAAAGACAGTATTTTATCATGATTAAGATACTAGGATCTGAAAAACTGGAAACTCAAATGTCCTTCAGTATGGATGAATGGATAAACATATGACGGCACATCCATGGAATGGGATAGTGTTTGTCAATAAACAGGGATGAACTGCTAATTCTGACAACAACATGAATGAATCTCAGTGCATTGTGCTAAATGAAAGAAGCCAGACTCAAAAGACTGCATGCTTTATGATTCCGTTCACATATAATTCTGGAAAAGTGAAAACTGTAAAAGAAGGAGACAGATCAGCGGTTTCCAGGAGCTGGGTAAGGAAGGGGTTGTCAGTAAAGGACATGAAGGAATTTGAGGTGATGAAGCTGTTCTATATCTTGAGTATGGTAGTTATGTGATTGTGTGCATGTGCCAAAATTCACTAAAAACTATACACTTAAAAGGATGATGTTTACTGTATATAAAAATACTAAGACATGGTATTTGACTCTGGAGTTTGATTTGTTTGATTTAATTCTACCTCTGCAATTTGTTGTTTGAATACATGGGGTAAATCACTTTGCTTCTTCATGTTTATTTTGAACTCATTTATATGTATCATAATAGTGTTGACCTCATTGAGTAGTCATGAGAGTTAAGTGAAGTAGCCTATGTGAATTGTCTGCTATAGTGTCTACTTGGATTTACTTTCAGGAAAGAGAAAATCATGAATTTATGGAAACTGCAGCAAATTCTTACCACTGCTGCCTCTTTTGTCATATCGGTGGTCCCTCCAGTGTTTCCTCACATTCTTACATGTTTTCCAGAACCTCAGTTTCTGTCTTGGCTTCCCCATTTGCACCCCAGCACCAGTATGGCTACCTTGGGCATACCACCATCCAATCTTCTACTTTGCCATTCACTAGTGCTTAGAATAGCTGGTTCCATGACACATTTTCTCTTAATGGCAGCCACACACTGTGCTCATCAAGGCTGGAAAGAAAGAGATGACAGCACATAATTCAATCGTCTCTTACTGATGATTTATTCATGATGACTTTTTTCGACTTTTTTCTTATCCAAAATATCAAAAAATGTCATTTACAAACAAAAATAAGAAATGCTTGCAATAATACATGCAACTTCTTTCTTCTAATTTATTTCAAAGCATTACATTGTTACATTGCAAAAACTCCTCTAAGTAGCATTATTTGGTACTGCAAAGAGTTTCGTTAGTTTGGAGGTCAAGAAAAAAATGGAAATTACTTTCTTCCAATATCAAGGCTAATGGTGGGGAACCATTGTATGGATCTTCTAAAACAATGGATAGTACCCAAATTCTCTGCATGGTACAGTGCTTCATTTTAAAAAGCATTATCATTTCTTTTTCCAACAGATTGCTTTTTTAATTATATTTTGCTTTGTCATTGCCATTATTTTGCATTTTCTTAGAACTCAACAAAGACGGTGGGGGTAAGGGGTAACAAAGTGACCTAGAGCTACCTTTAATTCATATTCTATAAGTCAGAAACTCCAATGTACAACTTTATTTCTGCAACTTGGTGCCCAAACTAAAAAGAAATTCATTCCTACCTTAAGCCTTGGTAGGTTTGCCCGAAATGCAAATTATTCTGGAGAAATAACATATTCAACCTTTCAGTCATTTACATTTTAGGTAGAACAAGTTTATGAGATAATCTGTTGGTGGAGGTGAGAATAGGGAAGAGAAGCAAATGAAAGCGTTGGGCTAATATAGAAAGTAGGAGAGATAAACTTCTAAGGTGGTAACGATACAAAAAGAAGAAACTGAGGTTACTAAAGACCAACTTTTCTTATAGTTTAAACCCATGGATTAAAAAGTGACTTGCTTTGTAAATGTATTCAAAAGCTGTTTGTGAATTGAAATGTTTATGAATTTTTCCTACATAATTAAATAGTATCCCTTCTAATCATGATACAAAAGCAAGGTTCTGGCTTCCAATTAGTCACATAATCACATTTGATGCAATATAGCCTTACTTGAGACTTTCTGGAGAGTACTCACACAAATATACATAGACACATACCTCTTGCACAGACTATTTTACCTCTTTTATATATAGAACAAAGTTTAATTCCACTTATTATCTGTATCTTGTACATTTGAGTCTAGCATTTGAGTTAACTGTTAGTAGATAATACAATAGGAACCCTGGCCACTGCGGCTCAGTTGGTTGGAGCATCAGTCCAAGGTCAAGAGTTAGATTCCCAGTCAGGGCACATGCCTAGGTTGCAGGTTTGGTCCCGATTTGGGGCACATACAAGAAGCATCTGATCAATGCTTCTCTCTCACATCGATGTTTCTCTTCCTCTCTCTCTCCCTCCATTCTTCCCTCTCTAAAAGATCAATAAGCAAGTCCTAGAGTGAGGATAAAAAAAAGGAATACACACAGATAACAGTGTGATTTTGCCACCACATACCTCACTTTTATTTCAATTATATGCCAAGAGGTCCTTTATCTTTGGAAAATTGTTTTCAGCAAAAACATTTTTATGGCTTGCTCAGCAACTGTAAATAATTTGTGAGACATTTACCTGTAAGTATAGTGTAATTTCTATGTTAGTCTCCAAAGAAGGCCAACAACATTTTTTTCTTCCTCATACAGTCTACCCATCAAGAGCTAGAGCATATTTTTCTTCTTCCTCTTGAGTTTTGATGGACAGTCTGACTTGTTGTGACCAAGGGAGTGTGGTAAAAGTAATATTTGTGACTTCTGAGGTCAGATCTTAAGAAGATTGACAGCTCCTGCTTCCTCTTCTTAGAAACCAACTGCCAGGAAAAAGTTCAGGTTACCATTTAAGAGATCACCCTGCCGTATGTAGCTGGGCACATGGAGAGGCCACATGGACTGTATAGTTGTGTGAATCTTAGTAAATGACCGTAATTAACCTTACATGAAACAAAAGAGCCACCTAGCTATACTTATTCAACTCACAGAATCAATAATAAATTGTTGTGGTTTTCAGTCACTAAGTTTGGGAGTGTTTTTTTTTTATGCAGTAAGATGATAGGTTTCACATGTATCATCTCCAACAAGTATTAAAAAGAAGAAAGCCAAATAAATATGCATGTCAATAATTAAGAATGCATGCAAATTCATAAGTAATTCTCTTCATTATCAATAACCTTGTAACAAAAAAATTTAATTTAAATTAATCTTTCAATTTAAATTAAGCCATCATAATCAATAATTTTTTATTTAGCAATCAGCCTCCACATCCATTAGGTTTGGCAAATCTCCTTTCTATATGGTATCTCATTCTTCTAATATAAGCTGAAGGCAGTAGTAAAATCAGAAATGCATGTAATTGAAAAGTACATCCATCTATTCATTCATGTTATTTTCTCTGATCCACATTTTAAAAAATTTATGAGCTTGTTTGGAAAATGTGGGAAAAAATCAATAGAGTAATCGTGATTTATAAAGGTGAAGCCTTCACGTCATGAATATTTCAACAGGGAACTGTGGAAGCCATCAGATTTTACCTGCACATGTTCCTCTGTCTGATGGGATTAATTCATAAATGGACCAACACTCATTATTAATGAAGATGAGTGTTGGGTACATGAGAACAGCACGAGGGCCGCAAAACAAGTAGAAGTTTTGGGAGGCTAATGAGAGTTTTGGAAATAGCCTGGGTCAGAGGTGATTAAAGCCCATTGATGAGGAGAGGGCAAAAAGGAGAGGCCAAGATTCTCTGTATGACTTGCCGAGGGACATCAAAGTGAGTCCAATCCAGAAGTCTGCAGGAGAACCCAGCTAAAGCGTAAGGACTACATGAGATGCCTCTTTCAGAAACCACTTCAATGGGGAACCTCGTTATCTATATTTGCCTTGACTGTAGCTCAACTTCCCCAAGTACCCAATTGTTTTTAGGCTCTGCCACTTAGTACTGAGGGCTGTGGAGGCATTAATATATGAAATGGAGAAAGTAAAAGGCATTTTGTAGAGAAGAAACAAAGCTACCACATTCAAGAGGCTCACAGTCAAGCAATTAGTGATACAACGAGTGGCACAATAAACACCCATCGATCCCAGTAGAACAGGAGGCAGCACAAAGAACAAGGTAAATTAGAAGCAGATCAAAAGAGAAGCATATTCAATAAAGAGCTCAGGCCAAATGCTGCCAAGGCCAGCAGCACTGAAGTTTCAAATAACAAAGTTATGAGGGGCTGTCTGACCCACGCTGTGCACTGCCCTCCATAGAATCTTCAAAGGTGGCCCATGGTGATGTGATTTCATTCTCAAGTTATTGATTTCATTGAAGAAATCCAAAACTTTAAAAGAGTCATTGGGAAGGACATAGAAAGGGTCAGAAGTTAATTTAGCAGCAGGGGCAGTCACTGCGACTAACACATTTCCTTGCAGAGGAAATTAATCATGGATTTGAAGGCAGTCTTTTTACGGATCTGAAAAACAAAGTTTCTACAGGTGTTTGTGCCTCCATTAGTGAACTCTTCAACCTGGGGCTGCAAGCAGTCTGTTTGCATTGATGTCAAGTCAGCACAAAACTGCAATGGAGGTGGGAAAACATATAATTCTGGTGGAAAGGACAAAGGACATAATGAGAAGGTGTGTCAGAGGTGGAAGAACATGTATGGTGTGCACCAGCCTTCTTGATTCTAATTGGCTGCCCCTTGCTGGGGGAGAGAACTGGTGGTTTTCCTTACCTAGGAGACTGACCCGGAAGTCATGCACACTTAAGAGTCAGATGTGGATGGCAGAGATACTTATAAACCTTTCAGCCTGCACACATGGTCCTTAGTCTTTCCCTCACTTAGTATATGAGTCAGGTTATACGTATTGCATAGAGGAACATGTAACAAAATAAACGTGAGTGTTTATAAACTTTACGTGGTAAAAATGGAGTCTGTTTTATCCTCTCTTCTATTCCTGCTATTTAGCAAGTAGGTACTCAATAAATTTTTACTGAATGAATGCATGAAGTTCTTAGAAGTCTTCTAGAAAGATAAGGCACATTCATATTTTTCACTTAAAATTTCAGTTTTCCTCCTTGATTATACTCACTAACACATTCTTGCATAGTAAAATAAATGGATTTAGAGCCAGAGTGTTGCAGGGGAAAAAAAAAATCAGTGCAACACAACGGAAAACAAGGAGCCAAATGAGGATTTAGATTCTTATTTCTGGAGTTTCCCGAACTTGTTGCAGCCTTGAGAAGTTCACCCCTCTGCATTTAGTCTCCTCAGCAGAAAGGGAAGGGCAGTGAGGGGAGGGCTATTATGTTCAAAGTGCTTTCCAGAGATAATATTCTATGAATGTATAAAAAGGTCTATTTTTAGACCATAATATGAGACTTCTTAGTAACTTCATGAGATGAAAGAATCATAACATGAAAAATCTGAAGAATCATTTCAATTCAGGAAATAGAACAGGAAGAAAATATTTTCAAGGTTGTGGTTCAACACCATACCCTCAGGAAAATAAATGATTAAAATATGAAGGATTAAAGGTGTTTCCCATCATCTGTCAGGCCTATTTATTTATCTGGAAGCTGATCTGGGATTGCTTAACAGATCGATGTGAATTTGGAAGCTCCAATGGCAGTCTCTCCTTCTCCCTCCCCCCATAGCTCTGTTTGACTGTCACCTCTGTCTCTACCAGTCTTTCTCTTTTACACACACACACACACACACACACACACACACACCCACACCCACACACCTCCAGATCAGGAAAATTCCCAAAAGCAGCCTTCAAACAATCTAGGAAGTAAAAGCAACACAAAGCCTCTGAAATGCTTTCTGGCCTGGCTGCTAGTCAATGAACTTGAGGAAGAGCATCTTCCTTTCTCTCACTGTCCGTGCATTCAGCAGCAGGTTACGCTGATTTCACCCTAACAGTAAAGAGATTTGTGAATAAAAATATGTGATCTTTATGTCTGTTAACAATCCCATATTTTGTTATACATGTGCTATTGTATAATCTTTCACATACTAATCTGCTTATTGAATGATAACTTCTACCAAGTGAAGCTAAAATAGACTAAATGAAAACAAAACCTAATTCCTTCAAGTTTCCTCATTTTCCTCACCCTCACCCTTTTATCCCTTAATTGGCTGCTAAATTGTTGCAAATTATAGACATGGATGAAGAGTGAGCAAAATGTTCTCCAAAAAGCGGTGCTGGCACTTTAGAATATGCCATTTTAGACTTAGGTCGGTTACAACATTTGATTCACTGATAAAAAAGAAAAGATCCATGCTAGTTTTTCTCCCTTCATTAGTAAAATCCATTATAAGGTCTCCGGGAGGTAGATTATTTTTAGAATTAGTTTTTATTTTATTAGTCAGGTTGCAGAGTGTCACAACTGCACCAAAGCCAGTGGCACTTCACTGAGCCTATTAATATTGATATGAGCGCTCTGTGTTCTGTGCTGAGTGACACTGCTAACCTTCTGGGATAGCAAGGATTCTTCTTAAAGGGACCACACAATTTTTAAAAATAGATCCTCAGCTCTTTACTTCTGGGGTTTATAAGAAGGGCAAGTAGAATATCTGCATTCATTTTCTATGATTCAATGTATTCAACCAATGTTTCCTCAGCGCCAGCTTTGGGCTGACACTATATTAAGATGCTGAGACTACAAAGGAATTCCAATATGTGGGCCCCTCTTCACAGAGCTCTGTCTATTCAGGAGGGATTTCTCTAGCACCTAGTACCTCCAGGTGCCATGTTGGGAGCTGCAGAAGACTTCCAATGATTGTGGTATTGTCTCTATAGTCAAGGGACTTATTAACTAGTAGAGAAAAATAAAAGAATTATTTTCATTATAAAAGCCACACAGGATCAGTGAAATGATAGATTATGTCCATAGGGAGGAAGTCTTCAAGGACAGGTGATATTTAAACAGGGCTTGGAAGATGGGTAGATTTTAAAGGTTGGAGATTAGGGCTGCAAGCAGGGAGGAAAAGCCTAAGGAGATGTTCAAAGGGAAGATTATGAGTAAAGAGAAGGAAATCTAAGTAGCACGTGCTTAAAGAACAGCAAGTAGCTCTGTTTTAATAGAATATATGTTTGGGGACATGGTGAGAGATAGCAGAAATCAGAAAGTGGCCGTGTTGCTGAAACTGCAATGCCAGCTGGAGTTGTCTGAGCTAAATTTCCATAGAGTGGATATCTAGCCACTTTCCAAGCAAGGAATCAAATCCACTGATTTTAAAAATAGTTTTTGCTACAAAGTTTACATCAATCCTTCCATAGGGAGGCATCATGTTTTGGATAGTATTTTATTAAGTAATTTTGAGTCTTTTTTTCTTTTTTTGTAACTTGAACTCAGTTTGTCATCTCTGCTATAATCTATAAATTAAAATAATGCCAACGGGGAAAAGGTGGGACAACCGTAACTGAACAACAATAAATTTAAAAACAAAAATGCCTAGTAATAATGAAAGGAGTCAACATTTTATTTACCATAGAAGATAAGAGGATATTTTATAATCTATATTTAATGTACAAACAGAAATTTCTTAAAATGTAACTTCTTTCAGTGTTATCCTCAAGTATTACTGATACCACATTGTGTATCTACAACTGATATTTCAGAAAGAAGATTCTGAAAGATTTTTTCATAGCATGGGAGAAGAAAGTCTGAGGTCACCCATTTTAGTTGTTTGGGAATCAGTCTGGACCCAAGAAAAGACTTGGAAAACTTGGTGTTTTATCATAGCTTTTATCATACAATAGTTTACATTTCACTATGTTAAGTGTAAAATGCACAGAAAGGTTCACAGGTCTTTTGTTTTGTTTTTTTCCCAAAACTCTTTCTGAAAGATAGAATAAAGCACTTTGAGTATTCAGAACAAACATTACAGGAATCAGCAGAACTGAAACTAATATAATCATTATTGGAAATAGAATTCACTTAACTTGTTAAGTATAACACTGTGAAAGATGAGGAGATGTTTACAATTGACTCAGTTCTTATTCTTTCCTAAGCACTGGCTAAGAAGTAAGTTAGCAATAGTACTGATGCAATAGGCACATTCATCCAGTAACACTAAGCTAAGGGTCCTCCCAGTCTAATTGGGAGGACAAATATGTAAAGAAATAATTATAATATTAGTTGATAAATGACATAGGAGATTTTACATATATATGTATATGCGTATATATTATTAGAGGAAAACAGATGAAGGATGAACTGACTTGTTGCATGTCTGATTAACAAAATACCCTACTTCTACAAGATGACAGTATCTCTTGAGTGATTCGTTCAGGGGAATTAATAAAAAAAAAATTCACAGTATTTACACTGGGATAGAAGTCAACATCTAAGTCACATTCTCTAGCCTTCTTTGCTTGAGTGGTATCGCTCTACTGTACAGCACAAGGAAAGCCTCTTGTTTCCTTGAACTGTGAGTTCTCTGTTACGCTCTCTGAAGAAGCACTCAGCACTCTCCAACTCTTTGTCCAAGGTTTACGTGATTGTCACCAGAGACAAGGCCTTCGTTAGGCCTCCAGGTGAGTGCGTCACTTTGGTGACACTGCACAAGGGAACTCAAAGTACCCTGTCCTTGAATGAACTAGATATGCAAAAGCAAACAGAAGTCAGCAAGTATAAAAACTGAAGGATTGCATCCTGGCCAAAGTTAGGCAAAGAGAACAGCTAAGCCTGTGGGATCCCAGAGAAATGCAGAGCTGCCAGGGACATGGTCTTCATGGAATTTTATACATCCCCCAGTCTCCAGACCCTAAGGTGGAAGAGGGGATGGGGGGAGGCAAGTGGATGGACTGGCCTATCTACCATTTTCCCTTTCTTCTCACTTCCCTTCAGTGTCCCCCTATTTTTTTTTCCCTAACAGATTTCCAGACCAATCCAATTCACTCTGGGATGAGAAAACATACATACATATATGTTATATGTAATATAATATATAATTTATTTTCTCTATTCTTAATTATATCATTTACATTTCTAAAGTGAACTAAGAAATAACTTCGTCATTGTAGTATGTGAAAAACTTGGGGTTTTGTGACTTTATTTTAGTTTCTACTCTCTGATGAAAGTTGTGAAGTCCCAACTCAGAGATGGATTGAACCCCATGGGACTGGCTGATTATAGCAGAAAGTAAGCAATACTAAACAGAGTCATGATTATAAAAGAAAATGGTAAGCTAGAGAATTCCTTTTTCTCTTGCAAGCAAGTAATTATTTTTATATCTTTCTAACTGAGAAAGTGGTGTGTTTGTCTCTGATTCATTGGAAGGGAAGAAATATTAATAACACAACAGATGACAAATAGCATAGATTGAAACGTTCTGACATAAAGTTCATATAATGTAGATTTTATTTTTATGATGTAATTGTGAATTATACACTTTGTGCATTGCTAATTAGAGAGCTGAACAGATGGAGAAGGTTTAGCTTAAAGTGATGTGTCCATTAAAATAACCTGCACTGCCAAGAGTCTATTCATGTTCACGAGTATAGCAAATTTGTTCCATTAAAATATGATTGGAAGATAAGGACTTATTGTCACTGTGTTGGAGTGACCCACCTAACGAAGGGAGCGAGAACCCTCTGTAAATGTCAAATCCGCTTATTAGCCTCCTTTGCTTCTCAAAGGGTCTTAACTGAGCATTTTGGCTCCTGTGGAAATTCTGATGCTTGGCATTTCTATCTGTTTCCCTTTATTGAGACATCATTATAACAAAAATCAAACTAGCCAACTAAATAAAAATAGTATTTTACCTACTACTGTAAGTGTGTATCTTTTAGTTTATTGAAAAGACAGATGGCAACTAATTTTTTTAATGTGAATATCATGTTTTTCTATTTTCCCTAGACACGTCTGCTTCCATCCCCCAGATATTTTCCCTAACATCTTTGAATGGCATGTAAGGCTGCTTTTCCGCTGAGCTTGAATCTGTTTTCACTGGGAGGAGAAAACAGAATAGTCCAGATTTCTCATGTGCTCCATCTGGAGGTAACACCATATTGGAAGCAGTACAATCGAGGGTATAGAGGCAGACCCTCTCAGACCTTTTCGATGAGATGTAAACAGTTGTGCTCATCTGAGAGGAAAGCTGGCGATATGTATTAGAAGCCTCAAACATTCTACTACCAGAAATTCCAATCCTGAGAATCCATCTCATGGAAATAACCATAAAAATATAGGCAAGTACACATAAGCCTCTATATTCCCCCAAAATACAAATAGTTGTATACCTAAAAATTATTATCATGTTCCATATATAATAGTTAATAATAGGAATTAGACTGAATATACTGTAGGGGAGATGATTAAGAAAATTATGGCATAGCCACAAAAAACCCCAGCTAGATGGAAATTTAAATTATATATGTGAAGAATCTATAATAACATAAGAAAATGGTTACCTTGCAGTGTAGAGCAAAAGTAAGTTAACAGTTGAGTATGCACAGAGTTTATTCTTGTATTATCATTTATTAATTATTGCATTATTTTCCAAAGGAATAATTGTAAACCTCCTTTTTCCCTCTCCTGTATAATGTGGAACAGAAAAATAAGGCATTTAAAATACTAATAAAGGAGGTTAACAATTACTATTTTTTATGTACCAGGTACTCTTTTAAGCACTTCACAAGTAAGATACCCACTGAGATAAGTAGTAGCAGAGCCGGTAGATCTGGAAAGAACTGGGATTTGAACCCCGTGCTCTGATATCTGAGAACTTGCTTTTAGTTTCTATGCCATACTACATCTTCAGCAAGATAACTATGTATAGATAATACACACACATACACGCACAAATTAATGAAGGAAAACATTTTGCAGTTTATCCCGTCAAAAGATGGAGTCTATTTCTCCTCCCTGGGATCTGGAATGGGCTTGTGACTTGCTTGGAACATAAAATGCAGTGGAAGTGACTCTATGTGGCTTTCTAGGCACAGCCTTGACACGCCTTGTAGCTTCCACTCTCTTTCACATTCTTGCACTGCTGCCCTGAGACAGCCATGTGAGGGAGCTGGTCCACCCTGCAGGCGAACTGGGGATCATGTGGACAAGAGTCGAGGTGCCCAGCGTACAACCAGCATCAAGTGCCAGATGTGTGTGTGAGGCCATCCACAACTTTTCCTGTCTGCCAGCCCAGCAGCTGGGTACAGGCATGTGCCTGAGTTCAGGTGAAATGTGCACAGAACATACCAAATCAACTCACTCAGTCATGAAAAATAGTAATTTATTGTTGTTTCAATGTAAATTTAAGGTGCTTTGTTAGATAGCAATAGATAACTAGTCTTCCCAAAATACTATCATAGGTCTCTACGGGCAACTATAGAAATGTGTCATTTTTTTTTATGAAACTAATGAATTTTAATTACAGAAATTATTTGATTTCTTTAGACTTTAATATCTGATATTTGACATTTCTTTAGAACACCCTCTAACAGTTGTCTCATGTTTGCCAGACTAAGGTGGAAGTCTTTCTGAAAGAACCAGTGCTCTTGAGACATGGTTAGTATGTCATTTCATGGTCACTGAAAATAAATCTCTCTGAATTGGGCACAGAATGCGCAGCTGTTGGGCAGTAAAGTGATGAGATGAGGAATGTACAGTCTGGGGGACTGAAAAAATGCTATGAATATTTCTCCCCATCAGCTGTAAGAAGTGCTCAGCTAACTCAGGATAAACACCAAACTGGGGACCATTTCCCATCGGGCCAAGTCCCTAATACCCTGCCCCTGTAACTGTATTGGTGGTGCCAGGCTTCTCTCATATTAAGAAGCTTCAGTTCAGTTAATATCTGCTTGTGCTCTGGCAATTCTGCATCTTTTTTTGAGTCATATAATATCTGAAATTCTAATCAGGGTGGGACAACAATCAAATTAGGAAGTCAGTATTTTATTAGAGAATTGTGATGAGGATTAAAATGTCAACCTGAAAGTCAATGTTCAGCCAAGTGATCCAAGTGACAGTTGTTACTGCTGATTACTTCCTCACCTCAGAAAACTCTCTGCTCCTTGGCTTCCATAAACATTTCCTATGACTCTCTGCCTGCCTCTCTGGACATTCTTTTGAAGTATCTATCAAGTACTCTTCTTCAAATGCACACTCCAGAATTGTGGTCTCTAATCTTTTCATCCTACACACTCTGAGTGATATAATCCATTTCTGAGGCTTTAATTGCTGATGCCTCCCCAACTTGCATCTTTAGCTCCTGAGTTCCTTGAAACAATGCCTAACTATCCACTATTTGTCTTCATCTGAATTTTCTCCAAGTATCACAATGTTATCATGATCAAATAATTTTTTTTTCTCCTGGATTCTCTTCTCCTCTATTATTTCCTTCCAGCTTCTTTCCAGCCTTTTAGTGGCACATCTAATCAAACTTTGTCCATTTTTACTCCTTAGTACTTTTGAGAACGGCATCAAGCCCATTCCCCAGAGCCTGGCACACATGCATTCATGGTCCAGCCCTGTGTCCTGCTCAGCTCTTCTCTTATTTTCTGAGTTACAGTTAGAACCAATGAATTTCAAACTGGGGCATGCTCTCACACTTCCCTGCCTTGGTTGTATAGTACCCCCTATGCAGAATGCTCTTTCTTTCTGCCTTCTTTCGGCCAATACTTCCTCTCCTACAAAACTCAGTGCAGAGAGACTTGTCTGAGAAGGTTTTTCTGACTTCTATTCCCTGTGGCTATGTGGATTAGGTGCTCCTCTGTCTGCAGTGCATTATGCAAAGCTATACCACTGCATTTTTTCATGCTGCTTGTAAGTGACTCTCTTCTTGTCGGTCTTGTCTGGTATACCTACCTGTTTTCTGAGGGCAGAGACAGTGTGCTTTATCTAAGCAACTCTATTACCCAATATCATACTTGGTTTCTAGTAGGTGTACAAGGCATTGTTTGTAGAATGAATGAGGGTGATATAGCCAGTCCACAGGAGAGGGAATCACTCTGGAAGGCAGCAGGAAGAAGTATAACATTATCTTGATGTGCATGTACAAGGTAGAATAGAAAAATCATGAAGAGTTCATATAAGACTGAGTGAATCTTGTTGCCCAAGTGTAGGGCTGCCCATATCTCAGGATCAGTTAAGTAATCAGCCTTTGTTCAATCTAGGATGCTTTGCCAAACAAATACATGGCAATGATTTTGCTAGTCACATTCTCAGGTCCAACAACGCGATCCTAACTTAGCCACTGGTCTTAGGGTCAAATGTCTTATCCTTGAAACTTGTTGGTCTTGTAAGCACCATGATAATATATCACCAGCCCTTGCCAAATACTCTTATAACTGCACATTAACAGAAGCATCTCTCCTCTAGGCTCTGGCACTAATCACTCAGATCTGAGGAAACCTGCTGGTCTCCCTTCCCCCTCCAATCCCAGGAGATTCCCAGGTTTATACTCTGAGCATTCTGAGAGCAAATATTTGCCCAGCTTTCATTGACATGAACAGACGAGAAAAATCTGCATGTATAACTGCTCCTCAAGGTATACTAGACCCTTTAATCTATGCCATTTGCCTTTTTCCACTTCCCCCTCTGTCACAGCTGAGGCAAGTCACTCAGGCTGCTGAAGTTATTTTCTCTCCACTGTATGTACCATATCATGGCCACATATACCAACAAAAATGAGAGTGTGTATGTTTGCAGGTTGTATCTATGAGGTCTGTCCAGAAAAAGTCCAACCATCATCCATATAACAAGAACAGTTTGTGCGACATCTGTGTAACCTGGCAGCCAGGGAGAGTGGACTACAATGTGCATGTGTGAAGAATGACAACTTCAGTGTACTAGTCAGTGAAGGCTGTAGTTGCTGTGGAGTGAATATGTATACTGTATGGCTGTCACATTCAAAATGACTGAGTGAGTAGAGCAATGTATCTGCCTCAAATTTCACATTAAGCTTGAACATTCCTCTGTGGACTGTATTCAGATGATTCAGAAGGTCACAGGTATGTGCAGCCAGTGATTGGCAGCTTCATCATGACAGCATGCCCACTCATGCATCACAGCTTGTGCGGAGTTTTTTGGCAAAACATCAAATCACTCAGGTGACTCAGCCCCGCTACAGCTCAGATTTGGTGCCCTGAGACTTCTGGCTTTTCCCAAAACTAAAAATCACCTTCAAAGGGAAGAGATTTCAGACCATCGATGAGAATGAGGAAAATAATATGAGGCAGCTGATGGCAATTGGGAGAACTGTGCGAGGTCCCAAGGTGCCTACTTTGAAGGGGACTGAGGCATCATTGTCCTATGTACAATGTTTCTTGTAGCTTGTTTCTTTTTCAGTAATGGTCTCTATTTTTCATATTACATAGCTGGATACCTTCTGTACAGACCTCATATATATAGGATATACAGCTTCATTCTTTCTGCCGAAGCGATTTATATCGATTAAAATATCAAACCACCAGTCTACACTACTTGGGCAGGTAAGGTTTGCAAAACACTAAAATAGGTAGCAGAGGATATAAATACAAGTAAATAAGACACATGAGTCTGGTGGAGCTTAAAATCTTAATAAGATAGAGAATATATAAAATATACAGTAAGTAACATTGTTAGAATATGATAAATTATTTGAGAGTTTATGGGTCATGTCTTTCCCCACGACACATTTAATTTAATCCTCATAATGATTTGATGTGGTAAAGTATTACTAGACTGGAATTATAGGTGAAGAAATCA
Source organism: Pteronotus mesoamericanus (assembly GCF_021234165.1). Lineage (NCBI taxonomy): Eukaryota > Metazoa > Chordata > Mammalia > Chiroptera > Mormoopidae > Pteronotus > Pteronotus mesoamericanus. The sequence goes on along the minus strand of NW_026555245.1, from coordinate 23,785,464 downwards.
GGAATGAGAGGTGAGAGGTAACCTTCCCAACACCACATGGCCAGTGTGAATCACAGCTGGAACTCAGGCCTATGCCGTGATTTAATCACTATTATATTTTTCCTCTTAGAGTCGAGAAGTTTGGAAGAAAATATAATTGCCATGTGTTGGAGTGCTCAGGCAAATCTTTACAGAGGATGTGAAAGAGATTCTATGTCTTAAAGGACTGCCAGGACTTAGAGAAATGGAAAGGAAATATAAAGATGTTTGGGGCAACAAATTATCTTTAATAGGCCCCTTTTGTAAAGCAAAGGATGGAAATTCTGAAACTAAGAATTCCTTGACAATCCCATGGCCCTAAGGACTCCCTCTTCCAAAATAATGACATTTTTCAACCAATAGCCTGACTAACTTGCTTGTGCATTCTTCTCTCCAGAGTAAACCAGGGTCACTGGGCAGCTTTGAAGACCATAAACTAAAGGGATATTTGCAACTTTACTCTGTTGAGATATCTCCTATTTGATCTCCGAGACTGTCAATTTGATATCCCTCAGTAATACTGAATGGCATTGAAAATAAATATTTCAGACAGTCACTGCTTACAGTTTATGCAGTATCAAAATGAAATCCTCTTGAAATAATATCAGCTGAAGAGGCCAGCCATTAAATAAATACAGGTAGTTCTTCCCTGATTATCTAGAGAATCATTCAACTGGGAGAGGTCTTTGCTAATGTCAGTCAAATGTCCACTGATTAGGTAAAACCTAATATTTAGTGTGTGAGGCTTTTTCCATCACTGAAGAGGTCTGCAAGAGTCAGTGGTATTGGAGGTACAGCTTTGTTGGCTTGGTGAAATGAGTTCAGTAGCAATGTGTTCCTGGGTACAAGTTGGAAGTGAATCTGAATTTCCTCTCCAAAATGGTTGTAATCAAACCAACTTTACCACCAATACCTGATTTTCTGGGAGAGAAAGCTGACCAAGTGACTAGAAAATCAAGCAGTTGGAGACCTACACTGGCCTAGGCCTGGCTTTTGTCTCATAGGAAACTGAGGTTCCCACCATAAGCAAGTTCTCTTAATATGTCTTTCTTTAAAAACATATACTCTGATTTCCAACCTTTACTTCAGTAATTCCAATGAGTTTTTAGATAAACAAATCTGAGTATCCCTTACTCCCTGTTCAGTGAAAAAGGAAGTCAAAAACTTGAATCATAAGTATGTTATTTGACTTCAGTCTCAACCCAGATCATTCCTGAACACTGTCTTCATCAATAACCTCTCCTTCTTCATCCTATGACTTCCTGTCTTTTCCCATGTATAAACAGAGACATCAAAAGACAAAGCCACAGGCTATCTGTTCTCACAAGTGTCTGTACTAACAAATCAAGACATTAGTGTTACAGAGCTCCCAGCCACCACAAGTACCACTCTGCTTTGTTCTCAGCTCAGTTTTTGAGGCCAAATGGGCAAATACAAGCATATATGCTTTTCCAAATCAACCTCATGGGCAACTCCCTGTGAGCATGAACATAAAACGCAAAATTGATTTAAATGAGATAACCTATATTGAACATTTAGCATCATGCCTAGTGCCTAGATTCTACGCATGAGACTTGGAAGCTTTCCAGAACTTCTTGGAGAAATAACCCACCTGATCTTAACAGTGAATGAAAAGTTGCATTTGTATCCATGTGTAGCCTACATCTGCCCATTTCATAATCTACTGCTTACCTAAAAACTGAAAGTCTTGGAAAATTCTCAGTCTCTCTATAGAGGCTCCACTTCCAGAGGTACAGACTCGGCAATCAGAATTAAACTACTTGAATTTCCTTAAAGGGCATAAAAAGATCAAACTCAAGTATGAGATATCTATGCCTTAGAGGAAATTTAAAATCTATGGGATAATCTCCACTTGAGTCCACAAGATAGTCAAGTTAACATATTGGCAATTTCTTGTAATTGGTTCACTGTTTATTCCTGAGATTGAAGGATTAACGGGGCTCATTTTTGTCTATCATGCTTCCTTTTCATGGGCACTCTCCAGTACAGGGCAGTAAACCAGCAATTGAACATAAGTCTCTAAAAAACACAGGCTGACGAGTACAGAAGATACAAGTGAAGTTTCACTCATAGTCAAATCTCTGTCATGCGTAGGCTTTCAGTTTCACCTACCTTTTTCATCCAGTTTATGATTTTCATTCTGTGTGTGTGTGCATGTGTGTGCATGTCTGTGTTTTGGTAAGCAATTTGAGAACTTTGCTAGAACTTTCTGTCTGAGGCATTTGGGCAGTGTAAATGGAGATGGATGCAGTGAAGGGGAAATATACCTGCTTTCAGGAAGTATTACAAAAGGCAAAAAAAATCATGGGGTGAGAGAGGTGACCTGCTGACTCGATGTTTATCATTCACTATTAATTGGCAGGTACTCAGTCCGGTTTGGCTCCAGGTGAATGCTTGCTTTGTGGTATAGGTCAAGTCACCTGACCTCGTGAGCTTGTCATTTCATCTATAAAATGGGGTTAATACCTTGTAGGGTTGTGGTGAGAATTAAGTGGCAGACCATTGTGAAAACATTTATCAGTTTCTTGCTGTATAGCAAGTGCTCAAAATATATTAGCTTCTTCTTCTCTGAAGCTCAAAAGTAAAGTTTTTGAGAGTGGTCCACTCTCCTGAAGGAGCCCACAGGGCATATGCCAAGTTCCACGTCTTCCACTATAATGTCAGCATGCTGGTGTGTCTGCGCAAGGAGAATGAATTGAAACAGTTCGCGCAAATACTTTTGAGATAAAGAAAAAATCAAAACTGTATGCAGGATATACAAAGAAGATGATTTCCTTTATATCTGAATCCTGATTTTCTTTCAACACTGATTTTTTTCCTAAGCCCTGGGCATACAGGCATATGCTTATGTTTTGGCTGCTTGGAAGCATAGCTGGTTTCTCTGGTGACTTGGCATCCTTCTTTTCCCAGATTCCTCCTTTATTCTCATCTCACAGAAGCACTGACATCCTTCTTTTCAAGTGATACGTGCTTGATACACACTCCCTGGCTGTGATCTGTGGTTGGGAGGCTGGCTTTGCCTTCTTTTTCTACACATGGGTAGAATATGTTCTTTTTATGATACATGAACATGAGATCACATAACTTTTGATCTGATTCCTTAATGACTTTGCTGGGTACTGGGTAAAAAAATTGGAAGTGAGGTTTGGGGGAAGAAGGTATGGTAACATTCCTTTCTAATTCCATGAAAGACCTGATTCAGAATGTTTCCCTCTGGTCCTCTCTGGACAATGCTGCTGTCATTATAGATTGGTTTGATAAAGAGTTTTCAAAAAATGCATTCAAGTTAGTTCAGAAGCCCATTTTTTTCAAAAAGTGAAGTACAGAGCATTTATATACTTTGCTGATGTACTTGTTAAAAGGCTGTAGTAAGATTTCAGTGGGATAACTTAGAGATACATAAAACCTCAGCTACATAGCTCGTATGTGCTTGGCACAATCATTTTCCTTCAGAAATGATTGATGCTTAGCCTGATCACTTGCAATTCCAGCTAGAAATCTACTGGGCTGCTCCATTCTTGCAATTTGAATCTTTGTTTGTATTTTCTTACCAATGTCAATAATACTAAAGTATTATGCATTTATTAAATCACTGTGTGTCATGCTGTATGTATCATTTAATATTCCCATCAACACTTTGATGAAGATACTACTATCATTTACATTCTATGGATGAGAATATTTTGGCATTGGAAGATATTTTCCCAATATTATACAGATACTAAATTTTAGAGACAGGATTCATATTCAAGCAATCTAGATCCAGGATATCTGCCGTTATGATTAGCTCCTCAATGTGCCTAGATATGTTCAAGACAAAAATATCATTTTCTCATCCTCCTTGTCATAAAACGTTAATACAGCTGCTACACAGACTAGATTTGCATGTCTTCACTGTTTTTGTTTTTGTTTTTTGCAGCTTGATTGCAAAAAATTATCCCATTTTTTTACCCCTCCCTGTAGTTATATATCTTGTAAAAAAAAAAAAACAACAAACAAACGGTGCTGCTGCTTCCAAATACACTCTTTTCCCCTCACTTATTGAATCTGGGCTATGGTTCAAGCCCAGGTTGAGTTTGAACCTTGACTTGCTTTGATTCATAGAATGTAGATGAGGTCATGGTGGGACAGTTCCCAGTCCAGGCTTCAAGCGACACTGAGCCTTCCACTCTAGTTTTCTCTCTGAACCTTGCCACCACCATGGTATTCAGCCTGAAACAGCATGCTAGAAAATGAACAATATTTTTTAGTTGAGGTAAGTCACCCTTTCTGGGAGCATCCTGAAGTCCCTGGTCTCCATCTGACTGTAAATACAAGACAGCCCAGTGGAGATCCATTGAGACTGGCCCAAATCAACATCACAGCCTTGCTGACTTCTAGAATCAGAATCACCAGAAATAATAAAGTATTATTATTTTAAGCCACAGAGTTTTGGGGTGGTTTCTTACGCAGAAATAGTGAATCAATGCATTGCTGATCTGATTCAGGTTGTGTTTGGTTTAGTGAGTTTATGCCCTCACTTGCAGTGTTAAAGCATATTTGAATGTCTTAATTAACTCCCTCACTTAAAATAAAAACTAAACCAGAAAACCAGAATGCAAAATGAGGAAAAACAAGAGGCCCAGAAAGATTAGTAACACTCATTTTTATCTCCCTATTCCCTAGGCTCTTCCTTCCTGTTGTTCTGTTTCTCTTAGGCAGAATTTACTAAAGGTTACTATAAAGCTGCAGGTTAGAAATAGTCTACATTTCCAGGCATAGAAAAAACATGCTAAATGGATTCACCAGAAGTCATAGTTTAACACGTTTCTTAATGCTGAGCATGCATACACAAACTTCGTTCTAATTTTGGTGAGTATCCAGACATATGACACTCGCTTTTTACTCATCTATAGGGACCTTATGAATGAATTTGAAATATGATTGCCAACTTGGCTTAGTAGACCTTATTAAAAAGAAAAAAAGAATTGTGGGACTTATCCATCAACTTAACACTCCCATCCACCTTAAATCATAGAAATTCTAGAACTAGTATTTATTAGCTTGTTCTTTCTGTACATCAATTACCTTAGGCTCTATATGCTGCAGCTCCATTGAAAGCATTAAATAGTTCCCTGTGGCAAATTCCTGGTTATCTTTAGCTCATGCTGTTAAGTAAGTTTCCACAGTCTTTATAGCTCCAGCTTTTATTACAGTTTTAAAATGACTTGGTTTCAGCTGTTAAAACCTGAGACATTGACTTAAAGACAAAATACTTGTCAGCATGTGAGTATAGAATTTGACTTTTCAGCTTCACTGAGGCCAGTGGGTTTGGGCCATTCCTGTCATATTGGAGAGTTTCCCAAAGCTGCTTGCTTGGGCTTCTGAGATTCATATTTTTCACCCATATTACTAATACATTGATTGGCCATTCTATCTTGCTAGGTCCTAGACCAAGCTGGCCTGCCTCATCATTCTCCTTCTGGACGACGTTATACTTTGCAAGCAAACTTCCCGCTTCCTTTCATTTTGCTACTTTCCGAATGCTGTGACGGGAGGGTAAAAGCCCATCCTTACCTGCCCTGATGCCTAAGGCCTTTTTCACGCTGTCCCTGATCCTCCTGTTTTCTTAACAGGGCCCTTAATATGACCAGCTGACAAGGCTCTTTCTGGTTGTTCTTGCAGGATGCTGCTCCTTCTCTGCTGCCTCTATTTTTCTCAACAATGTGAACTTTGCCTTTTGGAAAAGCAGTTACCCTTTTAGAGGCAGGTGGGAGGGAGGGACACAGAGCCACAATTTGTGAGGTGGTATTAATGTCTACAAGGTCCTGTCTGGAGTTTGAAACTTTGTGGTAATGTCTATACTGACTTCTCAGTCAATGTAGCAAGGCAAAATAATTGACCAAATATATTATAACTTACTTTCTAACAATTCTGTAACCTTTTCCTCACAATTCCATTTCTATTAGGTAAGAGGTTTTGAACTGCTCAAAATAGAAAAATAGGCCAATCAGTTAGCTTAATGATTCCCCTGCCTGAATTTTAAAATTTTTATTAGTATTGCAACTTGCCATTTCCTGCATTCAGTTATTTTGGGAAGATATCTGTCCTGAATTGATGTAACTTTTCTTCCAAGTGACTTGTTTATTTCCCAAGTAAGTTTTGTACCTACTTAAAGACTATTAGACTGGGGTGGCTAAACTGTTTATTTTCCTCTTCTCTGCACATTTTATTTTTAAGAGCAATGGTTTACAAACTTGAACACTCTTGAACACACTACCCAAATATATTTTATGTTTTAAAAATATATACTATATATTTAATACATGTAAATAAATACATCATGAACTTTATAAAATATTGTGAAATGAGAATTGAGTAATGAAGACATAAAAAACACTATGTTTTCTAATGTATTCTTTCTAAATATCGCATATATCCCATTTTGGACACCCTGGCCTGGAAATGTTAAATTGTCTGAATGTTATTTTTTACCTGGTAAAAAAAAGATAATAGGTAAGGACTTTAAAATACTTTTTAGACTCCAGGTTTACTATATGCAGGTTAAATTAAAAATAGCTTTCTGTGTTTTTAATTACTGAATAGTTATTGATACTCCACAAGCTACTTTCTGCATGGAGTTCTATTATAATCTATAATACCCTGTACTAAAAGGGAAGTACATTTCTTTGTTATAATAAATTTAAGAACTTTTTGTCTCCATCAGGAAATATTAGTTGGCTTCTCTTCAACTGAAAACCTTTTGAAATTGTTGATTCCAAGCATACTTTTTTCAGACAGGGAAGTAGAGCTCCACTGAGCATTTCTGGGGGTGGGGTCGAACTTAAAACAGCTCAGTAAGCACACTGTAGGAGCATCCGAGGATGATTGGAAACAAAAGAGCCTTAAAGACACAATAGAACATATGTTTTTATCTCCATAAACATTTGTGGGGAGGAAAATGGGAGTGGTCTGTTACCATTTTAATACAATTATATGAATATCAATACATTTAATTCCATTTTTAAAAGCCATGCTAGAGATATATAATACCTTTTAATCACTTTTCAAGCTGTGACTGTCTTCAAAACTTATATATGTATATTCTGCTCTGTTGATTTCCAATTTTAGTCTATATAAGAATAACTTTTAGGAAGATAAACACATACACACACACATATACCTGTGTTTACATAACTATCCTATTGTATTACACCACAGTGGCATAGTTTGTAATAACTGAGACAATACCTAAATAATAGCTGTCGAATGAACATGTTATAATGATTAGCCTGGACATTTTTTGAGGGGTAGGAACAACAACAAAAGAGAGAGATGCAAATGTCCAAAGGATTAATTTTTGGTTTCCACTAACAGATTTCTTTCCTTATTTGTTTCCCTTCTTTTTTCAGCATGTTATTATTGTCACACTTGTTTTTTCCTCCTTATTGTGTTTGTGATTTTATTGGAGGCATCTCTATTATAGTAGAATCTACAGGGGCTTCAAAGCAACATTCCTGGATTTAAATACCAGTTCAACCTCTTCTTCTCACTTTAATCTTTTCATGATTCTCCTCCACTCATTTTTTGGGGTTATAAAAATATAAATATGTCTTAAATCTTGAAAAAAACAAACATTTTAGAAAAACATAAGAAAGAACATTAAAATTATCCAGACACCTATCACTCAGATATAATCACAGTGAACATTTTTATGTACATCCTGCCAGATTATTTTTAGGTTAAGAAAAAGTACATTTAAACAAAACACATGTTTGTAAAAATAAGACCATATTTTAAACATCATGGTGATATATTCTGACACTGTATTATGGTCATGAAACAGGAGTATTTGCTTTTTATTTTAATTAATAACTACTTAATATGTTATTGTATAGATAACTTCCTTTCATTGATATTAACCTCAGGCATTTCAGATTAAGTGGTAGAAAAGACATGCTTGCAGTTGTTAATGTTTACTATGACATGTGTGTTCTCTCTCCTGACTAAATCATTAGGAAGAAGCATTTTACTAGCAGATATTTTCAGACTTGCTCACAGTTGTGAGTCACAAATAAAGTAAGAGACGTCAAATGCCTTGCCTGGGTCCTGCCATGCAGCACTCAAAGATGTTTATGGAAGCAGGTTTTCAAAGTGAGCCACCACCACGTTCTCAGCCCCTTCATTTTATGTTTATATGGCACAATTCAGGTACCATAAACTGCTTGTTAGCTTGTTTTTCTGCTGAACAGATTACTAGCCTGGTGTCCACACTTATCAAAAGGAATGCCTTTGAGTCCTCATGAACTCTAACAGCTATAACATTTGCAGAGGCTCCTGAGTCCATCCTCTGTCTTTCGGGTTTATTGTCATTTAAGCACAGATGTGAATTCCTTTCCTGTGTGAAATTTCATGGCTGGACTCAGCAATACTTCTCTCGGGCCTACAGTTTGTCACTCTGCTGGGCTATGTTGAATTCCAATGTGGGGAAATTGCTGTATCTTTCAGCTAGATGATTTTGTTTGCCAAATCTCAGCTCAATACCTCTTTAGGTATTGAGAGGGACATTTATGAATAGGAAGAATTAATTAGTATCAGCATTTAATGACAATGTCACTATATTTCCTGCTTGAACCCCTCCCCATGACTGATGAAATAGTAGGATAACATCAGCTCCTTATGTTTGTCTCTGCTAATCTTCCTCATTCTAATCAGGCATGGCTGTCAAAACTGTGGGCTCACAGTTGATAAGGGCTCAAGAAGTAAATAGATTCACCCTGCTTAAGTGATCTTTTGCTGCAAGGTAGAATCAATTGCCCATGATTTAGTATTTTATTATTATTTTTTGTGTGTTCTTCTCAAGTATTGAGTTAGAGTTACTTTATTCTTCTGCTTCTATTCACTAATCATATATAGTTGAATCTGCTCAAGCGTCTAATCTAGTAAATTTAATTTTTATAGGAGTATATGTATGTATGGAAGTATTATATCTAAGTCTGTCTATTATCTATTTATCTATCATCTACCATGTATCTACTTTAAAAAATATTGAGAGCCTGCAAAGATATTTTTGTATGGCTTCATATAAAACTGTTTCTAGTAAATGTTGGTCTGATAAAATTTCTCATGTTTTTGTTCTTTTAAGTTCAATTGAATGATTCATAAATGCCTTCAATATAAAATGGACAAACCACTTTTGAATCATCAGCTCTATATGGGATAATAGCTTGATCCTTTCCATTTTATTTAGAAAAATAAATGAATGTATAAACATAGTGACACAAAAATGGATATGTACATACTTAGCTTTTTAACTTTTTCAATCTAGTTTATTTTAAAAAGGCAGATTTACTCAAGAATAAATAAATGCCTCTTTCTCATTTCAGTGCGATTCATTGCTGGGCAGCACCATTTAAGAGGAAGAGATATAAAGGAAAATGCCTTAGGAGATTGGATTGTGAGAGGCATTCCAAAACATGTTATTGAAGAATCTGAAAAAATGTACCTTTAAAAAGGAAAAAAAATCGGGGGTGGGGGGAGATTGCAGCCATTGTTAAATATTTGAGAGGTTATCAGGAAGAAGAGGTCTTTCTTTTATGTTCAAAATGTATCATGAACACTAGAGATTATAATGTCTTACATGGCAGAATCAGTTTAATTGTAAGTATAGCAGATCCTCAACGTCATTTCGTTAAATGTTTTTGTTATGACATTGATGAAGTGCCATAGGAACTTAACAGTCATTTTTATCAGTTAGCCTACAGTAAAATTGGTTTCAGTATACATCATTTGCTTCCAGTTGCATGTTCAATGAAGACTGACTATTTGGAAGTCTAAGGGCATCCCTAAGAGACAGCATCCTCCTTTTCCACCAGAGTTCTGAGGTTTTAGAGGAGAACAAGAAAAAAAGTGTCAGATATAGATCAAAATATTATCCTTACTAAAGATGAAGTTCAACTGGAAGGACTTCCTTAGTGTGAAAGCCAGCATCAGAATAAGGCAGATTTCCTGCCCCAGGCAGCACTGGACAGGGACATCTCCCTGCAAGAGCCAGGCTCCCAGAGGAGAGAGAGATATGTGTTTCTGTGTGTTCTCAGCTCTCATTCCTAAGAGGGGAAAGTCAGTGCTGAGCCATTCATGCCCCTCTAGTCATCCCAGATGCACCAATCAGAGAAGCCATCTGCCTCCTCAGGCAAAGAGTATGGTAAATGAGGCAGTGGGATTCCAGGAGTGTGCTCAGGGAAATTACCCTTATACAGGTATCAAAAGTAAAGAAAACATACCCCTTTTTATGAAAAGAAAACTCTTTTTAGCGATCAGTACCCTTCAAGTTCCATGTAGTGCTTTGGGAGCCCATTTAAGATTTTCACTCATTCAATCATTAATTTCTTAGTGTCCACCACTTCTCAGGCTCTGTGCTAAATGTTGGAAATATAATGATGCAGAAAAGTAGTCACAATGATTTTCCTCCAGGAGCTTAAAGTGCAAGAACATTCTAGCTCAGAGTAGTTAATCATTTGGTGGGAATATGGTGGAGTAGCAACTAACTATTCACTTCAGCTGCACTTTGACATCACCCGAGGAACTATAAAAATACTGATGCTCAAGCCCCACCCAATTCTGATTCTGATTTATTTGGTCTGAAGTTCATTCTGGGCATGAGGATTTTTGAACCCCCTCAGGGAATTCTAACATGTAGTCAAAGATGCTAACTACTGTAGTTAGTTCAAGTGTGGGATTGCAGATGAAATACGAATGTCTATGCGCTATGATACCAGAGTGAATCAGATAGTCAAGGTGACTTCTCCAGGATCTTACATTATGGAAGGTGGAAATGACATTCAATAACTAAAAAGAAAAAAAAGGAAAAGATAATTTTAAACAAGAAAATGTATTGTAAAGACAACAAAATAAGATGATAGGGATACCTCACTGATAGAATGGTTTAAATAGAGTGGTCAACAAGGACATCTGTGTTGAGAAAACTTTTAAACTGAGAGCTAAAATGTCACAAGAAGTCAGTTTCTGGGAAATAGTGTTCTGGATAGAGAGAATAACAAGATAGGAATGTGCCCGATGCAACTGAGAAATATATAGAAGGCTAGCGGTAGCAACCTAGTGAATGACCAAGGTATAGGTGGCAAGCAAATGGGTTCCTCTCAGGAGTTATAAAGTGGATTATTGAACTGAAAAAAAAAATCTACAGGAATAGTTACATTTTTGACAGTATGGAAGATTTAAAAATCCTGAATAAAAATAAATTTAGAGTGAAGCTCATAAGAAAGGACAGGAAATTCACAGAGGCCCAAAATGAAGAGGGAGCTGAAATCAGAAATGTAAATGAAAGATGAAGCTTTTTCTTCCCTGTGGAGGAGAAAAGGAGCTGAGGATGGAGAGCATGAATAACTATGGGGTTTATGTTTTAAGCCTCCATTAGGCCCAGCAGATGAGGCAGGCTTCCAACTCACACATGGTGGGAAGTTGGAATGGACAAACCATTGTAAAGCCAGAGCCATGAAGGGTCCCACCCTCAATAAAAGAAGGGACTAGTAAAAAATCTGCTCACTGGCAAAGAAGGAAAACTAGGAATCCATCCTGGTCTGAGTAATGGGGGTTAAATAAAGGCTCTGGGAATTTGTAACCACAAGTCTGCCTCCAGAAAGGCCTGTGGTACAAGTTTTTATTATAGTGTGATCTAGGAAAACACAAATAGAAATGTGTCACAGATTAGTTATCTCTGATGGGGAGGAAAAAGAATATGACAAGCAAGAGACACCGAGGGCTTCAAGTATATTGTTAATGTTTTATTACTTAAGCAAAGTGATACTTAGGAGAAGTCTATAATCTTAATTTTTTTAATTGTATGTTATTTAAAGTAATTTTTAAACTATTGATATAAAATATAAAATTTTAAAAATGATGGCAAATGATATGCTTTATAGATGAAAATCAATACTTTAATTAATATTTGGCCAACATATTTTCAGGATGAGAAATCCTATATTGTGAAGATAGTTTGATACATCTGTTTCCAACTATAATTTACTCCTTATTATCAACATGCAAACATGCCTGTAATGGGTTATTTATCCAAGGCAAGCTTCAATTCTTCCCAACTCAATGGCAGTTTCTTTCTCATTTCATTGATTCTCTTGTTAGTGGCAACTAATATAATTATCAGTGACAGCAGCATCACACCTACGTTCTTACTTCTTTTATTAGACTGTAAGCTTCTTGAAGGCAGAATCCACATCAGATTTGCCTCTTGTATTCCCCACCATACCAGGCACAGAGCTCCACATGAAGGGGGTAGCGCTATCATTACTCAGTCCTAAAAGACCCTAGGGTGTGCTGAGCACTAGGAATATAAATAAAAGGATGTGAAGGTCTGGCCTAGAAGAGCAATGATGTAATTAGACCGGGAGGGCACGTACAATAGCAGTGTGGAATCATAGCATCTTGACAGCTGGCATAAAATTTTCCTTGAGAAGGAGCTACCTTTTGGGGAAAAATGTCTTGAATTTTTTTGATAGAAGATAAGACCCTGGTGGCAAAAATATCCAGAAACCAAACAACAAAAATGATGCATGAGCAAATGAGAGAATGTGTTCTGTTGTAAAAAGGAATGAAGGAAAAGAGTGACAGGGAAGGAAGAAGTTCCATATAGAGGGTGTAAGGCTGGGGGCAAGAGCTAGTCAATAAAAAGCCCCTAATGGTCAGATGACTAAGAAACAGGGATCTCCCACATTTAATTGGTAGCTATCTGTGCTGCTGTTAAGTGGGCCCGTCCTTCATTATCCTCAATTCACCAGTTACATCTACTGTAACTGTTGTAAATGCTGTCATTGAGCAACGGAGGCTCTGCGGAAACTGAGGAGGGGCTGAATTTTATATTTAGTTGTACTGAAAACAGAACAAAGACAGTGCTCTGGAGAAATAAAATGATCTATAACCTGAAATGTTTCAAAAGTGGTGAAAACCCATAGTCAGAGGTGACCATTTGAAATGTAACCCCTAAAGGACTTTGAGGATATCCTAAGGATGCCTTGGAATTTCCATTAGGTTTTAAATGGAGTTTAAAATTGATGCTATTTAGCTCTAAATCTGACAAGAGACCCTTGTCAACATTTGGGATATGTTTTCAAAAGGCAAACAACAATATAGGTGGAAAATATTAAGAACCAAATGGATGGTACTCCAGTGCTGAAGCCACATTGAGGTGAGAAATACTGAAGTCTGAGAGAGTCAGGGATAGAATTCTAGATGAGATACTTGAGTTATATCTCCAAAAAAAAAAAAAAAAAAAAAAAGAATAAGATGGAAAGAAGGAGGAAACAGCAGTGAGGAGAGTTTGAAGCAAAGTGCATAGATTGAGCGAAGATGTGAAAGTGAGAAGGCTGGTCACCTGACATGTGGTAATGTACCCAAGGAAAGCAAGCAAACTTTAACAGTAGTCCAAGTGAAACATAAATCTGCTAAATCCCCAATCTAAATCTTAGATTACAAGTTTCTAATCTTTTGGGTTAACTATTCTAATTAGCACATATAACTATTTCTGTGAGTTATAAGGTGCCAGCTTGGACATACACGTATTGCCAAGTATAGGAAGTCTGTGTATATGTTTTCTGGCGTGTGTGTGTTTGTGTGTGTACATTGTATATATACCATTTACACATTTGGGAACAGATAGCAAACCAGCCTATTTCCATGGTATTACCTCAGAGAAGGGGGTGTCTAGGAATGGATACAGGTGGTGTTTCTGATCAGCTGTTTTCTAGTCATGAGCCCTGTCAGATGAGTAGCTGGTACTGTTTTCTGGCAGCAGATTTATTGGGAAAGGCTGGCATGAGGCTTGAGTTTCACAACATTGTGCCTGAGGCCACGTGTAGCAGCAATGCACATTTCTGGTGGTCCGAGAACCAGGCTGTGGCCCAGGTGATGTTGGCAATGGGTAGGGGCACTCACAGAGGGCTGAGTAACAAAAGGACACACAGTACCACTGAGCACACATCAGTAGTCTCCCGCTGCAAGAACAGTAAGAATACTTAGCATTTATATGGAACTTTTTAATCATTAATTAGTTAACCCACATAACTCCTCTATGAGGAAAGTATTTCTAATTCTTTTTTGTTTTTAGATGAGGCGCCTGAGACATAGCAAGGTTAAGTAACTTGCCCAAAGCTAAACACCAAGTCAATAAACAGCAGAAGCGTGGTGGAAATACAGAGCTTCTAATTCCTACTTTGTTCCTTCAGTCTATAAATGCCACTGGTTTTGGGGACAGATGGTCAAGCTGATCTTCAGAGAAACAAGACCCTTTACTGTAGTAAATGGTATATTTTTCTGCTAACAATATCACCCCTAGGAAACCTCAGTTACCACCCCTAGGTTTCAGGGGGTGAGGGAAGGAAACAAGTTCTGGAACCTGGAGACCTGCTTGGGAAAATGTTCTGTTTCAGGAGTTGATATTTGTTGCCTACTCTGAAGCAGTTAACCTGAAATAACATCCACTGTAGCAGGGCATTTGGAGTCTGTGAGCTGGGGTGGAGGGGTTGCTAGTGTGGTCCACCTACCGAGGGTCTGAATCCATCGGTTGTTATGCATGGAGATTTCTGTATTGTACTTTGTAAAGGAGTGAGAGCTATTGGGAGTAAGAGAGACTGAATGAACACAAGGAAAAGAAGGCAAAGAATGGAGTCCACTTCTTACCCAGTCTCTTAGACAGTCTGTGTCCTTGTGGCTCCAGGGATGGGAACCAGAAATTGATGGAAGGATTTTTGCAAGCTTGTGAATTAGTGGCACAAAGATTATTGCTTCCAGGCCCAGGCATCCAGGTGTGGTTCAGAAAAAGAAGGAGCCCCTTCTCTCTGTTCTGCAAGGTTGAACACACTGGAACAGTTGGACAGAGTGGAGCTGGCATGGACTTCGATCACTGCACCACCAGTAGGGGCAATGATGAGGCTTCTTAAGCAGTTTTAAAGATCATGCTGTCTGTCACAGAAGAGCAAGAACAGGGGAAGGGAAGCTGGGCAGAGGTTTAGTGACTCTGGCTAATGGACGGATTGGGAGGCATTCTGGGAGGGATTCCAGAAGTCTTCGACACATATTTTTGCAATGTGCAAGTTGATCACTCAGAGTCACAGTATAAACATAACAGTGACTTTAAATTTGTGAGAAGGCTCGTGAGGGCAGGGTCCATTTGAAGTTTACCACTGCAGTAGTTTCCCTTCCCCTTTGCTGCCATCTTGCCTCCCTTCAGTCCCAAGTTAATTATGATTTTCCTGGATGGTAAAAATGAATGGCAAATCCATATGCTCGATACTTAATGATGGTATCTCACAATTACATCTGAGGTTAAAGAACTATTCAATGAGACTTTCCTTGATTAAAACATTATCACAATGTAGTGTAGTAAGAAGAACACAGATTGGGACTCAAGAGACCTGGGTTCAAATCTCCAATCTGTTATTTGGACCCACACGTCATTTAACATAATCAGCTTCAATTTTTTTAATTATTAAGAGTGAATATAATGTTACCCTCCTCTCATAGACATTCAGAGGGCCAAATGATATGAATTGTGAAAAAAAAATGCTTTGCAAACTTATAATTTGCAATTGTTACTTTTTCATGATTATGTGTTATTGTGCGTGTTTTGTGGATGACCTCAATCAGAAACTCTAGGAGGTAGACACAATTACAACATGGATTTGTATCAGTCAGGGCCTTGTGATAAACAAATAGCACCATCAGGGATCATCGTAGGAAAGTTTAATAAAGAAACTATTTACAAAGTTGTTGGCCTGGTGTAGGGAAACCACTAGTGACAGTGTGGTGCCCTGAAGCTATTCACAGTAGACTCAGTTACCACCCCTCGGTTTCAGGGGGTGAGGGAAGGAAACAGGTTCTGGAACCTGGAGAAAGCTGCCTGGAGAAACCCCCCTGATAGCTCTTGTGACCTTTGGTTAATGGCTACAGCCAGCCCTTGGCAACACCACATAGAGAAAATTAGGAAGCCAAAACCTGCATCATTTTCTATTCTTCTATATTCCTGCAAGGCAGTTAAAAGGCAAAGTTAGTGGGCTGATGGGCTCACTCACACAGACCAATTAATGGATGGCCATATTTCTGGGTTTGCCTGGAACCATATTAGTTTACTTTTTTTCCTGACATAAATAACTCCCCCCCCCTTTTATTTCGATGTGTCCCATTTTGGACAATACATTAAATTTCCATTTTATCTATGGCGGTTTGCCTCCTGGTGCTGGTTAAAGACTGGAGAAAGGTATTAGGTAGATGTAGAGGGGAAAACAGAGGAAATCTCACACATGATTTTACAGGAGAAATAAAGATTCAGGAACCAAAAATCCTTCCCAAGGTCACGTAGCTCCTGGGGGCTGGAGTGGTGGTGAACACAGGCCATAGAAAAGCAGTTAATGGCAGAAGCCAAGCCCTCAACCACTGCCGCAGGAAGCACTCGGTCTGCAGGGAATATTTACCTAGAGGGGAGTACAAGGTTTGTTTCGAGACCTAGTGGCTCAGACCAGTCAGTACTACAGGAAGAATTTTAGTTGCACTGGTGAATCAAGCATAACCAGATGTCATATTTTCTCCTTATTATTACATTTGGCTGCCATCAGTCTAACTCCTTAAAAGAGGAACAAGGGGCCAAATCGGCAGTTCCCATATCAGAAGGATTTCCTGATGCCCCCCCTTAAAAGAGTGTATCAAATCTGCTCATTTCCACAGAGCTCTTAGATGTACTAATTCAACACTCATACAAATAGAAAACCTTCAGTTCACCCTATGATTTTGCTCCATTTCAGTCGATTCTCCACGGTCCTCTGGTGGAGTGAATCTTCCTAATGACTTACACTTACAGCAATAAGTGGAAACGCAGGTGATAAAGCCCAAGGATGTTTTATAGCTTTGGTTATTTTAAAATGACATCCCCTAGAGATAAAAAGTTGGTTCTTACAAGGTAAAAGCCTCCTGCAACCTTTTAAGAGGCTCTGCTCAACCTGCCTGCTGCAGACTAGATACAGGATGTATACCCTCAGCCACAGCTCTTTAGCAGGAAACTGTGACCTATTTGAGAACTTGTTTACTGAAACCAAATACAGCAAGACTGAGCCGACATAAAATTGTTTTGGAAGCAAGTCATCACCATCATCACAAATAATTAAATGAGCACTTAATAATCTTTTCTTAGAATTATGCAGACACATGATGCTTGCCCTTTGGAAGCTTAAACTCATATGGCCACATATGAAAGGGACACATAACCTAAAAATAAGATATTGAGAAAGATGTGGATAGAATTGAAGGTAATATATACCTATTTACATACTTACATATATATGCATATATGTATTATATATTAATGTACAAACTTTATGTACATTAATATACACCTATAAGTATGTAGTAGGTATATGTTATCTTTGGTTTTATTCACCACATCTTCCTCAATATCATATATATAGAGAGAGGGAGGGATGGTGGGAAGGGAGGAAGAGAAAAAGGGAGGAAATTCACCCCAAGCTGTATAGGTATGTATGTGTATATATTTGTGTATTCATTTTAGGAGTGGACTATAGGATCAATTTATAAAATAGAGAAGAAATTGTAGGCTCCTTATCTTGGCACCAATGCTGTATTTTCAATTACCTAAAGAACATCTGTGCATGGATGTTCCATGACAACATCAATTTCAATAGATCAGAAGACAAACTCTTTCGCTTTTAGTCAGCTCTCTTTCCCCAAAGAACTCCAATATTTCAAATTTGGAGGGATTTTTGTGCCAGGATCATCAGCCTATGCTTGAAATTTTCAGTTCTTAAACAGTTCATTTCAGCACTGACTCTGGTTCTGCTATTTCCTCCAAGACAAACTGGGCCCGGGGGGGTTCATGGAGATCTTTCTGGAGGAATTAGCTGGCATGAAAACTATGGAGTTCAAGGTGATCTCATAGCTGGTTCCAAGGTATTAAAATAAAATTGAAAGCTAGCCATAGAGTCCAATAGACTGTCCAATAGACTGTTATTTGAGGAAGAGGTGCCAAGCCTGAGGCAATGAATCAGTTCAGAAAATTTAAAATTGAATTAATTGTGCACAAACTGTGGGTCACAGATAATATGCAGCTAGCCCCTAACTATTGGTTCCCTATACTCAATTTATATAGGTTTGTCTGAGGGTCCAATAACCTTGTAAAAATAAGTGACTTTATTCTAACAATGTCTGAAGGAGAAAATAAGTGTTTTTCTCCCTGAGCCTTCTCCATCAAGCTTGCTTTGACAATATTTTTACCCATGTATCCTTCATCAATTATCCCAATGTTTTCCTTTTATCTTAGGTTTCTTTTTTTTTTTTCATTGATTTCTTCCCCTATTCATATAAAATTGCTCTTGAGTTCTTTATTCCAATTCCATTGCACCTGCAAGTTAGCATGTTTCTTTTATCCTTTTCAATGATAAACATTTTAAAAGAATAATAGTACCCTCAGAGACGGCTTTCTTGCTTTCCACCCCCTTTTTTTGTCACTTGGTACAATTTGACTTTCACCTTCACAGGTTTACTTAAAGTGACACTCCATTAAAGTTACCACGGGCTTCCTGAACGCTAAATCCAGTAAGATTTCTCAGTCATAATCCTAACTCAGCAGTATGTGTGACTGACTCTTCATCCACAAAGCCTCTCAACACCTGGCTTTAATACCACTCCTTCAATAGTTTCCCCTCTTTTTTGCCCATAAATGTTTTTATTCCCTACGCTAAAGTCTAATCCTTAGCCCACATTTTGTATGTTCTGATTCTGAAATAATCTCATTAAATGCCAGAGATTCAATATTCACACCCCTCTGTGAACAAAACTCGTTTACAGCTATCGGCTTGACTTTTTCTCTAGGTTCTAAGCAAATATTTTACGTTCCTTTTGGATATTCCACAATGATGTCCTATGAGCAGCTCAAACTCAATATGTCCACGATAAGATTTATATCATACTTCTGAAACCTGCTTTAGTTCCATGTTCCTCATTTTGTTTCAAATGTTACTACTCACTTACTTACACAAACAAAAAATCTTAGTTAAATGCCTCATTCTTGCAATTCAATGTTATGACCAATTACTATTCAAGCTTTTAAGGTTCTACCTTTGCAAGAATTCTCAAATTATTTATTTTCCTGTGACTATTTTTATAGTTTCCAGTTAACTTTACTTCAAACTGTCCTCCTCATCACTGATCTCTCCTCCAAGTCCCAACCTTGCATTAGGAGAGGTTATTATTATTATGCATAAGTTTGATCAATAAATTTCTCTGTTTTTATGACTCTCCATTGCCTTCCCAATAAAGTCTAAATTTTCTGCTAGGATTAGAGTTTCTGTAATTCTTACCTCTCACACCCATCCCCCATCCTCCTCCCTGAACCAGTCTTATACCCTACATTCCAATCCTGCCTCCATCTCTTGAGTTACCATGTCTATAATGTTTCTAGATTTTCCTGATCTTCATTTTCTATAGTCTAGTGAGCCTTTATGAAACCTTGCCTAATTACCTAGATAAAATAAATAATATTCCTATCCCCTCTGAATACCTTTTAGTACTTTTTCCAAGAAGCATGTATGGATCTATTATGCTCAATACTGTACTCACTGCTATATACCATTTTAGATTTTAAACTAATGAAACACAGCCTTGTTTCTTTTAAGGTTTTCTGCAATGCTTTTTTGAGTGCTTCGTACATAAGTATATTCAATAAATATTTATTCTATTGAGTTAAAGTGTTACTGTTAAAAATAGATATTATTTCTTAAAATAAGTAATTAGATTCTCTATTCATTTTACTCCAATGATGCCACCCCCAATCGAGGCTCCAGTCACTGCTCACCTTCTTTTCTACCTTTATGAACTTCATCTGTCAAGCCATAGTGTGTTAAGTCTCCACTTTCATTATGTTATTCCTCACTTTCAATCCCCAAATAACCTTGACGGGGCTTGCACCAAATCCAGACTCCTCCGCCCACCTCTCCGGGTGGTCTGAGGTCCCCATTCCTTCCTTGCCCAATGTACTCTTCCTTCCGGCTACTCCAGACACTGCGCTCGTCGCGCCATCCCACTCGCCCCTAACTTCTCTGTGTGCCATGCTTTTCGCACCCTCCTGCCTTTGCGCGTCCTATATTTCACCTGGAATATCCCACTTACAAAGCATGCAATGTCTAGCTCAAACTTTACTTTCTCTCCGAGGCAGTTCTTCACTTATCATTCTCGTATGCATGGCTACGGTACTTAAAACAAATCTCGGAGGTGATTAATCGATTGTTTTCTCATTGCTATAGGTTGGTTAGTTTTCTCAGTTCAACTGACTCTATCAGGCCAGGGGCTATCATGCATATACTCCTTTATCCCTGTCAGCCCTTTTAACACGCTGTTGCTTACATAATGCTTACTAATTGATTAAAAATAACCAGGGAGAGGGACTCCATCCCCTAATAAAATGGAATGGTATAACTCACAGAATCTCCCAGGAAACTGCATACAGCAAATGGCTTTTAGAAGGGCTGCCATACTCTGGACTATGACGCCCGCCCTGAGACCTAGGTGGACACACAATGCAAGACTAGGGAAACAGCCTGCAGAGCCTGCCTCAGTGAGACCGTTTATTGTGCCAACGCATCTGCCAGTCCCATCAACCCTAATTATAGTCAACTAATTCTATTAGCTTCTTAAACCTATTTTGAGAGAGAATGCATTATACCTAGCAACCATCATCAAGTAATAGAGTTATGCTTTTCCTACATCAGACTCCATTCTAGCCAGTCAAGCGGAAAGAACATTTCGCATTAATGTTTTCATAGAAGTGTACAGTTTTCACTTTTTAAAACTTTGTCTCTTGGTCAATTATTTTGGTCTGCAAAAGCCCAAAACAGGTGTGATATTTATCTGCTAATTTTTAAGAGGGACAGGCAGAACAACATAAAAGAGCATTTATTTTAAGCCGTCAGGGAAAAATAAAGAATTGTGATTCTGATTCTGCAAAGCTGATTAGCTGAAGGTAATAGAGAAGGAAAGGTGTCAGAATGTTGTAACTGATGCATTTATGCTGTTATGCAGAACATTATTACTTGGGGCTATTAAAAAATATCTCCCCCAATCCAGAAAGGCACTCTTATTTTCTAACCCCCAGAGTTCTGATATGAATTAACATGAAATTTGATATAAGTATTAGGCTGAACTTAGGCTATAGAAATGAGAAAGACAAACACATCATCTATCTATACCTTGGCAGGTGACTTTGGTGACAGAGGTGCTTGCCAGAAGTGAACTCCTAATCTGCAAACAAGAAGAAAAGTTGAAGGATAATTTTCAAAAAAGATTAAAATCACGACTCATACCTAGATACAAAATGAATGTGTTAGAGGTTTTATTTAACTCCCCAATGAGGAAACTGTTCAGATGTTACAACCAGTTCAAATGTCACAAGCAATGCAAAGAACACATGCATTTATAGCTCAGACAAAGTGAAAGCCATGTTCACATGGGACAAATCTAGCTTTCTCTCAGTGGAGAAGTCAGCAGACAGTTTAACCTTCACTGGATAGAATTTTCTTATTTCGAGGCAAGAGAAGTTTTTCATTGCTATCAGCTAACTTCAACTTTTATAGAATTCTAACATACTTTCCCTAGAATCATAATCACATAGCCTGAAAAGTTACAGTCTAGATAATACAGTTTTTCAATGAAGCACCAACTTTCCCCTACAAAAGAGTTGTAAGGCAGTATGTGAAATGCAAGGTGTTCTGCCTGCATTGAAGGAATGGGGCTTTTCCTAATAAATTTGGAAAGGAAAACGTATTAAAAATGATCCCAGCTAGGTGCGCTTTAGATGCACACCTAAATACGTCCAGATCCTGGCCCTGAACACCAGATCTGAAGAAAACTCAGTGGGTGGAGTGACAGAATACT
Organism: Pteronotus mesoamericanus; assembly: GCF_021234165.1. NCBI lineage: Eukaryota > Metazoa > Chordata > Mammalia > Chiroptera > Mormoopidae > Pteronotus > Pteronotus mesoamericanus. The sequence goes on along the minus strand of NW_026555245.1, from coordinate 23,763,483 downwards.
TTCTTTATCTCTACTTATTTCATTTTCTATACACCTCTCCCTTTTTTTTGGTTGTTGTTTTCCTTATTTTCTTCTACCTCAAATAAAAATGTGATTGCTTTCATATGCAGAATAATGGTTGAAGTCATTGGTCAGCAGCAGCAGGTGGTGGGAGAAGGAGGAAGCAGGTGGGGAGAAGTGACTGGTTGGCACCAGCAGCTTTGGACACTCTTAACTGGGCAGAACAGGCTTGATTCTGTCCTTCGAACTAATTGAGCTTCTCTACTAGTCTAAGTCTTAATAATAGATAAGCATGGGATTTACTAATGGGGTTTGAGATATTTGCTCCAATCTATACTAGCTAAAGAGAAGTGCTACCTTGGTATTTGGAAAAATTCTTGAGATTTTGAGCTCTTTGTGAACAAAAGCTTTTCCTATTACATAAACCCATCATAACACTCAGTGCCTAAAGCAAGGACTTCCTGAATGTCTCCTTGATGGTGAGCAGAATATTTATGTTTCATACAGCATCAATAAATACAAGCAAGGAATGAACAGACTTTTCTACTTGTCATTGCTTTATTACTGATCACCTGCTTACTCGGGCCTGAAGACTATCTATTGTCCCTTCTTTCTCCTCATTGGCCTCTGCAATTCCAGGTTAAGCTAAGTTGTATTGCTTACTTTGGTTAAGAAAGCTCACTACCTCTTAGAACTAGAAATAGTTAACAATGCACTCTCAGATATTTATTTCTTTGGTTCATTTACATATTCCTTCAAAATGGTAGTTTTCTTCTGATGTCCCTGTTCTCAGGACCAGGTACTCTTTCCTAGAACTGCTCTCTGAGAAATGGCTTATTTTTCTCCCAATGATATGATTCCTTCCTGCTGCCCACAAAGGTCCACATTTGCACCCAGTAGGCCTTCTGTGGGTCAGAATAAATCTCACATCTGCCCAAGGAGAGAACTCTTACTCAAGGGAGTTAGTTTGTCTCCCATCCAATCTACACCTTTATTTTGCATAACTAATGTGCTTATTTAAGGATCTTTCCAAGTCAAATAGCATCTCCATCTGTACAATGAGAATTCAACTGTCTTGGAACCAACCTTAAAATATTGAGGCTTTTCTTTTCTTTCCATCCTATTGCTGCTTCTCCTGCCCTTACTTATCATAGCAGATTCTGGAGATAGACCAACAATACGCTAAACTAACTTAGACAAGAGCAAGTTCCCTTGCCCTGGACTTGTTTCTTTAGAAAAGAGAGCAGTGAATATGACTTGTAGGCTAAACCCAGGACATTGTCTAGTTTTTTATGGCCTATAAGCTAATGATTGGGAAAAATGTCAAAAGAATAATAGTATTTTATGATGTTAAAAATACATACACTTTCAGTTCTAATGTTTGTAAATAAAATTTTATTGGAAAACAGCCATATTCATTTGTTTATGTATTGTTCATGGTTGCTTTCACAATACAAGGGCAGAGCTGAGTAGTTATGACAGAGACCGTCTGGCCCACAAAGCTTTAAATAATATCTCATCCTTTACAATGAAAATTTGCTGACTCCCACCTTAGAATATTGTCTCTTTATCCACCCAGTGACTTTGGGAAATTTATTTAGCCTCTTGATGCCTCAGTTTCTACATTTCTGAAAGGAGAATAAATGGAAGTCTCTCATTGGTTTGTTAGGAGGATTGAAGAGCTAAATACATAAAATGCTTAGCAGAGTATCTGGTTATATGTAGTAAACTTATGAGCATTAAGTATTATCATTATTATTATTAATTCTTTTTTACTACTGCTAGTATTTATGTTATTGTTCATATCTCCATTTATGGGGGTGTCATCTCTGTGTCATCTACAGTGCTAATAATTTTACATGGATTTCTCTTATTTACATGAGATTTCTGTCTCATGTAAATAGAAAATAGAAAATAGAGACTTCTCTATTTTCACAATCAAGAGAAAAAAGGCCTGGTGGGCTTAAGTAACTTGCCAAATGCCATTCAGCAAGTAAATAGTAAAGCTAAGATTCTAATATAGGTTTAACTTCAAAACCCAAGTTCACTCTACCATACCAGTGCTTTATATCTCTTTTCTTCTCTTTGTAATTAAACCCTTAATTCCCCCCAACCAAATTCTACCCAATATCCTAATTTCTCGGATGGCCGAAAATGGCTCCTCTCTGGTTGATTCAGCCTAAGGCTCTGCTGGTCTCCTGCTCCCATCTGACCCCTGAGTCAGCACCAGGGAAGGGTGGATCTCCTTGAAAGCAGTATGATACTGGCAGCTACCATGCTGCGCCACCTTTAGCAGCACATAAATCTTGGATCTTCTTGCAGGACCATTGCTTGAGGGTGATGAGACATAAAGGGTAATGAGAAGTCTGGTCATAGCTTATCTACAGATTCCTTAAATTCAATCGTGACGATAGCATAGTGTGAGGACTTAGACTGTGGAACCAAAGTACCTATGTTTAAATCAGAGCTCTATCACTTTTATGCTCTATGATATTGGACAAATAATTTAACTTCTATGTGTCTTGATTTCCTAATCTATAGACCTACCCCTAATATCTGTGCAGCCTAAGGAAATGGTTAAAATGGAGGCCCATGTAACAAATGTCTATGTAAAGGCCATAAATGAAGCTGTATTTTTTTATTATCCTAGGAAGAAAAAGTTCATATTTAAAATTCTCAAGGTACCCTATCAGAGCATGGTGGCACCAGGACAGCTGGCAGGTAGCAAGCATGCTTTTCTTCCATTGTGCTCTTGCAGGGGTGTCCAACCTGCGGCCTGTGGGCCAGATGTGGCCCAGGATGGCTATGAATACAGCCCAACACAAAATTGTAAATTTACTTAAAACTTTTCTTTCTTTGCTCATCAGTTGTGATAGGTGTTTGAATATTTACTGTGTGGCCCAAGACAACTCTACTTCTTCCATTGTGGCTCAGAGACACCAAAAGTTTGGACACCACTATAAGGTACAATGTTTAAAACAATCTGCCCCATGAACCTGAGCTGCCTGTGAAGCTACCCTTTGGCCTTCTCTTGATCATCTACCTGGGCGTGCCCCATTGGCCCCATTGGCCCCATTGGCCCACAGACGCTTTGTCCATTGGGAAAGGCACAGCTGGAGAAGGGCCTGAGCAGGACTCATTAAGTACAGGGCCTAGGAAAGAGATCCCTCTTGCCCTGACCTAAGAATGCTACTATTTATCAGTATATTGGAGATAAGAATGAAGTATATACTACTGTGAGAAGTAATTAATTAATGTTTAAAGTGCTTAGAACAATGCCCAATAAACAGTAAGAAACTGGGGCTTGGAAAGATCAAATGACTCTTCCAAGGCCACGAAAGTCACGAGTAACAGCTGGCATTTGACTCAGAACACTCTTGTGCTTAAGCCACCATTTTGACCCCCAAACATGCAATCCCTTAATGTACAATATAGAAAGGAGTGTATTGTTTTATGTATACCATTGTGCCTAATGACTGTCACCCAATGCAGTCATCCCTGCGTTTGCGTGAACTTCAAGTTTATATGATTGTTTCCCATTTGGTTCAGTCCCTGGGTTGTTAAACTCTTCACTAATGTATCCATAATGGTGCCTCAGTTAAGTTGTTCTACTAAACTTCCATTCAAGTGACACATTCATAACATCAAGGATCTCTATTGCCAATCATTTAAAAAACCCTTAGAAGAAAACACACTGCTGATTACACATTCTATAGGATTTCTGTGCTCCAGTCCTGGCAGGCAAATGTGGTTATATTATTTTAGTTTTGGGAAGAAATGGCCAGAATCTTCCCGTGGACTTGCCACTCTTCACACAGACCCTTTTCTCCTTTGCAAAGATATGTCCCCTTTTACCACATGCCTGCAGTCTCCCTGCCACCTGCCTGCTTCCAGAAAAGGAACAGATTCTAGAACATCACTTCCCAAGGTGAGGTATATCCATTTCAATCTCTAAATGAGGAAACTGCTGGTGCAGAAAATCACTAAACAAAAAAGCATCCCCTTCAAATGTCCTCATGAAAGGACACATTTCTTGGCAGTGGAATGAGAAAGCAGGCAACCATTACAAAGGGGCACCAACACAAGGCAAATACGCACATTCCAAACGTCTAGGCCACGCTCCCAGATCTGTTAGCCATTGGGTGGTATGCTATGCCAGGATGCAAGTACTGACAGCAGGGGAAAGATCCCAGGCTTTATTGTAAGTCCCTGGAAGTAGTGCCAAGAAAAGCCCTTGCTTTTGGCGATTACAACTTCTGAGATCCAAAATCAATGCTTAAGCAAGGCAAAAGTCACCTCAACTCCTTTGCATCCCAGGCTACTCTGACATGATTTCCCAGATACAGTTCTGCTAAATATAGAGCTTTGTTTTCTAGCAGGAAGCTGTGTTATAATAGAAAGAATATTCCAACTGACGTAATATTTGCTTTTAATTCCTAACTTGTGCCTCTTACTACCTTTATAAATGCCACCAAACTCTGTGAGTCTGTTTCTCCATTAACAAAAGAAAATGATAATATCTGCTTCTTGGTGTTCTTGTGAGAATCAAATGGGATATTTATATGAAACCCCTTTGTAAACCTAATAACATTATCCAAGGTAATGCTGGTATAGTCTAGTTACTTCTGTTCTATGAGTCTTTGCCATTTTAAATTGGCATTTTGGTTTAGAAAGGAAGCAATTATCAAAATCTGTGGAAGTCAAAAATATGGGTCCTAAATCTCTTTTCTATCCTCCTAATCTTTTAACAGCATTTCTTTATAAAGTGGTTGTTACCAACCCTCACTCTCTCTCTCTTTTTTTTTATCCTCACCTGAGGACATTTTTTCATTGCTTTTAGAGAAAAAGAAGGGAGAGAAGGGAGAGAAGGGAGAGAGAAACATCGATAGGTTGACTCCTGTACCTGCCTGGTCTGGGAATTGTACACAACTGGACCATGGCTCACGCCCACAACCTAGGTACGTACTTTAATAAGGAATTGAACCTGCAGCCTTTTGGTTAGGGAACAATGCTCCAACCAGCAGAACCATGCTGGCCAGGGCACCAATGCTCTCTTAACCATCCAAGGTCCCCATGTGCAGAGGTTGTGTTGGGGATTGTGCTTGTTAAAGATAAAGGTGAAGCTTCTGTGACTAAAATTATCCCTTCCCTTGATTCTTCAGTGTTGTTGAGGAGTTCATCTGTCATCCATCCACTGTCTGTCCCAGATCCATTTTAGGACTGCGGTCAGTATCAGCACTAACCAATAAGCAAGTCTGAATATTGAGGCTAGACAATAATTGGCATCCTTAAATATGGTAAACATGAAGTCTTTTCATCTAGAATATTCAGATTTAACTTCTGGCAGTGATGAGGGATGGCCATATCAAAACCAAAATTTAGAATCCACAGTCCTGTGAAAAGACAGACTTATCAGAAAGGAGAACTTGAAGCTGAACCTGACTTAATCAGTCTTCTCCCCTTTTCCTTTGTCTTTTCCTTTAAAGACTGCCCATTATTTGTCTCACATTCTATGACAAAAGACATAATATACAATCAACACATAAAATCTAATCTGGCCATCCTCAAGATTTGTGTCCCCGAAGTCTGAGCTCATTCACTGTGTGACCCTGAAAGTCTTGTTTTAACATTCTCTCTGATAAGGAGTCGGTAATGCCCAATCCTCATGCATATACACTCACACCCCATTGGGGGCAAATTTAAGAAATAAAAACTTAGAAACTGATTATACTCAGGATGGAACTAAAATCTTGCATCTTCCAAACAGGAAATAGTTGATCAAATCTAATTAGCTTTGAGCTCAACAAAAGCAATGGAGCTACACAGATGGGGGAAATGGATAATTTTGAGGAGGAAAAGAAAATAGCTTAAACTCAAGAAACGTCTTTGCTATTTATGTGTTTGTTTTTAAAATTTGTAGGTTCTGCAAACACCATGCATATTTTATATCAGACACTTTCTACCCTCTTTAAATTGAATTATATCTACATATAATACATTGGTTCACCAAGTTACTTTGTCAAATATTATAAAAACATAGTTAGAGAGATCCTTGGACATCATCGAATCCAACCTTCTTGTTTTACAAATGAGTAAACTGAGGTCTAGAGATGTAATTGACTTGCAGAAGGTCACATAGTCCATAGAGAGATGAGACTAGAATTCATGATTCTTCTCAGTACACTAAAGCTTTCAGGCAAATCTCATATAAATAAGGCAAACATTTTCTGTGGGAATCACAGTATTACATATTTTCCAAAGAATGAATAGAGCATGCCCTGTCAGCAGAAAACTGTTGAAACTCGGTATTCCTAAATTCTCATGTAGCCCTGCAACCTGGCAAATAGCTTCTGCTGTTCCAGAAGACTTGGGCTATTATCAGCAGGATAAATGGGTGGCTACTTAATTCAAACAACACTGGAAAAAAGAAACAGGAAAGTGTGACCATAGCTTCCTTTGTGTTGCATAGCTGATATTCTCTAGGAATCTAATACAGAAAACAGTCTTTCAGGAATGACCAGTTAAGCTAAAGTGGAGAAATAAGAGCTTGCATAAAATTCACACTTTGCAATCCACAGTTCAGCCTTTGAATTTTCAATTTGTGGTGTGACAATGACATAAAGCAATTTCATTTGTTTGTTTCTTTCTTTAATCCTAATAAAGAGATCATACAGAACTATTTATTAAATCTTGGCTGGAATTTTTAATCTGAGTTATGATGCTCCTACAAGTTCAGCCACCACAAACTGCCTGCCCACCCCAGCTGGTATCTTAACGTGAATGACAAGTCACAGAGCTGGCAGTACTGACAGAAAGGCACCACTACACACACACATTGTATATCCACATGTCTATGTGTGTATGTCTATGCAACCCCATCCCCTTCTCTTTAATAGTAAGACTCTTTACCCTTCTGAAGAACTGCAGAAATCTGAACTACTACTGTAACCCTATTAACATCCAACTCTGTGACAAGAGCCTACTCAAATAAAAGTAAAGTCAATAAAAGTAAAGTGTAAGTGTACTGTTAATGACAGGTTCTTGCAGGCACTTTCTCCCAAATTATACCATTCCTATTCAAATACCATCTCAAGAGTCTCAGACAGTGTCAAGTGCAATCATTGTTATTGCAGTTGCCAAGGTAATCAATTGAAATCATAATGAAGGGAACAGAAGGAAATCAATAGAGTCTGAAATTACAAATAAAGAGAAGCTATCGTTTAAGAGCATTTGGCTGAAATCTTCCATATTAATGGAGTAGAAATGGCTGTGTCATTCAGAAGCAGTGCGGTGCATAATTCAACAGAGTGCATTAGAACACCTAAAAGTGATTGCAACAATTAGGGCTGCCTACCAAGAACCTGTCCACCATAGAAGGCGTGTTGCTGAGTTGTTTATTACAGTTCCAGTGTGTTTTCATATCTTAATATTTTCAATCGTCTCTCGGTTAAGCTCTTAGGCAGGAGGCTAGATGAGCTCGCTCAGAGACATTAAGAGGAGCGTGTTAGTCCAGTTCGACTCTGAGATTGGGAAATAACAACAAATCATGCATTTAAAGAAGTATCTTCTTTTTCAAAAATTCTGTTGATTTGGGTCATCTGATAAAGGTAGTTGGAAAGCAAGAAATAAGTGTGAAAATAGATTATAGGAGATTGATTATTGCCAAGTCTTTAATCACATGCTTGAAAAGTTCATTGGTCTCTAACAGAATGACATAAAGTTATATCGGTTTCACTGTTATTTGTAAAAGTAAAATTAATATTTCATATTTGTCTAATATTCATGATCAACTACACCCTAAAAGGAAAACAGGAACCAAGTGATAATACAAAATTGAAAGCTATCCAGTTATTTTATCAATAGTCCATAAGAGGAATAAAGAATTATGAAAAAATCATGTAGACTTTCTTATATTGGCTTATCATTGGGAACTGAAAATGACAGGTTTATGGATTTCAGCATAAATACATTTACTATGTTATTCAATATTCTATGACAGGCTTTCCATATTCCACTCCACTGCTTTGCAAGCCCTGACTTACAGGCTGTCTATTTGAGAAATTCTGAACTTTTGGTCTCAATCTATAGATAGCAGGAATACATAAAAAGCTCACATGTGCTTGGCATTGATATTACGGGGACACTGGACCTGCATGCATATAATTTATACATGCTTAACTATGCCCTTTCAGTAAAAACAATAGAGAGAGGACTACAACAATTAATCTAGTGTTGAGTTCTGCTTGCCATTCTATTCATTGAACTTTTATCCAATAATGGACTTGAGATGGGAACTTGGAAGGAACTTTTCCACAGCAGCATTAGTTCTCACATGCCTCTCAGAGAGTGAGCATTGTAATTCTAGTGCTTAAAAATATTCATTTACCTATTTGTCATTTATTTATTTTTGTACAACATGATCTATACAGGTAAACTATTTTGCATGGTGCTCAACCAAAGAATTATCCCATTATTGCAGATAAGACAGTAAATAAAATGTCCACTCTGTGTTGGTAAAGAATAGTTTTGATAGTTTTAAATATTAGCCAGGAAACATAAAAAGCTTGGACTATAAGGCCTGGGTACATAGTCTTCGTGGAATCAGGTAATATGTTCATTTCACTGACCCCTCGTCAGTTGTCAAACATGAAGGATTAACCTAGTGTTATATTAAACTTATTAAGAAAAGTGTGCCCTTCTCAATCATTGCAACTTTCTATGATATTTTCAAAGATAATTTTAGTTATATGTAGTATTGGCTGATTTTAGAACCCAAACATCATCTGAAGTATAAATTCTTCATGTATAAATTTTCTGCCAGGACTTCACAGTCATTCAATTCACAGCAATAGAAACATGTTTTCCAGAGCCTACAGGTCAGTTGTGCTGGTATCTCTGGGTGCCTATTAAAAATGCAGAATCTCAGGACTCACACCAGATCAACAGCATCAGAATCTTAATTTTATCAAAATGCCCAGGCAGTCGATGTGCATGTTGATATTTGAGATTTAGTGTGCTCTAGGTCATAGGAGAGGAAAATGCATGGCATAACAGACTGTAGAGCATTATCCAAATGTTAACTAAGAAGAAAGCAATGAAGAGTGAGAAAAGGTATATGCACATTTTGTGCAGGTGTAATAGTTGGGGCAGAGTACTACTGTTGCATGTATCAGTGTATTATAATCATCACATTAGCTCTGGCATTATGGTTGTTAGTAATCATAAACAGATTCAGAATGTGTTCATATTTTATAATATTGAATCATCCTCCTCCCACCTCTAGGCCAGAAGAATGAATGTAAACAAATAATTAAAAGGCAACATAACTGCTATAATAGAGATATAAATAAAATGCTGGGAAAGCTGAGAAAATTGAACCATTCATTCTGCCTGGAGGGATTGAAGAGAGGCTTCCTTAAGCAGACAGTGGGTGAATTGGATATCGAGGAGACAGGCATGCCAGACAGCTAGAACATTACAAGACATTGGAAGCCTTTGTTATTTTGGGGTCGCCAAGGACTTGGATGCACCTAGAGCTTTTGGTGCATGTGGTTGAGATCTCTTTAGATTAGGGGAAGTTGGAGAGGGAGGGATGGACAGAGAGAGATGAGGCTGGAGAGATGGAATAAGATGGACTTTAATGCTAAGGTTCACTACAAGACCTAACACTAACATGTTAGTGTATCAAGCCCAGATTCCAACTTATTAAAACTGATATGATATGGTCATATTTTTAATAGTTTTATTAAAGCTCCTTATATAAAATTGCACTCACATATTAAGACTGAGTTGCTGAAAAGTCAATGTCTGTTCCATCCAATAAAATTAAAAACCTTTTTTCAGAATACAAAACAGATTGCAAGTATTTAATGTCATTTTTTGTAAGAATATTCAATAAGCAGTATATAATACATAAATATATACTTTATCTTCCTGATGTCAGAGGTGGCTGGCTGCTTCTTTGTTTTTAAGTATATAAGTAGTCTTGGCTTTTGACCTTCAGCTCTAATGTCTATGACTATTCAAATCTTTCCCAGGATACATATGTATTACTTGGGTAATTTTGTCTTTATATCCTTCCCTCTCTCTGGGCTCTCATGTGCTAATTAGGTGCTGTAATGAGCGAATCTATAGAGATAAGAAACTTACCCACCCCACCCCCCAACCGTTCTTACAGAAAAGAAGCTGCACAAAGCATTCTTAAAGGTTTAAAACCCAGGGGAGAAAAATACCACACCCTACACAGTTTTGCCCTATCCACAACTCTCTCCCCTCTCACTGTTACAGCCACCTTTCTCCAAATCTCATGGAAAGTGTAAATACTTCCTCCTCTGCTACGGACAGCGGCTTTTGTCCTCCTCAGGAACTCTCATTCTACTCAAAGGACTTACTACAGTACTTTTCAAAACTGTGAATTATTTTCTCCTTTACACAATGTGATAACAGCTGTTAAGAGAAAAGTCATTTGCTTTGTTACATTGTATATAAATTCAGCACACAATATAGTTACATATGTATATATACTGTGCACGAGTACACACAAATATATGAGGTCTGCCCAGAAGGTACCCAGCCATGTAATATGAAAAATAGAGACATTTATTGAAGAAGATATAATGATGCCTCCAAAGTAGGCACCTTGGGACCTCACGCAATTCTCCACCATTAGCTACCCTGTTGTATTTATCTGAATCTCACTGATGATCTAAAATCTCTTCCCTTTCCAAGGTGATTTTAGTTTTGGGAAAAGTCAGAAGTTGCAGGGCACCAAATCTGAGTTGTAGTAGGGTTGAGTAACCTGGATGATTTGATGTTTCACAAAAAAACTCTGTATGAGATGTGATGCATGAGCAGGCATGTTGTCGCAATGAAGCTGCCAATCACCAGTTGCCCAAAGCTGCAGCCTTCTGAATCATCTGAATTATTTCTGTGGAAGAATGTTCAAGCTTAATGCAAAAATTTGATGCAGATTCATTGCTTTACTTGCACAGTCATTTTGGATGTGACAGCCACACAGTACATATGCTCACTCAACAGTGTCTACTCCTCGCACTGACTAGTACAGTGGTTGTCATTGTTCACACATGTGTGTTCCAGTCCACCCTCCTTGGCGGCCAGGTTATGTCAATGTCACGCAAACTGCCCTAATTATATTAACAATGGCTGGACTTTTTCTGGAGAGACTTCATACACACACACACACACACACACAATATATATATATGGTGTGTGTGTATGTATAAACATACTTGTTTGGTCAAAATGTTGGAAAGATATGTAAAACATTGTTAACTATAATTATATTTGGGTAATGGAATTATGGGTAATTTTATCTTTTTAATTTTCCCCATATGTACTTGTTATATACAGGAATATACAACTTAAAAATTGGTTAGTAAAATGGAATGTTTTCAATAGCAAACTTTATTTGAAGAGCAATTTCATCTGAATAGTGAGCAAAAAACTACAATTGGGATAATAGTTCTGGAATAGTATTTACTTAGCTAACTCCAGAGTTGGTGCTTAGGCAAATATATCTAGAAAATATCTTCATAAAGAGAACTTTGAACTATGTTTAACCAAGCATTTCCAAATATATATGACACAGGACCCAGTTTTTGCATGAAATTATATACCTTAAAAGATTTTTTTTTCATAAAACACATTTTAGGGAATATTACTTTAAGAAAGAGTACAGTTGGTAAAAGGTTATATTTGCTGGCTTTAGTATTCTTATGGGTCTAGAGGAAGGAGACAGTGGAGAAGAGATTCAAGATATAAGACAAAAGGAAAACAATTTTTTTGACCAAAGTTCCAGAAAAAACATAAAAGGATGAAATGTAAGACCTTCCTACTAAAAAAGAATTGTTTCTGAGCCAGCAATTTAAGCATCAATTTGTTGAAATTTTATTTTAACAAGGTTCCCAGGAGATGTGTTTGTACATCAACATTTGAGAGACATTGCTCTAAAAAGAAAAAGTGAGATCAGAGACCTGAAAAATGTGGGAAAATGTTAGAAACAGCTGCTGTCAGGAATGTAATAGGGACTTAACAAGAGTCCATTTGATACTGATTCCAGTCCGTGGTTTGTTTGGTTGTTATTTAAGTTTCTCCAGGAAGCTTAGCAGTAGAAAAACAGAATTATGGTTGTGATCCAGAGCTAGGTACCAACAAAAGGAACATTATTGAGGAACAGGAAAGCAGGGACCTCTAAAGCCAGAAGAAAGCTGATACATGGGGTGAGGGGCAGGGTTGGGAAAAACCTCAGGAGATGTGAGGTTGAGCAAAGTGACAGAGAAGAAGTTGGGTTTGGAAGCATGGAGTTCTGGGATGTCAATTGTGAAGGTAGAGCACCTTTAAGCAATGATTTTTCTTAACTTTGTGTAGTAGTTGAAGAGTGGAAATGTAAATCTCCACAGAAACTGAAAGTCAATGAGCTGATGAATTTAGAAATCAGAGCTCTAATTTTCTCATCAACATGGACATTGCAGTAGTCGAAAATAAAGTCAGAGAACAGGTGGGAAGGAGAAAGGCTGTTGGTTAGAAGCTCAATCCAGCCAAACTCCATCTTAAAACAGAACCAGATAAAAATAAATTCACTTCCTTGCTCTCTACAGCTTTCAGCAGGATAAGCCCAAGAAAAGGAGTGACCTTAGCAAAGGGAACAGAAAGAAGGAGAAGAGATGATAGGAAAGGTCCAAGGGGAAGCGTTTTTCCTGCTGTCCACAGAATTGCCATGCACAGTGCTGAGTGGCTCTGAATATCCTCCCTCTGTAGATCCAGATTGGATTGGAATATGCCAATGTAACTCTAAATTAACGTTTTAACTGTGTTTATACTCTTCTAGATTTTATATGTGGCCTTAAAGCCAACAATAAGATGCTTTTACTTCTGGCTTTTTCTATGCTGGCTATCAGGGATTAGTGCATAGAAGTGGGATTATTAGGGTGAAACCAGAGTTCATTTTAGGAGAAGCAGTAGAGAAAACTCAAAGAAAAATTTCATTGCAGAGAGGAACCTGGGCACAACTGAAGGAAGATAATCAAAAGAAAACTTTAGCCCTGGATGGTGTGCCTCAGTGAACTGAGTGCTGGCCTGTGAACCCAAAGGTAGATGGTTCAATTCCCAGTTAGGGTACATGCCTGGGTTGTGGGCCCGGTCCCCAGTTGGGGGCCTATGAGAGGCAAATAATCAATGTGTCTCTCACATATCAATGTTTCTCTCTCTTTCTCCCTTCCTTCCCTTCTCTCTAAAAATAAATCAATAAAATATTTTAAAAAAAGAAAAAGAAAACTTTATGGCTGTGCAAGATATTGCTGCTACTGCTGCTGCTGCTACTGGTAAAACATTGACTATTTGCTAGGCACTTCTAAGTACCTTGTAAGGTTGGTACTGATAACACATCCTAATGACAGATGAGAAAAATAAGGTAGAAAGATGTTAAATAATTTGTTTGAAGCCCTGCAACTAGTAGGAGGTACAGCTAGGATTTGGACCTACTTAGCTACCATATTTTGCTGTGTATAATACACTCCCGTGTACAGTATGCACCCACGTTTTTGTGTGCATTTATACATGGGATTATTATATCCATTATCATACCTGTGATATGTAATCATTATACCCATGTATAATGAGCACCTTATTTTTTCCTCAAAAATGTGGGCAAACAGTGTACATTATACATGGCAAAATACAGTAATTCCAGACTCCACGCTCATAACCACCTCACAGTACATACCACCTATATGGACATGCAGTGGCTCATTTCATCCTCCTCATCAATGATAGCTCTTATATAGTGATTTTTAATTTATAGAGTATTACCTTCATACGCTGAGAAGGCTTTTAGAGCTTAAATTGAAGTGTATGGTTTCAATATCCAATTCCTTGCTCTCCACAGTCTTGCTATTACTCTGAGTGTGCTCTAGACCAGCAGCACCAGCAGCACCAGCATCCCTTGGGAGCTAGTCACTGGACCAGAATCTGAATTTTAAAAAGCTTCCCAGGAGGATCTACATTAATGTTTGAGAAGTTCTGAGCTACAATATTCTATGTTGCAATTGCCAAGCAAGACAATTTCTGAGAAAATCTGAAGAGTTTTAACTATCAGGGCCTTCCTGCTTTCCCCTCCCATGATTCCACAGTCCTCTTCTGCGAACCTATATCAATTTAAAGGTTTTCAGCAGCAAATATCAGAAAACCATATAAATGTAATGGACTTCAGCTATGAGGAAATAAATTATCTCACATAACAGGATGTCAACAACTCAGAGTTCAAGGCTTACTGACTCTGTGGCTTATCCATGCCATCACCAAATTCCTTTCATGACTGCAGGCTGGCTCCTCTTGGTCATAAAATGGATGAAGCAATCTAGGTTTTCTTTCCTTCACAGAACCATTGAGAGGAAGAATAAATGAATACTCTCTTCTTTGTGCCTGCTTTACAGGTGAAGGAAACACTTAATAGGAAGCTTCTAGATTCCGCCCCCCCGCCCAACCCTGTGTTTTACTCACCAGAATTGTGTTGCTTGTTACCTTCTGACCAAATTCCTGGGATCAGGAAACAGATTTCTTGGACAAGTTTACACTAACCCCTGGGCTGGATGCTGGGGAATCAACACACATGGTCACTTCAGGTTCTCAGGCATGCCTGCTGCCACTCACTGGCTCCTAGGAGATTACCGCTCAGATCTGCCACCCTAGTTTTCTGGCTTCCTGCATTCTTCCCCTATCTGCTCTGGGCCTGCTGAATAATCTTGTAAGTTTATTCATAGGATATTAATGACCAGTTCAATGTTTCCAGTTTAATCCAGCTAAAGAGCTAATCCAGTTCCAGAGGACTGGTCCCAGTTGTTTAGACAGTAATATCCCTTCAGTAGAAAGTTAAGTTCACCCATAAACATATAAAAGAATGCTTAACATCACTAGCCATCAGAGAGATGAAAATTAAAACCACAATGAGATACTACCTCACACCGGTCAGAATGGCCAGCATTAACAAATCAACAAAAAAGTAAGTGCTGGTTAGGTTGTGAAGAAAGGAGAACCCTAGTGCACTGTTGGTAGGAATGCACACATTGGTGTAGCCACTGTAGAAAACAGTATGGAATTTCCTCAAAAAGCTAAAGATGGAACTATCTTTTGATCCAGTGGTTCCACTGCTGAGATTATATCCTAAGAATCCTGAAACACCAATTCAAAAGAACCTGTGCACCCCAATGTTCAGAGCAGCACAATTTACAAGTCAAGTGCTGGAAACAGCCTAAGTGCCCATCAGTAAATGAGTGGATCAAAAAACTGTGGTACATTTACACAATGTAAATCTATGAAGCAGAAAGAAAGAAGGAACTCTTACCCTTTGCAACAGCATGGATGGAACCGGAGAGTATTATGCTAAGTGAAATAAGCCAGGTGGTGAAAGACAAATACCATATGATCTCACTTGTAAGTGGAAACTAATCAATAAAACAAAGAAACAAGCAAAATAGAACCAGAGACATGGAAGTAAAGAAAAAACAGACAGTGACCAGAGGGGAGGGAGCAGGGGGTTGCAGGGGAAAGATGGGGAAGGGGCAAGTCAAGGAACATTTATAAAGGACCCATGGGCATGGACAACGGGGTGAGGATTGACTGTGGGAGCAGGGGGGCAGGTGGGGCAAGGGAGAGCAACAGGGGAAAAAGTGGCACAACCACAATTGAACAATAAAAAAAGAAAGTTTAAAAGGTAACTACAGCTAGATAGAAAAATGAAATAAAATAAAATTGACTTCCATTGTTTGATGAAGCTTGGAATGTCAAGGACATTGAACTGAGGGACCCAGGATACGGCTGCAAATCTGGAGAGTGATGATGCTATGCAGTTGTGCACAAACCATTTCCACGATCTGAGACTTGGGTCATTCATCTGAAAAGCGATCATACTTTCACCTGGTGCACTTCAAACTACAAGGACCGCAAGTGAGAATGCATAGGAAGAACGTTAGAAAGCCAATGCAGAATGTGGTGGTTACCACTCCACTGGATCCTCTCTTCTCTAGTACAAGGAACAGTGCTTTGCTTTAGATGTTGAATATAAATGATTGCCTGTGTTTTCACCTTTCCAGGGAAAGGCATTTTAATTTTACCTGACAAAGCATATTTTACAGTGTATATACTGTATAAGTAGCAGGTGTCTGGTGGCCTTCTCAAAGTTCGACAAATCACCCTAGACAGTTTATGAAAATTTACCTCTACTTTGGTTATATATGAAGAAAAATGGTAGGTTTACATTATTCTGAATAAGAAAAAATCCATACAAAATTTTATAAAAAGTTAAAGACATTCATTTCTTCTTAAAAATTAAAATATATTTATTCTTCTGATTATAGAAAGTAGTACTCATTACATTAAAAAGATATAAAAAAGTATAAGACAGAAGTTTAAATCTCATATAATCCTTACTCAGATATAGCCACTAATAAAATCTTGGCATCTTTAATGCCATAGACTTTGAATACATATTAAGTTATATTCTGTTCTACCCATATAGGCACACACACAGTAGTATAATTAAAATCGAGCTATATGGATATACTAAACAGATCTAATGAAATTCACTCTCTATTTTGCACTAACCTCTAGAATCTTATACTATTTTATGGTGGCCTGGTAGTTCTTTATGTGGATATAAAATAATAATTTAGCCAATTCTCTGTAAATGAAATACTAAGTTTTTTTCCATAGAGTTTCTGTTGTTGTTTCTTCCCAGGGAAGTCAGTACTTATCGTCATTTTTAGAAGTCTGCTTTGGAAAAAGAGATGAGCTTCAGAAGTCTGACTTCTTCCCACCTGAATGACAACGTGTGATGCTGCAGAGATCAGATGTTTCAGAGCCAGAGAGATGAGTGGCATCTGACCAAATAACATCTGTGTAATGGCAATTATGCTGCGGCCATTAACTGAAGTGCTATTGTGGCTCTGAAGGGCAGTGGAGAAACAAACACGCATAATGCCGCCAGCCATCAGCCCATCAAGCGGAGCATACTTATTAGAGCACTGCAGAAATTAAGTCATTTCAGAAGGGAAAAAAAAATCCCTACTTTTTCTGATGTTGGCATCTTTTCTTTAAATACAAAACTCATCATAGATAATTTTCAGACATGCTGCCTTACCCATCAGCGCCATAAATTTAGCTACAGAGCCAGAGATCCAATGTAGGGGTTCTCTAGTCTATTAAATTCTTTTGCCCCTGAACTTGGAGTGTGAATTACCAGTTCCAGAGTTTGTAAGAGCATGTTTGCCTGGATAATTTAATGGCTCTGTCAGTCTCAATATTTTCATACCAGAGGAGGTTTGTATTTGGTCACTAAAGTTCTTAAGAAAGCCATACAAGGACCAAGTCACATAATGGGTACCTGCTCTCTTACCGCCCCCCCCCCAATCTTTTAAGATCTGATGTGTACATTATCATTTCTTGGGCTTTCTTCTGCTTTTTCCTAATTAATCATATTCTCTGTCTTCTTCACCACTTCCTTTACCAAAAGATAGTCAACTCCCTGATCTCTTTACTCTCTTACCTATAAAAATATTCCTTTAAACAAAGCCCCATTCATTCATACACACTAACTATTGCCATGTTAATTCTACATTATACCCCCAAACTCGGTGGCTTCCATTAGAAACCATTTATAGTGAGTCTGTGAATCAACTTCTCTACATTAGGCTAAGAGCAGCTCTGCTTTGGACTGCAGGTTGGATTCAGGTCTGCTCCACATTTCCCTCATCCTCTTTGGACCAGCAGCCATGGAGGCATGTTCTCCTCATGGTGAAAGGCAGGGGCACGATAGCACAAGTGGGACTACTGCTTGCCTGCAATGGTCTTGGCCTAGAACTGATACACTTGTTATGTCTTCCACATATCATTGGACAAAGAAAGTTCTATGGCCAACTTCGCACCAAGGGCATAGGAGAGAAAAGAGCAGAATGAATGGCAAGATCAGATGACAAGAGGTATGGATGTGTGATTCTCACCCAGGGAGGGCATGAAGAATAGCAGAACAATGATCTAATCTGCCATGCATTCTGAGTCTGCTCACAGATTGTTGGCCTTTCCTAGGGAATTTATTAACAGAAGGAACCAGCTTTAAGCCAAATTCCAATGAAATTCTAAATGTGATATTAATAGGATGCAATGTACTCAAGATGAGAACATTCCAGAGTTCCTTGAAAGGGAAACACAGGCACTTCTTTGCCTACCTGTAAAGTAGAATCAAAATGATAGTGAGTCCATGGATGGATAAAAATTAGGAACCTCAAAGCACCACCAGGAATGATCTTGGTTATGGGATTATAATGGAGATTTAGGTTTAAATCCCATTTTTGCTGGTTGCATGACCTAATATTCTTAAGCCTTAGCTCATTCATCTGTAAAACGAAAAATTAGTCATAACCACCTCTTTACATTGATGAGGGGAACTAAGTGAAATACTGTATATTTTGTTTTTTCTGGTAAAGTGTCTGGAACATGGTGGGCAGTTCTGTAACTTTCCCTTCATTTATATTTCATCTTTCAGAAAAGAGTTGCCATGTTGATTATACTTTGAAAGTGAAATAAACTATATTTGCTAAATAATTGATGCAGAAGCTCATAGCAGGCTTCCTCTCACTCACTTTGTGCA
The DNA here is from genome assembly GCF_021234165.1 of Pteronotus mesoamericanus. Classification (NCBI taxonomy): domain Eukaryota; kingdom Metazoa; phylum Chordata; class Mammalia; order Chiroptera; family Mormoopidae; genus Pteronotus; species Pteronotus mesoamericanus. Next base: position 23,744,825 of record NW_026555245.1, on the reverse strand, counting down.
TTTCCTGTCAGTTTTGATGTCTTTTTCATTGAAAATGGCTCTAACACAGCCCTCTAATCTGTACAAGCATAACTGCTAGCCTTTAGATACATCCTAGATTTTAAGGGTTAGAAAAAAAATGGGTTAAAAATGCAGTGACACTTTATGGTATTCTTGGCAACTAAGCTGTAAATAGGCTTCTGCACACAGGGTTCTCCTTCATTTCCAGAGCTGCAATACATGGCAGATCCTCAAAGTGGTACGAAGCTACTGTGGTTTCCTCTTCAACAGAAGTGATCCACTAACCATTGCTTTCACTTTCACCAAATCCTCATAAATTATTGTATATCAAATCAATCTTTAACCTGGATGCAAAATTCTGTGCAATCCTTATGGATTAAGTGATAGGTTCTTAGAAATTGCCTAGCACATAAAAGCTAAACAAAATCCTTTGAATAAGAAAAAAAATACTGAAATGTCTGTCTCATGTGTACGATTACTTGCAGTCTAAAAATCTGTAGATTATCTCACTTTCAATACTGTTCATGCTTATGTCCTTTAAACTGGGCAAACAGGCTCACAGAGGCAGATGACTTTCCCAAGGTCGCAGAGCTGAGGGACGGTTGAGGTGGGCTGAAGGTGGGCTTTCCCACTCTAAATCCAACCACCTTCTTCAATCTGAGCCCCTTGTTTTGAGGAGTCAAGCTGCTGATTCAGTCGATAGATCACAAAACTACAGCATGGCACAAATGATTCATACTCTACTGCCACCTGTTTTAGGAAGGATCAGCTCTTTTTAAAAAGCAGCGCACTTTTCACTTATCAGCATAGCTCACTGAGCAGCTGGGGGAGTGTGACACCAGGAGGAGGACGCAAGCTGGACGGCGTGCCGAACTGGGTAAAATTGCTGTCGATTATCGTGCGCAGTCTGGGGATCTGGGAAATACCAACTACGATCTGCTGATCAAGTTTCTATTTTAGTTTTAAAATACATGCATTTTCTGAAAAATATGATTCTCATGTTAGTATGCACATACTTTATACAATGAGTGGAGTCCTAAAATTATATAAAATAAGTTTACAACATGAATCACTATATTTGTATGCTAGGATTGCTTACTACTCCTTCATGGAATCTTAGTGCTAGCAAATGTCCTCTGAACCTCATCCAAAGCCCCACTTTATAGGAGAACATTCAGACCCAGAGAAGTTACGGAAGTGCCCTGCATAGAGGCAGTTAGTGAGAGACTAGAACCCAGGTGTTCTGCATTTCAGCCAAACGCTTTTCCCATTGTGCTAGTATGAAAATAAATAAATGAACAAAATCTTTATAATAGATCATTTTTGTAAAGAAAATGCTATTTATTTCTTATTCTAGTTCTTGACATTATATATTGAACTACTTTTTAGTAGAATGCACATACATGTATGTACAGATGGATACAACTATATTTATTTTGGTTTCCATGGTGTCTATTTGCTTGCTTCAAAATATTAGATCCTCCACAGCATGGGCTCATTGTTTCTAATCCCCAACAGTCGCCAACATATTTATGATATTGTCATATGCATACTGGGTACTTGATAAATATTTGTGGTTGCTGATGGAACTGCCCCTGCTGATAAACTACTGTTGGAAAAGCCTGAGGTCCATATTAGAGAGAAGCTTTTCTCTTCTAAACTATCGATTGTCTCTTTCATGACATTTAATAAAAACTTTCCATTACCAGTTGCATAACAGCAATTAAAACCCTCATCAAATCTATCTTAACTGCTTAGAGTCTTCCACTGGGGAGCATTTTCCTTGGCAAACATCTGCAATAAAAGGCTATTTAATCTTCATAACTGAAACAGTCAGTTATGCCAATCCGTCTCTTTTAGTGTCAGTTTACATTGGAATCACACACAGCCATGGTCCTTTGGAAAGGTACGGAAAACAGCACAGCTCCTCCAGCAAAACTAGCTGGTAGTGAGGTCGCTGTCACTGGAATCAGCCATACTTCTTTGGACTAATAAATATCCATGAAGCTTTCCAATTAGGGAGTCTTCATTTCTAGGCTCTCTCATCCTAAAATTAATGCACTCAAACACTGACATAGGCATTCCATATTAAAATTCTGGAACCAGGTTGCAGAGATGGGCAAAAGTCTCCACTTACGCCTCATTTTTCTTTTTAAAATCCTTTAGATTTGTTCCACTTCATAATAAGATGGGGAAATATGCATATTTGAGCATTTAAGTAAATATTAGGCCGAACATAAAACAAAAAGGAGGCAGGCCCCTCCAAATTGCTAGGTGGCATGTTTAATAAGAAAGTGGACTTGCATATGATGCTTGTCTTAGGTAGCCACAAGATAAGGAGATCTCTGCACCTGCCTGCCAGAATCTTAACCGTTTATTATAGAGGCCTTACTTGGGTTTAGTCACATTTTCAGTCTAGATGGTCTCAACGGCACCTACTCTTGTCCTTGAGACAGGTTTGAGTGTGAGAATGGTGGGCAGAGTGTACATTCCAAAGACAGGGGATAGGGTGAGGAGCCTCTGGGTTTCTGGGTCCAGCTTGAGAGTGAACCAGCATTCATGCCTTCTCGGTGGCCTCCTCCAACAGGTCTTCAGAACTGACTCATCTCATAACTGAAAGTCTGTTCCCTTTTAGCAACCTCTCCCAATTTCCCACACCCCATAGCTCCTGGTAATCATTTTTTTATAAATTTAACCTTTTCTTTTTAAGATTCCACACTTAAGTAACACCCATGCAGAGTTTGCCTTTCTCTGTCTGGCTTATTTCACATACGATAATACCCTCCAGGTTAATCCATGTTGTGGCAAGTGGCAGAGTTTCTTTCTTCTTAAGGACTGAATGATATTCTGTTATGTAGATATAGATATAGGTGATATCTACATATAAATATATAGATATTATATAGACATATATACACACATATATATCTATATACATATTTCACATTTTATTGATTTGGTCATCCATCCACAGTATTTTAGATTTGTTCATACCTTGGCTATTGTGAAAAATATTGCAATGAACATGGGAGTACATACATCACTTTTAGGTAATGATTCTGATTTTTTTGGACATATTTCCAGAAGTGGAATTGATAGATCATGTGATAATTTTATCTTTAATTTCTTGAGGAACCTCCATACTGATTTCCATGGCTGTAAGTTTACATTCCCAACAACAATATCCAAGAGTTCCTGTTTCTCCACATCCTGCTCAGCTTTTTTGATAATAGCCATTCTAACAAGTATGTGTTGATATCTCATTGTAGTTTAGATTTGCATTTCCCTAACGATGAGTGATGTTGAGCACCTTTTCAAGTACCCATTGGTCACTTGTATGTCTTCTTCAGAAAAATGTCTATTCAGGTTTTTTTGCCCACTTTTTAATTGGGTTATTTTTTTCTCCCAGAGGTTGCCTTTTCATTTTGTTAACCATTTCCTTTGCTGTGCAGAGTTTTGTAATTTGATGTAGTCTCACTTGTCTGCTTTGCTATTGTTGCTTTTGTTTTTGGTGTCACATCCAAAAAGAAAAATAATAATAATAAGGAATTCCAAACTCTCTTTGTGTAAACCTTCTTTTCATACATTAAAACATATTTTCTATTAATTTCATATTCCTAATGCTGTGTCATCAAGAGCTTTCTGACCTGCTTTAAGGTGGACTGCCTATAATTAGGCCTTTGCAAGGCTGTTTTCTCAAACTCTCACTGCAACCATCATTCTCAGGATCTTTTGTTAGAGACAGGAATGTGAGACAGGAGGTTTATGATAATCCCATTACTCTCTCCCACTTCCACAACTAAAGTGTTGCCTATTCCTAGACTTTGGGAATTTTTGTGATATAATTTGCTTTTCTGCTTACCCTATTGTTGCCTTTGAATTTAGTTTTCCTAGAACTGATAAGTTAATTACCACTCATACATCATTTTGATTTATAGCTACAAAATTGTGTTCCTATGTCTTCTATTCCTTCTTCTTTGTTGTTATAAGCTGCTGCCTTCATTTTTTCCCCATAGTTTGCGGGCAGGAATAAATATCAATTTTAACCTATCAGGCAGAAATTATAAATAAAAGTTGAAAAAGTTAAAAATATATAATGCATATTGTTCAAATATTTCCAAAATTTATACTTCCCAAATTTCCCAACTAAGAATCTTCAGAGATTTTATTAAAATGCATATTCCTCAGTTTTGCATTAGATCTACTCAGTTGCAATCTTCAAAGAAAATGCCAGAAAATTTGTGTTGTGAGCAAGTGCACAAAGTGATGATAATCAGCCAATTTGTGAAACACCATTTCAAGATATGTGAAATTAAGGAAAATTTTATGAATAGTTCTATGATGTTAGCATAGCCTTCATACCAAAAAATAAATAAGCATTTGTGAACACACAGACACACACACAAACTCTAAGTCACTTTCAATTATCAACAGGCATTCAAAACTTCTAAATAAATATTAGCAAATTGAATATAAAATTTTAATAAAAGAATAAGTATTACCAAGTTATGAGTCTTCATAAAATTTCTAGGATGTGTCAGGATTAGAAAGTGTGATTTCTTTTTCATAAAAATCACAAATTAACTTTTTAAAGAAGAAAACCTATGTTGTTAACTCAGTAAATGCTGAAAAGCATCATATAATAATTAACATGCATTTCAGATAGTAAAAAAACAAACATCTTTCTGGGAATAAAAAGACCAGATTAAGTGCTATCTATCAGCAACTAACAAAAGTCTTACTCAGTAGCTAATGTTAGAAGCATTTTAATAGAAGGCAGAATAAAGGCCAAGATACCACTATTATCTCTACTATTGAATAAAGTCCTAGAAGCCTTCATTAATGCAATAAAATAATAAAGAAGTATAAATATAGCAAAGAAAAAACTAGTCTGTGATTTTCTACTTAGACAATACTAGAGGATTATCTGAAAAATAATGACAATTCATTTAAGAGTCTACATACAAAATCAACATTTAAAAATTCAATAGGATTCTTAAATACTTACAGTAGTTAACTAGAAAATAGACAACAGATTGACAAACAAATGAGAAGTCAAAAACAGTACGTGATAAAAGTAGCATTTCAAATCAGTCAAGAAATGATGGAATAAGCAGAATGTTATTTTGGAAAATACAGTCTTTTAGTTTAGAAGAATCATATCCAATGAAATATAAAAATGTGCTAAGTATATGACCAGGAAATATTTGGTAAAAGATATATAAGCGATTGATAGGAATATTAAAAAATTAAGTTTTACTAAGCATATTTTAAAAGCATATTTAAAAATCTCAAAAGAATAATTAAAAGTTTAATTTCTCTCATTAGAAAATATGAATTAAACCAATGATCAAATGTTTTGTCATTCAGATGGGCAAAATTTATAAAAAATCGATTCCATCCTGTGTTGGTGAGAACGGTGGGAACAACACTGATGACTTTTGTGGTAGCATAGAATTTTAAAACTCATTTGGATGAATTTGGTGCCATCTTCCATAATTTAAAATGCATGAAACTTTTACCCAGGTGTTCCATTTTTAAGAACCTCTCACACAGAAATACTCTTAAGAGTTCTGGCCAAGTTGGAGGCAGAGGTAGGTACGATTCACCTCTTCACACATCTAAAGGAAGGAAACAACCAATTTAAAAACAAAAAAGACAACCAGAATTGCTGGAAAATAAAAAAGTATAGATGTCTGACAACGAAGGAATAAAGAAGAAACATTCATCCAGACTAGTAGGAGGGGGTGGGGATGGGCAGCCAGGGTAGAGAGGATGTGCAGCAATGTGGCGGGTGAGGGACCTGGTGGTCCCACATTCATGTGCAGATAAACCAGGAGGAACAACTGGGTAGTGAGAGGGACCATATAACCCAGGGTTTTAATGCAGAGAAATAAAGCCTCAGAACCTCTGGCTGTAAAATACCTGTGGGTATTGTGGCTGTGGCAGAAACTGCCAGTCTCATGAAAGCTGGGCAAGAGCCAAGTAACCAGAACTGCTACCTCTCTGACCCCTTCCCCACACACAGCGCCACAACTGGGTGAAGTGGGTTGCCCCACCCTGGCAAATAGTTAAGGCTCCAACCCTTACAACATAACAGGTGCACTGAGACCAAAAAATATGGCACACATGAAAGAGCAGGTCAAAACTCCAGAAAAAGAAGTAAGCAATGAGGAGATAGCCAACATACCAGATGCAGAGTTCAAAACACTGGTAATCAGGATGCTCACAGAAATGACTGAGTACAGCTGCAAAATAAAGGAAGAAGTGAAGGCTATACAAAGTGACATAAAGAAAAATATATAGGAAACCAATAGTGAAGAGAAGGAAACCAGGACTCAAATCAACAATTTAGAGCAAAGGAGGAAATAAACATTCAACCAGAACAGAATGAAGAAATAAGAATTGAAAAAAAATGAGGGGAGGCTTAGGAACATCTGGGACAACACTAAATGTTCCAACATCTGAATCATAGGGATGCCAGTAAGAGAAAAGGAAAAACAATAAATGGAAAACTTATTTGAAAAAATAATGAAAGAAAATTTCCTTAATCTTGCAAAGGAAATAGACATAGAAGACCAGGAATCTCAGAGAGTCCCAAAGAAGCTGGACCCAAAGAAGAACACACCAAGACACGTCATCATTGCATTCCCCAAGATTAAAGATAAAGAGAGAATCTTAAAACAGCCAGAGAATAGGAGAGAGTTACCTACAAAGGAGTTCCCATAAGACTGTCAGCTGATTTCTCAAAAGAAACCTTACAGACAAGAAGCGGTTGGAAAGACGCATTCAAAGTCATGAAAGGCAAGGACCTATATCCAAGACTACTCTATGCAGCAAAGCTGTCATTTAGAATGGAAGGGCAGATAAAGTGCTTCTCGGATAAGGTCAAGTTAAAGGAGTTCATCATCACCAAGCCCTTATTACATGAAATGTTAAAGGAACTTGTCTAAGAAAAAGATCGAAACTATGAACAGTAAAATGACAACAAACTCACAACTATCAACAGCTAAACCTAAAAAAAAACAAACAAAAATGAAAACAAACTAAGAAAACAACTAGAACAGGAACAGAATCACATAAATGGAGATCACATGGAGGGTTATCAGTGGCAGGGGAGGGGGAGAAGGAAGGAAAAGGTGCAGGGATTAAAAACCATAATTGGTAGGTACAAAATAGACAGGGGGAGGTTACGAATAGTATAGGAAATGGAGAAGCCAACTTATATGTGTGACCCATGGACGTGACCTAAGAAGGGGGGAATGCAGTAAGGAGGGAGATAGAGGGGAGAAAAAAATGAGATAACTGTAATAGTATAACCAATAAAATATACTAAAAATAATAAACACTCTCATGTAAACACAGACATCTATGTCCCAAAATATTAACTGAATAATTATTTTTAAGGGTGAAAATATGTTGAAAGTAGAGTATACATTAATCAAAAAGGAAACTTGAATTGTTAGGCATACCCTATGACACACAGTAAATCCTTAGAAGAATGAAATATATACTATCATAAAAAAATCTCCATGACATCCTAAATAAAAAGAAAAATCTAACTACAAGGAAACATAAAATGGTACCATTTATATGAAATTTAAAACAGAACTAAAAGGTTATATGTAAAATGATTGACAACAGTTAACTCTACTAAAGGTTTTTTTTGAAAAAAGATAGTTAGCTTTGTGGTCATGTTTTACAACAAAATTAAGTACCTTTTATATTACTTCAGAAATTGTTTAACTAGAAAAGTAGTCTTAGTTTCCCAAATTCATTAGATGTTATTATGAGAATTTTCTCTTAAAATATTAGTACCTGTAGTTGTTTATCTTCATCTAAATGCGAATGTGGCTTTTGAATTCTACTTCACTTCCTACTGATTTGACAGAGTAGAAGGAAAATCTTTTATGTCATACCTTCCCAGATCTACCAACTTGGCCCCCTTTCCTGTCCTATTAGCCCATATTCATGCTCTCATATCCTGAGAGATCCATACGGCAGTTTTCTCTCTTCACCAAGTAAAGGTTTTCTCAAGCAGAGAATTAACAGCACCTGTGTGCTATTTTTCTGAGGATTTCCATATAAACCACAGTAGAGAAGGAGACTTTTACTATATAGTGGGGTGGAGGGAGGTAATAATCTGAACAGGAGGTCTTGCTAGGCCTTGCTTCTTGGCATTCTCTTTAAGGAGCTGAGTCTTCTTTATTTCTTATGACTTAATTATAAATTTAGAGGCTGTCCACTAGCCATTTTTTTCCTTTTCCTTTTTCTTTCTATAGCTTTAGCCTTTAAAAAACAAAACCCAGATGATGTCACAGACCAAATTTTGGTACTGCTTATGGCAATAAATACAGAGGAGAGGGGAAAACACCAAGGAAAAGAACAAAATTGTGTTACAAATGTTTGGATATAGGTAAAAATAAGTCAAGTAGGTATTTGCACTTTAAATAATGTGCTGAATGGTTTGCTACTGTAAACCCTTCATGGCAGATCAATACCGTTTACACCACTCGCTCACAGCAAGCAGTAAATGTCTTTCACCTCACCTGTTTCTAACCATTTAACATTGTTAAAAAGATGGCTAGCAACGTCAATTGGGGTGATTTCTCCTAAACCAAAAATGGGTCGATTAGTCTTGGTGACATTCATTGCATGGAAACAGGACCCAGAGAAAGAACAGGAGGAAAAAATCACACAATGAATGTAAATGCAATTGTATATAAGTTTATGAAAGTCAAGTTGGACTTCAGCATTCAGCAAAACGTGCTGGAAAAGGTAAAAAAAAAAAATAATAAATGGCCCTAATCTGGTGGCTCACTTGGTTGGAGCATCACCCCATCCTCCAAAAGGTTGTGGTTTCCTTCACCAGTCAGGGCATATACCTAGCTTAAGGGTTTGATCCGCTGTTGGGGAAGACGCGGGAGGCAACTGATTGAGGTTTCTCTCACTTCAATGTTTCTCCCCCCCCCTCTATTCCTCTCTCTCAAATCAATAAATATATCCTGCCCTGGCTTGTGTGGCTCAGTGGATTGAGTGCCAGCCTGTGAACCAAAGGGTCACTGGTTCGAGTCCCTGTTAGGGCACATGCCTGGGTTGCAGGTCATGTCCCCACTGGGGGAATGCACAAGAGGGAGAGGTTTCTCTCCCTCTCTTTCTCTCTCCCTTCCCTTCTCTCTAAAAAACATAAATTAAATATAATCTTTAAAAAAATTCTTGAGTGAAGATTTAAAAAAAAACTGCTCTTGTACTGTACTGCTAGTCTGTTTGATACATTTGTCCTATGGATTGCTTAAAATATTGATTATGATGTAAGTATATTAAATTAAACAATAACTCTGAACTTCCAGTCCTAGACATTTGTCATGTCAAATCTCCTGAGCAGCAATGGAAATTGGTGATCAATGCCATTTAAAAAGGAACAGATATTCATTATTAATAAACATGGCAAGGCTGAAATGAGGTAATTAAGTAGAAATAAATTAAGTTCTACTCTTTTCCAAGGGAAAAACCTGCCAGGATTGATTGCTGCATTCATTTAATTAACGTTTTTGTGCAATTCAGAAATAGTAGAGAGATTGAGGCATAGCACATGCTGCACCAAATTCCAAGAAAGAGAATATGAGTATTTTAGGATTTTATTTTTAAATTGCTTTTTTGCCAAGCCTTACATTGCCTACATTAATTGCTTAATTCTGATAATGTGATGTTTTCTTGAGTGGACTTTATTCTCTAGGGTCTCAAATCCATTTCTGCTTCTATAATCTGGCTAAAGGAAGGAATGAAACTTTAACTTCTGGTCTGGGTAAAGTATGGCTAAGTTGATGTCTCTTTTAGTTTGTGGATGTGCTCTGTTTTCCTCAGGCCCAATGGGAAATGTGCTGACCAGTCCCTTGACAACTTGGCATCACTGCCAACTCCTTCTAATTCATCACCGCATTGCACTAGAGGAGCTGCAGACTACATTTCCTAGAATCCTTTTCCTCTTAATCTTCTAGGTTCCAGTCAGTCAATGAGAAGCACTTACATAAGAGTTGGAATGTGTGGGAAAGAGACCTGTATACTGCAGCAAGATTTGTGGAATCAGAGCAGATTTCCAGCTAATCGTTGTTAGCCACCCATTTCTGGTAGACTACACAGCATGCTTCCCAAAGATTATTAATATCTGCAATGGTTTCTAGGTGAGCAGTTGAGAATCTTCTGTTTCAGGAATAAGGTACTCTCTGGTACTCCCTGAATTATATTCCTCTGTGCTATACAATGACTGATAAATCTAATTTCCTTTATTAAAATTCTTCACACTTGGAATCCTCAAGTTGCTTCTATTTTTCTTTCTGAATTCCCCAGACTGATATATTATTGTTGGAATCATTTTTGCTTAACTAGAATGGATTCCTTCCTCCCCACCCCAATTTTTGATATATAACTCATCCGGAGAGCAGGATGCAAAGCTAGAATTTCAAGAACTAGAATCTTCTTAAGTCTCTTGCCTTGGTCACTGAACATGATATGACATGTCTTGTGATGGATAAAGATCCCAGGATACCAATCAACATGAATATCTTTACTGCATATCAGAGTTGCCTGGGGCAGACAGGATATGGGGCAGAGAGCTTCAGGGCGCGGTGGCATCCTCCCAGGAGAGTGCGGGCAAAGGAGTACTCAGGAAGACGACTGGGGGTATGGAGGGTGTGTTTGCCATGGAACATAGTCTCTAGGGAGATAGGGAAAAGGTAAGAGAAAAGAGGGACAGTAAACACAGGTGCTGGAGGAAGGAGAGGAGTGGAAAGAAATGGGAACAAGAGGTGGCAACACAGATGTGAAGCATGCAATTAACTGATATAAAATGTTACCACTAATAATCAGTTTAGTTGATACTCTTTTGCTAAACCAGTGTCACTAAATGAAATAGTAGTGACATCTCATTCATTTATTTAGAAAGCCTTTACTGAGTACTTTTTATGTTCCAGTAACTGTGTTGGATTGAGTGTTTATAAAAATAAAAAACAATAGTTATTATCCCTTTACAAAATGTTCTCCAAAGAGAGAGAGGGGTTATTTAAAAAAAAAAAAAAAAGAAAAGCTAGTATAGTTCTGACTGGATTGTACCAATTCAATGAAACCTAAAAATCATCTCCTATTCTAAGGAAAAAATTTAAAAACATTCAGCATCCAAGCAGTCAGGATGTTCTCAAAGTTCTTATACATCCCTGCTGATAATCTACATTGCCCACTGTGTCAAAATGGAACGTCTTAATTAACACTCTTGGTTGCAAGCAATAAAACTAACTCAATTAATTTTAAGAGTAAAAAGAAAATTATTTGTCATCTACTGAGTGTTGCAGGTTGGGTTCTCCAGAAGCGATGCTGAGAGGGAATTTGGCATATAGAAAATTTATTAGAGATCCAAATATGTGGAAACAAGGGGATAGAACTAGGAATGGTAAGTGGGAGAAGAGGAAGTGTGACATAGACCTGGCAGAACAAAACCTTGGTTAAACTCACAAGGAATTCTGTGGCATATATATATTATAGTCTATCTAAATTTTCCCACGATGGGCCTAAATGGCTGAGGCTTTATCCACCCACTGTGATCAAAATGAATATGGGCCATCCTAGGAAGGGTGAGTTTTGAGTAAAATAGCTCTTTGCAGCCAAGGGAAAGCCTGCAGGAAATGACAGCTTTCTCAGAAGTTAAGGCAGCAAGCCCTTTCTTGAAGAGAGATGTAGGTGGCACATCTTCATGTATACCGCACTAAGTTATCTCGTGTTGTCCAAGAAAAAAGGGAATAATCAGGTCTTCCAGAAGGATGGGAGCTAGGGCAACTCTGGACTACAGCAGCAACATTTTGTGGACTTTGTTCCTACATATCTGCTTTTAACTTCATTGACGTTTCAGTCTCTAATCCTGTTGTCTTTCAATTCTAATCCTTCCCACCCCCAAGAGAATTTTATTGGCGCAGATTCTATCAAGCAATCAACCCTGGGCCAGTTCTTTGTAGCCAACCTCTTTTATTGTGAACATGGCTTTCAAGGCCCTGTGAGTAGGTAATCAGTGGTGTGGGTGGTGAATTAGTTCTCAGGAAAGAGAGAATAGCTCATGGATTTGGATACCTCAGAAGATAATCTTGTAATCAGTAGCCATACAAGTGACTTGTGATCAAGTCTGTCAAAGATTTTTGTTTGGGGACTACAATCAACCAGTACCCTAAGATCTTCGCTGAAGGGAGGGTGTTTGCCAAACTTGCTCTTGCCCAGGCTTCTCTAAAGGTGTTGATAAAATGTCTCACCCAACAATACTGAATGTAGTGAGTTTAGAATTTCTATCACCAGGATTTTTCTATTACCAGATCAAGAGAATGTGCTAGGATTCCAGGTATGACAATACACTTTCATGATGGGTCACTCTGAGCAGTCTCTAGGAGATAATATAGATATCCATGATGAAGATACCTACGTGAGGTTGGAGAGAAAGAGAGAAATGTGTTCTAGGGAATTTGAGTGTCATATTCTTTCATTATTGCTTCAGACATTCATCACAGAAATGTAAGATGTGACTACCCCAAAACAAAGGAAGAGTGACAAGGCTTTTTAGAGCTACTCAGTTTTTATCTTTATATAGATGAAAGGCTACAATTACAGAAAAATTTCCTGGGCTACTGATAAAGGCAAGTGATTGCTCTGCAGAAATAGAGAAAAGTGAAGGTTAAGTAGTCCTTGAAGTCCGAATCTGTGCTAGTATGTTACGATGAATGAAAATTACTGCCTTTTTAAAAATTTAAACCATGGATACTTCACTTTACAGTGTTGAAGCTATGCTTGTCCATCAAAGACCATATGGCAGAAATACACCAACTGTTTACTTCTCAAAAAAAAAAAAGAGTCATTTATAGCATGAGAATACAAAAAAAACCCATCAATCAAAAGTTATCACCTCCAGGCAGTAATGTAGATTAAATACTCGGATGGTTCTTTTACTATAAAATAACTAGATTTGGACAAAGTAGAATTTTGAATTGCTAGGGTTAAATAAGAAAATCACCAAGTGACTATAAAAAAGTGAGATGAAACAGAGCTAGTAGTAAGTTTTTTCAAGCATGTACCAAAAAAAAAAAAAAAAAAAAGAAAGAAAGCAAAAGGAAAAGTGAAATTACCCTAAAGGTCAACTGCAGATATCGGCACTGTAATTCAAAAGGCCTAAAATGGTTCCACAGTCTGAATAGCCGGGACTGACAAGGGTTATCATCAACATAAGGCTAGATTTCCACAAGATAATTGCCCATTTGACCACACCACTAAGATGATGTAGGCATTTTGTTTCTTTTCTTTTCTATACCCAGAGGAATAAAGCAAACTTTATGGCTAAAACAAATCACTTTACAAAGATTTGGAAAGAAAGCAAAATGCAAAAGCAGAGAGTATAAACAGTGAAGTATCTCAGATGGTTGAAAGCGTATGGGTTTTTGTAAGAATAAACAAGCAAGCAAGATAGCATGTGAATTCCATATAGTAATGCCATAATAATATCATAAAAGGTATTAACTGCTGTCCCTCAGTTTCAAATCCAACCCTCTCTCCTCTGCTTTGGTGATACTGGGGCTGGAACTCTGAAAGCCACAGCTGTCCTTTGCCAGCTGGGCCCGTATGGTTTACAGTAAAGGATGTAGATAGGGACTATCAGATAGAAGAAAGAAGGGACCGGTTCCTTCCTGTTTTCTTTCTGTGTATTCTAGGAGAAGCTATCGATCATGGCAGTGTTTCCAACCTTCACAGGTCAGCCTTACTATGCTCCTTAGAGGCATCGACACCAGTCAGCCACATGGCTGGCTCAGAGCCCTGAGTCCCAACTCTGTAGGATGTCTCTGAACGCTGCGGACTCTCTACCACAAGCTGAGAAGCATCACTTACAGCAGGTTTGTGCCCTATGTGCGGCTGCTCTGCCAAGCTTCTAAGTTTTGCTTATTTATTTTTTAATCCTCATCTATGGATATGTTTATTGATTTGAGAGAGTGAAAAACATCGACATGAAAGAGGAACATAGATCAGTTGCTACCCTTATGCACTCTGACTAGAGATTGAACCCACAATCTAGGTATGTGCCCTGACCAAGAATCAGATCCGTAATCTTTCCAGCATATGGGACCATGTTCCAACAGCTGAGCCACCCAGCCAGGGCTAAGCTTCTAAGTTTTAATTATTCAACTTCTTCCCTTTGTGCACCCAACTCTAGGGAGTGGTAGGTGTTTCCTGCAATTGCCACCCTCATGATACCTTATTATTCCATTTGTATCTCTTCAATTCTTTAATATCTAATTAACAATTCTTAATATTGAATTCTCACTGTTGAAATAACCGGTGTGGGTTCTGTCTCCTGATGAGATCATGATGGATACATAGGTGGAACTCCTTATTTTTTAAACTGTTTTATCCTTATTTTAGTCTGAGGAAGTGGCCAGACACCATAAAGATCAAGCAATTTGCGGGGAGAAATGATAGAATGGGGAGCGCAGAAGGAAGGGAAGGGAGTCACCACGTCTCTGCTTCCTGGGCTGTGAGTTATGAAAGGACAAATGCAGATGACCTAGCCCCTGCGCCCGCAGCAACATGAAACAACTAACACGATCTCGTTTTTAAAGAGCTCTTTGCAAAAAATCAATCAACAGTTGAGATCAAATGTTGAAACTATGAAAAAAAAATACAAGCTATCAGCATTCACATTAAAATTCTGTCTTCTTGAGCTGATGTTCCCATTTCCCAACTATTTAAAAATAAGACTGCAGTGAGTAGGAGCAATTGCTTTATATTCAGTGCACTTAAATGAATGTTTGATATAAAGGGAAATTAACTTCCTAGAGCCTTTTTCTGTACATTGTATTAAACGTGAGGTTTTTGGTTCTGCACCACAGAGTAAGAGAAATGAACATATAGCATTAGGACTGAAGCAGTGACTCTTCCTCTTCTGAGAGCCATTCAAGATGATGGGGCTCCATTCTGCTCTACACAAAAGAGTTGCGTGCGTAAGGAGAGGAATGGGCAGATGAGAGGTATTAGTCCAGACTCTTGAAAAGCCTGAGGTATTAAGCTAGTCATTACTGCATATATTTCAAATGCTAGGTACAGCAGACTGCACTCCTGGATAAGAGGTTGCAAGGACAGCTGACATATTTTCAGGGCCTAACTGACGGCATAGTTGAGAGTGCCTTGGGGTTATTCCTGTGCTGAACCAGGCCTTCCAAGATGGAGAAACATTTTCTTTTTAATGTATTACTAGTTTGTTTCACTGATAAAGATATCTTTCTCCCCAGTTTTTGTCTTCATGTTTTGGTAATTGTCAGGTAAAACTTAAAAGGTATCCAACTTAGGAAGAGAGAAAGCAATTGCTAGTTCGTGGGTGAGATGAAGTTGAGAAGAGAGAAGGAGATAAAACTAACTCTAATAATAAGAAAAATAAATGTATGTTGCTATGGATGCCACTGTGACTCTAAAAATTATTATTTAAATGAAATGTATATTGATCATTAGCAATACGAAAAATAAAATGCAAACATTAGGGCACTACTCATTGCTGTTCAGTTGGTTTTTAAGGAACTCCTGGGTGAAAGTTCAGGATGTCCTAGAAGAGGATCAACATTGGCTTCCACCCAATCAACATGAAGGTGTGGTAATGGCAATGCCCCTTTCCTTATGCCAGTGATGCATTTCTGACTCTGGAGAAAATCACTTCCATCTTAACAGGCACACACCGTTGTCTTTCAAAATAGTGAACAGACTGGGCAAGAAAGTTATCCACCCATTGAATTCATGCAGAAGGTGAGATTTGCTCTGACATAAACAGTTATAGTGGGTGAGAGAAAGAAAGAATAACTTGATAGACATTCTTATAAGTCTGCAGATTTCTGATGTCCACGTTCTTCCATTTGATGATCCACTGTGGTCTGATGTGTCCTCCCAAATATCCACATGTTGGAATCATAATGCCCAATATGATGGTTTTAGAGGGTGGGGTGTTTGGGATGTTATTAGATCATGAAGGTGTAGCCCACATGATCTTACTAAAGAGATCCCACCGAGCTCCCTAGCCCCTTTCACAGGTGAGGATACAAGAAGTCTGTGAGCAAAAGAGGGCCAACCCAGCCAACCATGATGACACCATGTCTCAGAATTCCAGCCTCCAGAACTGTAAGAAATAACCCTGACTGGTGTGGCTCAGTTGGTTGGAGGTTTATCCACAAAGCAGAAAGTCACTGGTTCCATTCCTGGTCAGGGCACATGCCTGGGTTGTAGGTTTGGTCCCTGGTTGGGGCATGTGAGAGAGGTAACCAATCAATGTTTCTCTCTCACATTGGTGCTTCTCTCCCTCTCTTTCTCCCTCTCTTCCTATCTCTCTAAAAACAAATAAAATATTTTTTAAAAGGAACTGTAAGAAATAAACTTCCCTTGTTTTTACATAACCCAGTGTCTGTATTTTGTTATAGCAGTCCCAACAAACTAAGACATGGTCTCTGTTAATGTTTCTTCTTTTCAATAATTTTGAACAAGTTCAACAGAAGGTTGTCGAGATATAAAAAAAAAATTGAAATAAATGTAATGCATCCATACTTTGTAAGGTTTGAGGACTATGGTAAGGATACTTATTTGATACTCAGATAATGTTACCATAATAAGTCATCAAGCTTTTATTTATCTCTTCGACCTACTCATATATTGAGTACCTACTATATACCAGGCTGTGTTTGGTGCTGAAGATATAGAGATCAAGCACTGTCTTGAAGAATTTTAGGTTAGTATAGAAATTAAAAAACTAATTCAAGCAAAGATATATAATATAAAGTGAAAATTGCTGTGACAGAGGAAAGCGCAGCATGTTGTGAGAGCCCAAGAATGGAATAGTGGGTGTTGGAATGGGCGGAGAAGAGATGGATTCGTAATAGAAGAGTCCTTGTTGGAGGAAGTGTTTTGCTGAAGGATAAAAGTTGGGAGCTGACACAGAGAGGTTAAGTAAGCAGTAAGTAGAATTAAGAAGTTACTCCTAGGTTCACCCTCTCTGGTTTTCTGGTTCTGTGTTTTGCTGAAACTAACTTCATTTACAACTTGCCTATGCTCCGCTGCTCCTTACTGTCAGGCTTGCTGTGCTCTGAACTAAGCCATGAATTTTGTGTTTACTGGAGATACACAACCACATGTAAAATCCTTGGGGGAATGGCAAGAGGCTGCACGACATTTGTAGGGGCAGTTCATAGCAAAATATCTTACATGAGTTTCTTTGGTTCCTTTGAAGGAAGTTGCATTAAAATTGAGGTATATCCTTAGACACACAGTGACTCCACTTCAAGGAATAGATCCTATATAAAGTAGGATACATAAAATTTACACATGTGACACACTATATGTATGGTACTGTATACGCGTACTCAAGGAGCTCTTGGCCCTGGCATCTCTGTATTGTCCCCACCCCCACCCTCCACTGAGACCTCCTTTCCTGGAATGTTCTTTGGGTTTTAGCAGTACAGAATGCGGAGGCTGAAGAAAACGGGAATAAGAGCAAGAAGCATATATGTTAAGTCAGAGGAGGTATTTGAGAGGGAAGTTTTGAAGAACTCCCACTGTTCTTCAGGAGATTTACTTACGTAGATTTAAATATATGTCTACTCATATACATTTATACAGATTCTTTGGAATATATATATTCATAAAATGCATCAATACATACATTTTTAAAAAGCCTGGAAGGATACCCTCCATATTGTTAACCTTCGTTCTGAGGAATGGAATTGGAGTAGGGGGCTTATTTTCACATTCTCCTTTGAATTCTTTTTGAAAAAAGCATTGGTTAACTTTGTAATTTAATAAAGCCCAAAAATGTTTTTACAAGAAAAGCACAGATTCACAGTACTAAAAAGAAAAATCTGTGGCATTCATTTTGCCTCCACCAAATAATCATAGATGCCTAGAGCTGAAAGGGAGCCCCGGAGACCACCCCGCCCAGACAGGGCTGTGTCTGGCCCATCCAGCAGATGGCTGCATATTCCTTTCTTTATGTTCTCCGGGAATGGAGTGATTCCCATGGCAGACTATTCTTGGGTTCAATTATCCTTCCTCTCTTAAAATCTCCGCTTCTGAAGAAATTGATTCCCAAAGCTAAGAGACATTGTTAGTAAAGGATTATTTTTAGTTATTATTCTGAATCATATGGGTTGAATGATGAAGGGTAAAATATTCAAATACCTGATATGTGTGCCAAGCAGAAATTATCTGTTGAAGGACTTCCAAGTGACCCAGGATAAGTCATAGCGTCTGAGACACTAGTAAGCCTGGACGGATCTGAGTAAACTGGACAGGTTTCTGACTATGATTAAGACAGAGATCTCCGGGGCCTTGACTTAGTTATATCATATTCTGGATGCTTGAGTCTTCTAGCTTCTCACAATGTGATTAAAGCCAGCCACTAATTTTCATCTAAGAAAACTTCATAGGTAAGTTAAAAACAATCAGAATTCTTCAACCTGAGGGAAACCAACAACAACAACAACAAAACAGAAAACTGATCAAATTCCTTAAGAATATCTTCCAGGGTCTTTTTCTTCTTCCCTCTATATCTAGAAAATATTCCTGGGGTATTTCCTGGGCAGTGCATAAATACTCTACGAAAAGCATTTCTAATGAATGTGTTACTATGTCCAAGGAAGAAATTATCATTTAAAGATGAAGGCAGGTTTCAAAGCCATTGAGTCACTTTAGAGTTGATCTTGATTAGGGTCACACCCATTTTGATGCTAGCTTTTTTTGCACCAATATATAAAAACAACTCTTAATCATGTGGCCTCAGGAGGTTTAATTCCCACATACTCAAAAGAGTAAATTATTTGCTAATATTTTATAAGGACTGGGAAACATTTCAGGAGGCTTACTATTGGTATACTTTGTTGTTAGCTCTCCCTTGCCCTTGTAACCTAACATACATCTATACATTTTAAATATACTAAATCAGAGCTGCATGCAAACCTTTCATTACCAAGAACTTAAAAGAGATGTCTATTTTCAATTCAATTTTCAGATAAAATAAATATAATACCTAATAAAACACATCATGTTAACTTTTACTAGTTTAAAGAAACAGTTTCATTCCAAATACTGATTATTTTATTAGGAATGTAGAGTAATATTACATATTTTATCTGGTGAAATAAAAGCTACAAAATATTGCTTCACATTCTAAGTGAAAAAATAAAGACATAGGCCCTGGGGCTTAGTAGAGGAATAGTAACTGAGAAGCTGGAGGCCTAAGAAATTGCAGCCTCATTTTCTGCACATCCAGACTTTATATTCTGGCCAGGAGGTGGGTGGCGAGGTCAGATAATTAGCCAACAAAGACTCAGAAGTGTTCCTAGGAAGAATGAGCAAGATCTCCCCTACTGCTTTTTATTCCATATAAAACTACTCTCCTTCTTGCCCATTCACTAGCCTAGTGGTTCTCAACAAGGGAGGGAGGAGGAGCATTTTGCCCTTCAGGAGGAGGCCTGCCAATGTCTGGCGACATTGTTTTGTTGTCACAATCTGATGGGTGGTGGTTGTGCTACTGGAATATGTTGGATAGGGACCAGGGATGGTGCTGATAATCCTGAAATGCACAGGACAGCCCCTCTACACCAAATAATTAATTATTCAGCCGGAAATGTCAATCATGCTGAGGTTGAAAAACTTTCATCACCACACTAATTTTTCCATTTCCTGGAAAATCCAAGGTGTTTCCACTGGTCGTTCCCAATCCAAGAAAGGCTCATCCCCTGTTGCTAGTAGCCTCTCCTATTTTCTGCTCAAATGTCACCCCCTCAGAGGGTCTTCTCTGCACCCCACCCCAATTTCCCCCATTCCCACCACTCTCGACCACATCTCTCTCTTTGGTTTTCTTCATGGCATACACTATTTATTACCTGTTTTATTCACCTCTGTGTCTGTTGTGAAAAGAACAATGCATGCCACGTAATAAACTCTCGATACATATTTATAGTAAGAGCAAATATATGCATGTTTATATTTATTCACATTCACAGTTGAAATAATTTAGCTAGGCCTTTAGGAGTCATACTTATAGGCAATATATATTGTGTACTTACTGTGAGATGGATACTCTTCTAAGAATTTTGCATGGATTATCTCATTTAATCCTCACAAAAACTCCATCAAGTACTCTAACAATCTCTATTTTATCAGTGAGGAAACTGAGGGTAAGGTAACTTACTAAGGTCAAGCAATTAGTAATGAGTAGACAGACAGTCCAGCTAGGCAATGACTTTGCTCTGAACCAGGAAGCCTGCTTTACCTCCTTCATTGCTAAATACGAGGCAAACTGTTTAAGAGACATAGCTGGATTTCCATATGAGTAACCAAAGACATATCACATGAATTTTATTCATTTCAGTTCAAGAGAAACTTAGTGACCCTCCTCCAGGTGCCAATGCTTGGTGCTAATGAGCACTCCAAGATGAACGATCTCTCCTGAGAATAAACAGACAGACCCCAACTCTTCTCTGGCAAATGACAATCCATAATGCTGGGTGGTCTCAGGGCCTCTTTCAACATAAAAAGTTCACTAAACAGAAATCACCTGCTCTTTCATTTTACCTTAATGTTATTATCATATACAAAATGCACATACTGTATATGGGTTAGCAAAGGAATTTGTGTGTAATGGACTAATCTGAAGTGTTGAAAGAGTGGAGTTTGCCTCCCCCCAAAATACTGCCTATGTCTTGGGTCCCTCACATACTTTTTTAATAAAGAAACTTCTCTGTTTTAACCTCATAAATACTGTTCACAATTATATGAATTAACCCACAGGCTGTTATTTGGAAACATAAAACAGACACAAGCACAAATTCACAGCAGGGTAACAATTTTCTTTCTCTTTTAACCTCTTGTAAATGCCAACTTGCCTTTCTCCAAATTGCTCTTTGGAGACATTAAAGGTGATGCAGTTAAAAAACACTGTCTCTGAACTTCTAAGTGCGCTGTCAGGAGGGAGCCATCTCAGGCTCTCTGGCTTGGTTGTTTTCATTTCCCATTACAGAATAAACTGTTTGGAGGGTCTTTGCCTTCACCCAGAGAACCCAGTTGTGCGAGAAAGATCAAACTATTTTCCTGACCACGTGGAAAGTCTTCCCCCAAAAATGCATTTGATGACCATATCCTATACAAAGTCTGCTCAGTTGAGGGTTACCAAGCCTTCTTTTTCTTTCACAAAAGAAATTGACAAAATAGTCTTAGAGGCTCACAAATGCACTTTGTTACTATTGGATATTCTTTATCAGAGATCTTCTATTTCTCCTTCCTGCTCCGAGAAACAAACTATACTATATATTTTGTCCTCTTAAAATTCTTTGACAAAATACTGCTTTAACATACCTTTATTGTCTCCCTTGCCAACATCTAATAGCTCTCATTATCAGAAAGGTGATTCTTTTGCCAAGATGAAAATCTTCTCCTACTATTAAATGCAGTTTCTCTGTCTTAGAAGAAGATGGAGAAGTGTAATAACCTCTCTGAGCAAAGCACCATCAGCTAATAACTGCCAATATTTTTGTAGTGCTTTAGATGTTTACAGAAGACTTTCACATACAGTGTCTTGTTGGAGAGACAAAACATCTTGTCTCATTTTAGACAGGAGGAAACTGATACTCACAGAGGACAAGGCCATGTGGCTAGTTTGAAGCAGAACTGGAATTCGACTTGAGTTATTCTGGCTTACTTTTCTCTTGGAAAAAAAAAAATGTAACTTTCATTTGTTTTAATGGGTAATACTATGACATCATTTTCTCATTTCCTGGGGTTCTTTTTTGAAATTTTTCCAAATAGTCCACATTTGTTAAATTATGCAGAGATTATTTTGGATGTTGCTGAGGATAAGTAATGAATTTCCACAATTTATACTCCTTAATGTTTGTGTGTGGTGGTAGGGGGGAAGGGCTAGCTCACAGTACATTAGTGGTATAAAATGACAGTTTGTAATAACGAACTGTTTTCTGCTATTAATTAGTCATGTTTGTAGTAACGAACTGTTTTCTGCTATTAATTAGTCATGTTTGTAGTAACGAACTGTTTTCTGCTATTAATTAGTCATGTAACCTTGGCCAACTACCTGACTCTTGGGACCGCACATCCTCATCTGAAAAGTGAAGAGGGAAGTTCGGAGTCCCTGGTTGTAAGGTATATGAACTGACTTAGAGACGATCTGAGCCAATTTCTTCGGCATGATTGCTGATCAATAAAGACCTGTTGAATATTATTGAATTTGTGCCTCTGAGGAAACAGAAGCCTGGAGAAAGTGGAAAATTTGACTACAGTCACACAGCAAGACTATAGGATTCTGGCTCCTGGATCTTGGCTTGTAGCTTATGACAGTCCTATTTGAACTCTAAGAACACCCCTCCCTTTAAAAACCTATGACTATAAAATGTTTTCTGTATAGCTAATCATTTTCTGAATTGTATTCTTCATGTCATTTCTTTCTTTAAGTGTCTTGCCCATTACTTGTATGTAATGAGCTTGCTAATGCTTGTTCAGACAACAACTTTATTGAATTTTTTTTAACTTCCAAGGTGCAAGTCATTTATCCCTACTTAGAACTAACAACAAATCCCAACCTGATTGCTGCTTCCCCTGAGACAAACACATCGTAAAGCCCTACTTTAATTATTTCAGAAGTTTATTATGAGACAAGACTTAAAAATCCACTTGAGAGTAGGCTTATCACAATTTCTAGTATAACCAAAGATTTAATCAAGAGCAACATGTAGTCATTTCTTCATTCATTCACTCATGCATACATGCATGCATTCATTCAACAATGCACTATAATGGTTAGGAGATCAATTTAGATCTGCCACTTTCCTTCAATTTAACTTGGAGCAAATTATTTACTAAATCCAAGCCTCAGTTTCCTAATCTGTAAAATTAGGAATATTTGTAAGTGCCTAATCAAGAGATAGGTTGTAAGAAAAAAAACAGAAATAATGCATGCCAATACAGACACTTTCATAGATATTGATAAGTAAATATTGGTTATTATAAATAAATGACAAACATTTATAAGGTATTTTCTATAAGCCTAGTGCTATACTAGGCACTTAGGATACAACTATGGAACATGGACATTATTTATTTTCTGCCTTGGAGGAACTCACAGTCTAGCAGGGAAGACAGATCTGGAGTCAAATGGTTTCAACAAAGAGATATAATCTTTATGATAAGGATGGAACCAGTCCCCATGGTGACATAAAGAAAGATATGACCATCTTGGCTCTAGAGGAGTCAGAAGTCTTGAAGAGAGACAGTCCTGGTCAGAGAGAGCGGAGGGAAGTTATGACCAAGGAGCAAGGAGGGGCCAGAGCATGGGACATGTGTTGGGTCATCAAACTAGAACAGGCATAACGGGATCAGGTGGTGAAAGGTCTTATGAACCATTTTAATAACAACTTTGGGCTTTTATTTTTAGTAATAGTAAGCTTGTAAACACAGGAGCACCACAATCAAATGTGTTTTTAGAGAGATGACTCTCCTGGGTATAAAACACACTGGAAAGGGAAAAGACAGATGACAGGGAAACCAGTTCAGGGGCTTTCGTCCTGGCTCAGGAGCAGATGCAGTGGCTTCTTGGACGGAGGTGCTGGCTGTGAGCATGCACTGAGGAGCACAGAGGTCCCGGGGATCACAGTGCATGCTCCAGGTTAGAGACCTCTGCAAACGTATCCAAAGTACTAGAGCACCTCCAAAGCATTTGTATGCTTTAATTCAAGATTGCTTTGATAGTGGTAGAAGTGAAAACTTAGATGTGGAATACTTCTTTTTTTAATGAAAAAACTAAATTATGTGCTTTAACTTTCTCAACCAATCCCCGACTAGTCTAAAAGCCCATTGCTTTTAGAGAGAGAGGAAGAAAGAAAGAGAAACACTGACATGAAGGAAACATCAATCAGTTGCCTCCCGCATGCCCCTGGACTGGGAATCAAATCTGCAACCCTTCAGCTCCGAGACAATGCTCCAACCAACAGAGGCACGCTGATGAAAGCAACCTACTCATTTCTCAGAGACTACCCCCACTTCTCTCCCAGGCTAGGTTAGGTTCTTCCTTCTTACGTTCCTTCAGTGCCCTGAGCTTATCTCAATTTAGCCACTCTCACACTTGTGTTTAATTATCTTTTTACTGACTTGCATTTGTGTCCAAGCCACACGTGCCTGAGGGCCGGAACAGCCAGCTGCCCATCTTTGTATGTCCATGCCTGGCTCTGAGAGGTGATCTATAAATGAATGTGGAATGAATGAATGAAAGGAGGAATAGAGGAAAAGAAGCATTGACTAGGAAGATAGGAGAAGAAATTATGCCAGACATAGGCCCTGAGTAGAATAATGAATTTTCTTTGGCATAAGTGTCCACATTTTCCAACACTGTGAGTGTCAGAGACCTACTGGATTTAGGCCCAATCTTAAATCACCTTCTTTTACAGTGAAAAGAATTTGGTTTCTAGAGTCACATATCTGTATTCAGATTCTGCCTTGGCTAGAATTAACTCTGGTTAATTAACTCTGACACTCACCATAGTGCGTAAATAAAATTCTATCACAGGACTGATAAAAGACTGAATTAGATAATATGTTAGATAATACTCTATGTAATAGATAATCTATACACAGTAGCTATTATTATAAGACACTTCTTTATAGTTTCTAATAAGCTGAAACCTTAAAAACACTAAGAGGTCACAATTAATGATGGTATCCTTCAGAGGAATGGAGAAACCTCACCAGTGAGAACAAAGATTTTCATGAACAAGTAAATTCTTTTTTTTCCTCTCAAAATTACTTCATGCAGTCACCTAATTAGGTAGACAACTGAATAAAGAAAATATTTCTCAGCAAGGAACTAACCACCTGAAACTTACAAGTTAAAAATATTCAGAATATAATTCTGTACTTGAGGAGGTAAAGCTTTAAGAAAATCACAAATAAATGGCCAATAGAATTTGTGTAAAGTGTAACATTTTATGTATAGAAATTATAAAGTTAGTTCCATTGACTGAAAAAAAGTGTAAAATGACAAAGAGCTACTCTGGGTTCAACAACTCCCCCTAAGGGGTTGGCAACTCATTAAGTATATCATCTTCACAAAATGTTTGAAAAATAACAAGATATGTATTCTCTCTATAAGCAATATTAGGTAGGCAAATGGAATTGTAGATTCTACAATATCCAAGAGTCTCTTAGGCTCTTCTGCTAATGAGTTGGGGACTGCTGATAATGGATTAAGTAAATAGGGAAGGAATTCAGGATACATTTAAATGTCAATGTCCATTTTTTCCACATGCTTCAAATGTTTTAATCAAGGGAATTCTTGTTAGATACTCAGGAAAAAGACAAAATAGTAATAGGACCATTTGAGCACCTTTCCTTTCTTGAACTGCTCTTGTTCTTAGTCTGCTTTATACATTATACAATATCTTACATTTTTATCATTTTCCCTATATAATTTCATATATTTTAAAATTGTATATATATAGGTAATACTGTACTTGTGATGGGTTTACTTCAACAACTAGGTTGAAAGCTCTTTGTAGGTAGAAACAATATCTTTTACTCTTCTTATATCTGTAACCACTTTTGGTAGAGTGTAGAAAGAATAAATTGTTACCTGATAAGCTAATTGGCTTTTTAATGTTTGATCTAAAACTCCCACAGGAGCTTTAGATCAAAATGAAGTTCTACTTTGGGACAAAGGCTGAGTAGAGGGTAAAGACAGAGAGACTTCCTTCATCAGCTATGGCTGAGCTTTGAGATGTGGGCAAGAGAAAGAATAGCTGATGGGTGTGGGGCCCTGGGTCCGCATGGCCTGTAGGCAGCTCAGCGTCTCTGCCCTCTATGCTGACAGCTGCCGAATTAGTCCCCCTCCAGTAATGATCCCCAACTTATCTTTAGTTAAAGCACTGAAAGGAGCTGCAGGTACTTCTGGCCATTAACCGCCTTTCTCAGTGGCTCCGTGATCTTGCAAGCCTTCTCTTGTCCTAGAATCTGATGGCAGCCATTGAAGGGGCCTGCTGTGAGGCATATTGCAGTGAAACAAATCTGTGTGAGGCAGCTTCTCATTTAAGAGCCCTTGCCAGAGCCAAGAAGCTCATGCTTTAAGTTTTAATTAAAAACAAACTGAACAATTTTGGGGAAAAGTTTGGGCACTCCTGGCTTGGAAGACAGCCATATACTCTTTGGAGGTGGGGTTATCATGGGTTGTCTCCATCTGTGTAGTGGAATGTTAAGGGCCATACAACTACCAGGAATAAGGAAATAAGATGTCGCTCTGGTCCTCAAAGAAATTTAATAGCACAACATGGGACAAGGCATAAAGAAAATGTGGAGAAATAGAGGGATATTTTCCATATAAATATAGACAAAGAGAAAAATAAAAACTTTCAGAAGGAAAGTAAAGATACCATAAAAATGCCTATTGAGAGCTTTACTTTTAATTAAAACTCATTGTATTGCCTTAACAGTCAAGTTGAAATTTATGGACATAAAATAAGAAGAGAGTTTCAGAGGCCTTGCAATCCCAGACTATGTACTTTCCTAAATTACCTCTCATAAAGTGGTTTAAGATGCTACTATGGTTATTTGTATTACTCTAACACTTGGATCCATGAGGCCTAGGGCCCCAGTTATTTTATAGCTATGATTCACTTCTCTTGGTTCATGCTTCTCCAAACCTGGAGAACTCTTGCTTCCAGACAATCTATTGGCCTGATACCCACTTAGAAGCATGCCAGAAAAAATGTGAAATTTATATAGGAAGAAAAAGACAAGTCAAGCATGATATTCCCAATGGAGCCAAATGTTAGTTCCTTGAAATCTCACTAAGTCTTTCTCAATGTTTCTGGATGAAAATTCTTCTGAGTGTGCCATTAAAATCATTCTAACCATACTTGATTTTTACCTTCTCTATTCTATGGCTCACAGCTGGGCTGGGGTCTTCTCCTAGTTAGAGCTGTATTTCTTCAGGAGCATCCTCAGCTCCTTCTGGGCACTTAAAGGACTCATGGAAGTATTGTAATATGATTGAAGGCCACAGGTCTTTTAGAAGAGTGCACAGATTTAAAAAAAAACAAACAAACACAAAACACAGAGTAGCGTTCCTCATCCTTTAGGTTGTTCTACCCAGTGACAGTTCAGGTATCTTTGAATGTAAAAAGCTGATGCCAGGTGGAATTATTGCATTTGCTGGCAGAGGAACAGAGACACCTTCAAGCTTCTATTTCCTTCTTTAGTCTCTAAGAAGGTCTTTGTAGATGGGTTGCTAGAGCCATCCTTGACTTCAATGTATTTCCTAGATCCCAATAAAAAGGATTGACTATCTTTTCCCCCAAAGAACTACTTCCCTTTGTCAAGGTACTTCCAAGATATTCTGCTGCAGAAGCTCACAAACACACTAACGTAATTAGGTCCCAGGTCAGAAGGTTTGGATCCTAGACCCACTACATATTAATTATATTACTTGGGCAAGAATTTATTGTGGTAGAGACTGATTAATTCTTTATCCAACTGTTTTTATTTTTCTCTTGTTCTCACAACTAGACTGTACTTCCCTCCTTTCTTTGTAATTACAGACAATTGTGTAATTGTGTCCTGGACACTGGTACATGGAAATGGTGGTGTATATACTACATGTCATTCTACACTCTTCCCCATTCACCAGCTGGAGATGTCTCCAAGCTCCTTTCCTCCTGGATTCCTGAGTTGTTTTTTGAAGGATTACCTGACCAGGAACACATGTTGGGCATGTGTTTGAATAAGAAATAATCTCCTGCTTTGTCAAGACATTTTGGGGTTATATGGTAGCACATAGCCCACTCTAACGAACATGCTTTGATTTTCTTAATCTCACTTCCTCATCAGTAGGATAAAAACAATATTTTCTATGGTAGGTGTGAAGATTAAAGGTAGACTTAAGCATTTGGTTCACTCTTGGGCACATAGTAGGTGTTGAAAAATGAAAGCAATCATAAAACTATAGAGTTATATATCTCTTAGACTCCTTGGTGCTGATGTTGATTGCCTCTTTTCTTTCAGGTGAAGATACATAAAATCAGGGAGATAGGACCTGAGAGCCAGCATTTATCTTTGACAATGTGCAGAAAACCAAGCCCCACATGCTTCTGAGTATCAGTTTCACTGCTCCACTTTTCCCCTGCTGATAAGATAGAGAAAGGAGACAATAAAACATGCATTTTATCATGACTTCTGAAGATCAGACTCTACCTAGACAATTCCCACTGGAGAGAAGGATCTGGGCACTCAGACGAGTGTAAGGATATAAAATCAGCACTCAGGAGTTGTATTTCTCGATAGCTAAAATATCTCAGCACCACTTCTTAGCCTCCTACTCCTAAAGGCCACCAAGGTATAGGACTACAGGGAATCTGATATTTACCCAGTTTAGAAAGTACATGGTTTCCATTTGCTTCAACTTCAGAGGCTGTCTTGCTCATTAAGCTTTGGAGGGTTGAGGAGACTGTTTAGGTCACTGGGGTCCCTTAGTCGCCAGTCTCATCACTGAGGGTAATCTGCATCTCATCACAGTTCTGCAGTCAAAACTTGGTGCCTGGTGTGTAGTAAGCCTCCCACATATATTAACCGAATGAGTGAGTACATAAAAATAATATAATGTCTGTGAATCATGGCAGAGAACAGAGATTGGAGAGGGCCACACTGAGACAAGTGCAATACCATTCTGTAACCAGCATTATGAGCTCTTTACTCATGGAGGGGTAAACAGCACAGCTGAATTGACCTGAATTATAGAAAATAATTTGTTTCAAAATTTAGGCATTTATACCAGGCAGAACTGCTTCCAAACCATCTTGGGCATACAGTCTTCTACTCTATTTGAAATATTTTTAAGGAAGAAGATTCAATAAGCTTCCTCAATAAATGACTAATATCTGACCACCTTATCTGATTACCTACTTTCCCTTGAAGCTATTTCTCCTTGTTCTGTCCTTTGTGGTAATAGCAAATAGCTAATAACCTCCATCTACACATCCAAAGACCTTTTGTGGTAAATTATAGGAGACGCAGTTCCCACTGCCAAAGAGAATACAATCTACCAAAGGAAAAGAACAAACGTATTAGCTATGCTTGAGTGAGAGGGAGCTCTTTGGGGTAAGGCAGCTTCAATGATTCTTTGTATATGGCAGCAGACTATGGTGCACAGGAAGAGTGCATTGTCAGTAAATCATGCGACTTCTCAAGCTCTGACAGGAGAGTGGATCACACAAGTGTCCCAGTTAATAAATGGGAAGGGAAGAAAATGTGTACAATTTTGAGATCTAATTTTTGAAACAGGAAAAATTTTATCTTATATAAGCCACTATAATTTTGTTAGAGCAGCTACAGTTTTATTCAAACTGATTCATATACATGTATATACTACATATTATACATCTCAGTGTATACATATATTTACATATTCATATGTGCATAGACACGAATTTAAGGGAAGAAAGAAATGACTTGAATCAAGGAGTATGCATGCGGAAAAGTGTCTAAGAGGATGTTTTGCACACAGCTGATACTCAGTTTTATTATGCTTCTCTTTCCTTTCTAGTTTGTGTCCTGATGTAGACCTATGCTTATACCAACTATAGTTTCTAGAGCCTACCCACACTTGAAGTTGTCGTTTTTAGTTCACAAGATTGATGTTATGTCGGTGGGACTACTGGTTTTGTTTGTAAGCTGAGGGTCACTCGTCCTTTTTGGGGAGCAGCAAACCCAGGAACTCCACTAAGATGCGCGCCGGTAGGCTCACAGCAGGGGCTGGGGGCAGTCATGCACGAGGGTGACGGCGCCAAATGGGAGCCCATTTCCTCAGGGTAAAACAGGCCCATCCCAAAGTCCTCAGCTGGGAAACCGATGAAGGGGAGCAGGCTGCGATAGGGGACAAAAACCTAGCTCCAGACAAACTTTACAATAAAGAACAGTTTGCATGAAACTTCAGGAGAAGTTGGACAGTGGGGATGCTGAAAACCATCAAAACCTTCCAACAAGCAGAGAGAGAACCCAGATGGAATCTGGTGCCAGCTACAGAGACTTGATCTAAGTTAAGACTGAGTTTGGTGTTGAATTTAGTCTTCGCTTTGGAAAGAGAAGTTTCCCAAGTTTTACGTTTGGTCAGGAAACAAGTCTGACTAGAGTTGGGGTGAGTGGAAACACATGGCCATGGAAGGAGGTTTGAAACAGACCAGGAGCAGACTTGAAAGCGCTCCAGACCCAGCCAGAGCTGACACACATCTTGCCACGTTCATTAGTTTTAATCTTTCTTCCTCTAGATAAGATCTAATAAGGGATTTGAGTTTTCCATCTTCTTTCCCCTTTACTAGACTGCTGATGGAGCTATTAATGAGCATGAAATAGCCACAGGGCAGGCAGCCTGAGAGAAGAATAGATGGAACAGATGGCAAGACTAATCCGCAAACTGGATGAGGCCATTAAGAATCCACTCATCATCACTATTAAACATTCAAGAGGTGGTCCTTCTGCACATTAACTTGACAGTATAATATGAGTCACAGCCTTTCTGGGGCTCAGTATCAATATCTGTAGAATGTAGAGCTTGGACTCGTTCAGGGGTTACTAAAACTGCTCTGAGAAGCCCTAAGGTTCTGAGACGGTCTTTCAGGTCACCTCAAAAAACAAGAAGTCTCAGGTCTCTATTTTAACTAAAGCTGTGATATATTTGTATTATTTATGGTCTGACAGAGCAGTTAGATTTCTTCTCAGGGTAAAGAGAGTAATAGTCCTGTTAGAGTTTGTCAATCATTGGACCAAGCAAATCATAGGGACATCCCTGGCTCTAGCAATCTGGGACTCAGCCTTGCACAAGCATCGCATGTCTTATCTCAGCTTCTTTTCTATATATATATATATATATATATATATAGAATAGCATAATTGATTATGCTATTACAGTTGTCCCATTTTTTCTGCCCTTTATTCCCCTCTACCCTGCACTGCCCTTCCGCCTAGCATCACCGCCCCCCCAACCCTTTAATTCATGTCCATGGGTCATACATATAAGTTCTTTAGCTTCTCCATTTCCTATACTAGTTTTAGCCTCCCCCTTCCTATTTTGTACCTACTGTTTATGCTGCTTATTCCCTGTACCTTTTCCCCCATTCTTCTCCGCCTCCTCTGTTCATAGTTTTTGATCTTCTTTCTCTTAGGTAAGTCCTTTTCACATTTTATATAATAAGGGCTTGGTGGTGATAAACTCCTTTAACTTGACCTTATCTGGGAAGCACTTTATCTGCCCTTCCATTCTAAATGATAGCTTTGCTGAATAGAGTAATCTTGGACGTAGGTTCTTGCATTTCATGACTTTGAATACTTCTTGCCAGCCCCTTCTTGTCTGTAAGGTTCCTTTAGAGAAATCAGTTGATAGTCTTATGGGAACTTCTTTGTAGGTAACTGTCTCTTTTTCTCTTGCTCCTTTTAAGATTCTCTCCTTATCTTTAATCTTGTGTAATATAATTATGATGTGCCTTGGTGTGTGCTTCCTTGGTCTAACTTCTTTGGGACTCTGAGCTTCCTGGATCTCCTGGAAGTCTATTTCCTTAACCAGACTGGGGAAGTTCTCCTTCATTATTTTTTCAAATAAGTTTTCAATTTCTTGCTTTTCCTCTTCTCCTTCTGGCACCCCTATGATTCAGATGTTGGAACATTTAAAATTGTCCCAGAGGTTCCTAAGTATCTCCTCATTTTTTTGAATTCTTGTTTCTTCATTCTGGTCTGGTTGAAAGTTTATCTCTTCCTTCTGCTCCCAGTTGTTTATTTGAGTTCCGGTTTCCTTCCCTTTACTGTTAGTTCCCTGTGTATTTTACTTTATTTCACTTTGCATAGCCTTCACTTTTTCCTCCATTTTGCAACGATACCCAACAAATTCAGTGAGCATCCAGATTACCAGTGTTTTGAACTGTGCATCTGATAGGTTGGCTATCTGTTCATCACTTAGTTCTATTTTTGGAGCTTTGATCTGTTCTTTTACTTGGGCCACATTTCTTTGTCTCAGTGCACCTGTTACATTGGGAAGGGCAAAACCTTAGGTATTCGCCAGGGCGGGGCAACCCAGGTCACTGCATTGCGATGATGTATGCGGGGGAGGGGTCTGAGAGAGAACAATACTACTTGCTCAGCTTTCAGCCAGCTTTCAGTCACTTTCCTAGAAACTCACAAGCAAATTGGATCATTCTGGTGCTGATTCCTGGGTGGGTGGGTTTGTGTACATTCTAGGACTCTGTGGGTCTCTCCAACAGACTCTCCTGTGAGGCTGGGAATTTCTCCTACTGCTGTAACCCCCACAGGTTTTTACCTCCAGAGGTTTTGAGGCTTTCTTTTCCTGCACTGGAACCCTGGGTTGCCAGTCTGTCTCACTCCCCAGCTGTTCCTCTTGGTTTATCCACACACAAATGTGGTACAACGCCATCCTTCAGCTGCTGCCTCGCTGTGAGTTCGCTGGCCCGCTGCCCGTCTCCCTCCCTCCTACTGGTCTGGATGAATGTTTCTTCTTCAGCTCCTTGATTGTCAGACTTCTATGCAGTTCAATTTTCTAGCAGTTCTGGTTATTTTTTGTTTTTAAATTTGTTGTTGTCCTTCTTTTGGTTGTGTGAGGAGGCAAAGTGTATCTACCTTCGCCTCATCTTGGCCAGAAGTTCTCAGCTTCTTTTTTATCCAGGTAAGGATGATAAGGTTAAGGGCAGAGAAAAGATTTTCAGCCCATTGTTCATCAGAAAAACATAAATCAGCTGTCTAAATTCCCACTTCTCTCATAGACAGGAGGTAAGTAATAAATTAGCATTTTAAAAAAGTAATACATCATTAAGTTATGCAAAAATAGGCCATGTTTACATTTCTCACTGGTAACCTCATTGTCAGCACTGTAATTTAGAATGGGCTATGTGGCTATGTAGTCCACCTGGAAGAGGGCAGAGGATATTTTAGGAAGTTAGCACAAATCTGAATTTTGGAAAAATGGGGAAAGACCCCTGAGAATATTCACAGCCTGCTCCTTTTCCACCTCTCACCCCTGCTTTACAGCCTCCCCCTGTTTTGACATCTGGGGGAGATGGTTACTATGAACATAAGCAAAATACAAGATTTTCACTTAACTCTGGCACATGCTTGCACTTATAATGCATTTAAATACAAAGAAGTTGTATTTAACTTCTTTGCTTGCTTACCTTGCTCAGTCTCTCCAAGTATATATATGAATGGTATGAATGAAAAAGATACTCTTTTTTCTCTCTACAAGTGCCCAACATGCAAAAATATCCTGGATTATAAAAGTGACATAAACTCTTTTGCCTTGTGGAGATAAATACAATGATACTGGTATATCCTTCCATGTTATTTCTATCTATTAAGATATCTATGCAGACATCATTTAAATACGTTACTCTTTTGTATATATATGATTTTTTCATGCATTACCAAAATATGTGTCTGAATCCTTGGGGTCAGTGATACGAAGGTCAAAAAGAACAGCTAAAAGCAGAGGCCAGGCTTGAGACCCAAGTGAAACTGAGTGGAGAAGATGGACCGAGGTGGCAGAGGGCTGAGGCCGAGTCATGGGGTAAGGTCAAGGGGCAACGTCCCACTGTGGCTCAGGGCCATGGGGAGCAGAGGCTGGCCTACCTCCACATCCGCACTTGTCCCTTTTCAAGCTGCCCTATTTTTGTACTGCACCCTGATATATAGGGCATGTTCTTGTCTTTGGAGCAGTCTCTGGATTTAGTCCAGTAAGTCAGAAATTGCAATCATGTACTCTAGGCTAGACCTGGTTCAGAGGCAGTGTGACTTGCTCATAAGATTTTTAAAAAGAAAATGCAAAAAAAAAGACCTATATTCATAAACGTAAAAATTCAAAAATAAACAAACTACTACAACCACAAAAACCAGCACTGATGATTGTTCTTGAAAAGGTAGAAGCATGGCGGCTGCAGTCCAGCAATTCCGCATGACAGTAATTGGCTGAAGCCTTAGGGCCAGTGTTCCCAATTTGTTGCACAACTGAGTTACCTGCAGGAGCTATTGAAACTCTGGAGGCTCAGGTTAGACATCAGGCTAATTAAATTACAATGTCTGGGAGTGGGAGCCAGGAATCAGCAATTTTTAAAAATGCCCACTTAATTCTAACGTCCAGCAAAATCTGAGAACCACTGTCTTAAGGTCCTTTGAACTTAGAGCCTCTGTGCCTAAGAGAACTTCTCTTTCCTTCCAGATGCCCACATGGCTTGATGACTCACATCCTATAAGTAATTCATCCCGTGTCACTGTGTCTGATAACTGCCAAATCTCCCTCACCCCAATCTGATATACCTTTAACCTACTTTGCTTAATTACTCAGCATTTGTCATCATTTAACTTATTATGTATTCAACTATTTGCCTGTTCGTTATCTGTCTCTTAATACTGAAATACAAAACCTTAATAGGGCAAGGATTTTTGTCTGTCCACTGCTGTATTTCCAGCCTTTATGACAGGGCTTGGTACGCTACATCAGGTGTCACTTGTTGCATAAGTGGAATGATGCTGAGAAGCTGTTGCTTTCTTTAGATGGAGCATGTGTCCTTCTATTTGCCACAGCGTACTTTACTCCTCTAAGTTATCTGCCCAAGTTCCCTACGAATCTGTGACTCTAGATTTAACTATTACCCTTAAGTTTAAATGAAAATAAAAGTCATAGGAAATATCAGCTAAGCTCACTGTTGGTTTAAGATGAGATGCTAGAATGTTGAGGAAAAAAATACACGAGTAAAGAACTCTCATAGTCCTGATATATAATTGAGTGTTTGTTTCTGAGTTATAAAGATGAATGATGAATTATCACACTTTCTAATCCCAGCTCAGTTTGGTGCCCAACACACAAGAAATGTGTAACCCATTTAATAACTTTTTCTTTCTCAGCAAGGGCCTAAACAAGTTGTTCTATAGCAGAGCACTGATCAAAAGTGACAAACATCATTATCCTTGGCAGATTACCAGGAGTTCTGCAATTAACAGCAACATGAATAAAACTACTTTATGGACTTTAAAGTAAATGTAGCTTGATGAAGGGAAAACATATTCATCTTGCCACAAATTAACCTTGTGTTAGAACTCTTCACATTGAATACATTTCTAAGGTTACTGGGAACTTCTGGGGAAAGAAAAGCAAATGCAAACAAGAAATAAGCAAACTGTCACCTTGCAAGCTCTGCTTCTATAAATTCATTAGCAAACAGTATTTATTCAGTACCCTGTGCACAGAGCCCAGTTCTGGGTGTTCAGTGGTGTAGGTTAAGAAAGACTGTTTGTCTTTTAGCACTTACATAATACAGGAAATGAGTCCAATGTGTCAAGTTAGACTAAGAGGACTATGTAGGTAACAACTCAATTAAATTATGAAAAAATAAAATAATTAACCAATAATTAGCTCATAAGGATCTTTGTATAAAATATTTTGAATTTTGATCCTCTTCTGAATTTATGTAGTACGTTGATGTAAAGCAATATGAATGAAATATTTACACTTGCATGGCACGATCTCACAGTATCTGGAAAAGAAGATCTCCTGTATCTGAGGTCATATAATCTATGAATCTATTTTTATGTACACAATATATTGCTTTACCTCAGTGTAAATAAACACATAATTGTATGTGCCGGTTATCTATTTGTTCTG
The DNA here is from genome assembly GCF_021234165.1 of Pteronotus mesoamericanus. Lineage (NCBI taxonomy): Eukaryota > Metazoa > Chordata > Mammalia > Chiroptera > Mormoopidae > Pteronotus > Pteronotus mesoamericanus. The sequence goes on along the minus strand of NW_026555245.1, from coordinate 23,709,073 downwards.
AGATATATCACTTGACCTCTCTTTCTTAGCTTTATGCAGGAGGCTGGTCCCTACAAACTACATTTCCCAGCTTCCCTCCCCAGCAAGCTTTCAGGTAGATGAGAAGGAAGCCCTGGCAGGAAATGAGAAACTGGAACAAAGGGAGCATCCAGGATGTTTCTTTCTCCCTCTACTTCCTTTGGGTGGCATTGTCTACAGTGGCTAACTTTCCCCACTTGTACCAGCCACAAATGGGCAGTGTCTTCCTGTGTAGGGCAGCTCCCCATCATAGTTTAACTCCAAGTAGGAAGACGCAGACCCTTTCCCCTTGTTCCTTCAGCCTATGGGTAGCAGTCGCTTCTGCTATTGTTAGTATTTGGCTTGGTCTTATAAGATTTGTATAATTAGTTCCTTGGTTTAAAATCCCTCTGCAGACCTATAGAATTTTCTGGCTGTATTCCTCAGTGACTCTAACTAACAAATACATACTGAGTTTATAGACATTTATTATAAAGTTATCGTACTACCAACATTGGTGCATAATGGGGGTGAAGAATTACCTATTTTTTTTTATACTTCTTTGTGCGGAAGTAGAGAAATGCTAAACTAGATGGTAGGATTCAAGATGAGGTGGAGAAGTGAAAGTCAAAAAACCACACACAAGCACTCTTGGAAGAATATAAGTTCAGAGATTAGTTCCCTATGTTTTTAAGTTAAAAAAAAATGAGTCATTCTACAGCTCTCTCTATTCTTCAAACTTCCCTCACCACCTGACTGGACCTTACGTTTTATTTATGATACCTCTGAAATGTTTCTTGAATCTTATCCTTTGTTTATTTCCTCTGACACTCCATTAGTTCAGGTCAACTCACTTATTCTTATCTCCCCAAAGTGATTCTTTTAATTCATCCTCCACAAGATTGCCAATGAGTGCTTTCCAATAGCTAACCTGCTCACATAAATACCTTATTTTAAATTTCCTAATGAAATCCATTTTCTATATAACAAAATTTAAATTCTCTTATATGTCACACAGGGTGGAGCAGAAGCAGGTTTACAGTTGTTCATATAGAAATAATACAATAATTGATAAATAATAACAAGAATAAACTCTGAGTTTTGTGTACTCACAACTGTAAAACTACTTTTGCCCCATTCTATATATGGTCCTTCAAGGTTTGGCCCCTACCCATCTCTCACTCTTATTTCTCTTTTCACACCTCTCTATTTGCTGTCTTCCGTTGTCCTGAATCACTTGCAGCCCCACAAGTAAACCATGCACTTTCTGCCTTTGCATCTGTGAGATGCCTTCCCCTTCTTCTTGGCCATGGGAAAGCTTTGTTCATCCTTCAAAACTCAGTTTACCTATTAATATTTCTAGGAAATTTTCCTGTTCTCTATAAGCAGGATGAAAAACCCTTTGGCTTGTATAGTACTTTGGGTTTTAATGACTGCTTTTACTCGCCACTGTTGTTATTGGTTCATATGTTTCTCCCTAATGTGACTCTCATCTTTATTCCATACACCATTGTATTCCCCGCATTGTGCCCAATGGTTGGTACTTAGTAGGGCATTGCTATATTTTTATTAACTGACTTGATGACAGTGTTGACTCAGTAACATCTTCTTTGACATGTGTCTCTCCAGAACTTCCCTAAGGTCCCCCTCAGAGAGGGAAGGAAAGTTCTCCAGGCCATTGGTTTAGCTCTTTCACATGTGAATCTCTCTGGAGCACATCAGAGCACCCATGGTGAACCCATCCTGGGCCATGCTTAGTCACCTACATTATCGCATCCTTTCTACTTCTAGACGTTTAGAAGGTAAGGAAATACCTGGTGCAGTATAGAAAGTTGTAAGAAAATAAGACAGTCCTCTGTGGTTTGTGTTGCTTTGTCACTTACCATTTATGTACACTGTCATTTTGTAGCGACATGCCTTATGCATATGGATAAAAACAGCAAACAACTGTAGATCAAATGAATGATCTCTCCCACTACATTTTTCCATATACACAAAACTGAAGCAGCAGCAGATAACAGATTATTCTCAAAAGAGCTATAGACTTTTACCTCCATGTTGTTGCCTCAGCCTGGAATGTTCTTCCCTTATTCTCTATCCATTTACAACTTATCAGTCAGAACTCAAATCAAATGCCATCACTTCTGTGAGTGTCTTTCCAACCTGTCAAACAGAATAAACAGCTTCCCCCCACCCTGCATAGCTTGCTGTCAATATCTGGCATTTAATCTGGCCTGCCTTGTATGTTAATATTAGGGCTTTCTAATTTTTTTTAATATTTGTCTCTTCTATTTGTGATTTTCTTAAGGGCAGAACACTTTTCTTCCTAATCTTCTATTTCCAGAGTTGGTACACTTATTGGCATATAGAATATACATAACAAATATTGAGGCAGTATTAAATTAAATTGAAATAAGTGAATTAATCAAAGAATTCACATAGGGATTACTTTTGAACCAGTAAATATTTTAGATTGTGTAAAGATACTGAGCAGATGGATGGGTACTCAGCAATTTTGTGAGGTGTCAAAAATTGAATGTGGTGAAGTGTCTATTCAGGTTGTTTGTTCATTTTTTAAATATAGAGTTTCCTAAAAAACTAAAAAATGAAACTGCTCTATGCCCCAGTGATTCCACTTCTGAGACTCTATCTGAAGAAACCTGAAACACTAATTCAGAAGAATATATGCAGAATTATTTACACAGCCAAGATTTGGAAGCTGGCCAAGTGCCCATTGGTAGATGAGGAGACAAAATAGCTGCAGTACATTTACATAATGGAATACTACTTGGCTGTAAAAAAAGAAGGAACTCTTACATAAGCATGGATGGACCTAGAAGGTATTATACTAACGAAATAAGGCAGTCAGAGAAAAACAAATACCATATAATTTCACTTACATGATGAATCTAATTATCAAAATAAACTAACAAACAAAATAGAAACAGACTCATAGATACAGAGAACACCCTGAAACCTGTCAGAGGGGAGGGGATTAAGCAGAAAAAAACTCTTGTAGACAATAGACAACAGTGTAGTGATTACCAGTTGGAAAGGAGGGTGAGGACGGTGGAAGACGGTAATGTGGGGAAAAATGGTGCTGGAAGGAGGCTTGCCCTGGGGTTGTGAACACACAATACAATAGACAGATGATGTATTATAGAATTAAACACCTGAAACCCATATAATTTTATTAACCAGTGTCTCTCCAATGAAGTCAATAAAAATTAAAAAAAAAAAAAAGCTTGAATGTGGCACCTTCAAACTTCTGTTTCCACTGCTTCTCTACTGTTCACCCTCACCCCCCTGTGAGAGTGTTAGGTATCAACATCTCGAGGCCTTGCTAAGGTGTGTAATAATAAAAGCCTAAGGTCTAATCCTCCCAAGAGCAGTTGCATTTTAAATGGAATCACTTGAAAGACCAAAAGGGTCCTTCAAGGACCAAAAGGGTCCCATTTAGCCAAAAAGGGACCAAAGGAGAAGATCATGGTGAAACTTCAGAACCCTTGATGATTGGAAGGAGAGGGACAGTGAATCAGGGATAGCTTTCAGAGTCTCCCTCCAAGCACACAATACCAGCAGTCGCTGCCTTGCTTTTTGTCTGAAATAGCTGTATTTGGTCTTGACTGTGAATAAAATGAAGATTGTTAAAAACTAAAATTTAAGGGGACTATGCAATAGTTATATTTCAACTCTGGTCAAAAACCACTGGTGTTTTCTCTTGAATAGAAACCAATCCTTAGAATAATTTAAGCATTTGAAAGGAGACTTTTATTATTTTGACCCTGCACAATTGATGGGGAGATGAATGGAAGCCAGGAGGAACCCTCAACCTGAAGGGAACTGTCAGGTAAACATTATTAGTTTTTTTCCTGACTTTGGCCCCTTACACAGCTGCACTGTTAGTCTCCCAAAGGAGCACTAGACCGAAGGCGTGAGGAGGGAATTGCTGGTATTTATCAGGCAGGAAAGAAGGCAACACCAAAAAAAGCAAAACACTCAGAAACTTCAAAGGAAATCTTTTTTCCAGAAATCTATATTTCCAGGGAATATAACACACATTGAACACCTCATCTCATTAACACCTATCATTTTTTTAGTGTTTTTGTAAATTCCTGTAACTTTAAGTAGACATTTATATCACAATGTATTAGTGACCTCATTGAGCAATTAATGTTATAGATTCCATTCTTTAGTACTCACTTTAGAAAATAGACATTGACCAACTCAAGGCTAAGAGAACAGGATGGAAAGCAGAGAGGGAAAGTGGAGGAACTAAGCAGGGGAGGGGTTCAATTATTCTGCTTCTATGGGTTGTCAGGTAAAATCAATTTCTCTGATATTTTGTGTTCAGTGAGCAGTTTCTTAAACACTTTCTTTGTAGCGTTGCCTTATCAAGATATTTTTGTATTCTGTGTTGACAAATCAAAGAGATTAGACAGAACATTTATGAGTCTACGACTCCAATCACCATCTGATTTAGGCAAAATGATGCAGAAATCACTTTTGTGATATCAAATCTTCTCATTAAGTATCACCTCCCACACCTGAGGTCCCATTTAAAGACTTGTGTGGCATGCTTTCCTACTATCATAGATGAACTGGAGGACATGCTAGAAACCCGGACATTTTATCTGCATCTCGGAGCAAAAGGGCTTAAAGCCCTTAAGGAAGAAATGAACACATGAAGAAAGATTTCAGACAGCAGGAATGAGGTAGGCAGGAATGAGGTAGGCAGATTTCAGAAGTAGGAATGAGGGGCCACATTGTACACGGCCAGCTCTTTCACAAGTGACACAGCATAGCTGCCTAGAATGACTTGACCAAAATACAAATTTGGGAAGCCATTATGATTCACAAACCACAGTGTATGTGACACCAAGAACATTTGCTTTGCCTTTGGATTTATTGTTAGCAAACCTCAGGACACTTGTCCTTTGGATGTATCTGCAGACAAAGCTTGGCAAAAAAAAGCATTCCCACTAATTATGTTAATAATATAAATAGACTATGCCCAAATAAAAATATGTGGATCAGTTTGTTCATTAGATTCCACATATGAGTGAAATCATATGGTATTTGTCTTTCTCTGACTGGCTTATTTCACTTAGCATAAACTGAACTAACAAGCAAAAGAGAGACACACTCATAGACAGAGAGCAGGATGACAACTAAGGGGGGTTCAGGAGGAGAAACTGAGCAAAAAAGAAAAAAGGGCTCATGGACAATAGTGTGGTGATTGCTGGGGGGAGGGGCTATGACAGGACTAAATGGTAGAGGAAAAAAATGGTAGTGATAAAAAATAAAAGACTAAATACCAAAAAAAATAAATTAAACAAATATAAATGTATGGAGGAAAGAGAAAAATTATCAAGTAATTATTCACACTTCTAAAGGGAAAAATAAAAGCAAAAAGTACTATTCTCACATTACTGTGACGTCAAATCCAGCATCTCTGAACATGAGACAAATCTGCTCACCATTGTCTTCTAAGCAAATAGTTGAATGGCCAGGATAAGATTTAGATTTTATCAACAGTACTTATTTTACAGAAGAGAGGAAATATAAATTTTCTAAATTCAAAAACATTTTCCGCAACTTTCTTTAGATTTTTTTATAGGAGAATATTAAAATATTCAACTGATGACTGGAATTTATGGGTGTCATTAGTAATTTTTTAAAAATGAGTTATAAACCCTTGGTGGGGAGTAAGCATTCATCTACTATTGTGCATAGACAACAGTTCAACAGGAGTTTAGAAATGGTCTAAATTGTGAAAAAGTGCTTCCCAAGTTACTGGGATGGCTCAAGTACTCAATCTTAGTCCTATCTTCCTGTTTTTCTATGTAAGAAAAGTTTTCCTGGCTGTTTGCTGTCATCTGAATCATTGTGCTTGCTGTCAGACTGGTTTATTAGTGAAAGCATCGACTAGTGTCAGTGGGAGAGAGATAAGTGGGCATGAAATTGTTGCCCAGCAAACCTCAGCAAGGCTGAAAGAGGCACTTTTAATTTCACCGAACAGTTGTGTGGGAGCAATGTGTAAGAGAGAGGGAGAAAACTGAGGAAATAAACAGACTAAAAATAAATAACTTGAGAAATAATATAAAGTTAGAGATGCTTTCAGGCTGCATGGATCCTGAAATATATCCTTTGGATACCTGAAGACAAGGAGGTCTGTATATGCCCTTCCTACTGAGGCTCCAGTGGGCATCTCACAGAAGACCTTTCACAGCAGGTGTTACCAAAGCACGTATGCAATGAAGTAGCATTTTGTGGGTTCATGACAGAGCAGGTAGGGGCAGGGCAATAGATGCACAATTCCTTAAATCTCTATACAGCATGCCCTGCTTGGGGTTGGAGTGCAGAAGGAGGAGGACAGCAGAAGAGGTGAGGGCAAGCACGTCACCCACCAAGTCCCCAGAGGTGTACATTTTGGCCTGTGCTGATGCAGAGACGGAAATGGGGGAGAGGAAAAGGACTTAATCTGCATATGTATTTGATAAAGTATTAAAGTGAACAGTGAACCGACAAAGATTCAAGATCCAAAATGAGACTCTTCTGCTAATTGAAAGAGACGGAAGCAACAACAACTACAAAAAGGATCGGATAAGAGGTTGTCAAGGGAATCTTCTACCAGCTGGAAAGGAGACTTTAACTAAATACAGTTAGCTGTTATTAGCAGAATAAAATCATTTTATTCCCAGGCACCTAACAAAATCAGACTCCTCACTAAATCAGTTACACCGAAGTTAACTGTTTATTTATTAAAGGATCCCAGGAGGTAGATTCAGGCCTTTTTTGGTTAGACCTCTTTAGTTTTATAAAGTTCTGAATCAAAAGAAACTCTTAAGAAAGCACACTTCATTTACATACACAATTAATTTTTGTGAGGTCCTCAGATGGATTGCTATGTGATCAAATACATGCTCTACCAAGCTGTATCCGAACAGAGGCTGGTTTTATTTGGGAATAATACCTCGAATGTGACTGGCATGTGGCAGATTAATCATTGTAGCCAATACTTATGTTTCCCCAAACTAATTTTGAAGCTTTGTCCCCTCATCCCCTGCCCAAGTCTGACATATTTAAATGTATAGTAGTATTCTATCGTTTCTAATTGGGATCCTAATATATCTTATTCTTCCTCAAAAATAGATACACTTTTTTATATGTAAATTCAAATTCAATAAAAAGTCATTTTCCAACTTTTAAATCTGCTCCCTTTAATTAAGGGGAGCCACTGAAGCACTGTGTTTGTCATTGTAGCCCACAGAAATTTTAGACACTGCTAATATTCTAAAGTAGACATAAACTGACTTGATCAAGTATAGTTGAGATTTCTGATATCTCACTTCACAAACATTTATGGGGGTGCGGGGCCCAAAAGAAACTGGAGTTATCTTCTGGAGGGCAGGGCCCTTGTAGTATAGAACCTCCCCCACTCAGGTGTGTTCTAAGAACCCATCTGTATCAATGTACTGGCTGGGGTCGCTGTGAGAGGCTGAGTTCAGCTTCAGTGAATTTTTTTTTGAAGACTCAACATGTTTGCCCATTTAATGATGGGTGATTTGCAGTGCACCTGCCCACACCACACTCAGTGTTCAGTAGTTTTTGACCAAAAATGGCATGATCCCTGTGCTCCACCCTCTCTAGTCACCTGATCTCTCCCTGAGCAACGTTTTTTGCTTCCCTGGATGAAAAAAGTCTTCAAAGGGAAAAGTTTTGCCCATGTAGAATGGGTGAAACAAAAATCAGCAGAAGCACTAAATGGCATCAAAATTGACCAATTCAAAAACTGTTTTGAGCAGTGGAAGAAAGGTCTCAGAAGGTGTATTGCATCAAATGGAGAGTACTTTGAAGGTGACTGAAGTTTAAACACGTAAGAATAAATACACAATTTTTTATAAATAAGTTCCATTTTTTGGGGTCCCCCCTCATATGAGCAGTCACTGTTTTATGTACTGGGAACCACAAAGGAAGTCTATATCCCTGGTCCTTGAGAAACTCAAAAGTCAGTTGTGGATAAACTAGTAACAGCATTAGCTAATACCCATAACACATCGTGATAATTACCATGACAAAAATGTTTATAAAGGGCTAGGGAAACATGACTGAGAGAATAATTATACGTGTGTAAAATTTGTTATTAATTTATGAAGAAAAAAATTAATTTAAATAAATTAATCAAGGTCTCAAAGTCAGATAGATTCTTCCCTGTGTTTGAGAGAGCAGCATGTCCTTCTAGGCATGAAAGGGAAAAAAATAAGAGAAAACATTTCTCACCCAACTCAATAAAAGATTCACAACCTAAGTGCTGGCTGCCTCTGCTGAAACCTACAGGGAAATTTTCTTATACTGCATCAGGTATAGCAGAAGGAAACAGCTGGGAGCTGAGGGGCAAATAGCAGCGGCTCCTGTGTGAGCAAAAAGAATTGCCAGGTGCAGGAGGTGCATTCCTCCTCCCAACAGCATTTTTTTTCATGGTTATGTGCTAAGTCTTTAAATAATAAATACTAACAGTTATCAATTATCGAGTGGCCACATGTCAGTTATATAAGCCTGGCACTGTAAGTGGAATTTACACATATTATTTTTAAATTTCATCATAATACAACCATAAAGCAGACACTATCACCTCCATTTTAGAGATGAGAAAACCGTGACAGAGAGAGAAAATTATCTACAAGGGGAAGTCTTAGGAGTTGAGTTCAGCTCTGATTTCAGCACCTATGCATTTCCCGTTCTGCTATGGAAAGGACCAGTCTCTTATTGATGCCTCAATTTAAGAGCAAGGGTAGTCTTCCCTCCCTGTGCCCCTTCCCGGTCATCCACTACAAATGCACAGCAAAGGCCTGCTCTGGCCTTCTCGAATTGATTTGGACGTCCTTGGCCAATGGTAAACTCAATGATGGAGTTCAAAAACTGTTCCAGATTAGCAAGGACTCTTCTTTCCCTTGCTGCCCATTGACACCATTCCCTCTCAAGTCTGATCTTGATTTTGCTAGTAAATATTGTTTCTAGCTGCACCCTCAATAGAAAACACAGCTGGTTTTGGCTCTGCCAGAGATCTAAAGAACCTTCTGCAAAGATTTAAACTATATAAAAACAAGCAGAATAAAAGAGAAAGGAGAAAGAATGCTTAAAGAGAAGACAGCATCTCAAAATACAGATTTGGCTTTACTTGCATATTGTAAAGGCCAATGAGAGTCGAGGAAAAAAAAAGATATTTTTACTGTGGTCCCTGTCACATGATTCTTCTGAAAAAAAAAATGTCTCAAGTCAATGGTAAGTCAGCAAAGTCAATATTCAATTCCTGTATTCTCCATTTTCTAAAATGCATGTCTTCAGAGTCTTCACTTAGCTGCCAATTAACCTCAACTAGGCTGTTTTTCTCAAGTATTATATGAAAGGCTAGACTAGATGATTGATCTCTACTTCTAACCCTCCATTTTTACATATGTAAATCATGGAACCACTGTTTCTTAAGGACAGGGATTCTGTTTCCTCTAAATCCACCTTTCTAATAGTTTTTCTACACCCCTGGGGACTGAAAGATTTGCATCAACAGTGAATGGAGCCACAGGCTATATATGACAGATTTCAGAAAGGATTAATGCAGCTCAACAATTTTAGGGGTAAGAAATGTTTTAAAACATCTTTGTTGAAGTATAATTAGCACACAATAAGCTGCACTTATTTAAAATGAATGATTTCTCCATAGGGCAACTATACCTACCTTTGAAACCATTACCACAAGATAGTGAACAAAACCTTCCCAGTGACCCTACTAATCCCACCCTTCCTTTTCTACTGATCCCTTCCCTTTCATTCATACCGAACAGCTTTCCGTCATGACAGATTGGTTTGCATTTCCTAAAATTTTATGTGAATGAAATCATAGAGTCTTCTTTTACTTGGCACAATTATTTTGAGGTCTATCCATGTTGCTACATGCATCAGTAGATCATCCCTCTTCTATTGCTGAGTACCATTCCATTGTATGGATATACCACCAGGCACTTGTCTAGTTATCTATTAATAGGCACTCGGGTTGTTTCTGGGGTTTGGAGTTTGCCTTGCTTAGCTCCAAGGATGTCGGCCCCCTCTGGCAGTGAAGTTGCTGGTTTGCATGCGTTGTCAGTAATGGTGGACCTATCGTGGTTGTGAAGCTGGAGGTGGTAGCGGCTGGGGAGTGAGAGCAGCCGGTAGGGGTACCACACCACAGTCTCTCACTGTTCTTACCTGAAGTTTAGTAGCTTTTCTGGAATAAATGCTCCTCGATTTGTGGCATGCCTACAGCATTGACATGGCTGTTTTTAACATTCTTTTTCAGTTTTATCATTTCTTTGGAGAGAGGATTTGTCAGGATAGTGACACTGTCATTCCAGAAATTCCCTGATTTTTATTTTGATATATTTTTTTCTGACAAGATACATGAAGAGCAGGCTATTTTCCACTTTCCAGAAAAATTTCATCTAATAAGAGAAATAGAATTTGTGCCCACTTAACTAGAATACAAAACAGAGACAAAGGGACTGTGTAAATAAAGAACCAAAGATTTCTATATGCGTTCAGGAGAAGAAAATATCCTTCCTTCTGAAAAGAGTTAGGAAAATCGGCAAGGGAGGGAGGGGAAGCATTTGAATGAGACTTAAAAGGTTGATAAAATTTCAATAAATATTGAAAGACTGAGGATAGCAGTTACATGAGTATTTATAATGACCTGGAATTTCTTTCATTTTTTTCTGTTTTAAAATTTTAAGAGTAGTACATAAATACACTTTCATTGTAAAAATATTTAAATAATACAGTTGGTTATTTTAAAGCATCATTATTTCCTCCCCCTCCCCCCAGTCCCATCCCTTTCCTTTCTCTGCCACCATTTTCAAGGCCCTTTGCTATGCACAGACATACATATATGTGTAACAATAGGTTTCTGAACATTTGAATGGAGTGAGTTCATCTACATTTAGATCAAGGGGCAAAAAGAGACTATTTCTAGAGCTAGATCTCTATTGACACAGATGAATATTTGTAAAGATCAAAAATTTGCCTGAGGACATCTGGCTAACATGACTAGTGGCAGCAAATAGTTTACTACCTGAGCAAGCCTAAGAAAGCTATAGTAGCTAGGGCCTTCAGTTTATTAGTCAAGACAAGAGAGGCCGTGCTATCCATGATCCCCAGGTTTAAGGCAGTAAGGGCTGATTTCTTACTCACATGATGTCCAATGCCCTTCAGGTTTCCTGAAGTGGAGAAGTCCTTCCCTTCCAGCTGTACACACTGGGGAGCAAGAAAAAGTAGATGTTCAAGACATTTTATGGTAAGGCCTAGAAGTGATGTACATCATCTCTGCCTATGTGCCATTGGACAGAATTCAGTAGCAAGTAGGTTCAAAGGGAGTTAACAAATTACTCTCTTTGTGTGCCCAAGAAAGATTTAAAATAAGTTAGTGAATTCTTATCACTTTTTCTTCCACAAGTTTCCTCATCTATAGGAGTGTGGTCAACTAGATGATGATTACAGCCTTCCACCTCCATCCTTTTAGAGTATTGTATTCCCTGAGAAAATCTGACCTCATTTTGGCATGCAAGTGAATTCAGCTTATTTTTAACTTTAGGAATTGTGCTAAGTTTTTCATCTATTTGTCATTATGTTGTACGTCATATCAAGATAAGAGACTCTCTGCACTGGAGGTGGAGATCTTAAGCCAATGTCCCAAGTGGGCTCCATGGTCAGTGAACTCGTCAGACTCAATGAAAAATGTCTCGTGTGCCTTTTTCAGGGGGAATGTGTCCCCAGCTGTCTTCTGCTCCTTGAAGGGTTGGGGATGCCCTTTCCTTTCTGTAACAGATGCTGTTGGTGTCCCCCATTGCATCCCTCATCAGTTCATGGGGACCCTGTCCAAGTGCCAGCAACTGCACTCTGCCCAAGGTTTTCCCTGGCCTCCAGAGGCCACTTACCAAAGTGCCAGGAAACCAATGTCTCCACGAGCAGCCCTTGACCATTGACAACGGGAGTGGGTGTACAAACACCCCGGCTCCCCTGCTCCTGGGCTGGGCTCTCTGCGGCTCAGGCTCCACACCACTGTGCAGCGCTCCCCAGTGGGTTAAGCTCCAGTCACCGCAAGTGGTAACGGTGCTCACCAGCTCACTCACACCCCCTCACCGGCTTCTTCCCTTCCTTGCCTCACTTTCCCACTCCTTCCACTGTATCCTGCACCTCCCAAGTAAACTATGCACACTCAAAAAAAAAAAAAATGGAAGAGGCTATCTGAATCTTTATTTTTCTTTCAAAATTCCTCCCAAATTTAAAAAATTAGTGCAAAAATGTAGAATAAAAGTTAGAATAGTTAGTTAACTGTTGGACAACGTGATGTAATTGAAAGAGTGAAGATTCCTGAATTTATGTCTTGAGTGTGCTATTGATGATGGATGATGTTGAACCAATCACTTTTGTCAGTCTCTCTGAACTTCCATTATTTTCATTTATTAAATGGGAGTAATAATTATGACCAATTCACTGGGATGTTATGAGGATCAAATGAGAGTATGTAAGAAGAGTATGTAGGTGTTAACTATGAATACCTCTACAATTTAAAAAATAACCAAAAAGAGAGAATCTAAAAATCCAAGCATGAGAAAGTAGAGAGCCAGAAATGCAGAATGCATGAGAAATGGATGCACAGCAGGAGAGCAGGGTTGGGTTTTGAGATCTCTGCAGCAATCCAGGAGGGAAAACAGGTAGAGCTGGGAGCCTAGAAAGAAGAGGGGAGTTGGAGAGTAAAATATGGTGGGGAGAAGAAAAAATGAGTAGAGGAAGGGATAGGGCATTGTGAGTAAAATGAATGACTTTAGAGAGCAATTTCTAAAAAAAATCTACTTATTTTGGGACAAATTTAGAATTACAGAAAGCTTGCAAAGAGAGCACGTAGAGTCTCTATACACCCTGTTTCCCCCATTGTTAACCACTTACATACCCATAGTATATTTGCTGAAAGTATAACATATAGAGCAACATACTGAACACAGTGTCTCACAGAAATACTGTATTTTGCCATACAAGGCACACTTTTTTTGCACAGATATTTGAGGGAAAAATAAGGGTACACATTATACATGGGTATAATAATGGGTGTAATAATCCCATGTATAATGCACACAAAAAACATGGGTGCATGTTATACACAGGAGCACATTATACATGGCAAAATACAGTAACACTATACTGATTCATACACACCACTAGCACTAGTGAGAAACTGACTCTGGTACATTATTATTAGTTAAACACCAGACTTTATTTGAAACCCTGACTCTTTGATAGTTGTCAAGTCAGTTTACCAAGCTTTTACTGATCCCTGTCTCCATGTGTTCCCACTTCCTTAGTTAATTTCTGACTTACTGGCTCAGTTTCAAAAGATACATTGTAAACTAGAGTCATCACAGGAATCCCTTCTGTTCCTCAAGACAACACACATCTGTGTCCTGATGAACAGAGATTCTGAAAATAACTCTTCAATCTTTCCCTTCCTAGGGAAGTCCTTTGGAGATATTAGGGTGAGGTAATTCAGCTAAGTGGGTCCATAAAGAAAGTGCTATTATTTTCTTTTTCTTTAACTTAGTCACCAATCACCAGGCAAAGAGCAAGTTCTTTTAACAATATAAAGCATATTGTAGAAGGCCCCAGGAAGAGGAGACATTTTCAAGTTTCCACATTCTATACAGTTAGTAGCGGCATCCTAGGAGAACACTTAGGTATGGCGTCCCTCCCCCAGGCCACCCCACGATACCCTGAAGATCTTGCAGTGGTCTTCAAAGAGAGCTTCACAGAAAGAGCTTAGATATGGGATGTGCTGGGTAGTCACTATGACCGTTGGCATTTAGTGGGTCTAGGGGAAAATGGAGAGCATCTGCATTGCTCAGAACAATCTTGTACGACGAAGATTTGCCCTGCTTAGCCACCAAGCAAACACTGATGAATACAGCCAAGAAGAAGTAACATCTTCGGGGTATCCACAAGGCAGACGCTAAGAATTCAGGGTCAGCTTTCCTAATCAGCATCTCCTATTTGTGGCCAGTTCTTCAGGGTAATATCGGCTCTCAGAAATGTAGTGTCATGGGTATATACTTCCTTCCTCGGCATGGAAGAAGAAGGGAGACAAACTTCTGCGAAGTGAATCACAATAACATAAGTAAGAATAGCCATAAATACATATACATAGTCCATGAATGGTTTCCTTTTGTGAGTGTCGGTGCTGAAGCAGAAATAATTATACTCTGGTGCTTGACAAGTTTCTTAATGCAGTAACAGTTGCAAGTCATTCTCTTAAATTAATAGAATTCTGAGAGCAAATATCACTAAATATCGTGAAAATGCTTCTCATTATTTTACATATTTTCTGTCTGTATCTGTGTGTCTCAGAAGGTCCCTAAAAGCTTCAGCAGGGGCAGGAGTTCAGCACTTTAACATGTATGCTTTTTGAACTGTTGAAAAATTCACAAATTAATTTGCCAGCTAAACTATGTAATCGGATCCTGATTTATTCTCCTGGAGTATAGCTAATGAGTTGCTTTTTTTCTTTCCTTTTTCCAAAGAGGCAAAACTTCTTGCTATAATTCCAAAAAGAGTTTTGCCCATATGCAGAACTTGCTTAGGGTAAAAATATAAGTCCTTATTGGCTTACTTACATGGTATGTAGGGTTTTGGAATTGAGCAAAATTGGTTATTAAAAGTGTCATTCATAAATCTATTCATTTCCTTTTGCATTACAGGCTTTGCATATGAACCCCCACTTGCAACCTCCAGAAATCCAGCTATTTATTTTTTGGCCAGTACACCATTTAGAGAGTTCCACTAGACTTGTTTCTTATAACAAACACACGCTTGTTGTCTCAATCCCTTTGCCATGCAAACCTTCACTATTTTTTGACTCTGACATTTGTTAGTTCTGAAGAGGAGAAGTAGAGCTGGTATCCTTTTTATCCCCATGAACACATACTAGCTATGCCACGGGGGTGGAGACGATTTAAAAGCTTACAGAATTTCAACAGAGAAATTCATGCAGTGAGATAGAAATTAGGCTCTGTAAAATCTTTGCACATTCTCAGCATGATTTTCACATGCAGTTAATCTATTGATAAGTATTCCAAATACAGAGAAATCTAAGTTTTAATTCAGGATATTAAGTACCACTGAAACAAAAACATCTTTTGATTTAGCCTATGGATATAGAACCAGTTCCTAGACCATTGACTTTTCACCAGAATATAAATTTCATACCTACTTATGACGACAAAACACTTATACCAAGGTCCATTTTACCAAGAATAGATACATCCCTTCGAAGATATTCTTGATTCTATTTTCTTTAACAGAAAGCCAGAATTAGTAATTTTTTGTGACATACAAACAGAATGCCATGTATCTACTGTCAGAGATAATGACCAGGTCAGAAGGAGATAAGCATTAGTATTATTTTAATATCTTGACTGTGTTTATCATTATTTTTGTAATCTAATTCTGTACTCGCAATTGGGAATGTTTTGGAATCAAGGGCTCCATTGTCAAAAGAAAACTCAGAAACCAACTGGACAATTTCCTTTGCTTTATAAATATGGAAGTTGAGGTCCTGTGAGGTCAAGTGACTTGATCAGCACTATATAAAGTGATAAAAGACCTTCATCATAAAATTGCCACTTTTAAGAAAGACCTTCCAATATTTTTTTGTTTGAGGAAAAAAACATAATGTGAATAGGGAGCGGTTATAATGTTTATTGCCACTTAGGAGAAGCTCTCTGTTGCTAGATTTTAGTGCAAGCCCTTACGTAGAAGTTGAATTTCAGTTACTTACCTTATTCCTGTGTGTTGCAACTGAGTTAACTTTGCTAGTTAATCTCAAAAGAGAAACTGCAAATGTTTTCATATTTTGATAAGATTCCAAGATCCTTTCTCTTATTGGAGGTTTATATGTTCCAAAATTTCATCTCTAAGATTCATGATGAAAGAAACCTCTTTCTGGCCACTTTATAAGTCAAAATAAGGCCTTCCCAATTTTATTTGCCTTTATATTTTCTCCCATTTACCACATATCATAGGGAAATAACGATATACAGGCATACGTTGTTTTATTGCACTTTGCTTATTGTGCTTCACAGAGAGTGTGCTTTTTTACAAATTGAAGATTTGCAGCAATCTTGCTTCAAGCAAAACTATCAACACCATTTTTCCAATATGCTCAGGTGATGCTTAGCATTTTTACCAATAAAGTATTTTTAAATTAAGGTATGTATGATTTTTTTATATAGAGGTATCACGTGCCTAATAGTGTAAACATAACTTTTATTTGCACCAGGAAAGGAAAAAAAAATTGCGTGATTTGCTATATTGCAATTTTTTTCTTTATTGCTGTGGTCTGGAATGAAACCCCAACATCTCTGAGGTATGACGGTGAATTATCCATTGTTGAATTAGAGAGAAACTATTTGCTCTGATGTGATATCTCATCTGAACACTTATAATCTATTGGTTAAGTCACGGGCTTAGGTATACAAAGTTCAAGAAATCACAGCAAATGTGTCTTTTCATACAGTTGATGCTGCTTACAGATTATGAGACCATATTTGTTAAGACAATGACTGGCAACATAAGCAGGTCTGGAGTAGGAGTGTTTATTTTAAGGGTAGAGTTATAACTCTTTAATGAGAAGATAGTGATTGCCTTGAGATGACGTCAGAGATAGGAACCCTTTCCGCTGGCAGCCCAGTGAAATTTCATGACTTTTTTGACCTCAGCCATCAATGTTATGGCTTCTAGCCATCCCTCTGTTTTGGTCTGAGAGCACAGGTGGCAATATGACAAATAAAACAGTTGGGGCACAGGTTACAATGTCAGTGGCAGAATTTGAGCCACTGTGACCTAGGGAGTTGAGTAATCATAACAGTATCACAGCATCTGTGAATTCAGACCCATGGCACTATTCCAGAAATTGAGAATTCAAGTTACCTTCCCAGAATGATAGTTCTGCCTTTCCGTTATGGGTCTCCCACTTAGACTGGAGGCCCAGGTTGATTCACCAAATTCTGTGGTAAAATACAGAATCTGGGGATCACACTTTCTGAGATCCGTTGACCTAGAAAAGTTGGACAATTAATTTTTAATTATAGCCATATTCTCAGTTTATCTAAAGCA
Organism: Pteronotus mesoamericanus; assembly: GCF_021234165.1. NCBI lineage: Eukaryota > Metazoa > Chordata > Mammalia > Chiroptera > Mormoopidae > Pteronotus > Pteronotus mesoamericanus. The sequence continues at coordinate 23,691,886 of NW_026555245.1, read as the reverse complement.
GTGAGCCCATTACCAAAATAACTTTTGTTTTATTCTTAGCAACCTTTAGCTGAACATGATTCTAGCACTACCAAGTTCCTATAGAAATTTGTAATAGAAACGGATCTCACCATTGGATATCTTGCTAATGGTGCTACTGTCCTCCTATTTACAAAATTAATTTTATTTATTTTCAGTTTTGTTTGCCACTTTATGAAAAGACACTTGACTCAGTGCCGCGGTTTAAAAAGGAAGTAATTATTGATGCAGCCTTTCAAAGGCAGGAGTAAGTATGTTTTACTCGCTCTGCATGCTACCCTACCATCCACCATTCTGCCACAGACCCAGAGGGGGAAATGCTGTCAGAGTGATGATTTCGAGGCTGTTCCTTTGGGCTGCTTCACAATGAAATGTTTTGAAATCTGAAATTCTACTTTGCCATTTTCATGAGTTATTTAAAGCCTTCCTTCTGTACATGAGAATGATGCAGGTCCAAGAATGCCAAGAACCAGCTTCCAGCTTGAGCTGACTGGGAGTGAATTCTTGTTTTGGAGACCTCCTGTTTCCTTATCAATATTACACTGTCCTGAGGAATGTTAAATTTGTGTGGATTTTGGAGATTCTTTTTCACATTGCCTTTTATTTTCTTAAATATTGTGTATATTTTTCTCTCGTTTTGGAAAGTGTTTAAATAAAATTTCCTGCTTTTGTGCTCTCTGGAATCAATGAAAGATAATTCTCTTTCTCTCTCTCCTTCCATTACATCTAGTTGGGACTTGCTGTGACAATACAGAAAAAAGACCTCAAGCCAATAAGCTGACAGGCTGGTATTTTCAATCTAAATACAGAAAATGTTTCTAGCTAAGTGTAGTTCTTCACGAACATCTCTCTGTGTGCCCTGCCCCACTCTGATGGCAACTCCTAACATTATCCCTTTACTTGTGTACTTACAAGTTGTTTTCAGATGGATCTCTTTCTGTTGGCGTGTTATCCTTCGCCATCAATCTGCCAATCTTCTTTATCTAGCTAATATCAGATGTTTACCTGCTTGCAAGGAATATTTCTCTAAGAAATATTAGGAAGCCTTTCACTGGGTGTGGAAAAGAATCCCTGATGTCTTGAGTCCTGAATACCCAGTACTTTCTCTTCTTTTGAAATATACCGTTACACACGAATTTTAATTAAAACCAAACTGCATTCACAGAGGCGTTTGTGTGTCACCAATTATCTAAATGAGGGCTTTTCTTTCCCTTTTAAATGTTAAATCATCATCTGTCTTTCAATGTGTGTGAAAAAAATGCTGCTATAATTGTTGTAAATAATATCTTTTCCCAAGCATGAATTTCCTAAGCATGGTCAGTTTTCATTTTCTTGTTTTCTCCAGCAGCTCAAAAACTTCAATTGTCTTCCTGTGGGTATTTTCTAAAGTACAGCCACAAAAGAGATTGTGAAAATGACAATGTTGTGTTTGATATTTATTCTCTCTCACTGACTTCCCTATCAAAACTGCTAAGTTGCGAAGACAAAGGATGCTTTTTCAACTGCTGGCAACACAAAGCTCTTTTGTATTCTGACTCCTCTCTTCCTCTTACATCAACATCAATAAGTATTTTGTGGGAGAGACTAAAATGTCAGTCTTTCCGAGGAGCAATCAAGTCCAGTTTATTCCTTTCTCTGTAATTAAAGCCTGTTTCTGTGAGAAAAGTAAACCAATACCCCAGCAGCCGAAGATAAACTGCTATGTTATTTTTAATCTATAGCAACCCTTTCAACAGTGCAACCCTTTGAGTCTTGTTACAGTTTTGCATTCTTGAGCCAATAAAGATTCACAGAAGACAATAGTGGGTAATAATCTTATGATATTAAAATTGGGTGTCTTTTTTTGAAATGCTTGTTTTTAAACAAACACACTGCAAAGGACTTGGATGAAAGGGGAGGATTCGATGAATGTGCTTCACCCGCCCAAAAGATAGAGGTGGCCCTTCCTTCCATTTCCCCCAAAAATGCCAACCCCAACCCCAGTGCTTGACTTTGCTACAGACTTGAGAATACGAAAAGAAATTCCAAGGTAGAAGAAGAGAACTTAAAAAGGGTCAGGAGATATCACTTCTCAAGTCCCACCATAAGGGGTCCCCCCTGGAGCCAGCGCCCTCCTTAACACCCTCACCCAGCTGCCATGCTCTGCTTCTGGGCCACCCTTGTCCTCAGAAATGTAGGCACTGTGCCCCCTCTCCCCAGAAACACAGGCTCCTCTTTTTATGTTTGGTTGTTAGCTTTCTTCTCTAGGCAAGAGAAAAATCTTAACACCACAATAATCACATCAATTCAGAACAAGCCCATTAGTTTTAATACCAGTTGGGACTCCTCCATTCAATCTCTCTCTTCCATTATTTGATATTATATTATTAAAGGGTGCATTGAAAGGATTTTCTAAACCAAAATGCAGCCTCTCCCCAAAACTATGTAGAACCATGCCTACGAAATTTTCAATACCAACATTTTTAACAGGTAAGTCTTTGCTTCTCAGTTCTGAGTCTGAAAAGTGCCTTCTTGCTATGAGCTGCTTTGCTCTGGTTATGGAAAATGGATAATATGTCAGGATTTGTAAAGGATTTCCCAGAGAAAACATCAGTCTCACCCCTGAGACTTTAATATGTCAATCCTCCATTCCAGTGCTGTTGAAGAGGAGTGCAAAGCAAACCCAAGTGTGACCCACATATAAAATTTTAAATTTTCTCCCGGCCACTACAAAACAACTGAAATTAACCTTAATGATGTGCTTCATTTAAGCTAATATATCTTAATATTATAATTTTAACATGTGCTCAATATTAAAAACATTAATGAGTTCTTTTCATGCCTTTTCATATGGAGTCTTTCAAATTCGTTGTGTATTGTATACTCACAACACATAGCACTTTTGATTAATACATTTAATATACTCAACAGCCACACAAGACGAGTGGCTACTGTTCCAGACAACACAGTGCTACCTTTCATTGGCAGGTGACTAATAGACTAAATACAAAGATGGACAATGGCCAGACCATATATGACGATAAATCCTGACCCACATAAGAAGCGCAAGAAGCCAGCCCCAAACATCTGCAGCAATTGGCCTGAGGAGATCAGGGGTTGGTCAATGATTGCCAACTTCCTTATCCCTCTCTCACCCCATCCTTCCAACTCAGAACCCATCAGGGAAAGTCAAAATGCTCCTCAATCAATCCCATAAGGTGCCAGCTTTTATTCAGCTGCCTCCAGCTTCACATATCAAAAAATTCCAATCAGAGCCCAGCTGAAGCCTCCCCTTTTTTCTACTCTCCAGTTTTCCCACTCCCCTGCCTGCCTTTGAGTCTACCCAACACAAGTGGCAGCAGCTGACTACTTGCTTTAGCGAGCTCTAAATTAATAGCTTCTGTTTGTTATCATTCAGGTGTTGTTATTTCTCTAAGACTTGAGCTTCATTTTTGAATATATAGAAATCCTCCCTTATATTTGTAAACCTCTTTAAGGACAGGGTGAGAGTGGCAGAGGGAGGGTGTTCTTGACCCAAGGCAACATGGAGCAGAGCAGCTATATTTTGCTGGAAACACACACATTGAGGTGTTTCGTTTTTTTTTTTAAATTATTACATTCATGTAGTGGCAGCAAAGTTTTCACCATGACTGAGGCATAATGTGGCAAATATACTTGAGGATCTTTTCCCCCTAAATAATGACTCTCTGCTTAGAGTTCTGACCCACTAAAATAACTTAAAAGGACAAAGAAAAAAAGTGGCCAAAATGAAAATCTTTGAGTTTTGAAGTTGTCATTAAATGGAAAGACTTTATTTTAGAAAAAAAAATAAAATAAAATGAAGTCTATTTTTACAGTTAGGCTGAGGAAATTATGAGGCTTTATAGAAAAGGAACATCTAATTATTTGCAAGACATTTATGATCTGAGAGTGCAGGGAGATCCCTATTATAGTATTTACCACAAGGTGTATAGCCACACCTTGACACAAGGATCTTGGAGACTTGATAGGACCCACAAAGTCACTTTCCACTCTGCATTACCAAGCCAACCAGCAAGTTCTCACCCAATGCGTTTCAAAATTTTATATGAAATGCACTATTTCTCAGACCCTATTAAAAAAAATCTTGCTGTTACTACAGTCCTCTTTTTGAGATATTATTACATGGCAAGAATATAGCATTCCTACACTCTAAAAGATTCACATTGCGAGTATCATCCAAAGAGGAAAATTATATCATCTCACTACAAACATGAGCTTTAATTCATCAATCACTAATTAAGAAGCTTAGCCAAATATTAATTTAAATGTCATATCTCTGTCAGACAGGACACAGGGCAGTGGTTTTGATTTGGTCCTAACTTGCATCGTCCATAGCCTTGATGCCTGCTATCTTATCCGTGCAGCAAGGGTCTTATCTAGGATGTGAATTTCATTGGAAGGCTGGCTGTCATGAAAGGGAGAGAAGAGATGAGAAAGAAAAACTAGACTCAGAGGACCAACAGTATTTTTATTCCTGAAAGGTTCGGTTTAACTCATAAACAACAGACACATTTCATGACTGTGTGATGACACTTAGTCCACTGTCCACATTTCTTCTTGTGCTTTGGAGGAAACCAGACCAGCCAGGGTGGCCTCTCACCACAGCAGTGTGGATATGCAAGGTACATCTAGGACACGGCTCTTGTCACAATGTCGCCATATACGCTGCTAGCCATTAGAGAGCCACTGAAGATATTGTTATTAACAAGTTGCTCCTTTTTTCTGTTTTAGACCTTGGATAGCTGTTGATATTTATTAAAATAAAACCAGTCACAAAGTGATAAGAGAATAAGAGAACTCCCTCTCCAATGACTAGTGCACAGGCAGGGAAGAGATAATAACTGTCTCCTCCTGCATCAGGAGCGAGAGGCATCCTTCCTCACATTCCCCTCACTCCTTACTACCTCCTCCTCTCTGGCCAGATTTGTCCTTGGGAGTTGTATAGGCCAAGTCCCTCCAAAACCTCATCACATCTGATTCAAAATGTTCCAGACATTAAGGCTATTAAGATATCTGTCTTGTGTCATAATTATGTGATCCACAACCATTGCTGTTAAACCTGAGTTCGGCATTTAATTGACTGTTCATGTTGCTTCACTCCAGGTTTCAGAGACTTGGCTTCGACCCCTCCCCCCCGGCCCAACATTAAAGTCCTCTGGTAACACATCCCCCTTCCCAACCAGATAATGGCTGTATATATATATATGTATATATATATATATATATATAATTTTATTTTTTGGAGAAAATGTGTGTGTGTGTGTGTGTGTGTGTATGGCTAGCATTTTGTTCTAAGTCACTTTTATGCATTATGCAAAATCAATCCTCACAGGAAACCTTTGCAATAAGAACTATGACTATGACTACCCAAACTTACAAATGAGAATATTGAGGCATAAAGTGGTTAAGTAACTCAGCCAAGATTTCTCAGTCAATAAATAGCCAAGCCAGGTTTCAAACTCAGTAGTTTGTTCCCAGACTCTCAGCTCTTAACCATGTATATTCATTACTGCTTTTTGAGGACCATGCCCATGTTTCCTTTATCTCTTTATTGCCAGCCCCTAGTATGAGAACTGTCAGAATTTTGAACAAATAATCGAATGATCAGTGATGACATTGATGAGAGAGTCTAAATGCAGCTTTCCTCAGGCTGTGAGGCCTAAATGCTCTGCTGACACGATCCTTGGAACTTGCCAAGTTCGCCACCCTCAAGCAAGCTGAGCCTGCCATAGGGTCTGTTACTCAACCTGGGCTTCTCTTTCTTGCCAGTCTAGTTTTTCCTGGGATTATCAATGAAGCCATGGTGATAACAGCACTTCGATCATATCTCTGTCTTCTAATCTGTTCTTTGCTCTGACACTAGTTTATCTCTTCCAGTCCCTCTTTCTGTTTCTAAATGAATCATGAAACCTATATGTACTAAACAATGAAATAAATAGGACCGGCTGTCCATACTAAATTATATTGCCAAGGGGACTTGTTTAGAAAAATCTTCCTGTGTTGCTGAGTCATAATCTTTAGGAATGTTGCTGACTGATCATATCTCAATCTTATCCCTGAACCTAATCCCCATCCAGTGGAATAAGTCAGTTATTTTTGCTCTCTAACATTCTTACCTCATCAATGCAATTGAAATGTTCCCTATTCCCCTCAGTATACTTATTTTGGAAACCAGTCAAAGCAGAAGATATAGGCACATGTGTTCTATGTATCCTGGAATATGATTTGAGTGCTAATATTTTTAACATTGGGAGGGCAATGATCCACATCCTGAAATGAGTCTGCAGATTGCCTGGAAGTCAAGCACTTTCATAGAGGTCAAGCACTTTCTCCTAATCAAGAGACTCAGGGAATGAAGAAGAGGGCATTGCTCAACTTGGGCTTCAGCACTGGTTCATTGGTGCTTGTTCAGTGTTGAATAAAGCTAGTCTCTGGCTTCAAAAAGCTCATAATCCATTCCAGGAGACAGACTACTTCTCAATGTAATAAACATCTACTTAACATGAGTAAACACACATAGGACAGGTTACATAATTTACAGGATCCAGCACAATATAAAAATGCAAGATCCTAATTCATACATTCTTTGAATTTCAAAATATATCACCTCAAGTTCAGGGGCCTTGTGTGCACACCCATGAAGCTGGCCCTGCGCATGTGGACGATGTAATGGGACCAGGTGAGGAGCATTGAGAGGCTTCTGAAGGAAGTGATACTAGCACTGGTTCTCACAGAATGACTAGGAGTTTGGCATGAAGGAGGAGGGAAACGCATTTTGGTCAAGAGAAGAGTGGTAACAAAACGAAAGGCAGGTGTGTGGGGACAAGTTCTCAGTCTGTTTGGGGAATAAACGAGCTGTGAGGCTGAGTCTAGAGGGTTGTCTGGAGATAGGCTTTACAGGGGGAAACTGAGGCCAGAGTCTCAGGGCTTCAGTAAAATGAATGCAGGGGAAAGAACAGGCAAATTGTAATTTAACTGTAGTTTTGCCACTTCCTGTCTGTGAGCTCTTGGGTGAGTGACAACATTCCAGAGTTTCTGTTTTTTTTCATCTGAATATTGAGGAGTTCTAATCTTGGCTTAGCCATGGGAGACCTTAAATAAGTCACTTTCCCTCTCTGCACTTCAGCTTCTCTGTATGTAACATGAAAAGCTAGGGCTAGAGGAGTGGTTTTCAAACTGAGCTCTGAGGCGATGCCTCTGGGGACACTGGGGAGATGGGTGAGATTGAGGAGACAGCCTAGCAGGCCCCGGCTTCATTTTTAATCCATGTTCAATATACACATGTATATGTATATGTTTATATATGTATATGTATATGCATATATTATTATACATATAATATAATGTATAATTGCTCTAAATGTATTGTTTATTCAATCAAGTACCTCAGGTTCACATCTAAAATTGAGGATATTTAAAAATACGTAACTTGTAGGTTAGTATACAAATTAAATATCCCAAGTGTATGTAATAACAGGCACAGAGGAAGCATTGCTAAGTCTTAGCTCTTACTTTTTATTAGCCAGAATCTAAACTCAAGAAGTCAGGAATATGTGCGTTTTTGGTTCACTACTGTATGGCTACCACCTTGAACAGTGCTGGCACTTAGGAGATGCTGACTGTATTTGCTGAACATATGAATGAACAGGTCTACAATCCACTAGTTTCTAGGCTTACATCTGAGATACAAAGATAAACAAAACAAACATGGGCCAGCCCTTGTGGGTATTAAGCTTATAAACACACAATTAAGGATTAGTTGGAATGCACTTAGTGCTTTATTAGGATTACAGAGGAGATTTAGTTTGAAGAAGTAGCTCCCTGTCTGCTAATAGTTGGAAACCTCCGGGAGTGAATAGTCCCAACTGTCTGTCAAAGCCATAAACTGCTAGATTTTTCTAATATATAAGGAGATTACCAGAGAGAGAGAGAGAGACAGAGACAGACAGAGACAGAGACAGAGACAGACAGACAGACAGAAAGAGAGAAAGAGAGAAAAAGAGAGAGTAGAAATTAGAGAGTTCTCAGCAAGTAGCAGGATCGGACCCAGTTAAGACTTTGGGCAACATGTAAATACGACGTCGGAATGAGTCTGTTCTACCAAAATGACGTTTCCCTAATAGGCTTCATTCTCTATATCCCTGCCACGTTATCATGAGAAGTGAAGAAGGAAGAAGAGATGGGCCCTGGCCTCCTGGAATTTCCCATTGATTTGAAAAGACAGGATCAAGACACATTCCTAAAAGAGCAGCAGGACCCCTTCTCCACCCAGTGTTGCCATAAGCAAAGATATTCCCAGGGGAATGATGTGAATGGATTGGAATTGCTCTGGGAGAGTTTAAGAAACAGATGAGTTTATAGCCGAGACAGGAGAAGTGACTCCGAGGTGGCTGAAAATTGACAGGGAGCAATGGGCTAAGTGATAAGCCTTGCTTCCTTGAGGCCAAGGACATAAACAGGTGGTAGGAGGAGACAGGTGGGTTAGCAGAAATCAATGCTGTGGGGGCAACTGACCATGTTAGCAACTGTTACTTCCTGTTACTCAGATGCTGAGTGTTTCCACAGCAAAAGTATTTCTTTGAAACCACGAGGCCTAACCATAGGACTATATTCGTTTGTCCTTTTCTATGCTGCAGTACACCTTTAAACCTACAAGGGATAGGAAAAATAAGTCAAGACTCCCAGGACAAGCATCACTCACCCACATCCTTCATACATGTTCATTTTGTTTCTAAGTGAATTGCTTATTTTACAGCATGTGCAGTATATGAGCATTTTCTTAAAATTAGTTTAAATTGTCTTTAATCAAAACTATGTCACGCAACCATGTAACACTCTTTTTCTCCAAATGAGTATTTTACTCAGTGGCACATAGCCTGTGTCATTAAGCCCAAAATTAAAGAACATGAAACAATTAACATTTTCATTCCTAGTGGTTCTGTTTTGCTGTGCCTGCATTTGGGGGAGGGGGAATTCTTTAGGTTCTCAGGGAATCCTTTGAGTAATGCTGTCGTGCTAACAATTTGGAGTTCTTATCTTCTTTAAACCATGTAATTGTGTACTAAACAAGGTGGAGAAAATGCCTTTTCACTCACATTTTTCTCAGTGCAGAGACTATGATGGAAATGAGATAGTAGAGATTTATGTCTGCTGGGTTGGCAGTCATTTCATATTTACTTGGCCGATGAGATTGAAATCAAATCGGAGGCTCCCTATCCAGGAATGTGTTATTTGTTATCTAAATAACTGTGTGTGAGCAAATCAGATGTGGATAAGATGCTTCCATTATCCTTGTGTGTGCTCGCTCTGATTCACGAGGTCCTAGCTCCCTCTCTATGAGTTTTATCAAAGCTGCTCGTTTGGGGTTTGTGTATTTGCTGTGGTTGAACAGGAGATTCTGTTCTTGTTAATTTCTCAACTGGTAAAAGGGAAGAAAAAATCTAATAAAAGGAATCAAGAAAAAGCATTTTGTGTGTGGTTTTGGTTAACAGACAAACCTACTGCTTGATAAGGAATTAAGGAGGAAATGTATTAAGAGTTGGTAAGAAGCAGCAGGAGTTTGTTTCCTTTATATTAGAGAAGCCTCAAATTCCAAAATGCCAGACTGAAGACTATATTTTCATTCTTCTTCCTGGGGATTTCTGCTCACTTAGTGTTAACAATCTTTACCATTAGTTTGCAAGTAGGAAAAAAATATACGATGCAAATCTATTTTTGTTGTACAACTTCATGAACCCTATTTGACCTTTATTTTGCAAGCATAACTATGCATATCTACCAATAATTATGCTATTGGTCAGGGGTCTTGTTTGTAAGCCTACAGCTGATTTTGGAGATTTTAAACAAAGAAAAAGGATATTTTTTGAATAAGAACACAACAAATGAAATAAGGATATTTTAACAGAAACTGCCAGGCAAGAACAGCTTTGCTGCAGAGACCCGCTGCTGCTAGTCTCTGTCTCAGTACCATGAATAAATCCTACCTCCTTTTCATTCAGGAGCTCAAAGTCCCAGGTAGGAAGGTCCAGCTGGTAGAAACCAGGTCTTGTGGCTGCTATGCTGTGCTATGAAGCCGTGGAGAGAAGGAGCTTCTTTCCTGCTTAGTTTCTAGGACGGAAGGAGAGAGATGGTCTCCTCCTGCACTGCTTTGGTGGGGTGCTAGCTCCCAAACGGGAAGGGATTACATCCTGGAGTCCCTCCAAATGATGGGAGTTTGCTATTGACTCTTATTATTGATTTTATACAAAATAACAGATTATGGACATAGTGATACTTTTGAAAAACACAAAATTGAAGATTCTATGTTCTTTCTAGCTGTTCTCTATTTGTCAAGCTTTACAGTAAAACTTTTGGGACTCATTTTATATTTAATGAGAAGATAACAGTAGAGGAAGCTTTCATCTTTAATGAGAGTGTCAGTCTTATCTCTTAGATCTATAAGTCCTTTAAATCTCTAACTTCCCTTTTAAATTCCAAGCTCCATGAATAGCATGTTTATTTTACAGTGGAATACTGTAATCTGAATACCCAAGAAATCAAGTGTGGATGACTTCCCAAAGCCACTGCCAGCCCTCTTCTCTCTTGCACATACCAATATAATTGACACGGGAAATGCACATACTTATTTTTTCAGCTTTTCTGCAGAGATGAGTTTGTATTTACCCGTCTTCCAGAAAATAATGCATATGAAAAATTCAACCAGGGAAGATTCTAGGAAAGTTGTTGTTTACTAAATTTAAAGTATAGATGCTTCTCAGTTCCCTCTACTTTCAGCCTTGAGCATGGTCCAGGATACCTGTGCTGGAGTGAAAAGGCCAGCCTTCAGGGAAAAGCCAATGAAGAGAGAGACATTAGCATTCTCAAGTCTGACATTGCTGGGTCTGTGAAACCTACACTCAGACTCAGGCCTTTGCTACAGAGTAAAATTAACCCCCTTTTTCTTTGGGTCTAATAAAATTTAAGTTTGCTGTGACGTGTAACTGAAAGCATTCCTAAGTGATATGATGGTTTCAACGAGTCACATCCACTCATAACTGGTCATTTGAAATCACCTACTCCTACTGTTTATTAAGTGTCAACTTTGGGCTAGCACCTTGGGCAATGAGGTACTATCCATATTCTCAAGGACAAAAAAGTAGACACAAAATTAAAAAAAAAAATCAAAATAAAAACATTAAAAGGAGATGCCCAAGGATATAATGTCAATGCTCAAATAGAGTAATGCTCCCTGAGCTGTGAGAGTAAAGGTCAGGGTGTGACCAGTTAGGGTGTGGGCTATTAGGACTAGTCAGGAAAGTGGAATAACCTGGCAAAAGATCACACTGTGGCCCATTAAATAATGTGGCAGAAATACTTAGTGTTTTGCAATGAATAGCATTATAGTGAATTATTATTTATAACTAATAGTAAGAACATGGTGTATTACAGGGGGCCTTTTACACATCAATCTCATTTATGTTAGAAAAACTGGTGTGAGGCGAGACACACACAGATGGGCGAACAGCACTCCCAAAGCCACAGTCCGGCTTTCTGTCATAGCGCTGATGAGTATTTTAGGGTGGATAATTTTCCGTTAAGTTTATTGTGGTTAGAATATTTCACATGACACTTCTCCTTTAACAGATTTTTAAGTGTATAATATAGTATTGATATCTATGGGCACAGTGTTGTACAACTAACCTCTCGAACCTGTTAATGTTGCATAATTGAAGTTTTATATACATCGATGAGTAAGTCACCATTTCCCTTCCCCCACCACCTGACAGCCGTCATTCTATTCTTTGTTTCTGGGTTCGACTGTTTTAAATACTTCATATAAGCAGGATTATGCATCATTTGTCCATCTTCAAGGTTTATCCATGTTGTCACATATTAAAAGATTCCCTTCTTTTTTAAGGCTGAATAATATTCTATTGTACTGTGGTAATATATACCACATTTTTAATCCATTCATCCATCAATAGACATTTGTTTTCACATGTTGGCTATTGTAAATAGTGCTTCAATAAATATGTGTGTGTTAATATCACTTTGAGATCCTGTTTTATGATAAGACTTCATTGTTTGGGGTTATTCTGTACCCTGAAGGATGTTTACCAGCATCTCTGGCTTTTATCCACCCCTAGTACCACCTGCCTATACCCTGCCTATAGCTATTTATTATGTCTAGGAATTGGCTAACGCTATGCGAGGCAGTCCCTTCAGGATCAGGAAAGCCCCTGCTGTTAAAGCATCAGAACACAGAAAATAAAAGATATAATTAATATGCTCCCCAACTCAGACTGCAGGGTCTTATGGGTCACTGCTTTCTGGACTGAACTTACACTGCTCTCAGGCATGTAGTAGTGAAAGTTCTGAGAATCCTCACACCATACCTAGGGCACAATAACTTCGTGAGTTTATACCAAGTGAGAGTCCTTCTAGTCACCCCAACTCCTCTGAGTGGCACAGAGGAGGTAGCCAAGGCTGGCTGCCTCTTTTAAGCCCAATTAGGAAACAAGGCATTGTTTCCGCGCCATCAGACCTTGCAGACCACCCGGGATTCTAAACTCTCAGCTGGAGGGAAGAGGATGAGCGCATTCAGAAACCTTGCTTTCCTCTGTTTCAACTTTCTCATCTAGCCTAGAGAAATTTAGCCTTTCTGGGAGGGGGTGGGGATGAGACAGGGTAGGAAAAACTAGCTCTTGCCAACTTCGTATTCTTTCCCATCTACTGCTTAATTAGTAAACTTTACGTCCGCGTCCCTTAGGGCTGTGCAATTTGAAAAGCAAAACCAAGACTTTTGAAACTCATAACTCCTTTTATTTATTTTTTCTCATACCACTTTCTGTCACAATGTTTAAAAGTTCATGTTAATACTCAAAAGCTGAGCTTTGCCTCTCTTTTCTGTTCTGGCCTTTGTGTGTGTGTGTGTGTGTGTGGTGTGTGTTTTGTTTGTTTGTTTTTGTTATTTTACTATCTCAGAGAAAGAGCCTGGGATGCAGAAACACATTGATTAATATATAAATATTATCTTGCGACTCCAGTTACATCCACTGGACACTTGTCTCATTCTGCCTGTTCAACTTCCACCTTGAATGCTTTTCTTGGATCCTGGCCTTTCAGGCCTGGACATCTTCCTCCTGCTTCTCCTTGGATAAGCCTACGCCCTTCCATTCCCTGGTGAAGCTGTGCTCCCACCACTAAAGGATTTTCCCAGATACACAGACATGAAAAAAGTAGTTTCTGTCCTTAAGAAAATTATGGCAATTACAGATTTTGAAACTTCCATCCAATAGCGTTTTAATTTTTTTCTCAGAAATGTGGATACCAACGTATCTGAATGAAAAGGGGAAGTTTACTATGTCAATTTTCTGCCTTATACACATTGAAGGCCTCCTAAAGTAAAAATTGAGGCTAGGTGAGAAATTAAAACTAACCAAGCTTATCGTCTTTGTGTGCAGCCAAATACTGTTTAAATAAAGACTCTCATTCCAGCACACAAAAAGGACTGGCTTGATTTCCTTGCATTTATCTTTTTTTTTTTTACCTTAACTTGTTCAATAAATATTTATGGAGCACTTACTATATGCTTGAAGCTAATCTAGTTACTGAGGATACATTAGTAAACAAAAGAGACAAAATTAGCCACCTTCATTGAATATAATGGGTTGGCCAAAATTTTTTTTTTTTTTCTGTAAGATGGCTCTAGTAGTGCTTAGTTGTCTTTAACTTCATTCAAAACAATTTTGTTAGACTGTATTATGACAGCTGTCATATCAGTGTGCATTTAAAAAACACTTACCAAAATTGGTGAATTTTTGTATAGCCATTTTAATATTGAAGATGGAAGAACATATGTAACATTTTAGGTACATTAGGTTTTATTATTTCAAGAAAGGTAAAAATACAACTGAAATGCAAAAAGATTTGTGCTATGTATGGAGAAGGTGCTGTGAATGATCGAATGTGTCAGAAGTGGTTTGCAAAGTTTCATGCAAGAGATTTCTCACTGGATGATGCTCCACGGTCAGGTAGACCATTTGAAGTTGATAGTGATCAAATTGAGACATGAACTGAGAACAATAAACGTTATACCATGCAGGAGATAGTCAACATAATCAAAATATCCAAATCAGTAAAGTTATTGGTAAAAATAAAAAATGTGTCTTTTATTGTACAGAAAAAGCCATATGGACTTTTTGGCCAACCCAATACATTCCAATGGCAGGAAATAAGTGTTTAATCATTAATTTATATGATGCATATTATGTGCCAGACATTGATCTAACCCCCACAGCAGCCTGATAATTATATCATGCCCATTTAATAGATAATGTTTAGTAATGTGTCCAAGATTTTAGAGCTAATAAGAGGCAGAGCCAGAACCTGAGCCCAGGCTGACTAGCTCCAGAGTCCATCCATGTCTTCAATTACTCCAGCCTACTAACTCTCACTTGTAAGTAAGTTATAGAGAATGTTAGAATGTAATTTCTTGGGAAAAAATTAGTATAAAAAGGGGGAAGAACATGTTAGGTGACATTAGAATCTTAGGGTGGTTAGGGAAGACTTAAATATGACAATGATTTGAGCAAAAATTAGAAGGTGGTAAGAGAGCAAGAGAGAGAAATATCTCTGATGAATGTGTTTCTGCAGAGGGAACAGCAATTGCAAAATCCCTGTGGCAGGATCACGCCTGACATGCACAGGTGAGTTTTGTCAAATTAGATCACATCTGTTTATCACAAAGCACTCATTTTTGTGTCGGGCTACAAAATACAAAACTTTTGGAAATGATCTATTATGTGTCCTTTCTAAAAATTTCAAAGCAGCATTTTCATACATAACTGTTCTATAATTTTCAAGAGAAAGAGATGGATGAGACGGAGTTAAAAAGAGAGTAAGAAATAAAGAGACGCATTACTTTATTATTCCTTGATATTCCCTGGTATTGTCTAGGGTGTATTTTGAGGGACTGATAAAATGTTAGGCAAACAAAAATAAGAACAAGCCATGATTTTAATATATGTTTCTCCTGAGGTAAGAGTGATCATCCTTGTTAATTAAAAAATTTAAATGGCATGAATGCTCTTCTTGGAAATGCAGGCATCGGTAGGAGTAAACTCTGAAGGATTGCACCTGTCCCAGGAGAATTTGCAGCACTTGTCTTGTCTAGAGCCAAGTTGAAGTTTGTTGTTGCATTTACTTTGCCCTAAATTTCTCCAAACTCTTCATCAGCCAGTTGATATTGTTCTTGATTTACAGGAATTAGAGATTAAACAGCTTGCAACAGAGGCTGCCCAGCCGGACCCTGGCAGAGCTGATGTGAGGCTCATGAACGCCTGGCTGTTTTTTCTGCTCAGTAACAGATGGCTTGCTTCTAAGGACAAGGTTCTTTATTCTCCTTCAAGTTTTCTTTGGATTGTAAAATGAGTGGGGGGTCCTGGCAGCTCAGTGTTCACTGTCCTCAGTTCTAGAAGACATTCACCAAGGTCTAATGAAAAGAGATCTTAGGCTCATACTCAAAAGAATGTGACACAGGTCTTGGTCTTTTCACCTACTAGTAGTGCAATTTATAAAAGGGACTCAGTAGCCTCAGTTTTTGTAGGGTGTCACAAGAAAAAAGTAGAACAGTAGGCTGAAATGCACTAAAAAAGTCTTCAGTTATAGAAGTGTCCTATGAGCCTTAGTTTTCCTATCTTTTTATATTCATTTATCATTTTAAGATTTTTCCCAATCTCTTTATTCTCTTGTCTAACTTCTTAATCTTTGCTCGCCTCCTTTGAGTCCTTTTACTATATTTACTACTTGAGCTATTTGCCTTTAAAACAACTTTATTTTTAAATTAAATTTTTTAATCAATTTACTTACCTAAACATGCCTTAGTTTTGCTGATTCTTTCCCTCTGATACAGCCGCATGTCTGCGCTTCATTTGTATTTATTATTGTGTGACATTGACCTGCATCCACTTTGGTGTAATGCAAGGGCCCCAGCAGTCACCGAGATTTCTTCCAAGTCTCTGGCAGTGCTGATTTGGCTGCACTACTCCCATCTGCCTGGGCCAGAGAGGCAAAACGCCAACAGCTGATTGTCCTGAGCAGAAGAGATGCTTATACATTTAGTGCAGGTGTGGACTCCATGCTAAGTAAGGTGAAAAAAGGTGAGAAAAGCCTAAAAAAAAAAAAAAAGTAACTGAGGAGACACAAGAAAATGATGCTGTTCTGAATTGGATGGAAAGTCACCTACAAACACTCAGAAGAAGAGTGAAGAAGTTTCCCTCCCCCCTATTTTACTGATTTTTTTCCTTATTTTACCCATCCTTATATACAATGTTAATGAGTTTTTAAAGAAGTATAACTAGTTTCAAACACTGATGTGAGGATTGAGGAAAAATTTCTGCTTTGATGAATTTTCTGGTTCTTCAGATGTAAAGTTGATGTCAATTCTTTCCTCTTTTTGACATCTGATCTCCTCTATGTCATCCTGCCTTTAATCTGTCTGCTCTATTTCCTCCAATCCTATACTCTTTTTACTTTTTTTTTTTTGCCAGTAATAATTTTGTTTGTTTAGTCTCTTATCTTCTACTAGACTGTGCTCCTCTTGAAGTCAGGAATTATACAGTATATACAGTATTTCTGTTCCCAACTCCATTAATTGACAGATGAATTTCCCAGCCCTCACTTAATCCTGTATGGACTCACTGTGTCCTAAATTAACATCAAATGCCAGAGGAATGGTTGGGGAATCCACGATAATTCTACTTCTGATCTTAGTGCAGTGATTTCAAGCTATGTACCTTACAGCTCTGGTGGCTCCTTAGATTCCAGGAAAAAATAAAATCAAAACCAATGTTCTAATGATCTAGTTGCAGAATGAGATCTCCAGAGGCAGGTGCTGAGAAGGAGTTTGAAGTACAAGTTGTTTATTAGGGATCAACACCTATAAAAAATTGGAGGAGAAAGCACAGTTGTGCAGAGAGGAATGCAACACTGTCATGCAGCTTCCAAAAGGCCTGAGACAACCTAAGCCAAGGTGGGGGAAATGTCTGGGGCAAATATTGTTTGTTGGAGATGTCCCTATGCACTTGGGAACTATGACTGGATCTTTATATTCTCCAGTTCCCCAACACACACACACACACACACACTCACTCAGTCAGCAGTGTGGGCTATGACGTTAAGTAGGGAGAATCTTTGCAGCTGAGGTCCACCCTGACAGAGCTGATACCTGGAGAATGTTGACTGACCACACTACTCACCATTGGGTAACCAGTCTGTCCTTGAAGGAATGCATATGTGGCCAAATCTCCTCATCTACCACTTGACTGGCCAGTATTATAATTATGTGTATGGATTAAAACATGCACATAAAAATGTTAAGTTTGCCTTCAGGAGTTTACTTCCACAAAGCATGTCATTGAGCAATCTTGAGTCTGCTATGAACTGTGGTTGTTTTTTTCAGAGCTCACACATCCACATTTGTTCATAGCTCTGCTGTCTCTTCCCTAGAGTGGGTTATAAACAAATATTAAAACTCAAACTCTATTTTTGCCACATGCCCACAGCAACTAGTTGGTCTGTCGTAACCACAGTTGTAGAAAAGGCTGACATTATTTTGGGTGAAAAAATAACCTCTGTGCTCAGTGTCATTGTCCTCAGATATCAGATACTAACGAAGGAGCAGGGGTCATATGCCAGTCTGAAATAGGCTTCAATGACCATCCGCTGATAGCTGTATTAGCAAGTAATGAACAGAAACTGTAAAAATTAAGCAAAGACTTTGTGCTTACTGAAACATTTATGAGAAGCCTGTTATAAGCCACTGCAAGATGGCTTCCTCTTCTCTTTCTCTCACTCCCCAAATCCCCTGTTCCCTCTTCATTCTATGGTGTCTTCCCTTTCTTGTTTAGACACTTCTGATTTTTATAGGCATATTCCCCTTTGGGGAATAACATCAGGCATGGAGAATTGGCTAGAATTGATTACATGAACTATACAGAAGGTCACTATTCAGAAGCAGTCGCATCTGTGAAAATCTGAAACAATTCCCAGTGGTCTATGAGGGCTGTGTGACTTCCTGGGAAGGCTTGAGCAAAACTGCCGTGTTGTCTGAAGGCTCTTTCCTCCTGGGCTTTCACATATGTACTGACATGCTTCATTATAGCTTCCACAGACGTGTCACCAGGAGTGATTAAAACCCAACTTACATGGTTTGCCAGAGCATCTGAGCAAACAGAAGTCATCAAGTGTCTCTTTTATTCTTCCTTTTTTAGACATGAGTAAATTACCATTCAGTTGGGCTTTCTACAGTCACAATGAGGGGGTTCAAATGGCACTATTAATTAGTGTTTGTTTTCGCAGTCAGCTGCCAAAATTTGACAGAGGATGAGAGCAGCACTACTTGACTTCTTCATGTACAAACGCTTGGTGAGGGAGGTCATCTAAGGCAATGTGTATTCCTCTGAATTCGAGTTTTAGGGAACAGTTTTGATTCGCCTTAGCCTCCATAACTGAAACCAGCATCATGGCCTATCACTTACAGGTATGACTTATAAATCTGCACCTGTGCTATAAAGGTTCAAATTTCTGAAGAGAAAGAGTATGTGCGTGTGTGTGCACACATGCGTGCGCTTTGGGGCATGGAGAAGAGAGATTATATTTCACTTGGCATAGCAACCACCAAGCATCACTCAAAATAAATATTAGGGTAGTTGGCACATTTTCTCCCCAGGCATGCATGCATAGTTAGGTTCATAGAATGAGGTTTAAACTGTTAATGTTTACTGAGCATTTATTGTATATAAGCCTCAGTTTTGAAAGCTCTGTAAGTGCACATGCATTATTTAATGAAATTCTTACCACAACCCTCCTATTAGGCACTATTGTTATCTCCATTTTACAGATGAGAAAATTAGTACTTAAGAATTATAGCAACTTGCCTGAGGTAACTCAATTGATAAGTGGCAGGCAGAGTGAGAGCTGAAATCAGCTAAATGGTAGTTGAAATTTGAATCCAGGTCTTTTGCCTCCAGTCCTCATGCTTTTAACTTGCCTTTACAGCCTTGGCATTTAGAAAATAACCTAAAAATACTATATGTGAAGATGATATATGAAGGCTGACCCCAAGGCCAAATACACAAATATGCCCACAAAACCAAACAAAATAAATTTAAAAAATAGTTAAAGGTCTTCTGCCTAATTCATGATAGCTCAAAAGGCAAGCAAACATCTTATAGCCTGTGTTCTCTCCTTTTTCCTGCTTCAACTCAGTGGGATCCGTGATTTGGGTTCTTGGATCTCTCCCTAAGGATCAGCTGTGTTTTTCTTCCACCAGCTCTGAGACACCAGAAGTGCTCTCCCACCTCCTTCACAATCTCAGCTCTGATCTCCAATGCTCCAAAGTCAGTAGAGGGGAGGAGAGAAGAGATGGAAGCTTCTACCTCCCAATCTTTTCCAGGGGCTGCTGTTTTCTTCCTTCAAGAGTAACGGCAATAAAAACAAAACAAACAAATCCAACTACTACTTCTGAAAATCCCCAGGAAATTCTTTGTCCAGAATTCTCACTCACTAATTTGGCTAACATTCCTGCTAGTAACAGACCCAGTGAATCCTCCATAATTGCTGTGAGTTGCACAAGGCAAAAAACAGGAGGAAAACTGTCACTTCTATTCTGCAACAGCCAACGGTAGAAATTAAAGAGGGAGGGGATTTCGCAAGAAGTCAGCCCCCTAGAATTAAGTTCAAGAGCCTTTCTTGCTAAACTTACTCTCTGCTGCTTGTGATGAAATGGTATATGTTGCCATTTTACAGCAATCTGAAATCAACAGTTTATTATAATTCTTAAGATCCCATATTTTGCTGTGTGTGTATATAGTTGGGGAAAGAAGTAAGAGGCTGTTGGGCAGCCACAGATGAAAACAAAATAGTTGTTGTTATTGTTATTTTTCCTCAAGTTTACCCTTCACTCCAGAGGAACAATGTGCTGTGATCTTTGGCTATCCAGGCATTGCATCATTCATATTTCCCTGCAGCAGCAACAGATTGATGTGCCTTTTCTCTGCCCCCAGAGAGCTACCCTCTAATCCTTCATTTGCCACTCCAGAGCAATTGCATAGAAGCAATAGCAAGGATAGTTAGAGTGCATACAATTGATTCCAATCCATCCATCACTTAAACTATGGTCTAGGACATCAGGAAATCAAAACAAACAAACAAAGAAAAAACCCTCAAACTTTTGAATCAAGAAACGCTTGGTCTATTCCAGGTCAAAGAAAATTATCATGCACTTTGGCTTTATTCTTCAACTTGTAGTATAGTTTTTGGCTGTTCAGAAAAGTTGATGCTCGAGAATACACAGTAATGTAGTGATAGTGGAGGTGATATAAGAATTTTAAAAGTACATTTGTGGAGGAACAGTTTCTATCTACCATGATCTTTAAATTCTATCATTCACCATTCTGATTGGACATCATGGAAATTAGTCTAATTAACTATAAATCATTTTGGGGGGGTTATTTAACCTTAGTTCATATGTGCTTAGGTATATAAATAAGGAAAAGTAAGTAAACAGAAAATATATAGTAAGTCAAATAAGTTTGATGCAAGCTAATGAACATCTATTGTGTAAGGGACCTGTCCTGTTCCTTTAGGGTCAGAGATGATAGACACACAGATCTCATCCTTAAGCCCCTTATAATCAAAGAGAGGACAGTAAAAGATTATGCATCTAACCATAACAAATACAAGGGGCTCTAAAGTGGTTAGAGAATTGACTGATTCGCCTATAATTATGTATTTGAGGCCATGGGCTCTAATTTTAAATTTCCAAACTCCTAACTCCATATCCATGGCTGTTGTAACCAAGAGTCAATGCTAGAAACTGAAAGACCATTATACCTTGGAACTAAAGGAACAGGAAGGCAACAGAAAGGACACTTCATAGCAAAATCAAAGAGATTACTCAAATGCTTCCTATAAAGCGTTAAGATGGCACACCTGGAATTTAGATTTGTGGTTTCTTTAATAAGTGTCTGTGGTTCAACATCACCTAAAAGGAGCAATGTAAAACAAAGGGAAAAGCTGTCTCTGCACCATAAAAACTTTCAGGCATTTTCCCCCTACTTCTAAGGAACAAATCTTTGCAGTTATAATTTGAGTTTAACTTTTGAATGTGAAAGGAAATTCCATATGTGTATATACTTTTACAGTCCATGTGATTTAGCAAAAAAAAAAAAAAAAAAAAAAAAACCAACAAAACACAAAACAGGCGAATCTATTGCTTTCATACTTATATTAGAAATGCCAGATGCATAACCACAATTTAGGTTTTATTTTTTTCACCTCAAACAATGGTGCTCCTTTAAGCAAAATTGGCTTGACTCTGAGAGTGAATGTGAAAACTTAATGTTTTGAAATCTTGCAGAATAATTTGTTGGCAGCTCCAAATCTTGTTTTGCCAAGTTTTACTCCAAAATAATTTTCTTGCTCAAAGTTGATACAGGGAATGGGCAATTCTTGCTTAATATATGGCAGTTACACAACAGAGCTAACCAGTGAGCTAGCAGAGAGTGGGCATGTTAAACTCGGGGAAGAGGCCTCGTCATTTCAGTGATGTGTTGGGATCTATCCCACCTGGTTTCAGGGACTGTCGCCTCACCGACAGGCGAAAAGGCCTGAAGGCGGGAGCTGAGAAAGGAGGCCTTGGGAAAATAGACCACTGAGGAGACAAAATCTGTCCCCCTGGCAGGGGCTGTGCCACTCTGCTTGGCCCCTGAGGATAGCTGGTTAGTCAATGACGGGTAAGACCCCCCAGATGGCAGGGGCAACCTAAGACAGGCACAGTCGCATAGGGGCCAACAGGGAAGGACTTGGGGGACACGAAGGGGCAAAAGACCCTCACCCCTCAGCTTTGTCATGGCCAGAGTCCTCATTCTATCTGAAAGAAGTATCCATATCTCTTGGCTGGTCTGCTCCACCTGCTTGACTCTGGCTTGAAACAAACTAGAGGCAGGTACAGCCCTAATCTGGATAGGCAGTTCCTGGGGACAATTAAGCCTGGAAAGGGAATGCATTAAATCCTATGAAACTTACTTTGTTAAGAATGCCCTCGAGTTAATGACTACTGAAGTTTGGGGTGGAGCATAGAATGTGATCAGTTTCCCAGGTTTCAGGGCTAAATGGGTACCACCCTATCCACTAGACCCTGACCTAGCACAAATCTCTGTGTTCCTTCAATTGTTATCTATGATCTCTATCTGTTTTCTGTAAACATAGCCTTTTGACATTGATTGATGAGCTTTGTATGCATGCTGTGCAAATCATTCTCAAAAAAAGCCACTTCAAGAGAAGAGCTTGGGGCACTCTCCACTAGAATCAGAACCCCCTTTTCCTGGCAGACCAAGAAGTGTCTGGAATGACTTATTTTATTTTCCTCCATCTGCGGAGACCCAGGGGGACTCTGCACAGGACACAGTTTACCCCCATTATCTGGAGCCCAACATACGGCCCCCCCCCATAGTGATGGGCATTTGAAGGTCCAAAGAGAAAAAGTGAGTAGTCCAAACTCCCATTAATAATTTGTGGCAGAGGCAGGACTAACAATACATTTACACTGAAGGTCTTTTAAAAAAACTACCCTAAAAAAAGAAAATCAGAGAACTGTAAGTGGATTCTGGCATCACACATCCTTCCATTCAGGATTCTGACTCCAACTCAGTTATTTACAGTCCAGAAGGGGTGAGCCCATACCTGTTCACCATACTTTATCCCTTTTGGGTCAGTACTCCAGGGGTCAGTACGAAAGCCCAAGCCTAGGACTGAAAAAGTATTCCTGAAGAAAAGGTCGATTCAGTTCTTCTTACTTTAGGGTCTCCTTGACCCTTGGAATCTGAGGAGCAGGTAAACAGTTGGGTTTACACATCTCTGAGATTTGGAAAACACAGTGAAATCACAGAGCCAAGAAGCTCTCTCCGCCTTTGAGCACTGAGGGAAAAAAGATGGACAGTCTGCTGTACCTACGGTGGGCCATCGGGAAGAGAGGTCACGTTCCAGCACTCTCAGCAGTGCTCTCATGTATGATGTCTGAATGAGCAAAGAAAACAGACAGCCTGTGAGATGAGTATATAAGTCAGAGAGCAGAATAAACGGAAAAAGCAGAGTAAACGACTAAAGAAGCACAACTGCTTCTTTTTAATTGGATTTAAAAGCAGTGGAGGAACATGTAAAGAGATCTAAATATGGCACTCAGCACAGTTCCTGGCACTAAAACCATATGATCTTTTAAATTTAAAATTGAATAGATGAAGTAAAAGAGAGAGTTAGTACTATCAATGCTCAAGTGGTGCCTTGGGAGACCCAGTAAAAGAATAAGTTAAATCATAGAGAAAACAAGGAGAAACTATACAGAAATATGAGGATAAATATACCCATTTTAGAAAATAGATCTATGAGAAAAATATATGTTCCAAAATAAAAACAAAAAAAGATACAGATGGAAGAGACAATAATTAAACAAATGATAAAAGGAAATTTTCCTGAGCTGCAGAAGATCTGGGTTAGCTGCTAAAAATAGCTCATCAAATTCCAGATCAGCCTGAGAAACATTACCTAGGCATGTCCTTATCAAATCACTGAATTCCAACCATAAAAACAAATAAATACTTAACATATCCAGAGAGAAACAAGTAATTTACAAAAGAAAAATAATTAGGTTGGTAATGAATTTGTGCACTTTCAAAGGTACAAGATAGTGAAATAATATCTATAGATGCTTTAGAATATAGGAGTAGATACATGACAAGATATTATTCCCTGACAGTAGCTTAGAATGTTAATTTGCCTAGATTATCTCATGTATATACACCATCTGAGGAAACACTTAAGGAAGGACTCAAATTAGAAAATTATAAACTGAAACTTGTGGTAGTTAAAATGGAAGAAAAAGTGAAGCTGATGAGCAAATAATTTGGTAATAGCTGTATAATTAAATATAATTCAATAATGATGGGCTACCTGGGAGTTTGTACATTAATGGATAAACAAGAATCCTTAAAATAAAAAGAGACATACTGCAAGAAACATTATAAGAATTGTATTAAACTAAAAATACTACATTATTGGAGAACAAGTTTGGATTGGAGAAGGAAGAGTAAAATAAAAGCATTCCAGAAGACCCATATGGTGTGCAGATGAGGTACAGCAAATGACCAAATGAAAATATTCTAGACATCTCATCTTATTGGGAGAGGAAGAGAACTAGAGGAATAAAGACCCTTAATAGGGGAAGAATTATGATCTTGTTTTGATAGAGTATTAAATAAATATGCATTTAATTATGAGCATAAGGAAAAGGAAGTTAACCATTAATGAAAGATAAAATTATAATACGACTCCTTATGCAATAAGGGGAGATAAGCAGTTAATAAAGTTAACAACTTAATCATATAAACAAACATAAAGACAAAGAAATAAATTAAAATAAATAATGAAGTGTGGAGTATAGAATAAAATCAAGTATGTCATGAGGCAAAACATAAAAGACTAACAGACCAGAGAATATTAGACTGTAGTTAAATATGGCTATCTACTGTTTACCAGACACACTTAAAAATGAAGTGATAAATTTTGAAAATAAAGGGGTAGACAGAGTCTAAAATAATATAAATAAAATAAAGCAAAGAGGACAATATCAGACTAAAGACTAGCTTTAAAATCAAAATCCCTGGAGAGAAAAAGAGATATTACGTTATTAAAAGGTGTATTATAAAGCAGAAAATGATAGAGACACCAAATCAGATATCGGTATATACCACGCAACACAAAAGAAATAAAGCAAAAACTATTAGTGACTACAGGAAAACTAAGTAAAAAAATAAATAATGGTGGCATATTTCAATTCACATTTTTTCAGAATTGGCCTGATCTGATATATACAATAATAACAAGGACATAGAAAAATTTAATGATATAATCAATCAACTTTAATAGTCATGGTGAGTCTTATATTTCAGGAATAAAGAATATTTAGTTACATCAATAGAAATTTGTGTAAAAAAACAATCAATCACATATTTCGATATAAATATATCTTCCATAAAAAACTTTGATCATAAAGACCACACTCTGAAAATAATTTAATAAGATAAGAAAAATTGTTTGGTGGTAAAATGTTATCCTCTTTGAAATCATGAATCACTTTTTTTATGTAACCTTTGGCTTAAAACTAAAATCAAACTATAATTACATTCTATCCAGAAAGAATTAAAATAAAAAAAACATTTTTACACTAAAACTTATGTGAAACAGCAAAAGCAATGTTCATGGCAAAAGCTATAACCATAAATGCCTTTACATTTTAAAAGAAAGAATAAAATTAAGGAAAGTTAACATTCATCTTTCAAAATGTGAAACAATAAAACTTACCAGAACAGAGTAGGAAAAGAGAATTAATCTAATGCAATCTGAAAGTAATGGACTAGAAAACAAGACAAAATGAAAATAGTAGAAGACATAAACACAAAAGCAAGTTCTTTGACAAGCCTAAAAGAAATAAACATCTTATATTCCAAATTAAAGGGAGTGAGGGAAGGAGACAGAAAGGGCAAAAACCTACAAAGTTATGGGTTAGAAAGGAGATAAAACCACATATAGAAACAGAATAAATTTAAAGAACATAAGGGGGACTTCCCAGATGAGATAACTACATAGGTAAACATGGCTCACCTCCAAGCAAAACCACATCAAAATTACAACTAAAATATAGAAAACCCATCACTCAGAACCAGCAGAAATTGAGTTGAAGTCTAACAACTATGGAATTAAAGAAACCACATCCATCCAGACTGGTATGAGGGGTAGAGACACAGAATGGGCTGATCCCACATCCATGAGTGGTGGATAAAAATTCAGGAGGGATATCTCAGGAGGGAGAAGCTCCAACCCCAGACCAGGCTACCCAGCCCAGTGTTCCAGTGCCAGGAAGATAAATCCCCATAATTTTTGGATGCAAAAAGCAGTGGGGATTGAGTTGGTGGAAGAAACTTCAGGAGTCCAAAGCACTTCCCCTTAAAGAACCCATACACAGGTTTACTCAGACTCACTTCCTCTGAGCTCCACCACCAGAATAGTAGCTTGAAAGGCACCAGAGGCATACAGGAAGAAACTGAAGTGTCTGGCATCAAGGCAAGAACTAGGGGACAGAAAGGTGAGCAGAGGCCATTGTCCTTTTCCTGAATCCTATCCCCAGAGAGCCACAGAGCTGGAAGGCTGGTACCATTTCTGAGACTCCATCAACCTGGCCAACACTGTTTGCCCCATCCTGGGGTTCCCCAGGAGCTATGTCCCACCCAACTTTTAGGCTTACGCAAGACGCTTTTCCATATGAATGACTGGTCTTGGCTCATGCTTCACAATTTCCTAAATTGTCTCAAACAAGCAACAGCCAGCTTCAGTGAGCCCCCAGCCCTGTACCTCTTGCTAAGTGGCCACAGGCCTGGCACTAGCAGCAACAAGCCTAGATTCACAGCTTGGCTTCACCTGGAAATCTCCAGGCCCACCACAAGTAGCAGTCATCTGCAAACTGCTTTATAGCTCAGGCAGGGTGCCCCAGACAAAGCACAGGTTGGGGATGAACTTGGCCTGCAATGCCCAGGAAACCCTAGGGCCAGAGCACCCAGTGCACAGCTATAGACCACGTTGGAGCACCACCACCCTGCCTCTGCAAAGCTGATCCTCCATCCTCCATTGAGAGTGAAGGTTGGTGGAAAGTGGTCATAACCAGTCCTTATAGCTGACTGGCCTGGGTAAATCCCTCCCATTGACCTGCCAACAGCAATCAGGTCTCAACTACAAGAGGAGGGTGTACTCAGCCCACACAAAGGGTGCACCTTGACTACCCAGCTTGGGTGATAGTGTGGAGGCTATGCCACTGGAACCTACAGGACACCTACTACACTAGGTCACACTACCAAGACACAGCATCAAAGCAGCTCTATCTAACATATAGAAACAAACACAGGGAGGCTTCCAAAATGAGGAGACAAAGATACATGGCCCAAATGAAAGAACAGATCAAAACTCCAGAGAAAGAGCTAAACAAAATGAAGATAAGCAATCTATCAGATGCAGAGTTCAAAACACTGGTTATAAGGATGCTCAAGGAACTGAGTGAGGACCTCAACAGCATAAAAAAAAATCATAAATGAGAGATTCACTAATTGAAATAAAGAACAATTTATAGGGAAACAACAGTAGAGTGGATGAAGCTCAGAATAAAATCAATGATTTGGAACATAAGGAAGCAAAAAATAACCACTCATAACAACAAGAGGAAAAAAGAATCCAAAGTAACAAGGGTTCTTGTAAGCAGCCTTCAGGGCAACTTCAAGTGAATGTGATGCAACATTCTCATCATAGGGGTGCCAGAAGGAGAAAAGAAAGAGCAAGAAATTGGAAATCTATGTGAAAAATAATGAAAGAAAACTTCCTTAATTTGGTGAAGGAAATAGACATGCAAGTCCAGGAAGCACCAAGAGTCCCAAACGAGATGGATGCAAAGAGACCCACTCCAAGACACATCATAATTTAAATGCCAAAGGTTAAAGATAAAGAGAGAATCTTAAAAGCAGCAAAAGAAAAGCAGTTAGTTACCTACAGAGGAATTCCTATGAGACTGGTTTCTCACAAGAAACTTTGCAGGCTAGAAGGGATTGGCAAGAAATATTCAAAGTCATGAAAAGCAGAGGCCTATAGCCAAGACTGCTCTACCTAGTAAAGCTATCATTTAGAATCAAAGGGCAAATAAAGACCTTTCCAGACAAGAAAAAACTAATGGAGTTCATCATCACCAAACCATGATTATATGAAAGTGTTTTAAGGGACTTATTTTTAAAAAAGATCAAAACTATCAACAATAAAATGGCAATAAATACATATCTATCAACAATTGAATCTGAAAAAAAACGAGCTAAGCAAACAAGAAGAATGGATAGAATCATGGATAAAGAGAGCATTTCGATGATTGTCTGACGGGAGGAGGGCATTGGGGGATGGGTGAAGAAGTAAGGGGATTCAGAAGTACAAATAGGTAGTTACAGAATAGCCATGGGGATGTAAAGAACTGTATAGGAAGTTGAGTAGCCAGAGAACTTATACTCATGACCCATGGACAGGAACAATGGTGGAGGGAATTGCCTGAAGGACTAGGGAATACTGGCTGGAGGGGGACAAAAGGGGAAAAATTGGGACAACTGTAGTAGCATAATCAATAAAATATAATTTTACAAAAAAAAAGGAATATTACCTGCAACTCTATGGTAGCATGATTAGATACTTAGAGAAAATATGTAATATTAATAATGCAGTTAAATAAAGAAGTATCAGAAAACTTGTGTAGACCAGGAAATATGGAAGAGGTTGAAAGAATGTAAATATTTTCTATCAAAAACAGAGACCAAAAATTTCATAGCCAATATACACCAAATGTTTGGAAAACAGACTCTCATACTCTCCCTCCTTTCCTTCTTTCTCCCTTCATACCTCACACAAACATTTATGGAGTGCTTAATACATGTCATTGTTTCAGGTTCTAGGTTGCAGCATTAAATAAAACAAGGCCCCTGTCCTTAAAGAGCCTCCCTAATACATTATAACTCT
The DNA here is from genome assembly GCF_021234165.1 of Pteronotus mesoamericanus. Classification (NCBI taxonomy): domain Eukaryota; kingdom Metazoa; phylum Chordata; class Mammalia; order Chiroptera; family Mormoopidae; genus Pteronotus; species Pteronotus mesoamericanus. Next base: position 23,663,218 of record NW_026555245.1, on the reverse strand, counting down.
TAGATAAAAATGGTTGGCCGCTCAATTCATTAAATATGACAGCATAATTTTAAGACCAATACCAGTCACAAGTAGTATGACAACAAATTCATAGACCAATTTCACTAACAAATATGGAAATAAAAGTTATAATCAAGATATAATCAAACAGAATGCAGATGGTGGTAAAAGATACAATGACTGAAAATGTTAAATCTATCAGTAGAATTCACTGAATCAGCAAATTGAAGAAATAAACTGTACAAACATACAAATGGTATTTGACAAAGTATCTTATAAAGTTCAACAATTCCTAAGATAAAATCCAAACAAAATAGGAATTTTTAAAAAGTATTATCTATATAAAGCTTTAAGATATTGGTTCTGCTATTATTTAAACTTTTTTTCCCTCAAGAGAGAACATTTCCCTATATTTGAAGTAGTTCTATGGAGTTAAAGATTTTAATTCTAATTTTGACATATTATCAGAGAAATTATAAAGCAAAGCAAATCCAGGATTTAGATATACCCAACAGTTAAGCACACTGGGCGAAATGAAAGGACAAAAGCCCAGTGAGCTTGTTATGGAGCATCCAGTCACTTGAGCCTTGCACAGGCTAAGTGCTTAATAAATATTTGTTCAAGGTGAGCAAGTCATTTAACCTCCATAAGCCCTTGTTTTCTCATAGAATATGAAGGCATACCTTGCCTATCCTGTTGAGTTGCTAAAGCAATCTAATCAATAATATATGTGAAATTGTTTTGTGAACTGAAATGCCAAACAATTGTACGTTCTTTCTGTTAATATAAAAGAGAATATGCTTAAATGTCAAAGGAGTAATGAAGACAAATGCTAAGGATTCTCAGAGAAGTCTGAATGAGAAGTTCATTCTAGGCATAAATACTCAAGAAAGTCTTCTTGAAGGGCATCATAGTGAGCTATAACTTTATCCTTACTTCCTGTGGCCATCACTTTCTGATATTATAGTTGTTCCTGATGTGATTATTCTTGATTACTCTGAGGTTTATCTGGAATTCTACCCATTAGGTTGACGAATATTCACTAAGCATGTTTTATGAGTTAGACATTGTATTCGGCAAAATTGGTGGAGCTAGTCACTTTCTCAAAAAGCTTATAATACATGATGCAATATATCCCAAACTTTAAACATTTGCACACTAACACATTATTTATACTGTCTCAACCCTCTTTATTGTTTATGCACTAGCTTTCTTTAAACTGATTTAGTTTTTAAATTTACATCTTACATTAGCTTGGACGTGAGCAATCATATTCCTGAAATCACTGACTTTAGATGTTAGTATTACATTTTTCAAATACATATTAAAGACTGCATATACATACTAAAATTATTTAAGTTTACCTGTGACCCAGCAAAATGATCCTCCAGACCATGATAGTACATGCATCACATTTTTGGAAACAGAGAATACAGACTAGTAAATAGTAAATTAATATGCACACACCATGCTCTAGGGTTAGTCTAATGTTGAGGCAAGTCTTATGCCAGGACCAAATTTTGGTGGATAAAAGGAAAGGGCTGCACTCTGTTTCCTGTAACCTCTCATTAGTAAAGTCACTTGCCATCTGCAAATGGAGGAAGGAGCAGACCCCAACTACAGTATCTGAAACAAGCTGAATCTGTGGCTTGCTAGGGAGGGAAGGGGCGCAGTTTATCAAAACAAATACAGGGAGCTGGGAAGTGTGGAGGCAGAAGTGTGGGCTTCCAGGAGAGGCTGGTTAGAGGTTTGCTGGCCTTTAAACTCAGAAGCCTGGTCACTGGAGTACAACTCTCACTGATTGGCTTTTCAGAAGCTGGAGCTACCGCTAAGTGGCTGACTCTCAGAAACTGGGGCTATCACTGATTGGTTTTCCCTCAGAAGCAGTTATGATGCATTAGTGTAATTGCTCATCTGGAGGGGATTTGACACCAGTGCTGATGTGTGTGTTGGGGGGGACGGGACAGCACTTTCTTAGGAAGATAGGGAAGTTATATTCTTACAACCAAAAGGGGAGATAAAAAAAATGTAGCAACATTATTCCAAAATGAACATGGAGTGATGTAAGCAAATAGGTTCAAAACTGTACCTATTGAAGAATTTAATTTTTTTAAAATTTATTTTCTTCACAAATAGTAAAACCTATTAGAGCAGCACTTCAATTTATCCCAAACTGCTTGGACTACCAATCAAAGCTTAGGAGGAAAAGTAGCTGTTGGTAAATAAATAAATCTCTTCAGCTACTCGCTCTGGAACCTACCATATAGCATCGCCCATATGAAAATCAACTTCCTTTGGAGTGTCTGCTCTTGTGACTTTGCATCTTGTTTAATTACTTATGGGCTGTCTCAGTTTTAGTCACTTATAGAAGGTGACTGCCTGTTTTAGAGGTGTCTCTCAATTCCCGAATTTGGCATTTCACATATGCTTTATTTTAACTCCTATTATCCAAAATATCTAAATTTATTTATTTTTTAAATGAATTTATTGGAGTGACATTGGTTAATAAAATGTCAAATCTCCTTCCATCAGCATTTGTCCCCACTTTACCCTCTTATATCTCCCCCACACCCGTTCCCTCTGGCGATCACCACACTGCTGTCTGTGTCCATGAGAAATACTGGCTGCTCATGTTTTTCAAGACACAGTAACTAACACGCAGATATACACATATATATATAGTATACATGTGGGCTCAGGAATCCTCAGGTGTACTGATGCTTATTTGCTCATTCCAAGCACATTTTTCCTAATACCTCAAACATGGAAGCTATGCCATTCTGCCTCCTTTCTCCCAACTCCTTTGGAAATAAATAGATTGGATCCAGGCAACAGGTTTCACAATATACAGCTAACTACAGGCATAAAAATAAGTATGTAAGCCTCCCATGCCACTAATACATATTCTATAAGATGTATTAAGACATTCCACTGCAAAATTATCACTTACGCCAGGGAGCAGAGCGTTCATTGTTTTAATTAATTCTTACTGACGAAGTTTTAAAACATTAAAATATATTGGGACAGCTTTGTTGCAAATCCAATAACATCTTTTTAGAGTGTTATGCTGCTATTATCTTCCATGTAGATTCTCACTGTGCTTTTTTCTCTTCATCTTTAGGAAAATAATGTGACATAGTTAATCAATATCCTCTAGGTCTATATATCATGAGATATAATTTATCATAGTTGCTAGGGAATCTGACTTTTCCTATTATATTATTAATAAATAAACATTAATAATGGCAACAGTAGCAATAACTTATCTATTTTTTCATTTCTATTTATGAATTATAAAATAAAATGTGCTGAGTTCCTGCTAGATGCCAATATTCTGCAAGATGCTTCAGGAGATACAAACACAGGAGATACAAACATGAATATTTTGCAATCTAGTGAGAGGTTTAGTTGTTACTTACAGAATCCTGATAATTTATAATGTGAACATGAGCTATGAATGTAGATAAAGTGGTTCTGACTTAACCACTTACAACTGAGGGGGTTTTGGTAAATTATTTACGGTAAGCTTCAATTCCTGCATCTGTAAAAATGAGGACAGTGGTAATAATACCCTCATAGAGACGTTGTGGAGAGTCACTGAAATTATGTGAACAATATGTTTAATGCAGTGCCCAGAACACTGTCAATACACACTTAATTTTAAAAATTAACTTAAAAAGTTTTAAGTTAATATATATATACACACATATATATATACATATGTGTGTGTGTGTGTGTGTGTATATATATAATTTGTGTGTATACATTATATACAGGATCCCATAGCATATCTTGACAAATCAATATTAGAAGTGTCCTCAAGAGAATCCATGTCCAAAGATGGCCAGCATCAGTCATCCTGAGCTCTTCCTTAACTCAGAATAACACCTCTCAAATGAACTTGTCAGAGCAGGGCTGACTCCCAACGACTCAGGTGAAGAGGATGTTTCATAGTTTTAATGGAATGGGACCTGGCTTGTAGAACTCTGACTCTGGATTAGAATCATCTGCTATGTGCATGGAAGGACTTGTTTTTGCTCTTGTGCCCCAAGGGTTAGAGATGACCTTGTGCAGTCTCCAGCATACAGCCCTTGGTCTAAAACACCCTCCTAAGTGGGTCTGCGCGTTTGTTCTTTAAAACCCTCAGTTGCTTCTCCTCTAAGGGTGTACAGATTGCACTTGGCAAACCACCAGGGGGCAAGATCACATTTAAAAACAAAACGAGGATTGGGAGTGGAAAAGTGTATCCTATTTAGTACCATGTTTCTGACAGACCACTTCTGCTAGTTTGTATGGGTCTTCCCTTCCAAGAGGGAATGGAATGGGAGGCACATGTTGCATCTCTTTCCAGCTGACCTTCTGAAGTACTATGCAGAAAAAGACACTAAACCAACAAAGAAGAAAATATAACATTGGAGGTTTCCATGTTCTACCTTCCCCACCAGGCTGTGTGTATGGATTCATCTTTGTGACCCACCTCACTGAGTGCCTGGCAAAAGAAAGGCTGCCAGGCAGTGTAGAAAGAATATCATATTTGGGGTCATCCAGATGGCAATTCAAATCTGGTCCCTGCTTCTTGCTAACTGCATTACATTAAGTAAAGTATGTAAATTATTTGAGCATCAGTTTCTTAACCTGTAAAACAGGAATAATGCTATCTTCTTTAAAGAGTTGTTTTGAGTGCCTGTTGCACAGTAGAAATTTAATAAGTTATTATTATAGCAGGGGTCTAATCAATGTCTGCTGAATAAGAGAGATAACTGTGAGCCTCAAAACTCAATACCTATTTAAAAACATGCCTCACTGGTTTTCTCTCTTCATTTCTGAGCTACCTTTCCCATGCAGAATTATAGAATTGGGGGAGGTGAGGCCTTTCAGTTATTCGAGATACAAATACAATCCTTATTCATAAAAATCTTCTTAAATAAGTGAACCCATATCCTCTCACTATATGTATATAGATATAGATAAATATTTATATATAATGTAGCCAAAACTATACATACTGTGTGTAATGTAATATATAATATAGCCCAATGCTAACAAGCTGGGAAGGGAGGCATAAAAAGGCCTCCTCACTGTCTCTTTGCAAGAGCACTGCTTGCATGGCCATGTGCAGAGGATGGACGGCCGCAGGCTGGCCAAACAGCCACCATATGGTCAGCTGGAAGAGGAAACACCTCCAGGCAGGAGGGCAGGGCTGTTCCAAGAACATAGTAAGGTAAAGGTTTCAAGCCCACAGCAGAAAATGGCCTGGGAGGTGATGAGGACTCAGCCTTCCCTACAGCAGCCAACAGACCATGGAAAAAACTTCTTTATTCATTTTTTGTTATCGGTGCTATTTTTAAGCAAACAGATTCATATTATTATCTTTTTAAACAAGACATTTTCCTGCAATAGGTAAAGAGAAAGGGTTGTAAGGTTAATGAAATATTAAAGGTCATACCAACTGGGGTTTAAAATGGGGCCATGTTATCATCTAGAACACATCACTTCCTAGTTCTGGCTGTCACCCCCAAGTATAGATCCAAGAGACAGACATCACCACGCAGGTGTTGGAGCTCAAGTGTCTCTTTGGAATCATACATACCTGGTTTGGTTCAAATCTATATCCTAACTGGATAACCTTGGAGAAGTGTATCTTATTTTATACATTATATATATATTTGGTGAAGGTTCAATATAGCATTGGGTACTTGGTAAATTATAGCTATATTATTTTTATTTAAAATGACACTTTACCCACAAACATAGAAACACACACATGCATGCGTGTGTACACACACGCGCGCACACACACACACAACACATGGCCCTGACAATGAAAACCTATTGTTTAGATTAGATTGACTTTTGTCCTTGGGTTGACTTCCTCTCAGAGGGCTCCTACCTTTTTCTTATAAATAAACCACATAGGGAGTCCTGCCACCCTACCAGTCTTTTCCATATTTCATAGCTAATGCCCCATCTCTCACCAGAATATACCCCCAAATTAAATACAAGCCAAGGATTGAGGGGACCAAAACAGTCCTTATTGATCCATATATCAAAACAGACTCTTTAATTTTCACCAATACAAATAAACAACTCCAATGCACAAACATCTTTGGCGGTGAACTTCCAGTGTCATGGGAATTTACATCTAGAACTGTAAACATTCAAAATTCAATATTATGCATCCATATTTTAAAAAACTCTTAGTTATTTTAGCCAAATTAGTCTTTTACATTCTTCCATGTTCCCCAGTCCTTGCCCTCTTGTTTTCCTCCTCATTCTAGTCCTCTCTTTGCTTTTCACCTGTCTCCCATCAGATTGCATTTCTCTAAATTTCTAAGACTTAGGAACTCCAATCTCCACCACTGTTCTTTCAACTCTAGCAGTAAAAATTACTTCCTGGAGTTGCTGTCTCCATGATCTCTCATTTAATTAGTTAACAAAATTATATACTAAATTATCCCTGTGGATTCTCTCTCCTAGTTGGGCCCTGTAGATACAGGAGCTAACTCTTGTTGAGCACCTACTTCATGCCAACTATTGTGCTGGTCCTTTATATTTCTTTATCTCAGGTAAGTGAGATATTATGTTACAGTATTAGAAGGCCCCAAAGTCCAGTAGGATAGTTGTCAGCCTGATCAACCCATTTCCAAGAAGAACTGTGTATGCAGAGGACTCTTGATCATGTGGAAAATGTCACAAGCTACTGCTTCCTGGATCAGTGCTGTTCAGTAGAGTTTTCCACAGTGGTGGAAATGTTCTATATCCATTTTGTCCAATATGGTAGCCACTGGTCACATATGGCTACTGAGTGTTTGAAATACAACTAGTGTGATTGAGGAACCAGGTTTTTAATTTTAATTTGAATACCCATATGTAGTCAGTGATACTATATTAGATGGCAGAGTTAGACTTTCCAGAGAAGCAACAAACTTCGGTGTGGTGGAAATACCTCTGGGTCTTCTGGATGTACAATTTCACAGCCAACACAAATGCCAATTGAGATTGTTAAATTGTGTGCCTAGGTGACTTGTCAATGAGCTTTCATGTATGAAAAGACTGTCGAAAACAGATCATTCATGCTGGGGCTCACCTCCACAGGTGCCAGGGAGCATCTTGCCTTGGGGAAGAAAGCAAATCTATACTCCATGATTAGTGTGTGATTATATTTTACAGACAGGCATCAATGCCTGGTGATTTTTGATGCACTTGGCTTTTATCTTGTGAGATTTATTTAAAGAAGCATACACATGGCTTACAGCCTTAGCGAACGATAACATACAAAATAGGAAAACATAAAAGGAAGCAAAAGAAAACCTGCTTAATTTGTGAAAAGACTTGCTCTCTTTTCAGTACCTCCAAGTTCTACACCTGCATCTCTTCTCTTTACAGATCCCTCCTCTGACTCAACTCTTATAGAAGGTCTTTCATTATTCACCCACCAGAGAAAGCCCTTGCCCATACTCCATCCCCCAAATCCCAGCTTTTAGTAGAAAAAGCCAAAAATGGAAGGCAAGAGAAAAGCAGTGTTGACTGGGAGGTGGAGTATTGAGAAGAGGGAATTAAAATGGGTTTTCATTGTATTTATAATTCTTCATTTCTTTAAAAAACAAAAAAGGAATTACATGTAAATAAAATTTTAACATTTCTAGATGACAGGCATTTATTTTTATTCTTACTTTTCATAATTCAATTTCTAAAAATAATTTGAAAATGAAAAAAAGAAAACAATGGTTAAAAAAACTAACAACTCCAGACAGTATCCTGCTCTACTTTTTCATGTTGGTATTTTCAGCTATCATGATTCTGGAACAGATAAGTCTTCATAGAGTCCATGTTGTTAAGTTTATGTTCTCCAGTTACTATTTACGTTTAACCTTTTTTTCAAGTTCATTTGGTATTCACTTGGAAATGTCCCTGTACAAGACTGTTTCTATTAAACAGCCACAGGAAGGGAAGGGGTACTTAGAACATATTGCAAGACTGCCCTCAGTTTAACCCTCAGAAATAGATGTATACATTTTCTTATGTAAGTTTGCATAGGACTTTATAGGCTGTTAAAAGTAAGACACTTCACTAAAGTGCTCACCATTTAAATCAAAGATAGTGAATAGGTTAAAAATTCAGAACTAAGAAAAGAAAGAACTAAAACTGTATAGCAATGCCGTACGCTCACCAAAGTATTTAAAGTCACTTGATTTTTTAGGTTGGTTTGGGCTTCAAATATTTTCTTATGGGCCCCTAAATTCATTTATATTTATCAGATTATATATGACAATTTTGGTTTGGAAACTATAGTCTTTGACATCTAAATATCAAATAGAGCATGCCTACTCTTTCCTGAGTGGTTTTGTTTCTCTGACTGTAGCTTTCTGGATGTTGGACTAATTCCAAAGGTGAGAAAAGTAAGGGCTTTTTTCCAAGAACATCTCAAAGCCTTAGCTCAAACATGTTACTTGTGGTAATAACTTTTTCTGCCTGTCTCCAGTTTTGCTGGCACTTGCTATGTCACCTATACGATGAAGGCCACACTGAAAGTGCTAGAATTGTGTTTCAAATAGAAGAAAAATTTTAATCTTTCCAAATTCTAACATATAAACTTACAAAGGCTCTTATAGATGTTGATGGGTAATGACACTATTGTTTGATATAAAATTCTTGGAAGTAAATAGCAAGCCTGGTAGGTCCTGAAGCAGGATCAAAGAAAAATGTAAGACCAAACATCATCGCTACACAGATTTTCTATGGACACATCAGGGAATATTGCATTTTATATAAAATACTCCAATCATCATGACCTACTTTTTATTGGACATCTTTCTATACTATAATTCTAAGTAGATGGTATGCAAGACTTTTAGTAAATTATTTCTTTTGGAAGATCTTTGTATAGATTTTATGACCAATATGCAGATTTTGAGTTATTTAAAAGTTAATGAACAATTATGTATAGATAACTATTTTTTGACTCAGTATTGCGAGTCAAATTTTATATTATTACTACACATTCTAGTATTTTGGCTATTATCCCTGTTTCATTTAAAAATGTGATCTTCAAACATAGGCAGCAAAATCTTGGACATTGCTCACAGAAATATTTTATTGGAAATATCTCCCCTGGCAAGAGAAACAAAAGAAAAAATAAGCAAATAGGACTTCATCAAATTAAAAAGTTTTTGCACAGCAAAGGCAATCATCAACAAAACAAAAAGAAAACCTATAGAATTGGGAGAACATATCTGCCAATACATCCAAAAAGGGGTTAATAACCAAAATTTATAAAATACTTACAAAACTCAACAACAAAAAAACAAATAACCCAATTAAAAATGGACAAAGGACCTGAATAGACACTCTCCAAAGGGGACATACAGATGGCCAATAGATGTATGAAAAGATGTTCAATCTCACTAATCATCAAAGAATTGCAAATAAAAACCACAATGAGATACCATTCCACACCTGTCAGGATGGCTATCATCAATAAATCAAAAAACAAGTGCTGGAGAGAATGAGGAGAAAGGGAAACCCTTTTGCACTGTTGGTGGGAATGCAGAGTGGTGCAGCCACTGTGGAAAGCAGTATGGAGATACCTCAAAAAATTAAAAATGGATCTGTCTTTTGACCCAGTGATCTCACTTCTGGGAGTATATCTGAAGGAACCCAAAACTCTAATTCAAAAGAACATAAGCACCCCTATGTTCATTGCAACATTATTTACAATTGTCAAGATATGGAAGCAGCCCAAGCATCCATCAATAGATGAGTGGATAAAACAAATACGGGACATTTACACAATAGAATTCTATTCAGCCATAAAAAAGAAGAAAATTTTACCCTTTGCAACACTTGGATGAACCCAGAGAACATTATGCTTAGAGAAATTGGCCAGAGAGAGAAAGACGAATACCATACGATTTTACTCATATGTGGAATCTAACAAACTAACTGAACTACCACGCAAAATAGAGACAGACCCATACATGGAGAACAGACGACAACTAGTGGTCGGGGAGGTTAGGGAGTAGAGGGATTGAGCAATAAGGAAAAAGGACTCATGGACATGGACAACAATGAGGTGATTGCGGGGGGAAGGGGGGTCATAAGGGGACTAAATGGTAATGGAAAAATATATTAAAGATTATACATAAAAAATAAAAATAAAAATGTGATCTTCAAGATATCTTGGTCCCAATATACCTCAGTGATATGGTATCTTGCTGTTAGAAATAGTGACTCACTGTGGTGATGACTTGATGGCCATGTGATAAGTAATAAAATATATAATTGGGGGGTGCTGCCTTTTCCCACACCAATTATTAAGAATCTCTTCTTACAAGTAACTAATAGAATTAATATTGTCATCCCTAAGCCATTGTAAATGATAAATTTTTTCTCATTCTAAATTATTTCAATCAATATTTTGAAAAATGTGGTTTTTACAATTTTTTCCAACATTTCATAAAATTATTCAGGAGAATTAAGAACTATACCAGTGGATGGTCAGTTTCTTAAACTGTGAACATTGCACTGAATCACCTCTGCTTTTGCCAGTCCAATGCCTAATTGTGAAACTATAATAAACTTAAAAAATATATTGATAGGGGTTTTAAAAAATGCCATATAGTAATCATAATAAATAAATGATACAATTCAGCATCCATGCCTAATTTTAAAAAACCTCTAAGAAAACTAAAAATAGAAAAAATATCTTTAACCTTCTAATAGTCACTAAAACCTTACATCAAGTATTATACTTAATGTTCAAACTATAAATGCAGTTTCAACATGAGAGTTCTCACTACTGATAATGTTTTCAATATTAAAAAGAAGGTCCTGGGCAATTTCTCAAGATAAAGTAAAGGAGGAAAGGGTAAGAGAATTGGAAGAATGAGACAAGTGATCTTCATATTCACATGAACCTGAACTACTATGAAAGAACAAAGGATCAACACCAAACAAAAAGCTAAGGTAGTTTTGAGAAACAACGTTGAGGATACTTTTTGGGCTAGCTATTAAGGCTTATTACAGGGCGCTACTAATGAAGACAGGCATGGTTTTGGAACTTGAGTAGACAAAGGGACCAGAAGGACAGAGTACAGAGTTCTGACACATCTGTACCTAATAAGGAAAGCTACTATGTGACAGAGATGGCATCACAGAACAGAGGGTAATAGATGGTGTGAAACTGACTATCTAGATGAAAAAAATAAAATAAAGTCAGATGCCTGTTTTACACCATGCACAATCTGGCCTGCTTACTAGATGCTCCTTTTATCCCCTCCACTCCACAGTGACACCCTTGTAGAAAGCTTTCAAAGACACCAGGTGTTGAGCATTGAATCCTTACTCCAGGTGTTGAGTTTGGAATCTTTTCCCTTGGCAGATTTTTGCTCAGATTTTTCCCTGGTTGTGGGTAAACTGTGGTGTATCATGCTTTGAACTATTTCACAACAGTTAAAATGAATCAATTACTGACACATTTCTCATCAATATAGCAAAATATAATGGGAAGCAAAAAAAGCAAGCGATCCTCCCGAGCGCCTTCTCCATTGCTCTGCCAGGGCCTGGATGCTGCCCGGAGCCTCGCCTTCACTGGAAGCAGGCACTGCCCCTCCACGGCTCAGCAGCAGAAGTTTCGGAAACAGTGTGGAAAAATTTCTGCTCTAATGTTTATTGAAAAAGCATAAGTAGAATACAAAATTATAGCTCTGCTAGACTTTAACACTGTAAAATTATATATATGGAGCCAGACTAGAAGGGAATAGAGAGAAATGAAAACAGATTTTTAAAAAATGAGTCAGGATTGTGGGTAATTCTCTTCCCTTTCTTTTTGCATTCCATAGATACTATTATGTGTTTGTGTAACAAGTTATTTTAAAATGTTTTTAAAAAGTAGGTTGTAGAACAGATAGAATCAGTCTGTAATCTTTCTGGTAATGAACAGCAAGTTTTCTCAGAGTTGATAATGGGCTTCAATTCAGCTGTCAGACCCAGAGTTTATCTATAATTCCAGGACAGCCATTTCCCACTGATTACTGCTCTGGGATAAGGGTACCATGTATTGTACAGCTTGTCTGAAATTTTAATTACAACTTGCTTTTCAAAGACTTTTTACAGATTAATTACTTCATTTGCATTGTAGGAACAGTGAACAAAGGTTACCCATATTTCAAAAGCAGTTGGTGGAGTTGGTGTTAACAAACTGCTTGCTCAAAGCAGTTGGGATGCTAAGATTCCGCTTGGTGGAATGACCATAGGCCAGTAAGCACTGCACAGGGAAGGCAGTGAAGCACTTCTGGGGAAACTGTGTAACATCTGCTCAGAACAATGGGCGTTGGTGCCCACAGGTCCTTGGTTTCAGTCCTAGCTCTGTCACTGCATGTTTTTTAGCACAATGTTAGGTCCATCTAAGTTTCAGTTTCCTCTTTGGTGAATGAGGATGGTGATGCTCAGCTGCCAGAATGGATGTGAACGTAATTTGAAGTAATGGATATACAATAGCTAGCTAGAAAGGGTCCTGGCCCACAGCAGACACTCAGTAAATAGCAGATTTATTTTTCACTCATCTTGTGTCTCCTGAGCTCTAATATATATAACACTTAAGTGAGTAATATAAATGGACCAGTTTTAAACAGGCTTATAGGTAGAGTAGCAATATATGTGAAATGTAATTATCAAGGATATTGCAGGTCTGGTGAATGTTATTAATTAAAGGAGTAATCACTAGTACAGATTTATAATACAGTCCAATTCTCCTTGCAATGGATTCCTTCACCCAGGACAAATCCATAGCTATGCATCCATATAAGATAGGGCTGTATTGTGATCATGTACTTTTCCTAAATACACCAATGCAGTCTTGTGAAGTGTTAGTATTTCAGTACCATGTATGTTTAAGGTGGTAAATTATTCCTAAGCTGGCAGTTTGCCAAATGGTCTTAATAAGAGCAAAAGGATAAAAGCAAAGCAAAACAAATCCAAATGAAAAGTAAGGAAAAGGAACAGGAGTCCACTGCAAAGGGAATATCAGTATCAGTCTAGCCCATTTTTATGAGCAGAATCTGTAGGACTGGGACATAGGATCACTGCAATATAGAATTAGCAGCCAAAGCTCTGTCTGTTGCCCCTGCAATACACATCCAGACAACCATGGGCTTACCTCCCTTGTTCTTTCTCCCAGAATCCATGTGTGTTTATGCTCAAATAATGCTCAGTGATCAAGGAAGTGAAGGGGAGGAGAGGAGGAGCGGTGAACCGATAACGCTGATTTGAGCTTAGAAAAAACTCTGAAAGCAGCTGTTTTCACAGATGCATCTCCCTTAAAAATCCCAGAGAAGGTGTACCCTGTCTTTGGGGATATTCAAACCATCTCCTATTGGCATTGGTCTTGATAGGACACTGATCAACTAAAGACTCCACAGAAGAAAACTCTCCTCATCCCAGGTGCTCAATTTCCCTATTTCTATCTGAACTTTGCTCATTTTTACTTTAAGAAAAATGCAATAGATCTCACCCTAAAGTTTTTATCTTCCTCCGGGGTATTTTTGCTCCATTTACTTGAGGAACTGTTCCCAGAAAATAGTTTGAGAGTGAAATTATACCAAGAATGAAATAACTTACAGAGCCTCAACCTTTTGGGGCATGACTTCATATCACTTATTTTAAATAACTGCGGAGTCTGAGATTGCTATAGATATTTGTCCTGCTGCGTCAATGTGGGGCATCTGAAAAATGATTTACTGGAAGCTTGCAAAGAAAAGACAAGTGATGTGGACAAGGCAGTATCATATACAGCAGGATCCGCGTGGAGATCCCAGCTCCTCTGAGCTCTCAGGCTCACTAAGGTTTTATACTCTTCCTATTGCCTGCTAAGTTTTCTTGCCTGGCAAACAGGGATAATAATATTTTTCCAGTTTACCTCTTATGGTTGTCATAAAAATAAAATAAAAAATCTATATGATGGTGCTTTGAGAAAAATATAAATGTACATGTAAATCATTACTATTTTTTGCCTTGAAGTTCCACCTGGGGACATTTCCCATTAGAATTAGGTTTTAGTTCCCCACACCTGCCACCTCCCACCCACCTCTACAAAAACAACATCATTAGTTGCTGTTACACATTGAGTTGTGTCTCCTGCCTCAACCCAATTCAAATGTTGGAGTCCTAACTCCCCATGTGCTGGTGTTTGAAGACAGGATCTTTAAAGGGGCAATTAATGTTAAAAAGGTCATAAGAGTGGGGCCCTAATCCAATAGGACTGGTGTCCTTATAAGAAGAGGAAATGACACCAGAGTTCTTTCCCTACATGCACGCACACAGAGGAAAGGCCACGTGAGGACAATGTGAGAAGACAGGTATCTGCAAGCCAGGAACAGAGCTCTCCCAGGACCTGAATCTGTCAGCGCCCTGATCTGGGACTTCTGAGCTCCAACTGTGAGAAAAGAGATGTGTATTGTTGAAGGTACCCAGTCAGTCGTCTCCTGTTATGGCAGCCTGAGCTGACTAATACAGAGAGAGATGAGGAAAAAAGAGCAGCTGTTTAGCCTCAGTTAGAACTCAGGATGCCCCTCCCCTAGGCTCAGGCCACCACAGCCCTGACGCCTCTCAAGAACACTGGGAAAGGTTGGTCTTAACCCCTCACGTCCCAAAGGCATCTTAGATGGGAGGTTGTCAGCATGAAGCACACCTTCCAACCACAGTTGAGAATACTGTTATACAGACCTCAAGGACATCCTTGTGCCTGTATTCATTGGCTCCTTTAAAGTATCTTTTCAGCTTGAGAAATGTCCCCAAGGGTCTAAGATTTGAGCCCAGCTGAAAGGTGACTTGTCTGGGCCTCAATTGTCCTTGCACAATGGAAGATTTTCTCAACTGCCTCTCAGATGTGGGTTCTTTTCTTTGGTTGAGATTTAATAACACACTAATGTATGATGATAAAAGTTAATGTTAAAATTTTAAATCTCATTTTATTTCTATGTGTTTATTAATTTGTTGTACATTGTCCAGGTGGATCCAGCTATATTTTAGACTCTATTAAACATGACATGATCTGCTATAACATAATCCTTCTAGACTTCATGAGCATGTCTTAGATCAGAAATAAAATGACATTTTTAAAAAACCCTCCACACTTTATATATTTCTCTACCTTTTTTAAGGGACTAGAGGGGAACTCATTGACATAAACCCCTAGCAGGTGATTTTTCAAGTGTCAGTGTAGCCTGTGCTGTTATCCAGCTGGAAGAAAAGACTGTTCTATTTCACCTCCATCTCTCTGGCCATGAAGTTGCCCTCAGATGGACTTTTCTAAAACAGCACTTCAAATGCACACCGCAGAAAGGATGCCATTCTGTTTCTGTCAAAGCCGGTTTCTCTCTTCCTTTTCAGCTGTGCTTTTCCACCTGCAGAAAACTCCACCGACTTCCTGAACCAAAGCAGGCAGAATGTGAGGAGTCGTGGCTTTACTAGCAGGAGGGGTCCGAAAATAGCTGTTTAGCCAGGAATTAAGAATCTGGTATGCCTGGTGTGAGTGCTGGGTACCTGGGGCCTGACCAAATGGTAGTCCCCTCCTTTCCTCTGTATTCTGGGCCTGGTCCACCTGGCCTGGCCCTCTGCCTCCGCTTCCTGCTGGGACTTATGTATGCCCTTTGCCGAGTCACAGCACTCCAGACTAATGCCCTACACAGTGCCTGGCTCCTCCACATGGAGCCAAGAGTAAAACATGGTCTCTTTTCTTTCTTCCTCCTACCCTCTTGTTGACAACCAACAACTGGCCAGCCTCCGGTCTGCACAGAGATACCCAGAGGAATGACACTGTATTATAAAGATGGAGTATTTGGTGCCAGGATTGAGCACGTTCTGGTCAGGGGCTAGTGGCTTGGCCAATCTATTTTCATCTATTAACATGTGGGACAGTAGCAGAGAACTTTCTTACTCGGAAAACATTTTGTGTAAATCTAATCTGGTCAAACTCCATGCAGATGAGGAACCTCAGGCTCAAGAGAAAAGCTGCAGCAAGACTCCATGAATCATTCATTATTCATTAGTCTATTCAGAAAATATTTAGTGAATATCTCGAATGTACAAGATAAGCACTGTTGTGGTTTCACTCTCATTTGAGAGATTTTTCTACTTCAACATAAGTCCCACCATTCCTATATAAGAAATCTTAGCATATCATAGAGTGAAATGGTCCCAACATTGAGCCCCCCTTCTTGTAACACACAGGCTCTATGTGTAGACTGTGAAGGAGGGGCAGAGACACCAGCCTTTTCCTCTGCAACCTACAGGAGGCACTTCTGGTCCATGACCTTGTGAATAGTTTCTATACTCCTCAGAGTATGGATTTTTAATAGACAAGAAATGGGGAGCAAACTCATAACTAGAAGAGACAGACAAAATCCATGAAAGAAAATTGCGACATATCATGAAAAATTTGGGGGGCAATCCTGTGAATTTTTAAGTACTGAAATCTTGGATGACAATATTGCAAACCCCCTGATATTGTCCAGAATGTGAGGGAATGGCCTTCTGGCAGTTCTTCAATCTAGAGTTTCCTTGTTAATCCACATGCCACAGGCTTGGCAGAGTGTTCCGCGGAGCCTTACAACGGTAATCCTCAAACAATGCTGTGAAAGAGTATGCAGTCCTGAGAAAATGGGCTCTGGCAGAATGTAGGTTACTCAAACAGGGCTTAAATTTTGTTATAATAAAACAGCCGCTGCACTCTTGGTCCAGATTTATTCAGTCCTTGCACTGCAGGTCCTCAGAGGCCTCTCTGATTTGTGAGGCGATAGCCATGAAATGGAGGCAGAGGGGCCAGAGGCCCCACAAGGTCTCTTCCATAATGGTTAGGACTATTTCCTGTCTCTGGTCTCTGTGTAGACATCATATAGATTGCGCTCCCTGTATCATTTAAATTTCACCAGAATGATTGCTCTTTAGAAGTAGCAACAAAGATACCTCCATTTTAAAAATTTTATGTATACATGTATGTGTGCATATGCAGATATAAATATTTACCCTTGAGGATATAAAAAGTAAATAAGTATTTCTATTCATTTTTTGTGTTACTTGATGCCTAGGCTATAAAAATTTTAAATAATATAATAATAAACATGTTGAATATTTTTATGTTAGGTGCCTTTTGAACATACTAACACTCTAATGCAGGAACTATTATCTTTCCCATTTTACATATTGGGACAATAAACCTTAGGAAACTAAAGTTACCTATTCCAGCTAATACAGTTAGTAAGTGGCAGGTCCTAGGAATTCATGAAACCCACGCCTTTCTTACTCCAGAGCCCAGGTTCTTAATAACTGAGCTACACTTTGTGTCTTAGAAGAACAGGGATGAGGGTAGGAAGAGGATATCTTATGAGGGTGTCAGGAAGCAAAGAAACTTTGCAAATCTTGAACAGGACCTCCTCTTCTCCACCCCCTACCGATGTCTACCCTACAAATTGCCTTTGTTTTTGAGGGACTTATCCAGCCTACTTGAAGGAAAATAGTCTGGTCTTACATTGATTTGGTACACTTTTTAGCTTGGGAGAGGTAGTGTTGGGGGGACTTCTTTCCTTGTTTTTAAGCAATAGCATTCATAATAAGATAAACCATAATTGTGATGATAATCATGTTGGGTGATAGAAAAGGACTCTATTTTCCTGGCTAACTGGGTATTCATTCAATAGTTTCCAATATACCAGACAATGTCCTGAAATTAGCAATAGAGAGACCCCGACCTTGTCAACTTCCAAACAGCAGTTTTCTAACTTTAATAATTTTAAGACTCAAATCAAAAGCAAAATCTTGTCATAATGGTATTCTAGTTAGAGTGAATGAAAGAATGAATGAATGAGTGAGCAAATTCTGCATTATCAAACTCATAGTCTTGCTATGGCCTCAGGCACCATTCTGATGATCAGGTTCTTACATTGTTCCAGAGGCTGCATTTCTTTTGTTCCAATGCTTCCTAACAAAGGAGGGAGGCAGAAGATATTGTACCTTAGACAAACTTCCCTCTGGCTGTACTCTAAGCAAGCAAAATATACTTGAGTCATTAACTAAATTTGGAATTAGAAAGAAAAGAAGAAGTTAATATAATTGACATAACTTCCCCCTAGATAAAATTTAAAAAAAAAAAATCAAGGGATACAAAAATTATTTCAGAACTCAGAGCAAGTACATTGCAAACAATCTTCCTCCCTGGAGTATACCATGGTCTACATTTAGACTCAAATAAGTTCTTTATTTTTAGGCACATAAATTCTCAGAGTTTACAATTATTTTCAAACATGAATTCCTATTGAATAATCAGCTTGAAGAAAAAAATTCTGAAAGATATAAAAAAAAGATTTATAAACAATCATTCTTCATGAAATTTAAAAATTTCCTCCAGATATTTTTTAAACCATATTTCAAGAAGGTAAGAAAAATGAAAAAAAAAAAATGGAACATTTGCTCAGTGAAACTTCAGACAGGAAAAAGATGAAGTCTTAGATTAAGCCAATTGTCCACAGGCAGTTTCTCTTGCCTTTCTTTGATGATTTAGAAATAGTGTTTTCTTCTCCTCATCAAGTGATTTTGGCAACTTTGATATGCATTACTTTGGAAAATGCAATGTTAGTTAATTAAAATCATAAAATTAGATGAGTTTTGTGTTAGGATTCTACCCTGCTAATGGTGCTAATATTTCATTGCATTTTACTCTGTGTAATAGTGAGAAAATAACTACTTTACCTTCTTTGAAATATTCTCAATTGTTTTCTTATGAAGAGCTCAGATAAAAGTTTTTTTGTTGTTTTTTTAAATTAGAAAAATTTTTTCATGCCAATAAGAAAAGTAATCATGTTTTTGGATACATAAACATGGAATCTATAAAACAAATGTTTTGGTAAAATATGTCTTTTGGGCACTGATTTATTTGGCAACCAAAAGTGTGTTCTTGGGGAACAAAACATTTTGTGGAAGAAGCCTTCTGTATTCTGAAACTGATTGATTACAGAAACTAAGTTGTAGAGCCAAGAATGAGAATCTATTGCTCTATTCAAATCTGGAGATGCTTAGGTTTAAATACCTCCATCAAAATTATCTTTGTGTGAGTGGCTGCACTGCCAACTATTTCTACTCCTTTGCCAATAATCCACACTCACAAATCAGCCAGGTTTCTGCTGGATCTGGAATACTGACACCTTGGCCAGAGGAAGGAAAACACCGTCAAACCAATTTCATTGTCTTTTTGTATATGAGTCTTGAGGTTGCAGTGCATTTGAAGGACCTGTTCCAAAAATATTTGTAAGTTGTATTAGGCTATATTTCATTTTCCCCAACCTTCAGACTAGGAACAAAACAGGGAAAGTCTTTAACAATAATAACTACCACCAAATATCCTAAAAACACAACACAAAAAAACAAACAAAAAATTCTTGTTCTGTTCATTCAACCAATAACAAGAGGAAGTTTCCATACATGATAATCTGGAGATGAAAGAAATGGGACATTTTAAAATCCATTGAAGTAAACAGTGGGCGTCGCACTTCCAGAGGCTGGACGTGCAGGGTCACTCTGTCATTCAGCTATGCAGCGAGTCTGTCCAGGCTCAGTATCTTCATCTGAAAAACAGGTCTATGCTGCATATCCCTGTCTAACTCACAGAACTGTTATACTCAAGGAGTAGGTGTAGGTAAAAGTGCTTTATAGATATTTAAGTACCAAACCATTTTATTCTTAACATTATCGTCCTTTTTTAAATATCTTATTTATTGCTTTGAGAGAGAGAGATAAGGGAGAGACAAAGTGAGAGAGAAACACTGATTTGTTGTTCCACTTATTTATGCATGCATTGGTTGACTCATATGTGCCCTGACTGTGGATTGACCCTTGGCCTTTTGGGATGATGCTCTCACAAACTGATCTAACCAGCCAGGGCAATATTATCATTCTTTTTAGACTTTTTGATGTTGGTGATGGTGATTGTAGTTAATGCCATTGTTGCATTTAGAATGACAGCCTTTGGGGAGAAATCAGCTCCATTTTCACTGGGATTTCAGTGACAACAGTCAATGCTATTCAAGTAATCTTTGTGTCATACAAGCAGGTAGGCACAGAACAATAGGCAATCAATAGTCCCTACTTTGATCTTGAAAAAACAAATGATCAAAGCATTCTAAGTATTCAATGAGCCTGATTCTTTTTAAAGACATCAAATATTTTATCAGTTTTCTCTGGAGTGACAGCACAAATCAGGGAGGGGCGGGGCGGGTATGCCAACAAAACTAACCAAGAAGATATCCTCAGGTTAAATCATCACAAAGCAAAATTGTTACAATGCTAGCAGCTTGCAAGCACACTTTTGAAAACTTTGTATCTACATCTACCTGGAATTCGAAATAACTATATATAATAATAATGGTAAAAGAAGCTAGATAGATGGTTGGACGGGTAGATTGATGATAGATAGATAGATGGTGATAGATAGAGAATGTAAATATATAAAATTTAAAATATAATATACGCTTCAGGGACAGATTTAACAATGCAGTCAAGTAGGAGAAAAAAATTGCTCTTAATTCCATACCTAGAGATAATTACTACAAATATTTTAACTCTATACTCTTTATAGTAGTTTTTGTTGCATTGTTTCTTATTTATTTTATATAATTGAATTATACTACATATTAGATTTTAAATCAACTTTGTTGGATATTATGGTATAATAAAATGCACATTTTAAGTATAATTCGATGGTTTTTGACAAGTATATACTCCCATGTAACTACACTCTCTGTCAAGATATAGAATATTAACCTCACTCCCAAATGATACATTGTGCTTCTTTTTAGTAAATCTCTCTTAACTGTGCCCCAGGCTACCACTCACTCACTTTTTGCCAAAGGCTAGTTTTGTCTATTGTAGAAACTCACATATGGAAACATAGAATATATAACTTTTGTGCCCGGCTTTTATTCACTCAACACAATATTTCTGAAATGAATTTACATATTGGTATCTTGTTATTTTTATTGTTGAATATATTCCATTGTATGAATTTACCACAACTGGGTTTATTCATTCTCATTCTGAAGGCTTAGAATGATTCCCAGTTTTTTCATATTAAGAATAAAGCTATTATGGACATTCATACATACAATTCGGAATGATACTATTTTTACTTAATATAAACAGGGCAATTTATTATTTAAAATTTTTTCAGGAAACACATTTTAAATGTATGCCTAATTTTCATTCAGTAGATGTACAATAATTTACTGAAACATCCTTTACATTTGTATTTTTAAATTGTTTCTAATTGCTTTTTTAAAATAAATAATAATTCAAGAAATAGCTTTGCTTTTTCTCCACTTTGGGTGCCAGAAAAGTTTTTCAAGGCATACCAACTCAAGCTGACACAAAAAACATTTGAAGAAAATGCTCAATAAAGTTCTTTTCATTCTTTGATCTATAATATACAAGTAAATATTGGACATTCATTGGACATTCTACCAAGATAATTAAAAATGCATTCTAATTCTAAAGAGTTCTATCTTTTCCTGGCTTTTTTTTTTTTTTTTTTTTTTTTTTTGCTAAGAGCTTCTGAAATGTTGGCTTCGTTTGCTAGTTTTTCGCCTTTTCAACTGACAATTGCCTTGATGAATAGAGGAAGCAATGCATCTCAACTCTCTTTGGATTAATTGTAAGGAAAGAAACTCTTGGATGAGGCCAAATGTGTAGGTGTTGAGCATTCTTTGTTTTTTTTCCTAAGCTTGGGAAATGTATTTTTGCAACATGGCAGTCAAGCCCTATATCAAAGAAGCGAAATATAGAATAACAGAACAACAAAAAAATCCTTTTTGGAGCCAGAAAATGATCAAAACAAAGAAAAAAGCTGGAGCCCATAGTAACAGAACTGCAGGGGACCAAAGCATTTAAAATACACCTGCGTTTGTGCTAATTTAAAAACTCATATTCACAACATCAGTAGTCCTTAAACAAGCAATATACTTAATATGTGTTTCTGTTCTAAATGTTCTCCCCAGTATCATTTTCATGAGAAAGAGAGTACTTGGTTCATTTGCATACTTTATCTTAAAGAACAAGGCCGCACTAAAGGTTTTTAAATATTTAACTCATGCAGGAAGGTAATATTCTCCAATTCATCCATCTGCTTTCTGTATTAACATATGGCTTCTTGAAATACCCCAACTCCCCTCATTTCTTCTTTGCAATTTACTGGGATCATATTCATATATTCTTGATGAGTATGTATTTGTGTATCTTGTCTTTCTCTCCAGGATGATATAGCACATTACTGGATTTTGTCTGTCCAATACATACTTCTTCTGGAATTCCAAGGGACTGTTGATCGTTGACATCAGGTGGGTCTGGTGCAGTTGTCATCCAAAGTGCCATTTCTGTGGAACGCTTGTGTCCCACCGAAGTTCATACATTGAAGCCTTAACCTCAATGTGAGGGTATTTAGAGGCAGGGCCTTTTCAAGGTAATTAAGTACAATATAAGGTTGTAACCCTCATTGGTAGAGTTAGTGCCCTTTAATAAGAGACATAAGAGAGGTGATCTTTCCCTCACTATCATGTGAGGAGACAATGAGAAGGTGGCTGTCTGCAAACTAGGAAGAGGGCCCTCACTATGCTAGTACCCTAATCTCAGATTTCCAGTTTCCACAATTATAAATATATATTACAAATTACAAATCATTGCATTGTACCCTTTAAATACACAGGTGGGCAAAAGTAGGTTTATAATAGTTTGTATGGAAAATGATACAATAATTAATAAAAATACAAGAACAAGCTACTTCACATTCAACTGTAAGCCTACTTTTGCCTACCCCTATATATTATGTACTCATTTGTTAATTGTACCTCAATAAAGCTGGGAAAAAAGAAATTGAACAGTGCTAAAATTAGGTTTTTGCTTTTTTTACATTGCAGAGAGCCCCTTTTAAAATATTTTCCTCTTAATACCATGAGTTAGACATAGAAAGATAGAGACAATATCCTTTATTTTCTGCATAGATGGTATTCTTTGCCTAACAAATCCTGTCGAGTCACATCATCAGGCTTTGATCATCCTGACAGTAATATAAGGAGATGTCGTGGTGTTAATATGGGAACCAGGGGTTAGGATGTTGGGTTTGGAGACCTATGATTTCCCTTCTGCAGTAGACTATTTCAGGCTTTGAAATCAGAGATCTGAGTTCAAATTCTTCTTCTGGCCCTCACAATCTAACTTGGACATGTTCCTCTAGCCTGTCTTCAGGATGGCTGTGATTAACAATACTTGATAGAAAAGGCATAATTTTTTCCAAGAAGGGAATTTCCTTTCTTCTTAATTTCCATAAGCTTCCAAGAGTCCATGGAATGACTTGGTACACACTTTTTTAACTCCAAAATTTGTGGTGATAATTTCTAGACCAAACTGCGTCTGCTGATAAATACCTTGCATCTGTGCAGTATTTTTTACTTTTTAAACAACTTTCACACTCTTTATTGCATTTTATCAGACTCTGGAAATAAAGACTTCATTTAAGATGGCATTCATCTCAAGATAATTAATAGAGAAGAGCAAGTCCAAAGAGAACATTAGCTTGGTGACTTTTTACTGAGAATTTGAATGTTCCTGTTCATTGTTACCATCAACATCTTTTGTTTATAACATACCTTATAAAGCTTTTATGAATTATGAGCCCATCAACAAATATGTGATTACACAGCATGGCAAGTGACAAGTTTTAAACCCTATAGCTAGAGATGATAGATAGATAGAAAAATGATAGATAGATAGATAGATAGATAGATAGATAGATAGATAGAGGGATGAATGATAGGGATATAAACCTAGGTGCAGAACAAAACCTCTACTTTGACAAATGCCATAGTTTAGTCAGTTTGGGGAATCTAGTACTGTATATTAGTTATGAACAAGGGTATAGGACTCTGTTCTCACTGTTCAATTCAATAAACATTTATCGAGTACATTTCTAAGTTAGAGGAGAGGCATCTATACTTGAGTCCCTAAAGCAAATCTTTGCCTTTCAAGAATATAGCCTGAATTTTTTGTCATTAGAATCAAAATATTTTAAAAGGTAACATAGTATAATTTGTTAAATAGACAATGATTCTTACTGTGAGAAATTTATTGGTTTCTTCATACAATTATTACAAACAAAATACCTTTTAAAGATATCTTCACTGGCTACTCATTGTTGGACTTCTAGGTCTGACTATTACAACCCCCCCGCCCTGACCTGTATTCCATCTGTGTTGCTGACCCAAGTGTCAGTAGTGAGAACCAAACAAAACAGCCTAAGGTAGAAAAATAGCATATATTCAAGGACCTTAACAGGAAAAGACAAAACAGGGTATAAATTTCAAAATGTCACCATTGATTTCAACATCAAGCCAAAGGAGGTGGCATCACAGAGCTTTGGTAAAGGCTCACCAGGTAGGGAAGTGGAGAGTCTGGAAGAAGAGATTCCAGAGTGTTCTATGGTGTTTTCTACGGGACAGTGGTAGAAAAGTGAGACATATCTCTAACAGGCCTTTTTCAATTGTAAGTGAACCCAAGCTCAACCTGACTTAAAGAAAAACAAAAGTAAGCATGAAATCATTGACTTTTAAACTGAGAAGTTGAAAGATCCAAGGTATGACTGGATGCAGGAGCTGAAACTATCTCAAGGCCCAGGGCTCTTTCCATTTCTTAGCTCTCAGGATTTTAGCTTCATCTCAGGTAGTTTTAGCCCATGCAATAATCACAAGTAGCACCCCTTCCAGCCATGATGGCCAGGGTCACAAATGTTCTGATTGGTTCGAACTGCATAATGAACTTACCCTAGGAACCAGGGTGAGGTCAGTTCCAGACAGGCCATAGGACCTGAGAATAGGGTCTGGTCCTCAAGCAAAGATAAGAGCATCTTTATTAAAAGTAGTCGGGAATGGATATAATGATGTTATCAGGTCTCCATGGCTAGTTTCTGCTGTGACTCTAGAGCAGGCAGTATAGGATAGACAGGCTTTAGAGTCACACAGACCTATATGCATATCCTAGCTTTGCCAGTTCCTAGCTGTGGAATCTCAGGCAAGTTGCTTAATCTTTCTGTATATGTATCTATAAAATGGAAATATTATTTGTACCTAGCTTATAAATTTTAAATGAGGATTATATAAGATCACATATGATATAGAATAAAGCACAGTGCGAAGCAAATAGTAATCAACCACCTAATAAATATTTAAAGATGGTGATACTACTGAAAAGAAAGGAAAATGTAGATACAAATACATTTTATCCCTGAACAGATACTGATTCAGTTTAAATGAGTAATAAGAAGATAGAGGCAAAATCCAAACTCATCTAGTGACGGTAAACATCCTATGTGCTTATTAAGATGTTTCCCAAACTTTTCATAAGTATTCTCATCACTATATCAAAGAATTTTTTAAGTGGTCCCAGGACTTCATGGAGTTAATTACTATTTATCATTTGCACCCTTATTACAAGTCTATGCATAATTTAAATAAATATTTTGAAATATTAAGATTATTTGGCAGCCCTCAGTAACTCCTTTGTACCCACTTACACGTTCTGATGGGAAAGACAGGGTAATTTCAGAACGCGTAAAAGAATGAAATGGAATCTAATACAAAACTGGGATTGCTAATACAGCACAGAGATGCCAAAACTGCACGGATAAGTGATTTTGAAAACTATCAAATAGATATTCCACAAGGTCAACCAAAATGCAGTGTGCCTGAGAGTAATGAGTGATATTAGTGTGATAGTCATTAAAATGCCTAAGAGAAAAGGTTTCTCTTCTGCTGGCTTGTATTCTTTATAGGACGATATCATTTTATATATAAATTTCATCTTGCCTTTAATTGCCTAGTTTAACTATAAACATTTTATTAAAAATTCTTGACATGCCAGAGGAAAAATCCTGTCTGGGCTTAAAGTCATTTGGAGTCAGTGACAAGGATGAAAGTACACAAAGTAAACTAGTAAAACAGAAGGTAAAAAGGCTCTAATCCTAAAAGGCCCCTTTACTTTTTTCTTTTCTTTCTTTCCTCCGTCCTTCCTTCCTTTCTTGCTTCCTTCCTTTAAGTACAATCAATATGTGATTATTTTGTCACAAACATTCAAATGATATTTTTACAAACCAAAAAGCCAAATTTAATGCCCTGAAGTCATCTGCCACACAATTACATAATCCCTGATTTTGGAGATGGGATTTGCATTATTGATTGCAATGATAATCTGTGTCAACTCTGCACCAAAATGCCTTTGAGATCAATCTCATTGACCTTCTAGGTAGTATCACAACCAACAGCCCCACACTTGCATGATTAAACACATTTTAAAAAATACTTTATAAATATAATGTAGACATTGTCCATATGGATTTCAAATGGAGTTGTTGAAAGTCTATAGTTGACTACTTCTCCATAGCAGTAGGACCTTGGTGGACAATTAAGAACTAAAGTAGTTTCCATTTTAAAGATACCTACCTTGAATTCTGAAAAAGGGCTTTGATCTTTTTAAAGCATGTGGGCTTTTGTATCAAACAATGTGGGTTCAGCCTCAGATTTGTCTTTTAATAACAATGATTTGTAAAAGTTAACTGATACTTTTAATCTCCAATTTCTTCATTTATACCAGGAGAATAATAAAAATACTTACCTCAAAGTTGTTTGCGGGGATCAAATGAGATTGCATGTAAGGAGTTCAGCGTAATATCTGACATGTAGTTGGTACACAGTACTTAGGTTCCATACTTGCTTTAATTTAATTTTGCATATTTGTTTTATTTTGTTTTTAAATGTCTCCAACCCATGAATGATGAATGAAAATATATAAGATACTTTTATATTCAAGTTCCATAGATCATGTGCCTTCTGAGTCCTGGAACTGGCTCAGGTGCCATTTTATCCCCATGGCCCCACCATGACCTAGGACAGGGTAGGTGCTGAATAAGTAAGTGTTAAGCTGGTTGTACCCTCCTTACTTTTATTTTCCTTTTTACATAACAAATGCAGCCTTCTGGGTAGGCATGATTGACTACAAACAACCAGTCAGACTTCAGCAATTCTCTTTATTCCCCAAAGAAATTCTGCTTCACCAGGCCTTGGTAAAATTGTGGATATTTTCCTGGAGATTCAGCTGAAGGGCAACACAAAGGGACTTGTATTAGCATGCATTTTCTCCTGGGTCTTCTCAGTCGCTTTTGGTGTTCAATCTTGTGAACTGTTTTCAATGAGGTCCTCCCATCTCACTCTATTTAAGTCTCTTCCCTGAGGACTGCTCTCTGCCCATTTCATACACAATATAATTTAGCACCTATAATCTGGCATCCATATCACTTAATACTGTCTTTAAGTAAACAACAGTTCTTCCATGTTTCAAGTTTTACCTCTTTGGGATACCTCAGATAGCAAATTTTATTTCCTTTTCTATTTTTTTCTTTTCCTATAAAAAATATTTCATCATGTAATTATTTTTACGCTAGTCTGCAAACAATATTAGAACAAAAACTGTCAATCAAGTTCACCACTTTAGCATCAACCTCAAATATAATAGGCACTCAGTAAATGTTTATTTATGATGTGTGTTATTGTAGGATAAATCCGTCAGCCCTCTGTGGACAGTATGTACTTTATTACAAATATACTCTAGTGCTAGTGAGCTTGCACATATGTGTGCATGTGTGTGTTGTGTAGATGCATGTATTTTGGAGAGGAAGTGTTATCTTTCTTACACTTACATTCTTTGAGATATTTTTCAAAAGCTTGATCCAGTCCTCTGGTCCTTTAGCTAATAAATGAGGATATCATACCCAATTCCAAATGTTGAATCAAAAAGATTATAATCTAAAATGTGTTAAAAGGAAAACAATGTTTTTGGTAATAGTAATAAATAAATACTAATTCTTCTGGGAAAAAAATGTACAAAATTTTTGACATACCCATTATCATCAAATTCAAATATGGAAGCCTTCAAAGTATTTAGTCAGATATTCTTATTTCCTTCATTTATACAGTCGGTCCTATAGTTATATATGTATATTTTGCATTTTTATTTTTAATCATCTTTTTATTCCTCTCCTATCTTGTGGTCAATTTCCTTGGTCTCATTTCTTACTTTCCTCCTATGTTCACCTTCTTCACTTTACTAACTTGATTTATCTTTTTCGTTTGGTATCAGTTTCTAACCTTTTCCCTTATTTTCCTCTGACTTCCACTTATCGCTCAGCCAATCTTTTGACCTTTTTGTAATCTCTTTTCTTTCCCCATTATCTTGTTTTCAGAGTTGTCCTTATCTGCTTAGCCCGCTGTCAAGTTCAGAGGGGACATTCAATCTGAAAAGTCTTTAGCCTATAAATGGATTACCAGTTGTCTCAGAAAGGCTTGGCTCATCCAGCTACTACCTGGAAAAGGTCTCTTCTGTTTCCAAGGCCTTTCCAGAATAGATGAGCCTCCAGCACTTTCCTCTCTTTGCCCCTCCCCACTTTTCCACCTGTTCACTGCTTTGAAATCTGGCAGAATTTCTAAGTACATAAAAGAAGTGCATTGGTTAACTCACGTTTTACTCAATCATCTCTTGTTTTCTCCCATTTCTCTCCTACCCTCTGTCTTTGGGCTTTTAAAGAGGGAGGGCCAATTTGGCAAGGAGCTGCCTGCGTCTTTCAGATTTAAATCGATACTCTAAAAAGGGTGGCCACCTCCAAGGCAAATGTTTCCCAAGTTTCAATTTAGTTTTCATTAAGAACCCAGCAGCCCTGTGCCAGTCTGTCTGCCCATTTAAACAAGGCCCCTCTCAGGGGATAATGCAGTTGCAAGCTGAAACATCTATATGCAAATGAGCCATTCTGTATTTGCTATCAGCTACCACAGAAATTTTCCATGCCTTCAAAGCTATTCTTTAAAAAGCAAACAGAAAATAGAGAAGAAAGGAAGAAAGAAAGAAAGAAAGAAAGAAAGAAAGAAAGAAAGAAAGAAAGAAAGAAAGAAAGAAAGAAAGAAAGAAGAGAGAGAGAAAGGAAGGAAGGAAGGAAGGAAGGAAGGAAGGAAGGAAGGAAGGAAGGAAGGAAGGAAGGAAGGAAGGAAGGAAGGAAGGAAGGAGAAGGAAGGAAGGAAGAAAGAAGGAAAGAAAGAAAGAAAGAAAGAAAGAAAGAAAGAAAGAAAGAAAGAAAGAAAGAAAGAAAGAAAGAAAGAAAGAAAGAAAGAAAGAAAGTCTTTAGCTTAGACAGAAACCCTGAAGAAGAATGGAAAGTTGGTTCTCACCCTACTCACTTCTACGCCACCCCACCCACTCCTTCAAACACCTGCAGGAGATTGAGATTCCTGCCTTCCCCCAACATAAACAGATCCTAAGGCAAGGCTATATTACAATTCTAATTTATCCAAAATAAATAGCTTGGGCAAAACAGAGAAAACTTTTCTTGAGGGAAAGACAGAGGGGAGCTCCAAATAGGTCTAAAGTGTTTGAAAAAAATCAAGTTCAATGTTATTCAAAACATAGTATTAACTCCATGCTATTTGCATGAATAGAAGGTACCAGCCTTGTGGATGTGATGGTTTATGTATCTTATTAAGTATTTTATTTTGAAATGCAAGGTATATTGTAAAAGCCAGACAACCATGGCTATGGGCCCTTGAACAGGTATTTTGAGCATCAATTTACCTATAAATGAGGGGTTGAACTGGATCAGTGGTTCCCAAATTATTAGGACTCCT
This sequence comes from Pteronotus mesoamericanus, assembly GCF_021234165.1. Lineage (NCBI taxonomy): Eukaryota > Metazoa > Chordata > Mammalia > Chiroptera > Mormoopidae > Pteronotus > Pteronotus mesoamericanus. The sequence goes on along the minus strand of NW_026555245.1, from coordinate 23,633,468 downwards.
CACTACTTTGTTTAACTTTATATTTGGAAGCAATTTCAAACTTAAAGTTGCCTAACTAATATAAAGAATAGTCATCCTTCCTCCAAATTCACCTACAGTCAACATTTTGTCCCCTCTACTTTATAATTGCTCCTCTCTCCCACCATAGATAGATAGATGGATCTATATGTATATATAGAGAAAGAAACATAGAGTGATATATCTATATATCTACAATTATCTCTCAACAGGCGCGCATGCACACACGCATGCACACACACACACACACACACACACATTCATTCGTTCATTGTTTATCTGAAATTCAAATAAAACTGGATTACCTGTATTGTATCTGGCAACTCTCGAGGGAAGAAAAACCAACAAGGAAATAAAGGGTACAACAATGAGCAAGTTATCAATGTAGAAACTGAGGTTCCATCTTGCCGAGGACCTTCTGTGAAACCACACAGAACACCCCTCAGAACTGAGCTGCACTTGGAGCATTGTCCTTGGACTCTAATTCAGTTTCTGTTGTGCATTATCCCAGGGCAGCATCAACTGCACGGCCATTCTGTATAGCTCTAGTTTGTTGTTGAACAAGCTTCCAAGCAGGAAGGAAGCCCTCAAGTAGAGAAGCAGAGGGAAACATACACTTAAAGTGAGAACTTGTCCAAAGTGTATCTGAATCTCCACCACAGAGGCAGGAGACATTCAGAGGTGGGGACAGGGGCATGGCACCAACAGAATTAACTAGGGTTTCTTTTTTCTTGATCCTTCATTTTGCTTCCATGTTCTTAAGGCAATGATGTTATCCCAAAGATTAAATGCTACAGGAAGAGAGTGGCCAGCCTTGTTTTTTACAGTTTTCAGCACATAGAAATCAACAGACATGCTGGTCTATACTGGCCTTGGGAGCTTGGTCAATGTATCTGCTCCTGAGATCTGTACTTACTTTTGGCATGCTGAAAATTTATGGTTCTGGGCTAGTAAGACTGTAGAACAGGGCTCCAGATGGTGCCAAGATGCTGTTACATTGACTAGTACCGCCTGAGGCTTCTTGAGAGGTAGCTGACCTCCTTCATATAGTCCTCCAACCTCGTAACAACACTTTAGTGGTAGTGAATCACATTTCCCGTTTTGAATTTTTATAACCTTCATTTTCCAGATGGACAAATTGAGTTGCTGGTATAGATATGGCTCTCAAAAATCCAATTTTGGGGGTGAATTATTATGCAAAGGCTTTGACTTTAAACCTCAAATTATTCTCAGCTTGAGTAATAGCACCTGGTTATTATCTGTTCCCTCGTATCTATAAACCAGGGTCATGGAGCAGCCTGAGGAAGCTTACCTTTCTTAGGAGTGTCTGATTAGCAGCAGAGAAAGCATAAGGCGTCTTTGTTTCTTCAAGTCTGTATCTAACCCTACTAGCTATTAGTAGGTACACTGGGTGAAATCAAAGTGTTAACGTATTCTTTCTGGAATGAATAATTCAGAAATGAATACAAAGCACTGACTGTAATATATAAGTATACTTTAGTTATATTTTTTAAAAAATATTGATTACAATATGTGTTAGCCTGGATTCCCCAGAAATCAGACCAGCGTTTCTTGCTTTCCTTATCCTGCTTCTTTCATTCTGTTACAGGTTTAACCCAAGAGCACCCCCTCCATAAATCACTTGGAAAGAACCTGTGCCTCAGGCTCTGCTTCTACAAGTCTGACCTAAGAGGGGCTTGGAGGCAGGTGAGCCTGAGAGGCTCCGAGGTAAAGTATAAGAGAGGAATGATATAGAATGAAAGAATAAATGAATTACTTCTCAGTAAAGAACCAGGTTTTAAAATAATAATTCAGCATGTACATTTTGGTGTTTCCTGTCACTTTAAACTATAAATGTTATAAATACCACATTGCTAAACCTTCAGTTTAGCTCTAACTTTTAGTGCTAAGAACTCAGAATCAAAGGAGTAATAGGCTACTAGCTAAAGCCCGACCTCTCTGATGCTGTGGCCTTCAAATGAGAGTATATAATACTGTGTCTGTCTTCTTACTGTGATTTGCTGGCACACAAACCTCACTGGCTAATTTTAATTAGAATCTCAGAATTTTATACCTGGAACAGACTTTAGGGATCATCTAGTCCTGTTCTTTTAAGTCACGAACAAATGGGAGCCATCAAACTCCAGTTATTGCCCAAAGTCCTTCAACTACCAAATGCCAGAATTGAGATAATAGTCCAGTCTCATGGGCACCCATCCAACACGTTTTCCACCGAACTACATTGTCTGGCCTTTACCAAAAGCCACATACTTCAGATAGAGGAGAAAAAGAATATCCAACCTTTTCACTCATTGCTCATTAAATTATATCATTAGGTTTATAGATGAGTAACATTTGTATTTGCTTTAGTGTAGCTGTGAGTTTGTTGCTAAATTTTAAACCTATCCTCTGTTCTTACTCTTTCTCTGTGTAAGCTTCACCTAATTACTTCAAATAACAATAAACATGTAACTATCCATCAGAGAGAGGAGCCATAGTCAGAGCTCCTGAATCTTGGATTATTTCATGTAAAATATGGTTGGAGTTTACCTGGACTAGACTAAATGGGTTCATTTCCAATAAGGATTAGGTTGTCTCTAAATTGAATCAATGTTATGGCTAGAAGCATTGCTGCACACATATTCTGTATAAAAATTGTTGTCCTTTGCCTTAAAAGATGAAATTACATGGAATAAAAGGAAGTCTTGCAGAGCCCAGCCATTTCATGTGATCTAACACTGCTGTTTGCTTTCCATTAATTATAGCTATCTTAGCAAAGTGACCTTTATGCCCATTAGGTTGGTCTTCAAACACAAGCAAATCTGTCTGTCTTGAAAGATTACATACCCCAAAGCCACTGAATGTTTGTTCCTTATTGAATTTCTCTCTCTCTGCCACAGAAGTAAGACTTTCTAAAGAAAACATTTCTGCCTAAAATTACGTAATTTGACTACTAGGAAGATAAATTAGATTCCCTTCTGTAATGAACAGTTTGATTCAAAAGGGGAGAATATTTTCCCTTCATGTGTCCAGAACTAATAATATAATCTCTTTCATACTTAGTGACTGCCATTCTCAGTTCACAGTAAGTCTTAAAAAACAGTGCCTTTGTGTACTTCCACTGAACAAGTAGGAAGAAGGGGTAAATGATATAAAAATTGAGAAAGGTTCCTTTACCCTTATAAACTATAGGGAAAAAAAGCCTTCACTATCTTTACTTTTTGGCCTGGTTATTTTGGTAATTCCTCTGCTAAAAAATTTCAACTCCATTAAGAGTGAATATGGTTTTCCATTATTATCAGATCTTCCAAGTATTCCATTACTAACCTCCAATTAAAGCAGAGAGTGATAGTGATGTCAATAATTGTAGGTGTCTGACATTTGACCAAGGCAAGTTTATATCCTATCTGAGGTCATTATTCCATATTTGTTCCAGGAACAAATGTACAAAACTTTTCTGGCCAACTTTCTCCTTTCACAAGTACTCAGAAGAATGTTGGCTTTTGTTTCATACTATAAGTATTGTCCTATACATATTATATACAGTGGAACCCCATTAAAAGCTGTCCTTTGGTTGATTTTGAAGTCAATAATGTCCAAGAATGACACCTACATGTGTATCTCTGTTTATTTTCCTTTCCATTTTAAGTTGAATCAGTGTATTTTATTTAAGTAGTTAATAAATATATATAATCAAAAAGAATTTTAAAAGTTAAAATGGCTACACATGAAAAAGTGAGCCTCCCTTCCACCCTGTCTTCCACTTCCTGTCTCCTGAGGCGATCACTTCACGCAACCTTCCCAAGACCTTCTTTCCCTCAATAACCACATGTTAAACAAATGAAAAAAGATACATACATACCCAGAGTTCTGCATCTGGCCACGTAACAGCATATCGGTTCATGGTCATGTATCAGGCTGCCCTGATCTGTCCCTGCATGGGATTCCATTGTATGGCTATATTGTAAATGATGTAACTAATTTGTGGACATTCAAGGTTTTTTTTTTTTCTAATCCTTTGTTTTTATGAGCAATACTTCAGTGAATCTCCTTACAAAAACTTCCTTGCATGCATGCTTATGTATAAATGTTAGACTAAAGTCCCAGAAGGGGAATTGCTGTTACAGGGGGTATGCATTTTTAATTTTTATAATTGTTGTTCATTGTCCTCTACAGGAGTTACATTGATATTCCCATAAACAATAAATAGAAGTATCATTTTCCCCATATTTCTACAAAATATGTATTATCATACTTTTGATTTTGATAATCTTATAAGTGAAAATATCTCATTATAATCTTAATTTACATTTCTTTTATTATTATCATGTTTGAATGATATTTGTGTTTCCTTTCTTGGATTATTAATTCATGGTCTATGAATTTTTCATCATTTCCCTATTTATTTACTGGAGCTCTTTACATATTAGCTAAAGGAGTCCAATGTCACATGTACTCCAAATATATTTTTTATAGAACATCTTCATCTCTGTGACACTAAATGCTGATAAACTATTTTCTTTTCCCCACAAAGTACCCAGTTATAATGAAAGTCTACTATGTAAGTTTTAATCAATGTCCATAGTTATATAACAGCAGTTTGCTAAAGCATAGATTATTTATGTTCATTCTTCTATTGCCAAATCAGCATTTGCCAAAATGTACTCAGTAGGATGTAAGTGTACATGATTAGAAGGGTAAGGCAGGGTGTATGAGGAAAAGAAGAAGAACTCCAAGGCCAAATAATCTTGGTTTAGACACAGTAAATGGGACTCCTTTTTTTTTTTTTATGGTCTTAATGTGCTAAATTTCTATGAAAAGAACATAGCATAGATATTAAAAAATCATTTGCCTTTATACCTCTTAGGACTGCTGAACACAGTCTAGGAGATATCCTTTAAGCAGACTTTTCCTTTGCTTATGACTAATTGTTAAATTATTTCCTTTGCAATAAGCTTCAAATTTCACAAGTAGCAACAAATACTTTTCACACTAATATTCCTTATCAAGGCATAGCCCCTAACTAAACAGAAAGTTCTAACAATAACTAGTTGCACAGAAACATCATTCAAATATTAATTTGATTTTCTAATTATTCTTCCACAATACAACTATTACATTTTGCCCCCCCCATACACACACATGTTGCATACTTCATGGCATTATGACCTCCTGAAAGATTTGCATGCATTGACCATTTCCCCAATTCATACTGAACTCTAATGAGGTTCAAGGCACCATGGAGACAAATAGAAATCAGACAGAAATTTTTCCCTTAGACAGCTTACTGTTTTGAAATTAAGTAACAGAAATATTCTGCAAGGTGCCTCGTATAACGTATTTTTGCATCTTATCAATGTTATCTTCAGTGTTACAGCTAGAGTATTTCTTAATGACCCCGTTCAGTCCTCACCATAGCCATGAAAGGTGGGTCATTGTCCCCACTGGACAGATGATGACATAGTTATAGAAAAGGTGACATGCCTAAAATGCAGTGCTGGCTAGGGACTAAGCTAGAGCCACACTCAGACACCCTGAGCGGCCACAGGAACCCACGCCCTGTGTGCCCTACAGACACAGTTACACCCTCTTTGAAGCTAAGCCAAAGTGCGAAAGACCACAGAATGGTCACAGAATAGTGTTAGAATAGTCACCGTCACTCCTACTGCCACTAACCAGAACAGCTTTCCTCTTCATTTCTGAATTCCAAATCACCAGGGTGTATTAAAAGTATAGAGCCATTCAATATATAATTATGGACCCCTCCATAGAAGGAATCTGAAATCCGTCTGAGCAGGAGGGGAGAGCCTATGAAACCGCCACACGGGCCTTCGAAGAAGCGTGGACCAGGCTTTGGAACCCATAAACCTGGACCCAAATTCGGACTTACTCATCTCCGACTGTGTGGCCTCAGGTCTGTCACCAAAGCTCTCTGTCGTTCATTATTATTTTTTTTCTGTACAATATAAACTGTTTCCTCCCAGAACTGTCATGAAGATACAATGAGGTGAGTTTTCATAGTGAAGCCATTTTCACAGTGAGATAGTTTTCCTAATGCATAGTGTTGAGGAAAAGCAAACTTTCCTCTACCCTCAAGGTTCTTTTGGCTGGTCTAATAATCAAATAGACATGAGGCTGATTAGTAAGAGAAAATAACCAAAGTTAATACATATATATGTATATATGTATGTATGTATGTATGTATATGTATACATATATGTGTGTGTATGTATATAGGCATCCTGTGTACATGAGAGAGTCAGAGACTCCATATGCAGGAGAGGTTCAGAGACACAGGAACCCACACCCTGTGTGCCCTACAGACACAGTTACACCCTGGGGTATGAAAAGGAGGACTGGGGTATCTATGACATCCTGAGCTAGCAATGAGGCAATTCTTGGGAGCTTCAAAGGTCATTTCAGGATAAAAACAAGAGCAGACCTTTAGTAAACAGAAGTTTGCCCTGCTCTATAGATAGGTGAAAAAAACTTATCTCTGATAATGTCTTACGGGCAAGGCCTGTAATGCAAATTCTTCTAGGTTGTTAAGGTGAGGGGGGACAGAAATTTCTCTTGAACCTGTGGCTACAGTTACCTGTAGTTCAAAACAATCTGCATATCACAGAGGCACATCTTGGGGTGACTTGTTCTGGACCCCCACGACGGTTACCAGCGGGCACAGAATCGCAAGACAGAAAAGTGAAAGTCCTAATAGGTGGGCTAGGGCGACTGGTTTTACCTCCTTTTGCAAAGAGCCACAGAACTGGAAGCAGCTTCCTGAAAGCTATCCCCTTAGGGGCCTGTGTTAAGAAAGGCAGCCCAGAGATGGGAGATAATGAATCCCACCCTGCCCCGACCTTACTCTATTTGTTCTTAAAATCTTTCTGGTCATAAATTTATAAACACTTCCCTGAAAAAATGCACAAAATTTTGCCTACAATGTTAGGGGTTCTGTGGATGCCCAGAAACCCCCGCACGGGGCTTCAAAGGGAGTTTAAGGATGCCTGCACGGAGAGATTATTGGCAAACAGGTCAGTCCCCTCCTCTGCTCCCTGATGGAAATATATGTTACCTTTTTTTTCTCTCTCTGCGTTTTAAAGTTTTGTTTTAAAGAATAACACTTGAGGGTGGGGTGACCCGGACCCCTTTGATGTCTGACGAGCTGCGGGCATCCGCCCTTCCCTACCCTGATGCAGCAGCCCCCTATCAGCCGGCCAGGGAGGCGCAGTCAACTCTGTCAGCCTCTCCCAAAGCACCAGCAATTGGCTCAGAGGCAGGGCCTGCTTTGATAACCGTTTAGCCTTTGGTGTTCTCTGTCCCAAGCCAGAGGTGATTCATTCCAGGCACCAGAATGTCAGGGGCAGGGTGGAGCTGGCAGAACTTTCCCTGAGGTATCGTGGGACAGGGTGTCTACTCTCCAGGCCATCTATTTCACTGGGCAGCAGTATGTTGATTTAATAAAAATTTCTCACACACAGAACCTTGTATAACTAAGCAGCAGTTTATGAAACAACTTGGTGACTTTTCACTTACTTTCACCCTGGAGGCCAGCATTAAAGCTTTGGGTTTTATTTTACAACAATGCCGGCCCTGTCACAGTTCTGTATTTTGGTAATTACAGTGAATTCTATTTGCCAAGATTGGTCAGAAGCATCTTGTTTTCAAAGACTTTTCCCTCTGAATTAGATTGCAGAAAAGCCTCAGGGGCTTATATGTCCCAAAATATTGGAGCCAGTCCTGGCCTAAGGCTGCTGTGTCCCACGCAGAAATCCACCCGTTCCATTCAAAGGCAGGAAAGTCATCAGATTTGTACCAAAGGCTTCAGAGGTCCTAGGGCTTAATGCTTAACCACTTTCCATTGTCTTTCAAAACACAATTGTGGTGTCTTTTTCCTGAGGTAGAGGCAGAGTACAGGAGAAAGATGATTTCTGGGTTCCTAGTCTGCCTACAGTGGCAAACAAACAAGACCCTGAAACACTTACATATGTGGCATTCTTTTATGTCACTTTGTCAGAATGACTACTGACCGTGTAGCAAGTGACCATTCTCTTTCAGAACTTTACCCAATTGTCTTGGAACTTCCTGGGACATTGATGGGACTGAGGAGATGAGGAAATGAGACAGGACCCCGGGAAACACTTTTTTCCCTGAAGAAATTATAGAAGTGTCGATAGTAATTTGGTATCTGGTAGATTTCATTATTCCAGTTGTATTAATACATTTGTTTGGACCACAAGAAAAGGTTATTATTTTTCTTTTCCTGTGTGCCCCCATGTTAAGAAGGCTGAGTTTGTTATATTTATTTTTTAATCTGGGCCACTGATGCATAGAAAATAACGTTACTGTTAAATAAATGCTCTTTGGAAATGACAACTCACTAATGTACTCAGAAAAAATGTAGTGTAATGGCAGGGATTATAATTGCTGTGATTATTGCAGTTTCTTTTATACCTAATATTTCTTTCAACTTTCCATTTGACAGCTGAGCAAAGAGCAGAGAATGAGTGATATATGTTGGATCTCAAGCAGAAACTGTACAATCTTGTGGATAGAAAATTAGGAGCCAGCAGGGCTTAGTTCTAATGACAGTTTCACTTGACAATAGCCCCATATCTTAGTCTCTCCAACACAAGAAGATTAATGGCATAGCTGCTCTGAAATGTCATGAAGGCAAGTTTGAAATATCTGTGGCTTTCCTCACCTTAAGGTCTCCTCCTATTTCCTTTTAGTTTCCATTGAATGACCACCACAGAAAGACTCTAAGCGTGGGGGTAGGGCTGGGGGCAGTGGGACTAAAGTAAGGTATTGCTTGTCCTTCTTTCAAACACTTATTTCTTCTTTACTTTTTCATTTTGTTCCTTTCTTTGCTATCGTCCTCGTCTTTGTGTTCTCTGTGTATTTCATAATTAACCCCTCATATTTCATACCAGTCTCACACACATATTCTTAAAGTGGCCTTTCCTGCTTCTTTCAGCGGGATGCTTCCTGTAGTCCTTTTCTTCTTTTTATTATTTTCCTTTTATACAAGAGGGCTTGGATTGTGATGGTGTAACTAAGGATGAGGGAATTGAACCAGCACTTATGGAGTGTCTTATAAGTGTGTATATTAGTGCTCCGGGACTGCTCTAACACCTCACCACAAACTGGTGGCTTAAAACAACAGAAATGTATTCCTTTGCAGTTCTGGAGGCCCAGTCTAAAGTCAAGGTGTTGATGGGCTCTAGAGAAATTTCATCCCCTCCCCTTCTAGTGGCTGTCAGCATTCTTCACAGCAGCCTCATGCCATTCTGCCCTGTCTTTATGTGGCTTTCTCTTCTTCTCTCCATGTCTGCATGTCCACTGTAATATAGCTGCACGGTAACCTTATTTTCCCTAATCTGACCTTTTATTTTGATTTTCTTTTCCTTTGACTCAAACTGGCCTCACCTTGTGCTGGGAAACACCCTGTCTTGTTTCAGGAACTATAACCCCTCCAACAGGCTAGAGGGCCCCAAAGCTGGAAATAATCGGGACACCTTGGAGAAATAGGCTCCTGAGGAGACATGACCTGTCCCCGCTGACAGGGGCGGAGCTCCTGTCTCTCTGCTTTGCCATGGATGATCGGTTATCAAAGACAGGTAAGTTATCTCTAGCTGAGGTATACAGCCTAAGACAGATGCCGGCTGAATATTGGCAGCAGACAAGAAATTGGGGGACACAGAAAAGGGCAGAAAGGCCCGCACCCCTCAGCTTGGCTTGAACATGGCTGGAGTCCTCATTCTGTCCGAAAGCAGTCTCCTTGTCTCTTGGTGACTCCCTCCCCTGACCTGGCTCAGGCTCGAAACAATATAGAAATCAGCCCTAAACCAGATCTGTGGTTCCTGGGGAAATCAGGCCTAAAAGTAAATTCTTTAAAGTGTGCTTTGTTCTTCCCTCAGAAGCTCTAGCCAGCTCATGCTGAGGAGGAAATTTACATTATTCACAGACCCTAACCCTATACCCTTAGACACTCACGTTTACTACTCTCTTATGTTTAGTCATCTCTCTTGTTTACTAGTCTCCTCTCAGACCCATGTAAATCAGTGTGTTCCTACCATTTGTTTTCTTCAAATCATCACCCATTCTCTGTGGACATTAATATAGTGATGTAATGAGATAACCTGTGCATCACTGTTAATCTAGTCCCACTGATAACCTTTTCAATAAAAGTCTTTGAAAAAAGGGATTTAGGGCCTTCCCTACTAGAGGGATGTGCCACATTCCCTCTCCTGGCAAACAGAAGTGTTTGTGACAGCTCGTGTTTATTCCCCTCATCCATGACAACCCCGGGTCGGGCTCTGTGGGACTCAGAGTCCCTGCTCCCATCTCAGCTGGGCCTGGATGGTAACCCTCAGATCCCGGGAGAACCCGCGCTCCCTGCAATGCACTCCGTTCCCCCGACAGAGCAGTTGCAGCACAGGCCTGGGATGAGCAGTTACCTGTGCGGCCTTTCTTCCTGCAGTGTACCCCTCCCCCACCACTCGTTGCCAGGCAATGCAACACCTAGTGCCCTGACTCACTCACCTCTCTATCCCTTGCTTAATCATAAGCCCTCAGGACAATGAGGTTCTGACCAGCATCCAGAAGTCTTAGAAAAAGGTTCTGGGCCCACAGACTATTGAGGCAGAGTATTCAATCAAATTAACCATAATATCTAGGCCTCAGTTGTGTTTTAGCGCTGGACTCTGGAAAATGGAATAATTCCACAGAAAAAAATCCTTGTGAAACTGGACAGGACAACTCCATGGCTGATGTCAAGACCAAACACAATGATCAATTACCCTCTACCCTAGTACAAACCAATCAGTAGAGTCCATAGTCAACTCCATTAGTCACCATGAAGAATGATTTTTTTCCCTGTATAATCCATTCCCTGGAAGCCATTGGAGAGCCAGGTCTTTGAGCATGAGCTAGCTACCTATGAGTCCAGGCATGGCACCCTCTCCTTAATAAATCCTTACTTTCTTGGCTGAAAACTTCTGTTTGTGTCATACTGGACTTTGATGCATGCAGGCAGACAAACCCCTTCAGTCCAGTAACAACAAGAACAATTGTCATTGGATTTAGGACCCACTCAGAAAATTCAGAAGGATCTATTTGAGAGCCTTACATCTTTTGCAAATAAATTCGCAGTCATGGGCTCTGAGCCATGGACAATGTTTTGGGAGACCACTGTTCAACCCACAACAGTATGTATTTAACATTCACAAACTGTAGGTAATAGAAACTCTGATTTATGGATGAGAAAACTGAGGTCCAGAGCAGTTATGTAGCCCCATGAGCAGTGGTGGGCTCCTTATGAAGTTTAGGTCAGTAAGACATCAAAGCTTAGGTTTTCCGACACTGGCCTTCCTTGTGACCTCCAGAGGTGGACACAAAAACCACCTCAAGAAAAAGGAGATACTTATATCTCTAATAAATAAAAAGCATTTCTAATCTTTTTCTTTTAACTTCTGCTACTTTCTTTTCTGATGCAATTTAGTCCTTGTATATTAAAAGGAAAAAGCCATGTTTTTAATTTACCAAAAAGTCTCTCTTAAAAGTAAAAATGGCATGAAAGTAGATATTAACTTTCTGACATAGGACTAGTGGGGAAGAAAAAAAGTAACTGTGCCTCTTAGTTTTGTACTTTTTTTAAAAAACTTGGATCCATGATCTCAAATGTATTTTCTGCTAAATGAAATTTGGAAATCAAAGGACTTCAGCCAACCAGCTCAATTTTCTATATTAAAGGAGAACATACTGGCAGTTTTCTCGGCATGTAACCCAATATTTCCAATGCCCTTCTGAACCTTTCTACATGGATATTCCAGCCTCACTTCAAATCCAGTTCCAGCATTTTTCTTCCAACATTGCTATCTCTAGTTCTTCCAGTTTCTGTCATCATGCTTCCATTTACCAAACTAAGAATTCTTGACTCATTGAATTTTGTCACTCTTTTTTTCATAGTGAGTCATATGTGCATTAATTTATTCCCCAAGTATTTTTTGACTATTTCCTCTGGGCCAACCACTATGCTGGGTACTAGAGATACATAGTTCTAAAAAGGTAGGTACAATACACAATCATGCCTTTGTGGAGAGCTTATAGTCTAGTAGAAACCCAGGCAATGAGCATGTAATTAGAAGTATGACTCAATATAAAAGGGAGAGCAAAGGTTTCAAAAAAGAATGTGTTTCTGGAGAGACAAATCTATATCTTTCCACTCTCTCTGGTCTGCTCTGGTTAGTCCCTTTTCTACCTGGTTTCTTGAGGCAGCCTCTCTACCTTTAGTCTCACTTCCTCTGATCTAGCCTGTAGGCTACTTGCTGGTTAAACTTCCCATATCTCTGCTTATCATATGTTACTCTCCTCTCAATAACACTCTGATGCTTACACCACCACTCTTTCAGGTAGCATTTAAGACTTCCATTTTAATGAAACCAATCCCATTCAATGCTGGATTGAGATCCTGGGGAAGCTGGGGAACAGGCTAGGGGTCCCCTCCACAACCAGTACTGAGAGCTTGGCCATGCTCTATAACAACCCCTATTATCCTCTGGAAATTTGCAAAAGCCAATCTGTCCAGTCACTTTCTGTTCTATGGCATAAGACTGACTCTAACCCCTGAATATTTGTTCAAACTGTTTTTCCCCACAACATGCCCCTTTTCCTCTTATCTACCTCTCAGATTTGATCTCTGCCTGAAAGAACACTACTTTGAACCCTGTCCAACCCCAATGTCATTTTCTTCTTTTCCTAAACTGAGGCTACTCATTGCCCCACCGAGCCTTTGCATGAGGGAGTGCAACTGGTCTTTATGGTATTATATTTTTGTGCAAATGTCTATATCTTATCTCTCCCAAAGAGACTAGAGACTTCTTAAGAACGTCTGTTGTCAGGGTTTCTTTCTCCCATTGCACCTCTCATGTAGTAGACAGTCAGTAGTTCATATAATCACAGAGCTACAGAGCCAGGGCCTGAGTACAAGGAAGGCCCAGAGAGATAAAGTAACTGTGCAAAAATACACAGCTAGTTAGTGACATGTTTCAGACCAGAACTTAGTTCTGTTACTAGTGGATAGTGCTCTTTTTACTGATGAATGAATACAATGAATAAATACATGTAAAGAAAATTTAAAGGTTTCATTCCTTTGGAGTTGGTCCATCCAGCACTAAACCCCTCCAACCAGAAACCAGCGTATGATCTGCAGATGCTGTGGTTCCAGCAGACACACAACACTAACTTTGCTATTGAAATTGAGCTCTGATGCCCATTTTGTCATCATGGCCACAGCCGTTGACTCCCCACACCTGCCTTTTCTGCCTCCCATTCAGTCTGATTTATTCTCAGCTATAACTGGGGTACACAGACTTTCAAAACTTGAATTCAAAGCTTCCAGCTTTATTCCCGAAGCCCGAGATTTCAGGTGTAGTAAGTTGGAGAGACACAAGCACACACTCTGTATGTGAGGTAGGCTGTTGTGTGAGATGATGAAGGCAGAGGGAAAATCATTTTGTGATGTCTCTGGCCTTTGAGATGGCTGGGGCTGGTTCCCACATTGTACTGGGCTTCTAAACTGTCAATCAGAGCCAGAGGTGGGGCAGGGGCACCCCAGAAAATCAAAGCAAACTCAATTACTACCTATCTGATGACAATGACAAAACCATTTTATTCTTCAGCTCTTCACAGAATGAGGTGGTGAGGGGGAGAAGTTGTAAAGAAGTTAAAAGCATGAAAATTTTTAATGAGTGCAATTATTGAATCATCAGTCACACAGTCCATCTACTTCAGAGTATTTTAGTGACTAGTGAAATTCTAAAATATTGCATGGTATGTTTACATTTATGTAATCACATAAATGTTTATAAAAGACCAGCTAATGATATTCATATATCATGCCCATCCCCTCTATAACTCAGCATTCTCATTTTGTCTGTTTCATTTTACTAGTCACTAATTTCACATTCTGATGCCAACTTGGTAGGAGTTTGCTGGTAAACGCATGGGTTGAAGGCAGCCTAGTGACATTAAATATTGTGTTGTGGAATATTCATTTGTTAAGATAAACTAATGCAAAATTTATCTCAAAGAGACTGTACAGCCTAGAGTTGTGAGAGCAAATGAACTTGGTGTCACAGTTAAGAGTGAGGACTCATTTTTAAAGTCTTTTTCCAGAGATGATTAATCTACACAGGAGAGATATGAAGCAATGACTTGTCAGTGAGAAGACTTGAGTTTGTGGGCATGACTCTAAAAAGAGGATCCCAATTCCAATGTCAAGGGTGGGGGATGTCTTACAATTCAGTGCAATTCTAATGCTATCTACCTGGAAAAGCATCCATAGGTTTCAGGTTCAATCCTGCAAAACTGCCTCGCTCCCCCACCACAAACTTCAGACGCCAATCCCAAACCCAGGTTAACTGTGCTTCTGACCCACTGGCTATAAATCAGAAGTTCACACTGCCCTTTCCTTGAGTTTGATTAATTTGCCAGAATGGCTCACAGAACTCAGAGAAACATTGTACTTACTAGCTTACAAGTGTATTATAAAAAGGTATATGTCAGGATGGAAGAGGAGTGTGGGGCAAGGTCTGGAGAAAGACATGGTGCTTCCAGGCTCCCTGTGAGTGTGCCATTCTCTTAAGTTTCCATGTGTTCACCAACCCAGGAGCTCTTGAACATAGTCCTTTTGGGATTTTATGGAAGTTTTATTACATGTTGGTTGATTAGATCATTGGCCATTGGTGATTGATTCAAGCTCCAGCCCCTCTTCCTTCCCCAGAATTTGGAGGTTGGTACTGAAAGTTTCTAGCCTCCAATCACATGGTTGGCTCCACTGGCAACTAGCTTGTATCCTTAAGCGGGGTCCAAAAGTCACCTCATTAACATAAGAAATGACACAATTATTGCTCTCTTCACTTAGGAAATTCCAAGGATTTCTGGAGCTCTGAGCGAGGAAACCTGGTCAAAGACAACATATAAGAAATATACTTTGGTCATCTGAATGACCAAATACATACTTTTTATAAATCAAATATCATGGGCTCAAAATCTTTTGCAAATTGAGGAAAGGAGAGGGAAGGGAGGAAGATGGCTATAAACAAGAAATGGTGTCTGAGAGAACTGTAGACCAGGGTGTATCAGACATGTTAAGGGTTGAATTGTGTCCCCTCAGAAAGGAAGGTCGAAGTCCTAACCCTGGTACCTATGACTGAGACCTTATTTAGAAATGGGACCTTCACAGATTTTATCAAGTTAAGATGAGGTTATTAGGATAGGCTCTTAATCTAGTATACCTGGTGTCCTTCTAAGAGGGGAAGATGGGCCAGGGGAAGGAGACAAGACACACAGAGACAACACTTGGTGACAATGGAAGCAGAGACCGAAGTGCTGCAGATGAAACCAGGGAATTCCTGGGGCTATCAGAAACCTGAAGAGGCGGGGGTGGGGGGCCTCCTCTAGAAGCTTCTGAAGGAGCATGGCCCTGCAGACAACTTGAATTCGAACTTCTAGCCTCCAGAAGAGTGTGACAATAACTTTCTGTTGTTTTAAATCACCCAGTTGGTGGCACTTTATTGCGGCTTCCCTAGGAAACTAATACAAAATATGATGACATTTGCTGCGGTTTAGCCCTCTTTATGTCACACTTTCTTTAAGCACTTGCCCGTCCATGTCTAATACTGAGCTCAGTGCTGCTGAGCTGGTTAAGGAGCCATGATATCTTCACTTTGCTCTAAAAGTTCAGCACGCTGGTGTCAATTCAATCAACCTTCTCAGACACACAAATGTCTTCTGTTTCTTTGCGAGTAACTATAATGCCTTTCAGGAAAATGAACTGGTCTCTTGCCTGATAGCATCATCTGGGAACACCCTATCCAACTGAGATAATAGGCTTAAAAGTCTGAAAAATTGTCACCAGAAAGGATGCTGAAGTAGGGTTATCTAGAGGGAGCTTAGAGCTAAAAGTGAATATGCTTTGGCTGCTCAGTTGCAGAGCTTGTCTTGACCCACATGGCTGCTGAGAGTTGGGAGCCAGGCTGCCTCGGTCCCAATCCAGCTGCCCCACTTACCCGTTGTGTAGCTTCAGGTGAGTTACCCGACCTCTGTGCCTCAGTTTTTTTGATCTGCATTTCCCTCATATATTTGTTGAAACAAAATTCATAAGTAATTCATACAAATTGCTTAGAATAGTACCTGGTCTAAAGTAACTGCTCCATAAATGTTAACATCATTGAGAACTTTGATATAGATTTCTGAATCTAGAAATATTTTTGTTTGGTTGCTAATGCATCTTTCTACCTATCAGAGATTCCTTTGGGATGGGTTAGGAACACAAAGCTATTTAAAAGATAAGAATTTCTTTTGTTAGTCAATAAAAAATATATAATACCTAGCAACCTGGTAGATTTGGGAAAGGAAAAGAAAAGAGATAAAGGGGATAAGAAAGCAGATCAGCTTAATAGTGAAGTGTATTATGGATGTTCACATAGTGTATTTGTGCATATGAGTTTAGGGGTTGAGAGTAGGGAGGTAAACTATATTGTAGAGAGATGGGTACATATTTTT
Source organism: Pteronotus mesoamericanus (assembly GCF_021234165.1). Lineage (NCBI taxonomy): Eukaryota > Metazoa > Chordata > Mammalia > Chiroptera > Mormoopidae > Pteronotus > Pteronotus mesoamericanus. The sequence continues at coordinate 23,616,884 of NW_026555245.1, read as the reverse complement.
ACTGCTCCCTATGTATCTCTCTGGAACTTAGCTGATTCCCTTTCCCTCCTGTATAACAATGACCAGAAAAACAATTGGTTGTGCCTATTTTTTTTTAAATCAAGATATTTTTTTACTGAGTGAATTGTGCAAATCTTAAATGTATATAGTTCAAAGACTTTCTTTCATTTATGTATATCTGGATAACCGTTGTCAGATCAAGATAAATAACATTTCTGTCATTCTAGAAAGTTTTCTTGTGTTTCTTTTTAGTCAATAGCACCTTACTTGAAGATGTCTACATGTGCAATTAGCATTATACAAATGAAATAATAAAATATCTACTCTTTTGTGTCTGCCTCCTTCAGCTCAACATGTCTTTGAGATGCGCACAAGTGTTGTGTGTATATGTCATTCACTCCTTTTTAATGCTGAGCAGTATTTAATTGAGAGAATACACTGCAAATTATTTATCTATTCTCCTGTTCATCAATATTTTGGTTGATTCCTATTTTTATAGTTCCAAATCCAAATGAATGGAATTAATTCAGTGGTCCTCAATTTTTTTTTAATCAGCTAAACTGTTTCTTCATTTTAAATTTTATCTGAAAGTCCAACATGTATAAAGTACATAAAACAAATTTACTCTACATGAAAGGATGGGAGACAGACTCCTAGATTAGCTTCTTCCTCACCTTTCCCTCATCCTCAACCTGTGTCCTTTTAAGCATTTTCCAAAAGAATTCGGTTACAATGAAAATTTAAAAAGAACAACACCTGTTTAACCAACAATCACATCCATTATATTTCTTTAGGACCAAAAATTTTATAAGGAATTATGACACACATTCTTTTTTAAACCTCAAAAACTCTTTAAGCAGTTGTTGCCCGAAAGGAAGTGGCCTCGTTTACAGATGAGGACACGGCATAGCTAAATGTCTCATCTCATGTGGCAGAGCCAACATAGATCAGGGCAAAAACTCAAAGCCTGGCTTCCTGGCTCAAGTCCAGTTACCTCCTCTCTGCTACATCAGAATTGACACCTGCTCACATTTGTGGCCTCTTTGCACATCCAAATGGCTCCTCATGTGCTTAGAAATGTGTAAATTTTTGTCAGTAATAGCTTTATCATCTGAATTTAATTCAATAAGCATGTACAAAACATTTATTAAGTACCTACTATGTGCAAGATATTTTATGAGGTATCAAGGCATCTGATAATACAAGCAGGGCTAATGGAATTTCCTTTTGTGTTAGTTTCTAATTGAATTATGTCAGCTATTTATGAATAACAGTCCAAAGACAGCCTTTCATTCCAATTCATCATGGGGTTCTGGGGCTTCTCATTTTTCTATTAAATGATAGAAATAATGATGCTCCTGTTTTCTCCCTCCTTATCCTCCAATCTTAAAACATAACATAGAATAATTCAGTAAGCAATTTAGTGCTTTTCTATAAAAGTATGTATTTGTCTTTTTAATTTAAAAATATTTAAAAAATATAAAAATAAAACATTTACATAGAAATAAATGTAAAATCTCCTTATCCCTTCTGGATCATGTGTTTGAGTAACCTGTTCCATGCAGGCCTCTGTGCAGAAGTTCTGAATGAATCTCAGAATTTTTTGTCTCAGCTCATGAGAACTGGCATTTAGTTACAATGTTTCATCCATCACTGAAATAATTAATTGTGACATGTTTCAAATGCCCTAATTTTGTAGAAAGAATACACATCAAAGCCTCACCCAAGATGTCATCACCCAGTATAACAGTATCTGGTTCCCAGCTTGTGGTCAGTGAACACTTGAGTTTCTTTTCTTTTTCCCCCATTATTTTTGGTGCTTGTCTTGACCTATGGGGCAGCCTCCATGAGTCAGGCCAGCAACGTCCAGAAGCCTCCAGGTGTTCACGAACATGCACCTTAAGGTCATGTTTCAGGACCGATTAGAATCAGTGTAAGGCTTTTTCTTTCTCCTGGTTTACAATGAGAGGTGCAGGGAGTGGCCCAGTGTGGGAAAGGTTTGAAAAGAAGTCTATTAAAAAGTTTTATGCCTTTAAAAGAACAGGAAAACAACTAATAAATGTGAAGAAGAGAATGTGAAAGTCCCCTGGGTTACAGATGGCAATAGAACCAGAGCTGCAAATGAGCCCTGAAATCTAAATTGGTTTAGAAATAAAAGAAAATGGCAGTATTCATGCCACTCTACAGTAAGTGCCACTACTTAGTGCTCTAGTTTGGCCTTTTATGTATTTATGTGAGTACATTGGGTGTCCATCTGGATCTTTTAATTTATCCGGTTATATGCTTGGGCGTGTTTTCTGCATAATATCCTTCCTCCCAGGCCTCTGGAAATGCATGAACAAACACTGACTTGGGGGAAAAAGAATTTTTGCTGATTAGAGAACAAAGCAAGAATGTTAAACCCAGCAGGGGATTTCTATTTGCCTGCCGTGGAAAGGCTGAGTGTACACTTTCAGAGCATATGGGCCTTACTTGGTGCTGGAGGTCTGACTCGCCGAACACTCACTAAAGGAATCACAAAGCTCTCGATGGTCACACAGCATTTGATAAATTCAGAAGCCCTGGGATACTGTAAGGACCAACATCTTTTGTCTTCAGATGTGGGGGTCACATTCTCACACACAGCTGTGCAGGCCCATGGAATGCAACCAAAAATAAATGTTACCACTTAAGAAAATTTCAAGAGAAATGTTAGGTAGAGAGAAACACAAGGAGCTTCTAACATCATTTTAATCTTTAGCTCATCCAGAAAATTTATAAAAATGAATGACTTGGTACTAGGAGCAGCTTAGACTATTTGGGAATATCAACTCTGGAGCTAGTCCACCTGTGTCCATCTCTTAGACATAAAACCACTGGCCCTGGCTGAATCACCTGATCCTTCGATGCCTTAATTTCTTTATCTGAAAAATGAGCATGAAAACAATGGTAGCTACTATATATCTTGCAAGTATTAAATAAGTTAATACATGCAAAACACAATAAGCTCAATATGAATACTCTTGTTGTTTGTAAGGCATTTATACTAGCATTTATTGATGACTTTTTAATGTCTTTTTCTCTGGTATTGAAAAAATAGAGGGATAAAAAACATCTGTTTCTTTCTGAAAATGTAAGACAAACTACAAACCTCCAAACCTCAACTGTAGTAGTAGAATTTATCTGGAAGTGAGGCGTTTACTTGAAACAGTCAATAATAAATAAGGCTTCTTTATGTAGTGAAGTACATTCAAAAGAAGATTCTTTTATTCCAAGAGTCTATTTATGTTTTTCCTGGTGCTGCTGCCTTCCATGGCCTTTTTTCTTTTATTGGACTGTATCCATGGACCACGTTTACTACCTGCTGTGAAGGTAGAGATGCGGTCTGTCTTACTCATCTCTCTGCCCCAAAATGAGCATAACACACAGCAGCTACTTCATAAACCTGCTTGGCTGAATAAACAAATTAATATTTCTTCCAAGCTCTTCCCACTTCAAAACTCCCCATCCTACTTATTCATTCATATTCCTAAAAAACACACACTCACACCTGGCTCTCCCTCTATCACCTTAAATGTGTTATATAAATATATTTCTCAAAGTTTAGCTTAAACACAACTCCTCCAAAATACCTTTCCTCATTTCTCTAACTCACTGGTATATCCTTGAACTCACATACACTTTTCTCTGCCATTCTTACTATACTTACGATTTTTCACCTTCATTACAATTATTCATGGAGATAACATTATGTCCTAACAGACCTATATGGTTAGGTAACGATTTGTATCATACACAGTGGCAATTACTAAAAATAATTATTAAAAAACTAAACAAATATATGTGTTTATATGTAGATTTCAGACCACTTCAGGCTGCAATCTGAACTAAACAGGTGTATTATTATAATATTAGAATTGAACTTGTCCCTAACCTCTAATTCTTTCATTTATCCAATAGCAGGTCTTACCTGTTCCATGTAAACTTACTCTGAGAAGCTGCTTGGTAACCTACTGATGAAAACATTTAGTTTTCCAGGCTTTGTGACTCCTTGGGTATTGTTAAACTTAACAGAATGTTAAAAGTGATCTGTAAAGTATTTTTCAAAATATATTTCCTGAGGTGGGTAGGCATTTTCACTGTTTATTAGTCACTGCCATTCTTCTGATTGTGGCCCTGCTCATGGCCCTGTTTTGAACTTATTTGTGGGAATAGGTAGCTTTCCTTAGCAGATTTCTGATAGTAAATTTTCCAAAATATGTTCCATCAACAAACAGAACAAATGCTGGATGGTGAAGTCAGAGGACCCATAAATTCGCTCTTTGAGCCACTATCAATTAGCAACACCTGTTGGGTCAGGAGTATTCCATCAGAAAACAGGACTGCTCTGCCTGTTTCAGGACTGTGAGCCTATCAGCAGCTCTGTGAAAGACGCTGACTAAGTTACCTTCTGCGGGCATTAAATTTGATCAAGTCATTTCCAATTCCTGTTGGAAGCAGGCAGAGTATAAATAAGTTGATTATTGCAATTAGATTGGTTTAGTAAGTTACTGATTATAGCAATGCAGTTTTAAGTTACTTAAGGAAAAACAACTAGATTTCATGGAAGAGGCTATATAATAGGAACATGGATCAAATCTTGATTCTGTCATCAACTAGTTGACTAATTCATTCAATTTCCCCTCTTTGATTAAGTCTCCCCATTTGTAAAATGTAGATAGAAAAAATAACTTTCACTTATAGGATCACTTGTTAAATAGGAACCCTCAGAGGTGACAGCCTCTTTACTCCTCTCAAAGAAATGACACTATTATGTTACTAATAAAGAATTCATAGCTCAGAGAGCTTCGTTGCTGTACTGGCCAGCAGCTGCTATAGGGTGGAGACAGGGTTTAAACCCAGGTCTATTAACCCCCAAATCTTGTCATCCTTCACTCTTCCACAATGTAGCAAATGCTACCTACTTTGATGACCTAGAGCCACAAGGAAGAAATGCACTAGTGGAAGAGGGAGTACGTTATAGACTGCAATGTTTATTTTTATGACAGGTTTAATCATCAATTTTATTCAGAAACAATTAATTGCCTAAAAGGCAAAAAAAAACAACAACAAAAAAACAACAACAACAAAACAACAAAACCAACCACGAAATCCCCCCAAAAATAATAAAACAGAAATCTTTGATTTGTTCACTCCGTCATATTTCTGTCCTCCATACCATGAGGAGGTGGTGGTTAGTCTTCAGCATACAATGTAGTCCCACACCATGTTTTCTTAACCAAATCGAAGGTTTCTATATTGACTTTCTATTGCTGCTGTGACAAATTACTATAAGGTAGTAGCATAAGGAAACACAATTTTTTTTTTAACTTGATAATTCTGGAGGTCAGAAGACAAAAATGGGTCTCACTGGACTACAATCAAAGTGTTGGCAAGGTTGTGTTTCTTTCGGAAGGCCCTAGGGGAGAATCTGTTTCCTTGTTTTTCCAACTTCTAGAGGTCATCCACATTCTTTGGCTCATGGACCCATCCTCCATCTTCAAAGCTGGCCATGTCAAGCCTTGACCACATCTTATTATTCTGATACTGACTCTTCTGCCTCCCTCTTCTACATTTAAGGACACTTGTGACTAAATTGAGCCCATCCAGGAAAATATTATTATTTTAAATTCAGCTGATTAGTAATCTTAATCCTCCCCTTTGTCACGAAATGTAACATATTCACAGGTTCTAGGGATTAGGAGATAAACATCTTTGAGGGGGCGGTCATCATGCTTTCTAAAGGAAAAGCCTGGATCTTAGACTTCATTGATCAACTGTAGAGGACTAACCACATCACTGGATACTGGGGTAGCATGAGACATTGCAGGAGAGGACTCTGGCTAAGAGTGTGGTTCCTGGAGCTACATGCCTGGGTTCAGGTCCCAGCTCTGGTACTTTCTACCAGTGTGACCCTGAGTCAATTACCTCCCTATGCTTCTACTTCCTTGTATGTAAATGAGGGAAATGAGTGTAATAAGAGCAAATACTTATATAGCATTTTCCATGTATCAAGCACTATTTTAAGTTATTTTACATATATTTGTCTTGATCAAAACAACCCTCTAAGATAATTTGTTATTTTTCTCATTTTACAGATGTGGAAGTCAAGAAACTGAAATGTTCAATAACTTGTCCAAGGTCATATATTTAATAAGAGGCAGAGTCAGGGCTTGCACCCAAGTAATAGTGCTTTATAACCTTTACTAGAGCAAACAAAATGCAATCATTGCAAGTATTAAATGAGTTAATATTTGTGTTATGTTTAGAATTGTACCTGAAACACTTAAAAACTTAACTGTTAGTTATTATTATTATTATTATTATACATTAATATTCTAGTTTAAAAACTCAGTTGAATTGATATACTTGGTAAGAAAATGTTAATATTAGATCATCTAGCACTTACCCCTTTTCCATATACACATTCATGTATACTTGTTTGACTTTTCCATTTCAATTCTCAACCTGGTAGTCCAAGTCTCCAAATCACAACTAATTTGGAAATATCTTCCCTGAATCTAAAGTTTTTTTCAGGAAACTACTAGTGCTAGCAAGCTACTTTTCCTATCTCAGTTCTAGCTTGTCTTTAGCTCTATATAAATCCCCACTTCCTAGCCAACATTCCCTTTACTCAATATAGCCCACCCCACTACCTTAAAAACCCCACAGGCTCTCTTCATAATAGATCTCTCTTGTGGCCTGGATAACACTTGCTTTTACCTTTTCATCTTGGAAAACAAAACAAAAGAAAAATAAATAAACAAATGAAAACAACTCAAACACTATCATAGAGCATTGAGTTCACAACTGCAAGACTTTTGTTGAAGGTATGGCAAAAATGTTAGTTGGCTACAGGCTTTGGATTGAGTATTTGCATTTTCATCTGTAAAATTAAGATACGCTTCTATATAACAGATTGTTTAAGGTTCAAATGAGATAATGCAAATAAAATTGATGTGTAAAAGTGACATGCTTTTCATGTTTGAGCAATATTCGTATTAACTCTCTCTCTCTCTCTCACACACACACACACACACACACACACACACACACACACACAAATTGCCAATAGATACTGGCCACGGTTGTACCTAATCAAAGTAAATTATAGTTTTGGGTACAATCTTAAAAACACACTCCATAAACTGGCACCCTTGCTTTTATGACCACCCTCTCTTCTTTCACATGCCACAGTGTAGAGAGACAAAAATAGAATATGTATTTGGACTATAAATTAATCTCTTTGAGCCTTATTTCTTGACCCTTAACAATAATACCTTCTAGTCATGAAGACAAAGTAAGATAATATATATAAAAATGGCTAGTAACTAAGTTTAGGACTTAGTTAAGTGTGTACTAAAATGTCAATTATAATCATCATTATTATTATCATCATCATCAGTATTATGAAGCTGAATTTCCCTAGAATGGAGCCTGACTTTAACTATATTTGCAAATCTTTTGCCATGAGCCACACTTATCTTCAGGCCATTCTGGGATTTGCCTTTTTACTTTTAATTGGGGATCTGAGCCTATAGACTTGACTAACAGAGATGAAATTTCTATTGGCCTCATCAAGGTAAGGTCTATCAAGTACTTTAAAATTCTACTTCTGGGAAATAGCTTTCAATAAGTGCCCCCTAATTTATCACCTTACTCACATCTCAGGTAGGTTCCCCTTATGCTGAAGCCAGTTTTTGTTCAGGAGGAACTACAGATATGCACAATAAGGGTGAACATTAGAAGATTGAGAGGCTTTGTAAAAGAACTTAGAAATCTCTAGTGCTCAGATACAAATGAAAATTTTGACCTGGCCCCTGCCCTTTTGGAGTTTATCATGTTGAATTTGCATTCATTCACTTATTCATTCATGCATCCATTTGTGCCTTTGTTTATTTTAAAAATGAATTTAGCCATCTCTTGGCTCTTAATGAGTCCTATGGGGGGAAAATGAAGATGTTTAGAAAAGAGTGCTTGCTCACTGCTCATAGCTTAGTTGCCACATGAACTGGCCATGATGCAATCACACTGAGTAACCTTTGTTTATTCAGTGGAATAGGATGGTACAGTAAGAAGATATAGCCCCATCAAAGCTCTTCATAGATTTCTCTGCAAGATAATTTATTCATCTATTTCTTCAGTGGTGAAATGAACAATTATTGGACACCTACTATATGCTGGCATTATGCTGCTGATCTTTGGCAGTACAGGTGGTCTGGAAGAGACCAGATCCCATCCTGCTCTTGTGGAGCAAATGTTCTCAATAAAAGGAAATGGATAATAGTGAAATTTATGCTCATGAACAGCTAAAATTTGACAAATGAGTAAGAAAAGGAAGGGACGTGCATTCATGACAGAAGACATAGACTAGGCAAGCATCCAGGAAAAGAGGGAGCTTAATGAGTAAAATGGAAATATGCTGTGACATCAGGATAAAGAGGAATGTAGGTGAGAGGCCATACCGAGAATTGTTGGTCACATTAAGGAGTTTTGTTTTTATCTTACCAGACATAGGATGCATTGAGGGGTGTAATTCAGTGGGTACTCTGATTGGATTCGAGTTTTTGAAAATATGCTGACTGTAGTATAGAGAAGCAATTGGAGCAGGGTCAGATTGGAACTCAGAGAACAAGTAGGCAATATTGGAGCAGTCTAAAGAAGGGATGGTGATAATTTTGACAAGAATAGTCATAATGGAAATGGAAACAAGTGGGTGAGGTAGAGAGATATCTGAGAGATAAAGTCAATAGGATTTAATAATGGACTATGTATTGGGAATGAGAGGAGAGATATAAGTGGTGATTCATATTTATTATTTAGTTCATTTGAGACAGAATTGAGATAAATCTGGACAGAGAATTTTGTTTTCCATGTTCTTAGTCACTCCTTCCTGCTTTTTGTTTCCATGTAGTGGCACTTTTTCCTTTAGTTTCCCTTAGTCTCTAACATCTGGAATTCTGCAGCTTACACACACACACACACACACACACACACACACACACAGAATGCATATGCTCACACACAGATGCATGCACAAACACACTCAAACATTTTCTCAGGATTTGGTAGTCTTTTATACTCACTTGTAAAATACTGTGATAAGAATTAATGCCTTGCTCTTCCTAATGCTATTTGCTTTTCAAGAGGGAATGAGTTTGTTATTGTGTTGTTGTGTGTGTATATTATGATGTTCTCAAAGATACTTTATTCATAGATCAGTGGATTTAAATCAGGAAAAATCTTGCCACCCAGGGGATATCTGGAAATATCTGGGACATTTTTGATTATCACAACTACAGGGCAGTGGCCACTGGCATCTAGTCAATAAAGGCAAGAAATCCTGGTAAACATCCTACAGTGCACAGGGCAACTTCCCACAATGAAGGATTATCTGTCCCAAATGTCAAGAGTAGCAGGGTTGAAAAATCTAGCCCTACCTGTCAACTCCTCATAAAGCTGGCCAAACTAAAGCAATAATGTGGGAGCTACCTCTAACCTCCTACATATCCCTTCTGTATTTAAAAAAAAAACAAAAAAACAAAAAAGAAGAAAATCCAGAACGAAAAATTTGGCATATCAAGATGCTATTCTTGATTTTCCAAAGTTAATCAAAGTGGGAGAAGGGTAGTGGGACAAGGAATCAGTAATTATAGCATTTATGAATTGGAAGCAAGAGCAAAGCCAGCCAGAGAACAGTATAATTTGGTGTCTAATCAGCTAGCTGATTGAATTTTCCATGAGATTGGGTTTGAGGCCCAAATGGATTACAGTGGTGATTGTGGGCATAGCCTCAAACACTATCAGTCATGTATGAGGCTGGGTTGGTAGGCAGATTTCAAATATTTAAAAGCTTCTTTAATTAATTCAATGAATTATAACAATCGAGGCAGGGTATAAACCTGTTTTACACAAGGGAACTCCAAGAAAAACCTGGCAGATGATTCCCATCTCATCCTGTTGTGTTTGTGGATTGCAGCACATATGGTCCTGCACCAGGGGTTGTAGAGCAGCGGACAGTTCTAACACCATATGTGTGGAAATCCTGTGCCTTGCAGAGAGCAAAGGAGCAGAAAAAGCTTGTCCTTGAATCCTGGACCTTTATGGCCATTTTCTTTCTGGCTTCCTATCAGATTTTGTCCTCTCCATATGGTATTTTTTAACATATTGCATTTCATCTTTAATGGAGTTTTCTTGGGGATTTTAATTGCTTATTTCCAATACTAATTTCCATTCCTGTGAATACAGAGAAAGTGGATTTGCTTCTCTTTCAATAATACAAAAGGAAAACAATTATGAAAACTACTCAGCATAAATAGTATTTAGTTTTCCGATGAAAGGTCTGTACTGTGTCAAATCTATGCACCTGCATACATATGCGTATCTTTAAAATTCTGTATCTAGATTTCCGGGTCTTTGCTGGAAGGAAATGCCCCCTTTAAATTCACTAAGATACTGTGATTATTTATCTAGTAGTTGTGGACCTATGGATTTGGAAGGGGCAATTTTCTATCATTAGAAAACTTTATTCTTTCTGTTCACATTAAGCTGAAATAGTTAAGGATGACGTAAAATTAAGATGCTCAGAGAGTGCACTTTTTAGGAGATACAACATTGAAATGTTTTTAAAGATTTGTCCATAATACTACATAAAGTAAAAGAAAGAGACCTGATGATTTAAAGTGATTGTTCATTGAAAGCACTTCTTTACAAATACTGTCAACTCCACTGAACCTTCCCTTTAGACCTAATCAGCCCCTCAAATCACACAATAGTTAACTCCAGATGCCCTGTAATTTTCATGGCCTCTAACTTGAGTTGATCCTCTTGGCAGTTTCTCCTGTTCCCTTTAGTGGCCATCTCAAGCCTGCAGCAGTTGTCTCAAACCCCTTGCATTCTGATGATAAGATGATGAGCTCAGCTCTTATTACTTTGAAGAACTGAGGCTATCCACATACAGCTTTTTTTGTTGTTTGTTGTTGTTGTTTTAGTTTTAGTTTTTGGCTTTCCCATCTACACATGTGCTTGCTTTTGTAATCAAGCTCTCTCTCCTGTAGCCACAGATAATGAGATGGCTGTTCAGGGCCAGGCCCTTGAACTGATTTATTCCCACTTCCTCTGGAGCGGGCTGTGTTCCATCAATGAGCATCTCTCCATCTACGCATTTACTTGTTCATCAATCTGGCTCTTTTCTCGCAGCCTATAAACATGCGCAGGTATCCCCCATACTAAAAAATATAATCTCCCCTTTAACCTGAGTCTTCCTCTCCCCTTCCCTTCTCAACCAGGGCTTTTGTGGGAAGATTGTTATAGTCTCCATTCCCTCTCTTCCCGCTCTTTCTTCAACTCTCAGCAGTCTGGGTTTTCTTCCATCATTGCATTTTGCTGTGGTTGCTAAGGCTGCTGATGGCCTCCTTATTGCTAAACACCATAGATCTATGCAAGTGATTATCTTTCTTAAATTCTCTGCTGCACCGGCATGGTTGACCCCTCATTCCTTTTAGTTCCTTCTTTCGCCTTGGCTTCTCTGATACTTTGAGTTCCTTTGACTTCCCTTCGACCTCTCTGACTTCCAGTCTTTTTGTGTGTGTGTGTGTGTGTGTGTGTGAATTCCTCCCCCTTTGCCTTTGAATCAGTGATCTTTTTCTATTCAGGCTCTATTTGGTCAGTTTTATTGAAGTTTTTGTAGAACACCATTAGAATTTGTCTACTGATGAGACCCACAATTTTGTCTTAAATCCCCATACCTCCTTTGAACTTAAAACTCACAGAGTCTTTTGCACATCCCCTTTTTGAAGCCCCACTGGCTCTTCAAACATAGTATAATCAAATATTAATTCATGATTGCATCAAGGCTCTATCCCTCACAAACTTACTACCCCCTATACTCTGATTTCAACTAATCGAGCTGAAATTATCTCAGCATCCAAGCTGGGTGCCTGGAAGTCAATTTAGATTCTCTTTTCCTTCTCTACACATCTGATCATTAAATTCTTATTTTACCTTGCAAACATTTCTTGACTGTGACACCTGCCCCCTTCATACTACCACTGTTCCCAAGGTTCCCATTTCAATCATGGCTCTTGGAGACTACTATAATGCTTCTACAACTGTCTTCTGCCCCTAGTTTTACCTCCACAGATCCATTCTTCACTCTGCAGCCAAAGTAATCTGTGTAATATGGATATCTAACTAGGGAGTCTTCATCCTTCATTGACTCCCCACTATCTACAGAATGAAGTCAAAGCATCTGAACATGCCCCATGGACCCTCCCATGACCTGGCTCCCACAGGTCTCTTCAGGACTTCTTTCTACCATTTTTCAATTTATAGTTTCTGTCTCTATACGTGCTGTTTTTCACACCTCTTCACCTATCCCTTCTTTTAGGGTCACCATTATCACTTTTCCTCTTTTAACTGACTAAAACCCATTTTTCAAACTCCAACTCAGGTCTTGTGATAGTTAACTTTATGTGTCAACCTGGCTTGGTGAATGGTATCCAGATATTTGATCGAACAATATTCTAAGTGTTTCTAGGAGATTTTTTTAAGATGAGATTACTATTTAAATCAGTAGATTTTGAGAAGATAACTAATGTGGGTAAGGACCTATCTAATCAGTTGAAGACCTTAATTTTTTAAAAAAAGACTGACCTCCCTGGAGGAATAGGAAATTCCACAGTAGACAACCTTTGAATTCATTTCAAACTACAACATTTTCCTGGCCTTGCCAGCCTCTAAAATCAATCTCTCTCTCTCCCTCTCTCCCCCCCTCCACCCCAACTAAAATTTCACGTAACTGTATTTTCCCCTTTTATCTCATTGGCCTAATTCATTTTCATTATGGAATTTACCAAGTCAGAAGTAAATTAATTTATTTATTCATTTACATCTTTATTTTTCTCCCTTTGGATATAAACTCTATGAAGCCAGTGTCCTTATTCTCTGCTGCATCTCAAATAGCTAGCACATAGTAAATATCAAAACCCATTTTGAATGAATGCACTATGGACTCATGTGTTCATAACTCTACAATGCTAGTGGGAGTGATTACATAAACACAACTCTTACTATTAAATATACTGCAAACTACTTGGAATGGTGAGGTCAATACTGATGATTATCAGGGCTGGGGACTTCAGTGGAAAACCAAATCTATGAGGCTGGAGACATCAGGCAGGAAGCAAGACCTTATATTGGCCTTATTCAATGGGTGTAATTTTGATGAGCATAGAAAAGAGTGAGAGAAGACAGGAAGACCAACGTAAAGGATAAATTAACATGAGACTGAAAACAAAATGATTCTTACTATGTAGGTTATAAGCACTAGAAATTGGCAAAAAAAACCCAAAACAAAACAAAACCCAAAATTAACCTGGCTAAGAAAGTAAGGCAGGTAGTTAAAAATAAAATGTTTAAAGTTTGGCTTGGTAGCCAAGTGGGAGTCATTGAATATTTTTGAGAAGAGAGACCTAAAAAAATCAACCTGATGGTGTTGGGCAGCATGGGTTGAAATAAAAAATCTGGAGGAAGGTAAAACTGGCTTATCTCCCTGTAGTAAGTATGTCCTTGTATCAGTTTATTGTTACTTCTTCTCATCATGGCTCACCGCATTTTGGGGATCTCCCGACAGGCCTGCTTCACCTAGATCGGAGCTCAGCAGTCTTGTTAGGTGGATGAAGTATATTCAGCAACTTGTCTCTCTTCTCTGCCTTCTTCCCTCTGCTTCTAGTTGCCAGGAACTTCATATTCACCCAGGGTGAGTTGGAGTCCAAACCCAAATCTCTCACCACTCATTTGCTATGTAATGTTGTAAGTGTTAGGAATTTCTTGACATTTTATTGCCAAATATGATATCAACTCACAATTAAGGATACTCAGTGCTTTGTGTTGTACCTCTTTCTGGGAACAAGCATTCCCTTATTTAGGGGGTTTGGAGAATCCAAGTATAATAATCTACCAGTTCAGACTACAGTCAGGCTCATTGTCAGAGTAGCTGTGACTTTAAGACCAAATTCTCATAGCCTAGCTTCTGCCTTTTTTTCTTGTGGTGCCCTGGGTCTAACAATATCTATGTGTCCATAAGTGTCTTAAAATATTAATGTTAATATCATAAGTGTCTTAAAATATTTAAAATATTTAATATGAAAACAAACTGCTCAACTTTGAATTGGCAAGAAATTATTGGATCCATTATGAGCTATTCTGAAATGGCTAGAACACACAAAGCCCATGTATAACTAAATGATCAAAACACAAAAAAACCATTTGAAATCAAAAGTACTTTTCAATAGCATAAATAAGCTGTAACCCAAAGGAACTAGCCAGAAATCTTTGCTCTTGTTAAGAGAGGCTTTTACAGAATACTGGCTTGTTAACTTAAAACAGTTTGATCCAGTTTTTACTTAGTCATATTCCTTCTCTCCACATGAGTCAATATTTTAGATATATCTGTTTAAATAAAATATATTGTTAAAGGTGATTTCATTTCTTTATCTTTGCTTCTTTTTGATGGGACTACTAGAAAAATTTAACATACATCTGTGAGTTTCATTGTGTTCCTGTTGGGCAGGCTGGTTTGCAATGTCCTGTCACTGCTCACTCATTAGAAGTGTCTCTCACCATCTAGTCAACACCTGTTCTCCCAACGGGCCCAGGACACTTTCCCATGCACATGCATCAGGAATGTAACTGCCATTCTTTAATTCAAGGGCTAACCTACCTGTTCTAAACAAACAAACAACAAACAAACAAAAACATCTATCATTAAATTCTCTTGCTTTTTCTTTAAAATATTTCCAAGATCTGATCTTTTCTCTCTTCCATTAGATTTCTGTACTATTTGCCTCACCAAACTCCCCACCTCTAATATTTATCTTATACCTCTGTCTTATAAACATCTCTTAAAATGGAAATATAAAAGCATGTAAATTTAATATCACAGGCAATTTATGACTCTCCATGATACCCAGTCCCTGCTTGAAACACCTTTTTTTTTCCCTTCATATTTCTTCAACTGACATGGTCATTACTACATGCTGGGCACTGCTCTAAACCCTTTTTCCAACATCAATTCATTCAATCATTATAGCTCCCCTATGAGGCTCATGCTACTACTGTATCCATTTCACTATTAGGAAAACAGCACAAAAAAGTTGTCACTTGTCCAAGATCATACAACTTCTAGGTGACAGAGCAAGGATTTGAACTAGGCAATCTCTTCATTCCTTATTCATCCTTTTGTGGGAGAGGTCATCCGCCTCTCCAGCCTATCAACCAAGGCTTTGCCCTACCCGGGCAAGGATGAGCAGAAGCAACGTCTCGGCCGTTTCCAGGCTTTCCCTTGCTTTTATGATTCCTCTATCCCCTGCCTCATTGGACAGGGTCTCTCCTTCTCATTTCTAAGATAACAATAATTTAATCCAAATTAATTCAAGTTTTGGCACTAATCACTCTGAATAATGCAATTCTTTATGTTTGTTAACAGTTTTCAGTTTACAAAGTACTTAAAGATACAGTCCTAAATTACCAATGCGTTGATGGGAGAAAATGTGTTCATTTTGATTCTGATGTTTTGCAGAAATGGACTCATCTCAAAGAAGTGGTTTTGATGGTGGGACTTCAGGCCTTGTGATAGATCCGAGGAGAGCACTGATACCACGGGAGACAGTGCTTTTTCTTGTACTTTCCTTATATTTCTATATTTTTTCATTCATACATACATATCCTATTTTGCTCACAAAGGATTTGAAACAGCTTCCAAAAATAAATACAATCTCACATGATCCAATAAATAGATGAGGAAATTGTAGCTGTTATGCATGTGCTCTCCAGTTGCCTAGCATGGCCACGGCAGCCTGGAGAACAGGACAGGAGGCACGCTCCAGGAACACACTCTTCTTCTCTAGTTAGGGCTTTGCCCCAGTCACCTTAAGGAGCAGAACTGCAGCTAAGGTGGGTAGTGAGTAACCCTGACTCATTTTATTTATTTTCTGATTTTTTTCCCCAGTTTTACTGAGACATAATTGACACATAAGATTGCATTAGTCCAAAGCACACATCATAATTTGTTATATGTATATATTGTAAAAGGATCACCTCAATAAGTCTAATTAACATCAGTCACCTCACATTGCTAAATGCTTTTTCTTGTGGTGAGAACTTTTATGATTTACTCTCTTAGCAATTTTCAAAATTACAATACACTATTGTTAACCATTTTCACCACGCTGCACATTATATCCCTAGAACTTACCTATCTTATCACTGAAAGTCTTTACCTTTTGACCACTTTCACATTTTTTCCTCCATCCATCATCCCCCACCTCTAACAGCCACCAATTTGTCTCTGTATCTATAAGTTTTGGCTTTTTAGGCTACACATATAAGTGAGATCATACAGTATTTGTCTTTCTCTGTTTAGTATCACTTAGCATAATGTTCTCAAGCTCTATCCATATCACAAATACCAGGGTTTTCTTCTTTTTTTATAGTTGAATAATATTGTATTGTGTACATATGCAACATTATCCATTCATCCATTAACAGACACTTAGGTTGTTTCCACGTCTTGGCTATTATAAATAATGCTGCAATGAATATGGGATGCACACATCTTTTCAAGATAGTGTTTTTTGTTTGCTTTGGATATATATGCAGAAATGGAAATTCTAAACCATATTGTAGTTCTATTTTTAATTTTTTGAAGAAGCTCTAAACTGTCACTGTTTTCCACATTAGCTGCATCAATTTATATTCCCATCTGACTCCTTTTAAAGATGAGCCCAGAGACCAGCACGATCAGCTGACCGGAGCTTCCTTTTCTCTGGGCCCTTTTCAGATTCCTACTTGGCCTTCCAGACAGAGCACCTTTTGAACAGAAGGCATTTTTAGTCCTTGACTCACCACACCAAGTTCTTGGAAGGAAAGACAGAAAACAGGAAATAAAAGTGGTGTCTCCCTTTCTGTTTTGTCTTTAATTTGGTTAGTCCTTTCACTAAAATCTCTACCTCCTCCCACAATGTAGTAGCATACTTTAGTTAAGCTGAGAATTCCATTTTGATTTTGAAGTATTGATTTTGAATCCCCTTCCCTGGGGATGAAATAAAGCCTTTAGAGTCTCTGGAATTGAAGTTGTTGGGGACATAGCAGAGACCAACTGAGTTGATGAGGGAAAAGATTACAAGTAGGAAACAAGGACAATGGGAAGAATATCAAATGAAGCCACATGGGTGATGAACAAACAGAAACACATACTTTAAGATATTGTAAAATTGCTAGAAATGTTCTACAAATTTGGTTCTGAGCTTCCTAGCAGTCAAAGCAAATAGAAAAACAACCATTTATAAAGTCAAAATGTCCATATTATAAAGTCAACACCTTTACTCAGGAAAAAAAAATTATAGCTTTTCTTGGAATTGAGACAATTAAAGAGATTTTATCCCTAGATTCTCATTAACATGCACTGTATGCTACAGAGCACAGTGTTCTCAGCAATATTCCTTTATTAAGTTTCCTAAAACTGGCAGATCTAAAAGGGCTATTTTCACTAATAATGCGCTATACAGTATACTGAACATATTTCCATAACTAATAAATTATTGGACTCACTTGTGAGATTTGGGTTTTGTACTTTATTTTTAATAACTTTTATCAGATATAAGTACTTAATGTGGATAATTTAGGTGCCCCTTCCAAGAGCTCTTATTCACTGATGAAGTTTCCCTTACTAAGGGTCCTTCCATCCATGGGAACTTAATTTTGTAATCTAAGCACAGCAGATTAGGCTAAGGCAAGTTCCTGACGCAAGGGAAACCTGTTGGTAGAATCTGAGCTAATCAGGTTCTCCCCACTGAGAAATTTAAGAAACACAAATCTTGCTATAGCAGTTTACTCTATAGATACTGGTTGAAAGGATAGTATGCCAGCCAGCCACAGCCACACAAAAGTTGTAGAGAAGTAGAACCCTTGATCTTTGAGGAGGAAGTCAACTCCTGTACACCCTTGCTGTATTGCCTGTGAGTATCTCTGAAAAGCAGGAAAACACATTCTCCATTCCTTATGTCCTCCAACCTATCATTTCCCCAGCTTCCATGCTTTCAGACACATCCTTCCTTGGACATTGTCACACGAAAACAGCAATGTCATTGCCTAGGTGAGGGCAGGGATAAGGAGGCAGATTCTCAGGTAAACCAGTAAACTGGTAGACTGAGGTGATTATCATACTGGTGGTGAGAGAGGAGGGCCTGATGTTCCCACTGTTAAACTTATTTATTTATGACAAGTCACATAACAACTTTGAAATGAAATCTTTAAGAGGACCTCATGCACTGCGGGAAACAATGCTCCAAGCTCCAAAAGTTAGAGACTGACACTCAACTCATCAGGAAACAGGATGTCAAGCATTAACTTGAGCTCTTGCAGATTAAGATGGCAGTTTGTTACAGCAGGAGACCCGGAGAAATCAATACTGCAACAGTTACCTCTACAGTGTGAAAACACCAGCCAGCAAAGTGCCTTTGAGATCCCATTTCATGCTACAGAACGGCAGCTCCATTCCCTAAAGGACAAACACTTCAGTTCCTGCTGCTTAGATCTGCAAAACACAAGTATGCTTTCAAAAGAGCCTTCAAGGCCCTCCTTGATATCCTGCTGGACGGCTAGGAAGTAACTGGCTTGGGAAGGGGATTTCTGTCCAGAGTGAGAGCTTACCCTTAAGGAAGCAGAGTCTGAGTTGGCCAAGACAACTGAGGCAGACAGAGATACTGTCCAGTCTCCGCACACCCCTCTCCATCCATCTGCAGGCCATACCGCCTTCTTGGCAAGGGGCTAAATCCTCTCAGGCACTTCCTTGAGCTGGTGAGCTTTAAGGATGGCTGCAACATACTGGAGAGTGTCTTGTGCCTGGGATGGAGGACCCTCAGGGCCACAAAGGTCCAAACTGCCCTCTCTGCCACATGTCCAGGGCACCCCTTTGATCACACATCTAAACAGCCCCAAACACAGCAACAAGAGTAAAATGGGCAAATATTTGAAAGTCAGGAGGAAACAAGTTTGGATAATCAGCCAAGAGGATCTTCTGGGCCTGAATAATGGAAGACAGAATAATTTAAATACATTGTTGGAATGGAGAGAAGTATTAGCTAAGTGACACACCACATTACTCTTTTTAGACAAAAGGATATGTCTTGTGGAGAAAGATAATTTAGTTCAAGTGATAAAGGATTTTGGTTGTTAATGGAATCAAGAAGGAAGTGGGGTGTGGGGAAAGAGAAGAGAAGGGTCAAGTCAAGTAACATGCACGGAGGTCCCATGGACAAAGTCAAAGTGGGAAAGGATTGAGGAGGGAGAGGGGGTCAGGGGAAAGTGGTGATGGGAAAATGTAGACAAACAAATTTGAACAATAAAAAAAATTTTTTTAAAAATTTTTGGAGACTGGTTCTTAAAGGTAGCCAGTCTCCAAACTAAGATTCCAAAAGATTTGTTTTGGTTTGTGCAAAGCTATGGCAATAAAATGCCTTGAAAAGAGCTTTGTCTTTTGTGATATCAAAGCTTCAAGAGAAACATCAAAACGGAGTTACTAGATAGACATGTGTCATTTGGGACTGGTAGTTACAGTTTGTAGTTCTGTAAGAAATTTAGGGACCAATAGTTTCATGATAAGATCATAACCAAACATTCAAAAACAGAAAAAAAGCAGACCCCATATCCAAGAAAGCCTAGAAATGACAATATCAAAAGAAAGTAAACTGAATGCTCTAGTTGTGGTTAGAGAGAAAGTGTGATGTAGAGAGAAAAGCCTGTGCTAGTTGTACGCTGCAGCTAGTTTAGACTGACTCTTGTCCTGATCACCTATAAACCAGATGACCTTGAGCACGTTACTTAGATCCCCTAGCTACCAGCTACACTTTTGTAAATAAGGATAGTGATATATTCTACAGAGAATATATCTATATAGATTAATTCTATATAGATTAAATGAGATCAAGGATATAAAACTTTTTATAAAAGGCATTTAGTACATGTTTATTTCCCCATTTTGATTTTGGTTCGATAAGGTTAAGATGCATGGAACATCAGAGATTGTAGAATCAAAAGGAATATTAAAGACTTCTCTAGAGAGGCCAACCATTCTGTATTAACCAGTTCTCCCTCGTATTCCCCCTGAGGGAAAAAGCTCCTTTTACAAACACTGAGAAGGTGGTCCTTTGTTTTGTGTGGAACTGCAATGAGATGACAAGGGCATGGAAAGGCCATCTCCCAAAGTTTTCATTGATGCTTCCTGAGATATTATTCCTGTTTGGTGGCTTTAATTTGTAGCACATCTATTCTCTGTACTTTTTCTGGGAGTATCTTCTCCCTAAGCCTGGTTCTATCTCCCACTAGGGCTGGAGTTTGCAGGTGTCTCCACTCAGCCAGGGCTGAGAGCCCGTAGGAGCTAGATAAATTCTTCTTTCTAAAGATGACATAAAGGAAAAATGTTACCTAGCTAATAACAAATATCCTATTAATATTAAGTAAAATATTTTTAAATCTCAAAATACTCAGATATACAGAAATTAAATATATATGTGTGTATATATGTATATTTATATAGACTATAACCCTCTAAGGTTATTTTTTGACCCACTTATAGATTACCACCTACAATTAAAAATACACCATTAATTTTGTCTAGTCAGTAGAGGAAGTGCTTCCTGAGCAAGTTAGACAGAAAAAAAGCCACTCCTTTGAGGCAGGTGCTACCTTGTCCTGAGGATGTTTCGTTACTTCTCTGTCCTCAAGCACCAACCCTCTTCATACTTTTTCTCAGACGCTGGATCAGAGGAGAAATGCTTTGTAAGTCCAAGACTTTTAGGATTTCCAGAATCTGCTGTAGCTACTCCCAGTCCCATAGGATTTGGAGCTAGGCCATGCTAAAATACGAACAATATGTTGCTGAGCAAAGGGAAAGCTATGGAAACTAAGGGATTTTCCAGAAGGCCAAAATTTGCACTGTGGTGAGAGGACAGCCCAGCAAAGCCACCACGCAGCCAAGACCACAAGAGGGTACCATTCAAGGCATTGAGCTCATGAAGAAGCTGAGTGGGCTCCCTCTTGCCCAGTAGGTGGGTTGGTTGCAGCAGTCACGGAAGGAAACTGTGGCCCACCTCACTAACCAGCTGAGTCATGTGCTTACTGAGGATGACCAAAGAGGATTTGAGGGCTTTAAGGCATTTCCATATATTGATAAAATTCCACTAGATCTTCCTATCCTATCTGGGCTATCCTATCATATCCACAAGCTTTTAATTAGCCAACCCCATTCACTTAATCTCAGAGAAGTGATCATCATTCCAAGAATGTCCAAAATTATGAGAAAATGACTGTCAAAAAATGAAATTGTGATTTGAAAGAACTGTACTGTGCCCTCCTCTTTATTAGAAGTTTCTGTAATATCACTCTTTTATCCCCACAGGGCGTCCTCGATCAATTACATGAACTTACTTCTCAATAGTAAGAACTCCATACCTTTGGGATTCTCATCTCCCAGACCATTGTTTAGTCTCCACTAGGATGTCTGCCTTATGGCGTTGATATGGACTGAATGTTTGTGTGCTCTGCAAATTCATATGCTGAAATTTAATCCCCTGTGTGAGAGTATGCAGTGTTGAGTCCTTTGGGAGTTAATTAGGTAATGAGGGGGAAGCACCTGTAAATGAATTCAAGCCCTTTTTAAGAGGCCAGAGAGCTACCTTACTCTCTTTCTTCCATGTGAAGATACTAGAAGTTGGTAGTTCACAATTCGAAAGAGGGCCTTTGAACCTGACCATGCTGACACTCTCATCTCAGATTTCCAGCCTCAATAACTCTGAAAAATGTTTCTATTACTCATAGATTGCCCATCTATGGTAGTTTGTTAAAGCAGCCTAAACTAAGACAGGGGTTCATGTTGTATAGCTGAGAGTCCATAGGATCCTGAAAAATCATCCTATAAATCCTAAGGATAAACTTCCTAGTAATGCTGCTTGGTAAGCTTCTTAAAAGATAGCCTCATTCTCTTTCAAGTCCTAACAGAACCATTCTTCATGATCAAACCAAAGCTAGACCCACAGTCTGGGGACAAGTTTGCTCACACCTTCCTATGGTCTCTCTTACTGGCATGTTTTATTTTCTCTAACTTAATTCCCAGAAGATTACACTAACTCAAACTTCTGGGATTCTCCAAGGACAGATGATGCTATGCAGGATGTCTCTCCTCTGTGCACTATTTTAGTAAGGATTAACAAAAAATACATCTCATGGACCTAGTAGAATTCTCTCCAATTATGGTATTTTGCTGTGTATTATGCTCACTTTTTTGCCCAAATTTTTGAGGGAAAAATAAGGGTACACTTTATACATGGGTAATATTAATTCCATATCTATATAAATGTTTTTAATTCTTTTATTTATGCTTATGCATTAAGAGTGTAACTCTAGAAAGCAATAATGATATCCACATGCAAAATAATACCCTGGAATACCATAATCAGTTTCATTTCTAAATATAAATAAAAACTGAATTAAAAAATTAAAATGAAAGATTTCTTTTTTCCTGAAACTTTGGGTCAAAAACACAGATGCTCATTATACATGGTGAAATACAGCATGTCTTAAAATATACATTTTAATTCTTATTTTCTGTATTTAAAAAATAGAGATACACAGGTAATTTTTTAAAACTCTAAAATAATTACCATCATCAGAGTTCAGTGCAAAAGATATGCTTTCTAATCCTCATGTTTTAATCATATCACATGAATTCTAGTCAAATTGATCTTTTTTTCTCTTCGTTAAGGATATTCTCTCCCACTTCTCTGCTATTATGGGCCCTGTTCCTTCTACCCAGAATGCACTCAATGTCTCCTTTTTTCTACTAATTGCTGGATACTTCTGTGATGTCTCACTGGATTGTAAACAACTACTATATACAAGACACATGACAGATAGAGGGTTCTTAAAAATATTTCTTGTATGGATGAATGAAAAAAATTAATAAGTGGTTATAAAAAATTTTACAAGGTATTTCTCAGCTTTTGGCCAATTTTTTAGAATCATTATGAAATTTACTACTGTAATAAATTAGCGCAGTGAATGACTTTTTTGAACCTAAAGATTTATGTCTTTCTTTAACTCTGGAAAACTCTCAGTATATTATCTCTTGTAACAATTTCTGTCCCTCATTTTGATATTCTCTCATCTGACACATCAATTATGCATATGTTGGAACTTCTCGCTCAGTCTATCCTCTATAACTTTATTTTTATTTTCTTTATGTTTCTAGAATATGGAAATTCAATTGATTTTTCTGTATTGATCTTGTATTTAGCAACCTTGATAAACTCATTTTTAATTTCAGTAATTCTTTTGATTTTACATATATCATAATATTATTTATGAACAGTGGCAGCTTACTTCTTCCTTTCTGGTCCTAATACCTTTTCTTCTTTGTGCCTTGTCTTCCTTAGAATGTCCAGTGCATTGTTGAATGGTGGTGGTAAAAGACATCTTTGCCTGCTTCCCGATCTCAAAATGAAAGCTTTTCACATTTCACCATTAAGTGAGGTGTTTACTGCATATTCTTTGTCACTACACTTTATCAAATTCTATTTCTAGTTTGCTAAGTTTTTTAAAAAGTATAAACGGATGTTTTCCCCAGAGGATTAACTACAAAAAAAATGTCATGTAGTGGAAAAAAAGTAATGGAAGTAGTGACATTTATTGGTGTTTATTTTGAGTCAGGTATTACTCCAAGTATTTTACTTATATTAAATAATTTATTGGTCATAAAAACTATTGAGGTAGATTATATTGGTATATACATTTTACAGATTAAAAAAATTAAAAAAGAAAACCAAAACCCTGAGGCCCAGAGAAGTTAAATAAATACCTTGGACATGATCACACAACTTGTAAATTGAGGAGCTGGGATTTGAATCCAGGAATCTCTATCTTTAGAACCTATATGAAACATTGCCACTTCCATAACCTTCCTACATAGTACTAATATATGAGATAAGATATATTGAACTCTGGACATAGAAACAAGGGAAAGTAGGTGCTCAATAACGTCCAGGTTCTTCTGCTCATTGACTATTCTCTGAGTCATCAAAAAAAGATCTTGTATTCCAAAGTATAAGGATAATTTGAATTCGTTCTACTTCAACATTTTTCATCTCTTGGACTGTGAGAAAAGATGTCACCATGAACTTACTTCAACTAAGCAAATAATCTGAGTTTTCTAAAAATTCCCAACTCAGAGAGACAGAGATCCTGACTACACACTATCGCCCCTTCTTTCCCCACTTCACTCTGAGAGTGGCAGCTAGGAGACGTGTCACTCCAGTTAAATTACTGTAAGTTATTTTATTTTCAGAACTTGCCTTTCAGCTGAGTGTAGCATGATCATATGAATAATATTTAAATGGTAATATATCAAGCAAGTTTCCAATATCCAATTAAAATTGGCCAAAACATCCAACTATTTTCTTCTTAAGCACTTTCCTTGCTCTTTTATTACATACATGTACAATATCAAATACTATGTTTATCTAGTTTTCTTTTTTACATTCTTATGACTATTTGTTTGCTTACAGTCTACATTGTTACACATTGTTTTGTAAATATTTATTTCCATGTCTGCCTTTACCAAGGGAGTATGTATACTTTGATGAAGGTCACTATGTCATGTTTATCTTTATAACTCTACCACCTAGCAAAAAACATGAGGCTAGAAATGGCTAAATAAATGTTAGTTGAACGAGTGAATAGATAGATGAAAGAAACTCACCAATTAGAGCTCCATTTTGAGTCCTCCATTGACAGCCTTCATTTCTGTTGCCCAGTTCACTATGGCCATGAACACACATCCCTTTGTCTTTCTGCCTCAGAAATATTATACCTTTCCTTCAAGCTAGTATGTTAAAATTGCTTCCCAGATGATTGACAGTTTACTTTTTGTTCTACTGGTTTACTAGACGTGACCCTCTGTGGTCTTTTACACATGTTCCCAGTCTTCTTTCTTTGCTTTTATTTGCTTTCTGATTTGCATTTAGCAAGTGAATGAAGGAAAGGAACTGGTTCAAGGGGGTTCAGCCTCCAATGCATTAGTCACAGGGCTGCCAGAAATAAGAGGCCATGCCTCAATACAGTCCTCTGCAAATAAGCATCTAAATACAACAGAAGTCCATGCTTACATAAGTTTAAGCCTTTAAGTCAAAACAACATGGAACTGACATTGGTTTTTGTCTATTCAGCTTCCAACAAAAAGTCTGAGGTTGAACTGCAGCTGGTTGATCATTTTGGCTCAATATCCAAGCCCTGGCTTTGGGGCCTGGGTGGATAGAGGGCATCCAGAAAACAATCCTACCTGCTGTCCCTTCAACCTAACAATATATTTTTGTGATTAAACGCTTTTGTGGTTTGTTTTGCATGCAGCCATGATGGGGGGTGGCCTGGGTGCGCATGCTTAGTTGAAATATGGATGTTTTCCTTCACTCAGCTTGAATGCAGAAAACAGCTCTCTGAATCGCCTCGGGATACTTTTCAAAATCCCTGTGATATCACCCAGTTGGAATTATGTGCTCTCATTTTCTAAATTCTGCAAAGAAAATTGTTGAATTCTCTGTGACATTTGCCATAACTCTGAAAATTTATGCTGTTTTTTCCCCTTCTCCCATCCCTAGCCCCCTTTCAAAAGCATACATCCTCCTGGCTCCATCTCCTTGAGTGTTAAATGCTTTTAGAAATCATTCATTTTTATTATCAGCCATCTTGCTCTGTTTTATTTGCCATGGAATTATTCCATAGTCTAGTCTGATTTGGGCTATAAAAAGAGAACATCATTATTTGAGCTGGAATTCTGTCCCACATGTATTAAGTTTAGCTCAACAATATCAAAATCCTACCCAGATAAAAGTAGTATGCTCCAAAATACTAAAATAAAAGGAACCCAGGGCATGGAGTCCTCTTCTCCTCTTTTCTCATGATTACCCCATGAAAACACTTTTCCTGGCTCTCTATGCCATATCAGGGATTCTCACACTGCACCTGCACAGTGCCTTTAAATCCCCCCAACAGATTATGAAAATTGTGGATTGCCCACACCCTACTCTCAGAGATTCTGATTTAGGAAGTGTAGGTAGGGGCCTTGAAAGCTGTACTCTAAGAGGCAATCCCAGTGGGTTTGCTGCTAGAAGCACAGGGATCACATTTGGAAAAACACTGACTACAGGGTAACATCCAACTCTAACATTGCACTACACCTTTTATCAGCTACCGCCTATTATTCTCTTCCTTTTGCCTGCCACTGCCCTAAATGTCCACAGTCCATCTTTGCTAATCTCCTTGCCACCTCTCCTGACGTCCCCATACCCTTATTCACTTCTTCACCTTTGCTGTGCTCAGAATGCCCTTTCCCTTTGCCCCGAGGGATATGTACTTATTTCTTCAAGATCTGCTTCCAGAATTTCCTTCTCTTCCAGCCAGAAGTCAGTCACTTTCTGTATTGTGAATGAATTAGTCAACAACTACTTATCAAATACCTGCTAAGAGCTTAAACATACGCAATCTCATCTACTTCTTCTAATCCTACAAGGATGACTTATTCTTATCACTTTACAGATGAGGACACTGTGTGTTAGAGATAGGAGGTGATTTTTCCCTGAAGTTACAGAGTAGCTAGGCACTAGAAGAGAGAATCAAATCCATCTCCAATCAAATCCACCTTCAGTCAAATCCATCTATATCCAGTCAATACTCTTCTCCCTCCCTTTCACTGTATTTCCTTATCACTTTATTCATGACTCACTGTGACCCTAATCAGACTACATTGTACTTGATCCTTTATTACAGGCTTCTCTTGCCCACTAGATGGTATCCTCTTCAAGGTCAGGAGCCAACCTCTCTCTGCTCAGTAGCTAAAACAACTGAATGAATGGTGCACTGAATAAATGCGTGCCTGTATTTTTCAGCACTTACTTTAGTGAAGGTTTGTTACTTTGGGGCCACTCAATATGCATTCCCTTTATAATAGCTTCCTGATTTCCTAGACCTAGAAATTTTCTAGGCAGTAGAATTCCAGGCAACTCTCTCACACAAAGGAAACTAGAAAAGAAGAACTCTTGAATGGGTGACTCAAGGATTGGGAAAGTCTTGTAGGTTCATTCATTTTAGCAATGGTATCTTGATCAGACAGGTCAGGTTATTAATAACACCTATTTTGCCCTGACCCAGGTGGTTCAGTTGGTTGGGTGTTGTCCCACAAACCGAAAGGTCACCAGCTCAATTCTCTGTCAGGGCACATTACCGGGTTGTGGATTTAGTCCCCAGTCAGTGTATGTACAAGAGGAGAGGCAACCAATCGATGTTTCTCTCTCACATCAAGGTTTCTCTCCCTCTCTTTCTCCCTCCTTTCCCTTTACTCAAAAATAAATAAATAAATAAATAAATAAATAAATAAATATAGTCTTAAAAAAAGAAAGGACACCTATTTTTGGGAGCTTCTTCAGTTTCCACCTATCCTCAAACCCCATTCCGCATCATTCTAGAGTCCTTGTGAATCCTTCATGCCCAGGCCATAAATTCCATTTTATTGGACATAGTCTTTGTTGCAGGCAATCAAGAATCACAACTAATATACCTGTTCTTCAGAGAAGCCATTTTAGCTTTCCTTGCTACACAGTACATTTTTTTTACAAGCAATCAAAACCTATAGAATAGAACTAAATAAGTAGAAATCATACGTTACTCTTAGGACTTGAGATGTGATAAGCAACCTTAACATCGAAATGCTTTTAAAGGCTTGTTTTGAGTTGATTATTTATGCTGATCATTCTTGCAGAAGTGGAAGCAGGCTTTTCACTCACATTTTATGAGGTAGGCCATTTATTATGTCTAGAGGCAATGTAAATTTGTGATTCATACTTATAAATGGCAACAGTGGCCACTGAGTTTGACATCATTTACCCAAAGGGAATAAGAAGATTTTATGAGTTTTTGCCAATATTTGTTTACTTGCAGATGTGATTAGACAAGGGCAAGTGCCTCTTGGTGGAGAGACTGTATTGGAGGAAAACAAAATATTGAAGTTCATGGCATATTAATAATAATAATAAAAGCTTACGGAGATTAATGTACTTGGAAAGGGAGTATTTACATGCCCAGATAAAAAGCTCAGATTTGAAAGGTATTTTCTTGGTGAGATAAAACTATTTTCAATAAACTTCGTGAATAAAAAAAGCTCCTAAAAAGGATATTCATTCATTCATTCTTTCAACCAACCTTATTAAACACTAGCTAGAGGCTTGGTGCTGAGAATGAAAAGATAAACAAAGCAGAGTCCTACAGAGATGGTAATATCTGATCTGGGTGTAGATAAACGAGCTGGATTGTTTCAGCCCATATAGCTTGGTACAATGGAACCATTAATTCCATTTTCCTCGGTCAATAATCTATCAAAAATATGCCATTAACTTCTTCTGTGAAAACATTACTATGTTAGATTTTTTTGACATAGATGAAAGGCATATCAAAGAAACCTGAATCATGGTTCCTGCCCTAGAGAAGCTTATGGTCCATTTAGAGAGCTAATAGTGAAACTTTATAAAGCAAAAGAGAAATGATATGAGAGAATTTGTGTGTCAGTAACTGATTGTGTAGTACAGGCTGCTGGTGCTATAAGACTTCAGAGAAGTGAAGTTAGTGTGTGCTAGTGTGACTGGGTAAGGCATCGGGAAGGATATGGAATTCAACACAGAATTGTAAGGAGAAAAGAACTGAGCACTGGAAGTCAATTTAGTGATGTCTCATGCACCTGCTCAACAGCTCTACATCCTCTCTCCCAATTTAATAGATTAAGAATATGAGATTCAAGGAGATTAAGTGATGTTGTACAAATACACTAGACAGCTAATGAATTACAGAACCAGGATTAGAGTCCTAACCTTAAAAGATTTTGAGAGAAGGGCAGAAAAGGGAGAGTTATTCCTGAGACCGTGTTGGGAGTAGTAGGAAATATGAATGGGAAGGCAGGATGAGGTAATTGTTAAGGGCTTGGAAAGCAGACAGAGTAGCTAAGATGAGGTTGCAGAGAAGAAATTAGAAAATTTTGAGCATACAGTGGCCTTACCTACCTGGGAAGTTGATTTGGAAAATTAAAAAGCAGAAGGAGGTTAATTAGCAACAAATTAAATTTCAGATTATGGGAATGGATCAGTAAGCAAATATCCAGCTTTATTTCCCATATATTATTTTTATATCAACAGTTGACAACATCCAAATGACCTGACAATATTTATATTTAATGTTTTCTTTTAATCTAACATTTTAATGTCCAAAACCTTCTCTTTCAGAAATCCAACCACAGTGTCATAGTACCATCCTGTAAGAGAAGAATTTAGTAGGATATATGGGGAGGTAGGAAGGAGTTACAGGATAAATGCCTTGGAAAAGCAAGTCTAGGCGTGAATTCTGGTCTGAAGTAGAGCTTAAAATAGGAAGGGAAAAGAAATTTACCTTTAACTATAAATAATTGTATTAATCCAATAAAATGCATTTCCACATTTTATTGAATTAAGATGCCATTTATTGTAAGAAGCACTATCACTTAGTGTATCATTAAAGAAAAATTCACTTCTAGTTAAACTAAGCACTAAGATGTTATTGATTAAAATATTCACTTCAATTTCAGAAAATTAAAATATAGAAATGTGAACATTTTAGAATTAATGAGATGCTATGCTATAAGTACTTAGTATTAATTAAGTTACAATAAATTAGTCTATATGTGTCTGTTAGTAACCCCATAAACTATATTGTAGAAACAGCTGGCGTAGGAGAACAGTTCTGGTTTCACTGAAACAGACATGATAATAAATTACAGGTTTACTCTTTAATAAACCAGTGACTTTGGGGCAAGTTACTTAATTCTCTGAGTTTCAGTTTCTGTATAAGAAAACAGCAATTGATAACTGTTACCTCACAATCTATTACAAGGCTAGAAAATAAATAAATAAATAAATACATAAATAAATATATATGGAAAATGCCTAGCATAATACTGGCGCATTATAAATAGTGCTAAAAATTATCATCTTAATGTACTAATTTTCTCACATTCTATAATGCCCATTAACTATAAGAAAACATCACATAAATTTTAAATTAGGTATTTTGTTGTGATAGGCACACTTTGCAACAGTTTTCTGAGTTCCCTCAAAATACCTATCTAGCCTCTAGCATCAACAGAGTTGGATTTCTAGGAAAGAAGCCAAAAAACCAATTTAATTGTATTCACAATATTATGCAAAATTGATCATGATGGCTTGTTGAATAAATAGCCATTTGGATGCATAGCTGGTGGATGGATGAATGAGTAGATGGATAGATAGAGGTGAATGATGAATTAAAAGTCACAATGGCAAAGAAGTTTTTTAAAGAGTGTTTTAAATCATTATCACACTCTAAGAGGCCAATTTTGTCTTTTCTCTCAAAAGTTAGAAACATTCTAAAAAAATGCATTTAATCTTCTAATGGATACCCAAAGAAACAGAAAGAATGAGTTCTATTTGCATTTAGTTTTTGTTTAGTTGATGACCCTCTTTTAGCAAGAGTCAAGAGAAAAGAAATATAAATTCATTGACTGTGTAGTTATAAACATAAACTTAAATAAAACCTGTTTCAAAAGAGTGTTTTAGCTAAAGTAGGTGGAGGATTCTTGCTGCTTAATAACTTACTATTGATTGCATTTGAGGATATTAACAGGCACCATGCAACAGGTACAAAAAGATACTGAGAGATTCTCTTGTAAGCATTTCAATAACCCACAGAAAAAAATAAGCATAAACATATAGTTTTTAAAAAACAGAAACATTAAAGCATTTAATAGCTGCTTAGCAACATAGATATATAAGAATAGGTACCGAGAAATCAATGTTGATGTTTTTCCATAATATTTGACTTTTCCACCATATTTAGCTTTTTAAGTTACATTTAATAACTGTAAATTGCAATTACACAGTAGTTACCAATGTCATTTTAAGTTTATTTCGAATCAGCCAGATTTACTTTACACTACGTAAATTCTAAATTACAAGAGAGCTCTTAGAATAATCAATATTTAATTAACTTACAATTACTCATACTAACTGCCTTTTAAATTTAAATTAAATGCTACCATGTGACAGTTAAAGAGATTATCATTTTTCCTATTAGGTCACTGTATAATATGTTTACTGCTTTAATTTATCCTTATTGCTAGTGAGACTATTTGTAGTCTCAGAAGATGTATAAATTTACAGAACATTAAGAGAAACGAGGCACTAACAACTGTTTTGTATTATCATCTAAAGCCATAATTTAGAGGGAGAATAAATAAAAATGTGTGTGTGTGTGTTTTTAATTTAACAATTTCTGATCTTGCTCACAGGGACACACTGACTATTTGTTGCTCAGACTTTCCAGGGGCTCAAAGGAATCTCCTTATTTGCAACATATGCCCCAGTACCTGCCATAAGAGTCGGGGGCCAGGTGTTATTAGATTGCACTCCTCCAGTTCAGACACTGCTCTCTGCTTGCAGCTTCCTCTCCTCTGAAAGCTGTACAAATTCCTTCAAGCTTCAGGGTGCCATTGAGAAGGTAGCGACTTCAGTGCACTAAACGGTACTCTACTGGTTAGAAAGCATTTATCAAGTGTTCAGAGTGGCAAGACTTACAAATAAGAGGTAGATTAAGCTAATAGACTGGGAATGGCTTCTAATTAGATTGCTAATTTCTGAGAGGGCTGGAAATCAGACCTATGTCTTTGATATCCTTTATGGTGCCTAGATCTGTGCTTTGCCTATTACAAGCACTCTTCTTTTACTTAATTTGCTGCACAATGGGAAACCCCCATAAACTACATTTAAGGGAGGGTTCCTCACATTCGACACCAAACTACTTTAGCATGAGAGTCAAACCATGCTTCAGAAAACTGAATTCAAAGATACCTAATAAAATCAGAGATCCCAAGGAAATGCTGTGGTTTTCAACAGGGAGGTGACCCATGACCCCAGTCCACTAGAAAACATACTCCAGTGAAAACAGCGACAGTCTGTAGGTTCAGAAGAGGTTCCACTTGTGGAAATGCCCTCAGGTGACATAAATGTGCAGTGGTATATGACTATTGATACTATGCTCCAATATTACAGACACAAGGGGAAGAACTGAAGACTGTAGTGACCAAGATTATACATGCCTCATCTATAGGAAATAATGCTCACCAACTCCAATTAAATGTTTGCAGACCAACTAATTCTTCACAAAATTATGGAAATCAAGATTTTTATATGAAATCTGATCATATGGAAACTAATGTAAATTCTTACAAAATATTATATGAGTTTCCATTGTGCAAGCAACACAAAATACAACTTTGGATTCTATGTGGCTCATGGGTGGTCAATTAGCAACCTCTGCTCTGTTGTGTCTAACACATACCCTTCACTCCAAACTAATAGCTTCCCAGCAGATCTTCAAGCCCCTTACTGCTCCACACCTGCACACCTGCCATTTTTCTCTACTACTTCCAGATCTGATCACATCATTGACTGGCAGAAATTCCTTAAGAACTTTCCTGTTGTCTAAAATAAAGTCAAATTCTTTGCTGAGCTCCATTAGATCCTATCTAGAGTTTTAACTCTTACTACTCCAGGGTTCAAGGAATCTAAAAAAGTACCAAACAAGTTTATTTTTATTTTCATTTATTTTATATTTGATTGATTATGCTATTACAGTTGTCCTGATTTTTCCCCCTTTGCCACCCTCCACCCAGCCCACCGCCACTCCCTCAGGCAGTCCCGCCACCATTGTTCATGTCCATGGGTCATGCGTATAAGTTCTTTGACTACTCCATTCCCTATACTGCAGTTTACATCCCCATTGCTATTCTGTAAGTACTTATTTGTACTTCTTAATCCCCTCACCTCTTCACGCATTCTTCCCACCTGGCAACCATCTGGTAACTAACTTCTTTTCTCTTGCTTCTTTTAAGATTCCCTCTTTATCTTTAACCTTTGGCATTTTAATTAACGATGTGTCTTGGAGTGGGCCTCTTTGCATCCATCTTATTTGGGATTGTCTGTGCTTCCTGGACTTGCATGTCCATTTCCTTCACCAAATTAGGGAAGTTTTCTTTGATTATTTTTTCAGATAGATTTCCAATTCCTTGCTCTTTCTCATCTCCTGCTGGCACCCCTATTATACAAATGTTGGAATGTTCAAAGTTCTCCCAGAAGCTGCTTACTGTCCTCGTCTTTTTGTATTCTCTTTTCTTCTTGTTCTGATTCTGGTTGTTTTTTGCTCCCTTATGTTCCAAATCATTGCTTTGATTCTTAGTTTCATCCACTCTACTGTTGTGTCCCTGTAAATTGTTCTTTATATCAATTAGTATATTCTTTGTTTGTGACTGGATCTTTTATATGCTGTGAGGTCCTCACTAAGTGGCTTGAGGGTCCTTATAAACACTGTTTTGAACTCTGCATCTGATAGATTGTTTATCTTCATTTTGTTTATCTCTTTCTCTGGAGTTTTGATCTGTTTGGAGCAGAAAAAAATGAAATAGTCTAAAAAATACAAATAAAGAATCAATTAATTCAAGAACTGTTTCCCTGAAAAAATAAACAAGTTTGAAAAAACTTTAACAAGACTCATCAAGACAAAAAAGAGAGAGGAGCCAAATAAATCAAATCATAAATGAAAGAAGAGAAATAACAACTGACACCAAAGAAATATAAAGGATTGTAAGACAATATTATGAACAACAATATGCCAATAAATTGGACAACCTGGACCAAATGGATGAATTCCTAGAAATTTACATTCTTCCAAAACTAAATCTGGAAGAATCAGAGAATCTGAACAGATAGATTACACCTAGTGAAACTGCAACAGTAATCAAAGGACTTCCAACAAACAAAAGCCCTGGACTGGAGATGGCTTCATGGGTGAGTTTTACTAAACATTCTGAGAAGAACTAACACCTCTCCTCAAACTATTTCACACAATTCAAAAGGAAGAAAAACTCCCAAGCCCATTTTATGAGGCCAACATTATCTTAATTCTAAAATCAGATAAACACAGTACAAAACAAAATTTTGGCCAATATCCTTGATGAACTTAGACAAAAGTGTTCTCAACAAAATATTAGAAAACCAAGTACAACAATACATCAAAAATATCGTACACCATGATCAGCTGGGATTAAATCCAGGAATACTAGGTTGGTACAACATTCGCAAATCAATACATGTGATACACCACATAAACAAAATGAAGGAGAAAAATCACATGATCATAACAATAGATGCGTAAAAACCATTTAATAAAATCTAGTACCCATTTATGATAAAAATTCTCAACAAAGTGGGACCAGAAGGAACATACGTAAACATAATAAAGGCCATATATAAAAAAATCCTCTGCCAGCATCATTCTTAATGGGCAAAAACTACAAGCGTTCCCCTTAAGACTGGGAACAAGAAAAGGATTTCCACTTCCACCTCTTATTCAACTTAGTACTGGAAGTCCAACCACAGCAAGTAGAGAAGAAAAAAAAAAAATAAAAGGCATCCAAATTGGAAAGGAAGAAATAAAACTATCATTATTTGCAGGTGACATGATACTGTACATAGAAGACCCTAAAGATTCCACTAAGAAGTTACTAGAATTGATTGTAGAATTCAGTAAAGTAGCAGGATACAAAATTAATATCCAGAAATCAGTTGCATTTTTATATTCCAATACTGAATCATCAGAAAGAGAAATTAAGATAGCAATCCCACTCACAATTACATCAAAAAGAATAAAATACCTAGGAACAAATTTAATTAAGGATGTAAAAGACCTGTACTCAGACAATTATAAGACACTGAAGAAAGAAAAAGAAGAAGACACAAATAAGTGGAAGCCCAAATGTGTTCATAGGATAGGAAGAATTAACATCATTAATATGTCCATACTACCCAAAACAATTTATAGATTTAACACAATTCCTATCAAGATACCAATGACATATTTCACAAAACTAGAATATTTCAAAAATTTATTTGGAACCACAAATTACTCTGAAGAGCAATAGCGAATTTGAGAAAGAAGAACAAAGTTGGAGAAATCATGCTATCTCATATCAAACTATATTATAAGGCCATAATAATCAAAACATCATGGTACTGCCATAAAAAGACACATAAATAAATGGAATAGAATAGAGAGCCCAAAAATAAACCCATGACTTTGTAGTCAATTAATATTTGACAGAGGAAGCAAGAGTATACAATAGACTAAAGATAGTTTACTCAATAAATGGTGTTGGGAAAATTGGACAGATATGTGCAGAAAAATGAAACTACATTCTTATGCCACACAGAAGAATAAATTCAAAATGGATAAGAGATTTAAATGTTAGACCCAAAACTATAAAAATTCTAGAAGGAAACATAGGCTGAAAAATTGCAGACATTGCTTGTAGCAATATTTTTTTTTCTGCTGTATCTCTTCAGGCATGGGAAACAAAAGAAAAACAAATGGGACTACATAAAACTAAAAGTTTTTGCACAGCAAAGAAAACCATCAATAAAATAAAAGACAACTCACTGAATGGGAGAATATATTCGCTGGTATACCTGTTAAGGGGTTAATATCAAAAATTTATAAAGAACTTATAAAACCTAACACCAAAAAACCAAATAAATCTATTAAAAACTGGGCATAGGACCTGAATAGACACTTCTCCAAAGAGAATATACAGATGGCTAATAGGCATATGAAAAGATGCTCAGCATCACTAATAATCAGATATAATGGAGAGTAATTTTCACATACCATAACCCCAATTTACCTTCCTATGACTTAGAGTCATTGGACTTGATGCACAATAAGATATCACTTCACACCTGTCCAAATCGCTATTATCAATAAATCAACAAATAACAAGTGCTGGTGAGGATGTGGCGAAAGGGGATTCATTTTGCACTGTTGGTGACAATGCAGATTGGTGCAGCCACTGTGGAAATCAGTATGGCATCACCTCAAAAAAATGGAACTACATTAAGACCCAGTGATTTCACTTCTGGGAATTTTTTTGAAGAAACCTGAAACACTGATTTGAAAGTACATAAGCAGCATTATTTACAATCACCAAGATATGGAAGCAGCCCAAGTGTTTATCAGTAGATAAATGGATAAAACAACCATAGTACATTTACACAATGGAATACCACTTGGCTGTAAAAAAGAAGAAAATTTTACCCTTTGTGACAGCATGGATGGGCCCAGAGAGTATCATGGTAAGCGAAATAAGTCAATCAGAGAAAAGCAAATACCATATCATTTCACTCAGATGTGGAATCTAATAAACAAATTGAGCTAACAAGCTAAATAGAGAGACTCACAGAGAGCAAGCTGACAGCTCTGGGGGTGGGCAGGCAAGGATGGAGGGTTGAGGGATGGAGCCAAAAAGAAAAAGAAATCATGGATCTAGACAACAGTACAGCCATTGGAAGGGGGATGAGGGGAGCAGAGTGTAAGGGGGATAAATAGTGATGGAAAAATACTTTAAAAAATACAGTTATAAAAATAAATGAAAAATAAAAAGAGAGTAAGGTGAAAAGAATCAGAGACAATGACAAAAGGCAGGGGGGAAAAAACATAGCAGAGTACTTGCAAAACTAATGGGAAGAAGAAGCATTGAGTGAGCTGTTTCTGCCTTTGGAAAAGCAAGAATTGTCTCCACAATCAAGAGTATTTAGTTTAGATAACCATGACAATAACCAAAGAATGATAATTTTATTATCCTCTTTTTACATACTATGTGACTTCATTTTTAATGAAGTTCTGAAAAAAGCATCTTAGTCAATGATGCTAAAAATCAAGGTAGTAGTTGCCTCAAGGGTTGGGACACTGAAAGGAACAGGGAGAGAGAAACACTATGTTCTGCTTCTTGATTTGTGCGTTGGTCACTGGGGAGTGAACATCAAGCTTACATCTTAATTATCAAACTAGTAAAAAGTAACCTAGAGCCATGTGATTCAGTGAGCTGCAGTGGGTGTGCAGAAATAGAGCTTCAGACATGAGGAGGTTCTTGGGCATTGGGCTACTTTTCAAGCTCCCTGTCAAAGAATTCTCTGGGCCCTCAAGAATCCTTTGTTTCCTCAAGCAAGTCCCTGGTCCTTTGGGGACTCAGTTTTCTTTCTCATCTGTGCACTGGATCCAGGGATCTCCAAGGCCTCTCTGTAATTCTGCCTCTTTTGAGAAGAGGTGGCATAAGGAGGACAAAAGAAAAGAAAGAAAGAAAAATAGCGTGAATGGATCTTGCTGCATGTGAATTTCCAAGAATTGGTAACTATTTTTTAGCTCTAAAAGTCATTGGACTTGATGCACAACTATTAACTTCAAAGTCATAGGAAGGTAAATTGGGGTTATGGTATGTGAAAATTACTCTCCATTAGAATCAGAGAGAGAGGGAGTAGCCTGTGCTCTCAGCTAACCTATGATAATTTTAGTCCAAGTGTAATATTGACAAAATCAGTATGTATGCCTGGCAGTTATGCATTAAAGGTAGCACCTGACTGGCATTTGCAATAAATGATTAGCTGAATAGCTTGCTCCCTGCTGGGACAATAGAGTTTGTTTTGCTTTATTAGTCTGCAATGTTTAGAACATGTGACTGCTGAAGGAGACCCAGGATGCACTCATAATTAGAACAAAGAATTAGTGTGCAGGGTTTTTAAGGATGTTTGCTTTTCTTTCAGAAGACTAGGTTAGATAAAAAGTCATAAACTTTTACTGAAGCCCTGCTAATTCTAGACACTGCCCTAGGCAATTACCATGATCATAAAAATGTGTCTTGGATCTATCTCTGTGTGTGAGGAGCATGATTAATGTAGGCTTCAAATGCTGTGCTCTGAAATCTATCCCTACCTTCTCATGGAGGCTTTGCTATTTATTCATGGGCTGCTCCTAACCAGTAACTGAGCATGGCTGGATATTGAGATGCGTCCATTCCTAGGAGGTGTGGATCTCCTTGGATGGGTGACTTTGACTCAAGGACTTCCTTAGAACTGTGGGGAAGTCTAAGACTCTTCCATACAACCTTCCTTTCTTCCTCCTTCCCTTCAAAGGGTCTCCTCTGTACCACATTCTGAATGCTCTCCCAGTTTCCCTTCACTATGTGCTTCTCAGTTGACCCAGACATATGCAGTTGCATAACGTACAGTTGTAATTAATTGCATATACTTTTCACTCCCAACAAAAATCCCATGAAATAGTTTATTAATGAGGGTTCATTTTAGATCATACAAAACTGATTATTTTAATAAGAGAACATGTTCAAATAGTGGAGATGGGTGGGAAAAGGTACAAATTTTTTTATGTTTTTGGTCTGAAATGTCCAGGGCAGATGCTCAGTCATGGCTGTATCTAAGAATTTAGTCAATGTCATCAAGAGTTAGTTTTTATCTTTTGCCTCTAAAGTTCTTTTTTTTTTTTGACATCATCCAATAAGAGCTTATGTTTTTGTGCTAACTGAAGGTTTACATTCTCATAACAAGTTCAGTAGTGGAGACTTTCTATTTTCTCAGCAACTCCAGTCAAAGTCCTAGACATGAATTTCATTGACCTGAATCAGATCATATGTCCATACCTGAAGTAATCATTGTCACCTACAGGATACATGGATTGGCTTAGTATTATAACACCATCCCTCCTAACACTAGGAGTGAAATCAGTCCCATTCTACCATATAAACTGAGACTGGGGAAGAGTGATTTCCATGATAAAAAATTAGGATGTTCTTTTCAAAAGAATGGGAACAGTTTTTTTAGCATCATCATTAATCATAGAAATGTATTACATATTGAAAAATGGAAATCCAGCAATGTTAAACCATTTGGAGAAGGAAGTAGTTCTTAAGCTTTGGATGCATCAGAATTACTTGGAAGGCTCACCCTCAAAGTTTCTGATTTAGTAGGTCTAGAGTAAGTCACAAGAATTTGCCTTTCTGACAAGTACCCTAATTATGTTGATGCTGGTCTACAGACCAAACTTTAAAAACCACTGCTCTGAATAAATAAAAAGTGTTAACTTTTTTGAGTACTTAATAACTTCCAGACATTGCTGTAAGATTGACATACATTATCTCATTTGATGCTAGGAAGTATGTAGTCACTATTATTTTCACCATTTTAAAGTTTTATAAAGATAAGTTTTAAAACTACTAAGTAAGGACCCATATTAGAAGGTGTCAAAGCTGAAACTAAAACTCACATGGATCCTAAAGTAAACTTTTCTAAGACAAGCGGCCAGGGGGATGGCATCTGCCTACAGAAAATAGAAACTGACTAGTTACCCACTGTTGGGTTATCCATAGCCTATGTGATTTGAAGTTTAAAAATCAATTACCTACCATTTCCCCAAGATCACCTATGTTAATTATATCCTAAGCACATATAGACACATAATGTAGTTATTAAAATGGTAATGGTTTCACACCAATTTATAACCCAGACCACAATCCACATCATAGAAATACACAGAAAAAGGACATGTTTCTTTCAGATACTTCCTTTTGAGCTCCTGCTGCAGTTTGAAATTTTAATACCTCATCAACTATATAGCATTCATAAACCACCATCCCTTTTTATCTAGTTTTTAATGCAAGAAGCAGCACATTCTTAGTAATGACCTAAGTGTATCTTATGAAATAATGCTTGAGAACGATGAACTCTAAATTATGAGTGATTATTTTGAAATTCATGGTAACTTTTCCGAGCGTTTTTACTACCTGCTTAATTTCTCCAGAAAACCAGTCATTATTACCCATAATGTAAGCAGTTTATCTAGAGGGAGGAATTCCTAGCTTACTTAAAGGTTTATTGATTTTAAAGAAAAATTTATCATGTCAGGTCCTGGCACATCCTGCTGCCAAGCACAACCTTATCTTTGCAGGAACTGAATCATAAAAAATTATTAATTTGAGCCTCTAAATAGCCTGTTGTTGAAGAAGGGAAACCACAAAGGTCAGATATGAAAAGAAAAAAAATATGAAAACTAGGACTTTAAACTCTGAATATTATGAACTGTAATTTAATTTCAGGAACTTCATTTATTCAGTAAAGAATTGTAATGAATTTATTATGCACAAGACCCTGTGCTAATCATTGCAGAGGATGTGAAGAAAATTAAAACATGAACACTTTCCTTAAAGAAACAATAGTTTGATAGGGGAATTGACTCATATCTATAGTTTTGAATACCTTTAACTAGTTGGATCTCATTCTAGATACCTAGTAGGGTAAAGGCTACAGTACTCTAACAAGGATATTCAAAAATACAATACCCCAAACAAGCTTTTCAGGGTGAGTAGATGGCCTCTGTTCCATGAATCAACAAGGGACCCAGGGGTAAAGAGTCACATCTGCCATCTTCCAGCATCCAGAACCTAGGACATGGTGTCTGACAAAGCACAAAGATACCACTATGTCCCGGTTCCACATGGAAGATGAAGAAAGAGAACATGGAAACAATAGGCACAAGGACTTAAGGCCTAGGTCCAGGAGTGGCGCATATTATTTCTGCTCATATTCCACTGGAGAGTGTTTAGTTATAAAACCATACCTTCTCCCAAGGGAAGACAGAAAACTATGTCTAGTATTGGGCCCAAGAGGACAGGGAGAATGAATTTTGGTGCAAAACTAGCAGTCTTTTCTCTACTACTACTCAACATTTATTTGAGTTAATCACCACAACTACACAATGGCATAGCCATTTTTATTTCTATATTATATATCATGTGACTGAGGCTTAGAGAGGTTAAGCAACTGACCCAAGGTCATATTAAGCCACTCAAACCACAACACACCTGACTTCCAGCTTGTGATGTAGGCACTATGACAGGGAACTACTAAGACATACTGCTTTCTCATCACTTTAAACACATGACTGACCAAAATATTGGGTAGAGTGTGGGATGAAGTTCTTTTTCTTTTAATGTGAGAGTTAATAGTAATGATATATATAGTTCATAAAAGTTGTGAATCTTGACAAGAGGCCAAAAAAGTGTAACCTGTCACCCACCTGCCAGGGACAGAGAACCATTAATTTCACTACAGCTGTCTCCTGCAAATCTTTTTATTCATTTCTGAATTTTATGGGAGGTAGTTTGGGGGTAATGTTATTATAATTAGTTTCTAAATAAAAGGTGTTATTTGGCCAGAGCCAACAAAAACCGCAATCAAGGCAGAGCTGGCTATGAACATTAAGTTGAAAACTATTGCTGATCTGCATGACACTGGAGAGCCTGGGGAGTTGTTTTTGTTGTCATTTTGTTTCACAAGTGCATTTTGTTTTCTACAGCCTTTTTATTCACCATATTTCAAATGTCTGTCACCATGTACCAAAGCGAACAGATATGTGGTGCCTGCAAAGGGAATCTTGGGCTGCCTGCCAGTCGGAATGTGAAGACAGGCATAGTGCCTCCTTATTTCAAAAGGACATTGGCCATATTCTGAAGGTAACCCATGCAAATCTGCACAATTGGGAATATAAAGAAAAGAAAAAGGAAGGATGGGGGAATGCTGGAGTAAAGAAAGCAGGAAAGCTTCATAAGTAATGGTATTTAAAATGTCTGAGTAGATAGTAAAGAGCTAAAGAACCATTCGGATGTCTGGGATTGTTGTTGTTGTTCTTTAAGATGAAAGTTCAGAACCTGGTGGTGTTTGCTCCACAGCCCATCGCCTTCTGCTTGGGAATGACATCTGCGAGGCAGCCTGCATTCAGCACTGAAAGGAGTGATTAGCTTGGGCTCACTACACCGTCACATAACCTTACCCACGGCTGGCAAAACACCCATCAGTGAAAACAGCAGCAGCAACAGCAGCAGCAGCAGCCTTGTCATTTCACTGAGGAAGGAGGGGTGGTGTTGACTGGTAAGTGACAGAAAGCTTGACATCTGGCCATTTATCATTTGGAAAATCCAACAAACAAAAGGAAATGCAGCAGATGTGCAATCCTAGGAAAATTCAGGTAAAATAAACCACCGATCCTCACCCTCCATGTTCCACTTCTGCGCCCAGAGCAACAAACCTGACACTACACCACACTGTCATCTTCCCTTCCATGCTGGAGTCCCCCAAATGTCCTCTGGGCCGTGACTCACTTCCACTATGTCCTGGCAGGTAAGTGCATAGCCTTGCTTTTTCTTTTCCCAATATCCCTTAGGAGGCAGGAGAAATGTTAGTCAAGAAGTAACTTTTTTCAGATTAATCAAAGTGTCTGTACACATGGAAAAATTTATCAGAGGCCAAGATGGTATAGAAACAAGAGGCACTTGAAGCTCTTGTTCCAGACTATCTTTCTAATAGTATCTTCAACGCAAAGAGCCTTGGAAGGTAAAGATAGATTATCCCTCTGGGGCAGCAGGTTTGTTTACTGTCCAATATAATACAGATAACATATCCCCCTGGAACAGAGGCTGGGTAGGTTTATTTGCATCCTATTAGACTTGGATTTTCAATCTTGGGGTTACTCAGCTGTGACCCAAAACCTTTGCATGGACCACACTCACCTGGCCTTTCTGTATGGCCCAAGAGATTTAAGTAAAAAGAGGAATCAAATGCCGGTGAAGGTCATGTTGTTTGTAGTGCCATGAGTAATAAAGTTCTTTGACTCAAGAGTCTTGTGTTTTCTGCTTGCATCCATGAAAATGCAGCGGGCTACCTGGTTATGTTGCCAGTTGGGAAAAACCTCAAACCTTTAGTCTTGACAAGCATCTCTCTCTTTTTTTTTTTTTTTTTTTTTGGTCTACCACTTAATCTTAACTTAATCCCAAAACTTAATTGGTCCCTCATCTATGTGTTCCTGATATTTAAACAGATTCTATTATAACACTTATTGAAAGTCATTATTCAAATAAATATCTTTCTGTAACTTGGCTTTGTGTTTCTAAAACAGAGGTCCATGCCTTATTTATCTTTGAAACTTTAATTACTAGTATAAAATAGTAGCTTAATACATAAATCAAATTAGGGTTTCTGAAAGAGCCAAGTTGAGTCCTTCAGATATTAGTTGTTTTCTTGGCATGGTAAACTCTCCATCTGGTTCCTATTTATGGATGAAATTGTAACATATTTTTGTCCAATCATGCACTCAGCTAGCATGACAAACTTCAGCACCACCACTCAAGTACTCACGGTTTCATCTGGCGGTGGTAGCACTACAAGAGTGATCTACAGTTGAGAGGCACAAAGAGGCTACTGCAGTGATCTTGATTGTTGGAAAACTCAAGCATAAAACTGCTGCTACAGTTGGATACTTCTCCAAAAGTGCTTCCCTGTACTCCAGGGAAAACACAGTCTGGGAATAAACGGCCCTAACTAGGAATATGGCATTTTTGCCCAAGACTCAAATATCCCTACCATAGGAAATATAAGAAGAGTGCCATGGTTTTCAAAACTAATTGTGATTCCTCCATAAGTTTTCCAAGAAAGGTGAACTCATTCCTTCATCTTCCCATAGCTCTGATTCTCTTCAATACCTTCTCCATCCCCTTGCCAATGGATATATTTGAATGCCAGACATTTAAGAAAACAGCAATGGTTCCCACAGTTCCCACCAATAAAATGTGGTGTTATTTTCTAAAAGGAAGCACTTATTTTTTTAATTATATTTTATTGATTATGCTATTACAGTTGTCTCAATTTTTCCTCCTTTGCCCTTTCACCCAGCACCCCCTACAACCTCAGGCAATCTCCACACCACTGTTCATGTCCATGGGTCATGCATATAAGTTCCTTGGCTACTCCATTTCCTATACTATACTTACCTCTCCATGGCTATTCAATAACTACCTATTTGTACTTCTAAGTCCCCTCTCTTCACCCATTCCTCTGCACCTCCCTCCTATCTGGCAACTTTTTTCTTAAATAAGCCTCTTTAACATTTCATATAATAATGGTTTGGTGATGAACTCCTTTAGTTTTCTCTTATCTGTGATGCTCTTTATTTGCTCTTTGATTCTAAATGACAGCTTTGCTGGGTAGGGTAATCTTGGTGGTAGGTCCCCGCTTTTTATGACTTTGACTATTTCTTGCCAATCCTTTCTAGCCTGCAAAGTTTCTTTCAAGAAATCAGTTGACTTCCATTCAGCTCGATTTCTGACAGTTCTTAGTGAAGATTGTTCTATAGTTTCATTGTAATTTTGATGTGGTTG
This sequence comes from Pteronotus mesoamericanus, assembly GCF_021234165.1. NCBI lineage: Eukaryota > Metazoa > Chordata > Mammalia > Chiroptera > Mormoopidae > Pteronotus > Pteronotus mesoamericanus. The sequence continues at coordinate 23,572,606 of NW_026555245.1, read as the reverse complement.
TGCGAGGAGGCGAGACATGTTTATCTATGCCTCCATCTTCACCAGAAATCTTCTAAAAAAGGGCATTTAGTTAAAACAAATATCTGTGGAGATTTATTGTAAGAGTGAAATAAAAAGCTTTTTCCTTTCTCGAGATGCTTTTTTTAAAAAGAAAGTGAAAATTCCCTCTATGCAAGCCTAGTTTGATCATAACTATTGTATTTGGCACAATTCAAAACACATTTTATACCAAAGTGAAGAAATACATTTGAAACAGCTTACCCATTCTTCTACCTCTCACTCTCAAGAAAAAGAAGGTATAAAATTTGTGGGTTCTACAATGTCCTTTAGTTAAAAGAAATGGCACACAGGTATAAAACATTGTTACATATATATAAATAAATTTTATTAAAATGAAATCAAAGACTCTTTATAGTCTGTAAAAGATATTGATAAACACTGAAGAAAGAGACTGTCTTCATTTCCACCTTTGAAAAGAGATTGTATTATATTTAAATAAATAGCTCCACCCAGATTACCATATTTTAAGAATAAATAATTCACATTTATTGTTTTCCCTTTCCTTAACTCTCACTGATAACATTCTGTGATTTAAAATAGTCTAAGACACAGATTTCTAATATGAAAGAAGGAAAGAACAAATGTTTTACTATAATAATTTAAAATCCTGTGCTTGACTTTGCAACTCCACCGCTTACTGATTTGGGGCAAGTTACTTAAATTATTTAGCCTCAGTTTCTTTATCACTAAAGTGTCGAATATATAATGTTGACCTCAAAGGTTTTGTGAGGGTTAAATAAGTAAAATATCTGTTCCCATAGTACTTGCTACATGCCAGATGTTCAAAGATTAATACTAGTCACCATTCTGTGAGACCTACAACATGCCAGACACAATGCCAAACACTTTACTATGTAACAGCTTATTTAATAGAACAGGTATCAAAAGTCACTGAGGACATAGGGCTCAGAAAAATTACATAATTTACCTGAGGCCATAGAACTAGTAATTAAAAGCACAAGGATATTAACCCAGCAAGGTTTTCTGACTTTGGGTCCAGTATTCTTTCCAATAAATATAAACAACTGAATAAACTGGTTCCATTTCGCTCTCCAGTTTAGCCAGACATGAACTACCACTTGCCATCTCACAAACATATCTCACAGTATCACATTATAAAAAATTTAATTAATAAGTTTTATTTTAGGACTGAGATTTACAGGTCTCTGCAGCCACCTTTGCCTCCTGGGGCAGAAGTTATGAACAAGGGCACCTATTATAAAAGGAGATACCTATTCTTAGATCTGAGATGAATAAAGCATCAAATCCCCCAAGGAAACCTCTCATAAACAGCTATTTTCCCCTGAGTCTTAGGAATAGTCCAATGTGGACTTATTTTTCCCACTCCCAACCTTAGCATGTGAAATTCTTTTCCCCATCAGGCCACATTCCTCCCAACACATTTTGAGCTTCCTAAATATAAGTGGCCCTCTTCACAGTGGTCTCTTGGCTGATGCACATGCTGTCTCAGAACCCTGTCCCTCACCCTGGGTTCATATTTTCATTGATGTTTGTATCAAGGGTCTGAGCTGTAGCCTAATTTCTCCTACAGCCAATGCATAGTTTTCTATTTATATCTTTGTGTATATTTTTTAAAAATGTCTAAAGGATTTTCATAGTAAAAATAGTATATACTTCTTGGAAATTTTTCAAACAGTACAAATATAGAAGTAGAAGTCTGCACTCTAATTTTATTCCATTTACTGAAGGTATTAACAGTTCAGTATGTATCCATCAAGAATCTTTTGTATATAAACATCTACTCAATTGTACATAAATATGTATATAAATATATAGTACTTTCTATGTGTTTTATACATATACAAAGTTATACATACTACATGTAATATATTGTATGCATACATAATTTCTTTAGATAACTAGATCATAGATTTTTAAAAGCTTTTTTTCAACAAAAAATATATCACAGACACCTTCTATGTCAATACATATAGATGCACCTAATTATTTTTATTCTTTTATATTTTTTCATATTCTACTATATTAATGTTCTATATTTAACCAATTTCCTACTAATGGACATTCAGGTTGTTTTCAGTTTGAAAGTTAATATAAGTAACACTGAAATAAGCTTCCTTATAAGTATTTGAGTACTTGTTAGAATACTTTTATAGGATAAATTCTAAAAGTGGAATTCCTGAGTCAAAGGGTACACATAGTTAAAATTTTGATAGATACTGTTAAATTGCCTTCTTACCCATTGTACTTGAGAGACCTTGTTTCCTAACATATTCTCCGATATTGGATATAATTAAACTTTTCTTTTCTGATGATCCAATGGGCATTAAAATTTTATTTTAATTTATTTCATCAACTATTAATGAAATTCGATATTATAGTTTCAATTCTACCTTTCCATGAAGCTCAACTAATGCTGCATCTTAATTCCAGTCTAAGTCTCCTGCTGATGCCCCTGCCAAGTTAACCAATCACTATGACACTTCCGGTAGGCACCTTGAGGTCATCTACCAACCCCATTACTTTAGAGAAGAAACTGAAACCCAGAAAAGGTAGGGAACATGCCAGAGCTCAAGCTGATACGCAGTGAAATTGAGGCGGGTCAATGCAGTGACCATCTTACTAGTTAATAGTTACTGTCTTAGACAGATACTATGTTCTTATGAATTTTTTATGTCCTTATGTCTACCATAGTGTAGTAAGTACAAAATAATTATTTGTTAAATAAATGGGTAAAAAGAAAATCAGCATTTTTGTTCTCCAGTGGTAAGAAGGTGTGTTAGTAGATGTCTTCAGTGATTGCAGTATTGAAACCTCCTCCAAAAAACAATGTAGGCTTTTATTTATTTTCTGTGACATGATATCCAAACCATATTTGTGTCAATGTGAAAAACACATACATAAACAAAGTGCTCAACAACCAAGATTATTTAACCAGCTAGGTAAATAACAATTACATAATAGTGTCGAAGCCTTCAGATGTTGCCCCTACTTGAGTAAGAACTGGGGTCCAGCACCACAGAGAGAATAATTGAACTAGAAGGATCTGGTTAAGTTATTTATAGTTAAGAAATGGTTAGCCTTAGGTAGATCATTTTTTTTTTCCTGAAGAAAATCAGAGGAATAAAGTGGACGGAATCTAGCTATGAGCAAATACAGGTAGTTGGGCTCTGAAAAGAGCTGGAAATTGGGCCTGAGAGCCTCCTTTCTGTTTTCTTCCCATGTCGTCACATAGTCAACTAACCACCCATCCTCTGATGGTCCATAATGTTCCTCCATACACACCACTCTTCTCATTCTAAGGGGACACCAGTTGTACTCATTTTAATTTCTGTATAACTCTAGAGTGTGCATGAACTCTAGTGTATGAATCCTGGGGATCAACTTAGAATTCTGCCTGCCACAAAAATATAGCAGTTAGAAGCCCAAAGTGACTCTGGTAGAAAAAACAAGACTAATAGACATGGTAAAAGCCTTGTAAGCAGCTTAGGATATAAGAGTAATAAGACTGCAATTTAGAAATATTTTAAATTAGAGGAATATAATCAGAAAAGTTTGAATATACTTCATTGGTTTGAAAATGATCACCTCTGGTATATCTTAAGACATAAATAGTTAAGATTTCAGATTTCTCAAAACACTAAATAATGGTATTATATAGACATAAATATCAGTATCTAATCCCTTAAAATAACTCAGTCCATCAAAATACCAAAATACTGAAAACCAATATTAAAATTACAAAATGTCTCCTGATTTGGGGGAAATAAATCAATCTCAATCTTTATAAGTTACTCTCCTATTAAAAGAGCTACCTAAATATTAAGTAAGCTTATTCATTTTCTAAATATACAGGTTTTTTTCATACTCATGAAATTTTGCTCTATTTCTTAGTCAGCTTACATTCTTTTACAATTGATAGTAAAGCATTTCTTCTCTTTCCTCTTCTTCCTCTTCCCCTCCCCTCCCTTTTTATCTTTATTGTATTCTTTCACATTCCATTAAATATGTATTCTCATTCATTTTTTAAAATTTTTAATGAAGTTGGTCCTTTCCCTTTCCAGTTAATGTTTTAAATAGAATTTCACTGATGCTGCAACACCCACTGCCTGTTGTTACCTATAGGCAAAATCTTTGTCAACCATGGGAACTGAACAAATTAGATATTTCAAACAAATAAACATAAACAGTTCAACTTGTGACATGTTCTGACTTTGGATTACTAAACATTAGCTCTGATACACCCTTGGTTAGACTGAGTTGAGCTTAGAGACCTACACTGGTGTCCCAGCAGACTAGAAATGTAATGGTGGTTCAGTAGATAAGCATTAGAGCTGCCAAGGATTTTTTGGATATGTACCTAGAAATGAAATTGCTGTGTCAAATGGTATTACTGCATTTAACTTTTCAAAAAGATTTTATTTATTGATTGCTTTTAGAGAAAGGGAACAGGAGGGAGAAAAAGAGGTAGAGAAATATCAATGTGAGAGGGAAATATCAATCAGTTGCCTCTTGCATGCTCCCCAACCAGGAACCAACCCACAACCTAGCCATGTGCCCTGACTGGAAATCAAACTGGTAAACTTTTGTTTTGCAGGATGGTACCCAACCAACTGAGGTACACCAGTCAGGGCTACATTTAACTTTTTGAAGCATTATTAGGTCATTTTCTAAGTGACTGAACCAATTTACGTTACCATCAAAAGTGTATGGGTTTCTGATTTCTTCATATATTTCACATTTGTTACTATCTGCCTTTTTTGTTATAGCCATTCTGATGGATGTAAATGGTATCTCATTGTCATTTGGATTTACATTTCCCTGCTGACTAATGATGTTAAGCATCATTTCATGTGCCTATTGGTGATTTGTATATCTTCTCTGGGTTGAAGTCTACTCTACTCAGATTCTTTGATTATTTTTTAATTGTATTATTTGTCTTTTTATATCCTAGTTGTAAGAGTTCTTTGTATATTTTAATATAAGTCCCTTATCAGATATTGGTTTGCAAATATTTTCTCCCATTATGTGGGTTTTCCATAATCTGACCCCAGCCTACGGTGCCAGCTTCATCTCCTATCTTACTTCTCATCAGTACCCATGGCTTACTTCCTGGTCCTCTATTTAGAATTCCTAAATTCTAACTAACATTTCTTCTCTCCCTCAACTTTCAGAACAATGAAGCCTTTTCCAGATTGTCTCAAGAAGTTGATAACCCAATTACCTTTTCATATATGTATCTCCTGTAATATCTAACCAGGTCTCTGCACATATTTGATATAAGTAAAAATTAATTATGGAATAACCTGCATGTTATTGACCCTAAGAGAAACACAAGTTCAGAGAAAGATTAAATAAATGTGGTCTTCGGAAAGCAGAGAAAATATTTTCCTGGGAGATGTAGACCTTGACCTAGAATCTTAATAAATAAGAGGTTATCTCTTTTAAAACCTATTTACATATCTACATATTCCAATAGTTAGCAGTACTCATTCTCTAGTCAATACTCATTTAGAGTCATGCCTGTTTTCTAAGGTATAGCTTTAGAAAGAATATGTATACCTCATCCATAAACCTCTCTCATATATATATATATGTATATACATATATATATATATGAAAATTCTTATTAGATTTCTTATAGCCAATGTTTTGACTCCAGGCTCCAGCGCACATGTCCAATTTCCAATTCTTATTTATGTTATTAAAAGAGCCTACTAGGATCTTTCTTAGCCTGATTGATCCTACAATACTTATACCCAAAATGTTGAATTATTTTATATTTATCAGAGAATTTAGAAGAGTCATCTAACTAAACCCTGCCCATTTATAGATGGGACATACCATAGCATGAGAGTTTTTGGAGTGTTACCAGATTTGTCAGACTTTCCATAATTTTTTCCAATTTTTTCTTTGAAAATAACTGTTGTTAATTAAGACTTACCCAAGACTGTGATTCTATAGTTATATCTGCAATATCTTTCAGGATTCCAATATGTAATTTTTATGACTTTAAATTAATATACCAATTTATAGCACATAAGTGCTTCCTGCATCTGATCTTGCTGAGCTTCAAATATCCCTTAATCATTCTTATTCGATTCTTTCAAATTTGCAGTTCATTTCTTTAGAGTAAAAAAATAAAAATAAAAAGGGATCTGCAGTTGATTGAAAGAGCAGATGCTTGAGAACTGAGTTTGTTTTTCCTTAGTTCAGAAAGTCACACTGTATGTGTGACCTCAGGCAAAGCTCACAATCAATATTGACTCAACTTCTTCATATGTATGACAAAGCAACAATAGGCAACTCTTGGATGATTGCTCCCTGTGTCCTCAGTAAATGTGCTTCCCACTAACCAGATGAGTCATAAATACCTTTAATATTCAAGTACTCCAAGCCACCATCTTCTTTTGGTAAAGCCAATTTTCTCCTATCCTGAGGTTTTTCTACCCAAGTTATTGCTAAACAACATAAAGAATGCTCATAAAGCTTATGAATCCATCATTTCCCTCATTCACATGTGATCATCTGCCTACAAATCTCAGAGACTCTTTTGCAAGTAGCTATCTAGGATTGCTGACCTTGATCTCCACCATTATTGCACACCACTGACATTAAAACCCAGAGAATTTGGGGAGTGTGGAAGAGGCTATAAATTCTATGTGCTGCACGAGTCACCAAAGGGGCCTAGAAGTCAAAGGCAAGACCCTGTACTGCTCACAACTGTAAACCCACAGTGAATGGCCCCTCAGAGGGCAGAAAAGGCTAGCTCTTTTCCCTCTGGGTCTTGCAAGTACGCACAAAATCTGCTTGAGTCCTATTGCTACTGCTCCTTGTTAACAAACTCCTTCACAGCGCACATACACACACACCTCGTAATGTGGTTGGGTCAGGGAAGCTTCAATGTCAGACACAAGAATCTTTAAAACTAAGTGCCTCAGAGAGCAAAGGAATCCCTTCTTTCTCTTTGCCTACAACCTACTTTACTTAATTTTAGAAGCTTTATTGATGCTTTATATAAATTTTGACTTATATACACACCTGAGGAGCCATCACTGCAATTAAAATAAAGAACAAATCCATCATCCTCAAAAGGTTTCTTCAGCTTTTCTGATACCTCCATCTTACCCTTTTCCCATGAACCCCTGTCCTGTTCCAGATATTTACAGAACATGGACATCCTTTGGGAATGAGGCCCAGAAATCCTATTTTTAACTGACTTCCCAAATGATTCCCTCCATGGCAATGTTTGAAAACCACTGCTTTAAAGAAGAGACTCTATTCCTCTTTGAAACATATTCAATATTGAGCTTCTATCCATGAAAGCACCTATTTTCCCCCTATAAATGTTTTTAAACAGTCCTCTTTCCTATCATTTATAATATACATTCAACTATTCCCATTGTTCTCTTCTTTTAGTTTTTGGAAAATCGAATCAAAGTAATCTTATAGTCATAATCATTAGAAACATATAGAAGCATGACATATAGTTCTAAAAGAAGATTGGGGGATAATACAAATCTCTGAACTTTACAAAGTTCTGGTAAGCTTTATAAATGATGCACATTGTATCATACAGAAGTTTCCAAACATTTCTATGTACAAAATTTCCAAAAATGGTTGTGCCATAAATATTTTCAAGAGACAGGATTCACCTCACAAGGCTAATTAATTTAGAAGGTTATTTTTTTTTTAATGTTCATCATGGTTTTGTAAGTCAAAATTTCAAGTTATTTGGATTTTACTGGACATAGGCACTCATGCAGTTCAAATGATACTTCTCAATGAAAATACATATGGGACATCAAAGTGATCACCAAAAACATTAATTTATATTATAACTATTAACACTGTTGACTTTTATTTTTAACTATTCTTCAAAATGTTTCTAAAGGGAATCAGATAAAAGTACAAAATCTGGAAGTCCATTGAATGTGTTTATTACTTATCGTTGTAATAAAAGCAAACTGAAGTCCCACTCCATAATTAATGCTTTATGTTCTTATTTATTCTTTTGATGATTACAATTCTGGGTAAAATTTAGGAACATAAAATAATTTAAATCTCAGGTAGAGGCATTATTATTCTACTCTTGAGCAAGGGGAAGCACTGTGAGTCATTGTCATCAAATGGAAATACCTTATGGTAAATAATGCTTTCTTTTATTGCTGCTAGAAAAGTTGCAGGTCTAAGAGTAACCTAGGGGGCATTATAAGTGGTTTTCTGTGAAAAGAAATAAAACCAAATGATCAATGGAAATACTTGAATATAACCAAAGCTCAGAATCCAGCAGGAATTCTCATATCCTAGCTTTTATGGCCAGGCTGCCAAAAGATATTAAAATTAAACGGAGTAAGTCAGAAATGAGGATGTAACTGAAGATTTTTGGCTTGCTGTTCTCTCTCTCAAGGAAATGATGCAACCTTTCAAAGATGTTTATTTCACTTTTTGATTATATATCCAAAATGCTTTCTGAATTGTAGAGGCTTATTAAAACTCTGCAACAGAGCAAAGCACTCTCTAAGATGCTTCTGTGATTTTAAGAAGGGCCAAATTGAGTATGGCAAGATGTCAGTGTTTTGACATTTCTTATCTAACTTACAAGGAGCACCAAGATATATCCACAGCCTTTCACTTTTACAAGCTAATATACTAGAAATTTTGTTCGTTCATTCACTCAACAAAAGTGTTGTGAATGCCCACTATGCCCACATACAGGGTACTGGAAGATTTAAATCTCCTACTTCTTATTTTCACTTGTTAATCGATATATTGCTCTAAAAACAGGACAACAGAAATCCTTATTATTTTTTGTCATTCAGTTAAGTGCCTCTTCCATGAAGCTTTTCCTGATCATCTCAAATAGAAATTATCTCTCTCTCTTCTCTATACTGTAGGTGCATATATCAGCCTTATATTTTATTTCACTTGGTTTCTTACCTTTCATTTAGTCCATAGCTTCTGGAGAGCAGTGGTCCTAACTTTACACTCATATTCAGTCCTTGTTTTATTCCTTCATTTATCTGGAAAGATAATGAGCCAGGCATTACGTGAAATGTAAAGATAAAAAAGACACTTGGTAACTATTAACCATTTTAGTTACCATTTTGCACCTGTGTCAATTTTATTTTTTATTTCAGTTTAATTAGCAAACCAAAATGTGTAAGTAATTACCATGACATGATTCCTATAAGTTTTTTTTTTTACATCCAAAAAATATGTTAACTTGAGCCAAAAGTTTTTACCATCATTCCTGCCCTGGTTCTTCATATATATCATATAATTTAATGTGATGTCATGGACAAAGTAGGGACTAAATAAATGTGTTGGATAAGTATTTGTTGAAAGAATAATATTTTAAAGATTTCTGTGGTAGGCCCATCAAATTTCTCTTTTCGTTTATGCATTTCATAAAGTTACCCTCTGTGATATTTATTACATTTGCATTTTCAGATTCGGGTGGCTCATAACTAACATAAGGAGCCAGGATTCTTAAACTATGAGGCAGCAAAGTACACTAAGAAAAGTACTGAACTTTGAATCAGAGAATCTTCTCTGGACTTTGGTTTCTCAATGTCCTAGTTGTTTCAATTGAGTCTTAACTTCTGACTCTGGGCCTCAGTTTCGTATTTGTAAAACAGAGTACCAATGGCCATCCATTTGTTGTGAGGCACAGATGAAAGAATGCATTTGAAAGCACTTGGAAAATTGCAAAACATTTTAAAAATGATATTGCGAGCTCCTAGGCTGCTTATGGCCAGTAAATTGTGGCATGTAGTCAAGCACAATGAGAACTTTCCTTGTTATTCTGCCTTGCCAGCTGACTTAATACTGACACCTTAACAGGTTAGACAAGTCACATTTTGTCACTGAATTTCAATCTTTCCAAACACAACCTGCAAAGGAGTCTTTTTTAAAACATATTTTATAGATTATGCTGTTACAGTTGTCCCAATTTTTTCCCTTTGCCCCCCTCCTCCCATATTCTCCTTCCTTCCAGCAATCCCCCTCGCCGCTGGCTGACTTCATGTCCATGGATCATACATGTAAGATCTTTAGCTTCTCCCTTTCCTATACACTTCTTAACTTTCCAGTATTTTGTTCCTACCAGTTATGCTTCTTGATCCCTTCACCATTTCCCCCTTTCTTCCCCTCCCCCCTCCCAGCTGATAACCCTCCAAATGATCCCCATACCTATGATTCTGTTCCTGTTCTAGTTGTTTTCTGTTTGTTTTTATTTTTTAGATGCAGTTGTTAATAGTTGTGAGCTTGTTGTCATTTTAAGGGTCATAGTTTTGATCTTCTTCTTTTCTTAAATAAATCCCTTTTTTTAATAATGGCTTGGTGATGATGAATTCCTTTAGCTTTATCTTGTCTGGGAAGCATTCCATTCTAAATGATAGCTGTCCTGGATAGAGTAATCTTGGTTGTAGGTCCTTGCTTTTCATCACTTTGAATACTCCTTGCCATCCCCTTCTTGCCTGCAAAGTTTCTTCTGAGAAATCAGCTGACAGTCTTATTGGAACTCCTTTGTAGGTAACTCTCTGCTTTTCTCTTGCTGCTGGTAAGATTCTCCCTTTATTGTCAACCTTTGGCATTTTAATTATGATGTGTATTAGTGTGTTACTCTCTGGGTCCAACTTCATTGGGACTCTCTGTGCTTCCTGGACTGTGCTTGCAAGTCTATTTCCTTTGCCAAATCAGGGAAGTTTTCTTTTATTATTTTTTCAAATAGATTTCAAGTTTCTCACTCTTTTTCTTCTCCTGCTCACACCCCCATAATGCAAATGTTGTACCATTTGAAGTAGTCCCAGAGGCTGCCTATACTACCCTCACTTTTGGAAGGGGAGGGTTCTTTTTTCTTCTTGTTGTTCTGATTGGTTGATTTTTGCTCCCTTATGTTCCAAATCATTGATTAGATTCTCGGCTTCACCTACTCTATTGTTGTTTCCCTGTATATTGTTGTTTATATTTCACTTCGTGTATCCTTCATTTCTGACTGTATCTTTTTATGCTGTTGAGGTCCTATGCGGTAATAAGTACTTTGAGCATCCTTAAAACCATAGTTTTGTACTCTGCATCTGATAGATTTCTTATCTTCATTTCATTTAGTTCTCTTTTTGGAGTTTTGATTTGTTCTTCAATTTGGGCCATGTTTCTTTGTCTCCTCATTTTGGCAACCTCTCTGTAAATGTTTCTATGTATTAAGTAGATCTGTTTTGACTCTCTGTCTTGGTAGTATGGCCTAATATAGTGGGTGACCTGTAGGGTTCAGTGGCACAGCCTCCCCCATCACCCAAGTTCGGTATTCAAGGTACGTCCTTCATGTGGGCTGAGTACACCCTCCTCTTGTAGTTGAGACTTGGCTATTGTTAGCAAATCAATGGGAGGTATTTACCCAGGCCAGTCAGCTGCAAGGACTGATTGTGACCACTGACCACCAACCTCCACCTTCCATGGAGGATCAGCTGTGCAGGGAGAGCAGTGGTGGTGCTCTGACATGGTCTGTAGCTGTCCACTGGGTGCGCTGTCCCTGGGGTTTCCCAGGTGGTGCTGGCCAAGGTTAGCCCCAATCTGTGTTTTTCCCAGGGTTGCCCTTCCTGAGCTATAAAGCAATCTGAGAAGGCTGCTACTTGTGCTGAGCTTGGAGAATCCCAGGTGAAGCCTAGCTATGAAATTAATATGGCTGCTACTAGTGCCTGACCTGGAGCTCAATGAGGCCAGCTGTTGCTTGTACCATTTTTGGAAGTTGTGAAGCATGAGCCAAGACCAACCATTCATATGGAAAACCACCTTGGGTGAGCCCATAAGTTGGATGGGGTAGAGTCTCTGGGGACCTCCAAAGCAGGTCAAACAGTATTAGCCAGGATGATGGAGTCTCAAATATGGCATCAGCCTTCTGACTCCAGGGCTCTGTAGGGGAAGGACACAGAAAAGGGACAATAGCCTCTGCTCACCCTGATGCCAGACACTTTGGCCCAGTATACCACTGGTGGCCTTCAAGCTGCCACCTTGATGCTTGAGCTGCCACCTTGATGCTTGAGCCTGAGTAAGTGAGTCCATGTGTGGGTTCTTTAAGGGGAACTGCTTGAGACTCCAGAAGTTTCTTCCACCAACTCAATCCCCACTGGTTTTCACAGCCAGGAGTTGTTGGGACTTATCTTCCTGGCACTAGAACCCTAGGCTGGGGAGCCTGGTGTGGGACTATGCTTGCTCACTCCTGTGATATCCTCCCAATTTTTTATGCACCATACATGGATGAGAAACCAGCCCCTTCTGTGTCTGCACCCCTCCTACCTGTCTGGATGGATGTGGTTTCTTTAGTTCCATAGTTGTCAGATTTCCATTCACCTTGATCTCTGACAGTTCTGAGTGATGGTTGTTGTATATTCTAGTTGTAATTTTGATGTGCAAAAAAGTCTTACACAGGTAAAGGTTCAGTGAAATTCAGCATTTGGTAATCCTAACAATAGTTGTAAAATCATAGGAAATCTTTACCATGAAGGAAATAGGCAAAAATACCCTCACTAATGACACATTAATTAGTAGCTCTCAACTACAGAATGTTTCTTTTATGTGCAAGGTAGTGTACAAAGTGCTTTATAGACATATCTTAGCACAGTACATGGATAGGAATCTCAAACTATAGTCAAAAGATGTCATGTGACTTGGGCTGCCTCACCGTAGAGAATGGGTTCAGGTGTCTGAAGACCTGGATCCAAGACTAGTCTTCATCCCTTAAACTAAGTGATCTCTAGTACCTAGTTTCTCATACATTAAAAACAAAGTGGGGCTAATGTTAGTCTGTGCCACTTAGATTGTTGTGAAGATTGAATTTTCTAATTCATGCAGAGCAAATGCAAAGTGTCTGGCTCAATATTAGGCAATAGTATTTTTTTTTCATCTCTTCCGCTTTCTAGAAAATCACCTTGGGCAAACTACCTAACGCTTCAAGACTTTAATTTTCTTTTCTGTAAAATGGGGGTAATATTAATACTTTTGTCACTGTACAGTTGTGAGCACTAAATCAGACAACGTATATCCTGGAAAACACTATACATATTTTAATTCATATTATCACCTCATATTCTTTCTCTTCTGCCACTTTACTCTTCATACTAACCACAATAAACTACCAGAATATGCTTTCTGGAAGGATATTCTGGAATAAATTAAAATTCCAAGAAAACAGTGCCTTTTATCATCAAGAGCAGTGATCTCCCTTGGGCTATGTATGCTTCACCTCAGTGGCAGCCCTAGAACCGTCTAACTTGACAGAACGATGTTGTGTGGATTAGTGCCAGCAACCCTTAAGATGCAGCAGGCCGCAGGCCACCAGGGCCCATGTCCTCTTCTGCTGACCCACTGGACAGCAAAGAACAGCATCCCTAGATGTTTACCCATGCTATACCCATCAGGCCTAAAAATGGTTACAAGAAGGATCAATATGAGTTCTTTCCTCATGACAGTAATACGGAGCAAGGGAGCAGAGAGGCATCCTTTTAAAGTGAATAAGTGTTATGGGAAGAACTAAAATAATTAAATCATTTTTTGCTCCCAGCTCCAAAGGTCTAGGCTCACTGACGTGTACTTAAACAGCTTTTCTTTCTCAGCTGTGTACTCATATATAGATTAGACATATCTAAGTTAAGATGATTCAAGACATTATAAAGTGCCATTTCTTGAAAAGAATTCAAGCTATTTATTACTCATATAATCAATACCAGTATCCAGACCAAAGGAAATAATATTGCTTAATAGCCTATATACAACTTGTTGAATTCATTGAACATAAACATCAGTACTGAGCTGTAAGAGTGGTTGATCCTATGAGAACAGAATTTACTTAAACATCATTTTGAACATTTTTATTTTTGGTTCTGGTTGAGTCAGATAGCAAGGACTCGAGGTCAATAGGCTGAAGAAATGTGGACATAAAGTATACTAGCTGCCATTTCTCATGACATGAACATCCTAGACATCTGTATACACATAATAAATTGAAGAATCTGTGGTAAATTATTAGAATATTTTTTTTAGTATACCCAAATGTTTAAATCAATTAACACTCACTATTTTTCATATTCTAATTACACAAACCATTGTTAATACTAAGACAGCCATATGAATAATGTATGTAACAGTAATCTTTAACTACTAAACACTGTAACTATTAACCATGCACTATGACGATGTAGTCAGTGGTATTTACATATGATTCAACAGTTCACATATTAAGCTTCTTTTAAAGTTCAACTTAAAATATTCTTCCTACTGGATTTAACTCATTTGCCTGCATCCAATTAGAAACAATCTTTTTTTCTACATTCTCACTAAATTGTCTTACTACCTCTGTTATAATATCTGTTACAATCTATAGTTGTTAGATTTATTTATGTATATGCTTAGCTTCCAGATACGAGTCCAAAAACCTACAAGAAAGATTTATCCTGCTCATTTTTGTATAAGCCACTGTCCCTCCCCACTCCTCTCCACTACGAGCTTATATCTAGTTGGTATTATCTCTTTTTAATCATTTTTTTAAATGTTGCTGTTCACCTCTGTTAGTGCTTTAAATATAGTACTATTTTTTTCCTGACCCTTTAGGTAAGAATATTACATAGCCCACGTCACCTCTTTTAAAAACATGTGGTTATCTACTCAGGACACATGCAACCAGATTTATTTTGTGCCTTTTGGCTACATGGGACATTTGTTCCTGCAGTTCTTAGGGTGATACTTTCTCTACAAGCTGTCTGTGGTAAGTGGCAAGCCGTGCTTTCTCCTAGTGAGAAGGAAGTCAATAGGCTGTATTTTACTGTGACAGCTGGGCCATTTGACTTGAGTCTTATTACACTTGATGGCTACCTTTAGGGAATGTCTTTTTCAATTGTTTATTTTCCAAGTCCCTTGTCAGTTCAAACTACAGAAAACAAAAGGGGAACCCACATTCTACAAATGTGCACCCACAATATGGAACACACTTTATCAAACATAAGCCCATGAAGATATTTCAGTCTAAAAAAAATACTCAGATACTTATTGAACACCAATAACAGTATGAGAATAATGTGAAAATGAAGAAATGCTTACAGTCCACTCATGGATATCATATTTAGAAAACAATGATACATACATAAAATTAAAATTTTTTGAATTACTTGAAATGGAAGGTGAGGAATGCACAAAATATATTAATTTGGGAAAGGTTATAATAACGGACACATTCCAGGATGGCAATTTGGCTGTACTTTCAAGCCATTTACTGAGTTTTTCAATGAGGGAACTGCTTTCATAACAACAAAGCAATCTTTATTGCATAGGACTGCTGTGAGCATTATCAGCTATTTAGGATCCAGATCCCTGGCCCCTGGACACTGCCATTGTGACAAGCAAAATGCCTCCTTATATTTCTAAATGCCCTCTAGAGTAGCACGCTCAGTAGTGAACCAACTGTAAAAGTCAAAATACACTAGATGATACAATAAATAAATACTTCAATCGAAGGGACTTAATATAACAAACATTTATTTCTTCCTCAACCTACCTATTCAAAGAAGGTCAAGAAGAGTATCCTGTTCTTTATGACTAAGCGGCAGGGGGGACCCAGGCTGGTGAAGCTTGTTGCAATATATACAGCCACAATCACCACAGCAGTGGCGATCATACAAGCGTGTGTTAGAAGACAACAGCAGAGCGAGGGCATGGTGGCTGCAGACATCCAGAGGAGAGAGCAATGTAAAACTCATGAAGGTGAAGGGCACAGTTTGGGATGCAGAACCTAAATCCCCAGGGTCCATAGACTTTGTTTTGTTCCATGACAAAAAGAAGATAGAGTAAAATAAGAAAACCCACCAAGCAGCCATGTACACAGGAAGCACACTATCACTGTGGCAGCATAGGAAAAAAAAAAACCCCAAAAAACTTTGAGTTGTAAAAACTCAAAAGTTACCTATTCCATTTGCTGGGGAGAAAAGACAGCTACCTTGAACAATATACCCCCTCTGAACCATAAGGTAATCCCAGCTGTCTTGGAACTTAGTTCTGGCTCTATTCTGATGTAAACCTGCTCTTAATAGCTGAGAAAATTTACTGCTTCGAAGATGCTTACTAAACAAAGAAACCAAAATAATATATTCAAAGATGCTCTACCTAAAAAGGGAAGAAAGAATGGAAGAAACAAAAATAAATGTAAGGTTATAATAACATTCACAAAAATATTGTCATGGAGCATATAAAAATCATGACCAAATATTTCTCCTGAATTTTAAAAACTTAAGAAGCAATCAATTCTGTGAGGTAAGAGCTCAAGGCACAAGTAAAACTTACAGACAAGATGACTAGGCAGCAAGAGAAGATAAAATATGAACTCTCAGAGCTCCAGAAAAGCAGTGGGAGAAAAAAATGAAATCTTCAAATTTATAAAGTACAAAAATAGGGGAATATGAAGGAGACTGATAGCAAACACCATAAAAAGCAAAGAGAAAAAAAGAAGATAACAAGTGCAAAGAATTTACTTAAAAATGAAAGAAGATACAACAGGGTATATCTAGAATCCTTGGGAGGAAAAAAAAGGAAAAATAGGACAAGTATCTAAAGCGCAAATCCACATTGGCAACAGTGCAGAAGGAAGAAGTGATGTGACACTTGCTCTGTGGAGCCACACAGGGCTGCAGCGTGTCTCACTGCCTTGTTGTTCTCCTCTCTATGTCGATGCTACAGCCAGCCCATGACTCTCTGGACACTGCCTATCTCAAGGTCTATGGCAGTGATAATGGTTCCTTCAAGCATACTCATCAATGAGGTAGAAGAACCAATTGTGAGCTGCAGGGAAATATGTAGAGGCAATTTCCTGTCACAGAAAGGTAGACATAGATCTTTCTGAATCCATGAGCTGACATGGTCTGAATAGGTGCATTTATCACCAGAACTTCAAAAGATTATTGCACAAAGCAGCTACCGCTTATTCTGGAGAAGTGGAAAAGAGAAAAGCCCATGAAAATAAGAAACTCCAAAAGAATATGGACAAGGATATTACCCTTCACCTTCAGGCATCTCCAACGCTCTGCCATCGTGGTTAAGATTCCAAGTCCTTTTCTTTTCTAGAAGTAGAAGCCCATCAGAGAAACATCTGCAGGAATTTAGAGATCTTTTACAGGGGTCTATTTTTTACACTAGAAGCAGAATAATCTAGCAGAGCCATGCATTAGAAGCAAAGCTTCAGAGATGATCAAATATTTATCAATGAGCAGATAACCAAAACTGTGTCTCTAAACAGACGTGGAATTCCTTGAGGCTAAGAATGAAAGAATAAGGAAAAAAAAATAAACAATGAAAAGCTGAAAAGATCAGTCTTCCAAAAGGTCCAACAAAAAAAGGAACCATAGTTAGATACTGGTTTTGTAAGAAAATAAATCAGAATCATGGAGCTTGTCCTCCCATTTAGAAAATTTAACATCATCAATCTGGCAGAAGTTTGCAGCAAATAGAAAACCACGGACATACCAATGCCCAGTCTTCCTTTCTTTTATTTTCCAATTTTTAAACTGCTTCTGTCAGAGAAATTCTTAGAAGAGTATTCTTCTTGAGAATGTTCAAAAGCACTTATAATTAAGTATAATAGGAAAGCACCTAAAAGGAAAAAAGAGAAATCATATAGTTCATATATAATAACAACAACACACAGAAAATGACCATACTCCCCAGAAGTGTATCATCTGTCAGGATTTCTGGGGAAAAGGCAGATCCCGTAAATTAGGAAACAATCACTGTGACATATTCAGCATATATGATTTGTTGACTCAATCTAAGGAGTCCAGATTTGGTATACACTAAACTCTTAGAGGTCCAGTTTATCCTATTATAACACATATGGCTACTGAGAGATCTTTTTCAAGAGAGAATTATTTTACTTAGGGTTATAAATGTGCAAAAATAAGTTTTATATAATAATCTATCAAATAATGTTATAATTCAACACCAAATTTAAAATGAAAGCTTAAGTCCCTCTGTGTTCATTTTGTTATTCAAATTTTATTTATTCATATGAGGTGTATAAATTACATACTTCCTTAGGTGTAACTATATATACCAAACTTTCTGCCACTTTAACATAAAGATAACATTAAGACTAATAGAACTCTTTAGATTTCCATTTTATAAGTAAAAAAAGTTTTTCTCTTTTCTTAATTAGCAGTTCATATAATTAATCAAGGTGTTTTTGTAAATTTAAATTTTTTGGTGTATAGTAAATTATTTATAATATCCAATAAATTATACTTTTGCCTTTAATAATGGATTAGTGGAAGTAATGATGGTTGGCTGTGTTTGGTTGTAAGAAAACAATATAATAATAGTAATTTTAAAAGATATAATTCAGATAAATGTTTTTGAAATAAAGATAATGTGTGTGTGTCTCTAAAATATGGTAGTTTATATAAATATATATGGTATTCTTTATGCCTGGATAATTGAACTAGAATAGTCCATAAAAATATAATCCTAGTAAAGGTGTTACTGGATTTCAACAATTGAAAGAAGGATGGAAGAAAGGAAAGGAAAGAAGGGAGGGAGGGAGGGAAGGAGATGGAAAAGAAAACCATTTAGACATCTAGGCAAAAGTATGTATTCATTACATCAGAGAATAAATTGGCCTGGCTTTAGAATTCTCCACAGCAATATCCAATGTCAAAAATAGCGGAGTAACACAAAAGCTTTAAGGAAATAAAGTATTATCCCAAGTGGTTATAGTTTGCTGCCTTACCTTAGGTTAATCAGAGTGCAAGTCTGGAACAAAGGTTTAATCAAGTGCATGTATTAGTTTCGTATGGCTGTTGTAACAAATGACCGTAAACTTGGTAGCTTACAAGAGAAATTTATTCTCTCTATGTTGTGGAGGCCAGAGTCTGAAATCAGTATGACTGAACAGAAATCAAGGTGTTGTCAGGGTTGCGCTCCTCTGGAGGCTCTAAGGGAGATTTTGTTCATTGCCTCTTCTAATTTCTGGTGGTTGCCAGCACTCCTTGACTTGTGACTCCATCCCACCAAACTCTGTTTCCATGGTCACGTTTCCTTTTCTTCTATATGTAATTTCACTCCACATGTTACCTACAAGAACACTTGTGCCTGGCTGGTGTGGCTTAGTGTACTGAGAACTGGCCTATGAAACAAAGAGTTGCTGGGTTTGATTCCGGGCCAGGGCACATGCCTGGGTTGCGGGCCAGGTCCCCAGTAGGGGGTGCATGAGGCAACCACACATTGACATTTCTCTCCCTCTTTTTCTCCTCTCTTCTTCTCTCTCTAAAAATAAATAAATAAAGTCTTAAAAAAAAAAACAAAAAAAACCCACTTGTGATTGCATTTACAGCCTGCCCTTATAATCCAGTATAATCATTCCACCTCAAGATCCTTCATTAACCACACTGGCAAAGACCCCCCCTTTTTTTTCCACATAAAAGGTAGCATTTACAGGTTCCACACAGATTGTTAAAAAAAAATTAAAGGAACTGTGAGGAACTACTCTTCTCAATTCATTAAATAAGCTTGAAAACTGGGATAAAATAGATAATATTCCGGAAATGTGTAACTTGCCACTTTGATTAACCTAAAGTAAGGCAGATTTCCAAATTACAAATAGAGAAAGGTGTCAAACGAACTCCATCCCCATTTTCCTCTCCCTCCCCCAAATAATAAAATGCCTGGACTAGACAACTTCACATGGAAATTCAAACAAAAGTTTTAAAGAGCAAGTAATTACAATGGTATTTTAACTATTGTATAGGGAAAAAAGAGGAATGTTACCAAATCCCTCTTATAAAGTGGGCATAAAAGTTATCCCCCAAATCAATTATGATTGCACCAAAAAAAAAACAACTATCAAGTATATAGCAAAGGCTCACCAGAAAGCCCTGATAATTCAATATTAGGATATATGAAAATTAATAGCCTTTTCACATTCAAATACAACCAGTTAGAAGATGCAACAACAACAAAAACATTCTTATTTTCAACAACAACACAAAAGATAGAATGTCCAAAAGAAAATGTATGAGATAATTATAAAGAAAAACTTTAAAATGATACAGAGGAATACAAAATAAAATATGAACACAAGATAAAGCAACCCATGTCCTCAGATAGGATGACTCAACATCATAAAGATGTCAATTCTCCCTAAATTAAACTACAATTTTCACACAAGTCTAATAAAAATGTCAGCATCATTTTGTCAGAATAATCAAGCTGAGTCAAAAGTTCATGTGGAAAATAAACAAGTAAAAATAGCCAAGAAAAGTCTGTAACAGTAGAGTAATAAGGAGGAAACCGGCGTCCAAGTATTAATGCATTTCAGAGCTTCAATAATTAAAATAGTGTAATAATGTCACATGAATAAACAGAAAACTCATGGAACAGAATATGAAGTCTAGTAATAGATACATATCTATATGTGGCATTTTAGATCAAGTGACATTGTAAATATGTGGGGAAAAGGTAGATTACTTAATAGTGTTGAGAAAAATGGGTGAGAGAGTAGAAAAGGAAAAGAGGATTTGGTTCCATTCCTAACACCTAATAATAAGATAAATTCCAAATGTATTAAACTTTGAAGTATGGGGACAAAAAGATCAAATTACCAGGGAAACCATAAAAAACAGAAGACATTTATATATATGACATGAAGCTCAGAAACTATAAAAGAAAAAACTAATAAAGACAATTACATGTTTAAAAAAATGTGCATGGTAAAAAGCACAACAGGCAAAGTCAAAAGGCAAATATCAAATTGGGAGGACAAAATCATGAATTTATACTATAGATATAAGGTTAATCTCACTAATGTATAAAGAGTTTTTAGAAGTCAATGAGAAAAAGACAATTCAACAAAAAAATGGGCAAAAATACTGACAGAAAAGGAAATATTAGTTGCTTTTAGACATATATTAAGAAGCTCACTCATAATAAGAAAAAGAAAATTAAACCATTTTCCCCTATAAGATAAACGGAGATCAAAGTTCAATAACTGACTGTGTGGAGGAACAGGATGAGAAAACAGTTTTCATAATTGTTGGTGAAAGTATACATTGGTACAAGTTCTGTGAAAAGCAATTGGTAATGTACATCAAAGTAATAAATACTCTTTTAGAAATATATTCTAAGATATAATTATATGCATATTATATGATGTATATACAAGGTTATATACTGTGGCACTATTTTTAATAGAGGTCTGTCCAGAAGGTATCCAGCCATGTAATATGAAAAACAGACATTTATTGAAGAAGATACAAGAAACATTGTACATAGGACAATGATGCCTCAATCTCCTTCAAAGTAGACACTTGGGACCTCACACAGTTCTCCCAGTCTCTATTAGCTGCCCCATCATATTTTCCTGTATTTCATCATTGGGCTGAACTCTCTTCCTTTTGAAAGGTGAGTTTGGGAAAAGCCAGAAGTCACAGGCCATCAAATGTGGGCTGTAGGGGAGCTGAGTCATCTGGGTGATTTGATGTTTCATCAAAAAACTCTTCAGGAGACATGATGCATGAGCAGGTGCATTGTCAGGATCACCAGTTGCTCATAGCTGCAGCCTTTTGAATAATCCAAATAGATTCTATGGAGGAATGTTCAAGTTTAACACAAAATTTGATGCAGATTCATTTCTCCACTTGCTCAGTCATTATGAATTCGACAGCCACATAATACGCATGCTCAATCAACAGCATCTATCTATCGCCCCCACTGACTAGTGCAATGAAGTTGTCATTGTTCATGCATGCACATTCCAGTCCACTCTCCTCGGCTGCCAGATTATATCAGTGTCGTGCAAGCTGTTCTAATTATATTAACAATGGTTGGACCTTTCCCAGACAGCCCTTGTACATGTGTGTATAATCTCTAAAAATACACATAAGACACTAAGACTGGCTGTGTTAGGAAAGGGGAACTGAGTGGCTGGGCGATAGGAGCATAAAGGACTTTTTAGTATATACCTTTTTATACCTTTTGCATTTTTAAAATTTATAAATTAATAGGAGAAGTCATAAGGCCTTGTGAGTCATAATTTCCAAAATGAAGTACAGAGATAATAAGTAGTAAAAGATATAAGTACAATAGAGATAATGAGGTAAAGTTAGATTTCAAACTTGTCCTCATTTTTACTTCCAGCAAAATGCACACAGCTTCCTCCAATTACAGTCTTGCTTGTTTTCATTGGCCTCAGACCCTATGGTTTTATTTATCTCAAGAGATATCTTAACTTTCTAATAATTTTCCCATCAAAGCTGTAACAATACACATCAATTTTAAAATGTGTTATGTGTAGTTTTAAAATGTGAGTTTCATAGAAGCCACTGTTGAGTTTTGAAGGGATATCGTAATAGTAAAAAAGCTTAAAATCATTCACTGGAGACAATCATCAGAGAACAAGTACACTTTTTGGAATTACTTAAAAAAAACAGTTGTTTAAAAAATATTGCCTGTAATTTGGAAAATATATTATGGGCTATTTTAATAATTGTTTAGAGAATTGAAGATCTCGTTTCCAGGCACTCTTAACTATGAGAAGCACACTAAAAAAGATAACGTTTTAGATGAAATAAAAATTAGTAAAGTCACATGTCAAAGAGCCATGCCATCTATGGAAATGTGCAATTCCAGACAGTTGGATGTAAGAAAATATTGGAATTTCAATTTCTATTATTTTATATTAGTTTTATAATAAAGTAGTATGCTAAAAATATATAATTTATAAATAATAAAGAGTCATGCATACATGCTATTGTGTGCTCAATCTTTTTTATTCACAGAGATGTGTACTTAAAATATTTGGTAAGCACTGACAAATGGTGATAATATTTTACATAAATAAGGAAAAATTTCATGCACTATAAAATGTTTTAACAGGCATAACAAGAGGCAGCACCCATAAGTTATGAATCTTTAAGTGAAACACTGTTGAATCTATTTGATATGGCACTTAGCACAATGCTATATCAAGAGAGATTTTTAATAAATTATAGAGTTTTCAAGTTAGGAAAGAATGTTAGATATTACCTATTCCAAATCTCATTTTAAACATGAGGTAGCTACCACTAGAGGCAATAAAAATGTTCCCCATGTCATATGGCTGACTCATAGTGACAGAGCCAGGTGTAGAATCCAAAGTTCCCAAATATTTGTCTTTGTGCTATATAACACAGTTATACACATATGTGTGCATGACAAAATGGGGTCTTTGAAATTAAGCATCAGGCCAACCAGTATTATATTACTTTATTCTATTACTTTATTCTATTCTATTACTTTATTCTTTCTTATTTATCCATATCTTTATTTTTGTCCTTCTTTTTTTTTTTTAGGCTTCTCAAAATCACACGTCATTTTAGAAAGTGGAATAGTGAGTTTATTTTAATTAATTAATTAATTTATTTTTTCAAATACATTTGTCTCTGCCTATTTTTTTATCGTGTTAATTTTTAAAGCCATTACAAAGGAGAAAGTTTCAAACCTGAAATTAATCCTATTTTCACCTATCTTCTCTAACAGAAACAACCTCTGAACTCTAGATGCCTTTATTTCTTACCAGTAATCCTATAAGAACAACCCAGCCCAAGAAATATATACCTGATCCTACCCAAAGAAAATAAAAGGTAAATGAGTTGGAAGTGGATGATATAGAAGTTGAATTGCAAAGAAGCACTCAGAATTAAAAGTCCATGCTTAAGGGACAGATCCTTTATTATAAACTCCTCAAATCCATTAGCCCGATTTTGAGTTGAATTTTCTCCAGGGGGTATGAAAAAAGTGAGATCATGATGTTAAGGAAAAAAGCTAAAGAGAAATTGAAAGTATTTATCCGGGTAATTCAAAACCATTCTTAATACCTTGATTACAATTGTTTAGTCTTTGCTATATGTTAAGGTAGCTTTTAAGAAATTTGACTATTTTATTTCATAGGCATTGGTTTCAACAATGATTACGTCACTTAACCAGTTTTGTCATATATATTGAGAAACTGATACTGGGTTGGGAAGATTAATGGCATAGCACAAGTAACAGTTTAGCAAAGTAGCATATAATTAAGCACGTATTAAAACTCTTTTTGTGTCATACGCCTGCCTCCACGTAGGTGAAGTGACATGCCCAAGGTCTCACTCAGGAAACTGAGTAAACCAGGCTTCTCTTCTAAGGAGACAGTTGAGACATTTAGGGAGCTGTCTAAATTGGTGGTCTCAAAAGGACTTGGGGAAGTGAGGGAACGGCCACTGGACGTCCAAGGTGCTGACCACATAAATCCGACAATGCAGCCCCGTCCCCCTCCATAGTAACCCCTTACGAAGCAAGCCAGAACTACATTTCCCAGCGTCCCTCAGGCTGCTTCCTGTGCAGCACGCCAATGCCTTGCTTTCCGGCTGCATCTTTTACGTCAGTTCGATTCCAAGGCTCCTGCTACTGGGGCCGAGTTAGGGAACATGGGTTCTCTCACGTCCCAGCCTCTTGAGCCAGTCAAGGTCGCCGCACCCCGTGAGGCCGCTTCTTCCGTCAACCCTGCACCCCTCGATAAACCCAGAGCCCCGACCACTCCAGAGCAACCCCCTGTACTTAGTAACTGCTGGAGCTGTCGCGTGCTCTCCGGATCGGGGTTGATAGGGGCGGGCTGGTATGTGTACTGGTTGGCGCGGAAGCCCCTGAAGCTGGGATACGCCCCGAGCCCAGGGATAATTACGCAGATGGTCATCGGCATCAGTGAGAGTCGGGGCAGGGCCTTTGGGGGAAGGGAGGGGAAGGGAAGGGAAAGGGAGGGGGAAGTGGGGAGCAAGCACGTGAGCAGGGTCGGTTCGCTGGGTCTGGTCACCTGGTGGGAGCCAGTCAGCAAGATGCAGGGGTGATGAGAGGAAGTTGTTAGAACGCTGTTTTTTAAATCCAGTATTTTTTGAGAACTCTTAATGCCCTCAGTCTTTTTAGTGTTGTCAATTGCTCTTAGAGGTAATGGTCCCCATTTTACTGCTGAACAAACTAAGACACAGAGAAGTAAGAAATATCCTGTTCAAAGTCAGACACCCAGGATGTGACACAGCTAGCCTTTCATCCTAGGGTTTATCTGTCACCAAAACGCATGTTTTCTCAAGATCCTAGAGAAAGCCTGAGAAAGGGCACTTAATTTAGAACTTGAGGTTTGAAGTCAGATTGTAAACGTGTGTTCAAAGCCCACATTCTCTGTATGCCACTGGACATAGTGGCCCACAGTCTTTATTTGTAGCTATACTGATGGTCAAGTTGGCTTCCAGTAAAATGTAGTGATTCTTTTAGCTCTTCAAAAACAATTATGTGAATAGAATTTTAGGTTTTAAGATCCCTTACCTTTATAATTAGATTGCCCACATTAATTAAGTTCTTTTAAGTTCCTTTCTAGCTTAGAGAGGTAATGGAATTTTATTTTTCCTAAAATTTTTTTTTAAGGCACCTGATAAGCTATAATGTAGTTTACACATAAGGTATTATTGTTTCTTTTCTAGGCATCGCTTGTTGGGGTGTAGTCATCCTGTCAGACCCCAAAGGAAAGGCCTTCCGCGTTGGTTGAAAGTACCACCAGTGAATTTGTCATCATCTGTCCCTGTCCCATAATACACCGAGCACGCATGGAGCTTATGGATATTCTGGACTTACACTGGAACGTTGATCTACTTCAGTTCTGCAGATACTACAAGACTGAAAAGACAAGCATTGGCTGACATTCTTTGCACACGAGTATTTGTGGACTTCTCGGTCTCCACAAGGACCAATAAATTTCTCAGAGAACAGAACAGGTTCTGTGTCTTAACTGAGGAACGAGAATATAGTAATAAAAAAAGAAATGATAAACCAAATGGGAAAATAAACTAAAATAAGTCCCTTTTACTTCTCCCATAACAGGTCAATACCGATTTATTAACCTAATCCTGAATAGGCATCATAGAGTATACAGACTTACATAAAACTGTATCTGTGTACTGCTCCTACTTACCAAGGCATCAAATCCATCACCTTATAACAGTTTCACAGCTACTCTATGGTAGTTATTTCCTTGGTAAGTGAACCTTAAAGAGAGTCCTAGAGATTTGCCCAGGGTCATTCAGCAAATCAGTGTTGGAGCTAGAACTTGTTCTTAGGTATCCTTGTTCTAGTCTTTCAGAACTAAGATGGTTCCAAAGAGGCACGTATTGCCTTTATGAAACTATCAAAAATATCTGTGAGAAATTCAATACCTTTTATAATTAAAAAAAATACATATTCTTCCACGGGCATTGGAAATGTTTCTGTGATGAAATTGAGATGCCTATGAGAGTAGGACTTAAAATTAGGCAGTTCATGTCTAAGAGAAATCTGTGCTTCCTACTAGTTCTTTTTTTCTTTCTGATATACCATAGCTTCTCTAAAATTATATGTATCTCTATTTCAGAGCAGAAAGGTACTCTTGAATTCACCTGCCAATCATAGAGTAAGTTTTGAATGATAATTTGAGCAAGTACCTTTAGGGTGTTACTTTTTCTAGAATTGTGTAGAAGTGCCTTAGTCTGTTAAGCCTCACAAATGATAGTAAGACTTGCATTATCTATATGAGAGTTCATGGTATGGATGGTGCTATATATTATCTATTCAGTTGAGGGACATTTCAGCATAGACAGCAAGGTATTTATGTGGAATGTACAATTCAGTTACGTGATGTTACTGGATAAATTGGTGTTCGACTGGAGGGGACCATAGAGGACCTAAAGCAGGAGGGTCCTCCTTGAAGCTCTTTGATACATAATCATTCCCTAAAATAACAGCGAAGACAAGTTACTCCTGCTTTAGAAGGCAAGCTGTTCTGATGGACAACAGCAGTCTGAACAATTTCTTAGATTAAATAAAAAATGCAGATCTAATTTATTTACTTGACCTACTGGATGAATAGAGTAATGCAAACTTTCATATACAGAAAGGGCAAAAGTAGGTTTACAGTTACGAATATATGAAACAAAGTTTATTTTTGTATTATTTGTAAAATAACTGTAAACCTACCTTTGCATACCTCTGTAATTTTAACTTGTTTCCCAGACTTTGTACAACAAGGAAATGAGAGGTTTTTCCAAATAGACTTGCCTACTCACCACATATATTGCCAAGGTATGTATGGTTCTTCCCAATTGGGCCATTTAACTATGGGAGTAAAGTACTGTTCTATCATGTCTATAGGCAGTTACATGGGAATAGTTACATTTCCCACCTCCCCTACCTAATAAGTTAGTTAGAATTGGCAGTTAAAAGTTGTTTTTCTTTTCAAGTGTATTGCAAAATTTGATTTCTGTCAGTGCTAAGTCGGAGATCCTATTTGTTTTAGGGAGGACCCTTAAGAGAAAAAAAAAGATACCACCTTAGTCCTGCAATGCAGAAAGTGTACTTAGTGCCCCTATTCCATTTTGTTGAGAATGAAGTGGGGTGAGCAGGGTAAACAAGCTCAAGAACCAATGGATTATTAGTAATGTAAGAACAACAGCTTAATTATGATTTATGGATTTTAGAATCTCAAGAGCATCGAATTGAGTTTATAAAGACTCAATTACCATTATCAAAGAGGGAGAGAAGAGAAAAAGTACAAAAATGGGTAATTTAAAATACTTAAGTCTTCCTTGTAACACAAACTGAAATGTGCACATATGTGTGAACATTGACGCTTCATGATGTCCAAGATACCTATTAGCTCAACCTTTACGTAGTATAAATATTGGTATCTCAAAATGATCAAGAAAATCATTATACCACCTCTGCTGCTTTTGTGTATTACATTGACTACTCTGGAATCCTGTGACCAGCTAATAATATGTCTGAGTATATTAAAGGACCCAAGCATAGATCGATCAACAGGATCTTCCTGTGTGTTGGCAGAAATGGCGGGTCTCGCTTTCCCTAGGCCAGTTGCTGAGACAGCTGTTGTTGGCAGCACTGGAGTGTTCCAAATACAGATCATTCTAAACAGTTCTGGAATTTCACCTGACCAAGACCAATTGCAGAGACAGCTGTTTCTGGTGGCCCTAGAGGTTAAGCATCTCAGCCATGATTTATACTTCAACTCCACCCTCAGTTCAGCATTTGCTCCTCTCTCCTTTTTATTACTTGTTCCTTAGCCGGGCTATCTCTGAATTAGGGGCCTCTTGAATGAAGCCAGTTGATTTGACAACATAAAACATATTGCTCCTAAATTAAATATATGTTCAGGGCAAGCATATGTTCAAGTACTGCCTCAAACCAGCCTTGGCCTCAGCTGATTTATTGTTGGGACTACATTGATCAAACAGACACTTCACAAATCTTAAAGTTAGGAACAGTAAGCAATTTTGAGTTGAAAAACTTTTTTTTTAAGTGAAGGATAAATGCTTGCCTTGACTCAATGATTATATAGGTGTTAGGGGCACAGAGTTCAAGAGTGAAAGACCTATAATTTCACATCATTCAGAGGTATCCTAGAGTACCCTGAGAAAATATGTCACTCTTCCAAATGCAGGGCTCTTTGCCTTGGAGATACTCAGTAACTTGTCATTCAAATGTAAATAGAGTGTAGAGAAATAGCCCAAAGGGCAAATGTTAAATGAAGCAATGCCACTAAAAATCACTCCTCAGTCCTCTGACTAAACTTACCTGTGCTTCAGAAATGTGGTCGGCAGGATTCCTGTAATGGTCCCCCAATGGTCCAGACCCCTGTGTACACACAATTCCTCCCAGTTATTTAATAAAACACCATTCTAGCTGTGCTGTAAAGGAACTTTGCAGATGTAATTAATGTCCCAGAACAATTGACCATAAGATAGGTAGCTTATCCAGATGGGCTAATCACCGGATCCCATTTAATATTGGCCTAGAGGTCAGAGACCTGAAAAGTTAGAGATGAGAAGCTGGAGAGGAATTCAATGCCTGAGAAGTCCATCACAGGCTTGGGAGAAAACAATCACCTATGTTGTGAAAGGCGAATGGGGGCCACGTCATTAGGAACTGCCAGCAGCCTGGAGTCACTGAGTGTGAGAGCCAGCCAACTGCTAAAAGGGAAACTGGAAACAAGGACCTCAGTTCCACAACTGCAAGAAAATGAATTCTGCCAACAAACTGTGAGCTTGGAAGAGGGCCCTATGAGAACCAAGAACTACAGTTCCAGCCAACACCTTAGTTTCTGCCTAGTGAGAAGCTAAGCAAAGCATCTCTTGTTGTGCTCTGAAACTGTGAGATAATAAATTGGTATTAAGTTGCCAAGTTAGCAGTAATTTTTTACACACCAATAGAAAACTAATATAAGAAATGTTTTGCAGAATCATAGTCATAACCAAATACACAGCCCCATTCTAGGTAATCTGGAAATAGCAGTAAGGGGCCATCTGAATAGCATTTGTCTTTACAGTTACAGTCGTCACTTGTTCTTTCAATGGTGGTTCCCTTGGATAGTTGTTATGATCTGTTTTCTAGCAAAATCATTCCCTGCTAAAATTTTTTCGAAAAAATTACAGTACCATTTTTACATGCTAAACATTATGCTGAGTGCTTTGCAGGAATTGTTTTTAATCCTCAGCAACTCTGTTTTACAGATAACTGAGGCCTGGAGCAGGTAAGAATTTTCCCAGGGCCTCAGGGGATAAACTAGTAGTGGCTTGGAGGAGAGTGTTAATTGGGAATTGGGAATTTGTGTTGCTCTAGTCATTTTTTGAGCATCCCTTTCTCAACGTGTTCAGGTATCAAAACTAGAAATTTTGAATCTTGATTTTCAATTTTTTTTCCTTGGTTATCCATTAATTTAACATGTTTTAATATGTTTTTCAATCTCTTGGTTTCCTTTATTTTTTTAAAAAACAATTGAGGTTATATCATTTATCACACTGACAGCAATTTACACATTAATCCAGAACAAGAGCTTCTCCCCGAGTAAGTGCAGGCCCTTCCGTGACTTTTCCCCCGTCTTTCTCCTGAACCTCAGACCCCATTACCCAGCCACAGCAGGGGGTCCTACCTCTCTGTCTTCACACAGCAGAGTCCCAGCTTGTCCCAGAGGAACTTTTCTTTCTTCTACCTACCTCTCCTCCTCTATTTCTTGTTCACAGCATTTTTATCTCATCAGCTGGCCAAGCTATGAACTATGATATTATCTATGACTCTTTACTCTCACTCTTTACTTGTGATCTGTTGATGAGTGCTGGTTATTTTAACCCTTTGGATAACCAATAAAGTGTTGATATCCAACGTATGTAAAGAACTCATAAAACTTAACACCAAAAAACCCAACAACCCAATTAAAAAATGAGCCAGGGACCTGAATAGACATTTCTCCAAAGAGAGCATACAGATGGCCAACAGACATATGAAAAGATGCTCAATGTCTCTAATCATAAGTGAAATATAAATTAAAACCACAATAAGATATCACCTCACACCTGCCAGAAGAGCTAACAATAATAAATCAACAAACAAGTGCTGGTGAGGATGTGGAGAAAAGGGAACCCGCAATCACTGTTGGGGAAAATGCAGACTGCTGCAGCCGCCATGGAAAACAGTGTGGAAGTTCCTCAAAAAGCTAAAAATAGAACTGCCTTGTGACTCAGCAATTCCACTTCTGGGTATTTATCTGAAGAAATCCAAAACATTAACTTTAAAAGACATATGCATCCATGTGTTCATTGCATCATTATTTACAATAGCCAAGATATGGGAGCAACCTAAGTGCACCTTGATTGCCCACTGGATAGAGAAGATGTGGTATATAATATATTCAGTGGAATATTCCTTGGCCATAAAAAATGAAATCTTACCATTTGCAACAACATGGATGGATAGGGTATTATGCAAAGTGAAATAAGTCAACAGAGAAAGACAAATCCCATATGATTTCACTTATATACAGGATCTAAAGATCAAAATAAACAAAGCAGAAACAGACTCATAGATACAGAGAACAAACTGATGGCTGCTAGATGAAAAGGGTGTTGGGGAGATGGGTGAACAAATGAAGGGATTATGAAGTATGAACTGGTAGTTTCAAAATAGTCATGGGGATGTCAAGTACAGCAGAGGGAATATAGTCAGTAATGTTATAATAAATAGGTATGGTGCCAGGTAGGTCCTAGACTTATTGGGGGGAATGACTTCAAAAATTATATAAATATTTAACCATTGTACTGTATACCTGAAACTATTATAAAATAATATTGAATGCCAACTGTAACTGAAATATTTTTAAAAAATCAAATTTCAGAACCACTGGTGTAGTTCATCCTGATTGATGTGTGTATAGCAGTTCTCAGCCTTAATGTAGTGGGAGGAATACCTGACAAAGCCATGAGACCCAGGTTCTAATCTCAGTTCTGCCACCAGCTCCTAATATGCTATTGAGCAATTCACTTAACCTTTTAGAAAACAAATATTACCCTCTGTAAAATCAGAAGATCAGACTAGGTAATTTCTAAATGCTTTTTCAGCATGAAGATGCTCTCTTTGTAGAAAGGAGATGCACTCTCTGATGCCAAAGGACAGAGACAGTAGTGGGGAACTGAGGGAAAACTGAAAACACGTCCTCTGCAGCCATCGTGTGAAGCCGCCACTGGTGAGGTCATTGTTCACCCCTGGCATCTGGACGCTGCAAATGCCTGATGCTTCACAGGAGTTTAGTGACCCCTCACCACACTATGAACACCTGGACGCCAAACAATTCTACAGGAGAGTAGGGGTCCTTCCTGACCCTCTCATGATCAGAGCATGCCCTGAAGCTTGAAATGTGGCCCCCCAATCCGAGCCTGCCTAACTGCCCAGGCATGCTGGAGAAATAAGGGAAGCCAAGGAAGGTGGTGGTGATGGTGGCGGTGCTGTGTGTGTGTGTGTGCGTGTGTGTGTGTGTGTGTGCCCTTTCTGTTCCCCAAGAATCCAAATAGGAAAATCCCTCCTTCAGTTTCACCCTGCATCATACTGGTTTAGCAATGTGAATTAAACATGTTAAGTTATGCAGCCTGTGTCTAGAATAACAATAAACCTCAGCAAAGAAAAAGATGCCAACAGTGAATGGGCAAAGAAGATCAATAAAAAAATGCACCTTCTGTTCTGTACCTGAATGTATCCACCTATATATGATGCTTAGTGGACACAGTAAAGCCCAAAAGGTGACTTCATCAGTATAACGATCAACTATAGAAATAGCCATGAAGCCTGGGACCAGGAGCCAGTACTGGTGAAAGCCCTAGATTCTGGCCATGTTATCACCAAAAAGGTTTCAAACAGAAGAAACTGGGCCTCTTTTCCTTCAGGGGAATTACCATTTTCAGGTACCTCATATGCACTGTAGTAAGATTCAGTCCCATGTGCATTTATCAGCCTTTGTTATATGCCAGGCACTCTGCTAGATGCACTAGGAACATTGCACAGTCCCTGCTCCAAGAAGTTGAGAAACACACATTTAAACAAGTGATTATAATGTAAGGAAGGATTATCCACGGGATACATGGGAGCAAGGAAAAGAGGTATTTTAGATCTTATCAAACAGGCACAAAAATCAAACCTGATATCTCACCTGGTGCAAGCCCAGTCACTAGTGGGAGAGGCCTTTGGACCTGTGTGCCGCCCACCAAGAGAATGAATAAAGCAGACAAGTGTCAGGAGGAAGGGCTACCAATACACACGCCTAGGCTTGTCATCAAACAGAAACTCTAAGGGGGGAGTCTCAGAGTTCCCAGACTTGGGATTGCTTTAAGCAGCATGCTGTGCAGCCGAGCTTAGAACTTTGTGACAGGGAACTGCAAAATGCCCGTCAAAACCCTTGACAAGTGAGAGACAGGCACACTTGGGATGGGGGGCTTCCTCTCCGTCCTCACCAGCCCACGAACACCTGTTACTAACATAGCAAACTGAGAGACACATTTGGCACATGTTGGCAGCACCAGCAGAATCATGAAAACATGGTTTTTTCTCTGCGCCTCCGGCTGCACAAACCTGTTTCCTTTGCTGTATAGTTATGAGACATGACAGGGAGAGGTCAACCCCAGGAGTAGATTTTACCATGGCTGAACATGGGGATGCTGGAAATTTTGGTGGCGTTCTTTTATTTTTTTTAGATGAAAAAAAAATCACACTATCCACATAGGGAGTTTTCAATCAACAAGATGTTTATTCATTTATATATTTGTCTCTACAGCAACCCAAGAGAATGGGCAGGGCATCCTCCGCAGTTCCCAGTTTATAGAGGAAGGAATGAGGTGGTTTCAGTTGGTGGAGAGACTTTGGGGTCACCAGTGAGCAGCAGATTTAACCCTGTGAGCTCAGGTCTTTGGCACCTTCACAGAATGCTCCTTTCACACTGGTTCTCGAAGAAGTCAAGGAGATGTGTCTATTCTCAACTAGCCTCTGGGTAGAACACAGTTTAGGCTGAGCCTCACAGAAAGCAAAAGAAATTGACTTTGCCTCCTTCAGAGGGAGGTACATCGACTGGTTTCAGAAGCCTGAGATTCAGAGGGACTAGGATAAGGCAGGCAAAGTGTGTGCTGTTAGCATTGGCCAGTTGGAAGTGGTCTGTCCCTAGACAAGCTACCTTCTCTGAGCCTCAGCCTCCTAGTCAGTAAAATGTGAATAGTCACAGCCACCGGGTTATATGGGGCCAGAAGGTACAGCTAACAGCACCAAGGTATACTAAACAGCAATGAATGATCATCAATAGTACAGGATTTACTAGTTTAATGAATGTGTCCCCACCCCTCCTGCCATCTGCTGGAGGACTCGTGGTCTGGATGTGTGGAAGGGGCTGCTACATTGGCTTCTGTGGAATCGGGTGTTTTTGGTCACATCACACCTCACAGGAAGCTGCCAGGAAGGCAGAATTGTTAAAAAATTAAAAATCTGTACAGTGCTCAAGGCATGTTTGTGTTTGTAATTTGGCTCAGTTTGTCCCAATTTTTTACTTTGGAATGTTTCACTTAGAAATGTAACTTTAAAATAAGCAGCAAATGAAAAACTAAAAAAAGGAGAAATGACAAACTCTATCTAGAAAGAAGTTTTCTTCTGAGGGGGCTCCAGTGTTGGCTCTTCAAAAGTGCCAGCTGCTGGTTTCTTTTATTATGATTTGGTTTAAATATATCCATGGCTGAGGGGGAGGAGGGCAATTGACAGCAGCTCTGGCTTCCTGCGAAGCCTGATGCTTATTTCACCGAGTCAGTGTGGCACTGACATGCTTCTCCGTGACATGAGCTCTAAATGAATCCCCTGCGTTGAATCTTTTCTCCACCAGTTATTGACAGTCTTGCTTCCTCATCTGGAAAGCAAGGATGATCTTACCTGTCTTGTCCATCTCACAGCTTCTTCATGTAGATCAAATAAAAGAAGTGGATATGTAAGTCTTTGAAACTGCGCATGATATTGTACCAGTGTCATCTACATCTCCCATCCACTACTTTCTCAAAAATATGCAGTACAAGTCAGGAAATGGTGTTACCCATCTAGAGGCACTGCCAGGCACTCCGAATCTAAGCTCTTCCAGGTTATGCTCTTTCTCGTGCAATACTAGACGTTCTCCGTTGTGCAGTGTAGCTCTTCAAAACAAACACTATGATACTGATCCTTGAATAAATAGCGTGATTTCTTGGAACTCACTTTCTAACAGATAACCTTGTTAAATAACACTAGCTCTGAATCCTTTGAATCAGAGGATAAACTATCAGGCCTCCTCCTTCTTTCTACCATTAGTTCAGCTACTGTTCTGATTCCTCTTCTCTTTCCTGTGAACTTTAACTTGAAATATAGCAGCTATTTCCACGGGAACTCTATTCAGAGCCCCAGCTGTTCAGGAGCACAGCCACCACTTTTCTTAACAAGTGGAGTCAAATGGGACATCTCACCTGGGCTCTGTAGGCCACTGTGTAGTCCAGGTGCACTTTGCTGACATTTTACTTACTCTATAAAGCCTATGTGATCTTAAGATCAGTTAATATTGATATCATTCCTCAAACTCATATCTTATGTAAAATATTACATATTTTAGGATATATATTTTTAAAATTAAAATAATACTTATATATGCCATTTTCTACAAGCCTGTTTTGTTTTAATAAGTCATCTAGATATAGCCATTGAACAAAGAAGGTGGTAGAGGTTTAGGTTTCAAGTCTGACTGAGGTCTGCCACAGTGATTAGATAAGTCAATAATAATGATTCTCAAATTTACATCTCTAAACCCAAAATATTCCTGAGTTCAGGACTCATAGTCAGTCACCTTTTAACATCTTTGGATACTGATAGATGTCTAATTTAACCTGTCCAAAACCAAAATCAAGAAACTCTTGATTTCTCCTTTCGCATCCCAAATCTATTTCATCTCTTTGTCCCCAGTTAAGAAACAGCATCTGCATTTTCCCAGGGTGTCAGATCAAAAGACTTGGAATCACCTTGGACTCTTTTTCTCATACTCCACACATGTTAAATTAATCAAACAAGAAGGCCATTTGACTGATGTGACTCTAATGTTGCAGCAGCCTACATAAGCAAACCAAAATCTAAGCCTGTAAATGCCTCCAGGTTACCAAACCAAAACACTAATGATAACCAATCACAATCAACTAGGCTTTAAGCTATAGTCAATCAAGTAATTTCCTTCCTTGGCTTCCATACTTTCTCTATAATTCTTGCCCCTGGCTCCTGTCCAGGAGCAATCCTAACCATTTCTGGGTTGGACTGCCCAAATAAAATCAACTTTGCTCAAATGAACTCAAAATTTTCTAACACACCCAACTCTTCAGCAAATTCTGTTAGTTCTAAATTCAGAGTATTCCTAAAATCTGACCCAATATCACCATCCATCACTGCTTCAAGTCACCCCCAGTTGTTACCGGAACTATTATAACCCTCTCCTGGTTTGTTTGGGGGTTTTTTGCCCCCTGTTCTGCCCTCCCTCCCCAATTTCACTCCACACAGCAGCCAGAATGACTAATTCAAGTGTAAATTGAATCTTGATATCTTCTTGTTTAAACTTACCAATTGCCAATCTTTTTCTACCATATTTAGAATAGATTCTAACCTTCTTGGCCTTGAGGTCTTCCACCACGGAACCCTGGGTACTGTGTTATCTCATTTCCCACAGTTTCCTTCTCATTCACCGAGTTCCAATCACACTTCTTGCCGTCTCTCAGACATCCTCTCACCTGAAAGTCTCTGCCTTTACTGTTTCCTCCACCTGGAACTCCTCCCCAAAGATATGACATAGCTTATCCCTCACATCAGTCAGGTGTCAGCTCAAACCCCCTCAGAGTGTTTTTACCATATCCAGAAGAGCTCCCACTTTTGATCCTGTTGCCTTTACTTTCTCTTCCTGGCCCCCGTCACTACCTGACACCCTGCTCAAACACATACAGTACTTCTTTACTCCTCAATTAAATGTTAAGTGTCATGCGAACA
Source organism: Pteronotus mesoamericanus (assembly GCF_021234165.1). Taxonomy (NCBI): domain Eukaryota; kingdom Metazoa; phylum Chordata; class Mammalia; order Chiroptera; family Mormoopidae; genus Pteronotus; species Pteronotus mesoamericanus. Next base: position 23,536,147 of record NW_026555245.1, on the reverse strand, counting down.
GAAACTTAACAGTGTTTTGTTTACAACTTTAGTCCCGAGAACTAAAACAATGCCAGCTACTCCGTAGGAGCTAAATAACTGTCAATGAATAAAAGCATGCAGGTTCTGTGCTTTTCTTTTCCTTTAAAATAAAGTTTTAAGCCAGATAATCAATAAGATCACTGCTAGCTTTAAAAGCCCAGGATCCCTTGCTTCATTTTTTTTCAGTTTATAATCTTGCTTTATTACACACAGAAAAACAACTATGGCAAAAAAGAAAAAAAAAAGATAGCAAATGAGGCAATGAGCTGAACCCAGCAGCATCTCTACCATAACTTTTAAGGCTTTGCTCTCAAATTTTTTCTGATTAAGCTTCTCATTTCCTAGAATCCATATGTCCATGGAAAGTAAATTAGTTATAACTAACGCCATGGGTACAAAGAATTTGAGTTTTTCAGATAAAGTAAACTAAGACCCTGGTGAGGACTGAAGGCTCAATACCAGCCTTTCTATCTCCAGAGAGCTTCACGCAAGTAGCCACATAGGCAAGGATATCCCCTACGTTGTCCTGTTTGAGGTCCTAATTTGTAGGTACTGCCAGGCAGTGTATTATAATCAAATGAGTAATCTGATTCTGATTACCTGTTCCAACACATTCTGTGGGTATAGACAGATAATAAATTATCTGAGCTTCAGGTACTGAATGCATTGATTGAGATAATGAAATAGCTTCATGCAGCTGAGCTATGTGTTTAAGGTGGAGAGACAGACGAATCTCTTTCGTAATGTTTATGGCTGCAAGTCTTTTTTGGCTTCCATTCAACATGAAGAAGACGGACGTCAATCTGGAGTACTATTCTTTACTAATAGATAAAAAGGATGGTACAGTTCCTTTTTAAAAAACATTCCTACTCTTGGTCAAGTATTCAGAGAGAATACAGAGGATATACAAATTGTTCTTTACTTTGAGACACACGTTATATCCCATAATCACCCACAAGAGTTAGAGTTTGGGAGTTTCTCCTCACCGCTCAGAATTGTCTCCCACTTTTACCCTTCTAGTCACTAGGAAATCACACCCCTTTCTCAATGGCCAAAGCCAATTTCACCTCTGCATTTCTCTCCCTGGGACTTCCTCTTCTTCTCACGTCTCTGGCACAAGTTAACAATTATTTGCAGGTAGGGGTGTCATTTGTAGAGTAGAAGACTACCTAGGGTGCTGCGAGCAGAAGATTGGTAAAACTTTGGAACACTTTCTGGGTTTTTTGTTTTCTCATTTGATCTGCACTACCGATTTCTCATATTACTACCTTGTTTTTTATGTGTCTAATCTCAATGACGGTGAAAGAATGGAAGAGAGAAATCATTTTATCTCATTACAATTAGCAAAATAATATGGAGGAGCTTTTGGAGGAGACTCGCTCATGAGATGGGTTTTAGGGAAAACACACACATAAAAGGAATTAAGCAAGAGTGACCAAAAAACGTTGGAGAAGCTAAAGAGACAAAGCTTTAGAACACAGCTGTCTCTTCTTTATACCATAAACGATAGTAGTACATGGATAGATTCTATACCTTAGCTCAGAATCTCACCTAAATGTCCCAGAGGTCTGATCTAGCTTGGCAAGTTATAAGTGAGAGACAAAGAACAAATGAAAGGGTTAGATCAGCTTTTTACTGGCAGCTCTGTCATGAAAATTACAACCAAGTTTAAACCTCAGGTTCATGAGGCCTATTTCTGCAAAATGAAAAAAATTCACCAACACATCTGAGCACCTGAAATTAGGATGTGCAAGCCATTGTGCTTAGCATTCCAAGTATGGTCCTGAAGTATAATGTCAGGCAGAGTGGGGAGCCAAAAAATGGAAAGTCAAAAGGCTGACTGAGTTGTCAATGGGAGGTTCATTACAAACTCTGATGTGCTCCTTGGCATTTACCCAGACAATCTGAGGCTATGACATTAACATGTGGTTCTTTATGTGAATCTGAGCCTTGCTACTTCCCTAGAAAGAAATGCGAGGTGGGGGCAGGGTGGGGGAGCTAAGATATTTTAATTTCTTCTGCAGTTTCACTAAAAGCCCAGAATTAGTTTTAGAGCTATATCAAGGATATCACCAAAAATAAAAGCATAAGCCTTTTTTTTATTTCACATGTTTGTAACCATTAATGATATCATCATTTCAGATACTTTTCAAATAAATCTGCATGTGCATCTTAAAAAAATACTTAAATGACTGGAAAAAGGTGAACTATTCCCTAATATAACTGAGGGTTATTAAATTTGAAGAAGAGAAAGAGAAAATAGGCTTTCTGCTTTTTACAAAGCAATTCAAAGGTCTTTTCCAATTGATAAGAGCAACTTCGAAATATGTACCTAAATGTGTATCTGTGTCCAAGGTTTGGACTGCTTTTTGACAACACATGACATAAATCCTGGTTAGGGAATAATTGCTTGGGACGGTGCCGAGTTACTAGGTCATTTAAATCGATGCTGTGTGGTATTGCACACTTAAAATTATTTATACTGCTCTTATTCCAGCTACAATCTGTTTTCTCTCGCTAATGCAGTAAAGAACAATTTACTCTGGAATACCAAAGTCCTTCTGATTTCATTTTTGCTTCACATCTGCTGCTGTGAGTGCCAGTCATAGAAATAAAACCAAATAAACACATGGAAGCTTTGGGAAAAGTAGGTTTTAGAGTAAACATCAACAAAAATTTTAAAGTTCTGTTTCTGACATTTTGTGCTAATTAACTTTAATGGTTGGTTGCAGTTGTTCTTTCAAAAGGTTTAGAGGAGTTCTTTTTTCCTTCCTTCCTTTAGCCTCCCCCATCCCTTTTTAAGGACACATCTTCCCTTCTGGACTGAGGCAGAGGGTGTGCCTTTTACAGTCTGCATTCAGAGGCTGTGGTCTGTGGCTTAGGTTACTTGCGCAATTGAAGTCATGGCTGTTTGTAAAAAGTAAGACAGTTCTGATGCTCAGTACTGAAATGATTAGCAAACCCTAGAGAAGATATCAATAAACAAAGTTTTGTTTAAATCACAATTGTTGTTTTCTTCCCATAAAAATTCTTAGTTTATTCATCTCATGAAAAATCTACACAAGCACCGCAGCCATTGCAGAATTATTCCTTCTTTATGCTGGCGCCAACATTGGTCTCTGCAGCCCCGAACGGCTTTCTTCGTTCTCTTCTTGCAGTCCTTTGGCTGTTTTGTTGAGGTCTTTTTCTTCTCATACAGGCCATGTCTAACCCAAGTTTTTGTTTGAATTAATTTTCCTTTGTGTGATCTAAGGAATCATAAATCATGCCAAAGCCCGTTGCCTTGTCACCGCCAGGATGGGTTCTGAATCCAAGCACGAAGACGACTTCTGGTGTGGTCTTATTACATTCAGGCTACTTTTGCTGAATTTCCGACTCAGGCACTGGTGTCTGGCCAGGGTGAAGGATGTCAGTGACTACTCGTTTCTGCTGACGTCGTCTGTAGATCCTGAACTTCCTGGTCTGGGTCATTACTGTGCTCCTGATGGAGGCCGATCTTCAAGCAACAAGGGAGGAAAAAACTGCAGTGGTTTTTTACTAAACTTTGATGTTACTTATATCCACCTGAAAAGCTGTTGAAAGTTCTTAGTTGTATTTATTTAAATTTTTTTTTTTTTACAAAAAAAAAAGCAGGGTTGGTTAGAAAAGAATTGAGAAATCAGATGCTGTGCATTTTGGGTAACTAATAAAAAAATAAAATACCTCCCCATTATTGTAAACCAAGATCAGAGATGTGCTTCTGGCTATTATGGGATTTCAGAGTTCATATCTAGGAGTTGTAAACATGCTGCAGTTCAGGACATGAACAATTCCATAGGTCTTCCAGAGCTTTTTTTATCCTGAAGGACCAGGAGTCTTTCAATAGAGACTCTTGGTTGCCTATCCCATACTCACTTCTTTTCTTCTTTTCTAATGACATTTCAACTTTATTCATGTGTCTAGCACTCAGGAAGGAAATATTGGCTATTCTAAGTAAAACAAACAAACAAGTGGAAAAAATAAGATTAACTCATTCTTCCTGACAGTGATTTTTGTGTGTTTGTGGGCATATGCCCCCTTCGCTCTGGTCCATGAGATTAGTCAACCTGTTGAGAATTTTCTGAGAGAAATTTCCTTAGTATTAAAACAGAAATGAAAGAAGGGATCACTCCAGCTCTTCTTTTAGGTGTTGGGTCTGTAGTTGATTTCTGCCACTTCCGTAGCCACCGTTCTTATAACCATGGAGTGAACCAGTATGAGAACAAGCCAACAAGCTGGAGATGGCAGAGCAAGAAGACTTAAGGCCTTGTGTTCTTGATGACATTGCTATTCCAATGAAGAGTCTTTGTCAGAAAAAACGACTAATGTGCATGTCATCAGCTCCTTACACAGTGTCCCAAACCCATCCATGAATGACTTCTGCCCCGTTTCTGTGCAGAGGAAGATATGCCCAAAAGAGAAGCGCACCACCCCGCTCTCTGGCAAGACACTGAGGGTAAAAGATAAATCCCTGGAAAGCCACAGACACAGAGGACAAACAGGGCTAGCTGAGGAATGTCCCCACTGACAGGGTAGTCTGTTGGAACTGGAAGCAGGAAAGCAGGTCCAAACCGAGCTCCTGGGTTTAAAAAGTTGGGAGCAGAAAATCACAGCATCTGGAGAGCTGCTTCCCAGCCCCCCCCCCCATAAACACCCCCCCAGTAATGCAGTAGTAGGAAGCCAGGACTCAGCAGTGATAGTGTCAGAGCGGCGTTACTGCAAACTTGAGGAGCAAGAAAGAAGACGCGGCCACTCTAGGGGCTACATGGGAGCACATAGGAGGTACCTCTTGGGGCTTCCTGGATGTTTAAGGAGGAATTTGAGGCTGGAGTTGCTGGGTGTCCAGCCAGAGGGCTATTCTTTTGTTAACTTTATTACATTACCTTGGGTCCTTGCTTAAATTGCTGAATTCTGGAATCTGCAGATTCTTATTATGAAGGAGTGGGGTGGGGCCCACAAATCTGCACTTAATAAGTTTCCCATGTGACTCTAATATAGGTGATCCGTAGACCACATTCTAAGAAAGTCTGCTGTTAGAATTCTGCATTAAAGAACAGATGTTATAAATAAAAACATGCAGCTTTCCCCTCCAAGAAGGCTTTGCATTTGAAATATTGTTTCACTGTTAGGAATGAAATTGATACTGAATAGTCCTCTTGGGATTTACAAATAGTCCATGAGTTGCGAGTTGTGATTTAGCCACCCAAGAGCTATTGTATTGTCATCATTTTTTCCTCATAGAGGTTCCTTAAACCCCATAGAAGGATTTTTTTTAGGGGGGGGGGGATGAGAAATATAGAAAACAACACTCACTTCATATTTTTCCTCCCTCACTGAAAGTGGAAGACAAAGAGGAGGTTAAAAGTCCACTATCTCTGAGACCAAGAAGTATTGATTTGTGATTTTTCTGAGACCAGAGATTGCCATTCATCTTTCATTCCCAGTACCCACCTATGACATTGCTCTGCCCACTACCTTGCATGTAATAGGAGCTTTCTAACTATTTGTCAGATGTTAGTGGATTTGGGGCACAGCTTCTGAGCTTATACAAATCCTAAGACAACAACAAGTATATTCTAAATTCTTAGCTCCAAGAGGGAAGAGGAAAATTTTGTGTTTGTCCAACATTGTGTATAGTGAGCACTAAACAAATATTTGAGAATAACTGAATGAATGCATTTGTTTACACAAACGCTTTATACCCAGCTTTTTCACGAGATGAGTTTTCAACCTAGTTTTTGTTTTTGTTTTTGTAACAGAACTTTGCCTTCAAAGAAAGATTCACGTAGGACCCGTTCAGATAAGACAGAATCGAGGTTGAGAAACTAGGAGGTGAAGGCTCCTCCTCTTTGCATCTCCACCCCGCTTCAGCAATAAATAGTTCCTGAACTAAAGTTTAAAAATATTGGTCTATACAATTTTCACAATGTTTTTGTACAGCTTTCTATACTTCAAGGTTTTATACTTTATGGGTTATTTAAAAACAACTTAGTTTTGTGTGGCCCATCTTTTAACAATAAGCAGGAAAGACTGGTTTTTTTCCTTACAGGTGAGATATCTGTTAATCTTTAAGTCATAGGATGTATAAACCCTGCACTTTCTTTCTTTATAAAATCTAAAATAAATTATTCTACATATAATTAGGAAACATAGTTATTCTAAATAGTTCTTCTTATTTCATTTTACAGATCACTTCTATCACAAATTCTCCTTACTTATAGTAGACTATGTTAGCTATAATTTTTCCTGTTTCTAAACACTTTCCCACCAGGTTTCCTCTGGGTCCCTTGGTGAGCGAGAGGAAATCATCACAGCGCCCCTGACTCCAGCCACACCCTCTACCCCGCCACCATCGCCATCATCATTCTCATCTCAGAGAAATCAAAACCACCAGGCTGTGGCCTATCAGAGTACTCACCTCCGTAACTACAGTGATTGGCTCAGGAGTGAGCATGTGGCTTGAAATCGACAGATGGGTGCTGGGAATGAAAGGTCTTATTTCCATTCTGCTGCTATGCCAACAGTGTGGAAGTTCGGGGATCGCTGTGATCAAGTTGCTCACCAAGTGGGAGAAAGCAAGGCAAGACAGGGAATGACCTGACAATGTCATTTGAACCTCTGGGTCCAGCTATGTCACATACTGTCTCACCTCTGACTTCATAATTGTGTGAGCTTAAACATTCCCTTTTCTCCTAAAATAGACTTGGTTGATTTCCATCACTTAATAAACAAACATCAATTGTATTCTGAAGATTAGAAAGAATTTATGAACTTTCAGAACCCGGAAGAGCATTTACCATATTGAATCAAATGTGCTGGTAGTCTTTTTTTTATTTGTAATTTCAAAACCAAAACATGTAAAATAGATGTGAGAGTATACTGTAAAATACTGGTTTTGCAGTTAATAAAAACTTTTCTCAAATAGACACATAGTTACCTATGAAGCTATAAAGATTCTAATATTTTACTTTGACAAACCTCATTGAATGTTTCATGTTATATGTACAGTTTCAGGTGAGAAAGTAGAAAGAAGTAAGAAGGGGTGTTACTATTTAATGTTTTTCCTTTTTTTTGCATTTTCAAAATTTTAAACTTTTAAATTATTTTCAACAAATTAATGATGGTAATAATTAACATTTAATTAGGACTTAAAATGTGCTTGATACATGCCAGGCTATGTACTTATTTACATCAGTTTAGTTAATCCTTACAGTAACTGAACAGGGTTGATGTGGTAGCCAGCCACCAAGCGGGCCACTGCAATACTTGCCTGCTGGTGTTCACACGCTTATGTATTCCCCACCCCCACTGAACAAGGCTGCCCTACGTGGCCAATAGGATACTGTGGAAAAGATTATGTGTGCGTCCTACTATACACTCATATTCCAGCAAGTGAAAATAAAAGCCATTCTTAAATGGCTCCTCACACAGTGACCACTTCATGTGTTGTCTCTCTCCCACTAACCCTGGACAAGTAAAAGAGAAACAATAAGATACAGTACTGTGAATTTTATAGTATAAAAATGTTGCATATTGTCGATTCATGTTGCAATCTTACAGAAACTATGCCCTCAGCAAATGCATCCTTTTCCTCTGATATCGGATGGAGGTTCTGATATCTTTTATAGTTTTTCAAGGTTTTGAGGTAGAAGCAAAATGCCTCACATACAGCAATACTCAGTAAACTTTAATTAACGAATGTTCCACATATTAAATTCACAAATAATTATGAAAAATTTTTAAAGAGAGTAGAAAGAAGGGTGACTATTGATGGATGAGCAAGAAAAAACATACAGGCGTGTTCACCTTTAAAGAGGCCGCTATGCTCTTTTGTCCTCTGCTCCCCTCTCTGTCATTGCACTTCCCAAACCTTCGCCTTCACAAGCGTTACAAACAAACTGGGCACCCAGCGGCCATCCTCCTAGCCTCCACCTCTCTCTCTTCCAGCCACATCATACGCACATATCTCACCTGTGTTCTGCACACACAATGCCTGCCACAGAAAAACCACCACCCTGCACTGAAACGGGACCGTGCCGTTGTGCATGCGTGTACCATTGTGCACTGTCTGTGACCGGACACTCTCCATCCAGCACCATTTTCAGCAGCTGCAGTCGCTTCTGCCATAACAGCTCAGCCTTTTCTTTGCTAACACCGGGACAACCCTGGTAAGAGTATTTCTGCATCTGTCTTATCTCCAGAATGCTGAAAGAAAAACCCTGCAGGCTAGGGCAGAACCATGTGAGCTACACAAAACATGAAACTGAAATCAAAAAGGAACCAGCGGGACACAAACAAACAGGAAAAGGCACTGGGCTCCCCTGTTCATGTGGGAAAATGCCAGGGCGACTTGGAGCACCCAATGGTTCTACCTAGAGAGGAAGGTTGTACGGTGCCTTCAGAAAGCTGATATTTCATAGGGAAGAATGGTTGAAAGTAATGTTTTCTTAGCTCTTGTAATTACCACAGTTCCAAAAAAAAAAAAAAAAAAAAAGGATGAGAAAAGGGGAAATAACACTGAATTGAGTATCCAAGAAGCGCTGATTTTGGTATAAGCTTTGCTAATGGCTAGCTGTGTAAGCTTGGCAAATTTTCAGTTTTCTGAGTCTTATTTTTACTTCTATAAAAGATGATGGTTTGACTATAAGATTCCTCAAATCACTTCAGCTTTAATATGTTTGGTATTAATTGAGGAGGAAACCACAATTTCATGAAAGTTGAATAAAATAGGCTCAGCAGGGAAAAGTTAAAATAGATTCTAGAAATTATTAAAAGTGAACAATAATGGTCTCTATTGTAATAGTCAGATTTTTTTAAAGATGAAGATCAGCTGGACTTAATCTTCACTTCAGCCAGCATGAGAGCAAACTCGCTTTCCTTGCTGAGGTGAGTGTTAACGAGGACCTCCTTGACGGCACGGGATGCCAGCCTCGCATAGGCAATGGGGGGAAAATGCACATTTCTTCTTACAACAATTTTCAAAGAGTAGACGTTATTATTTCCTCTAATGGTCTATTCTAAGCAGAAAAAAAATGTGCAGGTGGCTTTTCACTGATCCTTTGATTTCAGAGTACTAGATGTAAGAGATTAAAATTCCTACTTTTGTTTCTTATTTCCTCCTTTGCCAGCATCCATATGCCCTCTGTCTCCCCCACTGGTGCTCACAGTGCTTGAGGGAAGAAGAGAGATGATCAAAAGAAAATGGCAAAACAATATGGTAAGTGCCAGAGGCAGTGGTTTGAGGTAAACAACAACTTGCTCTGGGGAGAGGTGGGTGTCCCGATTTGTAGTTCTGGCCAAATTTAATGGTGTAAACACTCCCACTGTGGCTGATTTCAGGCCACTAATGTGGCATCAACTGACTGCAAAATTTTTGAACACTGAGAAACCAGCTTTCACTAGGTAGTATAAGCCAGCTCTATGGCATACCAGCATATATATAAATATGCACAAACACAACACACATACACACACACATACACACAAAGCGATTGAGAAACTCACTACTAACTCTGTGAGGAGGAGGGAAGTTGTGGGGGCTGGGATAGCAAGCAGCAGAGAAAGTTGTGAGAGTATGGTGAATTAGGGGGGGCAAATAGTTTGCGAGGGAGTGCTGGTTTATGGTCAGAAATCAGAACAGGAATTCAGAGTGGAAGAAGGCTGTGAAGAGCTAGGTAGGTCATAATAAGGAGTCAGGGTTTCATCTGGAGAACAGATAGGAATCTGGGACACATCGAGTTGATGATTCAGTCCAGAGTAATGATAGAAAATGATTTATTTTAGGAAAATAACTAAGGTGCAATGTGAATTATGGACATATTCTGAGTCCAACTTGAACCATTTTAAGAAAAAATGACAATATTATAATAGTTACAACTTCATAGCAATGCATGTGGGTCAATGAAACTCAAAAGCCACTTGGGTTTTCAAGGTCTATACCAAGCTCTGAAAAGCTGTCAGGAATCCAAGATCAGTTCTCTCTCTGTCTCAGGTCTGCTTTGCTTTGTACTTCTGTTCACATCCGTCTCTTTTTCAGCAAGAGTGGTTTTCTCTGCAATTTCATTTATATGGAAAGAAAACAACTGTCAAACTCACCTAATTTAAAAAATCATCTTTTATTTACCTGACTCTGATATGGTAACTACTTTTTATCCAATCACCTGTGCCACAGAGGGGGCATGGAAAAAGGAGGCCGAATATGAGCCTATGCTTTAGGAAGACAAGAGGCTGGGTGAATAGGGGTTAGTTCTCACAAAAGAGGTCACTACAAGCTAGGTAGATATTATCAAAGCATCTATTAGAGATGGAAGTAAGAGAGAATAATAATAAAGACCCATGCTTGAATCCAAGCTCTTTAACATATTTTCTATGTGGCCATCAGCAAGTCAGGTTGCTTCTTCAGGACATAATTTTCTCATAAATAACATGAAGATAACAATAGTACTAATCTTACTGGGTATCTGTGAGGAGTAATTGAGCTAAAGTACGTAAAAGAACTTAGCACGGTACCTGGTATGTACTAAGTCCTAATTAAATATTTATTGTTATTATAAATGTATTGTTGTTAATGTTCAATGTAATAAATATAGAAAATAACTAATTTAGAAAATAAAGAAAAAACACAAAGAAGAACATCTAAATCAGTGAAAACACCTATATCCCCAATATCGAATGTCAACACTGTTAACATTTTAGTAAAGAGTCTTCAAATGAAAGAAACATTTTTTACATTTCTGAGTAGGATGGAAAGGCCTTTGCAACCATTAGAATGTAGTCAGTGAAGAGGTGGAAAAACTCAACATAGATGTTACAAGCTTAATACATTCATACACCATAACAGATAAGCTGTTATCAGTCCTACTTCTCTCCTTGATACAATTCTAACATCTAATTTTCCAGATCAAAGTAGATAAACAGCAGCACAATTGGAAAAGAGACTCTGCAGGTGACATTCTTTCAACTACTCAGTCAATAAGTGCATGGTCACACCTTACTGATATAAGAAGTGATGACCAACAGTCTGACTGGGAGGGAAGATCGCCAACATATTGGAAAAAATAAAGTAAAAAAGCAAAACGTGAGATTTTAGATGTAGAGGTAAGGGTCTAATAGACACCATCATAGCATAGACTTGACTGAGATAATCTTTGCAGGGATTGATGCCAATGATCCCAAGTCATCAAAGAAGTTTTCATAATGCTCTGCAGGTGAACAGCAATGGGGCATTCCTAGAATTCCCAAAGTCAATAGAATTAAATTATAACATATTAGGAGAAGAGTTTCTTCACATGTAAGGGGAAATCATTTTACTTCAGGGCCATCTCTACTAGATTGGCAGAGCTGTGGACAGTACTGTGCTAAGAATGACTCTGAGGCTTCCGCTGCACCCTTAGACAAAAGCCCTGATGCATTCCCAACAGTGAGTCCCTTGGCCTTCAGAGCTGGCGGGGGTGGGGGAGGGGGGGCTGACTCTGCATTAACCTATGCTTGGCTTGACTGTAGCTCAGTTAGAGGTATTAACATATATACAGAAAAAAACTGTCAAGAAACATAAGAATTATTAGCATAGAACCTAGTTTGGGATAGACCAACTTTATCACTGTTTGGATAACACTTTCAAAACATATCCTAAATCGGAGAGACAAGACTAATTCCTTTTGGAAGTTTAGAGTTTAAGCTAAAAAAACAAAACAAAACAAAAAAAAAAACCTTGCTCCCTGTCCACAGTGATTTTCACATACAAAAATAAATAAATAAATAAAATTTCTCGATTTTGAAACATCTCTGATACCTTAATAATGGAAGAGGAGTAGTACAAAGATTCTGATCAGTAAAATGTAATATCTGATATGAATAATTAAGAAATATATGTTTACAATTCTGCCTCTTGTGAGATTGATTAATATAAGTCATGTTAAATAGTTATCCTCCAAACTAAAACTGTTCCTTGGTACAAACAGAGCTTCCATATTGACATGCCATTAACCATGGGTTGGATATGAACCCCAAGATGAAAATGAAAATCTAAAGGATAAATAATGCAGTAACAGGGGTTGGTTCCTACTTGAAGCTGCTTTTCACATGTGCCCCTTTATGTAGGACAAATGACAATAGAAATATATTGACTGTCCTGAACAGTAAGGACACTGCCTAACATTGACTAGGTTATTTTGGAGCCATGAGGATTATTTTCTCCATTGTGTCTGAGGGAGAAGTAATGGAGAAATGAGAGAATAAAGCCTGAGACATCAGAGTTTAGCATATGGAGGAACCCTGAAGCCCTGGTTCACAGATATGGCCCCCAGACTTTAAGAAAGGAATACCTACTGGTTAATTTTTATATTGCCTATGTTTCTGAAATATAAATCCCCTTTTTTTCCCTAAGTATTCTTTTGTACCCATAAAGTCATCATAATGCATTTCTGTGTTTTATTTCTTTGCTGTTCGTGTTTTGAACATCACATAAAGGGAGCGAGCTTCACATCTGGGTTGATAAAGTGAGTCCTGGGGACAGCACATTTGGGATGAGAGGAAACTGCGTAAGTGAACTATGTCAGCAGAAGCAGAACTTGGTGCTGCAGGTAGCAAAACCTGCTGAGAACTCACACAAACATTTATTGATAGCACTGGATGCAGCAGGGACTTTGAATGGATCTTATTAGATCTTAAGGAGCAATGACCCCAATTGATATCAAGGATTCATTTTTTTAAAAAAATAAACAAACCTACATGTGGTTCTTAAATGTATGCTTAAATCCAAACTATATATACATATACTAATTCGCCTCAAAAAATGAGGTGTACATCAAACAAGAAGACAATGAATGGTTTGGTAACAGATTGGAAATAGTGTTAATAATCTAGGCTATTATTGATGACACTAGTAGGTGGACCTTCAATAAACTGTTTAAATGCAAGTACATTAATCTTAATCCCTATAGAGTTTATATTTTTATATTTAGTTTAGGAATTTCTAATTGTAAGGTTTGTTTCAGTTTTAAAAAGCTGAAAGCTGGAGAAATTCCTATTTTAAAATTTTTTATAGCCCACATTGTGCGTGCATGAGTGTGCACACACTGAAAACCTGATTGAAGGAACATATACCGAAGAGTGGCTCACATTTTTCAGTCCACTCATTTTGTTTTAGTCACACCCCTTCAGGGCTTAGCCATGCTGGAAATGTGTGCCATAATATAACAGAAGAGTTCTCATTTTCTAGTACTTATGTTTTAGCAGTACTCTTTCCTACAAGTCACATCCTTTCTATGAGGGTTTGCCTAATAACTAAGAGGAACAGGGAAGGGCAGGAGAGCAGAAAAGGGTAGAATGAATGTCAGTTGCTTCCTTCATTGTGGAAGTTTTCCTTCATATATTATTTCATTAAATTAACCCTCATATATTATTATCCACATTTTATTTTTAAAAAGCTTTAAAAAATAAAGTGATCTGACCAAGATCACTTAAGAGATGTCCACCTATATCTACACCAGAGATTTTCAAAGTGTGCTCAGTGGTGTTAAGTATGTCTCAAAGAAACTAAAAATTGCTTGATCATATAAGCTTGGTAAATACTGGATTGAACAACGTTAAGGTTTCTTTACTACAGAACTTCTCTGAGTTATTAATATAATGAGGATGCTTGTTATTTACTAACAAAGTAAAATAGTAAAAAACTTTTATTACTTTTTTTAAAAGTGTAACTCCTGAGATTAGTGTTTGGTGAATTATTCACTTTGGGAAATAAATACTACACCAAACTATGTCGTCTTCAAAAAGAAAGGATTTGTTCAGTCCAAAACCAGTGCAAAGACCTGATCACAATCTGCCAGAACATGGTTCAGGCAAGGTGGCTGGTAACACATCAAAAATGCCCTAGGATTCTAAGTACAAGCAAGGAGTCTTTATTGATTTTGTCTGGTTGCTTGACAACCTGAGCCCATGGGTGATGTAGGGTTACAAATCCCATCAAATTTACAGGAACTTTTCGACAGACTGTGTCTGCCTCCTATGTGGCAGCGATATGGTTGAACCCTTCTTGAGTTTATACCTTGATTACAACCTTGGATTACATGCCACTGAAATTTCTAACTTTCTGGCTGAAGAAAGAGCCATATTGAGAAGTAAAAAGCAAAACACCAATATACTTCCTTCTCACTAAGACATGTTTATCTTTTCTATTTGATAGTTTTTTTTTTTTGCTAAAAATGTAGTGTTATTACATTGTAATAATTATATATATATATATATATATATATATATATGTTTTATCCTCATCCAAGGGCATTTTTTTCATTGCTTTTAGAGAGGAAGGGAGAGAAAGTTAACACTGTTGTGGGAGAGAAATATTGATTTGTTGCCTCCTGTACATGCCCAAATGGGGGATAGTATGCACCGGGACCAGGGATTGAACCCGCAACCTAGGTATGTGCACTGACCAGGAATCAAACCCACAACCTTTTGGTTACAGGTAACACTCCAACCAACTGAGCCACACTAGCCAGTGCTATATTGTAATAATTTTAATTGAAAAAATAATTATCATTTTTGTTGAAAATTATGGTAAAAATTTCAAACACTATGAAAACATATGTAATAAAAAATAACTCTCTTTTTCCAATCTATTGTACTTGTCTTTTCCAAAGTCAGATATTGAGACCAGTTTCTGGGAAATTCTTTCAGATGTTTTCTATATATACACGCAAGCATATATACATGAATGTGTTAATGGGTCTTTTTGCAAGGAGTACATACAGTGAGAATTATTATACATAGTGTTCTGTTCCTAATTGCTTTGAAGATTTCCTAAATGATGACTTTTTTAATGTAACTCAATTTGAGATATAATGGACTAATATAATCCATATTAAGTAAAAAAGCAAATTTGACTTGCTGGATTGGTCTTTTTAAGAAATGTGACCTTGTTAACTGATGTACCACACAACCCATTCATTCTGTAAGACTGATGCTATTCTATTATGTGAATATTGATCCTCAAGGAAATACAAAACAAGCAAAGGAATGTGTCATGAGTGGGAAGGTGGGGAGAAAAGCAGGAGCTGTTAGGCCATGTACAGAATATGGCTTTTTTAAAAAGGATTTTATTTATTTATATATTTTGGAGATCAAACCCTTGTCCAAGGCATCATTGGCAAATACATTCTCCCATATGGTCTGTTCCCTTTTCATTTTGATGAAAATTTCTTTAGCCATGCTGAAACTTTTAAATTTGGTGTAGTCCCATTTGTTTATTTTTTCCTTTATTCCTCTTGCTGCAGGAGATATATTGGCAAAATATTGTTGCATGGGATACTTGAAATTTTACTGCCTATGTTTTTCTCTAGTACTTTATGGTGTCACGACTTATGTTTACATCTTTAATCCATTTTGAGTTTATTTTGGTGTATAGTATAAGTTGGTGGTCTAGTTTCATTTTTTTGCTTGTACCAGTCCTGTTTTCCCAACACTGTTTATTGAAGAGGCTATTTTTAGTCCATTATATGCTCCTGCCCACCATGTCAAATATTAATTGACCACAGAGACATGGGTATATTTCTGGGCTCTCTATTCTGTTCCATTGATCTATGTGTCTGTTCTTATGCCAGTACCAAACTGTTTTAATTACAGTGGCCTTATAGTATAGTTTGAGATCACGTACTGTGATCCCTCTACTTTGTCCTTCTTTCTCAAGATTGTTGAGGCTATTCAGGATCTTTTTTTGGCTTCATATGACTTTTTGAAATATTTCTTCTAGATCTGTGAAATATGCTATTGGTATTTTAATAGGAATTGCATCGAATCTATCTATTGCTTTGGGTAGTATGGACATTTTAATAATACAAAGAGCTCATACTACTCAACACCAGGAAGTCAAACAATCCAATTAAAAAAATGGGCAAAGGACCTGAATAGATACTTCTCCAAGGAGGACATACAGAAGGCCCGAAGACACATGAAAGGATATTCAACAACATTAACAATCAGAGAGATGCAAATTAAAACCACAATGAGATATTACTTCACATCAGTCAGAATGGCCATCATTAATAAATCGATAAACAACAAGTGCTGGTGAGGTTGTGGAGAAAAGGGAACTCTAGTGCACTGCTGATGGGAATGCAGACTGGTGCAGCAACTGTGGAAAACAGTATAGAATTTTCTCAAAAAAGTAAAAATGACTGCTTTTTGACCCAGCAATTCCTCTGCTGGGGAATATAACCTAAGAATTCCGAGTCACCAATTTAAAAAACCTATGCACCCCTGTGTTCATAGCAGCGCTATTTACAATAGACAAGTGCTGGAAACAGTGTAAATGCCCATTAGTAAATGAGTGGATCAAAAATATATGGTACATTTACACAATAGAATACTATGCAACAGAAAGCAAGAACTCCTACCTTTTGCAACAGCATGGATGGATCAGGAGAATATTATGCTAAGTGAAACAAGCCAGTAAGTGAAAGACAAATATATGATCTCACCTATAAGAGGGTTCTAATGAACAAAAATAACTAAGGAGCGAAAGGGAACCAGAGGCATGGAAATATGGAATGGACTGACAGTGACCAGAGGGCAGGGGAGTAAGGATGGAAAGAAGGGGAAGGGACTAGTCAAGGAACAAGTATGAACGACCCATGGACAAAGACAACAGGGTGGGGAATGACTGTGGGAGCAGGGGGTGGGGGCGAACTGGGCAGAGGAGGGCAAGGGGGGGGCGATTGGGAAAACTATAGTAGAGAAACAATAAAATATTTTTTAAAATAAAAGATTTTATTTATTCATTTTTAGAAGGAGGGAGAAAAAGAGTGAGAGAAACATTGATGTGAGAAGCATGGATTGGTTGCCTCTCATATGCGCCCCAATCAGGGACTGAACCTGCAACGCAGGCATGTGCCCTGACTAGGTATTGAACCAGCAACCTTTTGCTTTGCCCAACCAACTGAGCCACACCAGTCAGGAAATAAGATTGTTTTTATTGTGTAAATTTAATATGGAACCATTTAATGGTTTGACTGGTGACTGGGTGATTTTATATTCTGTGCTGTCCAATATAGTAGCCAAGAGCCACACAGGGCTATTGAAATGTGCCTAGGCTGAATTGAAATGAGCATTTGAAATGTGCCTAGGCTGAATTGAAATGTGCTATATCTGTAACATGCATAATGGATTGTGAATATTTAGGATAAAAAGTGATTATAAAATATCTCAGTAATGTTTGAATTGGTTACATATTGAAATGATAATATTTTGGAAATAGAGAATTAAATAAAATATAATATTATAATTAATTTCACCTGTTTTTTAACTTTTAAATGTAGCAACTCAATTTTTTTAAATTATATATGGGGCTTGCACTATATTTCCCTTGGGCAGCATAATAGAGGCAAGAAGATCTAAGTGCGTGCACACTAGAAGTGTTACTTGTCTATTGGATTTCTCATAGGTCTAGAACTCCATTTGAACTCTTTCCTAGAATGGGCATTAGGCTTAGGATGGCCTAACATTTTTAATTGGTTGGTTCCAAAGATAAACAGTTCTTAGAAATGAATTTTCTTTGTATTTGAGAATTATGACTAGTCTGGAAAACAGTGCAGAGAAGTAGAAAAGGATTGTCATCTATATCATGAGGTCTAAATTCAAGCGTTGACCACAGGCCTGTCTTTTAACCTCAATTTTTTCTACTTGTTAACCAATAACTGTATTATCTAGCCTACTTTGATCCCAGTACAATTGTTAACCTCAAATGAGAAAGTAGATAAGCATTTAATGGGTCATTAAGCATGCTTTAGTATTTGATTAAACAGGTATATTTAAAAAAAAAAACAAAAAAGAAAAAACCTGCCCAGGCTGGTGTGGCTCAGTGGATTGAGCGCCGGCCTGAGAATGAAAGGGTCACCAGTTTCATTCCCAGTTGGGGCACATGCCTGGGTTGCAGGCCAGGTCCCCACTAGGGGGCTCTCCAGAGGCAACCACACATTGATGTTTCTCTCCCTCTCTTTCTCCCTCCCTTCCCCACTCTAAAGATAAGTAAATAAATAAATAAAATCTTTTTTTAAAAACCTTAGAATATTATTGGAAGTTTAAATTTAGAAGAGCCTTGAGAAACCACGTAGCCTAACATACAACTTCCCTTCCCTCTCACATCTCTGCCCCCATTTTACTGATGAGGAAATGGAGGTTGGGTTTAGCCCAGAAAGGGTTGAGGTTAAAACCAACAATAATTAGGTGGTTAGGATTAGAATCCAGGTCTGACTTTATTCATTTTTCCAGTGAGCACCTGAATGAGTTTCCACCCATTTATTCACTTACTTTATAAATACTTACTAAGTCTCTATTATGGACCAGGAGTATAAAAGATTCTAATCATAACAATAGCTAACATTCATTGATTCTATACTAAGCACAGGACACATTATATAATTTACATCATTTAATTCAATAACTCTTGAGAAAGGTGTTATGAGAGCCTGTTTACAGTGTTGGAAACCTAGGCTTTACCAGGTGAAGGAATCTGCTCAAGGTCACATAGTCAGTGATAGAGCACAGATTTGTCCCCTGTTCTCTTCTATTCAAAAACCCATGCTTTCTTCCCGAAGGGGTGAAAAAGCTGGCAGGGAAGGCAGTCAGACAGGCAATGAACCCAAGGGTATCATGGTTCATTCTATAATACAAGGGTTTCAAGGAGCCCTTCAAAAGCTTGGCTTGTCTTCTGCTTCCTCCAGTCTTTTCCTACCCAGTAAACGGTACCACCACACAGCCGGTTGGTTAAAGCACTCCATGTACGTTAACCTTGATCGCCCGTCTTGGTCACTCTCACAGCATCCACGTCAATCCTGCCTCCAGGGTGTGTCCTTCATTGGGCCACTTCTCCTCCCCTGCACTGTCACCAGTGTCTCACCTCCCCACCCGCTCTGTGTTCCACACTTGGAATATGAAAATGCCTTCTAATTGGCTGTGACCCTTCCTGTGCCCTCCCTACACAAGCCTTCCTCCACAAAGCAACCAGAGTGATATTTGGACACCGGAAATCTGAATATTCCTATTCTCACCTTGAATGGTTTCTTATTAACCCTTCAATAAAAGCTACATCCTATACATGGCCTATTAGCCCCTGCTTTTCCTTCCAACTTCCCATTCATGTTACCTTCCCCTGATCACTTTGTTCAGCCACATTCACTTCCTTGCAGTTCCCAGAAAAGGTCTTTTCCCGCCCAGAGATTTTGCACATGCTCCTGAGAGGTGTTGTGCTCTTGGCATTTTGTATGGCTGGCTTCCCCTCATCTTCTAGACTAAGCTTCAGTGTTTGCTGGCACCTCTAAGCAGGTTTATATTGTGTTCTATCTTGGTAAAACTTTTATTTACTTCAGAACACTTATTATTTCTTTAGAGACATGTTTATTGGATTCACTAGTAGGCAAACTCCATAAAGGGCAGGAATCATAGTAATCTAACAGCCCTTTGCATACCCAGTACATAACCTTGTACCTAACACAATTGATGGTCAGCAAATGTTCATAGCATAAATGAATTATAATAAATTCTTATTAGACTGATGCTGAATGCATACCAAAAAAGTGAATCAGTCATAACCACTTCTCTTTGTTTGAGGAGGTAATTTCCTTTTGCTTCATGCCCCTGCTAGAAAAATTATAGGCAGCTCATCATTCAGTTTCCCAGGACTGGAGAAGCCAATGTGCATTGCTTGTAATGTTCACAGTTTGGGTGATTTGCCTTACATACTCCTGCAGCCATGCATTATGGATGATTCCCTTAAGTAAAAACTGCTGGAGAAATGAATCAGCAAGAGCTAGAAGCTTGCTGCCTCCATCCAGACACAGCTGTTTTCCTGGCTCTATTCAGTTCTTACTCCCTGGCCACCTAATTCAACCAATCATTTTCTGGAGAGAATAGCATGGTAGTTGGTATTGAATAAGACGCAGTTCTCTCCCAGAAACAAACAGGATATGAGTGTCTGAGTTGGACTTTTACTTCCCTGTAGTTTATTCCTAATCTTGGAGTATTGGCTAACTGTATCACCAAAACTCTAGCACAGTAAAAATCTAGACCTGTTGATTGGTACTGACTAAAAATGCATATATATTTTTTTTTAATTTGTTATACTTCATCAGGGTAAGCAGGCAGGGATTAGAGGGAACAGAATGAAAGCTAACATTTGTTGAGTATCTGTTGGTGACAGAAAACTTGCTGAATACTTTTCACATTGCTTCTTCTATTTTCAGAAAGAAACCCTGTCAGATAAACATGATCATTACCATTTTATCTCCACCTTATGTTGTCAGAGCCCAGGGCTTAATTAAACTTACCCAAAGTTATACAACCAGTAAAAGGCAGAGCCAGAATTTGAAATCATGTCTATCTTCCCGTGAAGCCCACTATCTCTCAAGAGAAGAAAGCAAAATTTATATTTATTTTGTGTTTTCTGGTTAGCCAACTCAGTTCAAGTTTTGGCCAAGGAAAAATTGAAATTATAGCCCTAAATAAATGGTATTTCTTAACCATCTGAGTAGCAGCTGTGAAGCATCCATGCCTCTCTACATCTGGGAAAGAAAATAAATCAGGTAAATTTTAATATGGAAGCTAGTTTGAAAGAAATATGATGTATTTACTCAGGACTTCCTTTCCCTTTGGGTTTTTAGAAAACATTGAATTGGCAGGGAGCAGTATTTGACAGATGACTAGCCCAGAAAGAGAGAGGCACAGATGGGGACACCCGGCACAGAGCAGGAATGCAGTGGGATGGTGTGTGATAGTCACATGTGGGACAAGCTCCACACACTATTCAAAAAGCTGGCCTATGGATTCACTGTCTACGCCTGACACGTTTCAGCTCCAGTGATACCCAGAGGCCCAGCAGGGCAGACCGTCAGCAAACTGCATGAGTCTTCTGGCTGGACCAACATGGGGTCTGATGGCATGAAAGAGGTAAAAATGACCTTTTCCCACAAGAAAATGATGCCAGGCACTAACTTCTGTAGGCAATGGGTATTCAAAACAGAAGACAGTAGCTCAAGTCAGACAGCATAAAGCTTCCATCCCTACTCATGCTATGTGGATGGGCTCCTACTCTGGTTGCATAATTTCTCTGGGCCCTAATTTTCTCAGCTATCAAATGGAAATGATGGACATTTCCTGTCCTTTTGCTGAGGGTCAAATGGGGTGCTGAAGGCAAACACTGTGGCACAAAGGATGGGGTGAATCAGGGTTCATTCCCTTCCTCTGATTTTCCTTGGAGTATTTCTCAGCACCATAGTGTTTAATTGGGAAACTCTTTTTGTTATACCTTGCCTATCAGCATCTCCCCAAAGAATTTCTCTGAAAACCCACATTCAGAAAGGATAGTGTAACAAAAGAGAGAATGTCAGCCTCCACAGTTGATCTGGAGAGACTGAGATGATTTCTGTTCTCCAGGAGCCTGTAGTGGCCTCAATGACACACACACGCTTAGTTTGGCTCTCTCCTTCCCTCTCTCACTTTCCTTCCTCCCTCCCTCCTGATTTTGGAAATCACCTGCTAAGTATTTAGTGCAGGTTCTGAATTGTGGGCAAACCCAAACTAAGACAATTTGTAACACCCTGAATGATAACCTAAACATGATATTACATGGATTCCAGAGATTTGATAATTATCGTAAATTTGTTTATCATAATACAGCAAAATGATTTTAATATATCAGCTTCCCCATCTAAAAACTGGGGGTTATAATTTCTACCTCACAGGGGTTTCTGAAGATTTAGGAAACATTGCATATTAATGCACATGGTATATCTGTCACATAGAAAGTAATTTAGAATGTTACCAATTACTGATTACATTTTTATTATGGGATTAAGAATAATGTGACATATGGGGTTCTATTAACCTTGTTACCTAAAATATCCTCTGGGTTTTCAGTCATTCTTCAGCACATATGGCCCCAATCCTGACCTTTACCGCATACTACACATGGCCTGTTACAGACAAAATACATTAAAACACTACGTGTGCACTCTATCATGTTACCTGGCTTCATTTAATTTTTGTTCATTCTTTCACCTAACTTTTTATTTGCATTTGTTTTTTCAGAAAACAAGGAAGTGGAGGTCTCCGAAATCTTTTTAAGTACTGAACATCAAAAGATTTAACAGAAAGAGAAAATTAAGTGTAGAGAAAGGATTTAAAGGAAAATCAGGTACTGAGTAGGTAAAAGATCAAGAAAAGGATTCATCTCAGCTTAATGGATGGCAGTGAAAGAAGGAACAAAAGTAAGACCCAAGTAAGAAGATTAAGCAATAGCCAAAATTGGATAAAGGGAAGGAAATTAAATCAGAAATACAGGAAGCCAGAGAAGATTTGTAGAGGTAACTCAGAATGTCAAAGAGGCCTGAAATTGAACCCATGAAGTTGTTTCTTGGAGAAAAGTAAGAAGCAGCCATTAGAATACAGAATACTTGAGCTAAAAGGGTTTTTTTTAATTATCTAGCTCAACTGTTCCGTTTTACAAGAGAAGAAACTGAGGCTCAGGGTGCAAAAGCATACTGCCTTTCATGGCTACATCGCTAGGAAGTTGCCAACCTGGGCTGGAACCCAGGATTTCTTACTTTTAGCTTAATGATTGGTTCTACTCTATTATTTCTGATAAAAGACCTTAATGAAAAGGAGTGATTTGATCTAACTGACAAATGAGGCATATTATTAGCAAATTAGATCATCTGAGCATTTAGAAGGATAATCATTAATAAATCTTGTTATAAAAAGATTTGTTTGAAATTGTTTATAATCACACAAAAATTGGAAACAATCTAATTATCCAATTATGGTAGTATGGTTAAATAATAATGTTGTAACTATAGCAATAGTCCTTTAAAAATAGTTTCTATAGGATTTCAGTGACCTCAAAAACTTTATATAATGTTTAGAGGGGAAAATGCAAGATATGAAATTATAGCAGCAGTAAAATTTCAATTATATAGAAAATATAAATGGAGAAAAATTGAAAAGTAACATACCAGAATATGCTAATTATGGCCATCAGTCTCTGTGGTTTGGTTGTGGATTAATTTTATTTTCTTACTCATAGTTTTGTATTGTACACATTTCCCACAATAAACATCCATTACTTTACTAATTAGAATAAAACATGACTTTTTTTTTCTCTGTAAAGCTTGGTTGGAAATTATATGTGTCTGATATTACTATTTGAGGTTATATTCTATTTCTACTTTAAGAATGAGTATGGGATTTTAATATTCTTTTATTCCTTCCAAATACTTTAGACTTACCTTCTCTATATAATGACCCCTCTCTGTGCAGTAAATTTGAACATCCTAATCACTGCAGCAAGTGATGTAGAGTGTATGTTATCAGCCTGCATCATTTGTTCACACGTTCATCATTCAACCAGTATTTTCTAAGTACTAACTACAGTCAAGGGGTGCCCAAGAGGAGAAGGCAAGTAGTGAACAAAAGGACAATTTAATTTCAAAAATTATGGTGTAATAAAATAGAAATGAAATAAACAGGGTGGTGCAGTGTACAGGGGTGGATTTGCTATTTCATACAGTGTGGTTAGGCAAGGCTTCGGTAGTAATTGCTCTGGTCGACCTTCAGGACCTGAGTTCTCATTCCCCTCAGCAGCTGGCATGATGGTTGCCTTGGGCTCACAGCTCAGTCGCTCTGGGAACTGTCCTCAGCTGAAGGGAGCTGCCTCGCCCACGTTACTCCCCCTTCCCAGGGGCAGCCTACATCCAATGCCTGCTTGATGAGGGGGTACAGAGGCCTGGCCCCCTTGTCTCAATACGGGAAAAATCTGAAGGGCCACCCTGGCTCCAGAGCTTTTCATGAAACTGGTTGAGGCATCTGTTGTGACTGCATTGCAGCTCAGCTCCTCTGTCCAGTCCACAGCCACTCACCCCTGCACAGGTATTATTCCCAAACCACCTTTCTGCGCACACGCCAACATGTCAGAACCTGCTACCCAAGGAACATGGCCTAAAACGCCTCTCCTAGGAAGAATATATGATTTGAAATCTGAAGAAGAGAAGGAGTCATCCATGCGCAGGGCCAGGGAGAGAACAAAAGCAAATTCCTTGAAGCAGAGTGGAAGCTTTTGAGTTTCAAGGAAAAGGGAAGGAAGCCAATATAGCTGTCTTGTTCAAGTTAATGAAGCTAGAGAGGAGTGGAATCAGGATTCGAACCTGGGTTTGTCTGACACTGAAGTCTATGTTCTTTCATATTATCTGCATGTATTTGTAGAGAACATTTGAAAATCATAAATACACTATTAGTTCTACCTGCATGCTTTTTAAATACATTTATATGTAGATAATAACTATATTAGGTCCTTGCTTTAGTCATGTTCTTAACTTAAAAATTAAGTACATTTTTATTTTCTCATCCTGGAAAATACATTTCATAAATGTTTTTGTGATGCACCTGTGTTGACTAAGCAAATTTGTTTTTGGTACTCATCAAAAGGCCAGTTATCTGGATTTGGCAAAATGATATGCTAAAACCCACAGTAGTTTGAACTCTAACAGTCCTTTCTCTGCCTTTAGAGGCCTAGTATGTTCCATCTGAATTTATTAATTCATTCATTCACCCATTTGTCATTTTGTCTATTGCACAGGCCTAATTTGACATATTCTGTGTGCCAGGCCCTGGGCTGATCACTTGGAATATACTTTGAAATTCCCTCTTCTTAAAGAATTAAAATGGAACTGTGGTGGTGGTGGAGGTTTGATCACAAAAGCACACCAATGAGTGCAGTTATAAAGCGAGTGTTCGGAAAGAACAGTGCTTGGTTTTGTGAGCTCCCATAACAAAGGAATCCAGTCTGGACCAGAAATAAAGGGAGCTAAGAGGCAGTGGGGGTGGTATGGGTTGGAGTGAGTTGGGGCCAGAGAAAGCTTTCTTATGAAGGTGCAACGTGAGCTGAGATCTTAGATGATGGGGGCCAGAAAGGGAAAACTCCCTTTGGTAGGAGAAACCAGGGCAGAATTGAGTATCTGAAAAAAGCTTGAGCTTTGAAAAATGAGCAAAGACAAAAATAAAGCTGGAGAACCAGCAGGGGTACAGCGATAGGGGATTTATAATTCATGTTAAGGACTTTAATTTTAATTTTTTAATAATAGAAACAGAAAGCCATCAGATTTCTCAAGTCGCAATTTTCACATTAGATTCTGGATTGACTAAGGCAAGCAGACCCTTTCCTTGCCCACAAGGCCTCACTGTCCAGTGGAGGATAATAGGTGATTAAACAATAATCATTGTTTAACGACTGGCACAGAAATGTAATGATTATGATGGAAACAAGTAAAGGGTGTGATGGGACTGATGTGAAGGGCACCCAGCTCACCCTGGGAGAACAGGGCAGGCTTCCTAGAGGAAATACCCCTGAATCGAGTCTCAAGGGTACACATCTCAAATTGTACAGATCACAATTCTAATTCATGTGGGGGAGAGGGTGCCCCACACCATCAAGCAAGTCTTGGGACTCCACCAGCAGGGTGTCCTATATTTCAGCTCAATTCTGACACTATCAACTAGGAGAAAGCAAGGGCTCACTCCCTCAGAGCTGCCCACATCCCCTTCAGATTCCCGTCTCGAGCCCAGGTTGCTGCTTATGCTTCTGATCGAATGACTATAAATCAGAGGTTTCCACAGCCTCCTTCTTGGGTTCAATTAATTTATTAGAGTGGCTCATAGACTCAGAGAAACATTTCACTAACGAGATTACCAACTTATTATAAGAGGATACAACTCAAATAGCCAGATGGCAGAGATGCATAGGGCAAGGTGTGGGGAAAGGGTGTGGAGCTTTCTCTCTAGGCAGGCACCTGCCCACAATCCCATGGGTTCATCAACCTAAAAACTCTCAGGCGTGTTCATTTGAGTTTTTATGGCTGCTTCTACATAGGCATGCTTGATTAAATCATTGACCATTGGTTACTAAACTCAACCTTCAGCTGCTCTCCCCTCTTGGCAGGGGGAAACTGACATTTCCAATCCTCTAATATCATGGTTGGCTCTACTGGCAACCAGCCCCATAGAGAGGTGCTTTCCCAAAGTTACCTCATTAACGAAACAAAAGACACTTTTATCACTCTCAATAATTAGGAAATTTGAAGGGTTTTAGGAGCTTTGGACCAGAAATGGAGAGGAAAACCAAACATGTATATTTTTATATGTCACATGTCACATCATCCCACATACATGACTGACCATTTCTATAGACGTACCCAAATACAGATCTCTTGGTCAAAGTGTGGGCTCTGGCGTCAGCCTCATGGTTTTGATATTGTTTGTATAAATTGCCTCTATGAAATCAAAGTAACAAAAATGTTGACATTCCTTTGCAAGGCCTAGTCCCACCAGGAGACCTCCTCGAAAAGGCAAGCCTCTGTTGAGTCTCTATCGCACCACACGCAGGGCAGGAACTGGGTTCAGCATTGGGACAGAATGACAAATACAACCCATGAATATACACCTTTAGTTTCACACAGAAGTTTTGCAGAATGATAAGGAATTCTGACTGAGCTGAAACTGAGAATTATAAACGCGTCCCAACTGGGAGTTGGGACTACCTCTCTGCCCAAGTGTGTATTTGGAAAAAAAGAGAAATAATTTGTTTGTTTCAAAGAGCACAGAGGAGAGATGGTGCGGATGGAAGAGACCTATAGCATCTGTCTTTCCTAGGGGACTAGCATTTGGTTATTTGATAGATTGCTTATTTGTTTCAACTGGACGAGAAGGAGGAGGGACTAGGGCCAGAAGATGAAAGTTCTTGGAAAAGGGAATCTCTCCCCACTACATACTCCACTGCAGATGGCAGTGTAGCCATGGCACCCTGAGGGCTCAGGAAGGTCACCAGAGAAGTTCTGAGCCCAGTGAAACAGGAGGAGGGAGTGCAGCTCCCAGTACTGGCAGAAGAGCTGTGATTCCGTAATGAAGTGCAGAGCGTAACCCCCACAATCCTTGTTTAGGGGAAGGGACAGGTGAATGGTACAGCATTTAAGATACATTGCATAGCAATGGGAAGTTAATAGCCACGCCTGAAGGAAGAGGGCTGCTTCCCAGGGCAAATTGTGTACATGACTGAGAACATTCAGGGACTTGTGACATCATGGGATTGGTGGCTGCTCATACTGTGCCTGTGTGAGAGGCAGGGGACGGATGCCCTCCCCAGGTGCCCGTGTGTCACGGGGAACTTTTGCCCTTAAAGATGGCAGCCAAAAGAAGGTAAAAGATACTGGGAGCTGGCAAAAATAGTGGAAGACACTAACACACCACAGAAAGGGCTGGATAGGAGGTCACACAGGAATTTCCGGGCCAAGCATTTAAATGAGGGTGGGCTGAAAAAGAGAGGAGGTCCACCGCAAGGTCTGGAGTGAGGGAAGAGGCCTGCTGGGAGGTCTAAAAGAGTCAGGGAGAGAGCCACAAGGTAGGCAGTGAGAGGAGGTCTGCCTGGGGAAGATGGCAGCAGAACTGGTGGAGTGGCAGGGACCTGTCTGGCCACCCAGATTTGTAAGAGATGCTTGGAGCTGAACTGTGCCCAGGAATACTGAGTTGCAGACTTCTACTCTTCTGAAAGATGACACCTTTAGAGTATTCTGAAACTGGCCTGGTTTGGCAAAGGGAGGCAGGACTATATGTTTTGGGGTGTTTTTAAATGGAGCAGAACTTAATGGAAGAAATCTTGCCAACATTCTAAATAACCTTTAAATAACCCCTTTCCTTTTTCACCAAACTCTTGCATTGGCAGTCATGCTTCTTGGTGGCAGGCGATTGAACCCCACAGCTATTCCAGAACAACACTGGTGAGGTTCTGTAACAATTCCATGAAATGTCTGTTAGACAGATTGATGAAGTCTAACACAGGCATGCGTGGACTTGCCCCTGCATCTTTGTAAACTGATTCTCTCCAGAAATAATCAGTATAGTCTTCTGGGGGCTGTTAAAAGAAGTCCTACAATTATTCAGGTGAGAGATTACTTATATGTAATCCAAATTTGGCATTAATATTGGTGTGGCAGCATTTGTACTTGGAAAATGACATTTGATTTATTTTCAAGTGGAAGAGAAGAAACAAGACAATGTATTACCAGCCAATCTGTTAGGTACTTTGGACAAGTCGTTCTTTGGGTTTCAGCATTCTTAAATATCAAATGGGATAGAAGATGAAAGTAAAGTAATGATCCTTAACCCAGTGGGCAAAAGGCTCAGCTCAGAGCAAAGGATGGGACGCAACTTTACTAAAACATTCCTGAGAACCACTGGAGTGGTCAAAATCTGAAGCCTACTCAACCCCTCAACATCCAGTATAACAGAAAAATCTCCTTACCATCTATGCCTCAGTTACCTGGCTCTGTTTCTGTGGGATTCCCTGTACCCTCTTCCAGTCCTGAGTCTCATCTGTGTAGCAGTTGAAAACTGCATCTCTAGCAACAGTACTGAAAAGAAATCCTTGAAACTGATTTCACCAGGTCAAGCTTATATTCTAAACAGTTCAGTGAAGTCTGTGATTTTTTTCCATAACTTTAGAAGTATGAGTTTGCAAGGTGTAATGAGACTGTTTCAAACACCAGATAGGAAAATAAAGTATGCAACTGAAGAGGGGAGTTAGAGAAGGGAGTCTAGTTAACTGAGAAAATGGTGGTGCTATTTAGGGATGGACATTGAAAGAGAGAGCCGTTTAAGAAGTAAAAGAATATGATCACACTTTTAGAACTTTTAAGGCTGAGATGCCAACAAGACCAAGATTTGGGACCCCCCACAATCGGGACATTGGAGGAAGCCAAAAAATTACAGGGAAAGCAAAAGAGCAAAGTATTATTTATTGAGCACTTACAATTCAATATATGTCATTCCTGAAGCTGGCATGCTGCATCAGTATTTTCAGTTAATGCTACAATGAGGTACACACTCTCAAAATCAAACTGGAAATCAAACTGGAGGGAAATTCAGTCTCATCCCCAGCTCAAAAAGCCTGGATTTGAACACCCATCAAGATGTGTGCCTTTTTCCGGTACAGCCTTTCTCCCTTGTTAGGGCAACAGAACAAAACTGGGTCTCCAGGCCTTGATGAGGTCTTCACCTAAGATGCTTTGTGTTTTAAGCCTTGTAGTCCCTGTTCTTTATAAAACTACTATTTATATTTTATTTTGATCCAGAGCTGAGTGTCAGCATTACAGCCTTGTGACACAAAACAATTGGGTGCTCTTGGGCTCCAGGATCATGGTTTTCCATTTCGGAACCAGTGGGATTTGGGAATTAAAGCCTGAATATCCAGTCTGAGGCTGGCTAGCCCCTGACCATTCTTTAGAATGTCTTTATGTCTAGCAGTCCGCTGAGTGGCCAAGGGCAGGGGACCAAGAGAGGGCCTTCAAACCAAGGAATGAGCGATTGGTTCCTGTGGCACTGACTGTAAGCAAGACCACCGCAGCGTGGAAACAGCATTGACTGTGGTCACCTCTTGTCTGCAGGTTTGAAGACAATGTAATTGCTTTTGGGTTTGTGCTTCCCACCAAGATGCCGAGGCCTGGGGCAGAGCTGCCCAGGCCACTGCAGTTGGGCAGAGCCTCTGCGCACCCTGATTTGTTCTTCTTGTGCATGGGGGCAGCCACATCTCAGTGTCTGTCATTGGTTTGAGGTTCTCCAAAATTAGTATCCAAGATAAGTGCAGACTCACCCACTCTCAGATGCCCTTCCTCACAGATACGGTGGCTTTCAACTGAAATGTGAGTGACATGGCTACTGCTTCTCCTCAGGGGTGGGAATTGAAAACCACCCGATTTAAATGGAACATAATGGTAGGTTTGTACCAAGCTGCCTTCCCAGCGTTGGCTGATGGGACAGCAGCTACTGAGGTCCGGCGGGAAGGACCCTGGGAGCAGTTACATGGCACTTCACAAAATAAGGTGCAGTACCAAAACGGACCACTTCCTGGTGGCCCTCCCGAAAAGGAGCCCTGTGGCCTGGGTTGTGGAACAGAAGAGGATGCCTCCTCTCTGCCAAGCAGCTGTTTGTCTCAAATGCTGACGTTAACATGAGCTCCAAGAGAGCCGTTCCCACACCCTGGCAGGCTGCCAGTCCCCTCTGGGCGCGGAGACCCTCCAGGTTTTTTTCTCTTTCATTTGCATTTTCTGAGTTTGTGCCTCTTTTAACACTTTCTCCTCTTTGTTTGGTTAACCCCTATTTACTCCCTCAAAATCATCCACAGAGACCCACCACAGGCATCCCCTCCTTTGGAAAACTTTGACCACTCGGGCTCAGGCTGCTTCATTAGAATTTTGGGAGTGTTCTTTTAGCAGTACCTGTGTATCTCTAATACTGATTGTGAAACATTGTTTTATAAGTGTCTTTTTCTGTGTTTGTCTTTCCCCTTGTGGCAGAGATTGGCTCATTTTTGCCCAGACAGGTTTTCCCTTTCCCTCCTGGGCACACAGGGAGACTATACTTCCCAGGTTGCCTTGTAGCCAGATATGGCCATAGAGCGATAGAGGCAGCAGGGACCCACCCCCACATGCTCGCTTTTCCCTTGCCCTCTGGCCAGATGCAGAGAGTGGAGAACTCCAAGTTTGGGGGATGTTAAAGTCTAGGTCCCCAAAAGTCTGTTTGAGTGTCTCTCACTTCTGACCCATATTGTTCTGCGATGTGAGCAAGAAGCAAACCGCTAAGACTTCAAGAAGAGTTTTATAATTGCTAGTCTGCCCTAAATTATACCCCCTTAATTATAGGCTTTGGAGAAAACACAGCATCTTTATGTTCACCAGCAAGCAGAGTACCTAGCACATATACTATGTGATCATTTGTGTCTAGTCTCTTTCATTTAGCATAATGTTTTCAAGGTTCATTCAAGTTGTAGCATATATGAGTACTTCATCTTTTTATGGCTGAATAATACTGCATTGTATGTATATACCACAATTTGTTTATCCATTCATCCTTCAATGGACACTTGGGCTGTTTCCATCTTTTGACTATTATGAACACTGCTGCAGTAAACATTGTTTCTAAGTTTCTGTGTGGCCATATGTTTTCATTTTTCTCGGGTTTATAGCTAGGAGTGGGCTTGCTGGATCACGTGATAATTTTATGTAAAATTTTTTGAGGAACCCCCAAGCTGTTTTCCACAATAGCTGCATCATTTGCAGACATATTAGCAATAGTAGGACTTATTTCTCTGCATTCTCACCAATTCTTGTTACTTTCTGGGATTTTATTTTACCCTTTAAGATTATATTTTTTATATATTTATTGTATTTTACTTATTATTATTTCTACAAATGATGTCAAAATAACCGGATAAGAACATTAAAAATGAGTTCAGACCCTATTTCACTCAATTTATGAAATTTAACTCAACATAGATCAACAACCTAAACACAAGAGCTAAAACTATAAAACTATTAGAGAGAAACATATGTATAAATCTGCATGACCCTAAATATGGCAATGAATTCTTGTATTTGACACCAAGAAATAGTAGCAACAACAACAAAAATAAATTGGGCTTTATAAAAGTTTAAAACATCTGTGCATCGAAGAATATTATCCAAAATGTGAAAAGACAACCTACAGAATCACTTGAAAATATTCAAAAATTACATATCTGATAAAGGTTTAATATCCAAATACAGAAGAACTAAAACTCTCAACAACAAAAGCAAGCTAACTACGTTAAAAAAATAGTCAAAGGACTCAAATATACATTTCTTCAAAGAACACGTACAAATGGCCAACAAGCATATAAGAAAAACCCCAACATCATTAGTAATTAGGGAAAAGAAAATCAAAACCGCAATGAGATACCACTTTATAAGCATGAACATTTCAGAGTCTGGATTTCTAACTGCAGTTTAAGTCACACAGGTGATTATGCCTGCTGTTCACTGCCTCCATAATTACAAAACCCTGTTCTCACTGTGTTTCCCATATCTATTAATTATAACTCATACATCCAGGCATGAATCACATGTTAGACTATCCCGTCAATCAACTGCAAACTAAAATACTATTACTAATAAGAGCATGTTACACATGATTTACTTTTTAACTAGTATATAAAATAGAAGGGAGTAAAAATCAACTCTATAAGTCATTATTCTCACCCACATGAATTCTTCAGTTTTTTTTTTTTCTTTAATGTTAAAGGAATAGATGGAAGTGAGGTCAACAAGCTTGGGTTTGTATATATTGCTAAATACGGACATATAACTGAGTAGTGCAGTTGAAGTTTATTTATGATATGTGGCAGCTGATCAAAAGGGCAGAGAAATAATGCCGTAGAATGAATCTCCACAATGTCTCTCATATTTATAACATTTCCCTTCTCTTTATAACCATGTCTGCTTTAGATATCAACTCTTGAACAACATGGGTTGGAACTGCACGGGTCCGCTTAAAATGCAGATTTATTTTTTCAATAAATGCATCCAGTACTATAAAAATATTTTCTCCTCCTTGTGATTTTCTTAACATTTTTTCTCAAGATTACTTTATTGTAAGAATATAGTGACATAATGTTATATTGCATGTATAATACATGTAACAAACAATATATGTGCTAATGGACAGTTTATGTTATCGGTAAAGCTTCTGGTCAACAATAGGCTATTAGTAAGTAAAGGTTTGGGGGAGTCAACAGTATACACAAGTTTTATTCAGCATGAAGTTTCAGCACGCCAAACCTCCTGCTAAGAGTCAACTGTATTTAGCTTTCTAGCTGACCTCCCTGTCTCTTGCCTCTGTCCTCTGTTTCATCTGGCAATTTATTGTTGACCTTACTATAGACTGACCTTCCTAGAGAACAACTCTGATGATCCATCACTTCCTCGTCCACCTGATAATGTCCTTCCAGGGTATTTGCAGCACCTACGAGGTGTCCCCACAAGCTTTATCTTAGATGACTCCTATTCTCCGGCTTCGTATGCCAGCTAACCAGAATAACATTGCTTTCCTCAAACCCAGGCCCCATCCTACCTCCAGGCCATTCCCCTGCAATAACCTTCCTCCATTTTTTACCAGACTCTTTTATAAGGGAGAAAAGTTAGGCTTGTTCAAGTTAAATGACATACCTTTGGTTACAAGATAGCTAGTGACAAAATCAGAAAAAAGTCCAGGCAGAATCAGGTAGACTTATCTTTTGGCTTGACTGAAAGAGGTTATAGAAAAATCCGAGGTTAAATGAAAAAAGGGAGCCAAGAGCCTACGGGCGACCTCAGTCCCCCTCTCGGTTATCAGGGCAATGTCGAGGTATCGCAGTGCTTTTGTTCATGCATCTCTTATTTTACTTAATAATGGCCCCACAGGGCAAGAGTAGTTTAAACTTTATCACAGATATGTATGTATAGAGAAAAACATAGTATACGTAGGGTTTGGTACTACCTGTGGTTTCAGATCCACCAGTGGTCTTTTAACATGCCCCCCAAAGGTAACAGGGGCTTCTGTGTGCTGGTAACATCACTCCCCTTTAGGTTCCCCATCCATAAAATAGAACCAGCAATAAATCAGGCCAAACTATTTCAAGGATTCTGTGATGATTAAGGAATAAATTGTAAAGTACTCAGTGAATATAAGGTCCTGGAAGATGCTAGCCAATAAAACATTCTGGAAAGCTGTGAAATTGTGTTTGTTGGTAGCAAACTTGAAACCTGTAGAATATACTGTGCAATTTATTTCTTTGTGAAAGGGAAGCAAACATGTGGTAACTACCCAAAGAGGCACACAAATTTTCAATATATAATAGAAACTTGCTAAATACAGACTTTTCACACTGGGCCTAGACTTATTTTTCAAGGACATTTGGTGGAGTGGGGATAACTTGAATTATATTCTTGTCACTGTTGTCCACCGAGATGGGGTGCTACTGTGGGACCCAGTACTACCCCCCTGCTAGACACATTCCTCAGCACTGAAAATGACAGCACCCGGACCCCCGGAATCACAGCACAGGCCTCCGTGTCCCCGCAGTCCTCGGCTGTGCTTTTTCAATCAGGGTGACAGGCCCCCAGTGAAGAGCGTAATGGGGATACTCATAGTCACGGAATAAACCAGCGTAAGAATTAAATATAGAAGCAATAATTTTTTATATTAAAAGACGTACAAATATATTATGGAATAAAAAGGAACTGCGCAAGTATTTTTTTTGCAAAATATAAGCTTTCGAAAGGAAAAAAAAGGGGCCCTTCTGTGACAGGCCACCTGGGCTCTGCTCTCTGACCGCCCAGGAAGATCCACTGTAGGGACCGTTTGGTAGCAGATTCTCTTGAGACCAGAGGACAGTAACGGCCAGGATTGCCACCCCTCTTCCGTCTGTTCACCTGCGTTGTGGAATTCTGTGACCCTCCTGCCTCAGTTGTCTCATCTGGAAAATATGGGTCGAAAAGCACATTCCCCAACAACCTTACAGGGATGACCTTAAAATACTGAGATAGTATATACAAAAATGCTTTTAAAACATGAAATACTGGACAAGTAGTAGTTGCTATTTTTTAATTATTATAGTAAAACCTTCATACCTTACTTAGCACTTATGCATTTAAATTATAATGTGTCACTTTACATATATTAAAACTTCTTAGATTGTTTCAGTTGACGATATTTTCTGTTTAAAATACACCCCAAGTTCCATGGCTCATATTTTCTTGGTGTCTCAAAAATAATATGCTCTATATTACTCAGGATTCTTTAGAGAAACAGAATGTGTGTGTGTGTGTAGCGTAATATATATATATATAGCCTGGCACAAATAACACCCCTTTTAAGTACAAAATCATGAGCATGTAATTCTATAACATAACAATATCACACTCAAGCACACCATATGACATTTCAGGTGAAATGTTCAAATTAAAACTATAAATTACACCATATTATCACCCTACCAACAACACTTAAGCAGACATTACTTCTGCTGGACTCTGTATGTATATACTTACAGGTAGATCTAGATCTAGATCTAAATATAGATATAGATATACAAAAGAGATTTATTATGAGGAATTGACTCACATGATCATGGAGATTGAGAAGTTCCACAAGCAGCTGTCTGCAAGCTGGAGGTCCAGGCAAGCCAGGGGTGTAGATCAATCTGAACCCAAAGGCCTGAGATCTGTAGGCCAAAGGTGTTAAGTCCTGTCCCAAGTCCAAAGGCCTGAGAATAAAAAGCATTGATGTCCAAAGACCGAAGATGGACGTCCCAGCTCACACAGAGAGCAAACTCATGCTTCCTTGCCTTTTTGTTCCATTCAGGTCCGCAACCGATTGAACAGTGCCCACCTGCATTGGCAAGGGTGTTGGTTAGCAAATTGCCCCCCTAGCCAGAGGGCAAAGAGAGACGGAAGAGGTATCTTGCTCCACATTATCAGATTTTAATTAAAATTAAATTTAAAAAATCTGCATTTAATTGGCCCCATGCAGTTCAAACCTGTGTTGTTCAAGGGTCACTATATTTTCAATCCACATTTGGGAATCCACCTATGCAGAAGGCTGATCTAAGTTATAAGCAGATTTTTGACTGTGTCAGTGGTTGGCACCTTTAACCCTAGTGTTTTAGTTTTAACTAAAGTTTTAACAAGCAAGGGAACTTACAAAGCTTGTCTTGGCAGCCTCAAGATAAGTAATTTTCTGCACCTTCCCACCAAATCTTAAACATTTACATAGAAGCCTTAACTGGGTTCAGCCATGACATGGTCTCAGTGACACCTTATTCTCTCAGGGCCATGTCCTTGGGGCAGCTTCTCGAACAGGAACGCACTTTCTGAACACAGGAGGGGCTGAGGAATCTAATTGCCAGTGCAGCTCCCAGGTCAACCAGCGGTCGTGCACTCTCCATAACTGGTTTCAACAGAGGGTAATCTTTACTTAGGCTTCTGATTTAAAAGCAAGTCTCTTCCAGAAATGCCCTCACAAATGCACCCAGAAATGTTTTACCATCTGGGCACTCTTTAACCTGGCCAAGTTGACCCATAAAATTAACCATCACAGACTGTAAGAAATACTCTAAAATATGATTGACCCTTGAACAACACTAGGGTTAAAGGTGCCAACCACTGACACAGTCAAAAATCTGCTTATAACTTAGATCAGCCTTCTGCATAGGTGGATTCCCAAATGTGGATTGAAAATACAGTGACCCTTGAACAACACAGGTTTGAACTGCATGGGGCCAATTAAATGCAGATTTTTTAAATTTAATTTTAATTAAAAAAATCTGTGTTTAATTGGACCTGCCCAGTTCAAATCTGTGTCTAATTGGACCCACTCAGTTCAAACAAATGATTTTAATATAACCATCATTGACAAGATGCTTCCTATGTGCATTGGAAAACAGGTGACAACAAAGTGAGTAACCTGTATTTTTCTATCATCAGATGTGTTGTCGATGTTTATTATTTTTGCTTGCCTGGGACTTTTTCCGCTTCTCTCCAGTAATTCATCCAAATTTTCCCTATGAAACCATCCCTTCTTATCCCAGTTCATGTGATTTGATTGGAGTTGACCACAGCCTAGCTCAGGGTGAGTCTTGGCCTGCGCTAAATGAACATGTGCAGCTCATTAGCTACAATGATTGGTTCAGAATGAGCAGGTGACCATTTCAGAACAATGCAAAGAATGAGACCAAGTGCAGTATGTGGTCTGGGTCCTCTGTTTTTAGCCATAATCAATGCACTGGGCCAGTTTTGATCTGTGAGCCAATTTTAGGCTTTGGGTTTTTGTTTTTGTTTTTTATCTCATAACCAAAAAAACATCAATAAAGCAATGTTTATATTTTTTTAATGTAACTTTTTGGAGATATATATGTCTTCTCTACAAGGCTGAAGACTGTAAGCTGGAGGGACATTTGTCTTTTGTCTTTTGATTTTCAAATCCTTGGCAGAGTGCTTGATATGTAGTAGGAGCTCATTAAATACTGGTTGAGTAGATGCATAAATAAAATAATAAAGCACAATGAAATGATTGTATCAAAAAACTTTTGGTTGATGGTGGGAGGTAGGAGTGAGTGGGGCAGGGGAAAGTGGTGGCAGGAAAATTGAGACAAATGTATTTGAACAATAAAATTTTTTTTTAATAAAAATATGCTTTATTTAGAAGAAAAGAAACTTTTGGTTTAGAACTCATTCACTATCTGGAATGCAATTGGATTGTTACCATTGGTTTCCAGAGGTATCTCAGCCTGACAAGTGAAAGGGTTGAGGCAGCACTTATTTCAAAAAAGATGTAATTCATCCTCTTCCCTGCCACTCCTAACCAAAATAGCAACTTCTTTTGACCATACACAGACCTTACCAAACTTAAAAAGTCTCAGCATTTCTTAACAGCTTGATACGTACTTTCCAATATAATTCCTATCATAAGAAAGAAGACTAGAAAAATTGTAGTATATGTTTTCATAGAGAATATGTCTCCCTCACCTTTTTTGAGACTGCCATTTTTTGTCTTTTCTTTGTGTTATAATCTGGATTTCTCAAAAGTCCGCTCAAGTTTTACTGGACCTGCAGTGTTTGCATGGGCCCCTCCCATACATTTCCTACCTTACCCTCAGTCAAGGCCTACCCACCTTGACTCATGTTTTAGGCTACTTTTCATCTCTGCGAAGCAATTAAAGTTTGCTCACCAGAGGATTTGACTTCAATAAGTATTAGAAATTTTAAACTGTACCCTTCCTCTTGTCCAATATACCTCAAGGTTTGTTGAATTGGAGGGTATTCATTTATTCATTTATGTTCCCATCTGTGCATCTAAATTCAGGTACATTTAATTGGTTACAGGGAAAAGTATAGCAAGAACAAATTTAGTGTGTAATGAATGTGCAACATTCGGATTTCAAGGAAATGCTTTGAAGATTAGCCTATCCAAGAATTCAATACCTTGGTTATTAATTACAAATTGAAATCCCAAACACAAGATTAGTGTTATTAATTAGAATAGCATTATGATTGAAGTGACCCATTATAAAGATTATTCTTGAATTTTATAACAAAATCAGCTTTGGTTTTCATATCCTTAGTTTTATTGTATGGTGGCTGCTGAGTGGGGGTTTAACAGGTACTCTCTTAAGATGGTTTGATTACCATATTGATCACTATAACTGTTTGAGTTTGGCCTGAAAGCTATGCATTCCTTCCTTTATTAGCTCTAATCAGCGTTCATTTTAAGTGCTATTATACTGCCTTGTAGACAATATTGTTCTGCACCCTTAAAGTCAGTAATTCCATAGAAATTAAATTAGGTTTACAGTAAATCCATGATTACCATATAATCTGTGGAATCTAAATAATGATGTACTTAGCTGTAGAACTGCATGTAAAACACAGAGCAGTGACTACATGGCTATTTGGAGCCTAGGAAAAAAAGGGATGCCAAAGTGTTTTGATGGTGGTAGAGCTGAGAAATCTTTTGTTTTTAATGTCTCATTTAAATAATGATCTTCAAACATCTTGAACACATTCTAGCTGACTTAAAAATGGCCTTAACCCTGGCTTGTATGGCTCAGTGGGTTGAGTGCTGGCCTGCAAACCTGAAGGTCACTGGTTCGATTCCCAGTCAGGGCACACGCTTGGGTTGTGGGCCAGGTCCCCAACAGAGGGCACATGAGAGGCAACCACACACTGATGTTTCTCTCCCTCTCTTTCTCCCTTCCCCTCTCTCTAAAAACAAATAAATACATACATACATACATACATAAAGTC
The DNA here is from genome assembly GCF_021234165.1 of Pteronotus mesoamericanus. Lineage (NCBI taxonomy): Eukaryota > Metazoa > Chordata > Mammalia > Chiroptera > Mormoopidae > Pteronotus > Pteronotus mesoamericanus. The sequence goes on along the minus strand of NW_026555245.1, from coordinate 23,497,421 downwards.
TTTTTTTTAATGACCTTAATATCTACTTCTAAATCATAATATGTCTTATATCATGTGTTTGGAGTTTGTTTTAATAAATTAAGACTTGATAAAAATAGAAAACCCATCTGACTTAAAGTGACAATTAAAAAAATTAAGCAGACTGCCTAAAGTAAGCAGACTGTTTAAATTAAGCAAATAACCTATCTTTGTTTTAAGGGGGCTCTTTCATGAGAGTAGCAATGTTTTGGGACAGAAACACAACTTGTCAAATAGGTATTTCATCCAAAGTCTCTTGCTTTCCAGTTTGTCTCAAGGTCTCAACCATAGCTAGATCTGGTCTTAATTAGTTTCAGTTAAATCAATGCATGTTGTCCCCTTAAAATAACCAAAGCTCAGAGCCATACTAATCATTGAACCTTACAGTCAGAGGGACCCAGAGATATCTACAGAGGTAATACAGTTGGTCAAAGCCACGATTGCTCCATAGCAGAGTCAAGCTGAAAATTTACCTCCTAATCCAGAGTCTTTGCACCACATAAAACTCAGCAGAGAAACCAATGGTGACTTAGATGCAAACTCCATCCTCAAGAAACTCAAAATCTAGTAACGAATAGGAGACAGTAAAAAGAGACATCACAATAAGTCTAGAGCAACGAAGCTACCACAGAGGTGGCATTGTGCAGTGGGGAGAAACATGAGACTGGGCTGTCAACCACCCAGAGCTCAAGCCAGCACCACCATTTCTAAGCTGTGAATCTTCAGCATGACACTGACTGTAAGCCTCATTTCTTTTCCGTAAAATTAACAAATAGGATCGTTGTGAGGATGAAGTGTGATGATCTGTGTTAAGTTAAATTCTCGGCACAGTGGCTGGTACATGAAAAGAACTCCATGAATATTAATATTATGAATAGAGGAAAAATACTATGGGAGTGGAGAGGATGAAAATAGATTACCAAGTTAGTTCAACTGGGAAAGAATGTGAAAAGAGGGTATTTGCGAAGCATGAGGAAGGATAACCATGCACCTCAGAACGAAAAGAGGGGAGAGGGTATGATCTTCTGCAAGATTAGAGTGTGTACAGAGGGGGAAAAAAAGGAGGGGAAAGTGAGGCTCATAGGTGGTTCACGCTGAACCATCCTTTGAGCTGAATTCAGATTTAAGGAATAATAATAATAACTGTGAGTATTTACTGTAGGCCCGCCAGGACCAGGGTAACAGAAATGCAGGAGGACACAGTGGTGAGCAGGGAAGTTAGAGCCTTCCAACAGGTGATCATGAATACCAGGCTGTGGGTAGTATATATTGGGGGGCTGAAAGCTTTGAACAGTGAAAGTGTGGCATAATTGGACCTGGGCTTTTGAAAAATGATTATGGCAGCAGTGGGAGAATGCAATGCAAAAGGGAAACATACTTTGTAGCCAGACCAGAGAAACGCCTACTGCAAGAGTTCAACTGACAGAAACAAAGGCTCTGAGCTTGGTGGTGGCCATGGCAACAAAACAAAAGATGTGATGGAGAGAGGCAAGAAGTTTGTTATATTGGCCTTCCAGAGCTGCCATAACAAAGTACCACAGACAGGATAGCTTAACAAATTTATTCTCTCCTAGTTCTGAGGGTAGAAGTCCAATATCAGTCATTGGATTTAGGGCCCACCCAACTCCAGTATGACCTCATCTTAGTTAATCACATCAGCAAAGACTCTATTTCCAAATAAGGTCACATTCACAAGTACTGGATATAGGATCTGAGCAATTCAACCCACTTTAGGCAGTAACCACAAACTTAAAAAATGCTAAGATATGGGGAGCTAGACATGGGTCCCTTTCATTCCCCTGCTTTTCTGATATTTTCGAGTCAGAGGAACAGCTCCTTCGGCGCTTGATTAGATCAGCTGTGCTCATTGCACAGGCCAGACAGGAGCAGCCTTCCACAAGCTGTCCTTCACTGAGGTCAAGTTGATGTGGACACTGCTGCTCTGCCAGCCACCCTGGCTCTCAGTGGAGGGATGGAGGCTCTGTTGAGACAGAGGTTTAACACCTAAGGAAAGAACAGCCTGTGGAACCAGTCAAACCAGACCTTCCTTCTGTATGTGTGCATGTGTGTGTGAGCCTCAGTGTCCCAATCTGTACAACAGGCTTAGTGAGGTGAAGTAACAGCTAACACTATTCTCCTGGTCCTTGATGCAACTTAAAAACTTGGTAAATGTGACCTGGTGCCATGGTAATGATTATTATTATTGTTTTGTTTAATATAGCCATCTTTTGATGATCATTGTTCTCATTAGACTGCTTCCAGCCACTATGGCGATTTGACCTTACTCACCTGAACTGATATCTGTGGGAACTCTGGCACATTGCCACTGGCAGGCTAGTTATTTTGAATGATTATCTTAAGGCCACAGTGCAGGGGTAAATAAAGAGCACATAAGTCCCTTAACCTTTGGGTCATTTTATGGCTCCAACACAGCCTCTGTGTTTCCCTTTTCCCTTCACTCCAGGACATTTTTATATGTAAAATATCTATAAACTACTGGGCATATTTTTAAAATTCATAGATGAAACCCCATTATGACAAACTCCTGGGGATATTGGAAATACATTTGTTGTACTAAAATTTTGTTATACTAAATATTGTTAGAAACCTAAGCTGTAGCTGAGAAATATTTTCCTGAATAGATTTTATAAAAGCAATTGCTATATTGAAGGGTTGTTCCATAAATATCACATTAAAAGACCTCTTGGCTCCCTCCTCCTACCTGGAATGCTTCTCAATGTGATTCATAAGCATTCACTTCCAAAAGCCATCCGGAGACAGTGTCCCTGATGTTATGAGAAGCTTCAGGTAGCTCAGTAGGTCGGCCAGTGCTCCTCAGGGGCAGGGGATGTTTATCAGTCATTCTTGTATCCCCAGGTGCCTGCCTGTTACTTGGAGAGTAACAAAAAAAAAAGGTAAATGAATGAAAATAAATGACTTAGTGCTGAAATTAGAAGAACCCTCATGAGACTATGTCCCATATCTGTTTATTTATAAACATTTACCAAAAATATTTTATATGTACTTAGTATCAAAGTAAAATTGAGGTCTCATGAGAGTAGAATAAGCTTAGTGAATCATCTGAGTACCACCTGCAGGCTAATCAAGATATTGTCTCTAATTGGTATTAACTACAAGTGGTTAATTGTTCCCCTTTGCTTGACTTGCAAGCACTCAGGTGCAAAATCTGTTCCTCTCTTTGAGACTGTCTTAATAATCACTCCCCATCTGAATCTTGGAACCAGAGTCCCCTGCTGATGGGTGCAAACAAGGGAGAAATATGTCAGCACACATGGCCACTGGCTCATGGCAAGAAGATTTATGTGATCCAGCCAGCCAAGGGATCACCACATCAAGAAATCAAGAGAGTGAAATTCCAGGGTGGGTTCTGCCAGCACCTCTTTTGTGGAACAATATGCCTCTGCCTCATCCACACAGAGCTTGGAGTCCACGGGACCAGAACAGTTCATTTGTTAACTCAAATCTTCCTTGAGGATGTTGACCCTGAAAATGTTGACATGTTGCTGCTCAGTTTTTGTTCCTAAGTGACTTTAAACTTTGTTGCTCAGTTGATGTCATTGGGATTTATTTGGCTGCTGGCTCTGAGTTGCTATTTGAAAAGAGCAGTACCATATGTAGTCCATGCATATTCAATGGTGCAGTTCTCTTTCTAGGGGGAGGGGAGAGTGCCAGGACTCATGGCTCACAATATGAATTTGCATCTCACTTTGCATAAATTTGCATGAAGACTTCACAAGCCTCTAATTTCAAGTATGTAAAATGAAACAAATCAATGCAATCTACAACAATTGTTTTTCAAGGCATTAATCACATGAAATACATACCACCTCTCTTTAACCAATTAATTTAATCATACCCAAGGTTAGAAGAGACGGGGAAGTGGTGAATAATGGCTGCTAAGTGCCTGGCCTAGGACTAGAAGGATACATACAGGCTCAACACTGTCTTCTTTCCAATCCTTACGTCTCTTGTGGAAGATTACACTATGGTTTTAACAGAATTTCATTTTCACTCCCTTCAGTGAGTTAGACTTACTCTGACCAATGAAATGTAGGCAGAAATAAAGCATGACCTCTTCCAGCAGAAGCTTAAAGGGCCAGCACATGCTTCAATATCTCTCATTTTCTCTGCTGTGACATAAGCAACACTTCTTATAGAGACTGCTCTGTTGGCTTGAATCCCAGGGTGAATGTCAATGTGAAAATCAGGGTGTTGTTGTAAGCTGCCAGAATTTTCAGATCATTTGTTGCTGCAGCATATCCTAGCCTATTCTGACTAGTGATGCATTTCCTGAATTATTACTAAGGTGAACTATAATTTGGTTTCAGAGGTTTGTGCCAATTTTGTGTATATAAGAACATGTGTACGACATTGGGGTAGAGACAAAAACATTGAAAGATATGGTCTTTTCGGTTAATAAATATATGAAGCTATTGGAGAAATAATCCATACCTTCAAGATCAATTAATTGTCACCACAGTAAAGAATAATACAGGATATATCATATCTTCCCTATTTCAGCAAGATCAAATAGACTATTTAGATTTCTTATGATTGGAAAATCCATAAAAATTTGGTCTATACTTGAGAGACATATTAACTTTCTCTTTTCAATGCCTTGGAATTCTTCATGTTCCAAGATGGGAAAGGTCTCAATGAAATGCTAGTTTTTAAACACCTTTTCTAAGTACCTATCAATCCACAATTAACTTAAGATGGAGAGAATTGAAACCACAGAAAGGTGTGCAGTATATTTTCAAACAATGAAACCTTAAATCCTGAATCTGAGAAACCAGAGATTCCTGTATTTCCAAAGTGCAAAAATGTATATTGTAGAACCTGAATATAATATTGGAGTACAGATTACAGAAATAGAGGGCACAACTTTCCTTCCCGCTAACCAAATCTAGTGGCTTTGCTTCTGCTTCTCCACAAAGCAAATTGTCTTAGAAATTCCAGGGTTGAGCCGTCTGACCCTGACCCTGGGAATGCAGAAAGGCAAGGGAAGAAGAAACATCCAACACTGAAGATTGTTTGTATTCCCATAAGGAAAAGATTACAAATGTATGTAAAACAACTCCCAACAGAGATGAAAGAATCATAAATCACAAACATTTGGTTTCTTATTCATTCCCCAGGCACACATAGCCAAGAAATGGTTGTGCATTTTGCAAACTCTTCTATACTAAGTGCATTATTATTTATGCTCTTTAGATTACATGGTAATCATCTTTGAATTGAATCTATCTCCTTCCCAGTATAATCTCCACATAATTAGTAGTTTGAAGGTTGCTTAAGAACTTTAACAGACCTGTGAAGAATAAATTTTCCTTAAAGAAGGAAAAATATTTACAGAAATTTTACACTGTGTGAAATAAAACCCAAGGGAAAAAAAATAAACGTTTAGGGTACCAAAACATTGGGAAAGCAAAATACAAAAATGATGGTCTGTCAAAAGATTGAGGTTTATTTTTCTTCTCCTAATTGTTCAGAGAAGTTCACTTAGATCTCTGATGCTTTTTGGGCAAAGAGATCTTCCAGCAGAGCGAGACCTTCCTGGCGATTCTTAGATGACAGATGCCACAGAATGATATTTGTTGACTAAATCAATTTGCTTTCCATAGCTAAAAAAAGTATGATTAGACTGGTTTTAAAAATAATTTTCTAGGTTCTTTTCTATCTCAGAAGTTTCAGAATCAATTAGAACTACAGTTGAATTTTTCAAGTTGACTTGATTTCTAGAGTAATAAATATTTGTTAACTTAGCTTTTGAATAAAAACTGATCTTTGGGTTTCAGACATTTAAATCAGGGAAGAGATGAGATAGGGACATCATATAGAAAAGAATCTTTCCAAATGGGTGTTAAAAAAAAAAATTCAAAGGCCTCGTGGTGAGATTCTGTTCTCCTGCAATCAAGTGGACCCTATTTTTACAAGGATAGTTCCTGGTAGTGTTCTAGCAAGTCTGTAGTTCTAAAACTTCCCTTTAAGTGGAAAGAGACTTCCCTAGAGCATCCTTTGTACCTGTCAATTGTATGAGCCTTGGCCACGCAGGAGTATAAACAGGGTGCCATGGAGCTCTCTGATCTTTTATGGGAAGGAAGAGGGATTTTGTGGGTTAAGGTCAAATTTGTGATGTGATTTGCAATTAATCCCGAATTTTCTCTTTTGGGCACAATGGAACATGCAGTATTCAACCTCATCCTCTTCCAGGGGGTTGTTCAATTGTATGTTTCTATTTGAGAGTTTGGATTCTGAACAGAGAAGAACTTTACTTAGATTGAGAGAAGAAAGAGTTAGGCAAAAATGCTGCTGATCTTGAGTCTGAGAAAGAATGCTAAATTACTCAAATCAATAAATAAGATGCTCCCAGCCTCTGGATCAATCCAGTCTTCCTCATTCCTCCCGTATGTAGGAATGTCCCACTGTTCTTTATGACTCTCAAGACTTTCCTGTAGCTTTGCAGTCGAGTTGGTGGTAATTTTCCACCGGTTTGAAAGGAAGCTTCAGATGTGACCTATGATCTCAATGTCACCGTAATTTAGCCATCCTTAATATGGCCATTCTTTGGAACGCCAGCTTTTATTGCTACAATAATTCTCACATTATTTATAAATAATAAAGTGCCATAAATACTGACCTTCAGGGCCAGCACAAGATATTTTTAATCAGGCTTTTGCCTGGTTGAGGTAAGACTCCAACTCTTTACAACACTTTATTGCAGATAGCTGTGTTAAATTTTCTAGAAATGTCTGGGACATTTAGGGACATAGGTATTGTGCATCCAGAACAGTGACACAGTAAGGCCTAGAAACAAGCACACTAGAACCCCGCTGTGTCCTGGATGTTATATGGCATTGAATACCCGTCAGAGAGATTTTTGCACTGAAGTAAAAGAACCGGATACATCAGGGTCCTGTGTTGACAGGGGGATTTCTCTCAAGGAGCCACTAATTTGACCCTCCAGGGGAACAAAACCCATGGAACAAAAGCCACTTTTAAAGAGGTAGTACTTTGCCTTATTTTTTTCCTGTGGAACAAATGAATTTATATCCCCATTTACAGAGGAAAACAAGCAAATAAATGAACTTATGGTTTAAAAACATGGCCAGCTCTGATAATGGCACAAACTGAAAATGAAATAATCATGGTTGCAGGGAAACTGTCTATTCAGAAGTTTCTGAAAAAAGGAATTGTGCCATAGTTGGAGTGTTAGCAGGAATCAGGTTATACAAAGATGGCTGAGCTGAAGAGGTTGTAATAAAGGGACTGAATTCATTAAGAATGGGCAGGTTAAGGTGACTGACAAAGATGATAGTGTCAACCATAGGTTAGCAACAATGGAAAGTCATTACAGCTCTTCTGTATAAAAGAATAAAGAAAGAATGTTATTGGAGTCCAGTGTGAGATGGTGCAGAGATTGGAGGAGGGGCCAATGTCTACAGTAATGAGAGTATAGAGACATCACCAGAACTATAGCGTGGAACAGGAAACATGCAGCAAAGAAATCCCCCACCTCTCTGTCTTCCCCCTTTAAAATATCCTGTTAGTACATTTCATTGGATAAATCCCAATGAGAAGGTTGGTTAAAAGCAGTCTAGATGATGTGATCCATAGGCACAGGCACAAGGAGTTCAGAGTAGGGCAGAAAGTGAACCAGGAGAGGTAGGAGGGCAAAAGGTGGGAGAACCAGGGTGTTGAGCCAACCTATTATCCACCAAATGTTCTTTCTTCTATTTTCAGCAGGATTCCATTTTGGTTTGGGGCAACAACAAGGTCAACTCTGACAAAGTCCAGTGGAAAAATGAGACCTCATGCTTATGAAAACACTGAGTGTTTGCCACACATCCAAGTGTGCTAAGTCTTAACTGTCTAGCTTTGCTTAATATGAAATTACGAAGTTTTTCTTTTTCCTACCACGTCCCACTTTTACACCCTTTATTCACCCCATGATTCTGTCCCTCTCTCCTACACTTGCTTAGCCAAAATTACACTCTGCCTCTTTCTATACACCAATATCCGATAACATAAAAGTAGCATCTTTACTAGATATATACCAAATATTTGAATCCAATTTCATGAGATGCCAAGAGGAACAATCCAATCTCATCAGTGGATGTGAGACCACCATATTTTAGGTAAAGCATGATGCCAAAGGAGGTCTGCCATGATAGCATCTGCCAAACATTCCATCCCCACTAAACACGACATGTTCATGAGAGGGAAGAATGAAAGCCAGGATTTGAGTAGATGATCAATACTTGAGTATAGGAGGAGACTTTGAAGTGTGGTACTGAAGACAGAGAGATAACTTCCAACTAGGAAGAAAATAGCATAAACAGAAGAAGGACCTGAGGTTCCAGAACCCCTGCCTATTCCCAAGTATCAGGATGTTGTCAGAAAGCTACTTGGAGGTGACCCGTGAAGAAAAGAGACTCTTCCTGAGAGACAATGCAGGACAGATACCTATACTTCATGGGATTTACAGTAACCTAGGCCTTCGTTAATAATATCTGGCTTTTCTCCTTAAAGCTGTGAAATCTTGTCCAACTTATTTTACTCTTCTACACCCAAAATATGAGGAAGATATCTAGCACTTACGGGTTGTGACAAGTAAATATAGGAGTGTGTATTAAGCATTGGACATACAGTAGGTATCCAAAAATTATTAACTTCCTTTTCTTCTTTTTAAAGGTTAAAACACTCCTATTTTTTTTTCTACCCACATAATTTTGATATACTCAAATACAGACCAACCAATTTTCCCGCTAAATTACTATACTCTGTAGTCCTCATGTTTATATTTGTCATTTCAAAATTCCCTTTATAAAAATAATTAAAAGGGGGGAAATGCACTCACTTAAAAAGAAAGAAAAACAAAGCTCACAATATATGTTAGTGAAGGGAAACCTTCTGCTAAGGGGCTTGATTTCTTAGCAGAGAGGGAAAAAAAAGATCTAGAAAGAAGGGAGGGGAGCAGAGAGAAGCAGCAATTTTTACAAATCTTGTGAGCTTGTCATTTTATAAGTCAAAGTGAGGACAAGAATAAGCACTATTATGGCAATTTTCAGCCTGTTTGCTATTTTGATTGCTGTGAATATGCTAGGGAATAGCATCCACTTTCTGAAATGGCATGTATTTATTTTTCTTTTCTTTTCTTTTGTTTAATCTTTATTGTATTTTTTTCCATTACCATTTAGTCCCCTTATATTCTCCTTCCCCCAGCAATCACCACATTGTTTTCCATGTCCATGAGTCCTTTTTCCTTTTTGCTCAATCCTTCCACTCCCTAACCCCCCTGAAATGGCATGTATTTATGTACTGATAAATAAAGCAGCAAGCAAATCTGGAGAGCCTCAAAATCAACAGGGCATTTCCCTCCAGAAGTCTGTAAAGCAGTTATAGCAGATCTGGGGCCTTGTGCTAGCATCTTCCTACCAAGGGCAGAGTGCAACCATCCTTAGGTTACATTAGCTGTGTATAAGTTTCCTATGGCTGCTGTAACAAACTAACAAAAGTAAACATTTATAATAATTAGCACTTAGTGGCTTATAATAATACAAATTTATTATCTCATCGTTCTGGCTGTCAAAGTCCAAAATGGTTTAGCAGGGATGCATTTCTTCTGGAGACTCTAGGGAAGGGTTTTCTTCCCTTTTCCAGCTTCTGGAAGCTGCCTCCACTCCTTGGTTTATGGCCCCGTATCATACTGACCTCTGCTTCTGTTGTCAGGTGGACTTTTCTTACCCTGACCCTCCTGCCTCCCTCTTATAAGGGCCATATTAACCCATGTGGATATTCCAAGTTAATCTCCCATTTCAAGTTCCTTAATTGCAATCTTAAAGTCCCCTTTGTCATGTAAATAATTTATTCACAGATTGCAGCAGTAGGATGTAGCCATTATTCAGAAAAAATCAGCAGTTTGTATATGAAATGTGTTTGTGTAAAATGTAGCATTTAGCAAAAGCTTGACTAAATTTCTTTCCTATGACAGACTTGCTGAGCCACAAACAGTGCAGGCAAGCATGCTATGTGGTTTGGGGGATAAAAAAGTCTGGTTTATTAATTTTGAAACTAATTAAGGTACAAAAATATAGCATCCCAAACTATATAAGACATAGGGATAAAGCAGCCCATAAATACCAGATTGGGGACAAAAGCTGTAAGAATACCAGATATCACATTTTCACACCACCCCTTCTCACTATCAAATCCCCAGCAGGGCATTACAGAAAAATTGCCTGTCAACAGACTGAAATGAATAGTATGTGATCCCTGGTATAATTCCCTTGGAAGTCAATTTATGCTAAATGCAGAAAGAACCAAGGAAGCAGGTGAAATGGGAGCAAAGAATGATCATGTACATTAGGAAAATTAAATTCTGCAGTCTCCAAAATGGAATCATTCATGGTCTGGTCCTCCATGACAGAAGTGCCTCTGGCTACAATTCCTAATGTGCAATTCTAGTAACTCCTCAGGAGTGAAGATACTGAGCTGCTGCAGGCTCAGGCATAGACTGAAGTCAATCACCGGGCCTTTTCTGCCTCAAACAATACTGCCTGGTTTACCATTCACCTCAAAAGCGATCCGTGTAAAGAGGTGTGAAAATCTCAGTGCAAATTGAGATATATTTATTTCCCCCTTAATTCCCCAGTGATTGTGGAAGACACTGTTGGTAGTCCATCCAGTAGCCATATCCCCTTCCTTCCTTGCCAAGAAAATCTAATTTTGCTCATATCATAAAGGAAAATTGAAAGGTTTTTAAGTGGACCAAAAAATTATAAAGTGTCTTCAGTTGAAAACTATGTATTGTTTAGAGCTCACTTTCCCAGGGTATCTGATTTTATGTTGTGTTTTCATTGTCTTTGAGCTATTTTACAACCCCATAGAGATAGAAATTAATTTGTAGAAAACTGGTGGTAAAACAAATGTTTCTTGTCTATAGATATGCAAATAAATTCTGTTCCATGGAGGTTCAATTGACTTTCCTCTTTTACCATTGAAGAAGCTAGTTTTGCATTGATTAAATAAATTCATTTTATCAATCGTGAAATCATATATATATATATCTGTCTTTTTGGGGGGCGTTTGAATTCTCTTTGTAACATCTTTTCTGGTACCCTTATTAATTAATGAGTTAAATAAAATCTTTGACACCTGTTCATTTTGTATTTCTATGAGAGCCATGATTAAACCCTTAACAAACAATCATCCTTGAAAATGTATTTGCAACAATATATGTAGGGAATATGGGTCTCTTCCTAATTCAAGGAGGTAAACCATGATAAATCTAATCTAACCATAATAATGCTAACCTTATTCACCTTTGTCTCTGATGGGTTTGGAGGTGATGATGTGGCTACATTCTAGCCAGTGAAAAATAGGGAGGATTTTCTGAAAGAATCTCACTTCTCTGATAAAGAACAAAAAGGAGGGAGGAGCCAGAACGGAGGGGTGGGAAACATCCCTCTCTCTTGCATTTAGATGTTGTCTTCTGAGAGCAGGATGCTTGGAAATGACAGCTGACATCATGCAATAATAGTGCCCTCACCAAAGAGCATCTCAGAGAAGCCATCTCTGAGCACTGACATCACCTCCTGAATCTCTGAATCAGTCAACTCAGGAACTATTTCCTCCAGAGTTGCTATGAGGTAATCACTCCTAAATATTTAAGCCATTGCAATTGATTGTTTAGTTATGTGTATCTATAAGTATTCTAATAAATATAGTCACAGATTGAGAAAGAAAAAATACCCAGGATATCTGAAATGGAGTGAGAGGTGTCATGGTAAGTCATGTGTGCTGTGGTGGCCATGATGGGCAGAAAAGGATGGTTGTGGTGAGCGGGACAAGAGATGGGTATTGAGATGGAAGAAAGGTATAGTAGAAAGGGATGGAATATGAAGGTTGGAATGGTGGTAAGAGAATTAGAGTGGAGTAGCGATTAACAACAAAATAAAAGTGTTCATTTGTCCATTGCTATGACTAAACTATCTGTAGTAGTCTCCCAATTTTTCACCTCAGATCACATACTGCACATGTCTCTAATCCTTCATTAGACATTTTCCTCAACTGTAATTGACAATTAGAGATGCCACATTGGGAGCAATCTGGGTGTATTCATAATCTTCACTATTTTTCATTTATTAAATGTTTACTATGTCAGTAACTTTGATGAACATATAATATATATTACATTTACTGTTTAATCTATATTACAACTCCATGATTGGATGTAGTAGTTGTTGTCCAAGTTGCTTTTTTCCCCCTGTATCCATGACCTTTGGAAGTCAACTGTCACAATAACTCTGGGTTGGCCAATGGGGCAGCATGCCATATGTTCACCAGTGGGACAATATCATGACACAGAAACTTGTAAAGCACTTAAACACCGGGGCTTCCCTAATTTGATGCTCCCAGGAATACTGACACTATGTGAATAAAACCAGATTAACTTGCTAGGTACATGTAATACATTCATCCTCATGACCTTGACCAACAATCAGCACCAACCAACAGCCAGCACAAATCACCAGAAATGAAGCCATTGTAGACCAACTAGCCCTCAGCCAAGCTTTTAGCTGAATATAGCCACATGCATAAGTTTGGGTGAGGGTAGCAGAAAAAATTCCAGCCCAACCCAATGGTCAACTATCACAACCATGAGCTAATAAATAATTTTTAAGCCACTAAATATTTCACAAAAAGTCTCACAGGTATACAAGATTGAAGTATATAAGATCAAAGTCATAGTTTTATAGACAAGGAAAACTAAGATTCAGAAAAATTGCTCAGGCCACACAGCTAACAAGGGCAACAGGATTCAAATGCAAGTCTGTCTGACTTTAGAGCCCGTGCCTTTGACACTCAACCCATTTCTTTAGTGTTATCTCAAATGATTTTTCATCTACCAGCCTATGTTTCAACTAAAGTGAATTATTTATCCATATAGTCTTCCCTACTTGTTGAAGAGACCGGCTACTTATTCATTCATCAAAATCATTTTTTTCTTCTTTATTCTCAACAAACTATATTTTTCAGCACCCCTTTCAGCTAAGTGTGGCCATATCACTAGGTTCTAGTTAAAGGAATATAAGCAGGAGTGATATACCACTACTAGACTTGGCCCACAAAAATCTCTCAAGTGTTTCTTTCCATTCTCTTTCTTCTTTACCAATTTAACATAGGTGAGCACAGCGACTTTGAAGTTGGTGAAGCCAAAAGATAGAAAGAACCTGGTCATTCAATCACTGTTTATTAGATACTTACTAAACTAGAGTATCTATTTTGGACTTTGTGGAAGCAAGAATTAAAATTCTCTTCTGTTAAGCCACTGAGATTTTGGGATTTATCTGTTATACCAGAAAACCTTACTTTAATTAATACACTGATGTTGTGTCTCCGTTCTGTGTACTCCTTCCATATCATTCACCTTTGTCTCTAATATATGCATACCACATTCTACTCATCCATTGAGATACAACTTTTTCTATTATTCCTTCCCTAATTCTTCCTATAGGATTTGTTCTTCCTCTAAAATACTCTAATGCTGTGTTCACACACCTCTTAGACATGTGCCATGCTCTGCTGGCACTAATGGTATTTAGGCTATTTTTATAAACTGAAAAACACTAAAATGCATACAACTCCATGACATGAACTTTGTCATACTCATTTTTCCCCCACAGCACTCAATATAGCACCTTATACTGAGCAGAAACATAAAAAATTATATAAAAGAAGATTTGTGCTTCTATACTCACCATACTTTAGACCTGGAGCACATTTAACTTTATCTTTTTAGGCAGGAATATTGATATATTTGTTTTATTTTATTTTCAGTTTTACTTCTTCTTGCCTTTTCTTCTAGTTATCCTCCCTTGTCATTCTTTAAATTGTTTCTAGTGCCATTTGATCTCTCTTAAGGGCCCTTGACCAATATTCCCAATGTGGCCCTCCCATTAATTTATTGGGTAACACTGACCACTTGTGTTTTGAAGGCCTTTACAGGCAATAACACAGTGATTGCATCTCTCTCCCCCCAAACCAAAAAAGCCTCTCATTTTGAAAAAAAACTTAAATCATCTATTTTTGGTTGATAAAGTATAAATTGAGTTCTGTGGAATAGAACCCATGCTAAGGGTTGGCTTTATCCCTTCATTGGGGCCACAGAGCCCTGATGGTAGTCATTTGAGGTTGGAAAAGCTAAATATAATAGGTCTGGGATTTCCTGAATTCCACTGAAGACTGTAACATTTAGAAACAGAACACAGAGCATTAAATCCTCTAGAAAGGGAAAGATTTTTAAATTCCTTTAGAATATTTTATTTTCTCTTTTGGCCTTTTTAATCCCTTAAATGGAAATGAATTTAAGATAATCTGTGTCCAGTAGAAGCTGGGTTTTGGTTTTTAACAATCTATACATCTAAGGCTTGTAAAGGCTTTCTGATTTTTAGGTCATATTAAAAATATAAGCATAAAGAGAAAACTCTTTATTACTACAGCACACATAAAATTCCAATTTTGATGTGAAACCTACAGAGGTTGTTTCTCATTTATGTGCTCTCCCCTCTTCAAAGCCCCAAGTCACACTCTACCAGGAACTGGGGCAGGGATACTGTGAAATGGGAAATTTTGCAGACTAGATGACTATCAACAAGGCCATAGGATACAATGAAATGGTACAGTCAGACCTTGTAAAAGATAGGTGGAAAGCAAGGCTGAATGGTGATAAAGAGCTCAGCAAGTCACAAGGCAGACAATGCACAGTGGAACTATTTGATAAATGGAAAATGAAGGCAGAATAGTGATTAGGAAATCATTCCACGGTTATGGTAGAGAAGTCCCAAAGCCTTCAGCCAAACCATATGCAGCTGAGAAAGGAAAAGAGAAGCTAGAATATTGCTGGAGGAATACATTATCTATCAAAGCAGGAGCAATCTCTGAAGGTTTTCTCAGGGAAAACCAGCTCCAGAAACTGTAACCTCTTTTTCTCTTTTTTGCTTTGTTTCTCTATCACCCCTGCTTTCTCTAACTGCAGTCAGTCCCAAGCATTTCCGTGATGAAGAATACACTGCGGTGAAAGTGCCGTCATCAGGTTGGATTGTAATTCCACCTCTGCTGCTTAATTATCTGTTTGGTGACCTTGGCCAGTGTTTTCATCTGGACCTCAGTTTTCCAAGGGGTTAGGTTGGCTAATCTCTATAGTCCTTCCTGGTTCTCAAGTTCTTTGATTCTCTAATTCCTGACTTCAAAGTCTTTTTCTACCCTAATGTACATTGTTTAGTGTCTATTTATCACAGGCGCAACCCAGATAAAGTTTTCAAATCTGCCATCACCTAGAATTCATCACCCAGTAGGCGAAGCTTGCTTAGGAGTTAGGAATCAATGAAGACCTACAGCTCTAAGTGGACTAAATTGAGAAGAGCTGAGATGCCTCTCTTAGAACATCTGACTTGCCCCTTAGAGAGCTGAAGCCTCAAAGCTCCTTAAGGTTGCTTAGACACTGACAATTTCAGAAGGATAACAATTATATGGGAGACTCAGAGCTGATGAATTATTTATTATTTTCTGTAAGCGTATCTCAAAACCAACTCAATTTGGTGTTTATATCTGTAAGAAAAAGCATATCCATGGTCCAGGTGGTACCAGGAGAGGTTGACTGCCAATCTCTTTAGAGCAGGTTTTACCGGATGGAATTTTCTTGGTTTATTTACTGTGGTCCACAGGGAGACCTGAAGCCTGTGTACTCTAAAATTTGATTTGGCAACACACCTAGAGTATCTAAGTGTCTAATGGATTTTTAAGTAGGCTTCCAGAGATTATTACATGAGCCTGGATATCAGTTTTATTAATTTATAAGAATTTATATATTCTGGCCATACAGGTGGCAGGAATGTTATATTGTTTCCCACCAAATTACCAGTTAAGGTTGCGTGGTGAACAAAGAACCATAACAAAGGAGTAAACATGAGTTAATGAACTAAAAAAAAGTTTGAGAAGCTCTTTCCTGGCACAGGAATAGCCATGGTGTAGGGAATACAAGACATGTTCCCTGGCACTTACAAGTTTAAAACTTCTGCCCTTGACTCTATGAGAGTGGCCCTCAGTGACCTATACATGACTAGAGGCATGGTGAACAGGAGCACAGATGCAAGGCACTTCCGTCCTGTTTTCCCACATGTAATGTGCACACCACTTGTGGTACACAGGATAGTTGTAGAAGATAAAATCCATGATTATGGTGGTGTATATATGTGGGTGAGATTTAAATCACCCTAGATTTAAATTATAAATACAATATTTTAGGTCATATAAAGCAAAAGACTAAAGGAGGTTATGTATGCAGGGATAAGGGAAGGGGGTAAAATTTGTAGGGGTTAATGTGGGGGAGGGAAGCTCCTACAAACAAGAGAGGAAACTTTTGGGGACAGTGCTCATGAATGACCCAAGGATCTTGTAATATTCTGATCAGTAGGTCTAAGGGTGGGGCTGAAGTTTTGGTTTATGACAAGCTTCTGGATGTTGTTCTGGTCCAGGAACCATACCTTGGGTAGGAAGAAAAGTTTTAAAATCTTTTCACTCCATCAGAATAGAAATGACCTCCAGGTGAACTTGAGTAAGGAATTTTATGATATTTAATTAAAATATCATACTTAATTTAATAATTAATTTACAGAAATATTCTAATGGTACACATGACACTGGATTTATATCTGTAGTAGAGATGTTGTTTCATTTATATTTAAATCATTTTAGCAAAAAAAGGAGACTTGTTTTCAAGATAAATATTAAGTAATAGGACAGGTTTGCATTTTACTTGCAAAAACCATGACAGATGTTCACAACTTACTTATGGGACATGTGGATTTAAAAAGTAAACCTACACCCATTATTAATATCATTCTCACCCTGATTGGTGTGGCTGAGTTTCTAGGGCATCATCCGGCAAAGCCAAATGTGACTGATTCAATTTCTGGTCAGGGCACACTCTTAGGTTAGGGGTTCAGTCCCCTGTCGGGGTACATATAAGAGACAACTGATCAATATTTCTCTCTTCTATCCATGTTTCTCTCCCTCCCTTTCTCCCTCCTTTCCCCTCTAAAATAAATAAATAAACTTAAGAAAAAGATCATTCTCATTTTAAAGCAGAATCTCATTTAAACTATAACATTATAAAGTTGATAAACTTAATCTTCATTTTATAGATGAGGATATTGGTAGAATTCTATTCTAGTTGAGGATTTGGAATGTCTCGGGATATTGACTATTAAACTTGACATACATTCACTGAGTCAGACCCCCTTCTTCCTGGGCACTGCTGGCTTTGAGCACTCCTTTTCCTGCACATTTGTGGTAAAACAATTCCCTTTGGTTTGATTCATTCATGGTTCAGATGCGTTAACACTATCAAAAAAAAATATTCTCTATTCCAGAAATCACTCCACATCTTCCAGATGACTTCCTATATTTTTGTCTTTGTTCATTAAATGTTGATTTTATTGCTGAACACTCAAGGCACATTTGTATTTTCAATTTATTGTGGAAAAACTCACCATGTCTTCCATGTACTGGTTATTTTATCCCACCTAAATCAGTTGCTTATCTAAGGCAGATTACTGATGGCAAAACTCCAAGCAAACTTTCACACTTGCAATTCTCAGTGGATAATAATAACCTATCACAACAATATCCATTATAATGACCACTTTATGCTTCCCCTTTGTAATGAAATCTTGTTGCTGAGCTGAGGCTTCGCAGGCAATAAGAGAAGATTGGCTCTTAAGAATTGAAGTCATCAATAAGTTTGATCTTATGGTCTTGGAAACCTTGGGGTGACTTACTTTAATTGGGAAAGAGGTGCTGCTGACATAAATCCAAACAAACTTACTGAGAGGCAAATCATTAAAATAACCTGAGTGCTTATAGCCACAAACAAAAGAACCTGGGTACAAATAATTCTGCACTAAAAGGTAATAAACATTTGAGAGAACTTGTGAAAAACAGAGATGACAGAAACAACTTGTCTAAAAGATAGAACTGACAAGTAAGCTTATTAAAGAAAAAAATGGTAAAGAAATCAACTGCAAAATAGAAACTAAGACTGAAATAAAGATAAAACAAAAGTGGTCATTTTCTTTTTCTCAAGTGCCTTTATTAATCTTTCTTGTTTGGTGTATTGAATCTAGACTGCAGCTGATTTTCAGATTATATTACTGAGAGTAATAAAATGGCATACATCTTTCTGGGAAAGTTTGTTCATCTACTGGACTTACCAATAAAAATGACTAGTATAGTAGCAATAGTATGGTAGCAATAATGGAAAAGGTATTTAAGAGATGACAAAAGAACTAGAATCTAATACTATTTTTGTCATTAGCTAATTGTACTTAAATATGTGAGTCATTCAATATACATGTATTATAGTATATGCAAATTTTATATATGTATTGGTAAATGTATATATACATATATATTATATAAAATATTATTCTTACCTTTTTTATTGTTGTTCTATTACAGTTGTCCAAATTTTCCCCTGTTGTTCTCCCCTACCTTGCCCATTCCCTCACTCCCAGTCATTCCCTACTGTGTTGTCCATGTCCATGGGTATTTATACCTGCTCATTAATTAGACCCTTTTCCTTCTCTGCCCCCTTGTCCCCTTCCTTCCCCCCTATTGGTTGCTGTCAGTCTTTTCCTCGTTTCCATGCCCCTGGTTCTATGTGCTCATTTGTTTGTCTTGTTCATTAGGTTCTTCTTGTAGGTGAGGTCATATGGTATTTCTCTTTCACCAACTGGCTTATTTCATTTAGCATAACACTCTCCAGTTCCATCCATTCTTTCATGAAAGGTAGGAGTTCCTCCTTTCTTTCTGCTGCATAGTATCCCATTGTGTAAATACATACCACACTTTTTTGATCTACTAATTTACAGATGGGCACTTAGGCTGTTTCCAGCTCTTGGCTATTGTAAATAACGCTGCTATGAACAAAGGGGTGCATAGGTTCTTTTGAATGGGTGTTTTGGGATTCTTAGGTATAAGCCCAGCAGTGGAATTGCTGGGTCAAAAGGCAGTTCCATTTTCAGTTTTTTGAGGAAACTCCATATTGTTTTCCCCAGTGGCTGCACAAGTCTGCATTCCCACCAACAGTGAACTAGGGTTCCCTTTTCTCCACAACCTCACCAGCACTTGTTTGTGGATTTGTTTATGATGGCCATTTTGACTGACGTGAGGTGGTATCTTATTGTGGTTTTAATTTGCATCTCTCTGATGGCTAGTGATGTTGAGCATCCTTTCATATGCCTATGGGCCCTCTGTATGTCCTCCTTGGAGAAGTGTCTGTTCAGGTCCTCTGCTCATTTTTTTAATTGTATTGTTTGTCTTCCTAATGTTGAGTTGTATGAGCTCTTTTTACATTTTGGAGATCCAACCCTTGCCTTATGTATCATTGGCAAATATGTTGTCCCATTATGGTTGGTTAACTTTTCATTTTGATGTTTTCTTTAGCTGTGCAGAAGCTTTTTAAGTTGATATAGTACTATTTTTTTAGTCTTTCTTGTATTTATCTTGAGCTTGAGGATATATTGGCAAAAATATTGCTTTGTGGGGTATCTGAAATTTTCCTGCCTGTTTTCCTCTAGGACTTTTATGGTGTCATGGTTTATGTTTATGTCTTTTATTCATTTTCAGTTTATTCTGCTGTATGGTGCAATTTGGTGGTCTGGTTTCATTTTTTGCATGTACCATTCCCATTCTCCCAACACCATTTGTTCAAGAGGCTATTTTTACTCTATTATGTGCTCCTGTCCACTTGGTCAAATATTAATTGACCATAGAGACATGGGTTCATTTCTGGGCTCTCTATTCTGTTCCATCTATCTATGTGTCCGTTCTTATACCAGTACCACACTGTTTTGATTACAGCGAACTTGTAATATAGTTCGATATCAGGTATTGTGATCCCTTCTACTTTGTCCTTCTTTCTCAAAATTGCTGAGGCTATTTGGCATTGTTTTTGGTTCCATATAAATTTTTGAAATATTTGTTCTTAATCTGTGAAGTATGCCATTGGTATTTTAATAGGCATTACATTGAATCTGTATATTGCTTTGGGTAGTATGGACATTTTAATGATGTTAATTCTCCAAATCGATGAATACAGTATATGCTTCCATTTATTTGTATCTTCCTTAATTTCTTTCTTCAGTTTTCTGTAATTTTCCACGTACAGGTTTTTAACCTCCTTGGTTAAGTTTGGTCATAGGTACTTTATTTTTCCTGTCGCTATCATAAATGGGATTTTTATCCTAGTTTTTCTTTCTGATATGTCATTGTTGGTATGTAAAAATTCCTTCAATTTCTGAATATTGACTTTGTATCCTGCTATTTTTCCAAATTCACTTATTAGGTCAAGTAGTTTTTTGGTGAAATCTATAGGGTTTTCTATGTACACAATCATGTCATCTGCTAAACTGATAATTTTACTTCCTCCTTACCAATTTGGATGCCTTTTCTTTCTTTTACTTCTCCGATTGCTGTGGCTAGAACTGCCAATATAATGTTGAATAAAAGTGGTGATAGCAGACACCCTTGTCTTCCTCCTGATCTTAGGGGGAAAGCTTTTAGTTTTTTCCCATTGAGTGTTATTTTGGCTGTAGGTTTCTCATATACAGCATTTATTATGTGGAAGTATGCACCCTCTATTCACACTTTGCTGTTTTTATCATAAATGGGTGCTATACTTTATCAAATGCTTTTACAGCATCTATTGATATGATCATGTGGTTTTCATCTTTCATTTTGTTTATGTGGTATATTACATTAATTGATTTTCAAACATTATATCATCCTTGCATCCCTGGGATGAATCACACTCTATCATGGTGTATGATCTTTTTAATGTATTGTTGGATCTGGCTCGCCAATATTTTGTTGAGGATTTCAGCATCTATTTTAATCAGCAATACTGGCCTGCAGTTTTCTTCCTTTATTGTCTTTACCTGGTTTTGGAATTAGGGTAATACTGGCCACATAAAAAGAGTTTGGGAATCTTCCCTCTTCTTGAATTTTTTGGTATAATTTGAAAAGGATAGGGGTTAGCTCTTCTTAAATGTTTGGTAAAATTTGCCTGTGAAGCCACCTGGTGCATAGCTTTTGCGTGCCGGGAGATTTTTTGATTAGTGCTTCAATTTCACCAGCTGTTATTGGTCTATTCAGGCTTTCTGCTTCTTCTTCATTTCTTCTTCATTCAGTGTTGGAAGGTTCTACTTTTCTATAAATTTGCCCATTTCATTGAGGTTTTCAAATTTCTTGACATATAATTGTTCATAGTAATTTCTTACAATTCTTTGTATTTCTGTGGTATCAGTTGTAATTTCTCCTCTTTCATTTCTGACTTTATTTATTTAGGTCATCTCTCTTTTTCTTGATGAGTCTGTTTAAAGGCTTGTTGATTTTGTTTATCTCTTCAAAGAACCAGGTCCTGGATTTATTGATCCTTTGAATTGTTCTTTTAGTCTCAATGTCATTTAATTCTGCTCTCCTCTTGATTATTTTCTTCCTTCTACTTGATCTGGGCTTTGTTTGTTGTTGTTCCTCTAGTTCTTGTAGATGTTGGGTTAAGTTGTTTACTTGAAATTTTTCTATTTTTTTAGATAGGCCTGTATTGCTATGAACTTTCCTTTCAGGACTACCTTCACTCTGTCCCATAGGTTTTGGGCTGTTGTGTGATAATTTTCATTTGTTTCCAGAAACTTTCTGATTTCTTCCCTGATCTTATTGTTAACTCATTTATTATTTAATAACATTTTATTCAGTCTCCATATATTTCAATGTTTTTGTTTTTTCCTTGAGGTTGGTTTCTAGTTTCATGCCATTATGATTCAAGAAGATGCTTGATATGATAGTAATTTTCTTGAATTCCTTGAGGCTTGTTTTGTATCCTACCATGTAGTCTGTCATGGAAAATGTTCCATGTTCATTTGAAAACAATGTATATTTTGCTTCTTTGGGGTGAAATTTTCTGTGTATTATCAATTAAGTCCATTTGCTTTAGAGTGTTATTCAATGCCACAATATCCTTGTTGATTCTTTGCTTGGAAGATCAATCCATTGTT
Source organism: Pteronotus mesoamericanus (assembly GCF_021234165.1). Classification (NCBI taxonomy): domain Eukaryota; kingdom Metazoa; phylum Chordata; class Mammalia; order Chiroptera; family Mormoopidae; genus Pteronotus; species Pteronotus mesoamericanus. The sequence goes on along the minus strand of NW_026555245.1, from coordinate 23,475,264 downwards.
GACAATGCAGTATTAAAATCCCCTACTATGAGTGTGTTGCTGTCATTATCTTTCTTGAAGTCCTCCAAGATTTTCCTTATATATTTGGGTGCTCCTATGTTGGGTGCATATATGTTTACAAGGGTTATATCTTCTTGATGGATTATTCCCTTAAGTATTATGAAGTATCCTTCTATGTCTATTTTTATGGCCTTTGTTTTGAAGTCTATTTTGTCTGATGTAAGTATTGTTACCACAGCTTTTATTTTCATGTTCATTTGTTTGGAATATTTTTTTCTATCCCTTTACTTTCAGTCTGTGTCAATCTTTTGTTCTGAGGTAAGTCTCTTGTAGACAGCATATATGCGGGTCATATTTTCTTACCCATTCAGCTACTCTATGTCTTTTGATTGGAGCATCCAATCAATTTACATTGAAGATTATTATTGATAGGTACTTATTCATTGCCATTTTCCATTTGTACCTGTGTTCCTCTATATTTCTCTCTCTTCTTCAACTCCTTAAAGCAGTCCCTTTAGCACCTCCTCCAATGCTGTTTTGTGGAACAAACACCACCAAAGCACCATCTTTTGCTTCTTTCTTTCTTTCTTTCTTTCTTTCTTTCTTTCTTTCTTTCTTTCTTTCTTTCTTTCTTTCTTTCTTTCTTTCTCTCTTTCTCTCTTTCTTTCTTTCTTTCTTTCTTTCTCTCTTTCTTTCTTTCTTTTTGTCTGGGAAACTTTTTATTTCACCTTCCATTTTAAATGAGAGCCTTGCTGGGTAGAGTAGTCTTGGTTGCAGGGCTTCGCTTTTCATGACTTGGAATATTTCTTACCATTTCCTTCTGGCTTGTAGAGTTTCTGTTGTAATCAGCTGACAGCCTTGTCAGAGCTCCCTTGTATATTACTATCTGTTTCTCCTTTGCTGCCTTTAATATTCTCTTAGTTTTTATAATTTTGCCATTTTAATTATGATGTGTCTTGGAGTGGGCCTTTTGGGTTCATCTTGATTGGGACTCTCTGTGCTTTCTGGACTTGTATGACTTTTTATCTCATCAAGTTAGGGAGGTTTTCTGGCATTACTTTTTCAAACAGGTATTCTATCCCTTGTTCTTGGTCTTCTCCTCTGGTGTCCCTATCATAAGGATAGTATTAAGTTTCATGTTGTCCTGCAGCTATCTTAAACCTTCTTCATTTTTTGAATCATTTTTTTTATTTTGTTGTCTGGGAAGTTTTTTCCACCTTGTCCTCCAGCTCACTGATTTGAACCTCTGTTTCATCTAGCCTGCTTTTAATTCCTTCTACTGTGTTCCTCATTTCAATATTATATTCTTCATTTCCTCCTGGCTCTTGTTAATAGTTTCTGTGTCCTTCTTAATGCTAGCATAATTCACAGTAAGTTTCTTGTAGCTTCCCTGGAGTCCTTTGTAGTTCTCACTGAGCTCATTGAGCATCCTTATAGCCATTATTTTGAACTCAATGTCTGATAGCTTGTTTGCCTCAATTTCATTAGCACTCTTTCTGGGGATTCCTCTTTTCCTTTCAGTTGGGGGTTGTTTCTTCATCTCCCCATTTTAGGTGACTCTTCTTGTTTGTTTCTTTGTATTAAGTTGATCTGCTTTGACTCCCTGTCTTTGTGGTATGCCCTTCTGTGATAAGAGACCTATCAGATTCAGTAGTGCAGGCTCCTTGATCACTTGAACTTGATGCTCTTGAAATGTCCTTTATGCCATTTATGTGGGCTCTGTGGCTGTAACTGGGTTTTGCTTGTAGCTAGGTCATTCTGTGATGGGTCCTTCCCTCTGGCTGGCAGACTGAGAATCACTCCGCCCACCACATCTTGTATACTGTTGTACAGGTGCTGCCAGAACAAAACTAAACTGCCCAGACAACAAACCCACACCCACAATATTCACCCCCACCAACAATTACACTATCGACAGCAAATGAGCCAGTATTAATAAAGGTGTAAAGAGATTAAGACTATTATAGGAAAGAAAAAAATGAATATGAGATGACTAACTGAAAGAAAAATGATTTTGAAAGGGTAGAAAGAAAAGCAATAGTAAGAGTAGGGAATAGGGACAAGATGAAGAAAGAAAAAAATTACATTGTAAGTAAAAAAGGGAGGGAAGAAGGCCAAATGGAGTAAGAGAAGGGAAGCATATAGAATTACATTTAAACAGAAATTTTTAAAAAGATTAAAACATAATTTAAAAATATACCTGGCTGTTGTGGCTCATTGGATTGAGTGCCAGCCTGTAAACCAAAGGGTAACTGGTTCAATTTCCAGTCAGGGCACATGCCTAGGTTGTGGGTCAGGTTTCCAGTTGGGGACATGCAAAAGGCAAACACACATAGATGTTCTCTCCCTCTTTCTTCCTCCCTTTCCCTCTCTCTAAAAATAAAAAAAAAAATCTTTAAAAAATAAATAAAATGAAATTTTAAAAAATTGTGAGAGAGAAGAAAAAATAGGAACTAAATTGTAGAAAAAGATTCATCACAGAACTATCAAAACAATGAACAAAGATTAACATAGGTGGGAGGGCGATAAAAGGGAAAAAGAGAAAGAAAATCTTTAGAGATGTCTACAGGAAAGAGAACTGATTTTTGAGATGATAGAGTGATAAGGAATACTAAGAGTAAGGAATTCAAATCACACTAAGACAGGGAAAAATTTAAACTTAAAATGAAAAAAAGAAGGGCAGGAATTAAGGCAAAATGGTATAGGAGAGGGGAGTGGTAAAAATTAAGATATGAACAAAAATAGTGAAGATCTAGAAATAAAATTGGAGAAATGCAACAACAACCACCATATGCACAATCAAAGACTGGTAAATATGGAGAGAGAATGAGGGTATTTTAAGAATGGGAAAAGAATGTGAGATGACTAATAACATGGAAAATGGTTTTAAGAGTCTGGAAGGGGAAGAAATACTAAGAGTGTGGAATGGAAACAAGTCATAGCAAGAAAGAAAGTAAAATTTTAAATGAAAATAAGAAGAGGAAGAAGGTAAAATGTAGTAAGAGAAGGGAGTAGCAAAATATGATTTGAAATGAAATATAAAAATTAGTGACCTAATATGCACAAACTTGAAAGATAATTAATGAATTTTAAAAAGCTATGCAGGAGAGAATATACTACAAATCATGAAGAACACTGTGGTGGAATTCATCTTACTGTTTTCTGTTTCTGGATCTGCCCCAGTGATGTCAGATGGTATACCAGTCTGGCCCCAAGTTTCCTGTTCAAGGCTACCAGTGGTCCACAGTCTGTGGCTTTCTCCTTCAGTTGTTAATCTAGTCAATCTGTAATCAACAATCGGACTTAAGCACCACAGCGTAGGGCTGAGTAATTCCTGTGGGTGGGGCTATTGTTTCCCCTCAGTCTAATGTCACTTAGAGGGGAGTGCTCTGTCTGAGCAAGGGGGCCCCTGCAGTATAGTGGATGACGCATCATAGGGATCCTGATGGCTGCTCCCTCAGTTCTCTCCCCGAAGCCACCAACCCAAGACATTCCTCCAGCGTCTCTAGTTCACTTGGCCCCCACACCTTTGCCAGAGCCCAGCATACATGGCTGCAAATGGAATTTTGTGCATTGGCCCTTTCAAAGGCTCTCTGTGACTTCAAGTGTCTCTCCCTGGCAGACAGAAATGCTGCCACTTTTCACAGCTGGATATCTGGGTTCCTTTCCTGTCTTTGGTGCTGTAGGCTGGGGCACCCAGCTTGGGGTTTAGATCCTACACTTCTCAGGGGGAACCCCCCAGCTGCTAAATTTCTCTCTGGCACTTCAGCTGCCATCATGGGAGCCTAGCCAGCCCTCTTGCATCTCCTCCACATTCCCAGCAGTCATGTTGTCGCAAAGCAGTTTCTTTCATCTCTCCATGGCTATAAGGCTTCTCTCCAGCTTCTGTTCCATTGGCTAGTAAAGATGATTGCTCTACAGTTTAGTTGTAATTCTAGATTGGTCCTGGAAGGAGGTTAGTGTAGCTTCTACCTAACTCCTTTGTCATCTTGGATCTCTCGATCCTTACCTTGACCGTATCAGAATTCCCACTAGTCTTGAAATAAGGGTAAATTTTTCTTCAGGTCACTATTATGAATATATAATCACTACCAACACATGTTATTATATATTATAATTTGTTATTATTATTATTATTTGATATAAAGTTGAGTCTAAAACTGCCTTGGGGTAAGTAATACCTACTGACCCAGGTTAAGTTTGATGGAAAGATATTAAAGAAACAGACTATTTTATCCATCAAACTTTTTTAGACTCTTGGGAAATAGCAAGTGACTGATTCACATTGAGAAACTATGAATTCAAAAACTAAAAACTTAAACTGTTAAAAAACTCAGAATGTCAGATAGGTTAACTTCTCTTTTGCATGGATGCCTAGATCCTATAAGCCTGTTGTCTGCTCAGCTTAGAACCAGAGTTAAGGGAGTTGGATTTTAGCTTTTTGGGATTTGAAGGCCAACACCCATTTCCAGTGTAGATAGGTAAAAGTTAAGTGGATTGTCATGCTAGCTGGACAAAGTGCTCTTCTTTGAATGGGATTGGAGACACAGAGACTTAACTCTTTCTCTCCATTTTCCCATTTTCTTGTTTCTATGAGTACCACTACCTTTTATTTACCAGAGCATTGCTTAGTTCAGGCAGGCAGAGAGCAATCTTATTATTTAGGTTAACTCTTTCTGAAGCTAAAACTCCAGCTTCATGTTGGGGACATGCTGACCATTCTAATTTATGGAATCTCTTCAGCAAAATAGGTGGAAACCACCTGAGAGTAAAGTATTTTTACATGTGAAACTTGCACCCCATCATGAGCATTCCTCCCTCTCTTAGGGGCTCACTTTTTCCTGATCCTTCCTAAATTCTGAGAGTACCTCAAAGAACCTGCCTATGTACTTATCACAGCTGGGAGAAAATGTGGGTTTACATAATCTGTTAATCTGTGGTCTCAACATGTAATGATTTGAAGGAGCACATATTGCAAAATCTTTCTAGCAATATGAGGTAACAGTAACCCCTGAGAATCTGGGAGAATTTGCATGGAAATTCAAAGCATCAGGGTCACTACTGTGTCCACCTGTAGGAGATGCCATGAAAAAGTATTGAACTTGCACTTGAAGGGTCCTAGCTGACAAGAGATGCTGGCTGGGAGTGTGTGAACACCAGGCCTATCACTCGGCAGAAGGAGAATCCCCCAGGATCTGTTTGTGAACTACTCTATCGATGTTCGTTCACTCCTGTGAGGAAACTTTTAGAATTCTCAGCATTGCCTAGAACCAAGTGGTATCTAAAACATGCTCAGGATTTTTGTCTTTGATTCTAAAGGGTGGCTCTTCATCAGTACTGCTGAACTTACTCCCATTTGCTGCACAAAAAGGCAAAAATGAGCTTTCAGGGTGTGGAATTCCACATGTGAAGATGCTTACTTCTCCAGTAAGGGAAGATTGTGTTGTGTTGTCACCTTATATTGACCACACAGCTGGAGGAGGGAAAAAAGTGTCCTTTTTTCCCTTTTAGTAGTGTCTTTTGTAGCAATGTATTTAGAAGTTGTCCATGAATCCATCGACTTCTTTGATCACAGAAAACCTGACTGTTTGCTCTCCAGATTCATCTCCTATTATCCCCCACTCCACAATCTTGCTTACCTAACTACAGTCACATTGTTAATATCTCCTGTAGATTCCACGCTTTGTTGTTCTATATAGCATTTTTTCACCACTTGATAGAATATATATTTTTTCATCATCTGGCTCCTTCAACTAGAGTAAATTTCATCTTTATGAGGGGAAACTCCAAAACAACTGGAATTTATTTATTAAAAATTGTGTATTTATTTTTACATGTTTAAATCTCAGTCACCTTTAAAGTACTCTCCATTTGATGCAATACATCTACTCAAAAGAGTTTTTGAACTCATCAATTTTTATGCATTTTAGTGCCTCTGCCATTTTTTGTTTCACTTCTTCCACATTGGCAAAATGTCTTCCTATGAGGACTTTTTTCATCTGGGGAAACAAAAAGAGTTGCTCGGAACAAAACCAGGTGAATGGGGAGGGTGGAGCACATGAGTGTCATGCTGTCCTTGGTTAAAAACTGCTGAAAAGAGTGCATTGTGAGCCAGTGTACTTGTAAATCACCCATCATAAAATGGGCAAATGCACTGAGAGAGTCTTCAAAAAAAAAATCACTGAAGTCAAAAGCAGCCTCTCACAACAATGCCAGATGGCGCACTGATAGAAATGAGTTCTTAGAACACTCACCTAGCTGGGGAAGACTGTACTATACAAGGGATCTGTCCACCAGAAGATAATTCCATTTTGGAAGGTCTTACCTCATATTTTCTTCTATATCTTAAGCATCTAGAGTGTTCCTGTAACATAGAAATCATTCAACAAACACTTGTTGAATGAAACAACAAATGAATCTCATTTTGAGTTTCTACTGTGGCTCATTGATTAGGATCAGCAGTTCCTGAACCTGGAATCTGTATTTTTGATAAGGCTTCTGGTGTTTCTGATGTGCAGTCGACATGGAACCAGCAGTGGGCTACAGTTTCAGGAACACAAAAGAAAATATAAGGTAGTGGTTAATGCGTGGAAATGGAGATCAGTGGGGTTTCACTCCCAATTCTCCAATTTGCTCACTGTTAAAGATTACTAAATTTTTCTGAGCCTCATACTTAACTGGGTAAATGACAATATCATAAGATGCTGGAAACACCAGGTCCCTGGGACATGTAAGAGTCAGAAAAACAGCCTAGATTTCTCATGGGGCATCCCATGGGGTTGTAGGTGCAGGGGTAGGACTGAAGAACATTAGCACAAGCGATGCCACATGGTCCTGGAGCACCAGCCCAGGGGCAGGGCATAGATTATTCCTCTGTTAACAATATTAGAACCATGACAATAACAGAAAAGGACAGGCAGCCTATTGGTAGATGGAGTTAAGTTTGAATCAGGGGCTGATATCCACAGTTCAACTTTATGCACAACCTTCCCTCATCAACTACTCAGGATACAGAATAAGATCTTCTGATACACTTGCCCATGGCCTTGTTATTTGAGCTGGAACATATGCAGGAAATGAACATCTCTTCAAGCTAAATTTACAATCTGTACATCATTATCTTTCTCTCTAGTCAGAGCCTCAGGGAACATTTTACTTTTTAACGTACATGATAGAAAGCCTCTATGAGACCTACTCAGCAGATTACTGGAGGTGTGAGCACTCCTGTTTAGCCAATAATGGTAACGGTATTAACTGTAACTAATGCATTTGGTATTAGTGAGTAAAATATGAGTGCAATTCCACAGCAATTTTTACATTTGTTTCTATTAAAATGTCATTGGATTTATATGTGTCAAGTTTTAGTACAGTCTCACCAGTACATATATTATAGACAGTATTAACTTATATGATTATATCCAGTAAAAAGAGTCTGTCCTGCTTCCTGTTTTTTTCCTCATTAATTGTGTGTTATGTATCACAATTCACATTTGTGCAGTGGAATCTGAGCTGTTTCTGGTTCAACTTTCCTGAAGAATTGGAGGCAAAATGCCTTTTGAGGAAGGATGAGTATGCACGGTCACTCACACAGTAGATCCAGTGGTGCTTTGGCTACATCTTGGGTGCTTGTTAGCAGCTGTACTAACTATGTCCTGCATGGTTTGTCTTTTCTCCCACTGCAGTGCAGCTCAACTATCCCCGACAGGAAGCACCCAGAGATGTAATCTGAATTTTTTTTAAAGTATTTCTACCTGAAAAATTACGAGAGATCCGAAGAACACATTTCCAGTGACCCAGTTTGAGATCAGCAATTAATTAACTATGCATAGAAATGTCACTTCAAGAAAAGCCCTTGTCAATATGCTGAAATTTCTTTTATGGATTTGTGGTTAACTTCTAATTATAGACTAATTACCCTCTTCGTTATCATCAAGGATCTGGAGCGTTGACACAGAATCTATAAATGATGCCAAGGAGACAAGTGTGAATGTAATATGCTCCTGTACTGCCTAATGTGCTTCCTTCACCACGTGGGCAAAGATAAAAGGAGGAAGGTGGTACCTGCGTTACTTCAGGAGCAAAGCTCGCAGCTTGTGCATTCTGGTGTGAAAACATAGTGATGGGATTTTCAGCAACCAAGAAAATGACTTTGGTGAACTTTCTGATTTTACCTCAAAGAGAAGTTTAAGGTGATTGATAAGAGGGAGAAAAAAAATGGCTTTGTTTGAGATGAATCCCTACAGCAGCTGGCTTGAAGCAGAGTGTGAGTGCGCGTGCGTGCGAGAGAGCGAGGGGGGGAAAGGCAGGGGGGAGAGAGAGAAAGAAACAGGGATATAGAGACATTGTTCATATGCATTTGAAATTTGTCTGCCAGTGATAGAGGAGAGAATACTTGTTTCCTCAGAAAATGAAATGGAAGTTTCAATAGAACAGAAGACAATGTTATCACCAGTAAGGGAAGGATTCAATCATATTTGGTGGCTGCTTTCTGGTTACTTGCATGCTACCTTGGTAGATATAATCTCACTACTCCACAGATATGCTTCTTTTTCTATGATAAAAATATGATCATTCCCTCCTGCTCATTGGCCACAAATTTTATTATCACTATAAACCTTAACTATAAATTACCTTCTTGTTTCCCTTAGGTCAACTAGAAAGACAAAGTACTTAGCTAGGTTCTATTTGACCCAGAAAAGCAAAAAGCCTTCAGCTCTCTTGAGTCTCACAGCAACAGGTTGGAACCTTTGGTAAAGCGTTTATTTTGGGGTATAGAGTCGGGGCCATTCCCCAGGATGTCAGTTTCCACAATAGCAGGGTTTTTCAAAGTATGTTTTGTGCACTTCTGTACATCCAGTATCCAGTACAGTGCCTTGTTTGTATTAGATGCTCAATAAATATTTTTGGAATAAATGCTCTGTCCTGTTTTTATGGTCCAATGTTTCTGCTGAATTCCATTTTGCAAAAACATATGCTACAACAACAATAATTTTTATTTCCTCTCTCTCTCTCTCTCTTTCACACACACACACACACACTCCCAGTTGCTATAAGAATTGTACTGTGGCTTTACCTGTCTGGAACTCAGAATCATCTTTTTGTCTTTTTGACAGGGAAATATGTGAAGTATTAAGAAGAAGAAGAATCATAATGATTAATTAATAGATGTCACAGAAGGGAGGGTCAAAAGAATCACATCTAAGAAAACCTATAGTCTCTCTAAATGGTCATTATTTACTCTGTTAAAATACTGCAAGGAAACACTTCCTTGAATGTTTAGAAACCAAGTTTCTTGATAATGGGAGGAGAGGGATGACCAATACTTGGGCCACCCAGGATTTTTGTAACCTAAACTTCAACATTCTTATATGCTACCATTTTTTTCATCTCTCTTCTGGCTAGACATTTTGTAAGTCTTCAAGGGGAATGTAGCTTCAATCTCTGACAATGACCAGAAGTTTACTTTATTTCCAATCTAAAATCAGGTCTCCCCTGTTTCTTCCTATTATTTGTTCAGTCATTTTATTTCTACAAGAACTGAGCAGCAGAAATTTTGCCATTATAGGATAAAGGTAGGAATACTTGAGCGTATAAATATAAAATGATGCTTCCATCAAACTATTAATAATCATAACCAATAAATCTTCAGGTTCATTGTTTGAGAGAGAGAATTCACAGCCAATTATGAGCCTAAATGAATAATCCTTACTTGCATCTCTAATTCAGGTAAATGATATAATCCCTACTGAAGTTTAAAAGAAAGCTTCTGGATAAGTCAAGGATTTAGCAAAGAGAACCATATATAAAGTTTAGGGTGTCATATTTCTGTATGTATAGAATTAGGGTGTATAGACTGTAATTATGATCTAAATTTTTCTGCATCCCTGAGTTGAGGAGAAGAGAAACATTTTACTGGGAGAATTCTGGGCTAACACTTGGAGTTTGTGCCCTGTGCATCTCCCCTGCTGGCCAGGAAGCCAGTTCCCACGGGAAGCCTGATTACAACCTGAGCCTGCTTGGTAAGCATGTAGTCAGCTGGAGGGAAGCTAGTCATCTAATTCAAATACAAGAATCTCATGTCTTCTCTTTCTTCAAACTTTCTACTAACCCTATCTTACCTTCACACGCAGTTATGACTTACCTGTAATTCACTGAAGAAGAGTAACCACTAGGTGGGAAACACATCATCCTCCTGTCATGGACACGTGCACCCCCGACCTCTGGCTCCTTACTGCCCGGCTAGTGAAGATCAAGGTCATATTCTTTCCTGTCTCCTCAAGAACTTTGCTCTTCACGTTATCCATCAGCTCTTGTGTATCAAGAGTCTCTCTCCATCTACTCATTCTCTTCAGAACACAAACATGTTTTATCATTTCCTTTCTCACACACACACACACACACACACACACTTGCAAAACACCTCCATTGTTCATGCAGTCCCTGCCAGCTTCTGCCCCATTGTCTGCCCTCATCATAACTAAATTTCTTGACGGTCCTGGGATCTGTCTCTTGCTTCAACAGGGTTTGGACGGAACAGACCTAGGGATGCCCTTTCTTTCCAACTACCTTCCATCCTCTTTTCTATTCACCACTTTCGAAACCACCTCAGCCATCCTCAGCCTCTGAGACCAACCGACGCCGTTTTCTTGACTTTAATTCTTCACTGCCGAGCAACCATGAGCTCCCAGATTCGTCAGAATTATTCCTCTGAGGTGGAAGCCGCCGTCAACCGCCTGGCCAACTTGCATCTGGGGGCCTCCTACACCTACCTCTCTCTGGGCTTCTATTTCGACCGTGACGATGTGGCTCTGCACGGCGTGGGCCACTTCTTCCGAGAGTTGGCCGAGGAGAAGCGTGAGGGCTCTGAGCGTCTCTTAAAGCTGCAAAACCAGCGCGGGGGCCGCATTCTTCTCCAGGACTTGGCGAAGCCTTCCAAAGATGACTGGGGTAAAACCCAGGACGCCATGGAAGCAGCCTTGGCCTTGGAGAAGAGTCTGAATCAGGCCCTTCTGGATCTGCATGCCCCGGGTTCTGCCCGCACAGATCCTCATCTCTGTGACTTCCTGGAGAACCACTTCCTGGATGAGGAGGTGAAACTCATCAAGAAGATGGGCGACCACCTGACTAACATCCGCAGGCTGGGCCCCCAGGCTGGGATGGGCGAGTATCTCTTCGAACGGCTCACCCTCAAGCACCACTAGGCAGCCTTTGGAGCCCAGAGGCCTTTGAGGGGCCCCTCTGCATTTCCCTGGCCTCTGGCTTTTGCCTGAGCCTCCCCTTGCAATCCCACCCTGGAACCCTGTCCCATGCATCGGACCAAATGGAAACCATAAAGCCTTTTGCAGCAAAAAAAAAAAAAAAAAAAAAAAAAAAATTGTCTTACACACAAATGCTGCCTGCACTTCCTCATGTTACATTCTTTCCTTAACTCGTTGCAATCAACCTTGTGACCTAGGTGTACCTTCATCTTCTCAAGGTTATCAATGATTTTCATGTTGGCTAACTCAAAATACACTCTGTCCTTGTTATATTCTAACCCTCAGCATCATTTGACAAAGTTGCCCTCTCCCTTCTGCCCTGGCACTCTGCTCTCCAGACAGTAGCCTACACTATACGCCTGGGAGCCCTCCTCCCCCATCAAGTATTCAGTCTTTTGTCCCAGGCCCCTACTGTACCTGCAACATCTCCATGGGGCAGTTCCCTAGGGCTTCATTTTGGCCTGTCTTCTAACTCTACATGTATTTTCACATATCATCTCAAAAATCATCTGGCTTTAAGTGCCATGAGTATTCCAATGATTTCTACACATATCTTTGGCCCAGACCTGTCGCTTAAACTCTGAGCTTATATAGGTCCTAATCTGACAGCTTCCAATCTGACAGCTCCACTTAGATGATTCCCAGACACCTGAAACTTCAGTGCAAAACTGTAACTCCCAATGTTTTTTTCAAAATTATTTCCTCCTCACCCTGTCTTTCCCATTTCAACGAGTATGGTACCGCATCTGCCCAGATGCTCAAAATAGGAGTCTTCAATCTATTTGTAAAATCTTTCTATTATATTTCCAAATATATATTTGCTTCTACCATCTTAGATCAGACCTGCCCCTGCATCCGTTCTCATCTGGGATATTGCAAAACCTGTAAATTGGCCCCTCATTTCAGTCTTGCTCCTCTCAAGTCCATTCTCCAAATAGCCATGAGCATGGCTGATTTAAACATAAATGAGCTTATGTCACTGCCTATTTAAAAATTTCTAATTACTTTCCACTACATAAAAAATCAAACAAAAATTTCTACTATTTCCTACAAGACCATCTATGAGCTAAAACCTACTACGGCTCCAAGCACACCTCACAACTTGCCATCACTCACTATATTCCAACCTCACTATCTTCTCTCAATTCTTAGAAATTCTAAGCTTCTGTCTGCCTTGAGTCTCTGTGTACGATGGGTCCTTTTCCTGGAATGATCTCCAGGACGTTGTCTTTCTTCACAAGGCTCATTCTTGTAGGGCAACCTCACCTTAAATGTTTGATACCGCCCCTTAAATAACCTTCCTAACCTCACTCCAATCCCCATACACTCTATTAGTTATCTAAGCCCTTGGTTCATTTCCTTAGTAACATTGAGCAAAATTTGCAATTATTTTCATGCACATTGTAAGTGTATTTACTTGTCTTACTCTGTCTCTCCCACTGGAATTTAAGTGCGTGAAGGAAAGAGCTTTTTCTATCTTGGTCACTCACCATTGTCTTTCTCATGAGAGTGTTTGGCACATGCACAGTTCTCAAAATACAGTTCTTGAATTAATGAATAAATGTGTAAACGACTATTTTAAAATAAAGATTAAAGATGTGCCCACATATTCACTACAATCGTTTTTTAGGGAAGGCATTTTATAAGAAACATAATGGAAAAACTTGTGCAGGGATTTGGAGTTTGAACCTAGACTCCATTAGAAGAGCCTCACACATTCTCCAAAATGCTCTGCATTGTGTCTGGGGAGAACAGGGAAGAGGCATATTTGTAAAGCACAACCCTCTCAAAGAAGGCATTCACTTTCTAGCTTAGAAAGACATTATCCACAGATACAGAGGATCTGCCTTTCCTCAAACAAACAAACAAGCAAACAAACCAAAAACACCTTATTTCTGCCACTGGTTTCTCTGCTCCTTTTCTCATCCTTATCATGTAACTCCCAAGTCAGTGGCCACAGGAGGAGCAGTCAGAGGATGCAGGCCTGACAACCTGTCTGGCCGTGAAAGGAGAAAGAGCAAACTGGTCAAAAGAATAGGAATTCAAAAGAAAACCAACCAGACTATCAAACATTAGATTTCTTTCTTGTTTAATTCTGTATTGGCTGCAGGCAGCAAGTTACAGAGGTATATTTGCTGGTATATTTGTTTCCTATGGCAGCTATAACATATTGCCACAAACTCAGTAGCTTAAAGGAACGCAAATTTATTTTTTTACTATACTGGAAATCAGAAGTTCAAAATGGATCTCACTGAGCTAATGCCTAGGTGCCAGCAGGGCTGCATTCCCCCTGGATACTCCAGGGAAGAGTTAGTTCTTTGCCTTTTCCAGCTCCCAGAGGCAGCCTGAACTTTTTCACTTTTGGCTTCAGCACTTTGATCTCTGCTTCCACTGCACATTTCCTCTCTGCCTCTGACTTTCCTGTCTCCCTCCTGTAAGGACCTGTGCCAGTACCTTGGGTCCGCCCAGATTATCCAGAATAATCTCCTCATTTAAAGAGCCTTAATCTAATCATATCTGCAAAGTCCCTTTTGCTATTCACAAATTCTGGAGATTAGCACATGGACATCTTGGGGACACCGCTCTTCATCCTGTCACAGCTGGGTTCCAATTTCATTTTTGTCACTTAGGTACTACTCTGTCCCAGGCACTATGCCAAGCACTTTACATATAATTTCATTTAATCCTCACAAAATTCCTGAAATACAGGTATTTTCATACATACTTTATCTATGAGAAACCTGGGACTTGGCATTCTGAAGCCACTTGGCTTTATGGTCCTATGCTAGTAGCTCTGGTAGAGCAGAAATGTAAACCCATGTCTGCTCAACTCCAAAGCCCATGCACCATGGCTGCTGTGTTGATCGAGCTTCTGCATTAACAGGTCTGGGCAGAAAGGAAATGCTTAATAAATGGTGAGCCATTATCGTTCATATAAATTCTACCTGACCCCAAACAATTATGTGATGCCTCTGAGTTTGAAAGTGCTTATAAAATTTACAGCCACTCTTTCATCTGGCTAATATGTATGAAGGTCCAATAGTCTGTGAGTCATTGTCCTAGGACTTGAACACTGTATTAAATGCTCCTTACTATACAGTTTAAATAAAACGATGACTTGGCTTAGGGCCCAGCACATAGAAGATGTCACTAAATACTAGTTCCCATCTCTTTTCTTTAGATTATAAACTCCTTGAGGTTTTTGTCTTATTTGTTGATCTGATTTGTCTACTAGTGTTTCCTTCACTGCAATTTAGCACCTAATGTTAATTCCATGTAACATTTACCAAGATGGATTGATTTCTTTGAGGATTATATCTGACCTATGGCAAGGCCATGACTTGAAATAGTTCTATCCTTCTAATGGGTTGTTGGTGGTTAAGTTATAAACTAAAGAAGCTTGAGAATCATGGTTTTCAAGAAAGAGTTGGATCCTGCAACGAGGGTGATATCTTTCCGCAGCGACTTAATCCTGTTTTCAACATGTAGAAAACATGTGTATGTATGAATGTGTGGGTGAAGAAGTGGAGACTGGAAGAATGAAGGAATCCTGCACTCTGGTGAAAAAATAGCATAGTAGGGCAAAGGACTCTCTACATCTTGGCCAAGGGGAAGCTCTGAGAATCATCTACAGATGGACCCACGTGCGCAAAGAAAAGAAGCCTCATTACGAATGGACCCACATGTGGCTACAAATATCCTCTGTGGTTTGAGGCAAGAGGTTCTTCATCAATTTCCTATCATTTATTCCTTGACCCATTTTTACGTGTTACTCTTTTCTATCACCATCTATCCTTCCCTTTTCTTTTATACCATATTATCCATTCTAAGCAATCCTCACTATAAAAAGCAAAACGTAATAAAGATATAATGGAGTCTTTTTTGTGTTTTCTTCAGAAGGAACATCTGTGAAACAAAAGCCTCAGCCCAAATCTCTGAAATAAATCTTTGCACTGGGTCCCTGGTGAAGTAGGAATCCCTTGCCAGGGCCGAGTAAGGTTATTGAGGTCTCAACATTAGTCTGTTAAGGCACCACGGTCCTACTGCTGGGCTCCACAATAAGGTGGTACCACAAAGTCAGGAATTCACTGAGGTCCTGCCAGTTTAATCTAAAAATCATAACTTAAATGGCTGCTAGGAAAAAAGGGTTACTTTTATTATCCATGCAAAGAAAGTACAAACTCTTCTTTGAGTCACATCATTGCTAGTAAGTTTAGAATAGATTAGAGAAGAGGATTATATTGGAAAGTGGTAACTGAAATTCCTTAATGTTATCGAATATCTTCCCTAAGAATTAAATTCAATGACAGTGTTTTAGGTATGAATACTATAATCATTAATAAAAAATGACGAATTCTGAATAAATGTTACGTGACTAAGTAACAAATAAATGCCTTAATAAAACTGAAGAGAAATGAGAATGACTCTAAATGAAATTCCTAACAACTTGTCATTCCTTTTTCTACTCTGTTTTACAAGTGAATTTTATGTAATTCTGGGTTTAGGAAAATAATACAAGGACATGAAGAGATCACTGAACTAGACATTAGAAGAGATGATTTTTAGTCCTTTTTTATTATACCAATAACTAGTTGTATGATCTTAGAACACTAGTCATGGTGGCTTATTTTCTTCCTCTGCCAAATAAGTGGGTTAAACTAGATAAATTTTAAGACTTTCAGATTCCAAAACTAAAGTGTTTTTTAGAACCCTTATCCTGCAGGATGTTAATGGGAGTTGTATGAAAAAAAATAATAATAATTCTATGGATTAAACAATTATGGGAAATCTAAAACTAAGTGAAGTTTATCAGATATCTTTATTGCAGGATATTTCTAAGGTATCAATATGTAAATATGCCTCCTGTGGTTATTTATCCCATCAACAGATATTTATTGCATCAGATTATAAAGATACTTTGTGGAGCAAAAACAGGCACAGTCCTTGTCCTCATGGAGGTTACAATCTAATGGCAACAGTAGGCATTTATCACATATTTATGCAAATAAAACAAAATTATGATTGTAGTGCTACTTTAGAGTGGTACATAATGCTAGAAAGCAAGCACAAGAGGAGATTTCAATCTGCTTAAGGGAGATTAGGGAGAGATAAGGGCACTAGAATTAAAAGATCAGTCTGGGTGAGGTGGAGAGGGGAAGAGATTTCTAGGCAAAAAGAACATGTTTAGAAGCCCTGTGGTTACCAGGAAAATGTGAGGGACTGAAAAAAAATTTCTAAAAGTAAGATGTAGTATGCAATGTTTCTCTTATTTGTGTTTGAAACTCTTTCTTTTCTTTTCTCCCCCCCCCCCACCCCGCCCAGAGATGTCTTATGGAGATCATGTTTCCTGGAACAGGCTTTGTATAAGCACTTGTTGAGAGTAATTTAACATGGGCTGGCTCTGCCTATGGGTGTTTGTTTTTGGAAGGCCAGTGGATCCTATTGCATGTGCTCAGGGTGTGGATCTGAAGTAGACCACTTTCCCACATGCTTGTAGGATTCCTTAGTTTTCCCATGTGAAGAAGAGAGCAAGATGATGGATGTACATATGGTTATGGGAGAATTCTTTTGCTTGTTTTTTTTATTTTTAATAAAAATTGTGTACATTTAAGGTATACAACATGATGACTTGATATACCTATACATATACACAGTGAAATGATTATTATGATCAAGTCAATTAACGTATCTACTCCTGTAGGTACCATTCTTTTGTGTGATAAGAGTGCCTGAAATGAAATCTCAGCAAATTTTCAATGTTTACTATAGTATTACTAACTATTGTCATGCTGTACAATGGATCTCTAGACTCATTCATCCTATGTAACTGCAACTTTGTGCCCTCAACATCTCTCCATTTCCCTGATCTCCTCACCATTGGTAATCATTGCTCTAGTCTCTGCTTTTGTGTATTTGTCTATTTAGATTCCACAGGTAAGTGAGATCATGCAGAATTGTTCTTTCTGCATCTGACTTACTTTACTTAGCATAAAATCCACCAAGTTCATCCATGTTGTTGCAAATAGAAAGATCTCCTTCGTTTTTAAAACTGAATAATATTTCAATGTATAAATATACTACATTTTCTTTATCCATTCATCTATTGGCTGACACTTAGATCACCTCCATACCTTAGCTATTGTGAACAGTGCTGCAGTGAACATGGAGGAACAGATAACTTGTGGAGGTACTGCTTTCATCTTCTGTGAGTAAGTACCCAGAAGAGGAATTGCTGGGTTATATGGTAGTTCTATTTTTAGGGTGTTTTTTTTTAAACTCCATACTGTTTACCATAATGGCTGTACAAATTTACATTCCCACCAACAGTGTACAGGGGTTTCTTTTTCTCTGCATCCTCACCAATACTTATTTCTTTTTAAGGATAGCCATTCTAACAGATGTGTGTGGTGACATCTCATTGTGGTTTTGATTTGCCCATTTTTTATTGGGCTGTTTATTTGTTTGTTTGTTTTGCTACTGAGTTGTATAGTTCCTTGTATATTTTGGATATTAAGCTCATCTCAGATATATAGTTTGAAAATATTTTCTCAGATATGGAAGAATTTCTTAGGAGTCTGTGAGTAATGCCACTGAAGATTTGTACATACCACATGTTTGTGGTATAAAGGGGGCTCAATTTCTGCAACTATGAATACACGTGTATATGTGAGGAATGTGGGAGATGAGATAGTAAAGACAAAAGGCTTATTTCAAATTTGATAGCACTTGTTCCTTTCTCTTCAGAGGTGGGGAGTAAACCACTTTTAGAGAAAATTTGTAGGGACAAAATTTTCTTCATCAGTTTGGAAAATAACCATTGAGATTTTTGATAAAGTCAAGACTTTCTTCTGAAATAAAGATATTTGCAATAACAAGGAACTAAATGGATCCACGTAGTAGAAAAGGCTATATCATCATTGTGGTTAGCATTAAAATTATGTTATTTTTATATAGAAGATAGCTTGAGATTGGCAATGCTTTTAGAAGTCAACACAAAACAGAACAAAGAGACAGCTAAAGTGGCTTAAAAATAAGGGCTCATTTTTTTTCCATCATGAGAAGACTGGGGTTAGGCAGCTACTGACTTTGGTCTAGTAATCTGACAATGTTTCTGTAATGTTTTTTTCTTTTCCTTCCTGGTCACAGATGATTGCCACAGATCAAATTATCCAATTACCACATCTATATTCAAGACAGAGAAGTAAAATTTCCCCAGAGCCCTACCTCCTGAAGTTTTCTTATATACCTTGTTGTCCAGAATTGGGTTCAGCTGTTAGAAAGGCTACAAAAGAGGAGACAGAATTGTCAAAATTGACCTGGACCAATTCTAGTTCACCACCAGCAGCTAGGCACCTCATTGTCCAACCAAATGTGATCTGTTAGCAAGGATAAAGAGAGATGGATATTGAATAGGCAAATAACTGTGTTTTCCCAAAGGAAGGGATTTTAAGGAGTTTGTTGTCCCTGCCATTGCTATGGTTAATTTTGTCTGGTTCTGTAGCCTGGTCCTGGAAAAGCTGGAGGCTCAGACTCCAGGTCAGAGAGTTATTATCAAATCATATTTTTGGTTGGATATAAACTGGTCCCTGCATGCGGCTGTAGGGTACAAGTTCACAAACAACTCTTTTCCAATGTCCCAATAGAGAAGCAACTTCATAACCACTTCCTAAGGAGCATATTAAAATAAGTCCTTACTCCAATTCACTAGGTCTATATTTAACAAGACAATCTATTCATATGACACAATTTCCAGATGATA
This sequence comes from Pteronotus mesoamericanus, assembly GCF_021234165.1. Taxonomy (NCBI): domain Eukaryota; kingdom Metazoa; phylum Chordata; class Mammalia; order Chiroptera; family Mormoopidae; genus Pteronotus; species Pteronotus mesoamericanus. The sequence continues at coordinate 23,456,247 of NW_026555245.1, read as the reverse complement.
CTTCTGCACAGACAATTTGGAAAGTTTTGCATTTGGAGAGGACTGGGTTTGGGGATTATGAGAACATAATGGGCACATAAGCCCTTCCTCCTTTCTACCTCCTCTACCACCTCATCGAAATCATTTTCTATTGTCCTTAAACCTTCAAGATAATCTTGTTACAACCTGATCTTTGTTGTGCTGAGGAAACAAAGAGATAGCCCTGGGCCAAAATTTGGAAAAAGGCTGTATAGAAATGTAGAGCTAGAGGTTGGAGGAGATAGTTGCACGATAGCAAGGGGGATTTGCAGAGATTCAGAAAAGCAGTTGGGAGTGAAATAGCTGGCTGAGGTGACAAGAACAGTTAGAATACATTTGTGATCTGCGCACATATCCTTCAGAGATTCTCAGAAAAACCTGAGGAGTGGAATCAGGGAGAACACAGGACTTCTTGGATTAGGTAGAATAGAAGTTTAGATTATTGCTAACTAGATATTAAGGGAAAAACTTTGAGGACCAAAGATGTCTAAACACCTGGCTTTTGGTAATGTTTACTAAATATAAAAGAAATAAGATGAAAGAAGCATTGAATGAAATCCCATTTTGTGAATTACATCTTTAAAGTTACTTTGCAAGAAAGGTATCACTCATCCATTGGTGCTGGTGAGGAATCTAGGTTTTAGATTAAATAGATGTTTACAGCCACATGCTGATAAATGCCAGAAAATGTTTTTGAGATGAGATCGTTTATTCTAAATCCTTTGTTCTCATAACAACACTTGCCTCTCTACATATATATCATCTTCTGACAAATTAGAAGGTGACACCTAAGAATCTAAGAATTCGTTCTTTAATATTTGTCGTGGTCACTTATTGAGATTTGTTCAATTTGTGTCTGCTAATGGTGAAAATACTTCCCCCAGCCCCTTTCCCATTGTAGCCAAACCTGTAATGGATATACTTTAAAGGATCCTGAGAGACTCTCCGTTCATGGGAAAAATGAGGGAGGCAGAAGATAATACAGGAGGGAGGGCTCTGGGACTTCATGACCCAACCAGGCCTGGACAGATTACTAAAAAGTGTCAAGTGTCTTAACCATGACATGGAGCCTCCAGAGAACAACAGGATCATTGTCACCACTGTTCCAGTGGAGGGAGCTGAAAGACTCAAGTAATCTCCGGCTCTCAGAGAAAATGAAAAGGGAAAGGAAGCAAATGGTGTTTACTTGCCTGGGCCACTGGGCCAGCCCAGCCATTGTGAATCCTCTAAGGCATCTTTGCTGTGGATAGGTTTGCACACACATATTTGCTTTGTGGAAGAGCCAAGAATTCCAGAACAACAAACTGAGATGTTCCTACAGAGGAGTAGGCTGGATGTTAAAAGGCATGCTCATTTCCCCTTTTACAATTTCCCTTATTCAATAGCTCATTAAACTGTTTATATTGTTTACATAAAAGTTGTATAAGTTTAATAGATACCAATAGCAGACATAAGAGGCTAAGTTATACTGCACTAACAAATAACCCTAAACTTCAGGGGTTTATAACAAGGCATTTTGCTTGCTCCAGCAGTGCATCAATTGCAGAGTGGCAGAGGCTCCTGCTCCCTGTCACCCTCACTCAGAGTCCAAAGATGAAGGAGGCACTACCATCTGGAATTCCACAGGTCAGTGAGGCAAATGAAAGAGGGGGTGCAGAATTGTGTGAGTTAAATTTAATTTAACTGGCCAGAGAAAATCAAATAGACCTCAACTAATTTCAAGAAAGAATGGGAAATGCAATCCTCTCTTGTGCTCAGAAGAAGTTAGAAATAGTAAATCAATGAAAAAAAGTAATGTCAGCTACAGAAATTGATGTGCTACTCAAAAAAAAGAAAAAGTTGTTTATTATTTGATCCCACTTACCACAAATTGGAAATGGCCTCAAAGTTTGTCTGTTTACACATTAAGCTTTCCATGGTACCTGTTCAAGTCTTGATCCTGAAGACAAACTGCAAAGAACAACTCTGTAGCCCACTGACCCCAGAAACATTCTTGGAAGAACCACTCCTCTCATGACTCACTTCAGCTGAGATATAGCAGTCATGTCAAAATGTAAAATTACTGGGGGGTTTTAATCATAATTAACGTGTTGAAGAACTCACTTTAATTTTTTTTTTTTTTTTTTTTATTATCCCAAGCTCATATCTGAACTTTACCTTGCCTTACTTAACCCATTCTCCACAAATGAGGCTCAGTCATGCAGTGAGGCTCAGGAAGACTGAGAGCTCTTGCTTCATGTTATCTGATGATTTAAAAAGAAACTTGAAATTCTATTGCTGTGTTTAATCCAAAAATTTCCATGCCAGCCCTAACCAGTGTGGCTCAGTTGGTTGGGCATCATCTTGCAAAGCGAAAGATTCCTGGCCCAAGCTGGTGTGGCTCAGTGGATTGAGCGCCAGCCTGCAAACCAAAAGGTCACTTGTTCGATACCCAATCAGGGTACATGCCTGGGCTGCAGGCCAGGTCCTTAGTAGGGGCCGTGTGAGGGGCAATCAATTGATGTCTCATCATTGATGTTTCCCTCTCTCTCTGTCTCCCTCCCTCTCCCTCTCTCTAAAAATAAATAAAATCTTAAAAAAACCCAAAAGATTCCTGGTCAGGGCACATTCCTGGGTTGTGGGTTTGGTCCCTGGTCAGAGAGCCTACGAAAGGCAACTGATTGATACTTCTCTCTCACATTGAGGTTTCTCTCCTTCTTTTTCTTCCTCCTTTTCCCTCTCTCTAAAATTAAATAAATAAAATCTTTAAAAAAATTTGTCCATGCCAGAGTAGATATGTCAAAATGGTTTCATCAAAAGGACTGACTGACTCTTTCTCCAGAGGGATTATTCTCCTCCTCCTGCCTTCAGTCAGAATTCAGGGTTTAGATGCAGCTGGAGTTACAGTGAATTAGCAAAAGAGGTTGAGCTGTGGCAAACCTTACATCCCACACTCACAGGTTGAGGAGCATAAAGAAATATCTATGAAATTTATTTTGCGATGGAGTTGGTGCCAAATGGTTCTCAACCCTAGGAGAGCCAGGGGTCTGTGCCAAGAAATTCATGAATCCCTAAACTTGAAGTGCAAGATTGTTAGCATTTATGCATATCTCTTCTTCTCATAAGAAGCTTCATAGATTCCATCAAATTCTCAGAGGGATCACGATTCATAAAGTATCAAGGATCTCAGTATGAAGATAAATAAGAACAAAGGTTTATGCTGTCCAGAAACTTGTATAGACCTGCAGTTTTACATTATTAAAGGACATGTTCAAGTTGCTTTACACAACAGCTGTGTTTTTAAAATTCAGATATGTTATATAATATTTAAACTGTGATGATATATATAAACTAAATAATCTTTTATCATGGTCTCTGTTTTATAAATATTATGTAAGTTCAAATTATGTAATAGGAAAATACAGGGGTGGGCAAAAGTAGGTTTATAGTTGTAATACAAATTAATAAAATAGTTAATAATACTATAAGAATAAACGTTATTTCATGGACTCACAGCTATAAACCTACTTTGTTCACCCCTGTATATATTTCAGATAAATTGTACTTCCTAGGTAGTATGAAATTACATGTTACATAAATACATATGCAAGCACACATATCACTCATTTTCCCATACTAACAGGTCACAGAGGTCAGGTCAACATGCTCCTTGCATTATATTTCCATTCTTCAGTGCCTAGGTCATTCCCTTACACCACCTCCTTCCTGTGGCCCAGGGTACTCTGACTGTTTTCTCACCACTTCTCTCAACGACAGGGCTTTCTTGTTCAATACCATGACATATATAATATCATGCAGAAAATATGGTTAATTTCTACCTGACAGAAAATAGAAATGTGAGCCTAATTTAATAATAAATATTTAATTCCCCTTCTCACACATATCTTACTCTAGATGTAATTTTTCATTTTCCTTTAGAAGTTTAGATATAAGGATATGGAACAGCAGAAAGAACACAAGACTTATGGTGAAGAGACCTGGGTTTAATTCCTGGCTTTACTTTTCCTATGTTCAATGTGACCAAGTCCCTTGTCTTCTCTGATCTTGTTTCCCCATCTGAGGACTGATGAAATAGTACCTAACTAATAATGTAAGGTTACAAAAACAGTTGCTGTTAGATTAAAGAAAATCATGTAAAAATAATAATGAATGAAACTAGTACATGGGCTGATAAGTAGAAAGTGCTCAGGTACTTAATAAATGTTATTGAGTCTGATCATGGCAGGTGAACTCAAACAAAAGATGAAATATTTCACATTAGCCTAGTTTCCTGGTGTTTTCAGTTGGGTCTAGAAACAAAACACCTGAAGAGACTATTTTCAGAATTTCCTAAGACTATTTTTGAGAAAAGTTTTGAATAGCTAGGTGGGATATAGAACCAAAACAAGACAAAAGTCTTCATCTTTCACACTCCATTTGCTGTGCATCGTAATAGCCTTAAGTGCAAGAAATGTTTCCCATACTGCATTAAAGAAAAATATGAGCTCATCAATTATCTAAAATGATATACTGAGAGATTTCTCGTCAAGATGGCAGCATAGGTAAACACGGCTCGCCTCCTTGCACAACCACATCAAAATTACAACTAAAATATAGAACAACCATCACTCATAACTGTCAGAAATTGAGTTGCATGGAAGTCTGACAACTACAGAATTAAAGAAACCATATCCATCCAGACTGGTAAGAGAGGCAGAGATGCAGAACCAGATGGTGCCATATCCATGTATGGTGGATAAAATTTCAGGGAGGATGTCTTGACAGTGAGGAGTACCAGCCCCACACCAGGCTCCACAGCCCAGAGTTCCAGTGCCAGGAAGATAACCCCCATATCTTCTGGCTGTAAAAGCCTGCAGGGATTGAGTCGGTGGAAGAAACTTGAGGAGTCCCAAGCAGTTCCTCTTAAAGAACACACACATGGACTTACTCAGACTCATTACTTCTGAGCTCCAACACCAGGCTAGCTGCTTGAAAGGCACGAGTGGTATATGAGGAGAAACTGAAATGCATTTCATCAAGGTGAGTGCTGGGGGACAGCTTTGTTCCAGAACAGAAAGGTGGACAAAGGCCATTGTCCCTTTTTTGAATCTTCCCCCCACAAAGCCACAGAGCTGGCAGTTTGGTGCAATATCTGAGACTCCGACAAACTGGTTAACACTGTTTGCCCTGCCCTGAAGATCCCCATAGACTCCATCCCACCTACAGTATGGGCCAACCCAAGCTGCTTTTCCATATGAATGGCTGGCTGGTCTTGGCTCATGCTTCATAACTTCCTAAATCTTCTCAAATAAGCAACAGCCAGCCTCAGTGAGCCACCAGCCTCCTTACCTTTTGCTAAAGTGGCCCCAGGCCTGGAACTAGCAGCAATCAGTCTAGATTCACAGCTTGGCTTCTCCTGGGAATCTCCAAGCCCAGCATAAGTAACAGCCATCTCCGATTGCTCATTAGCTCGGGCAGGATGGCCCCAGGCAAAACACAGGTGGGAACTGACCTTGACCTGCAACACACAGGAAACCTCAGAGCCTACAAACCCAGTGCACAGCTACAGACCATGTCAGGGCACCATCACCCTGCTCCTGCACAGCTGATCCTCCATGGAGGGAGAGGTTGGTGGCAAGTGGTCACAACCAATCCTTACAGCTGATTGGCCTATGTGAATCTCTCTCATTGACCTGCCAAAAGCAATCAAGGCTCAACAACAAAAGGAGGATGTACTCAACCACACAAGGGACATACCTCACGTACCCAGTTTGGGTGATAGGGGAGGCTGTGTCACTGGACCCTATAGGATACCTATTACATTAGGCCATGCTACCAAGACAAGGAGTCATAGAAGCTCTACCTAATACATAGAAACAAACACAAGGAGGCTGCCAAGATGAAAAGACAAAGAAACATGGACCAAATGAAAGAACAGATCAAAACTCCAGAAAAAGAGCTAAACAAAATGGAGATAAGCAATCTGGCAGATGCAGAATTCAAAACACAGGTTATAAGGATGCTCAAGAAACTTAGTGAGGACCTCAGAAGCATAAAAAAGACCCAGTCAGAAACAAAGGATACACTAATTGAAATAAAGAACAATTTACAGGGAAACAATAGTAGAGTAGATGAAGCCAAGAGTCAAATCAATGATGTGGAACATAAGGAAGAAAAGAAAAAACAACCAATCAGAACAACAAGAAAAAAAAAAGAATCCAAAATAGTGAGGATAATGTAAGCAGTCTCTGGGACAACTTCAAACATTCCAACATTTGCATCATAGGGGTGCCAGTAGGAGAAGAGAAAGAGCAAGAATTTGGAAATTTATTTGAAAAAATAATGAAAGAAAACTCCCCTAATTTGGTGAAGAAAATAGACATGCAAGCCCAGGAAGCACAGAGAGTCCCAAACAAGATGGAGGCAAAGAGACCCACTCCAAGACACAACATAATTAAAATGCCAAGTGTTAAGTATAGAGTGATAGTCTTAAAAGCAACAAGAGGAAAGAAGTTAGCTTCTTTCCCATAAGACTGTTAGCTAATTTCTCACAAGAAACTTTGCAGGTTAGAAGGGACTGGCAAGAAATATTCAAAGTCATGAAAAGCAGGGACCTACAGGCAAGATTGCTCTACCGAGCAAAGCTATCATTTAAAATCGAAGAGCAGATATAGCGCTTCCCAGATAAGAAAAAAACTAAAGGAGTCCATCTTCACCAAACCATTAATACATAAAATGTTAAAGGGACTCATTTAAGAAAAAGAAGAACAAAACTATGAACAATAAAATGGCCATAAATACATATCTATCAACAACTGAATTAAAAAACAAGCTAAGCAAATAGAAAGAACAGAGTAAGAGTCATGGATACAGAGAGCATTTTGATGGTTGCCAAATGGAGTAGGGTATGAGTATGAGTGAAGAGGTGAGGGGATTAAAAAGCACAAATAAGTAGTTACAGAATAGCCATGGGGATGTAAAGTATAGTATAGGAAATGGAGTAGCCACAGAGCCTAGGCATGACCCATGGACAAAAACAACGGTGTGGGGATTGCCTGAGGCAATGGGGAATGCTGGGTGGAGGGGGCTACAGGGAAAAAATTGGGACAACTCTAACAGCATAATCAATAAAATATAATGAAAAAATAAAATGACATGCTGAATATATGTAAAAGATTCCTAGAACCTTTTTTCCCCTCTAATGATCAGGTAGTAGAGGAGGTCCTGAAAGTTCTACGAGGATTACTATATAATATTGGTATTCCACATGGCTCAGCCTAAACATGAGCATTCTTTGTGTACAGTTCTGAAACAGGCTTTTATAATTCCAAATACTATCAAATTAACTGTGGCATCAAAACTATGCTATTCCCAGCACTTTGCATAAAACTAGATGAATGGAAGCTGATTCTTCTCCCACACCCGTTGATATAATCTGATCCTCACTCCGCCTCAGCACACCCGCTGGTACCATGTGACTGTCATCCCCAGCTTGCTGCCGGTGCCTTCTGAGACTTCAGGCTTGGCTTAAACAGTCCTCTTCACATCCACATTTCCACTCACCTTCATCAGTGACATCACAGACCAGGTTGGTGACCCTTTCTACCATCTTCTTTCCATGGTTTCTTGACTTACCCAACTCCAGCATATCTAGATCTTCTCTCTTTCAGAAATCAACACTTTGGACTCCATTATCAAACAGAATTGCTCTATGTCAGAGTCTGAATATCTGAAATGTCCCTCTCTCACCCCAGTCTTCCCTTTCTTTATTTTATCCTATCATTCCTACCAGATCTACCCTTGCTCTCTTTGCATCCAGTGGTTCCCCCAAATCAGCTCATCAGACATCAAAACCAAAATTTTTTAACTTCTTGTGAAGTCATGTGAAAATGAAACCATGGCTGCATGAATGGCTATATCTACAGTGGTCTCACGAATTCTCAAAAATTCTCTACCCTCTTGATCTGCTATTCCAATCTAGAAATGTCCCACTGGGGCATTTCCCATCTGCTTTTTCACATCCCATTTAGGTCTAACTTTATATATTTAAAACCTTTATCATCTATTCCTTTATCATCTAGATGTGGGGGCAAGACCCATTCTTTTTAGATGGAAGTTGTGATATGAAATAGCATTTTCTCTCCTTCTTACCTGTTTTGTATATCATGTATAATTGTTTTTAGATGCCTACTCAGGAGTTGCTTCCCTAGTTGCACACAGTGCTACAAGACTTCTCCCACCATTTTACTAAATCCATGCTCCTTTCACTGATAAGAGGCAGAGGTCTCTGATGATTCATTCATGAGTTTTACCCAGCTAAAGCCCAGCAGCAAGGATAAAGTGGGGTACATCTGAGCTCCTTAGCAGCTGAGAGTAGAGAGCAGAGACATTAATTACACACTTAATCCATACCAAGAAACTGCAGTGGTCTCTTTCCAATGGGAGATAAAGCTCCCTTAGGGGACTGGAGATTGGCAGTTGCTAAGGTCAGGTGTTGACAAAGGAATTCAGTGTTTTGAGTTGTTTATTTTTGTTGTTCAATTTTTTTAACTCCACTAGACAAACATTTTAGCAACCTCACAATCCTCATACACTTAAATTGAACCAAAGGAGCGGGCATTATTTTTCAAATAAGGATTGCACTTTCTGAAGTAGGTTGTTTCGTTGATGATGGTGTTTTTATTTTTAATTCAATTATTTTATTTCCTTCTTTCTTTGAAATATATGAGAGTATTTGGAACTAAAGGTCAAAGTCATTTTCCAGCACGATAAAGTTTTCCAAACAGGTTGATCTTTTCTAAACAGCAAGATCCATCAGAGCTATTGCAAAGAAGCCAGCCTACAAACTTAACCTGGAGTTTCTCAGGATCGCGCCTCTCCAACCCTCCCCGCCCCCAACCCCCGCCCAACGCCGCCCAGCCCGTCAAACCTTGAAGCAGGATACAAAGCCAGGAAAAGGTTCCACCCACCAGCATCGCTTCACACTGTTCAACAGAAGTTTATAGAAGGAGCCTTGAAGATTGCAGAGAAAGGCACTGAGGTCCAGGAAAGTCAACTGTCAACCTGCCGAATTTCATCCAGACAACTACAGACTCAGGGCCTGATTCAAGAACCCAAATTTTCTATGTTTTATTATTTCCATTTAATTGTCTGTATACCAATTGCTCCAAAATCCTTCTCTCTCCATGCCCAACTGGTATTCTGAGCACCAGATGCAAATTTCCATTTGCCAGCTAAACATCTCTGTTGTGTTATACCCCACACACCCAATTCCCAGCATGCCCCCAAGTAGTCATTTTCTCTCCTGACTTGTTTATCCTATCTAAAAACAGTATCAATTTATTCTCAAAATCTAAACTATTTAAATGTTTTGAGTCCTCTTCCTCATTCATCCTCACTTCCAATGAATGCCTAATTGCCCATTTGATTCCTTGAAATATTTTTGGAATCCTCTTCTATCATTTCTACTACCCACTTCCCTTCTCTACCTATCTCTTACCTTCAATACAGCCATTGCATCTTACTAGGTCTCCTTATCTTCAGCTAGTTTCTCCTAAGCCTACATCTAAATCAATGACTAAGAATGATCTTGGGAATCTGGCCCAAACTGGACCTCATTGGACTAGATCCAAATTTTGATTCTTTTTATTGTATTGAAATCTTTATATCCAGGTATAAAGTAACCAGCCAACAGATTTACCCACACCCTTTTATTTCTAATTAAAGGTAATGCCTAAATTATAACTCGAAACTTCCTAAATTTCTTTTAATCATTTGCCTGAAGGTTAAAAACTTCAAGTGTCCACATATGTCCTCAACATTTGCAGGCTTGCAAATAGCATAGATCAGATACCAAATAACATACAGTTTATGACCAGAGCTAGTCCTGGGAGCTAAATCTCACTGGTTTTCAGCAAAGATAAAATCCCAAAAGAGAAGAGGATTTGCAAATGTCATTGTCTCTGGAGCAAAAAATGCATATATCTTACTTGAACAAACACAAAACAGTTTGACAAATCTCACTTAAGAAAAATAGTCAAAATGTAATAACATCCCCCCCACTATCCTAAGGAAAATTGTTACAATATAGGGTGATATATGAGTCAGACCCCTCTGTAGGGATCTCACCAGAATTATCCCATGACATAGTGCCTATAACAAACTCTTAATTCTGTGACAGCAAAATATATTGGCCTCATCTTTTACTTCTCCTATGAACACTGACTCACCTTTTCCACACTGGTTTACTGACTCATGGCAGAAATACACTATGTGTATCTGACTTCATTCCTCTGTTAGGGCTTTTCCTTCTGTGTAAGAGCCCTACCTATCACAATACATGAAGATCCTATTCATTCTTTACAGCCCTTTATCTTCCGTAACACGCATTCCTTACCAAGAATCATCACCATCATCATCCTCATCCTCATCATCAATTCTTTCTTCATGTTCCAGTGTCACTGTTTATACCAGTAACTTAGCCCTTAGCACTTCTCATTGAACTGAGACTGGGAGTTCCTAGAGGCAAACCTTGAAGCTCCCTCAACTTTAGGTTTACAGTACCTGGCACACAGAAACCAGTCAGGAAATGTTTATGGAACTGAATTATATTATCAGGAACCTTCTGTTTCTCAGGTATTATGGCCTGAGATCTAGAAGACTGCTATAATCTATACACATTAAATATTGTCTGTGGCAGTCACCTCCCATATATAAAAATTAAATGAAAGAAAAAAAGATTTTTTGAACAGTAAGGAAAACAAAAACCAATGTGTAATTATTATCAGACTCACTCTAAGCCTATGATGAATATATTTTTAAAGGCTTGAACAGCAGAAGGGACCACCATTCTCTGATACTGCACGGATACAGCCTGGAGAGTGACAGCCGTTCTGCTTGACCTTTAAAGAATAGAACCCGTGCTCCCTCAATGCATGCGTGAAAAGGGGGTAAGAAAGAAAGAAGAAGGAAGAAAGGCGTAAGAGGAGAAAACTAGTGGAAAAGAAAAGGATGCAAGAAAGGAGCTAAAAAAGAAAACAATTTGGAAAAAAGAAAAGCAAGAAGGGGTGGATGAAGAAAGGAAGGGGTAAGAGAACAGAAGGAGGAAAACTAATAGGTTCATGATGTATTTTCTCTGTGCTTGTTGCACAATGTGCTTCTTTTGCTAAGGAAATTAAAAAGGTTGGGGGAAAACAAAAGCCATGGCAGGTGGAAATGAGCTGAGAGTCCCCTGGGCTCATTTAGGCCGGACTTTTCCCCACATGCACTGTCCAGGCGTGTCTCCTAAACAGGCATGTTCAGAGACACCGTACATACACCCCCACCCCCTTAAGAGATTTTATATTGCCAACTTAAAGAGAGAGAGAACTAAAAATGCAGTTGAAAGGATTTATTAGCGATGTTGTAAATAAAATATGTTCCCTTTGGTTGAACGATCTCAGCAGATTTGTCTCTTGCTGTGTCGCCAGACAGGAGTTTCCAAAGGGAGTCTCTGGAGAGCACTATTGAAATGGGATCGGCCGTCCATCTTTCCCTCGGCACCATTAGCTTAGACACAACCCCAATTTAGATTGGGAAAAGTTAAAACTTTTTAAAACTGCGGTCTTTTTGATAAGCCCCAAGAGGGCGAAATATATCCATATATCCATATATATTTCAAACCAAATAGCATACTTTCTCTGTTCTAGAAGTCAGCATTTTTCATGTGTCCTCCAAGAAAGAGGGGCTCATGCATTACAAGTTGTGAACCTTTGTCCTGTCTTGTTTGTTCATATAGCAGGGCGGGTCTGTCAGCCTGCACCTGGGCTCAGCCTGCCCGCGAAGTGCTCAGCTAGTCACCCTCTGCGTCACAGATTCACTCTGTGCAGGTTCGACTTGCGTTAATGGACTCTCTCTCTCTCTCTCTTTCTCTCTGATGTCTTTCTTGCACTTTAGAGTCTCCATACTTGAAAATTGACATTTTGTACAGAAATAAAGGACTGTGGAAAAGAAAGAGAAGGAAATGGGCCAAAAGACCTACAGATGTAAAGAAACACAGTAAATTCATATATTGCAAAAACATCTTTCACACTTTTGATTGTACGTTGGCCCCATGAAATGCCTGTTTTCAAAAAGGGAAGTAATCATAGCTGGCATTTATTGAGCATTTATTACATGCTAGACACTGAGCTAAATGCTTTCCCTACATCGTCACATTTAATCCTCACAACAAACTGGGGATGTTATTATAATCTTCTTTTTACAGATGAAGAAATTCAGGTTTAGGAAGGTTATAGAACTTGCTCAAGGTTATAGAGCTAATAAATTGTAATCCGTTACTTAAACCCAGATCTCCACAGTAAGATCACCACAGTAAGCTGTCTTCAGAGCAACTATTACGTATCTAAGTGGTTTTAAAAGGTATTAGATTCTCCTTTCCTATACCAGGGAGGCAACACTTCCATAAGATTCTCAAACATCCTGGGCTATTCCATGGCAAACCCTAACCTGTACACTTTCTTGTTGTTAGGCTTTCTCACAGGCACCTTATTTTATCCTCCCACCAAAACTGTAGAAGTGTTAGAGAAGGTTCTGAACTTATTTGATACATAGGTATCTGAACTGAATTTTATTTGGTGACTCTCTCAGCCAGATGCCACCTTTGCTAGCACTCCAGAGAGCTTTGACATGTAGTAGGTGCTCAATAAACACTGGTGTAATTAGTGAAAGAGAATCAAAGAAGTGATCACAGCCACTGCTTCCTTGGGAATCTTCCTGAAGTCAATGAACAATTAAAGAAATTAAATATAGAGAAGGATGTGAGCCTGCCGCTGTTATCCAGGTGGAAGATGGGAGGTTACTAAAATAAGATACTATTGTGGGAATGGAAGGAATTAAATGAGTCTGTGAGACAGTAATGTATTAGTAATGATGGGTTAACTATGAATAGGGAGGGAGGGGATATACTCATGAAAATGAATGTCCAGCATTTTGGTAAAAGAGAATGAGTGGATGACTACTTCCCTGCATGCTTCATATATTTTTGCAATCATATCATGGTACCTAAATTGCTCATTTGCAAGTCCATTTTTTTCCATTTGACTACAATGTCTTTAAAGAGGGGAAGTTTAACTTATTGCCATGTACCTTAACTCCAAGTGTTTGTTGTAAGATAAGTGAGAATGAAAGAATGAATAAGATATGACTCACCCTCAGGTCAGATGGACATCAATTCCTTCCTTTGCCATATGTTCCTGAGGCCACCTTGCCTGGACTAACACAGACTTTTGCAAGAATTCAGTCCCTCCAGGTTCGATTCTGCTGGAAGGGAGTTGCTGTTACAGGCCACACAAATGAGTACAGGCCTGGAGGCATGAGGCCTAAATAAAATCAGGCTGTGGACACGTAGTAACCTTAACTGGAACTGGGGACACAAGGCCGGGGCCCAGAGCTGGCGCTGTGCTTCCCCAAGCCCCCGAGGCTGTGTTGCTTCTGGAGCAGCATCGCTACACCATGAATGAATAAAGCAAGGTCTAGGAGAGAGCTGCAGACAGGGAGCAATGAAAGGGGTGTAAAGATTTTTTTTTTTTTCCTAACCTTTCTGTAAGGCAAATCAAACCAGCATCCTTTCATTGTGCTGAGCTGAACAAAGGCTATGGGTGTTCCCCAAAATAGCAGTAAAAATTAGCAAATTAGTTTTCCATAGTTTCTCATTTTCCTAATTTCTCCTAGTGCCATATATGTAGAATTTCACATATATTATATATATAACATATATATATATACACACATCTATATATCCTCTTAAATTAAAAAATAGGAAAAATGTGAATTTTCTTTGAAGGTTTAAAGCTTGAAATTGTCATACTCAGGGTCTATATTTTTCACAGTCTTTATTTTTCATAAGGTAGCAAACTGCAGCTCAACAGAACCGAAAAATTGCTTCTGTTATATGGGGACTTCAATTTCCAATAACAGTGCAATGGGAAATAATCATTTTCCCCTGCCCATTGAATATATTTACTGAGCAAGGCAAGATACCAACCCGTCCTTGCAGCTGCTTATTCAGAACCACGTCCAGGCAGACAGCAGGGGACTGCCACGGAGAAGATATAAATAGTCTAATAACGATTCTTTGCTCCCACCACCATCTCTTGACCCTCGCCTCTTCCTTTTACTCAATTTTCCTGCAAACTAACATTTATTCACTTAATTCTTCTGTATCAATGCTCTTGACACAAAGAGCCAAAGTTTCTTTTTAGAAATTGTTGGCCTTTTTTTTTTTTTTCCTGTCAAAAGCCCCTCACTCAGAAGGCAAGACCAATCTCTATTCTAGGCTCACACTACCTACCCACTTCCAAGCATGCTGATTTGAATATAGCAGAAATGATTTTTAATGTAAGAAAAGGGGAAATCAATAATTGTAACAGATTCAGCATCAGCTAAAATTTTGTTACTGAGCTGGCACATAGTCACTCCATAGTATTTAATATGACTGATGGAGGGTCAATGCAGACACTTTGGATTGGATAGGTATGGACTGACATTCAGCTTTCACAGTAACTCGACCTCCCAGAGTCTCAGTATTATTATTTGTAAAACTGGATAATAATGCTATACCTGCATGTATGTGAGTATATCTGACACAATATTTGGCTCCTATTAAGTGTACCATCATTGGTAGCGAATATTAATGTTGTTGCTATTATTATTATTGTCATTAAATAAGACTCTTCCATTCCCATAGGAGGAGCTGTTGTTGTCTGCTATTGGCCCATCCCTCTCCCATCAGCAGGGCTAGGCTGCTCATAGTGATGTCTTCCTTCAGCCAGGACTCTCTCACAGCCACCTAGGGCACTCAAAACTCTTTTGAAAACATAGAATTGACAAGAAGACTCAGTGTCCCCATCCACAGAATCCAAGGACTACATCCTTCTTAGGGGGGAAAACACAATTCCCTTTGCATGTAGCCAAGTCACCTCTGAGTGGCAAAAGCTCACTCACAACAGGATAACAGAGTGAGCTTCTCCTGTCCTCACTGCTGACTGATAGTTGCTGCAATTATGTATAGACTTACCTGTTTCCCCAAAGACCTTCTTTCTCAGCTTGTAGATCCAGAGTGTGGAATGGAGCTTTGCATGTGGTAAGTACTCAGTATGTTGAATTGTTTGACTCATTAAATGTGTTGCCTAGACTTCAAGAGAGTCACTTTTCTAAATCAGGAAGCTGGAGAATAATTCAGAAAGAGAAGGTGTGAGGCTTGGGTGGGGAGTCCAATGGTATCTACCGCGTCATTTTAGCCCGTCTCCTAAAAGACCTACCTTATTCCTTATTTTTCTCTCTATATGGATATGGTGGCCATCTAATGATGTGTTATAGCCAACAAGCCTTCTAAGGTTGACACACTGGATGCTGTGCTGGCAATCTGTTCATGCTGCTGCCCGGTAGCGCTTGACTTATGGCCTCACAATGTAAAGAGCCCAGATTCCCACCAGCATGGTCAAATGAATCACAAAGAAGAGAACACATTTGCAACATACTTTTGAATTAACATAGGCTATTTCTTTAAAAATTAAAACGCTTGAAAAGTAAAATTGGATTTCTATTACTACTTTAGATTAATTTAATAATCACGATAAGCATTTATCATTTAAGGTACATCTTCAATGGTGCCAGAGGGACTTACAATAAAGTTATGAAACCACCTGTTACAGAATTTTGGGGTCCTTCACTGTTAGTTCCTTCCTGGTAAACTTGGAAAAATATTACTTTTCTTGTCTACTGTCCAGGTTACTTGTGAAGATTCAGTGAAATAATGATGTGAGAGCCCTTATAAGCTATAAAGTGATATACCAAAGCGAGTCATGGATATTATTCCTACCGTCCTTCCTAGAGCCAGGCAGGAAGGGCCCCAGAGACAGATTTCTTTAGATATAAGTTTCCATGTTGATCACTGAGTTACAAAAGGGCACACATGAAAACACATGCAGCTTCCAAGACACTGGGCATGAACATGTTACAGAATGGACGCCCATACTCTCTGGACTGTTGCAGCCAGGAAAGGGGAGACTGTCTAATGATATTTATCCATGGGAAGTCAGAAGCATCACAGCCTCCAAAGTAGGGAAGCAGTTTCCGATTAGGACTTTAATTAGGAAGTTGATTCTTCCCTCCAAAGGGAGTTTAAATTACACCATTGTTTGCTGTAGCATGTTGAAAAGGCTGTGTGCATTCCCTGATTGAGGAGGCAGCAATATGAAGCACCGCGTAGTTCTTCCTGACTCAAAAAAAAAAAAAAAATGTGGAGCTTCCGCTTCTACCGCACTGAATTACTCATACTGGACTTGACTACCACCCTAACTGAAACAATTAGAAAATTAAACAAAATGTGTGAAACAGTTTTCAGACATTAGATGACCCACAGCCTAGGGCTGGGATCCCTGAAAAAAAAAAAAGAAAAACAAGCCCTTAGCTTTCCACCTGGAGGCACTTCACAGGTGTGGATCAGGGAGTGAGAACCAGAGTGCAGTACAACCACCTCACTGAGCTGAGGTGAGACCAGAGGTGGTGAATCAGGCTGAAGAGGCTGAAATGTGAGGGGCAGAGTACTGGAGAGGAAGGAGATACTCAGAGAAAGAGTTCCAGGTAACTGCATAAGGGCCCCCTTGCATCTGTTGTGCCATCTGAACTTTGCATCTGTAGAGTGACACTTCACAAGTCAGCCAAAGAACTGCTTCTATCAGGAGGTGTAAGCAATTCAAAAGTTCGTATGCAGTGGGAAGTGAAAGGTGCGGTCAGGGCAGGGAGAGCCAAGCCTGCGGCATCCTGCAACAATAATCCAGTGAGAAATTCAAATCCAGAGAGAAAAAAAATAGATCAAAAGGCAGGCTATTCTCTTGATAAGATGCCTGCATTGAGCTAGAACTCTTTTGGGTTTAATTTATAGTATAGCAATGTGTGGGGTCCGTGATTCTCAAAAAATCTTTAGGGGGTTTGTAAAGTCTTATGTTATAGAATCATTAGGTTAATGTTATATATGTACACCTTATGAGACTATTCTAGCAGCAGCCAGAGTGACATGAAAAACCCAAGCCAGCACAGAGTTGATACTTCGCTGGTGCGCACTATTAGTTCATCTGTATCAGTTTCTCATATTAACAGGCTTCCATTTTGAGCGCCTGGCTCTTCCCCAGACCAGTCTAGATGCTCAGCTAGTCTGGGTCTTCCCAGGACCTCTTGAATCTGCCTGGAGCCCAGCTCCTACACAACTGAGAAATAGCAAAGCGGGGGACTTCCGGGACTCCAAACACCCGTTTTGATTACTTGCCACACATGCCATCATTTTGCTATATATTTTCAGGATAATCCCTGGAAAGCAGTAGCCTTACCAGACCCTTCCTTACAATGTGCATTTTTCTCTGGATGTCCTATACATTAAGGACACATAATATATTGCAAACATATTGCTAAGTCAATGCCATATGCTAAAGAGGTGATACTTCTTAAGAGCCCAAGACCATGAATTTATTTATGCCAGAGAAATGGCCTATCTTCTTAAAGATTGTATTAGTAAAAAGAGCCAGACCTTAACTAGAGAGTCCTGTTTAGTCAGAATGCTCCTTGTGAAAGAGACTAACAGTAAGAGAATAGAAAATCTGGTCAGTGCAGCTAGCCTGCTGTTCACTCCTAGAGTGAGCACCCAGTGTCCCCCAGTCTCCTTTGGTGGCTCTCAGAACTGAACCTGTCCTAGACTTTCCTCATTTGTTAAACATTTACTGAGTATATATGGTGGACAAGATATGATGCCAAAGTAGAAGAAAAGAAAAGGAAGCTATGTATATTTCATTTGCCTTCTTTAGTAACCTCAGCATTTTCTACATGCCCTATAACCTTTAAATAATCATCAAGGGTCAGTCCATCTATCAAAAAAGATAAATAAAGCCATTGAACAGCAATTGTCATGGAAAAAAGGATGTAAT
The DNA here is from genome assembly GCF_021234165.1 of Pteronotus mesoamericanus. NCBI lineage: Eukaryota > Metazoa > Chordata > Mammalia > Chiroptera > Mormoopidae > Pteronotus > Pteronotus mesoamericanus. The sequence goes on along the minus strand of NW_026555245.1, from coordinate 23,438,293 downwards.
CTGACTTTAAAGACCAAACTGCATTCTAAACTCGCAGCATAGTTTCTGGCATATAGTAGGTGCTCATTAAATTTAAATTCCTTTCTACCTCTTCACTTTCTTCACTCTCATTCAGGCCAGTATGTCTGTGTCATCTATCCATATAGTCATTATTTACTGCTCCGAATAATCCCAGCACTTTACATATCATACCCTCATCAACTGAAGTTCAATCACAGAAACAAAACCACTAAGAGGCGCATGTGTGTTATTTATGAAAGAATTTGTGACAGAAATTTGAGTTATGCTGCTATGGAACTGATTAAGCAGTCCCTGTAAGGCTGTTGGTTTTAGGTCTGGTGTTGAACATTAAAGTCCACAGGGCACATACTGAGGAGGAGAATATAGATGTAAAATGAAGGACAGCTGGTGGGCACAATAAGCATAAGCTGGAGCCCATGATAATTAACTGGAACTTGCCAGTTGCCATTGCCCCTGACCTTGATAATATGGGTATTCTCCAGGAGCTTGGGTCCTTCATCACAGAGCTAAAAATACAACCAGGCTTAGAGTCTGAGACACTGAAGGAAGACCCCGGGGAAGGGGGAGAAGTTACAGACCTACGCAGTGAGGTAAGCCAGAAGAAACACAATGATATCTTTGAGCTATAAAATGATTTAGATTATACTACTATTTCCTTTCTATTCTCCAAAGCTTACTCAAGAATCTCTCTTATACTTTATCCAGAAACACATAAAGAAGGAAATTCTGGAAACTAGTTTAGCCGAGTTGACACTTTACGGAGACACCATAGCATCCTTCTTATTTCATGACCCTAGCAAGTTGGTGTTATCTCCATTGTAAGATGAAGAAGTTGAGACTGGAGAGTTTATGATCATATAGCAATGGGCACAGCTGGGATTTAATTACAAGGTTTCCTTTTCACTTCAGCTTCAGCATTGCAGGGGAAAAAAATCAAAGCAGATGCTAATAGGAAGTGGAGTGGGCAGGCCAATGGGCTGTTTCAGGAGATAGCAAAGCACAGTAATAGACATGGGGCAAGAGCTGATCACTGCTGGAGCACAGTTGTCGCTAAAAACCTGGGTAACAACAGGGGATGCACTTTCAGTAAGACTCAGGAGCCTTTAAACAGGGTGCTCTATAAGAACGCCTGCTTTTGAAGAACAGCAGCCAATGGGCTAGAGAATCAAGAGAGCCAGAGCCACAACATATCTGCAGGAGGCACAATTCGTTCAGAATGCAACGTACCTGGGAGCACTGGAATTATGCAACACAAGGGTTCTGAAGTCAGCAGGCCATATGCTAGAGGGTTTAGCTCTTCATACACTGCAAAAGACCACACCACCTCAAACAACTTGCATCTATTTAATGAGTACATAAATACTCTTTAAGGGACTACCCTCATATACACAAATTATTTACATGGTAATCAGTCCTGCCCACCCAAGAGTATACACACACACATGTGTATGCACACATGCACACAGTCTTCATGGGAGAGCATTTGAGAATTGAGATGTCACCTAAGTTTGTTCACATTCTTTGGCTACTGTTGCTGCTGGTGCTGTCACACCTGTGTTTGGCAGGCTGTCTAGAAGTGGAGTTCTTAATAGCAATTGAACACTTTCAATAACTCTTATCTCCTCTGATTTAAAAAGCTAAGTTTCTTAACGACATATTACTGCACCACAGAACTGCAGTTATTAGGAACTGTTCACCTTACATTCTAACTAAGAACAGGAAGGAAATATCTGTTGTAACACGAAGAATTCATTTATGGAAATGATGAACAGCTTCAAAAGAGCAGGGTCATTTATAACATAGGTGTCAGAAGGTTGGTGCCTGAATAGATGAAGCCTGATAATATCCTGAAAGAAAGGGAAGCGTTGTGACAGGGTACAGTCAGTCCCAGCGATCCTACATTATTAAACATTTGCTGCATCAAGTATGCAGCCCATTTACAGTCCTGAGCTTGGGAAGGATGTATCCTGCACGTCATTACTGTCATCGTAGCTAGGCTGGAAGAGCGGAGTGGGAGGGGCAGAAAAAGGCCCCTCATTTCCATCAGCACACCCCTGCCTTGCATAGAATGAATGATTCATTCCATTCAAAAAAGGGATAATCCATTCCACTCACCTCCTACGCAATCCCATTTGGAATAACCCATTCCACTTTTTTATAAAATGCTTTTTAAGAATTTGACTCATCATTCTTATTTGGAATATTTATTATTTTCCTTGACCCTGGTGGGCACAGGAATGTTAGGAAATTGGCCTCAGCTCTCAGGGTGAAACATTCTTATGCTGGGTTCAAGCAAAGAAGAGCAGTTTTCACATTTACCTCCTCAGCCTGCAGTCAGTCTATCCTCAGACTGAAGCTGTTAATGCTTCTGAGAATGTCCTTTATTTTACCTGAGTAAAAAAAATCAGATATTATAGGGGACTGTAATAATCTCTTCCCTCTCACAAAGGATGAACAACTCCTCCAATATGAGAATTGTTCTAGTTTTGTCCTATTGTAACTTATAATGATTAAAGGGGAGGAGGCTCATTAATGCACTGAATATAAAAGAAATCCAATTTTATTGTTCTTTCCAAAGCTGGCCTGTATTTGAAAATATAAATAATGTGAGGACAGCGCAGCATAAGCAGTCTTGGGAAGGAGAGCAGGACTATGCTAAACATTTGCTAATGAAGCTTTCAAGCACCAGGCCTGGGCTTGTTAATACCTCCAAGCTCCTAATTCCTTGCACCATAGGATTATTGATAATTAAAACAGATAATCACAGGAGAGATCGCCCAGTGAGCCTCCTCTTTTTGGGCCAAGTCCTTTAGGGAAACCCAGAGATGTGAGAACATCAGGGCAGGAGCGCCCTTTCCCTTCACTTTGCTGGATCCCTAAGTGTCCAGAGTTAGAAAAAGTTGGAGGTTTTTAAGATAAGAATAACCTACCCTTTTCCTTAGGAGGGATCATTAAGAAATGGCCTTGAGGCAGGGCATGGGACCCACTTTCCTATTCTGGGGTCATTTCCCCTCAATTTTGTAGTGTCATTTTTCAGACATTTAGTAATCTTCTCTATTATGTTCTGCTTCAAGGGGCTAATCTTATCTCCTTTCTTCATCAAGAGAAATTTCTAAATAACTACTGGATGTTGGTTTAAAGGGCCAGGAGACCATAGCTAGAACTGCTTAGTCAGATGACAATATAAATTGAAAACTGGCTATACAGAGTCCGGCAGAAATAAGGCCTGCTTGAGTGTGGTTGGTAGGGTGCATGAATGTCTTGCACAAGATAGACAGCAATTTGAACACTTCACCTAAAATGTCATGTGGTGTGCTTGAGTATGATATCGCTATGTGACAGAATTACATATGTATGACTTTATAATAAAAAAGGCACATGATTGTGCTGTACATTATTTGTAAGTACACTTCACACCAACACACTTCTGTTCTGTTTCCTGTGCCTATTCTACACTCCTCTCCTGACAACCACCCTTCAGTTGCTAAATGTCTCTAGTGGAATTCTAACCTCACAGTAGCATTTTTGAAAGAGTCAGATGATTGTGCAGTAAAAATATAAAAAATTTAATTTTTTCTTTGCCAGCATTAGGCTTAATGGACATAAAGTAAATTGTATTTAAAGTATACAATTTGGTGAGCTTCCGCATCTGTGTGAATCTGTGAAAGCATCAGCACGGCACAGACAACCGCGGCAAAAAACCCTAGACGGGATGGCTTAAACAACCAGCATTTCTGGAGCCTGGGAAGTCCAAGACCAACGTGCCAGCAGATTCAGTTCTGGCTCAAGTCTCTCCCCTGGCTTGCAGATAACCGCCACCTCAATATGGGCTCACATGACCACTTTGGGCAGGTACGTAGTGAGAAGAGAGATATCTGTCTTTGTCTTCCTATAAGGGTCCAAATCCTATCATGAGAGCCCCAGGGTCTGAACGGAATCTAAACCTAATCACTTCCCAAAGGCTTTACCTCCAAATGCTATCATACGGGTAGGGCAGGGCTCCTATGTATGAATTTTGGAGGGAGGAAACAGAAACGTTCAGCTTATAACAATACTGAATATAACCATATCTCCCAAAAGTTCCCTTGTGCTCTTTTGTTATTACTCTAGTCCTGCCCCTTCCCACAACCACTACTCCAGGCCCCAGATAATCACTGGTCTGGCTTTTGTTCACTATAGAAAGTTTCTATTTTCTCAAGTTATATAAGTGAAATCACAGAGTATGTATTTTTTTTGTCTGACTTCCTTTACTCAGCATAGTTATTCTTCAATGTTGTTGTGTGTGTTAATAATTCTTGTGGGAGGCTTTTTTTAGTAGTATTTCATGGTATGGTTATACCATAATTTGCTTCTACATGCATTTTTGATGAACATTTGAGTTTTTTCCAGTTTGGTGCTCTTTAATTAAAGCTACCACTTGGAATATTCATATACTGATATTTGTATCGACATATGTGCTTGTTTGCCTAAGAGTAAGATGGCAAAATCACATGGTAGGTAGAGGCTTAACTATTTGAAAGACTGTCAATGTGTTTTCCAAAGTAACTGTACTATTTTATATTCCTACTATCAGTGTAGGAGAGTTCTAGCTCCTCTACATCTTTGGCAACACTTGGTATGGTCAGTTGTTAGCTGTTGTTTTTTTCATGTTACTAAAGTTGTTTTTTTTTCCCAACTTTGGTGAGGTATTATTAATCTATTTGGTGAGGTATTATTAATCGATTTGATGTACGTGTATATTGTAAAATGATTACCACAATAAGTTAGTTAACACCCACATCCTCTCTCATAATGACCAATTTTATGTGTAGTGATATCATTTTAAAACTACTCATTTGACAGTGGTTAAGCACATAACACAGTATTGTTAATTATAGTCACCATGCTGTACATTACATGCCCAGAACTTAGTCATCTTATAGCTGGATGTTTTTACGCATAGACCAACATCTCCCCATGATTCCTACCTCTTAGCACCTGACAACCACTATTCTACTCTCTATTTCTATAAACTCAGCTCTTTAGATTCCCCATATGTGATAATATCTTTCTCTGCCAGACTTAAATGCTCCAGACAGTGGCATCATTATGGTTTTCTCTCTGCCCTCTGCTTCAGCGACCCCTACCAATGTGCAGAGGCTCTTCTCATCTTTCCTCCTTTGCTCCAATCGGGGCACCTAGGATGTGGTGAGATCCATTTCCCATACCTCTCAGAAAGCAAACCTTCATGACTTAGGCCTTGATAACTCTGCCTGGCCTTATCATTCCCTCCCCCATACCAGCAGCATCAGGATACATCAGTAGCTCTGGTACCATGGTGACCCGACAATCGAGGAAATGAGTGGCAGTCTCCATTTAGAACAGATACCCACGAACATTTTGTGAATTCTTTGCTCATCAACCCTAAATTCCATTTGGTGGAGAGGAAGGGACCATTCTTCCTCTCCTCTCTCTTTATAAACACGCTTAACTCTCCAACTTGTTGCTCCATTGCCATAGATCATCAAACAAGTCCAATTCTATTCACACCAGGAACAGAGTGGAAGTTTCAGGTAAGAACCAAGCATTCTTTTGAAACTCAGACCTGAAGAATTGAATAGCTTTGTTCTCTACAGGGTATCACTTCTACTATAATCTCTGTACCCCTCAGTGTTCTATAAGGACAGAAAAGATTTTGATCAGTATATCTCACTATGTTATTAGACTCTAGTTTAAGGTGCACTTTAGATATCTCTTTTGTACCCCCAAGTGACTATTTGGTTTGACTAATCAGATAATGACATGTATTAATCTTGGTCCTTGAATCCAAGCCTCTCATTCCAGGGCTCTTTATGTCACCAAGATTTCTCAAAAGTTATTGGTTACAAAGAGAGCCAGGACAGCTAGCCTGAATAAGTAAATGCAGATATATTGTCATTACTATGGAGAACAATCCAAACATAGCACAAGGATTTGGCTGGTGGCTGATAATGACTAAGTGGCTGAGTTTCCCTATGATGAAAAAAGCTATCTTTTTGTTTTAATATCTCTCCATCTACATGAAGTTCTGAAATAGGTGCTTTTCTATTAATTAATTATTTTTTTCAAATACCTTTGTCTCCGTCTTCCCCCTACCACTTTCCCCTGTTCCCCCTCCCCTCTTCCCTCCCTCAATCCTTCCCCCCTTATATGGGAAACTAATATTTGACAAAGGGGGCAGAAGCATAAAGTGGAGTAATAATAACCTCTTCAACAAATGCTGTTGGGAGAGCTGGAAAGCTACATGCAAAAAATTGAAATCTGATCATCAGCTGACACCGTACACAAAAATAAACTCAAGATGGATAAAAGACTTAAATATAAGTCGCAACACCATAAAAGTCCTAGAGGAGAACATTGTCAAGAAACTCTCAGATATCCCATGCAGTAATATTTTCACCAATATGTCCCCTAGAGCAAGGGACATCAAGGAAAGAATAAACAAGTGGGACCTCATCAAAATAAGAAGCTTCTGCACAGCTAAAGAAAACATCAGCAAAATGAAAAGGTGCTTTTACTTATCTTTTTTCAGTCATATTATCACATGCTTGCAAATACTTATTAGAATAAAAAGGTCTTAAGAGTATCTAAAAAATTAGAAGAGGCATTTGAAATATATACTTCATAACTGCAACTAGCCAGTTCCTGGAACCCACAGATGTCCAGTAAATATTGTTGATCATCTGACTAAGTGTTTAAAGTATCTCTGGAGGCTCTTTAGGAAAATAAAATCGGGCCCATGAATCTTCACTTTTATCCTGACTAGAGTGCTTAGTACAAAGGTTGGCACAAAACAGGCACTTGGGAAATGTTGGTTGTGTTAAATGGAATTGAATGGAATTGTTTATACATCTATGTCTGACCCTATGCCAAAATCCTAGTAGGGTCAATTAACAGACAAAAAGAAGTATGGATGTGAAGTAATGGCTAGAGAAAGAAACAGTGACTTATGTTAAATGAAGGGCAAAGTGATGAGTTAGGGTAATTATTGACTTTGGAGGCCCTTAATGACTTACGTGTAAACCCAACTATTTAAGTAGAAAATAAACTTCTGTTCGGAAATGACTAGGAAAATTTCCTTTTCTGAGGAAACTTGGTACTTTTAAAACCACCACTATGGTGTGTGAGTGTGCACAGGTGTGTAGAAACGTACAGCACTGGGTGATGATGAATGTCAGAATAACTGAGTTTCTAACTGAACATATTCTTTCGTTTAGACATATAACAATGTTGTAACAAAACAAGCCTGCCTATCTGCACATCAAAGGTATAAATGTCAAAGGATAAAGTTTTAGAGTTAACAAAGCATAACTTTCTAGATGACTGTTGGTATCAAGACATATGTCTGTGCAACAAACACATATGTGTGTGCATGCATACCCAAAAATGCACCAACAACAACAGAAAAGAGAGAAATGGTCCAGAAAGAACCACCTCATCATTTGTAGTTATCTGAAGTAGTAGAGTCTGTTCTATTGCAGATGAAATCATTTGGTTATGGTGACAGAACACTTCCCATTGGTCTTTTACACTATACTTCACCCAGAGCTTCCTGTCAACACTCCCATGTCTTGGAATGAGTCAGGAAATATTCTTAGTGCAAACAGACAACATTCCAGTCTGAAGCCATGAACATCTGCTCAATGCAAACCCATCCATGTTTATTCCCATGACATCCATCAAAGGATGATAGCTTAATACAACTCTGTGTATGAACTAAGCACATTTTTATCCCTGGGATGACTTTCCTCATACTTCCCAGACCCTCGATGCCCTGTTTGGCCACTGGGTTCTGCCTTATCAGCCACTTCAGGTGAATTCTGGGAGCTACTAAAATAGGATTCTTTATATATCTACTAGGTAATATAATTTTAAGAAATTTGGTGGTAGAGCCAACTGAGGTAATTAAAAACTGTATCAAAAAGTAGGACAGGCCTCCCAGTGCTTACGACAGGCTGTGTTCTTACACTGACTGTACAGAAAGAGGAGGCAGAGTAAACCCACCCCACATACACCTCAGCCCAGGCCCTTTGCCTGGTCTATATTGTGAATGGGGAGACATGGGAAAAAAAAAAAAAAGGAGGACAAAGGGAGGAAAGGGAAGTATATAATAAAATAGGTAAAGCTATTTCACAGGTGAATTTTGACTCTTCAATTATTTTAGATGGATGAGTTACTGTAAACCAGTATTAAAAGTCATAACACAGAGAAAGCTTTTCAGCTTAATGAAATTCATTTCCATGCCTCTGCAACTTGTCTTTCTTATGTGATCAATGTACTTGACGCTACACCATTTATTTATAAAAAGATAGAGAAAGGCAACAACCTTATAGAGCAAAGCCAGAAAAGCCTCAACTTTGGACCTGAAAGTGAGCTTTTGAATGAATGCTTCTTGAGGGAGTCTGGCCAAGATCTGATGTGGCTCTTTCTCTTTTCTATTCAGTAGATTTCCCCGCAAAGATGAAAAGAGGCTATACCTTGGACAAAAATGTAATCAAGCACACTTGAAAGTAAGAACTTAAACCTTCATTTCCTTCAACTACTGTGACTTTTATCACCAAGATAAATCCCAGATATTATTGGCTAAGGAAGTCAAGACAAAAACAGAATGATGACAATTTCAAAGTATCCAAATAAAGTTCTGTTTTCAAAATCTTTATTCATATAGATGTCCTTCATGTCACCCATCAGTTGAGCATTTATTCAGGATGAAAATTAACACTTGAAGCTTCACCTTCTCAATTTAATCTCAGTACATCCTTTCTCCAGGTAGAAAGTATAATTTATTTTTTATTATCGCCTCTGGGTCCATCTGTGTAGTGAAAGTTCAAACGTGTGTTCCATATTTTCAGATATATGTAATACATTAAAAGGGGGATGTGAAAATCTTAAGTTTACATAATTAACTCCAAGAGTTTAAAATATTTTAATTATTGTTTTAGTTAAGTTATGCAGTTAATGCCTTCAATCTAGAGTGTATATACAATGATCCTACATATCTAAAATGTGATAAATCAATGCCAGATGAAGATGGGGAACAAAAGTAAAAACTTCACAAAATATGCAATGATAAGAATTTGTCTACCATCTAATGCCTCTAACTCTGTAATCCAAAGTTTCAAAGTAAAAGAGACAAAGAGAGGGAAAACTTTATCTTCTTAAGACTTAAATAAGTCCCTGTCTATAAGGTAAGTGATTTTGGAAGTTGTGCTTTCCGTTGCAAGCCTGAAGAATCTGTTCTTTTCTTAGAGTCTGTAGGAACAGAGCCCTAACAAGCCCAGGTTTGGGAGTAGGGAGGAAGGTAGGATAGCCTGACAGTGGTGTCTATTACATATGACTGATATGACTCATTCAACATACCTGACAAGTGAAATTTATATTGTTCTGTGAAACTCTGCCCTACCCAAATGATTTTCTCCACCAGCTTCTACCTGTCCTAAAGTATCTGTCTATGCAGAGCTGTTCTCATGCCTATGGTTACTAACATGGCTGCCCAACAGATTTAAGAGAAGAGCTTGTTAAGAAAACAGATTGTCAAAATGGTAATGGGAAAAATACAATTAAAAAATTAACTATTAAAAATAAAAATAAAAGAAGGGGAAAAGAAAAAGGAAGAAAAACAGATTCACAGACCCTATCCTATTCCTACTGAATCAGAATCTTTGGCGCCAGGGAAAAGCAAATCAATATTTTTAACAAGTTTTCCAGATGTGTGTGATACCATCAGTCCAGCTAATCCAGTATTTGGACACTGTTGGTTTAGAAAACATATAGGAAGTGTAGAGAAAAAGAAGAAAATAGGAAAGAGAGGGCTCCTAACTTCCTCGCATGAACATAGATGAGTTTATCAGATGAGCTAGTTGTCACCTTGAAAAGCTCACAGAACGTTTCTATCCCAGGAATCACAAACTCACATGCTTTCAGACAGACAGATAACATAAATAAGTGAGGCCAACTTAGTGGAACATTCATGGCTTCCTCGATCTGTTTTTCATTTCGCACTTTTGAAAGGAACATGTGAACAAAACATAGCCCAGATTCCCCTTAAGTCTTCTATAAGAAAAGCAATGGAGCAAGCATGAGAATAAAGGGCTGTAGCTGAGGTGTCCAGAGTCATAGGGAAGAGTGGGGACTTTGGCATCTAAAGTGTTTCTGCCACATTTAAGTGGACAGCTTTCACCCAACTTCTGTTGAATTTTTTTTGGAGGCAAAGCCTGTGTAAAAGCAGCCAAAATTAACAAGAGCAAAGGGAAGGTTAGAGAAAGGCTAGACAGCAGTGGGGAAGCATTTGCTTTAAGGTATGTCAAGCCTAATACAGAAGAGAGGCTTATCCTAGTGTTCTCTCCGCAGGCAAGACAAAACACATAGTTCACTGTTTTATTATATTGAAATATTGATTAAATAAACAGGGATTTGGAATCAGGCAGATCTGAGATGGAATCCCAGCAATCAAATTATTTAACTATATCTGAATCTTAGTTACCCCTTTTTAAATGAGAGGGAATATCTCACTTGTATGGTTGTTTTGAGGGTTCTACGTAAAAATGCATATGAAAAGAGAAAGCACATGGCCTGACACACTGTAGACACTTGATAAATAATTTTCTTACCAAACTTCCCACAGTTGGATCACAGTGCACTCCTATATTGCCCTCTTTACATCAGGGCTATATGAAGATTTTTGGAAAGTGGTTGCTATACTTCAATCATCTATGCCACTTATAAAACTGAGCCAATGTAGGCAATCTTTCCTTAAGTGTTTGCAATCTCTCTCAGATTTCTCCCAAGGCATGAACCTAAAATTTGAATAGTAAACAGGCATTAGAAAATGTTCTGGGGGAATTTTTGTTTGTTTGTTTTTTTGATTTAAAATTTGGTGATATAGTTTTGCAACAATAAGAATCTATGATCTCATGTTTCCCTTGACATAACCTGGAATTTATCTGGTCTATCTCACTTGGCCATCTCGCTCACGCACAGACATTCAAAAGATACATGACATCATTAATTATTACCAGGTCTTCAGGATTTATTTTCCCTTAGTATTTCTTCTCAGGGTACTTTAGGCTTTTTCATAACTTTGTTCTTTATTCTCTAACAAGTAGAAGTAGTAAAAGGGAAAGCATATTCTCATACAGGGAACGTAATTCCCCAGTTTGCCATCTGGGAAGAGTACTAATAGCAATGCCTGTTTGATTAAATCCTTCACAAGCACTAACTGAGGAACTACCATGGGTTATAAACAGTGCTTGATGCATTTGTATACATGAGAAAATGGTCATGTAAGGCCCTTCACAAATAAATACTGTAAGACAGCTTCTATTCAGGTATCAATTATATGCCTGATGGCTGTATAAGCTGTAGCCTGACAAGTCCCATGAAGATAATTATGATCTCCTCTTGATAATTAGTTATGCTACTAGCATTTGCGCCATATAACATAAACTTTTTAAATTTAGGGCCTTAAGAAATGTAGCATTAGATACAGATGCATTGGTTAATATTATATTCTATCATTTTCATCTTCGCTTGATTGATAATCATCTTCTCTGGTAGCAGTGTCTCTAGAATTTTATTGGCACACATCCAGTGAAGGTTTTTATGTTTATTACTGTTGTTATTATTTATTTATCATTTACCTCTTTCTACTGTTCTCTCTTTAGTACCTTCGTGGTCTCAGTTCAGATATTTCATCTTTCACTGAACTTCTTAGTCTATTCCATGCGTGTGTGGTTCATGGGTTGGAGACGTGGGTAGACAGAGTTTAGGGATGTCTTCATTGGCCTTTTCCCTTATGTGCTTCCCCCTACTATCTTCAACCTTCAGCTTCTCAGCTTCATTTTTCTTGTTTTCTAAGACAGATGGCAGGTTTTCCCACTTGTACTCCACTAGTCTTGTGCCCTGCAAGTGTTGTACTTAGCCTTAGTTCAACAGCAACTGAAATGAGAACCGACTTGTATAGTGCTCCATCTCCTTTCTTCCAGGTGAGTATACACTCCCTAGTACCATCTCTCTACTCTGTTCATCCTCCAGTACCTTCATATGGGTGTTTTCTATGTTAGGACCAAGTTGTATAGTTGTTTTCTGCATTGGACAGTTATCTCATAGAGTTTTAGTCTGTCAGACTTAGAAGAAGAGGAAACCAGTCCAATGTCTAAAAGCAAAAATGTTTTCAGATTAAGAGAGTTTAGAGATCGTCTAGGTGAGCAAAGTTAGACCCAGGGATTAAGTGATATGACCACAGTCACATACCTACTTAGTGATAAAATTCATTAAGTAAATATTTAACCTGTCCCTAGTCTTACTGCCAAAAATACCACTTATGACCTGTTAGAATAAATGGAGTGAACTAGTAGAGCAGGACTCTGGACAACCAGCCTCATGAGGAACTACAGAACCTCCTTGAAAAGTACCTACCCCAAGAGAAAAGGGAGCCAAGACAGATAGGTCTGGTCCAGTGTGGCAGTGTAATCACTTACCCAAATTAATCATCCCTCCAGACCCCCAAGGCTCACATCTGAGTCCCATGATAATTTGGGCTCTTAATACAACCAGAAAGACTATGGAACAAAAGCCACATTACTTTGGTACTCCTCTCAGAGAAGGTAGTAAAATGTGATTAAGGCCTTTTCTCCATCTGTGCCACAAGACAAACTATGGCTCTGGCACCTCCCGATCTCCAGTGCCTCAGCAGTGTAAGGGTAGAGCCCAGAGGTGGAGAGCAACACCCGTTCGAGCAGCAGAAGCTGGAAGAAGCAGCTGCGTGTGGCAAGAACAGTTTCTTTGAAGGGTCAGTGTTGCTGAAGGACATGGCAGCATCTAGTAGGAGGGTCCAGAACAAGGAAAGAGGCACTGACATTAATGAAATTTGTTTGTGAGAACATTGGATAGGCCCACTTAGGAGGAGGGCTGGCTTTTCAAGGACCTAGAAGTCCTGCATTGGTGACACAGGATGCATGAAACACACAGGTTTAGTATCAGTATATACGATTTCAAACTCTGGGCTGATAGGGCCTAAGTAAACACAGGTTACACACATATATTAGTCAATTGATTGAATATAATTGCCAATTGCTAGAATTGAGAGGAAGCAGTAAAGAAGATGCAAGTGGGATATTGTATATAAAAGGCAAGAGAGTGAGAAAAGAAAACATAAAAACAGAAGCAGAGTCTGTGACATTATTTGCCCATACAACATATCTATCAATACCTTCAGTTCATATCAAAACTGACAAACATTCATTTCAATAAGCAAATATCTTGCCACTCAGGTGTCTTTATTAGTGTAAACATAAAGTTAACTTGTGACAGAGAAGAGGAAAGTAACAAGGGGCTTGTTCTCCATTGAAGAAAGGCTAAAGAAACATTCTTCAGTATTTCAAAGTGCAGGTGTTAATGCCTTTTTTGTAATGATTAGAACACTATTCAGATAGGCCCGTTAAGGAGTCAGATCGTTGAAGCAAGAGGACCTCTGTGGATACAAAGAAAAGCTGAGGACACAGAAGTTGGTTTATGGAGGAGAGTCTTAAGTACCAGGCCATTGAGTTCAGATGCCATTCAATAGGCAATATGGAGATCTCTGCTGCTTCTCAAGCAGGGCCACAATGAGATGAATATGCTGCTGGAGAGAGACATCACTAGAGCAGTGTGCAATCTGGAAAAAGGAAAGATGATCCTGGAAGCTCTTTCAGTGACTCATGTAGAAGAGGATGGGACCAGGCCTGGGATGGTGGCAGTGGGAGAGAAGAGGAAAGCCATAAATGTGTCTGAAGGATAAGCCTGCCCATTGTTCCTCTGTGTATCACAGGAACCAGCATAGTGCATGTGCTCAAGGCAAGGGGCAGCCAGGATAATTTCTAGTACACATCTGTGCTTTCTCGTAATCATTTTTCCCCTTTTCTCATGCTGAAGATGCTTTACTTTTCATATGGCGTTTATTTGTGAGCAGAGAGGCCAGAAAATAATTAGGGGGTATGCAGTCTCTGCCATGTGCTTGTCTAAGGCTCTTAAAAAACAACATATTTCAAAGTTCCTTACATCCTTTGTTTCTGCCATACTTTTAGCTTCTGTCTCTTTGGTGCTTCTACCATAGTTTTGTAATTTGTGCATTTGGCTCTGCCTTCTTGTAGGAATTTTCAAAGCAAGACAATTCTATCAACACCCTTGCCTCCTGTTAAATAGATATCTAAGATGTTATTTTCTGGCAGCTTATCTGATGGTGCTGAGATCAGAGGCACTGTGATTTTCAGCAATAGGAGGCTTGATTCCAATACGACATACAGTAGGGCTCCAGCTTTAGCAGATTCTCTCCACTGGCACAATGCCAGTTAAGCCAGCCTCATCTGACTCCCTCTGAGCATCATGCCCATACACCCTCAGCATTGTTACCATCAGGAAGAGTCATGCACACACACATGGAAGAGCAGGCTAGGAGAGTTAAGTGATAACTTAGAATCCACGGATGGAGGGCATATATAAATGAATATAGATTCAGAGTCATTTAGTTTTGCTATCAATGGTTCATACTTTTGAAATACTTACCTACCTACCAGCAGTCTAAAATCTACCTTTGATGAGATGGCGTTGTGGCCAAATGGTTACCCTGAGTATTGGCCTTGGTCTGTCACTACCTGGACTATCTTTATCATTGTCATCATTGCTACTATTATTTTGCTCCATGCCTGGGATAAACTCACTTGTGTCAAGGACTGGTGTTTGCATACAGCAGTATAAACTACAGGTAGATCAGTACAGGAGCCATCACTGAAGCAGGTAGAACACTATAAGTATGAAGGGAAGAGGGGGCTGGATATGCAGGAGGTGCTTTATGGAAAAGTACCTTAAATTTTGGGCCCTAAATATAGAGAAGCAGGCTGGCTGCTCAATGACTTATTAAATTTATTATATTACAAATAATTTAACAGTAATACGGTACTAGAGATGATCACCATTTTACTTCTGCTCCCATTTGCTGATCTACTCACACACCAAAACAAGGAGTCGTGTCATCAAGTGTCCTCCACTCATGTCACAGTTAATGGACCTGACTAATAATTTTGTCTCTTCTGGGAATTGGAAATGGGGTCACAAAGACCAAGGCAGGGACACATGAGCTGAAAGGTCATGTATGCAAAGGACCACTTTGAACTGGTCCTGAATGAGGCTCCCAGAAAGCATGAGAAAAGAGAAGATCCAGGCTGCAGAGAGTGAGCACGAGGCAGATAGGCCAAGAGGAATAAACTTAAGAAACCAAAGTGAGTAGCAGAGATTCTGAGAGGCTTTGCAGTTCCCCTAAGAACTAACAATACTTTCTACAATTAGGTTCCGTTGGAAACTGTTGGAATTATTCCTTTCCACCTGAGCTTCTTCATGTGGGATTCTGTCCCTTACAAATAAAAATTCCTGAACTAAACCAGCAGACTGAATGTTAATGGTGGGCTATGTGAAAGAAGAGAATGTCATGAGAGGTTAGTCCTCCAGGTGGTGTTACAAATGCCTGAAAAAAAAAGAACCATATTTAATAAGTTATTATATTCCCCCAAATGCTTAACACAATGCCTGATACAGAGTAGGTGTTTGATAAATATTTGCGATTCAAATCAGTTGCTTCTAGGTCACGAATGTGAGTATGGGTATGAGTGAGAACCAATCCATTTTAAGAAGCCTTATTTCCAGATTGAAGAAGCTGAAGGAGGTTTTGAAGTCTGGTGAAACATATCTAGCCCCACACAGTCAGGGCAGGGTCCATAGCTTCTTTGTGAATTGACTCAGCCTTTCATATGTGGTTGAGCATAGGGCCACACTTAGGGAATAGGTATGGTTTGTGCTTGACTTTCAAATGCACACCAGGAGTTCTGCTCAAGCTTACTTTGGAGTGAATATCTGTCTGTCCAGAAAGTATTCCTCCATGTAATATGCACAACAGAGACATTGAAGAAGATACAGGAAACATTGTGCATAGAACAATGACACCTCAGTCCCCTTCAAAGTAAGCGCCTTGGGACCTCACACAGATCTCTCAACTGCAGCACGATGTTCCTTTTGCTCTGGTAGCAGAAGTTGTGGGACAAATTTTGCCATGACACATTTCATGCCAAGATCCTGTGTCAAAATATCAGACACAGTAGTTTTTGAAATTTCCCGGATTAGCTTCTAGTTCTCTCACTGCCAGTCACCGATCTTTGTTGACTGTAGCCTGTACACTTTCAACATTCTCAGGTGTTCTGCTTGTTGCAGGCCTTCCAGAATGTAGATCACTTTCAACAGATTCTCAACCATCTTTGAAGCACTTGTGCCGCACTTTTATCTGTGCTGCACTTTTCGCATAGTTATGAAAAACCTTCTGAATCGTCCAAATAATTTCTGTGGAGGAATGTTCAAGCTTAACACAAAATGTGATGCAGATTTGTTGCTTTACTCTCAGTCATTTTCAATGCAATGGCCACACACTCACTCAACAGCATCTACTGCCCCCACTGACTAGTAGGATGAAGTCATCATTGTTCATGCATGTACATTCCAGTCCACTCTTCTTGGCTGCCGGGTTACATCGATGTCACGCAAACCGTTCTCATTCTATTAACAGTGGCTGGACTTTTTCCAGACAGACCTTGTTGTATTTCCTGAAACAGATCTGGAAATGGACCAGTGCTCACCACCTCTCTTGCTCTACGTGCACCTGAGCCACCGGCACACTTTTACTCCTAGAGATCCATATGGCTTTTTTCTCCATTTGGTCCTGTTCAATATCATCTTCTCTAGAAAGCTTTCCCTATCCACACAAAAATTTTATCCCATTACTTTACCTCCTTTCATTCTGCTTTATTTTTTTACATTGTACTTATCACTTCCTGATATTACATATTTTAATTAGTTAATTTGTTGTTTCCACAGTAGGATATGCTTTGTAAGAGCAGAGATCTCTGTGTTCTGTTTACTGCTATAATCCAAGAACCTAGAAAAATGACTGGCACATTACAGGTGCCCAATAAATAGTTGATGAATGAATGAATGAATGAATGAATGAAGAGTGAATCTCACTTAAGAAACCAAAAGATCCTTAAAGAAAAAGTACACATGTAATTCATCTCATTGTTCTTACTGTATTACAAAACTTTGTAAATAGTAAGTGTTCAATACATGTTTATTACATGAATTTTAGGTATTGTAATAAGCTGCCTATATCATATTCTTCTCAAGCCTACAAATTCAACCAGCAGAGACCTTGCCATGGTCATGCTTAAGAGCACTGGGTAACCCCACATGGTCTTCAAGATCCTTCCTGGGTGAGCAATGAAGCTTGAGAATTGACACAGCCTTTCACATGTTGGGTTCCTGGAGACTTAACAAAAAAGTATTAAATAATTGCAACTGAGCACAACTCAAAAAACATTTCTCTCTTTTTTATCACTAGATCCAGATTTCTTCCTTTCCTTCCTAATAGAGCAGTATGTACGTGGTACCCTCGTGCCAACCACAGTCACTTCAGGACTGCTTAACGACAGGGACACATTCAGAGAAAGGTAGAATTAGGCAATTCTGTCATTATGCCAACATCATAGAGTGTACTTATGCAAACCTGATTGTATAGCCTACCACACACTTAAGCTATATGGTATAGCTTATTGCTTCTAGACTACAAACCTGTACAGCACGTTACTATACAAAACATCACGACATTAAATTAAGCACAAGAGAAAATGCTGCAATCAAGAGATGTGGTAAACATGCTAAAAAACTGTTGTGTAGTAAATATATAAACTAGTAACATAGTCATTTATTATACTTATTAAGTATTATGTACTGTACATAATTATTTGTGCTATACTTGTATAGGACTGGCAATGCAATAGGTTTGTTTACAACAGCCTTACCACAAACCCAAGAGTAATGCATTGTGCTGTGATGTCAGGATAGCTACAATATAACCAAGCAATAAGAATTTTTCAGATTCATTATAATCTTCTAATGCTGACACTATTATAGTCAGTTGTACAGAAGTTCACAACGCTTATTTAAAATACACACTCAAAACCAAATGCTTAACATTTGCCATTGTAAATATCTTAAATGCCATATTATTCCTATCTTTTACCCTAATAATAATCTTTATTACCACATCCTGGTTCTAAAAAATAAATTTGGAAAATCTAGCTGGTACTGATGAAGATATGGAGAAATAGAGACTTTCCTACTCTAGTGGGAATATATATAGGTACATTGGGGTGATAAAGTGATATGTGGATAGAACGCTCCAAAATGGATGTAAAGATATTGTGTCTCTTGTGATTATTTACCAAAGAACACCCTCAGCAGAGGTAAATCTTAATAACTAGTTGGGCAAGACGACTCACTTTGTGGATGTTAATTAGCCTCTTTCCCCATCATCCCTTCCCTTGCCCTTTAGGCTTATGGTGAAAGTGGCCATTGCGGCAAAACTGGAGGTTATACATGAGCTCATCAGCAACATGGACTTCTGTTCACAAAGATAATTTGGCTTCAGCCACTACTGAGTGCCCAAACTGCCAGCAACAGAGATGGATACTCAGTCCACAATATGTCACCACTCTCAAGGGACATCAGCCAACCACTTGATGGAAGGTTGATTACACTGGACTACTTCCATCATGGAAGGAGTAGCACTTTGTCTCAGTGGTATACACACACATCTTGGATATGAATTTGTTTTCCTTCCCTGTGATGATCCTGCCAATACCACCACCCAGAGGTTTCCAAAATGCCTTATTCAGTGTCAGAGTCCTCCACACAGTATTACTTTTTACCTTGGAAATTATTCAATATCAAATTCACTGATCTTATTACAGTCCTCATCACGCTGATGCAATTAGACTATCCTTTGAAGACTCAGTTATGTCACCAAATGTGATGCACTATTTTGGAGGCTGGATGTAAAATTCTTCAGAATAAATCCATGCTATGAATCAGTGATCAATGGGAATAGTTTTTCTCTGTTATCCCTCATGATCCGCTGGCAAAATTTGTCCCCACAATTTTGGGCTATGCTGATCTAGAATCTTTAGTGAATGAGGCAAGACTTTTTATCAGAGGACATATAAGTTTTACTAAACTGGAAGTTGAGATATTACCTGGTTATTTTGATGCTCTCATCCCAGTAAACCAACAGGCAAAAAAATACCAGCATTGCATTAGAGTGGGTGATTTATCCTATCAAAGGGAAAGTGGGCTTCTTCAGCATGACAAGAACAAGGAAGAGGAAGTTTTCCTGCTTGGAAAGGTGGAAGTGGTCTGGATGCCTCTTAGTACCAACCCATGTCTTATGTTAACATTGATGGAAGACTATGACAATCTAAAAGAGGCAGAATTGCTAATGGCACAGACCTTGTTGTGATGGTCTGACAAATTACAGAAATAAAGACTCCAAGTGTCAAAAGCATTTCTTCTTTATTTTGATGTGAGTATATGTGTGTATAAAATACCATTTGTTTCTTTCTCTCTTTTCCAGTTCCCATACTATCCAACATAAAATGTATTAGTGTTGTTTAAGGTATAGATAAAAGAAATAAGATTCAGATAAATGAAGAATGAACATCATCCAAAGATGCGATGGAACTTAGTGCATCTTCTTTTGGGGAAGGCTATGTTACACTAGTTGGTTACACTAGGGATGGTTGCATCATGTTAAGTAGGTAGGTAGGTAGAAGCATGATATTGCTATTGCCTTTATTTGTATGTTAAATATACTTAAAAGAAGTATATATGAATGATGAGTTGACAAGGTGTAGACTTACTTGTATTGTTTAATTTGGGTACTACATTTCCAAAAATCTTTCCTGAATGGTTCTAGGTTCCAGCTAGCCAAAACAGGAGCTTGTGTGAGATTTGGAAGGTGGACAAATATGCATGGAGATGCCCAGCTTGTCTTCATTCTTCCCTGCTCTGCATCCAGCTGCTAGGTTTATTGTCCAAGCATTTCTACCAGATGCTTGGCTCTGGACCCACAGCACTAGTGGTTGTACAGAGATCACAGCTCTCGTAAACTCTTTGGCTTAGATTTTCCTGGAAACCCTAACTTGTCTACCTGCACCAGTACTTCAGGAGGCCTGGTTGATGATTTTTCTTCTAGATTTGCAATGCTCCTTCCAGAGCTTTCCTTTCCCAGCTCTCCTTTGATAGTTAAAGTTCTAATTCTTCTAATAAATTCCTTATCCCTGGCTGAACCCTGACTGGTACAGGCCTACTTCATCACGTGGCATGTAGTAAGTCTGTATGTGAGTGGGTATGTAGTGTGTGTGTGATGGGGGTAGGTAAGTTGCTAGTAAAGCCTTATTAGAGCTAAACGTTTTTCTCATTTGATCTGATAAGCAATTATCATAGGTGTAGTTGAGAATTTATAACCCTACATATTGAGAAATGGAGTTTGGAATAATCCCTGAAACTATGATGGTATAGAGGAAAGGGTAGTTAAATATTACTTACTCAAATGTTCCCCATCTCAAGCATCCAAGTTACTCTTGATTCTAGGATTCTGTTGAAACCCAGAATGTAGAAGTAAAAAATTTATGACATAAAATCAGAAAGGTATTGAATATTTTGATAATGGGTTAGACAAAGTAACAGCAACAATAACCAAAGTAACAACAAAA
This sequence comes from Pteronotus mesoamericanus, assembly GCF_021234165.1. Taxonomy (NCBI): domain Eukaryota; kingdom Metazoa; phylum Chordata; class Mammalia; order Chiroptera; family Mormoopidae; genus Pteronotus; species Pteronotus mesoamericanus. The sequence continues at coordinate 23,417,630 of NW_026555245.1, read as the reverse complement.
ACAAAACACAAAAAAAACCCAAGAAGACAATAGAAACAAAAAATTCCTAGTCTTAGAATATGTATATTTTCTGTAACAGAACAATAAATTTTTAAACATGCTATTGAAGCTTCAGGGGGAGACAATATTAAAAGTTGCTGGTGAACAAAATAAGACATTAATATATTAATTTAAGATGCATAGGCTATTATCAATATTATATCAATTTAGTGGGCTTCAATTCATCATTTTATTTTAGAAAATAAAAATATTTACAAAGCCTCCCACAAATATGTACAAGATCTCAGTCCTCCTGCTCAAATCCTTCATGAGATTTTTAAGTTCCTTACAATGATAACTTTTGAGTTTTCCTAAATTCTACCAAACCTCAGTTAACTCCACCATCCTCTTTTGTTAAGTACAAAAATTTCATCCTTTTGGACTTGTGTTGCTAAAGTAACAGACTCTACAGTATGTGCTTTGTGTACAATTTCTCTAAACTTTATAGCAAATAAAGAACGTGGGAATTACATTTCCTGTTTTAGAGATGAGGGAAGTGAAGATCGGAGAGATTATCTAAATGATACATTAAGGTCACACAATGAAGTCAAGAGTTTAACCCACATTTCTTGCACTTCACAGTCTTGTTTCCATTTAACTTTTGTATCATTGCTTCCCTCACCCTGAGAACAACTGCACATTCAATTTTTTAGCTATTGACAAATTGCCTTCCAAAAATCACCCCAATATACCTATATATCTATACCATATCACTTTTGGACTACTGGCCACCAAATTTTTCAGTTGTGTTCCTTCCAAGTCTCTGAGTATGCAGTAAAACCAGCAGACACTAACCATGAATCAGGGCAAATCCACAGATTTGGCCATTTCTCCTAGGCACTGCTTTAAAACAGGAAGAGGGGCCATATGCAACAATTTTTTCCCTTTTTCTTGGAAGGGACTCTGAAGAGAGATGAATTTGGGCGGCCTTTGGGGTTCATCTCCTTCCCCTTTTGGAAGCTTAGCAGATAACTAGCTTCACTCCTTGGAGCCAGCCTGCAGAGATAAGGCTTTTGGCTAATTTCAGCATTCCATTCAGCAGGCAATCTTGTTTCTTGTGCTTTTGGTATGCAAACCTTCATCTCCAAGGAGCATCATTCCTAGCATGTTCCTGGACCCAGAGATCTCTTGTTTTACTTCTTTTTACTACAGGAAACCAGGTATTCCCTCCCTCTCTTAGGCTAACTTACACAATGGGGTGAGCAAGCCAGAGTTCTGTTTTGTAAATCTAGCTTTCTGGCTAAAGCAACCCTCTGCTGGGCTTTTGGTCATAGTGTATGTATATATATGACATCTGTGTCCTGCCTGAGCTATGGAGTGATGAAAATTTGGCAGATTGCATGAACTACTATTTCTCTGATTTTAATTTTTCCCCCAATAAGCCTTATGTTATATCTGCAACCCATTATACTATGCTGAATATACATGACTATTTTCATTGCAGATATCTTGATATGCTCCAGACCTCAAAGCTTGACCGAATTGGCATGCTCCGGCATTTTTGTAGGAAATATTTCCTACACTCTTACACACATATGTATAGGGAAGTGTCTATTTTCTGCTCAATGGATCTAAGCAACCTGATGTCATTGACAGGGTGAACCAGCATGATGTCCTCTGAAATGGGGAGGCAGGGAGTTTCATGAGAAAAAGGTTATGATAAATGGGTGAATAGTTGATACATTTTTGAGATAGAGTAGTATATTTCTAGATGCCAGCTCAAAGCACACTGTTTATGGTGGTCTTTACTAATAGGTATAATGATATTTATCAGGTTACTAGCTTCATACCGATTCTAGAAGATGTGTTATTTAGATCCGATGAAGGAACCACATCTGTAACAGGCTACAAATGGAGCCTCCTAACCTAATTAAGTTTGCAATAACCCTCTGTCCTTCTCCAAGACCCACCTGTCATCTGCACAGTTCAAAGAGGCAAATTGAATGAGGATGTATTAGGAATCACTTCTCTTGAATCTATCAAGTCCTTGATGGTGGAACAAATATCTCCTGTCACCCCAGGAATGCAATATTAATTTTGGATTACTGACTCAATAGGAAAAGGAAGCCCTAGAGGTTTCCATTTTTCCCTTCCTATCCTAAAAGGCCTCACTCATTGATCAGAGAACCAATGTGGGGATTCTATCAGCTGCTTTATTGTCTATTTCAACTACATATTTCATAACTGGGAAAATAACTGTGACATAGACTACCTGTGTCCTATTTATCACTGACAACAGGTTGATAAGTGCCTTCAAGTCTAGTCACATCAATGTCCTAATGCCATATTGCTTTTTTTAATGTCCTATTTCCCTAGAACCACTTCTAGTGGTACCAATATTTGTCTCAGATCAGTGTTTAGTTAGAAGCAATATGGGGTAAAGGGTTTATTGTAAGAATTAGGTTTTACACAATTGTTAGAGGACCTGGAGCAATAAAGTTATGGGGGAGGGATTGAAAGATTGGATGGAATCATTAACCAGTCTTCTCACAGCACTGGCACAGGTGGACAAGATGGAGCTTTCAGGAAAATCTGATAAACAAGGCTCATCCAATCACTGAAGTGGAGCACCAAGTGGGGTACTTTTTGTGAGGAACATAGCAGCTGCTGTGTCTGTGTAGCCACCACTTCTGTGCATATATAGCCAAGCATTGGGTGGTATGTCTGGGACCACAGCTGGTCAACAGAACCACAGGGCAGGAAGAAGAGCTGGCTTGGAAAGAAAGAGAATGAACACAAACTAGAACCTGCTAGTCACTCCTTTGTCTTTTCATCACTATGCCTGGTCCTGAAGTTCTTCAGAGAGTAATGACCCTGCTTCAGTTCTACCTCTGGTATCCCATGCAAGTTCCTCTTTTGAGTAACTTTAACCTTGGGCCATAAAGGAAAAGGTGGTCTGGGAAACATAGTTCCCAGCTTAACAAAGTTGACCTTAGAGCAATCCAGCATAACATTGATACAACATGAATGAAACATGGTGTGAAAGAGGAGAGGCAGCCAGCAGAGGAGGCTAAGGGAGAATAGTCACTAAGACAACAGTAAAATCAGGAGGATATGGCTTATTTGATACCACACATAGAAAGTGTCTTAAGAAGAAAGGAGTCATCAGTTCTGCCAAATGCAATGAAGGTCAAAGAAAATAAAGTTTGAGAGCTGGCCACATGACCTGAGAACATGGCTAGGTTAACCTCCTAGCTCCAACCCATCAGTGTGTAGCTACAGACATTCTCTACCAATTCCAGATGACGAAGGGGTAAAAAGTGGATTAGCCTCGCTTGGGTCAGTGCCTTGGGAGAGAAAACTCAGGGGAGGAAAAGTGATTTACCTCTAAGGAGGTAAATTAACTAATTCAAATCCTAAAATCCTCAAGAAGAGTAGGTTGGTATGTTTCTAAGAATTTATGGGAAATCCAAAATGTTTAGAATGCAGAAATGTATATTGAAGTAATATTACATTTAGTAGAATTTCTTATAATTAGATAATTGAGTTTTAGAGGTGAGAAAGTTGTCGGAATAGTGATTTCTGCTTTCCAGTAAGTCCTAGTGGACTGTAAATTTAGCATAAATACAGAGTCAAAAGATATTGAATAACCATGGATTGCAAAGAAATGAAAGTAGTAGAGAGATAAGGCTTCTTTCCAGAATGGGAGTGCTTTATTTTAGCAAAGGTTCTGAGTCAAACTTGAAGGGTAAAACAGGATTGAGAATGAGCACTACAAACTTTAGGTGCACACTGACCATTGTATTTTTCCACATAAATGGACAGAAGGATGTTTGTCTTGAGTTTTTCTTTTCAGTTACAAATGACATAGGACTGCTGCCACGTTCTTACCTGTAGGTTTTGTGTTTAGTAAGAAGCCACTCGGGGCAGTCGAAACACCAGGGGAGAATTAAGAAATTAAGTCTGCCCTGTCATGACTTGGCCGCTAGTCAGCTGCATGATATCTTCTTAACCTGTCTGAGCCTCCCAGAGCACTACATTTCAGGGGTTCCTCCAGTTTCAAAACCTCTGATGTGAGAACGTCCCTGAGAAAATGGTCCTAAGAGCATGAGCCATCCTTGTAAGATATGCCCTAAGGACTTTCGGCAGAGCTCAATCCTAATTCAGACGTCTGCATCCAGCAACATCCAAAAAGCACAACAACACAGAAGTCTGGCTGAGGCAGCAAGTAATTACAATGTGATTTCTGAATGAGCAGTACATTTAAACTGAGAGAACCCCTGCAGTTGATTTAGATTAATAGCAATGGGGCAACATTGCTATTATAATACAAAAATATAATTTTAAACATACAAAAATGCAGCCTTTTTGTATGTTTAAAACATTCTTTAAAATGCAGACTTTTTGTATGCTAGTATCTTGTTTTTTATTAAAATACTATAGGTAATAGTAACACAAGAACTATCTCCAAGTAATATGAGAGTGAGAGGAGGATTCTTAGCAGGTATAATACGATTTAGCAAGTAATCACGCTGATTCTTTAAGGCATGCAGAACAAACAAGAGAGAGGTTTAGGGGTCTCCAAAAATGTAGAATAATGATGATTATTGGATTCCAATACACTAATGAAGTATCTGCTTACACTACCATTCAGAAATGCAAATGTAGAAGCATGCCAAGTTGGTTTTCTTTTTAAATTAAAAAAAATGTTTTAAGTGGTTTCTTAAGATATACATAAAAATCAGACCATATGTGCTCTAAAAAGACTAATTTATCTTCTTGGCTACAATCCTATCCAAAACTATGTCTGCCCAGCATCTTTGCTATTATTGAAGACAACCAGGGTTAAACAGTCCCACAGTTGGCCTTAAAAACATAACTTCAAGTATGAAAACACTGACTTGCCAGCCCTTTCCCTATCTTTTTTTAAATTTAAATTATATTTTAACGTTTATGCTATTACAGTTGTCCCAATTTTCCCCCTTAGCTCCCCTCCACTTAGCCACCGCCCACCCCACTCTCCCCTATCTTAAGTCAAAGTTGGTAAAATTATTAGGTACCAGAGTTATCAAGGAAAGTGCTCTCAAATATGTGAAGTGTTATTTAAAAGTAATCTTGGTATTATTTAGACATATGTGGCCAGTAAACCTCATCTGGGTTAGAGTCAGAAGGAAGCAGACATGTAAGGTAGTAGAGGCAAGAAGAACCTAATGCAGGACTGATAATGACTGTCTCCAAAGGTACATTCCTTGGAATGTAGCCGAGGTCCTGAAAAGCAAGGAACTGGAGAGTCTTCCAAGATCACTCCATCACTGTGGTAACTCAGGAACCTGCTGAAACATTGGATGGATGTTGCAATCTGCTCTAAGATCACGAGAAAATGAAGCAGTAAAATAAACATTTGTTAGAATGACTTGAGTGAGCTGAAAGATGATATATGAATATAGGCAGGCCTCATGACAATTTCAACTGTACGTAGAAGTAAAGCCACAGAAGATTTTAGCGTTGCAAAACTGAATCAATAACCACAAACTGAAGTATTATTTTTCTTGTGTAATAGTCCAGCCATATACTGGGCCACCTCCATACATGTGAAGATAATTATCACTCATTGCCAAGTAGAGAAAATCCTTTCATAAGGCTGGGCTAAAGGCAGGGACCTTTAGGGTACTGATAGTGGTTTCAATTTAATCATTAAACTATGAACAGACAAAGAAGGCCATTCTAAAGATGGTAATGATAAAACCTGATGCTGTAAACACATACTAATGGGCCTATTTCACACCTTTCCGGAGGAAAGAACCAGCTTTCACACACAAAGTAGATGAACACCTAACTTTGTGAATGGCTTAGATTTTGGGATTGAGGGGAAGAGTATAAAAGACTTCTAGATATGAGAGTGTTTGATAGAAAAAAAGGAAATGCAGATATCTTTTTCCCAATTTACAGGATTTTGTTGGATTTTGTTGTTGTTTTGTTTGTTTTTGTTTTGGGGGGGCCCTCTTTCTCCTTTCATACAGGCAAATAGTTCCACTGTAGCCCCCAGTCTTGTCCTGGTTTGATAGCCCCACTGTCTGACTACCTGATTGAGGAACAAGTCCTGAGCCCAGGATGATCTATAACTATACCCTGAGAAATAGAGCACATAACTGGATGAGTTATTCCTTCCTCTCCCCACCCTTGAATCCTGTGAGAATTCCACAGCCAGAACTATGCATCATTTCCTGAAAGTCCAAGGAGGTATGGTCTGCAGTATGTGCTCTAGGATAAAACCCTGTTCACTGCATTCTGTTTATAGTGATTTCACAGCCTCTTGGTGAAAGGCTGGTTAAGCGGATCTAACTCTCCAGCTCCAACAAGAAGAGGTTATGAAGGGATGACAGGCTGCACCATCCACCACTGAGTCCCAAAATAAAGAAAAGGTGAAACCAAGCCAGCAGTAACAAATGTTCATGTCCAGCCAGAAACTATTTCATTTCTGAATACAGCACACATTTGCTACTGTGATATGAACACTATTACTTGACATTCCATAGATTTCCCCCTGGAAAGTCACTTTTCATTGCCATTTTGAGATTTGGTTGTGTTTCTTCTCCTATGCATTAGGAGAACTTCTTTACATTAAGTGGGAAAAACTCATCTCACAGATCTGTGGCATCTGTGACTCACTACCCTCTTCCAAGATACAGCATTAAATTTCCCAGCGCAAAAATTCCTGTGTAACTGCAAAGGGCCTGTGTCACTGCCCCGCACAATCTCAAACTTCTTGGCCTTCTTTGTTTTCTCCATTTGTGAGATACGCACAAACACAGTGCAGGACACTTTACCTCTTTTTCCTAATTTACTCCTCTCCATAACCCTGTGAGCTAAGTACTACTTTTATTCTAATTTGTAGATGAAACTCAGTGAGTCAATATGCCATACCCATACAGCAAACAAATGGCAGAGCTGAGTATGAGCCATACTGGTGTTTTTAACTACCACACTCTCCTAATTGCCTCTCTGAAATAGTTTGTCCAGCCTCTTATTTTGTAGATGAGTAACTTGGGACCAGAGGCATGAAACCAACTTTCTTGGGATCCCACGGCTTCTCGAATTGTTGGTTGGAGCTCTCTCCCTAATTCATTATTGCTTTCCTCATTCTTGTTTAGCTATTGAGGTTCTTGGAAAAGAAGTGTGTTATTACCGTAAAGTTACAACATATGTTACTAAAGGAGGTCAAAAAATAATTAAATAACAGCATCCATCCTTTTTCATGCATTGCCTAGCTCATTTGCACTATGAAAAGTTTTCCATCACAGGAAAAACATGTAACTTTGGACCCAGGAGTAGGATGTTCTGGTCAGGTGCTCTGACAGTTTTAAAGGAAGAAACCTATTCCATTTCTCCCACCCAACTACCCTCTGAAAGAGAAACATTTCTTTCCTTAAATAAGAGACAGCACACTTGTTTGAGGCAGTGGCTGGGGTCTGAGTGATGCTAAATCGAACACGGGAAATCACATATGTGATGAGCCTACCAAATGACCAGTTGAGCAGCATGGTCATTATTGAGGGGTAAGAGAGGGACGTTGGACATCTTCATGCAATCACAAGGAACTTGCGGAGAGGAGCTTCTACTGACTGTGTGTGTATGCACATGTGTGTGTAAGCTGTAAGAGTCAAGGGGTATATAAAGAGAAAGGAAAAGACCCAACTGAAGCAAAGGAAAGTCATCTCTACCATGTGTTGCCTTCAGGGAATTCAGCTTGTGATTCTTTTAGCTTCTTTGTTTTGTATTTTATTTTGGTATATAAAATTCCTTAAGTCAATGGGAAGGGCAAAATATATAGGGGTATGAGGCAAGAATCAACTTTAAGAGATTGAAATGCCTATGTTATGGAATCGATTACTTTTTCACACATTTTGCTTATTTTAATTTTGTCTTAAAAGTATATTTATAATGAACACATTATTTCTACAGGTCTTACCAACTATTTCATGTGTATGTGAAGTATGTACTAAAACCACACACACACACACACACACACAGGCTCACGCACACATCATTCAAGACCTTTCATAACCCAACTTCATATCCTATCAAGCATCAGGTCCCAACTCTACACATGCCCCAAGCACCCTATGTTCTGGCAAGATGGAATTTCTTACTATTCCCTGAGTGCTAAGCCTTTTGGCCTCTCCTCTTCTCATGCTTTCTCCTCTGCTTTGGATGCCCTTTCTCTTTTCTCAAACCAGAGAAGTCACAGACACATTTCAAAGCCCAGCTTCAATAACACTTCTGTGCACACTTCCCCGGCCCCACAACCTTAATCTTCACTTTGTGCCTCTCTCTTCACAGATACATGAGTACAGCCCTGTTGCATGAACTATGGATGATGCATATCTCTCCTCCCCTTCCTATCTCAGCTCCACCTCTACTCTGCATATTTTAAATTCCTTCAGAACAAAGGCTGAATCTTACATATTTCTCTACCTTATTTTATCCCACACCCACTTGCTCCTAGAACCCAATGAATAGCAAGTCTTTTAAATAGATTTGTTGAATGATGACTGAATTAATCAATTGATTGATTAATTGAGTTGAATGAAATACATTTATATATCTGTTCCCTAGCTGTAGGTATGAAATATATTGACCTAATCCAACTGCTTGCCCGAAAGCTCAGCCTTGGCAATGCTTTCAGCCAGACCCTCCTCTCTACAATGACGAGTAAAATCAATTCCAGCACACAACTGTTCAAAACCTCCACCCTGAAGTTTAACTTCTACACTGGTTATTTTCTATTTGCCTCTGTAGAGTCATTCTCCACTCAGTTCTGCCCTGTTCTGTTCTTCAGAATACTAAACCCTAGTGAGCTGCATCACCCAAGCTGTTTTGCCCTCTAGCTTTCAGATAATGGGTTCAGTTAATGGGAGGCTCTGGGAGGACCCCCATAGGGCAGGAGAAGAGAGAGGTAAGGGTATTCATTGCCCTCCCTAACTTTGCTGAGCAATAGCTGTGATCTTTTATCCAAACCCACAGCTCTTATAAGTCACCCTTCTTTTGGGGTATATTAATTTTTGGTGGCTACTATAACAAATGACCACAAACTTGGTGTCTTGAAACAATATAAATGTATCATTTTTACAATTCTGTAGGTCAGAAGTCCAACACATGTCTCAATGAGCTAAAATCAAGGTGTTGGCAGCACTGGGAGCTTTAGGGGAGAATCCATTTCCCTACCATTTGTAGTTTCTAGCAACTACCCACATTCCTTTGCTAATGGTCTCCTTCTTTCATCTTCAAAGCCAGCAATATGTCATCTCTCTGACCCTTCTTCCCTCATCACATCTCTCTCTGACCATATCAGGGAGATGTTCTCTGCCTTAAAGGACTCACTTGATTAGGCTGGACTCAAGAGGATAATTCAGGATAACATCTCCATCTTAAGGTCCTCAACCATAATCACATCTACAAAGTCCCTTTTGCCACATAAGGTAACATATTCACAAGCTCCAGGAATTAAAGCACAGCAGTTTTGAGGGCCCATTATTCTGTCTAATCACACGGGTTTAGTCTTGTCCTAATAACACTGTTCCCTCTATTTTACCCTTCAGACATCGAAGTGATGATGGCCTTTTTGATCTTGCTAATTCCTGGGGCGCCTCTATCCCTATTGGGTTTTTTACCTTACCCTCAGCTCTACAAACAGTATCTTCATTAAATTATCTCCTATTAACCCTTTAAGCATGCCATATGACTCCTGCAGGACCCTGACTGACACCAGAATGCTCACTCACACACCACAGATGCAACAGCGAGGCTGGAGTCCTGCTGCAGTTAAAAGACCATTGACAATCCCATTAACCTATGACAATCCTTGGCAGAGTCGAAGTCACCAGCTGTCTGGATGAATTAGGATCAGTTCCACCTACCTCTTACTTTCCTCATACATCTGTGTGGGTAACGGGTTGAGGTGGGTTTTCATACTTGGGGAATATATAGAAGTGGCTTACTAAGCAAAGCTCATAGCTGGGTATTATTTTAAGCACTATTTAAAGATCAGTTTACCTAGTTCTTCCTCTATAACCAGAAGGATGAAGCATCTGCATTTCTGTTGGATAATCAATAAAGTCAAGGATCTGCTGAGTCTAAGAGGAAGGCATGTAAGGTCCACTTCAACACATTGTTCCTCACAAAAGTCTTGCTCTTCATCCTTCTATATCAACACAGTTGCTTTGTGATTAAGAACATCTGCTTTGGCAAGAGACAAACCTGGATTTGAATCAAAGATCTATGACTTGGACAAATTTAACATCTCCAAGGCTCAGTTTTCTTACCTCTAAAGAAGACATAATTTCCATAGGGTGGATTAAAGATTCAATAGTCTATATAAATTTCAACATTGTGCCTAGTGCATAATAAGCTCAATAAATTGTTAGCAATTATATTAATTCCTTCCCATTCTAAAAGGCTGTGGCCAAATCCTCACTTCCAGAAACCCTTTCTAGATCCCTCCAGGCTCCAAAGATCTCCCTTTCCTTTAAATCCTTACAAACTTTTTAAATGATGCAATAAATATTTAGCTCTTCTTACAGGAAAGGCCAGAGTTTCCTTCAGAGTGGGAGCTATATTGTCTGCAGCTTTGGCATCTCTTTTTGTGCCTAACCTAGTGGTGGGCATAGAATAGACACTCAGGAAACATTTGTCAATATATGATCTTCTGAATCGATTGTTATCATGAAGAATACAACTCCTGAAACTTACATCCAGCTGCCCCTGGCTCCATTTTTCATTTTGAAGTCAGAGGAGAAGGTATTGTAATACAGTACCATTCTGTATAAGAAAACATAGATCCTCCTCTTTTTATAAAGTCACAGAGATGTCTCAGTCTTCTAAACCACGAGGGTGTTCCTACTTTTAAATGTTCTGCCCTAATAACAAACCATGTGTCAGAATATGTATGGGTTGTAATTTTGACTTCAGGAAAAAAAATGGATCTTCTATACTCCTTGTATTAATCAGGATAGTGTAGGTTATGCCCAAAGAATGAATAAATTCAAGACCTCAGCTGCTTAACATAACAAAGGTCTATATTTTTCTTACACAAAATCAGTGGCAGATTGAGGTGATGCTCTAGGTCACACATCCTCCATGCAACCCCTCATCAATTCAGGCTGATGCAGGGCTCCCCATCCTCAAGCTGCCCTGTCTGGAACATACTGCCTTTGGGGTTGTTATTATACAATACAGAAAGAGAATACTAGAGAGTCTTGCACTGACAATTAAATCCTTAGACCCAAAAGTAACACAAATCACATCTGTTTACAATCCAATGGTGAAAACAATAGTCAAATGACTCTTGATAATGGCAAAGGACAAAAGGAATTGTAACCCTGCTATTGGTCTGGAGGGAGGAGAAAAACAGGTAGAGGTGAGCATTGGAAGTCTTTACCACACTCCTTAAGATATTTGTCTAATTCCACCTTTCATGATAGTTTCTGTCCCTGTAAACTACAAACTTCTTGAAGGCGGAGATTCTATTTGATCCATCCCCAATTCCACTCCCCACCCCCAATGCTCCTCTAGCACAATCCTGGCACATTATCCAGACATATTGTATTTATCAAGTTCATTATTTTTATTTACCAAAAAGTTATTGAATGCTTACCACATGCCTGGCATTGTTCTAGGTAATGAAGAAATGGCCTTGAATTAAATATATGTATATCTCTAACCTCATGAAACTTAGCTTTTAGTCCTGAAAAAAAAACTAACAAAAAAGTAGACAGAATATACAAAAAGATAGCTGTTGATAAGTACTAAAGAGAAAAATAAAACAAAAATATGACATTAAATATATACATATGTAACAGGGGTGGGAGCAAATAATGGCTGTGTGTAGTCAAACAGAGATAATGACTAACCAGGGAGTCCTGAACTACTATGAGGACAGAAATAAAGAAGGATAAAGATATAGTAAAATTAGTCTTGATGGTCTCAAGGGGCAGATGGTGATAGTGCGGCTATGAGTGTTGAGAGGAAGAGGAAGAGGTAGGGGTCTTGCCAGAATCATGAAAAGTTTGAGGATTCTCTTTTCACTTCTCCAAATAATGATGTTGTGTCCAGAAAAGCGTTGGATTTCTGATCATCCTCTTGTCTTGCCAATGGAAGCATGGAGGGGAATGAGAGGGCACTTTCATGGGAGCCCATGCATAAATTTAATTGGTTGTCTCTATCATACATTTCAGGTATTTTTTAATACTTCCTTTTCCTTTTTTGACTCAAATAGAAATTCCTAATAGCATCTATAGAGTTCATTAAGATGTCCTTTCCTAAGGCCATTAGCTGATTCTGCAGGCTCTTTCTTCACCCTTATGTAAAATTTCTGTCTTTCAAGTGGTTGGACAGAAGACTTTTTAAAAATCTGTGAATTAAAGGCTCCTTTGAAGAATGTTCCTGCTGTGTTGATGTTTCTTTCATTTTTCTTCATGCTTTTATCCTCTTCACCCCACCCAGATAATCATCTGGACTACGGTGCTTATGAATGCAATGTTAATATGTATCTTTTGTAGATTCAACTATCTAGGCATGTGGGTAATCTTTATTCTGCTCCTGGTAACTATAAATTTTTCTTTGAAAGCATGGCTCTTCAGAAGCTCCAATCCTTTTTATTAACACCTATAATACTAAAATCCTCCTCCCCAGCAAAGTAGAGTAGGGAGACAGGTGGCCCAAGTTCTGTCTCTGAGCCCCAGTTATTGAAGTTCCTTGAATGTTCTTGAGCTCTGTTTTCTCTTCAGAAAGGTTAAGTTAGAGACTTGTATTGATAAATCATTGTATTCAGTTTAATAGTAATTGTTATTTTTTGTCATTCTATGCAGGTATTATACTAAGTACCTTTATGCCTTACTTCCTGTTCCTAACTTAGTAGTGGAATAGACACATATTATCTCCATTTTTAGATGAGAAAACTGAGGATCCCAGAAGTTAAGCACTTGTCAAAAGTTAGACAGCTGACAATGTATTTGAACAACAACAAAAAGACATAGCATCACCCCATGCCAATATCTAATATTGTAAAGTTATTCTTCCTTTTTTCATTTAGAGAAACTACTTTCTCTCCAAAGCAATAATTTGAACACATTTCACAAAATACTTAAATTGCTGAGAACATACAATGTATTCAGATTCAACTGTCAAGTATAGGTGAAATAATTGAGACCCTTTTTCCCCTTAGGAAAAAAAAATCTATAACATGTCCAAAAACCCTGTTTCTTAAAGTTATTAGTACAGAGATTAATGGCTAAGTGCAATCCAAGAGAGGCCATTGGCCTGGATATGAATCATAGTTAAAACATTTACTAATTACATTCAAATCGTTGAATATTCCTAAGCCTCAAGTTTTTTTCTTTATTAAGGTATATTCCTTGGATCATTATGAAGAATAAATTAAATAACATATCTAAAAATTTATATGAAATTTCCTGACACCCTTAGCATATGGATCTAGTGTGGATTACTATCCAGGAAAAAATTCATAAGAACTATTGATAAACTGTGACCAAAAATTATTACATATCTAACTTCAAAAAAGTAGCAGAAGGAAACTTTTTAAAAAAAGTTAGCTGAGAACTGGTTGTTTTGCTCACTAATATATTGCAAGGATCTGCAGTACTAGGTACTCAGATACTAGATAAATGTATTTTTAATGATGCATATATAAACAAACAAAATCAAACACAGAGTATTTGAGTTTATAATCTGTGATCCTACCTTCTGAGTCCTTACAAAAATGGTAGCTTCTATACAAACAAGGTTACATTAATCGCTAAGCTTCCCAAATGAAACCAATTTGCTGATGGTGTCCCTTCCCTTTTAGGCTTAACTGCCTACTTAGCACTAACAGTAGATAATATACAGAAGCTTCTGTCCTTTACCAAATTTATTATTTAGTAAACTGTAACTTGAGATTCCATTACATATTTTTTTAAAGGATTTTAACAATTAGTTGCCTGAACAGCCTGAGGGGAAGCAAATTCCTCCCACAGGAATTACACTGCTCTACCCTGTGGTGCTTAAGCCTGGCTGCTGAGGAGTACAGCTGGAAGAATTTCACTCTTTAAGCCTAACAGATAGCCTGCAGGTAGAGGTGGGTCGCTGGGAGCTCTGAGACAGTAGCTGACCCTCTCCCAGACCCAGTGCTGGTAAAGCCCAGCTGGTGTACAGCCTGGTTATTTCTGGACACACACAGGTCCACCAGAGGGAGCCAAGGGCAATGGATCACTAATAGCTCCAAACAGGTTGTCCAGGGCCAGTCACACACAGGGTTTGACTTAGGCACACACCAGAGTCTTACAGATCTACCTAATACATAGAAACAAAAACAAAGAGGCAGCCAAAATGGGAAGACCAAGAAACCACCTCCAAATGACAGAACAAGAGAATTCTCCAGAAGAACTAGATGAAATGGAGGCAAGCAATTATTCAGATAGAGAGTTTAGAGTAATGATTGTAAGGATACTCAACAGCATAAAAAAAAGACACAGAAACCATTAAAAAGGACCAGTCAGAAATAAAGAATGAACTACCTGAGATAAATAATACACAAGAAGGGATAAAGAGTAGGTCAGATGAAGCAGGGGATCAAATCAGTGATTTGGAAGATGAGGTAGGAAAAAAACATGCTAGCAGGGCAGCAAAAAGAAAAAAGAGATTATTTAAAAATGGGGAGAACTTAAGAAACCTTTGGGAAAACATGAAGTGTAACATCTACATCATGGGAATACCAGGAGGAGAGAGTGAGCTAGGGACCAAGAACCTATTTGAAGAAATAATGACCAAAAACTCCCATAACCTGGGGAAGGAAAAAGACGCACAAGTCCAGGAAGCTCAGAGAGTCCCAAACAACTTGAGCCCAAAGAAGCCTACATGAGACACATCATAATTAAAATGACAAAGCTTAAAGATATGGAGAGAATTCTAACAGCCGCAAGAGAATGCAGATAATTACCTACAAAGGAGCATTAATTAGACTGTCATCTGATTTCTCAAAAGAAACATTTCAGGCCAGAATAGTGTGGCATGAAATAGTCAAGGTGATGAAAAGCAAGGGCTTACAACCAAGGCTATTTACCCAGTAAGGTTATCATTTAAAATCAAAGGAGAAATAAGGAGCTTCCCAGACAAGAAAACATTAAAGGAATTGGTTAACACCAAACCAATACTGCAACAAATGCTAAAGGGCTTGCAGTAAGAAGGAGGAGGAGGAGGAGAAGAAGGAAAACCAGAGGAAAATAGTCTAACAATATAATGGCACTAAATGCATATCTATCAGAAATCACCTTAAATGTAAATGGCTTAAATGTTCCAAACAAAAGACAGAGGGTAGCTGAATGGATAAGAAAACAAGACCCGTACATATGCTGCCTCCAAGAGACCCAAGGTAGGTTCTCAGATCAAAAGATACACAAAATTAGAAGTAAAGAGATGGAAAAAGATATTTCTGGCAAATGAAAATGAAAAATAAGTTAGGGTAGCAATACTTATATTCAACAAACACACTTTAAAACCAAGACTATAGTAAGAGACAAAGAAGGATGCTACATAATGATAAAGGGAACAATCCAACAAGATGATATAACCATAGTACACATTTATTCACCCAACATAGGAGTGCCTAAATATGCAAAGCAAATCTTGATGGACATAAAGGGAGAGACTGACAGAAATACAGTCATAGTCAGGGATTTTAATGCCCCACTGATTTCAATGGATAGATGTTCCAGACAGAATGTCAATAACAAGGAACTAGCAGCCTTGAATAGCACACTAGGTCAAATGGATTTAATTGATATCTTCAGAACATTTCACTCCAAAGCACCAGAATATACATACTTTTCAAGTGCACATGGAACATTCTCCAGGACCACATGTTAGGACACAAAACAAGTCTCAATAAATTTACGAATATTAAAATCATACCATGAGAAGAACACTGAAACACACACAAAGACATGGAAACTAAATAACATGTTATTAAACAATGAATGGGACACCAACAAGGTCAAGGATGAAACCTAAAGATATCTTGGATCAAATGAAAATGAGAACACTACAATCCAAAACCTGCGGGATACAGGGAAAGCAATCTTAAGAGGGATATTCATAGCATTACAGTCCTATCTCAAAAAAGCTCAAGTAAAAAATTTAACTTTATATTTAAAGGCAATTGTAAAAGAACAACAAACAAAGCCCACAGCAAGTAGAAGGAAGAAAATAATAAAAACTAGAGCAGAAATAAATGAATAAGAGTCTAAAGAAAAACAATACAAAAGATCAATGAATGCAGGACCTGGTCTTTGAGAGCATAAACAAAATTGACAAACCTTGAACCAGACTATCAAGAAAAAAAGAGAAAGGACCCAAATAAATAAACTCAGAAATGAAAGAGAAGAAATAGCTACTGACACCAAAGAAATACAAAGGATTGTAAAAATATGTTATAAACAACTATATGCAAACAAATTGGACAACCTGGATGAAATGAATAAATTCCTAGAAGTGTACAATCTTCTAAAACTAAATCAGGAAGAATCAGAGAATCTGTATAGACAGATTATATCTAGTGAAACTGAAGCAGTATTCAAATAATTCCCAAGAAAAAAAAAAGTCCTGGACCAGATGGCTTCACAGGTAAATTTTACCAAACATTCAAAAAAATCTAACAACTTTCCATCACAAACTATTTAAAAGAATTCAAGAGGAAGGAAAACCCCTAAGTTCATTTTACAAGGCCAGCATTATCCAAATTCCAAAACCAGATATAGACAGTACAAAAAAAAGACCATTATAGGCCAATATCCAGATGAACGTAGATGCTAAAATCCTCAACAAAAAATTAGCAAACCAAATACAGCAATGATCAAAAAGACCATACTCCATGATCAAGTGGGATTTATTCTAGGAATTTAAGGTTGGTACAGCATTCACAAATCAACAAATGTGATTCACCAAGTAAACAAAATGAAGGATAAAAACCACAAGATCATCTCAATAGATGCAGAAAAAGCATTTGATAAAATCCAGCACCCATCTATGATAAAAACTCTCAGTAAAATGAGAATAGAGGGAACATACCTAAATATAATAAAGGCCAAATGTGACCAACACACTGTCAGCATCTTACTCAATGGGCAAAAATTACAAACATTCTTCTTAAAATCGGGAACACAAGAGGGATGTTCACTTTCATCTCTCTCATTCAACATAATACTGGATGTCCTAGCCACAGCAATCAGACAAGGAGAAGAAAAAAAGGCATTAATTTGGAAAGGAAGAAGTAAAACTGTCTTTATTTGCAGATGACATGATACTGTACACAGAGAACCCCAAAGATTCCACCAAGAAACTACTAGGACTGATCAATGAAATCAGCAAAGTAACAGGATATAAAATTAATATCCAAAAATCACTTGCAATTTTTTATGCCAATAATGAACTAACAGAAAAGGACATTTTTTAAAAATCCCATTTAAAATTTCTCAAAAAGAATAAAATACCTAGAAATAAATTTAACCAAGGATGTAAAAGACCAGTACCAAGAAAATTATAAGACACTGAAGAAAGAAATAGAAGATACAAACAAGTGGAAGCACATGTGGTGTTCATGGATATGAAGATTTAACATCATTAAAATGTCTATATTACCCAAAGCCAATCTATAGATTCAACACAATTCTTATCAAGATTCCGATGACATATTTCACAGAACTAGAACAAACATTTCAAAAATTTATACAGAACCACAAAAGGTTCTGCATAGGAACAGTGATCCTGGGAAAGAAGAAAAGTTTGAGGAATCATGCTACCTAATATAAAACTATATATAAGGCCATTGGGATCAAAACAGCCTGGTACTGGCATAAAACAGATCGATAGAGAGCCAGGACATAAACTGACAGCTTTATAGTGAATTAATATTTGACACAGGAAGCAAGCACATACAATGGGCTAAAGATTGTTTATTCAGTAATTGGTGTTGGGGAAGTTGGACAGATGCATGCAGAATATTAAAAGTAGACCACCTTCTTACACCATATACAAGAATAAATTCAAAATGTATTAAAGACATAATTGTTAGACACAAAGCCATAAAAATCATAGAAGAAAACATAGGCAGCAAAATCTCAGAAATTGCTCATATCAGTGTTTTATCAGATCTCCCCAGGCAAGGGAAACAAAAGAAAAAAATAAACAAATTGGACTATATCAAAATAAAAATTTTTGCACAGCAAAGGAAATCATCGACCAAATAAAAAGACAACCCACAGATTGGGATAACATATTAACCAATACATCTGATAAGGGGTTAATATCCAAAATTTATAAAGAAATTCAACTAAACACCAAAAACACAAATAACCAAATTGAAAACATGAGCAGAAGACCTGAATAGACATTTCTCCAAACAGGACATACAGAGGGCCAAAACACATATGAAAAAATGCTCAATGTTACTAATCATCAGAAAAATGCAAATTAAAACCATAATAAGATTATCTCATACCTGCCCAAATGGCTCTCATCAATAAATCACAAAAAACAAGCACTGGCAAGGATGTGGAGAAAAGGGAATCCTTATGCAGCATTGGTGGGAATGCAGACTGTGTAGCCACTGTGGAAAGCAGTATGGAGATACCTCAAAAAATTAAAAATGGATCTTCCTTTTAACCCAGCAATCTACTTCTGGGATTATATCCGAAGGAACCCAAAGCACTAATACAAAACAATATAAGGACCCTTATGTTCATTGCAGCATTGTTTACTATCACCAAGATATAGAAGGAGCCCAAGTGTCCATCAGTAGATGAGTGGATAAAACAACCATGGGACATATGCCCAGTGGAATACTAGTTGGTTGTAAAAAAGAAGAAAATTTTACCCTTTGCAACACCATGGATGGACCTGCAGAACTTTATGTTAAGTGAAATAAGCCAGTCAGAGAAAGACAAATACCATATGATTTTACTCATATGTGGAATCTAATGAACAAATCAAACTAACAAGCAAAATAAAGAGAGACTCATAGAAAGCAGGGTGACAGCTAAGAAAGAGAGAGGAGGGTGTGCAGGGATTGAGAAAAAAGGGAAAAGTTCTCATGGACGTGGAGAGCAGTGTGGTGAATGTGGTGGGGAGGGAGTATAAGGGGACTAAATGGTAACAGAAAAATATATAATAAAAAATCATTTAATAAAAAAAAAATTTGTTGCCTGGGCTTGCCTTAGACCAGTGGTTCTCAACCAGGCAATTCCTTGCCCCCCAGCCCCAGGAAATATTGTGAAGTATCTGGAGACATTATTGGTTGTAAAAACAAAGGGAGTGGGATGCTATTGGCATCTAGTAGGTAGAGGACATAGATGCTGCTGAACATCGTACAATGCACAGGTCAGCCCCCTACAACAAAGGAATTTCCAGCCCAAAATGTCAAAATATAGAGGTTGAGAAATCCTACCTTGGACAATCTAGAAATGATGCAGAGGAGTCTTAATTCCTTATCTATCTCAGCATCACCTTCTTCACCCCACCAAAACTCCAGTGTAAACAAATACATATTTTTTTCAAAGGTTTTTATATTCAGCCTTCCTCTGGAATTATGTTATTGAATATAAACTGATTCTTTAAATCCTTCTGACCTGTTCAGCAGAATCATTTCTCTTTTGATCCTATTCTGAAAAGGTTTGCAAGAATATTGACTAACTAATCTCATATACTAAGTACATTTAACTTAACATTGAGCTTAAATGAATCATCTGGCCAATTGCCCATTGAATAAATGAAGTTTTAAAAACAAACTTAGAATAATATTTTTCTATCAGCTCCCCCTCAGAGTACAATATTTTATTTTCATTGACTAAATAGAGCCCATCCTCCAGTCTTGTAATCTTAAATGAAAGTATCCCACAGAGCAAAGAAAGAAAACTACAGGCCAGTATCACTGACGAATGTAGATGCTGAAATCCTCAAGCAAATATTGGCAAACTAGATCCAGCAACACATTAAAAAGATCATATACCATGATCAAGTGGAATTAATCCCAGGGATGCAAGGATGGTACAATATTCACAAATCAATAAACATAATACACTACATAAACAAAATGAAAAACAAAAACCACATGATCATATCAATAAGTGCTGATAAAACATTTGATAAAGTACAGCACCCATTTATGATAAAAATCCTCAGCAAAGTGAGAATAGAGGAAGCATACCTCAACATAATAAATGCCACATAAGAGAAAACTATAGCCAACATCATACTTAACAGACAAAAACTAAAACCTTTCCTCCTAAGATCAGGAAAAATACAAGGGTGTCCATTTTCACCACTTCTATTCAATAGAGTATTGGAAGTTCTAGTCACAGCAATCAGACAAGAAAAAGAAATAAAAGGCAACCAATTTGGAAAGGAGAAATTAAAACAGCCGTTACTTGCAGATGATATGGTAGTGTACATAGAAAAACCCTGTAGGCTCCACCAAAAAAACCTGCTTGACCCTAATAAGTGAATTTGGCAAAATAGTGTGATACAAAGTCAATATTCAGAAATTGAAGGCATTTTTGTACACCAGCAATGAAATATCAGAAACAGAATCTAGGAAAAAATTCCCATTTACTATAGCAACAAGAAAAAGAAAGTACCTAGGAATAAATTTAAAGAAAGAGGTAAAAGACCAGTACTCAGAAAACTATAGAACATTGAAGAAAGAAATTAAGGAAGACACAAATAAACAGAAACATAAACTGTCATGGATTAGAAAAATTAACATCATTAAAATGTTCACACTGCCCAAAGCAATTTACAGATTCAACACAATCCCCATTTAAATACCAATGACATATTTCACAGATTTAAGACAAATATTTCAAAAATTTATATGGAACCAAAAACAGTGCCAAATAGCCTCAGCAATTTTGAGAAATTAGGACAAAGCAGGAGGAATCACAATACCTGATATCAAACTATACTACAAGGCCACTGTAATCAAAACAGTTTGGTACTGGCATAAGAACAGACACATAGATCAATGGAACAGAATAAAGAGCCCAGAAATAAACCAATGTCTAAAAAAACTGGACTGGTACAAGCAAAATAAAAAAAAAATGAAATTAGACCACCAATTTACATGATACACCAGAATAAACTCAAAATGGATAAAAGACTTACACATAAGTCATGACACCATAAAAGTCCTAAGGAAAACATAGGCAATAAAATTTTAGATATCCCGTGCAGCAATATTTTCACCGATATATTATCTACAGCAAAGGAAATAAAGGAGAGAATAAACAAATGGGACTACATCAAATTAAAAAGCTTCTGCGTGGCTAAACATCATCAAAATGAAAAGGGAACCAACTGTATTGGAAAACATATTTGCCAATGATACCTCAGAAGAGGGTTTGATCTCCAAAATATATAAAGAACTCATGTGATTCAACACCAGGAAGACAAATAATCCAATTAAAAAATGGGCAAAGGACCTGAACAGACATTTCTCCAAGGAGGACATACTGAGGGCCCATAAGCATATGAAAGGATGTGCAGCAACACTAGCCATCAAAGAGATGCAAATTAAAACCTCAGTGAGATATCACCTCACACTGGTCAGAATGGCCATTATTAACCAATCAACAAACAAGTGCTGGTAAGGATGTGGAGAAAAGGGAGCCCTAATGCACCATTGGTGGGAATGCAGACTGGTGCAGCCACTGTAGAAAACAGCATGGAATTTCCTCCAAAAACTAAAAATGAAACTGCCTTTTGACCCAGCAATTCCAGTGCTGCAATTATACCCTACGAATCCTAAAACACCAATTCAAAAGAACCTCTGCACCCCTCTGTTCTTAGCAGCATTATTTACAATAGCCAAGAGCTAGAAACAGCCTAAGTACTCATCAGTAAATAAGAGGATCAAAAACTGTGGTACATTTATATAATGGAATACTACATAGCAGAATGAAAGAAGAAACTACCTTTTGTGACAGCATTCGTGGAACTAGAGAGAATTATGCAAAGTGAAATAAGCCAGGTGGTGAAAGATAAGTACCATGTGATCTCTCCTACAAGAGGAACCTACTGAACAAAACAAACAAACCAGCAAATAGAACCAGAGGCACGGAAACAAAGAACAGACTGGCAGCGACCAGAGCGGAGAGGGGAGGGGGACAGGGCAGGACAGAGGGGGAAGGGTCTAATCAACAAACAAGCACAAATTACCAAGGGACTTGGACAACAGGGTGGGGATCCATTGTGAGGATCCCCAAGGTGGGATTGCAGGGGGGTGGGGCAACAGAGAACAACAAGTGAAAATTGGAACAACTATAATAGAACAACAATAAAAAAACACAGCAAATGAAAGTATCCCAAGCTGTCCCCCAGAGTAGCAGGTGGATGGTGTATAATTTAGTCAGAAGATAAGAAGTTTAATCTCCCCAAACTGCTAAGAATTTTCCTTCTGGTTAAGAGAATTCTAAAATTCTACATAATTTAAAATATACTTCATGTGCTAATGGAAAAGTACTAAGAGTAGAAATAAACCTTTGCTATAAATATTCAATGCTATCAAAATGTCATGGTAAAATGCTCTTCTGATAGGGACAAAGACAGATAGTCTTCTAGGGTTTTATCTGGAGAGTATCAGGCTGTGCATCAGAATGATTCATTCATTTTACTTGTTTATTGCTTTGGATGTCTCTTTCCAACTACTTCCATAAAAGATGACTTCTAGATTCAAAGTGAAATACTATATATATAATTTATGTACATATATACACACATTATGTGTATGTGTAAAATTGGAGCAAAATTAGTCCAAAGAAACATGGAAAAAATGATAGCTGTTTAAGCAAATTGAGAGGGCCATGCCTTTCTCGAAGCCTTTATCAAGTGATATTACAATTATTTGTTAATATGTTCATCTTGCCAGTAGACTGCTACTCTTTGAAAGTGCTGTTATCTTATCAATTATTTGTTAATATGTTCATCTTGCCAGTAGACTGCTACTCTTTGAAAGTGCTGTTATCAATCAAAAAGAAATGACAGATGTCACAGATAGACAGCTGACCATCAGTGCTACTCTTTGAAAGTGCTGTTGCACTTCATTTGCCCAGCACGATGGCCAGCATAAAGTAGGGTCTCAATAAATGCTTATTGTTACTGTGAATGAATACATGAGTTTATTAATTGCAGTTGACACTAAATCTCCAAGTTTCCTGGAAGCCTGAGATACAGAAAACAGAAAAAAAGAAAAAGCACACTAGGAGGAAATAAATTATGTATTTTTAGGAAAGAAAGAATGATTTGGTAAGCATAATATGGCTTAGATTAAATCTAAGGGAAGAAAGGAAGAGAGGGAGGGAAGAAAGGAGGGAGGAAAAGAAGGAGGGAGGGAGGGAGGGAGGAATACAAATATGAGGAGGTAAAAAAAAAAATGAGGAGGTGAGTTCATGGCCATTTGTGTCCTTCCAGATAACCCAAAATTAAGTGCCTACAATGTGATGTTGAGCTTGATCCTGGGATTGCAAGGATGAGTGAAACAAAACTCAAACTTGTATAGTACTTGGTGTGGAGGGTGGGGGTCTTTAGTCTTTGGCTGCACATTTGAATCACATGGAGAGATTTTTATATACCCAAGCTCTCCTCCTCCCCAGAGCAATGAAATCAGAACCTCTGGAGATAAGGCCCACAGAGGCATCAATAGCTTTTAAAGCTCCCCAGGTGATTCTAATTATAGTGAACGATGCGAACCACTGGCTTCTAGTCTAGTGGAGGAAAGCAATTAAATGAAGTTCATTGAAAATATGTCTGTAGAATACCTTGAGTAAAGGAATGAATGGGAGTTAGCATTTATTTAGCAACTACTCCAGCCTAAGCAATGTGCTGTGTGTTTTACTTTCATCTCATTTTATTCTCATGGCATCCCTAGGAGGTAAACATTATTATCTACAGTTGAAAGAAGAGGAAATGAAAGCATAATTTTAAATTAAGGACAGAGTACTTGCCCTAAAGGATTTTTCAAAAACCAAAATGAAAGAAACATAAGAAATACATATAGTTAGGGAAGAAAGAGGAAACTAAAAAAAAAAAAATGCAGAAGACCTGGGTTCATGTCTGAATACTGCCATGAACTATATGACCTGGGCAAGTTACTTAACCAGTCAGAGTCTCTACAATGAGAGTAATAAAGTTAAAATCAAATATTCTATAAGTTTAACAAAGGTACACAACAGAAAAGTAATGGTACTGTTGTGGTGGCAATCAAAAAGAAATGACAGCTGTCACAGATAGACAGCTGACCATCAGTCTAGACTTCAAGAAGTATTAGAATCTGGACCAGGTATTCTTGACTTTGTAAATTCAAAAATCTATTCATGAGGACATTGGTTTGACTCTGAGGGATTGACACATAATAAGTCAACATTCAATAGTCAATGTATAAACCATTCTGCCAAAGTATTGCTATATAAGAAAGAAATGTTTCTGCTAACTTTATGTAGGCCAAGGTCACTATGTGTACAAATTAAGTGAAAATAGATGGTGTTAAAAAAATTTTTTTTTCGTCCCCACAGCATTACTTACTTCTTTTACCCTCCACAGGGTGCATACCCTTCCGATTACAGCCGATAAAGACTACACATTTTTTCTCTTTGAGATTTCTTTTACTTATTCCATTAATACCACCTCTTTCTATTAATATTGCTTTTTCTATAATACAATTGCCATTTCAGCTTCTTGTTAATCAGCTTCAACTGTTTGACTATAAAGGCTTTAGTTTACGCTTGACTGTATCACACCCTCAATTATATAATTACAAAGTTATAGTCTCTTCTATGTTCATAAACTCACATGTTAATTCTACATCAAGTTCTTGAAGGAAACAAAAATAGAAACTAGATGAGGATACAGAGAGCCCTTGTCCAGGCTGTGCCTCCAATGGCCACACTGCTTTGGGCAAATCATTTCATCTCTCTGAGCAGAGACTCCCATTGTGAAAGAGAGAGAAAAAGACTACCATTAGACTTTTTGCATATGAAAAAGTTTTAATAATACATTAATTTAATCATCACACAATAGACACTGGAGAAATTTAGTAATATGCTTTTCCAAAATGTCCACCTGATCATTTTGATTAAGTTTGATGTTCTCAGACTATCTCTAACACCGATTTTCTACAAGAAATCACTAATCTCATTTGCTATACTTAAATTCTCCTTCATAGCACTTTCAGGACTTAACTTTATTTTGACATTCTGGAGGCATTTTACCATTTCCCTTAGGTTCTGACAACACTCTGCATAAAGCTTCATAATTTTTACTATTACCTCTTATGGTTTCTTATGAACTTGATGATGTCTTTAGAAAAGTGGTAGGAATATATTATTTCTACCTTCCAGATGACAGATAGGTGACACAGCAGGTAGGTGATGGACTCAAATGCACTTCTCTTGATTCCAAGCGTTCCCTGCATTGAGTGCGCTGTGAATTCTTTGACTATCCAATTTTACCAAATCTTATGAGGTTCAAGGCAGTCATTTCAATCCTGGGGTTCTCCACTCCCCCCTAAAGAGGAAGTTAATTAGATATTTCTCCAAGATACTCAGTTTTTGTCAGATGTGTTAGGGGAGTACTTAAAGAACAAAGCAGAAAAATGGAGAAAGACTTAAAAACCTATAATATCAACTAAAATTAATTAAAGAGTCCATAAATCAGTCCCATGGGAACAAAGTTTAAGGGGTTAGGGCAAATTTATCCTAGAAAGAGAGAGGACCAAGGAGCAACCCCATTAACTTTCTCTGTGTAGAGGGTTAGGACAAGGAACACAGAACAGCTGTTCTCAGAACTGAATTTTAGAGGGTATACAACCCCAGAGATTTAGGTCAGAGCTTCCTTACTATAGAGAGGGTTGCACATGGAAGCAGAACCCCAAAGGTCACTTCCTGTGTAGTCACTATCCCTGATGATGTTAAAAGTCAACATTTTCATCAATTGAAAAGTAGGTACACAAGTGATTGAAAAACACATGCCCTACCTTGGGGACCTATCAGCATCTTGGAGTAGCAGAGGTAGGGGGAGAATAATTTTTAAAGCATATTAAGTGATAAAATATTATATATTTGGAAAACTCAAATGGCTATATTATTTTCATAATGTACACTAATGAAGTTAAGTGTAACAAAGACTTATGTATACTATGAACCAGAAAGATTCTCTTCTTTTTTTGTTTTACTGAATTAATTGGTATGACATCACTTAATAAAATTATATGTGTTTCCAGTGTACAGTTCTATAATACATTATCTGTATATTATATTGCATGTTAACTACCTCAAGAGCCAGGAAGATTCTCAGTGGAGTTGGGGTAAGAATATGGGAAGAGTTTGTTTTTATAAAATGAGAGCAGGAGTGGACAGGTGGTTAAAAAATGCTTTGATGCACAGTTACATCAATGTTTTTGGTAACAGGTAGAACAATCTGAGAGGCAGACCATACCAGAGGTCCAGATCTCTTCCATATCAGGCATCTTGCTACCAACTTGTATGAATACCAGCCTTCTATCAACCAATATCCAACATTTAATGAGTGTGTAAGTATATCAGACCCAGAGTAAGGCACTCAAAAGCAGGCAAATACAGGCAAATACAAAAACAAAGTACACAATCTCTGACCTAAAAAAAAACAAAAAAACCAAAAAACCTTTTACTTTAATGTTGGTGACAGACAATATGTCATACAAAACAACAGAGGATGGAGAGTATCAATATCAACGTACCTCAGAGGAAAAAGAAACAAGTAATAAAGAGGTGTCAGAATTGAGATTTACTGAGAAAACTTTCATTAAACACTAGAAATAAAGAACATGGGTTTGAAAGGAAGTAAAAATAATAGCAACCACCACCCTCCAAAAATTCATCAACTCCTTTTCTACATGATATGGTATCACCATTATTAAACAAATTTATAATCAAGTATACAAAAGCCGTACTCTAAGTGTTAAATAGAGCTATTATGTATTTACCTAACAGAACCATGGAAATCGCTCTTAAATCTAGGTTCTACATAAACAAAATAAATTTTTTGTCACTTGAAACTGCTTTGGAGGTAGGTCTTCTGGTCAAGATGGCAGCATAAGCTGACACAGCTTGCCTTCTCACACAACCACATCAAAATTACAACTAAAATATATAACAACCATCCTCAGAACCAGCAAAAATTGAGTTGAATGGATGTCTAAAAATTGGGGAATAAAAGAAACCATATCCATGTATACTGATAGGAGTACAGAAAAGGCTGACCCACATCCACGTGTGGTGGATAACAATTAGGGGAGAATATCTCTGGAGTGAGGAGTCTCAGCCCTATATCAGGATCCCCAACCAAGGGTTCCAGTGCCAGTAAGGTAAGTCCCCATAACTTCTGACTGCAAGAACCAGTAGGGATTGAGTTGGTGGAAGAAACTTCTAGAGTCCCAAGAAATTCCTCTTAGAGAGCACACACTCAGTGAATAAGTGAGTGAGACTTGCTCAGACACTTCCTCTGAGCTCCAGCATTGGGGTAGCAGCTTGAAAGGCACCAGTGGCATACAGAGAGTGATAGGATTGTCTGTCATCAAGGCAAGACCTGGGAACAGCTTTATCCCAGAAAGAAAGATGGGTGGAGGCCATTGTCTCTTTTTCTGAACCCTCCTCCCGCAAAGCCAGAGCAGGCAAGTAGGTGCCATATCTGGGACTCCATCAACCTGGCTAACACCATCGCCCCACCCTGGTGATCCCTTGATACTCTGTCTCACCTAACTTACTGATCCACCCAAGTTGTTAATGGTGACTTCTCCATATGAACAGCTAATCTTGGCTCATGCTTCACAATTTCCTATATCTTCTCAAGCAAGCAAGAGCTGGCCTCAGTAAGCCCCCAGTCCTGATACATCTTGCTAAGTGGCCCCAGACACAGCACTAGCAGCTGCTAGCCTAGATTCATAGATAGGCTTCATCTGGGAATCTCCAAGCCCAACACAAGTAGCAACTATCTCAGTTTGCTTTATATTTCATGCAGGGTGGAGCTGGGCAGAACATAGGTTGGGGATGACCATGGACTATACCACCCAGGAAATCCCAGAGCTCGTGCACCTGTTAGACACCTACATATCATGTTGGAGCACCACCACCCTGCCCCCACACAGCTTATCCTCCACAGAGGGCAGAAGATGGTGGTCAATAGTCACAGCCAGTCCTTGCAGCTGACTGGCCTGGGTAAATCCCTCCCATTGACCTGCCAACAGCAATTGAGGCTCAACTACAGGAGGAGGCTGTACTCAGCCCACATGAAGGGTGCACCTTGAGTACCTAGCTGGGGTTGTATGGGAGGCTGTGCCACTGGATCCTATAGAACACTTACTACATTAGGCCATGCTACCAAGGCATGGAGTCATAGCAGTTTTATCTATTATACAGAAACAAACACAGGGAGGCAGCCAAATGAGGAGACAAAGAAACACGGCCTAAATGAAAGGGCAGATCAAAACTCCTGAAAAAGAAATAAACAAAATGGAGATAAGCAGTCTGTCTGATGCAGAGTTCAAAACACTGGTTATAAGGATGTTCAAGGAACTTAGTGAGGACCTCAACAGCATAAAAAAGATCCAGTTAGAAACAAAGGATACACTAATTGAAATAAAGAACAATTTACAGGGAAACAATAGTAGAGTGGATGAAGCTGAGAATCAAATCAGTGATTTGGAACATAAGGGAACAACAAGGTAAAAACAACCAATAGAACAACCAGAAGAAAAAAGAATACAAAAAAATGAGGATAGTAAACAGCCTTTGGGAGAACTTCAAACATTCCAGCATTCACATCATAGGGGTGCCAGCAGGAGATGAGAAAGAGCAAGAAATTGGAAATCTATCTGAAAAAATAATGAAAAAAGTGCCCTAATTTGGCGAAGGAAATGGACATGCAAGTCCAGGAAGCACAGAGAGTTCCAACTAAAATGGATGCAAAGAGGCCCACTCCAAGACACATCATAATTAAAATGCCAAAGGTTAAAGATAAAGAGGGAATCTTAAAAGAAGCAGGAGAAAAGCAGTTAGTTATCTACAGGGGAATTCCCATAAGACTGTTAGCTAATTTCTCAAAAGAAACTTTACAGGCTAGAAGGGATTAGTATATTCAAAATTGTGGACAGCCGGAACCTATAGCCAAGATCGTTCTACACAGCAAAGATATCTTTTAGAATCAAAGGACAGATAAAGACCTTCCCAGACAAGAAAAAAAACTAAAGGAGTTCATCATAACCAAACTATTATTTTTTGAAATGTTAAAGGGACTTATTTAAGAAAAGATCAAAACTATGAACAATAAAATGGCAATAAATACATATCTATGAACAATTGAATCTGAAAAACAAACTAAGCAAACAAGAAGAATAGATACAGAAGCATGGACATAGAGAGCATTTTGATGGTTGCCATTGGGGAATGGGTGAAGAGATGAGGGGATTAAATAGTACAAATAGGTAGTTACAGAATAGTCACGGGGATGTAAAGTATAGCACAGAAAATGGAGTAGCCTAAGAACTTATACTCATGACCCATGGACATGAACAATGGTGTGGGGATTGCCTGAGGGAGTGGGGGTGCTGGATTGAGGGGGGTAAAAGGGAAAAAACTGGAACAATTGTAATAACATTATCAATAAAATATAATAAAAATAAATGAATATATAAATAAATAAATAGAAACTACTTTGGATATACACTTTTTTAATTCCAAAATGGCCCTGCATTCTCCTCCATGAAAAGCAGATGCATGGACACTTCCTTATCTTAATTAAATTTATTGGGATGACATTGATTAATAAGGTTATATAGATTTCAAGTGAACAGCTCTATAATACATGAGTTAGTAAAGGCTTAAAGGGGCCAAGTATATGGTGATGGAAGATGATTTTATTTTGGGTGGTGAGCACACAATGAAAATTTCACATTTTACATTTATTCTTTGTTGGAATTATTCATGTGCAAAAATAATCTTAAATGGTTTTTATTGCATAAAGCTGAGGACCAGCTTCTTTTTCTTCTTATTCTGCTGTCCAAGTGTTAGAAACAGATGAACAGATATTCTCTCAACATTCAACCACAAAAATAACTCACCTTTGAGATAAAATCAAACATGAAAATTTAAAGCCCAAATGATAACTTTTCAGCAAATTCCAAGTGAAACAAGTCACAGAGGACAATGACTCCAAAATCTCAGGTATAGGATCCCTCTTGACAAAGAACCTGATGGTCAAGCCTAACTGAGTCATTGTATTGTTTTCACCATGCGCAGTGTGTATGCAGTAAGAAGACAGGTTCCTGTCCTCAAGTTACCAGGGTCCTAATCAGCAATTGAACAATTACTGAAGGCAAATTCAGTTGTGTCTCATTTTTTTAATACATATGTTTTTGAAAAGTTGTATGCAAATGAGTGACTTACTTTCCTGGTCAATCCTATGTGGCAAGTATATTCAAGGGTCTATCTGTGCATGTTGTGCTCAGTTGAAGAATGCTCTAGATACCAATTGTGTGTTAAGAATGACAATACTCAAGGTATTCTCTGTGTGTTATGTGCAAATTGAAGGATGATCAACTCATGTGTCCATGAGTTGAAGGATATTGTAATTTTATGTGTCAACTTGACTAAGTCATGGGGTGCCCAGACTTTGTTCAAACATTGTTTTAAGTGTTTCCATGGAGGTGTTTTCAAATAAGATTATCATTTAAATTGGTAAATTAATGCAGATTTACCTCTATAATGTGTCCTCATCCAATCAGTTGAAGCCTGAATAGAACAAAAAGGCTAACCCTCTCCCAAGTAAGAGAGATTTCTCTTGCAGACTACCTTTGGACTTCATCTGCAACATTGGCTTTTCCTGCCTGATGGCCTTCAACCTAGAATACCTGACCTTCCTGCTTATTGCTTTTAAACTTGAACATTAGCTTTACCTGGGTCTCCAACCTGCTGGCCCATCTAGAGATTGGACTTGTTAGCCTCTATAATTATATTAGCCTGTTTCTTATAGTAAATATATCCATGCTACAAGTAAGAAGGATAGAATTTTGGTATTTTTACTGAAAAGGAAATGAACTGTAGAATCTCACTGGTTGATAGGAAAACTAGAAGTAGAAAGAGGGATGAGAGTTTTCTTTTATTTAAAGTGGAAGAATAGCCTCCATATGGAGATGTTCTCCTCTTATAGGCAGAGAAAAAAGTCGAGGCAGAAAAGATAAGCCTGTGTATCTATGAATAGGCCACCAGGCAGGCAAGATTTATCTCCAAACTATGTTAGACACCAAAATCCTTGAGGAAAATACAGATGCCATCAAGAACAGTAGCTTATTATAATATGCCAAAGGTACTTGGTGGAGGAAGGGCAGGATATATGGCTTGCAGAAGTTGCATAAAATTCTGAGTAGCTCTAGGAGTGAAAGGCTTCTCCTCCCTTCTCCATCCCTAACACACTATAAATATTGCTGCAAGCTAGGAGCCTGGCTCCTACCTTTCTTTTTTTTTAATTTTTATCTATCCATCTAGCTATCTAGCTATCTAGATATCTATCATTCATCTTTCTTCTATCTATCTATCTATCTCTCATTCATCTTTCTTCTATCTATCATCTATCTATCTATCTATCATCTATCATCTATCATCTATCAATCTATTTTATTCTCACCCAAGGACATTTTTTTCATTGCTTTTAGGGTGAGAGAAAGGGAGATGGATAAACATAAATGCAAGAGAGAAGCATTGATTTGTTACCTCCAATCAATGTGCCCCAGCCAGGGATGGTGGGTCAAACTCACAGTCTAGATATGTGCCCTGACCAGGAATCAAATGTGCAATCTTTCAGTTATGGGACAACACACCAACCAACTGAGCCACACCAGCCAGAGTCTGTTCTTCTTAGTTTTGGATGGTGTGGCCCTACCATATTCTCATCCTTAATGGCTTGCCAAACTCCCAACTCTGGAGAGTGAATTTCCACCCAGGCAGGGACCAAATTTCACTAGTATCTGTAACCCCAAGACTAAGACTGGTGCCTGGAACACATTAAACTCTCACAGAAATTCACCTGGAAGAAACACCTTGACTATGAAGTCATTTCCTTGCTTACTCAATCATTTATTTATCAAATATTTACCATGAGCCACACTCTGTTCCAGGCACCAATACACAAAGATGAATGAGAGAAGATCCACAAAGCTCAAAAGCTAGTCAGCTAGGGTTATATAAAGGGAGATGAATTGCTGTTTAGGCCATGGCTAGTTTCAAATAAAAATCCAAGCAGTAACTCTCTAATCCACATATTCATTCATTAACAATTCAGCCAAGTGTAATGGGTGCCACCAGGAGCTTACACAACAAGACATGGTGCATGTACTACAAATGTTCACAATCACAGACATGTTCGACATACAGTAGGTACTAATAAATGTATTTATAATGATCAGCGGGTATCCAGAGTAAGAACCAAGAGTCAAAATGAGACATCAAGTGAAGAAACACAGATTTATTAATAAAAGACACATGATTTTCAACAAGAGTAGCCCTTTTCTTTTTTAAGTTATAAAATTCCTAAGTGCAACTTTAAGAAGAAAAAGGGAAAAAGTAGTGCTGCTTCTTGTTGAAGTGTGTGGAGTTTGGGGAATGAGAAGCCCAGAGGACCCCGCTCAGCCTTCCAGTTGGGCCTTGAGTGCCTCTAAGACTCCTGACCCAAATCTGGGCCTCAGAGTGTGAAAATCACTGCTCTCCTTGAGCAAAGAGGAGGAGACATGCTTCTTCACTCTTCTCCAAACCTGTGGCTGATTTGCTTAATAACAGACAAAGCATTGCTTGACCAACCTGTGCTTTGTGTCCACAAGAGGAAAGCAGAGATGCAGAGAGGCCCAGCAATCCTAGGAGGCTAAATAAGTTCCTCAAACTCCCAAAAGAAAGAAGGGGTGGGTGTGGGGAGGCTTCCAGAGGCTTTTTTAACAGCCTGGATTTGACAATTCCAAAGGAGAGGCAGGCTTAGTGACACACAGCCCAATTACTGTGGGCACCAGTGCTCCTCTGGCACAGAGAGAATTTGTTTAGACATTTTGGTCCCAGACACAGAATTTTCAGATAAGAAGGATGACTTAGGAGTCAAGAATATAGTGATTTATTTGAAGGTGGAAAGAAAGATGGAAAAAAAAATGCCTTTGAAAAGATCAACTCTTCTCCAGGGTATGTACACTCAGTCTCCTCAAGCTGAGGAAGGCAGTTTAGTTGTTCTTAACTTTATTGACTTGACAAGGCAAACCAGCTTTGCCAAAGACAACTTCTCTGTGCCTGAGGGTTTTGGTGTCACAGGAGTACACACTGCGGTATAACCCCTCTTTCCCCAGACCTTTCCCCCTGCTTTAGTAACTTGCTGCTCCGCATAATTTCTTTGTTTTTCACATTTTATTTAATAACATGTCCCTCACTCCTGACTTGGGATTTAGGGTTATTGTATTTGTGATGTAACTTTTTAAAAATCACTAAGAATAAAAATCAATAACTAAAATTATGCAATTGCCTCTGGACACAATTCTGTTTTAGATCAAACCATATTTTCCTGGAAACTTTAATTTTTTGCTTTTATTTTTTTAACCATTTTAAAAACTTTTCAATTACAGTTGACATAGATTATATTAGTTTTAGGCGTACACCCTAGTGACTAGACATTACATAACTTATTAAGTAATCATCCCGATAAATCCCGCACCCATCTGACCCCATACATAGTTATTAGAATACAATTGACTATATTTCCTATGCTGTACTTTACATCCCCATGACAATTCTGTACAGCCAATTTGTAATTCTTAATCCCTTCACTTTTTGCATTCAGTTCCCCAAACACCCTCCCATCTGGCAACTGTCAAAATGTCCTTTGTATCTATGAGTATGTTTCTGTTCAGCCTGTTTACTTATTTTGTTTTTTAGATTCAATCATTGATAGTATGCATTTATTTTCATTTTGTTGTTCATATTTTTTATCTTTTTCTTTCTTCATCTTCTTAAAAAATATCCTTTATTGTTTCATATAATACTGATTTGGTAGTGATGAACTTCTTTAACTTTCTCTTGTCTGGGGAGCTCTTTATCTGTCTTTTGATTCTAAATGATAGCTTTTCTGGGTAGAGTAATTTTGATTGTAGGTCCTTGCTTTTCATCCTGAATATTTCCTGCCAGTCCTTTCTGGCTTGCAAAGTTTCTGTTGAGAAATCAGCTGACAGTCTTAGGAGAGCTCTCTTGTAGGTAACTAATTTTCTCTTGCTGCTTTCAAGATTCTCTCTTTGTCTTTTAACCTATTGCATTTTAATTATGATGTGTCTTGATGTGGGCCTCTTTGGGTTCTTCTTGTTTGGGACTCTCTGCACTTCCTGGACTTGTGTGTCTATTTCCTTCCTCAGGTTAAGGAAGTTTTCTTTCAATATTTTTTCAAGTAGGTTTCCAATTTTTTGCTCTCCTTTTCTCCTTCTGGCACCCATGTGATGCAAATGTTACTACACTTAAAGTTTCTCCAGAGGCTCCTTAAACTATCCTCACTTTTTTCCTACTCTTTTATCTCTTTTCTGCTCTGATTTTGCATTTTTTGTTTCCTTATATTCCAAATTAGTGATTTGATTCTCAGTTTCATCTACTCTACTGTTGATTCCCTGTAAATTATTCTGCATTTTAGTTAGTGTACCCTTCATTTCTGACTGCTCCTTTTTTATGCTGTTGAGGTTCTCACTAAGCCCTTGAGCATCCTTATAACCAGGGTTTTGAACTCTGCATCTAGTAGATTGCTTGTCTTTACTTTGTTTAGTACTTTTTCTGAAATTGTGTTTGGTTCTTTAATTTGGGACATGTTTCTTTGTGTCCTCATTTTGGCTGCTTCCTTATGTTTGTTACTATGCCTTAGGTAGAGCTGCTATGTCTCTCAGGCTTGGTAGAGTGGCCTAGTGTAATAGACATTCTGTAGGGTCCAGCAGTACAGCCTCCCTGATTATCTAAGCTGGACACTCGAGGTGCACTTCTGCATGTGGGCTGTATACACCCTCCTGCTGTAGTTGAGTTTTGATTGCTCTTGGCACACCAACAAGAGGGATTTAACCCCAGGCTGATCAGCAGCAAAGTCTAGCTGTGACTACCAACCACTGAACTTCAACCATCATGGTGGTCCAGCTATGCAGGGGCTTCCAACCATACATACCTCATACATAGCAGCTTACTTCAGTGAGGTTCTGGTACCCACTGAGTTTGTTCCTTGAGTGTGTTGCTTGTAAAGGTGGTTTTTTTGGTGGTGCTTCAGCATGGTCTGAAGCTGGCCACTGGTTACACTGGCTCTGGGGCCTCCTGGGAGGTGCAGGTCAAGGTCAGCCACTGCCTGTGTTTTGCCTGGGCAACCTGGCATGAACTACAAAGTGATCTGCAAATGGCTGCTATTTATGCTGGGCTTAGAAGTACCCAGATGAGGCCAAATTGTGAACCAAAGCCACTTGTTACTAGGACCAGGCCTGGAAACCAGTAAGCAAGAGGTACAAATGCCAGATGCTGCTTGTTTGAAAGATTTTAGAAAAATCTGAAGATTGAGCCAAGACAGTCATTTGTACAGTAAAGCCACTGGAAACAGCTTGGGTGGGCCTGAAAGTAGGATGGGGCAGGGTCTCAGGGAATCACCAGGGTGGGGCAAACAGTGTGAGCCAGGTTAATGGAGTCTCAGAGAAGGCACCCACCTGCTGGATCTGTGGTTCTCTGGAGGGAAAGCCCATCAAAGGAACAATGGCTTCTGCCAGCACTTATGTTTAGGAGAAAGCTATCCCCCACAGCTCTTGCTCTGATGCCAGATAATTCAGTGCCTCCCACTATGCCTCTGATGTTTTTCAAGCTGCTGCCCCAGCATTGGAAATCACATGGAGTGAGTCCAAGTAAGTCTGTGCATGAGCCACTTGAGGGGAACTTCCTGGGACTCAAGAATCACTCTATCTCCCTCATCTTCAATCCCTGCTGATTTTTACAGCCAAATTATGATGACTGCTCTTCATGGCACTGGAACCCTGGCCTGAGTGGGGGAGAGCTGGTATGGGGCTGGGACTCCATGTTCCTCAGGGGGAACCTCTGCAGCTGAAATAGTCCTCCTAATCTTTATCTGCCATGTGTGGAACCAGACTGTTTTGCATCTCTGTCCCTCCTACCTCTTTACGTGGCTTCTTCTTTAATTCCCTAGTTGTAGAGCTCTGATTCAGCCAGATTTCAGGCAGTTCTAAATGATGGTTGTTCTGTAGTTTAGTTGTAATTTTGATGTGGTTGTGGGAGGAGGTGAGTATTATGTTTACCTATGCTACCATCTTAACCAGTCTAATTTTTTGCTTTTAATCCATAAAAAAATCTTCTAAAAATTTTGAAGTTTACAGAAATTATTTTTAAAAAGGCATTTCTTCAAACCAAGGTCATTGAATATACACTAATAGTTCTTAATCCTCCAGCTTCATTCTCCCAGGTTCATTTTCCTTGCTAAGGGGTCAGTAAGGACTTAATTCAGCATTCCACTTATTTTTATAAGTGAAGCTTTATTTTCACTTGTTTATGTATTGTTTATGGTTACTTTCACACTGCAATGAGTAGATGCAGTAACAACAGAGACTGCCTTGCCCTCAAAGTGTAAAATATTTACTATCTGGCATACCCAAATACCTCTAGACATCTCAACTCAGATGCTTCGTAGCCTCCTCTAAATCGACATGTTCAAAATTCAAATCATTTCCTTCTCTCAAATCTTTGCCTTCCACAGGGCTTCCTGCTTCACTAAATGCCATTACCATCCAGCCAGTTGCCCACATATAAAGACTGAAAGTTTGGTCTTTCTCCCTCCCTTTTTCTCTCATTCTCAATACAATAAACCACTAAGTTCTGACCAAGTCATACCCCATCCTAAAGATAGAATGATCTTTCTAAAACATAAATATGACTATGTCACCCCACACACACTTAAAATATTTTAATGGATTTTCATTCTTATTGGCCATAAAGGCATTTCAGTATTCTCAACCTAGCTTATTTGGAGGGTCTTGGCCACCATTTTTGTTGTTGTTTTTGTTGTTAATTTTGTTTTGTATTTTTAAGAATTTTTCTATGCTAATAAATGCTTAGATTTAAGCTAACTCAATGTGTTTTTTACTTTACATATAAGTACTGTTTGTAAATTTTTCAGTTATATATCATGCATGTGTATGTATGTGTGTTTGTATACTGAATTGTAGTATAAAATATAATGATTGCTTGGGTCATGATGTTTGAAGCACTCCATCTATGTGGTTATGTTACAGCATAACCTACCCACTACATACAGGCTACAGAGAGACGATACACTAATGACTTCCTGTACCATATTTTGGGTCAATTTGGATGAAAATGGGTACCTAAAACTCCACTCCCATGGTCAGAATAATTAAGAAAAAAGCACCAGCTAAAAGAAGATAATGAAATGTCCCCATATCAAAGAGTAGAAAGAGGTTCTGAGGCAGAAAGGCAGAACATGGGCAGGGAGACACCAGCAAATTAGCCATCTTGGGTTTGGCCAACTCTCCAGTGGCTGCGAGTTCTTAGGGAGAATCCTAGAGTGTACATAGGAGAGATCATGTTGAGAGTTCTACCAGATGTTTGGGAATCTGGAACAAAAGAATTCTTATGGTGTAAATGATCATCATAGAATTGAAGAGCATTCCATTTCTGGTTAATTATCCTCATTCTGCAACTTGGTTCTAAGCAGGGAATAAATGGGTAAAATAATACACTTCAGAACTTGAAGATACTTTACCTAGGAGAGTGAAATTACAGCAAATAAGTAAGTCATGGATAAGGCCAGTATATAGAAATGAACTCCTTAGGTAGTGTCAGTAAGTAAGAACTGGGAAGATATGAGCTTACTCCTGTCCCTATGCTGTGGCCCTTGCTTAAGTAATGGATTATAGAAAATGAGTATTTGGGGATTTTAAAGAAGTAGAGGCTGTCTTCTGGGAGCCCTAGGTTTTATTTACTCCCAGGCATGATTTTATACACAAACAAAACTGTCCATCAATCCACGATAATCTGGATCACACATGGCCAATGGAAAAAATTGAATGCCTAAGAAATGGATCACAGTGGCAACTATAACTGGTAAGAAAAGCAGACATTCAAGTCACCAAGGCAAGGCAATGTGTACCTGTTTCATGCTCTGACTGGTAATCTAGAAAACCATTGGAAGCTTTTAAAATCAGCTTGTTCTCAGAGAAGGGGATTGAGTTGCAGGATTTGATATTTTGTTTGATCAGGTTTGGGTGGCCTTCAGTGTCTCTTAGTAAGGAATTAACCAACCAG
The DNA here is from genome assembly GCF_021234165.1 of Pteronotus mesoamericanus. Lineage (NCBI taxonomy): Eukaryota > Metazoa > Chordata > Mammalia > Chiroptera > Mormoopidae > Pteronotus > Pteronotus mesoamericanus. The sequence continues at coordinate 23,379,216 of NW_026555245.1, read as the reverse complement.
AGGTAACAGATGGAGACATCTGAGCGCTAGCACCATGATATTCTGTATTCATTTCCCCACCATTGGCTATTCTCTGACTTTGCTTTTAAGTATTGTCCTTCTTTCTTGCTCTCCACTCTCTTCTTCACTGGTGGAATTATTTATAACAAAGAGCTTCCGAAAGCATAAATATTTTATACATAATTTCAAGAGAATTTTTAACAGATGTCCATTATTATATTCCAAAGTGACCATTGACATAGTAGTTTGAAACAAGTGCACAGAATCATAACCACACCACACTGTTACTGCATGTTCATCTTCCTAGAAAGAGCAAATCTATTTTCTAGTCAAAACTATTTCATGTTTTTGCTATTTAAATAATGACTTTGTAAGATTTTTTTTTAATTGTCTCTGAGAAATCTGGCTGGAGATAGGAAAATTATTACTATTTTTAATAAGCTCTGTGTATTATATGATACATTGTAATATATATCTATTACTTTATTATGAGCCTGTTTGTACTATTTGATATATTACCATATGCATTTAAAAGATTTCCATTTTATCTTAATTCAACTAAGTGAAACTCATTTAACTAGATTTTTCCTCCTCAGTAACTAAGAGGCATATGCTAATATAGCAAACTGTTCAATAAAAATTTCCATATAACTGAAGTCCAGAATCTCATAAACAACTGGCAATCTCAACAATTATTGCTAAGTTACTGTATAGTGGTTTTGAAAATTTTACATTGATTTTTCTGAAGAAACTCAAGTGGTCTTCCATATTACATTTTGGTGATTCACATTTCACATATATCCCCTTTGGAAAATTACCTATACTTCACCATTGCTTGACTTTAATATACTCATTTAAAGATTTTTCCCATGACCCTTCCATAAACTCAGAGCACATCAACATATCAACGTTTTGCCTTACCATCGTAGGTATGCCACCTAGTAGTGAAACCAGTAGCAGCAGGTATACAGGTCAAAAGATAATCCTGAGGGAATCCAATAGTAGTGCCATCCGAGTCACCCTTCAGTGTCTAGGAATCCAATACTTGATAAAAATGATGAAAAATGATGAAAGATGCAAGTAATCAACTAATGGACCAGTGCCAGGAAAACCAACATCTACTTATTTTTTTTAAATGCTTTTCTGAAAAAAACTTAAATACCAAAGGTAACAATCATGCAAATTATGCAATCCATCATGAAATTTTACTCCTCAAAAATAGTAATTTGATTGATGATGCTCCAAGGAAAAGCTATGAACAAAACTCTCTATAGTGTAGAGGCCTGGGGCTTCAGAGTGTAAACACAATCACAGGACTACAGTCTTTTTAAGTGGTTTTCAAGAAATACTTTTACTGTTTTTTTTTAAATCTTACCCAGCACCAATCCATTTTTAAATGAATTTGTACTCATTCATTCATTTACCAACTATATTTTGAGAAACTGCTATGTGACAAGCATTCCTCTGGGAGCTAGATAAAACAGGAAACAAGGCAACTAAGAGTTTTTCTCTCTTTTTTAATTAATATATTTAATTAAATATATTTTAAAATAATTTTAGATGGTGATAAATGCTGTGAAAAAAACAAAAGCTGGATGTAATAGGATAGAGAACAATGGTGAGTGTGGAGAAGACTCTAAATTTTAGATCGGGTGATCAGGAAAAGCATTTGAGGACTCGATCTTTGAGCTGTCACCGGAATGTTGAGAAAGAGCAGCAAATGTGATGAGATAGGGAACAGAAATTTCAGGCAAAGGGACAGTACATGTGAATGCTCTAAAGTTAGACTGAATATTACATGACTGGAAAATAGCAGGAAGGCCATCATTATGGTTAAAAATTATCAAGAGAGGAGAGGATAACAAAAAGAAGTCAGAGTGAGTGAAATTGGAGGCAAGAAGCAATGATAAGGAATGGTATTTATATTAAGGATAAAATAAAGCCAAGAAAGCAAAGTTTGAGTAAGGGCATGGTATGATCTAATACATATTTTATGAAAAATTACTTTGGCTATTCTGTAAAGATCAGACTGAGGAAGCCAACCTCGGAAACAGGGACACCAGTAAGGAGCTTATTGAAGTTGAACAAGTAAGAGATATTTATGGCTGCAAATGGGATGATAGCAGAGGAAGTGAGAAGAGTCAGTTTCCAGATGTATTTTTAGGATAGAGCCAACATACCTTGCTGACAGATTAGGTTTGGTAGAGGAGAAAGGAAAGAAGCCAAGGCTTACATCAAGGATTTGAGCCATTGCTGATGGATTGCTGAGAGACAAATATATTATTTAATGGGGAGCTAAGTATCAAGAGTTCTGTTTGGCCATGCAAAGTTTGAAGGACTTGTTAGAAATACTTCAAGTAATTACTATAAGCCTGGACTTCTTTTCAGCAGTTAAGTTTGTACCACAACCAAAGACTATTAAGAAAACGGTTTTAATTTCTTTAGATTGCTTCTACAGTACAGCTTTATTAAGGAACCCTAGATTGCATGGAATTGTAGAAGCATAATTCCATTCCATCAAGCTATGTACTGGGCTGGTGCCTCTATAATAATAGTGAACAGAAAAGCTAACTCTATTGCAAGAGACAGCAAAAGTCAAATAATCACACAACTATACAACTAAAGTCTGTTATATGTAGGGGAAATATATCTCATCTGGAGTACTGAGAGAGGTGCCCAAAAGTGACAGAGCTGAATCAAAGTATGAGTCACAGTATAAAAACTAAAGGGAGAGAAGCAGAATAGCTTTGCGATGAGAGCAGTCAGTTACTCCAAGGAACATTGTGGAAACTGAAAAAGATTGATATGGCTGCACCCTAGAAAGAAAGGGAAGAGGAGATGGGAAATAAGCAGAAGTAGACAAAGATCATAGTATACATGGCCATAATAAAAAGATTAGGCATTTTCCTAAGAGGAGTGGGAAGCAGGAAACAACAAGATCAAATCTTGCTTTTGAGAGAGTATTCTTGTTCTTCAGATCTATTACAAGAAGTAGAATTGCTAGGTCATAAGAGAGTTCCATTTTTAATTTTCTTGAGGAAACTCCATACTGCTTTCCACAATGGCTTCATCAACCAGCACTCCCACCAACAGTGCACAAGGGTTCACTTTTCCCCACATCCTCACCGACACTTGTGATTTGTGGATTTATTGATGATAGCCACTCTGACAGGTATGAGGTGATATCTCATTGCAGTTTTAATTTGCATTTCTCTGATTAGTGACATTGAGCATCTTATCAAATGTCTTTTGGCCATTTGTATGTCCCTTTTGGAGAAGTGCCTATTCAAGTCCTTTGCTCATTTTTTAATTGAATTGTTTTGCTTTCTTTGGTGTTGAGTTGTTTGAGTTCTTTGGATATCAACCTATTATCAGATGTATCATCACTGGTGAATATGTTTCCCATTCAGTGAGTTTTCTTTCCTTTTCTTTCTTTTTTTTTTTATAGCTTCCTTTGCTGTGCAAACATTTTTTAGTTTGATTAGTCCCTTTTATTTTTTATTTAGTTTCTCTTGCCCAAGGAGCAAAAAATATCAGAAAAAAATATTGAAATGAGAAATGTCTGAGATCATACTGCCTATGTTTTCTTCTAGGATTTTTATAGTTTAAATACATTTAAGTCTTTAATCCTTTTTTCAGTTTATTCTCATGTATAATGTGACAAAATAGTGTAGTTTTTTTTTTTGCACATATATGTCCAATTTTCACAACACCATTTATTAAATAGACTGTCCTTGCTCCATTGTATGTTCTTACATTTTTTGTTCAATATTAACTGACTATAAGGGCATGTTTTTATTTCTGGGCTGTCTATTCAGTTCCATTGATTTATATGTCTGTTTTTATGCAAGTACCATAATATTTTTATTACTATGGACTTGTAGTATGGTGTGATATCAGGTAGTGTAATACCTCCAACATTCAATAAGACAGGGAACACTGGAGGAGGACTATATTTAGGAAGGACCCTTGATGATGGTCTGGTCTTAGTTTAAGAAATGGGAGGCAGTGAGTGCTTCTCTTCCACATGGTAGACATTGATTATTAACCACATGAAGCATTCTTTCCTACTGAACGTTAGAGTCCTCTTTGCTACCATCCCAGGTCAGGTATTTACCTTTTACTTAGAAGGTAAATAATATTCACCTTTTATTTAGAAGGTAAATAAATTAAGACCCAATTTTTAAAAAGTACAGTTTTACAGAAAAAAGTATTTTAAACAAAAGCATCCCCTTAAATTATTTTTTAATTTAAAATTTTAATTAAAACATTTAATCTTAATTCTATATATCTGCATTATGCTATACTGTTTTTTAATATCTATAATCTAAGAAACTTACCTGAATTCACATCCAGGAGAGCACTGGAAAACAATGATAAATCAACAGTAAATGTAAAAGAATTGCTTGAGCATGTATAAATATCAATCAAGGGATGTCAACGAACAGTCCCATGTTCCCATGTGATGTCCTTAGATCTCTTTTGATGGGTGTTACTGCTGGAAAAAAATTGAGAGATCATCTAGTCCATAACTGAAAAAATGAGAATTCAGCTTCAGAGAGGTGAACCTTCCAGTTTAGGATCACAAAGCCTGTCAGTGACAGAGGCCAGGCAGAAACCACTGCCTCCTGGTTTCCAGATCATCACCCTTTCCTGTGGACTGCATTACCTCCACAAACACATAGACACAAATACACCCTCTAACCCTAACTGAAGGACAAATATTAAAAACTCAGGAGCAGTCAACTAAACAGGGTGTAGGTACCATCAATCATTGTTTGAAATTCCCTAAACAACACTCTTTTAACAAAAGGCCTTCCTGACCCTTCCTATTACCCTACCAATATGCTCATCTAACCCCTGTCCTCTAACCTATCCAGAGTGTGATAGGATGTATACCTTGATCTTCCTGTCAGCTTGTAAGTGGAGTGGAGGAATACAACAAAAGGATGGGTCACGATAACACTTCTTTTAAAAAAAATTAAATATTCATGTATTCAAACTCACAAAGAGAGAAATTAAGGGAAATTACTCATATAAACCAGACTTTCTTATAGGTTTGCTTTTAATAGCATTCTCCATTAGAACTTTCTAAATATTTATAGATTATTAAGTATTTGACACGAAGACTGGGGATAAAAAGAGAGAGACTTAAAATGAGAGTGTTAAAATATTCAACTAACTGATGTAGAGGAATTTTTTAAAAATAAAAACTACTTAAATTACATTGTCAGAAAACAGGAAATGTCATCTTAAGCAACAGAATAATCTTGTATAAGCTGAAAATACTGGGTCCTCGGGAGAGAAGGGGATAGAAAGCAGGCTGCCTGATCCTTGCTTTATGTCCACGTCTAATTCAATGGGTTTAAATGTAAACAATGCTTTGAAGGAGCTCTGGAATACATGTTCTAGGAAATTACTAAAATAGTTTCTTTTTCACCTTAGGAATAGTTTGTTTCTTTTGTCTTAACTGCTTCAAAATTAGAAGATAATGTTGTTTGAAATACCAGTTATATTTGATTCAGAGATGTGCTGATTTGGTGATTTCTTTTATTAAGATTCCCTCCAAAGGGTAACATATATTCATTCTCAGAACCTCAAACTCTAAAACACTTCTACTCCTACTCAGAAGCATACCTGGTCTTAAAATTACACACCTCTGCTTTTGGCTTTGTTGATCTTACACAGCTTTTGGCCACTAGCAATCAAATTTCATTTATAATAGACTTTAGGAAGTTTTCCAATAAGAAAGTAAGGAGGAAATAATCTAACTTTGGCTTTTTGATGCATGTTTTATCTGATGGTTCCCAAATGTTTCCATGTAATAGAATGCAGCAGCTTTAAGAAATCAGATAGAAAAGATGGATCTTTCTCCAGGAAGAAGCCTGAAAGTTTAGGAATACCTGCAGCCCACACTTTCTTGTGAAATAGTTGTAAAACACTTGGAGGCAAGGAAAGGAAAAGAGGCCTGGAACTCCAAAGGAGAGGAAAGTTGGCTTAAGCGGAAAATAAAATGAAAGTTTGAAATTATTTAATGTTGAAAACATTATGCTCAAGCAAGTCATGGCAACCAAATGCAAAACATAATCCTGAACTACATCCTAGATAGGGATGAGAGAGGAAGAAAGATAAGAGAGAGACACTAAAGGAAGGTGAAAAGAAAGAAAGAGGTAAAGAGGGAGAGAAAATGCAAAGAGGGAAGAAAAAAAAGGAAGAAAGAAGAAAAAAATACTATAAAGAAATTTCGGGGTAATAGTAAAATTTGAATAGCACCATATCCATGTCAAATTCCTTGCACTTGATATATAGTGCAAGTAGATGTCTGTTCTTCAGAGATACATGACATACTCAGTGGCAAAGGGTTAAGATGCCTATAACTTACTCTCAAACAACTTTGAAAATAATAATAATAATGAAATAGATATAAAAAGTGTTAAAGCAAATATAACAACAATATTTTTAAAAAGAAAAAATAAACAATTGATGAATCCCAGTGAAAATTATCTAAGTTTTCATTGCATCATTCTTGCAATACTTCTGTAAGCTAGAATTTGTTCAAAATAAAAAAAAATCATTTAAAAAAACATATAGCACAAAGATATTAAGTAGTTAAATAGTCTTTGTAGTTTAAATATAAATTTAAGGCAGACTAAAAATAAAAATAAAACATATGAATCTCTCTCTCCTCAAAGTATATAAAGTACATAAAAAAGGGTTATATTAATACATTCAAAGATCACATGTATATTGGTTAAAAATACTGACTTAGGAGTAAAACTGTCATGGCACAAATTGTGGCTCAATTGTTACCAGTTACATGATCTTAGGGAACTCATTTAACTACTTCATGCCTTAGTTTCTTCATCTGTAAAATAGGAGCAATAAATTGGTAGAACTGGTGTAAGGACTAAATGGAATAATCTTCGGTAAGTACTTAAATAATACCTGTCTCATGGTAAGCATTCGTAAATATAAAGTATTTTTACTTTAAAATAGAAAGTAAACAAATGATTGTGACTAAAAAAGATGAACAAAAGCTGAAAATCAATTCCAAAGTAAAAAGTAAGACAAAAAGACACACTGCCATGACAACGTTTGTCATATTCATGTGGTAAAACCCCAAGCCTCAAAAGTGAGGTGGGGTCTTTGGGAGCCTATGAGGTTTTGAGGGCAGAGTCCTCATGAATGGCATTAGTGTCCTTATAAAAGAGGTCCCAAAGAGCTTTCTTATTCCCACTGCCATTGTCGGGTAAGGGCAAAAAGACAGCTGTCTTAGAAGTTGGTTCTCACCAGATACTCAGTCTGCCAGTTCTTTGATCTTGGACTTCCCAAGATTCCCTGCAGAAGGAATAAGTATTTATTAATATCCATGCAGTTTATGATATGTTCATTAGCAGCTCAAATAGACTAAGACAGACAAATTTTGGTTAGCATAGATGTAAGAGATATGCTTCAGATTTAGATCTCAGCACCCTGACCACCAAACTTGGTAGAGGATATAGAAAAGTACATAACATTAATTATCAGTAAAGGTATGTATTAGTTAGATTTCTCCAGAGAAACAGAACCAATGAAATATTTATATACAGAGATAAAGAGATTTATTATGATGATGTAAGTTTCATTATATTATTAGATGACATGATCATGGAGACTGAGAAGTTCCAAAATCTGCAGTTCAAGGGTCTAAGCACCAGGAGAACCAATAGTGTAAGTTTCTGTCTGAGTAAGAAGGCAAGAGAGGAATCTTGCTCCAAGACCATCAGGCAGACAGTGATTCCCTCTCACTCAGCCTTTTGTTCCATTCAAGCCTTCAACAGATTAAATGAGGCCCATACACACCAGGGATGTGTATGGATCTGCTTTACTGTCAACCAACTCAAATGTTAATCCCATCCAGAAGCATGCTCGTAGACACACCCAGAATAATGTTGAAGAAAAATATCTGGACACTCCGTGGCCCAGTCAAGTTGGCACATAAAATTAACTGTCACAGGATGATTCCTTACTATTCCTCAAGGAAGGTAAAACTTAACCTAACACTAAATAATAAAAGAATTAATTTAGGAAGCATGGAATATTCTAGAGAAAATATCCTAAGCAAGATTTTTTTAATAGTTATGAATTGGATTTGGCTTTTTAAAAAAAATTATTTTTTGATAAAAGCTAAGGGAGTGCCATTAAAAGAAAACTGAATAAGACGTAATTATGAAAGCAGCTAAGGTAAAAAGAGTTCAACTATGTATTGTTCTGAGAAAAACTGGATCCAACAATAGAACTTGTAGTATCTAGAGCAGCACTTTTCAACCAGTGTGCTACAAGAATTTTTAAAACATTCAATACCTGACTATTTAGTCAGGGACACTGACCTCTTTTCCTTAGATTATTTAAAAAAAAAAAATTACAACAGCCAACATAACAATAGCTGTTCAGTGTGAATGTCCTGTCTTGAACCATATACATGTAGGTCATATAAAAGAGTTGCATCTTATTGGGCACATCACTTAATAAGGTTGCATCTAATTGGCTAATTCTTGGTGCCAGAAATCCTTATATGCAAATAGAGGCATCTTATTTTTTTTTAAGTCACTTTGGAGCAAAAAGCATAAGTAATTACCTTTTTCTGATAACTCAATCAAAATTATACTTGGTTTTTTGTCAGAACAGCAAAAAATATGGCTTTTTTTTGGTGTGCAGCAAAATTTTAGTAATTAGCTTAGTGTGTCATAAGATAAAAAAGATTGAAAATCACAGATGTAGAGGAACAGGTGACTTCCAGAGCCTTTGAATGGTGTTTCATAAATCTCATTTCTCTCATCAAGGCTATGTTAACGAGCCAATGGCAGACAAAGATTGTACTCTCTCCAAGGCCTGAGCAAGCTGTTGATGTTGCAGCTGGATACAGAGTAGAGCAGAGCTGGGACTTGCATTACCCTAAGAGTGAGAATCTCCCTAAATTTTGTGCCCTAGGTGCCTCTTCTGCCTTACCCTAATCCCCATTCTGTGTAAGAAAAGCAAATTGTTCAAGAACAAAAAGCAACATATGTTAGTCCCACCACATTTTATATATGTGACAGTTGTTAGGAGGAGACAAAAAAAAGTCCCTCCTTTCTCCCCACCAAAAAACAATGGAATCTAGAGCTCAGATGGGGATGATCAACAATATCACCTTCTATCAACATTTAATTATTACATTACAGTAACAATTCATTTCCCAGTCAAAGATCAAGCACTCAAATCACTGTACTCTCTAGACAGGAACTCAGGTCTGGCCTTCTGCTTGTGAAGAGGCTGTATCTCCATAAACAATATGGATGTGCATGTACACACTGAACTTGGAATAATATGTTTTAAGCATCAACACTTTTAATGCTGAAATTACAAATCGGTGGGTTCATTTTCAAAGGTAACTTTAAAGTGTAAAAAAAAGAAATCTTACCGCCCTGTAACCACACTTTTCACCTCCAACGCCCTGAAACAGAGGCACTTCGTAGCCACCCTAAATATCATCCTGGCTCATGTATTTCATTCAGGGGCAACATAGTGTTCAATGATTTGAACTACCTGATGAGGCTGATGCTGAGAGTGTAGTTGGAGAAGTGCAGGCTGCTTGGGTCTGTCTCCCCTTTCACAAGGGCTTGCATCCAAGACCCTCAGGCTCTCCAGACATGCTGAAGCAGCACTCGTTGGGAAACAAGTTCTGGTGTGTGGTTTTGTGGTCCTAATGGAAAAAAGAAAAGAAAATCAAGGACCTTTGCAGAAAGTAATTAGGTTTTCACGAATTGGGAAGAAAAAGTATTTTTATGGAAATAGAGCATTTTAAGTCCTCAGTGTGCTCTGGAGTGGGATGTGGTAAAGATGTTATCTTTAATATTTTATATTTATTCCAGATTGCATTAGGCAGAAGTTTAACGGTATCAAGAAATGTGTAATGATCTAGCTTCCTCTTGTTTGCCCTGGGTGGCAGTAAGGAACTATGAATTTAGAGTTACATTTTCAATAGATTAGCTTTTTAGCTAGAAATCATGACTGCATGTGTATGTGTTTGTTTGCTTTCATTTATTCAGATCATTTCTAAATATTGCCACAAATTGAGTCCGCAGCCTCTCTGAAAGGAAGATGGGTTGTGAAACAGCCTCTAACAATTCAGCCCAGCCAGTGTCGGTCATAAAGAGGAGGGAGGAGGAGGGAAATATTCGATTTACCATCTTCCCCCTTGGACAAATGCTGTTTCCGGGGAGGTCCAAATCCTACACTCCAGTGCCAGTCACAATTAGAACAATCTACTCAAATGTCCTTTATGAGCCCGGAACAACTGTTGGAGCTCTCTCGAAATTGCATGGATCAGCAAGTATTTGGAATAAAACAGCTGTGCCTGGTGGTGCCTTTACTCAGTTAACACCGTTAATGGCTCCAACACAGAGAAAATAGGAGCCTAGGAAACACCTTCCTCTGCTCACTTGAAAGCCTCCTCCAGCCCTCAGCCTTGAAGTGGCTCTTCTCTGTCACGGGTTTATCAGAGGCCTGAGTGTCTTGGCGGAACATACAGGGGGTGGATTTGGGAGCTATGGGTATTTTTAAATCCTTTTCCTCTCTATATCCTTTCCTATTCCCTCCCCAGAAAAATCAGAGAAGATTCGAAGCCTTTCATTTAGCAAAAAGGATGGGCAAGGGAAGACATCATAAAATACTGCTGTTCCCTTCTTGTACATTCCTTATATCTCACAGTGGGGCCACCAAGTTCCCCAAAGGCTGAAGGGTTTCAAAAGTCCCAGTCAGCTCAAAACAAAACAAGGCAAAACCAAACACAGAGCAATCTTGGTGCACTTGAAACAGCAGCCACAACCAAGCAAGGAAATCAACAATCCAAGAACAACAACAGGGGGCAAGGGAGGGACAAGGAGGCTGGGGGAGGCCAGGGCTTCTGTTCTAGGAACATTTTTGAACAGCTTCTTTGTACATGAGGTCTGTCCAGAAAGTATCCAGCTATATACTATGAAAAAGAGACATTTATTAAAGAAGATACAAGAAACATTGCACATAGGACAATGATGCCCCACACCCCTGCCCACTTCAAAGTAAGTATCTTGGGACCTCACACAATTCTCCCAGTCACCATCAGCTGCCCTGGCGTTATTTTCCTGAATCTCATTAATGGTCTGAAATCCCTTCCCTTTCAAAGGTGATTTTAGTTTTGGGAAAAGCCAGAAGTTTCCAGGCACCAAATCTGGGCTGCAGGGGGGCTGAGTCACCTGGGTGATTTGATGTTTTGCCCAAAAAACTTTGTATAAGACATGATGCATGAGTAGGTGCATTGTTGTGATGAAGCTGCCAATCACCAACTGCCTGTAGTTGCAGCCTTCTGAATCATATGAATGGTTTCCACAGAGGAATGTTCAAGCTTAACACAAAATTGAATGCAGATTCGTTGCTCTACTTGCTCAGTCATTTTGAATGCGATGGCCACATAGTACATATGCTCACTCAATGGCATTTACTGCCCCCAACTGACTAGTACAGTGAAGTTGTCATTGTTCACATATGCATAGTCCAGTCCACTCTCCTTGGCTGCCTGGTTACAACGATGTCGCACAAACTGTTCTCGTTATATTAACAATGACTGGATTTTTTCCAGACAGACCTCATACCACTCATTCTCAATGATAAAAACACTATCTGCAATAAAAGGCATTCTCCCTGGGCTTCTGCATGTCAATGAACTCCTGTTCCACATTCTCTGGGCTTAGAAGGAATGGCAAGGACTCTGCAAACATAAGCCGATTCTTCTCAGTAGCTGCTGACAAATGTTTCAGCTATAAGACCTGATTAAGTAGTAATTGCTAACTGGCAACTAAAGCCTTAAAATGACTTCTAGAAACAAACAAACAGGAAAGCAGTAGCTTACCCTCCTCCCTGAGCCAGGCTGGTCTCCTAGGAGCACGCTGCAACCTGGCCCCAGCTGCTGACCGTCTCCTTTTCATGACCTTTGGGACAGGCCTCAGTGAACTGACAGGAGAATTTGGTGAACGTGCCTCTAGTTCTGTCATTCCTACAAGGGCAACAAGGACCCAAGAAGCACTAATCCCCCAAGCAAAGACATTTGGACAGCTGTCTGTCAATTTATGTGGAAACATGCCACTAAAGGGGATAAAATGGCAACGTATAAAAAGAAAGAGATAGAAGTAGGCATCATCTTTTCTTCCTCTCACCAACTGTATTTTTAGTAAAAATCACCAGCTACCCACTCACATTCAAATACATTAACCTTGAAATCTGTGGCCTTGTGCTTTCCCTTGAAGTTAAAATGAAATGTGTTTAATTTAAGGCAGAGTGTATTTGTGCCCTATTCTCTTTCCATATACTAGTTTCTCTTTTCTGCCTCCTTTTCTCCAACTTATTTCTGGTACAATTTGCTTAGAAAGGACAAGCACAGCCTCTAAAGTATTCTCAAGTCAGGAACTGTTCGTTTGCAAGATCTAAAACCACTCGTGAGACACAGACCTACAAGACTTAGTGGTTGTTTGTTTGTTTGTTTGTTCTAAGTGAATAAAGATGCATAAAATGACTAAAGAATTAAAAAGTGGCCGAGGAAAGTGAGCATATCATTATACTCAGTATAAAGCAAGCTTAATTAATCAGCATCCCAAATCTGTCCACTCCTCCCTGGGTTTTCCATCTCTGCAAGTGGATCCATCACTTGCTCAGCTGCTCAAGTTGTAACCCTGCTAGTCACATTAGTTATATACTTCACCCCTTTACATCGAGTTATTTACTAGAATAGATTCTACCTCTTAAATGTTTCAACCGTGTTCTTTCAGTATTCTCTCCACAGCGGAGCAGACTGTAATATTTGCGTATCAGGTAGTGTTAACAAGTGTCATTTATAGCTCCGTTGAAGTTATTGAGCACTGACTATGCATGTCCTCAGTGTACGCAGGTATCTTCATCAGTTTGGGCTGCTGTAACAGAATAATGGTTAGTTTAAACAACAAATGTCTATTTCTCACAGTTCCAAAGGCTGGAAGTACAAGATCAGAAGGTCAGCATGGCTAGGTTCTGAGTGAAAGTCCTCTTCCTGATTTACAGTCTTTTCTTTGCTAACATGACAGAAATAGTAAGAGAATGAGAGACAGACAGACAGACAGAGACAGAGAGAGACAGAGATGACTAGCTACCCCTCTCCCTTCTAATAAAGGTACTAATTCCATCATGGGGTCTCCTCCCTGATAACCTAAGACCCTATGTCCAAATTACCATCACAATAGGGCTTGGACATATGAACTGGATGGGGGGTAGGAAACACAACTATTCAGTCCATACCAATGGGAAACGACAAAAATGGTAGATAGCGCCTTTATCTTGTCAAAGCCTATGTTACTTGCTAGCCCTGCCATATAAAGTACCACAGACTGACTTAACAGAAACTTATTTTCTCACAGTTTTGGAGGCTACTAGTTCAACTTCAAGGTGTTGACAGGGTTGGTTTGTTCTGAGATCTCTCTCCTTGTCCTCCAGGCGGCCATCTTTTCCCTATGTCTTTATATGATCTTCCCTCTGTGTCCTAATTCTTCTTCTTGTAAGGACACTAGACATATTGTATCAAGGCCCAACCCAATGACCTCCTTTTAACCTACTTATCCCTTTAAAGGCCTTACCTCCGAATATACTCTGAGGTATTGGAGGTTAGAACTTCAACATAGAAATTTAAGATGGACATAATTCAGCCCATAACAAAGCCCTTTCATATTTTTTATCTTTTATTTTTGTTTTTATGAGTCTTCAAGATAATTTCTGAGAATGAGGGCAAGTATGAACATTGGACTGATGAGAAAACTGAACCTCAGAGAAATTGAGTAATTCCCCAAAGTCATCAGGGTGTTGCCAGTAAGACCCCCGACCTGAGTTTTCCCTTTCCTCAAACAATGTCATCTCTCTCCATAGCAGACAAAAAATGCTGTTGCCATGATTACCCCATAACCCATACAATTGCCTACATTATACTCTAGTTTTCACTTCAAATGTCTTCTAAGCACCCCTATTATTTTTCTTATTAAATGATAATTCTTTGGCTTTCTTCAATCTTCTTTTATTAATTTCATTTTTTTTCCTTTTAATGTACATGGACCGTTCCCATTCTCATATCAAATTTCAAATGGAGCATAAAGTCAGCATTATTTTATCTGTTGTTCTGCTTCTGTGGTATTATTGTTGGGGTAGCAGCTTATTATCATTGTGTGTTACTGACCAAGAAAGCCTACATCTTACATGTTTAATAACTTATGGTCTAGCCCCCATTAATCCTCCCAGATCCAGGAGGAGGAGAAGGTGGCATGTATTATGATTCCCACTTCTGGAATGAAAAAACAAATACAGAAACTTTAGCTAATTTATCTGATGACACCCAGCCAAGATGTCAGTCTGTTTGGAAGCATAGTATTTGTATCATTGGTATTTTACAATAGCCTACATTTCTTTAATTGCTTTCTCATTTTGTACAGGAGCCTGTAGGTAAAATTGACAATGTTTGGAACAGAGGGAGGCTGGCTAGTATTTGTATAGTTGGGATGGACAGACATTTAGAAGATATATGTAAAAAACTCAACCAAAACTTAATGTAATAAGGATTATCAATTATTGTGTACTTGTCTGAGTCAGGCATTGTACTCAACTCTTTATATTCTTTCTCAGTAATCCTTATAATCCTCTGACAAGGCAGTTTACTATTGTTCAGTGTACAATTCTTATACTAGAATATAAGCTTTCTGAAGGAAAGGACTATTTGGTTTTCTTTATCACTTTAGTTATCCCTCTGCTCTAGATCACTGTCAGTTTCACCTTCAGGCTTCTGTACAAAACTAGACACAGAAACATAGGCTACTGTAGAATACTACTAATAAAATTACTGTGCTGCCCCCAAATAAACTGATACCTAGCCTTAAATAAACTACCTTAGAAAAAGCCTGCACCTAGCAATGCCTATTTGTCTATGGTATGAACAAATGAATGAATGCCTACTTTGTACAGGTGGAAAAACAATAAGACATCAGCCCCGCCAAAAAGTAGTTCACTTCTTTAGGAGATATGAGTGATTATTGCTCATGGGTTCAAAGGCAAAGTAAAGATTTAACTTAACATGTTCTAATTTCTAGTTTAATTATCTATCTCATTCCTAATGCCCACATTTTAAACATTACCATATGGGTAAAAAAGCAAGCTTACAATATTATTAAGAAAGATTCAGGAACCTGATTCTTAGAGAAAGTTGATTTTGGCTGAATTCTACGCTAGAAAGAGGCAACCTAGTCATTAAATCTGATTTCTGTTCATCTAAGAAATAGTCTTTTCCAAAGTAAGAACTAATCATTGATCCATGTACAATTAGTCCTACACCAGGAATCCTGGAGACAATTTGAGAGCCTCAAAAACATTTGCAAAACTTTCAATTTCAATCTAGAACATCTCAGAAAGAAAAACATCATGACAGGGACAAAATCTACCACAAGCATGCTATTCTTTTGAGACATGATGATAGTGGATTACTGCTTGGTAATTATAACAAGGAAGAAGAATTTAAAATCTCCTATGTGCACAAGGAATACACATTGAAAGATGGAGTAACCGTGTGGAGAAAAAAGTCAAATGTTAAGCTGGAGTTTTCATGCACTTTTTTTCTTCAGCAAGATTTTGTAACTCAGGGTAATATACAAAACTTTTAACAACTGGTCCAGCATGAATAATGAGCAATCAAAATTGAATCTGCCCATGTACAAAACAAGATAAAATAATAGACTGGCCATTTAGCTGCATTTGACTGAATGTCGGATACCTGATAGACCTGCTTCCAGGTCTTCTTACTTGCATTCCCAGGCTTATCTCCTGACTCCCTAGGTGACTTGGTGACATCGGTGAACCCCTCCTGTTGTGATGAGGGAAGACCTCCCCTCTGGGAGTTAGAGGGTCTAAGCTTCAGTCTTAGTTCCATGAGTTCTCATGACTTTAGGAAAATCATTTCATTTGTTCTGTGCTTCACTTGGCTTCTTTGGTAAAACAAAGAGATTGACTGGTGTTTTCCAACAAGAGTATTACGGACATTGGCAGGAAAGCAACAATTGTTTATGGTGGAGATCTGTCCTGCACATAGCCAAATGGTTAACATCCATGGCCTCTGAGCATTAAATGCCAGTGGCGCCCTCCAATCGTGACAATCTAAACTTTCTCATTATTCACACAGTTTTTCATTCTGTGTGAGAAAAATGGAACTAGATGGTCTCTTAGGCCTTTACAGTGTTAACCTTTCAATATTTCTTGCATAAACAGTACAGTTCTACACTAACAAAGTCTGTTTTATACTGGACTATGGGCTTTGATTCTTCTCCACAATGACAAGCTTACTAATGCACCAGGTAGAACCTTTTTAAACAGTTATTAAACATAGATATCAAAGAGACCTTGCCACCTAGGTAAATGAGTACAGTGAAAAAAAAGTCAACAGCCCTATCAAGGTAGCATTCCAAAAATTCAGAAACTTTTTGGAGGTATATTCAGAGGTTTCGCCTCCTAATTATTAGAAACAGATACCTGTCTCACTATTTTAAATAGAATGGGATTTAATACAAGAAATTAAGTACTTTCAAAATTTTAGATGGCATGGAGGAACACATTCTAGGCTGGGCCTCCAGAAATAACTCCTGAAAGGAAATTCAGGAAAGGGTCCATCAGAGGAACTGTTATCCCCACCTCTATTGGAAAGATGGGAAGTAAAAAGGCTGCTTCTAGAACCAAGAACTTCTCTCATTAATGGTGATTTTAGGTTAGAAAACCACTGTCTTATCCCCACTGTCACTACACTGCCTCTTAGCACCCATGAAACTCTTCTTGGCCAATCCCTGGAAAGATAAGGCAGAAAAACCCAACATGACCACCAACAAACATACTTGCCAGCAGAAAACAACTAAAGCACCAGGAATACGATTCCTTCCTCACTTCTCCTTCTGCTATACCTAGAAGAACTGAATTTATATTCAATACTATAGCTACAAGTGAGGTGGGGAAATACAGTTTTTAGCCATCCAATCTCTGCAATGCAAGAAGGCACAATAAAAGTTCCAACCTGCCACCATCCACCACAAAGAGCATGGACCTCTGTTACAATCCGATAAAAGCCATGGACTTACCCCAGGAAAAAAAAATAACACAAAGCTTACATATTAAATTTTATATGTGTTTCTATGGTATCTAAAGATCTCCCAAAACCCATCATGGACCCTAAAAATCCTTACACGAGAGCATTTTCTGAACCTTGATTCAACTGACATTTGGGGCTGGCTAATTCTTTGTTGTGGAGGCCTTTCTGTGTATTGCAAGATCCTTAGCAGCATCTCTGTCCTCTTCCAACAGATGACAGAAGACTGTCCCCTCCATACCCTCACTGCAGTTGTGACAGCCAAAAATGTTGGCCATGGTCATATGTCCCCTTGAAAGCAAAAACCACCCCCAACTGAGCTTTATTTACCTTGAGAATATTAACATAAATATACCTATTATGAAAGGGCAGCTTTGATCAACAGAGTTTCATAGAGAAACTTCATAAATGACAATAGGTAAAACTATTGCAGGAATATAGATATAAACAAGAGTGTGAATGACAGCCTTAAAAGAACATCTGAAAAGGGGGCTTAATATTGTAATTGAACAAGCAGAACATGGAATTTAGACTCAGATGATCTGTGTGGTAGTGTACTTTATGTGTCAACTTGATTGGGTCACAGAGTGGCCAGATATTTGGTTATTCTGGGTGTGTCTATGAGGGTATTTCTGAAAGAGATTAACATTTAAAGAGGTAATTGAGTAAAGCAAACTGCCCTCCCTTTTGTGGTGGGCCTTATCTAATCACTTGCAGACCTGGATAAAACAAAAAGTCTGAGTAATAAGGAACTTCTGCTCCCTGAATAAACTGAGGTATTGGTATTTTCCAGTCCTTAAATTCAGATTGAATCATTGGCTCTTTTGTAGTCTCAAGCCTAAACATACCAGCTTTCAGATGGAAATTTATACCATCAGCTCTCTGGTTTGCAGGTCTTCACACTCAAACTGAAACTACTGGATCTCCAGTTTACTGACAGCAACAGATCTTGCTATTTGTCAGACTGTATAATCATATGAGCCAATTCCATGCAATAAATCAATCTCAAATCAATCTCTCCCCCCCAACACCTCTTTCTCCCTCTCTCCTTCCCCATATATAAAATACACACATATATACTCCTATATCTCCAATTGGTTCTCAGGAGAACCTTAATTTAAGAGTAAGCTTTGTTTTCCAATCTGTGAACAAATCAGTTAACCTCTCTGAACTTCAGTTTCCCCATCAGAAAATGGGGATTATGGCAACACATATGTCACAAGATTACTGTTTGATTGTGGCAATGTAAACTAGCTACTACTCTTTACACATTAATAAGAATTGTGTGTCTTTTAAAGCTGTCCCTCACTTCCTCCTTCTTACTACTGCTACTCTGAATCATTGGTAGGAAGCATCTATGGCTACCTTTCTTGCCTCACCTCAAACAGTGGAATTAAGTTTACTGTGCTCCATTTTGCTGAAGGTTCTTCTTCTGATTCATGTAGAATTTGTATGGAGACTATTTCCATTTGGCATATTCATAAGGATGAATTTAGAAGAATTAAATTCTCAACCCTGAGCAAGTTTTTATCTTCTGGAAAAAGTTTTTGTTTTAGAATTGGAGACTATTAAAAAGAAAACAATTATTGAGGACCCAAAAAAAAGTCATCTCTCTGCCAAACCATAAGCTTTGAAATTGTTTCTATCAATGGAAACAGTCCAAGAATTTGGAAAACAAATCCCAGTGAAAACTGACAAAATCAAGTTAGCAATTTCTGCTTCTAGATTTTTTTAAAAGATACCATAAACTAGGAGATGTAATTTTTTTTTAAATAAAATTCTTATCTTCCAGCAGGAGCCATTATTTTCACAAATCAATGCTTACTGCTAAAAAAGGAATGCTAAATGGATGAACATTGTGATAAAAGCAAAGGCCCCTCCAAACAGATTTTAAAAGGAAATTACAATTCAGTAAATTATCCTTCCTTTCTCATTCTGTTTGCATTTCTATTCTCTACTGTTGCTAATTCCAAAAGCCAGATTTTCACTCTTCTCATTCCGTTCATCTTTGCAATGTGGATAAGGCTTTTTGACATAAAAGACTCTATGTTCTGAGAAAAGAGGTTCCAGCCCCTGGATTTAAAGTCTAATTTGGAACCCTCCTCTGCCAAGTTCATCCACCTCTACAAATACATTGTAAAAGAATATTGAAGGTTATATTAAATCTCAGAATAATCCACAGATGCTCAAATATATCTGGAGGGGCAAGGGTTTTCCCCTAGGTTCAGATTATCCTAAAACAATAATAAAGATTCTTTCTTATTAAAGCAAGCAAGTCAATAAAAATTAATCCCTGTATCTCAAAGAAAGCAACCCTCCAGGGGCTATTTATCAAAAGCGACTCATGGAATTATACTAATTACCATAATCAATTTTACCAATGCAAAATCATAAAGATTGTTTGAAACAGCTTCCCTAACCTATCGCATACATGATGTTACTTAATAGATATTCAAGGAAAAAAATAATAATAGGCACTGATATCAATTACCTTTGAAAAATACTAATCCCCTCTTGAAGGGTCATATTTTATATGGCATATTAAAGAGCCTAAGGACTCTAGACTACCTCTTTCAAAAAAGCATCTCTTAACATGTCAGACTAGAACTCTGCAGAATAAATTTGCATAATTCTAGTATAGGATCTCAACCTACCATATCACCCACCTCCTCCTGGTGCATGCGTGTGTATACACACACATGCAAACACAGGTATCAGAGTAGCTGCTTTTGGAAGCACTCACTTTTCTCTTTCTAGTATAGCCTTCTGAAACTAGCTTCTTTTCACCATCTAAACACATTGATGCTATGTGTATGACCTCAAATTACTGCTCTCTGCTAAGAGGCAACTTATCCAATCAACTAGCTGGAAAATTAAGGGCAAAAATGAAGGCTCTAGAATAAGAATACCTAGATTTAAATCATGGTTTTATGATTTACAAGCTGTGTAATCTTGAGCAAATTGCTTGACCTCACTAAGCCTTAATTTTCTGCTCTTTAAATTGGGCGTGATAATCGTGCATATTTCATTAAGATGACCGTGATGTCTAAGTGAGATGATGCCAGCAGTAACATGGCTGACACGTAGTAAGTGTTGAAGGACACTAAAGAAATAAGCAAATACATATAAAACCATACCAATAAACTTCCATTGATGCATTTCTCCTACTTCACCAATTTTCCTTTTAGATAAGGCTGTTGTATAAACCCTTTGAGGGAAGATTTGTGAACCATGATAACAAGACTGAGCCAGATAATTGAATAAGTCAGCTTTCCATTTTAATCGCTTTAATGTTGTGACTCTGGGCTAGTCACCTACCCTTCTGAACCTCAATATTTTTGAACTTTAATATTTAGCTACCTGGCCCTTCCCCACTCCCCAGCCCCGTCTCACGCCATTCTCCCTTACTGCCCTCTGGGCCAGGCTTAATGGACAACTCCCCAACCCCCAGACAGGGTCAGTTACCCCATATTCTTCCCCTACAATTCACCACACTTTATGGTAACATTATTTGTCTCTCATCCTTACTGTGGTGACTGAGTCTGTTCTCTATTCTCTCCCTGACATTTGTCACAGACTAGAACATACTGGTTGTTTTATGAATATGGCTGGTATGGAGATTTTCAACCGTCTGTCTCACCCCTCCCCCACATTTTGCACAAACCGCATTCATCACCTGCACATTAGTCTTGCACAATCCTAGCAGTGGGAGCCCGGTGCCGTTTGAGAACAAATCTTCCACAAGCCAGCTCAGAATCAGATTTAAACTGATTTAAAGAAAATAAAGAAGCATGCCTTTGGTTATTACAAAGTTAATCCTGCCACAAAGGCATGGGGACTTTTAAGGATTCTGCTTAAAAAAGTACAGTAATTTGCCCATAGTCCCACAACTAGTAAATGGTAGAGCTGGGCTCCAAATCCTAGATTTTGTAACTTTTAAGCAACACCCCTTCAATTTTTACAGGATCATTCTGTCTGATTTAGATATCATGCCAATCAAAAACAGGATACCCAGAAAAAAATCTAAATATAAACACCTTAAGACATATGGGGTACAGCAGTGCCAGCAGATCAATGCCAAGCAGCATCTCTAGATAAGAGGGACTAGTGCTGCGTGTAAGCGGCAATGGCCACCAGAAGGAGTCCTTATCTGGCGCAGGGCTTCTCTGCCCCACTGTGCACTACAGCATGACAGTTTGGAGGATGGGAAAAGCTCCGACTTTGAATCAGTCAGTCCTCAGTTTTAACCATTGATCTGTCACTTTAATGTTGTATTATTGTGGCCTACTCACCTACCCCTCTGAACCTCAGTACTCTATCTACGATGCAGGGAAAATTCTCCCTATTTGCCAGGGACAGCATGAGGAAACAGACTTAACATGTGAAATTGCCCAACACAGCTCTGGAGCCCACTGGACACTCCCTTTGTTACACTTCTCTTTGACCGGTAGTTTCTGACAATAGAGAGCTCTCTTAGGTAATATATTCCTTTCCCAACAGGTAATCTCCCTGCTGACTGACACTATTATAGAAATTAGTTCTGGGTATTGGTATCCCAGGCTTGGGAAGAGGTGAGAGGTTGATAGAGGAAGGGAGTAGTTTCTTTTTTCAGTTTGGCTTTGAACCCATGGACCAGACATAATAGGGAACCTTGTGCAGAGAAAGCACATTAGAATCCCATGTGCTCTGATGTGGGCTAAAGCCAGGCCATGTTGCCTGCAGGGGCCTCCAGACTGTGAAACTCAACCCCCTTCGTCCTCCCGACAAGTATGCTGGTGGCTGTGTGGTCCTGGACAGCTGTCAGTGGAGCATTCATCTGTTTCTGCCCCCCAAGCTCCCAAGGCCAGCCCCAAACCAAACTCCCTGGCAAGGCTCAAATGGAAAGGACATTAATTTGGGCACACAAGTTGGCAATGTGAAGCTTGGTAGGGACCCAAAAAGGGAACAATTGGGAGCCTCTCTTCATCTGATGCTCTCACATCTGAAAGGATATCTTTGCCACAGTAATTCTCCAGAGCAACCTAATACAGACTCTGTAAAGGAATCTGGCTCCACACACAGCATGCCTATTGATTCCATCAGTAATTCTTTAAAAGGTTCAATTAAGGCAAGAAGGAAAGAAAAGCAAACTTGTATCTGAACAATGGGAAAGCCCAGGTCCAAAAAAATGTGAAGCTGGAATTTTTAGCCCTCCTGAAGTGTGATAAGGATTAAAATGTAAGAGAGCCAATCAATTATGTCATTAAGACAACTTATTAAGGGAGAGAGAGAAGAAAAGAAACTCAGGAAATTATTGACAAACGCGAAAAGAGAGGGCATAACAAAAATAGTGTTTTCTCAGTCCTTCAGGAGAACACCCCCAATGTCCATATCTAACTCACTTTTTAAAAAGTTATAGATATCGAATTCCAGACACTGGCTTTCATCATTTTTTTTCCCAAAAATGTGTGCTTCAGTGTTTAGTTTTAAACCCTGTGCTAGAGCTTCAAAAAAAAAAAAAAAAGAAAAGAGAAGAAAAGAAAAGAAAAAAGTGAACAAAAATAGACATAAACTTGCTCTCAGAAAGTTCAAATTCTAATCAGGAAGACAGATATTAATCAAATAATCACTTTCATGAATGTTTGATAACAGATATGTAAGTGTTCTGAATGGAGCGAATTGTGATATGAGGGCAAATTGACCTGCACTGGGTAGGGATGCCATTAAAGCTTCCCTGAGGAAATAACTCATGAGAGGATATCAAAAGTAGGAGTAATGAAGGATATCAGAAGAGGAATGTATGAGAAGGATGTCAGGTAACTCACCAAACAGACAGGAAGCCTGAAGGAATAAGCTCAGAAAACTGTGAGGAATCAAGGGAAATTGACATCAGAAACACTTCTGGACCGGCAGCTACTCCTACTCAATGATGCTGCCACTGAGGCCAGTAATTGAACCTCATTGTCCTTTTGTCTGTCTGTCACTAGCTCCAAATTCAAAGTCTGAGGTGGGAACACCCAGTTTTACAAGCTGACCCACACAATGGGATTCCCCAAAACTAAGAAGGGGTGGAATGATGGACAGCAAATATGAAGCAAAGTCTACCGTTGAGACAGAAAGGAGGAGAGCATTGCTGAGAATAAAAACAAAGTGCACAGCGTCAGCTGTGCCTGAAGCATGGAGAGACTCTGAGCATGGACCGGGCTGGAAATCTAAGCAGAGCCCTGCTTATTCAGGTCTTTGTAGGCCATATAAGGATTTGGGACTTTACCTTGATGAAATAAGCCACTAGTAAATTTATAAGCAGGGTGTAGGCATATCCAATTGTATTTTGCAAAGACAATTCAGAATAGAAAATAGAGGACAGATGATGGGGCCATAGGAGTAGATGGAGATCAACGTAGCAAATGCCATTGTGCACTTTGCAGGTCCCCCCTTCAGGACTGAGGCCCATTCCGCCAGCTACAGCAGTGCTGGCTGTTGATAACTTACAGGTAAGACCCGCTCTGGGAGTAGCTCTTAACTGAAGGGAGCTGCCATAGGGAGACTATGTTCCTCCCTGTGGAGAGCTGGAATCAGATGTCTGATCAATGCTGCTGCAAAGGCTTCCATTTGGCATGGCTCTGAAGGGCTATCTCTAGAGCTCCCTAAGGCATCAGCTGACAACACACTGCAACCACATCTCAGACGAACTTCTTCTCTCCAGTCCTGCTACCCTCACCCCTCTCAGAGTGACCCCCAGAGCCCTCCTCAATAACCCTCTTGAATGCAAATCTCCATCTCAAAATTTACTTCCTGGGGAACTCAACCCCAAGAGGACTATAGGAGCCCAGCAATGAAAATCAGTAGCCTCAACCCTGGTGGTGGTGGAGGAGAGAAGCATGCTGATCGAACTTTTCAAGAACTAAAGGCTCCAGAATAATAATGAGAGAAGAGGTCATTTGCAGAGTCAATGAATGAAACTCACTATTTCCTTCCTAGATGAGGTGTTGTCAACCTCCCTAGTGCTTGAATGAAAGAGAACAATGGCTATTTCTTAGCACCCTGGCCCCCAACACAATCTCAAATCTTATCTCCATTTTAATAACCACTAATGCTTTCACCGCAATCAGCATCCGTTGTAGCTTGTGATGTGCTGGGAGCTGGCTGCCTCCAGAGCTCAGCCTCTTCAGGCTGGAGCAGCTGCTCCAGCTCAGGCTCTCCTGTCTGATCCTTTGTAGCTATGTCACTACATTTCCAAAAGTCAGTTCACTTTATGGCTCCCCCACCGCCCCACCTTTCTTCTCTCGTTTTAAAGCTGCTGCCATCCAATGCAGAGGCTGCCAAGAGGATTGATTCCAAACATGGGGCTTTTAAAAGGTGAGAGATGAGATGATGTCATGGGATCTAAGGTAAAAAGCTCTTTCTTCCCACAGAGTGGTTAAACTAATAAAATTAATTTGCCTGTTTAAAATTTAAAATAAAGACAAGATGTTTCGATTTTTCAATAAAGAAGTTTGGCAGGAACAAAGGGAGTTATTTGCATGCTGATAGTGCTGGTGGGGAGCCAAAGTGCAGACAGATAACACTGTTGCCACGTGGAAGAAACTTGCTTCTCTCCCCTCCCCCGTTGGTTGTGAGGGGAGCTTTGAAATGCCGCCCTCTCTAGGGGAGAAATGGGCAGGGTGGGGTGGGAGCTTGTGAGAGCTCAGGGCACTGAGCAGTTGACTCTGTTGGACCATTAAGGGAAGTAATAAATTCAGAACCATCCTCAAAGGGCATCGCATGGGCCTGGCAGTGACAACCCTCCAGTGACCGCCCTCTCTGTAGCTGAGGCTCAGCTCTCTGCCGTTTCTGACAACCATCGAACAGATGAACTTTGCAAAGCCTCATGAATTCCTGGCAGCTCCCTTGCAGCACCCCCATCTCTTGTTTTCTTTCCCCAACTGACTACAGATGGACTCAGCATTTCCTCCACAGGCGGGAAGGCAGAGCTCAGTCTCAAAGGAGCAGTTCTGTTTTCCCATCCTCTGCTTCTACCTTCCAGCCTCCCCAGGACCCATGGTTGAAAGGGATGGCTTTAGCTCTCCCCTGGAGGATAATGTTGGCATTGATTTTGGATTCAAAGGCACAGAAATTTTAAAAATCCCAGAGATTTGTAAGGACTTTCCACAGGATCTGTTCACCCCCCATGGCCTGAATTCCACCGGAATATAATTAATCCTTGCAAGTTTATAATACATTCTGCTTTATAAAGTGCCCTCACATACATTATTGCATTTGATGCACATATTACTAACCCATGTTAACCGGTGAGAACACTGGTGGTCATGAGTAAGATGAGGAGGATGAAAATATTCTTTTGCAACCTATGCATCAGAAACTGTGTGGAAGCTTTACAACATTACCCGATTGAATCTTCCTTCACAGCAGCCCTAAGAAG
This sequence comes from Pteronotus mesoamericanus, assembly GCF_021234165.1. Classification (NCBI taxonomy): domain Eukaryota; kingdom Metazoa; phylum Chordata; class Mammalia; order Chiroptera; family Mormoopidae; genus Pteronotus; species Pteronotus mesoamericanus. The sequence continues at coordinate 23,353,633 of NW_026555245.1, read as the reverse complement.
TAGATACTTGTAATCCCATTTATACATAAGAAAGGGAGACAGCATATACAGGACCACTTGAACTCACAAAACTGACCTCGGATTTGTACTTCAGCCAGGTTACCTTCAATCCTTCCCCTACACTGGCTAAGGATTTACTTCATTTTCCTGGCAGATGGATAAGTCCATTTGGTCTATTTACTACTCAGTTATCTTTCTAAGCTAAAATGATGTGTAACAAACTCCTACAAACATCTCCCTTTGTGCCCCTGGTTAAAAAAAAAAATCTAAATGCTTTTAAAACACCTGGAAAGAAAAGTTACACTACAGGTCTCATCTTCATGTGGCATCAAAATATGAAATAGAGCCAAAATGGTCATCACCGTCATTGCCCTCTCTATTACCCTACCATTATCATCATCATCATCATTTTCCTCAAATCCTGTCTTTAGAGCTCCCTCAAGCACTTCTTTGTCTTTAGTGGGCATTTTTTAGAACACAAAGCAGATACAGTCCTTGCCTTTGAGCTGCATTTTGTGGTAATGTTCAGTAAGACTTTAGTCTCTAGAGCTGGTTGAAATTAATGAACATTTAGGATAAGTGACTTAGGAAAATTCAATGGTCGAACCAAAGTAATAGGAATCTGTTTACAAGATAATCCTCATAAATAGCGTAAAATGAATATGCTGCTCAAAATAGGAATTAATTAACATATAACTACGATGCACTTTTCTATCCATTAACTAAATATCTCTACAAATGGTTTGTGGAATGGACAATTTATTCTCACCCTTTTGGTTTTCATCACCGTGGTGGGAGTAAGAGGAAGAAAATGCTGGATACATCAGAAAAACAATTACTCAGTCAAGGTTCAAAAAAGTCCCATATGAATGTGAACACAGAATTGGATGTAATCTTTTTTTCCACAGAACCCTTGCCCACCCACCCACCCACCCCCAACACATGTTGTTCACTTTGCAGAATAAGAACCCTTCCAGGAAATGCTGATAATTGTTTGGCATTCTCAGTAAGGCCAGTAGTATCCCCAGCACCTAAAAGAGTTCCTTTCATCTCATGTACTTGTAATAAATATATGTTGACTGAATTAACTAATGATCTAACTCACCTCTTCTAATTCCACTGATAAAAAGCCATCTTGCTTAAGTTATTTCTCTTCACATATTCCAATTTCCACTGCCTTTTTAATTTTTTTCTCAAAAAGGCAACCGTGGCATATGTCATAGGGCAATAGTACATCACTTCTCTTTTTAATCTTCTCATATTATTAGCATTCTGAAAATAGAGACAAATACCTTGTACTTGTTCTACCTCCTCAATACCCAAAGCACTCTACCACCAATGCCACTTATTACTAGTTTTCTCTTCTCCACCCTCCACCCCAGAACGTGAATTGGAAGACCTGGGTACCATGTGCAGCATCTTCATCCACTTGCTCAGGAATGTGTCCATAGTGGGTTCTTAGAACAGGCTGTTCTTTTTTTGAATGGAATCAAATAGTGCTCATTCTCTGAAACCTAAAGGGTTTCTTTATTGGGCATTTGAGCTACAGTCCTGCTACAGAGAGTTTGATTCAACAACTATGAGCTGACCCTTCCCCAAAGTGTGCCCAAGATTCCATCCACCCCATTGTTAGCGAGGCCAGGATGAGCAAGAGCCATGTTTACCATCCGGCCTCTTAGGCTTTAAGAATGTGTTAACTCTGCAAACTGAGTTAATCAAATCCACATCGCAGTATGACTTAGACAAGTTGTGTGAGCAAAGCACAAAAGCAAGACCATACGAGAGGCACTGCGGTTTGGTGGAGAGAAGTGAGGTCTGGAAAACAGGGCAAGCAAACTGATTAGCATCATTTTCCTAAACTTATAGAAAACCTTTAATGTTCTACTTAAGGCCAAAAAGTTCACTCTGGCCAAATTCATTTATTTCCTGGGTTTGGCTTTGTAGCGTGTGTCTGTGTGCACACATGCTGGTGTCTGTGAGGGGCTCTCCTTCCTGCTGCACAGCTCATGTGCGCACGTGTCTGGGACTCATTACATGACTGAAAATCAAAAGCAGCTGAAAATTCATGGGGTAAAAAGGCAGATCTCATTACCAGAAACATTAGAGACAATGCCTATTGGGAGGTAAATTGTACAATAATAAATTCCTAGAATTATTTGGCCTTTAACCCTGCTGACCACTTTATCAGACATACAGTTCTCTGTACTTTTGGCTTCTACTACCCCAACAGCTCTTGGTTTTCTTCTTGTCTTTCAGCTCCCTCCTCCTTCAAATCATAGTCCTCAACCCACCTGAGGATATAGATGTACCCCATGTTCCTGCAGTGCTCTTCTTTTCTAACTACTTAGTTTCATTGAGGGAACCCATCTCTCATTACTTCTCAGGCTGTACTTTCCAAATCGCCATCCCTGATCTTCTCCCGTGTTCCAGACTTATCATGAAAGCCCCAAACCTGTTCTTTTTCCAGTGTTTTTATTACAGTTGATGGCACCAGCATGTACTCAGTTTCCCTGATGGGACCTCAGATCCGTTTTCATTCCTCCTGTGTTCCCAGTCTGTGGTCAAGTAAAACTGACTTATAAACAATGCTTTTGTCTTAAAAAAAAAATGCTCATCATGTGTCAGGTATTTACTGCCTTAAGCTTTACAAAACCTGTCAGAAAGATACTATAACTACAAAAACTACCCCCATTTTATAGATAAGGGAACTTGAGATGCTGAGATGTTTAAGCAAGGTCACTCAGTTCATAAATGGCAGTCATACTTTAAACTCAGGTACAGTGGTTCCAGCATTTTTGTTCTTGAACTGTGTAGTTTGCTGCCTCTGTATACCTAGTTTCACTGCCCAAACAAGTCAATCATCCTTCAATTAACAGCCATCTCTTTCTCTATCCTATACCTCCACATCAAATTTGTTTCTAAATTACAAAACTCTTTTATGTCTCAAATCTAATGTGATCCAAGTAGACCTAATATCCACTAACTAAAACCCAAACTTTCCAGAACCTCCATGGCCTTTGAAAATCTATCCCCAGTCCATGCCAAACCTCTTCTTTTACTCTTCCCTCCCAAGCACTCTGCTTCTGCCCCTCACACATCTTGCTTTTCCTTGATCTAGGAATAATTATTCTAGCAAATGTGTGTTAAGCATCTAGGATTGCATCTGTCCTTACAATAGGTACTTTATATATTTTTTCTCAATAATTATCAGAGCAATCCTGTAATGTAAGTATTATTCTTATCTCCTTTTTGCCAGTGAGATACTTTGGGGTCTGGAAAATTAAAGCTTGTCTAAGGCCCATTTGGAAATAAGTGGTGAGTCAGGATTTGAACATAAAAGCCAAAATCACATCTTTTTCTTATTCAACCAATAAATAAATCTATATAAAATGTCCAAATAATTCCCGGAGGTATTCTCTGGGTTGCAGACTTGCCCGTTGATATTGTGTTATATAGTGTCTCCTTGTTACTCAAGAACATGCTTCCTGCTCAGAACACCTGAATGAATCATTAGTGTGATGGTAAAGGAGCCATGGCTCATCTCCCTCTTTCTTCTGATCACTTCTAACCCAGATCCTCAGGACTAGATCAATGTCAAAAGGGCTCCATCTCACCACCCCTACTATTTCTATATTATCACTGTCTCTCTTACTTCATGGGCCCCTTGCCTTCTTTTTAGAAGTGCAAGAGGTATAATTTGCTTATATACCAATGAATAACATGGCTATGAAATGACATAGAGTTCAGCTGTCTTACATTTTATACCAGAGGCAAAAAAAACCCCAAAAATCTCTTAATATCAGGCATCAGCCATAGCCTACCAGGTGAGAGCTAGACTCCCAAATGGTCAGAAGGGGCTAGACTCACAGCCCGTGTCTTCTCTTTTTCATTTGGTCAGTTCCACAGTTATGGCAATGATGACTGTGATGATGTGGATAATGTAACACCCATAGTAAGTATCTTAACCCTCTACAACTCCGTATAATAAGTATTATGTTCATCTTGAAGGATGACACTGAGGTTGACTTGCCCAATATTTTGTAAAAAGCTGAGGCATGATTTGAATTCAGTTCTGACTCTAAAATCCATGATCTTTCATCTTTTCAATACTGCTTCTCTTAAATGTAGGACTACCCCTTTTATTCTTCATTCCTTCCTTCCTTCCTTCCTTCCTTCATTTCTTTCCTCAACCAGAACAATAATCACTTCTTAAAATCGCTTTATTCCTTTTCCCCATTTCCCTTTCTTCCTAAGAACACATTTGAGAAATCATTTTTAATGATATCAAAACATTTTTTATTGGTGTTCTGCAAAAATGATCTTGGTGTCGCACCAGGCACTCTAAAAGGCTGGTGTATCATCGCAGGAAACTGCTCAACCTGCTGCCTCCTGCTGTGGTGCTGCTTACAACTGCTTCTTAATCTGCAACCCCAGGGTTATGAATGACAATCAATACAAGTTCTTAGAAAGTTAAAACTAGGGGGGAAAGATCCAAATCCACATTCATTTATTTAACCCACATATGTTAAACTTGTACTGTGTTTCAGACTCTGTATTAAGCATGAGGGTAAAATGAAAATCAAGCCATAAAATCTTGCTCTGATGGAGCATGAATCCCAGCATGGAACAAAGGGGAAGCAAATTGGTAATTAAAATACAATAGGCTGAATGCCATGATAGATTAGTGCAAAGTGCTATGGGAAGAGAAAGGAAACATCTCAGACACAAAGACTTGAGTCAGGGCACCATCTCTTAGAATATGATATTTGAGCTAAAATATGAAGTATAAATTCACACTAGCCAGGTATGCTAAATATCCCACTTGCCTCTTGTTCTGGGTCACAGACTATCCTAAAACTTAGTGACTTAAAGCAACAGTTATTTATTATGACCACAAATGTGCCATGTGAACAGAATGTAATGGGAAACACTTGTCTCTGTTCTATGTGGTGTAAACCAGGGTGGTTCAACCAAGGGCTAATGATTGTCCACCAAGATGGCTCAATGACAAAGACTAACAAGTGCTGCCATCAGTCAACTGGGAGCTCAACCAGGGTTGAGGGCCACATACTTTAATTCCTCTTCCATGGATTTTCCATATGTCCTGGGCTTCCTTGAAGCTGGCTTCCAAGAGTGAGCATTGGCAGACAGACGACCAGGTGGACATTGTACTATCTTTTATGACCACTCAAAAGTCACATAGCCTCATTTCCACCTTTTCTTGTTAGTCCATATAGTCATAAAGGCTCACCTAAGGAGACATGACCAGGCTCCAGCTCTTGATGGGGGCATGACAATAATACAGAAGAACATGTGAGACAGAAAATATTGTTGTAGTCGTTTCTGGGAAACTTTATCAACCACACTCATCTGAATCCACTCCATACTGCTCTTATTTGGTAAAGCTAAATATGTGAACTACATCAACAATAGGCTCTTGTGTGCTCTGGTTTCCTGTTGGGTTGACTAAAGGGGGCATCAGCAAGAAATTGAAGGGAAAGAATTCATTCAGTATATTCAGTCCCTTAGCCTTTTGCAAGCAGGTTCACCTTAGCTGGCTATGCCCTTCAGAAGAAGGCCCCAGATCTTACCAGGCAGCCCCCTGCACTCAGCTTTCAGTCTCTAGGTTCAGATACCCTCTTGTGCGCCTTGCCCTTTCAGACTTAGAGGTGGTAACTGTCCCTCTCTATTTCTCTCCCCAGGGTACTACACTAGCCTTTGTGGTTTCCTGTACCCTTACGATTCCTTGATGTTTCTAATACTCTAATTATACCCATATAAATAACCCCTTCATTAATGTTCTCAAAATAACTAATTTGAATATATAATCTATTTTTTCTTTCTCCCCTTGATGCTGACTAATATACCAAGTAAAGAGCTATGTGTTAAAGGAAATGTAGCAATCATGGCATAACACACATCTTCTGCTCTAAACATTTAACAATCTTAGATAAATTTGTTATCAGTATAAAAGAAACAAGACATTTGTTTACACAGTTTGATAATATGAGGGAAATGTAAAGTGGTAAGCATGAGACCGCTAGGCTTGAAGTGCAGAAACAAATACTGGAGTACTAGGGGAAAAATGTATCCAACACACAGTGTGGGATTGGAGCCAGACTCCATGAAAGAAGAAGATGAATAAGGCTCCCTGAGAAGAAGCTGACAAAACACCACAGCTCACTGTAGCCTTATTCTGTATATTGTAAGAACCTGTGAGTTCAAGGAGGCAGAAGGATACAGGCACTGCCTCTATACCAGGAACTGAACCAAGTTGCTTGATAGCTTAGTGCCAGGATCTGCACTACCTTCAGTAGCATTATGGGCTGGGGACTTTAGGCCATTATGAAAAATAAAAGTTTTCACCTGGGTATAAGAGGCTGACTAGAGGCTAACACAAAAATACTGTATATATGTTGAACATCTTTATATCTCTTGGCCATCTGCATGTATTCTTTGGAGAAATATCTTTCCATCTCCCTGCCCATTTTTCTATTGAATTATTTTGTTGTTGTTACTGTTGCTGTTATTGAGTTGTATGAGTTCTTATATATTTTGGATATCAACCCCTTATCAGGCATATCATTTGCAAATATATTCTTCCATTCAGTATGTTGCCTTTTTGTTTTGCTGAAGGTTTCCTTTGCTGTGCAGAATCTCTTTAGTTTGATGTAGTCCAATTTATTTATTGTTTGTTTCTCTTGCTCCAGGGGATGCATCCAAAAAGATATTACTCAGAATGATTTCAAATAATTTATTTTCTATGTTTTCTTCTAGGATTTTTATAGTTTGGGGCCTTATATATAAGTCTGTTACCCTTTTGAGTTTATTTTTGTCTGTTGTATGAGAGAGTGGTTGTCTCATTTTCCTACATGTATCTGTCCAGTTTTCCCAACACCATTTGTTGAAGAGACTGTCATTACTCCAGTGTATATTTTAACCTCCTTTTTTCATAGATTAATTGACCATATAAGCAAGGGTTTATTTCTGAACTCTATTCTGTTCACTGATCTATGTATCTATGTTGTGCCATTACCATACTATTTTGATTACTATAGCCTTGTAGTATATTTTGAGGTCAGGTAGCATAATACTTCCAATTTTATTCTCCTTTCTCAAGATTGCTTTTGTTATTCAAGGTATTTTGTAGTTCCATATAAGTTTTAGAATCCTTCCTGTTCTGAGGAAAATGACATTGGTATTTTGACAGAAATTGCATTAAATCTGTAAGTTGTTTTGGGTAATATGGTCATTTTAACAATAATAATCATTCCAATCTATGAGCATGGTATATCCTTCTATTTATTTGTGTCCTCTTCAATTTATTTCTTCAGTGTTCTATTTATTCAGAGTATAGCTCTTTCCCTTCCTTGGTAAATTTATTCCTAGTATTTTATTCTTTTTGATAAAATTGTGAATGGGATTAATTTCTTCATGTCTCCTCCTGTTTGGTTGTTATTTTCATGTAGGAATGCAACAGATTTCTGTCATATGACAAAGATTCTCAATATCACTAATCATCAGGGAAATGCAAAACAAAACTACAATGAGAAACCACCTCACACTAGAAGAATGCTATTATCAAAAAGTTAATAAATAACATGTGTTGGTGGAGATGTGGAGGATAGGGAACACTTGTTCACTGTTGGTGGGACTTCAAACTGGCACACCTTCTATGGAAAACAGATTCCTCAATAAATTAAAGGTAGATATACCATACAATACAGCAATTCCACTTCTGGGTATTTATCCAAAGTAAACAAAAACATTACTTTGAAAAGATATACGCACCTCTATATTCACTGAAGAATTATTTATAATAGCCAAGATATAGAAACAACCTAGGTGTATATCGAAAGATGAATGAATAAAGAGGATGTCATGTATATACAATTGAATATTACATAGCAATAAAAAATGAAATCTTGCCATTTGCCACAACATGGATGGATCCAGAAGGTATTATGCTAAGTGAAATAAATCAGAAGAGAAAGACAAATACCATATGATTACATTCACATGTGGAATCTAATGAATAAACTGAACTAACAAGCAAAACAGAGGCAGGCTCATAGATGGAGAGCAGATGATAGCAAGCGGGGTTGAGGGAGGTTAGAGGGTGGAGGGATTGAACAAAAAGGAAAAAGGACTTCTAGACATGGACAACTGTATGGGGATCGCTGGGGGCGGGGTATAAGGGGACTAAATGGTAATGGAAAAAATATAATACAGATTATATATAAAAATGTAGTCAATAATATAGTGATACATTTACATTGTGACAGATAATTACTATTATTAGTGATTAGTGATCACATTGTAGGGTATAAAAATGTCGAATCACTAAATTGTGTACCTCAAACTAATATAACCAATATAAGATTGTATAGCAACTGTACTTATATTTTCAGGAAATACTACATAGAAAAGAGTGATAATGTAAAAATAGATTAACAAAACAAAACCCAAATAATGCCAAGCCCCAAATGAACCCAAAAAAACAGAATGCAAAAAGATATAGTCAGATAATGCTAAAGATGATGGTTCCCTCTACCCCAAAAGATTAACTATACAAACATGAAATGACTCCAGAAAAATTATTTTAAAAAAGATTTTGATAAAAATGCTTAAGATGCTCAAAAAGATAAATGAAGGAATAAAAATAATTAAAAATTTAGAGAATTTAAAAGTACAAATGAATATAAAAAATCAGAAATCTTAGAAACAAAAATTGTAGTCACTGATATAAAAAAAATTCAACAGGTGAAAAATTCCATATTGACACATAGAAAATTAGAGAGATAGAAAACAGAACTGAGAAATTCACTTGAGTACAATTCAAAAACACAAGAAAATAAAATATGAAAAAGTAACTCAAAAACATGGAGAATTTGGGAGGCTCTGCCATGTATCTAAGAGTTCTAGAAAAAAAAGAATTGATAAATATATATTGAGAGAGATAATAGCTGACAATTTTCAAATTGAAGAACATTTAGGTTCTCAGATTTAAAGTGCACCACAAGTTCCCAGAAGTATAAATAAAATAAACCCACATTTTGACTCATTATAGCAAAATATAGATCATCAAGGATAGAGAGAAAAACGGAAGTTTTTGGAGAGGTCTGGTCAGCCCTAACATAAAGACCAATTCCTCATATCCTCCCAAAAGGTCTTAAACTCAACAAGGATCTCAAATAAAATCAGATATGAGCCAATCTTTAGGATTACTATGAGACAGATAATAGCACAAATTTCAAATTACCTAGAAGTAGAAAAATAAACTTCAAACTCCGATAAAGCTTCCATGGCCATTACAAGATTGTAGGTTTGGGGGATTGGGATTTGCCCTAAGAGTTCCCGGGGGAAAAAAGGGGGTGTATAAAACTTACATAAAATCCAGATAAATATAAATCCCAGAAAGAAAAAGTGCATACTGAGAGCTAAAATACTGAACCTAAATCTGGGTCTTACTAGTGTATAGAACTGCCTTTAGAAAGGAGGCTTGAAAGTGAGTGAAACCAGATTTCTCACTAATAACTCTACAATGTATTTTAGCGGAAAAAATTATAAATGGAGGAGAAATGGTGCCCATTCAACAAATTTTATGTGTCATTAAAGCAACATAAATAAATAAGAAGGAAAAAATTAAGTATCCTGCAGCAGAGAGCAACAGAGAGAGAGAAATATTGTGCCAAATCCTCCCCTAACACCTTCAACAAAAAGATTATCCAACAAATAAACAGGATTTCATTATTCTGGCACAAGAGCATATTATTCTTCAATGATGATCTCTCTCTCTAAAATATCTTGGAATTAAAAAAAAAAAAGCACAAGAGCAAAAACACAGAAAGACCTCAGGCTAACCCTATGTGCCACAGTAAAAATTAAAAAAAAAAAATCAGTAAAACTTAAAACATTTCAGGCGATAATAAGCACCCCAAGAAAAATAAGCATGGGACAAGAACTGTAAACCAATGCTCCAAATGTAATTAAGTTTCCTCAAATAATCACTTGGAGACATTAAAGTGCCCCAAATCAGAAATTCAAATATTAAAGATAAAAGTTAAAATAATAGAAAAAAATATAGAATCAAGATGGCAGAGGAGTGAGAGAAAGTCACACTGACCTCCTCCCAGGACCAACCTGGAATTACAACGAAATTGTGGGTAAGTCACATGGAGCAAACAGCTGAACAATTAACAAGAGAGGGGCCTTGTAACCTCGGACAGACAGAACAATCAGCTTTAGCACAACCTAAATGGTAAGGAATGTAGGAGAGACTAAAGAAGGTAGGTGGGGAGCCAACAGGTGGCAACATCAGAAGGATGTTGAAACGGCCAGTTGGATCCCCCTGAGAAGAGCACGGTCTAAACCATAAGCAGGGATCCCCAGCCTACAGCACCTGAGCCCAAAAAGTACACAGACAATAGCCAGCTGCAAAAAGTGGCAGGGTTGCTTTCTGCCAGAGACAGGCAGCTGGAATGCAAAGAGCAGTTTAAAGGGCCAATGCATAAATTTTTAGTTGCAGCCACTTACCCTGGTCTCCAGCAAAAGCAGGGGCAGAGTGGGCTAGAGACGCTGGAGAGACTTGGTAGGGAGGCTTTGTGGGGAGAGTGGAGAAACTGGCCGGTAGGATCCTGGTACTGACTCATTCCCCATGCAGCAGCAGCCATCTTGCTCAGGTGGACCACTCCCCTGAGCAGCAACAAAGTGGGAGGACACAATAGTCCACCCGCAGGAGAGACTTGGCCCTGCTGAGTACAGAGTGGCAGCCACAGATAGTGGGTCACTGGTGTAAGGGGGTGCAGAGTGGTCTAGAGACTCCTGAGGAGAGACTGGAGATGGAGGCTTTGTGGAGAGAATGGGGAGGGATTGGCTGGTGGGATCCCGGTGCTCACTCCTCCTCCATGTGGCAACAGCCTTCTGGCTCAGGCAGACCACACCTCTGAGCAGCAGCAGCATCAGAGGACACAATAACCCCACTCCCAGGAGGGACTCTGCCACACCCTGTGGTGCCTCTAAGCTGGCCAGCTGAGAGCAGAGTGACTGGATTACCAGCTGAAGGAGACAGCCACAGACAATAGATTCCTGGAAGTCTCAGACAGACTGCCTAAGATCAGACAGGGTCAACATCTGACATCATCAGAGGCAGACCCAGAAAGGAAAAAACAGCAGTCTTCTACCACAGAAGTTAACAACACAAAGTCAGGAAATCAAGACAGATCAACTTAAGAAGCAGAAGCAAAAAAGGAAAGTCTCACAAATAATGGGAAGACAAAGAAACATCCCCCAGTTGAAGAGAAAGGAGGAATCCCCAGAAAGAGAAATAAATGAAATAGAGGCAAGTAAACTATCAGATATTGAGTTCCAAACAACATTTCTAAGGAAGCTCAATGTGTTCAGTGAGCTCAGAAAGAGCTACAAAAAACTACAGGGAAACTACAAAGAACTTACGCAAACTATGAAAAAGGACATAGAAACTATCAAGAAGAGAGAGGAGGAAGTGAATAATACAATTTCTGAATTGAAGAACACAGTAGAAGGAATCCAAAGAAGGCTGGATGAAGCAGAGGATCAAATCAGCAAGCTGAGGACAAAGTAGAACAAAGCTGCCAGAAAGAGCAAGAAAATGAAAAAAGACTCAAAAAGAATGAAGAGGCATTGAGGGAAATTCAGGACAACCCGAAACATAATAATATCAGTATAATAGGCATACCAGAAGGAGAAGAAGAGGAGCAAGGGATAGAGAACCTGTTTGGAAAAGTAATGATGGAAAACTCCCTAATTGGAGGACAGAAAAAGGAACACAAGTCCAAGAAGCACAGAGGGTCCCATTCAAGAGGACCCAATGAGGCCCACTCCAAGACACATCATCATTAAAATGGCAAATATCAAAGACAAACAGAGAATTCTAAAAGAAGCAAGGGAAAAACAGGTAGTAACATATAAGGGAGCCCCGATACAGTTAGCAGCTGACTTCTCAACAGAAACACTATAAGCCAGAAGGGAATGCCAAGAAATATTCCAAGTCATGAAAAGCAGAGATCTGTAACCAAGACTGTTCTACCCAGCAAAGCTCTCAATTAAAATTGAAGGAGAAATACGGAGTTTCTCAGACAAAAGAAGGCTAAAAGAATACACCTCCACCAAACCAGCATTGCAAAATATGCTAAAGGGACTGCTTTAAGAAGATGAAGAAAAAGAGTCTATGAATATGCAGTTCTTTCACAATCACCAGTACTTGATATTACCAATATTTGTAATATTAATCTGATTGTGAGAATCATGTCTTATCTTAATTGTTACTTTATTTATTGAAACTAAACCTGTTTTTGTAGATCTCTTGCCTATGTCTATTATTTTTAAAAAGCTTTAAATGACTTTTTGGTATTCTTTATCCATTTTTTAACTAAATGTTTGTAGAATTTTTTCCTAAAAAAAAAAATTATTAACGCTTTTTTAGATGTGTTGCAAATACTTTCCTATTCTATTACTTGTCTTTTAACTTTTTTATACATATATTACTATATAGTCTTAAATGTTTTTGCAACATATTAACAATAGTCATATTGTTAATATCTTACTTTATAGCTTCTGTGTCTGAATATGTTACTTCTGGGTAAGAAAAATATTATTTTATATTTTCTCCTAAAACTCCTTAGAAGTTACATATTGATTTTTAACTCATCTGAATATATTTTGTATAATGTGTGAAATAGAGCTTTATATTTGTTTTATTTCAAGTAATAGTGGTCCATGCACCTTATTTGTTGAATAAGCTGTATTTTCCCCATTGATCTGAAATATCAATTGAATCATATATTACATTGTTAGACAGATATATACATTTATTTTTAGAATGCTCAATTTATTTCGTTGATCTACTTGATTATTTCTGTGCTGGTGTCATGTTGTTTTAAATGCTGAGACTTTATAATAGATTTCAATTTTTTAATATTATTAAATTTTTTAATATAATAGATTTAATTTTTTAATGGGTCTTGACATTTAAAAAAATTTTTAAAAAGAAAGAAAGAAGAAACCTTTTGGAACAACATGGATGGAACGGGGGAATGTTGCACTAGGTGAAATAAGCCAGTCGGTGAAAGACAAATACCATATGATCTCATCTATACGTGGAATCTATTCAACAAAATAAACTAACAAACAAAATAAAATACAAGCATGGAAACATGGAGCACACTGAAAGTGTCCAGAGGGGATGGGGAAGGAAGACAATGTTGGAAAGAAGGAAAAGGGACTAAACAAAGAAGATGTATGAATGATCCATGGACATGGACAACAGAGTGAGAATTGGCTGTTGGGGGTAGGGAGCGGGAGTGGGATGGGTAGAGGAGGGCAAAAGGGGAAAAATTGAGACAACTGTAATAGAATAAAGGTGATTTTTTTAAAAAAGAAAATTTGACAACAAAGAAGAGAAAAAATGTATAATAAACTTCAGAAAGACATGTTTAAAAAAGAAAAAATCTCAGAAAATGCAAAGTATCTAAGGAAGAATAGAATTAAATGGTTATAAGGGACAATGAATAAAGGCAAGAAAACAACTTAAATAATTAAAATGGGAAAAAGAATTAAAAAGCATCAGAGAAAAAATGGTTGAGAAGGAAGGTAAAGAAAATCCAACTTAGGTTTAATTGGAGACACTAAAAAAGTATATATACTGTCTATGTGTATATACAGTGAGAGTGGTAGATGTCTTTGAATGAGCATGTGTACTGTGTGGACATTGCATTCAAAGTGAATGAACAAGTAGACCAATGAATCTGCATCAGACTTTGCATTAAGCTTGAACATTCTCCCGGGGAACTATCTGGATGATTCAGAAGTCTGTATATGGGCAGCAGGTGATTGGTAGCTTCCTTACCACAACATGCCTGCTCTTGCATCACATCTTGTACAGGGTTTTTTGGTGAAATATGAAATCACCCAGGTGACTCAGCCCCCTACAGCCCAGATTTGGTGTCCTGTGACTTCTGGCTTTTCTCAAAACTAAACTTACCTGTGAAAGGAAAGTGATTTCAGGCCATTGATGAGATCCAGCAAAATGTGACAGGGCAGCTGATGGCGACTGGGGGAACTGTGTGAGGTCCCAGGGTGCTGACTTTGAAGGAGACTGAGGTGTCATTGTCCTATGTACAATGTTTCTTAGATCTTGCATGTTCTTCAATAAATGTCTCTATTTTTTTATTTAATCTTTACTGTATTTTTTCATTACTATTAAGCCCCTATATACCTCCCTCCCCCCAGCGATCACCACACTGTTGTCCATGCCCATGAGTCCTTTTACCCTTCTGCTCAAACCCTCCACTCCCTCATCTCCCCTCTGCCAATAGCTGTCATCTTCTCCATCTATGAGTCTGTCCCCATTTTCCTTGTTAGCTCAGTTTGTTCATTAGATTCCACATATGACTGAAATCATATGGTATTTGTCTTTCTCTGGCTCGCTTATTTCACTTAGCTTAATTGTCTCCAGGTTCATTTATACTATCACAATGGTAAAATTTTCTCTATTTTTTGTATTACATGGCTAGATACCTTCTGGACAGACCTCATACACACACACACACACACACACACACACACATACACACACACATATATGTGTGTATACATAAATATATACATTGAGAAGATAAAATTTAAAAATACAAATATATAATTTGAGAAAATTTTCCAGAAATAAGAGAAAAAGAAAACCTTATTGAAAGTGCCTACCACTTTGAAAGTGTACCTTGGAAAACTGGTCTGGAATTCTTAACTCTGACATGGAGGTAATAAAGTAGATTTTAAAGACCAAGAAAAATTTCTCAGGGCTTAGAAGCAAAAATAATTAATATAATGGTAAAAAAAAAACAAACAAACTACTCAGTCATCAAATTTTTCAAAAGAAACATACAAAAAAAGGCCAGCATTACTAGCGAGGAATTCAAAGAAAGGAAGTATGAGCCAAAAATTTCATACCCAGCTAAGCTAAGCTCTTCTCTGAGCAGCAAAGCTATAGAAAGATAATTTTAAGTTTGCAAGAATTCAGGGAATGCTCTCCTTAGAACCATTTCCTGAAGGATCAACTAGAGTAAAAGCTCCTTCCAATCAAGGGATTACTAGGAAAATTTAGCAAAGCGCTAGTCAGGAGAGTTTAATATATTTAATTGAATATTTAAGACTGAAACAAATGTGGCAACGTGGACAGGAAAGTAATATGTAAATATTCGGTGTTCTGACAAAGTAGAAAAAAGTAACACTGTGAAAGAGAGAGAGAAAAAGAAAATTAAAATTGTGTCATTGATCATTACATAGAAAATAGGTTGAAGTCAAAGCTTATGATTTAAACCAACAAATAAGATAGTAAAATGTTAAGTAGGAATAAGATTACTATAAAAGGTATAAGTACAAAGTTAACCATTAGAATAATTATACAAACTTTTCTAAATATAAAAGAAATTTATTAAAAGAGTGATGATACACACAGGCTGTTAGATAAAACAGTACGACAGTATTGAGACCACATGTATCAGTCATATCAACAAATATAATTAGGCTTACCGTGGCAATTAAAAGAAAATAATTTTAATATTGGCTCAAAAGCCAAGTTCAACTGTGCATCATACAGTAGACCCACTTAATATAATGTGGTTCAAAATATTTAAATAATTGGATAGGAAAATATATACAAGGCTGATGGAAACAAAGATAGGGCAGGATTGCAATCCTAATTTCAGACAAAATAGAATTCAAGGCAAAAACTGCAGGATATGCAAAAAACAAAAACACAGTGATAATAGATGTTAACATATCATTTTCATTATGAGACAGTTTGAGAAGACAATATTTATATAATGTTTTAGAAGACCTAATGAATATAATTGATGTGTAGGTAGTATAGATGTTGTGAATATCTAAAAACACCTTGATAAAAAGAATATAACTTCTCAAGCACACACAAAACATTCACAATAAATAATCATATATTAGTCCACAAACACAATTTGAATAAATACGTAAAGTAGAAATATTGTGAAACTATTCTCTGATCAAAATGAAATAGGACTAGAAATTTAAAATGACACAAAATACCAAAAACATCCTTCCACCTGAAAAAAATAAAAAGTGTCCTTAATCAAATGATTTTGAAAAGGAAAAATACAAACAAAAATTACAAAATTTCTACAAGAATAATAATAAACTACATCAGAACTTATTGGAATAAAATTCATAGCTTGAAAACCTATATCAATAAAGTTTTAGAAAAGATATTAAATTTCCACCTCAAAAACTAGAAAAAGGACAATAAAGTAAACCAGAAAGGACAGGAAAGCAATAATTAATCTAAAAACTGAAGTTAATAGCATAGAAAATAGATTACCAATAAATTAAATTATTAAATAAAAATGCTAGTTCTTTCAAATAAATCACAGAATAGACAAACTACTGGCTAATTTAATCAAGGAAAAAGGAGAAAATTAGAAGATATAAAATGATAAATGATAAAGAATAAACATTAATAAAGGGAAATGCTTTAAATCCTAAGTCAATTTGTACACCTGTACAAAAAAATTGAAAACTAGATGAAATGGATAATTTTCTATGAATATTTAATTAACTAAAACTCCAGTATAATTAGAAATTTTAAATGACCACTCTCCATCGAAGAAATAATCAATCATAAAGGAGTTATCTAACAAAAAACACAAGTCGAAGGAATTTCACAAGGGCACCTCTGCCAAAACTTTAGAGGCTACCAGAGAGTCCTAATGCTATGTAAATTGTTTCAGAGAATAGAAAATGGAAAAAATCTTCTAAATCACTTATATGAAGCAATATATTTATACCTAAACTTAATAAAATAGCACCAAAAAAGAGAAAATAACAGACTAATATAATTCATGACTGTTGATGCAAAAATTCTAAATAAAATATTTGCAAGTAAACTCCAGAGTACCTATGAAAACAATAAACCATGACCAAGCAGAATTTATACGAGGAGTGCAAGGTTTGTGTATTACTAAGAAATTTATTATTAAAATAGTTCATCAGATTAATAGGTTTTCTAAAATCATACATTTATCTCCAAAGATGTGGAAAAAGCATTAAACAAAATTGAATGCCCATAATAAAAATACTTGAGATTGTAAAAATAGATAATACTTCCTTATCATAATAAAATATATATACATATACCTCAGGCCTATAGGTAGCATCTTATTTAATGAAGAAACGTTAGAGATGTCCTGACAAGGATTAAGAACAAGGCAAAGATGATAATTATCTATACTACATTTAACATTGTCATGGAGATATTAACCAATACAACTACAGTCAAAGGCATATGAACTGGAAATGAAGTAAAAGCTACAGCCCTGGTTTGTGTGGATCAGTGGACTGAGTGCCAGCCTGTGGACTGAAAGATTGCTGATTCAATTCCCAGTTAGGACAAATGCCTGGGTTGCGGACCGGTTCCCCGGTGGGGGTGTGCAAGAAGCAACTGATTGATGTTTCTCTAGCATATCAATGTTTCTCTCCCTTTCTTTCTCCCTCCTTTCTCCTCTCTCTAAAAATAAATAAATAAAATATTTTAAAAACTATAAAGCCATACTACCATTTGCAGATGATGTGATAGTATACATGAAAAACTTTAGAGAATAATTAAAATAATTCAAACAATTAAAAATATTCAACAAAGTGGTAGGCTTTAAAGTTAACAAAAAACAATGAATAGCCTTCATATTCACATATTCACATAAAACAATCAGTAGCCATCAAAAAATACAGAGGTAAAGAAAATCCCATTTATAATAGAAAAAATAAAATAAAATTCTTAAAGTAAACTGAATAAGAGATATGTAAAACCTGTATGAAGAAAATTATTTTTTTAAAAAGGCAATTAAAAAAGTAGATTTGAACAAATAAAGTGACACTGCTTGTTATGGGAGAGGCTGTCTCTCTGTCAAGCAACCCTGACTGATTGATTGCACTTAAAGCTGAAACCAAACTTCCCCACAAAGCCCTGACCAATTTTTTACCTGCAAAGGGCTTTTTAAAATGGAAAGAACAAAGAGCCCAAATTGCAGGTTTGTGCCCAGATCTTGGTTTCTAAATACCATACTCCACTAAAGGGAACACTGGCTCTTTGGAGACACGGCTGATTCCCAGGCTGGGGCAAGAAAAGTTCAAGATGAACCTGAAACATATTTTTGTGACAGAAAGTAAGAAATAATATTTTTTAAAAATAAATAGTGGGGGTATGTTATAAGGACCTAAGAATTTGCTTGAAGGAGCTTTAGCTAGTCATATCCAGAAAATTTGATCATTGATATAAAGAGAGGCAACAATAGATTATAGCCTATTAAAGAAAATAGAATCCATCAATTCATGCAATAAGGAGAGAGAAAGATAGCGAGAGAGAGGCAGCAGCAGCACGAAGAAAATACATAGATTAATAAAAAGGGGAAATCCTTATAAATAGAATACTGACTTTAAAAAATTTAGACAATCACTATTTTGCAACCATCACTGTAAAAAATTGACCAAGGCAAGATTTATCAATAGGTGCTAAATTTAAGGAGCAGGAGAGTTTGATGGGGAGGAGGGTATTACATCTCAAAGTATTTCCCCAAATGAAAATGTAGTAACTATACAATCACAAGAAGTGATTATGTGAGCAATAGTGTACTGAAAAATCTTCACAAGGAGATGGAAATGGAAATGAGGCTGTCAAGGAAGGATGGATTTGTGGCAGACAGCAAAGGGAAGGAAAGGCTTCTCTATGTAGAGGAACCATCAGCAAGAGCAAGGAGGTGGGAATAAACACAGTGCACCAGGCAAAGTGTGCAGAAGACTTGAGTGGAAAATTAGAGATGAGAAATAACAGGAAACTGATATGTAGGTGGAAAGCACCAAAAACTTCAAACAAAACATCAATGCACATCAATACAGTTAGAAGAAATTAGATCATGCAACTATATGGGGTCTTAATTAATTAATGTTTTTAAATTTAGGAACCTTTAAATACTTTGCCCAAATCTTATTCTCCTAAGAGTAAGTTCTTTTGTTTGGAAAAACACCTATCCACTGCTGTCCAAAAGAACTCTGTGATGATAAAAATATTCTGTATCTGTAATGTCTGACCCAGTGGCCACATGGAGCTAGTGAAATGTGGCTAGTATGACTAGAGATTAAATATTTAATTATATTTAATTTTAACTAACTTAAATTTAAATATTCACATGTGAACATAGAACCTCACTAGACATCACAGGTGTGTACCAAGCTCTCTCACAGCTGGCATAAACGATACAGACACATGCCCTCATTCTCCTTTTAACCTCTCACATGTAGATACAGCTTCAGCACTCTCCACTAATCCTTATTTTTGTAAAAGCAGCAGAGTATTAAGAAGGTAAAGTATGACAGTTCCAGTGAGCTTAGAAAGTAATTAGGTCAGGGTTTCTCATTTCTGGAATGTAACAGTCACCCTGAGGGATCATGAGGATTGAAGCTCCCTTGAAAAGTAAGCAAATATTTGGAATTCCAGCTTCTTTCCTTCTCTATTTAAGCTGGTTCTTCCACTGGCTGTAATGAAGTCTGAAGCTCAAGTGATCAAAAGCTTGAAACGGCCTTCATGATGGCCTCCCACTAAGGCTCCTTACAGGAGGGATCTAGATGGGTAACGATGCTAGGAGCTCTTTCACTGTGATCTCAGCGTCTTAACCCCCATGGAAGAGCGGCAAATTCAGCTTCCCTTCTAAAAATTCAGCTCCCAAAATCTTGGCACATTTAGGCTTTCCTTGAGCATAAAAATCCTCCAAGCCCTTATGCTCAAGAATGTACATTTTTCTCTCCTAAAAATAAGTGAGCAGCAGGTGCCATACCAAACAAGTCTTAAATGATTTAAGCTGCAGTTGGGAAGGTTCCATAATGTAATTCATTCCAGTTACTGCTCATTTGGAGCTGGGGAGTCTTTTGATCTAGCTGCATGAATTTCAGATCATTTCTAATGGACAGTTATAATTTTGTTATCAGTCTTTGCAAGTTGAACATGTAATCCATTTGGAGTAATGAACACGCACAAGCGTGCACACACACATATCCCTGTCAAAGGTCAGCATCACTCAGTGCTGCTAAGAATAGGTAATATGCAATAATGAAGGGTTACTTATAATTGCTTTCTAGTGCTCCTTATGACATTTTATGTCCTGGCTCTATTTTATCACTGCTAGAAAAATGCCATAAATAATTGGCTTGGGATGGGCAAGGGGATGTACACAGCCTCTCTTCTGATTACAAAGTGATGCCAAGCATTCTGTACAAGAGGCATAGCAAACCTCCTCCTGAGTTTTTTGACAAAGTCAAAATTCCAAATATTTTGTCCAATTGTTCCCATCAAAACATGCCAGAAATTCCCATGTTGCTTTGCAAATCAGCATTACTATACCTGAAATAGGTTTAAGTCCTCAAAAAGGGGGCTGGGAGCAAATAGGACAAAAAAATCACAGGTCAAACAAAATTTATTGTTATTCTTAAAATCATGTTTATATTAGTTCAGATTATATATGTGTATTACTATATATACAGCAGTAATAAGCAAACAATGTATAAGGAAGCATGAAAACAGGAGACTTCTGGCAAAAAAAGATATTAAATAGTGAGAAAGGTCAGTTGCTGCAGCTTAAGGCTCCTGCAATTGTTATGGACAGAGAGCAAGTTACACTGAGAGAAGATACCCCATGGGAGCATTTATGAGCACAGGCTCCCAGGTGGACTTGAAACAAGTGAGAAAGGCAGGGGATGGAGACCAGAGGAACTTGGTGAAGATAAACCAACATGGAACGCTTCTGTTTCTTTGTACCACAAATCCAATGGAGTTGATATAAAACCAGTTTATTTCCAGTTTCAAATTTACTCACCTATTGTTTCCTCATCCAATATCTTTTTCGGTGCCCTGCGTCTGAAGTTGCTAGCTCTCTGAAGAGTTGGGGTGAATATTTCAAGTCAAAAAAATGATTGAAAATAATACTATGGTACTGACTTTGCTAATTTGCATAATGGTGTTCATATCAAGGCTAGTGGTGGCCTAGCAGTGCTGGCCCAGAGGTGGCTCTTTCAGCATGCCATTTCCTGATTGCACAGTTGGCCACACAGACCCTCCCACTTGCTCTCAAGGCCATGGAAAACTAATGCCACAGAAAATTGGATAAAGTATGTACAAGCAAACCAAAATATGATCAATGTCATTTGAAATTGGAGGACTCGAAGTCACTGTTCAGCTGTGGTAGATTACATTATTTCCCCAAATGCTTTATTCTTCCCAGGATCCACATTCTTTGCTACTTAACTTCTCAGTTTCTATCACTAAAAGGACAGAGTGTATTTCCCTAACTCAGGACTTTGGGTTGAAACATGAGTTGCTTTGGCCAATAGAATAAAGGGGAAATGACAGTGTGTGAGGAGTTCCAAGCCTACATCTTAAGAAGCCTTGTATGTTTCCACATGTCCCCTTTTGCCTTTAACATTGCCACAAGAACATTCCCCAGCTTGCAACACATCCTGAGCATGTATTGAGCCATGTGGCGCAGAGCTGCATCCGTAACTACAGAAGGAAGCAGAGCCTCCCCGGACAACCTGGACACCTGCAGTCAGTAGAGCCACCTTACTGAGCATAGGCCAGGTCAATCAAAACCTGGAAGACCTGCTTATATGTTGTTGTTTTCAAGATTTTATTTATTTTTAGGGAAAGGGGAAGGGAGAGAGAAAGAGAGGGAGAGAAAAACATCAATGGGTGGTTGCCTCTCACATACACCCAACTGGGGACCTGGCCTGGAACCCAGGCATGTGCCCTGACTGGGAACTGAACCAACAACCCTTTGGTTCACAGGCCAAAGCTCAATCCAAAGAGCCACACCAGTCAGGACTAAGTGATTGTTGTTTTAGGCAATTGTGTTTGTTTTACCATTTGTGTGTATGTATGATAGATTTACTCTCTTACAAATTTCAAGTACACAATACAGTATTATTAAATTGTAACAGGGGGTGAGGGAAATGGGAAGATGTTTGTCAAAGACTACAGAATTTTATTTAAGCCACAGTGTTGTGCAGAGGTCTGTTATAGAGGATTAATGCTGCAATAGAAACTAGTATCAGCCTCCACAGGATTCTCACAGCCAGCACCACTTAGAAATCCCTACCTCTCTCCTTTGCTTTCCATCATCTCCCAATCCAGATGAGGCCATTCCCCTTCTCTTGTCCCAGCATTAGAACCTTGCCTTCCATATCCACATTGCAACTCAAACTTAACTCCTTTATTAACTAGATCTTCCTCTACATGCATTTGATGCCATACTTTCTTTCTCTAAGCTTTTGTTCTTGTTTCATAAGTGGGGCTAATTATAATAAGCTTTCACTATTATTAAATTAAGTGCATGTAGAGCACCTAAAATGTAGTATAAACCTACTAAGAACTCAAAAGTAACCACTATTATCCTGACTCTTGAAAGTCACTTCTGTTATAATGATCCACCTTGAGACCCAGAGATACAAAAAAACCCTTTTGATAACATCATGTAAAAGTTAAGATAAAGAACATTGCTAACTCATTCCAAATGTTTAAATATATAGTATTTGACTTGACTGGAAAAAAAATATTTTAACATGTTTTCTTGCTGTAAATAATTTTGAAGTTTGTAGATATTTTAAATCACCCAAAAAGTGTTATGATCTCTTTGAAGGTGTTCCATTCTTGATTAGCCTTAGAATTTAAGACTCAAAATGGTCCATTATCATTTTTGTCTTTCACTGAAACAACATTTAGTGAGCGCCTACATACACCAGGCTCCATGTCAGTTCCTGTGTAAGATTAAAGGGGCATAAAATAATTACTTCTTCCTGGAAAATTATACAATGTTGGGAAGTTGGAGTGTGAACATAGTTCCAGCTGCTCAAGATGGCATGTGCTCAGTCAATTCTGAATGAAACTGACATTAACTTGAGTAGCAACTAAGGTAGAAAATAGATGGAGCACTTGAATTGGCATAGTTTGAGGAGAGATTAACAAAAGGACTATTGGTAAAGAGAAGGCAGGGTACATGAAACTGCAAGGAGAGTACAGCACTACAGAGGTAGCAATAGTGGGGTAAAATCACTACCCTAGGCCTCATGAGATGAGAGAAGAAAGTACTTACCTGGAACAGGTTAGAGAGAACCTTGTAGACGAGGCTTCCTGACAGGAGCTGTGATTTGATGGAGGGATCCATCGGGCACCAGACAAGGGAGCCTGTTGTTGCCCTCCATGGTTGTCAGTCTCCCAGGACAGAATGCAAGGTAGGGAGAGGGTCTGAAAGAGCAAACATAGCCTATCCAGCATACCAGGTCATAGGAACCAACGCCCCAAAAGATATTCTCTTAACCTCCTGATTGAGACATGCTTATGAGTGTCATGGCAGCCCCCATCAGTGACAATTCACACCCCCTGGATTCTTTTGGGCATTTGGAATTTGAATCATGTCAGAACAGCTCCTGGCAGACTCCCCTGCAAATCCAGAGGGCATTTGAAAAGATGAGCCTTGGACGGGATTGTTATATACTGGAAAATGAACTATGAATGAGGAATGCTGGATTCTTTCCATACTTTTCCTCAAGAGAAAGAACACAGGTAATGGTCCTAAAATTATCTCCCCTTTAGCCCTGCATGTTTATGGTCAGAAGAGGTTCTGCCAAAACACCCCATAAAAGAAAGAAAATGGAGATGATGGGAGGCTATTTCTTAGCTAAACTCCTATGTAAAGTTTTAAACATCTTCAAATTGAACTATTTTCATGCTAGTTAAAATAGTTGGCACAGGATATTTTGTATGACCCTATTGTACTAAACCTTTACCTCCAGACTTTCCTGGTGGGAGGTGAAGTTCACTGCTTCCAGTGGGATCTTACACCTCCTGCCAACATAATTCTGGGCAGTGGTGCCATTTGGAAATAATCATCTTCTTTGGGTTCAACATAGCCCTGAAGAGATAGCCATATTTTGACATTTTTAGTTTCTTTATTCCAAAATGCATTAGCCTGTATACATACATAGCAGCTTTCCAATTCAAAATGATGCTTTTGTTTGGAATCCAAATAAGTTTTCGATCATTGCCTGTGACCTCCAAATAAGTTCATCACCATTATTTTCTTATCGTCATCTGCGGATGAGAATGCAAACAAAATTTCAAGTCCTCCCTGGCATCTCTGATTCTCTGAAGATTTTATTTATATGAGAAAAATAAGGATTGATTGTGCTATAGGATAAACAACGTCCAACTTATGTAGGAATATTTTCAATGTTCCATTTTCCATTCACACATGTTCTCAATAAGTAACTCATCAACCAAGTCTTATTTTCAGTGTTCTTCAATGCTTGCCTTAGGGCCTGTTCTTTTTCCTGATATCATAAGGTAGTAGCAAATAATGTCATAGTTAAGATTTCAAAGGCACACCTAAGCTTCTCATTTCTATTGTCCATAATGAAAATATATGTTGCAGACATAGTTCTCTAAGTTATTGTCTCGTAATCAAATAATATGCTTTTGGGAATTTCATCTTCTGTTTTTTCCTGTTTATACCTGAATCTTCTACTTAGTAGGCTACTTATGCATTTCACAAATATTTATTAAGCACCATTTCTGTAATAGCTACTGTTATACATACAGAAGATATTTAAAATACTGTCCACACTCAGCTGCTTGCCTTTCTCCAACATTCAACATTTTTTCAATCCCTTGACTTTACCTGTGTTGCATATGAGAGCAGCACATTTTGTCCCCATTTTCCTGCAAATAACACTCCTTTTTCAGAAGTCTCCAAGCAATACCTTTTTGAGAGTGCTACCCAACTCCCTCTAGCTGACTTCATCATTCATTCCTTTCTTTCATCCCAAAAAGCAAAGTTCTTCCTTCTTTATTATAGCCCTTATCACATTAGCTGAGATTGTGGACATATCTGTTTTTCCCCCAATCTGTGGCCCCAGTTAGTATAAGTTGGAATTTTGTTCATCTGAAGCACATAGCACAGTATATGTGCTCAAAGATTTGCTGAATGAATGAATAAATAAATAAACCTAATAAGTAGAGAACAAAATAGTAGGTGAATCTCTAAGAAGAAATTCTCTCACTCACAACTGAAAATTACTCAGCTGGGGATCTAATGTATAACATGGTGACAATAGATGATAACACTCTATTATACAATTAAAATTTGTGAAGAGAGCAGAACTTAAATGTTCTCACAAAAAAAGGTAGACATATGAGGTGATAGATGTATCCATTAATTCAATGAGGGGAAGACTTTTTACAATGAATGTATATCAAATCATCTCATAGTACACTTGAAATATGTTGCCATTTTATTTGTCAGTTACTCTCAGTAAAGCTGGAAAAAACATTCATTCATTTTTTTTTTAAAGACTTATTCAGCTGGAACTAAAATCATCACTGAGGCCACTTGTTATTTGGAGACTTTTCAACACCAGGTTGAAGACTGATAGGCTAGGTCTGAATGGAGTTACAAACCCTGGCATGTTCATTATTTGTTCCCCATCTATCCTGTCTCAAGCACAGCCAATCAAGGTGCCCATGTCTCCTAGGAGTCTGCTCTTTGAGGACAACCTCAAAGACAAGGGGAAAAGTTGCAGGAGCTCCAAGAGTCCTAACCTCTACATATATGTGCCCTGGGCCGTTGTCTCTTCAACCAAACTACTAGCCTCAATTTTTTTTTTTAAAAAAAGGATTATATCTTGAACCTCACTGTTTCTCTTTCCTCAACCCTTTTCTCTCACAGAACTGAACACTCAACTTATGCTTAATAGCACTCCTGAAAGGAAGAAAATATTTCTAGAAAAGAGAAATGGAGAATGAGATTGTGTTAGTTAAGAATTACCAGCTGCTGGAACAAATACATCCCCAAGGATCAGTGTCTTATAATTCAGTAAAGATTTCTCACTGTGTAATAGCCCAATGCAAATTTACTGCCCAGAGCCCAGAGACCCTGGTTTCCCTTTTGTAGTACCACACCAGAGGCTACAACATCTACTTCATCCATTCAGTAGAAAGGAAATGAAAACCCAGGGGAGGCACACCCACTACTCAAAAGTCTTGGCCTAGAATGGCACATAATTTCTATTTCTGTTCCATTAAACTAGTCATATGGCCACTCCCACAGGTAAGCCTATTCCACGTAATGGCTTTGGACTCTGGCCCCAATGTTGGTGTTAAAGTAAGCTTTCCTGAAATAGGATTCTTTCTTGAGGAAGTGATAATAAAAAGATACACTTCTGTGAAATTAATCCCATTTCTCCAAAAATGAAGCTTCTTGCCATCACAAAATACAACATCCTGGCTTATCTATTATTTCTGTATAACCCATTTCTGCTACAATTCCTCCTTAATTTCTGAGAATCTCCAAAAAGAGTCAGAACTTTGGATGTGAGATTTCAGAGATCATCTTCTCTTCTTAAAGATTATTCTGGATTATTCTGAATATACAGCATTTTCCAAAATATATTCTGCAAAATACATGTACATTTATATGGAACCCTTTCCTACCTAATGAGTTTGTGAAGTCCAGCATGCTATGCTTCTTTCCCCCTTGAAGGTTCATAATGAATATTAGTACAAAAATTCTGGGAAATGCTGTAGTGAAGAAATCTGTCATTCAAACAAATATTCCTCAAATTTGTTTAGCCACTGTGTGTATTTTATCCATTTAGATATTATCTATTAACTTCAAAATGTTGTATAAGAGGACAAAAATAATAAAAATAAGAATTAACATTTATTGAGACCTCTCATTTGTCAGATGTCCTGCTTTCTGGTTAAATAGTAACAATATCCTATAAAGTGAGAATCATTTCTCCATTTAAAGATGAAGAAAATTATGCTATGAACATTGGGGTGCATAGGCTCATTTGAATTGGTGTTTTGGGATTCTTAGAGTATAATCCCAGCGGTGGAATTGCTGAGTCAAAAGGCAGTTTCATTTTTAGCTTTTTGAGGAAATTACAGACTGTATTCCACAGTGGCTGCACCAGTTTGCATTCCCACCAACAGTGTACTAGGGTTCCCTTTTCTCCACAACCTCACCAGCACTTGTTATTTGTTGATTTGTTTATGATGGCCTTTCTGACCCTTGTGAAGTGGTATCTCATTGTGGTTTTAATTCCCATTTCTCTGATGGCTAGTGATGCTGAGCATCCTTTCATGTCTCTGGGCCCAGCACAATTTATAAAAACCAAGTGCTGGAGGCAACCTAAGTGCCCATCAATAAATGAGTGGATCAAAAAAGTATGGTACACTTATACAATAGAATACTACGCAGCAGAAAGAAAGAGCTACTACCCTTCACAACAGCATGGATGTAACTGGAGAGCACTATGCTAAGCAAAATAAGCCAAGAGGTGAAAGACAAATACCATATGATCTCACCTATAAGTAGAACCTAAAAAACAAAACAAACAAGCAAGAGAAATATAACCAGCAACATTGAAAGGAAAACAAACTGACAGTAACAAGAGAGGAGGAGAGAGGAGGGTAACAGGAAAAAGAAGGGGAAGGATCAAGTCAAGGAGCATGTGTAAAGGAACCATGGACAAAGCCAAAGTGTGGCAAGATTGAGGGTAGGAGGTGGGGTGAGTAGGGAAGGGGAAAGTGGTGGCAGGAAAATGGAGACATATGCATTTGAATAATAAAAAAAAATTTTTTTAATGAAGAAAATCAGGCTCAGAGAGATTAAATATCAAAATTCCACCATTAAAATGTAACCTGTTTGGGTCATTAAGAAAAAGGACCAACAGATTATGTATTTCTGTCATTTCAAAGATGCTATCTATCAAAATAACACAAATGTTATCCATGTCCCCAGCTTAATTTCAGATGCATGGAAGAAATTCTGGAGGAATCAAGATGATGGAGCAGTGAATGAAAGTCACACCGACCTCCTCCCAGGATCAACCTGGAATTACAATTAAATTGTGGAGAAATCACCTGGAACGAACAACTGAATGATAGTGAGAGAGGAGCCTTATAATCACTGACAGACAGAAGAATCAGCTTTAGCACAACCTAACTGGTAAGGTGTGGTAGAGACTTGAGAAGGCGGGAAGGTTGCCCATGGGCAGCAGCACCAGAAGAATATTGAAATGGCCAATTGGATCCCCTGAGAAGAGCAGGGTCTAAACCATAAGTGGGGATCTCCAGCCTATGGTACTAGAACCCAAAAAGTACACAGATAACAACCAGCTGTGAAAAGCAGCAGAGTTGCTCTCTGGCAGACACGGGTGGCTGGAAATAACACATAAATTTTTATTTGCAGCCACTTACTCTGGTTTCTGGCACAGGTGGGGGCAGAGTGAGCTAGAGATGCCTGAGGAGAGACTGGAGAAGGAGAATTTGGGGAGAGAATTGAGAGAGTAGCTGGCAAGATCCTGGTGCTGACTCATCTGCCATTCAGCAACAGCCATCTTGCTCAGGCTGACCACTCTCCTGAGTGGTAGCAGTGTTAGAACACACAATACCCCACCCCCAGGAGGGACTCTGCCTCACCCTGTGGTGTCCCTAAGCCAGCCTGCTGAGAGCAGAGTGACTAGATTAACAGCTGAAGGAAACAGCCACAGACAGTAGATTCCTGGAAGTCTCAAACAGACTGCCTAAGATCAGACAGGGTCAACATCTGACATCATCAAAGGCAGATCCAGAAAGAAAAATCAGCAGTCTCCTACCATAGAAGTTCACACCACAAAGTCAGGAAATCAAGACAGATCAATTTAAGAAGCAGTAGCAAAAAAGGAGATTCTCACAAATAATGGGAAGACAAAGAAACATCCCCCAGTTGAAGAGAAAGGAGGAATCCCCAGAAAGAGAACTAAATGAAATAGAGGCAAGTAAACTGTCAGATATTGAGTTCAAAACTATGGTTCTAAGGAAGCTCCGTGAGCTCAGAGAGAACTCTAAAAAACTACAGGGAAACTACAGGAAACTTACTGCAAACTGTATCAGCATGAAAAAAGACATAGAAACCACCAATAAGAGACAAGAGGAAATGAAGAATACAATTTCTGAATTGAAGAACACCGTAGAAGGAATCAAAATAAGGCTAGACACAACAGAGAATCAAATCAACAAACTGAAGGACGAAGTAGAAAAAAGCTCCCAAAAAGAGCAACAAAAGGAAAAATGACTGAAAAAGAATGAAGGTTTAAGCAAAATTCAGGACAACCTGAAACATAATAATATTCATATAACAGGGATACCAGAAGGAGAGGAAGAGGAACAAGGGATAGAGAACCTGTTTGAAAAAGTCATGATGGAAAACTTCCCTAATTGGAGGAGAGAAAAAGTCACACAAGTCCAAGAAGCCCAGAGGGTCTCATTCAAGAGGAACCCAATGAGGCCCACTCCAAGACACATTATTAAAATGGCAAATATCAAAGACAAACAGAATCCTAAAGGTGGCAAGGGAGAAACAGGTGCTAACATGCAAGGGAGCCCTGATATGGGTAATGGCTGACTTCTCAACAGAAACAGTACAAGCCAGAAAAGGATGGCAAGAAATATTCCAAGTCATGAAAAGCAAAGGCCTGCAACCAAGACTGCTCTACCCAGCAAGGCTCTCAATTAAAATGGAAGGTGAAACAAGGAGTTTCCCAGACAAAAGAAGGCTAAAAGAATACACCACCACCAAACCAGCATTGCAAGACATGCTAAAGGGACTACTTTAAGAAGATGAAGAAAAAGAGTCTGAGTTCACAGTTCTTTCACAGTCACCAATACTTGATATATACTTGACAATATTTGTAATACTTAATCTGACAGTGAGAATCATGCATTATTTTAATTGTTATTTCATTATTTGTTGAAACTAAACCCGTTTTTGTATATCTCTTGCCTATTTCTATTATTATTAAAAAGCTTTAAATGACCTTGTGATATTCTTTATCCATTTTTTGACTAAATGTAGAATTTTTTCGCTAAAAAAAAACTATTAACCCTTTTTTAAATGTCTTGCAAATATTTTCCTATTCTATTACTTGTCCTTTAAAATTTTTTATATGTATATTACCGTATAGTCTTAAATTACTGTATAGTGATATTGTCAATATTTTACTTTATAGCTTCTGGGTTTAAAGATTTCACTTCAGGATAAGAAGAATATTATTTTGTATTTTCTCCTAAAACTCCTTAGATTCTACATGTTGATTTTTAACTCACCTGAATATTTCTTGTATAATGTGTAAAATAGGGCTCTATATGTTTTATTTCAAGTAATAGGGGTCCATGCACCTTATTTGTTGAATAAGCCTTATTTTACCCATTGATTTGAAATATCAAGTACAATACATTACATTGTTAGACAGATATATACGTTTGTTTCTAGAATGCTCATTTTATTTCATTGATCTACTTGATTATATTTGTGCTGGTGTCATGTTGTTTTTTAATTTCTGAGACTTTATAATGGATTTAAATTTTTTAATATTTTATCATGGATTTTGACATTTAAAAATAAATAAATAAATAAAATTAATCTGCTTTTGAAAGAAAGAAAGAAAGAAAGAAAGAAAGAAAGAAAGAAAGAAAGAAAGAAAGAAAGAGAGAAAGAAAGAAAGAAAGAGAGGAGGAACATTTTGCAACATGGATGGAACTGAAGAATGTTGTGCCAGGTGAAATAAGCCAGTCGGTGAAAGACAAATACCATATGATCTCACCCATAAGTGGAATCTATTCAAAAAATAAACTAACGAACAAAATACTCCACAGGCAAAGAAACATGGAACAGACTGAAAGTGACCAGAGGGGATGGGGATGGAGGACAACGTTGGAAAGAAGGAGAAGGGACTAAACAAAGAACATGTATGAATGACCCATGGACATGGACAACAGAGTGGGAATTCACTTAGTGGGAGGTGGGGTGGGATGGGTGAAGGAGGGCAAAGGGGGAAAATTTAGATAACTGTAATAGAATAAACATGATTTTTAAAAAAGAAAAGAAAAAAAGGGAGGTCCATGGGCCTGAATTTAAAATTTCCCACAAAAGATGTTTCTCCCTTTGGGACCAATAAGTTCCAGTTCCCAAGAAGTGCTGGGACTATATGGGAACAAAATTTTTACCAACGGCCTTGCTAGGTAATGCTAACACCTCATTAAGTTGTATAGGCCCACTCTTAAAATGCTTAACTATTCCCTTGGGGAGCCCAAAGAGTAGAGAGTTTGTTCCCATTTACTACCCCTGTCTCCTAGAAATGCCTGGATTTCCTGAAATTATGACTATGTCATTTCCATTATTGCATTCATTTTGAGAAAGAAACAGTTTAGAGGATTGGAAAAGTCATTTGATAAGAAATCAAGAGATCTTTACTCTAGCCTCATTGCCACCTGTAATGTCTGGTGGCTTTGAAACCTTATGTTAACTGCAACAACTATTATTAAGTTCTATTTCTGTTCCTATTTTCATTTGATAGATGCTATGGTAAGAATTCTTCAGTTATTACCTCATGTAATCCTTATTTCCTTTAAAGTGAGCATTTATCATCAGTATTTTAAAGATAAGAAAACTGAGATTTGGAGAGGTCAAATAACTTGCACAGAGTCATGCAGGATGGGAGAATTTTGGCTCTTTGATTCTATGGTCCAGCCTGATAGATTCTAGACCCACGTTCATAAGCAGTTCCCCACACTGTCTCCTCTTTAAGTTTCCCTTTTTATCCCAAAGTTGAGGTATCTTCCCTACCTACCCTCTAAGGTTTCTTTCTACTTAAATCTTTCATGATCTAAAGAAAAAAAAAAAAAAACACTTCAAAAGTTTTTATTTCCCTCTAGGACCAAGCTGTAATTTCTAGTAGCTCCCACTAACTGGGTATTAGTAGCTTTCTGAATTATGATGTGAAATCTCAGATATTAACTGTCATTACATGGAATCTTCAAGTTATTAACTCTCCACAAGGGAAAATGTTTGTGGATCAGTAAAGCAAATTATGTCATTATTGCTATTTCTCCAAAAATTTAACTCAATCAAAATGGTACACACAGTAGAGGAAAGGAGGACTGTGAATTTAATGAAACTTAACTTTCCTAGGCCCTGGGAGGGACACTAGTGATTATGTATCAATAATGTTTGTATTATTTTTCTTTAAGAGGATTTTCCTATTGTATAAGTTTCAGGACTCACAAAACCCAGATCCATCATTTATTAGTGACTTTATAGTTGGTCTTCCTGGGATATAAATCCTGACTCTACCACTTAATAGCTGTGTGACCTTGATCGTGTAACTTAATTTCTCTGTGCCTCCGTTTTCTCTTTTGAAACATGGGAGTTATAATGAAGGATGGATCATACAGTTATTGTATGGATTAAATAATTTATTGGAGTAGAGCACTTAGCACAGAGCACATGAAGTGATCAATAAACATAAGCTATTGTGTACTTATTTATTATTTTAATAGCATATGTGGATACTAACAACATATATATTATTTGAGCAAAACTTGATAAGCTGTATTACTTAGAGACAGACAATTGCTACTTTGCCTAGAGTGACCCTGTTAGAATCACCATTTAAAGAACTGTTTTCACTCAGATCTACTGCAGAAGCATACTCTGAGGGCAACTACCTGCACTATACTCACCATTAACAGACAGCTGTATCAAATAACTTGAATCTACTTGCTGGCCTTAGTGTTATTCTGGTGTTCTTCACTTTCCTCATAAGTCCTTGAACCAGCTATCCTCAATGCTGACCTCTTAATTGTTTGAATTAAACTTCCGTCTACCTTTATTGTCCAAAAGTACATGTTAGACACGTTTTAGTTTGTTTTCTTTTCCTTAAACACTGGCAGCATACTAAGTTACTCACTTCCTTAAAACTTTCTAAGTGGAAATAATAACAGCCATGTCATTGGCCAATCATTTTACAATGATTTCATCTAATTTTCATAATGCTATGATGCAGTCCAGGCAAGCATCGCTCTTTCATTTTACACACAAAGAACTGAAGTTTAGGGTAGCGAAATGGCTGGTCCAAGGTGACACAGTAACTAGGGGACAGGAAGGAAACCAGAACTTCTAATTCCAATTCCAGGACTCAAGGTTTACACAGTAAAATTTTCAAAGCTCTTTCTAAAAGAATGCTTTTTATCCCCTTTTTAAAACCCAGTTCCCACTAGAGATGTATACATTAAAGAGGATAAGACTTTTTTCTACAAAATACATCAAACACATGACAGTAGAGCAGAAAAGGGGCAATAAATGTATGTACCATTCTTCCAATGATTGTTGTGAAAAATTCCATTGACGCATTGTAACCTCTGGGAAAGCTCCCACTTAATAGGCACACTGCCAGGCCCACAGCCTTATGCATGTGCAGGTATAATGAAAATTGTGAACATTATGCTTGTGAACATTATTCTTGGAACCGGAGAAATTCTCCTGCCAAAGAGATCACCTCTCTAGCCTTACTGCTATGCTAGAGCATCTGTCACTATTCCTTTTGGAAACTTGGTTTTCAGATGTGAAACAATTCCTGGATAGTCTACTTTTTAAAAGCTACTGAAGACAAGTACAGATCAATGCCATAGAAGCAGGCAAATTGGAACTATGATTAAAAAGGAGAGATGGCAACAGTGGAAGGCTATGGGATTTGGAGTTGGAAGATCTGAGTTTTACTACTACCTGTTTATTGTTGGTAATACTAATGCTGCTTCTCTGCTTAATGCACTGATTTTTAAAGGGTACTACCTGATATTGTCTCATTCAGACTAGTATTACTGGATATTTCAAACTTCAGAGCTCTTATTTTTTCCTAACCCTTTAATCAATTTCATTACTGAAACTAAAAGAGGAGTAAAGAGCACATTGATGGAATTTTCACCTTTTTTTTTTTTTTTGGAGGTGGGAGGTTGTAGTAGAAATACCATTGAGAACAAATAAATAACACAGATTATCTGCAAAAGATATACTGAGGTTTAATTTAGAAGAGAAATGCAAGATGTTTCCTTAGGAATCAATATTCTAAAATAACTGATCAGATGAAGCAAAATAAATGTGGTTATAAAATAGAAACATGCAGGCTAGGAAAATGAAAGCATATTTGCCTTCACCAATAATTAAAGAAGCCACAAAACTATTCTATGCCTGGAAGAGCTGAATATCATTTAATGTTACTCATGAAATCAGGGACCTCAGTAAAGCAACCAGTAACAGGAAGAGTGACATTCAGCCCAAGACATAAGAACATGTTATCACAGAGTGACACCCATAATTGTCATAGTGAGAAGAAGAAGAAGAGGAGGAGGAGGAGGAGGAGAAGAAGAAGAAGAAGAAGAAGAAGGAGAAGAAGAAGAAGAAGGAGAAGAAGAAGGAGGAGGAGGAGGAGGAGGAGGAGAAGAAGAAGAAGAAGAAGAGGAGGAGGAGGAGGAGGAAGGAGGGGGAGGAGAAGGAGAAGGAGGAAAAGAAGAAAGAGGAGGAGGAGGGGGATGGGGAGGAGGGAGAGGAAGCTTTCTGTTTGATTAGTACTTTGCAATTTTAAAAGCACTTTCATATATATGGTTTCAAATGTTCTTCAAAACTACTGAGGTAAATAACAGGAAAATTGTAATTCTTATTCAGGAGAGAAAATTAGAAATTAAGATAGGGAAGTAATTTCAACAAGGTTATTAAATTCATGAGTCAAAATCATCATAGAATTTCAGAACTCAGAAGTATGTAGTCCAATCGCTTTTTTGCATAATAGGCAACTGAGGCTTGGAAAGGACAACTGACTTTCTCCAGAAGAATACAGTTAATTAGTTGCAAAGCAAACAGTTGAACCCAAATTTTTATACATTGGTCTTTTCACCAAACTCTGTTGCCTCCCAGAAGGTCCTGAAAGGAAAAGATGATTAAATAGGTCCAAGCTGGTTATGAAATTTTGCAGAAAGAGTCCAGGGGTGCCTTTAATGCTAGATGAGAAAGAAGGTTTTCACTGAGATGTGTGCAAAAATAGTGACATTTGCAATAGAATAAATGAATGCAGTTTTGAACACTTGTGAATCTGAAAGATAGATCAAATAAGCAGAAGAGCGAAAATGATGCCAACAATGTGGGCATTGATTTATGAAGAGAGTCCAGAAGATTAAAAATGCTAAATATGCATGACTTGCCTAATGACCGAGAAAGGACAAGGAAGCCTACAAATATTTGAAGGGTACAAATGCTATAGAGGAAGTAATAATATTTTAAAAGCAAGGAGGGAAAATCCTACACCATTAGGATTAATAGAACCCAGTTTTTAAAGGGGGAAAATAAAAGTTGAACATAAGGAAATACTTTAAAATGAGATTTATTATTTTCTAGATTTGTGTTCAAGATGAGA
The DNA here is from genome assembly GCF_021234165.1 of Pteronotus mesoamericanus. Classification (NCBI taxonomy): domain Eukaryota; kingdom Metazoa; phylum Chordata; class Mammalia; order Chiroptera; family Mormoopidae; genus Pteronotus; species Pteronotus mesoamericanus. Next base: position 23,318,245 of record NW_026555245.1, on the reverse strand, counting down.
GGTGGAGTTTGTCATTTGGGACATTTAAAATCTAATTGGACCAAAATACCTAAGTCAATGACAAAGGAGGCCATGCTCCACAAACACATAAGAGCCAGGGCACAAGCCCCTACAGGTCTTTTTCATCTCTCATGTTTGTAATCCTGGAACCTTGCAACGCCATTTTGATTTTCATTCATTTTGAATGCTGAGGCTGTGGAGCTGTATGCAGTAAGTCATCAACTCTGGATGTTTATAACACCTGTGTCCAGTGCGAGGACCTAGAGATGAGTTTGCTAACTCAGCCAACTAGGAGGAGACCAGAATTGACTTTATAAAACTGCTTACCAAATAAGTGAGAAGATTAAAATTAGCAGCTTCATGAGAGAATAGATTGGTATGGCCCATTTTCCCTAAAATCTACACACCTCTCTACTCCCACATGAAAAATTGAGTAGAACCTACTCTGGTACCAGAACAATGCGTATAACAAGCACCGTGGATGGGGCAAAGGTTGTAAGGCAATCATTGACTCCTCATTGTTGGTATTTTACCTATGGTGCCTAGACTGTTAGCCTGAGTACTAAGTTCATAGCTTTGCCATGCCCTCCGACATCTGAGATGCCTGCCTGGAGTGGCCCAATCTTATCCTCTTCTCAACATCTTGCCCTCCTGGATCCTGATTCTGTGGTCAGCTGCCTTGCCCCCTAGTACCCATGCAGTTTGATATAAAGTGAGGCTGATGTAATTATAGTGGAGATATGAAATAATAGAACTGAGAATTGGTAATATGCCTGCTAAGTGAAGAGAAAAATAGTTAAGTCTTCTGAAATCCCAGTATATTCTAAGCTCATAAGGCTTCTGTGTGCTGTGCCTGGAGCTCTGACTCTGGTTTCCTGCTTAACCCTCCTTTCCTCAGGACAGTGTCTGTATGTCTCACCATCTTGAAGCACCGTATCTGGCATGTGTTGAGTGTTGAATAAATATTTATTAAGTGAATAAATGAATGAATGAACCCCAGACTGCTCAGTTGGATGAGGCTCAACCTTTGCAGCCTTTGCATCCTCAGATCTTGGGGATCTGTTTCCTGCCTCATTTCCCCACCCAATGGAGGTATCCTGACTGACTGCCTGGGGTACTGACACACAACTGTCTTTAAACAGAATTATTTCTGAGACATCCTAGGAGTTAGGCCCTACTTATTATGTTGAACTTACTTAGACTCTGACACTAGCCTTCATAAAACCCTAGCTTATCCCATTAGTTTAGACAACATGATTTGGGTAAGTGGTCATCTCCAAGACTCTCTGTGGCTTAATGCTCCAGATCTGGTCACTTCAACTTCTTTTTCCTTTCCAAATACAGTTGGGATATTGCCCTGTCCCACAAAAAGCCATATCACTTATAAAAACAAAACACTTTTTTTTTACTTTTTTTTCCTTTTCTTCTTCTGGAGACCCACTTGTTCTTCCCAAAACTAAAGGATTCCTGAGATTTTCAGTCAGAATTCTGGTTGCTTTCACATCTTAGACAATCATTAACAATGTGCTTTATGGAAAAGCACTGAAGATCATTACAGCTGTATTCGGAACCCAATGTGCCAAGATAATGAAAAACAATTCTGCAGTTCCTCATGCTCTGTTAGTTGTGTTTGTCATAAATGAGTTGTGGAGATTTGGAGTGAATGATCCATATCATATTGAACTGTCCTTTTTTATTGCTGACAATTGAAGGTGACTGAGAAGCAGGGCCAGTGTCAGACTGTATCTAATTGGAAGCCTTCTCTCATTAATGTTCGATGTTGACTTGTATTACTTGATGAAATTAGGACCTCAGTGGAATGGACTTTATTATCAGAATGAGCTGGTTGAGCTCTCTTCCATTTTGGTGTTGTTTTAACCTCGTCCCACCCCTAATTCTGTGGCAGAAGGGGCCCAGCCGAGCAGGAATTCTGAGTAAGGCAGGTCTGTGCACAAACAAAGCAAAAGCTGTAATGCAGTAAAGGAAATTGAAACCATATGGACTTTTATGCTACATATGTTTGAACAGTTCTTGGGTACTGCTGTGGAACCAGAGGACCAGAAGGACCTCTGAGAAGTCACCTTGGCCCCAGGACTGCAGGCAGAACAGCCCCAATTTCAGCTCAGACAGATAAGTTACCTTGCATGAAAACAATATGGTTTGGAGAACACCCACATCCCCGACTCCAAACTTTTCCCAGTCATTGGCTGCCTTGATGAAATGCACTTTTGAAAGCTCTCTGAAGGTGTGAGTCATTAGCTGAGGTATTATTTCTAAGAGAAAAAGTCTTTGAATCAAGTAATTGGAATTTCATTTTACGTTCCCTCTTCCCTGACCCATACCATCTCTGAAGGGGGTAAGAATTAGGGGTGGATGAGGAGAAGAAAAACCTGAGTAGAAAACTGAGTAGAATACTCAAAGCCCATGGAAGAAACAAACTTCAGACCCTCCAAGAAAGAGACAAGAAAGCAGACTTGTATTGAATAAGAAATATATGGCCAGTGCTCACAGTATGATTTTCATTAAGTGCATGTTAATGCCATAGAGTGAGAGTTTGCAGTCTGATTTTTGGAGGCCCATCGACAGGCCAGTTTAGTTTTTTTATAGTTCTATGTGCTTAAGAGTTAACTAATGCTGATAATAATAAACTATGTTCTGAAACTAAACATTTAACAAATATGTAATTATGTTTTCAAAAAGCTTAACAATAAGCAGGAAGTTCAATAATTTAATCTGAGAACAACATAAACTAGTATCTGTAGATTTATTTATCTTCTCTAAAATCTTTAGTTAGTCATAGAAATCTGGCTTTTTAGAATATTCATTTTATTGACTCAGGAAAATAGACTATCATCTTCAGTTTCAGAGGATGAAGCAACGCCTGATTTAAGCGATTTTGGTTAATTAATGCTAAGATCTTTTATGGTCTTTGATTTTTCTGATCCTGAGATACTATGATCTATCAGAGTTTAAGACAAAACCTGTTCTTGACAAAATGGTGATACTGGTAAAGCTAGTCTTCTGAGCCCCTCCATTCTCTTGCTATGTTCTCTTTCTGTCCTTTTACCCCTATCTACCCAGTATCAGTAACCAGCCCCTCAACCCCCACTATGGCAGTGCATGAGAACCATCTTTCTCATCTCAAACCCTTCAACTACTTCCTGATGTCCACCCTCAAGCACATTTATCGTGTGCTTCCAGGTAAGAATTAAACTTCTTAGTAAATTCACTACAGAATATTAATGGTAATATCACACTTAATACATTGCCCATCCTGGGAACATTTGGAAGTAAATAGAACCACTCATTCATTGTGCAAGGTCTTCTCTTGCCTGTATGGAATTTTGTTCCTTAAGCAGCAATCCAAACTCAGTGTCATGACATTGATTATACCTCATCCATCACCTCCTGGGTTTCAGCAATCACAGATTCTTAGAGGCTTACAAGCCTCAGTTGAAGTTAATCATTTCTTTTAGGTCAGGATATGGAAGCCTAGAGAGTGGAACTGATGCCCAGATCTCACTTAGAGAGTCAATTAATGAAGTAGCCCTACTGCTCAAATCCTGACTCCTAATCCAGTGCTCTTTTTACCACAGCAAACTACTAACTCTATACCATTTTAGATGCCAAGTCCAGATACTTTCTCTCTGACATAGGAGAGTTTCCTACCTAAATAAAAGATGGTAGAAAGGACACTGTCATGCTAACACAAAATCTATTATATCTAGAATCCAGAATATTTAACTGTTAAGTGGTATTTGCTGCCTGGATCATGCTCCAAAGAAAACTCAGTGCAGGAATAATTTGTGAAATATTCTATGAAATGCAAATAACCTAGACATTGTGCCCATGTTAATACGTTTGCATTGCTACAACCACCACTAGCATCTCTGTCAAGGATGTCTTGGTACTAAAGGGAATCAAACTGGGTTAGAAAGTTTTTGATGGGTAGTTGATAAAAATGCAAAAAAAATTACATAGTAAGCAAAGAAAGCAGAATCCCATCTCGAATCAAAATTGTGTTAATATAAGCGTAGAACTTCCTAGAAACTTTACTTGATGAATGCCTCAGGAGAATGCCCTTCTAAAGGGTCTCTTCACACACTGTGTTTAGTTAATACCAACCATCAAGCCAGAGAGTAAACCACTTAGTCAATCAACTAGATATTTAGACTACCCTTTGCCAAACATCTGGGAAGTTGATGGGATCATTTCCATTTTATTAGAAAGCCTGATTACAGGAACCCAGACATACTATCACAGCATGAGAACACAAAATGCAAACGATGGATATCTTGACCCACCAGGGTCCCAAAGTGGGATATTTTTCAGGTCAGTGTGGGTCAGTTCAGCATCACTTTAGCTTGAAATTTGTGGGCTGTTTGTTGTTCTGAGACACTTTGATGCCAACATATTTTTAAATCCCTATTTCAAAAAAAGCAGAGGCCCTGAGCTGAAAAGGAATACCTTACTGACATTCAAAGATAGGAGGCCATTGGCTGAAAGCTACACTGGTTTCCTCCCAAATTGTCATTAAGTGACCTTCCTCTGCTGTTTTAGCTGCTGTGGGGGAAAAGGTGCTGACATTTTGTTGGCACTGACCTGGGGATTCATAACAAGCATAAAACTTGGCTACGTTATAAAACATAATCCATCTGACAAAGGGAAATCATTTAATGGGCACTCTCTTAATTATAACGATTTAAAAAAGGGAGAAGTTGAGGACAATAACAAAAGAAGTATAGCAAGGTCACTTCATGAGAATTTTGTCTTTTCACTCCGTTGTGGTAGACCAGCAGCCCCAAGGGTTGGAAAGGAAAATCAACATTTACCAATATTTTGCTCATCAATTCTAATCAAAGCCAAGGGAAAAAAGGAATAAGGGAATAAGCTCAAGTAAAAAGGGGTAAATAAGGACTTCATTGTCTCATATATTGAAGAATAACAGGATAGTTATGGCAAATGTAATTTATTATATTATTCTCTGTAATTTTCTTCTAGGGGTGAAGGCATCAGGCGTCTCTGGAGAAAGATTATAGGCAGCGAGACACAGGTCATATCACACCAGAAACATTGCAGGACCTGGTCTAGGAATCTCCAGAGCGCTAGATCTACAGCTTTGCTGATAGACTCATAGGAAGACTGTCCCTCTGAAGAGTAGAGTGCAATCTTAGCCTGTCTCCCTCTCTCGCAACAATAACAATGGTAATGCCTTACAGGTGTTCAGAACTCTGTAGTTTTCAAAGTGCTTTTGTACAGATGACTTCTTTTGATCCTTGCATTTTAAAGTGAAGGTTCAGTATAAAGGAAATAGAAGAAATAATATAATCAAATATGTGCTCCAAATGGATTGGAGAGAGAAAATACAAAAAGGAAAGAAACCAGGTTTTGTTTTAAGGTTATTTCAATGATAAACTCTTTCTCATAACAAGGACAATTCATTCATAACAGAGTTTTGCCCACATATAATGCATAGCTCAGCCCAGATGTACACTGGCCAAATTTGAGGAGTGACATTTGGAGGAACCTTATCACTTAGAGGAATTGATTGGAATGCTTTATTGAGGAATACTTTACAAGGTATGTCCAGAAAGTATCAAGCCATGTACTATGAAGAAGAGACATTTATTAAAGAAGATACAAGATATAAGAAACATTGTACATAGGACAATGACACCTCAGTCCCCTTCAAAGTAGGCACCTTGGGACCTCATACAGTTTTCCCAGTCTCCACCAGCTGCCCTATCATATTTTCCTGAATCTCATCAACAGTCTGCAATTTCTTCCATTTCAAAAGTGATTTTAGTTTTGGGAAAAGCCAGAAGTCACAGGGCACCAAAATCTGGCCTGAAGGGGGCTAAGTCACCTGGGTGATTTGATGTTTCACCAAAAAACTCTGTACAAGACTTGATGCTTGAGTGGACATGCTGTTGTGAGGAAGCTGCCAATCACCAGTTGCCCACAGTTGCAGCCTTCTGAATTATCTGAATAGTTTCCAGAGAGGAATGTTCAAGCTTCATGCAAAATTGGATGCGGATTCATTGGTCTACTTGCTCGGTCATTTTGAATGTGATGGCCACACAGTATACATACTCATCAACAGCATCTACCACCCCCACTGACTAGTACAGTGAAGTCATCATTGTTCACACATGTACATTCCAGTTCGCTATCCTTGGCTGAAAGGTTACATTGAAGTCACACAAATCATTCTCATTATATTAGCAACGGTTGGACTTTTTCCAGATAGGCCTCATATATAAAGTAATATTTATCCTTTTTAGGTGTAGAGTTTTATCAATTTAAATATACTCATTTACAGAAGTGTAAATAATTTTGCTTTATTACTTAATTGATTTTTTAAAATATAAATCTTAAACACATAGAATTTGTTCTCTATGTCCAGGTAGACATTTTTCTGAGCACCAACTAACATATACAATGACCCCAGGGTAAAGTCACTGAAGCAAAATCTCTCCTTGAAGTTTTTATTTTCATTCTAGTCTTTTATAAACTACCTGGGCAACCCATTACAGTTGTTTCTCAGGGACCATTCATCTTCCCTCAAATGTTCTCTCATCTCAACCTTGCTCTGAAGCCAATCACGAATGTCTTCTGACCCTCAATTACATGAATGTCATGAAACCCAGCGCTTCCTTTTATTGGGCACTTTATGAACAGACCAAAGGCATTTGCCTCCGACTCAGCACAGCTCTCCCGATGCATGTAACACAACCACTCCCTCCTTTTGAATCACTTTCTTGACCTGACCCTAGTACAACATTGTTTCTCTTAGGTTTCAGATCTATCTGTTAGTTTCTCCTCATTTTACTGACCTTTACAGGCTAAAACACTCCAGGGCTCAGGCATCAAATCGCTTCTTTCTTTACTTGCAGACACCTCCTAGGTAACCTCGTTTAATCCTGTGACTCTAAATACCACCTACACATGATGACTCCCAAATTTTTACTTCCAGAACTAAGCTCTAACTTGAACTGCAGACAAATAGATACCACTATTGTTCAGCATTCTCACTTGAATGTCTAAAAGTTATATCAAACTTAAGGCATCCAAGCTGGAAGGGAGAAGGAAAACTGTCATTATTTGCAGTTGGCATGATACTATATAAAGAGAATCCTAAGGACTCCACTAGAAAATTATTAGAACTGTTTATTAGAACTAATAAATTAATTCAGTCAAGTGGCAGAATATAAAAGTAATATTTGGTTGCATTTTTATACACCAATAACAAACTACTAGAAAGAGAAATTAAGAAAACATTCCCATTTGTAATTGCATTAAAAAGAATAAAGTACCTAGAGATAAATTTAACCTAGGAAGTAAAGGACCTGTACTCAGAAAACTACAAAATATTGATAAAGATACAAGTAAATGAAAGCTTATACTGAGCTCATGAAATAGGAGAATTATTATCATTAATATGTCCATACTACCCAAAGCAATCTACAGATTCAATGAAATCCCTATCAAAATACCAATGGCATTTTTCACAGAACTAGAACATATAATCCTATTTTTATATGGTACCACAAAAGACTGCAAATAGCCAAATCAATATTGAGAAAGAAGAACAAAGTTGAAGGTATCATGCTACCTTCTATCAAACTACACAAGGCTATAATAATCAAAAGAGCATAGTACTGGCATAAAAACAGACAGATCAATGGAACAAAATAGAGAGCCCAGTAATTAACCCACACTCATATGGTCAATTAATTTATAACAAAGGAGGCAAGAATATACAAGAGAATATGTTAGTATGCAATTATGGTGTTAGGAAAACTTAGACAGACAAATGCACTTTCTTACTCTATATACAAAAATAAGCTCAAATGGAATAGACACTTAACTGTAAAACCTGAAACCATAAAACTCCTAGAAGAAAGCATTGGCAATAAACTCTTTGACATTGGTCTTGGCAATATTTTTTGAATAGATCTCCTAGGGCAATGACAACAAAGCTAAGAGATCAGATATGTATGTCAAGTTATTACATTATATACTGTAAATTTACACAATGTTATTTGTCAATTATATCTCAATAAAGCTGGGGGGTGGAAATGCATAGTTGGGGAAAACAGCAGCAATTTTCTCTCCTGGAGATTTCAGAGCAACCTCTTCAGTGACAGCTGTGAGGTTCTGCACAGAGGAATGGACAGAGTGAGAGCTGAATTTGGTTACCAGCGCTCACTGACACTGACAGGCAGTGTGGCACTGGACAACCCCTTCACGTTACCAAATATGCTCTGCCTCACCGAGTTGTCAGAATTAAATAAAATCATATGAAAGAGACGTCCTGGCACATCTAGGGAAGATACATGTTTGCTAAAACGCTGAAATGTGCCTCAGCACTGCTCCAAATCCCACCAGCATCAGGTGGAGCTGCTGCTTCCTTCCTGCAAGTGCCACTTTCCCCAAAGCCTGAAGTGTTTTCAGAGGAACAGGTGATGGGGAAGCAGACCTGAGGGGTTGGTCGAATACCAGAGTAGAGAGATATGTTTGCGTGTTTTGGGAGGATAAAGGGTAGTACAATGCACTATGCCTGTGCATTGTGTGTCTGGAAGGGTCCACTCCTGGGGGACAGGGCTGGAGGCCTTCTCTCTTCTCCTCCTCTATAATTTTATTCCACACCAGGGTCACACAGGGCTTCCATAAGTATCATCTGCTGATGACATCCATGATGCTGTTTCCCACTCCTCTCCCTAGGAGCAAAGGGGCAGGTTCCTCAGACATGTCTGAGCTTTTCTGAGCCAATGCAGTCCTAGCTTCTCTGCCCTCACACTGGGCAGTGTGGGAGGGGAGCAGCTGTGTGGAGAAGAAGTGGGTTGAGCTATTAGGTGCCATTCACACCTCGGGGCATCTCTATATCCCTGTGGAATAGCAGCCACAGGCTGAGACAGGTACAAAGAACCCTGAAGTTTCCACATGGGATCCCTTCCTAAAGCAGATCTCTTGGGGAAAGCAGGACGAGGTTGTCCTAAAGAACCTTCAAGTCTATGATATACCTGCTTAGCCAGCCCAAGACTCATCCTGAATTTCCTAAGATTACTAGCCTTTCAAGGCCTTAAGAAATCAAGGAAAGCAAGGAGATCAGAGGAGAACTTTTCAACATTGGGTACCTAGAATATAAAGGGTTGATTAGTACCAGCTTTACATATTTGGCTCATTTAGTCCTTTTAACAGCCCTGTGAAGTTAGTGATAAATGTTATTCATATTTTAATTGGAACTTATAGAGGTTAAGAAATTTGCCCAAATTTACACAGTAAATGCAACCATTTCATCCCACCCTGCTGTTGAAGAAATTCAGATTGCCAAAGATCCTGCCTATGGCTGTGAGGCATGTGCCACCCACAGCAGGCCATTTTTCCTTTTGATAGGGACATTTTGGCTGAACTCTTTGCACACCACTGCTTAACAACCAAGTACATCACAGGGACATCAGAACGGGTGTGCACATGCAAGTGCTGGGGAAATGTCTCGGCTCCCACTAGGGCCATGATCACTGAGAACAAGAGATGAAGAGGAGCCCATTTTTGGCAAGGGGCAGATTGATGCAGTGAAAAATAAACAAAACAAAACTGCAAAGACACCATCATAGCATTATAAACTAAGGTTCCTTCCTGGGAAAATCTATAATGTATAAACAGTGGATAGCTAACCCTGTTGACTATACCAAAAGACAAGGCCATGCCTAGAGTACCCTAGCTCACAAGCTCACAGATGCTTGAGAAAGTTACCTTACCTGTAGAAAATGTGTCTAATAAACTAAAAGAAAAGGCCAAGTATCTTGGATAGGGAAGAATTCAGACTGAAGGGGAGTGATGGTCTTTAAAGCTCTTTCCTCTTCCTGCCCCAATTCCCCAGCCTTATTCCAGGTACCCACCCCCATGCCCTTCACCTTAGTGCATCCTCCATCGCTTCAGACATTCGGCGGCCACCCATTTCAGTGCTGCCATGCACTACCCTCTCTAGTGGCAAGAATACAGAGCTTCAGCTCAAGCCATGACATCAACCCTCACAAGGAAGGAGAGTTTAAACAAGTAACTCTCTGAAGTCCGGTTTCCTCACCTGAGAAATGAGAAGGTTTCTTAGAGAACTAAATGAAACAACATGAGAAAGTCAGTCAGTCAGCACATCGGCTCAACGAATGGTATCAGCTATTGCACTTAGAGGATTGGTTGCTGTTTCCCTTCTGATTCTGAAGTTTTGTAAAAGTTTAAGAGCTGAGCTACCCGAGGGATATAAAGAAGAGTATTAAAAATCTCAAGGCTTCTCCATGCTTTTTTCTTTCTCTGATAATTTCTGCATTCACAGAATTCAGGACTCCATGATCTATGTTACCTCTGAAGAAGCAGCCTCAGAATCAGGCTTTCAGGTACCCACAAGAATAACTGTGGCAATGGGCCAAGGACCCATGAGCAGGGAGCCTACAGAAAAGGAACAAAAAAGGAGCAGGGCTAAAAGCAGGCATGTAATCACGCTCAGCAACAGCCTGGGGCCCGTGTGTGAGGCCATGCCTTGGCCAGCTCAGCCATGCAACCACATGTGCTGGCTGTCAGGCTGAGGCCAAAGCATGTCCACAAAGGGAGTGATGCCTTACCACCAGCCTTGCTTTCATCCAAATACCTCAGCTTGTCCAGAGCACTAAACCAGGAAAGAGCCTTAGAGAGCCTCAGGCCCTTCAAGGCTACATTAAGCCTGCAGTGTGGATGGACTGGCAGAGAAAGAAGAGGAAAGAAGCAATGAAGATGGCAGCTGTCCCCCTGACAGATTAAGGTAGGAGAAAGTGCTGGGCTGGAGTTGATTAAATCATCAGCCCTCCCACTTACAGGCTGGCTTAGATATCTTGAGCCTCAATCTTTCCATCTACTGTATAAACTGGGATGACAAAGCTGCATCTCTACAGTCCCTTCTACTTCTAAAATTCTGTGAGTCTTAGAAAAAGAGAATTATGAGATTTTTCAAAGTGAAAGAATAAGCCAGTTTAGAAGTAACATGGGTCCCACAGAGTTCTCTGTGAGTATACATGTTAAAAGAAAGAAATTGCCTTAATCCTCAGTGTATAACTCTGACCTGATACTGAAGGATAATCGAATACTCTACTGTGATATACAATGATGAAATTAAGCCTGGACTAGGAATCAAATGACTGGCTCAGAAATCTAGATCCCATTTCTCCAGCTATGCATCTTCCAGCAAGTCACCTAACATCTCTCAGCATCCCCGTCGCCTTTTACCTACTCCTCCGAGTTTTGGTATTTATAAAATACAATCATGAAAGTGAACATATTTTGTAATCTATAAAGCCCTATACAAATGTAAGATTTTGCTATCATTATTATTCTTTTTATAATTGTTTACTCACCAAAGCACTCTACAATGTTTCCACCACGCCTGGATTATATAAGGTCCTTGATACCATTCCATTCTAATTGGTTGTAGGACAATGATCATACCTCAGACTCCCTCAGCTTTGGATGATTTCCTGAGTCTTGGAGCTGCCAATCTAAATGTGGCAGATTGACAAGGCATAATCATGGGGACAGAGTGACAGCCACTATCCAGGGACTAGAAGGCTGCTGAGGTAATAGAGGAATCAGCAGAACTCCCAGTTGCTTTGGGCCATTCCATTTAGAGGTGTTCTATGACTCAGGTCTCCCAGAAGGATCTGGTCCCAGTAAGATTTAGACAAAGGAATTAAAGTGATTTGGTCAATGGGCATTAGGGTACTCTTGCAAAGGTATTGGAGTCACCAAATAGCACAATCAAAAATGCTGCTTTATTTTCTCCTATCCCTAGCCAAGAAGCCAAGATGAAGCCTAGATGTTGAAGAAGTCTTCAGCGACTGTTAAGAGTGAGTAGGTTTGTGCAAGAGTACTGACCTTAGAAGGCAGTATATACCATCTTTAGGCTGTCTGTAGTCCTTTGCTGTGCTATCCAAGGAAGACCTGTTCTCCCAGATAATGGGGTACAATTAACCAATCTCGCTCCCTTAAGAATGGGGCCGAGTGGTGGGCTTGCCCATTCAAGCAATTAGGTAGCTCATAACAGAGGTTAGAGTACAGGCCAGTTCACTCAGGTCAACGGCATCCTCTAAAACCAAAACCAAGTCTCCACATACACTACATCCACTGTCAGGCAGCTGGTAGAAGCCAGCTTCCTGAACCAAGAGGGAAATTCTACAACTAGCCAAGCAAAACACACAGGCCAAATTCAACAGCCGAGAAGATAAATCTAAGAACTGAGTTGCCAAACCAATACTGTGCTCAAAGCCAGTTGAGGTCCATAGCTGGATGGAAAGTTTAGATTTTCATGGGCAATGAAGGTCTATCAGAAAGAGCAGCCAAGGGATCAGGAGGAGTCATTCTGAAGCTGCCCCAAGCTTTCTTTCATTCAGCCTTCACATTCATGAATGACGACAATGTTGGAGTAAAGAAACCAGCAAGGAATGTTGCTACAGGACCAACTCCATTTTCCTCTCTTTCTCCACCATCAAATCTACTGTTCTTAGACTGGAAGGAAATGCCTGGAATTGTTATGAAAGGGGATGAATATGATTTTGTTGCTTCTATCTAGTTCTATAAAATGTTCTCTCATGGATACATATTATTTTTTATAATAGATAAAATATTAATGTACTTAAACACAAAAAAGGAACATTTAGGTCTGTTTTCACTGCTGAGTGCAGTACATACTTCTATAAGAAGCTATAGGCAGTACTGATGTGCTCAATTCAATGGCACTTACCTCTTTTGAAAAGCACACTATAACCTATTTTTCAATAATGGTGATTCAAGCTACTGTATGAGGCTGACAGGACTGCTATTCTTAAGTAAGTAGGACTTTTGGCTTCCTTTAAATTATACCCCAAGGGCAAGAACTTCATTGGCTACATATACTCCCTCTCTCTTGGGTCTCTGCAATATCGCTGATGCTTGAGACTAAGAAGAAAGGGGAAAGAAGAGAAATCAAGGACAAAGTACCCATACATGCACGACCCCACCAGGCACCCATGTGATGAACATCTCCTCTGAGGGACTGTGTCTCTTCCTAACCAACCCAAAGGGTAGCTTGAAAATAAATGGAAAAGAGCCTGAAGAGTCATTTTTTTTGTTCAGCAACTTCAGTTAATTCTACATGTATGATCAATTCTTCTGTAATGCTTGTTTTGAACAACACTCAAATTTGTTCCAATGTGACTGATATAATCAGGAATAATTTGAGCATAACATGAATTTCACATTTGCTTATGTGTGAGTTGGTATGGGAGTAACACTGGGAGAATACAGAAAAAGGCACCTAGCTAAACCAAGCAGAAAAATACACAAAACACACACATACCTCAAACATCTGCTCACTTCCTCAGTTCACCATGTGTTATGAGCCACACCCATGTACATCTGGTGTTACAACTTTCCATTCTATTTAAGACCTTCCTCATTCCACCACATCACAGAACTCACAAGTTGCAACTCTTCCAACACCCAATTCCAAAAACAAATTACAAGTTTGTTTGTTTGTTTGTTTTAGGTAAAGTAACATACTTATTGTAGTATTTAGTGTCTTTATTCTTAAACTTTATATGAAACTGTACTACCATTTCTTACTGATTTTAGAGAGAGAGGGAAGGGGAGAGAGAGCGAGAGAGGAATATCAATGTGAAAGAGAAATATCAATCGATTGCCTCCCATATGTACCCTGACTGGGGATCAAACCCACAAAGTAAATGTGTGCCCTGATGGGGAATTGAACCCACAACCTTCTGGTGTGTGCAACAATGCTTCAACCAACTGAGCCACCTGGCCAGAGCTGTACTACCATTATTATTTGCCTCTTTTTTATTTTTTTATTTATTTTTTTGATCAAACCAATTTATTCTAACCACATTAACAGCAATATTTTTGCACAATATTTTTAGTTTCTATTACACACATTTGCACATCTACTGTAATGTTTAGTATTTATTTATATTCTTTTTTAATTAATTAATTAATTTTTTCAAATACATTTGTCTCTGCCTACTCCCCACCATTTTCCCTTGCCCCCTCCCTCCCTCCCTTCCTCCCTCAACTCTTCCCCTTGGGTTTTGTCCATGAGTTCTTGCTATATGTTCCTTGACTTTCCCCTTCCCTTCCTTTTCCCCTGCGCCCCACCTCCTTCCCTCTTGTCTCTGTTGGTTTCTTTTCCTTTCAGTGTTGCTGGTCTTATTTTCCTTGCATCTTTGTATTGTTGGTTAGGTTCCACTTATAGGTGAAATCATATGGTATTTGTCTTTCACCCCCTGGCTTATTTGCCTCTTTTTTTATAAAGATTTTATTTACTTATTTTTAGAGAGGGGAAGGAGGGAGAAAAAGAGGGAGAGAAACATCAATGCATGGTTACATCTCGTGCACCCTTTACCAAGGACCTGGCCTGCAACCAAGGCATGTTCCCTGCACTGGGAATTGAACTGGCAACCCTTTGATTCGCAGGCTGTTGCTCAATCCACTGAGCCACACGAACTGGGTCTTTATTTGTCTCTTATCTTTCTTTTATGTATCACTGATGAAGTTTTTAAGAGTTCTATCACTAACCCCATTTTTCCACAAAAGCTGTGTGGTGTTTTCTTGTGTGATTTTGCACAGAACAGTGATTTTTTTAGGAATGGATATGTCATATTATAGAAGTGACTCTACAAGGCTTTGCTCTAGGCACAATGGAGAAAGCTGGTATAACCCAGGTAATGTGTCCATGTGGAAACTCTTTCCCAGAATTACTTAGGAAATTTATGCTTTTCTGAATATCAAATCCCCTGCAAAATCAATTGAGAAATTGGGAAAATTGGATAAAGTATTATAATTCTCCTGTAAGATTAAAATTTAACAACTAACTTAGAGACATTACTGGTTCCAAGAAATTTACTAACAAAAGTTAAGATCGTCATATTTAGGAACTAGAGGAATACACAGGAAAGAAATGATCAAGACCTAACCTGTTGGTCTCACTTACAGGTGTTTACCATGTTGTCAGCATGTGTATACGTGTCCCTGTCTAGCTACTAAAATTGAATTATGCTTGCATAAATATATTAATATTTTTATACAGGAAGTATAGTTTAAACAAGCCCTATGAATGGTGTTCACAGAAATAGTTTTGGAAGAAAAATGTCCTTAGCTGGCAAGTCACTGTTCACTTTCATAAAAAATACAAGTACTAAATTATTTGAACACTATACATGATGACACTACAATTAATTAACTTACTGGTATTTTCCAATGTCTGAATATTCATTATAAGGTATATTTCTTTGGCAAATGTCATAAAATATTTCTTATTTTTTAAACTGTTAGATATCCTTAATGACAAATAAATAGCATAAGGAATATTAGATATATTTTTTAATGACATGATTTCAGATATACCTGATAATGCCTAAAAATTCTGATTTCTCATTCTCAAATCCTGAAGATTAATATCTATCTGGACCTTGAAAATGCTACATCCAGGCATGGTCCTTAGTCAAGATAAAGCTGAGATTCTATTAAGCCTGAATTGTAGGTTCCTCAGAGATGCAGTATGGCCTGAAATCTGGAGTCCAATGTCCCCTGAACCATACACTATATCCCACAAATGTCCTCATGGTTTCCTTGGCCAATTATCTGACATAACTGGGGTTGGAGCTTAGGAATATGTTACTAAAATATATTTTATACATGCCATGTGTCATGGCAGGATGTAGATGGGAAGTCTCTGTGCCTTCCACTCAATTTTGCTATGAACCTAAAACCACGCTAAAAAATAACATCTATTAAAAAATAAGACAACCTCAGGCTTGAGATTTAACACACACCCATACAATCTGCATGTCCAAATACACATACACACAAAAGAGAACAAAATTATAAAAATGTTCTCGGTCTTTTAAAAGAGCAGCCTCCCCAGTCCCAGTCCAAATGATGGATGGAGATTTCCATTGCTCACTCACAAACTCACATCCAGCTTTTTGTCTGCACCTCTTAATTTCAGAGGAAGCAGGCATTCCTCAGCAAGGCCCTCTCGAGGTTCACAGAGGCTCAGCTGCCATAAATCAAACATTGGTGGCATTAGTGGAGTTGAGGAATAGTGCTGCAGGTAACATTTTCCCGACCTTGCTGAGAAAGAGTCAAGTCTAGAGTTTAATGAAATGAAATCTCTTTGTGGTGAACACAAATAAGGCTGCTGGAGCAATTCTCTCTTAACGTGACTTTTAACTGGCCTGTGAGAAGATTTAAGCCTCATCCCCAAATCCACAGGTAGAAGCAGCTTCATCCCCCACCTGGAGGGAGAGCCAAGGGAAAGCTGCTTTCTAAGCTCAGAGCTCTGTGCAAAGCTGACTAAAGCTGGGACATCTTGAAGGCATTTAAAGAAAATGAAGCCAACAAATGGACAGTGAATCCAAGAAGAACCAAACGCACTTCTGTCTCCTGGGGGAAAGTGGAAACTCATTATTGGCAATGGATTCAGAACAGGGTAATATGGTCTGTCTCTAATACTTGGGATTCAAAACTGACTTCTCTCAAACCTGCAGATGAATTAAGTTGCAAGTGAATGGAAAGATGTAGCTATTTGCACAGTGCAATTATCTGAAGAGATTTTTCAAAATACCACAATATATTCAATAAACCCATTGTGTTGAGTTTAAATTTCAAAACTCTTATGGAAGATGTTTGTCTGTTTATTTGATTTTGTTTTTTAACCAACAGACAATTTTAGTCCTAGGTTATTTGGGATTAATAAAGAGCAAAAGCAGAGGTGTCTTTAATAAAAGGAATTTTATGGTTTCCCTTTTTTCTGGCTACTTGGGAAACAGTAAAAGAGTTATGAGGAGGACAAAGAGCCTGTCTAATGTCTTTAATAGTCTATCATTGGTGAAGAAGTGAGTGTCCATCCTCTGAATGTCCTATCATTCTATGGTTTACTGAACCAGCAGATCCTAATGGTTTTGCTGGGCTAATAAAACAGAGATTTCTGAAGCTGAGATAGTCCACCTTGGAAAGACTTGCTCTGAGTTTTTGTCCTCTCTTTTGGGTATACTATGAACTCTTTACAAAGGGTTCTAGATATTGAACTCTGTGTATGGGTAGAGGGTTCTATCTGCCCTTAACTTTTTTAAAAAAATATTTGCATCATTATTGGTTCAAATATTCCAAATATATTTTTCTAATTAAAACAGTGTACATATATATGATTTTTTTAAAATATACACACGCTTCAAATCATCCAGATCAAGATTTCGAATTCTGCGAACGACTCAGATGGCTCTTTTAAGCCCCCTTCCCAGGCGGTAACATTCCTAGAGATTACCACTATTCCAATTTTTATCATCAAGTTTGAATATTTTTAAGGTTTTTAATACATATTGCCAAATTGTCCTCCAAAATGTTTGTAGCAAAAAGTTTTTCCCCTGAAAAATAATTCTTAGTGACTTTTACAGATCATTTTTCCCTGGGCACTCCATTGACTCCCAACTGCATATAACTTCTTTGTCATCAAATATACCTATAGAAGAAGTTCATATCAACCTTGATAAGTCATCACCCCTTCTTGGGATTTCTCCTAATTTTTTTTACCCAAGTGTTATGGACAACCTTGATTTTACTAAAGACTTCCTAGGAGATATGAGGAAGGACTATCACATCATTAATCCTATACTCTATGCAAAATAAAAATCATGGTAAAGGACTGTAGGGTAGGTGGAGGAGGTCTGGCTCCCTCACCCAGGTGCGTGGGTAACCAGGGGGAGCAGCTCCTCACAACCTTGAAGGAGTCTGATATAGCAGTGTCCCCACTGCCTTAAGCCCCGGAGCCTTGAGTAGGCTCGCATGCACACTTCATGATAGTTACTTCACTTTCTGGCCTGTAGCCTGCTTTATTTAGGGATAGTATTTAAAGGGTAGGAGCTTTGGACGAGGTGGGGAGTCGGGGCACCATCTTGGACATGGGCTTTGTGGCCTGTGTGACTCCCCCGAATAAAGGCATGTCAAGCATCCCCAAGGCTCCACGCATCTTCTTCCATCTACCTGAGCCCCAAGTGGGCCTGCCCAGCCTAGAGAGGCTGCAACACAAGGACAATACCCCTATCAGAGAAATTCTTCTCTCTCTCTTTTCCGGGCCCTGCTCTTCCTCTGCTGACTGTCTGACTGTCCTTCCCTCTTCTGGGTGTTGGGACCTGTGCCCCACTGCAACTCGTCTCTACCCCAGAGCATGCTTACCAACACTTCTTTTTGACATTACTCATCTTTCCCCAGAAGGGAATTTTCATACTACTACTAAAAAGATAAAGATTTCTTCATGTAACCCTGATTTATTTTCCTTCTTAATTGGTGATACTTGCTGTAGAAAAAGAAAAAGATAAAAACCCCAGTCAGCAATTTGAGGCACAGATATGTTTGGAAACTTAAAATTCTCTACTCATGGGTTTTACCACAATTTCCCAAATCATAAAAGTGTGAACTATTGCAAGAGAAAATACACCTAGACAAAAGGAAAGAATGACACATATGATGTCTACTGTAATAAAAAATAATATTTAGCAATAAAAAGCCCAACTATGTGATTTATGAAATGGAATCTTCACTAGGACTTCTTAACTCTAGAGCCTAAGACTTGACTATACATTTTTCTTTAGTGTTTGAATTTTGTTCAAAAAACTTGGATCTGGCTGCTAAACTTTTTGAAAACGCTTTGCTTATTTATTTTTTCTCTTGAATGAAGCCTACAGGACTGGATATATAGAGTGAAAGTTGATTGTTTGATTGGCCAGCATCCATGTTTCTTTCCTGGAGTAGTATTACTTTGATTTCCCTTTGGGGAATTCACCTCTTCTCCCACTTTCTGTCATTATTCTATTGAAAGGGATGGGCAAAGGTAAATCCTAATTGATCTTATCCAGTTTGCATACTGCAGACCCCTGACCACAGGGATTAGCTCAGAGATTAGCACATAACCCAATCAGAGCCATTGAGACTTTTGCTGGGGCTTCTGGGGAAAAGAAACACTCTCTCTTCTTCTGGCCTTAGTAGAATGAGAGTGTCTGCTCCAGCCACCGCAATCCATACTCTGAGGGGTGCCAGGCTGTGGATGAAGGCAATACCCACATGAAGCAGAACTGACAGATGTCTGCTAGCCACATTGTTTGAAACCTGAATCAATCACCTTCTAAAGCCAGCCTTCCCCAGACTTTTCAATTATATAAACCAAGAAATTCATTTTTTGCTTAAACTGTTTTGAGTTTCTCTCCACATAAAAAGTCCTAACAGATACAATGTAGGTCTGTAGTGTCTAAGATAAAAAAAAAAAAAAATTTCATTCATTTCCTCACTCATTTTTTAAGCATTTCCAGAATGCCTATTAACTACCAGGAATTGAGAATAGAAAAATGAATATTACCCAGATAAGATAGAGGTGTAAGCTTATACAATACAATGCAATACTGGTGATAGTAGAGGGTGCTATGGGAAGACAGAGAATGAGGAGACTAATTCAGCCAAAACGAGTCAGTAAAGAAGTTTAGCAGGCAAGAAAGAGATTTTAGGAGGGGCAAATCGCATGTCCAAAGGCCAATTGCCATGAAGATGCATAGCTTTTTTGCGGAATCACCAAGAGTCTCTTGTGGCTTGCAAATGAGTTTCCAAGCTAAACACAAAGTGATGTGGCTGGAAAAGAAGGTTGGAATCCAATTGTGCAGGTCTTTATACACCTGGTCATCAGGGGATGTCATGGTGACACTTGATTTATAGAGGGATACAGACACCATCCAAAAGTGACAGCGCAAGTGGGCTTCCTTTGTCTAATCCCGCGAAGCTGCCCGACTCCTGCAGCTCCTCCTTCCAGCTGGAGCTTCCCCTGTCAGTCGGCCTCTCCTGCTCACCCCCCCCCCCCCGCAACTCTGTTGCCACAAGGGGATATGAGGCTGATGCTGGCAATCTCCTGTGCCATTGTGCACTTCAGATATTCATCTGTGCTCTGGAAAATGGCTTGAAATTCTCCATGGAGAGTGCAGACAGAAAGGTCAACAATTATGCAAAATGAATAATGGGCTTGGAGCAATCAGGCCATGCAACTGCTGCAATGAATTCTCTGAAACCCACCTGCCAGGTGTTCACATCCCTGCCCAGTGGCCCCAGCCAGGCATCTGTAGCCAAGCTCTTAGCTAACGAGTATTTCTAGACAGCTAAGGAAGATCCTGAAACCGAAAAGGTCATGGCACTGAGTATGGAGAAAGGTCTTTTTAAGACTTTCTCGAAAGCTCAGTGATTGACCTGTTCTCAAAGGTAAGGGGTTAAATGAGAGGCCAAGAGTCAAAACACCCAACCAGGGACCAGCCAAGCTTTAACAGGCAGCCATGAATGCCTGAGGAAGCCTTTTGTTCTGGAAGGAAACTACTTAACCACAGCTTTCCCCGAGAATACCAGTCAAGCAGAAAAACATTGTTGAGAACTACTATGTGAAATGCGCTGGGGAGATATGGAAAGCAGTCACACTCAGCACCCAGGGAAATATTGGCAATCGGCCAGTGTCCGTTTTAATAAATGGCAATTCCACAAGGCAGGTGTCATCCTGAATGATGAGGAAACTGAGGACCAGCACAAGTAAATGATTCTGGGAAGAGAAGGGTGTGGAACCTGGATCAGCTCAATTCTAACAACTCACCTCCTCTCAGTCGGCCGCGGGAAGGCGCGAAGACTTCAGGAGGCAAACCCCAGCTCTCCGGCAAGGTTTCTGGAGTCCTGCCAAAGCCCTGGCACAAGGAAGGGCACATTGTTTTGTTACTTTTATTGAATATTTGAAAAAAGGGGGCCTAGGGGAATTGTTTTCTTATCAAAAGAAACTCATTTTTCTATGGCTTGTGTTACAAATTTCAAGTACAATTTTAAGAGAAAAAAGGGGGCGTACTGGTTATTACCATGAGGTTTCTGAGGACCTTGCCTTGGGATGCTGTGATGCCCATTTTTGAGAGGTGTCCATATAGGAGACTAGAGGGAGAAAATCCTGCAAGAGTTAGTGGTTCCTTCTACACAGCTACTCTCTCCGGGTTCTAGGAATTCTTTCCTCCTTTTTGCCCCTTCAGCCCCAGAAGGAGCAATGGCTTCCACTTCTCCTACCCTGGGGCACTGCATCATGTCTTATTAGTTTTCCTAAACCCCATCCACACTTTGCAAATAGTCTCTTTCTGGGCTGGCTTCATAAGGAGTGTGGCTCGTGCACTCACACAGGGACCTGTGCTTAGAACTCCATACTCTTGAAATTCTTAATACTTGAACAAGAGCCCCATATTTTCAATGTGTACTGCCCACCACCCCCCACCAACGATCTAGCCTCTCCTGGTCCCCTCATCGAACTCTTTGCAAGTGTGCCACCTGTGTCCTGCCGGGAACCTGGCCCGATACCCTCCTCTGCAGAGAGAAGGGTGGCCCAGCAGAGCTGATCTCCTCAGAAGGAAGCAAGTCTTTTCCCTAAAAGGACAGAGCCCTCAGGGAAAACACACAGGTTATGAGGTTAATGTGTCCTTGAGACAGGAACAGAAATCAAGAGCCCAGAAGGCAGCAGGCTGAAGAGGCCTGAGTCTAGTACTCAGGAGATAGAGGCTCAAATCTGGGCAGCACAGCTCTGTGTCCTTCAGAAGTCACCTGCCCTCTCTGAGCCTCAGCCTCCACATCTGGGTAACACACTGCCTCACTCAAAGCACACTTGTCAACTAAGAAAAATGGACCATTATTAGGAGGAAAACGCAGCTAGTTATGGCCTGGAGAAGCAGATCCTGCTTCCCTCTCCCGACCTTGGTAAGAAATGACTAGCACCATGACCAAATTGCTCAGCTACACCTCGATCAGAACTATGGGACAATTAATTCATTGTAGTCCAGCTCTGCCCTGATCTAGCCCACCTGTACAATGGCCCAGGAGCACTTTGTACCCCTATGAATCACCAGGCTTTGCTTCCAAAGCACTTACGAATAATAGCTGCTTATTGGGCATTTACTATGTGCTGGCACTGTGCTAGGGCCATTCACTCTATTGTCTAGACCAGGAGTCTGCAAATATTCTCTTAAAGGGCCGATAGTAAATGTTTTAGGATTTGGGGGCCAGATGGTCTCTGGTCCAACTACTCAACTCTGGCATTATGGCACAAAAGCAACCACAGACAATACATAAATGAATGAGCCTGTCTGTGTCCCAATAAAACCTTTTTGACAAAAACAGGTGCTATGGTAGTTTACCACCCTTGGTCTAGAGCAATAGTTTTCAAACTTAAACCTATATCATCATTCCCTGGAGGGCTTGTTAAAACACAGAGTTTTTGTTTCAGTAGGTCTGGGGGTCTAGCAGAGAACATGTATTTTTTTCCTTTTTATTAAATTTATTGAGGTGACACTAGTTAACAAAAATATACAGGTTTCAGGTGCAAAATTCTACAATGTCTGTACCCAATGTATTGTGTGTTCACCACCCCGAGCCAAGTCTCCAGCCATCACCATTTATCCCCCCGTACCCTTCTCCACCTCCCCCAGCCCCGTCCATCTCTGACAGGTTCCCATGCAGCGCTGATGCTGCTGGCCCAAAAACCACATTTTAAGAACCACTGGTCTAGACAGTATAGCACACATTTTAAGTGCACACCTCTGAAGCCAAGTATCCTATTTGAATCCTGCCTCTTCCATCTAAAACCTGAGTCGCCTTGGATAGCTTGGGTTTCTTTCGTATTTCCATACCTCAACTATATAATTAGGACAATAATAACATCAATTTCACAGGATAGTCCCGAGTTAAATGAGCTAATGCATGTGAAATGCTCAGAACTGTGCTTGGCACATAGTCAGCCCTCAAAAAATGTTAATTCTTTTGAAATGTCAGCTGCTATTGCCTGCGTTTAATTCTCCCACCAACCCTATTAGCTAAATCTGCTGGCCATTTTAGAGATGAGGTCTCTGGGACACAAGGGTTAAATGTGTTGCCCACAGCACAGAACTGTTAAATGGCAAACTGGGGATCAAACCCAGGATTCCAGGAATAAGAGGCGATGCCTTTCCCCTCAGCACTGCTCTCCCTCCCCAGTACCTGGAACAAACATGCTGCCTCCATGAGGTCCCCAGGAATATGAGTATAAGCCTTTGGGAAGTGAAACCTTGTTAGCCTGGGCCCCCACTGTATTCCAGGTCTTCACCTGGGACTTCGGTAGGGACCACACTCTTCTGATTCTGAATCCGGAACCTCCTCCCTCTCACGCTCCCTCAGGCCACAATGGTATCAAGGAGCAGAGGCCCCCTCTTCCCACCCAGCCCTGTTCACTCGTCTGCTGTCAGAAGCCCTGGCCTGCACGTGATCACCCTGAGCAGGGTCAGGAGGTCTTATGGTAACATTTACTGGCAATAGGTTGGATGTTTGGGATATATTATCTTTCAATGTATATTTTCAATGTAATTCCATATGATAAGTACTATTATCCCCACTTATTAAATGAGGAAACTGAGGCTTAATGGGGGTGGACCTAAGACATGCAGCCAGTAAGGAGGATGTCAAGAGAGAAACAGATCTGAATTCTTCCAACGATTTCATTCTTTCCACTGACAAGATCTTGCCTCCTTAAAAGTTATGAGAAGTAAAAGAACATTAAGGAAAGGGAGCACTAGAAGTTAGTGCTTAGAGCAAAGGACATGAACTGCTCAAAATATAGTTTTATCTCTTTGGCAATTTTGGTCAATTTCTGCAAAAATTATGAATAAGCTTACCTGAATCACACCATTCCAGGTACAATACATTTGCAAATGTACATTTGCCAATTTGAAACAGGAAAAAGCTATGCAAGACTTGCTCTCATGTGGATGGCTTTTATGACAAGAGGGAGGGAGACTTTTATGAAAAGAAAGGCAAAGCTGGAGTGGCTTTGACCCCTTATCCTTAAAAATGAAAAGGAAGAATAATCAAATGTACGCTGAAAATATAACAGCAAACAAGCTCTGAGGTGACATTTGGGCTGTGTGGTTTTCTTCCGGCTGTGTGACAATGAGTGCCCATTCAGCTGGCTTTTCCCAAAGCCAGAGAAAGGTCTTTAGCTAAAATGTCATAATGCATCTTATTTTCCATTTTCGGCATGTATTCCAAGGGGAGACTGACACTCTCTCCTGCCCTCATGCACCACTTTGAAAATAGCAACAGCAAAGCACAAAGAAAGGTAGGAAGGAAGGGGACAGCTTGCAGCTCCTTCTAACTCTCTGACTTTCATTTTGCAGAGGGTGCAGGCTTTGGGTGGGGAAGAGGCGGAGGAGGCTAGAGGATGGTTGTGACATAACCTCCGAATACGAGGACACTCCAAAGAAACCACAAAAAGACACCGGTCCCTACAACTATGTGACGCTCTGAAAAGGGACTGTTGAAATTATATTTAGAAATTAGGTGGTATAAGAGGACTAAATGGTAATGTTAAAAAATACAATAAAGGTTAAATTTTAAAAAGAAAATAGAAGATTTTTACTGACCAATTTAATCCTTATTATTAAAGGTATTTGGTTCAAAGTATAGCCATCTTTCAGTGACCTGGAGGTTTGAGCCCTGTCTCATAGGAAGGCATAACCCTCCTCCTTTCTAAAACTAACCCCTATTTGGACATTCAAGGCCACATATAATCAGGCTGCCACAGACCTCTTCAGCCTTATTTCTCACTGCTCATTCCTAAACATTCTATCTGTTTTCATATGCTTGTGTTTTGGCTTTTGTCATTTTCTTGAAATGGATCACCATCATCTTTGCTTAGACTTGTCCAAACCCTAATTATCGCTCAAGACCTGGCTCAAATGCCTCATCTTCATAAGTATTTCAACCTCTGACATTGTCCCTCTCCTCTTCTGCTTCTGTTGCCCTTTCTTAAAAGGCTTGCAGCATAACTTACGTTACTCTTATTTGTCTGTATGTCTCCCTCTTCCACTAGAGGGAGAATTCCTTGAAGTCAAAGGTTTCTTCTCACTCATCTTTGAGTTCATGGCAAAGTGATTTGTATAGTAGGTGCTCCTTATATACTAATATTTGCTGGATTTAAACCCATGTAACATTTTAGTATTTACACTGTATTCTTGCACATATTTACTCATTATTCATTCTAGCATATTTATGAGGTATGCAATTTTATCCCTATTTTAAGATGAGAAAATTGAGACTCACACAGCTAAGTGGCACATCTTATAGGCAGCTGATCTAGACTGAAGCCAAGTCTTAATTTACTCTTATAGTTCTGAACTTCTATGGTTCTATAATTTTATTCCAAATTGTATGTCAGAAAGGAGAGGAGAATAATAATTTCATTATAATTCTGTAGAGAATAAAAAGGGGGCCAGCAAATACTTTTCTGTTATTTACAAGACTATATTATGTTCCATTGTAAATGACTATTATAAACATTAGCTTCAACAATGTACCATAGCAGAACCTTTTTTTTTTTTAATTATCATTGTTTAAACATTTGGATAGCAAGCAGGTACACCTCATCCAACATATGTTCTCGGTCAAACATACATCCTCTATGCAAATTTTATGGAGTTATCTTTATTGGGTGTTATTTATTCTAAAGGCAGAGGTGCTGCTGTGCAGAAAATAATGAACAATGCTGGACTGCAGGGGGAAAAAACAGTTTAATTATGTAGGTCAAAATAGTCCTTAACCAGATAATCACAAAAGCTTAGTAACATTCAAAAACCACTTTACAAAAATAGGGGAGGACTGACATAGAGATGTGCATATATTATTTCCTGGCATATTAAAATAAGATTTATTTTAAAACTAACTTATATAAAGTCTCCCAAACAGCAGAGACCTTTTCCTGTGGTAGAGATCTTTCCAGTGGCAAAATCAGCACAACAAAGGACACAGTGGGGGAAATATTTTTTTTTAATAATCTGCATATTTCTGTTTGAAACCCATCTCTGCCACTTACCACCTGGATGACCTGGGGCAAGTAACTTCATCCTTCTGAGTCTTCTCATTCCCATCTGTGAAATGGGCATTATAATATTGAACTCACCTGAATGTTTATTATTGAGAAAATTAATTGATAAAACCTTTGTGACAAGAAAACTTGGTATGTGATACATACTCATTTAATTAATACATATTACTTTCACACTAGCTGCATAGAGATATAACGCTCTTCTAAACATGAGTTTCCAGGGGAAGCTGTGGGTAAATTAGAGAATATTTGAGAGGATGTATTAATCTTCTATTTCTATTCCAGGATCTGTAATTCCCATCCTGAAACATGCTTTGAATTTAATTTTCCTGGTCTGTTAAAAACAAACGTTGTAATATCTCTAGGCACGCACCTCTGCTATATTAGTAACAGAGATACTCAACATAAGCAGAAAAGAGGAGAGCAGGAAGTAAATCGCAAAGGACATAAAGCAAATATATGTATTGAGAGAGAGACTTGATCCTCCTTGCCTCTCTGCAATTCTTGTTATTGAGCTTAATTTTGATACAAATGGACACATGTTTCCTAATTGGAGTTGTCTCCTCAGGAGACATATTTGGTTGCTCCACTGGGGAGAAGGGGTAAAACTAGTATCTAGTAGACAGAGAGGTCAGGGGTGCTGATAATGGTCCTGCAGTGTATAGAACAGCCCCCTCCCCCCCACACACACAACAAAGAATCCTCTGATCCAAAATGTCAATAATGCAGAGGTTGAGGGACCCTGAACAAATTATGGTCAAACTAGACATGCGTAAAAGTAAAGGGCCCTCATTCAATCCAAGCCACAGTCAGTGAGTTTGCTTTCAGTGTAAGACTCTTTGCTAGGTCCTAGAAAAAGTGATTCAAGAGGCCCAGAAGAGCTTAAACGGAAGAAAGGAATTTGACAGTTGTGGGTCAATATTTATATGTAAAATTCATTCTTGATCAGGACATGGTTTTCCCTAGAATTAGAATCACAGGAATTCTTTTGCAATAAGATACAATAACAGTTTGTGTCCGAGGTAATTTGTAGAAATTTCAGGTTTTAGGGAGTAATTAAAAGAATTCTTTATGTGCAAATTACCAGCTTCAATTAGCTAGAAGCCATCTCTGGGTAGAGCCGCCTGGAGGCCAAACTTTTATTTTTACTTTTTGGATTTTTTTTATTGTTGTTCTATTACAGTTGTCCCCATTTCCTACCCCCCCCCCATTCCTTACTCTCCCCCTGTTCTGTTTTAAACATTACTTGGAAAGTTAGAGACTTCTGACTGGGAAATAAAAAACTAAGGAAGTTCGGTTTGAAGTTGTCATTGTTTTTGTGGGAAAAGTAGTGGGATTTATTTTTCTACAATCTAATCCCCAATGCTAAAATGTGATGCTTTCTCGCCCTATATTTTGGCTTCTATCACATTATTTTAAAGGGTATGCAGTGGGGGGAGGGCTAGAGAGTGGGTGGTGAGTCTCTATTCCCTCCAGGGAGCTCTTTCTCCAGGAAGACGTACAGGCCAGGAAAGCTTTCAAGGTGAGATAAACAGCCCAATCCATCTCGCATATTTCACAGTCTCTCCTGGCTTCAGAACACAGCACCATTGTGACAGACATGCAGCCAGCACCACTAGAAGCTAGTTATCTAGGTTAGTAGAAAATTTGAAATTAAGGAATAGGATCTCAGAGCCAAAAATGAAGGTTTTAAAAATGCTCATGGCTGTTCACAGAGAGCGGGCACCAACTAGGTTGGGTATAGCTGCTCATAAAGCACATTCCAAGTTCATGTTAGGACAGTGTTGGATACAAATATCCAAAGACCTATAGCACCTACAATGGACACAGAAGCAAACACCCAAACCTGCTGGACCTTCTCAGCCAAGCATGGCATGTGAATGAGGAGGGGCTCACAGGAGGACAGTGTTGCAGGGAGAGACGTGTTGCTTGGATCTGAGGGTCCCTGTCTGGGGCCAGCTGAGGAGGGAGCGAGGCTCTGAATCCCGCAGAGCCTGTCCAGCGGTTGTCGTGAACAGGGGAGTAAACACAAGTCGACGCAAACACTTCTCTGTTTGCCAGAAGAGGGGACATGGCACATCCCCCGAGTGGGGAAGGACCTGAGCCCTTTTGTTCAAAGACTTTTATTGAAAGGGGTATCAGTGGGGCGAGGTAATAGCAACACACAGGTTATCTCATTGTATCAGTATGGTAATGTTTACAGAGAATAGATGATGTTTTTAAGAAAACAAATGGCAGGAACACACCAATTTACATGGGTCTGAGAAGAGACTAGTAAACATAAGAGCATAAACAGGAGAGCGCCAAAGGCTTTAGGGTTAGAGTCTGTGAATAATGTGAATTTCCTTCCCAGCATGAGCTGGCTATCATAGCTTTTGAGGGAGAAAAAAAAAAGCATGCTTTATAGAATTTACTTCTAGGCCTGATTTGACCTGGGAATCACCAGATCCAGTTTAGGACACCGAGCCTGAGCCAGGTGGTGGGGAGGGAGCCGCCAAAAGACAAAGAGACTTCTTTCAGTTAGAATGAGGACCCTGGCCATGTCCAAGCTGTGCCGAGGGGTGCGGGCCTTTTTGCCCTTTCTCCATGTCCCCAAGTCCTTGACCTGCTGCCCATACCAGCTGTGTCTGGCTTAGGTCGTCCCTCCTCTTGAGGAATCCTACCCGTCTTTGACTATCAACCATCATGGGGCCAAGCAGAATGATGAGAGGGAGGCAGGGCCACAGCCCCTGCCAAGGGGAAAGGTTTCGTCTCCTCAGTGGCCTGTTTTCCCAAGGCCTCCTTGACTATTTCCAGCCTTGGGGCCCTCTTGCTGCTGCTGGGGTTACAGTTCCTGAAACCAGACAGGGCATTTCTCAACAGGACAGCAGGAGGTACAGGGGCTGCAAAGGTGTAACAAGCAGACACTTAGATCTGAGCAAATATTAATAAAATTCACTTGAAGTCAAAATCCTTCAGAGGTAAGAGGCAAACAAGTCCAGTGACAGAAGAGATGCATTGTGTTGGATCAGTTAAGACCACTTCTGCTGCAGGAAGGCAAGCCCGGCCAACTCTCCCACTGGCCAGCAAGGACTAGCAGAGAAGGAAGGAAATTAGGGAACCCCCATAGGAGCCCACAATATTAGGGGGGTGAGTGAGACCATATGTGGAGACAGGAATTAGATGCCTGGGACCCAGAGGCTAGGCAGGTGGGATAAATGGACTAAATATTTTGTTCATTGATTTAACAAATATTTATTTTCAGTACTGAGAAATACAGTCAGACCCATAAAAGACTTAATAGAGCCCTATTGGGTGCTAGGGACTCCCCAGCATCTGTCAATAGGAAGAGGTTCAATAGGAAAACAGTATAAAGGAGACTTTTGGTGAACCAGTGTCTAAATCGTGGCAAATGGAAGATTCCTCACATTCTTCAAATGGCTACAATATGAAGCCCATGTAACAGTCCTATAAGTGTATTTTTATTACTTGATTATACTGAGTATAAACACTGAAGGTCAGAGATGTTAAACACAAGTTTTCATAGGTGAAGGGAGGCAGGAGGAATTCAGCTAACCTTTATCCCCAAAGCCTGTTCTGCCCACCCTCTGCATTGAAGTGGCACCAAACTTCTCTGCACATGAAGGCACTGGGGAGGCCTGGGAGAAAATGGAAGGGACTCACCCAGGAGACTTCATTTGGGTACAGGATTCCAGCCCCTGAAGCATGAAGAGGTAAAGGCCAACCCCAGCCTTTGGAAGAACTAGGACATTATATAAAGACTTGAGAGTCACTCGGGAAAAAGGGGACAAGATAGTGGTGCAGTTACAGAGGCTGGAGAGAAATCCAGCGGAGGAACAAGAGTGAAGCTGAACCACCAGCTTCATCCTCGGTCTCATATTTCAGCTGAGGGTGTGATTAGCTAACGTTGCCAGATAAAATAAAAGATGTCCAGTTAAATGTGAATTTCAGGTGCACAATGAGGTTCCTGTAGTTTTAGTAATTTTTAATACTGCATGGGACATATATTAATGTATTATTTCTTTATCTGACATTCAAATTAAACTGGGAATCTTGTATTTTTACTTGCTACATCTGGCAATCCCAGCTATCAGGCCAGAGCTAAGGTAAATCACAGACAGGGATTGGGGCCCCAGGTAGGAAGGAAAATTGGGTGCAGGAGCAAGGAATCTTAGCAAATAGCTATTGAAATAACCCACCACCACTATTTTCTTTAAAAATGTTCCACCATTACAATTTAATAATTATAGAAGTGGCATTTAATGAAACTACAATATATTCTTAATGATTAAAAACAAAACAAAGTCAAGAGCAGCAGGAAAAAAACATTCCTGATGGAATAGGAATGAGAGACCTTACTTAGCATGATAACCATGATGAACATTGATCTGAGAAAGTCAGCCCCGACTTAAAATCACTGTGGAGGGTGGCTTTGCTGGAGTTTATAGGAGAGGAAAGACGGGGTCTCTTTGCTGCAAAAATTGTAAAACACATTTGTTCACTGGAACTGTAATCTTTGGTGGCTTGGCTTAGTGATATTACATGTTAAGTGGATTTTTGTAGGTTTCCCAACTAAGAATCACATACAATGTTTTTTCTATGAGTAAATGTCTTCCCTGTTCCCTGCAATGATCTTACAAATGGATTTTGACCTGCACCATTCGGTGTGAACTCTGCTGTCCAGTCTCCTCTCAGGTCGGCCTCCTCTAGCTCAGCCCACACTGGTCACGCTCTCCAATTTGTCCTAGGACACCACAAGCTCCCTCCCGCCTTGAAGCATTTGTCCAGATCATCCATCCCTGCAGAACTCTCTTGCCTCGGGCTCTTGGCATGGCTCTGTCCTCGCCTGCAAGTCTCCGTAAGCAAGCTTTTCTTAATCACTGCATCATCTAAATATTACCCACCCTTAAAAATTGCCTTCATTTGTATGAGTGAACAAACTGATGTTTTTTGTCCCCAATTAGAATATAAACTATTGAAAGCAAGCACCATCTCTGTTTTACTTACTATTCTATTTTCAGAGTCTAGTCTAGTACTTAGATCTGAATGAGTTTGTAAATGAATGAATGAATGATTCTTGTACTCTTCCCCTAAAAAAATCATGTTTTATTTCTAGTTTATAATTAAGACAAGATCCTTTGTCAGCTCATGTTAGCATATTTTAATTTCATTGAGGCATGCATGAATTTATCTTTTCAATTATTCTTTTATTTTTTGAGAGTCCCCTATGTATCAGATACTGTGCAGATCCTGTCCTTTTGAACTGTGACAAACCAAATTCAGCTCAAAGGAAAATCAGAAAGCATGTAACATGATGGCAAACATCGTAAGCTATCATGGGTCAACAATATATTTTACATATAAATCAATTCTTCTTCCCACATGCACTTCACAGGGCCCAAGTTCATTAACTGGAACTTTTGCCTCCAGCACCATAGGCTTTCTGGTTCAAATTTGAAATCCTTTTGGAAAACAGGGAATTGCCATAAAAGGCTTCAATGTAGAAATGTACAAAATGGAGGAAGGGAGTGTTCAGACAAGAAATGAACAGCAAACAAGAGAGAGAGTTTATATTCTTTGTGCGGTCATTTCCTGAACCAAGCCTGATCAAACTGGCCACCTTCCCCAAATTCCTCCTCTGCAATCATAGAACCTGATTTCACTCATTCTTGCTTCCTGTGTTACTTTCATGGCAATCACTGAATGTACTGACTGTAGCCTCATTTGTGATGTAATGTGTGCTTCTCTTCTCCCAGGTTATTTCAAACCTGCTAGCCCACAAGTGTTCCTTCTTAGAAGAACTGTAACGGCTTAACCTGAACCTGCTGCTTGTTGATTTCATCATCTGAAAAGAAAGCTCTCCTCCTTCCAGTAGTCTAGCTCTTGGAGAAAGCTTTCAGGATAAATAACACTGGCCTCTTATCCTGTCTGGATCTTTATATCCTGAGTAGGTGATTCAGAGCAGAAATGAAAACAAAAATTATGAAAAAAACAAGTGAGAGGGAAAATATACAGAACTGCTGTCAAAGTCACCAGTATATTTTGCAGAGATAAAAAATATCGCACTGTGAAAAGCACAGTATTCACAGTAGTGTGTGGCACTGATGAGCTGCACCATATGATAGAGCAAATTGAGATCAGGCATTTGCAAGACCATTTCATGGTAGGGGGAAGATCATGTGAAGAGTTATAATATGGTTAATGGCATTGCAAGGCTGATTGCTCTAATTTTACAATTCTCTTTTACACATAGGTTATCATACTAATTTGCATACATCTGGCTTATTTGTCATTTTAATAGAGCGATTTTGCACTTCCCTTTGCTTGTAGTCCTGCAGCCTCCAACCTGATGTTCAGACTTTCAAATAAGTTTTAACACATCAAATGCTCTGGATGAGTTGAAACAAGGCACTTTGGAATGGGAAACCTTTGAGGATGGCATGGTGGAAAGAGTGGAGTCTTGGAAATCACATGTGGTGATTACAATGGCAATATAGATGCTGGCAATTTACTTAATCTCTCTGAAAGTGTTTCATTAAAAATGGAAATATAGAACCTACCTTGCAGGCTTATTGTGAGAATTAAAATAATCTCTCTTACATGCCTAGGCTGTAGTTCAATAAGTGGGGTCCATATATAGCAATAACAAAGCACAATTCATTTTTTTCTGTTCTTTTGATGGTTGCACATTCTTTTCCTTTCCACTCCTCTTGGGTAAATCAGAGGTTTTGCAAATAAAGTGATGCAATGGAAACTGGTGCTTCTCAAAGATATAACAGAGGAAACCAACAATTTGCTGTAACTGGGAGTGGAACTTTAGGTGAGAAAATAAAAATCATTGACCTGGTTTCAAATGCAAAGCATGTGTAAATATTTTAATATGACCTGGAAAGTTCATGAGAAAATGGAGCCAGAATTAATCTTTTAATCACATGTACATGCAGGTGACAGGCATCGTGGAAATGGGAGAGGTGAGACTGCCAGCCTTTAGAAGTGTATTACAATCTATACGTGTTCTTCTAATGTTAAAAATTATTGTTTTTATTGTTAAACTATAGGTTAAATCTGGGAAATCTGCCAACAATAACAATGATTTTTGTTCCTAAAGTACTAACAAAAGCAGAAGGAAAAAACCTGCAAAAATGTGGTTCATGCCAATTACAGTTATAGCCTTCTGGAAAATTTTTCATTTATTTATAATGTTTTCCTCTAGAAACTGATACCAGCATGTCATCTGAAAACGTAACACAATAAAATAGGAGCTGAGCTAAATTCTCCACAGTGACTGCTTCTGAAAACTTGAAACATTCTGACATCTCCATCAGGTCCCTATTTTGCTTTCTGGGAGAAGCGGTTAATTGATGTCCCTTTTCCCAAGTTATTAATGCATATCTCCTTGTACTAAGATAATGAACAGAGCTTTAGAAACATAGAATAGAAACAAAATGTAGTAAACCCCAAATGGAGTACTCTCAGCTAAGAGGGACTAGTGTACCTTCGAAGCACAATGGAACTAACCACTAGATACAGAAATCCCTTAGGATTTTGCCCCTTACTGCTTCTGACTCACTTATTTGAATTCCTAGTAGGTCATCGGAGGCATTCTTTTCTATTCCATCCCAAATATTTTACCCAACTCCTAATGTTAGAACATTCTTTCCTTACCCTCTTCAATCAAATAACTCTTTTTCATCCTTCACGTTTCAACTTACCTCTTCCTCCTGAAAACCTTCCCTAATGCACCCTCCCGTCATTGACCACCACAGGCAAAGTTGGTTTTGATGTTCCTCCTAAGTGCGTCCATAAGAACTACTAGGGAAAATTCAGATGACCTGTTAACAAATCTCTTTCTCCTTCTAGAGCATAAACTGCTGAGAGAAAGGC
This sequence comes from Pteronotus mesoamericanus, assembly GCF_021234165.1. Classification (NCBI taxonomy): domain Eukaryota; kingdom Metazoa; phylum Chordata; class Mammalia; order Chiroptera; family Mormoopidae; genus Pteronotus; species Pteronotus mesoamericanus. Next base: position 23,284,386 of record NW_026555245.1, on the reverse strand, counting down.
CCGAGGATCTTTCACTGTTTTGTTCCCAGCACCTTGAATATAAGAGGCACTCAATAAATATAGGTAAAATTAGTAAGTTTTAGAAATCCCATCTTGAAAGCATTCACAACAGATGAACTGATTCTTTAAGAGTACAAAACAAACTGTTCATCTTCCAGCTAATTTCAATGGTGTAGGCTACCTAAACGGATCATTTGAACTTGAATTATATAGTTTGCTTGTGATAAAACTTGTCGGCTATCACCTTATCACCGCATCACCACTTTTCTTTGCTGTATGTACACTGCTCTGACATTATCTTTTTATGATTTAGTTTCTGATCAAAATAGTAACAGCCAAGATATGAGAGCAAGAGTGTGCTGGCTTGGCCATTAACCTTGGCGACTCCGCGGACACTGCCCAAGCCTCCAAGTGCTCTGTCACTGTCAGCGCTGCCCTAATGTGTTCCAGGAGGAAAGATGAATGAAGAAACGTAAAGGTCCAGAGTGAGCCCAGCGGGCTATCCATAAGGTTCTGTAGGGATAAATATGAGTACTTTTGCAGCTAGGGCCATATATAAGATTGTTGCGGGGATAAATATGAGTATTTTTGCAGCAAAATCTTGTTGACCTTCAACATCACAACCTCTTCACATTCTCTCTGTCACTCCCCTGAAACACTCACATTGGTTTTCATTGTTCCCCCATGAGTCTGAGAGGCAGCCCAGTTCTCTCTTTAGGTTTTATAGCCCCATTCACAAACTCCTGCTAACCAAACCCGTAAGGTCAGTACCTTTTGAACCCAATTTCTGCTACTCCCCAAGCAGGCCAATTATAGAGCCCACCTGCTGTAGATTGTGTTGCCTCCCAGAATATAATCACATGTGGCTTTCTCAAAGAGAGAGAAAAATGATGAATGGTAAAAACACATGTTTATACTTAAACCTGTTATGCACAAGAGCTTTCAACTCTTGGGTAAGAGAGTTTCAGTAGAGTAATGTGTGCGTCTGCTGTCTGTAAGAATGATTGTCTGTCAAGTGTTTTTGCAGACTCCACAGATTTCCTAAGGGGAGTAGGGAGAAAGCAGAGGGATTGTAACTTGGAAACCAGAACAAGCTGAGGATTCATTCTCACCTTGTGACATCTGCAATGTGGGAAATGGGAAGGCTGCAGAATGATCTCATTCACTTGAAGCCTGAGACTCACACCTCCTCCCCTATGCCTCTGCGTATCATCTATTTTTAAAGGTGAGGAATCTGAAATGTACTTCAAAACACTCAATTGATGCTCACAACGTCCAAAGTCCCCGGTTCAATGACTGGGTCTCTGGAGAGGAGAATCGGCATTTTAGCTTTGCTTTCTCTCTCTTCTTCATCACATAGGAAAAAAAGTTCATAGCCACTTGAGAACTGCAATTGGGGTTTATCTGGGCTGTTTTGGGTACCATCTTTCGAGTCCCCAAGAGCAGGCACTTTGGGCAGGGACAGAGGGCACTTAATCTCTTTTAACTAACCCTCTGAGCCTGGTAATCCTAGGTGGGTGATTGCTTAACTTTTTCTTCTCACAGGAAATTCATCTCAGTATGTTTCACAGAATTTGTATTTAGTATAAGTACACAAAGACTCCACCTGAGACAAATCTTTAGTTTCTGCTACCAAATCTCTAAGAAAATAGCACAACACTTTTACCTTATGAAAAATGCCAGCTTGAGGAACATTATAGGATTTAACAAGTCTTCAGTGAGATCCTCTCCCCCTCTGCCTCCCACTCCCCCACTTACTTTTGAGTGCATCCCGGAGCTTCCTACTATAGTGAGACAAGTATTTGTTAGAGAAAAAATACTTTTTAAAAAGAATGTATTAGAAAATCCTAAGTAGGAGACTACATGAATAAGTGCAGATGGAGAGAAAGAATGCCTTCCAGTCTCCAACTCTAACATTTTCCCAGACCACTGGTTCAACATCTTGGCCTCATGGTATCACTGAGGCCTCGGAATGGGTCTCATTTTCTTAATCCATAAAGCAGAGGGAGTTTGGGTGGAATGAACTAGTTGATCTTTAAGGCAGAACTTCCTAACCGCTATGCCAAGGCACTCTGCTATGTCTCAAGGAGATTACAAGGTTCCATGATGACTGGGCAATGCCTTGAACAGCCTCAAAGCCAAGTATTTCCAGTCATAAGCATCCTTCTCTGCTTATTCCAATGTGTTGTAAAATCATCTCCATTTCATACTTTTGCCATAATGTGAAAAAATGTTAGAAAACAATGGTTTAAAGTCTTTTCCAACTCTCTTATTCAGTTATACCCTTGAGGGACTCATTTTAATGGAAACATAATATCTCTTGCTGGAAACACATCAGAACAGAATAAACTAGGAAGGAATATAAAAAGGAGATGCAAAGGCCCCCACTTAACTCCCAGAAAGGTTCCAACTTGGTTGGTATAGCATCCAAAAGCACAAGAGAATGGAGAAACCCATGTTCCATAGAGGGAGAATGTTTGATTGCAGAGGAAAGAGATTATTTGGATGCAGCACTGTGTGGATATTTATATTTTTCCCAAGCATCAAGGAACTTGAATTCCTCAAGAAATAGGGAATGAAGAAACCAGTCCAAATTAAGACGTGAAAATGCCAGGAACATTGTTGTTCCTAGTAGAATTGTACAACCAGTGGGAAAAGGTGTTTTCTGTCATAAACCAAGAGGAATTACTAGAGCAGAGCTGTGGAGATGGGAGTAGTGACATAAAGGTTGCAAAGCAAGTGTAAAGAGTTGGGAGGTTCATATATGCACCAAAGGGATGAAGTAAATTCAGGAAATTTGGAGGCCATCAGATGGACATTGACCAGAATACAAACAAAAAAACTAAAGTCAGAGAAAACACTGACTCTGATTATTATATGGAATTTTTTCAATGTCTTACTTATTTGCTAATTATAATCTTTCTTGGTTTCATTTTATTTTATTTTTTAAATCTTGCTTGATTTTAAAACTCATATACCCATTGCATTGTGGGAAACCTGAAGAAAAAGGAAATGTGTAAACAGAAAAGTATTTACCCTTTATACTACACAGAAAGATAATTGCACTTAACATTTCACGGATAAACTAAAATCTATTTAGCCACTTCCTTGTGGTTGGATCTTTAGGTTCTTTCCAATTTTTGATCATTATAAGTTATTAGGTTGGCTAAAAAGTTTGTTTGGCTTTTTTCCATAAGAGAGTTCTGGTAGCGCTTAGTTGTCTTTAACTTCCTCTGAAACAATTTTGTTAGATTGTATTATGGCAGCAGTCACATCAGCATGCATTTTAAAAAAACTTACCAAGATGGCAGCATAGGCAAACACAGCTTGCCTCCTCACACATCCACATCAAAATTACAACTAAAATATAGAACAACCATCACTCAGAACCATCAGAAACCAAGTTGAATAGAAGTCTGACAACTACAGAATTAAAGAAACCACAACCACCCAGACTGGCAGGAGGGATGGAGGTGGGGAGACAAGCTGGTCCCACATCCACATGTGGTGGATAAAAATTCAGGAGGGGTACCTCAGGAGGGAGAAATCTCAGCCCCACTCTAGGCTCCCCAGCCCAGGGTTCCAGTGCCAGGAAGATAAGTCCCCATAACTTCTGGCTGTAAAAGTCAGTGGGGTTTGAGTCAGTGGAAGAAACTTATGGAGGCCCAAGCAGTTCCCTTAAAGAATTCACACACAGATTTATTCAGGTCGCTCTCTGGGCTCCAGTACTGGCATAGCAGCTTAGGGGGCACAGGTAGCAGTGCAGGGAGGAGCTGAGATGTCGGCACTGGGGCAAGAGCTGGGAGACAGTTTTCTCTTGGATGGAAAGGTGGGAGGAGGCCATTGTCCCTTTCTGAGCCCTCACCCCATAGAGACACAGGGCCTGCAGGCTGGTGCCATGCCTAAGACTCCATCAACCTGACTAACATTGTTTTGCCCCACCCTGGAGATCCCCTGAGACTCCATCCCACCTAATTTAATGGGCACGCAAAAAATGTTAACTGTGACTTTTCCATATGAAAGGCTGGTCTTGTCTCATGCTTCACAACTTCCTAAATCCTGTCAAACAAGCAACAACTGGCCTCTGTGAGTCCCCATCCCCCATCCCTGTTGCTAAGTGGCCCCAGGCCTCGCATTAGCAGCAGTCAGCCTAGATTCACAGTTTGGCTTGAGAATCTCCAAGCCCAGCACAAGTAGCAGCCATCTAAGACTGCTTTATACCTCAGGCAGGGTGGACTCAGGCAGAACACAGGTGGGGGCTGACCTTGACCTACAATACCCAGGAAATCCCAGAGCCTGCATACCCAGTGGACAACTACAGACCACCATAGAGTACCACCAACCTGCCCCTGCACAGCTGATCCTCCATGGAGGGTAGAGGTTGGTGGTCAGTAACCACAGCCAGTCTTAGCAGCTGACTAGCCTGGGTAAATCCCTCCCATTGGCCTGCCAACAACAATCAAGGCTCAACTACAAGAGGAGAGTGTACTCAGCCCACACAGAGAGCTCACCTAGAGTACCCAGCTTGGATGACCAGGGAGGCTGTGCCACCGAACCCTATAGGGCACCTACTACATTACGCCACCCAACCAAGACAGGGAGTCATAGCAGCTTTACCTAATACAAAGAAACAAGCACAGCGAAGCTACCAAAATGAAGAGAAAAAGAAACATAGCCCGAAAGGAAAAACAGATCAAAACTACAGAAAAAGAACTAAATGAAATGGAGGTAAGCAATCTGTCAGATGCAGAGTTCAAAACACTGGTTATAAGGATGCTCAAGGAACTTAGTGACCACAACAGCATAAAAAAGATTCAGTCAGAAATGAAGCATACACTAATTGAAATAAACAATTACAGAGAAACAACAGTAGAGCGGATGAAGCTGAAAATCAAATCAATGATTTGAAACATAAGGAGGCAAAAAACAACCAGTCATAACAAGAAAAAAAATAATTTAAAAAAATGAGGATAGTGTAAGCAGCCTGTGGGACAACCTGAAGCATTCCAACATTTGCATCATAGGGGCGCCAGAAGGGGAAGAGAAAGGGCAAAAAATTGGAAATCTATTTGAAAAAATAATGAAAGAATATTTCCTTAATTTGGTGAAGGAAATAGACATGCAAGCCCAGGAAACACACAGAGTCCCAAACAAGATCAATACAAAGAGGCCCACTCCAAGACACATCATAATTAAAGTTCTAAAGATTAAAGATAAAGAGGGAATCTTAAAAGCAGCAAGAGAAAAGAAGTTAGTTACCTACAGGGGCATCCCCATTGACTGTCAGCTAATTTCTCAAAAGAAACTCTTGCAGGCCAGAGCAGTTGGCAAGATATATTCAAAGTCATGAAAAGTAGTGACCTACACCCAAGACTGTTTTACCCAGTAAAGATATCCTTTAGACTCAAAGGGCAGATAAAGAGCTTCCCAGACAAGAAAAATCTAAAGGAGCTCATCATCACCAAACCATTATTATATGAAATGTTAAAGGGACTTACTCAGTAAAAAGAAGATCAAAACTATGAACAATAAAATGGCAAAAAAAATACATATCTATCAACAACTGAATCTAAAAAACAAACTAAGCAAACAAGAACAAAGACAGAATTATGGATACAGAGAGCATTTTGAAGGTTGCCAGATGGGAGGGAGGTTTAGGAGAATGAGTGAAGAGATGAGGGGATTAAGAAGTATAAATAGGTAGTTACAGAATAGCTATGGGGATGTAAAGTACAGCAGAGGAAATGGAGTATCCAAAGAACTTATTATACGCATGACCAATGGACATGAACAATCGTGTGGGGTTGGCCTGAGGGATTGGGGGGTGCTGAGTGAAGAGGGGGAAAGGGGGAAAAATCAGAACAACTGTAATAGCAAAATCAATAAAAATAATTCAAAAAATAAAATAAAATAATAAAAATATATCAAAATTGGTGAATTTTTGTGTAGTCATTACACTACTGATGATGGAAGAAAATGTGCAACTTTTTCAGCATATTATGCTTTATTATTTCAAGACAGGTAAAAATGCAACTGAAATGCAAAAAAAAGATTTGTGCAGTGTATAGAGAAGGTGCTGTGACTGATCAAACATATCCAAAGTGGTTTGCAAAGTTTCATGCTAGAGATTTCTTGCTGGATGGTGCTCCACAGTCAGGTAGACCAGTTGAAGTTGATAACGATCAAATTGAGGCATTAAGTGAGAACAATCAGCATTATGCCATGTGAGAGATAGCCAACATATTCAAAATGTCCAAACCAATAAACTTATTTGTGAAAATGAAAAATGTCTTTTATTTTATGGAAACAACTAAACAAGACTTTTTGGCCAACCCAATATAACACTTCAATAAATATGTTTTTCCCTTTTGTTGACCATTAGGAAACAAATATCTTTTGTTCTTATCCCTGATTATTTTTATGGATTATTTTCTGAGATAGTCTGGGTAAAAGAGTATGAACATCTTAAGGTCTTTGATGTATACAAATAAATAAAGTAGTTTCCAGAAACATTGTACCAATTCCCTCATAAGAGAGCTCTTTTTAGTGTCCATGATTAACATTGATTACAATCTTCCCATACTTTGCAAAACCAATGTGACATCTCCTTGTAGTTTTAGTTTGTATTTCAGGTTGAATCTTTTTTTTTTTTACATGTTAAAACTACCAGCAATAGAATTTTCATGGCAGAAAGGAAATGTGTTTTGACCAGTAGACCCCAGTAGGAAAAGGAAGAGGCTGTGGAAGAGAAACTGGGGAGGGAAGAACTCGAGGTTTAGCTCTTCAGTAGTCATCACACTGTGGCCCAAAAGCCATATACAGCCTGCTGCCATTTGTTGTATGGCCCACAAGTTAAGGATGCCTTCTACGTTTTTAAATGCTTGAAAAACCACCAAAATAAGATTTTTTTTTGTGACATATGAAAATGTGAAATTTCCATGCCCATAAAATTTTTGGGATACATCTGTGCTCATTCTTCATGTTTGGTATAAAACTGCTACTACTCTGAAACAAGAGTTGAGTGAGTCGCTGTGGCAGAGGCAATATACCCACAAAACCTGAAATACTTCCCATCTGGCCCTTTACAGAAAAAGTTTACTGACCCCTGGTTTAGGCAATAACTTCCCACCTGCTGGTAGGTGCAGCAATGTTTAGGTTAATAAGAAGTAGTAGGATTGCTCAGGTTTCTTTAGTAAGAACATCAGTTTATCTAACATTCATACGTTTTACCTTTTAGGAGCATGGAATCACAAGAGAGTGGCACCGAGCAGAGGCAAGCATAGTTCAGATGTACATGGAGGGAAATAAAGAAAAGTGAGGATTACCTTGGTCCTGTCAGGTAGCTTAGAAGCACAAAAGAATTTGAAACTCTTATTCTGAGCTACTGTACTATTTCTTTGCCTTGTTAACAGACTGTGCTCAAATTGAATTAAAATCTGTATTCCCAGAAACTCATACACATATACCCCTATATATATTTATTATTGTTGTTATTATTATAATCTAGAATAGAGCAAAGCAAATCCATAAGTTCATTCCAGAGCAGAGTAATGAACATAGAAAGGTCCTGATCTGAGCATGAAGTAATTTATAATTTAAGGGAGAGTCTGCCATTAACTTGCCATGTAACCTCAAGCAAATCATTGGACATATCTAAGATACGGGCTGGAGAAAAGTTTTTGTTTCCTCTGGCTCTGACATTCACAGATTTTAGTCAGTCTAATACAGAGCTGCCAGGAACAGCGGCCACAGCATCAGAAATGCAGGTGCTCGGGCTCACCGCAGACCCACCAAATCAGGACACCTCCAAGGAGGACCCCACATTCCCTCCTCACAAATCCTCCAGAAGATTCTGACATACACTGACGTTTGCAAAGCACTGATTTAAACTGCATGTTTCTTTCTTCAATAAAATGTTTCCAATTCCAAGACAAGCTTTGGATGTTTGATTTTTTTTAAATCTCAGTGGCACATTTTATGTGTACAAACACAAAAATCTCCTCCCAATGACTCATGTTTCTCCTTCCATGGGAAATATTGATTTATCAGAAAACCACACTGAGAATATCCTGTTAGGCAGGATCATTATCCCCCCAAATAGAGACCACCACTTCTAGGAGGGAGGAGAGAAGAAAGAAGTCCCAACCTAAGCTCACACACTGGGTGCATGGACCACCTTGAGGCTGTACCTAGAATGAGCCCACCCAAGCAGAGGCAGACCCTGTTGGTAATGGAAGACCATAAAAGAACCTGTTATTCTAGGTGATGATTTATATTTAGCTATGAAAAGTCAATCTCAACAGTCATGTGAACCTTCTAACCTTCTGTGGGTTTGAACTTAGAGTTGGTGAGAGCATCTGCATACATTTCTACCTAACCACAAATGCGCATACTCCTGTAAGCCGGTGTTGTGGCATGAACTATACTAGAAACCTGGATGCTTGGGCTCAAATGCTACTTTGCCAAAGACTGGCTCTGTGCCCCTGAGAAAATTCACTTAATCTGTCAAAACCTCAATGATCTCATTTAGAAAATGAGAATAACATCAGCTCTGGTACTCACTTCACAGAGCTTTAGGGAAGATCACGTTTAAAAGGGGGTACAAACACCTTTGAGCTCTATTAAAATGCAAATTATTATTATTCATTAATGCTTAATAGTGTTCACAATATATACCTTGTATTAGCTAGGATTACAAAAATTCAACCAGTATGGCTTAAACCAGATAGGATTTTCCCCCCCATTTAAGTACAGAAGCAGGCAGCTCAAGGCTAGTTCCTTTGCTTGAGGAATTCAAAAAGTCCCTGGCTCTTTCTAATGGCCTCTTCTGCTATGATTGGCCTGCTGCTTTCATCCTCACTGTTGCAAAATGGTCACCCCCACCCACAGGCATTTGTGTTCCAAACAGTGAGAATTTGTTGAATTTGTGCCTTTACATCAGGAAAACACAGGCTTTTCTGAAAGCGCCATCTAATAGAAAGTATATGCAACCAGAATATTAATGAAAACAACAATTGTAATGAAACAAATAGCATAGTTAAAAATAAATGTTATATTATCCAACATTAAGAAAGAATAAAATCTTGCCATTTGCAACAGCATGGATGAAACTAGAGGGTATTATGCTCAGTGAAATAGGTCAGAAAGAAAAAGATAAATACCACATGATTTAACTTATATTTGGAATCTAAAAAAGAAAAACAAAACAAATGAACAAATGAAACACAACATAAACAAACTCACAGATAAAGAGTAAACTGATGGTTGCCAGAAGGGGGTATAGTGGTGGGTGAAAAGGTGAAGAGGAATAAGAAATACAAACTTCCAGTTATAAAATAAATAAGTCACAGAGATATAATATATGGCTCAGGGAATGAGGTCAATTATATTGTAATAAATTTGTACAGTGACTGAACATATTGTGGTGATCACATCATAAAGTATATAAATATAGAATCACTATGTTTTAACCTAAAACGAATATAACATTATATGCCAATTATACTTTAATTTTTTAATAAAATAAAATGATAAGGCAAAATAAGTTAAATTTCTAGTAGAAAAATAACATAGTTAACATATAACTCCACCTTTTAAAATGGGAAGGGAGAGGGAAGTATAATCTCAGAATCGGTGAGGCTGCTGAGAAATCTAGGCAAGAAGTAAAAACACAAAGACCAGGACACCCGCACATTTCTGTGCTGGTTTCAGAAAAGACTGGTCACCTGAAAAATCTAGTATTTTTATTTTTCAGACTGAGATAAGAGTTCTGTCATAAAGAAGAAAGCACAGAGAAGGACATTTAGAATGAACCTGAATAGGCAATCAAGGTCCTTTGTCATCTCTTTTAGATCTTTATGTCTCTTTTATTCTGATCTCTCGGTGTCATTAGCTTGGCCCTTGTGAATATCTTGCTACTGATTTGGTTTGTATTTTTGTTCCATTATTGAATAATCTAAGAAATTTTCTTTTAACATATGAATTTATACCATTTTTGTTGCTGCTCCTAATATATTTTGGGTTTCCACCACTTTATTTTGTGTTTTCTATTCTCTTTCTTTTTTTTTCATTCTCCAGTTGGAATGATAAAGTTTTATTCCTCTTCTTTCCCTTTCAATCTGTATCAAAGCAGACACTCTTGTTTCTATTGTTATGATCTACCCTTAATTTTTTACCATGTAAAAATCCCATTAGATACAGCAATGCCTAAAACTAATCATTGCCAGCTTTTCCCTCTTAAATAATACAATAACTTAATAATTTAAGCCATCCTTTTTTTCTTCCATGTTAATGTTGTTCAGCATTTCAGCTTCATTCATTTTCTTAACAAGTCTAACCCTCAAATGAGTATCTCCTACAAGATTTCTACTTTTACACTGAATGCTTAATTAGATGTACTTGCATATTTACAATTATTTTGTTTACTGCCTTTTTTTTTTTTGCTTCCTGCTCCTTCCTTCACAGTTCATTTCCTTTTTAAACTAAAGAGCATCTTTTATTTTTTATTGGATTTATTGGGTTGACATTAGTTAACAAAATTATATAGGTTTCAGGTGTACAGTTCTATAACACATCATCTGTATATTGTATTGTGTGTTCACCACCCCAAGTCAAGTCTCCTTCCATCACCATTTATTCCCCTTTACTGTCTTCTACCTGCCTCCACCCCCTTTTCTCTTTTTGGTAATCACCATACTGTTGTCTGTGTCTATGAGATTTTTCTTTTTTTTGCTGAATCCCTTCCCCTTTTTCAACCAGCTCCCCTACCCCCTGCCATATAATAGCTGTCAGTCTGTTCTCTGTCTCCACGAGTCTGTTCCTATTCTGTTTTTTAGTTTATCTCATTCATTAGACTCCACATATAAGTGAAATCATATGGTACTAGTCTTTCTCTGGCTGGCTTATTTCACTTAGCATTATTGTCCCCAGGTTCACCCATGCTTTCGCAAAGAATAAGGTTTCCTTCTTTGTTACCGTCAAGTAGTAGTCCATGGGGTAAATGTACTACAGGTTTTTTATCCACTCATCTACTGATGGACACTGGGGCTGCTTCCAAATCTTGGTGATTGTAAATAACACTGCAATGAGCATAAGTGTGCATATATTCTTTCAAGGTTTTGGGTTTCTTCAGATATAGCATTCACAGAAGTGGAATCACTGAGTCATAAGGCAGTTCCATTTTTAATTTTTTGAGGTAAATCCATACTGCTTTCCACAGTGGCTGCACCAGTCTGTGTTTTCACCAACAGTGCAAAAGTGTTCCCCTTTCTCCACATCCTTGCCAACATTTGTTATTTGTGGATGTATTGATGATAGCCATTCTGACATATGTGAGATGATTATCACATTGTGGTTTTAATTTGCATTTCTCTGATGATTAGTGACAATGAGCATCTTTTCATATGTCTATTGGCCATCTGTGTGTCCTCTTTGGAGGTGTCTATGCAGGTCCTTTGCCCATTTTTTAGTTGGATTGTTTGGGCATTTTGGTGATGGTTTTTAAAATTTCTTAATAATTTTTAGACATTAACCCCTTATCAGATGTGTCACTGGCAAATATGTTCTCTCATTTAATGACCTGTCTTTTCATTGTATTGATGGTTTTCTTTGCTGTGCAAAAACTTTTTCATCTGATGGAATCCCATTTTTTTCTTTCTTTTTTTTGTGCAAAGAGCTATATCAGGAAAAATAATTGTTACAAGAATTTCCCTTAAGACTTAGAACAAGACGGAAATATCCGCTTTAACCACTCTTATTCAATATAGTACTGGAAGTTCTAGCCACAGCACTCAGACAAGAAGAAATAAAAGGCATCCAAATTGGAAAGGAAGAAGTAAAACTGTCATTATTTGAAGATAACATTGTACCATATACTGAGAACCGTAAAGCTTCCACAAAAAATTTTTACCAGAACTGTTCAATGAATTCAGGACACAAAATAAATATCCAGAAATGAGCTGCATATTCATATACCAATAATGAACTACCAGAAAGGGAAACTAAGAAAACAATCCAATTTACAATTGCATTAAAAATCAATAAAATATCTAGGAATAAATTTAACTAAAGATGTAAAACACTTATATTCAGAAAATTCTAAGTCACTGAAGAAAGAAAGTGAAGAACATACAAATAGGTGGAAGCACATCCCATGTTCCTAGATAGGAAGAATACACATCATTAAAATGTCCATGCTACCCAAAGCAATCTATAGATTCAACTCAATTCCTATAAAAAATACCAATGGTATATTTCACAGAACTAGAACAAATATTCCAATAATTTCTATGGAACCACAAAGACCCTGAATAGCCATGACAATCTTGAGTAAAAAGAACAAAGTTGGAGGAGTCATGCGACCTGATATCAAACCACACTACAAAGCTACAGTAATCAAAAAGATCATGGTACTGGCATGAATACAGACATATAGATCAATAGAACAGAATAGAGAGGTCAGAAATCAGCTCATTCCTTTATGGTCAATTAATATTTGACAAAGGAGGCAAGAACATATGATGGGGCAAAGATAGTCTATTAAACAAATAGAATTGGGAATATTGGACAGACACATTAAAAAAAAAATGAAACTCGACCACCTTCTCACACCATATATAAGAATAAACTCAAAATGGATTAAAGACTTAAATGTTAGACTTGAAAACCTAAAATCCTAAAGGAAAACAAAGGCAATAAAGAACAACTTTTAAATAATTCTCCATAAAAGTCTATGATTAGTAAACTCCTTAATTCTTCTTCTGAAAATATCTTTGTTTTACTTATTTTATTAAATAAGCTATAGAGTGCCACTTCAAACCTGGAGAAACATTGTACATAAGACAATGATACCTCAGTTCTCTTCAAAGTAGGCACCTTGGGACTTCACACAGTTTTCCCAATCACCATCAGCTGCCTCATCGTATTTTCCTGAATCTCATCAATGCTCTGAAACATCTTCACTTTCCAAGGTGATTTTAGTTTTGGGAAAATACAGAAGTCACAGTGCACCAAATCTGAGCTGTATGGGGGATGAGTTATCTGGGTGATTTGATGTTTTTCCCAAAAACTCTGCACAAGACTTGATGCATGAGCAGGCATGTTGTCATGATGAAGCTGTCAATCACCAGTTGCCTAAAGCTGCAGCCTTCTGAATCATTGAATAGTTTCCACAGAGAATGTTCAAGCTTAATGCAACGTTGGATGCAGACTCATTGCTCTACTCAGTCATTTTGAATGTGATAGCCACACAGTACGCATGTTCATCAATGGAATCTACCACCCCCATTGGCTAGTACAATGAAGTCATCATTGTTCACACATGTGCATTCCAGTCCATGCTCCTTGGCTTCCAGGTCACATCAATGTCACACAAACTGTTCTTGTTATATTAACAATGGCTGGACATTTTCTGGACAGGTCTCATTACTGATCTTGTAGTGCTGTCTCTGTTAGGGAAAAATCCTTTTTTTCTTTCTGATTGACTTTAAGACCTTTCTCTTTGACTCTCTTTAGTTTCCCAAACTGTCTAGGTTTGTATTTATCCTCTTCAAGACTTATTGTGCTTAGTCAGTTGGAGAATGCAATTCTTTCTTCAAACATGAAAAATTTCTTTTAGAATCTTGTCTCTTTTTCATTCTATCTATTCCATCCTACTAGAACTTACATTACATGAACTTCCTATTTTCTCATGCTCTCCCTCACATCTCTTAGTTACTCTTTCATATTTTTCATTGCTGAGTTCTGTATTGTGGGTGATTTCCTCATATTGATCTTCCAATTCCCTCAGTCTTCCTTTACTTGTATCTAACCTGTTATTTAACTCATCCAATCAGTTTTTAATTACAAATACTATATTTTTTATTTCTACAATTCTTAATTAGCTTCTTTCAAAACTGTTATTTTGTATACCCATTTATTATATTATTTTACCCTACATTATTTTGCATACTCATTTTTATTATAGCTTCCAGTATTCCTTTTATTTCTTTAATCTATCCTAAAACTATTAATGTATAGTCTTTTCCAATATGTTACATTATTTTCCTTTCATTAGAGTATTGGTTCTTTTCTTTCTTGCTATCTGTCAACTCACAGACCTTTAACTTTTTTATTGTGAATTCAATTTCACTAAGGATTTTTTATCTTTGGGAGTTCTATTAGCCCTGTATTTTCAGTATGTTTTGCATAACCATCCTCCTTTCCTTTGTCAGAATCCCTAATATTTCAACTTTCTTAGATATATTTTATATTAATTTCCTGTCTGGAGTTCCTATACTGCATGAGCTGTGTAAATACAGACAGTTTGCTCACCCAGGCTAGAAACCTTTAGTTTTAATTTCTCCTGGTTGATTGTTCTGACACAATAAAGTCCATGGAACACAGTTGCCCAGCAAACATCTTCTTCTCCAGCCAGTTGCTCATTCATGAGTAATTTTTTGAGGCTCGGTCCTTATGTAGGGGACACTAATCCATCTTCCTTCACGTTATCTAGGTCTAGGTCATCTATTCTCATGTGAGCATTGTCCTATCACTAGATCTATATTTACACCTGCTTTACCTCACATTCCAGTCTTCTCTTTATTTTTGCTAGTTGAGACAAAGGCACCAAATTTATAGTTTAACTTGGAATTCTAAAGGAAATAGCAAAATCCTTTTCTCTAAAGCCTTATTGCATTGTTTGCTGAACTGATTTTAAAGTCAAGTCTGTTTGTAGCACTACTTCCCTTTGGCCTGGTTTACAGTCATTCATAGGGACGTTGGCTCTTCTCATCTTTGTCCCTGGGTCTCCACATTTTTCACCAGCAAACTCACCTTTCTCCGATCCCTATCTTTACTCATTCATTTTTGCTCTCTATCTCTCACTTTCAGTCTCTCTCATACACACACACACACACACACAGAAATCAGGGTCACTAATTATGGTTCTCAGCTTAAGTAGTAATAAAGGATGGGTAGAGTTTCAAGGAAGAGATTCTCTCTCCCTCTTCCTATTACATCCCCCATGAGCATGACCTGTCTGATCTTGCTTTCAGATGCTAAATGCCACTGCTCCTATCTCAGTCACCTCTTAATACCTTCCTGCCCCCTTGTGTTAATGATGCTATAAATGGTGCTGCAGTTCCTAATCAGCTGCTGGATCCAAGTTCTCCCATCTCCATAAAAATCAGAGCTCTTGCTGTCGCAAGTAGAAAGGGGCTTACCCTGTGATATGGTACAGGTAATTGGGCTGCCCAGTGACTCCAGTTCTTCAGGATCATTCAAAGGTAGCTTTGATACTTCAGGTTGACTATTTCCTCTGCCATGAAATTTGTGCCATGTTCCCCAGTAATTGCCATATTGACCCATGGAAAACTAATTGGCATTATCATTAGCCTCCCTCTTTTGATTCTAGAGTGTTTAGAGGTAAGGTGACCATAGTATTTAACTTCCAAACTGAGATACTTTTGAGCATGAAAGGCGGCACTAATGTACTGCATCAGAAACTGGGCAAATTTTCATGCCTTTTTTACAAAGGAACCCTAGCTTGCTTTGACCTCCTAAAGCTCCTATATTATGTATACTCACATTCACACATTTATTCATTCTCTCTTTCTCTCTCTCTGAATATGTGTGTGTGTGTGAGAGAGAGAGATATTTTTTTCCTTCCATTAGAAAATTGATTCTTTTCTTTCTTGCTATCTGTCAGCTTACAGATTTTTAATTTTTTTATCGTGAGTTCAATTTCACTAAGGATGTGGGTATATTATATATACACACATATATATATAATGTAAATTAGATCCCAACATGACCATATGACCATAACTCTATAAGGGAAATCTCTTCTCTACTAGTATTTCCTAGGACGGGTACAATTTTTGTGTGTATGAGCCAAAGGAAGGTAGAAAAAAGTATGAAAAATTAAACAACAATTAAGTTAATAGGGCAGAGAGAAAAAGAGAGAGACAGAAACAAAGAGAAACCACAGGCTCCCCAGTTACTCAGCATTGGTTTAGCCCTCCTCCACCACAGCTGCTTTAGCTGAGTTTTGCTGTGCCCATTTACCACTGACCAAGACTGAGAGATACTGTGAGAAAGAGCTTTACGAGATACTTTAGCACACTTACTGTCATAAAATTTTTGAGGACATCATTTATTAGTTTACATAATTTTCTCTTTATAAGAACTCATAGGACAAATTCCTCAACATTTGATCTCAATACCGAAACACATGTCTGTCATGTACAATTGCTTTATACTATGTCTATTTTATAAGCCCAAAATCATATGACTACTTACCTTTTTTGTTTGGGAAACTAAGAAACTCAGAATAAATGGCCTCTGGGAAATGAATAAACAGTATGTATATTTTGTATATCAACTTCCCTTTTTTTCATATTTTTCTATCTTCATTTTCCCTCCACCTTGACTTCCTCAACTGTCTATATTTTACTTCACTTTTAAAGTTAAAGTAACCTCAAATGAAATGGGAATTTCATCTCATTCTTTAATGATAAATTTACTTCTCCTTCTTATACCCTTTTTATTTTGATGACTACAGGCATATAAACTCTATTAAAGCAGTATCATATTCAAAGATGTACATGTAAGTATAGCTTTAAACAGGACTTTTCACTTTGTGAATGAAACATGGCAGAAAAATATCAGGTTTATGTGTCAGCAGGCTTAACTCAAACAGTATCAAAAATTCTTTAAAAATATTATTCGACTAATTTTACTTTCAAATGCCAAGAACACTGTCACAAATCATTTAGAAGTTCTAAGTAAGAATCTGTTATGAGAAACATGCTGTAATGATTTGGACACCATCCTGACATTTTATTCCCTCAGTATAGGATTTCTGACAAGCTATGCTTAATGGGGAAAAAAGTTTATAATATAGCTGAACCCTGCAATAATTGACTATAGTATAAATGGAATTTCCCCATGCACTCTATTTCCACCACCTTTATTTTTCTTTTTCTGAAAATTGTTTATTGGCCATTAGATTCTAATGCGGAGCACGGCCTTTATTACCTTGCAAGAAGATATTTCAAGATGTGTTCTATAAATCCCCTACTGTCCCTCTGTTTCCTCTCACCAGCAGCTCAGTCACCTGGATGATAAATAAGCTCATTCTGGTGTTAGAGTTTAACTAGCAATGAATTTCACTTTATTGCAATATTTATGAAAGCTTTTAAAAATGTGGTTAAGTGAAAGCCTTCTTGTGGGATGCAATCAATATTTCTGAACATGAGGTAGAGAATCCAAATCTTCAGAGTTTCTTTCCACTCATGAGATCTACAACTGTCTTCTGGACAAAGGATCCCAATTTTAGAACAACTCTTCATGTTAGGAATAGTTTTTATAGTTTGTATTATTATTATTATTATTATTATTATTATTATTATTAAAGTTGCGGTGTTTGGTGTTTTGCTCTCCTTTTTAATTTTTTAAATTTCCCCCCTTTGGCTGGAAGAAAATGTACAGCAAGGGAATTTAGGCCAAGAAACCTGAGTCACAATAATTACCACTTCCAGGCTGCAACACTGTGTTTTCTATTAAGCCTGTAGAGCAATTAGCAATGTTTTGTAACAGCTGTGAAAATTGTTGCTTGACCTCATCTTGATTACAGTTCTGACACTTCTAAGAACAAACTGGTAAACAGTGTTGGCTTCAGAGGCCCTTTCAGAGTTTGTAGGAGAGAAGTTGGCCTGTGGGATAGAAGAGTCTTTGACAGAAATGGGCTCAGAGGTGGCCCAGGTTGGAGAACAAATGATCCAAGGAAAATGTTGTCTTGTTAGCATGCAGGGACAGCTGGTTTGCTTGGGCTGAGACTCAAAGGCAGAGCCCATGTCAGCATTTGATAAACATAAGAAAATACCAGCCAGGTGGGTCCAAGCTAGGACAAAAGGCAGTCTTCTCATTCCTAGAAATAAATTGAGAAAATAATTCCTAGACCAAGGAAGAGGGACCATAACCCAGTTCTTCCAATTTTGAGTTGTCTGGTTAAAATTTCACTCTTCACAAGTATCCCTTTAGGTGTCTCTGCTGAACCAACAGAGGGGACTTCTGGCTCTGAAATGGCCTTTTCTGATGTGCAGAGAAGGTCCCAGAAATGGGAGAGTGTCAGGGTGCTAGGGATGACCACAGATTTGAGGGCAAGAACTGGGATTGAATTCCATTTTGCCTGTGACTTGGTCATGGACAAGTTATTGAACTTCTCTAAGCTTTTGCCCTGGCTGGTTGTGGCTCAGTGGATTGAGTGCTGGCCTGTGAACAGAAAGGTCACTGATTCGATTCCCAGTCAGCGCACATGCCTGGGCTGCGGTCCAGGTCCCCAGTTGGGGGCATGCAAGAGGCAATTGATTGAACTTCTCTAAGCTTTAAATTTCTCATCTATAAAATGGGAATTGTTTTCAAATATCAGCCAGAAAATAGTAAGGGAGAAAAAAATGGTGGACTAGATGAGGGGACAGCAAACTACAGCCAAAGAACCAAAATCAACCTACTGTTTATTTTTATGAATAAAATTGTGCTGAAACTGAGCCACGATTACAGACTATGCCTGCTTTTACACAGCAATGGCAGAGTTCAGTAGTGGTGGCAGGGAACCATATAGCCCACAAAGCCAAAAATATTTACTATCAGGCTCTTTACAGAGAAAGTCTGCCAACTTCTGGAATAGATGATTTAGGATCCTTATCTACAAGGCCAACAAGACAAGCAAAATCTCTGGGCTGATTGTCTGTATCAGAGGTTTCAAACACAACTTTATGCAGCACTGATGTTTATCACTCAGTTGTAAATATGTCCCACACCACTTATTACTTGCAAGTAGTATTTAAAGTAATAGATTTTGCAAATAACTGTCTTGTTTTCTAAATTAGAGCAAGTTCAAAGAGCCTTATGCCATAGTGTTACCCTCACTTTATTCTAATATGGTTTTTAAAGAGGAAGAGAAGAGGAGAGAGATTTACAGCTAGGGCTCTCGATACCACCACATCCCCAGCTGCACCCAGGGAATATGTAACTTGTCATTCCACATGTGTCTTAGGGATCAGCTAGAATTTTTTTTTTCAACTGTAAGAGAATACCTAGATGAAAGTGCATTAAATAATACTGACCTATATAATTTTACTTGACAGGAATCTCACAAGTGGATGGTTCAAGGATTAGATCAATCATAGCAAAGCTATGATGTAATTTCTGAAACTCTCCTGAACATCTCAACCTGTACCATGGTAATTTATGAGGATGTCCTATGGTACCTATTGAATATTTACAAGACAACTTTCAAAGCAAGAAAAAGGGAAAAGGCAAAAGAAGTCCATAAAGTTACTTCTCTTTGTCTTATTGGCCCAAACTTAGTGACATGCCTAACCCTAGACCAACACTTACACAAGGAAGGATGACTGCTGGCACTCGATTAAACCCTTCATGATTCCTGCCCTGAAAGGGGGCATTGCTGGGAAAGAGAAGAGAAAATGACTGCTTCATAGGAAATTAATAGTATCTTTCTATATGGTAGTGTGAGAAGTGGTTTAAAGGGATTTATTAGCCTTGTTAAGATTGTGAAAGAAATCTCACAAGTTTTTGGAAAATGTGTTTTCCTAAGAACACAGCAAATCCTTTTCAAAGATCTCAAAATTCAGGTCACTGGATTATTAGTTAATGAAATACATGAGAAAAGTGTTTCCCAAAGTGTTCTCTGGAAAAATACTCCCTATGGAAAAATAGTCAATGACCAAACAGATTTGGGAAACATTGCATACTATACTCTCAATGTGCAAAGTTTTATAATGCAATTCAGGATAACAAAGTCTCTGAGAAGCACTGATTAATGAACATGTTCAGTTTTGGTTTCACTTGTACATTTAAAGGGGTTTTATAAGGTCTCATAGGAACACCAGAAAACTGACCCAAAGATGAAGTGGGAGTATGTATCTTTGACAAATGAAAATGGAACCCACCCACAGACCTCCAGAAGTACCTGGGAGAATTTTTCCTTCGACAGATACATACCTCGGTCCCAAACTTCCTCTGGTGCATCTTCTCTGAGAATTATTGTAATGACGGTACACAAAAATTTCGATCATGCTACAAAACTTGACCAGTGTCTGAGTATCTCAAAGATTATATTGAACATTATGGCAGAATAGGAGCGCAAATGCAAGTTTGTGCTAGTTTTGCACACGTTTTAACTCTTGTTAAGGCACATACTCTTCCTTCTTTGTCATTTTACAGGTCCCTCCTCTAAACTATGGGTTAGGATTAGGGAAGGATGAGGTTGATAGTTAAGGTTTAGGTCCCTTTTCTCTAAGGTCCCTGTTCTGAGTTCAAACAATTTGCATTCTTTTGTCCCAGATTTAGCTGTTTCTTCTAGTCACCTGCATTGCCCCAATCTTCATTTGTTTCATCCCTCAAGGTATGCTTTGTACAAATAATATGAGTTTTGGAATTAAATAAACCTTGGTTCAAATCCTGTTTTACTATATTCTAGCAGTGTCACCTTGCTGAGCTTCAAACCATTCATCTGTAACAAGCAGATGTACTTAACTGGGGGGGCTGTTTTGAGAATTATATATTAAACATATGTAAATTGTCTGTTATCAGTTTAGAACTAAAGTAGATACATAATAAATGGCTATTTCTTTCTCCCTTTTTGAGCTATAGCTATGAAGAATAACAGCAAATATTTACTGAGTGTTCATGGTTAGCCATGTGCTATGCTAAATGCTTTACACTAATTAGCACATTTAATCTTCATAAGAATCCTGTAAGGTAGGTAATGTTATTAGCTCCGTTTTATAGATGAAGTGCCTGAGATTTGTAGAGAGGCTGCAGAGCTGACCATTCTCGCCAGGTATGGATTCTAAAACAGGCCTGTTGAATCCTATGGCTATGCTCTTAGTTCTTGAGCAGAAACCACACACTGTCCACAAAAACCTATTCTCCCCTTCTTCTACAGTATCTGGGCTGTATCTGAGCCCACGGCTGAATACAAAAGTAGGTTGGATGTCTGAATTGTCTCCAGTGGAATGTGAGCAGAAGTCATGTGTGTCCCTTCTGGGCTGGAGTTTCCAAGGGAGCAAGTGGCTCTCTACTCTCTCCTTCCTTTTTCACATTGTAGGTGCAGACAATTACAAAGATCCAGGCACAGCCAAGCCACAGGATGGAAGGAGCCTTGATCCCTAATCACCAAATAGAGGAGAGTTCTTTGCCTACCCAAGCATCTGCTTTGGACTGTCATTACATACACAAGAAATAAACTTCTAATTTGCCTGGGCCAATTTGTGTCTGGGTCTGTTTGTTAAGCAGTTTAGTCTACCACAGCTGCTATCGCCATAAAGAATTTGATCTACTCTGCACTCATTATGACTTCCAATAATTACTGCTGTTGGGATAAGAACCTCCCTCGCCAACTAAACTTGAAATCCTTTGTATGTTATTATCTAAGAATGTTTTTATTTTCCTCTTCCTTCTTTTCTGCCTTCGTCACCATTCCTTCCAGAATCCCCAGCCCATTTTCTTTTCTTTCTCTTGAGGCCAGTGTTTTCTCAATCCCTTCCTCCTTTTCTCTACTTAGCTCCTCCTTAGCTTCATCCCATCCTGAAGCATCATCCCATCTTTAACATAATCAGCTGGATAGCTTTAGATATGATAGAATACTTGGCAATTGTGAGACAATGGCACCCTTATATGGTTCCCCAAGGCCCTCTGACAGCATTTAAAAGCCTTATAAAGGCAGTAGTCAGAGAAGGAAATATATGAGAGAGAAGAAAAAAGAAAAAGAATGTCAAAATATGATCTCTCCTCACAAGAAACTTTAGAGTCTAGAAAGTATACAGTAAAGACTACCAAAGTATGTGCTTACAGCTTTCACTAAAAGATAGGAGGAGCTGCTAAAAAGGATGTATAAAGAATAAAGAAGTTCAGGTAGTAGGAAATAAGGTTTGAAACCTCATCTTCTGTTCCACTAAAGTAAGAAAAACTCATACAGAGTACTTTCAACACTAAAGAAGAAAGATGAATTTTTTAAAAACCCACTGTGCATTTACAGAAACCACAGTATGTTATCATGGGCCTAGTCTTCGAGGCTCTTTGGCACAACTCGTGGAAGGGTCATCTCTATGGGAAGGTTCTGTGGCATTAGTTCCATGTTGGAGCTCAGCTCAGAGCAGCACACGGGAGAGCTGCTGTGGCACCTCCACCTTGGGTGGGAATAAACATTGTCCTTTCATGCACTTTAAATTCATGCATTTTAGCTGGTAGACATCGAGCATCTCTGAACATTCTTCTCCAGCAATGGTGATTGTCCTGTGATGTAATATAGTCAAGCTCTCTGAGACTACTGAGATAAAAATGACATTTATCCTCAGCTCTAATGTTTCTCTTTTACTCTGTTGTTTGACTTTTGGTGTCTGTTTGGATCCATTTTTTTCCCCCTGCTAGACCACCAATTGTCATTCTTATCAGTTTTTGATATCACTGATTCTAATAAGTCTACTTCTGAAGTTAAAATTTGGTTCTTCTAGGATTATATCAAATATAAGGGAACTCAGAGTGAGGTTCTGAGTGATTCTTCTTTGGGAAAAAAACACAAGAATATGCACTTAGTTGAGAGGAAGAAGGGGCATTTAGGCAGGGTAAACCCTGTACCTACCTCCTATTAATAAACCAACCAAAAAGAAGGGAGGAGAGAGCATTTTTAATGGCTCTAAAATAATCACAATCACCATTATCATTATGATCATCATCTCTACTAAGTAATGATTAATAGCATGAGAGAATAAGTTCCCAATATGTGTAATCATTTGCCTTATGTTTGAATCCTGGTTCTGGTCTTTTTCTTTTTTTTTAAAAGATTATGGCACTGCAGAATTCACAACTCATTTCCTACATCTTGTGCCAAGCCTTTGGAGCACTATGGTGTGTATGGGGTGTCCTCAGGGACCCCTATGGAGAATAAGAAGGGACTGTGCTCACCTGACTGGTTCTGGTCCTGTTAATTTTTGTCATGGGCAGTTCATTTCTCAGAACTTTAGCCTCTTTATTTGAAAAACAGTCATAATAATACACACCTCATTGGATGTGGGCTGGTAGTGAGGGTTAAATGAGGTAACATACATAACCATGCTTGGTACATAGTTGGTGCTCATCTGGGAATATGCCCTCTTCTACTGGGTGTAATTCTGGTGAAACTGTCAACCAAAATGCACCATGTACCTGGTCACAGCATGGCTACGTGTGTGAGGTCAAAGTTAATCACACTCTCTCCTGGCAATCTAAACCATGTATAAGTCATTAAAGATAAAAATAGTAGTAGGTGAGTCTTTCTAAAGAAAGTTTCTAGAAGAAGAGTGTGTCTATTCTTTAGTTCCTCATACATGACTTCAACAAACTTTCCTGGTTCCCGATATTGACAAAATCCCATTGTTTAATTTGGCCTTAGAGTCTGGGATTTACCCAGTCTCTTTGCTATAAATCTCTCCTTCCCTCTTGAGTTAGCCACTGGGGAATGGTATATGTAGATTCTGGCATCTATCTAGTCTCCTTGCTACAACTACCCTTCCTCCTTCTGCATTAATCATAGAGGAATTTTATGCTTACAAAAAAAAGTACTGAGGCAATATACTACCCTCTCCAAAGATATGCAAAGAGACTCAGAGAAGGTATCTTCTTTAATAATCCCTCCTGACCAAGGAAAAACAACCAAACTAGTCTCTACTATCGTATGAAAATACTGGCATTTAAAGACAATGGTGATGGATTCCTAACAGTGTAAAAATGGTCCTGTTAACGGGGGCTGAAAACAAATGTCTGGCCTAACACAGATTTTTGTTTCTTGAAGGTCAAAAACACCAGAACTGAGGACCCACGGGAAGCACTAAGTGGCCACAAAAGGCAGGGTCTTGCCCTCTTCCAGAGCAATGTTCAGAGATCCTCAGAGAACACGCTAAGGGCTATTTTGTGGCAGAAACAATCTATAAGGGCCACTCAGGAACAGAGCCTCTGTAAGAAGGGTCAATGTCACAGTGTTGACAAATAAGAAAGTTCCAGGGTATGGTTCACAGCATGGTCAGACCAGAGTAATGTTCTAACCACTTACATCAACTAAAACCTGCCCTAGAAGCTTGTTTTCCCCTGTCACGTTGTCATGACCCACACATGCCAGCACCCCATTCTTCCCTAAGCCCAGGCTCCTGCCTAGGTGGCTATGGGAAGTGGCAGCAGCAGCTGGGAAGAGAGGAGAAAGCCAGGGGTGGGTAGGTCTGGGGCACCAGGAAGCGGCAAGATCAGGCAGCCAAAGACCGGTCCCAGGGGAGCGCGGAGACCCAGCATGGGCTAAGGCTCTGAGCCCTTTGAGGTGCTTACGCTCCATTGTCTCATCAGACTTCACTTACAAAACACAAACTCAAAGAAAAAAATGATTAAGAATTTTCCGACAGTGATAACAACATTAAACCCCAAACTTGGAGCCCTTCTGTGCACAAAGAACTCTGTGGCAAGTCCCTGAAGCTGGCTCTTCCTGAAGTTAAACTGTGTACGAATATTGTACTGCATCCCCGCATTACTCTCATAATCTGCAACTACTTCTTAATAACCCCATACCCAATTTTGCTTTCATTCAATCCATGCTCCATTCTGCCAATAGTCTGAGCTTTTATCAAACATGAAACTTTTTGGTGTACAGGATGATGCTCTTGCCACCTGAGCCATCCCCCCAGGGCAACAGCCTGAGCTTTCCAACACACAAGCCTGGTCATGTCATTCCTCTACTTTAAAATCCTTCCATGGTTTTCCCTTGTCCTCATCATAAAACTGCATGAAAGCCATGGGAAACAGAAACCATACTGTCTATTTGAAGCAGAAAGAGTTTTAATCCAGGGAATTGGGAGTTTACAAATTAGTTTGAAGTTCTGGAAGAGCGGGCTTTATGCCAGATTTCCAGGAATGGTTCCCAGGTCAATGCAACAGCATTTGCCCATCAAAAGTACTGCTGTCTCAGCCACAAACAAGAACATGGATAACCAGGAGGCTACCATGCAAATTACTGACTTCAAACTGTATCGTTAGTCATAATCTTGGGATCAGGAAGTCACTGCCACCACAACAGCATCTCAACACCCACAAGAGCTAGAGATTAGACACTGGGACAATGCAAATTCTTCACCACTAAGTTTGCAAACAGATACTATTAAAAGCCCCAGAAAGATGGGCTCTACCTCACTTCTGCTTTCCAAATCTCATGTGAGAGCATGTGATTGGTGGAGCTTGTTCACTGCAAGAGATCAGGTAAGTTAGATTTTTAGGTTTTCAGACTCTGAGGTAGAAAAAGGCTCACTAAAAGAAGATTAGAATTCAATAATTACTCTCCATATGTATGAAAAATGGCATCGTAATTTTCCAATTTCAATCTCCCTATCATTCCTTCCATGCCTCCTTCAGTTCAGCCATGCTGGTGACTCGTATTTCTCCTAGAGGGCTAAGACCTTACAATCCCTCTCCATTTGCTTACAATATCCATGGAATGGCCTTTCCTTCATTCTCAGACTATGTAGATACCTCTCATTCCTCATGGCTCACCATCTCTGAAGTTCTCAGAACTATTGATTTCCCGCTCTCAGAATTTTTTAACCATGTATTGGGTACCACTATGACTAGGCATATTCATCCTGTATTGTAGTGTTAGTACTCCTGTACTAGTCTGAGCGGTTCACCATGACAAAAACTGTCTTATTCCTTTCATATCCCCTTACTTAGCCCAAGGTCTAAAATATACAACAGATATATACTCAAGGAATGAATCTGTTGAGCAGAACTAGAATTCTTTCAAATCAGACTTGCTCAAAAAATGAGGTAGACCCACATATACTAACAAATTTATAAGCAGGTTATGAATGCTGAAATCATTAGAGCAGAATGAAGTAATTACAGAGCAAAAAAGGTAGTTGGTATCTCATAATAAGGGGATAATGTAAAATATAAAGCCTCTCTCTTGCTCTCTTTTGTCAGAGGACTCTAGAATGTGGAATTCATCAAGCTGAAGTACCAAGTAGAAGCAAGTCAAGTGCCTAGACTGTTATTTATATATCACCCTCTTGTGGTAATTAGAGAAACTTCATTTTCCCTTACAGTAGTTAGAATTAGAATTTAAGAAAAACAAGGAACACTTCACTTTTAAAAACCCTGCAATACTCATGTGGTTTGAAGCACATATTTAATTCAACAGGTTTCAACTATATGTGTCTCCTTAATGTCTTAGTCATAAAAAATATAGACAAAAAGAATATATATAAAACATTCTAGTACATTCTTTCCCCTCAGTGACATCTGGTGTTTGATGGTTTTTTCTTTTTCAGTGAAGACAGATATTTCAGTAAAAATGCAGGGGAGGGGTATGTCAAATATATTATGATATGAAGATTCTTTTTTTTGTGAGGAAGTAATATTCTTTCAATGTCTTAACTACTCCATTTGGAAATTAGGCCTCATAGGCAGACCATTATATTGGATATACATCCAAAAGGGATGGTCCTTTAGAAATGACCACAATGTTAGTTTTGGTAAAGGGCAAGTCCCCCGTACTCTGTGGAGCCATGCACAATCACCTCTGCCAATTCAGGGTCTCCTTTCTCAGAATTTTTCTATCATACCTAAAATTTTCATTCAAAAAATATTCATTGAGCATCTGCTATGTTGAAAACACTTTCTAGAACAGAGATTAAATAAACCAATACCCAGCCCCCTAGGGTTCTGCCATCTATTAGAGGAGATGAACCATGTGCCTAATAACTGTAGTAGGAGAAAGGGAATAAAGGACCGGATTCAGTTGTTCTTAAAGTGGGTGAGTGTCCTTTATATGGGAAGATTTTTCAAATATGTTTCTACTATCTTAAGAATTTGAAATAGTATTTTAAACATGCATTCCAAGTGACTTTGATATATTTTCCTGCTTTAAGGACCACAGGACCAGGAGTTCAAAAGATGTAGATTACTTCCTGGAAGGGGGAGTAGGAACCAGGAAGACTTTGGGAAGGAAGTGATAAGTTTAGTGCTGGATAGTTTTAAGAAACAATGTGCAATCTCCAATATCTACAGAGATTAGGCAGATACTGTAAATAAATGAAGCATTCCAGGTCAAGTTGATCCTAGGGAGCAGTAGGAACTGTGGCTACCTAGAAAGCACTGTTTCTGTTCACGTGGAATAGCCACTCCTTAGCCCCAGCCAATAATTCCCTATCTTCCAATTGTAGAGGTGATATCATACATTTGGATCTTTTGTTGAATGTCAATTGATTCAAAAACAGTTTAAAGCTCTATGTGGCTTCACACTGCTTAGGCAAAACCAAACATATATACAGGTGATTTTAGGCCCCTAGGCTGTTGGTTACTAATTGAACACACAATATTTTAGGCTCTGTACGAGGTGCTGGAGTACATACGGGTGTTCCTGCCTGCAGAGGAACCTGCTTACAGTTCAAAGGAAATTAATAAGAAAAGAGGTAATAACTATACCAGGTAACCAGGTCCCCGCAGCACTGTAAGAGCACAACTAAGCGAGCTTTGGAAAACTTCAAAGAGGAACAAACACGTGGGTTCAATCTGGAAAAATGAGTGAGCTTTTTTCAGGTGTACAGCTGGTGAGAAGCAGGCAAAAGAAACCGCATTTTTGAATGCCCCAAAATAGAAATCATATTTCCTCAGGAATACCATAAATTCCACCAGGACAAGACATTGGGGTTGCCAAACGTCCATTACAGTTTTTTTCCACAAAATAAAAGACACATTTTTCATTTTCACCAATAAGTTTATTGATTGACATATTTTGAGTGTGTCTGCTGTCTCCCAAGATTGACTTCTAGTGGGTAGAGGCCAGGGGTGCTGCTAAATATCTCCCAATACATAAGGCAGCCCCACAGCAAAGAATTACTTGACTAAAATGTCATTAGTACCAAGAAATTTTGCAAACCACTTTTGACACATTCAATCAGTCACAGCACCTTCTCCATACATTGTACAAATCTTTTTGCATTTCAGTTGCATTTTTACCTTTCTTGAAATAATAAATCATAATATGCCAAAAATGTACATCTTCTTCTATCTTCAATATTAAAATGGTTGCACAAAATTCACCAATTTTGATAACTTTTTTAAAAATGCATGCCGATGTGACAGCTGTCACAGTATAATCTAACACAGTTGTTTCAAATAAAGTTAAAGACAACTAAGCAGGACTAGACCCATCATAAGGAAAAAACGTAATGGACTTTTGGGCCAAACCCATACTTCTCTTTTCCCCTTTTGTGCACTTCATCCAAGGTCACATGTAGAAGATTCTCCATAAATAGTTCTTAATAAATTTTAAGGCTCACAGATATATTAATGTTAAATAGTTCTCCCTAGTGACCTGTAGTAATTATCTCACTCTCCAAAGAGCCCAAATTCTTAATTCACTCCAATGTACCATGATGTAACAAAGCTCTTAGATTGCAATGAAAGGAAGTTTAGCTATCATGAAATCCCTTTCCCAAAGCCACATATAGCTAATCTTCAATCACGCACAGGTTAATGATCTAGTAATAAGAAATTCATATTCTTTGCAGTTCTCTCTTCCTCCTCCTCTGATCCTTTTTGTCTTGTTCTCCGATTATATCACCTCTACCAGAAAACCAGTTAGGAGCCAAATGTCCAGCTCGACCATTTTGCTACATAATAATCGCTTCAAGGTAAAAGCTAAAAGAGGACATAACAGAGTCACCAGCGATTTCAGCATTTTCTGAGAATTTTGGCCATCATTTTCTTCTAGGCCCCATTACTATGGATGAACTAGGTCAGCTAAGCATTTCAAAGTCCAGGAGAACTGATGCTTCAGACCACCTTGTCAATAAAAGGATACTGAGTTATGTAACTCCCTTTACCACGGAAGCCAGGATTCCTAAGCAGAAACATAATTTTTTTACTTAGGCAGTGGACAACTGTACTCACTCCCATGAGGACCAATACAGTTAAACACTTCCTAAGAGGAATGGATGTGATTTCAAACTCTGCTTGTTTACAAGAAACAGATTTTGCAAATTTGTAGTATTTTGTGTGGTGAGCAAGAAATGGAAACAGGAAAATATATTGCTATGCAATGCACTATAAATTGTAAGGTGTAATGCGAAAATGGCCATATGAAGTAAAAATAATTTTCTACCTCAGTTTTCCGAAGGCTGTTAGTCTATCAGGATTAAGTGAAAAAAAGGAAAAATTTTCTTTCCCAAACCATCTATTTCTTGGCTCATAAATTTCATCCAGGGAAAATATTTTTCTCTCTTTCTGTTCCCTCTCCAAACCCCAATTTATATAGTCCTCTGCAATTTCCCTCAACATCATTTACTAAATATAACATAATATACTCTTTCCTTTAGGCCACCATTTCAAGAGACACCTTCCCCCAATCTGGGAATTTCTCAAATAAATCACCCCATTTGGACTTTCTTCCCTCAATATATTTAGTGCTGGGAACACATTGGTGAAGGTTATAAAAGCAAAAATTCTACTTTGAAATGTCAATGGATTTGGGGTGCAGGCTTAAGGTGCAGAATGACTCCTAAGGGCAAAGTCAATCACCTCTTTGGTTTGTTGAGTCTCCAGGACTATTTCACAAATGTTTTTGTTAAAAATAATAAGCGTCCCCTCCCCCCATCCCCCAAGAAAAAGCAGTACCAAGCATTCTCTCTCTTCATGTGGTTTTGGAAGGAAATTCAATCCATACATTTTTGTCTTACTTAAACTCAAATCATTACAAGTTTTAGGAACTTCTTGTCCTGTAGCCAAGACCCTTGGCTATCTGTATAAATATAAGTCAATATCAAAGAATGAGAACTTGTTTAAAGCTCACATCCTGACACTTGCGACAAGGTTATGTTGTGAAACTAGCATCTCCTTATTTCTACTTGTTTTTCCGTAGGCCAGGGATTAGCCCAGGGCCTGTTTTGTATAGCTTATGAACTAAGAATGGTTTCTATATTTTTAAAGGGTTGTAAAAAATACTTAAAATTGAAAAGCACACCAAGAATGATATGCAACACTGAATGTATATGGCCTACAAGCCTGAAGCATCTACTATCTGGCCCTTTACAGAAAAAATATGGCAACTCCTGATCTAGACAAATAGGCGTTTCTGCATTGTTTAGGGCTTTATCAAATGTCCAAACAAAGTTAACATCCATCTTTCTTTCCTTAGACAAATTATAGTGTAACAAATCATAAAATGGAAGAAAGCTGTTTCATATTTGATTTTGAGATATATTTCGGGTGTTGCCTTAATTTGGGTTCACTCAGAAGCAGACCACGAGACAATGATTCACATGCAAGAGGTTTATTTTCAGAGATGATCCCAGGAAGCAGTAGGGGATGTGTGGGGAGAGATAGGACAGGGAACAGCCAATGCAGGACATAGCATGCAAGTTTCCTTTTGTGGGTAAGTAAAGGTTTCAACCTCCAGGAGAGTTGCAGCTGGTATGGGACAGGCCTCTTACAGCTATTCGATATGCGAGGAGGAGGGGAGGGAGGAAGGAGGGAGGCCACTGACACACCAAATCCTGTCAAGCTTGGCTGAGGGCTGCTTCCAGACACTGGAAATTCTGGAACTTGCAGCTTGTGGACACACCAACAGAGTGGCCTCCAGTTATCAGAGGAGCCTTCAGGCAAAGCTATGTAGATGCTCGTGGTTTGAAGAGATATGGGTGGACACTGAGAACATCTGTTGTATCCCATTCTTTGCAACATTCCACACTTTAAATGAACTTCATATTGTCACTACTTCTACAAGGCAGCCACAATTTTTTTCCAGCTTTATTGAGATATAATTGGCATATAACATTAAGTTTAAGGTGAACAAGGTGGTGATTTGATACATTTATATTGCAAAATGATCACCACCATAGATTTAGCTAATACCTCCATCCAATTTCTAAGTCAAAATTTACAACAGGAGAGCTAAAGAGAGAAACTAAAGTCTCTACTTCCACAAA
The DNA here is from genome assembly GCF_021234165.1 of Pteronotus mesoamericanus. Taxonomy (NCBI): domain Eukaryota; kingdom Metazoa; phylum Chordata; class Mammalia; order Chiroptera; family Mormoopidae; genus Pteronotus; species Pteronotus mesoamericanus. The sequence continues at coordinate 23,253,382 of NW_026555245.1, read as the reverse complement.
TGATATTTTAATCTCTCTCCTCTCCTGCCCACTGTGGAGTTTCCTCTCCCTTAGCCAGCATTTTGTTGGTCTAGATTGCTTTCATCCCCTAGAGCCTAAGTTCCTGGTAAATTACTAGCGTTACTAGGATTGCTTGCCCTTTCACAATGAACACTGGTCTTGATTGTACGTAGAAGCAACCCAATGGACCCCCTGAGTTCCAGGCATACTTCTCTGTTCCCATTACCTAGCAGCAATCTTATTTCTGCCAAATATTCAGGGTCATCTATCCTTAACAATACAGTATAGTATAGTACAGTATAGTATATATCCCGGGGGGGGGGGCAAAAGTAGGTTTGAATTCACCCACCTCAGGAGGCAGTGGGGCTAATCCAAGCAGATCACTGAAACTCAGGTTTGTTTACTGATTTTTAAAGACTACAAGAAAGTATAAATAATAAAGACTGGCAATTTCAGCACTTATGAAATTGTACCTAAGTACACTGTGTCATTGTAACATTCTTTTGAGTTAATAAAGTTATTGTAATAATCATAACCTCCATGTCTTTTTCCATACAAACTATAAACCTACCTTTGCCTATCCCTATGGTGTAGTGTAGTATAATATAGTTTAGTACAGTATAGTATACTTACTATAGCATGACTCATTTCTTGGCCTGCTCGGCAACATGCATGGGTAATCCACAATGTCCACGCTGCTATCATGGTCTTGGAATTAATGAAACTATTAGTGAATCTCCTCAACAGAAGTGTGCCCCACCTCCTCTCACTGCAAACCAGAATCTCTAGTTTAGAAGAGACTGAAATTGTGAGGACAGGAAGCACATATGCCCCACATAGATCACTGGGAATGGTAGAAAGGGAATCATTTCTGCTTCCACATCTTGTTTCCAGACTCATGTTCTCTAGTTATTGAAGACACAATACCATATATTGGACATCAGTTCAAAATGCATATCATACCATGAAAGATAGTAGCCCAACACTGAGGGGTGTTTTCACCAAGCTACATCCTTAGCTGTGTTTTAAGAGGCCATTACGAAAATTCTGCCAGGTACCATCTCCTGAATGGGGTGGTATATTTTAAGGCCAGTGGATCCCATGATGGTCATATGCTCCTTTTAACACCTCCCCTGAAAAAATGGGTTGCTTGATACAAGGTGGTACAGGATCCTATCAAATCAGATAATAAGCACAAGATCACTCTGGAGTTTCAGACAGACACGCTAACAAAGCCAGGTAGGCAGGGCAGGTGATATGATCTGAATGTTTGTGTCCCCTAAAATTCACCTGTTGAAATCATAACCTTCAAAAGTGATGGTTACTAATAGGTAGGGCCTTTGGGAGGTACTTAAGTCATGAGGATCAAGCAAGAAGGTGCCAACTATGAACTAGAAAGAAGGTTCTCGTTCAACCACACTGATGCCCTGAACTCAAACTTCCAGCCTCCAGAATTGTAAGCAAAAAATTCTTGTTGATTATAAGATACTTGGTTTGTGGTATTTTGTTATAGCAGCCCAAACAGACTAAGACAGCAGGCAAACCCATACCTAGAATATGTACCAATACAATGAAGAATGAATGTCTGCCTTCTCCAGATGAAAGAGTCCAATGTAATCAACTTGCCAGAACGGGGCTAATTGATTTCCTCAAAGAATGGTACCAAAATGAGAGTTCAGCATTGGTCTTTACTGCTGACATTTTGGATAGTCTGCAACAGCAGTTGGATCAGCCTTGGTAAAAGGGAGCTCACATTATGGGCCTCCATCTCTGCTACCATGGCTACTTTAGTCCAGAGTCCATTGTGGAAGGACTGGTGGCCGAGAAGATAAAAATGTTGCTGACCTCTACTAGACAAGTCATCTATTCAACTTGGTTGTTCAGGCCACTTCTTCTGTGGATGATGTCTAGTGGACATTAGTGTGAGACACAAAGATCTGCCCACTCACATAGAGGCATTCACATGCCTCTTTTCTACATCTCTTTGTCCCCAGTCTTCAAATCTCGTTCTTTCTAGGACTCTAACTAATCTGCAAACCCACTGACCATTTCCCAGGAATTTATGTGTATCTTTGCCTCAGGCCACTTTTCCCTGCCCACCAAGTTGATGGACAGGTATACTGCTCAAAGTTCTGTCCACTGAGAGAATTTCCCCTCCCTACTATTTTCCTGAGTCACTTGAGTGTGAAAATAGTGTAGCAACATCCCCTACTGAAGCAATTCATTTTTAACCCAGGCCTGGATACTTCCTTTCTCCATCAGTTGATCATTGTGAACCCACAGAAGCCATAGGCATGAGCTAAAGAAGAGACATCAATGTAACAGGGATAAGTGATATGGGAATTTGGGCCACCTGTTCATTCAGCTGTGTACTTAGGACATGCTCAGGCCCAATTCTGAGTATATAATTTCCATCATACAATGGGTTGCTGCTGTGTTCTTCTAACTTTATTACTTAATAGGTCTGACAATATCCAGCTCATCATGAGCAGCTCCAATACATAATTACTAAGTGTCCTGCATGAGGCTGTGGAACATGCCAGGAACTGCATCTCAAACAATGAATACTTATCTACAGCAGATGGCATGGGCTTTGCTCCAGGGGTCCATGCTGTGAAGCTCCTATTGGGGCTTGCCAGAGACCCTGTCACAGATCCCTTTAATAATTTGGACTGCTGAGTCAGATGGCCCAATCGGCCACAGTGAACATGTATTGAGAACCGATACCCCTGTAGAGTCCTCTCTGTCTTTGTACCCCATTCAAAACTAGCATCCTTATGAGTCACATAGTAAGTGACATTGGAACAAGATTTCCAAATGTGGTCTGTGCTGCCTCTAAAATTTGCATACCAAGTTCATGCTTATCTCAGAGGTAGAAGGTACACCCAGTGATTTCTGTAGTGTTTATTTCCCATGTGTCTGGCCAGAACATCCAGAATAGTTGCCACTTCCTGCTTCCAACGTCCTATTAGCATGATACTCAAATAATAAAACAAATAAAATGCTACAATATTAAAATGCCAGCAATAATATGCCCCAAATTTTAACACAAACTGCCACTACCAAATTTCTTAAAGAGTAATTAGAATTCAAAAATTAAATTTCTACAGAAGTTAAAGCCACAAGTAATTAAAATTTTAAGCTATATTATCTTTCCCTTATAAGGTAAAAATTCCCAGAAACTAAAGCCCAGGTTCATTCTCCCCAGTTTCCTCTCCTGGTCAGTTGGGTCTCAGAGGAACTCTCAGTGCCTTAGTGGAGTCAGGAGCCCTTCAGCAGCAACAGCACAATGATCTCTTACTGGAATGGATACAGTTTCTTCAAGGCATTCAAAGTTAAGTTAGTTGAAGGCTAAGTCTTTAGTGTGTCTGGATCCTTGTATTTTTAAGATATTATTTATTTACTTTTAGAGAGGGGAGAAGGGAGGGAGAAAGAGGGGAAAGAAAGATAGATATGAGAAATACTGATCAGTTGCCTCACATACACACCCCCGCCAGGGACCAAATTCCCAATCCAGGCATATGCCCTGACCAGGAATTGAACCAAAAATCCTTCGCTTTGCCCAACAACTCCCAACCAACTGAGCCACACCAGTCAGGGTGTAGGCCTGGATTCTTGAAGTTCAATTAGTTCAGGCATGCACTGGCCTTGAAACCCACCACACTTAGGAAATGAGCCAGTCCCCTCCAGTAATTTGCCCAACATCATATAGCTAGCTAGTCAGAAGTAGCACTAGAATGCAAATCCTAGGTGGGCTGCCCCTAAGAGCATGAACTCCTAACCACCACACACACCTCACTAGTTGTAGTCCTGCCAAGATGCCAGTTAATTGGTGCCAGGTGTTTAGAACACATGATCTATGAGCTTACACACATTTGGACTCGAAGTTCGTCAAGAGGTTAATTTTAGCACTATATATTTGGCACTATATCTTCAACCATATCTTAAATAAAAAGATAATGTCTTTTCCCTCAGAGAATAACGCAGGGTTTTGTTTTTTGTTTTGTTTTGCTTTGTTTTGAAAAGCAGCAACTACTCTCACCAGATGTTATTTGAGGAAGTTTTCTTTTCCATAGGGTATATTTAAAGCCTCCTAATTTTCATTTCCTGTTTAAGAACCCAGATTCTGGCACCCCAGGACTGAACTAAGTATAGGATCTATCTAGTGCCATAGCATCTACAGGCTGTGAGCAGTCAGTTTCAGTGTTGTATCACACTGACCTTTTTTTTTTTAATCTGACTCTTCATAAAGAATTTCTTAGACCTAGGAAACAAACTCCTAGGTAATATTTTTCCTTCACTTGTAATTAACTAATCTAGAGTCGACTTGGAACAATATGATAGTCAATGACTTTGGAGCCTGAATACAAACCACCTGAACCTAACTGCAGTCTTATCACATTATTCTTCTCAGCTCTTGATTCAGAATGGAACACAGAGAAGCCAGTGTGGTGCTGCCTATCTAGATATGGGCACTGAGAGTTTGAACCTAGCTTCTTTGGTATTCTCAGCACATACTGAACTCAGCTGACTTTTACTTTACAAACAGGAAATACTGTTCTGCTTCCAATGCCTCAAAGATTTGAATTTAGAAAGATGCTTCTCTATGTATACTAATACTGATCTCAGTTATACCTGTATGGCTTATATTCAAGAACTATCCTGTACCCTCAGGCCATCAAGCCCACTAAAAATATCCCCACACATGGTCAGCTGATTAGAAGAGTGACATGTATACTTCAGGATGCTCACTAGTAAAAGGAAGAGGCTGAGCTCTGCATGCCCAATTTCTCTTTTTAAAATCATCCTCTGAATAAGTCAGCCTTTTTCTACCCTACCAAGTGTGAGGAGGGTAGAGAGAGTCCTATAGGATTAGAAAGAATGGAAACTCCTCCACATGGAAGAAAAGTCTATGATTAAGAAATAAGCCTTTTCTCCTAAAAAGGACTAGAAAGGGTCCTGAGAAAAATAGTGGAAAAGACTTTTTTTCTGTTGCTTGAAGATTTAAAGACCATGACATTAAAAAAGAGTCACTGTGCTCAAGAGAAAAGCAGAAGAAGAAACACATGGATTGGGTTAGCGTCTCTGGGAAGCAATAACATGTCATTTCTAAATCACACTCACACATACAAGCCACCCCCAACAGCTGTTATAAATCCAACCAGAATTTTAAGGTAGCAAAGAGAATGGAAAAAAAGGATAACAATTGGGTCTCCCTTCTTTGTTTAAAGGAGGGAAGTTTTAGAAACCAGAAGGGATAAAAAAATAGCTTCTGCTGATAAATCATAGGATGACTTTTGTGATCAAAAATATTTCATCAGCATATGAAAATTGCCAAGTCCCTTGTCCCTCCATTGCCCCTTTTGTTGCATGGCAAAAGAACATTATTAATGCCTTCTCCATATTGTCACAAGGTTAAGTGAAACTCAAAATAAGGAAGGGCTTTGTAAATTGTAGAATATTGTGTGTTCGCCAATATTCCTTTCCAATTCAAGGAATGAGTTTGGGTTCTGCATCAGCTGCTTGATGGTTGAGTGGCTTCTTAGTTTCAGGCTGTGCTCACCCATCTGCCTAACCCAGCAAGAATTCCAATTCATTTCTGAATACAAAGACTTTTGACCGCAATGATTCCATGTGTGGATCCTAAACCAGATTTTTCTAATATTCTCTTTTCTCCCTTCACTTGAAGCAGATTTAAGGTGGGATGGTTTGTTTGGCTGACTTCTTGGCTCTGTACTGGCTCTTTGCTTTCTCAGTCTCATTGGTTCCATCTCAGTCTTTTCATTTGTCCTCTTCCTTCAAGTATAAAGGCAACAAAAGTAAAAAGGTGATCACAATTTATTAAGCATTTACTAGATCCAAGCCATTACATTAAACACTACATAAATTACCTCATCTAATTCTCACGATAGTTCTAAGAAAGGCAAATTTCTATTTTATAGAAAAGTAAGGCAAGTTATCAATAATTAGTGAATTGCATACACATAAAAGTATACCAATGTTTATGGTAGAACTAGAGACGTGGCAAAGTGTACCTGGTACTCATGGTATCCTTTCTTAATCCCAGGTAGAGTCACATTAGCTTATGCACCAAGTCTACATTGCCATTTGACTTGCTTTCTTATTTGGACTAGTAATGACATCTCATTGAATCCTTACACTGAGTCCACTTTATAGCAACTATCCTCCTCATGTTATACAAGGGAAAATGCTATTTTAAAAGCTGACTGCTATTTGAGCCAATTGTTCTTAAAAGACAGAAGAAGCCTTCTTGAGAAAAACATATTCTTTTGTGGGAAGGTTGTGTTTATGAAATGTATAGCTATAGCTTAGTCTAGATGACAAATGAGAAAAAGGAATAAACTCTCTTGTTCTTTATTTTCTTTGCTTAAAACTTTTCATTAAAGGAGAAAATCCTGGACCTTGGAGATCATTTAGGATAATTCTTTAATTTTATACACAGGGAAACTGGGACCTAGAGATAGACATTAGGGTGACTTTCCCAGGGTTGCACAGCTCCTGAATGACAGGGATCCTCTTGCAACACCAAAATCTCTCTCATTCAAAACTGTCACAGTATGCTGCAATAAGTCATTCAGGGGACACAAGGAAAAGAAAAACATGTTCCCTAACTCCCAGGGCCTCAAACATGAATAAATCAAGAACTCATATGGCTACAATTAGAAGTACAGTAAAATATGTGCCATCTCACAAAAAGTAAATACTACTCTGAGTTTCTAAAGTAAGGAGTTCAGTGTAGTTGTATACACAGATGTTCTGTGGACAAAGAGGCATTTAAGACTAAAGATTAGATAGATGTATTTTTATGTTTTTTTTTAATGCAAACAACAGAAAACCATACTCAAACTGGCTTAAATAATTAGGAAATGTATTTGTTCATCAACAAAAATCTAGAAGTAAAGCAGATTTCTCAGTTGGTTAACCCAGACACTCAATGAAATCTTCTATTTAATAATATTTCTATTCCACAGCCCTCACTATCAGTTTATTTCTTAGTTTGGTCCCCTTTATGACCATAAGATGATTTTAGGAACAATTGGGGTGATTGATATGTTTTCTTGTTCACAGTGGAAAATAAGTACTTCTGCCCCAATCATGGGTCAAAATTATTTCTTTTCCTTCTCATTAGGCCAATGAGGATCACATTGTGCCCACACTAGTCAACTTCAGCTTTTGTCCTTGAACCAATCACTATCCATTCCATCCCTTCTCTATTATATACATGTCCCCTTGCTATACAATAGGCTGAATGGATCTTGGGGAGTGAACAACAATACTACTTTAATAATATTTCACCAAAAAAAAAGGGGGAGGTGAGACAATTCTGAAAGAAGAAAAAGCAAGAATAAGGCATAGAGGGAGAGAAGCTCCAAGCGTGAGTATCTGAGTCTGCCTGAAGCTTAAAATGTACATAGTTTTATATAAAGGAGAATGGGAGAAACAATAGCAATGATAATTTTGCTCTGCACTAATTCGTTAGTTGACTGGAGAATCATCAAAAAAATTTTTAACAATAATCAGAAATTACTTTAGAAAGATATATCTTGAAACCATTTTCATAATGGTTTGGTGTGAAAAGATCAGTTAGGTAACTAATGTATTATACCAGATTAAATGCACTAAGCTTGATGGGGGTTATAGGAGGGGAAAAATAACAATAATAGAAACATGGAGGAGGTAAAATCTAGGGGACTTTCTGAGTGACAGGTTATAAATAGAAAATAAAGGCAAAATTGAAAATAACTCAGAATCTGAGAAGACAGGAGTGGGAGTTGGTTGGAAGGTGTTGAGGAGAAAAATAATGAGTTCAGTTTCAAAATTCTAAGGCATCTATATGGAGACTTCCAGCAAGCAGTTAGAATTCAGGTCTGAGAATTGGGAGAGAGGTGAGAATTAAATCAATGGGAGGTTGCCAAGGGAGAGAGTAAGAGAGTAGAGGGAGATGAGAAAGAACCAAATAAAAAACCTCAGGGGGCATATGTATCTTATGAACAAGAAGACAGAATCAGAAGGATATCCAAAGTTAACAGGAGCTATCAGCAAGCATTCTAAGATAAGGCTGTGAGGTAAGGCATGCGATACGCTGCACACAGGTTGACAGAAACGAAGAATGAGAAGAGCCTGTCCTACGAGATGATCTGAAGATACCTGCTGACATTTAAGAAAAAATTTTTAACAGAAAGATAATGGCAGAATGAAAGAGTATATTAGTTTAGTGGTTAGAAAAGTCTGATGCTCTTTCTTATGGGTTCTGTTACAAACTGTAGCATTCTCATCTGCATCTTCATTTGCATATCTCACAATCACCCCTGAATTCCTCAAGAGCTGTGACCTTGACTTGTCCACCTTTGGGTTCCCAGTTCGTAACCCACAGCTGGTGCTCCAAGCTTGCTAGGAAATGGGAAGCAAAGGGAGCAGACATTAGATCACATAGAGCAGACAAAGGGAGGGGCTGGTTTAGATAAAAATTGAAAATGCATGAGAGGGTGAAAATAGCATATAGATAGAGGTGATAATCTTGGCAAGAAGGAGCACACTCAGAGGCAAATAGAAAGAAAAATTTGGAAATAGAGAAGGGGCACTCCTCCAGGTAGCCTCAGTTCTCTAAACATGTGAGGAGGGTAAGAAGTGGGACTGGAAGGAAGCCAGGGAAAATTAAGTAATGCTGTCTAGATGTGTCAGAATTTAAGTCAGAACTGTCATGGATCCTCTTCCATCATTGGCTAGACCTGTTGTACATTTCTCTGCCTTTTAAACTTTTCTCTGTTTGTTACACTTTTATTGCTCACTTCAGAGTCACCTACATATCCTTCCAACTCTTTTCTAACACTCCATGTTATGTTAGCCCTCCATAGCTGGAGTCTGTGGGTTAGAGATCCAGGCCGTTCACCGTATACAATAGCATTTAGATTTCCACTTTGACAAAAACAGTGGCTTTTCATCACTGTTATGGCTGGAACTGTGTCCCCTGGTATCCACAGGTTGCAGCCTTAACCTTCAATCTGATGGTATTTGGAGATGGAGCATTTGTAAGGTAATTAGGGATAAATAAGGTCATAGGGCAGCCCCCAATCGGATGGGGCTAGTGTCCTTATAAGAGGAGGAGGATATATGAAGAGCTCTCTGATTCTCTCTGGACATACCCACAGAGGAAAAGCTATGTAAGGACACACAGAGAAGAGTGCTCTCACCAGAAATTGAATTTTCCAGCACCTTGATCATGGATGTCTATCCTCCAGAATGATGAGAAAATAAATTTATATTGTTAAACTACCTAGTCTGTAGTAATTTGTTATTACAACCTGAGCCAACTAATACGATCACTAAATAAAGTGACTGTATTTCTTTACCAGTCCCAGAAAATGTCCCATATCAGAAATGCTTAGACCTGAGTTCTATTCCCAGGCACTAACCCAGAGGCATTGGATCTGTAAGTTAAACTCTGTGCTTCAGGTGCAGCATCTAAATAATGAGGACACTGAATTAAATCATTTCAAAGGCCCTAACTCCGCTCATTTATGAATCCAAGAAGCAATTTTAATGTTGGAAGATTAGTAAACATTGTCAAGCCTCTAAATGTAAACAACATAATCTTCATTACTATAGACAGGTGTTCAGGAAACTGGCATAAAGGAAATTTTAAACACTCTTGTAGTGCAAAAATTCTGATGTTTGATAATGCTGGTGGCAGCCCCTGAGAAGGCATAGTCAAGAAAACCCTGGGAGGAAAAAAGCATCATTCGGGGAAAACACCATCGATTTTTAAAAAGTGAATTGCAGCCTTCTTCTCCCCTTTCCTTTGTAAACATGATTAGGCTGTACTTTGCTCGAGTTTACAGTAATGATACCTTACACTCAGCACTGTGAAATCTGAAGAGTGGCTTGAAAGTACTTTACCAGCTTGTAGAACATAGTCCTTTTCTAGTGGGTGTACTGCCAGGCCCCCTCTACTTTGCCTCTCCTCCACGGTTAGTTAACTGGCAGGAATTCTTTTTAGGGCAGGGAGCTCTAAGGAACATATTTCCACTGACACAAAAGGGAGCATGATTCTCAAAAGGAGGGAGAAGAAGAGCATTAATTTCCCATTGACTGAAGGTCTAGGGCATGCCAGATGTAATACTTGATGTTTTTACCTGGTTTGACTCATTCTAATTCCTCACAAATGACCACTAAATGCTCTATAAGAAAGGTTGACCAAATCCTACGTGTCCCCCATTATGAGAATCTTGATGTTTATATTAATTTTGACCCAATAACCAATGTGAATGAGACAAATGAAACAACCACCATTTTGCAAGAAGCAAACAAAATAATAATGAACAAAATGGCGGCACTTTACAATCAGGAGTAGGGCAGGCAGCCTTCCAGACTGGCCCCTGTCTCATAGAAATAAGTGGCCGGGAGGCTTTGAAGGCAGACGGAGATTCCAGGACGGAAAAGATACTAAATGCAAATTTTGATGACCACAAAACTGTGCCAAGAGTCAATCCTTTATGCTTAGTTCTGGGTTTTCCCTAAGTTCACACACTCTGTCCCCTCTGGATCACCTACTCTTTCTCAGATGTTTCATGTTACCCAGACTTGTGAGTAGTCAAATCAACATATAATTAAGTATAATAAATGTTACCCACATTTGTATACAACTTTCAAGTCTTCCAAGTATTTTCAAGTGTTTTATCTCATTTCATTAACATGAATATGTAAATGATAACCATTGTCCCATTTTATAGATGAGAAAAATGAAGTACAGAAAAGTTTAATGATTTGATCTAAATCATCAACCCATAAAACACTGATGATTTTTAAAAGGAACAAAATTGAATAAAAAAATTATAACCCAATAATACTTTAAGTAAATTTTTTTTAAGTTTAACATACATACAGAAAAGAAAAAAATCCTAAGCATAGAGCTCAAGGAATTTTCACAAAATAAACACACCAGTGTAGCCAGTATAATGATTAAGCAACAGAATATTACCAGCACTTCAGAAGTTCCTCTCAGTCCCCTCCCAATCACCACTTTTAGGAATTAACACTAAGAAAATATTCAGGAAAAGAGACTGTGACTTATAAACTGAGATTTTTATTGCAAAGTTATTTAATATAGTGAAAAATTGGAACAATTCTAAATACTGTGTTCTTGGGGGATAGTTAAATAAATCATGGTGTACTTATAGACCAGAATAATATTTACAGTTGGATTCCAATTAAAATATATAAAAAGTGAAATGAGTTTACTCCTCACTCTATCAAGAAAAAAACAGATAAGCTTCAAAAGCATAGTTTTTAGAAACTTGCCAAAAGCTGAAAATAGGAAAAAAGTTAAATGAATTAAATTTCAGAAAGTGACAGCCTTTTCTATAAAAGAAGAGACATAGAGCTGCTTTCATCTTTGGCAGAGAGACAGGAGAAAGAGGAAGCCATCTTAAATGGGGATGAGGAGACACAAGCTCTATTTTTAACAAACTTTTAATGGCTGCATGTGAGCTACCATAAAAATTAAAATCCTGATGATTGGCATCCACAGAGTGGGTCCATTCCCACCTACCACTCTTTTCTACCAGCCTTCTCAAAGTCAAAGGTTTACAACACTAACCATGGAGGTCAGGGAAATGAAGCTGAGAGAAAGCCTACAAGAGGCATGTAACCAGGATGTTTCTCAAATCCCATCCCATTGTCTGGAAACTCCAAAGGGCCAGCAATGGGACACCTGGCTGCTATGTTGGAAGTAAAGAGAAGGGGCTGGATAGGCATCCTGTACTCCCAGGGAAGAGGACATTGGAGCATTTCCATAAAAGATGCAAAGAGATGTGTTTGAAATAGTTGTTCTAGCAACTCTAAGTCACTGTTATTAGCTCAGACTACTCCATAAGGAGTTGTCTTCCTTTAAGGAAGATGAACTCTGTGTCAGTTCAATTAGGCTCCTTTGGGTTGTGGCAAACAAGCTGAGTTGCCCATAATTGGCATTTGGTAAAACCACCAGAAAAAAATTCACTGAGACACAGAGGAGAGTAACAACCGTTGTTGAGGTTCTTTTTCTCAACATGTATTTGGACCCTGCTATTTCTGAGACACAGTGCTAAATATTTTGGGGACACATGGGTGGATATTTTTTAACAAACAATGAAATAAATGTCCCAATGTAATTATTACCATGAAGTAAATACCAAGTTCTCTGGTTATTTAAGAAAAGAAGAGGTTAGTTAGCTGTGGCTATTTTTGAAGTGTGGTGGTTGGAGAGAGGAAGGCAAATGCAAAGAAAATCAAGAAGGCTTAGTGGAAAAGTTGTTTGACCTAAACTAAAAGACTAATAAACTAAAAGAATGCAGTGAGCAAGGGGAAAGATATTCCTAGCATAAAGCGGGGAGAGGCAATATGGTCCTGGAAATAGAATGAGCTGTGGAGTCAGCCATATCAAACTTCAAATTCCTACTCTATGACTTTATTATGTGTAACTTCAACAAATTATCTTACTCTTCTCAATCTCAATTTAATCATTTGTAACATGGGAGTAATAGCCCTGCTATGGTCTAAATGTTTGTGTCCCCCCAATATTCACATGTTAAAATCCTAATGCCCAATATAATAACATTCAGAGATGGGAACTTTGCAAGTGATTACATCATGAATGCAATGAGTGCCTTCATAAAAGAGGCACTTGCCCCTTCCAGAGAGCTCCCTTGCCCCCTTCCATTACTGAGGACACAGTGAGAAGTCTGACTGTGACCATTCTAGCTACCCTGATGTTGGACTCCCAGCCTCCAGAACTGTAAGAAATAAATTTCTGTTGTTTATAAGCTATCCAGACTGGATATTTTGGTAGAGCTGCCCAAATAGACTAAGACAAGCCTTAATTCTTTTGATGGGCACATAAGCACCCAGTGATGGTAGTTGTGGGGGTTGGTAGCCCTGAATAAAGTCAAGGATGGGGGAAATGCAGAGGTGCATGGAAGGGATCATAAATATGACAAATAGTAGAGTGGAAAGGAAATTTTGAAAAAAAGAAGAAACACTTGTGTCCAGATTGTGAGCACATTGAAGATTCTGGTGAAAGAGAGTTTGGGGCCTTGTTTGCTAGGAAATGAAGATATTTGGAGGGTTTTCAGAAGGATCGGAGATATGCTCCAGGAGAATTAATCTATAACTCTTTACTTGTATAAAACAGTTCAGCCATTTCTTGTATAGATCTAGAATCCAAACTCCCATTTTTACAAGGCAAGAACAGACAACACAAACCAGTGAAACAGTATGACAACGACCATGCAAGGCAGCCAAAGGGGTGGCCCCCACCAAGCTCCCTGGCTACTGTTTCCAGGTTAGAGCACTGGGATATGTGAGCAGGTTGTTCAAATCTGTCAAACAAAGTATGAAGGTTTATGTGATATCTCCTAGTTTTTATATGTTGGATATATGTTTTTAAACATCATTAATGGATCAAAAACATTGATATGGGTGGTCTACCTATTTGAGACTCTGGCTTAGAGCCTTTCTATATCTGAAAATGATCTTTGATTTACCTTTGCACAATCAGGTTCCAGGAAAAAGGACTGGCTTTGTTGTTTTAGTTATTAGCATTTTCCCACAAACAATAAAGAAATCTGTGCTCAAAGGTGAATTCAGTTCTACATTTCTAGAAAAAAAAATTGTTGACACTTTCAAAATGGCAGTTTTTTCCTGCTTCTTGTGATCATGTAAAAATAATATTGGGCTCTAGCTCAACCAGAAATCTCATTATAAATTTCAAAATTTCCATCTCTAGTAATGGAGGGGCTTGAAATAGCACTTTTTGGTCAGAATATGGAGTCTGTATTATTTAACTTCATAGAATTATTTTTTGAGGTTCTTAGGAAAGGTTAATCCTCAAATGACTTCCAAAATTTTCTAGAACTTCAGACCCTAGTCATGTATTCTCAAGGTTTTGCCTCTCTCATGTCCAAATTATACCAAGAACAGAGCTAGCATTTGGTGAGTGCCAAGCAGAAGAAAGGAAATAATAAAAATTAGAGCAGAAATTAATATAAAGACTCATAAAATAAAAAAATTAACAAAACAAAAATTGGGTTTTTTGGGAAAAAATAAACAAATTTGACAAACCATTAGCTAGACTAAATAAAAAAGAGTAAGAGGACCCAAATAAATAAACTTATAAATGAAAAAAGAGAGATTAAACTAATGCAGAAATACAAAGGATTATGAGAGACTGCTATAAAAATCCATATGCCAACAAACTGGACAACCTAGAAAAAATGAATAAATTCCTGGAAACATATAACCTACCAAGACTGAATCAGGAAGAAATAAAAAATAAAAAGAAATCAATAACAAGTAATGAGATTGAATAAGTGATTAAAGATCTTCCAACAACAACAAAAAAAGCCCATGACCAAATGGTTTCACAAGTGAATTCTACCAAACATTTACAGAATTAATTCCAATTTTTGTCAAATCCTTCCAAAAAATCAAAGAGGAAATGCTCCAAAACTTATTTTATGAGGCAGGGATTACTCTGCTACAATAGCAAGATAAGGGCACTACAAGAGAAGAAAACCATAGGCCAATATGCCTGACAAGTATAGGTGCAAAATAACTCAACAAAATATCAGTAAACCAAATTCAACAGCACATTAAAAGGATCATACACCATGATCAGTGGAACTAATTTCTATGATGCAAGGATAGTTCACACACACAAATCAATAAATGTGATATATCATATTAATACAATGAAAGATAAAAATGATATGATCACCTCAGTAAATACAGATATAAATCATTTGACAATATTAAATGTCCACTTATGATTTTTAAAAACTCTCAAAAATTAGATATAGAAGAAATATACTTCAACATACTAATGGCTGTATATGAAAACCCCACGGCCTACATCATATTTAATGGTGAAAGTTGAAAGCTTTTTTTCTAAGATCAGGGAACAAGACAAGGGTGCTACCCTCACCATTCTCACCATTTCTATTCAACATAGTACTGGAAGGCTTAGCCAGAGAAATCAGGCAGAAACATGATCTTATATATAAAAAATCCAAAATACTCCACCAAAAAACTTAGACTTATAAATAATTCAGTAAAGTTACAGGACACAAAATCAACATACAAAAATTATTTGCATTCACATACATTAACAATGAATTATTAAAAAAGAAAAAGAGAATCAAAATGGCAGAGGAGTGAGTGGAAGACACACTGACCTCCTCCCAGGACCAACCTGGAATTACAACTAAATTGTAGAGAAATCACCTGGAACAAACAACTGAACAATAGTGAGACAGGGGCCTTGTAATCTCAGAGAGACAGAAGAATCAGCTTTAGTACAACCTAAATGGTAGGGAGTGTGGTAGAGGCTTAAGAAGGCGAGTAGGGAGCCCACGAGTGACAGTACCAGAAGGATATTGAAATGACCAGTTGGATCCCCCTGAGAAGAGCAGGGTCTAAACCACAAGTAGGGATCTCCAGCCTACAGCACAAGAGCCCAAAAAGTACACAGATAATAGCCAGCTGCTAAAAGCAGCATGGTTGCTCTCTGCCAGAGACAGGAAGCTGGAGACACAAAAAGCTGTTTAAAGTGCCAACACATAAATTTTTATTTGCAGCCACTAACCCCAGGATCCAGCAAAGGTTGGGGCAGAGTGGGCTAGAGATGCCTGAGGAGAGACTGGGGAAGGAGACTTTGGGGAGAGAACTGAGAGAGTAGCCAGCAGGATCCCAGTGCTGACTCTTCCCCCATCCAACAGCAGCCATCTAGCTCAGGCAGACCACTCCCCTGAGCAACAGCAGCATGAGAGGACCCAATAACCCCACCCCCAGGAAGGACTCTGGCTCGTCCTGTAGTGTCTAAGAGGAGTGCAGAATGACTAGATTAACAGCTGAAGGAGACAACCACAGACAGTAGATTCCTGGAAGTCTTGAACAGACTGCCTAAGGTCAGACAGGGTCAACATCTGACATCATCAGAGGCAAATCAAGAAAGAAAAAAACAACAGTCTCCTCCCATGGAAGTTCATACTACAAAGTCAGGAAATCAAGACAAATCAACTTAAGAAGCAGAAGCAAAAAAGAAGTCTCAAAAATAATGGGAAAACAAAGAAACACCCCTCAGCCAAAGGGAAAGGAGGAATCCCCAGAAAGAGAAATAAATGAAATAGAGGCAAGTAAACTATCAGATATTGAGTTCAAAACAACAGTTCTACGGGAGCTCAATGAGCTCAGTGAGCTCAGAGAGAGTTACAAAAAAACTGCAGGGAAACTATGAGGAACTTGCTGCAAACTATGAAAACTATGAAAAAGGACATAGAAACTATCAATAAGAGGCAAGAGGAAATGACGAATACAATTTCTGAACTGAAGAACACAGTATAAGGAATCAAAAGCAGGCTAGATGAAGCAGAGGATCGAATCAGCAAGCTGGAGAATAAGATAGAAAAAAAGCCCCCAGAAAAAGCAAGAAAAAGAACAAGACTCAAAAAGACTGAAGAAGCGCTTAGAGAAATGCAGGACAACCTAAAATGTAATAATATCCATGTAACAGGGATACCAGAAGGAGAAGAGGAGCAAGGGATAGAGAACCTGTTTGAAAAAGTAATGATGAAAAACTTCCCTAATTGGAGGAGAGAAAAAGTCACACAAGTCCAGGAAGCACAAAGGGTCCCATTCAAGAGGATCCCAATGAGGCCCACTCCAAGACACATCATCATGAAAATGGAAAATATAACAGACAAACAGAGAATCCTCAAGGAAACAAGGGAGAAAGAGAGAGTAACATATAAGGGAGCCCTGATACAGCTAGCAGGTGACTTCTCAACAGAAACACTGCAAGCCAGAAGGGACTGCCAAGAAATATTTCAAGTAATGAAAAGCAAAGGCCTGCAACCAAGACTGCTCTATGCAGCAAGGCTCTCAGTGAAAATGGAAGTGAAATAAGGAGTTTCCCAGACATAAGAAGGCTAAAGGAATACACCTCCACCAAACCAGCATTGCAAAATATGCTAAAGGGACTGCTTTAAGATGAAGAAAAAGAGTCTATGAATATGCAGTTCTTTCACAATCACCAATACTTGATATTACCAATATTTGTAATACGTATTAATCTGATTGTGACAATGATGTGTATTTTGTTACTTTATTAGTTGTTGAAACTAAACCTGCTTTTGTGTATTTCTTGCCTACTTCTATTATTTTTAAAAAGCTGTAAATGACTTTTTGGTATTCTTTATCCATTTTTTCATTAAATGTTTGTAGAATTTTTTCCCTAAAAAAATACAACTATTAACCCTTTTTTAGATGTGTGGCAAACACTTTCCTATTCTATCACTTGTCCTTTAACTTTTTTTATATGTATATTACTGTATAGTAAAAATGTTTAATATAGTTGTATTGTCAATATTTTACTTTATACCTTCTGGGTTTGAATATTTTACTTTAGGCTAAGAAAAATATTAGTTTGTGTTTTCTCCATAGACTCCTTAAATTTTACATACTGATTTTTAACTCACCTGAATATTTTTTGTATAATATGTGAAATAGGGCTCTATATTTGTTTTATGCCAAGTAATAGTGTCCATGTGCCTTATGTGTTGAATAAGCCATATTTTCCCCATTGATTTGAAATATCAATTGAATCATACATTACATTGTTAGAGAGATACATATGTTTGTTTCTAGAATACACATTTTATTTCATTGACCTACTTGATTATTTTTGTGCTGGTGTCATTTTGTTTTAATTGCTGAGACTTTATAATGGATTTAAATTTTTAATATTTCATAATGGGTTTTGACATTAAAAAAAACAAATAAATAAAATTAATCTGCATTTAAAAAATCAAGAAAAAAAAGAAAGGACCCTTACCTTTTGCAACAACATGAATGGAACTGGAGAATATTATGCTAAGTGAAATAAGCCATTCAGTGAAAGAGAGATACCATGTGAGCTCATCTGTAAGTGGAATCTATTCAACAAAATAAACTAACAAACAAAATAAACCCAAGCATGGAAACATGGAACAGACTGAAAGTGACCAGTGGGGATGGGGAAGGAGGACAATGGTGGAAAGAAGGGGAAGGGGCTAAACAAAGACCATGTATGAATGACCCATGGACATGGACAGCAGAGTAGGAATTGACTGTGGGAGAGTGGGCAGGGTGGGATGGGTGGAGGAGGGCAAAGGGGAAAAACATTGAGACAACTGTAATAAAATGAACATGATTTTAAAATAAAGAAAGAAATAAAGAAGACTACCTCATTTACAATAGCATCAAAAACAATAAAATACTTAGGAATAAATTTAATTAAGAAGATAAAAGATTGAAAACTATAAGATATTGATAAAAGAAATTGAAGAAAACACAAACAATTGGAAAGATATCTTGTGTGTATGGACTGAAAGAATTAACATTGTTGCAACTTTCATACTACCTAAAGTAATCTATAGATTCAATGCAATCTTCATCAAGATTTCAATAGCATGTTTTACAGAAATGAGAAAAACTATTTTAGAAGTTACAGGGGAACCACAAAAGGTCCTGAATAGCCAAAGTAATCCTAAGAAAGAACAAAGCTGGAGGCATTATGCTTCCTGATTTCAAATTGTATTACAAATCTATAACAATCAAAAAAAAAAACAAAGTGTTGGCATAAACACAGACACCTACCTAGATCAATGAACCAGATTAGAGAACCCAGAAATAAACCTATGAATATATGATCAATTAAGTTATGACAAAGGAGCCAAGATGCACAATGGGAGAAGGACAGTCTCTTCAATAAATGGTATTGGAAAAACTGGACAGCCACATTTAAAAGAATGAAACTAGACCACTGTCTTATACCATGCACAAAAACTAATTCAAAATGGATTAAAAACTTGGATGTAAGACCCAAAACCATAAAATTCCTATAAGAAAACACAACCAGTAATCTCCTTGACATTGGTCTTGGCAATAAATTTTTGGATTTCATGCCAAAAGCAAAGGGAACAAAAGCAAAACTAAACAAGTGGGACTGCATCAAACTAAAAAGTTTCTTCACAGCAATAGAAATGATTAATAAAATGAAACAGTAACCTTCCAAGTTACTTTTAAATCATATATCTGCTAAGGAGTTAATATTCAAAATACAAGATCTTTCCAGAAGGTATCCAGTCATGTAATATGAACAACAGAGATATTTTTGAAGAAGATACAAGATACAAGAAACATTGTACATAAGACAATAACACGTCAGTCCCATTCAAAGTAAGTACCTTGGGACTTCAGACAGTTCTCCCAATCTCGATCAGCTGCCCCATTGTATTTTCCTGAATCTCATTGATGGTCTGAAATCTCTTCCCTTTCAAAGGTGATTTTAGTTTTGGGAAAAGTGAAAAGTCACAGGGCACCAAATCTGGGCTGTAGGGGTTTTGAGTCACCTGGGTAATCTGATGTTTTGCCAAAAAAGTCTGCATGAGACATGATGAGTGAGCAGGGTCATAGTCATGATGAAGCTGCCAATCACCAGTTGCCCATAGCTGTGGCCTTCTGAGCCATCTGAATAGTTTCCGTGGAGGAACACTCAAACTTAATGCAAAATTTATTGCAGATTCATTGCTCTACTCACTCAGTCATTTTGAATGCAATGGCCACACGGTACACATGCTCACTCAATGGCATCTACAGCCCCCACTGACTAGCAGAGTGAACTCATCACTGTTCACACATGCACATTCCAGTTCACTTGCCTTGGCTTCCAGGTTACATCAATGCTGCGCAAACTGTTCTCATTACATTAACAATGGCTGGGCTTTTTCCAGACAGACCTCATATATGAAGAACTCATGCAACCCAGCAGCAAAAAACAAAACAAAACAAAACAAAACACAAGTAGCTTGATTTAAAAGTAGGCAGAACACCTGAATAGATATTTTTCCACAGTAGATTTTCAAATGGCCAACAAGTACATGAAAAGAAGGCTCAACATTACAAACACCAGGTTTTTTTGGTGTTAATATGGGTTAATTTGGTGAAATATGGGTTAAAACTACACACAATCACTTCACACCTTTTAGAATGGCTATCACCAAAAAGCCAAGCAATGACAAGTGTTGACAAGGAAGTGGCAAAAAGAAATGCTGTACAGTCTTCATGGGAATGTAAATTGTTACAGCCACTGTGGAAAGCAGTATGGAGATTTCTCAAAAAATGAAAAATAGAACTACTATATGATCCAGCAATTTCACTTCTGGGTAAATATTAGAAGAAAATGAAATCATTATCTCAAAAAAGATATATGTACTCCATGCTAAGTGCAGCATTATTTACAATATCAAAAACATGGAAATAAATGTTCATCCGCAGATGAATGAATAAAGAAAATATGGTATATATACAATGAAATATTATGTAGCTATGAGAAAGAAGGAAATCCTACCATTTCTAACAACATGGATGAACCTTGAAGACATTATGCTAAGTGAAGTGAGTCAGACAAAGACAAATACTGCATAATACCACTTATATGAGAAATTTTAGAAAGCCAAACTCATGGAAACAAAGTGGAGTGATGGGTACCAGGGGATGGAGGGTGGAAGAAATGGGAAGATTTTGGTCAAGAGTACAAAGGTATTGGTCAAGGAGACAGAGTTATAAAATGTATAAGTTCTGGGGAGCTAATAAGCAGCATCCTGATTATAGTTAATAATACAATATTCTATAGTTGAAAATTACTAAATTAAAGTTTTCACCACAAAAAAAATGTAACAATTTAAGATGATGGGTGTTTATTATGGTAATTACTTTGCATTACATTCATGTATCAAATCATCCCATTGTATACCTTAAATTTACACAAAGTTATAAGTCAATTATATCTTAATATAGCTGGGGCAAAAAGATACAGGTTGCATAGACCACAGTCCAGTAACTGGATTTTATAAATTAAACCATAGATATTCAAAAGAAGGGGACAGACCCATCATTATGAAATAAAGACTACCTTTTGGCTACATGCTCCAAGACTAGGTAGAAGGAAAAAACAGTACTCCTACTCTTGCTGGGAATCAAATTTTCACTTCCCAAGAAGCATACTGGTGCACGCAAAAGTGAAAATAAAAATTTTAAAAAATCAGCAAAATAAAACTCTGTTTCTCTTTGGCTCTGGTATGTAGGTGTGTGGACAAAAAATACTACAGACATCATTGTACTTCTCTTGAGGAAATTTAGAACTATAATCCTGTTATGTCTCAGAAGTCTTTAAGGTCATATGCCATATTGAATACACACACATACACACACAGAGTCTCAGTTCATGTACATAGAAGACAACAAAACTTGGAGACAGGCTGTTAAGGGTTATGTTCACCCTCCACCCAAACTTGAGGGATCTGGGAGCCTGTCAACAGTTAGGTGCTGTGTTCTGACTGTTTACCCTAAGAGTGTGACCTCTAGTCAATCATTTGTGATGAATGCAGCACAGACTGCAAGGCAGGGACCCAGCTAAGGCATTTATTCCTAACAAAAGATGCTGCGGCCCAGCAGTTTGGTAACCAGGACTTGGGCCATCTCAGTGATCCTAGCTTTTAGAATGCAATACAGTATCTATGATGACTGACACCTTGGGGACATGCACAGGTCACATGTATTCGATCAGCCCTTTTTATCTAAAACCACTTAGCTTCCTTCTTTAATAACTCTAGTAATCATTCTGGATCACTCAAGATAGTGAGAAAAACCAAAGTTGAAAGACGAGGTCATAATGTGCTCTGAGATCACTAAAAATGCATTTGCTACAGGTCAGCTCTAACTATTACACAGGGGCTATGGGCAAAATAGGAGGTGTAACAATTACTTGGTGCCAAGCCTGAAAATATAATCAGACTCTGGCACTCTTCTTTTGGAACTGCAGAGCAGGGGAGTACAGTAAATGGCTAGAACCCTTAAACCAACTGAAAAAGAATCAGATCTTGATACACTAGAGTCTTGGAAATTAGAAATGATCTAGCCACAGTGAGTCAAACTGTAAGGAACCAGACATATGGAGACTGAAGACTTCCATCCCTGACCACCCGCTTGAGAATTAATCAACGTACATTTACTAAGTACCTACTAGTGCTGGACAATAGGACAATACGGTGTCAGTGGCACCCTATTTCCAATGAGCTGACAGTATAGTAGAAGAAATAAGGCAAATGCATTAAGATTACCATGTAAAGGAGAATATATTTTATGTCTTAGAAGTATAAGTTGTGAGATCTTAAAAGAACAATGGAATTTTCAGCCACAGAGAGGAAAGGAAGATGGTCCAGGCAGGGAGAGCAATTTAGGCAGAGGTGGAAAAAAATCACAGAATTTTTTCAGTAGTAATTTGTAGCCCAGTGTGTAGGGCTAGAGCTGTGTAGGGAAATTTGAGTTACCCTATACACAGACCCTAGACAAGAATTTGGGTTTATATAGTTCTTTAGGGGGTGATTCGAGAACACCCAAGAAAGAGAATAGTGGCATCAGGCAGCGCATGGAGGGAAAGCCAATGGAGGGTGAGCTAATGGGTTCCCACTGTGGGCAATTGAAACACATACCCACTGGAGACCTACTGAAAGACTGCATAGAACACCATCCAGATTGTTCACCCAAGGGATAAGGAAGCTCCCACCCATCAATGGTTGAAGGTAACTGGCTTAGAGATGCTAATTCTACTTCCAGCAGATCGTGCTCCTACAGCTAGAGAAAGCCCTCAGGCAAGGAGACACAAAGCCTCTGAATGTACCCAGACTGATCCACCAAGCTGCTGGTGACACGTGAGCCACTGACAACTTCTGCTCCAGGGAGTAAAACTAAAATTATAAGACAACATCAAAGATTTTGTATTCTATTCAAATGAATTCAAGTCAGTAAATATTTTGAGATGCTAGGCACTCTTAAAAGAAAAAAAAATTAATTAAATATGCAATATTCCCTCAACAGGCATACAGCTCTTAAGTAAGGAGCCTGAAGTTTGCTGTCCAGTAAATGGCCACTAAAGGTTTATAAGGAGGTGAGTAATCTCATCACACCTTCACTCTCGTCCTGGAGAGTGCCAGGGATGGGCAGAAAAAGATATTTGAGGTGGGAAAGCCTTTAATATTTTATTTATGTATTTTTTAATCCTCACCCAAAGACATGTTTATTGATTTTTAGAGAGATAGGAATGGAAAGGCGGAAACAGAGAAAGACAGAGAGAGAGAGAGAAACATCAATGTGACAGAGAAAGATCAAGTAGTTGCCTTAACTGGGGATGGTACCCTCAACCTAGGCGAAGAATCAAACCTGCAATGCTTATATGCATGGGGCGATGCTCCAGTCAACTAAGCCTCCCTGCCAGGCAGAAAGCCAGTTAATACAGGCCTGAGCTATAGTGGTGATGATAAAGAATGAAAAGATGTGAGGTACATACGTGTGTGTGTGTGTGCATGTGTGTGTGTGTGTGTAAAAGAAGCGCAGACATAAGTAAAATTTACAGGACAAAGTAAAACTGGAAAAATGTGGCTGCTGATTGAATGGATATGAGATTAAGGTGAAGGAGGATGCAGGAAGTTCAGATATTGGGGAAAATTCTAGTAGCATAAAGAGAAATCCAAAAAATCCGAATGTTGAAGGTATGGAGAAGAAATGTTCATTTTTATCCATGTTGAACTTGAACTTACAAAACAACTCCCTTCCTCTATCCCATCTCACTCCGCATTCTAGTCCCTTCTTCTGGTCTAGGCTCTGGGAAGCTGGTAGTTTATATAAGCTGGTACAGCTATTTTCAAGTCTTCCAGACCCCCAGGAGCAGAGCTGAGGGTGGGGGTTTAAGCTACACCCATTGTCATCAGCTCACAATAAACACCAGAGGAGAGATAGATGAGACAGATAGATTAGATATAGACATAGACATAGACATAGATGTATAGATAGATATAGATACACACACACACACACACACTCACACACACACACACACACACACACACATATAAAACTGGATAGTCTTTCTTTCCAGAAGAAGCATGAGTCTGTTCTCACCAGTGGGGGCCTATCTGATTGGGCAGATGTAAACTTTCTCCCCAAATGGAAGTTAAGACTCATGCAAGAAAGAACACCTGGCTTTAATGACCTGGGCGATTGGGAGCCTTCCTTCTAAAGTGGTACCACAGGCAGCTCCCATATGTGAGTCTGTCAACATAAGACTACCCCCAATCCTTGTCAGAACATTTATAGCATTCCCTGCTTCGATTTGAACCACAAATACAGCTGAAAGAATGGAGATTTTCCCTCTTCGCTCTCTTTTCTGAGGTTTCTTGTTGCTGTTTGGCTGATTATTTGTTGTCAAAGGGGGAGGTAGGGAACTACCCTCTCCCAAAGTTTGATCAAATATTCCACCAAGTCAGCAGTGATGTTGGGAGTGTGGAGTCACAGCAATTGTGCTTACCCAACTTAAGGACAGAGGTGTAGCCAGGGGGACTGCGCCAGATACAGGATATCCTGGGGGAACTCATGTCACAAGGGAGAGCCCTGGACCACCTGGGATTTCTCCCAGGGGTTAGCCTAGCAGATCAAACCACGGTAACATACAACTTCTAGCAATGATTTAAAAACTGGGAGGGAAGAGACTATAGTACTGGTGAAGGAGAAGGGGTGAAAGGAGTTAGCCTGAGGGAGTGCCTACATCCCCCTCTGGGTGCCAGAGATACTGACCCCTACCATGGGCTCCCTGGCCAAGAGCCGACCTACCAAACTCGGCTTCATCTATACTTTCTCCACAGCCAGCCTAAATTCTTGCCAGGAGAGTCATGATCAGAGCTAAGAGTGCCACCTACAGACACTTTAGTGCTTAATATTTATTGGAAAATCTGAAGAAGGCCATTCACAATCAGTTATGTATGCAAGATCATAGTAGATCTTGCTGTGTCATCAGTAAAGAAGCCGAGGGAGGGCTGTGTATTGGGGCAGGGGACGGGTGACAGACCAGGAGAAATAAAAGGCGGCTGAGATTCTGGGCCTGAA
This sequence comes from Pteronotus mesoamericanus, assembly GCF_021234165.1. Lineage (NCBI taxonomy): Eukaryota > Metazoa > Chordata > Mammalia > Chiroptera > Mormoopidae > Pteronotus > Pteronotus mesoamericanus. The sequence goes on along the minus strand of NW_026555245.1, from coordinate 23,228,353 downwards.
TGGGACTGGAAGCATCCTAGTGACATAAACAAGCACAGGAGAATTCAGAGGAGGGCTTTAGCAGAGAGGATGAATTCATCCCTCACCCTCCGCCCCCCCGCACTGAGTCTGAGCCCACAGTGGGATTCACCCTCACCTCTCCCTCTTTCTGCCAGCATTTCAGAAACTTCCCTGAGGTCTGGACTCTGAACTCTGGGCAATTTGTGACAGATAGTTATAGAACTTGTACCTCCATTTAAAAAAGTGACATGGTAGCTGGTTCCCTCCCCTCCTTATCACTGGTGGACATCACCCGTCCACGACCATCCCATCGCCACCGCCCTACTAGCAGCTCCTACTTTCCTCGGGATTTGGGATATCTGAAATTTGGTCCTTTCTTAAAAGGGCACTGAACATCAAATCTTAAAACATCAGGGCCTTAGCATTGTTTTCTCCAGCGATTATAAAGGATTTACATGTAACCCAGAGGAATAAATCTCTAATGCTGGAACTTGGAACATGGCTCCTCCTCTGAATCCTCAAATTATGCAATATAAAATTTGCCTATGTTTAATTTTATCACAAATACTAAAATTAACGTTTCCTCTTTTTGTGTGGTATAATGGGAACAGTCAGGCAGAATGGAATGCAAAACTAGCTCTGTCGCCTTTCGAAGTGTATGACCTTGGTCAAGTCATTGAACTGATCTAAGCCCTGGTTTCCTCATCTGTAAAATGAGAAAAAAAATACCTCCCTCATAGCGGTGAGTTATGGATTTAAATGTTATAACATCCGTACAGTAAATATAGTGCCACACACATAGTAAGTACTCAATAAATGTTAATTCTCTCTTGACTCTTCTCCTTCCAGTTCTAATAGGGATGATGACCAGTAACTATTTCTGAGCAGGACTATTTAGTGGATTTCACTATATTTCAGGTAGCCACTTCCAACATATTTCAGGTCATATTTCCCCTTATTACCAGAAGGGATTACATTAATTAAACACTTTCTCATGCTTGTCAGTAACATCTTAATTTAAACCCAAGCTCTCTCCACTTCAAACAGCTTCTTGTAAAGCAAATGAGAGGAAATCATATTCCTCTGATCACAGAGCAAAAAATGCAGCAGGTACCAGTTTTTCTTAATGAAAAGTACCAAGACAGTGCATAGAAGAAAAAAATATTTGCCAGATACTTAGATGCAAAAGAAGGGCTAAGGGAGAAGTGCGTCCTAATGATGCTGTGGATTCCTTTTCCCTTTTATTTCTCCAGAGAGTAGGGATCATTTTCTTGGCTCCCAATACAATGACACCATAGTGGACATATGTATATTTTTAGAAGAGCTATATTATTGTTGACCTAGTACATGTGCTGCTTTTAATCATCCAAGTCATGTTTGGGTGATGGGTCTAACACAATAGGCAGGAGACGGCTGCACAAACAGGCCATTTCCTGAAATGTGCAAGAACATAATCAAACAGGATTATCCAAAATTCCGTCATTGTGTACAATCGTTCCCCTTCTGGAGTCAGGAGTGATGGGACATTCCTCAGTTTGTTTCCCACTGAACTGAACCTTTCGCTGCCCCCCACCTCTGCCATCTGCCCTTTCACCCCTTTCAAAATCTAAATTAGAATGATTTCCTCCCTCAGTGAAGGCATACCTTCTATTTTTGTTTATGTAAATTTGAAGGAAAATGTGGGAGAGGAAAGGAAGGGTGAGAAAATTTATGTTCGGAAGCTGACTCACAGACCAAGCAGGGAAAGCTAAGGTGAGGATGAAAGGAGGAGCTTCAGTTTCAGCGTCTCCTTATTCAAAGCTGAAGCTCATTGTTCTGATCACTCCAGTGTGACTGAAAACAACAAACGGTAACCCTCACTACTCTCCGTGAAGACCTTCACCTTCCACTTTCTAAGGGCGGCTGTGGTCTGAAGGAGATGAGGGTGGAAACACTGAAGTCGATTCAAAGATGCTGAAAGAGAAGTCTGATCAGAGCATCACTGCATGGAACAGTGGCACGCTGCTTTCACAGTCCAGTCTGTGGTGTTGTGGAACCAACACAAGGCGCTATTCATCATCAGGTATCTCCACATGCAGCCAATGGGAGATGGGAAGGAAAAGGCAGAATTTTACAGCTTGCCAGTGGAGGCATTCATAAAAAATTCGAGATTAAAACTAAACCACTCTGAGATCAACAATAACCTCATAGGCACGCAATTAGTCTCCGGCTAGTGGTCCAAACATTCATTTGTGAAGAACTGAGCACATACTTCCCCACGGAAACAGTGTTACTTTCTACGGTTAAGAAGCCAGACCTCGTAATCCAGGCTCAGTTTTAAGAAGCGGGACTCGTGACAGGACGCCATTGCCCTCACAGTGAGATACTCCCCGTACCACAGGAGCAAGCCGCAATGTACCAGGGTCTCCGAATCACAGGATACATGTGGGTGTCTTCCTGGAATTGGTTGTACTTGATGATAAGTCACTTCAAACATAGCATATAGATGAGTATATAGAGTGGAAGACTAAATTCACGTGAACCTTTAAAATAAAACCCAGATGTGCACAGAAACTGTAAATGGCAGTTAACCCTGTGCTTACTTTATATAAATTTACATTGTTTGAGGGCTTTTTACCCAACAAGCAGTCAACTTCCTTTTGGGGGGCAAACTTTTTTTAATCAATAAAGCTTAGACTCTTTAATAAATCTTTCACTGGGCAAGTTCAGGTTGTCTCCCAGAATTCAATTGATTCACTGACTCTTTCAACATCGAGATCTTTCTGGGAGCAACAGAGAAATGCCTGAGAAACAGCAAGATGGAAAGATTTCTGGGCTGCACCCGAGACTCAGAGACCTATGTTCAAGGCCCAGTTTCACCACAATACCATGTGATGCTGAGCATGCCGTTTCTACCGATACCTCATTTGTCCAATAAATATGTACTGAGCGCTTAACTAGGTACTAGGCACTCTGAGCTGGGAATATCCCTCATCCATAAAATGGATAGCAATATTAGCATACCATATTATTAAGGTCAAATAAAGTCCTAAACACAAAAGGATCCCATAACTACAGTTATGGCACATACCTTCTGAATTCAGGTACTTTATGAATTAAGAAGAATTTCCTGGGTTAACCTTTGAACCTAACCATTATTTACAGCACTGTTCCCGCGCAGGGCACACTACAGGGTCAGGCAAAATTAGGCTCAGAGTTGTGAGTCTGCAAAATAGTTTATTCTTGTATTATTAATTAATGATTGTATTATTTTCCTTAGGAACAACTGTAAACCTACTTTTTCTCCACCCTGTATATTTGAGTACCAGGAAGCACATCTCTCTCTCCCCGTCCCTTCCTCCTCCCCTCCCATCTGACCTATAGGAGTGGCCAGCCAAGGATAGAACAAGGCCACATCATAAATAACTTTCCCTTTCCTGTTTTAGACCCAACTGATCAACTTTAGGATCAGAAAGAGACCATATTAATTCAAAGAACTTTCCTGACTCTCTAGGGCCCATGATGAAACCATTACTCTTTCAATACATCACAAACCTTCCCCCATAAAATCACATGTCCAGTGTGTGCAAGTCACTGTATCAGCAGTTGTGAAGGGAAGTAGCTAAAACAAACAAAAGTGGAAATCTTTTCCTTCTGGAGTTAAGATTATCCTGAATCCAGCAAGGAAGTTCTCAGGTTCACATCCCCGGATGAATGCAAAGTGCACGGTCTTCCTGGAGAAGCTCAGCTTTGGGGGCTAAGCTTTAAAAGTACACCAAAAAGGTTCACTGCAATGAAGGTAAAAAAGGTAAAAGGAAACATCCTGAAAAGTAAAGAAAATAGTTGTTTTCACCTAAAGGAAAGGAAGTCAGAAACTGGAGGCTCCAGCCACTGTGGGGGAACTACTGTGAGGAATGGGAATGCTGCCAACTTCTCAGGTTGAAACCCGCCATTAGAAAGGGCTGAATGCAGATAATCTCCCCTTTGGCCAAAGAAAATCACAGAGCCTTTAATTTTTTTGGTTTTTAATCCTTAGAAGGGTTGCAGGCTAATTGAAAAAAAAAAAGCTTTGATGAAAGCATCCAGAAGCAAAGGAACCAGTGTCATGGTTGTTAAGTTCACTCAAAGAGAATAAAGAAACTACTTCCTGACCACATCCACACATGGCCAAGGACACAGGCCCTTTTTTCAAATGAACACTCATGTAGAAAGCACCGGCTACGTGTGAAACACTGGTAAGGTGCTCAGGGAACTGAAATGAGAATAGATAACCCCTGAGCTCTGTTTGTTCACTATCTATTGGGAAAACAAATCCTACAGAAATAGCTTTGCAAAACAAGTCTATGTTAAGAATTATCAAACAATGCTATGGAAATAGAGAGGAGGCACATTAATTCTTAGAGGAAATCTAAGAGAGGAACCTGAATAATTTAAAATGATAAAGTGGAAAGATAGTGTAAGTTGATAGAATTGCAGAGGTTAGTAATTTGGTAAGTAAAACAGTGATAATTAGTCAAAATGCCCAGCCACAAAGGAAAAAAAGAAAGAAAAAAGAGGAGGACAACGCAGGAACTCAATCAACAAGACATGCTTGCACTGATTATTTGCACCATCCTTACTTTGTATGAGGGGAGACCCCCCCCCAAAAAAAATGGAATTATCTTCTGGAGGGTGGGCCCCTTGTAGTATAGGTTTCCCTCACTAGGAACCCTCTGGGGAAATGAGTTCCTGAGAACCCGTCTGTATCAGTGCACTGCTGTTGTGCGAGGCCATGTTCAGCTTCAGTGAATTTTTCTTTGAAGACTCTTTCATCCAATTTGCCCATTTCCTGGTGGGTGATTTACAAGCACACCTGCCCGCACCTTGTGGAGTGTTTAGCAGTTTTTAACCAAAATATGGCATGACCCCTCTGCCCCACCCTCTGTAGTTGCCCCAAGCAACTTATTTTTGTTTCCCCTGATGAAAAAAAGTCTTCAAAAGGAAACGTTTTGCCGATGTGGAAGAGGTGAAACAAAAAACAACAGAAGCACTAAAAGGCATCAAAATTGACGAGTTCAAAGTCTGTTTTAAGCAGTGGAAAAAAATATCTCAGTAGGTGTATTGCATCAAATGGAGAGTACTTTGAAGGTGACTGAAGTTTAAACATGTAAGGTTAAATACACAATTTTTTATAAATAAATTCCATTGAGGGGGATTTCCCTCTCGTACATGCATTATCTCCCCAGTTCCACTTAAGTTGCTAAATTAGATAGAGGGAGCTTAGCTGATGCTTTCAGCTGCCTCTCTAACATCCATCCTCTTTCTTCTCTTTTGTTCGAGTAGCCTTGAGCCTTAAAACAGGCTGGCCCCATCCAGATCTACAGGGGCGGATTCTGATTGGTCTAGCCTTTCATGGTAGACTCAGCCCTCCCCTGCCAGTGGTTTGTTCAGGAATAAACATGTAAAACAGTCCCGGCCAATGGCACTGCAGGAACTGAAGGAAAGATTTCCTTGGCCCAAGGAAGAGACCATTTTTTTTCCTTCTCTGATATTGTCTTGTCCAGAAGTGGTGCCTGGGGGTCCTGGCAGAAGGGGAAGGAAGCTGACTGCTAATGACTACACTAGTGAAATGACCAGCCACAGAGTCCCTACCTCTCCTCTTCATGCTAGGTGAGAAAACAGTTGTTCTTGCTGCTTCGGCCAGCTGCTTCACGTTTCCATTACTGCACGGAGGTACTCCTGATGGACACTGGGGTACCATATCTTCCTTCTTCTCTGGCTCTAAAAGAGGCATAGTCGTGGACTCCAGGACCTGGTTCATTGTCTTTGGATTTTACACAAGATACATGTAGTAAAAGCTTCCTATAAAATGTCTCATTGAGCTCTAGCTGGTGTGGCTTAGTGGATTGAGTGCTGGCCTGCAAATAGAATGGTCTCCAGTTTGATTCCTAGTCAGGGCACATGCCTAGGTCATGGGCCAGGTCCCAGGTTGGGGACATGTGAGGGGCAACCATTTGATGTTTCTCTTGCACATCAATGTTTCTCTCCCTCTCTTTCTCCCCCTCTCTCTAAAAATAAATAAATAAATAAAATCTTTAAAAGAAATTTCTCATTGACGCCCAAATGTGGTTCTGATCAGAATCCACATTTCTCTTCGCAGGCTCTCACATGTAGTTTGTCTACTGGATTAGGGTTCTGGCTGGCTCTCACACTGGAATTCAGCTGCCACTGAAATTAGGAAGGAGCCACACATGGGAGAATTTAGAGGAAAAGAGAGAGGAAAGAATCTGGTCAGAATTACCAAACAGGCTAATAAACAAAAACCGCTCACCTTCACCAGCAATGGCTCCTCACTGCATAGAGCATATAAACACCTGGATCACCTTCATTTCCTATTTCCAAAGTACTGGGGAACATTAATTCACATGTATTTGATCCTCAAGAAAAACATTATGAGGAAGGTAGAGTTGGTATTTCTACCTCTAATTCATAAATAAGCAAACTAAGATCCAGAAAGATTAAATGACCTTTATAGAGCTACACAGTTGGTATTGATGTGACCTGGACTTTGGATTTCATTCCCTAAAAAACACCAGGAACACAGGAATATAAATATGAATACATTTAACTACACAAAATTATAATATTAAATATAAATGTATTATTTTATATATATATTTAATATTTACTATTCAAATATATAATTAAATACAATCACAAGAGAATCAAGGCATGGGACATTCTTACATGATAATATAATGGAGAAAATAGATAGAGTAAAACAAAATATAAGAATTGAAAATATGAGAGGTGAAAATTCTTTTGAGGGAAATTTCAAGGGAAGAGTTTTACTCTCAGATCTTCTAATTTGCAGCACAAGAAATTTTCACCATCCCATGCTCAGTAGAATTCAACAAGTTGTTTTGTTTTGTTTGGTGACGGTTGGCCTCTATACTATAAAATATGTCCCTTGAGATGAGTCTGAAAGGACAAGTAGAAGTGAGACAGAGCAGCCAGAGGCAGGGAGAACACCCCAGGCCCGGAGACCAGGCTATGCTACCATGACAAAGAGGCACTAAGCAGCTTGGTGCAGGGGAACTCCAAGTGGCTTTGTGTCAATGGGGCACTGGAATCAGCAAATCCCAAGGACAATGCAGAAAATAGAAACACAACAAAAACCAGACTGCCTGCCAAGGGCTCAGTCCTGCCCTCCGCAGAGGTCTTCCAAAGCCAGGCTGAGGAGTTTGGACTCTCTTCTGTAAATCCATGGTCTTCAAACTTCTTCTGCTTATATACTCACTAAAATAAATTTAAAAATCTCTGTGCATAATGTCTGCAGCTTACTTTGAATTGCAGAGAAAAAACAAGGTAGATTGATGGATGCATAGATGGATGGCTAGATATATGATAAGGCAGATATATTATACAAGTGGTGCATATGTGGGTATTCACTGTATAATTCTCCGACCATCTCTGTATGTTTAAAAATTTCTCATAACAAAAACATTTAAATTTTTATGATAGGTTTATTTTTTAAGTAAAAGGACATAGAAAATATTAAACATATTATAAAATAAGAATTGACTGTGTATGAAACAAACACTGTATTTTATAATTTGAAAAACAGATTGTTTTAACTACCCTGTTGATCAAGCATACTGAATCTGAGCGAAACCATGTAAAATATTTATGTTCGGTTTTTATACAACTATCTTGAAAAATGTGATAGCCCTACTCAATCCAGTTACATTCAAAAGAAACAGCATTATTAACCTTTTACTGTTACAGCTGAGGGATCAAGGTATAGTACTTAACCATGGAAGGAAGTTTTTCTAAAAACCAATTATTTCCATTTAATCCTTCATTCGATATTCAGAGGTTTTCACGTCCTAGGGCAATACAACAAAGTAAGATTTAGGATGAGCAAAAGGCCTACCTCTGTTTTTAAGGGGTAGAAGAACCTTGTGATTTAGGCTTATTGGATATTGAAGATGTGGCAATTGATTCCTTAAAATCCTTCCGTGCAGTGGTGTACCCCTCGGAAATGCTTTGTGTAGCCTAGTTTAGAGACTATTCTCTACGTGAGAAGTCATCACCTGCAACATACGCTGAGAAAGGGCAGGATCCATTTTAGACCATGACCCTGGAATGAGGTTTATGGGTGTCAAGAGTGCAGGACTCAAGGGTACCAGCAAGGAAGCTATTGCAGTCTTTGTTGGGATCTGAAATGTGAGAGATTTTTGAAGCAGAAACTAAGGAAAGAATCTGAGAAATAATTTCAAGAGGCAATGCTCAGCTGGATTGATGACTAATCAGATACAGGGAGAAAAGGAAAGAGAAAGTAAAGAGTGACCATTTGACCCATTACAGTAAAAAATACGCATACCCTATAGAAATTTAATGTGTGTGCAGTCTTCCGGGCTAACAAGTGTTACATTATAAAATTTTCTGCAACCTTTGATTTTAGCTTATTTTAGTTATATTAAAGTGTGACAGTTCAACCTAGAAACTGTCCCTCAGTGCTGTGGCCTGACTGGGTCATGGGGGGCCTGCCTGTTCCCAAGCTACAGTAAGAGAAATGGAAAAAATATGGAATGAGGATTATCAGTGCGAGCAGAGCCGAGGCTCACCTCTGTCTATGCGTCTTCCTGTGTGACTTTGGACAAAACTCTTAACCTCTCTGACCTTCATTTATATCATCCAGAAAACAAAAGATGATAACAAGATGATCTGCAAAGTCCCTGGCCTCCCTAACCTTATCATAAGGCTCAAAAATCAACTGACCCTGGCCAGGCCAACTCCATAAGAGTAGTGAGAGAGTTAAGAAGTTGAATGAAGAATTTGATAGGTCATGAAGATGAATTAGCTTCAGGGAGAGCCAGTAGGTGTAAATTGCTAGAGGCTTGGGGGCTTTTGCTGCCCCTAGTCAGCACCTGAAGGAAGAAGGCACTAACGATGCTATGGGGACAAAACCCACTGAGAGTTATTAAGCAGCAGGCAGTAGAAAACCCAGATTTACACTAATAAAATCTGAATTGGTGCCAATATCAGCCCGATGCAGGTCTTCAGGTGGGTGACAGCACTCTGAGAAGCTGAAAATGATTGCTAATAATAAAGCACAAGGTCAAACTAATATATGCATTTCTCATTTTTTTCTTTTAAAAAAACCCACTATATTCACATGTGCTTCTTCCCAGCTAAAGAAAAGTGTTAATTATTTCCAATAGTCTAGAAACAGATGGGCCTGTCTTCCTTTTAAGCACGTGAAAGACAGAGAGCACTGGCACGGGTGCTTCGCATTCTCTACAGGCTCACATTGGAACCCAAGGTAATTATCTCAAACAACACAAAAGGAAATGGAAGGCAAACAGAGGCATGGAACCACTAAACTGAGGCTGGGATTCCAGACGCCTGAAGGATAGTTCCATCCGGACTGGTCCACCTCCGTGAAGAATCCATGAATTGGGGGTGAAAGAGCCAGACAAACAAATCTCAGGACTCCACTAGGAGTGGGCAGAGCACTTTCACTTTTTCTATATCTGTGACCTCACTTCAGCAAAGTTCTGTGATTTCCAACCTAACCAATCCCACTTCTAATCAGATATTGCATATGAATTTGTTTGGGAAACAGGGAAGTGCTGCATTTCTCTAAGTGGATTTTGCTGTAATTACACTCATTCGCTCCACCTGGCGTCCTCCGGGCCAGCGTGGACACCGTTCCTCACACCCCACATTCTACTGTCACCTAAAATATTTCCTCCTCCCTGTCGAAGCCCCCTACCTAAACCGAGTTCTGCCTTCAAATTTCACTTTTCCTCGGAAGTCACCAGGCCTCACTCCATCTCTAAGCTCCTATTATTCTTATAAACCATGATTAATAATTCAGAACATGATTCTCCTAATGGCATTTATTCTTAACAGAACAAATTTGTAGTTGTTTATATTCTTGTAGCTGAGGGACATCTCCTGCTCTTTGTCTTAACCCCCTATAACCAGAAAGAGAGTTTGAGGCACCTGTGACATTCTAATATCCGACAGTGGCTGAGGAAATGTCTCAGCAACTTGTTTCCCAGGATTCAGAAGCTGCAGTCTTGTCCCTCCCATCCTTTCCCCAGAAGCCAGAGTGGGTGTAGCCACTCAGGAAAGAGAAGTAACTTTCCCCGCCATCAACCTGCCCTGCCACTGCACTTGGCACCACCCTAGTGTGGCCCTCACCTCCCAGCACCTCATGACTCTCAAAGTAAATCTTTCAGAGGTTCCTCCTGCAGGAGCCACAGGAGATCATGCAAAACTCTAGTGTGGGGGGAGATGGCGGGTCAGGGAGGAGGAAGGAAAAAACCGCGGTGACTGACAGTAAGGAGACTAAAATATTTTCCCTCGGTGGAATGAGGAAGCGAGAGTCCTACGGGAAAGAGGCCTGTGAATTAAGGCACCACACAGAGGGGAGAGATCAGTGATGAATGTTAGAACAATGTGAAAGTGGAAGAGATCAAAACTCAAGCATCAGGAATTTAAGCACACTCACCAGAAAATCCTCGAACTACAACATGCTTCATCTTCGGTCATCACCAAAGAAGTCACCCTAAAACACCAGAGTATGACAGAGTAAGGGTGGGAAAAGCAAGTTTCCCAGAACCAGTCACTGAGAGTATCTGAAAAAGGTGTGCTTTTCATTGATTAAATATATAAACACAACTTTCCCTTAAGGATGCCTCCAAAGTGTGTGTGGGAAAAGAATACAGCCCTTTCATAACAAATACTCTCCTGCACATGAGGCATAGCAAGTAAAGTGGGATATTCGTGTAATTCATAACTTAGTTGTGAACAACATGTGAAGTTACCATGTACTAGACATTATTGTAAGACATTTACAAATACTAACTCCTTTAACTCTCATACCAAACCTAATAGTATCCCCATTTTACAAAAGAGGACTCTTAAGACACAGCAAATTAAATATCTTTCCTAAGGTCGCCCAGCTGCTAAGTGGCAGAACTAAGATTTGAACCCAGCATGTCTGGTTCTGCAGTCTTTGGTCTCACCTATTTTTTCCCACACCTGTGTCATTCTGCCTTTTTTTCAACCAGGCGACATAGAGATGACAGCAGCAATTCTGCTGGTGTTCTACATGCCCCCACAATACCTTCCATCCAGGGCCTAAGTCCCTGGAACTTCCCAGATGGGAACTCTTTAATCAACCCTATTGTCCTCAGAAAGCAAAGTCTAAAGAAAAAAAATATCATAGAGGTTTATTGGTATATCATAGACAAATGATCGAGAACATTCTACTTGTCAACTCTTTTTTATGTTTAAATCATCATTACTGCTGATAGAGATTCTCTTACTGACATTGAAAGGACACATTGCTCCTTCCTGCTCCTTGGCCGCCAGCTGACGCAGCCTTCACTCCCCACCCCGTGCACCGGCGGACAGATCCTCCCCATGGACCCGACGCCAGCACTGCCACGGTCTCTCGGCACCTCAGAAAAGCACAGATCCTCTTCCTGGCTGACACCCCACCAACTCAGCACCTGCTTGTTGATCTGCTGACCTAGCAAAAGTAAGTAAAAATTTCAAAGTTTTCCTGAACTCTCTCACAAATTCCATTACATTCACAAATCGGGGGGTGGGGAAATTTACAGAACTTATATACAAATTTGGGCTTAATTTTTATAAGTACATATTAAAATACTATTTTTCCTAATATTTAATAATCTGGAGAAGAATCCTCCCAGACTACTACAGCTTCAGGAGAGGAATACCTCCACTTTGCCATTGCTAATTTTCTGGACTTTCACACACTAATGGTTTCCTTTACTACTTCTTTGCCAGCTTTCTTCCTCATATACACATTTTCCCACCCTTCCTCCCTTCCATCTTTCCCTCCCTCCCCTCCTTCCTCTCTCCTTCCCCGCCCCTCCTGCCCTCCCTCCTGGATGGACAGGCTGCAGGCAGCCAGAGCTGGCGGTGTCCTCCTGCACTCCTCTCCCTTGCCTTAGTATATACTGCCTCACTCCAAGTGTCATTTACTCTGTTTAACCATGAAATAGACTCTACTGGAGTGGGGGTAAAAATATGCTTTTGAAGAAAGAGTCAGTGGAGGCCCATATTTACAGGACATTTATTGCTGCCACTTTATGGGGGAAATTAGTCTTTTATGCTTTCAGTAATGATTCCCCAGGCCCTCTTTTCAAACCAGCATGCTCATAAATTTCTTGTTTTTACAGCAGGGCAAAAATGTGCTAAAGCATGCTCTTCCTCACTCAGCAGCATCATCCAGGCGAGGATGGAGAGGCATCCCGGCAAGAAGAGAGTGTGCTTGCTAGAGCCACAATACCAGCAGGCCACTGGGTCCTCTCTGGACACATTTTCCAGGGGTGGGGTCGGTGCTGACCTGAGAGAGCCCATCTGGAGAGCACACGTTTCATAGAAACAGGTGGATCTAAAGAAAAGAAAGCTGAGGCATTGGGCAGCGAAGGTCTACTCTGGCCCTCCGGGGCTTTGTTAGGGTTGAAGGGCACTAGCCAGGTGCTGTCTGGAGAGGGTCTGCTCACGCAGATCATCTGGCCTCAGTATATCCCATCTCAGAATGAGCCAGAAATAACTGTTAGAAACCTGGAGAAGGTTCTCAGATGAAGCCCACTATGCACTGCTTCATCCTCCCTGGATGTGCTTTGCAGAACCAAGGGCTTGAGGGTTTCACACCTGGTGGCCTGGGCTTCCTTTCTACCTGGTTCAGCACTACCCTCTGAGCGACGTCTACCACCCTACCCCAACTTAGTTTAGACCCCAGAACATGACTCAAGGACATCGGCAAAAGAAAATAAAAAGAAGATTGCTTTATGCTTAAAAGCAAGTCAATTCCCATTTATTTGAAATGGGAAAAGGGGAGTGTTCAGTGGCAGGCTACTGAATTCTTACTTACGGTTAATCTTGTGCTTTCTGGTTAATAGAATTAATACTAATGCTACAAATGTGAAAAGCAGTGTTGCCTAAGAATTAGCTCTTCTCAGAGAAGAATATTCAAATATTCAAATCACATTTGCAGTTTTATTAGATTGTATCTATGGATTCATTGGGTCTGGGGTGAGATCAAGATTCTGCACTGTGACAAGCTGCCAGCTCCTGATCCCGGGGCCCTGCTTGGAGCAGTGAGGTCTTAGGTAGAGAGCTCTGGCGGTGCAGTTGAACAGACTCAAGCTTCAATTTGGTTACTTATTATCCTCAGGATACGGGGTAAGTTCTTTAAGCTTTGAGCCTGTTTTTTCACACAAAAAGTGAAGCAAAGAGTAATAATACTTGTCCATCCTTATTCCCTTATTTCACCTGATATGAGTTTCATTTGAAAACAAATGTGAAGGAGCTCCAGAAGCTCTAAAATGCTATACAAATGTTAGTTACTTGTATTGATTCCTTTCATCGATACTGTTTTATATACTAAGTTACTCCCAGATTTTGTTTGGGATGGGAAAAAATACCTTTTGCAACATATTGCAGAAACAGAATAAATGAGGACGAAATTCCAAGCGGCTGCTTTTCTCCCATTGTCCCCTCAAAAGCCAGTGATAAAACACACAGAGACAAATCACCTGTCCTGTTTTTAGAGAATTTTGGCAGAGGAAGATCCTACAACAATACAATTTTTTGTTAGGCTGTTTTATCTCAAGTACAAGAAAGCATTTTTTGGTTGAGTAATTACTGGGTCTACATGATCCCTGTAACTTGTTGATTCAATAAAATCATCAGTTGTGTAATGAATTTAGTATTGAGTGAACATAATGGAAAGGAGATGGGGTGCATTTTTCTAATCTCACTGAGTACATGCTGTCCAGTTTTGCAAAAAAAGCATGGGCTTCAGGGTCGCATCCAACAATTTTCAGTCTCTATAGTCCACAGCTCTTAATTGTGTTGATCCTAAACAAATTGCTTACCTGTCTGAATCTCAATTTGCCCACCTGTAAAATGGGACATTATAAGAATTCACATTGCATAATACTTGGAGGGTATTTGAAGAAATAATACATAAAGTTCCTGAAACCTAAAAGATGGACAGTATTAGGTTTCTTCCCCTTTGTTCTGATCTGTGTCAGAAAACAAAGAACAAATTATCACCTTATAAAAGTATTAAAAATTAGCCAACTTTTAAAATGCTTTTTAAGTACCAAGAACTTTAGTAAACACTTTAACAGGATTCTGTCATCTGATCCTCACAACAAACTTTTACTATTATCCCCATGTTAGAGATAAGGAATCGGGGTTGTAGAGAAGTATCTTAGTTCATTGAATTTAGTTTCTTATAACTCTCAGGATATTGCATACGTTCTTTATATAAGACTATAATTGCCCTGACCAGTTTGGCTCCATTAGTTGGGCTCTGTCCCACAAAGCAGAAAGTTGTGGTTAGATTCCCGGTCAGGGCACATGCCTGGATTGAGGGTTCAGTCCCCAATCCAGGGGACTGTTGTTGTTCAGTCAGGATGCAAAAGAGAAGCAACGGATCAATGTTTCTCTCTCACACCAGTGTTTGTCTCCCTCTCTGTCTCCCTTCCTTCCCCTCTCTCTAAAAATAAATAATATTTTTAAAAAGACTATAATTTAGTCCAATCTCCACAGCCAGTGGCAAATGCCAGGATATCAGGCCCAGAGGAAGGTAACTCCAAGACCTTCACCCTTAACCATTCACAGTTGACCCCCAGCCTCCCCATGAAAATAACCTTCAGCTGAAGGCAGTTCACAATTCACTGTCAGCCCACTCTCAGAATGCTCTTGGGTTCTTGTCTGGCATGAAAGCTGGTGCAAAACCTATTACATTTTGTAACTGATCTCACCAAGTGCTGTCTGCCACTAGGACAGCTTGTGGAAAAGCCACTGGCCAAAGGATGTTACAATAGGGCAAACAAAACAACAGATATAGAAAGCAGGGAAATGATCAGTGTGTCAGTTTTACCTTGCATCCCTCCATAAACACAGCATATAAAGGATTATCTATTTATCTCTCTATGTATGTATGTATTTATCTAGTATATCATGGTGTGTGCTTTTTAACTGATTATGCTTTTTAACTGAATATATGGAAGACCAAATTGAAGGAAAACTTAAACACAATGACTAGTCTCAGGCCATTTTATGCTATGGGATTTGTGTTTAAATAATAAATCTCAGAACTCCTTAGATTTTTCCTCCTCACTCAAGGATGAATTTACCCTAACTTTCCCTAACTTTAGCCTAGCTTCCCTCTTCTCAAGTAACATTTAAGAAGTTAATGAAGTTAATTTTTGTTTTTTTAATTATATATTTTTGATTTTGCTATTACAGTTGTCCCAATTTTTTCCCACTTTGTCCTCCTCCACCCACCACCCTCTACCCCCTCAGGCCATCCCCACACCACTGTTCATGTCCATGGGTCAGATGTAGGCTCTCTGGCTATTCCATTCCCTGTACTGCACTTTACATCCCCATGGCTATTCTGTAACTGCCTATTTGTACTTCTCAATGCCCTCACCTCTTCACCCATTAACCCACAGCCCCCTCCCATCTGGCAACCATCAATATGCTCTCCGTATCCATGATTCTGTCTTAGTTCTTCTTGTTTGCTTAATTTGTTTTTTAGATTCAATTGTTGATAGATATGTATTTATTGCCATTTTATTGTTCATAGTTTTGATCTTCTTTTTCCTAAATAAGTCCATTTAACATTTCATATAATAATGGTTTGGTAATGATGAACTCCTTTAGTTTTCCTTGTCTGGGAAGCTCTTTATCTACCCTTTGATTCTAAATGACAGCTGTGCTGTGTAGAGCAACCTTGGTTGTAGGTCTCTGCTTATGACTTAGATTATTTCTTGTCAATCCCTTCTAGCCTACAAAGCTGCTTTTGAGAAATCAGCTCACACTCTGATGGGAAGTCCCCTTTAGGTAACTGCCTGCTTTTCTCTTACTGCTTTTAAGATTCTCTCTTTATCTTCAACCTTTAGCATTTTAATTATCTTGTGTCTTAGAGTGGCCCTCTTTGCATCCATCTTGTTTGGGACTCTCTGTGCTTCCTGTACTTGAATGTCTATTTTCTTCACCAAATTAGGAAAGTTTTCTTTCATTATTTTTTCAGATAGATTTCCAATTTCTTGCTCTTTCTCTTCTCCTTCTGGCACCCCTATTATAAGAATGTTTGTATATTGAAGTTGCCTCAGAGCCCGCTTACACTATCCTTTTTCTTTGTTGTTAATTTTTTGTTGTTGTTGTTGTTCTGATTGGTTTTTGCTTCCTTATGTTCCAAATCATTGATTTGATTCTCAGCTTCATCCACTCTACTGTTGTTTCCCTGTACATTGCTCATTTCAATTAGTGTATCCCTCATTTCTAACTGGATCCATTTTATGCTGTTGAGGTCCTCATTAAGTTCCTTGAGCATCTTTATAACCAGTGTTTTGAACTCTGCATCTAATAGATTATTTATCTCCGTTTTGTTTAGTTCTTTTTCTGGAGTTTTGTTCTGTTCTTCATTTGGGCCATGTTTCTTTGTCTTCTCATTTTAGCAGCCTCCCTGTGTTTGTTTCTATGTATTAGGTAAAGTTGCTATGACTCCCTGTCTTGGTAGTATGGCTTAAAATAGTAGGTGTCCTGTAGGGTCCAGTGGCACAGCCTCCCCTATCACCCAAGCTGGGTACTCAAGGTGCACTCTCCATGTAGGCTAAGTACAGTTCTTGGGTTGAGACTTGATTGCTCTTGGCAGGTCAATTGGAGTGGTTTACCCAGGCCAGTCAGCTGCAAGGACTGGCTTTGACCACTGACCACCAATCTCCACCAACTGTGGAAGATCAGCTATGCAGGGGCATCTGATGTGATCTGTAGCTGTACACTGGGTGTGCTGGCCCTGGGGTTTCCTGAGTGGTGCAGGCCAAGGTCAGCCCCTTTCTGTGTTTTTCCTGGCACACACACACTACCTGAGCTATAAATCAGTTTGAGATGGCTGGTACTTCTGCTGGTTTTGGAGATTACCACTGAAGCCAAGCTGTGAATCTACGCTGGTTGCTGCTATTGCTGGGCCTGTGGCCACTTTATAAGAGGTACCAGGACTCAGGGCTCACTGAGGCTGACTGTTGCTTGTTTGATAGGATTTAGGAAGTTGTGAAGCATGAGCCAAGACCAGCCATTCATATGGGAAAGCAGCCTGGGTGGGCCCATAAGTTGTGTGGGACGGAGTCTCAGGGGATTTCCAGAATGGACAAACAGTGTTAGCCAGGTTAATGGAGTCTCAAATATGGCACCAACCTGCTGGCTCTGTGGCTCTGAGTGGGGCATGCTCAGAAAGGAACAATGGCCTATGCCTGCCTTTCTGTCTGGGAGAAAGCTGCACCTCAGCTCTTGCCTTGATGTGAAACATTTCAGTTCCTCTCTGTATGCCACTGGTGGCTTTCAAACTACTACCCTGGTGCTGGAACTCAGAGGGAATGAGTCTGAGTAAGTCCATGTGTGTATTTGGAGTAAGAGGAACTGCTTGGGACTCCAGAAGTGTCTTCCACTGACTCAATCCCCACTGATTTTTGCAGCCAAAAGTTATGGGGATTTATCTTCCTGGCACTGGAAAACTGGACACTGGGCTGAGGATCCTGGTATAGAGCTAGGAATCCTCATTCCTGAGATCTCCCTTCTGAATTTTTATTGAACTCATGTAGATGTAGGACCAGCCTGTTCCGTGTCTCACCCCTCCTACCAGTCTGGATGGATGTGGTTTTTTTGTAATTCTCCAGTTGTCAGATTTCCATTCAACTCAATTCCTGACAGTTATAAGTAATGGTCATTCTATATTTTAGTTGTAATTTTGATGTGGTTGTGCAAGGAGGTTAGCCATCTTTACCTCATGAAGTTAATTTTTAACAAGGGTAAATTTTTCCTATAACATAATGGAGATACAGGTTAATTAATGTCATGAAGAACTCAAATCTCTATAAAGAGAACCACAGAGATTGGTAGCCAGATTTTCGGACTAAGCACTCCAAATCCCAACTGACTGATGAGTTAATTGATTGATCAATTGATTGATTGATTACACTGACATTTATTGAGAATTGACCATGCATAATATACTGGAATTAGTGTGTAACATATTTTACTTGTTTTAATCTTTCACAAAATATTATGAGCTAAGTATTATTATTATCCCAATTTATGGATGAGAAAACCAAGTGTCAAAGAAAACAAGCGACTGGTCAAGGTATATTTATACCAATACAGTTACCTAACTGACTGATTGTGAAGGCTGAAC
Source organism: Pteronotus mesoamericanus (assembly GCF_021234165.1). Classification (NCBI taxonomy): domain Eukaryota; kingdom Metazoa; phylum Chordata; class Mammalia; order Chiroptera; family Mormoopidae; genus Pteronotus; species Pteronotus mesoamericanus. The sequence continues at coordinate 23,210,133 of NW_026555245.1, read as the reverse complement.
TTTCAACCACCCTGTGAAAATGCTATTAGACTTTCTGTTTTACTTATTTTCCTCTTTTTTCTTAAGCTTATATGAGGCTGTAACACTCACATGTGCCTGTGTGCATACACCCACACACACACACCAAACAATAGTCACATAGTCACAATCACTGATTCAGGCTCAAAATAATATATTTATCTTTTTAGCTTCATTCTCATACTTGTCCTGTTCTTGGAGGTGATATATGACTACTTTCCACTATCCCCTTCAACTCCCAAACTTGGTAAATGCATCAATAATGAAGCGTAAGTTGAACAAAGGAGTTCCTTAAATAAATTCTACGATTGTTACTTTTATAGCTTCAACATATTGAAGTTAAGTGCAATACACAGGGGCTTTCCTATGAGTCTCTTCTTCCACCTTTTACAGCAGCAGAAACTTCCTATGCAAGTCCCATGTTCCTTCTTCATTTGACTTCCTCTGTAATATGACTCACTGTGATATGAAAAATGCTTGTTTGGACCTTACTACCTGAAGTTCTGGACCTACTATCAAGATGCCACTGTGTGACAGTGAGTAATTTACTACAGTTTATGGGTCTCAGGGTCTTCATTTCTAAAATGGGGCAAAAAATTCCAGACTAGCTTACAGCAAAGGATGGTGCTAAAAATCTAATGAAACAGCAGATATGAAAATACTCTGAACACTCTAAGGTCTGTACAATAATAAGGCTACCTAGGACCTTTAAACCCTTACTAGGTGTCAGGTATCACACTAAGAAATTGAAATGAAATATCTCATTTAATCTACCCCCCAAAAAAAATGCTATGAGGTAGAAATTACTATGGGCAAGAAAACAGGAGGCCAGAGTAGCCAAGTAGCTGCCCAGGACCACACAACCAGAAAAACGGAATGCAAGTCCATGTTCATTGTACTGAATAGTACTTGTTTCATGAATGACCACTTCAATCCTGCAGAAAATAAAAGAAAAAGGAAAGAAAGGAAAGAGGAAGGAAGGAAGGAAGGAAGGAAGGAAGGAAGGAAGGAAGGAAGGAAGGAAGGAAAAGGAAGAGAGAAAGAGGAAAGAAAGAAAGGAAGGAAGGAAGGAAGGAAGGAAGGAAGGAAGGAAGGAAGGAAGGAAGGAAGGAAGGAAGAAAGAAAGAAAGAAAGAAAGAAAGAAAGAAAGAAAGAAAGAAAGAAAGAAAGAAAGAAAGGAAGAAAGGAAGGAAGAAAGAAAGAAAAGGAGAAAGAAAGAAAGAAAGAAAAAGAGAAAGAGAGAGAGAGAGAGAAAAGGAAGGGGTAAGGCATGTCTCCATTTCTACTGCCTGGTATTTTTCCCGAAGTCAGGCTGGTTCATGGTGAAGTTACAGTGACCCCTGAGCATCAGACATTCTAACGTGGAGCCAGGGTGGTAAACCATTGCCCAACACTGGCAGAACCCTACAAAGAATGAAGCAACCAGCATGCTCAGATCTGGGCTCTGAATGCTCCCTTCTCCAGTGGGTGGCAAGGGAGCAGGGTAGGGTGGGGAAAGAGAGAAGTCACTGAGAATTGATGGAATTCATCGCTGCACTCCAAATGGCAACTTATCCAGCAGATACATTACCAGTTGTGTCTCAGCCATAAAACATAGAGCTCTCATTTCCTCAGCGGCCTTATATACTGAGTGCTTTTCAGCGTTATTAACCTCCATGATCAAAATAGATAGGGAGGCTGAAAACCAGGGAAAACCTCTTTACATCTTCTGAATTACAAAGCCACACAGTGAAAAAGAAGTCAGCTTATGTTCAAGCATTCTTGCTTGAGTCAGACAAACCCAGAGCTTGGACAAATTTGCTTTGTGGACATAATAAATTCAGGAGGGTCACAGATTTAGAGAAACAAATGTGCCATAATTAGACTCGTTGCCAATAGTATAATAGCATGCCTTGTTTGAACAGAGTTCCACATAAACAAGGCTGTCTCAGCTTCTTCTAAGCACATTTCTATGCAAAGCATAGGAAATGTACAGCCAAATATCACCCATTTAAGGTGGCCCAGCATCTATACCCATTCCTACTTAGGTGAATCACAGAATTGGTAGCATACAGGGTTCACTTCTTGTTTGGGAAGTTGGAGAAAGACAGGTTCTCTCTCTCTCCTCCCAGGAGGCTAGTGTGGCAATGTGACTTGTAGTGGTCAATCAGATGCTCCCACCTCATCCTCCCAAATATCTTTAAAATAAGACTGGGAAATCTGTCAGAGATTTCTCATGGTGACTGTGATAGATCAGGGATGTAGAAGCGAGGAAACAGGTGTCTAAGGGGGACACAATGCAGCAGCATGATGAGTGTTCACTTACTGTGGTGCCTGTAGCAGCAGAGAGTCCCCAGCTAGCAAATAGAAGCATCCCCAGCAGGATCATCCCAGAACCATGCCTCAGCCATGTCCTGCCTCCTTGCTTACTACCTGAACTTGTTGTTCAGCCTTCCTAGATTCCATGAGCTACCCCAATGGCCTTCCAAGAGATTCCTCTTTTTCCTAATTTAACCAGAATAGGCTTTGGTTATTTCCAACCAAGAACTCTATTAATGTAGGGTAACATAAGGGTCTGTAATTGCTGCTCCTTTAGTTATTGGCTACCTAGAAGTTACCCACATGGTCCTACACCCTACAGATGTTTATAATATGTCAATGTCTAAATACAAACTCTTCTCCAGCTCCTGATCCCTCACATGAAAAATCCAACTCTGCAGATTTCCTTCTGTATCTTCTCTACCTGTGTGATAATTCTGAATACAGTACATACAAGAGTTGAGTCACTTCAAGTTATCATTAAAGGAGTAAGAGTTAACTTCCTAATCTGAAGAATAGGAAAACAGTGCACAGCCTCACGCAGAGATCATAATACGGGCTACGTTAAGTGGCATGAAACAAGCTGTTGAAGTATCAAATTTAGTATTCCATTTTCAACTTACAGATAACCCTATATTCCTATATCTGTCCTATTTGGTCTTCAGATGCAGTAGTCAAGTGCACCACATCCAAAATTATCTCTAAGCATTTTTGTCTGACACCTTTTCTGCGGGTGGGGTAATAAAGTGTTTTAATCTAAAAGATCTTTTCTTGGTAACCGAATTGAGGATGGGATAGGAAAAAGAATACAACCCTTATTCATTGGCCTTCTGCTGTAGTATATAAGTATGTCAAGCTGTCTTTCAGATTAGGAGTCCACAGAGAAGGTTATCACAGATCAGCCAAGGAGCTAATGTAAATGTCACCAAAGGAGTCATACAGAGAGTCATATACAGACGAGTCACAGTAATTTTCACCATAAGAGCCATCTATTTCATGTCCACAGTCCCTGATGACTTTTCACCCCCAGAGTATTTACTGTCTCTACTCATCATCCACATGTAACAAATGGCTTCTCACTTGAAAGAAAATGTGGGGCAGTTGAAGAGATGTGGTTTGGATGGAGTTTGGAAAGAGATAGACCTAGTGCTATTATCTCTATGACCTTAGGCAAATTCCTCAACCTCTCTAAGTCTTAGTTTCTTCTTATATAAATTATATAAATATATATATTTATATATAATGCCTAGTACAGTACTTGGCATATATAGTTAGTAAGAACAGTTGACCTCACCCAGAGAAGAGGCTTGAGGAATATCAACATGTATTCACTTATTCAAGACTTGATGTCTGTTCATCAAGAGCAAGGCTATATATAAACAAAGATAAATAAAACCCAGAATCTGACCTCAGAGAGAAGTTGATGATTAAAACATTGGCTAGGCTTTATAACCATCAGAAATATATCTGATACAAGTCCCACTTTTCCCCGTATCAGAAAAAAATTTCTCTCCCCCCTACAAAAAAAAACACTCAAATCTCTTTCTTAAGAATCTAATAATGGTACTTTTTCTAATTGCTCTACAAGATTCAACCCACTAATCAATCCTCTTCTTTATAATACCTCTCCTTAAATATCCCCACCCCATCCCTGGGAAGTAGTACATTAGTAAATGGTCAACAATTGGCTCTCTGTGGAGGAAAATCTCTAATTTAAAGTGTTTGTCAATTTATTTAGTGTAAAACTCCCACCATGGCTGATTTTAAACTACTAACATGACATCACTGAACACATAGTTGGGAAGAGATATGCATAGTCAGCTCTCATAAGCTGATACAAGCTGACAGCTACACACCACTGTAAAATTAACCATTCTTTTCATTGCGTCCCACTATACTTACCACTGCTTTTTCTAGAATAGTCATTTGGTTGTATGTCTGTCCTGCCTGCCTCCAATAAACCGCAAGGTCCTTGATGGAAGAAACCTTACCAATATTTTGTACAGCTCCAGCATTAGGCACATTGCCTGGCCCAGAGTAGGTCCGCAGTGAATGCCTTCTGAATGAGTGACATCACAGGAAACTTCCCACCTTCTTTGGCACTGCTGCCTTCATACAGAGAGAATGAACTGGGCTTACTAAATTCATGAGGTTTGTTCTCAGGATCTTTTCTATTTCTTTTTCTTTCCCATTATGAAGCACAACAAGGAGGGCTCTAGCAGCAGTTACACCTCAGAACAAATTAACTGTCTTGTTTCCACAAGCACGCCATGCCTTACCTCTCTCTGGGAAAATTAATTAAGATAATTTCAGTGGCAGCAAGCAGAAGAAAAAATTTGGTGGGAGCAACTTAAATTGTATGCATGTAGAAATGGCCATATAGAAATCCCTCTTATGAAAATGACATTTCAGTATTTGCTAATACTCTCAAAATCTCAAAAACTTGTGACATTTTGAAATCCACAGTATTTTAACCTAAACTAAGGCAAACTGACCGTTCACTAAATTTATCTGTCTATCCTAAAATGCACAAATCCAGGGAGCCATCAGTTCAACCTACTCTGTTTTTAAAGGCTTAGTGCCTACCATTCAAGGGATCTTGAAACTCTTGTTTTAATCATTTCAGCCTAAAAACAAAAGTGTTTTCAAACATCTCTCATTTTATATAAGAGCTGTGTCCCTGGCAAATGATATAAAAGTAAAATCATATATTAAGAATGCTAAGAGAGATCATTTTTAAAGGAACATTGGCAATAATAATAAAGATGATTAACATTCTGCTTACTACATGCTAGTCACTAGGCAAACTGCTTTATGTAAGTTTATTTCACTACAACCTTCCACAGACCAACAAAACCATTGATGTAAACACTTGTTCCTTAAATTCTTCTATAACTTTGAGTTTGTTTTATTTTGGATTTTCCTAAAGTAATGCTGCCACTTCAGAGTTTCAGAGCAGGCAGACTGAGAGCACGCAAGCCTTTGTGTATTTATGGAGGATACACTGTGTACTCCACTCTTCAACTAGCAAAGCCAGGCCAAGCCCTAGGAAGCACTAATTTAAGGCATGATGTAAAATAATATCCATATGAATGGATTATCTCATATTCAATCACATTTGTTTCAGTATTTATTTAATTAAAAGCACAACTATATTTATAATGGCAGCCTGTGCCTTCCAAGATCCATAGCCTCATTTCCTTCTGGAAGCACTCACTGAAGAGAAGCTGTAAGTACTTCTCTTCATAGCCAAAAATATCCTATTTTCATTAGATGTACCTGAGCACATAGACATTCACCATAGCCTTATTGATAATTGCACCTGATTAACCACAAACTGCAATAGAAAGCAGATTGAATGCTTTTTATTAATTAACATAGTCAAGTCAAGGAAAACAGCCTACAAGAGGAATGGTTGGTATAAAAATAATTGACTCATTAATCTTAACCATATGAACACGTTCACATTAGCAAGGTCAGTCGCCAGAAAGGATTCAAACTGGAATAGCACGTTCACGCAAGTATGATTTTGTAGTTATTTCATTTGGACTAGTGTGGAATTCCTTAGAACAATGAAGGTTTGCAGAAGGACATACTCACAGAAGGCAAAAGTTTTCTAATGGCGATCTTTGCTTCACTTTTTCAAGGCGGCAGGGCACTGGGGGAAAGCCACGTTCCAATATTTATTCCAGCAGAAAGGGAGTATTTCCACCCCAAAAGCAATCCCATGGGCACATGCTTCCCTATGCTATGATCCTGTGGATATCACCACCAGGCACACCTCCACAACAGCAGAAGTATGCATGCCAGGGGCTGTGAGCCAGACAGACATTGCATCCTGGGGACTATAACCAGTTGGGAAGAGGATTTGGGTACGGGAGCACTTAAGCCTGGGAAGCAGTCATTTAAAATAATAACCAAAGGAAGTACTTCTTCACACAGCAGGTGGTAAACATGTGGAACTTGTTACTCTCCAAGAGCTGAACAAGCCAAGAAATGTAAATAGGTTCAAGAAGGGTTTGGAAAAATTGCAGATGCCCAATCTCTTACCGGTTGTCGAAGAGGTTTGAGGAGTTTGGATATGTTCCCAACTTTTGATGTTGCAGAGGCAGCTGCCACACTCCTTTACAAAACATCCCTGGCTCCAGCCCTGTTCAAATGAAATATACAGTGGAATGAACCATTAAATTGACCCAATATGGCATATCTTTTGCTCTTGTATTCTTAAAGGTAGCCTTCAAAGGAACCCATCAACAGAGGTGTCAAAGAATCTGCTGCTCTGACTTCTTAAAAGCTATGTGATTTCAGAAAAGTCTTGCAACCTCCATGGACTCATCTGTGAAATGAGTTTGATTACATCTCTCCTCCATACTTCATAGTATTATGAGAATTGAGTGAAATAATGCTTTCTAAACTGTAAAGTGCTCTGTGCACATGGGAGGGTGGCATTTTTTATAATCCACATAATCCTGGATGCCCCACAGGCAAATCCTAGGAGTGCCACACCCAATGGAAATAAAATCAGTTCTGAAAACGCTTAGCCAATTATGACACAACGTCTGAAGGATTCTCTTTTTCTCTCATGGACCCACACAATCTATTCATCATCGCAGCTGCTCCAAATCTGCTGTCTCCGTCCACACCAAGTTCTAGACTGCCCCTCTCCACAACTGTCTTTTCAAGCTTTACTTGGAAACCCAGTTAAGTTTCTTTTCCCATCACCCATTATCTCCTATTAACAAAGCAAAGTCCAGGATGTGAACAAATTAACCAAAGGGTGCCAAAATTATATTTCTATACTCATAGGGTTTTGGGTTTTGTTTTTTGTTTTGTTTTTTTGTTTTGTTTTGTTTTGGTTTTGTTTCTGTTTTGTTTTGTTTTGCCTCTCACAATTATTTCTAGCCCTGGAATGCAGTGAAATGGCATATAATAAATTTTCACTGTTTTATAGGAGAGGTGTGACAGAAGCCAAACATCCCAATTCAGTAAATGCTCCCTCAAGCCCCTGCTGTTCTGTAGAGACTACAGTGCTGGCAAATGTCAGGGAAATCCATGTCACCTTATAAAGGCCTCTGTCCCTGGGAAGCACCATAGCCAACACTCCTTGATGTCACTCTTACAACTGTGCTCCCATAATGACTCACGTGTGTGAAGTTGCTTATCCAACAATTCTCTAACTTTCCTCTGATCCCAATACAGTAACTATTCTAATTCAGTGGCCCTGGACTACAGAGAATCAGTGTTTGAGTGTTATACCCACTGTATAAAAGCTGTGAGAACTTGGACAAGTCACTTATCTTCTGTGGGCTATTATTTTCATTCTATTAACAGAGATTAAAAATATGCATATGTCCCCCTAGGATTAAATGACATAAAGTAACGTAAGCAGCGGTCCCCAACGATTTTGGCAGCAGGGACCAGTTACATGGAAGACAATTTTTCCACGGATGGAGCAGGGTAGAGGGGTGGTTTTGGGATGATTCAGGTGGACTGCGTTCAAGGTTACCTCCTGCTGTGCAGCCTGATTCCTAACAGGCCCAGACCAGTACTGGTCCACAGCCCGGAGGTTGGGGTCTCCTGATGTAAAGCACATACATGTTAGGCCTGGTACAGAGTAAGTACACAATAAATGACAAATGCAATGGTCACAGATCCTCTGAGGTTCCCCACAGATCTATATGGTGCCACAAAATGCAAACACCAGCTGCTATAACTTGTACAATGTCATCCCCTGTGATATGGGCGATGACTACCCAGGGAACAACCAAATAGTTGACTCATTCTCCTAGCGTTCCACCTCAGCTGGCTGTTTAAGATACTGGAAAACTGTTTCTGCTCCAGAGGAGACCATATCCTAATCTTCCCCTAGAGTCACTGGGGCAGGTGGCGTTTGTCTTGTCTTCCACAAACTGTTGTTCTCTTCAAGGATCATTGCTTGTCTAAGCCACACATTATTTCTTAATATTCTGGCATGGACTCCCTCTGATTATTACAGACTTCCATGTAAGCAGATCACTCTGGATCTATTAAATACTGTATTTGCTTAACAACCAAATAGTCGCTGTATAAACATGCTGTGAAAAGGGATATTTCCAATGAGCTGTGTTAGAGGTCAGTGTGGAGAGCGTCTCATTAGTCTGTGAGAAGCTCATGGCTCTCTCACCACGTGCCTCACATTCCAGGGAGAGTGGAAAGATGTCAGCACACATACCCACAAGGGGACCCTTTTACCCAAACAACACAACCCTTAGGTCTCTCAGAAACTAAAATGTTCTCCTTTATTGTCTGTATAACTCAAAAATGATCACTTACTATTCTCCAAGAAAAAAATAATTATTCCCATTGTAGCTAGTATTGTAAAATCGCCCATGAAACCAAAGGCCATTTTTGTTTCGGGGGCAATCAGATGACATGTAAGAAAACAGCAGGAGTGAGTGGGGATTAATTTCAGTATCTCACAGCCACTTATATTGATTTTTCCCAAGTTTGTACAAAATAAAAGATTTCCCAGCTGAGCTGAGATCAAAAGTGGCACATTTAACAGGATCTTGAGAATCCAGAAGGCCATCTTGTTTAAATACCTTTAAGAATCTACAGTATGATTTTTTAAATCTGTGTCTACAAAAGGGCAGTTCCGTTTTGAGAAGTTGGATTGTCAAAGAAGACACTGAGAGTGCTGCCAAGATAACAATGAGGACAGTTTAAATTATTTCTCTTATCTTCACACCTGCTGCTAGAACATCAGAAAACCCCATGACCCACTGATCAAGAAATAGCACCAACATCAAAGGATCACAAGGGAAATGGCAACAAGGATAGGACTGGCCCAAGTCCTTTGATTTCCCCAAACATTCAGTGAGTCCACACAGTATAGAAGATACTGTATTAGGCACTTGGAGGCAGAAGAATACAAAGGTAAAGGAGGCATTAAGACTGCACCAAAGGAGCTCGACGGAGGGAAGACAGTAATCAGGTAGGGAAAAACTGAGATCCACACTGCAGAAGAGCAGACTTGTTAACATAGTTGTTAACAGGGGTATAAAAAAACCTTGGCGTACTAGTAGAAAACTTTTGAAAGGGATGAAATTAAAGTTGGGTTTTGAAGGAAAATTTGGAAGAAAAGGGAAATGGCAGAGGTGATTCTGTAGTTTCTATGTTTGTTGCCTGGGTAAATAATGATGCCATAAACCCAGATAAAGCAGAAGAAGGGAGCAAGTTTGAGAGGCAAATAAGTTCACCCTGAGATGACTATGAGGTCTCTCACTTCATCCACATAGTGATATCCAAAGAATATTTGGGAATTCAGGTCCTGATCTTGAGAAACCTGGTTGGCATTCTTTCTTAGTTGCTCTACTGTGTGTAAAGACCAGCAATAAAGCATACAAAATTATTGACTGGGCCCACCTTCCACATAAGGCAGGTGACTTGGGCAATTTTACTTCTTGTATGTCAGTCGTAGAGCCATAGCCTTCAGCCACTATCCTCTGATGCTGTTATGGAACTTGAGGGAATTTCACATAAAAGACCATGGCTATGTTTTCAGAGTTGTGGCAAAAAAAACTGTCAGGATAATTTCTATCTTGTGTTGGTTTCTCTAATAGACCTGTAAAACACTGAGGAGGTAACCCCTCCCCCTCTTCCTAAAAGGTTGGCCTGCTCTGAATCTGTGTTCTAAGTCTGGGCACAGCAGGGAGCTTTTGTCATAACTTTAGTGAAGACAGTCACTTTGCAGGCTCCTTAGTAACCTATTTTTATAAAACACACTCAGTAGTCTAGCAAGGGCTTGAATTTTACAGCAGCAGCTTTGTGGAATAAAATCAATGAAGGCCTCTTCCAGGACTGAAGACCCTCCAGGAGCCACAGCAATGCCTGCGGGGCTTCTATGGATCCAGTGAAAGATGAGAAGAGCTTCCAAGAAGTACTAACCTTAACAGGTGAGCATAAGAAAGACATGAACCTATCCTGTACATTATGAAGTGCTATTCCAATGGAAAGTATTAATACCACTCAAAGACTCAATGTCATCTCCCCATAGAAACTGCTGTCAGGAAAGCTACTTATTTCACACATTCACACAAGGTACACAGAAACTAATCTATAGTTCCTCAGGTTTTGCATATGAAGGGAATTTCTGGCATGAATAAGCATGTGAAAACAAGTGGGTAATGCATGTGTGTGCACACATATCTAAGAATGTGTAAGGACAGTTGGTGATCCACCTTGACTGAGAGCACAATATGGCTACACATGAAGTTAAATGGAGGGCCTCCCAGGCAGGAAAATAAGCAGAGCATGTTGTGTCCAAGTCACCACACGAGCACTGTTTTTATTCCACAATGATACAACACATACAAATAGACATAACTTGAACAACAGCAACTACTATTATATATCTCATATATGTGTATATATAATATATATATTCATGTATTATATAAATTATAAAATTATAGAATATAATAATTTTTTTCCATTTTGTCTCAAGTCTTCTGGTAAGGGTCCTGAAACTCTTGTTCTAAATCCACTTGCCACGTGATTGTAAGTGGGCAATAGGTAATGTGGGGGGTAAATGTGTGAGAGTGTGTGTGTGTGTGTGTGTGTGTGTGTGTGTGTGTGAGAAAGGGATTGGGATTTTTGTTCTGTATTTGCCTAATAGCTGTTATGTCTCACATTCTTCATTTTTGCCTTGCAGAAACTATGTGCTTTCTAGGTGGAACCCCCGGTTTTGAAGTCCTTATGTCCTGGTAGTCATAGTTTCATAGGGAGATTGATGCAGGGGGCCTTCTCTAGTTATGGGCTTCCTGCAAGGCACATAGGATACTAAAGGCAAGATGAGGAATGTGAAACATAACAGACATTAGGGAAGTATAGAACACCGATATCTCTATCCATATCCCTCTCTCTCAACACACACACACACACACACACACACACACACATTTATTTCCCTATCCAACCCCCTGCCCACTTATAATTCAATGGCAAGTGGATTCAGGACAAGAATTCCAGGGCTCTTATCAGAAGACCTGAGACAGAATGGGAAAAGTAGGCCACCCTGCTGCTTCTAGCAATCCCCAAGGAACTCCGTGCCTTTCAACAGCAAGCGCCTGCTTCTATTTCTAACTCTTCCTTTAGGATGCCCCTCAGGGCTTGGCTGCTCTGTTCCAAGAGTACACAACTCAGGGCGTTCTGGCAACTTGCTCCTGCTTCTATATTAGACTTAGCATTTATGTATTGATACACTTTCTCCCAAATTCATTTCCCTTCCTGAGGAGGTCTGACACTCGCAGCCAGAAAAATCTGCCACCCTGTTTGCCCCTCCCTGCCAAAGCCCATCCATTCAATATTTATAATGAAAAAATAAATGATCAAAAAAATTGCAAAATTTACAAAATTTAGAGTGAATTACGTATCCATAAAAAGAAAAAGTCATTAACCTTTCATACTCACCTCATCTTGAGTTTGAGAAGGCTCTTACAGAATTCAAGGGCTTACAATAAAGCCAAACAGTAGTTCCTACCCCTCTGAAGGACAGGCATCCCACTTTAAGAACCGAATAAGAGACACCTCTTGGCTGAAGAGGGATTATTTACTTTCATTCAGGGAACATCTGATCTTATATGTTAATCTGCACTTAAGGCTTTTTTTTAAATATAACTGTATACCAGTGAACATTCTAGTCCATCAACAAACTATGCAGGGATAGGAGGTGGCGGATTGCTAAGCTTAGTTCAGAGTTGTGAGGCTAAACAGGCAAAATGGCTGATGGAGCAGACCCTGGCCGAGAAAAGGAAGCCCTAGGTAGGAAGGAAGGAAAACCCCGTGCATGAAAACTGAAAGCCCTCCTTCCTACACACTGTCTAAGCAAACAGCCACACCTGGAACCTCAGACATCTTTCAAGGGGCCAAACAGCTGATTTCAAACTTAAACCTTCACCAAATCAACATTCCTGGAGAAAGACATCAAGACCACAGAGCATCAAGAAGACAGAGCAATCTATCTTTCCTTTCTTCCTTCCTTCCCCCACCTTTTTTTTTTTAATTAAGTACTTGTATATCCCTGATTTCATGAATGGTCTGTATTGGCTTCTAAGGGAAAAACAAACCCACTTGGAGCATATATAGAACTATTAAAATAAGAATAAAAAGAACAAAAGATGTTGGGAGGCACCATCACTGCAACAGAAAATCTAGGCTAAGTATATTTATCACAACTAACCTATATTCTAGCTTTGAACTACTCTACAGACATAAGGAATCATAAAACACTATTAACTAATATAAATAAAGCATAACCTGCATGACAAGAAACACAAGTTTAAAGTTGAGAAAAAATGTTAATTGGAGATATATTGTATTCAAGAAACTAACAGTTATTGAACATGACTATATGCCAGACATCTTATCACTTAAGACTCACAGTAAACCTACAATATGGTCATTATTGTGTCCCTTTTACAGAGGAAGAAACAGACTCTGAGAAGTGGAGAGAGCTGGACATTAGGTAACTTCATGGACAATTTATTCAATGACAACCTGATGGTGCCACAAAATTGTTCTTCATTTTATCAAAGACCTGAAAGAAGCAAAGTCACCAACAGTACCCTGTCCTTCAAGAAGCAGCCAATATCACAAATAAGTAGAACTTTGCCAGGTGTTAAAAAGTCAAGCTGGAATCAGGCAACTATTTGGTCTCTGTCCATGAGTGAATATCACAGAACCAACTTCAGATCTGGCACTTTACTAATTTTACTGTTGCTTAATCTTATATCCAGGAACAAAGTCTATGAGGCTAGGGCAGGAGGCAAAGTCTGTGAACTGCCTAGGATCATGTCTTAAACTTTGCTTTTCAAAGGGATAGGGGACAACTGTCAAGTTTCAATCTGCCATGTGCCAAGCTCCCTGGGACTTCCAGTAAAAATGAAACAATGATTTCTCAGGCTTCTGAAGGTAGTTGAGAATAGAGAGCTGGGTTGAATGTGATCAGATTTGAGAGATCATGTATTTTGCTACCATAAGTCTGCTTCACATGAGAATTCATTGGGTTCTCATGGCAATCCTGGGACATACATACTATGATGGTTTTCAATACCATCTGGTGGGTCACAAAACAGAAGCCATGAGTGGCTGAAATTTTGTCCATGAACTGGTATAATCATGACAAAACGTGGATCTCCTGGTGCTAAGCCCATGCTTTTGCCCTATACCCTACTCTCCCTCCCAGTAAGAAATACCCTCTTATGTGATGCAGAACAACATCCTACTTAAACTGATTATGTGTCTGAAGAGCTATATGCCTGCCTGATAATAATTTGCCTTCCCTTCCATCTTCTTTGAGCAATAATTTACAGGCCTCAGAAAGCTGACTTACATAACTGAGCAATGAAAAATCCTGCAATAAATTTTACACTTTTGCCATGCTTCCTGCATTCCCGCTATTGTCTGGTTCTGATTTTCTACATCCTGTTCCAAAACTGGGACTCATTCAAAACCAGGCACCTTTTTCATAGGTTCCACCCAGCTCCCCATTCTTAACCACCTTCAAAGATCTGAGAAATCATTGTTCCATTCTTGCTAGGAGTCCCATGGAGCCCGGGAGAGATTGAAACTTGACAGCCGCCCCCTCCCAATCCTCAGAAAGGCAAAATTTAGGACAGGATCCCAGAGAGTTTACAGACTTTGCTTCCTGCCCTAGCTTCATAGATTCTGCTCCCGGATATAAGATTAAGCAACGGCTGAAATTCCAGAGTTCTGAAAATATACTGTCAGCTGAGATGACAGAAAACAGATGCATGAAGCTTAGTTTCTTATGGTGTCTGGTGGAAGAGCTAAAGATTTTAACAAGGGCTGGGAGTGGGAAGTAGGAGTGGGAGAAATCAGGTAATGGCCATGAACTATCTGTCTTAAAATCTTGGTTTGGAAGCAATAGTTAGAGAATCGTGGTGATATCAAATTCCTTTGTCCTGTTTTAAAAAACAGTAAAAGTTAAAAAGCTAAGAAAAAGGGTATACAGAATATCATTTCCCATTAGCACCAAGCAGACTGCACTGTTGTGCTTACAACTGGCTTGAAATTGCAAAAATTTTACCCTATTATGACTGTTCTAAAGAGACACAAGGGAATTTGGGTACAAGTGCTAAAGTTGTCTGTCTAATAGGGTAATAGAAAAAGTGTAATATTTATTTTTAAAATGTAAATTCACCTATGCCTTTTCCATGCAAGGGTATCATAACAGTTTTAGTGACAATAACAACTCAAGAGTCATGGAGTCCTGATTCTACCTGTTACTACGGAACCATGGTCCTCCAAGAAATAATTCCTTATTATCTCATCTATTTCTGGGAATCCCCAGGAAAGGCCTTACATGTGCTCACAATTCAGTCTACCCCACAACCTCTATCACCTCAGCCACCACACCAGAGCCCTCAAAGTGCCACGCCTGAAGGAACCGATGACGCTTACTTACCCTTCTGCTATGTGAGACCCACTCAGAGGGGCCAGAAAGCAGCAATGCTTCCACCCTTCTGCTTTCTGGTTTTTTAAGTTGGATAATTTGGTCATATTTTACCCACATCCCTGTATCTCCGTAGAACCAGAAATGAATTCCTGAGATTGGGCCACAAAGAGAGAGATTTGAGTACAGCCTTCAGACTATACCCAGAATGCCCCTTTTCTCTGACAACCAATGCTTAATTACCACAAAGCCAAGTTCATCATGCCAGTACCCTTTTCCCAAGAGGTTCCTCAGTACCTTGGAAAAAACAGACTTCTAGCAAAGCTGCTACAACTCATGAGATATTTATTCACTCAACAAATGCTTACTGAGTGCCTACTATGCACCAAATATAACCAAATTTCAGTGTTCTAATACATCAGTTCTCTTTAGACCCTATGCAAGTCCTAGGTATATTCTCTCCTTCCGAAAACATATAAGCCTGCCAGCAGTCACTGGTAACCACGAAGATGTATTTCCTACTGTATCACTATCTGAATGCATGTAACATTAATCATTCTACACTCAAATATTTCTTTTCTAAAGAAGTACCCAGCCCTGGCTGGGTTGCTCTATTAGTTGGAGCATCATCCTCTACATCAAAAAGCTTGCAGTTTCAATCCCCATTCAGGACACATTACTAAGATTGCGGGCTCAATCCCTGGTCTAGCGCATATGGGAGGCAACTGATCAATGTTTCTCTCTCTCTCCTCTCCCTCCCTCCCCCTCTCTCTCTCTCTCTCTCTCCCCATCTCTCTCTCTCTTTTCTCTCTCCCTCCCTCCAAACCACCCTCCCTGTCCCTCCCTTTCTGTCTTTCTAAAATCAATACATATCCTCGGGTGAAGATTTTAAAAAGGAAAAAGAGGTACCCAGAAGCCCAGAGCCACAGCTATACTCTAGCTGCTATTGGCTTTGGGAGGAAATAAAACCATCCTGCCAACAAGACTCTTCCATATCAATAAAGAAGAAAGAGTAGGCATTATTATTAAAGTACATGTGTAGACAGCACCAAAGTGACTACAAAGTCTAGATAGAATTTCACATAAATGTATACAGTGAAGTGGAAGAAAAAACAATGACAATTTATTTTATCTACTTGAGAGATAAATGGGTATACATTGTAATTGTCTCCTGTATACCTTGGGAAGGAAAATTTCTGAGGTACATACATATTTACTGTTCCAAGAGTTAAAAGACCCATGAACTTGCACTGCAAAATCGGAAAGTTGGGTCTCTTATTGAGTCTATTATTTTTTTCAAGGAGGCACCCTAAGAAAGGGAAGGGGACAGATAGTCACCTGTCTCCTCAAAGAAAATTTCGTCATTTTACCCTTACAAGGCTTGGGGGTCTAGGCTATAAAAAGTGCCAACATTACTGAGTTGGAAATCCCTGGGTTTGTATTGATGTTGGTGTAGTTCTGTTCAGGATATCTCACTCAGGATATTTGTAGAAATACTCACAGGTATTTCACTTTCCACAGAAGAGAACATTTGCATTCAACACTCATTTCATCTACAAGTCATTCACCATCATCAAACAAAGAGCAAACCCACAATGGTAAATGATGGTTGGAGAAAGAATTAAGGGATATGAGCCTTAACAAGCCTATAAAGACAAGGGATGACCATAAAAAAAATGACTTAGAAAAATATCAAATACAGATTTTGTTGGTTTTATAAGCATATCAAAAATCAATGTTCTATTTCATGCATGTATGTTTGTATGTACATGTGGCACATGCATATATCTCTATTTTTTTGCTATGCAAGAATGAAAAAGAATGGATTGTATGTAATTTGGTCTCAGTTTTCCTCTGGTCACTTTTCTCTTCTCTTAAATGTATTTGTAAAACCCAAATTAGAATCTGCTTGAAAACAACTTCTTTTTCATGTCTTTGTGGAGCCTGAGAGGATCCACAGCCAGGGTGTGGAGCCATAGCGGTTGCTCAGCTCTGAACAACAGCTCAGGTGCTGCCTTTTGAGGGAGAGGCTGGCCCCTGGGAAAGCCGAATTTCCCATGAAGCACCCTGAATTAGCACTGCAACCTGTAGCAAGGCCAAGTCACAACATCTGCACAAATGTGTCAGTGGAGAGTATTCGGTTTTGCTTTGACTTTTGTTTTTGCCTTCTACTGGAAATAACACTTCAGTAAATTTCAACCCTCATTTTGACTCTTCCATTAAAATCTAGCTTGATAGGAAGTCCACCCTGGCCACTACCCAAGTGAATAAGCACCTCAGCTCAGACACCCCTGGAACTAGATAGACCATCTCAGCACATTCTGAGTTGACTTTTCTTTGTTTTCAAAAGACAAGCCCTTTAGTTCCAGCTACAAGAATTATCAGCTAAATACAAGCTGTGCTGGCTGATGAGCATGGCTCTGTTGAGTCCCCTCTCACCTCAGGTAATACTGGCTGAGCCCAGAGTCACCGGGTGACTTTTCCCCCTGTGCTGAAGGAAAAGCCAGAGGGAGGTTTCTATATCAAAAACATTTGTTGAAATATCTTTTTAAAAAAAATTCAGGCATTGAATTCTTTTTAGCAAATAAATTCTAATATCTAGCAAAACATTCTCCTCACTTTCTTTTAGCACATTTCCCGGTTAGAAATCAGAGCAGAGGGATTTGCAGCAGGCAGGCCACACCAGGGTCATTTCTAAGCATTAGCGTTTGCCTACTGAGGCATACTGTGGGTGGGAGCTCTGAGCAGAGGAAAATTCTCCAACAAATGGAAATTGCGCAAATTCAAACTCACACCTAAAAATAATTCATCTAAATCAGTCAATGATCATTTTAATTTTTCTAACATTTATTTTTCTGTTCAAAGAGGACATGATTGTCTGTGACTATATCTGGATCCTGGAATTTATGACAGGCATTTTTCATACTTTCCTAGGTTTTCATGAAAATAATGCATATATTTTTGTGTGTGTGTGCAGAGTGTTTTCTTTTAATTTGGGGTGTTGAGGGGTATTTCATGTATTTGTTTTTACTCTAAGTTTGCCTAGCCTTCGCAAAGCTCGCTACCCCAAGCCGTCTTTCAGTCTGCAAGAGGTTTCAGGAGTCACCTGAGCCAGCCAGATTTTCAGTGCAACCGATTGTAGCACACACATTAACTTTATTGCCTGGTCTGACTGTAATTTAAGAGAGAGCTCAAATCTGTTGAATCAGACACCCAGGGGCAACTAAGAAAGGAAGAGGCTCACCAGGTTTATTGCGCTTGCTGAAAAGAGGGCAGAATGACTGAGCGCAGCCAGGATACACCAAGGGCAACGCTGTTATATGAGGTTCGGCAATTTAATTTGTCTTTGTATTTTATGAGTTGCAGGCAGAGATGTATTTGCAGGGAAATACATGGGCATTTTTGAAAACGATTAATTAAGCATGCAATTTATATGAAAACAATTTACTGCAGGACATTATCAGGGCGCCCAAAATGCACATGCAATTTCCTTGCCTTCTAATTTGTGGACATAATTTATTTTGATTGTGCAATTAGGAAAGGAGACCTTTATTAATTTCAGTGGAAGTCTAAAGAACCAAGACAAATTTAGCAGTGAAAGAGTCTGCTTTAATGGAAAAGAGGAAGGCGTGGCCTTGGGCTCTTGCCTTGTGGATAAGCTGGCTGAAGCTGAAGCCATGGAGTTACATCTATTTCTGCTTTAGACATTCTTCGACAGGTCACTTAACCACTCTGAGCTTAAACTTTTTCTTCTATAAAACGGAACTGATAAAACCCTCCTCCTGGATCGGGCATTTAATGACAGGTTTGGAGGTCCTGTCACAGTGCCATTCGCCCCTCGGTAATGGCAGGCCGTCCCATACCTGGCCTCTCTGTGGAGTCTCACCCTTCCCTGGACCACCCCTTCAAAGTGAATGCAATGTCATGGCCTGCAGCGGATCCACCTCAGTACCCTCACCAGCTGACGAGGCCCAGGGCCACCAAGAATGATGAAGGCAGACAATGGCCTGAAGCAGATTTTGGTTTTATGAGAAGCAAACTGCCAGTGTGAAAATGGCACCCATGACCTCATTAGCCCAATATTATAACACATCAATAAATTATTCCAAATCATCAAAATTCCTAGCTATTTTCAAATCATAAAGCCCCCAAAGGAGAAGGTTTTTGTAATGGTTTTTTTTAGGAGTTGGGGAAAACTATCAAATCATCATCAGAAGAGTCCTTTGGAGGCCGTCTGGTGGCATAAATAAGGCCCTCATTGGCCTCTGGCCCCACTCTTTCCCACCATTGAACATAGAAGAGGGGAAAGGAATGAAAGAAATAAACATTATTTAGGTATCGTGCTAGACTCCCTTCCTATGTTATGTCACACCAGGGCCATAACGGCCCCATAAAATAGCTGTTTATTCCTGATTTTGCAAATGTGACTCAAAAAGGTTAAGTGGGGCTCATAAACATTAACTGCAATGGAGGGGGCCACTTCGAGTGGTATCAGGGACCGTAGTCCTGAGCAAGCGGGGCCCGGGAGAGGACCCATAAGACTTGGCTGGGACACTGGTAATGCAGTTGATAGGCAGGACCCAATAATAACTCCGAGGGCCCCCAGGGGAAATCAGGCCTAGAAGTAAATTACACTCCTTAAGGCATGCTTTGTTTCTCCCTCAAGCTCTGTTAATATCAGACCACATAGCCAGCTCAAGGTTGGGAAAGAAATTTCTAAAATTCCTGGACCCTGACCCAAATCCCATCTGGTACCATAATGTTTGCTCATCTCGGACCCAAGCAACGTGGTCTGTTCCTGCCATTGTCTTCTTTAAACATCACCTAGTCTCTGTAAGCTTAAATTACTGATGTAATTAGATTACCTACATATTCCTGCTACCTATCCCCTGCTTGTAACCCTCTCAATAGAAGCCATTGAGCACAGGGACTTGGGGCATTCTCCTTGAGAGAGAATCGCCTTCCCCTTTCCTTGACAGGCAAACAGTGTCTGGAACGACTCTTTCTTCCATCTGTGGCAAATCACGGGATTTCGCAGGCTGGAGTCCCCCATAGTGTAATACAGTTCCTACAGAGTCTATGTTCTTTCCACTGGACCACTGTTGGTTCCCCTAGGAATGCAGAGAGGGTTTCACTCTCGTGAGTCTTCCTTCTGGCAGTTGAGCCTTAAAAAGACATTTTATAACCACTTTCTGAATTCCAAGTGGCACTTAGCCTCTGTGTGCTGAAAATCACCACTTTCACTGTTTTGTATTAGTCTTCAATCTTTCCTTGGTTTTTGATAAAATACCACCTTCAATTTCAATAGCACTTGATTGTTTCCTAAGTATATTCATAAAAGTCATTTATGTATACAAGGTCTGTCTAGAAAAAGCCCAGCTACTGTTAATATAACGAAAATGATTTGTGTGACATCAGTGTAACCTGGCAGCCAAGGAGAGTGGACAGGAATGCGTATGCATGAACAATGATGATTTCACTGTACTAGTCAGTGGGGGTGGTAGATGTCATTCAGTGAGTATGCGTACTGTGCGTCCATTGCATTCAAAATGACTGAGCGAATAGAACAATGAATCTGCATCCAATTTTGTGTTAAGCTTGAACATTCCTCAGTGGAAACTATTCAGATGATTCAGAAGGCCACAGCTATGGGCAACTGGTGATTGGCAGCTTCATCACAACAACATGCCTGCTCATGCATCATATCTTGTGCAGAGTTTTTGGGCAAAACATGAAATCACCCAGATGACTCAACATCCTACAGCCCAGATTTGGGGCCCTGTGATCTCTGGCTTTTCCCAAAACTAAAATCACCTTTGAAAGGGAAGAGATTTCAGACTGTCGATAAGTTTCAGGAAAATACAAGGGGGCAGCTGATGGAGACTGGGAGAACTGTGTGAGGTCCCAAGGTGCCTACTTTCAAGGGGGCTGAGGTGTCATTGTCCTAAGTACAATGTTTCTTCTACCTTGTATCTTCTTTGATAAATGTCCCTATTTTTCATATGACATGGATCCTTTCTAGACAGACCTCATTTTACCTGGACTTTACCAGAGTAGGCTCATAACATAACATTACATTTTTCCTTCATATACAAATTAAAGTGCCATGGAATCCCCACAGACCTAGATTAGCATAAGTCTAACCTTTCCACTACCACCTGAAAAACCTCTCTCCTTGTTATAATGAAAACCCACAAGTCCTCAGATTCTGTCTGGATTCTCTTATTCTAAGAGGAAAGGTGATTGTCTAGGGAAGCCAAAGAAATGTCTTGCTCACTGCTAGTGTTGACAATGTTACCAAATCAGGAAGGCGCCACTGGGAAACAAAAGGTTTGTTCATTGGAACAGGCACTAGAAAAACCTGGCAACTGGAAGTAATGCTCATTTGCTGCTACTGTTGCTGTGGTTACTGGGACACTGTGTCATCACCCAAGCCAAGGGGATTCCCAAAGCTGATGGCTCCAATGCCATCCCCTGTAGTGGCTCTCTGAACCCTACTGTCAGTTTCCACCATGGATGTCCTCACCCAAACCCAACCTGGAGTTCCAATTGTTACACTCCCAATTCTTTGAACTCATCCATTTTTTCCCCAACATGGACCACATCCTGGGGCAATTTCTAGCATCAGTCAGGGACTGTCCCCAGAAGGAGTTTACCTGCCAACAGGCTTGGCTCTGGTGCTGTCTTGGGGTCATTCACTAACACTCCTCCCTCCAGTCAGATGACTTCTTCTTAGAGCTCCTGCCAACCTTTCTGGAGCTCTGACCTAGGTGGGGTTTGCCCCAATCAATCAGAACTTCACAGGCTCCTTGCGCACTTTCTAAATCCGTGGAAAAACACAAGAGCAGAAAGGAGTTTTGCCAGATATCTAAATACTCTGAAGAGGCCACTTGATGGTCCTTCCCAGAATCAAGTGAGTCTGCCCAAGTGAATAAATTTTCCCTCCTAGAGAAAGAAAACTACTTACAATTCTAAAATGACAATTGTCAAAAAGTCAATAAACAGAACTAAAGTTCTGTTTGCCTGGGCACTCTGTAAATAAGTTTTTTTCTTTTGTCTAGGGATGTTTAAAGCCCACATTCATGAGAGTATGAGAAATATGCATACAGAGCTCTCTTGAGGTGGTGTGATATAATACAAATGATTATTATTGCTATGACAGAAATATTACACACAGTTCATTGACTACCTACAGTGACACTGTACTAGGTGCTCCCTTTATGGTATATTATTTAATCACCATGATAACCTCAAAAGTTAGATATTACCATCATTCTTGCATTACAGATGAGAAAGCTTGAGCTCAAAGTGGTTAAGTGGCAAACTAATAAATGGCAGGGCTAGAATATAATCCCACATGTACCAGACCAAAAAGTCTGTTTTCTTTACCATTTGTGAATTTTGAGTTAGAAACAAACAATTTGGACAAAACTTCCAGTGTGCCCTTAGATTTAACAATGACTAGCTGAATGACTTTTGGCAAATATACTTCCATTGATGATCAGTTTCCTTATATGTAAATGGAACTAATAATGACCACCTTCCCAAGTTTGTGAGAAAAAAATGTCAGCAATGTGAAAAGAACTTCATAAATCATGAAACATATGAAACATGAGTTATATTTTCAATTTGTCTCTTGGTAACCTGGAAGCAACATGATGAAAATAGACTCTGGAGATCTTGATGACAGTGGCCATTACTTTGATTACAGGATTGCCTCCACGCCCTGACAGCTTGGAGAGGTAGGAATAAGATGCCTTTGACATACCTAACAGATGAGAGTGGACATCTGTCACTTGTAGCTGCCAAAACCTTTTGGTAATTCTCCACATTGTGAATCCCACCTTCTCAGCACAGAATCAAAGACAAGGAGACAGACAAATAAAAACTCTATGTCCTCATCTCCTTTGCTTGGGAACAGACTTGTGGGTTAGGTCCCAGCACTCAGGCCCACCCACATGAGACTGACCTGAGGCACATATGGCAGGACTGGTGGTGTTCCCAGTGAGGGCCCATTGCTTTACACAGTTTCTCTAACCTATATGATCATCTTGAAAGATAGGTAATATTACGACCGTACCACTGCTGAGACATCTGAAGTTCAAAAAGGTTAGGTGGATTGTGGGAGAACATACAGCCAGTTAGTGCAGAAGCCAGTATTCATAAAAAGCCCCTCTGTGTCCAAGGCCCACCATTCCCCCCTGTAATCACACTCTGGAATGGAAGATGTACTTGGACCCCAGAATTTCCAGGGTCCTGAGGATCAGCCTTCCCAGATGCAAAAAGAAATCACCTACTTTAAAAGATTTATCCATCATTGTATAATGACCCCCCTCCAAAAAAAGAACAAGCTCTAGATATATTCTGGTATTTATGTAAGATATTTTTCATGACCAGGTTTATTTAACCTGAAAGAATAAAGATTGATTTTCCTATTACTCATTCTAGTGGTTTCATGTATTTAAATTGCAAACTATCCTAAGAGGCAGCTCTAAGTAATGAAAGGTAAATGGCATGTATTTAAGGACCAACACATTTCTATTTCAAAGAATTGTCGTCATTGTTGTTAAACAATATCATATTTGAAGTTTTCCTAATTTTTTTTTAATTTCAAGGAAAATGACACTGAAAAGTCACAATGTGTTTGTTACTGTCTGATTGCCAGGAAAAAAAATGGAAACGGCATGTCTACTCCGTGAGAGGAAGTAGCTAATGGGAGACCCTGTTGGGAAGCCAGGAAGACAATAGTTCTCTTCTGCTGGTGACAATGGCTCCAGTGATGGGTCCAGACTCTCAAACAAGGTGTCTCCTTTTTTATTGCCTTCATTTTGCAAGAAGAAAATAATACCACAAGAAAATTTTGCCCAGGTCAAAAAAGATGTCTTAGGGAAATAAAACCAACCATTCCACAAGCACAATCATTTTGACAGGAGTCCTTGAAGTAGGTCAGCCGTTTCTTACAGTCTAAGTATCTGAAAATTAGAAATATTCATATATAAGAAAGGTATACAAAATGTGTTGTGTTGCATTAATATGCTGCATTTCCTTGATTCTGAGATAGCATTGATTATCAAAGATTCCATTGGATTATTTACATCTTCTCAGAGAAAAAGAAAGAAACAATATTTCAAATGAACATAGTCTTTTAAGATGGACCCTAATTTCCTGAAGGCAAAACAGAGAAAGAAAGAAAGAAAGAGAAAGAAAGAAAGAAAGAGAGAAAGAGAGAAAGAGAGAAAGAGAGAAAGAGAGAAAGAAAGAAAGAAAGAAAGAAAGAAAGAAAGAAAGAAAGAAAGAAAGAAAGAAAGAAAGAAAGAAAGAAAGAGGGAAACACAACTCTCAGATTCAATCTAAACATTTACTGAGAAGGGCTGAAACATTGATAGTCTGTCATTTTCTGTTTATTCCTTTCCATCAGTTAAGATTCTTTGGGTTACAAGTAACTTATTCAAGCATAAACTAAAGGAGGATTTTATTATAAGGATGTAGAGAGGTGTCTCATTAAATCCAAAAGCAAAAACATAGCCAGATCTTAATAAAAGACAGAAGCTAGCAATTGGAAAATTGGAGAATCCTAAGAAGTATCTTCTCCACATTTCTTGTCTCCCCTACTTCCTGCATAGCTTTTTTATTCTTGTTTTTCTTTGAACACAGGCTTCTTTCTCATCCATATGGTAGTATTTGACCAAGCTGTAGAATTTACTTCTCTAGGTTCAAATTCCCCCATTCCCAGGGAAGAGGCTTTGTTTGTCTAACTTGAGTCACATGTTCTCCATGTCTTGGAGGGGAAGTTGAGTCATATATAAAGATGGGGTGCCAGGAACCCACCCATGAGGCAAAAGGATCATGAGTCTCCAGAAGGGGAGAGAGGCTTACAGGCTGGGCAGCCTGTGTCTTTAGCTTATCTCTCAACTCTAAGTTCAGAGCTACTTTCTCTACTCAGCAGCTCACACATCCCAAACGAACAGCTTGGGACACAGCAAATGAGTATATGTTTACATGACCTCCTGAGGAAGGTCAGCTGCTCAAAGTGGCAGTAAGTCTCAAACATCAAGTCTGCATAACCTGCAACCCCTTCAAGCACATATAGTTTGAGTGAACACTGTCATTTGTAAGATAGACTTTATACACTTCTGCTATTTCAATTAGTCGTAATAAACTGAGTCAAAGAAGCTTTGGTTTTATTTATTAAAAAGTTCTGAAGCTTTGTCAACAAAGACTGGAATACTTGAATATAATGTGAATGTGAAATTACAACTCCAAAAGCTAGTGGTAGGCACATGGCCCCAGAGCCAACATTGCACCTGCACTTGGGATTCATCATCGGGGGCTGTCACCTGTGTCCTGTGATGAGAAACTTGATTTGGGCTTTTAACTTTTATGATCTTATCTGTAAAGACTAAAAAATAAAACTGTGACAGATAAAGGGTTTATGAAGATTGGCCATATACAACAGTCAGGGTAAAAATTACATAATTTAATGCCTGGCATACTTGGACCATTAATATTTTTTCTTTTATTATTTGTAGGAAGTTGTGTTTTCTGATATATTTGATTTCATTTATAACCCTGGAAATTTTTTTTTCTTTTTTTGGTTTGTTTAGGATTTCAAAAATATCTGCAGGGATACTACTGATGTTGAAACCAGGTTAGGAAGAAATCAGAAGGTATTCATTTATCTTGAAAAAATCCTTCTCACTGATCTGGTCCCACATGCATAGTCTTCCCCAAAAGTGATGACTATAAGGGAGCAGCTATTGCCTCCTGCCTCTTACCTTCCTCTCACCTTGTCTTTTCCTCCAGAAAAGTCCCTCAGTTCAAGAACTTTGCCCTGAACTTGGACCTTTAGGCTCTGCCTTAGGAAAGGAATCAGGGGCTTCTTTGAGTTGAATGCAATCCTACCTCCTGGGACAGAAAAGCTGAAAATCCTTGATATGGTATTTGCCCTTTGAATAGTGGTCCTTCTATGAAAATTAGTGGCTGTATTAACAACTGTGCATGAGGAAGGACAAGGAGACAGGATGAAGAGAGCCTGTAACAGAGGAACTGTCTGTTACTAAAATAACCAAAATGGGAGCAGGAAAAACATGGAAGAATGAGCAGTGGAGGTCTGACCATGAGACTCCATGTATATGGCACAGCCTGGTCCTATGAAAAAGAGCTACAGCCAGATTTTTATAACACCTCAAAGATAGTTGGTCCTCTTCCTGTATTTTCCCCCTTTAGGGTTGAAGGCCTGGCAGCCAATGGGTACACTTGCTCAGCTATTTGCAGAAGCTAGGGGGAGTGTGTCACCAACTGACTAATTCAGAGTGGCCTCACAGAGTACTGTTACCTTAGTGCGTTTTTTAAAATTCATTGCTCAGAGCTGGACTCACAGTGACTGAAATCTAATATCTGAAACCAGAATCCCAACTCGTTTATCTACAGTGAAATAAACTGCCAAACAGCCCATACACTCAGCCCACTGGTCTAGGCATTCTCTTCTAATAAGGCACTTTAACTACTCAGGGAACCAAGCTGTAATAACGAAGTAACTTGGTGAACATAGAATCAAAACTAGGAGAGTTGGTTCATGAGCTGGATGGTTAGTTAATAGCATTTGGCTGAAGTTACGTAATATGTTCATCTCTACAATAGGAAAGTCAGTAAACCAGATATATCAAATCCTTGAGAAGGTTTTCTTTCTCCTTCTCTCTCTCTCTCTCTCTCTCTCTCTCTCTCTCTCTCTTTCTCACCCCTCCTTGCCGCCCCCATTCCAAATAGTTTCATGAATATTCACACCTTGATATAAACTTTCTTTTCACATGTTAATAGTTTCAGTAAGTTTTCTTTCTGGTGTTATGGACAAGCAAGACATTCTTTTTGTCATAGAGAAAATTATTACAGGTTTGTTTTAAATTTTTAGTTCTCAGATAGTAATCTCATTTCTTTTGTTTCCATATTCTTGGAAGACATTATAGCTACAGGAACTTAAAATGGGTATTTATGATCCTTGGTGTTTCACCTTTCAGGCTACTTACACTTGATGCTCTGCAGCCAAGAGTCAAAGAAAATTAACATCACCAGCCCCTCCCAAGCCTTCGAGATATAATATGCTCTGATGATCTTACATGCTTCATTGTAAATTCTTCAGTTTTTCCTGGAATTCACAAGGGGTTGGTGGGATGACCAATGTGGTATGAGCAAATGGGCTAAGAGAGCAGCAATTCAGACAGTCTCCACATTCAGGCATTCAGTTTTCAAACCACTCACATATTTGGATGGATAGACAGACAGACAGATCCAGATGATAGATAGGTGATGCCAGATAGATAGATAGATAGATAGATAGATAGATAGATAGATTAGATAGATAGACAGACAGTGAATGGGCAGATGATATAGATATAGACAGACACAGGTATATATAATCCTAATATAGTTCCATGCCAAATTTGGACATGCATATCTCAGGTGACAAATGATTCTCCTAGTCACCTCTCAGCCAATGTTCCATTTCAGCTGCCTCACTGTATTTGTGTACACAGCACTATTTATGCAATTATTCCATTTATTTTTTATTTTTCCTTATTATTTTATAAATTAGGGTAAACAAAAAATATTAACTAGCTGACATTAGCAATAAAATGCATAGGTATCATACACTTAATTCAGCTGAGAAAAAGAGAGAACTCATCAGGCATACCAATAGCAGAAAATCATTAATCTGAATTGAGTTCTTGCTGGACATAAGCCAACTGAGTGTGCATTCAGATGCAAAGAAAAATAAAAAGAAAGAGCATCTAAATGATATTGGAAATGTAATACTGAAGATTATATACAAAAGGAAAGATGTAATTAGAAAGTGGAAAATAGGTTTTGCTTCTTATGACTGAGTTTCTCTTATAAGGTGTGTCTAGTCTTCAAATTACATATTTTTCACTTCCTTGTTTATTTTCAGGTATACATTAAGTTTGAAAGATATTTTTCAGTGTTCTCCAAAAAAGAAAAAACAAATTAGCAAAATACCCAGAGGCTTTGAGACTACATTTCTATTAGCACGGCAAGGGCTGAAGTATGGGTGAGCAGTATCAAAACTTGCAGTTACATTCTGCTATCAGAAGCCTGTCTAAAATGAAGAAAGTAAAGAAAAATCTCTGTGAGGAAATAGACATCCCTCTTAGCAACAAAGAGCTGATTGTGTTAATAAGGGTTATATGCAAACTCTGCTATCACAGAAGCCAGGTTGTACTGTCTCTCTAAAGATGTGCTCACACCAGGAAGCGCAAACCAGACCGTGAGCCTCTTCTTAAGAGCTAGTCTCCTGGCTGGGTCTCACTAATTAATGAGTACCTTGGGCTCAGAATCTGAAAGTTGAAAGATAATGAGAGAGAGAGAGAATTCCTAGAAGCAGCATCACCATCTGTCTGAAGACTACTTTTACACTTCCCTACACTGTGTACCCAAATCCCAAAATTCCCACTCCTCGAATTGCTCATTTAACCAGAAACATGACATTATCATGAATAGAAGAAGCCATGATCAAAGAGAATTCTAGGAAGTTATGGTACAGAGAGGTCAGGCCAAAGAGAAGTCAGGTGTCCGCAGACTCCATGTCATCTTCTGCTTTACTCTGTGTGACTCCTGAAAAAATACAGAATTCTAACGTTTTGTGTCAATTAGTGCACAGGTAACACAACCCATATTGCCACTGCCTAACATTTGAAGAACCCAATGTTAGAGAAGATGTGGAGAAATGGGAGCTCTTTTATACCGCTAGTGGGAACATAATTTAGTGGAAAAACGGGAGAGCAGTTTGACAGTATTTATCCAACGGAATATCCTTGCACAGTGAAAAATGAATGAACTAGAGCTCAATCTATCACCATGCCTATATCTCAGACATGTAATGTTGAGTGAAGAAAGAAAACTAAATACAGCTACATATAATATAATACCACTTATCTAAAGTTTAAGACATATGAAACAACAGTACACATTTTAATGGATACATCCGTGTATAATAACAGTAGACAACTATGGAAGAGACGAATATAAGCTGACCTCAAGATGGCAATTGTATTGTGGTGGGAGGGAGAGAAATGAGACAGGAGAAAGGTCAAAGGAGTTTCAACTGACAAGTGATGTTTTATTTCTTCAGAAAGAAATATCTGAAGTAAATATGGCAAAATGTTAAGATCTGTTTTAAATGAGTGGTGGCAGATTGAGAGCACACATTTACGTTTGTTCCCTCTTATAGCCCACTAAAATGATAACAAATGTATTTTTTCACTTTACTTTGAAACAGCTTTATTCAGGTATAAATAGCATGAATAAACTGAAATTTTGGAGTGCATAATTTGATAAGTTTTGACACATATAGACATCATGAAACCATCATCGCATCAGGAAAATTAACATATCCATCACTCAGAAAGTTCCCTTATACTCCTTAGAGTATTCCATCAGCCCACCCTTCCCCTGCCCCAGGCAACCGCTGATCTGCTTCACTAACTGATCACCATAGATTAGTTTGTATTTGTAGAATTTTATACAAAGGGGATCATAAAGTATGTGATCTTTTTTGTCTGGCTTCTAAAATTCAGAAAAAAATATTTTCTAATTCATTTATATCATTGCATGTATCAATATTTCTTTCATTCTTCTTGATGCATCAAATTCCATAATTTATTTCTCTACTCAACTATTACTAAATTGTTTTTAATTATTTCCAGTTTGGGGCACTACAAATACCGTTATCATGCACATTAATGTATAAATCTTTGTGTGAACATATGTTGGATAGTTAGGAATGGCATGGTTGGATCATATGATAGGATCTTCAATTTCTAAAAAACCATTGTGTTATTTTCTAAGGTTGTTGTACCATTTTACATTCCCATCATCAGTGTATGAGAGTTCCAATTTCTCTATACTCTCACCGCTAGCCAGTCTTTATAATTTTAGATATGATAATGGCTATGTAGTGGTATCTCCTTGTGGTTTTAATTTGAATTTTTTTAATACTTAAAGAGGTTGAGCCATTTTCAAGTGCCTGTTTAACACCTGAATATTCCTAGTGTAAAACATCAGTTAAAATATTTTGCCTGTTTTTGTTGGATATTTTAGTATCTTACTGAACTTTGAAATTTTAAAAAATATTATATGTTTGTGTAGATATGTCTATATGCATATATGTATGTGTACATATACACATATATAACATAAAAACATATATTAAAACATATATACATATATGTAAACTTTTGTAACTCAAACATGAAAAACAAATTCCTTATAGAGCTCTGTCAAGAAACAAGGAGAGCCCTGATTGCTGTGGCTCAGTGGATGGAGTGCCTGCCTGCAAACCAAAAGGTCACTGGTTTGACTCCCAGTCAGGACACATGCCTGAGTTGCAGGCCAGGTCCCCAGTTGGGGACCTTCGAGAGGCAACCAGTTGATGTATCTCTCACACATCGATGTTTCTCTCCCTCTCTCCTTCTCCTTCCCTATCTCTAAAAATAAACAAATAAAGCCTTTTAGAAAACATTAAATTATTTTTTTTAAAAAAGCAAAGAAACAAGGGGATACTATATGAATGCATTTACCAAACAGCCTGGTACATAGTAACCCATCAATATATAGCTTTTTTGTTGTTTTTGTTGGTTTGCTTATTTGTTTGTTTTGCTACTATTGCAAGTAAACACAAACTTTGAAAGTCACTACTGTACTGAGGAAAACTAAGCAATTAATGCAAGTTTTCTATGCTGTCATATGAGAATAATGGTAATACTTCAAAAAGAAATAGTAAAACTGGAACACAAAGTCCACTTGAAATTAAAGATACAGAAAAATATTTTTGAGCTTTTAAACTAATTGTAAACTTGTCTTTTCCTCCAAATTAGTTCACATTATAATTGAAAATTAAGGAGCAATCAATACATTTGAGTTTTACCTAGAAACAAATGAGGCAAAAAATAGGGTGGATAATGAAATGGGAGCTTTCTTACTTCACTACATTTGATTAGAAAATAAGTATGTAAAAGTGGAAACCCCACATTTGTATTATCCTTAATTTATAAAGAGTTACTTTATATAATGTAATATGGTATAAAGGCTAGCTATTTACTTATGGAGTTATTTGGCTATATCTATTTATAGCACTTGACATTTTAAGTAAACTTAAACTCATATATTTGAAAAGAACTTTTTCATGTACCAACAGTAAATCTAATTTATACAACTTAGCTTCCAGTAAGTTAGAAGTCCTAATTTAACTTTTATTAAAAATATCTTTAAATTAAATTATAAAAAAAGGTGAGGTATATAAAAGAAGAGCAGCATAAGGATAATAAATACATTTATAAAATTGTTTTAACCTTTTAATTTTGGAATAATTTTTTATTGTAAAAGAAAGTTGTACACAGAGTTCCTGTGTGTGCTTTACCCAATTTCCCCAAATGTTAACATATTCCATAATCATTTTAAAATTCCAAAGCAAGGAAGTTAACGTTAGCAAGTTATTTTTATATACCTAAAGATCTTGTCCAAATTTCAACAACCTGGTGTCGTTTTTCTGGCTCAGAATTCAGTCTAGTCTTCCATAATGTTCAAGTCTCCTTAATCTCTTCCAATCTGAGAGAGTTCGCAGTCTTTTAGAACCTTGATATTCTCAAAAGATACTGACACATTTTTTTTAGAACATCCTTCAA
This sequence comes from Pteronotus mesoamericanus, assembly GCF_021234165.1. Lineage (NCBI taxonomy): Eukaryota > Metazoa > Chordata > Mammalia > Chiroptera > Mormoopidae > Pteronotus > Pteronotus mesoamericanus. The sequence goes on along the minus strand of NW_026555245.1, from coordinate 23,178,669 downwards.
TTGGTTTTGTCTTTTGTGTGTGTGTGTTAATATTAAAGCTATTAAATTTGGGACAAGAACACCAGAGAAGTGATATTATGATTTATTCAGAGCATCATATTGGGTTTATATAATTCTTTAATAGTGATTTTGATATTCATCTCTTGCTAAAGATGCTGTCTGCCAAGTTTCCTAACTATAGTTTCCTAACTATAATCTTTGCTTTTGTAATTAGCAATTATCTTGCGGGAGGATAATCTGAGGCTATATAAATATTCTATTTGTCATCATTCTTTTATGCACTAATAATAGCATTTTTGAATAATCCTTGCTGATAATAAATGTATTTTTAAGGCATAAATCTAAAAGAAGAAAAAGAATGGGTAAGATGTAATTAAAACAAAATTTAAAAAAGGAAGAAGAAAATGGGAAAGGGAGAAAACAGAAACAGTTTTTTATTTCAAAAAGCTGAGATGAGGGAATTCTATGCTAACAGTGGGGAAGCAGAAAAGTACCTTGATTTCCTCTGCAGGCCCCTAAAAAGTTCAGAAACTGGAGACAGGAAACATGGGCAGTGCAGGTGAAAGTGGTGTTGAAATAGGATGATGGGTTGAACGTCTGTTTTAAAGTCAGTAAGATCCTCAGATTTCTGTCTCCCTCTGAACATCTTTGAGATGGCCCTTCTCACCTCACTTGAGAACAATAAGGTAAAACAGAGGGCCCCTCAATTAGGACAAATCCAGGACAGGAGGAATCATATTGAAAACAGGGCTAAGAGAGTTTTACATGTTGAATTCTGAAACCCACAGCCCTCTTCCTTCATTTGGTTTATAGAACAATGGTACTAAGTCTATTACTCTCCAGACAAAATATTGAAACAATTTACTCTAGAGAATCTGACTATCCCAAGAGATGGCTGGGTGGTTGGTCTTTACAACACTTTATAAATGTAAAACCTGTTCTTAGTTCATAGACCATACAAAACTAGGCCACAGGGATATAGTTTGCTGACTTTAGTTTACTCAGCAGCAACACTGGCAGCCAAGTAACACTGAAACACCACATTCAAAATTCTGAAGGAAATTTATTTCCAAAGCCAGAACTTTATACTCAGCCAAACTATCAATTCAGCTAAGCAATAGAAACATTTTCAGTCAAGTAGGGTCTCAAAATTTTTTCCATGTGCCATTTTTCCGGATACTACCATGGCATGTGTTCCAGCAAATAGAAAATATAAATTTTAAAAAAAGAAAGAAAGAAAATGCCATTACAAAATCTGAGATCAACCAAGGGAAATATGAAGGAAATCCACAGCATAATAATGAAGATAGATGTCAGGAAAGAATCCATTCCAAATTACAGGAGGTTCGAGTCCTCAGGAAAAAATTCTTCCAAGAGATGGAATTAGTAGAATACCTAATACAACTAAACACTGATTTTAAAATGACTTTATTTTGTATTCTACATTTTTCTTTGTGACTGAGGGGGGAAAAACATATGTACATACAACTGAGTATTTTACAATCTCACTTTAGACCAAAAGAATAGTCATAGTAATAATTTGAGACCCTTATCCATCAGAGACCCTAAGCAGCCACTCCAGTTCACTTTACAGAAAATTGCCTCAAGCTACACACCACCGTACAGGAAATCACATAATACATATGAGTGAAGAGTTTTCCATCGTCCCTTGTACTGGTTAAAACGCTGAGCTATTTATAAATAAAAGACACTTAGTAGATGATCAACCTCACCCTTCCCTTACCAAAATCCTCTTTCTCACCTCTTAGGAGAAATTCTAAGCTTATGCACTACATTTATTAGAATATTAATCAAGTTATATCTGTTAGAATGTACTGGGACATGGAGCTGCACCACCGCCTACCCTGGAACATAGAAGGTATGAGTCACTGGCTAAGTACCTGGCCACAAGATTCCCCTTGTCAGAAGCAACTGAGGCACAGCCGCTGGCCTCCTGCTGGAAATTGGTTGAATCCTCCCTGCCCATCCGCCGCACCCCCCAGCTTTCTACAGAATCAGCCCTCCCTGGTCAGACACCCAGGACCCCTGGAGCCAGCAAGCAGGGTGACTCACCCTCCCCCGGGGTCTGCTACACACCTTAAAAGCCCTTCTACCCTTTTCCTGGGGGCTGCCACCCATTCCAACCTAGCCCATCTGATCACAGTGTCCCGCCTCGAATAAAAGCCCCAAATTGGACTTTTCCAGCTCCAGGTCCTTTCTCAGGACCTTGGCTACCTAACAATACCATCTTCTGAATCTAACCTTCATTCTTTAAAAGAACAAACCAGTTGTGGAGACTTTTCCTAAAAAGAACATTTTCATAATATTCCCTCAACAACACTCCTCATGAAGTATTCTAAAATTTAGTTGTTTCTCTGCTAAACTGAAGCTCACCTGATCTTTTCCATACTGATTCATGCATTTATATTCCTTGGGTTCCCCACAGCCTCTCTCTGAAAGGCTGTAAGAAACTTCTTTATTTCATCAAATACCACGTTTTCTGCCCCCCAGGTCCCTCTTCTGAACCTAAAGGCCATTCTCTCCCCTGGCCTACCTGATTGCATTGTTCTCTCTCCCTCTCTTTTTCTTCTCATTTTTCCTTCCTTTCCTCCATTTTGACCCAGTCTTTCAGCTTGTCTCTTTGTTTTCTTCTTCAAAGTTCTCTTTCCACAAGTTGGCCCCAGCTCACAGAATAAAGCCACCACAATCTACACTTCTTGATCTATTCCTACTGCTTTTATTCCTTTGCTAAATTTTATAAGGCTTGGTAATTTCTTCATTGTCTTTGTCCCTCTTCTCTCACCCCTTTCCTCTCTTTTCCCCTTGTTCACTGTCTACTCAGTCCGTTGTAATCGGACAGCAATTAATTTTCCTTCTCCATCAACCAGTCTAGAAGGGATTATTCACTCATGGGTGAAATCTTCCCCATCAGGACAAATCACTGAGGTTGTTACATCACCCAGTTTTAGAGATAAGGAAATTAAAGCACAGAGAGGCTAAATAAATTCTCTAAGCTCGTAAAGCAAGTAAGTCGCACAGCCAGGATGTAAGCCTAACTCCAAAACCCATGATCGTTCTCCTGCACCAAGTGTGCTGCTTTAACATGAAATGGTGCCACTTCCTCTTTGTGGGTTAGTATTATCACTTATAATTAATCCACAGAGGATTTTGGTTTAAGACACATTTAAACTCAAAAGCACCTGAGTTGCCTCAGAATAATAAGCAGGGGTTTTCTGGAGGATACTAAACATAGATTGGGGGATATTATGTTGTATTCCTGAGGGTCAGGAACATGATTATAATTATACACACCCCCCAAAAAGAACTGGATCTTCACCTGTTGACTCCTTCATGGTCAGGCAGAAACCATCCAAGTTCCCATAAATTACTATATGGGAGTAAAGCAATGTTTGTCTTAAGAATGAGACAAGTTTTATTTTGAAATAAAAAAGGTTCTATTCATAAAATGATTTTCTCACTGATGAAAATAACCTGCAGACACCCAGCAAGGGTGAAGGAAGGAGTAAATCTAAGAAACCACCATAGCCCAGCCGTAGGTGGTGAGATTGGGAGGCACAGATGACTCGAACAAGGAGAATATCAACAAGGCTCCAGGTGAGACCCACTAATACAACACAGAGCACAGAATGCCTGTTCACTGTGAGTCAGATGAGGAAAGGGAAGCACTTCTTCAATAAACACAATGGGGGACTAGAGACAGAGGGGGGGCAAGAATATGCGATGATGAAATGTTCACTTGCCCAAGAAGTGGACTCTACCAATGGCAATTTTCCCAGGTTTCAGGGGGACATCACAACAAATTATTGAAAGTCTCTAGCTCTAAAGGAATTCTATATGAAAAGCAATAATAAAATCCCAAAATTTAAATCAGAAAAGAAAACCTTGAGATTATCTCATTTAACCCTCTAATTTTATAATACTACTTATGATATATTACAAAAAAACAAAAAGCAAAAACATTGGATTTGACATCAGAAGACCTAGAGAAAATTAAAAATGTTAAATAATTTAATAAACAGTGAATTACTATACAAAATTATTTTCATCATCATTATGTTGTGTGATCTTCATGTGATCATGAGGTAGAAAGGGCAAAGGTTAGTGTTCCAGTCTTGTCAATGATAGAAATAAAGCTTAAAGAGATCAAGTAGACTATTTTCACCAGGAACAGTTAGAGAAATGAGACTGTTACTCAAATGAAAGCTTTCTTATTTTTAGTTCACTATTTTTGTCTCTGTAGATTAATTTATGAATACAATGAAAAGAGATTTTGGTGAGAAGTAAAAACTGAAAGATTTCAGCTAAAACAGAAAAACCAAGACCAGTGTCCTTTTGAAAAAGGGATCAAACAGAATAATCAGATACTAACTTTGAGTTTATAAGCCTAATTTTTAAAGGATTAAACTACTTGCCTGGGAAATTACTTTCTCTAAGAGGCTCCTTTTTCTCCAGCTGCTGTTTATTTATTTATTGCCTGAAGAGTTTAAATAAAGATAATAAATTGCATGATCAATACAAAAAAACACAGTTGCTTTGCTTAAAGCTGATAACAGAGTATATAGATTTTCCATGAATAATTGAAAAGGTCCAACCAAAAGGTTTAAACTCTCCTGCCTCTGCACCTCTCTTTCTCTGCATTTTTTACAGACCCAGTTCCTGACTCTTCACATGGAAAGAAATCAACCCCATTTATGTCAATCACCCCCACAGCCAGGAGGGATTACATACTGTCTGCAGAGGGGGAGCCTCAGCAGCCACAGGGCAGCCAGGACTCAGGAAGAAGTAATCCATAAGCCTAAGGGGATGGAAGCCTGGCAGTTACTCCTTAGCCAAGATCCAGGGCTCAAGACCTAAGTGTGAAAAAGCCAGAAAATTTTTTTGTTGCAAATCACAACTGCGTTACCCTCAAACCTGATCTTTTTCAAGGGGCATCAGAAAGCTTTCTATAAAGAAACCTGTTGGGAAATGCCCTGTCTGATTTCAGGAACTGTAACCCCACCAGCAGCAAGAGGGCCCCAAGTCTGGAAATAATCAAGGAGGCCTTGGGCAAACAGGCCACCCAGGAGACAAAACCTGTCTCCCTCATACCCTCCTGCTTGGCCCTGTGATGGTCGCTCGTTGATGTTGGGTAAGTTTTCTCATGAGGACAAAACACCCTAAGACTGACATCGGCCAGTATGGGCAAGAGACAAGGGTATGGGGGACACGGAGAAAGGGCAAAAAGGCCCGCACCCCTCGGCTTGGCTTGGACATGGCCGGAGTCCTCATTCTATTTGAAAGCAGTCTCCTTGTCTCTTGGCAGCTCCCTCCCCCTACCTGGCTCAGGCTTGAAACAGCACTGGAGACAGTACTAAACTAGAGCTGATGGTTCGCAGGGAAAATCAGACCTAAAAGTAAATTCTTTAAAGTATGCTTTGTTTTTCCCTCAAAAGCTATAGCCAGCTCATGCTGGGAAGGAAATTTACATTATTCACAGACACTAACCCTAAACCCTTAGGCGCTCTCATGTTTACTTGTCTCTCTTGTTTACTAGTCTCCTCCCAGACCCATGTAAATCGATGTGTTCCTGACATTTGTTTTCTTCAAAACATCAACTATTCTCTGTAAACATTAACATACTGATGTAATGAGATAACCTGTGTGTTGCTATTACCTTGCCCCACTGATACCCCTTTCAATAAAAGCCTTTGAACAAAGGGGCTCAGGTCCTTCCCTACTAGGGGGATGTGCCATGTCCCCTTTCCTGGCAGACAGAGAAGTGTCTGCGATGACTTGTGTTTATTCCCCATCCGTGACACCCCCGGGGTCAGGCTCTGCAGGATTCAGAGCCCCGCTCCCTTCTCAGCTGGCCCTGGACTGTAACCCTCAGATCCCAAAGTGCCGTGCTTCCCTGTGACATGCTCTGTCCCCCATGGCCGTGGTCCCCAACACAACATGAGACAGTAACCTTTAAAGCACATTCTTGTTGATGCTCTTGTTTGTTCCATAGATTTTTAAAAAAATTATTGTGGTAAAAATACTTAAGATGAGATCTACCCTATTACCAACTTGATAAATGCACAATACAGTATTGTCAACTATAGAAACAATATTGTACAGCAGATCCCTAGAACTTATTCATCTTGCATATCGAAAACTTATACTTATTGGAAAGCAACTCCCCAGTTCCCCTTCCCACCAGCCCCCAGAACCACCAGTTCAATTCTCTGTTTCTATAAGTTTAACTATTTTAGACAAGGGGAATCAGGTACTAATTTTCCTTTGATGACAAACCTATTTCACTATTATTTATCTCACACCAATGGGTAAATGGAAAAAGAAAATGTGATATTCACATGCAATGGAATATTATTCAGCCCAAAGAAAAGAAGAAGAAGAAGTAAGAGGAGGAGAAGGAGAAAATCCTGCTGTGTGCAACAACATGGATGAACCTGAAGGACATTATGCTAAGTGAAAAATGCACTTGTAGTTTTTAGGAATATCTTACATGTTCACTCTAGCAACTATGAATACACGGGATATATAGGAAGGTTTTTGATCTGCATGGCTTAAATCCCCAGGATTCTGACAGGAAAAAAGTTTGTAAGAACTTAAGGTTGCTGTAGTTCAGTATCTGATTTCAAGATGCCAAAGTTCAGGCATTTGGGTGACCATAGCCTAGGTACTAGGGGCTTCTTCTTCTTACCCTCCTCCCTCAGGCTTCCCAACAGTAGAAGAAAAAACAATGAACTAGAAAGTAGAAGACATAATATCCTAGGCCCAGTTCTGCTAAGGGGTGAGAGCCTTTGGGAAACTTGTCTCTATGAGCCCAGCACAGTGTATGACACATAGTAAGTGCTCAAAGAGTGTTTGTTGAGTGAAGAAGTAAATGAAATTAACCTCAAGGAACATCATTTCCTCATTAGTAACAGAAATGTTACACTGGGTCCCTGAGGTGGAGGGCGGACTCTGTCCCTCAGAGTACGCTCCCCGTCGTCACGGATAGGAAAATAAAATAAGTCATCCCAGACATTCTTCTCGGTCTGCCAGAGGAAGGGGGTAGCACTTGCCTCTAGTGGAGAATGCCCTGAGACCTTCTCTTGAAGTGGCTTTTATTGAGAACCATATATACAGGGGTATACAGCATGTATGTAAAGCTCATAAATCAATGTCAAAAAGTTATGTTTATAGAAAACAGATGGAGATCATAGATAACAATTGAAGGAACATAAGAGGTTTGCCTCAGGTCAGGGTGGCACCCACTGAGCCCTGAAACCTGGGAAACTGATCACATTCTTTGCTCAACCCCAAATATCAGTACTCATTAACTGGAGGGCATTCTTAGCAAAGTAAATTTCATAAGATTTAATGCATTCCTTTTCCAGGCCTAATTGTCCCTGGAAACCACCCAATGCAGTTTAGGGCTCTACCTGCCTTTAGTACTGTTTTAAGCCTGAGTCAGGTGGGTGGGGCAGAGCCTCCAAGAAATAAGGAGACTTCTTTCAGAAAGAATGAGGACTCTGGCCATATCAAAGCCTAGGGGTGAGGGTCTTTTTCCCCTTCTCCGTGTCCCCCAAGTCCTTCTCTGATGGCCCCTATGTGACTGTGCCTGTCTTAGGTTGCCCCTGCCATCAAGGGGTCTTTCCTGTCATTGACTAATCAACCATCCCCCGGGGCCAAGCAGGGTGATGTGAAGGAAGCGGGGCTGCACCCCTGCCAGGGGGACAGGTTTTGTTTCCTCGGTGGCCTATTTTCCCAAGGCCTCCTTGCTCAGCTCCAGCCTTGGGGCCCTCTTGCCTGTTGGCAAGGCTGCAGTCCCTGAAACCAGGCAGGACGGTTCCCAACAGGTCCCTTCAATAATCTCTAACTGAAATCTTAAAATATCAGTAGTACTATATTTTTTAGACTTGCTTTACAGGATAGCATAACTATATTAAGTAAGATAAGCCAGAGTTCCCTTTCTGACTTAATGGAGTAAATTGACAGATCAACCCTCAGACAGATAACAACTTCTTCAAGGTTTTGCCAAGTGAACAAAGGCAGGAAGATTTTACAGATGAGTCAAAACTTGGAAGAAGAGACTAGGACAGGTTGAATTTTTTTTTTTTTTTTTTAGCTTTATGCTGAGGACAAATCACAGGATGGTACATACAAAAACAAACTCCAACAGGAAGCCTTCCATCTTTCTGAACTGAAAAACCGAAAGACAAAATCTGGGTCACCACAGCCAGAAAGTGAGGGGAAATCTCAGATAGAAAGGAGCTACAGAATGGAAATGAGGGAACCTTGAATAGTAAGTATTAAACTCTGCCCGAGTTTCTGGGTGACCCCTCAACCATGCATACTCGGGCAGTTTGCAGGTAAAGCTTAAAGAACGGAACTGAAATTTAAGCTGCCACAAACGCAAGAGAGAAAAAGTTTGCAATTTGAGTCTAGCAAAGTTAATTCCTGAAACAAAAATGTCAGTTGTTTTTGAAGGAAGTTAACAGAAAATAGAATTTCTACAATATGTTATTCTATTCTGAACTTCCCAGGACACAATCCATAACTACTCAACAGAAACAAGGAAAGAACCAAAAAAGTATAATCGATGTTTATAAGAAACACAATTAACAGAGGCCAACACCAAGATAATACAGAAGTTAAAATTAAAAAGCAATGAGTTTAATGCAGTTACTATAACTGCTCTAAATGAAGTAAGGGAAAATATAACTATAATAAATAAAAATAAGGAATGTGAACAGTGAAATATAAAACATAGAAAAGAACCAAAAAGTACTGAAATACACACTACTGATATTAAAAACTCTACTGATGGACATAACTGCAGATTAAAGGTGACAATAAAAAGACTCAGTGAACTCGAAATTACCCATTAAATAGAAAATATTTTCAGTAATGGTCCAGGGGAAAAAGAGAAATAAGATTGAAAAAAATGTAAACAAAACATTAAGGATCTATGGAATAATATCTAAAGTCTACCATATATATAATTGAAGACCCAGCTTGAGAGGAGAAAATTAAGCCGAAAATATATTTGAATAAATAGTCAAAATCTTCCCAAAATTTGGTAAATACTTACATGTAAAGATTGAGGTATATCAATGAACTCTACAACAAATAAATACAAAGAAAACCATGCCTATATGTAATCAAGCTACTGTAAATCAAAGCTAAATATAAACACTTAAAAACAGCCAGAGAAAAATGACATATTATAGGGTAGCAATGACTCAAATGATTGCAGACATCTCATTGGAAACTAGGGAGGCCAGAAAACTAGCAATAAATCCCCTGTAAAGTACTGAAAAACTAAAACCTGTTAACTCAGAATTCTATCCACAGTAAACATATCCTTCAAGAATTAAGGTAAAATAATGATATTTTTAAATAAAACAAAGCTAAGAATATTAGTCATTAGCAGACTCATGGTGTAAGAAATGATCAAAAAGTAGTTCTTAAAATTGTTCTTAAGGTTGAACAAAAATAGTATCAGAAGAAAAATCAGATCATCAAGAGAGAACAAATAACATCAGATATGGTGAATATCTGGGCAAATAAGAAAATACAATTTCTCTATTAATTTATTTAAAAATACATATATATGATTGAAGCAAAAATATAATATTGTATTCTGGTGCTTAAAATATAGACTAGATGTACAAGAATGAAACTAGACTACTGTTTGTCCCCATATACAAAAATTAACTCAACATGGATCAAAGACCTGAAATAATAAATTTCATAGAAAAAAGCATGAATACTAAACCTGTGGATCTTGGTCTTAGAGAATACTTTATAAATTTGATCCCAAAGGCAAGGGAAATAGAGGTAAAATTAAATGAATGAGATTGTAACAAACTAAAAAGCTTCTGCACAGCAAAAGAAACCAATAACAAAACAAAGTCAACCAACCAAATAGGAGAAGATATTTGTAAACAACAGCTCTGACAAGAGGTTAATATCCAAAACACATAAAGAAGTAATACAACTCAACACCAAACAAACAATCCAATTTAAAAATGGGCGAAGGGCCTGAACAGACACTTCTCCCAAGAAGACATATAAATAGCCAATAGACATGAAAAGATGCTCAACTTCACTAGCTATTAGGGAAATGCAAATCAAAACTACAGAGAGATACCATTGTATCTGTTAGAATGGCTGTTATCAACAAACAAATACTAACTTGAGAGGTTGTGGAGAAAGAGGAGTCTTCATTCACTGCTGGTAGGAATGCAAACTGGTATAGCCACAATGAAAACCAGTATGGAGGTTCCTCAAAATTAAGTATAGAGTTACCACATGGCTAGCATGGCAACTGGAATATAAAGAATGAGGGAAGTAGATAAGCAGATTCAAGTTTTCTGAATTTTATGCAAATGTTAATTTAAATTCACTATGAAATTTTAAGGATGTGTATTGTAATTTATAGAACAGCCACTAAATAATGCAAAAAGCTATATTTGAAGAGCCAATAAATAAATTAAAATGTAATTCTAAAAATATTCAAATAATCTAGAAGAAGACATGAAAAGGGAAACAGAGGACCAAAAACACAGCAGACCAAAAGAAAATGAACAATAAAATGGTAGACCTAATTCAACAATATTGAGGATTATATAAAATGCTAATGAACAAAACACTACAGTTAAAAGGTAGAGATTACCAGAATGGACAAAAAGAAAAGAAAAAGAAAAGCCAACTATATGCTGTCTATAAGATAAATACCATAATAGAAAGATACAGATAGGTGAAAGTAAATGAATGTAAATGATTATACTATTCAAACAATAAGCAGTGGAAGGCTGGATAAAATAAATTTCAAGAAAGAGTATTATAGCAATAAACTAGGACATTTCATAATAATAAAAGGGTAAACTTATTTAAAAACATAATCATTCATAAGCATATACTGCATAACAGTGCCTGAAATATATGAAGCAAAAATTGATAGAATTACAGAAAGAGACAATTCTATAATGATAATGAGTTTTTAAAAGCCCTCTCTCTGCAACTGCTAGAATGGACAAAAAGTATCATTAAAGACATAGAAAATCAGAAAAACACTACCAAACAATATAACCTAATTGATATTATATATCTACATACACACATCACAATTTATATTATTCCCAAGTATACATAGTATGTACACCAAGACGTACACCTTTGACGTTAAGATAAACCAAAAACAGAGCACCACTCATGAATCCAAAGCTCAGCTTCAGATCAGTTCATTTCCTGATTATGTTAAGGTCATTTATCCCTAATTTAACTGCTATCAGAAACAAAAAGTAATTCTTCTCTGGAGAAATATAACATCATTCAGAGCCTCAGATTATCTTTATAATTCTTACTCACAATGACATCAATTAAAAATAACTAGGCATAGCAGGAGAAAATATTGCAGCAACACAACAACAAAAAAAGAGAGAGAGAGAAACAACAGAAACAGCCACACACACACACACACACACACACAAGAACCAGTGGGACAAATAAAAAGTAGTCAGATGACAGACTTAAGCTCAAATATTTGAGTAATTATATTAAATGGAAATTAATCCTTTAAATTAAAAGCAAAAGTTTATGGAAGTTAGATATTTTTAAAAACATCTATATGCTCCTTATAGGACACATTTTTAAGTCACTTTATTCAGGTATGAATGACATGTACAAAGCTGTATATATTTAACATATACAATACAATGAGTTTGGGTATAAGTATATACCCACAGAACAATCACCACCATCAAGGCACAGACATATCCATAACCCCTAGGACACTCATTAACAGAAGTATGCAAAAAAGTTGAAAGTAAAAGAATGCAAAAACAAGACCTGATGCTGCTGTGCTATTATCAGCCAAAATAATTTTCAAGACAAGAAACATTAGCAGACAAATAATATTATAATATGTACCACTTTGCTGTAGATGTGTAAAACTTGATCAGAATGTTGAAAATATATATATTTTAGTGAATCAATTACAGATAATTTAGATACTCTATTACAGATCCTTCTCTACCTATCTGAAAAAGCTAGATGTCTTTCCAAGTCCCATTCTGCTTATAGACCCAGTACACAGTAGAGCCTGCATTGATGTTCACCTGAGCCTCCTAAAAAGGCCCCTTATCCTAGATAAGCCCTAAAGACAAAGAAAATGCAATGAAGTCTGGAATTTTACTTAGGATTGTTCTTGGTAGTAGAATGATATCATATATCCAAAAGCATTTGTATTTTGTAGCAGAGAAAAAAATAGAAAACATATTGCTCTTGTTGGAAAACAGGATGTTTACTTGAAGGAGGGGAAAGGAAAACAAATGCAAAACCAGGACTGGCAAACGTCGATTTGACTTTGAATTTGAGGTATCAACAAAAAAATTTCCTAACCAGTCTCTGAAAAGACCCGAGCAGAAATTAATCTCAGGAGCAGTGAAACATAATTAGTGCTTAGTTCTTATACTATTCTCTAATAGAAGCTACCAGGTCTCCTAGGAAAAATGGCTGATTCCAGATCTGAGACAGGCAAAGTACAAGATGATAATGGAACATCTTGTACCAAAAAACAATGAAGTACTTAAAAATTAATGAACCCAGAAGATGGCCCAAGGGGACAGCCACTGGTCATATTTCATTATCAGAAAGAACAATGATGGTAATGAATTAAACACATGGAAAAAATATAAGTCCATCAAGACATTCAAAACAAAGTAGAGAGAGAAGGGAGAAAACCTCCTCTGTACAGAAGAATGTCAGCTGAAAAAATATAGAAGGCATAATAGAATGTAAAATCACCACTCTGAAACCCCATATAAGAATTATTTCAAGCAAAATCACGGATAAATGCAAAAGCAAATGGAAAGGAGAAGAATGAAATATTCACTTAGACTCAAAGCAACCTCTTAGCCACAGATTATTTATTTATTACAAAGGGAAAAAGAAATGCTTACAATGGAGACATATGATTGTCACAACCTTAAATAGGAGGACAGTTGGCATCTCCAAAAGCGGAGCCCGGCTTGACACTGCAGCCTCCTGACGCGGGACACGGGGAGCTACACCACGCAACCTACATGGCGCTGCTGCCAGCAATGCTGACCTGAGTCTACTTATGAGGAACTCGCCTGAAGAAACCAGATCTTTGGATCCCCTGCAGGACCATGACTCATCCTAAGGAATCAATGTCATTAAAAACAGAGGAAGCAGAGCACCTGGAACTCAAACATTGGTCATCGAAATGCAAAATTGTACAACTACTTTGGAAAACAGTTTGGTGGTTTCTTATAAAGATAAATTCACACTGGTAAGTGCAACCTTACTCCTAGGTATTTACCAAAAAGAAATGAAAAACATATGCTTATATAAAATTTATCCTAGGCTTTTATGGTGGCTGTAATCATCTAGAAGTGAAAACAACCTAAATTCCTTTCAACTGGTTAATGGATAAACTAATTATAGTACATCCATGTAGTGGAATAAGACCCAGTAATAAAAGGGAACAAGTGATTAACACATGCAACACTAGATGAATCTCAAGTGAATTATGCTAAGCAAAAGAAAACAGACTAAAAAAATTATATTCTGTATGATTCCCTTTGTATGATATTTTGGAAAAGGCAAAATTATAGTAACAAAAAGAATTGATGAGTGGTTGCAGCAATGAGGGCAGAGCAAGGTCAACAGCAAAGAAACATGAAGGAATTTTGGAGGGTGATCAAACTGTGCTATTCCTGATTGTGATGGTAATAACACAATTGTATGTTTATCAAAACTCATAGAATTGTACACTAAAAAGAGTGGACTTCTAAAAATGTTTTTATTTACATAAATTAAACCTCAATAAGTCCGACTTTAAAAAAAACAGACAGAGAGAGGAAAAAAAGGACAGAGGAAAGGGAGGAAGAGAGAGAGAGAAGGAGAAGGGGAGGTAGAAAAAGGAGGAGAGAGGAAGGAAGGAAGGAAGGAAGGAAGGAAGGAAGGAAGGAAGGAAGGAAGGAAGGAAGGAAGGAAGGGAGGGAGGGAGGGAGGGAGGAAGGAAGGGAGGGAGGGAGGGAGGGGGAGGGGAGGGAAGGAAGGAAGAGAGGGAGGGAGGAGAGGGAAGGAAGGAGGGGAGGGAAGGAAGGAGGGGGGAGGGAGGGAAGAAATGGAACTTTCCTAAGACATAACTGCCAAATGCTATACATGAACCTTGATTGGAGCCTGTATAGTGGGGCAAAGGGTAGACAGCTACAAAGAACATTTTAGGGAAAACTGGGGAAATTTGAGCTTGGACTCTATTTTAATGTTATTGAATTAATATTTTTTTCCTCAGGTGCAACAATAGACCTGTGCTTGCATAGAAACTTCTCCTGTAATTAGGAGGTACAAGCTGACGTATTTAGGGGTAACTTGTAATCACTGCAAGTTTTTATTGTATACTTTGTCAAAAGAGGAGCAAGAGTGTACATGCAGAAAGGAAAATGGAATTGGGGTCTTTCCTGTGGTTTTGAAAGATTTTGAAAGAAAAATAAATTATTTTTGTTAAACTCCAATAGTACATAGCTACAACACCCATCTCCAGGCTTCTTGATGGATGCTGTGGCTTTGCTAACCCATAGCTATTTTCCTCTAGTTCTTCCCTTTCAGAAGTTCTACCTTTTGTGGCCCTTTATTTCTTATTCTCTGATCTTGCCTTTGGCTGCCTGGAAAGCATTTGCTTTCAAGGCTGTTGATCTCTGCCATCGCCGTTCTCTTTCCTCTCCCCTGAGCTGAGGCCTCGTCTATATCTTTAGCAAAGGCAAATGGTATCTAGGTCTCTCTGAGACCATGCACCTCCTCAGCCCTCTGCTTCCCACTCAGCCCTCAGCTCTCTGTTTTGGAATCAAAGTCCATTCACCATCTTTTCCTCCTTTAGCTCACAGTCCTGGCAGCCTAGCCGACTTAGGAAGGAGTATGCTTTTAACATCTCACAAGTTCCCTGCCCTTAAACTGCCCTCCGCCCTTGTTCCCTCCCATCTGAGATTTAACTATGAATTCCTCTCCCTTCTTCTCACCTTCTCACATTCTCACAGATGCACCAAATGAGACCATTTCTCATCGGAGCGTCTCTGCAGACAGGATGTAGGTAAGCTGGTAATTCCTATGGTTGGAGTATAGGTAATCAGGCTACTCCTATAGCTGGGAGGATACAAAAGGGGGTCACAGGAACATTCTGCAGCCTGATGTGTGCACAGCTGTCTTGAGATGGCTTAACATACAGATCAGAAAACCTTTTCCATAAGGGCTTTCAAAGCACTCAGAAAATCTCATCTTGCTTATCTTTTAAATTGTGAAAGCAAGAAGCATAAACCTCTTTTCAATGAACTCTTTCCTCCTCCTGCTCAAAAATACATCCATTGTAATTGTTATGCCAATTTTGTTAATGAAATGATCGCTGAGAAGGGGCCATTAGGACTAACTATAAACTATTTGCCATGGTTTCCATGCACAGCCCAGTACACTTGCCCAGATTGCCTGGCAGGTTGGGCCCCCAGCACCTCCTGTGCTATGCTCATCACAATTATGAAGCTGATGATGCTCAGTTATTCTAAATCACTCCCTAATAAGATCTGAGTATGAACCTCCTGGCAATTGGCAGCTCACTGGTTTTCTGCTTTTCCTTTCATAAGTATTTCTCTACCTTATTCTAGGTTAGATTTTTTTCACCTGAGCATCTTCAGCGGGGTTTGATCCCACTCAGTAGGTAACTTTGGAATATTTGCTCTCAAAGAACTAGGTGTGTAATTTATTTTATCCTGGAAGTGAGCCAGCATCCCTTCTTTGAGGCAGATCTGCTTTCACTATAATGATTCATAACTTTGCTTTGTCAACAGAGCAACATGGACACACATTCACTCAAATAAATTAACATTTCAACTCTGAAAAAGCTCACCTAAGAAGAATAAATTGGTAAAATGCTGACAGCAGGTGAAAGGGGATTCAAACTCACTAATTACCAAAGAAACAAATTTAAAACAATTACACCCAATTTTTAGCCACCGAAACGGCAGACCGTTTTGTAAAGGACAATGCCATGCAGCGCTGGGGCCGCGGTGCAGAGGCGCCCGGCCCAGCCGCGCGGGCGGGAGGGCGCGGGGGTGCCGTTTTGGTGGCGGGGCGCAGTGGCGTCAGGGCACCTGGCTGCAGAGTCTGTGCGCTTATGTTATCCCGCACTGTGTCCCTGAAGATAATATTTAAATAAATCATAGTATGATTATGGGGTAGACTATCAATTAAAATTCAGCCTCTCTCAGAATGACTAACGATGTGGGAAAATGTTTATGGCATTGTACTAAGCAAAGAAATCAGGATATAAAACTGGGTATACAGTTTTATATGATCCCAATTTATTTTAAAATATGCAAACAAAGATATAGGGGCATGTTCATATGTGCTGAGCTGCATGCCAAGTTGATTCCCTGGATTTCCATGTTGAGCTAAACTGGCTTAAGCCGTTAATTGCCTGTCTTATGAAAAAGCAAAATCCTTTCGTGAAGGATGAGACGTTCATCATCACCTCAGCTCCAGGACCCTTTTCTGTTCCATCCTGCGTCAACCCAGAGCTTAGGTTTTTAGCTCAGCAACTTCCTCAATTTCCACCAAGAAAAAAAATTACATAAAACATTCAAGAGCATAATAGAATCAAGAATTTGGAAGGAAGATGAAGAAGCTGGTTTAATAATATGCAAATTAGTTCAAATTGAACATTAAGTATCATTTTTTAAATTATTTTTAGCCATCCCACCAAAGGAACTTTTCATTGGCCATGTGCCTATTAGATTGACCAGCCTCACATTTCATGGACACATCTTTCTTCATCCTCCCTTTTCTCTCTACCTCTCCTCTTTCAAGAGCAATAAAATAAGTTCTCTTAGTTTGCCATGCAAGCCACATAACTCTTAGAGCTGAGGTCCTAAACAACAATCCTTTCTGGGTCTTGCCTCCTATCCCAGGCTGCTCACCGAGGTATTTTCCCAAATACAGACAGTTTCCACCCTCATAGTAATCCTGGTATATTAGCTATGAAGATCATTATTCTCAATTCTGGCTACTCATTGAAATATCTGAGAAGAGAGAGAGAGAGAGAGAGAGAGAGAGAGAGAGTGTGTGTGTGTGTGTGTGTGTGTTTTAAGTAAATATTACTTCCTGGGCCTCTTGGGAAGGTCTGAGGTATAATTACAACATACATTTACTTTAAATACCCAGGTGATTCTAATATGCAGCAGAGTTGAAAACCACTATACTGAAATAAAGATGTCCACATTGTTACACATATATCATGTATCTTTGATTCTATGGTGCATGTTTTTTCACAGCTTGATATATTTTTAAATTAAGACGCATTTAATAATTTATATAAAAAAGAACTTACAAGCTGTCACATAGATTAAATTGTGACATACTTGTCATTTCTTGCAATACATATGGGAATGATACCCAGCCTCACCAAATATATCATGAATCTTTAAAGCTAGAACAGTTTGGTGTGACTGATTCATGTATTATGAAGGGCTGTTATTTAGGCACTGAAAATACATGAGGACAAGCTTCTGGCTGAATTTCAAGAACAACTTGTGATGGGCAGTCAATATGGAAAAATTAAAAGTTGAATCAAATAGAAAATGTAGATAAGATCTCATTATTTTTTCATGTTTTGATGTTAGACTATAGATAAAGATGCCACTGGGATCAAGATGTGAAGTACACATGATGGGAAGCAGAACGTGGTTGGGGCGATCTAGACATCTGTGCTTGGCCAGAACTGGTATTGAATTAATTTTAGAGTGAGAAGAAGAAGGAAACATAGTCTCAAATATTGTAAGAAGAAAATGGTACATACTTGTCAACATTTTAGCAAAAAAAGAAAAATATCTTTAACTTTATTTTCTTGAAATACGGTAACTAAAACAATGTTCCATTTTGTAACAGATAGTATCTTCAAGTTGGAGAACCATAGTACGCATAGATATTCATAATCCTAGAAAAATCACTGGAATGAAACACATCAGAATGTTAGCAGTCATTGTTAAGGGATAGACATATGGATACTTTTTACTTTCTTCTTTACATTTTCTTCATTTTCTAAATTTACAAATGAATATAACTAATCTCATAATCAGGAAAAGTAAGGAATGTCACCAAAACAAATATATGAGCCCAGGTCTATCATTTTCTATCTCTCAACTCCCAAAAAAAAAAAAAAAAAAAAAAATCATTGATCCAAAATGTAAATATTAAAATAAAAGAGACAAGAAAGCCCAAAAACTAGATTTCAGAGGACTTAAACCATAAGCCTTTTCACCACAATATCTTTGTTGTTTTTTAAGTGAAGCCCAAGATAAAAAAGGTTGTTAAGACTTTCTCCACACCCCTTATCCCCACTCCAAACAATATTTAATTAAACCCAGAGCCCAATTTACTGGAATGATGTTAAATGTGCCAGAAAAAAAAGCTAAGAAGCTGTCCACCTTCTCTCTTTCCAGCATTTCTCATCCGAATGGCATGCTGTGAAACACACACTTAAATTGATTGGTATTAATGCATACACACAGCTTCCAAAATGTCAGCAAGATGCATTTGCTTTCAAGTTATATTAATTCTGCTGATTACAAAGAGCTGGCTAAATAAATCTTAGCTGTATACAAAATATGTTTTAAGGTCCTCCTCATATACCTGCCTAGAATTTTTCTTTTCTACTGCCTCACCTTCATTTATGTATTCATTTGACAACTGTGTGCCAGACACTGTTCTAGACCCTGGGACAACAGTGATGAACAAGGCAAGTGAGGTCCCTGTCCTCAATCAGCTTACAGCGTCAGGAAACAAGCAAAAAGCAAGAAAATGCACTGAATATAATCTAAAAAAAACTTGAGAGAGAATGTCTGGGCAAAATCAGGGAGAGACAAATGGTGAACAGGTACAAGGGCTTAGCTTTAGCTGACGGAGGAGCAGGACTACTGCTCTGAAGAAGCCATATTTCCACAAAGACAAGAAAGCTTATGAGGAGGTAGACCTGCAAAGATCTGAGGAACGTTCCAGGCTGAGGAACCAGCTGGGGCACAGACCACAAGGTGGGAGATGAGCTTGGTGTGTGCCTGGAACACAGGAAAGGTTGTGTGGGAGGGGGCGAGTGGTACAAGGTGAAATCAGAGAAATAAGTAGATGCCAGATCAGGTAGGACTATGAAGGCCATAGGATGGAGCTGGTTTTTATTCTAATGGTAACATGAAATCATTGGAGCGATATCATGCTTCTATTTAAAATGTCTAACACAGAATGCAGGGATGTGCGCTATTCTTCCCATGATCTGCTCACACCTTTAGAAATGAACTGGAAACAAGAACATTTTTGAGCAGTCAGAAAACCTGGGATCTAGTCCTATATCATCTAGAAGCTGTATTGCCTCAGTCAAGATACTTAATTCTCTGGCCTCCGTTTCCTCGTCTGTAAAATGGAAATACTACATCATAGACATCAACCCCTTCTTCTTCCCCTCCTTCGTATGAGATACAGAGAAGGGGGATTCTGGGGAATGAGCTTCCACAGGACACATTATAATTACGGTTGAGAAAGTGAAACAGTGAAAGTGGGTCCTTTGTTTTAGGTTGAGTTCCTCCAAAGCCGCTTTCAGACAAGAACATGAGTTTATCTGGGGGATGACCCGCGGAAGCACTGCTTAGGGAATAGAGAAGTGAGAAAGGAAAGAGAAGAAAGCAGCTAAAGGGAACATTATCAAGCATGGCACCAATCTCGGAAACTGGGGGTTCAGTCACACCAGGAAACTCTAGAAGACAGTGCAAAAGACACCTTGGAGTTTCCCCACTTGAAGGGCAAAGGAGAGTGGCATTTAGTCTTCAGGTGCTTCAGTTCCAAGGGCTAACCCCGCTCTCACAGACTTGGGCTAAGAGGGCTCCCGTGGCCCGAGGAAGCCCTAAGCAAAGATTCATGGGTCCTTGCAGCAGAGGCCACAGGATAGTTGTGAGTAGGATTGGTGGGCGCCCGAGGCAATATGGCTGGGGCACCAACAGGTATCTACTGCACCCGCAGTCTCTTCTCCAACACACTGTGAGGTCCTTGGTATGTTATATAAAAGACCTGCTCTCACTGCTAGAGCTGCAAGATGCTTTTCTCCAGACTGACAAGCCTGGGGAATACTGGATGCCATGATATATGCTGCCTGCACCGCTGGTTTTCATCCCTGAGATCTTCCCAAAACGGCAAAGACTCTGGGCACTACATTCCCACTCACACCTGCAGGGTAACTCACAGCTCTGGCCCCCCCTTGGTCCAAGTCTGTGGTTTTTAGACACAAAACAGGTTGAACCCATTAGGGACTGCAGCCTTTGGGGAAATTTTCCATAAACAGCCTCCTATTTAAGAAAAAGTTGAAATCAATATGCTTTGAGAATAGCCAGGCTTTGGAAAATTTGGTAATTGGGTGGGATTTTTTTTTTTTTTCCTAACATCAAAATGACAAGATCGGGAGCAAACATTTATTGAAAGACTTTACCATGTGCCAGGGATGAGAGATACCTACCTAACACCATATACACGAGAGCTCTATACAAATGAGAAGTATGACTTGACCTGTAATATAAAGATAGGACATGATAGAGCCTGATGTCAGCTAACAGGACTGTACTACATTTGAAATGACATAATATAACCCATGGAGGAGCATTACTAATATCATCGAGGACTGATAATACTAGACTTAACTTACTAGTATTTATTATAAGCCAAGAACAATACTAAACTCTTTATCTACTGTAGCATATTTAAACTTTACAACAGCTAAAAGAGAGATAAGTACTACAGTTCTCACTTAAGAGATGAAGAAATGAAGACAAACTAAATTAAAGACCTTGCATTTAACCTATCCTCCAAGGTATAATCAAGACTAAAACTTGCCCCAGGTGCCTTAGTAGAGAGATCCTGCTGAAAAATCTGTGTAACCAGCCATGGAATAGCATATTGGAGAACTAAGAAAGCATCCCCACGCCCTCTCCGATCAGCTGGGGAAAGCCTGGAGAAATGCCATCCATTGAGCATCTTAGGTCGTCCATTCCTATGGGCCCATCGAAGCTCATTCACATTTTTGGATTCTGTTCTGTGTTCCTAAATATGACTCCATGAAGAGCAGAATTGAATATTTCTAAAACTTTATATTCTTTAAACTGACTAAAAACATAACACAAAACAAAAATATCATTTCAAATTAAAATAACTCTCAATTCTTTGTCCCCTCAACTGATTTCATGAAGAGAATGAAAGATATTGCCTAATGGCAGGAAACCCAGGATATCTTTTAATTGATTCCTTATCTTCACAGAATAAAACAAATAAACAAAAAGAATATCTTAAGTACTTTATCTCATGTACTTTTCAAAGAGGATTCTCTAAATTTGGTTCTCTATAGATTGGCTTAAAATTAAGCACACATTTTCCTTCACTGGGGGAAAAGGTATGAGAAATAACCACTAGCAACACACTGACACTTGGTGAAAATAGCAGTTTACTAGCAAAGATGAAAAGAAATTGTTTTTTAACATGGCACAATGCTAACTAATGGATTCTCCTTTTTTACAACTCTAACTATTCTCTAGGTAAAACCTTTGTTTCTAGAAGAAGCTAAGGATGCCAAATCCAGTCTGTTCCACCTATTGGTCCCTTCCCAGTATCTGTTTTTTTCCTCTTCTCCCTTTTTATCACCCCCAAAACCAGAGGACTTCCTGTATCTTCCCCTCTTTCTAAAGCCAAAGGCCCTGCAGTCATTCTCTGCAATAGACACAACTTTGCCACACACACAGTGGTTCTGACAGGTGGGGCTCAGATGCGGGTATCCCCATTGCATTAGTTATCTATCGCTGCACAGAAAGTTATTCCAAGACTAGGTGGCTATTGCAGGTGAGTCTCCATTGAACCCCTTGTGTTTCTTGTGAGCAGAGGCACTGGCAGCTTTCAGTCCAGATTATCTTTTTTTAGGACATTTACATAGCAAACAACCTTGGAAGATGGAGAGAGTATATCCCTCTGGGCAAGGACCAGAATTGTTTGTCATCCAGTATAATAAAAAATAAGGTCTCCCTCCAGAATAAACTTTGAGCAGATTTCCTTGAAACCCTCTTATAAAAGATTGGGGTTTTCCAATCCGAGGGATCCTCAGCTGTGAGGCAAACCCACTGTGTGGGCAGCATTCCCCTGCGCGCATCCCTGCATTGCCCCTGCAGGACCAGCAGGCAAGGGGGACAGAGGCAAACGTGAGCTCACACTGACTGCCGTGCTGTGAATAATGACGTCTTTGTCTCTGACTCAGGAGTCCTATGACTTCTACTACTGTCTGTAAACTGTGGTAGGCTAATTTGTTAGCTTACAGTTAGGGTAACATCACAGACTCTTCTCAGTTTTTGACAGTTGTTTCACACAACATTTATTTTCTCAGAGTTTCTGAGAGTCAGGAATCTGGAATTGGCTTACCTGGGTGATTCAGGCTTGGGGTCTCTCGTGAGATTGCTGTAAAGCTATCAGCTGGGGCTGCAGTCATCTGAAGGCTGGACTGGTGCTGAAAAAATACAATGTCAAGAAGGCAAACTTATATGGCTGTTGGCTGCAGGTATCAGTTCCTCATCACACTGGCTCTACACAGCGTTTTGGGGGTGTCCTCAAAACATGGTGTGTAGCTTCCCCCCAGAGCAAATGATCCAAGAGAGAATAAGTGTGGCCAAAATGGAAGCTGCATCGTCTTTTGTAATCTAGTCTCAAAAGTGACAGACCATCACTTCCGCCCTTTTCTGTTGGCCACACAGCTCGAGCACAGCACTTTACAGGAGGGAATGCACAGGGGTGTGCAGGTCACGAGGCAGGGATCATCAGGGCACTCCTGGAGGCTGCAGGCAGGCTGAGCCCCGCACTCACCCACACAGAATCTGGCCGGCATTAGCAAGAGCTTCCGAGCCAGGGAAGCTAGAACTGATGAAAGAATGGCTAGGGGGAAAAAAAGACAGAGCAAAGTCTTGAAATGTAGAACTGGCTCCAGAAGAGATTATTTCAGCATGGAGATGAGCCTCTGGCAGGGGCCTAGCAGAAAGAGAGGCAATTTAGTGCTCCTTCCCTTTGAAGGGCAGTGGAACTCAAGGGGATTTATTTTCATTTTCTTTCTGAGCCAGTCACATACTCAATTCAGTCTCTAGGAAAATAAAGGCTTGCCCACTGCTCCCTAGCTCTCTTCTTTCTTCCTGGAAAAAGAAACAATACATTTTTTTTCCTATGCCACTCCTCTCTCAACAACCCGTGCTGCTTCTGCCCTTGACTAGCCCATGAGGTAGTGGGAGCATTTTTCTAATTTTTTTGAAGGTTTGACAAAGCCACCCCACACGTGCATTACTGTGCCACAATCAAGCAGACACTTTCACTATTTCTGATTCCAGCAGAAACACATCCAACAATGAAAAACGTGTGCAGTGAGTACATCTGAAAATAAAGACAGAGGAGCATAAAATGCACAGGGCGGGAGTGCACGTGTGTATGTGTGCCTGCAGGGAGGTTCTCATTGGGAGTCAGGAACAGACTGAGCGCTGCACAATGCCATTCTGATCCATATTTCTCTTGTTCTACACTGTGGGAGAGGGTAGGGTAGGAGAAGAAATATAAGGAAAATTTTAACTTATTAATGCTGACTACAACTTGCAAGCACTACCACATAATATTGAAACGTTGGCCTGGAAAACACACAGAGAAGTGCTGTGTGTATAGACAGGTCTGGCACAAACAACACCCCTTCTTTATTACATAAAAATCTTTCATTACAAAATCATAAGCATGTAATTCTGTAATGTAACAATGTCACACTCAAGCACACCATATGACATTTTAGGTGAAATGTTGAAATTGCTGTCCATCTTGTGCAAGATTTTCACATTCCCTACCAACCACACTCAATGGCTCATTATTTCTGCCAGATCTTGTATGTGTAGTGTGTAAGGATGAGAGGGGAGGGTTCTAGGGACCTTTAGAAATAAAAAGCAATGGTCTTTGTTTTAGCAAAAGAAAACATGCAGTTTTGAGCATCCTCTATAAGCTAGATGCTGCTCATTTCATTTACATTTAATCTTCATTCAAAATAGCCCTCTAAGGTAGGAGTAATCATTCCATTTCACAAGAAAAGAAAAATATGGCTCAGAGAACATGAGACCTGCCTTACATGACACAGTTAGTGAGAGACAGAGATTCAAGAGTACATGCTTCTGTGCATCTCACTAACTCATTGACAAAATAGGAAGGAACATCTGTTGCTTAAAGTGATGAAGAGGAAAGATGTTCAAGTGTGAACTCTCTCTCTCTCTCTCTATACACACACACACACACACACACACACACAGATCACTAGTATTTCTATAATTTGGGTAGGACAAAATAAGTGAAATAACTGACAGTGAAGATAATTTACCTGTCTTCCAAAGAAGCAGCAGAGTGCATATCAGCTCACATAATTTTTTATCTTGAGTAAAGCGCTTCTCCTCTAACAGAAGTTCTAGTGCTTTGAGTCCTTGCAAGAGGGCTGGTAACCACTTAAACATGCATGAAAGAAAGGAACTCCAAGCCTCCCAAAAGACACCTTGGCCAGAAGCCTTCTTTCTGGATTCTCATCTGGAGCATGATGAGCTCTGGAGTCAGTGCTGATCCAGAATGTCCATCCTCAATAGGGCTTGCCCTCAGGAGATATATTAGAGGGCTCTACTTCAGCACCTCAACCATCTATGGAGCATTAACCAGCATTCTTCCCTCTGTGGGCATGCCAGATGACTGCCAGAGGAAACACTATTAATGGCAGTCAACACCCCCCAAGTGAGCCTTCAGTTTAATTTTGCCAGACACATAGGTAGTGTTGGGAAAGATAACCAAGAACATTGAACTAGAAAATCAGGAACACCAAACTAGATAAGAACATAAGGTGCAGAGTACCATCCCTTGCAAACCATCTGTGGTCAGCTAGAGTCTACAACTTTCAGTCTTCCCAGTGACCCACTGCGATGTTCAGGGACCACTTGCTTTTCAAGGCACATTAAATGTGGCTTACGTGGCAAACTCCTGGTTGTGGGTAGAAAAGCATCTTTTATCTGAGCAACAATATTTCAGTTGTTACCAAAAGGAAATGACCTGGTTCAGAAACATCAAAGTACACAGGTAGTTGAGAGTGAACATGGAGTAGTATTGTGCATGGTGCTGTTTTAGTAAAAATCATTAGAAAACCCTAAAACTCTATTCTCTAAAACTTTTCCCCAATAGGGAAAATAAACAGTGAAACCCTAACTCTTCAAATACAGGGTAGAATATACCCTGCACAGCACACAGTTTTCTGGCAGATGAACATTCACATACACAGTGGACTCTCTCCTTTGGAGAAGCATGGGGCAGTGGACAAAGCAAGGAGTCAGACAAGCTTGGCTTTGCCTTCTAGCTCAATACTATTAACTTGTATGATGTGGGACATTTATATAAAGTGTCTGAGTCTATTTCCTCATTTGTACAATTAGATAATAATACCAACCTCTAGGCTTTGGTAATATCTACCCATGAGATAACATGGGCCAGCTATTTAATACAGAGTCTGGGGTATGCTGGGCCCTCTGTAAATCATAGCAATGAATTCCATCTGTACATTTTCCAAGTCATTATGTGTAAAACTTTGGCTTACACTTTCAAGAAAGAGCCTTCAGGATTTTGAAATCACAGACAAACTAAGTTTCTAGAGAACCACATCTTTCAAAGTGAATTGGGTAAGTCATAGGGTATTTAACAGGGTGCTGGTCTTGAAGAGAATAGAAGATTTAATTTGGTTTAGTTCCTTTGGCATTTGCAGGTAAAAACCACCACAAATTAATTAGCATGTCTTCATTTGCTTGAGCATGATTAATAATACTCATGGAAAACAGGTTTTACATAATTCATCAGTCTGACACAGCCCAATAACTCTGGAGTTCCAAGAACTTCCAATCCCAGCTGGTCTGTGACACTTTAAAACTAGCTACAAAATGGTACTGTTCTTGTAGACCCTACATTAGCTGTTGTTCTGAAGTGAAGGGACAGAAATCTAACCACAAACTTCAAGACTACTTTCTTTCCAGTTTGGGGGAAAAGGGTGTAAACAAATTCTGTCTACATAGAAAAGCTTTAACTTGGTTATCGATAATTTACTAGACTCACCAAAGAAAGTGATTATCTACCATATACAGGCACTATTGTAGATGCCTCCTTTGTTTCTTTTTCTTTTTCTTTTTTTCCATGCTCAAGGCAAATATATTCAGTTCCTTTCCATGCAGCATATGATAAGGTACCTATATGTTTGTTATTTTTTTTCCAAATCATTTGGAACACCCTTTGAGAAAATCCACTCATTCTCTATGGTCCTACAACAGCTGCTTTTTAGCAAATTCTGCAAGGTCCAGCGAGTCAAAATTTCCTTGACTGGACGCAGCCATTTCAGCCATCTCATCTCACGATGACACCCGTGGAGGCCCAGTGCCTGTGCTGTGAGACACGGATCAGCATGCCATTGTCGCCCAGCCTAGCTTCCGGCATGTGGGGTCATGTTTCCATTCCCAAGGCTGCAGCAGAAGAGGATGGGCTGGGCTTGCCCCATCACTCCCTACTCCTGCACACAACCAGTGTTTCCTTTTATTCTTCCCACCGTTAGTCTGTGGAAGCCCCCAAATAGTGAGACTGATTCTTTTGACATAAGCAAAGTCTGTTTGAGATGATCCTTTTCATATTGCCAAAAAATGTCCTTGCCCTAAGCAGGTGGAGTTTTCCAGGAGTGGACTGCATTGTGTTGGAAAAGACATGAGCTAGGGCACTGAGAACATGAGTCATCAACCACAACCAGGAAGCAAACAGCATGTTTGATCGGTGTTTCTGAATTAAAATTGGAATGCCTGCTGGCCAAAAATCTCATATCTATTGTTGGCCTTAGAAGTGAATGAGAAGAAGAATCCCAAGAGAATATTAAGAACAATAACTATTTGAAGATATTTGGAATAGGGTCTGGAGGAAGGCACGTAAATTTTAAAACCAAAAAAAAAAAAGACTTATCTTCCTAGTTATGTGTAGACCCAGACTTGAACTAATTGATATAATATAATAAGAGGTCAGATGGCCATCTGCCAAATTCAATAAAGAGATCTGCTCTGTGTCAAAGGCTGGACAATATGAGCTGGGCTGTATAACCGTTAAGATTCTCAGAATCTTACTACACTTTGAAATAGAGAAGTAATTCCATTTCTCCATTCAGACCCACCTTCAGACTGACTGTGTTTGCCCTTAACTTCCGTTATTTGTTTGACATTATTAAACCCAGCATTTGTGTGAATTGTGACTCAGAATTTTTGCAGGATTCCAGCTCAGAGAGAAGGGTTTCCTAGCCAAGATCACCCAATGCTACCTCAGTTGAGACTCGATTGCAATATTAGAAGCCAACTCAAGCTACCTTCAATCTAAGAAGGAATTCAGTGGAAGCATAAAGAAGACTACTTTCCAGTTTGGGGGAAAAGGGTGTAAACAAATTCTGTCTATATAGAAAAGCTTTAACTTGGTTATCGATAATTTACTAGACTCACCAAAGAGATTGATTATTTACTATATACAGGCACTATTGTAGGTGCCTCCTTTGTTTCTTTTTTTTTTTTTTTCATGCTCAAGACAAATATATTCAGTTCCTTTCCATGCAGCATATAATAAGGTACCTATGTGTTTGTTAGTCCTTTTCCAAATCTTTTAGAACACCCTTCAAGGATCCACTCATTCTCTATGGTGAGCCATCTTGTAATATGTCCCAGTAAATGGCTTATAGAGGGGGGAAGGAACATTCCCCTCTATATGGTTTTTAAATGTAGAGGGACTTAGGGAAAGAACTGAACCATAAGGAATGTAGGTAGTACCCTTTCTCTGCCTTAAATCTTAGTCATTCCAAGAATCAGTTTCATTTTTATTTTATGTGCAGATTAGGTTTCTTTAACTTCATGAACACATGGCAAGAAATGCCATGCCCCCCAAATTGGCATCATGTCAGATTCAACAGTAGAGAAGATCTGTTTGGCCCAGACTGAGTGAGGTAACTACCTCTGATCACATCAGTTCTAGCCAAGGAGGAAGGTAGGCTTAGGTACTAGGAATGAGGCTGCTGAGAGTCCAGGACTATGGAAAATGAGAAATGACATGACAAGGAAGGTGGTTTTCAAGAAAGGAAACACTGGGAGCTGGGAAAGTCCTAAAAGAAGTCCACCACAGGTATATTATACTAAAACAAGAAAATATTTCAATGTCTTATTTACTTTTTTCTTCAGTCAGATAAGTAGCACAAGTTGCTGTTACTTCTATTTGTATCCTGTATCTAAAAGAATTATGTCAATATTACAGATGCATCAACTATTTTTTTAAAGTGACATTTGAAGCATGCTGTCTTTCTTGATTTAAGACTTCAAGTCACAAATAATCAATATTTGCCCTGAGGAAATCTTAGGGCTATTTTAAAAACCAGAATCCTATAATCCTCTGGTGACTTATAGCTCTAGGAAAAACAAGTCACCCTCTTAAAAAAACCATCTATGGTTGTTTCTTCTCCTATAAGGGGAATTTGGCTTAATGGCCCCATTTTACTAGATGGGGTAGGCTCCTCCAGAGAGAATGGAAGCAGTTATTTTTTATTTCCAAAGCTATCCAGGAAAATGTTTCCCATAGTTCAGTTTTTTGCTGTCTGACTTAAAGAAAATGCGACTGGCTACACTAAATGTTGATCTCAATGTCTTTCCTATAGCCAAAGGCTGGGGGGAACGCGGAGTAGATGAGCTAGTCAGGCTAACAGAGAGCTGGAAGTTTCAGCCTAACCAAAAGTAATAATAATAATTATTATTATTATTATTAAAACAAGATACCATGTTTTCTATCAAATTAACAATTCATTTTCAAATGGGTATAAGATAAAAAAGGTACTGCATCAAAGAATATACAGTTGTGAGCACATTAAACAGTTTATTCTTATATTATTATTTATTATTTGTATTACAACTGTAAACCTACATTTGTCCACCACCCCTGTATATAGAAAATAAAAAAGTAAAAAGATATTCAACATCATTAGTCATTAGAGAAATGCAAATTAAAGCTGTAATGAGATACCACTAAACACCTATTTTAATGGTTAAGTTTTTTTAAAATTGATAATATTAAGTACTATCAAGGCTGTGGAGCAACAGAAATTTCATCCTTTTTTTGGTGTAAATACAAAACGTACACCCACTTTGGAAAACCGTTTGGCAGTTTTTTAAAAAGTGAGACATGCACTGACCACACAACACAGCCACCCCACAGCTAGGTACTGACCCAAGGGAAATAAAAATATGTTCACTTGAAAACCTGTACACAGGTGACTATGCATAATTACCAAAACCTGGAAACAATCCAAACATGCCCCTTCAAAGAAATGAATAAACAAACTGATGCATCCCTAGAAGAAAATTCTTAGCAACAGGAGAGGAACAAGTCACTAATATATAAACAATAGGAATAAATATCAAATGCAATAATAAATGATGTTCAATATTAAGTGAAAGAAGCCAGATTGAAAAGGCTACATATTATATAATTCCATTTATATGACACACCAGAAAAGGCAAAATCATAGAAAGAAAACAGACCAGTGGTTGTCATGGGCTGCGGAATTGACTACAAAGGAACCAAGAAATTTGGGAGGTGATGGGACTATTGTATATTTGGGTTGAGTGTTGGTTAAATGATTATATACTTTAGTAAAAACTCACAGAATTGTGCACTAAAAAGGGTGAATTTTACTTTATGGAAGTTATACCTAAACTAAAAATCTAAAAAAAAAAATGCACATTTATCAACAGATATAGTGTATTATGTATGAACTCCTATTTAACTGCACTCATGTCCACATTAGAGATTCTCATTGAAAAATACTTTTAACTTCACAGCAAACTCAACTTACCCTCACTGTCTTTGACTGCTTCCATGCATTTGTGATAAAAAGTGAAGGCTTTGCCTTTGGCTCCACTGTGTTCACCTCCAAAGCCCTCTTTCTGAGACAGAAGCACCTTTTGTCTTGATGGATTTACCACAGAAACGGAGAGAGGCCCAGCATGCCCCACGGGGCACCGTGAAGCTAAAGGCTCTCTTTGTGATGTTAAACTCCTTACTTAAATGAGAGGGAAAACCTGCCTCTTATTTTCTCGGCTGGGTACCTTTTCCCCAGCCTGCACTTAAATTCAAGTCTATCGTCCAAACAGCTGGAGATAATGCCGGGTTCCTGCTTCTGCGGTGGCCTGCACCGCTCCCGGAAGGCGCCGTTCCCCAACTCCTGGAGAGACGAAGGGCCGACTCCTCAGTCATCCCCTGGGTGGCATATACGGGCTCTATGAATATCACAAGACGCTTTCCCTCTGCATTCACCCCTTAAGAGTCCACTTCAATCCCAATAAATAGTCACAACTGACACCTTCCATATGCCACGTGGGCTAAAACTGAACTAACTAGTGCTTAGAAGATGATGTTTTTAAAATGATGCACTGTGTAGGAGCCTGTACAAATCTCTTCTTTAGTGTGGGAACCAGAGGTTAGCATTAAGAGGACTGCCATTTGCTTCTCCAATTTCTAATACCATTAATTACTCTTGTGTGTTTTCGTCTGCCACTGCAGTTAAACAGAAGCATTGTAAAGCTACAATGCAGGGAGTCAGCAATGAGGGCTTCGGGTAAATCCACACTCTCTAGAATTGTTGATTCTATTTCCATCAAGGAAGGTAAAACTCAGAAACCAGACTGTATGTCAGGGGTCCGATTTAAATCCCTGTGGGATAAATCGGGTGCGAGATGGAGGAAATTAAGACCAAAGTTCACTGTGAACATTCCTTTGAAGAAGAACGTGCCTGTGAACTGTCCCTCTGTGAGTTAGGTAAGTCTCAGCCTTGCATCTGGGTCCCTCTGGCTGTACTAAACTAGCCACAACCCTAATCAAGTGTAAGTGCCAGCCTGCCGCCAGCCACAGCAAGTCAATCCTGACATCAGGATCCTCTTGTCCTCTGACTTACAGGGGCTCTGCAAGCAGTAATTAACATCCATTAAGTGGCTTGTCATCCTTACTCAGCTGCTTTCTGTCAAGCTCTAAGCAGACAGAGGCATGGCCCATGACCCAAGGCACCCCATCAAACCATTTTCTCCTCTGAGGAAAGGAGGTGACCTCAGCTACAGTTGTCTACAGTGCAAAGGCCACAGGCACTGAAGGGACCTCTTGCCACTGTTAGTGTCCCCATGATGGAGCTGAGCCCTGTTTAGAGGTGCTGGGGCTGGGCAGGCCAGAAGAAAATGGCTGTTGCTTGGCAAAGGCTTCAGAGTTCAGAACTGTTAAACCAATGCAGACAGCTCTGATGGATGGAAATAGTGCCAGAACATTCTTAATGGAGGCCTAGCCAGAGCATGAAGGATGATGTACAATGATTTCCTCCTGCTTTCCAAACAGCCAGCCCTGCTCCCCTACAACAAAGCTCTGAATTCATGAGGCCCTGACTGTGACTACTGAATAGTCTGAGAGAAGAAACTAATATCTCTTAACTTCCAAGCAGTGCCCAGTTCTTTAATTACATCCACAGCATAGCACCTGTCACATGGTAGGTGCCAAAAAGTCCAAAGTTTAAAAAGGACTTGTCAAATTGAACGGGGAGAATGAATTTCCTTTAACACTTGCAACAATTTCAAGTAACAATTCACACATGGGGAAACTGAGGCTCACGGAAGCTACAGACTTCCTCAGAATCACAAAACTACTGAAAGCTGGAAGAGCTGAATGGGAACAGGTGTTTCTCACTCATTAGAACCCAAGAAAGCCTTGCTATTTCCTGACACTGGAACTGGATCCTATTAAGTCCTGGCTGATGCTACCTGCTGTTAACAGACCAAGGGTGCCCTACCTGGTGTGGCTCAGTGGATTGAACGCTGCTGGCCTGTGAACCAAAGGGTCGCTTGTTCAGTTCCCAGTCAGGGCACATGCCTGTGTTGCAGGCCAGGTCCCCAGTAAGGGGCGTGCAAGAGGCAACCATACATTGATGTTTCTCTACCTCTCTTTCTTTCTTCCTTCCTTCCCTCTCTGAAAATAAAATCATTTAAAAAAGAAAAAAGACCAAGGGTTGGCCTCCTCACCCAGGTTGTTTCCAGGTTGTTTGGGTTAAACTCCCCAGCGGCTTCTCTTCCCAGCTCTCCTCTAGCGAGGACCGGTCATAGTGTTCCCTTTGTGTGTCATAGGGAGAGTGAAAACACCCCACAGTCCTTGTTGGGGAGGCTTTCATTCCATCATCTTTAGGTCTCCAAAGGATGCAATTCTATACCCCACTTCATGGGCGATAGTAATATTTGAGCAAGTATTACAGTCCTCTCTCCTCCCTTCACTCCCACCTCCCCATAGGAGAGGTCCATTGCCCACTGCAGAGCCCAATCCATCAAGTCACACACTGGTGTGGAAAAGAAAAGTGGAAAACAGTCTCCACCCCCTCGCTTACAGGGCCTCCTGCATGCATAAAGATCTCCAGCACTCCGCCTAGTTTTCCAGAAGCAGTAAGTGCCCAAAGGACTTCCACTGCCTTCCTGCCCTCCCTGCACCTCGCCAGGGTGCCAGCACCAGGCACTGAGAGGGAGGCAGTGCGCCTTCCTACCGCAGTTGTCGGAGCTGTCAGAGCCTGCTCAGCAGAGCCAGCTCGCCCACAGGTGGAAGGCGTTGTTCAGGCTTCAGGAGAGGCAGCTTCCACCTCGGCCGTAGGTCTCCTTTCTACATTCTCCAGCTTGGCTTTTCCCTTGCTTTTGGCAAGCCCTCATTGCTAAAGTTGATGCTCTGATCTGGGTTACATGTCAGTTCTCTAGGACCTACCTAAGCCCTAGAGCCAAAAGGTTAGGGGTGAGATGCAGGTACTCTTCACTCCTCCTCCCTCAAGATTCTGGTCAGTCGACATTGCCAGTGAAGATTTTAGCATCAGTTTCAAAGGCTGAGCCCAAACCAATAATATTTACCTCATCTCTTTTAGAAAATAATTATGCATATTTTAGATTTTCTTTTGCTTTCTGCATTTTCTCTTTTTCTTGGGGGGAGAGGAATTCTATCTTCTTTTAGTTTCTTTATTATAGATTGGAAGACTTCCTCAGATATCTTGTATTCTTTGCTTGACCACTGAGACTCAGAAATAAATTACAAAAATCTAATTGGAAATACGGTAAACATGAGTGAATTTTTCAACTTATGATTCTTACCACAGGTGAACATCTTGTAAACTGGCTCTTTTATTTGGTGGGACCAAAATTCTTCCAGAGAAAGCTTATCTAATTCCCTGCCTATAACTATACCAGTGTTTAGGATTTCTGGAAATTGTGGGAAAGGGTGGATATAAGGATGTCCTACAACTCAATTTTTGCATTTTCATTAAATCCTTCCCATTTTCAACTCTCATTTTCAGCACTACCACCTGGCATCTCTGTACCTCGACTCCAAGGAGTGATGGCCTGGCTGTGTGAGGGAAGGCAGCACTTTGGAATCAGATCACTCTGTGATCAATTTTAGCCAATGCTCTTGGCTTCAGCTTTTTACTTCACCCCTCCTTCCAGATCCTGGGACTTTCTGGCATTCTGTATAACCGATTACCCCCTCCCCATCTAAGGGTACAGAATTGCTACTGCCTCTACTTTGTTTAGTCACCTACCGGTCTCCTCTCCAGGTTCCAGCTTCTTAAAATATATGGAGCTTTCTTCCTCAGTTGTCCCATTGGTTTTGGTACTTGCAGGTTTCTATCTATCTTATGCCTCTCCAATTGTTTTAGCTGCCCTTGTGAAGGAAAAGGCCAGTTAGTCACATGCAGTCAGTCTTCTAGGCTTTTCTTTCTTTTTGTTTTTTTTTTTAATATTTTATTTATTTATTTTCAGAAAGAGGGGATGGGAGGGAGAAAGAGGGAGAGAAACATCAGTCAGTTGTCTCTCGCATACCCCACTGGGGACTTGGCCCGCAACCCAGGCATGTGCCCTGACTGGGAATCAAACTGGCAACCCATTAGTTCACAGGCTGGCACTCAATCCACTGAGCCACACCAGCCAGGGCCAGGCTTCCCTTTCATAGTTACCACTTCCAGTGTTAAGAGAACTAGACCAAATATTGAAGAAAACAGGAGCTCCAGAATGTGGCTCCTCTCTGTATATTACTAATGCTCAGAACTCTCAGAGCGGAAGAGCACATCACCAATGATTCTCCTTTAGGGTGCGGGAAGAACCCTCCACTTTCCCACGGGGGTGGAGGCACCGCCACTCAGCATGTCACACCACCCTAAATCCTCTCGAATCACCACTATGGGCTCTGCCGCCGGGATTGGGAGTCCTCGTGCTAAGGAACCCAACATTCTAGAATTTCTGTGGTGAGTATTCAAACAGTTGGACCTAATTGCAGCCTTATTTGCCTTGTTTTCCAGCCTTGCCTTCAGTTCTAAGCTCACTGGTACACTCCAGGACGAGCATCTTTATAGGGAGCCAAAATCTGAAAGATGCCACAGATTAGGTAATTTAGCTTTTTAATGGAAAAGGAGTATGGTAAACTCCATGTTGGCAGAGATGAAGGGCAGGCAACGAACAGTGTGTTTAGCTTGTGGGAAGAGGAAACACACGTTAAGGACAGACAGACAGCAGGAAGCTGTGTGGTGTAGCTCTTTTCAATTAATTAAAACCGCCCAGGTCTGGACAAGGACCTTGGAGAAATGCATGACATAGAGGTGCTATTTTATTTTAAAGTGTACATCTAAGAAACTCTGGAAAGGGTTCTTTTTCTCTTTCCTTCTCCCTCAGTTTTCCACATCTCCACTCTACCTCACTTTTGCTGTCTCCCTCTTTTAGTTTCCCTTCCCAACATTTTTCTCCTGTCTTTCCTTCTTTTAAAACTTGACAGGATTGTTTGGTGCCCGATAAAGATCTTCCACACCAACCTCAAGCCCTCCGAGAATATTTTCAACACTGCCATTTCTATGCCCTGGAAATTAGAATCTACAAAGGAAGTGCTGACAAAAAGCCTGAAGTAGGGCAGCCCCGCACAGCCCCACTCTCATTGAATCAGCTTCCTGAGAGCTGAGCCCAGAAAACAGGATAAACTCTATCATAAAGCTTTCACTCATCCTTAACCCACCTACTTCTCATCAACCCATTCATAATGAGCTTTAAATGAATCCATCACAAAGCCCCAGATCTAGGCCCAGCGTTTTATTTCACAAAAGAAAGAGTTTTCCACATTAATGCCTTTTGCTTTCTGTCATAGGCTTCTTTGAAAAGACATTCTTCTCTCTTTGGGGAGAGAAACAAGCCAAATGGCTTGAGATAGCTAAGATTTAGTATGCCCTTACTATGTGCAGGGCTCAGCGTTTTACATGCATCATCTCACTTAATCCTCGCGGCGACCCTAGGGGAGAGAGCTCCTTATTATCCTTTGTTGTATATGAAGGACCAGAGAACGGCTACTCACCAAGCAAGCTTTTGCAGGAACACACAGTGAGGACGTGGCAGAGTCAGGATTTGAATCTAAGCAATCTGACTCTCAGGTTCACAGGAATCACTACACTGAACTCATTGTTTCCCAAGCACAGAATTCCAAGACAGCCTCATTCCAAGTCTTCCCCAGGCTCTATTGTATATAACTGGGTCAGACCAAATGGAGCACATTTGGGGTACAGAGCACATCAGAACATAGACAAATGTTCCCAGCCTGTTCCTTCAACATAACTCAGCATCCCGCCCTCATAGATCCAGGTCAGGTATGCAACTGCAAGGACAAGCTAGGCTTTATCTTATCTCCCTTTATCTCACCCAGGGCTGAATTTGCAGAATCTATTTCTGTTTGAGAAAGAGCAGAGCTTGAAATATATTTCTGGAAGTCATCAACAAAGAGTTGACATTGAAAACAAACTGACTAGATGTAGTTGCCCAAAAGCAGAGGCAGGAAGGACAAAGGCAATCATTCGGGAGACAGTGTAGGGGAAAAAGGAGTAAAACTGGGACTAATCAAGGAGGACTAGGAAGCAGCAATAGTAGAGGGAAGAAATGCAATCAGCTGTTAATAGGAGAGTGTTTGACGTTGTGGAACAGAGAACGAGGGCATCAGTTGTCAAGGGGTGTTGGCCCGAAAATAAATGGCCTTTTTTGTCACCCTATAGTGTATGTATGTGTACAGGTTTGTGTATCTGTGTGTGTTCAAATCCCTCCCCATCCACCTATTTCTAATCATCTTTTACCCTCTAGTATTACACTAGTTTACTCTGCTGATCAAAGAAGAAACTGGCCACATTTTCATGTTCTTCAACACCTCTTTTCCTTCCCTTTGCTAGCAGCCACAGCCCAGAGCTTTCCAGGCATGAGACATGCAACATAACAACAGTGTCACACAACTGACACCCTTCCCCAAGGGCCCCAGGACATGACTGCTACTTTGCCTTCGGACCACCCCACTTTCTAACTTCACTTGTAGAAGAGTTGTGGCGAGGAGTGGGGGGATCGTTTTTGTTTTCAAAAGAAGGACAAGACAAAGCTCTAGCAGAGTGGGGGAAAAGAGCCCCAAAGAAGGTGATTAATGCCATCACTGCTAATTTTCCACAAGCACTTGTCAGCACAGCAGCGAGCCGGCTCGGACAGTGCCAAGTCATCCCGAAACTCTCCAGCATCTTGCTCCAGCAATAAAACACAGATTTATGTGGTGCAGCCCGTTATAGAAGGTGGAATAAAATCATCCTAGATGACTAAATCACAATGTTTCTGGTCAGGGAGCTTAATAAGTGAACTCTTTATCCCTCCAGGGACTGCTCAGTCATTTGTTTTCATTTCTCTGACATTTTGTCAGAGGCAGAGAATCAGCTGTGCTGCCCTCCTGCGAGGTCTGGGGCTCAGAGATCAGTGTTCCTTACAGGGGGGTCCGGAGGCCCTCCTCTGGGTCCTGCCCTGTCACCCCTGACTCTGAGACCTGAGGCACGTTGCTCCATCAACAGTGCCATGATTGTCTCTCACTCCACCTTGGAATTTATTTCAGGCTCATCTGTCTCCCACCTCGTCACTCCCCCCGATTTCTCTGCCTTATTTGCTTCCATATCTAGGTTCCCAGTCTTTGGTGAGCCTATTTGTGGCCTGGTACAAACTACTTCTATAAGAGAACACCTCAAAAATCTAAATTACTTTTAAAACTATGTTTTAAATAGGTTTCATTGTTGATTATCACCTGAAAAAGATTTGAGATTATTTGGGTTTTGGGGATTGGGGGGATGGAGGAGTGCCGTCCTTTGCTACCGGGTAGACTAGTTTCTTTTTCTCTCCTTTACTCTATACCTTCTTCCATTTTTCCCTTTCCCATGTCTTTTCCTCTCCTTCCTGTCCTTCCTTACTCCTAATAATTATTACCTCAACCTGTCTCTGACACCCTTTGACAGGCATTGCTCATTGACTGGTGACACTGAAGGATAATGAGGACACTCATCATTCTGTCCACAGCGTCAAGTTCAAAGTTGTGTTAAATCACCAAGGAGCAGTCGAGGAACAGTGTAAAGCAGAGTAGATATTTAGCACGAGCATGCGTGGAAATGAAATGGTGACATACTATTGCAGCTTTGGAATACATTTGAGTGTGCAACATGGGACACATCTGATGAAAAATAATGAAAACTTTAGGGAACATTTCTCTAAATGAAGATTACTCTTCTTATCCTCAAAACAAAAATAGGTATAAAACCCCACTAAAAATAACAGTGAGGAAAAAAAGCAGCTCTTGAGTATCAGACAACAATTGAGGTCCCATATGCCTGAGTTTCTGAATGAAAAGAAACACAACTATAAACACAAACAGAACAAACTACAAAGCTTAGCCATAAGGCAAATGCATCCCGGGAGACAGATAATTCTCTAGAGGTCCTTTATCAGTACCAGTGACCATTACAGACTTCAACTCTACCACAGATTCATGTCAGAGGTAGACTGGTACCAGATTATGAGCGCACTGAGAAAGAAAATCTAGCACAAAACAAGGAAAGTGGTAATTCCTTAGTAACACTGGTTTAAGCATTTCCTTGTGTGGAGAAATGAAAATTGACACAAAACCACACAAATATTCCATGTGTGTATATATACATATACATAAACATACACATATTAAATACATATATATAAATAGCTTAACATTGAGTGATATATATGTATGCATGTATATGTAAATATATATACATATATATAGGAATAGGTTTACACAACTTTTTCAGATATGACTAAGAGGCACCTGAATTGGTTGGGTCAAATTGATACTTTCTGTCAAGATTCTGGTACACAAAGTTGATAATACCCTCTGGGTATTGGCACAAAGCTCCAAAAACCCTTGGGATTTCCTGAGTGATAGTAGGGTCTTTAGTTATTCATAAGGAGCCTCCTAAAGGATACCTGAGTTTATGTTAATTAGATGACTCTTGGAGAAGGGGCCTAGACAGCCTCAGGATGAGGACTGGTCACTAGAAGAAACCTGATTACACAGTTAGAACTTTCAGTCCTCCTCCCCTGAGGAAGACCCAGGAGGGGACCAAGGCTAGAGATTAAGTTCAATCATGGGGCCAATAATTTAATCAGTCATACCTACTGTTTTAGGCCTGTTCAGGCTGCCATAACAAATATCAGAGACAGGTGGCCTACAAAACAGAAATTTATTTCTCAACATTCTGGATTCTAGAAACCCACGGTCAAGGTGCCAGCTGATTTTGTCCTATTGAGGGCTCTCTTCCTGGCTTGCAGGTGACCACCTTCTTTCTATATCCTCACATGGGCTTTCCGTGGTGCAGACACACAGAGAAGCCTCTCTCTTCCTCTTTTTATAAGGCCGCTAATCCCATGATGAGGGCCTCACACTCATGACCTAGTGTAACCCTAGTTATCTCCCAAAGTCCCCACCTCAAAATATCATCATATTAGGGGTAGAGCTTCTAGATATAAATTTGGAAGGGAGACAAAATTTAGTCCAGATCACCTATATACTGAAACCCCATATGTAAACTCTCGGATAACAAGGTTCAGGAAATCTCTGGGTTAGTGACCACAGCAGTGTGCTGTGAGAATGGTCACCTGGGGACACAGGCCAGTGCCCACCACCTCCCAGACTTGCCCCGTTATGTACCTCCTCATGGGCCTGTTCCTTTCATCTTTCATAAGAAACCAGTGGGTGTATTTAGACTTATACTGTGTTTTCCTGAGTTCTGTGAGTCATTCTAGTGAAATTTCTAACCTGAGAGGTGGCCATGAGATCCCCTAAATTTGTAGTTCACCAGACAGAAGTGCAGGTGGCCCCTTGGACCTCCGCTGGCATCCAAAGCGAGGGCAGTTCCATTTGCAACAACATGGATGGACCTTAAAGACATTGTGCTAAGTGAAATAAGTCAGACATGAAAGGACAAATACCACATGATTTTACTTATATATGAAATTTAAGAAAAAAATAATAAAAAAACAAGCGAATAGTATAGACAACAGACTGGTGATTGTATGAGACAGGGGTTGGAGGTGGGTTGATGCATGAAGGGGGTCAAAAGGCACACATGTTCGGTTATAGATGAACGTCATGGAAATGTAATGTGCAGCATGGGGATGACGGTCAATAATAGTGTATTTCCTATTCAAGAGTAACAAAGAGAGCGGATCTTGACAGTTTCCATCACTAGAAAAATATGTGTAACCATGTATGGTGGTAGACAGTAATCAGATTTATTGTGATCATTTTGTAATATAAGTGTAGAATCATTATGTTAGACACCTGAAGCTAATAAAATGCTATGGCAATTGCACCTCAATTAAAAAAAAAAAAGAAAAAAGAAAAAAGTGAAGGTGGTCTGTGAGACTCAGCACCTAACCTGTGAGAATTTACACTAACTCCAGAACTAATCAGAACTGTAGGACACTCAGTTGGTATGGGAGAACTGGTGCTGGAAAAATATACCTTCTCATGACCCCATTCCAGGCTCTAGCAAACAGAATGATGTTTTTGCCTTCTGAACAGCCAGCATAGTAGGCAAAATCCTAAGATGATCCCAATATTCCCACCCTTGGTGTGCATGGCCTGTAAACCCCCCTCTCCTCGGTGTGGGCAGGACCTGTGTATATGATAGGATTATACTCCTGTGATTAAGTTGTATTAACAGCAATAGTGAATGGCTTTTTGTTACAGTCATTAAGGTCCTTAATTAGTTGACTTTTAGTTCATCCACAGGGAGATTACCCTGAGCAGGCCTGACCTAATAAGGTAAGCCCTTTAAAAGAGGGACTATAAATCAGAGAGTCAGAGATTCTTCTTCTGGCCTGGAACACATAAGCTGCTGACATGACAGGGCCTGTGTGAGGACCCCACGGCAAGGATCTGGGTGCCCTCCGGGAGCAGAGAGCGGACCCCACGTGAGAGGCAACTACAGCACAGTGACTTCAACCCCACAACCACAAGGAACTAATTCTGTCAGCAACCTGAGAAAGTTTGAAAGAGACCCTGAGCTCTAGAAAGCACTGCAACCCAGACAATATGTTTTTTTAACATTAATATTTCATATTAGTTTCAGGTGTACAGCATAGTGGTTAGACAGACATATACTTTACAAAGTGGTCCCCAACATTTTCAGGACCCACATGGCACCATACAAAATTATTACAGTATTATTTACTATATTGCCTATGCTGTACTTTACATCCCTGCGTTAATTTGTAACTACCAATTTGTGCTTCTTAATCTTTTCACCTTTTTCACTCAGTCCCCCACCCCCCTACACTGGCAGCCATTATTCTGTTCTCTGTATCTATGAGTCTGTTTCAATTCTGTGTATACATTTTGTTCTTTAGATTCCATATATATATGTGAAATCATATGGTATTTGTCTTTCTCTGACTGGCTTATTTTACTTAGCATAATACCCTCTATCTAGGTCCATCCATCCTTGTCTCAAGTGGTAAAATTTTGTTCTTTTTCATGTCCAAGTAATATTCCATTGTATATATCTACCACAACTTCTTTATTCGCTTGTCTATTGATGGGCATTTAGGTTTTCTCAATATCTTAGCTATTGTAAATAATGCAGCAACAAACATGGGGGTGCATATATTCTTTCATATTAGTGATCTGGGTTTCTTTGAATATATATCCATAAGTGGGATTGCCCAACCAGTACTTCAGTTTCAGCCTTGCTGGATCCTAAACAGAGGACCCAGCTAAAATGTGCCCAGACTCTGGATGCACAAAAACTGTGAGATAACAGTATGTCCTTTTATCTTGCTAAGTTTGTGATAATTTGTTATTCATCAATAGAAAACAAGTATAGCCACACATCATACACGCTGGTCAATTTCTCATTCTCCTACTTCATGTTTACAATGCTGCCCAAGTCTTTCCATGGTGTTCCCTTCAAGAGGAAGCAAACCAAAGTTCTGACAGGTGCTCAACAAAATGATTTGCACATAACATATGATTGATAACTCTGTTGCTGAATTGATACTATACTGTCACAGTTCACAAGACAGTACAAGCAAAAACTGCTATGGTTTATCTCAGCTCTTTAACATATTCTACCCTTAAAATAAGAATGCCCTGTTATATGATGACTTACTATATGCCATCCATAGAAATATCATTTTCAAAGCAGGAAATGGATTCCATGAATATCCTCTCAAGGAACATGGTTTGGAATTTTCAAATTTTCTGAGCTATAAATGAATGTCATGGAAATGTAATGTACATTTACATTACAAAATGATCACTTCTTAGACTTTACCACTGGGTAACAAATAGTAACTATGACTCAGCTAAAAGTGTTCACCCAAATTGCAATTTTAACTTCTCTCTTCTAGAATGACATCAGCA
Organism: Pteronotus mesoamericanus; assembly: GCF_021234165.1. NCBI lineage: Eukaryota > Metazoa > Chordata > Mammalia > Chiroptera > Mormoopidae > Pteronotus > Pteronotus mesoamericanus. Next base: position 23,136,717 of record NW_026555245.1, on the reverse strand, counting down.
CTATTTGCATAGACTCCTGATTTAATGGTAGTTCAAAAGACCCGGATCAAATGAGGAAGTTAAAGCCACACCAGAGAAGCTAAGCCGACCACGGATTAATTCGCCATGATTGCCCTGACCTCTCTCCCAAGCCCGCCACCACTGACTGGCCTGAGACCAGAGCATGAGGACCAGTGTGTTCTGGTTATTTTGGGTCCCTCTCCTCGTATGCACTTGTTATGTTCCCACCATTTTCCTCAGGTGTAACACTTAGATAATGGGGAAGGTTCATACCTCTCACAAATTTACTAAAATCAAATGAGGGAAAGAAGGTGAAACTGTTTCCAAACGAGCAAAGACTTACATGAACACAACAAATGCTTATGTTTTAGCGAGCAACCATTTTATTGAATAATAGCTCAGTGTTAAAGAATTTTATCAGACCCCCTCCCAACTCTGTTTGAATCTCTTTTCCAAAACCCCACATTCATGACTAGGACCTATGCCCCAGGAAGGCCTTTGCAAGTGGCCTGCAGTGAATATTCTCCAGTGACAAAAAAGTCAGTGTCCTGAGGGACCTCGTTCCCAAGGGTGCAGGTCTAATTGTCAAAAGTGATCCCTTGTAGTAAAAGCCAAGTAACCCTACCAGTAGCTAGGTTTGAGGGATGAAAAGAAAAATGTTGAGTCCTTGGTCACTACTAGCTGGGATATACGATTTACACCTGAAGAATAGTGAACAATGCAGGGTAATGTGTTCTGGGTACTGATTAACTATGCTGATTAAATATATGAAAAGCTGGAAGAGACAGTGAAGACTTCACAGAACTTGAGGAGGGGGAAGGCAATTTTAGCTTCAACAAACAAAAGGAATAAAGGCACAGAGAGCCCTCATGGGAAAAAGGATATGATGTGTGTTTGACAATAGCGGAGGGTCCTGAAACTTGACACAAGAGTTTGAAATTGATATGATGGGAAACAGGAAGCCTCTGAAGGTCACTGGAGCATTATTAGTTTCATTCTCACAGAGCACTTTTTATCTGAACAGTAAACGGGTATTCTCCACACAGAAGAGGAAGATAGACACACAGAACAGAGTAAGTCCTAAGAGGACTTTAGGCAGAGAGCCAGTTCCAGAGCAATTGAAACAAACCAAAGCCTGTGATTGTTGAGTTGACTGTTACTTGTTTTATAAAATTGTCTGAGGAAATTGCCAGAAGCAATGGGCCTTCTGGCCACCTGTTCCTTTGTGTAGTGTGGCTTTCTGAGGTTTGTGTAAAAATTTTTTGTTCTCTGCATTTTGTCAACAGGAATGAAGTATTTTTCTTAGTCCCATAATTCAAGAAGCAGAAATTCCCATAGTAGAGACACTACGAATAAATGAAATCTCTTAATACATAGACTTTATCTATATTTTCGTTTCTGAGTATGCCTTGCTCTGAGGTTTCTCTGAGTTGGGACTGGGACTATTCCCGTGCCCCGCCAAATATGCCACTGGATGGGATATGAGTAAGTCACATCCAGGTAAAGTGACTGAGGATAGTTCTCTTGTGCCCACAACACTGGATGAACAACATTCTGGGCAGAATGTTATCATAGCCAGTTTTAAAAGCTGATAAATCAAAGAGGCCCCCCCACTCTGGACCAACACTCACTCATTTAATCTTAATGAGACAGGTATTACACAGAGCCTGACCAAGGGAGTTTACTGGCCTCTCATTCCCTAGAGACAGCAAGGCTAAGCCACAGGGCAGTCCCTGCTCCGCACGTTCTCCGCCTGACATCTGCGCTCATTTATCCAGGTGGGCCTGGGCCTCAGACTGAGAGCAGTTCACTTGACCTTTGGGGACCGCTAAAAGGGAGCGCCTGGGACCTGCAGCTGAGGTCCACCAACACGCAGACGACGGCGCGCATCCTCCTTTCTCACAGCCAAGTTTGAGGGTCAGGGGAACACCTCATCATAATTCCTTTCCTCCTGCGACATTTTAAGGGTGGCATCCTACCACCATTATTTGAGCTCATTTGAGAATGAAGGAGCATGGTTTTACATTTAACAGATACAGAAAAGCAAGCAGGCAAACATAATTTCGGAGCAATGCATGATGTTTAACAAAGGTTGTTCCCACATTACACTTTCTCTTCATTTTTGAGGAAAAAAAATGCATGACTTTCCTTTTGGAAGGGAATTTTTGTTGTAAATTGCCTAAAAGCAACAATCTGATAATCTATAGGTTGGCAACAGTCAACAGTCAATCTGATAATCCTACAGGTTGCCATGAGAAGTGGAAAATATAACATCATGATATCACAGGTTCTCAGCATGTCTCCAAAGATAAACTTGTTACATATCACCAGATCTATATTTCCTAGATAAGTCATTTTCTCCCTCTTTTTCATGATTTAAACACTCATTTAGTGAGTGTTATCTTATGTAGAACACTGTGGGCGAAACAAAGAAATTGAATGTGTGATCTCCCCGCCCCTTCAAATGCTCAAGGGGCATAGAGGTGTGAAGTCGAGTTCAAGTATGAGTGAGGAGAGGGTGGGAAAGATGGCCTCAGCTACAGAAATTAGGGAATGGGGAGGCTGGTGCCCACCCCTCCTTTCAAAAGAGCCTGAGATTCTAGGCAAGAGAAGGGTTAGCTCTGGAGTAGCGCAATGCAGCAGGAGCTTGAGCAAAAGGTAAAGAATAACATTCATAACTTGCTTTGAAACAACTACTGTCTCAGGCAATCTCATAACTACCCAATCCAGTGGCAACTGTCACTCTCTCCATTTCGCAGACTGGGACACTGGGACTGTGGGAGAAATAAGGTCACATTTGTATGATGGGGAGAACCAGAATTCAAACCTAGGACCCCAGGTCTGGATTTCACATCATTGAGCTCAAGATACCACAAATGAGGCACGTCATGACTATTTCCTAGCACAGCACTGCCCAAGAGAAATATAACTTGAGCCGCATAATAATTTTAAGTGTTATAATGATCATATAACAGGTTTTTAAAAGGACAGATGAAATTAGTTTTAATAATATTTTATTTAATTCAATATATTCAAAATAGTTTTATTTTTACATGTAATCAACATTAAAAAAAGCAATTGATGAGATATTTTATATTCTTTTCTCCATACATACCCTTCCAAATTTGGTGTTTACTTAGTACCTGCATCTGAATTTGGACTAGCCATAAGCAAAGTGTTCAGTAGCCACGTGTGGCTATTAGGTAGCAAGAAAACTGGTTTTAGAGAGAGAGAGAGAGAGAGAGATAATAATACAAAGATTAGATACAACTAGCATGGGATGAATAATACAGATTTAAAGTATTTTTTGATACTTGTTTTCATCCTTGTAGCAATAAATGACGTATTTTATCTACAGAGCATAATTATAAACCATCAACAGACACCAAAACCTATTAAGAATCAGAGCCTTCAGGGTTCTGACCAGATGTCCCTCAGCAACAGCTGGCCACCTTGGGCTGAAAGAGAAGCCTGAGACAGTAAGAATTAATTAGCTGATGGCCTAAGTGCTTCTTGTCCTTCCTTCCCATTTACTAGATTAAAAAATGTGAATTAAATTAAATGTGTCTCTTTCCACTCAGACTTTCACAAGATCCAACCCTAGGCTGAAAGCTTTCTTTCTTACCAACAATTGTATCTATCCCTCAGCTAAGATCTCGAACTATTTGAACATACATGAGAAAGAATGAAAGGAAACTTTTCCAATTAATTTCCATTTGTGTGTCATTACAACTAACTGCGTCTATCTTTTAAAGTCAGAAATAAACTCTCATAGCCTATGACTGGGCAGGTCCAGTCACTAATGCCCAGGAAACTTAGAGCTCAGATCTGCACTTAAACATCATCTCTCCAGCTTGGGTGATGCTCCTAAGAGAGTTTAATCTTCACTTAAGCCATCTTATTTAGATGGTGCTGTCAAAGAAACACATTCTTAAGTCAGACAGGGTTGAGTTCGGGTTTTCTAGTCTCAGTTCTCACCCAGATTGAAGCTATTCTGCATCCCATCAAACTCACCGCTAGATCCTGCACTCACACTAAAATGTAAACAATTATACCTCAGAGGTCTGTTCTCAAATTTGATCAGTAGCAGAGCCCCTGAAAATCAGTTCTTGAAATATCATGGAAAATTACCATATACAAACTAAAATCAATCACACAATTGTATATTAAATCAGATGCCATCTTAATCTAAGATGTTAAAACATAACATATAACAAGTATATAAAGAGAGTTAGATGGAGAAAATTTTGCAATTGATAATATCCTACCCCTTAATTTAACATTTTTATTAGAGTTGATGAAAATGGCCATACCCAGATGAGTAGCCGAATCCTCTGAGGCTGAGTTTTTTTCTTGGAACCTTAACTTGAAAACTAATAGGTTACAGAGTCAGCCATTTTTTTATGGGCTTTGCCTTTCAGCAGGATCCAAGACATTATGTTTGCTGATGGAGAAATGATGTCAAGTCTTAGCCACCAGTCGAAGAGGATGGTTTTTTTGACTTGTGGTCTGTGGTAACCTCCCAGAATCACAGCGTAAGCAACGAGAGGTATGCTGATTAAGAGCCAATGCCACAATTCCTAAGAACAAATTCTCCCGGTTTATGTCTTACCCAGTTTGTTCCTCTGAATCCTGTCACCAGTCCAGAATAGAGAAAAAGTGAGAGAAGGGGAAGTAGAGAACAAGAAAAGTCAGATCAATACACCAGCATGGCTGAGACCTGAAAAACAGTGGTCTCATATATTTAGAGAGGTCCTGGAAATGCAATCCTCACTCCTGAGGCAACCTCTGCACAGCCATCATTTGTCTTTGCCAAAGGCCTTTGCATCAGGCCCCTGCCTATAGCCAAAGTAGCAGAAACTGGAATTACAAGGATTCACGGTGGTTAACCATAGCTGATTCTCTTCTTTTCAACATTTTTCTATGGAAAAGGTCACACATGTGCAATAGAATACTACAGTGAACACCGTGTACCCATCGCCCAGCTTCAGTAATTATCAATACTTGGCTAAGCTTGCCATCTATACCCCCACTCACTCTTCCCACACATACACTGGGTTATTTTGAAACAAAGCCCACATTGTATATTAATTCAAATGTAAATATTTTATTATGTATCTATAAAAAGTAATGCTCTAAAAAAATATAACCATAATACCATTATCACATTTGAAAAGTTAACAATTCCTTAATATTACCAAATATCCAGTTAGTGTTCAAATTTCTTCCATTGCCTCATCTATTTTTAAATAGTTGGTTGTTTAAGTCAGAATCCAAAAAAAGTCTATATAGTATATTTTATTCCTATATCCCAATATTTGCTGTAAGCTGGAAGGCTTAATTATATTTAGGTTCATTATTTTATTAGAAGACTTCATAGTTGGTGCTGTGTATTTCCTGTTGCATCACATCAGGAGGTACAGAAAGCCTGATGTTAATATTGATCAACGAGTTCAGATGTTGCCAGCCTGATTCATCCATTATAATGTTCCCTATCAGCTTTTCAACTAATGGTCTTAGCAGACATTGATGTTAATTGCTCAGATCAATTATCTCATTAAAGATTGAAACGTTGATATTTTAAATCTATCATTCTCCATTCATTAACTGGAATTTTTCTCTAAAGCAAAACTTCCATCAAATATTTTGTTGCTCTGAGGTACAGGTCACACAGGAAAAACAAGTTAAAGATTGAACTCTTTACTCTTATTTGCCTATTTTCAGAACAATGGATTAGTTTCCTAGCATCCCACAAAAGTGACCTTTTTTTTCCTACCATTATAAATCATGCCTATTAATCTGTCTTATGTATTTTAATCCATTCACGATTATTCTTTTTGATTCTCAAATTGTTTCATCATTGACCAGTGAGAATTCTTCATGTTGGCTTCTGTGTCTTTCTAACACTATCGCCAAGTCTTTGATGGGTTCCTTGCTCTCTGATGTGACAAGATGTTCCAAGCTCACCTTAAACATTTTTTCTCCTAAACATAGAATTCATCTTGTCACGTCAGAATTCATCTCCACAAATCATGAGGCTTTGGAGGTTTTTGTTCGCTTATTTGTTTGTTTGTTTGTTTGTTTTCTAGAAAAGGCTATGTTTTTCTCTCTCCCCACTTCCCATTTCTCCTTATTCCACCAGGGAACCCTGACAAAGAAACAAAGAAGTGCTACAGAGAGGAGACATGAAATACCAGTTGGCAGCCCTTTGGTGATGACAGGTAAGTAGGTCTGACACTAAATGAGATCATGTCCAGCAGAACTCAACGCCACAGGAATCCGACTTCCAAGCCTGGGAGGCAGCTTCTGCAGCTACCTGGCTACCACCCTAGGGATGACCCCAACCCTGAAGATGGCAGAGGAGATCCATAGGAATCATATCCTGGATGTCATAGGTGAGCGAATGAGTCAGCCAACCCAGAAGTTGCCCCACCTCTGGACCTCCTGGTGTATGAGATAATATAAAATCCCTTGTTGTTTAGGTCCATTTAAGATGATGCTTTCTGTTACTTGAGGCTAAGTCCCTAAAGGATAAACATCTTCCAATTTAGAAAATAAATGATTACTACACATCACCAATTGTTCCCTTCTCCCCCTATTCCCGATCCCCTTATTCCCGTATATGTTTCACTTTCCTTGAGTACATTTGAGGACTCTCCACCCACTTCCAAGTGAGTCTTGTTTCTCTGCTGCCATATGACTTCAACTCACTTTCAACTCCGGCCCAAATATCTAAAGCCTTTCACTGCTGGTCACTGCCTAGAAGTCTGGCCCACGTCCTCTCCCTTTACTCCTCCAAAGCAGCAGCACTAGGCTGTGTGAGTGGCAAACTTTCACTGAAGGTTTAGGCTTAACAAAGAGCAGTTATAACGCATGCAGAAACAATTTCACATGGAGTGTCAGGCATCCCTGTCCCAAGAAATTCACTAGCGGTCCCATCCACAGAGAATTTGTCACTATCTACATTCCTTCCAGAATCCTAACTTCCCACCATGTTACTGGGTGTCTGCCTGCCTGTCTCTCTCCCCCTGATCCTACCTTCTTCTCTCCCAGGTTCTTTTTACCTTCTCAAAGTGCCAGAGAACAACTCTAAACTTTCTGTTATTTTACTACACAGAGTAGTTACCTCATCTTTGTTTAAACATCTTCAAATCCAGGCAGGTCCAGATACCTTACTTTCAATAAAAGGTTCACTAAAGCATTTTCCTAAACAAAAGATTAATTCTTTCTCTGAAAGAGAAGCTATTTCTGCCTTCTTCTGGAGTCAATCTGCTCAAATTCGGCAAGCTCTAAAAACATCATTGATTATTTTTATTATTATTAACACTCAAAATGGGACAAAGGATACCTATCTGATAGCATTGCTAGGAAGCTTATCAGCAGGTAAGGTTAGGAAATTATTTCATTTCTTTGTGCTCTGTTTTACTCATCTGCAACATTTTTATTACAGTTGATAAAAAATGGCTTCTTGTTTTTATAGATAATAATATGTACCTCACAGCTCATAAGGCTTTTGGTACAATTAAAATAAATCAATGTATGCAAAGGACTTTGAATGGTGCCTGGTGCATACATACTAAGTATTACACAAATGTGAGCAGCAGCTGCTGCTTCTTTTGTTATTTTATCAGACATCTGATCTAAACAGGTTGTTTGAACATGCTATCATGGGAAAGATAAGAACCCCTACAATACGGGGTTATTGTGAGGACCGACCGATATGTATGGCCTCAAACAGCACCTAGGATCTAGTGACTAAGGCAGGCTCTTAATGCTGAGATGACCAAAGTGTATAAAGCACCCACACAGGGTAGAAGATTAATCATGTGAGATCCTCTCCTTCCCCCTCTTAGGGAGGTGATAAATGAGGTTAGGGGTGGGGGATTGGAGAAGCTGGTGTTTTAAAAAATCCTGACAGAGGCCCCATTTTGAGTCCCACAGAAGCCATCCTTTGTGATTGCTCTTCCCTTTGTTAGTGTTAGGAGAAGTAGCAGCAATGTGGAGCGATGGCTGAGCAGCTGCCTCGCCAGGCATTGCGCTCCTATTCTGTGGGGAAGTAGAGGCAGAGGTGATCCAGCCTCCACCCGCAGGCATAAGCAAGGAGGAAAAGCCCTGGGTCTCACTGCCCACCACCCACTTCCCTACCGAGAGTGCCGGGGGGGGGGGGCAGGGGGGGATGAGGCTAGCCCCTGAGAGAGTTTTCTGGAGATCAGCTCTTTTGCAAGTGATTACCTCCCAACCACATGAGAGAGTCAGCAGGGCGTTTACAGTACAAGGCTTCCCCGTGTCGCAGGGGTGATGAGAAAGCAGAACCACCCTTCCCCCAGCTCCTTCCCAGTTTCTCCCAGACCCACAGGAGCTAGGAAAGCCCCACAGTTGCCCAGGTGCTAAGAATGGGCATGAAAGTGAGAAAAGCAGAAAACACACGGGGCCCTGAGCCTAGACACCACACATTACCAAAGACGTGAGGCAACTGACCAAAGGCGTTAGACTTTCTCAGGAGCAGTGACTGGGCCACAGGGGACCAAATATCAGAGAAAGATATTCTCTATCCTTACCATGGGAGTGCTAGGAGAATGGTTTATGGCATTTCCATGGAGATTACAGATTCAACCCACTAAGAGCAAGCAGGCAACAGCATCAGGTGTGCACTGGTCTGAGCCCTGAGCAACAAAGGGGCTTGGCGGGGGGCCAACCTCAGGCCACCTCCTCAGTTGCTGAGCTGAGGCAAGCCAGGCCCCAGGCCCTACTTGCGGGTTCCAGGGTATCTGAGTGACACCCGAATCAGGGCACCCGGCCGCCTCTATCCTGCCTCTAAAGAGCAGAAAACAAAACATCGTGAAGTTGGGTCAACTGAACATGGAAAATTGGAGAAACCGTCTTTGGCTGCCTTCTTGGGAATCCAAAGGCCCATTTCTTAGAACCGAAGACCCTGTGGAGTTAGTTTGCTTCAAACGTTTCTCGGTTGTTCTCCAAAAATAGACGCCAGGCAGGAGAAAGGAAAGCCTGGGGCAGGGATGCGGGCTGCTAAGAGGGCTGACCAGGAGGCAGGAATAGAAACCTCTTAAGAAAGAAACTAATTAAATGTGTCCACACTGAAATGATTACATGGTTATTATCTGCCCACTCAGAGGAAAAGAAAACCACAAAGTCCAAAACGTGGCAAGTAGCAGGCTTAATTGCCTTCTCTGAGGAATGGCTTTTGTTTTGCGCAGCACTCCATCAAAAACACTAAGTGTTAATGTGCCCTGTATAATCTATCTGGCCAGCTAACAAGTTTAATTCATCACACACCATATGAAAGAATAAAAGCAGGTTAGTAGTGACGAGTTAAGAGTAAAGGTAAGAAATAAAATGGAGAAACACATTTTGATTGATGGTGCAGGACTATTAGGTGCTACTATAGATGGACTCTGTCGGGTTTTATGTAGTGGCCCATCAAAGCAAAATAGATCTAGTAATTTAAAACTTTAAATATGTCTCCTCAATTAAAAATTTAAAAGGCCAGTGGATGTATTGCATTTCGACTGAACAATAAAAATTCAATCACAGCCAACTCTCAAATATCTACATGTCGATCCACCATAAAAGATATCAATTGTATCTCCTCATGGGCCTGATACCTGCCCTGCCAGCCCCACCCACCTTGTTACCAAAATCTCTACTTGGCCTCTAGGGGCACTTTCTTAGACCAGGAGGAAGGTGGTGTCCTTGGAGTAGGAACCTTTAAAATCAAACATCTCCTTCACCTGTAGAGACTATGGGACAGTAAGAGGCACCAATCTTAGAGGATCTAGAGGTGTCCCCATAGACTGATGTCTGAAAATAATGTCATCCACCCCCAAGACTATGAGGGGAAACTAGAAAGTCTCAGAGAGGCAAGACGGAAACATATATGGCTCTCCAGAACTTCTTACTGTCCATCATAACAGAGCTGGTCTCTTTCTTTCTCTCTAACACACACATGAATGACGTACAAACAATATTAATCATTGCAACACATTGCAATAGCAAAATACTGGAAACAACCAAAAATGTCCATAAAGAGAAGACTGGTTAAATAAAGTATAGTACACCCACAGCAATCAGATGCAAGCAGCTTTAAAAAAGGAAAAACAAAGAGCATATTTCTCTCTATACTAAGATGAAATGATTTCCAAGGCATATGGCCAGGCTTTTTTAAGATGCTATAATACCAGTTGTATAAAAGGTGCAGACACACACACACACACACACACACAAACTTACATATGCATAAAACATCTCTCAAGAAGTAGGTAAAGGGCCCATGACTTTGGTTGCCTCTAAGTCAGGAAACCGAGTAGCTGGGAAAAGGAATTTCGAACCTTCTGAATTTTCAACATGTGAACAATACCTATTCAAAAGCATAAATTGCATAGCTAGCCCCATGAATCCCCTCTCTCAGCCCTCCCAGCCGCTGTCTCCCATCCATTTAGTCGCTCTCAGTTCTCTATGTGTACATACATTATGACACGACCCCCAGGTTGTTCTGTAACCTTCACTTCTGTCTTGTCAATCTGCAACAGGAATCATATCTCATGAGAGACGTCTTCATCGCCATTCATCTGTGCCTCTAGGCTCTAAACCCATAATTTAATACCCTATCATCTAGTGACACCTTTAGCTACCTCCACCTGAAGGTGTAGAAATATGCCAATTCTCCAGCAGAGCCTTGGTTTAGTCGTAGCTTTATGTCATGGCACCACCTGTGAACTCACTACAAAATACAGCCGCTTCCTTCTCCTGGCTGTGACTTTAGACCCTGTATTAGCTCTTTGGAGCTTCAAATTGAGGAACATCTTAGATTCTAATGGCTTCCCCCAAGGCCCCTGGGCTCTCACGCAGTCCACAGGGGAGTGGCATGGACCAAGCTCCAGGCAAGCAGAGAACTGGAAAGCTTGAGCGTCTGCTTCTGCTGCTGCCTCCCACAGAGCAGGACTGGTCCTGCTGGTCCAACCAGTGCTTTGTATGTTACGGTGATGCCTGTCTGGTATTAGTGTTCCCGCTCTGTACTCATTTATTCACTCCTGTTCCCCAGATGAGGCCCCTACCAGAGACGTCCATCCTGAATGTGCCACAGGCTGCCTGGGCTTTCCTCACTGCCTAAGGCTACCCTCGGGGGAGTTCTCTTTAATCCCTTGATGTTTCTGGAATGGACCACACAGCAGGTGTCCTTAATGTGAATCTCAGGTAGCAGGGGTTGAGGTCGCAGCCCCTCCTGCCCCCAAGGCTCTGGACACATGCAGAGGATCCCCAACAAATCCGCTCTGCGTAACTGACAGGGCTAATGAAGACACGAAAGGTCCTGGTGCCCTTGTTGGGCAGGGAGCGGTCACACACCTTCGGTGTGCAGAGCTAAGAGGTTCCATGCAAATGAGTCTCCCCTGAATGAAGAAAGTCAAAGCCAAGGTGATATGCTGTCGCTACCCCTAGATGGAGCGGAGGCCGGAATAAACCATATCTCTCACTCAACCCACCCCAGTCATTTCCACTTAACCTCTGCTTTTTCAAAAGCATTTGCAGTTTAGAACGTCTAACTAATGATGTCGCAGCCTATGACTAAAAAAAATTATCTCAGAGGTCATTGACAATAGTGAGTCAGACTTTCCACTTCACAATTATAAGGAATATCAAGAAAAACTCACAGACAGACAAACAGTGTGGAAGGAAGGTTGGATGGAGGGAGGTAGAGGAGGGTAAGGGGGGATAAGCGGTGATGGAAGGAGACTTAACGGGTACACACAACACAGTGCACAGATGATGTGTTATAGAACTGTGCACCTGAAACCTATATAGTTTTATTAACCAATGTCACCCCAATAAATTCAGTTACAAAAAGTTGAAAAGCATGTGCCAGTCTACTAGAACGACCTGCATATCAGAGTGATTTGAATTATTCTGCAGTCAGGGTGGTAGAGAGGAAACAGTTTGGGTTTTGCTATCAGAAAGGTCTGTGTTTCAAAACGGTCTTTTCAACTCATTAGCTGCAACCCCAAGCTTCTTCATCGACATCCATAAAATGGGAATTGTTCTCAGGATTAAGTGATTCCGTGTAGGCGGAGGGCCTAGTTGTACCTCACATTTACATTAGCTCCTTTTCTTTGATAACCCATATCAGGGAGGCCAATGTAAGATTTGTCAATCAAATTATACTGAAGGGGTGTCACCCATTTGAAAATAACTCTGCTGTTCAAGGCCCTGTGTTAGGACTGCAGGAGGCGCGGAGGAACGGAGAAGGGCTCTGCGGCAAACGCTGCAGGCCGGCTGGCCCGCCCCCACCACCTTCCACCTTGGCATCACCTGCCGGAAAACTTACAGGAGCTAAACACCCTCTTTACCAGGGGCTCTGTTGCCATTGAGAGTGGCCCAGCTGTGGCTCTGGCCAGGGAGACAGTGAGCTGAAAGGCTACAAGCAGGTCTTTGAGAAACAGAAGACATAGAAGTAGCTGCTGCTGCCCTTCCTTTTCTCTCCTGTACTTACTATTGACTTGGTGACCAGAGGGATGGCAGCCCTGTTGCAACCATGAGGCAACAAGGGTGAGGGAAAGAAAGAGCAAGACAATGGCAATGAAATTTGCCCTGATGTCATTAAGCCACCAAACCAGCCTAGCAGCTGTCTCTGGATGTCTTGTTCTATGAAATAATTCAATCCCTATTTATTTTACCCCTTAGGAAGGTTTTCTGCTACTGGTAGCTAAACACAATCTTATGTGTTAACAGATGTTGCCCTCAAGGAATCTGTATTCTCATGGTAGAAATAAGATATGTTTTCAAATTTCTAAAATACAAAGTGGGAGTTATGAGGATGATTCAACAAAACACGATAAATTATATGAAAGCCATAACCATATTTATCCAAACATTTTAGGAAATATTGGTAGAGGTATTGTATATTTAAGTGAAGTACTTTACTCCGTAGTCAGCATTCTAAAACCTAAATATATTACTGCATATAGCCAGGCTCTTCAGAAACCACAAATGAAAGACACATTGCTTGGAAAATATCCAATTTTACATATAGTGCTTATCTTTTCAGATATACAAAAACCATAAGGCAGGAGGATTTAGAAGCATTGCAGAGAATCTGACAATACGTAAGTTTATAAAAAGTCAAATTTTCAAATTTATCGTGCAGCATTCATTTGGTTTACTATTTTCTCAAGCATTCCATTGTTAAACACTGTATAGATATAACAAAGTTTCACATTTGCCTACTACCACAGACAGAGCAAACGCACAAACTGAAGAGACTGCAGGTATCTTCACTTACTGAGTTTTTCCATTGCTCTTATGTGGAGTTTAAGTGAAAATTTTAGAGGGTGTAGCATATTTTGCACATACTATACCAGCAGAGAGATAAGAGTATTTTAGTGATTCTGTTTTGCAGTATGTGTGCTATTAACATAAAGTCTAAAATACAGGCATATAGTTCTCAATGAGTGACTGCATAATTCTTAGAACAACGGAAACCACTAACACCAGTCTCATGTTTTAAAACATTCCAGTTAAGTCTGCCTTCGGAATCAGCGTCGCATCTCCGTCAGAGCCCTCACCGGGCCCGGAGTGACTGAGCTGGGAAGGCTGTGTGGTGTAATGAAAGGAACACTGAGTTCTCTTCCGAAGACGGAAGTTCTAGCTCTGACTCAGAAAATTGCGAGCTGTGCAACTTCTGAGGTGTCACTAACTTCTCTGAACCCCAGTTTCCTCATTGGAAAAATGTTAAAAGGAACACTCATCTCACAAGGTCTGCATTAGAAAGGTCGAATAAGAGAGAAGATGGTGACTATGCACATTAAACTATGAAGTACACTGCAGGTAAACAGTATAAACTCTTCTGGTTCTGCTACCAAATCAGGACAACCTTGAGATATGTGGTAAGTTTTGTAAAGTACTTCTACTTAGTCTAAAAATGATAGGAGCATATTCTTTGCCAAGAAAACTTGTGCTCTTCTGTTAAAAGAAATTTCAGAAACCTAGTAGGAGGTAGGAAATGTGTATACTTTTTATTTATGCATTCATTCAACTAACATTTCTTAAGAGCTGGCTATCATAGCACCGTAGAGCCCAAGAATCTAAGGTTAAATAGGGTACCCTTTCCTGACCTTCATCAGCCCAGGGTCTCGTAGGGACTAAAACCACACAAACATGTGATTTGAATACACTGTGAGGCTATTAATAATGAGGGGTGTTCACAAGTTGGTAGTCTTCAAAGAGAAGGGAAAGGGGCACGTTGAACCTTTTAGTCACAATCTGAGCAAGCAGAGGGAGAGCCGGAGAGGGGGAAGTTGCCCTGTGAAGACACAGGCCCTCCAAATCCCAGTTTGCTTGGAACCTTCAAAGCTTCTTTGGAGCTTCTCAGATGAGGGTGTGGTCTTGGTTGGCTGAATCCCTAATGGCCATAAACTCTTTTAAAAGAGACCATACATGATGAATGGCAATCACATCCTTTATTTAGTTTTTCAATTGGTGAATTCTTGGCTTTCAGAAATACTTTCACGACCCCAGGTCCCTTTGACCTGACGCCAGGATTGCGCGGCACCATGATCTCCCCAGTCCTGCGTTGGGAGAACCTCAGCACAACCACATCCCGCTCGCTGGAAAAGCGCTTCCTGGCACCACTGCTAAACTTGCAGGGCACAAGATTTTTGCAAGAAATCAAAGCAGATTTCATTCACTCAATAAACATATCCTGAGAGCCTATTAGACACCAAACATTAGAAACGCAGACTTAGCTAGGACATAGTTTTGCCTTAAATGTCCTTATAATTCAGAAGAGGTGACAATCATGTGATTAAATCACTCCCATGAAGTGCTAAAGTGGCTATAAAACAAGGTGCAGCTGAGGCATGAGAGAGCTAGAGCTGGGATTTCTTGGAAGTTCAGGAAAGGATTCAGGGAGGGGTGAGTGTTGAAATACCAGCGGGTACTAACCAGATGGACAACGGGTAAGCAGAGTTTGAGTAGCAGTATACATAAGGGCCCAAAGGCGGTCTGTTTGATAAACGACACTCACTTTTCTTTAGCTGGAGTATCAGGCTGCAAGGGGGTGCGAAGTGAGGGCTGACACCAAGGTGAAGGCTGGGTGGAGAGCCCCCTGGATGCCATGCTAAAGAGTTAGGACTCCGGGCAGATTTAAGGACTTTAATGTGACTTTAAGATTAAATGCCTTTTGAGGAGGCTGCCTCCTTCATGGGACTGCCATGAAAAGGACGCTGGCATCTCACTGCAGCAGGACAGGAGAGCATTTCTAAGCTACTCACCACTTTTATTGTATCTAACACCCAAGACTCACAGACCTTACCTAAAAGGCAAAATTGAGATATCCAACTGATTGGGTTCCCAAGTGCTGAAGAGATGGCTTTTAAAGTGTTTACATGTCTCCGAAACAGGCAAAGGGAAAGCGTCTTCGCAGCGGTTCCCTAATCTGAGAACACTCGGGGTAACTGAGGAGAATCCAGGGCAATCAATCAGATGTCCCATGAAAAAGACACTGCTGCTGAGTTTCTACCAAAAACACAGCCACCCCTCATCTCGGAGGAAAACGGAGGCTGTGCCAAGTGATTTTTAAGTTATCAGCTTCTCTGAAAGAAAAGAACCATTTGTAAAAACAGTTCTCAGCAATAAAACATTCCCTCCTTTCAAGGAAAATCTTTCACCGAGCCTCTCGAAAAGGAAAGACCCTCCTTAATCCCACATCAGAAGTTTCAGTGCAAATATAGGATAGAGTGCAAGTTTAGGCTAGGACTCCGTGTGATCCTTATTTCTGCTAAGTGGTTTGCAGGAGCTCTGCAGAGGTGGCTGGCTGATGTTGAATTGGACGGTGGAGTCTGCGGCTTTGTGGTGTCTGGTGGCCCCTAGTGGAGGCTCAAGTCTCCTCCCCAACCCCACCCTGCTAGCTCAGCTCACCTCCAAAGAG
Source organism: Pteronotus mesoamericanus (assembly GCF_021234165.1). Classification (NCBI taxonomy): domain Eukaryota; kingdom Metazoa; phylum Chordata; class Mammalia; order Chiroptera; family Mormoopidae; genus Pteronotus; species Pteronotus mesoamericanus. The sequence goes on along the minus strand of NW_026555245.1, from coordinate 23,120,780 downwards.
AATAGCTGGCCAGGTTTCAGAGCATTTTATTAGCAGTTGTAGTAGTAGGTGGGGCTCTTTGCCAATAAATCAAGAGACACAACACTCAAAGATATGGTCATATCTCTTACTATATACTTTGTATAGCAGGAAAGAATTTTTTAGGCCAAAAGCTGAAATAAGCAAATAAATGAATCATTCTGTATTTTTGTATTGCTATCTCAAGCCCTTCTTCCTCTTGGTAATAGAAGCTTCATCTTAGGGTAAACTCGGGTCAACTAAGATTTTCTTTCTTTGGCTTTGTCTAGAGATTTTTCGAGTCCTCTTCTGGCCCACTGGGCCTCCCTCAGAGATATGAGAGGCCTCCCCTAAGGCCGCCTGCCTGGCGGTGATGGGGACTGGGGGTGGGGAGACTTTAGGGTGTTCTCCCATGCTGCCCTGGGGCTGCGGGAAGTCAAGTAGGGCTCTCTACCTCAGGCTCTCTTTGCTGGGAGACATGTAATATGCCAATCTGGGTGGCTTCCTGGGTTTCACCTGAAAAGCAAGACAAAGATCCGCCCTATCCCAGTGTCCCACTGCCATGTGGGGCCTGAGAGTGCTCAGGATCAACTGCCCAGTGCCCTACGAGTCTGCAGCACAGTGCTCAGCAGTCTCTCCAGTCTAGACAGCTGGATGAAGCTGGCTCGTCTGCCCAGCTTCTCGTTTCTGGCGCACACAGGATCTAAAGCTTTTCTCCAGCTCGACCTCTCAGGACTCTTCTGCCCTGAGTTTCAGAAAGCCAAGTACCAGTCCTCTGTTCTCTCAGGTGCTCACCTGCGGCAGTTCTAAGCAAGGTCAGGCCCTGACTGGCTGGGAAAGAACCAAAGGTCACAGGAAGGAACTGAATGAGAAACACAGCAGTTGACAGAGCCAAATACTACATCATCCCGCCACCTTTGTTGCTGTCATAAAGCGGGAGGTGTGGGCCAGTTTGGATGGCTTGGGCCTGCTCCCTCCCAAGAGAGGGCCCTTCCCCGCCTGTGTCTGCCTGCTTCTGTGTCTCGCTCTATGGCCCCCCCATCCCAAGCCTCCTCCTAGCGTGGTCCAGAATCCCAAGACCATTCCAAAGAGACACTCACACACCACTTCTTATTTTTAACTACTAAGCAGGTGAGGTATGAAGGTATGAATAACGGCCTGAAAACGCCTAAGGTGCAGGGCTGGTTCCTGCAGGGGAAATCGAAAACCTTTCTGGCTTCTCACTTTCTCGAGCCCAACACAAAAGACAGTCTCCATGTGGTCCAGCCCAGGTCACTAGAATTTTGCAAGCAGGTTTAAGTGTCAGGAGTTACCTTGTACTGAGGACACCAAGGGAGTTTCCAGGTAGGAGTTGGTATTGGACCTTGGTCTGGAAGGATGGGAAGGATGGAGCAGAGGGCATACCACAGGGAGGAGTCCGCATGAACAAAGGTCAAGAGTTGGGGACACGTGTAAAGGACCGAGGAAAGGGGAAAGTTAAAGACGACCCCAAGTTTCTGTTCCTGGGTGTAACTCTGAACATAGCCAAGGCTCCTTCTCGCCTCGCACCTACCTTAGGCGACCATGCCTTCTACTTTTCTGTATGTATCTTGTCTTTCTGAAAACAGAAATTGCCCTTGATTCATTCACTCATTCATTTCTCTTCCTTGCAACATGCTCTGTATAAACAGTATACACAATATACACTGTAATATCTGAAAATATGCTGTGGACAATATCCCTTGATCTAATCTCTGGCTTTTCTCCATTAAAGCAAATGCTGCCAAAGATAGCTATGTTTTCCTCAAACTATTTTTAAAGCTTTGCTGATTAGGGAAAGTCTGTTATTTCTACTCTACATATTTTAAACTATAATTGAGGTCAAATAATATACTTTCAATCATGAGCACTTAATGATTTAACCTTCAAGATATTATTGTAAACCTTTAAAATATTATTTTCAGGATCCTTTGACCCATTTGCTATTTATCTTGTCGACCAGGTGGTTTTTCTTAACACTATAAAAAAAAAAAGTGGAACTCTATCTGTTGTAAATAAATTCTAATAAGTTATTTGAGTCCACCTGGAAATATAGAAATGTCTATCTGCCAAAGCATGTCCTGATTCTATTTTTTGATAGAGTCACAAAACATACAAGAAAGAAGCAAATAAAAAGGCCTTTTTATTTTGTCAGGAACACAACACTATCCTCAGTTTTTCTCATCATACCAGAAAATTCCCCACAGCCAGGCTGACTACTGTTCAACTCAGCCACCGCCTTGACACTGGCCCCTCCAGGAGTCTCTTCCCAGCTTCCCCCAGAAGAGAATAAGGGATCAATGGCCCGGAGGCTGGGGCTCCTTCCTGCAGAAAATGCAGCGCTCGGTTCTATCCTGCCCAGGTCTCTCTTGCACACACCATCAATCAAATAAAATACAAGAGTATCAAGAGCCAGTGAATATTACATGCAGAGTAGTCACTGAGAATATTACATGCAGAGTAGTCACTGAGAATTTGGGTGAATATTTACGTGCAGAGAAGACACAGTGAGTTCTGGAAGTTTGAAACCCTAGCCCCTAGACAGCTGAGGGAACTATTTGGAAGCGTGTACCTGACCCTTGCTGTTTATTTGAGAGAACCTGAAAAATTCTTGATATCCTCACAAATATTAAAACATTACCTGTCTTTCCCAACAAAGGATATTTACCAGCACAAATGCTAAATTCCAATACTTAAATTTTTCAGGAAGCTTTCTTGGCCTTTGTTCACTCACTGCCAATCTTTCCTTTCCCCAAAACCAGAGAGAAACTTCACACAAAGCCCATCCTCTTAAAAGCCAGATGAGCGCAATTATTCTCAGAAAGTCCCCACAGTCTTTTGGTTTGGCCTACTCCATTTATCTCTGCCTGACAGAGAACTTTGTATTTCTTTGAATACCCTGACTCTAATACTGCCCAGTCCTATTCCAGAGTGAGTGAAGCCCGAGGCCCCACCCAAAACCAGAAAGGACATAGATTCCAGAGGCAGCAGCTCCCAGGAGAGCTTACGTTTTCTCGGAGTTTTTATTACCTCTTCATTCAACGTGGAATCACAGCAGTTTTAGGGCCATGAGAGACCTTAGGCCCATGTATCCCTATCCTGAGATGTTCCTCCACCTTCAGAGACTTCTTCCGAATGCAATAAAGCTCAGACATAAGAGGGATGGTGGGCAGATGGGCCACCTGCATTCAATTAGTTCTTACACAGCTCATTTTACCCCTGGGTACTTTGATTCCTGGCTACCTCAATTCCAAACGTAATTCTCCCATTTCCTCTGCATCCTACTGTCTCCAGCCCCATAGGCTATTGGTCCTGACTGGCTGACTGTCAGCTTTTCTGTTCCAGTTCCTGGATTCTACCCAGCATTTTCCTTTTGGACTCATCCTCTCAATGGACCCCTACTCTGGCAGTAAGTCCATTTTGGTTCATCCTGAAACCCTTCACATTCTTTTTTTCTAAAATTTTTTATTGATTTATTTGTAGAGAGAGGGGAAGGGATGGAGAGAGGGAGGAAGAGAAACATCAATGGGGGAGAAACACATTGATCAACTGCCTCCCATATGCACCCCACCTGGGACCAAACCCGCAACCCAGACATGAGCCCTGATTGGGAATCAAACCAGCAACCTTCTGCTTTGTGGGACAATACCCAACCCACCGAGCCACACACATCAGGACAACCTTCACATCCTTAAGCCAAGGGATCCCAAATTCAGAGTCTTGTTTCTAGAACATCTAATCTGTTTGTTGCATAAATGAGAAAACTGAAGCCAAAGTTTGCATTGATCACCCAGCAAGAAGTAAAGCCAGCATCCTAGCTTTAAATAATGGGCTCCTTCTTCTACATACATTTTAGAAAAAAGTCATAAAGTTTCTACAGCATCTTAATTTGATCTCAACTACTGGGTATCCCCCTCATCTCCCTGGCCCCCAAACTCTGGGCTCTTTCTTTGCTAACCTTAACAAGGTCCAAGTGTACCCTTCCTCCTTCTCCACTGTGTTGCCTAGAACTCAGAGCTGATGGCTGCGACATCTTAGACCTTAAGGATGACAGCCCCACCCCGGATACAGCAAAGCGATCACCTCAAAGAAGCCTGGGCCCTGCCGGCCTCGGGGTGTCACCAAACGGGACTGCCTGCCTCCAGATTTCTTTCATGGAAGAAAAGGAATTGAAAGTATATATTCTCATGTTTTACATTAAATGCAACAAACACAGCCCCAGCTAAAACAGGGACCACAAACAGGAATGAAAGAACAGAAAGATCCAAGGGGCTTAGGTCTCTGATGTCATCAGGAAGTTGCCATACCTGCCCTGGTCTTACTTTCTTTGGGAGAAAAATTGAACTTTTAAGTTATTTTGGGCTTCGTGGAGAAGGGGGGACTTGAGCAGGAGTTTCCGTAGGGAAAGATGCTTGTTCCCATGGGCTGCTCCTTCAGCACCTGGGATTTCCTTTCTTCCTGTGGAGCTGGGTGGCCACAGTCAGGGCTGTGGGATTCGGAAGCATCGCTGGTCCCCGAAACAGACCCCGTTGCTTGAGCTGTTTATCCAACACCAGCTCCTAAAAGAGCCTGTGAAATGCCCACAACTCTCAAGCCTTAAGCCAGAATTTGGCGCAGGAGTGTCTCTAGGTCCTGACTGTGAGAAAGGTCAGGGCAGGACCCAGGGGGAAAGAAGAAACCCCTATGCTTAACCCAGTGATTTACTGTAACCAGCCTGGAATCTTGAAAGCAAAACACAAACACAATTCAGGGCTTTATTCTCCAAACTTCTCACCCGGCTCTAGGCCTTTACAATGTTTACTGTGCAGCCATCTGTGAATATCTTTGTGAAACTAGTTAAAGCCTTTTATGAGACCCTAAACTTCTAGTTACATTAATTTCCCCCCCCCACCCCCACCCCACATGAATTAGGACTTGAATAAACAAAAGGCAGGCGAGGATGGAGAGTGATTGCGCAAGGTTAAATGGTGCGTTTAACAGGGCCTGCCCACAGACTTTTCCGTTCCCATCCCTGGGTGCGCAGGCCGCACTGAAGCCCATATAATGGACCCTTTATGTGGTACTTGGTTAGAAAAACGTATTGACAAAGAATCACAGACAAATCATAGCCGTGACCTTTAGTGCTCAAACAAGATTTTCCTTGGGAGTGATTTAATTGCCCATGCAGCTCGCTGGCTGCACACATGAGTGGCCTTTGTGCCTTTCCAAAGGCCACAGCCAGGCCAGTCTGGTTTGCCTTTCCTGCAAATGTTTGGCGGAGCGCTGTTCCTATAATGAGGCTCCGTTGTACCATACAAGGATAAACAGCACATGACATCCAGCTGGACTCGGCCAGCTTGAAAAATTGCTTCCCAAGCACCTGCTGCCCCAGCTGACCTTGGCAGAGGCTGTGCCCCTGGCCTCACCCTCATCGTTCAGATGACTGGCATGGATGCCGGGCCAGACCCTGTGGCCCGCGGCAACACGGCTGGGCTTTGGCTGCCAGGCGTAAAGGGGTCTGAGGCTACAGAGTGAGGTAAAAATGCTGGCCTTTGCCCTTCTCAGTCCCTAAGTTCCCCCTGCCATCCTTTCCCTGGAGCTCACCTTGGTCCCTTCACTGCTCTAGAGAAACAGAAAGCCAGACAACAAAAGGCCACCTAGCATAGGATTCCATTTGCATGAGACGGCCGGCAGCAGGCAAATCCATTTTGCCCAGCGCAGGTTACTGGTTGCCGGGCTCAGGAGGGGCAGAGGTGGGGGTTGGTGAATGGGGAGTAGCTGCTTAACAGGGCCAGAGTTTCTGTCTGTGGTCACGAACAGTTCTGGAACTTGACAGAGGTGATGGTTGTACATTGTGAAGGTACTAAATGCCACTGACTTTTACCTTTTAAAATGGTTAGAATGTAAATTTTATGTTATGCATATTGCACCTCAATTTTTTAAGAATGTGACTGAAGGATTGCACCGGAAGAAGGCAAAAGATGGTTATACTTACTCTCCAGGCCCCAAAAGACAGAACTAAGGCCAAGAAGAGAGTTTCCTGGAGGCCGATTTCGGTTCAGGCCTACTGTGCGCCAGGCACCCCTCAGTCCTCACTGCCTTGAAGCCCGCAATAACTTGTGAGGGACTTTTATTACCCTTATTTTATAGCTAAGGAAAGAATGACTCCCAGAAGCTAGAGCTCTTTTGCCAAGGACACAGGGCCAATAAGACGTGGAAGTCTGTTTTGAGTCCAGGCTTTTCTACTCCAGAATTTGTCCCCTTTTTGATACATCAGCCCCTGCAACTTTTCTACCCAAATACCCTCTATATCCCTTAGGAAGCGTGAACTCATGCATCAGGGTGAATGGGCAGAACTCAGAGGAGCTGCTGAGTGTAAGCCTCCTGTTATAGCTTACAAATTCATGCAAAATTTTACATGCTTGCTCTATTATCTTACATAAGGTTATTTTTTAAATATTAAGTTTTGTCCAACTCTTTTAGTGAAAGTTTCACTATGGGAAGATGGTCTGTGTATATCCTGGAGCCTATGGTCCCCCTTCATATACCTCAGAGGTCTGCTTACTCCAGGTTGGGAAGCTGGTAATAAACTGGCTGTTTTCCAACAGGGAAAGGGGAGGAGGAGGGAGAAGTGAGGAGGGAGAAGCAAGGAGGGAAAGGCGAGGAGGGAGGGGGGAGGAACTCTCTGCACTGGTGTTCCTGTCCCATCAGGGATGCCACGGAAGTCTAATGAAACTTATTAACATTCTTTCCAAAAATCACCCAGAAAGTTTGCATTTTATCTGAGGAGGTGTGTAAACCCCCTAAAATCTAGATCTCCGATAGAGCATTTCTGGACTGCATGGTCTTAGGCAGAAACTAACACAAGCTCGAAGATTCCTTCTATCTATAAGAGTTAGTGATCTTATCACTCAGTCACCAGTTTTATCAAAACATCCATTTCCTTACCACTTTGAGGGACTCATTTTATCAGCTAATGTGACGCACAAATTCAAGTTTATATGATAATGAGCTGCTATGTATCCTTTCTCCCCTTTAGGGATATTGTAACTGCTGCTGCTTATGGAGAGAGAGAAAGCAAGAGGGCCCTGTAATTTTTACTCACTCTTTCCCACTGGATAGCTACTTATCTTATTTGTACATAAAGTCAGACCCAGTGTCCAGCTAAAAGACACTTATGGTTGGAGACTCAATAAAGTGTGACACTAGAGTTGCGGGAACCATAGACAAGAGCAGCTGTTGCCATTGCCTGCTTTTCCTGGGTGAGCCCAGTAACACTGACTTAAATGATACTAAATAACGAGTGAGGCTAGATAGGGAAAGAGACTTCACAGGCTTCAAGAGAGTGGAAAGACCACTAAACCAACAGTCAAGAGAATTCTTCCCAGCACTGCCGCTGATTCAGCTGATTAAATGGGACAAGGCTGTCTTCCTTTTTAAGCCTTGCTTATCTATACTTATCTTCCCCTTCCCATCGAAAATGCAATCTATACACAGAAAGTATATTTAGTCAGGAATATTGATGGCAAGTGACAAAAATCAAACTCCGAGTAACTTCAGTAGGAAATGACTATATGGGTTCTGTTATGAGGAGGGTAAGATACTTCACAGAATAGTAGTAGCAATCCGGCTTTGGAAAGGAATCCAGAATTGCTCTCTGAGGGCTTCCTGAGAAATAATCTTCTTCCAGCCAAGCGAAGGATGAACAAGGTGGTGGAGAGGGGTCAGCAGCAGCACTGAAGACAACTGGAAGAAGCACAGTGCTTCACAATGAAGTTGCTGGGCCAGGACCTTGACCAAAGTCATCCAGAGGAAGTACAGACATAAAAAAAATAATGCATCTGGCTTCAGGAGAAGAGGAACTGCCAGGACACCAACATGTAAAAATGAAGATGGGCACATTGATGAGCAAGATAAAAATGGCAAAGTAGATGAGGGGGCGGGCCAGGAGAGTGAGGATTTGAATTGATCTCAAAAGGGCCAACTCACAAACAGTAACAACGTCACCTGGACTTGCCAATCACCATCTTTGGCCCTATTAGACCCAACGACAACAAAGGAGAGCTCATTGGTTAAGAAGAGTTGTTAAATGACAAATCCATGTAGCCCCACTATGAATTATAGTTCCTATAGAGGTTTTCAAAGTTCAACTCAACCTGTGATAAAGATACTTAGAGTGGCATTATTGCATAAGGTCTCCCCTTCTATCAAAAACAGTTTAACACAGACAAAGATTGAACGTGGGTAGGCAGGAGGGGTTTTAAGTTTTTTAAAAAGTTATATGGATTATTCAGAACAATCAAATCAATCATGGCAGATACCTAGTTGCCTACCTTGCTGGCAAATGCTGATTTCATTCAGATCCTCGCCCTTCTGTGTACTCACGGAAAGGAGTAAACCACAATAGGTTTAATAAAACTGTGGTACTTCTATTCTATTCTCCCTTGACATGTGACCCAATCTTGGCTCTGTGGGTAGAAAGGGACTTTAGAAAAGGTTGCACTGCTAATAACAAGAGGATCACCAGAGATCAGTTTCTTCATCATCCAGACATTGTGTGTCTATGTAAGATGCCTAGAACTCGGCAGCCATCCAGTATGTGAGAGAGTAGAGCCCTAAAACCAAGTTCCTATGCTGAGCCCAACTTGCTAAAAGATGCAAAGAGCCTATGCCCTGAATGATTATTTGAGACTAGAGAATCATTCTGGAACTATGTGTGTATTAATAATATAACTATTCTTGTTAGCGTTGCTATAATTATAATCATCCTAATTGATACAAAAATAAAACACTGAACTAGCTTCCTGGATTTTACTCTTCTCTATAATTATTCTCTGTATAGTAACCAAAGTACTTCTTTTTAAATTCAAATTTAATAATGTCGTTTTCTTAATTAAACCTTTCCAAAGTCTTTCCTCAGCTCTAGAATAAAACTTCATTTTCTAGTTAAAGGCCGTAAGTCTTACATCATCTCTAATCTCATCGTACCCCACCTTCTCCTTCATACTTCCCCTTTTTCTTCACCTATTTGTCTTCTTTGAACACCCTAATCTTTTCCTCATTAGGGCTTTTTTGTTCAGGCTGTTTCCTCTGCTGGACTTCCTGCTCTCCAGATCTCTACGTGGCTAGTTCTTGTGCTTCAGGCCTCAGCTCAAGCAGCACCTCCCCAATGATATTTTCCTTGAGCACTCAAGTGAAATCAGCTCTTTTCCCCTCCTTGAATGAGGTTTCTTCTGACTCAATCATTTCCTATTTTATTTTCTTCATAGCCCTTATCACTCTTTGCAGTTACTGCAATTATTTGCTTACTAATCTGTTTTCTATTTCCTTTCCCTAGTGTGTAAGAATCAAGAGAACAAGGACCTTGTCTGTCTTGTTCACCATAATTTCCCCACCCTTAAAAAAGTGCCTGCAACATAAATTCTTAACAATTGTTGGAAGGAAGGAAGGAAGGAAGGAAGGAAGGAAGGAAGGAAGGAAGGAAGGAAGGAAGGAAAGGAGGAAGGGAGGGAGAGAGGAGAAAAGGAATGGAGGGAGGGGGAGAGGAAGGTGGGTCTGTAAGAACCAGAATTCAGAAGCTGGAATTAGAGGTTCAGCTCTATCAAAATTATTTGTCTTACTCTTCTCAGCTAAGTGTCTCTCCAGATTGCAAAAAGGATAGTAGCAGCAGCCCTAGAGTTACATCCTTCCAGCTTATGTTCTCCAACAGAAAGATAGTTCCTCTCTCAAAGTCTGTTTCTGCTTCCAGGAAAGAATTCTGATGTGCCTTGCTTGGATCAAGGGCCTAATTTGGGACCAGTTACTATATACAGAAAAATAGGGAATTATGATTGGGCAGGACCTGAGTTACAGTCCATAGCCACAGTATATTATATGAAGATTGAGAACTCCACCTGCCATTGCTGACAGATCCACAGGGAGTGGTAGGTGGGTGGTACAGGAGGAACAGGGAGAGGAGGCGAGGAAGAGAGGAAGAGAGGATGAAGAAGAAAGGAAGAGGAAAGAGGAGTTCTCAAAAATATATATAAAATTTCTGGAGAGACAGAATCAATAGATGTTCTCTACAGAAACAGAAAGCCACGTTGTACCGTGGCCTTGCCACAAAGTTTTCCTAGTTCTCCAGATTAAAGCACACTGATCTCTACTTTACTATGCCAAGATGAATCCTTGTCTACACAACCAGAGTAACAGAAGAGCAATTTTAAGTGTGTAAGTGTCTATGTGGCTTTATGCAGGGGCAAAAGGAATAGAATTTGGCTGTCCACCTTGCTTTGAAGGCATTTCTTGCTAACTATTGGGCCAAGGTAATGACTTTCTACCACTCTGCATTATGGTCTGCTGTCTATTCAAAGTTCTTCCCCCACCTCCATCACCATGAAAATAATAGCTGCTTTTAGCATAAAAGACAGCCTCTCTTTTCTGTATTCAGACAATGGCTCAACCATGTGAACAGACATCGTGATCCCCACACAAACACACAGGACAGCCGGACCACAGTCTCACGGGCAGTGTTACAGCGCAGCGGAGGAAGGCCTGTTCTGGTGAGGGAGGGCTGTTCTATTCAGCGCCTTCTCAAGGGAGAGGGACTTACAAGGAGAAAAACGTTCTTGGCTCCAAACTGCGCCTGGTGGAGCATTTTTGAGGGGTAATTATATGGGGGCGGGGGGTAGGTTCCTTCCACCTAACAGGTTTGTTTATAAAAATATTGAGCATGCATTACACATCAACATAAATAATTCTCCTTATATCTTTGTCCTCCAAATTTTGCAGTTAATTAAACTAATTTGTCTGTTTTTGTGAGTTGGAAACTCTTACTATCATCCTTTCCAATCACTATTTATTTAAATTTCATCCTTGACCAGTTTCATGATAATGTTTAACTGCTCTAGAGGATTTGAAATGAGAGAAACACACAGGGATCCCATTTAAATTCTTTCTTGAAGCTGAAGAAAGCCAAGAATCAACTGGCCAGTTAGATAATACAATTTCTCTTGTAGGATATTTGCTTAAGATAGCTGGGAGCTAATTTAATACCAGAATTGCTTATTTACAAGTTTCTGTGAGGAATTCCCTGCAGTTAGCAATGAACTGGGTAGACAGATTCTGAAGAAGCATTCTTTGAAGAAGTGTCTATTCAGGTCCTTGCCCATTTTTTAATTGGATTTTTTTTCCTTTGGTGTTAAGTTGTATGAGTTTTTTATAAACTTTGGATATTAACCCCTTATTAGATGTATCATTGGCAAATATGTTCTCTCATTCACTGGGTTGCCTTTTCATTTTGTTGATGGTTTCCTTGCTGTGCAAAACTTTTTAGTTTGATGTAGTCCCATTCACTTATTTTTTCTTTTGTTTCCCTTGCCTGAATAGATATATCAGAAAAAATATTGCTACAAAAAATGCCCAGGAACTTACTGCCTATGTTTTCTTCTACATTTCAAGCCTTACATTTAAGTCTTTAATCTATTTTGAGTTTATTCTTGTGTATGGTGCAAAAAGGTGCTCTACTTTCATTTTTTTTTGCATGTATCTGTCCAATTTTTCAACACTATTTATTGAAGAGACTATCTGGAATCTAATGCATGAAAGGAAATAACAAACAAAATAGAAACAGGCTCATAGAAGCAGAGGACAGGCAGACAGAGGGGACGGGGTTTGGAGGTTTGGTGAAAAACGTGAAGAACTAAGCAAAAAACAAAAAACAAAAACATACAGACAACAGTATGGTGATCACCAGAGGGAAAGGGGAGCGGGGGTGGGGGGGGGGAAGCGGGGATATAAGGTGTCAGGGAGACTTGACTTTGGGTGGTGCACACACCATGCAATGTGCAGATGCTGTACTATAGAACTGTACACCTGAAACCTATGTAATTTTATTAACCAATGTCACTCTAATAAATTCAATTTTTAAAAATTCTGATATAAAAGAAGCATTCTTTGAGTTTGTTCTCAAAAGCAGGTTAAGTACACATTTTTAAGCAAAATAAAAACCTATAAAATTTGCTGTCAACATTCTACTCTGGTAAGTTCCCAACTAGAAAAGCATTTCATTAACACTTGGATTCATTGTTTGGCATTTCATTAATCCACTTGGGAAGAAGGAACTCCTTGATCTTGACTCCTCTAAAATGTTTGCTTTAAGCCCCCAATCAGTTCTATGTGTTTACCTCACAGACGAACCCACAGCCCTGCACTGCCACGGAGCTGACAAGAACCACTCAGAAGACCTAACTAAGGAAACCAACATTGTACTTTGTTTTGTGCTGTCAACTCCCCGGACGTGCCTCCCCAGCTGAGCTCGCCCCTGCCTACCTCGCCAGTCCAGCTTCTCCTGAGTTTCCCTCTCAGCCGCTGCCAACCACACACCTCGCCCAGTTCCCTCAACACCCACCCACCACCTCTATTCAGCTACATGGACCGCTTTTCAGTTTCTCAGGTGGGGCTCCCTTCCTCCCCTCCTCCTCTTCACCAAGCAAACGCCAGCTCATCCTCCAGGGCTCAGCTCACAGACACTTCCCTGGGGCTGCCTTCCCTGACACTCCAGTCTACACCAGGGTCCCCGCTGTACTCACAGAACTCTTCACTTCTTGCCACCCTACAGAGCTGTGATTTATTAGTTACCTGTGTAGGATTTTGCTTAAAGGCAGCCTGTTTCCCTACTAGGTTTTAAGTGCCACAAACGGTGAGAACTGTGTCAACATTGTTCACTGCTGTATCCCGCAGTGCCTGCCACGTAGAAAGGGTTAAATAAATACTTGTCGACTGAACAAGCCGAAGGTGTTGGGTGAACCCCTTAAAAGCTATGATTCCCTGCACACCAAGGATTATATGAATCTGTGATTCTGTGAGACGCAGATGCTAGAACTGTAACAATATACCCAGTTCATACTTGAATTATGCAACAAAAGAAATTGGCCTGATGAGAAAGAGGTGAGGGAGAGAGGGGTAGAAACTAAGCCAGCTTTAGCAGCTGCTATTGCCAGGGTCCCTATGAGATGTTTTTGGATGGCTTATCTCAATCATCACAACAGTCCTTCAGCTTTGCTTATCATATTCCCCATTATTCCGATTAGAAAATTCAGGTCACACAGATAGAAAGAGATGGGGCTACTTGAATCTAAAACCTGATTATATGTAATATACTGTAAGTCAGATCTGTGTTTAAAAAAAAGAAGAAAGAAAAAGAGAAAGTGTAGCGACGGCAGAGAAAAAGAACGGGAGCCTGCGGGACGCACTCCCCGTCCCTGTGCTCAGCCTGCTCTTCTTTGTCCCGCGGCCTTCACCCGCTCCCCCTCCCGCGCGCGCCTGGGCGCAGGGGCCACCGCAGCCCTCCCTGCCTCAGGGTCGTTTCTCAAATTCTTGGTGACAACCTCCCCAGTTAAATAGGTGTGACGTTAACCGGAAACTTTGGTCCTCTCTCTGCGTCATTACTCCTCCACTTTTATTATCTTGGGTTCATTTTCAGCTGTGCATTGATGTGTCTTCTAAGCCATTATCCCCATTTCATGTTCTGAAGAGAATTGCGCTTTTAATAAATTACAGCGACTGGCTGGCTCCAACCGACTTCGAGGATAGGCCTCACATTTTGTTTCCCGCAAAGTCATCTCTGTTCCCACCTCCTGGAGGGGCCGTAGACACATGCTCTACCCCAGCCAAAACTAAGTCAAGTGAAAAATAAGACATCACAGAAAAGGAGATGGCATTCAGTGCTGGTGACACAAGCTCAGCGCAGCCGGGGACCGGGGCGGGGGCGGGGGGAGGGCCGGCTGGGGGACCGGCGCGGGTGGGGGGACAGGAACGAAGGAAGGAGCGCTGCCAGCCTGTCGCTTGAAGGATCTCTCACTAGAGGAGAGCCTTTCCCTTGAAGAAGTCTTCCCTTTTCTCTTTTTCTTCCCTGTTTGTGAGTCCCGCTGGGCTGTATCTACGCTCTGAAAAATCTACCCAGGGAGGAAAGTAACTCTGATAAGACTTCCAAGGACAGTGATCCCGAACAAGACATGTTGCATCCTCACTGGGAACTCATGAGTCGGAGCAACTGACGTCGAGTTCCAGTTCCCTTCATGCTGCTCTCCGGGGGCGGATGGAGACCAGGCTGGGAGGGACCAGGAGCCTCCTGGAGGGGAGACTTGTAATATGTTAAAAATTGAGAATATTCTTAAATAAGTTTACTAAAATTGTGACAAATACTAAATATTTGCACCGAACAGATTAACTCTGCTAATAGAGCAGATAATGCCATTTCATGGATTTAAAAGATAGAGGCTAAGGTTCCACTTCTGTCAATGAACGTCAGAGGAGTTTCAACAAAACAAACTCACCTAAAAGCACCAGAGTCACCAGCAGCAGGCAAAAATTAGAGCAGTGTTAGCATGGACAAATGGACCGTCCTGGGGGGAGTTTGTCTTTTATGAAGACTTTTGTGGGTGGGCAGACCTCAGTGAGAAGCGCGCAGGGTGCGGAAACTTTAGCTACTGCAACATCTGGAAGGTGAACAGGCATCGGGTGGAAAGACCTGAAGGCTGGGGTGGACTTGATGGCTGGATCTCGAATCACCTCACTATTCATTTGCTCACCCGTAGGGCCCCTGGGATGGGGGGACTCGCAAGCAAGGACTGTTCAAACACCCACACACGGCCTCCCCTCATAGCTTGGCTTTCTCACAGCATCGAGGCCTCAGGGTAACTGGCCTTCTTACCTAAAGGCTTGGGTTCCAAGAGTTAAAACTTATAGCAAACAAGTCAGAAGATACATTGCTTTTTCATGACCTAATGTGAGAGTTACACAGCAGCTCTTCCACTGCATTATATTAGTTACAAGTCAATCACAAGCTCCCAAAATTCAAGTTGGGGGAAATCAGACTTCACTCTTGACAGGATGTGATGAAGTTCTAGAAGAGCAGGTGAGATAAAAGTTGTTTTATGACCATCTCTGGAAAATGCAGTCTCACAAAATTCAACCTCCACTGTGAGAGGTTGAAAAAGAAAAGCAAAATACAACCAAAATAAGAAAGAAAGTAATATGAATGAAGATAAACAGATAAATTAAGCCAAAACTTGAGTGTTTAGAGAATAAGAACAAAGTTGACAAGTCCCTAACTTGACTGTTTAAGAAAAATGAGAGAGAACACAAATTAGCAATATCAAGAATGAAGGTAGAGAAGGAGATATCATTACTGATCCTACGGACACTAAAAGGACAAAAAAAGGAATGTTATAAACAAAGAAAATTTTTATAACTTAGATACAAGTACAATTTCCTCAAAAAATATAACTTAGCAAAATGATACAAAATAAAATGGGAAATATGAGTAGTCCTGTATCTACTATTAAAGAAATTGACTCTACCTATCAAAAACTTTCCCACAAAGAAACCTCCATGTATAGATAATTTAACTGGAGAACTGTATCAAAGTTTCATAGAAGAGCCCTGACCAGTGTGGCTCAGTTGATTGGGTGTTATGCCGCATAGGGAAAGGTCACCAGTTCGATTCAGAGTCAAGGTGCAACTTAGCAAGGCGCTAGCTGGTGTGGCTCAGTGGATTGCGTGCTGGCCTGTGAACCGAAGGGTGGCGGGTTCAATTCCCAGTGCAGGGCACATGCCTGGGTTGCAGGCCAGGTTCCCAGCAGAGGGGTGCGCAAAATGCAACCACGTGTTGATGTTTATCTCCCTCTCTCTCCCTCCCTTCCCCTCTCTAAAAATAAATAAAATATTTTTAAAAAATGGGTAAAGAATTTGGAGACACTTCATAAAAGATATATGAAAGACCAGTAGCACATGAAAAACTGCTCAAGTAATTAGTCATTAGAGAAATGCAGATTAAAATCACAACTCCAGTTCACAACCATAGAATAGCCAAACTGAAAAAGACCGATTAACACCAAATGGGGACAAGGATGCGGAGCAACAGTAAACACTTCCACACGCTGCTGGGTCCGCAGATCACTATGACCACCTTAGGGAAATGACTGCAGTTTTTAAAAACTAAACATACACCTACCCTATAGCCCAGTAATTTTACTCCTGCATATTTATCACCCAAAATGAAGCATATGTCCACAAAAATACATCTACTAGAAAGTTCACAGCAGTTTTATTTGTAACAGTCCCAAACTGAAAATATTCCGGGCGTCCATCAACAGGAGAATAGCTAAGCAAAGTATTATGTTCATACAAATGATGTGATGCTACTCATAAATTAAAAGGAGCAGACCTACTAATACATTCAACAGCATGGGTGAATCTCAAAAATAGTACGCGGAGTGACAGAAATCCTATACAAAATAATAAATACTGTATCAATTCATTTATGTGATATTTTAAAACAGGCAAAACTAAGCCATAAGACAAAGCACAACAGCGGTTGCCTCCGGGGGTTGTGGCAATGGCCATTGACTGAGAAGGGACATGAGGAATTTTCTGGGTGACGACAACGTTTCAGGTTACACAGGTGTATGTGTTTGTGCTGGGTCGCAAAATGCCCCAGGCACATAGAGAGGGCTAGGAGAGGCCACGGACAGAGGAGATTACTTCAGATTGCCAGGCGGCAGGTTTAACAAGCAAGGGAATTTACAAAACCTGTCTTCAGTAGATCTCTGCACCCACCCTCCAGCAGCTTAAAAGTTTATATAGAGGCCTTAACTGGGTTTGGTCGCTCTAACATGTTAGATGCTCTTATTAACACATTACTCTCTCAAGTGAGCCGATGGAGGAAGGGGTAAAGAGTCTCCTACTGTCAGGGTCCAGCTTGCGGGTCAGCCTGTGGCCGTGTCCTCTCAATGACCTCCTCCAAAAATGTGTCAAAACTTATCATGTGATTCACTTTAACTTTGTATACTTTGCTGTGTGTAAATTGACCTCAAAAAACCCATAAATATTGAACTCTAGTTAATGATCTGCATGCAGTTTGAGAATGAAGTATCTGTCACCTTTACCTTACTTTGAAAGGCATTTTAAAATGAACTGATAGAGGGATGGATAGATGAATACGTGACAAAGCAAATGCAGCAAAATGTCCATTTTTAAATTCAGAAGGTGGGTACCTGGATGTTCCATGTACACTTCTTTCAACTTTTTTGAATGTTTGAAATGTTTCAATGTCAGGGAAAAATATAAAGACAGGATTTTTTTTAATGTGAATTCATTGTGTACTGCAGATAGTGTGGTACAAACTTGAAGTTGCATGATAAATAACTATTTCTTTGCATGTTGTCAGTGTGTCAGTAATGCTTCATTTATAGAGAGTAATAACTAACTTATGTTCAGTTTTTCTATAAACCTGCATTACACTAAGCACATGGGTTGGGTTACCTCATTTAATTTCCACAGCAACCAGCCCCATCACTAATCCAAATGGCAGCTTATTGCAAATTAGAAAAGGCCATTCTTTCTTTGAGACACTAGACTGCTGTCTGCTAGAAAACTGTCATTACAAGTCCACACATCTGCAATGGCCCCAAGACAGTCCTGCTCCTGGAGCTGAGGAGAGCGCGCCTTGCACACCCGGGGCTGGTGGCCCTGACAAGAGCCCCGTGGGGTACAAATACTATCGTCAGGGTTAATAGTTAGTTGACTGCAAAATATAGCAGTACCAGTTGTTTAAAATAGTCAGATACTTACTGGTGGTAAAAACACAAAATTTGAGCCCCTCAACGTGTCTGCAGCCACCTCAGTCACGTGGGCCCCTCTGCACTTCCCGTGTTCGGCAACTAAAAGACGAGCAGAGCAGAGAGCCCCAGGTCTCTGCTGTAGGGCTATTGCAATGCCAAGTGAATAGAAAATTCTGGGAAAAAAAGCTTGTTAGAATAAGTGAATGAATGAAAGAAGAAGTGTAGCATGGGGGTGGGAGTACATGCCTACCCAGCTGCCAAGAACACACACACACACTCTCACACATCAGAAAATTGATAGGGCTGTACAAAATACATGATGTAAGCCACATAAAAGACAACACAGACCACTCTTGTATTTCTTTGGGGGAAAATGTTAAAAATGAACAATTTTTTCATGAATATAGAAAATAAAGCCTAGGCATGCCATTTCGCAGAGGTGTCGAACACTCCTGAGAAACCTGTAATCCACCTGAGTGTTGCGTGCCTTCAGCCACCAACCATTCTCATTGGTATGCCCATAAATAAACAGAGGATTTCATGTTAAAAGAAATAAACAGATAATTTATGAAAAAAAGGAAATAGTAGAAGGGTTTTGAGCAGGTAGGGGGCAGAATAAAAATATATTTAATGAAGAGCCGTCTGCTCTGGAGGGTGGGTGGGCTAGTTAAGATGTGCAGAATGTCAGTCAGGAACTGGGGGGCAGGGGGGTAATTCAGACCCACTCGCTATGTGACCAGAGAGGAAAGGATGAAGGCAGGAGATACTTGGGGTTGAGTGGGGGGGTGGGGGGAATCCCCAATGTTATTGATTGACTGAGCATGAAGGATAAAAGAGAAAGACATGGAAAAGCCCTTATAGCTGAAATTTCCCACCAGAATGTCACTATCTTGTCCCCTTTGCATCTTCCAGATAAAAGAAATGGTGAAGAGCATTCTATTCTGAAGTTCTCCAGAAGTTGGCCACTCTGAACCTTGATGCTGAAACAACTGTCACTGTGAAGGACTTTTGTGCGGCCTTGTGTTCACAAATGAGAAAGAGATATGACACTCACTGCTCAGAGCTCCTTTGCCAGCGCCCACAGCCCAGCAATAACTTATCATGTGTGTGCAACTGTCAGCTGGCTTGTTTATTTTCCATATAACCCTCCTATCTCCAACACAGGACCAAACAGAGTCTCCAAAACGTCCCTTCCAGAGGCCAAAATATGTTCATGCCCAACCGTCAGAATAAAAAAAAAAAAAAAGCTATAGGAAAAAATACCTACTTTCATTTAGACAACGCTCTCCTATTTCAACCGCTGGCCACTATTCCCTGTACCATCCCAGCCAGGTCGTTGCCTGTGGCCGAAACTGCTGGTAGTCCACCTAGTATCCGTCCCTCCCACCATGCTGCCTTTCCTCACTAACACAAAGCCTGTGATGCAAATAAAAGACTATATTTCCCAGCCTCCCTTGGAGCTAATGTGCTTAAAGGGAGCTGACTATGACGCGGTTATGACTTTTTGGCTCTTCCCCTCTTTCCTAATCTCTTGAAAGTCAGAAGGGAGGACTGGAGTTTCAGCAACTGTCTTCGACCATGAGATGACATTGGAAATGGCAACAACACACTAATAAGACAGAGCAGAAAGGGGAGCCCAGGTCCCTGAAGACAGCACCGTTGCCATAACAACTCGGGGATGCCTACTACTGGATGTCTATTATCACATATCTCAGCTCATTGAATCTGCTGCTACTGAGAGGGCCACTTCGTAAACTTGGACACTGAGTCTCAGAGATGTTTAAGTGATTTGTCTAGAGTGTCACATCCTGTCAGTGACTCAAACCCAATCCCTGACTGTCCAATGCTTTCTATACTGGAAGAACTTGCCTAAAATGTCCTAGAGGTAGCTTTCAGCTACAGGACACCATGGATCAGTTTCAGGTAAGATTTCCTCTCTCACTGTGTCCCAAGTTCCCTCTTGGTGGGAAGAGGGCTCTTACTACCACACCCAGGTACTGCCCAGCACACGTCTGTTCTACCACTTACAGACAGTACCGAGAGGTGAGAAGTGGTGAACAGGTGTTTCGGCCGTGAAGTTCCGCAGCTAAGCCAGGGCAGACCTCCTCTACTTAGATCAGAAAATGGGAGTGCTGAGCGTTCTTCTCAGAAAGAAAAAAAAAAGAGATGTCACCCTGAGAGCATGTGACTGTCCTGTTAACAGGACCCTGCTAACCTTCCATTTGTCCTTAGAAAAAAGCCACAGCAACAGCAAACTGTGTACCACATACCCAGCAATTCATTCAAAAACAAGGACTGCAGCCTAAAATCCAAATACCACACACTGATATTTGGATAAAATCCAAATACCACATACTTCAGCCTTGCTAAGGGAATACCTCCATGTTTAAACTTTTATTGTGTTATTTTGTACAGGGCATTCTCTGAATTTGTTGTTGTCGAGTTGTTGTTTGTTTGTTTTTTGTGGTTATAAAACAATTATCAAACAGTTTGTATTTACTTTCTACTATATACTTCTTCCCTTTCCTTAAAGGGAAACCATGTTTCCCTTTCCTTAAAATTTGTTGCTTTCAAAATTAAAAAAAAAAATCTGCTGGAGCTGTTTATGTTAAAAAGAATGAGAAGAAGAAAAGAGAGAGGGACAAGGAGGAGGAGGAAGAGGAAAGAGGAGGAGAAGTTAGGGTAAGAAAGGGGTATGGCCTTTGAAATACTAAAAGCTATTTGAAAGGGAAGATCAAGGTAAATGTGACCTGAAAGGAGAAATTTAGAATCTGGAATGAAATGTACCCCAAAAGCAGCTGGCCTACGTTGTCTCTGCTCTAAATGTGGGAAGGTCTCAGAAGGCAGCAGGGTCTGGAAGGGGCCTAATGAATACCTACCACCCCCAACCACCCCCCCGCCCCCCCCCCCCCCCCCACATATCAGCCCTTCCAAGGGTTTTTAATTTCCTTGGGTCAAAGAATAGAGATTCCTTAAGGGCAAAATGAAATTTAGCAATTGCTAGACACAGCCTGAGGGGAAGTTCTGAGATCCCGGTGGAATGTCTACCTGGGGTCACACTGCTCAATGGGTAGACTGAAGTTAGGAAAAACAAACTGATTCAGCTTGCAACCTTAAGATTGCTTTTTTTTTTTTTTTTCTTCCCTCATCAGTTTATTCATAAAATATTTTTGGAGCATCTACAGAGTGCAAGGCCCCGCACCAGGCACAGCAGTGACGCGATGGGAAAAGCCGAGCCGTCCCCAGTCCTCTGAGTCTGCTCCTGTCAACAGTTCACCAGATTCTCCACTGTCAAGTACAGAAATGCTCCCCTCCACCCTGCATGACATCATTTCAAATATTCCCTCTATATACACTTAGAACCATACCAGACAGTATTATAGTTTTTGCTTCAATAGTCAAACATAATTTAGAAGGCTCAGGCACACAGAGGGAGGCTGAAAAAGGCTTTGAATACTTATCACCATCCCCCATTCCTTCCCTTCTACCTAATAAAAGACCTTTTTTGAAATACATAATTTTTTGTATAAACCTGTCATTGGAAAAAATGGTAAGGTAAACTAGTATTAAAAAAAAAAAAAAAGGCATTCAGAGGCTTGTCAAAGTACAAAGATCAAGACCCAGCCCAGACGCCGGCCTCGGCCAGTCCCCCGCCCCTGCCCTGCTCACCCCTTACCCTCTGTTCGGCCGTGGGGAAAGCATGGTGCTCTGTGGTCCCAACCGGCCTGCAGGCAGGGCCAGAGACAAACAGCTTCACATTTCATACAAAATGGAAACTAGATGTTTGAGGTAGCTAAGCCTCGAATTTAGAATTAGGGAGCAATCTCAGACCTCAGACCCTGAATCTCTTACTGGGGAATGGGTGTCGTTGGTCCCCAACAGCTTGATTCCTTCTGATAAGGTCTGGGGAGATGGGACCAGCTCCCCATCTCTTAGCTTAATGTTAATGAAAATGAGTAGCGGTCCAGCGCCTTGCCCTTCTCTACCCTTCTACGTACTCCGCAGCCACAGGAAAGCTGGGCCTCCAGCTCTGTGGGTGTGGAGGTGGGGCAGCTGTCAGGCTGGTGGCTCTGGCCTTGTTCATTTTCTGCCCCCAAAGAAAAGCATTCTCCAGTGACCTGTCTTTGCTTCCTACCTCAATACCAGTGAGCTGAAATAGAATTCTGTGAGTGACACCAGTTTGTGCCAAGGATTGTTAAAGATCGGGAATTTACCCGACTCGCAAACTAACGAGTTAGCCTCTACGGTTTCATGGATGCTGGAAGACACGCGATAAGTGGATCCAAAACAAAGGACGTTATGTTTCACTGCACAGCAAGCAGCGTGAGGGTCATGTTTGAATCCGCTCCCCTTGCCCCCCAGGCCACAAATCCCGTGAGGGACAGGCAAGATAGCCCAGGTGAGTGTGCACGCAGTGGGTGTGCATTACAGCGAAGGAACCCGAATCCTAGGAAACCTGCCCGCTCTTTGTCCAGAGGGAGATACGTTTATTATATTGGCCAGGAAACAGTGATGCCCTCTGCTCCAGAAGGAGCTTCTACCTCTATCTTTCAAGGCTGTTTGCTATATAAATACCCTTGAAAAGACAGTCCAGAAAAAAAGCTGTCACAAGACATATAGAATCATGGAGGACTCGTGAGGAATGATCACCCAACACGCCTTTGCACACTCTCATGATACCATATTACTTTGCCTCCTCATGCTCATTTCAGTTTGAAATTAAAACTTACTTGTGATTATTTCATGAATGTGTGTCTCTCCACAAAACTGTAAGCTCATGAAAATTGTGACACTTGCTATTTTCATTCTACCACGCCCAGCTCCTAGGAAGCGCCTAGACAGTGCAGGTACCCAAGGAAAGCCTCGCTCAGGGCAGCTGGCAAATGCAACTTGGCCGCTGTGACGTTCGCCTGTGACATACAGCTGGGGTGGCATCTGCGTCACTGCCTGGCACTGTCTGTGCAACCCTGCCTTCCTCCCTTGCCTTTTGGTGTTCTCCCTGTCAGTGGATCAAAGCACAAAACCACCTTTTTTGAGGGTTACACAGGAAACTTGTTCCTCTCTAATTTGAGCAAACCATCATCTAATCAAATAATTTAGATTAAGTATGCTCATATAGAAGATTTTTTAAAAGAATTCCTATAAAGGGACTTCAAGAGGATAATTCCAAATAGGAAATGTTGGATCTTGATAAAATTTCAATTTTCTTTAATTACTGAAACACCCTCCTAACAAGAGACTGAAATTATCTATGTTTAAGCGTTGAATGCCATGAAGGTTTCTCTGGGCATCAGAGAAACTATGATTAAGTTCTTGGTGAGGCAGTGTCCCCATGTCTTCCCCAGGCAGTCAAATTCAGGGGCTCCGGGGCTGCAGGGCGTAACCCAAACTGTCCCACGAGACCCGCCTGAGTTGTTAGGCTCTCTGGGGAGGCTGGGTGGATTAACCCCCCTGAGTTAGGCTCTCTGCGGAGGCTGGGTGGACCCACTGACCCCTACAGTCAGCAGCACAACTGCACTGTCATGTTTCTATAAATTGAGCAAATCCCCAGACTTCTGGTTAGAAGTACAACTTCTGGAGAGTTGCTCGTCCCCATCCCTAGAGATCTCACCGGAGGGCACAAGGGAGATGATCTCTCCAGCAGCCCTGACCTGCGCCTGCACGTCGCTATTTCCCAAAGTATGACACGGGGCTCCTAGGATGCTCTGGTGGATCCGAACATGTATAAAAACGCACGTTATTTGTTTAATCTCAGAATGCCTCTCAGTTCATGAACCTCCCAATACTTGCCTGCACTCAGGGCTCCTTAATCCACTGAGTTACTGAGGGTGACTAAAGGTTGGTACTTCCAAGTGTAAATTAGCAGGTCACTAGCATTTAAAAAGCACACTCATTAAGCCTTCTGAGAAATCAGGCGGGCTGCCCTGCGGCACTCCACTCAGAAAAGCCACAAAGCCTCTGCTGAATCTGGGAGGAGGACGCTCTGACAACAGGCATCGTCAATAGTGTTTTGATTTGGCAGCAAAGTGTGGTTTCTAGAGAAGGCTCTAGAGTTACCTTACCTGGATTTGAGATCTGGTTCCTCCTATACTAACTGTGTGACCCAGAGAAGCGACTTGCCTTCTCTCTGTTTCTTCATTTCCTCGTGTGCAAAGTGGAACAAAGAGTAAGACCCACCTCATGGGTTGTGGGGCAGACTGACATAACCCATGTAAAATGCTCAGCTCAGTGACTAGGGATAATGTTCAATAAATAAAACTGCAAATATGTGACATTTCCAGATGCAGCTACTTGCGTCAATCATTACTGCAATAACATTATTACTATTTGGTGTCACTTTTGTTCATGGTTTTGTTGTATAATTGTTGTGTTGTTACCATTTTGTTTTGAAACAGTAGTGATGTTGATACACCTTGGCCTTCCTCATTTGTTCTACCAAGCTCTCTATCTGCTGGGAAAGGGGAAAAGGTGGGATAGAGGGACTCTGGAGGCCACTGTCCCAAGGTCACCATCCCTGTCCCATCTGCCCCACGATGAGCAGTGTCGAACCACCTGTGGTCTCCTGGTGTGCACCACAGAGGCCGACCAGGGCGGGGGAGGCCAACTGAGCACAGACGGGATGGGCCAGCAACGCAAACTCACAGCACAACCACACACACTGTCCTCAGCGCATGGAAACAAGTGCCAGGCAGATGTCAGCATGGGGCGGGGGCGGGGGGTTGGGGGGGCTGGGGGGACCAAAGGAAGGTTCTGATAAAGGCCAGAGGAATCAATCAGTATGTCTTTGGCTTCAAAAAGATTCTGAAAAAAAATCATTCCTTTTTACTCTTATTCTGGAAGATTCCCTGACACAGCTTTTCTTTAATTCCACTGTCATTCAAGCCACCAGCTTAAAACTTGGGTTCAGTAGGGAAAAGTCCTTCAGTTTCCTTCCTCTATCTCGCTTCCTGCAAGTTTCTCTTTGCAGGTGAGCATTTGTGAAGACCTGTGCATAATGAGCTACAGGCACCATGGATTTTAAAGTCAGAAAGCTCTGGTTTCTATACTAACTATGCTACTCTCTAGTTATGTGACCTGAGGCGAGTTAATTTACTTTTGCAAGCCTTCCTTTCCTCATCTGTATAATGGGCATGATAAGGCATGACTCATAAGATTGTAATGAAGATTCCATTGCATAAAGCACATTAAGGCACCTAGCCAACACTTTGCTAGCACACTGCAAATGTGGTTTTCATGCACACACAGGCTCATGCACATGGACACAAAGCTCACACTCACTAAATCCCTTCTGTTTCATTTGACCATGTGACCCAAACTGCTCGTTGAAAGCAGGTCATGCACATCCTGGGGTAGTATCTCAGATTGCCAACACACTGGAAGATAGTTATCCAACACCACATAGGAGAGCCAATAGAATCACATCTTCTCTCTTATGCGGAGCTGTGCTAGTGATGAGGCTGACTGTTCAACCAGCAGACCAGAGCTGAGGAACTCAGGTGATTAGTGGCCCTTCCCAGAGTCCCTAGCAGCTGCACAGTGTCCTGGTATTGCCACCCCTACCGCAAGCACTATGTAACTCTTCTTTCAGAATTGCCTTCAAGCATAGAGTACATTCTTTGGAATACTCTCAGGGGTGGTAAAACTTTACCCTTTTGGGGTGAGTATGGCTTTTTTTAATTTTCTATTTTGAGATAATTGTAGATTCACATGCAGCTATAAGAAGTGGTGCACAGATACCCTGTCTACACTTTACTCAGTTTCTGCTCAATGGCAACATCTTCCAGCATCATAGCACAATATCCCAACCAGAGTGTTGACCCTGGTACAGTAAAGATACAAAACATTTCCATCACCACAAGGCTCTCTCACGGTGCCCTCTCCCAGCCCCACCCACCTCTCTCCCAGCCCCACCCCCTCTTTAACCCCTGGCAATCATTGGTCTGTTATCCAATTCTGTAAGGTTGTCATTTCAAGAACATTATATACATGGAAGCACATAGTGTACAACCTTTAAATTGGCTTTTTTCACTCAACAAAATTCCCTGGAGATTTATCCAAGTTTCTGCATGAATCACTGGTTCACTCTTTCCATTGCCGAGTACTATTCCACGATAAGGATGCACCAGAGCTTGTTTAACTGGTAACCTACTAAAGGACATCTGGGTTATTTCTCATTTCTAGACATTGACCCTTATGAATAAAGCTACCACTAACATTCATGCACAGATTTTTATGTGAACACACATTATTATTTCTCTGGGATAACTGCACAAGAGTGACGCTGTTGGGCTGTAGGGTCATTATACTGTTAGTTGCATTAAAAACTGCCAAGGAGCTTCCCAGAATGTCTGTACCATCATTCCCGCCAGCATCGTTAGCGATCCAGTTTCTCTGAATCCTCCCCACTCCCTACTGCTAATTTTAGCCATTATGATAGGTGTGTGGTGATATTTCGCTGTGGTTTCAGTTTGCATTTCCTTAATAGCTAATGATCTTGAACATATTTTCACGTGCTCATTGCCATCTGTATATCTTTGGTGAAATGTCTGTTCATGTCTTTTGCTCATTTTCTAAATGGTTTGGTTTGGGGGTTTTTTACTGCATATAACTTTTTATTAAGTAATTTCAGCTAAGTGCTATGAACATCGTGAGTAGTTTTTCAGAGTAGTATTGTTTTGCACTCCATCAGACATAGCAATGCACACACATACACAAATGCACACGCGCAACCCAAAACGTACCTATAAATCAATGAGCCTCCTTTTCCTGTAAGAATTTTAAGTGGGCTCTGAGCAGTTGCCAAAACATATGCTGCTGAGGTTCTTAAACTGTTGTAATCATGGATATCTCTGTGAATCTGATGGATATAAAAGACCCTTTCTCCACAAAAATACACATACACACAGAATTTTACCTCCAGTTTTACAGGATTCTTGGGGCCCTTTACGCCAGCAATGAACTTCAGAT
This sequence comes from Pteronotus mesoamericanus, assembly GCF_021234165.1. Taxonomy (NCBI): domain Eukaryota; kingdom Metazoa; phylum Chordata; class Mammalia; order Chiroptera; family Mormoopidae; genus Pteronotus; species Pteronotus mesoamericanus. The sequence goes on along the minus strand of NW_026555245.1, from coordinate 23,094,216 downwards.
TAAGAAAACCTAATTTAGCAGAATGCCTAAGTGGTTGGCTAAATGTGGCTTTGAAGAACTCTACACTTACTTGGAAATTATAGCCTCAGAGCGGGTTTAAAACTTCCAGCAATGGATGTCAATCTCCACTGAGTCAAAATTACATTGGAGCTCATTACCCGGACGCCTGGGCCCACCTCCAGATCGGACCCCGTAAGTCTGACGCGGAGTCTGGGCATCTGTGTTTCACACAGCCCATGGGCTAGGGCCAGGAGGCCTGGCCGGATTAGACAACCTTTAATATCCACCCTCCTTCCCTAATAGGCATTTTTCTCTTACTTAAAGGACCTGGGAAGAAGATTATGTAATCTCCGGAATGTAATTTCCTTTTCAGTGAAAAAGGAATTTTCCCTTTAGACTCTGACCTAAATATGCCTGCGATGTCCCACAGCTCCTATTCTCAGGACAAATGCACCTTTAAAGTGCCACCAAGGAAATTTTCAAATCCTTAAGGCTGGATAGAGGCAGCCACCTCGGCTTCTCTCTCCTGAACTAAATCCCTGCAGGGAACTTTCTCCAAATGTTCACTTTGCAAAGTGAGGATTTGGTTTCTCTTTGCTATATCCTGTTCTGTAAAATCCCACCCATCAGTTAGAACCCCCGGCCTGATAACTCCCAGGTTCCCTGCCCACATCAGCGGGGTGGGCTGCACACAGCAGCGGAGTACCTGCTTTACCTGCCGAGACGAACAGGGTACACTGCTCACCTGCACAGAACAGTGGGGTGTAGTGGCTTAACATCCACAGTCATCAATGGGCTCTAAAGGCCAAATCCCAGCTGGCCTCAGATCCCAGCTCTGTGCTAATCTAGCTGGACATCCTTGAGTATGTTTCTTAACCTCTCTGAGCTCCGGTGTCCCTATGTGTAAGGTGAGAACAATAAAATACCACCATCCTCACTCAGATGGTGAGAAGATTGAATGAGACAATACGTACATGTGTCCTGGCCAACAAGGGCTGTTTGATAAGCATGAGTTCCCCTTCTTTTCCATGGATATTAACTTATTGGTGTCTTTCTAGCTGCAGTGAGGTTCCCCTAAGCTCCAGGTGCATTAACCTGCCCCTTTTTCCTCTACCCACAAGGAAACCCTTTGCTTCACACACTCCATTTTACTTCCCTGGTGCAGCAGGGTCCCCACAAGGCAAGAGTGGACCCTGCTCTCCCACAGCGCTGAGCTCCGTGCTGCCCATGGCCCATGGCCCAGACCGGCTGGGACTGTGGGCAGTTCAGCCTCTCAGGCCTCTGTGAGTGAACTCTTCGTCAGGACGGAGAGCAGAAGTTGTGGGATCAGAGCTGGTGGCCAGGTGGTGTCTTTATGCCTTAATCATGCCAGTTCCCCAAACTGGCAACATCTGCTGCCCCTTCGGCCCAAAGGGAGTTATTTCCTCTAACAGCGACTGAAGTGGAATCTCGAACAACGAGAACCAGACTGTTCCAGAAAGCAGAGATTACGCACAGAGGCACATCCCCCAGGGACCACAGGACGCTCCAGCCACAGCCCCCCATCCCTGCGTCATGACCCGCTCCTGCACCGTTACTCTCCTTGACTGACAAGCAGGAGGTTTCCTCTCCCCTGCTCTTGTGCATAGCTCTTCAGCTGGGCGCAAGGACTTATTTACGCTCACCAATATCCACAGCACTTCTCAGATGGCAAGCCGCAGAAGGTGGCTTGAGGTGCTAAAGACTTGGACTCCAGTGCCAGGCTACCTGAGTCAAAACCTAGCTCTGTGTCTCTCTAGATAGGTGAGTTGGGGCAAGTCCCTTAACATCCCTGTGGCTTGATTGCCTCATCTATACAACCGAAATGATAATAATAGCTACCTCATAGGGTTATTGTCAGGAGAAATGCAACACTTAGAACAGTGCCCAGCACCTAATAAAGCTCCATATGCATAGTACCTGTACCACTACTACAGTACTTCTTATCAGGAACTTGGAACCCACAGGAAAGTGTTAGTGATGACAAGAACAGTAACTGGACCAGGCATCGCTCCTTGCGCTGCTGCGGCTGCTGGTTCAGGTTCATCTTATTATAGTCCAGCCTTTCTGACGACTCTAGGAAAATTATCTCCTCTCCCTACCCAGCTAATCCAAGGAATCCATCTTCAGTAAGCAGAGAGCTTAAAGGCAGAGTCGTTTCTGCAGAGCCAGCTAGCCCTTATCTACATCGTGCTCCCCAGTGAGTCAAAGACCCAAAGACGGTAGCAGTTCTCTTTGCTCAGTTCCACTGAATTTTCTAGGTCCTGCTCTGGTATTTTCCCAGGGACTAGGGCATAATTATCCCCGCCCACTATCAGTCACCCCCTGCAGGCCCTTCTCTGTTTGCTGCTTCCCCCTCTCCCTGTTACAAGCTCTGGGGGGCGACTGCCGACGGTCAGATGCTGACTGGGTTGCTTCTCCTCTGTGCCTCAGTCCCCTCCTCTCTGTGACATATAGAAACAACAGAGTCTATACCATGGGCTTGTTAGGAGAACTACATGCATCACTATATCTAAGGGATGCAGGTAAGACACAGTGCCTGGCACAGAGGTGGGTACCCAAAATGTTGGCTCTCTTGACTACTTCCTTTCTCCCACCCTCTCTCAGTCCTGCCTACCTTCTTGTAGCATGGAAGCTTCTTGGTTTGGGGCAAGTTGAGGCAATATCATCACACCGCATGCACTGGCCCAGCACACACACCCACTGCCCAAGACAGCCTTGAGAGGCCGGATGGCTCCAGGTGGGCATGATTCAAACGGGGCTGCTAAGAGAGCCTAGCACTCCCCTTTCTTTCCTCGCAAGTGAGTGTTTGGAGCCATGTTTCTGGGGCCATGGAGCAGGAGATGGCCTGTCTCATGATAAAGTTTATACCTCACACCCCCCTCACAAGAGTCCACAGTGCACCATGACTTAAATCAGCTGCTGTTTTCCAATTTCTTTAGTGCCCACCTGCTGCCTAAGCTAATTTAATAGTCTCCATAGCACTGGGGAGCCGGATGTTCTGATGTTACCGGGAGCAGGGAGGAGGTTCAGAGACAACCCAAGTGAGGAATGCTAGCACCGATACAGCCAGCCATTGAATAAAATACATGAGCACAGAGATTACAAACCCTGGAGGTTTTCTGCTAATATTGGATTAGCAAACATGCCCCATAGGGAAAATCTGCCTTCCACACTTCCCTGTAAAGTGATCATAACATTAGGAAGGCATTCAAACTGCTCTCCGTGCACTGGTGGCCGGAGCTCTGTGTTCCCGACTGGGAATTAGAGGGTGTGGGGGGATGAGGGAGGGAGAGAGAGTTCAAGAGTTCATTTGTTGTATGTATTCAAATGCTCTTGTTGGGAGGATGAGGAGTAGGAATAAAAGATGCATAAAAAAATGGTAATCCCCCTTCTAAGCCATACAGCATCCCCCAACACTGGCATCCCTTTCTATCAGCAGCCCATGGAGATATTTATCACATGATTATGCAGGAGATATCTTTGGGGATGTAGAACAGATGAGGTGAAGAAAATTTAAAATGGCTGGCCTGGGCATGAAAAATCTGCTCCATCATTGACATGGATTCATTTTCATTTCAGTTCATCATTGGGACAAATACGCATCAGGCTTAGGCTCTACTTTATATTTCCCTGTGACTTCTCTAGAGAGTCTTTTAGACACATGTACAATACACTTGCCTTTCCTACTGTGGGATAGTATGTCCCGGTGGGTCCCCTCCGCTGCATTCTGACTGGAGGAACTTGAAACCCAGCTGTTCTGCTCAGCTCTGCCCTCCTCCCTGCGACCCGTGGCATCTCTCTCGTTGAGCTGCTCGCTTGCTTCGCTGGTTGACTCTTCTCACTGGTCAGACTGTGAGTCCACAGGAGGTCAGGGCTGCATCTTGTGTGATCCCCTCCCAGCGCCACACCGGCCAGGCCGCTCAGCGGGTGCTCACTGAATCCAGGGAAACGGCCAGTTCCTGTTGCCCTCGTCCTGATGCTTTTATTTCTACAGAAGTCACTAACGATTTTCTCCAGCACTGACCTGAAAATATATCCCTCTTGTCTTCAAAGAGCGTCCCTCTATTCCAAGATACTTCCGTGACTGACCCATGCGCCCAGTCATCCCAGTCTGAAACTGGGCATCACTCTTGAGGTCTCCTGATGACTCTGAATAGCATGTTCGGCTGCGGTGACAAACCAAAATGGCTTAACTGAAATGATTAATTTTTCATTTATATTACGTGTCCCTTACGGATCAGAGGAGGGCAGATATATATTTCACATATCTTTCTGAATTACAGCCAATGAGACAGAATTAGCCACAGGCCCCCAGCTAACTGTGAGGAGGCTGGGAAATGCAGGGGCCACATGGAATTCTGAGTGATCATCATTTGCTCGAAACATTGGCTACATTTCCCTCACTCCCATTTTCCCACCCCTGACCAGTTTGTAATCAACACCTGTCTACTCTACCTTCCCCATTTCTAGAAAATACGTCCATTCCTTCCCAACCCTAAAGCCAATGTATTGACCATAACCCTAAGTTCCCCTATGCACAACAGACCTAACCAGCTTCTTAAAACCCAAGTCTAATGACGTCAGCCCCCCCCTCTGTTAAAACAGAGCCCTTTACCTACAAGAGAGCTCTCTTAAGTACAGCCCATATGCCCTCTCACAACAGCTCTGCCTACCTATCGGGTCTCACCTCCTCACTCTGAGCAAGGGTCAAGAGGAGGACGAGATCCAGCCCGAACCACCTGTCAAGCCCTGATGTCTGGCGACGGGCTGTATCCCCTTGAGGGGAGGAGTGCCCATTACTCCCTATGCACCTTTTTCTAATTCAGGCATATGTACTGGTGACTATACGTTCGGCAAGCGGCGCTTGCCCCGGGAGCAGCAGAGTTCTTCATTCCACGCAAAAGCTTTGTATCAGCTAGCTCCCCAAATTCAGCAGCCTATTTCTCATCTCCAGGCACTGACACGTGGTACCACTCCACCACCCACGTCCACCCCGACCCACCCCACCCGCCCTGCTAGCCGGGTACATTCCTTGATCCTTGAGAACCCTGCTCAGACATGACCTCAGGTATTTCCCATCAGGGGTAATCATTCCCTCCTGTTCCTAATTTGGACTCTTCTAAAACCAATCCCTGAGACAAGAATTGAGTGCAGGTGGTTTATTTGGAGAACGATCCCAGGAAGCATACATGAAGGAAGGTGAATGTGAAACAGTAAAATGAGAAAAGCTAGTAAAATATGTTAAAGATACATGACTGCTGATGACAACCGAGGCTCATTCCCATTGGGGAAGCTCTGAGGAACCGTGAGGAATGTGCTTACCAAGGAACAAGGAAGCTGGAGTATTACCCACTGACCTCTGTTCTTCATTGGTTATCCTAGGGAATATGAAGTCTATGGCACATCTTGGTTCTCCTAAATGGGCTGAGCAAGCTCCATTTACTGGGAACAAGCATCAGGTAGAGAGGCGGGTATATAAGGTGGCTCTTGGCACTGCCCTCAGAGCTCTCAGCCCCACACCATGAATCTTCCTGCTTTTTTCATCAAAAATGGCTGGGGGTTATAGTTAAGCAGCTTTCGCAGCCTACTTCTGGCCTACTTTCTTCCTACTTCTAGTTCAGTTAAAATTAATTCTTTTAAAAATGTATATGTTTCTTATGTATCAAATTATATCCCATTATAATGGGATACAATCTACCCAGATTTCTTTTCTACTACGTGCCAGGCTGCTGTGGAACAGAGCTCATCGAAGTCTTAGAAGTTCTGCTGTCAAGGCAAGAGCATCTAAGAGGCACATCAGTAAGATTCTCAGAAGTCCTACTGTCTACCCAAAGTTGACAGACATGCCCTTATGTATGTCTGAGTTTTTAACATCATGTTTTACAGTCATTTTCTTACTTTTTACATTCTTGACTACTTTTACCCTAAGACACTATTTTACTGCCCTGAGTCTGTTCCTTTCCCTAGACCATTTCTTACTTTGAGATCCTTCTGCTGGCTTTTGCTTCAGTCCTCTATATTTCTCCTAAATTCTGTTGAGAAAAGTAGTTCCCTTTAAAGCTCGTCTCTATCTCCACCTTCATACATTGCTGAAGGTGCCACTCTCAATATTCATCCAGGATCCCCTTAACCAAATGTACTGTTCATTAGGTGTATTTTCTATTTTCAAATGACCGCAGGCCACGATGTTGCCAAACTTTTCATCACTACATGCCACGAGTTGCCGTTTCTCTGTCCTCCAATATCAACTTCCCAACTATCCATCAAATCTTCACTAAAGTTTCCCTGAGGCCCTCAAGCCTTGGCCAGTGCCAAGACCAATGTCACGTGAGTGATATGGAATAAGGGATGAACTAAACAGACCTGGTGCGGAGGCAGGTGAGAGTCAGGAAGGAGGGAACTCCAGAGGTGCCCCAGGGCTGAGACAAAGAACATGGATAAAGGGCAGAGACCCTCTTCTAAGACTGGTAGTTTCTGCATCTGGAAAAGCATTGAATCCCAGTGAATCAGGAATGCGCCTGCACAGAAGATGCTACCTGACACCTGCTTCATTATCATAGCATTATAATAAACTGGCATTATGGGACCCGCTTCCTGGTAGCCAATCAAAGAAATCGTGGGAGACCCACCCTAAGGAGTAAAAAGCCCTCTAGCCCCTGAGGTCAGGCTATAGGCCCTGCTCTGCTCTGCTCCGCTCTGCTGAGTCGGCCTGCTCCCATGTTCTGTGTGGCTTAATAAACCTGCTTTCTCTTGCTTTCCGCTATAAACTCTGTGTGTTCAGTCCAATTTTTTGGTCTGCGATCACCAAGAATCTGGTTACCTGTGCCCACCTGTGACAGGACCACTGTGGGAGAAACAAGTGAAGTACAGTCCAGAAGGGGATAACTGGAGGATCAGAGAGAAGTTGCTGACAGAGACTGTAAAAAGTAGCTCCCAAAGAAGCCTGTGGGGGGCTGCTGGCCCTGTATCGGGGGGGTGGGGCTGGAGTTGCCGCAGGTCAGCGGGGCCGCAGCGAGGAAAGCTGGACACGAAGTGGGCGGGGAGAGAGAATCAGAACCATAAAGACAAACTAAACCCACATGTGTCTTTCATCTCCTCTGCCTCAAACACGCAGTGCCCTCACCACAAAGATGCACACACATCTGGTTCAGGAGGCTGAAGGATGAGATTCTGCGGGCGCTGGAAGATCTGAAGACTCAGCTGCCACCCACCCCGGCCAGAAAGGTCAGCGGCGGATCAGTGCCAAGTGCAGGAGCTGCAGCAGCGCCCGGAGCCCTGCCTGGTCCTCCGGAGCACACCGTTTGCGGCTTCACTTCTGCCTTCCACGTCTCGTGCACATCTCTCCTGCAGTGAGTCTTAACCCACCACCATGCCAGGAGGGAAGTCTGGGGACTATAGTTCTAGTTTAGCTAAGTCAACAAGTATAAAAGCATCACTAAGGCACTTAACTCCTGGCTCCTGTCCTAAAGACAACACTTCATAAATGTTAAATATTTATTTGTACTCTAATCACCTAGCCCAATGCTTAACACAGAGCGGGTGCTCTGATTTTGTTTGTTAAACAGAAACTTGGTTTATATATCAGATTGATTGCTACACCTAGTTCTCTAAAACATTTCCCTTGACACAAATTGTCCTTTTTTTGTAAAGAGAAAAGAATCTTCTGCATCAACCTAACATTTGTTAATTTTCCTCTCTGTGGGATGGACAGTTTATTGCTTAGAACTAAAGCTGTCTACATCCAGAAAACAGTAGCATTAAAATTCATTTAAACCTAGCAAGGAGGAGAAAGATGATCTCATGATGTTACCATTTTCAGTGGAGGCTGAGCGAGAGGGCAGGATCCGTGCGGAACACTTCCTCTTCATTAGCGCTTCAGTTCCTGCACTCGGCTCGGAGCCCCACCTCACTGACCCCTCTCAGACAAGCAGAGCTGAGTGATGAGGTGATAATGAACAGAAAATGTTCTGCCCTGTTCTGGGTATAACTGGTACAAAGCAGGACCACAGGGATAAGACTGTACCTGGCTGTTTTAAAATCTTTTCTCATTTGGGAAGCAGCATGATGAAAATTCATCATCATAATGAAGAAGAAGAGGAGGCTGCAGATGCAATGAGCAAAGGTAAAAGGGTAGGTAAAATGTGCTGGCCTGGGCTCGCCGGAGAGACTCAGATTCTTGTCATGGTAGGTCTTTCAAAAAATCCTGGCATTGCTCTCCACGATTTAACAACACGCGCTGTATGGCTGTGGAGGGAAGGAGGGAGGGAGGAGGGAAAGAAGGCTTAACCAGGACAGAACAGGTAAAAAGAGATCTTTTTATACCCTAAGCCATAAAGAGGCCCCAGTCTCGTGTTATTTATTTAAACTCTGTTCCAAATTGTGATTTTTCACAAGAAAGTTTCACGTTTCTCTGTCAACAGTACTGATTCCCCACGGCACGCAGAATGCCTACAGTACGCAAGTGCTCCCCTAGGCCGCAGCCCCCAGCTGGAGGGGAGCAACACGTGAAAAAACACTCACTCTTTCCAAGGTGGTTCCCCCTAACAATAGAGGGGTCTGATGGTGAAGAAGAGCAGAGAATGAAGCCTTGGTAAGCAAACAGCAGTCTCTGCCCCAGCCCTGGGAAACACTTTCAGAAAGCGTCCCTTGTGGCCTCCATCTACGGTGCCCAGCCCGGTTTCTGGCTCTGTGCTACCATTCTCTATCCCACCACGTTTAGTCGCCCCTTCTTATTACTCTCTTTCTCTTGCTCCATCCCACTGATGTCTATCCCCAACTTCCTTTCCTTTACTTCCAAGTTGTGCATCCCTTATTTGGCCTCCCAGCAATTGAATGAGGCAGAAACATTATCATGACCCAGTTTTTAGATGAGGAAACCAAAGCCCAGAGAAGATAAATTACTTGCCCAAGGTTACTCCTTGTCATTCTAGTTACAGCAGAATCAACACTACAGAAACCAGGACTTTGGATTCTTGAGACCTCTGTTCTTCCAACTCTTCCAAGTTCAACTCTGCTCTCATCCACTGCTGAGTCTACATATGATGGAACATGTTAAAAGATGGACAGGCCATTCCTCTTACACACAATTTAGCATTGAAGTGTGGCTTGAACATAATATTCCCCCAATGCTATTATTGCATCTGTCTCTAGGTGTATAAATTGCATTGCTGTAGAGTTATGAGCCTATGGATGGTTCACAGAAACACCCCAATCTTGATTTTTGTTTTAACAGATAGCATATCTACTTATAACCATTTCACTAATTAATTAAATTATTCATTGGGTCTACTGACTTTGCCATATCCAAGCCTCAGTATTCATTGATACAATAAAAAAAACAAAATGAATTAAGACATGATCCTGTCCTCAAGAAATGCACAATATACATAAAAAGATGTCTACATAGACAGACTAAGTTTTGTACAAGTCACGGTGGAATAGCATCAGATTCCAGATGATGAAGCCAATATTTCTGCAGGGAGTTACTAGAAAGGTCTTTAGGGAAGAAATGGAATCTGAATGGAGTCTTGAATGATGGGTTATATTCTGGTAGACAGAGATGTAGGAAAGATTTCTGCAAGCAGAAAGAATAGCAAAATCAATGGCCGGAGTTTTAGAAAGATCAAAGGGAAAAGCAAGCATTGCAATTTGGTAGTGGTAATAGAATATTGGGAATATAGCTGGAAAATGGAGCTGTAACATGGGAAGCCTGGAATGCTGGAGTCCAAGGTCCCTAGATGGAAGGAAGTGATGCTGAACAGAGTATAGAAGCCAAGAAGATAGGAACAGAGACCAATATGAGTCACACAATAGTGTGGTCCTCTCTAGCAACTATATAATGAGGTTTTATGATAGTTAGTTTTATGTGTCAACTTGACAGGGCTAAGGAATGCCCAGATAGCTGGTAAAACATTTTTTCTGGGTGTGTTGGTAAGAGTATTTCTCACCCTGGCCAAGTGGCTCAGTTGGCTGGATTGTCATCCCAAACACTAAAGGCTTTGGGTTTGATCCCTGGCCAGGACACATACCTAGGCTGTGGGTTCAATATCTGCCCAGGACACATACCTAGGCTGTGGGTTCAATATCTGGCCAGGGCACATACCTAGGCTGTGGGTTCAATACCTGGCCAGGGCACATATGGGAGGCAACAGCTAGGTCTCTCTCTCTCTCTCTACCCCTTCCTCTATCTCTAAAAAATCAATACATATATCCTTGGGTGAGGATTAAAAAAAAAGAATTTCTTGAAGAAATCTGCATTTGAATTGGTTGACTGAATGAAGATCACCCTCACCAATGGAAGTGGTACCATCCTATCTGCGAAGGGCCTGAATAGAACAAACATACAAGGGACAAATCTGCCTTCCACTTGAGCTGGGACATCCATCTCCTCTTGCCCTAAGACATTAGTTCTCTTGGTTTTTAAGCCTTTGGACTCCAACCAGGACTAACACCAGTGATCCTCCCCAGTTCCTGGGCCTTTAGACTTAGACTGGGACTTACACTGTTGGCTTTTCTCATTCTCAGGCCTTTTGGTTTGAACTGGAACTACACCACCAGCTCTCCTGAGCTTCCAGCTCACAGACAGCTGCCTGCGGAATGTGTCAGCCTCTGCAATCACGTGAGTCCATCCTTTATAATAAATCTCATTTGTATAGCTGTGTAAATTGTATTGGTTCTGTTTCTCTGGAGAACCCTGATTAATAATGGTTGTAAAAGGAAAATAAGTATAAAATACAGCAATGCTGAGCACACTATCTGGAGAAAGCCAGATGATCAAGGAGACATGTCCCCAGCAGCATTTTCCTTGGAAAATCTACCACCACTCAATGCCCAGGGCCAGACACTCTCTGCCGTGCAGACTCAGAGGCTGGGGTCTTATCAGTGTTCCAGGGTGGGTTAGAATAAGGAAAGCCAGGGTGCCGTTTATTAATTCACAATAAAAGACAGAAATGTCCACCCAAGTAGATCAGGATTTTCAGTTGCAAACAATAGAACCAACTCTGGCTAATTGCAGATAAAAGAAAAATCATTACAGCTAATGCAAAACTCACAGAATTTTCAGAAACTCAGAATGAGTGACTCAAGCTCAGCAACTCTGTCAAGAAGAAGACCCAAATGCCAATACCGGTCCACTCATAGGCTAGTCTCATTGGCATTGTGGAGGCAGCATCACAGCCGTCCTGCTGGACACAGAGCATAAGACGCTGAGCGAGCTGCGCCGGCCCCAGACGCTACTGTTAGCGCTTAGCTGCGAGCACTCCTCCTGAAAGCCCAATCGCATCCTGACATTCTCTCTGAAAGGGCACACTTTGCACATAACCTTCCTCTTCATGTGGCCCATTTCCCTGGTGCAACGTGGTTCACATATCTGGCCTTACCCAGCCTCAAGGATGGCTTGGAAGGCAAGTGTTTTTGCCTCTGGTGTTGGAAGGTGAAAATCTCAATGATAAAAATCACAAAATATAAAATGAAAGTCCAAAAATTGTAGGGCGGCCATAATTATGATCAATATCCACTGCACAGCATGACTTGAAGATGGGCTTCTCTCATCATACCATCAGAAGGTTCTCGTTCAACATGAAGTTAAAGAAAGGGAGTTGTGTATATGACTTCAGTTTTCCATTGCTTTCATTTTTAGGCTCTAATAACCATTTGAATTAAATGCCGGAATTCATTCGTTCAGTGAAGTATGCAGGCATTCACTGGTTGCCTCACCGCGCATACTCACGCCACACACAACAGCAGAGCTGCTGGAAGCGAGACTGCCCCCCACCCCTTGTCAGTCTTCCTCAGTGACGTTACTCTACCTTTTTTCCTTCCCTCCCAAGGCTGCCTCCCAGGCCCATGTCTGTTCGTTTATTTTCCTTTTGCAATCCACAGAGCTAGTATAATCTTTCAGAACTTGGCCAGAAAAGAAGAAAAAACATTTTTCCTATTAGCATATCCATCTCCCAGGCAAAAAAAAAAACTTCAAATCACCTTCCACATGCCAGAGTGAGTCCAACTTTGACACCTGCTCTCCCAAAACACCAGTAATAACCCCAACTCCCTGCAAAAGCTATAACTTTAATAAAAAACAGGTCACACGTCAGACATCAGTATTGCCAGAACATGCAAACACACACGCATACTGTCACCAATAACTCATAAAAGAAAATGAAATCTCCAACAGCATCCCCCCACCCGTTCCTCCAAGGAGTTCCCTGGTGCGGGGGGCTGGGGGGTCTGGGAGGAGAGGACATCTAAATGCTGTCACCACTCTGGATACAATGTGCAGTGTTCTTTGCTTGTCACGGGTAGCTTCCTTATCCACAGACAGTAATTGGGACACACAGTTGGAGGATGGGTAATGAGGGGGCAGTAGAAAAGGTACACATTCGAAGTCAAACAAACTAGGATTCCAGTCCTTGCTCTGTCTTTCGCCAGCCATGTGACGCAAGAGGATGACCAGTCTCAGTTTCCGCCTCTGTAAAATGGGCATGAGATTCCTACCTCACAGAGCTGTTGGGAGGATTAAAGAAATATGTACAATGCACCTCATATGGCAGCAAGCGAGTGGTAGCTGCTACTAGCACTGCTGTTACCGCTGGTTACTGTCACCACCACCTTTATTATTGAACCAAAGGGTCCGATTAGCTCAGTTGAAAACCGAAAGAGTCCCTCATGCCCATGCCGAGAGTTCATCTCCAACAGATGGAAAAGCCACTTCCTTGTCATTTAGCTAATGGAAGCATTCCAGTTCTGTTGGACATAATGATCAGCCTACCAGTAGAGGAGACAGCCCACAGAGGGAAAAAACCACGGAGCTCAGAGCTGTTGCTCAGGAATCCTGTGTGGAGCTTGACCCCTTCTCACCCCTACCGGGTGCCTCGCCCGTGTCTCCTTACCCAGACAGTGGCTTCCTCACTACCAGCAGCCTGGGGTGGGGGAGGGGTTACTCTCGCCCTCTCTGCAGAAAACAGGGACTGTGCTTATGCACTGTCGCTGTAGAAAGTGAAACTGCATGGCTGGAAGAATCCGATCATCATTCCACCCCCTAATGAGAGGGATTGTTTGCAGGCAGATGAAATTAAATTGTAAGCTCTACTGACTTCAACAACAGGTGCCATTTGGGCAAACCCAAAGTGGGGTATTGAATTGTCAAAAAGATTGACTCTTCCTGACGCTTTGACACTGGGAAAGAGCCTCCCAGCCATTTTGCTGCCAGAAATGTCACCACTGGAGATCCATTCCACTGGGTTCTTGTCCTAAAATCCTTTTAAAAGTGTTAATCACCAGGGAGAAGAAACAGGCAGCTCAATCAGGCCAAGGTGCTAGTGTAGAATCTGGTTTCAATCCTGGCTGAGTTTGGGGCCAAGATCCCTTATCTGGAAAATGGAGGAATGATGAGAATGAGAGGTAGCTCCTAGGCTTTGGGGAAGATAAAATGAGAACTTACAGGGAAGACACGTAGCACAGGCCCTTGCAAGGCAAGTGTTTCATAATGTATTCACCTTTTGAGGAATCTTTATGGAGCTTTCTCTTTGGTAAACACTCATGTGCTTGAAAGACACAGCCCCCTGGAACTCAGCCTTGGACGTCCTGTATCAGTGGCTCTGAGCTGGGGCTGGGAAGATGCACTTTGAGCAACCCTGCCGGTAACTTGTGGAGGCGGGTGAGAGCGTTACCCTCCACTCCCAATCCCTGGATCTAACAGAAAGGGGTTCAATTTTTCCCAACAGGACGGGCCTGAGGAGGTGAGGACTGATGAGGGGTAGAAGGAGTGAATACTAGAAAAGGTGAGGAAAGAAGTGATAAAATTCTCAGAGCTAAACTTTCCTGCCGAGGAGCTGGGTGAGGGGAGAGCATGGAGGGTTAACTTGGGTGACAAACTGAGAGAACAAATAGCAGTCTATACAGAAGGAAGTGCTTTCAGAAAAAGCTATTGTGTGAATCCCAGACAGCACCAGAGGCCCTGAAATTCCAGTGTACAGCGATTCTGCTCCTGTTCCATTGAGAGGGCCCAGGCAATGAATTGCAGGCATTTGCGCTTCTGTGGTACTTTTCCCGCCAGAGCCTCAAAGCCCTTTTCAAACACAAATCTGTTCAATCTCAACCTTCCTGAGAGACTTGGCACAGGGATGGCAGATGGCTTCCCTCCCTCCCTCCCTCAGGGCAGCCTTGGGTGGTGGGAGGAAGGAAGTGGGAGACGAGGCTGCTTAACGACACTTAACCAGGCATCCGGCAGCTCAGAGGAAATGCAGCCACTTGGCATCAGATGTTTCTGGGACACTTAGTCTGAGGCATGGAATTACTGAACTACCTGGACACCCACCTCTGCCTTTCTGGGTTTAGTTTTTCCTTGTTTAGTGTGAATAGTGTCTGGTGACTTGGCAGACACTGGCAGTGCCTACCCAGTGTCTTCCTTGTAACAAAACCCCAACTTTTTTCTGGGGTAAAACAGCCTCAGGGGGTAGAGCATGGTCCATTTACGCCGAAGTAGCAATCTTCTTCCCATTTTCCCAGCCTTCCTTGCAGCTATGAGTAACACATAACTTCCGTTTGGCCACTGAGATGGAAAGAGAGATGTATTTGTCATTATTCTCTATGCTACAGTAACAGATTAACTCTATCTCAGTGACTTAGTACAACAAAGTTTCTTATTTTTTTGAAATCACATTGTAATTGTCATCAGTGGAAAACTGCTCCACACGCACCCGAGAACCCAGGCTGGTGAAGCCTCCATCATGTTAGCATGGAACAATCAAAAACTGTGGTTTCCAAAGTCACCATGAAGAGACAGAGGAGGTTGAAGTTGGGAACACTGGGTCTCAGCTGCCTATGCTGGGAAATGACACATGCCACTTTGTCTCAGAGCCCATTGGCCACACACAGTCCCGTGGTGCTAATCTAAGGGAGGCTTGAAAGTTCAGGGTTAAACAGAATGTTTGGTGACACTGTCTATGCCACAGGTGTGACTGCATGACAAAGACGACCTCTAATGCTACCTCACATACATTTGTCTCCTTGCAGGGAGTCTACTTTCCAACTGGTAGCCTGGACCATCTCTCAATTGAAGCTGAAGTGCCTAACCAGGCTAGCGTTCCTGTCAGCTCAGGACCTGTATAAACAGAGTAGCCTACAGCTGTGGAAGTAATAATCGGGAACCATAAGAAGAGTATCACCCCTAGCAATGGGTGAGTCATTTCTTTACTCAAAAAGAAAGGCCTGTCATTTCCACACCTGGCTCTGTGCTGGGCTTGGGAGGCTCCGAGTAAATACAGTGGGTCTACTAGTCCTTGAGAATCTCAAGGGACTACAAAGAAATCAGGAAGGACTTTCAAAAATCATCCTGCTGATGTTACACATTCTAAATAAACATTGAAAATTAATTCTATCCCCAGCACAACCTCTGAGGCCAGATACTTGCTCAATAAGAATTCTGAGGAAAAGTGGAATTAATGGCAACTTGAGAGGCTATTTCAAGTAATTTAAATCTTTAATGTGAAAAGGGACAGTTAAAGAGGGAAAAACACTCGCATTTCTGTCATCGTTGAATGTCCACTTGTTTGGAATCATAAAACACGAGGAAAAGCTCTTTCGGTGAAGTCGGAGCGTTCACGCCCTTCGCGGGGACACTTTAAGAGGCCCCGCGCTGCCCGGAGTGGCCACCCTCCCCTCCAGCTCCTTCAGTCCCCACAGACACCCTCCTTGCGTGCTTCTGCCAGTCTCTCCAACGCCAGCAGGCCCTCCCGAATCTGAGCTGCGATTCCGTACGTCTGGAGTGTGAAGAACAATTAACCACTTGAGTATTGCATAACTTCAGAAGTCTCTGGAGATAAAATGTATAGAAAATGGTAGTGTCTATTATTGGTCTGATAACCATTCTTCAATTCCATCTTAAAAGAGGAGAGGTTTCCAGACATTGTGATATATTTGATCCAATGAAATATTCAAACTAACTTTATATCACTTGGGTGGTAATTTATCTTCTCTGCCTGGAGCAGAAAGAGGTTTCAGAGCAGTAATAATGGATTTATATATTTCTCCCACATCAATTTCTTTCATTTGGAGCATGGACATTCAAAACCGTGCAGGCTTTGCAGCGTGGAGCTGCTCAGGGAGTGGAGACAGTCACAGGGCCCTGAGAGGCAGTAACTAGAGCCGCCACCAACCCCTGTGTCCAGGTTAGAAGTCACAGTGCGCCAGGATGGCAACCCTTTCTTGATGTCAATAATACGCAGTGAGAGACAGGAATGAGAGAGAGGAAAAGTGAGATGGGAAACAAAAGAGTGAGCGAAAGCGAAAGGGACAGATGATGGGGGGGTGCTAAAGAGAAAAAGGGAGAGAGCGGTGAGTTACCAGGCCACATTTGTACTTTCAGAAGACGGAGCCCTCCTTGTTGAAGACACCAGCTAGGCATTTCCCCTTCCTCATCCCATTCCCCAGGATATCTCTGCTTTTCCTAGATTTGTTTTTTTTGACTCTACTGCCTCCCAGAAACTGACTTCGTCAGAACCAGACCAAAAAAAAAAAAAAAGGCAAGAGAGTCATGTGGGACCTGGTAGCAGAGTGCGTGTTTTATTCAAATAAGGAAGAAACTATGTTAATAAATGCCTGTGACATTTAATGATGTGGCTTTCATTCTGAACACATCATTGCTCGATATTGAATCCATCCATTTTGATAATAAACCCCAGGACTACGAAACTCTTGCTTTTTACCCATAAATAAATAAATAACTAACAGAGACCTATTTTGCATGCCGGGAAGGAGGGAGCTTTGCAATCCCCCTGCATGCCTTTGCATCTTATGAACTCTATTCAGCCACATGGCCTCCCATTCGTCTCTCTGGAAATCCAATTTCCCTCTCGCAGGTTCGTCTGCCAGTTTTCTAATTTTCACATCAAACTGCATATTACTCATTGTCAGCCTGGTTGTTCTGGAAGAATCGTTAGTCTTAAACCCTTTATCATTATTTTCAGTCTAGCCACAGACTGGCATCCAGCCAGACATCATGTTTTCTGAGCCACCTCCCAAAAGCTCAAAATTTCAAACCTGCGTTCTCTTGGCCCAGGCAAGGGCCAGTGAGAATAACACTTTCTGAAAGATAAATCCAAATTCTTTAATGCGGCAAAAGGGCCCCTCCCAGCATACTCAGTATTGCGTGATTCATTTCTCCAGCCCCAGCACTCAGCACACAACAGACCTTTAATAAATCATTGATTTAAAAAGGAATAAACAATTAAATGAATGGTATGTTAGATATGTACACTTCTGCAAGATCACAGACTTGTGTTACATATCGAAACTGAACTTTATTTCATCCAGTGTAAATTTTTATTTAACCCACTTATGCTAATGAAAAAGATCTATTTTAAAAGGATCCCTAATTATGCTTTAAATGGTTGTTATAATTGATATAATTAATTTTAGTTTGTCATGAAGTTGATCCATAACAAGTCACCAGGCTCAGCTCTTCCCCAGACCTGCAGCTTCCAAATCAATATGTTGGCTCCTAAGGTCTTTGTTCACACCCACATTTCCAAACTGTCGGGACGATGGAAGGTCTAACATTCGCTTCCCCTTTGGGGCTGGTGTCCATCCTGGAAAGGGCTCTCTTGGGGTCACTGCAGCCAAAGAGTAAATAAGTTCAGCTGCAAACCCATTTCCCTGCTGTATTCAGAGGATGGGCAGGCAGCTCTAAGAACCTGCCTTCCTGCAAATCTTGTTCCGTGGACATTTCCCTGTTCCTAGGAATATCCCGAGGCTGTTCTAGGTGCTCCCTGGGTGTAAGCTCCAAAGGACCAGAGAAAATCTTGCCTTTTCCTTGCAGTTTTCTGGGGAGATGAACTATAAAGGAAGTGCTTTATTCCTTAATGGAATCAAACCTCAAAAGCCTGAGGTTCATAGCAAGTAAATGCAATTCTTGACCCTGAAAGCTACACTGGAGGGGAAAGAATACTACAAAGGACATTCACTGAAATATGAATGGTGGAGTAGATAAAAGTATTGTATCAGTGTTAACCTTACTGAAGTTAAAATGTTACTTTGTTATTAAAAGAGAAAATCCCGATTTTTAGAAAGTCGATACATGTATGTGAAGTATTGAAATGTATAGAGCTTTGATGTATGTAACTAAGCCTCAAATGATTAAAAATATTATGTATAATAAATATGAAACTTAGAATATAGGTGTATTATATGGAGAGAGAGTGAGCACAGATAATAAAACAAATGGTATAAAATGTTAACAATAGGTCAATCTGATAAAGTTCATAGGATACCTTTGTATTATCTTTATTCTTTTTCTTGCAACTTTTCTGCAAATTTGAAATTATTTCTATGTCAAAAGTTTAAATTTAATATTTTAAGACCACTTGCATAAATTAAATCAGGCTAGACCCTTTAAGTAAGACCAGGCTAAGGCCACAGGCTGGCGTTATAAACGAGAAATAATCATTCTACCAGAGCAGGAGTCTGCAAATTCTGTCAAAGGCCAGATAGCAAATATTTTAGCCTTTGTGAGCCAGACAGGCTCTGTCACAAGGACTTAGCTCGGCAATTGTTGTGGTGAAGCAGCCATAGACAAGTATGTAAATGAATGGACATGGCCGTGTTCCAATAAAACTTTATTTATGAAAACAGGCAGCAGGCTGTATTTGGCCCAGAGGCCATAGTTTGCTAACCACCGAACTAAATAATTGGGCATAGGGGGTCTGGCTCGCTCCCATTCCTGGGAGTAGAGGGTATCCTTACCTGTCTCCCTGTGGCAGGCTTCATCTTTAACCCCTGCCTCTCTGGACACCCTCAGCACTGCCTGATTGCAGAAACTGACATCAATCTCCACTTCCTTCAGGAGAAATTGCAGAGGCAAGTCCCTCAGCTGCAGGTTTCTAGGAGAACGCAGACACCACCCACATTCAGCGAGAGACGGGCAGAAACGTCATTACAAATGCCAGCCTGGAAATGAAGGGACAAAAGTTCCCCTTCCATACACAGACAGGGGAAGCTTGGTCCTCAGAAATCACAATCCAAACTGTACAGTGAATGTTTTGCTTTATTTAAAGAAAAAAACTTTCTGTTTAGATCCACTGTCCTACCTTGAAATGGTACCACTGCTAGGTAGCCGAGGTGGCAAAGAAAGGACCCGGGGCCAGGAAAGTCCAATTAGGGGCTTTTATTTGAGGCAGGACACTGGGATGAGGCGGGCTGGGTCCGGAGGGACCAAGCAGCCCAGAGGAAAAGGGTAGAAGGGCTTTTACGGTGTGTAGCAGACCCCGGGGGCGGGCGAGTCACCCTGCTCCTCTGCTCCAGGCGTCCTGGGTGTCTGACCAGGGAGAGCTGATTCAACAGAAGCTGGAGGGAGAGTGGAAGGGCAGTGAGGACTCCACCGGTTTCCAGCAGGAGGCCAGCAGCTGTGCCACAGTTGCTTCTGATACGGGGAATCTTGTGGTCAGGTATTTAGCTGGTGACACATACCTTCTTTGTTCCAGCACAGGGGGTGGCTTAGGTCCTTGTCCCCGTACATTCTAACAACCATCACATCGAGGAATGGAGTGAGCGATGGGCAAGGATGGAGAGAGGAGAAGGGAAAGAACTCTGAGTAAACACAGTTAAAATGCCTTCTGCTGCTCCAAACATTGTCACTGGGCTGCTCCCTTCATGCCCCCCTGCTGGTCCCCTCGGAGTTCTTACAGTCATCTGGCTTCTGTCCTGTCTTGTTGCTCTTCCTGTGCTATGTTATGGGTTCCTGGGGAGAAGACAATGCGCCTGCCCCACCACAAGCCTCCAGGACCCCCAGAGAGGGATGCAGACTTGCTGGAGCTCGGCCAAAGCCCCTCGCCAACTCGCAGCGCCTCCCGCACCCCAGGCCAGCTGTGGGCCTGTCCCAGGGAACTCCTTCAAACTCATGGCACCTGCCCAGGCCCCAGGACCGCTGGCTTCTTGAGAGGCAATTTTATTTGGAAGGCAATGAATCCCTAGGCAATGCAACAAAAAAAGCAAACAAACAAAAAGCCTGGAGCATCCTGTGTGGCTGACTTTGGAAGCGAGTGGAAGGCAGTGGAGGCAGGAAGGCAGAAGCCAGTTCCCTTGGACCAGGTCTCCTCACTCTTGTCCGCCTTTGTCTTTCTCATTCCACGCAGTAGAATTAACAGAGCACCTACCATGGGTTTGGCAGATGCAACGGTTAAAAAAAAGTGGAACTTACTCCTGGTGAGGGGTCCAAACAAAGAACAGGCAACTTATGTTAGAGTGAGCAGTGGTTCTCAACCTGAGTGAGCACCACAGTCATCTGAAGGCTGTAAAGCACAGACTTAGGGGCCCCACCCCAAAGTTTCTGATTCAGGGCTCGTGAGTGGTGCCTGAGAATCTGCGTTTCTGACAAATGTCCAGGTGATGCTGATGCTGCCCAAGGACAGGCTTTGAGAACCGCTGCACTGTACCATGATTCATGTATGAAAGCGGAAGGACGGGGTGCAAGGAGAGCTGACAAAGGGGGATCCTGCCCGGAGAGGTCAAGGGAAGCTTAAGTGGGATTAAGCCAGATGAACTGTGTTCCAGGCAGAGAAGAGCGCACGCGAAGGAATGACAGCAAGACTGGAGCACCTATGGGAAGCAGCACACTACTGCCTGTGGGCCAAACCTGGCCCACTATCTATTGGTAAATAAAGTTTTATCAGAACACGGCCACACTCCTTCATTTACATACTGTCTATGCCTGCTTTGTGCTAAAATGGCAGTTTAGCAGTCGTGACAGAGGTCAAACATTTACTACCTGGCCCTTTATAGAAAATTTTTGTAAGGAGTCCTTCTGAAGTTCTGTTCTGAACAGCACATGGTCTGCCCTTATCTGAGGGGGTTACATTCCCAACCCCCCAGTGGAAGCCTGAAACTAGATAGTACCTGTATATACTATGTTTTTCCTAATTTCCATAATTTATAAATTATGCACAATGAGAGATTAACAATAATAATAAAATTGAATAATTACAACAACATACTAGATAAAAGTTATGTGGATGTACTCACTTGTTGCAGGGGATCCCTTGCTGAAGTCTTTGTGTAGGCTCAGTGCTTTCTGGCACAACACGTTGCTGTCGACTGGAACACATTTTCTGTTCATGTCTTCCACCCACAGATGCAATGGCTTTTCCATCGCAACTAAGCACTTACTACGATATGGCACTGTAGCCATAACTTTTGCGTTTGTGCCCGCAAAATTAGCAAGAATTTCTTTTCCTTCCTCACAATTTCACAGGCAGAAGATTCATCCTTACTGTAGATCTTAGCAACCTCAACATATGATTTTTTTTCCTTCCTTATTAAGTCAAGAACTTTCACCTTTTCCCTTTAAGGAAGCAGTTTATGGCTTCTCTTTGGCATTTGAATTGCCAGTACTCTACTCTCAAGCGTTGGGGCCATTATTAAGTTAAATAAGGGTTACTTGAACGGGAGCACTGTGATACTGCAACAGTCGATGACAAGCAGTAGCTAAACGGTGAATACGCCGGACAAAGGGGTTATTCACATCCTGAGCAGGAAGGAGCAATTGCCGCAAGATTTCCTCAAGCTACTCAGAACAGCAACATTTAAAACTTATTAACTGTGTATTTTTAGAATTTTTCATTTAATATTTTTGGACCGCAATTGATCATGGGTAACTAAAACCATAGAAAGCAAAAACGGGGCCTCATACTTCAGAATTGTCCTGCCTGTTTTAATTTAGCCTTCCCAGCCCCACATTCTGAGGAGCTGGAGGACTATCAAGCGTGGGAAAAGATGGTTCCTGAGGGCGACTGCAGAACCGTGGCTTGTAATCTTTTAAAATGAGTGCCCATTAGCGTGGGCTAATTCTACAGTTGTCCTTCCATTCAGGTTGGATTTTTTTAAACAAAAGTCTCTGAACTGTGTCCCTGAATCCCCAGCATCCCCCGTCGCTGCCCAGCCCCCACCCAAATCTATTTATTGCTAATTAGCAGCCACTGCTCATTTCCATGAAGCCTAATGACTGCGCCAGTGAAAGCCACTCACAGGACCGAGAAAGCCATTTGTCAGCCTTACTATCTGTCCCACTGGGAACTGACCAGCACCGTGGAGAAGGCTGCTCCGCACAAAATGTGACTCGGGAACGCTCAGACAGAGCATCAAGGTTAAACAGCCCGTCCTGAGCATCCAACGTAGAACCGCAGAGAGGAAGCCAGCCCCCGGGTGAGTGGGATAGTGGGGTCCCCACATCAGTCCGCCTCTCCCGTGCATAGGTGGTGGGGACTCAAGAAAAACCCACAGTGGAAGACTATTTTCCCCCAAAAGCTGCGCCAGCCACAAACCCCAGTCACCTCTGCCTCCCGCAGCCCTTACCACAGGCTTTTAAACTTGACAATATGAAGGAATTTCATGTTTTCTAGATGGGTTTTCATGCACAGAAAAGGCTTTTCAAAAGTTTCTTTGGTTTGTTAAGAATAATATTAAATTTATTCAAGTTAATTGAACCTAATTCTTCCCTAAACTTTTATATTCAACTTTATTATTTTATATATAATTCCAGCAAATCTCACAATCACTTTTAGAGGCCTTGGTTAACCCGGTCCCAATTACAAAATTAATTTAGCATTAAATATTTAAAATAGTGTTTATAAACTTAATATATTTTACTTTATTTGTTCATTTTTTTGTTTTTGTTAAAGTAACTCACACACGTGACCCACAGCCACATAGTATAAGAAAGCTTATAATACAAATGGCTTCCTTGCCCCCAGGCCCGGCCCCACTCACACACTGCCTGCTCTGTGTGTTTCCAGAGGCAGCTCCCCGTTGCCCTTTCAGACATTCCTTTTGGAACATACACTTCTCCATACTTCTAAATAATATTCACATGCTGCTAACTTTTTCGGTAGCTTGGACTGAGTCATTGCTCCTGGCCTGTAAGCACAGAGAAGGATTCTGCTCTCATGCCGCCTTCCTCTTTGCTGTTCCAGACCATCGTCTTACCACGGGCACATCCAGACCTTCTTCGGTGGAGGCCGTTCTCGGCCGCTGCGTCATCTGTCCAGGTAAACGTTATTCTCAGCTGAGAATTGTAGGACACTATGATTCTGTTTTATTTATTTTTGTTTTCCCTGAAGTTAACAACTGTTTGCTTTTTAAAAATTTGCTTAGAGTTTTATGGTTGGTTGTGCATTTTGCTTTTGCTTCCCACAATGCCCACAAATCTCGATACAATATGGCATACACGATTTAACGTCAGGGTCTAAGAGCCATTTTCCCCCCTTGAGGGCCTGCCCCGTGCGGACGTACCTGCCCTGGCTCCCTGGGCCGGCCTAGGCCTGTGGCACGCTGCCACCTGTGATTCCCTTCACTGTCTTCCCAGCAATCTCCTGTCTTCTCATGAGTAAGATCCTTGTTTCCTGGGTCTCAGGTCTCCCTCCTTCTTGGTTTACACCCCTATTTTGTTGGAGCACGTTCTCCAGTAGTTTAGCTGATTTAGAAAGACGGAACAATGGCCAGCGTGGTGAGGACAACCCGTCTGCCTTCTGAGTCCCTCTGCTGGGGTCCCCACGGTTGTCCTCCCAGCCTGAGGCGCCGACACCTCCCTCCCCACAGTCCTGGAGATTCCTTCCACCTGTGCCTTATGCTAGACTCCAGTGTTCCTAACCCTATGGAACTTATATGCCAGAACACTTTAGAGTTACCTGCTACTTAAATCCCGACCATTCTCACATATCCCGTGTTCTAACGCGGAGCCCAGGGGCCACTTTCGCACCCCAGAAGAAAACCAGAGTATAGGAACTCAACACTCCCAGTGCTTCCTTTTAGGGTGGACTGTTAATTCCCTGCTTTGATGACGTCCAACCTCCACTGACTCCCCAAGAATGTATGCATGATAGCTAAATGTTTTGATATTTCTGTGTCTGAAAATATTTTCTTTCTACCCTCACATTTAATTTGGGTTTGTCTGGGTAGAAAATTCTCAGTTGGAAATGATTTTCCCTCCAAATTTTGAAGTCATTGTTCAGTTGTCTTTCAGTTTCTGTTATGGCTATTGCGAAGTTTTGTCCCATGTCAATGATTAATTCTTGAACATTTTAAAATTTCTTTCTAGCAGCTATATATCCCCACAATTATGTTATGCTGTAGGGCTGTGGCCCAATGTGGATTTTCATCCATTGCACTGGGAACGTGATGAGTCCTTTCAACCAGGAAATGCCTGTCCTACGGATCTAGGAATGTTCTTAGTTGTTCCTTTGGTGATTAACTCAGCTGTGTTGGGGTTTGTTTTCTTTTTTTCCTGTTTGTTTCTTTCTAGAATTTCTGGTGTATGGATATTGATTGTCCTAAATTGGCCTTCTACTGTTCTTCTTTTATCCTTTTTTTTCATCTCTATCACTTCGGCCATTATTGGGAGGAATTCCTCACCTTTACTTCCTCTTGATTTCTTTTACTTATGCTGTGATGTTTTTCATTTTCAAGAGCATTTTTTTTATTTTCCAAATCTTCCTTTCATCCCCTCCCCCCTGCTCTTGCTCCATGGGTGCAACATCTGTGCTTGCTTTTGATTATTGTAACAATCACATCATTTATATTTACTTTCCCCAGGTGGTCTCTGCTCCCTCCCAGTCACTGGTTGGTTTGTCTTGGTCCCTGTCACCCACCTTAGAGCCTTTTTTGGACCGCAAACTCTGATTGTCTGTTCATGTCTAAAAGTGAATAAGTAAAGAGCAGTTACAAAGTCCTGAGTCTGTGGAAGGGGTTTAGTCAATTTTGAGCTTCCCTGAGATGGATCTGGTTGAGCCGTGGCTGAGGGATTCCTGATGCCACTCTCTCTAGGTTTTACCTTTTGTGCTGCTCAGATTTCCCAGAGTATATATGCCCTTTCAGCCTCCTGCCCACAGGAAGCTTAGCTCTCAGCGGTTCTTGACACTAAATGGGGAAGGAAAACTGAGGTGGGGGTTGTGGAGTAGGAGTCTGGGGGTGCGTCTCAGCCCTCAGCAAACCATGCACATACATTCATTTATTTATGCTCCTTTCTCTGGCACAGAGCTCACACTGTCTCCTGGGCCTTTGTGTCCTCTGGTGGGAATCCCTCTCTCTGTTCGGTTCTGCTTAGAGAAGAAACGTTCCAGTTTATCCTGCCAGAGTTGCAATGCGGGGTGGAATCTAGGGCTCTACCTACTTTTAACCAATGCTCCTTTCCCGGTTGCCATGCTCCACCTGCCTCCCCAGGTTCTGCCCTGAGCCTTGTGAGGGCTCTGTGGTTTAGATCAGGATATTCTCGGCTCTCCTCGTTTCAGGCTTACAAGTCAGGATTGGGGTTTCTTGCATCTGCTAAGTAAATCAACAGTAATCTATTTGCTTTTTAGCTTCTAAAATTTGTTACCTTTGTCTCTTTGCCTTCTCTCTCCATCCTTATGGGCTTCTGCCTTTAAAAAAATAATAATCCCTTTGCTATAGTTTTTCTGAGGTTTCAAGGGAAAGGGAAGTTGTGTGGGTATTAAATCCACCCTCATTACCATCCTAGAGCCTTTTGAAGCCTACCAGTTATCTGATTTGGCTTAAAAACGAAGCACTTAACCCCTGTAAAGCTATCAATCAGTCTTATAAATTCAATGAATCTTAATTTTTACATGTTCCAATACTATTTATAAAGTAACTTCAGTGTAAAATCACAACTTTCAATAAATTAACTGAAGCATACATATGAAATTAGAATTACTAGACATGCCTTTATTCTAACAAGCCAAATTATTTTTAAGTTTTGGAAATGATCAAATATTCCCAGATTCCTTAATGCAAAAATACTAATAATATAATTTTACTTGTCTTTAAAAATTCTATTCTTAATTATATATCTGAGGTTAAAAGATGCTAATTATATCATCCCAAACAGTCTGGGGACTGTCTTCCCACATGTTTCCCTGGGTTGCTGTGTCCTTTATGGCTGTGATTTGTTAACTACAGAAGAGGTCCCTCATGGAATAATGGTGGAATTTTGGCACTGATGGGACCCATGGTTTCCCATGTGTCTGTGACAGGGACCATTTTTCAATTCTTTCATCTCTTCTGGCAAATTTGCCACATCTATCCAAGCTGCTATACTGATTGAATTTTGCATTTCCCTGGCTTTTGAAAATTTTAAATCGCCTTTACGTGTACCCCCAAAAACCTTTGAACTGGAGGGGATTTCTACAATCATTTCATCTTCTTCAGTTAGGGCTAAGTTTCTCTTAGGAAATAAAATGACTTCCAATCACCCTCTTGAAATCTTCAGTGACTACAACTTCTAGGGTTATCCTATGGACATAATTAAAGGGAAAAACTGGAGAAGCCAAAGCAACTACCAAAATTCAATATAAAGCAAAGTGTCTGAGGAGACCTGAGCCCTGTTGCCTCCCTTCACACATAATCCCAGGGGGCTCTATTTCCAAATCTAAAATCGTGCTCGGCCGGCTGACTGTGAACCCACTGGGGCTTCCCCTGGAGGAGGGTGGGGGCACATGAAGGGAGGAGAAGGTGCCCGTCTGATTGCGGGGCCGTCACTCAATAGACCCAAAGCGCTCGTGGAGCCAGACGGGGAATGGAAACTACCTCTAATGGCATCTTCATGAGAGCCTCGAAGGGGCCCGGGGAAAGTGGCTGTGTAGGTGGCCAAGACGATCAGAGAAGAGCAAGGCTGCCAAGGCCAATTCTGAACACTGAGAACGTGCTAGTGACGTTTGCTGGAAGATCGGGGCCCCGGGGGAGCACCGACACCATCTTTTCTAAGAACTGCAAGAAAAGACCACCTGGCAAAACTAGCCTCAGTCTCTCTACTACAGGTCAATGTATAGAGTTACTCAAACTTATGACTATGAAACTACCAAACCCACAAACAGTTCCACTGAGGACAGCGTTTCTCAGTAACAGCGTTTATGTCTACTTATGTCCACTCCTCTTCTAATGACCCAGCAAGTGCCTTAACACCTTGTATATGTAGTATATATATATATATCTTCTTTGTGTTATGCTTTTTGCTTTCTCATCATTTTAATTTATTTCAACTTCAGCTGATCAATGACCTTTCTTGGCTTGTGAGATGCATACTTTCAGACTTAGATCTTCTTCATTTCAAATTCCTACTCTGCTCTTCCCTCTCAGAGCAGAGTCCTCGGCCCCTCGTGGGCCGCTGGCCCGCGAAGGTTTCCCTGCCCTTGGGTCAGGGTCCCTCTCCCGGTCCGCTCAGGTGTCGTCGGGGTACAGCATTAATACTGCATTCCAGCAGGGTGCTGCGGTGGGCCAGTTTCTTTCAGAGAGAGGTATGGATGTGAGAGACCGTGGTAGATATTTCTGGACGCCTGGCCTAACGACCTGGGAAGGAGAATCTCATTTCCTCGCCCCCTCCCCTTTTCATCAAGAGGAGCATTCGCAAGACTGAGGCATCGCCAAGTGCCTCTGGGCGAACCAGAAACAACGGCTTCTCTGCCTTTAATTATGACTAGGGAGAAACATTTGGGGTTCAAGGCTTGGGAAGAGATATCTTTTGGAATTTGAAAACACTTGGTTAATCAGAAATTTTAGCCAGTGACATCTCTGTCATTGCCACTCTTATGCTTGTGCTCTTGGGACATCTTCTGCTTAGAATGGCCCCGAAAACCCTACAGGAAAGAGGATGGGCCAGCGGGTGCAGGATGGGGCTGCCAGCTTAAAGCTGGTTTCAGCTTTGAAGAAGAGAGCAGCAGCAGGACCTTGAGGCTTCATCCTGAATTAATTTAACTGAACTTCCCATGGTGGGAGGTGGCAGGATTCAGGCCAGAAGTTACCAGAGTTAACAACTGAGCTGTTGCCTGAGACACTCTCTGGTGGGCTTTCTGGAAAGTGAGCAGGTGAGCAATGAAGTTTATTATTGTCACGGACAGGAACGTGAGTTTCGACCAAGATAAATACCACAAAATATACGACGAGCAAATCTGCCCTCTGCTGTCTGAGTTTAAGGATGACGTGTTGAGATTGGAGCTTGTGTCCCCACGTCTCTGGGCCAAGGTAAAGAAGTTCAGGCCGCGGCCCCTGGCTCAGGGCGGGCTCTCGGAGCTCCTGGCCGGCTGCCCTGCAGCGCCCTTCCCTCCGGCAGGCCCCGCGGCCCCCGCTGCGTGCTCCCAGTGCTTCAGCCACGCGGCCCCCTGGGGCGCTCCTGCTCCCAGGCCAGGGAAGGTGGGCCCTAGGCGCCCTCCCTCGCCTTCCTGCCCACCCAGCCCATCTTCCTGCTCAAATCCATAAGAAAGTAGATAAGGGTCTAGAAGTCTTAAAAGACTTAAAATCGTATTAATGCTGGGTTTTCACTGAGACGTGAGCGGTACTGACCTGGCTTGTTCGTTATCTCTCCACATTGCACTGTCTGGGGCTGGTCCTGCCCAGGGACTCCCTTCTGCCCGCCTTCAGGGAAGGATGCCTGGGGTTAAACGTAGACCCCTTTGTTCCTGAAGGCTTGGGGGTCTCTGCTTCTCCCCCACGCAAAGAACAATAAAAACTATAAAAATTAAGAGGGAGGGAGGAAGCACTATTTACTACAGGCTTACTTTCAGGCAAGTGCTGTGCCAAGCTTCAACATACCTATTTTATTTAATCCTCACCACAAGCCCATGAAATAGATAGCATCTCCGTTTTGAAAGGACACAGAGATGATAATAAGTTTGCCCGAGGTTACAAAACAAGAGTAGAGCTAGCTAGAATTCAGTCTAAGGTTTATCTGACTCCAGAATACTTTCACTTTTGTAAAAATAATATATTCTTATTAAAATATCCATGCCCAAAGGAAAAGATAAAGGAGACAGTGAGAAATCACACGTAATTCCATTGCTAAGATATAATCACTATCAACATTTGGTATATTTCTTTTTAGACCTTTTCCCCTTCTGCATCCACACAGACACAGGCATATACCAAGCACTATGCATACATCAAATAATTTTTTGGCATCTACTATGTTGTAGGTCCTGTTCTACAACTGGATGCTTTAAGTCCCCGTCCTGGAGGAGCTTACAGAGTGGGAAACAAACAAGTATGTGGGTAGGTTCACGCTATAATGGGGCCTGGCACGCAAGCCATGCAGAGCCGTGCAGGCGGTGCGCTGCGGGCCTCCAGGGCGGCCAGTCACACGGCAGTTAACGCGGACGCCCCCCGCCCCGGGGCTGCCGCACTCCTACGCCGCGCATGACAGGTATGACAGGAGACATACCGGAAGGATGTTGTCTTATGAATGAGAGGTCAGAACATACCCCTTTGATTAAGGAATATTTGAGAGGAGGGCTTAGCAAAGAAAGGAGTCAGGAAATGACGGGGTATGTTGGGGGATAGGAAGTAGCCTGTGTGGCTGCACAGAGCTTCGAGACTCCAGAGGTAACCTTCGAGGAAGGAGCCCTGGAATTGTACAGAAAGCCAGTTCCTTTAGCAGGGCGCCCTGTCTGCTGCCAGGCACTTGGCAGCTGAGAACCAAAACTGGGGCACGAACTGTTACATAACCCCTGATTTTCAGAGAGAATTATGGAAGGTTCCTCAGGGGAGGCGGAAGAACTTTTCTTGGCAGCAAGTTCTCAAAGAAATATCTCACGTGGCGCTTTGATGGGAGGCAGTCAGCGATGCAGGCGCAAGGCCCTCCATAGCGCTGCCACAGGAAGCGCAGGGACGCGTTGCGTGCCATCCCTTGACAAAAGCCCAAGGCAGGCTGTGGGGCTGGATCAGAGCAGGGCCCAAGGAGGGCTGGCTGCAGAGCTGAGTATCAAAGAGAAAAGAATATGTTTTAAAAATCTGAGGCACAGAAACTGGTGTGACCAGCAAGTGAAACACGGGAACAATTTTACAGCCAGAAAAGTAAAGCAGGAAAGTGAGAGGAGCCGCCTGTGGGTGTGAGGACAGCCGGGGTCTCTCAGGGCAGCCAGGAGATGATAAAGCAGCTCTGCTTCTGCGGGGACGGGGCCGGGACAAGGAAAGCCAGTGCCTGGCACCCAGCCACCGCGGGCTGGAGCCTTCCGTCTCGAGGACGAAGCGCAGGCCCAGGGTGTCCTGGACCCGATGACTAATGGCTGAATTGCATGCTATGCCCCTTGTCTGAGTATTACTATACTCAGAGTAACTTAACCTTGGCAGAAAATTTGTCCTGCCGTCGGTGTGCTTGCCCTTCAAAGGGGGCCTTGAGAAAATAGAGTCTGTGGATTTGCTGATCTTGAAACTGCTGTGCAAACTAGGAGGAAGACAAGTTTTATTCTGATAGGAGGCTGGAGAGGCTTCCTAGAGGAGGTAGCTATTGGATTTAAGGCTTGAATGATGCAGAGGATGTCGACACTGGTAATGACAAAGGTGGCCAGCCTCTCAGGGACAGGAAAGATGAGAATCAAGTACAGCCAAGTGTCAGCTGTTTGAAGGAAGGCGAGAGAGACAAAAATTGAAAGCAAGACCAGGACATGCTTTGGAGGGCCCCGAATGCCAGGCCAGCTCTCATGGCCTTTGGCAGGGTGATAGATCAAAAGGAGGGTGGCAGGGGTGGTGTGCGTGTGGGGGGAATGTTACTTCTCGCTCCTTCTGTCCACTGCCTACATGCCGTCTCTAATCTGGGGCAGCCACGCTGCAGTCTCCTCAACAACTGCTAACATTACTTGAACTCAAACTATGAGCCGAGGCATTATACCGGGGGCCTTACATCTCCAGTCAGTGAAGTAGGTGCTGTTTTGTTATAGTTTTTGAGCAAGCGAACGCTGGTAGAAGTGGGGCATTTGCTGAGTGTCACACAGGTGGCAATGATGGAACTGGATTCGGGCCCCAGCCCCATGCTTCTTGTTCAGTTAGCACTTACTGCCCTCTTTGAGGTCGAGGACCAGCCCTTCTCTTATAGACTTACTGAGCCCAAAGGTCAGGACAGAGGGTACAGAGCAGGTGTTGGACCGATTCCCCTCAGGACGCTGAGTGCTAGCATAGGGCGCTAGGACGGCCAGCCCGGCCAGGCACGGGGGCGGCCTCCCTGGAGACAAGCAGGGGCTCAGTCCCCTCCCAAGCTTGGGAATCTGAACTGGCTCCCTTTGAAGTCCTACTTCTGGGGACCAGAAAGGCAGATGATGGCTGCCCGCCTCCTGTCCTTTGTGGAAAGGGCCCCTAGCTGTGCTGGTGGCTGCAAGATACCTCGTGAGAGCAGGACTCAGCCAGGCAAGTGCTTTTTAACTCTTAAGGGGACTGCTCCTGGGGGCTGCGGCCTCTGCGGTTCTAGGTTCACGCTGGCCGAGGTTTCTGGCTTGGCTGAGGGTGTCCATCAGTGGAGGCATTGCCTCCGAGGTTTTCTCCCCTCGGTTGTTGCGCCAGGCTGTGCATGAGAGGCAGTGATGGCGACTCTTCATGGTAATTCCTCTTCCCTCACAGGAAACCTGGCCACAGGCCCGCCGGCCTCAGCAGTCAGGGAGTAAGTAAGCAATTAGACAGGGTTTCTCCCCACCTCCTATCATTGTGTCTAAAATTTCATTACTAGAAACCTATATACCCTCTGCCTTTTGAAGTGTCCTATTAAAATGCAGATCCCCCTGACAAAGACTGTATTTTAAGTACTTATTACCTGATTTCTCAGCTAGGGATGTGTGAGTGAGAAAATTATGGAAAACCTAGAGGAAGAACGTTAAGGAGAGAGGATGGAGGTAGGTTGGAGGACCTGGGTGACTAACACCAGCAAGAGAGGAAGAAGGACACTGGGGAATTTCGAGGCACTTAGGGACAGCTCTTCCTAACCATACGGTAAGGACAGTTCTAGAGTTTAAGTAAAGCCAAATACAGTTGTCAAAAAAAATTATCAAGCCAGGGATTAGAAGGGAATTCATCCATCCATTCATCCACTTATGCATCCATCCTTCAAACGCATAGTACATAACAAGTTCCTACTTTTTTCTCAGTACTGACCCCTTTCCTCTTGTTCCCAGTGTCATGGAAGAAGAGATAAGACAGATGTAAACATGACCTCCACATGCGATGCTAAATGCTACTGCTTACAAGACAGGGACAGACAAAGTGCTGGAGGACATGCTTTGGAGGGCCCCGAATGCCAGGCCAGCCCAAGGACACCCGGCAGAGCTTCCTGGAGGAGGTGGCATCTGGGCCGGGCCTTGAAGAGTGGGTGGGGCTCTGACCCTTGGAGGCAGGAGGAGGGCTTAGCAAAGAAAGGAGTCAGGAAATGACGGGGTATGTTGGGGGATAGGAAGTAGCCTGTGTGGCTGCACAGAGCTTGTGAAGGGAAGATTGGAGATAAAACTACTCTCCGCCTGTACCAGCCTTTTCACTGTTTCTTGATCATGCCCAGAACATTCGTGCCTGAGGATTTTTGCTTTTGCTGTTCCTCATGCTTGGAAGTCTCATTTCTCATATTCCTGTTCAGCCTGTTCTCTCACTGTCAGAAGCCTGCTCTGCTTCTGTCCTTTGATTATCTCCACAAGGAGCTCTCTTGGGTGCAGGTTCCATCTGCTGCCTCTCTCTGTGCCACCCCAACAGGATGGTTCGCTTACAAAGCTGTCCCATCCTACCTCCCTGCTCCTTGACTTTTTGTCTTGAGTCCTGCTCTTCTGGAAAGCAGCATGTGCGTTTAGGGAGTTCTAGGATTTGAGATGGGAATAGAGAGAATTGGGAAGTTAGTTGCTTTTCTCCCCTTTTCGAGAAAAAAATCAGTTTTATCTTCATCAAATATATACCCCACAACAGTTCAGACACCATAATTCTACATGTCTTGTTTACAAAACAAAAACCAGGAATCCTCTACCTCACTATTCCCTTTCCTCAAAGGCAATTCTTTGTACCTCTTTCGTGAATCTTTTGGTATTACTCTAAATAATCCGCTTACAGACTGACCTGGAGAGTAGTATGCTAAGTGAAATAAGCCAGCCAGCCAAGACAAATACAATACCGTATGATCTTACTTATATGTGGAATCTAATGAACAAAATAAACTAACAAACAACATAGAAACAGACGCAGATACAGGGAACAGACACTGCCAGCTGTCAGAGGGGCAGGTGTTGGGGCACTGGGTGAAAAAGGTGAAGGGATCAAACAAAGAACAACCAAACAAACAAAAAACCTCACAGACAACAGTATGGTGATTATCCGAGTAGAAAAGGGGTGGGAGAGGTAGAATAGGGTGAAGGGGACTTGACTTGAGGTGATGAACACATAATACAATATACAGATGACGGATTATAGACCTGTAACCTGAAACCTCTATCAGCTTATTAATCAATGCCACCCCAATAAATTCAATTTAAAAAACTAGTTGATATATGCCATTCTAAAATAACTGAATATAGAAATGTTTGTGCTTAATAAATGAATTCAAATAGTTTTTGAAAAAATAATCTGCATGTTGATTATCTTTTTTAGTAATTTAAAAATGATTTTATTTATTTGCTTATTTGTTTATTTATAGAGAGGGAAAGGGAGGGAGAAAGAAAGGGAGAGAAACATCAATCTGAGAGAGAAACATCGATTGGTTGCCTCTTGTACATGTCCCAAGTGGGGCCAAACCCAAATCCCAGGCACGTGCCCTGACCAGGAATTGAACCAGTAACTGTTTGCTTTGCAGGACACCAGAGCCACACGAGTCAGGGCTGCTTATAGCTTATTTCTGCTATTTCTATTACATTCTGCTGTATCTTTGGTTTCTGTTTTTAGGTATTACTTACTGAGTTCCCACTGAGGAAGATGAGGATGCAACTCTCTTTCCACCACCACAATCACTGGCTCTCACCAGCCAACACACCATTTCTCGTCTCCCTCTATTCTCCTATTCTAAGGCATACGGTAATTTGATTAGGTCACTTTCAGTTCCATCGTTAGGACTATGTAAGCGCTGCGGCTGAACCATACAGTAGGCTATAATTACTTTCTCTTTCCAGCACAACTTTTTAGGTTTCCCAGTTGTGTATCTCTCCCCTCATACCTTCAAGCACATTAAGGATCCTACTGTTCTTTTTGACCAGCAACAGGAAGCAATAATAGCAAAGGGAAGAAACTGTTTTCTGAATCTGGTAGGAGCTGTAGCTGTGGCAGGAGGATCTCCCGACGGGAGTCATGGTTTAGGGGGAACACAGCCTGTGCCCCGCTGACGCCCAGCAAGGAGAGCGCATGGGGAGCAAATGCGGTCACATCAGTTCCTTCTTGCTGATCTCGTGCGGCCATTTCTATTGGCCAAACTCAATGGCAAATCAGCCAGCAAGGAAGCCCAGGTGATGTAGTACATAGAGCCCAGTCTCCTGGGGCACAGAGAGGGACAAAGAATAGACACGAAGAAGAAAACTGAGAAGAGCCAGCAAGCCATGTCTTCCCTTGTTGGTTTTCTCTGGTATTGTGATAGAACCCATTTTCCAGGAATTTTATGAAAAAGGCCACATGAGAGGTAAATTACTTAAGTGTTTATAAGTCTGGAAATTTTCCATCTCCAGCTAAATTGATATTTTGGCTGGATACAGAATTCCAAGGTTTCTCACTTTACTCTCTTGTCCTCTACATTCCATTATCACTGTTAAAAAATATCCTGTCATTTTAATGGTTGATTCTTCATACAAAATCTGGGCATTTATATGAATGCTTAGTTTTTATATCCACAATTCTGAAATTCCAAAATAACGACTTTCATATGGCTCCTTTTAATCACCAAGTACCAGGTACTCAGTGGGTCTGTATCAAAGTTCCTGCCCTTAAGTTTTGGGAAATTAATTATTTCCCTAGCGATTTCTTCACCTCTGTGTATTCTCTCTGAAACTCCAACTCTCTGGATGTTTAATCTGCAAGACTAGTTCTTCATCTTTTTGTTTGTCTTTCATCTTTTGTATTGCTCTGTTTTGTTTCTGGTTGTCTTTTTTTAGAGATTTACTTTATACCCATTTTCAGACACTCTTTTAGGTTCTCTAAATGTTCCTTTATGTAGCATCTTCTTATTTTCCTGAAGCTATTAATGACAGGTTTTGAGGTTTTTTTTGTTTTTAAGGTTCCCTAAGTAGAGCTAATTTTCTCCCATGGAGTTTTCTCGTTCGTTTGGTTTCATCTCTGCCTTTCATATTACATGCTCTGGTGATCCCTCACAATAAACTTATTTGGAAGCTCAGTGTGCAAGGGAAGGCTTTGGCAACTCTGGGCTTTCCTGCTAGGTAAAATGTCCTGACCGTTCTGAAACGAAGCGAAGGGAAGACAGAGTCTCAGCCAGTTTGCCAGCTTTCATTTCACCCTCTTGTATCCAATCAGTGGTTCTGCTCTCAATTGTGCCTGTTGTCCTCTAGCCCGCTGTTCTGTCTTATACTTTCCAAAAATCACACTTCCAGGCTTCTCTTGGGGCAGAGAAAAAAAACAGGCCCCTTGATATGAGGGATGAAAAAGTGCCTCTGTAAAAAATCTTCGGACAGTTCTATTCTTAGGACGGACAGTTCTTCCTTTCCCACTTCTAGATGAACATGTAACCACCAATTCCTAAGGTTTTGGGGAATCCAACGGTGTCTCTATTGCGCTGTTTTTAAATTTTTACTTAAATAACCTTTCAAAACTTTTTCTGTTCCTAGCCCTACCCTCACTGCCACTGTCAGATGCGCACGGAATCGCGAATTCCTGAGCCCCACCGGGACACCGGGCTGTGCGTGGGAGCTGCCGCGCTTCCTGGCTCGCCCCCAGGGCCCGCTCCGGGCTCCGCATCATCAAAGGTGCCACATCTTCGCTCACCCCTTGGCTCTCTAGCTTCCATTCAAGAAATACTGTCTTCTCTCCCATTTCTGTCTTTGTGTTTTTATGCAATTAAAAACATTATTTTACTCCAATTTTACTAAGCTTTAGGGTAAGAACAGAAGTAAATCCATGTGTTATTTCTCCCATCTTCATCTGGGAGTCCAGCAATTGCTATTATTTTATTTTCAGCTTTTTTGAGGTATAGTTGACAAATGAAATTGTAAGATATTCAAACTGCACATCATGGGGATTTGATATATGTATACGTTGTGAATGGATCCTCACCGTCTAGTTAATTAACGCATTCATCACCTTATTTATTCAAAACACTGAAGTTCTGTCTTAGAAAATATTAATTATATAAAGTGTTATCAACTATAGTCACATTATACATGAAGCCTTCATACCTTGTCTACCTTATAACTGAAAGTTTATATCCTTTTACCTACCTCTCCCTATTTTCCTCACCTCCCTAGCCCTTGGTAATGACTTTTCTACTGTTTCTATAAATTTGGTTTTTTTTGAAAACTCCATTTATAAGTGATACCATGCAGTATTTGCCTTTCTCTGTCTGGCTTATTTCACTTAGCATAATGCCTTAAAGGTCCATCCATATTGTTGCAAATGGCAGGGTTTCCTTCTTACCTGTAGCTGAGTAATAGTCTATTGCAGTGTGTGTGTGTATGTACCAGACATCTTCTTTACCCTTTCATCTGTTGATGGACACTTAGGCTGCTTCCATATCTTACTAGTAATTGATTCTTGTTGATGGAACCAAAGAAGTATAGAGTTTAAATATAAACTTGTCTTGCGTGTGTACTGTGTACATGGGGCAGAATCAGAGGGGGCATTCACAAAGGGTTATTTGTTTCATAGGAGTAATTACAAATTCATCAAGAAAATACAAATAGCATTACTCTCCCTAGATCTTTGTATCATATATTTGAATACTATTTTCCAGATCTTAGAGCACTTCCATGTATTTATCCTCTTTGGTCCCTGAAAAAAATCTCTGTAAAGTAGACAGGGCAGGCGGTGCTGTCCCCTCTTTACAAGTGAGGAACCTGAAGCTCACGGAGGTTGAATGACTTCTCCACAATAACTTGTCCAGCTTAGTGCCAGAGATAAGACTAAAGCTCAGGTCTTCAAATGCCAAAGTTCATGTTTTTTTTTCAGCCCCTGCTTTTCTCCAAGTGTCAATATTTCTACTTTTTTTTTTTAATTTGGAAAATTGCGGGGGGGGGGGGGGGGTTTCCATGATTTATTTGTTTCTTTTTAATTTACTTTTATTTTCATTACGCTTGACATTCGATAGTATTTTATATTAGTTTCAGGTGTACAGCATAGTAGTTAGACACATGCAATTTATGAAATGATCCCCTGATAATTCTAGTACTCACCAGGGACCAATATTTCTCCTTTTATAACTGACCCAGGATAGCCTTCAACCCAATGGGACTTGATCCATTTCCATCGTATCATCCAGGTTGGGCCATGGTGGTCCACACTGGGACCAACCTTGCAAGATTAAAAGACCTTAAGATTGCTGGACACCAACTTGAAGAGATTCTGATTTACAAGCTCTGAAGTGTGGACCAAGAACCTGTATTTTTAAATAGCGCCCTAGATGATACTGGCACACAGCCTGCCTGAGAACCACTGCCCTAAAGGGCATGAAAGCCATCTGGAGGGGTCTCCCAGGCTTCAAGGTGAAGATAATCAAATGCCAGTTTCCGGAATGTAACAATTTAGCCACCCAGAGAGCAGGCGTCCCAGCCCACCACAGTCTAAGCTAATAGCTTCATCCCTCCCTCTCCTGCTCATGGCCTTTGGCGGCCCTCACTTCTGCCCTCATTACCTGGTCTGCCAACTCATATAATGGAGGCTCCCTCGCCAGCTCCCTCCGCTGCTCCATTTCAGCCTGTGGGACTTAAGGGATTCAACTCCCAGAAAAAATTAAATTGAAAAACTTCCTCCCTGATAACTTAGGACCTCTTGTGGAACTTAGCTCTCGTAGGAGCCAGAGGAAAAGAATAATAAAGAGCTCTACTCGTTATCTGATTGGCGGCCCCAGAAATGTTATCACCAGCTCTCAGGTGGCCTCCTACTGGAAAACGGAAAATCCAAATACCTTTACATCCGAGCGGGAACATTTTTGGCATCAAAATGCAGGTATTTGCATACAAATGCACAGCAGTGCACAGGGGAGTAGGCCTCTTTTCTGGAATCTGAAGGTCCCTGAGCTAAAGAAGGTCAACGAATGACAGGGACAAAGAGAGAGGAGCTATATAACAAGAGTCTTGGCATTTTATTTACCACTGAGAGTAAGAAGACTGAGCCTATTTGGCGGGTGAATGGGAGAGACCACTAAGCACATCTCAGCGGGAAGAACAGAAAGTTTACCTGGGGAAAAAATGCCCTGAGGAAGAAGTTGGTGCCTAAATTTGTAAAGAGCAACTGAGCCATTGGAGGAAAGGGATGCCTTTTATGGGGTAAGGCCCTTCCCAGACAGGACAGGCAGGCCCGAGTACCTACTACTTCCAGAACCCTCTTTTAAGGGTTTCCTTCTATGTAAGTCATTTTGCTGATAAGAGAAAACCCCACATTCATAGCCCAATATATGGCCTGGAGTGAGAACTTGACCCAAGGATAGTCAATAGAGGCCTGAGGGGAAGGTGAGGTGACCTGGAACAAGAGTTCTCAGGTGCGAAAATGGTGATTAAGTCAACCTGATTCTTTAAGAGATGTATTTAATGATTCAACACATATTTACTGAGCACAAACTATGTGTAGACACTACCTTTTAATTTATTTAACAAGCGCTTCTATTGAACACACTCTGTGTTAAACACTAATATAAGTGCTTTTCATTAATTTATTTTCATAACAACCCTATAAGTTAGCTATTACCACCCTCCATTTTGAAGGCAAAAAAATAATAATAATAAATAAGGAGCTAAGAGCCTAAGTAACTTGCTCCAAGTCTACACATTTAGTAAGTGGTAGAATCAGTCTTTTATATTCTAGGGACATATTAACAAACAAAAGAGACAAAAATCCATGTCCTAAGCACATTTATTTTCTGCTAGTGATTTGGTCTGGACGTCTGGGGAAAGTCAGTCAGTGGTACTGGCCACAGAAGCTAAAAATATCTAAGGGTGAATCCTGGCAGCAAAGGCCATGTGGCAGCAGCAGCCTCAGAAGGAGGTGTGAAGGAGGTGGTTGCAGATGAAGAAAAAGTTAAAGACCAGCGTGGGGGCCCAACAGGACACACAGGTCCTAAGAACATTCCTGTTGCCAGCCGCGTTCACTTCCACGAGGTTCAGCCTCATGGCTGAGTTTTGCAGCCTCTTTTCCTTATGGCAAGTCAGATTACTTACTGAAGTAATCTGAGCGCATTTTTGTTTCTTTACGTCTTTAACAGCCCCCAACGTTCAGCCCCATGGAGCCCCAATCCCTTGTGAAAGCAAGGATTACAAGCAGCAAAGAAGGCAGTGTACACCAACGCAGTTTGAGAGGTTAAAAGCACAAGCTCGCGTTACCTGGGGATGAGCACAGACGCAGAAAGAGGCGAAGAACGGGATGACAGTTCTTTCTGCTGCAGAGACGTGCAGGGCTGGCGCAGGGCCATGCCAATGGGCGTCAAGCTCGTTTAAGAACGGGGCGACTGCCGCCGCCCTGCAACCCCCAAGTTCAGCAGCAGCGGGGCCAGCAGGACATCGCTGCATCTCAGGCATCGGCCACGCTGGTTTCTGGGGATGATGTGGGATAGCTTCGACTTCATCAACAGGGTACAGAAGAAAGGCCCTCTCCCTCCCCCTGGAGGGGAGTGACACCTGAGGAAGCTGACATTCCTGGAGGTACCATGGAGAAAGAACAGAGCAAAATGGCAGTCACCATGTGGAAACAAAGAGGATTTACCTATGTGCGCATCTAAGATATCCCTTGGGAACTGCCAGAAATAATTAGGGAGAATTTGACAGATGACTAAAATGATGCACCGAGCATCTTGTAGTTAAAATGAAAGTAATACTGTGCTTTTTTAATTTTCACTGAGAACCCATTTAAACTTGTAGTCTGACGAGACCAGGAGGAAGATGGATAATTCTTTTCCTTGACTTCCCTCTGTCTGACTGGGCCGGAGCTCTCTGGCTCTGGCAAGGCTACGTTGACCACAGCTGCCCTTTCCCACTGGGCCTCATTCTCACCTCTGCTGTCTCAGGAAGCCACCTCCCAGCACGGAGTCAACACTGATGCTGGGGGAACACGCAGCAGGAAGCTCCAGCAATTCTGATGCAAGCAGGAAGGATTTCTTGGCAAGGCTGGCTCACTGGAATGTGGTCCATTAGGCAAGAGAGTCCATAGTAGCTGCAGTATTGCAAGCACTTCAAAGCTGGAAGGTCCACAGGGATGGCCTAATTTCCTCACATCGCAGATGGGGCAACAAATGACAATTTTGTGTGACCCTCTGCCGTAACTTCATGTTACTTGGCCATTCCCCTATATCCAGCCATATCAACTTCTGCTGCTCCCCCCTCCCTCTCAGCCCCCTAAGCAAACTGACCTTATCATCTCCTCTCTTTCCTCCAGTTGAGTAGGAAAATAGCTGGGAAAGCTTATTATTGACCAGAAGCACCAAACTAAGTTAGGTGAGCTGTATGGTGTTCATCACATCAAAGTCCCAAGAAGTTGCAAGATTGAAGATGATGACAATAAAGAACAGCAATGCTAATAAGAGCTGCAGCTCCCACTTTTTAAGCTGGGCAATATGCTAAATACTTTATACACATTTTCTCACTGAATGCTTACCATCACTCTTAAGAAATAGGTATTACTCTTCCCACTGTACTGAGGTTCAGATGCCACAACTCATACGCCAAGTCACCAAAATATTTAGTGGCAGAGGAAAGCT
The DNA here is from genome assembly GCF_021234165.1 of Pteronotus mesoamericanus. Lineage (NCBI taxonomy): Eukaryota > Metazoa > Chordata > Mammalia > Chiroptera > Mormoopidae > Pteronotus > Pteronotus mesoamericanus. The sequence continues at coordinate 23,053,601 of NW_026555245.1, read as the reverse complement.
TGGCACTCAGATCATCCCTCCAAACCTTTGTTAGATGCTGCTCAATATCCACTCCCTCCCCTCAGAAGGGAAGGGGGTTCAGCGGTGCAAGGCTGGGCTGGCTGGGCGGAAGGGCTTTTCCCCTAGTTCTCAGTAACTGGTGTCCATTCGCCAGTGTCCTCTGCCTCCCCGCTCCTTGGAGGTTTCGGGAATTTTCTATTGCTTGAGGAAAAAAACTTAGCAAGTCAAACATCTTCTTAAATTCTAAAGATATTAGTCTCCATTCAGTGGGGGGTAGAAAACCTAGGGATGAAAAGACGCCTAAAGAGTCAGTCTTGAGGAAAATAAAGTCAACCCCATTTCCCATTCTATTCATTTTCTAACCCATTTAAATGGGATTCTAATTGCATAAAACAGCTAATTTTGTTCATTAAAGTTCAATTAAATTCATCTGAAACTCAGGATAATGGTATTGTTGTTGAACAGCCATATTAAAGATGAAACATAATCTCTGTTGCCTCCATTTCCTTTGACAAAATAAAGTTCGGCTACTAATGAGCTCGCTATACAAGGTCCCTTTATAAATGGCAACAAAGGGTGCAAATTTATGTACAGCAGTTTTTATCATCATCAACAGCCGTTTTCTTTGTTACCAAAATATACAGAAATGATTTTGAGACCCTTTTTCTCATTATGGCTTTGATTTTGGGGGGAAAAATGAAATAGCTTCATAATCCTATCACGGTAAAGGCACACATTGAGGGCCCACAGGGGGCGGCCGCAAAGCTTTGATGCACGGCATTGTATTGTAGGGACTAAGCAGCCGTTTCAGTCTCCAACTGTGCAGGCCTCAGACAAGGCCTCTCCTGGAGTCCATCCATCTCTCCGTTTCGGTGCAAACCATCCATCTCTCCATTTCAGCGCAAACAAGACATGTTTCTCCCTCCCACGTGACTATCTCATTCCTCTCTGTAGCCTCAACGAAGCACCTGTTTGCTTCCTGGAGTCAGAGAAGCAAGCAGCAGCCTGCAGCAGGAGCCTGCGTGCGAAGGAGCCTTTCCATCCTCTGGCAACACGAGCGCGTTCCATGGGCAGCCACCAGGATGGTACAGTGCCCTATCCCTCCTCACGGCCCCCCTGTGTTCAGTTAACCTCAGTTGGCAAAGAGTCTGCCCCTGGTGAGCAGCACAACTAAGACAAATGCCATCGGTCCCTAGCTCCGTAAGAACACAAAGCTGAGTGACAATCTCAGTGAGGATTTGTTACGGTCATGGGGATTTTGGAGGTAAGGCTCATGCAGCAGGCAGTGGGAAGTGGGTGTAAAATAAGAGGCCCACACTCTCTTATCTGGAATCCTTGGGGCTAGATTTATTTACTTTGTGTGGGTTCAGAATTTTTAGAATTTTAGAACAGTAATTTCATACCTATTATCTAATACCCCACATGAATATTCTATAGTGATATATTTAAATATTCATACTAAGTGAGATAAAGACTATAAACAGGTCAAATTTACTTCTAAGAGATTTAGGAGTTAGGACTTACAAAATAATCCCTGGGAGCAAAAGAGCACCCACACTGAAGAGGAAAGGACCCCCAGGGAGCGAAAGGGAAGAGTTGTGAGTCATTGGCAACATTCTGGAAGAAACCGAGGTGTAGAGAACTAAAGGAACTGACCTCTCTGGAACCCATGGGACACCCACCGGGAGGGTGTGAGAAGCGCGTCACTGATCTGGACTAAGTGCTCATCTTTCTCCAAAGGCCCATGATCCAGTGTTTGGGGGCTGCTGGGGCCGAGGGCCACACTCCCCGCAGGCGCCTGGTCCCAGCCTTCAAGAGCAGCTCTGTGGCCAGAGATGCCTTCCTGCTCTGTAATCTGTTTGCCACTGGAAAGACCCACCAGGACCATTGCCACCATCACAAAGCCGGCCAAGTCAACAGGAGGCAAGTCCCCACTGGGCCCAGTGTATAGTCTTCAAATGGGTGAGTATATATGTTCAGAAAAGCTTTTCATACTCAAGAATGTATTTCATTAACATACTCTTATGTCTCAGTCTGCAGAGTTGCAGCAAAAACGAATCGAGTATTTTTGTAAATGCTGTTATATATGAAGACAGAACAAATGCTATTCAATCAAAACTAACTGCAGTGGTCACAGCTGCACAACCTTGTGAATGTACTAAAAACCACTGAATTGCACATTTTAAAATGGTAAATTTTATTCTATATGGATTATCAATTTTAAAAAACTAAATATTGGGCTGGCCAAAAAATGTTTTTTTCGTAAAATAAAAGACACATTTTTCATTTTCACCAATAACTTTATTGATTTGTATATTTTAAGTATGTTGGTTATCTCCCATATGGTGTAATGTTAATTGTTCTCAATCAATGTTGCAGTCTGATCACTATGAACTTCAGCTGGTCTACCCAACAGTGAAGCATTGCCCAGCAAGAAATCTCCAGCATGAAACTTCGCAAACCACTTTTGACAAGCCTGATCAGTCACAGCACCTTCTCCACACACTGCACAAATCTTTTTTTGCAGTTCAGTTGCATTTTTACCTTTCTTGAAATAATAAAGCATAATATGCCAAAAATGTTGCATATTTTCTTCCATCTTCACTATTAAAAATGCCTACACAGAAATCTACCAATTTTAATTTTTTAAAAATGCATGCTGATATGACAGTTTTCACAATACAATCTAACAAAATTGTTTCAAATGAAGTTAAAGACAAAGTGCTACTAGAGCTACTGTATGGAAAAAACAAGCAGACTTTTTGGTCAACCCGAGTTGAAAGCAACAAGTTAATTCAGTGCAATGAATTGAAGCTCCACTTCATTCACATGACAACACATTAAACCTTTCAACACTTAAGACCCAGCTGTGTAAATCTTAACTAAACCCCTCCTCTGGCCACTGCTTCTGACCTTGATAGCCTTGTCTCACCCTCCTCCTGCTCTATCTGTTCAGCAGTTGTCTTAGTTTCCCATTGATACGATAGCACATCACCGCAAGTTTAGTGGCTTAAAACAGAAATGTATTTTCTTACCTTTCTGGAGGCCAGATACCTGAAACCAGTTTCACAGGGTTAGTCAGGTGTGGCAGGGTCATACCCCAGAGATGCTTTAGTGGATACTCTGCTTCCCTGTCTCTTCCACCTTCCAGGAGCCACCTGCATCCCTTGGCTTCTGGCCCCTGCCTCTATCTTCAGAGCAAATCACTTCATTCACTGCTTCCTTCCATCATCGATCTCCTTCTCTGTCTCTGGCCCTCCTGCCTCCCTCTTAGGACAACCCTTGTAATTATGCTGGGCCAATCCAGATCATCCAGGATTATCTTCCCATCTCAAGATTCTTAATTTAATAGCAACTGCAAAGTTCATTTTGCCATGTAAGGTAACGTAGTCGCAGGTTCTGAGGATTAGGCTATGGGCATCTCACAGCAGGTGGTGGTGGGGGGCGGTGCTTAATCAATCTTTTAAGTCATCTACTTTCTAGATCCCTCCATATTTTCCCAAGAAATCCTCTCTTGACATCAGCTACCTTCCTTATTCAACACAGACTAATGAGTAGTAATGCCTTCTCTAGCATCTTCAATTCTATCATACCCTTTTCCATACAGCAAACAGACCTGGAGAGCCCCATCCTGAAACAATTTTATAGTCTACCTTCTCTTCTATTATCAGGAATTTGGTCTTCACGATGAAATCTCCCTTTTCCTGTGCTAGGTCAACCATTCCACCTCTGCTCTCAATCCCCTTTCCTCCCTTTAGAATTTCTCCATCAATTGTTCCCTTTAAATCCTCAATATCTGACTTTAAACTAGTCCCTTGCTCTTAGCAATAAATTATTTTCTCCCATATTAAAGAAAAAATGAAGTCTTCTTGGTCTGGACAAGATAGAGATGACTTTGTTTTCCCTGCTCCTCCTGGCTCTGTATAATTAAAAGCCATGGATGTGATACAACAAACAATCGTAAGAGGGCCATGAACTATTGAAAGAGATAGGCCGACTAACTAGGGACTGCAGGATATAGGAACTACACAGCAGTGAGTTCTCTGGGTTTGCTTTTTCTCTCTCACATATCCTGAACTTGGAATTAGAGAAGCCTGTAAAGTGGAGCCACCAACAACATACATGAGGGGAAAAAAAAAACAACCAATCTAAACCTCTAAAAAAAGCCTTCTGTCTCCAGTCAAAGGACCCAGAGAGGAGCAGCAGAGCAGGACAAAAACCTTTCTGTCAATACACGACCCACAGTCGAACAATGAATGGTCCCTGCCTGTACAGTCTCTGTAGACAGCAAGTGGGGAGTTGGGATTTCTGCCCCTCACTTGGTGGCTCCCCATCCCCACAGTGACAGTGGTGTTTTAGTGGAGACCATGTGGGGCATCCAGATTTGCACCCTTGTCCCCTGACTGGGTGTCAGCAGGAGGTCCTGAATGGCCTTTCTCTCCCTGCCAGCAAGCTGTCAGTGGAGACTGGGAGGCAGCATCTCTCACCTTCCTAAGCAGAGAACGGAAGAGATCTTGGAGAGCAGGGAGCTCAAAAAAGGAATTCTTTAAACCTGCACAGGAATTTGCTGCCTGACTCACACATGAAACTGACCTACATTAATTTACCAGAAACTTTGAGAACTGAACCGGAGATAAAATAATGCCCAGGTTTGCATAGTGGCTCCTAGGTAGTACACAAAGAAGGCAGAGCAGGGGAGTACTGTAAAGGCTGAAAATTAAATTGTCATTGGAACCATAGCCCACCAAAATAGGCCAGGACCTGAGTACTAAACCAAAACTCGGTGACTGCCTACTAAAAGGGAAGATTTCAATAGAATCTAGTCATCTTAACAAAATACCACACATGTCCGAGTTACAGCTCAATCACTTGTCATGCCAGAACCAGGGAAATCACAACTCGAAAGAGAAACATACACGGATACCAAAATGAGTTAGACACTGGAATCATCTGACAAAGATTTTAAGGTAGCCATCAGAAAAATGCTTCAAGGCACAATTATGAATACTCTCGAAACAAATGAAAGCAATAGAACATTTCAGCAAAGAAATAGAAGATGTAAAAGAGAACCAAATGGGAATTACGGAACTAAAAAATACAACCACCAAAATAAAAAACGCACTCGAGGGCTCAATAATAGTTTGGAGATGACAGAGCATAAAATCAGCAGAATTGAGAGCAGATCAATAGAACTTTAGCCAATCTGAACAGAGAAATCAGACGTAAGAGACCATCAAGAACCTGTACACAGCAACAAAAGACCCAACATTTATGTCATTGTAGTTCCAGAGGGAGAGAAGAAAGAGTATGAGGTTAAAAAAATATCCCAGGAAATAATGACCGAAAAATTTCCCAAATTTGGTGGAAGGCCTAGAAGTTGAACAAACTCCAAACAAAAGAAACCCAAATAAATCAAAGCTACACATTCTATCATCAAACTTCTGAAAATTAAAGATAAAGAAGAAAATATTTAAAAAAAAACGAAGAGAGGACGCATGTTCAACAGGGAACGCAAATTTCAATGTTAATAGACTTGTCAACTGAAACCACCTGAAATGCTTTCCTCAAGGTCACGACCCCCATCACCTAAAAAGTTTCAACACACCCCTTTCTTGTCAATCCCCTCCCCACCTCCAGCCCTTGGCTGTCACTGATCTCTTTTCTGTCCCTATAGTTTTGCCTTTGCCAAAAGGTCAATTTCATGTATTTTTAATAAAATGATGTCTTCCTTATTTACGTCTCTAGTGCTAACCTGTACTTTTGAACTTCAACAGTCTGGTCCATTCAATGTCTTTTGTTTGACTCAGGTTTAGAACCCTCTTTTTCCTTTACACAATGTGAACCTTGAGTAATTCAAAATTTACTTAAGCTCTCTGGGAGTTTATGTCCATGAAAGAGGGGAATGATACTTAGTTTGCTAATTTTGGGGGAGCCTAAATAAGATAAATGCCACTAAGAAGCCTACCAGACTGGGTATACACAATAGATGCTCAATACATCATTAGTATCAGCTTCTGTTAATGAAGTTCCTTTTCTAAGGAGAGCTGTACCTTCTGGGGGTGGAGTACGGGGCTTCTAAATTATCAGCCCACTTGACGGAGAGGTTCAGGCCTTCCCACCAGTCACCGCTACATGTCTCTACAACGTGCTGGGTCAGAGAATGCATAACACTCCCAATGACTGCCATTTGAATTATCAGAAAAAGTCTGTAGCACAATTGAGTCTTGCAACCAATCAATTGCTTCATGTAATAAGAATGTTTCATTTCCAATACCTTTTAATAATGGGTCAAAATACAGCATAATGTTATCTAGCAGCATATACTACTCCAATACGACTGCTCCAAGATCATGCCGTTTACAGTAACATATGCACTTGGGGCATTGTTCCACATTGGACAGGTACGGGAGAAGTGACAGGCCCATTTACTTCTACGTATTTTTGTGTTCTGAGTCTTCATGTTTCATACGCTATTACCCAGTTGCAATTTATAATGTATTCTGAGAACTCATGTGATATTTTAGTACGGATGCCTCTTCTCAATTTCTCTCTAGATGAACTAAACAAAATGACCTTAATACAAGCAAACTAATAAGGATCACACTGTTCTCATTTCAAACATACATAAAAGAACTAAAATGTTGTGGCATATGTCAGTTTTTACTAATCCTCTAACATCCAGAGAAAGGGCCTGTATTTAGAACTACCTTAGAATTATCACAGCTAGCAAAATTTTGTTTAATACTAGGACTTTCAACTGATTTCATGCTATACATACACACTAAAAATGCAGTTAGTGTAACGCAAAGAAATAAAAATTACAATTGAGGTATCATATAGTAAGTGAAAAAGCTTTAACTGTCTGGTCATAGAACTAATAACAACTTCATGCAGTGAAATAAAGGTGTCTCTCTCAAGAGCCAGGGTGCATCTGTGGCCGGCACTATTAAAGAGTGTATACAGCTGTACTTGGTTATATGAACATTAGTTAAGTGAGACCATAAAAAACAGCTGTATTTGAAATCACATAGGACTCTCTGCATATTCTCTCCCTGTGGCAGCCAATCAGCAATCTTGCTGACAGGCAAACATGTACAAAACGAATGATCCTATTTAGATTAATTCCTCCTAATGCCTTACACAGGCCTACTTTCCTGGCATATCAGAGAGACAGCAGGTCAGTTCCATTCAAAACCCAGAGACAGAAAATGCAAGCTTGATTACTTGATAAAATATATGACTATACTAGAGAATGTGAAGTGCTCAGTCTGTAAAAATAGGGCTGGTGGGGCTCTTCCCCAGCTCAGAGTTCAGCCACAAGGCACTGGAAATTCAGCACTCAGCCAGTACTCGGGCCAGAGAACTGAGATTTAACTGTGACTCTGTGATTAATGTTTCAGCTTTTTATTCTCTGCCCTGTAACCCAATACATGAACATTCTTTGCCACGAAACTCTGAAATGCCCTCCAATCCGTGGCTGCGGGATTTGGACGGAATGTTAACCAACATCACAAGCAGGACTGAAATGTGCTCACTCAGCTGGGCTCACTTGCTTTCCACCTCTGCCATTGACCTGAGAAGACCTTACCTGGGTGACCCGCAGGGTCCAGCGGGCTGACAGGAGACATGTGGAGCAGGTATGTGAGCTCACCCAAGCCAAGGTCAGCAGAGCTGCCGGCCAAGCCCAGCCTGGATCCACCAACCTACAGACTCGTAAGCAAAAGAAGTGCTTACTGAGATTCTGCAGCTGTTGCACAGTATCACTGCGGCCACAGTTCACTGAAGCATTACCGGGGACAGCGTGGCCCTGGGCAATCCCTTGTCCACCTATCCCTGACGCATCCTCTATAAAGTGAGGGGAGGGTTTGAAGGATCCATATAATCTCTTCTAACAGTAACCGGGGACCAAAAAACCTGGCGGGAAAAGCTGCAGACCCCAGGCGCTCAGGTTTCTTCAGGCCTAGAAGAAGGAGCTTAGGAAAACGCTGCCGTTGTCACAGCACACAGGCAGAAAGCCCTTATCCTCAGTAATACGCCACCAGTGTTCGGCCCTGTGTCCACGGTGATTTAAAAAAGTCCACGGTAGGAGGAGGGTCTGACAAACCTGTGTGCCAGCATCTCTTGATAGCCAGCTCCCAAATAAAACTCGTCTTTCTATTGGTTGAAACCTAGATGAATAAGCAAGTCAGAAGACAGAGCTGGAGAAAATGGAAATCTTTATTTTTAAACACTAGTACATTTTCAGGCTGTTTTAAAAAGGAAAAAATCATATTAATTCAAAACTATGCATCAAAGCATATTTATTTAAACTCTAATTTTACAAACACATAATGAAAGAAACATTTTATAAATATCTACTCAGAATATGTATTATGAAAAAAAGTGTTTAAAAATAACAGCCCCAGATTTCCCTCTTTAAATATATAAAATTCCCATACAGTTCATAAGAATTCTTTCTCAAGAGCCAAAAATTTCACAAAGGCCAGCAACTCAGTTCTCATCAGACACAATCGAAAGCAGTAGGGATATAAAAAAATGCAAAAGTTCTGTACATGGGAAATACAGATAGCACACGGGTAAATCTCATTACCATACATGCCTTTTGTGTTTTAAAAATGTTTTATAAAAAATGCCATTTAAAACAAATAAGCGAGAGTCCTTCCCTGACTGTGGAAAATATATAAATTACCACCCTCCCCCTGGGTGTTGAGGCTCCCACTTGCTGGGCGGGGGAAGGGAGGTTTCCATGTGTTTCCTGACCCGGGGCCTAAGCCACCTGTGGTGACCCACCTCCTCTGGCTGTGGCTTTTTTGGTGGGTGATTCACTACATTTCCTTTCACTTAGGAAAATCCTTTGGGATCATAAAAGACAATTGCTCGCAAGTGAAAGCAAGAGGGGAGAATGACTTCAGGTTGTTCTACCCAATTAATAATGTGTGTATTTTGTGGTTTAGGTTGCCACCCTCTGGGAAGCCTAGTTTTCCACTGTCAGAGCCACCCCGTCACCTACTGCAGGAACATATGACACAGTCAATGGCTGTCCCCTTGCCTTTCCTCTCCAGCCCAAGCTGCTCTGTTGCCTGCAGCAGCACATGCAGGCTATTGTCTCTTCTGGCACTTCTTCTGGAAAGAGCTCTTCAAAAAAGTGCGGTACACGGGGTCATCCACGTATTCGTTCTTAAACCTGGAGCTCAGCACTCTTTGTCTCTTTTTCTCCCCTTGGATTATGTCGGTTCCATAAAATGTATCTTCAAATCGCATATCAGAGGCTGTGGACTAAAATTAGCCAGCGTTACATTGCAGAAGGGCATGGCATTTGACCATGACAAGAATGCACAAAGATCTGGTCCAGGCAACAGGGAATGGATGGGGTGCCAGACAGGTCACCAGCCCAGGGTGAAAGGGCCCCACACAGGTGCTCTGGAACCTTCCTACCTGTTACAGTCTCCTGTCTCCATCTAGACCCTCTTTCTTCAAGATATCCAACCCCTGGGGACTTTCCCCAACACAAGCAGGGCCAAAGTCTTCTCATTTAAATCTCCCTCACTTCCACCTTCCCTCTGTCTCCTGCCCAAACAGATTTTTGAGAAATTTGTCAACAGTCATCTCTAATTCACTCCTTTTCGTACTTACTCTGGGCCTCTGCCCCAACAACCTCCCTGAAACTGTCTTTGCTCAAGTCCTAGGTCCTATGACACTTTTCTATCCTAAAAATATTTGCCTCTTTGGTCACCTAACTATTGGTCAAAGCTCCCTCCTCTGTCATAAGCCCCTCCTCTCGCATCTCCACCTCCTCTGGCTGTTCCCTGTGGATGTCTCAGGGGTTCCCCTTTCTTAACTATTTGCTCACCTCTGATGCCCCTGGGATTTTTTATGTGTCCTTCTCGCCACACGTGTACCCTGGGTCTTCACGCCTACTATTCATGGCTTCAATTCCTGCATCTACTCCTGTGATGCTGACATCTGCCACTCCAGTCCAGACCTCCTCCCGCGCTCAGGCCTGCATGTCCAGAGGCCCACTGGGCTATCCGAGAGGCGCTTCAAATCAACCTGTACTAAACTGAACTCACATTCTTCCTTCTCCATTGTTGTCCTGCCTATATTTCATAAATTACACAACTATTCCCATCCATCCAGCTACACTGATCAGAAACCTAAAACTCACTGTAGGCTCCCCTCTGTCCCGAGCCTGTCTAGGACCTCCTACTCCATGAAGCCCTCCATCCTTTATTCCTTAACCCTACCAACCCCATGGTGCAGATTCTTCCTCTTCTAAAGCATTGCAACAAATGCTACATGCCCCCTGGCTATTTTCTGTAGAACCAGTAGATGAACATTCTCTATAAACTTTCTGACTAAATGACACCCATCCTTACAATATTTCAACAGCCCTACTGCCTTCAAGATAACATCCCAGCTCTCTAGGCTGAACCTGTGTAACCTGGTATAATTCCCATGCTCCAGTCAGACTGGCTGGTTTGTAGGTCCCAGTCACACTACAGGCTCTCTCGTGCATTTCTGTCTTCGGACACACTGTCTCCTTTGCCTGGAAGATATTCCATCTTCTCTGCCACAGGCAAATCTGAGGGCCCTTCTTGTGGGTTTCTGTAACACTTTACATGTTAATGCAGGAGAATGAGGACAGCAGCAGGGATGACGGACAGGTAAGCTTCTTCCCATCAGGGGTTTCCTAAACATCCATGAGGGTGAGGCTATTGAGGGACTGAGTACAAAATTTAACACGCTCTCAACACCAGGCAACATGCCCAGCACTCAGACACTGCTCAGTTAGTGTTAGGTGGGGGAAGGGATATGGGCTTTTTCTGTTATGCTCAGGGAAAGCCTACAATAACACCAACATGTAGTGCATCTTACTGTGTCACTGAGGCTACGTCCCCTGGTTGGTGACAGAGGCAACAAGGTCCAGCTTTTAGGGCCTGAAAACACACAGTCAATCATGAAGAAGCAGCAAATAAAGGAATAGTTGCAAAGAGGTTTGAAAACTAAAAAATGGACCCAAGTACACAGCTGGGCATGTTCCCTGCCAGCTACAGGGGATTATCCAGGGTAACAGCCTGCCTCCAAGGGTCCCCAGAAACGACCTTGTTTAACTAGGGAAGACTGCGGGCTGGTAGGCACCCTCTGCCACTGGGAGAAAACATTTTTGTCTCATTTATTCTCGGCAAAGTACTTCCTTTGAGTAACCTTTCCCTTTTATAAGTGCTAAAGTTATCAAAGGAGAAAATAAAACATCCATGAAAGTGTTGCCACTGTGTGGAACAGCAAAAGTCAGCTTCTCAAACACAATAATAAAACCGATTTACCAGTAGCTCTAGTTAATTATGCACTGTTGCTATGGTTATTCTGTGAGACAATAAAAAGTAATGGGGCTGTTTCTGAAGTTAGTGGCATAGAACCCAGCACAATCACTGAGGTGGACTGCTGACTCTTTTGAAAAATTTCTCTCCAAGTCAGCGTGTGTCTGGGTGAGCACAGTCATTAAAACATGGGGGCCTCCCAGCAAGGGCTGCTAACTCACCCCTGCTTAAAACACACAGGAGAGATTTCTCTAGCTATAAATATCTTCCATCAATGAGTTTTCCAATTAGTTTTGTTTTACCAACTGGAAAAAAAAAAAAAAAGAGCAGTCATAGACAAACCAACCAAGGGCTGGAGTGTTATACACCAACCTGAAGAAGCCAGTTTGCTACAAGGAGAGCGCCTAAGCCTTTGACTCAATAAAAGCAAAGGTGGTGAGCTGCATTCAGTGACTGTGAACCTTCGTTTCTGAACATATTTTCTACAAGGCTCAACTGTTTGACATAACAGGCTACATTCAGATTATATACGTGACATATTTTTCACTGCCTTTTCTTTATTAACAGGGTTTTTTTTTTTCTCTCTAGGAATTTAAAAAAGAAAGGGTGAATTTATTGTAATTGTTCAGAGAAATGGACCTTGAAAAACTCAGGAGATGAGTTCAAGTAAAGCTACAGGAGAGGGCATCCTAATATTGGAGACAATTCTAAGGTGGAACAAAGAGATTATGATCTCAGAGAAAACTGAAAGCTTTCTTTTAATACGATTAAGCAATAGTATGTGAAATGTATGAGGCCAGGCTTGTAGGATGGTTAACCGTACATGGATTAGGAAATCAAAGATGTGCGCTGTGGGTGGGTATCAGTACAGTTACTATCACTCCTCTCTTGAGTGTTTCACTTTGAAGGACCTTGCTGTCAAGAATGCAGCTAAGAAGGAAAGTCAGTTCACATGTGATGCAATTGCCTAGTCTCAGGATCCCACCTGATGGAAAAGGAGCTAAATATACAACTGAACATTTAAGAAAACCCATGGTTTTTCCAAATCAATCCATAGTAACTCTATCACTGCAGAAAAGTACATCATAAGCGTACGCAATCTTGTTAGTAGAAGCAGCTAACTAAAACTAAGGGTATCATTTATTCAGAAAAGAATTTTCATTTTAGTCAGAAAAATCCCATTCATTCAAATTTCCCTGTTCAGTATTTATCATTTTGCAGATGCAACAGAATGAAATTCTAAATGAGTAATACTGACTTCATTTCAGGGTCCACTAAATATTTTATGATACAATAATGAAAACTAAGTTTTATGAATTATATTTTTTAACGACTTCAGTTTTGATTATTTTTCCATGTTTATTTGTCTTTTAATGGTATGTGCTGGGCTTGAAACCAACAGCATTTTCTTTTTTACTGCACTGCTTTAGTACTATTCACACAACTAAATTTGGGTTTCTTTATTCCTTTTCTTATAAAAGTGAGAGCTTAGTTTAATTATGAACTGATACAAATATTAACAAACTTCTGACAAGTTATCCAGTTTTTTAGGTCTCTGTTAGACCTAAAACAGAAGAAAGTAGAGAAGTTAACTTTGCTGTTAGAAAAGTTAATCAATATATGATAAGGCTATAGGAAAAAGACATTCACTTATGCTGAGCCCCCTTTAATCTACTACTGAAAATTTTCTTTTACTGTTGCTTCTACTAACAAGACTGTAAATGCCTTGATGCTACCTCTGTATGCTCACAGTACCTGAAGAGATAGAGCACATCTTCAACAACTATTGTGTACGCCAGTAAATGTTAACCCAAAGAAGCATCAATAGAGAAAAAATAAGGAACCTACACCGGTTTCCCTGATTTGGGTCAAATTTGAGGTTTGCATTCAATAGATTTCAATAAGGGAAAAGTTGCATTGACTTTCTTCAAAATCAACCCGGAAGCCTAAGCAACTTTCCTGCTAGGAGAGGATTAGGGAATCGCAGGGCAGATCCCTGAGTGGCAAGTGCCGGCACTTACGAAACGAGCTTTCACTCTCTTGGGTAACTCTTCATCTAAAGTGTAGATGTCCTCTCTCTTCATTGCTATCTGGGATCCATCTTCAAATTCAACCTAATGAAAAATAAAACATCATGATCTATATTCAAAAACAAACAAGCACTAACCACTTTTTTCAGTGTTCCAATTAACGACATAAAAAAAGAAAAAAAGGGTGAAGCAGAATAAACGAGGGAACCAGCCAACATCCAAGGAAGGAAGAAAGGGCCTTTCCCTTGTCAAACTAGGAACAAAATACGTTTTTGAACAAGCAAAAATTCTTGAAAATGACTGTCTTAGAATATGTGCTATGAGCATTTTATTCCCCAAAGCAAAAACAAAGAAAAGCAGCTTCTGCTTAAGTAATTTCTCAAAACCTGAGATTGTGACCAATTTAAGACAGGTTGGGCCTATCAGTACCAGTTGTTTCTTTAAGAGGTTCTGACAATACGAGAGGGAGGCTGTTTCTCCATGAGAAAGAAATGATGATATAATAATCCTCCCAGATAAAATAATATCTCAAGTTCTTACTTTAATGTTTAGCACTCATGTTTGTCAAATTCAACCAAATGGCCAGGAATATCTCACATTGACAGTCTCATAACAATTAAATCACACTAATGTGTAAAAATATCACCTAAAATGAAAATGTTTAAAAACTTTTTTCAAGCTAATCAAATGGGAGTGATAATTTCATAATCAGTTTTTTTCCAACATTGTAGGAGACTTTTTTCACAGAAAAGGGTATAACACTGGTTAACAGAAACCTAGAGCATCTGGGGGGAATTCTTCAAATGTCCCATATGAAGGGATTGTTCTTGGTTCAGGTTTAATGCTAAGTGAACTCTTTTAGGGGAAAACAACAAAAGGGATGCAAACAGGGTAGAATACCTAACACGTTTTAACTCTGAACCACTCAGAACATCTTTGAAGTCCCTAACTTGTCTGTTTGTTTGAATGCTTTACTTCTCAGAAATAAAAACATGCTTGCACTTTTTTCAGTTTAAGTTAAACCATGGAGCTGAGCTACGTTAATAAAAAAATGCTGGAGTTTAGAAAATATTATAATAAAATATATAATTACACTTATTATCCATGCCCTGCTCTCATCTGATTAAGCTGAAATAGCAGGGTGGAATCAGGCCTCAGTCACAAGAGCGCTCTCCCTGTTACTCTGAGAAGGCTGAGGAGAGAGCCCTTTTCTTCTGGCCTTGTTTTAGCACAATGGTTTCTTTAATATTTAATTAGGCCAAGGTGTCATCTCATTTATACAATTTGATAGCATAGCTAGAGCCACCTGTGCCTACCTTTCTTCGTTTTAGATCATTTGCTAAATCTACAGGAGAAAACGGCAATTATAAAACGAAAAGAGGAGTATGCAATGGTGACCAACTGTGCCGGTGTGCCCAGGACTGACGGGTCTCCTGAATGCAGGACTTCAGGGCTAAAATCAGGGAGCTGCTGTCCCTAGCAATCTGGGAGGGGCAGAGCTGCAGTTGGGACAGAGCTGAGAGCAAATTCTGGCCATCCTCTTTACCAGATGTGTGCCCTTAAACAAATTACTAAATTCGATGATCCTTTATGCCCTCATTTGTACACTATGAGTCAAAAACACCTACCTTACAGGGCAACTATAAGCATCCAAAAATACATATACTTAGGATTTTCATCACTGTGCAGGAGGTATTTTAGTTATGTCTATTTTTATAAATGTTTTTGCCTATTCAATGGCAAGGTTCAATAATTAGACACAAAACACAAAATGATCTCAAAAGATCACTGGTTTAATGAGGAATTTTAAACTACTTGTACTTGAGAGACAATTTTAATGTTAGTCTTAACTTTTTCATTATGTCTATAAATATGCTCACAGTCCTATGTTGACAGCCCATCATCAATTCAACTGAAGCTAACACACTGATTACTAATTAGCCTGAATTTCAACATGTTCTTATTATTACACTTTTCGTGTAGCAAACAGCTTTGCTACATGTGAAATGTGAAAATGCTTCACTTTTGCATTTATTGTTTAATTAAACATAATTACTTTCTTTTGCATGATATAATAATGCTTCTTTTCTAGGAGTCTCCAGTATTATCAACCTGTCCCTGAGACTTTTGTCTAATTTTGGAAATTCTGATGCAAAGAAGCTCCAGTACCTACCCTATTATAAATGACCTGAACCTGCAACTTAACATTGCCACCAATACCAAGGGAAAACCGGCCTCCACACGAGATATATATCCTCCCCTCCCCAGTCCCTTAGGGTTTTTCTAGACCTTAAAAAATGTTCTTCTTTACGTTTTCCAAACTTCTTTGAACACTTTTAATTACACTGTGCTCTAGTTCCCGATGCGGTGTCTCACAATGTGCTCTTCCATTTAAGTTCT
This sequence comes from Pteronotus mesoamericanus, assembly GCF_021234165.1. Classification (NCBI taxonomy): domain Eukaryota; kingdom Metazoa; phylum Chordata; class Mammalia; order Chiroptera; family Mormoopidae; genus Pteronotus; species Pteronotus mesoamericanus. Next base: position 23,037,853 of record NW_026555245.1, on the reverse strand, counting down.
TGCCCCTTATTGGTCTTTGAACAACTTTTCTACTGAAATTGGTAGTCTTATTCTCAAGCTGTTTTTAACTTAACAGGCCTGGACCTTCTTGTTTTTTCTCCTTTTACTTCAATCATCCTGTTTTACTCTCCTACTTAGCTTGAGAACGTTGATTTCTGCCATTTGTTACTCAAAATACTACAGTGTATTGATTTTAATAAGTTTGTTTTTCTTTACAATCTTTCTAAAGGAATTTAAGTATGTATATGTGCTATCCATGTTGTTTTCCTGTTAAAACTTATCTCATTTTTGATACGGATAAAATTCATTTTTTAATTAAATACTCTTTAGTAAAACGTAGAGTTCTCTTGTGAACAGAACATCCAACAGATAGCTGCACCTTTCATTGAGCAGAACCCCTTTAAGCTCGGGTGTATAACTGGCCACATCCGCGTCAATGCACCATTGGTTTGGGTTCGCTGAGATACCCAATGGGGGTCATGCCTCTCAGGCAAAAGCCACATATTCAAGGGCTGCTGGCTGATGTACAGCCATCACTGTCTTGGTTTATGGTGAGATAAATTAGTCTCTCCCCATATGATGGAAACAGAGGGAGACAGTCTTGCATCCAGTTGCTTATCTTTGCAGCCTAACAATGTTCCTTACCACTCACCAAATGTTATTAGGGTCTTCAGTGTCAAACATGGTAATAAAACTCCAATACCTAGGTCATCAGACATCAAATCTTTGCTTCCTTTATAAATTAAGAGGTACCCCTTACTGATACGACTTCCTGATCTGCAGCACACTGGATATGCCCTCTGGTTTCTCCTGTCCGTCTCAGCAAGCATCAGGCACTGGACAGCACTCACCTGGTACATGTGGGCCACATTCAACCCGAGATATTTTGCGCCATAGAGTTTGCCATCAGGCCACTTGACTTGGATGACTTCTCCTTCAGCAGGAGGGCCCAGTCTCACACAGTCTCGGCTCTATGGAATAAACAGAGACAGGCTTTTCAAGACAAGTGTCTAAGTGACTGCAGTTAGAACTTAGCAAATGATGAACTCCTGGCAATTAAAAGGAGTTATTGCCTCTGTGTTTTATGGATTATGATCTTGCATGGGTGTTCAGGGGAAGCAATATGAGCCGAAGGAGTACTTAAAGATTCAGCCTACATCATAAAGTTGCAAAAGAATCACCATAATCCAAGCAGGAAAAAAAACCAGCAGCATTTACATTTGCTACTTGACAAAGAACTGTTCAGAGGGTGAGTAAAATATACATAAAAACACTTTAGCTGAGGAATAGACCAGCTAATGATTTATAACACATGACATTTATGTAGCATTTTGCAGTTAACAAAATGCTTTAACATACATTTCATTTAAGCCTCATAATCACTCCATGAAGTAGGCAGAGGTTATCAATTATCCCCCATTGTACTGACAAGGAACCTGAGCCTCTGAGGAAGCTCCCGTAAGTTATGATGACCAGTGGAGGAGAGGAGCTGATAGAAGAACAAAAGCTGAGGACACCCAGTTCAAAATGTGGTGGGGGAAGAGGCAGAGTGAGACGGCAGCTGGTGGTCCTTGAGGAAGGAGCAAAGAAAAGGAGCACAGGGAGTGTCTGTAGCATGGCTGGGGCACTGCGTCCTGGGTGGCAGGCCTCCTCTGCCGGCATCTCCCTTAAGTGACTAGCCCACTTCTTTCCACAGGTAATCATGGTGACAGCCATAACCACAGTCTTCTCACTTCAGTTATTCTACTCAACACTGCCTCTTCTGACGGCAGTAATTCAGAGCGAATTTCCTAGCAGTTCATCCTGGAAGGTGCTTTTGGGGGGGGGGGGCAGGCACGTGAGGGGGCATACAGATAAAGCAATAAAACCCTCTCATTGACATGTTGCAAGCTCTTAAATTTATGTGTTCAACATGGCACCATAAAATTCTAATATAAAGGAATTAAATACTTAACTACTTTGGTAAGTTTTCTGGATGTTTAACAATTCATGTTTTGCTAATCCTGGTGTTTTACTGATGAGGAAAATCTGACTAATTGAAATGCACACTTGACCAATCAAGCTACACATGCAGTCAGGACATGGTTTTGTGGTATAATGACAGTCAAATACAGAAAATATTTAGTTTATGATTAGAAATCTACCATATACTACTTTTTATTATTAATATCTTGCATTATAGTAAAGTGGTCATTTTATTTTGGGGTCGGAGTAAAGAGAAAAAGCTCAGATATTCATCTTTCTCTCTACAGGCTATGCTTCCATTTAGAGGTATGGACAATGGCAAAAAAAAAAAATTATGCTCAGCAGCTCTGTAGAATTGACAGTCTGTATCTAACTTAGTTCATTGAAAATAAGTTTATTCTTGGCCTTCATAATATTTGACTTGGGGCATGCAGAACTGAAAGGGCAGGCTATAGACATGTAGCATTCTATATATGCGCCTGGGGTTATCACCTCACTTTCCATTTCTCTTCCAAATACGAATGTGGTATTAAGAATATTAAAAGGTTTAACTTCTAAATATTATACACACTGTCTAGTCTCCTATGTTAGGGAGTCACATTATCTCTGGGATAACTCTGAGCTGAAACCTGGATACTTTGGTGACACTCTGGGACACGAGTATATTTCTTCCCTCTCCTAAAGTTTTCTTCCATGGGGAGGAAGCTCCATAGAGTAATGCTCCCAGCCTTTTTTCTATGCCCTCGTTCATTCATTTTACTAAGAGAATATGGAGCGACTTAATTTTATTGCTGAGTTCTGAAGGAGACTGTATTTTCCAAACTATGTACCAGAGAGCCTTGGGTGCCACAGCAAACTCGCTGGGGCTCTGTGGAATATTTTCAGGAGAATATAAGTTGTTCATATTGTTTAGACCTAACTTAATGTATAGATGGAACTGTTTGGTGTTTCTTTTGGCCTAGGGGCACTGTAAAAAATGTGCTGAGATACCCAGGGGCTGTGAGCCAGGACACATCCGCAACTCTGCCTTAACCCCTCACTTTACCTTTCTCTTTGGAACAACCTGTGGGCAGAGCACTCATTCTGCTCTGCTCCTTCCCCAGAAAGGGGCTGGTGGTACCCCTAGGAGACCTGTCTCACTCTCAGGTCAAATACTAGGAAACCTGTGTGCCTGCAGATATGAGCCGCACTCTGCAATATCTGCTTTATTTGTACTGAAGGAGATTTTAAAAAATCTCCAAATCCTGACTTCTTTGTCTCTCTATATTGCTTTTCCTCAAAGAGGGTAAGTTCTATTTATTGGGCCCTTCTTCAATCCCAACTGAGATAAGTCAAGGCCTCAGGGAATTATGGAGGCTGCACTTCCAGTTTATGCATCCACCAAAAACCACCATCAAGCGGGAGTAGTAGGTCCTTATTTTTATAGATTTAACCTTCCACAGAGGTTTTCAAGCCTTTAAAATAACTCTCCCAAACAATCCTGACTTGCTATTCTAGGTACCATGTCACCGCAGTGGCCATAAAATGTAAGCAAAGTATAAAGTTTATTTGAGATACATATCATAAAAGTATGGCTTCACTAATGAACTAAAGATACGCAACATTAACAAGTGAAAAACAATCCTTTTTATTAAAAGGTGTCTGAAAATTAAATGCCTGAGATATAGTTTGATATCTTTCTTACTACTTGTCAATCAACCCTTTAATCACGACAAATCCTAATAGGGCACTGAAAGGGCCTGGCCTCAAAGAGCTCCTGACTCAGTCACAACCTAGCTTTGCTCTCCAGCAGCCCCAAAACTCTAAACCAACTCATACTCTTCCATGGCAAAATCAAGGAAAGATACTTCAGTTTGCTTTCTCAACATTCTTACTTTTACAACCCTTTTTTTTTCTTTATTCATAGTGGAAAACTAAAGAAAAATAACCAACCAACAATATAAAATTGTTCTGTGACTCGCCTCCCCTGCACCGCCAGGAGGCACTATACTTTGTCGTGATAGCTGCCTTCTCACCCTTTGCCAGGTCCTTTAGCTGGGTGAGGATATATTTGACTTGAATATAACTTCATTTACTGAGTATTATTCATTATTTAAATCCAGCTACTTTTCAAACAGATTTAAGGTGCTCAGAGGAAAACACAAAGAGTTATTTTTGTAACATCTAGTTCCCTCCACGGAGAAGCAGTTTCAATTCATTAGCTGTATCAAACTCTGAGTTTGCCAGAAGCCTCCTATGACTATGTGGAGTATAAAGCATTTAAACAGAAATGGAACCAGGAACATATGGGCTGATGAGGAGAAGTTGGAAGGTTCGATATTGAGGTATCCCTGATCCCTCCAAAGCAAAAGCCACAGGGTATCCTCAAAACTGCCACAATCACTAAACTAGTATCTATTTACTGACCACCTACCTTTGTGAGACACCAGAGTCGACACCAATGTCTAGTTCCCCAACATACAGAGAGACAGAGGGCATCTTCTCCATACTTGGAGGCCTGTCACATGGAGTTCCACAACTCTGTGGGGGAGGGGCCTCACGGGTCCTTGAGAGAGCTGAAATCTATGCAGAGTACATCAGGTTTGGCCCCCATAATCACTTCCACCGCAGCAGAACTGTGCTTTATAGACTGGGTTTCTGAGTAAGATTTCACATGGAAAAAAGGTCTATGTTAAAAATAAAAGGTGTGGTATATGGAGGCATAGGTAAACATGGCTTGCCTCCTCACATAACCACATCAAAATTACAACTACACTACAGAACCACCATCACTCCAAACCGTCAGAAATCGAGTTGAGTGAAGTCTGACAACAACAGAACTAAAGAAACCACATCCATCCAGACTGGTAGGAGGGGCAGAGATGTGGAACAGGCTGGTCCGTCACCCAAGTGTGGTGGATAAAATTTCTGGAGGGATATTTCAGAAGTAAGGGGTTCCAGCCCTACACAAGACACCACCAGCCCAGGGTTCCAGAGCCAGGACAATTAGCCCCCATAACTTCTGGCTGTAAAAACTAGTAGGATTTGAGTCAGTGAACAGAAGTACTGGAGTTCCAAGCAGTTCCTCTTAAAAAGCTCGTACACAGACTTACTCAGACTCACTCCCTCTGAGCTCCAGCACCAGGATAGAAGCTTGAAAGGTTCCAGTGGCATACGGGAAGGACCCAAAGTGTCTAGCGTCAGGACAAGAGCTCGGGGACAGCCTTCTCTCAGAGAGAAAGATGGGCAGAGGCCACTGTTCCTTTTCTGAGCCCTCCCCTCACAAAACCACAGAGCTGGCAGGCTGGTGCTATATCTGAGACTCCTTCAATCTGACTACCACTATTTGCCCCATCCTGGGTAATCCCTGAGGCTCTGCCTGACCCAAGCTGTCTGAAACAGTGGCTTTTCCATATGAATGAATGGCTGGTCTCAGCTCAGACATCACATCTTCCTAAATCCTCTCAAAGAAGCAACAACCAGCCTGAGACCTGCCAGCCCCTATACCATACCTCTGGCCAAGTAGCCCCAGGCTCAGCACTAACAGCCGCCAGATTTGGATCACAGTTTGGCTTCACCTGGGAACCTCCAAGCCCAACACAAGTAGCAGTCATCTGCAGATTGCTTTGTAGCTCATGCGAGGTGGTCTTGGGCAGAATAGGTGGTGGCTGACTTGGGCCTGTATCACCTGGGAAACCCCAGAGCCTGTGTACCCTGTGGACAGCTACAGACCACACTGGAACACCACTACCCTTCCCTTGCACAGTGGATCCTCCAAAGAGGGCAGAGGTTGGTGGTCAGTGGTCACAGTCAGTCCTTGCGGTTGATTGGCTTGGCCAAATCCTTCCCATTGATGTGCCAAAACCAATCAAGGCTCAACTACAAGAGGAGGGTATCATCAGGCCACATGAAGGGCCTACCTTGAGTACCCATCTTGAGTGACTGGGGAGGCTGTGCCACTAGACACTGTAAGACACCTACTACATTAGGCCATACTACCAAAACAGGGAGTCATAGCAGCTTCACTTAATACATGGAAACAAATACATGGAGGCAGTCAAAATGAGGAGACAAAGAAACATGGCTCAAATGAAAGAACAGATCAAAACTCCAGAAAAAGAACTAAACAAAATGGAGAAAAGCAATCTATCAAATGCAAAATTCAAAACACTGGTTATAAGGATGCTCAAAGAACTTAGTAGGACCTCAACAGCATAAAAAAGAAATGAAGGCAGAAATGGAGGATATACTAGTGGAAATAAAGAACAATTTACAGGGAATTAACAGTAGAACAGACGCAGCTGATAATCAAAGCAACGATATGGAACATAAGGGAACAAAAACAACCAATCAGGACAAGTAGAAAAGAGGATCCAAAAAAACGAGGAAAGTATAAGGAACCTCTAGAACGACTTCAAGTGTACCAACGTTCACATCATAGAGGTGCCAGAGGGAGAAGAGAAGAGCAAGAAATTGGAAACCTATCTGAAAATATAACGACAGAAAACTTCCCTAATTTGGTGAAAGAAATAGACATGTAAGTCCAGAAAGCACGGAGACCCAAACAAGATGGATGCAAACAGGCCCACTTCAAGACACATCATAATTAAAATGCTAAAGGTTAAAGATAGAGGGAGAATCTTAAAAGCAGCAAGATAAAGCAGTTAGTTACCATACATGGGAGTTTCCATAAGACTATCAGCTGATTTCTCATAAGAAACTTTTGCAGGCTAGGAGGCATTGGCAAGAAGTATTCAACGTCATGAAAAGCAGGGACCTACAGCCAAGATTCTCTACCCTGCAAAGCTATCACTTAGACAAGATCGGGCACGTTCAGCGTGGTTTGGCCATGGATGAAAAGCTATCATTTAGAATCAAAGGACAGAAAAAGAGCTTCCCAGACAAGAAAAACTAAAGAAGTTCATCATCACCAAGCCATCATTATATGAAATGTTAAAGGGACTTATTTAAGAAAAAGGAGAAGATCAAAACTATGAACAATATGTTTATTTATGAACAATAAAATGGCAATAAACACATACCTAAATAAACACACACCAACTGACTATAAAAAACAAACTAAGCAAACAAAAAGAACAGAGACAGAATCATGGATACTGAAAGTGTTTTGATGGTTGCCAGATAGGATGAAGATTTGAGGAATGAAGAGATGAGAGGATTAAGAAATACAAATAGGTAGTCACAGAATAGCCATGGGGATATAAAGTACAGTACAGGAAATGGAGTAGCCAAAGAACTTACATGCATGACCCATGGACATGAACAAAGGTGTGGGGATGGCCTAAGGGAGTGGCTGGTGCTGGATGGGGGTCCAAAGGGGAAAAAATTGAGACAACTGTAACATAATCAATAAACTATAATTTAAAAAGGAAAAAGGCATGAAAAATAAAATAAAATGTCTGAAAACAAGGGGATTTAGTTTGTGGAAAGCCACATTGAATGGTCTTCCCTTGCTTTTAAGGGTTTTCGGCTTGCTCACATCTGGCTTGGGCTGTGCGTAAGGAATGAGACAATAGAGCACAGCTTCTCAAAGTGTGGTCCCGACCACTGAGACACACATTATGAGAGTTGCAGGCCCTATCCCTCCCTGTAGCTTTAGGTGATCTGAGCGATTTTTTTGGTAAGAATTCCAGATTTTGAGATCTATTATAATAAAGGATGTAAATGTTGATAAGGTCTTTCCTAATGGAGTTTGTAACATGTTGTTAGAGCAAGTACACACCTCTGCTGGAAAACTGTATGCATTAAAAATGTTAACTAATGCATTTTTTTCAGGTGCTGTCTAGACTCCCAGGAGCAGTTTGCCTTCACCTGACAAAAATAGCTGTGTACCATTTGCTGGATTGCCTCCAGAGATGTGTAAACTTCCCTAAAATCTGCCCGAGTCCTCTCCACAGGGACACAGATGCCTGGAACTGCCACTAAGCCGGTAGCTAGAGTACTAAATAGATGATGTAAAAATAACAGTCACAGTCAAGGGTGGACTTTTGGCTTTGATTAAAGGATGGATATGGGCCGTCAACCCAGGCATGAGGACTGTGTCGTATCATATTCCTGCCAGAGTCAGGGCCCAACTCCTACATTTTTCTACTAACTACAGAGAAAAGTCCAAATGCCAGCATGATTATTTGAATTCTGAAGGCGTGTTCTTGGAACTCGCTGGGCTATTTGAAACAAACATCTAAAAGCTTCTGTCCGTCACTGTTGCTTGTCTTACCACTCCCCTCTTCATCCGTGCCCACCTCTCCCCCTACTAAGTAAAAACTACAAAGCAAGCAGCCCTGACTATCAGTCCAGCTGCACCAGATGAAGACATGGTACGTGATTTCCCAGTACTTAATCCACACGTAGCTTGATGCCTGTGATGCCCCGCCTTGGGAAACATGCCTAGGCAACCAGCGGCAAACTGATGGCAGCAGCTGCTGGCATTTTGAGTGATAATCACCTGCTCATTACTGGACTCTGGAAGGGATTAACAAGGCTGACTGACAGCCAGTACCAATCACACTGACTATCTGTCATTTGTTTGGCTGCTCAGCACCTGAATCCCTTTCCCCCTTCAAAGTCTAAGTGGGAAGCAGAGCTAGCCTGCCATTATAGGTGCCGGAAAATGCCAGATACTGCTTTGCCCAGCTTCCCTGGCAGCAGACATGCGCAGGGGCCTGGCCAGTTGGCTTCCCCTGCCCAGGATGTGAAACCTGTGAACAGAGATGCAGAGAAACAAAAGAAGGCAGATTGCTCTCGCAGCAGCTGATGGCTGAGTCCAAGTCCAGGATGACCACACAGGAGGAGGTGGTCACATCCTTCCTGGACTGGCTCAGTGGCCTTGTCCTGCCTGTGCTCTGTGGCTTCATCCTGCCTGTATCCTGGCTGAGAAGCCTCCATTTGATCTCCCTTATCTTCTGACCTTGTTCTTTTGCAGAACTGGAGATTCTGTGAGCTTCCTATTAGCCTTACTCTAAATTTCTGTGGTGCTTAAATCAGTTACATTCAGTGTTTGTTACTTAACAACTGATGGCCCTGACTGATAAGTAACTGCTGGTTTGGGTGTGACAGAGCCCTCTTCTTCCAAGCAATTTGATGCTAAGCCAGGTTGAGAATCACTGCGTGAAATCATGTCCGAGCACGTACTATACAGTCCACATATAAGAAAGAACTAATTCCACGCTGCTTTATCTGACTATAGCCATTCTATAGTACTTGAAAGCCTTCTAACACACCTGAAAGAAAATTTGGAATGCTCCTACACTGAGGCATCTTTTCTAAGAATGTTCTGTGGTAGTTATAAAACAGTCATTTCAGCCTGTGGGATAATGGATTCGAACCAGCTCACTTCCATATTGATGCTCATCATTCTAGGAAAGCTCCAAGTCTGATGTCCTTTTTAATTGTTTTTCTTTCTTTCCTTCTTAAATGGAAACACACACATACACACACACACCACACACACACACACCCCCTCTTTCCCTATCCGAGATGCTCTTCTTGTCTCCATTAAGCTGGAGCAATGCCCTCCTTATTCCCTCGAATAACTAAATTCTTTTCCACCAGCCATACTTCCCCAATATTCATATACTTACACCTATCTTCTGAATGAATGTCTTCACAGAAAGAATAGCACTGACATTTGGTGAATTCTTGAGGATCACTTAGTTTGTTAACATACACTTTCCCTTCTGCTATAAGCCAAGAGGGAACACATGCCTAGTAAAAGCATAGAGGCTGAGATGGAGGTTGTTTTCTGAAAGTTACTACACTAAGCCTCAGAAGAAATATTTCTAAAATAAGTTACATCTTTATATTAGAAATAGGTGAGGTTCTGGCATGCAAAAGTTTTAAAAGGCATAGAAAGTACAAAGTTAGCAGTTTCTTTGGAAATTACTTTCCTTTTCTTTTGAAGTGAGGATACATTAAAAAGTCAATAACCAGAGTCAAGGGTGACATTGGGGAGCTAATCTAACCAAAGGGGCCTGTGACAGAGGGACACAGGGAGGCAGTGAGCTTATGTGGGCATAAGGGACAAGGCAGGAGGCTCTGAAATGCCAACAAAAGATTCTCTGCATTCTTAGAATTGGAGAGTATGAATGGAACTTAAAGGTGAATAAATGAACCAATCACCCACCTTATAGAGACCCTGCTCCTCCTTTCCCCTCTCTCCACTTTTCTCTCTCACTCTGGCATATACTGAGTGTTTCCTTTGTGCCTAGCACTGATCTCAGCATTGGAGAAAGAGATAAAAATAGTCCTTTTAAAGTCCTTTCTCTCAAGGAATTCAGAGTCCAGCAGGAGACCCAAACATATACATGAATATCCACAATAAGAGGAACTGTATGTGGTAACAGGGAAGTAGGAGCTCTCTGTGTCCATGACTCACTCTCTTATTACCAACTGTGTCACGGACTTTCTCCTTATGATTAACCAAAACTCCTCATGCCTTCTTTCAATGTTAAATCATCCTCCATATAAACTAAATTAATCACAGAGTCCCCATTTAAACTCTCCTGCACTCACCTGTCTAGGTAAGTTGTGATGAGAGCAGTAAGGTAGCACTTAAAGACAGGTGCCCAAGAGAAAAGCGAGCTGGCAACTCCAGCAGCGTTTTGCAGGATCACTGTTGGAGCCTCTGGCATCAGCACCCTGACTTTATTGGGACGCCGCAGTTGGTCAGGCTATTGTGCTGAATGTACTCAGTGGTGTGGCTGAGCCAGGAGGAGAGAGATGGGCCAACCCCTTCCACTTCCTCTGGAGAGTGTTCTGGAGGATCCCGCCAATGATCCCAGGGCTGCTGCCCCATCACAGCAGAGGTCAAAATATAAAATCTTTCAAGTCCGACTCTTAAAAGCCCTTGATATACAAACTATTCGAAAAGGAGATTTATATGTTTAAAACTTCCTGGTACTTCTTTTAGATGATCTTTCAATAACCTCTCCTTTGATAAAGGTATAGAAGATGTATAATTTTCAAGTGTTACTAGTAGCCTTATGCTCAGGTACCCTCTATAACCAAGGAGCTGACTAAAAATTACTGCCACGATCACCAACAAAAATAACCAAACTGCAGTCACAAACAATACCTGATTGTTTATTATGTGCTAGACACCATCCTAACTACTTTATACATTGTATTTCAATAATTCCAATAATAATCCTAGTATTTACCTCAAATTTATGGATAACTGGTATCAACTCCTTTGCCCAGGGTTACATGGTCGTCTGCTATACATCCAATTCTTCCCTGCTTGGAAAAACAGCCAGAACTATTTCTAAGTACTGCCCTGAGCTGGCTGCAACCTCCTCCTATTTTTCCTGCCGACACTAAAGCTGAAGGATCCCAGGACCAACACTACACATACTCCAATAGGGGGAAATTTTTTCCATCTATATAGGACAGATCTTTCCCCCTTTTTATAGATGTTGGAAAAGGCTAAAATGCACGCAGGAAGCAAAATATTTATTATATCAATAAAAATTTATGTTGCAAAATGGAGAAAAACAGGCTTGAGGTGAACATCTCTGTAATGGTTGCTAAAAATAAATGTCAGTTCCAAAAACTGAAAAAAGAAAGATGAAAGGAAAGGTAAATATAAGCGTTGTGGGAAAGAAGGCTGTTCTATGCTCACATGCCACACTAGGGGCTTTGAGATCAGAGCGTCAGCACCAGATTCATGTTTTGCTATGTGGTGTGTGTTCCCCCTTCCAGAGTGCAGGCTGGACTCACACAGGACACATCACGTTAAAGTGGCACAGGCCAGTGCTTCCACGTCAGGAGTCACACTACCTGGGGTCAAAGAGCCGTTACCAGGCAAAAGCTGTTTTCTCTCTCTCTGTCCCGGTTTCCTCATCAATCAAAGGGAGATGATAATACAAAATTACAGGGTTGTTGGGGGGAATTATAACATATTTAAAAGGAGAGAATAGAAAAGCAAAGTGCAGTGACTGGTAGCTGGTGACTTCAATGTGAACGATGACTGAATATAATTTAAATCAACAGGGAACATCTGAAGGATAACACTGAGGGGACAAAACCTTGGTAGAAGGTGACCCTTGGGATTGAAACTTGTGAAGAAAGAATGCAATGAGAAGCCAATAACCTGCTACAGAAGATCAGACAATGTTATCCTAGTTGAAATCCAAACAACCCAGTCCTGGAGGTAGGCAGGCATCAACCCCCACGCAGGTAAAGACGTGCCTGATGTACCCCAGGTCACACAACTAGGAAGAAGACAGGGGGAAGTCATCCACTCAATGCCTAATATTCAAGCACCTCCTTTGCTTTAGGATTAGCAGTAAGAAAAACAGATGTGGGTTTTTTTTACTTTATGTAACTCTAGTAGAAAATGCAGACATTAAAATTTAAAAAAAAAACAAACCACAAAACATGGGGTGGTGACCACACAATATAATATACAGATGATGTAGAATTGTACACCTGAAAAACGATATAATTTTATTAACCAATGTCACCCCAATAAATTCAATAAAAATTAAAAAATAATAACAAAAAGATAAATGTAAGAACTACATATAGAACTACAGTGTAAAGCAGAAGCATTTAACAGAAAGATTATTAGGATATTATGTGGTCATTACATCCTAGAGAGCTAAGAAATGGGAGAACTAAAATGAAATTTTGACACAAGAATCTGAAAGAATCCAGATAAGGAAAATCAAGGTAAGTGAGTCAAGATATAAAGAATTCTCAGAAGGGATCAGATCTTTTAAAAAAAAATAATTTTTTCTGATTATAAAAATAAAACATGCTCATATGGAAACCATAAGGTGATAAAGTTGAAAATCATAATCACCTATGATTACACTCTTCAGATATAATCAGTAACATTTTGATGCATTTCCTTTGAGGATTTTTCCTTTGCATATTTATATTTTTATATATAATTGGGATCATACTGTACATACAATTTTGAGCCTGATTTTTCCATTTATTATCTTGTGCCATTAAATATTCTCTGAAAACATGATTTTTAATAGTGGCATAAATAATTCATGTAACACTGTTCCTAGTTGCATTGGTAAGCATTCAATGGCAGATAGAAGGACCAGAGCTGTCATGTTTGCACAGTCAGGCTGGGTTTTGGGCACTGTGGTCTCACATGTGAGAGCCACATTTTGAGTGGGACATTGTCCAAAGAATATTATCCTAAGTGTCCTGGAGGAAGAGCATTCTGAAAACCACTTTTTAATTAAATCACTCATTCCTTCCTGCAACAAATACGTATTAACTGATTCAAGAAGGAGGGAAGTTTTGTTAGGGTTTGAGAAGACTCAGGAGGAAACTGATAGCTCTCTACAGACATGGAAAGAGTTGTGAGTAAAGGGAGAATGAGGTGGGTTCCCCCTGCGTCCCCCAGTTTTGCTCTAGAAGTCACAAACTAAGACTGGCTTGTGGGGTATTGCAGAGGCAGTAGATTCTACACAAAGAACCAAATGCGTCCTAATAATTATAACAATAAATTGGTAGTGAGCTACCTGCCACTTGTAATGTTTAATAAAGGGCCTGAGAACCACTCATAGGAGTATGGCAGATGAAACTTCCTCTAGGGGTGGGAGTCGGAGAGAGTCACAGAGGAGAATGGGGGAGGGAATGGGGTATTTTAACGGCTGCGGTGGGAGGGAATGTACACTTACCCCCTAGCTTGTCTCATTCAATGCAGCAGCCCCAAACTGAGCCATGGCTACTCAGAACTAGACAACAGACACTGTGGCTAAGATTCCCTCATGAATGACCTGTCCAAGTCCCACTAGAAGTTATAGGCAGAGCTAACAGTATGTTTCCTAAATTTCCAAAGCCCTTGTCTGACTGCTCTCTTCTTTCACCAAAGTGTTAGGAATGGAGTGTGCACAAGAGCGGAAGAAAAATCAGACACACACGAGCAGTTAACATTTCCCTTAATCTAATCTCAGTCACTCTCTGGCTATACTCTTTTAGCTGTTTATAATATCAGCCTCTTCTATGGCCAAAGAAAAGGAGTATCCTTTTGGATCAACACCCCAAGAAAAAGACCTACTCACGCAGCACTACCTTATTCTCTGGCGGGCCCACGAGAAGGACTGTTTTAACTTAAACCAATTGTGTGACTCCCAAATGGGTAAAGTAAAAAAATGCAAAACTGATATAACAGATAGGTGTAGGGGGCTCAGCCTACTGCTATGAAAAAGACTTTTATAAAGTTTCTGTGGTGAAATGCTTAACTGCAAAAAAAAACAAACAAAAAACAACACGGTGTGTAAAAATATCTCAAGAAAAATTATACCTGGGATGAGACTTAAGAATAACTTGTTCTCCAAACGATACTGCAATATACAAAGAAAACATGCTGGAGTGTGGCATTATGAACCCACATAATAGCCACTTTCCAGGTCTTGGACTCACATTTCCCACACAAGTGAACATTAAAGCCTGGAATCATGACAGGAAAATGCGTATGTGCAAAAGAGGGAATGGCTGTGCCAGGACACATTCCCATGCTTATAGTCAGAGATGATTATAGATAAGCCATTGCTTTTCTCCCCTGCCAGAATCTGAAAAGGTCTATAAGAGCACCTAGGCCAAATATCCCCATTTTGAAGAGAAGGACTGAAAAAATGAAATGAAATGACTTGAAAGGATTCAAGACGGTGACAGAGTAGGTGGAAGCTATACTAACTCTCTCCCAGGACCAAACTGGAATTACAATTAAATTATAGAAAAATCGTCCTGAATAACCAACTGAACACTAGCTAGAGAGAAGCCTTATAAGGACTTATGGAATAAACCACATCATCACATCGAGACTGCTAGGTAGTGCGAAGGTGCAAGAGTGGTGGCTAGGCTCCCACGGGTGGCATCTGAAGTGCCAGAGGGATACTACAGTGGCTGGGGGTTTCCCCTGAGAAGTGTGTGATGTAAACTGCAGGCTGGGCTCCCCAGACTATAGCACCTGAACTGGGAAGGGGACACAAATAACATCCGGCTGTAAAAAGCAGCGAGATTTCTGTCCATCAGGGAGAGACAGTTAAAGATGCAAACAACCTCCTATAGGAACAACACACAAAAATAACATTAGCAGCCACCTACCCTGACTGTAGAGGGAGGGCAGAGCATATTAGAGCCATGTAAAAAGAGTCTGGAGTTGGTGGCTCTGGGGAGAGAGCTGAATGTCAGCCGCCAGGATCCCTGTTGCACAGTAATTCCCCATACTGCAGAGGCCACCTTTCTCAGGCAGAGCACTCCCCTCCCTGTGGAATCAGCCTAGGGGAAGCAATAGCACCACCTGCAGGAGTCCCTCTCGTTTCACCCTGTAGAGCTTAAGCCCTGTTACTAAGGAGTAAAACTGGAGGCTCTATCAGTGACTTAGCCTAACAAGCAGTCTACTGGCAGCCAGCAGGCAAAGGTGGATCACTGGAAGCTTTGACTTTAGCTGACCCTCCTCAAAGTCTAGTGCTCAGAGGCAGCTACAAGCTGTGAATTGCTGATAGATCCAAACAGGTTTCCCAGGGCCAATCACACGCTGTTCAGATTTGCTTCCCATGGGTGGCAGGACCAGAGGGATATTGAAACAGCCAGTGGGATTCCCCTGAGAAGAGCATGGTCTAACCATAAGCAGGGATCTCCATCCTATAGCACCAGAGGCCCAAAAAGTACACAGATAACAACCAGATGCGAAAAGCAGCAGGGTTGCTCTCTGCCAGAGACAGGTGGCTGGATATGCAAAGAGCCTTTTAAAGGGCAAACGTATAAATTTTTATTTCCAGCCACTTACCCTGGTTTCCGGAAGAGACAGGGGCAGAGTGGGCTAGAGACTCCTGAGGAGAGACTGGCGAAGGAAGCTTTGGGGAGAGAACTGAGAGAGTAGCTGGCACAATTCTGGGGCTGACTAATACCCCATATGGCAGCAGCTATCTGGCTCAGGCAGACCACTATCCTGAGTGGCAGCAGCACGAGAGGACACAACAACCCCCCCCTAGGAGGAACTCTGCCCCTGTCCCGTGGTGCCTAAGGCTGACTGCTGAGTGCAGAGTGACTAGATGAACAACTAAAGGAGACAGCCACAGGCAGTAGATTCCTGGAAGTCTCGAACAGTCTGCCTAAGGTCAGACAGGGACAACATTTGACATCATCAGAGGCATATCCAGAAAGTAAAAACAGCAGTCTCCTACCATAGAAGATCACACTGCAAACTCAGGGAATCAAAACAGATCAATTTAAGCAGCAAAAGCAAAAAAGAAGAGTATCACAAATAATGGGAAAACAAAGAAATACCCCCCAAACAAAGGAAAAGGAGGAATCCCCAGAAACAGAACTAAATAAAATAGAGGCAACTAAACTATCATATACTGAGTTCCAAACAATGGTTCTAAGGAAGCTCAATGAGTTCAGTGAACTCAGACAGAATTACAAAAACTACAGGGACACTACGAGGAACTTACTGCAAACTATATCAACATGAAAAAGGACATAGAAACTATCAACAACAGACAAGAGGAAATGAAGAATACAGCCTCTGAATTGAAGAACACAGTAGAAGGAATCAAAAGCAGGCTAGATGAAGCTGAAGATCAAATCAGTGAGCTGGGGGACAAGGTAGAAAAAAGCTCCCAGAAAGAACAAGAAAATGAAAAAAGAAAAAGACTCAAAAAGAATGAAGAGGCATTGAGGGAAATGCAGGACCTGAAACATAATAATATCCATATAGGGATACCAGAATGAGAAGAGGAGGAGCAAGGAATAGAGAAACTGTTTGAAAAAGTAATGATGGAAAACTTCCCTCATTTGAGGAGAGAGAAAGTCACACAAGTCCAGGAAGCACAAAAGGTGCCATTCAAGAGGAACCCAATGAGGCCCACTCCAAGACACATCATCATTAAAATGGCAAACATCAAAGACAAACAGACAATCCTAAAGGCGGCAAGGGAGAAACAGGTAGTAGAATACAAGGGAGCCCCGATATGGCTGGCAGCTGACTTCTCAACAGAAACACTACAAGTCAGAATGGAATGCCAAGAAATATTCCAAGTCATGAAAGGCAAAGTCCTGCAACCAAGACTGCTCTACCCAGGAAGACTCTCAATTAAAATGGAAGACGAAATAAGGAGTTTCTCAGACAAAAGAAAGTGAAAGAATACATCTTCACCAAGCCAGCACTGCATGATATGCTAAAGGGACTGCTTTAAGAAGATGAAGAAGAGGAGTCTGCGAATACTCAGTTCCTTTCACAGTCACCAATACTTGATATTACCAATATTATTAATACTTATTAATCTAAGTGTGACAATGTGTTAACTGTTACTTTATTATTGGTTGAAACTAAATCTGTTTTTATGTATTTCTTGCCTATTTCTATTATTTTTAAAAAGCTTTAAATGACTTTTTGGTATTCTTTATCCATTTTCTGATTAAAGGTTTGTAGAATTTTTTCCCTACAAAAAAAACAAACAAACCCCTAAATGCTATTAACCATTTTTTAGATGTGTTGCAAATACTTTCCTATTCTATTACTTGTCCTTTAACTTTTTATTTAATATATACATATTACTGTATAGCCTTAACTGTTTAATATAGTCATATTGTCAATATGTTACTTTATAGTTTCTGGGTTTGAATATTTTACTTCAGGGTAAGAAAAATATTATTTCATATTTTCTCCTAAAACTCCTTAGATTTTACATATTGATTTTTAACTCACCTGAATATTTTTTGTATAATGTGTGAAATAAGGCTCTATACTTGTTTTATTTCAAGTAATAGTGGTCCATGAACTTTTATTTGTTGAATAAGCCTTATTTTTCCCATTGATTTGAAATATCAACTGAATCATATATTACATTGTTAGACCGATATATACATTTGTTTCTAGAATGTTCTACTTGATTATTTCTATGCTGGTGTCATGTTGTTTTAATTACTGAGACTTTATAATAGATTTAAATTCTTTAATATTTTATAATGGATTTTGACATTAAAAAATAAATAAATAAAATCAATCTGCATTTAAAAAAGAAAGAATGAAAGAAGGAACTCCTACTGATTACGACAACATGGATGGTACTGGAGAACATTATGCTAAGGCAGTTGGTGAAAGACAAATACCATATGATCTCACCTATAAGTGGAATGTATTCAACAATATAAACTAACGAACAAAATAAACCACAAGCATGGAAACATGGAGCAGACTGAAAGTGACCAGAGAGGATGGGCAAGGAGGACAATGGTGGAAAGAAGGGGCAGGAACTAGGCAAAGAAGATGTGTGAATGACCCACGGACAATGAAAACAGTGTGGGAATTAACTGTGGGAGCCAGTGGAGGAGGCAGTGCGCAGGCAGTGGAGGTAGGATGCGTAGAGGACGGCAAAGGGGGAAAAACTGAGACAACTCTAATAAAATAAAAATGATTAAAATAAATGAATAAATAAACAAAAATCAATCAATCAAGGAGGTAGAGCAGGAGGAGGAGAGGAAGAAGATTCACATGATCATTCAACAAATGCAGAAAAAGTATCTGATAAAATCCAGCACCCATTTATGATAAAAACTCTCCATTAAGTGGGAATAGTGGGAACATACCTAAACATCATAGAGGGCCATATATGACAAACCCACTGCCAGTATTATTCCTCAATGGGCAAAATCATAATCATTCCTGTTAAGATCAGAAACAAGACAGAGATGTCTGCTTTCACTTCTCTTATTCAACATAATACTAGAAGTCTTAGCTGGAGCAATCAGACAACTAGAAGAAATAAAAGGCAGAGAAGATAGAAAGGAAGAAGTATAACTGTCATTATCTGCATATGACATGATATGGTACATAGAGAACTCAAAAGATAACACCAATAAACTATTAGAACTGATAAACAAATTCAGCAAACTAGCAGGATACAAAATTAATATTTAGAAATCAATTGTATTTTTATATACCAATAATTAACTAACAGAAAGGGAGATTAAGGAAGCAATCCCATTCACAGTTGCTTCAAAAATAATAAAATACCTAGGAATAAACCTAACCAAGGATGTGAAAACCTGTATTGGAAAATTATAAGACACTGAAGAAAGAAACTGAAGACAGAAATAAGTGGAAGCATATACTGTGCTCAGGCAGAGGAAGAATTAACATCATGAAAATCCACACTACCCAAAGCAATCTATAGATTCAACACAATTCCTATCAAGATTCCAATAATGTAGTTCACAGAACTAGAGAAATATTTCAAAAATTTTCTGGTCCTTGGTTGGTGTGGCTCAGTGGATTGAGAGCCGGCCTGTGAACCAAAGGGTCGCCAGTTTGATTCCCAGTCAGGGCACATGCCTGGATTGCAGGCCAGGTCCCCAGTAGGGGCATGTGAGGGGCAACCACACATTGATGTTTCTTTCCCTCTCTTCTCCTTCCCTTCCCCTCTTTTGACAATAATAAATAAAATCTTTACAAAAAAATTTTATATGGAACCACAAAAGGTCCCACAAAGCACAGCAATCCTGAGAAAGAAGAATAAAGTTAGAGAAATCATGCTAACTAATGTGAAACTACACTACAAGGCCATATTAATCAAAACAGCTTGGTACTGGCATAAAAACAGACACATAGATCAATGGAATAGAATAAGAGAGCCCAGAAATAAACCCACATCTTTATAGTCAATTAATTTTAGACAGAGGAAGCAAGCACATACAATGGACTAAAGATAGTTTATTCAATAAATGGTGTTGGGAGAAGTGGACAGATATGCACAACAAAATGAAACTAGACCACCTTCTTACACCCCACTCATGAATAAATACAATTGGATTAAAGACTTAAATGTTAGACCTCAAACCATAAAAACCATAGACAAAAACATAGGCAGGGAATCTCAAACAAGGGAAAGAAAAGAAAATATTAACACACGGGACTACATCAAACTAAAATTTTTTGCACAGAGAGGGAAACCATTAACAAAATAAAAAGACAACCCACTGAATAGGAGAACATATTCGGTGATACATCTGACAAGGGCTTAATATCCAAAATACATAAAACTCAACATCAAAAATCCAAATAACCCAATTAAAAAGTGGGCAAAGGACCTGAATAGACATTCTCCAAACAGGACATACAGATGGCAAATAGACATTCAAAAAGATGCTCAATGACACTAATCATCAGAGAAATGCAAATTAAAACCACAATGAGATACCACTTTACACTGGTCAGCATGGCTAACAACAATAAATCAACAAACTACAAGTGCTCATGAGGATGTGGGGAAAGGGGAACCCTTGGGCACTGTTTGTAGGAATGCAGACTGTGGAAAGCAGTATATATAGTTACCTCAAAAAATTAAAAATGAAACTGCCTTATGACCCAGCAATTCCACTTCTCAGAATTTATCCAAAGAAACCCTTAACACTAATTCAAAAGAATATATACACCCTTATGTTCATATCATTATTTACAATCATCAATATATGGAAGCATCCTGTGTCCGTCCACAGATGAGTAGATAAAACAACTATGGGACATTTACACAATGGAATATTTCTTGACCATAAAAAGAAGACAATTTTACCCTTTGCAACAGCATGGATTGACTGGAGAACATTATGTTAAGTGAAATAAGTCAGTCAGAGAAAGACAAATACCATATGATTTCACTCATATATGGAATCTAACGAACAAACTAAACTAACCTGCAAAATAAAGATAGACTCATAGATAAAGAGCAAGCTGACAGCTCTGGGAGCGGGAATGGGGGGTTGAGGGATTGAGCAAGAAAGAAAAAGGGTTCATGGACAGGGACAACAGTGTGGTGATTGCAGGGTTTGGGATGGGTAGAGGTGGAAGAGGGTATAGGGGATAAATGGTATTAGAAAAAATACAATAAAAAATAAACTTAAAAATAATAATGCAAAAAATAGTCACAATTGGAGGATTCTATGAAGTAATTGTTTTGATGATTGTTAAACAGAAAGATTCAAGCACTGATGTCTTTCCAATACAAATTGTACTGGGAAATCAAATGATAGAAAGTTTCTCTTTTGACATATTCCAGCTAATAAAGGAAGGAGTGCTATCTCCATTTTGCAA
The DNA here is from genome assembly GCF_021234165.1 of Pteronotus mesoamericanus. Classification (NCBI taxonomy): domain Eukaryota; kingdom Metazoa; phylum Chordata; class Mammalia; order Chiroptera; family Mormoopidae; genus Pteronotus; species Pteronotus mesoamericanus. Next base: position 23,016,825 of record NW_026555245.1, on the reverse strand, counting down.
TACCTGATCAATTAATCTTTCTAGGCAGTGATCATCCAAGGCTGCTAAAATCACAAAAGGAGACACAACCAGATGGTAAAATACAACATCAATTTGACCAAAAGAAAAAAAAAGACAAACCTGAGTCTGATAGTCTCTATAGCCAACTACCAATTTACAGAAAATACAGATGACAGGAAAACATAATACTTAATGTAATTTAATTGCTGATTGCATCAGCGAAATCCATATTATGTCAAACCATACATCAAATGGCTAATTTCTTTGTTAATAGATTTCAAGAAGAAAAAAGAGATAAAAGAAAATCTTTAGATGAAAATAGACTTATAAAGTCAAATCAACAAATCTCAGTGTGTGAACTTTAATTGGATCTTGATTCATACAAATTCTAAATTTAAAAAATTACTAGACAATTAAGAAATTTTAACATTGACTGGATATTTGATGATATTAAATAATTATTAAATTTTTATGTGTAATGAAATTGTAGTAGTGATTTTTAATAAGCTTATAGAGCTTCACACGGTTATATTTACAGGGGAAATGAAAAAGTATCAGTGATTTATTTCAACATAAAATAGGAAAGAGGGAAAGGGGGAGGAGTCTAAGTGAAACAAGACTGGTCATTAGTAGATACTTACTGAAACTGGATGATGGGTACATGGGTGTATTATATTAATCTGTTTACTTTTGCACATGCTTGGGATTTTCTGTAGTAAAATCATTTTTAAAAATAAGCAACAGCAGTAAATAGCAAAGAGTGCTATTATAAAACAAAAAACTATGTAGTCCTTTTTGTAATATAGCTAACTGTTTGGGAATTACTTTTGATTCTTCACTATGTCCCCAGTCCTGCTATATTCATTCAGTCACCAAATTCTGCTGATTCTACCTCTTAATTGCCACTTTTTTCCTATCTAGCCCAAGCTAAATTTGGCCTGTATATAGTGTACTTCCATTCTTATCTACCTCCAAAACTATAGACATAATGGTATTTTTTAAAAAACCTTTTAATCATATCCATCCTTTGCTTAAAATCAATGAATGACTTCTTATTTATCCTAGGATAAAGGCAAAAATCATGAATATGCAATTTAAGGCCTTCCAAACCTCTACACCTCACCAGCTCCTTCTTGAGATGTACTCCCTTACCTTTCTATATACTCCAGCCACTCGTCAACTCGGAGCATTCACACATGCCGTTCCCTCTGCCTGGAATGTCCTCTTCCCTCTTACACACTCCCTCATTCTTTAGATCTTACCTAAATGCTACCTTCTCAGGGTAGGTTTCTCATTATTCTTGATCTAAGTGAAGTCAAATTTCTGACACTTTCATAACAACTTGTCAAAAATATGATTTAAATATTGTTAAAATCATTTGTTTAGTGTCTGTTTTTCCTGCTGTAATACAATTTCGAAGAGAAAAGGCACTAGATATTATTATTGTATCCCCAAAGACTACCATTTTGTCCTGCACATAGTAAAAGGTAAATATATCTTTATTAAACTATAAAAAATTGAAATGACTTGCATAGAGTCACAACTCACCAAGAGATGGCTACAATTTAATTTTGCATTTACAGCCTGGCAGTGCAGGGTTTTGAGCAAATGAGTAACATCTGGAGAGGATTTAGAGAGGGGATTAAAACGGAGAACCAGGAAGGGGTGAAAACAAACAAAAAGATTTGGGAGAGGATAATTTGTCAAAAAATGTCACCTTGTATCATGTTAAATTCAGAAGCATAGAAGTCCTGAAAGATATATATTTACAAATGAAGTAATCCAGAATTTCCTCGAAGCTGCAAATGTGCCTGAGCATAGCAATAAAATGTGAGCAATTTTACTCTATAAATATTGTACTTTCCATGTAAGCTACTGCTTCTATCTCTGTTAATTTAATGTGTCCTTCCTTTCAGGTTTAATACAAATGCGTAAACTTAATCATGTTCATAACAAACTGTCTTATGAAGAACGTGATGTGTGTAATTACTACCAGCGTCTTTCCACAGAGGGTAGTCTGTCACAAATGGTAGACAGATAAATAAGATGGTTGAGGAGAGGATAATGCATCAATGTATTTATTCAACATTATTACCCCTAAAAGGAAGAGAGAAATTTCAGGAACTCCCCAAATGATTCTTGTTTTGTCAAAAGACTGTCAAATCAAAATAACCTAAATGTGAAATAAAGGAGAATTTTGCTATTTGCAGGTTTCCAGACAAGGAAAGGTATGTAGATAACACACCATTGTCAGGTTTATCAAAACATGAGCTTTTATTCCAAAAGCTCTAAAAACATGTTAGAGTAGGGTGGTGAATTTAGCTTTACTGATCACAATCCAGCTTGGAATGTCTGGTTCAGCACTGCCTTGAGGATTATCTTGTGCCCTTTTTCTTTAAAAGGTTTCTAATAAAACCTTTGAAATACTAACTTCTCTGTTCTTTTCATGCCCGATATTAATCTTTCCTTGAAAACTGATTCTTGCTAACATCTGATTTGCTTAATGATCACTGGGTAGTCAATTAATATTTCAATTATGATATGGTCTTTTTTCACCTCCCCCCGACAAAAAAACCCCAGGAGATTTTGTTAGCTTCCTCAGTTGCTTTCCTTGAAACAAATAGTTTTGAACTGATGATGTAGCTCTGCATGTGCTGGCAACTGTGAACCAAAAATATGCCAAAGGGAGTGAGACTCCAGGGTACACGGGAATCTGAAAGAGCGGGTCAGTGGAAGTGTTGATGGAGCCAGAACAGCTGAGCCTGGATTATATAGGTAAAAATAAGAGGCAGGGGAACAAGCCCCAAGAAATGATACTGTGAAAATTAAACATGGAAGAAGAGGAAGGTAAAAGGTGATGGCTTTCCCAGCAACCAGTTTTAAATATCCATCACTAATAGCAGTAATATTAATGGTATATACAATGAGATTCCTAGATTTTAGCAAGTCAATATGATGCCAGGTGCATTCAAACAAAAAAGATCTGCATGCATGCATGTACACACACAGAGTTTATCTGTGCATTTTAAACACCTTGGGATAGACAAGCAGCAGGTGGGACTGCACCCAGATGTGGGATGCTCCAGGACTTGTACTTTCTATTTCATACCTGTCTGCATTTCTTGAGCTTTATCTATCAATAATCACCTTAAATGTAAATGGCTTAACTGCTTCAACCAAAACACACAGGGTAGTTGAATGGATAAGAAAACAAGAACCATTTATATACTGCCTCCAACAGACCCATCGTAGATTGAAAGATACACACAGACTAAAAGTAAAGGGATGGAAAAAGATATTTCATGCAAATGAAAAAGAAAGGTGGGGTAGCAGTACTTGTATCCAAATAAATAGACTTTAAAAACAAGGTTACAGTAAGAGACAGTGCAACAAGACAATATAACTCTAGTAAACATTTACGTACCCAACATAGGAACTCCTAAAATGTAATGCAAACCTTGAAGGACATACAGGGAGAGATCAACAGAAATACAGTCACGGTCACAGATTTTAAGACCCCCACGGACTTCAGTGGATAGATCTTCCAGGCAGAAAATCAACAAGGAGACACTGGCCTTAAACAACATACCAGATCAAATGGATTTAATTGGTAACTTTAGAGCATTTCACCCCAAAGCAGCAGAATATACATGCTTTTCAAGTGCACATGGAATGTTCTCTAGTATAGACCACAGGTTAAGACACAAAATGAGTCTCAATAAATTTAGGAAGATTGAAATCATATCAAGCATCTTTTCTGACCACAGTGCTATGAAATTAGACATCAATTAAAAGAACACTGAAAAACACACAGACATGGAAGCTGAACATGTTATTAAACAATGAACGGGTCAACAAGGAGACCAAGGAAGGGATCAAAAGATACCTTGAAACAAATGAAAATGAGGACACAACAATCCAAAATTTGTGAGTTCCTGGGAAAGCAATCCTACGAGGAAAATCCATAACATTGCAAGCCTATCTCAAAGAATTTAAAAAAAAAAAAAAAAAAGGCTCAAGTGAACAATCAACTTTACACCTAAAGGAACTTGAAAAAGAACAAAAATCAAAGCCCAAAGTGATAAGTACAGAAATGATAAAGATCACAGCAGAAATAAACAAAATAGAGTCTAAAAATATACTACAAAAGATCGATGAGTCCAAAAACTGGTTCTTTGAAAAGATAAACAAGATTGACAAACCTTTAACCAAACTCATCAAGAAAAAAAGAGAAAGGACCCAAATAAATAAATCCAGGAATGAAAGAGAGGAAACAACAGCTAACAGCAAAGAAATACAAAGGACTGTGAGAAAATATTATGAATAACCATATGCCAACAAACTGGACAACTTGGATGAAATGGATAAATTATTAGATACATACAGTTTTCCAAAACTATTTCAGGAAGAATAAAGAAATATGAATAGACAGATTACGCATAGTAAAATTGTAGCTGCAATAATAAAACTCCCAACGAACTAAAGCCCTAGACCAGATGGCTTCAAGGTGAATTTTACCAAAAATTCCAAAAAGAACTAATACCTCTCCTTCTCAAACTATTTCATAAAATTCAAGAGGAGGGGCAGGCTCCCACAATCATTTTACAAGGCCTGCTTTATCCTAACTCCAAAACCAGATAAAGACACTTTAAAAAAATAAAATTATAGTCCAATATCTCTGATGAACATAGATGCTAAAATCCTCAACAAAATATTAGCAAACTGAATACAGCAATGCATCAAAAAGATCATACACCACAATCAAGTGGGATTTACACGGGAATGCAAGGTTGGTATGACATTTGCAAATCAATAAATGTGATTCACCAGATGAATAAAATGAAGGATAAAAATCACATGATCATATCAATAGATGCAGAAAAAGCATTTGATAAAATCTACTACCCATTTATGATCAAAACTTTCAGGTAAGTGGGAATAAAGGGAACATACCTAAGCATAATAAAGGCCATATATGACAAACCCACTGCCAGTATCATATTCAATAGACAAAAACTGCAAGCATTCCCCTTAAGATTGGGAACAAGACAGGGATGTCTGCTTTCAACTCTCTTATTCAACATAGCACTGGAAGACCTAGCTACAGCAATCAGACAAGAGGAAATAAAAGGCATGCAAACTGGAAAGGAAGTAGTAAAACCATCTTTATTTGCAGATGACATGATACTGTACATAGAGAAGCCCAAAGATTCTATCAAGAAACTACTGGGACTAATAAACAAATTCAGCAAAGTAGCACAACACAAAATTAATATCCAAAAATCAGCTGCATTTTTATGTGCCAATAATGAACTAACAGAAAGGGAGATTAAGGAAACAATCTCATTGTAGTTGCTTCAAAAAGAATAAAATACCTAGGAACAAATCTAACCAAGGATGTAAAAGACCTGTATTGGAAAATTATAAGACACTGAAGAAGGAAACTGAAGAAGATACAAATGAATGGAAGCACATACCATGTTCAGGGTGAGGAAGAATTAGTATCATTAAAATGCCCATACTAACCAAAGCAATCTATAAATTAAATGCAATTCCTATCGAGATTCTAATGACATGTTTCACAGAACTAGATAAATATTTCAAAAATTTATATGGAACCATAGAAGGTCCTGCATAGCAATAGTGATCCTGAGAAGGAAGAAGAAAGTTGGAGGAATCATGCTACCTGGTATCAAACTATACTATAAGCCCTGAGTAGTAAAAACAGCATAGTACTGGCATAAAAACAGACACATAGATCGATGGAACAGAATAGAGAGCCCAGAAATAAACCCACACCTTTATAGTTGATTAATTTTAGACAGAGGAAACAAGTACAAACGATGGGCTAAAGAGAGTTTATTCAATAAATGATGTTGGGACAACTGGACAGATACGTGTAGAAAAATGAAACTATACCATCCTCTTACACAACACACAACAAATTTAAAATGGATCAAAGACTTAAATATATGGCCTGAAAACATAAAAATCCTAGAAGAAAACATAGGCAGCAAAATATTTGACACTGCTCATAGCAATTTTTTATTGGATATATCTCCCTGGGCAAGGGAAACAAAAGAAATAATCAGATGGGACTACATCAAACTAAAAAGTTTTTGCACGGCAAAGGTAATCATCAACGAAATAAAAAGACAACCCTCAGAATGGGAAAACATATTCACCAATATGTGTGATAATTAAAATCCAAAATTTATACAGTACTTACAAAATTCAACACCAAAAAAATACAAACAACACAACTGTAAAATGGGCAAAGACCTGAATAGACATTTCTTCAAGTGAAATTAAGTGAAATTAAGCTATTTCACTTAGCTTAATATTCTCCAATTCCATCCATGTTATTGCAAAAGGTAGGAGTTCCATCTCTCTCTCTCTCTCTCTTTCCTTTTCTTTCTTTCTTAAATGCAGATTTATTTTACATACAGATGGCCAATAGACATACGAAAAGATGCTCAGCATCTCTAATCATCAGAAAAATGCAAATTAAAATAACAGTGAGATATCACCTCACACCTATGAGAATGGCTATCATCAATAAATCAACAAACAACAAGTGCTGGCGAGGACATGGAGAAAGGGGAACCCTTCTGCAATGCTGGTGGGAAGGCAGGTTGGTGTAGTCATTGTGGAAAGCAGTATGGAGATACCTCAAAAAATTAAAAATGGAGCTGCCTTTTGACACAGTGATCCCACTTCTGGGAATATATCCAAAGGAACCCAAAACACTAATTTGAAAGAACATAAGCACCTCTATGTTCACTGCAGCATTATTTACAATCGCCAAGATATGGAAGCAGCCCAATTGTCCATCAGTAGATGAGTGGATAAAACAATTATGGGATATTTATACAATGAAATAAACTACTCAGCCTTAAAAAAGAAAATCTTACCCTTTGCTACAGTATGGATGGACCTGCAAAACATCACACTAAGTGAAATAAGACAGTCAGAGAAAGACAAATTCCATATGATTTCACTCATATGTGGAATCTAATGAACAAACTGAATAAGCCAAATAGAGAGAGACTCATAGAGCAGGATGACAGCTGTTGGGGAGAGGTTAGGGGGCGGAGGGATTAAGCAAAAAGGAAAAAGGACTCATGGACACAGACAACAGTGTGATGATTGCTGGGGGTGGGGGGAGGGTACAAGGGGACTAAATGGTAATGGAAAAAAATACAATAAAGATTAAAAAAAATGAAGGCAGTGTCAGTTCATCACTAAATAGACAGTATTGACTTCTACTGAATACACCTGGCAAACAATAATTTAAGTTCACTCTATTACTAAAATAATAAAACTCCATGGTAAAATAGGAACGTAACTGTTAATTTATGACTCAATTATCTTCTGGGGTGTGTCACCAATGTGTATGTTATATCCTGGTGTGTTCACATCTGGGGTTGGGAAGAGGTGAAAGATAATGTAAAAGGGTTCATAAACAGGCAGTTCCCTGTTGACTACCTGCCTCAGGAAGCTCTCGGTATTTGCTATATATTTTAGAAATTATATGTAGAACACTGTGCTTGTGAGTATGCTACAGATAAAGTCGGCTCTGAAAGGAATAAGGCATTTATGAAACATACATAGTTATACAACACTCAGAGTGACAGTATCTCATTTTGAGATCGAAATGAGGTTAGAGCAAGGAAAGATTTAAAAGTTTGAAACCTTGCATCATAGACAGTTCGTGTCTGTTTTCATTTAAAAAGGAATAGAAGGGTCAATAATGGACGCTGACATTCTGATACTGTACTATGATGTACAGCAACAGTAATATCTGACCAAATATTTATTAAAAGGTATAAGGAATTTTCATTATGTTCATATTTTCTCTTAAATGAAAGTTTATTTAGCCTACTCTGAGATACAGAAGTGATGTCACTAATATCCACAGTTCAGAGCTAAACATTCATGGGGGAGCCACTGGAGACATTTCTTAATAGTCCAGTCCTCGGGCACACACAGATACCAGCAGCTGCCTTAATTCCATGTGTCCCTTAGTCCTCTTCACGAAGCGTACTCACTTTCATGGCAGTGAGCCCGTACATAACAATTCATTTCACCTGAACCAGTGTTTTCAAATATTTTCAGAGCTAGAGATCTTCTTATTTACAGGGATCTATGTGGAAGCTGAAACACTGAAGTCTTGCTGGAACACAGCCCTGCTCTAAGAACCAAATATTCTTTACCTAGAAAGGCATGGAACCTACAGTACACACTTGGACTCAAATTTAAAAACAATTCTTGACATTGATAATGAATTTTAAAATAACATACTAATGTCTAAAATATAGAATATAAAATTTAATTTATGAATATCATGGCACTTAGTATTAATTTATTTAGTTCAACAACTATTTATTATACACTTATTATAAACCAGGTTCTGTACTGAAAACTAGGTATGTACTGGTAACTTAAATAGACACAGTCCTTGTTTACAAGAAGCTTGAAGCTTAGCGGATGTTATATATCAAACTGAGATAAGTGTTATGACAGACAAGTTCAGGATAAAATGGAAAATCTGGAGTTTAATTTCTTCTTACAGTACTTCTTCACTAACTTCTATTACAATTCTAACAAAAAAAAAAATCTTTTCTTTTTTACCCCTCCCTTCCTGCTTTATTTCTTGGAAAAACAAAATATGTTCCAGTTTGACATGATATTGGAAACAGTGATCTAAAATCTGTGAAAGCATTTTTTAGGTCTAAGCACATTTATCATAAGATCTCATTGAAGAAAGAACCACCATTTTATCTGGTATTTTTCTAGTCTTTCTCTAAAAGTATAGAAATTAATGTTGAAATTAAAATTTTGAAGATCTATACAATACTATTCCCAGACTATTCCTCATATTAAGTGGATCCACAAATGAGCTGTCCAAAAGGCTTTCTGAAGTTCAGAATATTAAAAGAAAGAATTAAAATAGATTTTCCCCTTCTGTTCTGCAATTTTGAGAAAGGTAAGTAAGTCAAAAAGGAGAAACGAACCACATTTTTTGAGTACCTACTAGGTGTAAGGAGCTGCACTACAATGATTATAAATCTTTTTTCATTTACTCCTTATTACAATTCATTAAATTATGTTATATGGATTTCATTTTGCCTCACACGACACACAAATATTAACTCAAAATGAACCATAGTTCTAAATGCAACACCTAAAACTATCAAACTCTAGAAGAGAACATAAGAGAAAATCTTTGTAATTTTGATTTAGGCAAAGATTTCTTAAGTTATAAACTAAAAACATGATTTATAAAGGAGCTATTGATAAATTGGGCTTCATCAAAATTTATAACTTTTGCTCTTCAGACACTATTAAGAAAGTGAAAACAAGATACAAAATAGAAGAAAATATTTATAAATCATATCTTAAAAAGGGATTCATATACAAAGTAAAAAAAACAAACTCAACTCAATTAAAAAATCAGTGAAATATTTTAATAGGTTTTACATCAAAGATGATGTAAGAATGGCTAATAAGCACTTGAAAAGGTGCTCAAAATCATTAGTTATCAACAAAATAAAAATTAAAATCACACTGAGATATGACTACACATCCAGGAGAATGGTATTATCCAAAAGACTGACAATATCAGGTGATTGTGAGGATGTAGAGTAACTAAAACCTCATACATTACTGACAGGAATACAGAATGGTAAAGCAACTTTTGAAGGGTATGGCAGATTCCTATAAAACTAAACATCCTCCAACGTCTAACTCAGTAATCTCACTCCTAGATATTTACCCCAGAGAAATGAAAACACATGTCTATACAAGGCTGCAAAGCAAATTTTTCATAGCAGCATTACTCACAATAGCTCAAAACTGGAAATAATCCAATGTCCATCAAATGGTGAATGGATAAACAAATTGTTATATCCAGAAAATGAAATATTATTCAGATTAGGAGAAAAAAATACACAACATTCAACAAAGGACTTGTATCTAGAATACATAATGGATCCTTACAAGTCAGTAACCCAGCTCAACTTTTCCCCATCATGATTACTTTATCTGTGAACTTATTTTCAATAAACTTCACGGGATATTTTTCTTGTAAAATCTTTTAGATCAGTTCCTGATGGGGGGCTAAGGTAAGAAAAATCAATAATAAATAAAATAACACAAATGGGCTGGGATGGGACATGAATTCCCAAAGCTGAGGAGGCCCCACTGACAAGAGGTATCTCTTGGTCCATCTGGTCTCTGCCACTGTAATATAATGTCTCCATGGCTACCTGACTTGAAAACCTAGGAGCTTCCCAGGATCCCATGGCATAGAATATTTCTGAGAACTCTTCTCTCTCTCTTCTCTCTCTCTCCTCTCTCTTTCTCTGTCTCTCTCTTCCCCCCCACCCTCCTCCCTCCCGCCAACCAGGAATTGAACAAGTGACCTCTTACTATGTGGAACAAGGTCTAAGAATCTGAGCCACACTTTTACTCTGGGCTTTCGTTTAGCCTTTAGGCCAGGGCTAACATTTTTCTTAGCCTTTCAAACTACCTGGGTATTTTATTTTCCCTCTAGAACACTTAGGATTACTTTCACACCTATGCTTACACACCTTTGAATCCCCTATGGTGCCTAGCAGTGCTGAACACATAGATCAAAAGAGTATCACTGAATATTTCTAAACACAGGATGGATTTGGTTCATGTTGCCTGTCACCTTTGGGTTTAAGCTCTGCACTGAAAAGAGACGATGAAGTCCTGGAAATTAATGACATTGCCTGCCGATTCAATACGGTTATTTTTACTTTTTAGATAGAAGATCAGATGCTCTGTCTTTTAAAGAACATACTAGGAACCTATCTCCTGGGAATAAGTTCCCTAAACCAATCACCTTGAGATAATTACCAAAAGAAATACTTACAAAAGTAAGAGAAATATTGTCAAGAGAGGAAGGTATATATTTGGAGATAAACATAACTGACAGTGTGTCTTCGGGGCAACTAGTTAATCTCCTGCATGGGACATCAGGGGAACGACACACTTTTCTTCAGGGGAAAGACACACCAGTGCTAAATGGAAGTTGTCAATAAGGACAGCTACAGAACCATGGTCAGTAACGTGCATACAACGTATAAAAGAGAAAGAGAACCCTACCCAAACAAGGGCTTTAACAATTTATTAGTATGACCCAAGTTTTAATGCAAAAAACCACACAAGAATTACACAAAAGAGAATTAAATCCCAGGGCCTAACCTGAGACATGAAACCTACGAGACTAGTTAGGGCTTCAGAGAAGGACAAAGGTTCAGAGAATTGATGAATCAGGTGAAATCTGACCTTAGTTAGAAGCCCATGCCCAGCAACTACGGGTTTAATTTTCAAAGATACAACCAGAACCTACACCTCTGAAAGGCCCTGTGTTCTTTGATTATTTCTTAATAAACTCCTAGTAAAGAGAGTAATACTATTCCCCTTGGTGGGTACACTTTTTTCTATTTATGTACCTATCAATTACACTGTGTTTAAATACAGTCAATCCAATGTAAATTATGTTCATAAAGTACAGCAGTGTGTATTATAAATATTGCACTGCTTTATGTTATTTATTTTCTGAAGGTGTTTGAAATACAGGAGAATTTGAACAATTAAACTAATGTCTGATTTATCAGAGTTATGGACATACTAAGTGCTTAGAAAAATTGTGGCATATATAAGAATCATATATATTAAATCTAAGGAAATCTGATTACTTAAGTGTAAAATGACTAGGATTTGATCTGTCAAATTTATACACTTTATAAACATTAATAAAGGAACAAATGAGTTTGTTCTTATTTTTCTGTAAAATTTTTAGATACATTAATAAACTATAATTTGTCTTATTATGTCTAAGCTGAAGTTAAAGGCTTAGAGAATTTTTAATTGAATACTGATTAAAATAAAGTAACGACTGATACTCTTTCACATGTATAAAAGGCTTCCCAAGGTGAAGTAAGCATCAGAGGGAATTTGGTGAAGCTGTCACCTCAGAGGTTCTCAGGTTCATCCTCAGTCAAGAAAGAGAAGCTAGGGCACCACTCCTAAGCAGTTACATGCCATGTGGGCCATACCTCAAGAATCTTCAACCAACAAAGGCTCTGGAGCCTCCTCTGGAAAATTTCCATTGATTCTAGAAAAATCACGGCGGGGGCTCAGAGGGTATGGAGGGTGGTTAGGGACATTAGCGTGGGGCCAACATAACATGACGTGGGATGAGGCGTGACTTCCACCTGACTTGAAAATGCAGTGTGCCTCAAAACTAGGAGCCAAGAGGAATCTAAAAATGCTCCTCAGGATCCCACAGTAGAGACTGTTTCTGGAAACATTTTTCTTATTTTCTCAATCCCGCTCCACTCGGGTATTTTCTTTTGCCTCCAGAACATCCAGAGTCACCCCAAACCTACTAGCCAAGTGGAAACAATAAGCTGACAGTGAAATCTCACACATACAGCCCCCTGTTTTAATCTAATAAGTAGGAACAAAGTTCTAAGGACACATCTTCTAACCACATTTCATCAAGAACAGAAAAGACAGCATAAACTAGATGGAGAGGACAAAGGAAAAAAAAAAAGTTACACAGACTAAAGTTAATATCCTAAAAAAAAAAAAATGATATTGTGCCTACTGTGTGTCAGGAATTTATTTCATTTAGTCCTTAAAATAATCCTAGAAGGTGGCAATTAGTATTCCCTTCTTAGTGGAGAAGAAAAACTGAGGCATGAAAATTTAAGCAATTTGGTTAAAAAACCAAGAAAAAAATTAGCTCTAAGAACTTTAGTTTGTACTGTATAGCCCACAAAAACTAAACGCCATGACAACACATCCCCAGAATCTTGAAGAGTATAGTTCTCATGCTTCTTTCACATTTCAACAGAGGCTGAAAAATGCTGCAAGTCTTCATGGAAATTTCACAGTGATGGACTCTTGCTGTCAAATTTCTAAATGGTCCTGTTTCTCTTCTCACACTCACTGGTGAATGTTAAGTGTTTGCCCTAGAACTATCCAGATCCTGTTGCACCAACCTCCTTCCTCGAAATGAGCTCTAAGTTTGTACAAAAGGAATCAGTCATCACTCTAGTGTCAACACGGACATGCTCCAGGATGTCAGGTTTAGCAGAGGTTAAAAGCAGGTCCTGGAATCTCTGGGCTCGTTGAGTTGTCTCAGGTGGGCACTTTCATTTCCATCAAAATAGTAGAAGACAAAAAAAAATTCATCAGGGAGTGTGTGGCAATTTCATAGACTGACAGGCGGAGGCGTGTGGCAATACATCTTTTATTACTGCCCTTGAAAGCTACAGATTGCATGCTGAGTTTAACTGGACTGATACACATATTCTGCAGGTGTATTGTTGAGAGGAAAATTTTTGGCCATTTTTCTTGCTATCACAGAAATAAAGTACCTAGGTATGAAAATAAATTTCCTGGTAGTCCAAAGAATGTTTCTCCCTATAGCTTCAAATACTTTCTCTGGTCACATAACCCTAAAATAGGCATTTTAATGCTTGCCAAACTTGTTTTAAAACATGGATAGGCCAGCCTGCACTAAAAGTTCTCTTCTATGGGTTTATAAAGTGATTTGTAATCAGTGATTCTATAAATAAGGGAATGTAACTTTCTTTACTAAAGCATTAGGCTTCATAAGGGAAGATATTCATGACAAAGATAAACAGTTTGGGATGATTAAACTTGATATTCTAAATTTGATTTTCATAGTTAAAAAACTTAAATTGTGCTAGTTACCAAGCACTTGCAGATTAGAGAAGCTCATTTCCTCAATATTCCTCAGCAGCCCTAATACTGACTTCACATGCATTTGAGGAAAGAACCTCCCCAGCAGCACTCATACCTGATAGCACATTGTGTGGTTTAGAGAGTTTTCAAACAGAAGGGAAAAAAAACATTTTCTATCACCACCTTCAGATGTCATGGGTGTATCATCTAACGAAAACAAGATTTCTCTGAGGAATGTGAAATGCATTTAGTGTTTCCACGAAATAATTATTCTGCTACAATCTGCAAGATACTGAAACAGAAACAGACCTGATTACATTTTTCTTACTGCGTGATGAAACTGCATATTAGGGCACCAGGCAGGGCCCCCATCTCCCATAAGACAGTTCTGTGTAGATGAATATAAAAAATGATGATGCAAATATATTTACATTATATCACAGGGGAATACATATAATTTACATGTAAGTATATTTATAACATACTTAATTATACTCATCCAATATGTCTTAAAATGTAACATCAAATCCCCCTATCTCAAACCAAAGTCTAGGTAACATACATCAAAAGCATTTAATCATGTAGCTTTTAGTAATTTCAGTGAGAAACACAGACCCCAATCAACCTTTGATAATCCTTTGCATTTTAAAAGCTTGCCTTAAGATACCATGACTTCACCTTGTGGGAAGATAGATGATGACCAGGACACAGTACATGGCTAATGGGCTGAATCTACTGACTGCCACAAACCAACCAAAACAATGTGGTCAGTGTTGTATGGAAAAGTAAATTACACTTTCCCACAGAGTCAGAGCTTCTGTCACCACCAAAGAGTCTTATAAATACCTCAGGAGAATATATTTGTGATGGTTAAGTTTATATGTCAACTTGAATACTGTTTTAGTCAAACATTATTCTGGGTGAGTCAGTTGACAATGTTTTGGATCAGTTTAATATTTGAATTGATAGAATGAGTAAAGCAGATTACCTTCCCTAATGTGAGCGGACTCATCCAATGAATTGAAGGCCTGAGTAGAACAAAAAGGGTAACCTCCCCCTCCCCCCAAAAGGGAATTCTTCCTGCCTGAGTGCCTTTGAACTGGGGCTCAGCTTTTTCCTGCCTTTGGACCCTAAAGACATGGGCTCTTCCTGGGTCTCAAGCCTGCCTGCCTTCTGAAGGGGTGTCCAACGTTTTTGCATCTCTAAGCCACACTGGAAGAAGAGGAGTTGTATTGGGCCACACGTTAAATACATTACAACATGTAATCTCTCTCTCTCTCTCTCACACACACACACACACACACACACACACACACACACAAATCTCTTAACGTTTTAAGTAAATTTATGATTTTGTGTTGGACCGCATTCATAGCTGTCCTGAGCCACCCGTGGGCCGCAGTTGGACACCCCTCAGAACTACACCACGAACTCTATTGGTTCTCAGCTCTACAGACTCAGATTGGAACAGTATCACTGCCTTGCCAAATGCAGGTCTTTGGACGTCTCAGTCTCCATGAGCCAATAAATCACACACACATACAATATATTTATTATATTAAATACATTAAACACACTCTATTGGTTTGTTTTTTAGAGAATTCTGACTGATACAATATTATAACGAAAAAAATTTTCCTTATAGAACTTCCAGAGATGTCATGGGGACGTCTAATTCAGCACCAAGATAACAAAGAGCAAGAAGCTGCAAAAGCCAACAAATGGTGATACTATTAGAAAGTATGGAAAACACGACATGATTGAAACATTCCTACTTGGTGTAAGAGGCCTGAAACAAGTACCCCAAAATGTCAGAGATGGGATGGGGTGGGAGAGAGTACACAAGGGAGGGGGGCCCCAAAATATCTGGAATTTATTTATTAAAAATTGTGTATTTATTCTTGCATGTTTAAACTTCAGTCACCTTCAAAGTACTCTTCATTTGATGCAATACATCTATTGAGATTTTTTACCACTGCTCAAAACAGTTTTTAAACTCATCGATTTTGATGTCTTTTAGTGCTTCTGCCATTTTTTGTTTCACCTCTTCAACATCGGCAAAATATTTCCCTTTGAGGACTTTTTTCATCCAGGGAAACAAAAAGAAGTGGCTCGGGGCACGATATGGTGGATAGGGAGAATGGGGCACAGGGGTCATGCTGTTTTTCATCAAAAATTGCTGAACACTCAGTGTGGTGTGGGTAGGTACATTCATCAATCACCCATCATGAAATGGGCAAATGCGTTGAAAGAGTCTTCCAAAAACTTCACTGAAGCCAAATGCAGCCTCTCACAACAATGCCCGCCGGTGCACTGATACAGATGGGTTCCTAGAATAGTCACCTAATGGGGGAAGCCTGTACTACAAGAGCTGCCCTCCAGAAGATAATTCCGGTTTTTTATGGGTCCCCCCCCCGGATGAAACAAAGAAGACCCGCTCGCAGATGAAATTACCATTCACACTAATTCAGGTAGGTCCCCCCCCCACCCCACCAATCTATGCCCCTCCTGCTATTGCATTTGCTTCTGCTCCCTCCAAGGGTAGGGCTATGACCACACACACACACACACACACACACACACACACACACACACACACACACAGAGCCCCTCAAACCTTTACTAAATATACTAAGTAATGCACATCAGGCTATAAAGAATTTTGCTTTGTTGATCTCAATGCCATGGTGCTTCTGAACAATCTTATAAATTTTAGAGCCAGTATTATTCTCACAACACCCACACATACTTAAATCCAAACTTATTTTGGTTCACAAAGAGTAGGAACAGAAGGTGTCAAAGAAAAGACTTTCGGAATTTCAAAAAACTTCCAGGATCACATTTACTTGTGTACAATGTACTTTTCCAATATACAAGTTAAAAACATTCCAGGAAAGCTTAAAACTGCTGGGTGTGTTGAGGCTGGTGAAGTGAGGGAGAATTTAGGATTCATTAAATTCTAGCATGGGAACAGTCCTATTTACTCAGGTTTGGGGATTAGTGCTCAGAAGTCTTTTATCACACCCCCGCCAGGTTCCCCACCCAAGTTTTCTCTCCTTGTCTGGCTCAGCATGAACAAAAGATGCTTGATTCTGAAATTAGCATGTAGCCTAGGCAAGGGTGGTTAAAGCTAAGGGCCTTAGTCTCATGTATATTTCCAGGTCTTTCGTGACCTTGCAAAACCATTCTCCTCCTGCTTTCAACGTCCTTTCTTCCTAAGGGGCTGAGAACGGATGTTTTAAAGCCAGACTCTAGGATTGAATACTCTTTCTGAGACTTATTAGCTATGTGTGATCTTGGGAAAGTTATTTACCTCTTTGTGCTTCAGTTTCCTTAGAAGTAAAATGTGAAAAATAGTGCCTAGCATGTAAGATTGTGAGGGAGAAATAAGTTCATGCACATCAGGTTCTGGAAGCAGCGCTGGCATGAGGTACATGTAAGCGTCGGCCTGACTAACCCTGTAGAGGCTCTTACTCATTCTTCTGGACCCAACAGGTAGTAAGTTCCATCTGGTTCATTCATAGCATTGATCACACTTACAGAAAGTTCCCATTTACCAGTCTGCCTGCTCCCTGGACTGAGCAGGAATCACACCTTCTTTCTCATTGTTTTTGCTAGTACCCAGTGTGATGCTTGGCACACAGGTACTCAGTGACTGTGGACTGAGCACTTAAAGGGACAACCTATTCTGTCCTGGCTGGTGTGGCTCAGTGGATTGAGTGCCAGCCTGTGAACCAAAACTCGCTGGTTCGATTCTCAGTCGGGGCACATGCCTGGATTGCAGGCCAGGTCCCCAGTGGGGGAAACTTGAGAAGAAACCACACATTGATGTTTCTCTCCCTCTCTTTCTCCCTCCTTTCCCTTTTCTCTAAAAATAAATAAATAAAATCTTTTTTTTTTTTTTTTAAAGGGGGATGACCTGTTCTAACAGGGAAAGCAAGCATGTTTCCTAAGGCTTTTTGGTTATAAATGGCAATGCAGCAAAGTGAAGCTCCAATTAGAATTTTGCAAAGAAGCAAAAAGCACTCTTCTGGTGTATGATCAAATCCTGGGATGGCTAATTTGCCTAAATTCATTTGTTTTAAAATCTTTCAAACAAGGTCATTTTGTTTAAAAACCTGTGTCTCTTAACAGCACAGAGAAGAAAGCATAACAAAGCTCACTAAATCAATGTTTCTTTGGCCCCAGGCGACCGTTCTAGAATTATTTATGGGCAATCTCCTATGGTCACATTTAATTATTAACTGTATATAACACATAATTATTACTATTAAGGAGTCATTAAGGAATGTCTAAGTACCAAGAGCAACACATCAAGAGACGTAGAACAAGGCAGAAGTTACTTCTCTTAAATACATAAGGGATAATAAGATGACAACCAAACTAATCCCGATCCCAATTCTTTGATTGACCTCAGTTTCAAAATGCCTTCTGTGGAAAGTATTCTTGTGAAACATCCTGCTAAAAACAAGCTCCTGGGACTCATTCCCTAGTTCCTCTGAATAATTCCCAAGGGTTCCCTGGGGGGAACAGAGGAAGGAGGAGACAGACAGGTAGACAAGGGACACACATGTGCTCCATTCCAGACCACAGTTAAGAAACAGTAAAAGTCACAGCCTGTTTTCTGTGTGATTTTGGTTACTCCCATATGAAACACCCACAGTTGTTTCTATTAGATCACAGACGTCACTGTCAGGTCAGATTAACAAAAGCCATATTCTTCAACTAAGCATAAAGGAAAAGAATAGAGGAATTCATACATGCTAACTGTAACAAAAAAGAATAGGCTAATTTGCATTGTATGTCCCTGGCCATACACATTTCTCATCTAATTAAAAGAATTTGGGAAGATGAGTCTAAGTTTACTTAGCTTCTATTTACAATGATAAAGGCTAAGGAACCTAAGAGAAAACACTATTTCTTCACGGTGGGAAAAGAGCACACATGAATGAAATAGTATGTAAAATGAGTTACTCCAAAAGCTAGAAGACAGATTCCTGAAAGGTCCAGCTGCTTTAGGTACCTAAAAAGTAAACTGGGAAACAGGCACCCCAGGAACTTACCACAATATCCTCAGGGAATGTGTCTCTGCTAAAGGAGCCGTCATCAAACATGACCTCATAAAAGGTCTGTGATGTAATGGCGATCACTCTGCAGCTGTAATACCGAGTGTTCCGATGCTTCGTGATGACAGTCTGCCCCACAGAGATGCCCTTCTCGCCAGCCTTGAACTTCTAAAGATGGGCAGAAAAAGAAGAGAGAAAAAAAGGGAAGAGAAGAGGAAAGGACAGAAAATAAAAGAAATATTTATTTAGAAAGCAATCACTGATTTGGTAATGATATAGTCTTTTAAATTTTTTAACTTTTTATTGGGGAATACTTTCAGAGTTAAAAGTTGCAAGAATATGAATGGTACAGAAACAGCCATATGCTCTTTTACCCTTTACCCAGATTCAGCTATTATTATCTATTGCTATTAACATTTTACCATTTCCTTTTATGCATGTTATGCCTCTATTTTATGGATTTAAGTATATATAAAATATAAATATAAGCTCCTTGCCACCAACCATTTGAGCTTTACTGGGCTTTTATTCCTAAATACATCAGGGTGTGTTTTCTAAAAGGGGTTTTCCTTTACATAACCATAGTTAAATAACAGTTGCAGTTACTAACTTTAGTACTTTTAACATTGACATGATCCTCTACAATGCATATTCCAATTCTGTCAATTGAGCCGATAATGACCTTTAGGGTACCCTCTGTACTCTAGTCCTCCACTCTCAAGTACAGGATCCAGCCTAGGGTCAGGTACTACATTTAAATGCCACATCTCTTTAGGTTCTTTTAATCTAGAACATTTCTACAATCTTTATTTGTCTTTTATGATTGTGATTCTTTTGAAATACAATTCTCCCTCCCCTGCTCTTTGAATAGAACATTTGCTTGATGTTTCCTTGTGATTAAATCCAGATTGCACATTCTAGGCCAGAGCACCACATAGGTGATGCTGTGTTCTCAGGATATCTCATCTGGAGGCACATGATATTTGTCTGCCTCTGAATGGTGATGTGAATTTTGACCCTGGTCAAAATATAGTCCAATTTCTCCACTTTATAATTACCCTTTTTCTTTTACAACTGATAAGCAATCTGTGGAAATAAACTTTAACACCATTCAAAAATCCTATTCCTACACACTTCTGCTTGGACTTAGCATCTGTTGATGAGTCTTGCCTGATCCAACCTTTACTATGATGGGGATGGTATGCTGCTTTTTCTTGCTCCAGCATTCCCTCCCTCTGCATTTACTAATTGGCACTTGTCATTATGTAAGCAAGAGGTATCTACTCTTCCCACATCCATCCATCCATCCATCAATCATCAGTATGAACTTAATAATTCCTCCTCCACAACTCGTTATAATTAATACATACTTATTTGGTGCTCAGATTGCCCTAGATATGGCCAATAGACAAAGCCTCTTCAAACTGTTTCCTGTGCTCTTTAGACATCTTTTTTTTTTTTAAAGCAGTTTCTTACTTCCTGGCCTAACAAGATATTGGAGACAGCTGCAGCAAAATGTTTGCGGGAAAGTTTAAATTAGGCCAACAGTGAGGCTCTGGGAGTCCACTCTTCCCCAAAAAGCAGTGACAGCGCATGAAGACCATCCATGGATGGCGGTCATGACAGGAGGGTCGGTTGCATTTCTAGAGCGTCACTGTGCCTCCCAGTACTGTCTGCCTGCCAAATCCAAGCACGGTCCCAGGCCAGTGTCCCTGGCTGCGTGTACTTGAATCCACCGTGCAGCAAGAACTGACTGGATTACAGATCACCACAGGGTGATCCGCGGGTCTATACAGCCCAGAAGCTTGTTATTCGTGTCAGGTAACCCCGCGTTAGTCTTTACTGTTTATGCAAATGGGAAAGGACTAGCTGCCCCCTGGGCACCCACAGTAATGAAAATGAGATTCTTATGCAAATAAATTAAGTAAAAAAATGAATCAACCTAAAAGAAAACAACGAAGAGGTACAATTGGCATGTGGATGTAGCAAAAATCAAGAAGACTGCCCTAGAGTGACTGAGGTTTGGAAACCACAGCTCAGGTGGCGGGAGCCTCGGTGTTTTGAAACAGAGCAGTGGTGCAATTGAACTTCAGCTGCATGAACGTGCTATCAACCAACATGGAAACAGCAGGTTTGGTCGGGTCAGACTCTTCGTGCCTTGCCAGGACCCAGCTTCTCCAGCTCCAGGCAGATCAGCTTGCAGAGCCTTCCAACTCAGCCGACCTTGAGCCCTTGCTTGACTCACTGACCGGGTATCAATAGGAGTACCCAGTAGTGATAAGTCCCCACACCAAGATGCAGACTCATCCAGTGGACCCGCCTTGTGCCTCAAGCAGTCATTCACGGTGACCAAGACATGGAGACAATGAAAATACTCTTTGATAGAGGACTGGATAAAGAAGATGTGGTATATATATACAAAGAGGAACCCCCCCCTTTCTAAAAAAACCTCCAGAATTTATTTATAAAAAATTGTGTACTGATTCTTACATGTTAAAAAAAAGAAGATGTTGGCATTTCCCTGGGGAATGTGGTTTGTTTTAGAGGAAGGTGCTATTAGAGACTAACATAGAGGTGCTTAGGTGTCCTTATCAGTAATTACTACAGGGGCATCTTTGCTTCTTCACCCTTTGAAAAGACACAGTAAGGAAATATATGCATGCACAGAGACATATGCATAAATACATATGTATACATGTTAGAGATCTTAACTTCACAGTGAAATCCCTATTCATCTCCACAGAGTTCTTTCTCACCTTCCCCCATCTGTATTTGTATGTTCCTTGTTTCTCAGTGAGAATGTTGGCTTCAAGAACATTAACCTATTCACTCATTTGGTCAATCTTAAAAATACACCCAGCCACTTCGTGAAGACATGTAGGCAAGCTGAACCAATAGTTTTAAACTATAAAATATAAAAGTAACCCATAAGACAGGTCATTTCATTTTTAAATTAAACATTAAGGATAAAGTTCCATTATCAAATTGTACTGATAACAGCTGGATAGTCATGATGGGCCACAGTGCTTCCCTAAGAACAGCCATGAGTTGTAGACTCCACTCATTTTTTTTTATTTGTTTCCACACCTCTTTTCCCACATATGTCCATAGCCTCCTGGAACAGCATGGCTAGGTCTCAAGGTATATGCACCATACTATGAAAGCAGACAACCCTGGGGTTAGGCTTTTTTTCAAAAATGCTTGTCAGGGCTCTTGGCTCATAGTAAATACTCCAAAAACATTAGTTTGTTGTATTTTGGGGGTTTTGTATTTTTTTGTTTTTCAGGATAGAGCTTCTCCCCCTTCAGGAACTCCTACAACCCCATTCCTGCCCGACAGAGTCAGCAGTCAACATCTTATGCAGAAGTCTGTTCTCAAGCACTGGGTCCCTTTTACTCCCCGACTGCAAGTCTCACTCATTGGCCTGAATCACTGGATGCCACAAGCTCTGGCCCACTAGAAAGGCACTGCATCAAGTACCTTGGGAGGTCCAGGCCCTTTGATAAGTGGGCCCTTGAAGGCATATGCTCACAGTCCCTAAGACTCTGACATGTCACCTATACCTACAGAAAAAGCCAAAATTCATTAAATCCCAGTATTTTCCACCAGAAGTACTTAGAATGTTACCAGCTTATAGTGTTGTCATTCAGAATCTCAGTTCTAATAGAGGCCTTATGTCTTTTTTTCCCCCCTGAATTTCAAAAACAGCTTATAGGGGACAAATAAAGTGCTATGTTTGATCTTTTCCTTCTAGAAACTAAAGAACACATGCCCAACCGAGTAAGTCATTAATTCACTAATTCCTTTAACGGTCATTTGTGGCTAGCCGGTGGTAACAAGTACTTCCCTGGTTTGGGGAACTCAAATATACGAAAACCACCAAAACTTGATTCTTTTTCTCCAGTACAGGCTCAAAACAGGATGTGCCATGAAGTCATCTTATAGGTGGAATGACAGAAGACTAATGGGACACATTCTAGCATGCCCTCTATGGCATGCCTGCATATTCATGGGCAGAACTGGGGAGGATGGACATGAAGCACAGAGTGGTGAGCATAAGCAAAGGCCTAGAGGCCAGAAACAGACGGTTCTGTTCTAGGGGCTGCAGGAGGTCCTGCTGCTGTGTGGGATGGGAGGGGAGGGTGTGGAAAGAAGGACAGGTCTTATGTCATCCTAAGGAATCTGGACATCCTTAAGGAAGCCACTGAGAGGTGTGCAGAAGATAAATGAGCCATGTCTGTATGGCTACAGGTGGAGAAGGGGCTCGTGGAGCTTACTTCAATGGTCCAGGTAGGAGATGAGGGCCTGGAGTAGTGAGGAAGGAAGGACAGAGATGCTCATGATTTGGACAAGGGACAACTCCCAACAAACATGTTCCTAAGGGACTGCTACTTATAGAGTGAGTTTGGCCACCTGGTTTCTCATATGCCTAACAAAAACAAAAGGATATTTTCCTGCTTGAAGTCATTCCCCAGTGACAACTGTATTGTTTGGGAAAATCTTCTGTGCCCTTCAGTGCAGTTAGGTGTGTAAACATTTTACCAGAGGATACAGTAGGAGGCCTATAGTGTTTAGAAGTACAAATATTGCACTTCACTATGATATTAGTTCCTTCATGGCTGTTATTAAAACTGGATTTACCATCTTAAGGAGACAGGGTGGTTTGGATTTGAATTCTAAGCTCTGCTTCTTACTAGCTAGGTGATCTTGGAAATGTTACCTAATATTTATCAGCCTCAGTTTGCTCATCTGCAGAAAGGATACTTACAAGAGAGGTCTGCTGTAAATCAGGATGAACCACATAAAATACCTAGACTCATGGGCAGTTGGTTCTCAGCAAATGTCAACTGGCTTCCTTTTAGGAAATGAAGAACTACCAGAGACCCAGTTAACACTCTTCCCTCCTGTACTTAGTAATTGTCATGTCTGACTGTGCAGCTCCCTGATTTCACATGACAAGGCTCAACCCAGTCACAAATCATCACTGTTCGGCTCTTTCCCTCATCCACTCCTAACTCTAACTCTTGTCATAGCAAATACTCATAGCTACAGCCCTTAGGAAGAAAGGCATAAGGTAGTCTCCTCCCCTACTGCCGAGGCTTCCAAAGCCTTTGTTTATAACTCCCTTAAAGGCATGGCTTAATGTCACTTTCACAGACTTCCTATGACAGGGCAAATCCACAGGACAGCACCAAGATATATTTGTCTTTTTATCCATGCCATCTAGCAGGGTATGTACAACACTACTGCTGAAGAATGAATGAATGAATGATGAATCGATAAACAAAAAAGAACAAATGAATGAACGATGAGGATGGGTACAAACACATTTTTAAAATGGGAGAAACTTTAATGCATTCAGTTTAGAAAATGGCAAAGAAAAACAAAAGGGAGTTTCAGGAAACTGTTTCCCTTTCCTGGGGTTGGGAGGCATGTACATCGGTAGGAGAAGGGAATAAAGAAGGTTTATGGTTAAATTCACAAGGTGTGAAAAGTGGAAGCAGCCAATAAGGGGGAAAAAAAAGTGATACAGACTTGACAGAGAAAAGGTTGACTTCAGACCACAACCATTTTCTTCCTGATTGGGACATGAAATTTATGCAAATTGACTGACTGGAGAGATGGCCAGCACCAAAATTAAATATACAGCCTTCATCTATATAAACATTTTCATAAGCTTCAAGCATGACCGTCTCATGGGAAATACTAAAAGGAAAAAAAAAAAACAGATTTTTTCCATAATGCTATTTTGATAGGATTTCTGAATTATTTTTTGCAAGAATAAACTTATTGGTAAGCATACCCCATAACTGATTATAAATCCTCAAAAATATTTCCTGTCAGAACAGCCTAAGAATCTATTGATGTTAAGAATGTCATTTCTGATCACAGAAGACAGATGTTATACAAGGGAGCTCCATCAAATTAAAGAAATGGCTATGGTATTTTGAAGATTAGTGTTCCGGCTAAGGTTGTGAAAGTCAAATTTTATTTAACATGCACTAAGCAGAAATGAAGGGTTGTTGTTGTTGTTGTTGTTTTTAATACAACTTCTTTTAAAGAAAAGCTAAAATCAGTTTGAGATGCTAGATATGTGGGAACAAAATGTTAAGAGAATGTTCTGGAAATTCCACAAAAGCAGCAAAAAGTTCCTGAGAAACAGTAACACATCTAGAGTTTCCAACACATGTCCATATACATGAGAATTAAATTATCCCCAATAAATTTGTGAGACAGTTATTTTCATTAAATAGATGAAGTAACTGAGGTACAAAATCAAGTGACTTTTCCAAGGTCTCAGAGTTGGTGAGGGGCTGAAGGGGACACGGAAACAGGTGTTCTCCCATCAAAAGTGCCCCAGCATCATCAGCTAAGAGAATAAACGTGGAAAGAAATCAGAGGAGAAATAAAACCAACCAGGAAATGATGCTGGTAAGAATTCAAGCAGTTGCCAAAAAAACTTATATTTTCTTTTTAAACTATGATTTATTGGATAACTACTTCCTCTGTTCTACATACCTTTTGAGAAAATTCTCACATGAAAATTCATTTAATTTCCCCCAGCAAATCACTGCATTGAAATAACAACTGGTGTTTGGGGCCTATCTAGTGATGAAAAACACAGAAATAATTACATTTGCTCTCCATTTTCAGACATGCACACACATGGCATGCACACACACTGCAGTAAATTGCAAAAATGCCCACTAATCTTCATTACTCCCTGTTTCCACATCCTTTGCAATTTGATCTTACAGCCCCGCCATCAAGAACTGAAGTCTATTTCCCCACCCTTTGAATCTGAGTTAGACTTCCAGTTTAATCTCCTTTGGCCAAAAGAATACAGCAAAAGTAAGAGTATGCCAATTCAAGGCCTTTTGTTTAAGAGGCTTGTACACTTCTGCTGTCTCTTCAGGGACCCTAAATTCTGTCATGTGAACAAACTCAAGTTACTCTGCTGACATGTGAGACTACACTGATCAGAGCTGAGGCCCAAGATATATAAGAGAATCCAGCCAAGAGAAGGGGAGCTCTTCTGCAACTGACCACAGATGAATGAGGCAACAGGCTTGGAACAGCAGAACCACCCAGCTGAGCCCAGCCTAACTGATGACCAACAGAATCACCAGCTAAAAAGGTGTCATTGTTTTAGGCCATTAAGTGCTGTGGTGGTTTGTCACACATGCAGATGATATACAAAATGAACTAGGAAAAAATATATTATTAAACTGTCAACAATGTATAACTCTAGGCAATGGAATTGTATTTATTTGCTTCCTTATGTATTTGTCTGTACTTTCCATTACGTATTTCTCTAACAATCGTTAAAAACACTAAATGTAATAAAAATACAACAGTCCTCACAAGTTTCTAATTCTAGTAACACCTAATCCACAGTTAGACCAACTTACCGAAGAAGCCAAAAAAGCTGAAGCCAAATTACTTAGTAAGAAAACACCATCTTCAACATTTATCTTTCAGTTCACTAAATATAAGAAGGACTTGAGATAATGAACACTTGTAAAGTGGAATGATAAACAAATCTGATTACAAAATTTCATCTAACTTATATCTCACATTGAGGCCAAATATGATGTAACCAAAAAAGACACTTCTATTTTGTTCTTAATAATCACTACTCATTCCTAAGACATGTTGTTTCAGTCAAATGAAGATTTTATTCTCAGGTTTGGGGCTGTATTCATTTAAAAAAATAAAGACCCTCACGAAGTCTTTTAAGAATCATTACTATATCTGTTCTTCCCATCAAACTAAGCTACATCTAAAGGCCAACACCAATAATAAAATCCAGTTGTTTAGATGTGAAAAGGTCTTCTCTCCACTGATACCATGTTGCCTTCAATCAGGGTGGGCTTTGAAATTAAATAGGCCCGTATTACAAAGCTCTCTAACTTTCCAAAGACTCTAACCAATGTTGAAATATATTGCAACACTTCAGAGAAAAGATGTCTAATCCTCAATGATTATAACCTGAATAGGGAAAAAAGATGTCCCTAAAATGTGCACTGGTTCATCAAAGGCACACCAATACCCAACAGTTTGACTCCAAAATATTTAAAGCCAGTGCTGATAAAATAAGATGAAAAAATAATCATTCCTTACTTGACAAGTACTCTACAACAGCAAACTCTGAATCAGAGTGAAGAACCAACCGGCAAACAAGGCACAGAGGGAAAGCAATGCAAGGATGGGACGTGGAGTGAAAAAGCGGCCTTTAAATAAGCAGTTACTGAGTGCTTATTACAAGTAAGCCACATTGCTAGGAGCTAAGGGTTAAAATAATATGAGAGCATCCCTCATCTTAAAGAGCTCACAAGCAGAAGGGAAACAGACATGGCTATAGGTATTAAGAGCACCCAGGTACGGGCAGAAAGAGGCCCTCCAGAGATGGCTTCACCACAGGGAACATCTGAACCAGGCCTGAAAGAGCTAGGATGCCCATATGCACACACATCAGGAAGGCCATTTGAGAGTAGAGTGTTTGGTGCTGAGAACCCCTTTGGTTACTTTGTAAGCCTGTGAACCCCTATTCAGATTGATGTTTGCAAATCCGTAAGATCATACAATATTTCAAAAGAAACAAATTATATTAAAATAATATTGAAAAAATAATTTGTGTTATAATATCTATGTTCCTGTAATAATGTATTAAATACTAATATCTACTGACAATGGTAATATGGTTACTACTGCGGGCAGTTACAAAACTGCTATTGCCATCACTGCCTATATGCAAAGCTGACAGGATTGTTCGATTCTAGCAGAGTTTAGTGAAAGAAACTGTAATTCTTTTCCATTCCCCTGCCAGACAAATTTTTCTTGATACTTACCTATAAAAAAGACTTTTATCATCTGGACTATTTAGAAGGACTGCAGTCAACCTTTTAACAACAACCTTATAAAATTCACAATGTTACCTATATCATGGTGTTTGTATGCACTGTCCATAAAGGGACATAATGCAATGAAACTCACAGAAGACCCCTTTGTGACAGGTTAATTCATATAAGCTAAACTTTGTAATTTTGGGGTGACCTAAACTGACATAGGAATCTAACAAATACTGAGAATGGAATATGCGCTGTATTCTCAAATATCATTTCTCCCCAATGATTTTCTGGCAGAGAAGAGAGCAGTTAGTTCAAATATGACCTCTAAAGAGAGGGCCCAGAGGAAAAGTCCTGTGTGGTAGAAGGAATGAAGATTCCTATGCTTCGGCAAATATATCTTTTCTCATCTAAGACCTGGCAAGGCTGATCTGTGTTCACACCTTGAAGGAGGGTCACCCAACATCTGACAAGAGGTGCCATGGGCAGAGATGTCATCTAGGGAAAATTCATGACTAGGTTATCCATATATATGTTATTAAAGGGTATAAATCCAAATAAAATAGTGTATACAGAGGCTCACAGAGCAAGCAAGGCAAGAGAGCTGAAGAAATGAAGCCAAATAACTTACCCAATGAACAGACAAAAAAAAAGCACATTTCCATTTATATCCCATGACCCCTTCGCCTTCTCCACTTTATTATTTCTCCCTAATTTGTGCAAATTAAAAACCTATGGGATATTATTATTGCAGTTTTTCAAGTATCTATACTACAAGAATTCCTAGAGGGCTTTGAGTAAATAAATTAATACAAACTCTTCTTTTACCAAACTAATGCAGAAGTCATTCATCTAAACCTGCCCTGTAATAATGAAAGCTTTCTTCATAAAATTACCAGAGCTAGGTAAAAATCTACCCAGAAAAACCTAAAGCCCTGGGGCTTCATGAAGAAATAATTGCTCTCACTGAAAAATGTACATGCAGA
Organism: Pteronotus mesoamericanus; assembly: GCF_021234165.1. Taxonomy (NCBI): domain Eukaryota; kingdom Metazoa; phylum Chordata; class Mammalia; order Chiroptera; family Mormoopidae; genus Pteronotus; species Pteronotus mesoamericanus. The sequence continues at coordinate 22,988,172 of NW_026555245.1, read as the reverse complement.
CTCATAAAAATGTCACAAGTATTTAATTTTCTGCATGTCTGTTTGTTCACGTATACTAGTATTCCTCATGGGTTTTTAAGTACAAACAGTGGGAAATAGTGGTAAGCTGTTTCCCAGCAGATTCAAGCTCTTACTCACTTTAACATCTGTAGGTGCGTAACTAATAAGCTGCAGAAGATACTGAGGAAGAAAGAAAACAATTAATTTTTCTCCATCTGAGTCATAAGCTCACCTCAGAGGAAGTGGTCCTATTTGGGAGGTAAGTGAAAAGAACTGGAATGGGAGAACCATCTTTAGATGCTTCACTGTGTTAATGGAGGAAACTCTCAACAGGTAAGCACCTCCTGCTTCCTATTCTGAAGGGTAAGCAACTTACTGCATAAAAAGCAGGGAGTAAAGCCCCCATCAGTTAGACTGGTGGGGCTGGAAAGACATGGCGGCACCCTACTGCTAGGATGGAACCTGACGTGGGCTCTCCCTAAGTCCTGTTCAAGTTCATGGGTTGTTAGAGAACAGGTGAGTCCCTGGATGCCTGCTCTCAGAAGCTCTGCCTTAGTTTTTATATTTCAGGAACTTGTCAGGCTTCTTGTGTTGCAACAGTAAAATTTGGGGATAACTACAGCTTCAACAAAATCCCATTCATACTAGGTTATGTGCATGTGTAGAAATTAACAAATTGATTCTAAAATTTATGTGAAAATGCAAAAGCCCTAAAATACTCGAAGCAATCTTGAAAAAAATGTGGAAGAAATTACAATTTGGAGGAAATGAGGAGGAAAAGCACTTGTTCAATTATAAGATAATACAACAATTTTGTTTCATTATCTTGGATGAGACATTTTCAATAGAAGCAAGGGGCATAGGGTATTACTGTAAGGTGCTGTTGCCAATAATGATTTTTGAATCTCAATTACAGTTTGTGAATGTAATAAAAATAGCTAAAATATATGCAAACATTTTTAAGGAAGGAAACCCAAAGCAAAACAGACTAATTAAAGGTTTAACAGTTTTTTCTGTGCCATCAAGAAGGGAGCCCAAGTAAATAATTAAATTATGTAAACTAATCCAAGCCTTAGTCTCAAGTCAGAAAAATGACTGCCAAAACAGCACAGTCTAAATGAAAGGCTATGTGCTCTGGGTCCAATGACTTGGAAATTCTGTAACTGTTAAATAAAGATTGTTGAACTTCTCTGAAGTGCCATTTTATCATCTATAACACAAATACGACCACACAAGGTTACTGTGAGGCCCAAATGAGATAATGTGCTGTGTGTATAAAAATGCACAGTAAACTAAAGGCACTATAAAAATATTAGCTATAATTATTATTTTTATTTATCTTATCTACTTCTACCAACCAAGGAAGACGGTCACCTTCAACAGGAGAGAAAATCAGGGTGGAACATGCCATTTGTGGTTCTCTAAGGACATACTAATTTATATGATCATGAGAGAGAGAAAGATTGAGATTGGGCAAGCCCAAGCTTTCTAGGTATTTTTAAAAATTTCTGAAGAAATAGCCAAAGGAATAGTGGAAGAGAAGTCAGCTAAAAGCTTTCCACTGCTCGTCACAGCAGCAGCAGGAGTAGTGCAGCTTCTGCCTAGCTAGCTCATCGTGTTAACTAAAGGGGATACAGCCACAGTGTCTTTAAGGTCCATTATCAATCAAACAAGTTAATCTTTATCTGTCAGTCTATCTAGTGTTAATTAAAAGCATTTACGGGCCTAGCACTGTGCTTGAAAGAGAGGTGTGTGCAGTTCCTGTGGAGAGAGGGAAGGAAGGAAAAGAACTGAGAGACTCTGTAGTTATCACCAACTTCTTCCGATTTCATGCCTGCAGCCCTCCTGTCCTCTCAAATATCACCAATGTTCATTTCTGCGATCCCTACAGTTTCAGGAAAAGCCACTTCTTAGCCTCTAGTAAGGATGCTGTTTTTTATCCCAAATACATGATAAGGAAATGTGACAACAGATTTTTACGGTACGAATAAAAGTTGCTGAAAACAAGAGTTCATAAACTCTTCTTTATTTCTTTATTTTCTCCTAATTCCTCAGAAATGTATGGGGAAAGATAGACAAATTTGGCTGAAAGGCCTATGTAGTACCCAAGGAGGGAAAAACAAAATGGCAGAAAATAACTCAGGAGGATATTTGAGGCCCACAAAGAATAGGGTTTCACTTTTCTCTGCCTCCCACCCAAACAAAAGTTGAATGCTAACTTAATCCAGTAATGGCTGAAAGAAAAATTAAAAGAATGTTTTATTGAAAAATGTAGAAACAGAAAATTCTTATGCTTCCTCGAATACCACTCTCTTTAAGTTCACTGACCCAGTACACACAGTGCAGGACAAAAAGACAAGAGAGGGTGCGTAATACCTCACAATGAAAACAAGCCAACTTCAGATAAGGAATGGGCAAGGGATGCCCATTTTACCAGCAAAGGAAAAGGAAAGACTGATCTGCATGTGCGAAATGTGTCAGAGCCCGAGATGGCTAACAACATTCTGTGAAAGGGCAGGACAAAGATGCTGGGGTACCCTTCAAGCCGACTGGCTTTCTGCCAACAGGCCTCAGGAGGCCTTTCCAGTTAATTCAGAGTTTTATACATCATATTTGTTGAGAATGGACATATTATGTTGACCTAGAGAATGACCTTTTAGATAGACATGTTGGAACTTACTTAATTTAATTGCCTTTCTATTGCTTGCAGTTAACAGCCTTAAAAAGCTATACTTGCATTACATTTTGTCAGTATCTTTGGATTTCATTACGACTATGGCATCTAATTACTGTTTTCTATGTGAAGGAATCAAAATTCCTGCTTCTTGTGCTTTACAAGATGTTGGAATGTCAAATACCCTTTGTTGCTGTATGTCTGTTGACACCTTCCATTTATATTTTTCATTGTATTCATGGTGCTTGACTCTAATACCAGTGTTAAAATATGGGATTAGTGTCACTTCCTAATTTTCTTAACAAGCTCTCAGACAATACCGCATGCCTTAATTATTTTTTTTTAGAAAAAGGGTATAATTTGCTGAAAAGCTTAAAATTTCCTGGGAACTGAGAAACAGTAATGCTGTGAAAAAGTAAGCAAGCATTTTACATGGAAACACACCTCACCTAAGCAAAAAAAATTTAACCAGATAAGTGGTCCTTGGAGTGGAAGACTTGATTTCCCTCAGTCTGTGTGGTCCTTGAAGTTGCCAAGTACCAACTGTGCCTTAAAAATATTCCTCACGCAGTTGGCCCCTCAGAGTGGGACCCTAGGTCTGCTGACTGGTTCCAGTTCCACAAGCACTTCACGGTGGGAATAACAGAGCCAAGTAGGAAATACAACATTGCCAAGTTTCTCTTGGGGAGTCTGAGTTTGCTCTTGAGATAAAAACCAAACACCTGCATCAAGATGCAGATTTTTTCTTGAAATTTTTTGTTTAAAAATCAGGATTAACTTTAAGTTTTATAAGGCCAGAATAAAAAGTTTAGGTAAAATAACCTCCATTTTGTATATTATATATTTATATTCTATTATTACATCCATTATATTTATATTATAATATACATTTGAAATAATATTCTTCTGTCCAATGAGATTAAAGGATAAGAAATCAGCGTCTGGGGAAAGGCTGTATTTAAAGGCAGAGATATGGTTCTGAGCCACCTGGGTATTGACTGCTTCCTGCCCCCAGACAGATAAGTGGCCTTGCTGATCTTGTGTCTGATTCAACAGCCAACTACTTACAAAACTCCTTAAATGGAAACACCCAGACAGTTAAGAATAAATTCTTCCAGAACGGAGGTGGAAACCCCTAATATAGAGCCAAAAGTCTAACCGCAAAATACAACTTTTATTCAGATCAAGCCACAGCCCCCCCCCCGCCCCAGCCCCCCGATGAAGACACTGTCACAACTAGAGAGTCCACCAGGGACCAGTGGGCAAGAGAAGGGCCACACCACAGGACTCAGCCTCTGCCCTCCCTGCACAGTCTCCACCTTCTGATCCGTTTCTGGATCCTGGGCTGATTAAACTGGAATCTGCAATGGAAGCATCTGTTTTCTCTTTCCACAAATTCAAAACCCCCTTGAAATACTTCAGGATCAGAAGTGGGCCTGGAACCACTGCAGCTGGTATCCGATGGGGACGGGTACAAAGACTCTTACCAAGAGGCCAGACTTTGAAAGAAATCTGGAAAAGTGGGAAGGGCAGAAGGGGAGACTGAAGATGGTTCAATGGACGCAAAAGAGCCACTGGCCTTGGACTGTGAGGTCACTGTGGGGAACTCGCAGGGACAGTGTCAGTGGAACTTTTCCTACATGCCTCACAGCCAGGTCCTGTGACAAAACAGTAGGCCCAGCAGAAGGCAGGATGGCCTGCAGTGAGACTCCCCGGCTCTCCCTAACTGCACCAGCTAAAAAAGCAAGAACAACAAAGTCCCCAAAGGAAACTAAACCCAGGACATGGGAATGTGCTGTAGACCCACTCAATCCATGTTCTATTGACAGAACGCATTGGGGGGAAAGGCTCTGTGCTCACTGACCTGCCCTGCCTATGAAAATGGCTACACGGGAAGTAAAAACCAATGAAAATGAGCCCTGGCCAGTGTGGCTCAGTTGGTTGGTACACTGTCCAGTAAACAAAAGGTTGAGGGTTCAATTCCCAGTCAGACCATATAACTTGATTATGGGTTCAATCCCAGGTCCGGGTGTATACGGGAGGCAACCAATTGATGTTTCGCTCTCTCCCCTTCTCTCTCTCTAAAAACCAAGAAAAAAATGTCTTCAAATGAGTGGGGGGAAAGAAGAAGAAAGAAAAACAAGAGATGTTAGAGTATAGCAGTTTGAAATGGGATACACTTTATTATCTTAATAAAATTAAGAAAAATGCTGTCTTCACTGGGTTTACCTGATAAAGAAAGAAAGGGAAAGACTGATTCCAAATGTAAATATTCTAAAATGTCTGTACTAAAATTTTTCTTCTCCCAGGCAAACCAGGCCTTAACTTTTTATCATTTGGGACAAATGGATTGAGATCTTAACAAAACACTTCTATTGATAAAAGTTTGAGGGAGTTCTTCTCTTTTTTAAAAATGTATGCTTAATTTAAGAAGATTGATCAGATTCAGGTTTGAGTCACGGTATTTTTAAAAATCCTTGCTAATATTCTTTTACCCCAGACCTTTGCTTTGATCACAATTCTCTGTTTCTCAGTATCAGTGAAAATTCAGCAGGGTATTTGGAAAATAACTTATGTAGAAGAAACAAACCATATACAAATAACAGATAAATATACACAAGTCTGAGAAGATTATAGTTGGTCATAACAAACTTCATTGAACAGAATGGAAGTTAGCAAGATCCAAATTGTTATAAGAAAAACAACGATCACCAAAACAATTCCACTGCCAGTGAAATACAAAGAAGCCGGGATCTGGGAGGCAAGAAGAGTGTTTGTGGAAATGACACCATTCATTATCATTTTTATATGAGTGTTACCTAAAATCTGATTCTCTTTCTTAAAACGATGGAAGAGAAACCAAAGGGGGACAGATTCAAGCCATGGGATTGAGCTCCAAACTAAAGGAGATAAACTAAAAAGGAACACGAAAGGATGGATTCAACCGATAGCTGCATTTGATGTGTCAACCCTGCTGAGGCCAAAGCAAGTTCACTGGCATTAGAAGGCCAAACGGAAAGCAGACAAAACTCCTACATGTGATTAGTTCTCAATTATCTTGTTGTCTTTTAGAGACTTCCTTCTCTCTCCCTTCCCCCCACATCTGATTAGTTACTGAGACCTGTGAGCCCACCTCCAAGTTTCTAGAACAAAGCTGCTTGTCCTCACCCCTGACATGGCTACTGTAGAAATCCAGTTCCCCTTCTCCTATCACCTGCACAAGGGCATTACCTCTTCACTACTGTTCCTATGTCTACTCAGTCTCTTCTGCTCTGCAACCAGCCTCTACTCGGTCTGAAGAAACATAGTCCTACCACTGTCCTGCACATACATTACCTCCTATGTGGATCCTTAATTACAGGATAAACTAGAACTTTGTTAAATTTTGCCTAAAGCAATGTGGCGAAAATCAATAGAGTGCCCTGAGGCACAAGAATGAGAAGACCAAGGAGCTGTGTCAGGTTGAGAAACTTCAAAGACAATTAACTAGCTTTTCCTGCCTGGTCTCAGCGCTGTCCCTTGTGTGTGTGAGTATAGGCACATTCGTATGTAAGACAGCAGTTGGGTAGCTTAAGTTTATGCCCAGTCAAGGGGTGGGTCAAGTATCTGTGGATCTTGCTCCTGGGGGAACCCCTCCTCACCATGGCCCATGTCCTTTAGGGGGAAAAAAAGTATCTTTACAGACAAACATCTCATCCCTCAAAATCCATCCTTGTTTTGACAAGCTTATTTACCTAACTTGGGGAAAAAAGAGGAATTTGTAATTTTCGTTTCCAGACATAAAAAATAGAGGGGTCTCTACTGAACAAAAATCTTCACTCTCTGATTACCTGACTTCTCCAGCCACAACTCCCTTATCAGCACTCTCTCTGATCCCTTCATAACCCCGACACATCCTAGACACCAGTCATCCTCAATTCTTCGACCTTTCCATATAAACAGGCCTTTGCAAAAGTTCATGCACATAAATTCCCTCTACTTGGGACATCATCACTACTCTTACTCAACAAATTCAAACTCTCCTTTTAGAACTTACACAACTGTTACCTCCTCTGAGAATTCTTCCTGACTGCCCCCAACAGAATTTGAGGCTTCCTTCTTTGGGTTCCCAAAACAATTTATTCATATTTTTATTTAATCTCTCTTATTATGGTAATAGATTACAGCAGTTACAAGTCTTGGGTCTAAGTCTGCTCGCCTAGTTTTGAATCTACACAGTTAAAGTGTGACAGGAGCAGCAAGAAGAAATTAGTTAACCGGTACCCGTAAAAAGGTTAAATAATATAAAGTATAGCCAAGCAAAGTCCTACCTACTGGTGTAAACTAACTAAACACTGCCTAATGACAAAAACATATTCCTGTGACCATCCATCATGGATTCACGGGCACCATATAGTGAAATGCAGCATACACACCTATGGTGAAATGTAGTTCTGGTTTTCAAACCCAAATGCCTATTGGAACCAACTAGCTTAAAAATCATAAATCAGAGTCGGGGTAGATTTTGGTAAAACAGGCTTTCTAGAATTCTAGAAAGCTGGAGGGAGCTATTTCTCAGGTACCCATCTCCCCTAGAAGAAAGTAGAGTATGTAGTCTTTTTGACCTTGATTGATTCTGGCTTAAGAACCAGGACAGCTTACTAAATGAAAAGAACGGATAATGTTTTCCTGAATGAGTCTTGAGTATAAAAGCCTGTGGTGCAGCAAAAATGTATCTTCTGTTTCAGGTCTGGCAAGATCCTAACACAAGCAACTGCAAATACTCATTAAGTTAACAGGGTGCAGGGAAAAGTTCTGTTATGATAGGTTGCATTCACTTCCCCCTTTGGGGTCAACCCATTTCTGCTACATCTCTAAATCCTTGGGCAATTAAATGAGAATTTACAGCAGGAGTGAGTTTTTGGGGTCTCTCAATTCATAATAAACTTGAAACACTGCAGACTCTTTAAAATTAATGAATTCATATAAATTATCGATTTCTTAATTTTTTGTCATTACGTATTTTCTCAATAACTGCTACTGAAAGTATAACAGGATATACAATATTTCCCTGTGATAAGAACTACTATTTTAGGATTTAAATTTTAGGGGCCTTGATTATCCATTGTTCCCATGTTGGCGAGGTGAGAGTAGTTCTGCACACCAAGGAAAGGTTTTATTAAGTTAGTGACAATAGGCATCCCTACCCCATTATCACTCAAAGGTCTGCTGTCTATAGGGGCACAGATCAACCAAAAGAGCTGTCTTGTTCTGAGCCCTTCACCAGATCCTGTGCAATGTGGGTGTTGGGTGTGCCCTCCTGTCCTGAGTCATGCATACTGACATCAGGAAAGGAGTTGTATTGAGCTTTGCCTGGGAGCTGACCTGAAAACAAAAAGACTGGAAAACAGAAGTAAGTGCTGAGCAAGGACTCAAGTTCTATTACTATGATGAGTGCCAGATTAGAACAGGAAGAATGGATTGCGGGGAAGAATTACAAGATATTATTCAAGAGAAACTTCCAGAGTTCAAGGTGCCAGTACAGAAGCCAATATAATCATTACTGTCCATTATCCACACCAACCACACTGCCTTGAAATAAAGTGCACATATAAAACATCTAACACACATCTGACATTTAAAAAATGCTCAATAAATATTATTAGTTCTCTTTCTTCCCCACTCATCTTCTTCCCTGGCATTAAAAATTTTCAACAAATTTATACCACACAGCTTCCTATGGATGGCCAAGTACTAGTTTCTGGAAATAAAAAGACAGAATACCAGTTAATCTACTTAAAATAATGATCTAGTTAAATATAATCTACTTAAAATCATGTTGAACAAAAAATAAACAAAATAGCAGGAAAAAGACTGAACATGGAAGTGTTTTTTCTATAAAAGTTTTTCCTTTTTTTTTGAATAGGTGTCTGTGTCCATGTTAACAGCCACAACTTAGAAACTATGGAGGCAACTAATATCTCAAATGTCATTTTTCCAAGAGATGAGGGTATGAAGATAAAAAACAGGTCATGATCATTGCAATGAATTACTGCATAAAGTACACGTGATTGTGGTGTTCCTACACTGCATATGTGGAATAATCTAATCTAATACAAAGGTTTTTTGAAATAATTTGCTTGTGAAAAAGTCTGTGTATGCCATCTTTCTAATTTCCGTTTCCCTCAGTAATCCAATGCCCCTTCCATTGGACACCTGTCCAGTTTACTCAGGTGTGAAGAGATAGATCCTGTGGTGGCTGAACTCTGTAGGAAGTATATAATTTATGAGTAGCTGCATTGTTTGATTTGGAGCAGGAAAATGTTTTCAAGGTTCCCAGTTTCTAAACCATTTTATGACTAATTGTATTCTCCCTTCTTTTCCTTTCAAGCATCTGTGTGGCATTCAGATTAATGGGTTAGGAATAAATTCAATGGAACCTTCAGAAATAGAGCCAGGAAATAGGTCACACTAAGTCATGACAAAGGGCAGTCAAGTACTACACTAACCACACAAACACATGTGTGTATACACACATGCACACACAAATAAAACCTTATATTTAAAAGACAGCAGGTGCCGTTCAAAACCATGTTTGACAAAACACTGAAAAACATACTAAAATTTAGACCAAAATAACGGATTAGCTGTGCCCTTTCTGTTATATACTCCTTTCTACCTTTAAGAATTTGAAAGCTACCTATTTTTTTCAAATATCTTTTTAATTACAGAATGTGCTTACTATTTGATGAAAGAGTATATGATAATAAATCAGATGCAATTTTATAACATTATGGACAATTATGATATTACACCAAAGCTCAGTAAGGTTGAATAAGCTAATTTATTTAAAATAATTTGTGACATTAAAGAAAGAGTAGAATTTGCCTTAAAATGGTCCTTTTTGATGCAAAATGTAAATAATTGGGAGAAGGAAATAAACAAGGGAAACAAAAAAACCAAGAGTGAGCAAAAATGGAGATCCTACGGAAGTAACTGTAGCTTTATATTTCACTTCACCTAAACTGTACAAGCATCCTCTATCCTGGAAAAAGACAGGGTTAGGCCGCGAAGTTAGCTTGATGTTAGCAATACTCACTGCTATGATTCAGCAATTGTTCATGACTCCCAAATAACCAAGGTATGGTTGAGAACAGTTCTGACTTGGGGGAGCACATCCCTTACCATTCACAATTTACACAAAGAGAAATAGTTGAGTGAATCTGAACTACTTTATGCGTGAAAAGGAAAGAACACTGAATGCAATAGAGGCAATTACAATGCTCTTCACCCAAGTTGCTACAGATTCTAGCCCTCTGGTTAGCTGTTAAACGTTTTGGAGAGGAACCCAAACTTGGAGACTAATGGAGGAAAATTGGATAAGTAAGGCTAACAGGAATATATTTTCAAATATCCAATGCTCAGTGCTTCCCACTAGAGAACTTCACAAAGGCAATTTAAAAACATTAAAATTTTTCCCTCATACGAAAAAACTGCCACATGTAATGTTATAAACTATGTGATGTTTTCCCTATCCTTATAAAATACACAGGCTTAAAGGGAAGAATAGAGAAGCTTCTAAATCATCTCAAAATCAAATATTTTCTTTTTCATCATCATTTATGGAATACATTAGTAATGTAAACCTAACTGAACCACACACATCATACTTAAGAGGAATGAGGTCCTGATTAAACACCTGGATCTCTTTAATAGCAACGTCAATATAATCATTAGTAACCACAGAGCTATGGAATATTAAAATGGCAATGTATGATCCCAAGCACAAATGAACACCTCTAGCACCCTTTGAGGTCTGAGATTCGGAATTCAACAAGTAGCAGAGTATGGGCTGAAAAGGCATTTCCATTCCAGCACCTGCCACTCATTAACTGAATCTGTTTGGGCAAGGAACTGAACTTTCTCTGATTTTACATTTCTTATCCTTTAAGCAGGAATGCTACTCATGTGTCCTAGTTCACACAGGATTGTAGCACCAAAACCAGCAGCAGTATTAGTCGTAAAAAGAGAAAGCAGTATTACAACTTTCACTTTCTGAGGATTACTCTGTGCTATGGACTAAAAACACGTGGTGAAGTAGGCATGTCATTGTTTGTACAGGATGAAGCTGAGGCTCAGAGACAGGAACGTGCACAAGGCTGCACATGTGTTACTTCTGGCACAATCTAAGTGTGAACACCAAATACTCTGACTCCAGAGGTCATGGCCTCATTCACATCTCAACCGGATGACAGCTAATGAGGTAATGCTCCTGACTGAACACTGTAAATGACAAAGCACCACAGTGATGCAATGTGTTAATACTGTAACATTTTTAAAGTTGATAAAATGTACTTTCTGCTGAATAAATAATACTATTCTTAGCAAGAGCCCATGAACTCAAGGAACTAAAAAGAAAGCACAAATAAATATGTGCCTTGGATGGAAAACAATGGAAAAATGTGGAAAATAGGTTTTAGATAGATGGGACAGTTAGTGATGTCATTTTGTACATTTGCACATTCACACAGAACTGCAGGTCCCGACCCACAACCATCAAGTTATCTCTTAAGATACCCATGGAAGTTGATGGAATCATTAAAAAGCTGGAAGATTTCTTGTACGTGGGTCATGGCTCCTCAAGCCCATACCGGACAACTTGGCAAGCTACTCACAGGAGGTTATTAGAGACATAGGACAAGCATGTTAGGCTGCAAAGAGTCTGTGGCCAAGCCCCCCAGGGATAACAAAGGGCAGCATGTTAGTGAAGCTGAGCATTGATACAATGTTTTAGCCCCCTCACTGGCCGCCAAAAACAATTGCAATGAATCTACACTGTCATATTTCTAAGCAGTTACAGGAAAGATTCCATTCACTCAGGACAGGTAAACTGAATTACAGTTAAATTCATACGTTATTTGGTTGCAAACACTCTTTTCCCAGAAACAGGGAAATGCTCTTCTTTTACAGGTCCTGAGTGAGACAGTCAAGGCAGAAAAAACTGGTATCAATACTTCTCTTCAACAATTCTGCTTTTCTATGATTGCCCCCACTCCTCCCAGGGCCTCCGTGTCTCCCCTAGTTTATTCCATCTCAGGCAGCAAGGCCCTGAACATGCACAACCACCCCTCTCGCTTCACTGTGTTGCTCTCTTTATTTCTTCTAGAAGAGATTAAATAAAACCCAAGGCCATAGTGTATAGCTGTGTAGATTAAGCACTGCCTAATCTCAGGTGGTGCTTTCACATCACTCCCTCCCAGACACGGTCTCCCCATCATCCTGGCCATATGCAGTGTACACAACACAACCTGCAAAACCAAACTCAGTAGCCATATACAAATCCAAAATCAGAACAGGCAACACTATGCTTGTTCATTCACTCATTCAACTCAAATATTTATTGTGTCTAAGATGTGCCAGACACTGGTGGGTCCTGTGCAAATATGAGTCAATAATATTTTATAATCCCTGCACTCAAGAAACCCACATCTCAAGTCTAGATGTGTCAACAATGAGCAACATTACGAGGAAATTCACACACAGATTTAGAACCAGGGAAGGGAGAACAGGCCTTACCACATTTGGGTTGGCCTTATGTCGAAAACATGTGATGTTCACCACATACGGCCAATCGTCAGGCTCCATCAGCACACCAGCGGCATGAGCACATGTGACATGGAAGGAGGCTGGGCAGCGGCCGTAGGAACACTGGATGCAGGCTCCAGAGACCTTCTTAACCCGGTGTCTGCAGAAGATGCATTTCTGGAGGGTTAAAACATAGAAAAGCATCAATTCAAACTCTGTAACTAAACCAATTTCCACACTTCATGGAATAATAGCTATTAGAGATGAAGAAAACCTATTACATCAACAAGCCCTGACCCTCCAGGGGCCCAAGGAGTGAGAGCAACTATGGCAATATAAGCTGCATACTTTCAAAAAAAACATACTGCTAAGGCCACATACTACCAGACACATGTTGAAATACTTCTTGTGGTTAAGGAAACCAAACTCTTCTGCACATGGTTTTCCACACACAAAGCTGAGGAAAAGGCCCAAGGGTGCACCCATGAGCACTGAAGCTACTTCTTTTACTTCCTGTATAGCAGGCCTTTCTGTACATGAAGAGATAGAATATGGATTTGGAGGACAGGCACATACTCGCTTAAATTAGATGAGGTCTTCAAAAATACCCAAATAGCACACAGATGGACTAAGTTTTCCATTTGCAAGAAAATATAAAAGTGTTAAATGGTGCAATGTGGAAACTAGGGATTCAAGTGTTTAATAATCCAAATCTGAACTCTTCATGACTGACACAAAAATATGCCTCCCAAAGTGAGAAAATTGAAAATCATCCCAAAGGGCATAATTTTGCTGAGTATCTATAGCTGACTATGCCCAAGGAAGAGAGAATGAAAATAAAAACAGCAATAATGATTACCACAATCTGAAAATTAAATTGCATACAATTAGCACTAAACATCATCAGTACAATTGTTATGGGAGATGGGAAAAATAAAACAGCTTCACTAAATAAAAGATTTGTGAACTAATACTTGAGGGTTAGCGAAAACAAAAAATAGTTGTAGAACATAGGTTATGTTCAGAAAGAAGAGAGAGAATGATCAAAAAGCTCGACTTTTTATTCCTAAGGATAGAAAAGGTCTGTAATCTGATCCAATGCTGGTGCGACTGCTCTTCTTTTATAGGTACATTTTCCCTTCCAGGACAAAAAAAAAAGGTACTTCAACTCAATGCATTTTGGGGCTGTAATATTTTATCACAGACCTGCAAGAATCAATATGCACTTAACTTCTAACTCTTCTTTGCTTTCACATCTAATCAGCCACTTCACTCTTAGAGATTCTGTACCTTAATCTTGTTCTCATCTCTCCCTAACCCATCTATACCAACTGCCTCTGCCTCTGCCTCTGCCCATGGTGTCTTGCCCAGAATAGTAATGGCCTCCTAACTGGCGTTTCTGTCTTTTACTTCATTTCGTTTCGATTCATCTTCTCCAGGCCTGCCAGAGTGATGTCTTTATAACATAAATACTATGTCACCACCTGTTTAATGTTTCTCAATGGCTTCTCCTTATCTCCAAGATGTTCTATGAAAAAAAAAGAACAGCATGAGATGGAAGAGGAAAGCTTATAAAAGGTCCTTCATGGTCCATCTGAGCAGTATTATTTCTTACTAGTCCCCAAAAGTGTTTTACATCCTGGTCATTTATCTGGATTTAATGTACACTTAAGCATTTTTTAGTGCTTGTGTCAGGAGAGGGAAAGATGTGGCTTGGCTAATTAAGAAATTACAGAAGGCAAGAACATACCATAGAACTAAAACAAGAGCCCATTATAATCTGAATAAAAGCATTATTTAGTATCTTATCTTGATATCTTGTCGGTATCAGTTTCAATACATTCTTGGTATGTTGGCATTTTTTTGAAAATTCTAATCATTTGAAATGCGATAACAGATATAATAGCAAAGCTCATATCAGGAGCCCCAGGCATCATCAGACAATCTTTTAAAAGCCTAATCGTACCCATAGAGGTCAGCATTTGAATAACTTCAGATATTAACAGATGTATCAAAGGAGAACTTGTTTCTTATTTTCCTAATTAAACAGAATTTTTTAAGAGTGGGAAAGAGTAGTATGACTTAACTAATTAATGAATTAGTAACTCTCAGCCTCCCTCACCATTAACTTCCTCATTAAACAGAGGCCCTCCAGAAAGGGAGAAAGAGACAGAAAGAATACACCCAGAGGAGTCAATCCTTGGAATCTAGTAAGGGAATTGCCCTCCTTTCCAAGAAAGACCAGAGGTAGTCATTTCTAAGGGAGAACCAATATCCTTAGAAAGTCGACCTAACTACAGACCCGCAATTTTCACATGGTGTGCTGCAAGAACTTTGAAAACATGCAATACCTGACTATTTAGTCAGGGGAAATGACCTCCTTTCCCTAAGATGTCAAGTTGAAAAATGACAACTGCCAACCCCAAAATAACTGTCAGGTGTGAACGAATCATAATTATACCTATTTTTTGTCAGATCAGCAAAAAAATGTAAAATATTTTTTGGCATGCCACAGAATTTTAGTAATCAGTTTATGTGTGCCATGAGATGAAAAAGGTTGAAAATCATTGCTATATAGATTATTGTAACTTGGCAACTCAATGCTTTGGAAGATGTTCATTCACAAGGTTGAGGAGTTTGATTTAAACATCAAACAGGTTCTTGCTGAGATAGAAAACTACACAACACCCAGTGGGGAAGCCATTCTGGAGCCAGTAGCACCATCTATGTAGTTCAGTAAGTACTCAATTGATGTTGATCAGTTCTGTGACTTAAAGCAAAATGATGCATAATTAAACATATTTTACCATAGACTAACAGACATAAACAAGAGTTAAGTTTTTATAGTATCTCATCAGTGTTACAAAGAAATAACTTTGAATGAAATGACATCTTATTGGACAGGACCTGTTGTATTTCCAAACCCCATTTTCACTTACTTGCTACTAAGCCAGTTCTCTGTCCTGGCTGAGGCACCTGTGGCAATCTGACACTGACACTTGTCTGGGTTACAGAATTTAATTCAGTAAGGCAAAGAGAAGGACAAATAAGACACTTCTTACAAATGTTACAGCGTGATAATGCTGTGAAAGAAGTAAGGATAAAATGCTATATGGAACTAGAATGCTGCAATACGTTACTCTTAGGGGCAACTTTGGGAAGAAGGCTTTAAAGAAACATTAATTGACTGGACCAAAATGGTGGGCCCAGCCCCTGCTACCATCCCTCCAGCCCCAAACCCTAAATAAAGATATAGGGAAAAGACACTTTTTGAATGATGATTACTTCTGATAGCTAGCCATGTCTGACGTAAGGCTAGCTGAGGTTTCTGCTATGACTTAGACATGTATACCTGGCAGAAACTACCAAAGGAAACATCTTTGCAACCTTGAGAAAGGAAATACTCTTTATTTATAGACATATATATCAACCTCAAGCTTTATTTTTAATTAAAGATCTCTTACCATGTCCAACTATTAAAGGAGATTCTTTTAAGACCACTAATTCAATAATCCCAAATAAATGAATTAATGAAGAAGCCTGTTAGGCAATTAATTTATACAAGTATGGTTGCTTTTCAGAATTTTGTGATACTTATAGTTTTTTCAGCATTTTATTATATATTATATTATAACTATTATCTCATTCTAAGTAAATATTTGTATTGGTACTAAAAAAAAAAAAATACAGGAAAAAGAATGAAACCATAATAGCACTAACAAAAAAGAGTGTGACTAACTCCAGAAGGCAGATCCCCAGCAAAAAGCCATCAATAGGTATCTCTGAGGGGACAATTCTGGCAAGACCAACGCCAAGCGTGAAGGCAAATACCTAAAAGACAAACTATACTGTCGAGCCCCATTTCCCACCCTGCCCCAATCATTAGCAGCACATCAGATAATCTGATTTGACCTGAATCCAAGTCCTGTGTCCAACACATCATTCAGCAAGACAAGTGGGTTCTCATTGGGCCGAGGAAAGAACAAGCACGCGCAAGATGTGCAACTAAAGTACCAATAGACACTTTAAAAATCACAAACATTTATGGAAAACCAATGCCATGAAAGAGAGGTACCATCGTTAATAAACAGAAGAACACCTGAGTTAAGGAGTCAGGTAAGTAGAAAAAGATGATGAGTTTAAAAGGCACAGTACAGATTATGGAAGAGATTCTAAAATATACATCAATTAAAAAAACCAGTAACAACTACATAACCACCTCTAAGAATTTAAAAATATTATAATAAAAAATCAAGATGCACTGAATATTGGGAATGGATCTCACTGAAGATCAGATTAGAAACTGGAAAATGGAGCTTTGAAATTACATAGAATATAAAAGAAAATATCAAAAGGAAGAAAAATGGAACACAAATACTACACAGTATGCAGAAGCAATCCAGATGTTCTATTATCTTTCTAAAAGGTGTTCTAGAGGAACAGAAAAAGAGAAAATAACAGAAAACTTTCAGACCTGAAAAAGGCCTAATATGTAAGATTAATTTTTTAAAAAATCCCCTAAAAACATCCTAGATACATCTTACTCCTCCAAATAAAAAGAAAAAAACAACCCAAAACCTTCCAGAGAAGAGAAAAATCAGATTATCATCAGATCTCTAATGTGCAACAGTGAATGCTAAAAGGTATTGAAACAATCTCTTTCAACTTCTAAAGGAAATTAAATTTGGTCCATATCCAGCCTAATTATCATTCAAATGTGAAGGCGAACATAAAGATTCTTTTTCAGCATTCAAGAATCAGAAACATGCCTCTAGAAGTGAAAAAGCAACCAAAATGCTAAATATATGGATAAATGTAAATGAATATCAACTTTGTAAGCAATAAAAGTAATGTCTTCTGGATTTTAAATATAGAGAGAATTTAAATAGATGACAATAGTAGCATATATGGAGGAAGTGGTAAAAATGAAGTTTCTTGAATTGTCTGGGAAAAGGGTAAAGATACCAATTAACTAATCATGTGGAAAAAAAACAGAATAAGGAAAAATAAATTCAAACAAAGACATAAAAGGAAATAAACAGAAACACAGAAGAAGTGCAAGCAAAAAGAAAGCACATTGTAAATTAGTAGAACTAAGACCAAATATATCACCAGGGTTACGAGACAATAAATACATATTTTAGGATTATGTGCCATACACTCCGAGTTGCAACTACTCAATTCTGCCACGGTAGTGTGAAAGAAGCCTTAGATAATCCACAAATGATGGGTGTAGCTATTTTCCAATATAATTTCATTTGTAATAAGCACAGGCCTTAGTTTATTGACCCCTGTGCTACAGGCCAGGGGCACATATTTAAAGTTAGTAAGCTGAGAAACGATAAAATGAGTACTTAATAAAGATCATTCTAGAGCAGCAAGGTAAATAAAGGATAGTCTGGTATGAAAAGAAACTATAAGGAAGTGTGGATGGAAAAGGGACCACATACTAAACCCGACAAGCTCAGGGGAGGCCTGCATGGTGGCCTAATAAACTCAGAGACAGAAAGTAACCACATAAGATGGTCTGTAATTAAGACTTCCAAACTGAAGGTGAGTCATGGTGGGTAGTCATGTCCTAGGCTGCTATCTTCCTTGACAAAGGTCAATCTGTACCCTAAGTGAGCCTGTCTACTGTCTTTTTGCATCTACAATAACATACCTTTGGAATGTCAGAATAATTCCCTTTTTTCCAGATCCCTCAGAGCACCATATCCCAGTATAACTTGTTGCCCCAATACCACCTCTATGCACTGTAAATATTGTTAATTATCCCATACCCCCCAATGTAAAAGAGTATTTGCCTCTTCATTTTACTTTTTATCCAATCTCAGAAATTTCTCCACTTTGCTTTCTCCCACCTCCTTTGATTGTAACCTATGTAAAATAAACTGCAAAACTGCCATTCTCCAGAGCATTTTCTCAATCCACTGAGATTTTGCTTCTCAGCAACTATCGTCAATTTGGCTCAAATAAACTCATAAACTTTCTCTATAGGTCTGGATGTTTCTTATGCTGACCGAAGCTATGGAAATATGGAGACAAAGAATGGTGAGTAAAGGATGGCTAGGTAAGTGGCTATTAGGAGGAAGGTAAATTTTGAGTGTTTTTTTATTCGTTACTCATGGACAGAGATTCTGTATCTTCCTCTAAATAGAACTACTCTATTTAGCTCAAGGTCAGGGTCAGACAGTCTGTCTTCTGTGGGAAAGAACCTCTCTAACAGCTGCCTAAGTCTGAAAATGGATGAGGGTAGAGGTTGGTGCCAATTTCTAGAAGGATAGGGATAGAAGGGAGCTGGTGAACAGTAAGATTATGGGGCATTTAAAAGTAGGGAAGATTCATTTAAAAGTAGGGCCATTCTTCCTGTCTTTCCTGAGGTGACAATGAAAGGGATGAGGAGCCAATTTCTGGATGGCAATTATTAAAGAGGTTTGAGAAGTCAAATGAGGCAGTCCAGAGAACTATCATTCTGGGTGCTTTAGCACAAAGTCCAGAAGGGGCTGACAGCCAGGGCGACCAACATAGCATACCAGGAAAATGCTGGCACAGATGACACTAAGAGTGACTTTAAAATGTCATTCACCTCTATGGTTTCCTGGAAAGCGTGCCTGAGACATAACAGCTGCTCAGTCAATGTTTGCTGAATTAAACTGAATCCAATCAAGACATTTTGTCAAGTTATGGGCCTCTCATCTATATCTTCAACAGTGAAAAAAGACCCCTCATTATATAACTATGCCACAAAGACATTAGAGCACTGCAGAATGACTAGGAGGCCTTCTTAGAACAGAATGCTGGCCGGGTACCCAGAGTTTCTGTATGGACTGGGGGCATTGCATTTGCATTTCTAACAAGTTCCCAGTTATGCTCACCCAGGGATCACACTTTTGAGAACTACTGGTTGGAAGAGTTAAAGGGTGACCATTATCTGCGAGCCTCTATAGAATAAGGGAATTCAGGAAGTACAATGTTTCTCATCTATCTGTGTCAAGGACTGAGAGAATCCTCAGGCGCGTATGATTTATAGAGCACTGTACTTTCTTGGAGGACTGGATTTCCACACTTATTCCAGTAGCATAGGCCATTAAGGCTCCTAATGGATTGAAGAATTAATGAAGTATCTGGCAATGAGGCTCTGTGTATCATTAGATTCCTTGAGCACACAGCTTGGCAAAGGGCATCAAAAAATGATGAGCTGTGAAGGAGTTGGAGGTTCAAAGTACAACTCCTTCCCTTTTTTCCTTTTAATATGATTTCTGGTATAATTTTACTGTTGTTTTGCCAATTTTATGATTCTTTTTCCTTCCATAAAAAGGAGGTTAATTCCAAAACAGGCACACATGCTTTTTATTTTAATTAGTGCTTCCCAATCAGACAAATAAACTAATGGTATTGATATATTATCTAAATCCTTTTTCCTTTTGCTCTCTAAAGACACTCCCCGCCCCCCGGCCACCCCCAGCACTACACAGCAAGCTAACATTCCCAATTCACACAGGGAATAATGTGGGACTCAATGAATGTCACTACTATAGTCAAGTCAGAGAATTGAGGTTGAAAGTTTCATTTTCCTCCAAGTCTTTAATACGGATTTTAAAGCAGAACCTTTTTTAACTCAGAACATTTATTTTCTGCTCATCAGTATTTATTAAGTCAATCAGTCATGTGCCAATATTGGTCAATGCTGGGGGGACACTGATATGGATGATACTGTTCTGAGTTCTACAGCAAGGAGCTTCTAGTATGGGGGGGACAGACATGCAAACAACTCTGCCAAAACGAAAGCAGAATGCAACAGCTGGCTCAGAAAGAGCAGAGAAGCAAGACCAATAATACGAAAAATCGGTTTATCCAGGAAGGTAAAGAGCAGTAGGGAAGAGACAGAAAGGAGAACACTGAAAACCACATCCAAAGTATACAGACCCTGCAGGGTTTGTGCTGCTTTTGTGAGATGCAGAAATTAATATGT
Organism: Pteronotus mesoamericanus; assembly: GCF_021234165.1. Taxonomy (NCBI): domain Eukaryota; kingdom Metazoa; phylum Chordata; class Mammalia; order Chiroptera; family Mormoopidae; genus Pteronotus; species Pteronotus mesoamericanus. The sequence continues at coordinate 22,967,962 of NW_026555245.1, read as the reverse complement.
AGTCTCACACCACTTTAGCCACACAGAAATGTTCTGATCTCAGCTATCTAATAGGAGACACCATGAAATGATACAGTAAAGTTCAATTCTGAATATGTATGCCTCAGCTCATAACATGATAGGCCCTCTGTCTCTCCACATATCCCCCCAAGAAAAGTTATTCCTACACTTCACGTTCAGAGCGTTAAAATAAATGGCTCATGATGTCAAGTGTGTTAAGTTAAATCCTTATTTATGATATGTACCAGGAGCCATTTATCTCATTGCTTTTTGTTTGGTAACGTTCACCCTGTAAAAGGTGAGAAGCTAAGAAAAAGTCAAGTAGCAGGCTGAAGAGGAAAGGGTGGAGGAATGATCTCAGCTAGGCCAAGAGGTAGGGCTAGAGAAACGGGCAGAGGTGGCAGGTATCAGAGAGAAGGCCGCACTTACTCAAAACAAGGGTAGAGAGTCATTACCAGCCTTAAGACCTGCTAAATAAGAATCACAAAACAATTCTAGCACTGGAAAGGCTATAGCACTTCAGACACAAACTGACAAATTAACAAATGACTCTTGAGTTGTACTATGTCAACAGCCCAATCACACTTCCTTTCATTTTGGATCAACAGATACACTACAGGGAAGATCACAAAAGAGGAATCTTCCTGGAAAAATCGTTTAACCCCAGCACCAGAACACTGACCGCACATAGTAGGTGCTCAGTAAATAGCCATTGACTAAAAGAATGCTGGTTTCATTATATGTGTTAATTCATTCTTTTAGCCATTTTAATACTAATTAAATATCTTACATATATAAAAAGAATTATACAAAATGTGAAAGGAGAAACAAACATAAAAAACACACAATCCATGTATTCAAGGAGCTTAATCAGGCATACAAAAATAGCTGTAACAAAGGTATTGCAGTGGTAATTATGATAAGATAAAGTGCTACTGGATTTGGAAGGAGAAAGAGTTGGACTATCTGAACAAAGGTGAGACCAGCATGTGTACCTCAGTTAGTTCTCTACCTCTGACCCAGCACTTCTACCATTCTACTGAGAACATCTAGAAGAGAATGAGCTTCACGACAACCTCTTAAGGTACATCAAATGCAGAACAAGGAAGAGGATATGATTCTGCCTGAACAGCTGAGGTCATGTGGCAGGAAAGCTCAGGGAGGTAACCTGTGCAACACTTAGAACTGAGGGCCACAAGCCACCTAGTCCAGGATCAGTTTCATCAGTCTGGCTCCCGAGAACTTGTAATAAAGTGAAATGGGGTTTCTCCAAAGTCAAAAGTTTCCTTTAATTAATTTCTTGGAGTTCAGAGGCTACATGTAGTGCTCCTGCACAAGGTCAGACAGTGTTGGACAGTGTTGGAGACACGCTGCACACTGGCTGCGCCTTTGGCGGCAAGGATATAAGGTCTGCCACACGGCTAGGAAAGGCTACCTAGAAGAGCTTTGGAGAACTAGGGAAGTCAGGAACAGCAGGTGGATTCTGAGTTCATCTTGAAGAACTAGCAGGTTTTAGCCAATGCATGTGCTTGAATAAGAAAGGAGGAAGGACATTTTAGATGAATGTAACAAAGCTCATAGGTGGAAAACTGTAAGGCAAAAATGAGTTAAGAAGTGTGAGCATAGCTAAGGCATGAGAATCTAAAAAGGCAAGATTTCAGATGCTTTATGACAGCAGTACCCTGACACAAATCTCACTTTTGTTTGCCAAGGTGAAAGAACAATGATGGATTAGGAGCGGTAGCGAATTTTTAGATGGAAAACAGGACTACTATTTTATTAAAATTTTCTCAATGGATTAGGTTCAAACCCCAGGTAACCAAGCAACTCTTTAGAGCAGCCCACACAGAAAATCAGAATTACCTTCGGCTAAGAACATCTGTTAGTCAGACATATCTCTCTGCTTGACCATCTTTAGCTCCTTTGGAGTCAGACAAATTTTGCTCATCTTGTAATCTAAGGTATCTATCTGGTGAGTATCTTGACCAACTAACCATATTCCTTACTATGTGGACAGTATTTCATAGTAGTTAGAAGCATGGACTAGGAAGTCAGATCCTATTTTGAATTCTAGTTCAGCATAAGCCCAAGGGCAAGTCATAGCAATGGCAAAAATGACATGGTGGAAACAAACACAAGTGAAGGAGTGAGGAGGCTGTGGGGGAAACAGGCTAGCCCCTGAATGCTTCCTGCCTTCCTTTTCTAAAACCCATCCCACCCCAAGCCCCCAGCAAAAAATCAGAGCTACCCATCTGCACTTACTACCTGGGATGTCAGAAAACCCAGACATAAAAAAATAGCATTTGTAAATAAATTAAGTGTCAAAGGCAACATCACAACCTCATGTTAAAAGAGGCATTTCACTAATAATATAGAGCAGCATTTGCTGAATCACAAAACAGGCAATGTTATCTATGCTGAAAAAAATCAATCACTTATCCTTTCTACTTCTCTAAAAGCATATTTGGGTTCCATCATTTACTTCAAGTTTATTTCAAATGTAAAGGGTGAAGGGGGTATACAATTACAGCATATAGAGAGCTTTAGAGCAAATCTTCTTGAGCACTTATTGTCACTAAACCTCTTTCAGCTGATGGGCAGAGAAAGCACATCTAAACCACAAAGTAAATATTCCCTAAGCACTTTTGCATTTGCATTTTTATTTCTTAATATTAAAAAGCACCTGTTTCCTAGAGGAAATTTCATTATTTGAAATTACTGTTTACAAGAGATCAAACAAAAATTCTTACTCTCCCTAAATAAAGCACTTAATAGTTAACTACTGAATTACTTTAAAAAAAGGCACTCTGTCCTTTTTGGTACAACTAGGTGCTGCTAAATTCACTAATGTGTGTACTCTTTATCCTATAAAAATTACTCAGATTTGTGAAGTTACTTATAATTTAGGAGGATTTCTAAAGTCGATTTTGTACTTCCGTTCAAGATGGAGGCATAGGTAAACAAAACTCTCCTCCTTGCACAACCACAGCAAATATTATAACTAAACCAAAAAACTATCACCCAGAACTGTCAAAAATTGAGCTGTATGGAAGTCTGACAACCAAGGAATTAAAGAAGTCACATTCATTCAGACGGGTGGGAGAGATGGACAGGCAGAGACGCTGAACAGGTAGTCCTCACACCCATGTGTAGAGGATAGAAATCAGGAGGGATCCCTTGAGGGATCCCAGCCCCACACCAGACCACCCAGCCCAGGGTTCCACTGCCAAAAGAGAAGTCCCCATACCTTCTGGCTATACAAACTAGTGGGGGCTGGGGCAGTATAAGAAACTGTGGGATTCTCAGGTGTCTCCTCTTAAAGGGCCTGAAATGGACTTAGGACCTACACAGACTCATTCCCTCTGGCCTCCAGCAGGAGAATCAGCACCACTAGCACAAGGGGAAAAACAGAAGTGTCTGGCATCAGGGCAAGTGCCAGGGAAAGGTTTCCCCTGGACAAAACCCTAGAGTCCTGGCAGCAGCCATTGTCCCTTTTCTGGGCCCTGTTTCACACAAAGCCACAGAGCAGAAATGCCATATCAGAGACTCCATCAACCTGGTTCACATGGGTGGCCTCGCCCTAGCAATTACCTAAAGTTATGCCCCATCCAACTAACAGGTGTGCTTTTCTGTAATAAGCCATGCTACTAAGACAGGGAGTCAAAGCAACTCGACCTAATACATAGAAACAAACACAGGGAGGCTGCCAAAATGAGGAGACAAAGAAATATGGCTCAAATGAAAGAACAGAACAAAACTCAAGAAAAAGAACTAAACCAAATGGAGATAAGCAATCTATCAGATGCAGAGTTCAAAACACTGGTTATTAGGATGTTCAAGGAACACATTGGATACTTAACAACATAAAAAAGACTCAGGCAGAAATGAAGGTTACATTAAGTGAAATAAAGAAAAATTTACAAGTAATCAACAGTGGAGTGGATGAGCCGAGAATCATATCAATAATTTGGAACATAAAGAAGAAAAAAAGATTCAATCAAAAACAAAACTTCAAAAAAGTGAGGCTAGGCTAAGGATCCTCTGGGATATCTTCAAACATACCAACACCTAAATCATAGAGGTGCCAGAAGGAAGAGAGGAAGAGCAACAAATTGAAAACTTATTTGAAAACAATAGTGAAAAAAAATTTCCCTAATTCGGTGAAGGAAATACACATGCAAGTCCAGGAAGAACAGAGAGTCCTAAACAAGATGGACACCAAGAAGACCACACCAAGACACATCATAATTAAAATGCCAGAGAGAACAAAGACGGCAGAGGAGTGAGTGGAGGTCACACTGACCTCCTCCCAGGACCGACCTGGAATTACAGCTAAATTGTGGAGAAATCACCTGGAACAAACAACTGAACAATAGCAAGAGAGGAGCCTTGTAACCTTGGAGACAAGAATCGGCTTTAGCGAAATCTAACTGGTAAGGAGTGCGGTAGAGACTCAAGAAGGAGGGAGGGGCGCTCATGGGCGGCAGCACCAGAAGGATATTGAAACAGCCACTTGGATCCCCCTGAGAAGAGCAGGGTCTAAACCAAGAGTGGGGATCTCTAGCCCACAACACCAGAGCCCAAAAAGTACACAGAAAATAGCCAGCTGCGAAAAGCGGCAGGGTTGCTCTCTGCCAGAGACAGGTGGCTGGAGATGCAAAGAACTGTTTAAAGGACCAATGCATAAATTTTCATTTGCAGCCATCTACCATGGTCTCCAGCAAAGGCGGGGCCAGAGTGGTCTAGAGATGCCTTAGGAGAGACTGGGGAAGGAGGCTTTGGGAAGAGAACTGAGAGAGTAGGTGGGCTCTTGGTGCTGATTCATCCCCCATGTGGCAGCAGCCATCTTGTTCAAACACAGACAACTCCCCTGAGTGGCAGCAACATGAAAGGACCCAATAACCCCACCCCCAGGAGGGACTCTGCCCAGCTGTCAAAGCCAGCCTGCTGAGTGCAGAGTGACTAGATTAACAACTAAAGGAGACAGCCACAGACAGTAGATTCCTGGAAGTCTTGAACAGACTGCCTAAGGTCAGATAGGGACAACATCTGACATCATCAGAGGCATATTCAGAAAGTAAAAATGGCAGTCTCCTATTATAGAAGTTCACACCACAAAGTCAGGAAATCAAGACAGATCAATTTAAGAAGCAGAAGCAAAAAGGAAGAGTCTCACACATAATGGGAAGACAAAGAAATAACCCCAAATGAAGGGAAAGGAGGAATCGCCAGAAAGAGAAATAATGAAATAGAGACAAGTCAACCACCCGATATTGAGTTCCAAACAATGGTTCTAAAGAAGCTCAGTGAGCTCAGAGAGAATTACTAAAAACTACAGAGAAACTATGAGGAACTTACTGAAAACTATATCACCATGAAAAAGGACATAGAAACGATCAATAAGAGACAAGAGGAAATGAAGAATAAAACTTCTGACCTGAAGAACACAGTAGAAGGAATCAAAAGCAGGCTAGATGAAGCAGAGGAATTAATCAGCGAGCTGGAGGATAATGCAGAAAAAAGCTCCCAGAAAGCAAGAAAATGAAAAAAGACTCAAAAAGAATGAAGAGGTATTTAGGGTATTACAGGGCAACCTGAAATATAATAATATCCATATAATAGGGATACCAGAAGGAGAAGAAGAGGAACAATGGATAGAGAACCTGTTTGAAAAAGTCATGATGGAAAACTTCCCTAATTGGAGGAGAGAAAAAGTCACACAAGTCCAGGAAGCACAGAGGGTCCCATTCAAGAGGAACACAATGAGGTCCACTCCAAGACACATCATCATTAAAATGGCAAACATCAAAGACAAACAGACAATCCTAAAGGCAGCAAGGGAGAAAGAGGTAGTAATATATAAGGCAGCTCTGATACCACTAGCAGCTGACTTTGGACAGAAACACTGCAAGCCAGAAGGGAGTGGCAAGAAATATTCCAAGTCATGAAAAGCAAAGGCCTGCAACCAAGACTGCTCAAGGCTCTCATTGAAAGGGAAGGCGAAATAAGGAGTTTCCCAGAAAAAAGAAGGCTAGAAGAATATACCTCCACCAAACCAGCACTGCAAAATATTCTGAAGGGACTGCTTTAAGAAGATGAAGAAAAAGAGTCTACGAATACAGTTCCTTTCACAGTTGCCAATACTTGATATTACCAATATTTTTAATATGTATTAATCTAATTGTGACAACAATATGTTAAGTGTTACTTTATTATTAAACCTGTTTTGTATATTTCTTGCCTATTTCTATTATTTTTAAAAAGCTTTAAATGACTTCTTGGTATTCTTTATCCATTTTTTGATTAAAGGTTTGTAGAATTCTTTTCCTTAAAAATCAAAACATAAAACAAAACTATTAACCCTTTTTTAGATATTTAGCAAATACTCTCCCATTCTATTACTTATCCTTTAACTTTTTTATATGTATATTAATATACAGTCTTAAATGTTTAATATAGTCATATTGTCAATATCTTACTTTATAGCTTCTGGGTTTGAACATTCTACTTCAAGGTAAGAAAAATATTAGTTTGTAATTTCTCCTAAAACTCCTTAGATTCTATATATTGATTTTTAGCTCACCTGAATATTTCTTGTATGATATGTGAAATAGGGCTCTATATTTCTTTTATTTCAAGTCATAGTGGTCCATTCACCTTATTTGTTGAATAAGCCTTATTTCCCCCATTGATTTGAAATATCAATTTATTCATATCACACATTGTTAGACAGATATATACATTTGTCTATAGAATGCTCATATTTTATTGATCTACTTGATTATTTCTGTGCTGGTGTCATGTTGGTTTAATTGCTGAGACTTTATAATGGTTTAAAATTTTTAATATTTTATAATTAACTTTGACATTTAAAAAATAAATAAAATCAGTCTGCATTTAGAAAGAAAGAAAGAGAAAAAGAGAGAGAGAAAGAAAGAAACTCCTACCTTTTGTGACAACATGGATGGAACTGCAGAATATTATACTAAATGAAATAAGCCAGTTGGTGAAAGACAAATACCATATGATCTCACCTATAAGTGGATTCTATTCAACAAAATAAACGAATGAACAAAATAAACCTCAGGCATGGAAACATGGAGAGACTGAAAGTGACCAGAAGGGATGGGGAAAGAGGACAAACGTGGAAAGAAGGGGGAAGGGATAGACAAAGAACATGTATGAATGACCCATGGACATGGACAAGAGTGGGAATTGACTGTGGGAGTGGAGGTTGAGGGTGGGATGGGTAGAGGGGGGAAGGGAGGAAAAATTGAGACAACTGTAATAGAATAAACAATTTAAAAATGAAAAAAAATAAGAAAAAGAATAATTTAAATGCCAAAAGTTAAAGAGAGAATCTTAAAAACAGCAAGAGAAAAGCAGGCAGTTACCTACAAAGCAGGTCCCGTAAGACTGTCAGCTGATTTCTCAAAAGAAACTTTTCAGGCCTTTGAGAGATTGGCAAGAAATATTCAAAGTCATGAGAAACAGGGACCTATAGCCAAGACTGCTCTACTCAGCAAAGATATCATTTAGAATCAAAGGACTGATAAAGAGCTTCCCAGACAAGAAAAAACTAAAGAAGTTCATCATCACCAAGCCACTATTATATGAAATGTTAAAGGGACTTATTTAAGAAAAAGAAGATCAAAACTATGAATAATAAAATGGCAATAAATACATACCTATCAACAACTGACTGTAAAAAAAAAACAACTAAGCAAACAAAAAGAACAGAGACAGAGCTGTGAATAGTGAAAGCATTTTGATGGCTGCTAGATGGGAGGGAGGTATGGGGGAATGGGTGCAGAGGTGAGGGGATTAAGGAGTACAAGTAGGAAGTTACAGGATAGCCATGGGGATGTAAAGTACAGTATAGGAAATGGAGTAGCCAAAGAACCTACGCATGACCCATGGACATGAACAATGGTGTGGGGGTTGCCTGAGGGGGTAGAGGGTGCTGGGTAGAGGGAGACAAAAGGGGAAAAATTGGGACAATTGTAATAACATAATCAATAAAATATAATTAATTTTTTTTCTGAAAAGAGATCCATAGCCCATACCAAAACTGCCAAAGGAGTCCATGACACGAAAGAGTTAAGAACCCCAGTACAGATTAAAAATGTCTACAATCACTATGGACACAAAGACTACAACTGTATACATGTATGAAGAGAGATTTCAAGGAGTAAGAAAAAATGAAAAACATCACATTTAGATTAATGGAATCCTGGGTTTTTCTTTTTCTTAAAGTTGTTGTTTTACTGTTTTTACAATAATAATAAAATATTGGGCATAAACCATGATACAGTTAGAGCTACTTTGTTTCCTCTCCTATCACAGATTTGTTCCCACAATGAATTAAAAAGATAATGTACTACGTACTACCCTCAGTTTCCATCCCTTTAGAACTAGCCATGACCAGATCATAAAAAGGTATAGCTGCAACAGAGGAGTAAAGTAATTCCAAAATGCAGACTTTCTTCATGAAAATTATAACACCTTATCTACGTTATCTACAATGCCATGAAAAATTGACCACCTTCAAACAGGTATTAAAGTAGCCCAGAAATTAACTCTTCAGCCAAAAGGTGAGAACATTAACTTCTTTTATAAGTTCCTTTCTATTAAAAGTAAATATTTTTCACATGGTAGGCCACATCTGATTTATTCTTGGCATGGCTTTTATAACGAGCTTTTCGTTCTCTATTTCTTGATGGAATTTTCTCAATATTTAAAAATTCCACTTCTGTGAGATCCTTGCAAACAGAATAGTGAATTACCCAAGCAGATGTGTGAAAGAATGTGTTCCTACTCCGAGAGACATTTACTGCTTATATTATGGCTCATTGGCAATCATAAAACTCAAGTGTGGTCTTCTATCATCCATATTACTTTTTTAAAAGATAAAGATAATTCAGTTCATCTTGAAATTCACACACCTCTATTTCTCTTTTGTGTGTGTGCCCTATGTATAAAGAGAGCCCCTCAGCTGTTCCACGCAACAGAAGTCCATCAAGCTTCAGGACTGTAAAATATAAACTATTTTTGTCTAAGTGCATATATACATATATGTTTCAGTGCTACAATATTGAGTTCAAAGTGGTACTTTTCAATGATAAATTATCAAGAAAAAATGTTATTCTTTGGAATCCTCTTCAAATGGCCCTGGTCAGATTAATGCAAAATGAGGGAACAGAAAGAGTTCAAGTCCTCTAGTTTTGCTCTGTTTTGGTTTGTTTTTTTTGTAAAGGTTAAGATTAGGGGTTCACAATGCCTGCTGGTACAGACTGACACAAACTCCTGGCCCCTACCTGCCAGAGTAGAGGCACTGAGAGAGACTAAGTGAGTTCTGGCTCTCCCACTAAAGAGCAGGGTTCCTGAGCAAGTTCTTATGTGCCTCTGAACCTCAGCTTCCACAGCTGTACTTGACAAGGTCACTGGGGGAATTAATGAGATAATGGATGCAGAAGTGCTCTCTAAACATAAAAGGCTTTAAAAACATGGCCATTGTTAATATCTTCTACATCCTTGGTTAAATTTATACCTAGGTATTTTATTCTCTTTAAAGCAATTGTGAATTGGATCATTTTCTTAGTTTTGTTTTTTTTTAAAGAAGGAAAACAAAGAAATAGCAGAATGTGGTGATACATCAGTTCCCTTTAGGATGCCAAAGCAAAAAGCACAAGAGCTTAGGTATACAAAAAAAAAAGGGGCGGGGGGAGTAGAAAAACAAATCACACTGGTGTTCAGAGGAGGGTACCGCTGAGGAGAAAAAAAGAGTGTGATTTTTAAACAGAGCTTCATGAAACAATGTGATAGCATATATGTGCCTATGGCCGGGGCCCTGTGTCAGGACAAGCATGAAAAATCTTCTCAAACAAATCTGTACCAAATTCTCTTGTTCAGCCTCACTCAGCGTCATGTGGTTTTTTTCCTGCTGACTATCCGATATGTTCATTCTCCAATCCTGGCTGCCCACTTTAATGGCAAGTGTGATGACCACAGCTTATCTTTATCACCAGTGTATGTTTTTCAGGTTTTTTACGATGGGAGGAGGGAAAAAAAATCTCCTTACCAGATTCAGGGTTTCCATCCAGGACCTTGAAGTAAATAGTTTCTTCATTTTTTTTATGTCCTAACCATGTTTAGTAAATGATTTTTAAAATAAGATACTGGAATCATGTCTCCATCTAGCACTCATCAAAATATAAGACACTAAAATATCTCGGCTCACAGATTCTTCTTAAAGTATGGTAAGCATATAATTCTGCTTTCTTGTAGGGGAAAAACTCTTTAAATGATTTTAAGTAAAGTTTCTTAGTTTAAAAAAAATCATCTATAAAGTGAGATAAGAAATTATTCTATTCTATTACGAGACTTGGGTGAAGTTGGACAAATGTCACATAGGGTTGTCCTATTTCTTGCAAGAAAATTAAGACCTCATTTTGGATTTGAACTAGGTTAAAGCCATTTCTATGAAAGTGACACACCAAAAGTTTCCATTGAAAACCATCCAAGAGCCCCCAGGGAAAAGAGTCACCTGTTCAGGTTCACCTGAAATATTTATGAACTCAGCAGAGGATCGCATTTAAAACAGGGCCACAAGCAGTGGAGGATTTTGGTCCTGCAAGGTTTCAGGCTTTAAGGTGGTCTTTTCACAGCTTGGCCCATTTACTCATAAAAAGACTATGTCCTACCAGGCTTTATTTTTTATTTTGCCAACTTTCACCTAATGAAGAAGAATATGAAGTACAATTAATTCTTCCCCTTGCAGGTAAAATGTAGTTATCAGTGGCCATATGTGAGAAATCATGACACTGGGTTTATATTGGGGTGTGTGCCTATTTCTTGGAAGAAATAGTTGGGCACACTGGATATGTATCAGAGGAAACATAAACTCTTACAAGATCAGTTAAAAAAAAACATGCTTAGCCCTGGCTGGTGTAGCTCAAAGGACTGAGTGCCAGCCTGTGAACCAAAGGTTCGCTGGTTCGATTCCCAGTCAAGGCACATGCCTAGGTTGTGGGCTAGGTCCCCAGCAGGGAGCACGCAAGAGGCAACCACACATTGATATTTCTCTTCCTCTCTTTCTCCCTCCCTTCCCTTCTCTCTAAAAATAAATGAAATAAAATCTTTTTTAAAATGTACTTAGAAAGGTATATCTGTCTGGGGAAGGGGATACAACACACATTGCAGTATCAACTGAAAATGGTGCTATTTTTTGACCAGTCCATGGCACTGAACCTTCTGTGGGAAGGTCAAATGATGCAACATAAAAAAAAGGATCTAGCCTGTCCAAAGCCATTCTTTCATTTGACCACACCAGACACTAATGCAAAGGAAGCTTAACTCTTCTGAAAACATTTTAAACTTGGTTAAATTAAAAGCAGCACCAGAGGGATTATTTTCCTTAGCAAGAACCCACAAGCAATCTACTTGACTAGAGGCAAAAATGCAAAGAAATCCTTTATCACAAAATAGTTCCGCAAATCTTTCCACCAATAAACCTTCCATCCACCCAAGAATGACTATCCTCCCTGCTGATAACAAGCTGTGGAGATAAGTATTTTATTTTTTTCTATAAAATCCCAAATGATGTTTTCAAATAAAATAAAAATACTACATGCCACTGTCAAAAATGGTCCTAGGGTCCTAGAAGTCCTAAAGATATAAATGTCATTTTTAAAGTCTCTGTGTTAAAATATTTAGAAGACTCTACTTGTCAAGTTCCTACAGAAAGTTCTGAAGAGATTATTAGTACAGCTATCAAATTTTCATTTACCTTGGGGCTGACCTACTGGGAAAATCATAAAAAGCCTGACCTTGTATAATGAGGGAGCTGAATGTTTAGAGTTGTGGACAATAACAAGGTCAGAATGAAGGACAAAGAGGGGCCTTGGGAGAGACTCTCCAAGGATTCCCTAGTGAAGGCACATGGGCAATGGGTGGCAGGTAGCTGCATTCTGCTTTAAGCTACAGTTCAAGCTAAGTAAGTGAACCATCTGAGGGATATCAAACTCCCTTGAGAGAATTCTGACCTCTCACTACAAACCTAGAGAAGTACTATCCTTCAAATAGCAAAATAAAGGCCAAGCCAGCCAATCATGGAAGTGATTTTTTAAAATTCTAATTTAAATAGCTTCCATACTTTAACCCTGTGGGAATTATATTCAGTAACTTTTTTTAACAAGGAAAATTTGGTTTTAAGGAGCTTATGGGGACATTTACCTTGAACTGGAAAGGTTATTTGCTCAGTGTTAGGCTAAAAGCCAAAGTCCACTTTTAGCCAGAAATGATTTTAATATTATAACTCACAAGAGTATTGTGTCATGTGAGCAAGCAGCAGCGATAAGCAGTGTGGTAAAGTTGTGACTTCCCCCAAAGACTCATTAAAATGTATTATTAAGTAGAAAAAAGTACAAAAATTCCAAGAGGAAACCATCTGTACTATCTCAAAAACAGTAAAAATGCTTTCCAACTTATCACTTCTTTGGCTCTGCCTTCTCTACAAACACACTAAGTAAATGCTGTGAAGAGCTTGATCCTGATGCAAAAGAGGATGAAAGCCTTTAAGTCGTATGCTAGTATGATGCTCTGTATATAATTTTTCCTTTAAATGTACTATGGGGGGGGAATATCTGACAGTTTTAAGTGATTGTTAAAAAAAATAATAACCTGTGAAGATTCCAAGATTTTTTTAAAAAATTACTCAACTCACAAAACACAGTAAAATTAGAAGCATTATCTTAAAGAAAAATATTAACTTTTTCCAATTTTTGGGTTTACAATTCTAAATTTTAATAATGTCAGTATTTTTCTTCTTTCTGTGTTGGTTTTTAACTCATGTCATATAGTTTTCCCTTCATCAATTCTTGACAATCTTCTATCACCTCAATTAAAAAAAAGTAATGACTTCATTTAAGTCAAGCAAGTGTGCTTTAGAAAGCTCGACCAAATATCAACTTTCTTACCCAATCCTACAAGAATCTGAAAGCACATTTGCAAAGGCGTTCCAAGCTGCTATGGAAACGACATTCTTTTTTTCACAATAACAGTACAGGCTGAGGACTGCTGGCACACAAGTTCCCAATCCAAGCCCACTGACAGCTTGTGGAGTGGACAGATGAGGCGTGGAAAATATTTTAAATTAGTTCATTTATCTTGTTGAGACACAGGAAACAGCAACAGATTTCTCACATGAAAGAAAGAAGAGAAAGACAACACACCTCTAGCAATGTGTAGCAAATTTAGTCCATTAAGTCAAACCCTTCAGACTATTTCATTCATACTCCTTAATAATAGCCACATGTAGTATCCTGAGGAAATTTTTTTTATAACCAAAAGATCCAGAAGGATGGCTAGAAATCACTGATTGCTTCTATTTTTCGAAGGACTCAAGTTTTAGAAGCCAAATTGTTTTCAAATCAATGTTTTATGACTGATCCCAGGTCCATCTCGGACCAATATTAATCCTAATTACTAAGTCTAATAAATTGCAATAAAGGACCTAAAATTCTTAAAGGAGAGCTCAAAATGCGACATTTTAGGATGAAGTAGGCAAAGATCACTTAAGGAGAGGATGTAAACCTCCCTTAAAAGTGAATGGACAAAATGGACTTTTGTCTAGGTCCCCATTCCATGAATGACACCCTAGGAACTTTAGGCTTCGGGATTCCTTCCCACCAGAGTATGTGCCACTGCACCACTTCTGCAGCAGTCTATCACCTCCCCGCTGTGTGTCCTTCCCAGGAGGACAAAGCAGGAGCTTCAGGCCTGGAAAGAGAAGCAAGTACACAGGGAGCTAAATACTGGGCCTGGAACTGGCTGCAGCAGTGTTAGTGGGAATCAGAAAATCATGTTAAAAATAAGGTCCTATCCCCCCAAGTAGCACTTCTGATGCAGAGATCTATATGGCAGCCCAGAATTCTGTATTTTTAAAAAGACATTCTCCAACTGAGATTTGGAAATCACTGTGGCATCCCAAACCAGCCTCCTTCAAGAACAAGAAGCAGGTAGAATTTTGAAAATCTATGTACTCCCCTGAACAATTTTAAGGAAACACATAAAATTTCTCATCCTAAGTTTGAATAATTTTGAAAATTACAATTCTTATGTATTAAATATTGACATTTAGAAATAAAACACATCTCTAAATACCATCGTGATTTGAGAACTCCATTATCCACTTAAAAACATAAAAAGAACAGCTCTTCTTTAACAGTTTTTATAGCATTCCTTATTCTCCTTAAACTTATGCTACCTCTATTCTACTTCCCCCACAAAATTTTATGTGAAGATACTTTTATGCTTAAAACTCTTTTGTTGACCATTCTACCCTAATCCTCTGTATAACAAAACATGCATATTTGATTGAAGTTTCATTTTTTAAAATTTCCTGTAACAAGGGTCTACGTTTAAAAATTTTCTAATTTGAATAATAATTCAACTTATTTTCAGTTTATGACTGATCAAAGCTACATATATTTCAATATTGGTAAATATTAAAGTTAATATTCATTGGAAGTGTATCCCTTAACCAGATAAAAGATTTTTTTAAAAATCAATTTATATAAATATGGGTACATATCACACTGCTAGAATGAGACAAGTGTTATTTTAATTACATTTTTCTTTTTTTAAAAGGCATTAACATTAATAAGTAGATAGGACTGGAGTTTTGTTGCAACAATATCTCTCATTTTTTAACTCTTCTAGAGATAAATGCTTCAAATACACAGCAGCCACCACTCATCACAATCAGCTGACATCCTTTGGGTACTCCTTTAATTGTGTCAAAAATAAAGAAAAGGAGCCACCTGTGTTGCAAATAGATAGACATTACTGAGTCATTACATTCCTTCCTGTTTTCAACTTTACTAAAACCAGCATCTTGCACCATTCCTCTGTTTAGCATGCCAGCGGTCTTCCGATACAGAGCAGGTACCACAGTAAAAAGAGATGAATGAGAGTCCAGTGGGAGAGCACGAGGGGGTGGAGGATAGGAACCCCTGTAGACAGCAGCTTGCTCTCAGGCAGATCAACTTTAGGGCAAAGTATGAATTATCCTGGCCCTTGTCTTTACAAAGCGTATGCAGTGAATGGAGTGGGGAAGTACACCAGTTCGAAGGTACCTGCCAGATGATCCTGCCGTCCATGATCCCAGGGGTCTTCTGGTGGCAGCTACCAAATTGTCCAAGGTGAAGAGCACCCTGACAGCAGCTCAGACAGGAGAGAGGGCTGACCAGGGCAGTGCCCAGTGAAGCATTTTCTTCCCCAGATCAGTGTGGTGGGGTGGAAACTAAGAAGGAACTAAGAAGGTGGGTGGGCATCTCTCTTAGACCAGCCTGTTCCAGTGTGGACTCTCCTGACTCTCCCTCCCCTAGCCTCACTTTTCTATGAAGATTCCACTGAGAAGCATAGTACAAAATCTGGATAATTATTCCCCTATATGACAGAAGGCATATTTACTCAACAGAGTAGTAACGATGCCGACACTCGTGTTGCAGCAATCAATGTGCCTAAGAGGACACACAATCAGAGTCCTGTATGGCCCAACTCAGAAATTCACAACTAGGGCCAGTGAGGTTTTAAACTACAGAAATATCTACCAATTTTTAAAACTTTCCTGCTTGCTCTTGGATTCAAATGTATTAGGGGTGAATCACTTTTTAAAATGAAAAATAATAAAAGAAAGAAAAAAAAGAAAACCTAAGTTCTTCCTCTGCATGCTCCATTCTCTTCAGGAGGGGTTAACGTACAAGCCCAGTGGGGAGCATCATTTTCTATAAATGCTAAAATTATCTCACCATGCAGTCTAAGACAAAAAAACACCACAACAGGATTAAAAAAAAAAAAGGCTTTAAAAAACCCACACTCCTATGAGCAGAAAAGGGGTGCGGGACCATAACCCTAACTCTTGCCTTTCTGCATCTAGCAGGAGCTATCACTATGGTGCCACTGTCAAGCAAAATTAAATGTCATCCAAGGACCCAGAGCTGCTGAGGGTCAGCCATCATGACTGACTGAGTATTTTACAGTGTAAAAGTCGGGTTAAGCATCAGACCAGGAAGAGCCTATTTTTACCTTCCTTTTGGTTGTTCCTTTTAGTTCTCTCCAAACAGCTGGGAGTTCGTAAGAAATAACTTTTGGCACAACTTCATTGGTGCTTTGAAACAAGGAAAAGAAAGGGCAAGAAAAGTCCCAGAACAGGAACTGAAAGGATCATTTATGGTAGAAATGACAAACTGAAGCCCAAAGAAGGTTTGCCTATGCTCACACACCATGGCCAAGACACCCCTAGATGCCACCATGCCCTCCCCTGCCACACTGCTCCAGGGCTCCTCCCTCCTCTGCTGGGCCCGGGCCCCTCTGCTGCTCCTGCCCCCACTGGCTTCTTTCAGTTCTCTGATGTGCCCAGCTCCTTCCTGCCTCACAGTCCTCGAATATACTACTCCCTTTACCTGGAGCACTTACTACTCCCCAAACTTTATTCATCTTGGCTACACACACTCATCTTTCAGTTCTTAAATGTCTTCCTTCAAGGCCATTCATTCCTGACCCTCCAAATCAGATTAGTCTCCCTGATGGCCATGCTCATGGCACTCTCTCTCTTCCTAGACCTAGAGCCCTAAGCACACTGAAACCAGCATGTTAACAGTTCTTCCACACAAGCCCTAACAAGGAATTACTCAGGACTGGGAAACATGGTATGTACACATTAAATATTTATAGATAAATTTAATGATATTTACTTGTCAAATACTGTGCTTTGAGGGTATTTCACATACTATACATTTCATCTCTGAACTCCATAAGATGGGCAATAGTAATATTCCCATTCTGCACATGAAGAAACTGAGGCACAGAGAAGACCTGGAACTTCACCAAGATCACATCGCTGATATATGAAAGAGTTTAAAATACACAAAGTGGCATTGGGTATCATTTATGGTAGAGCTTCACGAATGTTCATGGAGACCTGCATAAGGACAAAATCAACGCTTGGAACAATTATTAAAGAACATATCCATGAATGTAGTGGGCCCTGTTATAGGACACTATGTGACATTCTCCAAAAGCATATGATAACAGATTTATATTAGTCACCTTCCATACTCCAGTACTAACAATTACCAAACCTTCAACGGCTAACACCATAAAATGCTTGCTTCTTTCTCATTTTGAAAGTTGATTGTGGTTTCGCTCTAAGTGCTCTTTAACCTGGGGCCCAGGCTAAAGGAACCACACCATTCTCACAGATGGAAAAACAGAGTTGGTGGCACCATGCAGTGGCTTCTAAAGCTTTAGTTTAGTAGCAGCACAGGTCATTACCATTCACATTAAATTAAAAGCCCCAAGTTCATTATTTTCTTTCCCTAAGTTCCCCAGTGCTTTAGAAGCAACCAACTGACTCCATTAAGCTCCTTATTTTCATTAAAATGTTCTATGGCAGCAAATACTTGGTCACTCAGAACCTTGTCTTCTCTCGGCACTTGATTACATGGAGATAAAGGTGATAATCTGACTAACTCTTTGCCACTGTATACCATGGACTACTCTTTCCCATAATCCCCCACAGCTTTTTAGTCCTGTCTTGAAATAATGCTTTTACTCATTCAATCTTCTCCCAACCAAAAAAACACCCTTGAAGACTTGGACCCAAATTCTCAAAAGGTACAGTGGAAAGACTTCTATTTTTCATTTCAGAGATGGGATGATATGGAAAAAACATAATTGGCCTAATAATTTTACTTTTTTAAAAGTATATTTTATTGATTCTGCTATAACAGTTGTCCCATTTTTTTCTCCCCTTTATTCCCCTCCCCTGTGCACACCCCCTCCCAAGAGCGTACCCCCCTCCTTAGTTCATGTCCATGGGTCATAAATGTAAGTTCTTAGGCTTCCCCATTTCCTATACTACTCTTAACCTCCACCTGTCTATTTTATGCCTACCAATTATGCTTCTTATTCCCTGTACCTTTTCCTCCATTCTCTCCCCTCCCATAAGCCTCCATGTGATCTCCATTTCTGTGATTCTGTTCCTGTTCTAGTTGTTTGCTTAGTTTGTTTTTGTTTTTTTAGGTTCAGTTGTTGATAGTTGAGTTTGTTGTCATTTTACTGTTCTTCTCTTGATCTTCTTTTTCTTAGATAAACACCCTCTAACATTTCACATAGTAAGAGCCTGGTGATGATGAACTCCACTAACTTGACTTTATCTGGGAAGCACTTTATCTGCCCTCCATTCTAAAAGATAGCTTTGCTAGATAGAGTAATCTTGGATGCAGGTCCTTGCCTTTCATGATTTTGAATGCTTCTTTTCAACCCCTTCTTGCCTGCAAGGTTTCTTTGGAGAAATCAGCTGACAGTCTCATGGGAACTCCTTTGTAAGTAACTGTCTCCTTCTCTCTTGCTGCTTTTAAAGATTCTCTCCTTATCTTTAATCTTGGGTAATATAATTATGGTGTGTCTTGGTGTATTCCTCCTTGGGTCCAACTTCTTTGGGACTCTCTGAGCTTCCTGGATCTCCTGGAAGTCTATTTCCTTCAACAGATTGATGAAGTTCTCCTTCATTATTTTTTCAAATAAGTTTTCAATTTCTTGCTCTCCCTCTTTTCCTTCTGGCATCCCTATGATTTGTATGTTGGATCATTTAAAGTTGTCCCAGAGGTTCCTAAGCCTCTCCTCATTTTTTAAAATTCTTTTTTCTTCATTCTGTGCTGGTTGAATGTTTATTTCTGCCTTCTGTTTCAAATCATTGATATAAGTCCCAACTTCCTTCCCTTCACTGTTAGTTCCCTGTATATTTTTCTTTATTTCGCTTTGCATAGCCTTCGCTTCTTCCTCTATTTTGTGTCCACACTCACATCATTTCTGTGAGCATTCTGATTACCAGTGTTTTGAACTCTGCATCTGATAGGTTAGCTATCTCTTCATTGCTTAGTTCTTTTTCTGGAGTTTTTATCTGTTCTTTCATTTGGATTATACTTCTTTGTCTCGGAGTACCTGTTACATTTTAAGGGGAAGAGCCTTAGGTATTCGCGAGGGCAGGGCAACCCTCTTTGCTGTGTTGTAGTGCTATATGTGGGGAAGGGGTCAGAGAGAGAACAACGCAGCTTGCTAGGCTCTTGCCCTGCTTTCAGTCACTTCCCCCGCTACCCATAAGTAAATTGGGCCCTTCTGGTGCTGATTCCCGGGTGGATGGGCTTGTGTACATTCCAAGACACCTTGGGTCTCTCCAACCAAATCTCCTGTGAGGCCAGGATTTTCTCCCACTGCAGCAACCCCAACAGGTTTTTAGAGCCAGAGCTTTTGAGGTCTTAGTTTCCCACGCTGGAATCCTGGGTTACGCTGTCTGTCTCGCTCCCCAGTTGTTCCTTCCGGTTTATCCACACATGAAGTGGGACCACCCAGTCTGCCAGCTGCCACCCCGCCCTTCCGAGTCTGTTGTCTTGCCACCATCCTCTCCACCCCAGCTGCCTGTCTTTGCCTCTCCTACCAGTCTGGATAAATGTTTCTTCTGGATAAATGTTTCTTCTTTAATAAAGTCTTTGGTTGTCAGACTTCTATACATTTTGATTTTCTGGCAGTTCTGATTGTTTTTTGTTTTTAAATTTGTTGTTGTCCTTTTGGTTGTGTGAGGAAGCAAAGCATATCTACCTACTCCTTCATCTTGCCTGGAAGTCCAACAATTTTACTTTTTAAATCATACCACCTTGTCTCATAAAGAACTTAACTTCCAATTTCCTCAGGCATTTTACACGTAATAACTCACGATGCATTATGTCTCTGGAAGTTAGATATGATTATCTTGTTTTACAAGTAGTAATAATATTAGACATCTAGAAACTAAATTCTTGCCTAATGTTTCATAGCCAGCAGCAAAACTGGGACAAGATCCTTCTTGGTGATCTGCCCTTTGCACAGAAGTGCTAATCTAGACATTCTGATGATCTTGAGCTAAAGTTGAGACAGAGCCAAAGCAAGTATCATCAGTCTCTCTCCTTTGACATACACAAATGCATACATCCCCATATACTAACATGCATATTTTATATGTGTGTTTTATGTAAATACACACATACAAACACATGCACAAAACACTGACTCAGAAGAAAAGAAAATGTTCATGAAATATTGAGTACATGCAGGTTGGTAAACTGAGAGAACTCTACTTATTTGATAAATAATTAAATACTGTGCAAACTTCTTCACAAAAATAGACAACAGAGAATTGCAGGTCTCATCCCTGCTTGAGACTGAACCCTAACAATGGGTATGACCATAAATATTAAATAAAGAACAGGCCCTTATGTGGTGCTATAGTTTATCGTTCCTCCTAAATCTGACAATTTTTTTTTTACTGCATACAACTTGATCATTTATTCTGTTGAACACACATAAGTTCCTATTGTCAGCTCTCTGTTTTGCTACTGCAAATGCTTGACAAAATTGCTCATTTCATTTTTTATTCCCTGTAGATCTTCCTGCCCTCAAGGAAACAATTCTGAAGCAGTGTGAGATCTGGTAGTCTCGAGATGAAATGTCAAGTCAGCAGACAATGCTGGCTGCAGGAGCAAAACAGACTCTCGCAGGAAAAGGACTGCCTGCAGCCTTCTGGAGGCACCCTGGGACTTACAGGCAAGAAGCAGTTGGAGCTCTGCTTCTGCAAATAGCTACATGAGGAATACTATCCCTTCCATCATTACCCTCAGAGAGGACTGGAATGGCAAGTCTCTGGAAGATCAGTGAGGGTTTGTGGAGTCACTCTAAATGGGATGCCTTTGCCCTTACTGTCTTATCTTGATCACAGTATCAGTGACAATGCTTGACTGGGCTCTCCTCTCATCTCCTCCCGTATCTCACCTGCTAAGGATATTGAAATGAAACTTAGGTGAGCACATAGTATTCCTAATGGAACGTTAGTCTGAGTCCCTCTGTGCCTGCTAGTGGGCAAGGATGGAGGGAAATCTAGTAACTGGTCCATTCATCATTTAAACCTTTCTTGAGTGGGCTCAGACCCCAAGTGAGGCTCCAGTGATGCAAGAATGAACAGATCACAGTCTCAGTCCTGGAGGAATTGCCTCAGTAATATTTCTTTGATGGCCCCATTCTCAGAGTCACCATGATGCCATTCATAGTGGAAATATGATGGCACAGTGGATGCCATTCATAGACACCAAGTGGAAAGCACCTGGTATCTAAACATCATCCACCCAAATACCTTCCTAAAAAGTTCCTTCAGCCAGCAATTAGCTCTCAAGGACCCTGCTGTCATGCAATTTCTATAGCAGTGCAAGAAATTGAGGATGTCCACCCTGTCCCTTGAGTTTCTGAGGTCACGTGTGCTGTTCCTTACTGCACCTCATCTGTCTCCTAACTGTTGCCCCTCTGAACTCACCTCCAGGGCTTGTTTTTTAGACACTTGTTTTGCAGACAGTGGAAACCCAAATGACTCCTCCCATCAACATGAAGAGGTCTGTCTTCATACTTCCTCATGCAGAGCAGTCATTCTACTCCCAGATTTCCCCCACTGCTGCAAGCTCTGGGCCCATTGGGAGTTCAATGTTTTTCAACAGAAATGCCAGGTGTGATTCTTGCATTTATGGTTGCCAACATCATCACAGTGGATGAATGCCAGTGACACCCTCCTGGAGACACTTTTAGTCAATGGGGGGGTACCAGCTGTGAGCACTGATGATTTCCTCTGATCTTTTACGTAGCTACATGGAGGACAGATGCTTAGGCTTCCCTCTGCTGTTCCTCACTACAGTGAGTTTTGTATGGTCTATGGGGCACAGGTAAGAATGTTTCCTTTCAGTTACTTAAAACCCCATGGGCATCAGGCTTGCCAAATCATAAATTTAGGAGACGGCACTCTGTTAGACTAAGTCCCTCCCTTAGCACTTTAGTCACCTAGTTATTCTACAATTTCTTTCCCACAAACACTTGGCCCAGGTCCCGAGGTCCATCCCATATCTATGTGTCTCCTTGCACATAAAAAAGATTCAGGAAAGGAGAAGGAACAATAAAATTTCAGGTTTACTGGCAGCCCTAAGTAGAGTAATCCCCCTACACATATACTTTTCTTACAGGAAGATTACTTATTCAGCCTTTCCATTCACCTGCCTGTTGAGATCTACACGTATTTTAAGAGGGTAATTTAGAAGAATTACAACAGCAGAAGTTGTTCAAGCTGTAGCATTAGTCTCTGTTGTTTGTTTTAGGTTTGCCCCAAACATTTAGCTCATTTACACATGTGAATAAACTAACTGCTTGTGTATTGATCAGGTCAACTAAGACTCATTTAAACTACTTACTAGCTGTCCTCTTTTATATACTAATGTTTAAATGTTCTTGCTTCATAGTCCCCAAAAGAGTTTTAGAAGACTACATCTCTCCTTACAGATGTTAAAGTTGGCCCTTATAAATTTTTCTATTTCAAGATTTAAAAAGGGTAAAAGATATTATTTCCCAGCATAGAATTTCAGGATATAATTACAGGTAAGCTTTAAACATGCTTTGGTCAAATTTTGAGACTGCAGACTAAGCTCAATTCATGTAAAATGTCTGCCAAATAGACAACATAATAGACAAAGACTGTCCTCATTACCAAACAAATCTGCCCAGATATATTTGCTGTCAGAAAAAGTCTGAATTTATTTTTAAAATAAAATAAACATATTAATATGAATCCCCATTTCAAGCATCTAATTTCTGAATTCTAAGAGATAATCAAGGGTGTATCTTAGGGTAAAATATAGGCCCCCAACTATACAATGGCTTAAACACAAGAGAATTTCACTCCTGGCTTACATGTGAGCACTGGGCTGGCAAAGAGTTCCATGGGGCAGCACTCCACCACAGTAGTTCGGGCACAGAAGTACTGCCATCTCAGCCTGTGGCATTGAGGTCTCTCTCTTTAGGTCAACTCCATTCCTGAAAACAGTAAGGATGAGGGCACATGGGGGTATTTAGGAGCCAAGCCTGGGAATGATATCTGTCACATTTTACTCCAATACCTTTGGCTGAGCTCCTACCTGTAAGGGAGGCTGGATGATATGGACTAAGCTGTGCACCAACGAAGAGAAGACCATTGCTTTCAGTGAGCAACCAGTAAATAAAGTCACCATTTTAGCAATACATGTATGGCCTAGGAAAAATAACATGCTGTTTTCCAGTATTTATTACCTAGTCTATCTTTGCTTGGCTCTCTCCAGACTTGCCCTCAGAATCTTTCCTTTATTTATCTGAGAAGAATGCATTTATTCAGTAAAGAGAAAGGGGTAGTGGGTAAGGAAAACCAGCAGCCCACTTCAAGGTTTATTCTCATCCACATCAATATGAGGAGAGAGTATGTATAGAAGTTGAGGGTCTGTCCTCTAAGACAGTCTTCCCATAATCCTCAGGTATACAGACCCCAGTTTAAAAATCACTGACATAAAGTATTAGAGAACATACAGAATCACGGAATTCTGAAGTGTAAAGTTCTAGTGCATTTTAGAGGTGAAAACTGAGCTGGAGGGAAGATGTCCAAAGTCAACTGCGTGAAGGTTAATGAACATAGTGGGGCCATTCTTTACTCCGGCAAACTCATTTTTGCTTTTGGTGTAAATGGCTATTTTTAGTTTTTCTTGCATGTTGTATAGAAAGGCCTACTTACAAGATTGGCCCCTGGCAGGTATCTGGGAACCTGGATTTTGGGAGGTTCTCCCTTCCCCCATTCCCTGCTAAGTATGGCTCACCATGACCACACTATTTGTACAGTACCATGTGGTTTATGCTGAACATCTGCTTCCCTTCAGGGAGTCCAGAATTTTGGTACATGTTAGGGAGAGGGTGCCTATGTGATGAGGCCTAAGTAAAAACTCTGCATGCTTACTTTCTAACAAGTTTCTTGGTTGGCAACATTCCCATGCGTGGTCACAACTAATTCCAGAGGGGATTAAGGAGTCCTGTGTGACTCCATTGGGAGAGGACTCTGGAAGCTTGCACCTGGTTTCTTCAGACTTCGTCTCCCTGTACCTTTTCCCTTTGCTGACTTTGCTTTGTATCCTTTTGCTGAAATCATGGCTCTGAGTACAACTATACGCTGAGTCTCGTTCATCTTCCTAGTGAAGCATCAAACCTGGGGATGGCTTGGAGACCCCCAACACACATGGAAATTACATTTGACAGACAAGCATAAATTGATTTAGGCTACCAAGAACATAGTAAGTAAAGACTGAAATTTCAGTACATTTTGATTTTAAGTTATTTTTTGGGTTATGGAACCTCCAAAAAGGGTTAAGACAATTAATGAAAACCATTTAAAAAAGACAGACTTTGGTCTTAGCTACCAAGCAAAACAAGGATTTCCTGAAAATGACTACCGAAGACATCAGATGGGATGCTTCCACATTGAAAAGAACCATTAAAGAGAAAATATATACAGAATTGTGAACATCACTGAGAAAAAAAATGCGTCTAGAATTAAAAGAAAAAAAAGAAAAGATGACTCAGAGTGTTTGTGTTGAAGACAAAGGGAGGAAACCCAGGGATACTCTCTGCATTATAAGTTAGTCCCGTATCCCTCCTACTGCAGTCACTGGACAAAAAGTCATATAAAAACCCAAGGTGTCTAAATAACATTTTCCTCGATTTTATACTTTTACGTTTTTTTACTTTGATTTCACAAGCAACGCAAAGATTCTTGTGGAAAAACTGAAAATTACACAACAGTGAATATAAAATTATTTTTAAAAATTACCTACCATCTTGCCATCCAGAGGCAACCACAGTATGACACTTTTGAGATTTTCCCCTGTTCATTTAAAAAAATTAATTGGGAACATTTTGTTTGTATAATTTATCTTAAGTGTTTTCTCATCAAAACATAGTTTATGAAGGATTCTCAATGACATGTTAAGAATTATTAAATAGACACATTAAAGAACTTTTCCCCCCTTTAGTCGTACTGAAGATACATATGGAAAGTGGGGGTCTCTGAGCCCAGAACTCAAGTATCTGCCGCCCAAGGAACCTGAGAAGCCCAAGGTGAAAGTGCAGCCATGTGCTTTCTGCCTTGGCTCAGGTTGATAACTGACCAAGACACAGAAGTGAACAATGAGTGCAGTTGTTTTTTTTTTTTAAGCAATGCAAGAGGGCGACTGGCATGGAAGGGAAAAATGTGGACCACGTGCTGTGTTGCCTTGATGGGTTAACTTCTCACAGTGTGGGGCCCAGGGAGACGATGACAGACTCAGCAGTTGGAAGCAGGTTGAAGGTATCCCTGTCAGTCACAGAGCTTCCACTCGCCATTCTGTGCTTGATTCCACCACACTTCAAAGGTATCACGGGCAGCACAGTGGGTGACAGTGACGAGTTCTGCGGCTTAGTAGCTACATGAGCCCAAATTACTGAGTTCTTCTTAGTGTTTTATCAAATATAAAATGGGAAGAATAATACCAGTTTTAAAGAGTTGTTGGTGGATTACCTAGACAATGCCTGGTACAGACGAACCAGAATGAAAAAGAATATTTAACACAAAAACATTAGTATATCTTGCTAACCACTCAAGTATAGTAAGCTACTCTACTTCATATTTACTTATTTTAGCATGGGCCAGGTGGAGGTGGGGACAACTTTTAATTACCTCCTGAGAAATGTAAATCAAACTACAAAGACTAATCCAAGAGACATGCCAACAGCATCTTTAAATCACTAGACCGTAGGTGTTCTGTTCTGAATGCTAATGACCTGTCTTCCCCCAGCATGTGTGACAACATGAGCTTCAACAACAGGTCCATTCTCAACATCTGTCAGCTCAGTTTCCACATCTGTTTTCAAAAACAAAAATTATCACCCAGACAGAACTTTGATGAATGAGTGATAGTTCCACCAAAACTCAAAATATGTGGAGTTGCTTTGATGCATAGCAGGAAGGCAGAATTCAGGCTGAGAGATACAAAGTGGGTTCCCCAGGAAACAAGCCTCATGGGCCTGTGATGTGTTGCAGGACTAAACAGCTCTACTTCTGAGGCCCCTATTTCAATGCCTCCATGCTACAGGGGGCGACCTCAGGATGTTCCAAAATCATTAACTCGATGCTTCTTGGAAAGACTTTGATTCCAGTCACTATTTTTGAGGCTGTAATAGGATATGTGTTAGACATAATTACAAAAGGAAAGAGGTTCAAGGATAGGGAAAGTATACTAGTAAAAGAAGTAGCTTTAGCCACACATTAGGTCAACAAACAAAACTTAAAATACCTGGACACAATGTCCTAAGGTTCCAGGGAAAAAGCAGAGGTGACATATCTTAGGAAAAATCCATGAACTGATGCCGGCAGAAGCTCAGGCTATTGTGTCCCCACCCTAGAGATGATACTGACTATTCCCATCTAAGATGAGAAACAGCATCTTAAACTAGATTGGGGATATGCGGTGGAAGTGCCAATGCAACTTCCCAGTTCCTATTGAACTGCATTTCCACAGTGAGCCTACATTACTGCTATTGTTCTGTGTCTAAATTCCAAGTCTAACCTGAAATACACAATGTATCAAAAGCTGAAACAGTCCCAGTGGCAGATACTAATGAATTGCTGTGCAAACAGCAATTGTTTTAGCGTGATACAGGTCAATTTAAAGTCAGTCCAGCCACTTCTTGTATGTATACCTTAAATGGATTTCATTTATCTTAATTTCCTTAGATTCATCTGACTTTACAGTTTAAAAAAAAATGGGTTGAAATAATGCCTAGCATAAAATATCATGAGAGCAAGAACTTGGTGTGTGTGTGGGGGGGGGGGGGGGGTTGGGGGGGGAAGGGTATCACTGTTTTTATTGGTATTTCATTACGGGAGGGTGCTACAAAAGGGCGTGGCAAAGAGGGGACTGAAATCACAACACATATAAAACTGCTGAGGACAAGAATGGTGCATGTGATGGCACTGTGGACAGCACCCAGTGCAGAGAACACAGTGATAAGTGTTAGGTCCATATATGTTTGAACAAATAAGGGTTGATTTTTTTCAAGAACACTAACAAGACGAACCACTGTAATCAAGATTTATCTCCCAAATAAAAATCTTTCAAAATGACTAAATAAAATGTCCAATAGAAGGAGTCTCTCCCTCTCCCTCTCTCTCTCTCCCCTCTACTAGCTACCTTATCCTTCCTGATGAGTAAGGTTAACCTCACTAAATACATCAGTTGAGTATTTTAAAAAGCATTGTAAAAACTCAACATAAACAGAAATAATTATAACTAATTTACGACATACAAAGGTGCTAAGCTATGGGATCTGTTTTGGGAGACACTGGCATAACACCTGAGGGCAGAACTGCTTAACTGACAGCTACTCATGGCGTATCCTCCCCACCGTCACAGCGTGGGCACTTGCCTTCAGAATCTCCTTAGGGAGAAACTTGTTCACATCCCCACTTTTGCTCAAGAAAGACGGGATTCCTTTCACTGCCTCACACATACAAAGGAAGGAGACGATAATTGTCAAGGATGAAAATCATCCATTCACCACATGGAGAAGTTTTAGTCAGACATCCTGAGACCTCAGTAAACTTCCAAATTCATAACAACCCACAGAGTAAAGATCTTTCCATGTAAAACATGTATTCTCACACACAGAGGCAATGAGATTGTGTCCACATGCCGATGCTGGACAGTCCTCTAGGCTCACTCGCTGATATCTTACTCAGCAGCCACAAAAGGCAGGGCAAAACTATGAACTATAATGATCTGGTCTTTTAGAGTTACTCTCAAATAATTAAAATTGTGAAGGGCAGATAAGTGAAATACTGATGCTGAATTTAATACAGTACCTGAAATGATGCCTCAAAAGTATCTGTATTTTTTAAAAATACAGAGAGAGTAAATGCACTTTTGCAAGGTTTAATCACAAGCATGGAAATAAAGTGGTCAAACTTTAACTGTACATAACTTTCTGTAACCAAAGTATTCATTTTGGTCGTTTCAAGAACAGCTTATAAAAATTGCTTATATATGTAAAAGATTCAAATGTTAGGAAATAAACTCAATAATGGCATCCTTCTCTTCCCTGTAAAGTGAGTTGCACTACAGTCTTCATTTGAAGGCAAGATGAGTTTACAGTTCTTTGAATAGCAAACTCCTGTCTAGAACTGTCTTATTAAAAGCTGTCAACGTTAAAATGCTGTTTCTGGTTAACAAAACCCATGTGCCCACATCACTGTGAGTTAGCGCTCAGACACCTGCCACTACTGGAGTTTATTCAGATGATAGATTTACGTGTCTCAACGCACCTCTCTGAGGTTTTTAGCTGTCTCTGCCATACCAACTGTTTGTCGAAGATTTCCAACAGATCTGACACCAGGTAAAAGTGAACAAGAGTTTGACAGACCCTGCAAGGCTAATGACACTATGTGAGAATATCTTAAAACTTAATTTAAGAATACTTCTCCCATTCTCTTGTAATCTATTTCTCCCAAGGACTTAAGGCAAACATCATTTTAAGTACTACATTCATTTAAAGTCCTCTGAAATGGAAAACAAAACAAAAAACAGGTAGTATATCTAAACTGAAATATTCATTTTCATGGCAAACACTGGAAACAATTAACTTCTGCATAAGAGTGTTTTCAGCCTTTAAGAAGATCGGGAAGCTGTCTGACTCAAAGGTGAATACAACCTACTAGCAAAGAGGATAGTATTTGGGTCAGGAGGCCAGATTTAACACAGTTCTTCAATTATTATCTACATAACATAACCACTTTAAACTTCTGATTTCTCATCTATTAAATAAGAGTTGACATCATCACTTCATTATTCAGTGCCAGCCATGTGCTAATGTAATAGATATCTCACTTAATCCTCAATGAGATGATTATGATGATGAAGCAGTAGAAACCAAAACCTTTCTTAGGAATGATTTTGGCAGTAAGATTTCAGCTATGGAAATAGCTACCTGAGATTAGAACTTTCTGAATAAAGGGAGATCTGCATAAAAAGCCTTCCAAGGGGAAAGGTCTACCCACAAAAGTCCAGTGTTGTCTAGAAGGAGTGTAAACAGTGACTGTGGGGCAGATGTAGGCGGTCATGGACTCTGTACGACGAAACGTTTCCCTTTGTATTGTCATCTACATTCTTTCACTTCTCCTATTTATCTTCACCACATTTTCCTTTATCCTATGCCATGAATTATCATTAGTACTGTTGGTCATTTCCATAGTCAATCTAGCAACATTAAAATCTGGTTTTACATTAAATTTTAAAATTATAATATAATTGACATATAGTAAAATTCATCCTCTAATGTATAGACTTTAACAAATTTTGACCATAAATGAAGTCATGCAACTTCTGCAACAATCAAGACATACAACCGCTCCACTGGCACAAAAAAAAATTCCCTGTGTCCCTTCGTAGTCAGCCCCTCCACTCAGGCACAGTCCCCCGCACTAATCTGGTTTCTGTCCTCACAGGGTGCTTTTTTCCCCCGGATTATAATGTGCATAGAATTATACAGCAGGGAGCCACCACTTAGCATGATGCATTTAAGAGTCACCCACATTGATGATTTCAGTACTTTGTTACTTCTTAGTGCAAAGTAGTACCATAATTGTACATTGTATGGATGTACCATGGTTGATTAATTCATTCATCAGTTGAAAAACAGTGGGTTGTTTCCAGATCCTGGTTATTAAAAATAAAGCCACTATAAATATCACTAAGAGATTTTTGTGTGAACATAAATGTTATTGTTCTTATGTAAATTTCAAGGAGTGAGATTGCTGGATGGCATGGTGAATTGTATGTTTAACCTACTAAGAAACTGCCAGACTGTTTCCAACATGGCTGCACCATTGTGCATTCCCACCAGCAATGCAGGAAAGTTCCTACTGCTACACACTGGCATCACCATTTGGCACTGTCAGTTACACTGACTTTAACTATTCCACAGTTATTTAGTAGCATTGCACTGTGGTTTTACTTGCTTTTACCTAATGGGCAATGACATTAAGCATCTTATCATATGCTTATGTGCCAGTGAAGTATAAGATCAAATTTTTGCACAAATTTTGCACAATGAGTGTCAAGAGTTCTATGTTATAAAGCATAATACGTTACTACTATTTTTGTTTTTACTTCCTTTTTGGCCATTTCTGCAGAACTATGCTTCCTTGCAGTAAAATACAGCTATAAATATTACATAGAACTATGTACACATATTATACCAAAGTCAATTTCCTGGTTTTGATATTGTACCATAGTTATATAAAACATAGCCAAAGAGGAACGGTGGCTGAAGGGCACACAAGAATCTCTATTCAACCTTCAGAATTTCCTGTGACTCTGTATTTATTTAAACCCAACAGTTATTTCTAAATTAATTAAACATTTGCAAATTTTATTGGTATTTAATTATTCATAATATTTTATATATGAGATAATGTGTCTCAAATGATAAAAGGAAACTTAAAAGCAAACTTAATATTTATTTATGAATTTCAGACTACACATTGTTATTTTAATATAATTTTGTTATTGTAATAGTATTAGTAATATAATCATAATAAGAAAAATAAGAAGAACCCTTTATTGAGCAACTACTATGGTTGGGCACTGGGTGAAGGTAATATTACCGCAATTCCAATTTTATAAATCCTTATTCAGAATGTTAAGAGTAAAATAAAAAAGCTTCAGACAGAAACTGGAAGAACATAAACATTCAAGATGGAGAAAGGAAGAAGAACCTGAAAACAAGTGGCCAAAGAGAAAGAAGGGACACCAATCAACTGTCATAAAAATCAAGGACAGACTTCCAAGGAGGATGATATAATCTAAAATTATTGGTATGTGGCAGAGCTGAGAGGTAAATCCAGGGTTCCAGGCCCCAAGCTCATACACTTTATTATTACATTCAAATGTTTTTATACATGTGTTTAGTCAGCACAATCTTTAGTGAAATTTAGGTGACTAAATTCTATTTTTAAAAACTTTTTAAATGAACCCTGAAAATTTCTAAGTGAGTGTGCTAAACAAAAGTGCATAAAAGTCAAAGTTTGAAAGTTCAATTTAGCCTCATCTGTGGTGGACATGCCCTGTGCCCCTCATGTCTCAAGCTGATAACCTCAACTCTTAGGCTGGCCTGTCATTTTCTTGGAATGTCTCTGGGAGAAATAGAATGTGATTAAGAATGAACACATCATGCTGACATGTCTGGGTTTCCCCTGTGCAGGTGGGACACCATCCTCTGCATGCACATCAGGCTGAGGTTAAAAGGCGGTCATGCTTTATCTATGCACAATGTACACAGAGGTGGTGTCATGTGCCATGTTGTGGGGCATGGCTCCCCTAATCAGCATGTGACAAAGAGCACAGAAACAGTAAGTCTGGCACAGGCAGGAAAAGGACTCAATAGTTCTAAGGCCATTGCTTAGATAGATGGAATTTTGAAATTAAATGGTGATTAACCCATCAAATTGAGAAGCCTGAAAACACACTTACATTAACTCCTTGGCCTGCCAAGAAAAAGAGTGATATCTATGTTCCTGGCTTCTTCATTTTTTAATTATAAAAGAGGATTCTTAAAAAAAATGGTACCTAGATAAATTTTGGATATTGAGAATCAAAATGGCGGAAGAGTGAGTGGAAGACACGCTGACCTCCTCCCAGGACCAATCTGAAATTACAACTAAATTGTGGAGAAATCACCTGGAACAAACAACTGAACAATAGTGAGAGAGGAGCCTTATAACTTCAGAGAGACAGAAAAACCAGCTTTAGGACAACATAACTGTTAAGGAGTGTGGTAGAGACTGGAGAAAACAGGCAGGGTGCCCACGGGTGGCAGCACCAGAAGGATATTCAAACAACCACTTGGATCCCCCTGAGAAGAGCCAGGTCTAAACCATAAGTGTGGGATCTCCAGCCTACAGCACCAGAACCCAAGAAGTACACATGTAATAGCCAGCTGTGAAAACTGGCAGAGTTGCTCTCTGCCAGAGACAGGTGGCAGGAGATGCAAACAGCCATTTAAAGAGCCAATGCATAAATTTTTATTTGCACCACTTACCCTGGGCTTCGGCAAAGGCTGGGACACAGTGGCCTAGATACGCCAGACGAGAAACTGGAGAAAGAGGCTTTGGAGAGAGAATTGAGAGAGTAGCCAGCGGGATCCTGGTACTAACTCATTTCCCATACTGTAGCAGCTATCTTGCTCAGGCAAATCACTCCCCTAAGCAGCAACAGCACGAGAGGACACAATAGCCCTGCCCCCTGGAGGGACCTAGCCCTGCTGAGTACCAAGTGGAAGCCACAGAAAATAGATCCCTGGCTAAAGGGGGTACAGAGTGGTCGAGAGACTCTTGAGGAGAGACTGGAGATGAAGGCTTTGGGAAGAGAACATAGAGTAGCTGGCGGGATCCCGGTGCTCACTCTTCCCCTATACAGTAGCAGCCATCTGGCTCAGGCAGACCACGCCCCTGAGTGGCAGCAGTGTGAGAGGACCCAATAACCCCACCCCAAGGAGGGACTCTGCTCCACCCTGTGGTGTCTCTAAGTTGGCCTGCAAAGTGCAGAGCGACTACATTAACAGCTGAAGGAATAGCCACAGACAGTAGATTCTTGGAAGTCTCAAACAGTCTGCCTAAGGTCACACAGGGTCAACATCTGACATCATCAGAGGAAGATCCAGAAAGAAAAAAACAGTGGTCTCCTACCATAGACGTTCACACCACAAGGTCAGGAAATCAAGTCAGACCAGTTAAAAGAAGCAGAACCAAAAAGGAAGAGTCTCACACATAATGGGAAGACAAAGAAATATGCCCCCACTCGAAGAGAAAGGAGGAATCCCCAGAAAGAGAACTAAATGGAATAGAGGCAACTAAAATATCAGATACTGAGTTTCAAACAATGGTTCTAAGGAAGCTCAATGAGTTCAGTGAGCTCAGAGAGACTTACAAAAAACTACAGGGAAACTACGAGGAACTTACTGCAAACTGTGTCAGCATGAAAAAGGACACAGAAACTATCAATAAGAGACAAAAGGAAATCAAGAATACAATTTCTCAATTGAAGAACACGGTAGAAGGAATAAAAAACAGGCTAGATGAACCTGAGGACCGAATCAGCGAGCTGGAGGACAAGGTAGAAAAAAGCTCCCAGAAAGAAAATATAAGTATAATAGGGATACCAGAAGGAGAAGAGGAGCAAGGGATAAAGAACCTGTTTGAAAAAGTAATGATGGGAAATTTCCCTAATTTGGGGAGAGAAAAAGTCACACAAGTCCAGGAAGCACAGAGTTCCATTCAAGAGGAACCCAATGAAGCTCACTCTGAGACACATCATCATTAAAATGGCAAATATCAAAGACAGAGAATCCTACAGGCAGCAAGGGAGAAAGAGGTAGTAATATATAAGAGAGCTCCAAAACAGCCAGCAGCTGACTTCTCAACAGAAACACTACAAGCCAGAAGGGAATGGCAAGAAATATTCCAAGTCATGAAAAGGAAAGGCCTGCAACCAAGACTGCTCTAGCCAGCAAGGCTCTCACTTAAAATGGAAGGCAAAATAAGGAGCTTCTCAGACAAAAGAAGGCTAAAAGAATATACCTCCACCAAATCAGCATTTAAAATATTCTAAAGGGACTGCCTTGATGAAGAAAAAGAGTCTATGAACATACAGTTCCTTTCATGGTCACCAATACTTGTTATTACCAATATTATTAATATGTATTAATCTGCTTGTGACAATGATGTGTTACTTTAATTGTTACTTTATTATTGGTTGAAACTAAACCTGTTTTTGCAGATTTCTTGCTTATTTCTATTATCTTTAAAAGAGCTTTAAGTGACTTTTTGGCACTCTTTATCCATTTTTTGATTAAAGGTTTATAGAATTTTTACCCTAAAAAAAAAAACAAACAAAAAACCAAACTATTAACCCTTTTTTAGATGTGTTGCAAATACTTTTCTATCTATTACTTGCCCCTAACTTTTTCATACGTATATTACTATATAATCTTAAATGTTTAATATAGTCATATTGTCAATATCTTACTTTATAGCTTCTGGGTTTGAATATGTTACTTCAGGGTAAGAAAAATATTAGTTTGTATTTTCTCCTAAAACTCCTTAGTTATGATATATTGATTTTAACTCACCTGAATATTTTTTGTATAATGTATGAAATAAGGGTCTATATTTGTTTTATGCCAAGTAATAGTGGTCCATGTACCTTATTTGTTGAATAAGCCTTATTTTACCCATTGATTCAAAATATCAATTGAATCATATATTACATTGTTAGAAAGATATATACATTTGTTTCTACAATGCTCATTTTATTTCACTGATCTACTTGATTATTTCTGTGCTGGTGTCATGCTGTTTTAATTGCTGAGACTTTATAATGGATTTAAATTCTTTAATATTTTATATTGGATCTTGACATTTAAGAAAAATAAATAAATAAAATCAATCTGCATTAAAAAATAAAGTAGAAGGAACTCCTACTTTTTGCAACAACATGGATGGAACTTGAAAATATTATGCTAAGTGAAATAAGCCAGTTGGTGAAAGACAAATACC
The DNA here is from genome assembly GCF_021234165.1 of Pteronotus mesoamericanus. Taxonomy (NCBI): domain Eukaryota; kingdom Metazoa; phylum Chordata; class Mammalia; order Chiroptera; family Mormoopidae; genus Pteronotus; species Pteronotus mesoamericanus. The sequence goes on along the minus strand of NW_026555245.1, from coordinate 22,933,395 downwards.
ATATGATCTCACCTATAAGTGAAATCTATTCAACAAAATAAATTATGAACAAAATAAACCACAGGCAAGAAAACATGGAGCCGACTGAAAGTGACCCAGAGGGGAGGAGGAGGGAGGACAATGGTGGAAAGAAGGAGAAGGGACTAAACAAAGAACATGTATGAATGACCCATGGACATGGACAGCAGAGTGGGAACTGACTGTGGGAGTGGGGGCAGGGTGGGATGGGTGGGGAGGGCAAAGGGGGAAAAAATTGAGACAACTGTAATAGAGTAAACATGATTTAAAAATAAAAAAAAATTTTATAAAGGTATCTTAAAGTTAGAAGTATTTAACTTTTCTGGTTGTTTCTAAAAACATTTGGGCCACTGGTATCCCTCTTAGTTCTAAGTTGACCAGCCAACAAAAGTGTTCTGTAATATTCACATTATTATTTGAAAACTACAGGATAGGGCGAAAATAGGTTTACAGTTGTGAGTACATGAAACACAAATTTTATTCTTGCACTATTATTAATTATTCTATTATTTTATATACTAACAACTGTAAACCTACTTTTGCCCCACTCTGTATTTATGAATTGCTTTGAGAAACATAGAAAAGGGATAATACCAAAGGATTATTATGTCTGGATGGCTTCTTCCTAGAGACATTTTAGAGCACATTTCTAACAGATACTGAGCTTATACCTTTTATTGTATACGATAAAAGAAATAGTATCAACACTATCCCTCAATTCTTATTAAAAAAACAAAACTTCAAGACACTGTGATACTAGAAACACTACATATTATGAATAGCATTTCATTATTTTGAATGTTATTTATAAGATACTGCTTTTTGTTGTGAGCTATGAATAATTTCAATTTTATGTTAACAACCTATCACCATTTTAAAAGTGTTGTTTTTTAAAGATGTTCATTATTATTTCTAAAATGATCTCCAACTAATTTCATATCTGAAAAAATGTACACTTCTGATATATGTTCAAAATTATCTATACTAGATAAATATCCTCACATTAGGAAACAGAAATGCTCATTACATCTCTCTGTAAAGAAACGTCTTAGAAGAATGCTTTAATCTAGGCCTTCCCTTCTGTCTTCCAAAACTACCAAAAGAATAAATGACATCCTTAGAAGTTGTATATCTAAGTCCTTGCAGAATCTAAACCCCATGAGAGGAATGACCCTCTACATCTCATGCCTCATCACCGAGCACCAAACACTGTGATCAGCTCGATAAATACTTGCTGAATAAAAACTTGATAAATGCATGAAAGGAATGCTCTTTATTCCACAATTTTCCTTTAAACCTTTAAAAGGCCAAGCCAGAATCCCCAAATTATGAAATGAACAATGATTATATTACATTTCAAATATACACTTTGTGGTAGAAATTATTCTAAGTAAATCTCTACAATACTAAAGAAAGCTGTCACTCTTCCATTGACCCCAAATCAACAGCTATCAAATACAAACCTGTGACATCATTAAAGCCAGGAAAAGACAACTGATTAGATCTGTGGATCATGATTTAGATTTTTTTGTTTGTTTATTTTTTTAACTACAGTGGGTGATTGACTTATTACATTTCACAACACTTAGAGAGTTTTTAGGATTAAATATGGGTCAACAATGACTAAACACATCAACAAGTGACATTCATTGAAATAAATCATACCAAATGGCCAGCATGTTATAAGCTGCTGTGACACTACCACTGCTTTCATAAATAAAAAATGAGAATTAAACTTTCATAGTAAAATATTTCACCAGACTAGACTGCAAATTTTGACACAGTCAATTTATCACTGTAAAAATCAGATGAGGCTCCGTCGACTCTGGTCAGAAAACTCATTAGTCTATTAAAATTATACCTTTGCCAGGACATCATAATTCTTTTTACTGAAAAATATCTGCTATTTACTGAAAAGATTTCATAATATTTTTTTGCTTTGTGAAGATTAAATGTTTAAAATTGATGAATTTTTAAATTAATAATGAGATGGCACAAGAAAAACTTTTTCAAAGTTTCAATTAACCTTATATACTATTTCTGTAATAAAAAGTGGTCAATTTATTTGACTACTTTTACCACTTATTTAAATTAAAATATTTGGCCTCTAAAGAAAGATGGAATGTATTTTATATTCCAAACAGAAAAAATCCACAATTTAAAATGTTATCTTAAAGGCAGTTCAATTTCAAAAATTATTAGTGAAAAGATGATTTTTTTAAACTGAAATTTAAACTGAAAGTAATTTTGAAATGAATACCTTTTCATGGGTTTGTGCAATCTTGTATGATTCTTAATGCAAATCCCCTTTCATATGCGGCCACACACCTTGACAACAATATCCCACTGCAGGCTATGTTTTTATTGGTTTCAGGACACACTTATCTTTCATGAGAATACTGGATTTTTCCTTCTTGCTCAACTTTTTGCAAATTAACCTTTTTCAAAATTTGTTTTAATTTTCAATATATTTCATTTATTTGCTTTCAGAGAGAACAGAAATGAAACTTCCAGGGCTGACACTGTCTTACCTTATAAATACTTATCATACACTCAAAGAATATGAGCAGCAGATACAGTATTATCATGAAACAAATTCATACCCAGACAAAACATAATTGTTCACTGCCCTGAATCACTGACTAGTTATTGTCAACTGAACATCACATTCCTCCAGCCCTAACAACCCAGAAACAAGCTGTTAAATAGCTATATACCCACAAGAAGTAATATTCTGGCACATCTCTCTCCTGAGCCACACCCAGGTGAACTACAGGACCTCAAATGAAATGTATCCAAAATGTACTTCCCTGTGCACGGCATCACCACCCTTTCAGCTGCTTGTGTCAGAACCTGAGCTTCCTCTACACTAGTCTGAGCCACCCGCTGATCGTACTCTTCTACTTGTTAACAGGCAGTAAATGTGCTCCAAGTGTGTTCAGGGTCAAGTACAAACTCCACTAAATCAGCACTGTACAGAAGAAATAAAATGCAAGCCACATATGCAATTTTTAAATTTTTAGGAATCACATTAAAAAACAGGTGAGAGAGTGGAAAATGGGGAGTTATTTTTCAATGAGTATACAGACTTTCAGTTTAGAAAAAAGAAAAAGTTCTGGAGACAGATATCCTGGCAATCTAAGAGGGCAATTTCAATAATCATGTGAAAGTGATTTTGGCATGAACTTAAGGATAGAGATAAGTGTATTGATCAGAAGCAGGTGGCTCAGACTAGGTGTGGAGGAACCTGGGGTTCCGGCTCAATGTGAATGTACTTAATGCCACTAAACTATACACCTAAAAATGATTAGAATAACAATTTTTAAAGAATATTTTACTGCAATAAAAAGGTGAGATTAATTTTAAAAATATATCCTATTTAACTCTACAAATCCAAAATATTATCATTTTAACATATAATCAATACAAACACCATTAATGAGATATTTACATCCTTTTTTTTATTCTAAGTCTTTGAAATCTGAAGTATATTTACACTTATAGCACATCTCAACTTAGACATTCAATTTTGACAGGTGTTTGAAATGTGAAATGTAGATTACCAAAACTATAGTCGTGTTTCATGTGTTTATGCTCCTTTAGTTTTAAAATTTAGCTTATTTTAAATTAAATAAAATTTAAAGTTTAGTTCTTCAGTAACACTAACAAGTGCTCACTAGCCCTAAGTGCCCAGTGGTGACCATAACAGACATATCAGTTCTAAGTCATCTGAGGCTTCCTCTTCTTCAGACTCATCTCTCCTCCTTCATACTTCATGCTCCCACTCTACTAAAAATGTCATTTCCTAGGCCTTCCATTTATCTTCCACTTCCAGGCTACTGAGCATACTGCTCATTCTCCCGATCCTTCCTCCGGGCAGCTCTTCTTACCTTTCAGGTCTCAGATGAGGCATTATTAGCCACTGCTTCTTCCAGAAAGCTTCTCTACACCTCTATACTGCCAGCCCTTGTAACCCAAACCTACTGAAGTCCCTTCAATACATTCTAGATTCTTACTAAAATAGATCTTCTCATAGTGCTTTGCAATTGCTTATCTAAGTTTCCATAACTTCCACTCTTCTGTAGTATCTATAAAAGTGAAAATAAAGGACTTCTATCACTTAACCACAAAGCAAATCCTAAATAAGTATTTGTTAAACAAATTAATAAATGAACAGATGAGAGAACACCAGGATCCTACTCCCCGCTTATAAGCACTTATCTGCTCTGGTCCTGACTGGCTAGAAGGCAGCTTACAGATTTACGCAGCAAGGGGCTGCATCTATAGCCATAAGCAATGAGGAACCTTGAATGACACTATCTGCCAGGCCCTTCACTTTCGTATTTAATTCTCACAGTCACTCCAGTTTACAGATGAGGCTCACAGAGGTTAATCTACAAGGCAAAATTTGCTTAAATGGAGGCTGCAGTACTCAATCTTAATCCCAGAGCCCACACACTCAATCTCAGTGTAACATAATCTTAGAACTACATATTCAAAGGGAAACCCAAATGAATTCAGAGAACCTTTCATTTTAAATCATTAAATCCCAACTGTGGTTGCCTGACACTGCACTGGTACCTGCATCTATAACCTCATGTTAGAAAATGGCATCACTACATCATGTAATCACGCCTAAAATATACCACAGCAACTTATGGTCAATTAATTATAAGCAAGAAAGAATTCTTACTTTCTACAAAAAGCATTTATAACATTTTTGTTGATTTTTAAAACAACTTTCTGAAAGAATAACCCAATTTATCTAAAATATTAGAAAAATAAATAATGAATCTACTGTTTTACAATAATAACTGTCCCTTTCAAAAACTATAACCTCTGCTGTCAATCACTGCTGACTAAGAAAAACCCTTGTACTTGTTTAGAGCTGTCTCGCAGCTGCCTGGGTTTGGCCTATGTTTGTTGATACTGACCCAGTCAATGTTAGAGTGAAAGTGGTGATCCCATCTCTGGAACCCCGACCCCAACTCACTCACTCAAGTTAAAAAATCCATCAGTAATCACTACTCACACAGACAAGATCAAAAAAAAAAAAAAAAGGACCATTCAGTGCAAGCTAAAAAATAAGATTACCCTGTCACAATACTCTTTAATCATTGCAATATTTTGCTGAGTATAATGTGTACTTTTTGCCAAATTTCTTATGGAAAAATAAGGATGCACATTATACATGGGTATAATTATTACATACCATGGCTATAATAATGGGTAGAATAATCATGTGTATAATTGACACAAAAACACGGGTGTGCATTATACATGGGAATACATTATACACAGCAAAATATGGTATCTGAAATTCTACATATCTAATGATGTTTTTAAAATTAGGCCTCATAGGAAAAAATGAATTCAAAACTAAAAATTTAAAGGTCCCAATCAATTTCCTTTTGCCTCACAGTCTTCTTTCAGCAGATAAAGAAAAATCCATAGTAACAAGATAACATTTCATGCATGTACACATTTTCTTCTATAGACATCTACAGCCTCCAGAAAGTATATTATTTGTAGTCATGCCCATCTGACATTTTCCATTTTACTCAAAAGATTTTATGGTTTGGTATTACAGCAATATACAAATTTGACAGCTTACAATAGGATCTAGTCCCTATAGCAAATCATTCTGACAGTTACGAACTATACAGCTACTAATGTACATTTTTTTATACTACATTTATTTAAAAATCTTACGAAGTTGGAGACTTGTGTATGTTAAGTCCTGAAGGACATTCTTAATGATATTGTAAACTTTATACTGGACTTATTAAATAATAGGACCCTACACACCACACCACAATTATGTCATTTGTAGTATCATTTATTTCTCCTTCAGTAGTTCACTATTTAAAGCAAATTTTTCCTCAACCTCATTTAAACAATAAACTTGCTCATCATTGTCACTGTTCATTATTCTCTTAGAATCCCTCTTTGTCTTGAAAAATAACTGAAGATGAGAATAAATCAGTATATGAGTTAATGCAGAACATAATGACTTTTTTTGATTGCCTTTACAACACTACTTTTTTTCTTTTAAAGTGAGGAAAGATAATCAATGTTTTCACATTTCCCAAAATGCATTAACAGAGGCTCTGTCAAATACAACCATGACTCCTCTAGGAAGAAAGCGAAGCGGCTCTCTAACACCGCTGTAACATTAACTAAATAGGATTCGGAGTCATCTTACAGAATAAGAGGCAGACCTCATCTCTCTCTCTCAGTAATTCCATTTTTAGTATTCAATACATCTGATAACATAAGTCAGTCAGCAAGAGAACAAGTGCCTTCCTTCTTCTGAAATAGGAAAACTGAATGTATTCCTCCCGCCTTGATGCAACTCTTCAGATGGAATACCACAGTGAAACCACTCTATTTTCAGAATTGATGTACCTTTCAAAACTATAATCTTTGGCTTTCAAGTTCACTGTTATTTGCCTTCAGGTACACATTTTAAAGAGTATAGAGGCTTCTAAGCAGAAAAGTTGGTCTCAGCCAGATACTAAAAGGCTTGTAGCTCAGTCATCATTGCAGTGTAAATTCCTTTTCAAAATAATGTTCTTCACTCAAAGAACACTTGTGCCTGTGCTTGGTTCACTTGTCAAATACAAATCACATGGAGGGCAATGAATGCCTGGGGGCAAGTTCAGCTGTTCCAAAATTCATTTTGCCCTCTATTTGATTACAGAAATAGGATTTCAAATGTAAAAATCCTGGGAATGTCTACAGGCATAGAAACCAAAGGCACTGTGCTATGCCACTGAGGGAATGGATGTGTAGTCAATGAACACCACCAATTTTTTTATGTAATAACAACAATCAAGATAGATATCACTTACTTTGATACATGCGATTTAATATTTAAATGGTCTTTTAACACTCCTATTTGAGAATTTTCACACAAACAGAAAGAATGTTTAAAACTAATGGTTGCTTTTAGGGTCTGCTGTAACTTTCTAAGATTTCTTACAATCTACAAACTTGTCTTGCTGTTTTACTTATATAATAAATTCCACAGATCTTTAATTAATTTAATCTTCAAAAAGTGGTTAATGTCTATAGTAGACATTCCTGGTAAGTATGTAACAAATACCAGAACTTCATGTTATTTTACTCCTCTAGCTGGGTTTTTTATATGTTCTTCCCTTAAATTTTATAATCAAGTCTGATGACTTTTTGGTAATATGCTTCTAAAAGATGATAATGATCGTTCCAGCACATGACACTGCTGTCTTATGTGATCATACTATAAAAACATTGGTTGCCCTCTCTAAATTCCTGTCCTTAATTCTTCTTCCTGATAATTTTTACCTGCATTTTTTCTATCGTGAAAACAAAAAAAAAAACCATTCTAACTTCATGTGTGTTCTCTACTTCTGTGTGTGTGTGTGTGTGTGTGTTCTCATCTTCGCACAACTGTGTTCCTCTTCCAGAGATTCAGTTATGACAATGGCCAACTGGTCATACTAGTACAGAAAACAAGACAGAAGAAAATAAGAAAAGGAAATGATGGAGAAAGTTCTAAAATCTGTATTACATGAGGGCAATTGTTTTCTTTTTGTCCTCAGGCATATCAACCATTTGTCACTCCAAACAAACCCATGGGCTACCACTGAGCACACCCTTCAAGTGGGGAACAGGAAATGCCCTCGGCATCCCAACAGGGACCAATACTCTGATGTTCTCTGGATATGCAGAGAAGGTACTGAAGGACATAGGGACGGGGTTAGGAATGACAATACTTGCCACAAGGATAGCTTTTCCTATATTGAAAAGTCATTCAGAAGCAAAAGAATTCATTCTAAATGAGTGGGTAAGAAAAACATCAAGTAATTTAGAATCTGCATTAACAATCAGAAGACTGCTTAAGTAGACAGAGAAAATGGTTCACCCTTTCAAATAGGGCTTTGGATGTAGCCTACTCAGGTAATTTTCAACCATTTCTTTACTATAAAAGGATGGGTCTGCTTAATAACCTAATGCTTTTAGATAGAAACTTGTAGCGTTTTTCAGATAAGGTGACAATTACTTTAATAACCCGTGAGATAATTACTCTACACAAAAGCTAAATATTTTAAAGAAAAAAAGGAAAGAACAAACTAATTAGATAAAGACCACTATAGCCAAATATGTTCTTGCACTAAAATTTTGTTTTAAAAAAATGAATTTTATTAAAGTATTTCAAATTATCAGCAAATAAAATAAAATATCTTGGAAAAAAGTCTAGTCTCACCATTGTTGTCCATTTAATTATCTCATGAGTGGAGGCCACAGATGTGACATTACAAACAAGGTGGCTGGATGAGGTAAAGGTTAAAGGTTCTTCCTAAAGCACATACCATTTTAGGACCAACATAATCTACTGAAGAGCGCTGAAACTGTTGTTTTCCATTTGCTGTCTCTTCTTTTCTAATGGTCATTATAAGTAAGAGGAAAAATCTGCTAAAGTCAACAAATCCTTCCTTACATCCTCAACAAAAACCTTCTTACACTAATAATTATACAGAAGGGTATTTCAAAAGCTGCAAGTTGAATTTATGAATAAACAAAATGCTAACAAAGTATTACCAAAATATTCAAATACCTCTGCATAAGTACTAATATTCCATAATCTAGAAAGATTGCTAATAATGAGCATTTTAAAAAATATACAGCTTTCACATTTCAAAGGACATTTTAAACTCATGTTTGCCATCAGCCTTTCTTTAAGTTTCTTGCAGTTACTGGCTTTTACTAGTATTGCTTAGTACTTACACAGAAAAACACTAACTTCCCCCAAGTGAAAGCGTTCTTTTCAGAACACTAAATGAAAAACTGAACTAAAATCTTGCCCTCTAGAATTTAGCAGAGCAAACAGTATCTTCCTTACCCTGCTGCTATCCCTTGGGCTACAGCACCCCAGCATGCATCTCTCTCCACATCTCCCCTGCTCCCTCCACCACACACACACCCTTCTACAACTGCGGGCCTGCTAAGAGAGGTGATTTAAGGGCAAGTGGATGGGAAGCTGGTACATCAGCACCACCTAGTGGGCACTGGAGAGAGGCTCAGAGTCCCCATTGCTGCTGCTTTGTGGGTGAGCAATTTGTTCTACCTACATCAGGTCACTCCAAAATCAGAATTCTCAGGCAACAGGGTAAGTGCTATGTGGGTGTTCCAAAGGCTCTGCAAAGGACTGCAAGGCTCTGTGACTTAATCACATGTACTCCGTGATGCCAATAAGGAAATCAATGCCTGGATTTAGAGCAACATGCACAGAGGTGTGTATAAATTTACCACCACAACTTTTTAAGTGGAAACCATAAAAAGACACAAACCATTTGCAACTGTCTGATCAAATCATGCAGTCATCATAACTGTAAGCCATAAGCACATATGATAAATAATTTGCTGCCTTTTATTTATTCCATAAATATTTACTCAAGAACTACCACATGCGTGTGTATGTGCACACACATACATCATAGAATTTTAATCTTTAAGAAACCTGATTATTCTTCAAGGTTGTTCAATTTCTGTAAGAACAGATAATGTTAAAATACTAAATCAGATTATAAATAATACAGTAGCAAATATGGACATATGTCACTGAATTCTATTACTTTATTGACAAATAAGAAATATGAGTAATTTGCAAAAAACAAAGCACCCCTAGGATGTTTTTTAAAGCAATTAGGATTCTCTGTTTTCTCAGTCTCCAACTTACTTCTTTAAACCAAGATATTCTCTGTCTCAAAAATTTTCTCTTTATGTGTGTCTTCCTTATAAACCATGAGATTGTCAGATGAGAGGATATCTGGCGTTGTCTGTTTGTTCAAGAATGCTACAATCTACCACGTACATGACAGTCGCCTGCAACAAAGAATTATCCACTCTCAAAGGTCAACAGAGTCAAAGCTGAGAAAGCCTGATCTAGACTATAAGATGCTAGAAGACAAGAGCAATGTCTTATTCAAAAATATACACTAAGTATTTGGCAAGGTAAGGTAATAATTGTTTGGTGAAATAAGTTGACACTGACATCTAATTCTTAATGTTCCCCCTCTGTGTGAATAAGAAGGTGGATGGACAGTTTAGCATTCAGGACAATTTGGCTACAGCTCCAGAAAAAAAGACTGAAACCGATACTGGCAGTCATACATACATTCACTAGATAGACATAGTAAAATACGTCTAGCTATACGTAGGTTGGCCTGAGTGAAATACCACACACAAGTGCTCTGCTCTGACTGGTGCAGCTCAGGTGGCTGGGCATCATCTTGCAAAGCGAAAGGTTGCCAGTTCAATTTCTGGTCAGGGCACATGCCTGGTGGTTGGGCATGTTTGAGAGGCAATGGATGGATGTTTTTCTCCCTCCCTTCCCTCTCTCTTTAAAAAAAAACAAAAAACAAAAACAAAAAAAAACACTGCTCTGACTTCTGACTTAGCCATGCACTTAGGAGACTACTTAAACTTCAAATTAATGCTAATGTCAGGAAAGCATGTCCAAGCATATCCTTTACTACCACAGGGCAGAGCATCTTATTCTCTGGAAAGGTGCACTCCATTCCCCACACAAGTGATCATTTATAAATTGTTATTCAAAGCCAACCTGTCTGAGTCCTATCTCTAAGGGACACTGAATAGGACCAGGGCACAGGGAGATTGACCAGGGTGATGATGCTTTGGTGAGAATTCTCGGTGAAAATTTATCCAGGCTTAAGGTCCTTGTTCCCTTGCAAACAATTACAGTATTTTGAGTGGGGTTCCCCCCCTCACCAACAAAATGAAGTTTCTCCTTGATTTTTCCCATTTAAGGTAACCACTGTGAGCATTTTGATAAATATACTAAGAAATTCCCTCATATAAAACTACATTAAAAACAGGGGGAAAAAAATCTAACCTAAAGCCTGCTATTTTCATGCAAACTATGTCATGGACATCTATATGTTGATTGTTGGAAAACACCCTGTCTGATTTCAGGAACTGTAGCCGCATTGACAGGCGAGAAGGCCCCAAGCCTGGAAATAATCAAGGAGGCCCTGAGGAGACGAAACCTTTCCCTCTGGCAGGGGCACAGCCCCTGCTTCCTGCCTCCCTCACCTCACCCTGCTTTGCCCTGTGATGGTTGGTAGTCAATGACGGTAAAGATCTCTCAAGAGAAGGGACAACCTAAGCCAGACACAACCGATATGGGCAGCAGGTCAAGGACTTGGGGGACACAGAGAAAGGGCAAAAGACCCTCAACCCCTGGCTTTGATATGGCCAGAGTCCTCATTCTATCTGAAAGAAGTGTTCAGATAGAACACTTATCTCTCGGTGGCTCTGCACCGCCTGCCTGGCTCAGGTTTGAAACTATACTAAAGGCAGGTACAGCTGTTCCAGGGGACAGTTCCCAGGGACAATCAAGCCTAGAAGTAAGTTCCTCTAAGCATGCTTCGATCTTCCCTCAAAAGCTATGATAACCGGCTCACACTGGGAAGGAAATTTACATTATTCATAGACTCTGACCTGTGGCAGATCTCTTGTGTTCCTTTAATTGTTATCTATGATCTCTGTTTCCTAGAAACGGCCTTTTGACATTGATTGATGAGCTTTGCATCCATACCCCTGTGCATATGGTTCTCAATAAAAGCCTTTGGACACGGGGGCTCGGGGCTTTCTCCACTAGAAGGATGAGCCATATCCCCTCTCCTGGCAAACAGAGAAGTGTTTGCAACGACTTGTGTTTATTCCCCACATCTGTGACAACCTCGGGATGGGCTCTGCGGGATTCAGAGCCCCATTCCCTCCTCAGTTGGATCTGGACAGGAACCCTCAGATCCAGGAGCACCCCACGCAGCGCTCCCCAGAACCGAGTTGATAATCACTTCTGCAATGTCTTTTGAAATAGATGTTAGGTGATCTTAAATTCACTCAAGACATATTCTTGTAAAGATACCAACTGTTTAATGATGGAAAACATTTCATAAGGAATATGTGATAAACACAGTCAAGGTGAGGCACAGCACTGGGAAGAAAACCATAAGCTTTGCCACTCTGCCACTTTCTCATGCAATCATCAGATTCTACACTTCTAAATACAACTTCTAAGTGGCACTGAAATGATCATGCTGTCCCTCCCTGCTATTTCTTAAAACCCTTTCGGGACTGGTATGAATAACAATACATCATTAAGGAAACATTCAGGGACAACAGGAGACAGGATGAGAGTCCAGCATCAAGAGGAGTGACCACTCATTCTGAGGGGCATTAAACTGGGTAACAGAAGTCAACTTTCAGTGTAGTTTTTGAATTACTGAAAATACGTATTACTTGTAAATCATAAAAATGAAAATATAAGGTATGTTAGTATATGTCACATTAAATAATAAAAATTCTTTGACATGTAAACTCAACATTTTAAAAAATATCCTGCCTGATAGCAATTTTAAAAAAAATTCTTATTGGTGTTTTCTTTTTAATTGGTGACCAGGAGATAAGATTTCAAGCTTTCTTAAGAAGTCCATGAGCCAAAATTGAATTCACTTCTGACAGTGAGCTTTAAAGAGCCTTTTCAATGACCCATTCATTTCCATCCCATTCACAAAACTTCCATCACCACATCCTGAGCATGATAGTCCCACCAGTCCTATCTGCCAATAGCAGTCATTGGCTCCATTAAGGGCCAGTGCTCTCTAGCAATGAGAAATCTTGACAGAGCTATAATGAAAGATAATAGTGTCCACTTTCCCTTCTCTGAGAAAAAAAGACAATAGATTAGGTTCTAAGTACTTGAGACAGAGGTCCAGAGACCATATGCCCAGTTATTTCCCACTGGGGAAAAAACTAGTAATAAAACAAGAAACAATAAAGTAGAGGGTTACAGCTACACGGCCTGAAACATTCTAGAGCAGAAAGACCTCAAGTTAAAAATAACAAGAACTGAAGAAATTCTACGGTATTAAGTCCATGTGTAAGATATGCTCCAGTATTTGAAGGTCATGCAACTTAATTCTAGGAAAAATTCTCATTAAATATGAACCGTAAGGGCCTAACCTAATGATCTTTTGGCTCACAATTTAACAGAACTCCAAGGTTACTTGAATGTTAAGGACATTAAGGCCTATCTTTTCAATTAAAGAACATACTCTGAACAAAGAGAACCACTGGAAAAATTCTTACGAAAGTTTCTAAACAGGTAGGAAGATAGTCAGCCAGAGAGTTTAGTAAATTATTGTAAATGAGAAAACCCCTGGGTAATATAACAAGAATTTTTGTGGTTCTCTGCAAGTCTCTTCTTGGTGAAGAATGAAGTAATCAGGTTAGATGCATTTTCCTAAGAGCAACCAAAGAAAGGAGTGTGAGAGAGAGAGAGAGAGAGAGAGAGAGACAGGAAGAACGAGGAGGAGGAGGAGGAAGAGGAAGGAAGAAGGAAGAAGAAGAAAAGTTAGATAGCTCAGGGCCATTACGAACAAACCTCACCAGATAGCCTATAGTTTGAAGATTCACATTAATCCAAGAAATGTAGTATTTCTTTGCCTTATTTCAAACAGAATTTGAGGAAGGATACATGCATAAGGTTACAATATAACAAGGAAAGAGTATATACAGATAAGTAAATTTAGGCTAGAGGGGGGAAAAAAGGGCAGAAGAATAAAATGAAGCTAAGAAAAATTATCTTGGGAATGTGTATACTTCTAAAAAATATTCAGAAGTTAATATTAACACCAATTTATGAGGTAAAAAAGAAGCTTTGCCACTCACCAATTTTAACCTTTGTAAAGGTATTCTGCCTACATCTATCTGTGTCCTTTCTGGGACATTAGTGAACCGAACTTCTGGGACCGCGACAGCACACATGACATGGGCCCACCTACAGAAAAGGAGACATTAAACATAAACAAAAGTTCCCTAAACTTATATACCTTGTACGTCAAACAGGTGATACAATTCTCACAGAGGGGAAACACACAGTTAAGAAAGAAAGCCAAAAGCCTGAATCTATCACAGACTACTCTTTGAATTTTAAACCTATTAGATAATACCTGGATGGATTAAGCAGCACTCTTGCTCACCACTGTGACGTGAAAAACTAGGTGAAGACCAAAGACTCAATCCTATCAAAATATGTATAGTTTTCAATGCTTAGTCTGCAAAATACTGAAACGTAGGTTTTCTGTTTCATTTGATACTGAAATATAGAGAGGGGTGTTTAATACCCTTTATCTAATTAATATATGATAAAAGAGTAATTCAATTGATAAAAGTTATGAACTGTGTATAGTACATAATCTTTTTACATAAATACAAATGCCATAAAGCAAAGCAGAACAAATAGCAAATTTTCTAAAAGAACTAATATTAAGTCTTTAATTAAATTTTCTCATTGCAATCTCTATATTTGAAGGAATCCAGAGGTAAGAAGAAATGAAATTTACCTTGTTCCCTTGTTTCCTACTTAAAACCTAGTACATCCTTCCAAATTCTGAATTACTCCAGAAAAAAGACAACATTCCCACCAACACAATTAAGTTTTTCATAAATGTCATGCCCCAAACAAGACTTTTGAGGTTTAAAAATATCTTGAAAGAGTTATCAAATGCACCAACCTATTTTTAAATCACAGCATATTTATTTCACTCAAACAATGCAAGATTCTATTACACCTTTTAAAGACCATAGGAAAAGAATGTCAACCCCATAAGGGCATGCTTTCATAAAAAGATAAATATTATAATCCTATAGTAAACACGATTTCTTTTTGTCCTAGTATGAGACCAGGACAAGAAGTTCTTATCATCTCTGTCTTTACAAATACCACCAAAGTCATATCACAGCATGCACCTATACAACATCCTGGAACTAGTCAATACTTTTTAGTATAGTGCCAATCACATGAACTATGAAAGATGAGGATCCAAAATTAGGCGAAAATACAGTTTCTTAGACTAGACTTTATCAATGTAAGAATGTCAAAGCCTTTATTCTTCCTTACAAGCAATCAGAAACATGTGCACATGCACATGATTATGCAAACTCCATTATTATATTACCCACGGGGTCCACGTCCAGTACTTGTGGGACCACACAGGATGTAAAAATACAGTGTACAGGTTAAAATAAACCATAGTAACCTGGGCAGTGCATGCCCATTTAGGCCAGATTCTCCTCTCTACTTGTTTTTGCCATATAGAGAGGCACAATCATTTTTCAAGTAAAGATGAAAAGCTGTATTTTAATGTAAAAATCTCTCAACTTTTAAAATTTGGATCAAAATTATAAACTGCATATTGGTAAAATAAAACGTATTTCGGGACTGAATCAAGTTCTCAAGTGCCAGATTAAAACCTCTACCTAAACCATTTCTACATGTTTCTATTTCCAAAAGATACTATAAATAATTTAGCCCTATTTTAAATATTAAAATCATGTCAGAAAATAAAATTCACACAAAAATATATTTCAACAATCACCATAAAAAGATTACCTGTCTTTAAATCTTAAAATCAATGCTTTCTCCCTATGTTTCTATCTCAGGACATACACTTTCTCCTAATTTGCTGGTGTTAAAATAAATGGCTTTGTTTTAATGTTATGACCATGATTGATTTTATTTATCTGAAGACAATAGATTTCACTGTTTTCAGGCATACTGTTTTTATTAGGCTAAATTCTATTAGGCTAATAGAATTTATCATATTAAATGTAAGAATTACAATGGTATCTAGAATGATATGGGCTGCTCTCATTTTAAAAAATCTCTTAGTAAAAGGGGGGTTATTTTTCATGGTGTCAAAGACATAAAACAGAAGCAAGACTTAGAACACCTCTGTCCAGCAGAGGTAAATGTGGTGTCAGTAATGGTCTCAGATCCAGAGCACAAGCCTTGGAACAATGTGTCCAGTAATGATAGGTAAAGCACACTGCCACCCAGAGTCTCAGCCATTGTAGAGAGGAGAAGAAAACAATGAAATTCAACACATTAACATACTACTTACTTATTGTTCTTAGTTTCCTTAAGAGCACCCCCTCTCAAATTGCAGAGACAACACTCCTAGGGAAGACAAAAAATACCACACAATTATCAGACCTATATAATAAAAGCCATTACTATTTAGCTAAATATTCCTATAAATTCTGATTTTTTTCTAACTTTTTTAAAAAAGATTCTACTTATTTATCTTTAGAGAGAGGGGAAAGAGGGGGAGACAGGGAGAGAAACATCAACGTGTGGTTGCCTCTCATGGCACCCTCTACTGAGGAACTGGCCCGCAAGTCAGTCTTGTGCCCTGACCAGGAATTGAACCTGTGACCCTTTGCTTCGCAGGCTGGCACTCAATCCACTAAGCCACACCAGCCAGGGCTCTAATTGCTTTATTTTAAAATTAAAATCATCAGGAATTTTATGAAGGCCCTTTTCCAATAAGTTCAAAAAGAGAATGGAAAAAAAGGTTGAAAGGTGAGGTTATACCTATCTCCTTGAGCAAATCATTATTTTCCTGGTATCATGTTCAGCTGCCATTTGAGAGGGAAAGCTGTGACACAGAGAACTCAGTATCTGGAGAGGTATGAGCTCCAGTTCTGGAACAGAGAGTATGACTGGGTTCTCTTGTGATCTGGAAATCCACTCATGTCAAGGTGACTAAAAACCAGAACTGGCACACTTCATTTTCATATAAGGAGAAGCAGGAAGCTCTTTGTAAAACATGTGGATAGAGAAGTGAAAAGGATCTATTCCGGAAATTAGTGTTCAAGAAGTGTGAAAGAGATGCCTGTTATAGGAGGCTAAGGATCAACTAGAGATCATAAAAATTATTATTTGGGTCTTCCTGTGGGCAGATGGTGTTAGAAAATGATTCTGAGACTCTAGCCTATCCAGCCAGGCGACAGTACCAAAAAGTTACTGGAAAATTTATGTCTCTTAGGTTAGAATGTACTATTTTTCATTCCAAGATGATGACCTTTTCTAAAAATACAAACTTTACTCATCATTTCTCAGTATACTCCTTTGAAAAACTCCATGAGAAAAACAGGTCCTGAAAGCTATGCAATTAATACCCTTTGTTGACCTAGAACTTTTTATTAAATATTGTACTTAGGTAACTTATTTAATTTTCAACTTCTACCTTGTCCCCTCAATTTATTGCAGTAATAAAGTTTTTAAAAATAGGAAGATGGTGGAGGAATCAGTCAAAGTCACACTGTCCTCCTCCCAGGACCAACCTGGAATTACAACTAAATCGTAGAGAAAACACCTGGAACAAACAAATGAACAACAGCGAGAGAAGAGCCTTGTAACCTCGGAGACAGAAGAATCAGCCCTAGCACAATCTTACTGGTAAGGAGTGCGGTAGAGACCTGAGAAGGTGGGCGGGGCGCCCACGGGCGGCAGCACCAGAAGGATATTGAAACGGCCACTTGGATCCCCCTGAGAAGAGCAGGGTCTAAACCATAAGCAGGGATCTCTAGCCTACAGCAACAGAGGCAAAGAAGTACACAGAAAACAGCCAGCTGTGAAAAGCGGCAGGGTTGCTCTCTGCCACAAAAGGGCGGCTGGAGACTGAAAGAACCATTTAAAGAGCCAATGCATAAATTTTTATATGCAACCACTTACCCTACTCTCCAGCAAAGGTGGGGCCAGAGTGGGCTAGAGACGCCTGAGGACAGACTGGAGAAGGAGGCTTGTGGAGAGAAATGAGAGAGTAGCCAGCAGGATCTCGGTGCTGATTCACGCCCCCATACGGCAGCAGCCATCTTGCTCAAGCAGACCAATACTCCTGAGCGGCACCAGTGTCAAGAGGACACAATAGCCCTCCCCAGGTGGGATTCCACCCCGCCCTGTGCTGTCTAAGCCGCCTGCTGAGTGCAGAGTGGCAGCCACAGATAATAGATACCTGGCTAAAGGGGGTGCAGAGAGGTCTGGCGACACTTGAGGACTGCAGACAGAGGCTTTGAGGAGAGAACAGAGAGTAGCCGATGGGATCCCAGTGCTGAGTCCTCCTCCATACAGCAGCAGTGTGAGAGGACCCAATAACCCCACCCCAAGGAGGGACTTTGCCCCGCCCTGAGCTAAGGCGGCCTGCTGAGTGCAGAATGAATAGATTAACAACTGAAGGAGGTAGCCAGACAGTAGATTCCTGGAAGTCACGAACAGACTGCCTAAGATCAGACAGGGATGACATCTGACATCCTCAGAGTCAGATCCAGAAAGTAAAAACAGTGGTCTCCTACCATAGAAGTTCCTACCACACAGTCAGGAAATCAAGACAGATCAATTTAAGAAGCAGAAGCAAAAAAGAAGAGTCTCAGACATAATGGGAAGACAAAGAAATACGCTCCCACTTGAAGGGAAAGGAGGAATCCACAGAAAGAACTAAATGAAAAAGAGGCAAGTAAACTATTAAAGATTGAGTTCCAAACAACGGTTCTAAGGAAGCTCAATGAGCTCAGTGAGCTCAGAGAGAATTACAAAAAACTACAGGGAAACTACAAGGAACTTACTGCAAACTGTGTCAGCATGAAAAAGGACACAGAAACTATCAATAAGAGACAAAAGGAAATCAAGAATACAATTTCTCAATTGAAGAACATGGTAGAAGGAATAAAAAACAGACTAGATGAACCTGAGGACTGAATCAGCGAGCTGGAGGACAAGGTAGAAAAAAGCTCCCAGAAAGAGCAGGAAAATGAAATAAGACTCAAAAAGAATGAACAGGCATTGAGGGAAATGCAGGACAACCTGAAACATAATAATATATGTATAATAGGGATACCAGAAAGAAAAGAGGAGCAAGGGATAAAGAACCTGTTTGAAAAAGTAATGATGGGAAATTTCCCTAATTTGAGGAGAGAAAAAGTCACACAAGTCCAGGAAGCACAAAGAGTCCCATTCAAGAGGAACCCAATGAAGCCCACTCTGAGACACATCATCATTAAAATGGCAAATATCAAAGACAAACAGAGGATCCTAAAGGCAGCAAGGGAGAAAGAGGTAGTAATGTATAAGAAAACCCCCAAACAGCCAGCAGCTGACTTCTCAACAGAAACACTGCAAGTCAGAAGGGAATGGCAAGAAATATTCCAAGTCATGAAAAGGAAAGGCCTGCAACCAAGACTGCTCTAGCCAGCAAGGCTCTCACTTAAAATGGAAGGCAAAATAAGGAGCTTCTCAAACAAAAGAAGTCTAAAAGAATATAGCTCCAACAAATCAACACTGCAAAATATGCTAAAGGGACTGCTTTAAGAAGATGAAGAAAAAGAGTCTATGAATACCCAGTTCCTTTCACAGTTGCCAACAGTTGATATTACCAATATTTTTAATACTTAATCTGATTGTGACAATGATGTGTTATTTTAATTGTTACTTTATTATTTGTTGAAACTGAACCTGGTTTTGCATATTTCTTGTCTATTTCTATTATTTTTAAAAAGCTTTAAATGACTTCTTGGTATTCTTTATCCATTCTTTTATTAAATGTTTGTAGAATATTTTTCCCTAAAAAAACAAAACAAAACAAACCATTAACCCTTTTTTGGATGTGTTGCAAATACTTTCCTATTCTGTTACTTGTCCTTTAACTTTTTTTATATGTATATGACTGTAAAGTCTTACATGTTTAATATAGTCACTGTCAATATTTTACTTTATAGCTTCTGGGTTTGAATATTTTACTTCAGAGTAAGGAAAATATTAGTTTGTAATTTCTCCTAAAACTCCTTAGATTTTACATATTGATTTTTAACTCACCTGAATATTTCTTGTATAATGTGTGAAATAGGGCTCTATATTTGTTTTATTTCAAGTAATAGTGGTCCATGTACCTTATTTGTTGAATAAGCCTTATTTTACCCATTGATTCAAAATATCAATTGAATCATATATTACATTGTTAGACTGATGTATACATTTGTCTCTAGAATGCTCATTATATTTCATTGATCTACTTGATTATTTCTGTGCTGGTGTCATGTTGTTTTAATTGTTGAGACTTTATAATGGCTTTAAATTTTTTAATATTTTATAATAAACTTTGACATTAAAAAATCAATCTTCATTTAAGAAAGAAAGAAAGAAAGAAAGAAAGAAAGAAAGAAAGAAAGAAAGAAAGAAAGAAAGAAAGAAAATGAAGGAAGAAAGAAGGGAGGGAGGGAGGGAGCAAGGGAAAGGAAGGAAAGGGAAGAAAGGAAGAAAGAAAGCGAGGGAGTGAGGGAGGGAGGGAGGGAGGGAGGGAGGGAGGGAAAGGAAGGAAAGTGAAGAGAGGAAAAAAGAAAGCAAGGGAGGGAGGGATGGAGGGAACTCCTACCTTTTGTGACAACATGGATGGAACTGGAGAATATTAAGCTAAGTGAAAGAAGCCAGATGGTGAAAGACAAATACTATGTGATCTCACCTATAAGTGGATTCTATTCAACAAAATAAACGAACGAACAAAATAAACTGCAGGCATGGAAACATGAAGAGACTGAAAGTGACCAGAGGGGATGGGGAAAGAGGACAATGATGGAAAGAAGGGGAAGGGACTAGACAAAGAACGTGTATGAATGACCCATGGACATGGACAACAGAGTGGGAATTGACTGTGGGAGAGGGGGGCAGGGTGGGATGGGTGGGAGAGGGCAAAGGGGGAAAAATGACACAACTATAATAGAATAAACATGATTTAAAACTTAATAATAATAAAATAAAATAAAATTACAGAAAAAATAGTTATAGGCTTTGAGTAATGAGTACACGATGCAGTATGTACATAATGTTTTATTGAGCTGTACATTTGAAACCTGTATGATTTTATTAACAAATCTTACCCCAAAAAATTCAATTAAAAATATCAATAGTTACAGGCTATTTTGGATTTTTTTTTCCTTTTATGCTGTATATATAAAATTTCTTTATTTGGTCTCCAAGGTGATCTCCTGTAATTTTGAGAGTCAACTATTAATAATGGAGTATCAGACTCCATCGCTTTTATTTTTCTGAGAACAAAAACAAACAGCAGAGGAAAATCAACTTATCTATGTAATTCTTAATAGGCAGGGGAAAAAAAGGTAAACTAGAGACATTCAATGGTTTTAGGTGTCTGGAACATCGCTGCACATCTACTTGAAACTTCCTACGCATTATCAATGGTTCAGAGTAACAAAACCTACTTTGTGTATATACATTTGAATCCATAATAAACCCAGTTCAAGGAGATAACTTAATGAAAAATTTCTCTATCCACATCACAAAGCCTATGAAAAAACTTGTTTCGACGCAGCACACAACAGAAAGAGTATTTCAAAATCCAAATATGGGATGGAGGGGATAAAAATGAAAACAAAACACAAGGTCAAAATTACGTAAAATTGATGTCAGTATCAAAGTGGGAGTGCAGCAAAGGAGAGCTGTGAACTCTGAGGAGATCAGACACTGAGAGAATTAGATGTCTGATTAATGAAACCAGTGGTGAGAAGGCGCCTAAAGGGACAAGTTAGCAGAGTTAAATACAGCAAAGCAGCATGGAAGCTGCTTTAAAGCACCTGATTAGGATCATTGAAAGGTGTTGCAGAGCATTACTACAGTAGGTGGGAAAAGTCCTCTAAAGTAGAATATGTAGACTTGGATTTTAAGTGGAGTTAAGAAGACTCCCACCTACCACAATATGAAACTTGTTTTTTCTAGGATCACTTGTTTTTTTATGTCACAAAATCTAAGAGATAATTCCAAGTCCTTGGTTTGTTTGACCTCTTAGCAGCATTCAATATTGTTGATTATGTCTTAAATAGTTTCTCTCTGTGGTTTCTATGACCCAGCACTCTCTTCATCGTCCTTCTCCATCTCTAGTTGATCCTCAGCGTCCTTCAACAGGCCTCTTTTCAAGCTCCTTAAACACTGTAATTCCTATAATAGGCCCTATTCACTTCTCTATCCACACTGGCTGCTGGGCATCTGATAACTACCCTGATCTTCAAAAGGCCAATGACTCAAACAAACATTTATCTCCTGAGATGTATGACTGACAGTGTGATGTATGAATGGCATCTCAAACATATGAAATGCATGTGCAAAACTGAACTCATATCTTCTCCCCAAGCCTGTACTCCCCCACTATTTCCTATCAGCAATATCAACCATCCATTCTAGCTCTTGCTAGAAGACATAATTTTCCTCTCAGATCAATTCAATCAAATTCTGTCAAGCCCACCTCCAGAGCCACCCTCTTCTCTCCATTATCATTGCTGTCATCTTAGTTGATACCACCAGCATCCTTCACCAGACCTAAATTACTACAATAGCTTCCCCACAGTTATCGTGGAACTGACCAGAGTGGGTTATAATGTTCCTCAGTATTTAAGGTGGCCTAGGAGGGCCAGAATCATCAAGTCTTAGCCTTGTGCCCCCTCAATTTGCACTATTCGCCATGCTTAGACACCCAGTAAATTCCCATGAGGTTCCCACTGCCTCCAAACACACACATCAGACCCATTGTGCTGCACTCTTCATTAATTAAACTGAACAAATCCTTTACAGCTCAACCTAAGTGCTGATTTCTCAGAGAAGGCTCTCCTAATCCCCTGGCTCAATTACTTCTCTCTCATTACTCTTGTTAACTGTATGTTAAATTCTTTCTACTGTCCTCACCACAGTGTAAGTTCAATAAGTGGAGATAATATGTCAGGTTACTATTTCGTTATTATTCTACTCAATTGAGTATACTTTCTATATGAGTCTGTTAAATAAATGAGAAAATATGGCAAAATAGCGCAGAGTGAAAATCTTGAAATTACCAAAGGATTAAAAAATTGTAAAGACCATTTTCACATATTGGAACACTAAGGAAAGGAAGCTAAAGGCTCCAATGACTTAATATGGAGTTAAGAAGCAATGATTTGACATGGAGTTATTTTTGCCACGATTTACTTGAGAAATCGTATTTCTTAGTAATGTACAAAAACACTCATGGCCAAGTAAGGATATTTATATGACTTACATGATATTATATTATATCATGGTTTCTGTTCAATTCACTCAATTTTGAAAAAAATTAAGTAGAAAAAAAAAGTCTTCTCCAGTTATATCAATTTTTTTAAATTAATCACCATCCCACATATGGGGAAAACTAGCTGGCCTATTAGAAAACAAAAAGATATCAACCTGTCAACTCATTCATTTGTAAGTGAATTTACAGTAAATACCTAAATTCATAGCCCAGCAGAAGGCAATATTAGACAGAATAATTTAAAACCTTCCCCTCCTTTGTTTAAATAGTACTTTGTTGTCAGAGAACAAAATTAATAATTCTAAAACTTAATAGGTTAACCCTTATCTGAGCAGCAGCCCAAACTTTCTCAAGAATCTGTACAATGCCTAATACGCATAAAGGTTGGCATCTACCAAATATACTAACTGTACTAGATTATTGATCATCTTAAAATTTGGTGAAAGAACTGAGTGAGAAAGTGGGAAGTGACAGAATATCCTTCAGGACAATTAATTCATTAAATAGGTTATCAATAATAAAAATTCTTCTACTGGAATAGAGAATATATTAAAGGTCTAATTCATTCCATATACCATGACAGAAACATCATATACTTTATCTGATTTCCTTAATATGAACTTATTAAGTAACTAACATCTCACTGCAAAAATGAGGAAACTAAGATTCAAGAGATTACATAACTTGTCTAAAAATCATCCAAACTAGGGGTCATCAAATTTCTGTAAATGGCCAAATAATTACTAATTTAGACTTTACACAACTATAGATTAGTTGCAAATAATCAACCCTGCCATTGTAGGAAAATGAGTAAACAAATGAGTGTGGCTATATCCCAGTAACAATGTTGTTTACAAAAATAGTTAGTGAGCTGGATTTGACCCATATAACTTTCCAGCCTCTAACCAACCAGTAAAAGGAGCAACTGGGATTCCAGCTCAGGTCTGCCTGACCACATGTTCATGCTCTTTTTCCCCAGTATCCTCTGCCTCTGGGTGCAAGACAGGGCACGAGATAACCAAGTGCAGTGCCAGAATAAATGAGAGACTGTGGCTGCGCTAGGAAACTAACAACTGAGAAAGGGAGACGACCTGTGGGTACTTCATCATACCATGTAGAAGATGATGATAAAGGGCATAACCAAGTTCCCCTTTCCTCATTTCTATAAATAACAATTCATTTTTAAACTAATTTCCCCATAAGACCTCATATCATAAAAAATTTGTTGTCAAGCAGCATATATAACAATCTGTGCTCCCATTTGTTTCATTAATCTAGCTAATAAAACTTCTCACTGATATGAGATCATTACATTTATCTCTACCTCATCCTTCAAAAAATGATATCATTTCAGGCAAAAACATTTTAGCAGTCTATGCAATATAACCTCAGGAAAAATGAATCCAATTTTACTTAAAACTAGAGAGCCAAACTATATTATGGTATTGAACCAAATGCAGATGGCTAGGCTTCACATCACATTGCTTCCATGTACTAGTGGTATGATCTTGGGCCACTTACCCTCTGTGCCTCAGATACCTCACCTGTAAAAGGGGGGAAAATACTACTTCCCTAAATGAGTTAATAAATGTGAAGATGCAATAAATACAAGAAGAGCAGGTGTTAAAAATGTGAAAGAATAATTGTGACTCTAGACCACTTAAATATAGCACTGTCAGTGGATAATCTGGGTGCAATGCTTTGCCAGGTGATAAGAGAGAAAATAAAATGGAATAAAAATTGCTGAGAGACACTTAAAATAGAATCAGGATGTCACTGAGGGCCTATGTACATCTGAAGCCTCAGTTCTTAGAACTGCTATTAAGTTGCTAACCTGTTGCTAAACCCAGCTCAGGGTTGAGCCATGAACATCCTTGAACAACTACTGCATGGACACATTGAGTTGGCCAAAAAGTCCATTTGGTTTTTGTTATAAAATAAAAGACACATTCTTTATTGTCACCAACAACTTTATTGATTTGGATATTTTGAGTATGATGGCTATCTGTCTCCCACATGGTATAACACTGATTGTTCTCAAATAGTGTCTCTATTTGATCGCCGTCAGCTTCGACTGGTGTATGCCTATCCGACTGTGGAGTATCATCGGGAGAGAAATCTCTACCACGAAACTTCACAAACCACTTTTGACATGTTCGATCAGTCACAGTACCTTCTCCATACACTGCACAAAACCTTTTTCGCACTTCAGTTGGGTTTTTACCTTCCTTGAAATAATAAAGCACAAATGCCAAAAATATCAAGTATTTTCTTCCATCTTCAATATTAAAATGGCTACACAAAAATTCATCAATTTTGATAAGTTTTTTTAAATGCACGCTGATATGACAGCTGTCACAATACAATCTAACACAATTGTTTTGAATGAAGTTAAAGACACGTAAGTGCTACTAGAGCCATCTTATAGAAAAAACAAACTTTCTGGCCCACCTAATATACGGACTTGACTTCTTCCTTGTAGTTTGAGCCGCCCTCATTTGCATACTGAAACTAACCAATCCTTGTTAATTTTGCCAGAAGCCTTTATTTCTGTGGAGGACCACACTTATAAATTTCACCTCAACAAAATTCCGCATTCCTTTCTTCTCCTTGGCGCACATTTTGGGTTGCTAACCTGAATCTGTGCCTCCTGAATTGCAAACTTTTTGGTCAAATAAACGCTTTATGTTCTTTATTACAGCCTGAACCTCTCTTTGGATAACACAGGGAACACATATGGATTTGTCACTAATAATTCTCTTGAAGTACAGAAAATAAGAAGCAGAATTGGAGAAGAAAAAAAAGTCCCCAGGAACCCAAAATCTAGGCAGCTAGGCTGTAAAGCAAGGAGAGGTCTTCCATGATCCTGAAAACTGTCAACTCAGCTGTGAAAAGCAGATAGATGCTAAAGTCTCCACAGTACTGAGAGAACAGACACTGCTAGAGAGCAAGTCCTGATCCAACCCTTAGAATATCTGAAACCACAGTGGACTGGATCAAACTAAAGCTGCAAAAAAGCTCAGACCCAGATCAAATACAAATCAGACTGAGTTCATTCCTACTCTGGATAACTGACAGGTGAAGAGGCATGCATTTACTAGAAATAATAATTTCATTTGCTAGATAAAATGTCCAGCAAACAATAAAAGTAAAGGTATAAGATACAGTGAAAAACAAGAAAATATGACTTATGATCAAGAGAGAAAATAAAATCAGCTGCAAAGACAAACAAGATATTAGAATTATCATATGGAGATCTTTAAATTAATATGTTCAAAATGGTGAAGGACCTAATGAAAAAAATAGATGACATATATGAAGAGAAAAACTTTAGGAAAGTCACGGACACTATTTAAAAAACAATTTAAAATGGTAGAAATGAAAAAAATGCCATCAAAAATGGTGTACTCATTAGATTATAATGGAGACCAGAATTGGTAGAGTAAAAATTCAATGACTTTAAAGACATAAACAGGAAATATAAGGAAAGAAATCAGTTATAAGAATTAACAGAGACCTAAGAGGAAATAACAACCTATTCAATTTATGTATAATTAGAATCCAAAAAATGGAGAGAAGAGAATGATGAGAAGAAATATTTGAAAAGATTATGTCAGAGAACATTCCAAAAGTAATAAAAGGAATCAACTCATCAGTGCAAGATGCCTAGCAAACCTCAAATGGATAATACAAAGGAAACATACCTAAATATATAGCAGTAATAATTCTGAAGTCCAAATATAATAAATCTATTTTAAAAGCAGAGAAAACAGACACATTCCATAAATAACTATATGAATTACATCTGAAATAGAACCAGAAAACAGTACAAATAGCAATGGAACAATATGTATAAAGAACTAGGGGGGGAAAAATCTGGTAACTTGCAATTCTATTTCCGGGGAAGATATCCTTTGAAAATGAAGATAAAATAAAGACAGTCTCATAGAGACAAAAATCTGAGAATTTGTCTTCAGGAGACCTACACTGTTATAAAAAGAAAAAAAAATCAGAATGAAGAAACCATGGATTGGTAGGAATAAATGAAGAACACCAAAAAAGGAGTCATATAGGGGTAAATATAAAATAAAATTTTAGTATATTCAAACACATACACTTAGAAAGAAGAAAATATCAGACAGTGAAGCAGAGAGACATGGAGACTGTAAGTTCCAATAAAAGACTTGACTGTTTCAAGCAAAAATAACAACACTGTTAAGTACAGTGTATATAGAAATAAAATGTAAGATAAAATCATAAAGAGATGAATTTAATGAAATTATACTATTGTGAAATTCTTACACTGTTCATAAAGCAGGATGATATTAGCAGAAGGTGGATTGTGACAGTTTAAAAATGAAAATTGTAATTTTCAGGATCCACCTATAACAAAGGCCTCAAGAAATTCCCAAATATCATTCTAAGGAATGTAATTCTGCAATTAAAATTCAAAACACATACAAGAAAATATGAGCTCCATGAGTAAAAATAAGAAATACAGGTAAAGAAAAAAACAGACAGTAAATTAAATGCATAATGATCACAGATAAAAGATGTAAAATAAGCACTTTAATGTATCATAATTAAATGTGGATATTAAGAATGTAAGATAGTATGACAAATTAGATTTTTAAAAATCAAAAATTCTATAATCAAAAACATTCACATTAAAAATTTAAAGGGTATGTTAAATAGCAGACTAGTCTTAGTTGAAGACAGAATTAGAAAACCGAAATAGCAGAATAAAACACCAAAATTAATACCACAAGTCTTCAATAATGAGTTCTACTGCATGCAGTCTGTGTACATGTGTGCGTGTGGTGGGGGTGGGGATGGTAAAAGAGTGAGAGACACAGAGAGAGGTCCTCTCATTTATAAAAATAAATTGCAATTGACTTACAAACCTAACCTCAAAAACAAAACAGAGCTACAAAACTATTAAATGAGATTATAGGCAAATATATTGATGAATTTAGAATAAACACCTCTTAATATAACATTGAAAGACAAAAGGCATATTGGAAAGATTAATAAAGTTTGGCTATATCAAAATTTTAAAATTCTAAATAAAATAGTATATAAATTAACATGATAAAACAAGAAAGTATCTTCAATACAAAACAAAGACAGTTATCTAGAAAATATTCTTATGTCCAAACTTATGAAAAATATGCAAAAAGATTCAAAGATTCTTCATTGCCAATAAACAGAAGATAGCCAACTTGAAAAATAAAGGAAACAAAAAATATAATAATGAGATACAACTTCAGATTTGTAAATTAAAAAATACATGTTTTGGGGTATGTGTGTTATTATGGTGGCTCTAGAGAAGCATTATCAATCAAATTTTTCAATGCATTATCAATCAAATTTTTCAATGCACATAAATTATTACTCAGCAATTCAACTTCTTGGAATCTTAGATAAACATTTAGAGTTATGCAGAAGGAGCAATGTACAATGACTATCATTTCATTTCCATTTAAAACAGAGAAAACAATTGTCTCTGGGAAGAACTGGAATTGCCAGTTGCTTACATTTTATTTGGCACATCTGAATTTTTCAATGAGACTACATTCAAGCCTAAAATTTAAAATAGTAATGAAAAATATCCAGTCAATCCATAAACACTTAGTTTCTAAGAATTATACAATGTAATATTAAATGAAAGTATCATAAGATATGTTAAATAAACTGATACCATTTCAGTGCCCCAAGAAAGCAAGACATAGCATCCGTTTATGCATAGAAAAGATCTGAAAGGTCAATTAACAAAATAATTGCAGTAGTCTTCTGTAGAATATGAGATTTGAGAATCTGAGAGTGTTGGATATGGAATATTTCCCTAAAAATACTCAGTATTTTTAAGTAGTGTATTTATTTAATTTTTAAAATTTACTGATTTAAGACAGAGGAAGGCAGAGGAGGACAGAGGGGAAACAGGGAGGCAGGGAGGGAGAGAGAGAGAGAAAGAAACACCAATTTGCTGCTCTATTTATCCATTGGTTGCTTCTTGTATGTGCCCTGAGCTGAGATCAAACCCTCAACTGTGGCATATAAAGATGAACTCTAACCAACAGAGCTATCTGGCAAGGGCTTCAGTACTCTTGTATTAAAAATACAAAAACAAAAAAAAACCCACAGGCACATGAAGAAATTAAACATTTTTTCAATTAAATATGTTTAATTTAAAATTAATATAACTGCTCTGGTTGGTGTGGCTCAGCCAGTTGGAACATCACCCAGAAAACCAAAAGGTCACTGGTTTGATTCCCAGTTAGGACCCATGCCTGGGTTGTGAACTTGGTCCCTAGTTGGGGCATGTATGGAAGGTAACCAATCAATGTTTCTCTCTCATATTGATGTTCCCACCCTACTCACTCTCTTATGCCCTCCCTTCACCCCTCTCTAAAAATAAATAAATACATACATACATTTTTTTAAAACTAAAATAAAAAATTAATATAACTATGGAGGTTTATCCTGTTTCTTTTTTTCTCCTTCTTTTGTAAGATTTTATTTATTTATTTTTAGAAAGAAGAAGGGAGAGAGAAAGAGAGTTAGAGAAACATCAATATGTAGTTGTCTTTCAAGTGCCCCCTACTGGGGACCTGGCTGGCAACCCAGGCATGTGCCCTGACTGGGAATCGAACTGGCAACCCTTTGCTTTACAGGCTGGCAATAAATCCACTGAGCCACACCAGCCAGGGAGATTCTTCCTCTTTTTCTTTTTTTAATTTAAATGAAATTTTTAAGTAGGACACCTATGATTTCTTCCAGAGTCTACCAGTGTACTCAAACATCTCTCCAATATAATCTATAGAGATACCAAAATTATGTAGCCTTGCAAAACAAAATAAATAATAAAATTAAAAAGCCAGTAACTTCTGGCCAAGATGGAGGCATAGGTAAATACACTTCGCCTCCTCGCATAACCAAAAGAAGCACAAGTTTAAAAACAAAAAACAACCAGAACTGCGAGAAAATCAAACTGTATGAAAGTCAGACAACCAAGAAGTTAAAGAAGAAACATTCATCCAGACCAGTAGGAGGGGAGGAGACAGGCAGCCAGGATGGAGTGAATGCACAGCAAGGCAGTGGCTAGAGGAGCAAGTGGTCCCATATCTGCATGAAGATAAACCAGGAGGAACAGCTGAGGAGTGGTACAGAATGTGTAATCAAGCATGGGGAAAAAAACCCTCAAAACCTTTAGATGTAAAAATCTGTGGGGATTACGGTAGCAGGAGAAACTCTCAGCCTCACAGGAGAGTTTGGGGGAGAGACCCACAAGGTTTTAGAATGTACACAAAACCACCCACCTGGGAATCAGAACCAGAAGGGCCCAATTTGCTTGTGGGTAGCGGGGGAAGTGACTGAAAGCCAGCCAAGAGCCAAGGAAGTGGCACTGTTCCCTCTTGGACACCTCCCCTACATACAGCGTCACAACACAACGACGTTGCTTGTCCTGTCATGGTGAATACCTACAGCTCCACCCCTTACAATGTAGCAGGCATGCTGAGACAAAGAAATATGGCCCAAAAGAAAGAACAGATCAAAGCTCCAAAAATAGAACTAAGTGATGAACAGATAGCCAACCTATCAGATGCACAGTTCAAAGCACTGGTAATCAGGATGCTCACAGAAATGGTTGAGTATGGTAGCAAAATGAAGGAAAAAGTAAGGGTTATACAAAGTGAAATAAAGAAAAAATATACAAGGAACCAATAGTAAAGGGAAGGAAACTGGAACTCAAATCAATGATTGGGAGCAGAAGGAAGAGATAAACATTCAACCGGAACAGAATGAAGAAACAAGAATTCAAAGAAGTGAGGAGAGGCTTAGGAACCTCTGGGACAACTTTAAATGATCCAACATCCTAATCATAGGGGTGCCAGAAGGAGAAGAAGAGCAAGAAATTGAAAACTTATTTGAAAAAATAACGAAGGAGAACTTCCCCAGTCTGGCCAAGGAAATAGACTTCCAGGAGATCCAGGAAGCCCAGAGTCCCAAAGAAGTTGGACCCAAGAAAGTACACACCAAAGCACATCATAATTAACATTACCCAAGTTTAAAGATAAGGAGAGAATCTTAAAAGCAGCAAGACAAAAGGAGACAGTTACCTACAAAGGAGTTCCCATAAGACTGTCAGCTGTTTCCTTCTCTAAAGAAACCTTGAAGGCAAGAAAGGGCTAGAAAGAAGTATTCAAAGTCATGAAAGGCAAGGACCTGCATCCAAGATTACTCAATCCAGCAAAGCTATCATTTAGAATGGAGGGCAGATAAAGTGCTTCCCAGATAAGGACACATTAAAGGAGTTCATCTTCAGAAGGCCCTTGTTATATCAAATGTTAAAGGGAATGTTAAATGTTAAATGTTATCTAAGAAAAAGAAGAAGCTCAAAACTATGAATAGTAAAATGACCACAAACTCGAAAACTATCAACAAATGAACCTAAAACAAAAACTAAAACTAAGCAAACACCTAGAACAGGAACAGAATCACAGAAATGGAGATCACATGGAGGGTTATCAGCGGGGAGGGGTGGGGAGAGAATAGGGGAAAAGTTACAGGGAATAAGAAGCATAATTGGTAGGTACAAAATAGATAGGGGGAGGTTAAGAATAGTATAGGAAATGGGGAAGCCAAAGAACTTATATATATGACCCATGGACATGAATTAGAGAGGGGAGATGCTGGTGGGATGGGGGCTGCAAGGCAGAGGGAAATAAAAGGAGAAAAAAAATGGGACAACTGTAATAGCATAATCAATAAAATATATATATTTTTAAAAGCCAGTGCTCACTGTCAGGCTTGTTTTATCTTATGTTTAATGAGTATGCTTTTACAGGAGCAATAACACACTGTATAAAATAACCTACTATTACAAAGATTTAGATATACAGCTAGTCATCCAATGTTTCCTAAAACAAAACAAAATACTAAAATGCCTGTTACAACATGATTACTCTATTTGACTGCTGTTATTCCTATCTCTTGAATGCAACATTAAAGAAGCTATTCTATTGTATCCCCCACGACCCACCCGAGGGCAGCTAAAAGCTGAATGAAAAAGTATAAATTCAGGTTATATTCTGAACCTTGTACCTTTTCTACTTAGGTCCCTTTCTCTCACCTAATATCATTCACAAAATTCCCTTTTAGCAGTACCAAGTATTTTTAAACTTTGGTTTCATAAAAAAAATCACCACTGAGATGAACAGCTAGTATACCAATTAACAACATGGAACGATTTCTTTATGGCTCAGTTATTAAACCAGGAAAAACAGTGTTTACAATAAAAGTGCTGACAGAACATTAACAATGGTGAGAAGCACATTGTTATAACACAGCTATCACAGTTGTTCATTTGTAGTAGAGGAAAATCATGTTCCAATGGCTCTTCTATAACACATCAGTTAAGGAAATGCCAATACCAACATTCTCAAGCTGCCTCATAAGAAGCTCTTATTTTAGCTGACTTATCCATGCCACCAAAGCCAATTTTCAGTGCTACAGAAAAATTATGAGACTGAAGTGCCTCCCCACACCCTTATTTATCTGACATGTTCATAACTGAAAAGCGAAACCATAAAGTAGGGTTGTCTGAGCTGGGGAAAAGAGAGTAATTAATCACATTAGCAGAAAACTAGCTTACAAAGTGCTGATCAACAAAACACAGAAGGACCATTTCTAGGGATTTGGCTCATTTATCAGGGTTGGTGAGAGGGCAGGATCTCATAAGGACAGGGCTTGCATGAATTCTGAGTGATTAAGAAATGGAACGACAGCTTTCCTGCAGTTATCATCTGAATGGAAATTCATGAAGCTCCAATGAATTTTACACGAGCAAGTGAGTTCTCCAATTTAGATGCCCACATCTAATTTGTATTATACGCTTGTGAATGAAAACATATCTTCAACAAATATTGATTAATCACCACATTCTAGACACTGGACAACAGCAGTGAATGACAAAGACCTTGCTCTTGGTGAACTTACAGTCTGGTTTGGACAGCAGCAAACTAAGTCAGTACATTATTTAGATGGTAGATGATGTTAGGTACTATGGGAGTGAGCCACGGAGTTACCTAGAGAAAGGCGATGCCAGCAGAGAGTGGAAGAATATCTGTAAAGGCTTCCTGGCCATGAAGAAAAGTGATGACTTCACACTGAGATGGAAAGCCCCTGTAAAGCTTGAGTACAGCAAGAACATAATCTGACTTACATTTTAATTACATCATTCCAACTGCTACGCTGATAGCAGAGGATACAGGTTCAAGGGTATAAGTGAGAAGAGAAGTCAGAAGATTACTTTCTTAATCCAGGAAAGAAGTAATGAGTAGATTAATCTGGGTAATATCAGCAGAGGTAATTAACCCTGCAGGAAGTCAAGTGTATGCGAGAGATACATTCATTACTAGCATGTGCTGAAATGCAAAAAATTAAAAACACTGCAAATTTGCATTTATTACATATATATAATAAAATACATTATTTTATTTATGGAGTTACAATACAGAAACTATTACACAAATAAATATAAAAAATTTTTCAAACATGGATATTGCAAAAAGAATACAATAAAAAAAATGTCTTTAACATTAATCAGTATCTTTAACAGTTGGCTTTGCAAAACATTTGTAACAGTCATCGCAAACAATATTGCTATGCTCAAATCATAAATACTTTTTACAACACTTGCAACAATATTTTGATAAGCCAGTTGTTTTGGATGCATAGCACCTAACACATCTTTTTCTTTTTCTGCTGTCATTATTAGAATTTCTTTCAATTTGTGTTTCAAATTGAAGAAGTTTCAGGTGTAAAGGCTTATGCACACCTGCAGAGATCTCTGAACGTCTTCTTACTTGTTCTGACACTGTTTTACAAGATTTCTAATAAATATTCTGCACCTTATATTCACGTTGCTGTTTAGCATATGAATACTGAGAATTTATTCCTGCAATATTCAAAACTCTGTAGAATATAACCATGGGCCATCTTCTGGTGTCCCTGGGCACATCACACATACCTATTACTTGGTCCACAGTATCAACTCCTGACTTCAATTGGTTGTAATATTCTATTACATCAGGCTTTTGCAAATCTAAATTTACAGTGTCAGTGAAATTCACACCTGAAACTCAGAATATATTTTTCCCTTTTTGGATATATGAGATGTAAGTGTATAATCTGTATCTAAAGTAAGTTGGGTTTTTTGGGCGTGTTTCTAGAAGACACAAATTCAGGGGGTAGTTGGGGTTTATTCTTATGAACAGTACCTACATATGAAAGTCACTTCTTTTTCCAGTAGTAGGTTAGATTTGTATCAGTAAACCAGTGATCTGCTGTAATATTATGTCCTGAAGAGTAAACGGGTTTTGCAAGTCTCTTGATTATATCTGCTAGTTTACGACTAATCAAGTAAGGACCTTCAGGCTGCTAATCTGCATATATTTCAAGATCTCCTGTATAAAATACTTTTGAATTGATCATAGCAAAAAAATTATATACCATACTGGGCTTGGATGGAATATATTATCTAAACCCTCAATTGCCCCTAAACCCAGGTAACACTTTGTCTATTGTTACATCCTGTCCCATAGAATAATATAATTTACAATTTTCTAAAAATGCTGAGAAAATGTCTCTCACAGACGCTAATTTGTCCATTTTGAGGTGTTCTAAGTGGGTAAGTTTGTCATCAAACCTGATACAACTATGAATAAACCTAAATCACTGTGAAGATATCATAAGACTATAAAGTACAATCAGCCTTCGCTGGTGTGGCTCTTGAGCCTACCTGAGTGGACTGAGCACTAGCCTGAGAAACAAAGGGTCACTGGTTCGATTCCCAGTCAGGGCACTGCCTGGGTAGCGGGCCAGGCCCCCAGTGGGGGATGCGAGAGAGGCTTCCACACATTGACTTTTCCCTCTTTCTTCCTCCCTTCCCCTCTCTCTCAAAATAAATAAAATCTTTAAAAAAAAAAAAAGTGCAAAGCCACTATCATCTGTAGCCCACACATGCTGCAACTTTAGCTGACTGCTGTTAGGTAAACCAGGCAGATATAAGAGGCCTAAAAATGCTTTCAATTCAGTTTTGCCTATTTGATTAACATCTTTTTTTGTGAAAACTGGCTTGAGATAGAATCAATGTATTTATTTGTACCTACTACCATTAGATATAAAATATCATTTGTGATAAAGCAGTTCCAAGTTTCAAGTTCTGTCTTGGCATTTTTTTGCATTAGGCCAAACTAATGGAAGTTGACACAAAATATTCTGCAGTTGTTTTCTAATTTGTCTTACTAGATTTTTCCTCCATTTTGACTTTTTATCCTTTCCAAAAAAATACTCTTCATTCATGTATAATTCCATCTTCACTTTCTTCACCAGAAATATCTTGCTCAGTATCTGAATCTTCTGAATGAACTTCCACATAGTCTTCATTTTCTAAATCACTTTTATTTTCACATTTAATTCTGTCATTCTCATCATTGGATTCAAGTAGCATGTGCTGAAGTTCTTTAACATCTCTTGGATTACTGAATTGATTCATTTTTTCCAGCCATTTTCAATGGTAAATCACACATACACACCACTGACTTCAAATTTTGCAAGAAAAAAACTACAACACTGACTTTGGAGTTTACAGTATCTCTAACATACAATATACTATCAAATACCACACACCCTTGTAAATTATAACCAATTGATGGCTTAAACATTATAGCTCAACATTAGTCATGTACAAATGTACAGCTAGTCTTGACCTTGAACCTACAGACCCAATATTATTGGGTTGGCCAAAAAGTTCAGGTGTTTTTTTTCTATAATGTAAGACACATTTTTCATCTTCACCAAATAACTTTATTGATTTGGATATTTTGAGCAGGATGGCTATCTCCTGCATGGTATAATGTTGATTGCTCTCAATTAATGTCTCCATTTGATCACTATCAACTTCAATTGGTCTACCCAACCATGAAGCATCATCCAGAGAGAAATCTCTAGCATGAAACAAACCACTTTTGACCCATTCAATCAGTTACAGCACCTTCTCCATACACTGCACAATTTTTGTTTTCTTTTCAGTTGCATTTTTATCTTTCTTGAAATAATAAAGCATAATATGCCAAAAAATGTCAAGTATTTTCTTCCATCTTCAATATTAAAATGGCTACACAAAAAGTCACCAATTTTGATAGGTTTTTTTAAAAACACCAGCTGATATGACAGCTGTCACAGTATATATAATCTAACAAAATTGTTTTGAATGAAGTTAAAGACAACTAACTGCTACTAGAGCCATCTTATGGAAAAAACCAAACTTTTTGGCCAACCCAGTATGTAACTATTTAAGAAAAGTGTGTGTATCTCTCAGATCAGCCATGACCTCCACAGGGTTAAGAAATGGCCAGGATTCTAGATTGTTTTAAAAGTAATCAAGACAGGATTTACTGTCAGACAGATACAGGGTATGAGAGAAAGCAAAGCATGTCTAACTCTAAAGTTTTTGGCCTCAGCAGTAGAAGGCCTGGAAATTAGGAAGTCCGCAAGTCAAGAAGATCTGCAATTCAGTTTGAGACAGGGTGAATTTGTACTACCCATGTGCATGCTGCTCAGGAAGTAGGCCATATGGATCTGTACCTCTGTGGAGAGGCTGAATTCTGTGGACACAGAAAGGTACAAGCCATGAATGATTAGATGCTATTATGAAAGCTTTGAGATGTGATGAGATTACCAAATGGGTTCATGTAGGGAAGAGGCCCATACTTTGAGCTCTAGGAAGTGAAAGGAAGTAGCTAGCTGGCTGGTAATGCAGGAGGAAAAGCAGGAGAGTGCAGGGTCCTGGAAGACAAATGAAGACAGTGGTTCAAATAGGAAGCAGTCATCAACTGATTGTGATAGTAAAACAGAAGTTTCTAAGGAACCCTGGGGCAAAGGCTGTGACTGGAATAAGTTTAAGAGAGAAGAATTAAAATAAGTTTAAGGGGAGAAGAATTAAAGAGAATGAAGACAAGACTTTGAAGGAGTTTTACTATAGACAGGGGTGTGAAGAAATATGGTGGGAGCTGAGGAGAAGAAAGATTAGGAGAGGTTTTTTGTTTATTTGAAGACAGAAGAAATAACTTGTGTGGATGATGATGAGAATCATCCAGAGAGGGGACCATAGGTGATGTTGAGAGAAACAATGGGTTACTGGAATTCATCATATCAAAGATATGATGCAGGTAGAAACTTGCAGATCTCTATTCACAGCTTCTTGTTTCTCAGTGAAATATAGTGAGTTCATGTGGTGAGAGCGAGGATGGGGAAGAATATGGGGAAGTTTCAGATGACAGAAGGTATGACAGTCAGCCAGGAGAGTGGGTAGAATGAATGCATGATGGGAATGCTGTATGAATTGCCACTACTACAGTTACAAATTGAAAGCAAGAGCTACCTCCATATTGGGAGTTTCACCACAGCCATTTTCAGGTAAAAGGGTTCAGGTACAAAATATACATAGTTGGATATACCATGGTTGAATTATGCCAAAGGACAATAATAAAGTCAGAAAGTGGCAAGGCAGGTGAAAGTGTATGCAAGTGAATGTGGTAGCTGAAAACAAAAGTAAGGACGACACGGGAGGGAGAGACTGAAATGCTGGGAGCATTGCTAAATCATATGTTACTATTAAAAAGGATGGCTGGGGTCCAGAGACTAGAGTGTGGGACAGAAAGACAGAAGAAGGTAGTCAGAGAAAGATGACTGAATTTGAGAGATGATACTGAAAATGCAACGTACCTAGTGGATTACCAAACAGTTTCAAGTGAAAATTAATCACCCTTTTAAAAGGTTGCCCTTCTATTGAATACTGTATTTGTTCTCTATTACTGCAATAATAAATTTCCTCAAACTTAAAGGCTTAAAAACAACAGAAACATATACAGTTCAATAGGTCGCAAGTCCAAAATGGGTCTCAGTGGGCTAGGATCATTCCTTTCTAGAGTCTCTCACCCAGAATCCATTGCTTTGCTCTTGGGCTTTTCAGGGCTGCCAATATGTCTTGGCCTGCGGCCCTCCTCCTCCATCTTCAAAGTTGACAACAGCAGGTCAAGTACAATACTCCTCATATCACATCACTCTGACTTCTTTTTCTGTCTCTGTCTTCTGCATTCAAGAATCCTTGTGATGGCACTGGGTACGCCCAAGTAACCAAAATAATCTCTCTCTCATAGGGTCAGCTGATTAGCAACCTGAGTGCTATCTGCTACCATAATTCCCCTTTTCATGAACACAACATACTCACAGGTTCCAGTAGTTAGGATGTGGACATCTTGAGGGGGGTAGGTACACTTACTATACATGTTTACTATTTTAATACCATCAACCGTTTGTATGAAAGGAAGAGAATAGAATAATAGAAAGCCATACTCTGTGTTGTTTCAAATTATATTTTTTCCCCTGGATTTATCTTTCTCATGGCATTGCTTAACCAACATAAAAATGAATTTGATGTTTACAGAGCACCCATCTGGTAGCATGCCAGGCACAGGCTTTGGTGGCAAGGAAAAGCAACTCTGTATTTGAAGAGTGGTCACATGCAACTACACTGAACTTACAACATTTACACAATAGTATTTTCAGGATCCTGAGCAAAGTACTTCAAGTTGAACATACATCTTACTTTGTTAAAAATGTGCATAATTTGGCTTTCAAATAAAAATTCTGGTTTATTCTTTCTTCCAGCATGACCTTCAATAACAAATAGTAAAGTATATGACTTCTTCATCCTGTCACTGGACTAATTCTTGCCATTCATGAGAAATGCCTGCACTGCAGTTTTTTCCCCTGCACGCTTCCTCGTGATCCCTTTCTCTTTGCTAAGGAGCTGTGCCTTATAGCCCAGTGACCTCCGGGCATGCACATCCTGGTGTAGAGTACAGTATGTTATGCTCCCCATAATGTCAGTCATTATTCTTCCTGACTTTACTTGTGCTCTCTGGCTGAAGCACTTAAGATTAATGAGGCATTTGTTCTCAATCAAGAAGCTGTTTATGAATATAGTTCCACTTACAACAGGCTTTGTAGACTTCTCTTTCCTTCTTGCCTTTACCAAAGGGGCAGGGGTGGGGGTTGGGGAGCAAAAGGGAGATGGAAGGACAGAAAACAATGATTTGTGACTTTTAAGCCTTTAAGCAGTTCCCTAGAGAAAGGCCCCCATATCACATCTATGCTCTCAGGATAACTGATATCTACACATGTGTTGCTCTGTTTGTTTAAAACAATTATTACTGCCCTGGCCTTTATGAGCCGAAGTTTAAGTCTGCAGCTAATCAGAATTACCTGCCTTCTGAGAAGGCAAGAGGTAATTTTGAATCTAAATGCATTACCTCAAGGAAGTATGTGGGTCCTGGCTAGGGGCCTATAGGACACCTCTATGAAGAGGAGCAACTGTGTCAGAATCCACTTGACTAAAAACGGCTGCTGCCCACCTGCGAATGCCCTGCCTTAACAAGAAGGGAGCCTTTCATTTTTCTACTAATTTTACCATTTAAGGATCAAAGTCCGTCTTTCAGGCTGACAGCCTGTCATCACCAGGTCCTGGCAGTTCCCATGGAATAAAAAAATATATAGCATAAAACACATCACAAAGAGCAGCAGTGTCACTCTGACCTCTCTAGGCCATAAGCCAATCTGATCTGAAAATCAATGGCTCTGATCTACAAAGCCACTTCAGAGCTCACCACAAAAGAAAAATGTCAGCCCTGTTGTCCGTTAGAAAATTGAATTCAGGAGATTATCCAGTTCTGGGAAAGGTCCTCCAGGGAGAAACTAGAGTAAATATGAAAGAGTAAAGAAATTGCTCTACTCAACCACCCAATAACACTAATTATTCCAGAGTAAGTAGATAACCAATTACACTAGAAATTAGTACTGGCTTTATTCTCAATGTAAATTAAACAAAATCACTCAAAAATGTGGTTAAGCCCTGGCTCGTGTGGCTCAGTGGATTGAGCGCTGGCCTGCAAAGCAATGGGTCGCTGGTTGAATTCCCGGTGTAGGGCACATGCCTGGGTTGCAGGCCAGGTCTCCAGAAGGGGGCACGCGAGATGCAACCACACATTGATGTTCCTTTCCCTCTCTCTTTCCCTTCTCCTCTCTAAAAATAAATAAATAAAATCTTTAAAAAAAAAAAAGGTGGTTTAGAATTAGGCCAGTTGATCAGCCTTCTTCCCATTCTAAAAATAAATAATGGCAAAGACACAAAAGATGCTGGGCCTGGGAATCTGGAGGCCTGAGTATTGCCATGAATTCAGGCTCTGTTACCATAGAGTAAAGATCCTGAGCAAAGGACTTAACTCTCTACAACCCCTGGTTCGTTATCTGTAAAATGAGATTTCTGAGATGAAGAATTCTTTAGTCTTTGTCAGTATTCAATTTTATGGAAACTAGAAAAATTCTAACCCTGCTACTTATATTAGTTTATATTTAAATCAGTAATTATTCTGAATTTGTAGGTCAAAAGTTAACAAGTGAAAAATGTTACATTTCAAACACAAGACTTTCAAGAGCCAAATTATTGACAATTTTTAACATATATTATCATGGCAATATCACTATTTTTATGTAAGGAGATGGACAAGAGATACAAAGGTTGTATTATAGAGTAAAAGTAATGTGATCCTCAACCACACAAATTTTCTTTAATAATCTCATCCCTAACAGAACTCCTCCTTGAGAGAGAAAGGAGAGAAAGCAGTATCTTCAGAGTCAACAGAATGTGGTTAGGGTTGCTTCACATCAGATGCACCTCTATAAAACCCAGCCTCAATGCAACGTGGGTGTCAAAGACTCTACCTAAAAGACCAGGGATTGTTAGGGCTTCGTAGTTCCCAAAGGTGTCAACAGTTGTCAGTTTTTGATATTTACGTGAGAATTAAGAATTGAGTGTTAATGA
Organism: Pteronotus mesoamericanus; assembly: GCF_021234165.1. NCBI lineage: Eukaryota > Metazoa > Chordata > Mammalia > Chiroptera > Mormoopidae > Pteronotus > Pteronotus mesoamericanus. The sequence goes on along the minus strand of NW_026555245.1, from coordinate 22,892,475 downwards.
ACTGTATGATTGTCTGACAACTGTGCTGTACACCTGAAACTAATACAAAATAATACTGAATATAAACTGTAATTTTTTAAAAAAAGAAGAAAAAATCAAGTGTTAAGATGAAGGTATACTCCAAAGATCAGGAGTTCACATATGTTCCAACAAATAACTCAGCCCACAAGCTCTAGCAACATCGTGGGAGGAGGTTTTATAAAACCCATTACCTCAGTTACCTTATAACTTCGTGACTATGATTTATGCAAAGAAAAGATTTCACTTTCTTTCAAAAACCAAATAAAATAGCTATGTGCAGCCTTGAGGGACATGAATGGCAACCATTCCCAAATCTATAGATGCCACTGATTTATAATCAAGCAATAAAAAAAATAAACACCAAAATGTTTTTTTAAATCATTGCAATTGCATATTCCACTCTAAGAGAAAAGAAAATGCTAATTCCAAGTGATCATCAAAGTATAGCGTGCTTATATCTAATTGTTATCCTATTTTTAAAAACAAAAAAATAAGCAAAATAAAGGATACAGTGAATGAATGGTGAAAACCAGTTTCATGCCTGGGCTTTGATTTCTTAAAACCATTTTGGAGGAAACAAACTAGAATGTTATGTTTGTTACACATATACAACTTTATTATTCTAGAAAGTACAATATATGTTCTTCAATAGATTAAAAAAATGTGTGCACTTACCTCGTTTATGCATTTCATTACACAAAAATGAAAATTCTAGCCTATAAAGTGTTTTTTCATTTTTCATTACAAAATTTACTTTTTCGTAGCATGGCAATATCCATTCAAGAATATAATATATAGTCATTTTTTTAACACTATATTACTTTCAAATTAAAATATTCAAACAAATTCTCCTGAAGTGGAATGGGATATATTGAAATAAAAAGGAATACTGAAGATAATGCCTACTGTTACGCATTCCCAAACAGAAGGTAGATAAAGTTATAGTTAAGCCCTGAAACCATTGTTTTGTTTTTTTCTTTTTTAAACAAATGAAAGTTTCCTTTAGCTTATAAAACTGCATCGATCTTACCAATAATTAGCAGTGTCACTTCTATTCCTATACTTTTCTGTTATTCATCATCTCTGACTAGGTTAAGAAGCACAGAAATAAATTTAGTTTCCTTTAAAGTCCCCAATTCTTAACGAATACTACTTAAAGAAAAATGGAAACACAAAGCAACACATAATCATTAGATTTTAGGACCAGAAGAAGCCTTAGTACATGTCTCTGGTCAAACCTTCGCATTACATTGCATCTTCCTTTAATTTAGATTTTGTTTAGATTATATATATGGGAGCTACGGGATCTGCTGTGCCCACTGCCCAAGAATTATTTAAGGTAATAAAAAAGCTCCCTAGTAAGACACAGAACAAATGATAAATTTATTTGTAATTTTTCATAATGACAATGAAAAACTACAGCACAGGCTTAATCCTGCTATGTACATGATGTGTCAAAGTCATAAATCTAAAGATGATGTGATTTTCCATGATGAGTAATCAATCAGTATATTCAGATTTCACTCTCATTTATGGCACTAAAAATAAACCTCATAGCTCCCCACCACCACTCCAAATGGTCCTAAAAGGAAGAAATGAATTAGCTGGAAAGAAACTACCACCAAAGAGCTACATTATCCCTAAACTTTTAAGAAAAAAAATCTTATTAATATTCCTTTTAAACCTCTTAAAGCTGTTTAAGGTTTACACTTTAGATTTCTATATTACAGGGTTCTGGCCAAGATGGGGCATAGGTGGATACACTTCACTTCTTCATACAACCAAAATAAGGATAACAACCAATTTAAAAACAAAAACAAAAACCAGAATTGCCAGAAAATCTAACTGTATGGAAGTTGAAAACCAAGGAGTTAAAGAAGAAACATTCACCCAGACTGGTACAAGGGGTGAAGACAGGAAGCTGGGGCGGAGAGGACGTGCATCAACGCAGTGGCTGGCGACCTGGGCGGACGAGTAGGTGGCTGGCAGACCAGGCGGTCCCACATTCACAAGCAGATAAATCAGGAGGAACAACTAGGGAGCAAGACAGACCTGGCAAACCAGGGTTCCAGAACCAGGAAAGAAAGCCTCAGAACCTCTGGCTGTAAAAATTTTCGGGGGCTGCAGCAGCAGAAGAAACTGCCAGTCTTTCGGAAGAATCCATGAGAGGGGTCCATGGAGTCCTAGAATATACACAAGCCCATCCACCCAGGAATCAACACCAAGGAAGCACCTGGAAGGGTGCCAGTTGCTTGAGGGAAGCAGAGAAGTGACTGAAAGCAGGGCAAGAGCCAAGCAAGCAGCATTGTTCCCTCTCTGACCTGTCCCCAACATACAACACCTCAACATGGCGATGCCGGTTGCCCCGCCCTGGTGAATACCTATGGCTCCACCCTTTACAACATAACAGGTGCACCAAGACAAATAAAGATGGCCCAAATAAAAGAACACATCAAAACTCTAGAAAAAGAACTAGGCAGCAAAGGGATAGCCAGCCTATCAGATGCAGAATTCACAACACTGGTATAATCAGGATGCTCACAGAAATGATTGAGTACACCCGCAAATAAAGGAAGAAGTGAAGGCTATACAAAGTGAAATAAAGATATACAGGAAACCAACAGTGAAGGGAAGGAAACCAGGACTGAAATCAACAATCTGGAATAGAGGGAAGAAATAAACATACAACTGGAATAGAATGAAGAAGCAAGAATTCAGAAAAATGAGGAGAGGCTTAGGAACCTATGGGACAACTTTAAACATCCCAACATCTAAATCATAGGGGTGCCAGAAGGAGAAGAGGAAAAGCAAGAAATTGAAACCTATTTGAAGAAATAATGAAAAAAAAACTTCCCCAATCTGGCGAAGGAAATAGACATGTAAGTCCAGGAAGCTCAGAGTATGCCAAACAAGTTGGACCCAAGAGGAGCACACCGAGACACATCGTAATTAAATTGACAAAGATTAAACATAAGGAGAGAACCTTAAAAGCAGCAAGAGAAAAAGAGTTATCTACAAAGGAGTTCCCATTAAGACAACTGGCTGATTTCTCAAAAGAAACCTTTTGCAGGCAAAAAGCGGCTGGAAAGCAGTATTCAAAGGCAAGGACGTACATCCACGAAAGGCAAGGACAACAAGGACGTACATTCACGAAAGGCAAGGACCTACATCCAAGATGACTCTATTCAGCAAAACTATCATTTAGAATAGATGAGCAGATAAAGTGTTTCCCAGGTAGGGTCAAGTTAAAGGAGTTCATCATCACCAAGCCCTTGTTATATGAAATATTAAAGAGACTTATCTAAGAAAAGGAAGCTCAAAACGATAAACAGTAAAATGACAACTATCAACAACTGAACCTAAAAACAAAAACAAAAACAAAACTAAGCAAACAACTAGAACAGGAAGAGAATCATAGAAATGAAGATCACATAGAGGGTTAGCAACAGGAAAGAAGCAGGAGACTGAGGGGAAAAGGCACAGGGAATAAATATCATAATTGGTAGGTACAACAGACAGGGGGAGGTTAAGAACAGTATAGGAAATGGAGAAGCCAAAGAACTTATATGTATGACCCATGGACATGAGCTAAGGGGTGGAGGGTGCTGGAAGGAATGGGGGTACCAGGTAGAGGGGGAAAAAGGGGAGGAAAAAATATGGGACAACAATAATAGCATAATCAATCCAATATACTTTAAAAAAGGATTCTATATTATAAATTCTTTATAAGATATTATAGAGAGTTCTCCTATTTTCTTAATAGCATACTACCTCTTAATACTACATAATATAAAGCGCATGAGTTATTAATTATTAGGACTATTTAGACAACCAGCTTATTTCAGACATTTAACTAACATCTTCTTTCATAATTAGAAGTGTAGCCCTAAAATAATGTTTGGGTATTTCACAGAAATACCCAGACTCAAACAAAAGATTTTCAATATAGGGATAAAAAAGAAAATGGTGTGGGAAAACCTGGAAGAAAGCAATATAAATTCTGTATTTTCACAATGAACATACTAATATTATATTTTTAATAGTAACTTATAGTCACTATACCATGTAAATCAATAACCAGGTTAGACACAAACTATAGTAATTTAGGTCAAAAGTGATTTGATCCACATTAAGAATCAGATTAACAAGGAACATGAGCTAGAATCAGAATAATGACATTCTACACCTAAAAACAGAACCTGGTAATGTTTGGAATGTGCTCAGAAGTGATATTATAATGAAAGATTAAAAACTGCTCCAGAATGAAATGTATAGTCACAAAAGGGATAAAAACAAATAGAGCTGAAAATAAAATAATCTAATAAAGCTGTATAATAATAAACCATGAATCCAAACATAGCTTTCAGAGAGTTGTGTCCATTTACCTGAGCAATACTGAAATAGGACAAATAGGCACAAAGAAATAATATTTAGTTAGGATGATTATACAACCTCAATCTCAGGATAATTATTTGGGGGAGAGAGCCTCGGACTGTTTCATTTCATTTCACTTGAATTTGGGCATACAGCCAGGATCCTAGAATCCAAGTTAGGGTGTAATCCTAAATTGGTAATTGCTCTTCCTCCAACACATGAAGTTTCAATAGAGCTTCATATTTTAATTGACATGAATGGATAAAGTAAAGAAATGGTAGCAAAGTGGAAGAGTAAGCACTAAACCAAAACTTTAGAAATGCTGCAAGCACTGAAGGCCACAGAGGAAGGCCCAGTCCGTATCACCATGATCGCAACTTTCCTATTTATGCTCTACCAGTTCAGAATGATCCAACACTATAATCAGGTGTTAGAAGTGTTCCAGAGATAAGTGAGACAAAGTTCTTGTCTGGGGTTACTTAAAAACCATCAGGGCAGTAGGATCCAGAGTAATGCCCACTTTTTTGAATTGGTAAATAAAAAGACAGCTGTGTGTGAGCATTGATTCTAGCCTTATACACAAACTCGGCTACCTAGTCCAGGATGACACTGACAAATCTAATATATGAACTTACTTATTTATTTCCTGGGATTGGATGAAATAACCCCTAAGATGGCCTTGCTTCCAAAATTTAAATTATCGATGCCTAACCCTATGATATAGTTAATACTATAGTCTCCCATTTTTTCCAACTTTATTGATTATAACTGACATGTAATATTGTGTAAGTTTAAGGTACACAATATGAGTTGATATATGTACATATTGAAAAACAATTACCAAAATAAAATTAACACATTCATCACCTCACAGTTACCTTTTTGTATGTGTGTACAATGAGAACTTTCAAGATCTACTCTCTTAGCAACATTCAAATATACAATACAGGATTGTTAACTATAGTCACTGTGCTGTATATTAAATCCCTAGAACATACTCATCTTGTAACTGGCATTTTGAACCCCTTGACCACATTTACCCATCCCCCCCCCCACATCTGGCAATCACCTATCCATCCTCTGTTTCTACAAGTTCCATTTTTCTTTTATTATTACACATAGAAGTGAAAGCAAAAATGTTTATCTTTGTCTGATTTATGTCACTTAGTATAGTACCTTAAAGGTTCATCCACACTGTCACAATACCAGGATTTCATTCTGTTTTATAGCTGAATATAATATTCCACTGCATGTGTATACACCATATTTTTGTTTTTCCATTGATTCATCAATGGACACTCTTTGTTAAAAGAATCTTTAAAATAAGAACCACTACATACATTTCTCACGTATACCTTATGAGAATGACACAAGGTGTTTCATGGTTCATTCTGCTTACCCTCAAGGTTTTTAAAGCACTCATTACAACAGGAAATAGAATTGACTAGAACAGTCACATTTGTTGTATGAATGTATAACCCAAGCAAAGTATTCTATTGGAGTATTTTGCATTCACGATGAATAAGTCTTACCTTCACAAAGTATATTTAAAAAGAAAATCCCAGAAAATAATTAGGGATTAGAGTTAGTGAAGTACACGCCAGCAATGAATGAAATATCATCTAACCTCCAGGCACTGTTAAGAGTTCCATTAGCTCCTTTAAAGCCTCCATTTCAAAGAAGGTCTAGGGCTCCCCTAGAACTTCAAATTCACAATGTGAGACTGATGCTTAAAGAAGTCAGGTCTAGGATACTTTAAGTGCAATCATTCCAGCCACAAAATCCAAAGAATCATACTCAAGTGTTTAGTAAAAATTAATATTGCAACACTTACTATCACACTCAATAAGGGTGTAAAAGACAAAATACCAATATTATCAGTTACTTTTCTGTAGCACCTAAACTGCAACTGAAGTACTTCTCAGAAGACAAAAATTTTTAATTAAAGCTTCATAGGCAAAGTTCACTCAAAATGGAAAAATTTTAAAAAACACTTGGCTTACTATGAGTCTGCATTATTTCCATTTAGAAATAAGAAATTATGTGGGACTAAAAGATCATTGTAAAGTTCTATTCAAGAGTTCCATTTCTATTGCAAGTTGAAATATTTATATGGTATCAATATTAAAATAAAAAGACTTACTATATATCTTGAGGGTGCAAGGGTTAGGATTAATAGAAAGATGTTTTAAATCAATTCCAAAGAGTGATTAATCTAAGCATTTCCTTCTTAAGACATGCTTAAGGAAAACAGCTTAATTAATCAGAAGCTGACTTAGAATCAGAGTGAGTGGCCTAGGTCTGACCCTGGCTCTGCCATGCAAAGAATAGTGGTACCTTTGATAAATAACAAAACTGCTCAGTGTGTGAGCACAGGAGCCAAGCAATAACCGTGGACGAAACAGAAAACTCTTCACACTTTGGTGAACAGGAATAGAGAATATCTCTAACCTATACCTGAGGGTAAATGAGAAGACATCCCTGGTCAAACTGTTTCTACAAGCTTTTCTTTGACTCCTACAATGGGAATAGGACCTGCATGGTAAACAAGAGTTGAATATATTCATTATAGCAGGACTTCCTGGTTGATTTACAGATTCGCTACACTTACACAGTTTTTGTTAACATAATGACCACATTAAAGGAAATACCAAAATGTTTTCCGGACCCACTAATGAAAAGACTTCTTAAGTTGGAGATATAACCTCTAACATCAAATATATCAGATTACTTGAACTAGAAAAAGTCTCCACATTTTTACCAATTTCCCCCTCACTAGCCAAAATGAATGCCAGCAAAAAAGCGTTCAGAGAGATATCCCCACGGACACCTTTAATTTATAGCCACCATTTGTCTATTTCAACACTAAGAGCTAAATATATATAATCATGACATAAATTTTTGTCATGCAAGGCATTTTCCTTCAGGTTTTTAACTTTGGTTGCAAGGAAATTTAATTCATTGTCATTAGCAATCATTGTCAGTAGCAACCATAGCTACTATTACAATAAAAACCATCAAGCTGGGCGTTTGCTTTAACATCAAGAGTGAGGATATTGTGTTGAGATCTGACAGGTTCTCATCCTCAATAATGTTTTGATACTTCTTGAAAGAGAAGTTTTTAAGAAAAATTAAGGTAGCATACAATTAAATGGCAAGACGAGTGACATACTTCATTAATGAAATAGAACTCAATGCTTAGATATAAGCTAAAGTTTCAATAGAGTCTCCAGGAAAAACAATTTAAATGAAGAAGGATCTGTGTCCCCCAAGTAGGGGATCATTTGTTGTTGAAGGTTCTGTCTCAAGTTCACAGCAGTGCCTGGGAGAAGGGAACTCTAAAATGCATTGAAATGTAACTATATGAATAAATAAAAAGGGGAAGTCCTCATGCTAGTTGAGGAGTTATGTACGAGCATGGTATCCTCAGAGAAGATCCTCACCTTGACTGTTAATTTGAATAGTTATTTTCAAGAGTTGCAAAAAGTAACAATATTTTGGACCTAGTCTGATGAACGAAGTAGTCTCTAGGTTCCAAAGAACTGACACTTAAAAATTTATTTACTATTTCTACAATGAATATAGGGCAATGTTGTAGGATGATTTAGAAAGAGAAAACTAGAAATATAATAAGTACGGAATTGCACATAAAAGCATGTATACAATCTTACTTTACCACTAGATTTAAATGTGTCCACAGTGAATAGAGTGAGAAGAGGAGCTAAGAGATAGTAACATAAGCTACTTACTGCTGTCCATGCATTTCTTTTGCACCGGGCACATAACCATCCATCAGAGATTTCATGAGAAGGGATACCATAACAACCTATAAAATAATAATACAGGTTAACGAATTCCATCTTTTGCATTGTGACAATATTATACATTTCAGCACTTGGATAAATAAAATCAGAGAGACTACCATACAATTTTTGATTTAGGATAAAATAGAGATACTTTTGGTTCTCGTTCCTCATATCTAATAGGATATCAGTTCCACAAAAGAATGAGAGCAGGTCTTAACAGTAACTAATGCTCACAATAGTTGTCACAGAGAATACTGATAATTCTTTTATGGGCAATAATAAAATTTCTAAATATTCTTGTCTATTCTTTTACTCATGCAAAACATTCCACAATAAGTTGTGATTCATGAAGCAAAGTTTGGAAAAGTTTTAAAATAAAACTAAATTTTGACATAGTATTTTTAAATTGCTATAATTTGAAATTACATTTCAAAAATTGTATTTAATTAGCTTTAATTTCAGTGATAGGGACAGAGTATGTACAATTCATGTTTAGAGACAAAAGGATGTGTTCAATTCCCCTTGTCTATTCCGTACATGCCTGCCTCAAAATAGCTATGTAAGAAGATAGCTGATGATGCAAACACATGCAGCAATTATATAGAACCAACAAACATGTTACTCTGACTTCTAGAAATAAGAGGATTTCATATATGTTATTTTTAATATTACACTTCTATAACATTTGAGGTGGGAAGAGAAAATAAAAGAACTGTAATTGTCTAAAGAAAATCCTATCCCAGTTAAGCAAAACCATAAAATGTTTAGTGTAAGCACATGTTTACAAAATATTATGGTTAAACTGCATAGCTAATATATTCAGAAGTCAAGATTAAAATCCTACATTTTTTGTGAAATGGTGCTTTGCCTCTGATATAAGTATAACAATGTAGGGTGAATGTGTGTGTGTGTATGTTATAAATTAATATAAATATTTTTAAAAATTGATATAAATCAGTAAGAAAGTTGCTATAAGTATATGTTAAGTACATATATTGAAATCCTTTGCAGAAGCTAATAGTATCTAATTAATAAATAAATTACAGACAGTGAGGTTATCTCAAACCTAATGTAAGACTGGTATTACACTTAGGTAAATACAGAAGGTAATACCTATATTATAAACCACTGAGACTACGTTGACAGGATAAACTTTACATTAAGTATGTTAAAAGAATATGTCATTCAGTAAGATCTGTAATATTAAAATGTTTTCAAATAGAGTTGTAATATGTACAAGTTCCTTTTACATATTTTAGAGAATTTACATGGCAGGCCCATTTAAAAAATCTACTTACTACTTATCCAATTATGTAAAAATATTATTGAGACAGGTATGGGGCCCAGCTGTCTTAGCCTGGGGAAAACAACTGTAATGACTGTTCTCCCATGAGCGGCAGAAGAGATCTCCCTACACTTAAAAAGAATAAAAATTTAACTCATTAACTGAATTTACCAATAACTCCCAAAATCACCAATGTAGAGAAATGAATATTCTTCTTTAAAAAGCCACACAGGAAAATAATCATGAATCAATGTCAAAGATTAAAATTAAGTTTTTAAAAACTATAGCTTAAAGTAAGTAAAATTCAAGCACGTAAAAGAAACACAGTGACTCTACATCTAAAACACAAACAAACAAACAAAAAACCCAGACCTGCTCTCCATTGACATTGTATAAAACAGGAGAAAAAAAGAATGATTATACCTACTCATACATTCATTAGAAAAAATATGAGAAAGAATGATCTAACCATTAAGAATAGCAATAGTTCAATCCAACAGCTTTGACAAGTTATAAAGAGGTAAGAAATAAAGACTGGGAAGCACTGAAAAGCCAGCGATTAATGAATGAAAGATTCATTTACTTGCATGAACCCGTACACAACACTTGGCACAGGAAATCAGAAGGCTTGTTCCATCCTCTTCCAGGAAGGCATTTGGTGGAGAATATTCTATATTTTCTTCGCTATAAATAAAACACATCTCTGGAATGAGAGGCTTAGTCTTTCCTCCTGAAGCAACCACTTCATCTAATTTTGTCTGCCATCTAGAATCATTTTCTTCATTGCTGCTATCTGGCTGAAAAACACAGTATTGCCACATGAGTGAAAAACATGGAAAAGAACTCATCATTTGTTCTGATTACTCAAATCTACTAATAGCTGTTCCATCCACTAAATTCCAGCTTCTGTTCTTCCTCTTGTTCTTTTTGACCCAACTATTAGCTTTTTACCAGTGGCCTTCCTCAAGCTCCCATTCTGTGCATCTATTTTGTATGAAAAAATGATGAGCTACTAGAACTACATTCTTACATGACAAGTTCATGGAAAGCACCAGTGTTTCTGATTAATTTTTCTTCATTTCTTTATTTGCATTAGGTTATCTGATTAATTTTTCTTCATTTCTTTATTTGCATTAGGTTAACAGACCTGGTTTCATTTACTGAAGAATCTTACCCAGTAACATCTGAATGGGGTGTTTTAAAGACCCACCTTTAAATACATGCAAAAGTATTGAGAGAGTTTTTGAAGGCTTCTGCCTCTCCACAGAATGTGAAAACATCAAGTCAGAAAGATTAGCTAAAAGGCACTAAATAAAATATATAATATGCAAAACAAGACTGTCATCTCTCATCAAAATATATAAAAAATATTTACTGTTTACTTGAAACTCTAATTAATAACTACCTTATTATCTCCAGGCACCTGATATTAATAAATATCCCTAAGTCTTATAATTTCAGTGGGAATTTTTTAATTATTGGACAGATATTACAGGCAGATTATGATGTAGAAATAAGAATCAAGAAAAAGTTAAGTTTTTCAGAAAAAACAGAAATTTAGTGGCTTAAAAGGAAAATTAAAATGTTTGTCACTCATCAGGGCCACATTCTACAATGAGTAAAGTAACCTACTTCCTCTATTTACAAGGTCTAAAAATGTGGTATATCGCAGATTTACATGCTCTGAAATATCTGAACAAAAAGGCATTTACTTTACATGGAACTCTAAGATGTGATCTTGAGTAACATATTTCCAGTTCAATTAGTGAAAATACAACCCAGAACACAATGTTCATATCAATATATTTTATTGTATCTTAAAATAGATCAGGTAGTTCCATCACCCTTACTAGATTCCAAAGCTCATTTTGCCTGTTAGAGCTGGTGAATTTGGCCCTCGATGAGCTAAAATGTGGAACGCTACTGAAAACATGATGCACAGCTGGCACCATGCAGAGCTGACTGATGAGTGTGGGCTGGACATTTCACTTTGAATTGAATCCTGTTGTGTCTTTTGCATGTTCCATGAGGGAAGACAGACACTTTAAATGTGGTCCCAGAGCTGACATCTATATTACTAAGAGTGATATTTTCAAGCATAAAACCAAGACTAGGTCTAAGATCTCTCTTTTTAAGCTTTAAGTTCTGTGTTTCTTGGTGAAATGGGTAGAAAAAAAGGATAGAATTGCCCCTTGACTGAAATAAGCCAAGGCCAACAAACCAACTGTTTATTCAAAAATGATAAAGTGCTGTCAGAGAAATATCTCTTAAGTAGTGATTAGAAATTCTGTTTGGGGTTCTGTGATGGCCATTAGCTACGTAAGTATTAATGTCTTCCTTTTCATGTGCATCCTTACCTTACAATTATTCACCTGTGATTTTACAGCAGAAGAAAACTACATCACTGAAAGGAAACCTTGACAATGACCCTCCACCCTCATTACCTTGTAGTATGGTAGGAGGAGAGCGCAGATGGCACAGTATGGTTCCATTCTGCCCATTGTTGCATTATACTCTTGTTCAGCCACAAAGTTTGGTGACTTCGTCTGCCAAAGGTGGACCAGAGGTTTTGCCCAAGATTCCGTTTCTTCCACTTCCTCCTCAATTGATGGAACCTCAGGCAATTCTTAAGACATAGGGCATGAAAACACAGTGAGCATGGGACCCAGGGAAAAACAATCCTGGTTATAAAAGAAGCAAACATTTCGAAGTGTCTGTAACATTAATGTCAGACAGGTAACCTAGTTTATCTTTCAAATACATTCTAAGAGAAGTGAAACAAATGTTTTCTTTTTCACCCTCCTCCTCTTCAGAGACTAGGTCAGATCTGATGGCCAAACAACCACCTCCTTTTGACATCACCCCTTCCCTGCCAGGAATAACTAAACTGTTCCTTCCTTTCAACTCCACTACTTCCTTGTTTCTACTGCTATCATGATGCCTCCCATAGTAAAACAGCTTATAAATCTGCAATAATCTCCAGCTAACAGAGGAATTTGCTAGGCCAGTAGCTGCCTTACCAATATTTAATTTCCTCACCTAACACAGTACATAGTTCAATAAAAATTTACTAATTGGATTTCATTTAATTAACTTTTACACTCAAAAACTCATGACAAATAACATCTACAGAGCCAAGCAATACATTGTCATTACACTGGATAGAAGACCCTATTTGTTCAATATAATGCCCCTAGAGGGTCAAATCTCTTAAGCATGTGTATCTGTTAACCTAAAAGGGGCAGATATCTACTCCAGAAAAAAACCTATAAGATTTCAGATAATCTTATAGACACAAGAAAAATACAGGAAGACATAACAGGTTAAGAGAAAAGACTTCTTAATGCCAACAGCAGAGTACAGTATGTCAGAGCAAGTGACAGCAACCACAGCTACACCTAGTACTTAATGTCTAGAACTGTGACACATTCTAAAATTCCTCGCCAGTAGCTGTCCCAGGCTTATGAATAAATAGTGTGGAGCAAAGTTCTCATCTCCCAAGCATGGGTGGTCCTGTGAACCAGACTGCTCCAGACACTGAATTGTTGACTAACTTATTTTAGAAAAAGTCAAAACAGACTTACTCAGATGAAAAAATAAGAAAAGCTGAATGAGGCTAAAAGAAACTCAAAAGATGTGAAATGCCAAAAGAAGAGAAAAGAAATATATCTGCTTCCATGTTGTTGGTGGTGGTGGAATTATTATTATTATTATTATTATTATTATTAACAACAGAAAATGCTTAGTACACAGCCTGGGGCATGGTTTGAAAACAAAAGGTAAGAATATTTGTCTACACAGATTTGCAATGCAGTAATAATCTGACTCTAAACACAAACTGCTGTCACCTCAGTTTTCCTACAAAAAAAAAAATTAGAATACTTACTATAAAGATGATTTGATAAGTAAAACATGAGAGTGAAAAGTTAACCAGGAACTTGAGATAACATTAAATCCTTAACCCATAGGCTAATATCTCCCACATACATACTAAAAATGGGATCTAAACAAAAAGAAATCCTTGAGTGTGAGTAGCGGTTGCTACTTATTTGCACATAATAAATTTATATCACTCGCTTTATTATAAAAGATTAAAACACATAAGATGGATGATGCCTTAATCCCTTCAGTTGGTCATAAGTTAATGTGAGGAGTCATCAAAATATTTTTAGGAAGGAAGGAAATACTATTTAATTCCTAAAAGCCTAGAATAAAGAAAAAGAAGTAGTAGAAAGGGGTAATTCCTGAGAATGGACAAAGAACAGGAGATGTAAGCAAGGGCTAAGGCAAGACACGACCTAGGACAGTCTATGCAAATTGAGGCTGTCTTCAAACTCTCCCAACACAGACCTGGTTATAGAACCCTGGTTTCTAGTTGTCATCCAAAGATGGGGTCATACTCTGGCCCAAAAGCATTTGTCTTATGTTTGGATGCTTTCCAAGCCTGAGTATGCACTGAACATTTTTCTTACTAATAATTTTTCTGGCAATCTCATCAATCAAGAAAAACAAAAAAAAATAAACAAATGGGACTATATCAAACTGCAAAGTTTTTGCACAGCAAAGAAAACAATCAACAAAACAAAAAGAAAACCTGCTGAATGGAAGAAGATATTGTCAATAACATAGCCAATAAGGGGTTCCAAATTTATAAAGAACTCACAACATAACACCAAAAAAAAAAGCGGGGGCAATTAAAAAGTGGAAAGAGGACCTGAACAGACACTTCTTCAAAGAGGACATACAGATGGCACGCATACACAACACACATGCACGGGCGCACGCTTAGCATCATTAATCATTTGAGAAATACAAATTATCACCTCACACCTATCAGAATGGCTATCATCAGAAAATCAACAAACAAATGTTGGCAAGAATGTTGGCAACAGTGTTGTGTACTGTTGGTGGGAATGTAGGTTGATGCAGCCACTATGGTAAACAGGATGGAGGTTTCTCAAAAAAGTTAAAAATAGAACAGCCTTAAGACCCAATGATTCCACTTCTGGGTATATATCCAAAGAAACCCAAAACACTAAATCAAAAGAATATATGTACCCATACATCTTCACTATAGCATTATTTACAATAGTCAAGCTATAGAAGCAACCCAAGTGCCCGTCAAAAGACGAGCAGCCATAAAAAGGAATGAAACCTTATAATTTGTGACAATATGGGTGGCCATAGAGGGTATTATGATAAGTGAAGTACGTCAAACAGAGAAAAGACAAAAACCACATGCTTTCACCTATATGTAGAATCTGAAGAACAAAATAAGCAAACAAACAAACAAACAAACAAACACAGATGCAGAGAACAGACTGAGAGTTTCAGGGGCAAGGAAGACGGGAGGTTGAGTGAAGTAAGGAGATTAGAAGGTACAGCTGGGTGGGTACAGAATAGTCATGGGGATGTAGGGTACAGGATACGGACTATATTCAATAGTATCTGTGGTGACTATGTTATGTGTAGTCCCAGGTGGGTAGTGAAATTGCCAAGGGGATCACTTCATAGATTGTGTGGTTGTCTGGCCACTGGGCTGTGCACCTGATATAAAACAGTACTAAATGTCAACTTTTTAAAATTCAAAACCTTTAATTCTGAAGGTTTGTGGCTTTGGGTAAGACAGATTCTCACAAAGTTCTTCATAAATTCTAAAGTGATATATAAATGTATATATTATTATGTAAAATCCATACCCTCATCCTATTTTCATTTGATCTGTCTGTCTATTCAATGTTGCAATATTTTATGAGGGGAAAGAAGATAGACTGCATTTAATCATAAGTCTATGATGACTATTCAGATTTTAATTTAGCTTTAAAAGTCAAAAATATTGGCATTTCCTGAAATTTCCTCACCAAATTATGTATCCCTCCTCTGTCTCAAAGAACTCTTGCCTACCCTTGAACCATGGCTTTGTTCAAGCACAGACTAATCCTGGCTATTGCCTTTCCCAAATGTGTGTAATATACAAATAACTGCAAGTCTCAATCCTGTAGAGAACCAAGAATGTCTTGGGGGAGAAAGTCTCTTCAGGATATCTAAATACTCTCACCATCACATTATTCTAAATGAAAACTCTCCCTTTCAGCCTCTTAATACCTTCCTCCACTCCATTGATAGTTTCTTTCTTAGTGTACCTTCATCAATTTACTTAAAAAAAATACACTCTATATTCTAATATACAGAGGAGGGAAAATGTTGTTTATTTTAGCTTTTAAGTGTTTGATCATTTGGCATCACTATGCCTAGGAATTTCCTCTCTTTGTCCCTTTTTTTCATCTACAGTTGTCTGATGAATTCCTAAAACTTCCACTATAATCTCATTGGTATTTAATTACCTCACGACATGACGCATTTTGTAATATGTTGTACAATGAAAGTAGACCATACTGTTTCATAGATTTGTAGATTTTTTAAATATCACATTAGTTCTCACAACATCTTCATAAAAAGAAAAGGATGGCGGGGCAGATATTATTAAACATACAAAGACATAGACACTGTAGGCATTCAATGAATACCAATGTTTTTATTACTATAATTATCTCTCTTTTCATACCAACAATCAGAAGACTGTACACAGCTATGAGCCTCATCTTGAATGCCACAGTTTGCTGTAAAATGGAAAGAGTAAGTAGGACAAGGGAAAGACTCCTTGGATTACTGAATGAAAGTTTGGGAAATCTGAAAAAGTTACCAGCATAGAATTTCCATCTTTCCCAACTGTATTCTCAACAAGAACAAAGGAAGAGCTAATAGTATTAACAGCAATTCTCAAAGCAAGGACTGTTTACTCCAGGAGACACACGTAATTTCACAGGGTCTGTATGGTCAAAAACGTTGTCATAATAACATAGAGATGTTATTTGCCTATGTCACCCTGTCGACATGTGAAATGATGATACAAAAGCAATGAAGGGTAAAACTATTCCTTAACTTGGATCAAGGCAGTGTTGCGAACACATTCATTATATTCTTTATTACCTCCTAGTGTGTGTGGTGAGTAGGGGAGGGGGGACATTTTCACTTAACAATGCCTTGAAGAAGCCCAAAGAAAAAAAAGTATCAGTTTTATTAAATTTGCAATAAAACGAGACGTATAGGGCAAGTACTTCTGCTACACACTGAAGTTCAATAGTTGGAGAAAGCAGAAATGCAATTAGTTGAATCACAAGTTGATTGAGCTCCTTTTTCACATAACACCATTTTTACTTGAAAGAATAATTACCAAACTATGGTCATTCAGACTTGGGTGACTGGCAGGAATTTTCGTGAACGTGAATAAATACTTCTGGGCAAGATGGCAGCATAGGCAGACATGGCTCACCTCTTTACACAACCACATCAAAATTACAACTAAAATATAGAACAACCATTGCTCAGGAATATCAGAAATAGAGCTTAATGTAAGTCTGACAACTAGGAAAACAAGTTGAACGGAAGTCTGGCAACTATAGAATTCAAGAAACCACATCCATCCAGACTGGTAGGAGGGGCACAGAAACAACAGAGGCTGGTCCAACACCCATATAGATAAAAATTAGGGATGGATATCTCAGGAGCAAGGAGTCCTAGACCAATACCAGGCCCCCCAAACCAGGATTTCAGTGCCAGAAGACAAGTCCCTACAACTTCTGGCTGCAAAAACCAGCAGGGATTGAGTTGGTGGAAGAAACTGCTGAAGTACCAAACAGTTCCTCTTAAAGAACCCACACATGGACTTAATCAGACTCATTCCCTCTGAGCTCCAGCACCAGGGTAGGAGGCCGAAAAGTACCAGTGGTATACAGGGAGAAACTGAAGTGTCTGACATCAAGTCAAGCGGAGGTCATAGTCCCTTTGCTAAACCTTCCCCGCAAAAAGCCGGTAGGCTGGTGCTATATCTGAGTGGCCCAACTTGGAGATGCCCAGAGGTTTTGCCCCATGCAACTTACAAGCCCATCCACACAGTTTTTCCGTAAGAATGGCTGGTCTTGGCTCCTAAATCCTATCAAACAAGCAACAGCGGGCTTCAGAGAGCCCTAGTTGGCAGCCATATTAGAGTCACAGCTTGGTTTCCCCTGGGAATCTCCAAGCCCAGCACAAGTAACAGCTATCTCACACTGCTTTACAGCTCAGGAAGGGTGTCCTAGGCAAAACACAGGTGGAGGGTGACGTTGGCCTGCACCACCTGGGAAAATGTTTTCCTGAGTTCTGTGAGCCATTCTAACAAATTACCAAACCTCAAAAAGCAGTAGTAGGACACCCCCTCACCTCCAGACTTTATAGGTCATTGTTCAGGAGTAAGGACTTGCAACTGTGAAGCTGAGTCCTTAACCTGTGGGAGCTGTGCTAATGCCCAACTGTTAGTATCTGAAGTGAATTACATTATAGGTGTCTGGAAAGTTGAAGAATTGGTTGACTCTGCAAAAATAACCCACACATTTGCTATCAGAAGTATTCTTACTTGTAGTACCCAAAGGTATAACTAGAAATGTGTCTTTTTGATATGTAACTATAAAGTCTGAGAGTCAGTTACACATTTAATGCTAACCCAATGACTCGACAGCAGTCAGAAAGGTTGCATGTGATACTTAATCCTACACAGCATTTGAGGAGGAAGGAAAGAAAGACTATAGAAAGATGAGAGCTCAAGAAATCCTAAAAACTTTCTGGTTCTAAAAAGAAAGTGAGACTACAATTCACTCCAGAATCTAAAGATGTTCACAGAATCTTCTTAAGATTTCTACTTAGAGTAGTTTGAGGTATGCCCCATTATCTGGAGGGCAACTTTTTCCCTCAAATTAATAAAAATTCCCAAGGTATAGTGGGCGCCCCAGCTAGAAGTGATCTGAGG
Source organism: Pteronotus mesoamericanus (assembly GCF_021234165.1). NCBI lineage: Eukaryota > Metazoa > Chordata > Mammalia > Chiroptera > Mormoopidae > Pteronotus > Pteronotus mesoamericanus. The sequence goes on along the minus strand of NW_026555245.1, from coordinate 22,874,147 downwards.
GATTATTACAGATATATACTTTTAATTTTAATGATTAAGTATTTATTTTATTTTCTATTTGAAGCAATTCATAAGACTTTTCATATAAGTATATATAGGTTTAAAATCCTTATATAATTAAGAAGTGAAACTAAAATATTAGTTTGAGTGATCATAAGGTTAAATTTATGGCAAACATTGTACTGTTAATATAATAAATTAGGTAAGAAATATAACAGAGGCCCTGACTTTGTGTTCTAGACCAATGACTATTCAAATCTTCTGAGGTAAACACATGGCTACAAAAATAGAGCTCTGATACAACTCTATTAGAATAACTTAAAATAGTATTTTATTTATGCAGTTTGTTTTAAAGTTTGGTTATAATTCTAAGCCTCAGTTTCTTCATCTGCAAAATGAGTATAAGATTACCTAAATTACAGAGTTTACCAACAGGTTTTATGTGATACCAGCCATAAAGGTACTACTTATTAGTCTGCAAGACCTAGGGCTTCATTAGATGATGGAAACAGAGGTTGCCACCTCAAAACATGCGTTTTGGAATAGGCATCATTTCAAGCTTATTAAAAAAAATGCTCATCCGAGGATATGTTAATTAATTATAGACAGAGGAGAAGAAGAGAAGCTGAAAAGAGAGAGAGAGAAACATCAACGTGAGAAACACTGATCAGTTGCCTTCCATACACAGCAGCTGAGGACTGAACCACAACCTACATATATGGCCTGAACGGGATCAAACCCACAACTTTTTAGTGTACCAGATGAGACTCCAACCAAGCTCCAACCAAACTCCAACCAAACTCCAGCCAACTGAGCACCCAGCCAAGGCTAGCTAGTTATTTTTAAGAAACAAAAGACTCAGGAAAAACCTTGGGCCTTCCCCCTAACTGCATAATGGAAATTTAAGAGGACCTACTCCAGAAAAGATGATATCATCAAAGATAACTGCAGAGCAAAGCCCTTTTAACCAAAGCTCCATTGTTAAAGACAGCCCAGCAAACAATTATTTACCAAATATTTTCCTTTCCATCTCCATATGAATTGCCTGTCTGTCCTCTAAAGTTCCAAACCACAATCCTCTCTCCTTAGTTCAAAATGGCATAAAAGTCCTTCCACTGCTGATCTGTCATTAGATCTCGTATTCTTAGAACACCCCCACATGTACATACATATCAAATTTGCTTATTTTTCTGTTAACCTGTCTCATGTTAATTAATTAGCCCTGCAAGAACAACTTAGGTGAGAGGGAAATTATTTTTTGCACCCCCTCCACATTTCCTTCTGAGTTGCCAGCATAATCTTTGCAAATATTATCCAGAAAATTACTTAAAATATATACTGTTAACAAAAAACTCTACATGACAAGACAAATTGGAACAGGAAGAAGAAATCTAGACAGAAACCCAGTTAGCTCCTACATATAAACATGAAAACATTTATTTTTGGGGGGTGGGGGAACCTTTATTCTTAATTGCTATTTGTATTATTTAATTTGTATTATTTCATTTTCTTTTTTTCCAGTTCCCTTCAATTATTAATGTCTTGTAGCTGGTTTCTTAAGAGCTCACTTATGACTAAAATGTTAACCATTTCTCATGCATTGCAAATGAAATATCACATTTTTGTTATTTTTACTGTGCTGTTTTATTTTTTGGTTGTAAAGAAGTTATGCACTGAAATATCACCATGTTCTGTTTCAAAAAAATTATACTGTATATTATTTATAATTACAAAAAAAAATCAATGTTTTCTACAAAAGTATCCTCCCAAAAGTGCCCATTTAAAAATATATAAATTATGGAATGTCCATCGATTAGACAGGGTGCTTATGAAGAATATTACTAATGAAATATACCATATATACATTATATAACATATAATATTAAGTGAAAATGAATTACCTTAGAGGAAAAATCAGGACACAAAACTGTATAAAGAGAAATATGTCAATTATATAAAGATATATATTTAAAAGTCTGAATAAAGGACAGAGGTGTTACAAGTTGTTATAGTTATAAAAATATATAATCTTTAAAGTTAAAAATGCAGTCATAATGATATTAGATAGGTCCTATGAACTGGGGGAAACCTTAGTTTAAAAGCAGACATATGTCAGATTTACTCACTCATCACTACAGTCTCTGAACAAATTTTACTTACTCAATGTAAGTGGATTTCTCAATAGGAAAACATTTGGGCCACTGTGGAAGGGCCACTGCCAGGATTTGCTGATGGAACCTGGCAGATGGTGAAAGCCATCAACTCTACTATCGTACAATTTCCCTTTACCAATCACCACAATGATTTTGCTGCTGAGGTTAAGTTCCAGTGATGTGTTTTGGCTGGTATAGCACTATTCTCTGCTATAAAGAGCAGAGCAGCATCTGTTATCTTTCAAGTACTTGAGCAAAATCTCAGCCCTGGGAGGCATTACCTATATGTTTTCAAATGTCCTGTAGGCAAATGGAGGTGGGGTGGGCAAGAATAGGTTACTCAAAAAATCAAACAAACCAAAAAAAAAAAAAAAAAAGGAAATTCAAATTTGGGAACTTTATTGTTCCTATAAAAATTACTTCATAATCTGTATGCAAACTGTATTTCAATGATTTTGTAAAACCTTGAATTTCAAAAGTTTGTAAAGGTATGTTCAAAAGAACAAAAGAGAAAAAATATTAAGTACAGAAGAAAAAATTTAGGATTTTTTAGGTATGATTTTACTGGAAAGAGGTAACATTAAAGAAAACTTAAAATCTGCATTACAATACCCTAAAATGCTAATGTATTAATGGTTAACAGAATTCCACTGTTTCAGGTCTAAGAAATTAAATAGTCAGTTTTATTCTTTGCTATGCAAAAACTCCCAATTACCAGAAGTCAACTTTTCAAAAGGATATTTTATAAATCACTCAATACACTGCTTTGCACAACAAACATTCCAAAGCACATGCCTCCAAATTTCCCATTACAAGAGTATCCTGATACTTATGGTACCTCTGGGGAGGAGGATTTCACTGAGAATTTGGACATCACTGATGTTGATTAAATTTTTAAAAGACTGTTAATTCATATTTCATATACATATATATTCTTACAATACACATGGACAACAACAAGGAATACTGCAAATGATCTACAATGTCAATAGAGATGGCTGGTTCTTATCAAACATTTATATGTGCTCAGTTCAGCTTCTTTTACTGGTACTGGGGCTAATTTGGGGGTTGCTAGTGTGATAAAGTAGAAAGAGTACAAACCTGAATATAACATTTTAAAGCCTGTTATCAACCAACTGCTAGCCTTGTTACCTTGAACAAGTGAATTAATGTCCCTGAGCTTCAGTTCCCTCAACAGTAAAAATGGTAATACCACCTATCTTTAAAAAAACTGTAAATAACAACTGTTAATAATATATACAATAGGGAAAAAACAGCATATTAGATTTTCATATCTTGGTTGGGGTGGAAAAAAGAAAACTTCTAAAAGAAAGCTGGCATATCTTTGGAAAACTTTATGACAACATGGCATCAAAAGGAACTCATTCTAATAATCATCAAATCAAAGATGAGTGAAGAAAGAATGAGCATATGAGATGTGTTCAGAAAAAGTCCATCCACTGTTAATATAATTACAACAGTTTGCAGAACAGCGATGTAACCTGGTAGCCAAGAAGAGTGGGCTGGAATGCACATGTGTAAACAATGAAGACTTCATGGTTTTAGTTAGTGGGAACGGTAGACATCGCTGAGTGAGCATGTGTACTGTGTGGCTGGTGCACTCAAAGTGACTGAGTGAGTATAGCAACAAATCTGCACCAAATTTAGCATTAACCCTAAACATTCCTCCTCGGAAACTATTCGGATGGTTCAGAAGGCCGCCCCTATGGGCAATCCGTGACCGATAGCTTCACCATGACAACGCACCCACTCATGCATCATGACTCAGTGCAGTTTTTTGGCTAAACATGAAATCACCCAGGTGCCTCAGCTCCCCTTCAGCCCATATTTGGAGCCCTGCAACTTCTGGCTTTTCCCAAAACTAAAATCACCTTTGAAAGTGAAGAGATTTCAGACCATCAATGAGACTGAGGAAAATATGACAGGGCAGCTGATGGTAATTGGGAGAACCATGTGACGTCCCAGGGTGACTACTTTGAAGGGGACTGTGGTGTAATTGTCCTATGTACAGTGTTTCTTGTACCTTGTATCTTCTTCAAGAAATGTCTCTGTTTTTCATATTACCTGGCTGAATACCTTCTGTAGAGACCTCAGATGAAATTCACTGTGTTAAGTAATACAACAGATCCTGGAAATTAAAACTAAAATAAATAGTCTCTTGCCTTCTAGAAGTTCAAAATTTTCCATGGGAGAAACCCCAGCTTCTTACACTATTTTATTAATTGCATCTATAATACAAAGTCAAAAAATGGTTAAACAAGATCTATAAACAAAAAATCATAGGCATGTTGCAATTTACTGGTAAAACAAACAAACAAAAAATCTCCCATTAGCTTAAAGTCAGGTGTGGTCATTTAAGGAAAGGACAGTGGAACCCTTAGACATATTAGCCCAATAACTAAAAGGGTATCATCTAATAGATCACACAAAACAGCTGCTACAGAGAAAAAAAAACTTCATGCAGGGTAGTCATGATGCTGACTACTGGAAAAACAAGTGAATGGACTAGTCTATAGAGAGAATGTACAGGAAAAAGAGCACAAGCAAGAAGTGTCCATTCTGTCATTCTACACCCAAGCCATATGGTGGTCCTGTCAGCTATACATACCTCTTGCTGTTCTTCAAATATGCCACACTCACTCCCTCCTTGGGGCACTGTTCTCGCTCATGAAGAATCTTGCCCTCAGATCCTTGCCTAACTCACATAAAGGCATTATAAAGTATGTTTGCTAAAGTAGAGGCCTTAACAACTATGGAAAAATTTGAGTAATATTCAAACATTCACAGAGTATAGCAAACCTTTTTAAGTTTCAACTCTCTTTTATTAGCACAACAAAAATTCCTGCACTTTTTGATCTTGAAAATGTTTCCCCAAAACAAAACAAAACCAAACATGAACAATAAAATAATAGAACATCTGTGTAGAAATCAGAAGTCTATTTGACATATATTAAAAAAAGTCATATCATCATTTTCCCTAAAATTGGGAACCTAAGACCCAAACGAGAAAAAGAATAAAACAACACTTTATATAATTAAAATGATGATAAAAAGAGCCACTTCCTAACCACTCACAATCTGGGAGCCTACAAATGACACTTAATCCCGCCCATAAGCAGTGAAAACTACCTTCCTAAAATCCTGACAATGATCCCCAAATGACAGCCTGTAGAACACTGCCAGTCCAGGGCTGCTTTCAATAGTCAAGAACAAAACACAAAAGAAAATAAAGACCAAAAGAAATCATAAAAATAAATTTTAAAATCTACATAAACTTTGCAAACTTTGCACATTTATTCTTCATCTTCAGAGTTAGTTTCACAAATAAAAGGTGGGAATAAGATAATTTAGCTAAGATGGCGGAGGAGTGAATGGGAGTCACACTGACCTCCTCCCAAGACCAAACTGGAATTGTGACTAAATAGTGGAGAAATCACCTGGAAAACAATGGAACGATAAAAGGAGAGGAGCCTTGAAGGCGCGGACAGACCGTGGATTCGACTCTCACACATTCCAACGGGTGAGAAGTGCAGTGGAGGCTCGAGAGGGTGGGCTGGGCGCCCACGGGCACCAGCACCAGAGGGACACTGAAACGGCCAGTTGGATCCCCCTGAGAAGAACAGGGTCTAAACCATAAACAGGGACCCCTAGACTACAGCAGCTGAAACCAGGAAAACGCACAGACAAAACACAACCCCGAAAAGATTAGGGGCGCTCTCTGCCAGAGACAGGCTGCTGGGGATGCAAACAGACATTTAAAGGGTCAACGCAAAAATTCGCAGTGGCAGCCACCCTCCTTGATCTCTGGGTAGAGGAGGCAGCACAGTGGGCTGGTGTCTGGGAAAAGATTGGAGAGGAAAACTTTGTGAAGAAAACTGAGACGGTGGCCGGCGGAGCCCCAGTGATAATTCGCCTCCCACTGTGCAGCTACCATCTCTCTCAGGCAGAAGGGAATCAATTAACCTGCCTTTTGTACTGGTGTGAACTGGGAGGCTAAGTGCAGACAAGCTGGAAGAAATAGAGGATCCCTGGCCAAAGGAGTCACACAGGTGCATAGAGAGCCTTGAGGAGAGACTAGAGATGGAGGCGTTGGGAAAAGAATGGGAGGAGGAACCGGGGAGTCCCAACTCCTTCTCCTTTCCTTAGTCTCCATTGTGTGGGAACAGGCCACACCCCCAAAGAGCCAAAAGCAGAAAAGAACACAACAGACGGCCCAAAACCACCCAGTGCAGACGCACACACTCACGCCGAGTGGCTGGCGAGGGTTGGCAAGCGTGTGAGTGGACCCGCGCGGGCTGGCAAGGGCTTGAACAGGTTGGGGCTGACAGGGCCTGCGAGGAAGTGCGCAGATCAGCGAGGGCAGGCGAAAACCAACTCACACAGGCCCACGAGTGCAGAGCGGTCCGCAGAAAGAGTGGATCCCAGGCGGAAGGGATCACAGAGCTGCCCAGAGTCCCTGGAGGAGAGACTGCAGACAGGATTAACCCGAGAGACCTGGAGCTGACTTCCTCCCATTTCCGTAGTCTCCATTTGGCGAGGAAAGGCAACGCACCCAAAGAGCCAAAAGTGGGCAAAGCACATAATAGAAGACCCTAAACTGACCAGTGCCGGGGTGCCCGCCGGCCTGGGGGGATCAGACGAGTGTGCGAGGTCGTGAATAAGCCCCCTGGGCTGGGGATCCTCTTGGGCCGGGGACCCTGTCGGGCCAGCGAGCGCGCTCAAGAAGCCAGCGGGAGAGTGCAAAGCGATCCACAGAAATAGTGGATCCCTGGCCGAAGGGGTCACAGAGCTACCCAAAGCAGGAGTCAGACACAGACAGTAGACTCCTGGAAAGCTCAAACGACCCAAGGTCATATAGGGTCAAGAACTAACATCATCAGAGGCAGGACCAGAAAGAAAACTAAAGAATAAATAGATAGATAGATAGATAAATTAATTAATTAGAAGACGTGCCTACTACCATAGAAGTTTAATCCACAAAGTCAAGATATCTAGTCGGATCAATTGAAGCAGAAGCAAAAATAAATAAATAAATTACTGACCAGACTCTCACAAAAATGGGAAGAAAAACAAGTTCCCTCCAAATGAGTGGAAAAGGGGAATCCCCACAGAGAGAGCTAAATGAAATAGAGGCAAGGGAACTAGCAGATATTGAATTCAAAACAATGGTTCTAAGGAAGCTCCATGAGCTCAGCCAGCTCAAAGAGAACTATGAGAAACTGCAGAGAAACTATCAGGATCTTACAGCAAACTATATCAACCTGGAAAAGGACATAAAAACTATCAAGAAAAGACACAAGAGGATATGAAGAATATCATTTCTGAATTGAACAACACAGTAGAAGGAATCCAAAGCAGGCTGGATGAAGCCAAGGATCGAATCAGTGAGATGGAGGATAAGGTAGAAAAAACAAGAAATGGAAAAAAGACTCAAAAAGAATGAAGAGGCATTTAGGGAAATGCAGGAAAACCTGAAACGCAATAATATCCGCATAATAGGGATACCAGAAGGAGAAGAAGAGGAGCAAGGGATAGAGATCCTCCTCGAAAAAGTAATGATGGAAAATTTCCCCAATTTGAGGAGAGAAAGGGTCTCATGGATCCAGGAGGCACAGAGGACCCCACTCAAGAGGGACCCAAGGAGATCCACTCCAAGACACATCATCATTAAAATGGCAACTATCAAAGACAAAGAGAGAATCCTCAAGGTAGCAGGGAGGAGAAAGTAACATACAAGGGGGCCCGATACACCTAGAAGCTGACTTCTCAACAAAAACACTATAAGCCAGAAGGGAATGGCAACAAATATTCCAAGTCATGGAAAGCAAGGGCCTACAGCCAAGGCTGCTCTACCCAGCAAGGCTCTCAATTAAAATAGAAGGGGAAATAAGGAGTTTCCCAGACAAGAGAAGGCTAAAAGAATACATCTCACCAAACCAGCACTCCAAGATATGCTAAAGGGACTGGTTTAAGAAGATGAAGGAAAAGAGTGAGAAAGAGAAAAACACAGGTACAAATAGAAAAAATGAATAAGTTTCTATCAGTAATAACTCTCAATGTAAATGGACTAAATGCCCCAATCAAAAGAGACAGGGTAGCTGAATGGATAAGAAAACATGACCCACACATATGCTGCCTACAAGAGACCCACCTCAGAGCAAAAGACCTACACAGATTGAAAGTAAACGGATGGAAAAAAATACTCCAAGAAAATGGGCAAGGGAAAAAAGCAGGGGTTGCCATACTTATATCAGACAAAGTAGACTTCAAAACAAAGGCCATAAAAAGAAACCCAGAGGGGCCCATTATACTACTTAAAGGAAGAATCTATCAAGAAGACATAAACATTGTATACTTATATGCTCCCAATATAGGAGCCCCCAAGTATATAAGGAAATTGTTGGATGACTTAAAAAAAGATATAGACAGCAACACACTGATAGTAGGGGATTTCAACACCCCACTGTCAAAAATGGACAGATCTTCCAACTAAAACATTAATAAAAATATTGTGGTGCTGAATGACACACTGAATCAAAGAGACTTAACTGACATATATAGAACCTTACATCCCAAAGAAGAAAAATACACATTCTTTTCAAATGCTTATGGCAGTTTTTAAAAGATAGACCACATGATAGGACACAAAGCAAGCCTCAGCAAATTCAGGAAAACTGACAAAATATCAAACTTTTTCTCAGACCACAAGGGCTTAAAAGTGGAAATCAACCTCAAAGACAAGCTTCAAAAACTTGCAAACTCTTGGAGACTAAACAGTAGACTATTAAACAATGAATGGGTCAATAATGAGGTAAGAGAAGAAATCAAAAAATTTCTGGAAACAAATGAAAATGAACAGACAACAGTCCAAAACCTATGGGACACAGCAAAGGCGGTCCTGAGAGGGAAGTTCATAGCAATACAGGCTTACCTAAAAAAGATAGAAACATTTCAAATAAAAGACCTAACACTACAACTTCAAGAACTGGAGAAACAACAACAAATTAATCCCAAAGCAAGTAGAAGGAAGGAAATAATCAAGATAAGAGCAGAACTGAATGACATAGAGATGAAAAGAACAATTCAAAGGATCAACCAATCCAGGAGCTGGTTCTTTGAAAAGATAAATAAAATCGACAAGCCTTTAAGCAGACTCATCAAGAAAAAAAGGGAGAGAAACCAAATAAATAATATCAGAAAAGAACGAGGAGAAATAACAACTGATACCACAGAAATACAAAGAATTGTCAGAAACTACTATGAACAATTATATGCCAAGAAATTTGAAAACCTTGATGAAACAGACAAATTTCTAGAAAAGTATAATCTTCCAACACTAAAGGAGGAAGAAACAGAAAGCTTGAACAGACCAGTAACAGCTGGGGAAATTGAAGCAGTAATCAAGAAACTCCTGGCACACAAAAGCCCAGGGCCAGATGGTTTCCCAGGAGAATTTTACAAAACATTTAAGGAAGTGCTAACCCCTGTCCTTCTCAGACTATTCCAAAAAATCCAAGAGGAGGGAAGACTCCCAGACTCTTTTTATGAGGCCAGCATCACCCTAATCCCAAAACCAGATAAAGACCCTACAAAGAAAGAAAACTACAGGCCACTTTTGCTGATGAACATAGATGCTAAAATCCTCAACAAAATATCGGCAAACCGCATCCAGCAATACATTAAAAAGATTATCCACCACGATCAAGTGGGATTCATCCCAGGCATGCAGGGATGGTTCAATATACCCAAGTCAATAAACGTAATACATCACATAAATAAAAGAAAAGACAAAAACCACATGATCATCTCAATAGACACAGAAAAAGCATTCGATAAGATACAGCACCCATTTATGATCAAAACACTCAGCAAAAAGGGAATAAATGGGGCATTCCTCAACGTAATAAAGGCCATATATGAAAAACCTACAGCTAATATCATACTCAACGGGCAAAAACTGAAAGCTTTCCCACTAAGATCGGGAACACGACAAGGATGTCCGCTTTCACCGCTTCTTTTCAACACTGTATTGGAAGTCTTAGCCACAGCAGTCAGACAAGAAAAAGAAATAAAAGGCATCCAAATAGGAAAGGAGGAAGTTAAGCTGTCATTGTTTGCAGATGACATGATAGTGTACATAGAGAACCCTGTAGACTCTACCAAAAAACTCCTCAACCTAATAAGTGAATTTGGCAAAACAGCAGGATACAAAGTCAATATTCAGAAATCAAAGGCATTTTTGTATACCAGCAATGCAATAGAAGAAGAAGAAATCAGAATAAAAATACTATTCGATATAGGAACAATAAAAATAAAGTACCTAGGAATAAATTTAACCAAAGACGTAAAATACCTGTACGCAGAAAACTATACAACATTGAAGAAAGAAATTAAGAAAGACACAAATAAATAGAAGCATATACCGTGCTCATGGATTGGAAGAATTAATAGCATCAAAATGTCCATACTACCCAAAGCAATTTATAGATTCAACGCAATCCCTATTAAGATACCAATGACATATTTCACAGAAATAGAACAGACATTTCAAAAATTTATATGGAACCATAAATGACCTTGAATAGCTGCAGCAATTTTGAGAAGGAAAAACAAAGAGGGATCACAGTAACAGACATCAAACTATACTACAAAGCCACTATACTCAAAACAATCTGGTACTGGCACAAGAACAGACCCATAGACCAGTGGAACAGAATAGAAAGTCCAGAAATAAGCCGAGATCTAAATGGGCATCTAATATTTGACAAAGGGGGCAGAAGCATAAAATGGAGCAATAATAGCCTCTTCAACAAGTGGTGTTGGGAGAGCTGGACGGCTACATGCAAAAAATTGAAATTGGATCATCAGCTGACACCATTCACAAAAATAAACTCAAAATCGATAAAAGACTTAAATATAAGTCGCAACACCATCAAAGTCCTAGAGGAGAACATTGGCAGGAAACTCTCAGATATCTCATGCAGCAATTTTTTCACTGATATGTCTCCTAAAGCAAGGGACATAAAGGAAAGAATAAACAAGTGGGATCTCATCAAAATAAGAAGCTTCTGCACGTCTAAAGAAAACATCAGCAAAATGAAAAGGGAGCCAACTCTATATTTGCTAATGATACATCAGGAAAATATATTTGCTAATGATACATCAGATAAAGGTTTGATCTCCAAGATATATAAAGAAGTCACTCGACTCCACTTCAAGGAGACAAACGATCCAATCAAAAAATAGGCAAAGGACCTTGGCAGATGCTTTTCCAAGGAAGAAATACAGAGGGCCCAGAGACATTTGAAAGGATGCTTGGCATCGCTAGCCATCAGAGAAATGCAGATCAAAACCACAATAAGATACCACCTCACACAGGTCAGAATGGCCATCATAAACAGATCAACAAACAACAGGTGCTGGTGAGGCTGTCGAGAAAAGGGAACCCTAGTCCACTGTTGGTGGGAATGCAGACTGGTGCAGCCATTGTGGAAAGCAGTGTGGAATTTCCTCAAAAAGCTGAAAATGGAACTGCCTTTTGATCTGGTGATTCCCCTGCTGGGACTATACCTTAAGAATCCCAAAACACCAATTCAAAAGAACCTACGCACCTCAATGTTCATAGCAGCACAATTTACAATAGCCAAGTGTTGGAAGCAACCTAAATGTCCATCAGTAGATGATTGGATCAAAAAGTTATGGTACATATACACAATGGAATACTATGCAGCAGAAAGAAAAAAAGAACTACTAAACTTCGCAACAGCATGGATGGAACTAGAGAGCATTATGCTAAGCGAAATAAGCCAGGGGGCGAAAGACAAATACCACATGATCTCACCTATAAGTGGAACCTAACCAACAATACAAAGATGCAAGGAAAATAAGACCAGCAACATTGAAAGGAAAAGAAACCAACAGAGACAAGAGGGAAGGAGGGAGGGGGGGGCGGGGGGAAAGGAAGGGAAGGGGAAAGTCAAGGAACATATAGCAAGGACTCATGGACAAAACCAAAGGGGAGGAGTTGAGGGAGGGAGGGAGGTCACAAGGGAGATTGGTGGGGGGAAGACAGAGAGAAATGTATCTGAAAAAATGAATTAATTAATTTTAAAAAGATGGAGAAGATGTGGTACAAAAAAAGGGACAATTCAATGGCCTATAGGGTTAATACATCTGTCTCCAGGGACAGGGAACTGTGTACAAGTTGGAGGAAGTGTAAGTAATACATTTAAGTTAACTTGTATGAAATTACAGTTTTTGCAGATAAAAAAGCAAACGTTACCAATTTCATACATCTCAACCTAATACAGTAATTTATTTTTCTCAAAATCAGAATGAACCACAATTGTAGTATCAAAAACTCTTCCTCAATTGTTTCCTTCAAGACTTAAAGAGCAACAATGCACACATGAATTCAAAAGAATCAAAGTCTTAAATATCATTTTAAAATCCCAATGCTTTCAGCACATTCAGACACCTAAGACTTTATGTCACACATGTTTAGAAAAGTTTCAAGATTGATTCTGAAAAGTACAGAAAGCAACCATATAACCCAAGTTAAAAAACAGTTTTCCTCTAATTCAATCAAGCCCTATGAAGTGAGGAGCATAATAAAAGAAAGGTGTTTTTGATTTTTATTCCCTATGTTACAGTAAAAGTTAATGCCATTGGGGTTCCCAGTGGAATTTATGGACAGAGAAATCAAACTAAACTGAGAATGCCTGACTATTATAACACAGCTGAGTGATAGATAAAATATTCATTATATCTGAATGCCAACAACATCTAATGTTTTATGTCCACATAATGCAGGAAAACACTGGCTGTGACCTATCAACAAACATTCCAAGCCAACCTACTTAGTAATCTGCTGAAGTTGTTGTTTTATTGCTTAAACAAACAAAATGTAACTGTGCTTATTCTAAAAGAATAATATTACCTCAAGCTAATAAGAGTTGATAGAACAAAGAAGTTATATAAAAATTAATAACATTTGGAGCATGACATGCAACAGTCATAAAACAGCATTTGTTTTTCAAAATTGGCAGAGAAAAGAAGTTTTATGGAAGGAAAACACTGTTGATGAGGGATGTTCCTATAATTCACTACTTTGCTTTTCAATGAAAGGCTAGTATGGAGTAGGGGGCTACATAGTATCATCTCCTATAATATTTTCATAGAATCAAAAACCTTTAGAGTTTGAAAGAAACTTCAGGGTCACTAATAATCCAACCATTTCACCATACAGGTGAGTAAACATATGATGAGCCTGAGATATTCCATGACTTAGTTCTCCAAGGCCATGTAGCCATTAACAACCAAGGAGGGACTAAACGGCAGGTCTTAGGTTCCCTACCACAAACAGAGAGTCATGTGTGAATTACTATCTGGGAAAACAAATAAATGGGTGCTTTTAATATTTAAAATAAAATTTTTATTTAACTTAATACTTAAAATAACATTTGTAAAGTTTCAATCAATGAAAGGCATCATTATTACATTTGATCAATATATCCACTTAATAAATCCTTGAAATAAATGAAGTAAAATAAAGACTGACAAATCTATACCATACTCTTAAAAAGGAAAGAATTATAGAACACCAGGGACAGGAGGACATAATTCTCCCCAAAACATCTATCTAACAAAGGTAAGGTGAAATAGCCAATTCTAAATAATTTTCTTTTGTTTGAGGGGTTACTGCAAAGTGCCCAAGAGCCAGCTTGTGCACCAGAAGTAGTACTTACAGTGACTAATGACACAGGGTAAATTTCAGAAAATATCACAGGAAATATCAGGCAATCCCAGAAGAAAACAAAAGCTTCCAACAAAGTAAAATCGGTGGGTAACTCCAGTCTTGGGAAAATATGCCCAGGACAGGTTAGTATTCAATTATACCACAAATATAAGCATTAAAAAAAAAAAGTGTGAAACAGAGAAAACCATTTGGGAAAGTAATTAGTTTGTGTCAGGCTGGAGTTCCTGAGATTTTCCTTACAAAATTACGCTTAAATATATATTTTATTCTTTAAAATAACTGAAAACCTAGGTTAAATAATGATCAAACACCATGAATCATCTCTAATTAAAGCAGCAAATTCCATCTCTTCCAGCTCTGTATTTAAATATTTAATTCATTGCTAAATGAATTATAATATTAATATAGACAGGCTGTCCAAAAAAGAAATTGCTATGACGCTGCCTGAAATATACTCCTAATCAAACCCTCAAGGCATGCAGACACTATAGAGATCAGCATCAGGGTCTAAGCTGTCTTTAATTTCAAAGAGATGCTTAACAGCTCATTACAGTACTGCACTTGCTGAATTGATGAGTTATAAAAAGTTATCCAGATGATTCAGATTAGAGAAAATTAGAACCACAACCAGGGTTTTAATCTGAATCTTGTCAATTTTCAAACTTGGAGGTGGAATCAACTCTGCACTTGGGTGAACACACTACAAATGGGTATTTGCATCTTTCAATCTTTTTGTATAGCTACTCTGGAAATCATAAAATCATAGTTGAAGAGTATCAAATAAAAATTTGGTCCAATGGTAAAGAGTTCAACATATTACCACATGTTATTTCAGGATATTTGAAATGCCAAAAATCCACTCATGAACCTGTAGGTTAGGATACTTGATAATTCATGACCAGTCTTCATATTCTACACAAAAGGAACCTAAAGCCAGAGAAAAGACTTGTCCAAAGTCAAGAAACTTGTAAGGGACAGAACCAGGACTCTAGTCAGAGAATCTACTCTCCATTAGTCAAGCAGATTCCTCTTTACAGTGGGTTCAAAAGATTTTGTAATTGCTTCTGCAAGATGTCCTGGAGGTTTTAACATGCCATACCCCTTCCACTTTAAATTTCTGACTTGGAATAAAAAATAAATTTGATAGTGGTCCTAAGGTTAAGAAATGTTAGGGTTACTTTCTCTTCTTATACTATCACCTTTCCTCACACAAGCCTGAACCCAGGCACCAAGTCCTCTTGTCCTCTGCCTGTGCCTATGGTCAGTTGTGGTTTTTGTTTTTCCCTAGTACATTCTTAACTAAGTGCACAGGTTTATAAGAGTAGACACTTTGTGTGTCTCAGGCACCTATGAGGTCCTAGCTCTGACTTGCCTACATCCACTTTAGTCCTGGCATATTTCCACCAAACATCCATAGCATTAGCACTCCCCTTCCAATCTGGATGTCATTTCTGCCTAAAGCCCCTCTGGAGTTTCCTCATTTCTTGCAAGCTCAGCTCTCAACCTCTTCCTGAGCCTTACCACACACCAGATATAACAAGATATGGAAGTACTACCCATAGCTCCTTACTCAAGATGGTATAATAAATTTAAAGGATTCAAGTTAAAAATAAAGACAATGCAAAGAAACTTAACAGCATGTTAATTCTGTGAATTAACAACTGGAAAGAAATGATTCTCAACTTCTGTAGTATCTTAAGAAGAATGTCAGACATGACCAATTGTATCTCATTATAGAAAATGGGAAGACTTTTGCTAAGAACATGGCTAAATTATGTGAAGCAAGTATTTATCCTTAAAATCAAAATTTCTTTCCCCTGAAAATTCTTTAATACCTCTGATCTCCTTATAGTATATATTTGCAATATGGTCAAATGAATTCTCTACAAAGCAATTTTTTTTAAGAGAAGTTTGTTGTAAGAGACAGAACAAATACTGAATACTGTACACATATACAGAAAAAAAGCTTAAAACCGTCACAAGCCTACCTTCATCACTTGTTGCCTGCTGCTTCACCAGAGTCATTGGGGATCTTGCTGGAGGCTTGCTAAGAGGATGGCGCCAACTTTTAGCCGTTTTGGTTTCTCCCTCTATTCTCTGATCAAAAAAAAGGGTGGGGGGGAGAATCACTCTCAGTTGAAAACTTGTTTTAAAGAAAACACTATTGTTCACAATGATTTATGACAATTTCATTATGATAAACTCTTGTACTTTTTTTTAACCTTTTGGGGAATTAGCCCCCCACTTTTTTTAATCCTCACCCAAGGATATGTTTTTATTTATTTTAGAGAGAGAGGAAGGAGGAGAGTGAGAGAGAAAGGGAGCATCAACGTGAGAGAGAAGTATTGATCACTTGACTCCTCTACATGCCCAGGCCAAGACTGAACCTACAATGTAGGCATGTGCCCTCACTGAGAATTGAACCCACAACTTTTTGGTGTATAAGACCACACTCCAGCCAACTGAGCCATCTGGCCAGAGTGGAATTAGCCCTTTTTAAAAGAAATTTAGCCCTAGCTGGTGTGGCTCAGTGGATTGAGCACCAGCCAGCAAATCAAAAGGTCGCCAGTTCAATTCCCAGTGCAGGGCACATGCCTGGGTTGCAGTCCAGGTCCCCAGCAGGGGGCATGCAAAATGCAACCACACATTGATGTTTCTCTCCCTCTCTTTCTCCGTTTCCTTCTCTAAAGATAAAGAAATAAAATACTTTTTTAAAAAAAGAAATTTAAAACTTTACATCAAAAGACATAGAAATCCATCCTATTAGTTATTCTACCAAGAGATCAATTAATTATCCTTCCACTTCATATTTAAATATTATCTGTATATGGTGTAGGGTAGGCTTATCAAGCCTGCAATAAACTCAGCAGTTAGCAAATTTTCAAAAGTTCTTTAAAAATCATCTAAATTTGGGATTATATATTCATAAAAATATAGGACTGTGACACTTGGTCATGTTCATTCTGGTTGCATGAAATATCAGGTTATTTTTCTTTCTATCTGCACAGAGAACCATACTGTCCAAATGTGCCCATATACCTCCTTTCATTCAGAAATGAGTCATCACTTTTCTGAGGATTAAATAAGAAATCAAAGTTTTAGGGTTTTTTTCCAATATGGTACACCACTATCATCTTGAAATCACTGAAATTTTATAGAAAGTCTTTTGTCCTGGGTTCTCCAAACTACATTTTCCTTTCAATGGTAGAGAGAAAAAAAAAAGTCATGTGCAACCTGACATCTTCCAGACAGAACCCACTTACTAGTTTTTTAGCCCACTCACTCCAAAAAAAAATAATAATAAATAAAAAGGAGGTAGGGGGAGAGTACCAGAGAGAGAGAGTATTAGTTCTTTTATATCAATGGTTCACTGGGAAAGAAAGGAGTCTCAGAAATGTTCCTGTTAGCTGGAAAAGCAGTGGCCAGAAGTAAAGAAAACTATGCTGGTGTCTAATACCAAAACAGCATTTGCTGAAAAAAACATGTGAGAACATCCTAATCAAAACTAGGAATACAGAAAAGTAAAACAGGATGGAATTTACCTGTGGTTTATAACAGCTAAAAAAGTAATGTGGGAAATTATAACTTAGTCAACAACAAGAAATATTTACTAAGCCCTTACTACATGCCACATTTCTCTAAAATAGTTAAGCAGGAAAAATTATACCAGGTCCCTGTTTTCAAGGAATATGCCTTATAGAGGGGGAAGAGGACAATGAACAAGTAAATAGTAAATATTTATCAGGTAATATAAAGCAAATATGCAGTAAATAAAAAAAAATAAAGTAGGACAAAAGAATGGAAAGAGATGAAGAGAGGGCTATTTCATATTGGCCACGGGGCTGCTTTCTGGCAGTGGGCAGGGCTGGAAAGGTCAGTCTGGCCCTAGAATCAGAGTCCATGAGGAAAGTGTCAGGGGAAAGCATGACCAGGGGAGCTCTAATGTGAAAATACAGGCTATGGGAAGACTGAGATTCAGAGGTGTTAATTCTTGGTAGGAGAAGATCAAAGCCCTGAAGGTAACACCATTTGCAGTCTAGTCAACACTGCAGGTAATAGAACCACTCTGTACCTTGACTGTGTCAATGTCAATATCGTTATGATAGCCTACCATAATTTTCCAAGAAGTAACTATTGGGGGAAGATGGGTGCACAGGATCTTTCTGTACTATTTCTTACAACTGCATATGAATCTATACTTATCCCAAAATAAAGACTTTAATTTTAGAAAAATTTTAAAATAAAATTGAACTCCAATATGTGGCCAAAAGTTCCACGCTCTCTGAATTATCACATTGTGAGCCAGAGCTCAAAGAAGGCTTACCTACCAATCATCCTATATTCATAAGAAAATATGAATAATACCCATAAACTGTGAAATGTTATTTCTGAACTACAGCAAGATTTTGATGGATTGGACAGTTTTCAGAAAGTCCTCTCACCATACAATACAGTAAAAACAAACATTGCCACATACACTGGGGACTTTGAAGCCATTTCTCTCTTCACTGGGGACCGCTGGGACTTCCCCAGGTTCAAGGCCACTCCCACCGCTCTCCACATCACTCTCTTGTCTGTCTATCAGCACACCGTTACTATCTGCCACTCGGGAGCACAACTCAGGTGACTTTGGCCACGGAAGTAAGGGTGGGTCTGATCCCTCGGGGGTCACAGGGCCACTACATATGGAATCATCAGTCTCACTGGGATTTGAAGATGGAATTATGGCACAGGCTTGGTCATCCTTAGTGTTTATGTCCTCCATTACAGATGTAGTTAAACAGCTGTTTCCTGAGAAGCAAAACAAAAACACAATAAATCTTGCATTGTGTTATTAATGAGTATAATTGTTAAATTATTCTCAACTAAATTTCTGTCTTTCAACTTCCCCTCTAAAGGTCCACAGACATGGGTGGAAAAGGTCACCATAGCACAATGCAGCCTTTGTTGTTGTTAAGGTGAGGTCCTGGAGTCTGGCAAAAGAATGTACTATTAGACAACTAAAGTGTTCTTTAGTAGAGAGTTGGACCAAGAACATGTGGTACGTACGAGGTCTGTCTAGAAAATGCTCAGCCATTGTTAATATATCAAGAATGGTTTGTGCGATATCAACGTAACCTGGAAGCTAAGGAGAGTCGACTGGAATGCTCATACATGAAAAATGACGACTTCACTGTACTGGTATGTAGGGGCGATTCAAGCTGTTGAGTGAGCATGTATACTGTGTGGCCATCACATTCAAAATGACCAAGTGAATAGAGCAATGAATCTGCGTCCAATTTTATGTTAAGCATGAACATTCTTCCACGGAAAGTATTCAGATGATTCAGAAGACCACAGCTATAGGCAACCGGTAATTGGCAGCTTCATCACGACAGTGTACCCACTCATGAATCACATCTTATGCAGAGTTTTTGGCCAAATATCAAATCCCCCAGGTGACTCAGCCCCCCTATAGCCCAGATTTGGTGCCCTGCCACTTCTGTCTTTTCCCAAACTAAAATCACTTTTGAAAGAGAAGAAATTTCAGATCGTTGAAGAGATTCAGGAAAATACAACAGGGTAGCTGATGGCAAATGGAAGAACTGTGTGGGGCCCCAAGGGACCTACTTTGAGAGAGACTGAGGTATCATTGTCCTATGTACAATGTTTCTAGCATCTTCTTCAAGAAATGTCTCTATTTTTCATATTACATGGTAGGATACCTTCTGGACAGACCTCGCATATACAATGGACTACTATTCCACCATTAGAAAAGATGAAATACTGTCATTTGTGACAACATGAATGGACCCTGAGAATATTATACTAAGTAAAATAAGTCATTCAGAAAAAGCTAAGAACCCTTTGCTTTCACTCATATGTGGGATAGAAAACTGAAATTCATAAAGACAACAGTATGGTAGTTACTAGAGAAATGAGGGTGGGAGGAAGTAAAGGGCAAAGAGAGCCAAAAATACGGTGACAGAAGATGATTTGACTTAGAGTGGCAGCCACTCAATGCAATATACAGACCATGTATCATAGAAATGTACACCTGAAACCTATATAATCTTATTAGCCAATGTCACCCCAATAAATTTCAGTTTAAAAAGAGAAAGGGAAAAAAGAATAAACTTATTGACAAAATAAGGGATTAAAAACAGGTTCTACTAGAGACAAAAGTCAAAATACAGAGAATAATAATTATCTAAAGCAATAGTTATCTATTTCTGAAAATATTTCTGAAAAATAAGAATCATATTCCAATATATTATGCTAAGAGATGCTATTGATAAAACATT
The DNA here is from genome assembly GCF_021234165.1 of Pteronotus mesoamericanus. Lineage (NCBI taxonomy): Eukaryota > Metazoa > Chordata > Mammalia > Chiroptera > Mormoopidae > Pteronotus > Pteronotus mesoamericanus. The sequence continues at coordinate 22,853,931 of NW_026555245.1, read as the reverse complement.
CCAGTTCAGAGGATGTATGTAAAGAGCATATGTAAGGCTGTACATATCCAGTAAAAATTACATCCTACACTAATCCTGTATCATACAATGACAGCATATAAAAGACAACAATATCCTAAGGACTTCTAGTGTCATCTCTATTCACCCTTTTCCCTCCCTTACACACACATACATAAAAGCATCATTTCACCTGCCACATACCCTAAAAAACATTGCAGCCTTCTGTCTGTTTCAGGTCTTTCCCTGATAAATCAACAACATTCTATGCCATCTCTAGCACGGCATTTACCACACTGGATTGTAATTTTATTTGTCTAGATCGCCACTAAAGTATGAACTCATTGAAGAAAAGCCTATGATTTAAACTCTATTAATTCGGTTATTTCAAGAGCCAAAGGTAAGGTGTGTGGAGAAGGAGCTGAAGATCAGATTAATTAGGACTATGATAAGGACTTTTTCTTTTTCCACTCTAAGTGGAAAAAGTCAAAAAGAACAAGTGCAGAGAAGACCTAAGTTGCACCATTTTCAAAGATCACTATGACTGCCATATAGAGAACTGACTAGCAGAGGTGTCTAGAATGAACACTGGCAAAACAAGAAGGAAGCAATTTCTGCAAAAGCCAGAACAAGAGATAATGGTGCCTTGAAGGAAGAGGAAGTAGGGGAAGGGGGCGGGGCATGGCTGGATTCTGGAGAGTCCCATGATTGAAGGACTAGCTGGTTGAGAGGTATGACAAGAAGACAGGAATTAACAATAACCTTGATTAGTATAAGGACAAACGCCCCAATATACATTAAAAAGGCAAAGTTTTAAAGCACTCTCAGAGATACATGCGATTAAAAAGGGGGGAAAGCAAAGTAGTTGAGACAGATGATGGCTTTAGTGGAGAGGAACAGCCAGGGGACCATACATATCATTTCCCAAGACTGAATAATTTTTGTTGTTCTTTTATAAAAACCTATTTTCTTATTCTTAAAGTTAAGCCAAAAGCAAAGAATCTGTAAAGAATTATCTATAATTGGCTTTTCTGTTGCATGGGAACTCAAGAGAAGCTTTCCAAAAATGTATTGTATATTGTAAATTGAGTAGCACCAAAAAATTTTTTTTTATTTTAGAATCTTCTTTTTTATTAAACCAAACAGCCCCAGTGGCTGTTTGTCTCACAATTCCACTCTACATAGCAGTGGTGCCCCTTACCTTTATAACAACCCCTTGGCCTCCTGACTGAATTACCCCATAAAAGTCTAGATAGCTTATTCGTTAAGCTATGTATAAAAGTAACATATCTGTCCTCTTGATCATAGATCAAAGGCATCAGATCATCAACACCTACTAGTTATATGTGAAACAGACAATTTCTCACCTGAGACTCTGACATTATCTGATGAATTCTGATCCAGCCGCATCCTGCTAGCAGAAGTCTCTTCCTCTGAAGGTGATTCTGTGTTCCCCAGCTTTATTGCTTCTTCTGTCTTTTCACTGCTCTTGAGGTTGTCTGGGACTGGGCCAGGAATAGGGCCCTCTGTCCTACTGACTGCAGCTGACATTTCCTCGTCCTCCTCATTCTTAGGTCTCTTAGAGTTAGAACTAGTGCACTGGAAGCTATTAACAAGAGAAGCTGTGGTCAGAGCAGAGAATGTTTGCAACAATCAGGATAAAACGCATATCGGTAAAAATGTCATTTTCACTTACTGAAAGAAGAAAAAAATGGATATTTTTAAATTATTGTGCAGAGATAACCTTCAAATATTAATTTTGAATTTGAAATCTTAAGAGTTTTAATAAAATTTACTAAAAATTAAAATTAAAACTACTGTAAATAATTGATTATTAACTATTATTGAGGGAAGTCTTTGCTAAAATTTTATAACAATATTAAAAGGAGTCTGAAAATAAAAGTAAAGTGAAAAATAATGGCCTAGGAGAAATCAAATAAATAAATGAAATATTATTTAGATAATGAAAAATGGAAAAGGAAATGAGGAGAGCCCACAAAGCTCCTCTTAAAGTCTGAATAGATTTACATTCCAAGGTCAAAAAGCGACCACATTTCCCTGAAATTTGTATATTTCTAAAGTATGCATTAAAATCATTAAAATTAAATGTCAATCATCATTGGCTAAAGGAAATTAAGAGAGAAGAAAGGTTATCCTTATGTATTTAACATCTTTTATCAACTTATTATTTTCAGAGTTGATACCATTTTTATTTTTTTCCTCTTTTAGTATTTTTCAGCAAGTCATTTGCTAGCTTTGTCATAGATGCCTTTTGTATGTGATGCAACATTTCTAACACTTTCATTTAGAAAAAAATTACAATTCAAATCAAAGCAGCATGTATTTCAGTGCCACAAACACATACACATATATGTACACAAACATTAAACACTGTTAGGAAGTCAGAGAGGGCAGAAATCTGAGATAAGGCGGGTAGCCACAGATCACCTATGTAAATTAGCATTGGCTAATTTGGTGTTACTAGTAACACTACTAGTATCAGCATCACTAACTGCAAGTTTATGGAAAACCCATGCACTAGCGTATGTAGAAAATATTCACATTACTAATAGCACAGTATATGTAAAGCAAGATGGCTGACATTGCTTTGAGATTTCAGTCATTCCCCTCATCAGATTTCCCTTCATAGAGTACTTATGTAAGGAAGTCAGCAAATTCTATGATCAAGCTACAAGGCTGAGTATAATCAACAAGCCCCTTAACATCAGGCTTTCAAACTGGGTGAGCAAAGTCCGTTGGTTATTTTACCCTACTGTAAAGCATTTCAAATCTGTCCAATGTCATGGGTCTATGTTCTCTATTAGTGCAAAAGAGCCGCTGTGGTTAGTAACTAAGAAACCAGATCATATATCTAATTGAAGTATTGTGTTTTCTGTCAATTAAGAAACACTTAACATGTTTCTCAACATGACGTACTTGTGTTTCTTCTGAATTTAAGATTGACTACTGCCCCCTCCTACAACTAACTTTTTGGTAATGCAGATTAACATGTTTATCAAAGGTACTGACTGACTCTCTAAATCTGTGTTTCCCAAACTTTTCTAAATGCGACCCATAGTAAGTTATAAATTCTAAATGATGACACAACACACACACAAACACATGCTCATGAGTGTCATGAATTAATACCCTTACCACACAGGAAGGACTATGATACTTTTTATTCTATTTTACTTCCTAATTTTAAAATGTTGTTCCTAACCTACTAAATTGATTTGAAAATTAAGAGTTTGAAAATCACTGCTATATAGGATGACATAAAAACACCTCAGTTTGAGTTCTGCCACTAATTCTGTGACTCAGGTATTTCTCTCATAAAATGGGGAAGTTTGACTCCACATTCTTAAGGTTCCTCTGCTCACTACCCATTCTAAAATAGCAGAAAATAAATGTCAGGGGGAAAAAGAGAATCAGAACATGAGCATCAAAAGTGTGGGCAAACACTTAAAATTACAGTGTTATTTTAGGTAACAGCAAAAGGTTGGAAACAAGCTACAGGTCCAAATACAGGAGATCAGTTAAATGCACGCAGTCATTAAAAATAATGTTGAAGCAAATCATTTGATTACACAAAAAGCACTCGAAAAACTGGTCATCAAATTATTAATAGAACATGACCCCAATTTTAGAAAGGTATATAATATTATATGATATCATAATCAATATTATGTAAAGGATATATACAAAATGTTAACATTGGTTATCTCTGGATTGTGAGATTATGGGTGATATGGAATTCCTTCATTATTCTTTTCCTTATTTTACAAATTTTCTCCAATGCACAAATATTACTTTTACAACCTGAAAGAAAAACAATGAGTAATATTGGAGAGTAAAATTCAATATAACCCTGGAAAACATAAAGAGCCTAAAAAGATTGCCTAAGGACGTGTGTAACATAACACATATCCTATTCAATGAGCTTTAAAACAGTGAGATGCCCATGACAGGCGTAAAAGCTTCTGAAATGGCCCTGGCCACAAAAATGTAATGTAGAATAAAGTTCACAGGGACAACAATGTCACAGAAACACCGTATGTTCTGCTTTATACCTTGTAAAACGAAGTGTATAAAATGTAGCAAAATATACACATCACAAACAGAAAACTAGTATCTCCGATATTTGACAAATGAAGAAGAAAATGACTAAAGCCAAAAAGAAAATCAGTAGCAACATGAAAAAGTTGGAAATCAAGTTATTGAAGTTCATAAAAATATGGACATGAATAGAAAACATCAATACAACTTTAAAATACATTAGTGTAAGAGGTCCAAGAAGTTCTGGTATTGCTCTACTTGCCATGTGTAATAACTTCAGGAATATTCTCAAGTACAAAATACAACTCTTCCTATATTCTATTTATTTATTATACTTCTCACGAATTAAAAATACTTTACCTCAACTTTTCAGTAAGATATTTCATAAACTAATGAGGAATAAATTTATAGCAAAGCAAATAGTCTTTGAGAAAATCCCGTCAAGACCGTTTTAATTTCATAAGTACAAGTGGGATAGGTTGGGGGTGGGATTGCTACCTCCTGGCTGCTTTTATTTTCCTCCTCCTCTGCAGCCATGCTTTTACTTCAGGGGTGGATGCCGGAGTAGGCTTTGTGTGATCAATGGTGTATATATCCTTTCCTTGTTTCCAAAGCTGGTATCTGTCTGGCTGAAATTTCTTCACAAAGATATCCATTGAAATTTTCACCATGTCTTTCCTACAGGTGCACTGAAACACAAAGGAGTTGTTGTGCATTGAACATTTCACTAGCTACATAAAGTTACACTGAGTCCTACTTTGAATATAATGTACATAAATATTTATTCACCACATAATTGAGGGTGTTTTACATTTTTAAACATTCAGTGGGGCAGTGGGGGATAAATTAATTTTTTCTGAATGGAGGTGAGAACCTGCATATTCACATTTGTAAATGGCATTATATGTTCAAAGGCATGGTAGAGTTCATAGGAACTGTGTAGGAGGAACAATTAAAAGGAAAGCGCGCATTCAAAGGCATGCCTGCAACAGAAGGATTAACCATCACAAAGATATATCAGTGAACTGAATGTTGAAAGGTCTGTAAAGCTGAAAACCTAGGTTTGCAAACAAAAGTAGTCATGAATGTGATTAAAATAATTAAACTAATGGGTTGAGACAAATTTTCTCCAAGATAAATTTCAATCACATTATGTTTATTAACAAACACACTCTCACAAAGTAACCAATAATTGGAAGCAAAAGAACAGTCTCTTCTACATCTTATCAGATAAAACACCCACCATCATCACTGCAAACACGTCCATTAGCAAAAAGGAACATTATTAAGGTGAGTTCAATGAAAAGATTACTTTTAATCCTCTAGGTTTTTCATTCTTGTGAATATATTCTTACCAAGCAGTAATACCTTATAAAACAAGTTTCCTATAAAGACTTCCAAGGTTAAATTCCGTCTAGTCCAAAGTCAGTGCAACAGGACAGATATCATTCAAATAGTGGTGCAGAAGTATTCTCAAATGTGTAACTACTATACCTTGACAATCCCCAACACATCAGACAAAAGACTGGTTAACGCAACAGCCCTGACAGTATAAGACCCTATTTTGTTGATACAGTTATCATCATCATGCAAATTAATTAGTTTTAATAATGTCCAGTCCAAAACTTCATTTTATAGAATTCCAATGTTGACAGGCATTATGATTGGAAAGTTCAGAAAAAAACTAACATTCAACATGACTTAACCCAAATTCTACTGTAAACAAACATTCTGCTATCAATGATACAACTTCCGATCTCCTACATTCATGCTAACACTTCCTCTTCACCGCCCCCCCTTCCCTTCTAGCCCTAGAAATCCATTAATTCTGCCTTTAAAATGTATCCAGTGCAAATTCCTTATACCAGGACCCTTCCAGGTTCACTGTCAGACACTGAGTCCTAGTGTAAAAGAGCTAGTCTTCCTGCCTCCAGTCTCTCCTAGTACCAATTCAACTTTACAGCTGTCACTTTAAACTCTCTCAAATATCTTATAATCTTTCATATCTCAGTTCAATAAGTTGTAAATCACCCTTTAGAATTAAGTCTCAACTCCTGAGCTGGGTATTCAAGGGCTCTAAGATTTGCTCCACCATTAAGATCTCCAGGTTTCTCTCCCATTGCAGGTGAACATGACTACTCCTCTTCAACCCAAGAACAGTCACAGGAGCCCAAATACCCTGTACGCTTCCTCATCTCAGCACTACTGCTCCTACAACAAAGCCTTCCTGCTCATCGTTGTGCTATCCAAAGAAAATTGATCCTTAACACCGGAAGCAAATTGTATCATACCAAATGTTCCTCTGCAACAGGGTACTATTAATCTACAGCACTACTTTATATTTTTGTTTTTTAATTATATTTTAATGATTATGCTATTACAGTTGTCCCAATTCTCCCCTTTTACTGCCCTCCACCCAGCACCCCCCACTCCCTCAAGCCATCCATCCCCACGCCATTGTTTATGTCCATGGATCATTCATATAAGTTCTGTGGCTACTCCAGTTCCTATACTGTACATTACATCCCCATGGCTATTCTGTCACTACTTATACTTCTAAATCCCCTCACCTCTTCACTCATTCTCCACATCTGCCTCTCACCTGGCAACCACCGAAATGCTCTCTGAATCCACAATTCTGTCTCTGTTCTTCTTGTTTGCTTAGACTTTTTTTTCCATCCCATTGTTGATATATTTGCATTTATTGTCATTTCATTGTTCATAGTTTTGACCTTCTCTTCTCCTTATGGCACTGCTATGAACTGAATGCTGGAATGCTTGAAGTTGTCCCAGAGGCTGCTTTCATTATCCTCATTTTTTTGGATTCTGTTTTCTTCTTGTTGCTCTGATTGGTTCTTTTTTGCTTCCTTATGTTCCAAATCACTGAGTTGATTTTCAGCTTCATCTCAGATTCACTCTACTGTTGTTTCCCTATAAATTGTTCTTCATATCAATGAGTATATCCTTCATTTCTGACTGGATCTGTTTTATACTGTTGAGGTCCTAAGTTCCTTGAGCGCCAAGCTTATAACCAGTGTTTTGGACTCTGCATCTGGTAAGATTGTTTATCCCCATTTTGTTTAGCTCTTTTTCTGGAGTTTTGATCTGTGCTTTCATTTGCGCCTTACCTCTTTGTCTCCTCATGTTAAGTGCCTCCTAGTGTTTGTTTCTATGTATTAGATACAGCTGCTCCGACTCCATCTCTTGGTAGCATAAACTAATGTAGTAGGCGTCCTGTAGGGTCCAGTGGCACAGCCTCCCCTATCACTCAGGCTGAGTACTCGAGATGCACCCTTCAGTTGGGCTGAGTATACCCCCTTCTTATAGTTGAACCTTGATGCCATTGGCAGGTCAGTGAGAGGTATTTACTCAGGCCAGACACCTTTGAATGAGCATTTGTACTGTGTCACCATTGCATTCAAATGACTGAGTGAATAGAGCAACAAATCTGCATCAAGTTTTGCATTAAGCTTGAACATTTCCTCTGTGGAAACTATTTGGATGATTCAGAAGGCCACAGCTATGGCCAACTGGTGATTGGCAGCTTTACCAGGACAACACACCCGTTCATGTACCAGATCTCGTGAAGAGTTTTTTGGCCAAACATCAAATCACCCAGGTGACTCAGTCACACTACAGCCCAGATTTGGTTATATTCTGTTAAAACTGAGATTTCTATGCCTTACTTACAAATATCTATGAGGATTGCCTTCAATAATGCAAGTAAACCACCTGGTCAAGGAAACATATTTAGTTAAACATAAATGTTAGTTTTCACCTTTTTTCTTTTTTAATTTCACCTTACCCTTACCCCACAATTCCTTTGGCAACCATCAGCTTGTTCTCTATATCTATGAGTATGTTTCTGTTTTGTTATTTAATTTTTTTTAGGTTACTCATATAAGAGAAATCATGCAATAGAGGAATAGAACCCTGTGACTTCTGGCTTTTCCAAAAATGAAAATCACCTTTAAAAGGGAAGAGATTTCAGACCACTGGTAAGATTCAGGAAAATACAACAGGGCAGCTGACAGCAATTGGGAGAACTATGTGGGGTCCCAAGGTGCCTACTTTGAAGGGGACTAAGATGTCACTGTCCTGTATACAACATTTCTTGTATCTTGTACTTTCTTCAATAAATATCCATATTTTTCAGAATACATGGGTGGATACTTTCTGGACTGACTACACACATACACCCATGTATATAAATGTGAGAGAGATATATATATCTCTCTCTCACAAATTCTTTATCCATTTCTCTAATATTCCCTTGTGTGAGTGTGTGTGTGAGAGAGAGACATACACGACACGCACAATGGAATATTACTCAGCAATAAAGAAAAATGAAATCTTGCTCTTGGCAAAAACATGGATGAAATCAGAGGATATTGTGTTAAGTGAAATAAGTGAGATAAAGACAAATATTGCATGATTTCTCTTATATGAGTAACCTAAAAAAAATTAAATAACAAAACAGAAACATACTCATAGAGAACAAGCTGATGGTTGCCAAAGGAATTGTGGGGTAAGGGTAAGGTGAAATTAAAAAAGAAAAAAGGTGAAAACTAACATTTATGTTTAACTAAATATGTTTCCTTGACCAGGTGGTTTACTTGCATTATTGAAGGCAATCCTCATAGATATTTGTAAGTAAGGCATAGAAATCTCAGTTTTAACAGAATAGAAAACTGATACTCTAAGAGCTTAAGTAACTCCCAAGATCAATGGTGGTCCATTATTTTCTTTCCACTCTCACAAGAGCTCTTACACCAAAGATCATCCTTTCTACAGGAAGTCCTTAGTACATTACAGCTGGTACTTACAAAATGAATTGAGATTTTTATGGTAAAGATGCTAAAATCCAAATTTTTCTTTTAATCTTGAAATTTCAGGTACAAGAAATAAATCCCCAAAATATTAGAATTCAAAATTAATTTTTTCTGGTTAATTTCAACATAGACAGCAATCACAGAAAAATAAATGAGCATGTAAAGGCATCTTTTATCAGAAAAAAGAATGAATCAGACTTACTAATGGGACAATTTTAAAAAGGGGGAGAGCCAATCGTGGCAAACTTTTGAAAATTTATGAGTATCCAAATAAAGTACATATTGATGTATTCTGCTAACACATGAGTAGTATATCTTTAAACCTAAAATTACTCTAAGATACCATGGTCTGTAACAATGATTTTAACTGTATTTTAACAATAAAATGGCTCATATTTTTAAAAAATATACCAACATACTCATCTCTATTTCCTTCAGAAATTCAAATAAGTTGAAGAGACAAATGTATTTAAAAAGTAAATAAATAAAAAAAAAAGAAAAAGTTGATTTTTAACACACTACAATTTTATCAAAATCTAGCCCACCTCCAGAAATTATTGTTCTCAAGGGTTATCAGTTAACTATGTTCCTAGCAAAACCAAATTGCTACTTTAGGTCAGAATTAAGGTAAAAAAAAAAAAAAAAGAAGTGTTATTTCCTTTTCAATATACAGTAAAACTGTCTTACATTTCCAAATATATAAACTATGAAAATATGGGACTATGTATAAAATGTAAAAATGCCAAACTTTCAAGGCACTCACCATTCATTGGCTTTGAAAGTCCAAAAATTTGTACATTATAAGGTGCTCTTTGATAAAGAATATATCATAAATAAAGAACAAAGAAAAGACATATATTCTCCATTTCATTGTTTTCTAACAACCCACTCTCTTTAGCTATTACAATAAGAATTAAGAACATGTTTATTACCTTAATTAGACAAAATTATTCACAATTTCTACATTAAATAGTAACAAAGACACTTCAAGTATCAGGCATAGCAACCTCTCATTTAACCAAAACTGGGACTGATGGCAATAACTATTTAGGGCCAAAATCAGTAATGAGGCCTGAAATACAATTTTATTCTCAATCATTAAGCTATCTTTTATATTAACACAGATAATTTAGTAGTCAGTAAGTTCAGATACTTCACTGAAGAAAATATGAAGAAATTCTGAGGTAGAGCCACAAGAGAAATCTTTACACAATGTAGATATTAAACTGAAAGACTATGATTAATTTTTTAACATGATATTTAGACCTACTGATCTACTACAATCCAGTCTTTCTTCATGGAGGTTTGCATCAACCCATTACTTCCTATTCTTTAACCCTTTTATCAGTTTTCAACTAAGTCATGACCAAACTTCTAAATACTCTTTGTTCTTCACACATGTAAAGAATATCCTGCTAGTATTTTGTTAGCATTAACACAAACTACGTTACTACTAATCCACTAGTACTTCTCAGTCTTCATCTCACATCTATGTAAACATCCATCCAATATTAAATGAAATAGGTTTATACTGCTTCATACCAAATGTATAGAAGAGAAAGACCCAGATCTTTGATACTGCCTCACTGTTAAATCACACTAAATTTATGGAGCTCCTGGAACCCCAAGACTTCTTGCTACACTTAAGTCTAGTTATTTCTGATTCAGAATATGACAAAGGTACAATATTTTGTGATATGTACTCTAGACAAGTGCTTCTGATCAGTATTTTCTAGCATTATGTTCTAATGAAGAAGCACTTAACTTTTACAGAATTTAATTTAATCAACTATTTTAAGAGAAACCTAGCCTAATTAAGAGTTGTCAAAACAGTTTTAGAAAATAGATGCATTCTGCAGTTAGTAAAGCCAGTGTCTATTGATATTAGTCTGTTTGTAGAAATACCTAACCTAATGAGATACTACAAAAATTGCTGGATTTATCTCTTTACATGTTCACCAGACAATTAATAATAAATAAAAGTATTTAATATGTGGATTAACTAAAAAAACATAAAAGGATCTGTTTATATTGGAATTCATCTAAATAAATTCCAAAAGGTGAGTAAAATATTATATTTCTGTAGCCCATTCACTCTTTTACCATAAAGTTGTCATTACCACTTACAAATCTGAAATGAATTTCACTCTCCTTGGGGTACTCCCAACAGACCAATATTTCTTAGCTGGCTCAAGAAATTACAAATTTTGTTCTAAGAAATTACATTAGAAAAAGGGGAATTCAGAATCAGTGTAATAAATGTACATGAATCTAACGTATATTATGCTGAGCTGAAGAAGCTAAGTATTAAAAAAGTCTACACTGGTGGTTATTTCAGCTAATTAATGAATATGACTATTGTTTAATATGATTAATAAGCAGTAGTTACATTTCTCTTACTGCTTGCTGAACCTAAGCCTGCCTACAGCTACATAAAACTGCGATGTCATGAGCTCGCAGTCAGCTTCTTTATTTAAAAATGTTTTCCTAGCTCTGTCACAGGGGATCAAAAGTCAAAAAGTATGTAAATGTACTGGATCAACTGAGCTCTTTAAACATAATAATGATTCTGATCTCCATAATGCCCTTTCTCCACAAAAACTGGAGTAAGCTCAAAATGCTATTGTCAACCAAAGAAATTTTTTTAAGTTTCAGTTTTTACTCAACTGCTTATATTTTACAGAACTTGTTTTCAAAGATGGTAAAGATGTGTGATTCTTCAAATAGTTAACGAAAGCTTTAAAAATTTGCAAGACACTAATGCAGTAGTACAAAAGGAAATGCCGTTTCCTGCCAGTTCCTATATATGGAACACACTAGGAACCCACCACTGTATACCCAAATGGACCTTTACCCCTTAGTCATATGTAATTAACAACTATAACATTGATTTATTTCATCTAGTCATTGCTCACTTGTACATGTACCCTCTTACACAAATAATTTTGGGGAAAAAATTATTATAATTACCTGACAATTTATAAGACTTATTTTAAAATAGGAAACAGAGTTTTTAAATATTTAGGTCTAATTAGGTTGAAAAATAATATCTGAACAGCACTTTGATTTCCTGGGTTACATTTCATATGATACCAGTCAAAGATAAATAATAGGCTGTTTTCACTGAGTACATGAAAATTAAACTACATAATTATGTTTACACTGACTGAGCAGGGAGGAAATAGAAAGACAAACTACGATCTACATTAATCAACAAAGTCAGTTTAAAAGAAGTGGAAAGGCAGTTTCCTTTGTCGTAGGTCCATTAAGAAAGCAAGGTCTGCAGGAGGCCTGAACATCCCTTGTTTTCCCCAGACTGGTCTGCAGAGCTCATATAACTCTGGTTTTGTCAAGGTACACAATACTTTTGAAGGCTGGAGGGGTCCGAGAATATACACCCAGAATAAAATTCTGAATGTTTTGTTTTCATAGACATGAAGACGAGAGTAACTTTAAAAGTTGCCTAAAAGCAATAGGTATATCACAGTCATAGCAAAAAGTATTATACCAGAACCAAATATCTTACTGTAATTTTAATGAATCATTTTTGTGAGTTGTTTCAGATACTTTTGCCATATCTGATCTTCCTCTTCCATCCCATTCTAAACCATGAAAATATATACTATGTCTGTCTTACTAAGGAATGCAATCTAGGTATCTAAGATATTAGAGGATACATTTTTAAGAACCTTTAAAAAAAAATATGAGGAAACAGACACTCAGAGATTTTAAGTTAATTTGCCCAAGGTCACACAGCTCACAAATAATATAGCATTTGCCACACTCAAATCCAGAACAACTTCTGTTGGGAACTGTCCCACCTGGTTTCGGGACCGTAGCCTTGCTGACAGGCAAGAAGGCCCAAGGCTGGAGCTGAGCAAGGAGGTCTTGGACAAATAGGCCACTGAGGAGACAAAACCTGTCCCCCTGGCAGAGGCAGAGCCCCTGCCAAACCTCACATCACCCTGCTTGGCCCTGGAGGTGGACTGGTTAGTTAATGATGGGTAAGACCCCTCAATGGCAGGGGCAACCTAAGACAGGCACAGGGGCCATCAGGGAAGGACTTGGGGGACATGGAAACGGAGAAAAAGACCCTCATCCTTTGGCTTTGTCATGGCCACAGTCCTCATTCTAAATGAAAGAAGTCTCCTTATCGCTTGTCTTCTCTGCCCAGCCAGCCTGACCCAGTCAGTGAAACAATACTAAAGGCAGGTACAGCCCTAAGCTGGATCAGGCAGTTCCCGGGGATAATTAGGCCTGGAAAAGGAATGCATTAAATCCTATGACACTTATTTTGCTAAGAATGCCCTCTAGCTAGTGAGTATTGATGTTTGGGGTCGAGCACAGAATGTGATCAGTTTCCCAGGTTTCAGGGCCAAATGGGCACCACCCTGTCTACCAGACCCTGATCTGAGGCAAATCTCTGTGTTCCTTCAATCATAGCCTTTGACATTGATTGATGAGCTTTGCATCATGCTGTATAACCCTGCATACATGCATATCATTCTCAATGAAAGCCACTTCAAGAGAAGGACTTGGGGCATTTTCCTCTAGAGGGAACTGCCACCCACTTTTCCTGGAAGACCAAGAGTGTCTGGAATGATTTATTTTATTTTTCCTTCATCCGCAGTGCCCTGGCAAACTCTGTGGAAACAGGGTACCTGCATCAAACTCTCATACTCTTTATCCACTCTACTGTAGAAATTCCAAAACCAAACCATATTCAATATTTTAAATGGTTTTAAATTTAAATAGGGGAAGTATTTTTCCATCTCAAACTTCTTTTTCTATGACCCGTAGCCAAACTGAAATGTTGTTGATAACAAATATCTGGGTCTCATTATTTTTTTATGCATGCTATCATGCTGTGTTGATAGAGTTTATCCAGTCTAGCTAATAATTTTCCGAAATATGTTGCCTCTGCTCCCCCTACTTCTAACAGGTTCAAATTAATTTCTTCTGAATATTTTCAGGCTTCACCAGGCCAAGATATGTCTCCCTTATAAAGTAAGGCAATTATAAAGCAATTTAAGGTATGGGACTAGAAACTCTATCTCCTGACCCATGGGAACACAGCTCAAACAGACAAAGAAAACTATGCAAAATGAAGGAAACAGATTCAAAAGGCTTGCTCTCAGAATCTCCAAAACATTCTGTATAGAAATTATTTTTAGAATTTCTGCTTCTTGACACTTACCTGCATATCTGACAGAAAGGTTGAAGAAGTTCAGAATTACAGGTATAAAACACTCCACTCCTGCTGTGCCATGTAAAACACAGCATGAAACTAAACTTTTTAGTATCGAGGGACAGATTAAGTTATTTTGTTCTGAATTCATGTTTGCATGTCACACTTTATATGGATGATAAACTGGGCAATATAAGATAAAACAGGACTCTTCAGAGTCTGAGGGATCTAATGTCTATAAATATAAATATTTGCTCCTAAGTATATGAGATCATGTACGAGAGCTGTCAGAAATATGAGAGGATGGAAGCATACAACATATAATCCTTCTATGATGCTCAGATATTCTCATTTTTGAGAGTCATTCATATAATTAGTTTTAAATAACTAAGTAGACACAATTAGACGTTAATACTGCACCCTGAATGAATCTTAAGAAGGAAATCATCTGTTTTGATCATCATAATTCACAGATGAGAAACTGAGACACAAAATATTCAGTGACTTGCTGGATATGACAAAGATAGTGAATTAAAAAAAAAAAAAGGTTCAAGTGATGCAAGATTTAGTTTCTTACTGACCAGCCTCTCAGGGATTTTCCATTTCCAATTCACTGAGCAACAACTAGTAGACACGATAATGCTGAGTAACGCAAGGGTCTGATCACAGAACTAGCTATCTTCCAGGTTTCACAAGAAAATGCTGGTTATGTTAAAAATTCTATCACTTCTGTTGCAGATGTTCACCTTCTCACTTGTGTGGAATTGGAGACAAAGGCAGCATCCTCTAAACCTTTGCCCTATTTTTAATACAATTCAAACACTAATATCAATGTAGGAAAATATTAATATATTTTAAGAGCATGAAAAAATTAATAAAGTGGTCATGTATGCATAATACTGTCTCCATAACGGAAGCCCTGGATAGTATATAGTAAAGTATACACATTATAGGTGATCTTGGGATGAGAGAAACAAAATAACTTGGTAACAGCTTTGAAATAAATTCTAGGTCATATTTTTTTAATCTGAATATATTCTAGGTTATATTTTTTACATCCTATATATCATACTGAATTCTGAATGTGAGTTCCAGAAAAAATGACCTTTGTCATAAACACTAGCCCACACTCAACACACTCTGGTCACATGCCTCTTGCCACCTAAAAACTCCAGTTTTATACTTCCAAAACAGGAAACCTCATGTAAACTAACTAGACCAAAACATTAATGCCTTTAGGAAGAAGTATAATTTACTTCAGGCATTTTAATGTTAACAATATGGTTTGAAATTTAACATTAAATAATAAAAAAGAAAAGAAATAATTTTGTAGGAAATAAAAATTTTAAACTTAACTGACAACACACACTTTTTCAGCAACACTTCCATAGAAATCATGCAGCAATACTATAAGTAAGTGATTCAGCATGTCAGATTTATTTTATCTGGCAATTTCTGCATCCCCACTCAACTCTGAGAATACATCTGGCACTTTTTTGTTATTAATTCTGTGAAATTATTTAAAGCAAAAAAAGAGGCAGACATATTAAACATGAACCAGGAGGAAAAACAAAGAGAAGGTAGATTAACACACATTAGATTTGAACTGTTTCTTCAATTTCCCTCTGACCAAATTTAGAACACCATCAATAAGGAAGTAGAAAGACAGTTCTTGTAAGAAAATTCATTATTATTCTAAGAAATCAATATGGGAAAAACAGGATTTAAATCAGTTTAAGGCCAAGAAGAATCCAACATGCAGAACTAACTTTCATGACTTTTACTGTTAGCTGCTTGACTCCAGACTCACAAACAGCAAAATGAAGCTGCATTAAACCACCTCATGGCATGTTACAAATAATTCATGCCAATAATTCAGCAACATATAACAAAACTTTTAAATATGAAATAATCTTTTGTTTCAATCTTTTGAAATATTAAATAATATAAGACCAGTAATGCTGGGAATCTATCCTAAGAAAATAACTATTAATTAGTGGACCAGTTTATGTTTATGAACGTTCATCTCAGCAGTGTTTATCAAAGACCCAAAAAATGGAAAAAGAAAAAAGACATTTTCTGGAAATAATAGGGTATTACTTTAAAAAACAGTATAACTTATGGAACAACAGTTAATGATATGGAAAAGCACTGCCATTAGGTAGAAAAAGGTTATTTACATAATAATAAATGTAATATAAATGTCAACATACAATAAGCATACATAAGTGAGAGACTGATCCATTTCCTTCTATCTGACTTTTTGGGGAAGCAGTGTGGGTACAAAGGTGGTGGGTATAACTAGAAGTGGGCACAGCAAGAGGAGGTTGCTTAGACTAAAGCCCCACACCTGGAGTGGAAATATCCATAGATGGATCCCTTTCTGAAGTGACAAGGTTTCTCTTCATTCTTGATCTTTTTTTTTCCTCAAACCAAAAGTGTTTCATTTCCTAGTACCTTACGCCTTTCCTTCAGATCACTAAAAACAATCTGTAATCAAATGTTTCTGTGTTTATTTAGTTAACATCTGCTTCCCACACTAGAACCTACATTCTGCAAGGACAAGGGTCAGGTCTATTTTATTACTGTATAGCCATCACCAACACATAGTACATGCTCCATAAATATTCATTGAATGATTGCCAAAACACTATAGTTTTGCTAGTATTGTAACAAGCGAGACAAAAATAAATATTAAACTCCAATGTTGACCTCACTATATTTGTATTATTTAATGACCTGGCTCATTTCTATTTAAGAAATCTATTTAAAAATTGAATTACCTTCCTATTATGTAAAACCTTTGATTAGGACACCTCAAGAGTATTTCATTAGGATATATGGGGACTCTGCCTTAATTAACAGGAAAGATGTTCTAAATGGTAAGGAGCACCTTTTCTCCCAGCAAATGACGTGTAGCTACAAATCGGATTTCTCACTCCTTGTCTAATCTCTAAGCGATTGGTTAATTCATTTAAAACGTAGAACTTTCACTGTTCCAATGAATCATTGACACCTCTGGACAAGAGATGCCCCCAAGGACAATGCATCTACTGATAAAATCTAGAAAGTGGTCTGGTGGTTTGTGCTCTAGTTTTACTCTACAGAAACTCATTAATCAGTCCAAATGTACAAACTGGCTGTATAATAAATGCAGTTTTAATGATCTACATTTCCTCATATTCACATGTACTTTTATTATTGCATATATTGAAACCCACGCTGGACTAAGTCCAGAAAGTTATCATAAATAAAGTCAACAGCAGCCTCACATTCTGCCAAGCAGTAAAGACCCCTTCAAGCAGTTCCAGAGAGACTCCCCAAGAGGGCAGAATAGGTGAAAACTGCACTCACCTCCTCCCATGATCACATCAAAATTACAACTAAATTATAGAACAATCAAACTGGTTAACCACTTGAAGGCTGGCTGAACAGAAGTCATGTGACTAAGGATAAACAGAAGAAGCCACATTGAGACTGGTAAAAACAGGTAAAGACCTGAGAGCATGAAGTGAGTATGATCTGGATGAATACTTCAGATGCAGAGGATCCTCCACACTAGACTCCCCTTCCCAGGGCACCAGTGCCAGGAACAGGAGTTCACATAACACATGGCTGCCAAAATCAGCAGGGATACCAACCACCCTAATGGGATGGAAAGCTGCTAGAAACCCAGGTACACTCTTAAAAGACCAGTGCACAAAGAGATACTCTCAAACACTCACCCTGGGTTCCATCAGAGGGATGGTGGCTGGGAGGTGGGGGAGCAACAGTCACAGGGAAACACCTGAGTTGTGAGGCTTCCATTTGAGGGCTGGGGGGACAGCTACCAATGTCCCTATATTGAGCCCTCCACGGCTCACATGGCAGCAGCCTGGTGAGGTACACTAGGCTCCACCTTGATTACTCCCTAAAAACCCACCCTACCCAACTCAGGCACAGCCCAAGACTGTGTAAGGGGCAGCCAGCCTGGGCCTGTACTGTAGTCTTTCTTAAAAACCTCTCAAGGAATTCCAGTCAAGCTCAATGGGGCCAAAGACACACAGGGAGAAACTGAGTTGTTATGTCTTTAGGGAGAGGGCTAACTTCATGCACAGCCAAGGAGTGCCACCTCTCCTTTGTTGAGAAATCCCCCAACATGACCAAATCTTAATCTGGTGAACTACTAATTCTACACAGACAGCTCCATAAAATGCTGTCCTACAACAAAGGGCTGAAGGTCCTAGGAGGGAAGCAGTATAACAAGACTTTTGCTGAGTGCTCTCAGATATAAGACTGGTGCTGAGTTTCAATCCGTACTAACCTGCTGAGCACCACTCTCCTGTATGTGGTGATTCCCTCAGAAAAATGCCTCACAAAACTCATGTACCATCCAAGGCTCTTTCAGTGGGTGAGACTGAGGGGAAAATGGCAGACGGCTGAGGGTCTCAGGGTGCCTTGGGCCTTTTGCTGACCTGCCCCAGGCATGTACTAGTAGCAGCCGGTCTCTGTACAGTCTGGCTCCTTCCACATGTACCCAGGCCGAGCACAAGCAGCTACCACCCTAAGATCACTGTGAGCCTTCTAACATCTAGCCCAAGGCTGGTCACAGGAAGCACTAACATTGACCTAACTGGAGTCCCTACCAAAAGGCACCTAACCAACACACCTGGTGGCTGTCTTTAGGCCACAACAGAGCACTACCTGATTACTTCCACAAGTAGCTAACCAAAAGGGAGGTCTTGCAAGTACTAGAACCTACGGGGACATATTCCATTTCATGAGGTCAACATCAACACAGCAGCTCACCCACTAGAGCCATGGCCAATACCCACAGCCAGCCAAGGCCTGAAGGTCAACTAAACATACAGATATTCCAAAACACAATCAAGGCTCACCTGCAACAGCAGGTTAAAAATAACCTATACAAGGGGCACTCCTAGAACACCTGATTGACATGCTAAGAGAGACTGCACCTCAGCTCAACAAGGTGCTTATTACAAAACACCACCCACCAAGATGGGGAGACATAGCAGACCTACTGAATACATAGAAAAAAACAAAGAGAGAGAGAGAGAGAGAGCGCCAAAATGAGACAATGAAACACGTCCCAATTGTAAGAACAGGAGGTATCTCCAGAAAAAGAACTAAATGAAACATAGGCAAGCAGCTACCAATACCCAGGGTTGAAAACAATGGTTATAAGAATGCTCAAGGAATTCAGTGAGGTCTGCAACAGCATAAAAAAGACCCAACCAGAAACGAAGACACTTATTGAAATAAAAAAACAATTTAGAGGGAAACAACAGTAGAGTCGATGATGCCAAGAAATCAATGATGTGGAATATAAGGGGGAAAAAATCAATAAGAACACCAAGAAAAAAGAATCCAAAAAAATGAGGATAGTATAAACAGTGCCTGGGACAACTATAAGCATTAAAATATTTGCATCATACGGGCGCCAGAAGGAGAAGAGGAAGAGCAAGAAATTGGAAATATATTTGAAAAAATAAGGAAATAAAACTTCCCCAATTTGGTGAAGAAAATAGATATGCAAGTCCAGGAAACAGAGAATCCCAAACGAGATGTATGCAAAGAGGCCCACTCCAAAACACACCATAATTAACATGCCAAAGGTTAAAGATACAGAATCTTAAAAGCAGCAAGAAAAAAGCAGGCAGTTACCTGCAGTGAACTTCCAGAAGACTGTCAGCTGATTTCTCAAAAGAAACTTTGCAGGCCAAAAGGGATTGGCCAAGAGATATTCATGAAAAGCAGGGACCTACAGCCAAGATTGCTCTACCCAGCAAAGCTATCATTTAGAATCGAAGGGCAGATAAAGAGCTTACAAGACAAGAAAAAACTAAAGGAGTTAATCATCACCAAACATTATTTATTGAATTTAATATTATTACATGAAATGATAAAGGGACTGTTTAAGAAAAAGAAGAAGATCAAAACTTTGAACAATAAAATGGCAATAAATATAAATCTTTCATCAATGGAATCTAAAAAACAAACTAAGCAAACAAGAGGAACAGAGACAAACTCGTAGATATGGAGAGCATTCTGATGGTTGCCAGATGGAAGAGGTTACGGGGGAATGGGTGAAGAGGTGAGGGGACTAAGCAGTACAAATAAATAGTGATAGAATAGCCATGGGGATATAAAGTACAGTGTAGGAACCAGAAATGCCAAAGAACTTATATGCATGACGCATGGACATGAACAATGGTGTGGAAATGGCCTGAGGGAGTCTGGGGTGCTGGATTGGGAGGGGAGCAAAAGGGGAAAAATCAGGACAATTGTAATAGCATAATCAATAAAATATAATGAGATAAAATAAAAGAAGCAAGAGAGAAACCCTTAGTTACCTACTCAGGAACTCCCATAAGACTGCTAGCTGATTTTTCAACAGAAACTTTTCAGGCTGCAAGGGATTGGTATGGAATACTCAAAGTGATGAAAAGCAAGGACAACACTAAGCAGAAAGACTATCATTTAAAATTGAAGGAGTGATCAAGAGCTTCCCATACAAAAAAAAGATAAAGTATTTCATCATGACCAAACCAGTATTACAAAAAATGTTAAAGGGACTTCTTTAAGAAGAAGAAAAAAGAAATCAACAAAGGACTTCTGGCCAAAATGGAGGCATAGGTATATACACTCTGCCTCTTCGCACAACCAAAAGAAGGACAACAAATTTAAAAACAAAAAATAACCAGAACTGCCAGAATATCAAACTGTATGGAATTCCAACAACCAACAAGAAGTTGGACCCAAGTTAAAGAAGACACATTCATCCAGACAGGTAGGAGGGGTGGAGACAGGCAGCCAAGGTGGAGAGGTCTTGCAGCAGTGGCTGGAGGATGAGATGGGCTAGGCAGTGGCTGGCAGACCAGGGGGTCCCACATTTGCATGTGGATAAACAGGAGGAACACCTGGGGAGCGAGACAGATCACCCAATCCAGGGTTCCAGTGCAGGAAAAGAAACCTTAAAACTTTTGGAGGTAAAAACTTGTTGGGGTTGCGGCAGCAGGAGAAACTCCCAGCCTCACAGGAGAATCCACTGTAGAGACCCATGGGGTCATAGAACATACACAAACCCACCCACCTGAGAACCAGCACTAGGAGGACCCAATTTGCTTGTAGGTAACAGGAAAAGTGACTGAAAGCTGGCCAAGGGCCAAACAAGTGGCATTGTTCCCTCACAGACCCCTCCCACACCTACAGCATCACACCTCAGGAACCTGGGTTGCCCCGCCCTGGCAAACACCTAAGGCTCCATCCCTCCCAACATAACAGGAGAGCTGAGACAAAGAAATATGGCCCAAATGAAAGAACAGATCAAAGCTCTAAAAATGGAACTAAACGATGAACAGATAGCCAACCTATCAGATGCACAGTTTAAAACACTGGTAATCTGGATGCTCACTGAATTGGTTGAGGATGGTCACAAAATAGAGGGAAAAGTGAAGGCTATGCAAAGTGAAATAAAGAAAAATAGACAGGAAACCAACAGTGAAGGGAAGGGAATCTTCAATTGGAACAGAAGGAAGAGATAAACACTCAACCAGAACAGAATGAAGAAACAAGAATTCAAAAAAAATGAGGAGAGGCTTAGGAACATCTGGGACAACTTTAAATGTTCCAACATCCAAATCATAGGGGTGCCAGGAGAAGAAGGAAGAGTAAGAAATTGAAAACTTATTTCAATAAGTAAGAAGGAGAACTTCCCCAAGTCTGGCCAAGGAAATAGAATTTCAGGAGATCCAGGAAGCTCAGAGTCCCAAAGAAGTTGGACGCAAGGAAGCACACACTAAGGTACATCATAATTACATTATCCAAGATTAAAGATAAGGAGAGAATCTTAAAAGCAGCAAGAGAAAAGGAGACAGTTACTTACAGGGGTTTCCATAAGACTATCAGCTGATTTGATAAGAGACCTTGCAGGTAAGAAGGGGCTGAAAAGAAGCATTCAAAGTCATGAAAAACAAAGATCTACATCCACAATTACTCTATACAGTAAAGCTATCATTTAGAACAGAAAGGCAGATAAAGTGCTTCCCAGATAAGGTCAAGTTAAAGGAGTTCATGATCACCAAGCCCTTATTATATGAAATGTTAAAGGGACTTATCTCAGAAAAAGATCAAGATCAGAAACTATGAACTGTAAAATAACAAACTCACATCTATCAACAACTGAACTTAAGTAAAACAAAAACAAACTAAGCAAACAACTAGAACAGCAACTGAATCACAGAAATGGAGAGCAGAGGGGAGGGGTGGGGGGAGAATGGGGAAAAGGTACAGGGAATAAGCAGCATAAATAATAGGCACAAAATAGACTGGGTGGGGTGTTAATGGGGAAGCCAAAGAACTTATACATATGACCCATGGACATGAACTAAGACGGGGGTGGGGAATGCTGGTGGGATGGAAGATGCAAAGTGGAGGGAAATAAAGGGGAGGGAAAAAATGGGACAACTGTAATAGCATAATCAATAAAATATATATTAAAAAAAAAGTCTCCATAAATTTAGGAAGACTGAAATTATATGAAGCATCTTATCCAATCACAATTGTGTGAACCTAGAAATCAATTACAAGGAAAAGAACCTAAAAAAACACTCAAACACATAGAGGCTAAATAACATGTTACTAAACAATGAATGTTTCAAAAATAAGATCAATGAAGAAATCAAAAGATGCTTTGAGACAAACTAAAGTGAAAAATATAACAACCCAAAATCTATGGGACAGTCCTAAAAGGAGAAGATATAGCAATATAGTCCTACCTCATATACAAGAAAAATCACCAATAAATATTCTAAATTTACATCTATAGGAACTAGAAAAATAACAAAGCCCCAAGTTAATAGAAGAAAGGAAATAAGAAAGATCAGAGTGCAAATAAACAAAATAGAGTCTAAAAAATATTAATACAAAAGGTCAATGAAACCAAGAGCTGGTTCTTTGAAAAGATAAACAAGATTGATAAATCCTGCTATACCTAGCAAATTTTAGCTAGGTACCATCTTTCATATTTACCTTAAATGCATACAGTCTAGATAGGTACCCCCTACTACAAACAACCCAGTGCCCTGAACATGTGGCAAAAATAATGGTCACAATTAATTAGTTGTAAGTATTTTAGGTGTTACTCTTTAAGGGTTACTTATGAAAGGACAAAGACCATGCTTACCATGTTCATTATTGCCATTCTCAGTCAAGGTGGTCCATAAACACTTTTTGCATGAATTAGTAAACAAAATGGTACAAATTTATCTTTGGATATATTTTCAACAATAAATTATTAACAATAAAGAAAGCATTTGTCTGCATTTATTTTCACTTGCATAGTATACTTATTAAATGCCAGACACCATTATAATCACATTATATTCAATAATTCCACCCTTGAAAGTTGATATAAAGTAGCTTGCCTAATGCCTGTGGTGGAGCCAAGGTTCAAACCCAGGCAGCCTGGTTCTACATAAAATTGATTACTAATTAATTTTAAGACAAACTTACAAAAGTAATGTGCAAAAAAGGCTACTGAAAGCAAATACTCCATAAAATAGTTAAAAGTCTGGCATTTCACATTTTAGCTCTGCAATTCTCAAATACATATACTGATTTAAGGAAAATGTCAATAACTGATTGTCGATGCTGAGCTCTTCTTTTTTATAGCAAAAAATATTACATGAGATTTTAAGAAGAAATAGATAAATTAAATTTTTCCTGTTACAGAGGATTCACTGAAGTAGAAACAAATAAATCTATATCAAGACTAAGGCATTCATTAAAGCTGATGGCTATTTTTTTCTTTAACGGAACAAAGAAATAAGCAACTTATTTACTGAGTTTATTGTGTTGACTATAAAAGACTTACTATGTAAGAACACATTTATAGTATTTATATTTCTTTTAATAAAATCAAACCAATTAAAATGATCATTGTGCATACTTTGTTTTAAAAAGAAACCATAAAGTGTTGCCTTCATATGGCCTAATTGTGTGGTTACCACAGAAGCCGAAAATCTCAATTATATTAATTCATCTGAACATTAATGGATTCAGTATCCAAAGGTCAAAATTTGTCCTTCTGAACACTAGACAACTAGCTGGGTTATGTATATCTGGTATTAAAATGCATTAAACAGATTTTTTTTCTTACACTACTGCTAAATAGGTAAAACACTGCTGTAGGAAGGAAGCCTACACTATAATGAATGTAAGGACCTCCACTTCAGGATGTTGACACAAGTTCATTTGAGTGTTTCCTACACTCAAATTAAACAATATTAAACAATATGCCTAATCATCTTCAGTCCTATTCTTGTTTTTTTTCTTTCAGTCAATGTATTTCATTTTCTTTGAAATTATACCCGGAGAGCCACATGTGCTTGTCTGGTACACCACCATATCTCCACGCTTCCCCACCATTCTAACAGAGAACATAGGAGAATGAAATGTTGGCAAGCATAACCTAGCCAACAGCTGATTTATAAATGAACTTAAGAGTGCCAACAGGCATTTCATAGTCTTTGATTAATGCATACACTCATTCAGCAGTGCACAGAAACTGTATCAACAACCTTCAAACACTATGAACCAGTAAGGGAAGGAGCTTAAATTATAGCAATTTTTATGTAGCAGAAGCAATAACATGGAAAAATAATAGTAAAAAATAACAGTCATAGCGTAGAGATGACAGAAAAGTAACAAATGTTAAGTACTATCAAAGAGGTTAAAAGAATTTTATTTTTGTTTTTGTTTTTGTTTGAAAGGGGTACAGACCTTTACTCTGCAGGTTACATTAGCATAGTTTGAAGTTTGAAAATAGACATTATAAATAATTTTGAACTTGAATCCCAATTTAAGATTTCAGAAAATCTAAAAATGACAGTTTATGAATTACCAATAATACTATTTATAAATGTTATTTTCTTTCTGCTAAGAAAGTTAAAATATGATTGTATACAAACTTCATAAACTTTTTTTTGACAGTTTTTACAATCACTTCCTTCTCTGATGTAAAGTGGATGAATAACTTCCAGTTGCAATACCTAATCAGTCAGTAACAATAAATACAATGTGCTAAACTTGTAAGCAAATCACTTGATTCTTGAGATGCTTATACAGAATCAGCACCTGTTCAATGTTGCTCATACATAGCAACATGATGGCAGGACTATACCATATAATTGCCACTACATAATTACAAGATCAGCCATTGATATTTCATGACGCTTCAGAACTAGTAATATTTACTTTAAAAAAGGAAAAGAATAATTTTAGATACTTCCCTTAGTAAGCAAAATGTTTTAAATGTTTGAAAAGTAACAATTTTTATATCATATAACTTGCTTAACCACAATGTGTTTAACGGTCAACCTAGCAGAAAGGCAATGAATTTGAAAAATGCTCTAGAAGCCACTTACTTCTCCCTATTTTCTTCCATAGCACCCCATGTGACTCATGTATAGTTCATCCTATAGTATGTATTTACTACTTATTTTCCTGGGTGCTTACATGTCTCTCATACTAGTAATGCTCATAAGTCCAGTGATTCTCAACTATAGGCCATTTGCTCTCTGCACCTGACTGTATATATGAGAATACCCAGGGACATTTCTGGTTGTCTCCATGGGGAGCTGACACTGGGGTAGAGACCAGAAGCTGCTAAAAATAATGCTGAGGTTAAGAACTCCTGCATGAGTCTCATCTGCTGGAGGAAAAGGACCATCGGCTGCCTGCAGCACTCTGCTCAATCCTACTGCCAGGAGCAGAGCAGACATTCAAATACAGGACAAATGCATGCATATGTACATGAAAATTCGTGTTTAAGTGTGAATTTTTGAATCGTCATTCCACATATGACACTCTTTAAAGAGCTTCCTTTTTCTTCCTCCTACTACCTTGGAGACATTGTAGAATGACAGAGTGCACAAATCTTTGATAAACCTTAGGGGTGAAGCTCTTTCCTGGAACAGAGAGGTAATGGGAGAAGGCACACTGGCCAAGATTTCAGTTCCACCAAGTGATACAAGTAAGTTCTTAACCTGACAGGAACCTCTTCGGAACTTTAACCAGATGACTTCTCACATCTCTGATTGTTAAAATTACTTTACTTGTTTTTACATCTAAGAAATTTGCCTCATGTAGCAGCTCTTCAAATGACCTACACAGTTTTTGTTATGGCAGTTGAGGCCACAACAGTATTTTATACCTCAGTCACAGCTGCTGTCAAATCTGCAAGAACCATAATCTTAAGGCCAAGCTTTTATTTCACTATAAAGGGTTTTAAATATGAATGTATCTGGTGATAAATTAAATTGACAGGAGTCTCCTTTTATTACGATTCAAAAAAAGACATATACCCATTAAGTTGTTTGTTGTAAACAACTTATGACTGCAGTCATAATTCATATAGCCTAACTAGACTACAATTTCACAAAATTAATATACCATGGCCATAAATTACTTAACTTCTTGAAGTTTTCTTATCAACTATAATAGGAACTCATAAGTTGAAAGAAACCTAGAGAATGATAGCAGCTGTACACTTCCTCAGTAAATATGAGCAGTGTAAAAACCCAAAAAATGATTTTTGCAGTTGTTTCCAGTAAATACATAACTACTGTGCATCTGGTGGCACTGTGCAGGAAAACCACAAGAAAAAGAGAATCAGAACACTTAGAATGCATTAGGCAGGAAAATATAGCACATGATATATTCCCTAAGAGGCTCTCATGACATCATAGTCTAAAATTCAAAAGAAGAGGGGACTTCTGGTCAAGATGGCAGCAAAGACAGACAGGCCTTGCCTCTTTGCAAAGCCAAATCAAAATTACAAGTAAAATATAGGACAACCACCACTCAAAATCGTCAGAAATAGAGTTGAATGAAGTCTGACAACTACAGAATTAAAGAAACCACATCCATCCAGGCTGTTAAGAGGGGCATAGATGCAGAATGGACTAGTCCCTCACCCACCTGTGGTGGATAAAAATTCAGGAGGGATTGGGAGCAAGGAGTCCCAACCCCACAGCAGGCCACTCAGCCCAGGGTTCCAGTGCCAGGAAAAGTCCCCACAACTTCTGGCTGCAAAAACCAGTGGGGACTGAGTCATAGAAGAAATCTCTGGAGCCCCAACCAGCTCCTCTTAAAGAACCCACACAGAGGCTCACATACTCAGACTCACTCCCTCTGAGCTCCAGCACCTGGGTAGCATCTTGGAAGGCACCAGTGGTATACTGGGAGAAACTGAAGTGTCTGGCATCAAGACGAGCGGAGGCCTTTGTCCCTTTTCTAAACCCTCCCCCCACAGAGCCTGCAGGGTGGTGCCATATCTGAGACTCCATCAACCTGGCTAACACTGTTTGATCACCTTGGAGCTCCCCAGAGATTCCACCCCACCCAAGCTGCTCTTCATAGGAATGGCTGGTCTCGGCTCTTGCTTCACAACTTCCTAACTCGTATCAAAAATGTAATGGCTAACTTCAATGAGCCCCAGGCCCAACACTAGCAGCAGCAGCCTAGTTTCACAGCTTGGCTGAGCCTGGGAATCTCCAAGCCCAGCACAAGTAGCAGCCATCTCAGATTGCTTTATAGCTCAGGAAGGGCAGCCAGACAAAACACGGGTTGGGTATGGGGGTATGAGGGAAGAAGTGAGGGGGTTAAAAAGTACAAATAGTTAGTTACAGAATAGCCATGTGGATGTGAAGTACAGTATAGCAAATGGAATAGCCAAAGAACTTATATGCATGACCTATGGACATGAACAATGGTGGGGAGATTGCCCGAGGGAGTGGGGGATGCTGGGTAGAGGGGGGCAAAGGGGGAAAAATTGGGACAACTATACAAGTTCAATCAATAAAATATAATTGAAAAAAAGACCATATGGTCCACAGGACCTAAAATATTTACTCTGGAGTTTTTCAGTAAAAGATTGCTGACTCCCTTGCCTGTGAGACATGACTGGGTATAGAAACCTGGTGTATCCAGATGATGTCTTCACAGCTTAGGTGAAGAACCTGTTGCCCTGCGTTATGCTTTTTGGTAGTAGAGAAATATTTCTTTCCTTTATTGAAGTGTGTGTACTGGTATCTCTTTCTTCGGCCTCAGAACACATTGGGAGCTCCACAATGTTCTATGGTATTATCTATCATTATTACCGGTTCCTAGCGCTACAGCCTTTTCCAGCATCCCCAAGCTTGGCTATACTTCTGGAATGGTGTCCTTAAGGGTCAGCCTGATTGAGACGCAGTCTTCCTGACACGAGCACGTGCTGCACTGTCACAGTACTAAGGTGGATAAGGGACCTACTGGCTATGCTGACTCATTTTGTACTGGGGCTGATCAGCATGAAGCATAACCTCCTGTTTGTGATATTTTTTAGGTGGCATCATCTAGAGGTAGAAAGTAATGACTTTGGCATAAGCTCTTTTATTTGTAACGCCTTTCAAATATGTGCAAGTACTCCCTGGCACACAGCTACTTAGGAAGATTATGCTCTGCAAAATGCTACCTGTCATCACTTTGGCATTTATTTCTACCACGAATCCTTTACTATGTTTTATTACAAATATTACAAACTAAACCTACCATTTATATTCTTTACAAAATGAGTATTTCAAGACAAATCTTTGTCTTAGCATTCACAGAGGTTCATGGCATTTGCCACCCCATTCTTTACTGCAACCTTTTTTATGGGACATTATTCCTTCCAGGCAAAAGAAGACGGCATTTTGACCAGTTTAGAGTTTGTCAAAACCATAGAGAAATTAGAGGACTTTTTTTTCTCTGCAGCAGTAGCTGCAGCAGCAGTGGTGACAGCTATGTCATCAAAGAATATTTCATGATCAAGATCCCACCACCAAAATAAGAGATGAAACAGGGAGACCACTGTTGCTCAGAACGCGATGCCACTCCATTCTTTTGTGCACAGA
The DNA here is from genome assembly GCF_021234165.1 of Pteronotus mesoamericanus. Classification (NCBI taxonomy): domain Eukaryota; kingdom Metazoa; phylum Chordata; class Mammalia; order Chiroptera; family Mormoopidae; genus Pteronotus; species Pteronotus mesoamericanus. The sequence goes on along the minus strand of NW_026555245.1, from coordinate 22,824,919 downwards.
ACCATGGTGTCTTCCCAGAAATATCTTGCGCTGCGAATGATTTCGGTGGTGCACTGTCTCTGTGAATGAGGATTCACTGTCACAAACTTGGTGCTGTGGTGTGAGGGATATTCTTTAACAGAGACATAACTTTATGGTCTGTGAAATGGAACCAGGAATGGGTCTGAGTGTCCATGCTACTGTGGAGTCATGTCAGGTGACGTGGGGTAATGACAGAGTGCTATAAGCTCAAGTTTGGAGTTAAAGAGCTTAACCTCCACAATGGTTCTGCACCTTATTGGCTACACAACCTTGTATGAACTGCCTAGTCCTCTGACCCTCACATTCCTCTACAGTAAAATGCACACAATTTTAATGTGTATGTTTATGGTGATAACAGTAAGTATTTATCACTAGAAACGTACAGAACCCATGTTTAGGGCCACAAAGATATTGTGTGGTGAGATGGGATGACCTCCAAGTATATCATTTACTTAAGGTAAAGAAAACAATTACAGTCATGAAAGCATTGGTCACATTCCGCTAATCCTGATTTTGCAAGGCAACATTTCAGGCTATACCAGAGTTGCCTTTTAAACAAAATTGCTCATAGATTCTGTTCATTGCAGGGCAAAGAAAAGCTTTATCCAACTAGGTGGTTCCAGAACTGATTCATAATGCTCTCTTTTCCCTGTCAACTTCACGATCTTGCTCAACAATGAACAATACCACAACAAAAAACTACTGAAAGTGTTTTCCATAGAACTGACTTAATTATGGGGACAGCAATTAAAAACAAATATTAATAGAGCTCTAAATAAGAAATCTTTCTTTCTTCGCTCAAATAGTCCAGCTATGAAAATTTTATAATGCATCATTCCTCCTTTCATATGTAATTTTATGACATTATTACAGAGGAACTAAAGACTTTCACAGGAGATAATGTGGAGTCCTAGAGAGAATCGCAAGGTCTCTCCTATGCCTCCTTTCAAAGCATGGAGCCTGTAGGGTAATAAAACATTTAGTGATTCCCACACTTGCCCTTCCTTTTCACAGAGACCCAGGAACTCAAAAACCAAGTGTGTTACTTTGATATAGCTCTACTCCAAATATTTCACTAACATAAAGAGAAGAGGACAGCTAGAGAGCCCCAGGCTTTCTTCATGGCTTAAGGTCCTTTAAAAACCTACCGATGGTCCTGCCCTACAGTCTTAGACTATTGTGTGGCCATGGACAGAGGAAGGAATGCCAGTTGCCTCTTCTCTCTTTAAAATGTGGGTCTATTACATTGCATCATTGTCATTTTCTTTAGAATTTTATTTACATTTCTTTTTTAATTATATTTTATTGATTATGCTATTATAGTTGTCTTGATTCCCCCCCATTTAGTCCCCTCCACCTAGCATCCCCCACTCCCTCAGGCAATCCCCACAGCATTGTTCATGTCCACGGGTCATGTGTGTAAGTTCTTTGGATACTCCGATTACTTTACTGTACTTTACATCTCCATGGCGATTCTGTAACTACTTATTTGTACTTCTTAGTACCCTCACTTCTTCACCCATTCCCCCACATGCCCATTCCACCTGGCAACCATCAAAATGCTCTTCATATCTATGATTCTGTCTCTGTTCTTCTTCTTTGATTAGTTTGGTTTTTAGATTCCATTGTTGATAGACTGCATTTATTGCCATTTTATTGTTCATAGTTTTGATCTTCTTTTTCTTAAATAAGTCCCTTTAACATTTCATACAATAATGAAATGTTAAATGTTAATTATCTTTAAACTTTTGCATTTAATTATGATGAGTCTTGGAATAGGCCTCTTTGCATCCATCTTGTTTGGGACTCACTGTGCTTCCTGGACTTGCACATCTATGTACTTCACCAAATTGGGGAAGTTTTATTTCCTTATTTTTTCAAAGAGATATTCAATTTCTTGTTCTTCCTCTTCTCCTTCTACCACCCCTATAATATGAATGTTTGACCTGTTGAAGTTGTCCCAAAGGCTGATTATACTATCGTCATCTTTTTTTAAATTCTTTTTTCTTCGTGTTACTCTGATTGGGTTTTTTTTTTCTTCCTTATGTTCCAAATCATTGATTTGATTCTCAGCTTCATCCACTCTACTCTTGTTTCCCTGTAAATTGTTCTTTATTTCAATTACTGTATGCTTCGTTATTGACTGGATCTGTTTAATGCTGCTGAGGTCCTCATTAAGCCCCTGGAGCACCCTTATAAACAGTGTTTTGAACTCTGCATCTGACAGATTGCTTATCTCCATTTCACTTAGCTGTTTATCTGGAGGTCCTTTAAGAGCTTTGATCTGTTCTTTCATTTGGGCTGTGTTTCTTTGTCTCCTCATTTAGCAGCCTCCCTGTATTTGTTTCTATGTATTAGGTAGAGCTGCTATGACTCCCTATCTTGGTATCGTGGCCCAATGGAGTAGGTGTCATGTGGGGTCCAGTGGCACAGCCTTCCCTATCACCTAAGCTGGGTACTTGAGGTGCATCCTTCATGGGGGCTGAGAATACACTCCTCTTATAGTTGAGCCTTGGTTGCCATTGGCAGATTTATGTGAGGGATTTACCCAGACCGGTCAGCTTCAAGGATAGTTACCACTGACCACCAACCTCCGCCCTCTGTGGAGGATTAGCTGTGTGGGGGCAGGGTGGTGGTCTTTGACATGATCTGTAGCTGTCTACAGGGTGTGTAGGCTCTGGGGATTCCCAGGTGGTGCTGTCCAAGGTCAGCCCACACCTGTGTTCTGCCTGGGGCCATCCAGCGTGAACTATAAATCTGAGTTGGCTACTACTACTACTGGTGCTGGTCTTGGAGATTCCCAGGAGAAGCCAAGTGGTAAATCTAGGCTGATTGCTACTAGTGCCTGGCCTGGGGCCCCTTAGCAAGAGGCTGGGGCCAGGGGATCACTGAGGCTGGCTGTTGCTAGTTTGAGGGGGGTTTGAAGGTGTGATGTATGAGCCAAGACCAGACATTTTTATGGAAAAGTCACTATTAACAGCTTGGTTGAGCCCAAAAGTTGGGTAGGGTGGAATGGAGTCTCAGAAAATCTCTAAGGTGGGACAAGCAGTGTTAGCAAGGCTCATGGAGTCTCAGTTTGCTGGCTCTGTGAGTCTGCACGGGGAGGGTTCAGAAAAGGGACAATGGCCCACCTTTCTGTCTAGGAGAAGGTTGTCCCCCAGCTCTTGACTAGATGCCAGACATTTCACTTTCTCCCTGTAAGCCACGGGTACCTTTCAAGCTGCTACCCCAGTGCTGGAGCTGAGAGGAAGTGAGCCTGATTAAGTCATGTGTGGGTTCTTTAAGAGGAACTGCTTGGGACTCCACAAGTTTCTTCTACTGACTCAATCTCTGCTGGTTTTTGTAGCCAGAAGTTATGGGGGATTATATTCCTGGCCTTGGAACCCTGGTTTGAGGGGTTTGGTTTGGGGCTAGGACTCCTCACTCTCAAGATATCCTTCCCAAATTTTTATCCACCACTGGTGGATGTGGGGTCAGCCCATTCAGTGTCTCTGCCCCTCCTACAAGTCGGTAGAATGGATGTGGTTTCTTTAATTCCATAGTGGTCAAACTTCCATTCAACTCATTTTCTGATGGTTCTGACTGATGGTTGTTCTATATTTTAGTTATAGTTTTGTTGTTATTGTGCAAGCCATGCTACCCTGTGCCATCATCTTGACCAGAAGTCAACCACATAGTCTTTGTCACAACTATTCAACTCTACCATTGTGGTACAAAAGCAGACAGTGATAATATATCAACAAATAGGCATGGCTGTGTTTCACTACAACTTTATTTACAAACATGACAAGAGGTCATAGCTTGCCAACACCTGACTTAGAATGGAGTTTTAGAAAAACAAGTGAGGTGGCATTTGACTCTTTGAATAGACAGCCAACACAAAATTTAAAAACAGGACTTACCAATGCCCACATCGCCACTTCTGAAAGGACTTAAGGAGGCTCTGAAAATGAGTCACCAGCAGAAGTAGTGCAGCTATGATATATTTCCAACCCAAGTTAAAGACAACTAACTATAATGTGCTCTTTTAGTCACATTAAAACAATTGAGAATAATTCTGTATTGGACAAAAATGTTGCTGTATTCCACCTGAGGTTAATGGCTTGCCATGAAAATTAAAGTTATTACATCAAACTGTGAGGTACTTTGATACAAAGAGAGTATTTTTCCACAAATGAGTTAATTGATTTGGTATTGCTGATAAGGTAAATGAGGAAAGAAGCAAAAAGATTATAACTATTTTACAAAACAAAAAGGAGTATCAAATTTTAAAAGCTATCATGCCTTTAATTAGAAGTTGGTCACGCTTTCCTGTCGAGGAGATATAACTAATAAGAGTATACCACTAATTCCATGCAAATCTGCCAGCAACACAATGGGCGAGATGAATGATTAAGTGAATCCAGATCAAAGACACCCTCACTCATCTCTTAGAAAAAGAAATTCTACACTCAGTTCTTGGGAGACTGGGGTCATGGTCCACTGCTGCCCTACAAAAAAACAAAAGGGTAAACCAAGGGCAAAATAACTCTGTCTCCATTCAAATATGAAAACAAAAACCTACTGCTGTATAGAGCTATGCAGGAGCCTTTCATCTTTCTGTGCTTTATCCCACCTACATAACTGCTTGATTACTTTTGTCTAATATCCTCTGAAAACTCTGTGTCCACTCTTCCTACCCCCATAGTAGCAAAATTTCCACTAAAACATAGGGAGGCATGCAGGCATAAGCTGTATCCTCGAAGTCCAGAGGCTTCCACTATTCAGTTACCAGCTTTGTTCCCTTTATACCCCCCTGTGCACTCACCTGTTTCTAAAGGGGAGGCCTAGTGATCTAGTGCCAAATTTCCACAAGTATATGATTGCTCACACTACCAAAGTAAGAGTTCCACTACTCCAACAAAAATTTCCTGATGCATTGTGAGGTACCAGAGACAGAAGCAAAATAATTAGGTCCAGAATGCAGTCTTCAGTTCTCAAGTTGCCATACTCTGTCCCCAGTCAATTTACTTAACCCAAAGTTGAACTGAACTAGAATTTTCTGATTTTCTCAAAATATATCTAAAACCCATGAAATGGGGAGAGGGCACGTGAATTCTGACCACTCAGATTCTGAATGGACTACCTGACAATAGTTACTGGCTTTGATTCTCCTACGTTGGCTTATATGCTTTTAAGAAATTACTTAGAATGCTAAATCATTTTAAGTAGACATTCCTAACCATGTAAAAGTTGCAGTTTACAATTTGATAAAAAGCAATGGGCCCAAACTCTAGAAAAATGCACATACGAACATACATAAGAATTTTTCATATAATTTCATAAGGCTCGCTAAAACTTCTCCTTGGATCCCAAGATAAGTACTCCTGCAAGGAATAATAAAAGATTGTGTCCAAGTAAGATCTGCCAAATCTTACTTGGCAAGTGTTGCTACCAAAATCTTTTACTTTTATTCAACATAACAAACATTGAAGGTCTATACATGCCAGAATTCTATAGGGATCTAAAAAATACATACATACATACACACACACACACACATATACACACACACACACACACACACACACACACACACACACAGCCTCATTCTTCTAGGAGCATAAAAACATGTGTACCACAAAGACATATATACATGACTAAGTACTATACGGAGATTTAAATGGTGTCCCAGGAGAAAGTCATATTGCATAGGGAAGAGGACTCCTGCTATTTGAAGTAGACACTGAAAGATACAGAAGATCATAACCAACAGAAAATGAAGGAATGGAAGGCAGAGAGAGAAAAGTCCAGTTAGAAGGGGTCCTGCCTGGTCAGTTCAATATGAATATAGAATGAGGTGTAATATTTGAGAATAGAATGGAAAAAAAAAGAGCATTATGGCCTTGTGAGAAGCACTGTGCTGACCACCCAACAGTATATGATACTCATTCTAGAAGTTTGGTAGAAGAGAAATAAAGTCGTAATTTCTTAGGAAAATCAGTGTATTTGCTATCACCCACAATTAATTCAGTAATAGCACTAGAAAAAAATTTTCAGTTCTCTCAAAGCTCACTAATCATACCTGAGGATCAGCAAGGAAAGGTCAGCATGAAATGGGGAAACGTTTGTACAACATTATACACTGAGACTTTCATGTGAAACAAAATGTTACTCTCTTAAATACATATTGTTTTCAAAATGAGCTATCAAAATCAATTTTGTATTTCATACTCTAATAATAAAGAAAGCTTTACAGTCAGCTTAATACTATCTCCAGAGTAACTGGAAAAACAAATGGATTGATTAGATTATTGCTTTGCGAAGATTAAATGCTTCTCTTAAATGCAAACAGCGAAGTTAATGCAAACCATAGGTCAAAGCAGAATAAATCATGTTAAATCTCTCAATTTTACCTTCAAAAAACTATAGGCAAGGAGAGCCTTTGCCTCTCAAAATTGCTGATGAAGCAAAAGTGAATAAATAAACATACTATGCCATCAGCTCAATCGAGTGAGAACACTCTGGCTGTCTTAGTGAAAGGAAGATGCTTGATGCTTTTCATAATAAATATCCATTCATAAAATGTGCTGAAATGAACACAAAAATAAAGATCTATTGTTAGAGCCATTTCACAGAGAAAAGTTGGCAAGGAATTTTCTAACATCCGAAATAGAAAAATATCAATTAATCATCAAAATGGCTCTAATAATGTGGTACAGTTTTGTTTCATATTATCATATTCATCCTGGTATCTTAAACCATTTCTAAAAATTCATCATATAAAAATGCAAGTACTATTTATCTCAGGAAGCAAATCTTTTAAAAATATGTGTTGGGTCCCTCACTCCCTTCACTGCACCAACTGCATAGTTAAATCTGCTCCTTTGAGTAATGTTAAAAAATAACAATGGATAATGAAGAAAATACTAACCACCTAGATAGAACCATAACATTTAATGTTAGTTTCTTGCACTCATCTTTTAAGTGCACTCAGGTCACTGGAATTGCACGTGATGTTTCTCTTAAAACACACTATGAACAATGGCACTAAGCATTTAACCTAACACTGTAGAATGGTTCCACAGTATTCTCCAGGGTAACTGCACCCTGATTTATGTTACATATCCTCTACTGTTACACAGAGTGGTGCTGTCACGTGGTTGCTTGTTTTACTGTTTTAAATAATGCTATGTTGAGCATCTTTACGAATTAAATCTTGTATCTAAAACTATTACTCCTATGTCTTTAAATCAAACCCCCATAAATAAAATGCCAGATCATAGAACATGCACATTTTTGACATTTTTCAGACATTTTCTCAAATTTCCTTTCATAAAGATTAGACCAATTTACAATATCCCCATTAATATATGTTTTAAGCCAATTCAAATTCATCCTTATAAACTCTAGTTATTTGTTAAATTATGAACTAAATAATATCAAAGCCAATTATTAAAAATCATTATTACCCTACTCATGATATGAGAATAAAGCGGAGGAAATATCTAAATACACTTAAAATGACAAAACATGTCCATTTCTATAACTGGTATATCAATAATCCAAGTAATTTAAATAATATTGCTAGCTACTGCTTTTATGATTTTGCTCCTAACTTACATAAACTGAAATAAATCATGTCAGTTTTCCTTTTATTTGTAAATGACTATATGTGTCTATGCTGCATGCTTAATTTATACTTAAATGTAAAAAAATGTGAATGATAGTCAAATTCTCAATGTAATAAGTGTTTTTTAACATTATTTCTAAATTAAATACCTTAGGTGTCATTGTCCTATAATAATGATTTGTAGGTTGCACAAAATTAAACTCAGCTAATATGGTCAATTCTGGTGATAAAAGATACTTCACAGCCTCTACCATAGATATGCATTCTTGATGCCAGTTTCCAAGATGTTCTTCAGTTTCATAGAAAGCCAACTCCCAATAACAAAAAAGATGCAACCAATGGTCCCCCTACCTCATGGGATGTATTAATCTCCCTATGATCAACTGAATATTACTAGAGCATGGCTGAAAGAAACTGCTATTGGACTCCTGATTCCAGATGACAGTGTTCATTGTAGGGTTTTAATTTATAGAACAAAGGCATACAGGAGGCTTTGGAAGTTTCAAAAGTGAACTATCAAGAAATGTGAATCCTATAGGCTAGAAAAAAAGGACCTGATGGAAAAATGGCATATTAAATAAAACATAGTATTTGAAAGAATAAAAAGATAAGTAGCCTCTGCTGTCCCTTCAACCCAGTAACCCAGAGGTTCAACACTGGGTCGTAAAATCCAAAAATCACAGCAATTTATCACATTCTCATGTCTTTTCTTCATTAAAAAAAGGCTAGAAGAGATTTGCAAGAAATATTCAAAGTGATGAAATGCAAAGACCTACAACCAAGATTGCTCTATCCAGCAAACCTATCATTTAGAATCAAAGGACAGATTAAAAAGCTTCCCGGACAAGAAAAAGGTAAAGAAGTTCATCACTTCCAAACCAGTGTTATATTAAATGTTAAAGGTTCTTCTTTAAGAAGAAAAAAGATAAAAAATATGAACAATAAAATGACAATAAATACATATCTATCAACAACAGAATCTAAAAAAAAAAAAAAACAAAATAAAAGAAAGAATCAAATAGGCAGAACAGAAACAGAATCATAGAGACAGAGAACATTTTGATGGTTGCCAGATGGGAGCAGGGTAGGGAGAATGGGCAAAAAAGGTGAACGGATTAAGAAGTACAGATTCATAGTTACAGAATAGTTGTCGGGATGTAAAGTACAGCATAAGGGAATAGAGTAGCCAATGAACATATATGCATGACCCATGGACAGGGACAAAGCTATGGAAATTGCCTGAGGGAGTTATGGGTGGGGGAGCTGGGTGGATGCAGCAAAGAGGAAAAAATTGGGACAAGTGTAATACTATAAACAATAAAATATAATTTTATAAAGTGAAGAAAGAGAAAAAAGGAAAAAAGAAGCATATATTATTACCATTTGCCTTTCCACAAGATCTATTATATGTATGCAGATATACAAGGAGACTGTCCAGAGAAGTACTGCCACTGTTGATGTAACAAGAATGGTTTGCACAACATCGATGTAACTTGGAAGGCAAGGAGAATGGACTGGAATGCACATGCAGGAACAAAGACAATTTCACTATACCAGTCAGAGGGGTTGGTAGATGTTCAGTGAGCATGTGTACTGTGTAGCCATCACATTCAAAACAACTGAGCGAGTAGAACAACGAATATGAATCAGATTTTGTGTTAAGCTTGAACATACCTATGTGGAAACTATTTGGATGATTCAGAAGGCTGCAGCTCTGGGGGACTAACTAGTGATTGGCAGCTTCATCACAACAATGCACCCATTCATATATCACATCTTGTGCACAGATTTTTGGCAAAACATCAAATCACCCAGGTGACTCAGCCCCCTACAGCCCAGATTTGGCGCCCTGTAACTTCTGGTTTTTCCCAAAACTAAAATCACCTTTAAAAGAGATTTTTCAGACCGTTGATGAGATTGAGGAAAATACAATGAGGGAGTTAATGGTGAATGGGAGAACTGCGTGGGGTCCCAAGGTGCCCTCATTGAAGGGGACTGAGGCATCATATTCCTATGTACAATGTTTCTTATTGCTTCTTCAAGAAATGTCTCTATTTTTCTTATTATATGGCTGGATACTTTCTGGACAGACCTTCAGGTATATATGCGTGTTTTACTCAGAGCTTCATTATACTCTTCACATGTATCAAATGCCTACTCCAAGAAATTACTGTCACTGCCGTTTATCTGCTAAGGAGTTAGCTGAAGCTACTGAATGCCAAATGCCTGTAGAACACAGGCAGTTTTGCAAATTTATTCATATTAAAAAGAAATCAATTTTTACATAAGTCACAAAACAGTAAACTTTCTTTAATACAGCTAGTTAGTAACTTTTAAGATTAAAAATGCAAAAGAATGATACTACAATTAATATTGGGTAACTTTATTTCCTTTGAGGTAACCATAACCATGTGTATTCAATTTATAAAACTAAATTAAAAATCAACTAAGAGAAGTTATAGCATCTCTCCTAGAATAAACAGGGAATCAAATTACCATTGGAAGCATAACAATGAGTAAATCTCTTATGAAAAAGTAACAAGTATGGGATGGAGAGACCATTAAAAACAAAATGAAACTTAGGCATAACTGCAAATGATTATGGAAGTATACAGGAATGCTTCTCAGTTTTGATACATATTACAATCTCATGACAGTCTTGTAATAAATATCAAAGAAAAGACTACACACCCAGAGAGTCACACTTACTCACTGTGGGATGGGGCCCCAACATTGATTAAAAACCTTCCAGGTGACTCTAATACACAATCATATTAGAAGATGCAAAATAGGTTAGAGATAAACTGGTTAAAAAACGAAATTAAAACACAACTTCAAATAAGCAATATGAGATTTCTGGCCAAGATGGAGGCATAGGTGGATACACTTTGCCTCCTCATACAACCAAAGGACAACTACAAATTTAAAAACAAAAAATAACCAGAACTGCCAGAAAATCATACTGTATAAAAGACTAACAACCAAGGAGTTAAAACAGAAACATTCATGCATACTAGGGCAGAGAGAATGCGTGGGAAGGTGGCAGCTGGAGGACTAGGTGAGGCAGCTGCTGCCAGTCCCACATTTGGGTGCAGATAAATTGGGAGGAACAACAGAGGAGCAAGACAGATCTCGAAACCCAGGGTTCCAACGCAGGAAAAGAAACTCTCAAAAACCTCTGGCTGTAAAAATCTGTGGGGGTTGCAGGAGCATGAAAAATCCCAGCCTCACAGGAGGGTTCATTGGAGAGACCCACAGGGTCCTAGAACATACACAAACCCACCCACTTGGGAATCAGCACCAGAAGGGCCCAATTTGCTTGTGGGTAGCAGGGGAAGTGAATACCGAGAACCCAGCAAGAGGCATTGTTCTCTCTCTGACCCCTCTCCCACATACAGCACCACAATGCAGTATCATGAGTTGCCCCACCCTGGCAAACACCCAAAGCTCTACACCTAACAATGTAAGAGGAGCGCCGAGACAAAGAAATATGGTCCAAATGAAAGAACAGAGCAAAACTCCAAAAATAGAACTAAGTGATGAACAGATAGCCAACCAATCAGATGCACAGTTTAAAGCACTGGTAATCAGGATGCTCACAATAATGGTTAAATATGGTCACAAAATAGAGGGAAAAGTGAAGGCTATGCAAAGTGAAATAAAGAAAAATAGACAGGAAACGAACAGTGAAGGGAAGGGAATCTTCAATTGGAACAGAAGGAAGAGATAAACATTCAACCAGAACAGAATGAAGAAACAAGAATTCAAAAAAATGAGGAGAAGCTTGGGAACCTCTGGACAACTTTCCAATGTTCCAACATCCGAATCATAGGGGTGCCAGAAGGAGAAGAGGAAGAGCAAGAAATTGAAAACTTATTTGAACAAGTAATGAAGGAGAACTTCCCCAGTCTGGCCAAGGAAATAGGCTTCCAGGAAATCCAGGAAGCTCCGAGAGTCCCAAGGAAGCTGGACCCAAGTAAGCATGCACCAAGGCACATCATAATTACATTACCCAAGATTAAATATAAGGAGAGAATCTTAAAAGCAGCAAGAGAAAAGGAGACAGTTACTTACAAAGGAGTTCCCGTGAGACTTATCAGCTGATTTCTCCAAAGAAACCTTGCAGGCAAGAAGGGGCTGAAAAGAAGCATTCAAAGTCATGAAAGCCAAGGGCCTACATCCAAGATTACTCTATCCAGTAAAGCTATCATTTAGAATGGAAGGGCAGATAGAGTGCTGCCCAGATAAGGTCAAGGTAAAGGAGTTCATCATCACCAAGCCCTTAATATATGAAATGTTAAAGGGACTTATCTAAGAAAAAGATCAAAACTATAAACAGTAAAATGACAACAAACTCACAACTATCAAATACTGAACCTAAAAAACAAACTAAGCAAACAACTAGAACAGGAACAGAATCACAGAAATGGGGATCACATGGAGGGTTATCAGTGAGGAAGGGGAAGAACAGGGGAAAAGGTACAGGGAATATGAAGCATAAATAGTATGTACAAAACAGACAGGGGGTGGTTCAGAATAGTATAGGACATAGAAAAGCCAAAGAACTTATATGTGCAACCCATGGACAGGAACTAAGTGGGGAGTGGAAGGCTGGTGGGAGGGGGTTGCATGGTGGAGGAGAATAAAGGGTAGAAAAAAATGAGACAACTTAATAACATAATAAATTATACTTAAAAAAACAAATAAGCAATATGAAATAAGAAGACATGTACAAAAAAATTGTTTGGTCTCTGGCTCACACCATACAATGAATTCACTTCTAGGGAGTTTTAAAAAAAGATATAGCATTAATAAATGATAGCCTAAATGCCTGTAACTATAATACTGTAGGAAGTGAAGCTTTTCTGAGAGTAACCCAAATGCAGAACATGAATTTAAAAAGAAAAGTGGCATTCTCATATGGATTAAATCAGATCAAGGAACTCATTTCACAGGAGAAATGAACCACCTGCTTGCAAAAACTCTGGGGTACTCATTAAGAGTTCATAACTCTGTATCATCCTAAATCATTAGAGCAAGTTGGACATAAAAATCTAAATATAAAAAGGAAGTTAGGAAAAATCTATAAAGAAGCTGGACTTAAATGGACAGAAGCTTTGCCCTTGACACTTATAAAGACCCATAATACTCAAAATAGGAGACATGGATTGACCCCTTTTGAAATAGTATTTAGACACCCAATGCATGCTGGCATCTCTAAACACTTCATTTTTGGATTCACTGAACATTATGGGAATTTAAATGAACAATTGGATGCTATATATAAGAACTAAGTATTTAGTATACTTAAAGCTTATAGCCAGCAGGTAAAGGGGACGTGGGTTCCACTAAGTGACAAGTCTTCCCATCCTTTTGGCTAGGAGATCAGCTGTGTATCAAGGCCTTTAGAAGAAAATGAGAGCTGTCACTTCTCTGGAAGGACTTTATGAGGTGTTATTGACCACCTACACTGACCTAAAGTAAAAGAAAAATCTTCCTGGATCCATGCAAGCCACGTCGAAACAGACCCAAGACCATAGCTCTGAAGACAACTGGGAAGGGTCCCTACAGGTGACCTTAAACTAAAGATTTCCAGCACCAATCCCCTGTCCCCAGAAGCAGATGGCACCATAATGTAGATAGCTTTTCCCAAGATCATGGGTCAAGAAACATCGTTTTCCATGATTCCCTCTTTCTTTAAAAAAAAAAGTACTACATATGTGTATGTATATTTATATACACACATATACACACACTCTTAATAAAAACTTTTTCCACATTTAAAAATGAAATAAGAAAAAAGAAAACTGATAGTTATGATCATCCTTAACTAAACAAGAGCTCATATAATGTAGGAAAAAAAAACCCACTAATGAGGAAAAAAGAATTTAAAAGACAGTAAGAAGGAATTTTTAGCCCTGGCTGACGTGGCTTAGTGGGTTGAGCACTGGACTGCAAAGCAAAGGGTTGCCAGTTCAATTCCCAGTCAAGGTAGATGCCTGGGTTGTGGGCCAGGTCCCCAGTAGGGGGTGCACAAGAGGCAACCATGCATTGATGTTTCTCACCCTCTTTCTTCCTCCATTCCCCTCTCTCTAAAAATAGATAAAATCTTAAAAAATATATATTCTACATTTAAAAGTGAAGCTCCAGAAAATATCAGTAAGGTCCTAAAATATTAAAAAAAAAAAATAAGAGGGAATTTTTTAAAATAAAATTGCATAAAAATAAAAAATATTCAATCTCTTACAGAAGTGAAAGAAATGCAAGTTGGAACAATTTTAACTTTTCCAAAAAAAATTAGAAGGTAAGTGTTCATATCCAGAACTATTACGTTTACAGAGAAACGCAGTTGCAGAAATTTTAAGTTGACATTCTTAAAAGAAATCTGGCACAAATCAGTAAATATAAACGCCTTGCAGAGATTGTCCTGGAAAGGTTATTCATATGGTTGTGTGTTAGTTATTTTACAAAAGTAAAAGTTTTACATTTGATTCTGTTAAAAACAGGACCTCTTCCATTTCATTTTCATTCCCCCTACTTCACCTTATGTCAGGTGGCATACTGGAATATTTGGGATCTGGCCAAGAAACAGCTAAATTGAGATGCATTTGAGATTAGAGATAAAGTTTTAAATATAAATAATAAAAAGGCAGCAGGGCTATTGTTCTGATGTATTAGGTGCCATGCCTTTCACAATGGCTAGCCAGACCTTACTAACCTTCATTCAGCCTTGTTCTCTGCTGCCTCCCTACTCGTGAGGAAGCTATCCCCACTCTGTTACAGTCTCCCCATACAACACAAAGATGGCAACCCCTGCGACTTTAACTGGGTAAGTGACCCCTGCCTTAGGACCCCACGATCTTGACCGTTCCTTCCCGGTGTTTGCATCTTGGTGACCCGAGGTTCCCCTTTTTGAGAACACGAGAGGCTCTGAGACTGTAGCAGACTTATCATTGGAGTATAGGGTTTGGACCGTCATCGACTCTCAACAGCTTTGTGTTTTATTAAGACTATACCCTACCCAGACTCGATGCATGTGTGTACAGTGTTTAACAGTACTGCTCAAATGTGAAACCTCTCAAGGAAGCCAGTGACATAAACAAGTAGTAGTATTCCCGTTTTATTGGTGAAAAAATTGATATCAGCGTGATTGGGAGACTTGTCCAAGGTCACACAACTGGAATTTAAAACCACGCTCTCGGCCATAGTACCTTACTCACTCTCATTACCCAAATCTTAATTCAGTTAACATTTCCACAGTGCATACTATATGTTAGGAATTATGCTGTATCCTGTGAATATAAAAATAAATAAAATCCTTATATCTATTGAAAAAAAATTAAAATACAAAAATAAAATAAAATAAAATAGCTTTAGGATTATTTAATAATCAAGTTAGTGAGGAAAAGCGAAAAAGACAAGTTTCCTAATGTGGGACATTAAATATTGACAACAAAAGTAACAAAATCCATAAGATAATACAAAAGAACACCACTGACATACCAGTTAATGAGTGTTATCAATTCAAAGAATATATTCAATATTTACTTATTTATTGTCTACACATGCTCATAAGCAAACTCACTTACAATAAACAAGCCCCTTGAAAGGCCTAAAAATACTACAGCTACATAAGAAAGGTGATCGGTTTATCCCAAATCTGGACATTAAGCCTAAAAAATCTGCATGGCATTTAGAAATAAGTTGTGACGGTAAAAGAAATTTTTAAAAAGTAAATAATAAAAAAATTAACAGAATAAAAATATTTTTTACCAACATAGAGCAAAAAATAAATTACCTTGCTATATTCTCTTTAGAAGGTATTTCAAAATTCCCATGATATGAAGTGGAGATCAATGACAGGGAGCCAAAAAAAAGTAAGAAAAAATGTTCTAAAGATGTATCATATGCACCTCTAAGTATTTAATAAAAACTAAAATAAAAATATGAAGTTAAAGTATAGTATTGATATTCTATTATCAGAACTCCATTTTGCATAATGGAGTTCTATTGTCTTAAAGTTTAAAATACTTAAAGTAGAATTTCTTGAAATATAAGTTATTAAAATGTCTTCCTCTATAGAATCAATTAAACCACTCCATATTCTCCAATCAGTAGGAACCACAAGTATTTCTGGTTATTTGAACAACACCATAAGATCATGATAATCCAACGACATATAAGTGGACATAATTTGTTTATAGAAGAAATTATTTTAAAATTGTTTATTTACCACAACTGAATTCTCATTTGCATGGCATAAATTTGCATAGCATAAATAACAACAGAAAAGACACTTCTGCATCAAAAAAAAATCTTAAAATCTATGGGTTCCAATTGTGCTGCTTCTGACTTATATGAAATTAAGCACATTTAGATAGTTCCTTACATGACCTGGAAAAGCTCCTTTCCCTTTAATATCTCTGAGAGCAAATATAAAAACACACTTTACCTGTGATTCAAGAATTTAACATGTAAAAGTTTATCTCCACTATCTTCGAGAAATATTAGTATGTACCTCAGATTAAAAGTTCAACTATATTTAATAAAACATTATTTGGTTTAAGCCATATTTAACATCTGAAAAGACATTTAAACTTACATGTATTATTTGCAAGCAGTATTAAAATCCATTTAACATTAGATTAATTCTCAGAAAATATGTAACAGACACATCATTAATATTATCAAGTAAGTGCTACTTGAAAGGTTATGATTTTGTTAAAATTAATTATTTAAATCTGTTATTTTTATCCTTAATCATAAGTTCAAACAACAAACACTTAGGCAAATGAATATCCATATAAAATAATCAATGCTACTTTTACATGGTTTATAATCCATAAATCATTTTGAATTGATGCTGCCCAAAATAATATTTACAGCTAGACTATCAGGTAAAAACATGCTAATTATTTTCAAAAGGAAGGTTGAACTGATTCTAACAATTGAAAATAAATTATATTCAATTTTATTGTTCACCTAAATGAGCTGACTAAAACAAAAGAGAAACCTTCTGTGTATGTGTTTGTGTTTGTGTTTGTGTACGTGCAGAGCAAGAACAATAGGGAGATCAGAAAAGACTACTCTGATGAGGACAGAGCAAAACAAATACACGGTCACTGACAGTATTGTGTTGAAACAGACAAAAATAAGAACACTATACAAACCACAACAATAATCTAACATGCCCAGTTCGAAATAATATGAGTAACTTTTATCAATTACAGCTTTAGCCCACTATATGCCGTTTGCCCTACAGATAAAATTAAGATAACAGATCATACAATTGCCTCCAATTTCTACCAGCATCCAATCCAAACCAAAACCATTCTTTCATTTAACCTACCCACTAATCCCTAACCAAGCCCAAATCTAATAGCAAGCCCCTCTCAGTATATATAGTTCCTCGTGAGGTGCTGTTTCCTCTGTTCTAAAGGGGCAAAAATATTCTACTTTACAGTATTTGACAAGTGTGTTCCTGGTGGTTTGGTTAGAGGGCATCTATAGAAAGTATATTCAAGTTAATTTTTTTATTCAAAAGTAACTCGTATGTTTTAGATGGAAAAAAAAATCAGAATTTTCACAATGAGTGCCAAAATCCTTTAATAGTTTTCATATAGTATTTGATTGTTCCCAATTTAGGTTTAAAAAAAGAACAAAAAAGGACATGAGCCAAACTCTAAAGAGTCACCAAAAGACACATTGCATATCTATTGAATCATGATTTCAAACTATTAAAAACATTGCTATTCCATAACTGATGTTCATGAAATCCTGAAAATGAAAATCAATTTACAGATGTGGATTTAACACACTAGCTTCCAGGCACATAACAGGTTTAACTCTAACTGCAATATTAACTCCTTTCTGGAACTGTCTAGGACTCCTGAATCTGGCATAAATTCAAATGTAAGGATGTTCAATCAATTAATAATAAATTCAGAACCTAGACCCAATTCAACAGCACCCTCTACTTGCAAATAATTTAATTTCATTTGAATATTTCTTAAACAGCATAATTCAACAAAGCAATCTAAAACTGTGCAATTTTAGCTGGTATGTAAATTTAAACGAACTGGAAAGAATACACCATAACATTTTACACTTCAGCTCAGAATGACTGTAAGATTAACAAGAATCCAGGAAAAAATCAGGTCTGAACTCTACTCTCCCGGCAGCAAAGCACAGCTTAGTGGAGATCAAACTTTAGCAACATGAGAAACACCTTGCGGAGTTTATAAGCAGCACAGATTTTTCTTAGATATTCTCAAGATTCTGGTTCAGTGAGTCCTGAAATGAGGCCCTGAAATTTATATTGTTAACAACTATTGTGTTAGTCTAAAAATCTGTTTAGTTTCTTCCATAAAATGAGACACGTTTTTCATTTTCACCAATAACTTTGTTGATTTGGGTATTTTAAGTCAGCTAGCTCCCACGTGGTTTAACGTTGATTGTTCTCAACATCTCGATTTGATCACTATCAACTTCAACTGGTCTCCAACCAAGGACCATTGTCTAGCAAGGAATCTCCAGCATGAATCTTCACAAACCACTTTTGACACGTTTGATCACAGCACCTTTTCCATACCCTGCACAAATGTTTTTCTGCATTACAGGTCTGTATTTACCTTTCTTGAAATAATTAAACATAGTATGCCAAAAATGTTGCTTATTTTCCTCCGTCTTCAATATTAAAATGGCTACACCAAAATTCACCAGCTTTTAATGCATAGCTGATAGGACAGCTGTAACAACACAATCTAACAAAATTGTTTCGAATGAAGTTAAAGACAACTAAGTACTACTAGAGCCATCTTACAGATAAAAACAAACTCTTTGGCCAACCCAGTATTTCAGCTGGTTCTGCCACAGAAGCCACACTTGTGCACAGTGTGCTAAATGCCCTTTGGCAGCAGACCAAAGTATGTCCACTGGGGTAGGTCATTATTTGTGCAATTTCTTAATGTGCCCTCTGTTTTGTCAAAGAAGAAACACAAAATTTTTTAAAGTTCTGAATAATGATAACTACAAAATGTTTACAATTTACTCAAGAAAACTAATTGACTTCTCCTAATACTTATGCTCTAAAAATGTCTATAACTTTATTCTGGTTAAGAGATATCATGTTCAATCGTTTCAAATTTGGACAATACAGATAAGCACAAAATTAAATATATCCTTAAATCCTGTCACAGAGGTTAACCACTACTTAGCATTTCTTTAACCATTCTGAATATTTTATTTTTTTATTGTTCAAATACATTTGTCTCCATTTTCCTGCCACCACTTTTCCTTGCACCACTCGCCCCCACCTCCCTCCCTCAATCCTTCTCCACTTTGGCTTTCTCCATGGGTCCTTTATACGTGTTCCTTGGTTTGACCTGTCCCCTCCTTTTCTCCATTACCCCCTACTCTCCTTCCCTCTCATTACTGTCAGTTTGTTTTTTCTTTCAATGTTGCTGGTTATATTTTTCTTGCTTGTTTGTTTTGTTGATTAGGTTCCACTAATAGGTGAGATCATATGGTATTTGTTTTTCACCCACTGGCTTATTTCACTCATCATAATGCTCTCCAGTTCCACCCATACAGTCGTGAAGAGTAGTAGCTTGCTTGCTTTCTTTCTGCTCCGTAGTATTCCATTGTGTAAATGTTCCATAGTTTTCTGATCCACTCATTTATTCACGAGCACTTAGGTTGCTTCCAGCACTTGGCTATTGTAAATTGTGCTGCTATAAACATTTGGGTGCATAAGTCCTTCTGAATTGGTGTTTTGGGATTCTTAGGGTATAATCCCAGCAGTGGAATTGCTGGGTCAAAAGGGAGTTCCATTTTTAGCTTTCTGAGGCAATTCCAAACTGTTTTCCACAGTGGCTGCACCAGTCTGCATTCCCATAAGCAGTGTACTAGTGCTCCTTTTTCCGCACAACCTCACCAGCACTTATTGTTTGTTGATTTGTTTATGATGGCCATTCTGACCAATGTGAATTGGTATCTCCTTGTGGTTTTAGTTTGCATCCCTCTGATGGCTAGTGATGATGAGCATCCTTTCATGTTTCTGGGCCCTGTTTATGTCCTCCTGGAGAAGTGTCTTCAAGTTCTTTGCCCATTTTTTAATTAGATTGTCTGCCCGGAATGGAGTCATGTGAGTTCTTTATATATTTTGGAGATCAAACCCTTGTCCAAGGTACCATTGGCAAATATATTTTCCCATATAACTGGTTCCCTTTTCATCTTGCTGATGTTTTCTTTAGCCCTGCAGAAGCTTCTTACTTTAATGAAGTCCTATTTGTTTATTCTTTCCTTTATGTTCCTTGCTCTGGGGGGCATATCGGTGAAAATATTACCGTGTGGAATATCTGAAAGTTCCCTGCCTATGTTCTGCTCTGGACTTTTCTGGTGCCAAGACTTACACTGAAGTCTTTCCTCTATTTCAAGTTTATTTTTGTGTATGGTGTAAGTTGGTGGTTGAATTTCATTTTTTTACATGTAGCTGTCCAGGTCTCCCAACACCATTTGTTGAAGAGGTTATTTTTACTCCATTTTATGCTTCTGCCCCCTTTGTTGAATATTAATTGACCATAGAGACATAGGTTTATTTCTGGGCTCTCTATTCTGTTCCATTGATCTATGTGTCTGTTCCTATGCCAATACCAGACTGTTTTGCCTACAGGGGCCTTGTAATATAGTTTGATGTCAGGTATTGTGATCCCTCCTGCTTTGTTCTTCTTCATCAAAATTGCTGTGGCTATTTGGGGTCATTTATGGTTCCATATAAATTTTTGAAATGTTCTATATCTGTGAAATATGTCATTGGTATTTTATTAGAGATTGCATTGAATCTATAAATTGTTTTAGGCAGTATGGACATTTTGATGATGTTAACTCTTCCAATCCATGAACACAGTATATGCTTCCATTTATTTGTGTCTTCCTTAATTTCTTTCTTCAGTATTGTGTAGTTTTCTGAGTACAGGTCCTTTACCTCCTTGGATAAGCTTATTCCTAGGTACTTTATTTTTCTTGTTGCTATAGCACATGGGATTTTTTTTTTCCTGATTTCTGATTCTGGTATTTCATTGTCAGTGTACAAAAATGCCTTTGATTTCTGAATACTGACTTTGTATCCCGCTATTTTGCCAAATTCACTTATTAGGTCGAGTAGTTTTTTGGTGGAGTCTATGGGGTTTTCTATGTACACTATCATGGCATCTGCAAACAATGACAGTTTTACTTTCTCCTTTCCAATTTGGGTGCCTTTTATTTCTTTTTCTTGTCTGATCGCTGTGGTTAGGACTTCCAATACTATGTTGAATAGAAGTGGTGAAAGAGGACAGCCTTGTCTTGTTCCCAGTCTTAGTGGGAAAGATTTAGTTTTTGCCCATTGAGTATGATGTTGGCTGTGGGTTTTTCATGTATGGCCTTTATTATGTTGAGGTATGCCCCCTTTGTTCCCACTTTGTGGAGTGTTTTATCATAAATGGATGCTGTACCTTATCAAATGCTTTTTCCGCCATCTATTGACACGATTGTGTGATTTTTGTCTTTCTTTTTGTTTATGTGTTATATTATGTTTATTAATTTGTGACTATTGAACCATCTTTGCATCCCTGGGATGAATCCCTCTTGATCATGGTGGATGATCTTTTTAATGTATTGCTGGATATGGTTTGCCAATATTTTGTTGAGGATTTTAGCATCTATATTCATCCCCACTACTTGGCATATTTTAACATATTTTAACATATTTTTAACATATTTTTGTTTCTGTGCTTCTATGTTTCCACCTTAAATTTTGACTTATTATAGAAAACATCAGAATAAAATTGTCAAAAGAAAGGTAGATGGCCACTAGATGATCACCTTAATTTACAAAAGTACACAATGTTACCACTAACAAAATCCATAGGCTTAAAATAAGAAAAATTGGCAATTAGTTAACAAACCTTAATGAAAGAAGTATTATAACTGAGAACAAGGACACATGACACAGTTTATGCTAAGCTTGTGTCTTTCTGGTACCAGAACAGTAACGGCAGAAGTGACATACTATGAAGTTCAAGACACATAAAATATAAGTGGACATTGCTTTATCTAAGAGAAGTAATGATAACATTAAGTACCTAACCACAGATTACCAAAGTTTTATTAGCTACTAGATTTGCAGGTAATTATAGAGAAGAAAAATAAAGCTCTGATGACTAGAAACAAAAAATAGATACGGCTAAACAGACATAATTTTTTAAAAAGAAAAGGAGAAAAGGAACCAAATATAGGAAAGGAAGCCAAATAAATTAGATGGAT
Organism: Pteronotus mesoamericanus; assembly: GCF_021234165.1. Lineage (NCBI taxonomy): Eukaryota > Metazoa > Chordata > Mammalia > Chiroptera > Mormoopidae > Pteronotus > Pteronotus mesoamericanus. The sequence goes on along the minus strand of NW_026555245.1, from coordinate 22,802,982 downwards.
CGAGATAAACCAATTTCATCTTAAGAATTACTCTACTATTTCCCGATACTCTTAGGTGATTACATTTTCCTCCAAACACAATATGGTCAAACCTATCCTAAAGAAGATGAAAGCATATATATTCAAAATAACAGCTCTTCCAATTGATATCCACAATCCCTTTAAAAAGGACTCCTTGTCACCTGGACTCTGAGCTGTAAAGGAGCAGGGTTCATGCAGGTTCAGAGCTGCACTGTGCTGCCCTGCCAAGCTCATGCCAAGTTCATTTCAGCAAAGAGAGCAAAGGAAGAGTTCAGTGTTGGAGTCAGGAAGGCAAATCCACTAACAGCAGTGAAGCAAAGAGAATCAGCTTCTGTGTATAAACACAAATATTCAACTTTACAGCCTATGATGTAGATGGTTCTTTCACAATGAGTCCTCCTTCCAGAATTCTAAGGAAAAATAATGAGTATATTGAAAATTTTCATTACTACTTAATTTCCTTGGAATATGGAAAGAGGAGCTTCATTAACTAGGTATCTTTTCAACACAGGTGCTCAGTAGAGGCTTTTTTAGTTTAACCCTAATTGATTACTATCACATGCCCCAAACATAGACAATTTTCCATCTAATTTTCAAAGAACTAGATTAAAATAACACAGTCCAAATAATATATTTAACTGTCTAGTTGATTGAAGGAGCACTGAAATTGGAAGGAGTGGTAAGCAAACTCAGCCACAGAACCATGCCAATCATGTGAATGAATGCAGTGGGCCAAGTGTCCCCAAAGTAACTGGATGGGCAAGGTGGCAGTACAGCCAAAGAACCTCTGTGCCTTACGGGTGAAAGGCAGGCTAAGAAGTAGGGAAAGCAGGAAACAGTTTGCATGGTCTGAAGAAGTAAGCCTCTGAAAGATTCCAGCCCAATGTTGCCCAGGAGAGAATATTGGGGCAGTGATTTCAAACTGTCCCAGTTTTCAATAGAACCTGTTAACTCCAGAGTTTTATGTGAAATCTCCTGATATTTAAACATTGGCAATTAATGTAATTCAACCATTTCTACAACACTAAGCCATCCACCACTGTGTGTTCAATAGGCTCAACTTGTAGTCTGGTTGTGGCCTGCAGACTGTTAGGTAGAGATTCCTGAAATTCCAGGTAAATCTACTATACTTACAGGTTGAGAATGACCATGACAAGGAGGGAAGAGCCATTTCTTGCTCTGTTGCCATGAGGACAGCATGAGGATATTGAAACACAACTGATAAAATTCATGTCAGTTCCACTCTGACCTGTGTATCTCAGCTGGTTGGAACATCATGCCGTAGACCAAAAGATCATGGGTTCTATTCCTAGTCAAGGTACATATCTGCATAGAGGGTTCAATCCCCCCTTGGTGCGTATACAAGAAGGCAACCGTTTCTCTCTCACATCAATGTTAATCTCTCTCTCCCTTCCCCTCTCTTTAAAAGCAATGAAAAAAATGTCCTTGGATGAGGATTAAACAAAAAACAAACTAACAAAGGAAGTCAATTCCATTTCTCCCTTGCTTCCTTCTCTTGGCTACAAGCACGTTCTTCTCTTCTGATAAAATGCAAAGGGAAACAGAGTGAGATTATTGGTTCATGAAATATAATATAGTTTTTTGAGTTTTTATGTTTCATTGTTCCATGAATATGTCCCATTAATAAACTCATAATGAATTTGTTTTGTATAATTTGAGCTATTGTATATTTGCTTCTAAAAAATAAGTGTTCTAGGAACAGAATAAATCTTTAAACATAATATTAATCCATAGGAAGCAGAGAAAAACTATTCTGGAAAGCAGCATAGACAGTCTTACAAACAGAAGCAAAGGCAAAATTATCACAAAACACAAAAACCAATTTCAAATAGCAAAACTGCAAATGGAATAAATAAAATGCATACAGTATCCCATGCTAAACCTAAACAGGAAAATTTTACACATCTTGTTTAAAACAAAAAGAGTAAAGATCTTTCTCTAGGGATCTGTTCATGGAGCAGGAAATTATACCCAACCCATATTTTAGGACAAAATTCACAAAAATATAGTAACTTCAGTCTTCATCAAAAACTAGTCCCATCTAAAATAGAAATGAATATATTTCCTTGGCTGTCTAAGGCACCATTCATCAGAGAAAAGAAGTAAAATCAATATTCACATTTTCACTAGATTAATTCTTTTTATCAACTCTTACGAGTTACTGAGCATTGTTCCTCAGCAAAGAACAGAAAAGCACTTTCATCCTCACTATACTAAGAGAGTTTATAATTAAACTAACTGAATATGGAAAAAATATTAATGAGATTAAACTTTTAAGTCACGTACTGAGCAGCAAAAATATACAAGGTAGCATCTAATTTCTGTGAGGAGAGAACAAGTGCTATCTGAGGAGAGAAACCTAGGAGCCCACTTCTAATAAAAGTGTACAGAACAGCTCTAGAGCCAAAGGCCATGTAGACGCTGGGCCTAGACGTGCTTGTGGACTGACAGTAAGAAGCCACAAAGGTAAAGATCAAGGGAACTAAGTGGGAAAAGACAATGAAGACAGGTGACTCAGTCTGGAAAGGGAGGCACCCTCTCCTCTCAGGCATGAGGAATCAGTTTGAATTGGATGAATATTTTAATGCTTCAAAATCAAGTAAAAGAATAATTATTATATAAAGCTCACCCAATGAAGACAGCCAAAGAGAAACTAAAATGATAACAAAAGTAATCAATTTCTGGGGAAGGAAAGTGGTACAATTACACATAGGATAGTTACGACTATAAAAGATGAATACTTGGTTCAAATATGCTAGTGAAATATATAATAGTAAACTTAAATATTTAAATGTTGGCTATGCTTTTTTCCCATTATTCCAATATACTTAGGAGAATTTAGAGCTGAAATGACTTTAAAGAATGTTTCTGCCTTGTGGGTGATTTTAAGTCTTTCAAATTCAAGCATTTGTTTGCATTAGTGTAAGCCAGCAATTTTCAACCTTTTTCACCTCATGGCACACATAACCTAATTATTAAAATTCTGTGGTACACTACAAATATATTTTTTGGCAATCTGACAAAAAAAAGATGATTTTGATTCATTCACATTGAACATCTATTATTGTGCTGGCTGTTGTCATTTTTTTTTATTTGACAATAGAAGGGAAAAGAGGTCAGTGCCCCTGAGTAAACAGTCAGGTATTGCATGTTTTAAAAATACTTGCAGCACACTGCTGTGCCTACGATAACACACGCTAAAAATCACTGGTTGAAGCCACTAGCATTTAGGTCCCATTTTTTGTGGGAGGTGAAACTGAAAACTGTCACAATCCCCACAAAGACTTTTAAAAGTTTCACACACCTTGCTCTCCTCCAGAGTAGTGACAATAATGGGTACTAATTGTTCTCATTTTGAAGCTCAAATGATATTTGGGTTGAGAATTGTTATCTATGAATTTAGAGCACATGTGGCAGGAACAAGAAATGTGGTTCTGCTCCACAGGATAAAGCCTGAATCTGTCAATTATTTCCTCTGCTGATATTTATATAGAGACAGGAGATGATGGGAGTCACTTGTTGACCATCATACGATAATATTCAAGTGTATTGTTACAAATATGATTAACTTTTTAAACATAAGAAACACTCATTCATTAAGCTGATGCCCATGCATCAATTTAAACATACCCATTTTATAGTTCTAAGAAACTATAAATCAGTGTAATAAGGTTTAAATAAATTTAACATCAATACCCTCAACTGAATGTTTGCAATCAAACTGTAACATCACTAAATTTGAGATAAGAATAAAATAAACTAATGGTAGAACTGAAAAATATAACACAATCTACTTTGAGTAACAGGTTTATTCATTTCCATTAAATGAAACATGAGTAAGTTATCCTCAGTGGCAAAGCTACCATTTTATTATTGGTATATCTGGAAAACACATGCTTATGTGAGAAAAACAATTTTGACCATCTTTCCTCTTTTCTCAGATTCTCCCTCTTCTAAAATTTATAAAACCACAAATTCCATAGAAGGAAAAACCATTTGAAATTATACAATAGAAGACTGACAAATAAACAGACCTCTGAACCACACACAGCTCTTCAAAAGGCTCTGCAATACTGTAATGATTTGAAATCTTGTGCTTTCCCAAGGGAAGGCTATAAAATCAGGGAAACTGAAGACAGTGCCAGCTGCAAAACCAAACAGATGGCTTAGCTGACTAAGAAGCCAGCTGAGTTTTGGAAAACTGTTTTCATTTAACGTATCCTCCAAAATCAGTTTTATGTGGTTGGTTTCAATTTTCCCTGTCTTTGACACTGTTAAGCTACCTTTTCAGCCTTTGGACAGAAGGAGCAAAGAAAACATTAATTTCCTTTAAAACAGAACAAAAGAATTATTGTTTCTTTTTTTCCTCCTGAAAAACTTTTAGACCTGAAAAAGTTTTACTCATTTAGTAAAATCATCACATTCCTTACCTAGCTGGAATATTCTCTAAAGGACTACAAGCAACCCTCATGAAAAAGTGTATTAGGTCATGGGAGTGAGGAAACAAAACAAATGTATTTATTAAATATATACTATATATTAAATATATAAGTATGATATATATTCAATTTAAGTGATATGTCTATATAATGAATGATACATACATACATGCATACATATATATCATTCATGCAAACATGAATACTTTTGGCTTAAGGAAGGAAGTGGAGATCTGGAGAACATCTTGTGTATGTAATTAGAATAAATTATTCTGCTCTCTCCTGTTTAGATGAGATATGCCCACCAATCTGTAAAATTGTTGAAAGCAATTCACTAATATGATAAATTTAAAAATTCACACTGCAACACAGAAGGGAAAGGAGGAAAGGGTTCCAGGACTCAGGAGATACCACTCTTCTATAGCTGGTTTGGTAAATAGGATTCTCAACAAAGGCACAAGAGGTAAGAACTGCTTGTTCTGCTGTATACAGCTTTACAAACAAGATTGCTTTTAGTCACAAGAATACCGTACTATGTTACAAATAAGATTTAATATTTGCCACTATGCCCAAACAAAACCTAACTGCAGAGTCACCCTGCAAGGTACAAATGCCTTCCTTTAGGGGTACACTGCTATATACACACATAGGAGAATCTGATAACGCTCCTTCAACTATCTACCTTTCCACTAACCAACTGGCCATCTATTTTTTAAATCTGATTTGCATTTTTTGTTTTCAGAGTATCAAACTTCAACTCTCAAACTCAATTTTGCAAGAAAAACAAGGAGAGGAAATAAGGAAGGCGAAATATAGATTACCAGTTCTAACACGGTCATAAAACTACACATCCTGATGATTCTTTTTGCTGTTTTGAGGGAATCTTTCCTCCTCCTCACCTCCCATAACAGTCTCAGAGTCTTCTAGTTCTCCTCCATGACAGCAGTAAAGTCTGAACTCCCACTTTGAGATTCAAAACAACACACACACACACACACACACACACACACCCCCCCACCCCCACCCCGATATTCAGTTGGTAATATAGACTTCTAAGCCAAGCAAATATATTTTTAACACTATAAACACAAGATCAAGGTTACAGTCTTCCACTTAAAACCTATTTATTAACCGATCAATGTTTAAATCTTAAACAGACATGGAGTTTACAGTGTGAGCTACAAAGATTATTTCCCTAAGATATTCTGAAATATGAGGCTACCAAGAGTCTTACAAATGCTGCTACTTTTGCAGGAATAACTTTCATTTTTTATGATGATAATAATGATAATGATTCTAAACCTGGAGCGCTATATAGCTTTTAAAGCCTAGAATGCTCTATAATTAAGAAACCATTAAGTCTTGTAAATACAATAAACAAGAGAACTATCAATAAACTTTTAAATCCATTTTCCATTGACTGCAATTTTGTTCAAATTTTAAGATATTATTTTAAGATTTAGGAAGAGTATTTTTTAATTTTTTATTATTAAATCATATTTATTCTACTACAGTTGTCTCAATATTTACTCCTTTGCCCATCTCCATCCCTCCCACCACCACCCCCCGGCTCCCAGTCAATTCCCACTCTGTTGTCCATGTCCATGGGTCATTCATACATGTTCTTTGTCTAGTCCCTTCTCCTTCTTTCCACCATTGTCCTCTTTCCCCATCCCCTCTGGTCGCTTTCAGTCTGCTCCATGGTTTTTGCCTGTGGTTTATTTTGTTCATTAGTTTACTTTGTTGAGTAGATTCCACTTACAGGTGAGATCATATGGAAATTTGTCTTTCACTTAACTGGCCTATTTCACTTAGCACAGCATTCTCTGGTTCCATCCATGTTGTCTTTCTTTTTTAAATACAGGTTGGTTTTTTAATGTCAAAATCCATTATGAAATATTTAAAAATTTAAATCCATTATAAAGTCTCAGCAATTAAAATGTGACACCAGCACAGAAATAATCAAGTATATCAATGAAATATAATGAGCATTCTAGAAACAAATGTATATATCTAACAATGTAATATGACTAAATTGATATTTCAAATCAATGGGGAAAATAAAGCTTATTCAACATATAAGGTGCATGGAACACTACGACTTGAAATAAAACAAATACAGAGCTCCATTTCACACATTATACAAAAAATATTCAGGTGAGTTAAAAATCAATATGTAAAATCTAAGGAGTTTTAGGAGAAAATACAAAATATTATTTTTCTTACCCTGAAGTAACATATTCAAACCCAGAAGCTATAAAGTAAAATATTGACAATATGCCTGTATTAAGCATTTAAGCCTATAGAGTAATATACATATAAAAAAATTAAAGGACAAGTAATAGAACAGAAAAGTATTTGCAACACATCTAAAAAGGGGTTACGAGTTTTCTGGAGATTTTTTTAGGGCAAAAATTCTACAAACCCTTAATCAAAAAATGGATAAAGAATACCAAAAAGCTTTAAAAAGTCATTTAAAGCTTTTTAAAAATAATAGAAATAGGCAAGAAATATACAAAAACAAATTTAGTTTCTGCAAATATTAAATTAACAATTTAAATAGCACATCATTGTCACAATCAGATTAATACATATTAAAAATACTGGTAATATCAAGTATTGGTGAGTGTGAAAGGAACTGGGTATTCATAGACTCTTTTTATTCATGTTCTTAAAGCAATTCCTTTAGCATATCTTGCAATACTGGTTTGGTGGAGGTGTATTCTTTCAGCCTTCTTTTGTCTGGGAAACCCTTATTTCGCCTTCCATCTTAATTGAGACTCTTGCTGGGTAGAGCAGTCTTGGTTGCAGGCCTTTGCTTTTCATGACTTGGACTATTATTTGCCATTCCTTTCTGGTTTGTATAGTTTCTGATAAGAAGTCAGTTGCTAGCAGTATCAGGGCACCCTTCTATATTACTACCTCTTTTTCCCTTGCCTCCTTTAGGATTCCGTTTGTTTTTTATACTTGTCATTTTAATGATGATGTGTCTTGGAGTGGGACTCACTGGGTTCTACTTGAATGGGACCCTCTGTGCTTCCTAGACTTGAGTGACTTTTTCTCTCCTCCAATTAGGGAAGTTTTCCATCTTTATTTTTTCAAGCAGGTTTTCTATCCCTTGCTCCTCCTTTTCTTCTACTTCTGGTATCCCCATTATACAGATATTATTACATTTCAGGTGGTCCTGCATTTCCCTAAACATCTCTTTATTCTTTTAAGGTCGTTTTTCTTTTTTCTTTTTTCTTTTCTTTTCTTTTTTTTTTTTTTTTTGCTTTTTCTGGCAGGTTTTTTCTACTTTATCCTCAAGGTCACTGATTTGATCCTCGGCTTCATCTGGCCTGCTTTTGATTCCTTCTGTTGTGTTCAATTCAGAAACGGTATTCTTCATTTCCTTTTGTCTCTTACTTATAGTTTCTATGTCCTTTTTTCATGCTGATATAGTTTGCAGTAAGTTCCTTGTAGTTTCCCTGCAATTTTTGGTAATTCTCTCTGAGCTCACTAAGCTCATTCAGCTTCCTTAGAACCATTGTTTTGAACTCAGTATCTGATAGTTTACTTGCCTCTATTTCATTTAGTTCTCTTTCTGGGGATTCCTCCTTTCCCTTCGACTGTGGGGTGTTTCTCTGTCTTCCCATTATTTGTGAGACTCTTCTTTTTTTGTTTCTACTTCTTAAATTGATCTGTCTTGATTTCCTGATTTTGTGGTGTGAACTTCTATGGTAGGAGACTGCTGCTTTTTCTTTCTGGATCTGGTTCTGATGATGTCAGATGTTGACCTTGTCTGATCTTAGTCTGTTCGAGACTTCCAGGAGTCTACTGTCTGTGGAGGTCTCCTTCAGCTGTTAATCTAGTCACTCTGCACTCAGCAGGCTGGCTTAGACACCACAGGGCATGGCAGAGACCCTCCTGGGGGCAGGGTTACTGGGTCCTCTGATACTGCTACCTCTTAGGGGAGCGATCTGCCTGAGCCAGATGATTGCTGCCATATGGGAAATGAGTCAGCATGAGGATCCTGCTGGCTACTCTCTCAGCTCTCTCCTCAAAGCCTCCATTTCCAGTCTCTCCTCAAGTGTTTCTAGACCACTCTGCGCCCCCTTATCCAGGGATCTAGTATCTGTGGCTGTCACTCTGTACTCAGCAGTCAGGCTTTAGCACCACCGGGCCAGGGTTGAGTCCCTCCTGTGGTTGGGACTGTTGTGTCCTTTCACACTGCTGCCGCTCAGGGGAGTGGTCTGCCTGAGTAAGACGGCTGCTGTCATATGAGGAATGAGTCAGTACTAGAATCCTGCTGGCTACTCTCTCAACTCTCTCCCCAAGTCTCTCCCAGTCTCTCCTCCCAGAGTCTCCTCAGGCCTCTTCAGCCCACTCTGCCCTGCCTGTGCCGGAGACCAGAGTAAGTGGCTGCAAATAAAAATTTATGCATTGTCTCCAGCCACCTGTGTCTGGCAGAGGGCAATCCTGCCGCTTTTCACAGCTGGTTGTTGTTACATATGTATTTTTTGGGAAATGGTACTGTAGGCTGGAGATCTCCACTTATGGTTTAAACCCCTCTCTTATCAGCGGGACACAACTGGCCATTTCAAATATCCTTCTTGTGCTGCCGCCCGTGGGTACCCTGCCTGCCTTCTCGAGTGTCCACTAACTCCTTACCAGTTAGATTGTGCTAAAGCTGATTTTTCTGTCTCTCCAAGGTTATAAGGCTCCTCTCTTGCTATTGTTCAGTTGTTTGTTCCAGGTGATTTCTCCACAATTTAGCTGTAATTCCAGATTGGTCCTGGGAGGAGGTCAGTGTGACTTCTACTCATTCCTCCCCCATCTTGATTTTCACCTCCCATTGACTATGATATTAAATTAGTTGTAGTTTTTTGTTATTTTTATTTCTCTGATACAAATGGCTATGATCACACAGCCTACATTGTGATACAGCCAAAGATTTGTTATTTATGGGAATCTATGTCTAGATACCTACCTGAAACCAGGTCAATAATAATAGACACATTGAGTCATCATTTCCTTAGTACTAAGTGCTGGACACTGTGCTGAAGTTCTTCCATAACGTACCTCTCACAAATAACTCCATGAGGTAGGAATTATTATTTCAGATAAGGAAACTAAAGCACAGACAAAGTAAGTACTTTGAATAAAGGCACACAGTTATTACATGGAAGAAAAATGGGAGTTAAAGGCAGATCCTTGTTACTCCAAAGCCTTTGCTGGTAACCACTACACTCTACTTCCTAAAATGCTGTTTCCCCATGTAGCCTTTCTACAGACTAGATCCCAGAGAATGGACACTCCCATTATCTAAACAATTAACGCAAAGGTCATTCTCATTCACCAGAAGGCTAGAGTACCCAACATAAACTAGTTAACTACAGCACCAGAAGCAAAACAAAAACGACTTGAAAATTGGCTAAATGAGTTCAGCCGGGAAAACTCCTTCACTTTATCTTAACATTGTATCACCTAATTTATGGACTATGTAAGGAAAAGATGACTTCATTGAAATTAAAAAGAAAATATGAAATAGTCAATGCAAATGTCTTTTTCTCATGCCCAGTTATCTATGGATAAATGTATCTATGCACTAGCTTTGCTTAGCAATTGAGTCCATGTAAAGTAATACCGCCTATATACATATGTACATACCCACAAATCTCCAATTTGTATAGCATATGTAGTTTTAAAACTAGATATGAAGTTACATAACTATGTGGGAGAAAATCTTTCTAACTTAAGTAAAGACACCAATTTAGCAAGTAATGGAGTTTAAAAAGAAAATACAAACATCTGGATATCTTGAAATCACAAGGTATCTTTTTTTAATGTTGTTAGTGTAGGGGTTTGTTTCCCCTCTAAGATTTGAATAAACTCCATGTGTTGGAGCTGCCTTCTGGCTCTAAGTAATTCTAGTTTCCATCTGACAGCCAAAATAAATTATTTTTTTAAATCCAAACAAAATGTTAAATCTTAAATATAAGTATACTTGTCCACCAATGTAATTTAATAGGTTTTATTAACCAGAAAGCTTTCATTTTAAAATTGCTACTGTTTACTATTTATTCATCTACTTTTCACAATGTCTTTTAAAAAATTCAAGCCTTAAGTCTGGAATATATGTTCCTTGTTGGTAGGAATCAGGACTTTTCTTTCCTATCCAGCAGGTAATTCCCTGCATGTACTTAATGCTCTTTAGTGACAACAGAAATACAAAAACAAAAACTACAAAGAGATATAGTAAAGAAGTATATTTAATGGCCATTTTATAATCTCATTTTAAGCCATACTTCCTAATAAAAATGAAGTCCTGGATGATTTTCATAATAAAAACCACTGGTTATTAAAATTAGAAAAGTGGGAGACTTCCAGCCACAATGGAGGCATAGAAAGATACACTTTGCCACCTCAAACAACCAAAAGAAGGACAAAAAAAATTTGAAAACAAAAAATAACCAGAACTGCCCGAAACTCTAACTGTATGGAAGTCTGACATCCAAGGAGTTAAAAAGAAATATTCAACCAGACCGGTAGGAGGGGAGGAGATGGGCAGCCAGGGTGGAGAGAACGCACAGCAAGGAGGCGGCTGAAGGACAGGCAAGGTGGCGGCTGGCGGACCAGGCAGTCCCACATTTGCATGTGGATAAACTGGGAGGAACAACTGGGAAGCGAGACAGACTACACAGTCCAGGGTTCCAGTATTAGAAAAGCAAACCTCAAAACCTCTAGCTGTAAAACCCTGTGTGGGTTGCAGCAGTGGGAGAAACTCCCAGCCTCACAGTAGAGTTTGTAGGAGAGACACATAAGGTTCTAGAACATACACAAACCCACCCAACTGGGAATCAGCACCTGAAAGGTCAATTTGTTTGTGGGTGGTGCAGGAAGTGACTGAAAGCCGGATGAGAGCTGAGAAAGCACCATTATTCCCTCTCTGACCCATCCCCCACATACAGCATCACAAGGCAGTGACCTGAGTTGCCCTGCCCTGTCTACGGCTCCACCCCTTCCAACATAACAGGTGCTGAGACAAAGAAATATGGCCCAAATGAAAGAACAGATCAAAGCTCCAAAAGTAGAACTAAGCGATGAACAGATAGCCAACCTATCAGATGCACAGGTCAAAGCAGTGGTAATAAGGATGCTCACAGAAATGGTTGCATATGGTCACAAAAAGGAGGAAAAAGTGAAAGCTATGCAAAGTGAAATTAAGAAAAAAATACAGCAAACCAACAGTGAAGGGAAGGAAACTGGGACTCAGATCAACAATTTGGAGCAGAAGAAAGAGATAAACATTCAACCAGAACAGAATGAAGAAACTGGAATCCAAAAAATAGTGAGGAGAGGCTTAGGACCCTCCTGGATAACTTTAAACGTTCTGACACCCGAATCATAGGGGTGCCAGAAGGAGAAGAGGAAGAGCAAGAAATTGAAAACTTATTTGAAAAAATAATGAAGGAGAACTTCCCCAGTCCGGCCAAGGAAATAGACTTCCAGGAGATCCAGGAAGCTCCGAGAGTCCCAAAGAAGTTGAACCCAAGGAAGCATGCACAAAGACACCTCATAATTACATTACCCGAGATTAAAGATAAGGAGAGAATCTTAAAAGCATCAAGAGAAAAGGAGATAGTTACCTACAAAGGAGTTCCCATAAGACTATCAGCTGATTTCTCCAAAGAAACCTTGCAGGCAAGAAGGGGCTGGAAAGAAGTATTAAAAGTCATGAAAGCCAAGGACCTACATCCAAGATTATTCTACCCAGCAAAGCTATCATTTAGAATGGATGGGCAGATGAAGTGCTTCCCAGATAAGGTCAAGTTAAATGAGTTCATCATCACCCAGCCCTCTTTATGTGAAATGTTAAAGGAACTTATCTAAGAAAAAGAAGAAGATCAAAACTATGAACAGTAAGTTTTGGGAAACATCCTGTAGAATAACAAAAACTATGAACAGTAAATGTTGGGAAACACCCTGTCTGGTTTCAGTGACTGTAGCCTCGCTGACAGGTGAGAGGGCCGCAAGGCTGGAGCTAATCAGGAAGGCCTTGGGAAAACAGGCTACTTAAGAGACAAAACCTGTCCCCCTGGCAGAGGCACAGCCCCTGCCTCCCTCACATCACCCTGCTTGACCCTGAAGGATGGCTCATTAGTCAATGATGGGTAAGACTCCTCGATGGAAGGGGCAACCTAAGACAGGCACAGCTGCTGTGGGCATCAGGGAAAAACTTGGGGGACACGGAAAAGGAGAGAAAGACCCTCACCTCTTGGCTTTGATATCAATGGGGTCCTCATTTTATTTGAAAGAAGTCTCCATATCTCTTGGTAGCTCCCTCCCCAACGCCTGGCTCAGGCTTGAAACAATACTGAAGACAGCCCTAAACTGGAGCTGGTGGTTCCCAGGGGGAAATCAGGCCTAGAAGTAAATTCTTCAAAGCATGCTTTGTTTCTCCCTCAAAACCTATGATAACCAGCTCATGCCGGGAAGGAAATTTACATTATTCACAGACCCTGACCCTATACCCTTTTGCACCCTTATGTTTATGTTCTTCATGTTTACCTGTCTCCTCCCGGACTCATATAAATTGGTGTATTCCTGCCATTTTTTCCCGTCAATATCATCTATTCTCTGTGAACATTAACATACTGATGTAAAGAGATCACCTGTACGTTACTATTACCTAGCCCCATTGACAACTTTTTCAAGAAAAGCCTTTGGAAAAAGGGGCTCGGGCTGCCTTCTCCACTAGAGAGAAGAGCCCTTTCCCCTCTCCTGGCAAACAGAGAAGTTTTCTTAGACAACTCATTTTGTTTGCCCCCATCCATGACAACCCCAGGACAGGCTCTGCGGGATCAGAGCCCACGCTCCCACCTCAGCTGGCCCCCAGACAGGGACCCTCAGATCCAGAGGCCAGCATCCCTCCTTCAAGTAAAATGACAACAAACTCACAACTATCAATAACTGAACCTAAAATGAAACAAAAACAAAAACAAGTAGAACAATAACAGAATCACAGAAATGGAGATCAGAGGGGAGGGTGATGCAAGAGAATGGGGGGAAAGTTACAGGAAATAAGAAGCATGATTGGAAGGTACAAAATAGACAGGGGAAGTTAGGAATAGTATAGAAAATGGAGAAGCCAAAGAACTTATATGCACAACCCATTGACATGAACTAAGGTTGGGGGAGGGGTTAGTGAGAAGGGGGTTCAGGGCAAAGGGGAGTAAAGGGGAGAAAAAGTGGGACAACTGTAAGAGCATAATTAATAATATATATAAAAAAGATTTTTTAAAAGGATGTAATGAAAAAAATAAAAATTAGAAAAGTGGGAATACAAGAACGAAAACTATTATTTTTTTAAATCCTGAATATTAGCAATTTAACCTCATCTTAGTTGTAAAACATTAAGTTTTTTAAAAGGATCAGCTCATATTCAATTAAAATTTCAATAAAATTACAGGAGGTTATAAGCAAATATTGAAATTTAATTTTAAAACACATTATCTAATTCTGATTTTTACAATATTAAAGACTGGAAAATGGTAATTCAAAGAACCATTCACCACCAAAACAAACATGCCAAAATCCTTGTCATTATATTATCTCTTTGTCCCTGCAAGCCTACGTTCTTGACATAAATGTTTATTCATTTTGAGATTTACACATTGTCTTATGTGTATATTAAAATTATACATAAGTAAAAATTAATCAAATTACCACTAAGTTCAACTGTACTGGAAGTGTTTTTATTTGCCCATTTAAAGTTTACTATTAACATAACATTCCTTTTTAACTGTACATAAAATTTTAGCCTAAAAACTATTTGCAGAGCTAGGTTCCCAAGGGAAGAACATTATTCATTAGAATCACTTTTTTCCATAATGGAAGTCAACCCTGAATCTGGGACAAGCCATTCCTTTCCTGATCTATTTCATTTCAGCCATTGGTAGCCATGCCCCTCACCTAGCAGTTCACTCCACAGATAACTAGGACCTGCTTCCAACAGGCAGGTAATGTTCATATTTACCTTTCCCTTAGGCAAGTGACACCACTTGCAGAATTAAAGAAACCAAAGGATAATGGAACCTGTAGGCATGATTACCTGTCAGAATCTACTACAGCCTTTCTAAAGTTAACATCCTAATACTTATTGTTCCCATAGGATAATTCCAGAATGTACTTTAGAGAAGCTGATTCAATTTATGCTGATAGTCTATTTTATGCCACTTAAATATAGTATTACTTAGTACATGGGATACATGCTTCTTACGGAATTAAAATACTTTTAAGATTTTACTCCTTCAAGCAAAAATCAACTCACTAGACCTCCTGCACAATTAAGAAACTAAGAAAAGGAAAACTGTTTTCTTAAATTAGCCCTACAGCTAAGAGAAAAATTTAATAGGGGTCTGCATGAAGGATGGTTACAAAGAGTGGTAGTACAGTCAGTACCTCCCACAACTGACATTTTGGGGCAAGATCATTCTCTGATGGGGGAGCTGCCCTGTGCATTGTATAATGTTTAGCAGCACCCACGGCCTCTGTGATGCCAGTGGCACTTCCTCATTCACGACAGTCAAAAACATCCCTCAGCACTGTCAAATATCCTAGGGACAACATCACTCCACTAAATGAGTTAGTGGAAATAGCAACACAGGGGTTGGAGTTTAGTTCTGCTCCTTTGGATGTGCACCAGAGGGAGACATTTCACCTGTTTCTCCTACCTTAAATAACTTTAAGGATTAAATATGAAAAGAATTGAATAGTGACTAGTGCTACTGTTACAACTGGTTTAATTGTGTACTTTGTAGCACATCTCTCTACTTCAGGCTCCCTACACCACAAATGCGTACTCTTTTCAACAAAAATTTCTTGAGAGCCCAAAACTAGGGGATTTAAAAAGTGGGGAAGAGAGCATCACCAGGCTTATGGATTAGAGATCTTCCTATAAGTCCGGTATTGTAGGCCAGAAGAATATGATCCCAAATCCTATTTCCCACTCTTTGTCTATGTACCCAAGAACACGGATGATCTCCTTGGTCACAGGAACACATCATATAACCTCTCCCTTCTGCATTCTGGTTGTGGCTCTTGTCTAATGGGTAACATAACCCCACCACATGTATTCTTCCACACCTGTTAAAATCCAGCCTCTTTCATGAAGCATTTTCCTGATGGCATCTGAATCATCTCTCTCCTACCCACCCCTCAAACACTATGGTAGAATCTTTCTCATAGTACTGCACCCTCAGGGCACAAGTGATTCAGTAATGGGAACAGCCCATGAGAACTCATCTCCCTACTAAACTTCAGGCACCTTTTTTGCCCTCATCTCTATCTAGTCTACAAGGTCCATTTAGGGTCCTGGCCACATTATTACCTAAGATTTATTTTTAATTGGACAGCTACCTTTAGAGAATTAATTGTAATTTTCTTTTGGGCTTATATATAGCTCCACAGGAAATATTTTTCCCCGAGGACACTGCCATTAAGTTATGACAAATATTCACTGACATCTACAGCCCCTACAAGACTAATATTAAGAATAATACCCACTCAAATATGGAAGAAATTGTTATGAAGCATCAATGTTTAGTTGAGGGCCATTTATTGAGTACCTAAAAGTATCCCTGTTAACTAAATGAAGGGGATTTCTTAACAAAATACTGATTGTTATGACCTTTTATGAACATTAAATTTAACACCTTTTATTTTTATAACTAAATTTTATTATTTATTTGTTATATGTTTATTTGTACATTTATTTGTTATTTATAACTGTTAACCAATTCTCACACAGTTACTTTGTTCAATGTATACCCCTTTGGTCAGCTATAAACCTACTATAGTAAGGTGATGGTATCTTCACACTGGCAGGGCAGAGGAGGTACTAGATGGATAAACAAACTGAATATCCAACAATGTCTGCTGCACTCATTACGGGGCATTAAGGCCCACAGTATGTGTGGTTGGGGGGCAACAGAGTACTCCAAACATCCAAGAGTCAAAAAGTTAAGCAATTCTGTATAAATTCCAGTGGTGCCCTGAAGGATCCTGGCAAAAGGAGATGGTAGTCACAAGCAAAGAAGAATAAGACTGCAGTAGTGTATCTCAACATGCATTGAGAGGATCGCGGGCGTCAGGCTATTCAGTAATACCTGATTCAAAATGTAGGTGTACGTGATTCAAGTGTAGGTATAGGTGTAGGTGCAGCTTCCACATTTTTTACAAGTTCCCCAGGTTTCTTATGTCCATTAATATGAAAAAAACTACTGCATTAGAGAGTATCATCCTCTTACAACAAAGGAATAATGATTGTTTAAGTATGAAGGAATTATGCTCTATACATCCTTTCAAAACATATTTTAAGTATATGCTACTAAATTCAACAATTTTTATTTTCTAAGCATTCTCTATGTTAAATGCACAATTATGAATGGATAAATCTATACAAAAAGACTAGAGATGAATATACGGAAACTGATGTTGCCAATTCTGTAAATATTGACAGAATGGGACAGAAATTATTTCAAGAAAGTGAAAATTCAACACACACACCCCCCCCCAAAAAACCCTACTAGGAAATACACTGGAGAACTTCTCATCAGTGGCTAAATCTCACCTCTAGGAGATTCCAAGAATTGCTGACTCTGAATAATGTGATTTCTGTAAAGAGTCTTGAGAGATAGAGATACTGGAGCACAGCACCAAGAAGAACGTCTTTCTCCTCTGACAAACTGAAACCATTAAGTCAAGAGCATCACATTGATCCAATTACACCAGGAAGAGTTAAAATAAAACTAATATCCCAAAGACCCTCAGGACTCATCAGTAGAGAGTAACATCCTTTAGGGGCCAATAAAATTAATGACATTTCAGAAATAAGACTCTTATGAGCCATTAAAAGAAAGAAGTGGCAGAGGGCTACAGAAATCAAGCCTATTTTAATCCTTAAAAACTAAAGAAAACATTTGAAAGAAAAATCTCTACAATTCCTTCAAATTGGAAAGATGAACTTCTGAAATATTCTTTGTTGGCACCCACAAAATATCCCTCCTTGTTACATATCCTAAAAAAATATATCTGGGTTGCAAACCTTACTGAGACACCAGCTGGGTAACCTCCAGTGGCTAACTCATGGGCTTCAGTTTCTTCCTCTATAAAACAGGGCTGTAAGAAGAGTCAACTTAATAAGACGGATAAAGCTCTTGGACCAGTGACTGGGGCAGAGCAGACTTAACTGAAGAAACGGACTCTGTGCTGTAATTTATGCCTTATTTTAGAGTTTACATACACTGTCTCCTTACTGAACTATTGAAGGGGCATCAGATAGGATAACTGTACACTGCTTTATGAAAAGCAAAGCATTAAACTCAAATGTTATATGTTATTAACTTGTAAATGGAAAAGTTAACACAATTGAAAGAAAGCTGACACCCAGAATAGGTAAGTACCGTAAATAGTAAAAGGGCACTTAGTTTCTTTAAATAAGTTCCAGTCTCTTTCATTCTTTCATTATTTATTGAACAAAAGACAAGGGCTAAGTATTTGTCTTCCATGACCTACAAGAGATATTAGACCCAAGCAAACACAAGAGGGAAGAGTCTAAGCACTATAATTAAGATAAAGATAACTAGGGACTTCACAGTATTAAGAAAGAGATTCTTTAGGCTTACAGTGAGCAGATAAATCTTCACAAAAGGGGAAGTAGTTGAAATGGCCTTGAAGCACATTTAGGGTTTGAATGAGGAACATAATCCAGGTAACAGCATGAGGCAAAGCAAGGAGATGAAGAAGCATAGGTGCTCGGTATAAGGTAACCCAGTTTTGCTAAAGCACAGAGTGGAGCTAGTACAGTAACAGACTGGAAAACAGCCTACAGACAAGCTGCAGAAGACCCTGAATGTGCCTCTACAGAAGCAGAGACAAGAATGCTGGCAGTTTGGATTCCTTGTTCAAAATCCTTTTATAAAGGAATTTCAGAGTTTTGCATTCTCAGAGTAATTTAACAGATTTTAAGAGGTGGAGTTAGAGCCAAGGGTTGACCACCAACCTCCAAAGTGGTTAAAAGGTAAGGTTTGAAAAGAAACAGGTGGGTAAGCATGCAAAGTGACTGATTACAGGAGATTAAAAAATGGGAGAGGCATCAACACACAGCACAAGACCCCAGCTTTTATCTGTTACAAAGAAGTAGGACAATTATTGGGGCAAGTAGGACAATTATTGGGCGGGGGGGGCGCGGGCAGGAAAGGACATAGGTGAGTGGGTAATCACTGCAGGATACTGAAGTAATTTTCAAGGCGATCACAGAACTACCACTTCTACTCTTTCTGTGAAACTATGAGGAACTAGGACACACAAATCCAAGTAATGAGAGGAGTGATGAAGGATCTGGCCAAACAGTCAGCACCTACTAAGTCTCTGCTCTGTTCTGGGCACAGGAAATACAAGCATAAACAAGACAAAAAGCCTGCTCACAAGGGACTTACATCCCATTATAGGGAAGACAACCAAATCAATAAAGAACTTAAAGACAGAGAAGAGGGCCAAGGAAAGAGCTCTGTGACCCTCTAATATTTAAAAGTCACATAAAGGAGGCAGGGAAATAGGTCTAAAGGCCTAGAGTAGTGAATCCAGAAAGAGAATTTCTAGAAGGATGGCCTAAGGCAACCCTGAGGGTGAGCTGCATCGCTGGACCCTCATTCTCTTTCCCCCCCATCTCTTGCCTTCTCCGATTGCCTGCATCCAACCAGAAGGCAGAAATCTATACAGTCTATTGTGGTGGTCCACACAGACCAGCAACCCTGGGAAAACAGCTGGGTACAGACCTGGGCAAAGTGGACCTGGAGGTACAAATCAAAGCTGTGCAACAAGAGCACTATGTGGTATATTAAACTAGCTCATGCCCTCAGTCATGATGAATTGCAACCATTAACCACCTCCTCCATCCTGTAAGTTCTGTGATTCTGCGGTTAACTGTAAAACCACAGCTTGTATTCTCCAAAAAGGGCGAAAACAGGGAGCTATTTAAAAGAGGATTCCAGATTACCATATTTGACATTTGTGAGAAATAAACACTGTCTTCTCTAAGGTACCCAAGGGAGACATGATGAGAAATGTTCCCCAAAATACCAAGAAATTTCCAGATATCAACAGAAGGAAAGAAGTTGCATGCCTGCCTGCAACATCTCTTTTCAGACTTACTCCTTCTCCTATAAATAAAGATGACAACTGATGTGCTTGAAGAAAAAGTGGTACCACTTTCATTCCCTGCCCCCAAAAGACAAATCTGGATTCTGAAGTCATTGACACACAAGGCATTTGAAACAAACAACAAGGATAAACAGCCATCTGATGTGGCAATATCAACATCTTTTTCTTTGGTCATTAATTATAAGTAATAGGTCAGATACAAAACCCCACAAGACTTAAAACTTGCCTATGATGTCTGGCTATTCTATGTCCTGTCACCTGACAATCCTCCAACACATAAACTCAAGAAGACATTTCTTAGAATTCAATAGAAGGTTAAAATTTACATCCTTCCTTCTGTCACTCTAATCATTCAATCATCATTCAAATAAACCCAATAATGCAATTTACTAGCAATGTATGTGCACACTAAACTTAAACTGCAATCACTATGAACTACAAAGATTCCAACTACCCTTGCAAGAGAACCACTCAGAAAATAGGTCAGTGTAAGTGATCTGGCATCACAAAGTAAAAAAATCAAGTACAAATGACACCACTGGCCTGACTCTTAGTCACATTAATCAAAAAAGAGAATCAGAAGAAGCATCAGTGAAACATTTTTTGAAAAATAATTTTTGAAGATTTTAAGAATCTGTATTATTAGAATGTTCTATATATGATTTTTTTTAAAAAACCTATAATATGACTACAATCTTGGTCACCAAGTGAAAGGGGAGGAGACAACGTATTCAAGACCCAATAAATAGTAAAATTATTAAATCACATAGGCTTTGCCAAATAAACAACTGATTTACACAGCAGAGAATCTAAAGCATACCACAAAATAAGAAATGAGGGTAATTATTGATAAATCTCCCTACAAGTCTTTCAAGTCAGTAGGGAAACACCATTTTGAAAATAAATCTAATTATGCTGTCCATTTCTATAGCTAATGTACAGTTCCACTGGAGGGAGGGAAAGCCAAGCACCCCACCTCTGATTTGAAAAACGTGGACCAGAATAGAGAGCCCAGAAATGAACCACACCTTTATGGTCAACTAATATGTGACAAGAGAGCAAGAACACACAATGGAATAAAGACAGTCTACCAAATAAATGCTGCTTGAAAAACTGAACAGATATGTGCAAAAATAAACAAATAAATAAATAAATGGACCACCTTCTTACACCACGCACATGGCTGTAAAATCTCATAGCAGTATTTTTTCTGATACATCTCCCCGGGCAAGGTAAAGAAAAAAATAAACAAATAGGACTACATCAAACTAAAAGGTTTTGCAAAGCAAACGAACCATCAACAAAATGAAAAGACAACCCACTGCATGGGAGAATATATTCACATATTAAAAAGCGGTAATATCCAAAATTTAAGAACTTATTCAACTCAACATAAAAACAAACAATCCAATTTAAAAATGGGCAAAGGATCGGAATAGACAAGTCTCCAAAGAGAACATACAGATAGATGGCCAATAGACATATGAAAAGATGTTCAACATTGCTAGTCATCAGAGAAATGCAAATTAAAACCACAATGAGATATCACCTCACACCTGTCAGAATGTTTATCATCAATAAATCAACAAACAAGTGTTGGTGAGAATGTGGAGAAAAGGGTACCATCATGCACTGTTGGTGGGAATGCAGATTGATACAGACACTGGAAAACAGTATGGAGTTTCCTCAAGATATCAAAAATGGAATTGCCTTATGATGCAGCTATTCCACTTCTGGGAATATATCCCAAAAAAACCCCTGAAACACTCATTTGAAAAAATATATGCAGCCCAAGTTCAATGCAGCATTATTTACAGTAGCCAAGATTTGGAAGCAGCCATCAGTAGAAAAGTGGATTAAAAAAAGTTGTGGTATAGTTACAAAACGGAATATCACTTGGCTAAAAAAAGGAAAAAGGAAATCTTAGCTTCTTGTGACAGCATGGATGGACCTGAAAAGTATTATGCTAATTGAAATAAGCCAGTCAGAGGAAGACAAATGCCATATGATTTCACTCATATGTGGAATCCAAAGAAGAAAATAGAAACAGGCTCATAGGTACAGAAAACAGACTGATAGCTGTTGGGGGTGGAGGGTGCAAGGGGTTGGGGAGCCCGTGGAAAAAGGTGAAGGGATTTAAAAAAAAAAGAAAAGAAAAGAAAAAAGAAAAAACTCATAGCCACAGACAACAGTATGGTGATAACCAAAGGGAAAATGATGTAGGATGAGGAAGAAGAGGGTAAAGGGGGTAATAAATGGTGACAAAAAGAGACTTGGCTTTGAATGGTGAACACACAATACAGATGATGTATTATAGAATTGTACATTTGAAACCTATATAATTTTATTACCAGCAACACCTCAATAAACTCAATTTTAAAACGTTTTAAATAATAAAAAAATAAAATGAAATGGCTTGACCAGGGCCATACAAAGATTTAGAAAATCTGTACGAGAACCTGTAACTTGTTACTACAAATTACATGTTCATACTGAAACTGGAAAAATTATGAGTATCATTTTTACAGTAGTAATTAAATGTGTATACAGGAAAAAAGCAAACAAAAAACAAAAAGAAGAAAAATGTTATTAAATTGTACATTTATCTATTGTTTATTTTCACCACTATGTTTTATAGAGTTTATATTGAACCTCTTCTTAAGAACTGACTAGCTCCCTATCGCAAAGAATAAAAAGGTCCAAATTCCTTCATATAACACTCAAGGTATTTCAGCCTGGCTCCAGCAACCATTCTAATTGTCCTACATCTCAAACCACACAGAGTCAACTGTCAAGAACATCCTACCACATCTTGCCTCCATTATTTTTCTCAAGCTAGTGATTCCCTCTTTTAAATACATACTTCCAATCCACCAATATTTGTAAAACCCCTTCCAATCTTTATTAGCACAAATATCAGTTCTCGCAAAATATGTTTCAGATCCCTACCATGTTGAAATTAAACTTGCCCCATCTTATATTCCCACATTACCTTGTACCTTAATCCCAGCATTAACCAGTAATAAAAGTCTGACTGCTGTATATTCAAGTGCTAAAAAACTGTCTTTGTGGGCTTCACATACCCAGCATAGGCCCTGCCTCTACCACAAGCTGTTAATGTTAACTCTGGTAACAGACAGCTTACAATAGGAACTGAACTCGTTTAACTGGCCCTTTCCGTGTTCTTCTAACACTATACCTTGAATGCAATGTATAGCTACCAAGATTTAAGCTACAGTAAGGTTCCAGGGAGATATATAAATTGTACCATTCAAGGGAAGAAGAAAAAACCAAAAGGTCTCTTTATTCCTAAGACAAAGGGAATTTTTTTCTCATACTGCTGTTCTCCTTCTAAAGAGTTAAAAACAATCAAATCTTGACAATGGAATAGCCTAAAAAGAGTCAAGAACAATCAGGACAATGTCTTCTTAATGACTAAATGTAACAATCATTTTCTGTCATTTGAAATTGAAAGGAAATTTAACCTCCAACCTCAAAGTGGCATCTCCAATTCTTCATCAATGTGGTAGTTAGGAGAGAATACACTGAACATGATTGCTTCAGGGGCAGGTCAATTTCTTTTATTTCCTATTCCTTTTACCAAGCAACCTTCTAACTCCCCTCAGGAAAATGTAAAGATCCCAAGACAAATACTCCTAGGTAAATGAGAGAATACCCATTTTGCATAATCTAAACAGCAGGAACTGATAATGTGCTTCTTGCATGTTTCTACCACAAAAAAAAAAATAAGGTATGATGTTTCCTAGCAAATTATAAAATAGTGCATCTTAGAAGCAGTAAAGAACGTTTATAAATTTTATAAACTAAAAAGTACTTTAATAAAATAAATTCTATCATTCCAGAGACTTTCAGAATGTTAATTTTCAAAACAAAGTTAAATTACCTCCAGAATTTCATATTTGTTGCACATTCCCGTTAGGTAACCTAACACAATCCTTAAAACAGAGGAAAATAGGTAAGTAGCAAAATGAAAAGACAGAGAATGAAATGTGACTAATTGTAATGGTCTTATAATGTCAAAGGGCACTCATAACTTGGCTCAATACCTCCATACTCCTCATTGTAAACATTAATTTTATCAAAATTAAATGGCACACCATTAAGGTATTATTACAACTGACCAGAGAATAAGGTACTTATTTGTTGCTATCTTAGACAATCCAATTTAGAATGGAAAAATAAGAAATGTTGTAAACAAAGATCAGTACTGGACTCTGAACTGCAAACAAGGACAATAGAAAATTCAAGTGGAAAAGCAAAAAGTGTGCTGCTCCTAAAAGAATTCTTAGTGTCCTTATCCTCAATTTATTACCTGTATACAACTACCATCTTTTTCTTCTACATTGACAGCAATATGTTTCAATTAAAACTGCACAAAATATCAGCAACTGACATCAGCGGGCCTCAGGGGATGTCAAATACAGCTGTTTGATTTTAACAGTAACTGCATGAATTTTCATCTGAGAATTTTCAATTCTGCTTATATTGTATTATCATAATTAAAGCTGTCCAATTTTTGCCAAGTGCTAATTTCACTGAAAAAAAAATGAATAGAATAAAACAAGAGAAGTAAAGAAGGAAGGAAGGCAGGAAGACAGGTAAGCAGGCAGGCTGTCAGAACATCCTGTGGAGCTGAGACAGCTCCCCCTAATCAGGGGCCTCTGCCAAACCCACCCACAGGGCATGCAGGGAAAGTGAAGTCCACCAATCCACACCTCTAAGAGGTACCAAATAGCATTCCTTTATCTGACTCTCACCAATGCCACTGGAGAAGCACTTTGAATGTGACATGTATTCCTCCCCAGCTGGCACAGTCATGGACTAAAGAAAAATATACTTCATAAAAATCCATTTTGCAAACTTTAAACCTAAAACAGTGCAATAGATTCCATAATTGTTGCATTACATTAGAAGAAATATGTTTGTTTCATCACATGCTTCAGAATACCTATATATTTTTTTAAGTTTTAAGCCAATTTAAATGTTAATACTAGGGAAATGTTTTTGTGCAAGAATTTTTATTTTTCAATTCATATCCCTGGGCTGCTAGCTTTTAAAGTTCTATTACCCACAAAGAAATCCGATCATTTATTAATATTTTTCCTAGTATAGGTGTTGGTATTTTGTTTATTTGAAAACACAAAACTAAACTCTTATTACTGAAATAAGGTTAAACCTCAAGCATTTTAATCTTCATGTTCCATTTCTTTGCAGAAGGACTGACATAGCCAGTATTTTGTTCCCTTTTTTGTTTTGTTTTTGTTAAATTTCTCAACATGCTGAAAATATCCACTAATTTGCAACAATATAGAAAGATTACCATATGAAAAAAAACTCCAAGAACTGAATATCACAACTCTTGAAATATCAATTAGTAAAATGAAGAGAAAAAGTATCCTTTCCTTCTCAGTCCTATATCAAAGTAAGTACAAAAAGAAAGGGGAAAAATCCCATCATTACTCATAGGGAATACACACACCTCTCTCTGAGAGCAACAAGCAGTTCAGAAGACACTGACACACACCACCCTCCTCAGAATACAGATACTGGGGAAAGAAACACCTCCTCCTCTAAGCAGCAATTCCTAGAGACTAGAGCAAAACAAAAATTAGCTGATACACATACTGTTTCTCACCCACAATAAGGAAAAGGTTATACCCAAACATATTACCCTTCAGCTAGAAAAGGAAACAACTGTATACATGGGTGTTCTACACCTTCAACCTACTTTACATTCACATACATTAAGGTATATTTGTTTTGATCCACTGTGTTTGGTTGAAGTACTTCTACAGTGAATTCCAGGACTGTGTGGGCTCCTACAACTCTGCCTCAGAGAACCGCAGAATGCAAGCACTTTGTGTACATTTTCTCATGTAACCTACAGAATAACCCTGGAAGACAGATATATATGGTCCTATTAACCTGCACGTAAGGGATCAGGAATGTCCCCTGCAAGAAGTGACAGCATAGCTGAGACCCCACAGCATACAGCAAGTGCTCCATAGCCTGGGAGGAAGCAGGACAATTCCTGAAAGAGAGCTGTAAGGAAGTGCTGGACAGCAGCAAGGAAGGAATTGGGATGGGAGGAGGAATAAGGCTGACAGGTCACACACACACAGGAGAGCACCCTGCAGGCCCTTGCACAGCTCTGCCTGTAACTTGGAAAAGCCTATATTCCCAGGGGTCACCTTCCTCCTGCCCATTCTGTCCCAGCGTCCTGGGATAAAGATTGAGAGATTAACTGGTTGACAAGGAATTTCAGGATCAGGTTCCTACCTTACTCATTTCACAGAGCTCTCCACTCCCCGCCTCAGGGGACAGTGCTCAACCCCTGCTACTACCGCCCTCAGCCCCTATGATCCTGTGCAAGACCTGAGGCAGCCAGCTATGTCACAGAGATTCACAGATACACC
Organism: Pteronotus mesoamericanus; assembly: GCF_021234165.1. NCBI lineage: Eukaryota > Metazoa > Chordata > Mammalia > Chiroptera > Mormoopidae > Pteronotus > Pteronotus mesoamericanus. The sequence goes on along the minus strand of NW_026555245.1, from coordinate 22,776,860 downwards.
TTTTAAATATCTCCAAAAAAAAAAAAAAAAACCCAACAAAAAAATTTTAATTAGGACTCTAGATATAATAAACCATTTTAGAGATCCAGATTAGTCAAATCCCCTCTTTTGTTTGAAATAAGAACATTTGTATACAGTTGCAAACATTATTAAAACAGGTTTGATTTATCTAACACAGGTAGTAAGTGAAATGTACCATGAGAAGGGTGTGCATGAATTTTAACTACTTGAAGCTATTAATTCTACCATTCCCTAAAATACTTGTTTACTGCCTTAATCATGGTATCCATACAGCAAAATCATTACTAGCCTAACAGCTCATAGTCATTGCTATAAATATCAGATATTGTTATATGCATTCAGGGATTATTGATATATATACTCCTGTTTGAGGCTGAAAACCAGTAACTTACTCAAAGCTTCAATCTATAGCAAACTATGTAAACCCTGATCTATCAGATTTTCATCTTGGATACTTTCCTAGACTACTGTCCCTGCCTTCTTACCTCCACTTTAAAAGCATTCACCAATAGATATACATTTAATTTTAAGTAAATTCAATACTTTGAAATTTACATGTACCAGCAAAGTACAATGAGGCCATTCTTTATAAAAACAAACTTTTAATTTTTAATTGCACATGCAATAATTGGTTGTTGCAGAAAAAAATAAAGAAAATTACAATTTCACCCCATATGATGTTACAATTTAATGAATACCTTTTTATAATTTATAATATACATGTAATTTCAAACATAAAAAGGAAAATATCCTGTTTTTGTTTTCTGCTGTTAATCTTTGTCAGTATATTATACATGTCTGCCTATATGAATAAACGCACATCCACATTATTTTTAGTGTTGATTAGTATATCACAGATGGGTGTACCATAATTTATTCAATCATCCCTTAGTGTTGGACATGCACGTGATACCAATTTTTCAGTTTCATAATCAGTACTGCAAAGATTATCCAAATAAACACATCTGGTGTGACTTTCTCATTTTTCTCCACAAAACAAATTCCCAGTGGCAGAATGCAGGGTCACAGGACACATTTACGGGTATTTCTAAGGTTAGTAGCTTGGATATCCTCTAGGTTGTCCGAATTTGTATGGGTTTTTTGCCTTCTTTGTCAATCTAAGAGGTGAGAAATAGCAGTCACCTCTTAGCATTTCTATGACTACCAATGAGATTAAATAAAGGTTATATAGTTACGAACTTACAATATTTCTTCTTGATGAACGGCCTTCCTTTCACTTAAATTTTCTCCTCTATAAGATGGAGTAGTATTACTAGCCCATCTTGGACAGTTAAAAAAATTAGATGAGTTAGTGTAAGTAAAGTTTTATGCCTGACACAGAATAAAGACTAATTGAATTTCAACCATGGTAATTATGAATGAATTAAGAATGAGGTTCTTTATATGCTAAAGTGGTACTGCTTCTCAAACATGCCCACTGAAGTACACCTAATGGCAAAGAAGAAAAATCACAGCATTGTAGTATCCGAAGGTAAAAACCAAACTGCATCCGAGATGCATCAAATTTTCTTAAAATATCCAGTTTTATTTTAAATACTCTTGTCAGTTTTAAATTACGCATCAAGTTATATCAGTATTTGACTATTTTCCTTTTAACTCATCTGTTATTCAAAGTAACATTTAGGGATTAATGAGAGGTGTACCTTATTAAGAATATTAATCGACCACCTCTTATTTAATACAATAGTATATTTGTTCATTTAGTTTGCAGCTTTTTGTAATGTAGTTTCAAATGTCATCATCTTTTTCTTCATGGTGTCCACCAATGGTGTCCCACCTGGAAGTCCTTTCCAACCTAGCCCTCTACCTTTTCTTCTGTAGTATGAGGGCTAATTGTGTTTTATTTTATTTTAAATTCTTTCTTGTTTTTCTATTCTGAGTATGTTGCTATCTTATACTGTATTTAATTTTCCCAAGGTCTTTACTTCATTTTCATTTACATTTTTATATTTTTAATAAAAAAATATATAAGGTATTTTATGTTTTTATTAAAAATTCAAGAGCAGTCTATCACTTTGGAAACAGCAATTAATAGACAAAATGTTTGAAATATCTGACAATAGCAAAGATCTACCTACATCTCCAGCGATTTTTCACAGCCACTGCTGAATAGCTTGAGTTTATAAAAATTAAATCTCTATCCATCTTTCACATCAATGCCACTGATGTACTAGATCAGATAGTCATAACATACCCACATTCATGATCTGTAGGACTAAAGAAGCATGTTGCATTCTCCAGCCTTTTTGGCTAACATTAGAGGTGGCAAGTGCTGATCTTTGCATCTCTTTGACCTCATTTCCACCTACATATGTATGTATATGTACAGCTCTCTCGGCCATAAGCCACAAAATCAAGGATATCCTTCCACAAGCACAGTGCTAAAATTGAACTAAGATCAAACTCTTCTCCTTTGTGTACATATCCAGCAAATTAAAGAATTAGTTTTCCCTTACAAATACTCTCACGTAGAATTTTGCATTTTCAAAATGTTTCATGTTCTTTATTTTAAAAAGGTAAGACTCAGTACAACACACACACACACACACACACAATCAAGGGATATTTTAGAACAGGGGTCTCAGGATTTAAATTTTTCCCCAGAAGTACAGTTTCTGTCTCTGATAAGTGACTGACTTGAAAAAAAAATTGTTCCAGAACTACAGTTCTTTAGCATGTCCTAAACACAGCTCAAAGGAAAACCAAAGGATAAATGTTTTGACCCATTTGAAATCCCTCAGAACCCTGATGATAAGAATGCACCCCTACAGCGGGTGCCTCTACACTTTGCTGTCTGAAGGACAAGTAACATGGCATGGTAATATGTATTTAGATAATAGCTGTCCAAAGACAGAGCATTGGATCTTCACCCACCAAAGACGTAATCACAGAACAAGGAGCCGTGGCTTATAATTAGTTCCTGAGGCAGATCTGGGAGGCAAGCAAAAAGTAGGAATGCAGTGCTGGGCACTGCCACGGCACAATTTGAGACAATGGGGATCCCAAATTGCTTTTAAAAGTTTAATAAATGTCAACACCTCATAAGAGAAAGAATAAACAAACACTTATTTCATGCCATATATCAGTCACTATTCAAGTAACGTACATTAATCACCTCATACACTGCTACTTGTCAGCCTGAAAGTTTACCCCCCCAAAATTTATTTTATACTTGTGCTGTGTTTGTGTGTGTGCACATGCTCCCCTTTTGCACAGCATTCATACTACACAACATGTAGGGACCACGAGCAGTTTGCAGTAGATTTGGGTTAATTGTAAATTCATTTCACAAAAGAAACACTTCATGTTGACTATGATTTCAGCTAAATGCACATACTTCCTATACATAAAATGAGCACTTCTTTTAAGAAACAACCAATCTGAAAGAAATATAAAAAATAGTATAAATATTACATTAAGTTACATCCATTTTATCATATTTCCTTCAATGTAAAACATATCAATTACAATTTTATAGTTAGTAAAGAACTATGACTCTACATGTCAAAGTAGGTCAAATGCTGAGGGAAACCCATTCCTAAAGCACTTGGCGCAAAAAAAAAAAAAAAAATTGTGAAGAGACACTGCCCTCTACTGGTAAGCAATACACATTGTCAATAAATCTTTAACGTACGAATGAAAGTAATTAAATACATTGATATTTAAGCATGATAGTCCATGGCACAATTTACAGAGTCTAATTGTTACTTCTTATTATGTGGGAATGATAAATACATGCATAGTACATCTTTTAGCAAAAACCAATATGCAATTTCAGGGTTTTTACTACATACAGAACATTATATTCTATCTGACAATAGTTTTGTTTGTTGGTTGTTCACACTATTACAGATATTCCCTATTTTCCCCTGCCCTTTGCCCATCTCCACTCAGACCTTACCCTCCCCTCCCTCTGGCCCTAGTTTCAAAGAAAATTTCCATTTTAATTTTTTCAACATTTAAATAAGGTATATCAATGCTGTTTTTTCCCATTTTAGAATCAATGATAAATGTCACCTTAGTTACAGCTCAATTAGTAAGTATATAATAAAGTTTTAAATGCTTTAAAAGTATGATGAACATGTACAGACACATTTATCATCCTCCTTCTCCATGGTGAAATTCTGGTTACAAACGAAATATCCAGAAGTAGATAGATTATAGAACATCTCTACCATGTGCCTATAAGACATTTAGACATTAGTTTAGAGTTCTCTAAATAAATATACTATTAAAAACTATAAATATAATTTCATTGGATATTTTTCAAATAGCACAAAATACATGAAAACAGTCTTGTAAAAAGAATTCCACTCCACAAGAAGTAGCGTGCATAAAAGGTGAGGGTCCCATCTTTATAAACCTTGAATTCATTCCACTGGCCATTAACCAATACAATTAAATATGTATCCTTTCATATATTTTTCTATCTATTTACATATTTTTAAAGATTTTTTAAATCATATCCTCACACTATACACAATCCTCTTAACTAGCATTTTTATTTCTACTCAATATATTTTAAAGATCTTGTCACATCAGTTCATATAAATTGACCCCTCCCATTGTTTCTAACAACTGCACTGTAGAGATGTTCTAAAATTCAATTCCATCAATCCTCTACTGCTAGTAACCATATTTGCACACTATTGAAGTGTGGGGGGGAGAGGGTATTATAAATATCTTTGCTTAAACTGTTCACAAGAATAATTTCTAGAATTATTGATCTATATAATAAATCTGACAGTTTCCATAAAACACAAAATTATGTCACATGTAAATAAATACTGTGCAGTACAGTTTTATTTTTATCAAACTAACATTTAGAAGCAACTTGATTTTAAAACTCACTTGAATCTACAACTATATACAATAACTATATAAAAAATACAGAATGCCAATACTTTTTAGTGACTCAAAGAGAAATCTTTAAAAACCAAAAGCTGAACATATATAGAGGGGAAATGCACATTGTATATTTGTGAAAAACATTATCTGAGTGTTCATGTTTTTGACTATTTAAAAAATATCATCTTACATTAGAGTACTATCAACAGCTCATAAAAACACACATTCTCACCATTTAGCATCCAATTGATCTTTCCTCATTATATGACTCTTTATTTTACACCACAGTTAAAATCCCCAACTGAAAATACAAAAAACTTTAAATAGTACATTTCCTTGAAGTTCAACCTTGCTCGTCTTTGTTCAGTAATCCATACAACTCCAGTAATTAGTTCTGCTGTAGGCTTAAACCATAACATACAAACGGCATAAAATGGGCTGGCTTTGTCCTCCTTTCACTTAGCTATAAATATCCTCTGAAGGTTTATTAATGAACAGCATAGTCAAAGACACTCAAGCTGTCATCGGGCTCCTTGCTGTTAAATTTACTGAAGCATACACTCTACTGTCTGCACATCTCCACACACGATTTGTAAAACCATATGCACAGATTGAAACTGATCTTTAATACGTTTTCTCCCCTTGCAAACTGCCCAGTCCCAAAGAGTATACATGCCCTGTTAAATGTATAGCTTGGTGAGTTAATGACTATTTAGTCTATAGTTGTGTCTTGACTTTCTGTTGACTTTTCCCTCTGTGCCCAATTTCTATTTCTCCAAAACTATAGCTGCCTCATCCTTTGCCTTTCCAGCTCTAGATCAAGTCAAAATACTTGGTTCCATAGTCACACCCTCCATGAATGGCAGGCAGAGGAACACCATTCCCTTGGGTTATCATTATGGCACGTCCTGCTCTGTGAAAATGAGTACAATAAAAAACATTCTTTAAAAGAGGTAGGTTCAGAGGACAGGGTTGGGGAAAGACACAATTAATGGACTATGGCTTCCCATGAAAAATACACAGACTCAAGAAAAGTTTCATGGGAGACATAAGATACTAAGCTGAACTCTGAAGGCTAGTTAGATTTTCTACAAATTTTATCTTTTCATATGTAATCAATAACCTATACAATGTAAAACTGTTTAGGGAATAGAGAGCAGTCCAGCCACGCTTAAGCTTAAGAGGGTAAGAAATGGTCTGAAAATGTAGTATGAGAGCCTGGAAACAGTAACGACCTCCTTTTTCTTTTTTCTTTTCTTTTTTTTTTCTTTTCTTTTTTTGGCAGAGGCAGTTGATACTTTATTTTGGGGGGAAAGAAAAACACATGATTTGGCTTTTAGTCTGGGGCATGAGTAAGAGGCAGTCCCTGGGGCAGTAAACTCCTCTACCTTAAGGATGAGCTGAGGCCTGGGGCTGAGTTTCAGATGGGTCTCCTGTGCCCACCACTCCACTGCATAGCTCCTTTCCCCATTGGCTCAAAGGACAGGAAGGACCACAGTAGTAGCTCACTTAGGCCGGACATCAGATGACTCAGACACCAGCTTCCTATCATGTGTCTCAATCTTCTTCACACTGTCTTGAGGATCCGGGGATGGTGCAGCTGAAGGAGCCAGGCCCTGGCCAGAGCCCAAGCTGGCCTGGAAGCCCAGGTGGTAGTAGGGGTTCCCATAAGCTGGGCTCACACCTCCTGAGTAGCCACTGGTGGTCTTCATATGGATACTCATTTTCGGCATCCCAGACTCCAGTCACTTCTCCTTGCCCTCCGGCAGCTTGCAGTAGGAGGTGATCTCCACACCCAGGGCCAGCTTGACATTCATGAGCTCTTGGTACTCACGCAGCCGCCAGGCCATATCCTGCTTGGCGGTTCTCAGAGCAACTTCCAGCTCAGCCACCTTGGTCTGAGAATCATTGATGGCCAGCTTGGCATCCACGATGGCAGCCTCCAGGGAAGCCCTCTGGTCTTTGAGGCCACGGATCTCAGCCTGGATTTGGCTGATGTGCTGGTTAATCTCAGAAGTCTCTGTCTTCATGTGACCCAAATCATCCCCATGTTTCCCAGCCAATGTCTGCCGCTCCTCATACTTGATCTGGTACATGGTCTCAGCCTCAGCCTGGCTGCAGTAGGCATCTTCTTGTAGTGGGCCTTGACCTTGGCAATGATGCCATCCAGGTCGAGGGAGTGGCTGTTCTCCATGGACAGCACCACAAATGTGTCAGAGATCTAGGACAGCAGCTCACAAATATCCTTTTCATAAAGCTGCCTATAGAAGCTAATATCATCAGTCAGTCCTTCCAGGCAGGACTCCAGCTTCCCTGGTTGACGTAAGCTTCATCCACATCCTTTTTTATGAGGATGAATTCATCGTCCATCTCTGTACAGTTGTTGTTCTCATCCTCATACTTATTCTTCAAGTCCTCCACCAGCCCCTGCATGTTGCCAAACTCCACCTCCAGTCTCGGTTTCTCCTGGGCCCGTGTTTCCAGCTGCTGCCAAAGGTTGTTCATGTAGCTCTCGAACATACTGTCCGTATTACTGCAAGTCATCTTCTGCTGCTGCAGAAGAGTCCACTTGCTCTCCAGAATCTTATTCAACTGCCCCAGGCTCCGTAATGAAGGAAGCAAACTTGTTGTTGAGGCTCTTGATCTGCACCTTCTCCTGGTTGCACATGGCCTGGATGTTGGTGTCCACCTTCCACTTCAGGGGGCTCAGCAGGGTCTGGTTCACTTGAATGGCTTTGCTTGTCTCCATACTTCCAGCTCCACCAAAACCCCAGGCCAGATTAATGCTGGCACCCAGGTCAACCTGGTAGCTGCTGCTCACCTGGGAAGAGGCTGAGGAGCTGATGCTGGGACCACTTGAGCACAAGCGGCTGCTGAATACCCAGGGGCCAGATGACTTCCTTTTTCAACAAAGGAACCAGGAGAAAGATGATCTTTTTTTCAACAGAGGAACGAGGAAAAAAGATGATCCTAATCCCTGACATTATGAAGCAGACAGGACATACTCCTACCTGAAACCTCTGCAACTCCCTCAAAGTATGACTCTCAATCCCATTTCCCTGCAGTCACTAATAGTATAAGCATTAGGACAAAAAGTAGGGCATGGAAGGAAAAAAGGAAAAATGACTCATGGACAAGGACAACAGTGTGGTGACTGCAGGGAGGGAGGAGGGTATAAGGGGGTTAAATGATAATAGAAAAAAATACAGTAAATTTTTTTTTAAAAAAAGGCAAACTCGATAGCTACAATTTGCTGCAGGAACAAAGTGGGGAAAGAAGGCTATGCCTGTCCCACAGTCAGTGCATGGAGGAAAGGAAGTCCAGGATGCACAGTGGCAGCTAAGAAGAAAGAGAAACAGAGGCGTAATCCTAGGACCATAAGCAAACAGTGACTTCTATAAAAACACAAAAATACTCCAATGCAATTGAAAAGCAAACAAACTGGGAATAATATTTGTGGGAAATAGAGCTAAAGGTTCATGTCCTTAATTGATAATAACATTCATAATAAAATATTTTAAAATAGTAAAATATGGATAAAAAATATAGGCTATTAAAATTCCTCAAATTCCCTAGTGATTTAAAAAATAGGATTAGGCTTTTTATTTTAAAAAATAAAAACTGTTTTAGTAACAATTTGAGTGTTGAAAAAAATCATTTCCATGTTACTTATGTGAGTACAAATATTGGAAACACTCTGACAATATGTATCCAAATACTATTTGACTCATAATTAGCCTTCTAAAATCTTATCCCTTAAGAAAAAAGGAAGTTGGACAGTAATTTATGCATATAGCTCTTTACTGCAATGTGATAATGAAATTTGTAAACAACCTCTATAACAACAGAATAGTTAAATTAGGATGATGTATTCAGAAATTGCAAATAGTATTTTTGAGGACTTCGAAGTGGCATAAGAAAATACTCAAAAACAACAGGACATAACAAGATAAAAATGTTGTACACCTGATAATATTCCAATTTTTTTAAAAGAAAAAATATAAACATGACAGAAAGCCTGGCTTAGGAAAGTGGGTCAAAGATCTCAGCAAATTGATGCTCTATGATCCCACAGTATCTAGAATAACTAGAATACTAGACAGGAGCCTCCTCCTAAAAGCCTAATCACAGGCCATTGCACAGCATGCAATTAATAAATGTTAATTTAGAATTAAACTAAATACCAGTCTGAGGAATTTAGTAAGCACTGATCAGTCGTCCTATGCCTTCTGCTTAAGAAACAAACCCACTGAAGTAAAAGGCCCAGAACCACTATACCCATTGAGGACTGCTTTGTCCATAGACCCTACTGAGTGAGTGAGAAAACAGGAAGCTGAGAGCTGGACACATGGCATCTATTGAATACAATTCCCTCCACAGAAGTATCATTTGCCTTTATCATGTGGAGTTTCCATAAATTTACTGCAAAATTTAATAATTATAAAGACCAAGAAAATACATCTGATTCAATCTGCTATTGTGTTCATTGGTTCCAGATGGTAAATGGAAAAGATTAAAAGATAAAATGGAGACAAAAGGGGGCTGAGAATGAAATCAACAGAAACTGTATTACATTGATATAGTAAAGCTAAACTCTGCGTGTATCCGTTGGAATTCTAGGTTTATAAACTTTCCAATCTGAACATGTTTTTTCTGAAAACACAGTGAATTGCATCATCCCAATCTTCTTAAGTAAGTGCATCAGTTACTTGGTAATTGAGCATAAACTTCAGATGCTCCACTGCACAACTCAAAGAGTGGGTACTCTGAAATATGGATCTGAACCTTCAATTCCTTTTCTTCATTTTCAAACAGGCTGCTCTGACTGGTAGGATCACCAATGTGAACACAAATTAAAGTAGCAACAGGAAGTGAACAAGAATCCGTGCTCAGCACCAACATTTTTCAGTCCAGCACTGAGTGGCTGAATCAATCAGGCTGCTTTAGCTTTGCCACAGACTCCTTCCATCTCAATAGCACCAGCTCACATCTATATATTAATTGGAGGAGGAAGCACCATGAACTCATAATAAGGAGCCTACACAACAGAAACAGGTTTTAAGGTCCACCTTTGTAGCATAAACCTATGTACAAATCTGAGGACAGCAGTTATTTATTAAGATGTCTTAATAAATAAAGACCAAGCTTATTCAAACACTTTATGGCTTAGGATTCAGCATTAATTTTGAAGGCCAGAGTGTACACAGCACCTAAATTCAGAAAAACCTAACATTCTCTCTAATCAAATGTGAAATACTAAAGCATTAAATCACGTTTTCTAAAGATTATGGGCATGTACTGAAATGGATATGGTTTTAAACACACAATCTAGACATTTTAGAATTTAAACATTTAACATCAAGTCACTAGAGCCACTTAGTCGGGGAGTTACGTAACAGAAAAGTTTCACAGAGGAGGAGCTAAGCAGGGTTTGGAACGTTGTTTTCTTAGCAATCTTTTCCCTCATTTATCCCTTCAATCCCCTGCCAAGACAGCCTCCAATGTGTGCCTTACTGGCAGAATAATGTTGTATTTATTCTTCTTCAACTCTCACATTCCCCCCAAAATAGAAAATCTTGAATTTAGCTTTTTAAATATAGATGGTATATGTTCTTTGGTTGTTTGATTTTAAGAATGACATAAAATTAAAAGGTATTTTAAGCACCATCTGTTCTCTTGCAACAATAGGCAATAATTTCCTGATTATCTTCCTTCATGTACATGTTATAAATCTCGAGTACCCTTTATGATTATTGCAGTTGGTATTTTATTATTTTATGTAGCCCTCTTTGAGTATGTATATCTTTAGAAACCAGGATGGGTTTCATCTCCCCTTTTTGCCATTCTTATTTCAATTTCCCATTATCAAAGAACTGTTGACAAAGTCATTCAGTTACTATTTCCTGTCATGTCTTCCAAATTCACTGGGATAATACTTTATGAGGCCAGAAAAATGCAATTCTAAAGAAACTTATTAAAAAGTTTTTGACCTGTCCAATTCTTCAAATATGAGGACACAGTTACAAATGCTGTCATTCAGTAAAACGAAAACTGTAATGGCATTAACTATCTTCCAATATTAACTGTGGTGGAATAAGCTGAGATGGCAGGTGCAGGCAGGGCCCGTCAACAAAGACAGAGCTGGAAACGTGAAAGTGCACCAGGTTCATGTAGCCATCTGCTCTGCACAAAGGGAATGAAAAGAGAGCAATGAACTAAGGCATTCATTTTCAAAGTCCTGATTTGTTAACAAGATCTGTGCAATGAACTCTTATGCACTACTGTGATTCTATGATGTCCCTCAGGAAAAAAAAAAAAAAAAAACCATTACAAACCATCTGTCATACCCTACTGGGATAAGCCACAAGAGTTTTCTAATAAACATCTATAGTATAAAAATATTTTACTTGCCATAAATGATTAATATATTAAAAGAAAAGATGTTCAAAAGGAAAGAAACTAGAAAACAACATGTTCAAAACTGATCATCTTTGTCTATATTTTTTGAAAGATATAGACATGCTGATATTTTTGAAGGGACAAAAAGAGTTGTTAACAGGTTTTACCATTTCTTTTTTTTTTTTAAGATTTTATTTATTTTCAGAGAGATGGTAAGGGAGGGACAAAGAGAGGGAGAGAAACATTGTTGTGAAAGAGGCACACCAATCAACTCCCTCTCATACACATCGCAACCCAGGCATGTGCCCTGAACGGGAATCGAACCAGCAACCTTTCACTTTGTGGGATGATGCCCAATCAAATGAGCCACACTGTCTAGGGCCAGGTTTTACCTTTGAAGAACGGACTAGAATGAGTGTCATTAAATATTTTTATACTGTAATTTTTTTTAAATCATGGGTACATATTAATTCTCTTTTTTACTTCTGTACTTTTGAACAATGGGTATTTGGGTGGTAAAATGAAGAGCCATAGTGATTTCCTTTCAAATAATTTTCTGTAAAATTAAAAGTATTCTGGTATAATAATTTACTCAATGATTCCCAGATCATTGGACATTTTAGTTTTAATTCAATTTTTGCTGATAAAGCTAGCACTACAATAATCATCTATGTAAATAAACTTTTCTCTGAATTTTGATGAATTCCTAGGAGTGTAAGAAAAGGGTCAAAGGGCATGGAGATGTTGAGAGATATTTATATATAGTATCTACCCACTTTTCAGGATGCTTATGCCGATTATACTGTCACCAACAGTAGTTCAGAGTACCCATTCTACTAACTACATTATCATGTCCATTGGAACTTCCCTGATATATTTACTAATACAATAAGAAAAAGAAACTCTTCACTATTATTTTGAATAATACTGAAGTTTGAACAATTTTTTAATTTTATTTACCAGCAAAGAAACAGGTCTTCATGTTACTTCAATAATCAGCACAGCCCTGGCTGGTGTGGCTCAGAAGACTAAGCGCCAGCCTGTGAACTAAAGAGTCGCCGGTTCAATTCCCAATCAGGGCACATGCCTAGGTTGCAGGGCAGGTCCCCAGCTGGGGACATGAGAGAGGCAACAGATCCATGTATCTTTTGCATATTGCTGTTTCCCTCCCTCTCTTTCTCTCTCTGTAAAAGTAAATAAACAAAATATTTTTTTAAACCATCAGAACAGTCCATTTTAAAAATAAATAAAACTAAAAAACCAAAATATAAATTCCTGAGATTTGGAAACACTCTACCAAGAATCACTGAAAATTATTAATGTCTTTAAAAGTGTCCATCATGAAAATTTAGGAAGTTGCTGGAAACTACTTTTTTAACTCAATTCAAATAAAAACCTGTAATATCAAAAGCCACATGTGGACTATCGCCAAACTTAACAAGAATCCCTAACATCCACAATGGTTTTCTTTCCAAGGATTTATAATACATGGCCTTTCAAATTCAACATGGGACCCAAGAGCAGGAGTATGTTTTTGAAGACAAAACAACAGTTCCTTCAAACTCCTCCTTTCAACAATATGACCCACAGAACCCAAACACTGTTAGTTGATGTCATACTTTTCATATTCCCCTCATTTTTGTGCAAAGTAAAAGAAAATGGATCTGAGAAATCAGTAGAAATATATAAAGCAACCCATCTGCCCAGCCTGCTGCTAGCACATATCCTGCAAATACTATCTCCACAGCCACTGCTACTCAGCACCTTGGGCCTGAACTCCACCATCTTCCCCAAATTAGTCTTGGGGAGTGCCCTGGCTTAGAAATGACCCATGATGAATCACTTTTTTAAAACATATTCACCAGTAAAGAATGGTGCTAGGTAACTGCTCCAGCTACCCCATCCTCACTACAGCCTGGTGGGGCACCAGTTAAAGGTTTCTCTGTAAGTAAGGAAGTTACAGCTGGCAGATCTCATGAGTACCTCACCCAGAACCAGAATTTTAACACAGGTTGATGTGATTGAGCTGGGTTTCTGTTTGCGTGCACTCAAATTCGCCATCAAAACACTTTTATTAAGGAAGGACTCTGAAGATAGAACAATGAACACCTGTATTTCTGACAAAGTTATGAACAATAAACACTGGCATGCTTTCTCCAGACTTTGATTTTTAAACAGAACCTCTTCATCTCTCTAGTCCGATGTCCAAGGACTTTAAGACTTTAACTTAGGTCTGATCACCTTATGATTTGTAGGTTGCTGACTACAGTGTTGCCTTATCCTCATCTGTCCTGTTACTCTCATAGGGCTTTTTCCATGTCTCCACCACTCCAACTCTCCCTTCTGTTTCGCCAGGAACGGCCCACTGAACAGATCCATCATCACTGGAACAGGAAACAGAATTTCCCTTACACCAGACAGGCCTACCACTGAGCCAAAGTCAATTCCCAAACTGAAATTCTAGAAGAAAAATGCAGTGGAAACACAATCCTAATCCACCACATACCTACTTAGTCCACACAACACCGCGAAGCTCCTTATATACTTAATTTCATTTATTTTTCAGAAGTACTATAAAGAAGCTATAATATCCATTTTACATGTGGGAAAAGGGAGATTTAGACAAGTTAGTTAAGTCCTTGATCCAACCATACAAATAGTAAAAGGAAAGAGCAGAGATGAAATCAGAATCTGGTCAAATCCTTGAACGTGTACCCTTTTGACACTACAAAACAATGTTTTCCTTATACATGAATAAATGAGGCTCAGCAGAACTCCATACAGCCTGAGAGAGATTCAAGACAAAGTTTATTACTCTCCAGAGTATCTGCCGTCTCCACCACCCTATGTTGTCTCCCTTGAGTGCTTCTGACAGCAACCCGATGGAGATCATGGAACCTCAATAACTATTTGAGCTGTATTGCTAATTAAGCATTTGAAGGGAGATGCAAGATATAAGTAATTTTATAACACTAACTACAAGTAAACTCAAGGAACATAAGGCATGCCACATTTTTCTTAATGTTTTCTAGCCTTTTCATAAAATATTATAAAATAATAGTGATACTAGTGAACTAGGGAGAATCAAGATGGCAGAGGAGTGAGTGGAAGTCACCCTGAACTCCTCCCAAGGCCAACCTGGAATTACAACTAAATTGTGGAGAAATCACCTGGAACAAACAACTGAACGATAGCAAGAGAGGAGCCTTGTAACCTCAGAGACAGGAGACTCAGCTTTAGCGCAATCGAACTGGTAAGGAGTGTGGTCCAGACCTGAGAAGCGGCAGGGGGAGGCGCCCATGGCCGGCAGTCCCAGAAGGATATTGAAACAGCCAGTTGGATCCCCCTGAGAAGAACAGGGTGTAAACCAAAAGTGGGGATCTCTAGCCCATAGCTCCAGAGCCCAAGAAGTACACAGAAAACAGCCAGCTGCAAAAAGCGGCAGGATTGCTCTCTACCAGAGATAGGTGGCTGGAGACACAAAGAACTGTTTAAAGAGCCAACGCATAAATTTTTATTTGCAGCCACTTACCCTGGTCTCCGGCAAAGGCAGGGGCAGAGTGGGCTAGAAACGCCTGAGGAGAGACCGGGAAAGGAGGCTTTGGGGAGAGAAGTCAGAGAGTAGCTGGTGGGATCTCGGTGCTGACTCATCCCCCATGCAGCAGCAGCCATCTTGCTCAGGCAGAGACCATTCCCCTGAGCAGCACCAGCGTCAAAGGACCCAATAGGCCCAGCCCCAGGTGGGATTCCACCTCACCCTGCGCTGTCTAAGCTGCCTGCTGAGCGCAGAGTGGCAGCCACAGACAGTAGATCCCTGGCTAAAGCGGGCACAGAGAGGTCTGGCGAAACTTGACGAAAGACTGGGGAGGGAGGCTTTGAGGAGAGAACAGAGAGAGTAGCTGGATGGATCCCAGTGGGGACTCCTCCCCGATACCGTAGCAGCCAGAGAGGACCCAATAACCCCACCTCCAGGAGGGACTCCACCCCACCCTGAGCTGTCTAAGGTGGCCTGCTGAGTGCAGAGTAACTAGATTAACAGCTGAAGGAGATAACCACAAACAGTAGATTACTGGAAATCTTGAACAGGCTAAGGTCAGACAGGGTCAACATCTGACATCATCAGAGGCAGATGCAGAAAGAAAAAACAGCGGTCTCCTACTATAGAAGTTCACACCACAAAGTCAGGAAATCAAGACAGAGCAACTTAAGAAGCAGAAGCAAAAGAGAAGAGTCTCACAAATAATGGGAAGACAAAGAAATATGCCCCACTCAAAGGGAAAGGAGGAACCCCCACAAAGAGAACTAAATGAAATAGAGGCAAGTAAACTATCAGATACTGAGTTCCAAACAACGGTCTAAGGAAGCTCAATGAGCTCAGTGAGCTCTGAGAGAATTACAAAAAACTACAGGGAAACTATGAGGAACTTACTGCAAACTATATCAGCAAGAAAAACGACATAGAAACTATCAACAAGAGACAAGAGGAAATGAAGAATACAATTTCTGAATTGAAGAACACAGTAGAAGGAATCCAAAGCAGGCTAAATGAACCTGAGGACCGAATCAGTGAGCTGGAGGACAAGGTAGAAAAAAGCTCCCAGAAAGAGCAAGAAAATGAAAAAAGACTCAAAAAGAATTAAGAGGCACTGAGGGGAATGCAGGACAACCTGAAACGTAATAATATCCATATAATAGGGATACCAGAAGGAGGAGAGGAGGAGCAAGGGATAGAGAAACTGTTTGAAAAAGTAATGATGGAAAACTTTCCTAATTGGAGGAGAGAAAAAGTCACACAAGTCCAGGAAGCACAGAGAGTCCCATTCAAGGAACCCAATGAGGCCCCCTCCAAGACACATTATCATTAAAATGGCAAATATCAAAAACAAACAGAGAATCCTAAAGCAAGCAAGGGAAAAAGAGGTAGGAACATATAAGGGAGCCCTGATACAGCAGCAGCTGACTTCTCAACAGAAACCCTGCAAGCCAGAAGGGACTGGCAACAAATATTCCAAGTCAAGAAAAGCAAAGGCCTGCAACCAAGACTGCTCTACCCAGCAAGGCTCTCAATTTAAATGAAAAGCGAAATAAGGAGTTTCCCAGACAAAAGAAGACTAAAAGACTATACCTCCACCAAACCAGCACTGCAAAATATGCTAAAGGGACTGCTTTAAGATGAAGAAAAAGTTTCCATGAATACCCACTTCCTTTCAGAGTTGCCAATACTTGATATTACCAATATTTTTAATACTCATTAATATGATTGTGACAATGATGTTATTTTAATTGTTCCTTTACTATTTGTTGAAACTAAACCTGTTTTAGTATATTTCTTGTGTATTTCTATTATTTAAAAAAATAAAGCTTTAAACAACTTTTTGGTATTCTTTATCCATTTATTGATTAAAGGTTTGTAGAACTCTTTTCCCTAAAAAAAAACCTATTAACCATGTCTTAGATGTGTTGCAAATACTTTTCTATTCCTTGTCTTTTAACTTTTTTCATATGTATATTACTAAATAGTTAAATGTTTAATGTAGTCATATTGTCAATATTTACTTAATAGCTTCTGGGTTTGAATATTTTACTTCAGGTCATGAAAAATATTAGTTCTATTTTCTTCTAAAACTCCTTAGATTCTACATATTGAATTTAACTCATCTGAATATTTCTTGTATGATGTGTGAAATAGTGCTCTATATTTGTTTTATTTCAAGTAATAGTGGTCCATACACCTTATTTGTTGAATAAGCCTTATTTTCCCCATTGATTTGAAATATCAACTTAATTGTATATTGTTACTTAAATGTACACTGTTAGATATATACATTTGTCTCTAGAATGCTCATTGTATTTCATTGATCTACCTGATTATTTCTATGTTGATGTCATGTTGGTTTAATTGCTGAGATTTTATAATGGTTTTAAAATTTTTTAGTATTTTATAATTAACTTTGACATCTAAAAAAATAAATAAAATTAATCTGCATTAAAGAAAGAAAGAGAGAGAGAGAGATGGAACTCCTACCTTTTGCGACAACATGGATGGAACTGGAGAATATTAAGCTAAGTGAAATAAGCCAGTTGATGAAAGACAAATACCACAGGATCTCACCTATAAGTGGACTCTATTCAACAAAATAAACTAAAGAACAAAATAAACCACAGGCACAGAAACACGGAGCAAACTGAAAGTGGCCAGAGGGGATGGGGAAAGAGGACAATGGTGGGAAGAAGGGGAAGGGACTAGACAAAGAACATGTGTGAGTGACCCACGGACATGGACAACAGAGTGGGAACTGACTGTGGGATGGGGGTGGGGGTGGGATGGGTGGAAGAGGGTAAAGGGGTAACGACTGAGACAACTGTAATAGCATAAACATGATTTATAAATTTAAATAAATAATAAAAACAAAAAAATAATGAACTATATATATGCATACAATCCTCATCCCATCCCAAAAATACTGATGTATCGGACTATAAAATAATCTCCCAATATTATGATTTCATTTTTCATAATTTTAATGTCACTTAGAATGACATTATAACTCTCAAGTTTAAAATTCTCTTAACTACTTATTCATTAGTCACACTGAAGTATGATAAAAATCAAAATATAAAACAGTAAGAAATATAAAATCATAAAAACTGCTCTCAGTACTATAAGCAAGAAGGCATAAAGGTATTGATATTGTTCTCACTTAAAGAGGGTACTTAGAAAAATACAACGTGATCAATACAAATGAAAGACAGAAACAATGCCTGGCAGAATTAGCTGTTAGCACTAAATTTTGTAGATAGTGTCACAAAGAATTAATCAGTGCTCTAAGCTTCTGTATTGGAAATCATCCCTTCAGAATGTCCAAGTGTCCACAAGACTCTCGTGTTTTGCCTTGCTCATTTTAAAAAGAGGCAAAATATAGTATTGGACACAGTTTATAGGAGATAGAAGTCTAGTAAATTAAAAATAATAGGCATGCTAAAAGAGGCAGAGAACTAAGCATTGAGCTTCTATCTTACATCAGGTTTTTTTAAGGCCTGCCTAACTGGGGCCACCTTTCTTCTTTAAATTGGCTAACACTGATTCTTCTCATTGAAAAGGTTCAGAACTGTTAAAGCAGTAATTGAGATTAATCATGGACTTCTTCACCCATTTTTTATTCTCTTTGATACCTAAATATAAAAAACGTATGCTATTATTGTCATCACTTTCAGCCTTCTTCCTGAAGATGGACCCTGGCATTGGCACAGATAATGCTCCATGGCCACAGCTCCTATGGGGAACTTCCAGACTACAGCTCTACCAAGCAGTTTCTGAAAGGGGAGTGCTCATCCTTTCAATCACCTTGCTCGAAGCAGAGGGAAGACAGACTGTGGATCCACAGATTAAAGTCTCTCTATAGCCACTGACCCCAGTGAAATCCCATTAAAGCTTTCTTTTGATTCAAAGAGGTCATATCAAATGATCAAGTAACCAAAATTCCCACAGGCTTAAAATTAGGCATCACATTTTGTGACTGTTCCATCAGCAAAGAACAAAGAGGGAACCAGTGACCTTGACTGGCATGCCTTATTTGAGAAGTCCTATTTCTTCTTAGCAGAAGACTTAGCTCTTTTGCTGAGAACAAAAAAATCACTGTGTGGCTGGCTAGGCCAGGGGTTCTGAGACCACTTAAGGAATCTTCCCAAGTCCTCCTTTAACTAGCTCTTTATTTAAATTACATAGTGTATCAAAAAAATGTATGTATGTATGTGTTTATGTGTATAAAGAGAGAGAAGTTTTTAAGAAGGGTACTGTGTAAGAGCAAACAATTTGCAATCAGATCATAAAGTTTTCAAATAAATTAAAGTGCTAGCAAGAGAATCAATGGCCAGCAACAGGGGTTCCTAAATTCAAATCCAGCCCCACTGGCCACAAACTTCCCTTCATCCCCTCCATGCTTCTTTCTAAGCCACATGTGGACATTTCCAACCATAGCTTTTGACTCAAGTTAGGAACAGGACCACTATTTTAACATTACAGCCTCAGCAAGCCTGAATGATTTTCCCAAAGAAAATCAGCTTATTTATTGGTGGTACAGGAGAACTGACTTTATTCAAATGATCCATGTTTTCTTTTTCTTGCCTTGTCCCAAAACTTTTCAAATCATTTTCTTTTCTGCCATGAAATCTTGGGCATCATCTGAGTTGATGTGATAACTTAAGTTTTAAATATGAATTTTAGGAATGGACTAGACAAATTTAGGTTCTCAGAATATTTTTTAAGGTAGTAAATTTCTACATTACATTTCTATATAAATTACATGTATAATTTTGTTCCGTTTGACAGAGCTGTCAGTGAATGTTAGCAGAAATATAAAAAAGAAAAAGAAGAAAACATTGTCTAAATGGGGAAAATAAAAAGACAGGCAAGATTCCTATCTTTGAATCCTAGTTCTGGTGCTTTTGACTAAATGGCCTTGGACAAGTCAATTAATCGTTCAACAAACTATTTCTTGAAGATCTATTATGTGCTGGGTAGTGAACAAAGAAATGAACTAATGATATTTTTTAATCCCCACTCATAGATCTTTGTTCTAGTGCAAGAGAGACAAATAAAATAAATTAGAATATTATGCATAGTATGCCAGGCAATAGTAAGGAAAAAAAAAAAGCTTAAAGGAGATACAGGGTGTATTGGGGCAGGGGGTGGGGGGCGGGTAGAGGGAAGTAGGAGAAAGTTGTCTCCAGATATTTTAAATAGAGGTGGTACTTACCTCTCTAATCATTTAGGTTCAGCTTCGATAGCCCAAATACAGTACTATAAAATTACATTATTATATAAGATATCAAGAGTTTATTTTTTTATTGTTTCCACTTTACCACCCAAGTGCAGAACCTGACATGAGCCTGGATCTTCAGCAATATGCAGAGAAGAGGCTGGGGGGTTGGGGGTAGGTACATGACTTGGCTGAAAAGGGAAACAGGTCAGAGAGGAAATACTGGAAGGGGACCCACAGGGTGATTACCATGACACCAGAAGACATCATCATCATCACACTAACTGGATGAGGAAGGGAACAGAGAGAAGTAATGGGCACAACAGCAATTTTTTTCCATGGCCCCAGCACACACATGGAGGCCACATGCTTAAAAATGGACAGGGAGGAGGAAAGGAGGAGGAAAACAGCTGCCCAGGGGCCTCCCTCTCCACCCTGGTTTCATATCTGATCCCACATCTCTACCACTACCATTTGAAAATGTGTATAGCAAAAAGAGGAAGCAAAATAAATTAACATTCTGATGAGTGTATGTGAAAGAGGGAGGGAAAGGGGTTGAAAACACCTAAAATGATCCCCCACCTCAATCCCCCAGCCTACTACTTTCCCCCTTTCCCCAAAACTACC
This sequence comes from Pteronotus mesoamericanus, assembly GCF_021234165.1. Lineage (NCBI taxonomy): Eukaryota > Metazoa > Chordata > Mammalia > Chiroptera > Mormoopidae > Pteronotus > Pteronotus mesoamericanus. The sequence continues at coordinate 22,756,185 of NW_026555245.1, read as the reverse complement.
ATCCAACCAGACAAAAAAAAGAAAGGTCTAATTCACTCAATATTTTTCAACTTTTACGAAAGGAACAGGGTGGAGCAGAGTACAGAGCAGGGGAAGCAGGCAGCTGCAGAAATAGGCCTAGGAAGAGGCTATGCTTCCGTTTCCACATGAGACTGGCTCCCTGTTTTTGCACAAAGAAAAAGAAAAAGAAAGAAAAGGAAGGGAGGGAGGGAGGGAGGGAGGGAAGGAAGGAAGGAAGGAAGGAAGGAAGGAAGGAAGGAAGGAAGGAAGGAAGGAAGGAAGGAAGGAAGGAAGGAAGACAGGAGAAAACCTAGAAAGCAATTTAAAAACAAAAAAAGATTCCAAAAACCAGTCACTGAACAAAAGCTCATAGTTACTTTAGAAGTAGCTATATACAGTAAACTCATATCTTTAACTTTCATGCTACTCTTATATTGTTATTATATCTTTCCCAACATGTTCCCATCTTCCCTCTAAAAATACTGTACTAAAAGGTCCATTTACAGATATATCCATGAAACTTCCAATTCTGCAGGTGCCCAAATACCTATTAATTATTATAGAAGAGAAGCTATTAATGATATACTTGGATATTATTACATATCTCCAATTTATAAACAGATAAGCTGATGGTTTGGAAATCAAAATATCTGTTAGTAGTAGAAATTATAGGATATTGAAGGATTTCAACCCAATCAAAGGACTTACTTAATTTACTAAAGACCTGTGGGTCTCAACCCCAGAGCATCCATCAGACTTACCTAGGGATATTTTTAAAATGCAAATGTTGTGTCTCGTCACCAGAGATTCTTATCCTGTTGGTCTGAGTGGGGCCAGGAGTCCAAGCTTTTAAAGCTCTACAAGGCTGAGAACAACTCCACTATGCAGAGACCACATCTGTCTAAAAATGCCAGCAGCTTGCCATTTACTTAGCCAGCCTTCTTTATAGTTATGGTTGGCCATGGGATATAAAAGGAAGTTTTGGGTCTCAAGGAAAGATTTCCCTCCCACACAGAAGCTTTCTAGTCCACTGCTGGAAGTCTCAGATTTTCTGAATCCCACAACTCAACACTTAATCAGAGTAAAAACAGGAATAAATGTGTATATTCTGCCTAAAGACTTCTTCCAGATACATAAATGTTAACTCCCTAGTTGGAGTACAAACTCCTGAGGACATGAGGTCTTATGCTTCTTTTTCTCTACATAATATTCTCTTATTCCTTTTGAAGCTCTGTAAAAAAAGGCACCACAGAGCCACCTATCAGCACTGTCCCATCAGGACCCAGGAAACAGAAACAAAGTAGAGGTAAAAAGAGAAAATGAGGAGTATAAAAATCCCCATGGCTCACAAGTTTATATTATATATGCTTTATCAGACACTTAAAATTAGAATGCCAAGAACTGTTAAATGAGCAATGTGCAAACTAGTCCATATTTTCTTTCTCTCACAAGCCACAAGAATAGAGCAATGTCACCCTATTAGTATTTTGTGATCTAATGCATATTAACATATAACCTAGTGACTCACCACTGAAATGATTCCTGATAGTTTTAATAAACACTGCTGCCAAAGATTAAAGGTTTTTTGGGAAGGATACTACCTGATTTAAGAAAAACCAAATTTAATTTTACAGAAGGATTGAAATATAAAATAAAATGAACCCATAATGTGGTTTTTGTATGCAAGAAAATCTAATAGTGGAAATCCCTTCCAAATGAAAGAGAAATCAATTTCAAAATTCTATCATCTTTTTTTAAACTTGTTCAAACATTCGAGGACTCAAATGTCAGAATGCTTTAAAATTAGATAGTGAAGTAATGCTCCTAGAGTTCATAAGAGAATATTCCCAGCTCTGCAGTGTAATTTTTCAACATTCTGGCATATCATATTAATAGAGTATCACTTATAATAAAATTAATGCAAAATAAATATCATTTTGTAGTCACCAACTATTACCTCTCCTTCCAAGAAGATAACATTATTAATCGTGCTGTAGATAAGTCTCTCACACTGTACAGTGTCATAAATACACCACTTCTGGTGGTGTAGGCTAGATATGACTATCCCCAAGACAATGATTCTTTTTTACTCAAGAAAATCAGTACAGTAAATAACTTTCTTCCCTTTGAGACAATCACAGTGCTTGAGGCTGCTGCAGCACAAAAACAAAATATCTTCACAAATGTCTCCAAACAGTCAAGCTGAAAATCTAAGCCAAAGTTTCATTTAACAGCCTGTCAGTTTTTTGATGTGAAGCTAATGAATGCAGTGGCAAACAAATCCATCAAACCTAACATCAAAACAACTGCATTTCATCCCACCAAACGGAAAAATGAAATACAACCTGCAGGCTAGCTCTTTGATCTAACTCAGCCAGGAAGCAGCCCTAACAGTGCCACACAGCTGCTGCACAGAAGTAATCATGGACTCCATTTCACCACAGAAAGAAAGAATACGCCACAAACGGAAAACATTCACCTCGAATATGCACCAATATCTTATTTCAATTGTTAAGCTCTGTTACAGATTTTTAAATCTCTACTACAAAAAATAAATTCAGCATTTTACTCTAGATTGCTCTGATGTTCAAAGCTATTGTAATACCTAAAATAAATAACTGGATAGCATGTCCCATTCATACCACAACTTTACAAACAGAGGTTTATTAAAAGCTCTCTGCTCTTTATGAAATCTCCTTGAAGATTTCATAAATCTTCAAATAATACATCTTTCTCCTTTGTACACACACGCAGCACAATTCCTGTTGCGGAGGAGGAACTCACTGAGCACTCATCAAAGCCACACTGCCAAGTCAGTAGGCAAATGGGCATGTGGCTACATGGAACATTCTCCTCAATTTTTTTCAGTGAAAACCTTACCTCTCATTATGAAATGGGGAAAATTACCTAACTGCCTTGTGGTACATGTGTGATGAAGACAAGGCCTTCTGTTCTATAGTATCATGCAGGATTTGCTATGCTATATTTTGCAGGTCAAGGCAAAAGAGAGCTAAATAATTCTCATTGATGAAAAAAAGAATGAGAGGAACAAAAGGAATAGTAAGGATCTGGGACATTAGCAGAGATTTTTAGAAACAGGGATAGTCAAATTAAGTTGGCATCAAAGCTATGAGGTCAATGCCCCTCATGCCCACCTTTGCCCATTTTCTGAAGTTCTTCTCCATAACCTAAGCATAAAAAAAGCCTGCTGTGAGATAAGGCAGTTTGGGTAGAAATGATTAAAAGGGGGGGGGGGGGACTACTGGAATTAAGTACTAAAAAAACAATATACCAAAAGGCAGTAAAATATTAACATAGTTATAGTTGTTGTTGTTGTTAATTATTATTTAGTTGAGAATATAAAACACCCAGGCATTTGATGAAATTTGGAAGATGGCTACTTGGGCTTAGGATAAATAATGGAATGGGAGTTCCAGTCAATGTTAGTCATTTCTTAAACATATACCACATACTAAAAGGTCAGTAATACATTCAAAAGGAATCCGCAGAAATTCCCTCTCCCACCCTACTCCAGAGGTGCCACCAGAAGGCAAGCAGCCAATGACCAAGGAAGCAGTCCTTGATCCCTTGCTAGAGCCAACTCAACTCCTACTTCTTGGCTCTCATCAAACAGGTTATCCTCCAACTGATGAATTCATAGAAACATACATGGTTCCTGGCATACAGCAGACAAGCACTTTGCATAAATGGAGCTTTGTTCAATAGCAGCCACCTGAATGAGCTGAAAAGGTCCTATTAACCAAAGTCTACTGGCTGTCGAACAGAGATAACGTATCAGTAAACCCCTGGGATTACCTTTTCAAACCTAGTGTCATTTTTTAATTAAAAAATAGCCTTCTGTAACAATTCTTTTCTAAGTTATGAAATCAGAAATACTGGTTTGTAATATAGGAAATACACTCATTCAGTGGAGAGCCCACATTAGTTAATGCTGCACTACAGATACTTTATCAGATACTCAACCAAAGTAAGTAATGCTGCACTACAGACACTTTACAAATACTTTCATACACTCAAATCAAGTTTGTGACAGGTAGGCCTAACTGGTGTGGCTCAGTTGGTTGGGCATCGTTCTGCGAAGCAAAAGGTTGCAGGTTCAATTCTCAGTCAGGGCACATGCTGGGTTGCAGGTTTGGTCCCTAGTTGGGATATGTACAAGAGCAACTGATCAATGTTTCTCACATCAATATTTCTCTCCCTCTCTTTATCCCCCCTTCTGCATTATCTAAAAATAAATAAATAAAATCTTTAAAAAATATATGACAGGTAAAGCAGATGTCATCCCCCAGTGCTTAAACTATGAAAAAGTATGCCATTATTTTTTAAATTATCTCTCCTAAATGCATAACTCATCATCACTTGTGACAAATAACTGTTTTTTAAATAATTATCATTTAGAATACATAGAAAAAGGCAAAGAATTAACACAAAATAACAAATTTGGTAATCTTCAAAGCTAAAAGTCCTTTAAGTGCAATTCATTATTGATCTACCATACATTACATTTGTCCCCAGCAAACAGAAAAACTAACTGACCAACTCACTAATTTTCCAAGATTAAAACTACACATGTGTCTACACACACACACGCACACACATGCACATACACCATAAATTCATAAGGTTACCTAAAGAAATGTACCTGAAATCAGTAAAAATATATATCAAATAAATGATAAAAGACACTAAAATTTGCAAAAATAATCACAGCACACTATAATGTAAGAGAACTTATTAACTGACAATAGCCGAGAAAACATCAATATTGGGGAACAGATTAAAAAGTATAAGGCTGTTTTAGCGAAAAATTCTCAATCTTATCCATTCCAAGTTTAGTTTCCTATTTTTTAAGCAAAATAACTAAACTAGTTACATGATTCAAAGTAGATTCTTAGTATACCACCATGTCAGTTATTCATCAGAACTCTCTGCGGTATGCAGAATGCCTAGATATCCACGCCTGAATCCCTGCAATCCGTAGCAATCTGTAACAATTGTTAAATATTGTATTTTACATGAGAAAAGGGATTTTGCAGATTGCTTGCTTTGAAATGTAGGGAACCACGTACAAGAGCCTGAGAGAGGCCCCTAGAAGAAAAGCCCTGGCTGACAGGCCAAAAAGGAAAGGGGAACTCGGTCCTACAAGAACAAGGAACTAAATTCAGCCAACAAACTGACGGAGCAAGGAAATGGATTCTTCACCAGACTCCAGTGAGGAATCTAGCCCACAAGTACCTTCATTTCTGCTTGAGACCAAGGTCAGACCTATAACCTACAAAACTGTAAGATAGTAAATGGGTATTGTTTTTAAATCACTAATTTTATGGTAATTTGCTACAGCAGCAATTGAAAAATAATACCTTCTCAGGTAGCACCACCACACCAAAAGTAAGGGAAGGGTGGGGATCACACCTAAAAACACATGTAATTACAACGATTTTAAATTGGCCAAAACTGCATTATATGTAACTACTGAACATTTCATATCTTGTAAAATACCCAGAACAAAGTCAGTCATATCCCTTGACTAAATTTAATGCTATAAATCACCACAGCATGAGGGCATATGAACATACCTACGTCTTTTTTCCCCTCACAACAAATCTACAGGGTAGAGAGAGAGAGAGAAGTATCTCTCTGCCCCATAGAAAATATGGAAGGAACGAATAGAATAAATGACTTTCCTAATGTTACATGGCTAGGTAGAAGAAAAGTTTGGTCTCAGATCCCGGCCTCCTCCATCACATATACTACTTCTTAACAATCCCACAATTCTAGTTTTGAAGAGTAAGATTTCAGAAAGGATCACTTATAGACCCCTCTGAGTGGGTCACACTCCACTCCACATCTGCACATAAATGTGAGAACGTTTTAGCCTTGGGGAGAAGCTATTTTAGTCAATACCTTGAACTAGATCTGAAGAACTAGAACAAACACCAGCTCATTTTTCTGGTGACTCTAACAGCTGTGATAGCTAAGTTACTATGTCAATGATTAAAGATGCAAACTATAAAACAGCATACCTTGTTATAACTGAGGTTATGACACTGTTTCAATGCAAATACTAGCATTACATTTCTACAAAACATACTGCAGTAGCCAGCCAATGTACATACACACTGAGTTTTCTATTTTTTCTTTATTAGGTTTATTGTAATAGGAAGGATGTGTAATGGAAAGAAATAGTTCAGTTCTGTTCCTTTCTAAATTACCCCTCAAATAGAAATTACTCAGAAGAGAAAAAGTCGTCTAATAGCAGAGCTTCCTTTTATGTCACGAATTCATTCAAATGCTTCCTGAGCTGCCAAATGGCTATACTTTTTAAAATATATTATGCAATTTTCTAAATACACATATAAATTAAACCTAGAGTTATCTTTCTTAAATATATTTGTATTCAAATACACTCAATGATTCTGCATGCAAGTTTTATCAATGTAGAATGAATAATACTAGCTTGTACCATGCAGTGGCCAAGATAAGTCCATGTAAGCTGTATATATCATTTTCCACTAAATTTATGTCAATTTTACATACTCTGTAAAATTCAGGTTCATTAAGAAGCTGCTCTCTGCCTGCACTGAAAGGAAGCAATCTAACAGGAGACACCATCACTTTGGGAGTGTCCTCTGTTTAATGCCACATGGGGGAAATTAATTAAATTTAAAGGAAGTTGTTGTTTGTGAGTGAAAATATACAGTATGTAAAACTAAATTAAATATAATGGAAGTTGCAAAATTTTATTCTAAATTTAACATGAAGATATATTTCTGGTTCTACATAATTACTTTCAAGAATTAATTTCTGGCCCTGGCTGGATAGCTCAGTTGGTTAGAGCAGCATCCCAATAGACAAAGGTTGTAGGTTCGAATTCTAGTTACAGCACATACAAGAGGCAACCAATGAATGCATCAGAACAACAAAAATTGATGCCCCTCTCTCACTCTCTCTCTTTCTCTCTCTCTCTTACTCTCTCTCTCTCCACCCCCCACCCCACAAAATCAATTTTAAAAAATTCTTTAAAAGAATTCATTTCTGCAGTAAGGGCAGTTTTAATCATTTCTTACCATTCTCCCTTACCTTGTTACAATTTTACTGACATTTTCTTTTGTAAATAGTTGTTTTCTAAGACATGGACTGAACTCTTAACATGGAGATAGTTCAGTCATAAAGCCGCACACAAGGAGCTACACAGAAAATGTTACAAAAAACCGTTTGTGGCCTTAAGAGAGAAAGCAAACATTAGCTGCATAAAATTACCTTTCAAAGTAAATTGTTCCACATTAATTTCAAAACAGACAAATGTAGCTACAAATGGTAATATGGCCTATGTAAAATCTAGTCTGAAATAAATTACCATGGTGAGAGGTATACAATGAGGAAAAAAATAAATGCTGCATGGGATCTTAGCTTTCCCTCTATACTAACCAGAATACACATTTAATTTATGCTTTATTTTTGAAGCATAACTTACCAATTTAGCAACCTTCCCATAGTCAATCCATCTGATAGTAGCAAAATTTGTAGATTCTGCACAGTTGAAACCATGATTAAAACCAGCATGGTACCCATATGGGAAAGTGATCATAAATTCTCCAGCCTCCTGAGTGATCTGCAGAGTAGAAAAAAGATATTTTCTAGTTTTAAGACTTCTCAAATTGTGAATACAATTAAAATATATTTATTTTCCCCATTACTCACCTCCCTCCTTCCCTCTCATTACCATCAGTTTGTTTTTTCTTTCAGTGTGGGTTATATTTTTCTTGCTTGTTTGAAATTTAAAAAAAAAATTATAATCATCTAAGCACACAAAATATACCATGATCAACAGAAAAATAGCAAAGTTAAATTTTTCAGTATTTTTTAATTGCCTACTCTATGCTCAATTATCAAGTTTATTACTCATTCATTCAGTCACCATGGTTCATTTCAGTCCTAAAATGTTGAGAAATGAATATGTGGGTATATACATGTGTGTAAACATACAGGAGACACACTGTATGAATACAGGTATACACATAGCAATTCACTTGCCAGTTTGGGAATGCTAAAATGCTGTATGTGACTATATTTTCTTTCCCAACAATTCTGAAATTTATTTCATCACCCCCTCCCCCCATGATACCCCAGGCCATGTCCTACTGCAATGAGTGGCAACTCAGCTGCCACCTGGCAGGCAGAGAATGGCTTATCAGTGTTCAGCATAGTTCCAGTTCCACCACTCTGAGCCACATGAAAACACAGCCTGAGTCTCTCCTTTCCTCAATGAATCTCATTAATTATAATTGTGCTTGAAGACTAGGAACATCCTTGTACTATGAGATAAAAGAAAACTCACCTTGCTCAACTGTTTCTAGCCCTATAAAGGTGGGGGAAGAGGGCAGGACTGCTGTCACTGGAAAAAAGAAACTGCTGTCATTGCTCCAATGAATCCCATCTACAATCCTTCTCTACTCCACCTAGAAAACCCTGTTCTTGACATGTTGAAGAAGAGCACCTGTCTTCATTGAATGGGACTCTAAATTTTATGCCTATGTAAAATATCTAAAAAAATGTCAGCCCCAATTAGCCAAAATATAAAGCCGATTTACTGTCTCTAAACTGATTTTTTAAAAAGAAAAAAAAAGTACAGGGAAGAAATGAGTCTCTTTTATTATAAGACTAAACAATCACCGCAATGCCATATTATGGAAGAGGTTGGAAAAAGTAACACACATAATCTAAAAGTAGACATTAACTATTTGTTAAATATACTTTTTCATATATATGTATGAATATGTACAAATACATTGAAAGAAAAAAAAAATGTTACTCCAGCTACAAAATGATTGAGTAATAGGGCTGAACTGGGGAGAAAGAGTGCCTTACTATATAACATATACTATCCGAAGCCCTTCACATAGATGAATGATGGTTGCGCTGCGGAGGGGCTAGACAGGGCACGCGGTGTTGGGGAGCGCCGCTGGGGTCTCCGCTCTTCCGCAACAGCACGCCGCGGGGGAAGGAGCGCGCCGCAGGGAGCGTGGAGCTCCCTGAATCTGAGGGAAGCCATTGGGAGCCCGCTGAGATAGGAGCAAGGCTCTGAATCCCACAGAGCCCATGCGGGGCGGGAGGTGCTGTCGCGGATGAGGGGAATAAACACAAATTGCAAACACTTCTCTGTTCTCCAGGAGAGCAGATGGGGGCACATCCCTCTAGTGGGGAAGGCCCCATCGCCCTTTATTCCAAGGCTTTTACTGAAAAGCTTATCAGTGGGGCGAGGTAACAGGAAAGCATACGTTATCTCATTACATTAGTATGTTAAGTTTCACAGGGAAGAGATGATGCCTTTAAGAAGACAAATGACAAGAACACACTGATTTACATGGGTCCGAGAGGAGACCAGTATAAACAAGTGAGACTAAAAATAAGGGCAAAGTAGACATAAGGGTGCCTAATGACATAGGGTAAGGGTGTAAATAATGTAAATGTCCACAGCATGAGCTGACCAGAGCTTTGAGGGAAGAACAAAGCACACTTCAAAGAGTTTACTTTTAGGCCTCATTTCTGCAGGAACTGCCAGATCTGATTTAGGGCTGATTCCTGCACTCTTTCAAGCCTGAGCTTTGTGTTGGGAGGGAACCACCAAGAGATGAGGAGACTGCTTTTCGGCTATCATGAGGACCCCAGCCATGCCTACACCAAGCCGGGAGGTGCGGGCCTTTTTGCCTTTTCTCCGTGTCCCCCAATTCCCTGTCTGCTGCCAATACCGACTGGGATCTGTCTTAGGTCACCCCTGCCCCAAGGGGTCTTACCCGTCACTGATGTCCAGTCCTCCATGGCAAAATAGAGAGGCAGGAGCTACGCCCCTGCCAAGGGGGACAGGCTCTGTCTCCTCAGGAACCTGTTTCTCCAAGGCCTCCTGATTATTCCCAGCCTTGGGGCCCTCCAGCCTGTCAGCAGGGTTACAGTTCCTGAAACCAGGCAGGGCGTTTCCCAACAAGTGATTTTCAACTGGTGTGCCACAAGAATTATTAAAACATGTAATACCCGACCGATTTAGTCAGTGGCACGCACCTCTTTCCCCTCAGAGTGTCAAATTGAAAAATGACAACAGCCAACACAACAAAAGCCATCTGGTGTGAATGAATCAAAATTATACTTCCTTTTTTGTGTCAGATCAGCAAAAAATTTATTTTTTTGTTTGTGCCACAGAATTTTAGTAATTAGTTTATGTGTGCAATAAGATGAAAAAGACTGAAAATCGCTGATGTAGATGATCTCTTTTTATCCTCATAATAGCTCTAATAAGTTGGTACTATCATTATCCCATTTCACAGATAAAGAAAATGAGGCTCAGAAAAACTATAATTTACCCAAGTGACAGAATCAGGAATGAACTTGGAAAGTTTAAGTCCAAAGCCTGTGCTACTCTGTCCCATGTTACATCATCATCATCAGAGAATAAGTTCCTTAAGGAGCAGAAGGTCATGTGTCACATACCATTCACAAAGGTAAAAGGGGAAGTGGCAGTATTTTATAGAAATACTATAATTGTCGGTTGGCCTTCTTGTCACTAGTATCTCACCATATGAAGACAAACAATCACCCTGCCACTTCCCACAGAAGTCAGAAAATGTCCCATCCTCAAAAGACAACTTAGGGAGCCACAGACAAGGAAGGGTGCAGGGCACCTACCTCCTTTCCCTAAAGATTGGAAAGGAACTACAAGCCCTGAAGACCTCCATCCTGGGAGAATAAACCAATCCCTCAATCCTGCTACTTCATATAAGCTCCTCTCCAAAGAACAGCTTGATCAACTCCTGTCACCAGCCCTAACCCCATGGAGGTTTTTCTTTCTTGTAGGACTCCAGTCCACTCCTCCTCTACTTCCTAATGTTCCAATTTAAATAAAAATGCCCAATCAAGCTTATGACAACCACCAGAAAGAAATACTCACTGATGAATGTGTCCAAGACGTAAAAGCCCAGTGCCCAGAGGTGTCTGCAAGACAAAGCCCCACAATGACAGAGGCCCCTCTGTGGGGCACAGCCTCTGGCCTCTATCATTGCAATAGTGCTACAGCCTATCACCAGCTCCTCTCCGCCCATGGGTGTTACCCACAGTGCACACTCAAGAGTCATGTTTTTTGTCATGGGTGAAAGTATGCCAGTAAACCAGTGGTGAGAGCAACCTCATCACACAAGGCAAGTATGTGTCATAGTGACTGCCACATAGATAGTTTGTGAGCGAGACAGGGTGTGGGGGTGGCTCACTTCAAGTTAGAGAAGGATTCTTGGTCCTTGCAAAAATTCTACTTCAAACAAAGACAAAGCAAGGCAGAAGGCAGGGAGGCAGGAGACTTTGAGGCCTGAGATTAAGAGAAGCTAAAAATTTAGTCACAGTGAAAAGCTTCTAAGGTAGAAAACAAGGATTATGGAAAGAAAGTCAAACAAAAAAATGAAGACAAGCTTGGAGCTATTTTTTAATATCCCCGTAAGTAACTAATGGCGTAATCCTCCTCCAACTGAGAAAGAGCTTTTATTTACTAGTCAAAAGCTTTTTTCATTTCAGCTCCTTCACATAAAACTGCTCATGTTCTGTAATAATCCTGACACAGTAACAACCCACGGACACAAAGATAGAGGCCTCTAGCATGTTCAGAGCCTTACAGAACTTAATCTTCAGAAATACCCCAAAGAAGCAATATCTGATTATTAAATCATCAGGCAATTTTATCCATAATGAAATCTCAATTGTATTATGTCTAAATGTGTTTAGAAGCAATATAATGGTAGCATAATCATTGATTCTAAACAGCAAACTGCTAATAATAACTGCTCTGAATTTTTTTTAAAAAATAGACATAAATTATGTTGCATTTACAAATGGCTTCGAAGTAGAAGTACTACATCCTATTTTGTCAAATGTGCTACATTTTATTATCAGTAGTTATAAGTAAACTGTAACAGCATGAAATTTCTAGTAAATATATTCTAAAATAAAAGGAACTTAAAATCACTATTTAGTTACATATGTATAAATTAATATTTATAAAACATGAATCTGAACTTTTCTCCCACATCCTAAAAACCCCACCTAAAGTCAAAGCTATATTAGCTTTGTTAAATTTGTCTTAAATGCAAATACTACACACATAAATTAATTTGTTAAAGAGTAATACTAATATACCTTATCAAAGGGAATACCATACTTCTTCAACACTGAGGGAGATATTAGTGTCATCTTGTGGCGAAGAAATGCATCACACCCTTGAGAACTGCTTGGGAAAAAACCTAAATGGAAATAATAAATATAATCAGCAATATATCAATTAAGATAAAATTTCAGACAATTTTAAGTTTTGTGCTGGTATTCTTTCAAAATGACAGCTTTACGCAAATACAGGCCAACTTCACCACCGGGGGGGCAGTGGGGGGGAACCCCATAGTAAAAATCAGACTCAGAATTCTGTTTTTGTTTTGGTTTTTTTTTAAGATTGTACTTATTTATTTTCAGAGATAGGGGAAAGGAGGGAGAAACAGAGGGAGAGAAATATCAATGTGCGAGAGAAACATCATTTGTTTGCCTAATGCATGGCCCCAACCAGGGACTCGACCCACAACCCAGGCATGTGCCCTGACTGGGAATCAAACAGGTGACCTTTCAGTTCACAGGCCAGCGCTCAATCCACTGAGCCAAAACAGCAAAGGCAAGAGTCAGAATTCTTAAAAATTAACAGATACATTCTTTTATCACCAAAAGCTGACTTTTAAACAAAAAGATCCACAAAAGATTGTTTTCATAACATGTAAAATTACTAAACATGAAAAGTTTTCAATTTCTAACAAGTTTGATTTTAATCTGCCTAATATCTGATTAATGGACAAAATATTAAGGGAGGTTAAGACAAGTAAATATGTGTTTTAATAGAGAAATCTCTCATTTTACACTCTTTGAAGTGATCATTCGGAAGCATTTGCCTCAATGCCAGGCATACAGTAGACACACAACAGTTTCCCACCTTTCTTTGTTTCTTTCTGATCAATTTTAAACAGTTTAACTGCTACTTATTTCCTGCAACAGTCAAACACTTGCAAACATGTCTCACCAACCTGTATGGTACTCACAGTAGCATTTTGAGGAGGACTTTAAGTGAGAAAGCTAAACATGCTTTCTCTTTTTTCTACCTTATATTACAAATCAAAACACAGTTGTTTTTCTCCATTGCTGGTTTCAACCTTGCAGTTCTGTCTCAGGCAGACTCATTAACTCACACAAGCTACAAGACAATGAGCATGCTCGATGCCCTGCTCTTTACCTTCCACACTCTGTGGGAAAAACTACCATGGTAAGGGGAGTAGGCAAGCAAGAAGAGAAAGAGAAGAGAAACATGGAAAAGACATGAGAATCACCAAGAGAGAACTCTAGGGAAAATAGAGCTCTCCAGAAAGCCATGTGCAATGTTTGAGTAAAGTGGGTTGAAGCACAGATTTTATTTAACTCCTCCACTGCCAAGTGAATTTTACCTTATCTAACTCCATGGCTCACTACATCCAAAAAGCTCAAGAACATGACCATTTTGACAAAAGAATTACAAGCACTCATTACATAATCATGTACCATTTTTATCTCTTAGGATAGTGGGGTTTTATGGAAATATTTTTAAAGTAAATAAGCCTTTATGGCTGCCACCACCAAGTGTATGAGGCCACAAATTATCAGAAGAGAACTAATCAAACAGCCAGGAAAAAACATTAGGGTACAAGGAACCACCTGCAAAAAGCAGTATATTCTGCTTAAGCATCTGCACCTGGATTTTGAAAAAGAAAAATAAACAAAAATCAAAAAAAAGTACATGCCAACAGAAACAACAGAAATACTACCATTTTCTACAATACCAATGGGAATAAAAGGAATGATTTTGCCCCATATGGTCATTTGATGCAGCCCTCTCTTCATGGTTAATATTCAATAGTATATAAAAAGAAAATAAAGCATTATGACAAATAAGCAACTTTTAAAGAATGCCGACTTCAGTGAATGGAAAGAAAGCACCCACTAATGTAATGGCCCTATCTACACAATAAAATGTCCTGAGTCCTGTTGCAGAGTAAAGAACAGCAGGGAGGTCCCCACACACAAAACCCATTGAAATCCATGTATTTTAATAATACAGTTTAAATGGATCTATCAAACTTTTCAAATCTGTAACTTTGTGCAGCACTAAATGAATTATATTTTAAATTAAAATCAATGAAGAAAGAGGACTCTATTTAATTTTCTTTTGATATGGATTTGTAATCAGGACCTGAACAATGTGGTGACTGGTCATAAGTTAATTTAAATTGGAAAACCACTGAAGGAAGGTAATTTGCAGTATATTAAGAACTTCTCATTGGTTTAGAATTTATATTTACAACAGGCTATCAGAATTATATTTTACATCACCCTGGAAAATACCTCATAAACAGCACAAATTATATACAAAGCATGTATATCAAAATGAACTTTACCTCAAAATACATACATTTTGTACAAATGTACAAAATACATTTACCTGCAGGAATACATAGTTTATACCCACCCTCCTCACACCACAGTCTATGAAAGTATTTTATTCAATATATACGCAAGCCAATATAACCAGAATATTATCAGATATAACATTTTTGAAACTCAGACGTATGCCAGCTAAAGAAATGTTAGTATCTTTCATAACAAATTTTAAAAAACCAACTTTTGAGTCACTTACATGAAAAATAACCAAAAAAGCTCAGATACATTAAAAACAACATTTAACTAAAAATTCAACTTGAGCCTATCAGAGTGTTTTTAAAAGTCATGGAATAAACAGAATGCATGGTATGCGGTAAAATTTTTGCAAGTTCTTTAAAAATATTCCTTTCTGAATCATTTTTTTATAGTCTAATCTTTAATTACTTGATGTTCTTTTTTTAAGTTTTGAGTAATTTATTTGGAAGAGATCTTCTGTAAAAGTTATATTTTAATCATTCTACTGTAACATTCCATAAGACTTTCCAATTTACTGGTCACCAAGTGGTATAGTCCACTCTTTTACAGTCTTGAAGATCAAGAGGTTCTAGTAAGGAGAACTGACTGCTAAATCATCCAGTAGTGAAAATAGCAGCCAGGGCACTAGATTATAATGCCAGGTAGAGAAGAATATACACATAAACTTGACATATCTTTCTACTTTTCTCATAATAAACCTCTTGGTTTATTTTTACATAAAAACAAATATACAAGGGGAACAAGATACCAAATCTGCAAGAGTATTGTAAGGTGGTGGGGTTTTTACTATCCTCTCCTGTAGGTCTATTTTGGTGGAAGCATTTGACAGGTAGCTTACTGTGATATGCAAACTATTCTATGGTACTTTGAACAAGTCTTATGCAATCTCATCTAATAGGCACTTAACACACAAGATTACTTGTGCACCAACTTTCCCCTCTCCTTTACTACACTCAACAAACATGTAACATTTTTAGTATTAAACAGTGGAGCTAGGTTTTATACCAAAGACCAAATTGTTTCAGTTATATGAAGCCACTTTCAGCTTGTCTACATGGTCAGAAAAACAAAGAGAATAACAGTGGTTAAGACTTGGTACTTCCAGTCAAGATGGAGGCATAGGGAAACATGCCTCGCCTCCTTGCACATCCACATCAAAATTACAACCAAACTATAGAACAACCATCAGAACCATCAAAAATTGAGTTGAACTGAAGTCTGACAATTATGGAATTAAAGATATCACATCCATAAAGACTGGTAGGAGGGGCAGAGATGCAAAACGAGCTGATCCCACATCCACATGTGGTAGATAAAAATTTGAGAGGTATATCTCAGGTGTGAGGAGTCCCAACCAGGGACTCCAGTGCCAGGAAGTTAAGTCCCCACAGCTTCTGGCTACAAAAACCAGTGGAAATTGAGTCAGTGGAAGAAAATTCTGGAGTCCCAAGCAGTTCCGCTTAAAGAACCTGCACGTGGATATACTCAGACTCTCCCTCTGTGCTCCAGCACCCGGGTGGCAGCTTGAATTCACCAGTGGCATACAGAGATGAACTGAAGTGTCTGGCATCAAGGCAGGAGCTAGGGAACAGTTTTCTCCCAGACATAAAGATCGGCAGAGGCCACTGTCCCTTTTCTGAACCCTCCCCACTCAGAGCCACAGAGCTGGCAGGCAGATGCCATATCTGAGACTCCATGAACCTAGCTAACCCCATTTGCCCCACCCTGGAGATCCCTGAGACTCTATCTGATCCAGCTTACAGGCCCACCCAAGCTGTTAACAGCGACTTTTCCATATAAATGGCTGGTCTTGGCTTATGCTTCACAACTTCCTAACATCCTCTCAAACAAGCAACAGCTGGGCTCAGTAAGCCCTCAGCTTCCCTACCTCTTGCTAAGTGGCCTCAGGTCCAGCACTAGCACTGGCCAGGCCAGCCTCAGAGCCTGGCTTTGCCCTGGAATCTCTAAGCCCAGCACAAGTAAGAGTTATCTCAGACTGCTTTATAGCTCAGGCAGAGTGGCCCCAGGCAGAACACAGGTTGGAGCTAACCTTGGCCTTCACCACCCAGGAAACCCCAGAGCCTACACAACCAGAGGACAGCTACAGACCACACTGGAACACCATTACCCTGCCCTGCCCCTGCACAGCTGTTCCTGCATAGAGGGTGGAGGTTGGTGGTCAAAAGACACGGCCAGTTCCTGCAACTGACTAGCCTGGGTAAATCCCTCCCATTGACCTGCAAACAGCAATCAAGATTCAACTACAAGAGGAGGGTTTACTGAACCAACAAAAAGGGCATATCAAGTAACCAGCTTGAATGACAGGGGAGGCTATGCCACTGGACCCTACAGGACACCTACTACATTAGGCCACACTACCAAGACATGGAATCATAGCAGCCCTACCTAATACACAGAAACAAACACAGGGATGCTGACAAAATGAGCAGACAAAAAAAAAATGGCCCAAATGAGAGAACAGGTCAAAATTCCAGGAAAAGAACTAAACAAAATGGAGATAAGCAATCTATCAGATGCAGAGTTCAATACACTGGTCAAAAAGATGCTGAAGGAACTTAGTGAGGACCTCGACAACATAAAAAAGATCCAGTCAGAAATGAGGGATACACTAATTCAAGCAAAGAACAATTTACAGGGAAACAACAGTAGAGTGGGTGAAGCTGAGAATCAAATCAATGATTTGGAACATAAGGAAGCAAAAAACAACCAATCAGAACAAAGAAAAAAAGAATCCAAAAAACAGTGATAGTGCATGCTTGCCTCTGGGACAACTTCAAGCATTCCAGCATTTGCTTCATAGGGGTGCCAGAAGGAGAGAAAAAGCAAGAAACTGGAAATTTATTTGAAAAAATGAAAGAAAACTTCCCCAATTTGGTGAAGGAAATAGACATGCAAGTCCAGGAAGCACAGAGAGTTCCAAACAAGAAGGATGCAAACAGGCCCACTCTACGATATAATCATAGTTAAATTCCCAAAGGTTAAAGATAAAGAGAGAATCTTAAAAGCAGCATGAGAAAAGCAGTTAGTTACCTACAGGGAATTTCCCATAAGACTGTCAGCTGATTTCTCACAAGAAACTTTGCAGGCTAGAAGGGATTGGCAAGAAATATTCGAAGTCATGAAAAGCAGGGACCTCCAGCTAAGAATGCTCTACCCAGCAAAGCTGTCATTTAGGATCAAAGGGCCAATAAAGTGCTTCCTAGACAAGAAAAAACTAAAGGAGTTCATCATCACCAAACCATTATTACAGGAAATGTTAAAGGGACTTGTTTAAGATAAAGATCAAAGCTATGAACAATAAAATGGCAATAAATACAAATCTATCAACAAAGGAATCTAAAAAACCTAAGCAAACAAGAACAACAGACAGAATCATGGATACAGAGAACATTTTGATGGCTGCCAGATGGAAGGGGTTATGGGGCAATGGGTGAAAAGGTGAGGGGATTAAGAAGTACAAATAGGTAGTGACAGAATAGCCATGGGGATGTAAAATACAGTACAGGAAATCGAGTAACCAAAAAACCTATACACAGGACCCATGGACATGAACAATGGTGGGGGAATTGCCTGAGGGATAGAGGGTGCTGGGTGGAGCGGAGAAATTGGGGAAAAGTTGGGACAACTATAATAGCCTAATTAATGAAATATAATTTTTAAAAAAAGAACTTGGAGTTCAGCCTTGCAGAGGCATGGATTCAAAACACAATTCTAACATTCACATAGCTTTGATGAGCATCATAATTTCTCAGTTCCTCAACTTCCCCATCCATATAATGAGGATGCTATGTTTATCTTCCTCACTGGGTTCTCTTTTTCCAGCTTTATTGACATACAGCATTGCTTATGTTTAAGGTATACAGCAGAGTGATTTGATATATGTATATACTGTTAAATGGTTAGCACAACAATGTTCAGTTAGCATTCATTACCTCACATGTTACAGTATTTTTGCTGTGATGAGAAGTTTTAAAATCTACTTTCTTAGTAACTTTCAATATAGTATTGTTAACTATAGTCACCATGCTGTACAGTATATCCTCATAACTTACTCATCTCATAACTGCAGGTTTGTACCTTTTCACCACCTTCACCCATTTCTCCCATCCCTTGCCTCTGGCAACCACCAATCTTTTCTCTGTTATCTATAAATTCAGGTGTTTTTGATTCCACATATAACTAAGATCATATAGAATTTGTTTTTCTGACTTATTTCACTTAGCATAACGCCCTCAAGTTTCATGCATGTTGAAGGAAATGGTAGGATTTCCTTCTTTCTCATGGCTGAATAATATTCCATCGTATATATATAACATATCTACTTTATCCATTCAGTTATCAGTGGACACTTAGGTTGTTTCCATGTCTTAGCTATTGTAAGTAATGCTGCAATGAACATGGAGGTGCATGTATCTCTTGCAGACAGTGATTTCATTTCCCTCAGATATATATCCAGAGGTGGAACTGCTGGATCACATGATAGTTCTATTTTTAATTTTTTGAGGAACCCCCCTACTGTTTTCCATAGTGGCTGTCTTTACAGGGTCCTCAAGGGAATCCAGCCAGATAATGCACAAGAAATGTATCTATAGTCAAAATGTAGAAACAACCTAAATGTCCATCAACTGATAAACTGATGAACAAATGTGGTATATGCATACAACAAAATATTCCTCATCCATAAATCAAGTACTGACAGAAGCTATGACTTAAAAAACATGCCGCATGAAAAAAGCCAGTCATATATTATATGATCCCAGGTATATGAAATATCCAGAAAAGGTAAATACCTAAAAAGAAAGCAGACAAAAGCTGCCAGGGGCTGGGAGGGGGAGGGAACAGAGAATGACTGATTCATAGATACAGGGTTTCCTTTTACAGTGATGAAAATGTCCCGGAACTAGATAGAAGTGATGGCTACACAATATTAATACACTAAATGTTACTGAATTATACACTTCAAAATGGTTAACAGTTTATGTTATATAAATTTTACCTCAATTAAAAAAATTTAGTTTACTTTACACATAATAACATTCAGGAAATAGTAGCCATTATTATTATCTCTATTACTCTCTTCTACCATATTGACTCTAGTCATCATGTTAGTTCAAAGAACCTTTGTATTCCACCACCTCTGCAGCCTGCTAGTGGAGAAGGTGGATCTCTGTCTCAATAGACCCACAGAACTAGCTGGGGAGTTACTATAAAAAGTCAATGGTTACTAAATCTTAAAAATTATCTTATTCCCTTAGGCCTTATGACCCATACTTAGCAAGGAGTGCTGGTCACAAGTAACAAAAATGAACTTCTCCCCCATTAAAAGAGTTCTAACAGTCCAGCACAACTAGGGTTAAACTACATTGCTTCATGTTTTATTTTTATTCACCTATAGACCTACAGATTCTTCAATGTTTTCTTTAACTCTGCTGTTTTAAAATGAAATATTAAATTTTACTCTTGATTCCAAATTACTCACAAATGGGCTTCAAGTAAAAATTCTATAAAACTAAAACGACCAAACAGAGAAGATAATCAGTTATTTCACTTTCCAAACTATGAGACAAGTAGGGACAACTACTCTACAACTTATTCCTCCCCATACCAATTCCTCTCTACAACTAACACATTAGTAGTTTCTATGACAGGTATACCAACGGGCTTCCACTAAAATGATATCTAATTTGGGGTTGAGAAAAACTGAAAGAAAAGTTTGAAAAAAACTAAATTTCTACAAAATTATTAAATAGTAAGAGTACATACATTTCCATTTTAAATAAATAATAAAAAATTAGAACTGCAATATTGCATAGGTTTCATGGAATAAAATAGTTTAAACACTTATTCCAAAAAGAACTCTTGTGGTTAGAGCATCCAAAGGAAGGAGAGTAATAATACAGAGTTATAATAGGCTACTCAGTAACTCAATTTTTAGTAACTGATAGATTGTTTATATTATCTGCAAAAATGGAACACTTCCGGCCTTCAATCCCTAACAAAATAAACTCAATAATATACTTTTCCCTTTTTTAAGATACTATGCAGTGGTAAACAAGCAAAGTTGGTCTTTGGAACCATTCTTCCAATCCAAACAACATATTAGAGAGATGAAGTCCAGCATACTAAGGATTATGTGCTCCAGGGATCCCAAAAGAGCCCTGAAATCTTAAAAGCATCCAACAACCACCTTTGCTAAGCCTGCCACAGTACTGCTGGGAGTTGTGTAACATGGGAAAGTATAGAATCACATAAGCCCTCTCAAGTACCAGGACACATCCAAGGATGCCCTGTATTCAATATAAAAGTGATCATATGTAAGAAGTATTATTCTAAGTGAAAGAATGAGATCCAAAAGTCTACCTATTGTATAATTCCACTTTAATGACATTCAAGGGGGAGAAATCAGACTAGTGGTTGCCAGTGGCTGGTTGAAGGGATACAAAGGGCATAAGAGAACTTTATTAGGATACTGCTCTATGGCTCAATAATGGTGGTATTTACACCATTATATGTATTTGTCAAAACTCAATACATGGTACGAGGTCATCCAGAAAAAGTCCAGCCATTGTTAATATAACAAGAATAGTTTGTGTGACATCAATGTTACCTGGAAGCCAAGGAAAGTGGACTGGAATGCACATGCGTGAACAGTAACGACTTCACTGTAATAGTTAGTGGGAATGGTAGACACAGTTGAGTGAGCATGTGTACTGTGTAGCCGTCACCTTCAAAATGACTGTGAATAAAGCAATGAATCTGCATCCAATTTTGCGTTAAGCTTGAACATTCCTCCACGGAAACTATTCAGATGATTCAGAAGGCCGCAGCTGTGGGCAGCTGGTGATTGGCAGTTTCATCACTACAGCACACCCACTCATGCATCACATCTCGTGCAAAGTTTTTGACCAAATAGCAAATCACCCAGGTGACTCAATCCCCCTATACCCTAGATTTGGTGCCTGCAACTTCTAGCTTTTCCCAAAACTAAAATCACCTTTGAAAGGGATGAGATTTCAGAGCGTTGATGAGATTCAGGAAAATACAATGGGACAGCTGATGGCGATTGGGAGAACTGTGTAAGGTCCCAAGGTGCCTACTTTGAGGAGGACTGAGGTGTCATTGCCCTACATACAATGTTTCTTGTATCTTCTTCAATAAATGTCTCAATTTTTCATACTGCATGGCTGGATACCTTCTGGACAGACTCTGCATATCAGTGGGGGGTAGCTTTTACTGAAAGTGTGTTTTATCTCAATCAGTCATATCCCCCCCAAAAAAATCATTACATGTTTTTAAATTGTGTTAGAAATAGAGCAAGTATGTTCTAAAAATAGTGTTCTATCTGTCAGATAAAAATTTTTCCAAATTGTCAACCGGTTTACATTTTCTAACATATTAGCTATTACTAAGAAATTCTTTTAAAATCCAAACCCCATGTGACAAACACAAACACATACTATGGCTATTAAATCACCAAAGCTTCAGCCTTGGAGAAAGATCTATTAATCAAAGTTTAGTAACAGTTTCTATAGGTATATAAACAATAGTTTGCAGAAGTTGAATTTAGTTATTAATTACTTAGGAAAGTTGCCCTGGCTGGTGTGGCTCAGTGGATTGAGCACTGGACTGCGACACAAGGGGTCGCTGGTTCGATTCCCAGTCAGGGCACATGCCAGGGTTGCAGCCAGGTCCCCAATGAGGGGTGTGTGAGAGGCAACCACACATTGATGTTTCTCTCCCTCTCTTTCTTCTGCCCTTCCCGCCTCTCTAAAAATAAATAAAATCTTTTTCAGAAAGGAAAGAAAGAGAAAAGGAAAAAAGGAGGGACAAAAGATGGAGAAATCAGACATGGAGAATATATGTCCAAAATAGCAATAGATTTTAAGATAATTTCATATGAATATAATTAAAATTTACCCAAGTATGCTTTGATAGAATTTTTAAATGGTTTTTGCAGTATTCATATGACCATTGGTATAGCAACTATACAAATGAATGGTAAGGAAAAAAAACACAGAAAAAGAATATGGAAGGACTGCTACTTTGAGAAATGCTTTTAGATAGCATTTACACATAAAAGATTAATAGAATAAACCAATGAGCTACATTACATGAAGAAAAACCTGGTTATTTTTACCCATATTCATACCTAAGAGAACAACATTAGGTGTTTAAACTGCAGTTGGCCTCTCCTGCTTCCTACTGTTCGGTGAGCAATTAATTACTCAGAAATTGACAGAAAATTACCACATTGCAGGCTTCACTCAGCTCCAAGTGTTCCACAACCTATCAGCATCTCTACTGGTAGAGATACAGCTCCATGGAGATCTCCAAGAGGGCAATCATGAGAACTCCATACTTATCATGGATGGTATCTAGAAAGATGGTGGTTCTCCTAAACAATTGCCGTATTTTTTCTTTCTCTTGAACAGAGTGCATTGTGTAATGGGTGCCTTTTTCCCATTTCAAGCTGCTGGGTCATTTCTGCTCCATCGAACAGGTATATGGGCCATCACAGTTTTGTGCTATATCCTGAGATCACTTTCAGCCCCCACTCCCCCCCACCCCACCCCCTTGACAGGACAGATGGACCATACACACAAAGGTCATCCAGGACTCTACAGGCTAGGCACTTTGGGCTAAACAAATCACATTCGATCTAACCAGGGCTTTCCTGGCCTTGCTTCCACCCTGCAGAATCAAAGAACGCTTAATTTCCCTCCACAGTAACTCCTCCCTGCTAACTGGCATTCCCTTCCTGAATTCTTCCTTCCCATTCTCTACTGCCACTTCTCAGAATTTTATTTCACCCCACATTCAAATCATGCTAGCTTGGTGTATGTTATATATTACTGTTTGATGTCTAAAATCCTACTAGGATAGAGACATGGCTGGCTATAAAATATTCAAAAGTTTAAACATAGTGATATCTAACATCAAATTATGCAGAAATTAAGTGTAAGGATTGTGTCACCATTCTTAATGCAACTCGATTGATAGTAAAATGAAAACAAACATACCCTGGCACA
Organism: Pteronotus mesoamericanus; assembly: GCF_021234165.1. Classification (NCBI taxonomy): domain Eukaryota; kingdom Metazoa; phylum Chordata; class Mammalia; order Chiroptera; family Mormoopidae; genus Pteronotus; species Pteronotus mesoamericanus. Next base: position 22,732,600 of record NW_026555245.1, on the reverse strand, counting down.
CCATACATCAATCTCCATGCCTTAAGCATGAATTTGGCATGAAGGAAAGGATATATCACTGGACTTCTTCATTTTTTCAATGGTTTTTGGAGCCCCTTAAAATTGCTTATAATCAGAGGTATTTTATTTATTAGTCTTTCAAAACAAGACATTTTCATATAATATTTTCAGACCATCAGCTAAATGAATGCTTAAGAAAATAATGCACTTGCCAATGTGAAAGCTTATAAAAGTACATTCTCCTACCTCCAAGACTGAGGTATGAGAACAGGTCAATTCAGAATCTGTTCACAGAATTAAAAATGGCATATTTATTGCTATTTTCTAATCCCTTGATAGCATCTCTTTTGGAACAAACCCTTTTAAGATTTCATGATAGCATCCCAGAAATGTACATATATGTCCAATTATAAATATAATTACAGAGAATCCACAGCCTGCCCGCATCCTCCCACAGATGCTAGTCCATCTCCTGGAATACAGATCTCTGCATATCAGGTTAAGAATCTGCTCCACGGGCTTAAATTTAAGATTAACAGTCATTTAAACATACACACACACACCTGAAAAATAACTTTAAAAGAAACTAAAATAATCCTTCATAATGATACTTATATTCTTTTTTGCTGAATGTTGTTTTTAATAAGTCAAAACTAAAACACTTGTTACAAGTGAACATAAGGACATAAAAGAATCAATTTATTCACTTCTACCATCCTGTCATTTCAAACAAGATTCCTGCTGATCATTCACACTTCTAAAATCAGCTGCGAAGTCCTAACTCACATATTCTCTCCCCAGCAACCAAAATTTTGACCAAAGTAAGCCCTCTTTCATTTTTATTAAATATAGGCATTTTATTCATAATAAAAAAACCAATGGAATATAGTCCTTCACAAAAGTGTTTAGCCATTCCCAATTGTCTTTAAGCCATATTTTGCTTAACTTAATAGAAGAGCAAAGATATTGTTTTATTTCTAAAATGGATGAGATTTAGACATTCTGAAAACTGAAAATCTTCGAAGCTGTCATTTATGATTTAACATTATACCTCTATTCTCCTTTATACTTTCCATTCAATTGTATCAAACCAAAAATTAGAAAGAATGCAATGGCATTATAGGCGAACATAACAAGTATAAAAATTGCAACAATTCACTGGAGGTTTTTTATTACATTTATATCTACATAATAGTGGGAAAAAAAAACCTGTATAAAGGAGAAAGCAGCTGAAGGGCAAAATCAAACTCCTAGCTTTATTAGATGCAGCCCTGATGTCTTTCAGAGAAAATATTTGTAGGTGCCACAGTCAATCAAGATTTCAACAGGAACGAAAGATGAAAGCATTCATGCAGAAAAGGCAAGTGTGATAATTATGATGTGGAGACAAGATAATGGAAAATACCCAAGGCCGCTTTCCACTTTATGTATCAGGTGCTGCCTTGACCTAGACATCCTACAATGTTCCATCATATTTACCGTGTTATTTTATCATCTTAATTATTTAGCAGAATTTAATTAATTTGGCTGGCATCTGGTCAATGGATGGTAATCCTCCACTATCTTATAGGGTCTTTTCCCCATGTCATTTCTCAAATTATGCTGCAAAACAGTTTTGAATAAACATGCAGTTGAGTTTAAAGTTCTTTTTCATCCTTCAAGTTTATTAACTTCTTATTGATTAAAGAAATGGCACCTATTTTCCTGGAATGTCACTTTCAGACAGATTATATCAAAGTGGTTACAGACATATTCCCACTGAAGTTTTAGTGTGACTCCATACTGTAAAGTTTACACTGACTTCATTTTAAAAGTTCTCTGGTACTGAGGCAAATAGATAATTATAGAGTAACTACTACAAGGAAGATAGTTCAGCATATAGATTTAGCACAAAGTTCACTGCCTATGTATTTAAGCATTATGGTAATCATTTTCTAAGCTGTGCTTTAATCTATTATCCAGAACCAGGATTCACCTACCTTAATATTCGTGAAAACAGCCCCCAACAAAATTCAAGATTACAGTTACATTACTATTATTACTATAATGTATCACATTATAAAAACACTAAGGCTTTATACTTATTACTTGCCAAAATTATAATAATCCTACAAATGTGATACGTAACTATTCCTTCTAAAATGTTTCTATCAATATAATTTGGAGGAAAGTAACTTTTAGATGTTATTAACAATTTTTGTTCAGAACTCTCAAGTCAAAGAATGCAGTTTCTTGGTATGCCAGTTTCATTATTTTTAAAAAAGGCTTCCATAAAGCAGGGGCAAAATTCTGTTTCTACTAGAAGACAAACCTAACATACCAATGCACCTTAGATTAGCACCTGACTAAAAGGGCAATACTCGCTGAGGAGTCAATCCTGCATAAAAGCAGAACATCTTATCCTAAGTTGTAGCTCAATAAAACTTTTCTTTCCCCAGAAAATAAGTCACTATCAGCCTACTTCTTTGCAAGGTGTGATTAGCAAAATAGGAGATGAAGTTGGCAGGAGGTGAATCAGATTCTTCTTCCTTATATAAGAAGATGAAGGCAAGTATATCTTTAAGACAGAGAAGAAAAAAGGAAGATATTGTCTGCAAATACAATTGGACACAGGTAAAACCATCAAAAGACTTCCCAAAAATAATGGTGGACAAAGCCAAAAAATAATAGATCAAGTTCAAGTAAAGAATGTTTCATTTTGCCAGCCTAATAAGACATACATTCTCATCCTCCTCCAGTAACCTGGGGACACTTACCTTCATATTCCCATAAGGGCAATCATAGGCCAAGGGGGCCAAACAAGAACTGGGAATCAGAAATCACCCTTTGGTGAAATGATCTGACAACATAGTAAGTGTTCATAAAACACCTGCACACTGAGATGCAGCATCAGTAGTCTTTGGAATTTATCTCAAGGATGTAACTTAAGGAAAAATGTTATTGACACAATGAAGTTAATACATTATATAAAAGAGAAAAATATTGGATATGACCAAAATAGGTTGAGTGTAATCATGATGAAATACTAAATGGCCAATTAAAACAACCATGAAGATTATGCAACCAGGAAAACTATGCATATACTAATGTGAAAAATATTTAAAATATTCAATTAGAGAAACATTTAATAGCCAATAACTTGAAAATAATGAAATTAACACATAGACATTCTACACTGTAAAAATATCTCAAAAACAAAGAACCTATCTAGATGAGAAATACAGAAAGCAGGTTTACCTTGAGCTAGTCTTTCAAGTCGTTTCCCATGCTCCGGGGGTATTGCATACCTAAAATTTTAAACATAAATAAAGATTTTAGGTTTATAACTATTCAGATAGTATCTTAAGAACATTTACTCCCAAATAATGTCATGTAAAAAAATTCTACACCAAACTCCACTTAGATGAAGTCTACTTGAGTACAGATTAGAAAACCAATCACAGAGACATATCCCTTAAACACTGGACATAAGTAAAATGAACTCAGAAACCACTTATTTTAATGCCCAAGCTCACCATACCGACCACATTTTAAAGATTAGGAAACAAACGCCCAAGTGCAGTAAACTGTTTAGCCAAGAAGGCAGCTAGCCACAGCACAGAGACTGGAATCTCTCTCCCACCATTCACAGCACCCCAGAAATCCAGGGCTGTTTTTGATCATATGTTTTAGTTTTGTGCTTGGTTACTTGGCCTTTGTTTTTAAGATAAACTGGGTTGCTGGGTGTTTTTTAACCTTTTAAAATGTTTTTATTAACAAGCGGGATAGAACACAAAATTTTATAGCAACATTTATATTTTCAACCAAACCTTTCTCTTGTACCTTTCTAGTAGATTTTAAACAAAATCACCAGTCATAAAAAAAGCTATTATTTATTTTGTAATTATGTGATTTTTAAAGTCTTGATTATAGAAAAAATAATTTTTCAACAGAAATATCATTTCTAGTGCATGTTTCCAAAAGTGAAATACTTGAACTTATCTACTGTAAACTTACTAACAAATTTAAAAACAATAATGACAATATGCTACACAAATACTAAACTGTATATGTAGTTTAATGAGGAAAAACAAGGATATTAAAAATAAACTTAAATGATCATTTTGTGGTTTAAGTAAAAATACGTTATTCTTAAGACCTACATTTGCTACATTTATTAGATCAAGTTACTTTTAAGTTCAAGTTATTTTTTAACTAAAATAATTTTTCTAATTTTACTTAACACCACACTTGGTTGCATTTAATGCCACTGATAACATCCGCAAAACTTAATTGGCTACAATGTAACTAAGCAATTCTCTGAAAGAAAATTCAACCATATATCCTATTCCTTATGGCACTGTTAATGAAATTATTCCAACTGAATTGGGAAGATAAAATTTTAGCATAACTAAATAACAATCATCATAAAAGTATATTTATGGTCACTTCATACTAGTTTTTAATCCCTGATTAATATCACCATTTATAACCAGGAAAGAAAAAATGTATATATGCCCTATATTGGCCCCAGACAAGAGGGTTACCTCTCCCATAACATACATACACACATGCAAGCACACATGTAAAAGGTATATTCCTGCCCTCAAAGGATAAGATGTGAATGGAGATATTCATATATCCTAATTCACATTTGTGAAAAATCAGCATTAAAGTTAAAGTTTGTTAATCTGAGGTTCAACCACCTGTTCAGAGAAAACATAAGTCTGTTCATCTGCAGAAGGATGGGGAGAAGGCAAGGCGAGACATCTCCACTCCAAATATGACCCACCGTTTACTCATTTTAGGATTTGAATCAACCCATCGTACTTCTCCTCCCAGGTAGCCTTTTTATTGGCCTATCTCCTAAATTGTTTTCTGCAGGTATAGTATTTCCCAGGTACAGCTGTTTCTATCAGAGCCAAATGATTATTTCTTCTACAGATTTGGACAATATCTCACTCTATTTTCACAATCTATAAAAGATCCAGCTTTTTTCCTCCCTGGCTGCCTGAAGAGCAACCACCATCATGAGCAACACAGTAGCTATCTGCACCAACCAACTACTTCAGTGAAAACGAATGGTTATTGATGTTCTTCACCCTGGGAAAGCAACAGTACCCAAAACAAAAAAATCAGCAAAAAACTAACCAAAATGTACAAGACCACAATCGATGACATCTTTGAACGTGGATTCAAAACCCATTTTGGTGGTGGCAAGACAACTGGCATTGGCATGATTTATGATTCTCTGGATCACGCAAAGAAAAATGAACTCAGCCCTGACCGGTGTGGCTCAGTTGGTTGGGCACTGTCCCACAAAGGGAAAGAGTCCCAGTTCAACTCCTAGTCAGGACACATGCAAGAGGCAACCAATCGATGTTTCTCTCTGGCATCGATGTTTCTCCCTGACATCGATGTTTCTCCCCACCCCCTTCCCTCCTTCCCTTCCTTCTCTCTAAAAAAAAAAGAATAAAATCTTTAGGAAAAAAAATGAACCCAAACATAGACTTGCAAGAAGTGATTATTAATAAAGTTTTTATGGTTAACCAATTATTGCTATAGTTTCATAGCATCAGAAATCATCAAAGGATAAAAACTCCTTCCAAACACAGCCCCTTACACAGGAAGGCATGCAAAATTTCCAGAGGAGAACCAAATCCTCAAATTGAACGCTACGTTGCATTCACTCAGTGAAGCATACTGGGAGAAAATGACTTGAAGGGGCAGGCAGTCCCCCTCTTCCCTTTCCTGGTTTAGTCTGATCCTTTCCATCTCCTATTTCTGGACCTTGTATACCCTTAACACCCCTGTCTAGTTCACAAAAATACCCGCTCCTTTTTCCAAGCTCAGCCTGAGTCACCCCCAGGGAGAGCTTCCCAGTCCCTCTTCTGCTATACCAAGCACACAGAATATAGGCTTCCACTATGGCACTAAGAATTTATCTATTTATTGATTTATTTACTTACTTTCTTACTCACTTACTTATTTACCTTTCTGCCTCCCTGCTCTCCTGTCAAGCTCCCTTGGGAAGGGTCATGTCTCTCTCCCAAAAACAAAGCACCAGCTGAACATATGCTCAGGTATTGTCTGCTGACTTTTGCTCTCAAATGATGAATTGTGTTCCTGCTCTACCAGGATAGAAGGTGTAAAGGAGAGGAAGGATACAGAAAGAAGAAAAAATCATGAAAGTGGGAAATGGAGAGAAAGGGTAAGTAATGATATAAGCCAATTTGCATACTATACTATAGAGTCAGCCTGGCATACTCAGGATCAACCACTGCCAGCTTCAACTTCCTGGTCTGTTCAAATGTCTACTTCAATCAAAACTTTCTCTCTCACAAGATTCAAGCATCTCCCAGGACCCCGCATTTTTAGCATGGTCTCCTCATTTTGCCTTGCCTTCTCTTTATTCCTCCTGGATCACACCCATGGCTATAATGTATCAACAGGCTAAGAAGAACAAGGTGTGCTCAAGGTAGATGGACAGGTTTGAGGTACTTAATTTCCACTTATATGGTATGGGTTGGGGGAATCTAATTTTCCAATATAACTGCCCTAAAAATTTAGTTCCTATGAATGTCTCAGTTGACACTGAAAAATATCATCTAATTATTTAATAAAAAGGAAAAAAATGAATACAAGTCAACTAGCAAAAGGTTCCAGGGTCATAAGAATGTTACCATTTTTCATCTAAACAACCTTTTTTAAAAATTGGTATAAGCCACTACCAGACTACATTTAAAACAGAATGCTCTGAATAAAAGCAAGCCACAGGGTGGAAAAGCCCTTTAAAAAACCTAAATCACTAGCATGCTTTCAAAAAGTTTGAAATCCTGCTGCTCTTATAACATCCGAAATTTTGTTTGTTTCTATTTGACATATTACTTCATGGAAACACTAAGCAATTCTCAGTAACTTTTTTTAAATTATAGCATAAAAATACTGCTTGCCTGCCCATCCCTCTGACACTTTGCCATCAGTATTTAAACATGATTAGTTCTTCTGCCTAAATACAGGGTGGGGCAAAAGTAGGTTTACAGTTGTGAGTCCGGGAAACACAGTTTACTCTTGTATTATTATTTATTAACTACTGTATTATTTCCATACAAACAACTGTAAGCCTACTTTTGCACCACCCTGTAAATAAAATAACAAATAAATAAATAACTTTCCTGAGTCTTTCATCCGGCTACCGTCCATCTCCTTTCTTCTCTTCCCTTTACACACACTACTTTCAATGCTTGCCACACTTTTTACTCCCATTCACGCTGGAGTCCAGTGTAATCTGTATCTTATTTTTATCGCTCTCAATATAGCTGCTCAGACAAAGGTTGTCACTTTTTTTTTAGTCTTCATCTAAACTTGTTCAATCTGGAATATTTTAGTAGTTCCTTGAAATGCTCACTTCCCTTGGGTTTCATGATCCAAGTCACCTCCAGTGCTTTTCTACCTTCTGCTCTTGCCACACCTAACACTGTGTTCCCCCGGACTCTGTGCTACGATGCCCACACATCCTTTCCTGAGGGAACCACCTTCACGCAAGGCTTCAAGATCACCCACATGTTCCACTCCACACATGTCTCCAGAGCTCTGAATCTCTAAAACCAGCCAGCAATTGAACAAGTTCATTTGGCAGCCCTCCAACAATTTGCCCAAAGCTTAACCCTCCATCATCTTCCTGTCAGACCTGCTTCTCCTCCAGAGTTCCCCATCCGACCAACTGCCCAGAAACGTGGGAGTTGTGGTTACATTTCCGTTATCTAATCAAACCCTAAGTTTTACATTTTCTACCTTTTATTTGTTCAAGACATTTCTCTATCCCCACTGCCACCACCTTGGTCCAGACCACCATTCTCTATCACACAAATTACTACTGTAGCCTCTTAATTAGTCAACCCTGCCCCAGGCTTTGCCCTCACCAGGCCATGTAGCCCAATCAGATCCTGTCACTTTGCTTTCCAATTTAAAATCTGTCTAGCAGGAAGAAATGGTGACTAAGTAGAGGCAACAAGTTAAAGGGCCTGTAGGAAGAGAGGTTTATTACAGATAGTTGGTGACCTCAAGTCAGAGGAGTCCTAGTTCTATGGCCCTGACCACTTCCTAGATGTTTCTATAAAAGTATTCCATCCCTTCAAAAGTCTCTACACACACAAGATCAAATTTATAGTTCTCCCTTTAAGTTGATTCTCTCTCCTGGGATTCCCATTTCAGTTTGCAATCCATTTTCTTGTAGCCTTCCAAACTAGAACTATCAGAGTCACCTCTTCTTTATTTCTCACCCTCTCTGCTCTCATTGCGAATTGCAAGTCCCATCTACTCCATAGTCTCAAAAGCTTGTGTCCATCTCTTGACAGCATCACCTCAATTTCAATCTTGATCCGCCCCCAGGGAGACTACAATCATGATTAAACTCTCTGCCTCTATCTCCCTGGGCAGCCACAGTCCTCATATCACTGTCAGAACATAAAAACCTTTATTCCTTACTGCCTGGCTTTCCAGACCCCACTCACTCCAATTTAGTCCCAGCCTTAAATATCAAGAGTCTATTCTCACTAAGCTAGACTATGAATTATTCTATCACTCACACAGGCTCTGACCTCACTCGGCACCTCAAATAGCCTCCTCCATTCTGCTTCAAATCCCAGCCTCCCAAGCCCTGCCCAGATTCCACCTCCTCCTTGAAGCTTTCTTTGACAATTATAAATCTCAGCAATCTCACTCCTCTACTTCCTCCCAGAACTCTCCTGTTATATTTTACATGTAGTATTTACCATCTACTGCTTTCCATAACTAGCTGCTGTGCGTAAATAACTTTTGTCTGGATAGGCACTGAGTTCTATGAGGGAGAGAACATCTACTACAACCCAGAAATGTTCACATGAACTGTCCTTTTTACCCTACCTTGTGCGGCGTGTGCCTAGTGCACAGACAGGCATTCTGTTAAGTGCCACCACTGCTCAGCCACTCACCTAATTCTTTATTCTTTGAAGATATGACTATGTCTCGCACTTGTTTGTATCCTTTGAAGATCACCAGATAAGATGTCTACCATTGTATACCCTCAAGTACATACCAGTTTGTTGAAATTATTCATTGTTCATTTAACCTTTACGAGTGTTTCTGTTACATATAAAGAAGAACACTGCAAACAGTTCTGCTACAACATTAAGAAACTATGAATCACTAATGATCTATCACTAATTAGATATTTATAAGGTGCTGTTTTATTTAAAACCAGAGTCTTTAATGAATTAAAATAAAGCTTTAATTTGAAGGCTGAAGAAATCCCTCCAAGCACATCTTTGGGTCCTTTGCTCAAAGACTGGACCTAAAATGATGTTATCCTGGTGGTTGTAATATAAACGCTATCTTGAACTGAATAATTGCAAGACAGATATTTCAAACTGCCAGTAGGTAAAACTATTTTTCCAAATGTACCAGATCCATTTCTCTGATTCAGGTTTCCTCTACGAACTGATCTTTCTCTTTTCAAGGTATGTTCAGTATATCGGTCCATTAGAAGTGTTTACCACCACTTCTCAAAGGGTAACTCCTATTTCTCAGATCACTCCCTCAAAGTCTCCCTAATTTCATTTGGGAGCCCTAAGACCATCACTAATATATTCAGAAACTAATTATCTCAGCTCCACCCACTGCCCGTACATCTGTCACTGTGCTGACACAAGTGACTACATGGATCCCTCTGTCAGTCTCCCAGGTGCTGCTGATGTTTCCTGCTGGCCTAGCTTTCACCTACCCTGTGGCATCCAGGCCTTATCCAGCCCAGGGCACAGAGCAGAGAACCGCTTCCAGGTCCATGCCATGCTCAGGCAGGTCAATCCTAAAACAAAGCTGTCCTCTATTCCCTTCCCCTCAGGCTGAGTGTGAGATAGCCCTTTCCTCCTTAGTTTAAAATTCCTTCTTCCTCTTGCTGTTTTGCTCATAGTCATCTCCACTCAATAATCGGCTCAAGTGTTTAGGGACAGTTTTCTGACAGACAGATGACAACTCTAAAGTGACCCTCTCCCTTTTTATTGGCATAAGCTTGCATATCTGACTTGCTTTCTGTAGTTACTAAAGGGTTGAAAACTCAGTGAAAAGAATAACTGACTAATCATTATGATTAGAGTTCAGGACAGCTTCCATTTATTGAGCTCTTACAGTACGTCAGACCTTGTATAAGATTCTGTACTACAAGTTCTACTACTAACACCTCCATTTTACTGATGAGAAAACCAAGGCTTAGAGGAATTATTTACACAAGGTGGTTAACAGAGGTGACACCCAACCCCAGACCTGTCTCACTCCAAATCCCAAAATGTTCATGTTTCCTCATCAATCACCATGAAGATGCCAATAGGAAGGAAGTCACAGGCTATTGGCCCACCCTTTACAATAATTTCTGCAATTTCCGGAGGGTGACTCAACTTTTGGAAGAAAACGTTTTATGCCTGCTAGCAGACCAAAGTTCCAATATTCATACAGAACACTTCTCCCAGCTATCCTTCTTACCTTTACTCAATTTCAAAATAAAACTGAAAAGTGAAATCACTAGACTTTGAAATTAAAGTTATAATGTGTACAAAACAAAAGACAATGGCATTTTAAATAAAATTCAGATACAAAGAACAAAGACATTAAACCACTAACTAAAGTGTTCTTTGGTTCTTGTACAAAAAAACTTCATCAATCAAAAAGATATTGCATCTATATTTTACAAAACTCAATATTCTGAAGCTGTTTATTTACAATATACTTTTTAATCAAGGTATATTCCGAATTGTATCAAAAAGAAGGCTGAACAACTATGGATTTCATATGCGTGATCATGTTACATTCTCACATTACTGATGTAAGTTAATATTTATGCATTTATTAAAGTTTATGCATTAATATTTTAAATTATAAAGTCTCATTAGTTAACTGTGGAAAACACAACATTGCTTACTTCATTTTCAGGTCTTAAAAACAGATGAATGTGAGAAACAGAGTGTGACTGTAGGGGGTGCTATGGCAGAGGCTCAGGCACCCCTTCCAGTTGAGGCCCTTTCCTCACTGCCTTCACCAAAGGGAGTCTGCTTCCTTGCCCCACCCCACACTAACCCAAAGTCACATTCCCTCCCCCAAGATCCTGGCCTCTGGAGAAGGAGGGACTGGTGTCCCCTATGCAGTGAATGATGCAAGTACAAAGGCCTCGCCCTCTTGCCTCAATCTGGGGGAATCCTTAAGGTCCCTGCCCGCTCCAGAGCCACCTGTGGGATCTGCCCAGGGCTCCACTGCACTCTGGGTTCCCCTTCTGCCCAGTCCTGCCTTTGTAACAGGTGTTATTTCTGGAGCATAATGTAAGATACCTCTACCCCACAAATCTGATGTCAGAGAAGACTTCCCAAGCAACCAAAGCTATAATTAAAATGGATGCATTTGTAAGGCCATGTCACTTAGACATCATCAGTCCTGATCATACAAGCTGGGCACCTGTAAAGGTGCTCTAGAGGATGAAGTGTTTGAGTTGAGGCCCTACAAGAACACCAGATAAAAAGGTCTAAGTTAAGGAACGAACCAGTTCCTTTAGGTGGGTATAGGCCCACCCTATGCCATCTGTAGCCCACTTCCAGACACATTTACATGAAAAAAAGGAACTCTATCAGCCATATCTGCAGAGAGTCATAAGTGAGGAAACTATAGTAAGAAAAAAATATCCTAACAAGAAGAGAGTTTCAGTGAATAACTGAGAATTAGAAATATAAGCAGCTCCTTTTAACCTGGGATTCAAAATACTGTTCAGTATACATGTACATGTAAATTAATATCCTGAGCAATCAGAAAAATTAATGTTACCTTTTATCTTAAAATCATCATTATAAAACTTAGACATAAGACTTCATTTTCAAGAAATAATATATTTCCATCACCTAATCTAATGAATATTGTCGAAGTTCTACATATATTCTACACAGTACTGTGTTTTTTCCCAAAAGAAAAAAATATTATGCATTATTAGTTGATGTCAACTATGAACAACATAAACTGAATCTTTACTTTTTAGTATCTGTGTCTCCAAAATACTGATAACACATTCAGTAGTAAAGTGACTTTCGAGTTACTAAACGATCAAATGACTGATTTTTTCTTTATAATGGCATCCTCCTCAGTGGGGGACAGCATCCCACAACACACATTTCAGCTGGATCAGCTCTGCCTTTATTTTCAGTTTTATATTGACCTACTGAAGAAATGTTCATTTATAGAAAGTTTGGAAACTTCTGTGGTAGGCCAGTGTTTTCCACAGTAGAAATCCATCACAGAAAATATTTTTTTGTGGATTATGCATTAAGTATTCTGTGTAAGATTTGGGTCCCCTGTCAAATTTGGAGTCCTCTAAACTTTTGCTAAGAATAAAGGATCTGCTATTGCTAGAAAATAAGGGGGGAGTGCTGAAAGCTATATGCCTAAATTTTAAGTTTCATGAAGACCATTCTGTTTTGCTCACCATGCTATCACTAGCACCTAGCCCAGTACCTGGCAAGTGGGTACTCACTAAATAAAGAATAAATAGAAAAAAATTAAAACAAAAATTACTGATCATAGATGTAATGTTTTATAATAGAATCAAGCATTAATAAAACAAAAAAAATCCATTTCAAGAAGAATCTAAAATATAGTAACTTCAAAAATTGATGATTAAAAAAATGTTCACAGGAGCTAAATGCCCATATGAAAAATTTTCCAGAGCCAATATTTTCCCAACATAAAGCAATCTTACCTTATATGGAAAGCTTCAAAAACAGTATTCTTTCCAAATGATCATTTATTGAAATGACAATTATACCATCCATGAATAAGATAAAGTGACTTCATGGGTTCTAATACAGCTGGCTTAGAGTTCTACCATAATTAACTCTAACAAAGTGTTAAAGCATTTTCATGGAGATTTCCTGTGACTACCTACTCAGCTTCTTTACAGTTGGAAGCCTCTTTAAGAATTCAGAGGCTTTCAAAAGTGTGCATTACACAAAGCAACAGCTACCCAAAGATGACTCAAAACCAAACAAGTTACAAAGGCTTAAAGAAAAAAATTAAAAACAGTAAATGGTCACTGATTTCTGCCAACACTTGACATTCCTTAATAATGTTAATTTCTTCATTAGGTGGGCAGAGAGATAACTTATAGCAACTTAAGACAATAAAGACAACCCATCTACTTGAAGTCCTTTAGATACATGTCTTCCCAAAAACATTCACTTCTTTTTCTACATTTCAGGGAAAATTGTTAAATGGGCTTTTTTTGTGTCTCTGATCAGAAAATCATTCCAGAGATCATACAACTGGATACTATATGTCCTCAGAAATATATGTTATAAAAGAAAATTCCAGAAGCTTTATGCATGAGCCCTCAAATAAATAAACCATGTATGGAGCCCCCACAATAAAGCAGCATTTGGAGGAAGGGAAGAAGGAATGGACTCACAGCAATTGGCTATATTAAATTTGAATACATTAAATTTGAAAGAGAAATTGTGGCTTCCTCTTAGGCAAGCTATCAAAATACAGTAGAGTGACTAAAAATTTCTAACACTTTTTGTCATTTCTAAAAGCCCTGTATGTCAGGCTAATTCTTTCAAAGGATCAGACAAGATGCGTGTGATTGTATTATTTTACAGGTCAATTTTATAATTTGACCCATAAGAAATCAAAAAGAGTATAATAAGATCAATACAGAATAAAAGCATACAACTGTACATACATATGATATGCATGTAAACAATTCAAAATAACACCCGTTTCAAAAACAAAACAGACCTATTGGTGTGATTTTTGGCCCTACAAAGGTACTGTGGTGCTGCCCTCCAGAAGCTGAAAGTCTCATTGAGGAGACAAGACCAAAAGACATAAATCAATGAATGAAGAGTTCTAAAAAACGGGACATAATAAAGTGGTAAAACTATTAGATATATAACATATAAATCACAAGGAAAGAGAGCAATTTTGTTTCAAGTAGCCAGGAAAAAACTTACAAACTCTTTAGTTTTATGTCAGGTGTAGAGATTACTTTCCACAAACTGCCTGTACTTTGGGTAAAAGTTACCAATCAATTGCTAGAAATGCTTTTACAGTAAGTTAAACAAGCATACATTTTAATAACTTTAATATCCTAAAATATATACTTATATATTCCATCTTAAGGAACTATCCCCACAGGATATTTTTCTAAATCTTAATAGAAAATGAATCAAGTCAATTGGAGTAATTCATTCAGCCTTCCTAAGATTTTAAGCAAGTACTTGAACATTGATTTGGGACTTTTTTGTGCCTTATACAACCTGTACAAGACATCTGGTTTTATTTCCACTGTGCAGCATAATTCAGGTAACAGCACTCTCCTGTTACAGAGACCTATCTCTCCCAAATACGAACATGTAATTTTAATGGGGGCTGTCATTCTTCATGGCTCTGCCCCCACTGTCAGAGGCAGGCCTGTGACCCAAGCCGGGCAATCTGATACCCTTCCACCCTTGGCCTCAGTAACTTATCCAAGAGATTGGCACAGGATCCAAGCCAGGAAAATCCATGGTTCCTCCCCAGATGTTGCAGCTTTCCTCTTCATTGATATAGGCAGAAATATATGAGCCATCGAGAAAAATGAAGGCAATACACAAAGAGAAGTGGGACCCAGGATCTACCATATTCTGGCAACATCCAACGACATTCATGGCTATGTGATTAAATTCCCCTTTTTAACTAGGCTAGTTCACATTGAGTTTCTATCTCAAGGAGTCAAAACAATCACAACAAAATATCTCAACCCAGAGAAATCCAATGCAGATTATCATTGTGAAATGGATTAAAATAGGTTGAAAGTAACATAAGGAAATGCATGAAAATTAATGTTAAAGTAGGAATTAGTAGACCTGCAATATTAGCAGACTAAGGAGGATTGTGTTACAGCGTTCAGAAGCAGGGATCAAACTCTGCCTGACTTGTCCCCATCCTAACAGTTCTTATCTGAGTGCTTTGACAGACAAAGCACTCTTATCTCTTGACAAGAACAGACTAATGTTTCCCAAAGCTTCCCTGAAGGGAAAGTCTCTGTCAGGAGTGTCCAACCTTTTGGTATCTCTGGGCCACACTGGAAGAAGAGCTGTCTTGGGCCAAACATTAAATACATTGTGACACAGAATCACACACACACACAAAAATCTCCTATTTTCAGTAAATTTACAATTTTGTGTTGGGCCGCATTCATGGCTATCCTGGGCTGCATGCAACCCGTGGGATGTGGGTTGGACCCCCCTGCATAACAGATTCCTAATTGAAGAATCGCTACCAATACCCTATAGGGAAGCAAAATCTTCCTCAAGGTAAAACTTATTCTTTGTAAACTGTAGAGTTTATTTTTTTACTTCAAGTAGATTTCCAAGTAGAACATCTGAAGAACAAACTTGCAGTGCCAAATAAATGAAGTTGGGTCAGGTTTCTCCAGCTCTTACCCATGGTAGCCCTCCCACCCCTATAATCTCCAACAATTAGCACAAGATTAGAACCTAGCCACATTTTACCTTCTGAAAATCTCTCTTCTGCCAAAGAAATAAGAGACATGTTTCTCTTTTGGTTCTACAGAAAAATCTCATTAAAAGAAAGCTGATAGTGTGAAAAAGAAAAAAGCATATTTTCTTCTTGCCTATTCCTTTGCTCTTTCCTTTTCTCTTTGAATCTATGGAAAGAGTCCAAAAAATTAGAGTTCAAATCCCAGCTGCAAGATTCACTCATCAAGAGATAAAACAGTTACATCTAAGCTCTAAGTCTCCAAGTTCACAGTTTTTTGAAATGGGGCAGAAAAACACCTACCTGAAACATCTGTTGTCTGGATTACCTGGGATGATTTTTAAAGTTATTAGCACAATCCTGGCACACAAATAAGGATGTCATTAAATTAAATGGAGTCACCAAAGATAGACAACATGCTATACCACCCAAGTCAAGCCCTAGTCCTTGAAATATAAGCTTACAAAGAATGAACACATGTGGGGCCAGAGGAGTAACATAAATCTATTTGCAAGTCTCCCTGTGGAAGTGCAATAACGAAACAAACAAAAAAAGAAAGCCACTTTTCTATCTGCTTAAGTAAATTTTTTTTTTCCAAAACAAACATCAAATAATATATATCTTCCCTAAATTGCCACCTAAAGAACAAGATTAAACAGTCTGAAAAGGAAAACAAGAAATATTGGGGGAAGAGGGATAGAAAAGCTAGACAAAAAAAAACTGTGACCTACTACATTTGCCATGGAAATTTTAAAGGCTAACAGCACTAATGCTTGTCTTCTGCAAACTACATGGCAAATTTGCATTAACCTGAATTTTCCCTAACAGTTTTGGACTTGATTCAGCAATTTCTTTTCATTTGAAGGAGTTTCTCTGGTTCTTATAGGTGGTGGTAGTGGTTTCAAGTGAAAGAGTAGCAACAAGGCAATATGAAGCATCCTGCAGGAATTTACAACTCCCTGATATGCTTATCAAGGGTAGCAAAAGTATTTAATTAATGTAAGTTTACGCAGTTCTGTAAGAACCGACAGTTGCCTATAAGTTAGTGAAAAGGCATTACATCTTAGCACTCTAGGCAAAAGGGTGAGATTTACTTTCAAAATCACAAACACCAGAACTCGTGCATGTATCCTTTGATAACTCTGCTGAGCAAGAGTCTCCAGGACTCACTGTTTGGACCGCAGCCATGTGAATATGGTTGTGTTTATCTCCAAGTCAGGCTCTCATCTAAGTAAAATTTGATCAATAAAAATTTTTGCTACCAGTTAATCATTGTACTCTCTTCTTCCTACAAATATAGGTAGCACCTATGCATAAAATTAATACCACACTTTTGGGGAATATTCCTAATTTTTTTCATCCTTTTTAAGCAACATTTTCTAAAAATATATACATAAGTATGCCTACAGATGATAAGGATAACTTATACAGTTAATTTTATTAAAGTCTTTTTTTTTTTATTTAGAGAGCAAATTTCTCTAGGGAGAATTATAACCAGAAACAAATCACTATTACCTTTGAAGAGTGTTTTTTTCCTATACAAACCATCAAAAGGATGCAGCTTTTCGCATTACCCAGTTAGTCTAACATTTGCAACAGGAATATATTAATGAGGCTAAACTTACTAAATAGGTAAGTTAAAAGTAGGGGTTAGTAGTATGGGCTACTAATTCAATGTTTCATTAAATATTATCAAGCTGTCCAATCCCTAAAGTAATGCTCCTCTGCAAGTGTATAAAGGAAAAAAACTCAATAAGGAATTCCTTCAGTGAGAGAGTTCAACTAAAAGAAATTTATTATGTGTCAGGCACTGGAGACATGCTAGTGAACAAGACTATGAGGGTCTCCCCAACCCAGGAGTTCACATTTTGATGGAAAAAATGTATACTGAACACGCTTAGATCAATCTGGCACCATATCACTTTTTTTTTTAAGTAAGACTTGAATTCTAAAATGCAACAAAAATCAAATAATTATTTATAAATAAACATTTTCTCTTATATCCCAGGAAGAAGGGAAAAGGAAAAAAACAAGAAGGGGCAGAGGTGAGGTGGGAGGAAGTAAATGGAGGACAGGAAACATGAAGGGGGAGGCTGAGACAGACACCCAGTGGGAGCACCTGATCTCCTAGATTGAGCCACGCTTCTAGTTTATACCAGCTACATACAATGGCAAATAACTTTTTTTGTTTAAGTTGGATTCCTATCATTTAGAACGAAGAATTCTTATTAATATAGGATCTATGAGGTCTTTTTTATGACCTCATATATGACCTTCTATATGACATGCAATATATATTTATTAAGTAAATGTATTAAATATGTTAACATCTACTGAGTACTTACGATATATCAGAAGCTGTAGAATGTGCTATGTATATAGTATTTTATTTAATCTACACAATTACCTTACATAGTGGGCACCAGAACCATGTGAGTGTTCAATAAGAGGAAACTGGAATTATATAATAATTGCTCAAGGTCACATACTCAATAAAAAGTAATGCCAGAACTCAAAACACAAGATCCTGATGCAAAAGCTGGTGCTCCCAATACCACAAAACACTAAACAATGATCTAATGAAAAAACATCAAACTACTGTAAGTTTGTATCTGTTCTGAATCATCTGACATCACTTATTGCTACATAACATTTTAACAACATATTAGTTTGTTAAACAAAATTTAACCACATCCACAACATTGCAGCTCAGTCTTAATTTTTCTAAAAACATTCAGAAGAACCTTCTTTCTTGATTTTAGACCTTTTCACAGCTTAAGACATGTCTTCTTAAACCTTACCTCTCTCATTCTCTACAGAGTAAATCTGAAAGTCTATTATTCATTGTGTTTGGACATGTACTCAGAAAGGGTTCAAGACATTATCTAACCCTGTAACCCCCAGCAGCTGACCACTATCATACATGATGCTTAGAAGGGAGAATTATATTTTATTTATCCTTGAAACTTCCACTCTATTATATGCCAAGTTTAAATTTTAAGTAATTACTATGACTGAAAAAAATGTTTTTATAAGGTTATTAAAATAATAGTAATTATGAATATTTGGATAATAATTTAAAGTTTACAAAAGCACTTTCATAGAGTATACCCCTGGACCCTCATAGCAATCCTATAAGTAGACAGTGAATAAATAACGCCTCCATTTGGCAGTTAAAGAAACTTATGATGAAAGAAATAAAGTGTTTTGCCCTAAGTCATTCAGCTGGTAAGTGACAGATTGGGTTTTTAAAGCAGGTCTTCTTGCTCCAAAGTCAATATTAATTCCAAGAAAATAAATATCACTGACTGACAAAACAGTTTTCTATCTGCTTACTTTAAGCATTCTTTTCCCCTTAAACCTTTATACCAGATATGTTTAAATAAATCATCAGCTCCTCTAAAGTCTCTTCAGTACAACCCTAGCATTCATGAACATTTACTCGGCAAAATCTACCACACACAGTGCCCAGAAAAATGTGTCTCTGGGCTCCCACTTGGAGCTATGCATGTCTGCAGCTACTCAGAAATCTCTGGAAACTTGGTGTTCTTAGTTACATTTTAGGCAAGAATCTTTATAAAATGTTATATATACTTCCTTCTCTGTCCTTAAACAGACTGATCCAAAACAACGTTTAGCACTCTCCTGACTTTAAACAAGAAGTATTTACAGAGCATTAGTCCTATAGGCAGGCCCTATGTTAATGCTGATGATTCAAAGGCAAACACACACAGACCCCCTCAACTTCAAGACAGGTCCAGGAAAAGGAAGTAAGGGGGGTGGTGCGGTCACCACTTGAAAGGCACGAACACATGTCTCAAGTAGGGGCAGTGCATGGCCCAGAAAGCCTTCAGGCAAAAATCTAAGGGATACAGGGGCAGAGAAGAGAAGTGTGGACATAGAAGTAGGGACGATCCTAGGCATCTGTCTTTGCAATAATCACAGTAAAAACTTGGTGCCTGAGTGTAGAACTGCAGAAGAGGAAGAAGCAGCAGTTTAATGCCAGCCTGTAAGGCCAGAGAGAAGGAGGAAGACACACAGCCAGGACAGAGATGTCAAGCCCAGGACAGGGCACCCCTAGAGAAGAGTAAAGGCAACTGACCTGGATGCAACTCAACAGCAGAAGACACCAGAAAAGGAAACCAGTGCATGCACATCTTACATCACCTTGTCATCCTCATACTTTATAAAGTAAAAATATTCCTGTGGTTGGAGATTATACTGATTAACCTTCTCAATCTGTGGGTAAGGAAATTGGAATCCCCAGAAGTACAGTTATTTGCCCAAAGTCGAACATTAGTACGACTAGAGGCCTTATTGCTGGTCCCTCATGTCTAAGCTCTGCCACAAACACTCCCTAATTCCCAATATTTACATGAATTTATATTGCTTTTACCAACTTTCAAAGCTCACTTCAAATATATTATGATTACTAACATGAATTTTAATGATGATAGAGTTTACCTCAAAATTATTTATACTGAGCTAATATAATCTTTCATAAATCTACTGGGAAATATCCTTAGAATCATTTGTATCACTAGTCTCCTAAAGTAGTTATCTTAGAAAATGGAATGTAGATTAGCTGTCATACTCACTGCTGCGTTTTATTACTTTATCATTATAAATGATGATGATGGTTAAAGATAATAGTGTTATTATAAATCTACCCTTAATGCAGATAATGGAGTCTCTATGATTACTAACCAACAGAGTAATTAAATACTGAAAAGTATACATGCTGGGAGAAAGAAATATTTTGGAAACTGGCATAATTATTCTCACAAACAGTAGTGTTCCTTCCCAAAGACACAAGATTCTAAAATCAGTCTTAGGCCTGACCAGAATATTTTCCCCTGAGCAATCTTTAGGAGACAACATAATCTTGTTCCCAGGACAAGGGGGAAAAAATCATCTTTCTTCAGAAGAAAGCAGAGACCTCATCTAAACTCCTCTAATACTAAAAACTCAAAGTGATTAATATCTAACAAATCTGCAGAAAAGTTTTGCTACTAATTTTTCAGATGTCTTAAGGGAAATACAGTATATAGCTGCCTATATACCAAGATTACACTAACATGTTGAATTTATCCACTTCATTTAATTTTATCCACACTGGAAGGGGTGCCGAAAAGAGCATGGAGGTCACTATGCAGCTGAGAAATTGCCCAGGAGTCTATGCACTACTTTATAATATTTAGTCTCTGAAAGCTAAGTCCCAGAAGTACCAATTCCAACAGATGTTTAGAGTGTTGTTGAAGAAATATGACAAATAGAGATCAACAGGGCCTAGAGTGCATACTCACGACCGGCCCTCAGTAAACACCTGTGTAATGAATAATCCCAGCACCTAGTCACAAAGCCTCTCTGGGTCCTAGACCATGCATTGAAAATGTTTATATTTGATTTATTCCATTAAGAAAGCTGAATGCTAAGAACTTATCATATTAAATGTGCTTTCCTTTAAAATAAGTTAAACAGCTTCCCACTAAGTTTTTTTTAGATGAAAACTCCACAGCAAACTAAGAACTGCCTGGATTTCTCTTATATGTCCTAAGAACTTTGCCCTTCCACCTAAAACTTTCCTTCCATCATTTTCCTTTGATGATGTCATTTTTGGTCATTGGGAAGTTTTGCTATCTTCGAATTTTTTTGGAGAAAGTTTACAATTTCTCACTTCACTAAATGGTAAAATCTCAATGGCAAGCTGGGCCTAGAACTTATATGCTGTATCTCAACTCCTTGTTAGCAGAACTTGAAAGAGAGAGGCATTCTCTTTAAACTGGAGCCAAGAAAGCTGCTGGGCTGGCACAAGCATCTAAGGCACATCCTAAACATTCATCAGAAACATCATATTTCCTGGGTTGTCCAGTTGATGTTTCATATGTTTCTACTTGTGTATTATCCTCCATGTACATGGATCATAGAAAATAGACTGGTGTTATAGAAAATAGGCTCACCTAAGACTAAAACCCATGAAAACAAGTTTAAAACATAAAACTGGCAAACACAAAGGATATCAAGGTGATTGACAGACTAATAATTACAAATGTGTAGTGAATATACTATATGATACATTTTACAAAGCAGTAAATCTTAAAACCATTGCTCAGAAAGATGAGGACAGGGTTCACAAATAGAGGCAACTGCAAGTTAAGATCACGTATCATCATTATCTTGTTCTTTGATCCATGCCTATCATCCTCTCCCTCCAGCCAACACATACTATAAGGAACCTATCATTTATTTAGAGGAGGCTGGACCAGAAAATCATTAAGATAATTTGATACACTTCATCTAGGAAGTCAACTTTCCCACATGCCTTCCAACAAACACTCAGATAAGTAAAGATGCCTAACAAATTCTTCAAGACTAAAATATCAATCCATCCATCACCCATATACTGGTCTGTAGGCAACTTAGACAAGTCACCATTAGCTTTATAATTTTGAACAAAACCCACACATAGTGGAAGACAATTCATTATTAGTCAAAAATTTTCTTATAGCTCATATAAATCTGATTTGACCAACGGAAAAACATCCTCTTTTATAGGTTTATATTGCCTTGTCCAAACTTCAAAACTCCAAAGCAAATGAATATTAAACATGTAACTTGCCAAGACTTGGGCTCTCCAAAGTGGAGATAATTAATGCTGTAGAGGTCCATATCCTCGGTGTGCCACGCGAAAGTGGTTTTCCACATGCCAAAATAGAGATATGGGGTGTTTACACCCTCTATAGAAATACCGCACTCTTCCTCAACCACATCCAAGACTGTATTTAGGCGAGCTATGTTCCATTCATCCACACCCTGGAACCAGGAAAGAGGGGGGAAAAAAAATCAAACATTAACATACTAGTAAAGATGACATTTACAAATCAAACAAACATCTGCCAAAATTACTACACTGTATATTTTAATTCACTTAGAAATGAAAAACAAAGCAATTATTATTCAAGAAACACATACAAAGAGGTCTGTCCAGAAAAAGTCCAGCCATTGTTAATGTAACAAAAACAGTTTGTGAGACATCAATGTAACCCAGAAGCCAATGAGAATGGACTGGAATGCGCATGTGTGAACAATGACAACTTCACTGTAATAGTCAGTGAGGGCAACAGATGCAGTTGAGTGAGCATGTGCACTGTGTGGCTGTCACATTCAAAAATGACTAAGCAAGTACAGCAACAAATCTGCATCAAATTTTGCATGAAGCTTGAACATTTCTCAGCAGGAACTATTTGGCTAATTCAGAAGGCCACAGCTATGGGCAACTGGTAACTGGCAGCTTCATCACAACAACATGCCTGCTCATGCATCACGTTTCATACAGAGATTTTTGGCCAAACATCAAACCACCCAGGTGACTCAGGGCCCCCCCTCACCCGCCCCATAGCCCAGATTTGATGCCCTGCAACTTCTGGCTTTTCCCAAAACTAAAATCATCTCTAAAAGGGAAGAGATTTCAGACCGTCAATGAGATTCAGGAAAATACAATGGGAAAGCTGATGGTGACTGGGAGACTGTGTGAGCTCCCAAGGTGCCTACTTTGAAGGGGACTGAGGTGTCATTGTCTTATGTACAATGTTTCTTGTATGTTGATTCTTCTTCAATTTTTCATAGTGTGTGGCTGGATACTTTCTGGACAGGCCTCCCATACTTACGTCTATTCAAGGCTATTATAAGCATAACGTGGTTCTATATAAACATTAGTATAAAATTATACCAAATGACTTCCTGATTGGCAACATAAATGTAAGTTAAGTCCCCACGTGCAGTTAGCAAAAGAATCATTGCTCCAAAGTACATGATCCTAAGTGTGCTTTCCATCTTCGGTATACCTTTCAGTATTGAGGTTTTTTGTTTCTGTTTTTCAGCTTGTTTATTTATACATTAGTTTAGAAGTCATATTCAAAATCAGGTATCATTTCAAGATGTCACTAGCAAAACATACCTTATTTTGTCCCTCTCTCATCACCATCCATTTCAGTTTTAGCATGTGATACATCTTTGTGCTTTTACTGTCTCTTCAACTAAATGCTAAACTCTATGTTGATGGGAAAGTAATTTAAACATATAGTAACTGTTAAAAATGCTTATCCAAACTTTGGTAAAATCGTTGGAATAATGTAGTTTTCTAACAATAACCCAATATAGCTGGTGATGATAGAAAAGGTTAGAGTTGCTGGTATAAGAATTAAGATGATAAGAAAAGATTCTCATTTTATTAAAACTTACCAATCAATTATTAATTCACTATAATTCACAACTGCTTAAAATGTATACAAACTACGTATTTTCCCATATGCCTTTCTCATAATCAAATATAAATATCAGAGACTGTGACATTCCTATACAAAGATAAGGAAACTGCAATGCCTTTAAAACCATTTCAACCTACTCAAAGTGCTATTAAAGAGGGGTATTAAAATAATGGATCTATACCAATAAGACCCTCTATAATAACTATGCCAATGGCCTCACAAACAACCACATCTAATGTTTCCCTTATACACTAAACATTTACAGGTTTGCTCTATTTTCATTATGGTTTAGAGATAATTCTCTAAGTAGTGTAGGGATCTTACTTCCTCAAGCTTTTTGGTTAGAAAATTGTTGATGAAGAAGTTTATGAAGCTCTGCCTCAGGTAATATAGTTAAAAATGCCAGCAGAAATAATTTAATCCCCAAATTCTCCTAAATTGCCACTCTATCTTAAGCCCCACAGTGGGAAATTTGTTATTTGGAAATTGGTCAAAGTAAGTATCCTTTTAGAGATGGTCCTAGGTTCCAACTTATGAGATTTTATAAAAGTTCAATCAAATTATGTAAAATATTTTATCTCACTCTATTTATAGTGATACAATCTCTTAACCCTAGTCCAATCAGACTTCAATCCAATCATTCTAATAATAAAGTCCTATTTAAAAGTCATTACTGATGCAATGAATCTGAAGTAATAAATGAGAACCATATTACAGGAATCATTTTTAAATTGAATGAAAACTTCCAAATTTAGGAACAAAGTATTCCTCTGAAACTCTTCCATTTAGAGAAGTCTTAACTCTATTACTGACATTATTTAAAAAAAAAAAAAAAAAAACGAGGCTGATTCCTTTTATATCCTTAGACCTATGGGTCTAAGGGTATGAGGGTAAAGAAGTAAGGGCACTGGCAGAAGACAAAGATTATAACCTCAGCTCTGCCATTGATCAGAGCAAAAATCACTGCAATTTTCTGAGCTTCCAGTCATTCTTCATGAAAAAATGAGGGCTAGAACCCTCCCAAAGATTTCTGTAATCCTGAACATGCTAAAGAACATGAAACATTTATAAAATAAAATGTTATCTCTTAGAACAGATGGAATAAATATCTGTATTATTCTCTCTAGTAAATCTCACTAGAAAGCCTCCCCCAATATAACAATCAAACATGTAGTAAGAGATAATAAGGGTCTATGACATGTACTATTGAAGTTCTCCCCATTAATAGGCAAATGACATGTTTTTGCAGGACCAAGGTTGACATGATGCTGAAATTTTAATTTATTTTCCTAAAATAAGAAATCAGGACCTTCACTCAAACTTCGGTCAAGATGGAGGCATAGGTAAACACAGCTCGCCTCCTCACACAACCACCATCTCCTCGCATAACCCCCACAAAAATTACAACTAAACTACAAAACAATTATCACCCGTAACCATCAGAAAATCAAGCTGTATGGAAGTCCAACAACCAAGAAATCAAAGAAATCATATGCACTCAGATGGGTAGGAGGAGCAGAGATGCAGAAACACAGAGAGGCAGAACAGGCGGTCCCACACCCACATATGGTAGATAAAAATCAGGAGGGATAACTCGGAAGCAAGGTTTCCAAGCCCCACACCAGACCCCCCCAGCCCAAGATTCCAGTGCCAGGAAGATAAGTCATAATAAATTCTGGCTATAAAAACCAGTGGGGATTGGGTGGCAGAAGAAACTGTGGGATTCTCAGGCATCTCCTCTTAAAGGTGCCACAACGGACTTAGGACTTATGCAGACTCACTCTCTCTTGGCTCCAGTACCAGGGCAGCAGTTTGAAGGGCACCAGTAACATACAGGGAGAAACTGAAGTGTCTGGCATCAGGGAAAGTGCCAGGGGACAGCTTCCTCCCAGACAAAACTCCACAGACCAGGCAGCAGTCACTGTCCCTTTTCTAAGCCCTCCCCCACAGAGCCACAGAGCTACGACACCATACCTGAGACTCCATCTACCTGGTTCACATGTGCTGTCCTGACCAGGTGATTACCTAAGGCTCTGCTCCATCCAACTTATGGGTGGGCTTTTCTGCAATAGGCCATGCTACTAAGAGAGGGAATCAAAGCAGCTCTACCCAATGCATGGAAACAAACACAAGGCGGCTGCCAAGATGAGGAGACACAGAAATATGGTCCAAATGAAAGAACAGATAAAAACTTCAGATAAAGAACTAAACAAAATGGAGATAAGCAATCCATCAAATGCAGAGTTCAAAACACCAGTTATTAGGATGCTCAAGGAACTTACTGGGTACTTCAACAGCGTAAAAAAGACCCAGGCAGAAATAAAGTTTATACTAAGTGAAATAAGGAAAAATTTACAGGGAATCAACAGTGGAGTGGAGGAAGCCAAGAATCAAATCAATGATTTGGAGCATAGGAAGAAAAAAATCATTCAATAAGAACATCAAAAAGAAAAAAGAATCAAGAAAAAAAGGATGGAGTAAGGAGTCTTTGGGACAACTTCAAACGTACCAACATTTGAATCACAGGGGTGCCGGAAGGAGAAGATAAAGAGCCAGTAATTGAAAAAATAATGAAAGAAAACTTCTCTGATTTGGTGAAGAAAATAAACATAGAAGTCCAGGAAGCACAGAGAGTCCCAAACAATATGGACACAAAGAGGAAAATACCAAGACACATCATAAAAAATATCAAATGTTAAAGAGCGCTGACTGGTGTGGCTCAGTGGATTGAGCACCAGCCTGTGAACCAAAGGGACGCCAGTTCAATTTCCAATCAGGTCACATGCCTGTGTTGCAGGCCAGGTCCCCAGTGGGGGGCATGTGAGAGGCAACAACACATTAATGTTCCTCTCCCTCTCTTTCTCCCTCTCTCCCTCCATCTAAAAGTAAATAAAATCGTTTTTAAAATGTTAAAGATAAAAAGAGAATCTTAAAACCAGCAAGAGAAAAGCAGATAGTAACCTACAAAGGAGTTCCCATAAGACTGTCTGCTGATTTCTCAAAAGAAACTTTCAGGCTAAAGGGACTGGCAAGAAGTATTCAGTGATGAAAAGCAAAGACTACAACCTAGATTATTCTATCCAGCAAAGCTATCATTTAGAATTGAAGGGCAGATAATGTGCTTTTCAGACAAGGTAAAGCTAAAGGAGTTCATCGTCACTAAGCCATTATCATATGAACTGTTAAAGGAGCTTCTTTAAAAAAAAAAATCAAAACTATGAACATTAAAATGGCAATAAATTCACAACTATCAAGAACTGAAACGAAAAAACAAACTGAGCAAACAAGCAGAAGAGAAACAGAATCACAGATATGGAAATCTTTTGGATGGTTACCAGCTGGAAGTGTGATGGGGGAGAATAGGATTAAAGATGCAAGGACTAAGTACAAATTGGTAGGTACAAAAATAGGCAGAAGGGTGTTAAGAACAGCATAAGAGAGGGGTGGGCAGGCAGGGGAAAACACTGTGGGGAAAATGGGGACACTATAATTGAACAACAATTTAAAACAAAGAATGAACAGTATAGGAAATGGAGTAGCCAAAGAACTTACATACATGACCCATGGACATGAACTAAGGGGGGAACTGCCCAACAGAATGGGGAGTACTGGGTGGAGCCGGGCATAAAGGGAAAACTGGGACAAGTGTAACAGCATAATCAATAAAACATATTTAAAGTAATAAAGAAATCATATTGTTTCACTTAAAGAGGTGATTAACATATTAAGAATAACTGGTGTAAAGAGGCTAAAGACAAACCTTACTGCTTCAAAATTTCTTCTCTAATTTCTGTTCTCTGCTCTTGACTGAACTGCCGAACTGCCTCCAAGGACAGGCACTGCTCAAATACTGAAGAGCACCAGGTCTCCTTCACAATTTCAAAGAGCATACCCAGCCTGTCACTTAGGTGGAGTGTTACACCATATTCTACATCATTACACTATGTGTACATATATGCCACACATATTCAAAACAATTCTGTAAAATAAGTGACATTATACTCAAATGAACAAATGGAGAAACTGATATTCCTCACTAGTAGTAGCAGGTAGCAAAGATAAATCTAAATCTATGATTCCTGGGCCTTCACTTATAAACGCTATGCTTCCAGTTCTGATCATTTTAAAATACAACATATGATCCTCCTCTCTCAGCAACAATTGTCAACAAACATCCAAACGGCTAAAATTTAGGACAGGCAAACACGCAGAGCTGCCACATTCTCCTCACCCAGGGGTACAACCATTCTATACAAACACTGGCAAAGCTTATAATAAAAGCTGCTTCCTTGGAGATTGGTAATAGAACTGATTTAGTGTAAAAGTCTCCAGAAATACCTCAGCTACAAACAAGTCCCACAATGACAAGTCAAAATCTGCCAAACAGCTCAAAGCTTAAAGCAATCAAATCTCAGCCAGAAGTCCACACAGCAGCCCAAGTTCAGAGATAGATGCCTCTTCCCAGATTCCAGCCTCTCAAATAAAACTCTTCCACACAATGTTCAGCATGTGCTTGAGTGGTATTTGTCACTCGCCTGACCTCCACCAGGCAGACATTTCCTCCTGGCCCCCCACTTCCTTCACCCCCATTACCCAGAGTCTCTCCTGCTCTGTTTGTCTATTTACCCAGTGTCTGTCTGGTTTCCTGAAATAATTCATCAATGGGCCATGATTTGTACACATATGTATAATTAGCAAAGAGCTTTTAGAACTCGTTAGTCTTCATTAGCATAACCAGAGTCAACAGCTGTTTAAGGGAGTGAATGCCCAAAACTGGCATCAGAGCATGAACGATGCATCCATAACCCTACAAAGAGAGCATATCATGTTTGAGGTCATAGCCCTTAAACTCTGGGACATATTCAGGCCAGTGAGAACCCTCTTTTCAGCACTGAGAGCATCCAGCACCCACTCTACAATGACTGTGCTCAGTCACTGGGAGACTTAAAGATGACACTGCAGCAACACGCCACATTAGAAACCTCACCAGTAATGAGCCATTCCCACCTAATACAGAGAAATGATGTAGTACTATAGCAAACTAATTTTTCCCCACACTATTTCCAATGGAATATGAGCCCTACTAGAGACTGTGGTTAAA
Source organism: Pteronotus mesoamericanus (assembly GCF_021234165.1). Taxonomy (NCBI): domain Eukaryota; kingdom Metazoa; phylum Chordata; class Mammalia; order Chiroptera; family Mormoopidae; genus Pteronotus; species Pteronotus mesoamericanus. The sequence goes on along the minus strand of NW_026555245.1, from coordinate 22,703,707 downwards.
AAACTTTGACCTCACCCTGACCTGTGTGGTTCAGTGGGTTGGGTGTCATCCAGCAAAGCGAGAGGCTGCCATTTGATTCCCGGTCAGGGCACACGCCTGGGTTGTTGGCAGGGTCCCCAGCTGGGGGTGCACAAGAGGCAACCAATCAATGTTTTTCTCATGTATCAGCATTTCTCTCCCTCTCTTTCTCCCCCCTTCCTTTCTCTAAAAATAAATAAATAAAATATTTAAAAAAGAAAAACAGAAAAAACTTTGCCCTCTTTTCCTCCTCTTAGAAAGTCACAGTACCAATAGGCACTCCAAAGGTTCTGAGAGGCCCTCCTATAAGAAAGCCTGTTTAACCTTGCTTAGCTCCACATTTCCCAAACATTATTTGACAATGAAACCTTGTTTATATAATACATTAACATCCTGTAAAATAGTACTGTGTGGGATAGTACATTAGGAGAGGCATTATAGTACACTGTTCCTTCTACAGCTCAGCCCAAATATATCTCATGAGTAAAACAGAAAATAACTACAACCATAGCAGAGAGGGCATTTAAAAGCCCACATTACAACTGGAATATGGTCATATTTATTGTTGTCATGACACACATGTGTGATTTGTTTGTGTCACCTAAAAATACATAGAGATGATATAAGTTAAAAGCAATTAAAACATCCCAAAAGCTACTTTTAAATGAAGACAGACTAAAAGATTAAAAGTAGGAAGAAAAGAGGGAATACCTAATCAAACTTTTAAACCTAACAAATACACTGACAACCAGAGACTGGGCTTTTTTTTTCTTCAAGAACATAAAAATGAGGGCACACCCATTAGAGACCATGAGATAAAACGACAAATTAATAAACTTATAAAAATCATGATTAACACATATACTCGTCCTTTTCCTGAAAGATCAAAATGAAGTTAATTTCTTTTTTTCCTCAAAGAGTGACGCAATCTCAGAAAAGTAACAAGCTGTATGGGAGTCGAAAGTTCTCTAACCAAATACTGGCTCTACCATTCAGATTTATAGGAGCTGATGGTTTCTCAATGGTCATTCATGGCAGAGCAATGACCAGGGTTCAAGTCTTCAAACTAGGCCATGACAAGTATGTGGCCACCTTGAAACATCATAGAAAAGGTGTAGTCCCTTACTGGAACTATATACTTTAAAAAATATACCCCGTCAGCAGAAGTGGGGACCCCAGGCCTCCTAAGAGTACATAAATCCAAACTGGCCTACCTCAGGGGACAGTTGGAAAAGACAAGGCTACAAAATACATATAAAAATATTTTGACAACTTTTCTAATTAATTTTTTTCTTTTTAAAAGGTGGGAGGACCACAGCTTTTTTGAGTGGTATCCAATGGCTCAGAGCCTACCCACCCTCAAAGAGGGTTGCCAATAGCATGTTCCAAAGGGCACAGCAAGACGTGAAGAGCTGAGTGATAAAGCAGAAGTTACACTCAGATGTCCAAAGAGCCAGGCAGGTAACATCAATGAGTGAAGCAGCCAGGTGTAAATCAAAGAGAGAGGCAGGAAAGGCCATTTGGAGACCATCTACTATACTCTCTAACAGAAACAGCTATTACTTAGCTCCTGTCTGTTCCTGTCACTGGAAATACTGACAGATCTTCCCATCTTGTAAGTGAAGCTCAAAATCCAAAATTTATGTGACATTAACAAACTTTTAAAACTATGTGGATCAAACAAAATACATCTGTGGCACATTTGCAAAAAGGTAGCAGGTATTAAAAAGTTGACACCTATTGCAATAATTCGAAAGGGGGTGAAAGAAGAAACAAAGCAATGCATGCAAAATTATCCTTTAAAATTTCTTAAATAACATTTTCTTTGTATCTGACATCTAGCCAGAAAAACTAGAACCAAGTCTTAAAACTCTGTAGGTACTCAGTAATTATTTTATTGGTACAGAGATCTCAAAAGCACTGGGATAATTCCCGTGATGGGAAAACAAAAGCAAAACATTTTTATTTTAGAGATGGAAGTAAGATGCTCAGTAACTCACCAGCCCTCCTTGTTTAAAAATGAGAACAAAGCAGTCAAGTCTCCTCAGTAGCAAATGTGTTGTCAGTCTAGAAAAGTCACAATTCTTTGTAATCAATCCTTCATAAATACTGGCATGGGTCCCATTTTTATAACAGAGCACTATGACATGGTATTTCTCATTAGCACATTACTCTGCAGTATTTTGTAGGTATTTTTGCTTAAACTAATTAAATAATACTAATTTTTGGCCATCTTGTGAGAATGAAACCAATGCCTGCCTCAGAGCAGCAGGAGAACCACAGATGCTGAGGGTTTCTCTAGACAGTATTTCTCCCTCCGGTCTACAGCATGGAGAATATCTTTGCAAACCTCTTCAAGGGCCTTTTTCACAAAACAGAAATGCGCAATCTCACCGGGAATCTGTGGGGAAGACCACTACCCACTACAAACTGAAGCTGGGTAAGACTTCCCCACCATGATGTGTCCACCATCCCCACCATAGGTTTCAACATGGAGACCATGAAGTATAAGATCGTCAGTTTCACCATGTGGGACATGGACAACCAGGACATGACTTGGCCTCTGTCGCTCCATTACTTCCAGGACACACAAAGTCTAATCTTCATGGTTGACAGCAATAACCAAAAGCGCATGAATGAAGTCCAGGAGGAGCTCAAGGGGATGCTGACCTGCTCATGTTCAAAAATAAGCAGGACGTCCCCAATGCCATGAGCAAGGTGGGCCTGTACTCTCTGCACCACAGAAACTGGTACATTCAGGCCACCTGCGCCACCAGTGTAGAAGGGCTCTATGAGGGACTTGCCTGGCTGTCCACCATCAGCTCCAGAGCCCGAAGTTGAACCGCACTCCTCTCTCCCCCCTCACTCCCTCCCTTCACCCTCTCTTTCCTCTCATGTGGCAGATATGCCCCTGTGGTGTGAGAGCCAGAAGCTGTCTCCACGGGCAGTCCCAGTGTGCTTCACTGTGCTGTAATGTGCAAACACAACCTGCAACCCAGGTTTTTTTAATGTAAATAGTTCTTGTTTCTGGTGAGGCAGTTTCTGGTACTCCTATGCAATATTACTCAGCTTTATTTTTATTGTAAAAAGAGAACCAATCCACTGTTCAGTACTGAGAAGGGATTCTCAGCACCCGGGGCCACTAGCAGTTGTTGTCAAATCAGCCCAATGTTCTTCCTCTGGTCTTTAGATCGACGCTGAGATCCATTTTGGTGGTTCATTTTAAACCCGAACTCAGTACATTTTTTTAATAGTTACAAATAGCACTGACAGGTGTGGCTCCGTTGGCTGGGTGTCATCCCACAATGCCAAAGGTCCCTAGTTTGATTCCTGGTCAGAGCACAGGCCTGGGTTGTGGGTTTGTCCCTATTGTAGCTGGTAAGGACACACATGAGAGGCAACCAATCAATGCTTCTCTCTCATGGAGATGTTTCTCTCCCTCTTTCTCCCTCTCTTCCCTCCTCTCTAAAAATAAACAAATAAAATCTTAAAATAGTTACAAATACAAGAGAAAGGAGAAATATGCCTATCGTAGGTTCTGCAGTAATGGCTGGAGTACAGGCTACCCATGGTCTGTCTCCCACCTGGAACATGCAGTGGGCAGAACCAGCCACAATACATTCTGTATGGTCACGTATGGTCCCTGATTGGCTGTCTCACTGGGCCATCCACATCCCATAGCATTTATGTTTGTACCTGTGCTAATAACACTGCCCAGGGGATGGGCTGGGTGGTGTGGCCACCACTCACAGACCCCCTGGAGGGACCCCAGCCTTCCCTTGGGTCAGCAGAGCTACTTTGGCAGGACCACTCTGGCCAGAGAGGAAGCTTCCCATGGTCCCCATGAACACTCACTCACTCCAGGTTACCTGGGTCTCACTAGTAGGAGCACAGGCAGGTGGCCAGTCATCTTAGAGCCCAGCTCCTCAGAGCCCCCGACCACATGAGCTTTTACTCCCTCAGCCTGCAAGGGTCAGATTTGACATCAAAAACAACTATTTCTAATTTTCTCTTTTGTATTTTGATAAACACTGAAGAAGCTGGAGCTGTTAAACTTTATTATAGGGAAAACCTCAGAACTGGTTTATCTGGTGTCATGGAACCTCTTACTGCTTTCAATACATAATTAGTAATCAACTGTTTTGTATACTTGTTTTCAGTTTTCATTTTGACAAACAAGTACTGTAATTATAGCTATTTGGATAAAATCTTTTAACTATTAAAAATACTTTTTAAGTTTTTTAAAAAAGATTCTGCTTTTCCTCATTTGACTCTTACCACCTGTGCTAAAACTATTATCACAGCCCAGTCAATACCTACTAGAGTGCTATGATCCAAACAAAAGACCCTCCACCCAATCACCACTAGTTTGCTGGTAAGTTAGACCTAGGCTAATGTATATCATTGCCACTAATTCATATGGCTCTAACAAGTCATTAAGTTTCAAAGATAATGCACATGGAGAAAGAAAACGTGTGGTTGGTTCTTTTAAGACTTCAAAATTCAGTCCATTTCAAACAGTAATGTATGAAAATTGTACATTCCACAAACTAAAATGAAACCTTTCTTTGGCCCACAGTTTAAGATACACTAGGATTTCCTTAGGATCTTTATACAATAAGAAAAATTAATTCATGTGCAATTCATTTTGCTTTAAAGTTAATTACAATGTGTGACATGGTAGCTCTTTGTGCTTCATCCTATCCACAAAAAAATATATCACGTTATTTCAACATTTTACTTTTAAAACATATCACTTTTCTTTTTTGCGTATTTACATATCAAAATACCTACATTTTTACAACAGTGCTTTCTTCTCTTTCTAAAGGTCTAGATGATAACCAATGCAGAGCAAGTTTTGAAACAAACAAAATATTCTGCAACAAAAAGGCCACATAAAGACTATTCACCTTAAAAGGTAAATGTAAGTTTTTTTGCATTACCAGCAGCAATGTATGAGAGTTCCAGATGCTCCATATTTCTGTCAATACTTAATTTTCTCCATTTTTTTTCATTTTGTACATTTCAGAGTGATAGTGGTAAAACTCATCATTGTTTTAATTAGCATTTATCTAATAACTAATAATGTTAAGCATTTTTCATGGTTTTTTTTGCTACCCCTGTTTCCCCCTTTATAAAGTATCTTAATATTTAGGTAAAAAATTAAAATTAAAATTAAAAAAAGACTGATAAAAAATAAATTACATTAAAATCAGTGTGTTCATTAAAAGACTCTAAATAAACCTATCTCTAAAAATTTTGATGTCAACTTTACTTAACCTTAAGTATACTGTAGTGAATTTACAAAACTGAGGTATCTCAGACCTGTACTGATGCCACAGCTCTTATTTTCCAGTGGCCAAAATACCAAAATGCCTATTGCATTTGTAGAATAAAAACTGCTCATAAAGCCTCTATTAACTCCTGCTCTTGAAGATGATAATCTTCTGTGCGGCCACATATTTGGGCTCAATCTGCACTTATGCATTTCAATGATTCTTGGTCTTTTAATTTAATGCTTTTCATAGTTAATGTAAGAGTAAAAATAAGCAATTTCAATCTGTCTTACTTTTCAAGTGTTTCTGGATAGGGGATACAAGAAAACTAAAACTGTTTTATTTGATATAATATAAAAAAACAATTGATCTTTCCACAGTAAGACAATTACTGTAATACCTTTGCTATATTCCTTGATACATCATTTTCCTATCCAAATAGTTACCCAATATTTTTGTTTGTAAACGTGTTTTCACAGCATACTTTGTATACATGTAAAGATAAGTATTTAATTCTCACTATTCACTTCTGATTAAAAAAATAAAAACAAAAACTGTGGTAGAACTTTCTTGCTGTTCTGGTCCTGGTGGTACGTACCTTTGGTCAGTCACATACTCAAGAAACCTTCCCAATAAAGTCTATAACAGGATGAGAATCTGAAATGACTCTCAATATCCCCTACTAGATGCTGCCTGTTGATATCAAGTGCAAAACTAGCACTTAATTGACAATCCGTAAAACTCTGGATGACTTCTGATTTTGTTTTTAACTCTGTAGATTATATTTAAACATTTCAAAAGTATGTTCCTGACTTTGAGATACCAAGTGATACTATGCAGTTGTCACTTTATTGAACATGTTTAACAGTCTCTTGAAGTTTATAAAGTGGACCCTTTATTATAGCTTCAGGAGCTAGAATTAAAATTAATTGGTTATCACAAAAAAAGGACAACACTGAATAAAAGAAACAAAAAAATGAAAAGAACAAATCACACCTGAAGCAAATAACTCAACAAACACAACTGGCACAATTTTAGTATACAGAATACATAAATAATTCCAAGTAATAAGAAAAAGTCAAACAATCTAATAGAAAAATAGGCATGGGAAGTTTTCTAAAGGAGGAAACATGAATAGCTTAATAAAGACACGAAAATATATTCTCATGTCATTTGTAATCAGAAAAATGCAAATTCATACACAAGACATTTTATAGCATTCATACACAAGACATTTGATAGCATAAAATCAACAATAAGTGAAAAGGTGAACAATATTAAATGCCAAAAAAGATATATGTGTAAGCATGAGGAACCTTTTGGAGGTAATGCAACATTCTACAACTGGATTGGCGGCAATGGTTCCACAAAAATCACTGAATTTTTACATTTTGTGGTATGTACATTACACCTCAATAAGACTGTCTTAAATATAATTATACACTGCTGGAGGAGCATAAACTGGTACAAACCCGTTGGAAAACAATTCAGTTTCTGGGGTAACGTTAGAGACTCTATAAGGCAGCACTTCTACTCCTAGGTTAATACTTTAGAGAAACTTCTTTACATATGTAGGAATCATAAACAGGAATATGTTCATAGTAACAATATTTATTTTTTTAAAGAAAATATCCTCTGGCAGGAAAACAAAAATAAAATTTAACTTCACAAAATGAAATATTATACAGCAATTAAAACGACTGAGTAATCACTCACATGAAACCCACTGTTGAGTAAAAAAATCAAAGTCTGTAGTGGGGGTAAAAATGGTGATGGAAGGGGACTTGGTTTGGAGTGATGAACACACAATACAACATACAGATGATGTATAGAATTGTACACCTCAAACCTATATAATTTTCTTAATCAATGTCACCCCAATAAATTCAATAAAAAGGGGGAAAAAAAGAAAAATCAAAGTCCCAGAGGACTACATAAAGTGATACTATTTTTAATACAGTTAAAAAATAAGCCAAACTTAATATACATTGATGTGGCACAAACTGTAGTTGTGATATTAACAATAGCCGGACTTTTCCCAGACAGGCCTCGTATATTCAACCTACCAGGCATAGTGATCATCCAGTACCGTTAGAACACTTTACGATCCTCATTCTTCACTATGGCTCAAGTATCGATGCTCACTAATGTCCTGAATTCTCAGGGATTCTCAGTCCCCCAGAAGCTTAACCTCTTTACACTCTTATGGTACACGGTGTTCTTACCACCCATGGGGTATCTAGTCTGCCCTGTACATGTTATTTATCCCTTAGGGAAACCACTCATGACTCTCCAGCTACCTGATCAATACCTTGCACTAGCAAAAACCTGATATCCCTAACACTTTTCACACCCCCATAAATCATTCAGCATGGAACTCCACATATACTTGCAGGTTTACCAATTTAGCACTTTATTTACCACCTATGTGTAAAGCTCACTTTGGTGAGCTTTAACACTTGAGATGTAAAGAGAAGAGTTAAAATAAAAATTATCAATTCTATCCTAATGCCTTTTAAATCATTTCTGAAACAAGATCAGACAGTTTTCCCTGTGAACATTCCAAGTTCAGTAGCTCCTTATCCTGAGAGCGACCTAATCTGTTCTGGGGCAGCTGCACATACCAAAGCACTTCAGGGCAGTAGCCCTGTACTCTGAGGTCATTCTGTGGCTGAGCTTTAACTTTTTACCATCAACAAATCCCTGACAATACCCACTCAGAAAACACTGCTTACAGACACGCAACATTCTTGATACAATGTGAACAGAACTAACATCACCTCCTGGGGTTGGATGACATAATTTGGGACCATGCAGGCTAAGACTTCATTCATTAAAGACCAGCCATAACATGCTGGCAGATAATGAGTTTTGATTAACTAGAAGTTTTATTTCACAAAACTAAAATCTGAAAGTCACCTTCTTATAGGCCCATAACTGCCTTTGCTTCACAATATGTCTGGAATAATGGCATTTTATCTTGGGTGTGAAAATTATACTTAGTATAGTGGCTTCAAAGTATTTCTTACTTTAGGATAAATGATATCCTGACATGATAAAAATATAAAATGGAAAGGAACTCTGCTGGTGACTCAGTTAAAACTGTTTAACCTCATTTGGAAAACTGCAGCCTTAGATAAATTTGTTGTCCCAGAGCACCATCTGGTGGATGAAAGTATTTAAGCTACCCCATGTGGGAGGAGGAAAAAAATGTCATTTATAAAACTATTAAAACTAAAATCTTAATGTGAAAAAGATTCCCATGCTTTAGCCAACAGATTTCTTATAAAAGGAATCTTGATGAAATTCTAACACAAAACAAATCTAGAACTCATAAATTATAACTCATGAAAAAATTCATCTCACCTTCTTGAAGAAATGTTGCTTATAGTAAAGCAAATATTTTTAAACTGGGAGGAACCTCACACAGCTGTTAATTCAATCCCTTCCCTTTATAGATTAAGACTTTAAGGCAAAGACAGAGCTTCCCCAAAAGTTACAGCTAAGGATGAAGGGCACTGATTATATAAGGAAATGGGTCAAATATTCTGTGCTGCTTACTATAGACTTCCATTTCAAGAGGCTGCTGAAAAGGCAGGAAGTAAGGCAGTCAGTGCATCTGGTGCATAATGCCATTCTCCAGTCAGCAACGACCCAGCCACCCCACTGTGGACTACACCACGCCCACACTGACCGGGCCAAGGCCAAGAACTGTCACCCCTCCCTGACTCCAGGCAGCCTGCATCCCTCTTCACATTAGATTTATCTGCTTTCCAATTCCAAAAACCATCCTACCAATAAAAGTAAGACATATAAAATAAATGTGAAATCACTTGTTGAAGAACATCTATCATTTTGGGAAAGCATTCACAATGCACTAAAACGGAAGGCAGGGAAGACAAGACAAAATTATGTTCACTGTGATACCACATCTCCTTTTGAAAAATACAATTATCAAGCATTAAATCAAGAAAAAACATCGGAAGGAAATACATAAAGTTTTTTTGACAGCCGCTGTCTCTGAATGACAAGATTATGAGTGATTTAAATTTTATATAATACCAATTTTTTAATATTTAACATTTATATTAATAAAAAGGTCAATTTTACCTTAAAATGTATGCATTGGTAATCAGACTATCAACAGAAATTGGAAATATGACCCCATACACATATCTAACCACCCAGTACACACATAGCAAAAAAAGAAAAGAAAAAATTCACTAGCGGTCAAGGTGTAGAAATGTAGAGTATAAGATATTATACTTAAGCCCTGGCTGGTGTAGCTCAATGGACTGAGTGCTGGCCTGAGAACCAAAAGATTGGCAGTTCAATTCCCAGTCAGAGCACATGTCTGGATTGCAGGCCACGTCCCCAGCTGGAGTGTGCAAGAGGCAACCAATCAATGTATCTCTCGTACATCAATATTTCTCTCCCTCTTTCTCCCCCTCTTCCTCTTTCTCTAAAAATAAATAAAATCTAAAAATATACTTATATATTATACTTAAGCCCTAACCAGCAAGCTCAGTTGGTTAGATTACCATCCCAATAGACCAAGGTTGGGGGTTCAATCCCTAGTCAAGCACATACAAGAAACAACTACTGAATGCATAAATAAGTGGAACAACAAAGCAATGTTTCTCTCGCTCTCTCTTTCCCTCTCTCCCCTTTTCTCTCTCTTTCTCAAATAAATTTTTTAAAAAGATATTATACTTTTGTCTTAAGGTTTGCCAGAGTATTTTTCAAACTGTTTTGAATTTTCTATCCATTTTCTATTAATAAATACCTGGATGACAAAAGCAATAGACTAGCAAATTAATACTGAAAGGAAATCTTAGAAATATAATTTCTTTAAAATGTTATATATTTTCAGATATTGTGATTAGGTCTTGTAGGTATATATCAAAGATACAGTTACCTGAAGGTCTGTAAACAAGAATGAAACACTATTGCCTTACTTGAAGATCCTTCCATCATCTAGGTAGAATGAAATCAGGAAATGAATCTTTTACTACCTTAAGGTAGCATTTTTCAAAGTGTTGTCTGGAAACCATTGGGAGGCACCCAGATTCCATCAAAGGGTCTGTGGCATCAAAACTATTTTCATAATTATATCAACACAGTATTTCATTCTCAGTTGTATTTGAGTGTAATGTGGAGTTTTCCAGAGGCTACTTTTCATCACAACAGGTTAAATGCAGAAGCAGATACAGGAATCCAGAAGTATTCTATTAAAGTACACATTAGCGATTTGAAAAAAATGTAAAATAATGCCATTCCTCTCACTAAATTTTTTTGTTTAGGAAAATATAGTTATTTTATATAAAAATATGTATGTTATGTTAACACATTTTTAATGAATTATATATGAATACTTTTAAACATTCTGTTTTCATTTCTAATACAATAAATACAGATAAATATAACTCACATAAGCAAAAGCTCTTCAAGGTCCAGAGTAAATTATTAAAGTATAAAGGAGCCCTGAGATCAAAAGTTTAAGAACCACTGCCTCAGAGTACTAGTGTCCAGAAAAACACATACCAGAGAGGATCACTTTAACCCCTCCCTCTTCCTCCTCTTCAAAGCACTTTCCAAGCCTCCTATTATGACCAGGCCATCTTGCAGACCATTATCTGATCACATTTTTTAAAGCATGATTCTGATCCTATCATTTTCCTACTAAAGGTCCTCAAACAATTCTTCAACACGTAGAGAATAACCAAAAACATTCAGGAAACTCCATGATCTGGCCTCAGATTATTTTTCCAATGTCATGCACTCATCAATTCTACAATTATGTATGTAGGTGCACACTTCACAGCAGAGACTACTGACAGGGGCTGGGACTGGAGAATCTATGAGAAATGATACCTGCCATCACTGAACCCAGAGTCTACTACAGAAAAAATAGTCACGTAAATACAAGTATCCTTCATTTTCTGTACTTATTTTCCAAATATGTGCTGTTAAAACATATATCTCCTTGCCCAAAATTCATTGTCAAAATCAAAAACTATCTTTAATGACTGTGACCATCCACTCCCAGCATCATTTCAGCTGTATACAAATCCAGGTAAGAGAGTGCAGACAACAGTCCACGTGTATCTCAGCTGTTCTCCCAAAAGGATTATATCTTGTGCTCATATTAAATGTATTAGGCATCACTGCTATCATCTTCCCATTATAAGTAATAAAGATGTCTTCTGAGAAGATAGAAAAGCCCAAGAAGAGCTCTTTCTTTCCAACTTGGGCCCAGCATAATGGCTCCTGCAAAGGAGAGTGGCAAGAAGAAGGGCTGTTCGGCCATCAACGAGGTAGTGACCAGAGAGTACACCATCAACATCCACAAGCGCATCCATAAAGTGGGTTTCAAGAAGCACGCCCCCTAGGCACTCAAAGAGATGTAGAAATTTTCTATAAAGGAGAAGGGAACTCCAGAAGTACACATTGACACCAGGCTCAATAAAGTCATCTGGGCCAAAGGAATGGTGTCCCATACCGTATCCAGGTGTGGTTGTCCAGAAAACATAACGAGGATGAAGACTGACCAAACAAGCTCTATATGCAGTTCACCTATGTACCTGTCACCACTTTCAAAAAATCTACAAATAGTTAATGTAGGTGAGAACTAACTGCTGGTTATCGAATAAAGTTTTTCTGCCAAAAAAGAGATAGAAAAAAGCCCAAGAAGAGGACAAGTGAGCATAAGACACCTAGAAAAGGCCACACATTAGAGTTAGAGGTGACAATGCATATGCAGAAAGGGAAGCAAATGAAGCATGATCTTGACTTGTCCCCATCTACTAAATAAAGCAATGTTGTTCCTGGAAAGCTTAGTCTTATTACTTTAGCCAATACAATATTTGAAAAACTAGAGAAATTCCTTGTGTGATGGACTAATAGCAACTCTCAGGGTAGGAGACCACTGAGTACCAGGCTAGTACTGGGGAGGATGTGGACACCTTCAGATACCTGGAGGTGGCTGAAATGGGGAAGAACATGATTCAGTGAATGAGGTGATTTTCAAAACAAGTCTGGGAGATTTAAGAACAGTGCTACGGCACAAGTTGTACATCACAGGTGAAGCAGCTTCTACTCACTGTGAGATGGCTGCTATCTTCCTCCAGTGAACTGCAGAAAGCTATCAGGAAAAATGGTTACACACAAAGGAAATTTTCAATCTTAATGTAATGCATCTCATACGTTATTTCAGAAGAAAGAAGTACCTAGACATAAAACATCCAAAGAAAGTTAAGTGCTCTTAAGTGTGAACTGTAGTGATGAAGATAAGCTAAACTCCTGGCTAGTGCACTGCTTACTCTGAAAACGTCAGCTCGCAGGGGCCACTACGGACTGCACTGCCTGTAATGCTATGAGGCATTCAAACCAGAAAACCTGGGGGATAGAGGAGGTGGGGGAGGCTTACAGGATGAGCTGTCACCGCTTAACTAAGGGAAAATCTTGCAAAGAAGACTCTTTTGGAATGAGACAATACTGTTGCAGATCCTTCTAGTGTTAGGAATTAGGGAGATAATAGCCAGTTTAAGCAAAGCACATGGAACTTTATTTTCAAACTCATTCACTAACTATCTCACTATCATCATTAAGAGGATCACCCTTATACTATATGACAGGTATTACTAGAAACGCATCCCAAAGTAGCATAAACCACAAGCCTGAATTACACTCTGTACTGTACTAATATAAGTAAATAATCTGGACCCTCTTCTGAGCTGATCTCAAACAAAAAACAAGGAGATGCACTCCATCTTCAAAGGTCTATGGAAATAAACATGGCTATTGGCTATTCCAGAAGTGCTCTACCTTCTCTCTTTCCTACAGATACCTGTTGACTTTCATGACCCTTAGCCAACCCAAATTATCACACACAGGACTTTTTTCTCCCTGTTCCTCCTTTATCTTTATCTTCTTTTTTGTGTGTACAGATAATGTATTATAAAATTGCACACCTGAAACCTACATAATTTTATTAAACAATGTCACCCCAATACGTTCAATTAAAAAATTTTTTAGAAAACATTTTTTAGCCATGGCTGGGATGGCTCAGTGGACTGGGTGCCGGTCTGTGAACCAAAGGGTCACTGGTTCGATTCCCAGTCAGGGCAAATGCCTGGGTTGCGGGCCAGGTCCCAAGTGGTGGGGGGGTGGGAGGTGCACAAGAGGCAACCACACATTAATGTTTCTCTCCCTCTGTTTCTCACTCCTTTCCCCTCTCTCTAATAAATAAATAAAATCTTTAAAAATAAAAAACCTACAACCTGCATTTTAAAAAAAGAAAACATTTTTTAAAAGTTCAGATCTTAGGATTCTTATGCTAATATTACTGTAACCAAGGAAACACAGGGCCACCCAAGAGCACACACAGACCTACATAGAAACTCAGAAATCTAAGTTCAGGACCTTCTTTAATTACAGAAGGTTGCTGACATCACCAAACATTTCAACAATTTCATTGCTTTAAGGTATCAATGTAGTAAATGTGTATGAATTCCATCCTCCTGAGAACATTCAGAATTTGATGCTATACCTCAAAAAAGGTTTTGAGCATTCTTCCCCAAGAACAAACAATTATGCCTCTGTTTTAGGGATTCCTGAAAAGGGGCAGACTGTAAAAGTTATAGCTTTTGTAAGCCATGCAATCTCTGTCACATTACTCAACTCTGCCACTATAAGCCATACGAGGTCTGTCCAGAAAAAGTTCAGCAATTCTTTATATCACAAGAACGATTTGCACGACATCGACGTAACCTGGCAGCCAAAGAGAGTGGACTGGAATGAACATGTGTGAACAATGACAAATTCACTGTAATAGTAAGTAGAAGTAGTAGGCGCCATTGAGTGAGCATGTGTACTGTATGACCATCACATTCAAAATGACTGAACAAGTAGAGAAATGAATCTGCATCAAATCTTGCATTAAGCTTGGACATTCCTCCAAAGAAACTATTTGGGTGATTCGGAAGACTTTCAGGGATGATACAATGAGTGCAGCAAAATCAAGACAACGTTAAGTGTGCTTCTTGATTGGGAAGGTATTGTCCATCATGAGTATGCTGCTTCAGGCCCAAACAATTAGTAAGGAGTACTACCTCAATGTTTTTCATCAGTTGAGAGATGCAATACAGCAAAAATGGATGCAGCTATGGGCAACTGGTGAATGGCAGCTTCAGCACAGCAATGTGCTCGTTCATGCATCACATCTTGTGCTCACTTTTTGCAGAATTTTTTGGTGAAACATCAAATCACCCAGGTGACTCAGCCCCACTACAGCCCAGATTTGGCACCCTGTGACTTCTGGTTTTTTCCAAAACTAAAATCACCTTTGAAAGAGAAGAGATTTCAGACCATCGATGAGATTCAGGAAAATGACAGGGCAGGTGATGGCCATTACAACAAATGATTTTGCAGAGTGTTTTGAACAGAAGAGACTCTGGGAGAACTGTGTGAAGTCCCAAGGTGCCCACTTTGAAGGGGACTGAGGAGTCATTGTACTGTGTACAATGTTTCTTATATCTTGCATCTTCTTCAATGTCTCTATTCTTCATACTGCATGGCTAGATACCTTCTGGACAGACCTCGTATATATGTGAATGAATAAGTGAGGTAATACTCCAATAAAACTTTATTTACAAAGAAAAGCAACAGACAAATTCTGACTGCCAAGCTCTGCCCTCCATTATACACTCAAAGGCTGGATTTTGTTACTGCATGCCTTTGATAGTCTTTGTATTTCAGTTTAAAAAATAGGAATTTGCTTAAAACATATTAGTGTTATTGCTGCCATAGGCTACTGCCCATGGTGTTGACACTTTTCAGCACATCCTGATGAAATCAAACTCTGAAAGAAGCAACAGAATGAGCAAAGAGTCTACACTATGCCCTGGGATCTCTGTGCCCTTCTTCCTTTACTATCAAGGCCAATTGTTTTCATGAACACCCTCACCCCCAATTCCTGTGTTGATCAACACTACAGTGGCACCTCCCTGCCTGATGGTGCAAGAGAAAGGAGAGGCCACTACAGCACTATGGGTCCAGGGGCCCAGGCCCACAGCCCTGTCTCCAGCCTTGAACTTGTCCCTGGCTCTCAGATCCCACAGCCACTATTCCAGGTCTGCCTCACTCTCCTCAAGCCCATGTGCAGTAAAAAGCCTCCAAATTCGGTAAAAATACTGTACTTTTACCCTCAAATTTACCTAGTTCCTGCCCCATCCTCCTCTCTTCTTCCTTTACCCAACCTGAACTTACTCCTCTAGGCCCAACTCAGATAGATGTCCCCTTCCCTCAACAAAGTCTTTCCTTCAATGACAAGGCTGCTCTACATGCCTCTCCTCCAGGCTCCACGGAACCCACATTTGTCTTTTTGGCAAGTTCGTTTTACCTAATTGCCCCACTGCCCCTCTGGGAGTTATTTGAGAATGTATTCATCTTTGTACCATACACAAACTGTTTCCCTTACCACCCTCACTCTCTCTAAGAACTCCTACATACACATACAAACACACAAACTATGTTTTATTTTCAATCATTCTTTTGAGATTAAAGAAAACACTCATAACTAGAAATTAGGGGGGAAGTGAACTACAAATTGATAACTATAATACCTTTCAAAATAATGCCATGAACCGTAAGCAGCCAGTGCCCAATACAATTTAAATATTAAGCTGAATAGTTCAAAATACAAAGATACAGTAGTGAAGAGCAAAACAATACATGGACTTTTTCAATGATCATTCATTGCAATGATTTCAGATGTTCATGACAGTTACAGGTTATTCTCACACTCACTCGTCATCACTCTCTTTAATGCACTCTTTTTCTTATTACTCTCTATCCACCTCAAGGGGACAAATACAAGTTATTTTTCATTTGTTTGAATTTAGGTGTCTTGAGTGTGATTACTTTTCTTTACCAGTAGCAATTTACAACATCTCTCTCATGTCATTCTTTATGCCTCAAAAGCATTGAAAATGTCAGCTGAGCTCTGAAGCTACTAAATGCTCCCAAAGAGCCTACAGAAAATCTATAACATACTATGCCTTGTCGGTCCTACCAAAATGACAGATTTCTGCCTCCCAAATCTACAAGTAATGAGGAAGGTTTAAAACTGCATGTTTACAAACTAGTGAATTTTGTTAATTGTATTTAATAACTTAGGTTACTCAAATCCGAAGCCTAAAGTCAATGTTGGCTTGAAGCAATGCCAATGTGTAGCTGGTTTACAAACACAAGCAGTAAATTGATAAGCATAGGAAACCGAAGTCCATCAGCCTCACCTGTGCAGGAAACAATTGTTATTTCACTATCAGATATGGAAAGCGAGTTCAGGGCTTTTTATGTCAATTGTTCTCACAATGGTCCCAAAAAAACCCGCTTCTAACTCTTAATTATATATGTAAAAAGGAACAAAGAACTTAATGATAAAAAGAGGTGGTTAGAAAAAATAGCTTTTTTATTTTAAAGCACTAAGACACACAACCTATCGGCCCAGTATCCAGATGATTCCTCAGCTCACTTTTCCTTCCAGAAGCCTGAAAGCAAGCCAGAATATCACAGTAAAGAAGCCACAGAGAATGCCCAAAATAAACCACCAACTCAGGGGAAATTTGTAGTTGACATCAACCTAGTTTTACACATTTATACACCTATGAGATTGACTGTAAGTAACTATTTCCTTAAAACTGGTGTGGGGGATAAGAAGAGCACCTGGCAGCCTCTCTATTGTCCTCAAAACTTTGTAAAAGCAATTTAACCTCTCTGGGCCTCAAGTGTAAAATACCAACAGTGTTCACATGCCCTCACCGATTCCAATGGAAATCCCACTGAACCTAGTTTAATAAGACAAGGTGTCATGTTCTGTAAGAAAGCCCTAGTAGTAATAGCACTCACTTTCCCCCAAAAAGTAACCATAATATGTTAAACTTAAAAGATGTTTGTTATTGCTAAAGACTAAATCAATAATACACTTGGAATTGAAATATCAAAAAATAGCAACAATTTAATAAAGGTACAATTTGAAACTGGCAGTATAGAAATGGCTAGAGGTAGAACACACTGAAATGATCCTCTGGAGAACAATACTGAAAATGCTTCTAAAGCCAAAATACTATTAAAAACATCTCAGATCTTTGGTGGGGGAACACATACACATACACAAACACATATATACACAAATACACACACACTCACATAAACTAAAAGGCCAAAGGGAAATCATAAAAAGGTTACTTCTGTTTGGTAAGCTTATGCGTAGTATTTTTTCCTCATAGTTTTCCCTATTTTCCATTTTTCTACCTGAGTATACACTACCTTATTAATAAACAAAAAATTTTCAATACAGAGGTTACTTACACTAATGAAAAACCAGGAGAATGAAAAAAAGATGTTTTCTCTTTTTTAACTTTTATTTTTAATATTCCAAACATATACATACTTAAGATGTCACATAATCCATCACTGAGCTTCAATTACCAACAGTTTGCCAGTCTTTACTCAATTGTACCCATTCCACTTTGTTTTCTGACATATCTTATAAATAAATCCCAGACTCCATGTTTTTTCAGAAGTGTATTTTTCAGGTGCACCTCTTCAGCTGATAAGAAAAAATATTTCTATAGCCACCATGCCATCATTATGTCTGATAGTGACAATGATAATTCCACAGTATCATCTAATACCCAGTCCATATTCAAAAAGAAGAATGGCCCTTTCAATAACAGTGTTCAACATAGAGAAAATTTGAAAATATGAAACTACCTCATATACAGAATGTATAAAAAACTATAAATCAGTAAGAAAAGCATGACACAAAAGAAAAATGTACAAGACGCCTGAACCGGTAACAATCAAGCAAGGTAGGTAAAATTAAAAGACTGACGATAATCGCATCAGGGAGAATGTGGAGCAATGGGAACTAAAAAACACTTCTGTAGAAAAGTGTGAACTTGAAAATAGTTTCATTTAAAGCTAAACACATGAATATCTTATAACCATGCCTATGCATGCGCACTACAGAAACCCTTCCACACTCTGTGAAACATAAAACATTCACAGAAGTTTTGAGCATAAAGCCAAAGTTGGAGGCAACCGAAAGGATCATTAATAGCAAAACAAACAAACTATGATGCATTCATACAATAGAATATACAGCAATGAAAATAAATGAACTACAGGTACACATGATACAGAAAAAGTTTAGAAAAATAAGGTGTGACAGAAGGCAGAGAGATAAGAATATATACTGAATGATCCTTCTAGCTATATAAAATTTTGAAACAAGATGACAATTAGCTGCATTTTTAAAGAATAAAAGGGAGTGATTACCTTAAAGTCTGAATAGTGATTACCCTTAGAGAAAATGGGAAGAGTATAATAGGTAAAGAAGGTGCACAGGGGCACTCTAGGATGCTGGTAATGTTTTCCCTGATGCCAGTGATGACACATGGCATTCACCTTACAGTAATTCATGAAGATCTAACTTTATGTTTTATGCACTTTCCAGCTTGTTCTGTTTTTCAAAATATAAATGGTATAAAAATACATAATAATTGACTCAGGAAAGGAGTATCAATGAATGCAAATTCATTGGGTGAAAGGCTGTTGGGGAAAAGGATAATCATCTACTCTCTAAGTAATACTCTAAGATCACCTATTGATTATTAGGAGATATTCTTGACTGGATCCTTCAAATGGGGAAAAAATGTTTATAAATAACATTATTGAGACAATTAAGGATCTATGAATATGGTCTGTATATTAAATGATATTATATAAATGTTAAATTGTCTTGTAATTAAAAGACACATGCTGAAATAATTGAGTGAACTGTCATGATGTCTGCAACTTACTTTCAAATGCTACAGCTCAGCCCTCGCTGGTATGGCTCAGTGGACTGAGTGCTGGCCTGCAAATCAAAGGGTCTCTGGTTCAATTCCCAGTCAGGGCACATGCCTGGCTTACAGGCCAGGCCCCCAGTAGGGTCGCGCAAGAGGCCACCACACATTGATGCTTCTCTCCCTCTTTCTCCCTCCATTTCCCTCTGTCTAAAAATATATTAATAAAATCTTTAAAAAATATATCTTTAAAAAAAAATGTTACAGCTCAGAGACATAGATAAAGACAGAGCGACAAAAACATAAAGCAAATTTGCCAAATACTAACAACTGCTGAATCTAGGTAAAGAGTATTCAGGTGTTTGTTCCACTACTTCAACCTATTGCTAGGCAAGAAATTTTCCAAAATACAGTAATGGGAAAGGGATAAAAGGTTTTAAAAAAGGGGGAAAAAATTAAAAAACAAGAGTTATAAACAGGCAAAAAGGACTGGACTATATCTAGTGGATTATGTTCTCCTGAAACTAGGAAGACTAACAATATGTACTTTTTAAAAAATTTTCACAGTTTGTGGAAGAAAATAAGTCTGTTCAAATATATTTTTAAACTATTAAGGGAAAACTACAGGAAGAATATATTTTAAAATACCGCCTTTGCCTTAACTTGGTATTCTGGATATTTCCTCTTTTCTAAATATTTTCATCATGAGTATTGCTTTTTAAAAAATCTAATGTAATTTAAAGAATAATTAGATAGCTACATACTACCTATATTATTTTTAAATAATCAGGTATTTGTTTAATTAGCTGGTTTTAATTCAAAAATACCAGCTGCATAAATCCTATTAACATGTCTTTTCTTCCTCGTGTCCTGTGAGAAATTATGAATCACACAAGGCTCAACAAATGACTACTTCTCAACTACCTAAAATGGTCACAGAAGTAGTAACATAAAATGATCCTTGACAAAGCCTATTATAAATATAAATATACCTCATCATATATGCTCCCATTAATGTCTGCGCCATAGATGGGTGCCACAAAAGTTAAGTTCTTCCAGTACTTGCGCTCTAAATCTTCATAATCCAAGTATCTTGGAGTACAATATCTGGAAAAGGTAGATAAAAATAATAAATGCAAAATAGTTAAGACAATTTTAAGATTTTTTTCCATCCATTTGATTTAAATCACTTTCTAAACAAAATTCTATTAAAATGAAAATACTGCAGCAATTTGTGATGTCAAATTTAACAAGCTAATATACATATGTATTTATCATAGGTATCTGAATACTCTTAAGACTCCTAAATAACACTAGGAAAACTTCCTATTTTTAACTAGTAAGGAAAATACTTTATTGAAAGTATCAATAATAGAAGCAGAAAATTACTTAAAAATTATTATAGCTTTCAAAATATTTTTTAAAATCTTTAACCAGTTATACTATACAGTTGTCCCTAAGTGGCTATCCGTGAGGGAATGGTTCCAAAACCCCCACCATAGATACCAAAATCCGTAAATGCTCAAGCCCCTTACATAAACAACACAGTATTTGCATACAACCTGCCCATATCTTCCCATATACTTTAAATCATCTCTAGATTACTTATAATACTTAATAAAATGTAAATGCTATGTATATAATAATTATACTATATTGTTTAGGGAACAATGACAAGTAAAACCTGTACATGTTCAGTACAGCCACAACCATCTTGTGCCTAACTACAGAGTACATGTCAGTAACAACGTAACATTTTTAAAATATTTTTTTTTTTTTAAGATTTTAGTTATTTATTTTTAGACAGGGGGGAAGGGAGGGAAAAAGAGAGGGATAGAAACATCAATGTGTGGTTGCCTCTCACATTCCCCCTACTGTGGACCTAGCCCACAACCCAGGCATGTGCCCTGACTGGGAATCGAACCAGCAACATTTTGGTTTGCAGGCTGATGCTCAATCCACTGAGCCACACCAGACAGGGCATAAAAATATTTTCAAGCCACAGTTGGCAACTAATACAATAATGGTAGCCCTTCATGTCATTCAAGGATTTTCTTTTTATATCACTCATTTTCTACTGTGTATAATTTATCATTTAAGACTTAAATACTGTCACATACACACAAAAAAGTTGCTTTACAAAGATGAATCACGGGTATAATCAAAAACTCATGACAACTAAAAGACAGAAAACCCTATTTGGAGATATTAGTGAAATGATAAAATGAGGAATAATTTTCTTAGCAGTAAACTAAATTTAAGTAGGCAACTACCTGAAGAACAGAAACAGTTTAATTAGGACTGAAAGAGATTGTGCAGGAGACTCATTTTCATTTTCATTACAAACCCCTCTGCCTACTTGGTTTCTGACCATGTCAAAGTGTATCTCTGAAACAAGTAAGAAGAGCAAACCAAATTCACTCACTTGCCACTGTTGGCCAGCTGCCTGAACTCCTTCACTGTCATGGCTTTTTTCTGGATGTTGTACTGAGTGAACAGTCCTGACTGCCCTGTGACCATCTGCTGAATCGGTGCTGGGATGAGCAAATTATCAATGTCATCATAGCACTGCCTTGGCTTCCACTCCTTAGGAGGAATCACCTGGAAATAAAATAAAATATTATCTTGAAAATATTCCAAATAGTAATTTAGCTTGCATATTCCAGCAGAATACAAGTGAAGAATTTGTTAGCATTTCTATGACAAATGTGTAAAAGAATCATGAAGACTCAGATTAAGAAAAATGCTCACATTCTCCCAAACAGTCACCTTAATGATAATAGTTGTTTTACAAAGCAAAAATTATTGAGGACTCACTATACCAAATACTGTACTTGAATTAACTTCATTTTTGAGATGATACTGTTAATGTCCCAATTTTAAATGTAAAAATGAAAGACAGAACTATAATAACTTCTAACAGTCAAGTACTATTTATATGAATGGGAAAAATAAATTAATATTTGTTTACTATATATAAATATATATTTGGACTTGTCTGAAGGCGAGTGACAGTAATGGCTAAGTTAGTCATGCCACCAATTTACCTCCAAAGGTTTGTTTAGCACATCAGAAATATGTTTTCTCTTAACATAAAGATAAAAGTCAATGCAATGTTCATCAGTCAACATATTTTTAACTACCTTTCATGCAATATGACAAATAAAGTAGTGTGCTTGTAACAACCAGCTTTCTGGGGAAGTAGCTTTTGACTTGACTTATAGTTTTCTTGACTTGTAGCTTTTGCCTATTCTCACGGTTAACCATTCCCACCATGGCCAATTGGAGCTTACCAATATGACATAACGAAACATGGAGGAGGAAAAAGATGTGACCTCTAATTCCAATGTGCCTGTACGAGGTAGTTCAGCCCACCACTGTTTTCCCATAGTTACAGTATTGCCCTATCCCCAATAGTCAAAAAAACAACATGCATACTGCAACTTCCTAGGAATGAGCCTTCCTAGTGCTATGAGATCACACTATCCAAACAAAAAGTTGGTCATCAATGCATGCTTCCGGCTGACTTATGAACAAAATGGGGAACTGTGGACCAAACAAAAGGGTTCTATTGAAAGTAACCACACCAGATGACCTGATCATAAATTCCTAACTGCGCAGATCATAGTGGACTACGCATCTTTACATAACATCTTTAGTAAAAGATTTCTCTTTGCTTTACCAAGCCCTGTACATTGTTTCAGTGCATGTGGGTTAACACACATTCAAATATGCCATATCCACCCTCAAGACAGCACATAATCTTGTTACCTATCCTGTAATCCAATCCCCACCTTGCTGTTCTCCCACCTCCGTGTAATCTTCCTTAGTCCCCTCCTTAATTTCAAATGCAAAGAAGCTGCAAAACTGTTATTCTCTGGAGCATTTGAGATCTTGCTCCCCAACACGTGATATCAGTTTGGCTCAAATATACTCTTACAAAAAAACTTCAAAAAATTTTTAATATAAAATGTGAAGTCTACAATAACTTAATTTTCATCGGCGATATGGGGACATTACACATTTTCTTTCCTCCAAGGTATATTAGTTTAAAAATGAGACAATAACCATGCTATATGTTACTAAAAACACATACTCAATACCTTTTTTTTTTTTTTTTGCTTAACCCCTTCACCTTTTTTTACCCCACCTAAAGTCCCCCTCCCCTTTGATAGATGTCAGTCTGTTCTCTAGCTATGAGTCCATTTCTATTACATTTTATTAATTATGCTACTACAGTTGTCCTAATTTCTCCCCCTTAGCCCTTCTCCACCCAGCACCTCCCACGCCCTCAGGCAGTCCCCCCACCATTGTTAATGTCCATGAGTCATGCATATAAGTTTTTTGGCTACTCCATTTCCTACACGATATTTTACATCCCCATGGCTATTCTGTAACTACCTATTTGTACTTTTTTTAAAGATTTTTTATTTATTTTTAGGCAGAGGGGAAGGGAGGGAGAGAGAGAGGGAGAGAAACATCAATGTGTGGTTGCATCTCATGGACAACCTACTGGGGACCTGTCCCTGCGACACAGGCATGTGCCCTGACTGGGAATCGAACCAGCAACCTGTGCTCAATCCACTGAGCCCACACTAGCCAGGGCAATACTCAATACTTTAAAAGAATATGGATAATCATACCAAATGGGTATGGGTAAACATACTACATTGTCTTGAACACATATGAAAAAGAGAAGGAGGTAAAATTTAAGAGTGTTACAAATACTTTTTCTTCATCAGTAATAAGTCTAAGTAAATAAAAACAAAACAAAACATGGGTTTAGGGTTGAGAATGGCTATAGGGTTAGAGTTAATGATCCTGTTAGAGGTGAGGTTATCGTTAGGAATTAGGGTTAGGTTAGGATAAGAATTAGGGTTAGGGTTAGAGGTTAGGTTGCTTTGACTTTTGTTAGGAATAGATTAGGGTTAGTGTTAGGGAAAGAGTTAAGGTAAGGGTTAAAATATACAGTTAAGTTTGGGGTTAGGGTAAGGGTTATAATTAGAGTTAAATTTAAATTTAGGGTTAGTGTTAGAGGTTAGGCTATAGTTATGGATTAATTTAAAGTTACGGTTAGTATTAGGATGAGTTTTAGGATTGGGGTTAGAGTTAGGTATAGTATTAGAGTTAATTTTAAAGTTCACTTTAGGGTTCGCATCAAGAATAGAGTTAGTGCTAGAGTAAGAAATTTAGGTTTAGAATTAAGGTTACAATTAGTTTAAGGGAAAGGTTAGTTTTAGTTTGGGGATTAGGATTACAGTTAGGGCTATAATTATGATTATAGATTAGGATAAGAACTGGGGTTAGGGTTGGTGCAAGATTGGGATTAAGGTTAATATCAGTGTTAAGGTTAGGGTTAAAAATAGGCTTAGAGATAGGGTTAGTATTAGGGTTAAATTTGTGATTACAGGTTAGATTAGGGCAAGTATTAGAGTTAGTATTAGGGTTAGCATTAGGGTTTAAATTGGGATTGAGGTTAGGTATAGGTTTAAGGTTAGGGTTAGTGTTAAAGTTCAGATTAGGCTTTGGGTTAGGAATGGGTACAGGTAAGCATTGGGTTAGGGTTACTATAAAGGTTATGGTTAGATTAGGGTTAGGGTTAGGATTAAGTATATGCTTAGGTGTAGAGTTAATGTTATGATTATAGGTTAGGGTTAGGACAAAAAAACTTAGGGTTAGTTGTAGGATTAGGGTCAAAGTTAGAATTGAGGTTAGGTATAGGTTTAAGATTAGGGTTAGTGTTAGAGGTTAAGGTAGGTTTTGGGTTAGGATTAGGGCTAGTGTTACACTTAAGTTTAGATGTAGGGTTGGGGTTAGAAGTAAACTAGGGATTGGGTTACATTAAGGATAGGTTTATAGTTAGTGCTAAGGTTATGGTTAGGTTTAGGGTTAAATTTAGGATTTAACTGTTAAGGTTAGGTTTAAAATTTGATTCAATATTAAGATCAAGGTTAGTTTTTTTTTTAATTTTTTATGGTAAAATACAAGTAGCATAAAAATTACCATCTTCACTGTATTCAGCAATATTAAGTACTTCATATTGTTGTGCAACCATCACCATGATCCATATCCACAACTCTATTCATCTTACAAAACTGAAACTCTATACTCATTAAAAAACTTTTTTGGCGCTGGCTGGTGTGGCTCATTGGATTGAGCACCAGTCTGCAAACCAAAAGACTGCCGGTTCAATTTCCAGTCAGGGCACATGCCTGAGCTGCAGGCCAGGTCCCCAGTTAGAGGCGTGAGAGAGGCAACCAATGTTCCTCTCCCTCTTTTTCCCTTCCTTTCCCCTCTTCTGAAAATAAATAAATAAAACCTGAAAAAAAATCTTTTCTGATTTAAAGTTTATTTTGTCTATTTTGGGGGCATCTAGGTTAGTTTTAAAGTTAGGTTAAGGTATAGAATTAGAATTAGGGTACGTTTAGTGTTAGGGTAAGTGTTAGCATTAGGCTTAAGGATAAAGTTAGTATTAGGGTTAAGGGTATAGTTAAGGTAAGAAAGTTAGGGTTAGACTTAAGGTTAAGATTGAGGTTAGGTGTTGGGTTAAGATTCAGGTTAGTGTCAGAGGTTTGGTTAGGATTTGGGATGGGGTAGGATTAAGGTTAGAGTTAGAGTTAGACATAGGGTTAGGTTTAGTGTTAAGGTAAGAAATTAGGTTAGGGTTTGAGTTGGGGTAGGCATAGAATTGAGTTAGTGTTAATGTTAGGTTAGTGTTAGAGTTAAGTTTAGGGTTTTAAAATTAAGGTGAGGTTTATGATTAGGGTTAGGTTTAGTATTAGGATTAGATTTAAAGAAAAAACAAACAAAAAATATGGATTTGTTCAGGATCCTGTTTAAAAATAAATATATCTAAAATCAAAATTAATATTACATTTCAAGTTAAATATTTTCCTGTCTTGTGGAAAACAAGGCAGTTGTTTACCCAAAAAGAAAATTTTGTGGCCCAAAATTTGGGAAAATTTTTTTCCCAAAAGTCAGATGCATAAGAAATACCATAAATTTACAAAAATCTAAATAGTACCTTTGTAAATATCAAGTGCCTGTATTAATTTACTTTTGATTAAAGTGTTCAGATAGAATTTTTTTTTTAAAGATTTTATTTATTTTTAGAGAGAAGGGAAGGGAAGGAGAAAGAGAGGGAGAAAAACATCAATGTATGGTTGCCTCTCGTGCACACCCCACTGGTGACCTGGCCTGCAACTCAGGCATATGCCCTAACTGGGAATCAAACCAGTGACCCTTTGGTTTGCAGGCCAAAACTCAATCCACTGAGCCACGCCAGACAGGGCAAACTTTAAACATTCATAAGTTCAGGCCTATAACAAAAACCTTATTTTGGGACTGCAATTTCATTTTCTTTTTTTTCTTTCAATTTTATTTTGTATTGGTTTCAGGTGAACACCTTAATGGTTAGGCAAAAATACACTTTATATAATGGTCCCCCAATTATTCACAGTACCCCAACTGGCACCATACATACTTATTACAACATTATTCACTATATTTCCTATGCTTTATTTACTTCCCCATGATTATTTTGTACTTAACAATTTGTACTTTTAGGGACTGTAATTTAAAATCTTAACACATTAGATATTCTTACAGAGGAAATGGAAACACAACATATTGAGAATTTTTAAAGATTCCGAAATTAAACCTTTATATATATTTTTTTATCCTCTCTCGAGAACATTATTTCATAGCTCTTTAAAGAGAGAGGAAGGGAGGGAGGAAGGGAGACAGGGAAACATCAATGTGAGAGAGAAGCAGAGCAGTAGCCTCGTGTATACACCCAGGCCAGGGGTCGTATGTATCTCTACTGGGGACCAAACCCACAACCCAGGCAGGTGTCCTGACAGAGAATCAAACCCACAACCCCTCAGTTACAGGACAATGCCCCAACCAACTGAGCCACACCAGCCAGGACTAAACCTTTATATTTAATGAATCAAATGCAGGAAACCCATTCTTCCTAGAGTTTACCTTCCTGATTATATCAAAATAAAGATATGTATTTCATATTACCATTTTCCCAACCCCAGCCTGAGCCCAATAGCCAGTAGAAAATGTCTGACTAAAATCTGTATTTGTACTACTTATCTTAAAATAAATTACTATTACTACCACCTACTGAGGAAAGAGCTAGAGGAAGAGTAGTGCTTCTTACAACCTTTCTTCACATTGAGGCCATAGATCACTACTGTACTTGCTAGTCTATTCCTGAAACTACATAATGTGCATAATCTATGGCTCAGGAGAGCCTATGTTCAGACTACTGCTGTGGAAGAATTCCATCCATTTTATATATAATGATGGTTCATCAAAATCTTCCTCCACAAATACAACACAAGCTTTACATTTAAGGAAGTAGTCACTCTTTTCACTTTCCCAATGTGACCACCAACTTAATACACAGAAAGCTAAGATGTAGCCCAACCAGGGGGATATGCGGGAGGCAACTGCACACTGATGTTTCTTACCCTCTTTTTCTCCCTTCCTTCTCCTCTCTAAAAATAAGTAAATAAAATCTTAAAAAAAAAAAAAAAAGCTGAGTGTAAAATCTCTAATTCTGGAAATAAAAGTTAAATCTAAAATATAAATCTAAAAGATGTTGGTAAAAGAAAAACCAAGACAGACTGTAATCTGAGGCCAAAGTCACTTCTGGAGGAACTGAGGAACTTTCAACTATTTTCTTCAAATTATAAATTACAAATCAAAACCAATACATTAGTTAGTGCATTAACAAAGACTCTCATGGGTGGCTCTGTTCCCCAGGGCTAGTCCTCAAAGCAAACTAGCAACATTAATAGCTTTGATTTTTAAAATCTGATTTGATTTGATACAGTTTTATACATTTATATTTCTGCCACTTCCAGAAAAAGAGGGAAAGCAGGTGAAACTGAGTTTATGTGACTGGATAGAAAAGATGGCAAAGACAACTAAAAACAAACATCTCATTGTATTCCTAACATAAGTAAAAGGAAAGTATCACAAGTTGAAAAAATGAATACCTCCAACGTGCTCAATGAGTCTCACTTTTAAAATAAAAGTCTGGACTCAGGTGTGTTTTGCTCAACATTCAGAAACCTAATTGCACAATAGTTCCCACTAACTTCATTCTATTCCATAATTCCAAAGGCAGCACAGGTGCACTTGTGCCTGACAATCCTTGTGAGGGTAGCTGCTGCTTCCTCTTTAGTAGCAGCGTTACTAAACATGCCACCCTGCTACAGGACATTCACTAATCTCAGTGGAACACAATACAATGTATGTTTTCAAGAAACAAAACGGGGAAGAAGAACAGGACAAATGGCTGCATTCAGAGCCCAAAGGACACAGTCTCCCCCAACTATTGTCCACCCAAATAAAGTTCTCGCTAACACATTGCAAGTTCATGATCAAAATTGTCTGTCAAATGGCTCTGAAGTGATGTCATTCTCTTCATCTAAAGAATGACTACTCTCCACCAAGGTAATCTGGAAGTGTTGAGGTTCCAAAAATGGAATGTTTTAAAGAGCTAACCCAATAAAGTGGTTAAACTAAAAATCACTCATCTGAGAAATTCATTATAAACCACTACTTTGTTTTATTTTCCTTTTTTATCTCTCACCAACCCCTAATAAATCTTCCTTCAACTTGATTTCTCCAAATTTTAAATCTTTCCTAGGAGGTACCTGAACCATACACAACAGACTGACAGACTTCAGGGGAGAGATGCCAAAACAGTCCATGAATTGGGTTATAAGCAGCAGCAGCCATAATGCAGTAAGAGGACTTGAACCCCTGCAATTCTGGAAGCTCTCTCTTCAACTACTCTCTGCTCTGAAAGCTGCAGGACCTTCCCACAGAGCTGGGGATTCCAAGAAGAATTGGAGATCCAGCTACAGTAGAACAGGCTCTGCGAGAGCTCAGAAACTTATGTAGTGATACCAAGAAATCTACAGAAACCTAGATTATGAATTTAACAGGACAATAATGAAATGAAATGCTATAAAATAAATTCTTATGAGGGAAAATTTTCAATTAAAATAGATTTCCAGTATGGAAGGGACACACAAGTCCATCTCAAGCTGAAGTCAAAGGAGACAATCTCTTTCAAAGCTCTAACTTTGGGTCTATAGGTGCAAACCTGCAATGCAGTCCTCAGTGCCTTTGTAACCACTACTATGATGCTAAGCGTATCACAGTTAACCCTGAGAGGACTCCCTGCTGCTGCTCTGCCTCCCCCAAGAGAGTCATTCTTCACATAAGAGCCACTGTGATCTTTACAAAATAGTATCACAAAATAACGAATACTCGAACAAAGAGCCACCATGTCCTCCTCTCCTCTGCTTTAAGATATCAGTGCTTCCCACTGCACTTCCTATGGCTAGACAAGCCCAAACCATCTGGCCTCCTCCAGGACTCTCAACGTACTTACCACCCTGTTCCTTTGCCCACTGAGCCCCAACTCCACAGATCCCCTTTCCCTTTCCTCCCATACATGAAGCTCAAATCAGCCTCCAGGCCTCTGGACTTGCTGTACTTTCTGTCCCCATATCTTGAAAGGTTGGTTTCCTTACACCTTTCGGTTTCCTGCTTAAATGTCCTTATCCCACTACCCTGATATGCTACCACTAGAATATAAGCTCCATACAGGCAGGAATTCTGTTTGCTCTGTCCCCCTACCTTCTCCCACATGTCATATAGTGCCTGGTACCTAGTATGCACACTCCACCCTTGGTGAACAGATACCTAAAAACAAAATAAAATAGGCAAATCTCTAAGAGAAAGAAAGTAGATCAGTGGCCAGGGCTGGGTGCATGACAAGGAATATAGAATGACTGCTAAAGGATATAGTTTCTTTTGAAGGTGAAGAAAAGTTTTGGAATTAGGTATGAGCGATGAACTAATGATATTCTGTGAACACACAAAATAGCATTGAATTGCATCCTTTAAATGGGGGAATTGTATGGTGTGTGAATTATATATCAATAAATCTGTTCGAAAAATTTTTTTTACAGAAGAGAAAAAAAAGAGAAGGAGGGAGAGAAGGTAGAATAGGAGGGACGGTGGTAGTAGTACTTAAGCTTCAGGTTAATAACTGTCCTCTATGGGAAACTGATAAAAGCTATGAATGCTCTTACTCCTCTAAAACTTATATATTGATCTTTTTGGTTTCTATGAACTTTTTGGTTTTTGGTTTAAAAAAAAAATTCCTAGAACACAATCTGGTATACAGAGTTTTTAAAAAATAAGATAGTTATTCTTTGAAGAAATCAAATGCTCCATCCATATGGATTAACAAGAACAAAGACTTTACAAATATCTTCCTTTGGAAGAAACAATTTCCCACATCATGAAGATTAAGAGCATTAACTGAAAGGCCAAGTGATTGTTCTGGTTTAATGCATCTGAGGAGAATCACCTTTGCAAGACCGGCACGGTGGGCTCCTTTAGACTCCATGTATGCGAGGTATTTGTTGAACTCCCGGAACTCCTCCATGGAAGGTCTGAAGGTCATGATCTTACAGCTGGGATTCAGACGACTCTCTGCCTCGGCCACTTCCATGATGGCTGGGGTAGTCTCTGCAGAAAAGAGGACACCGTTATCAGCAATGACTATTACAGGGTTAAGGTTGGTGATCATTTCTCCCAAATGGCATGGAAGCTCCCCCAACAGCACGTCTTTTTATTTATTTACTTGCCATTCCCTTCTACCACCCTATTATTCCTCATCTCCTTCTGGACTGCAGAGGGGAGCAGGGGTGCACTGCCTCTAGTCATTCTTCCTCTCAAGCTCTTATTCTTAGCACTGAATCACTGACCTAATTATATCACTGGCCTCCTCAAAATCCTTCCTAGTAAGAAAGAATTTTCTCACTTGGCAAGCAAGTAACGGTGTTGTTCCTATGTACCAGTTCTGAAAGAAAACTCTCTCATACACACACCTGTATAAAAGGCCCAGTCTAGGTTAAGTAAACGATGTACAATTTTCAACATCCCCAGCAGAGTTTACTCATGTGTGCTTCCACTTGTCCTCATGCTTTCCTATAATAGCCAGTAATCATGCTAAAGTACTGGAGACACAGAAAGGGGTAAGGTTCATCTTCACCATACAAGCTCACTGACTAGAGGCCAAAATGCAATGCAAAACTGCACAGGAAGAAAGAACTAATGCCACCTGGGTTACTTAGAAAGGGGTAGAATTAAGGCTTATAAGAAGGCACAGGAGTTTGCCAAGTGACAGAACAGTCCTAGCAGCAGAAATACTTGGAACTATTGTGGGTATGAAGAACGGAAGTTAGTTTGTCTAGAGCTCAGAAAGAAAAGATTACAGGGGATCAAAGTAGGAAAGTAGGCAGTAGGTTAGACTACAAAAACACAAACTTAACCTTTCTATCAATAAATAGGTGATTCCTCAACCAACGTTTGTGGGACACCAGCACAGGGAACTCAAAGGTGAATAAGAGGCCCTGGTGTGCCTGCCCCAGAAAAGAGTCCCAGCCATCCCACTTTCAGATGCAGTAATAGTAATATGCCTGGCATCCAACCGCTCAAACAACAAATGCTCTCAAACAAAGCTCTCCTTTTATTGTTTTTCTTAACAAATTTAATTTGCCTGGAAAAAAAAAAGACATTGAGAAATGAGCGATGAGGTAGACAGAGGGAAAAGATGCAATGGGATGATAACAGGTTAAAATGGATCAGGGCTTGAAATAAAGACGTAGTCACCGTTCATTTAAGGTTTAAATAAGCGTCTGTCTCACCAAGTACATGTGAGGAAAATGACCTATATCAAAATTAAATTCTGCCACCTTTACAGAATCTCTAATCTGAAGGAAAAATAATCTGCAAGGAGGTATATTAATACACAGCAGAAAATATCCTGCATTCTCCCTGCCAATGAGAGGGGGCGTGCAAAAGATAAAACCTTCCGGGTTTTATCCCCACCCACTTACCCAGGTACGCAGTCCCAAATCCATGAGTTGCAGGATGGAAGTCTCACCTCTCTACAGGTTACACATGACCCTTTAGAGGCATCCATATCAGTCCCTTGCATAATTAGCATGGCCTTGTCCACCAAAACCGCCTGCATTATACTTTGTGCTTCAACAGTACTCATGGATTTGTGCTTCTCTGACCAAGTACAGTTCTCTATGCCTTTGCCCAAATTATTTCCTCCCATTGGAGCATCTTTTACGTGCTTCCTTACCTGGCAAACTCCTGCCCACTGTCAAGATTCCCAACCTTCTGGAACAGGCCTACATGGTCCATCTGAGTGTTCTGACCTTCCTTCCTGCATTCCTCTTATGGCGATTGCCTGTCCCAATGTCTGGCACTTCTCACCACACAATGAACTCTAAGCTCCTCAAAGAAAAGGCAGGCTATCCATCTCTTTAAACCCTAACATCCAGTCTGGAACCCAGCCTGGGCCATAATATCTGCTACAATAACTATTTGCTAACTGAATGAAGAAATAAATGCCAAAATATTATTCAAGTACTTACATAAAAATACACCAAAAGCAGGGAAAAGGAAAACATTGATCCCAAACACAGGAAGGTTACTTATACAACCGATTCATTTGCTTGACTGGTAAAGAATAATAGAATATAAATAACTGAGCAGTAAGAAAGGAGAAGATGCCGCCAGATTACCTTTGTAGAAACATTTGGTACAGGGAAGGCAGCCTTACTTTTCCTGTGGCCATAAAATAAGAGTGGTCTGCATATTTCTCTAAGTAGAGGAAGAAGCCACTAAGAAAAGGAATGAGAAATCCAGCCAGTTACTCAACAAGTAGTTACTAAATGCCAAACTGGTGGGTAGGCACTCATGAAGGAATGGAATGAAATCCTAACAGTAGTGGAGTAAAGCAGACAATAAGAAGTGCTCTGAAGAAGAAACCCAACTAAGAGGATAAAGCATGGAGGGGGAGCTATTTTATACAGGGGAGGCATTTCAGAGGCCTAAAGGAAGGACTAAAGCATGCAGATATCTGGATGAAAAGCACGATAGGCTGAGACAAGAGCAAGAAGCCTCTGGGCCTCTTCAAGGAATAGTAAAAAGGTGAGTGTAGCTGGAACTAGGAATAGCAAAGGAGAGAGTGGTAAGAGAGCAGATGGGATGGGGAGATAAGTGTGAGTGAGGAGATGGGGGAAAAGGAGTTTGGTGTTTACTCTGAGTGAGAGAGGAAGTCATCTTAATCTTCTTTCCTGTCTTGTGCATTCCCATTCTTGATACTCTAATATGCATTTCTATTTAAGGAGATGACACTGCTTTGTAAGGAAACTGTTCTGGAGTATTTTAAGCAGAAAAATGAGCAAGTTCATCACTCTAGCTGTTGTATCAAAAAAGGATAAGGTTGGAAGCAAAGAGGAAATTTACACCAATCCAGACAAAATAAAATGGCGACATAGATCAATGGCGGGCAGTGAGACGTAGTCAAACTAAAGATATATCCTGAACAAAATTTCCAGACAGAAGTGAGAGAAACAGGAATCAAGATTTTTGGTCTAAAAAACAGAACATTGGCTTTGACAAGAACTGAAGCAATGAGACTAAGATATGCAGCAAACTGGTAGTAATCAGAATTAAACCTCAGTCTTTGATCTGGTTTGCTAACTGGTCTGTGAAATATGCTTTCCTTGTTCCTAGTGTCACTACTTCCTTTATTACACAAAATGTTTTACCTGCCAATTAAATACATATCCTGAGGACCTAGTTAGTTTATGTTTTAGACATTTTCAATCTATAAAGTTTAGATTGAATCCATAAAGATTATACAATCATCATAAATTAAAATGTTAAAAAAGTTTTAAATATGTTAAAGCATCTAAAAATTTAATGTTAATTTCACCACTCAACTCTTTGCCAATATGACAGGGAAAAAAAGTCTGCTGTTAAGTTTCATTTCTTTGATTATTAGTAATAGTGATCGCTTTTGAATATTTATCATTTTCATTTCATCTTGCCTACTTATTTTCTTTACCCTTAAAAGGTAGTTTATCATTTCATTATTAAACTTAATTATTCTGTTAGAATCAAAATCCCAGCACCCTTTTTTCTCTTTTTTGTTTATTTTTCTGAGCCAAGCAGAAAAGGAGGTTTAAAATGCTCTTGCAATGTTTCCTAGTCGAAGGACTGCTACATTCTGCAAGAACCTTCTGTTTTCAGCTGAAGGTGATGCAATAATCATTTTTTTCAATGCTACACCTCTTTAGAGACTGAGTCCCCAAAGTGAGTGACAATATCTTTGTTATTTTGCTTCTATAGAGCTTGCCTCAATGCTTCTGAGATCTAAACCAAATAATTATATTTATAGTAAGTACACTAAGAATTTTTTTCTTAATGAACTAAAGGCCTCTTTCATTAAGTAAAGTCTAGCACTAACTCAGACTTATATATAACTCTCCCATGCGTCTTATCTGCAAATTTTTATCATGAAGGAAAAATATCTTCTCTCCTTACTCTTTATATATCTTTACTTGGCTGATACCTTTTCCTGCTAAATATAAATCTATATCCTATATTGCTTTCCTTGTACACAATTTCTGTGAGTAAAAACTGATGGCTCTCATCATGAAAGTATTAGTTACTAAGACAAGGCCTGCCTCAGAACTGGTCTGCACTGCTAACTGCCTTTGAAAAGATCATTTCTGGATCTGCTGTAGAGCACAGTTCCCTGGGAGATGCAGCACTCATTGGGTAAGCAGAAAGTGCACTGGGGTAGGAAGAAAATGAACCAAGGCACAACTACCAGCTCTGCTAGTGTTAGAAGAGAATACTATGCCAGCCTCCTCCATGATTCCTCATGAGGACTAACCCAAACCCTAGAGGCCAGGCCATCCTCTTCTGTCCTTACTCACTCCTCTTTCCTACAGTGAAATTTTTAAAAAGAACTGAGCACCAAGGCTCAGGCCAGGCAGGTGCTACTATCCTGCTCTACTCCAGCTCCCTGTGCTAAATTCACAGAGGCAGAGCCTAGGCCATACCTGAGGCAACTGGAAGCCTGGCCTTTCAGTTTCAAAACTGCAGCTCATCCAGTTTGGTCTCACAGAGAGTCAAGTACACATTTGCTTTGCAGACTGCTTTGGCCAGGCATTGTTATGGGTTGAATTGTGTCCCCCAAAAAGATATGTTGAAAACTAACCCCCAATACCTATTAAAGACCCTATTTGGAAACTGGGTCTTTGCAAATGTAATCAAGTAAAGATGAGGTTATACCCTTGTCCAGTATCACTGGTGTCCTCAAAAGAGGAAAAGAGGCAGATACGGAGGGATGAACACTATGTGATTATAGTGACAGACTACACATATAGCTGTGAACCAAGGAAAACCAGCAATCACAAGAAGCTGAGAAAAAGGCACAGAACAAATTCTCCCTTACATTCTTTACAGAAAACACAGCCCTATGACACCTTGTCTTTGGCCTTCTAGCCTGCAGAACTGTGAGAGAATAAATTTCTCCTTTAAGCCATACATTTTTGTGCTAATTTGTTGTTGGCAGCACTAGGAAACTAATGCAGGCTTCTAGGGCCAGGCTGGAGAGAAAGAAGCAGAATAATACGTTCCCTACCCCCCAGCTTAATCAACAGTGAAGCTCATAACACTCTGAGACTTGGGTGAAAAAGGGAAGTAGCAGGTCACCTTGGAAACTCCACATTAGCCATAAGCACACCTGTTCACATGCTGGACTACAGTAGGGCATCTGGTTTTGAAGGCTGCCTTTTTCTGTCATCTCAGAAACCCAGAGGCCTAGGGCTGTAAGTTAAAAAGCAAGACAGTGAAGAAAAGCCCTTAGTCCACTGATCATTTTTGCCTGAGCCAGGCATCACTCAGCTCCCGGAGGCCTGGGCAGTTTTGCTTTATCCTTTTGGTCCTATTCACATCACCTCTTCACTTCATCTTGCTTCACCAGCCTACAGAGACCAAGGGTAGGAACAGAAAAATGGGCTTGACCAGGGTCCTGGTCAGGCACTGGCCAACGCCCTCCTGGAGCTGCTCCTGAAACGCCCCCTCCTGGACCTATCCTTCAGCCCCAGAACCCTGGGGCCAGCCACCACCTGCAGAGCTGCCTCTTCAGCCCACTGCTGCCCCAGAGCAGGGTGCCCCCACCGCAGGCCTCCCTCCGCCACCTCCAGCCACCAGGCTGCCCTTGCCGCGCCTGGGCCTGCTCCATTTGGAAGGAGTCAGGGTGAGTGGGTTCCAGACCCCTAAGCCTAGTAGCACCTGACTTTGCAGTGGAGCCCCCAGTACAAGCTGTGCAGGCCAGGAATGGGTGGGTAGCGGGTGCAGGAGGGGGCCCCAGCTGGGTGTTTATACTCTTGTCAAAACTCAGAACTGTATATGGTAAAGAAGGTAAAATGTACTGTGTATAAATTTTCAAAGGAAAATGTATAAAGCACTTAAAAAAGGAGCTTGATGGTGGAAAAGCACTGTCAAGTAAGGTAGAACAGCCCTTGCAAAGACCTGGGGTGGGAAGTGCTTGTTCTGGGGGTCCCCTCTACCCCCACCAGTCTTGGGCCACCACTTACTCACTACTGGCCAGGTGCAGGAGCCATCGCCTGAAGGAGCCTCTACGCCTGCCACCTTGGTGGCCATGTAGCACTGATCCCCCGTTACTCTGGACTCAACCGAGGGCGCAAGCAGCGGATCCCTCCGCAGCACCCATGAGGCGCCAAGTTGGGACTCGGCACCTGCCCAGATTCTGCAGAGCAGTGAAGAAGCATGTGCGTGTTTCATTATACTGCCATGAGCAGAGAAGTCTTTGAAAACTGGTGGCACGAGTATTAGTGGAATATGTGCACCACCCCTCTGCTCATGTCTACCTTCCATAAACAGGCTGGGGGATGATGGCGATGGTGGTCACCCCTACGTGGGAGCCCCGCCTGGGTGACGCACTCTGTGTCCCAGGGTGGTGCACCCTGGATCCCGACTGAGTGGTCGCCCCCTTTTCCTCCCTGGCACCTGTCCTGGGACTTTGGGTCCAAGGAAGTCCCAGTACCAAAAGGACTCTCTGCCTCTGTTCTCCCTCCTTCCAGCGCAGAGACAAACCAGAGCCACTGGGGGATGGCGGAGACCTCTCCGCACTGGGTCCCTCCTGGCTGCCAGGCAAGGCCAGGACTGGGAGCTGGATGTCACTGCCAGGAGTGGGCGCCCAGGCAGGGCTGCTCCTCACTGAAACCTCCCCCTCCCTCTTCTCCTTTTTACTGTTTTTCCTTTCCTTTCCCTTCCCCTCCTCCCTCTTTCCCTTCCCTTCTTCCCAGTTCCCACAGTTTAGCTCTTTTAAAAAAAAATTACTTAAATTTTTTAGTAGGAAATAGATTAACATAATTCAGCTATTTTTTTCAACTATTTAAAGGTATACAGTAAAAGTCTTCATCCCAGAAAAATATCAAATTCCCAAATTGAGCTACATTCTATAAAATACCTGACCTGTCCTTAAAAACTATCAAGATCATGCGAACAAGGAAAACCTTAGAAGCTGTCATGAAAGAGGGAGCCCAGGGAGACACGACCAGCACATGTGATGTCAGTCCTGGAGCAGGAAAGGACATTTGGGAAACACTAAGGGAATCCGAATCAGGATGGACTTCCGTCAATAACCTATCAGAGCTGGTTCGTTAATTGTAACAAAGGTACCACACTCACCTACAATGTTAATAATAATCCCTTATTATTAAGCTGGGGGTGGGCTTTATGGGAACTCTATCTTTGCAATTTCTCTGTAAGTCTTGTTAAAATAATAAAGTTTACTTAAAAAAGTAAAAAAAAAAAGAAAAATGGGCTTGAAGAGATGATTCTGGGACAGAAGATCAAGGCAAACAAAAAAAAAAAACAACTGTGCAAAAGTTTCTTTTACTGCAGTTGAGAAATTATAGGATGGGTCCCAGGAGAAAGTTCCTGAGAAGAAATGATGCAAGTAAATATGTCATTTTCTCCATCACTCTATGACTCTTATTACTCTCATATTCTTGGTAAATGAGAGCAGGCAGAAGTCATTTTCCTACACAAACTGAGGAAGCCTTCCTCTTCTCTTGTTCACCAAATATCTGACAAGATGAACATACGTGGGCACTTCTACACATGCAGAAGAGACTGTTGGAACCCACAAAATTACCCTGGGTGAAGCATGCTCCCTGTACATCATGTCTTCTCCCAGACAGACCCCCAGCTACAGAATTCTCTCAATTTCTCATAGCAACTGCAAAGAGAATAGCATACTCATATACTCATTTTGTCCACTTTATCCATTCAATCTTCAATCTGCAATCTGAATTTTCCATCCACCAGTGAACTGAAATAATTCTGGAACAGGTTGCCAGTGACTTTTCCAACTGCTATATCTGACATTGTTTTTAGTCGTCTTACCAACCTCTCTCCAACCTTTAAAACTAAACAAGCCACCTCCTGGCACAGCTTCTGCAGAGGCTGGACATACCTCATCTTCCACTCACTCTCTTGTGGTCACTCCACTCCACTTGCTGGAACCCCTTACTGTGCTTCTCCCT
This sequence comes from Pteronotus mesoamericanus, assembly GCF_021234165.1. NCBI lineage: Eukaryota > Metazoa > Chordata > Mammalia > Chiroptera > Mormoopidae > Pteronotus > Pteronotus mesoamericanus. The sequence continues at coordinate 22,665,064 of NW_026555245.1, read as the reverse complement.
GGCCAAACCCTTCACTTCCGTCACACTGCAAGGTTCTACCTGCGGCCGTCTTCCCTTTCCACCAGACACAGACACTATAGGAGATTCCATTCACACTGGCCTCAACAGTATTTACCCATGTCTCAGAAATATGCAACAAGGATTTCTCTCCCCTGAGTCCAAGTCCAGTAATTTACTAAGTACTTATTGGGCATACCTATTTGGAGATGATTCTCAAATTCAAGCTGAGTCCAAAACTTCACAGGCATGAAAAGGAATCGTTTAGTAGTCTGGGGCTTCATGGACTTTGACTAAATATGGCCAACTCTGCATGATCCATCTTTTTAAAAAAAATAAAATAATAATAATAATAATGACTCTTTCCTCCAAAATCTGCTTCCCTTATTCCAGTCTTAATCCTGTTCATTCAATCCATCCAGAGTCTGGCTTGCCTTTTTGTGGCCAGCACTGACCAGCACTGATCCTCAAAACAGCTAGCTCACAAGTGCAAGAGGAAAAAAGTACGCAGGTGGTTATAAACCACAGTCCAGGTGCTAAAATTAAGGAAGCACAGAGCACCACAAGAGCCTCTGCAACAAGAGCCAACAGGATCCAATCCTTTAACAAGGTAAAGGGTGGAGGGAGAAGTTGGAAGGAGAGCATATCCTATTCCACTGCAAGGCCCTTATCAGAACCCCAGGAACCATCCTGCCCACCCCCACATCTGTGTAGCCACCAACTGCGGCCCATTCAACTTCCTGAACATCTTTCATATCCATTCTCTAGTCTCCATTCTCAATCTTACTATTCTAAGTCAAATTTTGCTCCTTTGTTTCCTAAACTATGCCCAGAATCTTTGCTGACTTACCCACCTTTAGTTCAACTCTTTCAATTCTCTTCTGCACATCTATAAAAACAGGGAACCAACTTTCTAAACACAAAGTTGACCATGCCATCTCTATTTTAAACCCTTTAATAGCTCAGTACCATTTCAGCATGGAAACTACCTCCATGATCTAGCTCTTCCCTTCTGCTCCAGCCTCAAAGATCCCTTTGGCCTACTTGAAACCTTTGCTTCATTCTAACTAAAGTCCCCAATGGTACCAGGCTATTTCCCTTCTTTGCTATACTGTATATAATAGACATGTCTCACATGTATGACATTACTGAGTATGTACTTCCTGTGAGCTAGACATCTGTGAAGTACATTAATATTTACTATCTTATTTAAACCTCATAGTAATTCCATTGAGAGTGACCATGAATATCTTTATTTTACCAGTGATGAAGATAAAATGCTTGCCCAAGGTCCCATAGAAAGAGCTAAGGATGAAATTTGGGTCTAATCTGAGATTCTAACCCCATATTCACGACTATTGTGCTATTTCTTTGGCCTTTCCTTAGTTGGTTATCTGGCAAAACGCATCTTTCTAAGTTTATCTCACAATTAGACTGCATTATGAATCCTTTTTCCTGGCAACACTCTCCATCAAATAACAATGTTGTTTTTTAATGCTCTCCTCACCTTCTAAAATGTATTTGTAACCCCAAAATCAATACGTGTAGCACTTGTATGGTCATTTGCAGACATGCGCAGAGTGGTGAAATATTGAATCAGATACATGCACATCCCCTTAGCTGAGGTCAAACATGACACCACTCAGTCTTGTTTTAGCCCTTGAACTGTAAAGTATGCTTTTTGAAGTCTATTTAGTGCTGGGGTTTTTGTGGGGGGTTTTTTTTTTGCATTTTTGTGCTTCTTATTGGTGATTTAGCTACTGAAAATAGCACCCAAATATAATACCCTAAGTGCAAGAAGCTATAATGTGCCTTATGATGAAAATATGTGTTACATAACTTCATGCAGGCATCAGTTAATGTTGCTGGCATGAGTTCAACGTTAATAAACCAATAATTTTATATTGAATACAGTATCTTTCAGCAGAAACACACATTAAAAAAATAAGGTGATATACTGATCAATTGACAGAAAGTAATCAGAGACTCTCAGGAAACTGTCCCCTAGGAACAATGGTTCAGTATTCACTGATTCAGTATTCACTGATTCAGTATTCACTGATTCGGTATTTATTCACAGTGACTACAGAACTTAACTACCACAAATAATGAAATTGGCTACACCTCAGCCCTTGTAATGAGATCATTCAAAACAGCCCCCACCCCTCAGCCCACTGAAGCCATCTTCCTCCCCTTCCCCCAAGAATTTCTCCTACCTGCAGCTGAGTGCAGGCACCCAATCCTGCAGCCTGCAATTAACAAAGCTAGCTCAATCACTCCCTCCCCGCTTGAACTCAGAACTGGGGAACAGAGGAAACCATGAGAGCTGTGGCACCCATTGTCTTCCTTTTGCATAAACAGAGAATGACAGGAGAAGGAGGGATGAGCAGAAAGAACAGCCAAGAAAATGCACAGCTCCAGAAAGAAACCTGAAGGGGAAAAAAGAAGAAACCAAGCCTCACCTATCCTAGACATAATGCAGGTCATATGGTAAATGCTAGAAGCATCTTTGTCTTAAGAAACTTCATCATAGTTAAGGAGAACAAAATCTACATTGCAACAGTCATTCCGGGTATGATTAAAATTCTCCCAATATGAAAAGGCTTGAATTCAGAACTGAGCAAAAGAAGAGGTGGAGACCCACATAGCCCATCCTTCCTGCTGGAACAGATCTAGCAGAGGTAGCTTGGCTCTTAAAGTAACAGTTCTGGCAGTATTCCTTATCTCTGGATCATAACTAAGATGGTGTGTTCGTGGAACAAATGCAGTAGCTGCTTCCTACTCCCCATATCTCAGCCACGGTGCTATTATCCTGTGCCCTGATTCTTCAGTTTTCCACTTGTAGCAGTTCCCTTGACAGTCCCTCTCAAAGTACCGTTCGGGAGACATCCCAAGGGATGGGTCCTTAGGGACCCAGGCAAGAACCTACTCTCCAACCTTCAACAACTCCAATAGTAAACCCCTTTTTGTTTAAGTTAACCAGGGCAGTATCCATTATCTGTAATTGAGCCATGACTGATAAAATTATCAATGATAAACTGGCAACAATGGTGACTCAAAATTCACTTGGTAGTATTGAGTACAATTGATAACTGAGTCATTTAACAAACCGATCAGCCACACACAGCTACTTATTCTTACTAGCCTACTACAGTAGCTCTCAATAATCTGCTTACAGATTTACCACATAAGAAATACTACTATAATATATTATCTCTAAAAAACACCACAGCTGCTCACACTACAGTGAGGCCAGTTTGCTATACCTGTTATATCCTATCAGTCTCATTATAAGCTCACCAATCAACAGTATTTATTTCCAGTCCAATTTATGCAAGTTGTTCCATGGTGTGATTATAATTAAATATCACATAAACAGGTTAAGTATGAATACAATATTATTGTTTCTACAAAATTTAATTTGAAGCCTTTGGAAAGATCCATAAAGATGAGATAGTTAAAAGTTTTTAAAAGGATGTTAAATGTAGTGTGGAAACTACAACAATAAAAGGTTACAGGGCAGTGGGATTGTAAAATGGCAAAGGATTCTATCTCATACTACTTCAAGTGTCTTAACTCTCATCTACTGAAAAAAAGAAAAAAGAAACTGAAAGTGGTAGATACTAGTGGGTACAGTTTATGCAAGAGAGGAAATGCAAGACACCAACCTTCCAAGGAGAAAAGGCTTTGCCCTACAACTAAAAATAGGCAAATATATGTGTAAGTTTAAGTAGAAATAAAATAATAGATGTACATAGCTTTCTTTGTGATTTACATGTTGAACCGAAATAGAAACTACTCAATAACTTTTGTAACGAACCATTCTGTGTATTATAATACAGGCATAAAAATAATGTTAAGGTCAACAATTGCCAGTCCAGCCCTGGCTGGTATGGCTCATTGGATTGAGCACTGGCCTGCAAACCCGAGGGTCACCGGTTCAACTCCCAGTCAGGGTACATGCCTGGGTTGTGGGCCAGGTCCCCTGTTGGGGGCAAGCAGGAGGCAACCAGTGGACGTGTCTTTCACACATCGATATTTCTCTCCCCTTCTCTCCCTCTTCCTGTCTCTCTAAAAATAAATTTAAAATCTTAAAAAAAAAAAAAAGTTGCCAATCTTTCCTCATGGCTAAACATAATTATTTCCTTTATCTCTTCCATACTGTTCCTGCCCCACTCCCAGCTTTAGGAAAAAGTCAAATCAATTAAGGAGTTTAACTTGAGTTAAAGAAAAACACAAAGCTCTGTGGGTTTATTCTTATATTTGTTGCTATTATAAATAGTATTTTTTAAACTTTTTCTTTAGAAATAATTTCAAACAGAAAAATTGCAGAAATAGAAAAAAACCTATGAACACTTTACAGATTCATCTAGTTATACTTAACCATATTTGCTTTATCAATTTGTGTTCTGTCTCCACACTGGACAAAAAACGGGGGATGCTGTAATAAGTCATAAATTCCTAACTGGGCAGATCATAGGAAGCAGTCACACCCCAGGCCCATAACTTCTTTAATGAAATATTTTTAAGCAAGCCCTGTCCATTGTTCTTGTGCATCCAGGTTAAAGCACCCTTGTAAAAGAGTAATACTTCTGGAAGGTGTAACCACATATTCTTAACCATCCTGTAATCCAATCCCCACCTTGCTTTCTCTTAACCTCCATGTAAGCTTCCTCACCTTCCCTCTTAATTTCAAATGCATAAAAGAAACTGCAAAACTATTATTCCCATTTGAGATCTTGCTTGTCTGCAACTTGGATCAGTTTTGGCTAAAACAAACTCTTATAAAATTATCTACAGGTTTGGACATTTCATAGGTCAACAGCATATACACAATAAAGGGTATTACATTCTGTGTGTATATTACATATATACAAGTTTTCTTCTGAACCATTTGAGAGTAAGTTGCATATATCACAACTTTTTACAGCTGAAGTTTACTATGCTTTCCTAAGAACAGGGATCTTCTCTGACATAGAAACACAGTAGAGTTTTCAGCTCCAGTAAGCTTAGTACAGATCCAATGCTTGTATCTAATTTCTGTATTCCAGTTTTGTCAAGTGAAACAATATCCTTTATAACATTTTACTTTTCCCTCCAGTAGGGAATTCAGTCTAGGATGAGGTACTGCGTGTAGCTGTCATGTCTCTTTAGTATTCTTTAATCTGGAGCATTTCCAGAGCCTTTCTTTGTCTTTAATGATACTGTCATTTTTTAAAAATGCAGTCCCTTTAACATTTAAACATTTACATAGAACATATATTTGTTTTAAACAGAACATTTATTTTTGTAAACTATAAGCTAAGTATTTTTCCTTTTGTGGCTAATACATAAAAATGTTTTAAAATTAATCTCATATCCAGCTACCTTGCTAATAATCTCATTTCCAATAATTTTTCTATAGATTCTTTAATGATTCTTTCTATACTATCATGTGAAAATTATTGCAGAAGTGATTTTTTGTTGTTTCATTTATAACATTCATTCCTTTTATTTTTCTTTGTCACTTTAATGACCTGGCTAGGACATCTTAGTGCTAAAGAGAAGTGGTGACAGTGGAATGTTTTATAAAGGGAATGATTCTAACCTTAATTCATCAGAATATAGGTACTCTTTAACAGGTTAGAAAAGTGCTGTTCTAGTCCTTTCTCTAGAAGGCTTTTTATTGTTTTTTTGTTTGTGTTGCTTTTAAATCAAATACATGTAGCATTTTATCAAATGCTTTTTGTTATCTGTTATGGCAGGTTTTCACCTTTATCTATGGTGATCAAATATGATTCTTGTGTTGAACCCATCTGTATTACACAACCTCATGACAGTGTATTATCAGAATGGCACACTGTGGAATTATCCACACTAGTATTTTAGGTTTCATATCTTCATAAGTGATGCTCGCTTGTAACACTCCTTATTCATACTGCCCTGACTGGTCCTGGTATTAAGACCTGCTAGCCTGAAAAAAGTTGGTAAGTGTTCCTGAAAGAGAGAAACCTGAAGTTTATTTAAAACTTGGAATTAAGTACTATTTGAATACTTTGCAGAACTAAGCTGCAAAACTATCTGAACCTGGTACTTTCTTTGGGATAAGACATGAAATTAAAGAATTAATTATCTTAATTGGTATATTTCTATTACTTCTTGAATCCATTTTAGAATTCATATTTTTCTGGAAAACTATACGTTCAAATACATTAGCTTAAGTTTTTCATGGTCTCATCTGTAGTTTAGTACTCTTTTCAGTCCTAATATTGTTGTCCAGTTTTTCCCCTAAGGTGAAACCTATAAGCTCCCATCACTCTCAAATACACATACACATGCCCCCAGATATAGTTAAGAACCACTGAGTCAGATCTCAGTCACAGAGGTGGATGGAGCTGTGAGTGATTCCATCAATACCTCGAGGAGTGACTTCACCTAAGCACTTCGTTCTTGTTAGTGACGTCTTAGTAACCTTTCAACTTAGGAAATTAAACAAATTCAGTGTTCCTAAACACTGGGGAGCAGTGGTCCCACCAGTCCACAGAAAAACAAGAATGAGAGTGCTCTCTGATTTTTTAAAGTTCCATCTTTTATCTGAGAGAAAGTTCTTTGTTTTCTTGATGTTTCTTCAATAAACAATCCTCTTTTTAATATTTTACTAATTTTATTTTTTAGAGAGAGAGGCGGGGGGATGGGTGGAAGGGAGAAAAAGAGAGAGAAGAGAAACATTGATTTGTTGTTCCCTTTATTTATGCATTCATTGGTTGACCCTTGTATGTGCCCTGACAGGGATAGGGCCTGCAACCTTGGCATATCACGGACAATGCTCTAACCAACTGAGCTAACCAGCCAAGGCACTTCGTGTTTTTTGAACATTACATTAGACAGTAAGTTTTCTTTGGTAATTTTTATTTTAGAAAAGTAAAAGCTGACAAGCCCATGTCAGTCCAACTTATTTTTTCAAAACTGTAAGTCTGGGAATCAAAGAACTAAATGATCTCTAAGGTCCTTCGTGGCCCCAGTGTGATGTATTAGAGAGAGGAAGGAAGGGAGGGTAGAGGGATAAGAGGAGCTAATTGTTTATATTAACAAAGATCAAGCAACTTACTCAAGTCCTTATTTAACCAATACTGTCTTGGTTTCTAAGCTTTTAACTCTATTAAACACCCAACTTCCACCTATATACAGGAATCTTCCAAATATCACATTCCTAACAAAACATCCTCTGAGTAAAAATGGCTTCTACTTGCAAACCACTTTATGTTCAAATTCTTTAGCTTGACAAATAAGATAAGTAGTCCCATCATTTTCCTCCAAAACATACAGGTTTTCAGACCTTTCTAATTATCCCTCCTAAATCATTCATTCATTCAAGCGACAGCTCTTTCCACAGTAAAATGCAAAGATTAATCAAAGAATATGCATGATAAAATTTTTTTTAAGTTTTATTTATTTTTAGAGAGAGGGAAAGGGAAGGAGAAAGAGAGGGAGAAAAACATCAATGTGTGTGGTTGCCTCTCGCATGTCTCCTACTGGGGATGTGGCCCAAAGCCCAGGCATGTGCCCTGACTGGGAATCAAACCAGCAACCCTTTAGTTCAGAGGCTGGCGTTCAATCCACTGTGCCACACCAGCCAGTGCTGCGTGATAAAATTCTTTAACTTCAAGGACCTGGAGACAATAAGGAAGAAAGAAAATATAACTTTCTAATCTTAGATTGGTAAAGATAAGAGAACTATCTCAAAAATGCAAAACAAACATTGACTATTGAAAAAGCCACACTCTCTATGGAAAAGATTAAGGAAAGTAGACCACAAAGTCACCCTAAGACTGTCCATCAATCTTTAAACAAGTGTCCAAGCAGAAGCAGAAGAATCTCTGCATTACTTCCAGCAGAGGCAGCTAACATTTAAAAACTCACTCAAGGTCACACAGATTTGAAAAGATAAACATAGGCGTTAACTGGGGTTTTGCTATAGAGAACTGAACAGGCAGGTGGGTGGAAGGGGAGGCCTGGATGCTTGGAATCTGCCTCCATCTGGCACTAGGTACAGACGCCAAAAGTTTAAAAAAAAAAAAAAAAGTTGCCTCCCAGGATAACTGCCAAACTTGACCAAAATCAGAAGGAAAACAACAGTAATAAAGATTAGACAACTGACCAGGAATTCCTTCCCCTTTGTGAGAAAGTGAAAATCCAGAAAAGGGAGGACTCTTGGCAAAATTGACAATACAAGGCAAGATGTAACTTCAGACTCTAATTAGAATCTCCTGGGGGTGTGAGCGGGAAGGGTGGAACCAGTTGGGCACTGTGAGGGAAGGCAAAGAGAAAAACTGAGTTTGAGATGGGGCTTGAAGGTAGATGGGATTTTGATCAAAAAAAAAAATAAAGAGCTATCCTTCTGTGGTGTCTTAGGAGCCTACAATAAGTATACTAATGTAGGAAATGTTAACTCATTTAATTGTCTTAAGGGCCCTACAAGTTAAGTATTATTATTAACCCTATTTTATAGGTGAGGAATTGGAAGCCCAGAGCACTGTTCTCAAACTTTTTGGTCTCAGAATACCCTTGTATTTTTAAAAATGATTGAGGAACCCAGTAATAAAGAGCTTAATTTATATCGGATATACATGGGGAGACCCAAAAAAAACCCCAAAATAATCTTCTGGAGGGTGGGCCCCTTGAAGTGCATGCTTCCCCCACTAGGTGAGCATTCTAGGAACTCATCTGCATCAGTGTACCAGCTGGCGTTGTTGTGAGAGGCTGCATTTGGCTTCAGGGAATTTTTTTTTAAGGCAACACATTCGCCCATTTCATAATTTACCAGCACACCTGCCCACCCTGCAGTGTTCATTAGTTTTCGACCAAAAACATGACCCCTGTGCTGCACCCTCCATATTCACCAGATCTCGCCCAGAGTGACTTTTTCTTTTCTTTCCCCAGATGAAAAACATCCTCAAAGGGAAACATTTTGCCCATGTAGAAGAGGTAAAACAAAAAATGGCAGAAGCACTAAAGGCATCAAAATCAACAAGTTCAAAAACTGTTTTGGGCAGTGGATAAAACATATCAATAGGTGTACTGCATCAAATAGAGAACACTTTGAAGGTGACCAAAGTTTAAATAGGTAGGAATACACAATTTTTTATAAATAAATTCAGGAGGTTTGGGGGCCTTCCCTTGTATATTTACTAAAACAGAGAAATTTTTAAGTTATAGATTTAAAAAATAAATTAGCCCTGGCCAGTGTGATCAGTTGGTTGGAGCGTCATCTTATACACCAAAAGGTTGCAGGTTTGGTCCCTGGTCTAGGCATGTGTGGAAAGCAACCAATGCATGTTTCCTTCTCACATCGATGTCTATCTGTCTGTCTGTCTGTCTCCCCCTTCCTTCTTCTCTCTTTAAAAATCAATAAATATATATATTTTTAAAGGTAAATTAAAAATTAGACCTATGTATGGAAATTTCAAGATAATCTTTAATTGTTCATGGTTCAGTGGTTCTCAACCAGGGATGATCTGTCCCCTTGGGGACACTGGCAATATCTGGAGTCATTTTTGTTTGTCACAAGTGGAGTATTGCTAGTGGCGTCTAGTGGTTAAAGGACAGGGAGACTGCTTAACAGCCTACAATGCAGAGGAAAACACCCACAAAAAAAGAATTAACCAGCTCTAAATGTCAATAATGCAGAGGTTCAAAAACCCCACTGTAGCACCTAGGGTTCCTCTAGCCTATGTTTAGTAATGGTCACATACAATAATGTTCAAAGCATTTTTGTAACAGCTGAAAACAACTAAAATATCAATCTACAGGAAAATCAATATATAAATCAGAGTATACCAGCACAATGAAATATTATATAGCAGTAAAAATTAACTAACCAAACTGTTCTCAACTATATGGATAAACCTCTGAAAGTTAAGTCTTGGAACATTCAAAACAAAGGTCCATTTTTACAAATCTAAAAAATAAAAGTTAGCTGTTCTTTAAGAATAAATGCATACAAAATAAATCCATATTTTAAAGCAAGGAAAAACTTAGCACAAAAATCAGGACAAGGTTGCCAAGGGAAAGCAGATGGGATAGATGAGACTTACATAGTTACATCTGGGTAAATTCATAGGGCTGTACCATGTCTTTTGCATGCCTTAAGCATTACATAAAACATTTTTTAAATGATGAAACAACCAACGTAAGTGATGTATTTCTGAAATACCTTTAAAATTGAAATATACTTTAAGTGGTGGACCCAGAGAAGATTCATTTGATGTGAATGCCAAAGAGGAATCTGTATGCAGGGTGGATTCTCCATGGTCAACAAGGGCCCCAATTTCATGAATAACAGAGTTTAGCAGCCATTTGTTAACAGGAGTTCCTCAAGTAATCTATATTCTGGGAAGAAATGCAGACTAAACTTTTGTTTACCTGTCTGAGTGACCACTGCAGAAAAGCCCGTTTCACCGTTCTACCAATGCACTGAGACCTGCCCCATCCAATCCAAACTACACAATTTGGACTGAACAATTTGGAAATTTCATTGCAAGAAATTGGGGAGTTAAGTGGGAATTTTCTCTATAAAAGATGGCCCTTTTGACTGCTTTAAGAAGAAGAAAAAGAGTCTATGAATACCCAGTTCCTTTCACAGTTGCCAATACTTGATATTACCAATATTTTTAATACTTATTAATCTGATTGTGACAATGATGTGTTATTTTAATTTTTCCTTTATTATTTGTTGAAACTGAACCTGGTTTTATATATTTCTTACCTATTTCTATTATTTTTAAAAAGCTTTAAATGACTTTTTGGTATTCTTTATCCATTTATTGACTATGTTTGTAGAATTTTTTTCACTAAAAAAAAAACAAAAAAAACTATTAACCCTTTTTCAGATGTGTGGCAAATATTTACCCATTCTCTACTTGTCCTTTAACTTTTTTTATATGTATATTACTATATAATCTTAGATGTTTAATATAGTCATATTGTCAGTATTTTACTTTATAGCTTCTGGGTTTGAATATTTTACTTCAGGGTAAGAAAAATATTAGTTTTATTTTCTCCTAAAACTCATTAGATTCTACATATTGATTTTTAACTCACCTGAATATTTCTTGTATAATGTGTGAAATAGGGCTCTATATTTGTTTTATTTCAAGTAATAGTGGTCCATGCACCTTATTTGTTGAATAAGCCTTATTTTCCCCATTGATTTGAAATATCAATTTAATCATATATTACATTGTTAGACAGATATATACGTTTGTTTCTAGAATGCTCATTATATTTCATTGATCTACTTGATTATTTCTGTGCTGGTGTCACGTTGGTTTAATTGCTGTTTGACTTTATAATGTTTTTAAATTTTTTAATATTTTATAATTGACTTTGACATTTAAAAAATAAATAAAAGCAATCAGCATTAAAGAAAGAAAGGTGGGGAGAGATGGAACTCCTTCCTTTTGCAACAACATGGATGAAACTGGAAAAATATTATGCTAAGTGAAATAAGCCAGTTGGTGAAAGACAAATATCACATGATCTCACCTATAAGTGGAATCTATTCAACATAATAAATGAACAAAATAAACCACAGGCAAGGAAACATGGAGCAGAATGAAAGTAACCCGAGGGGATGGGAAAAGAGGACAATAGGGGAAAGGGGAAGGGACTAGACAAAGAACATGTATGAATGACCCGCGGACATGGACAACAGAGTGGGAATTGATTGTGGGGCGGGGGTGGGTGTGGGATAGAGTGGAGGGGGACAAATGGGGAAAAATTGAGACAACTGTAATAGAATAAACATGATTTAAAAATAAAACATAAAAAAATAAGAAAAAAAAAGATGGCCCTTTTGTCTTGGTGGAGCACAATTTAGGTTGCTACCTGAATCTGTATCTCCAAGGCTACAGCAACTTTTGTGTAAATAAATGCTTTTTATTCTTTATTACAGTCTAAATTAATTTTGGCTTACAATATTAAACCAAGAACTTTTTTAACTTCTACGCTAAAGCCATTCTATAACACCAAGGAAGTATTCCTACTTTTTAATTTTGGCAATTCCTTGTGTTTGTATATTAAATGTATCAAAAGCAAGACAAACCTACATGCCAATGAATAACCCAACATTGGGCTTTAAACTGTTAAAACTGTTTTTAATTGTATTTTGTGGCATTCTTTTAATTGAAAAAATCTATGACTGGGCTATATATTTGTATTCAAGCATTTAGAAATAGCTTGCTTAGGTCTCCTCCTCTTATTCTTACAACTATAAATATCTATGATTTTACAGATTCAATGAACAATCAAATGTGGCTCTTTTGGTAAAATAACTGACTTTTACATAATCACCAACTACAATACATTATCAACAATGGCTTTAACATTAAAAGATAACTTGTGTAGAAAAACATTTGCACACTAGGATAAAAATCCTTTCTAACTGTGTGAACTATGCATCCTACCAATACCTTTGATCTGGGAGGAAATCTTCACTAAGTGTAACATAAACAACAGAAAAAAAGTTTACAAACAGCATTAATTCTAAACAAATTTGTTTATCTATAAGTAGTGTTTTATTAAAACAACTTCACACATTGTCAATGCAGGAATATGTCATATCGCATCTTACGATTCAATTTGTCAAAGATACAGAGAAGACAGTCAAAGAAAAAGAAAAAAATTCGGTAAGTATAAAAGCAGACAGTGCTAAATCCTCTTCAGGAGGAAAGTAAAAAATAAACTCTAAAGTAATACAGAAAGTACATTTAATCAAAAAGTATCGGATTGACAATGATCACTAGACAAAGAAAAACATCACCCTGGCATTAAGTTTATTTAAGAATAGAAATTACTCATTAAAAATAACCAATGCTTCCTTTACTATTAGACTCTCCTTCCAAACCTAATATTTTTCATTTGAAGCCAAAAGTAATCTCTAATCTCCATATCAATGAAGCATCTAAGCAAAGAACAAAAAGGCTTTAAAAATTATGAAGACTGTAAAAATCATTTTTAAAACATACAGATATAACACTGTATCTAATTATGAAAGACCCTTATGAAAGGACCACAGAAAGAAATTCTGAACAGTGTTCAATAAATAGTAGCTTTAAAAATTTTAATTGCCCAGCCTTGGCTGGTGTGGCTCAGTGGATTGAGTTCTGGCCTGCAAATCAAAAGGTCACTAGTTTGATTCCCAGTCAGGGCACATGCCTGGGTTGCAGGCCAGGTCCCCAATAGGGGGCATGTGAGAGGCAACCACACATTGATGTTTCTCCCCTTGTCTTTCTCCCTCCCCTCCCCCTCTCTAAAAATAAATAAAACCTTTAAAAAAATTTTTTTACTTGTCCATTAATTCCAATTTTTAGGAAAATTACACAAGAATTTAGGTCCAGAGAGGAGCAAAAAGAAAAAATGTAATCAATGTTCAAAATGAATTAATAATTCGAAATGAAAAGGAAAAAGGATTGGTTTCCTATGACTATGAATATACAAGCACGATTTACTTTCTAAACTCTTATTATACAGTAGAATTGGTAAGGACACAATACAATCAAAGAAAGTGCTTTCGACAGTTTCCAACTTCACATTTAACATGACTGTGAGGTCCAACTAAAAGCTTGCTACCTACACTTGGACTGTGACCTTTAGGAGGCTTGGGAAGAAACATTTCCTGGTCCCAGCAAGAGCTACCTGAGTCTCCCAGGTCCCCATGCCCTGACTCACCTCACCTGCCGAGGCTTCTTGTCTACCAAGCCACAAGTGGCACACCGCATGCCCCCACCTCCCGTGGTGACAGCCAAGGGCAGGCTGGCTTCTGGACAGCACCACCTGCACACCCAGGGGTTCCTGGCACCAAGGGTGGAAGAGCATCACCACCAGCTCTACAGTGAGATAACATCTGACCTTACCTAAACTATTTAAGGCTATCAGTAAATTACCCATTCTTAGTTCCAAGTATGAAAAACGAGGCCCAAAATTTGAAGTATCTTGAAAACATTTAAATGCGATTTAGTATGCAAACTTTGAAATTATTCCTAAAGATTCACAATCTGTTGGAAAACAACAGACACAACAATTTGCTGGTCCTTGCTTGTTTCATTATTATTGAATGCAAGGAATACTATTTTGAAGAATTATGGCAATTTGCACACTTTTGGTACCTGTCCAAAAGACCGATTTGAGGGAAATGGATTTGCTGTACTTTCACCCTACATGCAATGTTTGGCATGGTACCTTCCACAGGTCTTTGCTGATAATTTATTTTCTCTTTTTTAAATTTATTTTATTCTTGTTTATTCTATTACAGTTGTCCCAATTTTTTCCTCTGCCCTCCTCCATCCCGCCCCATCCCCAGCTCCCACAGTCCATCCCTACCCCATTGTCCTTGTCCATGGGTCAGGTCATTCATATAATTTATTCTCTTTAATCTTGACAACGGTACACAGGCTTCCTTGACATGCAAAGAAATCTGAAAGTATTTTCAATGTCTACTAGATGAGTTTAATTTTCCTCAAAATCTCAAATATATCACCAAATTACAATAAACACAAATTACAATTATACATACACAAAGGAAAAATCACAATCTGTTATCCAATGCTTCTAGTTGATTATAAAATAGTTAAAATAAATACAAGACCAAACTCTCACTAATGTCCACAAAAATAAACTAGCTAGGCCATGTTTCATTTGATCCACAATTTTTCTTTGTTGTTAATAGCAAACAAATGCCTCCATTTACCTGGTCTTTTGAGGGCAAGGCCCAGTCCATTTGCAAACCCCTCCAACAGTGTGATATCCTGAGGATAGAGAGCTATCCTCAGAAACACAATGTGAATATCACAACTTATTAAAATAAAACTTTTTTTAAAAAGCCTTGCGCTTGCTTGGTTCTTTACTGTGTTTTAACATACAATATTTCATTTTCATTTACTTATTGATTGATTTTAGAAAGGAAGGCGGGGAGGAGAGAGAAACATGGATTTGTTGTTCCACTTATTTATGTATTCACTGGTTCTTTTTTGTATGTGCCCTGCATGGGGATCCAACCCAAAACCTTGGCCTACGGGGACAACACTCTAACCAACTGAGCTACCCGTCCAGGGCTTCATTTTCATTCTTAAAAGTTTTATGAGATTAGCAGATGGTGAATTTTCCCACTAGAGAGATGATGAAACTA
This sequence comes from Pteronotus mesoamericanus, assembly GCF_021234165.1. Taxonomy (NCBI): domain Eukaryota; kingdom Metazoa; phylum Chordata; class Mammalia; order Chiroptera; family Mormoopidae; genus Pteronotus; species Pteronotus mesoamericanus. Next base: position 22,649,904 of record NW_026555245.1, on the reverse strand, counting down.
AGGCTCAGAAACAGAAATGACTTTCCAAAGTCATAAAGCAAGTAGGTGCAATGAGTTGATTTCATGCTTAGCATCCTCCAGGCCCAGGTCCCAAATATAACTGACATCTTTGCTAGGCTCTCCCACTACTACCAAAAAAAAAAAAATGCCCCCTAAATTTAGAAGAAATCTGCAGCACCAAGCCCAGGTGGTTTCACAGAATTACACTCAATTTTTTTTTCTGGACTATAATTGCACTTTTACTAATATCAAAGGCTAACAGTCGAGAAGGCAGTGTGTTAAAGCCATAACATCCACCTTTTATACTCAATTTTTAAGAAACAAAATCCATTGTTATTTAAGCTGTTCCTGAGCACAAGGAAAAAAAAAATAGCAAGTTTTAAAATCATTTAAGAAGCAAGCCTACAGGAGCATTTGAAATCTTGGTCCCTGGCATATGTCCTCAGTTTGGCTCAAATAAACTCATAAAAATTTTTAAAAGAGGAAGAAGAAGAAAAAGAAGCAGCAGCAGCAGCAACAGCAGCAGCAAGCCCAAAACCAGTTAACAACAGAATTTGGCAATTGGCCTAAGAAAACTGCAAAACAATTTTCATTTAAGAACAATGATTAAAATTCCTTTTGAAAAGGAGCAAACAAAATCCAAAAGTACATAAAAATAATAAACCATGACCCAAAGGTTATTCCAGGAACGCAAGAATGGTTCAATATTAGTACATTTGTTATATGATTCTTTGTGTATGTGTATATACGGTTAAGTATATAAACACATACACACAGAAATGTATATCTGAACTTAATACATATTCTCTAGCTCTATTCACTAAGCAACATCCCAATATCAATAACAACTAGATCTTAGCTTCTAAATATTTGGGGTTGGGAAAATTCAAGATGAGCCTAAATATCTCTCTGCACCCAAAAGGGAGTGCTCAAAAAATGATGGGACATGTCAAAAGGACACAAAATATCTATCACTTGAAGGGCTCCCTCAGGCCAACTCTATCACAATTTAAGCATCAATATAAATATTCGGTAACATTAACAGATTGTACTCATTGAATAAAATAGGAACTATAAATCCAAATTGATAAAAAAATAGATGAATAAATTAAAAGCTTGATAAGAAACAAGATAGTTATATAGTTTTCCCAAAACAAACAATAACTTTACAGCAGAGAAACATAGAAGACTCTATCTTGATCAAGGAAAGTGAACAATACCAGAAATAAGACAAAATAAAATTGTGTGCCACCTGATAAGATGTAATTAAAAGCCTGATAAGATGTGAATAAAAGCATAATCTGTGATATTCCTGCCAATGATGCCTAAGAATCTAATCATGAGGAAATATCAAACAAAAATTAAGAGAGAAATCTGTAAAACAGCCTGTCATTTTCAAAGGTAGCAACATTATGAAAATCAAAGACAGCCCTCACCAGGTAGCTGTTTGTTAGAGTGACCTCCAGATACACTAAAGTTGCAGGTTCGACCTCAGAGCACATACAAGAATCAACCAAAGAATACGTTAAGTGAAACAACAATCAATGTTTCTCTATTTCTCTCTCTCAATCAATCAATCAATAAAGAGATTCAAAGACAGAGGACTTCTTGAGATTGAAGGATGTTTCCTAAAAACAATAAAATGCATGCATCATTTAGGACTGGGTACTTTTACAAATAACAAATAGTGAAATGTAAAGAGTATAAAGACTAGATCACTGTTAACTTCTTGATTTTGATGGATATATTACAGTTATATAGGAAACTGTCTTGTAAGAGATACACAACAAAGTATTAAGGAGTAATGGGCATGAAGGCAAATTTTTCAAGGACATAAAAGTTGTTTGTACTACAATGCAACTTTCTAAAAGTTTGATATTGTCCCAAAGTAAAAAAAATTATTTTAAAAATAAATTATTATTAATAAAGGAATAAATTTAAGAATGTGTAAAATCTGTGAAAAGATATCTTTCAATTGGTCTTTAGAAGGACGTAAGACAAATGAAATTACATACCATATTTTGAGGCAAAAATATTCAACATCTTAAAGATATTTCTCTGTAAGATATTTTTCTATAAGTTTATTCTCAGTAAAACAATAGACTTTTGGAACTTGGCATTTTGACTCTAAAGTTAAATATAATGAGATAAAAATAAACAATAGCCCAGAAAGTTTTGAAAACATGTTATAAAGGTACAACAATTAAAACATTAAGGTAATGGTACATAAATAGATCTCTAGAATTAAATCAAACTAAATGGCTTCAGTATTACTCTGGTTAAGTAAATTATGGTAAACACATACAATGCAATACCAAGCATTCATTTTTTTTAAGACTCTTTAATTTTTTATTTATTTTTCTTTTTTTTTAGGGACAGAGGAGAAGGGAGGGAATAAAGAGAGGGAGAGAAACATTGATAGGTTGCCTCTTGTACACACCCCAAACCAGGGACCAAACCCACAACCCAGGCATATGCCCTGACCAGGACCCAAACCAGCAACCTTTCACTTTGCAGGACACCGCCCAACCAACTGAGCTACACGGGTCAGGGCCTGTGCATTCATTTTAAAAAGATGGAGCTCTATATGTATATTTTAAAAATCACATCCAAGTTATACTATTAAGTTTTTTTTTAATTTACAACAGTAAGTACAGATGATATCATGTATATAAAAAATGTATACATGTACATATATGCTTATATAAGATATCTTATATAGAATATATAGAATATCTCTGGAAAACCCTAAAAGAAACAGTTTCACAGTGGTTGACCAAAAGGAGAAAATGGGCTATCTGGTGGCCAAAGGTGAAAGTACGTATTTTTTAGCCATTTATACCTGCTGAATTGTATACCTTCTTATATACCTTGTATTGTGTATTTAAAATAATAAAATATTTATTTAACACACATTTATCTAATTAAAATTTTTAAATAAGCTAATAAAATTATCAAAAAGAATGCGAAATTAATTTACCTATCCCAGTGCCAGATTCTTTCTACTAATGAAAGCTGCCTGAATGTTGTAGACTGAGAGTTCTCGGTAAAGTGCCCAAATTTCAGGCAAAGTTTCCTTTTGAAATTTAAACATTTTTTTTAATGTGAAATGCTCTACCTGCAAAAAATAAAAATAAAAGTCTATACCATCAGTCTTCCACTCATAGGAACACCTGTGATCTTTCTGAGTATCTGATAAACTCCCAAAACAGCAGAAAAACAAGACTGATATTCAACCAGAGACAAAGATATGTCCTCAGGACTGGAATTTAAACAAATGTTTGGTGAAAAAATGAGTTAGAAGATAGAATAAAGAAGAGCAAAAATGAAGGAATGTGTATCATTCTTTAACCTTGTTCTCACTGAACAGGAGAAAATGTATCTGCAGGAAGAACGTTCTGATGAGCCGTGGGAGTACTACTGAGGATCAGAGAAGCCCCGCAGCCCAGCAAGTGAACAACACCCTGTACAGATTATCCCTCAACACTACGGAGACTTCTCCGTCACCAAGCAATATGTGATTCCTCTCATGCTTTTCCATGGACCAAGACATTCTAGAAAGAGCCCTGAAGAGCACATATCCTTTGGACTCAAGTTCTGGTTCTTTATGTGAATTTGATTAGGGAGTAACGCTGAGGACGTTAAGTCCTGCGATGCCTAACATATTCTGGATCAAGTGGAAAAGTTTGGATATATGAACCTGTGATGCTGAAAATGAAAAAAGGACTATGTAGTCCCCTAAAAGTGCTGTCACTCATGCACATGTGCAGAAGCACAGCCTAAAAGGTCCTATCTGTCTAGCCAACTGTCTTTACTTTAACATTTCCCTCTAACTTAAAGTTTTCCCAGTCCCTCTTTAATAAGTAAATCAACATCTAAAATACCTCGTCTGTATGGCTATCAAGTATATTTTCAAATATTTAATTTAATCTACTACACTTGAATGTTAAAACACTAAATTTCAAGCACAAGTATGGGAAAACTTACTGAGGATTACACATTTAAACTACTACTGTATGTTTTTTTCAATTTTGTTTCTAAGTCTTACTATAACTAGATATTTTCCAAATTTAACAGAAAGAAGATATCATCTGTATATTCCCCAATTCATCCAAAACCCTTTCCATCTCTTCAACTCATGCCATACAGCTGGGTTTAATAAGGAATGTTAGAACTGTCCAAATTGTCAAGCGACAGGCAACCATAAGTGAACATTCATTATCAACATGCTTGAGCAAAGCAGGAAGAAATGAAATCCTATTTTGGCAAAAAAAAAAAAAAGAAGAAGAAGAAGAAGAAGAAGAGGAAGAAGAAGAAGAAGAAGAAGGAGAAGAAGGAGAAGAAGAAAAGAAAAACAAGGAAATTAGTCTAGGAGCAAAAACATGGATCACCATGCAGTACAAGATTATAAATCATAAATGTGAAATGTATGGCCCCACCTGGACAGAGGTCTCCAAAACTAGAAACCTGGGCTCTGCCCACTATTTTAATAAAGAAAGGTGTTATTTTACCTATTTGCAAATACATGTTAATACATAGGAAATTTGTTTTTTTCAAACCGAGCCTTTCTAAATATAAATGCGATAATGTTCATTCTCAAAAAAAATTTTAATAAAGGAAAATTAAAATCATTAGTAATCCCACCAAGTTATTTGCAGTGTATATTTTCTAAACATAGCCACATTTATAAACACATTAAAACACAACTGAAATCACACAATGTATGCAATTTTTGTATAGTGCTTTTTTCATTAAATACAGTTTTGAACTTATCTAGTTTTTAAACATTCTTCCAAGTTCTGAATCTCACCACATAGTAATCAGTTAAAATAGACACTTGGGTTATTTTTAATATTTAGCTAGCAAAATAGTTTACCAGACATCAATATTTCATGCTGGAACCAAATAGCACCAAGTCTTCTGGTAAGTGAACACTTGAGAACCACAGATCTAGGGATCAGCTCTAGTGATCCACTGAACTGTGACACCCTTACTTACCCAGCCAGACTCCTTAATTTACACATTCATAAATACTTACCTGTTTGCCTTGATCCTCTTGTTTTCATTTTAGGAATTTTGTTTGGTTTGTAACAAACTGAGAAAACAAAACTCATGAAAGGCCAGCCTTAAATTTCACTGGCCACATATCGGTAATGAGTAGGGTGAAAGCAGACTGACTATTAGTGGCCCTAAGAAACCTGGAAGACCTAAGGGAGAGTCAGGTTTAGATTTTTCTCACCCTGACCTTAACCAACCCTCCTCTGAGATCAGGCAGAACAAAGTCTTTCTTTTAATGGGGAAGGTGGTGGTATTTAAAGGTATACTTGCATTTTCCATCAGAAAAGACTGAGAAACAGCAATTGTTTTTCAAAGAAGGAGGAGGGGCAAATAGAAATAAAGTATTTTCCTTCCACTGCCTTAAGAGCTATGCTGTTCAAATGGCAGTCTGCAGTCCTACCCTGTATTTTTACATGTAATACAGAACAAAACAGAAAATACCAGAGTATGGTACAGCTGGTAAAGTATTGTTTTGTGAAATTGTTATTTCAGTTGTACATATGTACATGTGTGTTGGGTCAGAATGGGTTAAATATATTTCCTACTGTGTGCTCTGATTTTAATGTCCTTAATTTTTTCATCTATGTAAAAATGTTAATTTGTACAACAAATGCTTTTTGAGCAGCAATAGTATAGCGCTGGTAAGACAGTGGTATGCTGGTGTGATATAAATGAATAAATATAGTACTTGATCCCTACCCTTGTAGAAGTCTTACATTTAGGAACAAACAATCGAATAATCACATAAATATAAGATTATAAACTGTTAAGTGTTATGGAAGGAAAAGTTTAGGGAAGTTGATTTAAATTGAGGAAGAGGTGGGGTGACAAGTCAGGATTCTCAGAGGGAGTACATTCAAGCAGAGACCAGAAAGATATACAGAAAGGAAGAAAGTGGGGGGGAAAGTCTGCCTGGCAGCAAACTGCACTTTCAGCAAAGGCCTCTACAGTTTGAAGGAAAGAAAAGCCACTGAGGCAGAGAGGAAAAGAAGACCATCTAGAAAAGGCTTGGGGGACATGGTACAGGGGAACGATGGGGCGGGGGGAGCGGTCAGGAGGGCGGGGATGGTAATGGGAAATGTCCTCAAAACAATGTGAAGGATCTGATTTGCATTTTAAAAGCTCACTGAGTGGAGCACAGATAGGAAGGAAGCTGAAGTAAATACTGAGGTGTTGCAAGGTGGGCACTAACAGACTTGATCTGATACATACTTAGGAAGCAGAAGTGACAAAATTTGGTGATAGTTTGGATATGAGGACTGAGGAACTATGAGGTGTCTGGGATAACTCCCGGTTTCCCCTGTGGGCAATGAAATGGGATGAGTTGCATGAGAAACCTCAGAGAAACAGTGCTGAGAGGAAAGATGGACTTCAGCTTATTGCAGTTAAAATGTATAGATGCCAAATTATTAACTGGAACTGGATGAGTTATAGAAAAAGGAAGTCATCTCCAAAAGGGTCTAATGACACATTATTCTGTTCCTTAAATATTTGCCCACAGTAAAGTATAATACAAACCAAGAAGAATCTAGAATAAACTTTAAAGATTCTATAGAACAGCAGTTCATAAATGCCAAAGTAGCTGAAGCCACTGTGTTATCTGAAAATATGGAGCAATGGTATAACTAAACATTAACTCTCAATATAATCCTCTTTCATGAAATGATAGGGAATCACTTGTTTACTATGTTTACTGCAGTATGCTTTATTGCTGAAATGTACCCACTACTAGGCAGAATAAAAGACTCAGCAAAAATAAGACAAATAGTGCATATAATAAACAATTGTGCAAGGAAAAACCTTGTAGTACTATAAAGCATACAAATATACTAGTAAGGAAGTTTCTCAGGGTGAAAAAGGGAAATGAGTTAATTAGCAAATACTTAGTTCTCAAACTTTAATAGCATCAGATGCTAGATTCTGTTCCTTAAGAATCAGCTCAATTTCAATACCAGAAATTCCATCCCTAGGCAACCAATGGTAAGTAACCTCACCATTTTCTACAAGTCGCTAGAGATGAGAAAGAATCATAATATAATAAAAGCTTTACAATAAATGAAGGAGAAGAACAGAAACAGTCATAGATACAGATAACATTTTGATGGTTGCCAGATGGGAGGGGGACTGGAGGAATGAGAGAAAAAACTGAAAAGGTTACGTACAAATTGGTTGCTACAAAATAGTCATGGGGATGTAAAAGTACAGCACAGGAAATATAGTCAATAATAGTCTAATAACTATGTGTGGTATCAGATAGTTTGTGAGATTTATCAGGATGATCACTTATTAAGTTATGTAATATCCAATCACTGGGGTATACACTTGAAACTAATATAATAATGAATGTGTATGTCAGTTACAATTGAAAATAAAAAATGATTTTTTTAAAAAGAGCTTTACACTGAAGCTACAGTAAAAATCTCATCCAGATTATTAAAACAAAACAGGTTAGAAAAAATTACAAAAATGAAAATGGCAATTACTGATGATTTTTCTTTTTCCTCTAAATTCTCCTGTTTCCAGATTTTCTAACAAACATGAATTTTTATTGTTTTTTGTCTGTTCATGAAGGTAATACTGACAGACAAGACAAAATTCAGACAATGCACATGTAAACAAAAGAGACAAATTGTCCATAATTTCATCACCCAGAAGTAACTAACCACTTTCAATATTTTGTGTGCACTTTTTTCTGTGCCTACATGGGAGGTGGAGAGCAAATAGTGATATACAACTAATGATGTAATTACTTAAGGCTATGAAGGAGATTACAGAATGCTGCTATTGCAAGTATACAGAACTAAAGAAAGATTAACTGGAGGAAGTGACAACGGAGGGGAGCTATCTGAAGGATGAGATGAGATTACCCATATAAATACAGGTAGGGGGTAGCAGTCTAAGAAAAGGGAACAATAATGTAAGCACAGTAACATGTCCCACTCAACCAAGGAACTGGAGAAAAAAGATGAGTTTATTGGAAAGCAAAGAATTGGCTGGCCATACTGATAGAGCTGGGAGTTAGGACTTGATCCTCAGAGAAAGAATGGCAGGCCATGAAGGAGAAGCACAGTTGATAGGCTCCTCACAGGACTGTTCCCGATGCTTAGGTGGGCCTAATCCTTTCCCCTGCAAGTGCAGATTTAGATTGTCAACATCTTCTCTGAAAGGGCAAGGAGAAGGGGAATCTTTGGGGGCTTAGGGTAAGTAAAAAGACAACGATCCAGTATTTTAAATGTATATGTTAGTCTCCACAAAACCTTCCAGATTGGTAAAGATTAAGATACAGTGACTTTAACTATGTAACAACTCCCAAGAAGTTCATATTAGAAATGATGGTGGTGTCCTGGCCAGTGTGGCTCAGTTGGTTTGAGTGTCGTCCCATACAACAAAAGACTGGGATTCAATTCCCAGTCAGGGCACATGCCTAAGCTACAGGTTTGAACCCCAGCTGGGGAGTGTGTGGGAGGCAACCAGTTGATGTTGTTCTCTCACACTGGATCACATTGATGTTTCTCTTTCTTGTCTCTCTCTCTCTCTCTCTCTCCCCCCCTCTCTCTCCCTCCCCCCCCCAACCTCCTTCCTCTGTCTCTAAAATCAATAAACGTATTTTTTTCTCCTTCCACCCACCTTCCATACTTTTTAATTTTTTTAAATAAATGAGGTTGGTAAGAAGAGCATTAGATAGTCCTATTTCATAGAAGAAAATAAATTTTAAAAGACTTTAAGTCCTGCATTAGACTCTATGAGTTCCATTACAGTATGGAATATATCTGCTTTACCACCATGTCTCTAATTAAACATAATAAATAATATAAAGGGAATAATCATTATCTGTATAAAAACTACAAATAGAAAGAGATGATCTTAATGACATCTAGACAAGTAAAATACACTACCTGCAAAACAAAGCCCCATACAAAGATTTCTGCCCTCGAGACAAGTGAACTTGGTAGTGGGGCAGGAAAGGGTCAGTTGGCCACTCAAAGACCTAGAGAGAGTATCCCTCAAGACTAACTATTCCCTCCTTGCTCATTCATTCCAGAGGGAGGGAACGTTTAACCCAAAAATTCCACCACTAAGTATACAAGGTCTGTCCGGAAAAAGTCCAGCCGTTTTAATGTAACAAGAACTGTTTGCATTATATCAGTGTAACCCAGAAGCCAAGGAAAGTGGACTGGAATGCATATGCATAAACAATGACAACTTCACCATACTAGTCAGTGAGGGCAGTAGATGCCATTGAGTAGAGTGTGTGTACTGTGTGACCATGGCACTCAAAATGACAATGCAAATAGAACAATGAATCTGCATCAAATTTTGTGTTAAGATTAAACGTTCCTCTGCAGAAACTATTCAAATGATTCAAAAGGCCACAGCTATGGGCAACTAACTGGTGACTGGTAGCTTTATTAAGACAACACATCAGCTCAAGCACCACATCTCCTGCAGAGTTTTTTGGCCAAACATCAAATCATCCAGACGATTCAGTTCCCCTACAGGCCAGATTTGGCACTTTGTGACTTCTGGCTCTTCCCTAAAGTCATCTTTGAAAGGGAAGAGATTTTAGACCACCACTGGGAAGCTGATAGCGACTGAAAGAACTGTGTGAGATCCCAACATGCCTACCTTGAAGGGGATTGAGGCATCATTGTCCTAAGTACAAAGTTTCTTGTATCTTGTATCTTCTCCAATGCCTCTACTTTTCATATTACATGGCTGAATACCTTCTGGACAGACCTTGTATATACTCAAGAGTAAAGAAAACATACGCCCACATAAAAACTAGTTCATGAATGTTCATAGCAGCAATATTCATAACAGTCAAAAAGTATAAACAACCTAAATGGACATCAACTGATGAATAAACAAAATATGATATAGTCATAGAATGGAATATTATTCAGCCATAAAAATGAAATACTATGTGACAACAGAGATGAACCTTGACAACATTATGTTAAGTGAAAGAAACCAGTCACAAAAGACCACATATTATGTGATTCCATGTATATGCAATGTCCAGAATTAGAAAATCAATTAGAGAAAGCAGATTAGCAGTTGCCTAAGACTAGAGGGGAAGAGAGTTGAAAAGAAATGACAAAATTGCTAATGGGAACAGGGTTTCTTTTCAAAGTGATAACAATATTCTAAAATTGATTGTGATGAGGGTTGCAAATACCACTGAATTGTACACTTCAAATAGGTGGACTGTATGGCATGTGAATTGTTTCTTACTAAAGCTATTATTTAAAAAGAGGATATTTTGAGTACCTCCAGCACTATGGTAAATTGCTGGAAATACAATAAAGGAAAAAAAACACACAGAACCTGTTTTCAGGTTCTAATACTTAATGTAGTAAGAGCAAAGAACCAATCAAGAGGCAATTACAAAACAATTAAAAAAGGAGAAAGCCTGTACCCTAACCTAACCTAGCCCTGGGTGATTCAGAAGATGTCCAGAAGAAAACTCATAGAGCATACTTTCATCCTTAAATGGAAATGTAAATCGTAAAAAACTTTTTAAAAAATTAGGTACCTGCCCTGGCTGGTGGGGCTCAGTAGATTAAGCACCAGCCAGCAACCTGAAAGGTTGCTGGTTCCATTCCCAGTCAGGGCACATGCCTGGGTTGCAGCCCAAGTCCCAGGTAGGGGGCAAGGGGCATCTGAGAGGCAACCTATGGATGTTTCTCTCACATATCCCTCTCTCGCTGCCTTCCTCTCTCTCTAAAGATAAATAAAATCTTTAAAAAAAGGTTAAGTACTAGTTCAGCTTATTAAAATCTTCATTTTCATATAATGGAAATGGAAATGCTTTAAAAGCATTTGTGCATGTGCAATGTTCGAAACTGTATTTTAAACTTTAGAAAAGCAACCAATTAAAGTCTGTTAATGTGAAACAAATCTCCAAATTGCATTGTTATTACCAAGTTCATGGGGGGGGGGGCTGTAAAGGTTATGTACAAACTTTCCATAGCACCTTAAATTGGGAAAAAGAGGGCCTAAAAACCCTGAACTCCCCTGTAATACATTCCAAAGCAAACCGTGGAGGAGCCCTAACTTCATATAGCTCACTTGGTTAGAGCGTCATCCCTATATGCCAAGATTTCTGGTTCCATCCCTATATGCCAAGATTTCTGGTTCCATCCCAGGTGAGGGCACATTCAAGAATTAACCAATGAATGCACAAATATGTGGAACAAGGAATCCATGTTTTTTTTTTCCCTCTGCCTCTCTCTCCCCACCTCCCCTCCTCCTCCCCAACCTTCCCCTCCCCCTCTCCCTCCCTCCCTCCCTCCCTCCTGCCCTCCTTCTTTCTAAATCAATAAAGTAAAACACAGTGGGGGATGGGGGTGGGAGGAATCAGATAAGGTAGGAGAACAAGAGTAATGATCTTAAAGGAGAACCGAGTGCTACAAAATAAAAACGGCCCTTTAAGAATTAAAGCCACTAGATGGGGAGCGGTGGAAGTATTAGAAAAAAGAACTCAAGGACAAGGGCAGCAGTGTGGTGACTGCAGGGGGAGGAGGGTATAATGGGGTTAAATGGTAATGGAAAAAAATACAATTAAAAAAATTTTTAAGAATTATTTTTTAAAAAAAGAAAGCCACTAATTTCCAAGCACGACACTTCCAAATTAGATTAGTAACCATTGCCATAGAAACAGCGAAGTCGAGTTTCCCGAAGTTAAAAATAAAAAATACTGTAAATTTAAGTGAATGAAATAGGGCGAAGTTTGGTCTGAAACTAGGTGGACAGAGCCTACCAGAAACTTTCACCGAGATAAGGGTGGACCACCTGCAATTTCCAACCTGCATTTCCGAAGCAGTGCTTCAAAAATCACCCCACGTGGTAATTTACCAAGTGCTAAAAAAAAAAGTTTGCCCTCCCTTCTCCCGGGGGAGGAACCAGACAAAACCCCTCCCAGGCATCGCCCACAAGCAAAGCCAGCCCGTGCAGACGTGCACTGTGCAGCTTACGGGGAGACTGCCTCCGAGTTCACCCGGAAAGCATCCGATTCGAGCCCCGCAGGTTTCATTGGCTGAGCCCCTAGGAAAAACCCAAGCTCGAGCCCAGAGCCCCAGCCTGCCTGGCCTGACTCCCTCTCTCCACATCCGCACCCCAGCCACCTCCCATGCCCGGCATTCCACGCGACCCCATCCAACTATTTATTATGCTCCTACTGTCTACACCGCATCGTGGTTTCAGGCACTGTAGAAATGGCCCCATGACGAATAAACCAAAAGGACAAACACGAAGGCTGCCTGCGACTGGGTGTTCTGAAGAGAAGCCCCTACCCTCACCCTGCGGTGGTAACAGTCCCGGTAAAGACACAGTCCCGAGGGACGCAGCAGGCCCTGCTTCCCCGAGTTCGCCGCAGACTCAGCTGGAGGGGGAAAGGAAAAGTCTCGGCATCTGAGGACCACCCACGCGCTCCTCTGCCCCAGGGGGCACGACCCTGACTCCGGCCCCCGAGAGAACGACAAGTGCGGCACCGAACCCCCGTGAGGACGGAGCAGGCTGTCGCTGGCTTCCGTCTCTCTCCCCTGAGACCATGGCCAGCCGTTCTCTCCCCAGCCTGACAGTCACGGCAGCCGCGGACAGCCTCAGGTCAGGCGTCTCCACTCTCCCGGACGCCGGCAACCCCTGCTGCCCCGCGCGGAGTGGGGCAGTGCCGAGAAGACCGCCCGGGCCCTCCCCCGACCACCCCTCCACCCGGGACCCCGGAAAAGCGGTTACCTGGCGCGAGGGTGGGACGAGGACCCGGCCCTGAGAAGGAGAAGAAGAAGGAAGACAGTGGCCCACGGATCACAGAGATTTAAGAAATTTGGGAGACTTGTTCCGCACTGGCTGACAGCTGCTCGCTGCGCACGCGCACCCGGCTCCAGACGCCGATCCCTCCGCCGCTCCTCACCCTCCCGTGGAGGGGATGGAAGGCAGCGGAGAAGACGCGTGCACTGAGCTCCCCGGCTTCCCTCTGCGCGAGGTCGCGCGCGCCATCACGTGACCGCTGGGCCCCGCACTTAGTGGGTCACGTGAACTTCTAAACAGCTTAAAGGTGCCTAGCACCTTCTTACTTTGGGTTTAATCTTCTGAGGTGTTTTTAGCCTAGGTTCGCTATCGCGTATCTTGTTCTCATGTACACTTTTTCCCAGAAGGGAGGACACTTGAGCAGAGGGAGGAACAGGTGCACAGAACCTTGCCGGGAAGTACCGATCGTGTTCCCGCAGGGTTGGACATGATGAAGTCCACGAGCCACACGTCCTCCTGGGCGCAGAAGAGGGCTTAGGGCGCTCTCTGGCGCGCGGACGTCAAAGTAGCGTTGCCATGGGAGGGGCCTCGGAAAGCCCAGTCGATTTTGTCGTGGTTGTCTGGGCTCGCTCCTGGGCAGGAATGACAGCGACTTACGGCCAGGGCTTTGAGGCTCTTAACAACAATGGGAGATCCCCAGTGGTTGAAGGGTGTCCACATGCTAAGCTTTTAACAAGTAACTCAAGCAAGAGACCGTGTTATTGGCCTAGTGGAGTGAAACCTCCGTATTTCAGGCACCTATGGGAAGTACGTCCAGCCATGTGCACTTGAGCTGGGGGCACCTCAGGGTGGCCCCAATAGGAATCCCGGCGGAAGGGTCTCCAAAAAGCTAGGAATGACAGCAATTTGACCTAATTGTAGTAACAGGAAGCGCAGGTGCCTCCGGAAACCTAAAAATATACTTAAATTAGCTTGCCACAACTTGTTGCTGTAACCCCGCCTTCCAAGGTGTCAGAAGGAACCACACAGACCTTAAGCATTTGTACTGCCAAAGACAGATGGCTGAGCACCAGATGTTTCACCAAGCTGAACATTTTCTTTTTTTTTTTTTAACTTCGACAGGCAGAGTTTCCAGCTGGGTCTCTTGTGGCGTTTCCCCTAACGTCTTCTCAGCTAAGAAAGACTAAGTCGTTACACTACTGAACACACGGGCTGTCTAATATGCTGGGTTTTTCTATTACAATCCACTGATTTCTGCTTTTTAAAATATTTCAAATCCATTTACCACGCCCTCGAAGACATTTCTCGCTCGAAGGAACATTTCCAAAACAAATGAAATGGGTTTAAGACTAATGGGATTACTGGACCACTGCATTTCTTTAGTTATTAAACTATAAAAAAGGATTAAGCTGTACTACCCACGTACAGCTTGAAATTTGCCTAACATATACATTAAACTGGGAATTTTCCAAACGTGTATACTATAAGGATCCCAACCCTCCTTACAAGTCAATTGGATATGCTAAAAACAATAAACGTGTTAATGTTTATTTAGGACTTACTGTGAGCTTGACGTTGTTTTAAGAGCTTCACATATATCAATTAAATTAATCCTTTTACTCATTCAGTGAATAGGTATTATCTCCTTGTTACAGACCTGAAAACTGAGGTATAGAGATTAAGAAATATGTCAGCTACTAAAACCAAGGTCCTTGGTACACCAGAATAAGAAGTCTGGAAACCCGAATTCCAGTACCTCCACAATTTGCACATGCATGATGATGCACATTTGTCGAACACAATAGATCAAGTCTCAGGGGTTTTTTCCTTTATATTGAATTTATTGGGGTGACAATGATTAACAATATTATACAGGCTTCAGGTGCTCAATTCTACAACACATCATCTGTACACTGTACTGTTCACTACCCCATCAGTTTATTTTATTTTATTTATTGATTTAAAGAGAGAGAGGAAGGGGGAGAGATAGAGAAGTATCAATGTTTTTCCACTTATTTATACATTTATTGTTTGCTTCTTGTATGTACACAGACAAGAGATCAAACCAACAACCTTGGCATTCTGGATGACGCTCTAAGCAATTGAGCTACTCAGCCACAGCCAAACCTAAAAAATAAGACAGACATACCAGCCTTGCTGACTTTTCCAAGCATTTTCGAACATCGAAGATCACGTAAAATGTCAAAACTCTTCAAAAGCTATAAAGCATTGTGTGAATTTATGAAGCACTTCACAGTTTTAGAAATTGAAGTGAGCCCACCCGAAGAATCAGCTGGACTCATGGTACAATTAACAGTGCTGTGTCCCTAATATATCAAAATACCTCTATATTGTGGATTACAATGAAAATTAACATTTTAGCCATATAGCTAGTTAACTTATTTATTTCCAATTAAAAACTCCAATTGCAATAAGGTGAAGGCTGTATAATGGATACATAGATTCCCCTTAAATCTTATATGTTATGAGAACTATTGTTTCGATCACCTCAGAGACAATAATTGTAAATTTCTTAAAATATGTATAATGCAGTAAGTTGATACTCTATCAAATAATATGGTCTAATTTTTAATATATTGAAGTCCATTTGACTTTTGCAAATATAAAGAAATAATAGTAATAATGATTAATATTTGTATTTATTCTTATCACATATGTATGTTATTTATACAAATACAAACAAACCAATAACTAGATATTCAGATAATGTTTTAAAGGGGCACAGTGGATATGATAGTTAATATTAATAAAATTTTAAACTTTTGTGTCTGTTCTCTGTGTCCTATGTTCTGAAGTTCAGGTCAATTTCGCTCTCACCTGGATTACTGTAATATTCACCTATTTTAACCAATGATACATCTGATAAAGGTTTAATCTCCAAAATATACAAAGAACTAATACAACTCAACTCCAGGAAGACAAATGATCCAATTCAAAATGGGCAAAGGACCTGAATAGACGCTTCTCCAGAGAGGACAAACAGATGACCCATAGACATATGAAAAAATGCTCAACATCACTAATCATCAAAGATGCAAATTAAAACCACAATGAGGTATCACGTCACACCTGTCAGAATGGCTACTATTAATAAATCAACAAACAAGTGTTGGTGAGGAAGTGGAGAAAAGGGAACCCTTGTGCACTGTTGGTGGGAATGCAGTCTTGTGCAGCCACTGTGGAAAACAATATGGAGTATTCTCAAAAAAATTAAAAATAGTTTTTATATCCCAGTGTTTCCACTTCTAGGGATATAGCCTAAGAATCCTGAAACACTAATACAAAAAAATATATGCACTCCTGTATTCATAGCAGCACTATTTACAACAGCCAAGAGCTGCAAGGAGATTAAGTGCACATCAGTAGATGAGTGCATAAAAAAGCTATAGTATGTTTATACAATGGAATACTATGCAGCAGTAAAAAAGAAGAAATCCTTATCTTTTACAACAGGGTGATGGACCTGGAGATTACTACACTAAGTGAAATAAACCAGTCAATGAAGGACAAACACCACATGATCTCACTTACATGTGTAATCTAAGGAACACAATAAACTAATGAACAAAATAGAAACAGAAACATAGATTCATGGAACAGACTGACAGCTGCCAGAGAGGAGCGGGGAATACTGGATGAAAGATGGCAAAGGTATTAACCAAAGAACATTTATGCATGACCCATGGACATGAACAACAAAATGGGAATTGGCAGGGGAAGGAGAGAGAATGGGGCTGCCTGGAGGTGTGGGAAAAGGGGGGGAAAGCAGGAAAAACTGTAATAGCATAAACAAATTTTTTTTAATTCACCTAATGCTTTCCCTACCTCCAATGCATTCTTTACTTACCTCTCCCCCTCCAACTTATCTTCAGTACTAAGAGGCAAAATTGTCCCCCTAACGTAAAAATCAGATCGCAATTCCAACCAATTGAAACACTTTATTAATTCCCCATCATTATCAAAATTTTCAGTCTTTTCTACTAAAGGAGTCACAATATCCAAAAAGAGTATGGAGTTCGCAGGTATGGGAATAGACTTTGAAGTCACTCAAGCCTCCTGTGTAAGCTAAATATTCATTCAGTCCATTTAGATACCAGTGTATCTGTTTGTTTTAATATGGGAATAATACCTAAAATTACATACTAATTAGATTATTTAATGTTTGAATATTTGAATAAAATTTAAGCTTTGGAGAGATATGTCATATTCTTCCCAGGGCCTCTATTTCTCCCTGGGCCATTAAACTTGTACATGTGTACATGTAGGAGGGTAGGGTACTGGAGGAACTGATGAGGTAGTTTTTCACACCAAGAAAAATGTTGGAAATGATTTATAACATCCAAATAATAACATAAAAAAACTAAATATGCATTCTTTTAACAAATAAAAATAAAACCACAAACATAGGCTGAAGTTACAAACTTTTGAATACTTACAATTCTAATCAATCTGCTTTTATTAGTTATTATTGTCAATTATTATTATAATTTGTATTGTTTTTTGAAAGGTATTGGATAGTGATACAGCCATGAATAGGAGAGATGTGATCTTGCCCTCATGGAGCATACGGTCAAGCCACAATGAGATACTCATGCATACCCACAAAAAGGCTAAGAATAAAAACACTGACAGAAGCAAGTGATGGTGATGATGTGGAGAAACATAAACATCAATAGAAATACATATACATATGCACAAAAAACATGTAGAGGAAGGTTTACAGCAGCATTACTTGTGAAATCCCAAACTGGAAACAACCCTAATATCCATCAACAGTAGAATGGAGATAGAAATGCTCATCTATTCATACAATAAAAACTATAAGTGAATTACTGCTACCCAAACACAATGGCTAAATCTTGCAAACACACTGTTAAGTGAAAGAAGCCAGACTTGCAAAAAAATATATTCAGAGTGATTAGTGATTCCATTTATATAACAGTTAAAAATAGAACTATTCCATGGTGTTAGAAGTCACAAAAAATAGTTGCCTCTAAGGAGGAGAAAGAGGGTAGAGTGATTGGAAGGGAAGAACAGGTATGCTGGTTATGCTCTATTTTTTTTTTTACCTGGGTGGTGATAATTGTGAAAATTCATCAAGCTGTATCCTTATTACTTGTGCACTTTTCACTTAGATGTGACACTTAAATTACAAAGCCTTTCAAACATTTACCAGGTTAATTTTTGTATACTTTTACATCAACTTTCTTACCCACCTTTGACAAATGAAGCACCCAGGTTAATTTGACTTGATAAAATAAAGGGTAAAACTTCTGAACTGTCCCCTTACTTTTCCATTAAAAATTTTGGTGTATTTAAAAAGAGAGAAATTTGAAGGCAAAATCAAGTAGATGGGAAATAGAGCTCCTTTTAGTTCTATTGACACCCTTAGAATTTCAGTAACTGAAAGTGTTTTCTCTTTTTAACTCTTTGTTTCCTTTACTTGATTTGTTTTTTAAGCCAGTGTTGTCAGTAACTCAGAGTAAAATGCAATACTCCACTGCAATCATTTTGTAAACATAAGTAATTTTTTAGCTTTCCCAACCATATTATATACATTTTGATGTTTAAAATCCTTTTTAGTTTCAGGCAAAGACAATATTAAAATATTTAAAGTAAAAAGCGGATGATTTTAAAAATATTTTCTCACCTAAGTTTTCTGAAATCATTTCAAGTTAGTAAGGAAAACAGCAGGTTCTTTTATGACAGCATATGATAATGCCATCCATGTGTTAACCAACTGCTGTAACCTGTTATAAGCCAGGGGGCTTATAGGAAAGAGGTGTATTGGCTTACATTATAGACCCAGGAAAAAATCATCTGAGAGTAATAAGTCTATCTTATCACATATCTGACCATAAATGCCATATAATTTCCAGTGTATTGAAGTGTGTGTCATTTAAACCTACCTATAGAGAAAAGATCTGTTAATTTACTCATTCAACTTTCATTGAAATATGCTAGGATATAGGGCTCTGGTATGAATTATAGAAAGAAAACGGTCTATTTGGTAGAGAAATTACTGTGACCTCGTCCCAATCAGAATCAAAACAAATTCTACTGTTATTTTGAGGTATTTGTACACTATATCTGTGGTTTTTTCCCTAAGTTAATTCTTATTTTCCAAAAAAATTGCTTTGGTGTCTTAAACAAATTCATCTTAAATGAAAGACAAAGAGGCTGCTTTTATTTATATGTTTATGTCTTTTAGGTATTTACTACCACTTTGGAAAACTGATATACATTGTCTGCTAAAGTTGAACATATGAATATCCTGTGACTCAGCAATTTCTCTCCTAGATATATATTCAACAGAAATGCATGGATATATGCATCAAAATGCATATTAAGAATAGCATTACTTGTAATAAACATTTCTAAAGATAAAAGGTGGAAGTCAGTGTTTATAGATATAATAATCATGAAACAAAGCCATTATTTTAGATGTGTTTTCTCTCAGGCCTGAGGTAGAGTTCTTCCATGAGTAAAGTGTGGAAGGAAAGTTTTACATCCATAAAATGGTAAGGTGGTCCAAACTGACCGGGGAAAGGTAGAAGTACTGCTGGTGGTGAACTTCGTGGTGGGCAGTGCTAAACAGGATTGGGATTTGTACCACCGTGAAATAAGCCTTTTACTGTGGTAAAGGGTAGGAATTGAGGTGGGTAAGTATGCATCAGGGTTCCAGCATAAGCACATCTCTTCCACTAATGGTCAGAGTACCCGTAATCTCACAAACCATCCTTCATTATTTAGGCGTACTATACTTATCTACCTTCAGACATGAATTTAAAAAATCCCTTACACTGAGAGAATCATTAGATATTGTATTGTTATTTTTATGAAGTTTCTGATGATGATGGTAAACAAAGCACTTGGCATCTTAGAAATGAAATTGAGGTAATGGGAAAAAATACAATTAAAAAATTAAATAAATAAAGCCAGTTTAAAAAAAAGAAATTAAATCGGTGGATTAGTTGGAAAGAGACCTTCTTGAAGTTGTTTTAATAACTCCTGGTTTTCAGAGTATTACCAACTTTTTTTCTTTATTTGTTCCTCTATTAATTTCTGTCTCAGAAAGTTGGCTTGCCTCCTCTCTCTAGCAATTGCCCTTTCATATCACAAAGAATGATCCAATTACCATGGGCATTCTTGTGCAGAACAAAATGTTGCATTATATTTTTATATTCTATAGATTACCTCTATTTCATTAAGTTCACTAATTTTAATATTCCCCTTCCGTTGGTGACTGCTCCTAATCTTTTTTCCTGCTCAAATTCTTCCAGTAAAGTATTCTGTTAATCAGTGAGTTTAATTTTCAACTTGAAACTTTATAGTACACTTTCTAGGAGTCTTGCAGTGACTGCAATGAACACATATCTTGTTTCACCTTCCTTGGGTTCTCTTCCAATCATGCATAGTCACCACTTCATCACTCAGCTAAAAGTTTTAAATGCTTTTTCTGCTTGAACGAATGTTAATATAGCTTGGGCCTGTGTCATATCCATTTCATTTCCTGTTGTGATAAGTTTCACAATATGGCCACAAATTCCTCCCATGATCTTGTGCAGTATGACTTTGTGCTTCTTCCCATCAAGAGGTTCTCTTATTCCCCAACTTTTGACCCTTGATTGATTTTTTAAAAGATTTTACTTACTTATTTTTAGAAAGAGGGGAAGAGAGGGAGAAAGAGAGGGAAAGAAACATTGATATGAGAGAGAAACCAAACCTGAACCCCAAACGCAGGCACGTGCCCTGATAGGGAATTGAATCAGAAACCTTTTGCCCTGCTGGATGAGTCCAACCAACAGAGCCAAACCAGTCAGGGCTGGACTGATCTTATGACTTGCTTTTATCAGTAGAATGTGGCAGAAGAGATGCTATGTGATTCCAAAGCCAGATCTTAAGAGACACCACAGCTTCTGCTTTCATCCTCTTATGATACTACTCTGAGAATAGGAAGTCCCATACAAAAGAACGAAGACTTCCAATGGACAGCCAGCACCAACTGCCAGACAGGTGAGTGGGGCCACCTTGACATTCCAGGCCAACCATCTTACAGATGAATGCAGCTGCTATTGTGAGCCCAGGCAAAACCAGCGGATAAAGTGTCACCCAGCCCAGATAATCATGAAAGGAAGAAAGCAATCACTACCACTGTAAGCCACTAAATTTTGAGGCTGTTTAGTACACAGCAATAGATAACTGATAGAACTGTCTTCTTTCACTTTCTCATCTTGGCGATCAATCACCTGGCTCTCCCTTGCCTAATTCAAAAAATACAATTTCTTTCCTATTAGTTTTTCCCTTAGTTTAAGAGTTGATCTGCAAAAGACAATTATTCAAAATTTTAGAATCATCACTTTTATAATCAAGAGCTTCTTTCCTCTCTTTTAGAGACCGCTGATGCACTGTCACCTGTTCCTGAGCTTGATGTTTTGCGCATTCCTACTTCCTCTTCTGTCGCAAGAACCCCACACTTAACTGTCTCTTCAAGTAGTTTCGTTTTAAGAGCTGTCTTATCTCTAAAAGGCTTAGGAAATTATTATGCATTTTTTGTATAAACTTAAAACATTTCTGCAGATTTCTTTACATTTTCTTCTTAGTTTACACCAAAACAAGTATTTTTTTTTTCCACTTCACCAAAGAGGTGTTTTCCGATTTTAATGGCTGTTCTCTTCAAGCAAATTTTTAGCTTGTGAAATATCTATTGATATTCTGACAACTTTTCAGGAATTCAGGTGTTTTTTTCCTTTAAATTGAAGCTTATCCTTCTCAACAATTGATATTTAGTTACTTGGTATGACCAGTTCTTTTTTCTGCAACTCTAGACTTTCGATTCTCTCCAGACTGCAGGGCAAATGCAAGCGAGGAGTGATAAGGACAGCATTCCAGAGCATGTCTTGTACATTCCACAGGTTACTATCTAGATTGCACCAGCAGCCTAGACCCTGATCTAGGTTCCACAGAGCTCCCATCAAAATTGTTCAAGGAAGTGAAATGCCCTGTATCTAAACTGTGGTGATTTTTTGTTTGTTTGTTTGTTTTGGAGCAGTGGTTCTCAAAGTTTTTTACAGGAATCAGCAAGGTTAAAACAATTTTTAAAATAACACTATTTGCCCTTTTCTCTGTCATGTCATTCACTCTCACTCATAGTGCAGTTTCATAAGGAAACAAGTAGGATTGATTTCACCATTGCTCTGAAGGCTAATGGAATATTTACTTCTGCATTAGTGTGTGCAATTTTTTTGTCTTAAAATCTAATATGAGGACTTTGCCAGGTAGCTCAGTTGGTTAGAGCGTCATCCCAACACGCTAAGGCTGTGGGTTCGATCCCTTGTCAAGGCACATACAAGAATCAACCAATGAATGCATAAATAAGTGGAACAGCAAACAATGTTTCTCCCTCTCTCTCCCCCTCTCTCTCTCTTAAAATAAATCAATAAAAAATAAAATCTAATATGATAATATATATCCACAAAGACAATTTTCCTTCTCTTTTATGTATTTATTTTACAGTTTTCCAACTTCACTATCAACAGTAGGTTCTCATCCACAATAACCGTAGATTTTTGAAAATGGTAACAGGTACGTAGGTAACCAACTATAAAGCTTGTTTGGCGAATCCTCCTCCTCCTTGTGTTTTCTGGACGACTGCAACTGCACCCAGGTACCGGCCAGGACTTTGCTTAGTCCTTTGGCTCAGACAGCCTGGTAGAGCCTGGTGTCAACATGCACATCTGGAGTTCCCATCTCCTTTATGGCAAATTCCCATGATCTCTTTGAGCGCCCCAAGGGCACACTTCTTGAAACGCATTCCACGGCTGCGCTTAAGAATGCTGATGGTGTATTCACTACCTCCTAATGGCAGAACTGCCCTTGTTCTTGCCACCCTTCTTGTTAGCCATTCGGCTGGGCGCAGGTTGCAAAGAAAGCCCCACAAAGGCAATTTTCAAGAGAGTTAAAGAGGTTTAACCAAAAGGTTTAAGAACTGGATGAGAGAAAAACGGTAAGAAAGATTAAATTTTCCCTAACTCTCATCTTTTGACAGTTAGTCTACTCCTTAAGTAGTCCCTTCCTTCCTTAGAGCATCTGATTTAGAAGAGGGGTCCCGAACACCGGCCGCAGGGCGTCTCTACCTGAGCCGCCAGCCAAAGCCACTGTAGGGTTGACACCGGTCAGAGTTGCAGGGGGCGGGGGGCGGGGGGGAGTAGGGGTAAGAGGAGATCCGCGGGGTCAAAAGCGAAGGGGCAGCAAGGAGAGCACCCAGGAACTGGAGGAGACGCAGATCGTGGGTGTGGCTCCGCCCGTCTGGGTCTTCGTCTAACTCTCCCGCCCCGAGTTTCCCGCCTACCCCCGGCCCCGACCCCGCACCTCCTCCAACCTGCCGCGGTCTGCAGTCTCCTCCCAGGGTCCTAGTAACACTCCCCGTACCTCCATTCCTTCCCTGGACCTCCTAGGGTCTGTATGACTAACCCTACCTAAAAGACAATAGAGATCGCCTTACCCCGGGGATGGCAATTGTTGGTGGGGGGGAGGGTAATTTTAGTCAAATAGAAAAGAGGAGATTGCTTTTCTGCTGCAGGCGTTTCTGCAATAATTCCAAATATACAGTCCTTTAAAAAAAAATCCTCAAGATCTGAACAATTACGGACTTTTGGGTTAAGTAGGATTGGAGTATACTACTTAAAACCTATGCAGAGCAGCCCTGACCCATGCGGCTCAGCTGGGCGTTGTTCAGCTAAGCAAAATGTTTTGGTGTCTGCTCAGGACACCTGCCCTCGGTTGTGGTTGGATCCCGGAGGAGAGGCAACTGATCTCTCACATCGATGTTCTCTCTCTTTCTTTCTCCCTCCCTCCCTTCTCATGCCTGTCTAAAAATAAATACATAAAACCTTTAAAGGCATACAAACAAACAAACAATCCCTATGCAGAGCACTAACAATTCCATAACTTTGCATCCAGAGAATTAACAGTTCTGCGGCTTGCACAGTGAGAATTCCTAGAGAGTGTTTGGCGGGCACAGGAGTGAATCTCTGGCAGGTTAATGCCCTCTTTAGACAAGGTAGGTTATTGAGGGCATTAGAGACAAATTGTATCTAAAATCAAAATCTTATGTGGGGGATAACATTCTTTATCAAATATTAACACCTAGAGAAATGTCTTCACCATTTTGCATCTGCACATACAGCTTCCTAAAGTTACTTAACACTGTGGAAAAGTGTAATAGGTTTTTGCAATTTCTAACGCAGCCACTTTTTTTTCACCAAAAAGGGGACTTCTGTAGGATTTTCAGCTTTTTCTTAAGGTCTTCCTGCAGTATAAGATTTTTTTTTTCTTTAATTGCTTCCAACTATTAATTTACAGAGAAAAAAATCTGCTTGAGCCCACATTTCCACTATTAGAGCTAATTTTTCCAATGTTAAACTAAAAATCCTTAACTTCCATGACTGAAGTATTTTTTTAATAAGGTTTTATTGAACCAAAAATGCTAGCCAAAAAGAACACTGGTCTTGAGACTTAAATTCCTTGTCTAAACTACCAGCACCATGGCTAGGTAGAAAAGACAACATGTCCATCCCAGAGTTTTGCAAACCTTTCTTCATACGTCAAGTAGAGGGAAGGGAGAAGAAAGAGGTAGTCTGGAAGAATTTACATAAGCTATAGGCAAAGGGGGTGGTAGCAGGTAAAGAGGGGCCAGCTCTGGGAATCTAGTGGGAATAAAGAAGTATCTACTCCTGTAGATTGGCTGGAGGCAGCAATTAGCAAAGCCCTTAGGTAAACAAGGAGTGGGATCGGGGGTGGGTGCTCTTGGAGTTAGATGGTGTCTGGCTAAAATAATCTGTGGAAATAGCCACCTAGAAATCAATCTGAAGTTCCAACAGACAAAGCAAGAAAGTAAGCAGTCTTGTTAGCTACTCAGCAACCACTAATTCTGTTATAACAGTTCGGTCTCTTTCCCTCACTCTCCAGCCACTACAATTTAATTTAGAATTTTCTCCTTGTCAACAGTTATAGCAGAAGAGACTGACACCTTGCTTTACTTTCATTTTCCTGTGCCCCTCCTCATGTTTGCCAGATCTTTTGCCAAATATTCTCCGTTCTTCTCTTGCTTGACCGAAGTTGAGCTGCTACCGGCTTTCAAAGGAAGTCACCTGAGTTCTAGATCCTGAGTTCTCCTGTTTGGAAATAAGTTTTTCCAAAGACTGTCCCTATTGAGACTGCAGAAGACAGCCTGCTTCCCCACCCCATCCCACCTCCTACAGGTGGCATAATGTCTGGGGAAGCCACTTTTTCATAAGGTCTCTTAGCTACTAGGTCTAACCCCACAACTCAAATGAACAAAGATTAGCTGCAGATTCCATAGAGAAGGCAGAAAATCTTTTATTTTCCTTTTTCTAGCTTCTTGTTATTTAACAACAACAAACAAAATTACCATAAACTTAAGATGCAAACTCTGGGTAGTCCTTTTTGCTCATTAACTCAGAAAATGGGTATTCAATGAGTGCCTGCCTTGTGCTGTGAATTTTCCAGATGCTGGTGATAGTTGCATACAAAGTAGATATGGGTTTGCCAGCATGAAGTGCCTCAGTGATACCACTGTAAAGACAAGAGCCCCAACTGTTGACAAGACTATTTCTGTTGACCTAATTTCATTAGCTATACTTAAAAAAGAGGATTAATGATCGAGCAGCTGTATTGTTCAGTCGTCTTCATCTCTTGTTATTTTCATAGTGAGTAATCCTTTGTCAGCACCATTTTATCAACAGAAAATGTCTCTCGATGATAGCCATACCTATGTTTGATGCTATTTCATCTTTATCTTTCTGTTTTAGAGCTAGACTTAGCATTTAAACTATTGAAGGATATCATACAAGCTCAAAGTGAGGCATATTCTATAAAATCACTGACTTGTATTCTGCAAAAATGCTAATTTCATTAAAGACTAAAAAGACTAGAAAAGTGTTCCAAATGAAAGGAAGATTAAAAGTTATAACAATAACGTGTATTATGTGGTTCTGGACTGATAGAGAAATAAATGCCATAATGGGCATTATTAGGACAATTAAATTGGAATACAGACTGCAGAGTAGATCAAATTGGAGTATGGACTATAAAGTATTTTATCTATGTTAAATTTCCTAATTTTGATCAAAGTACTAGAGTTATATGAGACAATATTCATTTTTTTCTTTAGAAATACACACTCAAGTTTCAGGGCAAAGGAAACATGTGCAACCAGCCTCAAACGGGTTCAAAAAGTATAAAAAATAAACATGCATGTGTGTTTGTGTGTTTACATGCACTAGGAGGGAGGGAGAGAGGAAGAGAGATTAGGTAAATGCAGCAAATATCACAAATTATAAATCTAAGTTAAGGATATATATATGGGAGTTCTTTGTTCTAGTCTTGCAACTTTTCTGTATTTTATTAATTAGAAATAAATTAAAAATAAAAACAAGAGGATGCATTTTGGTTTTCAGCTTCTCCCATGCCATGATCTTAGCAGAATAAGCTCTGCACTTGTGATTGAGGTCTGCAATTGTTTATTGCTGCCTAGACGTCAGACCAGGATCACAAGTCATGCAGCCAAAGCATGCACGGAGGAGAAAAGTTTGGTCTTTGGCTGCTGCAGAACTGAAGTCATAGCCCCACCCCCATTTCTGCAGTGGAACCAAAGGACCAGTTCATCACTGAAACCTGAACACTTTTGGAAGCCCGAGGGTCTGTTTATCCAGAAGTTCCACTGTTGACATCCCTTTACCATAAATGGCCAAGTTCCAAGGTCCTCCAATTAAAACTTTCCCCACCAGCACTTTTGTGTATCTGTTCCCACAGCCCCTTAAAAACCCTTAACGTAGTCCAGTGAGCAAGATGGATTTGGGGCACTATTAAGTCTCCCATCTTCTTGATTGGTGACTTCTTGATCAATAAACTTTTCTTTAATAAATAAATAACGTTTCCTTAATAAATAAAAAATAAAAACAAAAACAGGAAAAACTACCTAATGATATGTATCAATTCACATTCCAAATACTTTTCTAGAAGGCCATTTGGATACATGTGTCAAAATCCTTAAAAATGTGCATTGCCTTTAAGTCAGCAATTCTACTTTAGTCATTTTTTGCAAGGAATCAATTGGAGATCAGAGTCAGTTATGCGTATGAGACCTTATCCTACCATTATTTTGATAGCTAAAATATTGAAACATTAAATGTTCATGGTATCGTTGTGACAAAATAAATGATAGGATTTAATGCTTCCATTAAACATCTCACTGTAGTGTATATTTATTGTCACAGAAAACACTGGCCAATATATTACTATGTTGATGAAAAAGTATCAAAACAATATCCATTATATGCTTCTACCTTTATTTAAAACGTGTACATATTTACAAAATTAACAATGGTTCCTTTTATATTTTGGGATTACAGAGATTTACGTTTTCTCTAAATTTGTGTTTTTATTTTTCGAAAGCTCTAACTTCTACATGTATTACTTTGGTAATGAAAAAATTAAATCCCCACAATACTCCATAACATAGGAATTTGTATGGTAGGTTTCATGCTACACACAATTAAATATGTAGGATTGGGTTGAGAAAAAACATTAACATTATTGGCTATTTTATGTAGTAATAGATGTTCAACTCAGAATTCTACATCAAGTGAAAATGTAATTCAGGAAAAGACATAAAGACATAGTCAGATAAGAGAAAACTAAGAAGACTTGTTGCAAAAATAAACAACCCTGCTCTAAAAACATGTGAAAGGAAGTTCACACATAAGGGAAATAACATCAGACAAAAACTAAACACATCAGAAAGGAAGGGAGAATAACATGATGTATACATACCTGAGTAAATAAAACATTATTCTTTTCCTCTTGACATCTTTAAAATTTTTGATGCTTGAAAGCAAAAGTTGTAACATTGTCTTAGTGAGTTTTCAATGTATACAGATGTAATAGGTAAGACAACTATAACATAAAGGAGGAATAGTAAAGGGACCTAAATGGCAGTCCATTTGCAATGATAAAATATTGATTCTAAGCAAACTATGAAAAGTATGTACATCATAATCTCTGGCACAACCTATACATAAAACTGTATAAAGTGACAGCTAAAAATGCACTCAATAAATTAAAATGGAACACTAAAACCTGTTCTCATTTCCCAAAAGATAGTAATAAAAGAGTAATAGAGGACTGAAAAATATAGGAAATATATGAATAACAGATAATAAAATGATGATAGGGAATTGAAAGTTAAATACCAACAGTCATGTGACTGTAAATGCTTGGACACAGCAATTAAAGGATAGAGATTGTCAGACAGGATTTAAAAATATGACCCAACTATATGCTGTCTAGTAGAAATTTACTTCAACTATAATGAAATCAGTATGTTGAAATATAAAGGGTAGGGGGTCTACCCTTTATATTCTGTGTTTCCAGATCGCTCACAAGGCTGCAATCAAAGGTCAGCCAGGGCTGTGATCTCACCTGAAGGATTAATTGAAAAAGGATCTGTTTCCAAATTTGGTCATGTTGTTGGCAGGATTCAGTGTTTCCAAGCTGTTAGGTTGAGGGCCTCAGTTCTTCACTGGCTGCTTGCCAGAGGCCACCCTCAGTTCCTTGCTTTGTGGGCCTCTCCATAGGATTGATCACAATATGGCATCATAAGAGTAAACCCACAAGAAGAACTAATGAAAGAGTGCAAGCAAGAAAAGAGTCACAAGCCCTGCCACATAGTTCAGTTGGTTAGAGCATTACCTGACGTGTCAAGGCTGTGGGTTCGATCCTCGACCAGGGCAAATGCTTAGGTTGTTGGTTCAGTCCCTGGTCTGAGTATTTATGACACGGTGTATGGGAGACCACCCATCAATGCTTCTCTCTCACATCAATGTTTCTCTCTGTCTAAAAAGCAATGAAAAAAATGTCCTTGGGTGAGGATAAAAAAAAAAAGAGCCAATGAATGCATCAATAAGTGGAATAACAAATCGATATTTCTCTCTCTCTCTCCTTTCCCCTCGCTCTCTCTCAAATCAATAAATAAAAATTAAAAACAAAAAGAAAAAAGGCACACTATTCTGTAAGCATTTATAAACATCTAGCAAGAAGGAAAAAGAAAAAAGAGAGAACACACAAATTACTAATGTCAGAAATGAAAGGGGAAATTTCATAGTGGTGGTTTGTACACTATATCCAACATTTCAAAAAGTGTAATAGGCTTTATGGAGTAGATGAGAAAACATGAGCTTTGGCGTTGACAGACAGGGTAATAGTCCTAGTGCTTGTACTAACCAGCTATGATATAAAGCAAGTTATTTCACCTTTTAGGTCTCAAATTTGTTATATGTAAAATGTGGGTTGTAATAATTTTTTTAACTTTTTATTGAATTTATTGGGGTGACATTGGTTGGGGTTGTAATATTTTAACTCAAAGACTGAAAGATGAGGTTTAAATGAGATTAAAGTAGATAGAGTCAGGCACATAGACTGTGCCCAACTAATGATAAATTTCTACTCACCCCCTCCTATCAAGAATGACATGTACCAATAATGAGGATAAACAATGGGGATTATGTTTTTATTGCCAATTGTATAAATTCATTATGAGATAGTTTTTATATTTAAAGGTTTCCAATGCCACCTTAGCAGGCTGATCAAAAGCTCTATTTTCACATCAATGTATTATATCTAGCTAGCCTCTCTCTCTCTGTCTCCTCTCTCTCTCTCTCTCTCTCTCTCTCTCTATGTTCTGATGAAAATCAAATGGGAAGCCAGATTCAATGCTACTTTTGATAATTTTTGTTTGATAATTCAAAATTTCAAACCTAGTGTCCATAAAGGAAACCTTAATGGTGAACATAGAATTAATGAGTCTAATAATAGTTACATAATTTTACAAAGCCCACACTAGATGGCAGATTTTAGACAGAATTTTCTAGGTGGCAAATGAGGGGTTTTCTGCCATCCCAAGCCTAACCAGCTGATACCGAGGGTGAAATCATCCTCCTGATTACCTTTTTGTGGGTGATAGGGTGATAGTTGATTTGGTAATCTTGTTGCCAGGTGGCCAAATTAGAAGAGGAAGTACCTCTCCGAAGGTTTCTATGGGAAGAAAAGGAGCAAACGAACATCATTCATTGAAACCCAAACAGCCAAATCTATTTTTGCAATATTTTTTACTTTCTTAAAAAAACCACTACATGCTATATTTTGCTATATTTTAACACTACCATTTTGGGGAGGGGAGTACCTGAAAGTAGATATGAGTTGGAAATCTTTCTGAATCATTTTGATGACTTAAATAAAATTTTTAATGCAATAGTTTATTTCATCTTTCATTTTTTTCTATTTTTATTTTAGTCATGTTTTAAACAAGTATTTAATAAGAACATACTGTGTACAAAGGACTGTGTGTAAATGGGGGGTGCGTGAGGGAGTTAGCTGTAGAGGATAAGGGAGTAGGTCACTCCCTACTATTCTAAGCAACACTCTCTCCTTAAGGACGTAGCAGTCTTACAGGGAAAAATAAGACAACTACAGAAATAGTACAGGTAAAAAGTGAGATGTGCCCAGTAAGTGAAGTTTTATCAGATGTAAAAGAGAGGATTACCTGATTCTAGGATAAATAGTGAAAAGGGAAGAAGTGGCATATATTGAGGATTTACTGTATGACAGGCATTGAGCTAGATGGTTTCCATGCACAATTTAATTTCATATCACTTCTATACTGTTAGATGTTTATTACAATCCCCATATTTACGAGGATGCAACTTGGTCTTGGGGAGGATAAGTAACTGAGGCAAGTTTTTAGAAAGGAAGCAGCAAAATCTGGGATTGAACTCAGATCTATTTGGGTAGCACATGGAAGAGTAAGCATGTTACTGTTTTTACATTTGAAAGTGATTATTGTATTTTTAATAAATAAAGTTTATTCTGTACATTGTAGGCTAGAAGAATTGTAATAGATGTGAAGTTGGGAGATGGACGTCCAGACATAGCGTCAACATAGACACTGAGCTTAGCGGGAGAGAGATGGCAGGTACGCAGGCTGACTGGAATGGGGCTGCAGACTCACTGTAAGCTCCAAGGCCTAAAAATGCCTTTGGAAAGAGGAAAGTCACATGTACAGCACAGGGAATATAGTCAATAATATGTAATAACTATGTACAGTGACAGATGGTTACTAGACTGATCCTGGTAATCACTTTGTAAACTATGTAATTGTTTAATCACTATGTTGTACACCCCAAATTAATATAATATTGTATGTCAACCATAGTTTTAAAATAAATAAAATTAAATTTTGAAAAGAGGAAAGATATCATCTACTGCACTTTGTCGTGTATAATGCACACCCGTGGTTTTGGCCCAAAATTTCATGAAAAATATCTTTCACTTTAATTTTTTAATTTGATTTTTTATTTATATATAAAACCAATATTCATATTCCAGGTTATTATTTTGTATACAGATATCATTATTGCTTTCTATAGTTATACCTTAACACATAAATAAAATAATTAAAAACATTTATATGGATACAGAATTATTACTATCCATGTATAATGTACATCCCTATTTTTTCCTCAAAAATTTTGGCAAAAAATTGCACATTGTACACAGCAAAACACAGTAAATCTGCACAGGGACCAAATTTGTGTCAATATATCTTCAGGAGATTATTTTTAGGATTTTTCCATTTCATCTTGTTGTCCTGCTTCTGTTTAACTTCTGTTCTGGGTTTTCCTGCTGTCTCCACAATACAATACATTCACTGAACTCACAGAGATGAATGTATTAATTCTTCATGATACTGGCATTAATGACTATCATTTCTTTTCAACCCATAGTTTTTGAGCCCCAACTAGAGCCTGCCCTAGGCCATTACTGCCAACACGAGTCAAATGGAGGCCCTGCCTCATAATTATGTTCTTACTTGGACCTCTCTCAGATTCCCTGTCAAATTATGAGCTCCTTTGGGTTCTTTTGTAATTTCTTGCAGTAGAGCAAAGTGGTTAAGGAAATAGATTGATGTCAGACAGAACTGGTTTCAAATCCCAGTTCTCCTTTGAATTGCGGAAACTTGATTACAAAGAGCTTTTATGAGCCTCAGTTTCCTTCCCTGTAAAATGGGGATCATGATAATAGTGACTTGTGATGATTTTATAAGACCAGGTAAAGTGAGTGCTTAGCTCAGTGCCTGCCATATAGTATGTGCTCAATAAAGGGTAGCCAGCAACTAGAAGGGTAGAGGGAAGAGTGAAAACTCTCATCTTGTCCTTGTAGTCTGAAAAATTAAGCTTTCTGGATAAACAGCAACCTTGGACTAATCACAGTTCCAATGAGCTGTGATTAGAGAGGAGTATGAGCCACACCCGCTGGCTGCCTGCTCCTGCTACCACCAGGACCTCTCCTCACACTTGGAATGTGTTGAGTGCTCTCTTCAGTGCGACCTCTGACTTGTACCCAGTCCCAAAGACTTTGAATTTCTGCACTCCTCAAATGATCTCCTTCATATTGACTTGGCTGACATAGAAGAGAGTTGATGGTAAAAGGAGAACCATATGTTCTCAATGAGCAAGTTGTCAGGAAGTAATTGGTGAGAAAACCATTCACTAGCTGGATTCTACAGAGAGTAAAAGAAATCAGGCCGTACTGAAGTGTACTCTCAGCTGTAAATGGAAGTTGTCACCCAGTGTGCAGGCTCCTGCTCCATCCCCTTGGGTGAAAGACTAGTATCTACAGAGTTTAGGCATAGGGAAGAATCTGCAGGGTTGGAGAACTTTGTAGGGATAAGTTGGTGCTTCAAAGGAATTGCTTCTCACCCCAACCAGCCATAAGTGAGGTGCCACTCCATTGTCGCTATCACCTTTCCACCTACCATTCTTCCCCGCTGCCCCCAACTATGCTGTAGAGCTCAGGGTAAGCTATTCTTGGGTCTGCAGTTCAGGGAAATATATTTCTTTCGAAGATTCATCTTTGGACCAAAGATTAAATTATTCAGTTAAGGCCCCTATTCACATTATTTGTACTTGCTATAAATTGATCTGATGCCTCCCTCATTAACTTTAACTGAATTCTACAAACATATTTACATGAGCCATCATAAAAGAATTCTCAAGCCTTTTTAGGAAAGAGATATATTTATCAAATTATAAAAATAATAGAATCCGTTTTATTTTTAAATTTAATATTGAACAGGTTTTATCATGTTAACATTTACATGGTAAAATATTAAAACTACAAAATGATATTCATAGACAGTGTATAGTCTGGTTGTCTCCTCTGAGCTCCATCTTGTCACATGTACCCATTTCCCACTCCAACTTCACCAACAAACCCTCTCACCTCTATGAATATTTCTTGGGTGTTCTTTCAGAATTTTAATTTGCATGTAACATGTATACACACAAATATACACATGAATATACATATATGCAGGAAATATAGAATGGTTGCTACATCTACTTTTTTGACAAAGAAAAACTTAAAATTATGAGCTCAATTTGGTGTATTTCACAAGTTACAATATTTTCATTATCTATAAAAAGAGTTACAAATTAACTTTAAAGAAAGAAGGAAATGGCCCTGCACTGGTGTGGCTCAGTGGACTGAGCACCAGCCTGCGAACCAAAGGGTCGCTGGTTCAATTCCCAGTCAGGGCACATGCCTGGGTTGCAGGCCAGGTCCCCAGTAGGGGGTGTGTGAGAAGCAACCACACATCAATGTTTCTCTCCCTCTTCCTCCGTCCCCCTCTAAATATAAATAAATTTTTTTTAAAAAGGAAGGAAATGGCGAACAAATTACCTTAAAAGTCACAGTCATATATGTATTTCATCCTAGAGAATAGGGGCAAGCTAGGTTCTACCCATTTTCATGAGTTTCATCAAATACAGGATGGAGAGAAAAGGCAACTTTCAAAAACGAGTATAGTTCTGGCTGGCGTGGCTCAGTTGGTTGGAGCGTCATCCCGTAGAATGAAGGGTTGCGGTTTGATTCCTGGGTAATGTTTCTCACATCTATGTTAATCTCTCTCTCCCTTCCTCTCTCTCTGAAAGCAATGAAAAAAAGTGTTGTCGGGTGAGGACTAAAAAAAGAAGTATATATTATGTATATATTATTAAATGAGTCACTAGCAATACTCCTTCCTAAGCACCAGGTAGGGACTATATTTTCTCAACTAAACCTAGGAATTATAATGGGAATCAATCTGTCTCCCTCCCCCCAAAAGATGTTCACTGGTTAATGAATAAAAAAACAAGCTTAAAAAACAACGGAAATTTCACGCACCCCACCACAAAAGAAAAAATAAACACTAAAATGCCCCATATTACTATCCAGGTGGGAACAAGTGAGAAGTTTCAACAATCTGAGCCTAGAATTAGTCAGTTACAAAGTCATCATGGGCATGCCTTATTTGTAAACACAAATTTTTTTGTAGAAACAATTAGTTCTGATTGCTTTTGTGACATAATTACTCAAATTTAACCAGTATTTAAACTGAGTTGGGAGGAGGAAAGAGGCCATACTTATAGGCTTTGGGTGGTATAGAGCCTTTGCCCTTGGTGTCAAGTAAGGCTCCTTGGTAAGAAACCAGGAGCCCTTTTTAGATCAGTTAGTTTCTTTCTTACATAGACAGCAACAGCAAGATTGGCAAAGGTGCCTCTCCCTGGGTACCTTGTCCCTGTAGTCTAGACAACAGCAAAACAAAAGAGGTCAGATAACAATGCAACACAGGCTATAGAGAGCTCTAATTCTGAAGGGCCAGTTTCATACTAAGCAGTTTGAGTATTTCATGCTAAGCAGCTTTATAGCATGTAGTTATATTCTGAAGTGTGGAGAAGGGGGTAGTTTTGAGGCAGAAATTCTTACATCCAAACCTAGGAGGCCCTAAAAAATTGTCTTAACAATTTCCAGGGAAGATAAAGAGGAAGGTAAGAAATGGCCCTGTAGCAGCTGCTCACATTCTCCCATGTTCTGATAGGATCTGGGGGCATTTTACCAAGACTTAGATCAACTGAGGTTAAGCCTTGTATCTGTGGCCCATATGGATACATGCAAGGACACATGCACAAAGCAGTTTCCCTACAACTCCACCCCTAATCTTTCACATCACCAATCAAGAACTCTTTAGAAATGTAGGCCACCACATCAAATATCCTAATTATACAAATCTTTTAAATTTGTCCTAGGCAAATTTAGGCATACATATGACATACAGTAGATACAACAGTATGTTAAATGTAGAGCAGTTGCTATAGTCTGTGAATAGGATGAGGATAAACGAAATCAGATCTGGTCCAGAAAGTTGATATTCTGTTGTCTCAAGGGGCTCTTAACTCCTGGAGTTAGCACCTGCTAGGGGGTTTCTGAGAGTTCTTTTATTAAAATTTCCTATTAGCCAGTGATTAAGATGAGGGTGGCAGTCTGCATTAAATTAGCCAGAAGCTCTCCAGGTCAGAGCTGAGAGAGATTCATGGTTCTTCCCCAGTCCCTTCCTTTCCCAACAGCCATAGTTGCTGCTGTGCTACCACAGCCACGTGCTTGGTAACAGTCCCCACAACAACCATGTCACCTTCACCAATCCACCCCATGTCCTACTCATACCATATGCCCAGGCTCATTTCTAGGTGGCTTAGCAGTTTCTTCTTTCTACACCTTGTACTACCCTAGAACATCTTCCATCTTCTAACATGTCTTTGGAGCTGTCATTTCATATCCATGATTATTATCATCTTATCCATAACTGCCCAAATCTAGCAAGCTTAGCTGGGCAGCAAAAGAAACATCAACTTAGAGTCTCCCATCTCCTGGTTCATCATTGCTACTTATAAATTCCTGTTGCTCAGTTCCCACAAGGTAAACATGGGAGGCAAAAGAAAGAGTGAGAAGTTCAATTACATAGTCTATTTGTCAAGACAAGCCAGGGTCAATGCCCAGGACTATGTGCCGCCAACTTCCCTTTACTACTTGACTGTGTATTTAGCAGTGTGGGCACACGTACCTGACTTACTTAGTCTCAGGTGCTGGAATCCCTAGAGTCGATTTTTAGGCCCACTCCTGACTTATAGATTGATTGCTATGCCCCTTGTGAGAGTGTATCCATGGGGCTATGTTCCTTACCTGGGAGCTCAGATCAAATCAACTTGTTGATTCCATTGATGTTTATCCTCCGAAAGTCCTTTTCCATAGGTGTCCACATGGTTCGTGAACAGAGGACATGAGTCTTGTACAATCTTCCACCATAGTGCTTGCCCCTGCCAAGCCTGAGACTTGATCATCCAATTTTCCTGCTGCTAGGCACCAGACTACATTGCTAGCCCATTGCTCAAAGCCATGATTCAATGAAAATGTAACAAGGTATATTTTTGAAGGATTTCTTTAGATCAAGCGCCATCAATCACAACTATGCCAATGAGCAGAGTTCTCTTTTCCATGTATACTTTTAAACAATTTTCCTTAGAGCTGCACAGCTGCAGCATCATACATTCCTATGTAGGGGGCCCCAAGACCATCTGTCAAGTTTTCATGATTCATTAGGACTAACAACATTAAGCACATCGTTGTACTCATAGCTAAAATTTATTACAGTGAAAAGATACAAAACAAAGTCAGCAAAGGGAAAAAGCACATAGGGCAAAGTCTGGAGGAAACTCTGAAAAATGTTGTCTACCAGGGAGGCTCGTTAAAGATTTAGTGTCCAAGGTTTTTATTGGGGACTGGTTGCTTCAACTGCCAAACAGAAACCAAAATTCCAGACTCCCAAGAAAAAAGGATGTATTCAGCATAAACCACACTGGTTACATTAACAGTTTATGTACAATGAGCCACTCTTATCAGTTATGTGACTGGTGGGAACTCTCCCCAAATCGCAGTTCCCAGGCACCAGCCAAAGGCCAAACTTGTAAGCAGAACTTTCTAAGGATAAGCAGACTCTTGGCCCTTAGCAAAGGCATCTTTACAGCAAAAGTATTATCAGTAGGACCTAATGCAGCAGGGTGTGAGCAACCTGCAGTATTTATCTCATTTATGCCCTTTAAGCATCCTTTACTTATCCAGTTAAAAAAATTCCATTAACCATAGAGATCCGAGAAAGTCAGGTGGCTTCATCTTTAATTTTCTGTATTACCCTTTAAAAAAAATTTTTTTTGTTTTTTTACTTCGTCCAAGATATCGATTTAGGTGCAGCAGGTATGTTGAAGCTGGCCTGAAAACGTACCAAGGCTAAGGTTGTGTCATGAATGTCAGGACACACAGATGACAAGTACAATCCCAGAGGGCACACATGGTACCCAAAAAACAAAGAGTTTACAATTCTTGGGCCATGTCAAGCAGGACATACATTAGTCAGGCAGTACAGGAAAACAGAGCCCCCTGTGTGGCCTACTACTCTGGGACCTCCCACCCTAGGTTCTCAGTGCAGTCCAAATCATGCAGTTCAGTCCTTGGCTTCAGAGGGACTGCCTGAGGCACTCACCCAACAGTTTGCCTGTAACATCAGTTCAACAGCTTCACAAGTGTGAAAGACATCTGGGAGTGTGTTCTGCAGAAAAGGGCTAGTGTTGGGTCATCCCTTGACATCTCAGGGCCAGTGCTGGTCAGGTTTGAACCTAGCTCAGCAACCAGCTTGAGTTCAAAGTGCTCATAGCTTGAAAAGGCACCCAGTGAGTTTCTCTTCTGGGGAGAGGGCAAGGCTTCCAGGAACAGTTCTGAATATCAAAGATTATTAATACCCTTCACCTTCCACTGTCCTCAGGTGTTGGGGTTTTGTTTTTCCTCCATCATTTCAAAATCAGTTGTGTCCTATTCAGCAATCATAATAGAAATAGGCAAGAAATATACTAAAACAGGTTTAGTTCCAACAAATCGTAAAGGAACAATTAAAATAACATCATTGTCACAATCAGATTAATGAGTATTAAAAATATTAGTAATATCAAGTATTGGCAAATCTGAAAGGAACTGGGTGGGTATTCATAGAAACATTTCATCCTGAAGCAGTCCCTTTAGCATATTTTGCAGTGCTAGTTTGGTGGAGGTGTATTCTTTCAGCCTTCCTTTGTCTGGAAAACTCCTTATTTTGCCTTCGATTTTAATTGAAAGCCTTGCTGGGTAGAGTAGTCTTGGTTGCAGGCCTTTGCCTTTTAATACTTGGAATATTTCTTGCCATACCCTTCTGGCTTGCAGTGTTTCTGTTGAGAAGTCAGCTGCTATCCCTATCGGGGCTCCCCTATATGTTCCTACCTCTTTTTCCCTTGCTTGCTTTAGGATTCTCTGTTTGTCTTTGATATTTGCCATTTTAATGATGATGTGTCTTGGAGTGGGCCTCATTGGGTTCCTTGAATGGGACTCTCTGTGCTTCCTGGACTTGTGTGACTTTTTCTCTCCTCCAATTAGGAAAGTTTTCCATCATTCCTTTTTCAAACAGTTTCTCTATCCCTTGCTCCTCCTCTCCTCCTTCTGGTATCCGTTATACAAATACTGTTACATTTCAGATTATCCTGCATTTCCCTAAATGCCTCTTCATTCTTTTTGAGTCTTTTTTCATTTTCTTGCTCTTTCTGGGAGCTTTTCTACCTTGTCCTCCAGCTCGCTGATTCGGTCCTCAGCTTCATCTAGCCTGCTTTGGATTCCTTCTACTGTGTTCTTCAATTCAGAAATTGTATTCTTCATTTCCTCTTGTCTCTTGTTGATAGTTTCTATGTCCTTTTTCATGCTGATATAGTTTGCAGTAAGTTCCTCATAGTTTCTCTGTAGTTTTTGGTAATTCTCTCAGAGCTCACTGAGCTCATTGAGCTTCCTTAGACCATTGTTTGGAATTCAATATCTGATAGTTTACTTGCCTCTATTTCATTTAGTTCTCTTTGTGAGGATTCCTCCTTTCCCTTCGAGTGGGGCATAATTCTTCGTCTTCCCATTATTTGTGAGACTCTTCTCTTTTGCTTCTGATTCTTAAGTTGATCTGTCTTGATTCTTTTTTTCCAATTACTACCTGTTCCCCTCAAGACCCTTTGTCTGGAAGGATTGTATGCAAGGGGCATAAAAGCATTTTCACAGAAAAGCATTTTTGTATAATTTAATAAAAAATGTACACCGTATTCAGAATGAAAACTTGAATTAAACAAAACATTAATTGGTTTACAGAACCTCCCATTCCTTTTGTCCTCATCATTTATCCAGACAGCAGCCTAGAAAGGATCAATCCCTCTCTAAGGAATGCTGTGTTTAATAGTCAAACTGCCTAACTAAGGTGTGTGTATAAGGAAAAAGGTGAGGGAAGTAGAGTCAGGCTATCAGATCACTGTTGCAAACTGAAGGTAATTGGGAAAGCCAGACACAAGTCAACAGGAGTAAGTCAGCCTCAGATAGGGCCCAGAGTCTGACCTGTCAGTGGGTGGAAGGGTCACATTCCCTATCATGTGCCCTCCCTAACTTGCAGCTCTTGCAGGAATCAAAACCTAGGACTGCACTCAGCTTCTGTATCAGAAATATAGAACCAATCAGACTTTCCCCTAGGCTGATGCAGTATAAAAGGGAGTGCTCT
This sequence comes from Pteronotus mesoamericanus, assembly GCF_021234165.1. Taxonomy (NCBI): domain Eukaryota; kingdom Metazoa; phylum Chordata; class Mammalia; order Chiroptera; family Mormoopidae; genus Pteronotus; species Pteronotus mesoamericanus. The sequence goes on along the minus strand of NW_026555245.1, from coordinate 22,610,519 downwards.
ACCCAAGAAAGATGGAGTCTGGGGTGTAGGAGGAGTAACTGAGCACAGGGATCTTGACAGCTGTCCCTTCAGCTCTCTCCTCAGAGCCACAAACACCAGTCTCTCCTAACAAGACTCTAGTTTGCTCTGCTCTCTCTCCACCAGAGCCCAGGTTTAGTCATATATTTGGTGATGCTCCAAAGGATTTCATCTAGATACTTCATGAATATACAACAGAAAAACTCATTACGTCAGTTCCTCATTATTTTGATCCTGCTGCACTTGAAAATACAGGTTAATATAACATCAGTACTGCCTTCTTAGGAATTTCTGTATTGGTCTTCAACTGGAGAACTATGCTTGCTATAAAGCCTCAATTATATCAAGTTAATTTACAGCATATAACTGAGGAGATCAATAATTTCATGAAAGATAATGAAAAACTTGCAGAAAAAAATATTCATTTGGGAACAGAAGATCAGTGAATCCAAGAAAAGTCTCCAATGAACCAAGGGACAAAACAGAATTCTCTCTGATGAAAATTGAAGGATGGTGTCTCTCTCTTTCCCCCACCATGTGAGGACACAACAGGAAGGCACCCTCTACAGAACAGGAAGTGGGCCCTCACCAGATCGAGACCATGCTGGCAGCCCGATCTCAGACTTCAGCCTCCAGAACTCCACCCCCACAGGGTGGAATAAAAGCATCCTTGGAGAATGAGAAAGCAGTGCAGAACGAGTATGGACTTTGGAACTTGTCACTGAAAAGCTGTAAGAACTCAGGTGGCTGTGTGATGGACCTTGGGCTCTCAGCTGAATCTTTTCTGGCACTTTCTGGCTCTTTTACTGCGTGAGTGACATGAAGCCCGTTTCTACTGTAGGAGCAAGTTCCCCCTAGCCTGCTATAGGACGGGACACCATGTGAAACAAAGCATAATGGTCCCAGCCAAGTCCATCCTAGACCATTCTACAGACAGCCAACCGGGACAGAGGAGCCACACAGCTGTTGCACAGCTGACCACAGATGCAAGAATGAGCTCACCTGAGAGCAGATGAAGCACCCAACTGAAGCCTACACTGCCAACCTGCAGGACGAGCTACATAAATGCTCACTTTAATTAAGAAAAAGAAAAGGAAAGAAAAAGGATGACATCAAAACATTTAAAGGGGCTAATGAAATTTTGAATGACATTCTTCAAAGAACATATGCTGGATTGCAATCTGCAAGAGATCAGAATGTCAAGAATCAGGACTTGGATTAAACTGAAGCACCTGTTAATGAAGCAAAAGTGAAATCTGAAGAACAGCTGACATAGGAGAATGTTAAGCTCAACGTCCTCAAGCAGAGATCTGCTAAAGCAACCAATGAAGCAGAATTGAACATGCTAATGAAGAATTTATACGTCTTCAATGAACCTATAAACCAAGAAAAATGGCTGCAGAACAGAAGCTGAAAAATGAAACAGTGTGAACAGGTGGAGGAGAATTAGCTGCCAGCTGCATAGGAACAGCTGGAATGTAGCTGTAGAGGAAATGCACAAGTAAAAGCAGCAGGCTAAGTACATGAAGGAAAAACTGCTGCAATCAGAGCACAGGTTCAGAACGAGGTGGTTCTTCAGGAGAAAAACTCAGGACAACTGGGTCAAGGCTTGCATGTTGGAGAGGGAATTGGCTGAGCAGAGCAGGGAAGCTACCCACCTGAAGCAGAGACTGGAAATACAATTAAAAAAAAAAAAAGTTTCCCTGAGGAATACAGCATGCAGAAGCCAATGCCAGGAAGACCTGAGATGCAGAATCCTCTACAATCCTCCAATTAGGAAAGTTTTCTAATTGGTTGCTTTAGCAGATCTCTGCTTGAGGATGTTGAGCTTAACATTCTCCTATGTCAGCTGTTCTTCAGATTTCACTTTTGCTTCATTAACAGGTGCTTCAGTTTAATCCAAGTCCTGATTCTTGACATTCTGATCTCTTGCAGATTGCAATCCAGCATATGTTCTTTGAAGAATGTCATTCAAAATTTCATTAGCCCCTTTAAATGTTTTGATGTCATCCTTTTTCTTTCCTTTTCTTTTTCTTAATTAAAGTGAGCATTTATGTAGCTCGTCCTGCAGGTTGGCAGTGTAGGCTTCAGTCGGGTGCTTCAGTCTGGTGCCACAGCTCCCGGGAGGAGCAGATTGATCCCTACTAAGCATGCAGAGAAATGCAAGGTCACTCTGGAGGCAAGGAGGGGGCTCCTCCTTTCCTAGAACCACCCTGCATGCCCTACCCCATGTGCCACCTTTGGCCACAAGACATGAGTTATGAGCTACCTACACGTTTTCCACACTTGTGGCCTCTGGGATATTACCCTTCTCCTCCACCTGCAGCATTTGAGTACTAAGTTTAAAATTTCAAAAGGACCCTGAGCCATGACAAGCAGGCTGTGACAATTATATATTTAAAGAGGCTGGAAGATCTGAATTATGGTCCGAATGTTTTCCCTGCCCAAACCTGTTCCCTCTGCTTTTATCTCTCATAGTGTTTCCCCTAATAAACCTTTAACAGTAGAAAGAAGGAAGAAAGGAAGAAAGAAAAAGAGAGAGAGAGAAAGAAAGAAAGAAAGAAAGAAAGAAAGAAAGAAAGAAAGAAAGAAAGAAAGAAAGAAAGAAAAAGAGAGACAGCCAATTAGCAGCTCAATTTCAGATGGTCCTACCAGAAATAAGCCCTTTTCTGTGGGCATATGTGGGTGACTCAGCCCACAGAGAGGTGTCCTATATCTGCAACTGTCTCAGAGTTTGAATTTTGTTGTTTGAGCAGAACAATTTTGTTGGCGTTTAGTTTGACACAGCTAGTGTTGAGGCTGAAACAGCCCATATCAGAAAATATCAGGTTTCAGGGTACAGTCAGGTCGAGGAGATTAAAGACAAGGATTCCAAAAACAGCCAATGGCCTTTCTTCAACAACAGCAAAGCCCAGATGCTGCAAGGCCAGACACCACATTCCAAGTCCAACTGACAAGCGAGGTTTTATTAAACCCTTTTAATCTTGTCAGTCTTAGAGTCCTAATAGACCTACCCAAAAGTAGCACATCAGGCTGGAAAATCATCAGTCTTTATGAGTCAGATATCTGATTTTACAAAAGCTCATTAGCTCCTAAAATCTGCTTTGTAAAACTCCAAAAGTGTTATTTCCATCTGGAGAGTGCCTCTCTTTTCATATAATTATTTTTTCCAGAAGTTCCAATAGGCAAAAAGTATAACAAATATTATCATTTACAGAGATTTATTTTGTTTTTACATTTAAAAAAATTTAAATTTCTACCCACCCACCAGTGGCCAAAAAACAATTATTTGTGTATCACACTAAAACATTTTCTTTTGCAGCTTTCCCTGATTGATTCCTCTAGCATTTATGAAGTTACAAGCATATAACATTTTACATCAATTCTTATCCTACACCCAAATGCAATAGTCACAAAACACAAAGCTATTTAAACGCACCATCCCTCACCTTTTTAATGGAAATTTACTCAATCCTCTACCAATAAATTTACATTTACAAGATTAACAGTACAGCTACCAAGGAAAACTCTCATCTGGAATGTAGGTCGGAAGGCCAGCAGTGATGGCAAATAGGCTGAAGAAATGGCTGGAGTGGTTTTTATCCTCTTTTTCCCCCTTTCATTTGCTTTGCTCCCATCCTCAGAATGCATCTAACATTCTTTCTTTCCACTTGGAGGAAAGAGCAATGCAATCTTTTCATATTTTTGTACTTATGCAAGCTCAACTTTGGGAGTTTTGGGGCCCCTTCTCCTCCCATCTGGAGGAGAAAAAGGACAAAAAGGCATCACAAGGCTGCACTTTTCTCCCTCACTTCAGCAAACCAACTCTCCAGGGTTTGGAGCTATCATTTTCAAACTTCATAATGTAACTTCTACCTCTCATAAAAGACTTCTGTTTCATACCATGGATGGTTCTATAGCCAGCCAAGCACTAAAGTTTTGTCATTCCTCATTCTTTCATTCTTACTTCTCCCAAGCAATATTTCTGCTATATTTCAGTGAGACAGAGTTAGATTGGCAGATAACACTTCGGACACCAACTCAAGACCACCAACCTTCCCCAGATACAGTGATTCACTAGGACTGACAATATTCAGCATATAGTTGTACTTACAACTAAGATTTTTATAGTGAAAAATTACAAAACAAAGTCAGCAAACAAAAAGGCACATGGGGAAAAGTTCGAAGATATCAGACACAAGCTTCCAAAAGTCCTCTCCCAGTAGTCACACAGGACACAAGTTGTGTCAACACATGTGAAATGTCATCCCCCAGGGAAGCTCATTATAGATTCAGTCTCCAAGGAGGCTCTGCCTAATGCACACTGAAATTCTAGACTCCTAGAAGGAAAGCAGGTATTCATCATTAACCACATTTGTTGTACAAACAGTTTAGATAAAATGAGCCACTCTTATCAGTTTTGTGAATGGCAGAAACTCTCCCCAAATCACAGTTCCCAGACACCAGTCAAAGGCCAAACTTACAAACAGAACTTTCCAAGGATAAGCAGGCTCAGACATGATATCTCTTTCCTGTACAACCACCGTTGGCCTTAAATTTAGCTGGTATATCCATGAACCAGACTCAGGCTTCCTCAGGGATCTCAATGTACCCAGGTAATGTACTCAGTGTACATCACCTATGAAGCCTAAGGTGATGGCATAGATGCTGCATCTGAGATGGCCACATTTTTGTGGTGACTCTATAGCTGTGAGATTCTATTAATGCCAAATTTGGTAGGTTGAACGATGGCTCCCTGATATTTCTTGGTCCTAATCTCTGCAATTTGCAAATGTTACTTTATGTGGTAAGAGGGATCTTGAAGAGGGGATTAAGTTAAGGATCTTGAGGTGGGGAGATTAACTTGGATTATCCAAGTGAACCCTAAAGGTAATCACAAGTGTCCTTATAAAATAGAGACCAGAAGGAGATTTGGTTATAATAGGGGAAGTTGGAGATGTAATGATGGAAGCAAGAGATTGGAATGATGTGTGAAAATAATGAGCCAAGGAATAGGAGACCCTCCAGAAACTGGAAAAGGCAAGAAAACTGATTTTCCCTTAGAGTTTATGGAAGAAGTGCATCCCTTCTAACATCTTCATTTCAGTCAACTGAAAACCATTTTGGACTCCTGGCTTTCAGAACTGAAACTTCCATTTAATAATGCATGCTTGCTGGGCAATATCTACTTTGTTAATGTTTTCATTTTTGACTTATTCCAGAATGGACATGACAGGAATATAACATCATTTGCTGTTGCTTCGTCAGCCTGTCATGTCCTGCAATCAACAGCAAGCCAATAGTTGCCCTCAGTAATAGCACTCAGTAATTGCCCTCCAATGGAGTACACCATTGGTATCAGGCAAATGCTTTCCAAAACCCTAGTGGGCACCACTGCCTAGTGCCACATAACTGTCCATAACTGTCAATCACTGACATTTGTAGCTCAAAAACCTCTTTAGAACTAACTGGTCCAAATGGGAGGTCAGTCTGTACAGCTTCCTGGGTAGTTTCCTGGCTCCTTAGTCAGTATAGTGATCTCCTTATCCCCTGTACCCCCTTCACCTGGCTTCCTATACTGCTCTACTGCTATCACATAACTAGGCTGAAAGATCCAAGTGTATGCCCAGCTGTGTACTCATCCCACTGGGAACATTCTTACAATCAAGATAATTATTACACATACACAACACATCTATTCCCATAATATATTCAGAGATATTAGTTACAACTGTGTGGGTGTGACAACTGCTTGCCAAATAATATGTAATACAGGTAAGTTTCAAGGAACAGATAAGCAGGTCAATTTTAGCAGGAGTTACAAGTCTGGCAGGCCACGGTAGCTTTCTAAGAATCATATTTCTTTATGTGGAAAGAGGCACCATTTTTCTTTAACTCCTGGAAGGTGTCAGTGTGGTAAATTCAGCCACATAGTCCCCAAACTTTACTTGGCAAGAATGCACTGACTTTTGTCAGGGTTTATTAGTCACACCCTCTTCTCCCCTTCCCCACCCTCCATAGTTAATTCTCTTTATAGACTCTTGTTGTAGGAACAGGTTGCCTGAGGGCCTGGTCAGGACCACCATAGTCACACCTAACAAGCACCTGATAACATTACAACTTTAGATTTGTCAACCCACAGACATTATTTACACAGTGAGGACTTCGGATGTCAAAAGACTTTTCTTTAACACTTTATAAGCGTTCATAGTACAAGAGTGTAACAAACGTTTAAATTACACATTGGTACATTGAATTGGCTCAGATCCCTCATTCATTAGTTTTTTTTCTCTTTACTGTGAGGTTGGCCTAAACTTTATCAGCTGAATTCAGACACTTTTTAGAGAAACACAGACCAGTGAGATTTACACAGGCAATTCAGGGGTTACAAGAGCTGCCCAGGGAGCATGTCATCTCTTCAGGGACTTCAGAGTGGAGGTGGTCAGCTGTAGCAGAGGGAAAGCTTCTTTTCTTAAAGCAGTCAAGTTCAGGGTAAGAGGATGGGAGCGATCAGGGGGCATGGCGGGAGCAGCTCCACACCAGAAAGCACAGGTTTGCACTTACTTTCAGACTTTGAAACTGACTGTCCTCTCACTTTCAACAAAGGAGGACACAATTCAAGAAGCTGGCTTCGATCCTACTTCTATAAGCCTCCAAATATTCACTAACAGAAAGCATACACTATTATGTCCCAAGGTGTCTTCTTATATCACTCAGCCCACAGTCTATTAACAGGTAATGGCAATGGAAGAAGTCTTACTCCCTCCTCTGGTCCACCACTTAGGCAAGAGCATCCACTACCAGATACCAGGGAGTCTTATCATAGCCTTAAACTAGTCCACGCGGCTCCGTGTTTCTTCCAAAAAGACTTCCTAACCTTACTAGCTCCAGGGTGAATGCCAAATTTGTCAAGTAAGCCTGGCAGAATAACAAGGTGTAAGGTCATTAGGGAACTGGCACATAACCCTTCATTAGGGAACACTTCGCTTTCAACTGCAAAAATGGATTTTAATTTTTAATTTGACTTAAACATTGCTTTTAGTCTGATGACACTACTAGTGGTGTAGAAAGTGCTCTGAAGGTATGTTAGTAGACTCACTTGCTCTCTTCCTCAGTTTTAGAGGTGCCAGGGCAGCCAGTAGTGTTGCCAAATATGTATATTCTTTAGATTTTTTTGTGTGAATGCAGAACACTGCACATATGGGACAGCCTTCAGGTCACAAACCAGCATTTCAGCAGTCTGCGGGGAGAGAAGTTTCTGTGTCCTTGACAAGTTTCTCAATAGTAAAGGGTCACGTTTCTGAGATTAATTTTGGTTTTAACAAACAGTCATTGGACAATAGTGAATTATCTCAGGTACCCACTTTTATTTCACATTTTCAAATGAGAGCAGAAGACAACTAAAGAATAGACTAGAAATATTTCTGTTTGTGGATAGCTGGGGGGTTGTTCTGTAGTTTTCTTGCTCTGCAGGATCAAAAAGTCCAAGAGTGTATGGCTTTCACCAATAATTGTGACTGTATAGTTGTCAGAAACCATTGAACATATGCAGATATTGTTTGTTGTGTAGACTATCATGACATATCTTTAAAAATAAAAAAAAAAGACGTATCTTCCCAACAGTACCACTCACAGCACAATTATCTGCATTGCTGATTTTTTTTAAAAATCCAGTTGAAATACTCCAAATTGAATTTTGAATTCAGCGTCACCACCTGACTTTAAGGACCTTTGTTGTATCAGCCTGAAGACTACCTATTAGAAGATAAAGTGGAAGAAGTGCCTGGGCTCAGGGAGTTCCCATAGTTGAAGAGGTGGGTCAAACTGACCAGATAAAGGTGGTGGATGGCATGGACCAGGAAGCACTGAAGAAAAAAGTCTTAGCTAGCAGGAGGGGTAAAGGTCAGCTGGCAGCTCGCTCCACCAGACTGGCAGTTCCAGCAGGAACGGAGGACACTGGCAGAGACGGGCCCTACGGGCCCCTGCCTTCCCTACCTGCTGGTGCTTTCAGAATCCACTGTGGAAAAGTAGTGCTCAGAGACTGTCCTGGGCCTCTTCCTTATGCCTCCGCCCACCCCAATAGTGATTTTGGGGGCCAATAGGTCAAGACTCCAGCAATAAAGTGTCAACCACCAGACTGCTGTCAGTTACAGAAACGGTCCCCTGGGAACCAGCGTTCTCCGTGCGTCGGGTGACTTGCCAGAAAGGCGCGAAAAGTACAGAAGGGCGTATCACATGACCCTCAGCAACGGAAAGCGCCAGACGCTGCACACCATGCAAACCTCCGTGGCCTACAGGATTCCGGGAACGTTCCTCCCTCCAACTCCATCCTACAGACTTCACCTAAGCAAGCGCCTCCTTCTCCCAACTTTCGAACCCCTGAGGATTCGGAAGCCCAGGCTCTTCCATGATGAGAAGACCCCGGAAGAGAACGGAGGAACTGACCTAAACATGATGTGCAGCTCGCCTACCGCCTATCGTCTTAACTAGGCAACTAGTTCACCCGCTAACCCGGGCCTACGGGAGTCCGTCACCGCGGTGACGTCACAAGCGGCGCCGTCTGGGCCCTTGTGGTGGGCGGAGCCTCGGAGTTTCAGCCTGGGGCTGTCTTGGAGCTTCCTACAGGCGGTCGTCTTGCCCCCCTCGTCTCTTACCCCAAAAGGTGAAGCCTAGGTTCTGCCAACCCCTTCCCCGGGACTTTGTAGCATCCGCAGCGCTAGTCTGGGGAATTGTCCTGATTTTGTAGCACCGACGCGGCAGTGACGAGAGCATCCGCTCGGCTCAGGTGGATCCTTTTCATAAGAACTGGACAAGGCCCCGATGGGAAATGGGAGCTGGAAGTTTGCCAGGAACACGGAGTGTGGACTCACATTGGCCTGAGTTGGTGTAACTAGAATTGTGGGAGCCTCCTGATAACAGATGATTTACCAAAGTCAGCTCTCAGCAACCCGTAGTAATTGAGCATTAAGTTCCGCCCATCCGTGGTGTGCGAAAGATCCACACAAACTTGGGTGCGGATAGAGATGGCTGGATGAGCTCAGCAGTACTGAAGCACTTCTTCAAACTATTTGCAATGTTGCAGCAAGGTTTCCCTGGGGCTTTGACCTAATACAGTTCGTGGTAAGAATGTTATGTGACTCCCATGTATTAATCAGTGGATTTGGGCTGATACTGATTATTTTAAATTGTTACATATTGATTGGTATGTCCTTTTTTAGTGATTCAGTGCTCTTGATTTCAGCTTCTTTAGTAACTGAAGGAAGGTCTTGGTGACCACCAGTCTCAGGCAAGTGTTCTTTATACAGTTCTTGCGTGTTTACTTGGTCGGAAGGACAAAAGAAATAAGCCAAAACCTCTGAGATGTGCCCTACTTTGTGTACTTAATTGGGTGTTAAGGTGTATGAGACTTCCATCTCAACTGGAGTTGATATGGTAGAATTACTAATATTTACACAGGTCCTGTTATTTGCCAAGCACTGTTCTAGGTGCCCTGCAGGTATTAGCAATCCTTTATCATCAATGATGTACTGTCCAATGAAATAGGTGCTATTTACTATTCCCATTTTACATACAAATTGTCCTATGGTGAGGTTAACTTGCCAAAAGTCTCAGCCAGAGTCTGCTCTCTTAACTAGTATTTTACTCTTGGTGAAATGGGAGACTGAACTGGAAGTCTGGAGGCCTATCTTCCAGACCTATCTGTTCTATTTACTGGTTGTATGATTTTTATAAGTTAAATTGCTCATCAAAGTATAGCTGAGTCTGTTTCTCCACCTGAAAAATGAGAATGCTATGCCAGTCCTATTGACTTTCACAAGTTGTTATGCATATCAAATATAACCTGTTTTTAAATAGGAGCATTTCCAAAGGTATAAAACACTATAGAGCTTTGTGCAGTAGCAGTATCATAGCCAATGAGGTTTACCCAAGGTGTAATTATTACTATGTGAAATAAAAACACAACAGAAGTATAACAGATGTTATACTGTACTTGTTTCACAGTCTTGAGTATTGAAGTGAGCCAATTAGGAAATTGACTAATTTATGACCCAAACAACTATACTATGTTAAGTAGAATTACCTTTAAATTTGAACTGTAATTAAAGTTAGCAATATTGTTGCCAGATATTCCATTTAGTTCTGATAATGAACTACAGATGCAGGATAGCTGTGATCCTTTTGAAATCTATTATGTAGATGAATTATCTTTGAAATTACCTTAGGGACACTACTTGTAAAAAAATGAATTTCTCAGCCACTGATAATACTAATAATATAGCAAGTTGCAGAGTACAATTTTGATGTTTTGAATTCCACTAGACTCTGGAAAATATAGACTCTGAATAATGTAATAATAAAGTAATAATAAAAAATCATGTTTTTTTATAATTATTAAAAATAATTTTGCATTTATGTAAGCCAATAAAGTCTTTTTCTTAAGCCAGTTTGCATTGGGTTCTCTATTATTTGTATCCAAAGGAGCTGTAACAATTATACTGAAGTATGCCTAGGACTACTTTCTTCTCCTCTAGCTTAGTGAATGCTGACCCCAGCTGACCTGGAAAGTGCTCTACCTCTAGTAGGTGCTCATTAAATGGTAGCTCTTAGCCAATTCTGAATGGTGTCTTTTTTTATTAGTTTAAGGTGTACAACATGATTTTTTTTTTTTTGTAGAGTATTTTTTTAAAGCTGGAAACAGTGAAACAAGGGCTTAGGATAGAAAAAATAACAGGAGAGAGCCTAGGTGGGGCTGATTTGGCTCTCTAGAAACATAGGAAAGTGAGCCCTGGAGGGCTGTGTGGACTCACTGAGAAGTAAAAGTCACAATGACATAAGGGAGCCAAGATGGGCTGCTTTTAGCTCACTGAAAAGTCAGAGAAAAGGGGGACTTGGGAACAGGCTCAGGGAGTAAGCCTGGGACAAGCTACCACTGCCCATTGCTCCCCTGCTTGCAAGTCTTATGGGGACCCTTAGAGTTTAGGAGATGCATGCCTGAGAGAAAAGAGAGGCATGGGCATGCTCCCAGGGGGGAAAGCATCAACATGATCAACATGATTTTATATCAATGTATTGTGAAATGATAGTCTCACTCATTTTTGTTATTCTTGCCAAGATAGTTTTCAATAATACTACAGCATGCAATATATGCTTGTTCATCATTGTAAGTGTCCAGGAGTAAATGCTCAGAAATAATTGCTATACTGTAGATAATTCAGAATAATATTCTTTATATACCAAAACTTATTAATGAGGTTAAGTGCTAAGAATATCTTAAATAAATGCCTCTGTTTGGGCTGATGAAAACTCTACCAAGTTCAAGATTTTTGGTTTGTTTCATGTTCATATAACTAGTTTCTCAGATTGGTAAAGATATGTGCAATAAGAAATTTGTAGAGCTCGATTTGAACATGATCAAAATTATCTCTTTAAAAACTGCTGCTACTTTGTAAACTTCCATGAGTTCTTCTCTGCAATTTGTAAGTGATGATATATCAAGCTGCATACTTAAAAGAAACCCAATGATTTTTTTCTTTTTCAGAAGAAGCAATTTATTGGATAGTCTTCTTGTAAACCCAATGATTCCAACTGGGGAAATTTAGGATTATTCATGAAGCCCTTTAAAATAGCTATACAAAAATTAGCCATGGGTGAATAAGTCTGGTGAATCATAAAAAGTTATGAAATGTGTACTTTTTAATGTAAGAATGAAAGAAACTCTTAAAATTTAGGCATCATTTAATAATAGTTTTATTAAGCATTCTTTTATTTGCATTCTCGAATGGATGTTCAAGTATCTAGATAATACAAACTCTTTCTTAGTCTACAACAGGTACACTACCCACAACAGGTGATGGATATCCATTTTTCTCCTCAAGGTATCTCTGTTTAATTTTGGGGCCTAGCCACCTGCTCTTTATTCCTTCCCAGTACTCCCCAGCTCAATACTTTTGCTTACTGTCACTTCATTATAACAAGTGTCTTCTTTGCTCCTCACAAGCCCACCAACTCTTGGAATATCCACCCCCTTCGCTCTCTAGACTGCCCACATCATGGTGATCCTATTGATGTTTTCCCCTTCTGCCAGCTTTTGCTTACCATTTATCCCCATCCCGCTGCAACATACCAACTATCTGTTTTTTCCCAAACCTCACTCATGTACTACATCTTGAAATGGTCTCCATTTCCTGAGGTGTAAATAAAAGAATCTTCAAATGACCTCCCTCAGAAGGCTGACAGTTGTGGGTAGATGCTCAGCTGGGGCTGTTGGCCAGAGGTCTCAGTTCTCCATATGGCTTTATTTGGAGGAGCAGCTGACATCCAAGCAGAAGCATCAGAGGACAGGCTTTGAGGTAGTCTTCAATTGTATAATAGCTAATGCCAAGTCTTTTTTAATATAAAGATCAGCTATGAACTGTTTAAAAGTACATGATGTCAGGGCAGCTCAAAGAGGAAAATATTACTTGATAGAATGGCTAAACCTAATAAACACTAAAGGAAAATGTATACCTGATTTTGAAACGTTTTAACAAGCCTCCCACCTTGTAAAGGAGATCAATTAGTTTCTCAGGCCTCATGACGGTTTGATAATCAAAGACTATGAGGAAAGGACTATCTGAGCTGGAGCGTTAAAAGGTCTATTAAAGGACAGGGTCAGTTTAATATATATATATAGTCTTAAAGGCCAAAGGGCTCATCAATTTTTTACAGCTGGGAGGCATGTAATACCTTAAGCCAAGAGATAGCCTACCTTTAGAAAAGGGATATGGAAAAAGGTTTATTGGTTTCCACAAATGAGGAAGAGTCCTGAACCACCAGTTAAGTTGGTGGTTAAGGTCCTCCTGGCTTGTAGACACTGTAGAAAGTTTTGGCCCCAGGAGCTAAAAATGGAAAAGCTGGCCCTCAGGGTCTGGGGAATATCCTGGGGGAAATCTCTGGGGATAGCGATTTTAAGGGGGAGGAGGGCCTGAGGGGTAAGGGCCATGCCTGGGTCACCCAGCTAGTGACACCCGCAGTCATCAATGCTCCTCCGGGCGGGGTTGCCAACTCAGGTCCTCCCGAGGACTGATCAAAATCCAGCAGGGCCGGGCGGGCTGTCAGTGTCCACAGCTTGCTCTACCTGACAGCGTGTATATTGCAGAGGATGCGAACATGAGAGAAAACGTGCTAGTTCCAGTAGTCTCTGCATCTTTTGGCTGTGTGGTCCCGGGCCCTCGATCACCAAGCACTAGGCGCTGATAAGGACAGCGACTTGGGCTGTCCTTCGATCAGACCCTTCGATCTCCGAAGGGAAAGGACGAAGGTGGCCCACAAATTTCCCACCTAGAGGGCAGGAGATTGCCTGGGCACGCACAAAAAGGCCTGAATGCCAGTGCTCCTTAAAACCTCACGTGACCCGCTGGGTTCAAGGTGCCTCATGTGACCTTATATCCACCGGGGAAAGCTAACGCGATTACGACCGGATCCCACCGAGTCACGTGGGTCAACTGATTGAGGGTACCGCCCAGGTTTTTCCAGGTGGGGTCCCCACAGTACTTGTGCTAAAGTCGCAGCTTCGAAATTTCCTGCTCTTTTAGAGCGTGATTGGCCCAGTCCTCGCAGAGCGGGGAGATATTTGAGAACGCAGGAAATAATGCCCAGCCATTCGCGGGTTCTTTTAGGGAAGATCCTGCCAAAGTCGGCGTGCCCGACTTGTTACTGGTTTCTACACCAGTGTACGGGAATTGAAGTGACGCCAGAGGCGCGGCCTACGGGCTCTCCTAGGTCCTGGAGGTCGTGTCTTGTGGCGGGTCTCCTTCAAGCTGGGGCAGCCTCTGCTAAGTGGGAAGGTCCTGGGTGGACTCAAGTATCCTTGTCTGGATCCCTTACAGGGGTCACTGGAGCAGTGACGATGTTTTAAGCTCCAGGGAGAGCAAGCGCAATGTTTGGAGGTACCCGTGTGCAGTACGGTCTGCCCCAGCAGGGGTTGAGCCTTCAGATGGCGAACGTGAACAAATACTTTCTCAGGAACGCTTAAACTGAGTTCATTTGAGGCTGAAATTGAGAAAATTGGAAGTGCTGGTGCACCCCAGTTCCATTTGCTGTATTAAAGTCAGGTTGTTGCAGACTTTTTCTGCACTTAAAAAAAAAATCAGGACTTCAAGACGTCAAATTTTAGTTCTTTTTGTACTTCCAGACAGGTGAAACAATAGCAAACGTTCAGCAAAGGTAAGCTGAATTTTCTTAATTGCCTGAAAGACTTTCTACTGGCAGGCTCATTGGGACTTTATTCTATAGTGTTTCCTACTAAGAAAAATTAGCCCAATCTTAATGCTAGTCAGTGGATTTGGGCAAAGTCTAATTGCTGTTTCCTATTTCAGTTATACTCTAATGAAGACTCCATTTTAGTGCTACAAAACTCTAACTTCAACTTATTTGAAAACCTCTGTGGTCTCTAACCCCAGATATCTTCTTGGTTTTAAGAAGGCACAGTAAGGATAAAGGGAACAAGATATTTGTTAATGGTTGTAAGGGAAAAATACTATTTGAATTTGCCTTACACTAGAACACATGGGTATATTCCTAATAAGGTATATAATATCAGGCTTCTAACTCTACATAAAAGGAAAGGAGATACGAGTGATTACAGTAAGAGCGATAAACATCATGCTGGCATAGATAAATTGTCTATAATCACTACCACCATAACTTACCTCCCTTTCTTCCTTGAAGCCATTTCACTAGATTTTTCTCTCCATCAGTCCATAGATGACTTTCTTCTCCCTGACATGCTTTCTTTACTTGACTTCCAGAACACCTATTCTCTTAATTTCCTCCTACTTCACTTGCTGCTCATTCTTAATCTATTTGTTTTTCCTGATTCTAATATGCACCTATTCAGGTGTTCTGTTGATGGACTGCTGATTGTTTGGAGGAGAAATAAAATTAAGACACCTAATTCATAAACTATTTTTTTATTCCATATTTATTTTTGTCTCCCGCTTAAGGAAAATTATTATGTTGTTGTAATTAAGGTTTTAATATTTTTTAGGTTCTACTGACAGTCTAAATCAGAGGTCGGCAAACTATAGTCATGGACTACAAACTGTTTTTGTCATTGGAGTTTCATTGCAACAGAGCTATGACCATTTGTGTATTGTTTGTGGCTGTTATTGAGTTACAATGACAGAGTTAAGTAGTTGTGTTAGAGACTGGCCCATAAAGTTTAAAATACTTACTATCTAACCCTTGACAGGAAAAGCTAACCCCTGACCTAAATGACTAAAAATATAAAAAATCTTCTCAACAGAAGTAAATTACTCTATAAAATTTAAAAATTAAAATTATTTTCTGCCCTGGCTGGTGTGGCTCTATGGATTGGGTGCCAGCCCATCAACAGAAAAGCTGCCAGTTCCATTCTCAGTCAGGGCACATGCCTGGGTTACCGGCCAGGTCCCAGGTTGGGGGCGTGCAAGAGGCAACCAATGTAGGTTTCTCTTGCACATCCATGTTCCCCTCCCTCTTTTTCTCCCTTCCTTTCCCTCTCTCTGAAAATAATAAAATCTTTAAAAAAAGATACTTTTACCGTTAAAAAAAAAAGAACTTGGAATTCTACAACTGTATTATAGTTTGTTAAAAATAAATGTGTGTGTATTTATCAAGAACTGCCTTTTGCCAGGGAATTAAAGTACATATACAGATATATCTATTTAACTACACAATTTCATAAGTGTTGTGGTAAAACTTCAATTCATAAAAATGAATTAAAGTACATATACAGATATATCTATTTAACTACACAATTTCATAAGTGTTGTGGTAAAACTTCAATTCATAAAAATGTATGAAATGTTAAGAATTTGTTTCTGAATATTTTGCCTGAATGTATTTGTGGAGTACTAGCAAGATGACTTGACAGTGTGAATGACTGTGTGATAACTGAATATTCTATGAATTAAATTATTTAAAAGTCAACTTTATGTAACGAGTATTATTTGTTTTAATTGCTATAAGGTAAGCTCACTATGAGATAATTTCTTTTAGAAATATTAATCTGCTGACCCAAAGTCCTGTTTTGGCAGTATTAGATGTCTGTAATTAAAACAAATTAAAAAATCTTTTGATCAAAGGGAGCTCAACTCTGGGTTAATTAGAAAAAGCCTCAGGCAAGGAATGGGTAAGAAGCTTGGCTCTGAAGCCAGACTCCATGCCCTGAGGGTGGTAGAGCACAAGGCCGAAGAAGCCCGATCCCACGAATGACTGCGTGGAGCAGCACCACCACCAATCCATGTTAGACTCTGAAATGAACAAGGATAATAAATCTTATTGTGTTGAGCCCCCTAACATTTGGGTTACTTGCATACCTGAATATCATACAATTACAAACCTTATAGAATTGCTGTCAGGATTAAAGAAAAATAATCTTGCCTAAGAACGGAAGCTCAGGTTCTAAAAAGATAGGTGTCAAATCAATGTGTCCTCTTTCATAAATGTTTCATTAATGAATCTTATTGCTTCTTTAAAATATTTATTTCAAACTAGAGTGATATGATAAATATTTGTCAAGTTTCAAAAGGTGATTAAGTTCATTATATAATGAAACTAGGAGATTGAATACTTTGCTTTAATGAAAACAAATTGTGTATATTTTTAATCTATTGTGATGAAAACAGTTTGTACACAAGGTAAAACTGAGATTTGGGGGGCACAGTGTATTTGATTCTATACAAGAATCAGGATTCCTAAAATAATATGGAATAGCTAAGTGTTTAAGTCAATGTAATGTAAAACATGGGGTTTCAGAGAATAACTTAAAAAGTCATATATTTTATAAATTCACTCTAGCAAAACTCAAAAATAAAACCACCCTACTCTTTTTAACCTAAAATTTTGAATATTTTCGTTCAGGTCTCAAGAGTACAATCTGCTTTAAGTGGTCCTGCAGACCAATGTGGGGGTTTGGATGTTTTTTATAATGCAGTAGTTTCCAAATGCGGTTGGTTAGTCTTTTTAACAGAATATGAAAGTAGTAAAGGAATTGCCCTCCTTCCCCTGAATTTCAAAAGTTTACTAAGCATTGTGGTATAGATGAAAATGCATGGACTTTGAGTATGACAGATGTGGGTTCTTTAGCTAACTTGTTCTTTGACATAAAGGCCAGTCACTAGGCCTCAGTTTCTCATTTGTAAAATGATGTTAGGAATACTTAAATTTTGTCAATTAAACCTCAATAAATCTGGAGGCGAGGGGAAATAGAACTCAATTCAATGAATTCTAAGGCTTAAATGAAATGTTTGTAGAGTCCAGCACGTTGATGATACACACAGTAAGGGGTTCTTATCTGTTGTAAATGTTACCTGAAAAGCATTATCATACAAATAAGAATGGAGAAGGTAACCTATTATTTGTTTTAATTGCTATTACATCAGTTCACTATGGAATCATTTCTTTTAGAAAATTAACCTGCTGATCTAAAAGCCTGTTTTAGCAGTATTTTATGTCTGTGATTAAAACAAAAAGATTACTCCTGTCCAAAACTGTTTATTTTGGTAACCAAATTGTCTTAAAATCTGGTATATAATAGTAAAACAGCAATAAAAACAGCTCTTGAGCCCTGGCCTAGTAGCTCTGTTGTTTGGGGCACTGTCTCAATATGCCAAGGTTGCAGGCTCAATCCCAGGTCAGGGCACATAGAAGAATCAACACATGAATGCACAAATAAGTGGACAAATTGGTATTTCTTTTTCTCTCACTTTCTGCCTTTCTCTCTCTGTCCCCTTTGTTTCTCTCACTAAAATCAATCAATAAAATTTTCTTTAAGAATTTTTTTTTTTTTAAAGCTTTAAGCCCTGGCTGGTGTGGCTCAGTGGACTGAGCACCAGTCTGTGAACTAAGAGGTCGCTGGTTCAATTCCAGTCAGGGCACAAGGTTGGGTTGCAGGCCAGGTCCCCATTTGGAGGCATAAGAAAGGCAACTGATCCATGTTTCTCTCACACATCAATGTTCTCTCCTTTTCTTTCTCCTTCCCTTCCCCTCTTTCTAAAAGTAAATAAAATCTAAGACTATAGTCTTCAAGAAAAAAAAAAATGTTTAAAAAAAAACAGTCCTTGATATAAGAGAACCACAGAATTAGTCTGTACATATTCTCAGAAATAAACACTAGATGGCAGCTTCTAGACAAGATTGGGTCAATGACACTTTTTTCTCCAGACAAAAGCCAAGCCAATTCTTTTTTGTAAAGTGGAATCTTTCTTACCTTCATTTCTACCTCCCTATGGACCCTGCCATGTGCCTCCATCAGGGCAGCAGTTACTAATCTAAAAAATGAAGCATCTGTAGAGACTTCTGGAGAGAAATTAAATAAAAATAGAAACCACATAATCTTCTCCCTGTATCATATTTTACTTCCCTTTTAAAAGAGTAAACACAAAGAGATTTCATCTTTGTGGTGATGGACAGAGTAAAAGGAACTTTCCTGAGTCAATTCTAAAGAATCTCATTATGTTGGACGTAATATCATCTATATATATATATATATTTTTTTTAATTTCTCCATTCCATGCCTATTTTTCTTTCATTCATGCCTTCAACAAGTATTTATCAAATGTACAACATGTAACATTTGGGGGAGGGAGATTAGAAAATATATTTGGATAAGGTCAACCCTCTAAACTTTCAGACCACTTTAGTCTCACAAAGGAAATAAGACAGTGACATAAATGTCAGAGAAAGGTACAATTGCTGGCATACATATTTTTGTTAGCACAGCACAAATGAAGTATCAAATGGCATTTTATCATCTTGTATGGGGTAAGCAGGAAAAAGGAAGCAAACATGTTTGATAATTTCCTGTGTGACAAGTAGTTTGATGACTGCTTTACAAAAAGCCTGCACCATATTCAGCAGTTAATAGTTTTTAGTCAATTTTTTGAGATTACGAATCCATATTTTAGAAAGAAAAAAGCATCATGCAGAACATCGTGTATATTAGATTACTGTTTGTGTTTAAAAAAAGTAGGAAAACAAGTATATTTATATAGTATTTCCTTGGTTATGCATAATTTCCCAACTAGTTGTCTTTGGGATAGAGTGCTTTGGGAACTAAGTGAAAGGTTGCAAGGATAGAAAACAGGTCTTTCACCATATATTTTTTACATTTAAATTTTTTAATCATGACTGTAAAACCTTTGACCAAACTTAAGTTAAAAATAAACTGGAATTTAATAATAAAACAATAAAATATTTAATTAAAAACTGACACATTTAAAAAAATAGACTGGATTTTTAAAACTCACTAAAACTCCTACCATTAGAAGTTTTGAGAGTACTTTCTTAGAATTGAGTTTACTTATCTATGAAGAAAGAGCAGGAGGTCGTCCACGTAATTACTCCTGATACAGTGCTTTATTCCATGGTTCGGAGTTAAAGGAGAACATTGCTTTTAATCCAAGACCTACAAACAGCATTTGCACAGGGCTACTAACATGTGCATTGATCAGATAAATCATGCATTTGATCTCTGAACCTCACATAAGAGGAGCCATTCATTCATTCAATAAAAATGTATTTCACAGTGTGCTAGACTGGTTCAAAAAATGTTTTCAACAAGCTAAACTTAGCTAAGAGATAAACAGGGCAGCTTTGTGTTTATTTTCAAGAATTTTCTTATTCATGACATTTGAAATGATCAAACAGCCTCATCTTAATTTTGCTAAAACAGTAATTTCGCTGTTGCATGTCTGAAGCAGAGACAACTTCACTTTGAAATGGTCTTAACGCTAATAAAAATGTTCTTATTCTTCTAAAAATCAGATAGGAATTGTATATTGGTAATAGCAAGGTAGTACATGAAGAAAAATACAGGGTTTTTTTTTTTTAATTTAAAGATTTTAATTTTAGAGGGAGGGGAAGGGAAGATGAAAGAGAGGAAGAGAAACGTGGACATCCATCTTTTGCCTCTCGCTGGTCCCTAACTGGGACCTGGCCTGGGACCCAAGCATGTGCCCTGACAGGGAATCCAACCTGTGAACTTTTGGTCCACAAACCGGCACTCAATCCACTGAGCCACATCAGCCAGGGGGGAAAAAAATATATTCTAATAAAACAGCAAACCTAATAACCAGAGAAAATATTTTTTGAGATTTTGTAAGCATGTGTTTCAACAAGAGAAGCCAGGGAAAATTGTGCCAGATATCACGAAAGAAGCGTCTAGTGACGGTGGATTAGTCCTACTACCCTGGGATGGGGATGGAAAGCAGGAACAAGAAGCTATTTTTTTGAACTGGGTATCGAAAAACCTAAAAAAAAACCCGAGAATACTTTGTAATTCATATGCCCATATGAACCATGGGGCAGGTTTGAGTTAAGCCTGGTCGGGGGCAGAAATCCAGAAAGCAGCGGTGTTTAGACCCTTAAACGCCGTAGCGGAGGAGGGGGAAGCTGATGTGGCTTGCCTAAGGTTGGGAATATGCTCGTGGGACGCCTGGGGTGAAAGGGACGCAAGCTCACACCCAGGAATGTCCAAGGGAGAGAGATGACGGCGACATGGCTGCCTCACGTGCCACAAGCACACACGAGTCCCCACTCCACCTCCGGATCTCTCCAGAGCACCAGACGCACTACAGAGTCCCTAAGAGCGCCACCCTGCCTGTGACCACCCCCCTCTTCCTCCTACCCTCTGGGTATCAACGGCGACAGTCTCACCAGATGCGAGCGAAAATTGCCTGTCCCGACTCCCCTGACCGCCAGTTCTGGGATTACCTTGTCCTGCAGAGCCCACGAGGGGCAGACAGCTGGGCGCGTATCTCTGCAACCTGGAGGAAGAAATGGAAGCGGGGTCTGGGAGACTTACTGCAGGAGACAGCCGTGTGCTATACAGGCACCTAGGGACGGGGACCAAGGCGGGTGGGGAAATAGAGCGCTGGTAAAGGCACTTGGTTGTGAAGATATTACGACTATTAAGAGCAAAGGCGCAGGAGACCGAAAGTCACGTGACCTCTTGAGCGGTTCGGTGGAAGACTGTAGCATCAGACAGTCACGTGAGCCTCTGACAGGCTTCGGGCCTGGGGTCAGGCCCATTATCATTAGCGGCACCTAGATTGGAGCCATTCCCTCGAATCTTGTTGCTTTCCGGGAATGGGAACATCCCCCTTTTCCCGGAAAGGAGAGCTGTTTTTTCTGGAGGGAGAAACAGGTGCCCGAGGCACCTGTGCGGATGCTCTGCCGGGGGCAGTAAATGAGACTTGAGAGTGTGCTCGCGTGTCCCACAATGCAAGAGGTTCCTTTGAGGTCCTATGGGGACGCTGCCGCGTGGTGACGTCAGAACATCGCTTCCGGGGGAAGGGGCGTTGGGGTTCGGCTGCTCACCGGCTGACAAAGCCGTTTATTTTCAGGCCGGTAGTGAGTGATCTGTGGCCCGAAGCCTCTGCAGTGCTTTCGGAATGGAGAATTCCAGAGGAGGTACTTCTTAGTCCATGAACAGAGAGCTAAAAAAAGAAAGTAGTTTAAAAATAAGTTTAAGAGTAGTCCAAAATCTCTCAAAGCAGACTCCAGACCACCCTGGCTCGTTGGCAAGTCCAACTAAACACAGGAAAAACAAGATTTACATTTTAATCAAATACATCCAGATAGGTGGGGGGAAAGGAGACAAAAGCCGGAAACACTTCAACTTTTTATGAGGACTAGTATAACCTTGATAGGAAAACTTGACAGGAATAGCAAATTAGCTCTGGCAGGGAGCTCAGTTGATTAGAGCGTGGTCCCCATACTCCGAAGGTTGAGCTTTCCGTCCCAGGTCAGGGCTCATGCAAGAAGTGACCAGTGAATGCATAAATAAGTGGCGCAACAAATCATGTTTCTCTCTTGCTCTCTCTTCTCTAAAAATCAATAAATAAAAATTTTTAGAAGTTCTTCAATGTAAAATTGAAGGAAAATTGTATGCCAGTTCTGCTCATCAATGTAGAGGCAAAAACTCATAAGCTAAAAGTTAACCAAAACTAGTGCCATGTAAAAAGAATACTACACTGTGAGCAATTTAGTTGTTTTTAACATAGGAATTAAAGGTAATAACCGATTAATGGAGAAAATATGATCACTTTAAATGTAAAAAAATGATTAAACTAAAAACTTATTCATACATCATGGAAAACCAGGAGTGTAGCCAAGCCCCGTGTGATTATAATGCCTAGTATTTTTGGCACCTAGAATTAAATAATTTAACTCTTAATCAGGCCTTAGTTCACATGTTAACAGCTTTTTCTTCTCAGTTCCTTTTGTTCTCATGAATTTAGTCAAAACTTACTGATGTACTTTTTGTCAAACAGGAGATTACTTCAGGGTCACCAGGAGAATTTATGGATTTGTTTTGCAGAAGGAAAGAATGTCTTCGAGATAGCTGAGACCAGCTGCTTACGCCCAGGAGTCTCATGTGAAAAAGTTTTATCTGTGACTGAAGAAACAGACTTCTCTCTCAGTTCCCTGGAGCTCCCCCTCTCTCTTCCTCGCCTTGAAAACACTTCTGCTTGGTCTGGAAATTGGAAGGTGGTCTTTGGAGGTTTTCCCACCACCTTCCTGAATAAAGCAAACTTTCCTTTCTACCCACCACTTGTCTCTGGAGTATTGGCTTTAGAACAGTGAGCAGCTGAACCTGGGGTTTTTAGTAACAGGAGAAGGGAAATTAATCTGACAAAGAGTATCTGAAAAAAAGAAAATCCCACCACACACACACACACCCCTCCCACCCCATGTAACACCCTTCTTAATGGTAAAACATTGAAACCTTTCTCTAATTTACAATGTTCTGTTGACAAAACTGGGGCCTTTGACTCTGTAGTTTCCCCCAGTCTGGATATTGCTGATGCCATATACTTAGAGAATTTCAGCATGTTTCTCTGCCATTTCCTGTTAATTGGTATTTGGATTATTTGATTTCTTTAGACATAAAAGTCACAGTTGTTTTGTATCTGTATCATAATAATTCTAATGTCTGAGTTATTTTTGAGGGAGCCGTGAGAGCAGGGTCAAAGCTGAGGATAAGGGAGGAACTAATACCAAGAAAAACATATCAGGGTGCAGCCCCCATGCAGCTGGGCCAGAGTCGACAAGAATGAGGAGGAGGCATAGGGCAACGGTTGAGCCTTGCCTCAGATAAACATCCTGACCAGGGAAAGACAGAGTAGAGGGGCCCAGTAACAGCCTTGAACCCAATCAGCAGAAAAGAAGTTGCCTAAAGTAGCCTATCGCTAACTGCCACTTCTCGCCCTTGTATCCTGCTTGCTTGCTCTGCTTATGTATAAAAACCCTAGTGCCTTAGCAGCGGCGCGCCCTTCGTAGGTGGAGGGTCTGCCCCTGCGCAGGTTCATTTGGCCAACTAATAAAGCGCTTGCGAAAAGTCCTGTGTCCTGGAGTAATTCGAACAGCGGGGAACGTAACATTTTGGAGGCCCCAGCGAGATCTCCCTTTGTGGAGCAGAAGGACCAGGAACCGAGAGGCCAGCTCGCTCGGAGTTGGGTAAGTGAAACAGGATCCTCTCTAGGACAGTGGGGACGTCCGAATAAGCCCTGAGGTGGTAGGCGAGACGTTGCCGGTACTCCACCCAGGGGGCTCCGAACAGAGGGGGACGCCCCTAGGAGCTGCGGCTAGAAGCCGCCGAGGAAAAGGGAAACTTTAGTTTCGGTTCTGGCGCAGCGAAAAACCCGTATGTGTGACTCCGGCCGGAGGGTGAATGGTGTGAGTGAAAGGGCGGTGTGGTGTCTGGCTGGTTGCCTCATTTTAACCTTTCTAGCCTCGTAGGTCACGAGCTTTGGATCCGGATACAAGGAGACATGGGCCAAGGGGGATCCACAGGGGCGGTCCAGGGCTCTCCCTTGGATTGTATTCTAAAAAATTTCTCTGATTTCAGGAAGCGGGCAGAGCGGTATGGGGGCCCGCCTCCGGACCCGGAGGCTCTCAGGACGTTCTGCCAGCTTGAGTGGCCCGCTTTTAATGTCAGGTGGCCGCCCGAGGGAACCTTTCAGCTGCCAGTCTGTTTCTCAGTCCAGAGGGTCACCTATGTGGTGCCCCACCCCGACCAGCAAATATATATAAATGTCTGGACGGACATCGCCATGGACCGACCTGGCTATGTTCGGAAATGTGCCCAAGGGCAGGCGGGGGCAAACCGGCGGGGCAGGGCAGTGTGCGTTGCCATTGGACAGGGAGTTAGGGCGGTACCGGTAGGAGGCAGGCGCGTGGAAGCCGCCGAGCAAAAACCGGTCCCTGGTGCCCAAGAAAACCGTTTGTACCCGGTCCTGCCTAGCCGGCCCGAGGATCCTCTAGACCCAGTTAGCGCGCCACCCCCTTACCAAGCCCCAGCTGTACCAGATTCCTCAGGGCAACCTGAGGAGGTTATGAGCCCATCCCACACCCGGGGTGGAACCTCTTATAGCAGCGGGGAGGCTAAAGCCCGAGAAGGCAGGGAGTGGGCCGGCCCCGGCTCAGAGGAAGCTGCTATGCTACCCCTCCGAGAGGTTCCAACTGCTCTGGACGCCCCAAGGGCTCCGCCAAGGTTAATTTATGTCCCCTTCTCCACAAGTGACTTGTATAATTGGAAGCACCAAAACCCCCCTTTCTCGGAGAAACCTCAGGGCCTGACCTCCCTCCTAGAGACCATATTCAGGACCCACCAGCCCACATGGGATGACTGCCAACAAACCTTGCAAACCCTGTTCACCTCAGAGGAAAGGGAAAGAATTTTAAGGGAGGCAGGGAAGGCAGTCATGGGGGAAGAGGAGGGGACAGTCGGGGGCCGAAGGGAACTGGAAGAAATATTGCCTTCGAATCCCCCTGATTGGGACCCAAACTCCAGCGGGGGAAGGGAAGCACTCCTGCAGTACCGCCGAGCACTCCTAAGGGGATTGAGGGCGGCAGCCCGAAAACCCACTAATTTTGGGAAGGTAAGTGAGGTAGTGCAAGGGCGGGAGGAGACCCCTGGCGCATTCCTAGAGAGGCTGATGGAAGCATATAGGGTATATACGCCCTTAGACCCAGAAGCAAGGGAGAACAGAAGACTCGTCAATGTAGCTTTTGTAACACAATCAGCCTCAGATATAAGAAGAAAGTTGCAGAAGATAGAGGGATTTGAGGGAGAGAATATCAGTAAACTGCTAGAAATAGCCCAAAAGGTATATGTCAACAGGGATGACCCAGAGGTTGGGAAGGCTAGGGAAGTAGCAAAAATTGTGATAGCGGAGCAGAGGAAAGGAGGTGCACCCAGAGGGAACCCCGGTGGGGGGAACAGAGAAAGGAGGGGAGCCCGGCTAGAGAAGGATCAGTGCGCCATCTGCAAGGAGAAGGGGCACTGGAAGAGGGAATGCCCCAAGAGGAAGGGGATAGAGGAGCTAAGGGGGACCCCTGGGGTGCTCCTGCAGACCCTAGACTGACGGGGCCAGGGCTCCATAAGCATTGGCTCCCGGGAGCCCATGGTCACCTTGACAGTCGAAGGAAGACCAGTTGATTTCCTAGTCGACACGGGAGCCACCTTTTCTGTCCTGAAGCAGCCCCAAGGAAAACTGGAAAAGGAAACAGCCAAAATTATAGGGGCCACCGGGAAATCAGAGACTTATCCTTGGACAAGTGCGAGAATTACGGACCTTGGAAAAGGGACAATCACTCACTCTTTTCTGATTATACCGGATTGCCCCTTCTCCTCTGCTAGGAAGGGACTTACTTCAAAAGTTGCAAGCCTCCATAGTGTTCAAGACACCCGAGGAAGAGAAGGGGGACCCCAGCTTAGAAGTTACTGTTCCCCTGTCGGAAGAGTACCTGCTAGCTGTGAGTGAGGCCAAGCCTCATTCCACTGGAGTTCCCCAGGCACTCTGGGAAAAGATACCTGGGGTATGGGCAGAGACCAACCCCCCAGGACTGGCAGTACGTCAGGCGCCAGTAGTAGTCCAGTTATTGAGTACAGCCACCCCAGTGCGGGTCAGGCAGTATCCGGTTCCAGCCAGGGCCAGGGAAGGAATTGCCAAGCATCTGCTAAGGTTGCTGGCCGCTGGGATTCTAAGGAAGTGCCAGTCACCCTGGAACACCCCGTTGCTCCCCGTACAAAAACTGGGGACATTAGATTTCCGCCCAGTGCAAGACCTGCGGGAAGTAAATGCACGGGTAGAGACAATACACCCCACCGTGCCGAACCCCTACACGCTTCTGAGCGCCCTGTCCCCTACCCATATACACTATTCCATTTTGGATCTGAAGGATGCGTTTTTTGCCATACTGCTAGCACCCCAGAGTCAGGAAATTTTCGCCTTCGAGTGGAACGACCCAGAACATGGGTTAGGGGGCCAGTATACCTGGACAAGGTTACCCCAGGGGTTCAAGAACTCCCCCACCATTTTTAATGAGGCCCTCAGTCAAGATTTGCAGGAATTCAGGAGGAGATATCCAGAGGTGGTACTCCTACAGTATGTAGACGACCTTCTCGTGGCAGCGCCCCAAGCTGAGGACTGCAGGAAGGCGACGGAGGACCTGTTAAAGGAACTCGAGAAGCTGGGATATCGAGTCTCGGCCAAGAAGGCCCAAATCGTATCCACTAAGGTGAGCTACCTAGGGTATAACTTAAGTGAAGGACTCCGGACACTGTCAAACCAAAGGGTTCAAACAATCCTGGGAATACCAGAACCTGCCACGAAGCGGCAGGTGCGGGAATTCCTAGGGGCAGTGGGGTATTGCAGGTTGTGGGTCCTTGGATATGCAGAGCTGGCGAAACCCCTGTATGACCTGACAAAGGGAAAAGAGACTGAGTTTAACTGGACAGAGGAGGGACGAAAGGCATTCCAGGCCTTGAAGGAGGCCCTTGTCTCGGCCCCGGCACTGGCGTTGCCTGACCCGACCAAACCGTTCTTCCTCTACGTAGCAGAGAAACAAGGTATGGCTCTGGGGGTATTATGCCAAACCTTAGGACCCTGGAAGAGACCGGTGGCCTACCTTTCCAAGAAGTTGGACCCGGTGGCGGCAGGCTGGCCAACTTGCTTGAGGGCTGTAGCCGCCACCTCAGTCTTGGTAAGAGAGGCGAGCAAGTTAACCCTCGGACAAGACGTCCAAGTGATTGGGGAGCATTACGTCGAGCAGGTGCTCGCGCGCCGCCTGGACGGTGGCTGACCAACACCCGGCTAACCCAATACCAGGCCCAACTTCTTAACCCCCCGGCTGTAAGGTTCTTCAAAACAGCTGCCCTGAACCCAGCTACCCTGCTGCCAGTACCAGAGTTAGAGGTAACTCACTGCTGCCCGCAAGTATTAGAGACAGTAACTGGGAGTCGGCCTGACCTGCGGGACCTGGCATACGAGAACGCAGACCTAACCTGGTACACAGACGGCAGCAGCTTCGTAAACAACGGACTCAGGTATGCTGGGGCAGCCGTGACAACAGCGGACGAGGTGGTATGGAAGCAGGCACTGCCCAAGGGGACATCGGCCCAGAGGGCAGAGCTGATCGCGCTCACCCAGGCCCTGCGGATGGCAGAGGGAAAGACAGTCAACATTTACACACACAGCATGTATGCCTTTGCGACGGCCCATGTGCACGGAGCCATTTACCGGGAGCGCGGATTGCTAACAGCTGGGGGTAAGGAGATTAAAAACCGCTTGGAAATCCTAGAACTGCTTGATGCACTGTGGATGCCTAAGAGGGTGGCAATCATCCACTGCAGAGGACACCAGAAAGGGAGCGACCCCATAACTAGGGGCAACACTCTAGCTGACCAGGCGGCGAGGGGAGCAGCGAAGGAAGAGGCTGCAGGAGTACTCCCCATGGTGCCTACCCCAGTGCTACCTTCCCCGCCTACCTATAGTAAGGAAGAGGAAGTAGAAGGGAGGAGGCTAGGGGGAAAGGTAGACAAAGGAGGTTGGATAGTGCTCCCGGATGACAGGCTTTACCTGCCCCAGGGAGTGCTAACCCATGTGGTCCGAGAAATGCATGTGAGCTCACACCTAGGGCGGGGAAAACTAGAAAAGTTAATATTAAAATATTACAGGGCTCCTAATCTAAGGGAGGTCATAGAGTCTGTAGTGTCCAGATGCCAGGCATGCGCCAGGGTAAACGCACAGAATCAGAAGTGCCCACGATTCATCCGGCACAAGGGAAGTACCCCCGGAGAGATCTGGGAGGTCGATTTCACCGAAATGACGGCAGGAAGGTCAGGATACAAATATTTGCTAGTCTTAGTTGACACCTTTTCGGGATGGGTTGAAGCCTTCCCCACAAAAGGTGAAACTGCCGCCACTGTAGGAAAGATTCTAGTCCGAGAAATAATTCCAAGATATGGAATTCCCGTGGCCATCGGCTCGGACAATGGGCCCGCCTTTGTATCACAGATATCCCAAAATTTGGCGGGAAGATTAGGCATCACTTGGAAATTGCACTGTGTATACCGACCACAAAGTTCTGGACAGGTAGAGAGGATGAATCGAACTTTAAAGGAAACATTAATGAAATTGAAGGAGGAAGTCGGCGAGAACTGGGTAGAGTTGCTCCCCTTCGCCCTGTTTAGGGTCAGATGTACCCCTTATGTAGGGGGTTGGACCCCCTATGAAATCATATATGGGCAGCCAGTGCCCCTGGTGCCCAGACTGACAAGAGAGGAGATAGAGGCCTCTAACCATTATTTCCTCAAGTCATTACAGGCACTGCAAGTCATCAGAGAGGAGGTTCGCCGCCTGCGGGAGGAGAAACAGGCCACGACTGAGGCAGATAGCGCGAACGAACTGAGGACATTAAACCCTGGACAATGGGTATGGATCCTGAACCACTGGCGAGGAAACCTTGAACCCCGGTGGATTGGGCCATTCCAGGTACTGCTGAGCACCCCATCGGCTATTCGAGTAGCCGAAAAACCCTACTGGATACACATATCCCACGTAAAACTCGCGCAGGATCCTGGGGAAAAGAAACCATGGAGCGTCCGGCAAGACCCAGAAAAACCCTTAAGACTCTCTTTTTCCCGCTCTTAATACTGACTGGACTATCGAAGGAGGTAAACGGGTATGAACCCCGCGAGTGGCGAGTGGGTGTTATTAATACGAACAAAAGATGGAACTGTTATTGCAAAGAATCAAACTTGGGGGGAGAGGATTGTTTCCTTTAGGGTAGATTTCTCTAAATTCTTTGATGACAAATTTTGTGACTCCCCAGCAGCATGGAGACATACTGATTCCGCGGAGGGCCCCCTCCAGGACAATCTCCCCTCTGCCTATACAATAGGCCTAACTGATTGTGACCCCAACACCAAGAATAGGGCTTTATGGTACACCCCTTACTATGCTTGCCCTGAGCCACCCCCGGGGAGGAGGCGGACCTGCGGATCCTATTCAGACTTCTATTGTAAAGCTTGGGGTTGCGAGACCCTCACGGACGGGGGTTGGAATCCAGGCGGGGGCAAAGACCCCCATATAGCCTTGATCCGCAACAAAACTATGAAGCCCAGCTCTGGGTGGAATAACGCCTGTGCCCTAGACAATTGCAACCCAGTTGTAGTCACGGTCCTGAAACCCCAGGACCCTGAATGGACGAAGGGCCGAACCTGGGGTATCCGGCTCTACGTATCAGGGACAGACCCGGGAACCTTTTTTACTATTCGCAGAATACCCTTAGTGAATCGACCCTTGCTAAGAGGCATAGGGGGAGGGCTACCCCTGCCCGCCCGGCCTGTTCCTACAGGCACGGCATCCCCCGAAGAAAGTTCCATCGTGAGAGATTCTGGGAATAGCACAGGAAATAGGACTGACTACAATAGTCTCCTGGGGCCTAGTGAGGGATGGAACCAGTCAAAACCAGACAGACCCTGGCCTATGGAACAGAGAAAGCCGCCCAAGCAGGAGGCAAATGCCTTAGACCTCCTCGATAGGTTTTTCCCCTATTTAAACAAGACCCAGCCCGGTCTGACAGAGTCGTGCTGGCTATGTCTCAGTCCCCGTCCACCCTTTTATATTGGGGTAGGGGCAAATACCACAGAGAATTCCTCAGAGCCCATCAAAGTGACCAAGGATAATTATCCGTATCATATGCCAGAGTGTCACCAGGAGACCACTTTAAAATTAGCAGATTTTCATGGAAAAGGGACATGCTATCTCTTGGCCAATTTCTCTTCCTCATTATATGAAAATTATTGTACCAGTTATGTGTATATGCAGGAACAGACCCCCATACAAGACGAGGAACCCGAAGTTTTGAAAGCTCAGGAGGGACTATGGTTTGCCTGTACAAGGGGAGTCATGAAGTGCATAGCCCCCATAAACCCTGATATTTGTGTCAGCGCATACATCATCCCTCAAGTCTACCTATACGGGGGAGATTCCAACTTCTTGCTACAACCTTCCCCTCGAATTAAGAGGGTCCCTCTGCTCGTTCCCGTCGTAGCCACAATTGGGATAGTAGGCTCTGCTGCCCTAGGGGCAGGTGCCCTTGTACAGGGAGAATTGAGCCTGAGGCAGCTATCGCAGACCTTCTCCAAGGATGTGTCCCTGCTACAGAAGCAGGTGATATATCTAGAGAAGCAAGTAGACTCACTGGCAGAGGTGGCCCTCCAAAATAGGCGAGGGTTAGACCTTCTGTTTTTGAAGCAAGGGGGACTATGTGCCGCATTAGGAGAAGAATGTTGTTTTTATGCAAACCACTCTGGAGTAATAAGGGAAAATATCAAAATCTTAACCCGTAGGTTAAAAGAAAGAGATAGTGAAGAGAGTGACTCCTCCTGGTATGCCTCCATGTTTAAAGCCTCACCTTGGTTGACTACCTTGGTTTCAGCGTTAGCAGGACCGATTCTAATCCTTCTGCTGATCCTGTTGTTTGGTCCTCTAATCCTGAATAAGCTAGTGGCATTTGTGCGAAACCGAATTGAGGTTGTTAAGCTAATGGTATTATCCCAACCCTATACTCTGCTGGCCGCAGAAGACACTGAGTCAAGGGTTTGACAAGGTATGAACAAGAAAAGGGGGGAATGAGGGAGCCGTGAGAGCAGGGTCAAAGCTGAGGATAAGGGAGGAACTAATACCAAGAAAAACATATCAGGGTGCAGCCCCCATGCAGCTGGGCCAGAGTCGACAAGAATGAGGAGGAGGCATAGGGCAACGGTTGAGCCTTGCCTCAGATAAACATCCTGACCAGAGAAAGACAGAGTAGGGGGGCCCAGTAACAGCCTTGAACCCAATCAGCAGAAAAGAAGCTGCCTAAAGTAGCCTATCGCTAACTGCCACTTCTCGCCCTTGTATCCTGCTTGCTTGCTCTGCTTATGTATAAAAACCCTAGTGCCTTAGCAGCGGCGCGCCCTTCGTAGGTGGAGGGTCTGCCCCTGTGCAGGTTCATTTGGCCAACTAATAAAGCGCTTGCGAAAAGTCCTGTGTCCTGGAGTAATTCGAACAGCGGGGAACGTAACAATTTTCAAGTTCCTTTCTGCTGCCTGATATTTCTGTGTGTGATCCATGGTGTCTAGTTTCCTTGTGTGTTCACTCCTTATCCTTGAAAAACTATGTGGGGAAAAGTATTTGTAGTTTTATCCAAAGAGGATTCTTTTGCTCCTGCTAGGTGCCTTGAGGCCTTCTCAGTCTGAGACCAGTCTTCATGGCCTGTGGTTCCTTTGGTCATTGCCTACGCAGGTTACAAAAAAGATCAAGAGCCACTCAGCGATTACATCTATTCCAAGTTGGGTTTCTTTTTTCCTTTTTTTCTCCTGTTAAAGTCAAAGTAAAAATAACCTTTTCTAAAGTTCTGGGGTACTGGTTCATCCTTAAGATTTCCCAACTTAGTATGGGAAGAGCATTTTCACCTTGGGTAGCCCTGGACCATGGCTGTCCTTCCATGCCCAGTAAAGCTATGAAAAGCAAAAACTGATGTTCCCTGACTAGAAAATATCCTCAGTGCAAGAGTAGCTTTTGTGCCCCTGTGCCCCATGTGCATTTCTGAGTTTCCACCTCCTCTTAGCTTTTGGCCTAATAGTTCCTTACTGTCTTATCAGCAATTTGATGCTTTGGGAATTTTTTTTAAACTAGTTTATTTAAGCATCTTTAATTGTTATCAGTGGGCATATTGGTCTGAATAACCTACCCTTCATAACTGAAAATAGAAATTTGAGATTCCATTCATTTTCTTGACTCTTTTATATCTCAAGACACCTTGCTGAATGTTTCCTTACTGCATTATACTTTTTTTCCTTAACCTGTGCGCACTGTACACCATTATCCTATTTTCTTCTAGCATTGAATTTTGATATAGCTATTGCTAAAGCCAGCCTGATTTCCCCTGTCCTTTATAGTTTACATGCCTTTTTTTTTTGGTATGGATAAACCACTTTTTTCAGAGTCAGACTTGGAGAAAATTTACTATCATGAGTCTCTTAGCTATTGAGTCTCCTACAAGATAAATAGGCAAATAACAACCTCCAACTACCACAGAATGCAGGAGATTATCTAAATTTCTTTTGTGTTTGTTTTATATATTTAGTATTTACATATACAAACATATGATCAAAGATGCAAATATGGATAATCAAGGACATTATTTATTGAGTGTCTTCTATTGCTATTAACTGTACTATGTGCTTGATTTGTAGCTTTGACCATAAGATATAAGTCCTCAGGGAGCTTACAGTCAACCCAAAGAACTAGATATTCAAGAATAATTAAACTATTATTTGATTAGAGTTGTGATAAGGGCATGCATGACAAAGTGCAAGGTGTTATGAAAACATAAAATAGAAAGACCAAACCTAGTTTGGAAGATTTGAGTACATTTCAGTGAATGTCACAAATCAATTAGAGACCTGAAGGATAAGGAGGAATTGGTCAGGTGAAAACTCATGGAATGAGCCTTGTTGGCAGAGAGGACTTAATAAGTGAAGAGGAATGTTGCCAATATGAGTATGGGGAAACAAAGCTCAGGTCATACAGGCTTTGTGGGCAATGTTAAAGAACTATGAATTCATCCTGTTGTTAGTATTATTTGAAGTTTTTAAGCAAGAGAGAGATTTGATATTTTTGTTTTTATAATAAAGTGTCCATCTATCTACAAATGAAGGAGGGCATGGGTAGAAGGAGAAGTGAAGACTCCAATTAGGAGATGATCACAAGAGTCCAACAAAAGATGAAGACATTTTGAACTATAGTAGTGAAAGTGAAGGTCTAAAGAAGTGTGGCCCTGACCTGGTAGCTCACTTGGTTAGAGCACGATTGCAGGTTCGATCCCCGGTTAGGGCACACACCAAGACTCAACCAACGAACACATAAATAAGTGAAACAACAAATTGAAGTTTCTTTCTCCCTTCCTGTTTCTCTCTAGAATCAATCTTTTTTTTAAAATTTTTAAAAATATTTAAAGAAGTGTATATATTCACAAAACACTTGGAAAGTAGGATCCTTGGGGTATGGTGATGGATTAAATGTGATGAAATGAATGAGAGAGCTGCCAACCTTTTCCCAAGGAGTCTAAGATTCCTCTAACTTCTAATATGGAACTTAACAAAGCTAAACCCAGAGAGCGTTCAGAGGGGGAAAGAGGGAAATCCCTGTAGAAGGAGCTAAGTAGTAGCTCTATAGCTTTGAGACTGTTAGGAAAACCAGAGGAGTTAGAGGCGTTCCAGTTGGGGACATACTTTCTAGACTCAGTCCCTGGCTGTGCTCCTTCATGCCTTCCCTTGTCCTTCACAAACCACAAGTGTCATCCTGGTTTCTGGGATCTCACCTTCTCTGACCTGGCCCTCACCACTGTCCGTCACCAAGTCCCTTTTTTGACCCATGCACTCTTCTCTTTTTGAATTGAGCTCTATCTATTTCCAGCTTCTGAGGCTAAAGAACCATGTGACCTCTCCCCCTGATTAGACAAGACTTTGTTTCCTGGTTAATAGCTGCCAGTTATGTAGCATGCACTTCATGCAACCACTTTACTCTGCATGAAAACCACATTATTTCATTTAATCCTAACAACTTTGAGGGAGAAGCATTATTACCCTTTCCCATCTTAAAAATGAGAAAAATGGAAATTGAGGGTCAAGAATTTTAAGTGCCCAGCCCAAATTCCAATTCTTGTATTTGTAGTTCTGGGGTTCCAACACTGGTCCGCCCTACTCCAGAACCCTAGTTCACGGGGTATTCTATCTCTGCTTCACCTCAGATTCTTATCTCTGCATGCGTTTGGGAGGTCAGTCTAGAAATATTACTTGGTTTTCTATTTTTCCCTTTGTTTAAGGATTTAATTTGCTATTCTTAACCCTAGGCAGCACCCTGATTCTTTCGCACTTTGCCATAATGGCACACAGTAGAGTCAGAGCCCCCTCTCTGAGAAAGCAATTTCTGTCAACTTCATTTGGAGTATTAAAAACATGAGGATTAATTCTTGTACAGGTTTGGAGCTTGGTCTAATCAATCATTTGTTATTTTCCCATTACTGGTACCTTTTTGGCAGCACCCCTTGCTTTCTTCAAGATTCTTGATTAAAACCACTGTTTTTCACTGCTTATCTTCCTCAGAATGTTAACACAGTGATACATGTTAGATTTAAGTATGCAGTTGTTTATTCCTGCGTTGTCTTGTATTGGTAAAAATCTGAAACAAGCTAAATGTTCATAAAAAATCTTGTTAAATAAAACATGGTTATCCATTAAGCGGAACTCAAAGCAACCATTAAAAAATTAATTGTGTCACATAAAACCGTTACCAATACATCTGCTTTAAAAAAAGCCAAACGACATGTTTAGCATGTTCTACTTTAAAAATGACACACACATACTTTCAAAAATGCATTTAAAACTTTAGATATACATCAGAATATTAAGATTATGTGATTGGATTTAAGGGGTTATTGTTACTTTTATATTGTTTTCTTTTCCCCTTTAAAACAATTTTCAACATTGAACACAAGCTTATTTTTTAATTTAGATCATTAAAAATAATATCTCCATGATTTCCACAACAATGTAGCCTGTTATTTGGTTTTAATTCTCATAAAGATAAGGATGTAGGGTGCTTTGGGGAAAGTTAGTATTGTATTATTTATTGTTCATTTTCCCTTAAATCACTATTATATAGTTTAATTCTTACGAAGTTGACTCAAGTTAATTTGTACTTAGCATCTATTGTTTCTAACTTAGATATTTGAAAGTCTTGGCTTGGGTCTCAGTGGTACAATTCAAGAATATTAATATGCAGAGGGCTTTGTGTTTCTTTAGTACAGTCATTCTCAAGCAAGGACAACATAGAAATCTATGAGGATATTAACCAGACTTTGTGCGCTGTTTGTGGGAGTTCCAAAAGTTTAATAGATACTGGGGTATAAATGAAAATGCATAGAGTCAGGGTGCATATCCTGATTCCTCAACTAGCTTCAAAAAAGAAAGCAAGTTAAACAGTTCAAGACTCTATTCTCTTATCTCTAAAATGGGGGTAGCAGCCCTGGCTGGTGTTGCTCAGTAGATTGAGTACCGGCCTGTGATCCGAAAGGTTTGATTCCCAGTCAGGGCACATGCCTGGGTTGCGGGGCAGGTCTTCAGTTGAGGCTGTGTGAGAGGCTGATCTATGTATCTCTTGCACATCAATGTTTCTCTTTCTTCCTCCCTTCCCATCTCTCTAAAAATATATAAATAAATAAAGTCTTTAAAAAAATAAAATGGGGATATCAATATTAATTCTCCAATTCCCCAGTTACCCCCTCATTATTGCCAAAAGTTCTGTTTGTTTTTGGTTATCAAAATTTCCCAAAGCCTGGGATCCAATAACGAAACGGTATTAAAATAATCCTTGTTGACAGGAAAAATGATGTCTCTAGCTTTATGAAGTGAACACTAGATGGCAGCATTTACAGGCGGAATTTTCTGTCAGCAGACCAATTGGGATTCTGCCTTCACAGCCTATCTTCCCCAAAACAGCAGCTCAGAGATCTCACTTGAAACAGCAATTGAAGGACAATATTTGACAGGGACTAAACTAATAATAGTAAAAGCTTATATAGTATTTACTTTTGGCAGGCACTGTTCTAATTATTTTACAAATGGTAAAACAAAAAGTAAAGAAATTAACAAACAAAATCCTAGCCCACAAGCCATACACAGACATAAAATAAATATGTAAATTACATATTTAATTTACATATATTAATATATGTGCATGTTAATATACATATGTTTAAATTTACATATATATGTAAATTTTAAAAATGAACACAAGATGATTTCATATTTATTGTAGTGGATGGGAAGATAGATTATTTTTAAATTTTTTTCCTTTTTTCCCTTCCCTTTCCCCTTTATTATTTTCATTCATGCTTTCAACAAAACAAGCATTTCTTAAGTATATACTACGTTCAAGGTACTAAGATTTTCAGTTTGGGACAATGATGGGAAGGTAAAATAATTCATATAAAGTTAAGCCTCAAACCCTTAAGGACAATACAAACTGAAAAAAGAAAGAGGGCATGTATGTTAATACTATAGTACAAGTTGGGATGCATAATGTGCACATTTTGTTCTCACAAAAGAAGTTTAATTGGACGGCAAAGGAACTATGAATCATTTTATATTGGGATGAACAGAGAGAGAGAAAAAAGAGATTAACATTTATTGAAACCTTACTATATTCTAGGACCCTACAGTCACCTTATATATTTTCATTTTTGAAAATGTATTTTTGCCATGGCTGGTGTTGTTCAGTGGATCGAGTGCCAACCGAAAGGTCTCTGGTTTGACTCCCAGTCAGGGCACAGGCCTGGGTTTTGGGTCAGGTCCCCAGTTGGGGGCAAGCAAGAGGCAACCCCTCTATGTTTCTCTCACACATCAGTGTTTCTCCCTCTCTCTTTCTCCCTCCCTTCCTCTATCTCTAAAAATAAATAAATAAAATCTTTAAATTAAAAAAATGTATTTTTATTTATTTTATTTTATGTTAAGTGTTACTATTTTCATTTTCAGGTGAAGCTATTCAGTCTTTTTTTTTTTTTTTTTTTGAAAGTACATTTATTAAAGCTGGGGACTGATATAAGAAGGGCTTAGTATAGAAAAAAGCAACAGGAGAACCTAAGCAAGTCTGCTTTGAATCTCTAGAAAGTCAGAGAAAAGGGGACTTTGAAGACAGGTTCAAGGGGTTAGCCTGGGGGGGACTGTGGCTTTCAACTGTAAGATTTTCAATCTAAGAACAGTAAGTTACCTGCCTACAGGTACACAGACAGGAAGGGGTAGAATAAGGCACCGTGGATGGGTAACAATTTCTGTTCTTTGTCTCAACTTAAAAAGAGAATATAGATGTGTGTTTAGGATGTCAGGTAATAGATGTGTGTTGGGAACTGATCCACCTGGTTTCAGGGACGGTAGCCTCACCAAAAGGCGAGAGGGCCCCAAGGCTGGAACTGAGCAAGGAGGCTTTGGGAAAATAGGCCACTGAGGAGACAAAACCTGTCCCGCGGCAGCAGCGCAGCCCCTGCCTCCCTCACATCACCCTGCTTGGCCCTGAAAGAGGGCTAGTTAGTCAATGACGGGTAAGACCCCTCAATAGCAGGGGCAACTAAAACGGGCACGATTGCATAGGGGACATCAGGGAAGGACTTGAGGGAAACAGAGAAGGGGAAAAAGACCCTCACCCTTCAGCTTTGATATGGCCAGAGTCCTCATTCCATCTGAAAGAAGTCTCCTTATCTCTTGGCAGCTCTGCCCCCCAGCCTGGCTCAGGCTTGAGACAATACTAAAGGCAGATACGGCCAGAAACTGGATCAGGCGGTTCCTGGGGACAATTAGGCCTGGAAAAGGAATGCAGTAGATCCTATGAAACTTACTTTGCTAAGAATGCCCTTGGGTTAATGAGTACTGATGTTTGGGGTTGAGCATAGAATGTGATCAGTTTCCCAGGTTTCAGCGCTGAATGGGCGCCACCCTGTCCACCAGACCCTGACCTGAGGCAAATCTCTGTTCCTTCAATTATTATCTGTGATCTCTATTTGTTTTCTGTAAACATAGCCTTTTGACATGGATTGATAAGCTTTGCATACAAGCTGTATACCCCTGCACAAATGGTTCTCAAAAGCCACTTCAAGAGAAGGGCTCTGAGCCTTCTCCACTAGAGAGAATCACCATCCCTCTCTCTGGCAGACTAAGTGTCTGGGACGACTTATTTTATTTCCCCATCCGTGAGGACCCGGAGCGTATTCTGTGGGACAGAGTCCGCCCTCCTCCTCAGCTGGTGCCCGAACCGGGATCTTCAGGACCCGCACCGCCTCAGACTTGCATTTCAGAATGGTAGGGTTTTGATAGGTCAGGTGGAGGTAGAAGAGCATTTGGGCACAACATGAAGACACATGGGCCAAAGGAATGTGTATAAGTATGACAGGAATATGTGTAAACAGTTTCTTTTTTTAAAGGGGAAAAGAAGAATTTTAAAAATCTGCCCAGACATAGAAGATATTAGTGAAGTAGATCACTGAAGAGTGTTCTCCATTTGCCCCAGCAGCCCGCTACAGTTCAGCCCCTGTTTGTGTTTTCTTGTTGCCTTTCCAATTGCAACCTTATCCACAGAACTCAGAGAAGAGAAGGACGTCAAGGTCTGGTCCCCCACACATGGGTAGTTTTGACTTTTTCACTTCAACACACACTACTTGACTATAAAGCCAACTATATGCCAAATACTGGACTGCAAGGTGAATATGCAGGTGCCAATTATTTGAGGTCTCTGCCTCATGTCTCTCCTTCCAAATCCCTGTTAAGTGGGAGGTTCCCAGAGGCTAGACAGTTGGGGATATGTGGGCCACTGCCTTTGAATTTTCTTACACATACAGAGTAGTTAAAACATGGATTTTAGAGTCAGACCCACATTTGATGAAATGGAAGCAAAAAAAAAGTGAAAATGCCAGGAGTAGAGCCCAGAATCTGAAGAAGCAGGTTGACAGCAACACTGTAGTGACACTTTCTCAGTCTCAGTTTCAATAAATATGTGTGCCCCACCTTGGGCTGCTGAAGCCCCTATGCTTACGAAGTCTCTGCTCATGTTCCTGGGATGGCTCTTTGACTGTTTCCTGACCCCTTCTGACCTTGAGCTTCTCTGACCCTTAAACAGTTGGCTTTCATGCTGGGTTGATTAACAAGTGGAGATAAAGGAAAATTGATGGTTAAAGGAAGAGTGCATGCTCTGAATAATGGAAGGAAAAAGTAATTGGCAATGCAAACGTTACAGGAGCAGGACCCCACGGGGATGAGGGAGGGGGTGTGAATGATGTCAGGCTGCACTGAAGTGGAAATTGTAATTAAAAAAGGAAGGTATGAAAAAAAAAAGGAAGGTATGATTGCAGTGTGCTGGCTCCTGGTTATCCTTGTCCTCAGGTCAGAGGCTAACACTCATGGTGCTTCTACAGGAGGAGGCTGTGGGGAGAGCTACATCTGGAGGCCAGGTCAGTTCTTCCTAGAGCCTACTTATTGCTCCTCAGAGCTGAGAGGGAGAGAACCCAGGCCAGGTCCAGTTCTCCAATCTTGTGTCTCCTTAGGACCCATTGCATAGGACTAGAGAAGAATTCTTACCCTGAGACAAGGTCAGAGTCAGAGACCAGGGAGCTCCAAGTATTCCCAACCACATGTGAAGAAACCAGAATGCCACGGTGGAATGATCATCTCTGATTCCACTTGGAGAGTTGTAGTTTAAAAAGAAATATATTTAGTCTTTCTCTCTAGCTCCTGGCACAAACTTCCTAAAATCCTTGTAATCTACTGAGGGACAGGAGCATCTTCTTTTAAAAAAAAATTATTTATTGATTTTGAGAGAGAGAGGAAGGGGGAGAGAGAGAGAAAGAAACGTCGATTCATAGTTTGATTTATTCATTGGCTGATTCTTGTATGTTCCCTGACCAGGATCGAACTTGCAACCTTGGCTCTCGGGGACAACACTCTAACCAACTGAGCTACCTGGCCAGGGATCAAGGACTGTTTTTATTGATGCTTCATTGTTATGCACAAAATTTTAAGACAATTTGGTTACCAAAAGAGATACAGTATAAGAGGAGCCTCTTTTTTTGTTCATAAGAACCCCCTTTTGAGCACACCTGAGTTTATACAGATGAAGTGATTTAGTGGGGGGCCTCGGGATGGGGCCAGTCACCAGAAAGACCTAGAGATTAGAGGGTTGGAATTTTTCCACCCCACCCACTGACTCTGGAAAGGGAAAGGGGGGTGGGGCTGCAGATTAAGCTCTATGAAACCTTTTTTATTTTTAATTTTTATTTTTTCAAAGATTTTATTTATTTGCTTTTAGAGGAGGGGGAAAGGAAGGAGAAAGAGAGGGAGAGAAACATCCAACCTGGCCCACAACCCAGGCACGTGCTTTGACTGGAATTGAACTAGCAACCTTTTGGTTTGCTGGCTGGCACTCAATCCACTGAGCCAGGTGGATTTTTTATTTTTATTATTTTATTTTTAGAGCGGGGGAAGGGAGGGAAGAGAGGGAGAGAAATGTTGATGTGTGAGAGAAAATTCAGTCAGTTTCTTGCATGCCCCAACCAGGGACCTGTTGTACAACTCAGGCATGTGCTTCAGGAATTGAAG
This sequence comes from Pteronotus mesoamericanus, assembly GCF_021234165.1. Classification (NCBI taxonomy): domain Eukaryota; kingdom Metazoa; phylum Chordata; class Mammalia; order Chiroptera; family Mormoopidae; genus Pteronotus; species Pteronotus mesoamericanus. The sequence goes on along the minus strand of NW_026555245.1, from coordinate 22,569,997 downwards.
CAGTGACCTTTAGCTTTGGGTAACAATGCCCAACCCACTGAGCAACACCAGTCAGGGCTTTCCAAAAAGTCTTGAACAACAAGATTTGATGAGCTTCTGGGTCGGTGAATGCATTCATGTACTGGGAGGGTGGCACACGCCAGTTCCATAGAGAGAGAAGCTCTTACACTCAGGATCCTCCTGCACTTTACCCTCTGTGCCTTTTCAATTGGGTGTTCATCTATATCTTCTATAATAACCTTTATAATAAACTGATAAATATAAGGAAGTTCTGTGAGCCACTCTAGTAAATACATCAAAGATGAGGAGGAGGTCATGGGAACCTCCAGTGTATAGCTGATCAGTCAGAAGCACAGGTGAAACCTGGACTTGCAATTGGCATCTGAAGTGGGGAGGGGGCAGGGCAGTCATGTGGACTGAGCCCGTCACATGTGGGATTGTTACTGACAAGTTTGGATTCTTGTCTCCTGAAGTAAAATAATTTAAACCTGAGAAACTGATAAAAGCAAAGGCAGATTAATTGAGGCTCTGCAGAGGGTGAGAACACTGAGATAGGGTCCCAGGTTCTGTGGGGCTTAGGGTGTTTTACTCCTTGGGAACATGGAAGTTGCTGGGATTAACCAATCAGTTGGCTTTTGCTTTTTTAGGAATACTGTGATCCCACTGAAGTCCAGATATGCATCTGTATTAGGCATTCTGGGATTTGTATAAGGCTTATTATAGGATTCAGGAAGGGAATTCCCCTAACAGGTACTGAGTTTGTCTTTGGGGTTTGTGACTTGGCTTTAAATCTGAAAAACAAACTTGAAAGAAGTCAGGCTCTAGGCAGGCAGTTCAGTTGGTTAGAGTATGGTCTTCATACACCAAGTTTGAAGGTTCTATCCATCATCGGGACACATACAAGATGCAACAAATGAGTGCATAAATGTGTGGAACGACCAATGAATGTTTCTCTCTCTCTCTAAAAACCAATCAATAAAAATTTTTTTAAATAAATAAAATCAATAGATAAAATTTTTTAAAAAATAGTAAGGCCCTGGCCAAATAGTTAGAGCATCACCCTGATATGCTAAGGTTGTGCACTTGATCCCCACCAGATCACACACAAGAATCAACCAGTGAATGCATAAACACATGGAACAGCAAATTGATGTTTCTATCTCTCTCTATCCCTTCCCCTCTCTCTAAAATCAATAAGTAAGAATTTAAAAAAACCAAAGGAGTCAGGTAGTTCCTGGACTATTGCTTTATAGCTACCTAAGTGCCAACTACCATAGTTCTGGCAGGGCTTAACTCAGTGGAGCAATTTCTGGGAATATTTTATTCTACCTGTTTCAGGATCTGAGGCTATCTCCAGATAGATAATGCCAGAGTTGAGTTAAATTGTAGAATACCTCATTGATGTCCCCTGAGAATTAGATAATGGTATGCAGGAGAAAGAAAATTTCTTCTACCCTCAAGTTTCTTTTGGTTGGTCTCCATGAGACAGATTAAGAAGAAAAAAATAACCAAATTCAAATACATATGAATGCATGGGAACCCCACATTCATGAGAGACTCAGAGACTCCGCATATAGGAGGGGTTCAGGGATATAAAGTTAAAATGAGGAATATATAGTGTTCTGGGCTAAGGATATGTATGATAAGGTGCCTTGGTGCTTCAAAGGGTCATTGCAGGATGATAAAAAGAGCAGAAGTTCAGTAATTAGTAGTTTTCCCTGCCATATAGATAGGTCAAAAAAGGGTTATCTAAACAAGCTCTCCTTTCCCCTCTCCTTCCCCCAAGGTACATTACCTTTGCCTTTCTCTCTCCCAAATTCCAAGTGCCCTTCTTCTGTCTCTGTAACTTGTTTCCTGAGCCTACACAGGCCAGCTGGCTCACTTCTACAACCTCTGTAACTTCCTTTTTTTTCTTTTTTTTTTTTTTTAAGATTCTATTTATTATTTTTAGAGAGATGGGAAAGGAGGGAGAAAAAGAGGGAGAGAAACATAGATGTGCAAGAGAAACATCGATTGCCTCTCACATGCCCCCAACTGGAGACTTGGCCTGCAACCCAGGCATGTACCCTGACCAGGAATCAAACCAGTGACCTTCTGGTTCGCAGGCCGGTGCTCAATCCACTGAGTCACACCAGTCAGGGCCTCTGTAATTTTCTATTTAAACCTTTGCTTACTAAAAAAAGAAAAAGAAAAAGAAAAAGAAAAAAGGTTAAATTTAAAAAAGTAAAATAAAATATTTTTAAAAAGATTATCTAGGTAATTAAAGTGCAGGGCAGGGGGACTGGGCAGAAGTTTCTCTTGAACCCACAGGTTGTTGGTTGCCTTTAGCTCAAAATAATCCACAACCACAGAGGTACATTTTGAGATGACTTGTTCTGAACCCCTAAATTGCATGGTGGTGTCGCAAAATCACTTTAGGAGTTGGTGCCCAAGGCTGAGCTGGACACAGAGTTTTGGCAATGACTGATCTGGTTCTGGTCCCAAATTCCTCTCACTTCCTCCTTTGCTGCAGTCCTTGATTTATCCCTGACTGAGAGTAATCCACAAATCTGGTCTCTAAGCAGGGTAAATATTTAGGAGCTTAGTTTTCCTGCTTAGCTTGGGATGGGGGTGAGTGGTAATCAACTCTATTCCTTAATTCAGTAACTGGGATTTTGCTTGGAATTTTAGTAATATGTATCCCATATCATTCATTGACTCTCCCGCCCAAATTATTTTAAGTTCCAAGTGGATTTTCTATTATACCAGTGTCTCTAGGTCCTTATGGTATTGGAGTTTATTCTCAAATTCAAGTGAATGGAGCTTTCTTTGGAGTTATTGCCTCCTGGAACCTTTGCCTACAAGAGTTAAAAAAAAAAAAAAAAAAAAGTTGCCTGAGGCCAAGTTCTGGCTTCTGGTTGTGAAAGATCCTCTGCCCACCCCACAGTGGCTGTTGCTAACAGCTCAACCACCCACATTCCAACCTCCTAAGAGGTCCTCCTTCCCACGCTTATGCCTCGTTCTGAACTATGAACTGGACTCATGACCCTTCCCATTTCGCAGGCTCTCCAAGCTTCTCTTCAGAGGCACCACCAGCACCGGTCAGTGCCAGCCAGATGAAGTTAGGGGTTTTCAGAGTGTGTGTGTGTGTGTGTGTGTGTGTGTGTGTGTGTGTGTGTGTGTGTGTGTGTGTGTGTGTGTGTCTCTACTCAGTCTCCTTCCCCTTTGGTTTTTTTTTTCCCCCTCAGGGTTTGTATTTGTCTGGGCTCCACCTCCTCCAGACAAATGGAAGGGCTGTTCATTTTCTGATGCAGTGTCTCTATATTTAATATACTTCTTTTCCAAAATGGGTAGAGGAAGTTCTATGTGCTGTTCCAGAGGTCATTTTTGTAGAGATAATGGGATTTAATGGAAAAAAGCACCCATGGTCTATTTGCTCTTTGCACAAGCTAGCCACCAAGTGACCTTTGGAATTGATTCTGATACCTGCTGGTGTAAAACTCTGACCAGAAAGTGCTCTATTACACCACCTTGGCCAACAATCCAGAAACCTCCATCAGACATGTCCAACCTTTTGGCATCTCTGTGCCCCACTGGAAGAAGAGGAGTTGTCTTGGGCCACACATGAAATACATTGTGACATATAATCACACACAAAAAAATCATATAACACTTTAAGTAAATTTACAGTTTCTTGTTGGGCCGCATTCACAGCCATCCTGGGCTGTATGCAGCCTGTGGACTGCAGGTTGGATACCTCCCGCACATGGAAAGGCTCAGAGGGGTGACCTATGTTAATGTATCACCCAATGCCATGAGGGTCAGGGTTTTCGTATTTTTAAAACTCTCTGTTGCTGTTCACTCAAACCACCGCAGGACTTTCCTCCCTTCTTTCATCATCAGACGTCTCAAGCAGATGACTAGAATCTGCTGCATTCCTCTCCTTATCACTCTCTCAACTCCAGCCCTGCCTGACAAGTTTTAGACCTGGGGTGATCACTCTCTCAGAGGTCACAGGAGTCTCCTCAGTGCAAACTTAAATGAATTTTTCCCTATTTCCCTTTCTCCTCTCCTCTCTGGAGAACCTGGGCACAGTGTCTGCACTCGTGCCTGATATCTCCTCCCTCAGAGTCTCAGTTCTCAGTTGCCAGAACTCCAGGCCATCGTATGTTGCTTCTTTTTTTTTCAAGACTTCTTTGCTTCCTTCAGGGACCTCGCTTTCTCTTCAAATATGAGTGATCCTCAAGGTTTGGACAGGTCTGTTTGGTCAAATCCCTTTTCAGAAAGCTGCTTCCTCATGGAAATAAATGGTTTTCAGGCTCAGATCCCTAGACCAGACTTCTGACCTCAGCCTTACATTATTACTGGCCTGCTCTGTCCTTCCCTTGAGTACCCCTCCCTGCCACCACGAACTCATTTTTGGGAGGCAAAGTCAACTTTCTACACTCTGAACTTGCTCTCCTCCTGGACAGTTTTATTTCATTATGTCTGCCAACATCCTTCCATTTTTCTAGACTTAAAACTCTGGAGTGACCTTTTATTATTCCCTTTATCCTGTTTCTTACCTGTAAATAGTAAGGGTCTTCATCATATCTTACCAATATTAAGAACTATTTTTGTCTTAAAAAATATTTAAAGTTTTTTCAGGTGTGTATTTCCCCACCACAATCCTCCTCTACTAATATTAGCCTTAATTATATACATTTAATTTGTTACTGGGTTACTGTCTCCTTTTTAAATTATTGGATTATTAACAATGAAATAAAACCATATGTACTTCTTGTTCTGACTGTAAGGTGCCTCAAGTCCCTTCTGCTTAGTTTGTTCACAAATAAAGAGAAAAGTGGAGCTTCTTAGCATGCAGAAGTAGCTGTGTGACTGATTTTGACCAATGAAATTCAAGAGGAGGTCTGTTGATTCATCCATTAGGTGAGGCTTTATATATATGATGACTTGATTTCTTAATTCAGTTTCTGTATTTCCTTTTTTTAAGTTGAGATATAATTGACATATACTACTATATTAATTTTAGGTGTATAACATAATGATTTGATATATGTATATATTGCAAAATGATCACCACAATGATCCAACACCACGCATACTTACAATTTTTTTATTGTAGTAAGAACTTTTAAGATCTATTCTCTTAATAATTTTTAAACATACAATGCAGTATTATAAACTATAGTCACTATGCTATATAGTACAGCCCCAGGACTTACTTATCTTATAACTAGAAGTTTATATCTTTGGAATGGAATACCTTCACTCATTTCACCTACCTCCCACCTCTGGCAACCACCAATCTGTTCTCTGTATCTATGAGTTCCTCTTTTTCTCTTTTCTTTTTTTTTAGATTTCACATATAAGTGAGACCATACAGTATTTGTTTTTCTTTATTTTACTTATTCCACTCAGTATAGTGCCCTCAACATTCACTCATGTTGTCATAAATAGGAGGATTTTCTTTTTATGGCTAAAGAATATTCCATTGGAATAATATTCCAAATATACACCACATTATCTTTATCTATTCATCTGTTGATGGACACTTAGGTTGTTTCACTTATATTTTCTTATTAAAGATACAGAGTATTTTCCCCAAGGGAGGTCTTCACTTGAACCATCTTCTCAGGGTGGTTTACATTTTGGTGTCTCTTGAGGGCAGAGAGATGACTTTACCACCTGTACATCTCCATGGATTTTTGTAGGGAATAAGTGACCAAGCAGAGTCCCATGGACACAGAAAGCAGATTGTTGGTTTCCAACGTCTGGGGGGAGGTAGGAAAAAGAAGTAACTACTTTCTGCCCTCCCCGGAGTGTGCCCACGCTCTTCTTTCGGGTTTTTTAAATTCTGGGAGTCGCTATGGGCTTGCAACCAGGAGAGCAGTGAGCAGCAAAACCTCTGCACCTGTCTCCAAGGCCTCTTTTCTCTGACTTTTCAGTGAGCCAATAGCAGCCCTGACTAGCTCTCCTGTTGCTCCTTCTGTCCTAAGCCCTCCCTTGTTTCACTGTCCCCACTTTAATGAATGAATTCTCAAAATTTACTTAAAAAAATTTTTTTTTGTATTCTCAAAATTTAAAAAAAGGAAATAAATACTTAATGGATATGAGGTTTTCTTTAGGAGTGACGAAAATGTTTTGGAACTAGATGGTGGTGGGTTTTGTACACATTGTGATTGTCCTAAATGTCACTGAATTGGTTACTTTAAAATGGTTAATTTTATATTATGTGCACTTCACCTCAATTAAAAAAAAATAAAGAGTTCAGTTAGCAGAAACATTATCCTGCCTAATTGTTCTTCCTAGAAAGAGGAGGGATGGGGGTCAGTGTGGTAGAAGCGGCATATAGATAAATGAGTCACAAACTGATAAGGACCAAGAATTCTCTACCTTCTTTCCTTCCCCTTTCCGATGTTTTACTCAGGGGTATTGACTGAGATGGCCTCACATCAGACCCAGGAGGAAAAAAAAAGTCTGTGGTAACCTATGAGAAGCATGTCATAAAAAAATAATTCCATTATCCTGAAGACTGGCATAAAATACATATGAGTCAAGAGTTACCTGATACAAACCTAGAAGTTTGTTGTCATACAGCTGTTTTTATTCTTATTCTTAAAAACAGTATTCCCAAATAATGTTCTGGCTTGTGTAATTCTGAGAAAGAGGGTTTCAGCAATTCCCTTAGAAAAATCACTGCCATAATTGCTCTTTTACTCATAGCACTGAGACCACTCTCTGAAGCCTTTACTTTGAATCATTGGAAAGACTCAACTGTTCCGCGGACTGCCAGATCATTTTCTTTTACGAAGAGACTGTTTGCAAAAGGTCCCTCCATGCTGAAAGGATGGTCCTGACAGAACTAAAACTTTTGGGCCTCTTCTTGCGACAGCTGGGACCAGCTGCCCTGTACCTGCAGGCTCAGCTTGGGATTTCAGGCCCGGGGACAATTCCAAACTTTGGGCATGGAGGGACTGTCTAAGACATGGTGGCACCTCTTGCAAGCTAATAATTTGGAGCTCCTTTTGATATTTTTTCAACATTTATTTAATGTTTGCTGTTGGAGTTCTTTTAATTCTAACTCCAGGTGTGAAACCAGTGGGTTTTGGCAGGTGTGTAAATGGTTCCTCATGGAAACCTGTATGACAGGGTGCTCTGGTGCTGGCTCATTCTTGGGGTTCAATTTTCCAGGATTGGTGCTCAGGTCATGGCTTGAGTGACCTGCCTCTGATCTTGCAGGAGTAGCTTGGAGAGGCTTTACGTCTTGTTTAGTGCTTAAGAGACTAAACAAAACTTGTAATTGGCATCAAATCAGTTACAAGGCTGCCCATCCATGGCATTTAATAATAAAGACATGCATTAGGGCTAAGGGGCAGGGTGACAAAGTACCCAAATTCCCTACCAATGTCTCCCTGACATCCATTATTCTATACCTGACATTACTCTGAATTTATCATATATTCAGGTCTTTTTTTTAAAAATCATATTTATCAGGTCTTTTGAATGATATGGCTTTTGCCATTTTGAATCCTGTGGGCATGAATGATAAGCCCTGGCCCTGTAGCTCAGCTGGTTAGAGCCTTGTCCAAAGACACCAAGGTTGCAGCTTCAATCCCCATTCAGGGAACATACAGAAATCAACCAAGGCATACATAAGTAAGTGGGACAATAAATCGATGTTTCTTTATCTCTCAAGAAAAAAAAAAGAACCAATTAAAAAAAAAAAGATTTCTGCCTACTAAATGACCAAGGAGGTCTTGTTCCTATTGCATCATGTTGATTTAGTGAAGTTAGGAAATTGTGATGCAAGCAATAAAATAGCAATCTCTGTAAATATTTAGATTTGTAAAGAACACTTTGTCAGTAGGAGAAGAGAAAAGGAAGGGAAACAAACTTTTCATTTATTCATAAGCCACAATGACTGCATGTGAGGGATAGAGGTAGAACAAGGTTAAGGTCTGCTACAACACACACTTTCATTAAGTAGCAGAGCCAGGACTAAGTCACAGGGACTGTGGTCAGAGAGTTGAGTTTCTGCTTCCCTCTGGTTATTTGCTGGAGTTGGCTCCCCCTTGCTTGCTCAGAGTACTAATGTCTCCTGTGTGACATTTTTTCCATTATAAAACACATGGCATTTAAAAAAAAAGTTTAATTAAAAAAATTAACTTCAAAGAGAAGAAACGGAACAAGAAAAAACTGTATTTTCTATTGGTTTTATAGGACAGAACAGTATTTATTATTTTTGTGATAAAATTTACAGTCTGAACAAGGTCATTCAGAGCCAAGTGGTTATGTTGAGTTGGTGGCCAACCTTGCTTTGAAGTTCTGTTACAAATACAAAAACAGCTCAGGTCTGGAAGCAAATGCTGTGTGCACATTGCCTGTTCCTAATAGTCAATTATTGCTCTTTTAGGCTTTGTATCAGTCAGCCTTTTGATTTCTGTCCTTCCACCCTGCTGTGCTGGTCAATGAGAAAAACTTGAAGAATGATCCTCTTAGAGTGTGTTTTCTCTACCATCTGCTGCCACAGCCATTTTTCTGAATTCACTTTCTTCTTATTTTTAAAAGATTCAATGAATTAATTAATTAACTTACTTATTTATTTATTTATTTTCAGAGAGAGGAGAAGTGAGGGAGAAAGGGGGAGAAACATGTGCAAGAGATACATAGGTTGATTGGCTGTCTCTCGCGTGCCCCCAGCTGGGGACCTGGCTCACAACCCACGCATGTGCCAGGACAGGGAATTGAACTGGCAACCTTTCAGTTTGCAGGTCGGCACTCAGTCCACTGAACCACACCAGCCAGTCTTCGTCAATCATAATAAATGAAGACATGCATCTACTTCATAAATTTACTCTTTGGTAAATCTAGGGACTCTAACCAGACATTTGTTGGGCCTCAGCTGAGAGGCAAGCAGATTGTCCATTTAAAGGAATTCACACTGAGTTGTTAATGAAGCTTGGCATGGCAGTAATTGTTTGTACAGAAAGTGGTTAATGCAAATGTATCTCTAACTACTGTATAGTGGGAAGGAATATTTTTGGACAGGGGCCACTGGTATCCCTGTGTTCCCTGCTCCCCCACTCCACCCTTAGTCAGCTAGGAAAGAAAATTCAGGTACCAAGCTTGTGCCTAAATCCCTGGACAATTCTGCTTCTCTTGGAAAACAAAGCATCTCCTGGGAGCCAGGACTGCTTTGTTCTTAACTGGAAATTTAGAATTCATAAACTACTTAATTCTATCTTAAGTGGAGAAGCCTGTGGGTTCCCAGCAAAGCATTAAACCCAGTACTACAACGTTAGCACTTACAGTGCCAATATCTAGACCTCATATAGATAAGAAATATGCCACTGTTATTTCAGGTTTTCTGTCATTCATAACCTATCCTAACCTCAAAAACAAGGTCTGTATATCCCCAAAAGCAGGGATTTGGAGGTGGTGAGTCCTTCAAATAATACAATTAGTCCCTCCTGGTTTCCTTTGAAACAAGATAGATGGTAAATCAGGGTGTCATTTAGTTACAAGAGCAAATTCTGAATGTGGATCCAAGCATGTAATATTTATAGGTCTAAGCTCTCATAGGGGTTGAAGGATGTTTACTCAATGCTTAAAAAAAAATTTTTAAATTGATTTGAGAGAAAGAGAGAGGAGTGAGGTAGGGGGTAGGGAGAGATTTGTTGTCCCACTTATTTACGGATTCATTGGTTGATTGTTATGTGCTCTGATTGCGGATCAAACCCACAACCTTGGTGTATTGGGAGAATGCTCTAACCAACTGAGCTACCTGGCCAAGGCACAATGTTGATTGTGTGCTAAGTTCTGTATGGGACATGTCAAAGATGCAGCTCCGCATTTATTCTGCTTTGTGATTTCTGTGGATTTAATAGCAAATTATAATGCAGTGGAGGAGAAGAGGGCAAAATATTTCAAAGCATTTTCCCAAATGCTTCTCTCTAAGCCCCTCAAACCCCAGCAGTATATTCCTTTCTATTTCTACATAGATGTTCCCATATTGCTCTACAGATGATCATGAGCCCATTTTTGTGGGAATTACACATTCTTCAAGACAGTTCCCCCTTCCCAATCATAAAGTGGCTTTGGGCATAGAAATGCTCAAAAGAGACAAATTGTTCCTTAGCCCACACTGCCAAATAATATTGCTTCTGTATTTCTCAGATTTTGTCCCTCATTATAGAAATTAGATTCATCAATGGTTCTACTTGCAATATCTCATTTACTTCTCACAGCAACTATATGAGCTGGGGACTATGTTCATCTCTGCTTTGAAGAGTCTGGAGTTTAAACTCTTCCAAGGTCACCAAAGTAGTGAGCAATGGAGGCAGGATTTGAATTTGGGCAATATGACTTCAAAATGTGTATCTGACTCCTAAGGCATATTATTTCCCTAATGTCAATGCTGAATTCCTGCTCATATATATCTTTCATGTCTAAGCATTACCATATCATTTGGTTTGGAAGATACCAGAGGATCATAAAGGACATGAGATTTTTGGGAGAAACATTTTTAGTTAGAGGGAGAAGTTTTTGGCTCACAGTTTAAAGGGATCTTGCTTTCAGTTATGGTTGGGTCCAGGTTCTCAAATGATGTCATTAGAACTGGATATTTCTTTTTCTTTGTCCTTTTCTCTGTGATTAAGTCAATTGTGGGGATTCAAATGAATTGAATATAACCCTAACTTACTCAGTAGTTCCCACTGACATCCCCGGCTGACTCAGCCTGATGAGCTGACATGATAATGGACGCCAATGAAAATGGTCTTCTTTGCAGGGCCCATCACCCAGACCTTTGAACCTTTGCCCACGTCGTTTCCTCTGTCTAGAAGATGCCTTCCCCCTACTTGTCCTCTGATTTGATATTTAGATTCCAGTTTAAATATGGCTTCCTTAGTAAAGCCTTCAATGCATTCTCTGCCTAAATTGTTTCCCTTGTTTGTCTCTCATAGCACTTCTTTTCTTTTGACTGATTACCAGAATTTGTATTATAATATATATAATATAATATAAATGTATTATATTAAGCACATATTGGAGCAAGGAAGCATTTTAAAATCTTTGGGGATACATCAGTGAAAAAGCAGTTGTTCCTGACCTCATGGAGCTTACGGAAGAAGGTTGGGAAATAAACATAAGATTATGACAAGTAAAAATATAAGTGTGATGATGAACACTAAAGGAAGGAGGATATAGCGTGACTTGTATTAGTGCTATTTTAGATCAGCTGTCAAGGACAGGTCTCTTGAATGATATGACACTGAGGGAGCAAGTCATATTAGGGGAAGAATATTCTAGGCAGAGGGAACAGCAAGTGAAAGCAAGAAAGCTGGAGCCAAAAGATCTGTGGTAGAGATGCATATCTACAGATAGGAAAATGGCTAAATCAATTATGTTATATGTTAGAATATCATATAACTATTAATTATTACTCTTACACAGTTATTTAATTAATTCATCATTTTAACATATACAAGGCCTTTCCCCTACCAGAGATTATGTATTCACCTTTATTTTTTCGTGTAGCTATATTTTCATATTTCTTTTATTTATCTGGAATTTAATTTGGTGTGAAGTGAAACTCTGCCTTGAACATTTTCCCAAATTCTTCCTCTTTTTTATGTATTAAGTTTTTAGATATACTAGGCTAGTCTTTGGGATCTTGGCTCCATTCGTCTGACTATTGTGTCTTAGGCCAGTGTCCCATTGCTTCCCCCCGCCCCACCCCTGCTTTATTAAGACAAGTTTCCAAATAAAAGAAAAATAAACATGCCAATAAAAGAAAAATAATAATGCCTATATTTTTGCCTTCATTCAGCAGTTATATACCATTTGCCATATTTGCTTTATATGGCTCTCTTTTAAAAATTTTTGTACCACTTCAAAATAAATTACAGACATCATAAAATCTCTCTCTAAATATTTTGTACACATCTCCTAAGAATAAGAACATCGTCCTAAATAACCATTATCACACCTAAGATAGTTAACAAAAATTCTTTGATGTCATGTAGTATCCTGCCTTGTCTTTTATAGTTAATGTTTAGAGCCAGAATTGAATCAGACATCTTGTGTATATCATACTGTTGCAATTTTTAAAGTTCTATTATCCTCATTATGATAAAAAACACTAACAACTCCCGTTCATTATTTCAGATAAAATTTAGACCTATTTTGTAAAGTTCTAAAAATTACTATCAGATTTTTACTAGATTTCAGTTAAACCTATACATTATTTTGTGCAGAAGTTATCATTTTTACTATATAGAAATTTTTCTTCTAGGATTGCCTGGTGTCTCAATATTTATTAAAATATTATTTAATGTCTCAGTAAAGTTTTATGTTTTTATAATATAAGTCTTGAATATTTTTTCAGTTGTTGTCCTATTACAGTTGTCCCAATTTTCCCCCATTGCTCTCCCCGACCCGCCCACCCCGACTCCCACAATCAGTCCCCACCCTGTTGTCCATGGGTCATTTATACTTGTTCCTTGACTAGACCCTTCCTCTTCTTTACCCCTTTATCCCACTCCCCCTATTGTCTGATTGCTGTCAGTCTGTTCCTTGTTTCCATGCTTCTGGTTCTGCTTTGTTCATTTGTATGTTTTGTTAAATCTTGAATATGTTTTAAAATCATTTCTTTCCAATTACAGTTGACATAAAGTATTATATTCGGTTCAGGTGAACATCCTCATGACTAGACATTATATTACTTTTTTAGACATTATATAACTTACTAAGTGAGCATCCCAATAAATCTCGTACCCATCTGACACCATACATAGTTATTAGAATATTTGAACCTTGAATATTAAATGTTAAGATTGTTTCCAAGCATTTTATTTCATTGTTATGAATAATTTTTTTATTTTCTTAGATATCATTGCTGATATAAAGGAAAAGGTATTGAAACTCATGAGATATCTGGAAAGTCTCATTAGTTCAGATTGCTTTCAGCTGATTTTTAAATTTTTTTTTATTTTTGGTTTGATGTTTTGCCAAAATACTTTGCAAAAGACATGACACATGAGTGGGTGGATTGTTGTGATAAAGCTGCCAATCACCAGTTGCCCATAGCTGCCGCCTTCTAAATCATCTGAACAGTTTCCATGGATGAATGTTCAAGCTTAACACAAAATTTGGTGCAGATTTGTTGCTGTATTTGCTCAGTAATTTTGAATGCAACAGCCACACAGTACACATGCTCACTCAGCAGCATCTACCACCCCCACTGACTAGTACAGTGAAGTCGTCGTTGTTCACAATGTGCATTCCAGTCCGCTCTCCTTGGCTGCCGGATGCCACGTAAACCATTTACATTGATGTCACGTAAACCATTACTGTTATATTAACAATAGCCAAACTTTTTGCCTGATTGTCTTCTGCCTGGAAACTTCATGAGGAACTCAAGAGTACTGCGGGAAGGATTCCAGACTCTGGATCTGAGGGTCCTTGTTCAGATGCCAGCTGAGGTGGGAGCGTGGGCTCTGATCCTGTAGAGCCCGTCCTGGGGTTGCCATGGATGAGGGTAATAAAATGAGATGTCCCAGAAAACTTCTCTGTTTGCCAGGAGAGGGGTATGGTTCTTCCCTGTAGCGGAGAAGGCCCTGAGCCTCTTTGTCCAAAGGCTTTTATTGAAAGGGTTATCAATGGGGCTAGTTAATAGGAATGTACAGGTAATCTCATTACATCAGTATGTTAATGTTCACAGAGAATAGATGATGTTGAGGGAAACAAATGGCAGGACCACACTGATTTACATGGGTATGAGAGGAGACGAGTAAACATGAGAGTGTAAACATAAGAACACCAAAGGGTTTAGGGTTAGGGTCTATAAATAATATAAATTTCATTCCCAGAATGAGATGGTTATCATAGCTTTTGAGGGAAAAACAAAGGATGCTTCAAGGAATTGACTTCCAGGTCTGATTTCCCCCTGGGAACCACCAGATCCAGTTTGGGGCTGTCTCCAATATTGTTTCAAACCTGAGCCAGGCGGGGGAGGGCAAGGCAGCCCGGAAATAAGGAGACTTCTTTCAGATAGAATGAGGACCCCAGCCATATCAAAGCCGAGGGGTGAGGATCATTCGCCCTTTCTCTGTGTCCTCCAAGTTTTTCCCTGATGCCCACTGTGGCTATGCCTGTCTTAGGTTGCCCCTACCCTCAAGGGGTCTTACTCATCATTGACTAACCAGCCATCCTCCAGGGCCAAGCAGGGTGATGTGAGAGAGGCAGGGGCTGTGTCCCTGCCAGGGGGACAGGTTTTGTCTCCTCAGTGGCCTGTTTTCCCAAGGAGTCCTTGATTAGCTCCAGCCTTGGGACCCTCTCACCTGTTAGCGGGGCTACAGTTCCTGAAACCAGATGGGGCATTTCCCCACAAAGCATATTTTAAACAAAGCTCCTATGTCCAGCCCTGTTGTGCAGGACTTCTTCCCAATAGTCTAGGAACATTCTCAGATGATTACAAGGATGAGGGAGGATTTCAGAGCTGGCGTCACTCGTTTGAGGTATGATTAAAGGCAGAGCCAGGATGGTACTTGACTCCAGTTATATTCCTCAGGGAGGTTCTGGGTTACTCTGGGTCAATGTCTGAAAGTCCTTTGAGAATGTCTAATCCAATGCTGCCCATGAGATAGAGAGTGTGGAGGAGGATGAAGAGTGATATCAATGATGGTAAAAAAGAGGGCAGATGTGATGAGGAGAGAGTAAATCACGTAATGCCTGGAGGGAGAACATGGAGTGAGACTTTAAACCCTGCTTCTATCCTGGGATACATTCTCTCTGGAGTCCCAGCATCGGCTAAATTAAGTGACCGAATAAGGATAGTGATTCTCTCTCATGATTAGGATGCATAGTCTTTGCTTGTGGAGATACAGACGAATTAATGTAAGATGGCATTTGTTCCATGCTTTCATGGGTGTTTGAACTAAAATTTCTGTGAAGTGATAGAGTGATTGAACAAATCTATGAGATCCCTATGACTAAAGGGACAGATTTGATACTAACAGAAATGCACTAACAGAGAAGGGACAGGAATGGAGGCAGAGGGCTGCCCAAGTGATGTGAAATCAGGAATCCAGTGAGAAGACCAACGGTGACTTAAGTGTTTTTGGAAACAACTTACTGGCTTCCAGACACACAGTGGGGATCACTGTCCCTTTGCATCATTCCAGATCAATATCCCCAAAGAAACCAGAAAACTTCCATTGACTTTTAGGACTCCGTGCCTTTCTGACCACTAGTGAAACTGACACCAGAGTTGAAGTGTGACCTTTGGCTGTTTGCTCAGTTGAATATTTTGTTGTTTATAAATAGTTCACAAATAATGATATTTGGCTCCTCCTATTCAATACTTTACTTAATGCAGTTTCAAGCTCTAATACAGGAGCTGTGGTTTCCAAATGTTAATGTTATTAAACATGTTGATTGTGGGCATCCTGGCTTATTTCTGAATTTGTTTCATAATCATTTGAGATGTTTACTCTTTGTAACTAATCCTTATTTTCTCCACTCCATGGAGGATATCTTTTTTGGTCAAAATATCCTTTTATCTAATTGATTAGCTTACAAGTATCTTTAGTAATTCCACTTCTGAAAAATACTTTTTTATTGTATTTTTCCACTACTATTTATTCCCCTTATACCTGCTCTGAAAAAAATACTTGACTGAACTTATATGTTTATAGGAATGGTTCATATATGTCATATTTACACACCATCTAAATAGTTGAATGTAAGGAAGCAACTATACAAAAGAGGACAAACTTGGATCAACATTGAGATACTTTCTTCTAGCCATAAGAATATGACAATTTATAAGGACATGGTAGTGGTACATGAAAATTATATGTATTTTGTTGACAAACTCACATCACTTAACTCTATGGTAGAGTTAGTCTACTTTCTTTCTTCTAGATTAAAACATGTATACGTCTTAACCTAAAGGCTCAGTCAGGGGCTGTTAGTATGCAAGCAGATAGGATTTTGAAACCTATGTAGAAACTGTCAGCTACAGGAGTTACTTCTCCAAATCATGGCTATAATGAACTAGGTGTGCTGGCTTGACATGAGACAGAGATTCCATCAAAGTTCAACCAGGAAAACAAATCACTCTGACCATTTCAGGCAGAGAGTTAATATTGGGAATCAAGTGTATACAACAACACTGAAGAAGAGCAAGTCAGGGAAAGCTGCCACTGGCTTCCAGGTTTGCACTGTTGCTGTGGACCCACAAATCAATAAGTTGTGGCTGCCACACAGGTCGGGAAATTAGAGGAACCAATCATCATTGTTGTTTTGTTGCACAGAGCTGAGTGACTAACAGTGGAACCAACGCCTGTGATCATTACAGCACTTCCCATCTGCCTCATCTCACACACCTGCCTCCTCTGCCAGAAGGAGAAATAGCTTCTGCCTCTCTTCTGCTTTATAAATATTGAAAACTGGACCTTGTGGCTGAGTATAAATTGCATCTAAGAGCCTGTAGGCAATGGGGTCTGAGAAATATAGTTCCAAGAGTCCAGCATATGTGATATAGAGAAGAGCTTAGAAGGGAGTGGGAATGCATCTTGGGTTAAAAAAACAAAACAAAACAAAACCAAACCCAGTTCATCTCTTTGGCTACTCTGCAACTGTACAGAGTTTTCTATCTATATTTAAGCTTAGAAAACAAAACAAAAAAACCAATGGGAAAAATAACGTGCTTCCTCCTAATTTAATGCAACTATCCCTTAAACAAAGGAAAGCAATGACCACTTTTTCCCCCAGAAGAGGACAGCCAAAGTCTCATAAGTCATCATACTATTTCTGAATGGTATTTGCAGTTTAGTCATAATCCCCCTTTGAAAATCTGTATACACTGCACTCATTAATTTATAACATTAACTCCAACCAACATACCTTATATAAAAGGGGAAAGGGGCAAGAAAAAAAGAAATAGATTGATAAATAAAGTATATACATAATAAAACATGGAAAAGCATACATAGGAATTCATCCTTGTTTCTGCAACTATTGGACTATAACTTGTGTTTAGAACCTTCTTCATCCTCTACCTATTCCCTATTCTCTATTTACTCAGCCAGTACTTTACCGTAGCTGGTCATGGTTCTTTACCAGTAGTGGAATGACCTAAACTTCCATTTCTGAAGGGTCTGAACTCTTACTGGCTCTGTCTTTATTGGGTTGCTACAGTTTTTCATTACTTTTTAGCCACTAGACATGGAACTACTCAGAGGTGCTTTAGAAAATACCCCGAATTCTAGATATACTCCTATTTATTCCCAAGCAATAAAGCTATTTTCCATTTATAATTGGTATCAATTGCTCCAGTTGGTAAAGCAATCTCTTTGCTTGTGAATTCAATGGCATAATGTCCAGGTGGCAGTTTTAACTTCTAGTTCAATGGGATCCTTGTATTTCCTGGAAAAAGCATTTCTTTCTTTGGAACTAAGTTCTCTAAATCAACAGAACCACAACCTGTGGAATGAGAAAAACTTCATAAATGGCCCATATTTAACTCCATGGCCATTTTCAATATGAACTCACTAAGCAAGTACTGAGGTGGCTGGGGAATGATTCTGGCTGACATACACGGAGTAGGTGGTCTTGTTAAAGTGAAAAAATGAATAATCAAGTGATTATAGGACCCTCGTCCTCAGTTGGTGCTCTTTGGTGAATGTTCACATGGAAAGCTAACATCTTCTCAGTCCATGCCGTTCTAAGAAATCCATCCACATACCTTTCTCCTTATCACTGATCCTCTGGTCTGGCTATGCAAGACCATTAACCACTATCCCAGAATCAGAGAGATCTGTATCTATGGATATCTCTCCTTCCAAATGAACTATTTCAAGTTTTGTTCATGTGGAGAATTTCTCTTATCTGTCTCCTTCAAGGCAACTCCTGAAGAGAAGAGTTTTATACCAGTTCCTTCTTGTTTGTGTCTTGTATCATGAAGAACCAGTTATATATCAAACCCAAATTCATCCTTCCACAATACATATGGATTGAAGGACTGGAGGCTATGAATTTTTAAAAAATTTTATTCTAAAATCATGTTTATTCTATTACAGTTGTCTCAATTCCCCCCCCTTACCCTCCTACACCCATCCCACCCTCCATCCCCACTCCCACAGTCAATTCCCACTCTGTTGTCCATGTCCATGTGTCATTCATACATGTTCATTGTTTAGTCCCTTCTCCTTCTTTCCACCATTGTCCTCCTTCCCCATCCCCTCTGGTCACTTTCAGTCTGTTCCAGGTTTCCTTGCTTGTGGTTTATTTTGTTCGTTAGTTTATTTTGTTGAATAGATTCCTCTTATAGGTGAGATCATATGGTATTTGTCTTTCACCAACTGGCTTATTTCACTTAGCATAACATTCTCCAGTTCCATCCATTATGTTGCAAAAGGTAGGAGTTCCTTCTTTCTTTCTTTTTTAAAAAAATGCAGATTGATTTTATTTATTTATTGAAATGTCAAGATCCATTATAAAATATTAAAGAATTTAAATCCATTATAAAGTCTCAGCAATTAAACCAACATGACACCAGCACAGAAATAATCAAGTAGATCAATGAAATAAAATAAGCATTCTAAAAACAAATGAATATATCTGTCTAACAATGTAATATATGATTCAATTGATATTTCAAATCAATGGGGAAAAAAAGCTTATTCAACAAAGAAGGTGCATGGATCTTTATTACTTGGAATAAAATAAATATAGAGCCCTAAAATCTAAGCAGTTTTTGAAGAAAATTCAAAATAATATTTTTCTTACCCTGAAGTAACATATTCAAACCCAGAAGCTACAAAGTTAAATATGGACAATATGACTCTATTAATCATTTAAAATTATATAGTAATATACATATAAAAAAAGTTAAAGGACAAGTAATAAAATAGGAAAATATTTGCAACACATCTAAAAAAGGGTTAATAGTTTTTTTTAGGGCAAAAATCCTACAAACATTTAATCAAAAAATGGATAAAGAATACCAAAAAGTCATGAAAAGCTTTTTAAATATAATAAAAATAGGCAAGAAATATACAAAAACAGGTTTAGTTTCAACAAATAATAAACACGTAAAATAACACATCAGTGTCACAATCAGATTAATAAGTATTATAAAATATTGGTAATATCAAGTATTGGTGACTGTGAAAGGAACTGGGTATTTCATAGACTCTTTTTCTTCATCTTCTTAAAGCAGTCCCTTTAGCGTGTCTTGAAATCCTGGTTTGGTGGAGGTGTATTTTTTTAGCCTTCTTTTGTCTGTGAAACTCCTTATTTCACCTTCCATTTTAATTGAGAGCCTTACTGGGTAGAGCAGCCTTGGTTGCAGGCCTTTGCCTTTCAATACTTGGAATATTTCTTGCCATTCCCTTCTGGCTTGTGTTTCTGTTGAGAAGTCAGCTGCTAGCCGTATGGGGGCTCCTTTATGTTTCTACCTGTTTCTCCCTTGCTTCCTTTAGGATTCTCTCTCTGTCTTTGATATTTGTCATTTTAATGATGATGTGTCTTGGAGTGGGCCTCATTCGGTTCCTCTTGAATGGCACCCTCTGTGCTTCCTGGCCTTGTGTGACTTTTTCTCTCCTCCAATTAGGGAAGTTTTCCATCATGACTTTTTCAAACAGGTTTCCTATCCCTTGCTCCTCTATTTCTCCTTCTGGTATCCCTATTATATGGATATTATTACGTTTCAGGTTGTCCTGCATTTCCCTAAATGCCTCTTCATTCTTTTTGAGTCTTTTTTCATTTTCTTGCTCTTTCTGGGGCTTTTTTCTATCTTGTCCTCCAGCTTGCTGATTCAATTCTCTGCTTCATCTAGCCTGCTTTTGATTCCTTCTAGTGTGTTCTTCAACTGAGAAATTGTATTCTTCATTTCCTCTTGTCTCTTATTGATAGTTTCTATGTCCTTTTTCATGCTGATATAGTTTGCAATAAGTTCCTCATAGTTTCCCTGCAGTTTTTGGTAATACTCTCTGAGCTCACCGTGCTCATTGAGCTTCCTTAGAACCATTGTTTGGAACTCAATATCTCATAGTTTACTTGTCTCTATTTTATTTAGTTCTCTTTCTGGGGATTCCTCCTTTCCCTCCAACTGGGGGGTTGTTTCTTTGTCTTCCCATTATTTGTGAGGCTCTTCCCTTTTGCTTCTGCTTCTTAAGTTGATCTGTCTTGATTTCCTGACTTTGTGGTATGGACTTCTATGGTAGGAGACCACTGTTTTTTCCCTCTGGATCTGCCTCCGATGATGTCAGATGTTGACCCTGTCTGACCTTAGGCAGTCTGTTCAAGACTTTCAGGAATCTACTGTCTGTGGCTGTCTCCTTCAGCTGTTAATCTAGTCACTCTGCAGTCAGCAAGCTTAGAGGCACCACAGGGCAGGGCTGAGTCCCTCCTGGGGGTGGGGTTATTTGGTTCTATCACACTTCTGATGCTGCTCAGGGGAATGGTCTGCCTGAGCAAGATGGCTGCTGCCATATGGGGAATGAGTCAGCACTGGGATCCCGCTGGCTACTCTCAATTCTCTCCCCAAAGCCTCCTTCCCCAGTCTCTCCTCAGGTGTCTCTAGCCCACTCTGTCCCCACCTTTGCCGAAGCCCAGGGTAAGTGGCTGCAAATAAAAATTTACGCGTTGGCCCTTTAAACGGCTCTTTGCATCTCTAGCCACCTGTCTCTGGCAGAGAGCAACCCTGCCGCTTTTCACAGCTGGCTGTTATATGTGTACTTTTTGGGCTCTGGTGCTGTAGGCTGGGATCCCCGTTTATGGTTTAGACCCTGTCTTCTCAGGGGGATCCAACTGGCCATTTCAATATCCAACTGGCCATTTCAATATCCATCTAGTGCTGCCGCCCATGGGCACCCTGCCTGTCTTCTTGAGTCTGTACCACACTCCTTACCCATTAAATTGTGCTAAAGCTGATTCTTCTGTCTCTGAGGTTACAAGGCTCCTCTCTCGCTATTGTTCAGGTGTTTGTTCCAGGTGATTTCTCCACAATTTAGTTGTAATTCCAGGTTGGTACTGAGAGGAGGTCAGTGTGACTTCTACTCACTCCACTGCCATCTTGATTCTCTCTTTGGAGGCTATGAGTTTTTATTTTGCCTTCTATGTATCTGGGCCTCAGTGCAAGAGAAGCCTGCTTTCACTAGCCAAATTAATGAGAAAAGGTTGACTCTACAGAACAAAACCCATTTGACTATATCAATCCTATTCCAGGTAAACACCATGAAAAAAGTCACACCAAGCCACACTTGTTGCTGGGTCTGGCCATAATCGTGGGATGGAGCCCTGTCTGCCATCCCCACCCTGCACTAACAGAAGCAGAGGCAGCACTCCCCTAGCCTGGCACTGCAGAGACTATAAGGTTGTGCACTTTTGACCATCGCTGTACAACACCAAGTAGCGGCAAAAAGGCAGCATCTCATCTCATTCCATCCCAACCAGTGACTGAGTGAGAATCAGAAAAGGGAACTGGAAAATGGGATTCTTTCAATCTGTGTATAAAGTCCTGGGCAGACCTCCTGATGGACTATGCATTAAACTAATCATAATCAACACAGCAAAATGAACTATGTGTGGGCTACTGCCCAGGTTTCAGATTGGCTTTGGGGTGGCACCCAAGTGTGGCAGACCAGGAGAGCACTGCAAAGGCTTTGAAAACTAATTGACATTTTAAAAACAGTCCACAAAAGTGGTCTAGGAAATGCATTCTGAACCTAAACAGTGACTGTCTTCTAAAATGGAAGATTTAAATAGGAACCAGAATGTTATAATATTCACAATGGCTTGTATACAATGCAAAATTACTCATCAAAAACAAGGAACATCCTCACCCTGAGTGAGAGATATAAAGAGGAACTGTATGGAAATTTTTAGAACTGAAAAATTTGATTAAAAATTAAAAAAAAATCAATGGCTGTGCTTGCCAGAAGAATGGAAAGGAGAGAGGAAACAATTAGTGGACTTAAAGGTAGAACAATAAGTTATCTTATCTGAACAGAGAAAAAATAGTGAAAAAAAAAATGAACAGAGCTCCAGGGACATGAGATATGACAAAAGATCTGATACTCATGTCATTGAAGTTCCAGAAGGAGAGGAAAAAAAGAGGGAAGGGCTGAAGAAAAATAACTTATGACAATTTTCCAAATTTGGCAACAAATGCAAGCTTACATATTTAAGAAGCTCAGTGTTATGGACATGCCAAGACATATCATAGTGCAAATCCTGAATACTAAAGACAAAAATGCTGAAAGAAGCAAGAGAAATGACATTTACAGGGGGAAAATATTTGAATGATAACAGATTTCTCATGAGAAACCAAAACACCAGAAAGGAATGGCAACACATTTTTCTTTTTAAAGATTTTATTTATTTATTTTTAAAGAGAGGGTAAGAGAAGGAGAAAGAAAGGAAGAGAAACATTGATGTGAGAGAAACGTCAGTCTGTTGTCTCTCATACCAAACCCAAAACCTAGGCATGTGCCCTGACTAGGAATTGAACCACTGACCTTTCACTTTGTGGAATGACGCTCAACCAGTTGAACCACACTGTTCAGGGCAACACATTTTTCAAGTGATGGAAAAAAGAACCATTGACCCAGTATACTATATCTTGTGAAAATATCCTTAAGAAATTAAGGGGAAATCAGGTCATACCCAGATGAAGGGAAACTAAGAGAATTAGAGACTTGCCTTAAAAAAAATGACTGAAAGAAGTTCCCTAAACAAAAACAAAATGATGAAATAAGATGCTTGGAACATCAGGAAGAGAGAACAATGGAAAGAGCAAAAATATAGGTAATATCTGCTATTTATAAGTTCCCTCAGTTTTTGTCTGTGAAGACTGTACAGAATTCTAGGCTAATTTTTTTTAAGTATTTAAAATATTTCACTCCACTCTCTTTTTACTTGCTCATATTTTTTAAAACAAGTAATCTTTGGTAACTTTTATCCTTGTTTTTTTGTAGGTAAGGCGTTTGTTTTCTTCCCCTGGTTTTTAAGAAGATTTTCTCTTTGTCTTTGGTTTTATGTAGCTTGAATATGATATGCCTAAGTGTTGCTGTATTTCTCTTGCTTAATGTTTTCTGATCTTCCTGGATCTGTGGTTTGGTGTCTATTTTAATTTTTTAAAGTTTTCCATGATTATTTTCCATTATTATTACCGTAAACTATTATTACCTTCTGCTCTGTTTTTTCTTCTAGAATTCCAATTATACCTATATTGTCCTACAGTTCTTGGATGTTGGAATTTTTTTTTTTTGTCAAGTCTACTCATAATTACTTAGAAAGCATTCTTCATTTCTATTATAGTGTTTTGATTTCTATAATTTCCTTTTGATTATTTCTTGAGTTTTCATCTCTGTTCATATTGTTCAAAACATTTTTTAGAATTGTTCAAATACATTTGTCTCCATTTTCCCGCCACTACTTTCCCCTGACCCACCCACCCCCACCTCCCACCCTCAATCCTTCCCCACTCTGGCTTTGTCCATGGGTCCTTTATACATGTTTAAAACATTTTTTTATTGATTGATTTGAAAGAGAGAGAAAGAGAGAGAGAGAAGAGAAACATCAATGTGTTGTTCCACTTATTTATGCATTCATTGGTTACTTCTTGTATGTGCCCTGACCAGGGATCAAACCTGCAACTTCGGTGAATTGTGATGATGCTCTTACCGAGCTACCAAGCCAGGGCCATCTCTGTTTATAGTGGCCATCTCTTCTTACATATTGTCTGCTTTTTCCTATGAGAGCTTTAAAAGAAAAAGTCTGGGTATTTTACTTTCCTTGGTGAAGGTTCTCCAGAGAAACGGAATCAATATATACCAATATTGATAATTTTTATATGTGCATTATATATAATATGTAACTTTTATATATAATGATATATATAAATTATATATAATTTTTATATAATTGATTTACAGTTATCAATTGTATATAAAATTTCATCTATATTTCTATGAGATTTTAAGAAATCAGCCTTGGCCGGTGTGCCTCAGTGGATTGAGACCTGGCCTGCCAACATAAGGTCACTGGTTCAATTCACAGTCAGGGCACATGCCTGGGTTGCCGGCCAGGTCCCCAGCAGGGGCCACGTGAGAGGCAACCACACATTGATGTTTCCCTCTTTTTCTCCCTCCTTTCCTATCTTTCTAAAAATAAATTAAAAAAATCTTTTTTATAAAAAAGAAAGATTATACTCATGCAGTAGTTTGTAATAAAGATAAGAAATCCTGTTATACTGTTTTTTGACCCAGTGATTCCACTGCTGAGATTATACCCTAGGAATCCAAAAATACCAATTCAAAAGAACCTATGCACCCCAATGTTCAGAGCAGCACAATTTACAATAGCCAAATGCTGGAAGCAACCTAAGTGCCCATCAATAAATGAGTGGATCAAAAAACTATGGAACATTTACACAATGGAATACTATGTAGCTGAAAGAAAGAAAGAGCTAGTACCCTTCATGACAGCATGGATGGAACCAGAGAGCATTTAGCTAAGCGAAATAAGCCAGGGGGTGAAAGACAAATACCATATGATCTCACCTGTAAGTGGAACCTAATTAACAAAACTGTGTCAGCCAGCAAGGGGGACTCAGTGGGATTTGGGGGTTCAGGGTAATCAAGTTTAACCCAAACTACTAAAATGTCCCCATTCCAAGACCTAGGGTTTTAGAATTAATCCCAAACTTTAATATATAAGATGCAATAAGGCTGTGAATTCAACTTGTGTGATAATTTGGCAATCTGCAAGATCAAACATTGTGTGTGATATATAAACACTTTCTCTATGCAGCTATAGAAGTTAAGAAATTCTTATAGAACATTGGAGCTTTCTAGCTCTCTGAATTGTCATTTTATTCTGGGAACTCTCCAGGGTATTCAGAAGCTACTAGCTCTCTCAGTGGTCCTTGTAGGTATCATTCCTCTCAGAAGGGACTAAACTAGCAAAGACCTGTGTTCAATAGGCACTTTCTGCCCCACTAATAATTTAAGTGATTTTTTCTATTTCATGCCTAAGACTGTCATGATCTCATTTTCCTCTAGTGATAATACTATTACTGACTTCAGTCAGAACCAGGTCAGATAACTAATCCTAGTTTCCTATCTTCGGGGGTCAGTTTCCTAAAGCCACTTTTGGCCTCAGTTACTGTGTCTGTTAAAGATTATTTAGGAAAAAAACAAATAAAAATGCTCATAGTATTTCAAACACAAGAAGATTACAATGCCAGTAATAGGTACATATAAAGACACTTGAAGAATTTGAAGAGCAAGACAGGGTAGATAGATCACCACTATCTTTAGGTCGCCCACTGAAGCCATCTGTAATTCAGGACAGGGAGAAATTCTTGCTGCTTCCTAGATTGGAAAACCATAGGACATTTCCATTGTGGGACACAGCTGCCCTGCTGTTGCATTGTGAGTGACTGGTAAGGAAGTACTTCATGTCTGCTACCACCCATGTATTTGTCTGCTGCTGTCAGAGAAACAGGAAAATGGTTTCTACTTTTATCCCATTTTCCAGTTCTCACACAAACATATCTTGTTGTCAGAAGACTAATAACATCCAGAGCTTTGGAGCCAAAGGAATCTGGGAATTATAGTTCTTTGGCTTCCTGTCCCTGTGGTACAGAGAAAGAACATAGACAGTAATGGGAATAAATGCAGATTGGTCTTCTCATATGACATCTAGCACCTTTTATGAAGGCTGTAATTCCAATTCCAAATGGATGGAAAAAACTTCAGACATTCAACCCAATCCTTTTTGCTCACCATCCATCCTGCCTGCCATAGACACACATTTTGCCTACCATTCTAGGTTTTATGCTTTACTGCCTCTCCACTAGTCTCTGTGCCTGTCAGCTACAGAACCCAGAGTATGCAGAGCATGATTAAAGGAAGAAACTTAGAGGAGGAGAAGGAGGACAGGTTTTCTTTTTCCCTTGTCTAACTGCAAGTATGTTTTGATGACTTTGGTCCCTCTCTTTTCTTCATATTAGGACAATTGGAATTTTGAAAGTTTATACTTTTAATAAAACTCTCAAGAGATAGCTAAGAGAGCTTAAATTTACAAAAGACGTAGGTATAAATAATTTTCCAACTAAGATTATAGTGTAAATGTGTACCTTAATATCTTTTGTATTTTTTCCATAACATATATACATGCAAATACATGTATGTGTAGATAGATAGAGATATCAAGCCCTTTGTTATGACAGTGCTTTCAATGTATTAACCTATTTTTACTTCCCATTCAACTCTGTAAAATGAGAAAACTGAAATCCAGAAGTTGAGTAACTTGCCCACCATCCTACAACTATAAAAGAACACTGGTCTGCTCATATCGGTTTCCATGAGATATGACAGAGAAAGATACTCCAAAATTAATAAATGGAGACTAACCAGCTCAAAGTGTCTGGTCTCCCAGTCAGGGTCACCTTCCATCTCAGCCGGTCACCTTCCATCTCAGTCCCCCAGGCTCTTTGCCCGCGGCTGTCCCGGATCCTTCCCGAGGGAGGTCCAGGACTGACGTCTGGCACAAGGTGCTCCCCAGCGTCTGCACGAACCAGAGATGGAGTAGGAGTAACTGAGGATGCCGGGAGCAGGGGCCCGAAGTGGGTAGGGAGAGGGGCGGGGTCCTGCCTGCCCCGCCCCCTCCCCTCCATTCACTACCATTCGCCGAGCGTTTGCTGGCCCCATCCCACCGCCCGCCCCCCAGGGCAACGCTTAAAGTGTGCGGAGCAGGTGCCTAGTGTGCAGCAACAACTTTGCGCGCGTGTCCCCCGTGAGTCCTCTTCCCATTCATCACCCCGGAGCGTACAACCATCTGTCGCGCCGGTCATCCTGTGGGAAGGGACTCCAGGCCGGAGGCAGCTGCCACCCGGGGGACCGAGACCAGACGAGGGGATAGGAGCGCAACCGACTCCAGCGGTCCGGGGCTGGAGACTGTGGCAGCGACCATGCAGACCTGCGCCAAGGCCTGGGGGCTGCGTCTGGGCTGCGGAGTCGGGGGCGGCCGCCGCCTGGCGGGAGGCGCGGGCCCGCTTTGGGTGCGGCAGAGCCGTGACAACAGTAGCGGCGGTGGGGACAGTGGCAGGGCTGGGGCCTCGCGCCTTCTCGAGCGCCTCCTGCCCAGACACGACGACTTCGCCCGGAGGCACATCGGACCTGGGGACAAAGACCAGAAGGAGATGCTACAGACCCTGGGGCTGGCGGTAAGGACCCCCACCCGGCCCTCCGGACCTCACTGCGACCTGTCCGGGTTCTGCCGGCTTTGCCTCCTGCCCCCGCACAAGCGCTGCTTTGCTCTGCGTGGGACCCGCGCCCCGGTCCCGGGCCCTGGCGCGGAAGCGAGTCCGTGCTCTCGGTCCCCGTGCCCCACGCTTTTCCCCATCGCGTAGTTTTTGTCCTCCACCCGCTCTTCGCGCCTCAAAACTGTTTGTTTTCAACCCAAGTCGCCCTGCTGATGAGCCCTAACTTTGGGGGAGGAGGACCTCCTAGTTTATCCGATTATCTCCTGTTGCCTACTGAAATCCAACCGGGAGGGGCTCAATCACTGCCCTGCTTCATTATTTTCTTTCCTCCAAGCAATTTCTAGATTGCTCAAAGTTGTTCTTTTCTTTTTAAAAAGAAATCGTCATTAGGCGATTTAAATGAGGTTCCCACAAGTCTTTGTAGATACAAAACACAGAAGTGATTCTTTTAACTCAGAAGCATTTTCTTCTTGCTTTCATGTTCACCGACTTGCGTTTCAATTTTAGAGCATTGATGAATTGATGGAGAAAACGGTCCCCGCCAGCATCCGTTTGAAAAAGCCCTTGAAAATGGAAGACCCTGTTTGTAAGTGGCCGGGAGGGCTCCTTAGACGCCGCTTGCTCTGGCGTATTTGTCTTCTGTGGTCTCTGAGAGACCAGCTCTAGGTTAGGATTGCTCAAGACGGGGAATGAGTATGTTTATTAAAATAAAATAGCGGCGGATACCTCAAGAGGGTGGAGCATTGAGCTCCATAAGCAGTCAGTTTTGTAACCTAGGATGGAGTCTATGCAGCACCTTTCTAGGTCTTTATCAGGGCTCTGAGAGGTGCCTGCAAACTTCCCAGGGAAGGCAGCGCGCAAACACATGGGAGGATGTCTTCTCAGGCACCCGACAGGGACCACGGTTCTATCATCCTTTGGGTGGAGAGGTTTTATTACCTCTCCAGATCAAGGAAGAGGCTCTGAAGGGACAAAGGAATCGCCTACAGTCATGCAATTAGAGAGTCACAAAAACAAAAGAAAACAAAACAAAAAAAGGGAAGACCCAGACATCTGGACTCGAAGCCCAAAGTTCTTTATACCACAACAGATTTTAATTGTTTTATTATCTTACACCCAGATTTTATTATTTATACCTACTGAAAGACGGTAGTACTTTTTTAAGTCTGAATGTTTTTTACAGAGAAACATACAAATGAGGTTAATACTTGGTTCAGAGAGCTTAGTTGACACAGATTTTCTTAGGATTTTATTTTATATTTTAAATGTTTTTAATGGTCTGAAGACTGTCAGATTTTTCCAGGACTGAGGTGAGAATTCACAAGTCCAAGGGACAGATAGAACTGAAAAAAAGCTCTTAAAAAAAAAAAAACCAGGAAAGAATTCTCATGGAGTTATCTGATTTTGGTTCATGGAGATGCTATTATCTCTTTTATTTAAGGAGTCAATGAAGATAAGTCAATTGTTTTGTTTTGTTTTAGGTTTTAGGACAGAGAGGATATACAGAAGGCATGCTTTATTTTGTTTTAAAGTAGGGAACTTGAAGTATGGAGCCAGTCTAGCTCTTGCTGGCTACTGTAAGTTAAACTATGCTGATGACTGCTCCCCTTGCTGATTTCAGATCTGAACTGGTTCCCCTAATGGCAGGAACCTTGATCATAGAAAAAAATCTGGACATTTTGTTCTGTTGAATTGATTCAGAACTAGGGACAGCTGGAAGCCTTGTCTATTTCAATTTAAGGAAATCAGAATCCTGATTCATTGGATGTTTAAGGAATGAAGAACTGTGTATTTGTAAAGCAAGCTTCAGGTGAATGTATCAGCAAGTATTGGATAGGCCAAAAAGTCCGTTTAGTTTTTTCCATAAAATAAAAGACACATTTTTCATTTGCACCAATAACTATTGATTTGAATATTTTGAATATGTCGACTATCTTCTACTATTGGCTTCTAGTGGGTAGAGGCCGGGGGGCTGCTCAACACCTTCCAATGCATAAGACAACCGCACAGCAAAGAATTATTTGGCTAAAATGTCAGTACCAAGAAACTTCATAAACCACTTTTGACATGTTCCATCAGTCCTACATAGCACCTTCTCCATACACTCCTCAAACTTTTTTGTGTTTCAGTTGCATTTTTACCTTTCTTGAAATAATAAAGCATAATATGCTGAAAATGGTGCATACCTTCTTTCATCTTCAATATTAAAACGGCTGCACAAATATTTATCAATTTTGATATGTTTTTTAAATGTACACTGATATGACATCTGTATAATACAATCTAAAAATAATTGTTTTGAATGATGTTAAAGACAACCAAGCACTACTAGAGCCACATATGGAAAAAACGAAATGAACTTTTGGGCTAACCCAGTAAATGCCTTTCTGAGACTTTCAAAGTCAGAGAATGTTTAGATTAGCTCTTTTTATAATATAATCTAAAATATGCTGTTCTTTAAAAGCATTAAAGCCTAGGAAATGTGTGAAACTTGTCTATCCTTTTTTAGTTAAGCTACTTGTTAAACAGTTGAATAATTTGACGATCAGGGGGTGCCATTTCTTCTCTCTCTCTCTGTCTGTCTCTCTCCCTGGAAGCAAACTCCTGATAAGTAATTAGCAGCTTAAATGTAAACTTTAAACTCAGCAGCCTCTGTCAGATTTGGGCATGGTGCCATCTGGTTGGTCTGAGGTGACTCGGAAAACATTGCATGGTCAGGAGTCTTCCCTTGACCTGAAGTGGACTGGCTGTCCAGCGAAGCTTGTTTTTTGGAAGAGTGAGCTGGGACTGGGGGAGGTGAGGGGCAGTATGCAGCATACATCAGAAGGGCTTCAATGTTTTACTCAGGTGTGTGCATGTCATGGGTAATGAATATTCTCCCCATAGCATGAGTATATTGGTACAGGTAACTTCCAATAGTAGCATCTCCATTTAATAGCGGGGCAGCAATATGCAAGTTTTGTTTCACATGCGTGGCTGTGTTCTATTGTAGTCAGAGAGGAATTCTAGACCAAATATTTGTTTGCCATGTATAGAAAAAACTAATAAGAGCTAGTTAGTTATGAGTACTCAGTGCCCCTATAGATGAGTAAAAAGACTGAGAACTGTAAGCAGCATGAACACATTTGGGTTAGTTCTTAGGAATAACTTCATAATCTCAAGAGTTCATGCAGTGCTTGCCATGTACCAGGCACTTTGTAAGGCACTTTCATGTATTAATTTAGTCCTTATTATAACCCTGTGAGGTAAATACCATATCACCTCTCTTTTAAAGATAAAGAAACCGTGGTATATGGTGGACACGTAACTTGCTCAGGGTCATAGCTTTTAACTGGTGAAGATAGAAATTAACTCAAACCAGGCAGTGCATCTCCACTATCCACACTCCAAACACCAGTTAACACAGTCTTCAGTGTGTCCTCTGCAAGGGGGTGTTTGTACAAAGTAGAAAATTTCTGTCCTAACTCTGACGTATCCAGTTTACGGATGTGCACAAATCCAGTCACACTGGAATCACTGCCCTTTGCCACCTGCGCTAGTGGAAAGGCAGCAGCACGCTGAGAGCACAGGAATGGGAACACTCTGCCTGCTCTCAGGGTGCAGAACTGGAGCTGGGTATTGAAGGATGAGGAGTGCTGTCCTGCTGGGCGAGGCTGGGGGAGGCTGCTGCAGGCAGAGGGACCAGCATGCACATGACAGAGTGGTCAGATGGCATCAGGGAAGTACAGATGGTCCATCTGTTATGCAGGAGCCTCGCCCTCCCCTTGGGCACTTCAGGAAGTGCCTTGAAAGAATACCTTGATTATCAGTTGACTTCAGAGTAAGTCATACTTCAGAGAGAGAAGCAAAGCTACTCAGTTCAAAACCCTAACAGTTTCATCCTATTGAGTCCCTCCTCCCTCATTTTTATACAAGGGAAAAAAAAAAATAAGAAGGAACATTTGTTTCTCTGGATGGTCATTATGGATGATTTTAGCTTTCTTTTTGTAACTTTGCTTTTTTGAGGTTTTCTACAATAACTATGTTTTCATCATGTAATTCATACAAAATTTAAAAGTACTTTCAAGATGAAGCCTATCAGTTTTAGATATGGAATGCCTCATCATTTAGTATTTTCAGAGAAATCACCTCAAATTAACCAGACTGAACTAGTCCAGTTTCACAGAAGCTGCAGGGTTTGAAACTTACACAAAATTGTACCTTGCTTATTGTGAGCATGCTTAGAAAGAGAGGAGAAACTAAACAACCTAAACTGGTCAATGAGAACCGAGCATCTGAGCTGTCTGAATGAGACTTCTGATAGACTTGTGAGAACTTGAACGTTCTACGCTACATCACTTTCAGTGATTTTTAATGGAAGGTAGTGAACAGAGGGAAGGGGTGTTGTGTAATGCAGCTGCAGGTGGTGACCCTCACCCCAGCGGAGTTGGGCACTCTCCTGAACTGACCCCAAGGACACCTGCATGGATGGAGTAGCTGTTCCCTAGGCTGTGGATGTCAGTTGTCTTCCAGCCAGATGATGTCTGCCAAC
Source organism: Pteronotus mesoamericanus (assembly GCF_021234165.1). Classification (NCBI taxonomy): domain Eukaryota; kingdom Metazoa; phylum Chordata; class Mammalia; order Chiroptera; family Mormoopidae; genus Pteronotus; species Pteronotus mesoamericanus. Next base: position 22,538,201 of record NW_026555245.1, on the reverse strand, counting down.
AGGTCGTGCCTGTAGACTCCTCAGCCTATGGCAGGGCTCTCCCTTGGCCATTCCTTGCTCCTTCAGTTCCTGGCTTAAATGAATTATTATTTCATCTTTAACTAGGATTTTCATTATACAATTGTGGAAATAAACAAAGACTGACTGAATGATGAAAGCTTCTGAACTTGCTGTAGGAGTTAACCTTTTGTTTGGCAGAGGAGTAGGGGTAATCCTTACAGTGGGAGAAACATCGATTTGTTGTTTCACTCATTTATGCATTCATTGGTTGATCCCCACAACCTTGGCATATCAGGAGGACACTCTGACCAACTAAGCTGTCCAGCCAGGGCCTGTCATCTGTACTTCTGACCAACAAACTATGTAAGTTGAACGTTTCCATGACCTACTCCTTGCGTTTGATTAATTTGCTGGAGTAGCTCACAGAACTCAGAAACATCTCCTGAAGTTTACCGATTTACTATAAAGGATATCATAAAAGATACTGGTGGACACCCAAATGGAGAGGTACACAGGGCGAGGCCTGGAAGGGTCCTGAGTACAGGACCTCCTGTCCCTGTGGAAGGGAGGTAAGCCATTCTCCCAGCAGCCATCCCAGAGACTCATCAAATCTGTTCAAGAATTTTTATAGAGCTTAATCTGAAACTTCCCCCTCTTCCCCTTCCCAGAGGTCTGTGGGTTGGGCTGAAAGTTCCAACCCTCTAATCGCTTGGTCTTTCTGGTGATCAATCCTATCTTGAGGCCAGTTAGGATCCCCACCTTAAATCACTTCATTATCAGAAACTCCTGTGTGATCAAAAGGGTTTATAATAGTAACAAAAGATTCCTGTTACCCAGGAAATTCCAAAGACAAAGACCAAATATATTCCTATTATACCATAGGGATATTTCAGATAAATATGTGGTGGTATATCCTGATAGAAGTGGAAAAGTAAAAATATTGATTTTAAAAGAGATGAATCTGAAAATAAGTTATATTTATTTCCCCCCTTTTAAATTTAGAACACCAAACTAGAAATACCAGTCTTTATAAAGTATCATTTTTAACATTAAAAGGTTTTGGACAGTAAACCTAAATAAGGAGGTAAACTGAGGTAAGCTTAAATGACCAGAAATTTGAGTTTATTTGGGAATGAATAGCAGAATTGCAATTCCGGGAACACGTGCTGTGTCAACCATAGGCGAGTTCAGTCCGTTGCAGGTTTCAAGCAGGCTGTTTTCATGGGCAAGGAGCACGAAGGGGGAAGTCAAAGCCAGAGTGCAAGCAGGAAGTTCAGTTGTCAGGGGGTAAGTGTCGGTCTTCTGCAGGGGAGGCATTTATGGGAAATCTGTCTCTCACTTCCATTCTTCTGAAGGGGAGCAGGTGTGAGACTCTCCGTTTCATATCCTCTGGTTCCATTTTAGATTGGAATCTTTTCACAGGGCTTTCTTCTCTTTGGATATGCAAAGGACACAACCATGCTGACGTGATGAGAGAGCAAAGAGGCCATGAGATTGGGACAAAGAATATAATGTGTAAAACAGTATCTTTGTTTTATCTTCATTTTATTAAAGGGTCATGGAATTCATCCAGCATTATCAAAGACATTTTATATAAATGAAACCACTAATTTAACAATATTTTTTAAATTGACTCTTTTGGAACAGCCATTGTGTCAATTATCTTTTGCTGTATAAGAAATTACTGTGAAACTCTGTGGCTTAGAGTAAGTTCTTGTGTGTGAGGAATCCAGGAGCAACTAAGCAGGGTGGTTCTGGCTTGGAGTCTCTCATGAGGGTGCAGTCAGACATTGGTGGATGTTCAACCAGGGCTGGAGGAGCCTCTCCAAGGTGGCTCACTCCGATTGCTGGCAAGCTGGTGCTGGCTGTGAGTGGGCAGCCTTAGTGCCTTCTCCCATGGGCTTCTCCACAGGCTGCCTGAGTATCCTCAATACACGGCAGCTGGATTCCCTCGGAGCCAGTGATTCTAGAGAGAAGGAAAGCCAGGCAAAAGCTATCCTTTTTATGACCTGGACTTAAAAGTCCTATAGCATCTCTTAGACCATATTTTACTCACTAGAGAGTCACTAAATTATGACCCAAGAGAAGGGCAGTTTGTTTCCACCTTTTGAAAGGAGGAGTGTAAAAATTGCACACATATTTTTTTAAATAGACTTTACTTTTTAGAGCAGTTTTAGGATCGCAGCAAAATTGAAGGGAAGGTACAGAGTTCCTAAATACTCTTAACCCTCATATGTATATATCGCCTCTTTCATTATCAACAGCTCCCACAAAAGTAGTACATTTTTTTACAACTGATGAACCTACATTGACACTTCATTATCATTTGAAGTCCATACTTTCCATGTTTACATTAAGATTCACTTTTGGTGTCATACATTCCATGGGTTTGGACAAATGTACAATGACATATATCTATCATTATAGTATCATACAGATAGTTTCGCTGCCCAAGGATATGTCTTCATTGATTTTTTTTTTTTTTTTAGGGAGGGAGCGAGTGAGAGACATTGATGTGAGAAACATTGATCGGTTGCTTCTTGTACACACTCTGACTGGGGATTGAACCCAAAACCTTTTGGCGTATTGGACAGTGCTCCAACCAACTGGGCCACCTGGCCAGGGCTGCAGACTTTTTTTTTTTTTTTTTAACTACCACATTCATCAATGTTAAATTACATTGAGTTTTATCTAACTTTAATATTCAATGCTATCAAAATGAAATCAGCTATACTGTATTATAAATATCGTGTTACTCATAAGGACTATTAAGGTACGTAGGGCCATTTGCCCATATACTAAATGTTACCATTGAGTTATAAGCTATCGCCACTGAGCTATGAACTATCACCAAATCTATTTTTACAACATCCTCTGTTTTCATTCCTCATTTACTGAGAGGTTTCTATGGAAAATAAGACACTGTTTTAGACACTGAGAGTATAAGGGTACCTTAGGAGGTAAAAGATGATAAAGATGTGATCCCTGAGTAACTGTAGGTTACAACTGATAGGGAGATAGATATTTAATAGCTCTGTAGGTCTGTAAATAAAATGAATGGTTTGGCTGAGGTTATGGCATGAACTTGGGCATGGAAATATGGACATACATAATTAGATGAGGAATGGCATATAGAACACTAGGCTGCAGAGCGGCATGGAAAACAAGGTATGGAGGGCTCAGAACTTGATAAGAGATTTGTTTTCCTCTATGCAATAGGGCGACATTAACAGTTATTACAGAGGGAAGGAACATGATTCACTGTGTTTTGTAAAGTGCCTCTGAGGTCAGAGGCAAGGAGGCAAGTTGAGAGGTTGCTGGAGACTCTAGAGGCGAGATGTTAAATACCATTAGTTCAGGACTACCAGGAAGCAGTCACCAAGACAACATTAGATATGCGAGGAATTTGTTGAGGGTGGGAGCAGGAGAAGGCAGGGGAGCCTTTCAACAGTGATGCAATTCTGACTCTGGTGGAAGGAGGGAAGACAGATGGCAGGAGGGTTGGGTAGGAGAAATCTTAGACTGCAGCACAGATACAAGAAAGTTGGGGAGTCCTTGAGCTAAAGTTGCCCATGGCAGGAGTCCCATGTCTTGTAGGAATGGGTTTGCATTAGTTCTCCTGCTGGGCTTAGTAACTGTCTGGGAGCAGCCTGTGGGAAGTATGGTTTCTGTACAAATATGGTGCTTGATCCAGAAGGGCAGCATGTGTGGCTTTCGGCCACTTTCTAAGCTCAGTGTCTTGGGGTGATTGATGGTAATGTCATTAATAGAAAGGGCATAGGGAGATGTAGAGTGTCCTAGAGGAAGGCAAGATCATGAGCCTTGTTTGAGTAGAATGCAGTGTGAAGTGCTCATGGAACATCATTCGGAAAACTTGAAGCAATAGTTGGAAATATTGAGTCTAGAGCTCAAGAGAGACAAGAGGTAGAGTTGCAGATGCAGGGAGTCTTCTGCATGAATACATGGGAATGAGCGAGATATCCTAGACATGGAGAATGGTGAAGAATGTGGAAGCCAGGGTGTTGGGAAATGGAGGAAATAAAAAGGAGGGAGACAGAACAGACTGAGATGGAGTAACCCAAGAGGCTGGATGATCAGTTTTCAGGCAGGAGGTTGTGGGTCCTAGTGTCATCTAGTGTCACAGTCTAGACCTTCCTTAGGCATGAGAGGGAAGAAAGTCCATTGGAACACATAAGGACACTCTAAGATCAGAGGAGCTTAGGGGCTACCTGTCTGATAATCTGAGAGGCAGGAAGGTTGACACTGGGCATTAGAGAAAATTGGAAAAGTTTCGGAAGAGCTATTGTGAAAAAAAAAAAATCTATTTCGAACATCTGGGTAATGAGGAACCTAGATCAACCTGTGTGAAGAACTTGCTGAAATTGAATGGCTTGAATTGCAAGGTCTGTTAGGATCCCCTCACCCCAGCATCATTTAGTGACCTGGGAGCAAGAACAGAGACATGTGGTGACTGAATTTAGCTGAGGGTGAAGATTGGCAGCCAAGAGACCAAGGGTTTCAAGGTCTGCTGGCCCAGGCTGGCCAGGGTGGGAGAGAGGTGAGGCAGTGTGGCCAGTCCTCATTGGACTGGGAGTGACCCCACCCCACCCCCTTCTCCAAGCTGCTTACCTCTGAATCAGCTTAGGATCTTTGGGGCGGGTGCTGGACTAAGGAGGTTGTGAGCTCCTGGCAGGGGAGAGGTCTGTGTTTTGACTTCTGCTCCCTATGTACTCATTCCACCCCCTCAAATGGCACTGGACCTTGATTTAATGTCTCCCTCATGTGATGTGTGAATAACAGATCTCATTTTGACTTATTAGGTTTGTTTTACTTATTTAACCCAAAGCATTTTTATCAAAGTCTAAACCAGGAATTTTAGTAAGGATTCTCAATGTCTGTATTATCACCATACTATTTGATTAAACAACAAGGAAACAAAAGTTTGAAAAAGATGAAATTATTGTAGGCACTGCATTATTTCACAGAAGTTGTTTAATAAATGCAAGTTTCCATTTATAAATGTTTCTCTGAAGCTCATGCTTTTAGAGATGTGAGAGCAATTTGTACATTGATTTGTCATGCATTCTGTGATGCATGAGTTATTGTGCATATTGAGCTAAGCCTTATGTGGGAGTTTAAGTGAGTTTTCATTTCAGCACCTTGATTCGCTTGTATTTTCTGAGCACCTACTATGTGCCTAACAACTCAGTATGCCCCTGCCCACATAGAGATAATTTAGTTGTTGAGATTCTGGGATGGACTACAAATTTCTCCATATGCTTATTCCTTTGAGCTATAAACAATTATCTCTTTCCTGCAAGCATATTGGATTGTTTGAGCTGGACTCTTAGAACATATCCTTCCCTTTCTGTTCTTGCTCTGCTGGCCATAGCAATGTATCCACAGGGCAGCAAAGAAGAAAAACAAATACTCCAGAACTTCCACCTAGATTCTCATTTCAAACTGATCATTTGACCTGATTTTGTAGGTCTACTGCTGTTTTGGTAAATATTATGAATTGTAGTGTTTCTCTGTAAGTATCTTTAGAAAATTTTCATAGATTGAATGAAGAGAGGCAGTGGAGGAGGCCTCCCCTAGAAAGTAGTATGACCTAAGTTCAAGGAGTAAATAACTGACATGGTGCCTCTCATTCTAGCTTCCCTGCTGTGGGGTGCAGTTCTGGTTTTCCTATAGGTGCTATAAGACCTTGAATCTGTGTATCTTTTGGGAGGACAGGAAGAGCTATAGGGACTGTACACTTCTTTGGAGATGAGGGACCAAGGAGCCATTAGAAACACAGATTGGCCATGCCTCAGCTCCTTTATCATGAGATGCCCAGTGAAGGGCCTAATCCCTGAGAGCCATTTGGGGCTGGGATCAGTGGGGTGTTAACTGGCTGAGCAGGAAGACAGGGAAGAACCTGGCAGAATAGGGCAAAGTGAGTCAGAGTCAGGCCTGGGTGCTACTGTCTGACCACATCCTGTCATATGGGGTGGGTGCCCCTTCCAGTCCTAAAGGGTTTTCAATGCAAAGGGTTGCCATGCCATTATTCTACACTACACAAAGCTTATGGATTGGCTTGCCTTCCTGGACTGAACAAAATCTGTGATTCACAGACTTTGGTTGTGAAACCCTCCTTTTCAGGGAAAGGACACCTAAGGAAGTAGGGTTTGGGCTCTGGGTAAGTGGGGTTAAGCCAGGCTGTGATGGGGGAGAGAGAAGGGCGGGGCAAATGATTAGGTGAAGTCATGAAAAGGCTACACATTAGGATGGAATTTGTACACAAAATCTGGCTTCCACTCGAAAATCAGAGAATCCTGATAAATGCTATCAGTCATGCTCTGTCTATCCTTGATTGAGACCTTCAGCCCCACTGCATGGTTTCCTGAGCAGCTTTAAATCCAAAGATCTACATGTCAGCATGAAGAATGTGCCCAGGCAGGCTCTGTTCTCATACTATGGACCCAACTTTCCTCTTCAGCCTCTGGTAGAAAAAGGCCTTTCTGGGCAAATTCAAACATGAGTGGGCTGGTTTTCCGTCCTGACGATTTCCTTGGAGAACTTTTCTGAGCGTCTTGCCAAGCACACTAAGGCAAGTTGGGTGTTTACTCAGTGCTGGGAGCTACTGGGCTGTCCAGAAAATACTCTTTGGATGGCCAGGCACTGTGTGGACTGACAGGTTTCTGCGCCCATATGTTTCATAGGAAGGATTTTGTTCTGGGCATAACATTTTAATTTAATTTACATTTTCATATACATAAAATAAGTACATTGTTCAAACTTCAAAAACACAAAAAATACAGAGAAAAGCAAGACTCCTTCCTGATTATCAGTTTCTTGAGAATTAGCCAGAGATATTCTTTTAACATACAATATACGCATATATAGTTATTCTTTTTAAAAATAAAAATGGCAGAATAATACAGGCATGGGCAAAAGTAGGTTCACAGTTGTGAGTACCCAAAAACAGTTTATTCTTGTACAATTAGTTATTAACTATTTTATTATTTATTTGTATTACAGTTGTAAAACTACTTTTGCCCACTCCTATATATGCTCTGTGGAAAATTAGGCATAATTTCTTAGATTGTTAAAAAAAAAGCAAAAGCAAACAACAGTTACATTTATCCACATAATTGAGACAAAAAAAGTCACAATATGTTTAGGGTAATGGGTTTAGGGTGGGGAACAATGTATACATAATGTGTGTTTTGATATAGCAGGTATCTTGACCCATACAACCTGCTTGTTCATTCTAATGATATTTTTCCAGATCTTGTCAAAATTCACATATATGGGAAATTAAAACCTAGGCCCAGTGGTGCATTGAATATCTAACAGCAAAATTGGTTTATTCCCATTGGAAAGTGTTTATTTGATGGAGTAGTTGGTACAAAGTTTCCTTGATATTTTAGATGCAAGTGACAAGGGAGTGGCTGCTGGCAAGGCTGTTATGTGGGATTATATAAGAAGGAAACGTTTCTTCTGGATTCTGAGAAGCAGAGACAGCGTGAGACCCACCTGTGGATTCTTGTGGAGTGGTGCCAAGGCCACTGAACTCTGTCCTTGGTACAGGAGGACCTGAGCATTACGCAATGCCCTGAGGCAGAGATAAATAAGGTCAGAAGCAGGCTATTTTTCCACCAGAAAGAGCTTACTGCTGAGATTCCTGAAGGAGAGCGTGAGGGTTTCCATGGCCTGGCGTGCACAAGCAGGCATCTGGAGAACGACCGTTGTCTCCAAGTGTTGTATATATTTTTTAAAGTTTTCTTTTTTAATTACAGCTTATATTCAATAGTATTTTGTTTTCATTTCAGGTGTACAGCATCGTGGTTAGACAGTCACATACTTTACAAAGTGGCCCCTGATATTTAAGTACCCTCTTGGCACCATACATAGTTATTAGAATATTATTGGCCATGTTCTCCATACTGTACTTTACATCCTTTACATTAAGAAGCACAAATTTGTAATTTATTAATTTGTAGTAAATTTATAATTTGTGCTTCTTACTTCCTTTGCCTTTTGTAGTTACAAATTTGTGCTTCCTAATTCCTTTGCTTTTTTTCACCCAGTCGCCCAACCCCTCCCCACTGGCAACCGTCAGTCTGACCTCTGTATCAGTGAGTGTTTTAATGGACACTCCATTTCTCAGTCTCATTTTCCCCTGGCTTGGTTTCCTTATTGTTCACAAGGTAGAGAGTTACTGGAATTGGACATGTTCACAAGAGGAAGCTGTTTGTCAAGTTGGGGGAAAAGTGTGAGGAATGTGCTGTGGGATTTGCTTTGGGGAGAGCCTGAACTCTTTCCTTTCTCCCCTTTTCCCACACAGCTTTTCTTGAGCTGCCCCGGGTTTTCATGACAGGTGTTGCCTTCTTTTAATACTTCTCTTACTAGGTAGGGTAAAAAAGTTACCACTTTGGAAAAGGGTCCCTAGAACTATTTTCTGTAGAAAAGAATTATTTTCCCAGGGAGGAAGAAATCTCAATGCACTGTGAAGTACAGTGGCAGACATTGTGTGGCTAAGATCAGGGCTTCTGTTTAGATGAATTACGCCCCCCCATCCCCAGCTGGCTCTTAGAGACTGATTCTGCTGTGTTCCATGTCAACTAGATTTAGCAGCTGGATCTCTGATGTGGACTTTTCCCTCTTCTGTCCTTTTCTCCATGTCCATTGGCATCATTGAATATAGTAACACAAACTCTGGCTCCTAAATACCCTGGTTGGCTATTCTGCTACTGGGCCAAAAGTAAGATTTCATTAGTGGGTATGAGAAATAGCATCCAGTGAACAGACATTTGAAACAATTCAGACACTCATTAAGCTGTGTGTTTGGGGGATGTTTTTATTGTATGTGATAGGAAAAGCCCGAGGTCTTGATTTTGTCAGAGTAAGAAGCAGCTTAACTGTGGTGGGAAGTTTGGTCATAATGAACAATGGATGAGTGGATGGGAAAGGCTTCTCAAAGCGTTCTCACCTTCAGAAGCGTGGCCAAGTACCTACCCTACTCTTGATGGCTCAGGAGTGTTCATTAGCTTGGTGTACAGAACGGCTCATTCTATTAACTCACTTTGTTCCCAGTATAAAGTAAAATTGGTCGTAATGCTTAGGCTAAGATGGGGCCAGTCAGAGAATATTCAAAATAGCCCCAGACTAGGTAAGGGCAGACCCCTCAGGTGCCTGGGAAGTTTGGTTCTGCAGGAACTACAGTATATGTGTCATAGGATTAGAAACTTCTGTGTCTCATATCGGACCATTTTTATGCTTCTGGGTCTTATCTGTAATTAACTATTTGCTCTTCATTTATGCTAATTGACCTTTAATTTTTTTCAAGTGTTTCAGTTCAAGTGTGTAAGATATAGTGGCAGCTGTGAGGGTTGCTGGTATGTATCTGGAGACTCTGAACTGATGTGGAAGGCACCAGCGGGCTCCTGGCTGGTCTGGTTTGGTGTCTTCTTTTCCTTACTGTTGAAAGCATACAGGCAGGACAGGCCCGGGTGGCAGGATACTGCTGAAGGGGGGGGGGGGGGCTGGGCTGCAGAAGGGGCTCTCTTGTGGGGGGCCTTCCTGGACAGCCTTGCTGGGAGATACGAGAAAACGGTTTGGTTTTTTTTTTTTTTGTAAAATGAGAAACCAGATCCCTCCTTCATTCTAGCTGAGAGTCTAGGTCTCCAGATACATATCAGTATTCCCCTCATTGCAGCCACTGATGTTTCATGCACGTGAATGAAATACCTGCAAAATTGTTAAAGGCCAATCGTATCTAAATAAAGAACAAAATTTTTAAAGGCCGATTGTATCTAAATAAAGAACTAAATAATTAATGATAGATAACACCTGGAAGCATAAAAATGACCAATACAGACACAGATGTGTCCCGCTGAGAGAGCTCCAGGGGGAGATCTTAGGAGCAGAGGGGCAGCACCCGGTCCATGGCAGCCGGCTCCTTGTGCCTCAGGGGGTTCTTTCCTTTTCTCAGTTTCCATGAACTTACTTGCCAGAGTCCAATCTCTTAAGGGATAAAAATGAAAAACCTCTTTTAAAATTCAATTTTATTAAAATATAGTTGACATGCAATATTCTATGAGTTTCAGGTGGATAATATATTGATTCAACATCTATTTACCTTACGAAGTGATCACAGTAAGTCTAGTACCCATCTGTCAACTTATAAAGTTATGATGATATTATTGACTGTTTTCTGTGTTGTATCTCGCATGCCCATGACTTTATATTAATAACAAAAATGAAAACGTTTTAATCACTCAAAAGAATTATAACAGGAAAAGTCAAGCTTGAGAAGCAAGGCTTGCTGATCCTGTAGCGGTTCTGTCATCACATGGTGTTCTCCTCGTCTGTGTGCTGTGTCCAAATTTCTCCTTTCTTGTAGGGACACCGGTCATTATATAAAGGCTGACCCTAACACAGCACAACTTCATCTTAACTTGAGCACATCGGTAAAACCCCATTTCCAAATAAGGTCACATACACAGATACGTGGGGTTAGGACTTCAGCATATCATTTTAAGATTTTTTTTATTTACTTTTTTTTTAGAGAGGGGAAGGGAAAGAGAAAGAGAGGAAGAGAAACATCAATGTGCAAGAGATACATCGATCAATTGCCTCTAGCCTGCCCCCAACTGGGGACTTGGCCTGCAACTCAGGCATGTGCCCTGATGGGGAATTGAACCAGCGACCTTTCGATTCACAGGCTGGCGCTCAGTCCACCGAGCCACACCAGCCAGGGCAGCATATTATTTTAGAGGACACAGTTCAACCTACAACACTCCCTTGCCCACTTCCCTGCTGGACTATTGTGCTGGCCTCTTATTGTAACTCCCTGTTTCCAGGGCCTCTGCTCTGACCTATCTACACTACCAATAGAATTACCTTTCTATAATGTAGGGGGAAAACCATTCTACTTTATTCCCTATGACTTCCAAAGGTTAAACTTGTGATTTGAGAAAGCACTTCGCAGGCTGTTCTCACTTGAGAGCTGGACATTTTTCCCTCATGGCTTAATACGAAATAGGAACCTGTCCCTTTTGCACAGGATCTTAATTGAAGCTGGTCTTGCTGAATCATGTGCCTGCCAGGAACTAATTAATCTTGCCTCCTACTGGGTTTCTCAATCACCCTGCCCTAAGAAGACTTTGGGAAGTGGTTGGATTTCTTGCATGATTGTTCCTAGGGATGCTGTACTTGGGTATTTCCTCAGACACTGGTTTATTATATTGCACTTTCACTTTTATTTCCTCAGCTTTCAGTGGAAGAAGATAAGATTTCCCATCATAAGGCAGTTGGATTATACTTATGCATGAAACTGAAACTTACAAAACTGTCCTCTCTTTCCTTAACTCAGTCTGGCAAAATGGTGCATCTCTTGTGAATTTATTTCCTGTGAAAGCATGTGGAGTGGGAGGGTGGGATGGAAGGTGAAGGTGTATTCACTGAGGATAAAGAAGGATTAAAGAGAATAATATTCACATAGAATTCTGTAGGGTAAGAAAAAAGAGAAAATATGAAACATATTTTTAGCCAGTTTGCCATCTTAGAGACGGCTGTACCTAGATTTTTCTCTGCTGTAGTAACAATAAAATCAATCAGTTCCACAATTTAAGTGACTGAGTCCCTAAGATCTTAAAAGGGCCATAAATTTGCCCAGGTAGTTAAATCTCAGTTAAATTTTGGTAGCATGATCTATCTAGATGCCGAGGGGCAAAGAAAAAGCCATGTAAGGTCACTTGTATCTAGAAAGTATCTTTCAGTATAAGTGCTATATGTTTAACAGGACTGAACCTGGTCCCGTGGGGAGTGTGGAAGCTGAAGTTAGACAGACCGGGGTTGTAACCCTTTTAGTTTAAAGCGTTGTAGCCTTGGGTGAGTGATCCTCTTCAAGCCTTATTTTTCTAAGCTGCATGAAAAGCATTTGGTTCAATTCCTGACAATGAGTAAATACAAAAAATGTCAGATGCTATTATTATATGAATGACCCCAAATAGGATCTCACTTGCATCCAAAAACTTTATTATAATTTCTACCTAATTATCTAAGCACCCTAATGGGAATGTTGGTTAAAACTACACATGAATATTTTATTAAACTGATATTTTACATTGTTGGGTGAAGGGCTTTTCATAAGTAACTCAGTGACACGAAGGAAAAAGTGTTAGGGGTATAGAACAATTTTAGAGAAAAATGTGGGCCATGTGTTATTTAAGACTTGTATCAACAATTGTTCTAAGACAATTTAAAGGGGAAAACTATTTTTAAAAGATTTTATTTTAGAGAGAGGGGAAGGGAGGGAAAATGAGAGGGAGAGAACCATTGGCCTCTTGCATACCCCCAGCCGGGGACCTGGCCTGCAATACAGGCATGTGTCCTGACTGGGAACCAAACTGGTTTGCAAGCTGGAGCTCAACCCACTGAGCCACACCAAACAGGGCAGAAAAAAATATTTTACTAAGAGAAAGTGCAATTTTTTATTTAAAAGCTATAGAAAAAAACTAGACAAGTGTTAAAATCGGGCAATTCTGACAAACCCAAAAAAAAGAAGAGCCAAAAATAAAGTAAAGTAAAGTAAAGTAAAATAAAATAAAATAAAATAATAAAACTATGAGGACCCACCCTTGAGGAGTAATTGAGTGCTGTTTTGGGAATTTTCAGATTTCTGCAAATAGTGCTTAGTGTTGCGGGAGGGATGATTCTTATGTTTGCCATATAGCTGTTCTTTTTATATAAATATCCAAACAAAAAGGGAGTTTAAAACTGTAATTAGAGCTCTATTTTGAGATATTTTCACTCTAACATTTCTCTCTTTCCTACAATCAGGTGAAAATGAAATCCTTGCAACTCTACGTGCAATTTCCAGGAAGAACCAGATCTGGAGATCATATATTGGCATGGGCTATTATAACTGCTCAGTGCCACAGACTATTTTGAGGAACTTACTGGAGAACTCAGGATGGTAATATATTACTTGTTTAAAAACAAAAGTATCATGATTTAGTCTATGGCCAGGAACATATGACCCTGAACGTACCTAATCTCATCTGATCTTGGAAGCTAAAATCAGAAGTATTATGATTTAATTTGCATGATTCTCCCCATTTTCCCATGTCCCCTATCCCTTAGCACCTCAGAACTTACCCACTAACACCTACACTTGTCTCTAACCTCCAGGAATCTACATGGCTTTCTCTTGGAAAATTTCCTGATTCAAATGTAGAGGAAATAGGAGCTTGGAAAATTTCCTGATTCAAATGTAGAGGAAATAGGAGCTTCTTCCTGCTTTTATGCCCATAAAACATTCTAGAGCACTTAAGTTGTGGGTGCTGTTAATCTCTTTCTCTCTCTGGCTTAATGTCTATTCTATCTTTGTAAGCATATTTGAGCAAGATGTTCAACCTGCAGCAGAGCAGGTTCAGGGCTTTATTCTTTGGAAACAGTGGGATTTGGGCCTCTAAATGGCCTTAGAACTTACTCAGTGATTCAAAATCTTGGTCCATTTTCTTATGTCAGGATTTTAGGAGTGCCCATGCCCAATGTTCTGGATTTACAACCAAAAAAAAAAAAAGACAATGTCAGGTAAATGGAGATAAAAATATTAGCTTTATCACTTAGCACTTTGTAAAGAAGGAGAACATGTGTATTCTGTGATTAGGGTTAAAAAAAAATCGTCACCCAAGGATATGTTTATTGATTTTTAGAGAGAGGGGAAGGGAGAAAGAGAATGGGAGAGAGGGAAAGAGAGGGAGGAACGTCTTTGTCAGAGATGAACATCAATTGCTTGCCTCCCTTATGTGTCCCAATGAGAATCCAACCTGCAACCTAAGTATGTGCTCTGAACGAGGATCAAACCTGTAGCATTTTGGTGCACAGGAGGATGCTGAAATAAAGTGCCATGGCTGGGAATCAAACTTGCAACACTTTGGTGCACAGGAAGATGCTCCAACCAAGTCACCCAGCCAGGGCTAAACAGGCTTTTATAAAAACGGTAAAAGAAGGAGCTAAACTGTGCATGCTCAGTTACTTGTTCTGTTTTTACCTTACCTATTAAGTAACTCATTCCTAGTCTTCTATGGTGTGTGTGTGTGTGTGTGTGTGTGTGTGTGTGTGTGTGTGTGAGAGAGAGAGAGAGAGAGAGAGAGAGAGAGATGGCTGTCCGTCTTTGTCCCTGCCACTCTGGCTCCCACTGACTGCACCGTACTGAAAGTGTTTCTCCTGCACTTGGAGGAAAACTTCCCAAGGCCACTTCAGTACTATTTTGCTATTTTCTATTGCCATTTGCTGTATGATATAACTAATGAAACAGGTTCACATTCCAATACTAAACAAGAAAACATCTTGGATATTTCTTGAGAGACGGAGGCCATGGCTTCAAAAGTACCTGAGACCTGCTTAGGGGCATCTGCTTCTTCTGCCCATTGGGAAATATTGCCTAACTGTGAAGGAGGAAGAATGGGGACCCCTGGGCTTTTCTTTCCCTTGTTTTTAGATCAGTGTCATTGTATACACCAGTATCTTTGAACTGAAACTTTATTCAGACTGATGCCTTAGTCTCCAAAGGAATGTATATGCTTATTTCTAGCACAGAAACAAATGATGGATGGGTAGGCAATGACAGTTGTTGGTGATTTTTTCTTTTTTTTGTAGTGTATGAGGTAATTTTAATTTCTAGTAGACTGTTATTATGTGAGGACAGGGTGTTGCCTCTGCAATTGAAAGACATTTATGACAAGATGCAGAGATTGTCTTTTAGGTTAGCATATATTAAAAACTTTGCTAAAGGGAAGGTAGGCTTCCCTATAGGAAATAGTAGTATTTGTCTCCACATGAGCTTTTGAAATATCAAGTGCTTGCTCTCAAGCAATAAACCTTGAACATTTGCTGAACACCTTGCATCTTTTTTAAAAAATTAATAAAATTTAGTCAGAATTAATTTCAGTTCTGAGTGACCAATATTCTCATTTCTGTATAGCTGCCTCATTTAAAGAGCTCTCCACCCACCAGCCTCAGAGTATTGAGACATTTATTAGTCTACCCACTAGCCTCAGACAGAGTACTGAGACATTCATTAGTCCATTTTTTTAATCTTAAAAGCAGAAATAATTGCCTGTCTGATAAAATTCTATGATGCCAAAAGTCTTACTGTTTTTTCTAGGCAACACCTGAAGATAGGGTCCCTGTCTCCCAGCCTCTTTGAGAGCAGGAGCCTAACTTTTATGAGTGTCAGCTAGCAAACCCAGATGGGTTTCCCAGGGACCAGGCTCCTTCTTCCTGGTTTTTGTGCTCTTTTATTTCCCTTATTCTACTGAGCCATCGCTCATTCACCTCCTCATGCCTTCATTCCATCTTTAAAATATTCAGTTACCTCTAAAACACACATAAGGAGAAAGAGAGGGACAGGGAGATGCAGGCCCATCTAAGAATACAAATTTTGACAATTTTGACATTTTCAAAAGTAAACCTCATACTCTACTTCATTTCACATTTTACACAAAGTGTTCTCGGTACACTAGGAATGGATGTGTGGCAGCAACTGCTTATGAAATGGGAACTTATACTTGCTCTTTATCATCCACAAGCGTAATCAGTTTCTGCGTATTTGGGTCTGAGCAAGTGAATATGTTTGGCCATCAGTACAGCCAGCCCTCACCTGCTGCTTCAAGTCCAGACCTGTAGTTCTGAGGACCAAGGCATTTGTTTAGCCCAGGGCATAGTTTAGGCTGGGTGGGAAGCGCAACACTTTTGCATCTTTTGTCTGCTTTTGCGTAAGTGCAACGATAGGCCTGATTGGCGAGAGTGCTTTGTCCTAGATGCAGTTATTCCTGTCCCATCATTATAGGAGTCAGATCTGTCGACATAATCATTCCTGCCTTGCCATCCCTGTCCGGAGCTCTCAGTTACAATATGCTCCATTTCTTTATTAAAAACAGAACAGGAAAGAAACATCAACAAAATAGTGTTTCTTCTTTTGGGGTGTGTGTGTTGGCGGCTGTGTGTGTGTGTGTAAGTATTAGCGTTTTTGAGGGCATCTTTCCACTGTGGTGTCGGTAAAAGTTTGAGTGGTAAACTCCAAGTTTAATTTCAAAAGCAAATGGCCTTTCTTCCCCATTACAAAATAAGCTGCAGAAGTACACAAACGGGCTACAGCATTGCAGACATCTGATACCGGCCAGGGGCCTTCGCTCTCCATGGCCATGCAGATATTCACCATATTGCTTCCTGGCTGTGGGCTGATGTCTCAATTTACCTTAGGAGCTGCCAGCAATGTGAGAGGGAGACAATGTTCTTTGCTTTTCAGTCCTGGTTTTTGGGTGCATTTTAAATATTTTTCCTCTCCGTTCTCCGAAAGCGGATCTGAATTGGAGGGTGCTAGTGCACCGCGCCAGCGCTGATAGGGAGAGCTCTGCACATGCGGGTGGTAGACCTCACCACTCCTCTGAATGGTTTCCATAGAGACGGAACCAACAAATTCCGGTGACGTGAGGTGAAAATAAATGTACAACGTAGCCTAGAAAGAATACAAACATTTGGGCTCTTACAAGAAAATGTATATCAGGTCTAGAATTTATTTTATGGGGTTCACCATTCCAGATTTTTGACTGCTGATAACATCAGTAACTAATATTAAAACATCTACATTTGCTTTGTGCCTGTTTCTGTTTTGTGTAACTTTGGCACAGAGAGTAAAATGAGAGAATCTCATGAATGTTTTTCGTACTGCAAAACCCCCCACTACCTCCCTCTTTCTCAATTCCAAAAGAAAGCCACAGCCAAAATCATAGAGAATACTGATTATTTTGGAATAATTATTAATGCCATGTTGAATCAAGCACCCTATTTAAATGGGACAAAGTGCCTTCTTGGATATGCAGACTTCTAGTTTTTTTAACATTAAAACATATCTAGAGACACAAACTGAGTTAAACAGTCAGTTGGAATATAGACATTGTAGATGATAGACATATTTTCTTAATCACTATATTTTGCCTAATTATTGAGGCAACTAAACCCTTGTATGCAAGATGGCAGGCCCTGTGCTACCATTTTTCTCCTCAAATGAGGGTTTATTTGTTATCTCCCAGCTTGAGAGTCACTGATGTAAGGGTCCTTTAATAAATAGTAGTGAAGGGTATGAGTTTACTTTAGTAGTGTAAAAGCCTGTAGATTATTAAAAAAAGTTTACAAGTGAAAGAAGTGGATTCATGTATTTGTCTACTTTGCAAGGAAACAATTTTAAAGCTCTCTAATGAGCACCAGCATAAGCTTGGGCTTATATAGAGGCTGAACAAGGAGAAAAAGGCTCAGCAAAGGAGGGGGGAATAATAAATCCCAAGGCTGTGATAGAAGCAATAACACCGTCTCAAGTATGGAGGGCGATGCTTGAGAGGTTTGGGGCTTCCTCCTGCAGGTAATGGGGAGCCATCCTATTTGGGCAAGAGAGTCAAATACACACTTGTACCACAAATATTTGATAATTTTCTATTTTAAGCACTGCTGGCTAGTTTGGCAACAAAGAAGAAAGGAGTGGTACAGGGAGCCAGAAGGAAGACTAATGGCAGTGGTCATTATTTAGAGCTAAGAAATATCTAGAGTTTCTTCTTTGAGAATTGGCAGAATAATGATACTTTTCAAGGAATAAGAATATTCAGGAACTAGTTTGTTTGGGATGAAATATAGGGAATGTGAAGTTGACAATGGGACATGATGAATATCCAGGAACAAATAGTTTCCAGGTGGAAATATCTAGTAATAAGATCTGAATAGAACTATAAGTAAATTTTTCAGAGAGAAGTATGTTTACTTTTTAAGTTTTTTAAAGGACCAAAACAGAGGGGGAAAAGCAACTTTTTAAAACAGCCAACATTTGGGCAGGATTTTACCATTTTTAAGTGCACTATATAGTATATTAATTTCATTTCAGTACTTAGAAAATACAGGTGATGCTAACTCCATTGGTCACCAAGAGAAACTGATAAAACACACATAAGGAGAGCATTTTAGTTACTTGTCTCAGCTCACAGCGAGCAAGTTAGAGAATTAAGGTTGAAACCCAGGGCTTCTTGGTATTGTGAACATTCAGGGAAACCTGTGAAGCACTAAGGGCTTACAAACTGATATGATCTTTCCAGAGAGGAACACAGCAATATTTACTGAAAGCTTTAAAAATAAGTATTACATGACTGAAAATTTCACTTCTAGAAATTAATCCAAACTCCAAGTTTACTTTCAACTTAGAGTTTAGATTAATTTCTAGAAGTGAAATTTTCGTGAATAAGGCTGTTCACCATCATGCTATTTCTAATATTTAAAACCAAAAGTAGTATTCAACTTGAGGGGAATTGTTAAATAAATAATGATAAACTAAATGATTTAATACCACTTGAATAATATTTGCAATCACAAACTGCCCATGGAAAAACATTAATGGGGAAAAATCAGAATATAAAATTTTACATACAGTGTAATCTTACTTTAAATGTAAATATGATTATGATGTAGAAAAGAGGCTAAAATCAATTAACCTGACTGTGGTATGTATTTCACAAAATATGCATGTATCAAATCATCACATTTTATACTTTAAAAATATGTAATTTTATTAGTTAATTATACCCCAATAAAGCTGGAGAAAAAAAAGAATGTACAAAAAAGGTCATAAATCAAGAAGAAAGGGGACAGACAACATAACAGAAAAATGGGCAGTACACTTGAGTGTACCCATCACAAAAGAGAAAAAGACCAAAAAGAAAGTCACTTAAATGTTTACTGTTATATCTTGGCGTTTTGGCATTATGGGTCATTTTATTTTCTTGATAGTTATCTGAGTTTTCCAACTTTTTAAACTGAACATGCATAAGGTAGTCAGAAAAAAGTTTGTGAATATGTATCTGACACATAGAAGTGGTTACTAAATGGTAGCTGATGTTTTTAACATTTAGAACATGTGATAAAAAGAAAGTAAAAATAATGGTTAATCTTATCACCCAGAGAAAACTACTATTTACATTTTCCTTGATTTTTTTTACAAGTTTACAAAAATGGTGTCATAGTATTTACCATTAACATTTCTTTTACACTTAACTTTTAAAATATATATATCATGAGCATCTTCCATGTCAGCAAATACATTCTTTTATATATCATTTTCAATAAATGGATAATATTATGAGCAGTTGTCTATTTAATCATTATCCTTCTAGTGGACATTTAGTTTGTTGCTTATTTTTCAATATTGTATTTAGTGTTGTGATGAATTCTTTGGAGCATTGCTCTCTCCCTATTGTATATTCTATATTTGTATTCATGGTATACTAAATCTTCTGCATTTGTTAGATGGATTAGCTGGTACGTGCATGTGCATGTGTGTGCAAGCATGTACATCTATTTGTCAAATAGTGATTCTGAGTAAAATGAAAGTTTTGTGCTTAGTCAGGTAGTCTAAATACATCTTCATGGTGGCAGGCCCTGCTGTGTGTAAGTCTTATCTGATCTGAGGTCACAATTGCCCCTTGTCTATGCCTTTTGTGTGACTCCATTTCTGCTGAGTCCATTTCTACTTTTTCTGCATCATGTATTGTGCGCCTCATTCATTCCAGTTCACCACCCACTTAGAATCTGGCGAACGGACAGTTCCTAAGCCAGGCTGTTCAAGGAGTTAACTGAAGCAAAAATTTACTGTGCTGTGTGTGTGCCAGTGTGCGCGTGCACACGCACACATACACATACACACACTCCTAATAAAAGGAACTAATAAAAGTTTCAGGAAAATTATTTCAGTCTTGACATTGTACTGCTTGGTAAGGCAAGCTTCCCCATCCCACTACTCAGAGGTAAGATTATACAGTGATTTCAAAGCCTTCCAAAAAGAAAAATAAAAGATGGATGGAAATATCCTAAACGTGATTACCAGAATAGGAGAGAAAGGAAAAGGGCTTGAAAAAACGAAAACAAAACAAAAAAAAAACCTAAATTTTTTTTCCTAATACTCCTCTGGCTTGGAAAGGCAAAGCAACAGAGACATGAAACAATGTCAGTCACGTGCGGGAGCCTGGACTGCAGTCTGATCCACTTGGGTGGAATGGATTCTTGTCAGAGAGACAGCAGCCCTGTCATAAATCCTCAGTTACCCTCTATCCTATCACCTTATTTTCTTTAAAATATTCATCATTCTGAAATAATTTCATTTATTTATTGTCTCCTTTCCCTCATTACAGGAGATCAGGGACTCTTATCCGTTGTGCTCATTATGGGCCACCAGCTGTTTGTGGTGGAATGCTCGCTATGATAATTGGCATTGCGACATTCAATGTCATTATATTTCTCTAAGCAGGCATGTGGTAAATATTTGTAGGATGAGTGAATGAATGAAGGATTAAAAAAAGGATGAAGGTACTGAGTGGGTTACCTTATATACCTAAAGATAAATTTTTGGTTAATAAATGGAGGAGATAAGATTAGAATTCATGATTACTATGCCTTCTAACCATTTTTATCCTTGAATTTTGATAGCAGTGGAGTTAATGTTCATAGACTCAATAATTGGATAGTGAGAATTAAAAAGAAACCACCTTTATTAATTTCTGAGGAGCACATAGAACTTCTGGTTAGTATTAAACAAAGATTCTTCCCCCAAAAAACAAATTTTGAGTATTAGATATGAGATCCTTGAATTCTTTCTTATTGTGAACTGTGAATGGGGTGAGCTTTTTAGGTAGAAGAAAGATAATAGGAAGTCAGATTTCTGTTTATAATATCATAGGTAGGCTCAAGTGGGTAGTAAGAGCCAGCTTACAATAACACACACACACATACAATAAGATCATTAAAATAGGAATGTAAAATTAAAAGAAATCACTTAGAGGAATAGAGAAGTAAATACTGATTATCCCCGAAGAACAACATAATTACTATGATTTAATTCTGAGCTTCCTAAAGAGGCCAAAAAGGAATCTTACTGATCTACTATATAATTCTCAAGAGAGGGAAACTTAATATCAGGTAGTGAATTCTAAGATGAAGACAGTTTGTGAACTTTTCTGAATAGTGGAGTCACAGTATGGACATGGCCTTTCGCGTCCCGCACAGGATCACCCAGTACACTCCATACCAGCCAGAGGTGTCTCAGGGGAGACTGGAGAGTTTACTGAATTACCAGACCATGGTGTGTGATATCACAGGCATGGACATGGCCAACGCATCCCTGCTGGATGAGGCGACCGCGGCTGCAGAAGCCGTGCAGCTGTGCCACAGGTGAGAGGCCCAGCACAAGACTCTTTTGGGGTAAGGGACATCTTCCTCTGTGTCAAAAGCTCTGATTATTCCCTGAGGATGCATTTTTAGAGGTTGAATTGCCGGCTCATGTTGTGTAGCTAGTTAACGATTGCTCTGTTTCCTCATCTTTTTTCTTTCTTTGCCTTGTAAGTACCTTCCTGGCAGAATTCTTATGTTGATGGTCATCTGGTTGGGCAATCTGCCCACTTTTATGGTGGATCTGTCTGAAGTTTTGTGCCTCTGGTCTTGAATGCCCATGTAACTCTCTTTTTTGGCTCCCACAAATTTGAGGAGTGGTGAGCCCCGAACTTGCTCAGCAGGTGTGGAGGTTTCTAAGCTGTAGCCACTGGCCCATTTGTTTTCCAAATAGCCCTGGGCGGGGGTGGGTTGAGGGTCTTCCCCCTGTCATGGATGGACAGCTGCACAGGAATGCTGTCCACCCACCCCTCTGGCTGTTATTATTAACTTTTTACTTATTTTGGTGTTTGGGATGATGCTCCAACCAACTGAGTCACTCAGCTAGGGCGCTTTTCACTTATTTTCGTCGTTTCTTCCTCATCTCTCTGCTCTCCCATCTACCGCAACAGATTTTGCTAAACAGGATGGGAATTGAATTTCCGTGGAAATCAATTCAGTAAATGTCATTATTAGTCATTAATGACCCAGTATTTTTTATACTGTTGAAATCACAAATGTCCAAGCCTGTAAAGAATTTTTATGAGTTTATTTGAGTCAAACTGCTGGGATATATGCCAGGGAACAAGATCTCAAATGTTCAGGAGAATAACAGTTTTGCAGCTCGTTTTATGCATTTGACATTGAGGAGGGGATATAAGGAAGATCACATGGAGGTGGGAGAGAGCAAGGTGGGAATGGATTACAGCATAGTTAACAAAATATTATGCTTTCTTAACGTAGGTCAGGGCTTATTTCAAAGGTGTGTTAACCTAGATGCACAGAAACAATGGACAGGGATTGCTTAAGGCAAAGATAAACCTTTTAACTAAAAAAGTTACACGCCTGGAGTGTGACTCCAACCATGATGTGCCCAGTTAGGAATTTATGATCAGCTCGCTGTGTGAGGTTACTTTCCATAGAACCCCTTATGTGGTCCACAGTGCTATGCTCAGGCTCTCCCTAAGGACCATCTTTACTTTGCATTCTTAGAAGATACTCTGATTCCTTTAATGTTCATGTTTGAATGTGATTTTCCTTTTTAACAGACACAACAAAAGGAGGAAATTTTTTGTTGACCCTCGTTGTCACCCACAGACAATAGCTGTCATCCAGACTCGAGCCAGGTAATTACTTTTATTCATATTTTGAACCCAGCGATAATGTCATGCTCATCTCAGCTGATTTTCTCCCTTACTTCCAAACTGACTGGAGGTCAGCCTGATTTTAATTGGGGTTGTTGAGGTTTACTTTCCCTTCCTCTTCTCAGGATCTTGCTGGTAAGTAAAATGTGTTAGAATTGAGGAGAAAATACACAATGCCTTTAGTTGCCTTTGCTTTATATTATCATGTTTTTTAAAAAAAAATTTATTGATTGATCTGAGAGAGAGAAACATTGATGTGTTGGTCCACTTATTTATGTATTCATTGGTTGATTCTTGTATGTGCTCTGATGGGGGATTGAACCCTCAACCTTGGCGTATTGGGATGACACTCTAACCTAACGGGCTACAGGCCAGGGCTGTTTTCTTTTTGTGAAAAGAAATTTATTAAAATAATTTCAACAACATTGTGGAAACTGAAAAATAGAGGGAAAAAATGGAACTCTCACACAACTGTTAAGATTTTACTTGTATTCCTGCGAACAGAGTTGTAGTCTGTTGTTGGTGAAGAATGTAGAAGACAGCATATTGTACTTTAGTACTGCAATCAGATAAAACAAATATAGCACAGTTACCACTTGTGGGTGTGTTTATTTGCTTCCTCCTTGTAAAAGCTGGGTAATCTTCCTCTTACCCATACCGCCATCCCCTTCAGAAGCGGTCTCTCACAGATGCTGGAATTAGATGTTTGTTTTAGGAACCTAAGGAAGGTCTCTTTCTTGTCTTACTGATGGCTTTCTTTCTGTTCACCTGAGAACGATGCAAGGGGAAAGTGGTGATGACACTGCTGTTATAAGTATTGGTTCTTCGGCCCTGGGAGGCGATGTTTCTGGCCTTCTCAGGAGCTGGTTCTGACAGGAAAGGGGGAATGGTAAGGGTGGACGAGAAAAACAGAAGCTGAGCTGTTGGATGCAACTGAACTGGTGTGAAACACTTACCACTGAAGGTCTGGGTATCACATGAGTGTGTGTATTGGATTGAGGTAGCTAGTGGGCATTGAGAAAGGACACAGAATATGAATGCTGTTAGGGAAAAGAAACTGTAGGTAATTTGATTTTTCCCTTGTAAACCAAAAACATGATTATTTTTTGTCTTATCTCTTTCCAGATATGCTGGAGTCCTCATTGAGCTGAAGTTACTCCATGAAATGGACTTCAGTGGAAAAGACGTCAGTGGAGTGCTGTTCCAGTACCCGGACACCGAGGGGAAGGTGGAAGACTTCACTGAACTTGTGGAGAGAGCCCATCAGACTGGGGTAGGCAAGCCTCTCCTTGTGGGGCCCATGGAGGTGTGTCTCAACTTCGAATTATTATTATTATTTTGGTTGTATCTTAATTCACATACCTGTATTACCTGGAATAGTAAAACTCCTTCCTTCCTTCCTCCTTTCTTCAAGTTCTTTCTTTCTTTTTTTTTTTTTTATTGATTCCTGGCACATAATAGACACTTGGTAAATATTTTAAGTGAATGGAATAAGTGAAGTTCACACATATGAACCAACTCTGCTAGTCTGTCTACAATAGATGTAATTTGCTACTCTCTCACTGTTCTCAAGGACAGTAACAACTTTGTCCATTTTCTCTTGTTTCCTCTCTAGACCTTGGCTTGCTGTGCTACTGACCTTTTAGCTCTGTGTATCTTGAAGCCTCCTGGAGAATTTGGGGTAGACATTGCCCTGGGCAGCTCACAGAGATTTGGGGTGCCACTGGGCTATGGAGGACCACATGCAGCCTTTTTTGCGGTTAGAGAAAGCTTGGTGAGGTTGATGCCTGGAAGAATGGTGGGAGTAACAAGGTAAGGCAGCTCATGTTTCTCCCCTTTTATTGTGGCTGTGGTTTCCCCTGCTCTGTTAGTTGATCACAAAAGTTGCGGTCTTTAAACGTACCTGGGTCATTTGGAGTTGATTAAAAAAAAATGTATAACATAGATTCAGAAGAGACAATCTGTTTGGGGTATGAACTGGTTAGTACCTCTTCTAAAATGCCATGAGTTTGTACATATTTGAAAATGTATGAGTGTAATTCATAACGTATTTGTTCTGAGGTTACATAAATGAATTTATTTAGGTTTAAGAAGTGCCTTGAGAGACTGAATATTTTAGGTGTACTTTATATCTTACTAGCTTCATTCTTGAAAGTATTATCATGCCACAGGGTTATGTAAAGACACGTGCAATGAGCCATTATCACGCACACGATATCCTAGAGGCCTGCCACTTGGTCTTTGGAGTAGTTTCCAAAAGCACTTTCTTGAGGGCTTCTCCTCAGATTAAGAATTTAGATGAATGCCATGATTATTATTGGTAAATTTAGCATGATCTTTTGACCCTTCATGAAAGCTGATCTATCAAATGTAAGTTAATAGTGTGAAGTAATGAATGATGTGATCATGATGTGAGGTTTGAAAGTTCTCTCAATTTGCCACAGGATAGCAAAAGACTCCTTGTTTTTTAGTGTAAAATAAGTTTCTTTTCTTCAAGAATTCTTCCATTAGCTTTTTTCAGTGATGTCTCTTCACCAAAGAAGATGAGGCACAGGGTTTTTTTTTTTTATCAAAAAAATTAATGTATCAGTTATTGTCTGCTTATTTTTATATTGAACTTCTTACCTTGCTGGAAAATGGACCCCAGAGTTTGATGAAATAAAGGATAAGACTGCTAAATATTTGTGTTGATCTAAATTTTAAATTGTATTAGGGGAAATGTTTATTAGAGACAAGTGGTAAGTTGATTAACATCATTCTAATTTACAGCCATATAATCACTTCAGATTTCTAGTACAGAGATGCTGTTTGTTTTGCCAGATATTTCCCTTCTTTCTGAGTCTGCCAAGAAGCTCAGAGTGAAAGTTAATCCTCATCACCATCATTATGGTAGGCTGGGTAATTCCTGGAGATTGTCTTTTCAAGGTCCCAGCCTTATTCTATATATCTCGGTGCCTCAACTCCTCAAAGTACAAACTAAAAATTAGTAGTCCTATTTAGAAGAGGATGATTTGGAAATTGTTTCTTTATGGCCTTGTACCCAAGTAAATTTGCTAAATTCACTTCAAGCGGGGAAGCAAAATAGCAGGTCCATTTATGATAATTTCTGGCGCTATGGTTACCTGTGCTAATTGGATGTTTTATTCTTGGCCCAGAGATGCCACTGGGAAAGAAGTGTATCGTCTTGCTCTTCAAACTAGGGAGCAACACATCCGGAGAGACAAGGCTACCAGCAACATCTGCACAGCTCAGGTAGGTCACCTACCTGACCTGCCTGCCCCCTGAATGCTTTACAGTCTACAGAAATGAGCTCCTCATTCATTCACTGAGTTGTTCATTAATTTATGCACAACCCACTGAGCAGTGTGCAACCAGAAACATTAAGATCTTATTGGTAGAGAAGCCCTGTGGTCTTGTAAGAACCAAAATACAGTATATTTTACTGGTACTCTGTGTGTGCGCACACTTCACCTTTCAGCGTCTCTAGCATTCTTGTCCACAGGGCAGGTTTATTATAGGGGGTGACTGAGCACCTTCTCTTTGGGCTGAGATGGAGGCCCTGCAGGCTGGAGCAAAGAAGTCAATGTGAGGGTGCTTGAGGTGACTGTACGTGAGGGGATGGTCCTTATCAGCAGCTTTTGGTGGTCTTGGGGTACTCTTACTGGGAGCTCATGGAAGACATTCCTGAAGTGGATGGGTTAAAAGAAGAGGAGTTAACGGGAAGTTGCCCAAGGGCTCAGGTTAGAGGGAGCAGTACTTTCCAATATCCAGCCAACTTCTTGGATCAGATGGAGGGCCACTTCTGAGCATATACTATATTCTGGGTCTGGCTCTTTCCTTCAGGCTCAGAGAAGGAGAGATCTCACTGATGCCTCCATGGGCGGAACAGTGCTCTTTCCTCTCAAAGCACCACCAGGTTCTAGAAAGCCTCTCCAGGGAGGTAGATGATAAGGGCTTCTTATAGTTAGTTCTTAAAGCCATTGGTCTTTGGGGCTGTTTCTTCAGTTTGTTTTCTTGTATTGTTTTTTGCCTCAGGAAGGTGGCTGCTTGTTTTCAGGTAAGAGCTCATCTAGTCTCACAGGAAGGAGGCAGTTATCAAAGACATTTCCTCTGTTGACATCTAATGGATCTTTACATGATGCCTTTACCTTTTTTAGTTTCCCCTTGTTGAATTCTCTGCTTGCATATTTTCCTTTCCACTGAAGCTGACTGTGCTCCTGTCTTACCCTTTCTGTTCATGTTCTTCCAAAAAGTGTCTGTCTGATTATAAGTGCATTAGGATTCTCTAATTTTTGCAGTGAACTTGGGCTGTCTACAATGAACAAATTGTGTCCATGTTTTTTTACTTTTCCAGTTCACGTAGAGCTAATATTTCATTATTTAACTTGATTATAAAAGATTTCTTTTTCAGCAATTATTAAAGCAATGTTTTCCCTGGAGATAGCCGTACTCTGTCTTCTCTGATTTTCAGCTTCTCATTCTGGAGATCGTTTAACTCTCTATTGTCTATTCCATTCCATATGTTTCCTTTTCAAGATTGCTTTCATGAAACAATTGCTTGTAACTCCAGTGTGATTCTCTTTGTAAGCTTGAAATTATTCTCTTTTGTTTAAAGATGACTGCTGTCTTTCGAGTTGCTCCTTGAACACTCTGTGTCTTTGACTCCAGATTTTACTTCTTGTAGCAGCTGTTCTATGTTCTGCTCCAGGCTCCCTCTTCCTCTTGAGCGTGAAGGTCTACACTTGAATTCTATTAGTTTTGCATCATTGATGGTGCAGAGCTAATTTTTTTAAATCTCTGAAAGTATGTTACTGAATTCTATTTAAAACATCTTTACATAAACTTGCGACATTTCTACAGATGTCTGAATTTGCATCATGTCTTCTTTATAGTCCCTGTTTCTCAGCTTCTACCCCAACAAGCATTTTTTTTATTACCTTTTATAAAGCCTGGTGTATTGAGGCATAATTTGCATTTTATTAGCACTTTTATTGAGACATGGCTCCCCATGAAATTTACCTATTTAAAGTATGCAGTTCAACTGTTGATAGTATTTTCATGATGTTTGCAACCATCACCAGAATTTCATTTCTGAGCATTTTCATCATGCCCAAAAGAAACTCATTCCCATTATACAACCACTCCCCATCTTCTCCCCTCCCCAAAGCCTCTGGCAACCACTTGTTTTTCTGTGTCTATTGATTTGCCTATTCTGGATATTTTTATATAAATGAGATCGTACAATATGTTACCTTTTAGTGCCTGGTTTCTTTCACTTAACATCATGTTTTCAGGTTCATCCATACTTTAGCTTGAATCAGTGCTGTATTCTTTTTTATGGCTGAATAAATATTCCACTGTATGGACATACCACCTTTTGTTTATCCATTGATCAATTGATGGATGTTTGGGTTGTTTCCACTTCAGGGTATTTTGAATAAGGCAGCTACACACATTCATGTATAAGATTTTGTGGGGACATATTTTTTTCAGTTGTCTTGGGTATACATCTAGGAATAGAATTGCAGGGTCATATGGTAACTTTATGTTGAATGTTTGAGGAATTTCCAGACTGTTTTCCAAAGTGGCTGCACCATTTTATATTCCCACCCCCAGTGTATGAGGGTTCTAATGGCTCCACATTTTCATTAATACTTGTTATTGCCCATCTTTTTGGTTATAGTCTTCCTAGTGGGTATAAAGTTATATCTCATTGTGGTATTGATTTGTATTTTCCTAATAAATTATTTTGAGCATCTTTTCATTATTAACTTCTGATTGCTTTATGTACCCTGATTTTATAGTTTGTTCAAATTATCAAAGAAATTTGAGTTTTCTTGGTTTCTATCTTTGTTTTTCTGAACTTCCTTTGATGTTCTAATACTTTTCCAAGACTTTTTAAAGTAATATTTTACTTCTTATCAGTTTGTTGAGAACTTAATAGAGTCTCCAGTCACTTAATGGAGTCTCTAGTTTGTGGAAAGAATGACCTCTAGGTTAAAAAGGGACCTGAACCAACCTCCACAAGGCGACTGTGATGGGAAGCTTCCACAGAACCTGCATTTCTGTTCCCCAGCAGCACAGCCATGAACATTTGGATATACTGTGTCATGGACAGTTTACTTCAGACTTGACCTCTCCATGGCTGTAAGGTGTTGTGGTGTTTCTGCGCTTATTTCTAATTATTCTACAGAGTCCACAAAAGTGTCTATGGGATTTTTGGTGTAAGAAAGTCAATTCCTGGGCTCTGATAATCTTTTACTCCTAATTTTCTGCTTTGACTGCTGAACGTTCTCTCTCAGAGTTTCTTGTTTTGCAGTGGCCCCACAGAGATTCCTTTTAGCAGCCTAGCAGAGAACATGTGTACCTAACAAAATTGATCTGATATTGAACACCAACCAACTTGAAAGCACTGTGTTTCTCAGTTGGGTAGAATGTGTTCCGTGTGGTGCCCCTTCCTACTGTGGGTAATTGGCTGTTAAGGTGGATCTTGAACTGCTGACCTAGCACATTAGGACAAAGCCAGTCTAGTGGGACTAGAAATCTCAGAGAAACCCTGGTCTGCATCATGGCGTGGGGGCTGCTGTGAGACAATCAAGTGGACTAGACAGATGAGGAGCCTGAGACTTGAATTTGGACAAGTTGCTAGTGTGATATTGTATCATTAGGAGACCACTTATTGGCAGGATCTAAGGTGAAAAAACAGATTAGGTATGGAGCCAAGAGGAGGAGAAGCAGGAGGTGAGCCTTCCTCCCTTCCCCCAAGTTGACACTCATTTTGGTTTCTGACCCTAACCATCTTCATTTTATCCTCACCCCCAGCCCAAGGTGCCATCTTGGTGGTCCCTTTCTTGCTCCCCACGTCGATCTTCCTCACTGAAACACCCCTGGAGCTCTCTGTGTTCCTTACCTCCAGGAGATTCCAATGGCATTCCTTTAGGTTTTCTGTCACATGAGGACATATATTTATGTGTAAATAGTTTCATGAACTCTCAATCCAATGATCAAAAGATATATATTTACCTCAGTAAGTGACCTTGCTGTCAGAAGGGAATAGCCAATAGGTTCTGGTTTTCCTTTTCTAATATACTCCTGCCAACTCATTTTGGTTTTATTCCCCTGCCATCCTGAATTTTCATTTTTAGTAATTCTTTGCCACATTTATCTCTTGGTTGTTGAAATTCAGCTTCTCCTGCTTTATTTAAGGCCTCAGGAGAATTATATTCCCTGAGTTCTTTTGTTTTTGAAAAGTTTGTTGCTTTTATCCATGGAGAACCCCTTTATAATGGTCCCATTTCAAGGTTTAATACAGTGAGTCCATGGTACCTGGGATGCCATGTTTCCCCCTCAGGTGTCCAGGCATGTTATAAATGGTCCCCGACTATCACAGAGAATGCAGGAAATGTGATTATTTTGCTTTGTCCCTGTTTTTAATTTTGGCACTTCAAGTCAAAATAATAGTCCCTTCTACTAATTGTCTTCTCTCACATTGTTGAAGTTGATTCTTTAAATGCCCTTGTCTTCTTAGGCTCTCTTGGCGAATATGGCCGCCATGTTTGCAATCTACCATGGCTCCCATGGGCTGGAGCATATCGCTAGGAGGGTGCATAATGCCACTTTGATTTTGTCTGAAGGTGAGTGAGTCATATATCTTTTTTAAAACTTTTGGGCATAACAAGACCGATAAACATGAGGAAGTGAAACTGGACTACATGTTCAATATTACACAGAATTGAAAGTCAAATAAAAAACTGGGAAGAATATTTTCAACTTCTGTGATTGACCAAATTAATACTTTTAATATATAGAGCTCTTACTTACCTCTCCATCCCATACCCAAAAAGGATGAATACCCTGAGAGAAAAATGGGCAAAGGACATTAAATGTAATTTTAAAAGAAGTAAGTACACAAATAAATGGTCAATGATCATATATAATTTCAACTTCACTATTACTCAAATGTAAATTGAAACAATAAAATAGTTTTTCTCCCATTACACTGGCAAAGATTAAAAGGAATGCTGATATTGGTATGACTTACATAGGGGCACTTACATAATTAATATGTATCAAAATCTTTTAAAATGCACCTATAATTTGATCCAGAAGTTCTACTTCCAGGAATATATCCAAAGGAAATAATCAAATAGAGAAGTAATAGGTTTCCATTGAAACACTGTTTACAATAGCACAATCTTGGAAATAGCCTAAATGTCCAATAATAAGTAATTAGTTAAATTATTGTACATCTGTAAGTTTGACCATATACAGCCATTAAAAATAATGATATCAATAGCAGGAACAGACTATGTTATAGAAGGATTTACCTCTTTATCTCTCTGAAATGTCAGTGGCAAAGGAGCCGTTTTCTGTTTTGGAAACTGGTGGATCTCCTCTCTTCTCTAGGTCTCAAGCGAGCCGGGCATCAACTGCAGCATGACTTGTTCTTTGACACTTTGAAGATTCAGTGTGGCTGCTCACTGAAGGAGGTTTTGGGCAGGGCTGCTCAGAGGAAAATCAATTTTCGGCTTTTTGCAGATGGCACAGTAAGTCAACCCCACAGTTTCCTTTTTTTTAAAAAAATAATGAATTCTCTATATTTTCATGACTTTTATCACTATAAGTTTTCCTCTTTATTAAAAAAAACCAATAGTGGAACTTTGGGCACAATTTATTTTTATAAACAATTTTTATTTCCAGTTTGGAACATTATGTCTCTTCAAAGGATGTTTCATCGTCGCCTCTCCTTAAGACTTTGTGTTTTCATATATGGGGCTGTTAGGCACATATTTTCTTACTCCTCTCTTCACAACATGACTTTTCAAGGTAAAGGCTGTGATAAATGAAATAATAAAGCAGTCGAGGAAGAAACTGTTGAGCATATTCAGTACCAACAAGAGTACCCTGCAAGCATCAGAGTATTAAAGAGTCCAGAAATGGCTTATAAAACTATAAACCCTGTGAAGTCTGGGGCTGGTCTAAGCCCCCTTCACCGAAAGGCCAATTTGGTAACCAACTTGGTATCCTGATATTTTAAAATAACTGGGAATTTTGTCCAGCACCTTCTCCCCTTTGACCTCTTTAGGGTTTCTCCACTGATCTTGGTGTTTAGAGCTTATGTTTTCTTTTTTGTTTTCATTTCCATAGCTTGGTATTTCTCTTGATGAAACAGTCAATGAAAAAGATCTGGATGACTTGTTGTGGATCTTTGGCTGTGAATCATCTGCAGTAAGTAAAATAATAACATGAATTTCTCATGACTATTTGAGGTGGTGTCAAAGATAGGTTTGCCTTTTGTTGGCCTGAGTGTGTGAGGAGGGGGGTAGGTATGGCATTGGGTGGCCTGCTGTTGAAATTATGCCACTGACTATCCCTTGAAATTATGCCGTGACTGCTGATAGAGGTCACTGCTATGTGCCTGGCTAGGACCATGCACCTAGGCTAGTTGGAAGGATGGTTAATGGCACTAATAAATATTGCCCCTAATACAGAGATTTATGACATTGGCACATTGGTTATGTCGATTCTGGGAAAATTATGATACTCATGCAACAGATATTTATTGAAAACCTAATAAGTTCCAGGTACTATGCTAGGCCCTGAGGATAGTGGTTAATTAGACATGATTCCTGCACTCATGGAGCTTATATTCTAATGAGGATTCAAACAAGCTCAAGATTCCAATCCATATGATTTTATGATGGGTGATGTCTGAGGATGCTCTTTGAGCATGAGGAGGGACTTTGCACCAAGATTTGGAAGAAATTGTCCTGAATCTGAAAGATGAGTAGGAGTTATCTAGACTTAGATGGCATAATTGAGTAGGAGCATGAGGCCAGAGATGTCCCAGACTGGGAAAAACAGACACAAAGGCTAGGAGATGAGAGATTACTGAGAATTAGAAGCAGTTCAGTGTGACTGAGTTGGTTTCTAGAAAATGAAACAACAGGGAGATGTGAGAGTTTACAATCCCATGGAATGAGAATGAAAGAGAGAGCTGTCAGTACCTACCTAGACCTGTGGCCAGCTGTTAATCATAACACTGTACACAGCCTGGTGTATAAAAAGTACTCAATAAATATTTGTTGAATGAATCCATGAAAGGATTAGTAAATGCTTTTACTAAGGAAGTTGAAATAGGTTCGAGAGTGCTGAATGTTGCTATTCTGGTTGTATATATCCCCTTTGAGAGAGCACATCAGTATCAAATGATAAGTGTAAATCACATTATTCTCTTTTAAACTTTAATTAACAAACAAGACTGAGTAAGTGTCTTTCCTCTAGAACTCTGCACTAAATTTAATCACATTTATTCATTCCACATGTTTGAGGAATATTTATGAGAGCCCACGGGAGCCTTTAGATGGCTATAATACCACTGGGGCAGAATGAGGATTAAGCCATCAATTTAATTATATATTCTATATATTAAACACTTATTAGATATACTCATATGATTTACAAATAGTTTCTCCCATACTGTGAGTTTTCTCTTAACTCTGATAGTGTCCTTTGATATGCAAAAGTTTTTAATTTTAATGAGTCTAGTTTTTGTTGCTCATGCTTTTGGTTTTGTATTTAAGAAACCATTGCCAAACCGAAGGTTGTGCAGAATTGCCCCTGTTTTCTTCTGAGAGTTTTAGCTTTTAAATTTAGGTCCTTGACCCATTTTAATTTACTTTTTGTATATGATGTAAGATAAGGATGCCACTTCATTCTCTTGCATGTGTATACCCAGTTTTCTTAGCACTGTTTGTCAAGTAGATTGTCCTTTTCCCCATTAAATGGTCTTGGTACTTGTATTTTATTAGACTTCTCAAAGATAAGAGCAGCGTGAACTGAGAATACTTACATGAGTCTTATCTTGGTAACTTTTTTGATAGCCTTTTAAAATAATTTACTGGAACTTCCTTCATTATTCAAGGAACATGATGGAGATGTCACCTTTTTTGCAGTAAAAATTGTGCAGTTTTTCTTATTTTCTGTGGCTGAGGTCAACAGAACTTAAAACCAGTGCTCTGGGGAATTGCCACAATTCATAACTCCTGACACCGGTCAACACACCCATACCAGATGCCTGGGGTGCGGGGGATGACTGGGTGGAGGGGCTGTGCTAGGGTATTTCTGATGCTCTGTCAGAATAGACACTGATCAGAGGTGTGGGTATCCACATGTGGTTCTACGCACAATTCTTGCCCTTTAGTTTCGGTGGTCTCTCCATGCAGGAGCTGGTTGCTGAAAGCATGGGTGAGGAACGGAGAGGTATTCTAGCCACGGCCTTCAAGAGAACCAGCCCGTTCCTCACAAATCAAGTGTTCAACAGGTTTGTGTGGCTAGAGTGACTTCTGTATTGCATGGCTTCTGACTTCAGGTGATATGGCCAGGTCACTGTGGCTTACTAATAAATCATCACCATAAGGATCCCATTGCTGATCTGGGCAAAGCGCATGTTATTTCCTCTTGGCCCTGCTCCCTTGGCAATGTAACCCCTAATTCTACTCATCAGGAAGAAGGGAATGTAGATGCACAGTTACCAGGCTGGAGAGCATACCCGGGAAGTCAACATTTTCTTCTTTCCAACCTTCCCCTCATGCCCAAAGACAGCTTTTTGTCCTGGGACATAAGCTGAGGTTCGTGGGGGTTCCATACCCTTCCCTGTGATGCTTTGTTGGCAGGCTGGCATGGCCCAATTTGATCCGTTTGTTAAAGGTCAATTTCAGTGTGTCTGATCTCTCAGGAGGATATGTGTGGATTCTGATCTAACTGTATTGGCCCAAGTCATGTGTTTTGTGTTCACAGCTATCATTCAGAAACTAATATTGTTCGATACATGAAGAAATTGGAAAACAAAGACATTTCCCTTGTTCACAGTATGATTCCACTGGTAATTATTACTTTTATCCCCCCTTTCAACTCCAACGTAATCCCACCTCTTTGGGTCACATCTAAGATGCTACGAGAGGGATGGATGGCCATGTGGGCAGATCAATAGGCTGATCATATGGGCCATAAGAAATCACTAACATAACATTTTGGCTGTGCTTCTTAAAGGGGTCCTGTACCATGAAGCTCAACAGTGCATCTGAACTCACGGTAAGTAGGTCACGTCTATTAAAAAGGAACTTGTTCCAGCTTGCATACAGCTAGAGAAAACTGCTACTGGGACTGTGGTCTAATAACTACTTTAATAATCCTTTACCTTGCTGTTCAACAATCTTGGCAGAAACCCTAATTTTACCACAACCTGATCATTTAAATTTATGAGTCAAATTATTTTTAAATATTAAAATAACTATATAGTATTATACCTTTCTACCCTCTCCACCCTCTTTTGTTAAACCTGCCATATTAAAGGCTTTTATTTTTATTAATTTGAGTTGTTCAGCTCAGAAGAATCTTAAGCCTTCTTTCTAGAAAGGGTAGAGATTTGAAGTTTTAATTTATTGTGTCAACAGAGGATTTGTGTAACCTGCTGCCGTGGTTGGTAAGCATCTCTCCTAGGTTAGGAGACCTCTCCTAGGATCCATTTAGCAAAGTTACATTGTTCTTTTTATTTCACAAGATTGACAAATCACATCAGGCAAAATAAGTTATTTTATTTTGTGACAGGAAGATTTCCTCCATTTGCTTTTCTGTCGTTTTGTTCTGCTTAA
Organism: Pteronotus mesoamericanus; assembly: GCF_021234165.1. Lineage (NCBI taxonomy): Eukaryota > Metazoa > Chordata > Mammalia > Chiroptera > Mormoopidae > Pteronotus > Pteronotus mesoamericanus. The sequence goes on along the minus strand of NW_026555245.1, from coordinate 22,502,950 downwards.
TGAAGAGACAATAATATATGTGCTATTAAGAGTTTGAATAAACTATACTTGAAACAACTCACTGGGTTTCATGCATATAAATCTATTTTCCAGCCTTATTGCCCCTAAAAAGATAGAAAAAGGTTATATTTTGCACATGCTCCCTTTCTGGGACTCGGTGACCCACTCGTAAGATGAAAACAGCAATGGCACTTATCCTGTAAGATTGTGGTGAGAGTTAAATGAAGGAGGATATTTTAAGTGCTGAGAACAGTGCTGGCACATAGTAAGCACTCTGTTAGATACCGCTTTCATCATTATCCTCTTCCTCCTCTTCCTCCTATTCTTCCTCCTCCTCCTTGAATTTAATATTGTTACTGCTGTTACAATGTTTTCTCCTTTCTTGCTCTTCAGCCAATTACATGGAGTGAATTTGCAAACATCCACCCCTTTGTACCTTTGGACCAAGCGCAAGGGTACCAGCAGCTTTTCCGAGAGCTTGAGAAGGATTTGTGTGAGCTCACAGGTTATGACCGAATCTGTTTACAACCTAACAGGTAAGGGGATTTCTTCTGTTCTGTTAGTTATTGCTTGTGGTATAACATCCATCTTAAAACTTAGAGGTTTGAAATAACAAATAATTTCAAATCATTCTGAGAGCTGAGTGGGCAGTTCCACTCCACTGGGGTAGATGACTGAAGGTCTGAAGTGGCCTCATCCACATTGTCGAGTTAGTGACGGCTGTCGGCTGGGAGAAGTTAGTTGAGGACATTGACTGGGGTCTTGGGTCTTCTCTCTGTGGGCCTCTCCATGTGGCTGCTTGACCCTCCTCACGGAATGAGGCCAGGATTCAAAAGAGAGTGCTCCCCAATGGAAGGATGTGGAAGCTGCAAACTTCAAGGCTCAGCTTCTGAAGTTACTCAGCTTTACTTCCAGAGCATTCTGTCTGTTAAAGCAAGTTACAGTGCCAGCCCAGCTTGAATATTGAAGGGGAGAACTCCTGGGTGTGAATAGTGAGAGTCATGGTTCCTTGTGGGACATCTTTGGAAACTGGTTACTACACCCATCAATGACATAGATTAAGCACACATGTCAATTCCTATGAAGCAGCAATGTCTCAATCTAGTAGGGCAAGGAGAACCTGGATCCTGGCTTGTTCTCTCACTCATTTTGAAAGTTCCCTTCCCCTCTTCTGGCCTTGGTCTTTTTGTCTGCAAAGTAAAACTTTGAAGAACAGTGATTTTCAAACAGCAATATCTCCCTGGTACTTGTTAAAAATACAAATTCCTGGGCCCTGCTCCAGAACTAGGAATTATAATCTTCAGAGGCTAAGATGAAAAATATTTTTAAGAAGGAACCAAGTGATTCTGAAATACAGCCTATTTGCGATCCATTGTGTTTGTGAGCACTCTGTCTTCATGGGAATACATAGATAAATAGACAGGCAGGCAGACGTGATATCAGTGTGTCAATTAATATCTTAGGATACTTTCAGAAGAGGAGCTGGTACCTGCCCCTAGGTTCTCTACCTCCCACAACTCAGAGTGTAATTCTCCACTGGTAGACTAAGCATTGGCATCACCTAGGAGCTTGTTAGAAAAGCAGAATTATGACCGTATGCTACAAAAATCAAATGATTTAAAAATGGAGACATTTATTGTCTTACTTTCTGAAACAATGTAATCAGGTCTTAATTAGATATAATCAAGTTCTTCCTCCTGTTTTGTGATAAAACCATGTACTTTGTAAAAATAATGTACCCTATAAAACACAAACCATTGAGAAAGGGCACATGGCAAATGAAAGGACATGGAGCTCTCTTAATAATAGCCTCTCAACCTCATTACACAAATAGGAAGGAACTGACATTCATGAAAGTCAGACTTTGGCATATTTTCATTAAAATGTCATCAGTCAGTTGTTTTTTTTTTAAGTATGAGAGGAACCTGATTGAATTCTTAACCTCAGGCAATAATATTTTATTAAATGTTGACAATGAAGAAACTTTGCCTTCTAGTGATGGAATAGGATCACATCTTCAGTGTCATATTGGAGAGTAATTTTTTAAGACTAACTTTTAAGTCATTCCTGTTGCAGTAAATTGAGGTCTGAGGTCCCAGCCAGTAGGTTGACCTAAGGATGAGGAAAGTTGCCTTCCCTTAAAGCAATGGTTCCCAACCCTGTCTGGAAATTAGACTCACATGGTGAGTTTATAAAAATTCTGATGTTCAGATCACAATTCCAGATTCAATCATAACCTCAATTGGGAAAGACATTGAGGAAAGGGAACCAAGCGGGAGTATTTAAAGCTCTCCAGTGGATTCCAACTTGTAGACAAGGTTGAGAACCACTATCTCAGGGGTTTCTCTGTTGTTTTCCTCAGGACACCCAATGTCCTTTCTCTGTCCTGCTCTCCTCACTCATAGGATTGGCAGCAAGATTCAGTAACCCATGTCAGCCTTGCAGGAGGGAAAGAGATCTTTATTAGCGTGTAGCTCCTGGCAGTGGTGCCTTCTCCAGCTCCAGCAATTCACAGATAGAAGCCCCATTTCCAGGAGAGTGACGAGCTGTTATGGCTTGGGTGAGGCATGTTTCTGGTCCTGAGCAGTGGGTGCTGTGACAGATGGGGAAATGCTGCCTTATTTGTTGAAAAACAAGGGGCCCTGCTTTCAGTGAGTGGGGTGATTTGATGTCATCATTTGGGGAAAAGAGGACGGAATGCACTACCTATTCTGTATGTGAGCGATTTTATTTTTAGCTCGTTACAACTCTGTCTTGGTTTGCTTTTGCTAATGTTCTCTCCACAAGTGGAGCCACCAAAACGATTTTGAATCTAAAAATATTTTATTTCTTTTTTTGTTATTTTGTGAAAATGAAAAGATAAATATGGGGTAATTTTTAGGAAGTAATATTTTTTTATTGTGGTAAAGTATACATACCATAAAATTTACCACTTTATAACCACTTTTAAGCGTACGACTCAATGGCACAAAGTACATTGACTTTGTTTGCAGCCATTGCCACCTGCCTTCTCCAGAATGTTATCTTCTTTAATCGAAGCTCTGCTCCCACTAAACAATAACTCTTCATTTCCCCCTTCCCCCAGCTCCCAGCATCCACAATTCTATTTTCTGTATCTATTAATTTGACTTTTTAGGTACATCATATAAATGAAATCATGCAATATTTGTTCTTTTGTGTCTGGCTTATTTAATCTAGCATGTCTTCAAGGTTCATCCATGTTGCAGCCTGTGTCAGTATTTCCTTCATTTTTTCTTTGTTTTTTTCATTTTTAAGGTGAGTAATTGCTCATTGTATGTATGTGCCACATTTTGTGCATTCATCAATGGATATTTTAACCATTTGACTGCCGAGGATGATGCTGCTCTAAACACTGGTGCACAAATACCTGTCTGAGCCTCTACTTTCAATTATTTTGGGTATATACTTAGAGGTGAAACTGTTGGACATATCATGATTCTCTGTTTAATTTTTTTGAGAAACTGCCATACTCCTATACACACCTATGCAGGGACATAGATGGAAGTAGATATACGAAAGGATAGACACTCATAAGTATTTATCTCTAGGTGGCAGTTTCAGATGATTTTACTTTTTGTCCTTATGTTTTTTTTAGATTGCCAAAAAAAATTTAAACTGTGATACATGTTATTTATACAACAAAAAGTTATTTTTATTGTGGAGAACATACATATCGTGGAACAATGAAAGGTATGATGAGAGGCTTTACAGGTTGATCTCCACGCTGGGTGTCCTGATGTCGGAGGCTCCTCCACCAGCTGATGGCTGGAAGGTGACGGCTCCGAGGTGTGCCCTGGGTTTGGAGGCGGGTGCCTTCTCCTGCTTTAGCAGCAACCAGTACTCAAAAGTAAAGCGAGGACCCAGGAGTCATGCTCAGTTCAAGTTCTGTAGAATAAAGTGATACTTAACATCAAATGAATTCAACATACAACTCTCTGGCTCCAAAATGCCTCAGTCAGAGAAGAGCAATTTTCAGGCATGAACCTGCATGTTTCTGCATGTGGCCTTAATGCCTCTGCTTCCCACTGCTGGACCCTTCCATATACTGTCTTCTGATCCAGTGTGGTTCCATGTTATGCTCACAGAAGGCTTTTATTCTTTCTCCCTTTCTCTAACAGTTCCTGCCGAAGTATAGACTGCCGCAAGGCCTTTCTCTTCAGTGGATTTTTTTCTGGGAGGGAATTCGGCTCCTCAAAGGAAAGGTTAGAACTGGAAACATATGAGGCCTGTAAAGAAAGCTCTGTTAATGCGGCTTCCTTCTTAAGTAGTGATGTAGGTTTCTCTTTGGTACAGCAACAACGGGAATGCTATGTTAATGCTGTAATTGAGGAATGGCCAATAAATATGGATGAGGATAAGATTTTATATCCACAAATAGTGGCATGAAAACCTTTGTTCCTGTAGCCAAGCCTTCACATGGTCTTTCTATTTTCTGGGATAGTTAGATCTGAAGGGAGTTTAAAGGTTTGAAACAAAAATGTCAGGAAGCTTGTCCCTATTTTTCCTGTTTATTTGCTTAATCTACAAACCCAGACAGCTTTTCCAGCTCAGTGGAGTACATAATCAAACAATATTTAATTACTTTTCCATTTCCTATTGCGCCCAGCATGGTGGTGGTTTTGACTAGTTTCTCACAACACTGTGACACTCTCAAATTCATTCAGCAGCTCACAAACACACTCTAGGAATTGGTAGGTTAGAATTATGTATAATGCAATGTTTAAGGCACACAGAAACAGTAATTAACATCTTCCAAGGATATCCAAAATGAAAGACAGTCTAAAATTATTATTAGCTCACTTGGCTTTTAAGAGTGAAGAAGTTGTTTTTATGTTTAAATACTGCAAGCTGTAATCGTGAATGTAGACAGACCTGGCAGTTGCTTCCCCAGAACCTCCTCCCAGGAGGTTCTTAAACAAAGGTGTGAACAGGCATCGTTAATGGCCCTCAAACTGTATTGTGCATCAGCTGGCGAGGGGGAGGGGTGGTGATTGTTAAATGCCTAAGCCCCTCCTCCAGTGTTTCTGATTCAGTTTCTGGGATGGGGCCTGAGAATTTGCATTTCTAACAGATTCCCTGACAGTGCTGACGCGCTGTTTGGCCACCACACTGTGAAACCACTAGGGCTGCGGGGTTCTCAGTCCAGGCTGTGTGTTTGAATGAAATGGGGAGCCTTGAAGGGCACTGATACTCCACCCTGCCCCCTCCCCCCACCCCTTCCCCACATCCCAAACTAGTTACATCAGAATCTCCTGTGGTGGAGCCCGGGCATCACAGCTCCCCAGTTGATTCTCAAGTGCACCGTTGAGTTAGAGAGCATATTGGCCTGGAGGAACCCCGAAGAGGACTGAATTTTGAAACTGGCCTTTGAGTCCACCACAGGTCATATGCATATTTACAGCAGAGAGTCAAACGCCTGATAATTGCCATCTCCGTTCCTTTCCTGAGCTCATGGTTGACATCACTGATCCCCTCTGATATGCTTTCCTACTGAGCCTCGTGCAACTTCAGAATCCTCCCCTACAGAGCTCTGAGGACTCAGATACTAGAGACCCCTTGTTAGAAACTGGTTTTCCAAGAAACACTCAGAATGCCAGGAAGAAGAGAAAGAATGGTTCAGGAAGAAGAGCTGTTTGGGGGGAAATACAAAGCAACATAGTATTTGGTACAATGGTAGAAGGGTCTTGCCTTCCCCAATTTCCTTAACTCTCAAAAGTATAATTTGATGTTTGTAGTTGATAAGGCTGTGAAGCAGAGGCTCTCACACTTGCCTGCATCTCCAGAATTCTGATTTAGCATGACTGGGCGGGAGCCGAGAATTTGCATTTCAGCAGGGTCCCAGGTGATGCTGATGCTTTTGTTTGGGGATCTCCAGTTTGAGAAGCTTTTAAGGTAGTCTTCAGGTATCGGAAGGGTTAGAGCCACTGGATTTATCCAGATGTTTCTTGACCAGAATTCAAAGGTTAAATATAGCATTTAGCTTATATCAAATTAGATTCAGCTTGGTAAAAACATTTCAGAATGACCTGTTGAGGGTGTTTTATATTAAGCTTATAGGCGTAGATACCCAGGTAGTGTTTGGGGTTCTTAAGGGAGGCAACAATTTGATTAAAGTCATGCTCCTTCCAAGGTACGTGCACTGGTAAATTATCAGTCACCCTGTTTTCCCGACCTGTAAGATAGGAATCAGGCCCTGCCAGTTCAGTTGGTTGGAGCGTTGTCCCAATGTAGTTTCAGGTTCAATTTTCAATCTGGACACATGCAAGGGTCAACCAGCGAGCACTTGGATGTTTCTCTCTCTCTCTCTGTACTGCTCTCCCTCTCCCTTACCCCCTTTCTTTCTCAAGAAATTTTTTAAAATAAGGGAACCAGGCACCAATCTTTACTTAATTTTCTTGGGAGTAGTCTAATGAAATTACCATAAACTGATGTGGGTCATTTCAACACAGTGGCTACATTGATCATTTTACTTCTACCCATAATGTCAGTTTTTTAGCTAATGTTTCACTTAGATCATTTTTGTTCCTGACCACTTGATGATGGTATTTTTAAAATAAAGAAGGGTCTGGATGAGGGGAGTTTGGCATCAAAATGTCCAACATCAAAACATTATTTATCATAAGAAATGTAATAGTGTTTCTATCTGGAGAATGAAACTAGGAACAATAGGAGGGGTTGCTTTTGTTGGTTTTTGTTTTGGGTTTTTTGGGGGGGTTTTTTTTGCCTTAAATTTCATATTCTTTGGCACTGATGCAAATTTTAAAATCACTTAAATGTATTACTTTTATAATAAAAGTATTAATTGCACCTGTGAATTAGGTGGCATATCCTCATGGGACAGATGAGGCAACTAAGATCCAGAGGAGAGATTTGCTCCTTGCCCAACTGCTTGCAAAGGGATGGCGACTCAAGGAAGGCTTTGATGTTAGAGGCAGGAGAAGCACCAGGCTGGCTATAGCAACTATCTCTTTGTTAGACCTGCCTTGGAATGCATGACTTTAAGATGCTGCGTTGTAGGGAAGATCTGATAACCCCGCATACAATTCCTGGTTGCAAACAACAGAAAATACTTTGGGCTAATTTAAGCAGAAGAGCAATTTACAGGGGAGATATTGAGTGCTTTGCAGAATAAATGGAAAAGCCAGAGAATGAGGCTTCAAAAGTGAGCAAGACCCAAGGGAGGCTGGCAGCAAAGGCCAAATCAGGGTCACTCCAGGGGAAGAGTAAGAGTACCCACTACCTCTCTGGATAATCTGTGACTGTCCATTCCTTGGATCACTCTCCCCAGATTCATTAGGTCCCAGGCTGATGTATCCTATGCGCTGAGACTGGGTCACACACCCAGCACCTTGTTAACTTGTAGTGATTGGGAATGACATTTAAAACCGTGGCTTTTCCCCTAAAAGGGGAAAATGCGCTCAAAGAGTAAGGGAATAAAAGGTTGTGCATTTCCCACATACACATCCATTAAAAGAGCAACAATGAAAACCCAACAAATCTCCGATATCCTAATGTAATCCATTCTTTGTATTTCTAAGCACATTTACATACCTGATCACCACAGCACCATTTTCTAATTGGGTTGTTTGTGTTTTTTACTGTTTGTTGGATATAAGGATTGCAGATACATTCTCCTAGTTTGTAGTCTTCTTTTTTTAAAGAAAATTTATTTGTTTATTTTTAGAGAGAAGGAAAGGCGGGGAGAAAGGGAGAGAAACATCAATGTGTGAGAGAAACATCGACTGGTTACCTCTTGCAAGCCACCAACTGGGGACCTGGCCCGCAACCCAGGCATGTGCCCTGACTGGGAATCGAACTGGTGGCCTTATGGTTCACAGGCCAGTGCTCAGTCCTCTGAGCCACACCAGCCCAGGGCTGTAGCTTGTCTTTTCATCCTTTTGACAGGGTCTTTTTTAGAGCAAAAGTTTTTCATTATAATGAAGTACAATTTAACAATTATTTTCTTTTATGAATTGTGCTTTTGATTTCAAGTCTAAGAACTCTTTGTCTAGCCCTAGATTCCAAAGATTTATATTTTACATTTAAATTCATTATCTATTTTGAGATGATTTTTGTATGAGGTTTGAGACCTAGGGCTGACATTGTTGTCTGATTGCTCCAGCACTGTTCATTGAAAAGTTCTTTCCTCCATTGCATTGCTTTTGCAACTTTGTCAAAAACTGGTTGGATTTATTTATGTGAATCTATCTCTGGAGTCTATATTTTATTCCATTGATCTATGCATATCCCTCCATCAGTAATACACGCCTCTTGATTAGCATAGCTGTAGAGTAAGGCACCAGATAGACTGATTCCTCTCATTTTCTTCTTTTCAGAGTATAGCTATTTCAGTTACTTTGTCTTTACATGTAAGTTTTAGAATAATCTTATCTATATCTACAAAAATCTTGGTTTATTGTATAATGTATATTTTAGCTTCCAAATTTATAATTTGTACAATGGGCTAGATGCCAGTCAATATACATATTATAGATGGATGAATAAATTGATTTACTTCATATTTAAATTTATACTTTGTCATTTATTAAAACTTTTTAAGAAAAGTTCTTAAAGATTTTATTTTTTTAGAGAGAGGTGGGGAGGGAGAAAGATAGGGAAAGAAACATTAATGTGTGAGAGAAACATTGATTGGTTGCCTCTTTGCAATCCCCGACCTGGGGACCTGGCCCACAACCCAGGCATGTGCCCTGGCTGGGAATTGAACCAGTGGCCTTTGGTTCATGCTGACACTCAATTTACTGAGCCACACCAGCCAGGGCAATAAAACTTTTTTTTTTTTAAAACAACATCCTATAAGAAACTTCTTAGGAAGTTTAAAACATTACTAGAAATAAAATTGGCCCACTGACCTGTAAACAGCTTTAAAAAACTTCTTTGAAGTCACACACTAAATGTGGCCATCAGTGTGCACACTGTAATGATGTGTTAAAAACTATAAAATGATTTTCAGTGGAATATCTAGAGAAAATTAAAACAAGAATAGATCTGGTAAACCTAGATAGTAGATAATTTTTTTATTACATAAATATTGAATTACTGGCACCAAAATTTTAAAACGTTAGGATCTGTAACATGATCATTTTCTTTAGCGTCCATTTTTAACACCCTTTGATGAGTATAAATACAACATTCTATCTGAGAACAGAAATACTATTTTCTCAGTACAATTAAAATAAAATTCAGCAATTGTTTTGGTGACTGCTGAGACTTACCTTCAACCATGAATTATAGCATGTTCTGCAGTCTATGGTTTCTGTTACTTTTTCAGTAAAAATTGCAGCTATAATACTCTATCGCCAAATATTCTGATGCAGTCAACTTCTGAGGAATTTCTTATGGTGTCTATGAAGTAAGTCACCATGTTCCTTAAGCAGAATATAAAGAGTTTATTTCATGAGATCAAGGATGATTTCTGCTATGTGTACATCAGTGACAAATACACACAGGAACTGGCCAAAAAGTCTTATTTATAGGATGCAGTTCATTTATAATCTTAATCTACCTAAAGTTGTATGCTTAAGAAGTGCTATGCTTTCCATTGGCCATGCATATTCTGCAAAATCATCTAGAGGAAACTGCCATGTTCCTTGTTCATCACGGATAGACATATCATCTGCAATCATATTTCTTAATCTAGCAGAAAGTTCCAAATGTCCCTTGGGTTTGAGCTTGTGTGATAGTCCAATGAAAATTTGTTCTAAAGGTTAGAAAATTTAATGCTTAGGACTAAATTGCAGTATTTCTAAATCGCAAACTATTTGCCCAGGTTCTTAACAAAGGTAAGGTAAAATGATAAAATCTTTGAAGTTTATTGTGCATTTAAACTTTTGTTCTTGGCGAAAGAGCTGAAATATGATCTTAGACCTGTCATGGGATCTTCAGATTCCACCATACACTCCCTATCCTCCACCCATTTTTTTTCTTTTTTTCCCCCCTAAATTTACATTGACTGGCTGCCCTGAATTCCCACATATTTTTTTAAAAAAAATATTTATTTATTTATTTATTTTTAGAGAGAGAGGAAAGGAGGGAGAAAAGTTGATGTGCAAGAGAAACATTGATTGGTTGCCTTTCACAAGCCCCCAACTGGTGACCCGACCTGCAACCCAGTCATGTGCCCTGACTGGGAATCAAACCCATACCTTTTGGTTTGCAGGCCGGGCTCAGTCCACTGAGCCACACGAGCTAGGGCTTAATTGCCATGCTTAGGGTTTTACACTGAACTACTAATAGGGTCTAGGTTTAAATCATCACAACACTGTTGAATCAACTCCAGTATTTTCCCTGGGAGTCATTGTACTTGTTCTAGCTTCTTTTAGTCTACAGGAATTCTCTGGATTCTGTGTGGAATGATTCTGCGTTATAGAAAAAGTTGTCTGTTAGTTTTCATTTGTTCTGTGTTAAACAGTGTCACATGTAGCAGTTCTTTCACCAGCCTGAGGAAATGCCATGACTGGAGGGCCTTGCTTTTCTAAAATAGCTTAATCTTCTGTTCACTTGGGATTTCTGTGGGTCTGAGGCTCTCTATCTACTGAAGTCCTCCTCGCTGTGGCTGGCTCTGATGTCCAGGCCCCTAACTGCTTCATATTAAAGAGATGTCAGAAATCCACGTGGCGTAGTTTTATGATGGTCTCTTAATCTGTGTTATGAAAATAAGTACTTATAGAGCCCTGGCTGGTGTGGCTCAGTAGATTGAGCGCCACACTGCGAAGCAAAGGGTTGCTGGTTCAATTCCCAGTCAGAGCACATGCCTCAGTTGTGGACCAGGTCCCTAGTAGGGGGCATGCGAGAGGCAACCACACATTGATGTTTCTCTCCCTCTCTTTCTCCCTCCCTTCCTCTTTCTCTAAAAATAAATAAAATCTCAAAAATAAGCACTTATCATTTGTAATACTTTTTCACCAACAGGTGGCACTAATAATTCCCTTTAATTTACTAGTAGGAAGCTGTGTGTGACATTTAGATCTTTCACACTTTCTGAGTCAAAACAGCTGATTTTAGAAGTCTCAGGGGGGAAAAATCCAGTATTTCTGATCAAGTCTTTAGCATATTAACTCTCTTGGATTACTGGCTCATAGATCTAGTGTAGTCTCTTCTTTTATTCCCACTTTAAACACCTTGATTAGTGTTCCAGCAAAAGAAGATGACTACAAGTCATGAGAAAAACACCGAGGGAAATACAAAATCCTTTTGTGGAAACCCCTTCCCATAGAGGAAAGGATGACTTTGGGGGAAGGCTTTATGGGACAGACAGGTAGTGAGTTGGGACTAGTTGAAGAAGGGGTGGAGTCCGGCTGGTGGGAGGGTCAAGGGAGGGCGATCCAGGCTGAGGGTGGTGGAAGTGCTCGTTCAAACGCTGAGGGAACGCACAGTGCCTGCGTTTCCAAAAGGTCAGGGTTGCTTTCCTGAAGACGATGAAGGAGGTAGTGATGGAGATGAGGCTGAGGATGACGACAGTGCTGACAGTTGCTGGTACTTGATGAATGTTTCCCTTGTGCTAGGCACTGTGATCCTCTCATTGCTCGTCACACCTGCCCTTTGATATGGGTGCACTTGTCCCTGTCTTAGAGATGAGAACACAGAGGCGCAGAAAGCCTGAGTAACTAGTGGTGTGAGGGGTTTGCTGACGCGTGGCATATTTGTTTTCCTGTTTTCAAAATAAAAAACACCAACTGAGCTAAAACCAGTTTGTCCGAAGCCTAGAAAATAGAACATCAGTGTTTATTCTCTCCCTGGAAGACAGCACAGAGAGGCAAAGCAAAGCTCACTTGGTGTGGGCGAGACAAGGAACTGAGTGCCCCTGGTCGTTTGAAGTCAGACCTTCTTTTATACGTGCCTGAGCCTCCTCGTTCCATCAGTTAGACAACGGTTCTCTGAAAGGAAGCCCGTGGTTGCCCCCGCAATTCTCAGAGGGGCTGCACTGCTCACAGGGGAGGTATGAGGCTCCTTGAGACAGGCTGCCTGTACCAAGGACTCCGGTTGTCACTGCTGCTTATTTGGGTGTATGGTACTCAGACCTCAGTTGCTTCATTTGCACAATGGGAGTAATGGTACCTACCTCATGGGAGTATTGGGAGGATTAGATAGGATGACATAAAATGTTGGTGGCAACAAAAACATGGCTACCATTTACCTGTGCTTATTCCTTGCTGAACGCCTGGCTGTCAGTTCTGCCGTCTGCTCACACCAGGCCATCAATGTCCCTACCATACTAGTTCGCAAACATTTCAGGTCCGGCTTGTTTCATGTCAGCTTCTCTCAAAATAAGATTCTTGTCTCGCCACTATGCTGTATACCTGAAGCTAACACAAAATAATACTGGATTTTATTATTATTGTAATAATACTATTGTTACAATATTGTAATAATATTGTAAACTGTAATAGAAAAATAAGATTTAAAAGAACTTTCCAATGCTCAAAATTTTAGCTTTTAGTTAAATAAAAGAAAGTTTCTCTAATTTATTCTTAAGCCTTGTGCTTTTAGAGTATGATCTCAGTATTACTGGGTGACCAGAAGGGATGAATGCCAAGCCACTGGGTCTCCCACAGAATCAAAGGATGGTGTAGTTTCGCAAATGAAGGAAATATGTATGTTTTGAATGGGATTAAAAAGCCTATTACTCACTTCCCTCTCCTTCCTGCAGAGTCTACTGAGAAAATTAAGTAACAGTTTATGGTTGACTCAGCACCGCTCACTGGATGTTAGTCATTAAGTGTGCTCTAAAAGCGGTGCCTTAAGGACTGTTTTGATGGGTAGGGACAGCCGCTAGCAGCTGTGTGCATGTGGGACCTGGGAAAGCCGGCCCCTAGACTGGCAGGAATGGTGCCACATTCAAAGTGAATAGTTATATGGAGCAATCTGATCATTGACTAAGTGCTTGGTGATATTAAGAAATCATAGTTTACGGCTTTAGGTATGATAATGTATAGTTACATTTTAAAAAAAATACTTACCTTTGAAAGATGCATATTGAAGTTTGAATTGATGATATGATTGAGTTTTGTTTCAAAATAATCTAGTTTGGAGTGAGGAGGGTTAGCGAAGGCCAGAGTTGGAAACAAGATTGGTCATAATCCAATAACTGCTGTTAAAACTGGGTGACAGGTACATGGTGGTTCCTAATATTCTCCTCTGTTTTTGTATAATTTTGAAATTTTCCATAACAGAAAAGATTTTTTAGGTTCATGGTTCTGAGCGAGCGTCGAAAGGCCCATCTCTGAGTAGGAGTGGGTGAGCTTTAGTGTGCAGACTGGGTGCGGTTCAAGGCCTGTAGGCTTAGGCAGAAACGCCTGTGAGCCGTCCATGGTGTCCGCGAGTGACTTTTTGTCACATGTTGGTGAGTATGCAGCCAGTGTCCGGTGAATATTGAATGAATAAATGAAAGCAAAAAGGCCCAAAGCCCTGATCCTTCTCTCCTTGTCTTCGCAGCGGAGCCCAGGGGGAATATGCTGGGCTGGCCACTATCCGAGCTTACCTAGAAGGGAAAGGAGAGGGACATAGAACGGTGAGTATGGACAGGTGGTGCTTGCTCACCACCGGGTGGCAGTGGGTCTACCTCCCGGGGTCCCTTTCGTTCTGGGGCACGCTCCCTCCAAGACTTCTTGGAAGCAGCTGCAGGAACATATAATCAGGAAACAAATTTCTGTGGGTTGGCCATTATGATTCTTGCCTCCAAACACTTCACTGGACCTTTTTGAGGGGAAACATGCAGAGATAAAAGGCTTTTGCTCAACCCTGCCTGCAAAAGTCAGCCAGTTGGCTGTGAAACCGCTCCCCTGAGGGAGTGGAGGGAGTAAGGGCCAGAGTGTTGCCATTCCAGGCCTTCTCTCGCTGGCTCAGCCCTGGCCCCGGGCCTGGACAGAGGGCAAAGACTGCGCGTCAATTCTTCTGTAACTCCTACTGTGCCAGAGCACAGTTCTGGTCATACGTATGCTCAAAAAATATTTATTGAGTCAATAAATGCTCTAATAAATGACTGTCAGCTCTAAGCACCAAATAAGACATGGAACAGAGTTCCTGGTTCTGCTTTAACATTTGCTTTTATGTATGAGAGTCTAGTCTCCAGGGTCCAAACCATTCTTGGGCGTCCTCGTAGGTTCCAGCAGGTAGTACTGGGCTCAACAGAGCCCCCTGATCTCCAGAAGCAGTGCTTTTAGCAGTTGATCTGATACAGGCTTTGCGTTGTGGGTGAAGGAGGTCTGTGTTCTGGGGCCTTCATTCTGGTGATGACCAATAATACTAAGCTAGAACTTCCACCGAGTTCAGAGGTGGGATTTGGAGAAGGAGCAGTGGTTAGGAGTCAAGAGCAGGACAAAACTGCCTGCCCATCCCAGGAGAGAGAGAGAGAATGGTGCTCGGGTGGCTCTGGCTGCCTAAATAAGTGGGATATGATATGATAGGTGGTGGCCCGATTGTAGTCCATTTCTGGTTTTATTAAAACTGGGATTGTTTATGGCTAGTTGCCTGGATTTTGCAATGAGAGAATCTAAAAACTGTTTCACTTCCCTTTCAAAAAGTGTTGGGGGTGGGGGTGGAAATAAGAACATTTTCTCTCTTGTTCCCTTGCTTATTTATTCTGATTCCACAGGTGTGTTTTCACAGACATTTGACCTGGTTGGGGAATTTATTTTCAAAGATCTTTGAAAACCAAGACATTCTCTAATTGAACAAGTTATTGAATACTGGCTACATGCAAGGCACTGTGTGCACCAGTCCAGAGACACAGTCCCCTCACATTCCAACCTGTTTTTTTTTTACTTGCATTTTCTTGTGGTTTTGAATTCTTCAGCTTCCTAAGGAAGGGTTAGGTTAGAAGTATATAATTGTTTCTGGACCACAGAGTCTCAGCACTGTCGTAGAGTCAGAAAGGAAATGTCGAGGCTCCAGTTGTCCAGTGAAAGGATAATAACAGATGACTGATGTTAAAAGTTCCCTCTTCTGTTTTTCCTCCTTGGCCTCCATGTACGGAGGTAGCCCCTGAAGCTCCGCACCAGTTGTTATGCTCTTTAACCACGGGATGCCTGGGGATTCTGGGGAAGGATCTGCTCATCCTGTGCGGCCAGCTCCACGATGCTCCCCTCCCAGACCCCGCTCTGCCCCTGCTTTATGGTATTTGTAGGATGCTGGCAAAGAGGTAATGACAAAGGGCCAGTAAAATCCAGGTTCCATCACTCTGTGATGCTTCTCACCCCTGATCGATTCCCAGTTCTCCAGCCTGACACCCAGAAGTATCTGAGACTGTTCATGAGTTGGGGGCCAGGCTGGAAAGGTCTGGAAAGGCCAAAGAAAAAGACTGAGAGACCTTTTGACGGGGCCCGAAGAGAGTTCTTCTGTGACCCACAGATTCTTTTCAACTCCTTTTCCCTCTCTTTGTGTTTTCCAGTCCTCCCTTCTCTCTCTGTTTCCTTGCTTGTGGTGTTTCTTCTGGCCCCATTGTCCGCAGTGCTATCACCGACTGCGTGAGGACTCTTCCATTCTGAAGGATGGAGAGGGACCCGCCCCACCTTTCAGGAAGAGGAGGAAGAGGCAGGGAAGGCTGCCCAGTCACTGAGATTGTAGAAATACAGAACACACACCTTTGGAAATGCTGGCATCCTTTTGAGATTAAAGATTTTAATTAAAGCCAACTTTTTTAGTTAGATGAAAAGAAAATGACGTATTTACATCAGAGAAGGCTGAGACAGCTGCTCCTGCACAATAGACTCGAATGGAATACAGTAAGATAAGAAATGTGAGGAAATCATGTGCTATGGAGCCATCCAGGCTCCTGACATTTCTCTTGTTTTAAGCAGTTTTTGGAAGTTGTTTTCACTTTGCTTTTCAGTTAAACTTCAGGGGTTCCTAAAATACAATGGCCAAGTTCTTGATTTATCAGTTTAATTTGGGAGAACACAAATTTGTTTAATAAATTCTTATGTTGCAAGCACTATGTGCGTGGCACTGTCCTAAACACTTTGTAATGACTCAGTTTGCTAGTCAGGTTTGCTAATCAAAGACTGAGTTTCCTATACAAAGGAGAAACATTGACAAAAAAACCAAACAAACCCCAAAACAAAACAAACACACACCCACCAAAAAACACCTCCCCAAAACTTGTATGATATTTTTCTCTTCCTAAGTGCTTGAGGCAAAGTAATGGCTTTTGGTTCGATTTTTACCGTCAGTGAGAAATTGAATTCTCTGCAACGGAGCGTTGCCCTGAATCCTTCAAGGATGAGCTTTGTTGGGTCTACACCAGACACATTGGGAACTTAGAAAAACACAGCATCTCTAAACGGGCATAAATGTACCAAAGTGGATTCGTTTTGGATAAGCTAAAACATCAAATTTGGGTCCTCTTGTTTCATGTGCCTCATAACACCGCAATTCTAAATGTGAAAAAATTAACATTAAAAAAGAATTAGTTTCCTAAACCTATATAGAAAACTAGAAATGTCTAACAACAACATAGAAAAGAATCATTGACAAAACCACTGAGGCTTTTCCTTCTAGGACTCCTTGTGTCAGAATATGCATTAGTTTTCAGTGGCTACTGTAACAAATTACTACAAAGTTAGTAGCTTAAAATAACACAGATTTATTTTCTTACAGTTAATGGAGGCCAGAAGTCTGAACGGGGTTTCGCTTGGCTAAAGCTGAGGTATTGGCAGGGCTGGTTCCTTCTGAAGGAACCAGGAGAGAATCTGTTTCTTTGCCTTCCCGCCCCAGTTCAGGAGGGGCCTGCACTCCTTGGCCCCTGCCCCCTTCCCTCCATCACGCCAACCTCTGCTAAGTTGTCACATCTCCTACTTCCTTTATCGTCCTATCTCTCCTGCCTCCCTCTGATGAGAACACTTGTGAATGCATTTGAAGCCCAATTTATAATCCAGATTTCAAGATCCCATATTAAGATCCTTAATCTCTCATCTCAAGATCCCTAACTTAGTCATAGCCGCAAAGTCCCATTTGCCCCATGTGAGCTAACATTCATGGGTGCTGGCGATTCGGGTGTGGGCATCTTTGGAGCCCATTATTCAATGTACCACAGGACAGCTGATGCTTTTAGCTTGAATGTTTTTGTTTCAGCAGAACTTCCCTCATATGAATTCTTAACTTAGGCCTTTAACAAATATTTTATATTCACTTTTAACATTCGCCTTTCGCCTTTCTGTTCCTTGATAAATGTCCTGTCCCTAAGGATCCTTTCATCCAAAGATCCTTTGGTAGAATAAAAATACTTTGTGAGAAAGGAGAAGTGACTCTAGCTTTGGTCCTGAGAAATCAAAGAGAATTCAATACGAACAGGAAGCATTTAAATAAGAAAAAGGATTTGAGGACAACACAGCATAACCAGCATGAAACCAGTAGACATTTGAAAGAGGCACAAACTTTCTGTCAGCAGAAGAGTGACAAAGTAATTTCACGTGTGCCTCTGGCTACAATTCCCTTTTTGTACACATGTATTTTTACTAAGTAGACGACTTTGCTGTGTTTGAGGAACAGTTGCAAGCTAAGTTTTCCTTTTGTACGCCCATTTATAATGTGCATGCATTTCTTTTCAAGGGGTTGCAATATTGGTGCTGGGATAAAACAAAACAAAACAGGAGGGTTTTTTTAGGGTGCTTTTTACTTCTTTTTTTGTTGTTTTCCTTTAGAAAAAGTCCGTAATGCATTTTCCTGTAGTGGGACATTGGCAGATGTACCAGAGCATGTGTTTTGGCCTGTGTTCATGTGATTTGGGGAAGTAAATAAAAATGATTTAAATCTGGGAATTCTAGCATTGCACCCCTAACCCCCTTTCCATAAGAATTCAATACACTTTTAAGCTCTAGCTCTTGAGACACTTTTTCTTGATCTTTTCAACTTGAAGTGACCCCTTCCCTCATTCCAAGTTCCTCCAGCACCTGTGGGCTTCAGACTGATTTATACGTGTGGCAGTGTTGTCAGTGAGCAAGTCACGTGAGCTCGGGGCATGGGTGAACCAGATTTTGTGCTTAGTTTATGATTCTCATGGAAACTAACAATTCGTTGCACAGAATGAGCAGCCCATAAATGATGACATAATTGGTGTGCTGACACTGGGAGGCCTTGGAATTCTGCTACCATTATCACGTCTCCTTGTTCTCAGCAGCGCCAAGCAGAGCACCGATGCTGTGATGTGGGCATCTGAGTCCTAGAGTTGAGCTTGCAGTCTTTTGTTCTTGTAAAGTGGTTTGTGCATATTATAACTGAGACTAAGTTAGAATAAGCCCAGATCAATTTTGGTGTGCTGTGATGAGAGAGGAGAGTACTTAGGAAACATTTTTGGGGGATCCAAATGGAAACTCCTCTTATGGACATTGTTTTACAACACAGTAACAATGAAATTATAGCAGATTTTAAAGCACTAGTGGTCAGTTTAAATAAAAGATGTGGTGCCTATTTAGTTTGTGCTCCAAGCATGTTGTAGGACTTTACTGTCATTATGAATAGCCTTGTGATTATTATTTCTCCTTCTTTCCTTTCATTCCATTCCTAAGCTTTGCCTCATTCCGAAATCAGCTCATGGGACCAATCCTGCAAGTGCCTACATGGCAGGCATGAAGATTCAGCCTGTGGAGGTGGATAAATACGGAAATATTGACACAGCTCACCTTAAGGCCATGGTACCGGTCTTCCATTTAACAGATGGGGGATGTCTGGGTTGGGAAGAGGTGGTGGGGATCAGGGACTGGATGGTTTATATCAACATTATCTTTTGTTGCATTATAATGAAAAGGCTGCAATTCCTCCTGAGTGAGTCTGGGAGAAATGACATAAAATCAGAAAACCTAACTGTTCCTGTAAGAAAAATAAAAAGCAACAGTCACATTTTGACCCAGAATAAAGCTGACCATAGTCTAGTTTACCACTTCCTTCATCCGCAGGGAGAAGGTTCTTTAAATTGAAATTCCATCCTCTAATTTATGCATGGGTAAGAAACTGAATGAATTATTCATGGTGGTGGTAGTAGTAAGGGTATTCCTTGCAGGACCTGCCTATTCCTGCCCAACCCACCCCTCCTTCCTCCATAAATAATCAGACTGGCAGTCACAGTTTTTCTCAATCTTTGTGTTGGGAAATAAAACTTAAGTGTAGATTTTGCAAATATCTGTGGCCATCCCAGCCATAACCTGATGAATTTCCGGAGGCATTCCACCCTCCTTCCTGAAACACCAACCCCCACTCCCAACCTCCCAACCTCCAGGAAGAGGTTGCCTAGCAACCGTATCTGCTTTCCACTGGTGGACTGGAGGCTGCATCTTAAGAGAGAAGGAAATCAGTTGAATAGCAATGTGATTTTGTCAGGGTTATTAGGCATGGAGTCTGGGAACTTCAAGTAACTGATTTCAAAGGGAAACCGAAAATACGCAACACTGTGCTCATCTCTCTCATCCGCCTCCCCTCTCCCATCACTTCACAAAGTTTTTTTTTTTTTTAAATCATGTTTATTCTATTCCAGTTGCCTCAACTCACAAAGTTTTTACTGACAAATATTCTGGGCCAGTAGTTGTAACTATTAAGTCTCTCCAATATAAGTTATGACCTTAAAACATTTAAAAAAAATTTTTTTCACAAGCCCTCTCTGATTTGCTGGCCAGAAAAATGAATGTCTTTATATGCTTGTTTTTATATATGCTTGCCTTCTGTCAAAAAGTAAAATGAGGGAAATTATATGTATATAATAAAATACATATGAAGATATATATAGGTATACATAAAACATATATAGGTGTATATATAAATATTTTATTTTAATCAGAGCAGGAACAGTCCTTGTTGGAATTCTAACTTCAGCAGAACAGGAGGGAAAGGGAATAAGGGTGGATATGGCAAGATGAGCAGGGGGGATTAGCTGTGAGAATAGACACGCCTGGAATCAAAAAGATCTGAAATAATTCCTGAGATGACTTGAATCAAAGGAAAACCACTTAGGAGAGTTGAGCCCAAAATATCTGAAACACCCTAACAGTCTTTTTGGTCTAGATCGGAGAGATCTGGTCTGCAGGGATCTAGTTATTTCTTTGGAATGCCTAATGAAGGGAGCAATGGCTGTGGATCTTTCATTGTTGTTATACCCTGAGACAGTTTCAGAAGTGAAAAGACTAAGACTTCATCTTTCTTAATCCTTTAAAATAAAAAGCAAGGGTTTGACCCAGAAAGAACGTCTCCTTCTTTGTGTCCATGTGCCCTTTTCTATCCCACAGGTGGATAAACACAAGGAGCACCTGGCAGCGATCATGATTACATACCCATCCACAAATGGGGTGTTTGAAGAGAACATCAGCGATGTGTGTGATCTGATTCACCAACATGGGGGCCAGGTCTACCTAGACGGGGCAAATATGAACGCTCAGGTGGGCAACATGAGATGGGCTCTCTGAGAAAACTGTTAAGTGAAAAAAATGTTTTTTCTCTCACTTGTTGACAGTTGCCTTAAAGCATGACACTGAATTCAGAATTGAGGCTAACTTTATTGCCAATTTCAAAGAAAGTAGCCCATTTTCACTGAGTTTACAGATCCTAAACAAGGTGATGGGGGATTCTGGGGGGAGGCAAGGAGGTTAAAAGGAAACAGGGAATGAACTGAATGCCCTTAGCTTGTCAGGGGTGTGATCCCTCTGCGTGTGTATCGGCAAGAAGTTCGCCTGGCTGCCTTCCTGAGGGAATTCAGAGCCCATTTCTGGCCACAGGTGAATGTTGATCTGCCATTAACCTGGCTTCAGCTTCATCAGTATGAAACAGCTGAACAGTCCTGTCCTGAAGGGCAGATTCTGATTATGGGGGGAAGGGGGTGCTGTGGTGGGTGGTCTGTGTCATGTGCGCCTCTGAGTGAATGTTACAGGGAGCCATTGGAGCAGAGGCGTGTTATTATCTCTTTGAGACTCTTCTTAATTTATTTCTCATTTTTTGTTTGTTTTACTATTTCCGACTCTACCTTTTTTTTCCCTTTCTTTTTTTTTTTTTTTTTTTTTTTTTTTTGCTTCTTTCTGATTCGCTGTGTAAGTGTGGTCCAGGGACTGTTTATAGCGTCGATAGCATAAATACATTCTTTATCTTTGACTATATTCAAAATCAGCCCTAATGCCAAAGTGCCTAGGACATCTGTTGAATGTTGTCCTTGGCATCAGGGTGGCCTCAGGAAAACTGTCAGCTTCCCTTTCCCTGGGCTCCGCATCCTCATGGGAAGCCCTCAGTCCCGTTCTAACAGGGCTCCTGAAACCAGCCGTTTAGGGGGAGATAGAACTGCCCCGGGCGGGGCCGGGGATGGGGGGGCGTGGTGGCCTGTTTCAAACTCTCCATTCTTGTGCTGAGGCACTTTCTTTCCTCGCTCTCGGGGTGGGTAATTAGGAATTGACTATATATTCAAATCTGTATTTTAGAATCTAAATTAGGTTAAATGGTCAGTTGCTGTTTCCACAGAAACCACAAGCCACGCCGCCTATGGAATGCCAGGCTTTGCCTGCAGAACTTGGCCAGTATTGAGGATATGTCTGTGAATAGCTCTGCCGGCCTTTCCTCTGGGGGAGGGGCGCGGCAAACAGCATGGCTGCCTCTCCACAGCACCCTTTCAAGTTCTTGACTTTTGCTTTTGGCTCTTTCCTTTTGGGGTAGGTGGGAATCTGCCGTCCTGGAGACTTTGGGTCTGATGTCTCACACCTAAATCTTCACAAGACCTTCTGCATTCCCCACGGAGGTGGCGGCCCTGGCATGGGGCCCATCGGAGTGTGAGTTCTGGGCCGCTGCTTTCAGCTTGGCTTTGGAGGCTGAGAATGAGAGGAGGGCCAAACTCGCTGTTATTCCCACTGAGGTCTTCAAGTGTTGAGGTCACCTTCCTAAGCGGTGTGCCTATAGGGACTGGGGAGGAGCAGTGAAAGGGATGTTTTTAGGGTATGTCCAAAGAGGACCAAAATTAAATCTTATTAACTGCAGTGTTTGGCCCCAGTAAGCTCCCGTTCATTCTCAGAGCGGACACATTTATTAACAGTAATGAAGAGGGAGCTTTACTAGTGTCATAGATCAGAACTGGCATATTAGCAGCTGGAAGTGCTTTTCAGACTTAGGCTTCCAAACAGCTTTTTTTTCTTTCTCTTTAAAATTAGCTGATGGTTACACTGCACGTGAATTATCTAACTTCGACAACAACAACAACAGAACTCAGTAAAAAAAAGTGGCTGCCAGGAGCTGTGGGGCAGGGTAGGTTGAGGGGTAGAGAGAGGTTGGTTAGAAGGTACAAACTTTCAGCTGTAAGAGGAGTCAGGTCTGAGGACCCAATGTATAATATGGTGACTGCAGTGTGATAACACTGTATTGCATTGGCCAAAAAGCTCGTTTAGTTTTTTCCATAAAATAACAAACACATTTTTCATTTTCACCAATAACTTTATTGATTTGGATATTTAGAATATGTTGGCTATCTCTCACTATTGGCTTCTAGTGGGTAGAGGCCAGGGGAGCTGCTAAATATCTCTCAGTGCATAAGGCAGCCCCACAGCAAAGAATTATTTGACCAGAATGTCAATAGTACCAAGAAACTTCACAAACCACTTTTGACACATTCCATCAGTTACAGCACCTTCTCCATACACTGTGTAAACCTTTGTTTCTTTCAGTTGTATTTTTTAACTTTCTCAAAACAATAAAGCATAATATGCCAAAAATGTTGCATATCTTCTTCCATCTTCAATATTAAAATGGCTGCACAAAAATTCACCAACTTGGTAAATTTTTTTAATGCAGATTTTATTTATTTTTTAAGTATTTTATTTATTTATTTTTTTAGACAAAGGGGAAGGGAGTGAGAGAGTGGGAGAGAAACATCAATATGTGGTTGCCTCCCACATGCCCCCTACGGGGGACCTGGCCTGCAACCCAGGCATGTGCCCTGGATGGGAATCAAACCAGTGACCCTTTGGTTCACAGGCGAGGACTCAATCCACAGAGCTACACCAGCCAGGGTGATAATTTTTTTTTTAAATGCACACTGATATGACAGCTGTCACAATACAATCTAACAAAATTGTTTCAAATGTTTGTTAGTTAAAGACAACTAAGCACAACCAGAGCTATTATACAGAAAAAACTAAAAACTTTTTGGCTAACCCAATATTATTATATAATTGAAATTTGCTAAGAGAGTGAAACTTAAATGTTCTTATTCCCCTTTCCCCCAAATTAATAGGATATGAGGTGTTAAACACTTTGTAGCCTCAATTCTTATTAGATCTGAGATAAGTAAGAAGGAAACAAAACTTATTACTGGAAATAATTGGATGAAGTCAGAATAAGACCAAAGGAATACACTGTAGCTCTTATGTCTTTTTACACTGTGAAATTGAATCATCTTATGAAAATGAGGCTGAGTAGCCATATCCTGAGCTTCAGTCTTCAAAAAATGTGCCAAAGGGGCCAGTCTCCAGGGTTGCTGGGATCCTGGCCCCCTTTTCTCCGCTTTCCTTTTTGATGATTTTTATTTACTGTAAGTGGAAGAGCCCCAGTACCTCAGCTCCGGGGAAGTGGGGTGAATAATGTTCACATGCAGGCCTCTGCTGTGCAGCCGCATGGGCTTCTTCTCAGCAGCACTCGTCTGAATCCCTTAGATGCCTCGGGAAACTGTGGGGTGTCGGGTGTGGGGCTGGAAGTCCCCACATCCTGGGGAGCGCGTGGCTCTGCAGGCTGCCTCATGGCTGCCTGCCTCTGTTAAATCCTCTGCCACAGTTCTTGGGTGAGCCACACTTTCAGTGAAGGAGGAAGGAAGGAGCACTTCCTGAACAGCTGCCTGTTCGTTGATGTCAGCTCCTTCCACTGGCAGAGTTCCTCTGTTAGGAACAGAGCTTCCTGAGAGGGCCCAACACTTACCTGTTCAGTTGGACTGGGTCTTTTTTCATCTTCTGAATTTGTGTTTAAAAACTACAGGAAGAAGCATCTTGCCCCTTTTCTTCCTGATCATCCTATCATTTCGGTAAAGGCAGATGAGGATGCCCGGCCCGTGGGTACTGTCAGCGCAGCCCCGTGGGGTTCCAGTTCTATCTTGCCCATCTCATGGGCTTATATTAAGGTGAGACCTGTGGGTGTGTGTTAGGTGGCGGGGTGGGGGTGGGGGTTGTGAATGTGTTGGTGGGGAACTGAGATCACAGACTTCCTTCTTAACTTAAAAATGTAAAAAGTCACCCTGGCTGGTGTGGCTCAGTGCATTGAGTGCCAGCTTGTGAACCAAAGGGTCATTGGTTGGATTCCCAGTTCGGGCACAGGCCTCGGTTGCGGGCCAGGAACGCAGTAGGGGCGTGCGAGAGGCAACCACACATTGATGATTCTCCCCCTTTCTTTCTCCCTCCATTCTCCTTTCTCTAAAAATAAATAAAATCTTTAAAAAAAAAAAGTAAAAAGTCCATGATCTGAGATGTGGTTAGTGAAGACTGCTGATGATTTCGGATGGATGAAACCTTCCTACAGAGTTCAGCTGAAATTCATTTTATCTTGTCCTCATTATGCTATTTCCTTTGGGTTCTCATAGTGGGTTTAACGTCAGAGAAGTTAACACACCAGACATATTTTTCCAGACAGAGTTAAGTTCTATGAGTCATGTGGATGTTCTGGCCACGTCATTTGGTTTCCTGTAGGATTTGTACCTCCTCTTGCAAGTGAAAAAACAGCGTGCATACTAATTATTACACTTGGTTGAGATCCTGGGATAAATTTTAGAAATCCGTCTCTTCTCGCTTTGTATTTCTTGGAAGCATGGAGGATAAGATGAGACGTAGCAGAAATTCATTTATGTGGTGGTTTCCCAAAACCCTTTGCCTTTACAGCCTGTGGAACTGTACTCTCAGGGGTAATTAGACTGTCAGGGAACAGGCTTCCTTCCTATGTGTTTCTCTAAAAAACACGAGGGCCAGAGTTTACACAGCTCTTGTTCGCGCTGGCCCGCCTGTCTGCTGGGCTGACAAGGCTGTGCATTGGATAGGAACACTTGCTTGGCCGCTGATGAGAGCAGCCTTCCCACACTGGCTTCCCTCCTTAAAGGAAGGGTGGCTTCTGATGAAACAAAACCCCAAACCCAGCTATGCAAATCATGCCGGATGACTCTCTGGGGCTGCCTGTTATTCTTAAGCAGTGTGGCATTTATGATACTTAGAGAAAGCTTTCCAGGAAGCTGGAACAACAATTCTGTACTTCAGAGGCTAAAACCTGCTTTCTAAAATGATCCTCAAGTTGTTTTGCAAATACCTACAACCAAAACAGTCACAGTAAAGGCCTGCTCCTTTGCAAACAATATAATTCCCAGTTTCCTTTTGGTGCCAAGGTCCTGTAAACCTGGGTTATTTGTTACGGACCTATTTGGGTTGGAGATGATTTCCCACATATTGAAAACAAATGCCCCAGGCTGATTTGGCCATAGGCCAGGAACACCAGACAGAGCCTCAGTTTAAAAGTGAAGTATTGTAAATGAAATAGGGTTTCAGACACCCCTTTGCCGTTGGGCCCTTTCTTATTTTCAGGCTGTTGTTACATATCACCCGGAGAACTATCTTTCCTCACCAAGCTTCAGTCCATCTTGGATACTCCCTACAAGACTGCTCTCTCCCCCAAGGGCCCAGATCCACTCCTTGTTTCCCTTTGCCGTTGCCACTGGGTCTCACTAGCCTATGTGGAATCCTTAGGGGATTCTCCCAAAATTCACATGCCTAGGCTGCAGAGAGAATCAAATTCAGCATATGTGGGGTAGAGCTTGGGCCATCAGGCTGCTCTAACTCTGATGCACAACTCGAGAGCCAGTGGCTGGCAGAACCAAGGCCAAGTCCTTCCTAGCGAAGGTTTGAGGCTTGCAAGAGGTGGTCACAATTCACCATGCTCTACAGTAACTCCCAGACTGCAGCCACGTGCCTTCCCTTCTACACCTTGCTTTTTTGCCATTTTTCTCACCTGGAGTAACTCCACTTTCTCATCTATCCAAATTCTACCCATTTTTAAGTTTCCACTCAAGTTCTAACTCTTATTCTAGGAACCTTTCTTTGACCAACCTGGCAAAATGTATTCTCTCCTTACTTTGGACTTCAGTGTGCCTGATATTTTATCTGATGCTTTCTCATGTGCTTTACATTAGTTTTGTATTTAATACGTATCAAGCTTCCATCGTACATGATGTATTCAGGGGAGAAAGTAGGCAATAAAAATTGTGCAGTCTTGACTTTAAGCTTTTACTGGTGATGATGTTCACCCCGTATAATCACAGAGACTTCCGAATCACCAGAAAAGGGTACGACTGAACCAAGCACTTGTTCAATGGCCTTGACTGTTGACAGTTGGAAGACAAACCATACAAAATTGATTCAGTGGGGATTTTGGCCAAGATCCCATGAGATTCTTGGTAATTATCAAGACATCTCAAATTCACAGTAAACAAACAAAAACTCCCCTAAATGACTTTAACCTAAAACTAATTCTTTTTCCTTTTCAGATGAGCACGATAGTCAGCAGTCAATTTTGCCCTGCTTTAGGCTTTGTTATTATAATAAGAAATGTGAGATTACTGTTCAAAGAAGAAAACCAAAAATTATTTTAGGCTTAGGGAGGACTGACAGATGTTTTTGTTAGTATTTCCCATTCATCTGCAACTTACAGAGTGGTGGTGGGCTGACTTCCTCTGTGGGGGATTTCTCAGGGGTGTCTTTGTTTAGTGCCCACTGGGTTTACCTGTTCCATGGTTGATGGCTCTTTTCCCCTTTGTTGCAGATGATGGGAGGCAAAGGCCTAAAACAAGCTACGGAAATTGCTATTTTAAATGCCAACTACATGGCCAAGCGATTAGAAAAATACTACAGAGTTCTTTTCCGTGGTGCAAGAGGCAAGTATTAACTTTAGTCTACTGTCACTTTGTTTTTTCCTTGGTCAAACCAAGTTTGAACTAGTAGATGTGGTTTTCTGAAGTGGGTGGAAGACATATGTTTCTTAGTGTATACAATAGAAAAGTGTAGAGTTACTAGAGATTACTTCAATTGAGTGAACAGTTCAGTGGTATCAGCATCAGCAAGGCTCTGTGATGAAGTTAGTCTACACGGCCCAGGCCAATGTTAGTGAGAGGTATGCACATAAATGCCACAAGCTCCTTACCTCACAAAGTGATATGGGCATGCCCCCAAAGAGTGGAGAAATTCAGATGGGGCAGAGGCAGGATGGAGTAGCAGAGACAGCTTCTGGGAGGAGCCACTTGAGATGAGTCTGAAAGGAAGTGTAGCAGAGTCCAAGTAAACAGAGACCCAGGAGGAAGCCAGGGACACAGGAGTGGTCTGCGTGTGGGAGTGCTGGGTGGGCGGAAGGGTGGGACAGGAGGAGAGGGAGCAGATGAAGATCGGGTTGGAGATGTGTCATGGGGCCTTGAAGGTCTTGGATGCTCCAGACTTTACCTCTGAGCCAGAAAGGTTTTTGAAGAGAGGAATGAGAAGATTAAGAGAATGTGGACATTGTTAAGGTAGTGGCATGGGATGAACATGCTATTAGAAGTAGAATCATCCATGGCTGGTGTGGCTAGGAGGTTAGAGCATCATCCTGTAACCACAAGGTTGTGGGTTCAATTCCCAGCCAAGGCGTATACCTGGGTTGCGGGTTCACCCCCAATCCATGTGCTGGCGTGCACGATCCTCAGTCCTGGTGCGGATCCCCAGTCTGGGTGCATAGGAAGGCAACCAATAGATGCTTCTCTTGCATTGATGTTTCTTTCTCTCCATTCCCCTCTCTCCCTCTAAAAAAGCAAATGAAAATGTCTTCTGGTGAAGATTAAAAAAAAAAAATCAGTGAGAGTTAGTAATGAGTTGAGAGTAAAAAGAAATTTTAGGTAAACCTCTAAGTCTCTTAGGCTTGTGAGAGAGGGAATAATAGATGGAGGAACAAAGTCACCCCAGAGGTGACGGGAGGGGGTGGTGCCAGGTAGACACAGTGCAGTGGCTGTGGGCTCAGAACCCAAGAGCAGAAACAGAGGGGATTTGGAGCAGAGAGGCAGCGGTCAATGAGCAGTGAGCCCAGCCCTTGGCCATAGGAATGAGGCCCCTCTTTGGCTTTGGGTTTCTCTGGCCCAGGAGGAAAGTACATTGACATGTATGATTTTTTTAATTTAAAGTCTGGTCTTTCCTTAAAAATATGTACCCAACGGGATGGTTCGAGACCTCAAGAATAGAAAAGAATTAAATAACCAGAAGACCTGTGTAGGAAAGCTCCCCAGAGAGGAGGAAAGAAAGTTGTGGGCAGCATGCCTCTAAGCAGTGCAATGAAATGCTTCTGAAGTGGATATTAAAGAAGCTACTAGAGCTACTAACTAATTCAAATACAGCTCTTGTGCTGAGAATTGCATCCTCCCCGTGTATTGATTTTCAGGGATAGCTCCAGTATTTGTTTTGTCTGGTTACATAATGATATATAGACACTCAACAGGAAAAAGTTGGCAGATAAAAAAGTATGGGGAAGAAAATGTAAATGATCCATGGTTCTATCCAGCAGATATAACTGCTATTAATATGTTGCTGTATTTCTTCTCACCTCAGTTTTCGACAGTCGAGATCATATTATAAACACAGTTTGTATCCTGTTTTTTAACTTTATCTTATATTGTCAGCATTTCCCCGTGCCATGAAATGCTCTTTGAGAGTGGCTCTTTGAGTGTGCCGTGATTTAAGCAATTCTATAGGCTTTTCCCCTCAGTTTGCATTTCTAACTATGCTGCAATGAATGAATGTCCTTTACTTAGATTTTTAAATAACATCTCTGGTTGTTTCCTTAGGTTAGAGTCGTAGAGGAGAAATTATTGTGTCAGAGGATATGAATTCTATGAATTCATTTAAGCTCTTGATACATGTGGCCGGGTTGTCCCCCGCAGAGACTTCATACCAATTCATTTCCCGTTGTTAGCAGATGAGAGTGACCATCACACCAGGGCCTAGTGAGCACGAAAACACAACACTAACCGAAACCAAAATGGCTTTGCCAATTTGATGAGTCAAAAATAATCTTTTTGCTTTAATTCAGACAAGATTTATGGGGTTCTTTCCTATTTTTAAAATTTTTTATATTGAAAATTTCTTTATGATTAACTGTATTTGACAACTTCACTGAGAGAGAATTCATATAACACACAAACCCCCCGCGTAAAATGCACAGTTCAGTGATTTTTAGTAGGAGCCAGGGTTGTGTGATGAGCGGTTCACTTCTCCAAAGCAGCACTGAGTGTGACCTGGCCTGTGAGGGGGCGGGCGGCTCCCGGGCGAGGAAAGTGAGCTGGTGTTTCTCGGGTGCCCCCCACGTGCTTAGCATTTAAGTGACTGCTTTCAGCAGAGATGGTCCCAGTCCAAAGGGATTTGCACAAAAAAGACAGATAAAATTTCCATTTGTTTAGACATTTTACCCCAGGATTAAATAATGAATCCTGTTTTTCATCCCAAGCAGAAGATTGGTGATCACAGACCTTATTACCCAACCCCAAAGTTCATGAAACTAAAAATTGTCTCATGTTTGACCTGGTAAACACACTCACACAATTTGAGTCTTTGTATTTTAGAGCCTAGAAAAGAATTATCACTGTACCTCCCAAGGGCCCAAAATGGAAATGTTTTGAAACACATTGTATTCCAAAATGTCTAAAGGCAATATTCTAAGTCCATTATTCATCTTAATTCTATTTACTAGCTCTAAGTAAGACTTAAGAATTACCGATAACTATGAGGCAATAATTTTAATGAACTCCAGGCCTGTCTTTATGAACCAGTTCTTGGAGAGATATAAAAATATGAGCTAAACAGTTGAGGCTTATGGTTTTGCAAAGCAAAGAAGCGACAGGCAAGAATTGGGATGAGGAGCAGCAGTCGTATTTATTCTGCTAAGCTGTGGAAAGAAAGGAATTACCTCAGGTAAAATGATACCTTTTCAAAGGATGAGCTTAAAAAATTTTGCCCTGGCTGGGTAGCCCAGGTGGTTACAGCGTCATCCTGATACAACCAAGGTTGTGGGTTTGATCACCGTTAGGTCACATGTAAGAATCAACCAATGAATGCATAAATAAGTAGAACAACAAACTGATGTTTTTCTCTCACCTTTCCTCTCTCTTTGTCTCTAAAATCATTAAATTTAAAAAAAAATGTAAAAATTCACGTGTCTATCTACTCTTGTGGAGGCTAAGCTCACTTTTCGAGCTAATTGGAGTTCCTGTTCATGGGTTAGACAACTTTGTTCATATCCCAGTGTTTTATTTATGTTTTAAATTCTTAAATGCCTATTCTGTTTTGACCTTGGACAAACCTAACTCTGCTTGGAAATTCTTGTCCCTGAAGAGGCTTTCCAGTGACCTTCAGTGGGTGGACATGGGCCTCAGGAGCTGGGCCCTCACATTCCAGGCTAGGAAGAGACCCCTCCTGAGGCCAGGGTCCCTGCCTAACCCACCTCAGTCCCAGGGAAGCAGTCAGGGGTTTTGATTCTGCTAGTTGTAGTCCCTGGGCTGCAACCCAAAAGCTTGACTGAGCATTGATTCCCCACCGAAGCTATATAAAGTAATCAGCTAGTGAGGCCATGTATTTCTAGGCAGTCACTCTGAGGCTTAGGGATAAGTCTGCTCTCAAGGTAGGTTTTGAGAAGTCTTCTTTCTCTGGAGCACATTCTGTAACTTCAGAAGATAATAATAAACTTCTGGGGGGTTGGGAGCGAGGATGTCGCAATCCTAGAACAAAGCCATTTCCATTTTGCTTTTCCATCATCCCACCCCCTCCTCTCCTTGCTCTCTTGACTTGGTGTCTATTCACACTGTTAGTTAGAGTCCTATGGTTGGGCCCAGCGGAAACACCTACTCAGTGAAAATTAATACTTGCGCTGATCAGTTTATACAATTTCTACTTCAGATTGCCTTGACTCACCATATGCCATAAAAGGTTTGTATATCTTTTCTCCTTAGAAATTGCAAACAAAGATGAACATCTTGGGATTTGGCCTCCAAAGCCACTAAGTTTAAATTTCATCCCTTTCAGGCCTCAGAGAGAGAGAGAGAGAGAGAGAGAGAGAGAGAGAGATGCCGAAATTCCACTACAGTTTCTATTTGAATGCACTAGACTATGGATTTAGAAAATAACATCTGAACCTCATTTTGAAAGTGGAGCTCTTCCCAAACCACCGGCTGTGGTGGGGCCTCTGCAGATGAAGCCTTGGTATTAGCAGCTTTGGGCTGGGTTTGGCTTGATGGGGCCTTTCAGCTATTACTGGATCTCTGAAAGATTCTGCTCTCTGCCCACCTGCAAGAGCAAGTCCGCTCTGCTGTCATGGGTCCCTCCCCACCTCCCCTCCTGCTGCTGAGTGTCCTTCAGAACAGTGAGCTCCATTCGCCTTCTTTCTTAAGTCATTGTCACCATGCTGGGTCGGATGCCAGAAGCCCAAAGAAGGTCAAAGGTTGGGCTCCCAAAATGGAGTAGCATAGTAGGGCATTTAGGATCCTTGGAATTAATAGCTGATGAGGACTGTAATCTCCTGATTTTCCCCCAGGACATTCCAACTGGCACTCTTCCCCCCCCCCCCGAGTTTACCTACCTACAAAGACAACTTTCTACTTTTGAATCACACTCCTCACAATGTGTTTTATTGTTGACACTATTGCAGATACACTCCCATTTCCTTCCCTCCGTCCCCCTCCCCTCAGGCCTCGCCCTCCCCCCGCCTTTGCCACATGGTCTTCTGTGCCCCTGAGCTGATCTTTCCCAGTCCTCCCCCTGCTCCCCCTGCCCTCGAAGACCTGTCAGTCTGTTCCGAGTGTCCCTGCCTCTGGTTTTATTTCATGTGTCAGCTTATTTTGTTCATTAGATTCCTCATATTAGTGAGATCATATGGTATTTGTCTTTCTCTGCCTGGCTTATTTCACTCAGCATAATGTTCTCCAGGTCCATCCATGCTGTTGCAAAGGGTAAATGCACCACTGTGTAAGTGGACACCAGCTATTTCCAGATTGCGGCTATTGTAAATAATGCTGCTGTCAGCATAAGGGTGTATATATTCTTTCTGATTGGTGTTTTGGGATTCTTAGGATATATTTTTAGAAGTGGGATTGCTGGGTCAAAATGCTCCATTTTTAGTTTTTTTGAGGAAACTCCATACTGTTTTCCACAGTGGCTGCACCAATTGGCATTCCCACCAACAGTGTATTAGGGTTCCCTTTTCTCCACATCCTCGCCAGCACTTGCTGTTTGTTAATTTATTGATAGTAGACATTCTGGCAGGTGTGTGGTGATATGTCGTTGTGATTATAATTTGCATCTCTCTGATGATTAGTAACGCTGAGCATATTTTACCTGTCTGTTGGCCATCTGTGTGTCCGCTTTGGGGAAGTGTCTATTCAGGTCCTTTGTCCATTATTTAATTGGGTTGTTTGCCTTCCTGGTATTGAGTTGTAGAAGTTCAGATGTGTCATTGGTGAATATGTCCTCCCATACAGTGTGTTCCATTTTCATTTTGTTGATGGTTTGTTTTGCTACGTAGATTTTTAATTTGATGTTGTCCCATTAGTTTATTCCTTTGTTTCCCTAGCCCTAGGAGATATATTGGCTATGTAACACTCTTAACAATTTATTTTAAGTCTATTTTATTGATTATGCTATTACAGTTGTCCCATTTTATTCTTCCCTTTATTCCCCTCAGCCTTGCATCCCACTTCAACATTCCCCCCCACTTAGTTCATGTCCATGGGTCGTACATGTAAGTTCTTAGGCTTCTCCATTTCCTATACTGTTCTGAGCTTCTCCATCTATTTTGTTCCTACCAATTATGCTCCTTATTCCCTGTACCTTTTTCCCATTCTCTCCCCACTCCCTCCCTGCTGATAACCCTCCATGTGATCTCCATTTCTGTGATTCTTTTCCTGTTCTAGTTAGTTTGCTTTTGTTTTTGTTTTTAGATTCAGTTGTTGATAATTGTGAGTTTGTTGTCATTTTACTGTTCATAGTTTCTGATCTTCATCTTTTTCTTAGCTAAGTCCCTTTAACATTTCATATAATAACTGCTTGGTGATGATGAACTCCTTTAATTTGACCTTATCTGGGGAGCACTTTATCTGCCCTTCGATTCTAAATAATAGCTTCGCTGGATAGAGTCATCTTGGGTGTAGATTCTTGCATTTTCTGACTTTGAATACTTCTTGCCAGCTCTTTCTTGTCTGTAAGGTTTCTTTTGAGAAATCGGCTGGTAGTCTTATGGGAACTCCTTTGTAGGTAACTGTTTCCTTCTCTCTTGCTGCTTTTAAGATTCTCTCCTTATCTTTAATCTTGGGTATCTTAATCTGGGGTGTGTGCACCCTTGGGTCCAACTTCTTTGGGACTCTCTGAGCTTCCTGGATCTCCTGGAAGTCTATTTCCTTGGCCAGACTGGGGAAGTTCTCCTTCATTATTTTTCAAATAAGTTTTCAATTTCTTGCTCTTTTTCTTTCTCCTTCTGGCACCCCTGATTTGGATGTTGGATTGTTTAAAGATGTTCCAGAGGTTCCTAAGCCCCTCCTCGTGTTTTTGAATTCTTGTTTCTTCATTCTATTCTGGTCGAATGTTTATTTCTTCCTTTTGTTCCAAATCATTGATTTGAATCGTGGGTTTCCTTCCCTTCACTGTTGGTTCCCTGTATATTTTTCTTTATTTCACTTTTTGTAGGCTTCACCTTTTCCTCTATTTTGCATCCATACTCAACCATTTCTGTGAGCATCCTGATTACATATTTTGAACTCTGTGTCTAATGGGTTGGCTATCTCTTTGTCACTTAGTTCTTTTTTTGGAGTCTCGGTGCACCTGTTCCGTTGTAAGGGGCGGAGCCTCAGGTATTCTACAGGGTGGGGCAATGCACATTGCTGTGTTGGGGCACTGTACGTGGGAGAGGAGTCAGAAAGGGAATAATGCCACTTGCTTGGCTCCCAGCCAGCTTTCAGTCACTTCCCTCACTACTCACAAGTAAATTGGGCCCTTTTAGTGCTGATTTCCAAGTGGGTGGGTTTGTGTATATTCCTAGGACCTTGTGGGTCTCTCCAAAGGACTCTCCTGTGAGGCTGGTAGTTTCTCCCACTGCTGCAACCCCCACAGATTTCTACAGCCAGAGGTTTTTAGAGGCTTTATGTCCTGCACTGGAACCCTGGGTTGTGCTGTCTGTCTCATTCCCCAGTTGTTCCTTCTGGTTATCCACAGCCACATGTGGGACTGCCGGGTCCACCA
Organism: Pteronotus mesoamericanus; assembly: GCF_021234165.1. NCBI lineage: Eukaryota > Metazoa > Chordata > Mammalia > Chiroptera > Mormoopidae > Pteronotus > Pteronotus mesoamericanus. Next base: position 22,468,703 of record NW_026555245.1, on the reverse strand, counting down.
GCTGCTGTCTTGCCTGCCTGGCCCTCCAGCCGCTGCCTTGCTGTGAATTCCCTCTAACGCAGCTGTTTGTCTCTGCCCATTCTAACGGTCTGGATGAATGTTTCTTCTGTAACTCCTTGGTTGTCAGACTTCCATACAGTTCAATTTTCTAGAAATTCTCGTTGGTTTTTGTTTTTAATTTGTTGTTGTCCTTTTTTGGTTGTGTGAGGAAGCAAAGCATGTCTACCTATGCCTCCGTCTTGGCCGGAAGTCCACCCCTCACAAATTTAATCATCATTGTTAGAAAGTGTGTTTTAAAAACATGCAGTGACATGATAGTCAAAGTCTCAGGATCTCAAACTTTTATATTCAAACAAAACCAATCCATTCATGTGTATTCACTGCATAAAAAGCAGAGCAGTTCACAGACTATCTTCAGGGGCTGCTAAAGACTGGAGCTATTCTTCTCAGGCTTGAGGAGTCCTCTGCTCCAAGAACCTGTAAGCAGATTCATTGTTTGCTGAAAGTAGGGAAAGCAGCATAAGAAAGAGTACATTATTATCTCATGGGTAGAGACTTTCCTCAAAGGAAATTCATCAGTTGTGTGGGCCATGGAATTTGGGAAGCTCCCAGGAATGTTGTTCTTTTATGAAAATGCTGACTTCCTTGGTGATTTATTTTGGACAATGGATCATTGGTCAGTAGCTCACACTTTGGAGATGGCGGCCTGGGCATAGAGAGGCAATCAGTTTACAGGGATTTCTGGCCTCGACAACTTCTTGGCACTTTATTGTGTGCTCCTTGACAGCCCCTATTTCTAATTCTCAGTCTGGAACCAAAAATTCAAAAGCCTCTTTGAAGAATCACATAAAATTCTGTATCTTATGGAGATACGTTTAGTATATTTATATATACACAGAAGAAACAGGTTTTTGATGTTAAGGGCAAAGTTGGTGAAAAAAGGGTACCAATGGATCTTTAGCTTTAGAAACATTTTGTATAGAAGGATCAGGCCTGTGATGACTATTGCAAGTAGATTTTAGTGCCTCAGAGTTAGAAATAATCTCACCCCCAGAAATCTCTGTTGAATGTTCTAGCGGTGCCTTGGCACCAAAGTCCCACCTCCCATTAACTTCTTGGCTCCTGGGTGTGTTATGCACTGAGGATTGGATACAATGGCCTGACATGTTAGAAATTGTCATCTGTAATAAGATCATAGGAAGTCTTTTGTTTCCAACTATAAACTTAAAATGCATTTTAATATGCATTAAAAAGCTGATTTATTTGCTCATTTGTTTGGGTAAAACAACAAGCTGATGCTAATCTTGAGATGAAACAATTTTCCCAAACAGGTTATGTGGCTCATGAATTTATTTTGGATATAAGACCCTTCAAAAAGTCTGCAAATATTGAGGCTGTGGATGTGGCCAAGAGACTTCAGGATTATGGTGAGTGGTCTCATGAGAGCAACCCCTTGTAGGGAGAGGAACTTGGGCTTTGACCTTCTGCCCATGTTGGATGTGGACCACCTCCTGGAGGCACAAACCAAATGTGCAGTTGCCATAGGCTAAATGGGGAGCCCAGGGTTCTACGCAACTTTCAGAGTGATAGAGAAAAAACTCTCCCGTATGACTGCATTTGTACTGACCATTGAAAGATACTAAATCACACATCTTGACTCCATGCAGCCAAGAAAAGAAGTCTGTATATTTAACAAAATTAAAATCCCAAAGAAACCTTGGCTTGTATGGCTCAGAGTATTGAGTGCCAACCTGCAAACCAAAGGGTTGCTGGTTCAATTCCCAGGCACAGGCCTGGGTTACAGGCCAGGTCCCCAGTTGGGGGTGTGTGAAAGGCAGGCACACATTGATGTTTCTCTCCCTCTCTTTCTCCCTCCCTTCTCTTCTCTCTAAAAATAAATAAATAAAATCTTTTTAAAAAATCCCAAAGAAAATAATTGTTGCTCTCCACCTGGTAAACAAAGAGGTCCATGAGGAGGTTAAGTTGGTGTAATGGGAAAAAAGATGGAGCAAGTAACCTGTATAAGTGTTAGAGATGAATGGCCTTTTATATTCATATATATATATTTTTTTAAGTCCTCACTGAAGATATGCTTATTGATTTTTAGAGAGAGAGAAGGGAGAGAGAGACATCAATGTGAGAAACAGCTATTGGTTGCCCCCTGTACATGCTCTGACCGGGGATGGAACCCGCACCTTTTCTGGTGTGCGGGGACAATGCTCCAACCAACTGAGCCATGCAGCCAGGGCTAGATTCATATTTATAACCATTGCAGTCATGACACAGCTGTTTCAGCTGCCTCTAGAGATGAAGGAATAGGCACATGTTTTCACAGTGATGATACAGTTTTATTTGAAGGATTGTAAGAGACATGGGCCCTTTGTATGTTACTGGATATTCATTCAGCACAGCCCTTATTAAAATACATTTTCTTAGTCATATTATTAATAATATCAAAGACCATTCAGTTCTCAAAAACGCTGTTGTAGAGAACCTTGCCTTTCAATGGATGTGGAGTCCTGTTTCAATTTTAATGATGATTTGAGTGACTTCTTTAAATAAAGTGAGAACATTAATAATTTAGTAGGTTTACTACTGCATCATAATGGGGGTCCCATGTGTGTGACTCACTCTCTTTTGAATGAATGATCTTATTATGCAAAGTTACATTGATAATAAATGGGAAGCTAGAGAGTGGCTTCATTAATGAAATGAGCAGTTACCTTATCAAAGCGTCCCCTTGATTGTCCCTGTAACGTGGCTCAGTTCTGACATCACACCTGATGGCAGCAGCATGTGGAGGGGGAGTGAAGGGGCCGTCAGGGAGTTGGTGATTGAAGTTCCCACTCAGACCCTCCAGGTCCTTTTCTATTCAACCTTGATGTTATTTTGATATTTGGTGGAGTGATTGCCACACTTGCCCTAAGTCCAGAATTGTCCAGGAGCCTGGCACAGAGTAGGCACTCAGAATATATGTGTTTAATGAGTGAGAGAATGAACGAATGAATGAATGACGTAGTAAAAAAACAACGATGAAAATGACGACGCACATTCTGGATCTTAGTCATACCTACTGAATCAGAATTTCCAGGGGGGCTCTGGCAAGTAGCTATCCATCCATCCATCCATCCATCCATCCATCCATCCATCCATCCATCCATCCATCTTATTTTTGACCCATTTCAAAGCATGTTGCTGTCATAAGTATACTTCTCCTTTAAATACTTCAGTGTGCATATCATTAACTACAATTCAATCTCTGGTTCACATATTTTTGTAATAAAATTTACAAAGAGTGAAATGCACAAATCTTAAGCATACCATTTAATGAATTTTGACAAGTGCATAACACTATCACCCAAACCAGAAAGGGATTTGATTTTTTTTAAAACAAATAGTTGGTATCATGAAGTCTGACCTCAATCAACGTGAGCAAATTCAGCCCAACATATCCTGCTGTAGTGGTTTCCATATGTGGAACCATCTGAATTGTATTGGAAACACAAATTCCTGGATCTTGACCCTCATTCAGTCCATCCAAAGTAGGGCTCAGAAATCTGGGTTTAAAACTCTCTGGGTAGCCTTGCCTGGTGTGGCTCAGTGGATTGAGTTGAAATGTCCTGACGTGCCAGGGTAACTGGTTCAATCCTCAGTCAGGGCACATATAAAAAAGAATCCCCTGGAAATTCTTTTTTTTATGGACTTTTTTTTTTTTAGAGAAAGGGGAGAGAGGAAGAAACATCAATTTGTTGTTCCACTTATTTATGCATTCATTGGTTAAAGGCCTAGTAATCTGTATATTTAACAAGCACTTCATGGATGAGTCTTAACAGAGAAGCATGGGGTTCACTGTCTTAGGGCCACAGTTTTCAAACAATTAATGATTGGAATCACCTGGAGAGTCTTTTTTTTAATTATTTATTTTTAGAGAGAGAAGGAAAGAGAGGGAGAAAGAGAAACATTCATATGTGAAAAGACATCAATCAATCAGTTGCCTCTCTCACGCCCCCAGCTGGAGACCTGGTCTGCAACCCAGGCGTGTGCCCTCATCGGGAATTGCACCAGTGACCTTTCAGTTTGCAGGCTGGCACTCAGTGCACTGAGCCACACCAGCCAGGGCTGCCTGGAGAGTTTCTAAACCCAGATTTCTGAGCCCTACTTTGGATGGACTGAATGAGGGTCAAGATCCAGGAATTTGTGTTTCCAACACAATTCAGATGGTTCCATATATGGAAACCACTACAGCAGGATATGTTGGGCTGAATTTGCTCACATGGATTGAGGTCAGACTTCATGATACCAACTATTTGTTTTAAAAAAATCAAATCCCTTTCTGGTTTGGGTGATAGTGTTATGCATTTGTCAAAATTCATTAAATGGTATGCTTAAGATTTGTGCATTTCACTCTTTGTAAATTTTATTACAAAAATATGTGAACCAGAGATTGAATTGTAGTTAATGATATGCACACTGAAGTATTTAAAGGAGAAGTATACTTATGACAGCAACATGCTTTGAAAAGGATCAAAAATAAGATGGATGGATGGATGGATGGATGGATGAATAGATATGTGCTAAAGGAAACATTGCTGTTGTAGGTAGAATCTAGGTGGAAGGTATTTGGGTGTTCACTCCTTCTAACTTATCAGAGTATTTGAAAATTTTTGTAATAAAATGTCGAGGAGACAATTTTTAGCTTAAGTACCCACATAATGATGCACCAGAATTGGAAACTATTGCTCTCTAGAACAAACATAACTGACAGGTATATTAACCTCGGAGCTGTTCTTCGTCTTTTAAAAATTTGCAGAAAAAGTATAAAATAAGGCAAAAGTTGTCTTTGGCTTTTGTCCAGGAAATCTCTCTTGACCACGTTTCTTGTGCATCTGCCTTACATGTGAAAACTTAAGAAAATGTAGAAACACCCTCAGCCTGTGTTCAGTGCAGGGGCAAAAGCACCCCATGCAGTGCCCAAATCCTGGGGACAGTGACACTCACTCCAGGCTGCTACTGCCTGTTACCTCATTATCCAACTTTTGATAGGCTTTAATGTTGTAATTTCTCTTAATTGCAAGTAATAATACATGAGCATTATAGAATGATTCTAAAACACAAAGAAATAAAAATTCCTGTCTCATTTTCTGGCGATAACCTGTTAAAATTTTACTATTCTTCTTTAGTATTTATTTTTTAGTATTTTAATACTTATTCTTTGGTGTTCTTTAGAATTTATTCTTCAAGGTGTGTTCTCATAATATACATATACATAAATATACATATATAAATACTTAGTCATTTTCTTAAATAAAATGGGATAATATCATTATATGGCTTGTTTTTTTCTCTTAATATTTTTGAATGTTTGCCCAATTTAACAAATATATATTTATATACTTTGGATGGTTGCATATTTATTGTGTGGATAACCTGTAAAATTTGCTTAACTGATCTTCTACTGTTGGATGTTAAACAATTTCCTAAGTTTTCTTTCATAAAGAGTACTGAAATGAATACCCAGATACACATATAAACAAGTGTATCCAATAATTTCCTTGGAATAACTTACAAGATAGGGGAAGCCTCTTCCAAACTGGGGAGGTCATAATTAGTGACACATGTTGCCTGGTCTCCCTTGCAGGATTTCATGCCCCTACGATGTCCTGGCCGGTGGCAGGAACTCTCATGATTGAGCCCACTGAGTCGGAAGACAAGGCAGAGCTGGACAGGTTCTGTGACGCCATGATCAGCATTCGGCAGGAAATCGCTGACATTGAGGAGGGCCGCATCGACCCTAGGGTCAACCCGCTTAAGGTGTGTAGGCGCTGGTGCTTCATTCCAAACGTCCCACAGAGGGGAAGAGTGTTTGGGTCAGTGTGTCAGCAACCCCTGAACTCTCTCATGAGAAGATGATATTCTTACCTAGAATTAAGGTCATTCTTCTGAGAAGAAGATTCATTTATTACTTGGAAGTTACCCAGGTATAATGTAGATATTTTCTATATCTTAAATTTGTTTATGTAATTGTTTGGGGGTTGTGAGAACTACACACCACAGGCACCCAACTGGTTGCTAAAGAGGGAGCAGGGGCTGAAGGGCTCTTTTTAGTTGAGGAAGTCTTCTGTGTCTTTGTTCGATGCATTCTAGTGATACTATTTACCTCACAAACTTGGGATAAAGATAAGTTCTTATATTAGAGTTACTGCTTAGAACAACTAGGTTGGAACTTGGCCTGAACATTTTACAACTTTTATAGCTTATGTTGGAGAAAAATGTGTTAGGCATTACCTGCCTCTTTCCAAAATATGTTCATTTTATATCTGGTCAAAGCCCTAAGTTTCTCATTAAGTCCAGATATTATTAAGGTGGGGTATCATGAATTGAGAGTACTGTGAAAGCTGTGATTGTGTTGTTGTGGCTCCGAGCCAACAACACATCTGAGATGCTCAGAGCAGCTCAGGCAAGTTCTGGGAAGCTGGCAGTAGAAGGCAGGCACCTTAGTGTGAGTTTGACAGGGTTATGAAGGGTTATAGTACGATCATTTGTACTCTTAACTTTTCTCTGGATACTGCTGATTCTTTCAGGATTTAGGCTGTTTTTAAAAATGGCATAGGCATCTAAAGAACATAATACCAAGTTAAAAAAGCAAGTAGAGAATAATACTCTTAGGATGACATAAGGTTTAAAAATGTACCGAACTACACTGTGTGTTGTTTATTAATATGTGCAGTAGTAGTATACAAACATGATAAGAATGGTGAACACCGAACTCAAGATAGAGGTTATCACTGGGGAGGAGGGCAAATACAGACAGTTTCCACTCCCCCGAATGTTTTTTATTTTAAAAGCCTAAGCAGATTTGACAAAGTATTGATTTATGTTTGGGCAGTAGATGTGCTTATTACCATAACTTTCTGATACTTGAAATATTTCACAATAAAAAATTTCCTACCAAGATTTCCTTCCCCCCAAATTGAAACAAAACAGCCCTCTCTGTCCACGGGCTTTCATCAGAAGCTCCTGAGCGAGGAGAAGGCAGTGTTCTGCTCTGATCCCTCTCCCACCCATGTCTGTCTCAGATGTCTCCACACTCCCTGACCTGCGTCACATCCTCGCACTGGGATCGGCCATATTCTAGAGAGGTGGCAGCATTCCCGATCGTAAGTTCTCCTCTGAAGCTGACTGCTGGCTGGGATAGTGGTCACGTCCATGGGAAGGGCCATCGCCTACTCTGAAGGGCTCCCACTTTTATAGTCTCATATTGACCACATGTGGGACACCTTGAGAAATACGGGTCATGACGAAGGGAGTCCACAGAACACGGGCACTGGCTTTCAGATCTCTGAAGTCAGAGTAGGAGTGTCAGCCAAAGGCCTGGCCGTCTGCAGGGCACACGGTCGGGGAAGACCGCAGGGGACTCCCTGTCAAGTGGACGTTTCCTTCCATCACCCAACAGGGAGAGGGCCCGAAGGCACTTTTCCTTCCTTTTCGGGTTCTTTTATGAAAGAGAAAATGTTGCGCAGTTTGTTCTATGGGGTGGGGACAAGCATCGAAAGTTGGATTAGGGGGGATGGTAGTGAAGCGGTGGCTTAGCTTCTAATTCTTTTTGAGTCCTTGTTGGGCTCGTGGTGTCTTAGGCTGTGAGGCTGTCACTGCAATCTCCTCTCCGGAGAGAAACCTCTGTGTCTCAGAACACGGCCATCTTTTGTTCTTAACAGCCCTTTGTGAAACCAGAGAACAAATTCTGGCCGACCATTGCCCGGATCGACGACATCTATGGAGATCAGCACCTGGTGTGTACCTGCCCACCCATGGAAGTTTATGAGTCTCCGTTTTCTGAACAGAAGAGGGCCTCTTCTTAGTCCTCTCTCCCTGAGTTTGAGTGACTGATTTCATATCTCTCTGGAGCATTTGATAAGCAAGAAATATTTCATCCACCACCCCAGACTCAAGTAGGGGTTTTATATACTGTGTATATTTTTGTAATCCCTGTCAAGGTCAGTGTAAATACAATTAGCATAGTGAGTAGGAGCTCACAGTTGTAAGATTGCTTTGTTTCAGTGCCTCTGCTTGCACTTGTAGCAGTTGATGTTTAAATTGCCTTGATTGGGATCCATTTTTAGTTTTTTGCATAGAAATTTTGGGGCATGTTAGGAACTTTAACTTTCAATGCAGCAAGTTTGCAGACATTGTAGAGGCTATAGTGGAGACTCAGTAGACATATTTTTGTTCCAAATAAGTCCTTATGGACTGTGCCATCTGTGGGAAATCCCAGGGCAAATGTTTACATTTTGTATGCGCTGCAGAAATCTTTTTCTTTAATTTGCCTAATCTGTAATAGCTTTTGAGTGTCTTTCTCTTTTTTTCATGTGTGTGGGGTTTTTTATCTGTAATTATTAGTATTCTAATAAAAGCATTTCAATTTGAAGAATGCCTTCTTGGTTCATTTTTTCAATCTTCCATGTACAGGGTCAGAGGGATTGGAAGGGTAATGAGAATACCTAACCAAATAGCCATTGTTACATTATCAGTTTTATCTTTGGCTGGCTGAAGAGATAGTGTGTATGTCTTGCTTAGCAGTGAATACCACTTTGGCCTTTTTTGTTATAATGTGTTAGGTTGTGGGTAACTGAAACCCGACTACAGAAGTTTAATCAAATAGTTTATTTTTTCTCATCTAACAGTAAGTCCAGAGGTATTAAGCCAACATGTAAGGCTTCTTCAGTCTCTGTTCTGCCTTCCTTTGCATGTAGTCTTCATCCTCATAGTCTTGAGATGGCTGCTGCATACCCAGGCATCACATACCCATTCCAGATAGGAAAAAAGAGGAAAAACAAGAGGCAAAAGACAAATTCCATCCAAGTTGGCTTCTTTTACAATGCTTTCCAAGAGATTCCACCTGGTAACTTCTGCTTGCTTTTAACTGGCCGGGATTGGTTCAAATTGCCACTCCTTGCTGGAAGGGTCATGGGGAGGTCTTTTACCTCGGCATGTTACCGCCCCAAAAGAAATCAGGAGTTTGTTAATCAGAAGAAAGGGGAAGAATGTGTTTCAGGTAGGCAAATAGCTTGTCCGCCACAAATCTTTTTCCTGGGAATAGCAAATGCTTCAGATGTTCTTACCTGATGGTTTTTAAGCACGTGCTCTAGCCCACCCACTTGGTTCCTCAAGTGGCAGCTTCCTCACCTCTTGCACAAGTTATGATAGCGATCTGGACAAAAGGTCTGTGTGCTCTACTGGATGCTCTGCAAGTGGTCCATTTATTCTCACTCTTAAAAAAAGTTTGTAAAACAACTTATTTCAGCCTAACTAAGCAGTGGAGAAGTGATGGGACCCATGGCTTCTTTTTAACATAATTAAATGATTGCTATCCATTGAGTACTTCTCAGGTGTCAGGTATCAAGTGTTTAAACTACACTATTGCAACCTCTTAACATTGCACTATGCCCAGTACGGGCATGCGTGGAGAGATGCTCGAGGTCACACATCTGGTGAGTGAGAGCCACCGCTGGAACCCAGGCCGAACAGTTCCAGTGCGCACCGGTGCCCGCAGGCTATCCCGCTTCCAAGGTCACTGCTCACTGGGAGACTGCCGTTCCTGTGCTGAAAACCAGGCTCACAACAGAAGGTGGCCATCAGGGCATGGAGCGGCCCCTTCTGAGGAAGGACAAGGATGTGAAAACAAAGTGTGGAAGTGAACAGCATTTTTCTAATGTCTGTCAGGCTGCACCATCAGTGGTTGAACAGCAAAGTTATTTCCACAACAGCTCATCCATTGCTTGCCCCCCAAATATATCAGAGGCAAACGCAAGTGATGAAGTGTCCAAGTGAACTGTTTGTCCTTCACTAGGCCACTCGTGCCTTTTACCTGACACTTGTGCGTGCCACTTTCCCACCTTTGGGTCCTTACCTGTGTGACGCCCTCCACCTGGAGCACTCCCTGCCATCCTTGCTGTGCTGGCTCCTGGTTGTTCATCTTTCAGCATCTTCTCCAAAAGGTCTTCTGCACATTTCCATGAAATGAGCTTTATCATTTCCTTTCTTAGCACTCAGGGTTTTTTTTTCCCTATACTCTTAGAGTATAGAGTAATTACAGTTAGTAATTATCCTATTGACCTGAGGTATTTTTTGTCTGCTTCATTAGAGCAAGTTCCTTGAGAGCAGGGACCAGATCTCGACATAGTGAATTGCCAGTGCTGAGCCAGGGTCCTACCTGTAATATGAGCTCAACAAAGAAATAGGCATTGAATCAATAAAGGGATGATCCTTGACCTCACAGAGGGACACTGACACAGAGACCAGTATTTTCAATGCCTTCTGTGAATTCTGTTCAAGCCACGTACAAAATACTGGGCCTTGAAACAGCACCTCTGGACAGACTTTGTGTAGGATGCTCCCCTCCTTTCTTTCTTTTTTTTTTCTTAAAGATTTTATTAATTTACTTTTAGAGAGGTGGGGAAGGGAGGGAGAGAAACATCAATGTAGCTTCTTGTACACCCCCCAGTGAGGACCTGGCCCACAACCCAGGCATGTTCCCTGACCAGGAATCCAACCAGTGACCTTTCTGTTTGTAGCCCAGCACTTACCACACTGAGCCGCACCAGCCAGGGCTCCACTCCTTTTTTATGTTTTTGCAAAGTTTTTATTCACGGCACTCTTTTTGTGTAGTAAAATATACATTACATGTACCACTTTAACCTTTTTAAATTCTACTACAGTTCAGTGGCATCCAGTATCTTCCCAATGTGGTGCAGGATGTGCCCTTGACCCAGATTTGAAGATGAGAGGGCTGAGGTAGATGCGTACACACGACTTGTGACTCAGCCATCCCCTCTGCCTGCCCACTGCCCTGGGACAGGCCACAGGACACAGAGAACCATCCTTGCAGGTGAGTGATAAAGGGCATGGGCCCAGTCTGGAAACCCCATAAAGCTCTAGACACATACAGGGGTGATTTTTTCTAATGACAAGACTGGTGCCTTTCATCCAAATAAAGTATGTAGTTGTCACTGTTGGGTGCAAGAAGTTATCTGGGACAAGTAGTTTGGAAGCTGAGATGTTAGCGCTTTCAGAGGCTCCCAGGGCTTCAGGACAGACATCTTGGCTTAGACATTGCGCAGCTCAGAGATGTTTCCTAGGACAGTGGTTTTTCAAACCTTAGTCTGTCGAGATTGCTGGGAGGATGTGTTAACACAGAACTCTGGGCCTGGGCCCAGAGTTTCCGATTCAGTATGTCTGGGGTGGGGCCAGAGAATTTCCATTTTTAAAAGTTCCAGGTACTGCCTCTTGGCTTTCTTTGTTCACATTTCAAGGAAATTTCCAGAACTGTAAGCCTTTAAGGGATGGTGAGGGTGGGAAAGATGCTGATCTTAGGCAAGCTTGTATTTTTTATGCAAATCTTACTATTTTGAGAGAAAAATCCCTCATTCCTGGCTTGGCTGAAGCTCCTACTACTGGAGGAGACTGTCAGAGCTGGCCCCACTTGCGCTTTGGCCTCAGTCTCTGATCTGCTGAACTCACTCTTGCCAGCACTGTGTCAAGGGTTTTTTGTTGTGTTTTTTTTTTAATGATCAAAATGTCAGCTTTATTACAGATAAAGCGGGAGACTGTGGTTTTCGATCTCTAGCCACAGGGATTGCTCTCCATTTCTACCCTTGATGCCTCACCAGTCTAAGCCTTGAGACACCCACCCAAGGGAAAGGCTGTCTGTAGAGCAGATACTCCAACCCAGACTGGCTGCCCCATGCTGACCCCGGGTGAAGAGGGGAGATAAAAAGGCAGGTTTCCCCCGTGCTGATGCAGTAACATGGATGAATGGATGTCATCCTCAGTCACCTCTGTGGAGAACAGTAAGAGGTGGGGCCAGAGGCAGGAGTGCTACATTAGCTGAGGTCACTCCACAAAGAAAACAGAAACCCAGGAAGCAGGAGTTGGTGCCCAGCCTTCATACCTGTGCCGATTGTGCATCTGGAGCTTTCCCCACATGTCCATGCCTTTCATACACACAACTCCGTGGGGATGGCACTACACCCCTGATATTAGAGTTAGAATCCCGGCTGCCAGGTCACCTGTGCCAAAGTTTGTTTGGAAGTGTAGTTAATTTGGGGCAGGAGGAGGTCTCTGGTGCTTGGAAGTAGCAAGGGTTAGTGGGCACGATTTCCATACAAGGAGTGCTGACAGCTTTTGGTTTAATTGGTTTTATAGGGTAATCTGGGAAATTACCTCTTTCCTCTCTATCACTGTTCCTATGGGAAACGTTTGTACAAATCTGTACAAATGAGATTATTTCATTTTCAACCTACATCAAGTCACAGATCATGGCTCTCATTCTTTTATAACTTTTGAAATGCAAGTGGGGGATTGCCTGTAATTTTTCTGAATTCAGTAGAATTGACAGAGGTTTGAAAAAAACCTAAGTAATTTTTTTTTTAATGGGCCTACAGGACTTTCTGGGTGTCTAGACCTCTCCCGTAAAGGTTCGGGTTTTCAGAATTGATGCAAGAGAAGTTTTAGTGTGCTTTTGATCTGATTGTTGCATTGTGTTTTAACATCACTAGTAAAAATGTACATAGTTCAAGAGTGACATTTTAAATTTTCTACAAAAGCACTTCTGAAGATCATTTGAAAAAAAGCAAAAAGACTTGGTGAGACTCAGAAGATTTAAGTGCTTTAAATAACAGCCACTCTCCCAGAATAAGTTTGGAATCCAATGGCACCAGGAGTGATGCCGATCATCCTAAAAAAATGCAGACTTTCCCCCACCGGTGCTGCCACTGGGAACTTGATCCAAAAGTGTTGCTCATTGCAGCAGGAGCAGCCAAAGTAGAATTAGATGCAAACAGATTCTTTCTTAAAAGACTGGCATAAAGAATGGAAAAAAAAAAAAAAAAGATAACCTGCATTCAACGTATTTTATCCAATATGAAATACACAGGAATATTAAAGTTTCCCAAAATAGAAGAACTAAATGTTTTTATTGGTTAAAAGAAGCTGCTTCAGATGCATTCCAAAAGACAATGAGGGAAATGCTTTCCATGGAAGGAGACAGTTGGATAGGCTGTTAAATAAACTTGGAAATAGCAAAGGAGTGAGAGTAGTGTGTGTTGCGAGCCATGTTGGGAGGGGTGGGGGAGGGGCGTGGAGGGTTAGCGCTATTCCTGTATTTAGTCAAAAAGGGAGCTTTTTGTCAGGGACAGTGTCCGCCATCAGAGAAGTGCTGTCAATCTGAAGTCTAATGCCAGTGAGCAAGAGGCAGTTCTGGGAGGGGAGGCTCAAAGGTGTCACAGTTGCATTTCAGAATGCAGCCCGTGGTTTTTATATGCATGAAAATGAGAAGAGTTTCTAAAAGAACTATGTGCCATACAACAACATTTCAGATATTTTTAAATGAAATTCAGTCATTTCATTTCTCTTCACATTAGTTCTCTTTAAAATAGTGTCCAAACTGAGTTTTTAAAAGACAAAAGGACCTAATGTAAATTAAAACTAACACAGTGAAGCAGAAAAAGTAGCAGAAAGTAACAGTCTTGAGTTGAAATTCTAGGTCTGCTGCTGACTACGCCTCACTTAGGCTGAGTAACTAACTCTCTGAAGCTACTACCTTGTCTAAAATGGAGAAAAATGCCACTTACTTCACAGGTTATGAGAGTAGTAAGTGAAATAATTCATGAAAAATATCGACAACATTCTTTTTGGAGAAACTGAACAGGTGTGGGAAATGCCACCATCCCTGCTCCAAAGACATGGATAAGATGGTAGAACAGCCCTTTTCCCCCCATTAAAAAACCAAACAAACATAGGTTCTCAAGGTAGGAAAGAATGTACAGTAAGGAGCAGAAATGGGGCGTTTTCAGAACTTGGAAAGCCCTGTTCCAGTATGAGAACAGAAAATCAGTATCTATTAAACCCAGGGGCATGAAAGGAAACCAGCTTTCCCTCCGAGGCTGTGGTCACTCACAAGAGGCTTCATTACATGTGAATGCACAAGCCAAATTCATACCAGTTACATCTTGGACTCCCATTCACCAAAAATAACATAACAAATGGTTCAGTTTCAGGAAAACATATATGGCCCTAGTAGAAATAGTCTAAAACATTTTTCCAAAGGAAGCAGTTGTGCCTACACAAAATAAAGTGCTAAACAAAACAGTCTGAGAAGAAAATGCCCCAGAAAATGACCACATAAGTTTACAAAATAGAATGCAATTCAATGTTAGCAACAATAACTGGCAAAATCCTTACCTAAAGAACCAGAAATGAGAAAGATTTAAAGGACTTTGAAAATAAGTGTTCTAAATGCTCAAAGGCATACTAGAAACACTAAGATTAATAAATGAATACAAGAGATTGTGAAATTAGAACAGATAAACTTATAAACAAAATTAGGAAAAATAGTTCTTGAAATAAAATAACTTATTTAGATGTATTGAACTTTAACTAGACTCAAAAAGAAAATTCAATGAATTGGAAGAATGATGTGAGGAAATCACCAAGAACCTAGCACAGAGGTGGTAGGGATGAATGATATAAGAGATGCTAAGGCAAGGACTCATGGACAAAACCAAAGGGGAAGAGCTGAGGGAGGGAAGGGGGGAGGGGGCAAGGGAAAGAGGTGAGATGGGGAGGCAGAGACAAATGTATTTAAAAAGTAAATAAATTTAAAACAAAAAGAAAAAGAGAGATGCTAAGGTATGGAGGTTGGACTGTGAAAACTTCTAGGAGGTTAAGATGGAGATAGAGAATTTGGGAGAGAAGCTATCTTTTTAAAAATAAAAAATTTTTAGAACTGAATCACAGATTTTTAAAGGAGTACAATGAGTTGCAAATAAAGCAAATAGGAATTAATCCACACCTAGAAAAATTTTAGTGAAACTCAGAAGCTAGAAAGAAAACACACATTCTTCAAAGAAATGACTATCTAGTTGACATTCAACTTTTTTTCATGAATAGATGCCAGAACACAATGGAATACCTACAAGATGCTGAATAAAGATAACCAGGGATCTAGAATTCTAAACCCAGTCAATTTATCTAAAAAAGTGTGACAAAGTCATTTTCAGACTTCCAAAGATTGAGAAAATTTACTGTTCCTAGACCTTCATTGAAAGGTCAATGACACAAAAACATCTTAAAGGGTTCAACAAGAAATAGTGAGCCAAAAAAGGGGAGACCAATCTTGTTAGTAAATCAGTAACTCACATTTAAAAAACAACTTGGATCTTTTAAAAAAGGATTTATTTATTTTAGGCCATGGGGAAGGGAGGAAGAGAGAAAGAGAAACATTGATATGTGAGAGAAACATCGATCAGCTGCTTCTTGTATTCCTGACTGGGGACCTGGCCCCCTACCCAGGCACGTGCCCTGATTCAGGAACTGAACCGGTAAGCTTTTGGTCTGCAGGATGACACCCGATCCACTGAGCCACAGCAGTCAGGGCAAAAACAACTTAGGTTTTAAAGAAGTTATAACGACAGACTTTTGGCCAAGATGGAGGTGCAGGTAGACACACTTTGCCTCCTCGCACAACCATAAAAAGGATTACAACTAACCTGAAAACAAAAAGCAACCAGAACCGCCAGAAAATCGAACCGTATGTAAGTCTGACAACCAAGGATTTAAAGAAATACTCATCTAGATGGGTAGGAGGGGCAGAGAGGATGCGGTGTGGTGGTGATGAGGGGGCAGTGGCAGCTAGTGAAACGGGCAGCCACACATACATGTGTGGCAGATAAAAACCAGATGGGACACCTGGGGAGTAGGTAACCCCAGCCCCAGACCACACCACGGAGCCCAGGGTTCCAGCACTGGGAAATAAAGTCTCATAACTTCTGCATGTAAAAAAAGTGGGCATTGCGGTGGCAGAAGAAACTGTTGGTGTCTCAGGAGAGTCCATTTAAAAGATCAGCACAGTCCTAGAACCTGTGCAAAGGCACCCACTCTGGTCCGAAAGGCACCCATTCAGCATCAGAGTAGCAGCTAGAAGGACGCCAGTCACATATGGGCAGTGGGGGAAGTGACTGGAAATGGGACGAGAACCGAGCAAGTGGCATTACTCCCTCTTAACACCTCTCCCACACACAGTGCCACAAAGCAGTGAAGTGTGTTGCTTCACCCTGGTGAATACCTAAGGCTCCACGCCTTACACCATAACAGGAGCACCAAGACAGGGAGTCAAAACAGTTCTGTCTAATACACAGAAACAAACAGCAAGGCTGCCAAATTGAGGAGACAAATAAATATGGCCCAAATGAAAGAACAGATCAAAACTCCAGAAAAAGAACTAAGTGAAAGGGAGATAGGCAACCCTATCAGATGCAGAGTTCAAAATGCTGGTGTTAAGGATGTTCAGACAACTCACTGAGTGCAGCAAATGCACAAGGGAAGAACTGAAGGCTCCACTAAGTGAAATAAAGAAAAATCCACAGGGAACCAACAGTGAAAGGAAGGAAGCCAGGGTTCAAATCAACAATTTGGAACATAAGGAAAAAATAAAAAGTCAACCAGTACAGAATGAAGAAACAAGAATTCAAAAAGATGAGAGGAAAAGATGACTGTGGGGCAAGCATGCCAACATCCAAATCATAGGGGTGCCAGAAGGAGAAGAGGAAGAGCAAGAAATTGAAAACTTATTTGAAAAAATAATGAAAGGAAATGTGATGAAGGAAAGAGATATACAAGTCCAGGAAGCACACTAAGTCCCAAATAAGTTGGACCCAAAGAGGACCACCCCGAGACACATCAAAATTAAAATGCCAAAAGTCACTTCTGGTCAAGATGGAAGTGTAGGTAGATACACTTTGCCTCCTCGCACAACCAAAAGGACAACAAATTTAAAAACAAAAAAATGACCAGAACGGCCCGAAAATTGAGCTGTATGGAAGTCTGACAATGAAGGAGCTAAAGAAGAAACATTCATCTACACCAGCAGGAGGGAGGGAGATGAGTAGCCGAGGTGGAGAGGATGAGCGGTAAGGCGGCAACTGGAGGACCAGGCAAGTGAGGCAGTAGTTGGGGGCGGTCTCACATTTGTATGTGGATGAATTGGGAGGAACAGCTAGGGAGTGAGACAGACCGTGCAATCCAGGGTTCCAGTGTGAAAAAAGAAAGGTTCAGAACCTCTGGAGGTAAAAACCTGCGGGGGTTGTGGTGACAGGAGAAACTTTCAGCCTCACAAGAGTGTCCGTTGGAAAGACCCAGAGCGTCCTAGAATGTACACAAACCCACCCACCCAAGAAACAGCACTAGAAGGGCCCAATTTGTTTGTGGGCAGCACGGGAAGTAACTGAAAGCCAGCCAAGAGCCAGCTGCTTGGCATTTTCCCTCTTGGACCCCTCCCTCACATAGAGCGTCATAATGCAGCAACCTGGGTTCCACTAACCTGGTGGATACCTAAGGTTCCACCCCTTCCAACATAACAGGTGTGCCGAGACAAAGAAATATGGCCCATATGAAAGAAGAGGTCAAAGCTCCCAAAATAGAACTAAGTGATGAACAGATAGCCAACCTATCAGAGGCACAGTTCAAAATACTGGTAATCTGGATGCTCACTGAATTGGTTGCGTATGGCTGCAAAATGGAGGAAAAAACAAAGGCTATGCAAAGTGAAATAAAGAAAAATATACAGGGAGCCAATAGTAAAAGGAAGGAACCTGGGACTCAAATCAATGATTGGGAGCAGAAGGAAGAGATAAACATTCAACAGGAACAGAATGAAGAAACAAGAATTCAAAAAAGTGAGGAGAGGCTTAGGAAACTCTGGACAACTTTAAATGATCCAATATCCTAATCATAGGGGTGCCAGAAGGAGAAGAAGAGCAAGAAATTGAAAACTTATTTGAAAAAATAATGGAGAACATCCCCAGTCTGGCCAGGAAATAGACTTCCAGGAGATCCAGGAAGCCCAGAGTCCCAAAGAAGTTGGACCCAAGGAAGCACACACCAAGGCACATCATAATTAACATTACCCAAGATTAAAGCTAAGGAGAGAATCTTAAAATCAGCAAGAGAAAAGGAGACACCTACAAAGGAGTTCCCATAAGACTATCAGCTGATTTATTTCTCCAAAGAAACCTTTCAGGCAAGAAGGGGCTGGAAAGAAGTTTTCAAAGTCATGAAAGCCAAGCGCCTACATCCAAGATCACTCCATCCAGCAAAGCTATCATGTAGAATGGAAGGGCAGATAGAGTGCTGCCCAGATAATGTCAAGTTAAAGGAGCTCATCATCACCAAGCCCTCATTATATGAAATGTTAAAGGGATTTATCTAAAAAAAAGATCAAAAGCTATGAACAGTAAAATGACAACAAACTCACAACTATCAACAACTGAACCTAAAAACAAACAAACAAAAAACTAAGCAAACAACTAGAGCAGGAACAGAATCACAGAAATGGAGATCAGAGTGGAGGGGGTGGGGGGAGAATTGGGGAAATGGTACAGGGAATAAATGGCATAAAGAGTAGGTACAATACAGGCAGAGGGACGTTAACAACAGTACAGGAAATGGAGAAGCCAAAGAACTTATACGTATGACCCATGGACATGAACTAAGGGTGGCAGGGGATGCTGGTAGTTGGGGTGGTGCAGGGTGGAGGGGAATAAAGGGGAGAAGTAAAAAACAACAACAACAACAACACAAAAAAAACACCAGCCTCAAAATATTGATATGGGAAACTGACGCCTCTGGGTTTTCTTCATTTTCTGTAAGAACATTCAGCGCTGTCTTGAGGATTAAGTGAACCGAGGGAAAGGATTCAGGATGTGACTCTATTAAACTCAAACAGCCTGGCAAAAAACAAAACAATAAAATATTACTCCAGAAAAATAAGTAAAATAAAATGCCAAAGGTTAAAGATTAAGAGAATCTTAAAAGCAGCAAGAGAAAAGGAGAGTTACCTCCAAAGGAGTCCCTATAAGACTGTCAGCAGATTTCTCAAAAGAAACTTTGCAGACAAGAAGGGACTGGCAAGTATTCAAAGTGATGAAAAACAAGGACCTATAGCCAAGATGACTCTATCCAGCAGAGCTATCACTTAGACTGGAAGGGAAGATGAAATGCTTCCCAGATAATGTAAAGCTAAACGAGCTCATCATCACCAAGCCATTATTACATGAAATGTTAAAGGAACTTAAGGAAAAAAAAAGAAAATCAAAACTATGAACAGAAGAACAAACTCACAACTATCAACAAGTGAATCTAAAAAAACAAAAACAAACTGAATGACTAGAACAGGAACAGAATAATAGAAATGGAGATCACATGGAGGGTTATGAGTGAGGAGAGGGGAGCAGGAGTTAGGGAAAAGGTTACAGGGATTAAGCAGCATAATTGGTAGGTGCAAAATAGACAGAAGTTTTCAGAATAGTAGAGGAAATGGAGAAGCCAAATAACTTATAAGCATGACCCAGGGACATGAACTTGGGGGAGGATTGCTGGAGGGTCGGGGGATAGATACTGGATAGAGGGGAAAGGGGAAAAATTGGGACAGCTCTAATAGCATAATCAATAAAATACACTTAAAAAATAAAAAGTTATAACCAAAATAGTGAACATGAACATAAAAAATAGGTCAGAAAAGATATGAAGGGAAATAAAACTAGGGTAAGATATTTGTCTTAATCAGGAAAAAACCTGAGGTATTGACCATTTTATAAATATCAATATGCTTTAATGCATAGGTATGTTAAAAGCTTAAGAATGACCACAAAATAACAGATACTGCTTGAATAATCCAATAACTTTCAGTGCAATGCAAAGGTTGGGGTGGATCTAATCCTCTTTAAATATAGGGTCCTATAGGATCACAACGCCTGCTTGAGTGTGGTTGGAAGGGTAATAATATGGGTCTAATCATTTATAACTTTAATTTAAACATTTCACCTAAAATGCCATGTGGTGTGCTTGAGTATGACATTATGTTACATAATTACATGCTTATGATTTTGTGATAAAAGATTTTGTAATAAAAAACAGGCATTATTTGTGCCAGACCCTGTATAAGAACAAGGAGAAAAAGAAAAAAAAAAAAAATCCTTGCCCCATTTATGATGAATCGAAAACAAAATGCAATGATAGGAACAAATCTAAATATCACAGTAACAATAATAAAGATTAAATTTAGCTATCAGACTATGCCAAAATATAAAATTTGAATGAAAAAGTTGCAGAATATGTACATTTGTATAAATTTTAACACTTGAAATAGTATATTTTGTTTATGAATACCTATACATGAACAATTTATAAAAATCAACTGAAAAGGCATCATTAAATTGATAATTTCTTAGGTGGGGAGGTGATGAAAGCATGTCAGCCTTTTTTGCAATGTTTTTTTCCCCCCTTTAAGAACAAATGCTAACAACTGTCAACACTGGCTAGACTGTATGCAAGGTGTTCAGTAGTTTCTTTTTTAATTTTTCACATTTAAAAACAAACTAAAACCCCAATAGAATAGAGCATGGTATAAATGTTGTTTTCCTTCTCCTGGCTTGTGTGTAAGACAAGGGGAAGTTTTTTTCCCCTAAAATAATGAAACTTTTAATACTGAAATTAAGTTATCTTCGTAAGGTTCATAAACAGTTAAAATCCCTAACCAATTCTGATGCAAGGGGCCAGAATTATATCATGAAGAAAAAATGAGCAGACTTACTGTCCACAATATTTGTGTATCAAGAGAAACTATTCGTTAACTCATGTAGGCATATTTTATAATTCAGGAACACAGGTCAGTGACAAATTTTCATGGAATTCTACCAAAGAAACTCTTCACATTGCAAGATTACTGCACTCGAAAGATACCAGCCTTCCTCATCTCCTCAAAATCTTTCATGGAACCATAACTTCTGTAGAAATCTGTGTCTGCCTTCTTTCTTGGTTCAGGCACAGCAAACTTACAGAAAGCTGCACACCGCAGGGGCACAATGATGGCTCCAACAATATGAAATCGCAGATGCTTGGTCACAAGGCCATGTACTTTGGAGTTTTGTCAGAGCCCTGAACACATAGTAGTTACTGTCTCAACACTGACATCCTTATGGATGGGAGAAAGGCTGGAAAGTTTTAGTATCACTTAGTATAGTATCTGACACTTAAGTATTTAATAAATGTTTGTTTCTTGTCAAATAGAGTTTATACAATAATCCTCCCTTATTTGCAGGGTAAATGTTCCAAGACCCCCAGTGGTGTTTTTGGATGACCCCCGGTGGCTAGGGTAACCCCCAGGGGCTAGTGGGTTTAGGGTGTTCACTTGGAGTGAAGCAGATATAATCAAATGGGTTTTTTCCCTATAGGTCACCTTTTTCCCATTTCTTTGGCTTGTGAGAGCAGGCTTTTTTTCTCTGTCTGAGCCCAATGATGTTTTGGAGCTGTAGGTTTCCCTTGCACCTACACCAAGAGAAGGTAAAAAAGAAGGCAAAACAAATACTCCAGGAAACTTCCGGGTCATTCCTCAAATTCTGAAGTGCCTACCCCGGCCACCTTTTTTCACCTTTCAGGGTCTTTTGCTCATTACTTTGTGTTTCATTGAGGCTTTTTAGCTATATAGTAGCCCCTCCCCTCCCATTCATGGTTTCACTTTCTGTGATTTGCTACCTGAGGTCAATTGCAGTCCAAAAATACTAAATGAAAAATTTCAAAAGTAATACATTTTTAATTGCACACCGTTCTGAGTGGCAGAGTGAATGACAATGAGGAAGAGCCGCACAAACCATCCCTGACCTAAGCTGCAAAGATGCAGTACTTTAACTGTGTCAGCTAGACACTGAGGGAAGATTATGAAGAGAAGGAGCTGGAAATCTGTGTATGTTGTCCTGGACAGACCCTTAGGCATACCGTACAGAAAACTGACCATAATCAATACAATAAAAAGAACTATGAGTGGTCTACTGCCCAGGTTTCAGGTTGGTCTCTGGGTAGCATCCAGGTAGGGGCAGATCAGAACACTGCAAAGACTTGGAAAATTAAATTGACATTGAACCACAAAACTCCGTTGGAACATGAATTCTGAACTGAAAGATAAAAATGAACAAAATGTCTTATAAAACAGATTTAAATGGAGACAATATTCTCATAATACTCAACAGGTTCAGGATTCAATGCAAAATTATTCATATTGAGAACCAGGAAAATCTCAACTTGAATAAGAGAGATATAGAAGACCAAAATGGAAATTTCAGAACAAAAAAATATAATAACCAAAACAATACAAACAAAAAAACCTATATTCTGCTCAGTAGCAGACTGGATGAGGGGGGGCTGCCCAAAAAACCAGAATTCTCTTCTGGAGGGCAGGCCCCTAGTAGTACAGGCTCGCCCTGCTAGGTGAGTGTATCAGTGCACCAGCTGGCATTGCTGTTAAGAGGCCACATTTGGCTTCAGTGAAATTTTTTGGAAGACTCTCAATGCGTTTGCCCATTTCATGACAGATGATTTACGAGTGCACCTGCCCACACTGAGCTGAGTGTTCAGTAGTTTTTTGACCAAAAAAAGGCATAACCCTCTGCCCCAATTTCCCTATTTACTGCCCAAGTGATTTTTTGTCTTCTCAGATGACAAAGTCCTCAAAGGGAACTGTTTGGCTGATGTGCAGGAGGTGTAACAAAAAATGGCAGAAGCACTAAAAGGCATCAGAATCGACAAGTTCAAAAAATTTTTGAGCAGTGGAAAAAAGTTTTGTTAGATGTATTGCATCAAATAGAGAGTGCTTTGAAGGAGGCTGAAATGCAAACATGGAAGAATAAATACACAATTTTTTATAAATAAATTCTGCTTTTTTTTTGGTCCCCGCTTGTAAATAACAGAGAAGAGTCGGAAAAACTGAGGAGATTATTAAAAATCATCTAATCTGAATAGAGAATATAAACTGAAGAAAAAGGAACAAAATCTCAGAGTCTTGGGGAGACAACAACCAGGAGCTAATATTGGAGTTCCAGAAAAAGAGGAGGAAGAATGCAGGATTGAATCATATTTTTAAAAATGGCTTGAAACTTTCCAAATTTGACAGAAGATATGCTCTAGATTCAAGAAGCCAAGTGAACCCAAAACAAGATGACTCCAAGGAAATCCATGCTCAAACACATCTTCAAATTTCTGAAAATTAAAGCCAAATAAAAAAGTCTTGAAAAAAGCCAGAGAAAAATAACATATTACCCATAAGGGGACATAATATGAGTAACAGCAGATTTATCAGACACCATGGAGGTTCAAGGTTTGAATGGGAGAAAATCCACTTCCATGCTCATTCCTGTGGGTTCAGGACCTTGCTGGCTGTTGGCCAGAGACATCAGTTTCTTGCTACACAGGCTTCTCCCTAAAGTAGTGCAAAACATGGCAGCTGTCTTCTCTAGGAGTGAGCAAGAGAAGTTGTCCAAAGTGGAAGACAGTATTCTTGTAACCTAACTTTCAAAGTGACATCCCTTCATTTCTGCTGCATTCTATTCATTACAAGGGAATTAGTTACGTCCAGCCCACACTCAAAGGGAGATTACAACAGGGAATGAAGAATCTGGGGGTAGAGATCACTAGAGACCATCTTGGAGGATGCCTACAACACTATCAACCAGTTTATCAATAGTGTTCGTTCTAGTTCTATATTATTAAAAGACCAATTTAAAAATTCAATTCCTTGGCCACTGGTAGGCAGAGGAATTTAGGGATGCTTCAATCCATCAGGATAGGCTACATCATGCTAATAACTCAAAAACTTTAGGGTCTTAAAGATTTACTTTGCACTCATGTTGTATGTCGATGCCAAGTTGGCTGGGGGCTCTGAATCATTCTTAGATTGGAACCCAGGATGGGATGAAAGTTCTATCTAGATGCTATTGGTCTGCATGGAAGGGGACATAAAATTCTGGAAGGAATGAAATGCTTTGCCTAGAAGTGACACATAGCATTTCTGTCATAATTAACTGACCAACTGGCCAGATGGCCTACCCAACCCACACAAAGACTAGGATGTGCAATCCTAACACATGCACTTGAGACCCAGAAATAGCTGGTGAACAGTCAAATGACTACCACAGTCATCCGGTCACTGAATATTCAGCTCACTTTCATCTCCTACAGAAACCCTCTAGAATGGTGACAATGAAAAGAAAAAACAAAATGAGGTGTTAGTATGTGGGGCAACCAGAACTCTCATGAACTACTGGCAGGAATATAAAATGATATAAGCTGCACTTGGAAAATACCTCTTCATTTTTCTTGATATGAAATTGGTATGTATGATAAGCATATATTTAGTTTTGTAAGAAACTGTCATACTATTCCCCAAAGAGTTACACACAAAGATTCATAGCAGCTTTATTTATAATAGCAAAATCCTGGAAACAACCCAAATATCTGTCAGCAGATTAATAGATAAACCATATTGTAGGATATTCATACATAATGGATTACTCAGCGGTATGTTCAAACTTTGGCAGTATCCAAACTCTGTCTGTTACATTTCTTTTCAAAATCATGTTTATATCTAAAAATTTTAATCTCAGATTATTCTTCACATAGCAGCTTGTTCTTCTATCAGTGCAATGCAATTTAATGCCTAAGGATATAGCTGTAAAACTCTTAATTCTTTCATTCATTTTTCTCAACAGTAGTTGTTTGGTCATCCTGTTTGGTTCCTCTAGCTAGCTCTTATTATCTTGTGTTCAGTGACTGGTGTTTTCATCTTTTTTTTTTTCCTTGTAGTGTCTGATTAATCCAAGTTACTAAATATTACTTCCTTCAGGGATTTAAAGGTCTGATATGGGGATCAGTCAGCAGACAGTGAACAAGCAAGAACAGCTTTTCCCAATGTGAGCTGGTGGCAAGCAGGTAATCAAACTCAATTCCCTCAAATTAGGTAGACAGCCATGAGCTCTATCTTCCAGGGTGTTCTGAAGATGAATGGGGAAAGATCTGATCCCCACTGAACAAAGAAAGGAATAGCACACACGAGGCAGGTCAGAGCACATCTCTACCTAGCTTCTATAAGTAGGATCTACATTAAAACCCAAAGCTTTAGCTTATACACAGGGGCGCTTTCTGTTAGCCAAACTGTCAGAAGAGAGTTGTGAGAGAACTAAGGGTGTTTTAGATTGTCAGCCTCCAAAAGATTATCTACTATCCTTAAACATACTAGCATGCACATATTTGTTGAATAAACCATATCATGTAAAAGTGAGGTCTAAAACTAGAGGCCCTGTCTACACTAGAAAAAATTAACTAAAATAATCCTATCCATATTAAAGTGGCTGAGTAATTAACAGTAATCATTGTAACCTAGTAAATGTAACAGAATCTAGTGAAAAGCTCATTTTTCAAACTTAAGCTTAAGAGACAACCAGATACTATGAACCCCCTTAGAGGACAACCACACCACGTACGAAGTCTTGGGGGAAAAAAAAAATCAAATCTGAATCTGGTCATGCTTGAATTCTAACTGCCAGTTTACAGAAAATAAAGAAAAACAGGATAAACCATTCCACATGGTTATAATCAGAAAAATCTATTCTGTCAGGAAGACTTCAGGACAACTTCATCACACAAATTGTAAAAGGTAAAAGAAAACAAAAATTGAGGGGCTATACATAGATTAAGAAACATTTAAAATATGGTAATAAATAACAATGCAAGAGCCTTATCTGGATCCTGATTCAAAGAAACTGACTTAAAATATCCATGTATGACATTTGAGAAAATGGACGTTGAACATTTACTAGATATTTTATATAATTAGCATTAATCTTTTTATACATGTATGGCAATTATATTGTGGTTATGCTTTCTAAAAGTGTATCTTTCAGATAGAAATGGAAGTATTTATGTAAAAAAACCAAAATTGTTAAAAAAATTTAGGAGCAACATAAAATCACCTAGTTTCGGGCCATTCTTGACACTTCTGAACATGTTAAGCTGTAATCAGCTTTGTTTCCTAGTCTGTCATGTTATAAGCAGAGTTAAGACCATATACAGTTTAAGTGAGGGAATCACTTCTCTTACTAATAAAGGTGGTAGAACCAAACCAGTGCAAGAAGCTGAATCTGGGAGACATTCCCCACCCTTCATGCAGAGATGTGGCCAAGGCAGGAGGTAATTACACCACCACATGATGCAATTTAATGACCCATTTTCAATCTGATTTAAATTTGATTCTTCAAAATAAAAATGATTCCAATGTTTATAACTAGTCCTAAGTGACAACAGCTCCAATCACTATACTGTAAACCAGAACCTGGTTTTGAGTTTAACTGAATGCAGGAAAAGCACTGAAATTAGTTTGGCTTATATTGACATGTGAGAGAGTCTACATATAGTCCAAAAGGAAAGATCACCAGGTCTGGAATCCGATTGCCTAAATTTACAGCTCTGACACTTCCTTGGCGAATGAACTTTGGCAAGTACCTTAACCTTTCTTTGTCTTTGATACTCATCCATAAGACAGGGATAATAGCACCTGCCTCTTAGGATTGTGAGTAGGATTAAACTCATACACATAAAAACATACAAGTGACTAGTACAAAACAAATATTCAGTAAATATTGGCTATATGTATGGCTCTGAATTCAGGGGTAGGAAAACAGAGTCAAACAAAGTAAAACTGATTAAAGCATAATATAGCTACAGAGATGAGAACTATGTTTTAAAATATTCTTGTGTCTGTGAAATAAGAAGTAGCATTGATTATGCTAAAATTGACATAAGACTGAAGTTGTTATAAAGACACTATATTGTTACATTGAAAAATTTTCCAATTTAGTAAAATTAAAAAAAAAACATACTTAGGATGAAATCTGTCCTTAAGTGCTTATGATTTTGTATTAGTTCTCGTTGCGAAAAAAATAGAGTGAAAAATTGTGTGAGATGTCTGTTTCAATAAAAACGTACAATGAAATACTCTGGAAATAATTGATTCTTCAAAGCACATACTATAAGCCAGACAAATGTAAAACAGTGAAGCAAGATGAGCTATTTTGCTAGTCATAAAATATTTATTAAGGTATACTTTAGGGAATATAGTGAATATAAAATTTAGGATCACAATATGAAGCAATTTCAGCCCTCTCAAAAGTCAGCCCAGTCCTCAATGCTCTGCAGCTGAAAACCCACTGGTGAGACTCACTAAAAGCAGTTTGACTAGTACAGAAGAGGCTTTTCATAAACATTTACAATTAGAGCATCCGAATACCTCTTTTAAGTGCAAAACCACACCACATTACACTAATGCAGCAACAATGCATTCATATTGTTCTCATTAATCATTAGTAGTCAACTTGCATAAAACACCAGAAAAAAGCACAATGGAGCTCACAAAATGGGCTAAAAAATGAACCTGCCCTTGCAAAACACACATTGTTATGGAAGAAGATATTAAACTTGTATTACACATACTACAGAAGCTGTGTTCATTCCAATGATCTCAAGTGTCATTTTCTTTTCTGTAAAATCAAATTACATGAACGAGGCACAACTAATATTTGGGAGGCAGTGTGTAGCTAAAATTTCATTTAACTAATTATTCAATGATTTAAAAAACCCCCATAAATCTTTTCTGTCCTGAGGTAGTTGCAAAATAAATCATAACTTGGATATCAACTAGAGCTGAGGCTTTGACTTTTACTCATTACAACTAGTTGTTACTGATAGGAACTACCTTTTGATATTTAAAAGACAGTTGAGAAATGGGCCTCTTACTACACACACAAGATGATGGCTATGTAGGAAAGAGGATTAGCTGCTTCAGAACATGAGAGATATGGTCCACCATTGCTTCCACCCCCACCCACCCCCAACCACTTTAGATTCTTTATTGTCCAAAAAAATCACCAGAAGCAACACAGTGGAAGTAGACAGATCATCGTCCTTTGCTGTAGCCAGGGAAGAAAAGGTCAAGTAGAGTCTGCAGAACCTCATTGGGAATCATGATGTAATTCTGGCCAAGATCATGCCGGCAAGCAGGGCAGGAGAAAACTTGAGCCTTAAAAGAACGCTGTAAACAATCCTAAGGCAAAACACAACAAAACAAAAAACCAAAAAATATACCCAATTGCATCTGAGAGTAAAGCATGTAGAAAAGTACTCAAGAACTTTTGCTTTTAAATATGAACTAGAAACTTACTGTTTGGCAACAACAACAAAAAGATGAATATAAAGGTCTGAATCTATAATATATATGAATACTAGTCTATAGACATGACTTTAGTCCTACCTCTAGCACAGTGATTTTCAATCTTTTAAATTTTATGGCACACTTAAACTAATTACTGAAATTCTGTGACACACTAAAAAAATATATTTTTGCTGATCTGTAAATAAACAGGTATAATTTTGATTGATTTACCAAAAATAGTAATTACCTACCCTTTTTGCTCCAAAGTGACTTTAAAAAAAAAATCAGGTGCCTGTACTCATATAATATAAGGATTTCTGGTACCAAGAATTAACCAATCAGATGCAATCTTATTATGCGACATGTGTGACTAGTAAGATATAACTCTGTTACATGACCTATATATTTACAGTTCAAGACAGGGCATTCATACAAGATGGGTATTGTTGTGTTGGCTGTTGTCATTTTTCAATTTGACAATCTAAGGGAAAAGAGGTCGGTGGCCTTGACTAAATAGCAAGGTATTGCATGTTTTATAAATCCTTGTGGCATACAGGCTGAAAATTGTTATTCTAGCACATACTGTGAGACTTCAGGTAAATGACTTAACTTTTGCATGCTTTGGTCTACTCATCCAATAGAATGAGGGTGTTAAAGACTATGGTTCTCACTAGCCTCATCTTCTAGACTGAATTTTAATACTGTTCTTTTCTGATTGAGCACTAAAGAAAAAAATTCAGGATTCCCCTGCTTAGAACTAAGTTATATATTTTATCAAATCACTTAACATATAATGTGTCTTCCAAAAATAATTTTAAAAAGTACTATATATATATTACACAGTTAACTCACTCAAGGCCAGGCACAAACACATGGGTGGAAGGGCTGTTTCTATTTTACAGAAGAAACTAAAGTGCAGAAGTTAGGGTATAAAACAACCAAGCAGTAGAGCAAGACTCCCACCTTTTTACTATAACTCAAATTTTCCTTTCATGCCATACTGATAACACAATATTCAACTTCTCTGGGCATGCTGCCAGACAGAATCTGTTTAAGATTGCATTAAGTACATGGCACTATTTTAGTTTGCACTATACTATATGAAACATATAAAAGCTAAAAGAGAAAACAGCAATAAAATTTCACTTTCTCTTTTCCATTTCAAGCCCTCCCCACAATGCCAAACACGACAGACTATCTCAGCTATATATATCTGAATTACTATTACTATCTAATTAAAACATGCATTTACTACCAAGATGTAATTAAGTGCTTGTGAGCAGGCAAGATTCTATTACTATTCTGTTTTATGGAAAAATGCTTCTTCACATGCTAAAAGCAGGTTTGGAGGTTAGTGTGCTTTTGGCCTAATAAGATAAAATGAGAAAGAAATTCTACTTACTTTACAGACATTGTGGAGGCAATCTGTTGTCACAGGCTGGTAAACTAGTTCCTGGCAGCAGACACACATAAACGATTGTTCCAATTTTTTAAGAAAATTCTAGATGGTACCCAAAAGGGAAGGAAAAAAAAAAAAAAAGGTTAGCATTTCATAACATTTTAATAAAATTCAAAAAGTATCTTCATCACATTCAATACATTTTCTATTAAGAAAAAAATCAGCCCTGGCTGGGTGACTCAGTGACTAGTGCCGGCCTGTGAACCAAAAGGTGGCCAGTTTGATTCCCAGTCAGGGCACATGTCTGGGGTGCAGGCCAGGTTCCCAGTTACGGGAGCATGAAAAGCAACCACAAAGTGATGTTTCTCTCCCTCTCTTTCTCCCACTCATCCTCTCTCTCAAAAGTAAATAAACAAAATCTTTAAAAGAAAAAGAATAAAATCCTTAAAAAAAAATCAGGTAGTGACTGTAATAACTAGCCAATATATAATAGAAACTGGGAAAAACTCATTTCATTAGATATACATATTAGTGTTAAATCTTAGGATTGGGTTGGAAAGGTCGCAGAGGCAGATATATAGCATTTAAATGTAAGTGGCCCCTCTAGCCTCACATTCCAGAGATTATTTTTTTGACAGTTAAAAAAATTACGGACAACTTGTTTCAAAGTAATTACATATATTTTTCAAAAAGTTGCATGGTATTCCAATACATGAACATGTATTACTTATTCAATCTTTTGCTATAAAACTTGAGTATTTAAGCCTAAAAACACAAAAACAAAATAAAACCCCAAAAAGCAAACTCACTGGGCAATAACACTCTGTACTATCTAAGACCACCAAAAATCTACGTATTTATTTTCCTAGGATTATTTTCTGTAATATTTTGTTGCAACCCCCAAATCCCATATTTGCCTGATGCTAAAGTTACTCAAATTGGGACTAAATTATGAAAGGTAAAGCTATAGAAAGCAAACAAGATAAAATGCTTATTCTTTACTCTTCAAGACCATTACTAGTTCCATGTTACCCAAGCTGTTTGTCACTTTTAAACTAGAAGGATAAGCCCTGGCTGGTGTGGCTCAGTGGACTGAGTGTGGACCTGTGAACTAACAGGTCGCCGGTTCAATTCCAGTCAGGGCACATGCCTGGGTTGCAGGCCAGGTCCCCAGTTGGGGGTGTGCGAGAGGCAACTGAATGATGTATCTTTCACACATCTGTGTTTTTCTCCCTTTCTTTCTCCCTCCCTTTCCCTCACTCTAAGAATAAAAATAAAAAAATAAAATTTTAAACTAGAAGTACAAGTAGTTTTTTAATACTCACTACGATAATCCGCCATTCCGTTATTTTTGGTAGCAAGGGAGTATATTTTATATTTTTATGTTAATAGAAAAAGTAGTATTTATAGTTTCAAGTAAGAATAAAAATATCAAAGATCCCAAAGTATAAACAAGTACCATATGATCTCACTTATATGTGGAATCTAAACAAACAAACCTAACCTCATAAATAGAACAAGTTAGTAGTTGCCAGAGGCGGACTGAGGGTTGGCAAACTAGCTGAATAGAGTCAAAAGGTACAAACTTACCATTATAAAAATAACTCCTGTGATGTACTGTGCAGCGTAGTTAATAATAATGTATTATTATTATAGTTAATAATAATGTATTGCATGGTCGAAAGTTTCTAGGAAAAGTAAATCTTGAAAGTTCTCATCACAAGAAAAAAAATGTTTTAACTAATGTATGGTGACAGATG
Source organism: Pteronotus mesoamericanus (assembly GCF_021234165.1). Lineage (NCBI taxonomy): Eukaryota > Metazoa > Chordata > Mammalia > Chiroptera > Mormoopidae > Pteronotus > Pteronotus mesoamericanus. The sequence goes on along the minus strand of NW_026555245.1, from coordinate 22,437,460 downwards.
TTAACTATAACTTATTACAGTGATTGTTTTGCAATTATACAAATATTGAATCATTTTGTTGTGTACACTAAAACTAAAATGTTTTATGTCAATTATATCTCAATTAAAGAAAAAGTGAAGATCCCATTTCAAAGTTATGTCTTGATACTAACGTATTTATAAACGTGGATTATGAAAGTCAAGTGAATTATCAGCAAGGTGTTATGCAACACAGTAAAACAATATACCAATTAGGGGAGACATGGAAAAAATTATCCATTTTGTACCAGGTACCCTGTCCCTGAAAAATGCCTTTGTTAACGACTGGTATTTCCCCAGTACCTCCATAGAGCCTATGAGTATATGTACTAGAGGTATTTTGAGTTGCCACAACGTGGTACATAGCTGTAATTAAAAGGCCACGTCTCTGTTCTCATGGAACTTTATATTCCTTTTTAGGAGAGCAAACTAATTCTATTTCATGTAGTAATAACTAAGGAAACTAGGTAAATTAAAGCAACAGAGTAAAGACTACTTTAGAAAGGGTAGTAAGTTAAGGCCTCTCTGAGGAGTGTAATACTACTGCAGAGTCTTAGACAGGACCTGAAGGAGTGAGCCACATGAAGTTGTAGAGGAGAGAGAGAATTCCAGTGAATAAAGCCCTAGCAGCCAGAACAGGCTGAGTGTGTTAAAAAACACAGAGATCACTGTAGTCAGAGCAAGTTGGGCCAGAGAGAGTGGCAAGAGGAGACTGCAGAGGTAGGTAGGGATGCCAGATCATATAGGGCCTTGGGAAGGTGTTTGGATACAAATGCATGTATTATATATATGTTCATTTATTAAGTCATCATGGCCAACATCTGATTTTTTGGCTTAATAAATGTGTTTCTGGCTTATCTGTAGAGAATGTGCATAAAACCTGCCCAGGGCAATCAATAATAGTTCATAAATGTCCAGAGTAGTCACTAGAAGCTACATCATAATCATCTGACTCACGCATGTAAGATCCTTTCACAAGCAGGCTGGATTTTTTTTTTGGGGGGGGCCCTTCTTTTTTGTCTGAGAACTGTCAACTGATGACTTAATTTCATACAGAAGTTATACTGAAAGAAGAGATTGAAAGTAATATTTGTACATCCTTGTCAAGTTTCACAGGATTCAACCACTTTGATAATTTTTTAAATTAATAACAGAATATACATATTAAAAATCTCACATTGAAGCCCAATACACATGTCCAACCGAGACAACAGATGTGCAAAAGAAATTCTGTGTGTACTCAGGTGGCTTTCTGTTACTGATATCTGCTATTTTGTCCCCTGCCCACCCATAGCTAGAACTCATCTGAGTTATCACTAACTAGCTGTAGCCCTCCAAACAGAAAGTAGTTAGACCATGATCAACAACTGCTTGCTGTATCTTACTCTGCCACAGTCAGGCTCTTCTTATGCCTGTGTTTCTTGGCTAAACATCAAGTAACACTTCTCACAGAGCTAAATCACTTTACTTCTGTCTGCCAAACATGTAAGCCTCATACTACCAAGGATAACCAAAATAGCGCATTTGTAGGCAAAGGAAATGATGACTGCAATATAAATCCAAAGGGCATGTGATAAACCTTACCCATTTTTAAAAGTTTAAAAATTATACCAGGAAGATTCTTCTTTAATATAATAATGATGACTATTTCTGAAATAAAAACCAACACAAAAGCTCTATGAGAGTTTCCTTTAAATATAGATAGAAAGCATATAGATATTCATCAATAAACTCATTTCAGACACACAAGTGTTCTGGCTAATGCAGAGAGAAATAAAACTAAACTTAGAAAAAATAACTAAAAGATGACAAAAAAATTTGGATTTCAAGAGAGAATATGAGAGGTCACCAACAATAGCTGCATATCACAATATTTTGGAGAAAAAGCAGAAAAGTAACTATATTACACATGGCAAGAAATTAATCTCTAATAAAAGATGATTTGTTTATAAGCAAAATTTAAGACAATAAAAGCAAGTGAGCAAGCAAGCAAAGAATGAATAGACAATTCACATTTGAAACCTCTAAGCTTTGGGGACCTGATAAGAAAGTGCTGTTTCCAGAACGGCTTAATACAAATCCACATATCAGTTAACTATGTAATTTCTTTGCACTAAAAAATTTTATGATTACCAACCGCCCCCCGAAACAAACAAACCAAAAAACCCGCCAAAACATACAAAGTATTTAACCATATCAATGCTGGTTTATTTACCTTTAGGTTGAACACATAGGCACTAAAATTGTGCTGAACTGCTTAAGACTTGAAGTGCTTAATGCTATAAGTTTGAAATAAAACAAAAAATCTCCTTATTCCAAAAAATCCAAGAAGAGGGAAGACTCCCAAACACTTTTTATGAGGTCAGCATCATCCTAATTCCAAAACCAGATAAAGATACAACAAAGAAAGAAAGCTACAGGCCATATCATTGATGAATCCAGATGCTAAAATCCTCAATGAGATATTGGCAAACTGGATCCAACAATAACATTAAAAAGATCATAAACCATGATGAAGTGGGATTCATCCCAGGGATGCAAGGATGGTACAATACTCACAAATCAGTAAATGTGACATATCATGTAAACAAAACAAAAACCAAAAATCAAATGATCAATAGATGCTGAAAAAGCATTTGATAAAGAACAGCACCCATTTATGATAAAAATGCTCAGCAAACAGAGCATACCTCAACATAAAAAAGCCCACATATGAGAAAGCTATAGCCAACATCATACTCAACGGGCAAAAACTAAAAGCTTTCCCCTAAGATCAGGAAGGAATAAGCCAAGGGTGTCTGCTTTCACTATTTTTATTCAACATAGTGTTGGAAGTTCTAGCCATGGTGATCAGATAAGAAATAAAAGGCTTCCAAATTGAAAAGGAGGAAGTGAAACTGTCATTGTTTGCAGATGACATGATAGTATACATAGGAAACCCAAGAGATTCCACCAAAAAACTACTTGACTTAATAAGTGAATTTGGCAAAATGATGGGATACAAAGTCAATATTCAGAAATCAAAGGCATTTTTGGACACCAACAATGAAATATCAGAATCAGAAATCAGGAAAAAAATTCCATTTACTATAGCAACAAGAAAAATAAAGTACCTAAGGTATAAACCTAACCAAGGAGGTAAAAGACATATACTCAGAAAACTACACAAAACTGAAGAAAGAAATTAAGGAAGATATAAAGAAATGGACGCATATACCATCTTCATGGACTAGAAGAATTAACATCATCAAAATGTCCATACCACCCAAAGCAATTTACAGATTTAATGCAATTCCTATTAAAATATCAATGACATATTTGACAGATATAGAACAAACATTTCAAAAACTTATATGGAACCATAAATGACCATGAATAGTCTCAGCAATTTTGAGAAAAAAGAACAAAGTAGGAGGGGTCACAATACCTGATATCAAACTATATTACAAGGCCACTATAATCAAAAACAGCTTGGTACTGGCATAGGAACAGAAACACAGATCAATGGAACATATAAATAGCCCAGAAATAAACCTAAGTCTCTGTGGTCAATTAATATTTGACAAAGGGGGTAGGACCATAGAATGTAGTAAAAATAGCCTCTTCAATAAGTGGTGTTGGAAGATCTGGACCAGGTGCATGCCAAAAAAAAAAAGAAAAAGAAAAAAAGAAATTGGCCACCAACTTACACCATACACCAGAATAAACTCAAGATGGATAAAAGACTCAAATATGAGTCATGACACCATAAAAGTCCTAGATGAAAACACAAGCAGTACAATTTCAGATATTCCAAGCAGAAATATTTTCGTTGATATACCTCCTAGGGCAAGGGATATAAAGGAAAGAATAAACAAATGGGACTTCATCAAATTAAAAAGCTTCTGCACAGCTAAAGAAAACATCAGCAAAACGAAAAGGGAACCAACCATATGGGAAAACGTATTTGCCAATGATACCTTGGATAAGGGTTTGATCTCCAAAATAAATAAAGAACTCACATGACTCCACACCACGAAGAGAAACAATCCAATTAAAAAATGGGCAAAAACAGACTCCTGGCCAAGAATGGAAGCATAGGTAGACATGCTTTCCTTCCTCACACAACCAAAGAAGGATAACAACAAATTTAAGAACAAAAAACAACCAAACTGCCAGAAAATAAAACTGTATAGAAATCCGACAACCAAGGAGTTGAAGAAGAAACATTCATCCAGACTGGTAGGGGGGATGGAGATGGGTAGCTGGATGGAGAGGACACAGAGCAAGGCAGCAGACCAGGTGGGCAAGGGCATTTCCACATTCACATGTGGATAAGTTGGAATAACTGGGGGGAGGTAGGGGGGTGAAACAGACCATGCAACCCACGGTTCCAGCACGGGAAACTAAAGCCTCAAAACCTCTGGCAGTAAAAAACCTGTAGGGGATGCAGCGGCGGGAGAAAATCCCAGCCTCACAGGAGAGTTCATTTGAGACCCCTGGGGTCCTAGAACGTACACAAACCCACCTACGCAGGAATCAGGACCAAAAGGGCCCAATTTGCTTGTGGGTAGCAGGGGAAGTTACTCAAAGTGGGGTGAGAGCCCAGGAAGCAGCACTGTTCCCTCTCTGACCCCTCCCCGACGTACAGTACCATTGCAGCAAAGCAGGTTGACCTGCCCTGGCCAATACCTAAGGCTCTGCCCCTTACAATGTAACAGGTACACCAAGACAAAGAAATATGGCCCAAATGAAAGAACAGAACAAAACTCCAGAAAAAGAACTAAGCGACAAGGAAAATAGACAATCTATCACATGGAGAGTTCAAAGCACTGGTAATCAGGATGCTCACAGAAATGGTTGAGTACTGATGCAAAATAAAGAGGAAAAAGTGAAGGCTGTGCAAAGTGAAATAAAGAAAAATAGACAGGGAAACAACAGTGAAAGGAAGGAAACTGAGACTGAAATCAATGACTTGGAACAGAAAGAAGAAATAAACATTCAACTGGAACAGAATAAAGAAACAAGAATTCAAAAAAATGAGGAGAGAATTAGGAACCTCTGGGACAATATTAAATGTTCCAACATCTGAATCATAGGGGTGTATAGGATAAACAGAGGCAATCTGGCCTCCTCACCCAGATGATGGGCAACTAAGGGAAGCAGTTTCCTATAACCTTGAGAATGGACATATAAGCAGTGTTCTCATAGCCTTGAAGCTGGACCTGATAAGTAGTCCCATAGCCTTGAGTGGGCTCACATGTGCAGAATCACGCTATGTTATACAATTTTCTGGCTTCCTGTTGGCTTTGTCTGTCTTCAGTATATAAGGTGGTAGGGGATCCTCACTGGGGGACACGAGGGGGGGGGGGACAGGTGACATGCAGTGTGACACGCAGGGCCATGTGGACACACACAGCCTGCATGTGTGGATCGCTCACCCTTGAATAAAGGCATGTCAAGCATCCCCATGGCTCTGCGACTTTTCTTCCACCTGCACAAATCCCATGAATCTGTCTGGCCTTGAAAGGTCACAACAGAGGGTGCCCGAAGGAGAAGAGGAAGAACAAGAAATTGAAAACTTATTTGAAAAAATAATGAAGGAAAACTTCCCCCAATCTGGTGAAGAAAATAGACTTCCAGGAAGTCCAGGAGGCTCAGAGTTCCAAACAAGTTGGACCCAAAAACGAACACAGCAAGATACATTATAATTAAGTTACTCAAGATTAAAGATAAGGAAAGAATCTTGAAAGCAGCAAGAGGAAAGGAGACAGTTACCTTCAAAGGAGTTCCCGTAAGACTGTCAGCTGATTTCTCAAAAGAAACCTTACAGACAAGAAAGAGCTGGCAAGAAGTATTCAAAGTCATGAAATCCAAGAACCTACATCCAAGATGACTCTATCCACCAAAGGTATCATTTAGAATGGAAGGGCAGATAAAGCACTTCCCAAATAAGGTGAAATTAAAGGAGTTCATTATCACCAAGCCCTTATTCTATGAAATGTTAAAGGGACTTATCTATGAAAAAGAAGCTCAAAACTGATGAACAGTTTTTACTGGTGAACAGTAAAATGGCAACAAACTCACAACTATCAACAACTGAACCTAAAGAAGAGAAATAAAAAGCAAACAACTAGAACAGGAAAAGAATCACAGAAATGGAGATCACATGGAGGGTTATCAGCAGGGAGGGGTTGGGGGAGAATGGGGGAAAAAGTACAGGGAATAAGAAGCATAATTGGTAGGCACAAAATAGACAGGAGGAGGTTAAGAATAGTATAGGAAATGGAGAAGCCTAAGAACTTAAATGTAAGGCCCATGGATATGAACTAAGGTGGAGGGGACGCTGATAGATGGGAGGGTGCAGGGAGAGGGGGATAAAGGGGAAAAAAATATTGGACAACAGTAATAGCATAACCAATAAAACATATATATTTTTTAAAAAAGGGCAAAGGACCTGAACAGACACTTCTCCAAGGAGGACATACAGAGGGTCCATAGGCATATGAAAGGATGCTCAGCATCACTAGCCATCAGAGAGATGTAAATTAAAACCACAATGAGATACCACTTCACACCAGTCAGAATGGCCATCATAAACAAATCAACAAACAACAAGTGCTGGCAAGGTTGTGGAGAAAAGGGAACCCTAATACACTGTTGGTGGGAATGCAGACTGGTGCAGCCACTGTGGAAAACAGGATGGAATTCCCTCAAAAGACAAAAATGGAACTGCCTTTTGACCTGTCAATTCTGCTGCTGGGATTATACCCTACGAATCCTGAAACACCAATTCAGAAGAACCTATGCACCCCTATGTTCATAGCAGTGCTATTTACAATGGCCAAGTGCTGGAAACAGCCGAAGTAGCCATCAGTAAATGAGTCGATCAAAAAACTGTGGTACATTTACACAATGGAATACTAAGCAGCAGAAAGAAAGAAGAATTCCTACCCTTTCCAACATGGATGGAACTGGATAGTATTATGCTAAGTGAAATAAGCCAGGCAGTGAAAGACAAGTATCATATGATCTCATGTATAAATGGAACCTAATCAACAAAACAAACAAATGAAAAAAAAAGAACCAGAGACATGGAAGTTAAGAACATGCTGACAGTGATCAGAGGGGAGGGGAGAGGGAGACAACAGAGGAAAGAAGGGTAACATGTACAAAGGACCCATGGACAAGGACAATGGGGTGAAGATTGTCTTTGGGAGCAAGGCTTGGACAGGGCAGGGGAGAGCAACTGGGGGAAAAAATGGGGACAACTGTAACAGTACAATAAAAAAATAAATTAAAAACAGCCCTGGCTAGTGTGGATCAGTGGACTGAGTGCTGGCCTGTGAACCAAGGGTCACTGGTTCGATTGCCAGTCAAGGCAACATACCTGGGTTGTGGGCCAGGTCCCCAGTAGGGGGCACGCAAGAGGCAACCACACATTGATGTTTCTCTTCCTCTCTTTATCCCTCTCTTCCCTGCTCTTTAAAAATAAATAAATAAAATCTTAAAAAATATTAAAAATAAACAAACAAAACACTCTCCTGATGAGTTTTAGATTGAGTATGTTCCACAACTGAAATTTTTCCCCATGAATAGTACCTCAACATTAATTATTAAGTTCAGGCACAGAGAGGTCAGAAACCAATATCTAAGAGGTCTATAATAAATTTGAAAGCATTTAACTTCTGCCTCAAATTGTTTCTGAAAGCTGGAGGAAATGGATGAAAAGATTAAAGGATCAAGTTTTGACTGACTTGTGAAAATGATACTTCACAGGCAAATTATTTTCCATCATTTGTTAGTATCAGGACATTATTATTTAAAACACTAATAATAACTATGTATGGTGACATATGATTACTAGTCTTATGGTGACCAAGTATATAAGTATCTAATCACTATGTTGTACACCTGACACAATTATTATATTGTATGTCAATTATACTTAAAAATAAAGTTAGAAAATAAAGGCATGTAATTATATGGAATAAAAGAAAAACAACTTTACATACTGGTCCTTCCACAAGATGAGCAAGCACTTCATCCCACAGTTTCTGGTTTTGATGATCTTCTCTGATTAGATGTTGTTGTTGAGGGGTTAGTTGGAAAGCCTCAACTGCTTCTGCTGAATCTGATGCTTTGAATACTTTGGAGGCACTTGGACAATCATCTAGATTTATTTAAAAATACACCAGAAAACTTATGAGTGGTTCTAAGCAGAACTATGAAATAAAACAGTTAACTGGTACCAGTAATGTTTAGCACGAATATAACCTGCGTAAAGCAGCATCTCACTTCCCCTGGAGTTTAGGATACTTACTATACATGCTGCTGTTTTGATTCTGAGACTATTAAAATACAATGGAAGTAACACCCACACCAAAACCCCTTAGCTAATTTCTTATGAGTTTCTCAATTTATTCTCTTAATATTTCTCTTTATTAGAAATTATGTTATTAGGATTTATTTCCTGTAATCATTACCTACCATCATCTGGAGTCGGCCTCTTTGAGGCTCCACTGGCCTGCTTCTTTGACTGTCCTTTAGTCTTCTTCCCTTCCTTATCTGAAGGGTAACCTACTGGATACTGATAGGGGAGGGGGAAAAGTACAAAATGTAGACTTAAACTTCACAGAGAAGCGGGGGGTTCTAGATCCTGGTGAGAATTTAAAAACAGGACAGAAGAGGAATCCATTTTTTCCCTAACTGAACAAACTTTATATAAAGAAAACAGACATTTAAAGAAACAAAATTCAAAGGACAGAAGGCTATTAAGATCCCAAATTCAGTGTAAAACCATGTAGTTTTGATTGTTATGAAATTCCATTTTATAATACAATGATCTTAGTTTCAGACCTAAAACAGGAAAGGTAAGTTTACAGGAATTGTGACTAGGTGGCTTGAAAATTTTGAGGAGGAAAGGAAAGTGGAATCTTGATATGAAGACAAGTGAAGATCAACCACAGAGCACAATAGATGGTACTTACATCGATGGGATTACACTAAATTGTGGGGCCAATCTAAAAAAATAAAACAAAAGAAACCCTACCAAAACATTAAGGGCCAAATTTCTTATCTCTTAAAAATTGGGGTGGGAAGGTAATAACAGCTTTTAGAAGACCTAATGCCACTAAGTTACTGAATTCTGTATCTGTCAAAGGTCAGGTTTTAAGGAATATATTCTACCTATTATCCTTGTATTTTACTGGCTATCTTATTTTTCCTTTGGGTTATGCTTTGTGATTAAGACTCATGTTTAAAGCTCAATATGTTTCAGACTTCATCAATGATATATTAACTCATCATAGTAAATGGGCTTATGTGCTTCTCTGTTCAGTTTCATGTCTAACCTTTCTAGAACATTCTTTTTGAGATTCTTTAAAGATCTGAAAAAATATTTTAAAAATGGGTTTAACAAAAGGTTTTTTTTAAAAAATCAGTTACAAAAAGAATTAGAGCTGACCCTTGAACAACAAAGGTTTGACATGTGTGGGTCCATTATATGTGAACTCTTTTCAATAAATATATTGGAAATTTTTTTTGGAGATTTCATTACATGAATTGCTATATCTATTAATAAATTTCTTTTTTACATTATTTTTATTTTTCATGTCAATTGTTATAACATGTATAATATCTACAGTGTTTTGCATCATGGAGGACAATATTGATGTAGGAACTGACAGACAATTCATCTTGTAAACAGATGACAAACTTACAGCATTGATAAATACAATAGTGTAAATGTATTTTCTCTCTTGGATTTTTGTTAATAACACTTTCTTTTCTTTAGCTTACTTTATTGCAAGAACGTAGCATAGAATACATATGCAAAATATGTGTCAATAGTCTGTTTATGTTATTAGAAAGGCCTCTGGAAAACAATACATTATTAGTACTTAAATTTTTGTGGAATCAAAAGTTATACATGGCTTTTTGACTGTGTGAGGGTTTATGTCCCTAACCCCCATGTTGTTCCAGGGTCAGCTGCATTTTGGCAGTTATTTTAGCAGCTGATAGGTCTCATTTAAACAATAAATTCTATGAATTTAAAAATAAAACAAAAATAGAAACAGACTTTCACTAGAAGACACACACTCACCTGCCTGGGTGGTCAGACACTTGCCCATAGTTCAGCCCCTACACATGCAGTGTGGGCAGAGCCAGGGAAAATGACAAAGCTGGTAATCTTTACAGAAAGCACAACAATGGGGAATGATGGAGGATGAACTCAAACCATGCAAGTCAGTGTCAGGGACAAAGTCTAGGGTGTACAGGCAGTGGAGGGAGAATGCAGCCATACCATCCACTATGCACACAAAACCAACAAATTCTCATATATGGGTTAACAGCTGATCATGGGCAAAGGGAAAAAAAAGGCACAACACTAAAGGTGGTGACAGACAGGGAAGCAGCTTTGAGGGGGAAGAGAGAAAAGGGGTGAGGAAAAGTGAGAAGGGTAGGAAGCAGACCACTCTTATAAGCCACCTCCCCCACCTTCCCCTACAAGAGACATACCCCCTGTGCCATCTAGAATAAATTTCCCTTCTCCAGGTCTCCTACACATAAATTTTATGTATCCCTTTCCATCACACTTACAGTGATTTCCATATTGAATTGAAAATACGTTTCATTGACTGGCCCAACTTTCACCAAGCAGAATTCTTGGTCTGAGGGCAGTTTGACGCCTAAGATGCTACTTTTTTTCTGCTTTTCCTTCTGTATACTCGCCGGATCTCATTTTCACCCTTTACCATCCACTGATCAACTGCTGTGGGTTGTATCCAGTGTTAAAACATGTTGGTAGTAGAGGTGAATGTTTTTGGCTATACAAGCAGCCTAGACAAATGTAATCTAACCTGCAAACGTAGGCATAATCTCCTTGATCGTTCTATTCCTTCTGAGGTCCAAGGAGCAGGTTCAACATCATCTCTTCTTAAAAGATAGCGCCAGACCAGAAATCCATGACTTGATGAAATCTCAGGCCAGTATTTCACCACCTAAATCACAGCATTTCAATACTATGTTGAGATTTAAAGTTCAAACTTATATCATCATATTAGTGGTTTAAACTTGCCAAAACTAAATCCAACTTCAAAAGGTACTTGTTTTGCTGTAATAGTAAATGAATTAAGAATATTACCAAAGTATTATTTTGACCTTATTTCTTATTAAGATAGTTCCCATATAAGTAGAGATTACTATAAATTTGAAATACTAACAAGATTATGCTTATTAATAGAATTTTGCATAATATTAAACAGAAATGGTGGCAGTAGATGCCTGTTTTCTAAACAAAGAATACAACCTGTTTTAAAAATTATAATGTGCTCTGCTTGAAAATCTGTTGCAGTTAAAATCATTTTGAAAGATATATAAGAATCAAGATCTATAATGGTCAAGTTATTTAAATGGTTTTATCATAGAGAATAAACTTACAAAAAGCTTAACCCAAAATATTGCTCTGCCCTTATGGACTTGAAATTAGCCTTAAAAGAAAAGTATTAAAATTGAGAGCTCACTTAGTGCATCTGTTACAGTTCCAGAAAAAGTAGAAATACCAACTAGGATGGTCTAATGTTTCCTCCAGCCCACCCACAGCAAAGTAGTTCCCTGTGGTAGTAGTAGCCCTTGTCCTGAAAGCCCGGGAAGAATGACTAACAAGAGGTCATGCCAGATAGAGCACCTTATAAATGCCATCATATCTGTTGCCTTCTTCAGGAGCATATTTGCTGATCTTCCTCCCTTTAAAACTGCGTATCACTCTGACTGGCTTACCAGCTCTCCAATTCCGAGATTCTGCTCCAATTTTATCATCCAATGGAGCATCACAGTTTAGGGCCAATGCCCTAAAAAATAAAGCAAAGTCTTTATACCAAGTAATCTTTCTTCAAGTATATAATCGCATCATTAGCACAATTAAAAGGTAAATTATGCCTTACCTGACAGTTAAGATTCTATGATTCTTTCCATATTATTCCAGATAATAGGATTATGCTTTCCCCCACCAGCAGAGAAGACAAATCAGTTTTCTGATGTCACCCCCAAGCCAGGGGATTGGTTCTCAGATAGCCTGTAGGGTTCTTCTGAAAGTAATAACATCTGTGCCACGTATAATAGAAAACAACTAGAAATACATGGAATTTTCTTTAAATAACGTTTGTTGAGGAAAGGGAAAAAGTTGGAAAACTAAAGCAACCAATTGTTGTAATAGTTATTTTTGATTGGGAGTGAGGTAAATTGCAGGAATAATGTAGAAAAAAATTCAGAAAAATAAATTTGTCAGCAAGGTATGAATGACCTTTCTAGGTCCACTTTCCACACAACAGAGATTCCTTGAGGTTTAGAAGATATTAAGAACAAGTTCAATATGAGAATATCCTTTAAAGACCTCCAGTAAAAAACATAAGTTTAAATAAAAGTGAAGCATTTAAAGTTCTGTGCTCAATCATGACAATAAAGATTTCTGGCGGCTCAAGATCACTGCATTTTACTGATGACACATGAACAAGGAGGAACACTGAGCTGGAAACAACATCTGATTTACCTAAAGCTTCTTAGTATGCCTGCTCATTTAGTAGTAATTAATCATCACTAAGGTTATTAGATGTTAGAAGACCTTTCTTGGGGAACTTAATCCTGCCCCTCAAAAAACGAAAAACCAAAAACCGAAAAACCCCACCAAACTAGAATCTGTTTAAAATTAGTATTTTTCCTCGAAAATACCTATTTCCTAACTTAGGTGAAACAAAACCACTGACAACACGTGATGTCAAAAATACACAGACACACCCTGGATGGCATGGATCAGTGGATTGAGCGCTGGCCTGTGAACAGGAAGGTCACCAGTTTGATTTCCGGTCAGGGCACATGCCTGGATTGCAGGCCGGGTCCTCAGTTGGGGGCATGCAAGAGGCAACCCATCAATGTTTCTCTCACATATTAATGTTTCTCTCCTTCTCTTTCTCCCTCCCTTTCCCTCTCTCGAAAAATTAATAAAGTCTTTTTAAAAATTACATACACAAAATCTTGTGAAATCAGATATGATATAAAATACTTGTTCAGATTATAATTCTCTTTTTGCAGGCTCAAAATATACGCCTTAAGAGTAAATGACTAATCCACTAAAATTCCTTGATAAAAAAAAAAATCTTGATCATAGTTATATTGTTAAAGTAAATGAACTTAAGAAAGTATTTCTCAAAACAACAACAAAAAAAAACATTTATAGATGTGGCCAAAGAGTGAAAGCTTACCAATTATCTGTTATCTCAAAGTAAGATGCATTAAAACTCTGGGAGGTAGAAAAAAATATAGCCATTAACTCTAGAGCTAGTATTATATCTTACTTATAAAATAGTTACCTCAATACATACTTCATCTTTTAAAGAATTAATATAAGGATAAATACTAACTTCATGTTAACGAGTGGAATGCTTTGGTGCTCACAGTTACCTTTAGTCATAATGACTGCCAACACTAACTGGCATTAATTTGCTTCTAGCTTCACATAAGTATTCAGGCTGTCCAAGTATGTGAAGAGTCCAAGAGGATGAAACTAGCCAAAACAATAAGGCTATCCACATTACTCTATTCACAGCTCAATCAGTTGCCTCTAACTGCCCTGATAAAGGATGGCCAGGTTACCTTGCTGCCCTTTTCAGTTTCATAAAGTAGAAGAGCTGAGAAGAAATAGGAACAAACTTCTCAAAAGTAAAATGCAGGTATCAAACTATGTCCTATTAGAGTAGCAAAAATGAATTGGACCATATACTAGTCAAGAAAGAGTATACTGTAGGTCAGAGCTAAGGACCTTTCACTTCAGGTTTCATGTTTATGAAACATATAGTACCTTTGCCCAAGAGGTCTTTACAATCAGTCATGAGGCATACTCACAGTTTAATGTATATATTAACTAAATGGATGTTAGAGTCTATGATATATCAGTCCTAAAGTATTTAATTATATTCATTTTCACTACCTTCCCTTTAAAACATTTTTACTACTTGACAATTATTTTGTAATGAAATTATAACATGGTTAACAGAGTGCACTTACTAGATTCTTCAAAAGGTTGAAAAGAATCTACTGTGTATTTTTCCAGTGCAGGTAGTTATGAAAGAAGTTTCACTCAAGCAAAATAATCTATTATTATTATTAAAGGGAAAAAATATAACTTTCAGATCTGACAACCTAGAAAAGCTTTTGCGAATTCAAGTCACATTTCCACTGACAAAAACACATTGAAATATTTCTAAGTCTTTTTAAGATCATTCCTCCTTGAAGAGTTGCTCTCTTGCTAGAAAAAGACTAGCTAGTGACTGGACTCCTGCCTCAGGAATGTTTTCACCAGCAAATCTGACCTGTCTCCTCTGCTGGTTCAGTAAAATAATCCTACTGTCAGAAATAATATAGAAGGAAGACATGAAAACAAGAAAGACATGAAAACAGATTCTATATAACTTGGTATGCGACAAAGTCTTGAAATCATACTGGTATATTCTTTACTTCACATGTTAAGCAGAAATTATGGGCACACTACTTAAAACCAAAGTGATTTAAACTCAAAAAAGTGAAAAATACTTTTACTTAACAACCCACAGAATACCCTTATTAATAGAATACAAAAATTTAAACTTTATGAAATGATTACAAAATTATCAGTATGACAAGTTATAATGTAGTCATTGATATTTGATGGTTTGCTGTTACTTTATTTTTAATATTAGCATGCATTTATGAAATAAAACATTTTGAAGTTATTAAATTTTTTCCCCCATGGAAGCTGGATGCCACTGATCCTTCTATAGAATTAAGGTCAACACAGGTGGCTTTTTTGTAATGCCTTACAAGTATTTAGTTAAAAAAGGTCACTTTTGTCATAAAGAGTCCCTCTTATAACATTTAAAGAAACTGATTATTAAAAGTCCTAAAAACATCTTGAGTGTAGGTCTGATTTAATTATTTGATGTGTTTAAATGTGATTCCTGAATATAACCTTGTTCCAAATTAGTATGTCTCTTCTAAAAAGAACTTTGTCACTTTAAAAGATAAATAACTTTGACCTATAAGGTAGTAGATAAGCCACTTTGCCCTCAATTTCATTTATATTATATAGGCTCCTTTCTTTCAAAGGTTTCAACATGTTTTCAAAGGCAAAGCACATGTATTAAGGCTGGGGATTATGCCATTAAAAAAAAAAATAATTCAAATAAATAAGGTGCTTGCAAAAATTGTAGTATCAGGTAATAGGATTTTAATTTTAGATGTTTAACTTTCAATTTAAGACTTTCCTCTTCAATCTAAGTTATAAATTATAGTCCTATAACCAAATATTTATATGAAGTCCATATTCTAAGTAGTCTTCACAAACTCTAACAATAAAGAGTACCTGTTCATGTTTGTTAATGTTTGATCAGCCGATGGTGCACCAATTCTTTTATTGCCAGCAAGGTTTTTACCACCACTCCCAGTGTATGTGAACTCATCACCTCGGTCCTGCAGGAGAAGATTTTTCATCATTAAGACACCTAAACCCAAGTATAGTTTCATCAAGTCTTGTTTTAGAGTCAGAACATTTGGTTAGGATGTTGTACATTAACATATTCTATCAAGGTACCTATCAAAATAAGGTCAAATGCAATCTTATGTGTAGTATGCCTTCAAGTTATATCACTTGATTTAAAGATTTCATTTTGAAGTTATGTACCTCCAAGCACTGCTATTCTCATTTTTTATATATATATATATATATATATATATGTGTGTGTGTGTGTGTGTGTGTATGAAAACATATATAGATCTCTTCAAATATAAAATCAAGTAACCTATAGAACATTACAAGATTAGCTCTTATGAATTGGGAATATTATTTCACTTAATTCAGTGTTATTAAAATAAACTTATCAATATTAGCTTCTAGGTTCTTCATGGAATACCATTTTAATAAATACACCATAACTGATTTCCCAACAGCAATCTATGCCATACGCACATTTGCTGCGATATTTCAACTTTAAAACCCTAATAGCATGGTAAGTTCCCCACATTTCACTCTATGAGTTAACTCAAATTACATTAAGGTAAAATAATTACTTATCATTAAGTTGTATAAAGTGCCTACCACATGTGGCACATAGAAAGCAAAAGCCAAAAGAAGCGGATGATACTTGAACAAGCTCCAGAAATATTTCTGTAGTAGCTATAAACTTATATAGATATTATTGAAGGAATTCTAACAAATAAGTACACCTAGTACAGCTCAGAACACTTCTTCGATTGATCAGAAAGTTTTCCAAATGATATCTGGATTGACTTCACAATGCTCATATTCATAACTCTGGCAACTTTGAAATTATAATTGTGGTAGTTCCATAAGAGAAAAAGTAGTGCGAACTAGGAGCACATAAGAGGGACAACCCAAGCTGAACAAAGTTTAAAGCAAAAGAACAAAAGCACTTCTGATTATTCTTTACAATTTTTTTTTTATTGTTCAAGTAGAGTTGTCCCCATTTTCCCACCACCACTTTCCCCTGCCCCACCCACCCCCACCTCCCACCCTCAATCCTTCCCCACTTTGGCTTTGTCCATGGGTCCTTTATACATGGTTTTTGACTTGACCCTTCCCCTTCTTTTCCCTGTTTCCCTCCTCCCAATTCAAGTAACTAATAATCAAGTAAAAATGGTTAAAATTCTGTTATTAACTCTTCTGTACTTTAATCTTTATACCAACAAAGACTTTTAATTATCACTTGTGGGAGAAAAACTGCAGACTGTCAGAACTGTCAATATTTTTTCAGACTATTTTCCTCCTGAAAAATGATCAGCCTAAAGTTGTTGCATTTTCTAGTCCATGCTCTACTAAGCTATACTCCTGTGAGGCAGTAGCTTAAACGCAAGATTGCTGCCTGGGAAAATCTCACATAAAGAAGCTATCATTTACACAGGAGATATGGTCTGTCCAAGAGTGACTAAATTTCCCACAGTTTTCCAATCTCTACTCTTCTCCAAGCTATAAAGCAGCTGCCTACCACAGTAAGCTGGGAGCTCCCAGTCCTGCCATCATTCTCATCAAGTAAAAGACCTTCATCTCAGTCTTCTCACCTGCCCCCCACCCAAAGGTTATCAGATAAATATCCCACAGCACAGTTAAAATCATTGAACTTTTCCCAGACACCTTTAATGATTCCTCAATTCAAGGCTGTCTAGAATATAGTCT
This sequence comes from Pteronotus mesoamericanus, assembly GCF_021234165.1. Lineage (NCBI taxonomy): Eukaryota > Metazoa > Chordata > Mammalia > Chiroptera > Mormoopidae > Pteronotus > Pteronotus mesoamericanus. The sequence continues at coordinate 22,420,242 of NW_026555245.1, read as the reverse complement.
CAATTTTTGCCAGTTTCTCTGTCATAATACCCCTTCCATGACCATAAAACTGGGCACTACGACTACTACTGATAATACCTACCTAACACTATGTGTGAAGGTCACACTAAGCATTTCACATACGATTAATTCATTTAACCCTCATATCAACCCTGTGAGATAGGTCTTATAAACCCTATTTTACAGATGAGGCAGAGGGGTTCAGTCACTTGCCTAAGATTACATAGCTAGCAAGAGATGACACCAGGGCACAAACCCAAACAGCTTGGCTCCAGAGTCTGTTTCTGATCACTGAGTAAACTACTTATCAGGACAACTGTAAGAGGCAGATGACCTCATTTCTCAAATGAGGTCATCAAAATCAAGGCAAAAAGCTAGCAGGTGATTAATTCAAGTTTCTAGACTAAAATGTTAACTACTTTATCAGCAGGTGTTCAATAGCTTCATGTCCATTCATCTAAACATAAAAAAAAAAATCATTGGCTCCATGAATTTTACATGAAATTGAAGGTTTAAGAAGAAATTTTTCTTGCATGAGAAAAGTTTATTTAGGATTCCTCCACCTATTTCTGTAGATTATGATTAAAATCAAAAGATGGAAAATGCTTATAAAATAGAACATCTCCAGATTCATCTTAGTTGGCAATTAAGCCTAAAAGGAATTATTCTTCACATTATACAATAGACTTAGAATTAACGGCTTATGACACCTCATCAGCATTTTTCTCCACAAATGTTTTAATGTGTGACTAGTAACTATATTCAAAAGATGGGGGAAAAAAGGAAGTAATAACACCCATCTCATTTCAACCTGGTACTTGTTTTTAGCTTTACAATTATAAGTTTATATGTTTCATATATTAAATTTCTGATCCAGACCATAGAACTGTCTGAATCCTTATTATATGCCCAGGACTACATAAATTACTTCATTTAAAATCAGTAACTTTCTGATATAAAATTACAATACTATTTTTTCTATTTTACACATGGGAAAACTGAGGCTTAGTAGAGTTAAATAATTTGGCCAAGGTCTCACACACAAATGTTAGCGCTCAAATCAAATACAATTGGCTAATTGCTAAAAACATATGCTAAAGAGACTCCACTTCATTTGGTTTTTCTTACAGAGCCTGAAAAAAATTTTAAGTGCTCATTTCTATAAGCTATATTACATTTTTGTATTTCTGAAATAGTTAAAGATATAGCTTCAAAATATGCATATTTTGCTGGGCATACCATACAGCCCAGCAACTGTACTCTGGGTATTTATCCCAGAGCACTGAAGACCTTTGTTGAGGAAAAACAAACAAACAAAAAAAGTGTACACAAATGTTTATTGCAGCTTTATTCACAGTAGACAAAAATTGGAAATAACCCAGATGTTCTTCCAGAGATGAATGGTTAAACAAACTGTGGTACACCTATCTATACCATGGGCTACTCAGCAATAAAAAGGAATAAACTAGTGATACATGCCATAATTTGAGAATTATCCTGAGCAAAAAAAGAATTTCCAAAGGCTTATGTACTATATAATTCCACTTGTAAAGATTTTGAACTGACAAAATTTTAGAAATGGAGAACGGATTAGTGGATGTCAGGAATTAAGAAGGGGTTAGGAGAGTAGATGTAGTATATGTGGCTATAAAAAGGCAACATGAGGCATCGCTGTGGTAAGGAAAATAAACGTTCAGGGTTCTAAATGTATCATGTCAATATCCTGGCTGTGAAATTATTCCGTAATTTTGTAAAATGTACTACTGAGGGAAGACAACTAAAGGGCACAAAAATCTCTGTACTGTTTCTAATGCTACATGTCAATCTAAGATTATCCCATAATTATTAGTGTGGTTTTTAAAAAACGAGCTCTGTAGAAAATGTATTTTCATTGCGATAATCAGTTATCACAGATATCTATAAATCAAAACAATACACACAAAAATTAAATATTGCCAACTGATGTACCTTGTAACTTGTACAGAACTGGCTACTTCAACATAAACATTATGCTGAAAAGAGACAGGGTTTGATGTACCCTAGACAAAAATTCTGTATTTTACTGAATAATCAAAGCAAGTTCTAAAGCACAAGGTTGTTTCATGACTTACTACTTCATCTGCAAATCCACCAGCCAGGACAAGAGAATAAGCCCCGTCATTACTTCGACCATGAATTCCACCAACATGGGGCCTATGTACACCAGCTTCGCTCACCTATAAAATAAATAGAGTCTCAAAAAATCTTTTAACATTTAAGTTACATTTACAAAATGCTTTTGCATATACCATTGGACCTAAAAGCCTCCAACTAAAAACTGCATGTTGCCCAGATTTCTACCTTTTGTCCACTGACTTTACTTCTCTCCAACTATATATCCCTTAGGTACTAAGCTGATGACTCTTAAAAGTGCTCAGGCTTAGAATTTTAAGTTTCAAAATAACAAATAATCATCTTATGTCTATTGCTAATAACAGCTCAATCTGGGTAAACAAGAATTTACTCTCAGTGCTACATCTCTTCCCTTATGTCTCATCTTTGATTATGGCACTGTTCCTACCCATATCGGATAGGCAAGAGTCATTTTAGCCTCATTCTTCTTATAGTCCAAACCCATTTATTTGGCCACAAATATGGCTGACCCGACCTCCCAAATCCATTTTTTCCTCCTTCTGCTGCTATAACATTAGTTTGAGTCATTAATGCTTAAACTAGACCCTCTTTCACTGCCTCCAATTTTGTTCCTTCAAACCCATTCTAACTATCACAAACAGAACGATCCTTTAAAGAATGAATCTACTTTTAATTTTCAACTGCTTAAAATATCTTAAATGGTCGGATAGTCACTCTGCAGAGCCCAAGTTAAGTATTACTCCTTATCCTCTCTCTGTCTGGCTCCTATCTCCAATCTCCAGCTTCTCCTTCATGGAGCCTCTATGTTTGAACCAAAACTACTCAATGTTACCCAAACATGTTACCAATTTTCTTAGTTTACTCATGCTATTTACTACTTCAATGGCCCACTGTTTTTCCATATTCTTTCAAATCTGGCTCACTGAAACAAGTGCCATTTCAAACTGTACTTCAAACTCACTGAATGAAGTACTATAATTCATCTGCTTAACATACAATTGTTTGCTCTGACCAGTGTGGCTCAGTTGGTTGGGCTTCATCCTGCAAGCAAAAGGTCGCCAGTGCAATTCTGGGTAAGGGCACATGCCTAGGTTGTGGGTTCATCCCTGGCCAGGGCATGTGTGAGAGGAAACCGATTGATATTTCTCTCTCACACTGGTGTTTCCCTCCCTCTCTTTCTCCATCCTGCCCCTTCTCTCTAAAAATAAATACTTTAAAAAAATTTTTTAAAAACCCCTCAAAACATACAATTGTTCTTAGCAGAGAAAAAGGAGCTAAAATCTAAGCATGAAAAGTAGGCTAGGGAAGAAGGCACATTAGAAGCCCATGACAAGCTGGTAAGGGCAACAGAACCTGGATTTAGTCTTTGGAAACACCAGGTATTTCAAAAGATAGGACCACTTGATTCCCAACCATACCAACTCTGAAAATAATAAATCTGTTTTAAATCTTCCCCACTTCTTAAATGGCAAATCCATCTTTCCAGTTGCTCAGTCCAACAACCTCAAAATAGTCTTAGACTGTGTTAATGAGATTTTTAAGAGTTCAAGAATGGATTACTGACACCTATACAAAAAAAAAAAATAAAGCAAACAAAAAAGACAGTTAAAAATACGCAGTGTATTTTTACTGTATTTATATTTTATTATATTGTATTTTACAGTATTTTTACTGTATTTATAGATCCAAAGTCATAATAATATAAAACCTTGAATAGTGATTTAGCCAAATTATTTTATTATGCGATGGGAGGACAGTGTGTTAAACTAAATTGTTCATCTTCTATAGAAGGAAGTTAATAAAACTAATGTATGAAGACAAAAGCAGTATAAACACATTATTTAGAAGGAGGCAAATCCAGAAGAAAACATCTAAAATGTTAAAGTGGTTGTCTCTGATGAACAGAATATGGAGACAAAAATGGGGTGGGTTTTAAAATATGCCATATACTAGCAATTAATTTCTTGAGCTATGTATAAGCATTACACTATTTTAATTTTAAAATGTTATCATTCTACTCAAAGTTCAAGCTCCTCTAATTGCAAAATGGTTTACCTAAGATTCTGCCCCCCCAAATTAAGTTTTCCATAATGATAAAATTACCTTTCTAAAGAAGAAATCAGGAATAAATACAATAGAGCCTTCTTCAAGGGGAAAAAAGAAGTAATTTTATCCTGGGATTATCTGGCTATTCCTCTGACCAATACCTTAACAGTCATTCAGAAAGTAAGCCTCAAAGAAAACACCTAAAGTGAACTTTCTTATAGTTAAACTGAAATTAGTTGAGAACTTACTACATACATCACAAAAAGAAAAAGTTTAATAGTGCAAATATTAAATTCTTGCAAAAAAATTGTTTAGGAAACTTACCAATAATGTTAACTACCATAACAGTAACACAACGGTAAAACAAAATGATGAAAAGGTATAGCTCATGCTTATTTCATGATGCATGTTCCTCTGTCAAGCTATGGGGAAGCGTCTACCCATTGTAATAGAAAATCTTTCATTCTAACTGAATACAGTGTGATACTACCTAGGTTAGTCCATTTATAATGAATAGATACTGATACGTGCTATAATTTGAACTATACCAAATTCTACCCTTTCAACTAAGCCAATTTTAAAAATACCTGAACTCTAAATCGCCAAGTCGATCCAACAGGAATTCCAGGAATAGGTCCATAATGATTTGAAGGAACAATAGTACATTCTCTAGTGCGACCAACACAGGCCATTCCCTACAATTCACAGAACAAGCTGTTTGAGAAATCAGTTATGCTACATCTTAAAGCCCTTAGATCCCATAATATGTGAATAAAATAGAAACCTGACTATGTATATGATTAACAATATATAACACTTTATATTATTAAATTCAATTAACAATTATGTTAACAGTTAACAGCATTAAACAACATAGTTATTTGTTAATATTTCTGATATTTAAAATACCACTCATACCATTACTACTGTTATTAAAACATTGTAACTTGCATTATAGTTATTATAAACATTATAACTAGGAAGAGAGGAAGACTTTTTTCTTTACCCTGCCCCAGTCTCGTCGGCTTTCAGTACTAGCTGATGGCATCTTTGCTTTCTTTTTACTCATCTTAAGTCTTTCACCTGCCTTTACAACTTCACTGGAATCGGTTTTACAGGAAGGACAGTACCTTTAAAAGGAAAAAAAAAATTCTGATAATAGCATATTAAAGCCAGTAACAGAATAATGACCTTTCTAGGGTAGAACAAATTTAAAGATGTTGTAATTAGTGTATATTACAGAGTTTCAGCTGGTACTTAAGTATTAAATTTTGCAAAATATTTACATGGTTAGGCTGGTCAAAACAACAACATAAAAAATGTTCTTATTCTTTTAGAGAACTCAAAATTTTATTATAAATTCTCAAGTTTAGTTCAAAAGCCAGACACAACTGTCCAGTTCAAATGGTACTATGATTTTATCACTAACTCTGAAAATGGTAATTATTCATTTGATGTTTGTATCATTAAAACAAAAGGAACAAGAATAGATGATTCTTCTACACTGAACACTGAACTATACGCAACTCATACACATCTCATCTAAATTGGTTATTAGAATTCTCAAAGTGAGAAATGCATAGTCTATTATAACAAATTTTCAAGGATGTTTATTTATATTAACTTTATCTCTAGCTCAATTTTAATTGCTTATACTTGTTTTTCCTTTAGCTTATTCATAGTTAGTCATGCCGATGTAACCTGTACAGGCTACTTTGGAGGTGCTGTGGATTTGGTTCCAGACCATCACAGTAAAGTGAGTAGTGCAATAAAGCAAGTTATAATCTGTTTGCTGGTAGAGTGTCTTGCCTTCAATTTGTAAAAAACAAGACATCTGTGAAGCACAACAAAATAAGGTATGCCTCCCTATCATTATAAGCAATCTTAAAGCATTTCTAAAAAACAAAGTGTAAGTATCCATAGAATGAAATGGGCTATTCTGTGTCACCAACGAATGGAACATCTTAATAAAGATTGGCTGGCCACTTCCCATGTTAATTTTAAATTTTTGTCTATACTTTCTACTTCATAATTATCCATTCCATTTGGCCTATAGAACAAAGACGACTCTTACGCCCAGCTAGATAATTTTAACAGCCTAATCATGAGATATCTTGATTAGTGCTATATGAAAGAAAAATGTAAACAATTCAGTCTCTAATTCTGAGATTAGTTAGGCAGTGAGATACAGACATGAAATCAAGGCAAAATTAAGTATGAGAAGGCAGTAAGTACTATCAAGTGAAATCTTCCCAGTTAGGAAATCAGGAACGCTTCCAAAAGGAAAGGAAGGAATGTTATGCTTTTAAGAACATAAAGGTGGATAGAGCTTAAATTCAGTAAATAAAATGGATAAATGATGAGGTTAGAGAGTAGGCAGGGGCTAGGTCATAGGTGGCAAGGGCTTAGGTTTTATTCTAAGAGCAACAGGAAGACATTAGGGGGTTTTAACAGGTGAGTAACCTAATTTAGAACTTTGTAAGATCACTCTGCTGCTATGGGAGAAAGGAAGCTGGTACACAATGTGGAAGCAAGGAGACTAGTTAGGCATTTATTATAGAAGAGATGAGGGTTTGGGTTGGGGGTGAGAAGGAGGAAGATTATGCTCATACATTATTGGATGTAGTGTATACAAGGTAGGTGGTAAAGAGAATCAAGGATTCCCTCATTAATTTTGTGATGTCAGGCAAGCAAGCAGTTGAATATAGGAATATAAAGCTCAGGGGAGATTAGATCTGAAGGCGTAAGTTCAGAACCATTTGGTTGGTATACAGAGTCTCATGACTGGGTGAAGTCATCTAGGAAGCAAGTGTAAAGACGGTAAATGAGTAGTCCTTTCGGAAACTGAAATCTGGTAGGTGAGAGAGGACCAGTAAGAAATTAAGAAGGGAAGTGAAGTAGGAGAAAAATTAGATCATATGATATCATATAATCTATAAAAACACAGTCAGCAGCTAAGGACTACAGTAAGGAAAGGACTGAGAAGTCACCATTGGGTTTGATAGTGGAATGTGTCTGTGAGCCTGACATAAGGTGGTAGAGTAGTGGAGAGTCAGATTGGTGTGTTGAGGTATGAATCAGAGGAGAGGAAATAAAAATAATCAATGGGGAATGCTCTTGAGAAGCTTTACCATGAAGGGAGCAGAGAAATGGGATAGGCAGCGGGTAGGAGGAATGGGATTAAGGTAGAGGTGTGTGTCTGTCCGTTTTGAAAGCTCAACGAGATTCTAGGATACTAATTAGAATAACCTAGTAATGGTAATTCGGGAGAGGAATTCACTGTAGGCATAAAGTTCCTGAAAAGGCAAAGGATGTGGAATTGTGAAAGAAAGTAGAAGGGCGTGCATTTTAGAGAAGCAGGAACGTATCACCCATGGAAACAAAAGACAAATATGAGACTTGAGAGGAAATATAATTACTAGTGATGATAAAATTTAGGATGTGACCATGTGAAGTAGGGGGTGAAAAAGGAAGTTATATCTCTTCCTTTCTTCTATCCCTCCTACATCATCTGTTATAATACAATAAAAACCTTCCTAAAAGTAGGGGGGGGAGAAACGGGACACCAAAGGGATGGAGAACAAGCTATTCTTTACAATGATACCAGCTGCATCTCATGGCGATGTTAATATTTCTGGGTATGTCATCCTTCCAACTTAAAAACCATCTATGCTAGTAACATGGCCCACAGTTTGAAGAGAAAAAGCATAGTATGACATTAAAAAGTTCATTATAACTTTGGGCACATTTTTCCCAGTCTCCTTTCTAATTATTTCTTTTTGTAACTAAGTTAATAGAAGAAATATTTTGTCAAGTGTATTTGATCTTGGTGCCTGGTTGTACTTATTAACCTCATAGTATTAAATATTGATACAATAACCCATATAAAGCACTTTGTAACTGTCTAGCATTTACTAAGTGCTTAATTACTATTAAGTACTATTATAGAACATAATAGGTACATCTAAAATAAGTCATATTTAAGTAAAAACCAGAAGAATGAATATCATCCTGAAGTTAGGTAAAGAAGAAAATGTTGCCAAGAGAAAACGTATCAAGCATAAAAACCCAGAGGAGAGAAAGAAAATGACTTATTTAAAGAGCTCCAAGATATATAATCTGGGTAGAGTAACCTTGGCCAGGTAGGTCAGTTAGAGCATTGTCCCAATATACTAAGGTTGTGGGTTTGATCCCTGGTCAGAGAACATACAAGAAGTAATCAGTGAATGCATAAATAAGTGGAACAACAAATCGATGTATGTCTCTCTCTCTTTTCTCCTTCTTTTCTCTCTAAAATCAATAAATAAAATTTTTAAAAAAACTATTATATAATCTGGCTAGAGCACAGAATATTTGGGGAAATGGAAGGGGTAAGTGGTAAGAAATACAGCTGGAAAAATCAACTAAAAAATATTTGTAAGGCAACATAAAGCCTCTGAAGCAAAAGGGTAATACAATCAGGTATTTGAAAAAACATAGACTCCATACTGGAGAAAAGACTGGAGGGATTAAGTATGGAGCTAGAGACTGGTTCGGGAGCTGTGGTAATAATTGAATAAAGGTATCAATGTCAAATAACCATTGGCTATAAAATGTTAAGTACTTTAATATACATTATGTATCTTTATAAATCTATGGTGACTCAAACATCTATTTCACATTCTATTTTTAACATAGCAACAACAAAAATACCCTAATAATCATACCAGTATTCCTCTTCAGGGACCTTATCCAAGGGTGGATTCAGGCAGTAAATATGATAGGCCATGTTACATTCATCACATAGAAGCTGCATGTTGGGTTCCTGTTTTCCACCACATATATGACAGGAGCAAGAATGGCATTTCTTGTCTGGGTCTCCACCGCATAAGTCACATTCAGGATCATTTTTCCCTATTAAAAACAAAATATAGCAAGCCTAATCTTAAAATCATTTTTGCAACTATATATCTTCCCAAGAAAAACCTATGAAAATATCACACAGCTTTTTTAATGAAGAGAAAGAAACCATCAAGTATGGGACTTTAAGAATAAATGCCTGAGCCTCATTCTAGAGTTGTGAATCAAATTTTCAGGAATGGGGCCTGGGCATGTGCCAGTAATAAATCTAATTACACCTGACCATGAGGATAATGAACTTTTGTCTTAAAAATATTTTAATTTATACTGATTAGACTCATGGTTCCCCAAATGTGCACCAATGTGGTGAACTCACTGGGGCATCATAAGATGTCTTAAAATTTCAAGGGATATACAATACTTTGTCAAACAAAGTTGTTTAGACCTACTTACTTAATAAACGGAATTGTTAAGTACCATCTGTCCTGCAGATCCAAACCCTTCCTTGGGAGGGCTGTACTAAGAGGGGGAGGGCTGTTAGGAGCCAGCAAGCCCACTTTAATTCCCATACAAGCTATGCCCCTAACATATTCTCTTTATTAGTAATAGAAATGCCTCTTATAGGCATTTCTAATTCAGCTGATTTTCATCTTACTTGTCAATTGGTTCAGAACTCTGGCAAGTTAAGAAATGCCATTTTTTGCCTCCTCCCCATCTAAGTCCAAATACCTTTTGATAAAGTGTTCCCTTAAAATTTTAAAATATACATAAGTACACAAAGTCTTATAGTAACATTCATTAATACCAAAAGTTAACCTAAATGTCAAAGAGGAACAATTGGAAAGATTTTTATGAAAAACACAGGTAAATTTACAAGAACTATTAATACAGAGGAAACCAGGTATATTAAATTCAAAAACGAAATTGGAGGATAATTTTTTAAAAAACAAAGTAGCTTAAATACAAGAGGAAAAATTATAGATACAGGATGATGTCTAGAATGACATACTGTTAGAATGATTACCTCCTGGGAGTTCTATATTATTTGAATTTACATAGTTCTATATTCTGAATTTCTTACAAATTATATACAGTACATTTGTGAAGAAATTTACTGTATCAGGACTAATCTAGCATAATGGGGAAAGTACCTGACTAATGAGATGGAGGAAGGAAAAGAGAAAAGGCTACTGACTTTAGTAATAACTTTCTGACTAATCACTGCTCATTCTTGCTAATTAAGATGACAGTAATTTTGTTGTTCATTTCCACTACAGTAGCTGTGACAACATATTAAGTAATGGAAATATGACAAACCTAAAAGGCATGTTTAGATTTTTGGTTTGGAGAGTGAATCATCTGACCAATGGAAATTTGGCTATGGCTCTGAAATGGTTTCTTTAACATACAAATTCAAAAATTATAGCTATAATGTGATTAGCATTAGACAGAACAAAAAATATGCAGATATACCAAGTGGGAGAAGACAGAAAGACATGAGAAAAACCTAGTCAAACTTGGTTTTCTATTGTGGTTAACTGAGAAAGACTAAGTCACATTAAATAGATTTACTCATCAATTCACCTTTGTTTCTAAGATACAATCATACAGGTAGTCATACAAAGTATGCCTTAAGGGTGTTAACTCAAATGTAGATAAATTAGCCTTACAGACTCAAAAAATGAGAATGGTCTAGACTGGTAACATGAAAAGTCTGTTTATTGATCTGTTAAAATTTTTGTTTTATAATCTTGCACAATTGTGGTAAGAAGAGATTAGGAAGGACCCCTTTTGTCTTGAATAGTTCTTTTCCAGAATATTCTAGACATTGATATGTGGCATAAAGTCAATGGACTGCTCTCCACAAAAAAATTCAGAACTGAAAGTGTGAAGACACTCTATATGAAAAGATAGTAATTGAATCATGAATGAAAAAACCTAGAATCTAGTCATAACTCTGTTATCAGCTAGATATATGATATTAAGCAAGTAAAATATGTACAATGAAGAGGTATGGATATATAAAAACCTCATTTATTATCTCCCAGGAATTCAAGGATGAATCAGCAACATTATTCTTGGGCTCTATTGGTATAAAAATAAGTCTCATTAGTAAAAACTAATCTTGTCTGGCCATAAAATTACTGAAATGGGATTTTTATTTGGACAGAACCTGTAGTAGAGAAAACAGCAAGAAAATGGCAATAAAATGTCACTATGAGAAAATATTTCTTTGAAAACAATTTTTATTATGAGAAAAATCCATCAGACCAAAATGGAACTTAGATCAAAACTGGTGTCTTGGAAATTAAATTCTATAGGCTAAGTTTTATACTCTCTCAAAAGTTATTCCCTGGCCAATTAAAATGGCAATCATGTACACTAAATATAGTTTAAGCCCATAAAAATATCCATACTTAAAAACTTTCCATCTGCCAATGAAAGAGGATGGGCTCCAGGTTTCTCGATCTTGAAGATTTCATTTACAAATTTTATCTGGCAGTCATTTATTTTTCCTTCAGAACCCCTGTTTAAAAAAGGAAGAAAGGTTAACTTCTGCCAGCAAATCTAACCACATGCAAGTAATAATTAAAAGTCAGTGTGAAAACTAAACTTTGTTTATTTACAAATTAGGATTATAGTTATTCCAATTACTCTGAGTTATTGTTTCCAACAGAATAAAAAGTCCAATAGTAAGAAGCTAATATTCAAAGTTAAGTGTAACTTTAGTGTACTATTAGGAAAAAAAATTTAGAGACTGCACTTAAATTATCTGGTAAGAAGATAGCTATCTTGTAAATTTAATTTAAAGGCTAGATAAAATGATACTCTCAATTAAAATGAAAGATTGAAACATATTTCCAACAAATACAGTGAGTTTCTAGGTAAAAAGATGACATCATTAAAAAGAAGTCATTTAAATACTATGCCATATATTTCATAGATATAATCTATACCTGTTTGCATAAGCTTCTTCAAAGTTTCCTGTTATGATGGTGGATATGTACATTTCTCCTTTTAATCTGTCAAGTTTTGCTTTATATTTTTGAAGCTACATTACTGGGTGTATACAGATTTAAGATTCTTAAATCTTATAAAATGTGTCTCTACTAATACATTCTGTATCAAAAGTGTACCTTTTTGTTATTAGCATTTGCTTAAAGACATTTTCCATCCTTTCACCTTTTCTTTTAAAACTGATAATGTAAAATATACACAAATGCAGAAAACTGCATAGGGAAATGTACCATTTTTGCATTTGTTTCCAAGACTCTATAAATTCCCACATGATCTCTTTTTTCCTTGCAATTTGTTGAAGAACCACTATCATTTGTACTATGGTTTCTCAGTCTTGATTTTGGTATTTGTATTCTCAAAGTTTTGCATTCCCAGAGTGTAGTGTAGTTTTTTTCTGTTGTTCATATTTTCAGTAAATTGGTAGTTGGATCTGGAGCAGAAGTCAAAAAACTTGGTTTGCTGCCTGTTTTTCTAAGTATAAGTTTTACTGCAGAAGCTACGCCTAACTCATTTATGTATTCTCTATGGCTGGTTTTCTCTACAATGGCAGAGTTCAGTAGTTTTGACAGAGACCCTCTGTCCACCAAAGGTTAAACTACTATCTGGACCTTTACAAAAATTAAAAAAAAAAAAAAAAGAAAAAAGTCCAGACCTGGCTTTAAATGCTTAATCAAATCATCTAGGTTCATTTTTTGGTAAAATTATTTGCAGTTTTCAAAAGTAGTAGTTCCTCTAACACCCTATATAGGTGACCAATGAATTTTATTACTAGGAAATCACATATTTGAAGTGTTTGAATCAACTGTAGTTACATTCCTCATCAATGTTCAAATTGTCTCATCTCTGGCCAATGGGATCTTCCAGATGACTCCCAAATCTTCCTGACAAAATCTCTGTCTTTGCGGGTTTCCTTGTTACCTATAACACAAGATGCTCCAAGTCCACCTTGTACACTTTCTGCCTCTGGCCTGAATTATCTCCAAGGAAGCCTGGTTTCTTTTAGGTAGACATGGTATTTCAAGACCATAATTTAAGCACTAGAGAAGCTTACTGTAACTGGACTGATCACTGTTTCTAGGCTTTTTCAGTGGACAGAGCTATAGAATTGAAATGTACACATTAATACATGTATAAAATGCCTCATGAGTTCATACAAACTTTCTGTTCAAATTCAGGACTAAAGGGCGAATTTACTTTTTAAAAAACAATTATGTTTCTCCTTTTTCCCTAATCAGAAAAGACACCAGTGATGCCTAAATTAGAATGCTACAAATACTTCTTTGCTTTATCCCAAAGTATATACAAGACATTCTCTCACCAGTTGTCATTATGATTTCTGAGAATGCTTTAAAATTTCTCTGTACAGCCCTGACCCACGTAGCTCAGTTGGTTGGGTGTCATCCCACAAAGCAAAAGGTCACTGGCATTCTATCCCTGGCTGACGCGTGTACGAAACAACTGATTGATGTTTTTCTCACAATGTTTCTCTCCCTCTCCTTTTCCCTCTCTTCTACTCTCTAAAAATAAATAAATCTTTAAAAAAATTTCTCTGTACATCTCCCCCATGTCTTAGTTATATTTACAGTGTCAGATCATATAACCATTACATACATATTATATTTTCTATATCTCCTTTAGCCCTAGTTCTAAATGTAGCATTTTAATGTTTACAACACTCTGTCAATTTTTTTTTAGTCATCTCAATGATCTGAAGCTGGTTTTTTAGGAGATTCCCTAGGAGGGGTTCAGGAAAACAATGCCTCCCCTAGTTGTTACAAGTTAACGACCTGTCTCCAGCCTTTATGCTGATGGCCAGTTTGGCTAGACTTAAAATCCCTGGTTCATGCTTTGACTCATGCATGTCTTCCTGGAATGCTTTCTTTGTAAGCATGTTATCCTAGTTCCTTATTTTTTCCCTTCTAATTTTGAATGATATTTGACATTGATGCTTTTCTTCTTATTTTCTTGAAATTTTAGAGGGTATAATTTCACTTGGCTTTGCTAGTTCACAGCTAGAGTTCCACAGAGCTATTTTCATTATTGCTTTTTGGAGAAGCATTCAATCTCATAGCAGTTAAAATCTAATAGGACAAGAATCAGATCAGTAGTTGTAAGGGGCCAAGGCTGAAGGTGGCAGTGGTGACTTAGATGAAGTCACTTTTTGGGGTGATCAAAATGTTCTCTATCTGGATTACAGTGGTAGCATGGATATATACATTTGTTAATATCCACTTAATATATTGTAAAGTATACCTCAAAAATTACTTTTAAAAAGACATTATGGAAGTTTACTTTCTGAAATCTCCCGGCTCCATTCCCCTCCCCTATTTTTAACTGGATATTTTTTCCTTTTGTCTTTATTTCCCTGTCCTATTCAATTTGAATTGCATTCACAGTAATTTCTTCTCAATATGGAGCTTTGTCCTGGTATGGAGCCATAATTAATTTTGAGAGTTCATAGAGTTATAATCCCCTTAGACCTCTCTACAAACTGTTTGTACTTACCCAAACTGGGGTGCCTACCCCTTCTAGCTTCAGCTGCTGTCATTACCTATTGTTGCATAATAAATCACCCTAAAACTAGCAGCATAAAACAAAAATTACCTTACAGTTTCTGTGGATCAGGAATTTGGAAGCAGCTTAGCTGAGTAGGTCTGGTTCAAGATCTTTCATGAGGTTTCAGTCAAGCTGTTGACCAGGGTTGCAGTCTCATCTAAAGGCTCAACTAGGGAAAGACCGACAGGCTGTCTGAAGTCTCACAACACAGCAGCTGGCTTCCCCCAGAGGAAGTGATCTGAGAGCCCAAAATGGAAGCTTCAATGTTTTTATATTTTTATAGCCCAATCACAGAAGTTGTATACAACCACTTCTGTCATATTCTGTTGGTCACACAAAGCAACCCTAGTAAAATGTGAGCAGGAATGATGCAAGGCATGAGTATCAGAAAGCAGGAATTATTGAGGGTCAGTTTGAAAGGTGGCCACCAAGCTGCTGTTATTAAAACTGCTTGCTTAATTTATTATTTTAGAGTTCTTGGATCCATCATGTATCCTGTAGTTAGCCTCTCCTTCCTCTTCTACAACCACTAACACCACACAGGTCTTGTAGCTTTCAGCTGTTTATCCCACCAGCTATTTAGGTGTTTGTGCGGAATGCCACATCACCCAAAACAGTTGTCCATGAGTTTTTGGATTAGATATTTTAGTTGCTCTATGTTTTTATAAGGACATCTAGGAAGATTAAAAATTCTGTCATCTTTCTAGAATTCATTTCTTCTTGTATTTTCAACTTCTATGATTTCATAAAGAGCCTTTCTAGCAAGCAGCATATGGGTTTTGTTTTTGTTTTAATCTAGTCTGCTGATCTTTCGTCTTTCATTGTAATACTTAGTTCACATATAGTTAGTATAATGGCCGATATGTTTGGGTTTCTTTCTACCATTATACTATATATTTTATAATTTATCTACTTTTTCACTTCTTTTACTCTTTTTAACTGCCTTCTTTTGGATTTTTCTAATATTAATTATTTACTTTCTACTCTATTTATTTGCTAACATTTTATTATTTTTTAGTGGTTCTTAAAGACTGCACCATGCGAAACTGACAAATCAAACTCTTGGGTTGGCCAAGATGTCTGCATGGTTTTTTTCCATAAAATAAAAAGACACATTTTTCATTTTCACCAATAACTCTATTGATTTGGATATTTTGAGTATGTTCATTATCTCCTGCGTGGTATAATGTTGATTGTTCTCAATTAATGTCTCGATTTGATCGCTGTCAACTTCAATTGATCTACCTCACATGTCCAGTGAGAAATCTCTAGCATGAAACTTCACAAACCACTTTTGACACTTTTGATCAGTCACAGAAGCTTCTCTAATACACTGCATAAGTCTTTTTTTTTTTTTTGCATTTCAGTTGTTTTTACCTTTCTTGAAATAGAGCATATGCTGAAAATGTTGCTTATTTTCTTCCATCTTCAATATTAAAATGGCTACACAAAAATTCACCCATTTTGATGTTTTTATTTTTAAATGCACACTGATATGAGAGCCATCACAATACAATTGCACAAAATTGTTTCGAATGAAGTTAAAAACTAAGCAGTACTAGAGCCACCTCACAGAAAAAACCAAACTTTTGGCCAACCAAATATTTTAAGTTTTACTTTCACTATTTTACTGTTCATGCCAGAATCTCAGTTTCATTTACCAACTCCATCTTTGCATGGCTGTCATGCATTTTCTTCTACACATATTTTGAGGTTCACTATCATTGTTTTGAATAGTCTATTTGTACATCATTCATATAGTTACCCTTCCTTTGTTAATTCCTTCCTGCATTTTCATGTTTCTAGCTGATACCTCCTTCTACTTAAATAAGTCCCTTTAATTTCTTTTCATGCAGGTCTGTTAGTATTGAATTCTCTAAGTTCTAGTTTCATGTCTTTATTTTGGCTTTCTTTTTTGTAGGATATTTTCATTAGAAATTTATTTCTAAGGTCAGCTATCTTTTTCAAAAGTTTTGGAAAATTCTTGCTATTTTCAACTACAGTGGTACCTTGGTACTTGTCATTAATTCATTCTGAGGGGTAGCAAGCAAGTGCCAAGTGCTGAAACATTTTTTCTCATCAAAATGCCGCAAGTACTAGGTTTGACGAGTTCTGAAGCCGACGAGTTCTGAAGCCAACGAGTACTGAGGTATGACTATTGTTTACACCCTACTCTCCTTTCTGGGATCTATAAGTAAATGTAATACATATCTTTTCACCAGTCCCATATGTCCAAGTCTATTTTCTGCTGTTTTTGATTATTTTTTCCATTTTTCAGATTGAATATTTTTCACTGACTTTTTAATTTACTAATCCTACCTCCTGCTGTATCTTATCTGCATAACCCAATCTAATGAGGTCTCATTCTTAGATAACTATATTATTTGAGTTCTAGAATCTCCATGATTATTTTACAGATTCCAATTCTCCATGAAACTCTCCATCTTTTTGTCTGTTTTCTTGAGCATTTTAATCACAATTACTTTAAAGTCTCAAACTGATAACAGATTTATTAAGATCACCTATGTACATCTATTTCTATAGTTCCCCTCTCTTTTCTGGTTTTGTATTATATGGCCCTGTCTTTTGGTAGTACAGTATTTTTGGCTCCATGGTAGACAGGGTATATAAAACATTTGAGGCTTCAGATGTTATCTTACCATAAAGAAGGTCCAACTTTCCTTCTGCTGAAGAGATAGGTACTATGGTGGTTTAAAATTTTAATCAGCACCTATGCTGAGGCAAGGCTGGTTTGAAGTCTTGGTAGGACTCATAAGTTCACCTGTTTGCCTTAGCCACCCAGTTTTTAACTAAGGCATCTAAATTATCTGCCACGAGCTTTGACTTCTGTCTCTACACAGTCCCCATGCAAAACTAGGTTTGTACTGCATCCATAATTAGCAGAATCCCCAGGGCCAAAAACAACTATAAAAGCCTACTGTCTTCTAAGGTTTTGATTCATAGTTCCAGGAGTTCTCCTTGCCTTTATGCTGCCTGCAAATCATGATAACTATATTTGATCTAGCTAATCTAGTAATTTTAGATAAGAATAATGATCTACTGCCAGCTATTTCATCCTACCCAGAGACAGAAACCTTCCACATATTTAAGTGCTTCAATACATGTCACCAAAAAAAAAAAAAAAAAAAAAAAAAAAAAGGCTCTAAAACTAAACTTACTTCTTCACTTATTATCTATTATTTTTGTTGAAGGCTTACCTTACCCATTTCCTCTACATAAAACTGATAAAGTCATGGATCACAACCAAACTGTGTAAGTACATAGTCAATTCATTCCTTCAAGAAATACCTTATTTCATTGAATGTAATAAACCAACAATTGTACAACACATTATTTTATGTACTACCAAAAAATAAATTGGTCTGTAATGGGGCAGTCTAAGAAGAAAGCTCAAGAAAGTTGGAACACAAACTAGAAGACAACAACTATGAGATACATTAGTTTATAAAATCCCCCAAAAGCAACGAGTCAGAGAAGGACCCTCAAAGTTAGAAAGCTGAACAGCTTCTCTCACAGTTAAAGAGAGAAATAAATTACCCTACTGTAAGAGACAGAAAATAAATATGGCTGTTTCAACATTACCACTGGTTGTAAAGAGAAAAGTGATCCCCTAAGAACTGAACCACAAGGTATAATTCATGCAGGTTTGCACCTGCGAATTCACACCACCTGCGTGGTCTAAAAATGCTCAGAGAATTTAATTTCAAGTAAAAGGCACTCCAAGATGACTAGCAGAAGTAAATCCAAATCTCTGAAATATCCCAACTTCAGTTAGTCCAATAGAAATTTTAAGATATATCCTATTTCAGAAATGCTAAAATATGAAAAAACATTAATTTCAGATTCTATTTAATATTATGGTTATTGAATACCAAATGAAACTAGTGTCTAGAATACAGTAGCAAACAAAAATCAAGGCATTAACTATTCCAGTGGTAAGATAGGCAGAATAGGCTTCAAAGATGTACATGTCCTAAGCCTAGGAACCTGTATGTTACTTTGCATGACAAAAGTGACTTTACAGATATGATTAATAACCTTGAAATAGGATTGACCAGGTAGGCCCAATGTAATCACAGAGGACCTTAAAAGTAGAAGAGGAAAGAAGAGTTACTTTGAGAAACACAACATTGTCGGCTTTGAAAAGGAGAAAGTAGGCACAGGCCAAGAAATTAGGAGGTCTCTAGAATATGGATAAGGCAAGGAAGAATTCTTTTTAAGAGTCCCCAAAAGGAACACATCCCTGCTGACTCTGATTTTAGTCCAATTAAACCTATCTAAGACCTCTGACCTAGAGAACGATAAAATAAGTGTTACTGTTTAAGTCACTAGGTTTGTGTAATTTGTTGCAGCAACAATAGCAAACCAATACAAAGCAGGGCATGAAAAATAAATGTCACGATAATCAATACCATAAAATAAGTCAAAGTAAGAGAAAATTTAAGTAAGCAACACATGGTATATGTATATGATTTTACACAGTATGATCAAGAAAAGCCTCTTTTCAAGTGATGTTTGAACAAAGAACTGAAACAAGACAGAGCAAGCCAAATGTGGGGAAAACCAGACAGAGGGAACAGCAAGTCAAAGACCCTGAAGCAGGGGCATGTTTATTTGATTAAGCAATTCAGAAAGGCCAAACTTTTTGGAATACAGTGAATTTTGATTTATAACTTGATACAGACACCAAATTTGTGCCCTGTAAGAATGGTACATTCAATGGTAAGTATATCACTAAAGAGATTTCATGATAAGCAAGTATGAATAAAATTTAGTAAATAAACTATAAAAATGACATTGAAAATAAAGTAAATACATACTCAGTGTAAGGTTAAATAAGTTATTTCTTGCTATAGGATTCAAATTCACTTATGAATATATAAACTAGTATGATTTCATGTGACATTAAATACAACATACATTAACAATGTTTTGTCAAACACTCATTTGTGATGAGAATTTTAAGATCTACTATTTTACATCTTTAGAACAATGTATTTTGAAAAATAGATGTAAACTGTAAACTTCTCTTTTGAATTCTCTTCAAAACTAAAAAAAAATGAAAGAAAAGGTAAAACAATTTGGTAACTAGAGTTAGATAGTTTAAGGATATTTGCTTTTTGGTACTCACAAACTAAAAACAGAAAAAACATGAACTTTAACTCCAAGTTCCCTTATCAAATCTCTGAGGCATAGTAAAAATCATATTCCCTATTTGCTTCTTCGTTTGCACCTTCAAAACAATAGAGAGGATCAAAGCTGAAAGTTAGTTCTTTGCAAAACTAATAAAACTAATAAACCTCTGGTGAGATTAAAAAGTCACACACTAAATTTAAGAATTTATCATCACAACAAAGACTGTACACATTAAAAGATGAGGCTACCAAAACAAATGACAGTAAATTAAAATGTAGATAAAATAAATTCCTAAAAAATCAAATCCTATTTCAAAAAGGGATAGAAAATTTGAATAGTCCTATAATCATTACAGAAATGGAATCAATTATAAAAAATCTTCTCACAAAGAAAACTCAGCTCCAGAGGACTATATTGAGAAGTTCTATCAATCATTCAAGGAAAGCACACAAAACTCTGCTATAAAATAGAAAAATAGTATCCTGTCAAGTTATTTTATAAAACTAGCATAATTTGTAAAGGACCACTAGATAGAAAAGTTAACACGCAAATTTTGCTCATTAACACAAATGCAAAGATCCTATACAAAATATTGTCAAAAAAACCCCAAAAAACACACAACACAGGGAAGCATATCCACAAAATACCTGTATCAAAAGTAGTTACTGGTGAAATTTTGAAAGCTTTTTTATGGAGATTGGAGGGTGGAGAGGGGGGATGCATACTATCAATACCTTCTTTCAACAATGTACTCAAGACCAGCTGATAAAGAGGAAGCAATCAAAGAAAGGGACGAAACAAAAATGTCATAATTCAAGATAATTATAATTGTAAAAATTCCAAAAACAGTATGGATGCAAATTAATATTAGTAAAAATAAAAAATCTAGTAAGGGTGGTAGATCCAAGATTAAAAGTTACTTGTATACCAGTAACAGAGAAAAATGAAATAAAAAATAATTAAAAAGTGGTACCTAAGTTTAAATAAAGATAACAGGCAATATAAGATCAGATCTCTGGAGAGAGTTGTATCAAGTTGAATCATATAATTGTCAACATTTAAATATTTGAACCTACAAAAGCATATTTCATATGGTTCAACCTAAAAAAAAAATCAGAAAAACACAATGACCTAACTAAATGATGAGAAATCACATTATGGATTAGATTAAATGTAATACCTATCAAATTCCCAATAGTTTTTATGTGGAAATTACCAAGATGACTGGAAAATTCAAATGAAAGTACAAAGAGCTAAGAAAACAGTACTGAAGAACAAGGAAGGGAGATCTGCTCTGTCACATTATGACACGTTTGGAGCTGATATAAGGATACACAAAATAGACGAATGTTATAGAATAGTGACCAAATGGATGTATCAAATATAAAGATACTTGTTATGAGGTGATATATATTAAGATCAATGAGGGAAAAGTGGGCTTTTGATAAATGATAAATGATTATCCATATGTCAAGGTTAATTAAACCCTTACCTCACACTGTACATAAAAACCTACAAGTGGATTAAAGACCTAGAGAGAGGCAAAAACACAAGCTTTTAAAGGTCAGAATGGAGAATACCTTTATGCTATCTGGGTAGGAAAAAGTTTCTCCCTTCCCACTCATTGTTTTATTGAGATATAATTAATATGCCATTTATAAGTTTAAGGTATATCACATAATGATCTGATATATGTATATACTGATAAATGATTACCACAAAAAGTTTAGTCAACTTACATGACCTCACATAGTTATAATTTTTTTTTCTTGTGATGAGAATTTAAGATCTACTCTTTTAGCAACTTTCAATACAATACAGGATAGTCACCATGCTGTACCTTACATTACTGGAACTTGTACATCTTATAACTGGAAGTTTGTACTTTTTGACCACTTTCACCCATTTTATCCCCCCATCCCTAGCGCCCAAGCCCTGGAAAGTTTCCTAAGCAAGTAGGTTTCTCATAGAAAATATAAGCATAAAAAAAACATTGACAAACTTAACTATTAAAAATTAAGAACACTATTCAAACATATGGAGAAAAGATAAGGCATAGAAGATACTTTCTTCACAAATAACTGAAACGGTCAAGTTTCCACAATTAGAACAACTAAAAATCAGTAAGACAGACTACTCAATTAACAAGAACAAAACACCAGTGTTTGGAACACTGTCCTTGCAAAAGATATCCAAATTGCCAAAAAACATAAAGTTCTCAATCTCATTAGTAGCCAGCGAAATTAAAATTAAAGCCACAATGATATACTATTTCATTATATGCCAAAGTGTGAATGAGAATGCAGAGTAGTGGGAATTCTTAAACTGCTATGAAAGTATAATGCAGTACAACCATTTAAGTATTTGGTTCTAGCTGTTACAGTTGAAAATGCACAGGTTTTACAACCCAGCAATTCTACTTCTATATAAGGTGTGCAACACAAAAACTAATGCAAACAAGCACCAGGACACAGATATTATGTCAAGGCAGAACTCTTTATAACAGTCCCAAACTGTCTATTAACAGCAGAATACCTCTATACATTCGCTCTAATTATTTACCCACTATTTCCAGTGAGGGGAAAAAGATTTCTAACTATGAAAAAATTTCCAATCCACAAGCTACACCAGCTCCTTTCTGGCTTTGTGTTCCTAAAATGTAGAGTAGAAATTTAAATGACAACACAATACTTTATAGGACAGTGTGTTTTAATGTTGGGTATCACATAATTTTTCTCTGTAGTGAGCCAATATTTCACTATCTATAATTTCCATTCAATCTTAGCTTTAGTCACTAAAGCCAGGGTGTTCTACTCTAACTGTATCTCAGAATCCCTCAGGGAAGTATTTTTTAAAATAGTGAGCTATTTTTCAGCTCAACATGATGTATCGTTATCCCCTCCTACTCTGTACAAATGCTTTTTTGTACTTCCCGCACTCAAGTATCTTATAAGGCTCCCGATACAACCAATTTATATAGATGTTTTCTTCTTTTCTTCATGATTTATATCCATATCAGAATTTCAAGTGGTCTGAAAGTCTGTTGATTTAACATCCTTATTCTGGCAATAAAATCAAACTTGTGTTGGTATAAAGTTCTGCAACTGTTTTCTAAAATATAAACTATTTTCAGCACCTTACACACATTCTTTTTCTTTATCTTAGGAGTCAACAAACTTTCTCCATGAAGGGTAACAGTAAGTAGTTTAGGTTTTACAAGCCAGAGAGTCTCAGTTACAACTATTCAATGCTATTGAGTACAAAAACAGCCATAGAGAATACAATAAATGGATAGGTGTTGCTGTGTTCAAATAAAACTTTTCATAACAGGCAGCCAGTGGGTTATAGTTTATAGACCCCTGCTTTGTATTATTAACCAGAAGCAGATGCTTGAACCCAGATTTGTCACCTCAATGTTATCATAAATATAACAAATATATTAAATATAACATATATTCTATTATGTTATATATGCATTGTATATATTATAATAATATGGAATAATCCATTTAATTAGAACTTGACAAGTATATTAGTCTGGCTGTTTCCTTTATGTAAAAGAAAACTGTCAGGGTCATCCTAGAATCCCCAGTGCATAATGCAGCAAACGTACCCCTAAGGACTCACTCTAAATTAAAAACAAAAACAACAACAACAAAAAGACACAAATGAGTTTACAAAATTGTTTACTTAAAACATTATTTATAATAAAAAACTAGAAACAGTCCAACACACTTTTTTTTGAAGTAAATTAATGGCTATTTATCCAATAAACTATTCAGAAGAAATGGACTAAGAAAGGTGGTAATAATATTTTCCTAAGTATAAAAAGGTAGCTGTGAACAGTGCCTAGTACTCTATCACTTGAGAGAAATATCTAAAAGTATTGCTTAAAGAATTGATGATAAAAACATATGAGTGATTTGGTATTTTGGTGACATTTTACCTTTTCAATTCTTGTCATTGAGCTTGCAATATTCTATAACTTGAAGAAAATTACTATAAAGAAAAATTTCAGACAGTCTTGCAAGACCAGCAGACAGCTGGTTATGTAGACAGTCACAGCTATTATATCAACATAGATCCACATAGCAAACATGGCTATTGAAATGCTCTTGTATATTATTTGGTTTAGTCTATAAAAATTCTGTGAGATAAGCAAGGATTTCTTTAATAAAACACTGTTATTTCTTAGATGCTTTTAAATAATATCTCCAACCATAAAGTAGCTATAGAGATTTAAGGGCCATTCTTAATTTAAAAATTCTCAAAAAAAAATTTTTTTAAGTCTCCTTTAATACATAAATTTCTATCTTTCATAGATTCCATTTTTAAAAGGAGAAACATGTGCTTAATACCTAAAAATTGTATCAGTGAAGAGAATCTTACCCCAAGAAAATATTGACACGAAGTTCTTTCTTGGTCCTTGAGATTGTCTTCAATGCAGTAATTTCTGCATCAAACCAAAATCCCCTATTACTAGGACTTTCTACGTTGTAATTAACCATTACCACATCTCCAATATTTAGTTCATTCCATTTCAAAGTGGTTCTTGCTCGTGGTCGAAGATCCTTCACATTTATTTCTACAGTACCACTTTCTGGATATCTGAGGAAGGAGAGAAGAATCACAGAATACTGCTTATTAACTATCAAAGAAAACTAAAAATGTAAGCAACACATACAAAAACTTAATCATATTATTATTTTTTTAACCCCACCCAAGGATATGCTTATTGGTTTTAGAGAGAGGGAGAGAAACATCAATGTGTGAGGGAGAACCATTGAACAGTTGCCTCTTATACACACCCGACCAGGGTTAGCAGAAATGAAACCTGTTATCATTCTGTTTATGAGAAGATGCTCCAACCAACTGAGTCACAAGGGCCAAGGCCTAATCACATTATTCTTAATAGCAATTAAGGTAACTGATATTTATCTATGATATTAAGTGCCAGAATAAATAATTCTTGCTAAAATCTTAGAAATCCTCACAACTTGGAGGGAGTGGGGGGAGGAGCAGTAAAAAACAAAACAATACAGGTTCTTTCTTCCTCTTCCACATTTTCTTAACCAAAGTTTAAGAACAACTTCAACAGGAGTAGATGCTGACCTCTTCCTGAATTTGGAACCAGTTTCAGTTCTGCCATTTACTTTAGACATAGTAAGAACATGAACCCAGTACATTTCAAAAGCCTCCATTTTTCCAGGAAGAAAAAGATAAAATTCTAGATCTTATAGTCAGCTTCCTAGTAATGGCAACAAAACAGAACAAAACACAACAAAAATCCCTAGATTTTTTTAAATGTATCATAAAGCAGAACCACGTGAAAGAATTCTAGCAGAATCTTGGTTTTTGTGTTTCTAAATCTAAGCTTAACATAAAACTAAAGATGACCTGAATTTAAAGTTTAGAAAGCTACTCAATTTTAGGCCTAATTTCTGCTTTCAACTGATCAAAGACAGCAATGTAATAGTCCACAATGATTTCTATAAAATTAAGACCTGTAGCCTTTGTGTATTGTTTGGTAGTAGGTAGTAGGAGGAAAAATAAATGAGAAATACCTGGTTTGTGCTCTTGGAAAGTTCTATTGGGGCAGGCTAAACTACCATAACAGTGGTTCTCAAAGTGTGGTCTTCAGGCAAGCCGCATAAAGCATTATCTGGAAACACGGTAGAAAGACAAACTCTTGTGGCTCTGCTTGGGATCTACTGAGTCAGAAGCTCTGGAAATAAGGTCTAGCAATCTACTTTCACAAAATCTCTAATATTCTAAAGCATGCTCAAGTTTGATACTTTTTGTGCTATAGGAACACAATAATTAAATATCATACCCTAGTGTGACAGTATTATTAACTATGAAGAGACCATTAACCCTTAACCAACTGAGTGGCCTGTTCAAAATATAAGTGGGTCTGAGGTTGGAGGCAGCTGTAGCAGCTAGCCTTGGTTGTTCTGAATCAAACAAGTACTATGCAGGCCTACGACTCTCACAGTATATCTAATTCACTTAGAATAAATGGATATTAATCCTGGGTGGGATCTTTAGTTAATTACCCAATTTTATCAAGTCTCTTCAAATTTTACAATAATTAAAAAAAAAAAAATCTCAGAATTAGCAAGGGCCTCTAGGTACCATAATTCCCTTCTACCACAAGCCTTCCAAATAATCTTTTGGTTATTGCAACCTTTGTTCAGACAGTAAGTGATGAAGTGTCAGTTTTAACCCTAAAAAGAGAACATATTGACACTGGACCAAAGGCAAGCTTTGGAACTCACTCATTGTATACCTAGGTTCCATGAAGAAATCTATGTACCCTCTCCACCACAGACAGTTGGGTCTTGACAGTCAAAATATCCCTGCCACCCTCAATCTTTGCTCCTAAATAAAAACACTTTAAATGAATTTACTTTGACTTATATGGCAAGGTTTTGAATCCTTTATCATCATTTATAATGTTTTATTTTCAGTTTGCCTGGGTTTAAATCCCCAGTTTAGCTTCTTGCTACTGTGTGTCCTTGGGAAAGTTACTAAACCTCTCTGTGACTGTCTCTCATGTGTAAAATGTACCTATCAACTGTATTCATATGGTTGTTCCAAGAACTAAAATAAGAAAACTTGAATTCTGCTTAAAATGGTATATGATAGGGTAAATAAATGTAAGTTGTTAATATTTTGTCATTATCACACAGAAATAATTCCGAAGAAAGTGATGAGTACAAGGTCATGTGTATGGTTCTATTCTCCTCCCATTTTAATTCCATTTTTAATGGTAAAAGCTAACTTCAGAGGTCTCTAGTCTAACACTTGGAGTTTATATACTCATGTTGTTTCACATTAGTTTGGTCATAAAAATAACCAACACTTTCCCAACCTATAAAATAAAGAAGTTAATCTAGATCTTCTAGGGCCTTTTTCATTCTAAAGTTGTGAATTTGTTTCCTGCCTCAATAAGGTGAAGTAAGATAGAAAACTCTGTTCTCAGCAGCAATGTCAAAATATAATTTTGACATCATGTTATCATGTATTTCTGTACAATACAGTAAAAAAAAAATTATAATGATAAACAAGAAAATTCTCCATTTATATGTGTAAATTTGTCAAAATTAGATACCAAGAATGGAAATATTTGAACAATGCTTCAAAATTGTATACAAAATGTTTCTAGAAGCTAAGGTAAAAATAAATTATTCCATATTTCAGAGCACAAGAATTGAAGCTATGTTTGCCCTGAACTAAATTTGTATGATAACAGAATTATATTGTGAAGTATAGGTATATGTATAGTCTGTAAATAATGTCATGAAAATGAAGTATATTTTTCTAATTCTGGCAAAGGAGATGTTAAGTCAATTGCTATATGAAAAAATAAACATGGAAGGGGCGCATAAACTACTCTCAACAAAGTCAGGAACATCAGTGTGCTCAAACATTAATATTATTCTTTTCCTGGGCACCTCCATCTACACAAAACACCACATAGAGTGATGACTTGGAAGCTCCACCCTAACCCAAATTTTTTTCTTCAGATTCATATATCCAACTAACATTTCTAATACAGATGTCTCAGAAGCATCTGAATGAAATTCAAGTTATCCAAGATAGAATTCCCACATCCCATAATCTGTTGATCCTCAGTATTCTCTAGAGGAAGTCTTTCATACTCCCAGAAACTTAGGGAATTATTCCCAATTCCTCATTAATTTCTCCATTCAGTTACTAGGTCCTCCTTATGCTATATCATTAACAATTCTTTACTTTAACTATACCCCCTTAATGAAGACCTGAAATTCTTTGATTCTACTGTTAAGGCCCAACATATCTCCCTCATCAGAATCACACCTTTTAGTCCATACCATGCTTTTTGCCAACGATTCTACTTAAAATATTTTGTGAAGTTTGACAAAAATATGTTCCTAGGCTGTGGGAAAACAAAGTGGTACTTTGTCATTGTACACAGGAATTTGGCCATAGGCAGAAAAATTGCCTATATATATATTTATCTTTTAAATCCAGAAATTCCACTTCTAGGAATCCATCCCAAATATAAATAACAAAATCCCTATGAAAAGACACATACACAAGGCTATTCATAGCTGCATTATATGTAATAGGATTATAAGCGATCTAAATCTCCACAATAGGAAACCACTTAAAATAACATGGTACAGTTACATAATGGAGAATTATGCTCCTATAAAACAGAATATGAGCCCTGGCTTGTGTGGCTCAGTGGCTTGAGCTCTGGCCTGTGAACAGAGGAGTTTCCAGTTCCCCTCCCAACTGGGGCACATGCCTGGGTTGTGGGCCAAGTCCCCACTTGGGGGCATGCTAGAGGCAATCAATCTATGTTTCCCTCCCTCTCTCTAAAAAATAATTAAAATCTACAGGACTTCTGGCCAAGATGGCAGCATAGATAAATACAGCTCGCCTCCATGAACAACCACACCAAAATTACCACTAAATTATAGAACAACCATCAATCATAAACATCAGAAATTAAGTTGAATGGAAGCCTGACAACTACAGAATCAAAGAAACAACACCCACCCAGACTGGTAGAAGAGGTGGAGATACAGAAAGGACTGGTTGCACATCCACATGCAGTGGATAAAAGTTTGTGTGGGATATCTCAAGAGCAAGGGGTCCTAGTCCCACACCAGATCCCTCCCAGCCCAGGATTCCAGTGCCAGCAAGATAAATTCCTGTAACTTCTAGCTGCAAAAATCAGTGGGAAGTGAACCGGGGGAAGAAACTTCTAGAGTCCCAAGCAGTTCTTAAAGAACCCACACATGGACTTATTCAGACTCGCTCACTCTGAGATCCAGGAATGGGGTAGCAGCTTGAAAGGCACCAGAGGCATATGAGGAGGAACTGAAGTGACTGGCACCAGGATGAGAGCTGGGGGACAGCTTTCTCTCAGAAAGATAGGCGGACAGAGGCCACTGTCCCTTTTCTGAACCCTCCCCCCATAGCGTCACAGAGCCACAAGGCAGGTGCCATATCAGAGGCTCCATCAACCTGACTAACACTGTTTCCTCCACCCTGGAGATCTCCCGAAGCTCCAACACACCCAAAACAGGCCCACCCAAGCTGTTAACAGAGGCTTTTCCATATTAATGGCTGGTCTTGGCTCATATTTCACAACTTACTAAATCCTCTCAAACAAGCAACAGCCAGCCACAGTGAGCCACCAGCCCCCATACCTCTTGTTAAGTAGCCCCAGCCTGGCACTAGCAGCAGCCATCTCAGATTGCTTTATAGCTCAGGCAGGGTGGCCCTGGGCAAAACACAGGTAGGGACTGACCTTGGCCTGCACCACCTGGGAAACCCCAGGGTCTGTGCATCCAGTGGACAGCTGCAAACCATGTTGGAGCACGACCACCCTGCCCCTACACAACTGATCCTCTACAGAAGGTGGAAGCTGATAGTCAGTGGTCACAGCCAATCCTAGCAGCTTATTGGCCTGGGTAAATTCCTCCCATTGATCTGTCAACAGCAATCAAGGCCCAACTACAAGAGGAGGTTGTACTGGGCCCACATGAAGGGAGCACCTCCAGTACCCAGCTAGGGTAGGAGAGGCTGTGCCGCTGAACATTACAGAACACCTACTATATTAGGCCACTCTATCAAGCTCGGGAGAAGTAGCAGCTCTTCTTAATAATTAGAAACACACACACGGAGGCTGCCATAATAAGGAAACAAAGAAACATAGCCCAAATGAAAGAACAAATCAAAACTCCAGAAAAACTACTAACCAAAAGGGAGATAAGCAATTCATCAGATGCAGAGTTCAAAACAATGGTTATAAGGATGTTCTAGGAGCTCAGTGAAGTCCTCGACAGCATAAAAACGGTCCAGTCAGAAATGAAGGATACAATAATTGAAAAAAAGAACAATTTATGGGGAAACAACAGAAGGGTGGATGAAGCTGAGAATCAAATCAATGATTTGGAACGTAAGGAAGCAAAAAACAACCAATCAGAACAAGAAAAATTTAGGATTTATGGTCAAGATGGAGACATAGGTAGACACTTTACTTCCTCACACAACCAAATAAGGAAACAACAATTTAAAGACAAAAAACAACCAGAACTGCCATAAAATAGAACTGTGTAAAAGTCTGACAACCAAGGAATTAAAGAAGAAACATTCATCCAAACTGGTAGCAGGGGCGGAGATGGGAAGCCAGGGTGGGAAAGCATATGCGGCAACGCAGCTGGAGGACTGGGCAAGCGAGAGGGTGGCTAGCAGACCTGGCAGTCCCACATTCATGTGCAGGTAAGCCAGAAATAACAACTGGGGAGGGAGACAGACTGCCCAACCCAGGGTTCCAGTGCAGGAAACTAAAGTCTCAAAACCTCTGGCTGTAAAAATCTGTGGGAGCTGCAGTGGTGGGAGAAACTCCCACCCTCACAGGAGAGTTCACTGGAGATCTCCACAGCATCCTAGAACATAAACAAACGCACCCACAAAGGAATCAGCACCAAGACGGCCCAATTTGCTTGTGGGTAGTCAGGGAAGTGAATGAATGTGAGGTGAGAGCTGAGCAAGTGGCATTGTTCCCTCTCTGACTCCTACCCCACATACAGCACCACCAACGCACTGAAGCAGGTTGCCCTGCCCTGGTAAACACTTAAGACTCCATCCCTTACAATGTAACAGGTGCACCAAGACAAAGAAATATGGCCCAAATGAAAGAACAGATCAAAACTCCAAAAACAGAACTTAGCAATAAGGAGATAGCCAACCTGTCAGATGCACAGTTCAAAGCACTGGTAATCAGGATGCTCACAGAAATGGTTGAGTACAGATGCAAAATAGACGAAAAAGTGAAGCCTACGCAAAGTGAAATGGAGAAAGATATACAGGGAACCAACAGTGAACGGAAGGAAACTGGGACTCAAATCAACAATTTGAAACAGAAGAAAGAAATAAACATTCAACCGGAAAAGAATGGAGAAAACAAGAATTCAAAAAAATGAAGAGAAAATTAGGAACCTCTGGGACAACATTAAATGTCCTGACATCCAAATCATAGTGGTGCCAGAAGGAGAAGAGGAAGAGCAAGAAATTGAAAACTTATTTGAAAAATAATGAAGGAGAACTTCCCCAGTCTGGCCAAGGAAATAGATTTCCCGGAAGTCCAGGAAGTTCAGAGAGTCCCAAAGAAATTGGACCTAAGGAGAAACACACCAATACATCATAATTAAATTATCCAAGATAAAGATAAGGAGAGAATCTTAAAAGCAGTCAGACAAAAGGAGACAGTTACCTACAAAGGAGTTCACATAAGACAATCAGCTGATTTCTCAAAAGAAATCTTGCAGGCAAG
Source organism: Pteronotus mesoamericanus (assembly GCF_021234165.1). Taxonomy (NCBI): domain Eukaryota; kingdom Metazoa; phylum Chordata; class Mammalia; order Chiroptera; family Mormoopidae; genus Pteronotus; species Pteronotus mesoamericanus. The sequence continues at coordinate 22,389,158 of NW_026555245.1, read as the reverse complement.
AAGTATTCAAAGTCATGAAATATAAGAACCTACATCCAAGATGACTCTATCCAGCAAAGCTATCAGCTATCATTTAGATCGGAAGGGCAGATAAAGTGCTCCCCAGATAAGATCAAGTTAAAGGAGTTCATCATCACCAAGCCCTTATATGAAATGTTAAAGGGACTTATCTAAGAAGAAGGTCAAAACTATGAACAGTAAGATGACAACAAACTCACAACTACCAACAACTGAACCTAAGAAACAAAAACAAAGCAAACAACTAGAACAAGAACAGAATAACAGAAATGGAGAGCAGAGGGGGGGGGCAAAATGGAGGAAAAGGTACAGGGAATAAGCATAGTTGGTAGGCACAAAACAGACAGCGGGAGGTTAAGGAAAATATAGGAAATGGAGAAGCCTAAGAATTTATATGTATGACCCAACATTAAGGGCAGGAGGAGAATGCTGATGGGATGGGGGATGCAGGGCGGAAGGGAATAAAGGGACAAATATAATAGTATAATCAATAAAATATACTTAAAATTTTTGGAAAAAAAAGAATAAGAATAAAAAAGAATTTAAAAAAATGAGGATAGTGTAAGCACCCTTTGGGACAACTTCAAGCGTTCCAACATTCATACCATAGGGGTGCCAGAAGAACAGAAAGAGCAAGAAACTGGAATTCTATTTGAGAAAATAATGAAAGAAAACTTCCTTAATTTGGTGAAGGAAACAAGACATGCAAGTCCAGGAAGCATAGAGAGTCCCAAACAAGATGGATGCAAACAGGCCCACTCCAAGACACATCACAGTTAAAATGTCAAAGTTTAAAGATAAAGAGAGAATCTTCAAAGCAGCAAGAGAAAAGCAGTTAGTCATCTACAGAGGACTTCCTGTAAGATTGTCAGATGCTCATTTCTCAAAACAAACTTTGCAGGCTAGAAGGGATCGGTAAAGAAATACTCAAAATGATGAAAAGCAGGGACCTACAGCCTTGATTACTCTACACAGCAAAGCTATCCTTTAGAATAGAAGGGCAGATAAAGAGCTCTCCAGAAAAGAAAAAACTAAAGGAGCTCATCATCACCAAACCATTATTATATGAAATGTTAGAGACTTATTTAAGAAAAAGATTAAAACTATGGACAATAAAATGACAATAAGTACATATTTATCAACAATTGAATAAAAAAAAATAACCCTAAGCAAACAGGAAGAACAGAGAGAATCGTAGATACAGAGAGTATTTTGATGGCTGTCAGCTGGGAGGGGGGAAGAGGGAATAGGTGAAGAGGTGAGGGGATTAAAAGGTACAAATAGGTAGTTATAGAATAACCATTGGGATGTAAAGAACGGTATAGGAAATGGAGTAGTCAAAGAACTTATACACGTGACCGACAACATGAACAAATGTATGGGGACTGCCTGAGAGAGTGGGGGTGCTGGGTGGAGGGAGGCAAAGGGGATAAAACTGGTACAACTGTAATAGCATAATCAATAACATACAATTACAAAAAGAAAAGTCCCTAAAAATCAAAATCAAAAAGAAACAAGCTCAAGTTTTCATCAGAGGATGAGTGGATTAAAAAAAAAAATCTGTGGTACAGTTACACAATGGAACAATACCCAGCTTTAAAAGGGAGGTGGAGTATATTTTACAATTTTGACAGCATGGATGGGCCTGTAAAGCATTATGCTTAGCGAAATAAGCCAGTCAGAGAAAGATAAGTACCATATGATTTCACTCATATGTGGAATGCAATGTACAATACAAACTAACAAACAAAATAGAAAGTAATAGAGAACAGAGTGACAGTTGTCAGGGGAAGAGTGTTGTGGGACTGAGTGAAAATGGTAAAGGGATTAATCAGAAAACCCAAAAAACAAACAAAAAAACCCACCACAATTCAGACACAGACAGCAGTATGGTGATTTCTAGAGGGTAAGGGGCGGGGGTGCGAGAAGTAAAAGAGTTTGTAGGGGTATAGGGGGGATAAATCGTGATGGACAGAGACTGAACCTGAGGTGGTGAACACACAATACAATATACAGATGATGTATTATATGGAATTGTACACCTGAAGCCTATAGCGTTATTAACCAATGTCACCCCAATAAATTCAATAAAAAAGTAAAAAGCAAAATGAAACAAAAATGCACAATTAATGGCTTAGCTACACAGAGAGGAATTATTACAAGTGACCTGAAAACATACTAAATTAACTATATATCCCTAGTGACGTTATCTCCTAAGGACATAAAGTAAAAACAACTACCACCTTACCTTTTACAATATCACTATTTGCAATATTAGTACTGCATGTCAGAACTTACCATATAAGTAGGATACAGCAGTCCTCCCCAACCTGTTTCTAACAGGTCTGTGGCCTATTAGAAACCAGGATGCACAGCACGAGGGGAGCAGAGCACAAGTAAGCAAAGCTTCATCTGTATTTACAGCTGTTCCCCATATGGGCTCGCATTACAGCCTGAGCTCTGCAGCCTGTCAGATCAGCAGGGGCATTAGATTCTCATAGGATTGCAAACCCTACTGTGAATTGAGCATGACAGGGATCTAGGTTATACATTCCTTGAGAATATAATGTTTAATGATCTGAGGTGGAGCTGAGGCATTGATGCTAGTGCTGGGGAGTGGCTGCAAATACAGATTATCATTAGCAGAGAGGTTTGACTACAGAGACCATAATAAATCAACTGCCTGGGGACTCATATCAAAACCTTATCAGTGAGTGGCAAGTGCCAATTAAGCTGCATCTGGTGGCAGGCTATAAAGCCATCCCCTAGTCCATGGGGAAAACTGTCTTCCATGAAACTGGTCCCTGGTGCCAAAAAGGTTGGGAACCACAGGGATAAAGCAAATCAATATTGTTATTATTAGAAGCCTTCACTTTCAAGGTAAGAAAAAAAAATTTTTTAAATTAAATTATAAATCTTTAACTCCAAATTTAATTGGAAATATCATTATAAACCTATGGTGTACTTAGGTATTTCCTAGCTGTGTCCATAGAGAATACCTAGAAATATAATCAAATAAGTATCAATGAGCAGCCTAGACTTCATACTTTAAATACCATATTTAACTAAAAAGAACTAGGGAATCCTTGAAGAAATAGCTGAATCCAAGCCTGGGCAGGAAATAGAAAAACAATTTGGGACACCCTCTTGTACCAGAATGCAAAGAAGCCCTCAAAAACTTTTATGTCAGATTCAACATGAAGGAGCGTTTTCAGACAAAGAGATGGGACAATTTGCGCGTGCGCGCGCGCACACACACACACACACACACACAACAACAACAACAAAAAACAGAGTTAGATGAAAATAAGTATTAAAATCCCTTAGTTCATGATACTTAAAAGTAAAAATCTCACTGGCTAAACTCTGGAGAATGCTAGGGAACTTACTCTGAACACTGAAAAAGTTCAAGAATCAATAATCTATCCTACCTTTCAAATATGAACCAGCTGGTTAAGATCTTTATGAAAAATACTAGCTAATAAATTAAGGAAAGACAGAATGAGGTATCATCATTTTTGCAACACCTAATAAAAAAGTGGATCTAGGTAAAAATTAATGGCTGCTAAAACCACTGAAAGTTGGAAGCAAATTTCACAATAGATGTATCAAACTGACAACACCTGAAATCTTACCACATAAAAGAAAAACAGGTATTATGTGCCTCTCAATAACATAAAGTAAACACTATCTGTCAGCTAGTCTTATCAAATAATATAATTTAAATCCAATAAAATGTCTCAATATAGCTAAAAGCTTTTAGGAAACTAGTATCAACAGAGGGACGTATTAAATACCACTATAGAAATGTAATTAGTGAGCTCAGATATGGGAAAACTGAAAAATTTGTCATTTGTCTTGTACAAATATATAGCAAGGAAAAAAAGGGGAATCTATAGGTTGAGACTTAGCCTATCAAGTAAATATAATGGGTAGATCTTGTTTTTGATCCTTATTTGAACAACATATTTTTCAAAACATACAATTAAAGAAGTCTGAACTTTGGCTGGTTATTTGATATTCAGGAATTATGAATTTCATTTGATATTTGTTGCCTTTTTTTTTTTTTTTTTTTTTTTTTTAATGTGTTAGGGTCCCCAGGTCCATTCCCAGGTTCAGTGAGTTGCTAGGGGAACTCATAAGACTCATTCTCACAGGAGAGCATACAGTTGCTTTCAGGGCTAAATGATTTATTACAGAGATGGGATACAAAGCAAAATCAGCAAAGGAAATGGGCACATGCAGTGAAGGCCAGAGAAAACCAGGTACAAAGAGACTCCTCTCCCAGTGAAGTCACAAAAAACATGCTTAATTTCTCCAGCAACAAGTTTTAACAACCCATGTGTACATCATCTACCAGGGATGTACAATAAAGACTACCCAAGATTTTTATTAGGGGCTAGTCATATAAGCACTCATTGCCCAGCACATATCAAATTTCCAGACTCCCAGAAGTAGGTGTTCAGCATAAACCATATTGTTATACAAACAGGTTAGGCACCGTGAACCATTTTTTTAGAGAAGGATGAAAATCCTCCTAAAAGCCAAGTTCCCAAACACCAGCCAGAGGTCAATCACACAAAGCAACCTTTTAAAAAATATTCAAGTTGAATACACACTTTAAAAAGTATGCTTTTAGCTATTTCATTAGTTGAATGCTCTGAGACAAAGTCAAAATAAAGATGAATCTATGAAAGTGAGGGAGAAAGAATAGGAATAGGTAGCAAAAGTCATTATGATACTGGTTTGTCACTTTGAAAGAGGAAAGAGTGGGTCAGGCATGAAAAGCATGAATGTGTATGTAGTATACCACTGACAAGGACTTGACCAGCCCAATGGTGAGCAATGGTCTAGAGACTGACCATACAATCCCACACTGAGTAGAAACTGCTGGCACACTTAATCACTGGCTGGAGGATGTTAAGAAAACAGTGTGCCTTAATCAAACACTGGCAGACCTCAAAAGTACTATAGCTAAAAGCTACCAGCTAACTATATTCATTCCTTGTAGCTGGTCAGCCAGTTCATTATTTTGTTTTAATTTTTATTTATTGATTTAGAGAGAGGAATAGAGAAAAACATCCATTTGTTGTTCCACTAATTTATGCGTTCATTGGTTGATACTTATAAGTGCCCTAACCAGGGATCGAGCCGCAACCTGGGTGTATCAGGACAGCGCTCTAACCAACTGAACTACCTGGCCAGGCCAGCAAGTTCTTTCTTGACGGGAGTTTTAAGCAGTATGTCCACCATAGTGCTAAAGCCATACATAAGGCCATTTCTGGCTGAAATGTTACAAGGTTTGGGACTTGCTTCAGAATGATCCAGTAGTGCTTGGGAATGTTGGTATAGATGGCCAGGAGTTCACAATGGTTGAAGCTGGGTGAGGGATTCATTGTACTGCTCTCTCAACCTCTGCTTAAGTTTAAAGGTTTCTACAATAAAAAAAATAAAATGCCTTATGGTTCATGTTAAAATCCAAGCAAAAGGCCTCCTGCCCCAGCTCATTATAGTCTTGACTCTTATTCCCAGGTGCATGCTTTCTCAATACTTAGCTATTTCTTTTATTTAATTCTGTATTTTTAAGTAACATGCTTATACTTTTCTTTAAACTGTTATTTAGCCCACCTCTCATGTACAGTTCCTTGGCCTCCATCCTCTTTCTCACAATTGTTAATACAAGACCTTGCTCCAAGTGTTCACATGTTAACAGCTCTTAGAATGAGGTAGGTGCTACTCTATCCCTTTTTTACAGATGAGGCACAGAAGTGAACTAAGTTCTTTAGACAGAAGAGCCATGATTAAAATTCAAACTCTGATCATCTGGTTCTAGGCTCATACTCTTACAATGATTGACAAACTTTTTCTAGCACATTACACAAACTAAGTTGGTTGTAAAAATCAGTATTTTATAAAATTTTTTTACTTGTTGACTAAAAAGTATTCACAACTGAAGTTTTAATTACATGTCCTTTCTTCCACAGTTTTGTTTTCTGAATGCTTAATGGTTCTTTTTAGTTTTAACTTGCTTCTTTTTAGTTCTAAGTTGCTTAAGTTTTCTGTGTACCTATCAATTTTTCTCCATTCTATCACAGTTGTAAAACTCAACGTTCAGACATTTCAGGTACTCTACTTATCCTTTGGGCTTCAAAATTTCTTTTAGAGACCTCTGTCCTATTGTAACCTGGACAGCTTGCTCTGAACAAGTAGACCTGTTCCACAGCTTTCATGCTGGGATCTCCTTTCAATACTTTCTGTACTGAATCCTATTTCCTAAATACATATCTTCCTCTTCCCGACCTCCCACCCTGAGTGGGGTGAGAGTGGTTAAAATGTTCTTTCATATAAATTAACCAATACTCTTGTTTTCAGTTTTATTTTGTCTGCCTACCTCCAATGTACCTGGTGAGTCTAAGGCCTGAGCCTCCTGAAGATTCTTCTTCAATGCCAATTTACCTGCTTGTTGTTGGCTTTACATCCTTAAGCTTCAGCTTTCTCTGGCCTACTAAGTTAGGTGTCATCTATCCATTAGCTTCTCTGTCAAAATTGTTTTCTTTTCTGTGTCCTTTAGTTCTCATTTTTTTTGTCTTTGGAGATTTATGTATTTATTCTTTTACTGTCTTCGTGGAGGGTTTAAGGAGTGAAGACAAACATGTATCTTAATCTGTCATGTTTAACTGGAAGTCTTTTTTCGCCTTTAATTTCATTTACTACTCACCATATAGCTCCTACACCCTCAGGTGACCCCATATTTCCTACTTCTTTACCCTGGTATCCTCTTCTTCAGGAATATAATAGTATCTCTTCTACCTGTCCTCTCAGAGCTCCAGGTACTCTAAAAGCTAGGTATACATATTTCTATCACAATTAACTGTAAAATACCAAGTTTTTATCAAGGGGCAGTTATGTCCAAACTTTAGCATTTATAGTATACCAGGCCTACAAATATTTGAAAATACACAACCCATTAAACAGAAAAGCCTGCTTTTATATAACTAAAGCTCAAATATAATAAACTATGACCACCATATTTCAAGAAGATTTGTTTGACTATGCTGTGTCTCCTATTCTTCCTTGAGAAGTCTTGGTCTAAATAGTTCCAAATCTATAGGAACACAGAATTTTATGCAGAGTTACTATAAAAAAGGCTTGTTAAAGATTATGTGTTTAGTATTCTTAAAAATGAAAACCATGTAATCAGCTCAACTGCCGCTTAGAAGAGCAGTCAAGAAAAGGTGTTGTTTTGTTTTGTTTTGTTGTACAGTATAGGCAGTCCTTCAACACAGCATTCTTCCTCACCACTATAAGGTCTAATGTACGGGTGAAGATGACCAGTGCAAACTCTTCTAAGCAGCTGATTTCTTCCAGCATTTGCACTGGGGTAAACTGTGCAGGGGACTGTATGAAACATTTTGGGAAGTGTTAGAAGCTTGAACAACTTCTAAAGCAGGGCTCAAGATATCCCCAAAGACCTGAAGCATAGAAAGGTATGAATGAATCAAGGCCAACTTTACCTACACTTAGCTGAGGGCCAACCCTATACCTATCGAAGAATGAAAGTAGGGTTCTTCTTTCTTTCTCTTGTACTACATGATCTCTTGTTCTCAGAACCTTCTAATTCTAATATAGGTATAAGATAAATTGACAAACAAAATAATCACTGAGTAAAGTCTGGGGAATTAAATTTCAGGGCAATTGATTAAGCACTATTTAAAAAAATAGGTTTATTATAAAATAAAATTACATTTTCTTAAGTGGCTTTTAAGCCAACTAATAATTTTAGAAAACTTAAATGGTATTAAGCAAAGAATAGTATCACTGAAATCTTCCTTCAAAACACAGTTTCCTGGTGTTAATATGCTTAAATAAGGACACCATTCATCTAGAGGCATGTTCTAGTTTGTCAAATCTTTAATGTCACACCACATGCAAAAAAAAAAAAAAAAAAAGAAAAAAGCATTTCTTATTCTAGTAGATAACATTACTAAGTTTGACACCTTAAACGTAAAGCTCACTCACAATTAATAACTTACTTAAAACTGCTTACAGTAGCATTTTACATGGAAATAAATCTCATTTGTAGAACATAATAACAATGGTGGATAACTGCTTCAATAATGGAAACAATATAATTATGTTAAAAATACCTACACCAAAGATAAATCCATACTACTTAAGAATACTTACCAAAATAAATGAAAACCAACAAATTTGATTCTATTATTACGGAGTATATTTCAAGGTTATTAAGGAAAAAAAGAAAGTCATATTTACAGATGAGAAAATTAAAGAGGAAAGAGTTGACACTAAACAAAAAAATTACCAATAAACCAAAGACCTAGAGAATTCAAACCAAATTATAATTCTAATGCCTGAACTACTCGTTTACAGCCTGTAAGAGAACAATCACCCGGTGTACTTAACAGGCCCCTGCCATCTACCCCAGGCTGATCCAATGGAGGCAGGGAGGGTAATGTTTGGTGTCCCTCAGGAATCCGCATTTTAAACACCTTACTTAGGTAAATCTGAAGTGTCGATGACCATCTTTTTGAAAAACACTAATTAACATAAAGGAACACTAAATTAACATGATGTGTATATTTGAAAAGATAAAATTAAAAAATCAACTGGTATTTGTAAAGTCATTTTTCTAAGCATCGAGTGATCTTATAACACTACAGGAGAGCAATGGTTAAGGTCACAGACCTAACTTCTTCAGTCCTCCATTGGTTATCATCCATTCAGAATGCTCCAAGTCATACAAAGTTAGAGGAAATATTCTCAGTCTTTGGTAAATATATTAGTAACAACCAAGAAACAATGGAGGCAGACTTGTCACTGCACCAGGATTCTGGAACTAAACCTCACCTTCTAGGTCTTCATACTCAAGACAAACAGAACATTTTGGCTTGGTTATAGGACAATCTCTTACTACTCCCTGTCCCCCACACCAACCAAAACCTAGAAATCATTTTTTTGACATTGCTCAGAACATTTTTGGGACTCCTTTAGAAATACATTGTTATATCAATACATTCAAGAAAACCAGTTTTGTTACTTTATAAAAAAACTACTTTTTTTCTAAAAATACCACTTTATTTTATTCAGAATTGGCTCAATGACTTCCATTTGCAGTAATCATAATTAAAGCTACTCAAAAGCATGCACCACATACCAAGAATAGCTTGAAAAATCTTAAAGAATGCTGGGAGCAATGACAACATTATCTTAAGACATTTGCCAGATGAGCTTCTAGTTATAGCCTAGCATAAGTTACCCTCCAAGTTCGTAAGTGATGCTGTAACATTTCCATTTGATTTCACTCACATAACACAATTAAAAGCAGTTTAACCTATTTGGTTTAAAAATCCCTTTAATACTAACGACCTCTGGATTCTCCCCACAGAAAAAGGCACACAGACATTTATGGCCAAGTAAAAAAACTCTCATTTAAGGTTATTTGTTTTGCAAAAGCATAACTGAAAAGACTGATAGAAAATTTCTAAATTATATAAACACTATATGCTATATAAACATTTTATAGTATTTTGCAAGCATCCTTCTCTCAAAATGAGAGACACTGTGGTAGAGTGGTTGCAAGTATGTGCTTTTCTGAATCCAGATCTACTATTTACTAACTATCCAACATTGGGCAAGTTAATACTTAACCCCTCTAATTTCAGTTATTCTCAAGGTAGACATAAAAAAGAATCTATGGTACTTCATTGAATTTTTATGAAGACTGTATGAGGTAATTCAGGTAAGGCACTACTAGTACAGCGCCTAGCACATAGTATTATTTTAACAATTATTGAATTAAGCTACTCCTCTTTTAAAAGGGTACTTTGGAATAATTTACTAAAAAGTCAAAACAAAAAGAATCTTTGTTTCTGAGGTAAACTGACAATTCTATTTTAATGTGAAACTATGGAGCGTAGAAAATCATACAATAATTTTCATGACATTATGAAAACTCTTAGCAATCATTTACTCATGTTTAAAGATTTCAGCTTTGCTTTGCTACAGACAATATTCATTCTTAAGATATGATAAACACTTTCACAAGCATTTTCTCCTTTAAATATACACTTCTTGTACAGACTATTAGGTGATTTCTAGCTTCTCTTTATAGAAGTCAGCTAAAATTTATAAATCAAGATCTCTAAATTAGACCATTAAATATAATAAAGCAATTAAAGAAAGCAAATCACTAACAAGAATAGTATTCTCAAATTCACCTTTTTCACTGGGCTGTAAGACTAACTAAAGGTACATGTTGAATCCTTAGATGCATGAAAGTGTCAGGAAAGATTTTTATTCAACACTATGTCAAAATCAGAAAGCTTGTCCTAGAATGACTGGTATATTGAAGAGCCTATTTTAACAGGAAAACCAGGACTAGATCTCAGAACAAATATACACCTATTACAGAGTATTTTCCTCCACTCAAGAATATACCAACATATCACAATAGATAAATTCCCCATAGACTTATTATGGATACTGCTTTCTACACAAAGTACGGACAAAAGCTGCAAAGTGCAAAATAGGACCCTCATTTAAAGTCACATACAAACTGAAATATAATATATTGAATGAAATATAATTTCTTTTTGAAAAAGACTTAATTCTAATAATTTTGTCTATATGTAAACAAAATGGAAAAATCAGTAAGCCATAAACTACCTAGACAAGTACTAAAGGATGAACACTCAGATTTGTGAGGTATTACATATCATCTTTGGCTTTTAATGTATTTACTAAATTTAGTTAAACTATCACTATCAACCCCATTCTCCCATTTTGCTCTTTAGTAGCAAGTACCAGACATAGCTGGGCCAAAGACAATCTTAATGGGTGGTTCTCAAACTTGAGTGTGCATCACAATCACCCAGAGGACTTACTAAAACAAAGATTACTGGGCCACCACCACAGATTGATTAATTAGGTCTGAAGTGAGCCAAGAACTTGCATTTATAACAAGTGATGCTGATGTTCCTGGCCAAGGATTATTTTTGAAAACCACTGGTCTAAAGCAGTGGTTCCCAAGCATGGCTGCTCATTAGAAGCACAAGGGAACTTTTCAAAACACCAATGCCTTGGAGGTCCCTCAGATCAATCATACCAGAAGTTGTGAGCGTAGGTCCTAGACACTGATATTTTTTAAAGCTTCTCAGAAAACCAATATACAGGGTCTTGCACAAATAACACCTTTTTTTAACTACAAAATCTCTTATTACAAAATCACAAGCATGTGATTCTGTAACATAACAGTATTACACTCAAGCACAACATGACATGTTAGGTGAAATGTTCAAATTAAAACTATAAATTATTACACCCATATAATATTATTACCGTACTAACCACACACACAAGCAGGCTTTACTTCTGCCGGACCCCGCATAGTCAGGGTTGAGAACCACTAGTTAATTCAAATGAACCTAAATCCATTAAGAACAGATGTTTCTGCCCTGGCTGGTGTGGCTCAGTGGATTGAGTGCTGGCCTGTGAACCAAAGGGTCACCGGTTTGATTCCCAGTCAGGGAACATACCTGAGTGGTGGGCCAGGTTCCCAGGAGGGGGCAAAGAAGAGGCAATCACACACTGATGTTTCTCTCCCTCCCTTTCTCTTTCCCTTCCCCTCTCTCAAAAAATAAATATAAAAAATAAAGTTATAAAAAAAAAAGAACAGATGTTTCTTAGTACAAAAGAATGTACGAAAGATGTTTCTTTAGTACAAAAGCAGGAAAAGGATTATTCAATCGGGTGGCCTCAGCTGCTTATGTAACTAGGGTTTAACTCAAGAGAAGAAGTTGTATGTATGTTGCCTCCTTTAAATACCAGACAAAGTCTAAAGCAAGTCTTTAGAGGTCACACAAAATGGTTGTCCTTTGAAGGCAACATAAGTGTGGGCTGCTACCAATCACATGTATCATGTTTAGGCTGAGTGGCAATTTTGCATACTGGTTACCTCTCAGGTTCTAGAGACAAATCATTTAATAGATGTGATCTTTGGCCACTTAATTAAGCACGGCTTCTTCATATAGGAATTAATGGAATTAACATATTTATGCTAAAGATTACATGAGCATCCATGTAAAAGTTAGCTCAGAATCTGGCATACAAGATTTAATGTAATCTAATTGCTATAAGCCATGTCACAGACATATAACCCACCAGAAAAACTAAGGAATCATTGTCTTTTTCCAACTCTATTTCTCCCCTTCAGTCAACATCATGTCTCTTCATCACAGTGGCTTCAAGATCTCTACTCTTACAAGAACATAGCCACAGCTTTGTGAATTTAGGTGTTTGGAGCCCACAAAATTTTTTTTAAAATTTTATTTATTTTTAGAGAGCGGGGAAGGAAGGGAGGAGGAAACACCAATCTGCTGTCTCTCGCACACTCCCCAGCCCAGGCATGCATCCTGACTGGGAACTGAATCAGCAACCCTTCCATCCATAGGATGGCGCTCAATCCACTGACCCACACCAGCCAGGGCAAAAATTTTTAAACTTTAAATATCTTAACAATAGAGAAGATAATTGAAGAGAATAAATACAACTTACAGAAAGCTATACAGTATAAGCTTACTATGAAACAAGGTAAAATTCTATGTTCTCTCACCCTTTTCTTTAATTGATCACTTAAACACTATATGATTTCTAAATGCCTGTATAGCCTTGACATTTGCCATTTCTGAATTCCCTTTACCTTGTTACTGTCCAAAATACCACTAAATATTAAAGAGGTTTCAACCAAGCATAGTCTCTCCCCTGTAATGACAACTCTGGGAGGAAAAATGCTCTCCTCACAACCAAGTTATGAATGCCCTCTAATGGGGTGCTTTAAATAAAACCTTAAAGACGACTTAAGAATCATTTGGAATCTAAATCTCTAAAGTCTAAATATAACATTCCTACTGTCAACTCTTTCTCCCCAAGTACTTACTTGGCTGGCTGAGTTCTAAAAACACAAGACTCTTGCTAAGACAAAGGTGACAAAAGATGAGAGGTATGGAATAGCAATCAGGAAGAAAACCTCCATAAATGTCTACTTTGTCCCAGGAACTTTGATGTTAACTACATGTTTGCTTTATATATTTTGCATCAAGATGTGAATCAAAGTTGACAAGCTTAATCTAGGCCTTATGATTGACAAGCTACAAAATCTTCACAAGAAGCATTCAATAATTTAGTCCATGTTCATAAAGGAATCTATAGGGACCCTTGCAAACAGTAAAACTCAATCTTAAAACATTTCAAACAAATCTCTTAACCTGCTTTTCATGAACTTCACAATGTATATAATTCTGAGAGAAAAAAATGGAGAAAAATTATGAAATAAATTATTTCATTTATATTTTAGAACAATGTCCACTACTATATTTTGGCCTTTTAGGGGGTTGTTTTTGAAACGCCTCTACCTAGTACTATAGCATAAATCTGTAATACATACCATTCCTCAGAGATTAAAAAGCACTTGTTTTTAACTCTGCCTGATCTATCTAGATTGGGGGTTGAAGATGCAAGAGAGTATGTACCTAATTATATTGTTCTGGGCCAGCAACTGTTTCAATAAAGCTCATTTCGAAGATTGAGAATTCATCTGGTTTGGTAATATGTTAGATCTGTGGGGTCACAATGAAATAGCTTTTAAACCATTCCATTTTACACTGACAAACACTGTATATCCTAAAGGAATTCCTGAGCCAGGTTCCCTGGTCCCATGTTTGATACTTCTCTGCCTTGGTTAAATGATAACTTGTTCAAATTGTACTACTGTACTCAGGGGTTTGAAGATGTGATTATTAATGAGGCAAATTAATTTTCAACTTTAAAAGACTACTCTCAGCTTACGCTGGGTAGAAGAAAAATGAAGTTAGTGCACTGAGGGAAATAAGAATACTTAATCAGTATCATAAATGGAATGGGAAGATAGACTATAAGTACTTAAAGTCTATTCATTAAGTTAAAGTGCAGAAAAATTACCTAAGAAACACTGCCTCGGAAGTAAAAGTTACACTGACATTAGAGGTCATCTAATCCAATCATTACAACTTTAAAAGTTCTCTTTGCAATGTAACATCTTTACTAATTCTCCCAGCCTATGGTTGAAGACGGCCAATGCATATTTATTAGCTACTTCTCAGGGCAGACCATTCTCTATCTTTAGAGATTTGACCAGTAGAATGTTTAAGTTATCCTGAAACTGACTAGACGGAGCTTCTAAAATATGCAACCTATCATGATCCAAATCTTACCAGGCTAAATACTTTGAGTTCTTTAAGCTACTCTTCATGATGGCTTTACATTATTACATTTTGGGTTCTGCTTTGAAGATGCACCATGTGGTGTTGATACTGTTCTTAAAGCACGGGAGAAGAAAAACATTCCAGTAGGGAATAACTGGCCTCATACAACAGTAGCATCACTGGGCTTGTTCCAAATATCCTACTTCTAATAAAACATCCTTAACAAAATAACTATTTGATAGCCACATTGTATGAACCCACTTGGAGCTCACTACTCAATAAAAATGTCTAATTCTACTGCCTAAGACATACACTCCAAAAGCTCTTTTCAATGCATCCTCCATCCAAGGGAGGTAAGAACTTGTTTAATAACTTGTTGAAGTAAACATGTACTTTACAATAGCTTCTAACTTACTTTTCTAATAACCACGAAGAATGAAATTTTAACAGGATTTGTTATCACATCCATATTGAGTCAACATGATTCTTTTTAGGTGCTTACACCAGCCTTTTTTTAATTTGAGACTCTTATCTAGAAGCTCGTCTATTTTATTTATCTTATACTTAATTTTATACAGTCCTTTTTTTAAAAAAAAGACTTTTTTTTTTTAATTTTTAGAGAGAGGGGAAAGGAGGCAGAAAAAGAGGAAGGAGAAAAAAACATCAATATGTAAGAGAAACAATAATTGACTCTTGCATGCTCCCAGTTGGGGACATAGCCCACAACCCAGGCACTTGCCCTGACCAGGAATTGAACTGATGACCTTTTGGTTCACAACCCACTGAGCCACACCAGCCAGGGTGTCCTTTTCTCTTTTTAAAGAAGAGAATGACATTTACCTACCACTAAGTTTCTGTTATCTTTTACTTCTCAAAGAAAGTTCAACTATCATTATATTTAAGTTGCCAGCACTGAATGATACATTTAATTCCATCATGAAAAATTATTTAGGACAGATAATTTGGGTCTTCTCATGCACATGGCACTTCGACTCTCTTTTACGAACATTTATTCTATTCAAGACAGCTTTCTCTCTCAAAAAAAAATTTAACAATTAGGCACTGTGATTTGAGCTGTGTTATTATACCAAACTCAGGCCTATACCTTGGAAAGTCTTACTCCAAAACTAAGAGCCCCTGAAACTGTAAAAGTTTAATAAACCTTAGTTTATTTAGTGTTTAAAGTATCTTATCCTATTTTTATGCTGTGCCATTCTGTACAATACATGTTGCCAAACAATAACTTGTTTGTTGACCAAAATCAGGCCTCAGGTATTAGCCTTCCTAATTATTTATTCTTTTCTCCAAGAAATAAAACTCAAAACAAATCAAGAACTCTACTCATTGACAGCAAATATACAGATAGCTAACGGCCTCCATCACTAGAGTTTTTTTTTGCCTCTTTGCAATGACATTCAGTAACCTAGAGACTGATTGCTAACCGCACACAAATTATTCCAGCCTTAATTTTACCAATATTGTCAGTCCTGGCCAATCTCAGATCTTAACAGTCATCTGGCTGTTGGTTCTATTAACATCTACTACAGTAAAAACCAGGATGATAGCTCATTTGAAATAAGCCTTATTATTAAGTTAGCCACGATCTTTTGAGAAGTATCAAAAAAGTAAATATTAAAGGGATCTGCTTTAGACCACTTTTCAGGTATCCTGAAAATCTGAGTGACACCAAAGTCTTTTATACCATTTTGTGGTAGGAAAAATCACAACCACTTTAGGATATTAAACTCTTATACATGATAAGGATTTGGTAGCATAGTATTTTGCACACATTAAGGTGCTGCTTGACTGAGAACTTAAGTCCATTTAGTGTGTTGAATAAATACTAAATCTTTCACAATAGTAACTTTTATATTAAGATTTTGAAAATAGGTAAAGAAAATAATTCAGTGTTGGAATCAAGGTAAGTTCTTAATACTGTCTTCATATGAACATTTAAAAACATTTCATTGGGGAAGGGAGACGGGAGTTATTGCTTGGTACATTTTCAGAGAGGTGGAGGAGAAAAAATTGTTCTAAAATTAGTTTGTGTTAATGCACAACCCTGTGAATACAAAAAAAACCAATGAATTATATCTTTTAAATGAATAAATTGTGAATTACCTCAATAGTAAGCTATTCAAAAAATATTTCAATCTCACTCCAAAAGGTATTATACTAATGTTATTATAAACTTTCTAAAATAGTAAAATATATGTTAAAAAAGATTATAGAGGAAGAAACAAAGAGAAACCCTTACTCACTCTATTAAGCCAGGCATTAGGATACTGAAAACAACAAACCACTTAGGAGCCAGAGACAAGTGAGCGTTAAGAAGCCCTTATTATATTATAACCACTAAAAAAACAAAACAAACAGTAATAGACTGAATAGACCCCTAAATGATTTCTTCAAAAAGACTATTATTTGAAAGGAATCTTGAAATGGAAGGTTTTGCTTCTATAAACAAAAACATGAATGAAGTCCTCAACAGCATGAGCACTTACTCATCATACTCGATATGATAGATAACGTCTTCATCAGCAGCAACAGAGTCTGAATTAGATGTAGAGGGTACACTGTCCAATTTATTTGTGTTCTCTTTGGAATTATGATTTACATTTCCTTTAGTCCTTTTACAAGAACTGCCACTCTTCAGTGGAGTTTTGCCACGTGAATGTCCATCAGAAGCTCTGGTAACACTATGTATACGTGCTTCGAACCAAGCACCAAGGCCGACATCTCTGGCGTCCACCAACTCATTTACCTAAAAAGAGTTTAAAATTAGTTAGTGCTCAAAAACCTTAATATAACTCATGCTATTTTATGGTTATCATGGTTAACAATACTTGCAACTACTTATGCTTAACCTAATTTCAAAGATTAGATCAAAACTATTCTTTTTATATGATACTGTAAATCTGTTATTTAACTTTACTCCAAATTTTCTTCAATAAAATTTGAATAGTAAAGAAAACAACCATGCCTGCATTTGACTTTTTTTTTCTTTTCAATCCTTACCCAAGGGTATGTTTATAAACCTTAGAGAGAGAGGAAGGGGAGGAGGGAGAAACATTGATTGGTTTTGCCTCCTGTATGTGTCCCATCTGAGGATCAAACCCACAACCCAAGTATGTGCCCTGCTGGGGAATCAAACCCACAACCTTTTGGTGCACTGGAGGATGCTCCAATCAACTAAGCCACTGGCCAGGGCTCTACATTTGACTTTAAAAAAATAAAATTCTTATGTACCCAAAGGTGTTCTGGCAAGCCATTCAATAAGAATGTCACTAACAAAAAGCCAGAACTTAAAAGAGTTATGATTGTGTTATTAATCTGTCCCACTAATTTCTTCAGAATTCTAAACAATATACAGTAAAGAAATAGAAAACTAGAAAAAATAAGGGAACTGTGCACATGTGCAAAGGGAAGAATTTAGTGAATGTTTTATAAAAATGGGTAAGTTCTACCAGTTAGTAACTCACTAGCAAATGCATTATTTAGTACCCCCCCAAACAAGGTAAAACATAAAAAGAACAGAGCTATAAGATGCAAAACAGATGTAGTAAAGTCTAGTGGATGATCCAGAATTAAGCTACGCAATGTAATAGGAAAAACAGTATACCAGAAGTTAAGAGTTATAGCATGGAAGATGGTTTAAAAAGAAAAATTCCTCTTGTAAAAAAAAACCCGAGGAAACTGGTCTGAAGGTCAAAGCCCTTTCAGGAGCAATAACGAAAAGACATCCCTTTAACTTTTTTTAAAAAACCTATTAAAAAGAAAAACAATGGCATCACTAATACTAGATCATCAACCTAATCAAGCTAGGTTTTTGTGAGGGTGTAAGAAAGAGACTACTTAAGGTATGCAAAAGAATTCTGACAGATGGGGCAGGGGTAAGGTGGCAGTATATACTAAAAATACCTATATGCCAGATATTATGCAAGGCTCCTTTATTTAGGCTTGGCTAACTCTAGCAACCTTAATAATTAATAATTCCTATTTTACACAATAAGGAAGACTTACAAGTTAACTTGCTCCAGTGAAAGCTAATGAAATGTAAAGCTATTATTTGAAGACATCTTGACCCTGAAACTTATGTTTTTGCTATAAGATGACAAAGTAGGTAAATAGGAACTTCAAAGGTTCAGTGATGAAATAAGAAATAAGATACTAAAAATATAAAAAGATGTCCTGGCTGGTGTGACTCAATGGACTGAGTGCTGGCCTGTGAACCAAAGGGTCACTGGTTCAATTTCCAGTCAGGGCGCATGCCTGGGTTGTGGGCCAGGTCCCCCCGTTAGGGGTGTGCGAGAGGCAACCACACATTGATGTTTCTTTCCTTCTTTCTCCCTCCCTTCCTCTCTAAAAATTAAAAACAAACCCCAGCCTTCAATGGTTTCCTACCATGCTTTTTAAAAAATAAAAGAAAAATATAACAAGGTTTCAAACCACTGAACTAATATAGAAGGTAGAAAGAATATAGACAAACCAAAAATTATTAACTATCACTACCAGAAAAGGTACTGCATTTGACCAAAGACAATTGAATGTCGCGAACATAAATGAAACATCTTGAAAGACACAGTTCAATGTAGCATTAAGAATTAAGAATTTAGAAGGGAAAGACCTAAGGGCCACCCAGGCTAAACATAGCAAAGATTAGAGATGGAGCATGGTATATACTGCATAAATTAACTCGTGTATTCAATGGACACAGGCTCTTTTTTTTAACAGCCATTATCCAGTTTAAAGACTTCAATTTCTTATAGGTAACACTAGCTAAAACAAAAAATAATTAATGTTAAGGTCTATCATACTTGGGAGAATAAACTGAGGCTACTACTCTTTCATAGCAAAATGTAAGAGGTTTCATATAGCACTACTATTATTCTAGAAGAGAATGGAGCATATGGTTGATCTGAAAACAGTCACAGCAAAAATGCATTGAACAATATAAATCTCACTACAGAAAAGTATAGGGTATAAATGAAATATTTAACCTGCCTATCAAAAATAAGAAACTAGCTGCAGCCCTGGTGGCGTAGCTCAGTAGGTTTAGCTTGTATCAAGGTTGTGGGTTTAATCCCCAATTAGGGCACACATGGGATGCAACAAATGAATGCATGGGTAAGTGGAATAACAAATCAATGTTGCTCTCTAAAAATCAATAAATTAAAAAAGAAACTAACATGCAGATATAGTATCTGGATATCTTAGTATTTGACAATACAATTAGAGTTAACAGAAACCTAAGTCAATCTAAAAATACTGCTACTGCTTAAATATCACATGAGAGAACTTATTAGTTCATAAAGGTAAGGCATTCTTTTGAGTAACCCTAGATTTATAACTGGAAAAAAGAGCTACAAATTCTTTTATTAAGTATAATCACTCATGATATGCATATAAACTGGATGGAAAAAAGGCTTTTAAATTCAAAAATATAGTTTCTGCACATTACACAAATTAGGCCAAATTTGAATGGGTCAAACTGCCTCCAAGAGGTTTAAGTTCTTTTGTAAAGCCTGGGATTTGAAAATGGTTCAGAAGAGAATACTTAAACTTGTATGATTAACATGAAAACAGAGGATACCACCATGGTAACTTTAACATCCAGTTGAAATTAAGAACTGAAAAGTATGTCCAAAGCCACAGCATGTACACCGTCAAGAGTCAACCCTAATGTAAATGATGGACTTTAGGAGATGCTGTGTCAATGTAGGTATGTCAGTTCTAACAAATGTACCACTCTGGTGGAGGAGGTTGATAATAAGGAAGGCTATGCATGTGTCAGTAGGAGGTATATGAAAAATCTCTACTTCTCATTTAATTTTGCTGTGAACCTAGAGCTGTTCTAAAACGTAAACTCTATTTAAAGGTGGGGGGGGGGGGGGAGGGAAGGAAAAGGAAAACACCCTGGAAAGTAATTAGCTAGAAAAGAGCAATAAAAAAGAAGACAAAATGATAAACAGGAAAACAACGTGTGTGTGTGGTGGTGGGGGATGGGTGTGGGGAGTGTCTCAATTGCACCTATGGACTTCCTTTGCAGAGGTAACTGACAACATGGAGAGGCTAATGCCACTGGAAGAATTACTTGTATTTCCACAGGGAAGGCAGCAATCCAGGCAGGACCAAAAAGGGAAAGCACCAAGTTTGGTCAGAAGTCAGAAGAAGCATGGAAAGCATGGTCCAGAGACCACTGCATTTTCCATGTAAAAGGCAAGGCAGAGCAGGGAAAAGTTTTTGATTGGCTAATCTGAATAATGTCGGCAGGCTCTGGGCTATAAGGGTGGTCTCTAGTTGTCTGGTAGCTGATGCTGGGTGCTTAAAGCATAGGAGTATTGGTTGGTTTGTAAAAGTTAGATAAAGAATGTGGCTGGGGTTGTGGACTCCAGGTTGGTTCATTTGTATATGAAAGGCAGGCTCACTAACAAGCTGCTTACTACTCTTCCTTGGTAGCCCTAAAATAGAAAGTCTATCCTCAGCCACTCCCCAGAAGATGTTAAAACATCATAAAACAAAACAAAAACACCCCCTACACAATTCATGGATGAGGTGTTTGAACTGAAAAGTCATCAGTTTAAAAGAAAAAATCCAATCACATCAATCTAAGCTTAAGAACTGAATTTACTGCCCTAGCTGGTGTGGCTGAGTGGACTGAGCGCTGGCCTGCAAACCAAAGGGTCCCCGGTTCAGATCCCCACTTTAGGGCACATGCCTGGGTTGCAGGCCAGGTCCCAGCACAGGGCACGTGAAATGCAACCACACATTGATGTTTCTCTCCCTCTTTCTCCCTCCCTTCCCCTCTCTAAAAATAAATAAAATCTAAAAAAAAAAAAACCACCCCAAAACTGAATTTATTCATGTCAAAAATATAGCCACAGTTAGAGAAGAGTCTTCAATGTCCAAGTATTTGACAGATATACCTATAGATATGAACACAAAGAGAACAAAAAAAGAAAGCATTAAAAAATAAAACAATGCTAATAGCAAATATAGCAAATATTTGAGAATGTACTATATGCTGGGTATACTTCTTTTTTGGGGTGGGGGAGCCTAATACTTCTAAGCACTTTATATGTTCTATGGAAAACACACCAGTTCTGCAGATAAACCTAGGTTTAAATCCTTGTCTATCACCTGCTAGGTATAACCTCGAACAAGTTACTTAAGCTGTCTTATCCTCAGCTTCTTTATAACATACTTAGCAGTGTATTTTAGGTGACAAAATGAAAATGATGTGCCAATTTAGCAACACATAGTAGGCACAAATGAAACAACCACCCCCTTCCACAAAGTATCATTAAAACTCAGAGTATCGTCTCATTGCCATACTCTGCTTGGTAAACATATTAGCAGTTTACTATTATGTACATTACCTCCTTTAAAATTACAATATAAAAGTTATTATTTTCAATGAGGTTCATAAGTGAAATATACTTGCCTTCAGAAGATAACACAGCTAAAAGTGGGAGCTATGCTGATAAAGGTTTCTCCAACTCTGAACATGACTCTCTCCTTATATACCATTATTTCATCACAGAGTTACAAATCAAAGTGCAATATGGTTCCATTTACATGAAGTTCAGAAAGAGGAAAACCAGGATGCACACACAAGTTAAAAATTCTTAAGAAGTTTTTAAAGAATTAATAATAGGATAAAGTTAATAAAAAGCAAGGAAATGATTACCATAGAAGTTTAGATAGTAGTTACAACTGAGGAAGAGGGAGTTATAATCAAGAGGGCACATGTGAAGTTCCTGGGGAAAAGCTATTTTATTTCTTAATTTGTGTGGTGTTTATGGACATTGATTTCATAATTATTTCATTAAGCTCTACTCTTTTTTGGTACTGTCTGTTAAGTTTCTTAATAAAAAGTTAAATATCAAAGAAGCAGAGTTGTTCAATAGACAAAAAATAGGGAATACTAAGATATCATGATGTTTTAATTAGTGGTAATTATTAATAATTTCCCTTTTTATTTTGTACAATGAGCATAAGAAAACATGTAATATGTTTAGCAGTGCCACACACACAACTTGGAAAAAAACCTTACTACCCTGAAAGCTTACTACCATCAATATAGATAGATATTATTTAGGCAATGATGATAGTCATTTCAAAGTAGGATCTTTACAACTCTACATCCGAAAGTCAAAAATTAAAACAAATTTACATCTCAACAGTCCACCTCATTTCAGAAAAATAAATTTCTTCCTAAAGTCAGTGTGATCCAAGTTCTGTTATACAATGGAAATTAAGGGGCCCAGCCTCTGCACAACCTTCCACAGCCTCTCCAAATGCAAAGTGATATTTAGTACCTTATGACATATGAAGAGATATCTGAAACTGACCAAATGTTCCTCTAAGTTACCAAATAGCAAAACAAGAATGATATTGGATTATAACTTCAAATTAAAAATTTATTTTAATGTATTAAGTTTAGTGCTTACCTATGCCAATTTTGACTAATGTGGATTTGAAAATTCTTTTTTTGTACCTACTTATGTCATGTGGTCCAAAGACAATTTTATGCAAAACAAAAAGCCCCAAAATTTTTTGCTCAGCCTTAAAAAAGTTTTACTTATAGAAAGCTCTATGTCTATAAAACAAAAATCTTTACAAAGCAACAGTGACATATGTAAATATTCAAGATAAAGGGGGAAAAAAGCCTCCCAATTTTTAAGTGATCTAGAAACAATGAAATTTTAATATATTTACTATTCAGAGACCTAGTCTAAGAATAATAGACAAAATTCAAAGCAAATGCAAAACAAATCAATTAAAAAGTAGCAGCTTACCCTTGGCCAGGTAGCTCAGTTGGTTAGAGCATTGTGTGGATATGCCAAGGTTGCAGGTTTTGATCCCCACTCAGGGCATATACAAGAATCAACCAATGAATGCATAAATAAATGGAACAAATTGATGTTTCTCTCCCCACCCCCCAATTCCTCCCTAAAAATCACGTAAAAAGAAAAAAAGTAGCAGCTTCTCAGCATTTTCACATTAGCTAAAACAATATCTAATAAAATTCCATGAAGGCAGGAGGCAATATCACTTGCTTACCCCTCCATCTCTAATACCTAGTACACTTATACACTATATACTCAAATATTCATTCAATGAATAAAGTACCCAGAAATAAGCACTTCTAGATTTAAAAAAGTTACTAGTTAAAATTTCAAATATCTATGACAATTACTGAACTTCATTAAAAAAAAAAGGAAATACGTAAAATGAATTAGACTCCTGAACTAACAAGGTTAAATGCACCTTTGACTAAACTTGTTATTCTATGAAACACAGTAGCCTTTTGAGAATTTAAGTGCCAGATACCACAAATGTGTTTCTAAGTGAAGAAACAATGTAAAATTTACTGACCAAGTTTGTAAAACTTAGAAACCACTGCATTGGAATTTGAAACCAAGCCTACTGACAAAGCTGAAGTCCTTAACATCTTTGCTACTTATTAATACAAAATATAAGAGATGCTAAAAAGTTAGGCACCAGAAGTTGATAGCCAAAGCATTAACACTGAAAATAAAAAGCAAGGATGTGGTAAGGAAAGTACTTTTTCATGATGCACTTCTAAATTAGATTTGGGGAAGTGGACATGACAGGGTATTGAGAAGCATGTTAAACAGAAAGAATTTAAATTGACCAGAACTGATTAACCTTGATTATCTCAGATCTGTAGATACATAAACAGGCTTTCCAATGAGAACAAATTCATATCCCCACTGTCTAAAACAAATCAAATCAAAAGCAGCAGCTTCTAAACTGCTGCCTGTAACCAAAGTTGAAAATAATGTAAGATTAAAAATAAAAGAAAATGTAAGATTAATATAAACAGATGGTTACATAAATATTTATTGACATACGGATATACAAGAGTTGCTATACATACATATATTTCCTTGCTCTGTCAGTTGAGCGCCCTTTAAGTAATGACTCCCTGGTAGCAAGGAGCACACCCTACAGTCTGGTTTGGTTTCTAATTCCATTCTCCAGTTAAAGGAACCAAGGCTTCTTAAGGAAATGGTTGATTCCAGGAATGGAGCAGGTAACACACAAAATGAACCTGGTGGTCCTTCTAGCATCAGAAAGTGCTTTAACAACAACAACAACAACAACAACAAAAAACAAAAACAAGCAACAGAAAACCCCACAATAATGAGGGTTTGTCAAAGGGACACAGAAAAAGATTCATACTAACGTAAGTAAATGACTGACTAAATAAATGAAGCAGAAGAGACCAGTCTCCCATGTGGAAGAATTCCCAATAATTTTTGTAGATAATCTGCCCTCAAGGAAGTGAAGTACTGAACTACCCACCTGTGGGCCACAAATAGTGACTTCATCTCAAAGGTTACATACAGTATGAAAAGGCGTGCAGGGGATGAAGGTGGGAGAGTTAACTTTGCAGTGAAGAAAACTGACAAACACTACCTCAGACAGGTGACTAAGTTCACACAGTGATAAGTTACTATTGATGTAAAACCTGAGTTATAATTAGCAAATAGAATGGTGATAGTATGTGCCACTAGATATGACATGATGAAAACATCACTTTATCTCTGTGGTCTTCCTCCCAAAAATATTTAAATCCAGTCTAATGATGAAGAAAACAATAGACAAATCCAAATAGAAGGACATTTTACAAAATACCTGACCAGTACACCTCAAAACTGTGTCATCAAAAACAAGTCTGAGAAACTGTCACAGTCAAGAGGAGCCTAAGGAGATATGACAACTATTGAGTATTTAGTATAACATTAATGTAAATGTAATGTGGTATCTAGATGGAACTCTGTAACAGAAAAAGGATATCA
Source organism: Pteronotus mesoamericanus (assembly GCF_021234165.1). Taxonomy (NCBI): domain Eukaryota; kingdom Metazoa; phylum Chordata; class Mammalia; order Chiroptera; family Mormoopidae; genus Pteronotus; species Pteronotus mesoamericanus. Next base: position 22,364,050 of record NW_026555245.1, on the reverse strand, counting down.
GGTAAAAGCTAAGGAGATATGTTCCATTAATTATAACAAATGTACCATACTTATGTAAGATGTTAATAAAAGGGTAAACTAGGTATAGGAAATATGGAAACTCTGTAGTAGCTTTCCAACTATGGTATAACTTTTTCTAAAATAAGTTTATTTAAAAGTAAAATGTGAAGAATATCAATGTACAAAGTATTGATAACTAAAGAGGGATGAAATCAATGGGTGATATAGAAAGCAATATGGCAGATGGACTTCCAATATTAACAACCCTGTCTGATCTTTGTGAAAACTATATTAAGCACTGTTTTAATTTATGTCTTGCCCATATCATGTAAGTTTATTCCTAAAGTTTGCTTTGTTATTGAAATTTTTTCTTTTACTAAATGATTATAACAAGTTATTGGTATTTATACAGTCACTTTATTGATTGCTCATAATGCTCCAATGTTGACTTTCTCAGCTTTTCCAGGTATCTGTAAGTATTAACTTTGCCTTCTCCATATTTACACTTTGTTGTTTTCCTGTGTATCTGTATATCTGATACTTCTAGAAAGATGTTAAACAACAGCTTGCTGGCTTCCTTGTCCACCTCCCATATTTAATGGAAATGTTCTGGCTTTTGTCCACCATTAAACACAATGCTAGGTATGGCTTAAAATATTCATTTACTCATCTGTTCCTCTTACCAAAGATTTTAAATCAGAAATAGATTCAAATTTGTATTTAGATGTTTTTAGAAAACATTTCAGATTAGATCATTTGTTCTCTTTGGTTTATTAATATGATGAATTATGTTAAAATATGTTCTAATAAACTCTCCTGCTTTGATAAACCATACATATTCAAGGTATTGTGTTTTTTTTTAATATATTGTCACAATTTTATTTGCTTAATATAACTTAGGCTTTACATCAATATGTAGCAATGCTGGTGTGCTTTTTAGTCATGTGTTTAGTGTCAGTGTTATAGTAAATTTATTTTTTTAAAAAGAGGGGAGCTTCCCATTTCTTTATGTTGTGGGTCAATTTAGGTAACATTATAATTATTTATTCTTTGCAGGTTAGCATTTCATCAACGTAGCCACCCAAATCAGGTACTTTTGAGACACAGCTCTTTGCCAGTTTTCTTGATTCTTTCCATATTTATGGATCTGTTTGCATTTTTCATAGATCCAAAATCATCTTGTATTTTCTTAAATAATTTACTTCACCTACCAATCTTTCATTTTTAACCTTGAAAATTCTCTGAAAAATTGAGTCTTGGTCCCAATTTATCTCAACTGATAAGAATTAAGAAAAGAGTTATAAGGATAGAAAAGGATGAAGCAAAACTGTCATTTGATTATTTCTACCAAATTTATTAGAACAAATTTGAAAAGGATGCTGAATACAAAGGTCAATAAATAAATCAATTCCATTTCTATACATCAACAAACAAATCACAATTTTAAAAAAATAATCATTTATAATGGCATAAAAAAGAAATCAACTAGAAATAAATCAAAACAAGATATGTAAAGAGAAAAATAATTAACATGTCAAAGATCTAGATTAATGGAGACATTGATCATGTTCATGAATGAAGGACTAAATTATTGTAAAGATGACAATACTCTAAGCTGATCTATATACAATCCCCACCAAATCCCACATTATTTATCTACAGAGTTTTGACAAACTAATTCTAAAATTTTCACATGCAAGTGTTAAAATACAAAAACCAAGACACCCTTAGATAGTAATTAAATTTTGAGATGAAGGAAAGGGAGATGATAAAACAGCGCTACAGTACTCAGGACATTATGGCCACAGGGATAGGCAAACACACCAATGGAATAAAGTAAAGAGTAATTTGTCCTATGAATGAACAACCAGCACTTCCATTTATAGATAAAAATTCCTACAGAAATTCTTGAACATGTGCACCAAGGTACACACAGAAGGTTCAAAGCATAACTGTTTAAAAGAGCTGAAAATGGGACGGTTCAAAAAGCTAATAAACAGAGATTAGATAAATATATTGTGACATGTTAATAAAATGTTATAATAAAAGTGAAAAATAAAAGTTTTATGCATGAGAATCTCTAAAAGTTGAGAAAAAGTAGAATTCCGTTATATAAAACCCAAATATAGACAAAACAAAACATATTGTTTAGGGATATGTACATTAGTGACACTACGGAAAAACATGAAATGAAAAGAACCATAAAAGAACAAGTAGTTTACTTTGTTCTGAATGAGAGGGAGATGTGTTCTGGTAGGGCACATAGGAGGCTTTGCAAAGGAACTGGCATCATTCTACTTCTTAACTGTGTTGGAATTACACAGGTGTATTATGCTTTAAAGTGTACATATACATTTTATATGTTCATCTATATGATTTACAACTTTTAAAAAGACTTTAAGGAGTATCAACAGCCCTTTACTTTCAAATGGCAATCAATGTACTTACTCACAACATCCTGAGAGAAGAGACATCTGCACTCTCACAGCTAACAAGAATTCTGAATTAGACAACATACCTTATATAGTCCAATGCCAGGATCAATGAGGAAATCACGAGTGGATGTAGATGGCTGACTGGATGATCCCACCCTTGGTGCTTTCTTCATTTTAGGCGGAGTATTAGAAGAGGGTTTGGCCTGTACATCAGTCTGTTTAGATGTGCTAGGAAGATCAGGATCTGGGCGAACTAGTAGCTGAATTATATCATTCAGTCCAACATCATAGTCAAATAAAGTATATCCATTTTCCAACTAGAAATAAAGAAAAAGATTAAAATGCTTCTCTCAAAACTTGACCTTTCTATATCTTTAGTAATCCAAATTATTAAAATAAAATTCACAGCATCGTAATTAGTGACCCTGAAACCATTCCTATTACTTTATGGCCTCTGATGTCAATATCTTCTCAAAAATGTCAATAAATTAAGAATCATTCCACATTAGCTAGAGGGTACACTGATAGCCACAGGGGGGAGGAGGGCGGGAAACATCACTGCTGTTACCTCATCACCTAAACAGAAAAACTAGATTTCTCATAAAGTTTTATTTCAATGAACAGTGCCTGAGCCCACCACAAGAAATAAAAAATTTTGAAAGTGAGTTGGCTTATGACGTTGTGTTCACAAAGACATTAAGTTAAACATTTCATCTTTCTGAAGACTGTCAAATTTTTTTAAAAGCCAGGAAAAAATTATTCAAGTAGGAATAATTACCATTCTTGCTCATGCTATTCCACTTGCTTAAAGTTCTCTAATTCCATCCATTTCTAAGGGTTATTAGTCGTATCATGAAAAGTCTTCCAGGATGAATAGTGAATAAATTATCTTGCAACTTACCATATTTTGGCAAGGTCTCTGTAATATGCTAAATGGTATCTATCCCATCCTGCTATGCCCAAATATTTGAATCCCAGGTATCTCAGAACGTGGCATTTGTAAACAGAGTCTTTTCAGAGGTAATTAAATTAAAAATAGGTCATATGGGTGGGCCCTAATGTGATTGGTATGCTAATAATTTAAAATTTGGACAAACGACAGAGGGAAGATGCAAAGGCACACAAAGAAGAAACAGCCATGTGACTAGGGTGATGTATTTACAAGCCAAGGAATAACAAAGATTGCTAGCAAACACAAAAATTAAAGGAAACAAGGAAGATTTTCCCTAGAGCTATCAGAGAGAGCAGGGCCCTGCTGACACCTTAATTTCTTTCAGATTTATAGCCTCCAAAACCGGCAGATAAAAATTTTGTGGTTTTAAGCCACCTAGGTTTTGGTACTTTGTTGCAGAAGCTCTAGGAAACTAAGTCTCCATTTTGTTTCTTATAAAATTCAACTGGCCACTTCACTATGATACAATAAGAAAACTAAACTTCTTCAAGATTAGAACCATCATTTCCCCAGAAATATTACCAATTTAGTTGGTCATTTTCCTCTCTTTGTATGTAATATCTATCACCATCTACAACTCTCTATCACAAGAAGACCATGCTTGAGATGTCAAAGAATGAAAGTCTGTCCTTGAATGGTGGGTCCAAGAACACACCTAGCACAATCTTGCAACTTTGAGGTGTTCCAATTGTTAAATAAAACAAGGAATCAAGAAATTCATAAATTTCTCAGTGAGTAAATTAAATTAGACACTATCTCACAGGTTAGTTAATATGCTTATTACAAATAGACCTAAGGAATTTTCCAAAATTCAGTAAACAGATATGCCTATAGGGTTGGCAAAGTTAATAAGCGGGATGGCAAAGTTAATAAATTCCAAAAAATGGAACTTACTAATTAAAAAATTGTGTTTCTTTTTACATGTTTAAATTTCAGTCACCTTCAAAGTACTCCCCATTTAATGCAATAAACCCATCGAAACAGTTTTTCCATTGCTCAACACTATTTTTGAACTCGCTTGTTTTAGTGCTTCTGTTGTTGTTTGTTTCACCTCTTCCACATCAGCAAAACATTTCCCTTTGAAGACTTTTTTCATCAGGAACAAACAAAGTTGCTCAGGGCAAGATCGGGTGAATGGGGGGTAGGGCATGGGGAGTCATGCCCTTTTCAGTCAAAAACTGCTGAACACTCAGCTCATGGTGCAGGCAGGTGTGCTCATAAATCACCAATCATGAAGTGGGCAAACATGTTGAAAGAGTGAGTCTTCAAAAAATAATTCACTGAACCTGAATCAGCCTCTCACAACAATGCCGTCTGGTGCACTGATACAGATGGGTTCTTAGAACACTCACCTAGTGGGGGAAGTCTGTACTACAAGTGCCTGCCCTCTAGAAGATAATTTGAGTTTTTGGGGTAGGCAAGGTCCCCCTTTGTATTACATTATTAAAAGATAAACAAGAACTCCTAATCCTGGACTCCTGGGGAGAAAAAAATATCAAGGAACAAAAAAACTACACATTTTCACCTTTATTTTGACATTTTCCAAGAGCCTCGCCTCACCAAAAAAAAAAAAAAAAAAAAAAAAAAAATAGAACACACTAATTCTGAACAGGTGAAAAAGCACAGCTTGGTTAAACATACAACTGTTGCATATTATGACAATTATAAAAAAATGGAAGTGTTTAGCCCTAGTGGGTGTGGCTCAGTAGACTGAGTGCTGGACTGCAAAGCAAAGGGTTGCCAGTTCAATTCCCAATCAGGGCACAATCTTGGGTTGCAGGCCAGGTCCTTGGTGGGGGGGCGCATTGAGAGGCAACCATACACTGATGTTTCTCTCCCTCCCTTCCCCTCTATCTAAAAATAAATAAAAATCTTTAAAAATTATTTGGACAATGATTATTGAAGATTCTACATTTCTAACCAGTCCCTAAATATAATAACTGGTACTTAAAAAATAAAAAAAGGGAGGTTTAAAGTAGAAAATAAAAATAAGCTCTCTAATAGCATAGAGCATGCAAATTTACTGGTAGGGCATTCCCCAAAATGAAGAGAGCTGTTAAGGTAGTAAAATAATTGGAAATCCATAAACACTTTTCCACTGAAATTTGAGGCTCAAGAGTCAAAGGGACTTGGAGGGCATTCTTATACTCAACCTCTTTGACTAGTTTTTACCAACTGATCAATCAGTAAATACAAGCTGCTTCAAAGGATATTTGGTTTGAAAGGAAAAGCAGTGTCTGAGTGAAAGTCAAAGTGAAACACTAAGCATTTCAAGGCATGAGGTCTGATAACAGAAGTTAGACTCGTTAACATTGTAACCACCTTTCCAATTATTCATGCTTACTATGATAGCCACTTTTACCCATAGTATCCACTCCTTTCCCTCCCAGTGTTCCTAAAACAGTCATTGTCCATTGCACAGCACGTTCCCCACAGCTAAGCCATTGTGAATAATGTTAGAATGACTTGTTCCTTGAAAAGTACTGAAGTTCTTCCAAATTTAATTAAAGTGCAAACTAAAAGTTACCTTCCCCTTATATTATGCTGAGTGGGGAGAAAGAGATTGGGTTACGAAGAAATTACAAACACCTATGAGTTTCAGGCATAAAGTCCACCAATGTCTCACAAGAGAAAATGTTTGAGAGCTGCCATCCTAGAAGATGGGGCTGCAACACATTCAATGCTAGAGAGGCAGGAATGGCCCCAGAATTTTCTGTTTTGCCAGACTGCACTCTTGAATTTTTATTTGGTTGAAGGCAAAAATTCCAGGTAACAGAAAGGATTGTTAAGAGTAATGAAAGGGAAAACTAGGAAGCAAACACCCAGTGGCAGTGGCTGAAAAGGCAGCGGGGGAAGTCATTAACAAGAGGCTAACAATAAGCACGTGGATGGAAAGCATTGTTAGCAACTTTCATGTACCTCTCACATATAATATATGCAATACATTACACACACACACCCTTTTGAACAGGCAAACACTTTGCCATGGCTGGGTAACCCAGTTGGTTAGAGCATTGTCCCCAATATGCCAAGGTTGTGGGTTCAATCCCTGATCAGGGCACATACAAGAATCAACCAATGTGCATATCTAAGTGGAACAACATATCGGTGTTTCTCTCCCTCTAAATAAATAAAAATTTAAAAACAAATAGGCAAACACTTTTACTTTGTTTCCTGTATAAAACAGGAAGAGTTCACAGGCAAAGGTAATTATTCAGTTTTTCTTCAGCTCTGGTTCATGTCCCATAGGTACCATCTATTCTAAGGGTATCTCTAAGTGGTACAGGGACAAGAATGAAGGGAGTGGAGAGGATCTTTTTGGAGTAGGAAAAGCTCTGGATTCTCAAAAGATTTAGAGATCCACCAACACTACTTTAAAAAATCAACAAAAACAATCCCCAGGGTGCTTCAAATTCAACCCCCCAGAAAAGAATATCCAAATGAGGACCCTACTCTAACCAGAACTTAACAACCCTGAATTGCTATTTTCCATTTTGACCCTCAAAAAAAGTAGAGTCAATTACACAGCTTCTCAAATTTAATTTGCATACAGATCACCTGGGGTCCTTGTTAACATACAGATTCTTGTTCAGTAGGACTGGCATGAGGCTCCCAGGTGAAACTAATGCTGCTGGTCCTGCTAATACAGGGACCATGCTTTGAATAGTAAGGAACTAATAGGAAACTGACAAACCTTCAACTTTTATTTTCAAACTCTGGTGTTCATCAGAATCTCCCATGGGGTCTTGTTAAATTCAACTACTTGGAATTTTGGGGTGATCTGAGCATCTATAATAAAATATTCACGTGATTCTGATACACACCAAAGATAATAAGACTTTAGTGGTGTTGCCCAGGAATACATTCTGATGCTTCATTTCTCTAACTGGTGCTGAAGTTACCCAAGTAGCTCAGGCATTGATGTCCTACTGTCCCTAGCTAGAAAATAAAATTCAGAAGGCTGGTTACATGCTTTTCACCTTTGACCAAAATATAAAAAGTATCAGCCACTGGCAGCACAGCAATATAAATCTAAGTAGTGTTTATGCAATTATTTCAAAAGCAAAGTTTACAACTAAATTTGAACACCTGTTTTTATTACAAGTCAAACACTAACAGATCAATAAAAACTGGCTGCAAGAACATATCAAAGATGTTATAAACATTTATTTTAAAACACATTAAAACATCTCATGGCTCGCTTTATTCTCAATGTAATCTTGTTACTCTGAAATGTCTGGGCAGTTTTAGAACGGTAAGCATATTAAGAGTAGAAAAATATTCCTTTCAAATCCTTTGTGGTTGTAGGAAAACGGCTACCATCAAATCCAAGTGAGCTACATTTATTTCAAACCACAGGATCGGAGCCAAGCTGTGGTCTATCAACGGGAGGATGCCAACTTTTTTAGTGGATTACATTTTTTTTAAAAGACAGAAAAATAAGATCGGTCTGGGTCTGTGGGTATAGACCAACAGAGACTTGTGGGATAGGAAAAAATCCCCAATGGGCCAGTGCATGGCCATACCATACAACTACGAGAAGCGCCCACAGATACCTTCACCGCCAAAAACACTTTTCAGCCTTCAAGTAAGTATCGCTGGCTATGCTCCAGTTGCCGTGCTAAAAACTTCGGTGAGGGTACTACTAGTAAGAGGAACAAAAACAGTCCTTTATATTCCTTTCCTTTCTGGGAATAACTCCTAGGGCCTATACTGGGCAGTTTAAACACGGTCCTGGGTTACATCAATAGCTCCTACAGCCCAGGTCTCTAATCTTCTCCCGGGCAGTTATCAATTCTAGGAGAGTGGGTGAGAGACGGGAAGTCCTGGAAGTTCTGGAAACCCTGCGAAATCTTTCAGAGTTTACAAATCCCTTCCACACTGAGGAGGCAGGACTACGGTTCTTGTGCTCAGTATGTAAGTTTCCTCCTTTCCTATTTGGGAGCTGAAGCGCGGAAGGGCCACGGAAGCGACGAGAGCCGTTAGCCGGGGCTGCCGGCCCTCCCCACCTGCACTGTGGCATGGCCGCCACAGCCCGCTGCCCTCCCCGCCCTCCAGGGGCCCCAGACCCCGATGAGCGCGGGAAGCGAAAGAACCCACGCGCTCTGGCCGGCTTTGCCTGCGGCTGCTGCCCCACTGTAAAAGGGCGGCGAGGTCTCAGTGCTTTAGCCACCCCCGCCTACGACCCCGCCGGGCGCACCTGCACTCGGGGCTGGCAGGGACCCCGCTGCGCCCCCTCAGCGGGCCCAGGCCCGCACTTTTGAGTCTCGCGGACTGTCCACTCCAAGTGGAGCCAGGTGCGCTCTGAGCGCGCGGCGCACCAAGCCCTCCGGCCGGCCCAGCCCACGCGTCCTGGGGAAGCCCCACTGCTCTCGCCCCGGGATTCTCGAGGGGTGCGGTGGGCACGCCTCACCTGCTTGCCCCGGTAGAAGAGGCGCTGGCACTCGGGCCGCACGTCGAACAGAGCCCACACTCGTTCGCGCAGCTCCTCAATTGTGGCTTTGCGAGACACGTCCTCAATGGTGCGCGTCTGGGAGCCGTCGATGGTGCGAACCTGGATCCACATCTTCGCGCCGGGAAAGGGGGCCGGCTCTGCTTTGTCTCCCCCTGCGCTTAGGGCGCCGCGCCCCGCCTGGCCCGCGCCGCTTCTCCGCTCTCCGCGGCTGGCGGGCGAGCGCGTGCACAGCGAAGACCGATCAGACGCCGGGCCCGACAGCCGGCCGCGACTCCTAGACCGCGCACTCGCGCAGCGGAGCTCAAAACGAAAGGAAACCGGAACTAGTCTGAGGCGCCGCTGCTACAGCCACCGCCTCACAAATAGGAAGAAACCTAGTCTGCGCCGCGCGGAGTGTTTACTTATAGAGCTGTAGCTCCCACATGGAGGTCACGGCGCCAACCCAGATCTCGCGAGATTCACACCGGGCTCCGCCTTAAAGAGGAAGCGGCCGGGGAAGTGACTGTAGACCGAAGGGAACTAAATGGGCGGGGGCGGGGTGGGCGGGGCGGAGGGCGGGGCTTCCCAGAGCCGTTACTTGTTCCTTCGCCTGCACCTGGATTTTTGACACGCCCTCTCGCCTTCGGATTTTGAGCGGTTACGAGGCCACCCACACTGGTTGCCGTTTTGGTCTTTGTCTCGGCGCCCCGGGAGCGAGCGACTACAGTTGTGGTTTCAAAAACACAGCGAAAATAAGAAACTCTGACGTGCACTTATAAGATCATGAAAACGGAGTTGCGGACGGCCGCGGCCTAAATTTCTGAGAAAGCACAGAAGGAAATGAGCTCGCTCCATCACGCTCACAAGGACACTGTCCGCCACGCGGCCTGGCGGCGTCGGTCACCCTGGAAAGGCTCCTGGGACCCTTCTGCTTCACCAACTCGTTTACCGCCAGGCCTAAAGGCTACCTTCGCTCGGAAACAGCTTCCGGGAGTTTCCCGCCGCTGGGCCGAGACAGTGGCTCCAGGCCCACAGGCCGCGGGTCCAGCTGGGATCGCCCTGCCTGGCCCTGGGCGCTCACACCCGGACCTCTGGCCTCGGTGTTGCGAGTGGCGCCACTTGGAGGACCACTCCTCAGAAGCGGACTTTTCTGTTTGTGGACCTTCCGTGTTAGAGTGCTTTTGGCCTCCGAGTTGCAGGGTCGTGGAAAACAATTTTAAAGGATGCAAAACTACACACCTCTAAAAAAAGAACTCCAAACATCTTACTAGGAATAAATTCTCAGAAATGGACCCATTGCAGCATTACCTAACAATGGGCTTATTAAAATGAAAATATATTTTCAGAAGAAGGAAGGGAGCACATGAAAGTAGAAATACATATATATTTACATACACACACGCATACATACTGGGACTTTATATAACTTAAATATTGAGACCAATGCTCATTATTACTATAAAGGTGGGGCAACATTTTTATAATAACCAATTAAAGTAATTACAAGTACAGAGAAGTCCAGTAGTAGCATAAAAAAAAAAATGGCCCACATGGCAGGGGCAGGAAAAAAAGGAAAATAGAAATAAATAAATGTGTGTGTGTGTGTGTGTGTGTGTGTGTGTGTGTATTCGGGTCTCTGCCCTTGCCGAAAATTTTGCATTCACTTATATCCTGTAAATATAATTCCCCTTGTCAGCTCCAGATTTAAGTAAAGCAAATATTGAGTATTATATGTATAAATGCAATAATAGAAATATATAAAGCACGCTTTTCACCTATCCAGCTAAGAGATAGCTATTTGCTATTAAAGGATATACTTTACTCTAGTAGAGTCATATTAAGAATTTAATTCCCTGTTCACAATGAATTTACAATCTGAGAATTTACAATGCTAAGATTTACAAAAATGAAAATATTGAAGAATAACTTAGTGCCAAACAGTATGCTGTTGGTTAAAACAGCAATTAGAGATGAAAGAAGTGGGACTAGAATGATGTGGGAGTTTTAAGGATAAGGGTACAACTTGAACCGAGTTAGAAGGTATATTGTAATGGGAGCATTTAAATGTTCAGTTCACGGATTGAGATGGACCTGAAATGTAATCCCAGTTTTGCTAATTAAACTGTGATCTTGGACAAATTATCTTCTTCCATTTCTTCAATGTAAAATGACACTTATAACATATAATGAATGTCAAGTGTTTAGCACAGTGCCTATCCCTTGGTAGTACACAAATTATTTTCAAGCTATTATTATGGAAAGGATTTAGCAGAGAATGTCCAAAGAGGAGAGTGCTGAAGCAGAGACAAAAGATATGCATTTTTTGTAGATCAGAAGAGGTTTCATATCCAAGAAAGGTTGACTAAATAGAGAAAGGGAGAATGTGCAGATAAGCATTCAAAGCAGAATATTTTGCTGGCCCCAGGAAGAAACTAAGGGTTTTAAAGGAGTTCACTGATGTGATTAAATATGCATTTGGGAAGGAGGCAGAAAGAGTATGGAATGATGCCTTAGGGGAAAACTGAGGAAAGAACAGACAGGAGATTTTTGTCAAAAAGCTTAAAGAAGAAACAACTGTGTCAGTTTTGGTGAAATTTGTGGCTGTAGGTTAAGAGAAGAAAGGGTAGATTGCAAAGTATTCTAGAAAATTAAGCCTATTAAACTTGTAGAATGTGTGAATATGAGGGATGAGGAAAACAGAATGCTGAGAATAATTCCCAAGTTTCTAGTTTGGGAGACTTAAATAAAGGGCTTAGGTAGATGGTTATATTCTTAACGGAACTAGAAAAGGAAGCAAGCCGGGGAAAATGCAGTGATTTCCATTTGAGCTGTGTTGGGTTTAAAATCCATTCAAAATATACCTAGATGGAGATATCTGACAGATGAAAATATAAACCCAAAGTTTTAAAAGGAAGTAGGGAAGTTCTGGAGAAAAGAACTAGTCAAGACCTCTTGTACTCACTTCCATGTAGAATTTTTTTCTTCCCCATTAAGTATGTCTTTAATGGGGAATCCTTTGGGTAAGGAGGCAGGGGAGACAACTATCAAAATTAGGTATATATTGGGACTGTATAGGAGCTGTGTTAATCCAGTCAATATACATCTCAAAGAATTGGCAGGCCAGAGTTTAGAGATGTGAGACTCAGAAAAGATATATTTGTTCTGTGTAGACAAAATTAATTACATCTGAAAACATAAGCTCATATGTATATTAATTTACTTAAGATATAAATAAGTAATTGTAAATAGTGATTTAATATGTAACAAAATACATCTTTCTGTTTCTCCAACAGTACCTATTGTAACTAAAGAAAGACAAACTAAGGTTTTTCTTTCCTCCCCTACAATGCTGTTGTGGTCTGCTTAGCAAGCTATCCAGTTGTAAAAACAGGATAGAAGTTCTCTGACAAAAACCACAATTCTGACAGTTTAGACATATCAGCCTTATTACCAAGTATGTAGCTGAAACAACTTGGATGTGAACAGAAAAATAAATAAATTATTTACATGGATGCAGAGCAAATACTAAAGTTTATGACACCACTTATGATCTAATGTTTGTTCAAGTCAAAATAAGCAAAACAGAAAGGTAAAAGATTGATTGTAGAACTAATTATTCTAAAATCTTATCACACCTCAGAATGTCTCCAGTACATATATAAAGTGAATTTTTACCAGCTCTCTTAAGCTATAATTACTACTTTTTCATTGGCATGTCTATGCTGATTGTCTTCCTTTTGCTCCTCCAGGGCCACTCTCAACCTGCTCTCTGCCCTGAGTCCAAGGGCAAGGCTTCCAATGAGTTTGGCTAGTGGAGAGGATGAACAGATAGGAAATGCAGGATGAGAAGAGAATGAAGTCAGTACATTTATTTTCCCGGCTTTCTCCTTGAAAGTTTACCACTGGTTGTCTGTTGCCTTGTCACTACTCTTAAAGTGGCCTGCTATACATGACACTCTCTCATAGTCTGGAAACCTCTCCCTCTACTTGTTGCTTGGGTCTAGGCACTGTATCAGTTTTATATTCCTAGATTTATGCATATTCTATCAGTTCCCCATAATTTGGCCCGCACCCTTTTAATTGGTCCTTTTGGGGAGGGAGGTAGAAACATTAAAGTAGCTTAACTGAAAGTTTTCTGTTATAATCCCTAATGCTATTTTTAAAAGAACTACATGTTATATGAAGCAACTTAGAATTTCCATAGACTAAAAAGCACTTCATTTGTGGCTCATTACTTAAACTAGCCAAATTTTCAAGTGTGTGCTCTTTTTTCTTAATAGAATCACAGATTTTTACTGTGGACATCTACTTTAGAGATCATTCTCATCTGACCTCTTTAAATGAAAAAAATGATTAGACAAAGACATGCAATCAATGAGTGATAGTATAAGAGCTTATATTCCCAGTGTCCTTTCTCTCTAGCCAGTGTTTTTTATCTTTCACCTGTTCCTCTTTTGTTTCTCTGGAGGCTTCCTCATTCTCTTCTTCCAGAGAATAATCCTCATCCTTACTGTGGTGAGCCCCCCTGGTTCTTTAGAATACCTGATGGCTCAGGTAGGGCTGGGGACCTGGGATTCTCACTAAAGACTTGCAATTTATTCCTTATAAGGAAGCAAAACAACAACAACAACAACAACAACAAACATGCAATCAGAATAGCAAGAAGAAATAAGAATTTTTAAAAATGAGTGTAGTGTAAGGACTCTTCCCTAATGAGGTGAAAGAAATAGACATACAAGTTCAGGAAGCACTGAGATCCCAAACAAGATGAACCCAAAGAGGCCTATACCAAGGCACATCATAATTGAAATGCCAAAGTTTAAAGACAAAGAGAGAATCTTAAAAACAGCAAGAGAAAAGCAGTTAGTTACCTATAAAGGAGCTCCCATGAGACTCTGAGCTGATTTATCAAAAAAAAGCTTTGCAGGCTAGAAGGGATTGGCAAGAGATATTCAAAGTGATGAAAAGCAAGGACATACTACCAAGATTACTCTCTACTCAGTAAGGCTATCATTTAGAATGGAAGGATAGTTTCCCAGAGAAAAAAAAGCTAAAGGAGTTCATCACCACCAAACCAGTATTATAAGAAATGTTAAAGGGTCTTCTTTATTAAGAAGATAAAAAATATGAATAATAAAATACCAATAAATACATATCTATCAATAATTGAATCTAAAAAACAAAATAGACAAACAAGCAGAATAGAAATAGATTCATAGATACAGAGAACATTTTGATAGTTGCCTGATGAAAGGGGGATCAAGGGGATGGATGAAAAAGGTAAACAGATTAAGAAATATAAATTGGTAATTACAGAATAGTCATGAAGATGTAAAATACAACACAAGGAATATAAAATGAGGAATGCCTGTATTGGATAAGAGTAAACCACTAGCTCTTAGCTGGTGATGCAATGGTTGAAAACTTAAGCTTTGGAGTTAGGTTTGGAGTCAACTGTGTGAAGCAAACTTCAGTTTCCTCAATTGTAACCTATTTGGTATCTAATAGATTTGTTGTCAGAAATAATGACATATCATATGTAATTACTTAATATACCATTTAGTGAATAGTGACTGTCATTAGCAGCAGCGCTATTGGCAGGACCCAGAAGCAATTTATGTGTGAGTTTTTATAGTGATAATTAAGAATCCCGTCTCCCTCAAGTACTTTGTGCTATACTTCTTGTATGTTAGTTTTTGCTGCATAACAAGCCACCTCAAAACTTACAGGCTTAAAACAACAAACACTTATTTATCTCATTATATTATATGTTAACAATTCGGGCTGGGCTCCGCTGAGCAGTTCTTCAGGTCTCATCTGATGACTGGATGGCCTAGAGAGGTCACACCCGAGATCGTCTGTTACTGTTCCATATGAGTCTAGCCTAGACTTGTTGACATGGTGGACGTGCAGGGTTCTAAGAGAGCCAGTAGAGCCTACAAGGCCTCTTCGAGGCCTAGGCTTGGAATTGGCGCAGTGTCAATTCACCAGTTACAAGGCTAGTCCAAATTCAAGAAGAGAGAAAATCAGCTCCCCTTCTTCTTTTTATTTTTTATTTTTAATGATTTTAGAGAGGGAAAAGGAGGGAGAAAGAGAGAGAGAGAAAAATTGATGTCAGAGAGAAACCTCAATCAGTTGCTTCTTGCATGTGCCCTGAATGGGGACCAAACCTGCAACCCAGGCATGTGCCCTGACTAGCAATCAAACCAGCAACCTTTTAATTTGCCAAATGATGCCCAACCAACTGAGCCGCATCAGCCTGACCTAGCTCTGGTTCATAAAAAGGGGAGTGGCAAAGGCTCATTGCAAAAAGGTAGACAGGGAAATAATTATGGCCATTTTTGTAATTAATCTAAAATGCAATCTCCTACTAACCTTAGTTGTAATAGATTACTGATTGGTAAACTTTGATGGCATTACTAATCTTGTTACTGTATTTCTCATGATCTTTTAATCTCTCAGTCAACCATATGTTATTGCTGTAATTGTGCTTCATGTATTTGCTGGATTCAGGCTGGTTCAGGCTGGATTTTTTTTTGTCGCGTAACTAGTTGATGCTGGTAAACTTTTTCTTTTTTAAGATTTTATTTATTTTTAGAGAGGGGGAAGGCAGGAAGAAATAGAGGGAGAGAAGCATCAATGTGTGGTTGCCTCTTGTGTGCCCCCAACTGGGGATCTGGCCGGCAACCCAAGCATGTGCCTTGACTGGGAATGGAACTGGCGACGCTTTGATTTGCAGGCTGGCGCTCAATTCACTGAGCCACACCAGCCAGGGCTAATGCTGGTAAACTTTGATCTACCTCAAACTTGTAACCCACTATCTTTTTATTTAATCCCAGCTAAGGCAAAATTATATACTTTCTTGATGACCCCTCGGAATATATCATGGTGCAGTCTATAAGATATTAGAAATTATTGTTTTGTTTCTTTTAAATCTGTAACAATAAAAATTGCTTTTAAGAATATCACAGTAATATTTAGTTTCTTAAAACTTCTCACAAGTTATAGTAGAACGTACTAAACACTTCAGAACTAACATTATTGAGTATTAGCAAGACTATAGAGCAAGTGGGACTTTTGTATATCACTGGTGAAAGTGCAAACTGATTCAATCAAATTGGAAAGCTGGGCAGTTTTTGCATACCCATTATCCTAGGAGCAACTATACGTATAGGTATGTATGCAATGGAAATAGTGCATATGTCCAACAAGTATATACACGAATGTTCATCGTAGCTGTAGTTGTAATAGTTCCAAATTGGAAACCACCTAAATGTCAAAATTAGGAAAATGGAGGAACAATTTCAGTATGTTCATAAAATGGAATACTACACAGTGATAAAAAAGGATTGAACTGCTAATATATGCCACAACTAAAATGTATCTCAGAATAATTATGCCGAGTAAATGAAGCCAGGCACAAAGAGCTAATACAGTATGGTTCCCTTTATATAAATTTCAATAAGATGCAAATTTAACTTATAGCATTAGAAGTCAAAACTTTGGGGAGTGGAGAAATTTGTGGTATTGACTGGGGAAAGCAAAAGAGAAACTTTTGGGTGACAGTAACATTCTATATCAAGGGTCCCCACAGAAGGAGGTAAATGGTGGGCGAGCAAGCAAAGCTTCACCTGTATTTACAGCTGCTCCCCATATGGGCTCACATTACCGCCTGAGCTCCACCTCCTGTCAGATCAGCAGGGGCATTAGATTCTCATAGGAACACAAACCCTACTGTGAACTATGCATGAGAGGTATCTAGGCTGCACATTCCTTATGAGAATCTAATGTCTGATGATCTGAGGTGGAGCTGAGGCAGTGATGCCAGAGCTAAGGAGCCGCTGCAAATACAGATTATCATTAGCAGAGGGGTTTGACTGCACAGAGACCATAATCAATTGCTTGAAGACTCATAACAAAACCCTATCAATAAGTGACACGTGACAAATAAGCTGCATCTGGTGGCAGGCTATAAAGCCACCTCCTATGCCTGGTCTGTGGAAACACTGTCTTCCATGAAACTCATCCCTGGTGCCAAAAAGGTTGAGGACCAATGTTCTATATTATGATCAGGATAGTGGCCACAACAGAGTGTATATTTGTAAAAATAGTGAACTATACTCTTATGATATATATATGTAAATATATATATATACACTTTACTGTGTAAATTGTATATGTCTACAGTCATAATTATAAAGATGCCCTTCTTTGAAAAAATAGACTTAATATCTATGTATTAATGATATAAATGAAAACATAAATCCTATTCCTGGCCACAGAGTTAATCTGTATAGAGAAATACAAAGCTTTCTGCTCTTCCTCCTCTTCTTTCAGAGATTAGGGAGAAAGCCTTTAAAGAATTTGGTCTAGTCTAAAGTAAAGCTAAATTTAAAAGCTTCTCCAGGTTCTTCCATTACAGATATTGATAAGAGGCTGGGGTTGTTTTTTTTTTGAAAGGTATGGTAGTATGTGTGCATGCACATGCATGTGTGTGAATATATACAAACATGTGACCATATATGGGTAAGTTTGGTATATCCTGATGCTCATCTCCTTGGCTTGCAGACGGCTGCCTTCTTGCTGTGTCCTCACATGATCTTTTCTACCTATATGTGTGCATCTCTTTTGTCTTTCCCTTTTCTTACAAGGATATCAGTCATATTGGATCAGGGTCTCATCTTTATGACCTACTTAAACTGAATTATCTCTTTAAAAGCCCTATGTCCAAATACAGTGACATTGTAGGTTAGGATTCTTGATCTAAAAAACTAAACCATTAGTTCAAGAATAGCAGAGAACCACAATTTGGGACAAAACCATAGACAAGTCTAGAGGACAAATGAGAGGTATGTTCTTTTATAGAGGAAAGGGGAAGTTGGGAGGACTGTTATAAACCAAGTGTTCATTAGAGGAAACCAGGAGTTTGAAATGTAGTGGCTTTTCATTGGCTGAGCAGTGGTTCCAGTGGAGGAGAAAACTTCCTTCTTACTGCTGGAGTAGTAGAGTAGAAAACATTTTCGTGTTGAGAGATGCAAGGAACCACTCTTTTCGTTTGAGACAGCTCGCCATGAGTAGAAGGGTGATAGACCTCCCCATTCTGGTCATTACAACTCCAGTGTTGGCTGAGTTCTCTTTTATTATCTTAGACATCAACATATGAATTTTGGGAAGAAGGAAACTCAATTCAGTCCACAGGATATTGCTACACTCACAAACTTGAAATCCTCTCATTACCCCCTTTCTTTTAAAGATTACAACTTATTACTAATTCTAAACAGCAAAATACCTTAAGTAAAGGACAAATTACTCATAAAATCCCCCAGAAATAACTTAGAAATTTAAAATTTACCTCAGCCAGGTATAACCTCAGATTGCTAAGAGCTGAATAAGTTAAAATCACATGTTGAATATTAATCTTAAATACTCAATTATCTAAAATGTTAGTTATTCGCAAGTTACTAACAAAAAACCCAACTGCATAGAAAAAGTGATACTTTGAGAAAGGATACAATGAACTGATCTTTACTTAGTGAACTAAAAAAGTCTTTTCACATTTTAATGTATCATATTAGTCTTAGAATAGCCAAAGTAAAGAATTTTGATGTCTAAACATAGATAATTAAGATGAAATGTTTTCCTCACACAAAAAAAGAATGCAATAATTCAAATTAGTAAGTTCTACAAATACGTAGTGAGAAAAGAGCTTTGTATATATAACCCAAAGAGGTAGAAGCTGTATGTACATTTTATCTTAAGAATAGCTATTCATAACTATGTATGGTGCCAAGTGAGTACTTGAAATATCAGGGGGACCACTCTGTAAAGTATGTGATTGTCTAACAACCATGCAGCACACCTGAAACTAATACAATAATATTGAATGTAAACCATAATTGAAAAATAAAAAAATAGCTATTAATTTTAGAACAGGAGGAAAGAGTGTACTGAAATAAATCATTTTGAATGATGATTGTTGTTCTGATTTAGCACTCCTATTTTTTATTTTTCATTTCATTTTATTTTTCTTTTTTTAAAAAAAAATTCTATTTTATTGATTATGCTATTACAGTTGTCTCCATTTTTTTCACTTTGTCCCCTTCCACCCAGCACCCGCCACTCCTTCAGGCAACCCCCACACCATTGTTCATGGGTCACGTGTGCAAGTTCTTCTGACTACTCCATTTCCTATACTATATTTTACAGCCCCATGGCTATCTGTAACTACCTACTTGTACTTCCCAATCCCTCACCTCTTCACCTAACTCCTATATCCTCCTCCCATATGGCAACTATCAAAATGCTCTCTGTATCCCTGATTCTGTCTCTGTCCTTGTTTGCTTAGATTGTTTTTTAGATTCAGTTGTTGATAGATATGTATTTATTGCCATTTCACTGTTCATAGTTTTGATCTTCTTTTTCTTAAATAGGTCTTGTAGGGTGAATGGAGGCAGTTTGGCTTCCTCACCCAGGTGTCTGGGTAACTAAGTGAAGCAGTTTCTCACAATCTTGAATGGGTCTGATAGAGCAGAGTTCTCATAGCTTTCAGACTGGGTCCAATAAACGGTTCCCATAACATGAAGTGGGCTTGCATGACACAGAATCACACTATGTTACAAAATATTTTGGCTTTTTGTCAGCTTTGTTGTCCCCAGTACTTAACAAGGGTTTCTCACTGGGCGCGCAGACAGACACAGACACAGACATGCAGCTTGCAGCGTGTGTGGCTCACCCACCCTTGAATGAAGGCATGTCAAGCCTTGCCACAGCTTGGTGCATTTTCTTCCATCCACCCGAGTCTAGAGTGGATCTGCTGCAACACAATTGACACAGTCAGGAGAAGAAATGGCATACCATTTCTCACAGTATGGAAATGGAGGAGTCCCTGGGGTCCCCTGAGAGGAGCCGTGATGGGTGGATTGATACCAGCATGTAGCACCCGGTGGCGAGCCTCCTGGCATCATGGGCCCCACCCAGTGAGTGGCCCAATGTCAGTGGCACACCTGACACTGTGGAGAAAGCCCTACGAGAGGTTGGGGAGATCGTGGGGCCGTGGGGCCGCGGGCTGGGTGTTTCTTTTGAAGAGCTAAGACAGTGAGGACGCTTCACGACGCAGAGAAACAACGCGAGCTTCAAGGACAAGAAGCAGCCCTGGAAGCCTTTATTGGTGATCTGGGGGAAGAGTTGCGAGCGGCGCAACAGCAACGCCAACCCCTGTCTCCTTCCGCAGCAGACAAGTCGGAGTGGGAGGAAGATGGCATGGTGTGAACCACGTTCCAGGAAGGCTCGCCCAGTAATGTCACAGAAAATGAAATCCCAACACCTATGGCACCCCGGGAGAATCCTGCGGGTTTATGCAGATGGTAGAGCTGACCACTTAGAGACCTTACACTCAGGCCGAACTGGTTGACCTCGTGAATCAGTTTCAGGAGGAGCTGGGGAATCCTTGGCCGTGTGGCTCTTGTGACTGTGGGATCTAGGGGTGCGTAGTATCATGTGCACTGACACTGAGAAAAGTTAACATCCATCATGACCTACCCCTCTCTGTGCCAACAGCTACAGAATAGCCAGAGGCATGGTGGGTGGCAGGGCTCCCATTCTTTGGTGGAGTGGGTAATGGCGGCTACCTGTACTGTCTGGGCAAATGCAGGTGATGTGCCAGACACAGTGAGCAAGTGATAGTCCTTTACAGACTTAGTGCAAATCTTGCGGGAGTTGGGCATACGCCTGGCCATGTTCAATTCCAATACACAGGGTCCTGATGATGAATGTTTTACTTGTGTGGGATCTTGTGCTCCAGTACATTCCCTGTCCCCTCTCCCCTCACTTCCTTTGGCTCTCGATGATTCTCATGAGGTATGTTGGTAGTTGCATAAATGACGTCATGACAATGGTGACCAGTCTGTGAAAGGCGGAGTCTTGTCGCCAAAAAACAAAACAAAACAAAACAAAACAAAAAAACCCCTACAGTACCTCAGAGTCCCGCTGTTCCTTGGTCAAACAGCGCCCCCGTGCGGGTGACCAAAACGCAGATGTGGTCAGATCTTTTAGGGGTTGCAGTAGATTGCACTAAGATTGACAGAAAGCTGAATGCATACCTGTTAGAGCTCTGGAAGCAGCTGTGGGCTGACCAACGCTTCCTGTGGCCCCAGAAGAAGAAACTGACGGGGAAATACAGGGGTGCATCGCGAGAGCCACAAGAAGACCATTTGGTCCGGCTGGAAGATCATCTCGCTGTGTCAACCTCCCAAGATGAGGGAGGAGATATCCTTTGGACTTTTGGCTAGGGTAGAGGTTAAGGACCCCATCTTCAGGGGAAGGGAGGGGGACTGGAGGCCACATGTCGAGTTGGCTACTCCTGCAAATGTTCAGCAAATGTTAGCCTTGTGGATACAGGAGCCAAATGTACCCTCTTACATGAAAACCCTGAGAAGTTTCTGGGGCCTGAGGTCTCTATTAATGGTTATGGGGGTCA
Organism: Pteronotus mesoamericanus; assembly: GCF_021234165.1. Classification (NCBI taxonomy): domain Eukaryota; kingdom Metazoa; phylum Chordata; class Mammalia; order Chiroptera; family Mormoopidae; genus Pteronotus; species Pteronotus mesoamericanus. Next base: position 22,342,754 of record NW_026555245.1, on the reverse strand, counting down.
AAGTGTGAGGGTAAATGCTGTACAGCTCTCTCTGGGTATCTGGCACTTGCCCTGCTGGGAATACACTGTCTATATGTTCCCCATTCCTGAGTATATCTTGGGTATTGACATACTTCAGAGTTTGTGGCTACACATGACTAAGTGGTCATCTGCAGGAGAATTTCACCTGCAGGTGCTAGTGGTACAAGTCATTTTGTGGGGACATGCTAACCATCCCCCTGTGCAATTGCCATCTCCACGATGGGTGACAGAGGCGAAACAGTAACAGTTGCCCAGAGAACATGAAGAAATTACGGCCAATATAGGAGAGTTGGAGAAGGTGGGAATAATTAGGGATGCCTACAGCCCTTTTAACTCTCCTGTAAGGCCAGTAAAAAAGCCAGATGGTTCTTGGAGAATGACAGTTGATTACCGGGAGCTCAATAAGGAGCATGTCCTCCACTACATGCAGCAATCCCTTCTGTGATGAACTTGATGGACCAATTAACTAATGAACTGGGATCTTACCACTTTGTAACTGATCTAGCAAATACTTTTTTCTCCATTGGCCTTACTCTGGAGAGTCAAGATCAGTTTGCCTTCCCATGAGAAGGCTGACAGTGGACTTGTACGGTGCCCCCTCAAGGGTACTTACACAGCCTATCTGTCCAGGCTTGTGGCAGAGGACCTGGCTAAGTGGCCACAGCCTTCAGAAGTACACGTATTCCATTACATTGATGAAACCAGTGATTCTCTTGAAGAATTAAAGAAAGCAGTGCCACAAGTGCCGTCCCACCTGAAGTCATGTGGCTGGGCAGTCAACTACACCAAGATGCAAGGGCCTGGATTATCTGTCAAATTCTTGGGTGTTATCTGGTCGGGTAAGATAAAAGTCATCCCTGATGCGGTGATAGATAAAATTCAGGCATATCTGACCTCTACCGCTGTGAAACAGCTCCAGACAATTTTGGGCCTGTTGGGATCCTGGAGAGCATTTGTGCCCCATCTAGCCCAGGTTATTTGTCCCTTATATTCTTTGGTGGAAAAAGAAGGCAACCTCAGAACAAGTGTTCCAAGGAGTGAAGTGCATTATTAAGCACTCCCAGGCCTTGTGTGCTCTGTATCCTGCTAGACCCTGCGAGCTAGATGTGCATGTGACACAGGAAGGGTTTGGATGGGGTTTGTGGCAGCAACTGGAATGGCTACATCAGCCCTTCGGTTTCTGGTCCCAACTATGGAAGGGAGCAGAGGTACAGTACTCCTTGATTTAAAAGCAATGATGTACAGTATATGCTGCCTTGTTGGCAATGGAGGCTATAACAGGAATTGTCCCCATGACAGTGAGGACCACTTATTCCATTGCAGGGTAGGTCTGGGACTGGATGGCCAAACCTCGTAGAGCGATGGCTCACATGCCCATGTTGGCTAAGTGGGAGGGCTTCTTTGTAGCAAAGATGTTCACTAGCCCCTTACAGACTGAGATACAGGAAGTGCTGGGTCCTCTTATATAGATGAGAAATCTACTGTTCCTGTCCCTATAGAAGAAATAGCAGCTAGCCCCTTCCATGGAGGGCAGACACTTATTCCCTCAGATACACGGTGTACTAATGGGTCCAGTAGGGGTCAGCCTGCCATGTGGACTGCTGTAGCAATTCAACCAGAGACAGACACAATCTGGTTTGACACTGGTGTGGGTCAGAATAGCCAGTGGGCGGAATGCCAACCTGTGTGGCTCATGGCTACTAATGAGGATCTGCCTCTCACTACTGCACAGATAGTTGGACGGTGTACCAGAGGCTAACATTATGGATTTCTATATGGCGTACAAATAAATGGATGGTTATGCATAGGCCATTGTGGGACAGGCTTTATGGCAAGACTCATAGGAGTTAGGCCTCCAGAAACAAATCACTATATATCATGTGACTGGACATGCACCTCTTGCTTCTCCATGGGAATGATGAAGCTGACACTCTAGCCAAGGTATAGAGGCTAAAAACAGTACCTACCAGTCCCTCAGAGAGGGAAGTAACTCAGTGGCTACTTTGTCGCTTCTTACATGCTGGACAAAAGACTATGTGGTCCACTCTAAAGACTTGGGGGTTACCTGTCACCTTAGCAGAGGTACAAGAAGTTTGCAAGACCTGTGTTATCTGCTCATGAGAGCATCCCTGAAGGCCTGTGGGAACTACTGGACAGGTGGTGCAGGGATGGATACCACTGACCTGGTGGCAGGTAGGTATTATGGGGCCCCTACCTAGTGCAGAGTGATACAAGTATGCTTTTACAGGTGTGGACATGGCCACAGGACTTTTAGCTGCTTATCCCACATGGCACCCAGATCAGAGAGTGGTAATAGCTGCCCTTGAGAGGTTCTGTGCTGCTTATGGGTAACCCTTGATCATTGAAAGTGATCAGGGGATGCATTTTATTGGAGCCTCGGCACAAAAAATTGGCTCGAGACTTGCAGATTGACTGGAAATTACATGTGGCCTTCATCCCCAAGCTGCTGGAATGATTGAACAGTATAATGGTCTCTTAAAGCAGGCCTGTGAGCTGTGGCTGCCACTTCCACAATGAGGGATTGGACAAACACTTAGGGACTGTCCTCCAGACTCTAAATGACAGGAGTTGGAGGGGGGCAGCCCTGGTGGAAGCTCTGCTCCACTGGACTGCAGCTCCAATTGAGCTGCAGGTATAGACTAAGTATAGACCAGGCATGAGAAAACAGAGAAATATTATCTTGCCTGTTCCTGAGGGCCTGGAGTGAGGGCAAACAAGACCTGGCCTTGGGAAATAAAAGCCCCTCACATGTGTTGGGTGGCTCTTGTTGCCCCTTGGGGACAGGGGTGGAGAGAAGCTTGCAAATAATGCCCTGGGTGATTGGGACTAGGCCCCCAATCCTCAAGATGACATATCCAGGGCCAGCAGACAATGAAATGCTGCTTCGTGGCACCTTTGTAATTTCCTTATGGCCCATCATGAGTTCTCCCCTGTTATTGCAAGTAGATGCTGAACCACCAGTTGAGGCACAAAAGGTACGGTAGTCATGCACAGGAAGACGCCCTCTGCCAGCCACTGTCTTGTCAGCTGACCAGAAGCTCGCTTATATATTACCTGACGGCCATGACTTACCCTTACTGGTGTCTGTAACTACTCTGTCTTTTTGCCCCTAGGGTGCAAAGCAACACTGTAGTGGACTGGGTTCACACCTATGCCTCAGTGGCTAACCAATCAGCGTGCTGGGTCTGCACTGAAATCCCACCGAGCACGTCTGCTGATCTCCCATGGTACATCTCTTCTGCTTCCATTGCAAATTAGACTTGGCTTCAGAACCAATGGAATGATGAACATCCCTTGTGGAATGCTACCTGCACTGACATCTATGCTGGGGTGAAGCAGTGGTCTGACCAGCCCTGGCCATTAAGTGGTACTCTGTATGGGATGGCTTGGGGTGGCTCACAGGTGAAGGAAGCTATGGAGAGGGCTGGACCAGCTCCCCTTTGCATTGAGAATGCCAAAGGACAAGTCCAAGTGGGCTGGACTCTGACAGGTCTGGGTCAGACTCTGACTCTAGAGCATTTCTGGGAGGTGTGGGATGATGTGTGGGCTGCAGTTCTTACTGGATCCCTCTGGGTATGTTGCTCACATGGGTGGCCTTACTTGCTTGGAAATTGGACTGGTCGTTGCACTTGGGGATGGCCCTATTTGTCTGCTTGGGTTCAAAAAACTCTTGTAAGCCAGCCAACAAATTGGGAAGCATTTAAAGTGCGACACTGGGTAAAGTGTACTCCCTGGTGGTGTTATTGATTAGCTGTTTTTTTTTCCTCAAGCTACTTCTATAGCCACTGAAATTGAGATAATTGCTTTGGCTTTGCATATTACTCATGCAGTTGAATGCAGCATATGATTCTTTAAGCCTGTTAAATGAGGAAGTGTAACAATTGAGAAAAGTAGCCTTGCAAAATTGTATAGCTTTAGATATGCTTACTGAATCCAAAGGTGGGGTATATGCCCTAGTAGGAACTGAATGTTGTGTATATGTTCCTGATATCCACCATAATGTGAGTTAAGCTTTATGGGCATTAGCCTCTGAGACCCATGTCATTGAACACTTGACAAGCGATCCTATGCAGGAATGGTGGGCATCCCTAACCACTGAATGGCAGTGTGTTCTTGCTGTCTTGGGCATCAGTGCCAGGGTTTTGCTTGCTTGTTGCTGTAGCCTATACTGCTGTTGTGATTTATGGGTGCAGAGCTCTGCCCTTCTCACCAAGGAAACTTTGCAGGAGATATCCTCACATGGATTGTGCAGTGAAGAACTCAGAATGGGTGGACTGTAGGGTAAATGGAGGCAGTCTGGCTTCCTCACCCAGGTGTCTGGGTAACTAAGTGAAGCAGTTTCTCACAACCTTGAATGGGCCTGATAGAGCAGTGTTCTCATAGCCTTGAGATTGGGTCCAGTAAATGGTTCCCATAACATGAAGTGGGCTTGCATGCACAGAATCATGCTATGTTATATAATATTTTGGCTTTTTGCTGACTTTGTTGTCCCCAGTACTTAAGGGGGTAACCTAAGGGGGTAAGGGTTTCTCACTGGGTGTGCAGACACAGACATGCAGCTTGCAGCATGCGTGGCTCACCCACCCTTGAATGAAGGCACGTCAAGCCTTGCCACAGTTTCGTGCATTTTCTTCCATCCACCCGAGTCTAGAGTGGATCTGCCAGGCTTTGACTGGCTGCAACACAAGTCTCTTTAACATTTCATATAATAGTGGCTTGGTGATGATGAATTCCTTTATTTTTCCCTTGTCTGGGAAGCTCTTAATCTGCCCTTTGATTGTAAATGACAGCTTTGCTGGGTAGAGCAATCTTGACTATAGGTCCCTGCTTTTCATGACTTGGAATATTTCTTGCCAATCTCTTCTAGCCTGCAAACTTTCTTTTGAGAAATCAGCTGACAGTCTTCTGGGAACTCCTCTGTAGGTATCTAATTGCTTTTCTCTTGCTGCTTTGAAGATTCTCTCTTTATCTTTAACCTTTGGCATTTTAATTATGTGTCTTGGAGTGCACCTCTTTGCGTCCATCTTGTGTGGGACTCTGTGCTTCCTGGGCTTGTACATCTATTTCCTTCACCAAATTAGGGAAGTGTTCTTTCATTGTTTTTTTAAATAGTGTTCCAATTCTTTGCTATTTCCTTTCTCCTCCAAGCACCCTATGATGTGAATATTGGAATGCTTGAAGTTGTCCCAGAGGCTGATTACACTATCCTCATTTTTTTAATTCTTTTTTCTCCTTGTTGTTCTGATTGGTTGTTTTTTGCTCCCTCATGTTCCAAATCATTGATTTGATTCTCAGCTTCACCCACTCTACTGTTGTTTCCCTGTAAATTCTTCTTTATTTCAATAGGGTATCCTTCTATTTCTGACTGGATCTTTTTTATGCTGTTGAGGTCCTCACTAAGTTCCTTAAGCATCCTTATAACCAGTGTTTTGAACGCCACATCTGATAGATTGCTTATCTCCATTGTGTTTAGTATTTTTTTCTGGAGCTTTGATCTGTTCTTTCATTTGGGCCATGTTTCTTTGTCTCCTCCTTTTGGCAGCCTCCCTATGTTTGTTTTCCATGTATTAGTTAGAGCTGCTATGACTCCTTTTCTTGGTAGTGTTACCTAATGTAGTAGGTGTCCTGTAGGGTCAAGTGGCACAGCCTCCCCTATTACCCAAGCTAGGTACTTGAGGTGTGCCCTTCGTGTGGGCTGAATACATGCTTCTCTTGTAGTTGAGACTTGATTGCTTTGGTGGGTCAATGGGAGGGATTTACCAAGGCCTGTCAGCTGCAACTACCGGCTGTGACCAGTGACCACCAACCTCTGTCCTACATGGAGGATCAGTTGTGCAGAATCAGGGTGGTGGTGCTTTGATGTGGTCTGTAGCTGTCCACTGGGTGTGCAGGTTCTGGGGTTTCCTGGGTGGTACAAGCCAAGGTCAACCCCCACCTGTGTTTTGCCCAGGGCCAGCCTGCATGAGCTATAAAGCAATGTGAAATGGCTGCTACTGTGCTGGGCTTGGAGATTTCAAGGCAAAGCCAAGCTGTGAATCTAAGTTGGCTACTGCTAGTGCGAATCCTGGAGCCACTTAACAAGAGGTATGGGGAGTAGGGGCTCACTGAAGCCAACTGTTGCTTGTTTGAGAGGATTTAGGAAGCTGTGAAGCATGAGTCAAGACCAGCCATTAATATGGAAGAGTCCCTGGGGTGGACAAATAAGTTGGGTGGGATGGAGTCTCAGGGGATCTCCATGGCAGGGCAAAGAGTGTTAGCCAGGTTGATGGAGTCTCAGATAAGGCACCTGCCCCCTTAACTCCATGGCTCTGTGGGAGGAAGGTTCAGAAAAGGGACAATGGCCTCTTCCCACCTTTAGCTGGGAGAAAAATGTCCCTCAGCTCTTGCCATATTGCCAGACACTTCAGGTCTTGCCTCTATGCCACCAGCGCCTTTCAAGCTGCTGCCCTAGTGCTGAAGCTCAAGGGGAGTGAGTCTGAGTAAGTCCATGTGTGGTTTCTTTAAGAACTGTTTGGGACTCCAGAAGTGTCTTCTATCAACTCAATCCCTGCTGGGGTTTGCAGCCATAGTTATGGGGACTTATATTCCTGGCACTGGAACACTGGGTTGGGTACCTGGTGTGGGGGCTGTGACTTCTTGGTCCAGAGATATCCCTCCCAAATTTTTATCCACCACATGTAGATGTGGGACCAGCCTGTTCTGTGTCTGTACCCCTCCTACCAGTCTGGATGGATGTGGTTTTCAGTTTTCCATTGAACTCAGTTTCTGATGGTTCTGAGTGATGATTCTTTTATAAGTTAGTTGTAATTTTGATGTGGTTGTGTAAGGAGATGAGCTGTGTATCTTGACTGGAAGTCCCTTTCTTACTTCTGTTTTTAGTTTTAAAAATATTTCATTTATTTATTTTTAGACAGAGGGGGAGGGAGGAAGAGAGACAGAGAGAAACATCAGTGTGTGGTTGCCTCTTGCACACCCCGCTAGAGGGACCTGGCTTACAACCCGGGCATGTGCCCTGATTGGAAATCAAACCAGTGACCCTTTGGTTCTCAGGTTGACACTCAGTCCACTGAGCCATACCAGCCAGGGCCCTTTCCTACTTTTTAAATAAACATGGCATTGATGCAAGAGAAGGAGCCTGTGGTTGCTTTGTTGGCTTGTCTGCAAGTCTGGAGTGGCTTTGAGTGCTAGTATGGTTAGGTGTGCTTGTCTCAGAGAAATTCTTTCTATTTTGAAAGTCCAAAACCTTCATTAGGGCTTAAAATGTGACATTATGGTCACATAGTATAGGTATAAAAAACCTTTTAAAATTATTTTTCAAAATGTGAGTTAGAAAAATTTACAATCTGTTTTTTTTTTAATGCTCACTCAAGGACTTTTTTCATTGCTTTTAGGGAGAGAGAGAAACATTGATCAGTTGTTCTCATTCATGCCCTGATTAGGAATTGAACCACAATCTGGGAATATACTCTAATTGGGAATCAAACCCTCAACCTGTCAGTCTACAGGATGATGCTCCAACCAACTGAGCCACACTGACCAGGGCCATAATTATTTTCTCCAGCAAGCGTTAACCCCGCATTTTATCCACTGTAAATATCTTAATTGTCCATTGTTATTGCTGCTCAGTGATGTTTTCTGGGAGAAAACAAATGTTTGTATACCTGTATGTCTCACTTTAATAGTTTCTAGAGTGGTTTATGAAAATTAAAAGAGAAAGTCTTTCCCTCCCCCCGCAACACAGATAAACAAATGCTCTTCAAAAGCTTATAAAACAATAATAAAAATGTATTTCTATATCCACAGAAATTCCACTATAATGAGAAGTTGCCCTCGAAAGATTTTAGTACTTGGCCTTGTTGGATAAAATTTAGAGAAAAATGTGGTAATTCACATTGAGTTCCACAGTGGTAAATATGTTTTTAGGTAGTCCAGAAATCAGAATTGGTAAATTTTAAAACAACAAAAGTTGTCTTTTTAAACCCAAATTTTTTATCATTTTATTTTTATTATCTTTGGTATCTAAGCAATACATATTCATTACAGAAAATAGAGATAAACAGAATGGGAAAAATCACATGAATTTCTACCATATTCTAGAGCAGGGTTCCCCAACCTCTGGGCCATGGACCAGTACCAGCCCAGGCCTGTTAGTTACCAGGCCACATAAGCAGGAGGTGAGCTTGAATGCAATTCACTTGAATCATCCCCAAACCATCCCCTCACCCCCAGTCTGTGGAAAAATAACCTGCCATGAAACTGCTGCCTTGCGCCAAAAGTGTTGGGTAGTGCTGTTCTAGAGAAAACCACTGTGGATTTTTTAATACAAATACTTATAGACATTTTTCTATATGTATGTAACTTTTACTTAATACTGAAAAGAATAACTTGAACAATGTTCCCTTTCCACTATATATAGGTCTATTTTGATATTTTTTATTATTCTGCATAACATTTAATTAAATGGATAACACAGTTAATAAACTCCCATTGATGGACATTTGAGAAGCTTCTAGTTTCACTCCTATAACCAATGCTGACATGAACACACATGCATGTCTATATCTGTATATGTATATCTACATTTACACACCTAAATGATTATTTCCTTAGAGTAAGATTCTGAAAAAAAATAAAAAAATAAAGTTTAGAGAACTATAAACAATCATTTCTGGATTAAAGAACATGCATATTTTGACACATAGAAACCATCTTAATCAAAGAACTAGTAAGTGGTTTATTAACCACAATATCTGGTTAATGAGGGGATTTATAAAAATATTTTATTACATATAAACATATACATATACTAATATATTAAGCATTTTATTTTGACTTGAAATATAAATGCATATTTATTCACTAATTTAGATAAACTTATAAAATTTCTTTTTAGGTCTAAGGATTTTGTTGCTGTTGACAATGGAACCCTTGATTAAAGTTGTATGAAATCTTTCTTGGAAAAATGACATCCATAATGAATTGTTTAAGGTTTTTAGTTTTCCTTTTTTTTAAATTGAAGGAATAACTGAAAAAACATACTCCTCATCCAAATTTTTACTCCTAATTTGGCAACATTTGTATGTGTGTGATGTGCCTTTAGAAACTACCTAAAGCATTCAAATTAGCTTTCTTTGAAAGAACTTTTTTTCTTTTCTTCCACATAATATTGATTAAATAACACAATTACCAAACAAGTACAATGGGGACAACAGTTTTTTAAATAATTTTTTATTTTTCAATTACAATTGACATACTGTACAGTATTATATTAATTTTAGGTTTACAACCTAGTGAATAGATATTTATATAACTTACTAAGGGATCACCCCAATAAATATAGTACCTATCTGACACCATACATAGTTATTACAATATTATTGACTATATTTTCTATGCAATAATTTACATCGCTATACTTATTTTATAATTATCAATTTGTGCTTCTTATTCCTTTCACTTTTTTTCTCCAAACCCTATAACCTCTGGCAACTGTTAAAATGTTCTCTATGTTTATGGTCTGTTTGTTTTATTTGTTCATTTACTTTGTTCTTTAGATTCTGCATATAGGTGCATCAATATGGTATTTGTCTTCTTGTGACTTATTTCACTCAGCACAATACCCTCTAGGCCCATTTATGTTGTCACAGATGGCAAGATTTCATTCTTTTTTTAAAATGCAGACTGATTTTATTTATTTTTTAAATGTCAAAATCCATTATAAAATATTAAAAAATTTAATACATTATAAAGTCTCAACAATTAAAACAACATGACACTAGCACGGAAATAATTAAGTAGATCGATGAAATAAAATAAGCATTCTAGAAACAAATGTATATATCTGTTTAACGATGGAATATATGATTAAATTGGTATTTCAAATCATTGGGGAAAATAAGGCTTATTCAACAAATAGGGTGCATGGACCACTATTACTTGAAATAAAACAAATATAGAGCCCTATTTCACACAATATATAAAAAATATGCAGGGGAGTAAAAAATCAATATGTAGAATCTAAGGAGTTTTAGGAGAAAATACAAAATACTATTTTCTTTACCTGAAGTAAAATATTCAAACCCAGAAGTTATTGAAAAGAAAGAAAAATATTGACAATATGATTATATTAAACATTCAAGAATATACAGTAAAATATATAAATAAAAGTTAAAGGACAAGGTATAAAATAGGAAAGTATTTGGAACACATCTAAAAAGGGTTAATAGTTTTTTTTAGGGCAAAAATTCTACAAACATTTAATCAAAAAACGGATAAGGAATACCAAAAAGTCATTAAAAGCTTTTTAAAAATAATAGAAATATGCAATAATAGAAATAGGCAAGAAATATATACAAACAGTTTTAGTTTCAACAAATAATAAAGTAACACTTAAAAGAACACATCAGTGTCACAATCAGATTAATAAGTATTAAAAATATTGGTAATAGCAAGTATTAGTTACTGTGAAAGGAACTGGGTATTCATAGACTCTTTATCTTCTTAAAGCAGTCCGTTTAGCATGTCTTGCAATGCTGGTTTGGTGGAGGTGTATTCTTTTAAACTTCTTTTGTCTGGGAAACTCCTTATTTCACCTTCCATTTTAAATTGAGAGTCTTGCTGGGTAAAGCAGTCTTTGTTGCAGGCCTTCCCTTTTCATTCCTTGGAATATTTCTTGCCATTCCTTTCTGGCTTGTAGTACTTTTGATGAGAGGTCTGCAGCTAGCTGTACTGGGGCTCCCTTATATGTTACTATCTCTTTTTCCCTTGCTTCTTTTAGGATTCTCTCTCTGTCTTTGATATTTGCCATTTTAATGATGATATGTCTTGGAGTGGGCCTCATTGGGTTCCTCTTGAATGGGACCCTCTGTGCTTCCTGGACTTGTGTGACTTTTTCTCTCCTCCAATTAGGGAAGTTTTCCATCATGACTTTTTCAAACAGGTTATTCCTCTTCTTCTCCTTCTAGTATCCCTATTATATGGATATTATTATGTTTCAGGTTGTCCCGCATTTCCCGCAATGCTTCTTGATTTTTTTTGAGTCTTTTTTCATTTTCTTGCTCTTTCTGGGAGCTTTTTTTTTTTTTTTTCACCTTATCTTCCAGTGCACTGATTCAATTCTCTGCTTCATCTAGCCTGCTTTTGATTCCTTCTACTGTGTTCTTTGACTCAGAAATTGTATCCTTCATTTCCTCTTGTCTCTTATTGATAGTTTCTATGTCCTTTTCAAGCTGATATAGTTTGCAGTAAGTTCCTCATGGTTTCCCTGTAGTTTTTTGTACTTCTCTGAGCTCACTGAGCCCATTGAGTTTCCTTAGAACCGTTGTTTGGAACTCAATATATGATAGTTGACTTTCTTCTATTTCATTTAGTTCTCTTTCTGGGGATTCTTCCTTTCCCTTTGACAGAGGGGTGTTTCTTTGTCTTCCCATTATTTGTGAGACTTTTTTTTTGCTTCTGCTTCTTAAGTTGATCTGTGTTGATTTTCTGACTTCGTGGTGTGAACTTCTATGTTTTTACTTTCTGAATCTGCCTTTGATGCTGTCAAATGTTGATCTTGTCTGACCTTAGGCAGTCTGTTTGAGACTCTCAGGAATCTACTGTTTGTGGCTGTCTCCTTCAGTTGTTAATCTAGTCACTCTGCACTCAGCAGGCTGGCTTACACACCACAGGGCAGGGCAGGGTCTCTCTGGGGGGCAGGATTATTGGGTCCTCTCATGCTGCTTCCACTCAGGGGAATGGTCTGCCTGAGCCAGATGGATGCTGCTGTATGGGGGAGGAGTCAGCACCAGGACCCTGCCAGCTACTCTCTTCATTCTCTCCCCAAAGCCTCCATTTCCAGTCTCTCCTCAATGTCTCTAGACCACTCTGCACCCCCTTTAGCCAGGGATCTACTATCTGTGGTTGCCACTCTGTACTCAATAGTCAGGCTTTAGCACCACCAGGCCAGGGCTGAGTCCCTCCTGTGGGCAGGGCTACTGTGTCCTCTCACGCTGTTGCCACTGAGGGGAGTGGTCTGCCTGAGCAAGATGGCTGCTGCCATATGGGAGATGAGTCAGCACCAGGATTCTGTCAGCTACTTTCTCAGTTCTTTCCCCAAAGTCTCCTTCCCCAGTCTCTCCTCAAGTGTCTCTAGCTCAGTCTGCCCCCAGATTTGCTGGAGACGAGGGTAAGTGGCTGCAAATAAAAGTTTATGCATTGGCCCTTTAAAAGGCTCTTTGCATCTCCAGCTGCCTGTCTCTGGCAGAGAGCAACCCTGCCGCTTTTTGCAGCTGACTGTTATCTGTGTACCTTTGGGGCTCTGGTGTTGTAGGCTGGAGATCTCCACTTATGGTTTAGACCCTGTTCTTCTCAGGGGGATCCAACTGGCCATTTCAATATCCTCTTGTGCTGCCACCTGTGGGTGCCCTGCCTGCCTTCTCAAGTCTCTTCCACACTCCTTATGAGTTAGGTTGTGCTAAAGCTGATTCTTCTGTCTGTCTGAGATTGTAAGGCTCCTCTCTCACTATTGTTTAGTTGTTTATTCCCGGTGATTTCTCCACAATTTAGTTGTAATTCCAGATTGGTTCTGGGAGGAGGTCAGTGTGACTTCCATGCATATCACCACCTTGATTCTCAATATTTCATTCTTTTTTATGGCTGAGTAATATTCTGTTATAGATATAGGGTCTGGCACAAATAATGCCCCTTTTTAATACAAAATCATAAGCATGTAATTCTGTAATATAACAATTTCACATTCAAGCACAGCATATGACACTTTTGGTGAAATGTTCAAATTAAAACTATTAATTACTTCACCCATACTATTACCCTACCAACCATACTCAAGCAGGCCTTACTTCTGCCAGACCCTGTATATCACATCTTCTTATCCATTCATCTATTGATCTATTGATGGGCACTTAGGTTGTTTCCATACCTTGGCTATTGTAAACAATGCTGCAATGAAGTTATGGATGCATGTACCTTTATGAATTAGTGTTTTGGGTTTCATTGGCTAATACCCAGAAGTGGAATTGCTAGGTTCTTTGTCTCCTGTTATAGCCTTTATTTTAAAGTCTATTTTACCTGGTATACGTATTGCTACCCCAGCTTTTTTTTTTCATTTCCATTTTCATGAAGTATCTTTTTCTATCCCTTTACTTTTAGTCAGTGTGTGTCTTTTGATCTGAAGTGAGTCTCTTGTAGACAGCATATGTATGGATCTTATTTTCTCTTCCATTCAGCCATCCTTTGTCTTTTGATTGGAACACTTAATCTATTTGCATTTAATGCAATTATTGATAGATACATATTTATTGCCATTTTATTATTCATATTTTATCATTTTTTCCTTTTTCTTTTTAAAGAGGACCTTTTAACATTTTTTTTGTTATACTGATTTGGTGGTGATGAACATTTTTAGCTTTTTCTTATATGGGAAGCTCCTTATCTGTTTTTCAATTCTAAATGATAGTTTTGCTGGGTAGACTAATCTTGGTTGTAGGTCCTTCCTTTTCATGACTGGGATATTTTGTGCCAAACCCTTCTGACCTAAAATGTTTCTGTTAAGAGCTCACTTGTAAGCAACTAACTGCCTTCTCTTGCTGCTTTTGATGCTCTCTTTGTCTTTAACCATTTTACTTATGATGTGTTTTGTTGTGGGCCTCTTTGGTTCACCCTGTTTGAGATTCTCTGCACTTTCTGGACTTGCGTGTCTATTTCCTTTACCAAGTCAAGGGCATTTTCTGCAATTATTTTTTCAAGTAGATTTTCAATTCTTTGCTCTCTCTATTCTCCTTCTCATGCTCCGATAATACAAATGTTGGTACACTTGATGTTGTCTCAGAGCCCCTTAAACTATCCTTATTTTAGGGGATTCTTTTTTTTTCTTTTCTTTTTCTTTTTTTCTTTTTTTTTTTTTTGCTTTTCTGATTGGGTGTTTTTGCTACCTTATCTTCCAAATAGCTGATTTGATCCCCTGCTTCATCTAGTCTACTGTTTATTTTTTCTTGCATATTCTTCATTTCAGTTATTATAGTCTTCATTTCTGAATTGTTCTTTTTTATGTTTTCTATCTTCATTTTTATGTTTCCTATCTCTTTGTTAAAATTCTCACTGAGCTGATCTATTCTTCCCCTAAGTTTGTTGAGCAATCTTATAACTAGTGTTTTGAATTCTGCATCTGGTAGATTGCTTATCTCTGTTTTATTTAGTTCTTCTCCTGGAGTTTTGCCCTGTTCTTTCATTTGGGAATGTTTCTTTGTCTCTTCATTTCGGCTGCCTCCCTGTGTTTGTTTCTATGTATTAACTAGAGCTGTTACATCTCTCAGCCGTGGCCTTATGGAGTGTGTGTCCTGTGGGGACAGGACTCAGTCACCTGAGTGGGGTCCTCCAGGTGCCTCCTACCCATGTAAGCTGTGTTCACCCCCCTATTGTAGTTGAGCCTTGACTGCTATTGGCAAGTAAATGGGAGGGGTTGATCTGCAGGCCAAAATAAAATTTTATGGTCTGCAGATATATATATATATTTTTTATATATATATTTATTTACATATATTTATATATGTTTATATATAAATATATAACATAAATATACATATATTTATTAATATTTATATAAATTTTATTTTATTTATTATATAGAAATAAAAATTTAAATATATTTATTTAAATATATTCATTAATAATATTAAAAATTCATTAATATTAATAAATATATTTATATATAAATATATATTTTATATAAAACACATTTTTATATAAAATATATAAATAAATATATAAAATATATAAATATTAATAAATATATGTATATTTATGTTATATATTTATATATAAATATATGTAAATATATAAATATTTATTTATATATAAATAAAAATGAATATTTATTTATATATAAAAATATAAATATATATAAAATACTTATATATAAAAATGTAAATATATATAAAAACAAATAAATATTTATTTATATATAAATATATAAATAAGGATATAGAAAATATATAACTATTAATAAATATATATATTTTTAAGAAGCACTGAGTCCAAGTGAGCAGATATTTGAAAATGGCAAGAGCAGATCAAAAACTAATCCACTGGTATCAGGGACTTGATAGGTCCTGGCCAGCAGAGTGTTTCATAGAAAGAATATTGCCAGTTTATCTATTAGCTTACTTATTCCAGGGTTGATTGAGGGAGTTTCTACTAAACTGCCCCCCAATAAGTATTATTGGCTTGCCCTCTTATCAGCAGTGTATAGAGTCCTCATCTCCTTCTACCCTAGTTCTCAAACTTCAATGGCCATAAGAATCATGAGGAGAGCTTGTTAAAAATGCAGATTCTTGATACACCATTCTAATAGATTCTGATCTGGAGCACATCAAAGAATCTGCAAAATATCAACCAAGAATATCTTAGACAGGGACCATTCAAAATATTTAACTCAAGGATGAGATTCTATGATTCTCATTTGTCTACAGTCTTCTAACAAAATTTGATTAAGATAACAGGATAACCCATATAGATCATTTCTCTTTTTTTGATCCAACCTATTATTTTTAGGAAAATGACCCTTGGGAAAACCATTCTTTCTCTCTCTCATTCTGTTGGTCCAGCTGTTTATGATAGAGATTTTGACAATCTACTACTCTGACTTCTTTTTTTAAAAAATGGAGCTAATTATTTGAAAAGTCCTAATATATCTTAGCAGTAGGAGGCTGATCCTCTGAAGTACACCAAATAGATTTTTCACAGAGTTGGATTAGAATTCACAGATAACGCAGATTCTTTTTATTTTTTAAAAATGTACATTTTATTGATTATACTATTACAGCTGTCCCATTTTTTCCCTCCTCTTTATTCCCCTCCACCCTCCACTCCCCAGCATTCCTCCCATCTTAGGTCACATCCATGGGTTATACATGTAAGTTCTTTGGCTTCTCCATTTCCTATACTATTCATAACCTCCCCCTGCCTATTTTGTACCTACTTTTTATGCTGTTTATTCCCTGTACCTTTTCTCCCATTCTTTCCCCTCTCCTTCCCCTCTGTTTACTGTTCACAGCTTTTGATCTTCTTTTTCTTAGATAACTCCCTTTAATGTTTCATGTAATAAGGGCTTGGTGATGATGAACTCCTTTAACTTGATCTTATCTGGGAAGAACTTAACCTGCCCTTCCATTCTAAATGATAGCTCTGCTGGGTAGAATAATCTTGGATGTAGGTCCTTGCTTTTGATGACTTTGAAAACTTCTTGCCAGCCCCTTCTTGCCTCCAAAGTTTCTTTTGAGAAATCAGCTGATAGTCTCATGGGAACTCCTTTGTAAGTAACTGTCTCCTTTTCTCTTGCTGCTTTTAAGATTCTCCCCTTATCTTTAATCTTGGGTAATGTAACTATGATGTGCCTTGGTGTGTGCTTCATTGACTCCAACTTCTTTGGGACTCTCTTAGCTTCCTGAATCTCCTGGGAGTCTATTTCCTTTGCCAGGGGTAGTTCTCCTTCATTATTTTTTCAAATAAGTTTTCAATTTCTTGCTCTTACTCTTCTCCTTCTGACACCCCTACAATTTGGATGTTAGAACATTTAAAGTTGTCCCAGAGGTTCCTAAGACTTTCCTCATTTTTTTGAATTTTTATTTCTTCATTCTGTTTCGGTTGACTGTTTATCTCTTCCTTCTGCTCCCAATTGTTGATTTGAGTCCCAGTTTCCTTCCCTTTACTATTGTTTCTCTGTATATTTTTCTTTATTTCACTTTGCATAGCCTTCATTTTTGCCTCCATTTTGTGACCTTACTCAACCATTTCTGTGAGCATCCAGATTACCAGTGTTTTGAACTGTGCATTGGTTGGGTTGGCTATCTGTTCATCACTCAATATCAAACTGCCATCTTTCAAGGACCTCACCACTTTCAATATTCGCGATGACTACCACCAGTTTCTGAACTGAACCCTTGTATAACCAATCTTTCAGTTGTCCCACCACATTATTTAGGTATTTCATAAGTTCAGGATTAGTAGCTACAAGCAAGGTGAGTCCGTATTTCTGCACTAGGGTAAAGGTTTCAGAGGGATAAATGCCGCGCTGACATAAAATGCTGCTGATGCCAAATGAGAAGAACTCGGCCATGATTTCAGCCCTCCTGCACAGGGAGAGGCTCTGCTCCCAGAAGAGCTGCTGCACCTTGGCCAGGCCCGCGGCCAGGGCGTGCCGCCTCTGCACTCGGTAACCACAAGGCTTCAATAGGCACCGCAGCGGCTCTCTCCTCAGTTTTTATGCTAGTCGTTTTGCTATTAAGCTGAATTTAAATAAACTCACAGGCAGGTAAAGGAAGGATTTTGTTCTCTAAAAATCATGTTTCTAATAAGTCAATGGTACTAAAACCTAAATTTTTAATAAGTAGGAGATAATGCTCATTATTCCCTAAAGAACAACGACAGCAACACTAACAACAGCAGCAGTAGCCTCAAAATACTCATTTCTTTTGCACAATAGAAAACCAGAGTTAATTTGCTAACACCTTTAAAGATTTAGGGACTTAATTAATCCTGACTAAACTGTAATATAGTTACCCAGTGTCTTGCAGGAAGAGTGGGAGTGAAGGGCTATTTATCAGGTTTTCTTGTTATTTTGTCAGGGTTGAGGAAATGGTACTCAGCTGCAAAGGAAGATGGTTTTCTTACTAGGGTGAATGTTTCTGAACTTTCCTTGGCAACCTAGGACACTAGGACACTGAATTAGCCTGGAGAGCAACGGCCGGCTTTCTAGAGTTAATGAGTATTAAGACGAGGTCAGTATAAAGTTGAAATATGAAGAGACTATCCGTGGCTCTTAGAGGCTGAATGAAGCAAGGGTCTTATTTTAAGGTGCCTGAGGCTTCCATCTGTGAGTAAGGCAGGAACTATTAAAAGTCCCAGCTTTATCAGAGAATTGTGGGATTAAATATATACGAGCATTAGTCTGACATTCTAGGTCTCCACCGAAGGGTATGTTTGTTGAAGGAATCACCCATGGGAACAAAGAGCTGATATCAGATGGTGTTTTAGTAAAGCTTAACAGGGAAGAGAACTAATATTTATTGAATGCTTTCTTATATATTTCAATACATCTTCCCATTTAACATTATCATCATCCCTACAAAGAGTTGAAAAATGGTTCAAGTAAAAGACAAAAGGGGTGTGGTAAAAAGCAACGGTTTTATAAAGCTTGCTTCTGCATCAGTAGTATGAGATGTTCTAGACTAGAGAATTGGCTAATGTCAGATAGTGATATGTATCAGGCACCATAGTCCTTAGTTCATGGATACACTCACAAAGACTCTTTTCTTGACAAAATGCAAGCTCCCCTGAGTCCTCTTTTTGCCTAGGCCTCAACGTTGGCCTATAAAGACTGCAGACTCTCTGCATGAACAATTTCATTACACTCCCACCTCCTCCTGCTGTTTCTAACAGCTCAGGTCCATGATCAAGCACCCTTAAAGTTCCTGCCCAGGAAATCTCAAACCTGCCATAAGAATTTACTGTTTGTTTCAGTTAACACTTGTCTCTCAGTGTCTGTGTGAGGGTGGGAGCCTAACTTCAGTAACTACCAGTTAGAAAACTCTAATGGCGCAATCACATTGACCAACCTCGCTACCTGCTTTATGTAGTTTTTTACTTCCTTAACTCTGTTGAACTACTTATTTCCTCTTCCTACTCCCTCATTCCCCTTTCAAGACAGTCACTTCTACACAAATCAATGTTGAGCTTGTTTTACACTAGACTCTCTTCCCTGCTGCAGAAGCTGCTGAGTAAATATGTTTCTATTGCTTTAATTAGTGTCTGGCCAGAAATTTAACTGGTGTCAAAGTTCTTTATGACAGTTTTCAAATTAAGTTTGAATGGCCCTAACTGTGGGATCTCCCCCACCCCAACCCCACCCTGTTTGTGCTATGGCTATACCAGACCTAGCTTCTGTGCTTTCTCAGATCCATTCAATCCCACAGGTTCTATGGTTCTTAGCTGTTTATCACAGTCCCTCTAGGGCCTTGTCTATTCTGTTTGGCACTGGTGGATGGTCAGAGGAAATGTGGAAGTACAGGGGCATCAATTCTGTATGGGACAAACTTGAACAAAGGGAGATAGGAATCAAGAAGCAATCAGCAGATGAATTTCCCATTTTTCTTCTCCATGACAGGTAATATCAAAACACAGCGTCTTTCTAGAGAGTTCCCATGATACTGAATAATTAATTCATTATGTGCCTTACGAAACTATGGCTAGCTTAGTATTTGCCTTTTCTCCTTCCCTGAATGATTTCTTTTTATTTTCACTGTTACTTCCTTGGGATTGCACTCCCCAATAAAATATTAGCACAAAATCTTTGCCTCAGGCTCTGTCTTTTTAGGGAACTGAGGCTGTAAAAATGATTTCCAGGATTAGCCCTAAAAAGCAGACTCTCAGGATGGAATTTTGGAGTTGGATTGCCTACTTGACTATAGGCAATAGAGAACACATTGCTGGTGGTAAGTGGAGCAATAATAAACTCTAAGAGTGGGATCACATTAATGAAGTCTTGCCTGTAGTTAGGTGGGAGGAGATGCAAGGCAGAATGCAAGGCAATATGAGATCATTATGTAGAAAAGGATAATTATAAGACTTGTGGCTGCTTTGGGTGTCAGTGGAAGTCTTATAAAAAGAAAATGATAGATACAGGGCAGCAAATTGCTAACTTAAGGGATCCTCTGAAAATCAAAGTTATTCATGGCAGCCTGGCCTCAGGATAGGATGGGCTGAAAATCAGGTCTAGATTCTAATTATAAGAACAGTAGGGATGTAAAGGAAATTAAATGTGTAGCTTCCATGAATATATTAGATTAAAGCCAGGACCTAGATGGGGAAGACTGCACAAAGACATGTGATGCAGATATTTGAGTGGATCAACCTAAGAACCCTGAACTGTAAAATTCCCTGGAATGTTCCAGGGCCAGTGGAATTTACCTGCTTGCTTTTCCAAAGGAAATCAGCCTCCTTTTTCCTAGAGGCTGTGCAATGGCAATGGCCTCCCATGAGCCAGGTGTCTAACAAGATGATATTCATTCTCTTCAAAAGCTGCCTCCACCATTCCTCACTGCCTTCAAAAGAGTAACCAGGATCATGTTTTGGCACAGCTTGAGAGGGAAGGAACAGTCCCTGCTTAGGGAAGAAATAGACTACCTATCACACAAATGGCAGAATCTGGCTATTATGTACTAGCAGGCAATGGAATATGTGTAGGAGTGGATTTTGAAGGTAGATAGGAGGAATATAAGGCTGGAAAAATTCACTGGTATGAGGGTATTCTTCCATGACTCAGGATCCAATGTTTTACAACCTAGAGCTGGTCTAAAAATACTGTCAGCTCGGCTCCTTGAAACTTATTCATGACAATGGCCTAGAAGATGTGATGTAAAGTTGGTGGTCATTTTGGCATTTTATTGAGGAAAGAGAACTATGGATCAGGGAAGCAGGAAAGTTAGAATGGATTTAGTACATACAACCTGAGAATCTATCACGATGACCTTCCTTGGAAAGACCCAGAGCTCACTCCTATCTCTGAGGCAATAGAATATATGCTAGTGCTGGCTGTATCCATTTTTTAGGAAGCGCAGTGATGCCTTCTTTTCTGCAGGACATGCCTGCAGATATGATATGGAAATTAGGCTTCCTAACATCAATGAGGATGATGGGATTTCAGAATGAGAGGCCAGTGGTGAGTCTTAACTCTCAGAGGCAAAATGGATACAATTACTGCAAAGGGCATCAAAATCAGAATAGCAATTAAAATGCATTGGCCTACATGGATCTATGGTGATTTTAGGGGCCAGATAGATAGAGATCTGACCAGGGTGTTGTTTGATTTGTATAATAAAAAATTGAGAACTGGATAACTGACATTGATGCTGCAATGAAAAAACTACCCTCTTTCTAGAACTAATTTGGCACGTAGACCCAGAGTTCATTGACTAAAGGGGAGACCAGGGTCCCTTGAGAAAAATCCTGGAAGTGCCACCATAGTATATATTATAAGTATTTCACTGATCCTCTCCTAAGGGAATCTTTAGTCATTTACCAGAGTTAACTATGCCAGGGGAAAGGGCAATACCTAGGATTTTCAAATCTGCTACTTATGAGACCTGAGCGGGCACTGGCACTAGTATTAGGAGACCCAAAATACCATCTTGGTCTTCTAGTTCGAATAGGAATTATGGTATGAGATGATAAATGGGGTGTTAGCTCAAGTTCAATTCACTGTAAGACCAGCAGGTCAGCAGGTCTGCCCTATAGTTATCTCTTTCTTTCTTGAATATATGAGGAATAAGTATCAGCTGGAGTAGATATCAGAACCCTTATATGGGTTCCCTGCACTGTGTGGATTAAAAGCCCTTATCTTCAGAAAGGCCAAATAGAAGTTCCAGAAACTGACACCCTGTCCCCCATCAAGAATGTAAAATAGAAAAAATGGCTCACCCCAGAAGGGATTGCAGTACCTTGTGCCACAATCGGACTTGAAGGATGTGTCTGTGGGCAGAGTGGTCCCCATCGTATTCCCTTTCAATTTACCTCTCCATTCTCTCCAAATCAGATGGAGTATGGTGGGTGATGGTGGATGATGGTGGACTTGGTGGACTGCCATACCTTTAGTCTGGTGACAGTCCTACTTATGGCTTGTGGGTAGGACATGGTTATCTTTAAAGAAGTACATAATTTATTCTCTGGCATTCGTCATGCAGGTATCAGCTTAATGAATGCTTTTCTTCTAGGGAAAATAAAAATCTGTTTGTCTTTACATGGCAGGAACATCATGGGGTTGATGTCCTATGTGGTAAATTTTTACCAATGGGAAAGAGGAGATGGAAAAAAGCTGAAAGATAAGTTGCTTGCCCTCCAAAGATTCCAAGATGTAGTAATTCCAAAATTTCCTTCTGGAGATATCCCACATTACCAAAGAATTTGTTAAGTCTCTTTTAAAGGTATGGCCAGCTCAGTAAATATGCAAAAGATTGTATTACCTCTTTCTCTTTCCTTGCTTCCCTTGTCTCCTGCAGTCTGAACTCTTGGCTTCCCTGGGACTTATTCTCCAATAAAGAATTAGCACAGAGTTTTGTTCATGTTGTTTTCTAAGAAATCTGAGCTAAGAAAATGGCCTTCCATATTCTCCTCTACCCAACAACAGGTGGTTGAATTTAGAAAGGGAAACAAATACATAGGTAAGCCAATGTAAGTTTTGAAAGACGGCTGCTCTTTACTATGTCTATGAATATTAATGGAGAAGATGAAGTAAAAGTCAAATATGTTGCTTTTAAAAGATAACTACAGATTGCATTTAGAAATATTTGCACAACAGAAATATAAGTTCTGTTTACCTCTGTAATAACCTATCTTAGACTAAAATTAACTTCCTATTCCTTAATAAAATGAATATTGCTTGGAGCTATAGACCTTTAGAATAGCCATATATCATCTGGTCATTTTTACTTACATTTATCATTTAGTTGTATCAGAAAACCAATGTCCATGAGCAACTCTTTCAAGACTGCAAGTACTATATATTCTAACCTCTGCTCCAGAATCCAAATATAATTGACATTCTGATTTGGAAAATATTTTAAGGTGACAGCCTTGACCATCAATGATTTGGTTTGTATTGTAGCACAAGTCTAGCAGTGGACTTTTGAAATTCTGAGTTTAATCCTCAAACCTATGAGGCACTGAGAATATTGGAAGACTAGGAGCAATTTCCTGGATTTTCATCAAAAGAGGCAAGAACTAAACGTGTCTTGAGGGGAAACTTGAGCTCTGAGGTTCCCTGGCTTTCAGGTTTAGCAAGGCTTTAATGAGTTCACCTTCAGGGCACATCTGAAGGCACTGTTTTTAATTCACTCCCCCCTTTTTTGTTCTGGGCAGACCTAACCAGACATAATGATTCATTTTATTTCTTTGTTCAATAATTATTTTCTGTGCCACTGTATCCCATGAAATGCAACCTCAAGTTTAGAGATGTACACAGCAATGGGAATGGTCCCCTCAGGAGGATGGACCTGCAGGCTCTAGGATCAGGCTTGAGGCTGTTTGGACAGTGTCTTTTGTGGTCCCAGGAATCCCTTCTAGTGTGATCTAGAAGAGTGGGAGGTACTGGATGTTTGCCTTTTGGTCTCTGGACCTCACCTTAAGGAGGGGCATGGATGAAGGAAGGCTAGATGGAACATAATGTGCAGGACTCAGGGCAGGCCCTGGGTCTGGGGGTGGTATGGGAGTTTGGCATGGTCAAGGACTGAAAATACTGGTGAAGCCAGAATGAGGTAAGCATGAGAGGCTGTAATAATAAAATGAAATTGAAGAGGTAAACCTTGAAGACCATGACAAGGTGTTTAGATTTTTGTTTTGTTGGTGTCCTTGTTTGCTAGACAGACTGTACTTAGGCTGGCAGAGTCTTAAGTGGGAGCTGACTGGGACCTTGTCTGAGGCTTATCTGAAAGTTTTGGGACAGGAGACCTTCTGAAAGAAGGGTCTTGAGATTTCAGCTATTTTGTGGTCAAGCAGGGATCAAAGTAGACCAAAGTCACCAGACTGGAGCCAAGGTAATATCACACTTCTGAGGAAGGAGATTTTCTATAATATGATTCACTAATGTACTCCCCTGGGCCTAGAAGTGGATGGGGACAGAATCTGTTTCAACTCTACCCCCAAACTGGGCAGGAAGTAGAAGGCTGCATATTTTGCTGCAAAGTTAACAAATCTACCTGTGTATTCTTTTATGTTTTGTTATGTTATGTTTTTGGTTTCACTTATAAACACTGTGAGGTTCTTTACAGCAGTGCCTTTGGACACCTTTCTTTGTTCCTTACCTTTTTGTAAACTGAACTCCAGTTTCCCTGATTCTCAAGTCCTGGTTCTGTAATCTCAACCTCTGGCCTTTGGATTACATATTAACCCTCTGTCTTGCCAGCTCCTCAACGTAAACTGATTTAGCTGGTTCGTCTGACCTCCTGATGCCACATGGCAAACACTGTTCCAGTTCTGACCACTTGGAATCTAACTTCTACCCTAGCTAGAACAACCTCTGCCTCCCAGCCAAGAGCAATTAGTGTTTTGTTATGAACCACTGGATTCAGAGCACCTGCTTCGTTGTCCTAGAAACAAGGCCAATGGCTTTGCTCTTCTTTAGTCCCTGGGCCTGGGGATTATGATGCTACAGAAGGAAAATTCAGAGCTCTGAAGACAAGTTCCTGCTGGGTCCACCCAGTCATTGGAGGTTGGGATGAAGATACAAACCCTGCTTTCACAGATACTGGGGCAAGCAGCTTCTCTGGGTAGCTAAACCCACCCCTATTCACCCATCCAGAGAAATTTAGAGGCAATTCAACAGAATTTCTGAAATTAAGCAGTCATAATGATTCATGAACATCCTTTGGTTGGAAATTGGGGTGGGTGAGGTTCTGGTGGGTACAAACTGATTGCATTTCTAATATATTGAATTTTAGGAGATATGGAGGGTAATAGCTTTGCTACTGAAGCCCTACAGCCATGTTCAAATGGAGAGCAAAAAAGGTCTGCCAACAAGAACTGACAGACATTGCTCACCTGCCAGGAGGAAGGACTGATACCTCTACAGCTTTATAGGCTATCTTGGGAAAATGAAGAGAAGTGATCCAAACTTCTACCACAGTTTTGCCATAGCCTCAAGAGAGGATTATGCAGTGAGCAAGGTCGGGTCACCAGGCTTGAACCTCCCAATATTAACAAGCCTCTGAACAAGGCTAGAGATGGGACTAGCACACACACACCTTGCCTCTCTGTTGCGTGGTAGCAGAGTCACTTCCCAAGCTGCATGCGTGTGTGTGCTCCCATGTACATATGTGCATGACTGTGCCCCTTTGTTTGCCAGCTACCCCAAGCAGGGCATCTATATCCCTACAATACATGATGCCTTTTCTTAAAAAAAAAGATTTTATTTATTTGTTTTTAGAGAGAGAGGATGGAAGGAAGAAAGAGAGGGAGAGAAACATCAATCAGTTTCCTCTCACAGGCTCCCGACCAGGGACCTGGCCTCCAACCCAGGCATGTGCCCTGAATGGGAATTGAAACAGTGACCTTTCAGTTTGCAGTATAATGCCCAACCCACTGAGCCATGCTAGTCAAGGAAATGCCTGTTTTTATGCAGATTGCATTATTCACATTCTGTTTCTAAAAGCTACTTGCTTAAAGACCATCTGTTGCATAAAAGTATAGATTAATTTTAAGGATTTGTTATTGGCAACAATATTCAAGATCACCTTCTTCTTGCAAGTGCCCTCTTTCCTATAGAGAAAGCCTTTGGGAATGTTTTGCACATGATGCTTGCACTATAAAGATGCCCTGGGCAATCAATTTTTGGCAATAGTGGCTAATGTTTAATAGTGGCAGCAGGACCTTTGCCATTTGGGAGGAAGCAGCTTAGCTGAGAGCCTGGCTCTGAGTCAGATGCACCTGGATTCAGATGTCCACTCTGCCGTTCGCAAGCTGCAAAGAGTTGGGCAAATTTCTTAATCTTTCTGCTTTAATGTCCTCCGTTGTGAAATGAGACTGTTAATTTCTTCCCCAAAGTGCTTTAGTGAGGATTATAGAAAATAACAGATGTAAATCCTTAGCACATAGCATGTCCTCAGATGCATGATATCAAGATTTATTGTACTTTGTCAGTGTCTTCACACTTATGAATGCTCTTTAAATACTTGCAGGACAGTTCTTATGTGTAAAATTGTTGATTATCCAAGCACCATATGAAAAGCCTGTTTCACTTCTTGCTATTTTCAAATCATGTATTTGTTTCCCCCTCAGAAATATTTACATGCATTAAAAGTTAAGTGCATTGTTTTGCTAAGGGTATCCAAAAGGGATAAATATGACTTGGTGGCTAGCTTGCATATAAACAATAAACTATGACTCGCTTAGTAACTAGACTTTCAGCTTCACTGAGAAGATTGCATGAGCCAACCCCGTGGCTAAAATAGAGTTTAATAATTTGATTATAGATAAACTTAAAAACCCTAACTTTCATAAAGAAGTGTACTTTTATCAGACATTCCTTAGTATTTTCTATGATCAAAATGCCAAAAAGAAGCTGGAATTAGACTTCCTTCTTACTTTTACTTTTTCTTTTCTGTTTCTAAGCAAGTGATACACAACACTTTCGCTTTGACTCTACAAGAATCGATGGACTTTTTTTGGTCAGTGACCTCAGAATCCTTTGAAACTGAGCCAGAAGGAAGGGAACATGTTTCTTTATCTCTAGAATGATCAAAAGGCACTATATGAAAGCTCCCAAGCAAAAAGGACACACAATCTTTCTTTGTCCTATGACACTAACAGTACTGGAAGACATCAATATATCTTCCTTTGATTTGAGTCACACAGGCAACTCTGGACAGGTATCTAAGTGGTTAGAACATCGTCCCAATATGCTAAGGTTGTGGGTTCGATCCCCAGTTAGGGCACACACAAGACTCAACCAATGAGTGCATAAATAAGTGGAACCACAAATCAGTACTTTTTCTCTCTTTCTCTCAAAATTAATTTAAAAAGGAAAAGAAAAAAGAGAGTTGCACATGCAGTCCCCATATCAGAATGGCAGAATTCTAGTGGTTCATTTGTAAAAGTGAGTTGTGTGGAAATCAGAATGCATTCTCTATAGAAACCATGTTATGCATGGCGATTAGATGTGTTTGACCCATAATGCTGTAAAATAGAATTCCAACTTAACTACTGGACTTGGCCACTGGATGAACAATATTTTTACAGGGAAGTGTGATATGTGGTCCAACTAAGTATGCCAGCAATGAGGGGCTCTTCCCTTCTCTACTGTCCTCCACTTTTAAGCCTCTGTCAATTGGAGCAGGGAATCTCCCTGTGAGATAATTGGGAGGAAGGGAATAAAATGTGGAGCTGGAGGCTTTCAGAGTTTGGGAGCTAGGGGATGATGGGTTGTGAGAAGCTGAGAATTCTTTCTTGCTCAGCTTCTGAGCAGCTCCTGGTACATTTCCTTTCTTTTCATCCACTGACTCTAATAATTTATCTTCTTCCTTCTTCCTCCACTGTCACAGATAATTTTTTCCTTCTGAGAAGGATTTGTCTCTTCTAATTTTGGATCAGAAGAAGGAGTTCTCTCTACTTACCTGGTCCTGAAGCATATACATGGACTTGGTCAGAAACTCTGCTGAGTTAACAATAAAAAGAAAAAAATCCTCTGATTCTCTTCTCAGTATCGCAACTAGGTTGTACAAGTTAAGGTCAAAATCCTAGTTGATAGTTAAGCAACAATTTAAGGAACTGGTGTGAAGTTCACCCATATTTCATGGGGGAATCATAGATGTAGGTTTTAATGATAAACAGTTCGTCAGGTGATATGGATAGCAGAGGTTTAGGGGTGAAGGATGAGACAGTGGGGGTAAAATGACTGTGTCAGTAGTACCCTCTAGTGCTGAGCAAAAGCTGTGAGTGGGAGGAGATGGCTGTGAGAAGTAGTGTGTAAGAGTTTGTCCATTCTATTGCTGTAAACCATTCCTATAGCAGCAGGATCCTCAGATGCTGGGTTTGGCTGCTCAGAGACTTTAAGTGCTGAAGGTAATTAAGAGATCACATCCAGGAATTAAACCACAACTACGATGCCATCAATATATTGACAATATGACTATATTAAACATTTAAGACTGTACAGTAATATACGTATAAAAAATGAAAGGACAAATAATAGAATAGGAAAGTATTTGCAACACATCTAAATGAGGGTTAATGGTTTGTTTTATTTTATATTTAGGGAAAAAATTCTACAAACATTTAATCAAAAAATGTATAAGAGATACGAAAAGTCATTTAAAGCTTTTTAAAAATAATAGAAATAGGCAAGAAATATAGAAAAACTGGTTTAGTTTCAACAAATAATAAAAGAATAATTAAAATACATCATTGTCACAATCAGATTAATGAGTAATAAAAAATATTGGTAATATCAAGTATTGGGAACTGTGAAAGGAACTGTGTATTCATAGACTCTTTTTCTTTATTTTCTTAAAGCAGTCCCTTTAGCGTATTTTGCAGTGCTGGTTTGGTGGAGGTGTATTCTTTTAGCCTTCTTTTGTCTCAGAAATTCCTTATTTCGCAGTCCATTTTAATTGAGAGCCTTGCTGGGTAGAGCAGTCTTCGTTGCAGGCCGTTGCTTCTCATGACTTGGAAAATTTTTGCCATTCCTTTCTGGCTTACAGTGTTTCTGTTGAGAAGTCAATTGCTAGCCATATTGGGGCTCTCTTATATGTTACTGTCCCTTTCTTCCTTTAGTATTCTCTGTTTGTCTTTGATATTTGCCATTTTAATGATGATGTGTCTTGAAGTGAGCCTCATTGGGTTCCTCTTGAATGGCACTCTCTGAGCTTCCTGGACTTATGTGACTTTTTCTCTTCTCCACTTAGGGAAGTTTTCCATCATTACTTTTTCAAACAGGTTCTCTATACTTTGTTCCTCTTCTTCTCCCTCTGGTATCCCTATTATATAGATATTATTATCCTTCGGGTTGTCCTGCATTTTCCTACATGCCTCTTCATTCTTTTTGAGTCTTTTTTCATTTTCTTGCTCTTTCTGGGAGCTTTTTTCTACCTTGTCCTCCAGCTCACTTATTTGGTCCTCAGCTTCATCTACCCTGCTTTGGATTCCTTCTACTGTGTTCTTCAATTCAGAAATTGTATTTTCATTTCCTCTTGTGTCTTATTGATAGTTTCTATGTCCTTTTTCATGCTGATATAGTTTGCAGTAAGTTTCTTGTAGTTTCCCTGCATTTTTTAGTAATTCTCTCTGAGCTCATTGAGCTCATTGAGCTCCCTTAGAACCATTGTTTGGAACTCAGTATCTGATAGTTTACTTGCCTCTATTTCATTTAGTTCTCTTTCTGGGGAGTCCTCCTTTCCCTTCGAGTGGTGGGTATTTTTTTGTCTTCCTGTTATTTGTGAGACTCTTCTTTTTTGCTTCTGCTTCTTAAGTTGATCTGTCTTGATTTCCTGACTTTGTGGTGTGAACTTCTATGATAGGAGACTGCTGTTTTTACTTTCTGGATCTGCCTCTGATGATGTCAGATGTTGTGCCTGTCTGACCTTAGGCAGTCTGTTTGAGATTTCCAGTGATCTACTGTCTCTGGCTGTCTCCTTCAGCTGTTAATCTATTCACTCTGCATTCAGCAGGGTGCCTTAGACAGCTCAGGGCAGGGCAGAGTCCCACCTGGGGGCGGGGTTATTGGGTCCTCCCTTGTGCAGTCATATGGGGGAGGAGTTCGCACTGGGATCCTGCCGGCTACTCTTTCCATTCTCTCCCCTAAGCCTCTGTCCCCAGTCTCCCCTCAAGTGTTGCCAGACCTCTCTGTACCCCCTTTAGCCAGGGATCTACTGTCTGTGTCTGCCAGTCTGCACTCAGCTGGCAACTTAAACAGCACAGGGTGGGGGAGGAGCTATTGGGTCCTCTGATGTTGGTGACGCTCAGGAGGAGTGGTTTCTGCCTGAGCAAAATGGCTGCTACAGCATGGGGGATGAGTCAGCACCGAGATCCAGGCCGGCTACTCTCTCAATTCTCTCCCCAAAGCTCCTTCCCCAGTCTCTCTCCAGGTGTATCTAGTCCACTCTGCCCTGCCTTTGCCAGAACCAGGGTAAGTGGCTGCAAATAAAAATTTTGCGTTAGCCCTTTAAAAGGCTCTTTGCATCTCCAGCTGCCTGTCTCCAGGAGGGAGCAACCCTGCTGTTTTTCGCAGCTGGCTGTTTTCTGTGTACTTTTTGGGCTCTGGTGCTGTGGGCTAGAGATCCATGCTTTTGGTTTAGACCCCGCTCTTTTCAGGGGGATCCAACTGGCCATTTCAATATCCTTCTGGTGCTGCCGCCCGTGGGCACTCTGCCCGTCTTCTCGAGTCTCTACCTCACTCCTTACCAGTTAGATTGCGCTAAAGCTGATTCTTCTGTCTCCGAGGTTACAAAGCTCCTCTCTCACTATTGTTCAGTTGTTTTTTCCAGGTGATTTCTCCACAATTTAGTTATTATTTGAGGTTGTTTTTGGGAGGAGGTCAGTGTGACTTCCACTCACTCCTCTGCCATCTTGATCCAAGATTTTTAAAAGAGGTGAAAATTTGCGGAAATGTCATAAAAAGATACCATGGATTGTGGGGCTCAGACAGCAGGCATTTTTTTCTCACAGTCTGGAGGCTGAATGTTCAAGATCAAGGTGCTGGTAAGGTTAGTTTTTGGTGAGACCTCTTTTCCTGACTTGTAGGTGACTGCCATTTAATAGCTGTGTATTTTGGGGGAAGTTACTCTACCTCTTTGAATCTTGGTCTCCTAATCTATAAAATTGGAATAATAAAGAACCTACATTAAAGAGGTCTAGTGAAGACTAAATGAGTTAAAGCATAAAATGCATTAAAATAGTTTCTGGTTTATAGTAAGTGACATCTAAATGTTAGCTCTTCTTACTATAAATAAATCTTTGCAACTATACACATTGTAAATTAGTCAGTCTTTGGTGACTCCAAATGTGTGGGTTGACCATCTTTTTTCCTGTAAGTTTCAGATGGGTTTATCAAGCTTTCAAAGGCAGCAACAGAACCCAAGATCAAAAGGAAAACTAAATTTTAAAATGTCCAGTAGAAAAAGACAGGGGCGATTTGATTGGAACGTGTAGTTTGAATACCAGGTCCACAGGGCCAGAGGTAGACTTAAAATTTGGGGTATAGAGAGCTAAAGATTTGGAGTCAGAGGAAGAGAGTTCAGAGTAAAAACAGGCCAGGAATAAATTAGAGAGAGTCCAGGATGGTTGATGCAAATGTTCATCCCACTTTCTTTAACTCCCCACCCAACCCCATTAGGAGAGCTTCATGTGAAGCTGATTTCTACCACCACTTTTTCTTTTTTTAAAAATTTAATTAAATTTTTATTATTTTAAATTTTATCTTATTTTTAATTGTATTTTTTCCATTACCATTTAGTCCCTTTATACTCCTCCAACCCCTACAATCACCACACTGTTGTCCATGTCCATGAGTCCTTTTTCCTCAATACTTGTACCCTTTACCCCTTGCCTTAGCTGGCATCCTGCTCTCCATGTCTTTATTTTGCTTGTTGATTCAGTTTGTTCATTAGATTCCACATATGAGTGAAATCACAGCATTTGTCTTATTCTGACTGGCTTATTTCACTTAGCATAATGTTCTCTAGTCCCATCCATACTGTCACAAAAGGTAAAATGTTTTTCTTGTTTGCAGCCATCCATCACCATTTCTCTGACTTCATAACTTCCCTCTGGTATTAATTATAGATACAGCCAAGGTATCAACCCGCAGATGTTTATCACTTCTATGTGCTCTGGCTTCCCTGCCCTGGTTTTTGGGGATGGAAGATAATACACCAAGGTGGATAAAGCATAGGTGGATCAGGCTTAGCAAGGAAGGCAATGGAAGGCAAGATGAATATGCAGGGACTGGAATAATTAGATATGAGGTTCCATAGGGTAGATAAAGATTTTGAATATGCTAAGGGAGACATTATCCAGTTTTGTGCAGGGCTGAGTGGAGCAGATGTTCCATCTCCAGTGCTGTCTCAACCCAACGGTCATTGGTGCATCTGAAGGTATTTTATACCTCTCCATGTGTAGCCTATAGTTTTTCTGGGTGCCAACAACTAGGGTGTTACTAATGATTAGAACATACAGGGTCTGACAGAAGTAATGCCTGCTTGAGAATGGTTGGTAGGGTAATAATATGGTGTAATAATTTATAGTTTTAACTTGAACATTTCATCTAATTTCACAACATTTCACATATGGTGTGCTTGAGTGTGATATTGTAATGTTACAGAATTACATACTTATGATTTTGTAATAAAAGATTTTGTAATTAAAAAAAGGTATTATTTGTGCTGGACCCTGTATTTTGGGAATTTGGAGACAGTAAGGGTCTGGAAGCTGTAAGAGCCATAGAATAGTGTATTTTTGGTGGTAGAGCAATGCAGTGAATTATTGCATGATATTTTTGTGGTAGTAAAGAATGCTGACCAGCTAAATTATAAGATGTATTTAATGGGTGGCTTGCAGGCATAGTACCCTTTGCTTGTTTGCATAGTTCAGGGGACCATTTTGTAGAGCAGCTTTCTATTGCCTGATTTTGTTGTATAATAAAGAATTTGGCTGGTCTTTGTCTAGGTTCCTTGGAGGAAGCCTTTAAATCCTTGGAATTTTCTGAGTGATAAGAGTCTCTTTGTTATTCATGCCGGGTCCCTGGGTAGGTGAGAGCTGGTCATGCTAGAAAGATCCAACTATGTGATTACAGGTTTGGGGATATGAGCCACATGATATTACCTTCACCTCCAACCTCTGGAAAGGCAATTATGTGGCCAATGATTCAATCAATCATAACTATGTAACAAAATCCCACTAGAAACTCTGGACACCTGAAGCTTGAGTGAGCTTCAAGCATATATTGAAACTGGGATAGTAATGTGTCCTGAAGGCATGGAAACTTCAGGTTTCCTCCTGGGTCTCATTCTGTGTGTCTTCTTCATTCAGCTAGTCTTGATTTGTATCCTTTATAATAGAATTATAATAAATATAGTGCTTTCCTGAGTTCTGAGAGTTATTCCAGTGAACTATGGAATCTGAAAGGGTAGTAAGAACAGCCAAAGGTTTGTAGCCAGTTGGTCAGAAGTATGGCAGCCTGGGTTACAACACAGTTTCTAAGTCAATATGAGGATATTTGAAGCCATGCTACCAAGTTAAAATGTGAAAAGACGGAGAAGCTAAGTATGATGTGAAGCCAAACTATTATAATTAGGAAAGAATCAATTTCACCAGGGCTTTTTATAAAGTGTTCATAGTCTCTGGTAAATAGCTATGCTAGGTCTTGTTGCATGGTGGATGCATGGGTGTTTGTTATATTATCATTTAATTTTAAATAAAGCTCCATGAACACAAGGATTATTTGTCTATTTTGCTCACTGTTGAATCCTTAGCATTTAAAATGTGTCTGGGACATAGTAGGCACTCAATTATTTGTTGAGTAAGCAAATAAATTCTTTCACAATTAAAAAGAGCAACATTTTAGGAATAGAGTTTCCTTCTCTTCTCTGGCCAGGGCGCCAGTGATTCCTTAGTTTGTCCAGTGTTTCCCCAGATTGCCCCTCTGACCCATAAATTTACTAGTGGGAATAAGTGATTTCTGTCACCTTAAAAACCAAGGTGATTCTTCTCTTTTATGGCATGGAGACTTGAGGAGTATCAGAGAGAATTTACACATGGTTAAATTTTGGTATCAACAACCCAGCTCACATTCACTCCTTTGAAATTATATCCTACTCTCAGTCCTGGCTAAGGGTTTAGTCTAGGTGGTCACATAGCAACTCTACATGTCTGCTCTGATCTCCTTTCGGTGAATCATATTCTCTGTTTGGATATGTTCCAAAAACAGCAACAATAACAACAACAACAAAAATCCCTACATCTATATGATTGTACAGGCCAGTTCCCATCTGATTCTTTTTATCTCTTAGTTCTTATGTTCTAGAAAGAAAGTTTGGTTCAGCCAAGTGTACAAATTGTTCCTCTAAGTTAGATAACCATTTATTCTCCAACTAGCTGCAAGTTATCGGGAGTAGGAGAGAGAGAAAAGGAAGGTCTCCTTGGAGATGTGGCATGTTGGATGCATAAGTGTTGATCTCATGGGTGTGAGGCCAGGTAGCCATGGCTCAGGTTGAGGTAGCCAAAACCTTCGACTTTCAGAAGAATACACTTCCCCTCTCAATTATTTGAGTGGTAGTATAGATAACCAGAGAATGAGCTTTTAAACTACCTGATGAACTCTCAATTGACAGACATTTTTGACTGTCATAGTGACTTGCTTAGTAATTTCTGGGAGATGACCAAGTGGCATGATAATGTGTTCATACCGGCTAGCCAAGGTGCACAATCTGGAAGGCATTCTTTTACTTGTCACTTGGCTTATGTGAATAAGGCTCTAGGCACTGGAAGTTGTGCCATCACCGAGCCTCCCATCAATAGATCTGGTCAGTATGAGTGGGACATGGTCTCAAATGATGGCTGTACTGAGGCCCCATAGTTTTGATAGAGTGACAATTGTCCTTTTTTCTTACATTGGAGTTTATGGGCAAGAACTGAATTTCTATGGCACAGATGTAACTGACCTCATTCCCTAACAGTATCAACAAATGGTATCATTGTCCCCTTCATGGATAGTGCTATCAAGCACATTGCTTCGCACTATAAGAAGAGCTATGGTTCTGGATCACTGACCACTGTTTACCTCTTTTCAGTCCATGCAAGCAGTATATAATCTAGTTTCTCTCAAATCTGGAGTTTAGAAGTAAGGTAGTCTCTGGAAGTTGCTAGTGAATTTCTCTGGGGGTGATGATAGCAACATGATGAAGTACGTTATGATGCTAATAAAAAAGGGCTTGGTCCTCTGTTCCTTTCTTTGTCAGCTGTCTGGGGAAGTGTCATCTGTGGGAATTAGAGCTTTCAACGCTTGTCTCTATCTTCTATCCCTGCTCCTTCACTCATCTGGGTGGTGGAAGACTAAGAAATTGGGAGCTTCATGGAATTTTGTTCCAATATCCCTCCCAACTAGTGGTACCCAGGGGTTGAGCCAGACTGGGTATGAAGCATCTTTGAGGGGTTCACACATTCCAAGAACTGTTGGAAATTGTATCCTGATGTGACCAAGTTAAAGTTAAACAGACTGAAGTTAGGCTACAAAATGCAAATAGGGCTAGATAAGCAGAGGTGATCTAAGTATGAAAGTAGATAGGCTACAGAATGAGAGTACGCAATACATTGGAAAGGCAGAAGCAAGTGAAAGAAACTAGATCTGGAGGAAATGTTTACTTCAGAGTCCACCTGCTCATGGAGGCATTAATTTGTTGTCCGTGGCTATTGATGCAGGTATGCTGGAATCCAGTAAAAGAGCCAAAACAAAATGAATGTGCAGTTCCAGCATTGTTAGTATCAGGTCTTTTCAATTCTATATCCTTGTCAGCTCACAAATCTATACATCCCTCTTGCCCATGAAGTTGTTTCCTAGCTAAGTCTTGGAGATTCTACCTCTTCAATATGTCTGAATCTATTTCTATGGTGATCAGAGTGATCTATCAAAAATACAAATTTGATTTAAGTATGTTCAATTCCTCGCCATTTCCTACAGGATTAATACTAATGTCTGATGTAGCATGTAAAACTATTTGTGACCTTGCTTATTTCTCCTTCCTTATCTCTCTCCACTCACCCTTTTCTAACCACAATGGTTTATTTAGATATTACTTGAAACATGGCATTCTATTATATTCCTTCACAACTTAGTTCCTCTGTCTATTGTCTGGAATGTTCTACTTTTATCTGTCCGGCAAATTCCTACTATTCCTCTAAGACTTTCTGTTTCCATGAATTTTGGGGGGCCTACCAAGGCAAAGATGAACAACTTTTCTTCACAGACTTCCCCTGTTTTGGCATTTATAGAAGTGAATTATAACAATTTGAAAATCAGTTTCTAGAGTACATGCACCATGTCTAATTAATTTCTGTCTCTACAGAGACTGGCACAATGCCTGACACAATGCCTGATACATAGTAGGGTCTCAAATTGTCTTTGAATAAAGAAGTAAATGCTTTGTTTAAAAGCTTGGGGAACTTGTCAACCAGTTCATGCTGTTGATAATCTCTTGGATCAAAGTCTTGATATCTGAAGTATGTGATATTGATTCATTAATTCAACAAGTACTTATTAAATACCTATCCTAAGCCAGACATGAGAATACAATCATGAAAAAAATAGATATGTTCTTTACTGCTCTCAGTGAGTTAAGAATTTATTGGGAGAAACTGTTACTGAATTTGTTTGAGTTATTAAATAAAATAGAATATATTCTGGGTTTGACCCATGATGTCAGTCTGAGATTTTTCCCAAACACAAAGTGTTCTGCAGTACAGAGTCAAGGCCTTTGCCTGTTGAACTATTTTGGCTTTATGCATGCTGCAAGTTTGTCTCTAGTTCTTCAGCACAGAAAATCATTTTGGTTGATAAGCACAACAAATTAAAAAACAAACACAAAACAGTTGAACTTCTTGTTTTTATTCAAGCCAAACTTTGTCTTCAGAATCTGTGGAGGGTTGGGATACATCAGTGACTTTATGGTTTACCAAGTGCTTTTGCATTTACGGTGGGATTTGGATTTGCATATAGAAAAACCAAAGGAATATAGGGGCAGCATTCAAGAATCAACAAAACAGGATTATCTCCTTAAACTGGAGGGACTACCTTTAGACAGTGAGACGTTATCAATATATACCTGCAAATAAATGTCCTAGTCTCCCTGCTGAAAGCCATTAAGAAACAAACTGCTACCTCAGGCAGTGTGACTGGAGGAATGAAAGAAGCTGCCAGATCCTGGCATTTTGAAAATGGAAAAGGAAAACAAAACCAAAAAACATCATAGCTCTTGTAAAAATCAGATGTGAGAAAGTTCAAACAAACCTAAGGGCTGGATTCTGTTTCCTTTCTGTTGGGTTAGCTATAAACAAGGACAGACATGAAGATGACCAAATGATGTATAATGAGTTAGTTGTGCCCATTGAAAGGCACAACAGTATTACAGGGTATTGGCATTCTGTTTTAAATGTTGCTTAAGAGAGGGGTTTATCTTTCTTGAATTTGGATATGTTGTTTTCCCTTCAGCCCCTCAGCTGGAGGTGGTAACTGGGAACTGCTGCAGAACTGAGAAGCAACTTTCTTTTAGGTGGCATGCTGCGTTGGCAGAGACATGCTACCACAGGGTTAAATTTTAAAACCCTCATTTTGCCATATAAAAAGCACACGGCAAAATAAAGTTGCAATTTCAGCTTGAATCCAAAGTAATTAACAATCTCCTAAAATGAAGCTAAAGTTTTTTTGCTTATTTAGGAGCTTTAAAAAAAACTCAAGTTTTATGAAGTTATAGTATTATGTAACCATTAGTCTACTAATATTTTTCCCTTTCTGAGGGTCTCAGAAAAAAAATGTGCTTTCCTGATCATCTTTTTAAAATAAAAGTCATACACAAGCTGAAGCTTTCAAGGTGTCTTCTGAGATTTTTGTGAAGGAAGGAAGATGGGGAGGGAATAAATTTAGAGCTTAC
This sequence comes from Pteronotus mesoamericanus, assembly GCF_021234165.1. NCBI lineage: Eukaryota > Metazoa > Chordata > Mammalia > Chiroptera > Mormoopidae > Pteronotus > Pteronotus mesoamericanus. Next base: position 22,305,534 of record NW_026555245.1, on the reverse strand, counting down.
TTTATGTCTCTTCCCAATTTTAAGCAGAAATCTACTCTGCCTTCTGATGAGACTTGTTTACTAAAAAAAGAGTTTGGCTTTAGACCCCTCTAGAGCTACTGTTTTGTCCATTTACATGCAACCCCAGGAAGGCTAGTCATGTTTCAACATAAACTTTATGCATTTCATCTATGAACTTTAGTGTAAAATAGTTGGGTACAAAACATTGAACTTTTTTTTTAAAATCTCAACAGCAGCAGGTATCTGTGTAAAAATGAGCATTACTTTTCTCAAAACTAGACTCTGTCCATTTCCTGAATTATCTTTACCACTGTGGTTAGGTTGCTTATTTTCGATTGGCAGAGTTCAAACTGGAATGGGGGAAGGGAGCTCTTGCGCTGGTTAAGTAGGTGACCAGGCAGAGTTTCTAAGGGGCTCAGTCCTGCTCCAGAAAAGAAAGAGGGTCATCCCCAGTTACCGTTACCAGATCATCTACACTCCCTGGAACTGGACCATCGCCGTTCCCTGAAACCAAGGGCGGATCTTCCCCACACCCCGCTGAAGAAGGAGGGCAGTCACTGTCAAGGTCTCTGCCACCTGCAACTCTGGACTTGATTGTCTCCACCAGACCTTCAAAGGATCTGAAGGTGGCCGACTTCTTCATGTCTCCAAGCCTCCTGCAGATGGCAGAGCCCATGGTAGACAGGGCAGCTGAGGTCTTCTGTTTCATATAGGCGTTGGAGACCTGAACTTCGTGCCAGCTCTTGGACAGATTCTGCTTCAGCCCCACCAAGGCCGTGAGGCCCAGCTTCCTCTTGAGCTCCACACAGCGTCTTTCTTTGGCGGCCAGCGTATGGCGTAGGGTTACTATTTCAGCTTCCAATCTGGTGAGCTCAGATTTGAGCTCTTTCTTTTCGGCCTCTGTGAGATCCTCTGGTTCGGTGGTCAGGTGTGGTTCGTACGCGCACTCAGAGGTCCCTGTCATGGCGCCTGTCATGGACTGAGGAAGAAGATTTTCGTTAACAGAGTCCAAGTCCAATTCTTGGTAGAGAGAGTCGAACTCGTGGCTAGTGAAGAAATAGTCTTGGCTGGGAGAGTCAAAATTTAGGGCTACGGCACCAGACTCTTGGCCAGTAAGGTGGGATGCTAGGCCCAGGGGATCCATAACTTGGTGGGTGGAATCAACGCCACTGTCTGCGGTTTGAGGATCTGGAGAGCGGAGTGGATGGCTCGGCCTGTGAAGTCCACTTCCGGGTGAAGGCCGAGGGGGAGGAGAAGGGTCGTGGAGGTGGGACTTCCGGCTGCCAGAAGCTGCTGTAGAACCCAGGCCCTGCCCTGGTGCCTCTCACGCTCATAGTGGTGTTCAGCGTAGCAGCGTGCCTGTGAGGTAGGCAGTGAGGAGACTAGTATTAGAGAGGAGAGATATTGAATATTTTTCCCTCCGGTTACACTAAGTAACAGGTTTAGCCTTTTAACCAAGTTTGATTCCCCTTACGGACCTCTGTGTACAACACCAGCCATTTTCAAACCATAGAAAATCACTTGAATTCTTTGTACTGGAAACAATTTATAAAAAGTCCTAAAGCATAAAAGAAGTAAAAAAAGTGCCCCCAAATGGGGCAGGGAGTCTAGAATTCCTGGCTTCATACCCTACCCATTTTCCATTCCCAGATTCTCAAAGTGACCCCAAGAAACTCCTAGCACCACTCATAAAGTATGTTTGAAGTCTCCTCAGAACTCTTGAGTCCAATAGTCACTTACATGCTCCCATGGCATGAAATATCAACAGTGCCCGAGGCTTGGGCTAGTAGAGCTCAAAGTGAGTCTGACCAGTCACAATTGTCTGTTATTTTGGTGGGGGAGAAGAAATAAATCTATAACAGTTCTGTCAAATTTAAGCTTAAAAAATAAGCAAAGACTATTGTACAGTGAGAATTTTGCAGAGAAGGAATGAGGTGTAAGTGAGTGGACAGTGCATGGGTTATTAATATTGCAGTTGCATCTTTGTTTTCCAAGCATTCACTCACATTTCTCAAAGCAAGTCTGCCCACATACATAGTTATCATTAGTGAGAGGTGGTCTGCATAGTAAAGAAGAGGTAGTTGAGTAGGGTCTGTCAGGATATCAACCTACCATATCCCCCTATTTCTACTAAGAACTTCTAATTTATACAGTGGAAAAATCAGGACTTCAATTCAAGTGAGAGCAGGTGGTCAGGTGTCCCCTAGCTCATTGCCTGGTTGCCAATTCAAGGAATGGCCTTGAGCAAGTCTTAGATTCTAGTGATGTTGCTGGATATTCTGGTAGTTTTTAAAAGCATGATCTTGTGAAACATGATATGATCCTCAGCAAATTTCAGCAATTTGCCATAGTCATGCCTATGGAAGTATACTAAAGCATATAGCTGGGCACTCAAACCAACTTCAGCCCTCCTTTGGGTTTATATTTAATAACTCTTTTACATAACTCAGTGGTGTTTATTGTCTTGCTCTGATTGTCCCTTCCTAGATTAAAAAATGAGGATTGTTCTCAGAACAATGAAAACATTGGAATTGGAAACATGAAGGTGTATTTGGTTATGTGCATAGATACCAGGAAAGGGCAGCAGAGACTGCCTAACCGCTGTTCCAGAGAGTAGACCTTTCTCCCATTGCCTGTAGAAACACTAGTGGTTTCAGGAGTGCTCTGACTCTGAAGCAGAACTCCTCCATCATGAAGATGAATGGTCAAGAATGCCCTGAATTAAGCTAAATTACATGGAACATACATTGCACATTCAAAGCTGAGATTCCAAATCACCAGATTTGAACTTGCACTTGATTATCCTTCTCTGGATTATGTTAGCCACCAACCTCACTGCCCAGTTTCTTGTTTCTATGCTCCCTCATCCTTCAATTCAAAGTATGAAATTCTTTGTTAAACTTTGATTCGGTTAGGTAATGATTTCCCTTGTAGCAAAATTGATCTTACCTCTCCCAGCAACTTTGTTTCCAGATGCAAAATCAAAACATGGCTTCTGGAAAGAGACTTCTTACCTAGCAATATTCTGACCTCCTTACTAGACCTGGACAAATAAGTAACACAATAGAACAATCCATTTTATTAGGCTTATGTGCAACCACATACAAAAGAACAGTTACATTTTGAAAACAGATGTATCAAATGAAATTTCATTTAATTTATAGTGATTTTAACCAATTGTTTGAATAAACTATCCTTTTAGTTTATTAAATAGTCAATTATCAAACCATTGCCCCACGGTTTTAGGATTTCACATCTCTAGATTAGGCAAGAAATAATCCATATTACATAGAAAGGCTCACAAAAGGGTCATCTGAAACTGAAAGCTTTTTGATGCTATTTTGGCACTAAAAACAGCCAAAAGAATTGATTCTGTAACCTACAATGAAAAAGCTTGAGAATTGTTTTTAATTCTACAATGGTTTGTTATGCTTTGTTTCCAAGGAAGACATTATTGACCCATTTTTAGTAAAAAATGAATTTTGAATTATTTCTCTAGTAAGGTTGATGGGTTCATACCAATCCTTTCTAAACATAAAGGTAAATGTTAGAACAAAATTGGGATTTTTTTCTTAATTTTTGGAAGCCTATAAATTATTGAAACTTAAATTTTAAAAACAAAGCCGTACCCTTCACTAGATCTGGGTTGTTTGGGCAAGAAAGAAATGAGATTGTAGTAATTGATACTTTGAATCTAGAAATCATTAGGGATTTGTACTATTTAACTTCTTTCATTATAAAAGATCAATATGGAACTTCCTAATTACATTGATTTATAAAATAATTCACATCGGTAGTTCCAGTTGTTTCTAAAGAACTGATGGCCTTGGTCAGCCAGCTTTGTCAGCTAGAGCAGTGTCCTGATATGCCAAGGTTGTGGGTTTGATCCTTGGTGAGGACACATACAAGAAGAAACCAATAAATGCATAAATAAGGGAACCACAAATTGATGTCTGTCTGTCTGTCTCTCTCTCTCAAAGAAAAGAAAAAAAAAAGAACTGGCAATTTACTCTGAAGTCTGGTCATTTGCACTGCTAGGTTGTGTTCTCTAAGGCTTTCTTTCTATCACTACAGAACTACTGCCATGAACATTTTTTTCATTTTAGTTGACTACCAGGAAAAATGTCTAAATATTTAATTGAGTCTGAAAATAGTCATTTGGTTGAAATCCTAATCCAATCAGAATGTTTCAAGAATAGGAGGAGATAACTGGTAGTTGAGATTTTCTTGTGGAAAGCCAGAATATTATATTTGATTTCACTTTGCAAGTTATTTTCACTATAATCTTACATTACAGCCCAACTCCATCAATAATACATGCAGTGAGTTACCCTCCCCATAGATATTCTTCAGCATGAACTGGAATATTTGCAGCAGTTTACAGCTGTAAGTGTTACTGCTAGCAATCGTCGTATTTCAGGAGTTGAGTTGATCTTCATTTAGGACCTGGATGACACTTCCTTGCAGTATTCCTCCTGCATGGACTAATTAGCATTTCTTTAAAAAAAAAAACAATTAGGTATAATATAGAATAGGATTTTTCTCTCTAAAACCCAAACATCTTATCAGAATATTAAATTGGAACTTATTACTGTTATTTTCTCTGGTGGTATATGTAATTGTGGCAGAAGTCCCAGGGAAATCAATTTAAAATCAAAATCTAGTTGAATCTGAAGAACTAGCATTCTCCTCCTCTCAATGTCCATTTTCATGAGTTGAGGTGTATAGGATGAAAGGACATATAAGGCAGAATTTTGTGTGTATGGATCCTTAGAGGTAGAAGAGGAGGAATGACAGGGAGATGAAGGGATGGAGAGGAAGGAAAGGACAATAATCAAAAGATGTAGTAACTTCCCTAGATTAAAACTGAAGATTCTTTTTGTTGGAAACATGAAGGCTGTATATATAAAAGTCTGCAAAGGGTTGCAAGGACTCCTTAAACATTGTGTTTTGTTCTAGAGAATGGGCTTTTCCTTTGATGCTTGCAGAAACATTAGTGACTCCAGAAATTCTCCCAGGCTGAACCAGAAGCTGCCCTCTTAATATTTCAGTATGAAGGGCAAGGAAGCAACATGAATGATTGGATTGGCCAAAAAGTCCACACTTATTTTCCGTAAAATAAAAGACACATTTTTCATTTTCACCAATAACTTTATTGATTTGGATATTTTTGAGTATGTCAGCTCTCTCCTGCATGGTATAATGTTGATAGTTCTCAGTTAATGCCTCAGTTGGATTGCTATCAACTTCAACTGGTCTACCCAACCATGGTGTATCATCCAATGAGAAATCTCCAGCACAAAACTGTGCAAACCACTTTTGATACAGTCAGTCTCAGCACCTTTTCCATACATTTTATAATTTTTTTCACTTCAGTTGTATTTTTACCTTTCTTGAAATAATAAAGCATAACAGGCCAAAAATGTTTCTTCTTTTCTTCCATCTTCAATATTAAAATGGCAACACAAAAATTCACCAATTTTGATAAGTTTTTATTTTATTTTATTTTTTAAAGACTCTATTTATTTATTTTTAGTGAGGGGGAAGTGAGGGAGAAAGAGAATGAGAGAAACATTCATCAGTTGCCTCCTCATGCACCTCAAACAGGGACCTGGCCAATGACCCAGGTACGTGCACTGACTGACCAGGAGTTGAACCTGCGACCTTCCAGTTTGTAGACCAGTGCTCAATCCACTGAACCACACCAGCCAGGATGAATCCTTTTTTAAAATTTTTTACTTTTAAATCATGTTTATTCTATTACAGTTGTCTCAGTTTTTCCCTCTTTGCCTTCCTCCAACCATCCCCACCGCTGATCCCCTCCACAGTCAATTCCCAAACTGTTGTCCATGTCCATGTTTAGTCCCTTCTCCTTCTTTCCACCGTTGTCCTCCTTCCCCATCCCCTCTGGTCACTTTCAGTCTGTTCCATGTTTCCATGCCTGTGGTTTATTTTGTTTGTTAGTTTATTTTGTTGAATAGATTCCACTTACAGGTGAGATCATATGGTATTTGTCTTTCACTGACTGGCTTATTTCATTTAGTATAACATTCTCCAGTTCCATCCACATTGTGGCAAAAGGCAGGAGTTCTTTCTTTCTTTCTTTCTTTCTTTCTTTCTTTCTTTCTTTCTTTCTTTCTTTCTTTTTTTAAAAATACAGATTGATTTTATTTATTTTTTAAATGTCAAAAACCATTATAAAATATTAAAAAATTTAAATCTATTATAAAGTCTCAGCAATTAAAACAACATGTCACCAGCACAGAAATAATCAAGTAGATCAATGAAATAAAATGAGCATTCTAGAAACAAATGTATTTATCTAACAATGTAATATATGATTAAATTGATATTTCAAATGAATGGGGAAAATATAGCTTATTCAACAACTAAGGTGCATAGACCACTATTACTTGAAATAAAACAAATATAGAGCCCTATTTCACACAATATACAAAAAATATTCAGGTGAGTTAAAAATCAATATGTAGAATCTAATGAGTTTTAGGAGAAAATACAAACTAATATTTTTCTTACCCTGAAGTAAAATATTCAAACCCAGAAGTTATAAGTAAAATATTGACAATATGATGATATTAAACTTTTAAGACTATATAATAATATACATATAAAAAGTGAAAGGACAAGTAATAGAATAGAAAGTATTTGCAACACATCTAAAGAAGGGTTAATAGTTTTTTTTAGGGAAAAATTCTACAAACATTTAATCAAAAACTGGATAAAAATACCAAAAAGTTATTAAAAGCTTTTTAAAAATAATAGAAATGGGCAAGAAATATACAAAAACATGTTTAGCTTCAACAAATAATAAAGTAACACTTAAAATAACACATCATTGTTATTTTAATCTGTCACAATCAGATTAATAAGTGTTAAAAATATTGGTAATAGCAAGTATTGGTGACTGTGAAAGGAACTGCATATTCATAGAATCTTTTTCTTCATCTTCTTAAAGCAGTTCCTTTAGCATATTTTGCAATGGTGGTTTGGTGGAGGTGTATTCTTTTAGCCCTCTTTTGTCTGGGAAACTCCTTATTTCACCTTCCATTTTAATTGAGAGTCTTGCTGGGTAGAGCAGTCTTGGTTGCAGGCATTTACTTTTCATTCCTTGGAATATTTCTTACTATTCTCTTCTGACTTGTAGTGTGTCTCTGTGGAGAAGTCAGCTGCTAGCTGTACCAGGGCTCCCTTATATGTTACTACCTCTTTCTCCATTGCTTCCTTGAGGATTCTTTGTTTGTCTTTGGTATTTGCTGTTTTAATGATGTAGTGTCTTGATGTGTCTCACTGGGTTCCTCTTGAATGGGACTCTCTGTGCTTCCTGGACTTGTGTGACTTTTTCTCTCCTCCAATTAGGGAAGTTTTCCATCATTACTTTTTAAAACAAGTTCTCTATATTTTGCTGCTCCTCCTCTTCTCCCGGTATCCCTGTTATATGGATATTATTACATTTCAGGTTGTCCTGCATTTCCCTGAACGCCTTTTCATTCTTTTTGAGTCTTTTTTTTCATGTTCTTGCTCTTTCTGGGAGCTTTTTTCCTACCTTATCCTCCACTGATTCAATCCTCAGCTTACTATAGCCTGCTTTTGATTCCTTCTACTGTATTCTTCAACTCAGAAATTGTAGTCTTTATTTTCTCTTGTCTCTTGTTGATAGTTTCTATGTCCTTTTTCATGTTGATATAGTTTGCAGTAAGTTCCTCATAGTTTCCCTGTAGATTCTTGTAATTCTCTCTGAGCTCACTGAGCTCATTGACCTTCCTTAGAACTGTTTTTTCTTTCTGGATCTGCCTCTGATGTTAGCTGTTGACCCTACCTGGCCTTAGGCAGTCTGTTCGAGACTCCCAGGAATCTACTGTCTGTGGCTGTCTCCTTCAGTTGTTAATCTAGTCTCTCTGCACTCAGCAGGTGACTTAGACACCACACGGCAGGCCAGAGTCCCTCCTGTGGGTCCTCTCATGCTATTGCCATTTAGAGGAGTGGTCTGCCTGAGCCAGATGGCTGCTGCCTAATGAGGGAGGAGTCAGCACTGGGTTCCCCACCGGCCCCTCTCTCAGTTCTCTCCCCAAAGCCTTCTTCCCTAGTCTCTCCTCAGGCATCTCTAGCCCACTCTGCCCCCGCCTTTGCCAGAGACCAAAGTAAGTGGCTGCAAATAAAAATTTATGCATTGATCCTTTAAACAGCTCTTTGTGTCTCCAGCTGCCTGTCTCTGGTAGAAAACAACCCTGCCGCTTTTCACAGCTGGCTTTTATCTGTGTACTTTTTGGGCTCTGGTGCTGTAGTCTGGAGATCCCCACTTATGGATTAGACCCTGCTCTTCTCAGGGAATCCAACTGGCCATTTCAATATCCCTGTTGTGCTGCTGCCCGTGGGTGCCCCACCGCCTTCCTGAGTCTCTGCCTGACTCCTTACCAGTTAGGTTGTGCTAAAGCTGATTCTTCTGCCTGTCTGAGGTTATAAGACTCCTCTCTCGTTATTGTTCAGTTGTTTGTTTCAGGTGATTTCTCCACAATTTAGTTGTAATTCCAGATTTGTCCTGAGAGGAGGTCAGTGTGACTTCCACTCATACCTCCACCATCTTGATTCTCTGAATTTTTTTTTTTATATTAAGGATTAATTGGATTTCAGTCATCAAAAGTTGTTGATATTATTGACATAGTTCTCTTGTTAATATCTTTTTTGCATTTTTAAAAATTTTTTTAATTTGGCATTTATTTTATTTTTTAAAATTTTTTAAAATTTATTTATTTATTTTTCCAAATACGTTTTTCTCTACCTTCCCTCCGCCACTTTCCCCTGCCCCCTCCCTTCTCTCCCTCCCTCAGTCCTTCCCCACTTTGGCTTTGTCCATGAGTCCTTGCTATATGTGTGATACATATCTGTGATATATATATATGCAAATCTGTTTTTTTAATGCATGCTGATATGACAGTTGTCACAATACAATCTAACCAAATTTTTTCAAATGGTAATAAAGACTACTAAGGGCTACTAGAACTATCTTATGGAAAAAAAATAAGCAAACTTTTTGGCCAACCCAATACATATTAAAGCCCATTGCCCTTTATTTAGGACAATATGAGCAGACTTTAGGGGAAATTTCACAGTGGAAGGTGTTCTTGCTCCTTTTTTTTTTTCATTTACATGAAGAAAGTGAGGGGAACAGTTTCTCCCTTCCCAGAAGTTTTGACCCTTGTTTTCTTTTTACATTTTGGAGGATACCATGTTGGGACAAAGCTGGTACATGAACCAAAAAAGATCTGGTCAGTTATTTGCTGATGGATGCAGGTTGCCTGTGCTCTGCCAAGGAACCTAGGGTTTGTTTCTCTAGTCAGGATCTAGAAATGCAGAGGATGCCTTAAAAGGGAACAGGGAATTGCAAAAAGACAAGATTGACACTTAGTTCTCTCTATCGTGCTCCTCTCCAGCACACCCCCTGAATTACATGCAATTCCAACAAAGATGTAGACTGCAGCTAAAATGTCTACAGGGGACCAGGATTACTTGACCCTTAACTAAGCAGAAAATTTTAGCAGGAAAATTTATCAGGAGAATGTTTAGATTTTGAGTACTAAGGAGGTACGCCTTCCATCAAGTGACTGGGCACAAAGCGGACATCTACAGAAAGTATAGAGCAGAAGCACAGGAAAGAAACTGGGGACACTTGTAAGAGTAGGTGTTGAGGTTCTAAAGCTTGATACCAAGGGTTTAGAACCAGCAAAATGTGGCGGCCAGAGTAGTTTGACTCACTTGTATCCACAGGCTACAGAGGTCTGGGGGAAACCAGGCAATTAATAGAAAATTCACAGTTTTTCAAAGGTTATGACCACTGTGGTAGATTTGCTATAACACAAAAACCTTGGGGTCTGGTATCTACTCCTTGGCTGCATCACTATTCTTGCATAAAAACTGTCACACCTGCTATGGCAACAGCATAATTACTTTATTTCTTCAATTCTGAGACACAATCAATTGTAAGACATCTTTTTAATGAAAGGTTTCTAGGAGGAAGACCTATAGGTCTTTGATTTTAAGATGCAATCCTAATTTTAGAAACATTAAAATTCCACAAAATATGCATTTTAGAATTGAAGAAATACAACAGTAATGCAGCAAGCTATAAACAGTAATGATATTGCTTGATTCTTCTATTGGAATTTGGAATGAACCTTCATTTACACTGTTTCCTCTTCCCTTTCTGAATGAAAGGACAGAAGGAAATTAGCATTTATTAAATATCTGCTATAATAATAAAATAATGGAGATTTCTAATGTTTACTGACTGCTTATTATGTACTAGGAAGTGTCCTAAGTGCTTTAACATGTTATTTTATTTAATCCTCATAATATTCCTGAAAAGTAGTTATTAGAAATATATTTACTCTCTGTGAGACTCAGTTCCCCCATTTTTGAAGATCAGGAAATCAAATGAATAGAGAATAACTTGTCTGAAGTCACATAGTTATTAAGTAGCCAACTTGGGATATTAATCTATAAATTTAGGGCTGCTTAGGTTTTTTAAAAAACTCATTTTTAGATTTTTCTTAAAAATTCTGAGATATATCACATGCACAAAAGCATGTATAACTTTAAAAATTATAAATAACTATGTATTTACCACTCAACTTAGAAATAGTATGTTTCCAATGTTTGTGAAACTCACTGCATGTCCTTCTCATTCTTTCTGTCCCTCCAGTTAAATTTGACTCCAAATTTTGGGGACATCATTCCTTTTTTCCTTTGTAAGTTTTAAGCACTTATGTATGTATATATAAATAATGTATTATTTAGTAACGCCTACTTTGAACTTATTTACATATTTATTTTAATTTAGGCATAATTGACATATAACATTAATTTCAGATTAACAACAATGATTTGGTATTTGTATATATTGTGAAATATATACTATATATGTGTGTGTGTGTGTGTGTATATATATATATATATATATATATAACTAGACTTATTAACTCTAATAAGTCTACCTAATATTTCTCACCATTTTTGAATTTTATATCAGTGGATCAGACCTTATGTTATCTTCTGTGACTTGCCTATTGTTTTTAAGATACATTCATTTTGATGGTGCTGAAATAGTTTATTCATTTTCACTGCTGTATCATAGTCCATGGTATGTATATACCACAACATATTTATATATTTTGTTTATGAAAGTTGTTTACTGAGATACTGAGTGATTTGAAGGTCAGTTTCTCTGGTATACCACCCCCAGATTTCAAGCCTGTCTGAAGTCTATTCCTACACATACACTTAATGTTTTCTAGCACACGACTTAATATTTATTCATAATAGACTTTTTATTCCTGGAATATATCCTGAAACATATTTGTGGACTTATTGCGTCAGCTTTATTTCTTCTACTTCACATAATACCCTCCAGACATATCAAATTATTGCAGTTTTAAAAACTTCAAGTTTTTCACACTATCTTATCCTTAGGCCTTTGCCCCTATTGCTCTTTCTGCCTTGCATGCTTATTTCTTGGCAAACTCTTGTCTACTTGTCAGCAGTTGTCTGGTTACATAAGCCTTCCTACACTAAATTCTAGTTTGGGGCTTTTCCTTGAGGGAGCTTCCTTTTTTCGTTTCAGTGTTTAGTCAGAGTTGGTTTTCCAAAGTCTAATGTATCACTGAATATAACCCCATGTTGCATTTGGTGCCTGGAAAGACTGTATAAAATGTCAGGCTTGTATAGTAGTAACTGCAGTGAATAGGAAACATGGAAATACCACTTAGAATTGTCATTACCCAACTTTTAAAATGACCTTAGTGTGGGGGTGGGGCATAAATCACATCCTTATTGGTAAAAAAAGAGATGGATAAATATATGTTATTTTCGCCCTGGCTGGTGCGTCTCAGTGGACTGAATGCCAGCCTGTGAACCAGAATGTCGCTGGTTCAATTCCCAGTCTAGGGCACATGCCTGGTTTGAGGGCCAGGTTCCCCAGTAGGGGGTACTCAAGAAGCAACCACACATTGATATTTCTCTCCCTCTCTTTCTCCCTCCCTTCACGTCTCTAAAAATAAATAAATAAAATCTTAAAAAAAAATACATATTATTTTCATTTGCCATCTTTTGTCTAGATTCCAGAAAACTTTCTCCAAGAACAGAAAAATAAAATCCATCCTCTTTTCCTGGACTAAGTTCTCTGGTATGGGAAAGAAAACATCTCATTTTGTTTCATCTTTGTGTTTTTCTGAAACTGGCTATTTATCTGTTCAACATCACACCAAAAAAAAAAAACAAAAAAACACCTCAAGGGATGGGTGGCAATTGGAAATAAAAATCAAATTACTTTGTTACATACTTCAAAAAAATAAATTTTTGATTTTTTTAAAAAAGTAAACATTTTTTATTTTATTTTTTATTAATTTTTTAAAACATTTTTTAAATTTTTCAATTACAGTTGACAGGCAATACTGTAGTAGTTTCAGGTGTATATCCCAGTGTTAGACATATATAACTTACTAAGTGATCATCCTGATAAATCTTGTAGTTATCTGATACCATATATAGTTATCAGAATATTATTGACTATATTACCTCTACTGTACTCTACATCCCCATGACTATTCTGTAACAACCAATTCATACTTCTTAATCCTTTCACCTTTTTCATCCATCCCCTTGACCACTCTTCCATCTGGCAACTGTCAAAATATTCCCTGTATGCACAAGTCAGTTTCTGTTCTACTTGTTTGTTTATTTAGTTTTATTTTTAGATTCAGTTGTTGATAGATATATGTTTATTGTCATTTTATTGTTCATATTTTTGCTCTTTTTCCCCCCTTCTTGTTCTTAAAGAAGGCCCTTTAACATTTCATGGAATACTGGTTTGGAGGCAATGAATCCCTTTAGATTCTTGTTGTCTGAGAAGCTCTTTGTATGTCTTTCTATTCTAAATGATAGCTTTGCTGGATAGAATAATCTTGGCTGTAGGTCCTTGCTCTTCATCACTTTGACTATTTTGTGCCACTCCCTTCTGGCCTGCAAAGTTTATGTTGTGAAATCAGTTAACAGTCTTATGGGAGCTCCCTTTTAGGTAACTAACTGTTTTTCTCTTGTTGCTTTTAAAATTCTCTCTTTGTCTTTTTAATTATGATTAAGAGAGAAATGCCAACCTTTGGCATTTTAATTATGATGTGTCTTGGTGCAGGCCTCTGGGTTCATCTTGTTTGGGACTCTCTGTGCTTCCTAGACTTGTATGTCTATTTCCTTCTCTAGGTTAAGGACATTTTCTGTCATTACTTTTCCAAATAGGTTTTCAATTTTTTGCTCTCTCTTCTCCTTTTGGAACCTCCATGATGATTGCTGGTATGCCTGAAGTTGTCTCAGAGGTTCCTTACACTATCTTCATTTTTTGGATTTTTCTTCTTCTTTTTGCTTCCTTATATTCCAAATCACTAAGTTGTTTCTTGGCTTCATCTACTCTACAGTTGATTCCTTGTAAATTATTTTTTCATTTTAGTTAGTGCATCCTTTATTTCTGACTGGTTCTTTTTTATGGTTTCTATGTCCTTTGTCATGCTGTTGAAGTTCTAAGTTACTTGAAATTCTTACTAAGTTCCTTGAACATCCTTATAACCATTTCCTTGAACTTTGTGTCTGGTAGTTCACTTGCTTCCATTTCATTTAGTTATTTTTCTGGATATTTATCCTGTTCTTTCACTTGGGACCTGTTTTCTTGTCTCTGCATTTTAGCTGCTTCCCTATGTATGTTTCTATGCAATAGGCAGAGCTGCTACATCTCCTGGACTTGGCAGATTGGCCTTGAACAGTAGGTGTCCTATGGGGCCTAGTGGCATAGCCTCCCCAGTCATGCAAGCTAGATGCTCCAGGTATGCCTCTGTGTTGATTGTGTGCTCTGTCTTGTATTAGTTGATCCCTTATTGCTGTTGGTGTCACTGGGAGGGACTGACCCTCAGGCTGATCAGTGGCAAGGACCAGCTGTGACTGTAGCAGAGGAGCTGCTGTGCACAGCTTATCCTTCAGAGCAGGGCTTGTTTCAATGGGGCTTTGGTGCTCTCACAGTCTGACCCTTAAGCATGTCACTCATGAGGTGGTTGGGTTGTAATCTGGCATAGTCTGAAGCTGTCCACTGGGTATACTGGCTCCAGGGCCTCCTGGGAGGTGCAAAGTCAGCTACCATGTATGCCCTGCCTGGGGCCAGCTGGCACAAGCTACAGAGTGATCTGCAGATGGCTACTACTTATGCTGGGCTTGGAGGTGCCCAGGAGAGGCCAAACTGTGAACCAAGGCTGTTTGCTGCTAGTACAAGGCCTGGGGCCACGTAGCAAGAGGGAGCATGCTGAATCCAGATGCTGTTTGCTTGAGAGATTTTAGGAAAATCTGAAACATGAGGAAAAAGACGCCATTTGTATGGAAAAGACATTGGAAATGACTTGGGTGGGTCCACCAATTGGTTGAGGCCAAATCTCAGGGAATCACCAGGGTGGGTCAAACAGTGTGAGCCTGGTAGATGGTACCTGCCTGCTGGCTCTTTTGGGTGGAGGAGTCTCAGAAAAGCAATGATGGGCTCTGCCATCACTTTTTACTGTCAGAAAGCTGCCGCCCACCCCCAGCTCTTGCCTGATGCCAGACAATTCTGTTCTTCACCATATGTTCCTGGTTCCTTCCAGGCTGCCCCAGTTCTGGAGCTCAGAAGAAGTGAGTCTGAGTAAATCTGTGCACAAGCTCTTTAAGAGGAACTGCCTAAGACTCCAGAAGGCTTTGTTTCACTCAGCCACAACCCCTGCCAGATTTTCAACCAGAAGTTATGTGAATTTCTCTTCCTGCCTCTGGAACCCTGGGCTGGGAGGCGTGGTGTCGGGCTGGGACCCCTAGCTCCTCAGAGGTCCTCTGCAGCTGAGATACCCCTCCTAATTTTTATCTGCCACACATGGGTGTGGGACCAGCCTGTTTGTGCCTCTGCCACTTCTACCAGTGTGGATATGGCTTCTTTAAATCCCTAGTTGTAGGACTTCCATACAGCTAGATTTCAGGCAGTTCTGAATGATGGAATCTCTAGTTTGGTTGTAATTTTGATGTGGTTGTGGGAGTATCACATTTACCTATGCCACCATCATGACTGGAGTTCTAAACTTTTGATTTTTCAGTTTTTAAGATTTACATAAAAGTTGCAAAGATAGTACAGAGAGTTCCTATATCCTCTCACCCAGTTTCTGCTCTTATTAACATTTTACATTGTCATGCTACATTTGTCACATCTAAGGAACTGACATTGGTATATTCTGTCAAAACAAGAGGGAAGGAGGAGGGGGGCGGGAAAAAGGAAGGGAAGGAGAAAGTCAAGGAACATATAGCAGGGACTCATGGACAAAACCAAAGGGGAAGAACTGAGGGAGGGAAGGAGGGAGGGGGCAAGGGAAAGTGGTGGGGGGTAGGCAGAGACAAATGTATTTGAAAAAATAAATAAAAAAATAAAAAAAATTCCATAATTTTGATTCCCCATTTTTTTCCCCTAATGTCTTTTTGTATTTCAGCCTCCCGTCCATAATATCACATTACATCAGCCCTAGTGTCTTAGCTTGCTCTGGTCTGTGACAGTTTTATGGACTTACCTTGTTTTTGATTACCTGGACAGTTTTGGGCAGTGTTTGTCAAGTATTTTGTAGAATGTCTATGAATTTAAGGTTGTCTGCTGTTTTCATCTTTAGACAGGGGTTACAGCTTTAGGGGAGGGTGACCAATAGGAGAGTGCCATTCCTATCACATTATATCAAGGGTACATGCTATCAACATGACGCAGCACTGAGTTTACATACTTTTTAATATATCATTAGTTTAGTGGCTGGGTAGTGAGAGCATAGATGCTGGAGTTGGAAGACTGAATTTAGATCATAATTCTGTCATTTATTGTGTCACTTGGAAAAGTTACTTAATCTATCTCTTAGTTTCCTCATCTGTAAAGTGAGGATAATACTAGTACCTGCCTCATTAAATTAGTAAATAACATGAAAAGCACTTAGAACAGTGTCTGGCACAGAAGAAGTAAGATGTAAGTTTTGACTATTATTATTATTATTGGCTCATGCAAGATCTATGTCTTTCTATTATGTATGTCTTCCTGTTGCTCTTTTTCTCAGAAAATTAAACTATGGGTGTTAGTGACAAAGAGGAAATTACAAACATCTCTGTCATATTGTGTCTTAGAGTTTTGAATTATCCCTGAAATATTTTCCTTAAAATTTGCATTGTCTGCCAATGAGAATCTTTTGCAGGAGACTCCTATGGTACTTTCATTATCATTTTGTTTGTATAATTCAGTTATTAAACTTATACTATATTCACTTACAATTTCAAAATTCTCATCAAAGTACTGGTTCTCTTGCCCACTGGTATATTTCTGAGTCCCCAGGCCAGGAGCGCAATTTTGATTAATAACCTATAAAAATAGTTATTACTGTTTTCTTCTGTTTAGCCTAAGCAAAAAGAATCCCACGCTGTGTTTTAGTATTTATTAGTATTACAAATGAAGATTTAGTATTGTTCACTACATAGTAAATTGTAGATCTTAACACCTACAAAAAAGGAAGACAATTTTATTTACAAATCTGTATGTTTTCTTATTTTCCAGTTTTTGCAATTCTGTGATAATTTTGAATACTGATTCTAAATATTAAAACATATTCTTATTCTTTTGCAGTTGTGATTTCTAAAAATCTCATTGGAAACTTCACAAAATGTTTTATGCAAACCTAAATATGCATATTTTAAAATATTTTTGTCTAATGTATTTTTTTATGGAAACGATATCACCCTGGTTGTTCGTCTCTTTGCTTTTTGCTTTGTTTCTTGGTATTTTTGGTTGGTAGAATAGAGGCATTTACAAATGAGAATTTGTGTGTGTGTGCATGCATGCATCTGTGTGCAGATGGATGTCCATGCATGGGCATGCTTGTGTGTAGGATCAACAAAGAGAATCAAATTTCCCTTTAGCAGCAGAAGAAATTTTTACAGAACACATACTATGACCCACATAGTTTTTTAAGCATTTTATATATACTAACTCATTTGATTCTGGCTATAATTCTATGAGGTTGTTACTATTATTGTTTCCATTTTTACAAATGAGTAAACTGAGACAGAGACAGGTTAAATAAGTCCCCCAAATTCACAGAGCTAATAGTGGCAGGGCTGGAATTCAGACCTAGGTCTAGGTCTACTTGACTCCAAAGTCCATCTTCTTTACCATTGTATACTTCTTGGAACATCCCTATTATTATTTTTTCTTTTGAGATATGGCCTAAATAACTCTCACAATATCTTTGTGTATTATAGAAATATATCCCTCTGGACTTAATTTTAAAAATAGAGATATATGTAAAGTGGCCAAATCTTGCATGTATAACTCAAGGTACTTATATATGTATATACCCATGTAACCACACTACCCCCCCAACCCTGAGCAAGACAGAGTATTCTAACACTACAGATGACTATCTCATGCTCCTTTCCAATTATAACGATCCCCTTCAACCCCCCACCCCCTCCACACACACACTGGTAGTTGCTGATCTGACCTCTGTGAACATAAATTTTGCCTGTTTTTGAACAGTGTATAAATGGAATCATATTAATAAGCACCCTTCTTTGTGTGGCTTTTTAAAAAAAGATTTTATTTATTTATTTTTAGAGAGGGGAAGGGAGGGAGAAAGAGAGAAACATTCATATGTCGTTGCCTCTCGCATGCCCCCTACTGGGGACCTGGACCACAACACAGGCATGTGCCCTGGTTGGGAATCGAACCTGTGACCCTTGGATTCACAGGCTGGCACTCAATCCACTGAGCCACACAGGTTGAGGCAGCACCTTTTTTGTGTGGTTTTTATTAACTCAAAATTATGTCTGAGATTCATTTATGTTGTTATGTATTTGTTTTGTTATGTCTTTTTAAAAATTATTATTTTTTAATTTATTATTTTATTGTTCAAATACAGTTGTCCCCATTTTCCCACCACCACTTTCCCCTGCCCCACACACCCCCACCTCCCACCCTCAATACTTTCCCACTTTGGCTTTGTCCATGGGTCCTTTATACATGTTCCTTGCCTTGACCCTTCCCCTTCTGTTCCCCATTACCCCTCTCCTTCCTCCCCTATGGTTACTGTTGGTTTGTTTTTCCTGTCCATGTTGCTGGTTATGTTTTTCTTGCTTGTTTGTTTTGTTGATTAGGTTCCACTTATAGGTGAGATCATGTTATTTGTCTTTTATCACCTGGCCTATTTCACTTAGCATAATGCTCTCCAGTTCAACCCATGCTGTAATGAAGGGTCGGAGTTCTTTATTTCTGCTGCTTAGTATTCCATTGTGTAAATGTATCACGTTTTTTTGATCCACTCATTTCCTGATGGACACTTACATTGCTTCCAGCACTTGGCTATTGTAAATTGTGCTGTTATGAACATAGGGGTGCATAGGTTCTTTTGAATTGGTGTTTCAGGATTCTTAGGGTATAATCCCAGCAGTGGAATTGCCAGATCAAAAGGCAGTTCCATTTTTAGCTTTTTGAGGAAATTCCAAACTGTTTTCCACAGCAGCTGCACCGGTCTGCATTCCCACCAACAGTGTACTAGGGTTCCCTTTTCTCCACAACCTGGCCAGCACTTGTTGTGTGTTGATTTGTTTATGATGGCCATTCTCACAGGTGTGAAGTGGTATCTCATTGTGGTTTAATCTGCATTTCTCTGATGGCCAGTGGTGCTGAGCATCCTTTCATACATCTCTGGGCCCTCTCTATGTCCTCTTTGGGGAGGTGTCTGTTTAGGTCCTTTGCCCATTTTTAAATTGGATTGTTTGTCTTCCTGTTGTAGAATCGTGTGAGTTCTTTATTTATTTTGGAGATCAAACCCTTGTCCAAGGTACCATTGACAAATATATTTTTCCATACGGTTGGCTCCCTTTTCATTGTGCTAATGTTTTCTTTAGCCATGCAGAAGCTTCATATTTTGATGAGGTCCCACTTGTTTATTCTTTCCTTTATGTTCCTTGCTCTAGAGGACATATCAGTGAAAATATTGCTGCGTGGAATATCTGAGAGTTTCCTGCCTATGTTCTCCTCTAGGACTTTATGGTGTCACGACTTATATTTAAGTCTTTTATCCATCTTGAGTTTATTCTGGTGTATGGTGTAAGTTGGTGGTTGAGTTTCATTATTTTGCACATAGCTGTCCAGCTCTCCCAACACCATTTGTTGGAGAGGCTATTTTTACTCCATTTTATGCTCCTGCACCCTTTGTCAAATATTAATTGACCATAGAGATAAGGGTTTATTTCTGGGCTCTCTGTTCTGTTCCATTGATCTATGTTTCTGTTCTTATGCCAGTACCTGTTTTGGTTACAATGGCCTTGTAATATAGTTTATTGTCTGGTATTGTGATCCCTGCTACTTTGTTCTTTCTCAAAACTGTTGTAGCTATTTGGGGTCGTTTATGGTTCCATATAAATTTTTGAAATGTTTGTATTATATCTGTGAAATATGTCATTGGTATTTTAATAGGGATTGTGTTAAATCTACAAATTGCTTTGGGTAGTATCGACATTTCGATGATGTTAATTCTTCCAGTCCATGAACATGGTATATGCTTCCATTTATTTGTGTCTTCCTTAATTTCTTTCTTCAGTGTTCTGTAGTTTTCTAAGTACATGTCTTTTACCTCTTTGGTTAAGTTTATTCCTAGGTACTTTATTTTTCTTGTTGCTATAGCAAATGGGATTTTTCCCCCAATTTCTGATTCTGATATTTCATTGCTGGTGTATAAAAATGCCTTCGGTTTCTGAATATTGACTTTGTATCCCGCTGTTCTGCCAAATTCATTTATTAGGTTGAGTAGTTTTTTGGTGGAGTCTATGGGGTTTTCTATGTGCACTATCATGTCAACTGCAAACAATGGCAGTTTTACTTCTTCCTTTCCAACTTGGATGCCTTTTATTTCTTCTTCTTGTCTGATTACTGTGGCTAGAACTTCCAATACTATGTTGAAAAGAAGTGGTAAAAGAGGACATTCTTCTCTTGTTCCCAATCTTAGTGGGAAAGCTTTTAGTTTTTGCCCATTGAGTGTGAGGTTGGCTGTAGGTTTTTCATATATGACCTTTTTAATGTGATGTATGCACACTATACTCCCACTTTGCTGAGTGTTTTTGTCATAAATGGATGCTGTACCTTATGGAATGCTTTTTCTGCATCTATTAATATGATCATGTGATTTTTGTCTTTCCTTTTGTTTACGTGATATATTACATTTATTGATTTGTGAATATTGTACCATACTTGCATCCCTGGGATGAATCCCACTTAATCATGGTGTATGATTATGGTGGATGTGTTTGGCCAATATTTTGTTGAGGATTTTAGCATCTGTGTTCCTCAGCAATATTGGCCTCTAGTTTTCTTTCATTGTTGTGTCTTTATCTGTTTTGGGGATTAGGCTGAACTGGCCTCATATAAAGACTTTGGGGTCTTCCCTCTTCTTGGAGTTTTTTTGGAATAGTTTGAAAAGGATACGGGTTAGTTCTTCCTTTAATGCTTTGTAAAATTCTTCTATGAAACTCTGGTCCAGGGCTTTTGTGTGCCAGGAATATTTTTTATTACTGCTTCAATTTCACTAGCTATTATTGGTCTGTTCAGGCTTTCCGCCTCTTCTTGATTCAATTTTGGAAGGTTATATTTTTCTAGAAATTTGTCCATTTCACCCAGGTTTTCAGATTTCTTGGCATATAGTTTTTCATAGTAATTTCGTACAATCCTTTGTATTTCTGTGGTATCAGTTGTTATTTCTCCTCTTTCATTTCTGATATTAATTATTTCGGTTCTCTCTCTTTTTTTTTCTTGATGAGTCTGGTTAAAGGCTTGTTGGTTTTGTTCATCTTTTCAGAGAACCAGCTCCTGGATTAATTGATCCTTTGGATTGTTCTTTTAGTCTCTATGTCATTTAATTCTGCTCTGATCTTGATTATTTCCTTCCTTTCCACTTCTCTTGGACTCTGTTTTTGTTCATCCAGTTCTTGTATTATTTTTTTAATCCCAGCATGGCTTCAACAACATCTCAAAAGAAAAAAGAACCCTAAAAAAGAAAAATTACGGATGAAGGAAGATTGTTCAATAAGTGGACACATGACTGCTTTTTTGTCAAGGCAAATAGAAAGGCATTCTACTTAATTTTTAAGGAATTTGTGCAAGTTTTCAGAGACTATAATTTGAAAAGGCATTATATGCAAAAACATGCTGCAAAATTCAATGCTTGTGAAGGATTGTGTTGTAAGGACAAAATAGCAGAACTGAAAAGAAGTCTGTCTTCTCAAAAAATTTTTTTTTTCAAAAAGTTACAAGTCTTACTCTCGTTGGTATGGCTCAGTGGATTGAGTGCTGGCCTGCAAACCAAAGCATCGCCAGTTCGATTCTCAATCAGGGGCATGTGCCAGGGTTGCAGGCCAGGTCCCTGGTAGGGGATGCATGAGAGGCAACCACACATTGATGTTTCTCTCCTCTTTCTCCTTCTCTTTTCCTCTCTCTAAAAATAAACCAATAAAACCTTTAAAAAATAACTTAAAACAAACATTACAACTCAGGCATATTCCATTGAAAGAGCTAATTATGTGGTAGCATATTCAATAGCAAAAAGATCAAAACCATTTCCTGGTGGTGAGTTTATTAAGCAATGTATGGAAAAAATGGCCCTGAAAAAAGAAATTTGCCCTGAAGAAAGAGGAGGATATTCCTAAAATCAGTTTGTCTCACCAGATTATAGCCAGGCAAATTGAAGACATTGGAAAAATCTGTGAAAGAGGTTTGGAGAGTAAAGCTGCTAATTTTAAATTTTATGCTTTGGCAAGCGATGATAGCACTGATGCTACAGATATGGCTCAACTTGCCATTTTTATTAGAGATAATGATGACAAATATAATGTCATTGAGGAAATGGCTCCTTTAGTGCCATTAAAAGACATAACTAAATCAAGAGATTTATATGAAGCAGTAAAAAATATGTCCAAGTGATTTTCTTTGTCCATGGACAACATATCTGGTATAGTGACTGATGGTGCCCCAGTGATAGGAGGTAAAAGAGAGGGACTTGTAAAATTAATAGAAGACAATGCAATTGCTGCCCCAAACTGACATTTGATGAAATATCATTGCATCAAGAAAATTTATGCACAAAAGCTTTAAAATAGATAATGTCATGAAAGTCATCATCAAGACTGAATTTCAGAAAAGCTGAGGCATTATATCATTGTCAATTCCAGGAATTCCTTAAAAGTACTGATGCTGAGAAATGTCGATCAAAACCACAATGAGGTACCACCTCACACCAGTCAGAATGGCCATCATAAACAGATCCACAAACAACAGGTGCTGGCGAAGCTGTGGAGAAGAGGGAACCCTAGTACACTGTTGGTGGGAATGCAGACTGGTGCAGCCACTGTGGAAAGCAGTGTGGAATTTCCTCAAAAAGCTGAAAATGGAACTGCCTTTTGATACAGTGATTCCCCTGCTGGGGCTATACCCTAAGAATACCAAAACGCCAAAACAGAAGAACCTATGCACCCCAATGTTCATAGCAACACAATTGACAATAGCCAAGTGTTGGAAGCAACCTAAATGCCCATCAGTAGATGATTGGATCAAAAAGTAATGGTACATATACACAGTGGAATACTACGCAGCAGAAAGAGAAAAAGAACTACTAAGCTTCGATACAGCATGGATGGAACTGGAGAGCATTATGCTAAGCGAAATAAGCCAGGGGGCGAAAGACAAATACCATATGATCTCACCTATAAGTGGAACCTAACCAACAATACAAAGGTGCAAGGAAAATAAGACCAGCAACACTGAAAGGAAAAGAAATCAACAGAGACGAGAGGGAAGGAGGGAGGGGGGACAGGGAAAAGGAAGGGAAGGGGAAAGTCAAGGAACACAGAGCAAGGACTCATGGACAAAACCAAAGGGGAAGAGCTGAGCGAGGGAAGGAGGGAGGGGGCAAGGGAAAGTGGTGGGGGGTAGGCAGAGACAAATGTATTTGAAAAAATAAATTAAAATAAAATTAATAAAAAAATTCTGGCTACAAACTCCTGTTCATTTACTGGTTGACTATGTCATGCCCACTATTTACAGAGTAGCACTTCTTAAACTTTAGTGTACATATGGTTCACTTGAAGGAATTTTATTAAAATGAAGATGTTCAGATTTGGGGGTAAGGTTTGAGTGTCTGTTTCTAACAATCTCCTAGGCAATGCTGTTGTTGCTGGTATAGGGACCACGCTTTGAGTAGTAATTATATATATAACAACACATATCCAGAACTATTTATTTGGAAATTGGGAAGATATAGGATTAGGGCTTTATTTAAAAGTGTCAAGCATGAATATGTATAAATAAACAATTCTGTCTTAATATCTGTTCAGTATAGCCTAATATATTAAAAACCATAATTGGTCTCAGGTAGTACATTAGGTATTACAGATTTTATGTCTGAAAATTGTTGAGGCTTCCATTGGCCTAATTCTCTGTAGATACTAGAGATCTGTCTTCCTCAGATGGGAATGAGCAAGGATCGTCTCCTTTTGAAAGAGGTAAGTGGAGGAAAGGGCAGAGATAGAATGAAGAATGTTAGGATGGACAGGGATCAACAAAATTACTTACTAAGAGCTTTCTTCTTGTAAATGTCATTGAAAATAAAACTAGTATTTCTTAAACTTTAAGGCACATAAGAATCACCTGGGTTTATTTGAAGACAGTGCAAATTACTGGACTCCTTGCCCCAAGGTTCTGATTTAGTAGATCTAACAATTGGACAGGGGAAGCAAAAATTTGTATTCTAAAGAAACACTACCAAGGCCATTATTTTGAGAAACATTGCATTAGGAAGATTGGTAGTAGTCTTTGGAGAAAGAAAATAAAACACATAACAAAACCAGATAAATATTTTTTATGTTTTAATTGGGGTCTTTTAAGTTACTGTAAGAGAGAAACAAAGATCCCCATGGTCTGCAGATATAAATTAAGAAGGCTCAAACCCAGTATCAGTATTCAGAGTCAAGACCGATGGCCACAATTCATAGAAACATGAAATTTAGAGCTGATACAAATTTTAGAGACTTTCCAACTTTTTTTGTCTATGACCCATAAGTAACAGATACATTTCATATTTTGTTGCTAGAAATATATGCAGAGACATACTCATGTGACACATACACATACATTTATTTACTTCATCAAATCACCTGTGATATGCATGGATATATTTTTGTTATACTTAAATTTTTAAAAATCTGGCCATGACCCATTAAATCTATTATATAACTACTGTGTTATAACTTGCCACTTGAGAAATATCAATCTAGTGCAGTCCCTTTACATTACAAGTGAGAAAAATAAACTTGGAGAGGTAAAACATGTCCCAAATCACAAAGTAACACTCAGAGCTAGAACTCAGACCTCAGACTTTTAAGCCAATAATCTGTCCACCATGGCCTACTGTATACATAAGTGTTTGTTTTATTGCTCTTAGCCTGTTTTCTCTCAGGACAAAATGACCTATTTTTGTCTACTAGATTGCCTATCTATTCAATAGTTGAAACATTTTGAAGGGCACAAATGTCTTTTCCCTAAAAGAACCACTAGATGGTAGTGTAAACCCAGAAGTGGACTACAACTGAGCAAAGGTGAATTCACATTTGTATATTTGCACCCTTATCTTTTTTTTAAAGTATATTTTATTGATTATGCTATTACAGTCATCCCATTCTTTTTTCTCCCCTCTATCCACCTCTTCCCCGTACCCCTATTTCTTCCAGTGTTCCACCCGACCCCCTTTAGTTCATGTTTATGCATCATACATATAAGTTCTTTGGCTTCTCCAATTCCTATACTATTCTTAATCTCCCTCTGTCTATTTTGTACCTACCAATTATGCTTCTTTTTAAAATTATTTTATTTTATTTTATTTTATTTTTATCATGTTTATTCTATACAGTTGTCTCAATTTTTCCCACTTTACCCCCCCTCCACCCATCCCATCCCCAACCCCCATTCCCACAGTCAATTCTCACTCTGTTGCCATGTCCATGGTCATCCATACCTGTTCTTTGTCTAGCCCCTTCCCCTTCTTTCCACCATTGTCCTCTTTCCCCATCCCCTCTGGTCACTTTCAGCCTGCTCCATGTTTCCATGCCTGTGGTTTATTTTGTTCATTAGTTTATTTTGTTGAATAGATTTCACTTATAGGTGAGATCATATGGTATTTGTCTTTCACCAACTGGCTTATTTCACTTAGTAATATTTTTCCAGTTCCATCCATGTTGTCACAAAAGGTAGGAGTTCCATCTCTCTCTCTCTCTTTCTCTTTCTTTCTTTCTTAAATGCAGATTGATTTTATTTTTTAAATGTCAAAGTTAATTATAAAATATTTAAAAAAATTAACCATTATAAAGTCTCAGCAATTAAACCAACATGACACCATCACAGAAATAATCAAGTAGATCAGTGAAATATAATGAGTATACTAGAGACAAACATATATATCTAACAATATATGATTAAGTTGATATTTCAAATCAATGGGGAAAATAAGGCTTATTCAACAAATAAGGTGCATGGATGACTATTACTTGAAATAAAACCAATATAGAGCCCTATTTCACACATTATACAAGAAATATTCAGGTGAGTTAAAAATCAATATGTAGAATCTAAGGAGTTTTAGGAGAAAATACAAACTAATATTTTTCATAACCTGAAGTAAAATATTCAAGCCCAGAAGCTACAAAGTAAATATTGACAATATGACTATATTAAACATTTAAGACTGTACAGTAATATTCATGTAACAAAAGTTAAAGGACAAATAATAGAATAGGAAAGTATTTGTAACATATTAAAACATGATTAATAGGTTCTTGTTTTGTTTTGTTTTGGAAAAAAGTTCTACAAACCTTTAATCAATAAATGGATAAAGAATACCAAAAAGTCGTTTAAAGCTTTCTTTTAAAAAATAATAGAAATAGGCAAGAAATATACTAAAACAAGTTTAGTTTCAACAAGTAGTAAAGGAACAATTAAAATAACATCATTATCACAATCAGATTAATGAGTATTAAAAATATTGGTAATATCAAGTATTGGCAACTCTGAAAGGAACTGGGTATTCATAGAAACTTTTTCTTCATCTTAAAGCAGTCCCTTTAGCATATTTTGCAGTGCTGGTTTGGTGGAGGTGTATTCTTTCAGCCTTCTTTTTAAAAAAAAAAAAAAATACTGTGTCCTTAGATACCATGCTATTTTTTAAAAAAAGGGAGGGGGGGGGAGAGAGAGATTGAGTCTACGGTAATTACCAGGTTTTTTACTTGGCTGAAGAGTGGATGGGTATTGCCTTTTGTGGTAAGGCATCATAGGAGAATGAAAAGTTACGGGGAGAGGAAGTGTAGAAAATAAGTTTTGAGTTTATTTTGGATTGTTTGGTGAATAGTGACAAATACCTTGTGGGCAAGGTGGTACATAGGTTTGGTACTCCGGAGAAAGGTCTGGAGTAGAGAGATACGGGAATTAGATTTTAAGCTTATACTATAAACTAAGGACATGGATGTTGGGGGGAAAAATGTAGATGAGGGCCAATGACAGTTCCTAGGAAAACAGCAACATTACAAGGTTGGAGGCTTAAGGAAAGTGGAAAAATTACACAAAGCTGCTGCCAAGAAATAACAAAAGGAGTCAGTTAAAGATGAATACAAGTACTGTCATGCAGGGTTGATGACTTGAAACTTGGAAACCACACGTTTGTGTTGGAGCCAGTTGGCGTGTTTGAATAACTTATTCACTAATATTAGATGCTCAGAAACTGACAAAAATATCTGCGGAGTTTATTCAGAATTGGGGATTGGTATGTAGATGTGAGGTGGGATAAATCTCAGTTTAACAGTTGAATACAGTGTGAGTATTAAAGTGAGGAGGAAAGGTGTCATCAGGCGGAGGCTGATTAGACTGCAAGTTACAATAAGGATGTAGAAGAGGTTTAGAAGCTATAAAGGAATGAGAGAGGGTGGAATAGGTTGAAGTCAAAGGGGACTTTCAGAATTTGAGTTTTTGGAGGTGGCAATTCTAAGTGGTGATTTAGGGCCTATGTTAGATAATAGCAAAGGGTAGATAAAGTGGAATAGAGTAGAAGTAACTAAAGTGGAGAAGGAATTCACTTCCTTATTCTTTTTTTTTCTTTTCTTTTTTCATTTATTTATTTTTAATTTATTTTTTCAAATACATTTGTCTCTGCCTACCCCCCACCACTTTCCCTTGCCCCCTCCCTCCTTCCCTCGCTCAGCTCTTCCCCTTTGGTTTTGTCCATGAGTCCTTGCTCTGTGTTCCTTGACTTTCCCCTTCCCTTCCTTGTCCCCGCCCCCCCTCCCTCCTTCCCTCTCGTCTCTGTTGATTTCTTTTCCTTTCAGTGTTGCTGGTCTTATTTTCCTTGCACCTTTGTATTGTTAGTTAGGTTCCACTTATAGGTGAGATCATATGGTATTTGTCTTTCGCCCCCTGGCTTATTTCGCTTAGCATAATGCTCTCCAGTTCCATCCATGCTGTATCGAAGCTTAGTAGTTCTTTTTCTCTTTCTGCTGCGTAGTATTCCACTGTGTATATGTACCATTACTTTTTGACCCAATCATCTACTGATGGGCATTTAGGTTGCTTCCAACACTTGGCTATTGTCAATTGTGTTGCTATGAACATTGGGGTGCATAGGTTCTTCTGTTTTGGCGTTTTGGTATTCTTAGGGTATAGCCCCAGCAGGGGAATCACTGTATCAAAAGGCAGTTCCATTTTCAGCTTTTTGAGGAAATTCCACACTGCTTTCCACAGTGGCTGCACCAGTCTGCATTCCCACCAACAGTGGACTAGGGTTCCCTTTTCTCCACAGCCTCACCAGCACCTGTTGTTTGTGGATCTGTTTATGATGGCCATTCTGACCGGTGTGAGGTGGTACCTCATGGTGGTTTTGATCTGCATTTCTCTGATGGCTAGTGATGCTGAGCATCCTTTCAAATATCTCTGGGCCCTCTGTATCTCCTCCTTGGAAAAGAGTCTGCCTAGGTCCTTTGCCCATTTTTTGATTGGATCGTTTGTCTTCATGGAGTGGAGTGGAGTGAGTTCTTTATATATCTTGGAGATCAAACCTCTATCTGATGTATCATTAGCGAATATATTTGCCCATATGGTTGGCTCCCTTTTCATTTTGCTGATGTTTTCTTTTGCCGTGCAGAAGCTTCTTATTTTGATGAGGTCCCACTTGTTTATTATTTCCTTTATGTCCCTTGCTTTAGGAGACATATCAGTGAAAAAATTGCTGTGTGGTATATCTGAGAGTTCCCTGCCAATGTCCTCCTCTAGGACTTTGATGGTGTTGCGACTTATATTTAAGTCTTTTATCCATCTTGAGTTTATTTTTGTGAATGGTGTCAGCTGATGATCCAATTTCAATTTTTTGCATGTAGCCATCCAGCTCTCCCAACACCATTTGTTGAAGAGGCTATTATTGCTCTATTTTATGCTTCTGCCCCCTTTGTCAAATATTAGATGCCCATATAGACCTGGGCTTATTTCTGGGCCTTCTATTCTGTTCCACTGGTCTATGGATCTGTTCCTGTGCCAGTACCAGATTGTTTTGAGTATAGTGGCTTTGTAGTATAGTTTGATGTCCAGTATTGTGATCCCTCCTACTTTGTCTTTCTTTCTCAAAATTGCTGAGGTTATTCGGGGTCATTTTTGGTTCCATCTAAATTTTTGAAATGTCTGTTCTATTTCTGTGAAATATGTCATTGGTATCTGAATAGGGATTGCATTGAATCTATAAATTGCTTTGGGTAGTATGGACATTTTGATGATATTAATTCTTCCAGTTCATGAGCACGGTATATGCTTCCATTTATTTGTGTCTTCCTTAATTTCTTTCTTCAATGTTGTGAGTTTTCTGCATACAGGTCTTTTACCTCTTTGGTTAAATTTATGCCTAGGTACTTTATTTTTCTTCTTGCTATATTGAATGGTATTTTATTTCTGATTTCTTCTTCTTCTATTTCATTGCTGGTGTACAAAAATGCCTTTGATTTCTGAACGTTGACTTTGTATCCTGCTGTTGTGCCAAATTCACTTATGAGGTTGAGGAGTTTTTTGGTAGAGTCTACAGGGTTCTCTATGTACGCTATCATGTCATCTGCAAACAATGATAGCTTTACTTCCTCCTTTCCTATTTGATGCATTTTATTTCTTTTTGTTGTCTGACCGCTGTGGCTAGGACTTCCAATATGATGTTGAAAAGAAAAGGTGAAAACGGACATCCTTGTTGTGTTCCCGATCTTAGTGGGAAAGCTTATAGTTTTTGCCTGTTGAGTATGATGTTGGCTGTAGGTTTTTCATACATGGCCTTTATTATGTTGAGGAATGCCCCACTTATTCCCATTTTTCTGAGTGTTTTGATCATAAACGGTGCTGTACCTTATCGAATGCTTTTTCTGTGTCTATCAAGATGATCATGTGGTTTTTGCCTTTTCTTTTATTTATGTGATGTATCAGGTTTATTGACTTGCGTATATTGAACCATCCTTGCATCCCTGGGATGAATCCCACTTGATCGTGATGGATAATCTTTTTAATGTATTGCTGGATGCAGTTTGCCAATATTTTGTTGAGGATTTTAGCATCTATGTTCATCAGCGAAATTGGCCTATTGTTTTCTTTCTTTGTAGGGTCTTTATCTGGTTTTGGGATTAGGGTGATGCTGGCCTCATAAAAAGAGTCTGGCAGTTTTACCTCCTCTTGGATTTTTTGGAATAGTCTGAGAAGGACAGGGGTTAGCTCTTCCTTAAGTGTTTTGTAAAATTCTCCTGTGAAACCGTCCAGCCCTGGGCTTTGTGTTCCAGGAGTTTCTTGATTAGTGCTTCAATTTCCCCAGCGGTTATCGGTCTGTTCAATCTTTCTGTTTTTCCTCCTTCAGTGTTGAAAGATTATATTTTTCTAAAAATTCGTCCATTTCATCAAGATTTTCAAATTTCTTGGCATATAATTGTTCATAGTAGTTTCTGACAATCCTTTGTATTTCTGTGGTATCAGTTGTTATTTCTCCTCTTTGGTTTCTGATATTATTTATTTGGGTCCTCCCCATTTTTTTCTTGACAAGTCTGCTTAAAGGCTTGTCAATTCTATTTATCTTTTCAAAGAACCAGCTTCTGGCTTGGTTGATCATTGAATTGTTCTTTTCGTCTCTATGTCATTCAGTTCTGCTCTAATCTTGACTATTTCCTTCCTTCTACTTGCTCTGGGATTTATTTGTTGTTGTTTCTCCAGTTCTTGAAGTTGTAGTGTTAGGTCTTTTATTTGAAATGTTTCTATCTTTTTTGGTAAGCCTGTATTGCTATGAACTTCCCTCTCAGGACTGCCTTTGCTGTGTCCCATAGGTTTTGGACTGTTGTCTGTTCATCTTCATTTGTTTCCAGAAATTTTTTGATTTCTTCTCTTATCTCATTATTGACCCATTCATTGTTTAATAGTCTACTTCTCAGTCTCCATGAGTTTGCAAGTTTTTGAAGTTTCTCTTTGAGTTTGATTTCCAGTTTCAAGCCCTTGTGGTCTGAGAAAAAGTTTGGTATTATTTTAATTTTCCTGAATTTGCTGAGGTTTGCTTTGTGTCCTATCCTGTGGTCTATCTTTGAAAAATTTCCATGAGCATTTGAAAAGAATGTGTATTTTTCTTCTTTGGGATGTAAGGTTCTATATATGTCAGTTAAGTCTCTTTGATTCAGTGTGTCATTAAGCACCACAATATGTTTATTAATGTTTGTTTGGAAGATCTGTCCATTTTTTACAGTGGGGTGTTGAAATCCCCTACTATCAGTGTGTTGCTGTCTATGTTTTTTTGAAGTCACCCAACCATTTCCTTATATACTTGGGGGCTCCTATATTGGGAGCATATAAGTTTACAATTTTGATGTCTTCTTGATAGATTCTTCCTTTAAGTATTATAAAGGGCCCCTCTGGGTCTCTTTTTATGGCCTTTGTTTTGAAATCTACTTTGTCTGATACAAGTATGGCAACCCCGGCCTTTTTCTCTTGCCCATTTGCTTGGAATATTTTTTTCCATCCCTTTACTTTCAATCTGTGTAGGTCTCTTGCTCTGAGGTGGGTCTCTTGTAGGCAGCATATGTGTGGGTCATGTTTTCTAATCTATTCAGCTATCCTGTGTCTTTTGATTGGGGCATTTAGTACATTCACGTTGAGAGATATTACTGACAGAAACTTACTCATCTTTTCTCTTTGTACCTGTGTTCCTCTCTCTCTCATTCTTTTTCCTTCATCTGCTTAAACCAGTCCTCTTAGCATATCTTGGAGTGCTGGTTTGGTAGAGATGTATTCTTTTAGCCTTCTCTTGTCTGGGAAACTCCGTATTTCCCCTTCTCTTTTAATTGAGAGCCTAGCTGGGTAGAGCCTTGGCTGTAGGCCCTTGCTTTTCATGGCTTGGAATATTTGTTGCCATTCCAAGCCATGTAGTGTTTCTGTTGAGAAGTCAGCTTCTAGGCATTTCGGGGCCAACTTTCTCCTTCTCCCTTGCTGCCTTGATGATTCTCTCTTTGTCTTTGATAGTTGCCATTTTAATGATGATGTGTCTTGGAGTGGACCTCCTTGGGTCCCTCTTGAGTGGGGTCCTCTGTGCCTATTGGATCCATGAGAGCCTTTCTCTCCTCAAATTAGGGAAATTTTCCATCATTACTTTATCGAGGAGGTTCTCTATCCCTTGCTCCTCTTCTTCTCCTTCTGGTATCCCTATTATATGGGTATTAATATGTTTCAGGTTGTCCTGCATTTCCCTAAATGCCTCTTCATTCTTTTTGAGTCTTTTTTCCATTTCTTGTTCTTTCTGGGAGCTTCTTTCTACCTTGTCCTCCATCTCACTGATTCGATCCTCGGCTTCATCCAGCCTGCTTTGGATTCCTTCTACTGTGTTCTTCAATTCAGAAATGGTATTCTTCATTCCTCTTGTGTCTTCTTGTTAGTTTCTATGTCCTTTCCAGGTTGCTATAGTTTGTTGTAAGATCCTGATAGTTTCTCTGCAGTTTCTCATAGTTATCTTTGAGCTGGCTGAGCTCATTGAGCTTCCTTAGAACCATTGTTTTGAATTCAATATCTGATAGTTCCCTTGCCTCTATTTCATTTAGCTGTCTCTGCGGGGAGTCCCATTTTCCACTCATTTGGGGGGAACTTCTTTTTCTTCCCATTATTGTGAACGTCTGTGAAATAATTTACTTATTTATTTATTTATTTTTGCTTCTGCTTCAATTGGGCTGTCTAGATTCCTGACTTTGTGGATTAAACTTCTATGGTAGTAGGTGGGTCTTTTTATTTATTAATTTTTCCCTTTACTTTTCTTTCTGGGCCTGCCTCTGATGATGTCAGTTGTTGTCCCTGTATGACCTTGGGTCGTTTGTTTGAGCCTTCCAGGAATCTACTGTCTGTGTCTGACTCCTGCTTGGGGCAGCTCTGTGACCCCTTCAGTCAGGGATGGACTATCTGTTTGGATCGCTCTGCACTCTCATGCCTGCTCCTTGAATGTGCTCCCTGGCGCGGCAGGATCCCCTGCCCTCCTGGGCTCTCGTGTGCTTGCCCCAGCCCAGGGAACTTATTCGCGACCTCGCGTACTTGTTTGGCTCCCCTGTCCGCTGGACACCCCGGCACTGGTCAGTTTAGGGTCTTCTATTGTCTATTTTCCCCGCTTTTGGCTCTTTGGGTGCGTTCCTTGCCCTCGGCAAATGGAGACCAGGGAAATGGGAGGAAGTCAGCTCCAGGACTCTCCGGTTAATCCTGTCTCCGGTCTCTCCTCCAGGGACTCTGGGCAGCTCTGTGACCCCTTCAGCCCGGGATCTACTAATTCTGTGAGCCGCTCTGCAATCACGGGCACGCGGGTCAATTTATGCCTGCCCTTGCTGCTCTGCGCACTCCCTCACAGGCCATATCGGTGCCAATCTGTGGGAGGCCTTGCCAGCCCCTGCGAGCCCTCGCCAGCCCACGCAGGTCCACACACATGCTCGCCAACCCTCGCGGGTCACTCGGCGCAAGTGTGCGTGCCTGCACTGGGTGGTTTTGGGGTGTCTATGTGTGCTTCTCAGCTTTTGGCTCTTTGGGGGTGTGGCCTCTTCCCGCACAATGGAGACTACAGCAAGGAGAAGTAGTCGGGACTCCCCGGTTCCGCCTCCTGTTCTTTCCCCATCGCCTCGGTTTCCAGTCTTTCCTCAAGGCTCTCCCAGCCAGTCTGCACTCAGCCCCCCAGCTCACACATGCACAAGCTGTGTGCGGAGCGCACAAAAGGCAGGTTAATGGATTCCCTTATGAGTGAGTGAGATGGTAGCTGCAGAGTGGGAGGTGCGTTATCACCGGGGCTCCACCGGCCACTGTCTCAGTTCCCTTTACAAAGTTTTCTTCACCAGTCTTTTCCCAGGCACCAGCCCACCCTGCTGCCGCCTTTACCCAGAGATCAAGGAGGGAGGCTGCCACTGCAATTTTTGCGTTGGCCCTTTAAATGTCTGTTTGCATCCCCAGCCACCTTTCTCTGGCAGAGAGCGCCCCTAAGCTTTTCGGGGTTGCGTTTTGTCTGTATTTTCTTGGTTTAGCTGCTGTAGTTTAGGGGTCCCTGTTTATGATTCAGACCCCGTTCTTCTCAGGGGGAGCTAACTAGCCATTTCAATGTCCCTCTGGTGCTGGTGCCTGTGGGTGCCCAGCCCACCCTCTTGAGCCTCCAATGCACTTCTCACCCATTGGGATGTGTGAGAGTCGAATCCACTA
Organism: Pteronotus mesoamericanus; assembly: GCF_021234165.1. NCBI lineage: Eukaryota > Metazoa > Chordata > Mammalia > Chiroptera > Mormoopidae > Pteronotus > Pteronotus mesoamericanus. The sequence continues at coordinate 22,271,654 of NW_026555245.1, read as the reverse complement.
TCTGTCCGCGGCTCCAAGGCTTCTCTCCCACTATCGTTCCATTGTTTTCCAGGTGATTTCTCCACTATTTAGTCGCAATTCCAGTTTGGTCTTGTGGGGAGGAGGTCAGCGTGACTCCCATTCACTCCTCCACCATCTTAATCTCTATGATCTCAGCCTTCTTTTGTGTGGGAAACTCCTTATTTCGGAGTCCATTTTAATTGAGAGCCTTGCTGGGTAGAGCAGTCTTGGTTGCAGGCCTTTGCTTTTCATGACTTGGAATATTCCTTGCCATTCCCTTCTGGCTTGCAGTGTTTCTGTTGAGAACTCAGATGGTAGCCGTATCCCTTACATGTTACTACCTCTTTCTCCCTTGCTTGCTTTAGGATTCTCTGTTTGTCTTTGACATTTGCCATTTTAATGATGATGTGTCTTGGAGGGGGCCTCATTGGGTTTCTCTTGAGTGGGACCCTCTGTGCTTCCTGGACTTCTGTGACTTTTTCTCTTCTCTAATTAGGGAAGTTTTCCATCATGACTTTTTCAAACAGGTTCTCTATCCCCTGCTCCTCCTCTTCTTCTGGTATCCCTGTTATATGGAATTTATTACATTTCAGGTTGTCCTGCATTTCCCTGAATGCCTCTTCATTCTTTTTGAGTCCTTTTTCATTTTCTTGCTTTTTTTGGAGGGAGCTTTTTTCTACCTTGTCCTCCAGCTTGCTGATTTGGTCCTCAGCTTCATCTAGCCTGCTCTTGATTCCTTCTACTGTGTTCTTTAATTCAGAAATTGTATTCTTCATTTCCTCTTGTCTCTTATTGATAGTTTCTATGTCCTTTTTCATGCTGATATAGTTTGCAGTAAGTTCCTCGTAGTTTCCCTGTAGTTTCTTATAATTCTCTCAGAGCTCACTGAGCTCATTGAGCTTCCTTAGAACCATTGTTTGGAACTCAGTATCTGATAGTTTACTTGCCTCTATTTCATTTAGTTCTCTTTCTGGGGAGTCCTCCTTTCCCTTTGAGTGGGGTGTATTTCTTTGTCTTCCCATTATTTGTGAGACTTTTCTCTTTTGCTTCTGTTTCTTAAGTTGATCTGTCTTGATTTCCTGACTTTGTGGTGTGAACTTCTATGGTACGAGACCGCTGTTTTTACTTTCTGGATCTGCCTCCGATGATGTCAGATGTTAACCCTGTATGACTTTAGGCAGTCTGTTTGAGACTTCCAGTGATCTACTGTCTCTGGCTGTCTCCTTCAGCTGTTAATCTATTCACTCTGCACTCAGCAGGGTGCCTTAGACAGCTCAGGGTGGGACGGAGTCCCTCCTGGGGGCAGGGTTATTGGGCCCTCTCTTGCTGCTGCATATGGGGGAGGAGTCTGCAATGGGATCCCACTGTCTACCCTCTCTGTTTTCTCTCCAAAGCTTCTGACCCCAGTCTCTCCTTAAGTGTCACCAGACCTCTTTGTTCCCCCTTTAGCCAGGGATCTACTGTCTGTGGCTGTCACTCTGTACTCAGCAGGCAGCTTAGACAGCACAGGGTGAGGTGTAATCCCTCCTAGGGGTGGGGCTATTGGGTCCTTTGACCCTGGTGCAGCCCACGGGGAGTGGTCACTGCCTGAGCAAGATGGCTGGTGCCGCATGGGGGATGAGTCAGCACTGAGATCCCGCCAGCTACTCTCTCAGGTCTCTCCCCAAAGCCTCCTTCCCCAGTCTCTCCCCAGGTGTATCTAGTCCACTCTGCCCCTGCCTTTGCCGGAGACCAGGGTAACTGGCTGCAAATAAAAATTTTGCATTGGCCCTTTAAAAGGCTCTTTGCATCTCCAGCTGCCTGTCTCTGGCAGAGAGCAACCCTAACGCTTTTCACAGCTGGCTATTTTCTATGTACTTTTTGGGCTCTGCTGCTGTGGGCTAGAGATCCCTGCTTTTGGTTTAGACCCCGCTCTTCTCAGGGGGATCCAAGTAGATGTTTCAATATCCTTTTGGTGCTGTCGCCGATGGGCGCCCTGCCTGCCTTCTTGAGTCTCTACCGCACTCCTTACCGGTTTAATTGTGTTAAAGCCAATTCTTCTGTCTCTGAAGTTACAAGGCTCCTCTCTTGCTATTGTTCAGTTGTTTGTTTCAGTTGATTTCTCCACAATTTAGTTGTAATTCCAGGTCAGACCTGGGAGGGGGTCAGTGTGACTTCCACTCACTCCTCTGCCATTTTGATTCCGCCTATGCCTCTTATTCCCTTACCTTTTCCCTCATTCCCCACTAACCATCGATAACCTTCCAAGTGATCTCCATTTCTATGATTCTATTCCTGTTCCAGTTGTTTGCTTAGTTTGTTTTATTTTTTGTTTGTTTTTTTTAGGTTCAGTTGTTGATAGTTGTCAGTTTGTTGTCATTTTACTGTTCATAGTTTTGATCTTTTTCTTAGTTAAGTACCTTCAACATTTCATATAATAAGGGATTGGTGACGGTGAGCTCCTTTAACTTGACTTTATCTGGGAAGCACTTTATCTGCCCTTCCATTTTAAATGTTAGCTTTGCTGAATAGAGTCATCTTGGATGTAGGTCCTTACTTTTCATGACTTTCAATACTTCTTTCCAGCCCCTTCTCATCTGTAAGGTTTCTTTTGAGAAATTAGCTGATAGTCTTATGGGAACTCCTTTGTAGGTAACTGTCTCTTTTTCTCTTGTTGCTTTTAGGATTCTCTTCTTATCTTTAGTCTTGAGCAATTTAATTATGATATGTCTTGGCGCGTTCCTCTTTGGGTCCAATTGCTTTGGGACTCTTTGAGCTTCCTGGACTTGTATGCTTATTTCCTTCACCAGATTGGGGAAATTTTCTTTCATTATTTTTTCAAATAAATTTTCAATTTCTTGCTCTTCCTGTTCTCCTTCTGGCACCCTAATTATCTGGATGTTGGAACATTTGAAGTTGTCCCAGAGGTTCCTAAGACTCTCCTCATTTTTTTCAAATTCTTGTTTCTTCATTCTGTTCCAGTCGAATGTTTACTTCTTCCTTTTGTTCCAAATCAGTGATTTGAGTCCTGGTTTCCTTTCCTTCTCTGTTGGTTCCCTGTATATTTTTCTTTATTTCACTTTGTATAGCTTTCACTTCTTCCTTTATTTTGTGGCCATACTCAGTCATTAACATGAGCATCCTGATTACCAGTGATTTGAACTCTGCATCAGATAGGTGACTATCTCCTTATAACTTAGTTCTTTTTCTAGAGCTTTGATCTGTTCTTTCATTTGGGACGTATTTCTTTGACTTGGCACACCTGTTACATTGTAAGGGGAGGAGCTTTAGGTATTCACCAGGGCGGGGCAACCCATGTTGCTGTGTTGTGGTGCTGTAGGTGGAAGAGGGGTCTGAGAGGGAACAATGTCACTTGCTTGGTGCTTGCCCCACTTTCAAGAGACTGGCGGTTTCTCCTGCCATGACAACCCCCACAGAATTATACAGCCAGAAGTTCTGAGGCTTTATTTTCCCCATGCTGGCACCATGGGTTGCTTGGTCTGTCTTGTTCCCCAGTTGTTCCTCCTGGTTTATAACATACGCAAATGTGGGTCCACCTGGTCCACCAGCAACTGCCTTGCCACATGTCCTCTCGACACCTCCTTCCACTCTGGTTGAAAGTTTCCTCTCTAAATCTTTGGTTGTCAGACTTCCATACAGTTCAATTTTCTGGAAGTTCTGGTTGTTTTTTGTTTTTATATTGTTGTTTCCGTTTTTTGGTTTTGCAAGGAGGTGAAGTGTTTTTAACTAGGACTCCATCTTGGCTGGAACTCTCTGCACTCTTATCTTATAATGCTTTATAGATTGGTATTTCTCTGTGGGTAAACTAGGTTTTATGCCCATCCTGAAGAAACTGTTTTATGTGATTTTACAAACAGGGTGTATTTTGTTCTTTGGTATTTTTTTCCATCTGTGGGGAAGAGAGATTTAGAAAAACATACACATGTGTATCCCCAAAAGGGCCCTTTTGCTTTGTAAATAGCATGTTTTCCTTTTTCATATTCTTATTTTATAGAACTTTAATAATTTTCTGTTATTTCTATCAATCCAGATTGAAACCGAAATTTCTTTGAGTGTGGGAAGTCTAGTGGGCCTTCTCAAGTTTGAAATAAGTGAACAAAACCCCCGACAAATTAGTATTTATCATTTTCTAAGACAGAAAATTAATACTCTGCTTCATAAGTTTGTTTGTTTTTTTCCATGAGCTGCAACAAGGTTGGCAGAGTGATCCATTGCATGTATTAGGAACTTCTAAGGGAGGTCAGCATGAAAACATTGCTCCTTGTTAGAGTTTCAGGTTTAACAAGCTGAATAGTGGAGCCCTTCCTCAAACACACTTTCCTCACAGCTTAAGCTGAAAGAAAAAGAGGACATCAGATGGCTATCCTTGACACCAATTTTTCTTCTATCTCTTTTTCTCTCTTTATACTCAAGTTCTTTTTTAAAAAATTCAAATAAGGCCCTGGCCAGCTCTCTCAGTTGGTTAGAGCATCATTCTGAAATGCCAAGGTTGTGGATTTGAGCTCCAGTCAGGACACATACAGAAAGCAACCAACAAATGCATAAATAAGTGGGGCAAACAAAATCAATATTTCTCTCTCTAAAAAAATCAATAATAAATTTTTTTGAAATCAATTAAGGATGTAGGAAAGAGAGGAAAGAAAAAGAAGTGTAATGGTTAATTTTTATCAGTTTGGCTGGGCCATCGTGGTCAAACATTATGAATATTTTTATGAGGGTATTTTTTGTATGAGATTAATATTTAAATTGGTGGACTAAGTAAAGCAGGTTGCCCTCCATAATGTGGGTGGGCAGATCTTATCCAATAAATTGAAAGCCATAACAGAACAAAGATGGACAACTCTCCCTCGCTCTTCCCCAAATAATAAGGAATTCTGCCAGTGGACTGCCTTTAGACTCAAATTACAACCTTTCCCTGACTCTCCAGCATGCTGGCCTACCCATCATATTTTTGGATTTGTCAAGCCTCCAAAATCACATGGGCCAAGAATTAATTACTTAAAATAAATCTCTCTGTATACATACCTACATACATATATATGTGTATGTATGTGTATATATATACACATTCATCCTTATGCTGGTTCTGTTTCTTTGGAGAACTCTGACTACTATAAGAAGTAAAGGGATAGGTAAGATAGGGGACTTCAGAATGGCTACCACAGCTTACAAATTAAAAATTCAATTAAAGCAAATGCAAAGACAATTAGAGCATTGCTTTCTTTCTTCTCTTTCTCTCTCACAACTTCCTCTTCTCCAAATCATTGACAAATGAATGGACTAATTTTATTTTCTGGTCCATTATATCTTCAGTGCTTACTACAGCTTTTGCCTACAATTGTATTACCGTGATTCTAACCTCTTGGTAAGTATGTGTTGGTTGACTGACTGAATGGTTAGGAGTCTTAATTGTACAACAGGGGGAAGGACTGAATGCACAATGTCACAGTAGCATGAAAATATATGAGTTTGGGGAATGATGAATAGTTCAGGGTTGAAAAGATTTGGGGATAAGATGGCTAGAAATAAATCTGGAAAGGAAGTGTGCTGAGAATTTGGACTTTAGCCTTATGAATAGCAGAGAGCCATCAGTTTTAAGGAAGGATCATGTCCACATTTGCCTCTCACAATGATTCCCAGGATTTTCCAAAGTTTTAGCACAGCTCAGAGGCTTTTATTTTTATTATAGTTTAGATTGTCTTAAATCCAAATATACTTTCTTGCTTCTGCCTATTTTAAGTCTCACTACTTAACTTTTTTGTCCACTGACACAAATTGATAAAAAGTACATAGGTCTTGGATCAATGCTGAATCCTGGGTTTATCATTTATAGGCCTTATAACCTTGAGCAACTGCTCTGTTTCTTAGTAGCTCAGTTGCTTCAACTTAAATATTTGCAAAACCAATTTTGAAATGTTGAAAGCATTCCCTTTGAGATCAGGAAGAAGAGGAGAAAGCTTATCATCTGCTTTCTTTCAACGTTGTATTTCTCAAGTTTCTATCCACTGTGAGATGGCAAGAAAAAAGGAATAAATGCATAAAGATTTAAAAATTAGTCAATACAGATCCATGATGGTGGAAAAGTAAGTGGAAGCTACACTAAACTTCTCCCAGGACCAATCTGGAATTACAACTAAATTGTAGAGAAATCATCCAGAATAACTAACTGAACACTAGCTGGAGAGAAGCCTTGTAATCATGGACAGATGGAAGAGACCATCACAATTTGACAAATAGGGAGTGTGGAGGAGGCATGAGAGGGATGGTTGGGCTCCCAGGGTGGCAGCTGAAGTTCTGTAAGGATATTTCAGTGGCTGAGGGGTCTCCCTTGAAGTGTGGGGTCTAAATCCCAACCTGTGCTCCCCTGTCTACAGCACCAGAGTCAGAAAGAAACTCAGATAACATCCAGCTGTGAAAAGCAGCAGGGTTTCTGTCAGCCAGGGAGAGATGGCAGGAGGTGCAAAGAGCCTCTTAAAGGGCCAAGACACAAAATTTCATTTGCACCATTTACCCTGGGCTCTGGCAGAGGGGCAGAGTGGACTAGAGGTGCTTGAAAAGAGCCTGGGACTGATGGCTTTGAGGACAGAACTGAAAGAACAGCTATCAGAGGCCTGTGCTGAGTCATCCCCCATACTGCAGAAACTATCTTTCTCAGGAAAGTACTCCTCTCCAAGTGGCAGCAGCCTGAGGAGGAAACAATAGTTCTGCCCCCAGGAATTACTCTGCTCCACCCTGTGGCACTTAAGCTGCACTGCTGATTAGAACTTCATTAGATAAACAACTAACTGATCAGTTTAATGACTGATTAGGTTAACATCAAAGGCAGAAAATACAAAGAAGCAGCCAAAATGGGAAGACAAAGAAACAGACCCTGAATAAAAGAATGAGAGAATTCTCCAGAGGAACTAGATGAAATGGAGGAAAATAATTTATCAGATCAAGAGTTTGGAGTAATGATTATAAGGATACTCAACAGCATGAAAAAAGACATAGAAACCATAAAAATGGACCAGTCAGAAATAAACAATGCAATATCTGAAATAAATAATACACTGGAAGGAATAAACAATAGGTTAGATGAAGCAGAGGATCAAATTGGTGATTTAGAAGACAAGGTAGAAAGAACACCCTGACAGAGCAGTAAAAAGAAAAAAAGAACTAAAAAAAAAAAAAAAAATGAGGAGAGTGTAAGAAACATTTTAGACAATGTGAAGTGTTACAACATCTTGGGAATACCAGGAAAGGAAAATGAGTAATGGATCCAGTACCCATTTGAAGAAATAATGACTGAAAACCTCCTTAATCTGGTGAAGGAAAAAGACACACAAATCCAGGAAGTTCAGAGAGTCCCAAACAAGTTTGACCCAAAGAGGCCTATTCCCAGGCACATAATAATTAAAATTCTCTCCTAGGATTGTCTCCTTGTCAAGGCCTAAGGACAAGGAGAGAGTCCTAAAAACTACAAGAGAAAAGCAGGTAGTTACCTACAAGGGAGCACCAACTAGACTGTCATCTGATTACTCATCAGAAGCATTTCAGGCCAGAAGGGAGTGGTGTGAAATATTCGAGGTGATGAAAAACAAGGACCTACAATCAAGGCCACTTTATCCAGCAGGGCTATCATTTAAAATTGAAGGGGATATAAGGACCTTCCCAGACAAGAAAAAGTTAAAGGAGTTTGTCAACACCAAGCCAGTACTGCAAAAAATGTTAAAGGGCTTGCTTTAAGAAGAAAAAGAAAAAGAGAAAGAAAAGAAAACAGGAAAATAGTTTAACAATAAAATGGCACTACCTATATATCTCACAAAAATCACCTTGAATGTAAATTTCTTAAATGCTCTGATCAAAAGATATATGGTACCTGAATAGATAAGAAAACAAGACCCATATGTACACTGCCTCCAAGAGACCCATTTCAGATCAAAAGATACACACAGACTAAAAGTAAAGGGTTGGAGAAAAATATTTCATACAAATGGAAAGTAAAAAAAAAAAAAAAAAAAAGCTGGGATAGCAGTTCTTACATCCAACAAAATGACTTTAAAACCAAGGCTATAGTAAGAGACAAAGAAGGACATTGCATAATGACAAAGAGAACACTCCAACAAGAGGATATAATCTTAGTAAACATTTATGTACCCAACATAGGAACACCTAAATATGTAAAGCAAATCTTGATGGGCATGAAAGAAGAGATTGAAAGAAATAGTCATAGTTGGGGATTTTAACACCCCATTGCAGCCAAGAAGCAGTCTCCTTATCTCTTGGTGGTTCCCTCCCCCCGCCTGGCTAACAGTGCAGGAAAAACAGCCCTAAATCAGATCTGGTGGTTGCCAGGGTAATCAGGTCTAAAAGTAAATTCTTTAGAGTGTGCTCTGTTCCTCATATCTCTGGTCAGCTCATGCTGCGAAGGACCTTCACATTATTTACACCCCTTACCCTTTATCATTAAGGCACTTGCCCTTGTCTTCATTCTCTTTTGTTTAGACTAGTCTCCAGACAGAAAATCAACAAGCAGACAGCAGCCTTAAATGATACACTAGATCAAATGGATTTAATTGACATCTTCAGAGCATTTAACCCCAAAGAAGCAGACTATACACACTTTTCAAGTGCAAATGGAGTGTTTTCTAGGGTAGATCACATGTTAGGACAACATAAGTCTTAATAAATTTCAGAAGACTGAAATCATATCAAGCATCTTCTCTGACCTCAATACTATGAATCTAAATAAATCATGAGAACATGGAAAAACATGCAAAGACTTAGAAGCTAATTAAAATGTTATTAAACAATGAATGGTTCAATAATGAGATCAAGGAAGAAATCAAAAGATACCTTGAAACAAATGAAAATGAGGACACTACAGTCCAAAATCTGTGGGACACAGGGAAAGCAATCTTAAGAGGGAAATTGATAGCATTACAAGCCTATCTCAAAAAATAAGAAAAAGCTCAAATAAACAATCTAACTTCACACTTAAAGGAACTTGAGAAAAAACAACAAACATAGCCCAAAGTAAGAAGGAGGAAAGAAATAATAAAGGTGAGAGCAGAAATGAATGAAACAGGGTCTAAAAACCCTGTTTTTACAAAAGATACAAAAGATCAATGAATCCAAGAGCTGGTTCTTTGAAAAAATAAACAACCAGACTGATCAAGAGAAAAAGAGAAAGGATCCCAATAAATTCAGAAATGAAAGAGGTGAAATACAACTGACACCAAAGAAATACAAAGGATTGTAACAAAATATTGTAAATAACTATATGCCAACAAATGGGACAACCTGGATGAAATGGATAAATTCCTAGAGATATACAATCATCTAAAAATAAATCAAAGAATCAGAGAATCTGAATAGACAGATTACACCTACTGATATTGAAGCAGTAATCAAAAAACTCTCTACAAACAAATGCCCTGGACCAGATGGCTTCACACGTGCATTTTACCAAACATCCAGAGAAGAACTAACATCTTTCCTTCTCAAACTATTTTTAAAAATTCAATAGGAGGGAAGCCCCTCAAACTCATTTTATGAGGGCAGCATTATCCTAATTCCAAAACCAGACAAAGACACTACAGAAAAAATTATAGGCCAACATCTCTGATGAACATAAATGCTAAAGTCGTCAACAAAATATAAGCAAACTGAATACAGCAGTGAATCTAAGAACATAACACCATGATCAAGTGGGATTTATTCTGGGAATGCAAGGTTGGTACAAAATTCACAAATCATTAAATGTGATTCACCACGTAAACAAAATTAAGGATAAAAACCACATGATCATATCAATAGATGCAGAAAAAGCTTTTGATAAAACCAGCAACATTTATGATCAAAATGCTCAGCAAAGTGAAATTAGAGGGAACATACCTAAATATAATAAAGGCCATATATGACAAACCTACTGCCAGCATCATACTCAGTTTACAAAAACTACAAGTGTTCCCCTTAAGATCGGGAACACAACAGGGATGTCTGCTTTCACCTGTCTTATTCAACATAGTACTGGAAGTCCTAGCCATGGCACTCAGACAAGGAGAGGAAATAAAAGGCATCCCAACTGGAAAGGAAGAAGTCTAACTGTCTTTATTTGCAGATGACATGATACTGTACATAGGGAACCCCAAAGATTCCACCAAGAAACTACTAGAAATGATCAATGAATTCATCAAAGTAGCACAAAACAAAATTAACATCCAGAAATCAGTTGCATTTTTTAAATAAAACCTACATTGTTTATTTAATTTTTTTGCTTTTTTAAAAAAATTTATAAATTATGTTTATTCTATTACAGTTGTCTCAATTTTTCCCCCCTTTCCCCCCTCCACCCACCCCACCCCCATCCCACAGTCAGTTCCCACTCCGTTGTCCATGTCCATGGGTCATTCATACATGTTCTTTGTCTAGTCCCTTCCCCTTCTTTCCACTATTGTCCTCTTTCCCCCTCCGCTCTGGTCACTTTCAGTCTGCTCCATGTTTCTGTGCCTGTGGTTTATTTTTGTTCATTAGTTTATTTTGTTGAATAGAGTCCACTTGTAGGTGAGATCGTATGGTAATAGTTTTTCATCAACTGCCTTATTTCACTTAGCTTAATATTCTCCAGTTCCATCCATGTTGTCACAAAAGGTAGGAGTTCCATCTCTCTCTCTTTCTTTCTTTCTTAAATGTAGATTTTATTTATTTATTTATTTTTTAAAATGTCAAAGTTAATTATAAAATATTAAAAAAAAAATTAAAACCATTATAAAGCCTCAGCAATTAAACCAACATGACACCAGCACAGAAATTGTTGTACTACGTGGTGGCTATAGGGGTGTGCTGCCACAGGGGAGCGCCACAGAGAGTGCAGCGCTCCCTGAAAGCTGAGGGAAACTGGCTGGGGTCAGCTAAGGTGGGAGCAGGGCTCTGAAACCCGCAGGGCCCGGCCCGGGGTTGTCACGGATGAGGGGGAATAAACACAAAACATTGTGAACACTTCTCTGTTTGCCGTGAGAGCAGATGGGGCACTTCCCCCCTCCTGGAGAAGGCCGTGGCACATCCCCCTAGTGGGGAAGCCCCATTGCCCTTTATTCCAAGGCTTTTATTGAAAACCTTATCAGTGGGCTAGGTGACAGTAATGCATATGTACACTCGTTATATTAGCATGTTAAGTTTCACAGAGAATAGATACCTTTAAGAAAACAAGTGACAGGAATTTACTGATTTACATGGGTCCAAGAGGAGACTAGTCTAAACAAAAGAGAATGAAGACAAGGGCAAGTGCCTTAATGATAAAGGGTAAGGGGTGTAAATAATGTGAAGGTCCTTCGCAGCATGAGCTGACCAGAGATATGAGGAACAGAGCACACTCTAAAGAATTTACTTTTAGACCTGATTACCCTGGCAACCACCAGATCTGATTTAGGGCTGTTTTTCCTGCACTGTTAGCCAGGCGGGGGGAGGGAACCACCAAGAGATAAGGAGACTGCTTCTTGGCTGCAATGAGGACTCTGGCCATGTCCAAGCCAAGTCGAGAGGTGTGGGGGCCTTTTTTGCCCCTTCTCCATGTCCCCCAATTTCTTATCTGCTGCCTTTATCGACCAATACCTGCCTTAGGTTGCCCTTCCCCCGAGGGGTCTTACCCACCTCTGGCAAGGACCATTCCAAGGCAAAGCAGAGAAACGGGTGAGGTCGCCTAAGGAGCCTGTTTCTCCAAGGCCTCCTAATTATTTCCAGCCTTGGGACCCTCCAGCCTGTTGGCAGGGTTACAGCTCCTGAAACCAGGCCAGGTGTTTCCCAACACCAGTGGAAATAGGATTCTTCCACAGTATCAAAGGAAGTTCATTTCAAGGATACACACATAAGAGGATTTGAGATGTAATGGCAAGATTTATTGGAAGAGTGCACAGAGCATATGTGCCCCTAATGAGGCTACTGTACTGCTTCATCCACAACCAGGTGGCTCAGCTCCATCTTGCTGTAAAGGAAGTTCAGTCTCTGAGGCTACAGGCCCACACTTGTTCTCACCAGGCCCAAGAGGAGGGCCAGGGCCCACAGATATTGTGCCATTACCCCAGCATCAGCACCTGAAGCTTCAGTGGACAATTTTAGTCTCTGTTCCGCTCCTGTCCACTTTTGGCACTTTGCCTCCCACCGTGTGTTTGCCACACTCAGGCCCACACAGCTGCTACAGAGAGAGAATGCATCTTGTGCCTTTGTTAAACTTTGATTATATCTCCTTGGGCTTGGGAAGGGGTAAACTTTCTTTCAAACTAACCAATCTTCTTCCTAATTCTTTGTGCACTTGTGCTGGGCCCTCCCATCCAATCCCTTTTCTAGATCTTCCATTCAGTGCCCTTATCTGATCCTTTTCCTAGATTATCCAGGCTAGGCTCCTCCCTTCATGGTTGCCATTTTGGCTTCTACTACACGCATGTCAAAATTCTGCTTTGTCATCTGGCTTCTACTGTGCATGCCTTAGTAACAGGACCTCCTCTTGCACCATCTTGGCTTCTACTGCAGAAGCACTCAGCAAAGGATTTCCCCTTTACTGTTGATACACCTCCTCCTTAATCCAGACAAATGGGCTGGTTATTCCCTGCAAACATTGGAAAGCCAGTCTTTCCTTCTTCTAGTGAGTATAGTCCAGGGGTGCTGCTAAACATCCTCCAATGCATAAGACGGCCCCACAGAAAAGAATTATTTGGCCAAAATGTGCATGGTATCAGGAAACTTCACAAACCACTTTTGACACATTTCATCAGTCACAGCATCTTCTCCATACATTGCACAAATCTTTTTTTTGCATTTCAGTTGCATTTTTACCTTTCTTGAAATAATAAAGCATAATATACCAAAAATGTGTATCTTCTTTTTTTTTGCATTTCAGTTGCATTTTTACCTTTCTTGAAATAATAAAGCATAATATACCAAAAATGTGTATCTTCTTTCTTCTTCAATATTAAAATGGCTGCACAAAAATTCACCAATTTAGATAAATTTTTTGAAATGGACACTGATATGACAGCTGTCACAGTACAATCTAACAAAATTGTTTCTAATGAAGTTAGACAACTAAGTGCTACTAGAGCCATCATATGAAAAAACATAATGGACTTTTTGGCCAACTCAATATATCATGTATACGTACAATGTGTGGTAGAATACAATAAACTTTTTCACTACAATTGGCTAGAGTCACCCATAAAGGCTTAAAAAAACAGTGGAGATAGCTGGATTTTGAAGGAAGTATAGTAAAAACATTGATGGAAAAGAAGCAAGAGGATATTTCAAGTGAGTGAAAAAACATATGATAGGAATGAATGTTCCAGGTAGAGGAACAATGAGGAAGCTACAGAAGAGAGGCATCATGCTATAAAGAGAGTAGAATAAAATAGAAGTTTCAAAATAAGCAGGCCTGTGCTCCAGGCACATCTCTACTTCTAGCTAGCTGTATGTCTTTAAGTAAGAAGCTCAGCTTTTTTGGCTTATTTCTTCATATTAATAATAATGATAAAAGAAACAGCTAACATTCACTGAGTTCTTAATATGTTTTAGGCACAGTGCTAAGCATTATTTCATTTAATTAGTGAAAAGAGATTGCTACTTTTATTATTTACATAATGCAGGCAAAGAAAGTGAAACTTTGAGAGGTTAAATAATTTTCTTAAGCTCATATAACCAGGGAAATAGCAGAGGTAGGTTTTGAACCCCTGTATTCTGATTTTAGAGCCCCAAATCTTAACTACCATCTTCTTATACTGACTCCTGAAAATTGTGGAAGTGGGAACAGACAGTCTTGTCTCAAAGATTCTATCATTTCAAATGATTTCATAAATTTCAAATGATTCCATCATTTCTATTTTGACAGAGGAGTATGAGAGAGGATTGAGTAGGCAAGTAGGATGTAAGGGCCCTACAATGTAATTCTGATACTATCTTGAGTTAGATTCAGCTTCAAAATTAAGGACATAGTCTGCTCTTACTTCAAACATCAGCCACAGTTCCAGGATTTCCAGGAGACCTGCACTTCTGACCAATGGTCTACAAATTTCAGGGTTTCTGCTATTCCCTCAGTTCTGATAATTTTCCAGAATAACTCACAAAACTCAGGAAGGTGCCATATTTATCATAACAATTTTATTATAGAAAAAAAAAAACAGAAACAAGACATATCAAGATACCCCCAAAAATGAGACCATAGGGAAATATCTGGGAAAGTCTCAAGTGAAAAGCCTTCATGACCTCTCCCCATTGGAGTCAGCTCATTGATGTGCAAGAATTCCCAGAGTACAATAGTCCCCCCTTATCTGTGGATTAGTTTTCTGCAGTTTCAGTTACTCATGGTTAATTGCTGTTTTAAATATTAAATGGAAAATTACAGAAATAAACAATACATAAGTTTTAAATTGTGCTCTGAGTAGTATGATGAAATCTCTTGATATCTCCCTTCATCCTGCCCAGGACACAAATCATCCCTTTATGCCCAGCTGTGTACCCTTCACACTCATTAATCACTTAGTAGCTCTCTCAACAATCAGATCTGTTTTCAGAGATTTTGAGGGAGAGAGGCCAGATTCACATAATTTTTATTACAGCATATTGTCATAATTGGTCTATTTTATTATTAGTTGTTGTTAATCTCTTACTATGCCAAATTTATAAGTTAAATTTTATCACAGGTATGTATATATGGGAAAAAATAATATATATAGGATTTAGCCTATCCTCACTTTTAGGTATCCACTGGGGGTCTTGGAACAGTTCCCCCTCTACCTAACCCCATCCCTCAAGGTTAACCAGGATGTTCACCTAAACTTTGGTGTGCAAAATTTATTGAGGTTTTATTACATAGGCACAAGTGATTGAATCATTGGCCAGGAAATGACCTCAATCTCCAGTTTACTCCTTTCCTGGAGGTAATGTTGCTATCGCGGCTCAAAGGCCCAATCCTCTAATCATGGTTAGTCTTTCTGATGTGGCCATCTCCCATCCTGAGTTATCTCCTTACCATAAACTATTTAGGGGCCCATCATGAGTCATCTTACTAGCATAAACTGTCAACTGTGGTTTGTAGTTTGTTATATTATACCATGAATACCAAAGACTCCTATCACTGAGGAAATTTCCAAGGATTTGGAGGGTGCCTCCCAGAAACTAGGGACAAAGGTCAGCCAAATCTCTCATTACAGTTTTATATTAATATAGTAAAAGTTTATTAATGTATTATATAGATAATATATTATATAGTAAATATATGTGAGTATATAAAAATTTGTATAAATAAATATATTAAGTATTTTATATCTCCCACTCAAATTTTAACTACTCTAAAATAAAATCACACTTTTAAAAATTTTAATAGGTTATAAGTGTTGCTCAGCCTTCCAAAACACAATGGTTTTCAGAAAGCATTTCATCTGCAGGTAGTAGCGCTGGCTAGTGACTCTTATTTTCAAAACTAAAGTGAGATAAATATGCTAAAGGTGCAATGTCAAAAGGCAATATCAAAGTGGTACAAATAGCAAGAAATATAATGGAATAGCTCCTTTCTAATAGAATTTTTTGTCTAAATTGAACAATTTTCTGGAAACCAAATATTAAATCCTGTCTTTTGTATAATATTTTCATAAAACACTTTATGCAGTTAGCTAAGCACCTTCACATCGTGAAAAGTTGACATAAGGGGAGCCATTTAAAAATAGAACTAAAATAGACATTTCTGAGAATTGCCTTATACATCTTACTCCTTGAATCTTAGGAATGTTTGAACTGGGCTGAATAACTTTTGGAATGGACCAAATCAACACTATCTTACAAACAAGCTAACAGGAAAACAAACATCCTACCAGAAGAACTGATAATTATGAACATGCTATAGAATCAGTAACCGGCCAAACTAAAGAGTAACCTAGCTTGTTAACACCAATAGAAATTCCTTTTTTCTGTTACATAATTCTCTCTCTTATCTCATAAAAACTCCTAGTCTGCCCCTTGAAATAGCAATGTTATATAGGGGTTATGCCTGAATCTGTGCTTCCTGCATTGCAATCCTTTGATCTCAAATAAAAGCTTGTTGCCTCTCACTTTGACTT
Source organism: Pteronotus mesoamericanus (assembly GCF_021234165.1). Classification (NCBI taxonomy): domain Eukaryota; kingdom Metazoa; phylum Chordata; class Mammalia; order Chiroptera; family Mormoopidae; genus Pteronotus; species Pteronotus mesoamericanus. The sequence continues at coordinate 22,255,572 of NW_026555245.1, read as the reverse complement.
TTTTTTCATTGCAGCTTTTTATTTTTAGGTTAACAACATATATTTTAAGGTGAGACATAAAAAGTTATAAAGTAAAATCATTTATATCCCATTTTACAAACCAAGAAAGAAGAACAAAGCTCAGAGTGGTTAATGATTTGCTGCTAGGACTTAGTAGATTCAGCAGTGAATCCTGTTTTTCATACCTTAAGAGTGCTTTTATTTACTGTCTTGAAGTAACCTTCTCTAAGTTGATCATGCTTGGGGTCTTCCTGTACCTGCATGTCAATATCTTCTTCACTTTGATGTTGGGGCTTCCCTGCATCCCCATGCATCTGCCAAAAACTATTGCTGAATATCTGCCATATTCTCACATTCTGCTGGCTTCTAGGGATAACAAGGTAAACAAGAATGGAATAATGCCTGCTCACACAGAGAAGTAAACAGATAATTATAATGCCATCTAATAAGAGTGAAGGAAGACTAGTGCAATGGTAGTACATGCGAGAGATCTCCAACGTAGACTACAGAGGTGGTGAAGATAGAATGCTTTGCTTTTTCTGATAACATTCCTTAAAGAAGGGAAGTCACACACACATATACACACACACCTTTAAATCAGTTACTGACCTGTTTCTCAAAGTTGTGTTTTGATGAGATTTCTAGGTTATTGTCTCCTGAAGTAGAGGATGTGATTTGAATACCAAATTATAGAATCTGTGAAATGACACCAAGCTAATTAGAAACTGTAAGGTCTTAACGGCTGAGTCTATCATCCATTAACCTTGGTAAGTACTGAAAGCTTCCTGAAAGACAACTTGTTCCTTCCCAGATCTGTACATAGCACCACATAGGAAATGGGAGGCCTTAGTAAATGTTCTTAAGGATGGGGGCAAATTAAGGCTGGGTCTTCGTCTTTTATAATTATCTGCAGATTTATATATCAAACAATTAGAAAAACAGCTTCATTTATAATAGAAAATTAAAACCAGGGGAAACATTTTCAGAAACTTTGCAACAATAATACTGTACATACATTTTTGTCTTAACACAGTTTCTTACTTTTTAAATTATTTATTTTAAAACATTTTAGACTCACATAAAAGTTGCAAAGAGAGTACATCAAGTCCCTCTCTTTTATTTACCCACCCAACAAGAAAATGATAATTTGCTAGGAAAATGGGAAAGACCTAAGGAAACATTTCACGAAAAATGAAATTCAAATGGCCAATAAGTATATAAACAGGGGTTCGACCTCATTAGCAATCAAAGAAATACAAATTAAAATGATGAGATAAAGATAAACATCTGATTGACAAAAGCTAAAGTCTGACAATACAAAGTATGGTGAAGCTAATGAACAATAGGCACTGTAATCAACTTCTATGTGAAGAGTGTAAGTTGGAATAATTGTTTTAAAACAAAAGTTCAGCAAAATTTAATAAAGCTAAAGTTAAACCTACCCCATGACCTACCTCCCAATTCCCCTGCTAGAAATCTCACAAAAATAGATGTTACTTATACCAGGCCACATGTACAAGAATCACATGTACAAAGAGGTTCATAGCAGAATTATTTGTAGTGAAGCCAAATAACGTTAAATGTAGAATGGATAAAAATTTGTGTATATTCATTCCATGGAATAATCTATAATTAATAATCTATAAAACTGAATGAACCACAGATACATAAAACAACGTGCATGAATCTTTAAGATGTAATGTTCAATAAAAGAAGTCAAACACAACAAAATACTGAGTATCATAGTATTTTGAGCATTATATATTCAAAACCAGAAAAATTAAACTGTATTGTTTAGGTAGTGAAACTATGAAGAAAAACAAGGAAGTGAGTGCTATCAAAGCCAGGATCATGTCCCTGCTAGGGGTAAATCAGGTTGTGATCAGGAAGAGATGTGTATGTGTAAGTGTGTGCCTGTGCCTGTGCATGTGCCTCTTCCAGTGTGCTGCTTATGTTCTTGAACTGGGAGGGGAAGGGTCACATCTCTATTCTTTTTATGACAGTTAACTAAGCTCTATATTTATGCTCTATGCCCTTTGTAATATTTCACAATGCAGATAAAGTTCTATAGTAGCAGAACATGTAATAAAGAAAAATATTAGCAATACATTACTTTTAAAATCTTATAAAATTATATTTTTAAGACCTATGATATAATTTTTGCATGAAAACTACATACAAATATAAACTAACATTTCTATTCATCATGTGTGTAGTTTGTTATACATTTGCATACATTTGTTGTATGCATGTAAAGTTTGTACATTTTAGCTTATATTTTGCATGTGTTTTATAGAAGAATACAAATTATTGCCTAAAAAGATAGAGAAAAATGTACCAAAATATTTATTACAATTATTTTTATGTGATATCACAAGTGTTTTACTACATGAGCAAAGCCATAAAGGAGGGGGCTAATGTACGTGGATTCAAAGACTGCTAAAAATGGTCACCTCCCAGTAGTTAACCCTCCATTCTAAAGGGTAAACTGATATCAATACTTAAGAATGAGTTTGATTTTTCTCTGTAAGACAGTAAGAAAATAGGAGGAAGTGCTGCCTGGTGGAGGAGCCTCAAGCTCCAGTTACTGTTTAATACTCAAGAAAACCATTCCATAGTGGAGTGTGTTGGGCAATGATGTCCAGAGTACTCACATTACAGCTTCCTACTGAGATTGATGTTACTTCTAGATCTTTGTATAAGGTATTGAACAAGTAACACTTGTAGATTATTGTTGGGAACCGTCCTTCCTGGTTTCAGGAACTGTAGCCTCTCCAGACAGGCAAGAGGGCCCAAGGCTGGAGCTGAGCAAGGAGGCCTTAGGAAAATAGGACACTGAGGAGACAAAAACTGTCCCCCTTCGTATCACCCTGTTTGGCCCTGGAGGATGGCTGATTAGTCAATGATGGGTAAGACCCATCGATGGCAGGGGCAACCTAAGACAGGCACAGTCACATGGGTTCCATCAGGGAAGAACTTGGGGGACATGGAGAAGGGGAAAAGACCCTCACCCTTTGGCTTTGTCATGGCCAGAATCCTTATTCTATCTGAAAGACGTCTCCTTATCTCTTGGCTGCTTTGCCCAGCTGCCTGACTGTGTCAGTGAAACAATACTAAAGGCAGGTATAGCCCTAAACTGGATCAGGTGGTTCCTGGGGACAATTAGGCCTAGAAAAGGAATGCATTAAATCCTATGAAACTTACTTTGCTAAGAATGCACTCGAGCTAATGAGTACTGATGTTTGGGGTCGAGCATAAATGTGATCAGTTTCCTGGGTTTCAGGGCTGAATGGGCACCACCCTGTCTACCAGACTCTGACCTGAGGCAAATCTCTGTGTTACTTCAATCATAGCCTTTTGACAATGATTGATGAGCTTTGCATGCATACTGTATACCCCTGTCCATATTGTTCTCAATAAAAGCTACTGCGAGAGAAGGGCTCAGGGCATTCTCCACTAGAGGGAATCACCACCTCCTTTTCTTGGCAGACTGAGAGCGTCTGGAATGACTTATTTTATTTTCCTCCATCCATGGCAACCCCAGGGGGACTCTGTGGGGGACAAGGTTCCCACCATCAGATTATGATCAAAGTCAGCTATTTTTGTCTCCCATCATCTCTTTAAACTTAGTGGGGTTACTCCTTCCTTTTCTCTGGACAAAAACCCAGGCTGCTATCATGGCTTTCCAGTTCATTTTTAGGGAATGAATATTTAGGACAAAAAAAAAAAGGTTCTAATTCATTAATTAGAATACCCAAACTCTGAACCTGACTTGTTATGGAAAATGGAGACTTGGTCTTTCTGCCCTTTTCTCTTTCTCTGCCACAGTTCTTCCCATTCCCTAGCTGTTGTCACCCATAGTCATGGTTGAAGATGAAGGAGAGGTAAGGACAATTCCTCAGCACATTGTGTCCTCTGGGCTTAAAATATGGCAAAAAGCAAGTTTCTCAAATTGGTGCTTACATGCTTTTCAGAGGTTCCATGCACTGGTGTCCTGCATCCCCTTTTTCCTGGAGAAATGCATCTTTATTACTCCACGTAAACTCTTGCAACTCCATTCTCAGCTTCTAGATATGTGGTGATATATTCTTGGTGCTTTTTTTGCTACTCTCTAATGTAAAGTGGTCTTAACTGACAGGGCTCAAAAGTATTGTAAGCTGGCTCTCTCTGTTTCCCACATTTGAACCTCAGAAATAACTAACACCTTGCTCAGACAGTTTTTAAGAATTCCAGCTCATCTTTAAGCAACCACCATCTCATGACCCTCCTGTCAAAGATATTTAGTCAGTCAATCTCTCACCCTCTGAATTTCCCAGGCAGGAGTGAAACCCCAGTTCACACTCCATTTTAGTTTTCTCAGCCATCAGTTGGTTTCCTGCCTTCTTTGTTTTACTCCTGCAGAGAATACATTTCAAAACTCATTAGATGAGGATGGTGGGACATCAGAAGGGGTGATTTTAATAGCCTGGCAACAGCTCTCCTAAAAATATCTCTTCACTAATTGATTTTTATATCTTTAATCTGACCAAGAGGTCCAAGGCTCCCAGGGCCTGAATTCTTTGTAAACCTAAAGATGATGAAGGTGAAGGAGAAGGAGGAGGGCATTTTGATAATAATCGTTATTATGAGTATTCTTTTGTACTACAGGTGGAACTAACTATCATGAGAATGCCTTCAACTTCCTCAATCTTGTGCCATTCTTCAGAGTGCAGAGCGATACATCTGCCTTCTTCTGAAAGTTTTCATTGTTTGAGTAAAAATTTTTTAAAGCTTTCATCTGGGCAATAAAACCGTCAAGATTTTCTTGGATCATATTCTAGAAAATAAATTCTTGTTTTAAATCTAAAATGATAGGACAGAAGTGGCAATTTATCAAGTTTGGTTAATCTTTTCCCTGCACAATCCTAAGAAAAACAAATAAAATTTTTGTGCCAAAAGTTGGAGTGTTAAAGTTGTCATCAGACCACAGTATCTACAGATCATGGACTTAAATTGGACCACAGAGTTTTCAGAGTTCTCCAATTTAACTCCTTTGTTTTAGCATATTGTTGATGTTTATTAATTATATGTTGAATGAATGAGTTAAGTGACTTACCTAAGGTTTCACTAAGGTAGAGTCAGCATCAGAACTCATCAGCACACGGAGTCTGGTATTCATTTCTTTGCAGATACACATCAATTCAGGTACTGTGTACTTGTTTGCACACTGAAGTTAGAGATCTCTAAGGATATGGGTGCATCCAATGTCAATGAAGAAGCCCCAGTCAGAGAAAGTTACTCAAGGTAGGGAGTAGATCTATTTATTTCTTGTCTGTCAAAACCACTCATAAGCCCTGGCCAGGTGGTTCAGCTGGTTGGAGCATCATTCCATACACCAAAAGGGTTGCAGGTTTGATCCCTGATGAGGGCACATATCTAGGCTGTGGGTTTGATTTCCAGGTGGGGTGCAGGTGGAAGGCAACCAATTGATGTCTCTCTCTCTCTCAAATCAATAAACATATCCTTGGGTGAGGTTTTTTGTTTTTTTGTTTTTTGTTTTTTAAAAAAAACACATTTGCTTGAGAAGTTTAAGATGGTCTAAGTTGTGAAGCATGAAAAGCTACCAGATGAACAGGAACTTTAGCTCTTTTTGAACTTTCACTGAGGGTTGTTGTTTTTTTTTTTTTTTAAATGAGGGAGATGCATGCCAGGCTCCCTGAAGAAAGTGAGGGCTGAAAGCAATCAGGAAACTGACATCTGGGCTCTTTCATGGATGGGGAGGCCAAACCATCAGGTTCTCTGTGCAGTCTGTGATACAAGGGATGGGACCCCAGGGGCAGGCTGACTGCTGGGATAGGGATCCCCACCCTAGACTCAACTTGTGCCAAGCCACTGGAAAGTCTCCTGCCTAATACCCCATTGGCAGTCTGCCTGTCTCACCTGTACTGGGGGCTGGGTGGCTCCACTTCCAAATTTCTGCCTTCCTCCAAGTTGCTAAGAGCAGTAGCTTTGTCTTGCGGGGACAGTGTGTAATACAACTCTCCTGATTTTGGCCTTTACCCCTCTTTCCAGGGGGAAGGGAAGCAGAACCTGCACTGGACATTCCGTCTACTTCCCTGATGTTTTCTGTGCAATAGAGGCTCGCTCCTGCCTTCCACTGACACCCAAAAGTTCTCTTTTTTGGTGTCTAGCAAAATCCACATCTCTTGTGACCCAACACCCCACCCCCATGGGCCAGTGGGTGAATGCCTGAGTCCCTGGGGAGCAGGAGGAAAAGGTTGGGGTTCTATGCATCTATCCAGAAGAGATCAGGAATGGAGACCTAGTCTTGAGCTATCACTTGCTCTGCAAAGCTTTATATCAGCCCCATCCCCTATACCTATAGAGTGGGAGAACCCAAGTTTCTGAGCACCAAGCTGACCAATATTGGAGAAAGATGATCAGAGGGAGGATTGTTGTCCTGAATTAAGGTTTAAACTAAACACCCCAGAGAAAAGGAAAGTCACTGACTTGAGGGAAGCCACCCATTTCCATAATGTGGTTTAGGGAGGGGGATGGATAGACCAAAGGGGAACTGTCAACTTGGCAGAATTCTCCTCACTCCCATTGAATTCTGGGCCATAGGAAATGGAGAGAATAGCAGGAAGTGCAAGGCCGATCTTGAATATTCATTGAGAAAAATGTATCATAAATTAACATTCAAGTCCAGAATGACAGTGGAGTTAGTGGAGGTGAGTAATAAGTGTCAGGGGAGAAATTTGGGTTTCATATATTCTCTAGCTAAATTTAGTTGTGTTCTCTTGAAACACAGGCACTCTGTCCAGGTGAATGGTCAGGTGATGTAGAATCCCATTGGAAGAATGTTAATATCCAGGTTTCCTTGAAAAATTATCTTTAGGGTTCTTTTCTCTTTTTTAAATATCCTCACCCACAGACATACTCATGGATTTTAGAGAGAGGAAGGGAGGGGGAGAGAGAGAAAAATAGAGAAGCATCAATGTGAGAGGGAACATCCATCCATCTGTTGCCTCCCATTCGTGCCCTGATTGGGGATCAAACCTGCAACCTAGGAATGTGCCCTGACAAGGAATCAAACCCAAAACCCTTTGGTGCATGGTACAATGCTCAACCAACTGAACTACGTGGCTATGGTCCATAGGGTTCCTTTTGAAAAATTAACATGGCTAAAAAAATTGACACTCTAGTAGCAACAAGCATACCCAGATCCTGGTTTTTAACCCTATTCTCCAATAAAATCAAACAGGGCTTCTTGGAGAAATGTCTGATTTTATGACTGCCCCAGAAATACACATGATGATTTGAAATGTCTTGTAATACAGGGAAGAAAGTGTGAACAAAAACACACCCAAACCCAAAACCTTTACAATGATGAGGGTGCATCAAAGGGACACAGGGGCCTAGTTAAAGGGTTTCCAATGGCTGAAACTAGAAAAATGTAGGCAACAAAATAAAGTAATATTGAGTTATAATTCAAAGCATAAATAAATATCCATGAGTCTGTACTGATATGAGTGAGTGAATAAATTAATTAGTGGGGGGAGAGTACACAAATTCTTTTACATAGAAGTATTCTAAATAAATTATGTAGATATTTCACTCTAAAAGAAGTGGAGCATAATTCCCCACCCCTTAAGTGCAGCCTGCACACAATGACTTCCTTTCAAAGAGTATAGGATGAAAAAGGTAGAAATAAACAGTAACTCCACAGTGGAGAAATCTGACATACACTACTTCAGCCAAGTAATCAGTCATACCTTATGTTGATAGGATGATATGAAATTAAGAAAACGGTACTTACCCTATGTGGTTTTTTCCCTATAAATCCATAATCCTAATTTATTCACAAGAAAAACATCAGACAAATTCCAGCAGAGGGACATCCTACAATATACTTGACTAGTACTTCTCAAGACAGTCAAGGTTATTGAAAAAGGAAAGTCTGAGAAACTAGTATAGCCAAGAGGAGACTGAGGAGATATGACAACCAAATGTAATATGGTATCCTGGATAAAATCCTAGAACATAAAAATAACATTATATTTAAAAAAAACTAAGGAAATCTGAATGTTATGGATTTTGATAATAATGATTTGTCAATATTGATTTATTAATAGTAACAAATATACCATACTGACATAAGATATAGAGACTGGGAAAACTGGGTCAGGATTATAAAAAAAAAAAAAATCTGTGTACTATTTTATCTTTTTCCCCATAAATCTAAAACTGTTCTAAAAGATAAAATCTATTAATTAAAAAAAACCCTAAAATTGTTTCAAACCTGGAACAGAACTTAGCTGGAAGATGTAATTCACAGCCTCTTTCTGGGAAGAAATGAACATTACTAAGATTCTTAGTTTTCTGATAAACTTTAATGTGATGAAAAACTGTTCCGGGAAACTAGTTACTCAGCCAGTAACTGTCAGCAAAGAGTCTAGTAACCTTTCTTTAATGAGGTATTCCTTTTGCGGTAGTATCTAATATAATAATGTATAACCGTTCTCTATTCTTACTTTTCATGACCAAAAATAAAAAATTTAAATTGGTATAATAGAGGCTTTTTCATAAAAACTTGAAAGCTGCTCATTTTCTAGTTGTCTTAAAGTTGTTTTAAAAAATTCTGTATCTTCCACTCCATTCTTTTAGAGACACTTTTATGAATTGTTTTTCACTAGCCATTAATAGTTCCTCTTCTTTTCTTCCCTTTCTCATACTATCAGAACATGTTAAAACAAGGGAAAGCAAAGTTAAGAAAAACAGTACAATGTCATATTTCTTTGAATTGTATATAATGAAGCATCTGTTGACTTTTTCTCTGGGAAACATAATATCCTTCTCATAGGCATGAAGTCTTTTGAAAATAACTGTAAGGAAGGTGCCTTTTGAAAAATTAGGTTTAAAGTAGGAGAGGAAGACAAAGGATATAAAATTTTTCCTTTTAGAATTACTGGAAAGGAATCTGGAGGATTCCTCTGAAGTTGTGGCTTTTATGTAGAGCAAGGAAAAGGGACTGAAATTTGCCATCAGCAAGAACTGATCATCTTTCTCCTATGATGGAAGCTGTGTGGGGAGTGGAGAGGGTGTCACTGGTCAGGATGCTGATCTTGATGACTGATGTGGTCTAAGAAGTCAAGAATCAAACAGATTTAGGAAGAGAAATAGGGTCACTGTGTGAACTTAGCCACAGATTAGACAATCTCTCCAAGTTCTGTACATGAGCTGGGCAGTATTTGGCATTCTTCTGGGTGAGATTGAAGCCATGAGTATCTGAATTATTTAGCCAAGCATGAATCCAAAAACCCAAACTATTTTCACAAAAGATAGAAAAATACCAAAGAACTCCTTAAGCACCTAGGAATGGCATCCTTTTATGAGCTAAAGATGAATGAAGCTGGAACAGGACAGAAAGCTTATTGGACGATTTGATTGGGTTGGCAGTGTGGGCTCTGGAAGTTGAGACTAGACCAACAGTGAGGACCCCAGGTTAAAGAAGCCGATGGGATTGTCTTTCGGTCATTCTGTTATATAACACCCTGCATCTTTAAAAAATGTATTTTTCCTCATTTTTAATAATTAAGTTTTATTTTCTAGAGTTTCACAGACTTATTATTAAATATTTAAAAAAAACACGTATAAAGAAAATTAAAATTGCTGAAAATTTTACTACGTACTTAATGTTTTTGCAGCATAGTATTTTTAGGACTCTGTTGTCTGTTTTTTGTATATGGCCTGTGTGTTGCAGCCTGTCTAGGCTGGATAGGTCTGCTCAGGGCTCAGGTGGATGGAAGAAGATGTGTGGAACCTTGGGGATGCTTGACATGCCTCTATTTGAGAGAGTCACACAGGCACGAGCCTGGTCTAGGGAAATCTCACAGACCACAAAGCCTGTACCTGCGCCCCACACAGGCCACGAGCCTGTGTCCAAGTCAGCGCCCCAACTCCCCACCTTGTTCAAAGCTCCTATCCCTTAAATACTAGCCCCAAACAAAGCAAGCAACAGGCCAGAAAGGCGAAGTAACTATCATGAGCTGTGCACGCAAGCCTACTCAAGACTGCATGGCAGTTTATCACACCCAGGGCTCAAGCCCATGAGACCCAGGCTTAAGGCTGTGGGAACACTGCTTTATCAGAATCTTTCAAGGTTGTGAGGAGCTGCTCCCTCCAGTTACCCACGCATCTAGGTGAGGGAGCTAGACTGCCTCCATGTATGCTACAGCCTGGTAGTGATCTTTGAGGCAGGTTTTATAATCTTTACCTTTCAGATGAGGACACTGTCCTCGGGGAACACTTCCCTGCCTTCCCAGATGGTATAGAAGTACCCCCGTGGGCCACAGCTGCTGCCATTAGCCCTAACGTGGTAACATAGATTTTGACCATTCTGAATCTAGCCTATCCTCAGGACCCTACACTTTTCCCCAAGACTCTTGGTCACAGTGTTCTAGATTACAGAAGCTCTGTAAATAGGGCAGAATCATGGGAGTGACATGACAAAATCAGTAGTTTAAAAGGGTTATTGTGGATGATGGGAACACAGATAGATGGAAGGTAAAGAGACACACTCATCCAGGTTGACAGTGCCCTAAGCTGAGTTAGTCTAATCATTCTGTCTCCTGCCTGGTACATAGCTACTATTCAAAATATGCATGTGGGATGAGTTCCCCTCCAAACGTTCTTCTTACTTCTCTGCTTTTACCTTTTGCCTCCCACATGAAATCCTCTCCCTCTTTTCTCCAGTCACTTAGAATTTTAAAATCCCTCATTGTCCTGATCTGTCACTAGATCTTATCTCAACAGCACTTATGAGCCTATCTTTTTAGCAATGCACAGCTTGTTCTCTGATGTCATTTGTTGTTTTATTTAGATGTTCCATATCCATGGCATTATTGTTGGAGCCCTCAGGAGAGTGACTTCGCTATCCTCCTTTCCTTCTACTTCTAGTCTTTTCAGAGACTAGAAGTGGACCTTTCACAAATTGATGTTCACTGTATGCTTGCTGACAGAATGAAACTTATTGTAGTAATTTGAGAGTAAGGGGTGGTGGTTTGGATTAAGGTTGAGGTTATAAGCGTGATCCTAAAGGGATCCCATTGGGACAAAAAGAGTTCAGAGTCTGCTTTTGGGATAATGGGCTCAGAGCAGTCAACTAACACCAAGAAAGTAGACTCTTCCTTTGGAGAGGTAATTCCTTAGTCTTGCAGTCAAAGAGGCCTTTTAGATGAGTTCAATATACTATCCGAAAGGCCATGCACCATGCATTATTATGGCCACAACATCTCAAAAGAGACACAGAACAGCTGCATAAATGCCAGATGTGAGAACGAATGTGATTGGGGACTCCCCTTCCCTTCTTTTTACTCTCTCTCTCACTTCCTTCCTTCACAAATGCTTCTGTGACTATATCTCCCTAAAGCATAAACAATGCTCCTCAGACATCAGTGATAGCATGGGAGTTTTAAAAAGTCAAAAAAAAATTTTTTTGAAGGGCTCAGTTCTCAAGTAGTTAAATTACTTTGTAATATATGAAAGAAAAGTGTATATTTGTGTTGTATACAAATAGAATGATTTATTAGGCCTCCTTTTTTTGTCCTGGGAATTGCCCCAAATTTCAAATACGTATGTGGAAAGTACACAGTAAATGTCTGTCTGAAAAGTTTAAGTGGCCACTAACTTGTTTCCAGTTGGGGACCATCATCAATACAATGGCAAGTTTTGCAGAAAGTCAACTTCCTTAAAAATTTATATTAGAAAAAAAGAAAACAGGGATTAATGCTAAACAGTTCGTTTAAGAAAATATTTGACCCAATAAAATGAATCTACTTTCCAACCTCAAACAGTCAAGCACAAATAGGCTTTAGATTGTTTTTCCAGTGAGACTGCTGGAAGCATGAGATGTACAGTGTAGTGTTTCAGAGCTCATAAAACTCTGGTTTCAAAACCCAGTTTAACCCCTTACTATCAGTTATGACCATAGGCAAATCACTCAACATCTCTTTCAAATTTAATGATTTAAAACTACAGCAATCATTTACTTTTCTCACAAATCTGTGATTTGGATTGGGATCAGTGAGGAATTCATTGAGCTCCTTAGGGATGGCTTGAAGGCTAGGGGTGATGTGATGGCTGGGAGCTCACACACTAATATGTTTGGGAATTGATGCTAGCTGCTGGCTAGGACCTCAGTTGTAATTATAGGCCAGAACACCCACATTTAGTCTTTGAACATGGCTCGTTATTTTCTTCAAAATATTGTGGTTGTGCTCCAAGTGCAAGCATGCCAAGACAGAAAGACAAAAATGCATAATTGAACGATTTAGCCTTTGAAGTCACTAGCATTTCTGCATTATACTCTCATTGTCCAGTCAGTCACAGAGCTCTGCCCAGTCTCAAGGAAAGAGGAGAAAGATCCTGCCACTTCACAGGAGAAAATAACAATGGCACATTATAAGAACATGTGGCATGAGAAATATTGAGGTGGCCATCTTTAGAATATACAGCCTACTATTGTTTGCCTTGAAAAGTCTATTGTCTTTATAAAGGGCCTATAAAACATCACTTTGAGGAAGCTTGGGGCATGATTTGATACTCAGGTTAATGTTGAAAGTCCAACATATAATAAAAAATTTTTTTTTTTACCTTCCTGGTTTTTCTTTTAATTTTCATTTTTTTGTTCAAATACATTTGTCTCCACTTTCCCGCCACCACTTTCCCCTGCCCCCCTCACCCACCTCCCTCTCTCAATCTTTTCCTACTTTGGCTTTGTCCATGGGTCTTTTATACATTTTCCTTGCCTTGACCCTTCCCTTCCCTTCCCTTCCCCCCGCCCCCACCGTCCTTCTTTCCCTCTTGACTCTGTTTGTTTCTTTTTTCTTTCAATGTTGCTGGTTATATTTTCCTTGTTTGTTTGTTTGTTAAGCCAGGGGGCGAAAGACAAATACCATATGATCTCGAGATCATATGGTATTTGTCTTTCGCCCCCTGGCTTATTTTACTTAACATAATGCTCTCTAGTTCCATCCATGCTGTCATGAAGGGTGGTAGTTCTTTTTTCTTTCTGCTGTGTAGTATTCCATTGTGTAAATGTACCATAGTTATTTGATCCCCTCATCTACTAATGGGCATTTAGGTTGCTTCCAACACTTGGCTATTATAACTTGTACTGCTATGAACATTGGGGTGCATATGTTCTTTTGAATTGGTGTTCTGGGATTCTTAGGGTATAATCCCAGCAATGGAATTGCTGGGTCAAAAGGCAGTTCCATTTTTACCTTTTTGAGGAAATTTCACTGTTTTCCAAAGTGGCTGCACCAGTCTGCATTCCCACCAACAATGTACTAGGGTTCCCTTTTCTCCACAGCCTCGCCAGCACCTGTTGTGTGTTGATTTGTCTATGATGGCTATTCTGACCAGTGTGAAGTGGTATCTCATTGTGGTTTTAATTTGCATTTTTCTAATGGCTAGTGATGCTGAGCTTCCTTTCATATGTCTCTGGGCCCTCTGTATCTCTTACTTGGAGAAATGTCTGCCCAGGTTATTCACCCATTTCTTAATCGGATTGTTTGTTTTCTTGGAGTGGAGTTGTGTGAGTTCTTTATATATTTTGGAGATCAAACCTCTATCTGATATATCATTGGCAAATATATTTTCCCATATGGTTGGCTTCCTTTTAATTTTGCTGATGTTTTCTTTAGCCATGCAGAAGCTTCTTATTTTGATGAGGTCCCACTTGTTTATTCTTTCCTTTATGTCCCTTAGTTTAGGGGACACATTGGTGAAAATATTGCTGCGTGGGATATCAGAGTTTCCTGCCTATGTTCTCCTCTAAGACTTTTATGGTGTCACGGCTTATATTTAAGTCTTTTATCCATCTTGAGTTTATTTTTGTGTATGGTGTCAGTTGGTGATCAAATATCAATTTTTTGTGTGTAGCGATCCAGCTCTCCCAATGCCATTTGTTGAAGAGGCTATTTTTACTTCAATTTATACTTGTGCCCCCTTTGTCAAATATTAATTAACCATAGAGACATGGGTTTATTTCTGGGATCTCCACTCTGTTCCACTAATCTGTGTGTCTGTTCTTGTGCCAGTACCAGATTGTTTTGGTTAGAGTGGCCTTGTAATATAGTTTGATGTCCGGTATTGTGATCCCTCCTATTTTGTTTTTCTTTCTCAAAATTGCTGTGGCTATTTGGGGTTATTTATGGTTCCATCTAAATTTTTGAAATGTCTGTTCTATGTCTGTGAAGTACGTCATTGGTATTTTAATAGGGATTGCATTGAATCCATAAATTGCTTTGGGTAGTATGGACATTTTGATCATGTTAATTCTTCCAATCCATGAACGCCGTATATGCTGCCATTTATTTGTCTTTCTTAATTTATTCTTCAGTGTTGTATAGTTTTCTGTATACAGGTCTTTTACCACCTTGGTTAAATTTATTCCTAGCACTTTATTTTTTCTTGTTGCTATAGCAAATGGGATTTTTTTTCTGACTTCTGCTTCTTCTATTTCATTGTTGGTGTACAAAAATGCCTTTGATTTCTGAATATTGACTTTGTATCCTGCTGTTTTGCCAAACTCACTTATTAGGTTGAGTAGTTTTTTGGTGGATTCTATAGGGTTTTCTATGTACATTATCATGTCATCTGCAAACAATGATAGTTTTACTTCCTCCTTTCCAATTTGCATGCCTTTAATTTCTTTTTCTTGTCTGACCACTGTGGCTAGGACTTCCAATACTATGTTGAATAGAAGTGGTGAAAGTGGACATCCTTCTCTTGTTCCCGATCTTAGTGGGAAAGCTTTTAGTTTTTGCCCACTGAGTATGAGGTTGGCGGTAGGTTTTTCATATATGGCCTTTATTATGTTGAGGTATGCCCCATTTATTCCCATTTTGCTGAGTGTTTTTATCATAAATGGGTGCCATACCTTATTAAATGCTCTTTCTCCATCTATCAAGGTGATCATGTGGTTTTTGTATTTCCTTTTGTTTATGTGATGTATTATGTTTATTGAATTGCATATATTGAACCATCCTTGCATCCCTGGGATGGATCCCACTTGATTATGATGGATGATCTTTTTAATGTATTGCTGGATGCCATTTGCCAATATTTTGTTGAGGATTTTAGCGTCTATGTTCATCAGTGAAATTGGCCTGTAGTTTTCTTTCTTTGTAGGGTCTTTATCTGGTTTTGGGATTAGGGTGATGCTGGCCTCATAAAAAGAGTCTGGGAGTTTTCCTTCCCCTTGGAGCTTTTGGAATAGTCTGAGAAGGACAGGGGTTAGCTTTTCCTTAAATGTTTTGTAAAATTCTCCTGTGAAACCGTCTGGTCCAGGGCTTTTGTGTGCTGGGAGTTTCTTGATTAGTGCTTCAATTCCCCCAGCTGTTATTGGTCTGTTCGGGCTTTCTGCTTCTTCTTTGTTCAGTGTTGGAAGATTATACTTTTCTAGAAACTTGTCCATTTCATCAAGGTTTTCAAATTTCTTGGCATATAATTGCTCATAGTAATTTCTTACAATTCTTTGTATTTCTGTGGTATCAGTTGTTATTTCTCCTCTATCATTTCTGATATTATTAATTTGGGTCCTCTCCATTTTTTTCTTGATGAGCCTCCTTAAAGGCTTGTCGATTTTCTTTATCTTTTCAAAGAACCAGCTCCTGGATTGGTTGATCTTTTGAATTGTTCTTTTCGTCTCTATGTCATTCAGTTCTGCTCTGATATTGATTATTTCCTTCCTTCTACTTGCTCTGGGATTTATTTATTCTTGTTTCTCCAGTTCTTCAAGCTGGAGGGTTAGGTCATTTATTTGAAATGTTCCTATCTTTTTTTAGGTAGGCCTGTATTGCTATGTACTTCCCTCTCAGGACTGCCTTTGCTGTGTCCCATAGGTTTTGGACTGTCGTATGCTCATTTTCATTTGTTTCCAGAAACTTTTTTATTTCTTCTCTTACCTCATTATTGACCCATTCATTGTTTAATAGTGTACTGTTCAGTCTTCATGAGTTTGTAAGTTTTTGAAGTTTCTCCTTGAGGTTGATTTCCAGTTTCAAGCCCTTGTGGTCTGAGAAAATGCTTGTTATTATTTCAATTTTCCTGAATTTTTTAAGGCTTGCTTTGTGTCCTATCATGTGATCTATCTTTGAAAAACTTCCATGTGCATTTGAAAAGAGTGCATATTTTGCTTCTTTGGGATGCAAACTTCTATATATGTCAGTTAAGTCCATTTGATCTAAAGCATCATTCAGTTTCACAATATCTTTGTTTATGTTTTGTTTGGAAGGTCTACCCATTTTTGACAGTGGGGTGTTAAAATTCCCTACTATCAGTATGTTGCTGTCTATATCTTTCTTGAAGTCTTCCAAGATTATATATTGGGGTCCTCCTATGTTGAGTGCATATATTTACAATATTTATGTCTTCTTGATAGAGTCTTCCTTTAAGTATTATAAAATGCCCTTCTGGGTCTCTTTTTATGGCCTTTGTTGAAATCTATTTTGTCTGATATAAGTATTGTTACCCCTGCTTTTTTTTTCCTGTCCATTTGCTCAGAATATTTTTTTCCATCCTTTATTTTCAGTCTGTGAAGGTCCTTTGTTCTGAGGTGGGTCTCTTGTAGGCAGCATACGTATGAGTCATGTTTTCTTATCCATTCAGCTATCCTATGTCTTCTGATTGGGGCATTTAATCCATTTACATTTAAAGTTATTATCGATAGGTACTTATTCATTTTTTCCCTTTGTACCTGTGTTGTTCTCTTTCGCATTCTTTCTCTTCATCTTCTTAAACCAGTCCCTTTAGCATATCTTGCAGTGCAGGTTTGGTGAAGATGTATTCTTTTAGTCTTCTTTTGTTTGGGAAACTCCTTATTTTACCTTCCATTTTAATTGAGAGCCTTGCTGGGTAGAGCAGTCTTGGATGTAGGACTTTGCTTTTCACTACTTGAAATATTTCCTGCCATTACCTTATGGCTTGTAGTGTTTCTGTTGAGAAGTCAGCTGCTAGCCATATCAGGGCTCCATTGTATGTTACTACCTGTTTCCCCCTTGCTGCCTTTAGGATTCTTTCTTTGTCTTTGATATTTGCCATTTTAATGATGATGTGTCTTGAAATGGACCTCATTGGGTTCCTCTTGAATGGGGCCATCTGTGCTTCCTGGACTTGTGAGATTTTTTTCTCTCCTCACTTAGGGAAATTTTCCATCATTAGTTTTTCAAACAGGTTCTCTATCCCTTGCTCCTCTTCTTCTCCTTCTGGTATGCCTACTATGCAGATATTATTACGTTTCAGGCTGTCCTGCATTTCCCTACATGCCTCTTCATTCTTTTAAGCCCTTTTTCCATTTCTTGTTCTTTCTGGGAGCTTTTTTCTATCTTGTGTTCCAGCTCGCTGATTCAGTCCTCTGCTTCATCTAGCATGCTTTTGATTCCTTTTACTGTGTTCTTCAATTCAGGAATGGTATTTTTCATTTCCTCTTGTCTCTTATTGATAGTTTCTATGCCCTTTTCCAGGTTGATATAGTTTGCAGTAAGTTCCTGATAGTTTCTCTGTAGTTTTTCATAGTTCTCTTTGTGCTCACTGAGCTCATTGAACTTCCTTAGAAACATTGTTTTGAATTCAATATCTGATAGTTTACTTGCCTCTATTTCATTGAGTTCTCTCATGTGTGGCTTCCTACTTTGCCCTTATTTGTGGGGGAGGTGTTTCTTTTCCTTCCCATTATTTGTGAGAGTCTTCTTCTTTTTCTTCTTCTTCTCCTTCTTCTTCTTCCTTCTTTTTCTTCTTCTTCATCTTCTTCTTTTCTCCTTCTTCATCTCCTTCTCCTCCTCCTCCTCCTTCTTCTCCTTCTCCTTCTCCTCCTCCTCCTCCTTCTTCTCCTTCTCCTTCTCCTCCTCCTCCTCCTCCTCCTTCTTCTTCTCCTTCTCCTCCTCCTCCTTCTTCTTCTCCTTCTTCTCCTTCTCCTTCTTCTCCTCCTTCTTCTCCTTCTTCTTCTTCTTCTCCTCCTCTTCCTCCTTCTTCTCCTCCTCCTCCTCCTCCTTCTCCTTCTCCTTCTCCTCCTCCTCCTCCTCCTCCTCCTCCTCCTCCTCCTCCTCCTTCTTCTCCTCCTTCTTCTCCTTCTTCTTCTTCTTCTTCTTCTTCTTCTTCTTCTTCTTCTTCTTCTTCTTCTTCTTCTTCTTCTTCTTCTTCTTCTTCTTCTTCTTCTTCTTCTTCTTCTTCTTCTTCTTCTTCTTCTTTTCTTCTTCTTCTTCTTCTTCTTCTTTCTTCCTTTTGCTTTCTAAATGGATCTGTTTCGATTTCCTGACTTTGTGGATTAAACTTTTATGGTAGTAGGCTGGTCTCTTTTTTTTTTTTTTCCTTTTCATTCTGGGTCTGCCTCAGATGATGTCAGTTGTTGACCCTCTCTGACCTTAGGAAGTCTATTTGAGACTTCCAGGAATCTACTGTCTGTGTCTGTCTCTTGCAATTGTTAATCTACTCACTCTGCCCTCAGCTATCAGGCTTAGGCACCACAGGTGGGGCGGTGCCTCTTGAGGTTGGGGCTATCATCTCCTTACAGGCTCCTGCCAATCAGGGGAGTGGTCTGCCTGAGCAACATGGAGACCGTGGAATGGGGAAGGAGTCAGCACCGGGATCCCCCTGGCTATTCCATTAGTTCTCTCCCCAATGCCTCTAACTCCAGTCTCTCCTCAAGAGCCTCTAGGCAGCTCTGTGTCCCCTTTATCCAGAGGTCTACTATCTCTGCAGGCAGCTCTGCACTCAGCACCAAGGCCTGCATGCAACTCCTGTCCGGCCTGAACTATCCCGAGGGCAGGGCTATTATTTCCTTTCCTGCTGCTGCCTCTTTAGGGCATGGCCTGCCTGAGTAAGATGGAGACCACAGAATGGGGAAGGAGTCAGTACCAGGAATCCCCTGGATACTCCCACAGTTCTTTCCCCAATGCATCTGTCTCCAGTCTCTCCTCAAGGGTCTCTAGGAAGCTCTGTGTCCCCTTTGGCCAGGGATCTACTCTCTCTGCCAGCCTCATTGCACTCAGCACCCAGGCCCATGCACTCAAGTCCTGGGCAGAGTGTCCTGAAGGCAGGGTTATTGTTTTCTTTATGCCTGAGCAAGATGGAAGCTGCGGAGTGGGAGGTGAGTCATCACCGGGGTCCCACTGGCCACTGTCTCAGTTCTCTCCACAAAACTTTCTTCACCAATCTTTCCTCAAGCTCCAGCCCATTCTGCTCCCATCTCTGCCCAGAGACCAAGGAAAGTGGCTGCCACTGCAAACTTCTGTGTTGGCCTTTTAAACGTTTCTTTGCATCTCTAGCTGCCTGTCTCTGGCAGAGAGCACCACTATGCTTTTTGCAGTTTTCTTTTGTCTGTGTGCTTTTTTGGGTTCAGATGTTGTAGTCTAGAGGTCCCTGCTTATGATTCAGACCCTGTTCTTCTTTGGGGGATCCAACTGGCTGTTTCAATACCCCTTTGGTGCTAGTGCCCATGGGCGCCCAGCTCACCCTCTCAAGCCTCCACTGCCCTTCTCACCCTTTAGAATGTGCAAAAGTCGATTCCACTGTCTGTCCAAGGTTCCAAGGCTCCTCTCTCACTATCATTCCATTGTTTTCCAGGTGATTTCTCCACAATTTCATTGCAATTCCAGTTTGGTCTTGGGAGGAGGTCAGTGTGACTTCCACTCACTCCTCCACCATTTTCTCTCTCCAAAAAATTTTTTTTCAAAGTGCTTTTATCTAATATTTCTTAGCTAATGGCTTAAAGGAATTCATCTATAGATAAAGCAATGTTCCTCAGGACATCAATGCTCTAAAAGGAATAGTTTTTGCCTATGTAAATGTTGTGAGACACATGCCCTTTATATGTCATTTTTGTGTGTGTGTGTAGGGTCAACTACAGCAAAAAATATGCCCCTGCTGAAAATTTTCCATGGATGCTGTTTGGGGTTAACTATATTTGAAACCATGTATTAATATGTATTAAGATCCTGAAATTCTTTATAAAAATAGCAAGTTTGAACAAAGTGAGCCAATACCAGTTGAAGCTTACTATGGACAAAGAGATTAATGCTTAAATTTGCATGGATTCAAAACCTTGTTTATATATTTCATTTTTTAAATTTTTATTATATTTATTGGGGTAACTTTGGTTAATAAAATTACATAGGTTTCAGGTACACAATTCTAAAATACTTTATCTGTATATTGTATTGTGTATTCACCACCCAAAGTCTCATTCTGTCACTATTTATCCCTCCTTTACCCACTTCAACTGCCCCCAATCCCCTCTTTCCTCTGTTTATCATCATACTGTTGTCTGTGTCTATGGGGTTTTTCTTTTTTTGCTTAATCCTTTCACTTTTTTTACCTAACTCCCCCCAACTCCTTCCTTTCTAACAGCCGTCAGTCTGTTTTCTGTATCTAGTGAATCTGTTTCTATTCTATTTATTTTCTTTATTAGATTCCACATATTACATGAAATCATATGGTATCTGTCTTTCTCTGACTGGCTTATTTCACTTAGCATAATTCTCCCCATGTCCACCCATGCTGTTGAAAAAGGTGAGATTTCCATCCTTTTTATGGCTGAGTAGTAGTCCATTGTGTAAATGCCCCATAGTTGTTTTATCCACTCATCTACTGATAGACACTTGGGCTGCTTCCATATCCTGGTGATTGTAAATAATGCTGCAATGAACATAGGGGTGCTTATGCTCTTTTGAATTAGTGTTTTGGGTTCCTTCAGATAGAGTCCCAGAAGTGGGATTGCTGGGTCAAGGGGCAGTTTAATTTTTAAGTTTTTGAGATATCTCCATACTGCTTTCCACAGTGGCTGCACCAGTCGGCATTCTTACCAACAGTTCAAAAGTGTTCCCCTTTCTCCACATCCTCGCTAGCATTTGTTGGTTGTTGATTTATTGATGATAGTCATTCTGACCTATGAGTTGATATCTCATTGTGGTTTTATTTTGCATTTCTATGATAATTAGTGAGGTTGAGTATCTTTTCATATGTCTATTGGTCATCTATATGTCCACTTTGGAGAAGTATCTATTCAGGTCCTTTGCCTATTTTTAAATTGGATTGTTTGTTCTTTTGGTGCTGAGTTTTATAAGTTCTTTAGAAATTTTGGATATTAACTTCTTACAGAGAGTTTTGTTGTTTTGGGTCTTTTTTTGTTTGTTTTATTTTTAAATACCATGTTCAGTTGCTTCACTGGATAGTTTGAAACTTTGGGTAAAGTAGCTGTTAACTAGGGTCCAGATTGGGGCAGATAGCAAAAAAGACATGCTATAGAGAGGAGAAAAAGGGGTAAGCTGGATAGTTGTCTTTTCTGCCTTTCCCTCTGCCTTATCATCTGAGTCCAAGAACAAAAGTTTCTTGGGGGAAGTAAAGTTTAAAGATATTTGGGAGAATAGAATGAAACACAAATTTTATCAAACTTTCCTCAGAGGCCCTGTGTTGCATGACTCTAGAGAGAACCATTCACATAAAACAGTGTATGAACACATGTATAATTAATCAGGGCATCTTATTAAAATGCAGATTCAGATTCTACAGATAAGGTGCAAAATTCTCCATTTCTAACTTGCTCCCAGGTGAATGTGAATGTTGCAGGTCTAAGAACCATCCTTTGAAAAGCAAGGTTTCTTAGGGAATTATGTATATCAACTATTTTATCCTCACAGCAATCCTATGATATTATTATTATAGTATTCCCAGTGTATAGACAAGAAAGCTGAAGATAAATCATTAGCTTAATTCATACAGCTACGATGTAAGGGACAGAGCCAGGATTTGAAGTCAGATAGTATGTGTCTGTCATCCATGTTTTTTTCTTTAAAAAAATTAAATTAATATGCTTTATTTATTAGAAAGGTTTTAGATTCATAGAAAAATTGATAGAGACAGACTCATAGATAGAGAGGAGGAGGACAGCTATTGGGGCAGTTTAGGGGAGAAAGGGATCAAGAATAAAAAAATTAAGTGGAAAGTACAGAGTTCCCATACACTCCCCCAACCTCATTTCCCACAGTATCTCCTATTATTGGCATCTTGCACAGATGTTACATTGGTTATAATTGATAAACAAATATTGCAACATAAATCCATATGTGGCATTAGAGTTCAATCTTTGTGTTGCACAGTACTGAGAGTTTTTACAAATGCATGTGTTTAGAGCAAGAGCAGAGCAAACTTTTTGGATGCTCTTCGAGAATCCAATGTGGATTCACTGTCAGTCATGACAGTTGTCAAGTAGTAATATGCCTAAGACTAAGGTAATGGGGTGGGATGGCAATGCCCTTGGGATGGCCCTGGAATGTCCACAACTGCAAGTCTAGACACTCATGTACAGACTCCATTAGGATGCTGATGTGAGTGGGAATGCTGCCCCTTGCAGGCTATTACAGTGTCATACAGAATAGATTCCCTGCTCTAAAAATCTGCTGTGCACCACCTATCTGCTGTTTTCCCCTCTAAGCCCCTTTATTCTTTTGAGTCAGATTTATTGAGGGATAATTTTCACAGTAAAACTCACCCTTATTAAGTGTGTAGGTTGATGAGTTTTGACAAAGTAGAAAGATATATAATCACCACCTCAATCAAAATAGGAACATTTCCATCACTGCAAAAAGTTCCCCCATGCTCTTTTGTAATCTATCTCCACGCTGGGCAACCACAAATCCAGTATCTATATTGTGTTTGAGTTTTCAGAATGTAATATAAATAGAATCATAAAGGATTTGCTCATATATACATTGTTTCTTTAATTTAGCATAATGTTGTTGGGATTGATCCATGTTGTCCCATGTATTAGTAATTTGTTTCTTTTTATTGAAGAGTAGTATTCTATTGTATGGATATATCACATTTTGTTTATCCATTTGCCAGTTCATAGACTTTTTGATTGTTTCCAGTTTTTGGCTGTTATGAATAAAGCTAGTATAGGCATTTATACCATCTTTATATGGAAATATATGTCTTTTAGTTAAATACTTAGGACTAGAGTGTCTGGGTTATGTAAGTGTATATTTAATTTTTAAGAAACTGCTAAACTCTTTTCCTTTAAAATTTTTTTTTGACCTGGTACAAAATGATTAACCTTTTATTAATTAGCATCCTGTATTTTAAATGAGAAGAAACAAGTCAGATGAGATAGTGGAGCCAGGGCAACTCCCTAAAGGAACATAGGAACAGGGATGGGCAGGGTTCAGGAATCCAGCTGAGCACATGGAGGCATCACTCTCCCAAGTGGGCCAAACCCAGGGGTGGGACAGGATCTGGGCCAAAGCAGTTGCTCCCACATGTTGGGAAACGCCGTCTGGTTTCAGAAACTGTAATCCTACTGACAGGCGGGAGGGCCTCAAGGCTGGAAATAATCAAGGAGGCCTTGGAGAAACAGGCTCCTGAGGAGACATAATTTGCCCCGTTGGCAGAGGTGTAGCTCCTGGCTCTCTGCTTTGCCATGGATGATCGGTGATCCCTGACAGGTAAGTTACCTTGAGCTGAGTTATACAACCTAAGATAGATGCCATCAAATATTGGCAGCAGACAAGAAATTGGGGGACGCAGAGAAAGGGCAAAAAGGCCTGCACTCCTCAGCTTGGCTTGGACATGGCCGGAGTCCTCATTCTATCTGAAAGAAGTTTCCTTTTCCTTGGGGGCTCCCTTCCCCCACCTGGCTCAGGCTCGAAACAATACCAGAGACAGTCCTAAACCAGATCTGGTGGTTCCCAGAGAAATCCGGCCTAAAAGTAAATTCTTTAAAGTGTGCTTTGTTCTTCCCTCAGAAGCTCTAGCCAGCTCATGCTGGGAAGGAAATTTACATTATTCACAGACCCTAACCCTATACACTTGGGCACTCTTACGTTTACTACGCTTTCACATTCAGTCATCTTTCCTGTTTACTAGTCTCCTCTCTGACCCATGTAAATTGGCGTGTTCCTGCCATTTGTTTTCTTTAAAACATCACCTATTCTCTGTGAACATTAACATATGAATATAATGCGATAACCTGTGCATTCCTGTTGCCTAACCCCACTGATAAAAGACTCTCAATAAAAGCCTTTGAACAAAGAGACTCTGGGACTACCTACTAGAGGGATGTGCCAAGTCTCCTCTCCTGGCAAACAGAGAAGTGTTTGCGAGAACTCCTGTTTATTCTCCTCATTCGTGACACACCTGGGACAGGCTCTGTGGGATTCAGAACCCTGCTCCCATCTCAGCTGGCCCCAGCCAGTAACCCTCAGATCCCGGGAGTGTTGCGCTCTGTCATCCCGACACGGCAGTTGCTGTCCAGGTCTGGGACGAGCGGCAACCCGAGTGGCACTCTTCTCGCTGTGGTGCACCCCATCTTGCCACCGCACTACACCCAGAGCTAGTATCTGAGAAGATTTCTGATCAAGTCCTGGGCTCCTAAAGCACTTGAGGATGTGTCTGTAGTCTCAGCAGAGGCGATGTTCTTAAACTGTGTATTTCCCAAAGCAACTTACAGCTCACAGCAGAGCACCCTGATGCACCACAGATCCACTTTCTCATTATATGTTCTCTGCTCAATCATTTCTGTGGGCAAATAACCCAAAGTCCTGCATATTGTCTTTCTCCTCAGTGAGGAAGTATGCACAAACCAGCCAAAGTCTGCAATCTTCACTTTACCCATGAATGCCAGCATCAGGTTCTTCAGCTTAATATTCCTGTGAATCATCTTATTTCCATGGCAATAAGTCAGTCCATCTGCCAACTCTTCCATTATCACGGGTGTACGCTGCTCATCTAATGAGTGGTTCTGTTGCAGCTCCTTGTAGAGCTCACCCCTTGGAGTATATTTCAGAATCAGGTACACAGACACATATGATGGAGGTAGTTATACAGGTGTAGGATATTGGGGTATTGTAGATATGCATGGATTTCAACTTCTCTGTGCAGCTGGTGTTCCATTCCTGTCTTCTCGAGCTGGAACTTGAAGAGGACTTTCAGCGCCACAGTGAAATGGCTTTCCTTGAACCGAGCTGGGTACACATTCCCAAAATTTCTGTTGTCTAGTGGATGTCTGATTTTAAAGATACCACTGTGAGGCTCTGGAGCTTGCTCTTCACCCCTTGCCCCCATGTTCCTTCCTCTTCCAGACACAAAACCAAAGGCACTCATGCAGTGGGTGTACTGAGCAGTGTTGGGTCCTCTGTGCTGTGAGCTGAGCATCGCCAGATTTCACCACAGATTGTGAGTCTGTCATGAAGACAAGAGACGGTGGCTATAGGACGCCTTCCTGGGAGGATCATGGGATCTGGCGGTTCAGGAAATCCAAACTGTTTTTCAAAGTGGTTGAACAATTTTGCATTCTCTCTAGTAATATGATCGAGTTGTGGTTAGTTACTTTTCATCCTTGACAACATTTTATATTGCTAGTGTTTTAAGTTGTATCTATTGCAGTAGTTGTATAGTTGTATATTAGTATGGTTTTAATTTGTATTTCTCTGATAAGTAACGATATTGGGCATTTTTATGTGCTTTTTGCTATCCATATATCTTCTAATGCATCTGTCCAAATCTTTTGTCCATATTTATTGGGTTATTTGTATTGTTGCTGTGTTGTAAGAATTCTTTGTGTATTATTCTGAGTGCAAACCCTTCATTAGATAGATGTTTTATATTTTCTCCTGGCCTGAGGCTTATTTTTTTCATTTTCTTACTATCTTATAAGGAACAGAGATGTTTAAGTTCTGTAATATACAATAATTTTTCTTTTATGGCTTGCACTTTTAGTGTTTTAAATAATCTTTGCCTAAACCAAAGTCACAAAGATTATTTTTCTATGTTTTCTTAGAGAAGTTTTGTAATTTTAGCTCTTACATTTAGGCCTATGGTCTTTTCAAATTAATTTTTGTATATTGTGTGAGTTAAGGGCTAAAGTCTTTCCTTCCTTCCTCCCTCCCTCTCTGCCTCCCCACACCATGCTGAATCTTCAGTAGCATTTTGACCCAAAATAGCATGACCCTCATGCCCCACCCTCCCTATTCACCCAGTCTCATCCTATCCAACATTTTTTTTGTTTTCCCATATGAAAAAAGATCTCAAAGGGAAATGTTTTGCTGATGTGGAAAACAAAGCAAACAAAAAAAAAATGTCAGAAGCACTAAAAGGCATCAAAATCGATGAGTTCAAACTGCTTTGAGAAGTGGGAAAAATTCTTGAGAGGTGTATTGCATCAAATGGAGAGTACCTTCAAGGTGACTGAAGTTTAAATGTGTAAGAATAAATACACAATTATTTATAAATAAATTCTGTTTTTTGGGTTCCCTCCTTTGTAAGCTTAGCATTTGTCAAACAGGTGACTTTCCCATCACCTTCTAGTCCTCTTTTCTATTGAAGAGGAGAGGTGCGTTGTGAGTAAGATGGCTTGCTCATATAGCTATATTTCAAATATTGGGTAATTACTGTTTTTGTTTCCAGCAATGGGACCCAAGTGACAATTCTGGGGAAAAATAGGAAAAACCCTGTTAAATAAGTTGTACTTACATGGAACTGAATTACTAAATCAGTTCATAATGTTTTACTTCAAATTATTTACTGTAATTACTTAAGACTTCTCACTGAGAAAAGACTTTTTAGGCCAAAGAGGTGGTGTGTCAGCTGAGGCTTGCTAAAAAATTCCTCTTTGCTTAGAAAACATTGCAGAATAGTTGCTCTTTAAATAAAAGCAAAAGCAAACATTGTGCAAGGGAAGTATAGCATGTTATCAGCAGTAAAAAATGTTTTCTTCTTCTCTGTGTTTAGGCAAAAATCTTCTGTCTGCAGATTCCATTCAGCTGAAATGCTTGGACCTGAGGGAGCATTTGCCAGTTCCTTTGAATCCAAGCAACACAAATTTAGCCACATTTGCTTGTTTTCCTTGACTGTGGCTCTTTAAGAAGTAGGCCTTCGTTGAGGAAAAAGAAAAAGCCCTATTCGGTATTAAATTACAAATGCATGTGAAAGGAAAGAAATAGGATTAACTTTGGTTGATCTTAACATAAGTCCAGCATTGTACTAGGTGTCTAGCACAATCATTTCCTTATTCCATTTTTTCAAGAACCCAGTCTGGGATATATATTAGCCCCATTTTACAGGCAGTGAGACTGAAGTACGGAGCAGTATGAGGTCCTGTACCCAGCATAAATTAATATTAGAACCAGGATCTCTCTAGTACCTACATTCAGGCTTTTTGCTGTCTATCATGCTTCTATTAGTATGGCAGTCTGACATGAAAGTACCACACAGTCTATGGCTGTCTTTATTGATTAGTTCTTTAGTTTCTGTAATGGTCTTTCTTGTACAAATACCGAGTGGGGCAAAAGTACATTTTCAGTTGTGAGTATGTGAATCAGTTTATTCTTGTATTATTATTTATTAATTATTGTATCATTTTCCATATGAGCAACTATAAACCTACTTTTGCCCCTGTATGGTTGGCAGTTGAGTCCTTAAAATGTCATCTTTCTCTTTAGATTCATTGTCTTAGAAAGGCTTTGGTTATACAGTCTACCTTAGGCAGAATCTGAATATTTTGGTCTTTGATACCTTTGGCATTCCACAATATTGACATCTTTTTGAATTTCAGCATTTGAAATTGTTAGGCTTGGTTTAGGACTGAACATAAGACAACATAAGGAGTTGAGTGTAAGCAAGGAGAGAGAACTAGGAAAGCTCTAAGATTGTAGCAATGTTGATTGGCCAGTAGAAATAAGAAAGCTGGCAGGAGAGTCACAGCTTGGCTTTGCCTAGAAATTTCCAGGCCCAGAATAAGTAGCAGCCACCTCAGACTGCTTTATAAATCAGGCCGGGTGGCCCGGGCAAAACACAGGTGGTGACTGTTTTTATCATATTCACAAGGTCATGCAACCATCAACATTATCTAATTCCAGAACCTTTTTATTATTCCAGAAAGAAACATGATACCTGTTAGCAATCATTTCTCATTCGCTTCTCTCCATCACTGAAAACTGCTAATCTATTTTCTATCTCTATGTATTTGCCTATTTTGGATATATTATATAAGTGGAATCACACAATATGCAGCTTTTTTTAAGTTTTAATTTTTTTTTATTAAACGTATTGTGTGATATTGGTTAATAAAATTATATAGGTTTCAGGGGTACAATTTCTATATGCATTATCTGTATATTGTATTTTGTGTTCACCACCCCAAGTCAAGTCTCCTTCCGTCACATGTAGTCTTTTCTGTCTGGATTTTTTTCACTTAGCACAATGCTTTCAAGGTTTGCTATATTGTAGAATGTATCAGTGCTTCATTCTTTATTAAAGCTTAATAATATTCCATTGTATGGATATTATCAGTTGATGGACATTAGCTTGTTCCTAGTTTTGGCTATTATAAACAATGATGTTATGAATAAGAGTAGAATTTTTGGGTCAAATAATAACCCTACATTTAACTTTTTGAGGAACCAGCAAACTGTTTTCCACATTGGTTGTACAATTTTACCTTCTCATGAGCATTGTATGAAGGTCTTAAGTTCTCCACATATTTGCCAACACCTGGTATTTTTCTTAAAAAAATTATATCCTTTCTGGTAGATATGAAGTGGTATCTCACTGTGCTTTTTTAATTAATATTCCTTTCAAGTAATTAATTTCATCTCCAAAATGGAAATAACTATTATTTTTATATCTTTGCTCATTGTAATGCATTTAGGTAATAAATACAGCTCTTGAAAATGAAAATTGTCCATAACTTCATCCACCTGGTGATGTTAACTTTTGGAGGAGGGCAGTTATTTTGAGGGCTATTTCAGCTAGGCCTTGCAAAAACTCCACTGTTGAATATACAGGGTCCAACACAAATAACCCACCTTTCTTATTACAAAATCTTTTATTACAAAATTATAAGTGTGTAACATAACAATATCACACTCAAGGACACCATATGACATTTTAGGTGAAATGATCAAATCAAAACTATAAATTATTATACCCATATTATTACCCTGCCAACCACACTCAAGCAGGTGTTAACTTCTTTATTTTTATTGTTATTCAACTACAGTTGTCCCCATATTCCCCCTTTCACCTGCCCAACCCACCCCCACCTAAGCAGGTGTTACTTCTGCCAGACCCTGTATATCTCTGTAAGGACTGAAATTCTTCTTTGACAGAGCTCTGGGTAAAGACTGCCTAATTCTTGGAAAATGCCCACCCTTCTCATCTCTTACACAATGTTCAGATAATTGTTTACAAACAGTTTTATTTAGTCAAATGCTTCTGCCGTCTACATTATACCTTAGAAGTCAGGAAAGGAGTAACCATAGATTGAACCTCTGGGAGATGCCAAGCATGGTATTAAGACACCTTCATTGAACTACCTTATTTAATTCAAAACAACTCTTTGAGGATGGTCTTATTATCATTGCACTTGACAGACTGAAATGGAGGATGTTAAAAAGTAACTTACTGATAAAATTAAGGTCATGATTTGCCAAATCAGGTCTGGCAATTGAGAAACTGTTTAATTTTTTTAAATGTCAACATGCAACATCGTTTGGTGATTAACTTTTTTATTCTATTACAGTTTTTGTTAATTCAGTTAAACATGTACTTGAAGCAATTAGTGGTGAAAAACTATAAGGACAATACAAGAAGAGACTGGATGTGAGAAAACACATTTCAAAAATATGGTTAATAGATATTGATATTGTAGATCTATAAATACCTTTAAAAATTCTAATGTTTGTTGAAACATAATGGACAGCCAGTAAACTGCACATATTTAAGATGGACAATTTGGTAAGTTTTAAAATATGAATACACCTGAGAAACCATTACAATAGTCAAGACAATGAACAAATCAATCATGCCGAGAAATTTCCTCATGCCACTTTGTAATTACACCTTTCTTCCCCACTCCTATACACCATATCCCCAAACAACTACTGATGTGCTTTTTTTAAAAAGAAATCATCACCTGAGGATATGTTTCATTGATTCTAGAGAGAGAGAGGAAGGGAGAGAGAAAGAAACATCAATGTGAGAGAGAAACATTGATTGGTTGCCTTCCTATATGCCCCCCAACCAGGGATTGAACCCACAACCTAGGTATGTGCCCTGACCAGGAATCAAATGTGCAACCTTTTGGTATATGGGACAATGTTCCAACCAACTGAGCCACATGGCCAGGGTCTGATGTACTTTTAATCACTATAAATTAGTTTGCATGTTCTAAAGTTTTTATAAGTAGAATAATTTAATATGCATTCTTTTTTAATTTAGCTTCTTTCACTCAGCTTAATTATTCTGAGAGTCATCCATGTTGTAGTAAATGTTGATAATTTTTTCCTTTCTATTGATGATGAGTAGTTCTATTGTACAGATAAAATATAATTTGTTTATCCATTCACCAGCAGATGAATGTTTAGGTTGTTTCCAGTTTTTGACTATTATAAACAAAAACAGGCATAAACATTGATGTACAAGTCCTGTATGGAGCTATACTCTCCTTTCACTTGGGTAAATACCTAAGAGTGGAGTGGCTAGATCATATAATAGATATATTTAATTATTTTTAAAATCTTTTTTAAAAACAGCTATATTGAAAAATAATTTACATACCTTAAAATCCATCTATTTTAGTGTATAAGTCAATGAATTTTAGTTAATTTACACAATTGTGTAAACATAATCCAATTTTGGAATATTTCTGTCACCTTAAGAAGACCCTTGTCCCTATTTGTAGTCACTCCTTGCTCCTACCATTAGCTCCAGGCAAACACTAATCTACTTTTTGTTTCTATGGACTTGCTTTTCCTGGATATTTCATGTAAATGGGATCATATAATATATATAATGTTTTGCATCTGGCTCTTTCATTTTGTATAATGTTTTTGAGATTCATGCATGTTGAGGTTCTTTTTCTTTGCTGAATGGTATTTCATTATATGTATATACCACATTTGATTTATGCATTCATCAGTTGATGGAAACTTGGTTTCCAGTGGTTGGATATTATAAATAATGCTCCTATAGACAAACACATATGTACAAGTCTTTATGTGGCTATATATATTTAATTTCTCCTGGAAAGATTTCTTAGGAGTAGAATTGTTCAGTTGTAAGGTGAATTTATTTTTAACTTTTTAAGAAACATTTAAAAAAATTTTATTTATTGACAGAGAGGGACAGCATTTTGTTGTTCCACTTATTTTTGCATTCATTGGTTGTTTCTCGCATGTTCCCTGACTGAGGATTGAACCAACAACCTTAGTGTATTTGCATAATGCTCTCACCAACTGAGCCAGGGTCTTAAGGAAGTTTTTAAAGAGAGCACTAAACTATTTTCTAAAGTAATTGTACAAGAGAGACCCAAGATGGCTGAGGACTAAGTGGAAGAAGCTACATTAACTTCTTCCCAGGATCAAACTGGTATTACAACTGAATTATAGAAAAATCATCCTGAATAACCAACTGAACACTAGCTGGAGAGAAGCCTTATAACCAT
This sequence comes from Pteronotus mesoamericanus, assembly GCF_021234165.1. Classification (NCBI taxonomy): domain Eukaryota; kingdom Metazoa; phylum Chordata; class Mammalia; order Chiroptera; family Mormoopidae; genus Pteronotus; species Pteronotus mesoamericanus. Next base: position 22,224,092 of record NW_026555245.1, on the reverse strand, counting down.
GGAGAAATGGAAGAAGCCACATCACCACAACATGACGGTACCGAGTGTGGAAGAGGTATGAGAGGGCTGGCTGGGCTCCCATGGGCAGCGGCTGAAGCCCTGGAGGGATATCTCAGTGGCTGGGGTGGGTGCTCCCTGAGAAGTGTGGGCTCTAAACCCCAAGCTGGGCACCCCGGCCGACAGCACCAGAACCAGGAAAGGAACCCTAATAACATAAGGCTGAGAAAAGCAGTGGAGTTTCTCTCTGCCACAGAGAGACAGCTGGAGACTCAGAAAGCCTCTTAAAAAAAGATTTTATTTAATTGTTTTTAGAGAGAGGAAGGGAGGGAGAGAGGGAGGGAAACATGAATGTGTGGTTGCCTCTCCCACTCCCCCTACAGGGGACCTGGGCTGCAACCCAGGCATATGCCTTGGCTGGGAATCAAACCAGCAACCCTTTGGTTTGCAGTCCGGTGTGCAATACACCAGCCTTGTCAGAAAGCTTCTGAAAGGGCCAACTCACAAACTTCTGTTTGAATCCACTTACCCTGGGCTCTGGCAGAGGGAGGGCAGAGTGGGCAGGAGATGCTTGAGGAGAATCTGGGGCTAGTGGCTCTGGGGAGAGCTGAAGGAACAGCTACCAGGACCCTTATGCTGAATCATCCCCCCGAATGCAGGAACCATCTTTCTCAGCCAGAGCAGTCCCCTCCAAGTGGCATCAGCCTAAGGGGAAACAATAGCCCCATCTGCAGGTATTACTCTGCCCCACCCTGTGGTGCCTAAGCCAGGGCTACTGAGGAGTACAGTTGGAAGACTTTCACTTTTTAACAACACAGACAGCCTGGAGGCAGAGGTGGATCACTGGGAGATCTGAGGCTTCGGCTGACTTGCCCCTGGGGTCTGGTGCTGGAAAAAGCCAGCCTTGGTGTGCAGCCTGGCTCTTTATCCATATACCCAGGCCCAGCAGAGGGAGGCACATACTATAGATCACTGATATCTTCAGGCAGGTCTCCCAAGGGCCAGTCACAGGCATGGTTTGATTTAGGCATGCATCAGAGTCTTACAGGTCTACCTAATACATAACAAATACAGAGAAAGAAGAAGAACAAATTCAGAAGAAGAACTAGATGAAATGTAAATGAGCAATTAATCAGATCGAGAGTTTAGAGTAATGATTATAAGGACACTCAACAGCATGTAAAAAGACATAGAAACCACAGAAACCATAAAAACAGATTGGTCAGAAATAAACAATGCAATATCTGAAATAAATAATACACTGGAATGAATAAACAGTAGGTTAGATGAAGAAGAGGATCAAATTGGTGATTTGGAAGACAAGGTTGAAAAAAACACCCTGGCAGAGCAGTGGGGAAAAAAAAAAAGAACTAAAAAAAATGAGGAGAGCTTAAGAAACATTCTGGTTAACAGGAAGTGTTACAACATTTACATCATGGGAATACCAGAAGGAGGAGAAAGTGAGCAAGGGATCTAGTACCCATTTGAAGAAATAATCACTAAAAACTTCCCTAATCTGGTGAAGGAAAACACACAAGTTCAGGAAGCTCAGAGTCCCAAACAAGTTGGACCCAAGGAAGTCTACACCCAGGCACATCATAATTAAAATGTCAAGGCTTAAGGACAAGGGGAGAATCCTAAATACTGCAAGGAAAAAAACAGGTAGTTACCTACAAGGCAGCACCAACTAGACTGTCCTCTGATTATTCATCAGAAACATTTCAGGCCAGAAGGGAGTGGTGTGAAATATTCAAGGTGATGAAAAGCAAGGACCTACAATCAAGGCTACTTTACCCAGCAGAGCTCTCATTTAAAATTGAAGGAGAAATAAGGATCTTCCCAGACAAGAAAAAGCTAAAGGAGTTTGTTAACAGCAAGCCAGTAGTGTGACAAATGTTAAAGGGCTTGCTTTAAGAAGAAAAAGAGAAAGAAAAAAAAAAAAGAGGAAAATAGTCTAAAAATAAAATGGCACTTAATACATATCTATCGATAATCACCTTAGAGATGGCAGCACAGGCAGACATGGCTCACCTCTTTGCACAACCAAATCAAAATTACAGGTAAAATATAGAACAATCATCACTGAGGAACATCAGAAATTGAGCTGAATGGAAGTCTTACAACTACAGAATTAAAGAAACTACATTGTTCCAGATTGACAGGAGGGGTGCAGATGTGGATCAGGCTGGTCCCACACCCACGTGGATAAAAATTTGGGAGGGATATCTTGGGAGCTAGGGGTCCCAGACTCATACCAGGCCCCCCAACCTGGGATTCCAGTGTCAGAAATATAAGTCCCCACAACCTCTGGCTGCAAAAACAAAAACAAAAAACAAAACAAAAACAGCAGAGTTTGAGTCAGTGGAAGGAATTGCTGAAGTCCCAAGCAGTTCCTCTTAAAGGACCCACACATGGACTCACCTACTCAGACTCACTTCTTCTGAGTTCCAGCACTGGAGTAGCAGCTTGAAAAGCACCAGTGGTGTACTGGGTGAAACTGAAGTATCAGGCATCAAGGAGAGCAGAGGTCATTGCCCTTTTGCTAAAGCCTCATCCCACAGAGCTGGCAAGCTGGTGCCATATCTGAGACTTCATCAACCTGGCTAAAACTGTTTGACCTGCCTTGGAGATTCCCAGAGGCTATACCCTAGCCAATTTATAGGCCCACCCAACCTGCTTTTCATAAGAATTGCTAGTCTTGGCTCCTAAATTCTATCAAACAAGCAACATCTGGCTTCAGTGAGCCCCAGCAGCAGCCAGATTAGATTCACAGCTTGGCTTCACTGGTAATCTCCAAGCCCAGCACAAGTAGCAGCCATCTCAGATAGCTTTACAGATCAGGCAGGATGCCCTGGGCAAAACGTAGGTGGAGGCTGAACTTGGCCTGATTACCCGGGGAAACCCCAGGGCTTGTGTACCTGGTGGACAGCTACAGGGCACCATCACCCTGCCCCAGCAAGCCGATTCTCCACGGAAGGCAGAGGTTGGTGGTCAGTGGTCACAGCCATTCCTTGAAGCTGACTAGCCTGGCTAAATACCTCCCATTGATCTGCAACCAAGGCTCAACTACAAGAGTAGGGTATACTCAGGCCACACAAAAGGCACGCTTTGCATATCCAGCTTGGGAGATTAGGGAGGCTGTGTCACTGGACCCTATAGGACACCTGCAACATTAGGCCACACTACCAAGATAGGGAGTCAAAGCAACTCTACCTAATATATAAAAACCAACACATGGAGACTGCCAAAATGAGGAGACAAAGAAACATGGCCCAAACAAAAGAACAGATTTGAACCCCAGAAAAAGCTAAATGAAATGGAGATAAGCAATCTATTAGATACAGATTTCAAAACACTGGTTATAAGGATGTTCAAGGAATTTAGTGAGGACCTCAGCAGCATAAAATAGGCCCAGTCAGAAACAAAGTATACACCAAATGAAATAAAAAACAATTTACAGGTAAACATAGTAGAGTGGATGAAGCCAAGAATCAAATTGATGATTTGGAATATAAGGAAGCCAAAAAAAAAAAAAAAAAAAATCAGAACAAGAAGAAAAAAGAATCCAAAAAGCCTAGGATGGTGCAAATAGCCTCTGGGACAATTTCAGGAAGTCCAACTCTTGCATCAATAGGGGTGCTCGAAGGAGAAGAGAAAGAGCAAGAAATTGAAAATCTATTTGAAAAAAATAGTGAAAGAAAACTCCCCTAATTTGGTGAAAGAAGTAGACATGCAAGTCCAGGAAGCACAGAGTTCCAGTTACAATGGATACAAAGAGGTCCTCCAAGACATATCATAATTCAAAGGCCAAAAGTTAAAGATAAAGAAAGACTCTTAAAAGCAGCAAGAGAAAAGAAGGTAGTTACTAGATGGTTGCCAGATGGGAGGGGGATGGGGAGAATGGGCAAAGAGGTAAGGGGATTAAGAAGTACAGATAGGTAGTTACAGAACAGCCATGGAGATTTAAAGGAAAGTATAGGAAATGGAGTAGCCAAAGAACTTATACACATGACTCATGGACATGAATAATGGTGGGCGGATTGCCTGAGGGGGTAGGTGGTGCTGGGTAGCGGGGGCAAAGGAGGGAAAATCAAGACAACTGTCATAGCTAAATCAATAAAATATAATTAAATTTAAAAAGTCACCTTAAAATGAATGGCTTAAATGCTCCAACCAAAAGGCATAAGGTAGCTGAGTGGATAAGAAAACAAGACTCACATATATGCAGCTTCCAAGCGACCCACCTTGGATTGAAAGATACACACAGACTAAAAGTAAAGGGATGGAAAAAGATATTTCATATGCATGGAAAGGAAAAATAGCTGGGGTAGCAATACTTATAGCTGACAAACAGACTTTAAAACCAAGGCTATAATAAGAGACAAAGAAGGACATTACATAATGGTAAAGGGAACACTCCAACAAGAGGATACAACACTAGCAAACACTTACACACCCAAAATAGGAGCACCTAAATACATGAAACAAATCTTGATGGTGAACGGAGAGACTGACAGAAGTACAGTCATAGTTACAGATTTTAACACCCCATTGACATCAATGGATAGATCTTCCAGGCAGAAAATCAAGGAGACAGCAACCTTAAATGACACACTAGATCAACTGGATTTAATTGCTACTTTCAGAGCATTTCACCCCAAAGCAGCAGAATGTACATACTTTTCAAATGCATATGGAACATTTTCTAGGATAGACTACACGTTAGGACAGAAAACAAGTCTCAGTAAATTTAAGAAGATTGAAATTATATCAAGCATCTTCTCTGACTGTAATGTGATGAAACTAGAAATCAGTCACAAGAACAATGCTGAAAAACACACGAAGACATGGTTTAATAACATGTTATTAAACAATGAATGGGTCAACAATGAGGTCAAAGAAGAAACTAAAAGACACCTTGAAATGAATGAAAATGAGAACACACAATCCAAAATATGTGGGATACAGGGAAAGAAATCCTAAGAGGGAAATTCATAGCATTACAGGTCTGTCTCAAAACAAAACAAAACAAAAACAAATAACAAAAACAAAAAAAAAAAACAAGGAAAAGCTCAACTAAACAATCTAACTTTACACTTAAAGGAACCTGAAAAAGAACAACAAAGCCCCAAGTGAGTACAAGGAAGGAAATAATAAAGAGCAGTGCAGAAATAGATAAGAATCTAAAAAAAAAAGATACAAAAGATCAATGGATCCAAGAGCTGAATCTTTGTAAAGATAAACAAGATTAACAAACCCTTAATCAGATTTATCAAGAAAAAAAGAGAAAGGACTCAAATAAATAAATTCAGAAATGAAAGAGGAGAAATAACAACTGACACCAAAGAAATACAAAGGATTGTAAGAAAATATTATGAACAACTCTATGCTAACAAATTGGACAACCTGGATGAAATGGATAAATTCCTAGAGACATACAATCTTCCAAAACTAAATCAGGAAGAATCAGAGAATCTGAAGAGACAGATTATACCTACTGACATTGAAGCAGTAATCAAACATAAGCTCTAGAGCAGAAGGCTTCATAGGTGAATTTTGACAAACATTCCAAGAACTAACACCTCTCCTCAAATTATTTCAAAAAATTCAACAGGAGGGAAGCCTCCCAACTCATTTTATGAGACCAGCATTATCCTAATTCCAAAACCAGATAAAGACACTACAAAAAAGAAAATCATAGGCCAATATCTCTGATGAACATAGATGCTAAAATCGTCAACAAAATATTAATAAACTGAATACAACAATGCATCAAAAAGATCATTCACTAAGATCAAGTGGGATTTATTCTGGGAATGCAAGGTTGGTACAACATTTGCAAATCAATAAATATGATTCACCAGATAAGCAAAATGAAAGATAAAAACTACATGATCATATCAATAGATGCAGAAAAATCTTTTGATAAAATCCAGCACCCATTTATGATCAAAATGCTCAGCAAAGCGGGAATAGAGGGAACATACTTAAATATAATATAGGCCATGTATGACAAACTCTCTGTCAGCATCATACTCAATGGGCAAAAACTACAAGTGTTCCCCTTAAGATCAGAAACAAGACAGGGATGTCCACTTTCACCTCTCTTATTCAACATAGTACTAGTAGTCCTAGCCACAGCAACCAGACAAGAAGAAGAAATAAAAACCATCCAAGTTGGAAAGGAAGAGGTCAAACCGCCATTATTAGCAGACAACACAATACTATATATAGAGGACCCTTAAGATTCCACCAAGAAACTACTATAACTGATAAATAAATTCAGTAAAATAGGATACAAAATGAATATCCAGAAATTAATTGCACCTTTATATGTCAATAATATACTATTAGAAAGGAAAATTAAGAGAAAAATTCCATTCACAAGTGCTTTAAAAGAATAAAATACCTAGGAATAAGTTTAATCAAGGATGTAAAAAACCCATACTCAGAAAATTATAAGACACTGAAGAAAGACACTGAAGAAGATACAAATAAGTAGAAACACATACCTTGTTCTTGGATATGCAGTATTAACATCATTAAAATGTCCATGCTACCCACAGCAATCTATAGATTCAACACAATTCCTATCAAGATTCCAATGATGTTTTCAGAGCACTAGAACAAATACTTCAAAAATTTATATGGAACCACAAAAGGCCCTGCATAACAAGAGTGATCCTGAGAAAGAAGAACAAAGTTGGAGGAATCAAGCTGCATAATATGAAACAATACTATCAATAGTGCTGCCATAAAAACAGATATATAGAACAATGGAACAGAATAAAAAGCCCAGAAATAGGAGAAAAAGATGGCGGAGGAGTGAAAGGGAGTCACCCTGACCTCCTCCCAAAACCAAACTGGAATTGCAACTAAATAATGGAGTAATCACCTGGAAAGCAGTGGAGCGATAGTGGGAGAGGAGCCTTGGTGCCGCGGACAGTGGATTCGACTCTCACACATCCCAACGGGTGAGAATTGCGGTGGAGGCTCGAGAGGGTGGGCCGGGTGCGCACGGGCACTGGCACCAGAGGGGCATAGAAACGGCCAGTTAGCGTCCCCCCGAGAAGAACGGGGTCTGAATCATAAACAGGAACCCCTAAACTACAGCAGCTAAAGCCGAGAAAATACAGACAAAACGCAACCCCAAAAAGCTTAGGGGCGCTCTCTGCCAGAGACAGGTGGCTGGGGATGCAAAAAGACATTTAAAGGGCCAACGCAAAAGTTGCAGCGGCAGCCACCCTCCTTGATCGCTGGGTAGAGGCGGCAGCAGGGTGGGCTGGTGCCTGGGAAAAGACTGGTGAGGAAAACTTTGTGAAGAGAACTGACTCTGCGGCCGGTGGAGCCCAGGTGATAACGCACTTCCCACTCTGCAGCTACCATCTCGCTCAGGCATAAGGGAATCAATTAACCTGCCTTTTGTGCGCTCCGCACACAGCTTGTAGGCCTGTGAGCTACGGGGCTGAGTGCAGACTGGCTGGGAGAGCCTTGAGGAGAGACTGGAGACGGAGGCGTTGGGGAAGAACGGGAGGAGGAACCAGGGAGTCCCGACTCCCTCCCCGTTCGGTAGTCTCCATTGTGGGCTGGAAAGGCGCGACCCCAAAGAGGCAGAAGCGGGGCGCGCATGAACCAGACTGCCTGCGATTGAAACGCAGTCCGCACAGGGGTTGGATCCTCGGCCGAAGGGGTCACAGAACTGCCCAGAGGTCCTGAGGGGAGACTAGAAACGGAGGCATTGGGGAAAGAACGGGAGGAGGAACCGGGGAGTCCTGAATCCTTCTCCTTGCCGAAGTCTCCATTGCGAGGGAAGAGGCCACACCCCCAAAGAGCCAAAAGCCGAAAAGCAAACATAGACACCCCCAAAACACCCAGAGCAGGCGCGCACACTTGCGCCGAGTGACTGGCGAGGGTTGGCGAGCGTGCGTGTGACCCACGCGGGCTGGCGAACGCTTGCACCTGCCGGCAAGGCCTCACACAGACTGGCACCCATACGGCCTGCGAGGGATTGCACAGAGGGGCAAGGGCAGGCGTAAATTGACCTACCTGCCGCGATTGCGGAGCAGCCCACAAAATAAGTAGAGCTGCCCAGAGTCCCTGGAGGAGAGACCAGAAACAGGATTAACCGGAGAGTCCTAGAGCTGATTTCCTCCCATTTCCGTAGTCCCCATTTGGCGAGGGCAAGCAACGTACCCAAAGAGCCAAAAGCGGGGAAAACACACAATAGAAGACCCTAAACTGACCAGTGGCGCGAAGCTCGCGTGCCAGGGAGGCCAGATGAACATGGGAGGTCGCGAATAAGCCCCCTGGTCTGGGGCAAACACATGCGAGCCCAGGCAGGTGGGGGACCCTGCCGCGCTGGGAACGCGCTCAAGGAGCCCGCGTGAGAGCGCAGAGAGATCCTCAAAAATAGCCCAGCCCTGACCGAAGGGGTCACAGAGCTGCCCCAAGCAGGAGTCAGACACAGGCATTAGACTCCTGAAAGGCTCAAACAAACAACCCAAGGCCCTATAGGGTCAACAACTGACATCAGAGGCAAGCCCAGAAAGAAAAGTAAAGGACAAAAATACTTAACAGACTCTCACAAAAATGGGAAGAAAAAGGAGTTCCCCCCAAATGAGTGGAAAAGGGGACTCCCCACAGAGAGAGCTCAATGAAATAGAGGCAAGGGAACTATCAGATATGGAATTTAAAACAATGGTTCTAAGGAAGCTCAATGAGCTCAACCAGCTCAAAGATAACTATGAGAAACTGCAGAGAAACTATCAGGATCTTACAGCAAACTATATCAGCCTGGAAAAGGACATAGAAACTATCAAGAAGACACAAGAGGATATGAAGAATACCATTTCTGAATTGAAGAACACAGTAGAAGGAATCCAAAGCAGGCTGGATGAAGCTGAGGATCGAATCAGTGAGATGGAGGACAAGGTAGAAAAAAGCTCCCAGAAAGAACAAGAAATGGAAAAACGGCTCAAAAAGAATGAAGAAGCATTTAGGGAAATGCAGGACAACCTGAAACACAATAATATCCGTATAATAGGGATACCAGAAGGAGAAGAAGAGGAGCAAGGGATAGAGAACCTCCTCGAAAAAGTAATGATGGAAAATTTCCCTAATTTGAGGAGAGAAAGGCTCTCATGGATCCAGGAGGCACAGAGGACCCCACTCAAGAGGGACCCAAGGAGGTCCACTCCAAGACACATCATCATTAAAATGGCAAATGTCAAAGACAAAGAGAGAATCCTCAAGACAGCAAGGGAGAAGGAGAAAGTAACATACAAGGGGGCCCCGATACACCTAGGAGCTGACTTCTCAACAGAAACACTACAAGCCAGAAGGGAATGGCAACAAATATTCCAAGCCATGAAAAGCAAGGGCCTACAGCCAAGGCTGCTCTACCCAGCTAGGCTCTCAATTAAAATAGAAGGAGAAATACGGAGTTTCCCAGACAAAAGAAAGCTAAAAGAATACATCTCTACCAAACCAGCACTCCAAGATATGCTAAGGGGACTGGTTTAAGCAGATGAAGGAAAAGAATGAGACAGAGAGGAACACAAGTACAAAGAGAAAAGATGAGTAAGTTTCTATCAGTAATATCTCTCAATGTGAATGGACTAAATGCCCCAATCAAAAGACATAGGGTAGCTGAATGGATAAGAAAACATGACCCACACATATGCTGCCTACAAGAGACCCACCTCAGAGCAAAAGACCTACACAGATTGAAAGTTAAAGGGATGGAAAACAATATTCCAAGCAAATGGACATGAGAAAAAGGCTGGCGTTGCCATACTTGTATCAGACAAAGTAGATTTCAAAGCAAAGGCCTTAAAGAGAGACCCAGAGGGGCACTTTATCATACTTAAAGGAAGAATCTATCAAGAAGACATCAACATTGTAAACTTATATGCTCCCAATATAGGAGCCCCCAAGTTTATAAGGAAATTGTTGGATGACTTCAAAAAAGATATAGATAGCAACACACTGATAGTAGGGGATTTCAACACCCCACTGTAAAAAATGGACAGATCTTCCAAACAAAACATTAATAAACATATCGTGGCGCTGAATGAAACACTGAATCAAAGAGACTTAACTGACATATATAGAATCTTACATCCCAAAGAAGAAAAATACACATTCTTTTCAAATGCTCATGGCAGTTTTTCAAAGATAGACCACATGATAGGACACAAAGCAAGCCTCAGTAAATTCAGGAAAATTGAAATAATACCAAACTTTTTCTCAGACCACAAGGCCTTGAAACTGGAAATCAAACTCAAAGAGAAACTTCAAAAACTTGGAAACTCATGGAGACTGAACAGTACACTATTAAACAATGAATGGGTCAATAATGAGATAAGAGAAGAAATCAAAAAATTTCTGGAAACAAATGAAAATGAACAGACAACTGTCCAAAACCTATGGGACACAGCAAAGGCGGTCCTGAGAGGGAAGTTCATAGCAATACAGGCTTACCTAAAAAAGATAGAAACATTTCAAATAAAAGACCTAACACTACAACTTGAAGAACTGGAGAAACAACAACAAATAAATCCCAGAGCAAGTAGAAGAAAGGAAATAGTCAAGATTAGAGCAGAACTGAATGACATAGAGACAAAAAGAACAATTCAGAGGATCAACCAATCCAGAAGCTGGTTCTTTGAAAAGATTCATAAAGTGGACAAACCTTTAAGCAGACTCATCAAGAAAAAAAGGGAGAGGACCCAAATTAATAATATCAGAAATGAAAGAGGAGAAATAACAACTGATACCACAGAAATACAAATGATCATCAGAAACTATTATGAACAATTATATGCCAAGAAATTTGAAAATCTTGATGAAATGGACAAATTTTTAGAAAAGTATAATCTTCCAACACTGAAGGAGTAAGAAACAGAAAGCTTGAACAGACGGATAACAGTTGGGGAAATTGAAGCAGTAATCAAGAAACTCCCAGCACACAAAAGCCCAGGGCCAGACGGTTTCCCAGGAGAATTTTACAAAACATTTAAGGAAGAGCTAACCCCTGTCCTTCGCAGACTATTCCAAAAAATCCAAGAGGAGGGAAGACTGCCAGACTCCTTCTATGAGGCCAGCATCACCCTGATCCCAAAACCAGATAAAGACCATACAAAGAAAGAAAACTACAGGCCAATTTCGCTGATGAACATAGATGCTAAAATCCTCAACAAAATATTGGCAAACCGCATCCAGCAATACATTCAAAAGATGATCCATCACGATCAAGTGGGATTCATCCCAGGGATGCAGGGATGGTTCAATATATGGAAATCAGTAAACGTGATACATCACATAAATCAAAGAAAAGACAAAAACCACATGATCATCTCGATAGGTGCAGAAAAAGCATTTGACAAGGTACAGCACCCATTTATGATCAAAACACTCAGCAAAATGGGAATAAATGGGGCATTCCTCAACGTAATAAAGGCCATATATGAAAAACCTACAGCCAATATCATACTCAACGGGCAAAAACGGAAAGCTTTCCCACTAAGATCGGGAACACGACAAGGATGTCCGCTCTCACCGCTTCTTTTCAACATCGTATTGGAAGTCCTAGCCACAGCGGTCAGACAAGAGAAAGAGATAAAAGGCATCCAAATAGGAAAGGAGGAAGTAAAACTATCATTGTTTGCAGATGACATGATAGTGTACATAGAGAACCCTGTAGACTCTACCAAAAAACTCCTCAACCTAATAAGTGAATTTGGCAAAACAGCAGGATACAAAGTCAACATTCAGAAATCAAAGGCGTTTCTGTACACCAGCAATGCAATAGAAGAAGAAGAAATCAGGAAAAATATACCATTCGATATAGCACGAAAAAAGATAAAGTACCTAGGGATAAATTTAACCAAAGACACAAAAGACCTGTATGCAGAAAACTATACAACATTGAAAAAAGAAATTAAGGAAGACACAAATAAATGGAAGCATATACTGTGCACATGGATTGGAAGAATTAATATCCTTAAAATGTCCATACTACCAAAAGCAATTTATAGATTCAACGCAATCCCTATTAAGATACCAATGACGTATTTCACAGAAATAGAACAGACATTTCAAAAATTTATATGGAACCATAAATGACCTCGAATAGCCGCAGCAATTTTGAGAAAGAAACACGAAGTAGGAGGGATCACAATACCGGACATCAAACTCTACTACAAAGCCCCTATACTCAAAACAATCTGGTACTGGCACAAGAACAGACCCATAGACCAGTGGAACAGAATAGAAAGCCCAGAAATAAGCCCAGGTCTCTATGGACATCTAATATTCGACAAAGGGGGCAGAAGCATAAAATGGGGCAATAACAGCCTCTTCAACAAATGGTGTTGGGAGAGCTGGATGGCTACATGCAAAAAATTGAAATTGGATCATCAGCTGACACCATACACAAAAATAAACTCAAGATGGATAAAAGACTTAAATATGAGTCGCAACACCATCAAAGTCCTAGAGGAGAAGATTGGCAGGAAACTCTCAGATATACCACGCAGCAATTTTTTCACTGATATGTCTCCTAAAGCAAGGGACATAAAGGAAAGAATAAACAAGTGGGACCTCATCAAAATAAGAAGCTTCTGCACGGCTAAAGAAAACATCAGCAAAATGAAAAGGGAGCCAACCATTTGGGAAAATATATTTGCTAATGATACATCAGATAGAGGTTTGATCTCCAAGATATACAAAGAACTCACTCGACTTTACTCCAAGAAGACAAACGATCCAATCAAAAAATGGGCAAAGGACCTGGGCAGATGCTTTTCTAAGGAGGAGATACAGAGGGCCCAGAGGCATTTGAAAGGATGCTCAGCATCACTAGCCATCAGAGAAATGCAGATCAAAACCACCATGAGGTACCACCTCACACCGGTCAGAATGGCCATCCTAAACAGATCCACAAACAACAGGTGCTGGAGAGGCTGTGGAGAAAAGGGAACTCTAGTCCACTGTTGGTGGGAATGCAGACTGGTGCAGCCACTGTGGAAAGCAGTGTGGAATTTCCTCAGAAAGCTGAAAATGGAACTGCCTTTTGATCCAGCGATTCCCCTGCTGGGACTATACCCTGAGAACACCAAAACGCCAATACAAAAGAACCTATGCACCCCAATGTTCATAGCAGCACAATTTACAATAGCCAAGTGTTGGAAGCAACCTAAATGCCCATCAGTAGATGATTGGATCAAAAAATTATGGTACATATACACAATGGAATACTACGCAGCAGAAAGAAAAAAAGAAGTACTAAACTTCGCAACAGCATGGATGGAACTGGAGAGCATCATGCTAAGCGAAATAAGCCAGGGGGCGAAAGACAAATACCATATGGTCTCACCTATAAGCGGAACCTAACCAACAATGCAAAGAAGCAAGGAAAATATGACCAGCAACACTGAAAGGAAAAGAAATCAACAGAGACAAGAGGGAAGTGGGGGGGGCAGGGAAAGGGAAGGGAAGGGGAAAGTCAAGGAACATATAGCAAGGACTCATGGACAAAACCAAAGGGGAAGAGCTGAGGGAGGGAAGGTGGGAGGGGGCAAGGGAAAGAGGTGGGGGGAAGGCAGAGACAAATGTATTTAAAAAGTAAATAAATTAATTAAAAAAAAAGCCCAGAAATAAACCCATACCTTTATAGTCAATTAATATTCAACAGAAGAAGCAAGTACATACAATAAGCTACAGATAGTTGATTCAATAAATGGTGGGAGAAAATTGGACAGACAACATGCAGAAAAATGAAACTAGGTCACATTCTTACACAACATACAAGAATGAAATAAAAATGTTTTAAAGACTTAAATGTTAGACCTGAAGTCATAAAAATCATAGAAGAAAACAAAAATAGCTCATAGAAATATTTTATCAGATATATCTCCTCAGGCAAGGGAAACAAAAGAAAAAAATAAACAGGAGTACATCAAACTGAAAAGCTTTTGCACAGCAAAGAAAGCATCAATAAAATAAAAAGACAACCCACAGAATGGGAGAAAATATTTGCCAGTACATCTGATAAGGGATTAATATCTAAAATTTGTACAGAACTTGCAAAACTCAACTCCAAAAAAATAAAACCAATCCCATTAAAACATGGGCAAAGGACCTGAAGAAACATCTCCAAAGAGGACATACAGATGGCCAATAGACATGAAGAGATGCTCAACCTCACAAATCATCAGAAAAATGCAAATTAAAACTACAATGAGATTTCAACTCACACCTGTCAGAATGGCTATCATCAATAAATCAACAAACAGCAAGTGCTGGCGAGGATGTGGAAAAAGATGAACACTTTTGCACTCTTGGCGGGAATGCAGATTGATGTAGCTGCTGTGGAAAGCAGTATGCAGATGCCTCAAAAAATTAAAAATGGAATTGCTCTTGACCCACTGATCCCACTTCTGGGAATATTTCTGAAGGACCAAGTAACACTAATTCAAAAGAATATAAGTACTCCTATGTTTATTGCAGCATTATTTACAATCGCCAAAATATGGAAGCAGCCCAAGTGTCCATCAGTAGGTGAGTGGATAGAACAACTATGGGACATTTACACAATGGAATAGTACTCGGTCAAACAAAAAAGAAAGTTTTACCCCTGCGACTGTATGGATGGACCTGAACACATTATGCTGAGTGAAATAAGCCAGTGAGAGAAAGACAAATACCGTATGATTTCACTCACATATGGAATCTAATGAACAAACTGAACTAACAAGCAAAATAGAGAGATTCACAGATAGCAGAATGAAAGCTGAGGAGGAGGAGGTGTGGGGTGAAAGGATTAAGGAAAAAGCGCTCATGGACAGAAACAGCAGAGCAGTGATTGCAGGGGGCAGGGGCATATGAGGAGACTAAATGATAATAAAAAATACAATACAAAATTACTAAATAAAACATAAATATATCAAAGTAGTTCTACAAGTTTACATTCCCACCAGCAACGTATGAGAGATCCAGCTCCTCTGTATCTGTATCAACACTTGTCCTTTGATTATAGACATTCTAATAGGTGTGAAGTAGGTTCTCATTGTGGTTTTAACTTACATTTCCTTAATGACTTAAGATAATGGGCATCTTTTCTATGGAGTTATTTGTTATCTACATATCTTCTTCGAAGAGGTGTTTATTCAAATATTTTGTTTTATTTAAAAATTCAGGTTTTTTTATTAATGAGTTTTGAGAGTTCTTTATGTATTCTAGATACATCAAGTCTTTCTGGGTACATACAAATCTTTAATCAGGTATAAGTTTTACAAATACAGAGGTGGGCAGAAGTAGATTTACAGCTGTGAGTGTGTGAAATTTAGAGTTTATTCTTGTATTATTTATTAATTATTGTATTATTTTCCATATGAACAACTATAAATCTACTTTTGCCCACCCCTGTATTTTCTCAGACTGTGGCTTGTCTTTTTTACTCTTTTAACAGTGTCTTCATAAAAGGAGACATTTTAAATTTTTATGAATTCTTCTTTATGGATTGTTTTTCTTTTATGGATCATGTTTTTGATGTTATATGTAAAAAATCTTTGCCTAACCCAATGTCACAAAGATTTTCTCCTATGTTTTCACCTAGAATAGTTATAGTTGTAGGTTTTACTTTTTAGGTCTGTGATCCATCTTGAGTTATTTATATAGGAAGTAAGATAAGAATTAAAGTTCAGTTTTTTGTTTCTTTGCTTTGAGTTTCGTTTTTCATGCAGATATCCAATTGTTTCATCACTATTTGTTGAAAAGACTGTTCTTTTTATTAAACTGCCTTTACACCTTTGTAAATAATCAATTGTTATATAGTACTGAGTCTATTTCTGAACTTTCTAGGCTGTTCTACTCATGTATTTATCTTCATGGAAAGACCACACTGTCTACATAAATGTAGTTTTTTGGTAAATCTTGAAAACAAGTAGTAGAGACTACTAGTGTTGTTCTTTTAAAAAATGGTCTTGCCTATTCTAGGTCCTCTTAATTTTCATATAAATTTTAAAATCAGCTTGGAATTTTCATTGGGATTGCATCAAACCTATATATTAACTTGGAGAATATGGACATTTTAACCATAATGAGTCTTCTGAGCCATGAACAAGTTATGTCTCTCCATTTATCTGATTCTCCTTTAATTTCTATAAGTTGTGTTTAGGAGCTTTCAGTGTATAGGTCTTGCATGTTTTGTCAGGTTTATTGCTAAATATTTTAAAATTTTTAATTGTACTATAAATGGTATTTAAAAAATTTTAATTTCCAATTCTTTTGTTATTATATAGAAATAAATTGATTTTTGTGCATTCATCTGGCAGCATTCTGCATTCTTGCTGAACTCATTCATTAATTCTATCAGCTTCTTTGTAGATTCCATTGAATCTTCTTTGTGATGTTCATGTTGTTTGGAAACGAAGGCAATTCTACTTCTTATTTCCCGATCTGGAATATTTACTTCTTTGTCTTGACTTATGGCATGACTAGAGCCTCCAGTAAAATACTGGATAGAAGTGGTGAGAGTAGACATTCTTTTATTGTTCTTGATCTATTCAGTCTTTTTCTAGTTAGACTTTCACTATTAATTGTGATGTTAGCTTTAGGTTTGCTTTGGCCTATGCCTTTTATCAGGTTGAGAAAGTTCCTTTCTCTTCCTTGTTTATTGAGTATTTCTATCAGCAATAGATGTTAAATTTTGTTAACCACTTTTTCTTCACCTATTGAAATAATGTTATTAAAATAGTAAATTACCCTGATTGATATTTGAATATTAGATCAACCTTGTATTCCTGGGATAAACCCTACTTCATCATGATGTATTTTTATATTGTTTAAATATATATATATTTCTTTATACATATCACATATCCTTTTTCTATATTGTTGAATTTCATTTGATAAAAGTTTTAGATTTCTTGCGTCTATGTTCATGAAAAATATTGGTCTTTAGTTTTCTTGTAATGTTTTTGGTTTTGATAACAATGTAATGCTTGTCTCATAGAATGAATTCAATAGAACTCAGTCCTCTTCAGTGTTTTAATAGAGTTTGTTTAGAATTGATATCAGTTTTTCCTTAAATGTTTGGAAGAATTCACCAATAAGGATTAGAATTTTTTTAAAAGAAGAATTTAAACTACAAATTTACATTTAAAAAATGGATATAGGGCTATTCATATTGTCTGTTTTTTCTTGAATGAATTCTTGATAATTGGTACTTTTCAACAGATTTGTCTATTTTTATTAAAATTGCCAAAGTGTTGTTCATAATAGTCTCTTTTTATCCTTTTAATATTTTTAGAATCTATATTGATGTCCACTCTCTTATTATTTATATTGATAATTTGTATCATCTCTTTTTTCCTTGATAAGTCTGGCTAAAGGCTTATCAATTTTATTGAGCTTTCTCCAATACCCAGTTTTTTGTTTCACTGATTTTTCTATTGTTTTTCTGACTTACTGAATAATAATAAATCATTACATAATTTTTTAGTTATCCTATTTCTATATCTTGGAACATCTGTACTTTTATCCAGATAAATTTTTTAAATTTATTTTTCAATTATATTGACATACAATATTATATTAGTTTCAGGTGTACAATACAGGGGTTAGACATAGTAATCACCCCAATAAATCTAATACCCATCTGACACCATATATAGTTATTACAATATTATTGACTATATTCTCTATGATGTACTTTACATCCTAGTGACTATTTTTATATACCCAATGATCTTTTGAAGGAATATAGGTTTTTTTTGTTTTTACTATTAAATCTTTTTATATTTATAATTTAATATATGGTACATATAAAAGACTATATATAACTTATTTATAGCTTAAGAAGTATGATCAAATAAACTCCTGTTAACTTGGTGGGTTACTTCAATACCTGTTAGATTTCATCCATTCTGACTTTTCCCTCACTTTTTCTCTTACAAGGTAACTTCTCTTAAAGTCATGGAGGGATTTGTATCTTTCTATGTTCTATATGTACCTAAGGAAACTTTTCTCATTTAATATCAGTGAGGTTTGCCTGTTTTTCTAAGCCCACATTCACTGAGTGCTTCCTATGTGCAAGGCAGCTCTTATCAGTGTCCTAACAAGCAGGTGTTACCATCCTCTCTTTTATGGGTGAAGTTTGCTTTAAGGCACATTCAACAGAAAACCCAACACTAACATCAGCACATATGGGCTTATTTTTTCTCTCTCAACAAAACATCTGCAATTAATACTGCAGGGCCAGTATGGCAGCAAAACAGTGTCATATGTGATGTGATGTCTTACATTAGATTCCTCAGAAGCAGACCCTGAGTTCGGGATTTATGAGCACATGATTTACTGAAGAAACATTCCCAATAAAGACTGCTAAGGGAGTGGGACAGGGGAAGAATAGACAGGACTCAAGACAAGAATGTGATCTTATGCTAAAGTCTAGCAGAGGGTAGCTTCAGCATGGGCCCTGGAGGGGACTGTTTGAGTGAAATTTAGGACAGAATTTTTTCACCTGAGACAGGGAGTTGGGCTCAGCCTCAGCTGAGGCTGAGGGAGGAATGCAGACTCCCAGAAACTTCCACCTCTCTATGTAAGATGGCAAAGCAACATCAGTACATAAGAGCAATCATTGTTAGAAGAGCTGCAAGTGCTGGATATTGAAAGCACATATAAGATGGTGGCAGCAGTGGCGGTATGGGTGTGGGAGACACATATAAATATCAAAGAATCCAGCATAAAAGCAGTATTTGAGCAGAATAAAAGGGTATTTCAGCAGAATACCAATGGTGCTCACTACACCAGAGTTCTTCCATTTTTTCCTCCTGCCATTTTTTTAATGTGTAAGCTTTTGTCCCCATGCTCATCACCTCATGGCCAGAAGTTGGCTGCTCCATGTTCACCCCCATATCTATGGCCTAGGTAGGAAGGAGGGGAGAGGGTGAAAGACTAAAAAAAGGTGTGTCAGTTGAGTATGTCTTCTTTTAAAAAGTTTTTCTTAAACCATTATCTTGCCTGTATTTTATTGTCCAGAACAATGTCAAATGGTGACTGCATGGGAGTCTGGGAAAGACTGTACTTTTAGTTGGGCATATTGATTCCCAGGACAAAATGAGGATCTATTGGTAAGGAAGTAGGGTTGGTGGCAATGGATATTAGGTAAGCTACTATAACATTGGTCACCTCCTCATTTTTCAGAGGATAAACAGAGATTGAGAGAGTACAGATAATTTGCTTAAGTTGCACAGACTGTAAGTAGTAAACCAAGACTGTGTAATATGCTGGGCAGTGTTTCATGCATTCTCTTTATGGGAGTGTCATCTGAGCTAGGGACTGTAATTGGACTTTGACAAATGTTTCATCATCTTGGCACCAAAACAGGAAAAAACTCATTGATTTTATCTCTATCAAATAGCTTTCACTTTCATCTCTTGTATTCATTCCTCAGATTTCTAGGCTCCCTAACCCCAACCCTGACTATTAAGATTTGGAACAACTGAACTTACTCCCTTTTGTCTGAGATCTGCAGAAGGAACCTATTTAACATGACCTTGAAATATTTTTTAAATATATTTTATTGATTATGCTATTACAGTTGTCCCACTTTTTTTCCTTTATTCCTCTCCCCCTGCACCGTTCCTCTCCCTACCAGTCCTCCCCTCCCCCCACTTAATTCATGACTATGTGTCATACATATAAGTTCTTTGGCTTCTCCATTTCCTATACTATTCTTAACCTCCCCCTTCCTATTTTGTACATACTATTTATGCTGCTTATTCTCTGTACCTTTTCTCCCATTCTCCCCCAACCCCTCACCTCTGATCTCCATTTCTATGATTCTGTTCCTGTTCTAGTTGTTTGCTTAGTTTGTTTTTGCTTTTTAGGTTCAGTTGATAGTTGTGACTGTGTTGTCATTTTACTATTCATAGTTTTTGATCTTTTTCTTAGATAATTCCTTTTAACATTTCATAAAATAAGGGCTTGGTGATGATGAACTCCTTTAACTTGACCTTCTCTGGGGAGCTCTTTACCTGCCCTTCCATTCTAAATGATAGCTTTACTGGATAGAGTAATCTTGGGTGTAGATTCTTGTCTTTCATGACTTTGAAAACTTCTTGCCAGCCCCTTCTTGTCTGAAAGATTTCTTTTAAGAGATCAGCTGATAGTCTTATAGGAACTTCTTTGCAGGTAACTCTCCTTTTCTCTTGCTGCTCTTAAGATTCTCTTCTTATCTTTAATCTTGGGTAATGTAATTATGATGTGACTTGGTGTGTGCTTCCTTGGCTCCACCTTCTTTGGGACTCTCTGAGCTTCCTGGATCTCCTGGAAGTCTATTTCCTTGACCAGACTGAGGAAGTTCTCCTTCATTATTTTTTCAAATAAGTTTTCAATTTCTTGCTCTTCCTCTTCTCCTTATGGCACCCCTATGATTTGATGTTGGAACATTTAGAGTTGTCCCAGAGGTTCTGAAGCCTCTCCTCATTTTTTTGAATTCTTGTTTCTTCATTGTGTTCTAGTTGAATGTTTATCTCTTCCTTCTGCTCCCAGTCATTGATTTGAGTCCCAGTTTCCTTCCCTTTAATGTTGGTTCCCTGTATATTTTTCTTTATTTCATTTTGCATAGCCTCCACCTTTTCCTCCATTTTGAGACCACACTCAACCAATTCAGGGAGCATCCAGATTACCAGTGTTTTGAACTGTGCATCTGATAGGTTGGCTATGTCTTTATTGGTTAGTTCTATTTTTGGAGCTTTGATCTGTTCTTTAATTTGGGCCATATTTCTTTGTCTAGCAAGCCTGTTACATTGGGAGGGGCAGAGCCTTAGGTATTCACCAGGGCAGGGCAACCCAGGTTGCTGTGTTATGATGCTCTATGTGGGGGAGGGGTCTGAGAGGGAACAATGCTGCTTGCTCCAATTTTGGCTGGCTTTCAGTCCCTTCCCCAACTGCCCATGAGCAAATTGGGCCCTTGTGGTGCTGATTTCTAGGTGGGTGGGTTTATGTACACTCTAGGACCCCATGGGTCTCTCCAATAGACTCTCCTGTGAGGCTAGGAGTTTTCCTGCCACCACAACTCCCACAGGTTTTTACCTCCAGAGGTTTTGAGGCTATTTTTTTTCCTCACTGGAACCCTGGGTTGCGTGGTATATCTCGCTCCCCAGCTGCCCCTCACAGTTTACCTGCATGCAAATGTGGGACTGCCCAGTCCACCATCTGCCTCCTTGCCACTTGTTCTCTCCACCTGGGCCGCCCATCTCTTCCCCTTGTGCTGGCTGGATGAATGTTTCTTCTTTAGCTCCTTGGTTGTCAGACTTCCATACATTTTGATTTTCTGGCAATTCTGGTTATTTTTTGTTTTAAATTTGTTGTTGACTTTCTTTTGGTTGTGTAAGGAGGCAAAGTGTATCAACTTACACCTCCATCTTGACCAGAAGTTGACATTGAAAATTAATATATGAATAGATCAGGGGTGGGTACTAGGGTATGGGGATAGAGAATTCAGTCCTATTTCTTTCCCTTATGAGAAATTCACACTGATCTCTCTCACCTTTGTGTAATGGTGTACTGCAGAATTGGAGTTTTCATACATATTGTACATGTTTTAAGTTCAATGTGGACAACAAGCATAGCTTAAATTTCTTCTGTGCTTTCATGGGGTCTAGCAGAATCTAGTAAACATGGCATGTATTTAATTTCTAGATGATGAGATTTTGGGGCTATGTAGGTGATAGTATGAGGGAAGAAAGAATTTTGGGAAAAGTCCATCCCAACTCCCACTGGGATACTGCAGCTTAAGATTTCTCCATCTACTGTAGAAATTCTCAGTATGAGGTACAAAGATTGACAGTGTTATTTTTTTGGCTTGTTTTGTGCTGCAGATGTGAGAGTTATGAATCAATCTTTTAAGACTTTAATTAAGCTGTTGCATCCTAATTAAATTGGCAATTTTCTTTCTAAATCCCCCAAATCTCAACTCTCAGTTTTCTTTTCCAGTTCCAAGTAACTTTACTTATTCAAATAAAATTTTCTTGACTATATTTCAAGATATTCAATAAATACATAAAAATCCAAATAATATTAATAAAATGAGGGAAAATAAATTTGAACATAATTGTAATTTCTGATACAATAAAATGGACAGACTTCTTCCAGTAATGTTTTGTGGACATCAAAACACATGCAAGTAAGTAACAAAGGCCACCACACATTTGATATTTTAATCAAATCACAATGACTATAGTGGTGGGGGAAAGTACTTTAAAATGAGAGAAAAATTAAACATCAAAAATAAGATAGCTAGGTTAAAAGATATTTAAATGTGGAGTCAGAAGTCTCAGGTTAAAGTTCTATTGCAGGTACATGTTGGCTATTTAATTTTGGATTAAAGTCACTGAATATCTACTCTGTGTTGGTCACCATGATGGACAATGAGAGTACAAAGGTATAAAAGATACAATGCTCACTAGGGAAACTCTTACTCAGTTTTTTTTTAACCAAATTTTTATTTTTAATTATATTTCATTTATTATGCTATTACAGTTGTCCCAATGTTACCTCCTTGCCCCCCTCTACCAAGCCTCTGATTACTCCCTCGGGCAATCCCCACACCATCGTCCATGTCCATGGGTTATGCATATGTATTCTTTGACTATTCTATTTCCTATACTGTATTTTACCTCCCCATGACTATTCTTAACTACCAATTTGTACTTCTTAATCCCTTCACTTTTTTTTTCCAGTTTCCCCACCTGCTTCCCATTCAGCAACCATCAAAATGATTGTGTTTCTGTTCTACTTGATTGTTGATAAATATGTATTTGTTACCATTTTATTATTCATATTTTTGATCTTCTCCTTACAGAAGACCCTTTAAGATTTCATATAATGCTGGTTTGGCGGTGATATACTCCTTTAGTTTTTTCTTGTCTGGGAAGTTCTTTATCTGTCCTTCGACTCCAAATGATAGCTTTGCTGGGTAGAGTATAATCTTCATTTTAGCCCTTGCTCTTCATCCCCTTGAATATTTCTTGCCCATCCCTTCTAGCCTGAAAATTTTGATAAATCACCTGACAGTCTGATGGTAGCTCCCTTGTAGGTAACTAACTTCTTTTCTCTTTCTGCTTGAAGATTCTCACTTTGTCTTTAACTTTTGGCATTTTAATTATGATGTGTCTTGGGGTGGGCCTCTTTGGGTTCATCTTGTTTGGAACTCTGAATTTCATAGACTTGTATATCTATTTACTTCACCAAGTTAGGGAAGTTTTCTGTCCTCTTTTCAAACAGGTTTCCAATTTCTTGCCCTCTCTCTTCTCCTTCTATCACCTTCATGATGCAAATATTGGTATGCTTGAAGTTGTCCCAGAGACTCCTTACACTGTCCTCATTTTTTTTTGGATTTTTTTTTCTGTTTTGATTGGGTGTTTTTCACTTTCTTACATTCCAAATTGCTGATTTGATTCTTGGCTTCATCCACTCTATTGTTGGTTCTCTGTAAGTTGTTTTTTATTTTAATTAGTGTATCCTTCATTTATGACTGGTTCTTTTCATGGTTTCCTGCTCTTTTTTATTCTATTAAAGTTCTCACTAAGTTCACTGAGCATCCTTATAACCAATGGTTTGAACTCTGCATCTAGTGGCTTGCTTATCTCCATTTTGTTTAGTTCTTTTTCTGGAGTTTTGTTTTCTTTTTTCACTTGGGCCATGTTCCTTTATCTCCTCATTATGGCAGCCTTTCTCTGTTTGTTTCTAGGTATTAAGTAGAGCTGCTATTTCTCCAAAGCTTGGCAGGCTGGCCTACCGTAGTAGGTATCCTATAGGGTTCACTGGCATAGCGTTCCCTATCACCCAAGCTAGATACTCAAGGTTTACCCACTGTGTGGGCTGGTACTCCTTCCTGTTTAGTTGAGCCTTGATTACTATTGGCACATCCAAGGTCAGTCACTGCCTGTGTCCTCTCTGGGGTCACACAGCGTAAGCTAAAAAATGATCTGCAGATTGCTGCTACTTGTGCTGGGCTTGGAGGTACCCCTGCAAGGCCAATCTGTGAACCAAGGGTGGCTGCTGCTAGTGCCAGGACTGGGGCAACTTAGCAAGAGATGCAAGGCTTGTTGAACCCAGACGCTGCTTGTTTGAGATAAGTTAGGAAAATCTGAAGCATGGGCTAAGACTAGCCATTCAAATGGAAAAGTCACTGGAAACAGCTTGGGTGGCCTGAAAGTTGAATGGGGCAGGACCTCAGGAAACCACCAAGGTAGGCTGACAGTGTGAGCCAGGTTGATGGAGTCTCAGATATGGCACTTGCCTGCTGGCTCTGCAGCTCTGGGGGGAAGGGCTCAGAAATGAAACAGTTGCCTCTGTCAGCAATTCTGTCTGGGAGAAAGCTGCCCTCCAGCTCTCACCCTGATGCTGGACAAATTAATTCCTACCCAAATGTCCCTGATGCTTTCTGAGCTGCTGCCCCAGTGCTGGAGCCCAGAGGGAGTGAGTCTGAGTAAGTCTATGCATGGGCTTTTTAAAAGGAACTGCCAGGGAATCTGGCAGTTTCTGTCTTCCACAGTCTCAATACCCTCTGGTTTTTACAGCCAGAAGTTAACAGGGACTTATCTTCCTGGCACTAGAACCCTGGGCTGGGGGGCTTGGTGTGGGGCAAGGACCCTTCATTCCTTAGATATCTATCCATCTTTTTATCTACCATGGTGGGTATGGGACCAGCCCATTCCACTATCTCTGCCAGTCACGATGTAGTTTCTTCTTTAATTCTGTAGTTGTAGTACTTCCATTCATCTCCATTTCTGATGGTTATGAATGATGGTTGAACTATAGTTTAGCTGTAATTTTGATGTGGTTGTATGAGGAGGTGAGTACCATGTTTATCTATGACCAGAAGTCTGGAAAATATTACTTAGTTTTGAATCATCAAAAGTATCAAATGACTTACTCCAGATACCAATACTGGTGGGTTGAGATATGCTTACTCTCACTTAAGAATTTCAGAATATTGAGGCAGTTTATAATAAAATCATTATGGCCTTATATAGTTTTGAAAAATACAGTTTATTCATGAATATAAACAATATAATATATATATTTGGTTACTTAATTATCATTTTAAGTATATCATACAGAGGAACATGATTAACATTTAGTGTTTTTCAGAGGGGATGATATAAATTCTGCTTTTATTTTTGTCTCTGTTGTAAAATTATTGACAAAGTAATGAAACAAAGGTATGTTATTCTACACTTGTTTTCCTGTATACAGTAATTCTCAGCCTCTTTTATCTTATATTCTACCAGCAATTATATCCAATAGATCTCAACAAATTAGAAACCAAAAAGCCTACAATTTCAGAAAAAATCATAATCATAATTATTCTGTTATTATGTTTATCATTTATTGTCAGTTAAGCTATGAAAAATTGTAGTAGAAATTACTAAGGCCTTAAGATAAGTAATAACTATTCCATTAGTAGTTGAAAATGTTATCATTATGGTTGAGTATAAATTATTTTACTACCTTAGATCAGTAAAACACAAAGATGATTAATAAAAAATTTTGCTATCAATAGATTTATGTAAAATTTGACAACAGCAGTTAGATAAAGCAGAATAAAGGTGTTAGCATTCAGATGTCAGGTGATTTGGAAATGAAGTTCAGGAATGCCAAAGGTATATCAAAAACACAGTTAGTCAAAAGAAAGGAAAGCAGAACAGAAATCAAATGAATATTTCATAATAAGTGGGGTCATTGGGAAGCTGGACAACAAAAAGACTGGTGCACATATGAAGAAAAGATTAGAAAAATTGTGTCCAAGGTGACAAATATATCAAAAGTCACTCATCGCTGGAAGCCTAGGTTAGAAGGACAAAGTATGTCACAAACAGAAGGGATAGCCAGTTATTGAAATTGTAATATTTCTAAATATTAAGTTCTCTCTGGGCTGAAAGTAGAAAAAAGTGAAGGTCTATATGTCTTCAGAATATTTGCAGGCCTCTTTATCAGCACCCTATTTAATATACCAATATTTGTATTGAATATACAGTGATATAGAGGGAAATGAAAAACAGAACTGAGGATTACATAAAAATATATTTAATATAATAAGAAAAACATTCCACAACATGCTAAGCACTATTTACCTTAAATATTATCTCAACCTTTTTTTTTTTTTTCTGACAATCTCTTCAATGGCAGCTATTTGGGCTACCCAACCCAGTTCCATCACATACTTAAACTTATTAAGAGAGCTTAAATTTTATATTCTCTTTTCTAGAATGCTCAGTTTGGTCCTTTAATTGAATTAGAGCAAGCTGGTTATCCTTTACACCTATAAACACTCCAGGATTGCTCTTACATTCAAATGAAACGCATGAAGAAGGCCCGGGCTCCTTATGAAGTAAAAAGAAGGTCTGGTCTGGCATTGGATTTTCACATTTTTGTAGCTGAGGAAACAAGAGAGAGAGTAACCAATATGTGAATAGGAAGTCCAGAGTCAGCTTTACATCCTTGTGTTAGAAACTAAAGGAGAATAATTATTTATAACTTGGTATTTTTAGCAAAGCTGCTTACTGAATAGGTGATGGGAAAAGATGGAATGGGAAAGAAGTAGAGGGTCGAAGAAGAGGGAATATTTGATTTGATTCACTGATGGTATACTTTGAGAGAGATATGGCTTAGAATGACTATATCTAGATGCAACAGTTCTGGATTTGTAACCCTCTTTTGCTGAATATTATCCTTGAGTCCTGAGCACATTGCTTTATTTCTTAAGCCTCAGTTTTTTACTCTAACCAGTTTTCTAGATCAGTCAACCCCTAATTTACCAACAGGCATGTGGTTGATATAAATAATTATTATTTTAAGTCACTAAGTGTTGGGGGTGGTGATTTGTTACACAGTAATATCTGACAGATACAATAACTATATCATAGAGTTACTGTGAGAATTAAGTGAGATAGTACTTGTAAAATATTGAGTGCTTGGTATTTAATAGAGCTCAGTATGGGTCATCTCTTATTATTGAGTATTTATATACGCCATACCCTGTTTTGTTAAGGGAGATGCTAGTTACAATCCAGTGTTTATGTTAATATCTTGCATGGCTTTATCATTTTGTGTATTTATATAATTTCATGTATTTATATAATTTATTTTCTATATTATACTCCCATGGTTTCTGCCTTGTCTCCACCTTTGTCTACTTTGTTTCTTAAGATGTTTATAACTTGTCATCATGACAAATATAACACTGCCATTTACTAACTGAAAAAGACTATGCGGTGAATTCTATGATTAGAATGTAGATTGATATGCTATCTCTAAATCTTGGCATATGGAAATGTTTATGACCTTCCCTTTAGTATGCTTAGAATATAAAGTGAGGTTTTTGTTTTTGTTTTTGTTTTGTATTTGCCTAAGAAAACTATATGTTACAAAGAAAAATTTCTTGGAAGAACATAGTAGTTTCTAAAGCCAAATAGGAAGAATTTGATATAAGAAGAATTTGAGTCATTCCATATAGCAGTGCTTCTCCAACTATAATGTGCATATGAATCTCCTGGAGATTTGTTAAAATGCTGATTCTAATTCAGTTGTGAGGGAGCCTGAAATTCTGCATTTCTGTAATAATATGCTACCAGGTGATGCAGTGCCCCTGGCAGAGACCAGAATTTCAGTAGCAAGGCTATACATACCATTCCCCTCTTTCCTACTCCAGAAGCAAGTTATTGGTAGTAACTGATTGTGTTTTATGTACAATACAAAAGCACAAACAAAAGTCCTGTAATATACCCCAAATACCCAGATCTGCACAAATAAGTGGTATCAATCAAGACAGGTAAGTACATATTTCTATTACCTCCACAGAGTACTCCTGGTTGTTGGCATGCAGCAAGAAGTCTTTGTCTTTTGTAGGACTCAGGCTTACCATTAATTTCTCACCATCAACAGCATCATCTTGCAATTAAAAATATGTAAATTATAAAGTTAATATTGTAACTCATTTTAATTTAAATAAATTTAGCACCCCCCAAAAAAGTCTAACATGTCATAAAATATCTACTTAATTCAGCAACATGTCTCTTAGAAATATTTGCACCCAAATAAAACTGAAGAGTCATTGGACTAGTAGGGCATAATCCTAAATCCCTTGAAAAAGAGAAGTTAGTTTTCTTATATGCTTTCTAATTTTGGAATTGTGACTGTAATGAGTACTTTTTGGGTATCAGCTTCCCTGTCTGCATATAAAGCCACACACAGTTGTCTCCTAACATTCAACTTCTCTTCTTGTGTTAAAATAGAGTATTTTCCAGCCTGTCTTTTTTTGTAGTTAAGTGTAGAAATGTGACTAAATTCTGACCAATGTAAGACAAGTAGAAGTGTCAGGTACAACTTCCAGGTTGTGTCCTTAATGGAAAAGAGAATTTATGTACCCATCTTCTTCTGTCCTGCTAATTAGACATTGTCATGGTGGCAAGTAATCTTGAAACACACAGATGTTGGCAGAGCCACAAAGAGAGGAGGTGGGTCCCTGGACAACCTGTTCAACAGAGCTGTCATTCCAGCCCTACCTAAGATAGAAATAGAGTTTTGTATAGCTTAAACCACTATTATTATGGATCTCTATTAAATATAGCCAAGCATTTATTCTATTAAACTGCAAAATGTTTGGGGTAAAGTAGACCCTCTAAGAATCTAAGATTTTACTATGAGCTTGGGCTGGAAAGAACACTTTCCCATATGGAGTATTTTTGCATTTGACTTTACCCAAATTTAAGAATTCAAGCATTAGAGCTACCCAGACCTCCAAATTACCTGTTGCTTGTAATTGTGAGCCATGGTAATGGAATAACACCTTATCTGAAAGAGAAAGCATAAATTCCTTTGTTTATTATCAAAACGTTTTCATTCCAACATATACATAATATCAGAAAATATGCTCCTCTGTTATTGTATATTAACAAAAGTGAAACTTTTGTGGCTTTGAGAAAGGTCTCAAAATGTATGATATGTTCTGATGAATTCTCCATAAGTATTTAAAATATTTGTTCATAGCACTGATATAGTCTTTTTTTTTTGTTTTAAATTTTCATCTGAGGACACACTTATTGATTTTAGAGAGAGGAGAATGAAGGAAGAGAGGGAGGGAAACATTGATGTGAGAGAGAAACATACATCAGTTACTTCTCATACATGCCCCAATGTGGGACTGAACCTGCAACCTAGGCATGTGTGCTGACCAGGAATCTAACCCATGATCTTTTGGTTCACAGGATGACATTCCAACCAACTGAGCCACACCAGCCAGGACTACCAGAGCTTTTACTTTAGTGGTATTGATAAAGTTGGAAAGATCTAGTAGGTAATTTAGTGATATCAAATATGTATGTATGGTCCTCCTTCCATTTTCCACAACAGAGACCATTTCCCTATATCAGCATTCTTTCCTGATAAATTCTAAGTTTCTGAATCCTCCTCAACACAGTGATATTCAGGCATCCATTGTCAATATACTGGAGCTAGCGCACAGCATAAAATCTATTTGCCATGACTGAGTTAATTCATTTTTTATGGTTTGGCAAATTGATTGTTTACTTATTAGTCATCATTATATTATTACAGAGAAAAGGAAATAGTCTACCTTTCTCCTGTTTTTTTCCAAAATCTTCAACATAGATCTCATAACTTCCATCCGCAAAAACAAAAGTAACTGATTGATCATTGTAGGTGCTCAGGGAAAAAGAATGCTCTGTAACAAGTGAAAATCTTGTTAAGAATTCAAAAACTTGTTCTCATAAACAATCTTAGCAATTAAAAAAATGCCTCCTCAAGTGTTTTGTTGTTTTAATTTGAGTTGTACTTTGCCCATCACTGTTGGATAGATGAAAGCCTTTAGTGCAAGTTAAATTTAGCTCAAAGGCTGAAATGTGCCACTTGAATGAGATTAAAGATGCTAATTTACTGCATGAAGGCCATCGGAGGTCATGTTAGTATGTTTATGGGAGGTTTCAGTGGGAAGAAAGAAGCTGGGAAAGTGGCAGGCATTCCCTGAGGGAACCTCTGCTTCTTGGCTCGCCATAGACTAAGGGATTATGTCCAAGAAGGGACAGTATTTGAGCAGACATGTGATTAATAAATACCCATCACTAAGGTGTAGAGTTACTCTGAGACTTCCAATAGTCCTGGAGAATACAGGTGTGAGCGCCATTCTGTCCTCTGGCTAAATAACAGAGACACTTAGAGCAGTACTCGCAACTTTTTAAAAATGTCCCAATGCACATAGAAAATGAAAATATATTAAGGGCATGCTGGGGTAAATTGAAGTAGATTTAGAAACTACCTATATGGGTCCTGGAGAAAAAAATTATTACATTTTCTTTACATTATAGAATTATGCTAAGAAGGTATGTAAAATATTAATGAGATGTTAAATATTGAATTTGTTTGTGAACTTCTAAAGTAAAATGATTTAAAAATATTAGTAAGAAATTTCAGTATGCTTCTGGGAACTCAAGACATTTGTGTCAGGAACAATGTTTGCAATGGCAGCATGCAATCCCTAGTAAAGTTTCTTAATTATCTCTCCACTTCCTGATAGTCACCATCAACTTGGACTTTATTTAGTAAAGTAGGTGATGCAATTTAAAAACATTTTAACAACTATTTAAAATGTCTGAGTCGAAATTTTACTTAAGAATAATAGCATCTCCTTTTCTTTCATTGTCAAAATATTGAAATTCAGGGGGATGATGTGTTGGGGTTTTTTTTTCCTGCAAAAGATAATATATTTTTCCCAGGAATAATATATATGGGATTACAATCCATAGCAAATATTTCAAAATAATGATGGAATGTTAACTGTAAAATGTGCATGCTTTGTTAGAGCAGCTACCTTGCACCTATTTTAGATACCACAAATGAACACATCAATAGAAAATGGACAGAAGAGTCTAATATACAAGAAGACATAGACTTGGGGCTGCTTTCTGGAGTAGCACTTGCCAGTGTCCTGTGTCTTACTTCTTTCCTCATCCCACACCACGCTGTGACCAGCCACACCTTGGATACCTGAAGCACCAGTTGTTCTGTTATGTTGCTGGACAGGTGTATTACCGTCCTCTGAAGACCGTTCATGGGGTTGCTGACAGTCTCTGAGTAGCAGATGTGGCTTACTGTACTTTCTAGCTGCAGGAAAGGGGTGGGGTTAGGAGTGGGTTATCAGTCCCCATTCTGCCCAGATCCCCTCCCACCCCCTTAACCCCCACTTTGGAGTCCCAGTCAAACCTGCTTGCTGACAGTGGTGGATGGCCCTGGGGCTTCAGCTGCTCCATAGTTTGAAGGGGTCACACTTCATCTGACACACTTACCTCCCAGAAGGGCATGCCCATTGGATTCCAGGTGGAAGAAAACTAGTCACCCATGCCTCAACACCCCAAAGGCAATCATGTCAATATTTTAGTTTACTTCTTTTAAATGAAAAAAAATTACTTAAAAGATGTTGTGTATATATATATATACCTCACCTTATTGCACTTTGTTTTACTGTGTTTTACAGATGTTGCATTTATTACAAATTGAGGGCAAGATCTTCTACCAGAAAAAGAATATGACTCATTTGATTGTGATACTCACTTTATTGTGGTGGTCTGGAACCAAACTTGCTTATCTCCAAAGTAGCCTATATATATAATTTTATATCCTCTGTTTTTACTTAACATTATAATGTAACCATTTCCCCCATTATATTAAAACTTGTTATATACCTTTTAAAAATGGCTTAAAATAGTTTATCATCTTCACTCATTTCCAGAAGGAAAATTTGGGTGAGGGAAAAAAATATGTATCTAGATATAGGAACTGAAGACAAATAGATGTTCATTGTTATATTGAAGAATTACCAGGAAATGTAGTTTCCCCTTACCTGTTTTTATTGAATGCCTTCTGGTGGTTTTTCCCCTAAAGTAACAGGTCCTGTTTCCTATGATAAGGCCAGAACGTAGCTTCATAAAGTACATCTGGCAAACTTCTTGGACTGTCTCTTGGGATTCTAAACAAATTGAAAAAATTGTGATACTGTTTCATTCCATTCATTTTTATCCTTTTACAAACCCAGAGTGTAGCAGATCAAGGAAGCAATTTCAGATCCATAGTATTTTATTAGGAACTTTGGGGCCAGTTGTGTTTCAAGATTCAGAGGTTTTTAGATTTTAGAATTGTCATGTAGAAGATGTATGGTATATATTTAGCACTCCCAGCAGCAACTAGGGCAGTACCCCAAATTAAAAAATTAATAATGTTATAGTGAAACATAGGAAACTTTATATAAAGTGGAATAAAGACCTCATGGTGGTTCAGGTCAGGCTTTAACTGTCAAGTGAAATCAGGTCCTATTTTGCTGCCAAATGATTATGGATCTATATCTGATATATATCAATCTTTGCCTAACTGAGAGGCAACTCTTATGGTCATATGAAGTCTATAATCTTTTTTGTTTATCTAGAATACACTTTTAATAATTTTGGAGCCATGGCTGTAGCCAATAAACATTATTAATTTTAAAAACACCTGTCATTTACTAAGTACCTACAGTGGACCAACCACTGTGCTAATAATTTGCATATTATATCATTTAATCCTTCCCAATAATACAGCAAGAAAGGTATTATCCTCCCCACTTTACAGATGATGATCTAACAGTCATGACACTTGCCCAAGGTTACAGGTCTGGTGAGAAGTTGTGACTCAAGTGTGTCTAATATCAAAGCTACTCTTTCTATCTACCCCCATCTAAGAAAATACACTACAGTACAATTTTAGGGACTAACAAAATACAAACTCAAATCAGTTGAAGTAAAAAAATTAATTATTCAATAATTTTATTTTCATTAGAATTGAATTTAATTAACTAAAGAAAAATTAAAATCTCAAATAAAAAGTTAAATTTTCTACTTGGAAATCATACCAAGGCTTTCAGAGTCAAATAGAAAGAAAGTTGTAAAACTTCAGTGATAGGATCTCAACTTTCAACATTATAGTAAATAAGTTATCAAGCAATTTTTATACTATAGCAAAATTTCAATTAATTCACAGTAATTCAGAAAATAAAAATAATTACTTGTGACTTTAGGATCCATTCGATGACATTTTCTTATTTTCTAGAAGATTTGCTTTCCTAGTATGCTTTTCAAAGTTAAGTGTAATAAATACCTGTAAGCTAGTATATTGAATTATCTATATCTTGCCTTTAATTTAGATTGGCACCTACCTTTAAGTATCTTCAACTGTCTAAATGGGGCAAAGCCACTTAATTATACTTTCACCTGGAACTCCCTAATATTGCTTTAAAATTCAGAAATATCAACTATGGTATCTCATATTTATATAGTGTTTTTAGAATTAGAAGGATAATTTGTAAAGCTGTGCTAGAGCCAGCATTGAAGTTGGTCTCCTGACAACTAATTTAATACAATACTTTATTTACTGTATCACATCCTCTCTTCAGAGCTAAAAGGTATGAGATGATACTGTAAGCATGCTCATCTCTTATACGCTTATCAGTTTCCCATAAGGACATAACATCCCACAAGGACATGACAGGCATGTCCAATATTAACAGTGAACTCCATGGGGAGTGGGATATAGGTCTTGGGTAGTTAGAAGTGAAGGTCATGATACTGAGGAAATCTTGTGTATGTAAAAGAAGAGATGGACTAAAGATATGGATGTACAAGCTAGTATCTAGTGGGACAAACCCTGGCTGTAATTCATTTGGGTGACTTCATTTGAAGGATTAAAGATACTTTACATTGGGACTTTTAAAAGAAGGTATACTTTGGTATTCAGGACAGCTGGAAATGTGGTGTGAGGGTTGTGTTCTCAGGACGGAAGCCTCTTGACAGCCATGGAGACTGTTGGAGAGAGTGCTTCACTGGGGTTCAAGGGCCAGGTCAATCTTATGTAAGGACTGTTGCTGCTTCCTAAGTTCTCCATCATGTTTGTTCTCTGAGGGCAGTGTCTTACTATGGCTTTTAAGTAAATAACTAATTTCGTTATAGCAACAACATGATGAAATTCCCACAGGCATTTCTGGTGAGTAAATGGAAAGGGGACTGGAAAGCTGCCTATAGTTTTGCCACTTGGAGAGGCAGCCTATGGCTGACAAGAACTACAGTAGTGAATCACTTCATCTTTCATTTCTTCCCCAAACACTTATTTCACCAAGGTGTTTTCTCACTGCTTACTAACTTTTACCTGTCTGTGGCATTTGACTTTGGGGACCACATTCTTCTTTGAACCCTTATTCCCTTACTGTCATGTCACCGTCTCCTTATTCCCTTCTGATCAGTTCATCTTGCTGTCTGTTAGTTCTTCCTCCTTTACCTGCTCCTAAAATGTTGATGTTCCTCAGGATTTTGTCCTTTGTCTTTTTCTCTCACTCTATCAGGGGTGTCCAACCTTTTGGCATCTCTGCGCTATACTGGAAGAAGAGGAGTTGTTTTGGGCCACACGTTAAATACATTGTGACCCGTAATCACAAAAAAAATCTCATAATGTTTTAAGCAAATTTACAGTTTTATGTTGTGTCTAGCCATCCTGGGCTACATGCTGCCCTCAGGTCACAGGTTGGACACTCTTGGTGTGACACTTTCTGAGCAATCTTGCTTGCTCTGAGGACTTCAATCATCTTTTTATATGCTGATGACTCCTCAAACTCTAACTCTACCCTTAGTCTCTCTCCTGGGCTGTGTCTCTGTTGCTCCTTCTCCACAGGGCATTTTGACTTCACATAACTTAAAGAATCTGTATCTCTACCTATGTAGAGCCTTCTGAATTCTGGACATCTCTACCTGGATGACCTACACCTCCTCTAAATTCTAAAATACTTATTAAAAACAAAATCAAAAATTTTACCTTTTCCTACCCCCAATATATTCTTGAATTCCCTATCTTGAAAGACAGTACCATTATCTACCATTGTCTAACCAATTCTTAAATCAGAAAGTGGAAAATCATCCATTTTGCCCTCTTTCTCCATCCCTCAATTTATTCAATCTGTCATTAAATCCTCATGATTTCATTTTCTCAATGTATGTGAAATTTAGTGCTTTCTTTCCTTTCTATTATCTTAGGTCAGGCTCTCATTATCAGTCCTCTAGATGAATGTATTTGGTAGACTTCTGACCAGTTTTAGTTTCTACTTTTCCCCCCTACCTCCCTCTTCACACCATCACCAACATGGTGATGACTTCTCTAAAATAAATATATTTTGTAATTTCTCCAATTGAACATTTTCAGTGATTCCCTACTGTCCACAAGCTCCTTCACTGTAATGGAAGATTTTCCATGGACAGACCCAAATTAAAGGGTGATCTCTCCTCAATTCTATCCCCAAACATTGCCATGTACAAACATGAGCCAGTGCTACTAGATCTTCAGATTTTTTTTAAGCCATACATTCAGATTTTTATGCAAAATACCCTAATTTTTAATTGTGGCCTCAATTAAAAAAATAACATCAATAATTGTGTTCAGGTCAAATAAAATACTTCTGTTGGGTGGACCTGTCTCAAGGTCCCCATATTATGACTTCTGCCTATACACATTAGAAAGCTGAATTGTCAGGGAAGGGAAAAAATTGATGGATGTCGGGGAGAGGAAGTAGCAGAAAAGAATGGGCTGACCCTGAGGAGTAGCTTCCTGGAAACTTGGAATGGGATGATTTTCAGGAGGAGTTTTCCTCCTGCTCATGAACCCCTCCTGTATCCCGTTAGCAAATGAAGCGACCTGACTGTATGAATACCTGTAGCAGTTGGATGATGAGTGCTGTGGCTTTGTGAGCTGTGGATTGTGTTAGATCCTGCTAGCTCAAGAGAGGAAAAGGAATTAAAATGAACTTTCTTGTTTTTTTGGGGGGAGGCTCAGAGCATTTTATTTAGAAAAATATATCACATTTCTTGCACCTTGAGTTTTAAAATTTTTTTTTTGCATTTGTTTATTGATTTTAGAGAGAGAGGAAGGAAGAGAGATAGATAGACATTGATTTGTTGTTCCACTTATTTATGCATTCATTGGTTGATTCTTGTATGTGCCCTGACCAGGGATCAGACTGTAATCTTGGCATATCTGGCTTATGCTCTAATAAATTGAGCTACCTGGCCAGAGTGCACCTAGAGTTTTGAGAAGTGATTCATGCCTATCACACACCTCACAACTATCCATTGAATTTTTGACCGAGAGTGTTTAAATAATGGCAATTTTTTTGTATTAAACTGAGCCAATATTATTGGAAAGGAAGATCTGTTAAGAGACAATAAAAATAATGTGATGCAATTCAAAGTCCTAATAGCAACTTGGAGGTTATCATTATCACTGTTTTTCTAAAAGGTGCAAATAAGCCACTGCACCCTTAGAGGAGAAGTTACATTTTAATTTTTGCATCAATGCCAGTAACTCCTGTAGACACCAGCCTGTGTAATGTTAAAAATCCCACATTGCACCCTGGCTGGGTGGCTCAGTTGGTTGGAACGTTATCTTGTACACCAAAAAATTGAGGGTTCGATTCCTTGTCAGGGCACATATCTAGGTTGCGTATTCAATCCCCAGTTCGGGTGTGTACAGGAGGCAACAGATCAATGTTTCTCTCTTTTTCTCTCCCAAAGTAAAATAAAGTAAGATAAGATAAAAACATATCTTTGGATGAGAATTTAAAAAAAGAAGAGCCCACATATCCTGAGGTACAAAGACAACAGATTCTTTATCAAGAGGGTATTTGGGGATGCAGAGTCACTTCACTGAGTCATTGTATGCTATATGGAGCATTTTGACTCAGACTCAGATAAAAAGACTAACTTAGCTATGATTTCCTGGTTAAGAAGTCACACCCAAATTAGTGTTTTCCCTGGTAAACAAAGAACACTGTGGGTGGTCTGGAACTTAAAGAGTACAGAAATGATATAGTTTAACAGTGCTTTCTCTTCTAGCCTTAAAGATGTTTAGGAAAATAGAGAGGATCCTAAAGGACAAGGATATGCAGTCCCTACCATCATTCCTTGTCCTGTGTTTGCTCTAGTCTACCAGGGCTCTGTTAACTCTTTTGTATAACTGTTCCTGTAAGAAAAATCTGAGTATAAATTTGTATAATTATTGTCCAGGATAGATCATACCAGGATAAAAGAGGTATATTGCTCTTTCATCTTGAAGCTATGACTACTACCTAATTCTTTTTACACTTCAGTTTATTTCAAACCCTTTGAGTTTGTAACTGGATAGACTTAAGCATCATTTGGTGAATACTTCTTTATTTGGGGCCTGGATTATTCAAATATCTTCACTTATATTCTCTCCTTTATAAGGAATTACAATTTAAGACTACAAGTTTGATACACCAAGGTCTTAATAAATGTTTGTTGAATGAAAGTGTCTCAGTTTACATTTTGTTTATTAATCTGGGAAAAAATTGGGGGGATTTGGTGGCAGGAGGTGTAGATGGAAAGAAGGAACTGATAGAAAAGCCTATAATTATGTTTATTACTATTAGCAGGTTTATATTATCTGAGCCATTCCTGTCTTGCCATCCATCAAGTAAGTAGAAGTTGGCTGTATGTGGTTTGTTTAAAACCAAATGCTGCTGAATTGAACACTTAGGAGTCATCCCTTCAATTTCAGCTCTTACATTCTTAGTAACTTTTGGTATGTAACATGTATAAACATTGGATAATAAAGGTTTGAGAACAAGTTAAGAAAAAAAGTGTATAAAACAATCAGAAATGCTTCAGTCCTTACTTCCCAACCTGGAAGATTTTACCAGGTCTTTTCCTGCTAAGTTGTTCATCTTTGTTGGGGAAATTTTGGTGGTTGAATACTTCATTTCAGGCTTTACTCTTCAGGCTTCTGTTGGGTTATAATATAGTATTAGTTCAATTGTCTTAACTTGAAAACAGACAGAAACAACTGTGGCTAATGCAGTATAAAATTGATAACATAGCCACCAAGAGAAATAATTATTTCAGTAATGCTTGAACACAGTATTCCAAATATATATCTATGCTAGAATATAGTCACAGGACAAAAAGAATTGCAAAGAAATCTTAAGCTTTACTTAGTCATTTTGTTATTAATGGTAATATTGCTATTGGAATTTTGAGACTGCTCTACTACAGGATACAGCAAATAAATAGATGTACTAATATTATACGATTTTCACTGTTGGGGAAAGGAGATACAAATATAAAATTAAAAAGGCCAAGGGGAAATTCCAGTGATGTTAAATTTGGATCAGTAACATTGGCATGCCCATATCTTAGTTTCTAAGTAATTTTTTCACTAAAGAGAACTGGGACTAGATATGGTCTGAGAAAACAGAGGTGAATGTAGAATATCCTGTGGTGCTGGAAAGCAGTGAATTATTTAAAGATTTTTCTTTAAATTTCTAGAGAGAAACATTGATCAGTTCTCTCAAATGCGCCCATCTAGGGACATGGCCTGTAACCCAGGCAGGTACCCTGATTGGGAATTGAACTGGTAGACTTTCTGTTCACAGGCCAGCACTCTGGGTCTGATTTTGTAAACTCCCCAACCCCTTCTATTAACACCCTCACAGACTAGTTCTATGAACTCTGCTCTCAACCATTCCTTAACTTGCATAGTTAAACAATGTAGATAAGAAACCAAAATACCACATTTAGGATAGAGTCTTTGACACAGACAAAGTTGGCTGTTTTTTAAGAATCACATAAGTCAAAAGCATAGTCAGGAAATATTTCCAAGTCCTATTCTAAAAAATAAAGCATTCTCTGTAAATAATCTACAAATCTTCTCCCTTAAAAAATATGATCACTTCTTTTACTATTTTTTCAGAATTAAAAGTTTACTATTTACTCTTCTACTTTAAAATAAAAAAAAGTTATGGTACATATACACAATGAAATACTACATAGCAGAAAGAAAAAAAGAACTACTAAGCTTCGATACAGCATGGATGGAACTGGAGAGCATTATGCTAAGCGAAATAAGCCAGGGGGCGAAAGACAAATACCATATGATCTCACCTATAAGTGGAACCTAACCAACAATACAAAGATGCAAGGAAAATAAGACCAGCAACACTGAAAGGAAAAGAAATCAACAGAGACAAGAGGGAAGGAGGGAGGGTGGGGCAGGGAAAAGGAAGGGAAGGGGAAAGTCCAGGAACACATAGCAAGGACTCATGGACAAAACCAAAGGGGAAGAGCTAGGGAGGGAAGGAGGGAGGGGGCAAGGGAAAGTGGTGGGGGGTAGGCAGAGACAAATGTATTTGAAAAAATAAATTAAAATAAAATTTTAAAAAATAATAATAAAAAATATTTCAGACTATATAGCAATATAAACATCATTGGTTCTTTTGTGCTGCTTTTCCAACAACGTATGGCAAATACTCTTGCACACTATTTATGATACTTACCTAAGTTATAAACATGAAGGACTGGTTTCAAGTGATGAGGTTTCCTGCTGCTAACACTTGGTAGTAGTCAATGCAGTTATATTCCAACTCTATTTATACATGCAAACTTGGATTAAGCAACATTGGGTAACAGCACTTGATGAATGAGGCAATACAAATAGAGCCAGTTGAGAAGGTAGGATGAGTGGGAGCACATCTTGTTCCCACAGGCAAATTCTAAATAGAGCTTTTGCATTATTTTCGCTCTTCTACTTTCAGTGAGTTATTCTTAGTTAATTATTAATTTTTATCAAAGCCTTTATGACATGAACTCTAGTTAGTGTTTATTGCCTAATATGTAGCATATAAAGGCACAGATTATTTGACTGCCTTTCTCTTTTCTACAAAGTTGACAGCTTTTAAAGTTGTTTTGTTTTGTTTTTTCCTGTTTATAAAAATCATGTGCCCTGGCTGGTGGAGCTCAGTGGATTGAGTGCCAGCCTGCAAACCAAAGCATCGCCAGTTTGATTCCCAGTCAGGGCACATGCCTGGGTTGTAGGCCAGATCCCCAGTAGGGGGTGTGCAAGAGGCAACCACACATTGATGTTTCTCTCCTTATTCTTCCTCCCTTCCCTTTCTCTAAAAATAAATAAAATCTTTAAAAAGTGATGTGCATGCACTTATAAATGTGTAAATAACAGGGAAGCATATTGCTATAGATCCTGACAGTTTTTCAATGTAGAAATACTATGCATATCTACTTTTTATGCAAAAGTGGAATCACACCGCAAATATTTTGTAAGCTGCCTTTTCTCATTTTTCAATTAACACTACATCATGAACACTTAACATGTTGGAAATATTCTTTTACAGGAAGCATTATTATATTAATACTATTCAATCATATAAATATACATAACTAATCTTTTATTGATTAACACTTCAGCCATTTCCAGGTTTTTCTTCCTTTTCTTTTTCTAATATCACCAACCTTGCAACTGACAGCTGCGTGTGTGTGTGTGTGTGTGTGTTGTGATTCTTGGTAAATCTTTGTAAGTTTGTTGGTAGCATAAATTCCTAGCAATGGAATTGGTAGATCAAAAGGTATGTGCATCTTCTATTTTAATAGATATTACCCAATTGACTTCTAGTAATTTGTGTCACTTTATAACTTTTTCAACAATCCAGGTTCATGCCTTTTTCTCTATTGCCTTAGCAGAATTATCTCAGCTTCAAATTTTATTCTTTTTATTATTTAGTGAGATTGAGCATCTTTTTAAAATCATGTTTGTTGTCAATTTCTATAAATTATTGATTTATACAAACTCTTTGTAAATTAAGAAATAAAACTCCAGCCTGTGATGTGTTTTGAGAAATTTTCCCCACTACCACTTATCTTTAGAATTTGTTAATGGCATTTCCTTTTCATATGTAAGTTTTCAAATATTATGTGCTTAAATTTAATCAATGTTTTCTTGTAGAACTTCTGGGTTTTGTGTCCTGGTTCCAAAGAACTCACCTCCTCCAAGATTACAAATAAGTTTATTATGCTATCTTAGAAGACTTTTAAGGTTTATTATTTAATACCTAAATATTTTATTCACAATTACTTTTAGTATAAGGAATAAGTAAGAGATTTTTTTTCCCCGAAGTGTTCATACCAACCACATATGTAACCCAATTTATATAGGGACCGCCGTGCAGAGGGTTGTGAGTACAAAAGTAAGAAGTTTGAATTTTATCCTATAGCTAGCAGGAATCTTTTGAAAGTTTGTAAAGCAAGTGAAATATCATAAAGAATGTGTACTGTGAATGTAATTCTATGGCTGTGTGAAGGAAGAAAAGAAAAGAAAGAGGAAAGAAGGCTAGTTAGGAGGCCAATTAAAATAGCCTGGCAAAAAGTAGAAAGGACAAATCTAGAGCAAGTGAGTGAGACTGGTAAGGAGAGAAAGCAGGTAATGAGTACTGCAGGCATTTCATATAGCCCCAGTCTTACCAGAAAAGGACAAGGCAGAAGCAGGTCTGCCTCTGGCTGGCTGGTAGTGTGTAAGTTCTTGACTTCATACAGAAAAGACTTCACAACACAAATCCAGGTCATTTTGAGGGTGAGTTTATTAAAGCTGAGGACAGTGAAACAAGAAAGGGCTTAGGACAGAAGAAACAGGAGGGAGCCTAGGCGGGGTTGTTTTGGTTCACTGAGAAATAAAACTCATAGTGACATAAGGGAGCCAAGGTGGGACTGCTGTCAGCTCCCAGCAAAGTCAGAGGAAAGGGGCCTTGGAAACAGGTTCAGGGGGTTAGTCCAGGACAAGCTGTCACTGCCCATTGCTCCCCTGGTTGCAAATCTCATGGGGTCTGTTACAGTTTAGGAGTTGTATGCCTGTGGAGAAAGAAAATGGAAAAGGAAAAAGCACAGTTGTGTTCCTTAGAGGGACAGTGCACCATGGGTCCTTCATCTTGAAGATTTTAAAGGCTGGAAGTTTAGAGGATGTCTTAGGGGAGGATCTTAATAGAATATTCATCAGTTTTATGCTGATGAGCTGAAATAAGATTTATTCCCTTAACTCCATCTGTCCTTAGGTGTAGTTGGCACCAATGGCACTAATTGGGTTTTTGTTATCCATCTCCCTGAATAGGGTGTTTTAAGCTATTTATCCTCTGTTTGAGGAGGAGAAGTGTAAATCATTTACTCTGTGTTCTTGGTGAGTGAAGATAGAATTTTGGGATTTACTAGATGGCTGTAAATGGCTTGGCCATTTAACTATCTGCCTCTGTTTTCCTATTCCACTTATCCTGGGTTATTAGCCTGTCTCACTGGAAATTAGCATGAGAAAGGGCCCCAGAGATGTCTGTTCCAGATCCACTAAGTCACAGAGTCCCTAGTGGCTAGACAAAGTTAGAACCTAACTTTCACTCCCAGTTCAGAGTTGCATCTGCCACAGACCCGCCACAGCTCTTTTTCGATGTGGGTGTATCAGCTCTAGACTGGGGAAGATGAGAAGTGAAGGGAAGTTAAAGTGGAGACAGTGGTTCTAGGTAGGAAATAGGGACAGTTAATGAGTGTGATGTGAGGCAGGTAATGTTTGAGATTCTTGAAGCACAATTATATAGAAATTTCAGCAGGGAGCTGGAACTGAGTTATGGTTGGGGAGGACAAAATTAGCTGTGTTGATTTGGTCTTCATTTGTGAAAGTGTAAGAGTTGATACTGTGGGAATAAATAAGATTGTCTCAACTGAGAGTGGGGCAGGAAGAGGAAGCTTTGTCTAGATGGAACTGTAAGGAATCTTATATTTAAGGAGCAAGAAAAGTGTTAGCAAAGAAGACCAGAAAAAAGAAGAAGAAGAAGAGGAGGAGGAGGAGGAGGAGGAGGAGGAGGAGGAGGAGGAGGAGGAGGAAGAAGAAGAAGAAGAAGAAGAAGAAGAAGAAGAAGAAGAAGAAGAAGAAGGAGGAGGAGGAGGAGGAGGAGGAGGAGGAGGAGGAGGAGGAGGAGGAGGAGGAGGAGGAGGAGGAGGAGGAGGAGAAGAAGAAGAAGAAGAAGAAGAAGAAGAAGAAGAAGAAGAAGAAGAAGGAGAAGGAGAAGGAGAAGGAGAAGGAGAAGAAGGAGAAGAAGAAGAAGAAGAGGAGGAAGAAGATCTTCTCAAAAAGGGAACATTTGGTGGTGAACACTACAGAGACCCAGCTGGAGATTTCTAATCCTCCAGAGAGAGTCCTTTTAATATGATGGGCTCTCCAAGAAACTGCAGTGGACTGCACAGTGAAGAAGAAGGAAGTAAGACTTTTTCAAGAGGTATAGTAATGAAAGGGAAACAAAGAGTAAATGGTATCTCAACAGAGTACCTGTAGAAGAGAAGATGCTGCTTACTAGCTAGGTGATCTTGGGCAAATTAGTTTCTAAAGCCTCAGTTTATTTATAATAATGATTTCCCTCATAGTCTGAACTCATTGGGTTTGTGAAAATTATATGAGAAAGTATATTTTAAGCACTTAGCCCAGTAGCTGGGACATAGTAGGAACTTAATACATGTTTTTATTATTATTGTAATATTAATAGAGATTTTTGAGATTTTTTATTGTAATGTGGGACTCTAGTGAATGCTTTAATGCAGAGAGAAGGGAACCATGTAAAGGAGAAAACTGATATAAAAAAGTTGTAAAGGAGACAAAGAGAGAGGGGAGATAACTCTAGTGGAAGGGTCAGCTTTGAAAATGAGGAGGCAGCCTTGATGTATGGCTCAATTGGTTGGGCATCCTCCCAGAAAGCAAAGGGTTGCTGGTTCGACTTCCAGTCAGGGCCCATGCATGGGTTGTGGGTTAGGGGTGTGTAGGAGAGGCAACCGATTGGTGTTTCTCACATTGGGTGTTTTTTCCCCTCTTTCTCCTCTCTCTAAAAATAAATAAATAAAATCTTACAAAATTAAAAAAAAAAAAGAAAAGAAAGGGAGGAGGCATACTTCTTTTTGT
The DNA here is from genome assembly GCF_021234165.1 of Pteronotus mesoamericanus. Taxonomy (NCBI): domain Eukaryota; kingdom Metazoa; phylum Chordata; class Mammalia; order Chiroptera; family Mormoopidae; genus Pteronotus; species Pteronotus mesoamericanus. Next base: position 22,180,205 of record NW_026555245.1, on the reverse strand, counting down.
AAGAAAGGAGGAAAATGGAGAGAATGAGAGAAATGTGAAATTTTAAGATGCATGAACATGAACTTGAGGGTCTTGTAAATGGCCTGAATCATCTTCATAAAATAGACTGTGAGAAAAGTTATAGAGGTTAAGAGAAATAGGCATGAGTTTGACTTTTTGAGAATAAGTGGGAAAAGCCTGAAATAACTTCTTGGAGAATATATTAAAAATTAACTAAGGGCCCTGGCCAAGTGGCCCTGTTGGGTGGAGCATCAATCTGTGTACCAAAATGTTGCAAGTTTGATTCCAGGTCAGGGCATATACCTAGGTTGCAGAGCATATGGAAGGCAACCTATTGATATTTCTCTCTCACATCAATGTTTCTCTCTCTCTCTCTCCCCCTTTCCACCTTTCTCTCTCTCTAAAAATCAATTTTAAAAAAGCCTTTGGATGAGATTTAAAAAATTAAGAAATGCGGAGCTACTATTTATGGATATTGAGTTTCAGTTTAGTTAGATGAAAAAAATTTTAGAGATGGTTGTCAACAATATGAAAGTACTTCATGTCACTGTACTGTACACTTAAAAGTGGTTAAAATGATAAATATTAATCTTTATTTTACAACAATTTTGAAAATTATTTTTAAAAGGATTTTAAAAAATGAGAGCAAGAGAAGTAGAAAGATGGGAAGGGGTGGGGTTATTTGTAGAAAGGATATTCCAATGTTCCCTATTGTGGAGGTAGAGATATTCTGAAGATAATGGTAGTTAGGATGAGCTTTTGTGGGTGAGCTGTGGAAAAGTTTCAAAGAACCATCAAAACAGGCATGCAGGTGATGAAGGCTGATGACAGCAGAAGCACGATGAAATAGAAAAGAACATCAGGGTCTCAGGTGACCAGAATGTCAAGAAATTAGTATGTCATTGGGTCCAGGGCTGGGGTTAACAAGGATAATGGAAAATGAGAAATGTGTCACTTTCTCTTTTGACCCTGTGAGCTGGGCTCACAAGGAAAGTGAGGGTTTGAGAATAGTAGTGTCACCAGGGGGAAGCCACATTTTAGATAATAAGAAGAAATACCTTTTTAAGAAAAAAAGGAAGGAGAATGTAAGAAGTGTGCATGTGTGTGGAAGGGGGAACATTCCAGAGGAAATGCTGTACATTTAAATTATTTTTTAAAAAATCTGAAAGAAGGTTTTAATCTACCAAGAGTTAGCATTTTTAATTTTTTATAAAAGATTTTATTTATTTATTTTTAGACAGAGGGGAAGGGAGGGAGAAAGAGGGGGAGAGAAACATCTATGTGTGGTTGCCTCTTGCACACCCCCTACTGGGGACCTGGCCCGCAACCCAGCTATGTGCCCTGACTGGGAATCAAACCTGCAACCCTTTGGTTTGCAGGCCAGCAGTCAATGCACTGAGCCACACCAGCCAGGGCAAGTGTTAGTATTTTAAATAGATATTCAGTAATTGGTAATGCACCTCTGAGCAACAAGAAAAATGTATGGGCTGTAGTCCTTTCCAAAGTTGCAATTTGTGTGGTTGCCTTTTTGGCTGGAAAATGCTTCCAGGAACTTATATTCAACAAATATTGAGGGCTCATTATTTGCCAGAGACCAGGTATTCCATCAGCATTAACCCATGGGACACTGCATGAAAATTTTCATTTCACTGTCATATTACACATTTGACCAACTGGAAAATCATTTATAGAATCGCTAACCTCTTATATGTCAGATAATGCCCTTTGATTAGCAATTTCCCTTTTTTAAAATACTGATGCCCATAAGAATGTTAAGTTGGTTGTTGGTCTTTTTTTTCCTTATTGTGAATTTTAGTTTTAAAACAAATTCATTTAATTAATCACATTGGTTTCCTGTGAGGAGTCTTGTTAAAATATAGAGTTTACAGGATATTTTTATTAGAAACATATCTTCTCATGGAAAATTTGGATAATATAGAAAATTGAAAGTTCAACCTTTGATGCCCTATTACAGTGATTTTCAACCAGTGTGCCACAAAAATTTCTAAAACATTCAATACCTGACTATTGAGCCAGAGGTACTCACCTATTTTCCCTTAGATTGTCAAATACAAAAATGACAAGAGCCAACAGAGCAATAGCCTTCCAGTGTGAATGAATCAAAATCATAGCTATTTTTTTTTGTCAGATCAGCAAAAAGTATGTTTTCTGGCGTGGTGCAGTATTTTAGTAATTAGCTTATGTGTGCCATGAGGTGAAAAAGGTTGAAAATTGCTGCCCCAGTAAGTAGTTAAGTGCTTTGAAAAGAAACATGACTAGTAATCATTGTAACGAAATCCTAACCTCCCTGAGATCCTGAAATCACAAATGATGCTGGATTTGGATTTGTCTGTACCACAGCACAGAGTGCTGTCTTACAGTAACAACTATAATAAATCAAACACTTGTCTCATGCTGGGCCAGATGCTGGAGTTACATTTGTTTCCTGCCCTCCTAGAGTTTATTCTCTTTGAGGGAGATAGATATAGCTATTGAGCAAATAATCATACAAATAAATCATTTATGAACTGTGATAAATAAGAATTAGACCAATAAATAAGGTAACATAAAGAGGTACTATAAGGTAGTGTGATCACAGAGGGTGGCATTTAAACTGGAGCAAAAGGGTGTGAAGAACATATGGAAGAGAGGGGAAAGAGGGTGGCTTCTGGGCAGAGAAAACCTCAGGGGAAAAGGTCCTGACAGAACTTGTAATGTTAGGGAACTAAGAGGACCAGTGTGGCTGAAGCGGAGTGGGCAATGGGGAGAATATAATGGAATGAAAGTGGAGATGAAAGGGGAGGTGGGGGAGGCTGCATCCTGGAGGCCAGGACAAGGAGCTTAGATTTTATTTAAAGTGGAATAGGAAGCCAAAGGAGGGTTTTAAGTAATATGGGAGGTTTTTAAAAGAGTGCTCTGGCTGCCATGTGAGGAATAGATGGAGAATAATAAGAGGGAAGAAATGAAACCATCAAGGAGTCTACATTAACTCAAGTTCTAAATAATGGTGTTGGTGATGATGATAGTGGTGATAACACTTACAGTGTCTTGGGCCTCTTCTGCAGGTCATTTGTTTCATATACATTATCTCTAATTGTTACCATGACCCTGGTATTTGAGTATGATTGCCTCCACTTTTGAGGTGAAATTAAGTGTCTTGCAAAAGACCACATAGCTAATAAGTAGCAAATTTTGCATCTGAAGTCAAGACCATCTGGTTCTTTCCCTTACTCCATGGGAGCCATTGGAAGAACGAGATGGAATCAAATTCCTGGGCCTTAAATTTCATTCACCACCTTGTTGAAATTGCGTGCTCTTGCAGGGGCAGAGGATCTATGAGGGTATGGGAACTGGTTCTGGCTGGTAGGAGGGAAAGGAAATGGGGTGTATGACTAAGCTTGGCAACACTACATGACTTCATTGGGGGAGATTTTTCAGGGAAGCAGAAAGGAAATGGTGAGAGGGGAGGGGGCTCACACTGATCTGCTCCCTTGGGTAGCAGTTTCACTTCTTTCTTTGGGGAGATCAGAGTAAGTGATATGGAAGGAGGGGAGGTTGAAATTTGGGCAACAGTGAGATAGCACCCTCCTTACCCAAACTGAATCACTTCCTGCCCCCCTACTCTTCACCACTCTGAAAGTCCCTATGTGTCACTTACCTGGACCCAGGACAGAACAGTGTTTCCTAGGAAGAGGAAACACTGAAAACAGAAATCTGGCAAATCAGTCTATGACATAAGCTAAACTGCTTGTGAGGGGAGGGGAGAGAGTGTATCAATTTTTAGAGAAAATTCCTTTTACATCTTCAAGGCGAAAAACAGCATTTGTAAATCACTTCTATGCTTTTCCACAGTTTTCCTGGAAGCAGTCTTATCCAGTCGTTTGTATATACAATGGTACTACCTGCCCCTTTAACCTTTCTAGCTTCACACCTTCCATGTTCTGTACATTTTAGACCCACTGGACTGCTTACTTTCACATCTCCATAACTTTTTTCAAGCTGCTCCCCTTGCTATAGATGCATCTTATCCTTTGCTTGAAAAGCTCCTAGTCAACACTTAGAGCCCAGTTCAAATGATTTTGTCCCCTTAACCACCAAAAACCAAGCAGAATTTATTGCTTCCTCTTGTAGTGGCTTATCGTATCCAGCTGTGTTTGGTTCTCTGTCTTCTCTGCTGGACTGCTAGCAACTTGGGAACAAGGGTTGTATCTTCATCATTTTTGTTCCTCAAGCGATTATTCATAGCAGGCACTCAGTAAAAGGAATGTAATTTAGATCAGTTCTTTCCCAAACCCTGCAACCCAGAAAAGGCTTTATCCAGGCAGATGTGGAGACCCTGTCCAAATCCCGAAGATCTACAGAATAATGGAGCTGGACTGTGTAATTGTCATTATTTCATTTTGACCTACAAAAAAATGATAGCTTTAAAGGTAAACAGCCTAATGGAACCCAGGTGTTCTCATTCTTGAGTCAATGTTTTTTCTAAAACATTTAAAGAAGCTGTTTGGCCTATGGGCCTGTAGTTTTAGTGTAACTAAACATTTTGAATTATTTATTTCAATGTGTTGTTTTATTCTCCCTCCTCCAGTGCCTCTCCTCATGCCTCGCATACTTTGGAGACACAACTGTGTGTTGGGCCAAGTCTTTAGTGATTTCAAAGAAGCAGAGATGCAATGACTAGCCCTCCATTCCTAAGCTTAGACTGAGGCTCTCTGCAGGTCTCAGTCTCCTTATCCCAAAAATGAAGAGGCAGCATGAAAGCCAGAGTCCTCCTATTCCTTTGACTCTCTTTCCTGTGCTTCTGTACAGGCTCCCAGTTCAGCCCTTTCCTACTCCTCTCCCCAGGCCCAGAGGTATACAAGGAGCCACACCAGCCACTTGCCCACCCGAAAATGCCACCCTTGGAGAATTGTACGAGCTCTGCCTCAGTCCTGTGGTCTCCTCCTCTCATTTCACTAATCTTACAACAGGTGAGTAAAGGTAGAATTAAGTAACCTGGAGTCATGCTTTTTGGTGGAGGAGGATCTGAAATCCAGGTAAGCCAAGGACTTGGCTACATTTCACCTTAGGAAAAATTACAGTGAAAATGAAAGTCTATAGATGTGTGTGTGTGGGTGTGTATTCAGGAAGCTATATGTATGGGATGAAAACAATGTGTGGGAAAGAAACAACATGGAACACATAGGTCTTTTGTTTTAGTTTAACTCTAAAATTTAAAGTTGAGATCATTTTTTTCTTCTTTTAAATATATTTTATTGATTTTGCTATTACAGTTGTCCCGATTTTTCCCCTTTCCCCCCCTCCACTGGGTACCCCCATGCCCTCCAGCAATCTCCTCCCTTAGTTCATGTCCATGGATCATGCATATAATTTCTTTGGCTTCTCCACTTCCTATACTTTTCTTAATATCCCCTTGTCTATTTTTGTACCTACTAGTTTATACTTCTTAATCCCTGCACATTTTCCCCCATTCTCCTCCTTCTCTCTCCCAGCTGATAACCCTCCAAATGATCTTCATATCTATGATTCTGTTCCTGTTCTCCTTGTTTGCTTAGTTTATTTTTTAGGTTCAGTTGTTGCTAGTTGTACATTTATTAAAAAATCCTCACCCAAGAACATGCTTATTGATTTTAGAGAGGGGGAAGGGAAGGAGAGAGAGTGGAGGTAAACATCAATAAGTTCCCCTGGGACTGAACCAGCAACCCAGACCTGTGCCCTGACTGGAAATTGAACAGGTGACCTTTTGCTTTATAGGATGGCACTCCAACCAAGTGAGCCACACCAGCCAGTGTGACTTTTTAAAATTCTTTTTAAGACTGGACCATATATAAATTATGAATTTTGTAAAATTAAAAATCAGAGAAGTATGAAAAAAAAACCAATAGGAATGTGCAGAGTTAAAAGTTCTGTGTTTTTAAAAAACTAACCCATATACAGTATTGACTCTGTGCCAAGCACTGTAGTAAGTGCTCTCTATATTTAACTCATTCAGTTGTCATAGCAACCTTGTAGGGAGCCCTCTTATTTTCCTTATTTTATAGATGAGGAAACAGAGGCACGTAGAGTTCAAGTAATTTGCCCAAGCCCAAGTTCCCATAGCTAAAATCTCAAGCAAACATTTTTAAAATTCATGACGTGCTCCTGAAAAGGGGTAAAGAAATCCAAACCTGTTGGGTTTCAGATTTTCCTTCTTACACCCCACACCTAGAGAAGAAATCCCTTATGCATAGTGGGCTTCTGCTTAAACTTTTGGAGGCCAGAAAGATTTTGCTACTAAGAAAACAAAATGAGACTTTTGAAAATATGGCATGGGTCCATGACACTTGGATTATATGATGCTCTTAGGAAAAGTGAGACGAGGCCCAGTTCATGTGCCATCAGTGGTGGTGTCTGGCTAGTGAGTAGATTTAGCAGCGTTATAAGGAGAAATCATTATACATTCTTGTTGGTAGAGGAAATTTTTAAAACTTTTAAAGAGGTAGAATCCTTTTCTGAAAAACAAGTATTACATAAAACCCCAAGAGATAGAAAAAATTCTTAATTTATTAATATAGTTTAATATTTACATGTTTAACATTTGCTCACTATAAAGTTAATTAGAAACTTCTGTTTCATTCATAATAGTAGGTTAGTTACCATGACCAACCCTCTTGACAAAAATAACTAAAATGCTGAAAAAATATTTTAAAAACATCTTTCCAAACTTAATGTTGAACTAGGGTGAAAATTAAGAATGCACGGTGTCTAAAATACTGGGAGGCAAGCAAATTTGGCTTTTCCCTAAAGTTGTCTGCTAAATGCTAGAGACAGGGCAGGTAAGTAGATGAAGCGCAGGGGCCAGGAGGTAAATCCCAGGATATGACTAAGATCGGGATTCTAATAGGAAACTGCTGCATGAACGCGCATGCCCAAAGGGACAAACTCATTAAAGAAGGGTGATTGAGATAAATAAACCCACCTGCAGAAGGGGACAGCTAGGAAGGTTGTTTGTCTCAACTCTGGCACTAGATGGAAAGAAAACTATTCCTCGATTTCAGGTGGGTAGAGGTACAAGACAAATGGGAAGAGCAAACACAAATCTTACCTAAGGAACTCAGCTGCAGGCCAAGCCACAAAGTATGTACAAAGTAAAATTTCCCTGCCAAATGAGTAAGTAGTCTTCAGTCACAATTTACAAATCAGACAAGAATACCAAGCACCATGGTGAGAGCCCACAGAAGAAACAGATAGCAGAAGCTAATTTGAAAAGACTTCATGTATTAGAACAATCAGAAATAACATATAAATTAACCGATTTTAATATGTTTGGTTAGAGTTCTAAAAATATTGAAAACATAAACAAAGATAAATGGATTTTTAAAAGATTCAAATAGACTATCTAGAAATGAAAAATATTTTATTGAAATTAAAGATCCATGGATAGATTAAACAGCAGATTACACATAAATGAAGAGTCAGTGAGCTAGAAAATGTATCTGAAGGTATTGTTTGGAATACAATCCAGAGACACATATAGATGGAAAATATGTAAAAGGGAATGAGAGGCATGAAGGACAGAATAAGACAGTCTAATGTGTATCTATTTGGAATTTTAGAAGGACATGATAGAATTAAGAAAAAAATACTTGAAGATATAAAGGCTGAGAACTTTCCAGAATTATTGAAGACCCCAGTCCTCTGATCTGAGAAACCCAGTAAATTTTAAGCAGGTTAGAAAAAGAAAGAAAGAAATCTACATCTTGATATATTAAGTATGAAATGGCAGACTATTTTAAAAAGAGAGAGAAGATTGTAGTATCAATCACTGAGGACAATGAAATTATTTGGATAAGCAAAAAGGAAATTTTGATTGGACATATGGATGGATATTTAAGTCTTACAGGAGCCCCAGAACCTGTGAAATTAATATCAGGTATTTCCAAAACCAGTAAAGTACCTCTGTAGTCCACTGAGTACCATTAAAAACTGCATAGCTGGCTTAAAACTCCTTATTTTACAGATGAAGGCAGTAACACTCAGAGCAGGTCTTACTCAAATCACACAGTGAGTGGGTACAGGGTGGAGCCAGGAACAGAACCCAGGTCTCCCAAATCCCAGAGTGGTAGATATGACTGCTTTTTTTATTCATATCTTGCTGCCTATCTTTAAAATATTACACAACAATAGTGAAGAGAAACAAAATGTGAAGAAAGTACAGGGAACAGTTTCAGTTTATCGGGGAACTTTTTGGTATTGTCCTTATGTCCCATATATAGAATTTAATATCTGTTTAAATACATACTTACATAGTGCAATGTCCCATCTCTAGGAATCAGTGAAATTGCTTACTCTTTTGGATGGGGTAAGGAGTGTAGCCTTGACTTGTTTCCTTCTGTCGTGTCAGATACCATGAAGGTAGAGAAAGGTTTTAGCAGATGTGATTAAAACTGACTCATAGCAAATAGTTCTGGCACAGCATTCTGCCACAGTAAAAGGTGGCAGTGGAACAAAAGGCCGAGGCAAAATCTCACCGTGGATAAAAGCTTTGCTGAGAAATAAACAAGGAAAAAGTGGGTGCCAAGCCAGAACACATGCGATGTACATCTGAGTCATGGGTCATAAGTCAGCAAAACTGGAGTTAAAATCTAATGTTTTAACTCCGTTCACTGCTTTACACATGGCTGTTTCTAAAATGTTTATAGCTAGATGCACAAAAAAAGACAACTTGCAAGGGTAGACAATGCTGATATACCAAAATGTATCATCTCCATTTATTCATGAAAAGGTGGTTATTGCATCTATGTGTGTAGATGTATATTTGTAGGTAGGTATGGGTATGTATGTAAGAATTATTTCTGGATCTTTCCTACTTATCAGCAAATATAGGCCAACAAATGTGAAGGAATCTGCAATTGGCAACAATACAGTAGATCAAAACAGACTGCTTAACTGAGGATCAGAACTTGCCCATTAATGTCAGCTTTGAGTCTGGGAATAGTGTACAGATTCCAAAGTCTGAAATGGTTTAATATTCACACAATTTCAAATCCTAACAAATACCTACCTTAAGTTCTATCAGGTAATTTGTTGTTTGTTTTTTAAGAGAAACAAGAGATTTTAGACAGATCTTTAGATCTTGAATCTTCAAGGTAGAGTGATATACATAACTTTATATTAGCTCATTTGTAAAGAAGAAGGCTGATTTGGGTATATTTTTCAACCACATAAAACACTGACATGAAGAAATTTATTCCAGATTTCACAATATATGTTAAAGCCAGTGAAAGTTTATCTAATTTTCATTCCCAGTCCATAGGGATGCCACTAGATACTTGTGTAATTGTTCCCGGGAACTAGCAGATTTCATTTGAAGGCAGCTTTGGAAAACTAAGAAATAACAAGGGGAATTTCTAGAAGAATGAGCCAGATGTTTATGGAAATGGGGAAATATGGACTCAGTCTCTAAAATCTAGGACCAAGAAAAGGGAACCCAAAGTACTAACAGAGGTAGAAGATAAATGTACCAACTTTAAAATAAAAACATTAAAAAAAGTTTTCTCCTTAAGAATGGGAATCAACTGCTTTAAGTTTGTAAACTGCTTGCTATACTATGAAGATCTAAGGTGTTTTGAAAGAGCACTTTGCTTTGCTTCAACTTTCTATTTTAAAGCTTCTGACACCCAGCCAGAAGATAAGAATTATCTTTGTGCTTAATACAATAGCCAAGTGCTGGAAACACCCTAAGTACCCATCAGTGAATGTGGTTATCAAAAAACTGGTACACTTACACAATGGAATACTACACAGCAGAAAGAAAGAAGGAGCTCCTGCCCTCCAAGACAACAGGGATGGAACTGGAGAGCATTATGTTAAATGAAATAAGCCAGTCAGAGAAAGACAAATACCATACAATCTCACCTATAAGTGGAACCTAATCAACAAAACAAACAAGCAAGCAAAATAGAACCAGGAGCATGAAAATAAAGAACAAACTGACAGTGAACAGAGAGGAGGGGAGAGGAGGATAACGGGGAAAGAACAGAAAGGATCAAGTCAAGGAACATGTACCCATGGACAAGGACAATGGGCTGGGGTATTTAGTGGGAGAGTATTGAATGTGGGAGAGGAGGGATGGGCAGGGCAGAGGAGAGCAATGGGGGAAAATAGGAACAACTGCAATTGAATAAAAAAACAACAACAACCAAAAATAAATAAATAAATAAATAAATAAATAAATAATCTTTGTGCTTTAGAAAAAGTCAACCAATCAGCATTTAGTACTTTGATGTCACACATATAACCTCTAGATGATCACGTTTATCAAATGCCTGTGATATATCTCACAAAACAGATGCTTCGTTAAATATGTTATTTGATCAGTGTTTTAATTAAGAAAATTAATGAGGGTGGATTATTATTAGCTCTTAATGATTCAACAATAACTTGACTAAATTTTCTTAAAGTACGTTGTATTCAAATTGTATAAAAACTCAATTTGTGGCCATGAGTTAAGAGGCTAATCCTTTTTTTTCTTTTTTTTTAAATTTATTTATTTTTTTTAATTTATTTACTTTTTAAATACATTTGTCTCTGCCTTTTTTTCTATTATAGTATAATATTTTTATTTTTTATTTTTAAAATTGTATTTATTTACTTTTAGAGAAAGGAGAAGAGAGGGAGAAAGAGAGTAAGAGAAATGTGGATTGGTTGCTTAACGCTCCCAACTGTAGACCTGGCCCACAATCCAGGCATGTGTCCTGACCAGGAATGGAACCTGTGACTGTTCAGTTTGCAGGCTGGTGTTCAATCAACTGAACAACACCAGCCAGGGCTGTTTAAAATTTTTTGAAAAGTGATTCCTGACTATTATTTTGAAACTTAAATACAATATGATGGCTTGCTTTCTTCTCTAATTCATGTTGCCTTGTAACCAGAAGAGTGCCTCAGCTCCAAAAATATAATCCTACGGAAAAAAATTAATAAAGTGTATTTGCTAGCTAATTCAAGCCTGGGGGAAAATACTAGTTGTCCCAGTCTGACATACCATATTTCTAGGAAAGGGTAAGGAAAATAGATTAATTATAGTTGAAAAGAACCACAATGCCTACATAATGCACACCTGTCAGAATGATTAAAATGAGGAAAACAGAAAAAAGCAGGTATTAGCAAGGATTCAGGACAACAGGAATTTGTATAGATGGCTGATGAGAATGTAAATTGATACAACCACTTTGGAAAATAATGTGGTTGTATCCACTAAAGCTACCTTTGGCCCAGCAATTCTATTTGAAGGTATATACTCAATAAAAAGTCATAAAAATGTCACCAAAAGACATGTAAGGGAATGTTTACAGAAGTCTTGGTCATATACTTCTAAGCTAGAAACAATGCAAATATCCATCTACATTATAATAAATAAATTGAGGCACATTTATTTAGAGGAAACAAGCTTCATCTATATGCAACAACACAGAGCAACCCACAACATAATATTAAGTGAAAGAGGCCAGACACAAAAGGGTTTTTATACTGTATGAATTAATTGATAAATAGTTCAGAAACCACACAGGCAAACTGAATATATGACATTAAAATGCATAATAATGGCTATTCTTGAGGTAGAGAGGAGCATGAAGAGGCTTCTGGAATTCTTTACTCTTCTGTTTCTTTATACAGTTGCATAGGTTTGTTCACTTTGTAACAATCCATTAAGTTTCACAGTCATGATTTGTGCAATTTTCTATGTGTGTGTTACACTTACATGTTAATAAAATTTATTTTAATATAAAGGAAAGAGAGACTACATGGATTCCAAAATATATGGATTCCAAACTATATGGATTCCACAATCTCAAGTGTGATTGTCAAGGAGACTCATTGACAGAATTAAATAAACACTCTATTTCATGGTTAAAACAATTAAAGAAGCATCAACAACTGTGTTTAAGAATGAATTGATATTCTTATTCAAGATGTTGGAGTAGGTAAATGTGGTACTCACATCCTCCAATGACCACATGAAAATTTCAACTGAACTACAGAACAACCAGTATTCAGAACCACTGGAAATCTAGCTGAACAGAAATACTCTCACTAAAGATACACAGAAGCCACATCAAGGATGGTAGTAGGGGTGGGGATGTGGAATAGTAAGGGTAAGTCAGCTGCAGAGGTTTCCCCTGAGGAATGAGGGGGTTCCAGCCTTACCCCAACCCCCTCAGGACAGGGTTCCAGTGCCAGGAAGAGAAATCCCTGTAACTTCTGGCTGTGAACACAAGTGGGTATTATAGCTTAGTGATATGGAGGGCTTCTAGAGGCCCAGGCAGTTCCTCTAAAGGTCTGGCACACAGATTTACTCAGATTCACTCACTCTGACCTCCAGTCCTGGGGCAGCAGCTCAAAAAGCACCAGGGATATATAGGAGGAACTGAATTGTCTAGCTTTGGGGAAAGGGCTGAAAGGATGATTTTCTTCCAAAAAGAAGTTCTGACAGAGGCCAGTGTTCCTTTCTGAGCATTTCTCATGCAGGTGGGCACTATATCTCAGTCTCCATCAACCTGACTAGCACTATTTGCCTGCCTTGGTAATTCCCTAAGACCCCCTCCATATCTGACCTGCGGGATCACCCAAATCACTTCCAGTGGCTTTTTCATACAAATGGCCTGCCTTGGATTATGCTGCATTTTCTTAAAATCTTTCCAAGCTTTACAAACCCCAAATAAGCAGCATCTGGCCTTTGTGTGCCCCTTACTTCTTGCTAAGTGGCCCTAGGCCTAGCAGCTGGACTCAGTTCACAGCTGGGCCTCTCCTGGGCACCTTCAAGCCCAGCACAAGTAACAGCCATTTGAAATCACTTTGTAGCTCATGCTGAGTGGCCTCTCATAGGGCACAGGCGGCAGCTGATTTGCCCTGCACATCCTAGGAGGATCCAGAGCTAATACACCAGGTGGATAGCTTCAGAAAATACTGGACTACCAGCCAACAACCTCACAAGTGACACACTCAAAGGGCAGACTCACTGGTCCCTGTACAGCAGTTCCTTGCTGTAGTAGTAGCCACTCCCTACAGCTGATCAGACCAAGGGGTCATTCCCTCCCATTGATGTGACAACAGCAATCAAGGTTTAACTAGCCCTGGACAGTGTGGCACAGTTGGAGTATCATCCCATAGCCAAAATATAGTGGGTTCAATTCCCAATCAGAGCAGACACTTAGGTTGCCAGTTTGATCCTCCCTTCTGGGTGCATATGATCCCCCGTCTGGGTGTATACCAGAGGCAGCCAATCAATGCTTCTCTTTTGTATTGATGTTTCTCTCTACAAAGGAATAAAAAATTGTCTTTGCATAAGGATTTTTAAAAAATTTTTAAAGAGGAGAAGAATCAAAGTGGTGGAGGAGTGAGTAGAAGTCACACTGACCTCCTCCCAGGACCAACGTGGAATTACAACTAAATTGTGGAGAAATCATCTGGAATGAACAACTGAACAATAGTAAGAGAGGAGACTTTTAACCTCGGACAGACAGAAGAATCAGCTTTAGCACAATCTAACTGGTAAGGAGTATGGTAGAGACTTGAGAAGGTGGAGAGGGTGCCCACGGGTGGCAACACCATATTGAAATGGCCAGTTGGATTCCCCTGAGAAGAGCGGTGTCTATACTATAAGCATGGACCTCCAGCCTACAGCACCAGAACCCAAAAAGTATAGATAACAACCAGCTGCGAAAGGTAGCAGGGTTGCTCTCCGACAGAGATGGGCAGCTACAGACACAAAGAGCCATTTTAAGGGACAACTCATACATTTTTCTTTGCAGCCATTTACCCTGCTCTCCAGCAAAGGCAGGAGCAGAGTGGGCTGGAGATGCCTGAGGAGATACTGGGGAAGGAGGCTTTGGGGAGAGAACTGAGAGAGTAGCCAGCTGGATACTGGAGCTGACTCATCCCCCAGATGGAGACAGCCATATTGCTTATGCAGACCACTACCTGAGCGCCAACAGCATGAGAGGACACAATAGCCCCACCCCATGGAGCTCTACCTAGGCCCGGTGGTGCTAAAACCTGACGGCTGAGTACAGAGTGGCAGCCACAGATAGTAGATCTCTGGCTAAAGGGGGCACAGAGTGGTCTAGAAACACTTGAGGAGAGACTGGAGATGGAGGCTTTAGAGAGAGAATAGCTGGTGGGATCCTGGCGCTTACTTCTCCCAATACAGCCACAGCCATCGGGCTCAGGCAGGCTACTCCTCTGAGTGGCAACAGCATGAGAGGACCCAAAGACCCCCGCCCCCAGGAGGGACTTTTGCTCCACCCAATGGTGCCTCTAAGCCAGCCTGCTGAGTGCAGAGTGACTGGATTAACAGCTGAAGGAGACAGCCACAGACAGTAGATTCCTGGAAGTCTCAAACAGGCTGCCTAAGGTCAGACAGGGTCAACATCTGACATCATCAGAGGCAGATCCAGAAAGAAAAAACAGGAGTCTCCCACCATAGAAGGTCACACCACAAAGTCAAGAAGTCAAGACAGATCAACTTAAGGAGCAGAAGCAAAAAAGAAGTCTTACAAATAATGAGGAGACAACAAAATAACACCCCCCACCCCTCCCCGGTCGAAGGGAAAGGAGGAATCCCCAGAAAGAGAACTAGATGAAATAGAGGCCAGTAAGCTATCAGATATTGAGTTCAAAACAATAGTTCTAATGAAGCTCAGTGAGCTCAGAGAGCTCAGAGAAAATTATCAAAAACTACAGGGGAACTATGAGGCACTTACTGCAAACTATATCAGCATGAAAAAGAACATAGAAACTATCAAAAAGAAATAAGAGGAAATGAAGAAGACAATTTCTGAATTGAAGAACGCAGTAGAAGGAATCAAAAGCAGGCTAGATGAAGCTGAGGATGGAATCAGTGAGTTGGAGGACAAGGTAAAAAAAAAAAAAGCTCCCAGAAAGAGCAAGGAAATGAAAAAAGACTCAAAAAGAATGAAGAGACATTGCGGAAGTGCAGGACAACCTGAAACATAATAATATCCATGTAATAGCAATACCAGAAGGAGAAGAGAGGCGCACAGGATAGAGAATCTGTTTGAAAAAGTCATAATGGAAAACTTCCCTAATTGGAGGAGAGAAAAAGTCACACAAGTCCAGGAAGCACAAAGGGTCTCATTCCAGAATCCAATGAGGCCTACTCCAAGACACATCATCATTAAAATGGTAAACATCAAAGACAAACAGAATCCTAAAGGCAGCAAGGGAAAAAGAGGTAGTAACATGAAAGGGAGCCCCAGTATAGCAAGCAGCTGACTTCTCCACAGACACACTACAAGCCAGAAGGGAATGGCAAGAAATATTCGAAGTCATGAAAAGCAAAGGCCTGCAACCAAGACTGCTCTACCCAGCAAGACTCTCAATTAAAATGGGAAATGAAATAAAAGAGTTTCCTGCACAAAAGAAGGCTGAAAGAATACAGCTCCACCAAACCAACATTGCAAAATATGCTAAAGGGACTGCTTTAAGAAGATGAAGAAAAAGAGTCTATGAATATGCAGTTCCTTTCACAGTCACCAATACTTGCTATTACCAATATTTTTAATACTTATTAATCTTATTGTGACAATGATGTGTTATTTTAATTGCTCCTTTATTATTTGTTGAAACTAAACCTGTTTGTGTATATTTCTTGCCTATTTCTATTATTTTTAAAAAGCTTTAAATGACTTTTTGGTATCTCTTATGCATTTTTTGACTAAATGTTTGTAGAATTTTTTTCCCTAAAAAAACAAGCAACACTATTAACCCTTTTATAGATATGTTGCAAATACTTTCCTATTCTATTACTTGTCCTTTAACTTTTGTTACATGAATATTACTGAACAGTCTTAAATGTTTAATATAGTCATATTTTACTTTATAGCTTCTGGGTTTGAATATTTTACTTCAGGGTAAGAAAAATATTAGTTTGTATTTTCTCCTAAATCTCTTTAGATTCTACATATTGATTTTTAACTCACCTGAATATTTCTTGTATAATGTGTGAAATAAGGCTCTATATTTGTTTTATTTCAAGTAATAGTGGTCCATGCATCTTAATTGTTGAAAAAGCCTTATTTTACCCATTGATTTGAAATATCAACTTAATCATATATTACATTATTAGACAGATATATGCATTTGTCACTAGAATGCTCATTATATTTCATTGATCTACTTGATTATTTCTGTGCTGGTGTCATGTTGGTTTAATTGCTGAGACTTTATAATTGTTTTAAATTTTTTAAATACTTAATAATTAACTTTGACATTAAAAAATAAATAAAATCAATCTGCATTTAAGAAAGAAAGAGAGAGAGAAAGAAAGAAAGAAAGAGAAAGAAAGAAAGAAAGGGAGGGAGGGAGGCAGAGAGATGGAACTCCTACCTTTTGTGACAACATGGATGGAACTGGAGAATATTAAGCTAAGTAAAATAAGCCAGTTGATGAAAGACAAATATCATATGATCTCACCTATAAATGGAATCTATTCAACAAAATAAACTAATGAACAAAATAAACCACAGGCATGGAAACACAGAGCAGGCTGAAAGTGACCAGAGGAGATGGGGAAAGAAGACAATGGTGGAAAGAAGGGGAAGGGGCTAGACAAAGCACATGTATGAATGACCCATGGACATGGACAACAGAGTGGGAATTGACTGTGGGAGTGGGGAGTGGGGGTGGGATGAGTGGAGGGGGTAAAGGGGAAAAAATTGAGACAACTGTAATAGAATAAACATGATTTATATATTAAAAAAATAAAAATAAATTAAATTAAGAAAAAAGAAAACAAGATCCTTACATATGTTGTCTGCCTGAGACTTCAGATCAAAAGATGCCCATAGATTGAAAGTGAAGAGATTGAAATGTTATTTTATGAAATTAAAAAAAAGCTGGAGTAGCAATATTTGTACCAAATAGACTTTAAAACAAAAGCTATAACTAGAGAGAAAGAAGGACCCAGCAATTCCACTTCTGAATATTTATCTGAAAAAAACCCAAAACACTAAATCAGAAAGACATATGCATCCATATGATCATTTCAACACTATTTATAATAGCCAAGATATGGAAGCAATCTAAGCATCCACCAATAGATGGATAAAGAAATGGTGCATATATAGAACAAAATATGACTCAGCCATTAAAAAAATGAATGAAATCTTGCCATCTCCAACAACATGAACAGACCTAGAGGGTATTGTTCTGAGTGAAATAAGTCAGACAAAGACAAATGCCATATGATTTCACTTATATGTAAATTCTAAAAAACAAAATACTCAAACAAACAAGCAGAACAAAAACAGACTCATAGATAGAGAACATTTTGACCATTGTCAGAAAGGAGGAGGGTTGGGAGGACAGGTGAAAAAGGTTAAGGGATTAAGAAATACAGCCCTGACTGGTATGGCTCAGTGGATTGAGCACTGACCTGTGGAATGAAAGGTCGCTGGTTTGATTCCTGGTCAGGGCACATGCCTGTGTTGCAGGCCAGGTCCCCAGTTAGGGATGTGCAGGAGGCAGCCAATCTATGTTTCTCGCTCACAAGTTTCTCTCTCTCTCTTTCTCCCTCCTTTCGCTTCTCTCTCAAATAAATAAGTAAATAAACAAACAAATAAATAAAATCTTTAAAAAGGAAATACAAATTGGTAGTTACGGAATAATTGTGGGGTTGTAAAATACAGCATAAGGAATATAGTCAATAATATTTTAATAACTATGTATGGTGTCAGATGAGTACTAAGTTTATCAGGGTCATCACTTTATAAGTTATATAAATGTTGCACACCTGAAGCTAATATAATATTGTATGCAACTGTAATTGAAAAATAAAAAAATTTAAAAAAAGAATGAATGGAGCTGACTGGAAGGAAAATGGTCAGATAGGAAATGAACACATGTTCAATGTGACTGGTTCTTCCCTCATTTATCTATGTTTATGTCATACCAGCTATTGAACATTTTGAACATTATCCCTGGATAGATCATGAGATTTTTTTCACAACCAAAAATAGGATCACCGCCCAGTTATATGCTACATCTTCCATTACATGGTATTGAATTTGATTTTTAGAAGACATTTAAAAATTAACAGTATGGAAGTTTTTCACTCACAATGTGAGAATTCCTGGCCATTGATATGAATAAACTAACCCACAATCCACATCATGGATACTTAATTCCCATAAAAATTGGAACAGAGCTGCCCTGTGAATGAACAGAAAATACAGCTCAGAGGTGTGGAAACTTGTCCATCATGGTATTGTTAGGTAGAAGTTTAGGATAAGGAAGAGGGATAGGAGGGGACATAGTACTTGCAGAAAAAGCTCATAAATAACTTCAATTAACTGTCTCCAACCAGGTATCTGGCTAACAGGAGATGGTTTACAGCAAGATAAAAATCTGAGTTAACAGACCTCCACCCATATTTATGCTTAGAAGGTCATGCCCTCCCTTGGAGGAGTATGCACCATTTTTCCCATCAAATCAATATGTTGTTCCCTCACCCCACTCCACCCCACCAGTTATGTAAGTCCTTAGGACAAAGAGACTGAGTGCCTATGCCTTTCTCGCCCACCTCAGCTAGGCCTGTTCTCTTCCATGAGAACATATCATTAATAAACTTTGCTTACATACTACCTGTATTTTGCCATGTATAATGTGCACCCACATTTTTGGCCCAAACTTTCAGGGAAAAAAATCTGTTTTAATTTTTTAAGTCTTTTTAAAATTTATTTATATTTAGATGCTTGTTTTTTGTATTATAAAGGAATTTGTAGCAATTTATTTTTGAACATATTATGATACAATAAATTTTATGTAACAAATAATTACAAAACACAAGAACAGATTTTTCCCTCAAAAATTTGGGCAAAGAAATGCACATTATACACAATAAAATACAATGATAGTCTTTCTGACTTTTAATCTTTTACTGCAAGGGCAAGAACTGAGCCTCCCACAACAGTGTGACAAACCTTTGACTCTCATCTTGCCTACTTCATGGGCTGTTCCAGCTGTTTGTTACCCAAATTGTTGATTTAATCATTTCTACATGGGATTCTAAGTAAGCACAGTCTCTGTAATATGGTAGTTGGGTTTGAGGTAAGAACTATTAAAGTGAAAAAAACTGCATCAAGCAGTTTTCTATGTCTTCTTTTTCTCCAAAATAAGATTTAATCATTTTCCTCCTCTGAACAGATATGACCTAACAATGCAGAACAAACAAATGTAACTGGTATCTCTTCCTTTGCCAACAAGAGCCCTTGCAAATAATAGATATAAAAGTTATCTGGAACTAGCAGTGAACCACAACGTTGGAGGTTATGCTAGTCACTGCACAGTTCTGCGTGGATAGTAGAGTGAGCCAATGAGTCTAAATCTAGGTGGCCTTTTAGGAGCACTTGCTACAAATAACCAGAAAAAAAAAATTAGATGCTGCTAAAAATGGACTTCTATCTCATTTTTATA
This sequence comes from Pteronotus mesoamericanus, assembly GCF_021234165.1. NCBI lineage: Eukaryota > Metazoa > Chordata > Mammalia > Chiroptera > Mormoopidae > Pteronotus > Pteronotus mesoamericanus. The sequence continues at coordinate 22,160,732 of NW_026555245.1, read as the reverse complement.
CTATAATGAATTAAGAGATATAAAAATTTATAAGCAATACTCCTTCTCTGTCCCTGCCACCCCCTCCCCCACACCTGGCACATCACAATGTAAATGACTTTAATACTTCTAAATGCTAAGTCTAATGTCATGGACTTCAAAGTACTAAGGAGAAATCCTTCCACTTTACATAATAAATAATAATTGGACAGCTGACTATAAGCATTACATATCCTGTCCTTAACATGGAACCCTCTCATATTTCATAGTAGAACAGCTTATCCTCCTTTAAGTTAATGACATCCACTTTACATTAAATGACCACCACATAATGACAATTACTATTATGGTTTTACAAACCATATGGCTTTTGAGTAAGTCAGTAAAGAAAAATATGCAGCCTCTATGATTAAGTAATGCTACATATACATTCAGGTAATATGGATCTTATACAAGTGATAGTAAATGTTTTTTTAAAAAAGCTGAAGATAGTCACCAAATTATACTAGAATGGATGTCCATACCAATGTTTGTGGCTGAAACTTTTTAAAAAAATATTAGAAAGAAATATTACTCAAGGAATTTTACTACTCTACTATTTTACTGATATGAAGTAGTCATGTTGACTACTTATAAAGTATTGTTTAAACAGGATTGTTAAAGAGTATGGACAAGTAATACATAATATATATGTATATATGTGTGTATATATGTATATGTGTGTATATATATGTATGTGTGTGTGTGTGTGTGTGTATAAAAGATAATGGAAAAAAGAAAACCTCATGAGGCAAAACTTTAGAACTAATAAATTCAGGTTAGAGGAAAATTCATGTTTGGGTGTAATAAGCCCCTAAGTAAAAGAACACAGGGATGTGGACAAAAAAAAAGAGGAGCTATAATAAAGCTAACCAAAAGTAATCTCACAGGATGATGTGATCCTGTGAGGATAAATTCCTAACTGGGCTAGTCAGGGTGAGTAATCTGAACCCAGGCCTATAACTTCTTTAGCACAAGGTTTTAAGCCAGCCCTATCCATTGTGCTTGTGCATCTAAATTAACACACCTTTGAAATGTCAGAAATATAATAAAGAAAGATGGCAGAGGAGTGAATGGGAGTTACGCTGACCTCCTCCTAAGACCAAACTGGAATTGTGACTAAATAGTGGAGAAAGCACCTGGAAAACAGTGGCATGATAGAGGGAGAGGAGCCTTGGAGCCGCGGACAGATAGTGGATTCGACTCTCACACATCCCAACGGGTGAGAAGTGAGGTGGAGGTTTGAGAGGATGGGCTGGGTGCCCACAGGCACCAGCACCAGAGGGACATTGAAACTGCTAGTTAGCTCCCCCTGAGAAGAATGGGGTCTGAATAATAAACAGGGACTTCTAGACTACAGCAGCTAAAACCAAGAAAACACACAGATAAAACATAAAGCAACCCCGAAAAGCTTAGGGGCACTCTCTGCCAGAGACAGGCAGCTGGGGATGCAAAGAGATATTTGAAGGGCCAACGCAAAAATTGCAGTGGCAGCCACCCTCCTTGATCTCTGGGTAGAGGCGGTAGCAGAGTGAGCTGGTGCCTAGAAAAAGAGTGGTGAGGAAAACTTTGTGAAGAGAACTGAGACAGCGGCCGTCAGAGCCCCGGTGATAACGCACCCCCAACTCTGCAGCTACCACCTTGCTCAAGCATAAGGGAATCAATTAACCTGCCTTTCCTGAGCTCCACACACATAGTTTGTGCACGTGTGAGTTGGGAGGTTAAGTACAGACTGTCTGGAAGAAATAGAGGATCCCTGGCCAAAGGGGTCACACAGCTGCATTGAGAGCCTTAAGGAGAGACTGGAGACGGAGGCGTTGGGGAAAGAACGGGAGGAGGAGTCCGGGGAGTCCCCACTCCCTCCCCATTCCATAGTCTCCATTTTGGGCAGGCAGGGCACACCCCCAAAAAGGCAGAAGCAGGGCGCAGGGGAGCCAGACAGCCTGTGAATACAACACAGTCCGCAGAAATAGTGGATCCCTGGCCGAAGGGGTCACAGAACTGCCCAGAGACCCCCGAGGAGAGACTGGAAACGGAGGCATTGGGGAAAGAACAGGAGGAGGAACTGGGGAGTCCCAACTCCTTCTCGCTTCCATAGTCTCCATTGTGCATGGGCAGGCCATGCCCTCAAAGAGCCAAAAGCTGAAAAGCACACAATAGACAGCCCAAAATCACCCAGTGCAGGTGCGCGCACACACGCGCCAAGTGGGCAGTGAGGGTTGGCGAGTGCGTGTGCAGACCCGCGAGGGCTGGCCAGGGCTCCCGCAGGTTGGCGCCCACGGGGCCTGTGAGGGAGTGCACAGATCGGCAAGGACAGGCCTAAACTGGCCCGCATAGGCCCATGAGTGCAGAGCAGTCTGTAGAAATAGTAGATCCCAGGCAGAAGGAGTCACAGAGCTGCCCAGAGACCCTGGAGGAGAAAATGGAGACAGGATTAACCAGAGAGTCCTGGAGCTGACTTCCTCCCATTTCTGCAGTCTCCATTTTGCATGGGCAGGGGATGCCGCCAAAGAGCCAAAAGAGGGGAAAGCACAAAATAGAAGACCCTAAACTGACCAGTGCTGAGGTGCCTGCTTGGTGGAGGGCCAGACAAGTGTGCGAGGTCGCGAATTAGTGCCCCTGGGCTGGAGCAAGCACGTGCGTGGCCAGGCGGGCAGGGGATCCTGCCAGGCCAGGGAGTTCGATTGAGGAGCCAGCGTGAGAGTACAGAGCGATCCACAGAAATAGTAGATCCCTGGATGAAGGGGTCACATAGCTGCCCAAAGTCATAAACAGACAGTAGTCTCCTGCAGACAAACGACCCAAGGTCATAGAGGGTCAACAACTGACATCATCAGAGGCAGGTCCAGAAAGAAAAGTAAAGGAAAAAAAAATAATAAAAATTCTAATAAATAAATAATTAAATAAGACCGGCCTACTACCATAGAAGTTTAATCCGCAAAGTCAGGAAATCTAGATGGATCAATTGAGCAGAAGCAAAAATAAATAAATAAATTACATAATAGACTCTCACAAAAATGGGAAGAAAAAGAAGTTCCCCCCAAATGAGTGGAAAAAGGGAATCCCCACAGAGAGAACTAAATGAAATAGAGGCAAGGGAAATATCAGATACTGAATTCAAAACAATGGCTCTAAGGAAGCTCAATGAGCTCAGCCAGCTCAAAGATAACTATGAGAAACTGCAGAGAAACTATCAGGATCTTCCAGCAAACTATATCGACCTGGAAAAGGACATAGAAACTATCAAGAAGACACAAGAGGATATGAAGTATACCATTTCTGAATTGAAGAACACAGTAGAAGGAATCCAAAGCAGGCTGGATGAAGCCAAGGATCGAATCAGTGAGGTGGAGGATAAGGTAGAAAAAAGCTCCCAGAAAGAACAAGAAATGGAAAAAAGACTCAAAAAGAATGAAGAAGCATTTAGGGAAATGCAGGACAACCTGAAACGCAATAATATCCATATAATAAGGATACCAGAAGGAGAAGAAGAGGAACAAGGGATACAGAACCTCCTTGAAAAAGTAATGATAGAAAATTTCCCTAATTTGAGGAGAGAAAGGGTCTCATGGATTCAGGAGGCACAGAGGACCCCATTCAAGAGGGACCCAAGGAGGTCCACTCCAAGACACATCATCATTAAAATGGCAAATGTCAAAGACAAAGAGAGAATCCTCAAGGCAGCAAGGGAGAAGGAGAAGGTAACATACAAGGGGGCCCCAATATGCCTAGGAGCTGACCTCTCAACAGAAACATTACAAGCCAGAAGGGAATGGCAACAAATATTCCAAGTCATGAAAAGTAATGGCCTACAGCCAAGGCTGCTCTACCCAGCAAGGCTCTCAATTAAAATAGAAGGGGAAATACGGAGTTTCCCAGACAAGAGAAGGCTAAAAGAATACATCTCTACCAAACCAGCACTCCAAGATATACTAAGGGGACTGGTTTAAGCAGATGAAGGAAAAGAATGAGAGAGAGACGAACACAGGTACAAAGAGAAAAGCTGAGTAAGTTTCTATCAGTAATATCTCTCAATGTGAATGGACTAAATGCCCCAATCAAAAGACACAGGGTAGCTGAATGGATAAGAAAATATGACCCACACATATGCTGCCTACAAGAGACCCACCTCAGAGCAAGAGACCTACACAGATTGAAAGTAAAGAGATGGAAAAAAATATTCCAAGCAAATGGGCAAGAGAAAAAGGCCGGGGTTGCCATACTTATATCAGACAAAGTATATTTCAAAACAAAGGCCATAAAAAGAGACCCAGAGGGGCCCTTTATAATACTTAAAGGAAGATTCTATCAAGAAGACATCAACATTGTAAACTTATATGCTCCTAATATAGGAGCCCCCAAGTATATAAGGAAATTGTTGGGCAACTTCAAAAAAGATATAGGCAGCAACACACTGATAGTAGGGGATTTCAACACCCCACTGTCAAAAATGAACAGCTCTTCCAAACAAACATTAATAAACATATTGTGGCACTTAATGATACACTGAATCAAAGAGACTTAACTGTCATATATAGAACCTTACATCCCAAAGAAGAAAAATACACATTCTTTTCAAATGCTCATGGATATTTTTCAAAGATAGACCACAGGATAGGACACAAAGCAAACCTCAGCAAATTCGGGAAAATTAAAATAATACCAAACTTTTTTTCAGACCACAAGGGCTTGAAACTGGAAATCAACCTCAAAGAGAAACTTCAAAAACCTGCAAACTCATGGAGACTGAACAGTAGACTATTAAACAATGAATGGGTCAATAATGAGATAAGAGAAGAAATCAAAAAATTTCTGGAAACAAATGAAGATGAACAGACAACAGTCCAAAACCTATGGGACACAGCAAAGGCGGTCCTGAGAGGGAAGTTCATAGCAATACAGGCTTACCAAAAAAGATAGAAACATTTCAAATAAAAGACCTAACACTACAACTTGAAGAACTGGAGAAACAACAACAAATAAATCCCAGAGCAAGTAGAAGGAAGGAAATAGTCAAGATTAGAGCAGAACTGAATGACATAGAGACGAAAAGAACAATTCAATGATCAACCAAGCCAGAACTGGTTCTTTGAAAAGATAAACAAAATCGACAAGCCTTTAAGCAGGCTCATCAAGAAAAAAATGGAGAGGACCCAAATAAATAATTACAGAAATGAAAGAGGAGAAATAACAACTGATACCACAGAAATACAAAGGATTGTCAGAAACTAAACTACTATGAACAATTATATGCCAAGAAATTTGAAAACCTTGATGAAATGGACAAATTTCTAGAAAAGTATAATCTTCCAACACTGAAGGAGGAAGAAACAGAAAGCTTGAACAGACCGATAACTGCTGGGGAAATTGAAGTAGTCATCAAGAAACTCCTGGCACACAAAAGCCCAGGGCCGGACGGTTTCCCAGGAGAATTTTACAAGACATTTAAGGAAGAGCTAACCCCTGTCCTTCTCAGACTATTCCAAAAAATCCAAGAGGAAGGAAGACTCCCAGACTCTTTTTATGAGGCCAGCATCACCCTAATCCCAAAATCAGGGATTAGAAAACTACAAAGAAAGAAAACTGCAGGCCAATTTCGCTGATGAACATAGATGCTAAAATCCTCAACAAAATATTGGCAAACCGCATCCAGCAATACATTAAAAAGATTATCCACCACAATCAAGTGGGATTCATCCCAGGCATGCAGGGATGGTTCAATATACGCAAATCAGTAAACGTGATACATCACATAAATAAAAGAAAAGACAAAAACCACATGATCATCTCGATAGATGCAGAAAAAGCATTCGATAAGGTACAGCACCCATTTATGATCAAAACACTCAGAAAAATGGGAATAAATGGGGCATTCCTCAACATAATAAAGGCCATATATGAAAAAACTACAGCCAACATCACTCAACGGGCAAAAACTGAAAGCTTTCCCACTAAGATCAGGAACGCGACAAGGATGTCCACTTTCACCTCTCCTTTTCAACATTGTATTGGAAGTCCTAGCCAGAGCAGTCAGACAAGAAAAAGAAATAAAAGGCAATCAAATAGGAAAGGAGGAAGTAAAGCTATCATTGTTTGCAGATGACATGATAGTGTACATAGAAAACCCTGTAGACTCTACCAAAAAACTCCTCAACCTAATAAGTGAATTTGGCACAACAGCAGGATACAAAGTCAATATTCAGAAATCAAAGGCATTTTTGTATGCCAGCAATGAAATACAATTTGAAGAAATCAGAAAAAAAATACCATTCAATATAGCAACAAGAAAAATAAAGTACCTAGAAATAAATTTAACCAAAGAGGTAAAAGACCTGTATGCAGAAAACTATACAACATTGAAGAAAGAAATTAAGGAAGACACAGATAAATGGAAGCATATACCGTGCTCATGGATTGGAAGAATTAATATCATCAAAATGTCCATACTACCCAAAGCAATTTATAGATTCAATGCAATCCCTATTCAGATACCAATGACATATTTCGCAGAAATAGAACAGATATTTCAAAAATTTAGATGGAACCATAAATGACCCTGAATAGCTGCAGCAATTTTGAGAAGGAAAAACAAAGTAGGAGGGATCACAATACTGGACATCAAACTATACTACAAAGCCACTATACTCACAAGAAACTGGTACTGGCACAAGAACAGACCCATAGACCAGTGGAACAGAATAGAAAGCCCAGAAATAAGCCCAGGTCTACATGGGCATCTAATATTTGACAAAGGGGGCAGAAGCATAAAATGGAGCCATAAGAGCCTCTTCAACAAATGGTGTTGGGAGAGCTGGATGGCTACATGCAAAAAATTGAAATTGGATCATCAGCTGACACCATGCACAAAAATAAACTCAAGATGGATAAAAGACTTAAATATAAGTCGCAACACCATAAAAGTCCTAGAGGAGAATATTGGCAGAAAACTCTCAGATATCCCACGCAGCAATTTTTTTCACTGATATGTCTCCTAAAGCAAGGGACATAAAGGAAAGAATAGACAAGTGGGACCTCATCAAAATAAGAAGCTTCTGCATGGCAAAAGAAAACATCAGCAAAATGAAAAGGGAGCCAACTGTATGGGAAAATATATTCGCTAATGATACATCAGATAGAGGTTTGAGCTCCAAGATATATAAAGAACTCACTGGACTCCACTCCAAGATGACAAACGATCCAATCAAAAAATGGGCAAAGGACCTGGGCAGACACTTTTCCAAGGAGGAGATACAAAGGTCCCAGAGATATTTGAAAGGATGCTCAGCACCACTAGCCATCAGACAAATGCAGATCAAAACCACCATCAGGTACCACCTCACACCGGTCAGAATGGCCATCATAAACAGATCAACAAACAACAGGTGCTGGCGAGGCTGTGGACAAAAGGGAACCCTAGTCCACTGTTGGTGGGAATGCAGACTGGTGCAACCACTGTGGAAAGCAGTGTGGAATTTCCTCAAAACGCTGAAAATGGAACTGCCTTTTGATCCAGTGATTCCCCTGCTGGGACTATACTCTAAGAATCCCAAAACGCCAATTCAAAAGAACCTATGCACCCCAATGTTCATAGCAGCACAATTGACAATAGCCAAAGTGTTGGAAGCAACCTAAATGCCCATCAGTAGATGATTGGATCAAAAAGTAATGGTACATATACACAATGGAATACTACGCAGCAGAAAGAAAAAAAGAACTACTAAACTTCGCGACAGCATGGATGGAACTGGAGAGCATTATGCTAAGCGAAATAAGCCAGGGAGCAAAAGACAAATACCATATGATCTCACGTATAAGTGGAACCGAACCAACAATACAAAGATGCAAGGAAAATAAGACCAGCAACACTGAAAGGAAAAGAAACCAACAGAGACAAGAGGGAAGGAGGGGGCGGGGCGGGGGAAAAGGAAGGGAAGGGGAAAGTCAAGGATCATATAAGCAAGGACTCATGGACAATACCAAAGGAGAAGAGTTGAGGGAGGGAGGGAGATAGGGGCAAGGGAAAGTGGTGGGGGGAAGGCAGAGACAAATGTATTTGAAAAAATAAATTAATTAATTTAAAAAAAGAAAAGAAAAAAGAAAAAAAAAGAAATGCCAGAAGTAATGCCCCTCTCAGGGCTAACTACCAACAAAGAACCCATAATCTTTTTAACTATCCTATAATTCAATCCCCCCTGTTTTCTTCCACCTTTATGTAGTATTCCTTATGTTCCCTCCTTAATTCCAAAGGAATAAAGGAAATTGCAAAACTCATTCTTCAGAGCATTTGACATCTTGCTTCTCTGCATTTTTGTCTGTCTGGCTCAAGTAAATTCTTATAAAAATTTTCTGTAGGTGTCAGGGCACATAAAGGAATCAACCGATGGATGGATAAACAAGTGGAACAACGAACAACGTTTCTCTCTTCCTCTCTCTCTCTCTCTAAAATCAATCAATAAAAAAAAATTCTCTTCAAGTTTGGGCATTGTCTTTTTTTTAATTAAAATTTTGGAGCTCCAAGGAAACCTTTTAATTAATTAATTAATTAATTAATTATTTTTAGAGAGAGGGGAAGGGGAGGAGAAAGAGAGGAAACACCCATCGATTGCCTCTCACATGCCTCCAACTGAGGACCTGGCTCGAAATCCAGGCATGTGCCCTGACTGGGAATTGAACCCGCCACATATCTGTTTGAAGACTAGTGTTCAGTCCGCTGAGTCACACAAGCCAGCGTGGGCATTCTTATATAAGTGGGAAAAGGCATATAATCTCCTCTTTAGAAAGAAAATAGAACATTTAAAATAGAATTTCTTAAACAAATGCCATTGATAGAGCCAGTAAGCTAAGAAGTTAGAGTGGTTTAGATTTGAACACAGCACACATGCAAAACACTAGCATTCTGTCAAATTCCTTAAAAAAAATACTGAATCTTTGCTAGGAAATCCAACAGCAGTAATGAGTAAAATGTTCTTATAATTGCATAACGTCTCAGATGCACTAGTATTGCTAGGGAAATTATGACAATCATCCAATTTATAAGGTATTGAAAATGAAGGGGAATTAGACGTTAGATGTAGACTAGTGTACTAATTAAAAGTGAAGCACCCAGCCAATTTTGTGGGTGGACTCCTCTTGGTTCTGGCAATACCAATGGAAATGGCAAATGAAAGTTACTCATGAAAACGGGCCAGCAAGGTACAGTTTCCCTCATATGGCAATGAAGGTAACCCTAAAGAAAATAGGTGTCATGTTTTAATATTATCTCACTAATATTTTTATGTTTGAGAATGGTGGAAACTTTGAATGGAAAATAGTTTCACAAAAAGGATTAGAGATATACTAAGTGAAGTCTTTGGAATTCATCTTTCTTCATTTAAACTTTTATTTATTTATTTTTAATTTAACCATTTTTATTGTATTTTTCCCCATTACATTTTATCCCCCTTACACCCTCTTCCAATGTCACCCACCCCTCTTCTGCCCACAGTCACCACACTGTTGTCCATGTCCATCAGTTCTTTTTCTTTCTTGCTCAATCCTTCTACCCCGCAACACTGCCCCCCAAAGATATCAGCCTGCTCTCTATGAATCTATGAGTCTGTTTCTACTTTGTTTCATAGTTCAGTTTTTTCATTAAATCAAACATATGAGTGAAATCATGTTGTTTCATCTTTCTCTGACTGGCTTATTTCACTTAGCATAATGTTCTCCAGGTCCATCCATGCTGTTAAAAGGGGTAAAATTTTCTTCTTTTTTACAGTTGGGTAGTATTCCACTGTGTAAATGTACTGTAGTTGTTTTATCCACTCATCTATTGATGGACACTTGGACTGCTTCCATATCTTGGCAATTGTGAACAATGCTGCAATGAACTTAAGTGTTCTTATATTTTTCACATTAGTGTTTTGAGTTTCTTTATATATATTCCCAGAAGTGGAATTGCTAGGTCATAAGGCAGTTCCAGATTTAATTTTTTGAGGTTTCTCCATAGTGCTTCCACAGTGGCTGCACCAGTCTGCATTCCCACCAATGGTGCAAAAGGGTTCTCCTTTCTCTACATCCTCACCAGCAATAAATGTTTATTGATTTATCAATGATAGCCATTCTGACAGGTGTGAGATGGTATCTCATTGTGGCTTTAATTTGCATTTCCCTGATGATTAGTGAGGTTGAGTATCTTTTCATATGTCTATTAGACATCTGTATGTTCTTTTTGGGAAGAAGTGTCTATTCAGGCCCTTGGCCCATTTTTTAATTGGATTTTTTGGTGTTGACTTTTATAAATGCTTTATAAATTTTGGGTATTAACCCCTTATTAAATATATTAGCAAATATGTTTTCCCATTTAGTGGGCTGTCTTTTTATTTTGCTGATGTTTTACTTTGCTGTACAAAAACTTTTTAGTTTTATGTAGTCCTCTTTATTTTTCTTTCATTCCCTTACCTGAGGAGATATATCAGAAAAAAATATTACTATGAGCAATGTCCAAGGTTTTACTGCCTATGATTTCTTCTAAGATTTTTATAGTTTCAAGTCTAACATTTAAGTCTTCAATCCATTTTTAATTTATTCTTGCATGTGGCATAAGAATGTAGTCTAATTGCATTTTTCTGCACTATCTGTCCAATTCTCCCAACACCATTTATTGAATAAACTATCTTTAGCCCTTGTATATGTTGCTTACTCTGTTGAATATTAATTGACTATGAAGGCATGGGCTTATTTCTGGGTTCTCTATTCTGTTCCATTGATCTATGTGTCTTTTTATGCTAGTACTATGCTGCTTTGATTATTATGACCTTATAATGTAGTTTGACATCAAGTATTAAGATGCCTCCAACTTTATTCTTTCTTAAGACTGCTATTGCTATTCAGGGTCTTTTGTGGTTCCATATACATTTTTGAAATATTTGTTCTAGGTCTGTGAAATACGTCATTGGTAGGAATTGCATTGAATCTATATATTGCTCTGGGTAGTATAAACATTTTAATATTGTTCGTTCTTCCTATCTATGAAAACAGTATGTGCATCCATCTATTTGTATCTTCTTAAGTTTCTTTCTTCAGGGTCTTATAATTTTATGAGTACAGGTTCTTTGTACATCTTAGATTAAACTTATTCCTAGGTATTTTGTTCTTTGTGAAGTACTTGCAAATGGGATTGTTTTCTTAATTTTCATTTCTGATAGTACATTATTAGCATATAAAAATGCAACTGATTTCTGGATATTAATTTTGCACTCTGCTATTTTACTGAATTTATTTATCAGTTCTACTGGTTTCTTGGAGGAACCTTATGGTCCCCTATGTAAGCATTATGTCATCTGCTAATAATGACAGTTTTACTTCTTCCTTACCTATTTGGATGACTTTTGTTTCTTCTTGTCTGACTGCTGTGGCTAGAATTTTAGTGCTATGTTGAATGAGGAAGGTGAAAGTGGACATCCCTGTCTTGTTCCTGATCTTAAGGGGAATGCTTGTAGTTTTTTCCCATAGAGTGTGATGGTAGCACTGGGTTTGTCATAATGACTTTTATTATATTTAGGTATATTTCTTTTATTCCCTCTCTGCTGAGAGTTTTATTAATCATAAATGGGTGCTGGATATTATCAAATCCTTTTTCTGCATGCAATATATGGTCATGTGGTTTTTATCCTTCATTTTGTTTATGTGGTGCATCACATTTATTTATTTGTGAATGTTGTACAACCTTGCATCCCTAGAGTAAATCCCATTTGATCATGGTGTATGGTCCTTTGCATGTATTGCTGTATTCATTTTGCTGATGTTTTGTGAGGATGTTAGTATCTATGTTCAGCAGGAATATTGACCTATAATTTTCTTTTTCTTTTTTTGTAGTATTTTTATCTGGTTATGAGTATTGGATAATGCTGGTGTCATAAAATAAGCTTGGGAGTCTTCCCTCCTCTTGAATTTTTAAAAATGGTTTGAGAAGGAGATATGTTAGTTCTTTTCAAAATGTTTGATAAAATTCACCTGGGAAGCCATTGGTCCAGGGCATGTGTTTGTTGGTAGTTTTTTGATAGCTGCTTCAATTTCACTAGATGTAATCTATCTTCAGATTCCATTATTCTTCCTGATTTAGTTTTAGAAGATGTATGTCTCTAGGAATTTATCCATTTCATCCAGGTTGTCCAGTTTGTTGGCATATAGTTCTTCATAATATTTTCTTACAATTCTTTGTATTTCTTTGGTGACAGTTATTATTTCTCCTGTTTCATGTTTGATTTCATTTATTTGTGCCCCCTCCTTTTTTTCTAAATAGTCTGGTTAAAGGTTTGTCAATCTTGTTTATCTTTTCAAAGAATCAGGTCTTGGACTCATTGATCTTTTGTATTTTTTTTAGACTCTTTCTTTTATTTCTGCTCTAATCTTTATATTTCTTTCCTTCTACCACTTTTGGTTTTGTTTCACATTCTTTTTCAAGTTCCTTTAAGTGTAAAGTTAGATTGTTTATTTGAGCTTTTTCTTGTTTCTTGAGATAGACCTGTAATACTATGAATTTCCCTCTTAGGTCTGCTTTTCCTGTGTCCCACAGGTTTTGGGCTGTCTTCTCATTTTCATTTCTTTCAAGGTATCTTTTGATTTCTTCCTTGATCTCGTTAACCCATTCAGTGTTTAATAATGTTATTTAGCTTCCATGTCTTAGTGTATTTTCAGTTTTCTTCTTGTGATTTGTTTCTAGTTCCATACCATTATGGTAGAGGAAGATGCTTGATATGATTTCAATCTTCTTAAATGTATTGAGACTTATTTTGTGTCCTAACATGTGCTCTATCCTAGAAAATGTTCCATGTGCACTTGAAAAGTATGTATGTTCACTTCTCTGGGGTACAGTGCTCTGAAGATGTCAACTAAATCCATTTGATCTAGTGTGTCATTTAAGGTTGCTGTCTGCTTGTTGATTTCCTGCCTGGAAGTTATTCCATTGAAGTCAATCGAGAGTTAAAATCCTCTCCTATGACTCTATTTCAGTCAGTCTCTTCCTTTATGTCCATCAATATTTGCTTCACATACTAGGGCTTTCCAGAAAGTATACAGCCATGCGATACGAAAAATAGAGACATGTATTTAAGAAGATACAAGAAACACTGTATGTAGGACAATGATGCCTCCTTTCCCTTCAAGGTAGGCACCACCTTGGGACCTCACAGATTTCTCCCAGTTGCCATTTGCTGCTCTGTAGTATTGTCCTGAATCTCATTGATGGTCTGAAATCTCTTCCCCTTCAAAGGTGATTTTAGTTTTGTAAAATCCAGGAGTTGCAGCGTGCCAAATCTGGGTGGTAGTGGGGATGAGTCACCTGGGTGATTTGATATTTCACAAAAAAACTCCACATGAGATGTGATGCATTAACAAGCACATTGTCATGATGAAGCTGCCAGTCACCAGTTGCCCATAGTTGTGGCCTTTCAAATCATCTGAATAGTTTCTGCAGAGGAATGCTCAAGCTTAACACAAAATTTAAGGCTGATTTGTTGCTCTACTCATTCAGTTATTTTGAATGCCATGGCCACACAGTACACCTGCTCACTCAACAGTATCTACTGTGCCCACTGACCAATACAGTGGAGTTGTCATTGTTCATGCCTGTGCATTCCAATCCAGTCTCTTTGACTACCAAATTACATTGATGTCATGCAAACCATTCTCGTTATATTAACAATGCTTGGAATTTTTCTGGACAGATCTTGTATTTAGGTGCTCTTATGTTGGGTGCATGAATACTTACTAGGGTTATACACTTTGTTGGAGTGTTCCCTTTATTATTATGCAGTGTCCTTCTCTGTCTCTTACTATAGCCTTGGATTTAAAGTCTATTTTGTCAAATATAACTATTGCTACCCCAATTTTTTTTCTTTCCATTTGCATGAAATATTTTTCCATCCCTTTACTTTTATTCAGTGCTTATCTTTTGTTCTGAGGTGGGTCTCTAACAGACTCTGTGTGTGTGTGTGTGTGTGTCTTGTTTTCATATTCTCTCATCTACTCTATGTGTTTGATTAGAACATTTAAGCCATATATATTTAAAGTGATTATTGATTATTGCCGTTTTATTTTTAAACTATTTTTCTCTGTTTTTCTTCTTCATCTTCATCTTATTCTACAAGCAAGGACTTTAACATTTGTTGCCATACTGGTTTGGTGGTACAAACTCCTTTAGCTATTTCTTGTGTGGGAAGCTCTTTATTTTTCCTTTAATTTTAAATGATAGACTAGCTGAGTAAGTACCCTTGGTTGCAGGTCCTTGCTTTTTATCACTTTGAATATTTCATGCCACTCCCTTGGGCCTGAAATGTTTCTGTTGAAAATCAGACGACAGTCTAATGGGAGCTACATTGTAGGTAACTAATGGCTTTTCTCTTCTGGCTTTTAAGAATCTCTTCTCACCTTTAAGCTTTGCCATTTCAATAAGATGTGTCTTGGTGTGGGCCTTTTTGGGTGGCTTGTTGTTGTTTTGTTTGTTTACATTTGGCAACAAAGAAAAAACTTCAGGCTCAGGAAAGTTAAGTAAAATCCAAAATAATCTAGCTAGACAATGATGAGATATTGGATATGAGGCCTGTCTGACTCTAAAAATCTGTGCTTTTATTGTTATGCTAAATTGCACTCTTCACTTACAACAAAAACAAAACAAAAACCTTCACAGATCTGGCATGATCTATCAAAAATAACAAGGCCAGTATGTGAATCTTGCCAGGAGTCTGCTACGCAGAGGAAGTGCCTCAATGTCCTTACTCCCCATTACCACCACCACCCCAACCACCAGTGAACTTTGCCTGTCCTCCAAGGCTGTTTCCCTTTAAAGGTTCCTCTTGCATGTAGATTTCAGCACCAGAGAACCCAGAGGGAAATCAAAAAGAGGTTATATGTTCCACGATTTCCTAAAGTCCTTGAACCAAGCATCCTTTCAGTTTTTGACAGAATTAAAATTTCTTTCTGTTGTTCAAGGAGATTATTTTTGGTCTTAATGTTTCTAAATGTTCTTGCTTCAAACTGATATAAAAAAGGAGAATAATGACTAACATTCTCAGTTCCCACTGTGTGTACCAAAATTTCAACTTGTTGAATGAGAGATACATTGATATTGACATAGTCATACTTTTATCTTCAAAAAAGACCAAATGCTATCAGATTTACTGCCATAAAAATCCCCTGATGTATATTTTTTTTCTTCCTCCAATGCTGCTTGCAAATTCCACTCTCCTATCCAACCCCCACCAGCCTTTCAGCTACATCCCCCCACCCCTGCAGTATTTTCTTAAAATGATTTATTTAATCCATGGAACAGAACTTCTTACCACTGAAGCTCAGGCACATTCCCTGAAGTTAGTTGCAAGCTCTGCTTCTTTAACCATCTATAGACCCTGGCCAGGAGGGGCAGCTCCCATTTCTCAATTTCTTCCCTTACTTTCAACCCTATTTCAACACCTAAGTGAAAGTTTTCCTCAGAATTCTTCCCTGGGTATAAATGGGAAGGGGAAATTGATACATTCTGGCTATAAACATTGTGAATTAATGATGGGAAAGAGAGAAATAAGTGGTCTATGCATTGCTGAGAAAATGAATTATTAAACTACCAGTCAAGGATTAGTAGAAAATCCAGGAATATTTCAAAAAAGAACACACAAAATTTAAAATTTGAGCTACAGAGAGAGATACACCTGTGCAGAGTTCTTAACTATTTAAAGTGTACTACCAAGATATGTGATTAAGTTCAAGCTCCTCCAATTTTGCTTTGAGAATTATGAATTTTTCTGAACACAGAGCTGTGTCTTTTCAGAGATGAAATTAAAAGAGAAACATCAAGTGTTTGGAAGACAAAGAAGCAATAAACTGGGATGTTGGGAACAGCATCCATGGTGGCATACAGGGAAGGATGATTCAAGCTGAAACAGTGCTGAGGAGGGGGTCGGGAAGATTCGTCTGGTCCTATTGTCCTAGATGTTCCACGCTCAAGTCTCCAAAGACCTTCTGCCAGTCTTCGTGTGCCACCACAGTACTTTTGAATTTTGTGCCACTTTCTTTAATAAAATAGTCTGGAGTCATATATTCATGCATGGAAAGATAAGAGAAAATGGCAAGGGGAAAAAAATGCAATGTGACAGCAAGAAATAAAGAGAGCAATAGGAACTTTAAAGGAAAATCTTTAGGAAAAGTAGCAAAACAAATGAACTTTTATATTTACCCATTTAGGATCTCAATTCTTTATGTTTTAGCAGATGGTTTTGAGAGAATAGCACCTAAACAATTGTAAGTTTGTATTGGATAAGCTTTAGGAGTATGAAATAGAATTATCAACTTCCTTTGTGAAATTTTGTAATGAGGGAGGGGAACACTTACCATAAAGGCTATTAGACTCTATTTTAGCAACTAGTTTATTTTCCAAACCACCCAAAAGAAATTAAAATGGAATTATGAGTTAGTAGCAACTATCATCATCAGCTTATACTGTGATTGGTTATAATAATAGCAAATCAGTCTAATATATTTCATACAAATAAAAAACAGTTCTTCATAATTCCCAAGATCTTATTTTACAAAAATCTAGCAGAATAGTGGTTTCATTCTTACCTTGTGATCTTGTTTTGATTTCTCTCCTGAAAAGCTGCAGATCTGTGTTCAGAGAGCTTGCAGATCGTCTTTATTACCCAACATTTGGATGAGAGCCAAACTTCTGCAGAGGGGAGATCTGAGTGGGTGAGATTTTAGCTTTCAAATTGCGGGAAATGAGTCAATAGATTGAACAATTCTGTCAGCATCTAAGAAGCCTGGCTTTCTCCCCACCTTCATGTTAAAATTACCTCAGCAATTATGGATTTTATGTTCTGTGGGGTTTTTTTTTCTTTCAGCTCACATCAAAATAATCTCACATGCAATCCTCACCCTATCTCCAATACACAGCCTTCCTCTTTCCCCATTTCAACTTTGCTCCTTTCAGAGTTAACCTTCACAACTTCACCTTCAGTGCCATTTATATTTTCACTTTTGGCAATGGCTTCTTCATTTACAACCTTCGTTAAGAGGTCAGTTCATTTTTTCAAACTCCTTTTATATAGAGTCAGCCTCAACTGCAAATTAGAAATACGCAGCTCATTTGCAAATAAAAGTTCTCAGATACTCCATGCATCTTAATATAACTGACCTGACTCTTTGCTCCCCATTGTCTTTCTGTCTTTCATTTTATCCCAAAAATCTCATGGAAGATACTGCTTTTTGTTACCAAAGCAAGTCCTGAACTGTAGATCCCAGCTCTTTTTACCTCATGAGAAGTTTTGTTCCTACATGCCCTCTCTCCCTCTCTTTTGGCATCTGTAATATAACTATAACAGGAAACAAAGTGGTGAAGGGATGTTTTTTTAAAAACTTGGACTGTTTCTGCATCGTAAGATCATATATCAGAAGAAAGACTGTGGTTGTGCTTAGAAGGATATTGTGATGGGGCTGTTTGTTAAATACACGCAGGCTTTGCAATCCCCCACAATCATCCAACCCACACATTTAGAAGGGTGAACTTGAAACAAAGGGGCAGAAAAAAAATGTTCTGTAAAATTAAATAACAGGAATCTTTTAGTTTTACTTGTGGAATACTGAGAAATAGAGCCGTAGGGTCCTGGAATCCAGGGGAAAGTGAAGAGCAGATAGCAACAGGCAGCTGGACAGGAGTTGGGAAACTATGAATAGTTCCCTGGGGAAAAAGAACTGAGGAACTGAGGAACACTGAAGTCTGTTAATCAGTTTAAAGCTGTTCCCTGTTCTGTGTAGTAATGTTCTGTCATCCAACCCTGAGCAATTATCTGCTATGAACTATAGTGTTGTGTTTGTGAGGAACGAAGGAAGAGGGCTGTGTCTTGTCTGGGGACAGAGCAGTGAAGATAGAAGTCAAGCAAGCAGGAATCCAAGATTACCAGTGTGGATAGGGAATTGAACTGTGAGGTAAATGGGAGGGAAAGGTGATGAGTAACAACCAAAGGAATGTCAGCCTACTCTGGGAATTCTTACAAACACTGAGATTACAAAGGGTGAATAGTGTGACTTTATTACATTTGCTGAACTCATTATTTAAAATATCCCTCTTTCTTTATTTCAGAAGTGTCTTTTATGAGCAGTAATATGTTTGGAATTTTTTTTTTTTTTTTAGGGAAAAAAACAGTTTGACTATCATTTGTCTTTGAACTGGAATAGTCTATTTGTATTTATAGTAATTAGATATTTGGATTTATTTCTGCAATCTTGCTTTTCCCCCTCTATTTTGTCCCCTTGGTTTATGCTTCATTTTCTTCCCTTTCTTGCATCTTTTGGGTTAATAAATTTTTAAAATTATGAAAATTTCCCTTAGCAGCCATACACTATAACTACTATCTCCTCAGTACAGTAAGACTGGAAAACAAAACAAAACAAAACAAAAACTTCCCAAATTTCAACCCTCCATTAAGAGGCTTTGTGATTTTATTTTATTTTATTTTATTTGCCTTTGCCTCAACCAACTTCATAATTTGGCAAATGTTTTGAGGCAAAAACTCTTTGTATGTCAGGCTCAGGTCTCCAGCCCTCTCTTTCCACTAAATTCATGGCCCTTCAAGCCTCCAGTTTTGTCTCTCCACTCCCACAACCAAAGGCTTTCCTTATTTCTCTGTCTCCTAACAACAGCCTTCTTCCAAGATAGAATTTAGATTCTTGCTTCCTGCTGTACACACACAAAGTCAGCAAATGCTTCTGGAGGAAAACAGCTGTTAACTTCAGCTCTCCTTGGAATTCAGCTTTCCTTGGAATCTTCGCTCCTCATCCTAAATGGTTTTGCAGCTTTCTCCTACCTTTATTTTTATTTTTTATTTTTTATTTTTGGCATTTTATTTGCCCTTTCTGCTTATTCTCAAGTAAAAACGTTGGAGTACTGCAAACTGCTCCACATCATCAGAAGCAAAAGTCTCTTCTGCAAAGAAATATTTGAGTTAAATACAAATGAAAGGATGGCTCTAGAGCCAGGAAGAATACAAGTTATTTGAGCTTAATTAAGTGGCTATAGAATTTATAATCCAATCCGTAAAAATTTTGAAAATGAAGAATGTTATTAATAACTAGGCCCCCAAAATGAGTGAACACTGAGATATGGTCACTTCCAGTTTTATGACTTTTATATAGTTATTTTTCTTCTCTTGTTCCTTCTCATACACCAAATTTGTCCTACCAACTGCCCCTTTTCAGGGTAGATCACGGGTATATGTTTGAAATTTTGCTGACCCACAGATACATGTGGTGATGTTATTTTGTTCCTAACAAAGAAAAAAAAACTAAAACTGAAGGATTGATTTAAAACATGACATTGTAAAGGATATATTTCGAACAGGAATTTGTCCTCAAATGATTAGTCTTAGATTCAAGTGGAATTGAAGAGCAATAAGTATGATAAATATGAAGGTAATGCTAAACAGATATTAACTATAAATAATGATAATAATATGTTGTAATACTAAGGAAAATAAACTGAAAATAAATACATGACAAAAATAGCCTGTTGCGGGGAATTTGACCCACAAAATCCCCTGGTGCCGTGGATGAAATAAATCTACCAACACATGATCTGCATGGGGAGAAAAGGCTGGCCAATCCCTCAGAGGAGAAGGGCCCTGATCTCCTTTTTCCTTAAGCTTTTATTGAGTTCAGCAGGTAAGGGAGCACACAGCATGCATGTACAGCTCATCCATCAATGTCACATAGTGTTGATCAAAGAAGAATAAATATTGTTTGGAAGTAACAATTGCAAGAACATAGGGGTCTCTTTAAATAAGGGTCTGTTAGACAGCATGACACCAGGTGATCAGGACAACCTGGTACTTGGAAACCTAACATCCAGTGTACGTTAACTTGATTACCTAGAAGACATTCTTAGCAGGACAGGCTTCAAAGGAAATAATACATTATTTTTCTTCAGGCCTGATTTCCCGGGGGGGCCGCCTGTGCCCACATCGGTTCATGCCTGCCGGCCAGCATTCCCAATATTCCAGTTGAGACTTCTAGGTCAGACCTTGCTCGCGCGGGGCTACAGTCCCCGATACCAGGCAGGGCGGTTCCCCACAATAGCCCATATATCCAGAGAGTTGATGATAGGAATGAGAATTCCCAAAGACCATGTGCTGGTCAGGAAAAGGATATGAATGTTACTGAACTTTAGGCTCTGACACATTAAGCATACATATTACATTTTCCAGGAGAATTTTCAAAATAATAAAGATTAGGCTAGTAACTAATTTCTAGACTATTGGAAGAGAAAAATAAAATGAAGAGAATAGTCTATAAAATAGAAGTCAAGAAAGGAGAGAGAATAAAACCTAAGAAAGGCAAAACAAAGAGAAAAT
The DNA here is from genome assembly GCF_021234165.1 of Pteronotus mesoamericanus. Taxonomy (NCBI): domain Eukaryota; kingdom Metazoa; phylum Chordata; class Mammalia; order Chiroptera; family Mormoopidae; genus Pteronotus; species Pteronotus mesoamericanus. The sequence continues at coordinate 22,140,339 of NW_026555245.1, read as the reverse complement.
ATAAAATGTATAGAAATAATTTTATTACATGAATTAAATGCTCCAATCAAAGAACTTAGACTGGAAAAGTCTCACCTCCTGGAGGAAACCTCTTATACTGCCTCATTTTTCTTTGTATTCTCTGGGCCCAGCATTTGCTCATGGGGATGTGTAATAAAGATGTAGGTGTTGACCCAGTGCACACAGAAACACTTCTTACCCACTAGTTTTACGGGATTATATTATACAATTTCTCTTCCAATGCATACAAGACCCTCTTGAGTTAATACCTTTGGAAAATTACTTTGAAAAGGCTCTTTTCCCCATTGTCAAAATATTTATTGACCAGAATGTGGGATGACTTAAATAATATGCTACTCAACTATCTACAGTAAATGCTCCGCCTTGAGTTTCTGGCTTTTAGAGTTCCTATTCTCCTCTAATTCCACAGAAACCAGGACTGTTTAAAGGTCAGTTTTCCTTTAGTCAAAAACAATAAAAGCCCTGAGTTTATTTAGGATAGGTAAATCTAAGTGCAACCCTAAAATCCTGTATCAGATATCACATTTTTTCTGCCAGTTTTTGCTTGACTTAAAGCTATCATTGGGTGATCTGACACTGCACAGGAATTCAAAAATAAAATTGTAGGAGTGGTGAAATGCTGAGAATCACAGATGTGTCCTTCTGAAACACATATTGACAAGTGAATGTGGTGGCTTTTTTTTTTTCATTTCTTTTAAAAATATGTATTGAACTTATTGGGATGACATTGGTTAATAAAATTATATAGTTTCAAGTGTACAATTCTATAATACATATGTCATGTGTATATTGTATTGTATGTCCACCATCTAAAGTCAAGTCTCTTTCTGTCACCATTTATCCCCCCTTTACCCTTTTCTCCCTTCCCCCACTTCACATTCACATACTGTTGTCTGTGTCTATGAAGGTTTTTTTTTTGTGCTTAATCCCTTCATCTTTTTCACCCAACCCCCCAACACCCCTACTTCTGTCAGCTGTGAGTCTGTTTTCTGTATTTATGCGTGTTTCTATTTTCTTTTGTCTGTTTTATTTATTAGATTCCACATATAAGTGAAATAATATGGTACTTGTCTTTCTCTCTGACTGAATGTGGTGGCTTTTATGTCCCATTATTATCACTGACCGGCATTCCTGCTTCTGTTGGTGCTTCACTGAAGTGCAATGTTTGGCTCCCATTGCATTTATAAGGTGTGAGTTCCTTGATGAACCTCATCAATTTCAAATATGTATCCTCTGTGGCCAGCTGAGGTCCTGGCATATAGGAGGGCTCAATAAGCATTTTCTGAATAATTATTTCCCAAGATTGTTATAGTAAGACTAATTATAAATATACTGATTGCTTACTCTTTGCTAAGGACCTTACATCTACTATCTCATTTAATTCCACAATACTCAATGGGATTGATACTATCCATCTTCATTTCACTGATATATAACCAATGTTTTGACATATTAGATGACTTCCCCAAGTCAGTCTTTAAAATGTATCTAGAATTTGATCATTTGTTACCACTTGAATGCTCTCACCTAATCCAAGTCATAATCACTTTTCACCTGAATGTAGTGTTCCATAAATATCAATTAGCTTAAGGTAGTTTATAGTGCTCTTCAGATATTTTATTTCTTCCCAAAATTTTCGTCTAGTTGTTCTATCAATTGCTGAGCAAAGGATGTAAATCTATTACCACACATGTAAAATTGTCTATTTCTCTAATTCTGTCAATTTTGACATATGTATTTAAAGCCTATTATTAGGTACAGATACATTCATATTGTTTTGTCTTCCATTTATTATTTTGAAATGTTCCACTTTTTTCATAGTATCTTTGTCTGAAGTCTGCTTTATTTAATATTAAGAAATCTACTTCAGTATTATTATTCTTACAGTTTATGATATATTTTTATCCATTTACATTTCACTTGTTTATATCTTTGTATTTAAATTACATCTTTATATTTAAAGTACATTAGTGATGCTCAATATTACTAATTATTGGGGAAATTAAAATTAAAGCCACATGACATATCACCTCACCCACACCTGTCAGAATCACTATCATCAATAAATAAACAAATAACAAGTGCTAACAAGGATGTGGAAAGAAGGAAGTTTTAATACACTGTTGGTGGGATTGTAAAATAATGCAGCCACTATGAAAAACAATATGGAGATTTCTTAAAAAATTAAAAATAGGGCTTCCATATAAACCTCCTGGGTATTTATCTAGAGAAAATAAAAACACTAATTTGGAAAGGCATACACATGCTTATGTTCATTGTAGCATTACTGGTAATAGCCCAAATATGGAAGCAATGACTGGGTGAAAAGATGTTTTATACACACACACACAATGGAATATGTTGGATGACAATGATGGGGAGAGATAGGAACAAAGGAGTTGAGGATGTATGCAAAGAAATGATGGGGAGGAGAGTACAAGAGGATTAAATGCTAATGCAAAAAATGCAATGAAATTAAAAAAATAATGACTATGACTGATAATAGGATACCAACTAGATGAGAGGAAAGGGAGAACATGATTGAAGTACTAGTGCAAAGGCAGAAAGATCAGTGAGCTGAAGGTGTCTTAAGTCAAAGACCTGTTGGACTAAGGATAAACTGGAAAGAAAGGTGGTGGTGATCAGAAGGCAGTATGTCTGAAATAGAGATTTTGTTAATGGTACAATAATTGATTTTAAACCTGATCATGAGAGTGAATAACTCAGTAGATTGGAAGACAAGTTCACTGGCAGTGAAAAAGTCAAGGAGTTATGACCTGGATATTGCTTCAATTACCTTCATAAATATTACAATCATCAGTAATGATGACAAGATGAATGGTGAAGAGAAAGACTGTAAGCCAGAAACACTGTAATCAAATATTTAGCACAGAAGAAGGATCAATCAGGATGATGATATATAACTGAAATTGGGAATGGGTAGACTAGTCTGATGGAATGCGCTTCTAAGTACTTTATAAGCATTGGTTATTTCTCTTCTCAGGATTTTTGTTTTTAAATGAGAAAGCCTCTCTCTCTCTCAGTATAATCATCTTGATGATCATTTTAGTTGACTTTCTCTACATCTCCTCTAGCTCCATTATGCCTTTAAAAATATAGTGGTTAGGACTTCTGGTGTAAAACAGTAGTTTAAGACCCTTCCCGGTGAAATATCCATAACTAGCATGGTCTGGATGCATGAGCACACATTCCAGAGATTTTTGCTTTTCTCAAGTGTATCCAAAGAACTAGAATGGAATAGAAATGGATATAAGAAGTAAAGTATGGAGGTAAATTAAGTAGTTGCTGACAGAAAGTGATAAATGGAATTTCCAGAAAGTATGCAGCTTAATAGAGAAACATGATACAAGAAAACAATTTAAAGGCCACATTTCATGACAACTTAATTCAAATCATAAATATAGGCTCGTACTCAGAAAATGATGGTCCTAAGTAAGCATGGGAATTAGATATGTATCTGGAAGAGAAAAATTGACTGTGAATCCTACTGTGGATATTTTTATAATCTTACTTGGAAGATGGAATCAATTATATTGTACTTATCTGTATAGAAATTTCACATTTGCTATGATTTAGTATGTCATGGTGAATGTTAACAATGAAAATATGTAAGCACAGCAGAAGACTTCAAAGAAAATATTTTAATCTTTATATTGATGATTACTAAGGATTATCATAGAAATACTATTTCTTCTGGAGAGCTTGAAGAATAAGCTTGACAATTTGAGGGTTGAAAAGATAGCCAAAAAATAAATTTAGCACTCACTGTTCTTTGAACGTGATGATGAGTGATGTTGAGAAGTCATTACCACAGAATCTAGACCAAAAGTAATCCAAAAGGAGATACAGCCGTAGCAGTAACTTAAGAAATCAGATATCTGAATGTCTGCTATTGTATAATTCATATATATATATGTTAATATATATATTTCACCAACTTAAATGTGTACAAATCAATGGTTTATAATATATTTACAGAGTTGTGGGACTATCACTATACAATTTTAGAACATTTTTATGACCTCAAATGAAACCCTGTATCCATTAGCAGTCACTACCCATTCCTTTTCTAATCCTATTTCAGACCCTAGCAATCACTAATTTACTTTTTGTCACTATGGAGTTTTCTAATCTGGACCTTACATACAGGTGGACTCATGCAAAATATCACTCGCACTAGGTCTTTTGTGTTGAGACAGGGTAGTAAGCCAGGACAGGCAGAAGAGGGAAATCAAGACAGATAGTTAAACAAGCAGTTTGCAGTCATTTAATAAATTGCAAAATCCTATTTTCTGTAACCAAGTACACTTAACAGTAAATGGTTTACAGTTCTCCCCAACCAGAGGGTAAATAGCCTAAATCATCCTTCTCAGGAAGACAGAAAGCAGAAATCCAATTACTGCCATTTGACAACCACACCCAAGGACAGATGAAATTAAGAGAGTAAAATTCACCTGGGCACATCAGCATAAAAACAATGAACATTCTATTGAGATCCTTCCCTAGGACCTCCCCTAAACTCTCCTTTTAAAAGCTTTTAGACTGCAGGTTCCAGCGAGTGGTCTCCCTCCCAGGAGCATACCAGCACCTTTTCCTTCCTTCTTTTCTTCCCCAACATGCATATATCTCCTTAACCCTAAGGGACCCCACAAGGCTCACAACCAGAGAGCAATGGCAGCAGAAGTTTGTCCTAGGCCAACCATCTGACCCTGTCTCCAAGGCCACCTTTTCTCTGACTTCTTAGTAAACTAAAGAGCCCTGCCAAAGCCGATTTCTTTCCTATAACATTTCCAGAGAGCCGAGGCAGCCCAGCTTAGGCTCTCATGTTGCTTCCAATATCTGAAGCCCTTCCTTGTTTCACTGTACTCAGCTTTACTAAACATACTGTCACAAATCACCCAGACTCATATTGTGAAATCTTTCCTGCACAGTCAATAACCAGCACACTACCAGCCGGCCTTAGGCAGACCCACTTGAGGCCAGGTCCCTGTAAGGGCAGAAAATTGTAACAGTGGGGAATTCTAGCCCACCTCACATTCTTTTGACATTGTTTCTGTAAATGCTCACTCTGATTAATATGTAGCTTGTAGTTAAACAGCATGTTTTTACAAGAATCCTAGGACTAACCTCAAAAGATAAAGACTCTGACCTTCAGGCATCTCAACTCTGGGAAAGTTTTTGACTTTCATCGATGGAGCCAGGATGACACCAGACCAGACAACTAAACCAGGACGATGCATACTGATCATCACTTGCCTTATTGGACTGTGACAGTCTGCACGTAGAGAACTTTACAACCTTCTCTCCTGATCTCTTTGTTCTGTCCACCTATCCCTCCTATAAAAACCTCTGTCTCAGGGGAAGGAAGTATAAGGGGGACAAATGGCAATGGAAAAAATACAATGAGAAATAAAATAACTGGGACTTCAAGATAGCAGAGGAGTGAGTGGAAGTCACACTACCTCCTCCCAGTACCAATCTAGAATTACAACTAAATTGTGGAGAAATCACCTGGAAAACAACTGAACAATAGTAAGAGAAGAGCCTTAAAACCTTGGACCAACAGAGGAATTGGCTTCAGCACAACCTAACTGGTATGGAGTGCAGTAGAGGCTTAAGAAGGTGGAATAGGCACCTACGGGCAGCAGCCCCAGAGGGATATTGAAATGGCCAGTTGGATCCCCCTGAGGGTCTAAACCATAAACAGGAATCTCCATCCTACAGCACCAGAGCCCAAAAAGGACACAGATAACAGCCAGCTGCAAAAAGCAGCAGGGTACTCTCTGCCAGAGACAGGTGGCTGGAAATGCAAAGAGCCATTTAAAGGGCCAACGCAAAAATTTGTAGTCACAGCCACTTTCCCTGGGCTCTAGTGGAGGCAGGGACAGAGTGGGCTAGAGCCGCCTGAGGAAAGACTGGAGAAGGAGGCTTGGAGGAAAGAACTGAAAAAGTGGATGGTGGGGTCAGGGTGCTAACTCATGCCCCATTCTGCAGCTGCCATCTTGCTCAGGCAGACCACTCCCCTGAGCGGCAGCAGCATGAAAGGACACAATAGCCATGCTCCCAGTAGGCTTGGTCCCAGCCTGGTGATGCACAGGCCTGGGTGCTGAGTACAGAGCAGCAGTCACAGATAGCAGGTCCCTGGCTAAAGGGGACACAGAGTGGTCTAGAGACACTTGATGAAAGTCTGGTGACAGAGGCCTTGGGGAGAGAACTGAGGGAGTAGCTGGGGGGATCCTGGTGATGACTCCTCCCCCATATGGCAGCAGCCATCTTGCTGAGGCAGACAACCCCCCTGGAAAAGCAGCATGAAGGGACAAAATTGCCCCACCCCCAGGTGGCTCGGCCTGGTGTAGGGCAAGTCCGAGTGCTGAGTACAGGGTGGCAGTTGCAGATCGTGGATCCCTGGGTGAGGGGGATGCAGACTGGTCTAGAGACACTTGAGGACAGTCAGGCTTCAGAGACATTGGGAAGAGAACTGAGGGGGTCACTGGGGGGATCCTGGTGCTGACTCCTCCCCATATGGCAGCAGCCATATTACTCAGGCGGACTACTCTCCTGAGTGGCAGCTGCATGAAGGGACACGATGGCCCCACCCATAGGAGGAACTCTGCTCCACCTTTACTGCTGAGGGCAGAGTGACTAGATTAATAACGGGAGGAGACAGACATAGACAGTAGATTTCTGGAAGTCTCTTAAAGACTGTCTAAGGTCAGACAGGGATGACATCTGACATCATCAGAGGCAGATCCAGAAAGTAAAAACAGCAGTCTCCAACCATAGAAGTTCACACCACAAAGTCAGGAAGTCAAGACAGATTAATTTAAGAAGCAGAAGGGAAAAACTAGTCTCACAAATAATGGGAAGAAAAAAACACCACCCAATCGAAGGGAAAAAGAGAAACCCCAGAAAGAGAACTAAATGAAATAGAAGCAAGTAAACTATCAGATACTGAGTTCCAAACAATGGTTCTAAGGAAGCTGAGCGAGATCAGTAAGCTCAAAGACAATTACCAAAAAACTACAGGGAAACTATGAGGAACTTATTGCGAACTATATCAGCATGAAAAAAACATAGAAACTATCAGTAAAAGACAAGAGGAAATGAAGAATACAATTTCGAATTGAAGACACAGTAGAAGGAATCAAAAGCAGGCTAGAAGAAGCAGAAGGTCGAATCAGTCAGCTAGAGGACAAGGTAGAAATGAGCTCCCAGAAAGAGTAAGAAAATGGAAAAAAAAAAAACCACCCTCAAAAGCAATGAAGAGGCATTCAGGGAAATGCAGGACAACCTGAAACGTAATAATATTCAGATAATAGGGATACCAGAAGGAGAAGAGGATGAGGAAGGGATAGAGAATCTCTTTGAAAAAGTCATGATGGAAAACTTCCCTAATTGGAGGAGATAATAGGTCACACAAGTCCAGGAAGCACAGAGGGTCCCATTCAAGAGGAACCCAGTGAGGCCCACTCCAAGACACATCATCATTTAAAAGGCAAATATCAAAGCCAAAGAGAGAATCCTAAAGGCAGCAAGGGAGAAACAGGGAGTAACATAAAAGGGAGCTCCAATACAGCTAGCAGCTGAATCTTCAACAGAAATGCTACAAGCCAGAAAGGAATGGCAAGAAATATTCCGAGTCATGAAAAGCAAGGGCCTGCAGCTAGGACTACTCTACCCAGAAAGGCTCTCAATTAAAATGGAAGGAGAAGTGAGGAGTTTCTCAGACAAAAGAGAGCTAAAAGAATACACCTCTACCAAACCAGCACTACAAGATATGCTAAAGGGACTGCTTTAGAAGTTGAAGAAAAAGAGTGAGAAAGAGGATCACAGGTACAAAGGGAAAAATGGATAAGTACCTGTCAATAATAACTTTAAATATAAGTGGATTAAATGCCTCAATCAAAAGACATAGGATATCTGAATGGATAAGAAAACATGACCCACATGCATGCTGCCTACAAGAGCTCCACCTCAGAACAAAGACCTACACAGATTGAAAGTAAAGGAATGGAAAAAAAAATTCCAAGCAAATGGACAGGAAAAAAAAAAGCAGGGGGTAGCAGTACTTATGTCAGACAAAATAGATTTCAAAACAAAGGCCATAAAAAGAGATGCAAAAGGACACTTTACAGTACTTAAAGAAAGAATCCATGAAAAAGACATAAACATTGTAAACCTATATGCACCCAAAATAGGAGCACCCCAAAATATAAGGAAAATCTCAGAGGACTTCAAGAAAGATATAGACAGCGACTCACTGATAGTAGGAAATTTTGACATCTCATTGTAAAAGTGGGTAGACCCTCCAAACAAAACATCAAGAAGGATATTGTGAAACTGAATGACGCATTACATCAAATGGACTTAACTGACATACATAGAACCTTTCATCCCAAAGAAGCAAAATACACATTCTTTTCAAATGCACACGGAACATTTTCAAAGATAGACCACATGATAGGACACAAAAAGAGCCTCAACAACTTCAGTAAAATTGAAACCATAACAAGAATTTTCTTAGGCCACAAGGGCTTGAAACTGGAAACCAACGTCAAGGAAAAAACTCAAAAACATTCAAACTCATGGAGACTGAATAGCATGCTATTAAACAATGAATGGGTCAATAATGAGATCAAAGAAGAAATCAAAAAGTTTCTGGAAACAAATGAAAATGAACACACAACAGTCTAAAACCTATGGGACACAGCAAAGGTAGTCCTGAGAGGGAAGTTCATAGCAATACAGACCTACCTTAAAAGATAGAAACATTTCAAATAAACGACCTAACCCTCCAGCTTGAAGAACTGGAGAAACAACAACAAACAAAGCCCAGAGTGAGTAGAAGAAAGGAAATAATCAAGATCAGAGCAGAATTGAATGACATAGAGACGAAAAGAACAATTCAAAGGATCAACCAATCCAGGAGCTGGTTCTTTGAAAAGATAAACAAAATAGACAGGCCTTTAAGCAGACTCATCAAGAAAAAAAGGGAGAGGACCCAAATAAATAATATCAGAAATGATAGAGGAGAAATAACAACTGATACTACAGAAATACAAAGGATTGTAAGAAATTACCATGAGCAATTATATGCTAAGAATTTGAAAACTTTGATGAAATGGACAAACTTCTAGAAAAATAAAACCTTCCCACACTAGATGAAGAGGAAGCAGAAAGCCTGAACAGACTGATAACACCTGGGGAAATTGAAGCAGAAGTAAAAACAAAAAACAAAAAACAAAAAAACAACAAAAAAAAAACCCTCCCAGCACAAAAAAGCCCTGGACTGGATGGTTTCACAGGAGAATTTTACAGAACATTTAAGGAAGAACTAACTCTTGTCCTTCTCAGACTATTCCAAAAAACCCAAGAAGAGGGAAGACTCCCAAACTCTTTTTATGAGACTAGCGTCATCCTAATCCCAAAACCAGATAAAGACACAACAAAGAAAGAAAACTACAGGTCAATATAGCTGATGAATATAGACACTAAAATCTTCAGCAAAATAGTGGCTACCTGCGTCCAGCAATACATTAAAAAGATCATTCACCATGATCAAGTGGGATTCATCCTTGCACAGAGATGCGAGGATGGTTCAGTATTCACAACTCAATAAATGGAAAACAAAAGTAAAGACAAAAACCACATGATCATATCAATAGATGCGAAAAAGCATTTGATAAGGTACAGCATCCATTTATGAAATAAACACTCAGCAAAATGGGAATAAAGGGGGCATACCTCAACATAATAAAGGCCATATATGAAAAACCTACAGCCAACCTCATATTCAATGGACAAAAACTAAGAGCTTTCCCACTAAGATCAGGAACAAGACAAGGATGTCCACTTTCACCCCTTCTATTCAACATAGTATTGGAGTCCTAGCCACAGTATTGAGACAAAAAGAAGAAATAAAAGGCATCCAAATTGGAAAGAGGAAGTAAATCTATCATTGTTTGTAAATGGCATGATAGTGTACATGGAAACCCCATAGACTCCTCCAAAAAACTACTCAACCTAATAAGTGAATTTGGCAAAGCAGCAAGGTACAAAGTCAATATTCAGAAATTGAAGGCATTTTTGTATACCAAAAATGAAATAGCAGAAGCAGGAATCAGGAAAAAAATCCCATTTGCTATATCAAGAAGAAAAATAAAGTACCTAGGGATAAACTTAATCAAGGAGGTAAAAGACCTGTATGCAGAAAACTATTCAATGCTGAAGAAAGAAATTAAGAAAGACACAAATAAATGGAAACATATACCATGGTTATGGATTGGAAGAATTAACATCATCAAAATGTTCAGATTTCCCGAAGCAATTTATAGATTCAATGCAATCCCTATTAAAATACCAATGTGTATTTCACAGACATAGAACAAACATTTCAAAAATTTATATGGAACCATGAATGACCCTGAATAGCCACAGCAATTTTGAGAAAGAAAAACAAAGTAGGAGGGATCACAATACCAGACATCACGCTATATTACAAGGCCACTGTAATCAAAACAGTCTGGTACTGGCTTAAGAACAGACACATAGATCAATGGAACAGAATAGAGAGCCCAGAAATAAACCCATGTTTCTATGGTCAATTAATATTTGACAAAGGGGGCAGATGCATAAAATGGAGTAAAATAGTCTCTTCAACAAATGGTGTTGGGAACTCTGGCCAGCTACATGCAAAAAATTGAAATTCGACCACCAACCTATATCATACACAAAAATAAACTCAAGATGGATAAAAGACTTAAATATAAGTCACGACACTACAATTTTAATAAATATATTTATATTTATTAAATATAAATATAAGAGGAGAACGTGGGCAGGAAGCTCTCAGATATCCCACACAGCAATATTTTCATTGATATGTCCTCTAGAGCAAGGGACATAAAGGAAAAAATAAACAAATGGGACGTCATCAAAATAAGAAGCTTCTGCATGGCTAAAGAAAACATCAGCAAAATGAAAAGGGAACTAATTGTATGGGAAAATATATTTTCCAATGATACCTCAGACAGGGGTTTGATCTCCAAAATATATAAAGAAGTCACATAACTCCACTGCAAGAAGACAAATAATCCTATTAAAAAATGGGCTAAGGACCTGAACAGACACTTCTCCAACAAGGACATACAGAGCCCAGATACATATAAAAGGAGACTCATCATCACTAGCCATCAGACAAGTGCAGCTTAAAACCACAGTGAGATCCCACTTCACACCAGTCAGAATGGCCATCATAAAGAAATCAACACACAACAGGTGCTGGCAAGGTTGTGGAGAAACGGGAACCCTAGTATACTGTTGGTGGGAATGTAGACTGGTGCAGCCACTGTGGAAAACAGTTTGGAATTTCCTCCAAAACCTAAAAATGGAACTCCCTCTTGACCCAATAATTCCACTGTTGGGACTATACCCTATGAATCCCCAAACACCAATTCAAAAGAACATATCCACCCCAATGTTTATAGCAGCACAATTTACAATAGCCAAGTGCTGGAAGCAACATAAGTGCCTATCAGGAAATTAGTGGATAAAAAAACTATGGTATATTTACACAATGGAATACTACGCAACAGAAAGAAGAAAGAGCTACTACCCTATGATACAGCATGGATGGAACTGGAGAGCATTATGCTAAGTGAAATAAGCCAGGCAGTAAAAGACAAATACCATTATGATCTCACCTATAAGTGGAACCTAATCAACAAAGCAAGCAGGCAAGGAAAATATGAATAGCAACATTGAAAGAAAGAAGAAACCAATGGGGATGGGAGGGAGGAAGGGAGGGGAGTAGCAGGGAGAGGAAGGGGATGAGTCAGATCAAGGAACAGGTGCAAAAGACACATGGAGAAAGCCAAGGTGGAGAAGGACTGAGGGTGGGGCAGGGAAAAGTGGTGGCGGATAAATGGAGACAAATGTATGTGAAAAATTTAAAAAACAAAAAAAAGAAAAAAAAAGAAAAGAAAAAAAAAACCCCTCTGCCTCCATTGAGATGTGCAGATGGGCTCTGAGACCCTAGTCCCCCATCTTCCATGTTGCCAGCACCTGAATAAAACCACTTTCCTTTACATGAGCACTTGCCTCTTGAGTATTTGTTTTCTTAGTGACAGTCAACAGGAACTACATTTGGTTCCATTCCCTTTCCACTAACAATGTCTTGTTTCTTTCACTTAACATAATATTTTCAAGGTTCACCCATGTTATAGCATGTGTCAGTACTTCATTTCTTTGTATTGTTAAATAATATTCTAATATCATCATGGCTGCCATTTATTGTGCACTTACTATGTACTTGGGGCTTTATACACATTATCATTTAATTGATATCAGAACCCTAAAGAAGTTCTCAATAAACAGGTAGAGAGTTGTTAAGTGGTTGATGAGAGGTCACATATCTGGTTAATGGAACACATATTGGAGCCCAAGTCTGCCTGATTTCAAATCTTGTGTTATTATCTTAGAATTTTGGGATTTGGGATCTGTGCTACCTCCTGGGGGCACAGAACATGGAAGACAGTTCAGAGAGTCTACTCAGACTCCTTGCCAGATTTTTGTTTCAAAAAAGCATTTTAGACAAAACAAATGAATGTCAATATATAAACAGAACTAAATAATCAGGAAATCCCTAACTTTATCAGATTGCTTTAATCTGATAAATATTTCTGGTTGTGAAACCAGAAAAACCAGCATTCATGCTGCCTGTCATTACCAGAAGCAATTAGTAGAGACAGGGATTGAACCTTTATGGAAATTTTTGTTTCAGATACTGGTGATCTGAGAAGGTGGTGGGTTATGTACCATCAAAGTCCATCATTCTTTTTTTTTTTTTGCTTTACGTATTTATTTTTATTTTTTCTTTTTATTTTTTATTTATACATCATGTTTATTCTATTACAGTTGTCTCAATTTTTTCCCCTTTACCTTCCTCCACACATCCCACCCCCACCCCCATCCCACAGTCAATTCCCACACTGTTGTCCATGTCCATGAGTCATTCATACATGATCTTTGTCTAGTCCCTTCCCCTTCTTTCCACTATTGTCCTCTTTCCCCCTCCTCTCTGGTCACTTTCAGTCTGCTCCATGTTTCCGTGCCTGCGGTTTATTTTTGTTCATTAGTTTATTTTGTTGTATAGAGTCCACTTGTAGGTGAGATCATATGGTAATTGTTTTTCATCAACTGCCTTATTTCACTTAGCTTAATATTCTCCAGTTCCATCCATGTTGTCGCAAAAGATAGGAGTTCCATCTCTCTCTCTTTCTTTCTTTTTTAAATGTAGATTGATTTTATTTATTTATTTTTTTAATGTTAAGGTTAATTATAAAATATTTTTAAATATTTAAAACCATTGTAAAGTCTCAACAATTAAACCAACATGACACCAGCACAGAAATTGTCGCACTGCACAGTGGCTATAGGGGTGCTCCACCACGGGGGAAGCACTGCAGAGAGCGCAGTGCTCCCTGAAACCTGAGGGAAACCGGCTGGGGCCAGCTGAGGTGGGAGCAGGGCTCTGAAACTCACAGGGCCTGTCCCAGGGTTGTCACGGATGAGGAAGAATAAACAAAAAACATTGCAAACACTTCTCTGTTTGCCGGAAGAGCAGACAGAGCCTACTGGAGAAGACTGGCACATCCCCCTAGTAGGGAAGGTGCCGTCGCCCTTTATTCCAAGGCTTTTATTGAAAAACTTATCAGTGGGCTAGGTAACAGGAATGCATATGTACACTCATTACATTAGCATGTTAAGTTTCACAGAGAATAGATACTTTTAAGAAAACAAGTGACAGGAATTTATTGATTTACTTGGGTCCGAGAAGAGACTAAACAAAAGAGAATGAAGACAAGGGCAAGCGCCTTAATGATAAAGGGTAAGGGGTGTATATAATGTGAAGGTCCTTCGCAGCATGAGCTGGCCAGAGATATGAGGGAGAAACAGAGCACACTCTAAAGAATTTACTTTTAGGCCTGATTACCCTGGCAACCGCCAGATCTGATTTAGGGCTGTTTTTCCTGCACTGTTAGCCAGGCGGGGGAAGGGAATCACCAAGAGATAAGAAGACTGCTTCTCAGCTGCAATGAGGACTCCGGCCGTGTCCAAGCCAAGCCAAAAGATGCGGGGGCCTCTTTGCCCCTTTTCCGTGTCCCCCAATTTCTTATCTGCTGCCTTTATAGGCCAACACTGGTCTTAGGTTGCCCCTCCCTTGAGAGGTCTTACCCGTCCTTGGCAAGGACCATCATAAGGCAAAGCAGAGGGGCAGGGGCTACTCCCCTGCCTGGGGGAACAGGTCAAGTCACTTCAGGAGCCTGTTTCTCCAAGGTCTCCTGATTATTTCCAGCCTTAGGGCCCTCTAGCCTGTTGGCAGGGTTACAGCTCCTGAAACCAGGCCTAGCATTTCCCAAGAAATAAGTAGATCAATGAAATATAATGAACATTCTAGAGACAAACGTATATATCTTATTAATAAATGTATGATTAAGTTGATATTTCAAATCAATGGGTAAAATAAGGCTTATTCAACAAATAAGGTGCATGGACCACTATTACTTGAAATAAAACAAATATAGAGCACTATTTCACACATTATACAAGAAATATTCAGGTGAGTTAAAATCACTATGTAGACTCTAAGGAGTTTTAGAAGAAAATAGAACTAATATTTTTCATGACCTGAAGTAAAATATTCAACCCCAGAAGTTGTAAAGTAAATATTGAGAATATGCCTATATTATTTAACTATATGGTCATATACATATAAGAAAAGATACACCCCGGGACTTTGTAGCATCCGCAGCGCTAGTCTGGGGAATTGTCCTGATTTTGTAGCACCGACGCGGCAGTGACGAGAGCGTCCGCTCGGCTCAGGTGGATCCTTTTCATAAGAACTGGACAAGGCCCCGATGGGAAATGGGAGCTGGAAGTTTGCCAGGAACACGGAGTGTGGACTCACATTGGCCTGAGTTGGTGTAACTAGAATTGTGGGAGCCTCCTGATAACAGATGATTTACCAAAGTCAGCTCTCAGCAACCCGTAGTAATTGAGCATTAAGTTCCGCCCATCCGTGGTGTGCGAAAGATCCACACAAACTTGGGTGCGGATAGAGATGGCTGGATGAGCTCAGCAGTACTGAAGCACTTCTTCAAACTATTTGCAATGTTGCAGCAAGGTTTCCCTGGGGCTTTGACCTAATACAGTTTGTGGTAAGAATGTTATGTGACTCCCATGTATTAATCAGTGGATTTGGGCTGATACTGATTATTTTAAATTGTTACATATTGATTGGTATGTCCTTTTTTAGTGATTCAGTGCTCTTGATTTCAGCTTCTTTAGTAACTGAAGGAAGGTCTTGGTGACCACCAGTCTCAGGCAAGTGTTCTTTATACAGTTCTTGCGTGTTTACTTGGTCGGAAGGACAAAGAAATAAGCCAAAACCTCTGAGATGTGCCCTACATTGTGTACTTAATTGGGTGTTAAGGTGTATGAGACTTCCATCTCAACTGGAGTTGATATGGTAGAATTACTAATATTTACACAGGTCCTGTTATTTGCCAAGCACTGTTCTAGGTGCCCTGCAGGTATTAGCAATCCTTTATCATCAATGATGTACTGTCCAATGAAATAGGTGCTATTTACTATTCCCATTTTACATACAAATTGTCCTATGGTGAGGTTAACTTGCCAAAAGTCTCAGCCAGAGTCTGCTCTCTTAACTAGTATTTTACTCTTGGTGAAATGGGAGACTGAACTGGAAGTCTGGAGGCCTATCTTCCAGACCTATCTGTTCTATTTACTGGTTGTATGATTTTTATAAGTTAAATTGCTCATCAAAGTATAGCTGAGTCTGTTTCTCCACCTGAAAAATGAGAATGCTATGCCAGTCCTATTGACTTTCACAAGTTGTTATGCATATCAAATATAACCTGTTTTTAAATAGGAGCATTTCCAAAGGTATAAAACACTATAGAGCTTTGTGCAGTAGCAGTATCATAGCCAATGAGGTTTACCCAAGGTGTAATTATTACTATGTGAAATAAAAACACAACAGAAGTATAACAGATGTTATACTGTACTTGTTTCACAGTCTTGAGTATTGAAGTGAGCCAATTAGGAAATTGACTAATTTATGACCCAAACAACTATACTATGTTAAGTAGAATTACCTTTAAATTTGAACTGTAATTAAAGTTAGCAATATTGTTGCCAGATATTCCATTTAGTTCTGATAATGAACTACAGATGCAGGATAGCTGTGATCCTTTTGAAATCTATTATGTAGATGAATTATCTTTGAAATTACCTTAGGGACACTACTTGTAAAAAAATGAATTTCTCAGTCACTGATAATACTAATAATATAGCAAGTTGCAGAGTACAATTTTGATGTTTTGAATTCCACTAGACTCTGGAAAATATAGACTCTGAATAATGTAATAATAAAGTAATAATAAAAAATCATGTTTTTTATAATTATTAAAAATAATTTTGCATTTATGTAAGCCAATAAAGTCTTTTTCTTAAGCCAAAAAAAAAAAAAAAGAAAAGATACAGGACAAGAAATAGAAAAGTATTTGCAACACATCTAAAACATGGTTATTACGTTTTTGTTTCTTGTTTTGTTTCTTTTTAGGGAAAAAGTTTCTACAAACCTTTAATCAATACATGGATAAAGAATACCAAAAAGTCATTTAAAGCTTTCTTTTAAAAAATAATAGAAATAGGCAAGAAATATACTAAAATAGGTTTAGTTTCAACAAATAGTAAAGGAACAATTAAAATAACATCATTGTCACAATCAGATTCATAAGTATTAAAAATATTGGTAATATCAAGTATTGGCAACTCTGAAAGGAACTGGGTATTCATAGAAACTTTTTCTTCATCTTAAAGCAGTCCCTTTAGCATATTTTGCAGTGCTGGTTTGGTGGAGGTGTGTTCTTTTAGCCTTCTTTTGTCTCGGAAACTCCTTATTTCACAGTCCATTTTAATTGAGAACCTTGCTGGGTAGAGCAGTCTTGGTTGCAGGTCTTTGCTTTTCATTCCTTGGAATATTTCTTGCCATTCCCTTCTGGCTTGTAGTGTTTCTGTTGAGAAGTCAGATGCTAGCCCTATTGGGGCTCCCTTATATATTACTACCTCTTTCTCTCTTGCTTGCTTTAGGATTCTCTCTTCGGCTTTGATATTTGCCTTTTAAATGATCATGTGTCTTGGAGTGGGCTTCACTGGGTTCCTCTTGAAATGGACCCTCTGTAATTCCTGGACTTGTGTGACTTTTTCTCTCCTCCAATTAGGGAAGTTTTCCATCATTACTTTTTCAAACAGGTTCTCTATCCTTTGCTCCTCTTCTTCTCCTTATGGTATCCCTATTATACGGATATTATTACGTTTCAGGTTGTCCTGCATTTCCCTAAGTGCCTCTTCATTCTTTTTGAGTCTTTTTTCATTTTCTTGCTTTTTTGGGGGGAGAGTTTTTTTCTACCTTGTCCTCTAGCTTGCTGATTCGGTCCTTCGCTTTATCTAGCCTGCTTCTGATTCCTTCTACTGTGTTCTTTAATTCAGAAATTGTATTCCTCATTTCCTCTTGTCTCTTGTTGATAGTTTCTATGTCCTTTTTCATGCTGATATTGTTTGCAGTAAGTTCCTCGTAGTTTCCCTGTAGTTTTTGGGAATTCTCTCAGAGCTCACTGAGCTCATTGAGCTTCCTTAGAACTGTTATTTGGAACTCAATATCTGATAGTTTACTTGCCTCTTTTTCGTTTAGTTCTATTTGTGGGGATTCCTCCTTTCCCTTCAACTGGGGGGGTGTTTCTTTTTCTTCCCATTATTTGTGAGGTCTTCTCTTTTGCTTCTGTCAAGATCCGTCTTGATATCCTGACTTTGTAGTGTGAACTTCCGTGGTTGGAGACTGCTGATTTTACTTTCTGGATCTGCTTCTGATAATGTCAGATATCATCCCTGTCTGACCTTAGGCAGTCTGTTCAAGATTTCCAATAATCTACTGTTTGTGGCTGTCTCCTTCAGCTATTAATCTAGTCTCTCTGCACTCAGCAGGGCACCTTAGACAGCTCAGGGTGGGGTGGAGTCTCTTCTAGGGGCGGGGTTATTGGGTCCTTTCACGCTGCTGCCCTATGGGGGAGGAGTCCGCACTGGGGTCCCGCCAGCTACTCTCTCCATTCTCTACCCAAAACCTCCATCCTCAGTCTCCTCAAGTGTCACCAGACCTCTCTGCGCTCTCTTTAGCTAGGGATCTACTGTCTGTGGCTGCCACTCTGCACTCAACAGGTAGCTTAGGCAGCACAGGGTAAGGTGGAATCCCATCTCGGGACAGGGCTATTGGGTCCTTTGTAGCTAATGCCACTTGGGGGAGTGGTCTCTTCCTGAGAAAAATGGCTGCTGCCACCTGGGAGATGAGTCAGCACTGAGATCCCGCAGGCTACTCTCTGTTTTCTCCCCAGAGCCTTCTTCCCCAGTCTCTCCTCAGGTGTCTCTAGCCCACTCTGCCCCCACTTTGCCAGAGATCAGGGTAAGTGGCTGCAAATAGAAATTTATGTGTTGGCCCTTTAAACAGTTCCTGGCATCTCCAGCTGCCTTTCTCTGGCAGAGAGCAACCCTGCTGCTTTTTGCAGCTGGCTTTTTTCTGTGTACTTTTTGGGCTCTGGTGCTGTGGGCTAGAGATCCATGCTTTTGGTTTAGATCCCACTCTTCTCAAGGGTATCCAACTGGCCATTTCAATATTCTTCTGGTGCTGCCGCCTGTGGGCAACCCGCCCGCCTTCTCAGGTCTGTACTGCACTCCTTACCAGTTAGATTGAGCTAAAGCCAATTCTTCTGTCTCCGAGGTTACAAGGCTCCTCTCTTGCTATTGTTCAGTTGTTTGTTCCAGGTGATTTCTCCACAATTTAGTTGTAATTCCAGATTCGTCCTGGGAAGAGGTCCCTGTGACTTCCACTCACTCCTCTGCCATTTTATTCTCCTCAAAAACCATCTTAACATTTCATCTCAAGCCAACCTTTTTATAAGGAGAAGAAAGGGTAGGTAAGGGGTTTGGAAAAAAAAAGTTAATCAGATAAGAGTTGTAGTCCCGGGGTGGTTTTCCTAGTACTTCTTTATCTGTTGATCAACAACTCAGATACTGTCTCCATCACTTGAAGACCCACTGGAGCACTAAGTTTGGAGTCATGTAGGTAATGCATTCTAGTTCTTGGGACAAGGGCTTTCTACAGGCATTAATCACTTAAGCCTATCAACTAAAGCTAAAATCTTTATCTCTTGAGTTCCCCTATCAGTTGAAGTTAGATGGAACACCCCTCACGCCATGTTTCCGGATACTAGAGAATTTAGCCTTCTCCCCAGTTCAGCTTACCAATAAAAAATAGAAGAAAAATTAAAAGATTCAAGAAATTACTCTGCAGAGTTTCCGAGAAATGATGTCCTCTCCCTGAGTAAGGTGCTTAGTTGAGTCCATGATCCTCCAGCTTGTGGGGGTGGGTGTTGGGGAATGTCAAGGCCAGAAAAGAGGGATGGTGGGGTTGATTCTAAATGTTTGTTCTCAATTATAACCTTCTATTTCTATTTTATTCAGGAAGTCTAAGAAGGGTTTTGATAGAGTCATAAAAAATACAAAAAAAAAAAAAAAAAGAGAGAACTATCTAGAGAACCCCAATAGGCTCTTCTGTAAGAAGAGACTATGGTGGGACTTAGTCCCAGGCCATCTTTTCTTCTCAATCTATGTATTCTCCCACAGCCTTTATATCTGTGTCCATATCTACAATTACCTTTTACAAATCAATGACTCTTGAGTCTATATCACAATCCAGACCGCTCCCCTAAGTATCTTTTCACATATCCAACTATTTTACTGAACATCTGAGTTGGATGACCCACAGACCCCAAAAGGAACATCTCCATGTTGTTCTGTTCCTGTTCCTTGTTTTGTGTTCTAGTGAATGGAAATATCCAATTATCCACTAACTTGCACAAATAAGAAAACTAGGCATTTCTTTGGTTTCTTATCTTCATTAACTGTCCTCTACCCCTCCCACCCTGAATCAAATCAATAGACAAACCTACCAATTCTATCTTTTAAATATCTCTGGAATCCACATGCTTCTCTCATCAGGAACTCAACTGAACTGAGCTGTCATCTGCTGGAGCAGCTGATTAAAAATTAGCCAAAATGAAACAACAGTCAAAGCTTTAATCACTTGCTGCAACATGAGAAGGAAGTCTAAAACCAGAGAAAGTGTCAACTCCCTCCACTTCATTTTCCACCATGGAATTGTTGTAGGAGAAACTTCATTCTTCTTGCTGATGCAGTAAAGAATGACAGATCAGCAAGCTCATTAGTGTGCAAGCAAAGTTTCTTAGTGCTAAGTTCTCATGGAATAGAACAGGCCTAGGTAAGGTGGGGTGAAAGGCAAGAGCTCGAGGGGCAAAAGCAAGGGTGGCAAGAGTCAACAGTGGCAAAAAGCATCATGTCATTTGTTGTGAGGACTTACATAATTGGAGGGATGAGAGTGAGGGAGTTACATATTGATTGGTGGGTAAAAGTGGTGCCAGCTTCCCCCAGGTGGACATGACTACCCAAACATAGGTATGTGTAGTGGTTCTTTCCCAGATAGTAGAAACAGTACATAGAATTTCAAGGACTTCCCCCCTGCTTTCTAGGTGTAAGGATGTTCAGGACACACGGCAATCTTAATAAGGTTGTTACAGAAGCCCAGTCTCAAAGGTTCTTCCCTCTTCCTGTACTATCTTTGCTTGTGTTGTTTGGAATGCCTGGCAATCTTGTTGAACCAGGCTCAGGACTGCTGGGCCAATGGATGAAATAAGTCTTCCTTTGCTTCTAGCCTCCTGTGTTAAGTTCTTTGTTAGATTATAATGGCTGGCACTCTGCCTTTATTTCCACTCTGGCTGTTCATTTCTGGCTGCTACCTAACAGAGTGGTGCAGGTAAGGTTGACTCACTGTTGAGGAATTCCTGAACAAAAAGCTCCTGCAGTGTTATGGACTGTATCACCAAAAGAAAGAAAGAAGGGGGAGGGCTACAAGTAGAAAAATACTGAGTACTGTGTCAGAGCGGGAAAAATGTCTTCCAGGTCCCCTGGGGAGACCTCCAAATGGACATGCGGGGATAGGAATGCAGACGTATGTAAGAGCATGGCTGGACAGGGGAGATTGAGTTCTTGACTGCAACTCCCTTTGGAAACTGCAGTGCACTCACTGTGCACCAAATCTGGTATGGAAAGCAGCTTTTTGCCATGAGGCTTCCCTGGTAAAAACCTTTGTAATTGCCTATTGTCAGGCCTGAAAGATTACATTTTGGGTGCTTTTTACTTCTTTTTCTTGCCTATTTGCTCTGGTATATACATATAAACAATTTTTTTAAAAAAATCCAGTTTATTGACATAGTTAATTTAACATTGTATAAATTTAAGGTATACAGTTTGCTGATTTGATAGATGTATATATTGTAAAATGATTACCATAGTAAGTTTATTTCATCCATCATCTCACATCATTACATATTTTATAGTAAAAACATTTTTAAGACATTTTTAGCAACTTTCAAATACACAATATAGTATTGCTAACTATGGTCAATATACTGTACATTTCCATCTCCAGAACTTATTTATTAATTTTATAGCTGGAAATTTTATCCATTGATTACTTTATCCATTTTCCTACCTCCAACCCCTACCACTGTCACCTGAAATCACCAATCTGTACTCTGTTTATATGAGTTTATATTTTTAAAATTCCATTGGACACAGCAGAGACTAGAAATGTATTTGCAACTGGGCTTGCTCTTTTGCACTTCTGCCATCATTGTGAGAAAAAACATGCGCCAAAAGCCCACTGAACCAATGTGCAGCTTAGAATCAGACCCAGCTGACCCAGCTAAATATAGTGGATAGAAAGTGGTTCATATCTGTTAAATGAATAAATGAGTGAGTGAGAAAAATAAAATTAGAGAAACTAGAAAAGTCACGAGAAGATTCTGGACCTGTATTTGTTCTTTCTCTATCCCTGCCCATGAATGAGTAATTACTAGGAAGGGGTGGGGATAGAAATCAATATGATGAATTATGAAAGTTTATTTTCTTCTAAGGCCATAGGTTAGCATGGCCTTAACATAGCCAACATTCTTGAGCTCAATATGAAAAGACTTGTCTTTATCTGCAAAACAAATGAAAGTTCAAATTTGTTCCTGAATGACATATTGATTTAACAATTGCCATGTACAGTCCCATATTATGAGAGCAGGAAATGATCTGCCTGCTAGAAGTTACATAATTTAGGCACAATTTAGGCAGGGTGGAGAAATGAATGGTGGAGGTGGAATGAAGGCTTTCTCAGCACAAAAGGCTTAAACTCGCTTGTTAAAAGGATTAAAAGTTCATATTTGCTCCTGAATCAGGTACCAATGGGCTAACCACCAAGGAAAACAGACAACTTAGAAAGCGGGAAATATCCCATTCACTTTATGCCAAAGGGCCACAACCTGAGATCCTTGGTCCCTGGAGTCATGGCTACAACCGCCGTGCATAAGACAGATGTCAGGTGCCATTATTCCTACTTCCCTTTCCACACCTTCTCTCAAGCCTACTTGGCAGCATTGGGGTAACCAGACACCTCCACCTGGTGGAAGAATTGATCATTTGAAAAAAGTTCTTCTGGATCTTGGGAGCATTCTTAATGAAGGGGGATTATACGGCAAGAGAACCATGGCAGCAATGGTGTAGTCAAATTGAAAGGGTCACAGGGCATCAATGGGTAAAGTGGCCTTTTTAATGCCTCCAGGGCCACTCAAACCCTCAGCTTATTTTGTGTTCTCTAAGCAGAGCTGAGTTGAAGGTTTGCCAGGTCCTAGCTGTGATCCCAGCCCAACCTATGTGAGGAGGGAAACTTTTGACTAGTGACTTCATTCAGTTCTTTGAATCAGTTGCCTAGATCCTTTGATTTTAACTGAAAAATCACCAAATGTAAAGAAAATTTGTAGGCTCATCTAAATGACTACCATTATTGCACCTATTTCTTCATTTATTTCATTTTTTTAAACCAAATACCAGGCAGTGTGTTAACACTGGGCAGTTAACAATTAATAAGCTGTAGTGTCCAGAAACCGAAATTCAGTTTAAATAGAAAATAAGCAGACTAGGGTACGAAAATTGTTCAAGGAAAAGCAGATTCTCTGTGATTTATTTGTGGCAGATAATTGGGCAAGTTACTAATCTCTCCATGCCTCAGTGGATCTATCTAGAAAATGAGCATAATAATAATTACTTATCTTATAGGGGGAAAAATGGACTCATTTGAAATATGATGTTAGAGGAGAGCTCTACAGATACCCTGGACCACCAATCAGAAAGATGAGCAAGCGGGTACTAGCACAAATTAAGCCTGAAACATCATTGGAGGTAAAAATGACAAAACTGAAGTTGTTCTAATTTGGGGATATCAGGAGAACAAAGGATTCTCTGGAAGGGACAATACCGCTGGGAAAAATACGAAGACGACCGAATATTAGTTGGGTTGACACCATAAAAGAAGCCATAGGCCCGAGTCTACATGAGCTGAGCAGGGCTGTTGATAACACAACGTTGTGAACATTTCTTGTTCATATAGCCACCAGGAGTGGAAGCTGAATCAACAGCACATAACACACACATATCTCATAAGTAATCAAATGAGTTAATGTTTGTAAAACAGTTAAATTAATTAATACTTATAAATCATTTAAAATGATGCCTGACAGAACCTAAGCAATCAACAAATATTAGCTATTGTTATTCTCTTTCTGAACCATCCACACCAGCGCTTTTTTTTAATTAATTAATTTATTTTTCCAAATACATTTGTTACACCAGCTTCTTAAAGCCCCAGTGCTTTAGTGGATTTCACTGTTGGGTTTATTATACATATCATAAGTCATTATACCTCAAATTTGCATCACTAATGAGATTAAAGAGCATTAACATTTTAGTTGCTTTTGATCCAAAACTTGGCAGTGACCAAGCCTCCTTTGTGACTCACTTTCATCTTTTCTTTATTTTCTAGTGATATTATTTATGTAATATTGTTCTTTAAACACAGTTTTTCTTACTCAAATATATGAGGTATTTCTCTAAACATTCATAAATTCATAATGGAAGTATTTTTTGCTAAAATGCATGAAAATAAACTAATCAACATTAATTGTTAAAATAAAAACATCTATACTTGGAATCACCTAAAATCATCTCAACGTACTACAGCCTTTTGGAGTTTGTAGGTTCTTTACGAGTTTTATCTGATTTAAATAATTTTCTGATGTATGAACACTTAATCTAAGAACCCTGACAAATTGTTTCTTAGTTTCTCTACTTAGGAAGTGGAGGTGGGAGAAGAGATTTGATGAGGGTAAGGGACAAATAGTTCTTTGTTCTCTGAGAAGACTTATATTTTGAAGAACTCCTTCTGTTAGAAGTTTTTGATACTTCCTTAGCCAAAAACCTACTTGGAATTTCTCACCTTCAGTTCCAGACTCTGGGATAGTATTCATTGGCTTAATTTTAGTTTGTCATGGCTTGTACACTGGGCACATAGTTCAGAAGTTACACCCTTTATAACCATTATTTCCTTTACTTGCAAATACACCCAAGTTTTCTCTGTGCTCAAAAGTCCTAGTTTATTGTATAACATTGTTTCAAATTTCACACCATCCTAAGGGTTAATTTTGAGGCACACCCAAGCCTGACAAAGCATTTGTCAAAGTACTAAAGGTACACTGTAATAGCTAGACTTCAATAGGAAGTTCACTGCCCTTATTGTTGAGGCAATATAGTTTTAGAGGGGGTTAATTCTAGACAGGCCACATTTCCTTCATGATTTATTAATGCAGTCCATTAAAGCCTTAAGATTTGTTGTTGCTGCCTTTAAACCAGAAGCTCCCAACCTATGGACTGGTACAAATCTAAGATGATGCTCTCATTGGTCTAGCGCAAAATGAGGAAAAAAAAGACAATGTAAGATACACTTATGAGTGTAAGGTGGCCAACTGTACCCTTTTGGGCCATAGTGACCTTTATTATGATATTATTCCATTCCTACTTGAATGGTAAAAGAGATGCTTGCAACCATTTGTCAGTCCTCCAAACCTAAGGGCAACAACAAAAAATTATAGTTTGTGAAGTTGAGAAGTATGACGAGTAAATCTCAGTTATTTAAGAAACCCTTAGCAGTATGTGTGACATCAACAGAGAATGACAATGGACCTCAAGTTTTCTTTCTATGTTATGGCAGAGAGTATATGCTATATACTACTGATATCCATCATCTCTGACACCCACACTCTCCCCTCTCTATACATTTCCTTATATGGATCTGAATGTCTTGACACTCCCAATTTGTTGATTCATTAATCCTTTTAGTGTTCACTGAATATGTTCTTTATGCCAGGCATTGTTCTGGGTGCTGCAGACACAGAAGAATGGTCTTGTCTCTGAAAGAGTACCCAATCTAGTAGGAAAAAGAAAGACAACACTAGATTATTATAAAGCGATTTTCAAACTAGGGCCTGTGATTCCAGCATCCACTTTGGTGTTTCT
The DNA here is from genome assembly GCF_021234165.1 of Pteronotus mesoamericanus. Classification (NCBI taxonomy): domain Eukaryota; kingdom Metazoa; phylum Chordata; class Mammalia; order Chiroptera; family Mormoopidae; genus Pteronotus; species Pteronotus mesoamericanus. The sequence goes on along the minus strand of NW_026555245.1, from coordinate 22,114,692 downwards.
GCTAGAGACAAGCAACCCCACTTGTCTCAGGCTAAGAGAATAGACCAGAGGTGAATTAATTATTAAAATTCGGAGGCTTTAAGGAAAGGCTTACAATGTTTTGCAATATTTCAAATGATTAAGTTGCTCCCAAACCCCCAAAACAAAGGGAATCCCAGGGCACTGGTTTCTGTACTCCTGGCCAATGGCAGAGTGCTCTAATCTCTCAACTCTGTTTTAAATTTAAATTTAATTTAGATTTAAAGCAAGGTCTTATATAGGTGAGCTTTAAGAACAAATAAGGTACCAAGCTAGGAACCTTATAAAATACTGAGTATCCAGTTGGACCACTTACATATTGCCACAATAATGCTGTATAGCAAACAACCCCAAGCTCAGTGGCTCAAACAATTATTTATTTCAAGTCTATGGGTTGGAAGGGTGGTTCTGCTGGTCGTGGCAGTGCTTCTGTCATAGCTGGGAATCCCCTACTGAGTGGTTGGCTGGCCTTTGGCTTATCTTGGGTGACTTTGGCTGGGAAGAATGGCCCTTCTCTATGTGTCTCATCTTCCACTAGGCTAGCTCCAGTAAGAGAACTAGCTCCAATAAAGCTTTGAGGCCTAGGCTTGGAAGCACTACAGACACTTCTGATGTTTAGACAAGTCATGGGCCAGCCCAGAGCCAAGGGGTAGAGAAACAAATTCTACTTTTTTTTTTTAAGATTTTATTTATTTATTTTTACAGAGGGGAAGTGGGGGGAAAAGAAAAGGAGGGAAACATCAATATGTGATTGCCTCTCACACACCCCTTACTGGGGACATAGTCTAAAACCCAGGCATGTGCCCTGACTGGGAATCGAATCAGTGACTCTTTGGTTTGCAGGCCAACACTCAATCCACTGAGCCACACCAGCCAGGGCTAAATTCTACTTCTTTATGAGAGTGACTGCAAAGTCACATTACAAAGAGTGTAAGTACAGGGAAAGAAAATAGAGTCTATTTTGTAATCTTTTTATCACACCAGCTTCCCAGGTATTACAAAACAGTGCCCTTTTCCTGGCTATTACTATACTCATTACTATAATAAAAAGAGTCACTAAAATCACACTAACAACAGTGATAAAGTTACACTGAGTCACACTTACCAAAAAACATACAATCAGTGACTCCTGGGAGGAGAACAAAGCATTGTTACTAGTTGGCTGAGGACACACAAAAATATCCTTGAGGGCACCTTGAAAAAATTAGGGGCACTCAAATAGGAAAACAGTAACCATGATGGTCAATCCACTAACTTTAACCAGAAGACACTGGCCAAATATTTTTAAAATTTTATTTAGCTTCTTTTTTTAGCCTGTTATTTCCCCATTTCTTCTTCCCTTCTCTTTTTACCCTGCCCCCAACTCCCCATACACCCTTTAAGGAATCTAGTGTATGATTTTGTTCCTAAAAACTTAAAGTCTGAAAACAAACCAAAATGTTTACAGAAAACAGCACAACAACAGCAGGGACAAACCTCCCTTTAGAGACTAGAAGAAGATTCTTCGGGGACAGGAAGGAAACAAAGATAAAGGAGTGGAGCAGAGTTGTAGAGCTGGTGGCCTTGAGCTCCTGAGGAGGGCCACAGAAGCATGAGGATTGGGTGGTGTATTTGCTAATCCTGTAAACTCTGCAGCCAGATTTACGGGGTTTCAGTACCAGTTCTGCCATTTACCAACCTGTGTGAACCTTGTGCAAATCATGTAACTTCTATGTCTTTTGACTTCCTTGTCTGTAAAATAAAGGTAAAGAGAGGACCACCTTGAAGGGTGGTTTTTTAAATTAAATAGTGTTCCCAGGTGCTTAAATAACTCCTGGCACATATTAAGTACTCCGTAAAGATAAACTGAAGCTGTGTTTCTGGTCCAGAATCCAGCTGGACTTCTGGATGCCTCTGAAGTTATCTAGGATGCAGAGATTGAAAATCAGACTGGGCCCACTCCAGCCCCTCTTATTTGTACTCTGTGAGCCCCAGAAATATAGGTACAGCTCTGGAAAAAAGAGGTAGGAACTCCAAATTCTCTGAAATCATATTTCTGCCACTCTAGTGAAATAAAACCTTCAAATAAAAATTAGGCTGAATGAGAGGAAAATAAAATAAATTTTATTTCCTGCACTCCCACGTTTGTATACTGGAATTCAGGCGCACTCCACCTGTCTTACCCAGACTAGACTGTTGTAGGCGGGGCCCTTTCTCTTCCACATGCACAGTTGCTTGCACAGGAGAAGCACTCACTGCATATCAGGTGAATGAATTAATGTGATTATTTTTTATCATTAAGGTGAATTTCACATAACATTAAATTAGAAAATTTAGGAAATTTTTCAAAGTTGTGGCAAAATACATATGACATGGAATTTCCCATCTTAACTATTTTTAAGTGTACATGTCAGTGGTATTCAAGTACATTCAGATTGTTGTGGAACCACCACATCTATCATCCCAAAGAAAAGCTGCTACCCACTTAGTAGTTACTTCCCTAGCCCTTGTCAACCATCAATCTTTTTTCCCTATGGATTTATCTATTCTGAGCATTTCATATCAAAGAAATCATACAATATGTGGCCCTTTGTGTCTGACCGCTTTCACATAACATGTTTTCAAGGTTCTTCTGCATTGAAGCATGTATCAGTACTTCTTCTTTTTTTTTTTAATTAATTTATTTACTTTTTAAATACATTTGTCTCTGCCTTCCCCCCACCTCTTTCCCCTTGCCCCCTCCCACAGTACTTCTTTTTTATAGCTGACTAACATGCCATTGTATGTTAACACAACAATTTGTTTATCCATTCATGAGCTGATAGACATTTGGGCTGTCTCCACCTTTTGGCTTCTGTGAATAGTGATGCTATGAACAATGTATACATGTATTTGTTTGAGTGTCTGCTTTCAATTCTTTAGGATTAGAATTGCTAGAAATCTACATTTAGCTTTTTGAGAAACTGTCAAAGTGTTTTCACAGCATGAAGGTGATTATTGATGGACTCTAAAACCTTATTAGATTAACAGTACTTAACACCTTGAAAAGTCAGTTCACCATCTGCACTGATTTTCCTCTAGCCCAAGGGTTCCCAGAATTCTTCTATTCTCTTTCAGTGTCAGAGCCTGAGCTAGAGAGCCGCAATTTTTCTGGAAGAAGCCTTGAAACATTTTGTTTCTGCCTACTCTGTGCCTACTCTCTCTGCCCCTGCCCATCTAGAACAGATTCTTGGCCTTGGTCTCCTAGGGTACATATCACTGCAAAACTCAATCTGCCAAAAAATGTGTTTATTGGTAAACTCACACATACACAAAAAACAATTGTACCATTTAATGCATTCCTATAAGTCAGACATCTATGAAAGGAGATAGAACCTTGCCAGCCATCCCAAGAGCTCTCCATCAGGACCTCTCATACACAAGCCCCAGACCCCACTAAGAATAACCATCATTCTAACCTTTACAGCAATCACTTCCTCGCTTTTATTTATAGCTTTATCACCCAAACATGCATCTTTACCCTTTATATTTTCATAATTGGAAGCTGGATCTAAAGGATAATCAAAATCAAGTTTGATTTTTTTTAGAGTGAAGACTGTTTCACCGATGGCACTGTGCACCAAGAGGCACATGACTGCTTTAGTTGTTAGCAGCCATTGCTTATATCCTTAATTTGTTACATATGCAAAATACTGTCCTCCTATTCTGTCATTCCTTTTTCATTTATTTTTTGGCACATTATATCAAGAGAACATTTTCCTTACCTGCTCTTTAGTCATCCAGTAGTAGAGCCCATATTATAAAATCAGGATAAATGCTCAAGTCTTGCTCTTGACCAGTTTTCAGAGTAATCAGTTGGTTCTCTAGCATCTTTCAAAGGTGCACAAGTAAGAAGTTTTGCATGATCATGAATGAATGCAAACAAATTCATTCATGATCATGCAAATTTGTTAAAACATATTAAACAAATTCAATATGTTTTACTCCACTGAAGTTATTTCTTTACTGATGATCAGTTTGTCAGACTTAGTTCTAAGAGGATGATCAAATGAAGCTTGAGTTGTTAGTACCAAGTTATGTCAGGACCCATGATTCACCTTGTTAAGTCTGGTATGAGAGGTTTTATGTTTTTGGTCATAGGGAAATACATTTTTTAAACTATATTTTATTGATTATGCTACTACAGCTGCCCAATTTTCCCCCCTTGTCTCTCTCCACCCAGTACCACCATTCCCTCCAGTAATCCTCTCCCTTAGTTGATGTCTACGGGTTGTGTATATAAGTTGTTTGGCTTCTCCATTTCCTGTACTATTCCTAACACCCCCTGTCTATTTTGTACCTATCATTTATGCTTCTTAATCCCTGAACCTTTTCCCCATTCTCCCTCCCAGCCGATAAACCTCTAAATGATCCCCATGCCTGTGATTCTATTCCTGTTATGTTGTTCACTTAGTTTGTTTTTGCTTTTGTTTTTCAGATTCAATTGTTGATAGTTGTGAGTTTGTTGTCCTTTAATGTTCATAGCTTTGATCTTCTTCTTTTTCTTAAATAAGTCCCTTTAACATTTCATGTAATAATGGCTGGTGATAATGAATTCCTTTAGCTTTACATTGTCCGGGAAGCACTTTATCTGCCCTTCCATTCTAAATGATAGCTTTGCTGGATAGAGTAATCTTGGATGTAGGTCCTTGCTTTTAATGACTGTGAAAACATCTTGCCAGCCCTTTCTTGCCTGCAAGGTTTCTTTTGAGAAATCAACTGTTAGTCTTATGAGAACTCCTTTGTAGGTAACTGTCTCCTTTTCTCTTGCTGCTTTTAAGGTTCTCAACTTATCTTTAATCTTGGGTAATGTAACTATGATGTGCCTTGGTGTGTGCTTCCTTGGGTCTAACTTCTTTGGGACTGTCTGAACTTCTGGGATCTCCTGGAAGTCTATTTCCTTGGCCAGATGGGGGAAGTTTTCTTTCATTATTTTTTTCAAATAAGCTTTCAATATCTTGCTCTTCCTCTTCTCCTTCTGGCATCCCTATGATTTGGATGTTGGCATGTTTGGAGATGTCTCCAGAGTTTTCTTATTCTCTCCTCATTTTTTTGAATTATAGTTTCTTAATTCTGTGTACTGGTTGACTGTTTATTTCTTCCTCATGTTCCAAATCATTGATTTGAACCCCAGCTTCCTTCCTTTCACTCTTAGTTCCCTGTGGATTTTTCTTTATTTCACGTAGTATAGCCTTCATTTCTTCCCTTATGCATGTGCCATATTCATCAAGTTCTCTGAGCATCCTTATTACTAGTGTTTTGAACTCTGCATCTGATAGGTTGGCTATATCCAATTCATTTACCTCTTTTTCTGGGGTTTTGATCTGTTCTTTCATTTGAGGCATATTTCTTTGTCTCCTCAATTTGGCAGCCTTCCTGTGTTTGATTCTGTGTATTAGGTAGAGCTGCTTTGACTCCCAGTCTTGGTGTACCTGCTATGTTGTAAGGGCAGAGCCTTAGGTATTTGTCAAGGTGGGACAACCCACTTTGCCACTTTGTAGTGCTGTATCTGGGGGAGGCATCGGAGTGGGCCATGTCACTTGCTCTGCTCTTGCTCCATTTCCAGTCACTTCCTCTACTTTCAGTGTGTGACTGACACCCTTCTTGCTGCTGCCCTGGTACTGAATCCCAAAGTGGGTGGGTTGCATAGGTTTTAGGGCCATGCTGGTCCTTTAAATGGGCTCTCCTAGGAGACAAGAAATTGCTTCTGGAGCCCAGACCCCCACTGATTTTTACAGCCAGAAATTATGAGGTTTTATTTCTTCTACGCTGGAACCCTGAGCTGCACAGTCAGGCCTGGGGCTGGGATTGCTCACTCCTCTGGTGTCCCTCCAGGTTTTTATCTGCCACAATGAATGTGGGGCCACCATTCTGCTGGCTTCCACCACTGCTGCCTTGTTCCAGCCATGTCCCGGCTCCCCAGCTCCACCCTTTACACTCTCTGGTTCAACATTTCTTCTTTAAATCCTTGGTTGTTGGACTTCCATACAGTTCAATTTTTTGGCAGTTCTTGCTGCTTTTTGTTTTGAGGTTAGTTGTGATCATTCTTATGGTTGTGTGAGGAGGTGAAGGCAAAGTATGTCTACCTATGCCTTCATCTTGGCTGGAGGTCTCTAGTTAAAACTTTTTTAAAAACCCAAGTTCTTTATTCACTGACTGGTGTGGCCCAATGGGTTGGGTGTTGCCCTGTAGACCAAAAGCTTACCAGTTTGATTCCTGATCAGAGCACATTCCTGGGTTGCAGGCCAGGTCCCCCGTCAATGGAATGCAAGAGGCAACTGATTGATGTTTCTGTCACAAAGCAATGTTTCTCTCTTTCTTTCTCCCTCCCTTCCCCTCTCTCTAAAAATAAATAAATAAAATCTTTTTTAAAAAATCCAAGTTGTTTTTTCAATATGTGTTACTAACTTACTGACATTTTCTTCTCAGAGTGTTTTGTTTAAAGCTTTGTTTAGTGTAGACACATATTGCTTCCTTTGGTAAAATTTTTAAATTGTTCTTACTGGGGCCCTATATGTTGTCATGAAACTCAAAGGTTTGTTATGTTAATTTTATTGAATAGGATTCCAAGATGTAACTGGTATGAATTTGGCTTCTGCATTCACATGTAATGAAGCCTCTTGTGAGTGACCATGGCCTCGGAGGGAAAGCTGGTTTCCTTTCGTGCCCCTGGGTTTAATAGATACTGATTTTCTGTTCTCATACTGGAACAGGGCTTTCCAAGTTCTGAAAACACCCCATTTCTGCTCCTCACTGTCCATTCTTTCCTTTCTTGAAAACCCATGTTTGTTTGTACTGGGGGAAAGAGGCCTGTTTTACCATCTTATCCATGTCTTTGGAACAGGGATGGTGGTATTTCCCACACCTGTTCAGTTTCTCCAAAAAGAAGAATGCTGTCGATATTTTTCATGTATTATTTCACTTACCACTCTCACAGCCTATAACATAAATGGCATTTTCTCCATTTTAGACAAGGTAGTAGCTTCAGAGAGTTAGTTACTCAGCCTAAGTCACACTTAGTCAGCAGCAGACCTAGAATTTCAACTCAAGACTGTGTTACTTTCTGCTACTTTTTCTGCTTCACTGTGTTAGTTTTAATTTACATTAGGTCCTTTTGTCTTTTAAAAACTCAGTTTGGACACTATTTTAAAGAGAACTAATGTGCAACATGACTGAATTTCATTTAAAAATATCTGAAATATTGTTGTATGGCACATAGTTCTTTTAGAAACTCTTCTCATTTTCATGCATATAAAAACCACGGGCTGCATTCTGAAATGCAACTGTGACACCTTTGAGCCTCCCCTCCCAGAACTGCCTCTTGCTCACTGGCATTAGACTTCAGATTGACAGCACTTCTCTGATGGCGGACACTGTCCTAGACAAAAAGCTCCCTTTTTTACTAAATACAGGAATAGCGCTAACCCTCCACACCCCTCCCTTACCCCTCCCAATATGGCTCGCAACACACACTACTCTCACTCTTTAGCTATTTGCAAATTTGTTTAACAGCCTACCTGTCTCTTCCACGGAAAGTAATTTCCTCATTGTCTTTTGGAATGCATCTGAAGCAGCCTCTTTTAACCAGTAAAAACATTTAGTTCTTCTACTTTGGGAAACTTTAATATTCCTGTGTATTTCATGTTGGATAAAATATGTTGAACACAAGCCAGTTATCTTTTTTTTCCATTCTTTATGCCAGTCTTTTAAGAAAGAATTTATTTGCATCTAATTCTACTTTGGCTGCTCCTGCTGCAATGAGCAATACTTTTGGATCAAGTTCCCAGTGGCAGCACCGGTGGGGGAAAGTCTGCATTTTTTTTAGGATGATCGGCGTCACTCCTGGTGCCATTGAATTCCAAACTTATTCTGGGAGAGTGGCTGTTATTTAAAGCACTTAAATCTTCTGAGTCTCACCAAGTCTTTTTGCTTTTTTCAAATGATCTTCAGAAGTGTTTTTGTAGAAAATTTAAAATGTCACACTTTAACTCTGTGCATTTTTACTAGTGACGTTAAAACACAATGCAACTATCAGGTCCAAAGCACACTAAAATTTCTCTTCCATCAGTTCTGAAAACCCTAACCTCTACAAGAGAGAGGTCTAGACACCCAGAAAGTCCTGTAGGCCCATTAAAAAATTACTTATCCATGAACACGGTATATGCTTCCATTTATTTGTGTCTTCCTTAATTTCTTTTTTTCAGTATTGTATAGTTTTCTGCGTACAGGTCTTTTACCTTCTTGGTTAAGTTTATTCCTTGGTACTTTATTTTTCTTCTTGCTATAGCAAAGGGGATTTTTTTTCTAATTTCTGATTCTGATATTTCATTGTTGGTGTACAAAAATGCCTGCAATTTCTGAATATTGACTTTGTATCCCATTGTTCTGCCAGATTCATTTATTAGGTCGAGTAGTTTTTTGGTGGAGCCTATGGCGTTTTCCATGTACACTATCATGTCATCTGCAAATAATGATAATTTCCCTTCTTCCTTTCCAATTTGGATGCCTTTTATTTCTTTTTCTTGTCTGACCACTGTGGCTAGAACTTCCAATACTATGTTGAATAGAAGTGGTGAAAGTGGACATCCTTGTTTTGTTCCTGATCTCACTAGGAAAGCATTTAGTTTTTTCTTGTTAAGTATGATGTTGACTGTAGGTTTTTCATATTTGACCTCCATTATGTTGAGGTATGTCTCCTTTATTCCCGCTTTGCTGAATGTTTTTAACATAAATGGATGTTGTACCTTACCAAATGCCTTTTCTGTATCTATTGATATGATCATGTGGTTTTTGTCTTTACTTTTGTATTCCATTTATTGAGTTGTGGACACTGAACCATCCTTGCATCCCTGGGCTGAATCCCACTTGATCATGGTGGATGATCTTTTTAACGTATTGCTGGATGCTGTTTGCCAATATTTTGCTAAGGATTTTAGTATCTATATTCATCAGCAATATTGGCCTGTAGTTTTCTTTCTTTGTTGTGTCTTCATCTGGTTTTGGGATTAGGATGACACTGGCCTCATAAAAAGAGTTTGGGGGTCTTTCCTCTTCTTGGATTTTTTGGAATAGTCTGAGAAGGACAGGGGTTAGCTCTTCCTTAAATGTTCTGTAAAATTCTCCTGTGAAACCGTCGATCCAGGGTTTGTGTGCTTGGAATTTTTTGATTACTGCTTCAGTTTCACCAGCTATTATCAGTCTGTTCAGGCTTTCTTCTTATTCTCATTCACTGTTGGAAGGTTATATTTTTCTAGAAATTTATTCATTTCATCCAGGTTTTCAAATTTCTTGGCATACAATTGTTCAGATTAATTTCTTACAGCCCTTTGTATTTGTGGCATCAGTTGTAATTTCTCCTCTTTCATTTCTGATATTATTTATTTAGGTCCTCTCCCTCTTTTTCTTGATGAGTCTGCTTAAAGGCTTATTAATTTTGTTTATCTTTTCAAAGAACCAGCTCTGGGATTGGTTGATCCCTTGAATTTTTCTTTAATCTTTATGTTATTCAGTTCTTCTTTGATCTTGATTATTTCCTTTCTACTACTCACTCTGGGCTTTGTTTGTTGTTGTTTCTCCAGTTCTTCAAGCTGGAGGGTTAGGTCGTTTATTTGAAATGTTCCTATCTTTTTTAAGTAGGTCTGTATTGCTATGAACTTCCCTCTCAGGACTACCTTTGCTGTGTCCCATAGGTTTTAGACTGTTGTGTGTTCATTTTCATTTGTTTCCAGAAACTTTTTGATTTCTTCTTTGATCTCATTATTGACCCATTCATTGTTTAATAGCATGCTATTCAGTCTCCATGAGTTTGAATGTTTTTGAGTTTTTTCCTTGAGGTTTGTTTTTAGTTTCAAGCTTTTGTTGTCCAAGAAAGAGCCAGTAGCAAAGATACATGATATGGACTGTGAAGTCAAGGAGGGCTTCCTGAAGGAAATTACTTAAGAGCTGAAAATTGAAGGGTGCATACATATTACAGGGGGCAATAAAGAGAGGGATAGGAAGAACAAACAACCTGTGCAAAGGCCCTGCAACATGAAAGGTGGCTCATGGGGCTTGATGAATTCACATTGAGTTAGTAGCTCAACTAGAAAGGACTATTTTCAGTGTCTTTGCTTATTTCCCAACAATATTAGGCCTTTAAAATGTTTGTGGATCAAAAAGCACATTTACACAATGGAATACTACACAGAAAGAAAGAAAGAGCTACTATCCTTTGCAACAACATGGACAGAACTGGAGAACATTATGCTAAGTGAAATAAGCCAGGCAGTGAAAGACAAGTATCATATGATCTACCTATAAGTGGAACCTAATCAACAAAACAAACAAGCAAGCAAAATATAACCAGCAACACTGAAATAAACAAACTGACAGTAATCAGAGGGGACGAGCGAGGGGGTGATGGGGGAAGAGAAGGGGAAGGATCAAGGAACATGTATAAAGGACCCAAGGACAAATCCAAAGTGGGGAAGGATTGAGGGTGGGAGGTGGGAATGGGTGGAGCATGGGAAAGTAGTAGCGGGAAAATGGAGAGAACTGTACTTGAACAATAAAAATATTAATTAAAAATTAAATTTAAAAATTTTTTAAAATTACTTAGATTTTTTTTAAACTTCCATCAATTCTACTGAATTCAGAAAAATTACAGGCAATCTCCAACTTGCATTTCAGAAGTTGTAAGAGAATGAGAGCCATAGAATGATCTATAACTTGTTGTAGGATGAAAATAAAATAATCTCAGGACTTCTGGCCAAGATGGAGGCATAGGTAGATATACTTTGCCTCCTTGTGCAACCAAAAGAAAGACAACAACAAATTTAAAAACAAAAAATAACCACAACTACCAGAAAATCAAACTCTGTGGAGGTCTGACAACCAAGGAGTTAAAGAAGAAACATTCATCTGGTAGGAGGGGTGAATATAGGGAGCCAGGACAGAGAGGACATGCAGCAAGGTGGCAGCTGGAGGACCAGGTGGGTGAGGCGGCAGCTGGCAGACCAGCAGTCCCCCATTTGTGTGTAGATAAATTAGAGGAATAACTGCAGAGCGAGACAGACCACACAATCCAGGGTTCCAGTGTGGGAAAAGAAAGCCTCAGAACGACAGGAGGTAAAAACCTTTGGGGGTTTTCGTGGCAGGAGAAGATCCCAGCCTCACAGGAGCATTCATTGGAGAGACCCACAGGGCCCTAGAACATACACAAACCCACCCACGCAGAAATCAGCAAAAGAAGGGCCCAATTTGCTTGTGAGTAGCAGGGGAAGTGGTTGAAAGCTGGCTGGGAGCCAAGCAAGTGGCATTGTTTCCTCTCTGACCCTTCTCCCACACAGAGTCACAACACAGTGACCTGGTTTGCCCCGCCCTAGTGAATACCTAAGGCTCTGTCCCTCCCAACATAACAGGTGCACTGAGACAAAGAAATACGGCCCAAATGAAAGAACAGATCAACACTCCAAAAATAGAACTAAGTGATGAATAGATAACCAACCTATCAGATGCACAGTTCAAAAAACTGGTAATCTGGATGCTCACTGCATTGGTTGAGTATGGTCGCAAAATAGAGGAAAAAGTGAAGGCTATGCAAAGTGAAATAAAGAAAAATATACAGGGAACCAACAGTTATGTGAAGGAAACTAGGACTCAAATCAACAATTGGGAGCAGAAGGAAGAGATAAACATTCAACCAGAACACAATGAAGAAACAAGAATTCAAAAAAATGAGGAGAGGCTTAGGAACCTCTGGGACAACTTTAGATGTTCCAACATCTGAATCATAGGGGTGCCAGAAGGAGAAGAGGAAGAACAAGAAATTGAAAACTTATTTGAAAAAATAATGAAGGAGAATTTCCCCAATCTGCCGAAGGAAATAGACTTCCAGGAGATCCAGGAAGCTCAGAGAGTCCCAAAGAAATTGGACCCAAGGAAGCACACACCAAGTCACATCATAATTAACATTACCCAAGATTAAAGATAAGGAGAGAATCTTAAAATCAGCAAGAGAAAAGGAGACACCTACAAAGGAGTTCCCATAAGACTATCAGCTGACTTCTCCAAAGAAACCTTGCAGACAAGAAGGGGCTGGCAAGAAGTTTTCAAAGTCATGAAAGGCAAGGACCTACAAATGAGATTACTCTATCCAGCAAAGCTATCATTTAGATGGAAGGACAGATAAACTGCTTGCCAGATAAGATTAAGTTAAAGGAGTTCATCATCACCAAGCCCTTATTATATGAAATGTTAAAGGGACTTATCTGAGAAAAAGAAGATCAAAAACTATGAACAGTAAAATGACAGCAAACTCACAACTATCAACAACTGAACCTAAAAACCAAAAACAAAAACAAAAGAAAACTAAGTAAACAACTAGAACAGGAACAGAATCATAGAAATAAAGATCAGAGGAGAGGGAGAGGGGAGAGAATGGAGGGAAAGGTACAGGGAATAAGAATCATAAATAGTAGGTACAATATAGGCAGGGGGAGGTTAAGAATAGGATAGGAAATGGAGAAGCCAAAGAGCTTATATGTACGACTCATGGACATGAACTAAGGAGGGGGGAAGAGTGCTGAGGGGAGGGGCGGGGAAAATAAACAAATAAACAAATAAACAAGTAAAGGAATGAAGTAGCATAAACAGCACAGAAAAAAGAAAGAAAATGAAATAATCTTGTTTGTACAAATTTGTACAAATGTTTCCTGTAGGAACTGTGATAGAGAGGAAAGAGGTAATTTCCCAGATTACCCTGTAAAGACAATTAAACCGAAACCTATCAGCACTGCTTGTATGGAAATTGTGCCCACTAACCCTTGCTACTTCTAAGCACCAGAGACCTCCTCCTGCCCCAAATTAACTACACTTCCAAACAAACTTTGGCACAGGTGACCTGGCAGCCGGGATTCTAACTCTAATATCAGGGGTGTAGTGCCATCCCCACGGAGTTGTGTGTATGAAAGGCGTGGACATGTGGGAAAAGCTCCAGATGCACAACGGGTAAAAGTATGAAGTCTGGGCACCTGCTGCACTGCCCAGGGGCGTGGGGGTGCTCCACAGAGAGCACAGTGCTCCCTGAACCTGAGGGAAACTGGCAAGGGCCAGCTGCAATGGGAGCAGGGCTCCGAATCCCGCAGAGCCCATCCTGGGGTTGTCATGGATGAGGGGAATAAACACAAATCGTCGCAAACACTTCTCTGTTTGCCGGGAGAGCAGACAGGGGCACTTCTCTCTTAGTGGAGAAGGCCCTGCTGCCCTTTGTTACAAGGCTTTTATTGAAAATCTTATCAGTGGGGCTAGGTAACAGGAAAGCATACACAATCTCATTACATTAGTAAGTTAAGTTTCACAGAGAATATATGCTTTTAAGAAAACAAGTTACAGGAATACACTGATTTACATGGGTCCGAGAGGAGACCAGTATAAACAAAAGAGAATGAAGAAAGGGGCAAGCGCCTGAATGATAAAGGGTAGGAGGTATAAATAATGTAAATGTTTCAAGCAGCATGAGCTGGCCAGAGATCTGAGGGAAGAACAAAACACACTTTAAAGAATTTACTTTTAGGCCTGATTTCCCCGGCCACCACCAGCCCTGATTTAGAGCTGATTCCTGCACTGCTTAAAGCCTGAGCCTGGTCTGGGGAGGGAACCACCAAGAGATAAAGAGACTGCTTTTCAGCTGCAGTGGGGACTCCGGCCAAGTCCAAGCCCAAGCCAAGAGGTGCAGGGGCCTTTTTGCTCTTTCTCTGTGTCCCCCAGTTTCTTGTCTGCTGCCTATAATTGATCAATGCCTGGTTTAGGTTCCCCCTCCCCTGAGGGGTCTTACCCATCATTGACAAGGACCATCACAAGGCAAAGCAGAGAGGCAGGAGCTATGCCCCTGCCAGGGGGGACAGGCCAAGTCTTCTCAAAAGCCTATTTCTCCGAGGCCTCCTGATTATTTCCGGCCTTGGGGCCCTCCAGCCTGTCAGCAGGGTTACAGCTCCTGAAACCAGGCAGGGCAGTTCCCCACAGGCACCAACTCCTGTTTTCTGGGTTTCTGTTTTCTTTGTGGAGTGACCTCAGCTAATGTAGCACTCCTGCCTCTAGCCCCACCTCTTACTGTTCTCCATAGAGGTGACTGAGGATGACATCCATTCATCCATGTTACTGCATCAGCATTGGGGAAACCTGCCTTTTTATCTTCCCTCTTCGCCTGGGGTCAGCACGGGGCAGCCAGTCTGGATTGGAGTATCTGCTCTACAGACTGAGACTTTCCCTTGGGTGGGTGTCTCCAGGCTTAGACCGGTGAAGCATTGAGGGTAGAAATGGAGAGCAAGCCCTTCGGTTAGAGATCAAAAACCACAGTCTCAAATGAACTTTATTTGTAATAAAACTGATATTTAATCTAAAAAAACCAAACAAACAAACAAAAAAAATTCCTTGACGCAGTGCAGTGCTGGCAGGAGTGAGTCTAGCAGATCAGAAAGCGAGGCCAAAGCACAAGTGGCGCCAGCTCCAACAGTTTCCTCCAGCAGAAAGGAGTCTCAATCAAAGCCCTAAATGAGGGATTTTTCTCTCAAAATAGTAAGATTTGCATAAAAAATATAAGCTTGCCTAAGATCAGTATCTTTCCCACCCTCATCATCCCTTAAACGCTTAGAGTTCTGGAAATTTCCCTGAAATGTGAACAAAGAAAGCTGAGAGGCAGTACCTGGAACTTCAAAAAATGGAAATTCTCTGGCCCCACCCCAGATACACTGTGTTAACACACCTTCCCAATGATCTAGACATATGCAGGGGTGTCCCACCTGCAGCCCAGGGGCCACATGCAGCCCAGGATGGCTGTGAATGCTGCCCAAAACAAAATCATAAATTCACTTAAAACATTATGAGATTTTGTGTGTGTGTGTGATTACATGTTGCAGTGTATTTAATGTGTGGCACAAGACAACTCTTTTTCCACTGTGGTCCAGAGATGCCAAAAGGTTGGACACTGTTGCAAGTCCTGAAAAACACTGCCCTAGGAAACATCTCTGAACCTGCCCAACGTCTAAGCCAAGATGTCTGTTCTGAAGCCCTGGGAGCCTCTGAAAGTGTTAACATCTCAGCTTCCAAACTACTTGTTCCAAATGACTTCTTGCACCCAACAGTGACAGCTATATTCTTTATTTGCATAAAAGGCACCAATTTTGTCACTGGAAGAAATGGCCTCTATATGCATCTAGAGTATTCATGGAGTTTCCAGACTGGCCCCATTACCTCCATCACACGCATGCAAGGCAAGGATGGTTCCTCATGTCGTGTGGCCTGTCCCAGGGCAGTGGGCAGGCAGAGGGGATGGCTGAGTCACAAGTCATGTGTACGCATCTACCTCAAGCCTCTCATCTTCAAATCTGGGTCAAGGGCACATTCTGCACCACATTGTGAAGGTACTGGATGCCACTGAACTGTAGAATTTAAAAAGGTTAGAGTGGTACATGTAGTGTATATTTTACCACACACACAAAAGAAGGAGTGCCGTGAATAAAAACTAAAAAAAACAAAAACAGAAAAAAAGGAGTGGAGCCCTGGCTGGTGTGGCTTAGTGGATTAAGCACCAACCTACAAACTGAAAGGTTGCTGGTTCAATTCCTGGTCAGGGCACATGCCGGGGTTGTTGGCCAGGTCCCCAGTTGGGGGTGTATGAGAAACAACCGATCCATCTCGGGTACATTGATGTTTCTCCCTCTCTCGTACATTGGTGTTTCTCCCTCTTCCTTTCTCTCTCTCTTCCCCTCTCTCTAAAAGTAAATAAATAAAAATCTTAAGAAAAGAAAGAAGGGAGGGGAGCATCCTACACAAAGTCTGTCCAGAGGTGCTGTTTCAAGGCCCAGTATTTTGTACGTGGCTTGAACAGAATTCACAGAAGGCATTGAAAATACTGGTCTCTGTGTCAGTGTCCCTCTGTGAGGTCAAGGATCATCCCTTTATTGATTCAATGCCTATTTCTTTGTTGAGCTCATATTACAGGTAGGACCCTGGCTCAGCACTGGCAATTCACTATGTCGAGATCTGGTCCCTGCTCTCAAGGAACTTGCTCTAATGAGGCAGACAAAAAATACCTCAGGTCAATAGGATAATTACTAACTGTAATTACTCTATACTCTAAGAGTTTAGGGAAAAAAAAACCCCTGAGTGCTAAGAAAGGAAATGATACAGCTCATTTCATGGAAATGTGTAGAAGACCTTTTGGAGAAGATGCTGAAAGATGAACAACCAGGAGCCAGCACAGCAAGGATGGCAGGGAGTGCTCCAGGTGGAGGGTGTCACACAGGTAAGGACCCAAAGGTGGGAAAGTGGCACGCACAAGTGTCAGGTAAAAGGCACGAGTGGCCTAGTGAAGGACAAACAGTTCACTTGGACACTTCATCACTTGTTTGCCTCTGTTATATTTGGGGGGCAAGCAATGGATGAGCTGTTGTGGAAATAACTTTGCTGTTCAACCACTGATGGTGCAGCCTGACAGACATTAGAAAAATGCTGTTCACTTCCACACTTTGTTTTCACATCCTTGTCCTTCCTCAGAAGGGGCCACTCCATGCCCTGATGGCCACCTTCTGTTGCGAGCCTGGCTTTCAGAACAGGAACGGCAGTCTCCCAGTGAGCAGTGACCTTGGAAGCGGGATAGCCTGCGGTCACCGGTGCGCACTGGAACTGTTCGGCCTGGGTTCCAGCGGTGGCTCTCACTCACCAGATGTGTGACCTCAAGCATCTCTCCACGCATGCCCGTACTGCGTATAGTGCGATGTTAAGAGGTTGCAATAGTGTAGTTTAAACACTTGATACCTGACATCTGAGATGTACTCAATGGATAGCAATCATTTAATTATGTTAAAAAAGAGCCATGGGTCCCATCACTTCTCCACTGCTTAGTTAGGCTGAAATAAGTTGTTTTACAAACTTTTTTTAAGAGTGAGAATAAATGGACCACTTGCAGAGCATCCAGTAGAACACACAGACCTTTTGTCCAGATCGCTATCATAACTTGTGCAAGAGGTGAGTAAGCTGCCACTTGAGGAACCAAGTAGGCGGGCTAGAGCACGTGCTTAAAAACCATCAGGTAAGAACATCTGAAGCATTTGCTATTCCCAGGAAAAAGATTTGTGGCGGACAAGCTATTTGCCTACCTGAAACACATTCTTCTCCTTTTCTCTAATTAACAAACTCCTGATTTCTTTTGGGGCGGTAACATGCCGAGGTAAAAGACCTCCCCATGACCCTTCCAGCAAGGAGTGGCAATTTGAACCAATCCCGACCAGTTAAAAGCAAGCAGAAGTTACCAGGTGGAATCTCTTGGAAAGCATTGTAAAAGAAGCCAACTTGGATGGAATTTGTCTTTTGCCTCTTGTTTTTCCTCTTTTTTCCTATCTGGAATGGGTATGTGATGCCTGGGTATGCAGCAGCCATCTCAAGACTATGAGGATGAAGACTACATGCAAAGGAAGGCAGAACAGAGACTGAAGAAGCCTTACATGTTGGCTTATTACCTCTGGACTTATTGTTAGATGAGAAAAAATAAACTATTTGATTACACTTCTGCAGTCGGGTTTCAGTTACCCACAACCTAACACATTCTAACAAAAAGGACCGAAGTGGTATTCACTGCTAAGCAAGATATACACAGTGTTTTTAAAAAGGATTTTTTATTGATTATGGTATTGCAGTTGTCCCAATTTTCTTTCTCTTTGCCCCCTCCACCCTGTACCTCCCTTCCCTCCTGCAGTCCCCGCCTTAGTTCATGTCCATGGGTTATACATGTAAGTTTTTGACTTGTCCCTTTCCTATTCTATTCTAAACATCCCTCTGTATATTTTTTTCCTACCTATTATGCTTCTTGATCCCTATGCCACTTCCCCCTTTCTCCCCCTTCCCCCTCCCAGCTGATAATCCTCCAAATGATCCCCATACCTATGGTTCTATTCCTGTTCTGTTGTTTGCTTAGTTTGTTTTGTTTTGGTTTTTAATTTTAAGATTCAGTTATTGATAGTTGTAAATCTGTTGTCCTTTTAATGTTCACAGTTTTGATCTTCTTTTTCTTGTGAATCTGTTGTCCTTTTAATGTTCACAGTTTTGATCTTCTTCTTTTTCTTAAACAAGTCCCTTTAACATTTCACGTAATAATGGCTTGGTGATGATGAACTCCTTTAGCTTTATCTTGTCTGGGAAGTACTTTATCTGCCCTTCCATTCTAAGTGATAGCTGTGCTAGATGGAGTAATCTTGGTTGTAGGTCTTTGCTTTTCACTACTTTGAATGCTTCTTTCCAGTCTCTTCATGTCTGCAGTTTCTTTTGAGAAATCAGCTGACAGTATTATGGGAACTCCTTTGTAGGCAACTCTCTGATTTTCTCTTCTTATAACATTCTCATCTATTAGATGCATTATTTTTTTTCAGATAGGTTTTCAGTTTCTTGCTCTTCTTCTTCTGGCAGCCCTCTGATTCAGACATTGGCATCTTTGGAGATGTCCCAGAGTCTTCTTATTCTCTCATTTTTTTTTTTTTTTGAATTCTTGTTTCTTCGTTCTGTTTATTTCTTCCTTATTTTCCAAATAATTTATTTGAATTCCAGCTTCATTTCCTTCACTGTTGGTTCCCTGTGGATTTTTCTTTATTTCACTTAATGTAGCCTTCATTTCTTCCCTTATGCATGTGCAACATTCAGTAAGCTATCTGAGCATCCTTATTATGAGTGTTTTGAACTCTGCATCTGATAGGTTGGCTATCTCCAATTTGTTTAATTCTTTTCCTGGAGTTTTGATCTGTTCTTCCCTTTGAGGTATATTTGTCTCCTCAATTTGGCAACATCCTTGTGTTTGTTTCTGTGTATTAGGTATAGCTGCTTTGACTCCCTGTCTTATCACACCTATTAAATTGTATGGGGTGGAGGTATTTGCCAAGATGGGGCAACCTGCTTCACTGCTTTGTGGTTTTGTGGGTCTGTGGTTTTGAGGGTTGAGAGAGGGAGCAATGCCATACCTGGCTTCTGGAAGCTTTCCCAGAACTCACCCTATTTCTAGTTATTTCACCCACTTCCCACATGTACCTGGCACCCTTCTACCTCTTTCCCAGGTGGTGGTTCCCAAGGTATGTGGGTTTGCATACATTCTAGGTCCATGCAGTCCCTTTAAACAAACTCTCCTGAGAAACCACCAGTTTCTTCTGCCACCCCAACACCCACTGGTTTTTACAGCCTGAAGTTATGAGGCTTTATTTCCCCAGTGCTGGAACCCTGAGCTGTGCAGTCTGGCCCGGGGCTGGGATTGCTCATTCCCAGTGTGTCCCTCCTGGTTTTTATCCACCACATGTGAATGTGGGACTGCCTGTTCTGCCACCACCACTGCTTCTCTGGTGCCACACTGCATCCTCTCCGCCCTTTGTACCCATCTGGATGAACATGGCTTCTTTAAATCTTTGGTTGTCAGGCTTCCATACAGTTCGATCTTCTGGCAGCTCTGGGTGGGTTTTTTGGTTTGTTTGTTTGTTTTGAGGTTAGTTTTAATTCTTCTTGTGGTTGCTCTAGGAGGCAAAGTATGTCTACCTACACCTCCATCTTGACCAGAAGTCCTATGAGAGGTTCTTAAAATAAGCTTTTGTGCTTTCAGAATGTTGGCCTAACATGGGCTCCTAGCTTAGGAAAAGCATTCTGAACTACTAGACCTCTTTTTAAGGTGGGGGCAGCTAGAAGGGTCATCCTGTGACTACATCCACAAGTCTCATCTGTGATTCTACCACTGTCCTCCAGCATACTCAGTGTATGAGCTGGGCCGAACCTGTGACTCAATCCAGAGGCAAAGTAGAAATGAAGTTCTCTCACCATGTTTTTATGAGAAGGAACGTGTATGGGTCTCATGTTTTAGGAAACCTCTTTATAGTTCTTTACTTTTCCACCCTGCCCTAGATCTTCACATCTCCAAAAAGCCAGCCTCAGTCTAGCTAAAACCTTCATCCTGATTAAGGGAGAAATACAAGGAGCAATTTAGAGACTTACAAAGACATGAAACAAAGCTAGCTTCTCCCCAACCTTGTATTGTGGCAGATACCATGTTGTTTAAAAAAATAAGGTAAAGTACTGACTTGTGAATGTACTGAATTAGTAAAGTACAGACTTAAGTGTCTCAAAAATCTTAATGAAGTGTTTAAGCTTTGATAAACTTAGAAATATAAAGGCTAAAAACTGGCAAAACTACCCCTTGAAAGTTTCATTATTTGGATTACTTTCACATTTAGTTTTCTAAATTTTTGGTAATAACTTTAAAATTTTTTTGGTTTCAGTTAATCAGAAGGACTGAAACAGAAAAATTAAAATTATACAATTACATTAAAAATTCACAAAAAGCCAAAATCAGTATTTAACACTATATCAAACTAGAACAATTCTGAAAAATAAAATAAAATTAAAACTTTCTGCAAAGGAAGCCATACATCAGAGACACATACACACAGATATTATTCATCCATTAAAAAAGAAGAAATCCTGCCATATGCAACATTTCTTAAAGGACATTATGCTAAGTGAAATAAGCCAGACACAGAAAGGCAAATGCTGCATGATCTCACCGGGATGTGGGGATGAGGAAATGGGGAGGAAGGGATGTTTGCCAAAGGGTATAAACTTTCAGTTGTAAAATAAATAAGTTCTGGGAATCTCATGAACAGCGTGGTGACATTGTTAAAATAATATATTGTAAACATGAAATTTGCTACAAAAAATAGAAAAAACGAATCTGATCTATTTGTCTATTTTTGTGCCAATACCACATTATTTTAATTATTATAGCTTTGTTGAATTTTTGCAATTATGTAATTAAATATTTATTCCATTTCATACATAAGAAGATTTAGCTGTCAGACTTTTAAAACATCATTTTAGTTTTTAACTTCTCATTTGTGTACCCTCTTGTCTTGCTTAACAGTAAGACACCTGAGAAATTAAATTATCTACATGATTGCTTAAAGCAGTTCCAGCCAAACTTTTTCACTTAGCACACGTAAAAAAAATAACATTTACACAGCTGCTTGGAGTAAGCAGAAGAGACAACTTAAATCCTGACTGACCTGGGGATTCTGGCTCCCAAAGAGCCTGAGAGGACTGTATGTCCATATATCTATGTCTCTTTCACAGCACATGAAGTGGAAAGTTCTGGAATGCTGAGACCAGTGCAAGCAGACTAGGACAGCAGATGGGAAAGGAAGTTGTTCATAGTGACAGTGGGCTGAATACACCATAATGCTCACTCAAGTAGTTAAATTCTGGATATATTATGAAAACTGATTTGGGCAAGTCATTCAACATCTCAAACATTAGTTATAAATCAGTATAATGAGAATAAATAATATCTATCTCATAAAGTTATAAAGTAAGGATGAATAATATCTACCTCACAGCGTTATTGTAGAATTAAGAGAGATAGTACATGCTAGGTATCTAGTTTGTCATATTGCTCAAAGTAAGCAACAGGGCATGGAAGCAAAAAGTCTTGTTAAAAGACTTCAGAAAATCATCTATTCATTCATGTATACTCAGAAAATAGTTATTAAAATAAATATTTGTACTTCAAGTACAACTACAATACAAATTCAAAGGCTTTATGGTTAAAGTTTCTCAGGGAAGCCACTTGGATATATCTGAGACTGTTATGCTTTGAAGTGCAAAATGATTTGATGTGAGCTAGAAATGCTTAACTATAATGACCACAGGAGATCCCAAGTACAACTCTTATTTACTAAAACGTTTTTTGACAAGTCTCTGCATTTTGCCAATCTTTCAGCATCTCCGCAGGGCCAGATTACCCAAAAACACCTTTAATTCAAGGGAAAATTAAAGAGAATTCATGATACCCAATGCAGAGTTTCAGGGTTAAACTTTTTATTTATTGATTGATTTTAGAAAGGTGTTGTTCTATTTATGCATTCACTGGTTGATTCTTGTATGTGCCCTGACTGGGGATCGAACCCACTACCTTGGCATATGGGGAGGATGTTCTAACCAGCTGAGCTTCCTGGCCAGGGAAAGGTTAAATTTTAGA
Source organism: Pteronotus mesoamericanus (assembly GCF_021234165.1). Taxonomy (NCBI): domain Eukaryota; kingdom Metazoa; phylum Chordata; class Mammalia; order Chiroptera; family Mormoopidae; genus Pteronotus; species Pteronotus mesoamericanus. The sequence goes on along the minus strand of NW_026555245.1, from coordinate 22,092,623 downwards.
TTTTTTTTTTTTTTTTCTATCCTGACTACTCCCAAGACTTTGGGTTCTATTGTTTAATACATAAAAGACCAACCTTTCAACAATCTTGGTTTCTATGTAATTGAAGGAGAATAAGGGCAGCAGACTCAAGACAGAACATGTACAGTAAAACATTGTTCAAGCCGTCATATACCCTGCTCAACAAACATTTTGACAATGGGGCATAAACCTTTCCAGTTATTTTTTATGAGATTAGTCAGGTCTTTGTATAATATGATCCTCTGAAACTTGTGTGACAGAAATAAGCAGCTCTACACACATTCAATACCTATATCTTTATTACGTCTCCATGGACAAGTGCTGAGCACAGAAGATACAAGGAAGAATGAGGAGCGATTGAGAATTTTATCTAGGAGGTGGTGTCAGTCTGGTTAGACAACCAGTGACCCTGGAACCATGCTGCCAACTCTGCTTCAGGCTACTCTCAGGTTTTAATCAAGATGTCTACCCAAGGCAGGTGCCTAGAGACAGGATCCTCTGGACTTTGGGCTGGGTACCTCTGAATGCCCTTTCAGGCCCACTCTTCACTCCCCCAAATCCTGATCTCACACCACAGAGGCTGACTTTATAGGCTGCCACACTCAGCAACCTTGCCCTCAGGCTTGCGGTGGGATCTAGTGAGATTTTACCAAGTGATATTGGATAATGAACAACTTTAGATTATTACAGCAAATATCTATTTCTGTCTCATGTTACACAAGGGCTGAGGGTGAGTGGGACATACATGGCTCTGTGGCTCAGCTGGGTATGAGGGCACTGCAGATCTATTCCATACATCTGTCTTCTTGTCCAAGGACCCTCACTGAAGGATCAGCCACTCCTGGGACACAGAGGAATAGAATGAGGTCAGTGCTTGTTTTCCTGGGCTCCCTCTTCACCAAGTCTCTGAATGTTGCAGATTTCCTATGCTGACCCCTCAGCTGCCATCTAACCATCCCTTCCTAGAGCTATGCTTTCTGAGTCCAGTCCTGTTCCTTCTCCTTGATGTTTCTGGCAGCACCATCCTTGGTTTCCCTTTTCCCTTCTCAAACTTTTGTAACTGATTCTTGTGTTAACCCTCCTCAGTTTCCCTGTTTGGGGTTCCATGGTTTTTTGTTACCTATCTGATAGAGCTTTGGTACAGAGATAGACACTGCATGGACAGAAGTATTCTTAGCAGGCAGATCAGGGCACAAGAGCGGCGTGGTGGGGGCCTGGAACAGCAAAAACTGAATCCCAGGCCAGAAAAGAATCTACCTGGCCAGCAACTACAGTGGAGCCCACAGAGCTGCTGCCTGACCCTTTTGCCTTTTTTCTGGCAGCACTGTGCCTGCCCTCAGTCAGAACTTCATTTCATTTGTTTACTTGGATATGCCCTGTTATTTATCTGCCAGTCCTTCTACTTAACAGGTAAAGTTTAACTCAGGCCCACACTCTCAGATTCTAAGCCTCTTTGACATTGATCCCTTCCTAGAACTGACTTGCCATTCTACCCCTTTTCTGCTGGCTCATGGGGCCATGGTCTGTATGCACCGCCCCCCGACCCCGCCATCATGGGAGTTGATAGATGTGTCAGGAATGGCCCTGGGGGCAGAAAGCTGCCCCCCCCCCGCCTCCTCCCCTGCAAGTGCTTTCCATGGTTTCTGTTTCTTTCCCTTCTCTCTGGCTTCACTGTGGGAACATAAGAAAAAACCTGGTCTTTGAGAGTGGTGGTTCACAATCATGGGTCTGGACATTGGTAAAGTTCAAAAATCCCCAGGTGAGTCCAAGGTTCAGCCTACAGATCTGGCAGACAGTCTTCTAGGAGATGTGGGGATGAGAGGGCTGAGGGCACTAGTATGCAAGGCAGTCTGTCTGTGGAGCATCTGAGCCCCCAGCTACTTCATAGCAACAAAATCACGTGTGAAAGGCATGTGGTGGCTGGCACCTGGCATCTCGAAGAATATCAGGCTGAGCCCTTGTGTGCTTGAGCCTCACACCAGCCCTGTTAGCTCTGTGGTGACCTCTTCTTGCTGTTCTCTTGTTTTCCTCTTCTCCAGCCCATGTTAATCTGACAACTTGGGCTGCTGGCTTTGACTTCACTCCCTTTGCTGGTTTCTTCCAAACTTTCTGTTACACAATCACTGTCCCCTTTGGCTGCTATCCTCCCTGTCCCTCCTTCCTGGATCTGGTTTGGGAGTACTGGACTCCGGATGAGTGGAATTTTCAAAAAAATCCAAAGTGATTTGGCCAGTGTCCTTAGAGATTTGGGATATTGGTGAAAAGGGGACAAGATTGAGTGGTTGACTCTAGGATGATAATTATGGTCTCTCCTGTGCCATTAGCACAAGGATTATATGTAGGTTAAAATAATAACATTTTTCTGTAAATCTAAAACTGTTTTTAAAATAAAGTTTTTAAAAAGCAACCATAAATACCGCTATTGATAATAATGAGTCCCTACTTTGTTGACCTCTAGATGTTTTTTTTAAATAAAGTATTTTTTTAAGGCAACTGCAACTACAACTATTGATAATAATATACGGAGTCCCAACTTTGTTGGCCTCATGCCCTCCAAGTGAGCTCAGAAACTCCATGTAAATTTGTCAATCTGCTACTTCCTGTGGTTTTCCAAGGAATATAATAAATGTGTAAATATGTCTTTGGAATTATAACTTCCAAAGAAAGATCTTTGTGGCAGTTTTCATTACCTTAGGGCTATTTTCCAAACAGTTTCTTATAGTTTGATTAATGAACATGATACATGTATCAGGGATATAATTCATATCCCTGCTTTGCCAAATGACTAAAACAGGCACATAGCTTATGAAATATACCAACTCTGATTCCATCATGGGCCCACCTCAACCTACCTAACTCTACAGAGAAAAATCCCAATTAACTGATAAACTATAAAGTAAAATAAATATAAAAATCAATTGGAATAGTTCTATGACTTTGACCAAGTCACTAGCTTCTTTATTTATCAGTTTCTTTTTCTGTGATTTGAATATAACAGTAATTATCTTTCAAAATTAGACTATTACCTCGTGTTTACTAGGGCTCAACAAATAGCACATAGCAATAGTAGCAGTCATTTGTATCTATTTTTGAATCAGTAGTATTAATATTGACAGAAACTTTTGCATGTAGAGATTAAAATTTCTATGGTTCAAACTACGTGACAGCCAGATGTTTAGCTTGGGCTCCTTCAACAAAAGAGTCTGTAATGAATTATTTAAAAGATGTTTCAAAATGTTTCCCAAAAATCCATAATACAAAACAATTTTCCTTGAGAAATAGCAGCATTATGTTTATCTCTAGAGAGATTCATTGGCATTTTGTAATGTTATTTGCAAAATATAACAAAACAATTGAAGGTTTCAAGCTTTACCTATAAACACTAAAAAGAATTGTTTCTCTGACAGCAGTGTTTTTTCCTCCACTTCAAGGCCAGCCTAATAATCTCTCCTTGGGCAGATGTTTTAAGTATTGTAACTTACAAAGATTTCAAGACAGTTATATACAGTCATGACAATGAGTTATCCCACAGTAGTGCAGACCAGAAAAAAAATTAAATTTAATTGAAGTTTTTGGTCTGTCCTAGATACTACATCTGCTAAAACATAATGAGGTATTTTAAAATGTAAAATCATGCACCTGAAACTAATACAAAATAATGTTGATGGTCAACTGTAATTGAAAGATAAAATTTTAAAAATAAAAATAGTGGTTTCCAATATAATAATGTTTCTAATGAAGCAAGCCTATTTTCAAAAAGAGTGAGAGACAGAGAACATATTGACAGCTGTCAGAAAGGATGGGGGTTAGATGGCTGAGTGAAAAGGTGAAGGAGGACTTCCAGGCAAGATGGCAATGTAGGCAGAAATGGCTGGCCTCCTCACACAACTGCATCAAAATTACAACACAGACATCAGTGGAACAGAATAAAAAGCCCAGAAATAAGCCCATGTCTCTATGGTCAATTAATATTTTACAAAGGGGACAGAAGCATAAATTAGAATAAAAATAGCCTCTTCAACAAATGGTGTTGGGAGAGCTGGACAGCTACATGCAAAAAATTGAAATTCGACCACAAACTGACACCATACACAAAAATAAACTCAAGATGGATAAAAGACTTAAATATAAGTCACCACACCATAAAAGTACTAGAGGAGAATATAGGCAGGAAACTCTCAGATATCCCACGCAGCAACATTTTCACCGATATGTTCCCTAAAGCAAGGAACATAAAGAAAAGAATAAACAAGTGGGACCTCATCAAAATAAGAAGCTTCTGCATGGCTAAAGCAAACATCAGCAAAATGAAAAGGGAACTAACCATATGGGAAAATATATTTGCCAATGATACCTCAGACAGGGGTTTGATCTCCAAGATATATAAAGAACTCACATGATTCCACTGCAAGAAGACAAACAATCCTATTAGAAAATGGGCAAAGAACTTGGGCAGACACTTCTCCAAGGAAGAGATACAGAGGGCCCAAAGACATATGAAAGGATGCTCAGCATCACTAGCCATCAGAGAAATGCAGATTAAAACTACAATGAGATATCACTTCACACCACTCAGAATGGCCAGCATAAGCAGATCAACAAACAACAAGTGGTGGCGAGGCTGTGGAGAAAAGGGAACCCTAGTACACTGTTGGTGGGAATGCAGACTGGTGCAGCCACTGTGGGAAACAGTTTGGAACTTCCTCAAAAAGCTAAAAATGGAACTCCCTCTTGACCCAGTGATTCCACTGCTGGGATTATACCCTATGAATCCCAAAACACCGATTCAAAAGAATATATGCACCCCAATGTTTATAGCAGCACAATTTACAATAGCCAAGTGTTGGAAGCAACGTAAATGTCCATCAGTAAATGAGTGGATCAAAAAACTATGGTACATTTACACAATGGAATACTATGCAGCAGAAAGAAAGAAAGAAAGAAAGAAAGAAAGAAAGAAAGAAAGAAAGAAAGAAAGAAAGAAAGAAAGAAAGAAAGAAAGAGCGAGCTACTACCCTTCACAACAGTATGGATGGAACTAGAGAGTATTATGCTAAGCAAAATGAGCTAGGGGACGAAAGACAAATACCATATGATCTCACCTATAAGTGGACCGTAACTAACAAAACCAACAAGCAAGGAAAATATAACCAGCAACATTGAAAGAAAAAAAGGACCAACAGAGTCAAGAGTGAAGGAGGGGCTGGGGAAAGGGAAGGGAACAGTCAAGACAAGGAACGTGTATAAAGAACCCATGGACAAAGCCAAAGCAGGGAAGGAATGAGGTAGGGAGGTGGGGGAGGAGGGGAGGGGAAAGTCGTGGCGGAAAGGTGGGGACAAATGTATTTGAAAAATAAAAAATATATAAACAAATAAATTGAGATAAACAAGAAAAAAAAAAGAATAAGAATATTTCCCAGAAGTGAGGAAATGGGAGTTTCCAGACTGGAACGGCTTCCTCCTGGCATTCAACAAAAATAAAAGATAAGAAACTTACACAAAGATACAGAAAAATAACATTTCTTTTCTCAAGTAGAGAATTCTAAATGCTTTGGAAGAAGGGCATAAAGGTCACACACAATGGAACATAAATTTAAAAAGGCATTGAAACTTCCCAACAGTGTCACTAGACATAGAATGCATTGGGAAATGTCTTACAAATTCTGTGGGAAAACTGTTTTCATCCTAGCCATACTAACAATGAAGCATAAGGGTGGAATCAAGACATTTTTTTAGATGTGCATGGTATCAATAAATTTACCTCCGAATATCCTTTCTAAGGAAGCCATGGAGAATGTGCTTCACCAAATGAGAGTTTAACCAAAAAAAGAGAAGACACAGGATCCAAGAAGCGGGACTCCAACACAGCAGAGAGACAGTAGGAATACCTCGGATGATGACAAAGCAAGATCTGGGGTGATAACAGTATGTGTGGCAGTGTGGGAAAATTTGTTGAGAGTTTATTGTAGAGTGTAGAAGAATTGTAATATTGTAATAGGCACATAGGAAATAAAGAAAATTTAAAAAGTGAATGATTAATTATGGAAAGGACACTATCAACAAAGGAAATGATACCATATTATACTTGGATTAGCAGGAAACAATATGTATCTGGAGATAGTAATGTAAATATTGATCTAACCAAAAATCTTAATAAAATTCCTGGAATTAGAAAAGTAGGAGTGGAAATGAAGGAAATGGGCTGAGATGCCGAGGGTGCAGAAGCCAACCCCTCACTCAACGTATTAGTTTCAAAGAGTTGCTGTATCAAATTTCCACAAACTGGATGGCTTAAAATGACAGTAATTTATTTTCTCACAATTCTGGAGGCAATAAGTCTAAAATCAAGGTGTCAGCAGGGCCACGCTCCCTCAGAAGCCTCTAACAAAGAATACTTTCTTGCCTCTTTCTGCCTTCTGTTGATCCCAGGAATTCCTTGGCCTGTGGTAGCATAACTCCAATCTCTACCTCCATTTTCACATGGCCTTCTTCTCTATGTGTCTCTATGTATCCTCTCTTATAAGGACACCAATCACTGGAGGTAGGGACCACCTTAAATTCAGGGTGCTTTCATCTCAAGATCATTAATTATATTTGCAAAGGCCCTAATTTCAAATGAAGTCTCATTCTGAGATTCCAAGTGGACGCGAATTTTGGGAGACACTATTCAATCCAGTACCATAAAAGGAAGTCTATGAATAATACAAGAATTTTACATGTCAAGAAGACAAACGTTTATTCTACGTGGAAATAAACCCTAAAAATTGCATTAGAACAATTGAAAGTGGATGCCTTTAAAGAGCAGGAATCAGGATGAAGAGAGATGGGATGAGGACTGCTAAATTTCATTTGAAATTATTTAATATTATATGACTTTCACAATTAAGTGTGTATAGTGCTCTCTCTTTCCACCATAGCATGAATCACAGGCTGAGGAAGATCTTTCCTGGCCCTGAGCTGTGCCACTTGGGGCAGGGGAGATGTGGCAACAGTCATGCTGTGCATCTTACCCGCTCCAGTGTGTCTAAACTCTTACTTGTTTTTGCTCCAGCAGTGTGTTAGAACTTCTCCTTGAGAACCTGGACTTCCACCAATGCTATTTCATCTGGGAGTAATTGTTAAGAAGTTGTTTTCCAGGTGTTTCCAGACTGCAGCCAAGAGGCAGGGCTACAGCTGGTTTACAGGCCACTGCAGAGTCCACAGCTAGGACTCGGGTTTGTATGCTTAGTACCCAACTCATGAGTTGGTGAGATTTCTCCTGGGTCTCTTGGTATGTTGTGCTGGGTCCCACAGCTCCCACAAAGTCACTTTAGTCTGTGGATAACTGACAAATTATTATTGTTTTGGTGGAAAGGAACAAAAACAAGTGATGTCTTATTCCAGTAGGATGCTGATGTCATTCTCTTTGAACCACCTTTTCATTCTGTTTTCTAATACTTCTATCATGCTGTTCAGCATACAAGGAAGCCCTCCATAAAGACAGGTCTGAGAAAAAAATAAATGTAGATATTGACATAGATATTAATATAGCTAAACAGTTTTCTGACAATTTTTAGAGAAGGTGAAGAAAGGGGTGTCAGTGCAAGAAACCTTATAAATGAGAGTGAAGTAGAGGTAGAGATAACCAGGGCCAAGTGAGTAAGTTTCTGTCAGTTGCCAATTCCCACAGCTGTGTAAAGAAAACTTATCTCACCTGTTTCTCTGGGGAGAAAAAGGATTGCAGAGGAAATGTAATTCCTTAATCTATGACTTGTTTCATATCTTGAGTTCACCTAAATCAATGATTCTCAGTAAACCTGATCTTATGACTAATTTTGCACTAATACAGATGTAATACAGTAGAGGAAGAGCAGGGTCAATATTATGGTATTAGCAATAATTTCTTATCACAATTCCCAGAGGAGATTACTATACCAATTTAATTTCTCTTTAGCATAAGCTCTGCCCCAGGGGCTGAACCAAGACTTATGAAGTAAATAAAGTTACCCTCAATACTTTTTTCCTGCTAGTTTTCTGTTCTGTTCCCCCTTTCAGCCATTACTCTCAGTCTGCCTCCTGGCTGTGAGAACAACGCACTCAAGTCTTGTCCCACGCCAAGTCTTCTCCACCTTAACTGCCCCATGCATTTCCACACACTCATTGAGGGTATAATGTGCACATGTCACCTGTCCTAATGGTATAGGCGGATATGGAGGACAAGGGCTCATATGCCAGTTATGGAGACTTACAGTTCTCTGTGTTCAATAAGATCTACTAATCTATGTTAAGTTCTAGAAATAGGATCATACTCTACACTCTTCAAAAGGATCTTCAGAGATGCAAAACTCATCCTCAAAGGATGATTCCCCTGATGGTAGAAATTTTAGTAGGTAACAGGCTCATGAGGGAGATATACTGGGGCCAGAGGTGTATTTTAGACCACACTAAGAAGAGAATTGTTTCTACCAAGTCAGACTGTCAAGTGGTCTCCAAAAAACATGTAAAACTCTTGATAAAAAATGTACTAACTAGATAAATACAAAGATCAATAGCAAGCAGAGAGGCAAATGGATAATAAATAAATACACAAATTGTCTGGGAAGTTTACTGATTATGACTTAAATGACATCCTGTCACATATTTAATATATGAATTGTTAACAATTATTGGAGAACTGACAAGGCAAACAGGGAACACTGAAGGTATTGTGGTAGAAAGCAGCTAGTACTGCTAGAGCTGGGGAAATAAAGATAAGAGTTTGGAAATTAAATTTTACAAGCTTGAAAAAGAAACCTGAAGGGCTGGACTCAGATTTCTGAGGAGGTGCTGCTCTGCAGTTAGTAGGGCTAGAGGTGTTTGGAAGAGGCACCACAGAGCTGGAGTAAGACCTCCGAGGAAGGGATACAAGCTAGCTGGGGCTGGAGTCTCTGGAGAGGTGCAATGGAGCTGATTCTAGGAGTGTTGGGAAAATTGCAAATTAGAATGAACTGTGACTAATGGATGGCACTTTTCTCAAAGTGAAGATCTTTGCTAGCGTGATGGGTGAGGAATGGGAAACAGATAAGAAGGAATCAGGCCCTTCTGCTTCTTCCAGTCTTCCAGGCTCTGTTCAATATCACCTATTGACAGGGCTTAGCAGGGCCCCAGTTGGCAAAAAAAGTAATGGGATTTGCAGAATCCTGGCCCCAGCATCATTTTAAAGGTGAACAGTAAAGGTTGGGTTTGAAGCTGAGGGACAGTAGCTTAATAACCAATACATATCTTTCCTTATATTTTAGTGTTTTCCACTTTTCTTTTTCAGAAACTTCCTTTGTTTCAAAATAAGTGATCTAAAAACTAAAATTATATTTTTAAAAGTTACCTCTGACTGATATCACATTCAGTTTATCAGTTATCTTTCCACATAAAAATTAAACCTTCATTTATTGAAAATATATATCCATTTATTAAGAGATATTGTTCCCTCAAGGAAAGTAAATATATCTAAGGACTTGCCACTTCATTATAAGGTTTGGGAGAGACCTTTTTTTCCAGAGGGACATGATCAGGATTTGAACTGTATAATAAAAAATATGGAGATTTCACAAAAATTTGTAGATCAAAACAATCAGAACATTTCAAAGTGAAGTATTAAAAGAAAATGATTCAGCCTGGGTTTTCGGTTTTTTTTTTAAGATTTTATTTATTTCTTTTAGAGAAAGAGGGAAGAGAGGGAGAAAGAGAGGAAGAGAAAGATCGATGTGAGAGAGTAACAACAGTTAACGATGACATTTCCACTTGGCTTAACCTGAACAATGCTTGATTTGGAAGTCATCAGTGTCAAAGAACCTGGTCTAGTTACCTCTTATTCCAGAGATGAAGAGACATACCCTTCCAGGATGAGGTAAACACAATGGATATAGACATAGACCAGTGACTGGGGCCTGGCATCTCTGTTGGCAAAGAAGAGTGCATGGTTCCTGAAGAATCTATCAAGAATCCAGCATGGCCTCCCAAATCAATAACCAAGTGCCCAGAATTTAAGACTATGGCCCCACGAAGAATCACTGAAAGATCTGATAATGATAGCACCAAAAGCAACTGTAGGAGAGTGGGAAAAAACAAAACAAAACAAAATACTTCCTCGATATTTTTAGAGCAATATGGGATAACATCATACCCAAGAAACATAGAGCAAACAATTATTTAAAAAAATCTGTTTAAACAAAAAATACATTCTTAAAATCTATAGGAAAAAAAAATCCCAATTATATAAGCTACAGTAAAAACAACACTATTTCAACCAGGCCTGCAACTTGGGCTTGCTAATGATATACCTGACAAGATACTTGTATTCTAAATATTGGGTTGGCCAAAAAGTCTGTAAAATAAGAGACACATTTTTCATTTTCACCAATAACTTTATTGATTTGGATATTTTAAGTATGTTGGCTATTTCCCATGTGGTATAACATTGATTGTTCTTAGTTAATGTCTTGATTTGAGCTCTATCACTTCAACTGGTCTACCCAACCATGGAGTATCATCCACTGAGAAATCTCCAGCACAAAACTTCACAAACCACTTTTGACACATTCAATCAGTTACAGCATCTTCTGCATGTGCTGCACAAATCTTTTGTGTTTCAGTTGCATTTTCACCTCTTTTGAAATACTGAAGTATAATATGCCAAAAGTGTTGTGTATTTTCTTCCATCTTCAGTATTAAAATGGCTACACAAAAATTCACCAATTTTGGTAAGTTTTTTTAAATGCATGCTGATATGACAGCTTTCTCAATACAATCTAACAAACTTGTTTCAAATGAAGTTAAAAACAACTAAGTGCTACTAGATCCATCTTACAGAAAAACCAAATGAATTTTTTGGCCAACCCAATATATTTGGAAAAGCTCATATGACAAGAATGAAAATAAAAGACAACATTATAGAGGCAAATAATACATTTAAATAATTGTCAAGGAATACATGTAGACATTTCTCCAAAGGAGAAATACAAATGATCAATAAGCACATGAAAGATGCTAGACATTAGTCAACAGGAAAATACAAAGCAAAACTAAAGTATGCCTGGCCAGTGTGGGTCAGTTGGTCGGAGCATCATCCCATAACCAAAAAATTGCAGGTTCAGTTCCCAGTCAGGGCACATACTAGATTGTGTTTCAGTCCCAGTCCTGGTGCATACAATACCTGGTCTGGGTACATAGGATACCTCATGTGGGTATGCATACAGGAGGCCAACAATCAATGCTTCTCTCTCACAAAAATGTTTCTCTTTTCCTTCCTCTCCCTCCTTTTATCTCTCTCTCTAAAAGCAATGAAAAAGTGTTCTTAGATGAGGATAAAAAAAACTAAAGCAGAGAGCTGAGCACACCACTAGGTTGGCTATGAAGACAGACAAATGATAGCAAGGATGTGAGGAAGTCAGAACCCTCACACATGGCAGATGGTAAAAAAAAGTGGGAAAACAATCTCAGGTTTCCTCAAAATGATGAGGATGGTTACACAGCAATTTCACTCCTATGTGTCTGCATATCCAAGAGAAGTGAATATAACCATCAACACAAAACTAATGTGCACATATGCACAGCAGCGTAGAAACAACTAAAAAGTATATCAAGTGACTTGGATACACAAAAAGTAGGATATTCATGCAACAGAATATTCTTTGGCGATAAGAGAAATAAAGTGTTGATTCATGGTGCAAAACCAATGAACCTCATGGACATCACCAGGCTTCACAAAGAGCACACATAGTATTATATCATTTGCATGAAATGTACAGTAAAGCCAATCTATAAGTCAAGTATTAAAATGTCTGGTACCCAGAAAGTGGATGGACTAGACTGCAGGGTAACTGCCAATATATATAACTTTTCTTTTAGGAGGTGATAAAAAATGTCCTAAAATTGGAATATGAGAATAGTGATATAATTCTGTAAATATATTAATATCATTGAATTCTTTATTTTAAACAGAACTTTTATCTCAATTTAAAAATTGATTTAGAAAGCTAAAAATATATCATTCTTAAGTGACAATTTTATTAAAAAACAATAGATCTTAAGCAAATAAAATGAAGCATGAAAAAGGATAAAATTACAGATATTTCAGAGATTAAGCAGGTTAAAAAGATATTACAAAGTACTTACTGAAAAATACTCTTTCCATTAGATGCTGGTCCAAGAATTCAACTCAGTTCTCACACTATCCGGCAGGTGGCAGCACCAGACACCGCAGGTTGATGGCTCATTCCCAGGAGACTGCACATTCACCCCACCCCCATGTCAGGCAGAGTCCAGCCTTAAGCCCAGGCTGCCACTGGACTTCTAAGCAACTGTCTATAAAGCATATGTTCTCAACACCCCCTTCTTGAATTCACTCAACTGGTCGAAGAGGCTCACAAAAGTCATAGAAACAGGTTATATCACTGGTTAAGTATAAAAGTTATATAACTCAGGAACAGCACTTTGCATTTTTTATTAAATGAAACTTTCTAGAAAGTTTTCTATTCAGCACATACAAATATGCCTCATTCTTTCTAAAAGCTACTCAGTATTACATTGTTAGGTATATCATAATTTATTTTAACTTATTTGAATAGCCACCCATGGAAAAATACAAAGTGAAGAATGGATTTTGGAGGATATCAGAGCAGGCGGGGAAGAACTGCAAGTTACTTACCTGAAAGAGATGGATCAGACAAAGGTAATTCAGTGGGATAGAGAGAAGGGCTTAGATTTTTAAAAAAACACTAAAGAAGTAGACTTAAGAGAACTTGGTGATTTTTTGAATATGAAGAATGAGAGAGTATAGGAAAGGTCAAGGAGGATGTCAAGCTTTTTGACTTGAACAACTGGTGATGTCATTCTTTAGAGGGAGAAATAAAATCACTCTCACAGGAAGAAAAAGTGGATGAGCTTTACTTTGGACAAACTGAGATTCAGCTCCTGTAAATCCTCACAGTGGAGATGTGGAGCAAACACTTGGCTATATATGTCTAAGATCAGGAGAAAATGGAGACAATGAAACAGGAATCTTCAGCATATACTTAATGAAGGAAGCCAAAAGACTGAATGAAATTACCTCTGACCTTTATGGGCTGCACTTCCCTCCTTAGAGAGTATGATAAGGCTCCTCTAAATCTCTATCTCCAGGTCATATGCACAGAGTGAAACCATTCTAAAGCCAACTCATGATGCACTGTCTTATGACATGCCAATGCTCATACACATTATTCATGAAGACAGAGACAGTGACATGTGTTTCAGAAAGATTGGGTAAAGGAAGAGGAAAGCTGGGAAGCTGTAAATGACTACTATTCTAGTCATCTATGTGTGTAAGAATGAAAGCTTATTCAAAGCAGGGCAAAGAACATGGGAATGAGAAAACATTTGAAAAATAATTATACTAGTAGGACTTTCAAGTTGCAAGGACTACTCATGATCTTAAGTGATTGATCATAAAAACAGATTAGGACAATAAGAAACAAGAGTCTAAATAATCTCAGAAGGTTTTGTAGTGAAATAGATCTTTATCAGGATATAACACAGGTCATTCACCCTGTTATTACAATGTACTTGTAATTTCATTAACTCATGGCTTTTACTTTTACAGTTTTCTCTACATTACTGTCTGTTTCTGTATTTCTCTACCATCTGTGTCCCCCTCCATATGTCTCATATTCTCATATACAAAGAGAGAATATAATTGTTGAATATCAGCCAATACAGAGCACCCTTGTGAAGAAGAAAGCTTTTATTCTTCCTCATTGTTTCTTTCTGAGTCAGATTTCATTCCTGGTTGAGTGGAGGATTTATGTATTATCAATACAAACACAGTTCAAAGGGAAACCTTGATATGTTTAGGATGTTGGTGGTGGTAGGGTAGGGGAGCTAGTGGTGTCTAACACCTAAGAAGCTCACAAAGGGTGATGAATTTCCCATAGCCTCCTCAGAACTGATTAATCAATCTGTTTGTCAATGCTGACAATAGATATGCAGCTCTGTGAAAATTTGGGATTAAGTAGTGGAAGGTACAGAAAGTTAAACAAATAAAAACAATGATAATTACTAAAGGGATATAACATTTTTTCAAGACATAAAATGCTGTAGGGGCATTTTGGAAATACAGCAGTAGTAGTGACATACTTTTTGAATTCCCACATCAAAACAGAACAACTAAATAGCAAGTTAAATACTGTTAGCATTTACAAAAAGACTAGGTAATAAATTATTCCCACAAATTATAAAATACAAGCAGCAATAAAACTCCTAAAAGATAACATAGGAGAAAATCTGCAGTCTTTGGGATAGAAAAGGATTTCTTCTTTTTTAATTTTTTATTTTTAAGTCATGTTTATTCTATTACAGTTGTCTCAGTCTTTCCCTTTTTGCCCTCCTCCACCCATCCCACCCCACCCCCTGCTCTCACAGTTAATTCCCACTCTGTTGTCCATGTCCATGGGTCATTCATACACGTTCTTTGTTTAGTCCCTTCTCCTTTCCACCATTGTCCTCCTTCCCCATCCCCCCTGTCGCTTTTGGTCTGCTCCATATTTCCATGCCTGTGGTTTATTTTGTTTGTTAGTTTATTTTGTTGAATAGATTCCACTTATAGGTGAGATCATATGGTATTTGTCTTTCACTGACTGGCTTATTTCACTTAGCATAATATTCTCCAGTTCCATCCACGTTATTGCAAAAGGTAGGAGTTCCATCTCTCCCTCTCTCTCTCTTTCTTTCGTTCTTAAATGCAGATTGATTTTATTTATTTTTTAATGTCAAAGTTAATTATTAAGTATTTAAAAAATTTAAAACAATTATAAAGTCTCAGTAATTAAACCAACATGAAACAAGCACAGAAATAATCAAGTAGATCAATGAAATATAATGAACATTACAGAGACAAACATATATATCTAACAATGTAATATATGATTAAGTTGATATTTCAAATCAATGGGGAAAATAAGGCTTATTCAACAAATAAGGTGCATGGACCACTATTACTTGAAATAAAACAAATATAGAGCCCTATTTCACATATTATACAAAAAATATTCAGGTCAGTTAAAAATCAATATGTAAAACCTAATGAGTTTTAGGAGAAAATACAAAATAATATTTTTCTTACCCTGAAGTAACATATTCAAACCCAGAAGCTATACAGTAAAATATTGACAATATGACTATATTAAACATTTAAGACTATACAGTAATATTCATGTAAAAAAAGTTAAAGGACAAGGAATAGAATAGGAAAGTATTTACAACACATCTGAAAAACGGTTAATGGTTTGTTTTGTATTTTTTTAGGGAAAAAATTCTACAAACATTTAATCAAAGAAAGGATAAAGAATACCAAAAAAGTCATTTAAAGCTTCTTAAAAATAATAGAAATAGGCAAGAAATATACAAAAACAGGTTTAGTTTCAACAAATAATAAAGGAACAATCAAAATAATACATCATTGTCACAATCAGATTAATAAGTATTAAAAATAGTGGTAATAGCAAGTATTGGTAACTGTGAAAAGAACTGGGTTTTCATAGGCTCTTTTTCTTCATCTTAAAGCAGTCCCTTTCGCATATTTTGCAGTGCTGGTTTGGTGGCAGTATATTCTATTAGCCTTCTTCTGTCTGGGAAACTCCTTATTTCACCTTCCATTTTAATTGAGAGCCTTGCTGGGTAGAGCAGTCTTGGTTGTAGGCCTTTGCTTTTCATTACTTGGAATATATCTTGCCACTCCCTTCTGGCTTGCAGTGTTTCTGTTGAGAAGTCAGCTGCTACCAGTATCAGGGCTCCCCTTACATGTTACTATCTCTTTCTCCCCTGCTGCCTTTAGGATTCTCTCTTTGTCTTCTATATTTGCCATTTTAATGATGATGTGTCTTGGAGGGGACCTCCTTGGGTCCCTCTTGAGTGGGGCCCTCTGTGCCTCCTGGATCCATGAGACCTTTTCTCTCCTCAAATTGGAGAAGTTTTCCATCATGACTTTTTCAAACAGGTACTCTATCCCTTGCTCCTGTTCTTCTCCTTCTGGTATCCCTATTACATGGATATTATTATGTTTCACGTTGTCCTGCATTTCCCTGAATGACTCTTCATTCTTTTTGAGTCTTTTTTCACTTTCTTCCACTTTCTGGGAGCTGTTTTCTACCTTATCCTCCAACTCACTGATTAGATCCTCAGCTTCATCTAGTCTGCTTTTGATTCCTTCTACTGTGTTCTTAAATTCAGAAATTGTATTCCTCATTTCCTCTTGTCTCTTATTGATAGTTTCTATGTCCTTTTTCATGGTGATATTGTTTGCACTAAGTTCCTCGTAGTTTCCCTGTAGTTTTTGGGAATTCTCTCAGAGCTCACTGAGCTCATTGAGCTTCCTTAGAACTGTTATTTGGAACTCAATATCTGATAGTTTACTTGCCTCTTTTTCGTTTAGTTCTATTTGTGGGGATTCCTCCTTTCCCTTCAACTGGGGGGGTGTTTCTTTGTCTTCCCATTATTTGTGAGACTCTTCTTTTTTTGCTTCTGCTTCTTAAGTTGATCTGTCTTGATTTCCTGACTTTGTGGTGTGAACTTCTATGGTAGAAGACCACTGTTTTTTTCTTTGGATTTCTTATATAGTAGAATATAGTAGACAAAAAACACAAACCATAAAAGAAAAAATTGATACACTTGATTTAACCAAAATTAAATTATTTTACTCTTCAAGAGACACGATTAAGAAAAAACAATCTACAGAAATGGGAGAATATATGTACAACACATATATCTGACAAAAAACTTAGATCCAGAATATGTCTGTCTTGTTTACTACCTTATCTTCAATATCTATTATCCTTTCACCAGAAGTTGATGGAAATAATATTAGAAATCTATAAGAAGTGACAGCATGGGCATTGACCGTTTTGAATGGATGTCAATCTAATGAAATCTATGTGTGTATGTCAGCATCTGAGTCCTGGCAGTAAACATGTAAATTACATCATGATGTTCTGCAGTTGCAGGAGGCAGCATCTATCATGTAATAGTTAAGCATGTAGGATTGAATCCCTGCCCTTTTACTAAGTACAGGGTTAAGAAGCTTTCCCTAAGCCTCAGTGCCCCTATCTATAAAATAAAGATAATAAAGTCCCAAATACAAAGTGTTAAGAACATTAAAGAAGATAATTCATGTGGAGCGTTTGACATAATACCTGACACACTGCAAAAAGTCCAAGCTACTTTTATCTTATTTAGAAGCTACTTTTTATCTTGGGCTCTTTTACAAAATTCTTATAAACATTATCGATCATTTTATAAATGTTCAGTTCCTGGTCACCTGATAAACAAAGATCTGTTTCAATTGGCCTAGAGGTAGAATAAACTAAATTTAATGAAAACTATGTTAGCCACCTTTAGATATAATTATCTTTCTTCCTGAAGTGTTTGTTTTAATTTTAGTAGCAAAGTGAGAAAAATACAGGCTCTGGAGATTAAGTAGGTTTGTAACGCAGCTCTTCCTTACCCTAGCTGGGAAAACTTGGGCCAATTGCTCTCCATCTCTGAGCCTCATTTCTCTCATCTGTCAAATGGATATAATCTAAAATCACTCAGTACTTTGTAGATTCAATGATTTTCTTTAGAACATTTAAAAGAGTGCCTGGCAGAAAGAGGAATCATTCAGTAAATATTAGCTATCATTATTTTATTGTACATTATCTCAACTCTTTTTGTGAAGTAGCTATAGTATAAATCATAAACTTCAACACTGAAAAGACTACTAAAGGAAATTTTTATTACTTTTCCTATTATACATAGTCCTGATATAAAAAAATGCATATAAAAATGTTTGTATTTATTTATAGTTGTATAAATAAGGATTCAAAAGTATTTATACTATACTATAGAAATCACATAATTTCTTTTTGTGTGTGTGAATAATTAATCTTCATATACCCCACTGTTAGGAAGTAGAACAAGGGCTGTAGCCAGGTGTTCCAATGATGGCAGAGGTGAGATAAATTTCTCAAATCCTTATAGTGACTTCTGGATCACTGTCTCTGCCACTGAATGAGGGTTCCAAAATGCTCCCCAGTGAGTCCTGAAGTGTGACTGGTCCTATCCCTGTGCCTTCTCTTGCTGCAGCGTATAGTGGTATCTCTCACCTTGGTCAGAACCTGGTGGAGCTCCCTAGATGGCTCAGCCTTACCCTGGCTCCCAACTGATACTGAAGATTCCTTGAAATGCTTACCTTCCCCCAGTTCATCTCTGACCTCTATGACATCTGGAAACTAAAGACGGTTCAGAAAGGCTAAACTCAGACCCAGCCTCTGTGCAGTCAGGCTGTGCCACAGAGATCTTGGCTGTGGCCATCCCCAGGTTGGTGCGAGAGCTCTCTTCAGAGCCCCAAATGTGGTATGAGGCAAAGCTTTCTGCCAGGGATGGTCCCATCCTGTCCAAAGCTCAGAAAGGGGAGGCTAGGCCATTTGATCCTCACCTTTTCTCTCTCCTTGACCTGCCTCCCTTCTTTCCCCATCAGAATTCCCTAGGGCCATATGATGGTTATTGTACATGTCAACTTGACTGGGCTAAAGAATGCCCAGATAGCTGGTAAAACATTGTTTCTGGGTATGTTGGTGAAAGTGTTTCCTGGAAGAGATTAGCATTTGACTTGGTAAACTGAGTAAAGAAAATCACCCTCATGGGTTGCAGATGTGGGAGGGCATCATCCAATACATTACTAGGATGAACAGGACAAAAAAGGTGGAGGAAGATGGGCAAATTCACTCTTTTTTGTTGAAGTGACATTCATTTTATTCTGCCCTTGGACTCAGAGACGTTGGTGCTCCTGGTTCTTGGTCCTTCAGGGCTGGCGCTTACACCATTGGCTTTGACATGAACTAAATTACACCCCTGTATTTCCTGGTCACTAACTTATGGGACCTTCAGCCTCCATAATCATGTAAACTAATCCTGTTTTTGGATATATATCCTATCTATTTTGTTTCTCTGTGAAACCTTGACTAAAATAGGCCAGAAGGGGCAACATTTAGACTTCCCACATCTTCTAAGTCATATCCTTCTTCCAGACTCCAACCTCAGAGCTGAACCTTAATGGTCAATAGGGTGTGGGCAGGAAAAAAAATCAGTTTACCAATGAGGTATCTTAAATTGGAGGTAATCCAAAATGGTACCCCCACCACACACACACACACACACACACACACACACACACACACGAAACTGATCGTATTAATAATTAGGTTATTGGCTATTTTTGGTTTAAAGAAAAATGCAGTGCATTATTATTAATAAATTGTTTCTTTTATTCAGGAGGATGGAATGCTACTCTTGTATACTGTCTTATATTGGCAGAAGTAAATTCTGAGTTCAATTTGCTCTTGTAAAACTAAAACTAGAAATGTCTTTTTTATGTTATCCTGCAAAAATGTAAAATATGAGGGGCTTTTTGGGTGCTAAGAAAGGTATTTTTTTCTCTTGTGGTTAGAGCAGAAATGGAAGTATTAATGTATTTTAAAAAGGCTTTTTAATTTAACCTTTAAAAATACTAAATCCCATAAACGCACATTTTTAACAACCTGGGAAGATTTTATTTTGTAAGTGGAGATAAAACAGGTTTTTCAGAACAAATATCTTCATGTGGATCATAACTAATGAAATCTTCTTATTTTAAAGCCATGAAGGATTTTAAAAGTTAATTGGAACGACCAGCTTTCTTTCAGCCCCTTTTGCCTAATTTTAAAAAAAAATGCTGAAAAGAAAGTCTCTAGTGTTTCCTAACTTACTTCTTTGCTGACCCTCTCACTAATTCCCTGTATCCTAAATAAAAGGTTAGAGTCAAAGTTTTATAAAAATTGAATTTTAGATCTGATAGAAAAATGTTGTAAAATCTTCTCACCAAAACAGTTTAATCTAACTGAGGATTGAATCATACAAAGTCAGTATCACAGTCTTCCAGTTTGTTCATTTTCTATTCCTTACAAAATTTTCCACATCAGCATTCATCCTTCCCTTTTATTAATCCTGTGACTTGGTATGTATTCTCACAAACCTGACTCTGATCACCAAAAATTCATTCATGTGGCCCTTCAGCAGTTTGTTATTTTATGAATGTGTTAATTTTCTTTTTTTATGAAAAATTTCAAACATACAAAAAAAGAGATTGTATAGGAAGCCCCATTTACCTATCACTTTGCGTTACCAGTTATCACATGGCCATCTTATTTCTTCTATACCACTGTCCACTTCCTACCACCACCTGTCCCCTCAGATTCTTTTGAAGCAATTCGTTTCAAGTACAGGTGTCTCCCACCATCCAAAAGTAAAGTATTCCTCTGAAGCCTTTTGTAAGCCAAAATGATATAAAGCAAAGAAGCAATCATCATTAATTTATATGGAAATATTTTTAGCATCCCCAGATCCAGAAAATAACCTTCCAAATTGTACCAAATAACACATAAAACCTAAAAGCATACTAACATATAGTAAAGGCAGGAATGCATGAAATAAATTGAGATAAAACACAGATGCTCACAGACACAGTTCCAAGCTGTAGCAGCATGATGCTGGGAGGCTGAGTCCAGAGAAGGAGCTTGGTGGTGCCACCCTTCCTGCTTAGGATCCTGCTGCCTCTATACACTGCAAAGCAAATGTTGAACGTTATTTTCGCTTTTTGCCTTTTTTCATAAAATCAAAAATCCTCTTCAGATTTCTTTTGGTTAGTGAAAACATATACTAATATAGGTCTTTCATAAAAGTGAAGAGGTGTAACTTCAATTTTAAAAAACCTGAGCATACCTGTGTATTCTGTTTTTGCTAACATAACTAGTTCTGTTTCATGTTTCTTCCTTGGGTTCTTTGTGCAAATTTCCATCACATGATTTTTGGTTCCTCTTTAGGAGTTATAATTTCTACTTTTAAGCTTGCCATGTGCATCTAATAAATGATTGAATCTAGTTGGAATTCAGTGCATATAAAGTATGATATCTATATACATAAATCCAAAATGGAGCTAACAAGGAAAATAAAAACCCTGACAACGTGAGCAAGAAAAATGAAACTACAGTGAGTTATCTGTGTGTTGAAGAAAATCTATAATATTGTGTAGAATAAGTGTTTAGAGAATCACTAACAGGACCTCAAAATGTTACATTTTTGTGTTATATACTACTTTAAAATAGTAAAACCCATTACCAAACACATTTTATAGATAATAATGGACTTGCTGGAAATTTTATCTACTACAAACTGAAAATTTCTGTTAAAACTAAGACTACTGTAACTATCTGTAGGCATATCACCCCTTTGTTCCTCAAGCTTCTCTAAGGTAATTTGTATTCTATTTTGAGAAGCTTGACTTACTCTTTCTTACTCTTAAAGCAATAGCACCATCCTGTGGTAATATGAAAAATATTTCTTAACTGGTGTTAACGTGCCAAGTAACTCTAGCCGTCTGGTGAAGCTTTGGATGCCTTTTCAGACTGTTTTTAAATGCATAAAATACAATACATGGAATTATAAAAGAGACCAACTATATGAAAATAGTGTTGCACTCATGTGTCCAGGGGCTCCAGTTAAGAAGCCATAATAGAAGACTAGGAACATGAAATTATGTTTCCTTCAAAAGTAACTCTTCTCTATTATTCTTGTAATTAAGGATCTTTATTATAATTGAGTTTGAAGATATTCCCTCAGAAATTACATATTGGTTTTGGCTTAATGTCTATGAATATTTATATACATAATATATCATAATATATATTATAAGAAGGAGAGGTTATTGGAGACAGAAAAGGAATTTCTATGCAATAAATACAATCTAAACAGTGAAAAATATTGGGGTTTGTATCCAGATCCTTTAAACAGTTGAAATTTGGATACTGCTGCCAAGAAGACAGGCCAGATTTCACAGTACTCTTGAAAGGGTGATCTTGAGCATCAGGGGTTATCCTGTGTGCTTTTATGGGGCCCACAAAGTGAGGCAAAGTGGACAGTTAATGCTATTATACAGCTCTGCTGGGTAAATTCTACCCTGAATGCCAAGTTAAGTTCCTCAGAGGGCCAAAGAAGTAGCTCCAGGTACCACTACACACACAGCACTCTGAGGACGCTGTTGCCAGTCAGGAGAGTGGTGGCTATTGGACTAAAGCCCTCTGAAATTGGGCTCTATGAGGATGCTGGGGATGTGAGAAAGAAGACAATTGACATTGCAGATTTTAGCAATGATAAAGACTTGCCAAATATTTCAGACTCCCCTGTTTCCTGGGCATATGACAGGATTGTACTTTCCAGCCCCTTGTAGTAAATGGAGCCATATGATAAGTGCAGGACAATGAATTGTCAGAGGGAGTGATGTGTATCTCTTCTGGGTCAAGCATTCACTTGTCAGGATGAGACTGCCCAGAATTCTCTTGCCCTTTGACATAAGGATGGATAATATTCAAGATGGTAGCTACCCTGTCAGCCTGGGTGCCTGAGTAACTACAATGGGCAGAGTTTCCCTGCTGACTCTCAGTGAACATGTAACATGACTGAAAAATAAATCTCAATTTAAACCACAGATATTTGAGAATTATCCATTACTGTAACATAACATAATCTATCTTGACTGTCACAGCCAGGCCCTCCCTAGGCCCTCCTAATAATAAAATAAATTACATTTATTTATATATGTCTGCCGCCCCCATTAGCCTGTCAACCCCAGAAGGGAGGGCCTAGTGTTTTTTTCTTTTTGCTCAGTGTTATTTTCTCTTTTTATTCCACAACAAAATGTCTTAAGTCATGTTCAAGCCTCTCAATATATGTATTTTCTTTTCTCCCCATTTTTCAGATGAGAAAACTGAGGCTTAGAGAGTTTGAAGACTTACCCAGGTTCATGAAGCAAGGTAAGTCCTTTGATTCTATATTGCGTTTCCTTAATTACTGTAATCCTACCTCCCAAGTCCCTTTTGAAGCTGCATTACATGGTCCCAGCAGAAGAAATAGAAATACATGGAAGTAGGAAAGCAAGAAGGATTGTTTTTAGCCTGTGATACTGAGATGTCCTCAACATGTAGTGGATAAGAATTGTATCAACCTCTCCTCCCTAATTTGAACTGTATTTCTCTTCTCTTCCCAGGGTCTTCTTTACCTTGGGTTTTGCAAATTGTCTACCTCAATTCTTTGCCTCCAGCCTCTGCCTCCTATTCATCTCACTTGGCAACCGCCTCCCAAATTGTATTTTCAGTTAGTAGTTCTTAACTCCAGCTCTCTGCCAGGACTGCCTGAGGTGCCTTGCAAATACACATAATCCAATAGGGATGTGGACAAATGTATTTCTTATATTTGGCTTCAACTAAGGACCATAATATGAAAGACTATGATTTCATGTTTCCATACTGCCAGGCTCTAGTTAACCTTTTCTAACTTACTACTCACACAACCTTATTCCCATGCTTCAGTTACAGCAGAAAAATTATTATCTGCTGAATAAAATTAATAACATTTTTGTTTCTCCAGACTTCTGCTCCAGTAGTTCCTTTTACTGGAATTTCTTCCCCTTCCCCATAGGTAAAAGTTCTACCATCCTTCAAGTACAACCTCCTCCATTTAGTCTTCTTATACTGCCCCAGGTTAGAATAGAAACTTGATTTCTTGGGCTTTTCCTGTACTTGGCTGGATCTCTACCATGCTTTTGATTATTCTGCCTTTATTACATTTATTTATATATGTCTGCCGCCCCCATTAGCCTGTCAACCCCAGAAGGGAGGGCCTAGTGTTTTTTTCTTTTTGCTCAGTGTTATTTTCTCTTTTTATTCCACAAACACCTTTCATATTGCTTGATATCTATCTAGCAAGTGCATAATATACTTTAAAATGCAAGTTAAATTGATGAATTAAGTATTCATACACTTATTCCACAAATATGTATTGAGTGCCTATTATGAGCGAGGAACCAGAGATACAAACACAAAAATCACTGCCTTTGTGAAGTTTATATTCTACTAGAGGACACAAACAATAACCATGATAAATAAGTTATATATGTAGTATGTTTCAAGATGATACATGCTAAGGAGAAACACAAAGCTGGGATTGTATTATGAACATCTATTTGAGTGATTTGTGTAGAGATTAAAGTGTGAGAGGCTGTGGTCTAAATGAAGCAACCTTTCTATAGGGATACTCTTCAGAACAATGAACAGAGATACAGTCAGACTCCACATCATCTCTTTTAGGAAGGCAAGAAGATCCCAGGCGTTTTTTCAAGTTTCAGAGCCAAATTCTAACATCACTCAGGTACAAACTCCATTCACAATGGAATCAAAGCACTGCCTAAGAATTTTTCCTCTTCTTCTTTAGACAGGGGTGTGTGTATACAGTTGACCCTTTAACAACATGGGTCTGAATTGTGTGATCCACTTATATGTGGATTTTTAAAATATATATGTATAGTCTGCCTTCCATTTCCCTGGGTTTAGCATCTGCAGATTCAACCAACCCTGGATGGAAAAGAGTATTTTTGATCTGCGGCTGGGACTCTGGTAGATGCAGAGGGTCAACGGTATGCATTATTCTATGCCATTTTATATAAGGGACTTGAGCATCCTGGGGTTTTGGTACCTGAGAGGAGGGGCATGGGATGGGGATGTGAAGGTGGGGTGGCATCATGGAATGAGTCCTGGTGAAGTAAAAAGGTATACACAGATTTCTGACTAGGGATGAGGGTGGGGGCTCAGAACCCCTAGCC
The DNA here is from genome assembly GCF_021234165.1 of Pteronotus mesoamericanus. Lineage (NCBI taxonomy): Eukaryota > Metazoa > Chordata > Mammalia > Chiroptera > Mormoopidae > Pteronotus > Pteronotus mesoamericanus. Next base: position 22,067,893 of record NW_026555245.1, on the reverse strand, counting down.
TTCATGTTGTGTTGTTCAAGGGTCAACTGTATATGTTGCGTGCACCTGTTTACGTGTATTGATGTGTGATTAGAGAAAAAGAGGGGGTAATGCTGGAGTGAATAGGGGTCTGGGGTGGAGGGGGATGAAGGGGAGAAAAAATGAGACAACTGTAACAGCATAATCAATAAAATACGTTTGAAAAAAGATGTGGACCATATATATTACTACTACGTACTACTCAGCCATAAGATGAAATAGTGCCATTTGTGAAAACATGGTATCTGAGAATATCATGCTAAGCAAAATAAATCAGTCAGAAAAAACTAAGAACCATATGATTTCACTCATATGTGGGATATAAAACTGAAGCTTATAAACACAGACAACAATATGGTGGTTACCATAGGGATGGAGGTTAGGAGGCAGGAAAGGGTAAAGGGAGTCAAATATATGGTAACGGAAGGTGATTTGACTTTAGATGGTAGGCACACAACACAATATACAGGAAATGTATCATAGAAATCTACACTTGAAACCTATATGATCATATTAGCCAATATTACACAATAAATTTAACTAGAAGTATACTAAAAGGATTATTATTTTTTAAATTTTTAAGTCACATTTATTCTATCACAGTGGTCTCAATTTTTCCCTTTGCCTTCTCCACCCATCTCACCCCCAACCCCTGCTCCCACAGTCAATTCCCACTCTGTTGTCCATGTCCATGGGTCATTCATACATGTTCTTTGTTTAGTCCCTTCCCCTTCTTTCCACCATTGTCTTCCTTTCCTGTCCCCTCTGGTCACTTTCAGTCTGCTCCATGTTTCCTTGCCTGTGGTTTATTTTGTTCGTTAGTTTATTTTGTTGAATAGATTCCACTTATAGGTGAGATCATATGGTATTTGTCTTTCACTGACTGGCTTATTTCACTTAGCATAATATTCTCCAGTTCCATCCACGTTATTGCAAAAGGTAGGAGTTCCATCTCTCCCTCTCTCTCTCTTTCTTTCGTTCTTAAATGCAGATTGATTTTATTTATTTTTTAATGTCAAAGTTAATTATTAAGTATTTAAAAAATTTAAAACAATTATAAAGTCTCAGTAATTAAACCAACATGAAACAAGCACAGAAATAATCAAGTAGATCAATGAAATATAATGAACATTACAGAGACAAACATATATATCTAACAATGTAATATATGATTAAGTTGATATTTCAAATCAATGGGGAAAATAAGGCTTATTCAACAAATAAGGTGCATGGACCACTATTACTTGAAATAAAACAAATATAGAGCCCTATTTCACATATTATACAAAAAATATTCAGGTCAGTTAAAAATCAATATGTAAAACCTAATGAGTTTTAGGAGAAAATACAAAATAATATTTTTCTTACCCTGAAGTAACATATTCAAACCCAGAAGCTATACAGTAAAATATTGACAATATGACTATATTAAACATTTAAGACTATACAGTAATATTCATGTAAAAAAAGTTAAAGGACAAGGAATAGAATAGGAAAGTATTTACAACACATCTGAAAAACGGTTAATGGTTTGTTTTGTATTTTTTTAGGGAAAAAATTCTACAAACATTTAATCAAAGAAAGGATAAAGAATACCAAAAAAGTCATTTAAAGCTTCTTAAAAATAATAGAAATAGGCAAGAAATATACAAAAACAGGTTTAGTTTCAACAAATAATAAAGGAACAATCAAAATAATACATCATTGTCACAATCAGATTAATAAGTATTAAAAATAGTGGTAATAGCAAGTATTGGTAACTGTGAAAAGAACTGGGTTTTCATAGGCTCTTTTTCTTCATCTTAAAGCAGTCCCTTTCGCATATTTTGCAGTGCTGGTTTGGTGGCAGTATATTCTATTAGCCTTCTTCTGTCTGGGAAACTCCTTATTTCACCTTCCATTTTAATTGAGAGCCTTGCTGGGTAGAGCAGTCTTGGTTGTAGGCCTTTGCTTTTCATTACTTGGAATATATCTTGCCACTCCCTTCTGGCTTGCAGTGTTTCTGTTGAGAAGTCAGCTGCTACCAGTATCAGGGCTCCCCTTACATGTTACTATCTCTTTCTCCCCTGCTGCCTTTAGGATTCTCTCTTTGTCTTCTATATTTGCCATTTTAATGATGATGTGTCTTGGAGGGGACCTCCTTGGGTCCCTCTTGAGTGGGGCCCTCTGTGCCTCCTGGATCCATGAGACCTTTTCTCTCCTCAAATTGGAGAAGTTTTCCATCATGACTTTTTCAAACAGGTACTCTATCCCTTGCTCCTGTTCTTCTCCTTCTGGTATCCCTATTACATGGATATTATTATGTTTCACGTTGTCCTGCATTTCCCTGAATGACTCTTCATTCTTTTTGAGTCTTTTTTCACTTTCTTCCACTTTCTGGGAGCTGTTTTCTACCTTATCCTCCAACTCACTGATTAGATCCTCAGCTTCATCTAGTCTGCTTTTGATTCCTTCTACTGTGTTCTTAAATTCAGAAATTGTATTCCTCATTTCCTCTTGTCTCTTATTGATAGTTTCTATGTCCTTTTTCATGGTGATATTGTTTGCACTAAGTTCCTCGTAGTTTCCCTGTAGTTTTTGGGAATTCTCTCAGAGCTCACTGAGCTCATTGAGCTTCCTTAGAACTGTTATTTGGAACTCAATATCTGATAGTTTACTTGCCTCTTTTTCGTTTAGTTCTATTTGTGGGGATTCCTCCTTTCCCTTCAACTGGGGGGGTGTTTCTTTGTCTTCCCATTATTTGTGAGACTCTTCTTTTTTTGCTTCTGCTTCTTAAGTTGATCTGTCTTAATCTTCTGACTTTGTGGTGTGAACTTCTATGGTAGAAGACTGCTGTTTATACTTTCTGGATCTGCCTCTGATGATGTCAGATGTCATCCCTGTCTGACCTTAGGCAGTCTGTTCAAGATTTCCAGGAATCTACTGTTTGTGGTTGTCTCCTTCAGCTGTTAATCTATTCACTCTGCACTCAGCAGGATGCCTTAGAAAGCTCAGGGTGAGGCAGAGTCCCTCCTGGGGGCGGGGTTATTGGGTCCTCTCATGCTGCTATATGGGGAGGAGTCAGCACTGGGATCCTGCTGGCTACTCTCTCCATTCTCTTCCCAAAGCCTCCATCCCCAGTCTCTCCTCAAGTGTGTCTAGACCACTCTGCACCCCCTTTAGCCAGAGATATACTATCTGTGGCTACCACTCTGCACTCAGCAGGCAGCTTAAACATCACAGGGCGGGCAGAATCCCACCTGGTGGCAGGGCTATTGGGTCCTCTGATGGTGCTGCCACTCAGGGGGCGTGGTCTCTGCCTGAAAAAGATGGATACTGCTGCATGGGGGATAAGACAGCACCAAGATTGGCCGGCTACTCTCTCAGTTCTCTCCCTAAAGCCTCCTTTCCCAGAGTCTCCTCAGGCGTCTCTAGCCCACTCTGCCCCCACCTTTGCCAGAGACCAGGGTAAGTGGCTACAAATAAAAATTTATGCATTGGCCCTTTAAACAGTTTTTTGCATTGCCAGCCACCTGTCTCTGGCAGAGAGCAACCCTGCCACTTTTCGCAGCTGGCTGTTTTCTGTACTTCTTGGGCTCTGGTGCTGTAGGCTGGAGATCCCCACTTTTGGTTTAGACCCTTCTCAGAGGGATCCAACTGGCCCTTTCTATATACTTCTGGTGCTGCTGCCCATGGGCACCCTGCCCACCTTCTTGAGTCTACTGTATTCCTTACCAGTTAGGTTGGTCTAAAGCTTATTCTTCTGTCTCCAAGGTCACAAAGCTCCTCTCTCACTATTGTTCAGTTGTTTGTTCCAGGTGATTTCTCCACAATTTAGTTGTAATTCCAGGGGGTCCTGGGAGGAAGTCAGAGTGACTTCCACTCATTCCTCCACCATCTTGATTCTCTCTAAAAGGATTATTTACAAAGATTCAGGCAAGGTTAAGAGGACATAGCAAAGCACAGGGACTAGAAACAATTATACACTTTTATCATCTTTAGTCCTAAAGGGGATATGAGAGAGAATGAGCCTAGAAAGAGTTTAGAGCATGGAAGAAAGCCTCTCCCTCCCCCTTATAAGAACTGTAACTGTAGAATGCAGTAAATACCAGAATTGCAAAAATGTGAGGACAGAACAGTGTGGAAAGATAGGGACTGAATGCCCTAGGCCCTCTTCCCAATATCTTGTGGAAACCTCTCTTTGGCCATTTCAACCAGAAGTCAGAGAGCAAGGACATCTGAGGGATGCAGTCTATAGATATCAGATTCCTGGGCTATAGGAAAGGGCAGAGTAGGTAAGGGGTGGGGTGGTGAAATAGAGAACAACCAGCTCATATTGAAACTAATGGTCTCTCACATTTCTGCACATCTCATTGTTGTTATTGCTTCTTCCTGGTGATACAATTTCCTCAACTTACCTAGAAAGTCAGGGTTACTTCTCACACCAGCTAAAGGTACAGATAAATATGTTTTAGCTTTGTCTAAGATGATCTTACCAAATATATCACCCAATTGGACAGGTTTTTTCATAATTTATATTTTGTCTATTGCCCAAGAAACTGTTCAGAACATTATTTCTAATTAATCAGATATATTTAATTTTGTAACCCTAATATTATTATTAGTAGTAGTATTATACAAGAGACACTTTTTAAAGTGTTTTATCTTTATTGGACAGTTTAATATTCCTGCTTTGTCTTTTTTCTTAAAATCACATCTAATAGAATTTATCAGTTGGTGAATGCATGAACAAATTGTGGTGTATTTATATGATGGAATAATATCCTATACTCAGGTGATGGAATTAAAAGGAACAAATAACAAGAGTGGATGAATGTCAGATGCATTGTGCTAAGTGAAAGCAGCCAGACACAAAAAGGAACATGCCAAATAATTCCATTTACATGAAATTTTAGAAGAGACAAAGCTATAGCAACAGAAATAAGATCAGTGGTTGCCAAGAATGGGGAAAGGAGATTGTTTTCCGAGGGACCCAAAAGAATTGTGGGGAAAAATGAAAATGTTCCATATGATTGTGGTCATGGTTGCTGGACTGTCAACACTCATCTAATTATACACTTATAATTGGTGAATTTTATTGCATGTAAATTATACCTCAATAAACCTGACAAAAAGACTTCTTAGGTGCTGTATACTTACTATGAATGTATCACTTAATGCCTGGTAGATGAGAAAAGATCCATTTGGGGAAACAAGCCACACTAAGTACTTCAGGAGAAAATTTAAGGGATTTGTTAGACAGTTGTGAAAGACCTGAAAGAATAAATAAATAGCACTGAGATAATATAAAGATATAATTGAAGGAGCTGTTGTCATCCCTAGAGCTAAAGGAAGAAAATGGAACTGATAATCTGTAAATTCAGAGAAGGGACCTCCCAGAGCTGTGGGTGAAACCTCTGAGACAGGAGTTACTGTTGGTGTCTCTGCAAAGACGGAAGAGAATGGGCTTTTTGAGTATTGTAAGAGAGAGGAAACTGCTGCAACCAGAAAGAAGGGCCACTGCTGAGGCAATCTAGACAAGAAAAGGAAAAACAGAAAGGATTAATCCCTTTTCTGTGCCTTTTCTATTCTCCAATCTCTAGTGGCTTCTATTGATGAAAACTACCAGGCATCCAGCTATGAAAAGAGAAACTTTGTTTCCAGAGCCTAATCTCAGCATCAGAGAACAAATTATAGGAGGTATGGATGTGGAGCTGAAAGATGACAGGTAAATGACACCTCTGGTTTATCCTACTTTTAATAACATTAACATTAATCTATAATTTCAGGTGGTTTCAGCTTAATCCCTCTATTATTAAATTTCCAACCAGTATCACTTAATGACTTTAGCTTTCATTGCTTAGTGTCACCTAGATTATTTCATTTTAGGTTATGACACAGCAATTTTCTGATTCTAGCATTCTTTGTGCACTTATTAGGTAGAATTCTATAAAGAAGGATGCACCTTCATCAGCTATTTGGTTTACCTGAAATACAGTTTGTACAGGAATGAAAGGAAAACCTTGACTATTTCTCTTTATCAGTTTTCAGATTTGGTGACCTAGTGATCTCCAAAGATGATCAATGAATTAGGAGCTTTTGTTACTATTATAAACTCATCACTTTGTTTATATCTTTGATGTATTTTAATCCATGGCAGGCATTATGCTTTTTAGTATTCAAATTGTCCCATTTTAGGCAAGTGGGACCCTTCATGATTTTTTTGTATTTTTATTTATTCTGAATTATTCTTGTAAAAGTGTCAAGCATGTCCAATTTAATTCTATCCCCTTCATTTGACTCTAAACCTCTCAGATCTTGGAAGAAATTTGCAACTTACTTTGTTCTTTCCCCACTTAATAAGTTGCTAATAAACACTTGCATTGTCTGGTATTGAGCCACCTTATGAAAACATTCTTAAATGGCTTCTCTATAGTTCAAACAATTTTAAAAGCCAATTTTAATTACAAAATGTAACAAAGTTGTTTAACCAAATCTGCAAGTCCGGTCTTGAAATCTTGGGCATTATGTGGGCTCCTTAGGGTGGAAAAAAGGAAGGAAATAACAATGCAAAAAGTAACTATAACAGAATTATGCAACCTAAGAGGAAGTAGCTTAAGATTTTAAAACAGTGTATGTTTTTCTAAAATAAAATATCATAAATAATTTTCCTAAAATGGATTCAGTTTAGCTACTACTGTCGGAATGATAACTGTCAGTATAGCATGTGGGAGCAACTAGAGAACAAAATATGGATTCTGGGACTCACCTTCTTAGGGAAGCTTCTTTTTGCTCCAGAAAGAGTTAGCAGTCACTTGGTCTACATTAACACTGTTCTTTATTCATATATAGGTAAATAAATTCGTAATAAATAAATTGGTAAATTCCAGCACCTCCAACCAGATGCTGTCTGAAAACTTGGGGAGATTTCACACGTTTCTCCTTCCCCTCTGAGTGCTATTGACATGATGTCTAAAAACCTCCCCAGTCCTTGCCCTCTTTTCTTTCCCTCCACCACTGCTATAATTTAGATCTCTGGCTTAACTAAACTAGGTTATTGTCCTCCTAACCACCTCCAGTCTTCACACTATTATCAAAGTAATCTTTCTAAAAATTATTTCATAGCCCTTAATTAAAACTCTTATAAAGCTCATTACCTTTACAAAATAGATTCAAATTTCTTAACATGGAATATAACTCAAGACCCTTCATGGTCTGGACTCTATTTAATGATTTGTCTTCCTCTTTCCTGCCTCCTGTGTCATCCTCAGGACTCCTCACGTCCCACACCCAGTGCTCTAGCAGTTCTAAAATACTGACAGAACTCTCATCACACTAGGCTCTAAGACTTTTCTGAATTTGAGCAAAAATGTTTCCTCTATTTAGAACAACCTTCTTCTCTTTCTTCAAATCATTAATGAATATTGACCCTTCAAATATCATCCCTGATATCACCTCCTCTGGGAAGACTTACCTGATTTTCCCCACATCCAAAGCAGACTAACTGTCTTTACAACCCCATGTGGTTTCGTGACAGACATCACCACAGTGATCACTACATTGACTATCTCATGAACATCCTCATGCATTTCATCTTTACCCCCAGCACGCAACATCAAGGTATACCATATCTTCAATAATGTTTGCTGAAGGAACAAATGAGTTATTGAGTAATCTTAACCCAAACAATTTTTCCAAAGTGTTTATACCAATTTACCTCTACTACCAACAAAAATATAACTGAGTTTCCTGTTGTTCCACATCTCCACCAACACTTGATACTTTCATTCTTTTAAATGTTAAACATTGTGGTGGGTCTGTGTTAGCATCTCACTGTAGTTTTTAATGTCTTTAATATGCTAATAGATATAGTGTTAAGAGAAGCTTTTCCCCTTACATATACTTATTGACATTTCCTGAAACAGCAAATGCAAGTCCCTGCAGGTAGATTTTTTCAAGGAACAAGAAGAAAACCAGTTAGTCTGGAGCTAGATGCCAAACTGTAGTTAAGATCTTGGGATCAGAACATAACTGGTTTCATCAATGGTTCTCAAATTTTGGTATTGTTGTGAAAACCCAGAGTATTGGTTCAAACTCATTCAGTAGTTCAGAGCTTGTGATCTAATAACTATATTTAAAAAGAAGTTATCGCAAGTGATTCTGATGCAGCTAGTTTTCAGTCAACAGAATGAGAAACACCGTTTACAGAACATGGTTCACTCCTAAAGGAGCATAGTATTATTTATTACAGTGCAATTTATGAGACTGACTACTTTGTGATTTTCTATCTGTGTGAGTATATACAGTAGCATTTTACAAAATTAAAACTAAACCTGAGGCAGGAAATAGTCAGGAAGGAGGAAACTCCAGAGGTGCCCCAGGGCTAAGATAAAGAACATAGATAAAGGGTGGAGACCCTGTTCTAAGACTGGTAGTTTCTGCATCTGGAAAAGCATTGAATCCTAGTGAATCAGGAATGCACCTGTGCAGAAGGTGCTACCTGAACCCTGCTTCATTATAATAACATTATAATAAGTTAGCATTGTGGGACCCCTTCTCAGTAGCCAATCAAGGAAATCATGGGAGATCCATCCTAAGGAATAAAAGCCCTCTAGCCCCTGAGTTTGCTGCTGCTGCTGCTGCTGTTAGGCTCTTCTCTGCTCCGCCCTGCTCAGAGTTGGCCTGCTCCCATATTCTGTGTGGCTTAATAAATCTGCTTTTTCTTGCTTTCTGCTATAAACTCTGTGTGCTCAGTTCAATTTTTTGTCCACAATCACAAAGAACCTGGTTATTTGTGCCCACCTGTGACAAACCCACTTGGAGAAGTTTGAGACAGACTTTGCAATAGGTGAAGGCCTCTGATCATGGCACAAAACCAAGAATAATCATGGGCAAGTGGTATGGAGAACGAGCATTAGTGTTGCTTTCAGGAGAGGTGAATTTGATACTTAGCTGTGCCATCTAGGCAAATCCTTTAACCTCCCTGAGTTTCCATTTCTCATCTAAAATTAAATAGTATTATACTTATCCTGTCAACCTTGCAAACTAAGCGTCAAAATGACAGAGTGGCAAAGTAATAATACGAAAGTAAGATCCGATCATTGTTAGAGGAATGATTGTTTTTGAGTGATATACCTGCCTAAATTAAAGAAATATTTAGCCTTAGAGGCATGTGTTTTTTGGAATAATCTCCGCAGTTTCCTACTAAAAGGAAAAAAAATTAAAGCATTTTACAGTTTAAACAACAGACAAGGAAAACCTTGAGTGACATGACAAAGAATACAAAATTAATTCAGAGATAAGAACAGGCTTCAAGTCTTCTGATGACTAGCCCAGGTCACTTTCCACACCATACTTAGTTGTCTTTATCACTCTTTATTATAATCCATAGGCCAGTTAATTCTGACACATACCAGAGTTTGAGCACCACTGCTTTACTGCATTAGGTATGGTAGTGGGGTGGTTATAATTGTCCTTATCTTTTATTCCACTTACTTGATAAACAACTTTATTGAGGTATTATTCACATACCATACTATTCACCAATCTACATTGTACAATTCAATGGTTTTCATTATAATCACAGAGGTCTATAACCATCACCACAATCAATTTTCGTCTTCATATCTTCATCACCCAAAAAGAAACCCCATATTTGACATATATGATTCCATTCTCCCCTTCCCTCAGCCTCTCTATAGATTTGCCTATTCAAGATCTTTCATATATTGTAGGTGAAGTCAGCACCCGCCCTATGGCTCAGTTGGTTGGAGCGTGGTCTGGTACACCAAAATGCTGTGGGTTCGATCCAAGTCAGGGCTCATACAGTTTGCGGGACACAGGTTGTGGGTTCAATCTCCCATTAGGGCACGATTCCGAGTCAACCCGTTGATGTTTCCCCCTTCCTTTCTCTTTAAAATCAACTAACATCCTCGGGTGAGAATTTAAAATATATATATATATTAAATGTAATCATACAATATGTGACCTTTTGTGATCGGCTTCTCTCAGCCGGTTTTCAAGGTGTACTTATCTTTTTAAAATTAAATTGTAACTATAGAAAGAGTTTAGAAATAAAGGGGGGAGGGAATCACCCATAGTCTCATTCTAATACAATCAATATCATAATTTTCTTTCCTTTTTCTCCCTCTGCAGGTTCATTTTTACCTGATTGGAAAACAGATAAAGGATGTCCCTAGCCCCCAACTGGTTCCCACGTATCCCCGCCACTCGGCTCCCCACTTCCCAATGCGCAGCCAAGTTACCCCAGCAGCAGAGGAAACAGCGGCCCCGCCCATCCCCGCTGGCGCCTCGCTTGCGTCACTGCTTGGAGCCGCAGGTCCCCCACCTTCCTTCTCAGTCGCGGTAGTTTTGACAGAGCGCGATGGCGGCGGCCGGGACGGCGGGGTTACCGGCGACCGTGTCGGGAAAGCAAGAGTTTTACCAGCTTCTGAAGAACCTTATCAATCCAAGCTGTATGGTGCGGAGGCAGGCAGAGGAAATCTATGAAAATATCCCAGGTCTGTGTAAGACTACATTCCTCTTAGATGCCGTCAGAAATAGAAGAGCAGGTTATGAGGTGAGACAAATGGCTGCCGCATTGCTACGACGGCTTTTGTCCTCTGGGTTTGAGGAAGTCTATCCAAATCTGCCTTCTGATGTTCAGAGGGACGTCAAGATTGAACTGATACTGGCTGTTAAGTTAGAAACACATGCTAGTATGAGGAAAAAACTTTGTGATATTTTTGCGGTGCTGGCCAGGAATTTGATAGATGAGGATGGCACTAACCACTGGCCAGAAGGTCTGAAATTTCTTATTGATTCAATCTACTCTAAAAATGTGGTTCTGTGGGAAGTTGCACTTCACGTTTTCTGGCACTTTCCTGGGATTTTTGGGAACCAAGAGCAGCATGATTTGGATATCATCAAACGGTTGTTGGACCAGTGTATTCAAGATCAAGAACATCCAGCAATCAGGACATTATCCGCTAGAGCTGCAGCTGCTTTTGTACTTGCCAATGAGAATAACATTTCTCTTTTCAAAGACTTTGCAGACTTGCTTCCTGGAATCTTACAGGCTGTGAATGACTCATGCTATCAGGATGACGATTCAGTGCTAGAATCCCTTGTTGAGATTGCAGATACTGTACCTAAGTACTTGGGTCCTTATTTAGAAGAGACTCTACAGTTGAGTCTAAAGTTATGTGGAGATTCTAGACTTAGTAATCTGCAACGCCAACTGGCCCTTGAAGTAATAGTAACCCTGTCTGAAACTGCAACCCCAATGTTGAAAAAACATACGAATATTATAGCACAGGCAATTCCTCACATACTAGGAATGATGGTTGATCTACAAGATGATGAGGACTGGGTAAATGCAGATGAAATGGAAGAAGATGATTTTGACAGCAATGCAGTTGCTGCTGAGAGTGCACTAGACAGACTGGCTTGTGGGCTTGGTGGAAAACTTGTTTTGCCAATCACTAAGGAGCATATCATGCAGATGCTTCAGAGCCCTGACTGGAAATATCGACATGCTGGACTAATGGCCTTATCTGCCATTGGAGAAGGATGCCATCAGCAAATGGAACCCATTCTAGATGAAACAGTTAACTCTGTTTTGCTTTTTCTTCAGGATCCTCATCCAAGGGTGAGGGCTGCTGCCTGTACTACACTTGGACAGATGGCTACAGATTTTGCACCTAACTTCCAAAAGAAATTCCATGAAACGGTGATTGTGGCTCTGTTGCGTACCATGGAAAATCAAGGTAATCAGCGTGTACAATCACATGCAGCTTCTGCACTTGTTATTTTTATTGAAGACTGCCCCAAATCATTGCTAGTTCTATATTTGGATAGTATGGTGAGAAATCTACATTCCATCTTGGTGATTAAACTTCAAGAGTTGATTCGGAATGGAACTAAGTTGGCCTTGGAACAACTTGTGACAACCATAGCCTCAGTTGCAGATACAATAGAAGAAAAATTTGTTCCATATTATGATATATTTATGCCATCACTAAAGCACATTGTTGAACTTGCTGTTCAAAAGGAACTCAAGCTTCTGAAAGGAAAAACTATTGAATGCATTAGCCATGTTGGTCTTGCTGTTGGGAAAGAAAAGTTTATGCAAGATGCATCAAATGTGATGCAGCTGTTGTTGAAGACACAATCAGATTTAAATAGTATGGAAGATGATGACCCTCAGACCTCTTATATGGTTTCAACATGGGCTAGAATGTGTAAAATTCTTGGAAATGATTTTCAACAGTACCTTCCACTGGTTATTGAGCCTCTTATTAAGACTGCTTCAGCTAAACCTGATGTTGCTCTCTTAGACACCCAAGATGTGGAGAATATGAGTGATGATGATGGCTGGCAATTTGTAAACCTTGGAGACCAGCAAAGTTTTGGAATTAAAACTTCAGGACTTGAAGCTAAAGCAACTGCTTGCCAGATGTTGGTTTACTATGCTAAGGAATTAAGGGAAGGACTTATGGACTATACAGAACAAATTGTAAGGCTGATGGTTCCTTTACTGAAATTCTATTTCCATGACAATGTGAGAGTGGCAGCAGCTGAATCCATGCCTTCTCTCCTGGAATGTGCACGAATTCGTGGCCCAGAGTATCTTGCACAGATGTGGCAATTCATATGTGATCCCTTAATCAAGGCTATTGGGACTGAACCTGATACAGATGTACTTTCAGAAATAATGAGTTCTTTTGCAAAGTCTATTGAAGTAATGGGAGATGGCTGCCTTAATGATGAACACTTGGAAGAACTGGGAGAAATATTGAAAGCAAAACTTGAAGGGCACTTTAAAAACCAAGAACTGAGACAGGTTAAAAGACAGGATGAAAACTATGATCAACAGGTTGAAATGTCCTTGCAAGATGAAGATGAATGCGATGTTTACATTCTGACCAAAGTATCAGATATTTTGCACTCATTATTTAGTACGTACAAAGAAAAGATTTTACCATGGTTTGAACAGCTGCTTCCATTAATTGTGAATCTAATTTGTTCTAGTAGGCCATGGCCAGACAGACAGTGGGGACTGTGTATATTTGATGATATTATAGAGCACTGTAGCCCAACCTCATTTAAATATGTGGAGTACTTTCGGTGGCCAATGCTACTAAATATGCGAGATAACAACCCTGAAGTCAGGCAAGCTGCTGCTTATGGCCTGGGTGTTATGGCACAGTTTGGTGGAGATGATTATCATTCTTTATGTTCAGAAGCTGTTCCACTGTTGGTAAAAGTTATTAAGTGTGCAAGTTCCAAAACCAAAAAAAATGTCATTGCTACAGAGAACTGTATCTCAGCAGTAGGCAAGATTTTGAGGTTTAAGCCTAGCTGTGTAAATGTAGATGAAGTTCTTCCATACTGGTTGTCATGGCTTCCACTGCAGGAGGATAAAGAGGAAGCTATTCAGACTTTGAGTTTTCTCTGTGACTTAATTGAAAGTAACCATCCAGTTGTGCTCGGTCCAAATAATTCCAATCTTCCCAAAATAATCAGTATAATTGCAGAAGGAAAAATTAATGAGACTCTTAACTATGAAGATCCTTGTGCCAAACGCTTAGCCAATGTTGTGCGTCAGGTACAGACTTCTGAAGAATTGTGGTTGGAATGCACATCCCAGCTTGATGATGAGCATCAGGAAGCCTTACAGGAGTTGCTGAATCTTGCTTGAAGCACTTTAATATCACTTGAATATCATCTACCTTAAAAGTAACTCCAAATACATGTTGTGAATGGATTCCATTATAATTGAGAGAACTGTTCTCTCCCTGCTAAGCAGTTTGCATTTCTTCCATGTGTTTACCCAGGATTAGTCAGTGTTATGTCCTCTGTTCACCTTGCATGTTTTATCCTGTAAACAGAGATCTTGGTGGTAACCTGTGTTTCCATTGTCTTAGAATGTTTGTTGTCTTTCCCATTGTTGGTGCGAAGTATGTAAATTGTTGCTATGTCTGAGTTACTGACACTAGGCAAGCAATATGCTTGGTGCCAAGATGTCATGCTTATCACAAGATGCTAAGAACTCACGAGGTTAGGATAGAACTTACAGGACAAATATATTTGGAATTATGGGTGAAGGATATAGTGGCAGGTTTATTCCTCCTTGATAATATTCCTGGTTTTCATGGTAAAGGGAGGATACTGCAGTTGGGAGAGTTTCAGACACTGCAGTGGATGTGGGGAGTTTTTTGTATAATTTATATGAACTTTTTCATGATGCCTCCCTCAGAACTGGGCGAGACATATCCATGTTCTACTTCTCACAGTGTGCAACTGAGAGTTATGAAAACTTTAGAATGTTTTTAGACTGGTCTCCAAGTTACTTGTTAAGTTATCCAGGACTAAGAACTATGGTTATTGAAAAGGGTGCTCTGGTACATCTAACATTGGTACTATGTAATGACATACTGTATATAACACAGTGTGACAGAAAGTAATCAGTATTTGTGGCAGTCAGTCAGTGTTATGTGTTTGAGCAGAATATTGTCTTGTGTCTGTATGCTCTTTTTCTCCTGCGAAGTGGCTCAGTGAGGACAAAAGCCCTGATTTAAAATGGGGCTTAAGGACATCTCCATTTTGAAGTTCTTAATGGACTCTATAGTAGCACTAAAGAGTATTCTATTGTGAAAATGAAAGGGAAGCAAAATTAATTTTATTTTTAAACATGAAAAAACAGCTTTGAGACCACTCATTTAGCATTATATATGCATTATAAGAAAACAGTTCTAGAAATCTAGGGTTAATTATATTAATTGGAATGTCAGTCCTTAATGTCAAGCTTTTGCAGGGTAGAAAAAAGCTTACTCAGCAAATCATTGATCCAAAATTTAAAAATACATCTGTCATGATTTCCTGGACCTATTGTGAGTAATGTGTGTGTAAAGTATTTAGCAAGTATTTAAGACCCAGTAAGCACTTAATAAATGGTAGCTGTTACTCCTGTTGTTTGCATGTCTACTGTGTTCTTTTTTATGGTTTGGAATGCTTTTTATATTAACATATCCAATTCGTTCCCTTCCAGTTCAGATAAGCAGGCCATTGTGGTCAGAGACATGGAGGTGAGATTTTAGATATGCAATCCCTATCCATTCTGTACAATTATTTATTATTAATGGAGGAAAAAGAAAAGGACTTTAAGTACAGTATAGTCACAATTTTAAGTTTATTTAAGATAAAAATTGTGGACAAAGTAAAAAAAATTTTTCAAGGTAAACATGCCGGTAAACCAATGAGTTTTTAGAAAGTTAGGTGGTGAATAACCATGGAATGTAAAACTAAGAAGTAAATCCACAAAATATCATTTTTATGATGGAAATCCGTATTTACTGAAAGTTTCTATGTGGTACCTACTGTACTATATTTGATGAAGAACACTTTGGATTTCTAGGAAATGATGTGAAATGTGTACTTTCTTTTCCACTCCAGAGTTCACGGAGGTACTAATGTGTGAAGGGCATTTTTTTAAAAAAAAAGTTTATTTAAGATAAATAGAAAAGTATAAAATAAATAGAAGAATCTCATCACAAAGTATTCATAAAAGTTTGAGTAGTGGGATTAAATGACCATTTTTCTTGAAACTCGTTTATATTTTTTAATTTACCTCCAACCAACATATTCCTTATATATATATTTATATTTATATATTCTTATATATCAAAATATAAGAAATACATAAATGTATAATAAAGTATACGAGAATATATATACAAATATATTTTATATATTAAATATATAAATTATATATTTTTAAATATGAAAAAACAGCTTTGAGACCACTCATTTAGCATTATATATGCATTATAAGAAAACAGTTCTAGAAATCTAGGGTTAATTATATTAATTGGAATGTCAGTCCTTAATGTCTATTAAATATATATAAATTATATATTTAATATAGGTTCAAGGACCTTGTCACAGTCATCTTGGTCTCTTCACGACCTACATGAGGTTCCTTCAACTCAGTCATACTTCTTTATCTTAATATTCCTTAATTAAGAAGCTCTTACTCAACATTTCTTGCAATTCCCTATATTCTTGTGCATGCAGAATTGGAAAGTCTGCCAGATAGCCAGGAATTGAGCTCCTGGAGAATTTTGAAGTATGACAGACCTAGATTTGAAATTTGGTAAACTACTTTGTTAACCTAAGCATCAGTTACTTTATCTGTAAAATAGGAATAATACCGAGCAGATAGAATTGTTTCAGAATCAAGGAAGATAATGAATATAAAGTATACAAGGTTCAGCAAATGCAGGCTAATATCTGAGAGTTGCTAAATACAGTTGCTGGTTAAAGAGGAAGGGGGTTATTTGTTGTTGTAGGGTGGGTCCATATTAATGGGCTCTGTCAAAGGAAATGAGAGTTGGCCAGTCAGACATTTTATTTGCCAGTTGCTGAAGTAGTTCCCTGCTTTTTTTCCTGTGAGATGAACTTCACCTATAGGCTCTGAGGAGATAATGCTATAAGTGCCTAATAAATTGCAAATATCTTTAATGAAAAACAGTCTCAAGAGTCAGAATATCCTGACCACTTAGTTACATAGCTTTTACTTTTAAAAATGCTTGCTTTCTTTCTAAATAGAAAGTATTATGTGCATCTTTCAAATAGAACATGAGAAAATGGTAATGTCTGCTTTATGGAACCATTAGGTCCTTTCTGCCTACTTGCTTTTAAGCAATACATAAATGGGAATGATG
Source organism: Pteronotus mesoamericanus (assembly GCF_021234165.1). NCBI lineage: Eukaryota > Metazoa > Chordata > Mammalia > Chiroptera > Mormoopidae > Pteronotus > Pteronotus mesoamericanus. Next base: position 22,051,169 of record NW_026555245.1, on the reverse strand, counting down.
GGTCCACTTTTTAGACTTCTAAAACAGTAAAAACGTGAGATTGTAAGGCCATCGCTAACGACTATTTAATAGCTAATGCTGTACAGCTTAACTTGAAATATTTGAAAACTGCTTTTAGTTCCAAGAATATAGTCTTTTATTCTTAGCAAATCTCAAGAATGTGGAGATGTTTTTTTCATTTTATCGAAAAACATGGTTAGTTTCCAATCGATGTTAAGAACTGGAGACAGGAGTTTCAGAAATCCGAGTTCTATAAATCATGTCCTTTTCTCCTGCATGTGGACATATATTTCAGTTAGTCGAGTTCCTGAATCGCCTTTCTACACTTTTCAAAGTACTAGTCTTGTATTAAAAACCCAGTAATCATAAGGGGGAGGCTGTGTGCAAAGAAAAAGTAAATTATAGGGTAGGATTTACATTGTGCCTTTTTTGCATTTGCTACTAACGAAAATTATCTAGCAGACTCTTTCTGGGTTAATTTTAGTTTTAAGGGCTAGTAAAGGTCTCTCGCAAAGGAAATAGCGTCCTTCGACACTTGCTTTCAAAATCCTGTAGGCCTCTCCCTACAAAGGTGGCAAGCTAAGCTGCGCAAGCGCCCTGCTTCTCTCTTCACTCTGCCCTTCCAGTTGTCTACAAGCTGATGACATCATTGGTTCGCGCAACCTACCAGGCCTCAGGACCTATGGCCAAGCCGAAGTACTTGCTGTCGCGTAGCGGGGCGAGAGCGAAGAGGGCGGAGTTGTTCTACTACGCATGCGCACCGTGGATGGCGACGGTGCTTTTTTCTTTGCCTCTTTCCACACCTCTCCCTAGTCGGGGGGGAGTGGGGACCTGAGTGCCCTCCCTCTTCTTTCTCTGCCCCTCCCCTTGCCTCCTCCCCCTCCCCCCCCAGCCGCCCAACTGGGCTTCTAACTGACAGTTGTCGCCGGGCCGGGTCCGCGCGCCGCCTCCTCCTTGCCCGAGTGCCCCGCAGGTAGAGAGGGGCGGGAGGGGGTGTGAGGGAGCTGAGGAGGAGGATACCGAGCTTCTGCGGCTCAGCGCTGTGGCCCCCTCCGGGGAGGCGAGAGAAGAATCCCCCACCTTCCGCCTCGCCCCCTCCCAGTCCCCTAGCCGGCCCGGGAGGGGGTGGGGCGCCGAGGCCGCGGCGGCCAGGCCTGGCCTGGCGGGTGAAGAACGGGCGGGGCGCGGAGGGGTGAGGCAAGCGAGGGCCGCGCGCGTCGCCGCCGGGGGGAGGGGAGAGGAGGGCACCTAAGCTCTCCTCTTCTCTCCCCCATCCCCCGCGCGCCATGTAACCCCGCCCCGCTGGCGGCGAGCTCGAGACCCCCGCGCGCACTGAGTCGAGCCGGCTGCTGAGGAGAGCGAGGCCCGATGCGGCTGGGGCTGCGCGGTGCGGCTAAGCCCTGAGGAAGGGGCCCGCGCTCACGCGTCCCCCGGCGCCTCGAGCGGCCGCCCCACATCGCCCAACCTGGGCCTGCCGGGGGCGTGAGCGTGCCCAAGACGCTGGGGGAGATGGAGCCGGCCGGGGAGGAGGAGCGGCCGCCGCCGCCGGCCGAGGAAGAGGACGAGGAGGAGGAGGTGGCAGTGGTGGCCCCGGCCTCAGGGCAGGCCCGAGGGAGGAGTGCCTCCTCTCTGGAAGACGCGGACGACCGGGAGGAGGAGGCGGCGATGGTGGTCGGGGGCAGTGGCTGTAAGGAGCAAGAACTAAACTACGAGCTGCAGCAGGGCTACCGCATCCTAGGCGAGTTCCTGCAGGAAAAGCACCGGGGCCTCACCGCCCCCTTCCTGCAGCCCTTGGGGGGCGTTGCCACCGGGGAGGAGGAGGCGGCCGAAGGGCCGCGCAGCGGGGGCCGGGCCAGTCGCGCCCTCCCGCAGCAGCTCGGACAGGGCATGTGTTTGCTGAAGATGGAGGAGAAGTTCAGTAGCGGCCAGTACGGGGGCATCACCGAGTTCGTAGCGGACTTCAGATCGATGCTGGAGACGTGTTACCGCCTGCATGGGGTGGACCATTGGATCTCCAGACAGGGCCAGAAGCTGGAGATGATGCTGGAGCAGAAGTTGGCGCTTCTCTCCCGGTGAGTGAGCCCCGTCCCAGGTGGGACTGACGGACTGACACAAACACACCCTAGCACGTGTCCGAGGATGGGTTGGGCCTGGGGCCGGGGGGCGTCGCTGATAGGTGCTGAGTCGGTGCAGGAGAACCCTGGGAGGAGCGGCAGCGCCGGGCGGGGGTCGGCAGGGGTGTGGTGGATGTGGGTGAGCAAACCCAGCACCCAGATTTAAAGAAGTTGAGAAGGAAGCCGGGCCGTAGCCAAAAGGCAGGTAAAGTTTGTAGATGTAAAGTGAAATGACGCCCGTAGGAAGAATTCTAGGGGCAGGCAAAGGAAAACTTTTAGTAGGATGGAAGTTGAACCTGCATTTTTAGACAGTTTTAGCATGAAATATCGTTAGGAAAATAATTTTAGCTCATGTAAAAAGGTGGTTGTTTCAAACCATTAAAAAATAATAGTATCGTTTTTCTACCCATGTCGGCTATCGGAGACTTACGGAGTTATTGAATGGTTAGTGATTACTTTGGTGTATTCCCGATTTTTTTTTCAGTTTCATCTGAGGAAACTGAATTTTTGGAGTAATAGTAGGTGCATCAACGCAAAATTGTTAATACGTTTAGATATTTGTGTTTATTCTACCAGAAATTATAGGAAATTCAGGTTGCACTGTGCTATTGGTGTACTCTACCCATATGTCCACAGTTATTTTTCTTTAGAAGAAGAAATAATGGAAGCTACTAAAATAAACGTATTAATTTATAAAAATCACATAATTTATACAAGCCAAGTTAGTATTTCAAGTGGCAGTTTTTTCGAAATAGAGGAATAATTGACTGTTGTTTGAAATAGTAGTTGAATAATAGTTTGACTCTTTACTAGCTGAAGTGAACTTAAACAACTCACTTTACCCGTTTGGCTTTAGTTCCTTCATCTGTAAAATGGGGACAAAAATAGTACCTAACTCATGGGGTTGCTGTAGGATTAAATGAGTTAAATGTAAAGTCATTGGTGCAGGTCCCAATGCAAGTGTTAACCATTATAGTAGTAGTTGAATAAAATGAACATTTTCCTCATATCTGAAACTAGGCATTGTACTGGTGTTTTTATGGAATAGCTCCTCAAAAGTTAAATTTTTTGGCCCTTGATATGTATTTGTAATTCTAAAAAAAATCTAGTCTGTCACTGGCTTCTATGTGTTGTTTTCACCACAATAATTTCTTTCATTGCAGACAGTATTTAACACAGTGCTTGATTGATTAGGGAAGCTCTATTTAAACTAAGGAAACTCTTGAATCCTTTCATAAAGCATTTGTTAACAGAATAATTATTTACAAATTTGCTTTGTAAATTTCTTTTAATATTTCATTTAGTATACTTGGGTAGTGTATTTGTTATCCTTGACTCCACAGTGCTTTGTACAGTAGTTATGACCAGCATAAAAAACAAGCCATACACTTGTTGTTGTTGTTGTTATTGTTAAAGATTTTATTTATTTTTAGAGAGAGGAAGGTGGGGAGGGAGAGAAGGAGAGAAACATCAATGTGTGGTTGCCTCTTGTGGGGCCCCCTGCTGCGGACTTTTCCCACAACCCAGGTGTGTGCCCTCACTGGGAATCTTTAACTCTCAGGCTGGCACTCAGTCCACTGAGCCACATCAGCCAGGGCATGTGTTATTATTTTTAAGTAGTAAAATATACTCCAAATTGATGTCTCAGGATTTTAGATCTGGAAGGAACCGTAGATTTCATTTAATCCAAACATCCGTTTTACAGATAGAAACAGGGTTTAGAACAAGTCAGGAGAATGGCTAAGAGTAGCATGTAGGTTTAGAATGAACTGTGGATATTTCCAAAAGCACTGTATGTGTAATAAATAATTTTTTTGAGCAGGGAGACTATTCTCTTTCACATTAAGGTAAATTTCTAAATGCTTACAATCCCCGTGGTTAATGTTCATTCCAATATGATTTAGTAGCATCAATACTTAGAAATGAAACTTTTAACATTCTGTTGTTTATAAACATATTTCTGATACTATTAGTCCAACAGAAATAAAATTATTTTGTTTAAATTTTGTTTTGTTTTTTATTTTAGAGAGAGGGGGAGGGAAGGTGAAAGACAGAGAGAGAAACAGTGATATGAGAGGGAAACATCAGTTGGCTGCCTTCGTTTCACACCCCAACTGGGGACTGAACCTGCAACCCAGGCATGTACCCTGACTGGGTATTGAACTGGCAGCCTTTCTCTCTGAGGGACGGTACCCAACCAACTGAGCCATACCAGCCAGGTACAGATAAAATGATTGCATTTTAGGAGCAAAAAGTAATATGATGGTCTTGAACAGATGAAGTTTTGAGTCCCTCACTTTTTTGTGTTTGATGTATGTAAACATTTTGTAAATAATAGATTTGCTAGACCGTACATCTTGATACTAGGAAATCATTTCTTTTTATATACTAGCCTAAAATCTCAGAAAAAGCATAGGTTGCAACTTTTCAGTATGCAGTTAGGATACATAAATGTTCCAGAAAAATAGTCTATAGACTGTCCATATAAATATGATTTTCATATCATTTAAGTTTCTTTTATCTTCTGATATATTGAGTTAACTCATTTTCATAATTACAGTAAGGAGAACTTTATATCTGCTCCATATACTAGGGAACCTTTTAGTGAGCAAAAAGCAAGGTACGTTAGGTAAAAAGGATGCAATATTATCATTATAGAGAGCCCAGTGGCATTAGTACTTTGGACTCATTGTATTACTTGAATTTCAATTTCTTCACTTGTGCTATGTGAGTATTAGGCTAGATTAGTTGATTGTTTATGAGAGTATCTGACAGAGCTAGGCATTCAAGTCCTTAAGATAAAAAGATAAGTTCTCTTCCCTTAGTGATTTATAGTTGATTATGGAAACATACTTAAAAAAAGGTAATGGTTCTATAATAGACATACAAACAATGTACAAGAGGCACTTAAGAGGAAGGAGTCCTAAATTTGAAGGGGAGGGGAGAAGGCTGGAGATGGCAATTGAGAGGAGGAAGGAGAAGGGAGAAAGACTGCAGTAGTTACAAGGTACAGAGAAGTTTACACTTGAACTGATTCTTGAAGTTGAATAATACTATTGGGGTTTTTTGGAGCGTTTGAAATGGGCATTCCAGAATGCTGAACTGCAGTGAATGCAATGCATGAAACAGTATAGTGTTTCTGGGAGCTATAGGTACTTCTTTATGGTTACAGTACAATCTCCAGAGTAGTGTCTGCATGCCAGGAGATACGCAGGATGCTTGATTAGGGTGAGGAAAGAAAATAATACCTTTTAGGTAGGTTCTAATTTTATTTTATCATTTAAAAAAGTTTTATTTTTTGTTTACTTTTTGTGGTATTTTTAATAGCACTATGTGTATAGTTTATAAGTACAATCATGTTAATATATATTAACATATAACAATATGTTATATGTATTGATATATAAGGACTAAGACAACATATCTAGTCTCAAGAAAGTTATATTGTAGAAGCAGTCTCATTTATTTGAAGCAACTGAAAGAAATATCAATTAATATTAGAAATAGGGAGAAAAACAGAACTGGAAAGGAATAGAGAATACTTAACAGGAAGTTCTGCACAAAGCTTTAGAAACTGTCAAATATTAATAGGAATTTTTGCTTTTGGCAAATTTTAAATGATTATGTTTTTGAAAGCTTTTATATTTGAAAACACTTTTGAAAGCTTTAAGAATATTGCTGAATATTCAGGAGGTGGCTTTAATCTGGTTTTAAAGGTTATAGTTATAGAGGAGGCATCACCAGTAACCCTATCAAGAATCTAAAATTTTAATTTTGGCCATTTAGAATAATGTTTTGGTGAGAATAAGTTTGAATATAATATATATTTGTTAAAGTTATTTTTCATTTCTGAATTAAACTAATTTGCTGTTAAAATGCACATGGCTGAAAAGGCTTTAGAGTACTAGGGGAATGCAGAGGAGTTATAACTACAAGGGGAGATGGGGGATCTTGGATTGGAAAATGCTTTATTAGGTTTTATTGTAGAGGTTAAAGTTTTGGAGGGTGGGTAGAATATTAAACAATTGAACTGTGATATGTAAAGCTCTGTATATACAATGGTAAACATGACATTATTCCTTACATCAAGGTGGTAGGTAAACAGAAACAATTAATTAAGCAAATGGAGTCAGAAAAGTACAGAATATTCCAAGGAATTGTTTATACCCAGTGATTAGAGTGTAGGACGATGTGGGGCTATAGTGACAGATGAGTCTAGAAAGGTAGGTTGAAACTAATTTTGAAGATTCTTGATTGCTTCCTAAGGAATTTAGAATGTAGGCAGTGTAGATCTATCACAGGTTTACCTTAAGGGGGTAGCATGATTTTACTAGTATTTTGAGGTTTGAAAGCTGAAATGGAAGGAAAGAGAATGCAGAAAGGAAATTAAATGCTATTGAGTCAATATTATTAAAAGATAATAAGCAGGAAAAAAAAAGTGGATGAGGATACAAAAGATATATCTTCAGCAGGTAAAATGGCCAGCTATTGGACATAGGATGTTAAGGAAAGAATGACATCCAAAATGGATTCTATCCCAGGTGATGGTGATGCTGAGGGAACATGAGAGGAGGCATTTATTTGAAGGTACTCAGCTGAGAATCAATGGGATGCATATGGAGCTCAGCAGAGTGAGTATGGCTAGATTAGAGATGTTTAATTAGGATTGACCTGCAGAAGAGTGATGGTTGAAGAAATGAGAATGAAGGAGATTGCCCAGGACAGAGTCTAGACAAATACAAGGGGACTAAAGGCAAAACTTTGTGTGAGGATTGAGTGCCTTCATTGCAAAGATGAAAGTTTAGGAGAATACAAAATAACCCTGACTGGTTGTGGCTCAGTTGGGTGCGTGTCCTCCCACAAAACAAAAGGTCTCTGATTCAGATTCAATTTCTGGTCAGGGCATATGCCTGGAGGTTGTGGTTCGTCTCCCCCACCCACCTGGGGCATGTAGGAGAGGCAGTCAATCAATGTTTCTCTCCCTTCTCTTTCTCCCTCCCTTCCACCTCTCTAAAAAATAAATAAAGAAAAATCTTTTTAAAAAGGAATGTGATTGAACTGCACATAATGGCCCTAGCTAGTGTGGCTCAGTGGATAGAGTGCCTGCCTACGAACCAAAGGGTCACTGCTTGGATTCCCCATCAGGGCACATGCCTGGGTTGAGGGCCATGTCCACAGTAGGTGGTGCGCAAGAGGCAATCATATATTGATGTTTCTCTCCCTCTCTTTCTCCCTCCCTTCCCCTCTCTCTAAAAATAAGTAAATAAAATCTTTTTTAAAAAAAGAATAAAGTGTGTTTAATGTATTAAAAGCTGAAATGGTTATTAAGAAGAGGCAGTTACTGAAGTTGAAAAGAATTTATTCTGAAAAGGTATTATTTTATACTAAACTTACAGGCTTTATTATTTTAGGAGGTTTTGTTCCATTTGAAAATACTAATTTGAGAATGATACAGGTGTAATACAATAAAAATGTACTAATAGATTCTAATGTGTTCTGCCTTATAGTCTGTTTCGTGCTGTATTTGTGTCCTTGTGTTTATTTTTATTTCTAAGAAAAATGAGAGCGGAGGGGGTAGGGAATCATGTTTTTGGAGAGAAGATTGGGTTCTCTTTACGGTTATATTTCAGCTTTCAAATCATCTGTAGGCTGTCTCCATAAAATTAGAGGTGCCTGGAACAAATAATAGCAGTTTTCATTTTCAAGGAACTTGCATAGTAATATGAATCTTTAAAATAAATATTAAGTTACTCGACGTGGTTCTTTTTTCTTTTTTAATTGGGAAAGACTAATAAACCCCAGTGGTAGTATTACCTATCACCTAGTTCTTTGTATATCTTCTTCTACCTGGGACCTGTGAATGTTCCAGAAATAATCATGCCTAAAAGCCAGTATATTAAGTATATATACTGAAAAAAATAGGAAAATGAACATGTTAATAGTGATTATTACTAAGTAAGTAGAAAGATCCTGGGTATTTTTCATTTTCTTTTAACTTTTCTCTATGTTCTGTATTTTCTACAGTGAACATATTATGGTTTGAAAAGATTTTAAGGCAAATTAGTATTTATAAATTTGAATAAACTGTATATAGAGGTAAAAAAACACGGTTAAAGTATGTATCACCAAAGTTGTAAGACAGTATACTTTTGTTAAATGTTTTAACTGGGTACTGGAACTGTGGGTGACTTAATTTCCCCTCCACTCTTTATAATTTTTTTCTACAATTTTATTTTAATGTCATTCAAAATATAAAGTCAACAGATTTTGTAGGTGCAGCTTTAAGGACTTGAAACAGCTAGTGCTAAGAACTCACACAAAACTTGTATTTAAAGCATTTGAGTACAGCTCTCTGAAAGTACCTTTGGAGAAAAATAACTTTTGATAGCTTTTATAGTTCTTTAAATGTATGTCAGACTTGTTCATTTCCTTGTAGGCATCCCACTGCAAGATTAAAAAAAGAGAGAATACAGATAGCAATAAGCCAGTGTAAGGTAAAATTGCTTGACTAAACCTTTTACCATATTTGTAAGTACTTTACTAAGACTGCTGTTCTGTGAGGGTTTTAACCTTCTAAATTAAAATTCGTGAAAAAACACTGCCAAGATGTAATGCGGAAAGTGTTTGATTTATTATTTAGCCTATGAAGTGTTTTGCAGATCTTCGCCTTCCAAAGGATAGTCCCTCTCTAAAATACATCTCATTTGCTATACTTAAGTTTTCTTAAAAATGATAACATCTCAATGTATAATAACTATATTTGGGTTTGCAAAAGCTTTAAATGTGAACAAGTTTATTTAAGTTTTGCAATTTATACTACCCTAGTACATTGACTTTCATGGTAATGGTATGTATATATTCTCAGTTTTTTGAGATTGATATCAGAAAGAAAATCTCCCACAAAATTTGCCTGCAGGTAGAATATTGGGATTATTGTCCCTATGGCATCTCATATTTTACGTTTTTAAACTACTTTTTAATTTTGGTGGTGGATTGCCTAACACATAGAGTAAGGGACTCCAAAATTCTGCAAAAAACACAAATTCCTGGTGAATTCAGGGACTTTTCTTATCTTTGTTTTAAAAGTAAGAACAGAATCTACTTCATTTGCACTGAAACAGAGAAACAGACCACCTGAAAAACTAGAAATGTTTTTCTTTAGAAATATAAATGTAGATTATTTCCATGTTAATCCATAAGCTGAATTTTTAAAATCTGAATTACCAAAATTGGAAGATGTATTAGAATATAACCAGTAAACAAAATTGAAGACGTGATTTTATATTTTTCTTGAATACTTGTGCTTGAGGATTAAAAAAAGGTGTAAATTTCACTCCATTCCTATAGATAAGCTCATATCCTGGCTCCCTCACTTATTTATATATTGCTACCTTATCTATAAGCTTTTCCCAAGCATTCTATTGAAGTGATATCCTTCTACCTAGACATTATCTATCCCTTTTAACTTCCTTTGATTTCCTTCATTTATTGCATCCTAACATATATCATGATCTAATTACATGTATCTTTTTCTCCTTTCTCACTAGAATATAAAATCTGTGAGGGACTTTTTCTGCTTGGTTTGTTGTTGTTTGACTTCTATAAATGTTGATCTGAAAGTAAGCAGTAAGTGGTGAATGGTTTTATATTCTATATAAGTTCTCTAAGGTCATTTTGAAAGATTTTGGAGGGTCACATCTCTCAAAGGGTGTTTCCCAGGTTGCCAGCAGTCAAATAGCATTTAAAAGCAGGTCCTTGGCCCCAGAATATCATATTTAAATCTGTTAATTCAGAATCTCAGAGTGGGGATTTAGGAATCTACATTTTTAATACGCTTCTGAATTGATTTTTATGTACAATAAACTTTGAGGACTGATACTTCAGGATATAGTAACATTGTTTCATGTTTTATTTTACCTAACAATTTAGTGTTTTCCTTTCATTGAAGTATTTTTTTAGCATTGCTTTTGCACTTGTCAACCCTTATTAGCTTGTATTTGTTATAGTTGGAATGAAGGGAAGAGAGGAGAAAGAAATGAGAAGCAGATTCATATATATGTCTTCCCATGGAATATACCGTGAAGAAGCAACTGGTAAAAAATGAGAGATAGTGTGGAGGGGAGGGTAAGGAGACATGATACTAGGTGTTTGAATTATTCCTCTGAAAAAGAATAGACATTGAAAGTCTTACATTTGTCATAGAGTGTTAACACAAAGCAATCTCTATTTTTAGATTCGTTTTTACAGTGTTTTTAAACTTTTTATCAGAGAATTTCTAACACATAAAAAAGCAAAACAGACTATTCAAACCCTCATGTGCCTATTACCTAGTGCCAAACAACATTTATTTATGAAGCTGGTTCTGCGCCATTCATATTTCCTATATACCTCCCTTCTGTATTACTTTGAACAAATCATAGACAGCAGATTATTTTATTAGTGCTTCAGATTGTTAAATCTTAGAGATGAGGACTCTTGTTTAAAATGTAGCTACGATGCCATATCAAACAAAAGAAAAACTCTTCATTGCCAATACCCTTTCACTGCTCACATTTTCAGGTTTTTCAAAAATTATAATTTAAAAAAATTATTTCCTTTGTTTGAATCATGATCCAAATAAGTTCACACAGTGTGATTGGTTCATTTGTCTTTTAACTTACAGATTTTCTTGTCTTCCCTTCTCCTTTGTCTCCCTTTATCCACACCCCTCCCCCTTCTTTCTTAATTTTGTAGAAGAAACAAGGTTGTTTGTCTAAAGTCTACAATCTTGGATTTTGCAGATAGCATTCCATGTTTTGTCCTCTGCATTTCATATAGTTGGTTCTAGGAGTTTTGTCAAAAGCAGGATCACCTTTTTTTGGAGGTCATGGGGTAGGGAGGTTAGGTTAAAACTACTTTCTCAGGTAATGTGTCCATCCATCCATTTCTGATTTTATGTTTTAAATTAGTTTTGAAATATTAAGGTGCATGTTGGCACAGTGTAATTTTGCTGAATTTGTTCAAATGAGAGATAAGTGGTAATTTTATAATGTTTTGTTTATTTTATAAAGGAAATAACATTTAAACAAAAAAGGTTAAAAATGTAAATATTTAAAACTCATTTATTGAACTTTATATGACAAGCCATTTTATTCTCAGCTTTTCCTCCAGTGGAGTTTAAAACATGAAATTAATTTCCACAGCAAAATACTTTATTTATAACCTGAGAAAATAGATTTTAATTTGGAATCATATTAAAACATTAATTCTATGAGTAATCTGTTACATAGGTCTAATTTATTTAAAAAAATCAAAATTTTTTAAAACCTAAAGTTAAAAAGACATCCCAGGTCCTATTCCCATCCACTTGTATCTATTTAAACTTGTTTGTATGATCTTACATTATATATCATCTGTGGATAATACTATTTGTTGTGTTTCTCGTTTGATTTGGGGGAGCAATGAAGAGAGATCCAAGGTTAGATCTCATAGCGTTACTCTTCACTGTCTCAGGTAAAGTATTGTATTAATTGACCTCATAGCCTTTTGATTGCTATTTTAACTTTTTGTTGTTGTTCATTTACAGTTGTCCCTATTTCCCCCCCATTGCTCTCCCCTGCCTTGCCCACCCTACCTTCCACATTCATTCCCCTCCCCGCCCCCGTGTTGTCCTTGTCCGTGAGTCCTTTATACATGTTCCTTGACTTGAACCTTCCCCTTATTTCCCCCATTATTCCCCTTCCCTCTCCCCTTGGTTGGTATTTTAATTTTATGATTCTCTTTTAAAGTTTTTAACCAGCGTTCTAAAATAGCCTCCCATCACCCCTAATACAGTATGCAAAAGTGTGTATGTATGTGTGCATTATAGTTTTTCTAGGGAGAGAGTACAGAACTGTATTAGGTTAGTAGTTGGGTACAGACCCCCAAAAATTTAAGAACCATATATTAATGAACAAGTGTCCAGTAAGTTATGATGATATTTGGTTTAAAGTAGAGAAAATTGCAATTAACTAGATGAAAAAAAATTAAATCTTTAACAGACATAACAACAGAGAATCTTAATAGTACCTGAAGATAAACATTCTTGTATTATGCACATATTTATACTATTAGGTGTTTAAAGAAGCTTAACTCTGATCGTTAAATAGTGGTTTTGCTCTGCATTAAGTTAGAGGGAAAATGACTTGGAATTAGCTCTCTTGGTACTTAACACTCTGAAAGACTTAATGTGTGATTCATTGTACTGAAGATGTCATACCTTTGTGAGTAAAGTGAGTTTAATTCTGGTTTTGCCAGTGACACTTGTGTTGAATTAGACATTGTCTTTCTCTAAAATTCTATTTGCAATCATTGATCATTAGTTTTATCAAATTCAGAACAGTTTCAAAACATTTTGCGTGCCTTCTCCATCTACTTAGAAATCTTTCTTTTTTGTGTATCTAGTGAAATTCTAATGTTACTTAAGGCTCAGCTCAGATGACATCTCCTTTATGAAGCCTGATGCAGAATTGATTGCTTTTTTCCATGTAGTCCATGATTATTTGTTTTGAATTTGCTTATAGTACTTTAAAAAAATTATGTTGGGGTGCGTCTCTCTCCCTATCCATGTTATGGGTCCCTATGAGGGGAGAGGGCAGGTCTTATCAACCACTGTATCTCAGGGCCTTGGACATACATAGTTTTTTGGTAATTCTTAAATCAATGAAATAAATGAGCATATGAAAAAAGATCAAATGAAATATTCAGGTATATCAGTCAACTTTCCTCTTTTATAAAAAACTCAGCAGACTTGTCATCTCCTCACGAAAACTTTGCATATCTCTTTTCCCTCTTTTCCTCCCTCTTTTCAGCATGGGTTAGATATATTCCTTTGTCCTCTTTTCCCTCTTTTCCTCCCTCTTTATATATTTATATATTTTCCTCCCTCTTTTCAGCATGGGTTAGATATATTCCTTTGTCCTTACAGAACCCACTTTTTGGGGTCAGGTGAGACATAGTAAAGTTTTTGAATGCCATACACTGAAATTATCTGTTTGCATGTCTCTTTGCCTCACTAAATTTTAAGATTGAGTTATGCATTTTTGTATTTCTCCAAGTGCAGAGAAACTCAGTAGATATTTGTTGAGTTTAATGAAGAAGATACCATTCTTCCCTTAAGGTGTGAACATAGTATTTAAAAGCATCATGGGAGGTAGTATACAGTTAATGTAGTAAGACAAGTATAATTCATCTCATTAACATATATTTACAATGCTTATTGTTTGATAGGCACTGTAGAGTGATTCAGAGATGAATATGGAAAGAGAGGATTTTAAACTAAGCTGATGGTAGAGGTCATTCCAGGCAACAAGAATAGCATGTTCAAAAGTACAAAGGCAAAAAAGTCACTGTATATAGCTAGGGAATAGCGAGTAGTGTAATTTGGCTAGAGTGAAGTTATGTGTAGAAAAGTAGTGACAGGTATGACTGGGAGGGCTGGATCATACAAGGCCAAATATGCTATACTGATAAAGAATTTGATAGTCCATTTTAGTCAGTTACTATATTAAAAGCTTTTAAGTTAGAGAATTACAAAGGAGATATATAAAATGAAATAGAGGAAAAAACTAATGTCAGTTTGCCCTTTTTTCATCCCTTAATTTGGTAAAGGACTATATCGAAATAGATCTGGAAAAAGTTGTTTTATAGTAAGCAGAAATCCAGAGTAATGCTGGAAAGAAGAGACAGTGCTTTCTTTTGCCTGATAATTTACATAATATGCCAAATATCTAAATAATTGCCTGATAATTTACATAATATGCTAAATATCTAAATAATTTGGATTGGGCTTAGTTCTTTTATTTCTTTAATTGAATAATTACAGTTTTCTCCCACTTCTCAGGAAAAGAAATTGTCATATACAGAATATGACCAATTTAAATTTCCATCTACTAAGTTATTTTCAAAAACTTTGCCAGTAATTTTTAGAAATGAATATGACAAATATAATTAAGAAATTGCAAGCACGTATTGACAATATCAGTTGGCTATGCTTAATTTGGCAGCTTGGTTTTTATAGACCGGAGTCTGTATTTGTTACAGACAGATTACCTGTATTTTGCCACGTATAATGCTCACTTCTTTGCCCAAATTTTTCAGGGAAAAGTAAGGGTGCGCATTATACATGGGCAGTACCTGAAATACCTTTTATCTGTTCTTGTGTTTTGTAATTATTTGTTACATAAAATTTCTCTTTTTAATGCAGATTTGTTGCTCTGCTTGCTCAGTTATTTTGTTCTGTTTTGCTTCATTTTTTAAATTATATTTATAGATAATGCAATTACAGTTGTCCTGACTTTCCCCTTTGTCCCTCCACCCAGCACCCTCCACTCCCTCAGGCAGTCCCCCCACCATTGTTTATGTCCATGGGTCCTGTATATAAGCTCTTTGGCTACTCTATTTCCTGTACTGTAATTTACATTTTCATGGCTAGTCTGTGACTACCTATTTGTATTTCTTAATCCCCTCACCAAATCACCCATTCCCCAATAGCCCCCTCCCATCTGGCAACCATCAAAATCCTTTCTGTATCCATAATTCTGTCTCTTTTTATTTGCTTATTGTTTTTTAGATTCAATTTTTGATAGATATGTACTTACTGACATTTTATTGTTCATAGTTTTGATCTTTTTCTTTTTATTATTTTTTATTAATTTTTAAATCATGTTTATTCTATTACAGTGTCTCAGTTTTTTTCCCTTTGTCCTCCTTCACTCATTCCATCCCGCCCCCTGCTCCCACAGCCAATTCCCACTCTGTTGTCCATGTCCATGGGGCATTCATACATGTTCTTTGTTTAGTTCCTTCTCCTTATTTCCACCATTGTTGTCCTTCCCCATCCTCTCTGGTCACTTTCAGTCTGTTCCATGTTTCCATGCCTGTGGTTTATTTTCTTCGTTAGTTTATTTTGTTGAATAGATTCCAATTATAGGTGAGATCATATTGTATTTGTCTTTCACTGACTGGCTTATTTCACTTAGCATAGTATTCTCCAGTTCCATCCATGTTGTCGCAAAAGGTGGGAGTTCCTTCTTCCTTTTTTGTAAATGCAGATTGATTTTATTTATGGGTTTTTTTAAATGTCAAAATCTATTATAAAATTTTAAAAATTAAAAAAATATTTAAAAGTCCATTATAAGTCTCAGCAATTAAAACAACATGACACCAGCACAGATATAATTAAGTAGATCAATGAAATAAAATGAGCATTCTAGAAATAAATGCATATATCTAACAGTGTAATATATGATTAAATTGATATTTCATATCAATGGGGAAAATAAGGCTTATTCAACAAATAAGGTGCGTGGACCGCTATTACTTGAAATAAAACAAATATAGAGCCCTATTTCACAAAATATACAAAAAATAATCAGGTGAGTTAAAAATCCATATGTAAAATCTAAGGAGTTTTAGGAGAAAATACAAAATAATATTTTTCTTACCCTGAAGTAAAATATTCATACCCAGAAGCTATAAATAAAATATTGAAAATATGACTGTATTAAATATATAAGACTATACAGTAATGTACATATAAAAAAAGTGAAAGGACAAGTAATAGAACAGGAAAGTATTAGCAACACATCTAAAAAAGGGTTAATAGTTGTTTGAGGGTTTTTTAGGGAAAAAATTCTACAAACATTTAATCAGAGAATGGATGAGCAATACCAAAAAGTCAGTTAAAGCTTTTTTTAAAAAAATAATAGAAATAGGCAAGAAATATACAAAAACAGGTTTAGTTTCAACCATTAATAAAGGAACAATTAAAATAACACATCATTGCCACAATCAGCTTAATAAATTTTAAAAATATTGCTAATATAAAGTATTGGTGACTGTGAAAGAACTGCGTATTCATAGACTCTTCTTCTACATCTTCTTAAAGCAGTACTCTTAGCATATCTTGCAATGTTGGTTTGGTGGAAGTGTAGTCTTTTAGCCTTCTTGTGTCTGGGAAACTCCTTATTTTGCTTTCAATTTTAATTGAGAGCCTTGCTGGGTAGAGCAGTCTTGGTTGCAGGCCTTTGCTTTTCCTGACTTGGAAATTTTCTTGCCATTCCCTTCTGGCTTTAAGTGTTTCTGTTGAGAAGTCAGATGCTAGCCGTACCAGGGCTCCCTTGTATGTTACTACTTCTTTCTCCCTTGCAACCTTTAGGATTCTCTGTTTGTCTTTCGTATTTGTCATTTTAATGATGATGTGTCTTGGAGTGGGCCTCACTGGACTCCTCTTGAATGGTACCCTCTGTGCTTCCTGGACTTGTGCGACTCTTTCTTTCCAATTAGGGAAGTTTTCCATCATGACTTTTTCAAACAGGTTCTCTGTCCCTTCTGCATCCTCTTCTCCTTCTGGTATCCCTATTATATGGATATTGCATTTCAGGTTGTCCTGCATTTCCCTGAACTACTCTTCATTCTTTTTAAGTCTTTTTTCACTTTCTTCCACTTTCTGGGAGCTGTTTTCTACCTTATCCTCCAACTCAGCTTCATCTAGCCCGCTTTTGATTCCTTCTGCGTTCTTCAATTCAGAAATTGTATTCTTCATTTGCTCTTGCCTCTTATTGATAGTTTCTATGTCCTTTTTCATGCTGATATAGTTTGCAATAAGTTCCTCTTAGTTTCCCTGTAGTTTTTGGTACTTCTCTCTGAGCTCACTGAGCTCATTGAGCTTCCTTAGAGCCATTGTTTAGAACTCAGTATCTGATAGTTTACTTGCCTCTTTTTCATTTAGTTCTATTTGTGGGGATTCCTTTTGAGGAATTTCTTTGAGTGGGGGTATTTCCCTTTGAAGTGGGGGTATTTCTTTGTCTTCCCATTATTTGTGAGACTCTTCTTTTTTGCTTCTGCTTCTTAAGTTGATCTGTCTTGATTTCCTGACTTTGTGGTGTGAACTTATATGGTAGGAGATGGCTGTTTTCTCCTTCTGGATCTGCCTCTGATGATGTCAGATGTCATCCGTGTCTGACCTTAGGCAATCTGTTCGAGACTTCCAGGAATCTACTGTCTGTGCCTGTCTCCTTCAGTTAATCTAATCACTCTGCACTCAGCAGGGCACCTTAGACAGCTCAAGGTGGGGCAGAGTCCCTCCTGGGGGTGAGGTTATTGGGTCCTCTCATGCTACTGCCATATAGGGGATGAGTCAGCCCTGGGATCCTGCCAGCTACTCTCTCCATTCTCTCCCCAAAGCCTCTCTCTCCAGTCTCTCCTCAAGTGTCTCTTGACTACTCTGCATCCCCTTTAGCCAGAGATCTACTATCTGTGGCTGCCACTCTGTACTCAGCTGTCAGGCTTTAGCACCACTGTGCCAGGGCTGAGTCCCTCCTGGGGGCAGGGTTATTGTGTCCTCTCACGCTGTTGTCGTTCAGGGGAGTGGTCTGCCTGAGCCAGATGGCTGCTGCTGTGTGGGGGTTGAGTCAGCACCAGGATCACACCAGCTATTCCCTCCGTTCTCTCCCCAGAGCCTCCTTCACCAGTCTCTCCTCAGGCATCTCTAACCCACTCTGCCCCCTCCTTTGCTGGAGCCCAGGGTAAGTGGCTGTAAATAAAAATTTTGTGTTGGCCCTTTGAAAGGCTCTTTGCATCTCCAGCCACTTGCCTCTGGCAGAGAGCAACCCTGCTGCTTTTTGCAACTGGTTATCTGTGTACTTTTCAGGCTTTGTTGTAAGGTGGAGATCCCTGCTTATGGTTTAGGACCCACTATTCTCAGGGGGTCCAACTGACTGTTACAATATCCTTCTGGTGCTTCCACCCCTGGGTGCCCCGCCCACCTTCTCAAGTCTCTACCACACTCACCAGTTAGGTTGTGGTGAAGCTGATCCTTCTTTCTGTCCAAGGTCACAAGGCTCCTCTCTCGCTATTGTTCAGGTGTTTGTTCCTGGTGTTTTCTCCACAATTTAGCTGTAATTCCAGATTAGTCCTGGGGGGGGGGTCAATGTGACTTCCATTCACTCATCCACCATCTTGATTTCTCCTAAAGTTTTTAAATGATTGCATTTGCAGGTGGGAACTAGACTTACTGGGGGGATAACTTTGTAAGTTATATAAATATCAAACCCCTATGCTATACACCAGAAACTAATATAATACTAAATGCTATCATTAAAAAATAAAATTTAAAATAAAAAATATGATGGCATTTGATATTTTTGTTATGGTGAACAGATGAGTGAGTTGACTTCCTTCAAAGAAGTCATCTTAGACAGTGTTGAGTCCAGTGTAGATTACAGGTAGACAGCAGAGTTCAAGTTTGAACTTTTCCTGCAGTTCTTAGTAGTGGAAGTATAGTAGTGAAGGAGCTTTTTTGGCCGAGATGCATGAGAGAGAGGGGTTGGGTACCTGAGCCAGAAAGATAATTGATTAAGGGAGATAAGAGAAGAGATTAGTCATGCATATATGATGAGTCCCAAATTGTTATTTATGTGAATAGCTTAAACAGGATGAATTATGTTAGAGCAAATGAAGGAATCAAACAGGGAACTGGAGGTCTGGATGAAGATAAGTTAAAAATACAAGACCAATAGAGAAACAACTGGGAGAATAGAAGGTAAATAGGATCACATAAGAAATTACTAGTCTGTGATAAATACTTTTTTCGTTAAGTTTGAAGACTTTACTAAAAACTCTTTTGGGTATCCAATATATAGTTGGAGATGATGACAGTGGTCTCCAAACTTTTATGATCTGACTTCTAACCAGAAATATTTTTAATATGTACTCCCAATGTATGTATACTTATTTATAAATCATATATATTATTTATATACTATTATGTTTTATATCTGGTAAAACATTATAAAATGTTAAACTCAATACTTAAAATATGAGATTAAGCATATTTTAAGTAATTTTAAAACATTAATACTGCGAAAAGTTAGTTTTGGCGAGTGCATTATGATATTTCATTAGTTTTGAAAATCTTGGTTTAATGCTTGGCTGTAGGGCTATTTGAAAGGCTTGTTTTAAGTTACATTTATTTTGGTACTTGGTCTTAATTTGTAGTTCAGAGCTTATAAAGATACATAAATCCGGATGGAAGAAGGGCATTGCAGGTGGGACTCACTGCATCATGAAGCTTATCTACCAAACATGCAAAAGTTCTTGCCGAAGTCTACCAGTAAAAGTTCTATTACCCCTAATTTCAATGAGCTGCTCTGGAAACTAATACTAAGGTTCTTTTGGGCTGCATAATCTTCATTTGCCTCTTCAAGTCCATTCTCCACCCTTGTGCATTGTGTCTCAAGAGGCTGATTTCTAAGGACTGTTATCAACTGGTTTGCCTTATTCTCTGGCTTCTGATTCGAGTCAGTGTGAGGCACTGAGAGAAGGACCGGAAGAAGGGATATTTATTCTAACAGCTTTCTCTTTGCTAGGATGCAGGTTGTCAATTAAGTGCTCCACCACTGTGTGGCCCTCTTCTACAATTACAGCTCTTTTAGTTCCAGTAACTGTTGCCTCTTCTTTCCTTTTTGCATCTAGAGTGATGGTAGCTCCTTGACTAGCCCAGGAGTACTTCACCATTTCTTCATAGTCTCCCTTGATTTTGCCTACATATTCGTAAACGGTGTCTTCATTAAACAGCACCTCATTTTTAGTATTTTCTCTTGTCAGTACCCTGAGAACTATAGTTTCACTTTAATATTTTTAAGTAATGGATTAAAAAAGTAACACACTCTTTAGCATATTTTTAAATAGATTAGATAATTCTGTTTCCAAGTTTTAATTGTAGAGGTACAATTTTTCCGAGTGACACATTGTTTTGATAACAAAAAAATCATGTAATACTGGAAACTTTTCTATATATCTGTTTTTACTAGGGTCCATCTATTAACCATAAGTAAAGCTTAGTATCAGTTCACTTCCTTCTTAATGCTTATTTTAATAATTTTAAACAGAATTGAGCCTCAAAATTCTGAGATTAGGAATGTATTAACAACATAGAAAAGACCTTTCATGTTTTGTGGGAAAAAGAAATTTTAAAACTCAGTGAATCAGCCATAATTATTGCTTAGCTTTTGCTTGTAATTCACTGTCTGTTATTTTCAAACTATTACCAGGCTGACTTCATGAAATAATTTTCCTAATAGGCGGTGGGGCGGGGGGGGGTGGTGTTGAGGGTCAGGGAAGCCTTGACTTTTAAAAAGGGAGAGTTATTTTAGTATATTATTTGACCATTGATTAATTATCTGACATTCTATTTGAAGGTGAGACTTACTTTTATTTTATTACACTTTATTCCCTAATAAATGAAATACAAGTATTGGGTTACAAATCTTTAATCAGGACTTTTCTTTTTACTATGGACAAAATAGATGATCAGAATTCCTCAGCTCTAATTATGTGTGTAAATTTAAAATGATAAACAACTTGGCTTGATCCTTCCAAATATCTATCTGTCTCTGTCTCTGTCTCTCTCTCTCTCTCTCTCTCTTGCTCTCTCTCTCTCTCTCTGTCTCTGTCTCGTGACTCTGAAGGTACAGCCATTAATTAAACAGTCCTTATACGCTCCTGAAACTTTCATTCTGGTGGAGAGATTTGATTACCAAATAGATAATTATGTAATGCAGTGTTGTGATAAGTAATGTGAAGAAAAAGAAATCGGGGTAAAATAGAGAGTGATGGGGATCCTATACTAGCTATGGTGCTCAGGGAAGCCCTCTCAGATATGCTGGCATTTGAACAGACATTTGAATGAAGTGATGGTGCCTAGCCATGCAAATATCTGGGGGAGAAGGCCTTCCAGGAGGAAGATTCAGGTGCAAAGCAGATGTTGGTGTGACGGAATAACAAGGATACTTTTGTGGCCAGAACACAAAGACCTAAGGGCAGAATGGTAAAAAAATGAGCTCTGGAATGGTAATGGAGGGTCATATCACACTAGATCTTGTAGGCTATCAGAATTTTGGATTATATTTTTAGTATAACTGGAAGGCTTTGAAAGAGAAAGAACAGGGGGATGACATGATTCTGATTGCCTTTTAAAAGGATTACCTGGATTGCTGCATGCAGAATAGACTGTAGAGAAATTAGAGCAGAAACCAGGAGACCTGTCATGAAGAGATTACAATAGTCTAGGTGAGAATATGAACTCATACATGTACACAAATACACACTACTCAGTGCCATATGTATGTTTACATACATGCTTCTATGAGTTGGCAAAAAAGTTCATTTAGTTTTTTTTGTACAATGGCTCTAGTAGTGTTGTCTTTAACTTCATTTGAAACAATTTTGTTAGATTATATATGGCAGCTGTCATATCAGTGTGCATTTTTTAAAAAAATCAAAATCAGTGAATTTTTGTGCAGCCATTTTAATATTGAAGATGAAGATATGTAAGATTTTCAGCATGTTAAGTTTTATTATTTCAGAAAACGTAAAAACACAACTGAAACACAAAAAAAGATTTGTGCAGTGTATGGAGAAGGTGCTATGACTGATGGAATGTGTCAGAAGTGGTTTGTGAAGTTTCTTGGTACTATTGACATTTTGGCCAAATAATTCTTTGCTGTGGGGCTGTCTTAGGCTTTTGAAGATGTTTAGCAGCACCTCTAGCCTCTACCCATTAGAAGCCAATAATGGGAGATAGCTGACATAACCCAAAATATCCAAATCAACAGTTATTGGTGAAAATGACAATCTTTTGGTGAAAATAAAATATTTTATTTTACAGAGAAAACTAAATGGACTTTTTGGCCAACCCAATAATTCCTTTTGGATTAAAAATATATTTTGTTTAGAAACTTTTTTACATTTCAGCAGAGTAACATGGAAATATTTTATAGTGAGCACATTCAGATTTACCTCATTTCGTCTTTTTTAAGATTTTATTTATTTATTTTTAGAGAGAGGAAGGAGAAGAGGGAGAAAAACATCAATTTGTGGTTGCCTCTAAGGCAGACCTTGCCTACAACCCAGGCACATACCCTGGGAATCAAACAGGCAACCCTTTGGTTTGCAGGCTGGTGCTCAATTCACTGAGCCATACCAGCCAGGGGCCAGGTTTATATAATTTCTTAT
The DNA here is from genome assembly GCF_021234165.1 of Pteronotus mesoamericanus. Taxonomy (NCBI): domain Eukaryota; kingdom Metazoa; phylum Chordata; class Mammalia; order Chiroptera; family Mormoopidae; genus Pteronotus; species Pteronotus mesoamericanus. The sequence goes on along the minus strand of NW_026555245.1, from coordinate 22,029,021 downwards.
AATGGATGGATGCTCTTTCATGTGGTGGGTACATTACCTTGGTTAATTTTTCATGTATCAAAGAACATTCTTTTTTAATAGGAAACAGTACTGTGTGTATTTTTTTATTGCGTACAGTTGTGGAGATACAGCTGTAGGGTAAATTCCTAGAAGCATTATGGGTAAAAGGATATGTGCAAGTTAAATCTGAATGATGATCACTAAATTTACTTGTAAAAAGGCTGTACCAGTTATACACAACCACTAATGTTGTATGAAAATTTTTATTTCCTTAGACCCACTCCAACACTGAGTAATATCAGTCTTTTAATCCTTACTTGTTGATGTGAAACATAGTTTTCTTTTTTTAATTATGAATAAGTATCAAAGCATCAAAGTTTTTATCTCTGATAAGTAATAAGGGATATGAATTTCAGTCTTTGTTCTGAGAAAATACTGTTAAAAAAGTAGTTTATAATTTCATCTTCTCTACTTACAAGACTGAATGAAATTAAGGGTAAAATTGGGTTTCTGATTTTTTTACATAACAATTTACCCACGTGACTTTATTTCCCTCAATTCTCCTAATCTCCAATGCTCTGCATACACAGACCTCTAAGAAAGTCATCATTTTTCAGTGTAATACTGTTTATTAATATTCTCTTCTATTAGTATTGATGAGGAAGTGATTAAAATTACAGTCACAGTTCACCAATAAAAATTCTATACTAAAATGAACCCAAGTATATCCATTCAGAATCTGTTATTGCCAGTCATCTTATTTACCTTGGGCCCACAGTCCTTACTCTTAGCCCAATTAGCCATCATGCAGATGTAATGCTATTGTGCATAAAAGAATAATAGCCTGCAAAGTATAGCTAGATTAGCTCGAATTCTTCAGAATTACTGAAACCAGTAATTTTGGAAAGTCAGTTTAAAAGTTCATTCTCTACCTAAAGCTGAATTAGTTAAAATATTGTCTCCTTATAACAGAGAAAACACATAATAGTGGCATAGTTCAGAAGAGCCTTGCAGTCATACCATTTGTGGGACCTAGATGGCCTTGAGAGTAAGATTGTTATGAAGTTATTCTAACTTACAGAGTAAGCCACTGTGAACATAGTCCAAGATGGACAGATTTTGATTGTATTTCATTCCATAAAGGTTTATGTTATGGTGAACTTTTAGTCTATTTTATGTTAAAGAAAGCCTTATAGGAAAGCAGTAAAATAGACTACAGGGTCAGTTTTGAATTTATATAAAAATTCTTATCCAGCTTATTGAGTGCTTACTTTGAATATTGACTTGATTTTACTATTGTAGAAACAACAACATACACAAAAAACCTTCAGAGACTCTGGCATACTTTGCAAAGGTAGAGAAACAGATATTGTCCCTGATGCCTTTTTACAGTAAACACATATAGAGACAAATTCAGAAGTCATTTCTCAGTTTAGACTTAAAACTTTGTTTAATGTAATGTTTCCTTTTCCAATGTGAATGGTTTTAACCAGTTGTTTCAAATTTATTAAGGGGATTTATGGATAAGTAAGTAAGTTGCTGAGAAACTTTTTCATCAGTATCTTTAAAAATGAGATTAGTATTAATAAAATATTGTAAAGTAGGGAAACATTTGTGGTGAGGTTGAAGAGGAAATCTAGATTCTTAGATTCTTCTTAGAGTTTAGTGAAGATTTCCAAATTTACAATTATATACTGTAATACAACTTAAAATTATATATTTTAATGCTTCATTTGTTTATAATTTCTTCAAAGTATTTATATATCATAAATATTCTCTCCCAAAGTCTTTTTGTATTATTGTACATTTTCCCACACCAGTGACACGTAGTGTGAAATACATGCAGAGATGTAAAGATAAGCTACATCTAATTTTGCTAACAGTAAACTTTTTTCATTAAAAAGATAATACTTTAATTCTTAATTTTAATGTTTCAGTTTTATTTTTTCTTTTTAAATGTAGAGAAGGAACTATCACTCACTGATTTTATGAGATGAGTAAGGAAAATTAGAAATTATGTAGGGAGGATAAAAATCTGGAGCATAGCTAAGGAAAGTTTAAATACTCGTTATGAAGTTAGTAAAAGGAATTCTTCTTAAGATGCTGGTTAAGGGGGTGTATTGCTTACCCAGAAGATTTGACATTGTGAATTGACTTATTCTTCTCCAAGGCACTTGAGAGAAAAGACAACGATAGCAGTTACATCTAGAGGCTATTATGGATTGGAGGATGAGAAGGGAACTACATGTACTTCAACAAGGCGTCGGTCAACACCACGAAGTTTGGCAGGCTTGACAAGTGGAGTTTTTGAATCTATAATGGTTCAAGTTTTGAGACAGGAAGAACAGCTGAGAGCAAAAGAAGAAAAAAGGTAAATGTTAAAAAAATTAAGTTTATGTGTTCAAATTTCCAGGAACTACTTTTAAAGAGTAGCTGTGTAACTTTTGTGTGCCCACGTCACATTTCTGGGCCTATTTTAGTAGTGTTCCAAAATGCACTGTTATCAAAGTATGAATTTATAATGAAATATCACAGATTTATTTTAAAATACAGTTTTAAATTTTAAACCAAATTATTTTGAAGCAATACCAAAAACATTTTTATAAGAGATTTCAGAGTGTTTTCTAGATTTCTAGATTTTCCTTCAAAATAATTATTAATTTTAAATTACCGGAATTTTACATAGATTTGTATAGCTTTAGAACAGACTCATAGACCTTTAAAATTAGGAGGAGCTCCAGAGATTATGTAGTTCAAAATGACTTACAGGTTCACCTGTGCCAATACTTCCATTGGTATTAATTTCCTTGATAACCGTGCTTACTCTGAGTTAATCAGGAAAAGAATTTTGTGCTCAATTAGTGTCACCTGCTAGGGTATGGGAACAGAGACTGAAGGCACTTACGAACATTTTACTTATAACAAGAGGCTAGGGCCTAAACAGGTGAGTACTCAGAAAGACAGGTGATTTTTATTCTAAATCAAATCTCTAACTATGTTAGGAGTGTTTGCTAATATAATAGGGAACTGCTGATACTACTCAAAGGCAATTTATAATATATTGTTGCTCCTTTCATAGTAATAAATGTTACTTGCTTTTATGTTTGTAAGATTAACACTAAATCTTGAGACTTTCCACCAGCCCACTTTTTATAGTGGTGAATAGTTGGGAACCTAATAGTGTATAATAGATTGGAATGGTGAGAAATTGAAGAAAAGGAGGGCTTATAGGAGGAAGGCTATAGTAATCTAGACCTCCACTATTGGTGTCCAGAAATAGAGGTCAGATTGTTAGGATCAACCAATAGGACTTAGTACCTTCTTTGATATGGGGGAATAAGGAAGAAACATAGATGAATCAGGACATAGTTGTAATAATAGTGATAGTAGCAACAAGAACTAGTTTTAAAGAAGAGTAGTTAACATTTATTGAGCATGGCTATTTTTGCCAGGTTTAGCCCTAAGTACTTTATATGTGCTCAACATTTATTCTGAGGCACAGAGAGATGAAGTAACTTACCTAACTTAGGTCAGGCAGTTTTTTGAGCTCTGGTCAAGGTTTGCACATAGACAATTTGGCTCTATGGCTTTACGCTGTTAAACCATATGCTATCCTTCTAATTTGTAAAGTGATAGAACCAGCAAAGAACATAGTGCTTGAGTCCATGGTGTAGGGAAAGATCAGTGAACTTTAGTTTTTAATAAGTTTGAACTTATGATGGAAACATTAAAACACCCAAATAAGAACAACTAGAAAGATGACTGAATCCTTTTTTTCCCTCCAGTTTTACATATATGTGTCCACAGGGGAATAAGATAAGGGGGAAAGTCCTTCTTTAAATGTCTTAGTAACTATGATCATTAAATTTAATAATATGAACTAAGCTCTCTCTTTGGGTATCGTTTACTTTTTCTTTCAATTCTGTGTATTTTACCCATGGAGTAAAGAGTAAATAAAATTATAATAAAAGCCAATGTACCCACTACCTAGTAATTTTTAAAGAAATTAAGCATAGATATAATCAAGCTTCTCTGTATTTTTCCTCTGTTCCCCTTGCCCCCCACAAAAAAACCACTGTCCTGATTTTATTATTCCCATGCATTTTATTATTGAATTTTTTATTATTTATGCTCTTACAGTTCCTGCTTTTTCTCCACCCAGGCCCATCCTCTCCCTACCCCAAACCAATCCCCGTAGTGTTTTCCATGTCTATGGGTTGTGCATAAATGTTCTTTGGTTAACCCCTTTACCATCTTTCATCCCATACCCTTACCCCTCCTTTACAGCTGTCAGTTTGTTTTATGTATCTAAGCTTCTGTTACTGTTTTGTTCATTGGTTTTTTGCATTTAGATTCCACATATAAGTGAGATTGTATGGTATTTATTTTTTACTATCTTAATTCACTTAGCATAATTTTCTGCAGGTCCATCCATGTCATTGCAGAATGTAAGGCTTTTTTTTTTTTTTTAACTGCTGCATAGTATTCCGTTGTTAATTTAAACTATTCTTTTATATACTTTGCCAGATATAAATGCATTGCATATATCTTTCGTGGAGTCTGTGGCCTACCTTTTTATTTTCAGTGTTGTTTTTTTTAAAGATTTTATTTCTTTTTAAAAAAATTTATTTATTTTTAAAGAGGGGGAAATGAGGGAGAAAGAGAGGGAGATAAACACTGATATGTGAGAGAAACACCTATCAGTAGGATGTCACACACTCCCAACCAGGGACCTGACCTGCAATCCAGGCATGTGCCCTGACCAGTAATCAAACCAGGGACCTTCCAGTTTGCAGGATGACACCCAACCCAGTGAGTCACACCAGTCAGGGCTTCAGTGTTTTTTGAGGAAAAGAAAATATTAACTTTGAATTCAATTTTTTTTAAAAATATTCTGTGCTTTTGGTGACCTAAGAAATCTTAGCTTACCCAACCAAGGTTATAAAAATTTTCTTTTTTTCCCAGAAATTTCTAAATTTTTTTTTTATGGTTAGGTCTATGATCCATTTGCAATTAATTTTTGTGTGTGGTTTGAGGTAAGGGTAAAAGTTTATTTTTCTTCCATATGGATAAATAGTTGTTCTGCTATCATTTGTTGAAAAAAACTATAATCACTGTATTACTTTTGCATCTTTGTTGAAAATCAGTTGACCATATATTTGTGCATCTTTCTGGATTTCCTCTTCTGTTCCATTCATGTATAGGCCAATACTATATTGACTTGATTACTATAGCTTTATAAAGAAAGCCTTGAAATTTGGTAAATGAATCTTCCAGCTATGTGTTCTGTTTTCTGTTTTGGTTTCCTTTTTTCCCCAAAATTGTTAGGCAATAATAAGATCTTTGTATTTTTGTGTGACTTTAGAATCATATTGTTAATTCTTTCAGAAAAACAAAAGCCTAAGGGAATTTTGAGTGAGGTTACATGGAAGTTATCAATCAGTTTTTGGATAATTGTTTAATTTCTCTCAGCAGCATTTTGTAGTTTTCAGTGTTGTACACATTTTCCACATACTTGGTTAACTGTATCCCAACATGTTTCATGTTTTGGATGTAATCATAAATTACTTTTTAAACTCAATATAGTGGTTGCTAATATACAGAAATACAATTAAATGTAGTATAGTGAAAATCAAAATACTACTCTCTTTCTCCTCAGAGTTTGAAAGATTTTACTTCATATAGTTGGAAACTTGGGTATTGGATTGCATACATATTAATGATTCTTACGGTTTTTTTGACGGATTGACTTCTTATTATGAGTGTCCCTTTTTAATTTCTGATATTTCATACATTTTTAATATTGCATTTTATATTCACTGTTGGCTTCTTAGCTCTATATATCATTGTGTGAAAATTATTTTTAGTGGCCTCTCTGGGGTCTTATAAAATGTGCCTAAGTTATCATAGTTAACTTCAGATGTAATCATCTTCTATTTACCTCTTCCCATCCTTTGTTTTGCTTTTGTCATACATTTTACTCCTACATGTGTTATAAACCCCAATACACTGCTGTTGGGTGTACTGTAAATAGTTTTCTTTTCAAGAAACTTAAGAAAAAAGTATTTCATATTGATCCTTACATTTATCCCTCCTATGATGCTAACTGCTGTCATTTTCCTACTGCCTAAAGAACTTCCTTTAACATTTCTCATAATATTAGTCTGTCAGTGATGAATTCTGAGCCTTTATTTTGCTGTACATTTTGAAGGAGAGTGATTTTGTTTCGGCAGGTTTTTGGAGGGTTTATTTTTGGTTTTATTTTTTTCCCTATCAGCACTTTAGTATGGCATTTTTTAAATTTATTTTTTACCATACATAGTTTTTGAAGGCAAACCTGCTGTTCTATCTTTGTTTCTTTATACATAAGGTATTTTACTTCTCTGACTGCTTTTAAGATTTCATATTTATTACTAGTTTTCAGCAATTTGATTGTAATGTGCCTTTGGTGTGGGATTGAGTTTATGTATGTGTGTGTTGATTATTTTGCTTAGAGTTTATGGTACCAAGGACGGAGTTACAAAGAAGAACTGTATTGAGACATACCTTCTTTTGAAGAACAGAGCTCAAGGAGCCTCACAGAGAGTGAGTCAGTGGAATAAATACTCTACCCCTCTGATCAGTTACCAGGGCTCTCTTAACTGAACCCAAGAGAAGCTACTGAATGAGATTGTCTGTTGATACAGACAAATTATATAGTGACAGGTAGAGTATAAATCTGGATGCAACAAGATATTCGGTATAGATATCTTCAAATTGATTACATCTAAAATTAACTGTGAAAACATGATCTTTCCTCCTGAAATTTGGTCTTACTGTAATGCTCCCTGTCTTGACAAGTAGCACCATTGTCTCCTGGATCATGCAAGTTAGGAACTTGGGATTCATTCAGGACACATTCTTTTCCCTCACATATAAATCGAATCCATCCCCAAATCTTCACTTTATTTCCTAAGTCTCTCTTGAATCTGCCCACTTCTCTCTCCCTTCTCAGCCTCCATCCAGTTCCTTCATCTCTCACTGAAACTGCTGTTTTCTCTTAATTGGTCTAAGTGGCTTTGCTTGCCTCATTCCAGTCTGTTTTTTTCATTAAAGATATGATGAACTTTTCCAAATGCAAATCTGATCACGCCACTTACCTATCCCATTACCTACTATTGTCTCCCCAAAACAATGCAAGTACAATTGACCATTGAACAACGTGGAGGTGCCAACACCACACAGAGTTAAAAATTTACATGTAACTTTTGATTCCCCCAAAACTTAACTACAAATAGTCTACTGTTGACCAGACACCTTATCAATAAGTTGAACAATCAATTAACACATTTTATATGCTATATGTAATATATACTGTATTCCTATAATATACAGTAAGCTAGAGAAAAGAAAACCATAAGGAAAAAACATTTTAAGTACTCTACTGTATTTATCGATATTGTAAGTTTACGTAGTCTGTTTACAAGATGAACTATCAGTAAGTATATCAATACTGTCTTACATGATACAAAACACTGTAGATGTTATACGTATTCCTAACACTAGACAAGGGTTAATGTGATAATGTGAAAAAAAATCCATATTTATTTACAGATATTACAGTTCATACATTGATAATGAAGAAGCAGCAATATGGTTTTTTATAGTAGTTTAGTGTAATTGATATGATTGCTTTATGGTGGTAAGAAATCTCCAAGACAAATACTGTATGATCTCACCTGTAAGAGGAACATAACGAACAAAATAAACAAACAAACAAAAAAAAATAGAACCAGAGGCATGGAAACAAGGAACAGACTGACAGCGACCTCAGAGGAGGGGGGAGGAGTATAAGAGGGAAAGAAGGGAAAGGGTTTAGTCAAGGAACAGATATAAATGACCTAGGGATATGGACAACAGGGTGGGGATTGACTGTGGGACCAGGGGGTGGGCAGGGAAGGAGAGAGCAATGGTGGAGGATTGGGATAACTGTAATTGAACAACAAGAGAGAGAGACACACACACATACTCCAGAAAATTTTCCAATATTTGTATTGAAAAACATTTGCATGTAGGTGGGCCTACACAGTTCAAACCTTGTTCAACTGCACACACAAAAACTTTAATGGCTGAATATAATTTATAAGACCCTGCTTTTATTTTTTGGCCTCACCTTGTCTCTCTAGCCTCTTATCTTTTTGTCCCTTGTTTTTTGTTATCCTAGCTATTGTGGCCTTCTTTTTCCCTCTTCAGTGTCAAGAAATAATGTTAAGTTTATGTGCATCCAAATTTAGACTTCACGTAAAACACATGTAGAATGTACCAAGAATGGTGGGACTTTTAACCTGTATTTTCTAAATTTTCTAAAATAAGGATGCTTTTCTTTTATAATTGAAAATATAAGAAGTATTAAAATTTGCAGTGTGACACATAACTAACTAGGTATAACTAATGCATAACTAAGGCAGTTTTTGAAATGTCCTTTGAGTCCATCCCAAGATTTATTTTGAGTCCTTAGAAGGAAAATGTGACATCTGGGCAGCAACATGTGGTCTGATACATGGGACTGCTAAATAAAGCCGCCTTCCCTCTGTACAGTTTCCTTACCATCTACCATGATACCTAAAATTCTATCAGTCTATCAATTATGTCGATCTAATACCCTTCTAAGAGTTAGTCAGAAACTAGCAGAGATTATTGATAGTGTAAAATTAGGCCTAGAAAGGGACTTTGAAATCATCATAAAGAAAGGTCATATTGAAGGGTGGGGAAGGTTGCAAAGATCATTTGATTACTGTAATTGTGCTTTAGTTGTGGGCATAGGCTTTTTTAAAAAAATATATATCCCTTTTGTCTAGAAGGATCTCCAAGACTCCCAGATAAATGAGCCTCATCACTTTCCCCTGGCTCACCGTTCCATCTTCCTTGCAATCTAAACAACCTTTTTCTTTGCCTTGCTTCCTTGTGACTCATGTTGTTTTCTGCCTGTCTTCTGTCTGTCTTGTGGCTTTTCCATTCCTCTGCTAGTCTACTAAAATTCAATGGTCATAGGCATTTATAAAAAATTAAAACCTTTGGCATAAGATGTGAGAAGATAAAGTTAAGTATGTTAAAACAGCTTTTATATCAGAAATTCAAGTTGGCAGCAAGCTGAAGATTCTAATACATATTTTAATATGATAGCACTTTAGTTATGTGATGGGCATTTGATCAGTTTTAGCTGATCACCTGGGCAGATGCAAACCTAAAAGTAAAGTATTTTTTAAAAAATCTTTTAAGTCTAACAATTAGGTCTCCGATCTGCGAACTGTTCCAGTTAAAGCTAGGGAATCCCCACCCTTTATTTTAATTTTTATACAGTAGGTAGTTTCCCTTTTTTGTACAACATATACCATAAAAATGAAGGTTTTTTTAAAGTATCAAATTGAAAAAAATCGCAAATCCTGGCACTCCTCTATTACTATTTTTATTTATTTGGACAGCATTGGAAACCAATGCAAAGGAAATAGCAGATGGTGTATGTTGAACAAAGAGGAGTAAATATCGAGTATGACTTGGTAGTTTTGCCATGTTCAGGTAAATGCTGGTAGGACAGTGGGCATTCTTGAGGCTGACTGGCATAGAGAGATACTCTTAAATTAGGAGCAAGCATCACTAGAAGTCAGAGTTCTGGGAAATTGAGTGTAAGGGCTGGTTAATTTAAGTTGCTGAAATAGTCTTCTTAAGGTTTTGATGAATTTATTCTTCAATTTAAGTATAGTTGGTATACAGTTTTATTTTTTTAAATATATTATATTGATTATGTCCATACAGTTGTCCCATTTTTTTTCTCCCCTTTGTTCCCCTCAGCCCTGTACTGCCCCTCCCACTAGCTTCTCCCACCTTCCCCCCGGCCTAGTTCAAGCTCATGGGTCATACACATAAGTTCCTTGGCTTCTCTATTTCCTATACTGTTCTTAACCTTCCCCTGTCTCTTGTACTTGCCATTTATACTTCTTATTCCCTGTACCTTTTCCCCCATTCTCCACCCTTTCCTGCCCTCCTGATAACCATCCATGTGATCTCCGTTTCTGTGACTCTGTTCCTGTTCTAGTTGTTTGCTTTGTTTTTGTTTCTGTTTTTAGGTTCAATTGTTGATAGTTGTGAGTTTGTTGTCATTTTACTGTTCATAATTCTGATCTTTTTCTTTGGTAAGTCCCTTTAACTTTTCATATACTGAGGGCTTGGTGATGATGAACTCCTTTAACTTGAACTTATCTGGAAAGCACTTTATTTGTCCTTCCTTTCTAAATGATAGCTTTGCTGGATAGAGTCGTCTTGGTTGTTGGTCCTTGCTTTTCATCACTTTGAATGTTTCTTTCCATCCCTTTCTTGCCTGTAAGGTTTCTTTGGAGAAATCAGCTGATAATCTTATGGGGGCTCCTTTACTGTCTCCTTTTCTCTTGCTGCTTTTAAGATTCTCTCCTTATCTTTCAATCTTGGGTAATGTAATTGTCATGTTCTTTGGTGTGTGTTTCCTTGGGTCCAAGTTCTTTGGGACTCTCTGAACTTCCTGGACTTCCTGGAAGTCTATTTCCTTCTCCAGATTGGGGAAATTCTCCTTCATTATTTTTTCAAATAAGTTTTCAGTTTCTTGCTCTTCCTCTTCTTCTGTCACCTGTACAATTTGGATGTTGGAACACTTAAAGTTGTCCCAGAGGTTCCTAAGCCTCTCCTGATTTTTTGAATTCTTGTGTCTTCATTCTGTTCTGGTTGAATGTTTATTTCCTCCTTCTGCTCCAAACTGTTGACTTGAGTCCTGGTTTCTTTCCCGTCACTCCTGGTTCCCTGTATAGTGTCCTTTATTTTACTTTGCATAGCCTTCACTACTACTTCTATTTTGTGACCACACTCAACCAATTCTGTGAGCATCCAGATTACCAGTGTTTTGAACTTGGCATGTGATAGATTGTCTATCTCCTCGTTGCCCAGTGCTGTTTTGGAGTTTTGATCTGTTCTTTCATTTGGGGCATATTTTTTTGTCTTGGAGCACCTGTTATGTTGTGATGAGTGGAGCCTTAGGTATTTGTCAGAGCCAGGCAACCCACATTACTGTGTTGTGGCGCTTTATGTGGGGAAGGGTTCAGACAGGGAACAGTGCTGCTTTCTCGGCTCTTAGCCAGCTTTCATTCACTTGCCCCACGTACCCACAAGCAAATTGGGCACCTCTGGTGCTAATTCCCAGGTGAGTAGGTTTGTGTATGTTATAGGCCTCTGCAGTTCTCTCCAAAGAACACTCCTGTGAGGCTGGGAGTTTCTCCTGCCGCCACAGCCCGCATAGGTTTTACAGCCAGAGGTTTTGGGGCTTTGTTTCCTTTCTTCCTGGAACCCCAGGTTGCATGATCTGTCTCACTCCCCTGTTGTTCTCCCAGTTTTTCCTCATGCAGATGTGGGTCCGCCAGCCAGTGCCTTGCCTGCCCAGTCCTCCGGCCACTGCTTTGCTGTTCACATCCTCTCCTCCCTGGCCTCCCATCCCCGTCCCTCTTACCAGTCTAGATGAATGTTTCTCCTTGGTTGTTTGACTTCCATACTGTTTGATTTTTCTGGCAGTTCTGGTTGTTTTTTGTTTTTAAATTTGTTGTTGTCCTTTCTTGGTTGTGCAAGGAGGCAAAGTATATCTACCCATGCTTCCATCTTAGATGGATTATAATCTTTAAGCTTCTTGTGACAACACTACATTCTTTTTATAATGGTGATTTTGAGCTATTAAGGAATGATTAAGTTATATTTTATATACCTTGTTAATTAATAAGCACAAGAGTATATAATACATTTTAGATAGTTTTTAAAAAGTAGGTAATTGGTTATAATTGAAAGTTAGCACTCATGAAAAAAATTTCTGTTAATCTGCCCTGGCTGGTATGCCTCAGTGATTTGAGCAATGGCCTGTAAACTTAAAGGTTGTTAGTTTGATTCTGATCAGGGCATATTCCTGGGGCATACGAGAGACAACAGGAAGCAACTGGTCGATGTTTCTCTCCCTCTCTCCCTCCCTTCCCTTCTCTCTAAAAACAAAATCTTTAAAAGAAAATTACTGTTATTCTGGAATATGACATTATTAAGTAGCAGTTTTGATTGAAGTGTACTTTAGCAGTATTAAATGTATTGGATCTGTTCACTATTCTTTTTTGCAGATCTGCTTGTATTAACAAAAAGTATATGTGTTTTTAATACTCTTGTTCCATATATTTGTATAAACTTATCGGTATTTTATTGATTTGGAAATCATGAGTTAAAACAAAAATGCTCTGTGAAATAAAGTTATGACTTAGGATTGATTTATATTCAGAGTCTCTATAACATTAAATAACAGTGACTCGATGAAGTAAACATTCATCAATTGTGACCCAGCATTGTTGCGCACTGTCCCTACATTTTGGTAATTTCCCATATTAAAAGTCCTGACTTCCCAAAGTTGATGACAGAAAATTTATATTCTTATATCCACTTACAGCTTAAGGCAGAGGCATGTGGCCAGTCCTATATCTCACACTTGAAATTGCACAGGAGCAACATGAAGTAGCATTCTTTGGCAGGGGAGTTTATCTTTTTTATTTTTTTAAAGATTTTATTTATTTATTTTTAGAGAGAGGGGAAGAGAGGGAGAGAAACACCAGTGTGTGGTACTCTCATGCGCCCCTTGCTGGAGACCTAGCCTGCAACCCAGGCATGTGTCCTGACTGGGAATTGAACTGGCACTCCTTTGGTTCTCAGGCCCATGCTCAACCCACTGGGTCACACCAGTGAGGGCAAGAGAAGTTTATCTTTTGGCACAAGTAGTGTCGGGAACTTTTGATTGCTCTAGGTTTCTAGTATCAGAGTTGCCAAGTAGTGGTGGCAGTCTAGTTTTTCCTGGAAAAGCTTCTATAGTGTGGTTGGGATTTACGTCTTCATATAAATAAGTAAGCTTTCTACACTAATCTTTAAAGAAATTCTTTTTCTGCTTTGATTAACCAGACAACATTCTTTTGTTGATAACTAAGTAAGAAGCTTGACTAAACATTTAATATGAATGGTTGATTTTTCTAAAATATAGTATGCTATAATTCTAGAAAATATAAATAAATATGTTGCTTTCCTTTTTCATGTTACTAATTTACATGCATTGTATTGGTTCCTGAATTAATGGATTATTTTGGATTAAAACTCCTGTGAATGTTTTGTAAACTCTTAAAGGATGTATGCATGCTTTAACTATTTTGTACCCTTAAAGGCTTCTAATGAAAGATGGTAGCCTTACTTTAACTCATCTTCAAGTCCGTGACTGAGAAACATTCACCTTTAACTTTTAGCAATTCCTTCTAGTCATTATTTCCACATTTCTAATACATGCTTATAATTCCACAATACATGCTTATATTGCTATTTCTTGGTTTGTCATCTTGGCATTATCTATTGACATTCATCAGTAAAAGATGAAGAGTCAATTCTCTTACAGTGAAATTTAGAACTTACATGAACAATTTTTGTTCTTAATTTTTACCTCTTCTATCTTACATATTATTGTTGATGAATAATTTAGCTCTGTCTTATTTTTACCCCTAAACTAGGCACTATTATTACTGTCTTTTTGTAATGTTTATTTACCCACATGATTAACAATTAACTTGTTCTCCAGTCCTTCCTGTATCTTAGAACTTCTTTCTGAGATCATTTTTTCTTCCTGACTGAAGTATATACTATAGAATTTTGGACAGTTTCTATTTTGTCTTCAAGTTCACTAATCTTTTATCTGCCACGTCTAATTTGTAATTAGTCCCATGCAGTATATTTTCACTTCAGACATTGCAGTTTTCATATCTGAAAAAATTGATTTGGGCCCTGGCCAGTTGGCTTGGTTGGAGTGTCGTCCAGTGCATCAAAAGGTTGCAAGTTCATTTCCCAGTCAGGGCACATACCTAGGTTGTGGGTTTGATTCCCAGTTGGTCACATACATCAGGGCGCATACAGGGGGGCAACCAGTCAGTGTTTCTCACACTGGTGTTTGTTTTTCTTTCTCTCTCTCTCTCTTCCTCTCTCCCTCCATATCTCCCCTTTCCTCTCTAAAAATCAATAAACATATCCTCAGGTAAGGATTGATTTGGGTCTATTTTATATCTTCCATGTCTCTACTTAACTTTTTGACCATATAGATTGTAGTTTCAGTGACCACTTCAGTGGCCTTATTTGCTAATCTAGCATTTGTTTGATTTCTGGGTCAGTTTTGGTTGATTGATTTTTCTCCTCATTATGACTCATGAGTTTCAGCTTTACTGTATGCCTGGTAGTTCTGGTTTGGATGTCAAACATTTTTTTATCTTGATGAGTGCCAGGTATTTTTATATTTCTATAAATCTTCTTGAGCTTTCTTCTGAAATGTAATTGTTACTTGCAGACAGTTTGATCATTTTAAATCTTTTATGATTTGTTGCTTGGGTGCAGAGCAATGCCCTGCTCAGTCTAGGTCTAATTATTCTCTGCTATCAAGGCATGACCTTCCTTCCTGACTGAGTATTTTACCCAGTTTCCTATGCATTATGATTTTTCCCAGTATAACTGGTTGGAGTAGACACTCTGTTTTCTAATCTTTTGGTTGTTTTTCTCCCACATAACTTTGGGTTGTTTTTTCCAATAGCAGGTACTAATCAGCTGGAATATTCAAGAGGTACTATCAGTACATCTTCAGTGTTCTCACTTTATGCAGCTCTCTAGTGTTTGGTTCTGTGTTCTGCAGACCCTACCTGCCTTGATATTTCAACTCAGGAAGTCTGCTGAGCTCTCCTGCATTTCCCTCCCTATGACATGGCCTGGAAGCTCTCTCAAGGCAATAAACTGCACTCTTGTCTGTTTCTCTCAGAGGTCACAGTCCTTTTTACTTGGTATTTTGGTTCTTGGAAATTAATATTTTATCTTTTTTTTCCCCCAGGTTATTTTTTGTTTGTTGCTTTGGGAGAGTAAATCTGATTCCTTGTTACTTCTTCTTGGGTGGAAACAGAAGACACTTTAGAAATTTTTATTTTAGTTAGAATCAGTTAGAATTAAATTTTATCTAACTTAAAATAATTTTCCTCATCCATGAATGGTAGTTATTGCTTCTTGTTCATTTTGTTATTGAAAAATTTGTTAACCTTTATGTTATTTCTGTATATGTAATTTTTTCCCTTTCTGACTGCTTATAAGATTTTCTTTTTATCTTTGATATTTTATTGTTTTATTGTGATGTTCCTAATTATGGATTTCTTAATTTTTTTCTTGAGCTTCCTGAATAGAGGATTCATGTTCTTTATCAATTTTGGGAAATTCTCATATGTTATCTCATCAAATAATCAGTATACTCATCCCCCTTCAACCATTCTTATGTATTCTTATTTTCCGGAGCGCCAGTTACTTGGTTGTTGGATTTTAATTTCGTCTCTTTCTGTTGTTATATCTCTTCCTTATATTCTATCTCTTTTCCTCTTAGCACTGAATTATTTGAAATTTCTTCACCTCTACCTTCTTTTCCCATTATAATAATCCATTTAACCTATCCATTGCATGATTTATTTTGTTTATATTTTTTATTTCTGGAAATTCTTTTCATTTCTTTTTCAAATCTGCCAATGACAAATCCAAATCAAAATGTAGTTCACTGAAGTTTTCTGATAATTTATTACTTATTATTTTAATTTCCTTTTATTTCTTTAACATTTTTTAAAAATATTTTTTCTAATAGTTAACTGAAATTGTTGCAGTGAATTTTTTAAGTATCTTTTACTGATTATGCTATTACAGTTGTCCCATTTTTTTCCTACCCTTTATCCCCCTCAGCCTTACACACCCCTCCCTACAATATTCATCTCCCTTACTTCATGTCCATGGGTTGTACACATGAGTTCACTGGCTTCTCCATTTCCTATACTATTGTCAACCTCCCCCTGTCTATTTTGTGCCTACCAGTTATATTCCCTCTACTTTTTCCCTCCATCCTCCCCTTGCCCCCAGCGGATAACCCTCCATGTGATCTCCATTTCTATGACTCTGTTCCAGTTGTTTGCTTAGTTTGTGTTTGTTTCTGTTTTTAGGTTCAGTTGTTGATATTGAGGTTGTTGTCATTTTAATGTTCATAATTCTGATCTTTTTCTTTGGTAAATCCCTTTAACATTTCATATACTGAGGGCTTGGTGATGATGAGCTCCTTTAACTTGACCTTATCTGGAAAGTGCTTTATCTGCCCTTCCATTTTAAATGATAGCTTTGCTGGAGAGAGTAATCTTAGATGTAGGTCCATGCTTTTCATCACTTTGAACACTTCTTTCCAGTCCTTTCTTGCCTTTAAGGTTTCTTTGGAGAAATCAGCTGCTAGATAGTCTTTTGGGAACTCCTTTGTAAGTAACTGTCTCCTTTTTTCTTGCTGATTTTAAGATTCTCTCCTTATCTTTTAATCTTGGCTAATGTAATTATGATGTGCTTTGGTGTGTGCTTCCTTGGATCCAACTTCTTTGGGACTCTCTGAGTTCCTGGATTTGCATGTCTATTTCCTTCTCCAGATTGGGGAAGTTCTCCTTCATTATTTTTTCAAATAAGTTTTCAGTTTCTTGCTCTTCCTCTTCTTCTGTCACCCCTACAATATGGATGTTGGAACATTTGAAGTTGTCCCAGAGATTCCTAAGCTTCTCCTGATGGTTTTGAATTCTTGTGTCTTCATTCTGTTCTGGTTGAATGTTTATTTCTTCCTTCCGCTCCGAACTGTTGATTTGAGTCCTGATTTCCTTCCCTTCACTGTTGGTTCCCTGTATATTTTTCTTTATTTCACTTTGTATAGCATTCACTTCTTCACACATGTGCCCTGCCTGGGAATTGAACCAGCAATCCATTGGTTCACAGGCTGGCACTCAATCCACTAAGCCACAGAAGCCAGGGCTGTTTTTTGTTTTTAAATTCATGTTATCCCTCTTTTGGTTGTGCAAGGAAATGAAGCATATATACCTAAACCTCTATCTTGGCCAGAAGTCTGAGGTGAATTCTTGTAGTGAAAACTTTAAGACGCCAGTTTTTCTATGGGGTAAAGATTTTAAATTATATTGTTTCTTTAATAGACATAGAATTAATTTTATTTTTATTCTTTTTATGTCAGTTTTTAATTTTATTTTTCATAATCTTGTTTGTTCATTTAAGTTGTCTCTTGGCATAAAGTTGGTCATAATATCCTTACATCATTTATATCTATAGGATATGCCCATTTTCATTTCTGGTATTGAGTATGTTTGTGTGTGTGTGTTTTCTAGATTAGTACTGCCAAAGGACTTTCATTTTTATTAGTGTTCTTAAAGAACTAACTTTTGAATTTGATTAGTTTTCTATAACATGTTTGTTTTCCAGCTCATTGATTTGTGCTCTTTATTTTCTTTTTTAATTTTCTTTTATCTTATTTTTTTCCATCACCATCTATTCCCTCCTGTACTGTCTTCCATTTCCATCATCCCCCACCCCTGCAGTTACTGCACTGTTGGCCATGTCCATGAGTTCTTTTCTTTATGCTCTTTATTTTCATCTTTCAACTTTGGGGGTTTGATTTGTTGTTCTTTTTCCAGTTTTATTTTAGTAAGCACATGTATTTGATTTCCAACTGTTCCTATTAACTAAATACAGTTTGTTAATCTATAAATTTCTCTCAAAATATGACTTTGGCTGCTTCCCACCACTTTTGATTATTATGTTTTCTTTTATGTTTCTGTCTCTACTTGTTTGACTGTTATCAAGTCTGTTGTTTTAGTAGCTCCCCTACTTAATTTTAACATGTATAATTAACTTGTAAAAGCCTAAAATTAGTATTTTTACCTTCTTCCTGATTAATACAACAACCTTGAACACTTAATTTGAATCATGTTTTGCTCAGCTTATTTGCTATTGTAACATATTTTAATCTTACCTTTTCTTGGAGCCCACTGGAGGCAAAGCCACTGTTTGTAAGGGTCCAAGCATAAGTTTTTCATTTGCAGGCATTCCTCCTGGGCTCTGATGAGGGGCAGGGTTGCAGACTGGAGGTACCTGAGGAGAGTCTGCAGTTGGAGGCATTGAGAAGAGAAGTGGGGGAGTGGCTGCCAGGATCCCTGTAACAAGGTTATCCCCTGATATCACAGCAGACATTTTTCTTGAGAAGTGTAAGCCCCTCCCAAGGGAATCAGCCTGGGGAAAAGCAATTACCCCACCCTCTGGGGTACCACTTGCTTCACCCTCTGGAATCCCACTCACCCTACCCTGCATCTTAACCCCTGCTGAGGAGACAGCAATATGGGCACAGTCAGGGAGAGTCAGAGGCTGGCTTTGGGACATGGCCATTTTCTACACTTTCCCAGGAAAAGGACTCTCACTTTCTCCTCAAGGGAGAACTAATAGAAACACCCTCCTGATTTCTGGAAGACCCAAACTTTGAGCTCTGGTGGCCCCACCTGTTTGCCTACTAAGGGCTCCACCCTGCAGCTGAGTTCAGGGAAATAATCCAGAAAGGACCCAGATCTGTAGCTGTAGGGTGGAGGATCACACTCACCAACTTCCGTGAAGTCCAAACAGCACCTCCTTTTCCTGGGAGATCCAGAGGTCCCATCCTCCTGATCCTGCCAGAAGCCCTCTCAAAAACAGCCATTGTGGTGACTAAGACTGACTGCTTAAGGGCAAGCAGAGGCAGGTAGAGGTGGATCTTGCCTTGGGACATTTACTGACATATCTCATGCCCTGTGCTGGTAAAAGACAGCCTTGGAGTTCAGCCTGGCCCTTCCCATGTGCAGCTCAGCCAGGTGGAGGCAGCCAAAAACTATAGATCACCTGTGGCTTCCAACATGCTACTGAGGGCCAGAGGTGGACAGCATCTGACATTGGCTTACACGAGGTTCAGGCAACATTGAAGCAGTATCCAAAGGGAAATCCCATCAGGCAGGCGTTAAATTCTGCTGAGATGAATTCCACTTAGGTTATATTTTTTGGTTTTTTGTTGTGTTTTTTTTCATTACTTTTCCTATTGCATAGCTTTTTTATTATTTGCTTTTCTAATTTTTTTCCTGTTGTTTCTTTTATATCTTTTATTTTACTCACTCCATTTTTCTTCTTCTTTCCTTATTTTTTCTTTTTTTTCCTATTTTCTCTTTCTATTCCTTACTGTTATTTCTCTTCCTTCCTCTCATAATCTTCTTTACTTACTTTTGTCTTCTCATATTCTTTTTTTTCTTTTTTCCTTTCTTATTCTTCCTTGTTGTTTATGCTATAGTTGGGGTTTATTGTTTGTTTTTGTTTTTTTTGTGTTGTTCTGTCAGCAGCTGTACAGCAGCTTTCAAGATTTAGTTGGGGTTAAACCTCTCAGTCAGCCAGCCAGAGGGGAGATCCCACCCACAAATGGGCCAATAGCAACAAGAACCAATTACATCAGCAGAGCCCACATAAACCTTCCTAAGGGACATTCTTAGGTCATCCAACTCAGTAGATCAAGAAGACTGCCCCACTGGGTCCCACAGAACTTCTGCCACATAAGACTACCCCACAAGGACTGGGACTCAAAGCAGATATAATACATGGAACAAACACAAGGAGACAATGAAACCACACCCAAACGAAAGAAAGGGGGACTCTCCAGAGAAGGAGCCAAGTGAAATGGAGGGAAGCAATTTATTAGACATAAAGTTCAAAATAATAGTTATAAGAATGCTCAAGGAACTTAGTGAGAAATACAAGGAACATTGTGGGAACTGAAGAAACTTGGTGGGAGTTACATCAGCATGAAAAAGGACATAGAAACTATGAATAAGAACCAGTCGGAAATTAAGAATGCAATATCTGAAGTGAAGAATACACTAGAGGAATTAACAGTAGGCTACATAAAGCAGAGGTCGAATCAGTGATTTGGAAGACAATATAGAAAAAAATACCCAATCAGGGCAACAAAAAGAAGAAATAGTTAAAAAAAAAAACAAGGATAGTTGAAAAAACTTTGGGACAACATTAAATGTACCAATATCTACATCCTAGGCCTCCCAGAAGGAGAAGAAAATGAGTAAGGGATAGAAAATCTGTTTGAAGAAATAATGACAAAACTTCTTTACCTGGTGAAGGGGGAAAAAATCACACAAGTTCAGGAACCACAGAGAGTCCCAATCAATACAGAACCAAAGAAACCCACATCAAGATATATCATAATTAAAATTAAAGATACAAGACAAAGAATCTTAAAGGCCCCAAAAGAGAAACAGCTACCTACAAGGGAAGTTGCATAAGGCTGTCAGCTGATTTCTCAACACAAACCACTTCAGACCAGAAAGGATTGACATAAAGTGTTCAAAGTAATGAAAAGCAAGTACCTGCAACCAAGACTACTCTATCCAGCAAGGCTGTCACTTAAAATTGAAAATGAAATGAAGAGCTTCCAGGAAAAAAAAAATTGGAGGGGAGGCTAAAGGAGTTCATTACCACCAAACCAGCATTGCAAGAAATGTTAAAGGGACTGCTTTAAGAAGAAGAAATAGAGGAGCATAGGAATAAAGAAAAAAATGGCAGTGAATAATTACCTGTCAATAATAACCTTAAATGTAAATGGATTAAATGCTCCAATCAAAAGACATAGGGTAGCTGAATGGATAAGAAAACATGACCCATACATACATATGCTATCTACAAGAGACCCAACTCAGAACAAAAGATTTACATGGACTGAAAGTGAAGGGATGGAAACTGTTCCATCCAAATGGAAACAAACAAACAAAAAAGCTGGGGTAGCAAGATTTATATCTAACAAAATAGATTTCAAATCAAAAGCCATAACGAGAGACAAAGAATGTCACTAGTAATGCTAAAGGGATCAATCCAGCAAGAGGATATAACCCTTGTAAACATGTGTGCACCCAGTATAGGAGCACCAAAATATAATTTAAAAATCTTGGTGGACATTAAGGAAGAGATTGACAGCAATACAGTCTTAGTACGGGATTTTAACACCCCGGTATCACCATTGGATACATCTCCCAGACAAAAAATCAACAAGAGAACAGCGACCTTAAATGACACACGCAATCAAATGTATTTAATTGGAATTTACAGAATATTTCATTCCAGACTAGCAGAATACACATTTTTCTCAAGTGTACATGGATCATTCTCAAAGGCAGACCACATATTAGACATACAGTAAAGTCCTAACAAATTCAAGAAGATTAAAATCATATCAAGCATTTTCTCATATCACGATGGCATGAAACTAAAAATCAACCTCAATAAAAACTCAAAGACATTCAAATACATGGAGGCTAAATAGTATGTTATTACATAATGAATGTTATCAATGAAAGTAAGGAAGAAAATAAATTACCTGTGAAAAAATGAAAATGAACACACAGCAACCTCAGATCTATGGGACACAGTGATAGCAGTCCTGAGAAGGAAGTTCATAGCCTTGCAGGCCTACCTCAGGAAACAAGAAAAATATCAAACAATCTAACCTTACACCTAAAATAACTAGAAAAACAACAAAGAATAGAAGGAAGGAAACAATCAAGAGCAAAGTGAAAATAAATTGCCTAGAGACTAAAAAAACAACTAAAAAGATCAATGAATCCAGGAGTTTCTTCATTGAAAAGATAAAATTGACAAACCCTTAACCAGACTCATCAAGAAAAAAAGAAAGAGGACCCAAATAAATATCAGAAATGAAAGAGGATAAGTAACAACTGATATCACAGACATAGAAAGGATTGTGAGAAAATACTATGAAGAACTATATGCCAAGAAATTGGACAACCTAGGTGAAATGGATAAATTTCTAGAAACATACAACCTTCCAAAACTCAATCAGGAAGAAGCAGAACACCTGAATAGACTGATAACAACTAATGAAATTAAAGCAATAAAAAATGCTCCCAGAAAACAAAAGTCCTAAACCAAATGGCTTCACATGTGAATTTTATGAATCATTCAGAGAAATAACACTTATCCTTCTCAACCTATTCCAAAAAATTGAAGAGATAAGACTTCCAAGTTTTATTTTTATGAGGCCAGTATTACACGAATACTGTAATCCAAAGCCAAACAAAGAAAGGAGGTTATAGGCCAATATCTATTGAGCATGAAATCCTCAACAAAATACAGGAAACTGCATCCAGCAATGCATTAAAAGTACCAAACAAAAAGTACCGAAGCCAAACAAAGAAAGGAAGATATAGGCCAATATCTTACTGAACATGAAATCCTCAACAAAATACAGGAAACTGCATCCAGCAGTGCATTAAAAGTACCATACACCATTGATAAAGGTGATTTACCCAGGGCATGCAAGGTTAGTACAGTACTCAAAAATCAAATAAGCGAAAGCATACAAGGTCTGTCCAGAAAGTACCCATCCATGTACTATGAAAAATACAGACTTTTATTGAAGATATAAGATAGAAGAAACATTGTACATAGAACAGTGATGCCTCAGTTCATTTCAGAGTAGGCACCTTGTGACCTCACACAGTTCTCCCAGTGTCTCTTGCTGGGAGACTATTCAAAATACTGTGAAATCCTTTGTTGGAATCACCATCAGCTGCCCTGTTGTATTTTCCTGAATCTCATCAATGGTCTGAAATCTCTTCTCTTTCAGTGGTGATTTTAGTTTTGGGAAAACCCAAAAGTCACAGGGTGCCACATCTGAGCTGTAGGGGTGCTGAGTCACCTGAGTGATATAATGTTTTGCCAAAAAGCTGTGCACGAGAAGTAATACGTGAGCGAGTGTGTTGTGATGAAGCTGCCAATCACCAGTTGCACATAGCTGTGGCCGTTTTTGTTCTCTTTCATTTCTCAGCTGATGAAGAACACTGAGGTAGTACTCTTCATTAATTGTTTTGTCTGGGGGTGCACTTGTGATGGAGAACACCTTCCCAATCAAAAAACACAGTTAACATGGTCTTGATCTTACCTTACTGCAACTTTGTCATGGCTTCCTCTGGCATGGGGAACCAGGCAAATTCCACTGGGATACAGGGCCTTCATTTCTGGATCATAGTCGTGGACCCACAATTCATCTCCCGTTATGACCTTCTTGAGGAAGTCTGGTTCATTGGTTGCAGTTTGGATTAAGTCATTACCATCTGCAGCACGATGTTCCTTCTCTAGTACCAGAAGCTGTGGAACAAATTTTGCCATATGTCTAATGCTAAGATCCTGCATCAAAAGCTTGGACAAAGTAGTTTTTGGAATCCCCAGATCAGTTTCTATGTCTCACACTGTCAGTCACCAGTCCTTGTTGATTGCAACCCATGCATGTTCAACAATCTCAGGTGTTCTGCCTGTCACAGGCCTTCCAGAACATGGATCACTTTCAGCTGGTTCTCAACCATCTTTGAAGTGTTTGTGCCACACTTAAATATTCAAGCTCAATGCAAAATTTGATGCAGATTCATAGTTCTACTTGCTCAGTCAATTTGAATGCCATGGCCACACAGTATACGTGCTCACTCAACAGTGTCTACTGCCCCCACTGACTAGTATAGTGAAGTTGTCATTTGTTCATGCATGTGCATTCCAGTCCACTTTTCCTTGGCTGCCATGTTACATCAGTGTCATGTAAACCATTCTTGTTTTACTCTCAATGGCTGGACTTTTTCCAGACGGAACTCATATACTGTGTTCATGCTTTGGAAGAATTAACATTATTAAAATGTCCATATTACTGAGAGCAGTCTATAGATTCAGTGCAATTCCTATTAAAATGCCAATAGCGTATTTCACAGATCTAAAACAAATATTTCAAAAATTTATCTGGAACCAAAAAGACTCCAAATAGCCTCAGCAATCTTAAGAAAAAAGAGCATAGTTGGAGGTATCACAATACCTGATAACAAACTATACTATAAGGTCACTAATTGAAGCAGCTTGGTACTGGCATAAGAACAGGCATATAGATCAGTGGATCAGGACAGAGTGCCCTGAAATAAACCCATGTCTTTGTAGTCAATTAATATTTGACAAAGGACGCAAGAGCGTATAGTGGAGTAAAAACAGTCAGTTTCCAATAAATGGTGTTGGGGAAACTGGACTGGTACATGCAAAAAAGTGAAACTAGACCACTAGCTTACCCCATACACAAGAATAAACTCAAAATGAATAAAAAAACTTAAATGTAAGTCTTGAAATCATCCTGGAGGAAAACATAGTAAAATTTCAGATATCTCGCATAACATTATTTTTGCTAATGTATCACCTAGGGTAGGGGAAAGATAGGAAAAAATAAATGGGACTACATCAAATTAAAAAGCTTCTGCATAGCTAAAGAAACTGTCATTAAGATGAAAAGAGAACCCACTGTGTGGAAAAGCATATTTGCTAGTGATACATCTTACAAAGGATTTAATTTCCAAAATATATAAAGAACTTACATGGCTCAACACCAGGAAGACAAACAGTCCAATTGAAAAATGGGCAAACTGGCCAGAATTGACACTACTCCAAGGAGGACATACAGATGGCCCGTAGACATGTGCAAAAATGTTCAGTATCACTACTTATCAGAGAGATACAAATTAAAAGCACAATGGAATATCACCTCACACCTGCCAGAATAGCTATCAGTAAGTCAACAAAAAACAAGTGCTGGTGGGGAGAAGGAGAAAAGGGAATCCTTATGCACTATTGGTGGGAATGCAGACTGGTGTAGCCACTGTGGAAAACAGTATAGAATGCCCTTAAAAAGATATAAATGGAGCTCCTTTTGACCCAGTGATTCCACTTCTGGAAATATATCCTGAGAATCCTGGAACACCAATTCCAAAGAATATCTGCACACCCATGTTCATAGCAGTGTTATTTATAATAACCAAGATCTGGAAACAGTCTAAATGCTCGTAAGTAGATGAGTGGATAAAAAAGCTGTGATACATTTACACAACAGAATACTACACAGCAGTAAAAAAAAAAAAAGGAACTCTTACCTCTTGTAACATTGTGGATGGATTTGAATACTGTGCTAAGCGAAATAAGCCAGTCATTCAAAGACAACTACCATATGATCTTACTTATATGTGGAATCTAATGAACAAAATAAACTAACAAGCAAAACAGAGTTGGAGGCATAGAAACACGGAACACACTGACAGCTATATGAATGGACGGGAGAGGTGGGGACTCTTGCAAGGAGGTGAAGGGATTAGCCAAGAAACATATATGCATGACCCATAAACATGGACAGTGGTGGGGGGCTCGGTGGAAGGAGGCAATGGGAAAAAATGAGGCAACTATAATAGCATAAACAATACAATTTTTAAAATAGTAATATTAAAACTAAAATTCTGTTGTCTTAAAACTTTTTATGAGTATCATTATTTTATGCCATGTCTGTATAGATTAACCTGTTACTAACCTATTACCACTTTCTTGCTCTTATCTCTGATCTTCAGTAAAGGATCACTGTCCTTCCATCTGATGTATGAATATGTCCTTTAGAATTTCCTGTAGGTGGAGTTCTGTTTATCATAATTACGAGTTTTTGTTTGTCTTCATTTTTGAAATATAATTTTGCTCTCAATGAAAACTTACATTGATAGTTACTGTTTAAGTTTATTAAAGACATCTCACTGTCTGCTGGCTTTCATTATTGCTGTTGAGAAATTTGTTATAAATTCTTTTCTTTTAACTTTTATAGTTTTGATTTTTAGTTCTCTTTCAAAACTGCCTTGTCATGTTTTATAATCTTCACTTTACCCATGTTTTTAATTTATTTTAATGTCCTGTAAAGTTTTTGTGGGTCATACATTTTTTTTCCTGTTCCTCCATAGCACCTTACTTACTTTTATGTTTTGTTATCTTTGACTGTGAACTCGTTTCTTGTGACAGTATCAGTGGGAGTTTTTGAAGATCTAGGTATAGGTGCATTCCCTTAAGAGACTTAATTTTTTTTTTTTTTTCCTGTTCAAGGAGCTGATAACAGTTCCGTGAATGAAACCACATTAAACTCATTTCTTTGATGTTTTCCTGAGCACACTGGAAATATGAATGTGGGCAGAATATTCACATGAGATTTGACTTAGAGTTATAAATTCTTAGGAGAGATTTTTTGTTTCCATTCACCACTTTTATTTGTAAAGATAGTTTTCCCTGTAGTCCCCTAGTTAGGGACAAGGGAAGGGACTGATGTTTCTAGGCCACCCTTCTACTAATTATATAGGCTTTTGGAGTCCCAGCTTTGTGTTGGGGAAGATAGATTCTGCCAGCCCACCACAACCTCCACTCAGTAAAAAGTTAAAGCTATTCAAAATTATAATCACATTTTAAAAAGTGAAAAATTTTAAAGAATACGTAGCATTGTTTGGGTGTTCAGGTGTAATCAATATACATAAATGCCAAATCACAAATGACAGATTAACTTTTTTAATGAACTAGAACTACTTGATCAGATAATCTGTTGTATCTGTAATAGCAAGGTAGTTATACTATGACCTCTCAGCCAAATATATAAAAATAGGCTTGTTCAACAGAAGAGAACATCCAGATATTTCTAAAATAGTGTTTTTACTGTGTATTTGTTTTAACAAATTACAATATGATAGTACAGAATAATAACCAGTGTCAGAGATTATACTTTGGTTTTCATTTAAAACTCAAGAATAGTCACATTTCAGTGTTTTTATACGTCATTTCTAGAGGAAACATTCTCATTCTTGAAAAATCAAGAATAAGGTAAATTATATTTTTCCTCATATGGTCTATAATTTCCCCCCAAATTTTATATGCTTTGATTTCTTTTTTATACAGCTTTCTTGAAATAAAATTCATACACTATACAATTCACCTATTTAAAATGTAAAAATCAGTTGCTCTTAGTATAGTCACAGAGTTGTGCAACCATCACCATAGTCAATTTTAGAACATTTCATCACCCCAAAAAGAAAGATGGGAACTGTCTGTCTCTGCATTTTCCCTGACCTCCACAATCTTAGGAAACTACCATTCTACTTTCTGTCTCTATGTATGTCTGAACATTTCATGTAAATGGAATTACATAATATGTGGACTTTCATTGATGGCTTCTTTCAGTTAGTATCATGGTATCAAGGTTAATCCATGTTGTAGCATCTGTCAGCGCTTCACTTGCTTTATTGCCAAATAATAGTCCATTTTATGGATATGGGACATTTTATTTATTCATTCAAGAGTTGATAGAACATTTGAAATGTTTCAACTCTTTGGCTATTATCAATAATGCTACTATGAACATTTACATACTGATTTTTGTGTGGACATGAATTTTCATTTCTTTGGGATTGTAAACCTAGGAGTAGAATTGCTGGATCACATAATAACTCTGTTTAAACTTCTGAGGAAATTTAACACTGTTTTCCAAAAAAGCTGTACCCTTTACAGTGTATGAAGTTCTCCTATTTATCTACTTTTTTACCAATACTTGTTATCGGCCTTATAATAGTCATCTTAGTGCATTTAAATTGGTATCTTAGTATGGTTTTGATACACATTTCTCTAATGGATAACAGTGCTGAGCGTCTTTTCATGTGCTTATTGTTCATTTGTATATCCTCTTTGGAGAAATGTGTATTGAGGCCCTTTGCCCATTTTTTAATCTTTTTATTACTGAGTTGGAAGTGTTCCTTGTATTTTCTACATACAAGTCTCATATTAGTAAGTGATTTGCAAAAATTTTCTCCTGTGGGTTGTTTTTTCACAGTAAAAAAGGCTTTCAGTTTTGATGACGTCCACTTTATGTTTTTCTTCTATTGCTTGTGCTTTTGGTGTTATATCTAAGAACACATTGTCCAAGATCAAAAAGATTAATGTCTATCTTTTCATCTAATTTAAATTTTTTTAATTAAGATTTTGTAGCAGTGTCAGTGAAGATTTTTAAGTGAGGAAAACACCCAGAATCAACCTAAGAGACATTTTTTATATGCTGTAATGTCTTTGTTCACTGTATGCATATTTTTATTATTGCTGTTGTCTGTTAACTACTATGTTGTGTTCTGATATTTTTGTGTTTATACATGGTACTCAATTTTAATTTTAAGGCTATATATAACATAGCCAGCTTATTTTCCAGTTGTGTAATACAACTTCTTTATAGTTTTGTTAACACTGACAACACATAATTTCTTGCTTGTATTGAATTTTTTTTTAAGTATAACTTTCTAGGAATGGAATTATGAGTTCAAAGGACATAAACATATTTACAGCTCCTATATGATGTCACATTACTTCTAGAGAACACTAAACTGCTTTTGTTTAGTAAACATGCTTTAAAGTTTGTTTTCATTTATTTTGGGGTTGATGCTCCTTATAACAATTTCACTTTGAGTGGCAATATTGTTATTGATGTATCAATAAAACCCATGGTCAAGTTAAGTGTGTATAACTTCATCTGAAAAAAAAAAATGGCACATCTAATGGGACACTTTGTACTGATCCTGAACACTGGATGGGCAGTTGCCCAGTTGACTGAAGATAAACATGATATACTTAAATTTATTATTTAATGGCATTCTCTACTTTAAGCAATAATAGTCCATTTTTTTAAATTTTCTTTAGGCTTCGGGAGCAGGAGAGAAAGGAAGCTGAAGAAGCTAGTCAAAAGGAAATGGAAGAATGGGAAAGAAAACTTCTAGCTCAAGCAGCTCCAACTTGTATGGAGACCATGTGGGAAATTCCGGCTATTGGACATTTCCTTTGCTTAGCCCAGCAAATTCTAAATTTGCCAGAAATAGTCTTCTATGAATTGGAACGTTGTCTTCTGATGCCTCAGTGTAATGCTTTTTTATCTAAAATAATGACTTCTCTATTAAGTCCTCCTCATCGCAGACCTACCTTACATCGAAGACCTACTTTGCCTTATAGGACCTGGGAGGCAGCACTGAGACAGAAAGTACAGCAGTGGTACACTGCTGTAGGGCAGACTGAAAATCCCAATAGCTGTGCTGAGAAACTTGGATTGTGTCCTCAGTTTTTTAAAGTTCTTGGAGAAGTTAATCCATTGGAAGAAAAACCTTTTCACGAACTACCTTTCCAACAAAAGGTGTGGTTACTTAAGGGCCTTTGTGACTTTGTGTATGAAACACAAAAAGAAGTTCAAGATGCTGTACTTGGACAGCCTATTCATGAATGCAGGGAAGTTATTCTTGGTTATGATTATTTGGAGAATGCTTATGTACATTTTCCACAGTTCTGTGGTGCAGATGTACGGATTTACAAGCAAAGACCCTTTCAGGCCCCAGAATTTCCAATTCCACCCATTAAAATACAAAGAGTACCTCGGATTAAACTGGAGAAATTGAAGTGTGACTATTTTAGTACAAGTAATGGAGAACATAAGTGTAATAGAGAAGGCCTGCCCTCTGCCTTCAAGAAAGAACAAGAAATTAATTTTGATCCAACTTGCTGCCCTGCTAAAATGAACTTGGATAATCATGACATCTCTGTTGAAATGGAAGTGAAATCCAGCTGTGAAATTAGAATTCATAGGCCCTGCGAAATTAAGAGAACTGATTGTTGTAAAGAAAATTTAGAGAAACCAGGGAGTCCAGGGGAAGTTACTGGCTTTGGAGAGCCTCTCAGTCCAGGTGAAATAAGGTTTATAGAAAATCATGAAAGATACGGTGAAGCTTCCAGAGTAAAGCCTGACCCCAGTCCATTAAAAGAAAATGCTCTGAAGTCTTGCCAGATACATGTAAATGGAAGTCATAGTGATCATCCAGAAATTAACTGCCACAAAGTTGTAAGGGATATTCTATTAGAGCAGTCACTACAGAGCCACAAGAAACTCAAGCTAACTAAAATGAGAGCAAAAAAGAAGAAAAAGAAAAAAAAGAAATTAAAAGATGTTTTGAGTGAAAGCTTACAGAGGAAGCGTGAAGGTCTTCATTCTCTTGCATTCAAGTCTTACAAACCTGAGATCCAGAATAAGTTATTGATCATCAAAAAGAAAGCAAAACACAAGAAGCACAAATCCGGTAAGCTAAAATAAATGGGTGAGAATTACATTTAAGTTTTTTCCTTTAGTCATCATTAACAGACTGAAATGCATATAGATGCACACATGTATGTGTAAAAGTCAAATTTTATATTATTCCCCATGATCAAAACCCAGGGCAGAAGAGGTTTTATTACTAACAACAACAACAAAAAAATACTAGTACAATACATTTGAATTTAATTCTCAGCTGAAAGTCTTTGGACACTATGTGTTTACATTTCTTTGGACCAGTTTCTCCAAAGTGATGCTTTCCATCACTGATGAAAAGTGATTTTTCCCCTGGGTAAAGGCAGTGTGGTGCAATGGGGAAAAAACACATATCAGGAGAGAGCATTCCTAGGAATAAAATTCATAGCAACTAGCTTCTTAAACCAAGGCAAGTTAGGTTATCTTTCTAGGTCTCAGTTTTTTCCCACATCATATATATTTTCAGCACCCTGTTTCAGTATGTATTTGCATATCCAGGAAAATGTTATGAAATATAAAGAAAGGGCTATATCAACTAATAAAGACATGAATCATAATTTTATAAAAGGATTTGTAAGTTTGTCTTACACTGAATTTAAACAATATATTTGTCACAAGCCTATATAAACAGTAAAACAAAAAAATACTTATAAAGTAAGTACAGTGGTTGGTTGCTCTGTTTCTTAATTACTCCAGTGCTTTTGCTTTTCTTATCCTTTGCCTTTTAATCAGTTTAAATGTCTCATTTAAAAACAGGTAATTAACCCTAATAAAAAGTTCCTGATTGAGAAAGACTTGAATAGTGTACTAAAATAAGTTGTGGTTTATCACCATTCTTGTGGATTTCAGTTTTTATGCCTTCCCTCAGTAACAAAGATAATTTATATTTGGCAGTAATTTGATAATTAGTTAGCAAATGAGGGAGTGAATTTAATTTATCTGCAGTAGTAGCTGTTACACCTTATTTAAATCATTAAATACAATTAAATGTATTTTTAAACGTATATGTAATGTATCATTGATAAAGAAGTAGTATAAAATTTACTATCAAGAACAGGCTTAATTTGTTGAACTGAAAACTGTAAAGTGGTCCACATTGATCCAAGCAATAAAAAGCTACAGTATTTTAATTTTCAGAAATAAAACTTTTAAATTTACAGGCAGTCCATTAGGCTTTTTATAAATTTAATTTGATCTACTTGGCATGTTCTCTGAAATGTTAGTCTCTGAAATATTAAATAGTGTTTATAAATTTGAAAAATTGTCCAATTCCAAAATATGTAGTATTACTTTATTAATACCGTTATTTCCTAAAACCTTTTATTAAGTAGTTATGACCTACTGTTCATGTGTTCAAAGTAAAGTATGAATTAAAGTGGTTTATAAAGTAAAATCATTATTGATGTAGGAGAATAAAAATATAAATTGCTAAGGATTGGATTAAAATGAATTTATAAGCAAATAAATTCATTTGTAAGCAAATAAAGTGTTGCTACATTTTTGAAATATAAGTACAGAATGTAGATCAGAGAGAAAATTTATGATAGTTTCATGTCCAGTTCTAGACAAGTGAATGAAAAAAATCAGAAGCAAATTCAGCTTATACTTGTGTACCCTCTCTGTTGTGCCTTTTTAGTTGAGGAGGAAAGGCTTAGAGGCATGAAAGAAGAAAAATAATGCACTTGCCTATACACTTTCTCATTTTTATCTTCAGAGCAAATTTTAGAAAGTCAGTCTTCAGTGACAAAAATACTTGGACCTGGCAAATAGTTTTTCTGTCCGTTGTTAGCACTGGGTAAGCCATAGCCCAATTCTCTTTATTCGTCAGATACTGAATTTCTTACTGTCATTACAGTGTTACATAAAATGTTATAACAACAACAAAACATTTGTTTTACATCATTTTGTCCTAACCTTCTTTATTAGGTATGAGACATGGTGTGGCCTTTTATAGTCGGTTTTGGATATACTATAATTCAGTATGTATTTTCTTTCTCTCTTTTAAGAGTGAGTTCTGTTGTCACAAGTTTGGGAGCTGTCCCTCTTATAGGTTATAGGTTCACATTGTTCATCAATACAGGTCCACAATGCATTTTATGAAACTTGTACCATATATGTTTTGGAATTAAGAAATCTTCAGATTTTAGAAGGATGTTAATGATGTATATACTTTTTATTAAATAATATCCTCCATGGAGCTTGGGGCAGCCCCTGTAATCAAATACATGAATTCTACAGGGGGAAAAAAATGTATTAATAGACCAAATGAGAACCTCATAACAGTTCAGATCAGCTTTTGCTACCATATGAAAACTTTAGTTTTCAGAATCTTTTGGACTTTGGAATTGTGGATACATAATTGATTCTCTGCCTGTATATTAAGGACTTTGGAAAGTCTTGAAGAAAAAAACTGTTTAGTTTTCTTTAACTTAGTATTTTTCAAGTTTATTTGAACACAGCCCTTTTTCCTCCCAAATAATAGTATTGTGTAGAATGTGCTTTGAGATAAGCTCTGTCAGTCATGACTGATTTATGAACCGTAATTTAGGGTGTACTAAATTCTACATGTGGTTAATTTGGTTCCTTTTATGTTTTAATTTTTGGTTGCGTCTCCAAATTTAGGAAGCCCTCTTACTGTGATGGAAGATGATTTTTAATAGAAGGCACAAAGACAGAGTGGTTGAAATTTTGGGTTGCATCTCCAAATTTATTAAGTCTTCTTATTGTGACAGGAGATGATTTTTAGTAGAAGGTACAAAGGCGGATTGGTTGAAAATAATTTGATAATTTTAATGCACTAAGAGGCAGTTTTGTGACTTTTAAGTATTTATATCTATTTTTCAGAATTGGAGTTTTCTTCCTGCTTTTTTAAGTTTTGAATTCATTTTTAGTTATTTAAGCGTGTTTCTTACTCTTGGAAACATTGTAAAATAGAAAAACATTGGCATTTTCCTCAGTGTGAATACTTAGAGTGCCAGATACTTCTCCTTTATAATACTTATTTATAACATTTATTCATAGCAGTTACATTTATTTCTAGGCTATTTTGGTTATTGTCTCCCCTCTATTCTATAACATTCATTTTTTTAGACTTGATTAAAATTAAGTTTAATAATTTCCATAGCAGTAAATCTGTCAGATAGGAAGTTGTCAGTAAAAGTGCTTTTGAGAAGGCAAGCATTCCTTTACATAGATTAGGAAGATTAGAAACTATTTATACACCAGTTACAAAAATATGGAGGTTAAACTTGTTTTTAATACCAATCATGTCATCATAGAGTTGATTTTAGGGCTAAGTTGGTTTTCTGGAAAGGCAGTTCCCTGTAATAGTCAAAAGTTTGCTTAATATAAACCTTGGAAAGACCATTGATTAGTAAATTTGAGACCATTAGTTTAGGTTATAATGCACTATATTTGTTACTTTATTACAAAGAGCAGTGTTTTGTCACTTAAAGTTGTAAACTGTATTTGCCACTGGAGGTTAAATTTATGGCCAGCCTTAGGATCATTTATCCTTTATCATTGATCCTTTGTTTATGACCTCTTGATCTTGTTGTAATTAACTAGAAATTGTATGAAAATTTAGTGTTCTGTTTTGTTTTTTTTAAGAAAAGGCTGTTATTTATTCCTCCTGTACTATTTCCATGTAAACATTAAATATGTAACTTTAGCAGGGAAAGACACAAAGTAAATTCTTTCCCCTAGGGTTGGTTTGGATCTGTTTCCCTGCAACCAGAGGAAGTTGTATGATAGGAATACTTAACATTTTGGGTATAGTTTTGAAAATTATGATGTCATAAAAATGACCAAAAAACCCCAAGCTTTGACTGTACAAAGATTAGCTTTTTTGTTTGTTTGTTTATGTTTTGTTTCTCAGTATTCTATAACATTCTTGAGGACAGAGCATTATTTCTGGTTTTGAATTCCTAGCACTTAGTACAGTGTGTAGGAATCTATTGAATAAATAAGTGCACACACACAGTATGGTCCACTCAGATATAAGTAAGATTAACCCCATAATATGTATCTTTCATATTCTTTTCAAAGTATTTATATTTTTAACAGGATCATACTATACTTAAAATTTAATCTGCTTCCCCCCCCATAATAGTATACTGTGAACATCTTTGTGCAATAAGTAAGATTTCCACAGTATCATTTTAAATAACTACATAGGATTCTGTTACGTATAGTCTGTAGTTATTTAACCAACCTCTTTATTGGACATCTTGGTTCTTTTCAATAATATACTATTAATAAATGATATAGAGCAGGTAGAGTTTTGTGAAATTAATTAGAAATTTAAAAAATTAGAGAACTTTTTATAAAGCCTAGAGAAACAGACAGATTGTTAAAGATACATTAATTATTACAAAAAGCATATGATGTTTTAAGTTATTCATTATAGTCAGTTTGATTTGGAGGGTTTCTGTCTTTCTCATGTGGTCATTATTTAACCAGGCCATTTTGTGGGAGCTTCTCTAAACTGATTAAAAGAAATAAGACAAGTGGTGTTATTCTCTTACAAGTGAAGAAACTAAGATTCAAAATGGTAAATAACCTCATTTTAATAATTGTTAAGTATACAATAAAGACCATACAGTAAGATGTCGAATAGAGGGTAGATCAATGTGTGCTAATAATTTGGGAAGCTTTCTGTGAGGAAGAAGGGCTTTGAAAATAATGGGGACTGGAAAGATGAAAAATGATTCATGTGAGCAAAAGCATGGCAGTAAAATTAAGTCAGTTGTCACTGAAAATATTAACACAGAGAAACACTTAAGGAAAAGTTGAAAAGCTGAGGTTTTAGAAGTTGTTTGAATGATGAGAATATGCCACTTTTGGGTGAGCTCTTTGTAGGCAGGTGGTACTATTTTAAATAATTTAATCAGGAGCCCAGTAAAAGGAAATAAGCATGAAATAATCTATCAAATGTGTAAAAAGCTATGAGCTGGTTTACAGGGAATGACTGAGAAAGTAAACCTGCAGTATTTGCTTATATCTAGGCCCATATTTGTAAAAAAGATTGTATAGTAGTTCTCTGTTGATGGCACTCTAGAATTTAACTCTGCATGTCTTTTTCAATAAAACTTTTAGAGGACCAACTCAAGATACCAAGGTATAAAATAGTAAAAGGATAAACTATATATTCCGTGTCCTTTAACTCTATTACCTTCTTCTCTCCCACCTTATCCTACCCCTACAAAAGCAAGTACTCATCCAATGCACACTGTATGCCAGGCATTATTTAAGCCATTATACATATTGTCTCATTTAATCTTCATAAAAAC
The DNA here is from genome assembly GCF_021234165.1 of Pteronotus mesoamericanus. Classification (NCBI taxonomy): domain Eukaryota; kingdom Metazoa; phylum Chordata; class Mammalia; order Chiroptera; family Mormoopidae; genus Pteronotus; species Pteronotus mesoamericanus. The sequence goes on along the minus strand of NW_026555245.1, from coordinate 21,993,798 downwards.
CCCATAAAGTAGATTCTGTTATTTTTTCGCATTGAATAGATTTTATAGACTTAAAAAATGAAACACAGAGAAGTTTAATAATGTGTCCCTGGTCACCCAGCTAATAAATGGCAGGATTAGGAGAAAGGATCTTACAAGGTAATTAGGACATCATTAAATAGCTATAAAAGGAAACTGGCAGGATTTAGATGAAGGAGTAGAAGGTAACTTCAGAAAGAGTAAATTCTAAATCCAGATAAGGAATGATTGTATGACTTTTCTATCACAGAGACAGAAAAAATAGCACTTAGAGATATTGCAGTAAGTAGCAGAATTTGACAACTGATTCAGTTTCTAAAGTAGAGGAAAAAAGAAATAGGTGTTCAGCAGTTACCGAATTATGAGATAGGGTTTAAAAATTGCCAGTAAGATAAGAAATTTGCTCAAGAGAATAGGAAATCAGCTGTTTTGTTAAAACCAAATTGCTTACTTAGAGCTAGAACATTCCAGAAATTTCTATATAATATAAATATTAGTTTAAGACATGCACATTTAGTAAATAAAAGCGAAGTTTAGACTCTAGCTGTGACTTCACATTCTAAGCACTTCTCAGGTTTACTATTTAATACTACAAATGGTGTTGGGTTTTTACTTTTAACAGTGATTAATTTCTTATTACTTATTCGCTATGATTTCTAAAATGAAAACACTGAAAAGAGTAGTGTGTTGGGATAATTCTTAAACATGGGAAGGCCAAATCTAGGAGGGTGTTTGAAGTGGAAGTCCCTGAATAGTCCAAGGGGCCAAGGAGTCTTTAAAGACAGGGCAGCCAGTTCAAGGAGAAAGGGTAAAGATGATTAATAAAAGACTGTAGGAAGAGTTGGATTGGGGGTGATAATCACCTTCATTTTTCTAGTAAGAGGTGTATCTCTACATTCTAGAAGAGTATAGAGTTTTGTACCTAAATTATAACATAAAATACATTTTTAGTTATATTTTTCCCTCTTAATTTGGGCTTCTTTTTTTTTTTTTTTTTTTTTCTTGAGCTGTTCTAAGCATAGTTTTAAAAAGCTTCATTGGGCTGCACTTGTAACATAAATTACAAGGCCATACTTAGATTTTCTTACCTATTTTCCTGTTACAAGTAGAGACTCAACTTTTTGCCCATTCTATGTTTTAAGCTCAAGAATTAACTTGAAATTCTTTGTATGTTTTAAAATGTTTCTGACTTAAGCACAATCCTAGATAGGAGAATTGCATTCCATTTTATGGGACCAGGTGACTTAGGGCAGTGGAAGCCCACTGGGAGGCAGTATGTAACTTTCCCTGAAACACAAATAGATTACCAAATAAAGGCTGTGTGTTTTTGCAGTATACCATGCTCCATTTTAAAAGTAAGTATTTAATAAAAAGGAAGAGCTAATTTTTATTGAAGAATGCAGGAAATTTTGTATTCAAATAGTTTTTATGAGGATATAAACAAAGAATAATGAATATGTGCAATTTCTAACTCTAATAAAGAATGCTCTAAAATCAGTCAGCAGCATATTACATCTCTGCAGAAAGTTTGAAAGAATGCAATATTTTACCACTGAAAAGAGCACAGCTTTGAAATGAGGCAAATCTAGTGCAAATACATGCGCCAGTGCATGTTAGCTACAGATCCTCCGTTGATTTATTTACCTGTTTATAGCTAGTTTCTTTATCTATTTTTTTTTTTAAAGAGGTAATACCTACCTTGCTGTGTCATTACAAAGATTAATTTGAATAGCAAAGCATAGTACCTAACATGGTGCTTGGCTGGTTGTAGGAATCAATAAATGGTAACTATGGTTTTTGAGAGGTTAGAATTGTATAATGAAACTTGGACTTTGGCAATGGGATCCCTGCCTGTGGTGCTTGCTTACAGCATAACACTTGAGTAAGTAACCTTTTTTATCTTCAATTATCCCACATTAAAATGGGGAATTGCCTACCTTGGAGGGTTATTTTGAGAATTAACGAGGTAATTTATATAAATCACCTTATATCGTAGGCTCTCAATAAATGTTAGTTTTCTTAGTACTAGCCCTAGGTCATGTTGTGAAACTCTTTGGGGAATTGTGTAAATTATTTAAAATTATTGTCAGTGTTTTCCTTGTTATAAAATGGTCTTCCAATGGACCTTAAGAATAGTAAACCTGCTCCCTTTTCCTGTCCCCAAACTGGTGAAATTTCTGATGAAAAGTAGGATTCTTGTATTTAAAGATTATTTCTCATTACTTAACTATATGCTAAATGCTGTAAATACAAAGTGAATAATGGGGTTTCTGTTATCAGTAATTCACAATCTAGTAAGGAAGAGAAATGTAAATGGATCACAATAATACTGTTTGATAAGTGTTACAGTAATTGATACATGTACAAAGCAGTAGTAGAAAGAGGGCATGAATGAGAACTAAAAGGCATACATCATTAAAAGAATTTGAAAAGGGTTAAGATAAATATTTTGTTTAAAGTCTTAACATCATTGCTTAGCTATGGTAGATAATAGCATTAGCTGGTGTGGCTCAGTGGATAATAACTAACATTTATTGATCACCTATTGTGCCTACCAGTAGTGTAAGCTCTTTACATGTTTTAACTCATTTAATTCTCGCAAAGTAGGTAATATCATTATTCCTGTATTATAGATGAAGAAACTGCACAAGGAAATAAAGCAATTTGTTCAAGGTCTTGGAGCTAGTAGGTGGTTATAGCTGGTATTCAAACCCAGGTAGTTTAGTTCCAAAGCTCAAGTTTAATAAAAGCATTATACAGCACTGCCTCCAGTTACTTAATAACATTTAAGTATCCTAATGACATATGAAAGAAAATGCTCAGTAACCACCTCAGCTTTTTTTTTTTTTTTTCAATTACACTTTACATTTAATATTATTCTGTCATTTCAGGTGTACAGCATAGTGGTTAGACAGTCATGTACTTTGCAGAGTGGTTCCCCCAATATTTCAAGTACCCACTTAGCCCCATACATAGTTACTCTGCTATTATTGACTATATTCCCTATGCTGTAATTTACATCTCTGTGACTATCCTGTAACTAGCAATTTGTGCTTCTTAATTCCTTTACCTTTTTGACCCAGTCCTCTAATTCTTGCCCCCCTCCCAACTCTTACTCTGTTCTCTGTATCTATGAGTCTGTTTCTATTTTGTTTTTCTTTAGATTCCACATATAAGTTAAATCAAATGGTATTTGTCTTTCTCTGACGTAATTTACTTACTACCTCGGCTTCTTAGTTCATTCAAATAGAGTGACTGCTAGAATTAACTGAGAATTCAGGACCTGAGTTAAGTGCTTGTGTGCCAACAATATGAAATTCATTGAGAATTCAAGGGTGATGTCTGTTATGCTGATAAATAAATACAAAATAAAGTGATTTTAAAAGCTAATTAGAGTAGTGCTGGAGTTGGGGTTGGGGGAAAGGAGGAGTTAAGGAAGGATTTCATTTCCTTCAAATTCCTGTTTTATGGCCTTATCAGCTTTAGATAAGTAAGGTTATTAAATCTTTCCTTATGAATTTTAAATAATAGTAAATGTGGTATATGGAGGAAAGGTACCCTGGCATTGCAATCAGTGAGTCCCTTCAAGAGGTGCCTATTGATTGCACTGTTTAGAAATCAGTTACTAATTACTAGCTACATTGTGGAGATACTAAGAATTTAATTACTTTTACCTGAATGTTGCTTGTTTAAACACCCCATCTACTTACCTATTTTTGTTAGGAGTTAGTTCTGGTGTAGCTACTGTGTAGGCACAGAAGCAAATAAAAAAGTGTTTGCTTATTTTAATTTAAAAGCAAATATCAAGTGAAAGCATGGTCATAGTTATTAAAACAAGACAATAAAATCCATGTGAGCCTCAATGACTCAAAATTTGCAGTTCAAGCATAGTATATGCATTTTATTGAGTTAGAAGTTACCTATATTACAGTTCTGTGATATGATTAAAGAGGAATGCAAAAGAAAATACAAGTATTTTGTAAACTGGAATTGTGCCTTGTGCCTTTAAGTTGAATAAAACGTTGCAATCAAATTGACTGTTATCCTTGAGGTAATTGAAACAACCAGCACAAACCTCCCAAAAAATAAAAGTCCAGGACCAGATGTCTTTACTAGTGAATTTTACCAAGCATTCAAAGATTTGATACCTATCTTCCTCAAACTCTTCCAAAATATTGAAGAAGAGGCAATACTTCCTAACACATGTTATGAGGCCAACATAACACGGATATGAAAACCTGGCAAACACAAAAAAAGAAAGATACAGATCAATACCTTTGATGAATACAGATGCAAAAATCTTAAAATACTAGAAAATCGAATACAATAATACACTTAAAAAAAATACATCATGATCAAGTGGGATTCATTCCAGGGGCACAAAGATGGTTCAGCATACACAAATTGATCAATGCAATATACCACATTAACAAAACAAAGGATAAAAGTCATATGATCTTTTCAATAGATGCACATAAAGCATTTGATAAGATACAACATCCATTTATGATTAAAACACTCAATAAAATGGGTATAGAAGGAGAGTACCTCAACATAATAAAGACAATATATGACAGACCCTCAGCCAATATCATACTTATTGGTGAAAAATTGAAATCTTTTCCTGTAAAATCAAAACAAGGAGGCCACTCTCACCACTCTTACTCAACATAGTTATGGAAGTCCTAGCCAGAACAACCAGGCAAGAGAAAGAACTAAAAACCATCCAAATTGGGAAGGAAGAAGTAGAAGCATCACTTTTTGCAGATGACATCATGCTATATATAGAAAACCATACAGACTCTACAAAAAAACTATTAGAAACAATAAATAAATATGGTGAAGTAGCAGGATACAAAATCAGTGTGCAAAAATCCACTGTTTTCCTTTATACTAGCAATGAAACTTGAGAAAGAAAGGAAAATAAAAGAATTTCTTTAGCAATTGGAACCAAAAGAATAAAATACCTAGGCATAAACAAAAGTATGTGAAGGACCTATATGCTAAAAGCTACAAAGTATTATTACTAAAAGAGATTTTAAAAGGCAGAATGGAAAGATATTCTGTGTTCATGGATTAGAAGAATCAACGTAGTTAAAATGGCCGTATTACTCAAAGCCATATACAGATATTATACAATCCCCATCAAAATCCCAATGTCACTTTTTAAAGATATAGAACAAAAAAATCATAAGATTTGTGTCGAACCAAAAAGAGCATGAATAGCCAAAGCGGTCCTGAGAAAAAAAGAACAAAGCCAGAGGTATCACACTGCCTGACTTCCAATTACACTCGAGCTATGATAACCCAAGCAGCATGGTACTGGCAGAAAAACAGGCACACAGACCAATGGAAGAGAAATGAAAGCCCAGAAATAAAACCACATGTATATGGGCAAATACTTTTTGACAAAGGAGCCAAAACACACCATGGAGAAAAGAAATCCTCTTCAATAAATGGTGCTGGGAAAATTGGAAAGTCACATGCAAAAGAATAAAACTAGACTGCAGTTGTCTCCATGTACAAAAATTAACTCAAAATAGATCAAAGACATCAATGTAAGATCTGAAACAATAATATGCATAAAAGAAAACATAGTAATAAATCATGAATCTTGATCTTACAGAAAATTCTATGAATGTGACCCCAAAGGCAAGGGAAGTAAAGGGAAGAATAAGTGGGACTATATCAAACTAAAAGGATTCTACACAGCAAAAGAAACTGATAGAACAAAAAGGCAGCTAAGCAAATAGGAGATATTTGCAAGCAGCATCTCTGACAAGGGGTTAACATTCAAAATACATAAAGAACTCACAACTTAAAACCAGACAGTCCAATTAAGAAGTGGGCAGGGGACCTGTATAGACATCTCTCCCAAAAAGACATATAAACAGCCAACATATGAGGCCTGTCCAGAAGGTATCCAGCTATGTAATATGAAAAATGGAGACATTTACTGAAGAAGATACAAGAAACATTGTACGGAGGACATTGATGCCTCAGTCCCCTTCAAAGTAGGTACCTTGGAACTTCACGCAGTTCTCCCAATCATCATCAGTTACCCTGTCATATTTTCCTGAATCTCATCAACAGTATGAAATCTCTTCCCTTTCAAAGGTGATTTTAGTTTTGGCCAAAAACTCTGCACGAGATACGATGCATGAGCAGGCATGTTGCTTTGATGAAGCTGCCAATCTCTAGTTGCCCATAGCTGCAGTCTTCTGAATTATCTGAATAGTTTCCACAGAGAAATGTTCAAGCTTAATGCCAGATTTAATGCAGATTTGTTGCTGTACTCTGTCATTTTGAATACCATGGACACACACTTCACATGTTCACTTAATGGCGTCTACCGCCCCCACTAACTAGTACAGCAAAGTTGCCATTGTTCACACCTGCTCATTCCAGTCCACTCTCCTTGGCTGCCAGGTTACACTGATGTTGCACAAACCATCTCGTTATATTAAAAACGGCTTGACTTTTTCTGGACAGATCTCGTATATGTGAAAAGATGTTCAGCTTCACCAGCTATTAGGGAAGTGCAAATCAAAGCTACATTGAGCTACTGTCTCACACCTGTTAGTATGGCTGTTACCAACAAGATAAGTAGTAAGTGTTGAAGAGGTGGTGGAGAAAAAGGAATCCTCTTTCACTGCTGATGAAAATGTAATTTGATACAGCTGCTATGGAAAACAGTATGGTGGTTCCTCAAAAAAATAAGAATAGAGTTACCATATGACCCAGCAGTCTCTCTTCTAGGAGAGAGACTACCCAGAAAACTCTGAAACATTTATCCACAAAGATATATGCACCCCTATGTTCATTGCAGCATTATTTGCTTTGGCCAAGACGTGGAAACAACCAAAGTGTCTTGATAGAAGACTGAATAAAGAAGATGTGGTACATACATACTATGGAATACTACTCAGCCATAAAAAATGAAACAGTGTCATTTGCAACAACATGAATGAGAATATTAGGATAAGCGAAATATGTCAGAAAAAGCTAAGAACCATGATTTCACACTTATGTAAGATATAAAATTGAAACTCATAGATACAGACAACAGTATGGTGGTTACCAGAGGGAAGGGGGTGAGGAGGCAGTAAAGGGGGCCAGTTATATGGTTACAGAAGATGATTTGACTTTGGTGGGTACAAAGTGCAGCATACATATTATGTGTCAGAAATAGACGCTTGAAACCTGTATGATCCTGTTAACAAGTATCATCCCAATAAATTTAATTTTAAAAAAAGGCTTTTTATGCAAGATGTTTGTATAGGAAAATGTTTAAAAAAGAGCAATCCAGGTGTATGTAGGTGTATGTACATAAAGTACTTACTCATTTTCCCTTTTGAAAAAATAGTAACTTTTAAGTTCATTTTAGCCTACAAATGATTGTGAACTAAAATTAACTTTTAAATATTTCCAGTTAATTTTTTACCTCCTTACAAAGATTATAAGCTTGAGGGTTAAACAGGGTTTCCTGTTTCCAGGGTTTCCATTTTATAATTCTTTGTTACTCTCATAAATTGTATGGTGCCATATATCATGTTTGTTGAATAATTAACTTATTAGTTGATTTTGCTAATCTCAAGTGAGGGAAAAAAAATAACACGATCCTTACTAAAAGTAGAGGTTATATGTATGTGTATTTCTCTTTTGTCAGGTTAAATATTTTGTCAGAGTAGATATACTTCAGTTTATGCTATGAATTTGATTTCTTTAAGAATATAGATTTATTTTTCCCAGTACTTTTTGATTGCACAAATAATTAGGTGCACTTTAAAGGGAAATGTTTACTTTGTTTAACCAGTTAAAACTGGTTACTTAATACTGTCAAAGGCAGCCCTTCAGGAAAGATTAGGTGAGTATAGAAATAAAGGGATAGAAAGACATTATTTCCTGAGGTATTGAGAGGATTTTTACATTGGATTGGCTAAATAGATGGTAGTCTTCAGAGTATAATTCTATGCAGGTTCCTGACTACGAAAGTTACTGTTAAAGGTAAGGTGTTTTTCCTTACGTAACCTCATTTTAAGTTGTGAATTAGATTTTACCTGAGTTGTAGTAATGCGACTTTTTTGCCTAATCATACTGCAATGGACTCTGATACTGTGCAACATATTGGACATTGTAAGTTTTCCTTATTTAAGGAAAACAGCATTTGTTAATATGTCTGTTACAGGTAGTTACAGTTTAATGTTTGCTTTTACTAGGGCTTGTTTTGATTCATCATTTTTATTTGGCTCACTAGAATCCATCTGTTATAATTTAACTTTCAAGGTTCTGTGTAATTTTTTTGTTAATGAAGGGCTATTAACAGCATTATGAAGCTTTTCTCTTTTAATCTTGAAAGGAAAAAAATCCATATCTAAAAAAGCAATCACAAAGAAGAGGAAAACTGTCACAAAGTCATCTACTGTACCAGAATTTCAGGTAAGAGTTTCCGTTTTCTCTCAACATTTTTAGTTTAATTTTTGTGTCAGTGTATTGTTTGTCAAGAAGCTGGCTAAATTTCTCTGTAGCACACAAATACTTTCAATGAAATGTTTCCAACTGTGGCTTTTTCCCTCCAAATGCAGACATAGCTAGTACTGAAGAGTTGATCTGCTAGTATTTCAAAATATTTTTACCTTCCTCTGTTTATGTCTCTGATAGTAAAAAATCTGTTTTTATATACTATACTGTTTTGTAGAAGTTGTTTTAATAGAAATATATATAAAAGTAAATGTGTGAATACAAGTCTTCCAAGAACAAATTATATATGTATATGAAAATATTGCCTAGGTAATCCGTTTTTATTTATTTTGGCACTGTAGAAATGGTAGAATTGTTAAATTGAAAAATAAGTCTTTTAACTCTTTGCTAAATATAAACTTTAGAGAGGATATTAATTAAAGGTTACTTCAGTTGTCTTTAAACACTTCTGGAAAAAGTAATTACACGATTTCGTATTATGTGAAGTTTTTGTTTGAAGCTGATGGTAGAATAAGCAAAATCTCACCCTAATTAAATAATATTTCATTTTCTCTTTTATAAAAGATATGTTTTCTTCAAGAAATAACTGTTTCTTTAAAAACTTTCTTTGTATTAGTGTGTCCAGTCCATTTCCAAAGTTTTATAACCTAATACTTCATTGCTAAAAATAAAAGTGATGTTAAAATGAGTTTCTGTAAGTCAATTCAAGTTAAAGAAGAAAATAAAGAAGCAATAACTATGAAAATGTTGATAGTATGTAATGTGAGTTTAACAGTTACATATATCAAAAAATGTAGACATCTATTTTTCAGTAAAAATCCTACTTTCGGAAATGTTTCTTTGAAAGTTAATAATTTGTAAAAGTTTAATGTTTTTAAATGAACAGTGAAAGATACTAAACATGTTTTTCTCTTAGTATTTTAAAATAGAGTATTTTTAATGACATTCTCAGGATGACGTTTTTAATATAAAATAACCTTGGTACCAGCATATTCAGAAAAAATGTGTATTTGCTTTAGAGACTTTTCTACCATTGCTTGTACATGTTATTTAATGCTATTGTATGATAGTATATCATCATTCTTCCACTGATGTCATGATAGCCTTTGCTGTTTATCCTGATCATTTATTTATTTATTTATTTACTTCCTTATTTTTGCTCAATCCCTCAAAGTATTTGTCCTGGGACTATATATCTAAGAACAGATCTGGCCTGATGTTGGTATTTGTCTCCATTCATATCTTAGTGGATGGACTTTTATACGTAAAAACTGACATAGACAGTGTTTTAAAATAAGCAAGTGGTATTCATTAGAGAAACATGAAATCAGTTTAGGAGATTGCATGACCAGCCTGCCTTTTATAAGCTAACAAAGTTAAAGCAGAAAAAAAATTCTGAGTATGTCCAAGATAGTAATAATATTGTTTCATGAAACTTTTCAATCGTGTGTGTGTCTCACTGGCATGCAATGTAAAATGTATTTCTGACCATGGTTATAAGGGAAAAAGTTTGAAAAACACTGCCTTAAGTGATGCTTTAGTCAGTTACTAACCACTTGCTTGCCACCCTCAGAAACTTAAGGTCAAAAGGACATGTTTTACTAGATTATGCTGTTTAAATAAATAAGTGAAGGGAGGGGGGGAAGAGAGAAATGAAAGAAAGACCTTTTCCTGGTTCTTGGGGGGCAGGGTGCGCGCGCGCGTGCGTGCGTGCGTGCGTGTGTTTCTAAAGTTGGGAAGTAGACTATGAAAACAGTGGTTTTTATACCTAATTTACAATCAGTGGGGGGGTTGTAGAGGGCGGGGGGGGGGTGTGTGTGGCGTGTGTGTGTGTGTGTGTGTGTGTGTGTGTGTGTGTGTGTGTGTGTCTAAAGTTGGGAAATAGACTATGACAACAGTGGTTCTTATACCTCATTTACAATTTGAATACCATGATATTAGTCATAAAGAAAATTGACGCCTGTGTCCCAGGAAATAGGTCGTTTGCTTCAAATAAGCAAAGAATAGTAGATAGTATTAGTCACCTGTAAACTTTGCTGTTACATGCAAAACTTAGAGATTTGCTTTTCAATATAATTTTATGTAAAGTTTGTTTAATTTTTCAGAAATTCCCCACATGTAAGAAGACTGATTATTATACAGGGCCTGGCACAAATAACACCCCTTTTTTTTACTACAAAATGATAAGCATGTAATCAAAAGCATATAATTCTGTAACATAACAATATCACAGACAAGCACACCATATGGCATTTTAGGTGAAATGTTCAAATTGCTGTCCATCTCGTGCAAGACATTCCCGTACCATACCAACCACACTCAAGCAGGTGTTACTTCTGCAGGACCCTGTATACTAAAGAAGTATTTCCTTTTGCAAAAACTCTAGCATTATGAAATTTAGCACCTCAGATTCTGCAAATTATTTATTTTTATAAATATTTTTTACATGTTTTAAGTATCACATTTCTAGTATTAAAATACTTTATAGAAATGTTCAGCTGGAAGATTTACTTCATCATACTTATTCTAAAAATGTCTTATTGCTTAAAATAATGAAACTGTTGGTAGGTAGATAATAGATCCCTTTTACAAAACCTGACCTATTTGCCAAAGGACTGGTCATCTTTAAAATGATAGTAAATATGCTTAGACGGAAACATCCAGGGATTAAATTGTGATTTTTTTTTTTAAATCCTTATTCATTTCAGTGAATCCTATTTTTTACCTCAGCTAAGCTAGAAATTAAACTTGATTGCCTGTTTGCTTCCAGAAGAGTCCAGGTTTATTTATATACATACCTAATATCTGTACCTCAGTTTAAGACAATAATCATCCCATCCCTACTTAAAGTATACACTGTAGGTTATTCAAATGGTAGATTGGATTTTTTTCTATATACGGTAGAGGGGCTAACCATATCTGTGCCACTTTTTCCTAAGTAATGTCAGTGGTTCTCAAACTTGAGATAGTATAAAAATAATGTGACTCCTTTATTGAAAATGAAAATGCCTGGGTTCTGTCCTTGATTCAGTGGGTGTAGCCAGGGACCACTAATCTGCATAGTGGTTAAGTATATGGATTCTGAATCCAGGCTTTTTGGTTTGAATGCCAACTTGACCACTAACTCTGTAAACTTAGGTAAGTTACTGAATCTCTTTATGTTTTCAATTCCTCATGTGACAGTGGGTAACAGTAGTAGCTATCAAAGGATTGTTGTGAGGATTAAATGATTGAGTTTACTATTTTATCTAATTGTGTTATTTATTTTTCAAATGAGCATGCCAGATTCTTCAAATAAAAAATACCATTATAGAAAAATCAGTTGAGAATTGATTTAAGAGTATGTGCTATTTGATCCTTACCACTTTTTCCAGCTACTTAAGGACTTGAAATAAATCTTACATTTGGTCAAGTTTCATAAATCATGAAATCTCATGATTAAGCCTATAAGAATTTGAAAAGTAAAAAATAAACAATATTATTTGCATCATTATATTTAACCAGAGGAAAAAACTTATACTTAGTGATATGCTGAGATATACAGTTGGTCTATAGGGGCACTTGTCAAATATTTGTAATCAGAAATATTTGCAAAAAATTGGGAAATATATTTATTTTTAGTATTTAGCATATTGATTTAAGTTTTTATATCACATTCAACAGTTAAGACTTTGTCAAATTGACTAAATTCTGTTTTTCTTCATCAGTTTTGTAATATAAGAAAGACTAATTTGAGAAATGATGTCAATTTCATTAATAAAATTTTTACCAAAAGCCTTTTAATTTCTTTAATATTTGAGAGAGAAATCTAATATATGAATTCTCTTTGTACATAATTAAAACAAAGTCATAGAAAGTATTTTAAAAACTTAGTGGGACAAGTATCAATAAGATGGGTTTTTAAAATAACTTAAGAGCCCTGTCTGGTGTGGCTCAGTGGATTGAGCTCAGGCCTGCGAACTGAAAGGTCACCATTTAGATTCCCTGTCGGGGAACATGCCTAGGTTGCAGGGCCAGGTCGCCAGTTGCGGGCGTGCGAGAGGCAACCCACCTGATGTTTTTCTCACACATCAATGTCCCTCCCTTTCTTTCTCCCTCCCTTCCTCTCTCTCTGAAAATAAATAAAATCTTTAAAAATAAATAAAATAACTTAAGAGCCTTAGTTACCATGACTCTGCTTTTCATTGGTAATGAGAATTTTTTATGTAATGCATACTTGCTCCTGTTCCATATGTGTCATTTATCATAAGGCTGTTTTGCAGAGGAAATCCAGAATTCAGCCACTAAGACTTACATTGAGTATTACTTTCAAATGTAAGCATAAACTCACTAATCATTTAATATATCTCTTTAAAAAAAAACCAAAACTGTGTCTCTCCATTTAACCAATAAAGAAACTTAGGAATATGAAATAAGTACTACCCTCAATGTAACAAATTGGAGCCAAAATTAAAATTAGTGTAACTACTTCACTATGTTAAGGACCTTTTGACTACATTAATATTTTGAATTGCTGCCTCTTAAGTGTTTGAAAATTAAAAATTCTTTTAATTTTTAAATGCATAGTGCATTGAGAGAATCATCTATTTTTAATCATGTAGCAATAAAAAATGTTTTAACTTGTTAACCAAACTTATTTTCATGTCACACACATCCTTATTTACAAGTTTTGAAGTACTCATTATTGCTGGTATGGCGATCATAAGAAGTGACAAGGAATTTTCCTGTTCTTATTTTAACTGATGTTAATATAACTTCAGTTTAAATACAATATAAATTTTGAATTTGCACCCTGCACTTAGTGTTCTGCTTACAGTTTTCATAATAAATTACAGAATTGTTTTTCTGTAGAATGAGAGTAAACATGATGCATTTCATTGGATCTATTACTTTTGACTTTTCTGCATTGTATACCTTTGCTTTTTAATGTAATTTGCTATATTGTTTTACTTTATGCTACCTTAATATCCTTTTTGGAACAAAGTACATATCTCTCAAACCTATTGAGTTTATACTCAAAGGGCATAATTTCTAGCTTGAAGTACTAAGTAAGGAATGAATTATTTTATAATTTTTCTGAGATACGCTTATGGAGTTCTTTTGATCTCTACAGGACTTCTCCCCCACTAAATACACACATTTATGCTTCTTGCGTTGGAGAGAGGACCTTTTAATATTGACCATTTAATAGAAATGAAAGGTTAGATATAAATCGAATCCTAAAACTATAATACATTTTCCGTTAGTTTTGTTTAGAAAGACCCTTAAAGAACATGACATAGTAGGAGAAGAATGAATCCTAAATTCTGTGTTTTTCCCTACCAGTGTGTCATCTTAGGTTAATAACTCTGTTAGTTTTAATTAGCATGTATATGAATTGGAAATATACCTTTTTAGTCTAGGCCAAGGTTTGGGCCAAATTACATATTTTTGATTCCTTACAGCTTGTGGCTCTCTCATGGGTTGTGTCAAATGAAAGGTTAACTTGAGGAGAGATTGTGACTGTTTTAAAGAGGTTCTTCTTATGGGATAAAACTCTTCTTGTAACCTCTGTAGTGAGACTGAAAACCCCCTCTCATGAGTGTTGGCAAGGGGATGCAGTTGTAATCTGAGCTGCTGTGGAGCTTTCCTTTTCACCCCTGAGGCCCTGAGCCTCAAATATGTTTTTCAAATTCAAGGTAATGAGAAGAAGGTTTTAATAAGGTGTTTTTCTTCGTTCAAAAAATGCACCTGTTCTCCTTATTAAGGAGAACTTTACTTACTGGATTGATTCTATTTTTAAAAGCACCATTTGAAGTTGAGTTGAATTTAAATGTCACATAGATGCCTTTACTTTGTAAAAGAGAGGAAATAGACGGTATACATGACAGAGTTGGAATAAACCAAACTATATTTTCTTTCAATAATAGTAACAAAAGTGAAATTATGTTCCTATAAAATATTTTTCTAATAGCTTAACTCTATTTTAAGTATGTTAGGTATGTATTACTAGGTTATGTAGAGAGAGGTACATATTAATATATAAAGAGTTTAAATAGTGTAGATATTAAGCCATTTTAAGATGAATAAATATTGCTAAAAATATTTTGATTCTCCGATTCAACAAAATTTATGTTTAAAAGCCATGTCAGTTATTTTAAGAACCATTTGTCTTATTGTGCATGTAATTCAGTATTCTATCTCCTGTTTGGCAATTTATCTTTCCGAATTTCCATACTCATTAGCTCCTTAGTACCAGAGGTTTCAGTAACCATGCATATTTGTAATTCATAATCACTTGGTACCTTACTGCTCAAAAGTATGATTTGCAGGGCATACCTGGGAACTCTAGAAATTCAGAATCCTAGGCCCCACCTCAGACCTATTAAATCAAAAGCTACATTTTAACAAAATACACAAGTGATTGTTATGCACATTAAAATAAATTTTGAGAAGCACTGATCTAGTACAACTAAATAACTGGGTAGGCCACTTGAAAGTTATTTTATGTAGCTCTTAGATTGTGGAAACCGTTCATCTTTGACATCAGAACTGTAATTTATTCCTTTAAATGGAATATAAATTTTAGTTGACCTCATGACTAATTGTTAAGTAAAAGATCTTTACTTTTTTTAGGGTGTGTTTAGTTGTAGGGATATGTTTTCATCGTTACTGTAAGTTTCTAAAAACTACATGCAAAATAAACCCTTGTTCTTTGTATAATGAGACAGCCAGGAGGCAAGTGAAAATTCTTCTTAGCTTTGCCATATGTGCAAATGAGAAATCTTTGCTGTGGTATTAACTAGTACACCAATTCAGTGAAAAGGGGTGTAACCATCTGCAAGTTCTGGGGCAAATTTGACATGGTAGTCATAGCTGATTATACAGTGGAAAGTTTAGTTTCCACTGAATACTTACTGAAAACCTGGTATAGGGCCAACATTGTTCTGAGGCTTTATAGATACTATAAAATTGAAGATATTATTTGATTCTAGAGGTGCTTACATAGTCAGCCACTCCACTCCTTGACTGTCCGGTTTTCTTCCATAACTCTAGATTTGGCAAATGGGAATATGTAGTTTGTAATAAATATTAGTTGCACTGTCCTGCTAATACATTGTGTTCTTTTTTCTTCTTTGGAATTGAGTTACTTAAATACATAATCCTATGTGCTTTGTCAATTCTGTGAGTTTGAACGTACATAGATATTTCTAATATTTCTGATAATGGTTAATACTTATTACTGTTTATAATACCTGTGATGAATTTTCCTTAGTCTTAGTATGTTGAAGTATATTGCCATTTTTGTAGATCAAAGGCATGTAAGCAATTTCATACAGTTCAGCCTAATAATAAAGGAAGTTTAAAGGGCTCCTCATCTCCCATTTTTGTCACTCAGTCACTAGGAATGACCTAGTTAAAACCTACTTTTCCTTTTGTCATTTTTGTTTTCTTTTAAAAGTATGCCTTCTAGAAAAACAATACCTTACACAGAAATTAATGAATGTAACAAACATGGGCTAATAAAAATTAATGGTGAATTAATAGCTTTGTAAGTATAGTATATTTTAAAAAATCATCACAGTATAAACATTACAACAAGATTTTCATTGATCTAAAACTTTTCCTCTGTGTGTGGTTGGAGTTTTGTTTTAAATGTGTTTTGTTTTAAAATATGAGCTTAAATTATTTTAGGAAAAAAGTTAATTATATTAAACTAATTGTAAAAACTCAGTATACTTTTACAAAAACTAAAATGTAGTTACTGATATTTTGTTGTTGTTGTTGTTGTTGACACTTCACTGTTTACAACTTTAGAAACAAAGCCAAACTAGTCTGATTATTAATAACTAAAACCAATTATTTTGACCATTTTCCAACATTACTAAGGTGAAATAAAATAAGCCACACAATTATTGAAAGGAAATGTGTGGAGATGGTCTTACTAAAGACTACCAAGATCATATTAAGAGTTTCATTTAGATCTTTGAATATATCATGTATAGTTTAAGTCCTTAATTAGCAATCCCAACAGCAATAATAATAGCTTGTTTAATTGTATAGTTAGCAAACCAAAGAAAAGGTATGACAGGTTTCCAGGGGTGCATTTATTCTACTCTAAGACTGCCTGATGAAGTATTTCATAAAAGGTGATTCAGTAACATGTGAAATCTAGGGTGAGTTTCCAGATCTTTGTCATTCTGGGCTGAAAGTTAAGAATGTTAAGAAAGTACCTGTATTATAAAGCAAACTGAGAGATAGGAATGTGGGATGAAACCACCAATGTTGAAATTTTAGTTATTTTTATACTAAGCCTGAAGTTCATACATCATAACAAATTAATATCTTTTCCAGTATAAACTGCAGAACTTTCTTTGGTTTTAGCTATTACAAATAATTGTGAATTCAGTGTGTGTTAAAACAACTTCTGTTACCACATTTTGGGTGTTTTATATTATGTGTTATCAAGCTGTGTTTTTGTGTTTTATTTTAGCTTATTTGCACTAATCTTGATGAACTCAGGGACTTAATCACAAAAATCGAGAATGAACTCAAAGATCTGGAAAACAGTAGAAAAAAATCGGTAGGTGTTGATCCAAAAGTTCTATCTATTATTGTCAGCATAAAAATTTATTCCTGCTTTTTTCTAAAGCCTTTTTTATCTTGTTCTCCTGAATGACATAAAAATTTGCAATGAACAATAGAAACATTGTTTCTTTTATTTCTTCTGTGTGGTCTAGTTTTCATTTTTAATACATAAAAATTATACCAGAGCAAGTAAATTAATTTTGTTTGCCTGGTTTATGTCAGGTATAATTTTAGATATTTCCCAATATACTAGTTGGTTGTTTTCTGACTGGTAGTTTTTGGGGTAATGCCTACCTTGCAAATATTCTTAATCATTATGTGCTTTCAATGGAAGTTTATTGCTTAGTAACATAAACTTTAAATTAGCTGTGACATTAATAACATGTAAGTTGTTTAATCTTGCCCCAGATGTCTTTGATACATGCCTAAAAATAATGTCTTTTTTAAGAACTTTTGTCAACTAAAGATCTTTTTTTAACTTCCTCTATATTTTCTAAATTCACAATTAATCTTTACCTTTATTTTTATTGTTCTTGAGAGAATAGAGTACAGGGGCATGTATTATATTTATTTGCTCAATAGATGGTAAAACAGTTATGTTATTTATTAAATCAGTAATACCCATTTAACTGGCATTCATAGCTTGGTTATATCACAAATTTGAAAAACAATCGCACACCAGTTAATAAATTGGGAAGGCTTTAAGCATTGAAAAAATCAATCATCACTTTTTTTAAAAGGCCCTTTGTTTTGTCCTTAAGGAATGTCATGAAACCATTTTTAGGTCTTTGTTCAGAACCTGTTAATGTAGAATTATGTATAAAATAAGGTTGGTGACACAGCAAGCTTTATATTAGAAGATTTGTAGTACTCATTACATATGCGTTTAGAAAAAACATTGGTAGCCCTCTGAAGGCAGGAGACTGAGGTATAACAAAATTACAACCTTCCAAGGTTATTTTAATACAGGAGTAAAAGAGCTGTAAGCATTTCAGAAGTCTCTTAGATGATACCCCTTTGAATATTGCTGTAATCTAACAGAATGAGTAATGTTCGTAATGATAGCCATAGTTAACAAGAAAACATGCTTGACATAATCAGTGCAGAAAATGTCATATTATAGAAATATTTCCTTAAAAATGAGTTAGACATTTATTAGATTCATGTATACACACACATACACTTTTGGTATATGGGCATTCCCTTGATGTGGAATTCCAAGAGTTTCAAAATGTACCTCTGTGATATATTTCACAGAAAACATTTATATTAGACTATTTCCTCCTCAACCAAAGTTTTAAAAAAGTTATTTGATGTTATATGCTCATAAAGGACTAATGTTCTGTAATAGGAAGGAATAGTCTTTTAATCAAGGCATTATTTATAGTTGTTCTGGGGGGTTTTTTGTGTGTTTTTTTGTTGTTGTTTTTGCAGAAGCTGTTTATTTTTTAGTGCATTGTCGATACTTCATGACTCTAAACAGAATTTTGATAAATTAATTTGCTAATTGGTTTTTATGCTGCAGTTAAACAGAATGTATGCACCTTAATTTATTCCTATAAGTTAGGGTTTTGTTTTTAATGGGTAGTTTTAAGCATATTGATTTATGTACTTATTTATGCCATGTATTGTAAGAGAAAAAGACTTCTGCACACATTCTGGAGTTTTTCTTTTTTTTTTAATCCTCACCAGATGATATGTTTTTTATTGATTTGAGAGAGAGGAAATCATCAGTGTGAGAGAGAAACATCAATCAGTTGCCTCCTGTACATGTCCCGACCGTGGATCAAAACCACAGTCTAGGTATATGCCCTGATTGGAGATGGAATCGAAGCCTTTTGGTGTATGGGACGATGCTTCAACCAACTGAGCTAAACTGCCAGGGCCATCCTAGTTTTTTTCTGTAAAGCCATTCACTTCACTTCTGTGTGGTATTGTGAGGTATAAGTATATTGCTTTCCTTCACAGGAACAAGTAGAAGAGTGAAAAAAGCATAAATTATAAACACTGAACACTCTGTTCCTTGGGGACATGTTTATCAGAAAGATTTAAGTAATATGTAGGGTTTGATTGATTAGATTTTATGTCTCTACATTTTTAACTTGTCTGTGACTCCTGGTATTTGCATATCAGTTTTTAAATATGAATTTTGGCCGTGGCTGGTGTGGCTCAGTTGGTTGGAGCGTCATCCTGTACCAGAAGGTCATGGATCTGATTCCTGGTCAGGGCGCATGGCTGGGTTGAGGATTTGGTCCCTATTCAGGGCACATACAGGAGGCAACCGATGGATGTTTCTTACTCACATTGATGTTTCTCTTTCTCTCTCTCCTTTAATTCCCCTCTCTCTAAAATCAATAAGCATGTCCTCGGATGAGGATTTTTTTAAAAATTTAAAAATGATTTCTGCCCTTCAAGAAATAGAAATTCTTGTAACTGTACTTAGTGGGGATAACCTTTTTGAGATGGGCTATTTCCCTTTAATTTAAACTGCCTAAAAGGTTTTCCTAAACAGCTTATCCCAACCACTGAAATGAGAAATAGACAGTAAAAGTTTGCATCTCAGTATCATTCTTCTTTTTTTTTTTTTTTTTTTTTACAAAAGCTAATACTGAGATATTAGTTGTAAGAATCAACTATTGAATGTTTATGTTAATACTGAATATCAGTTTGTCTGGCATCATTTCTAATAAGGTGTTCCACATAACTGAATTTCCTATATAACTGAAATTCATCATTTAATGAAAAACTTCCCTGCCTCCTTGTACAATTTTGAACACAATTTAACTGTTTCTTGATGATTTACCGGTCATTACGAGTTTCCATAAGTGTACTGAAACCCTAAAAATCTGTTAATATCAGTAATTCTAAACATTCACCAAAAGGCCTTTATGCTATATATTATGAAAGTTTTGTTTGTTTGCATTTTTGCTTTTATTCTGTCTTTTATTTCATTGTCAGCCTGTCATTTCTTGTGTGTGTCCATGTTACATGCCTGATGTATATTGTTGATTACAAAACAAGTAACGATATTTCTTGGAAGTGGGTTCATGGTAAGGACCCGAGGGACTTTCTTAATAATTAAATGCACGAACATGGTGATAGTTATAACCATTTTGACTGATTCCTTGCCTTTGGGCTTCCTTCGCTATTGCCAGACAAATGAAGTATTAATATTGATCTTCATAAAAGGATATCACTGCCGAAACTAATAGTCAACAACTTTATTATCATTGACTGTCATCTGTCTTTCTACTAAACATAGAAATTGTATCTGTGAGAGAGGATTTGGATTCCTGTAAACACCTGGCTGCTTTAGGGAGCTTCTCTGCAGGCCATTTCCAGATAGTTTTTCCTACCAAAGCAACTACGAAGAATTAACCCATTTCCTCACCTAGCTCAACATTCTATTAAAGAATACTTTCTTCCCTGGCCAAGTAGCTCAGTTGGTTAGAGCATGATCCTGCTATGCCAAGGTTGTGGGTTGGATACCTGGTCAGGGCACATATAAGATACCTGGTCAGTGAATGCATAAATAAGTAGAACAACAAGTTGATGTTTCACTCTCTCTCTTTCCCCCTTCCCTCCCTCCCTCCCTCCCCCCAATCCCTCCCAATCCCTCCCCTTTCCCCTCTAAAATTATTAAATAAATAAATAAATTTGAAGGAAAAAAATTTAAAGCTCTTATCCACTTAGAAGCTTTGTCATTGAGGTTATTCATTGTATTGGAAGATGTACAGTCTTTTAAAATCTAGATAGATCTACTCATTCTTGCAAGACAACTAGTTAACTAGTTTTATTTATGGTTAATAAAGTGAGGAGAGAAAAATGCTTTAAATTTCTTGAGTTTGCTCTAGTTCACTTGATCCCATTACTTCATTTAGGGGCTTTTTCAAAAAAGGCTCAGTATTCTATAGACCATACAGTGCTATACATAATTATCTACCTGAGATTTATTTAAAGTGGAAACAACTCACTGTGGTAGAGGTTTGTAGTTTGACAAAGTCCTTTAATTTTCTCTTTCTTATTAGTATTTACATTATAGGATTCTTCAGTGAACTAAAGAAGAAATTATAACATTTTATTATTATTTCTCTGATTTTAGTCAAGAGATATGAATTGCATTTTGCTTAATTATTTGGAAAATTTTCTTTTCTATCTAGGAAATGTATTAGTTTTCCAGAGGGAGCGAACAAAAGTATTAGCAAATTTGTCTGATCCTATTGTATTTGAAATTTACTAGACATTATTGCTTTTCTAAATAATCAAAATTGGAAGATTTCGCTAGGCTCATAGAGAAATGGTTATATTTCTGAGTGTTTTTAGGTGACCCTTTTTTTCTCCTATTGGCTTTATTTCCGTATGTTTTATATCACAGTTTATATTTTCAAAGAGGTTTTTATCTTTTTTAATAATGAGAGATCTGTATAGAGATTGGATATGAGGAAAAGTGAACATTTGGCAAAAAAAATGATATTTATAAGAAAAGAAATCTTGTTTGAATTATATTATGACAAATGACAGTCTTGTCAAATAGATAAACTAAAATTAAAATACAAGACTATATCCTTTCTAATGGATCTTTTAGCAATTAAGCACTTCAGCACTGAGCAGGATTTAAGATAGACTTCAAATATTTCTCAATAACGTTATCAGTATGTAAGACAAGCTACAGGGCCCTGGCTGAGTAGCTTAGTTGGTTGGAGCATTCTCCCAGTGTTCCAAGGTTATGAGTTTGATCCCTAGTCATGGCATATACAAGAAGCAGCCAATGAATGCATAAATGTGTGGAACAACAAATCGGTGTTTTTCTCTCTCTCCTCTTCTCCCTATAATATCAGTTAAAAAAAGAAAAGAATCTACATGAATTAAAAAAAGAAAGAAAAGCTATAAAACTGTCTGTGCTCTTTAATCCTGTAATCCTGTTTGGGATTTAACACTTATTATCCCCATTTCATTCCCACCCCCTTTCCCCAAAAAAGTAATTGACACAATGATGTGGTCTGCAGACTACCTCTTATAGTGGAAATTTGGAAAAAGCAAGCTTGTATGCCCATCAGTAGGGAGAAGACTAACCAAACAGTAATATTAACATAGTGGTATATCATATAGCTAGTGAAATAAAATATTTGTAGATCATTGTTACTACATGGAAATATTTGTGAAATGCTGGTTTGCTTGCTTTATTTATTCATTTATTTATTTATTTAGAGGGGACGGGAGGGAGCAAGAGAGGGAGAGAAACATCGATTGGTTGCCTCTCGCATGTGCCCCAACCCAGGACGAAATCGCAACCTAAACATATGTTCTGACTGGGAATTGAACCAGTAACCTCTTGGCTTTGCAGGATTACTTCCAACCAACTGAGCCACACTGGTCAGGGCTGAAATGTTTTATTTTTAAGAACATACAAAATAATATGCGTGTAATAGTTATAATATGTAAAGAAGTATGTTAAAAAGAATTGGAAAGGAGTTTCAAGTAATGAATAAAATTTTTATGTTCTTCAGATAATTTAAATTCATAATACAATAATAATGCTCCTACCTAACCAAAGTCTGTACATTAGCTAGACCAAACATTAGAGAAATCAGAAGCTGAGATCAGAGATGGTGACACCTCATTGTTTTGATCTCGAAATTCTTTATAAGCCAGTGGTTATCAATCAGAGATGATTTTGCACCCCTACTCCGTACCCCTCGAGATTTTTTTGTTGTTGTTGTCATAGTTGAAGAGGTGATACTGGCACTTAATGGATAGAGGCCAGTGATGCTGCTAAAAATATACTGCATTATAATGATCCTACAGTGCACATGAAAGCCCTTTGTAACAATGAATTATCTGGCCTCAAATGTTTGTTTTGTGGCCATTGCAAAACCCTGGTTTAAGCATGTGTTTGGTAAGGGCTGTAGTCTCTAATTTTGTCTACTGCTGCCAATTTTTTGTATTAATATTTTGAAAATTATGTAGAAATCAAAAATCAGATCCCATAATTGAGAATATTGTATCATATACTCCTAATTCATGCCCATTTTTGATGAAACTTGTGAATGTCAGTATTAACCTTTACCCTTTATGATTCCATCAGATAGTTAAAAACTATTCTTGACCTTAGCTTCAGATCCATCTCAGTTGTCTTCAATCCATTCTGATTTATGGCCTCCCTTAAGTTTGTTCACTATTTACCTTTTACCTTCCTTAGGAAAAGAAGAAGTACAAAAATCATGGTTGTATAAGTATTTTCTGTATTCATCTTTAGAAAGATAATGTAATATATTTTTTAAAAGTGGAGATATAGTAAAGAATGAGGTACACGGATAAATGGAAAAATACGTCAAATTATGCATAAAATTTCACTTAATATATGAATTTATATGGACCCAAAAGACGTAATTGCATATGGTAAAAGTTTGATATAGGGCAAAGAAGTTATTGTACATTTATTTTATTTCCTAACACCTGTAACAAATAAATTTTACTCTATTATAGTGAAGGATTATGAGACTTCTCCCTCTTCTTTCCATTCCACATTTTATTTGCTCAGAGTGAAGTAATAAATCAAAATTATTTTATAGTTGGATGTGTAGAGTACAAAATCTATTTCACTAGAGTGTGTAAGAAACTTTAGGTATATTCAGAGTCCTGAATACACCCTGATTAACTTTATTTAATGGCTTTAGTTGTAGATAGGGTTACATGAATCTCTAAATTGTCCTTAAAATTAGTATTATTTAAATTTTGGCAATTGCATCATTATGTGTATTGTTTTCTTATTTTAGGTCTTCTGGTAAACTAATTAATGGTTAACAAAGCTGAAAACTTTCAGCTATGGGGAGGGATCACTTTGTTTTAAATAGTTATACTTAAAGCCTTTAAAAAAGTTAAAATGACCTTTTGAAAACCCTCACAACAATAAAATAAGTTTATTTACCTGTTTTAGTTACAAATTTAGTCTTATTCATTCGGAAAATATTTTCTCAATGTCTTGTGTATGCTATGCATACTACCAGGAACTTGGTAGAGATCTAGAGATTGAAATAAAGTTCTTAATCTCAAGGAATTCACTTAAAGAGCTTAAAATTCTGTCCCCAACTAGGATGGTAAATTATTTTAATGGGGGTTGGACTAGCTCTGTTTTTTTAAATAAAATATTTAATCTTTTATTTTCAAATTGTGTTTATTCAGAAGTCACCATGCACTCTAGACACTTGCTCACTTACATGCTTACATGTTTTGGGGGAGTAGGGTAGAAGTGCAGGTAACATGGGCTTTTTGAAGAATCAATCAAATGGTAACTGATGTGTTCAAAAGAATAGTGAGACAATGAAACTAGATGACAGGGAATGTGAACCAGAACAATACATGACTGGTAAGACAAATCTTCAATTGATTATAGTCACTGAATTGTCTGAGACTGCGTTTTCATTTATCTGTAGTAAGTCTTGCTTTGGACTGTTCCTCTCACATTTAATAACTACTCTTCTCAACTAAGGACTGGATTTTAACTCTTATTAATAGTGTTCACTATTTCTACTTACTGCAATTTGGCATATTTTGAATCCCATCAAGGAAACTTTCATAAAAACAGTATTTTAAAACTCTTTTCTTCCAAAGCAAGATTCAGTTAAAGGGGAGAAGCATTGTTTGGTGTTTTTACATTAGGCAAAGAATTAATGCTGTATATTCCCAGCATGGAGTGAGCTTCAAGCGAGAGTTAAATTAGGTGACAGATCCTTCTACAGTTAGGACTTCCTAGTGTGGCTTTTATAATTTGCCTTAAACCTTTTTGAATTACATATCACACACTTATTCAAATATGAATAACATTTTAAATATAAAAAATTTTCAAAGCCTCAATTTGTATTATCTTCTATTTACTGCATTATAGTTATTTTACCACCTTCCACTAACAAGAGTTCTGAAAACTTGCATTTCAATCCTCAAGGTACTTAAGGCCAAAACTATGAGCTTCATACCAGTCTTTTGAAAGACCCTAAAATTTAAAGATAAAATATAGTTTAGTGTCTTTTGTGAATGGGGGGAAATAATATAAGAAAACTGAGGGGACTGAACAATAATAAAAGTTTCCTACCATTCTACCAGACTCTGTAGAAAAAGAAAAAAAAGTGATACATTATATATTGAAAGAAAATTAACTCAGAATCAGGCGGAGAATATAAAGGAGCCTAGATAGAGGGCAGAGTCCACATGTGGATATTTTCATACTTTAAAATAGGAATAGGCCTTACTTACATAGAACCAGTTTCTTTTGGTTAAGATATGATTCTTAGAAGTAGTACATGCTTTTAATTAGAACAAGAGCAGTTTGAGGCAAATTGATCACAGATCACGGATAGACAGTTGGGAAAAAAACCCTATAAAAGCATGAGTCCAAATGTATTGTCAAAAATCATTTAATATAGTAATATAGGCTATAGCCCTAGAAATCTGAACAGTGCCTGAGAGTCACTGTATTAAAATAGGATACAGTAACTTGTTCATAATGATGGCCCAAGTCATCAAGAAACTAGGTTATATTCATTCTTTGTTCAGAAAATCTGGAATACATGTATCTTAGGAACATTTCTGTCAATTTTTAAAAATATTTTGCCTCTAAGGAGAAAATCTCAGCTAGCTAACACATGTATTTATGTAGTTAGACTACTTACTGTGGGCCTACACTGTGCTAGGTGTTATGATAGAGCCTGAGAAAGTAAAAACAAGTAGGATAATGTTCCTGCGTTTAAGATAGTTACCGTTCTTAATTTCACTTACTTGGGACTTATTATGCTCTTATGATACCAAATGTAGCATTACTTAGTGATTCAGAATGCCCAGTGAATTGCAGAATCCACCTTTCTGATATCAAGTATAGTTTTGATAAAATTTTACCAACTTCTTTGACCACAAGTTTACTGAAAATGTTCTAATTCGGATATTCAGCCAGTGGTTAATTTCCAGTCCAGGATACTTCCTTGTAAATGAAAATGGTTAAATACCATCGATTACCATATTTTGCCTTGTATAAATGCACACTTTTTTGCCCAAATTGTTTCGGGAAAAATAAAGATGCACATTATACATGGGTAGTACTAATTCTGTGTCTATAGAAATGGTTTTAATTTTTTAATTTATGCTTATGCACTAAAAGTGTAACTCTAGAAAGCAGTAACGATACCTGTATGCAAAATAATACCCTGGAATATGATAATTGGTTTTATTATACAAATTTCTTGTACCATAACATGTTCAAAAATAAGTTGTACAATACCTTTATAATACCCCCCCAAAAAAATCTAAATATAAATAAGTAAATAATTGCCTTTAAAAATTAAGACAAAAGACTTTTTTCCTGAAAGTTTGGGCCCAAAACATAGGTGTGCATTATACATGGCAAAATGCAGTACATAGATATTCTTAGATTTTCTTCACCAGTAATAGTAACTGCCTCACTAAAAATGTGATATGGCACCCATTTTTTTCCTCTACAAAGGCAAGTGACACTAGAGCTTGCAGTATTATTGTTGCTATAGTTGTTTGTCTTCATGCTTTCTAGTTGAATGCTAATTTAGAAACACAATGGAAATTTTGTATATACTGTTCAGTGTGGGGTGCCTTCAAAATAAAGTACAAATGCTTTCCTTTTCTACTAAATTATTCTTAAGTGAATATGTGTGAGAATATCTCAAGAGAAAATACTAGCAAATGGTAGTTCATATTTGAACCTCTGGCAGTGTTAAAATACTTTTTTAACTTTTTCCATATTAATATGCAGACATTTCATTCACCTGTCAAACTAGTACTTTTTCAGGGGACTTTACTGAGATGAATATGATGTTTACCCCCAAAATTGTGAATATGCAGGAATATATGAATCTGGTGGTAGTTTCTTTATACAAGCAATAAGAAAAAAGTAAATATTTATTACCTTTTAAATTAACATTACTTGGACTAGGAGAATGCAGACAATTATTTTATTAAAATAGTTAATTACAGTTAATTTTATTTGTGCTGTGTTATTACACACGAATTTAAGTTATTTACAAACTTCCTTTGGATATTGTTAGTAATTTCATTTTACTTTTTAATTATATTTTATTGATTATGCTATTACAGTTGACCTAATTTTTCCCCCTTTGCTCTCCTCCACCCAGCACCCCCTACTCCCTCAGAGAATCCCTACCCCATTGTTCATATCCATGGGTCGTGCATATAAGTCCTTTGGCTACTCCATTTCCTATACTATACATCACATCCCCATGGCTATTCTGTTACTGCCTATTTGTATTTCTTAATCTCCTCACCTCTTCCTCCATTCCCTCACACCCCATCCCATCTGGCAACCCTCAAAATGCTCTCTGTATCCATGATTCTGTCTCTGTTCTTGTTTCCTCAGTTGTTTTTAAGATTCAGTTGTTGATAAATATGTATTTACTGCCATTTTATTGCTTATAGTCTTGATCTTCATCTTTTTCTTAAATAAGCTCCTTAAACATTTCATATAATAATGGTTTAGTGATGATGAACTTCTTTAGCTTTTTCTTGTCTGGGAAGCTCTTATCTGCCCTTTGATTCTAAATGATAGTTTTGCTGGGTAGGGCAATCTTGGCTGTAGGTCCCCACTTTTCAGGACTTTGAATATTTCTTGCCAATTCCTTCTAGGCTGCAAATTTCTTTAGAGAAATCAGCTAACAGCTTTATGGGAACTATCCTGTAGGTAACTAACTTTTTTTCTCTTACTGCTTTTAAAATTCTGTCTTTATCTTTAAACTTTGGCATTTTAATTATGATGATGTCTTATAGTGGGTCTCTTTGTATCCATCTTCTTTAGGATTGTCTGTGCTTCCTGGTCTTGTATGTCTATTTCCTTCTCCAAATTAGGGAACTCTTATTTCAGTTTTTGAAATATTATTTCCAATTTCTTGCTCTTTCTCTTCTCCTCCTGGCACCCCATATGACATGAGGATTAGAATGCTTAAAACAGTTCCTCAGGCTGCTTACACAGTCCTCACTTTTTTAGATTCTTTTTTCTTCTTCTTGTTCTGATTGATTGTGTTTTGCTTCCTTATGTTCCAAATCATTTATTTTATTCTCATCTTCATCTACTCTACTATTGATTCCCTGTAAATTGCTATTTATTTCAATTAGTGAATCCTTCATTCCAACTTGGTCTTTTTTATGCTAATGAGGTCCTTGAGCATTCTTAAAACCAGTGTTTTAAACTCTGTGTCTTATAGATTCCTTATTTCCATTACATTTAGCTCTTTTTCTAGAGTTTTGATCACTTCTTTCTTTTGGACCATGTTCTTTCTCTCCTTGGTTTGGCAGCCTCCCTGTGTTTGTTTCTATGTGTTAGGTAGAGCTGCTTTGACTCTGTCTTGGTAGTGTGGTCTAATGTAGTAGGTATCCTATAGGTTCCAGTGGCATGGCCTCCCCTATCACCCAAGCTGGATACTCGAGGTGCACCCTTGTGCTAAGTGGGCTAAGTACACCCTCCTCTTGTATTTGAGCCTTGGTTGCTGTTGGCAGATCAATGGGAGGGATTTACCCAGGCCAGTCAGCTGCAAGGATTGGCTGTGACCACTGACCACAGTGCCCTCCGTGGAGGATCAGCTGTGCAGGTGCAGGGTAGTGGTTCTCCAACATGGTCTGTAGCTGTCCAGTGGGTGCACTGGCCCTGTGGTTTCCCAGGTGGTGCAGGCCAAGGTCAGCCCCCACCTCTGCTTTGCCCAGGGCCACCCTGCCTGAGCTATAAAGCAGTCTAAGATAGCTGCTACTCGTGCTGGGCTTGGAGATTCCCAGGAAAACCCAAGCTATGAATCTAGGCTGGCTGCTGCTAGTACCAGGCCAGGGGCTCACTGAGGTCAACTGTTGCTCGTTTGAGAAGACTTAGGACATTGTGCAGTATGAGCCAAGACCAGCCATTCATATGGAAAGGTAGCTTGGGTAGGCCCATAAGTTGGGTGGGGTGGAGTCTCTGGGGATCTCCAAGGTGGATCAGACAGTGTCAGCCAGCTTCATGAAGTATCAGATATGGCACCAACTTGCCAGCTCTGTCGTTCTATGGGGGTAATGTTTAGAAAAGAAACAATGGCCTCTGCTTGCCTTGATGCCAGGCACTTTATTTTCTCTCAGTATGCCACTGGTGCCTTTTAAACTGCTACCCTGGTGCTGGAACTCAGAGGGAATAAGTCTGAGTAGGTGAGTCCGTGTGTGGGTTCTTTAATCGGAACTGCTTGGCGTTCCAAAAGTTTCTTCCATTAACTCAGTCCCCTTTGGTTTTTGCAGCCAGAAGTTGTCGGGATTCACCTCCCTGGCACTGGAACCCTGGGCTGGGGGACCTGGTGTGAAACTGGGTCTCCTTGCTCCTGAGATACCCCTCCTGAATTTTTATCTACCATAAGTGGGTGTGGGACCCGCCCGTTCTGGTTTTGCGCCCCTTCTACCAGTCTGGATGGATATTTCTAAATTCCATAGTTGTCAGAGTTCCTTTCAACTCTATTTCTGACCGTTCTGAGTGATGGTTCTATATTTTGTAATTTTGATGTGGTTCTGTTACTAATTTTGTTAAGTATATTTTATTGATTATACTATTATAGTTGTCCCAATTTCTTCCCTTTATCCCTCTCCACTCCCCTCCCTTCAGCAATCTCCCTTAGTTCATGTCCATGGATCATGCATATAAGTTCTTTGACTTCTCATTTCCTGTGCTTTTCTTAACATCCCCCTGTCTATTTTGTACCTACCAATTATTATTCTTAATTTCTGTATCTTTCCCCTTCCCTACCCCCGCCCTATAATTCTCCAAACGATTGCCGTATCTATGATTCTGTTCCTCTTCTAGCTGTTTTCTTGGTTTGTTTTTGTTTTTTAGATTCAGCTGTTAATAGTTGTGAGTTTGTTGTTATTTTACTGTTCATAGTTTTGATCATCTTCTTTTTTTTCGATAAGTCCTTTTTACATTTCATAATACATTTAACAATAAGGGCTTGGTGATTATGAACTCATTTAGCTTTATCTTGTCTGGGAAGCACTTTACTCCCCTTCCATTCTAAATGGTAACTTTGCTGGATAGAGTAATATTGGTTGTAGATCCTTGATTTTCAGGACTTTGAATACTTCGTTCAGCCCCTTGTTGCCTGCAAAGTTTCTTTTGAGAAATCAGCTAATAGTCTTATGGGAGTTCCTTTGCAGATAACTCTCTGCTTTTCTGTTGCTGCTTTTAAGATTCTCTCTTTATCTTTAACCTTCGGCATTTTAATTATGATGTGTCTTAGGGTGGTCCTCTTTGGGTCCAACTTGTTTGGGACTGTCTGTGCTTCCTGGATTTGTATGTCTATTTCCTATGCCAAATTAAGGTGTTTTTATTATTTTTTCAAATAAGTTTTCAATTTCTTGATTTTCCCCTTCTCCTTCTGGCATCCCTATGATTAGGATGTTAGCACTTTTGGAGCTGTCGCAGAGTTGTCATTATTCTCTCCTCTTATTTTGAGTTCTTATTTCTTCATTCTGTTCTGGTTGATTGTTTGTTTCTTCCTTGTGTTCCAAATCATTGATTTGAACCCCAGCTTCATTCCTTTCACTGTTGGTTCCCTGTGGATTTTTCTTCATTTCATTTAGTTTAGCCTTCATTTCTTCCCTTAATCTGTTGCCATATTCAGTGAGTTCTCTGAGCATCCTTATCGCCAGTGTTTTGAACTCTCCATCTGCTAGGTTGGCTATCTCCATTTTGCCTAGTCCTTTTTCTGAAGCTTTGATCTGTTCTTTCATCTGGGGCATATTTCTTTGTCTCCTCAATTTGGCAGCCTCCCCGCGTGCGCGCGCGCGCGCTCTCTCTCTCTCTCTCTCTCTCTGTGTGTGTGTGTGTGTTCACGCACGCAAACATTAGTAGAGCTGCTTTTACTTCATCTTAGCACACCTATTAAGGTGTGTGGGGTAGAACCTTAGATATTTGGCAGGTCCAGGCAACCCTCTTTACTGCTTTGTGGTTCTGCATGTGGGGGAGGGGTTGGAGAGGGAACAGTGCCACTGAGGCTTGCTCGGCACTTGCCCTATTTCTAGTCACTTCACCCCTCTCCTGTATGTGAGTGGCGCCCTTGTAGCTGCTCTCCTGCTGGTGGTTTGCAGAGTGAGTGCATTTGTTCCAGGACCCTGTGGGCCCTTTAAACAGACTGTCCCAAAAGACCAGCAGTTTCTTGTACCACCCCAAACTCCACTAAGTTTTATAGGTAGAAATTATGAGGCTTTATTTTTCTGGCCTTGGAACCCTGGGCCACCTGGTCTGGCCTGGGTCTGGGAACACTGATTCCAAAGGTATCCCTCCTGATTTTATCCACTGTACGTGTATGTGGGGCCACCCATTCTGCCGACCACTGCACCACCACCACCTCACCTCCACCACAGCACATCTTCTCCACCCTGGCTCCCGGGCTCCACCCCTCCTACACATCTGGATGAATATGGCGTCTTTAAGTCCTTGGTTGTCAGACTTGCATACATACAGTTCGATGTTATGGCAGTTCTTAGTGTTTTTTTGTTTTTAGGTTAGTTGTGATCCTTCTTATGGATGTGCAAGGAGGTAAAGCATGCCTACCTACACCTCCATTTTGACCAGAAGTCCTGTTACAGATTTTAAAGGAGACATGTGTATGTATGGATCCATCTGGCTTTTCTAAAAGTTGTTTGCATTTTATTTGAAAAGCATTATATAATCTCTTTTACACCATGGTATTTATATCTAGAACAAGAACCAAGCCTGTAACAAAAAATATGACCCACATTTCTATGCTCTAACAACGTATTTATAAGTAAAAGCATATATAAAAAATAGCATTGATATTTTTATTATTGTTTTTGTACTGTTCTTTTTAATAAAATTGTTTTTCATCTGCACAATAATGCCTTCTTTAAAAAATTTTGTATAATTTTTCTTTCATATAATTGTTAATTCCTATTTTGCTCAGATATAATGTTATAAGAAAACCTATATAATTAACAAGATTGTTTGTTTAAGGAAGTTACTTTCACCTAATTTTAACATTCAAACCATCCAAATTTATTAAAATGTGCAAAATATGTCACAGTGGTGAGAAATATGATAAATCTGGAATTTGTTGTCCTCTTTCTTCCTTTTAGGTGTCCAATGTCCCCAACACCCGTAGATTGCCAACTCCCTCTCTTTGCAATACCCCAGCCAGCATTATGCTGGTGTTGTCATACCCATCCCAGATTACTACAGCAGAATGGAGTTGTTCTTTAGTTGTAAGGTAAGTTTCTCTCCCCACTCATTTCACACACACAGACTCAGCTTTTCATTTTACAGTATTGTGTAGTTTTGTAAGTTTTTAAAATTTCCTTTTCCCATATGGTTTCTTAGATAATTAATGTATCACATTCAAAAACTTATAAAACTGCGTACTATAATAAAGGATTTGACTTATGACCATAGACCAGCTCCTTTTTGTAGTTATCCTTATCAGGTTATAAAACCTCCACTGTTTGAAACTTGGGGAATTTTATGGAAAGGGAGCTGGCAATCTACAGCTGCTGTGGACATTGGATGAGAAAGTATTGAAAGGTAAGCCTTCACATTTAATCCATATTGTATGCCTTTGGTTCCATGGTGTATGTGTGAAATTCATACTCTATTTTATGTGAAACTTTATAATAAATTCATAAAAGAAAAATACTAATCTCTTTTTTTAAAGTGATTTTCAGTAAATGTTTGAGTTATTAAGTTCATATAACACATTGGGATTATCTTAGAAAATATATTTTATCCCTGAAGTAGAATTCTAATATTGAGAGCTGTTCATTTATCCTCATACTCATATACCTGTTTATAAAGAAAACTCAGGGCCAAATTTATATACATAAAGCTTATTAAATATAATTTTTATTAGAGAAACAGTTATAGCACTGTTCCACAAATGCCCTTTTTCTAATCCTTCTACCTACCATCTTTATCTTTGATTCTATATTGATCAGTGCAGATAAAGATTCTGAGTGTTTTAATTTTTATTACATCCATATTCTCTCTTACATGTTTGAAAATAGGAGAACTTGGTGTTTTTCTTATTTATTAATTCACTTTTAAACTTTAGATCACTGTAGTTTTAACTACTATTGTAATTAAACAAAATAAATTTGATCTCTTAATTTTTGCATTACAGAGATACCTACATGTAAATATAGGTCCTTACACGACACAGTCTCTTTCTTTTTTAAGAATTGCCTATGTATAGGCCAAGACAGGCAGCATTGTATTGTGGAAGAGAAAGGATTTTAGCATTCAGAAGACCTAGAATTCTATTCTAAAGTCTACATCTATCTACAAGTACTTCCCTTTATATTACTTTAGCCAGTTTCCTTCCATAAAATTATGTCCTGAGTTCCCTTTTCGTTTCAATAATTTTATTCTAGAAGAAACATAATTGTTCTTAGTTTTTTCATTATCTGCATATGTAAATCAAGTTGATCAGTCAGAAAAACTGTTGCCAGTGTTCATTTAATGACCTGACTTAAAATTCAAGAAATATTTGTTTGATTTTTAAATAGATTTCTATATTAGACCCAAGTTACAGTCAATTGTTATCATCTAAGTAACATAAAAGTTCTCTTTACATTAGTTCATTATATTCTGTGACACTCTCAGACCATCACTTAGAAAGGGACATATTATTTAAATTCTATTTGGGTTGTCTTAACCAAAGAAAATGATAAATGAAACAAGCAATATGAGTTTCTCTTTTACTGTCGAGTAGTTAAAGCATCCCTCCTCAAATACCAGTCCCAGAGCAGTCATTCTGAACTTTTTTAAACCTATACCCCTTTTGATCAACCTAAAAACTGTGGACACCCATACCCCAAGGCAGGGTTATACGAATGCCATTTGTCAAGGTGATTGTATTCTTTATATGTATCTTCTAATCAAAACATTTTATCAGTATTTACTTTCTGTAGTTTGTGTTATGTAAATAATAGACTTTTTGTTTCCCAAATATGGGAAGATTAAATATGCAGTTTCAAATGTAAATGAAATACCATACCATCACTGTCCTAAGTTGGGAATATTACAATATGAAGAAGGGAAGAAGGCAAAAATATGTATATAAATTTAGAAGGCTATAGACATTCCCAAACACTTTAGTGGGTAAGACAGAACTACATGGAGGTTAGAAATCTATTCGCTGATTAATATTTAAGACCCTTTCCTTATGTATAGTCAGCTAGTTCAGTAGTTTATTTTCTGGGCATTGGATTAAAGTTTAATAACCAAAATAAAACCAAATGATAAAATCTTCCTAATCTTTTAAAAATTATTTTTATATTATAATTTAGTAGAGGCACAAACACACCTGACAAATGTCTTGAAGTAATTACATCCATATATGCCGTTCCCTTTTCTTGTGCCTCATCTACCTAGTGCTAATTTCCCATAGTACTGGTAGTACTTCTGCATTCCACATCCCATCATTACCATACTAATCCAGATAGCAGCCATACTGCTCAAGTTAATTCTGCATCTGCCATTTTTCCCCATATGACCCCCAGTTAAAAGGAATTTAGTATGCTTGGGGCTTCTTGGTCTTTTAACACTTCTCCAATTAATTATACTGAAAAGAGGATATTCTTTCCATCTTCTTTTCTCATTTCTTTCCTCTTTCTACTCTCTTTAGCTTAGGAAAAGTTTACTTCTATTCTCACAATTTTCTTTTTGAGTCAAGTAGTAGTAGTTGAGAAGTAGAAAAATAACATTGTTGGCATGCCCTGTTAAAAGGAAAAATCTCCACCTTCCTATTTTCTATTTTTTCCTTTTTTTATTTTCTATTTTTTATTGAAATAAGACCCTATCTCATTCCAACAAAGATTTAGGGTAATTGTCACCTGCCTTTTCATCTTCCTCAGTTAGTTTTCTGTAGATGAAAGTTATTTCTTGTTCAGTTTTATTGTTTGTCATTCAGTAGTATTGTTTTCATGGATTAGAATAAGTGTTTCATAAGTACTTCATACTTATTCATAACATTCCTTTGGAAAAAATAAACTTTGAGGTATGATTCATTGTTAAATTGGGTTCTTTTAGAAAGTATTTGACAAGAGGAAAGATGTGTCCATCTATACTAGTATATTATATAAAATAAAATTACCTTTCTTTGACATTTCACAATGCTGTATGATTTTTCATGCCACTATGAAGACACAGGAATTAGTGAGCCTAGTTTCTATATTCATGTGATAACATGCACATAAAATCCCACGTCTTCATACACTTTTAATAAACAATTCCTCTTCCAAGATTAAAAAAAAACACCCTCAGGTAGAAATGTAGTTGTTTATTTTTATGTGCATAAACATTCTGTTGGTTTAAAACACAGTTTACTGAGTGTAGGAATTGTACAGTTAATCACTTAGGTTTATGTATGACTAAAATTTCCATGGTTGAAATCTTGAAGATTTTAGATATATATACAATTGGGAAATTTATGCACAGATTAGGATACATTGTGCTCTAGGGTGTGGTAATTTTTCTGCCTCAAATGTTCTACATATATACAAATTTACTCACTTAACAGTTGCTGTATGTCTTTTGTTATTAAAAAAATAAAACAAGTGGGCTATATGATATATGAATTACATCTTAAAACTATTACCAAAAAAGGGAAATACAACACATTATATAACAGTAAATGATAATCATGGTGGTGATGTTGCTAGATATACATTAACATTGTGGAGAATGTGACAGGGGATAGGCTACCTAGAGATATAACTTCTGTAAACTTACTGTTCCTGTGGTATTCATATCTTTTATTAGAGGTTTTTACAACCTATGTCAGATTGAATTTATGTGATAGTTCTTCAGAAATAGTGGTGTAATTTTAAGAACTTGAACTGCAGTATCAGGCAGGTATAGGTTCAAGTCATGTGACCTTAAACAAATCATTTAATCTCTTTGAGCCTTAGTTGCATTATTTGTTAAGTGAGACTAAAATGCACATACCTCAGAAGGGTTTCATAACAGCTAGAGTGCATGTGCACTGTCATGCTCACTCCATCCCTCCTTCCTTCTTCCCATCCATCCCCCATATATGAATGAAGTACTTTGAATAATGTTTAGCAAGTGGAGGGGTTATCAGTAATTATTAACTCAGTCCAGCATTGCAGTATTGAAAATGATGACTAATATATCAAATGAGAGTTATTACAGGATACTTCCCCCTTTCTGCAACCTTCTTAAGAAGAGATATTTGTTTTATGGTTATTGGTGTTTTGGTTTTTACTCAGAAAATAAGACTTGACATTCGCTTTTAGATTAAATCTAAGGGATTTACTTTTAAAATTGTGTTTTTAGGGCAAATGGTATCATCGGAGGCAAGCTGTAAAAGAATTGCATAGTACATTGATACGCCTTTTAAATGAATTGCTGCCATGGGAACCAAAGTTAATGAAAGCTTTTCAAAGAAACAGGTAATTCAACTTCCAAATTTGTTTTACGGATTTTAGGGCTCTTAATGTAGGATTTATGGGAAGATGTAATGGGATTATATAGTAGTTTTCTATTGATTTATAATTTAACAGATATTTTTTAATGTGTTCTGTGTTCAAGGGACTTCCTAAGCCCTGAAAAAATACTGTTGATAAAACAAAATCCTTACTCTGTGGCTTACATTCTTTTTCTTTTTAAAGATTTTATTTACTATTTTTAGAGAGGGGAAGGGAGGGAGAAAGAAAGGGAGAAAAACATCCATGTGTGTGAGAGATATCGATCAGTTACCTCTCACACCCCAAACTGGGGAATCTGGCCCACAACCTGGGCATGTGCCCTGGCTGGGAATTGAACCAGCGACCTTCTGGTTCACAGCCTGGCATTCAGTCCACTGAGACACACCAGCCAGAGCGACATTCTTTCTCTTTATTGTGATAAAATGCAAAAAACTTACCATCTTAATCAGTTTTAAGTGTGCAGTTCAGTGGTATTAAATACATTTATAATGTTTCGTTACTATTACTCATCCATCTCCAGAACTGAAACTGAAACTCTGTACCTATTAAATGATAACTCTACATTTTTCCTGCCCCTGAGCAACTGGTAACCACCATTCTATATTTGGTCTCTATAATTTTGACTAATTATATAATAACAACATTTGTCTTTTTGTGGCTGGCTTATTTCATTTAGAATAATGCTGTCAAGCTTCTTCCATGTTGCAGCGTATATCAGAATTTTCTTCCTTTCTAAGGCTAATATTCCATTGTATGCACTTACCACATTTTCCTTAGTGGACACTTAGGTAGCTTTCATGTTTGTTTTTTTTTCCCCTCTTTGTTTTTGTTTTCTGTTTTTTTCATCCAAGGACATTTTTTCATTGCATTATTAGAGAGAGAGGAAGGGAGGGAGAAAGAGGGAGAAAAACATCATTTGCTTGCCTTTCTTAAGTGCCCAACCAGGGACAAACCTGCAGCCTAGACATGTTCCCTGACCAGGAATCCATCCTGTGACCTTTCGGTCGCGGAGAACACCCAACCAACTGGGCCACACTGGCCAGGGCAGGTAGCTTTCATGTTTGTAGCTATTAAAATAATGCTGCTATGAACATGGGTATACAAATATCTTAGAACCCTGCTTTCAATTCTTTGTATATGTACCCAGAAGTGGGATTGCCAGATCATATCGTAATTCTACTTTTAATTTTTTGGGACCCATCATATTGTTTTCCGCCATGACTGTGCATTACCACCAACAGTGCATAGAAGGGTTTCTGTTTCTTCACTTGCTCACCAATATTTGTTATTTTTTAGGGGTTTTTTAATAGCTATCTTAGTATGAGGTGGGTGGTATGTTGTAGTTTTAATTTGCATTTTTCTAATGATTAGTGATATTGAATATCTTTTCATGTACTTATTGGCCATTTGTATATCTTTGGAGAAATGTTTAAGTTTTTTGCCAGTTTTTGGGTCAGCTTGTTTGATTTTTTATTGCTGAGTTTTAGGAATTCTATATATATTCTGGTTATTAATCCTTTACTGGATATAAGACTTATAAATATTTTTCCCATGGTTGGGCTACCATTTTACTTTGTTGGTAGAGCCTTTAATCCACAAAATTTTTTAATTTTTATGAAGTCCAGTTTGTCTATTATTTATTTTGTTGCCTGTGTTTTTAGAGTTGTTATATCCAAGAAATCATTGCCAAATCCAGTGCCATGAAGCTTTTGCCCTATATTTTCTAAGAGGTTTATAGTTTTAGCTCTTACATTTAGGCCATGGATCCATTTGGAGTTAACTTTTATACAGGGTATTAGGAAAGGGTCTAGCTCTATTCTTTTGTATATGGATATCCACTTTTCTTAGCACCAGTTGTTGAAAAATTGTTCTTTCCTCATTGAATGGTCTTGGCACCTTTGTAAAAAAAACTATGTGACCATGTAACAAAAGGTTTATTTCTAGATTCTGTTCTATTCTTTGGACCTGTATGTCTGTCTTTATGCCAGTACCACACTGTTTTGATTACTATACTTTTATACTGTAACTTACTTTTGAAATCCAGAAGTATGAGTACTCCACTTTGGGTTTTTTTCCTCCCCAAAATTGTTTTGGCTACTTGGTGTCCCTTGAGATTCCATATGAGTTTTAAGATGGGTTTTTCTGTTTCTGCAGCAAATACCATTGAGATTTTGATAGGGATTGCATTGAATCTGTAGATTAATTTGAGTAGTATTGACATCTTTAATATTGTCTTCCTACTACAAAGAAAATATAGGCCAATATTCCTGATGAACATAAATAAAAAAATTCTCAACAAAATATTAACAATCCAAATTCAGCAATACATTAAAAAGATCATACACCACAATCAGATGAGATTTATTCCATGGATACACGTTTGGTTCAATATTCGCATATCAATTAAGGTGATATACCACATAAACAAAATGAAGGATAAAAACCTTCTGATCATATCAACAGAAGCTGAAAAAGCATTTTACAGGATCCAGCACACATTTATGATAAACTCTTTCAGCAAGGTGGGAATAGAGAGAATATACTTCAACATTATACAGGCCGTATATGACAAACCCACAGCCAATGTCATACTCAATGGGGAAAATTTTTAATTGTTTCCTTTAAAATCAGGAACAAGACAGGGACGTCTACTTTCACCACTCTTATTCAGCATAGTGCTAGAAGTCCTAGCCACAGCAGTCAAACAAGAGGAAGAAGTAGAGTCATCCAAATTGGAAAGGAAGAAGTAAAACTATCGTTATTTACAGATGGCATGATACTATATAGAGAGAACTTAAAGATTTCATTAAAAACTAATAGAACTGATATATGAATTCAGTAAAGTAGTAAGATAGAAAATAACTATTCACAAATTGGTTGCATTTTTTTTAGATTTTGTTTATTTTTAGAGAGAGGGGTAGGGCAGGAGAAAGAGAGGGAGAGAAACATCAATGCATGGTTGCTGCTCGCACACCCCCAACTGGGGACCTGGCCTGCAAGGCAGGCATATGCTCTGACTGGGAATCAAACCAGCAATCCTTTTGTTCGCAAGCTGGCACTCAGTCCAGTGAGCCACACTGGCTAGCGCTGATTGCATTTTTATACATTATTACTTAGCTATTAGAAAGGGGAACTAAGAAAATCCCATTTACAATTGCATCAAAAAAAAAAAAAACCTAGGCAAATCTTTAACCAAGAAAGTGAAAGATCTATACTCAGAACGTTATAAGACAATGAAAAAAATTAAAGAGATACAAATAAATGGAACCATATACTGTGCTTGTGGATAGAGAGAATTAACATTAAAATGTCCATGCTATTCAGAACAATCTGTAGATTCATTGCAATTTCTGTCAAAATACTTATGCTGTATTTCACAACTAGAACAAGTAATCCAAAAATTTATATGGAACCATAAGTTGCCACAGCTATCTTGAGAAAGAAGAACAAAGTTGAATGTTACCATACTACCTGATATCAAACTATATTACAAAGCTATAGTAATCAAAACAGCATGGTACTGTCATAAAAACAAGACATAGATCAATGGAATAATACAGAGAGAATAATGGTCAATTAATACTTGACAAAGGAGGCAAGAACATAATGCGTAAACACAGTCTATTAAATAAATGGTGTTGGAAAAATTGGACAGACACATGCAAAAACAAAAAAATGAAACGAGACCATCTCTTACACCATATGTAAGCATAAACTAAAAGAGGATTAAAGACTTAAATGTAAAACTTGAAATCAAAACTCCTGGAAGAAAACATAGTCAATAAAGTATCTGGTGTTTCTCTTAGCAATATTTTTTCCTGTGTAACGGAAACAAAAGAAAAAAATAAACAAATGGGACTACTTCAAACTAAAAATGTTTGCACAGTGAAGGAAACCATCAACAGAAAAGACATCCTGCTGAATGGAAGAAGATACTCGCCAATGATATATCCAATAGGGGTTAATATCCAGAATTTATAAAGAACTCAACACACACACACAAAGAACACAATCAAATTTAAAAATGGGCAAAGGACCTCAGTAGACATTTCTCCAAAGAGGACATACAGATGGCCAATAGACATGAAAAGATGTCCAATGTCAGTAATTATCAAAGAAATGCAAATTAAAAACACACAGACATCACCCCACACTTGTCAGAATGGCTATCATCAATAAATCAACAAACAACTGTATTGATGAGAATGTGGAGAAAAGGAAACCCTCAGGCACAATTGGTGGAAATGCAGAATGGTGCAGCCACTGTGTAAAACAATATAGAGGTAACTTAAAAAATTAAAAATACTACTGCCTTATGACCCAGTGATTTATTACATCTCAGTATATCTGTCCAAAATATGAAAAATAGAGACACTTATTGAAAAAGATATATGATGCAAGAAACATTGTACATAGGACAGTGACGCCTGAGACCTCACATAGCTCTCACAATAGCAGTCAGCTGCTGTGTCATAGTTTCCTGAATCTCATTGATTGGTGGTCTGAGATCTCTTCCCTTTCAAGTCACAGAGTGCCAAACCTGGGCTGTGGGGGGACTGAGTCACCTGGGTGATTTGATGTTTTGGTAAAATGCTCTGTTCGAGACATGATGCACAAGTGGGTGTGTTGTTGTGATGAAGCTGCCAATCACCAGTTGCCTTCTGAATATCTGGCCTTCTGAATCATCCAGATGGATCCCATGGAGGAATGTTCAAGGTTCACACAAAATTTGATGGAGATTCGTTGCTCTACTCACTCAGTCATTTTGAATATGACAGCCACACAGTGCATCTCACTCAATGGCATCTACCGCCCCCACTGACTAGTACAATGAAGTTGTCATTGTTCAGACATGCACATTCAAGTCCACTCTCCTTGGCTGCCAGGTTACATCAGTGTTGCACAAACTGTTCTCATTTGTATTAACAGTGACTTTTCCTGGACAGACCTCATATATCTGAAGAAACCCAAAACACTAATTTGAAAGACTATACCCACCCTATGTTCATTGCAGTGTTATTTACAATAGCAAAGGCATGAAAGCAACCCAGGTGTCCATTAATAGAAAAGTGGATAAAAAAGCAATGGTGCCTTTATGGAATGAACTATTACATGACCATAAAAAAAAGAAAAAATAAGGATGAAATCTTACCTTTTGTGACAGCATAGATGGACCTAGAAGGTGTTATGCTAAATGAAATAAGTCAGAGGACAGATACATGATTTCACTTATATGTAGAATCTAGAGAACAACATAAACACACAAAACTAGACTTACGGATACACAGATCAAACTGATTCGTTGCCAGAGGGGAAGGTATTGCGAGGGATTGCGGGCTAAAGGAGAAGGGTCTAAGAAGTACAAATTGGTAATCACAAAATAATCATGGGGATGTAAAGCATAGCATAGGGAATATAGTCAATAATATTGTAATCACTATGTATGGTACCACTTGGGTACTTGAAATATCAGGGGGACTACTTTGTAAACTATGTAATTATCTAACCATTAGGCTGTACACCTGGAACAAATACAAAATAATATTGAATGTAAATTGTAACTGAAATTTTTTTTTAAATACATTGTCTTCCAGTTCATGAACATGAGATGTGTTTCCATGTATTTATGTCTTTAATTTCTTTCTCTAGTGGGTTTGTTTTTGTTTTTGTTTTTTACTTTTCATTGTACTAGTCTTTCACATTCTTGATTAATTCCTAAGTATTTTATTATTTTTGATGTTATTATAAATAGAATTGTTTTATTAGTTTCCTTTTCACATTGACCATTGTTTATCTATAAAAACTCAGCTGATTCTTGTGTGTTGACTTAGTATCTTGCTACTTTGCAGAATTTGTTCTAACAATTTTTTTGTGGACTCCGGATTTTTTAAATATGTAATCTCTGAATAGAAGTAATTTTACTTCTTCCTTTCCAATTGGGATGCCTTTTTGTTTCTTTTTCTTGCCCAGTTGCTGTAGCTAGACCTATGAACATAGTCTAGTACTATGTTCAATAAAAGTAGCAAAAAGTAGCATCCTTACCTTGTTCCTGTGCTTAGAGAAAAAACTTTCAGTCTTACCATTGAGTATGATGTTGGCTGTGGGTTTTTCATGTATGGCTTTTTTCATGTTGAGGTAGTTTTCTTCTATTTCTATTTCTTGTTTGGAGATTTGTTTTTATTATGAAAGGATGTTAATTTTTGTCAAAAACTATTTCTCCCACAATTGAGATGATCACACGTTTTTGTTTTCCTTCATTCTGTTAATGTGATGTATTACATTGATCAGTTTTTGTATGTTGAACCATCCTTGCATTTCAGAAATAAATTCCATTTGGTCATGGTATATAATTCTTTTAATATGCTACTTAACCTGATTTGCCTATATTTTGTTGATAATTTTTGCATCAATGTTTATAAGAGATAATAGTCTGTGGTTTTGTTTCCTTGTTGTGTCTTTATTGGATTTGGCATCAGGATAATGCCAAAGAATGAGTTAAGAAATATTTCCTCTTTTTGAATTTTTCAGAAAAGTTTGAAAAGGATTGGTGTTAGTTCTTACATGTTTGGTAAAATTCACCAGTGAAGCTGTCAGGTCCAGGGCTTTTCTTTGTGAAGATATTCTCTGGTTTATTGATATGATTTCCTTATTAATTATAGATCTATTTGGAATTTCTATTTCGTCATGACTTAGTTTTGGTACATTTTATGTTTCTAAGAATTTGTCATTTCAGCTATGTTATCCAATTTATTGTCATACAATTGTTCGTAATACTCTTAATAATCCTTTTAGAATCGGCACTAATGGCCCCACTTTCATTTCTGATGTTAGTAATTTGAATCTTCTCTTTTTTTTCTTAGTCCATGTAGCTAAAGTTTTGTCACTTTTGTTGATCTTTCAAAGAACCAACTTTTGGTCTCATTGACTTTGCTCTTTTTTTTTTTCTACTTCATTTACTTAATCTTTATTATTTCTATCTTGCTAGCTTTGGGTTTAGTTTCTTCTTTTTCTAGCTTCATAAGTTATAAAGTTAGGTGGTTGATTTTGATATCTTTCTTGTTTTTTAATATGAGGTTATAGCTTTACATTTTCCCCTTAGCACTGCTTTCATTGTGTCCCATAGTTTTGATATGCTACATTTTTATTGTTTTTCATCTGTATTTTCCAATTTCCCTTATGATTTCTTCTTGGACCTGTTGGTTGTTTAGTAGTGTGT
The DNA here is from genome assembly GCF_021234165.1 of Pteronotus mesoamericanus. Classification (NCBI taxonomy): domain Eukaryota; kingdom Metazoa; phylum Chordata; class Mammalia; order Chiroptera; family Mormoopidae; genus Pteronotus; species Pteronotus mesoamericanus. The sequence goes on along the minus strand of NW_026555245.1, from coordinate 21,950,015 downwards.
TGTTTAATTTTCACAAATTTATAAATCTTCTAGTCTTCCCTTTGTTACTGACTTTTAGCTTCATCTGTGGCTTATATTCTAATGAAAGAAAAGGACAAACTCAAATGTCAGATAGTGATAAGTGCTATGAAGAAAAATCAGAGTAAGGAAAATAGGAAATGCCTAGTTTGGACGGAATAATGATTGCTTTTTTACCAGAATGTCAGGGAAATTCCCTGATAAGGTGAAGGTTTGAAGAGAGATCTTAAAGAAATGAGGGAGAGAGCCTAGTAGAAAAAAAGATGAAAAGCCCTAAGATTGGAAGCATGTTTGACATTTAGAAGAAATGCAAAGGAGCAAGTGTAACTGGAACAAGTGAGGAGGAAAGTGGGTAAGAGTCAGAGAAGTATAGAGAAAGGTAGCCAGATCATGTAGGTCTTTAAGGACTTCGTTTTTACTCTGAGTTGAGAAGCCATTGGAGATTTTAAGCAGAGGCAGGGCATGTGCTTTGAAACTTACGTTTAAATTTACTGTGCTTGCTGTGTTGAGATTAGTGTGTAAAGGGACAAAGATGAAGGCAGAGAAATTAGTTACACGATAGCATTAATCTGGGTAAAAAAATAATAGTGGCTTGGACCAGGATAGTAGCAATGCAGATGGCAAGGAGTAGTTGGATTCTGGATATATCTTGAAGGTGGGATTGAATATGGAGTCTCGGGGGAAAATGAGTAAAAAGATGATGTCCAGTATTTTTGGTCTAAACTGGAATAGTAGAATTGCCATTAGCTAAGACAGGGAAAACTGAAGGAGTAACAAGTTTGAAGCAGGAAGAAAGGGGTTCAGAGTTTGAATTTCAACATTTTAAGTTTGGTATGCTTTTTAGACATCTAATTGGAGTTATTGAGTAGGTAGTTTAACATGAGTTCCCAGTAAGCCAGATTTAAGTTTGGGAGTTGTTGGGATATAGATTATATTTAAGCATGGGACTGGTAGAAATCACCTAGTATATGAACATAGATAAGAAGAAGAGATACTGAACCCTGTGGCATTCCAACATTTAGAGATGGTGAAAATGAGTAGCACTCAGCAGAAGAGACCAAGAAGGGGATTGCTCAGTAAGAAAGAAGGAAAACCAAGAGAGAGTGCTATCTTGGAAACCTGGTAAAGAAGATGTCAATGAGAACTGATGATGATAGATTGAAGAATATGAGGACTGAGGATTTATTATTGAATTTTGGCAAGAGGAGATCATTGATGACCTTGATGAGCTATGTTGGTAGGGAAGTGGGTAAAAGTTAGAATTCTGTTCAAGAGAATTAGGGGAGAGGAATTGGAATTTTGCTATAAAGTGGAACACATATATAGGACAGTACTTGGAGAAGGACAAGTTGGAGTGAAGAGAGGTGATGCTTTATTTTTTATTTATTTAATGAGAGAAATAACATGGTTGTGTACTGGTGGGAATTATCTAATACAGGGGCAAAAATGGACTCAGGCAAAGGAAGGGACATTTGAAAGAATGATATTCTTGAAGAGTTGAGAGAGTATACTTAACTGGAGGAGTTAGCTTAGATAAGATGACGGAAAATATGAGTACAAATGAAGGTCTTAAGTTGCCGATGAGTTTTGAACATGTGAAAGTTACTGTCCAATGCTTCCATTTTCCGTGAAATAGGAAGCCAAGTCAGTAGTTGAGACTGAGAAGGAAGGAAATTATGAGTCTCAGGTAGACATTTCTAAAAGAAAATTAATTTTGCAGTTATCTTTTGGTAACCCATTCTAATATCTTACAACCTATATCTGCTCTATAAAACCCTTAAGTATTAATTTAAAAAATAAATTGAGAGTAAATAAATAATAATAAATTGAGAGCAATAAATAAGTAATATTTATTGGATATTTATGTGCCATACATATTATGAGGTAAGTACTGTTATTATCCCTATTGTACAAAGAAGTAAACTTTCGCTAAGAAAGTTTAAGATACTTGCCCAAAGTCTGTGAACTGTTAAGTGACAGAAATGAGACTTAAACTTCAATATGCAAAAATAAGAATTTGTAGCAAAAATAAATTGGAGAATGTACAGATTACTTTTAAAAACAAAAAATAAAGGTTAAAAATTAAGGGTAGAATAGAAAAGTTCAGTCAAAAGGAATAGTTAAAGATCTCTAAAATACCATGTAATCATTTGGAAATATTTCAAGTTCTACATAGTTTCAGAGAAACACAACTATTCTGTTTTTATTTGAAAAGGATCTCTGGAAGATCACCTTTCTGCTTTATTTCCCTATGATTAATAAAGAATTGTTTCTAGTGAGACCCAAAAGTGTAGATATATTCTCAGAGACCCATAGGGTCCTAGAATGTACGCAAACCCAGAAACCTGGAAATTGGCAACAGAAGGGCCCATTTTGCTTGTGGGTAGCTGGGTAAGTGACTGAAAGACAGATGAGCCAAGCAAGCGACATTGTTCCCTCTCTGACTCCTCCCCCACATACAGCGCAACAACGCAGTGAAGAAGGTTGTCCCACCCTAGCGAATACCTAAGGCTCCACCCCTTACAAGATAACAGGTGCGCCAAGACAAAGAAATATGGCCCAAATGAAAGAACAGATCAAAACTCCAAAAACAGAACTAAGCAATGAGGAGACAGCCAACTAGATGCAGAGTTCAAAACACTCTTTCTCAGGATGCTCACAGAAATGGTTGTGTATGGTCACAAAATAGAGGTAAAAATGAACGCTGTGCAAAGTGAAATAAAAATATACAGGGAACCAACAGTGAAGGGAAGGAAACTAGGATTCAAATCAATGATTTGGAACAGAAGAAGAACGAAACATTCAACCAGAACAGAATGAAGAAACAAGAATTCAAAAAAAATGAGGAGATGCTTAGGAACCTCTGAGACTTTAAATGATTCAACGTCCGAATTGAGGGGTGCCAGAAGGAGAAAAGGAAGAGCAAGAAATTGAAAACTTATTTGAAAAAATAATGAAGGACAACTTCCCCAATCTGGCAAAGGAAATAGACTTCCAGGGAGTCCAGGAAGTTCAGAGAGTCCCAAGGAACTTGGACCCAAGGAAGCACACACCAAGGTACATCACAATTACATTACCCAAGATTAAAGATAAGGAGATACACTCAAAGCTATCAACAACTGAACCTAAAAAACAAAAACAAACTAAAAACAACTAGAACAGGAACAGAACCACAGAAACAGAGATCACATGGAGGGTTATCAGAGGGGCTTGGGAGGGGAGAGAATGGGGGGGAAAGTACAGGGAATAAGAAGCATAAATGGTAGTTACAAAATAGGCAGGGGGAGGTTAAGAATAGTATAGGAAATGGAGAAGCCAAAGAACTTATATGTACAACACATGGACATGAACTAAGGGGGAAGGAATGTTGGAAGGAGGGTGCAGGGCGGAGGTGAATAAAGGGGAGGAAAATAAATGGGACAACTGTAATAGTATAATCAATAAAATACTTAAAATAAATCCTGGAAAAAACAGTATAGCTACAGAGATTAACAAAAAATCTATCATTTAACCTGAGAGTAATTTTTTTTAAAGTATATTCAGCCACTACCCACAAGCAAATTGGGCCCTTCTGGTTCTAATTCCTGGGTGGTTGGTTTTGTGTACAATCTAGGACCTCATGGGCCCCTCCAACAGACTCTCTTGTGGGACTGGGAGTTTCTCCCATCCCTGCAACCCCCACAGGGTTTTACAGCCAGAGATTTTGAGGCTTTATTTCCTCACGCTGGAAACCTGGGTTTCACAGTCTGTTTCACTCCCCAGTTGTTCCTCCCATTTTATCCACACACAAATGTGGGACCACCTGGCCCACCAGCTGCCACCTTGCCACACATCCTCCCCGCCTCGGCTCCCCATCTCCACCCCTCCTACCAGTCTGGATGAATGTTTCTTCTTTAACTCCTTGGTTGTTGGACTTCCATACAGTTCAATTTCCTGGCAGTTCTGGATGTTTTTTGTTTTTAAATTGGTGGTTAATCCTTCTTTTGGTTGTGCAAGGAAGCAAAGCATATCTACCTAGGCCTCCATCTTGGCTGGAAGTCCTAGAATTTCTTGATTAAATTTTTTAAATGACCTTTTTAAGTATATTGTAATCAGTAATTTTAAGACTATCTAAAATCTATTTTTATCAATATACTTAGAAAAAATACTTTCCCTCATTTTCTGGGTCTAACAGCAGCATTTAGGAAGACAAATAGGTGGTATGTTCAAACAATTTATTCTGAAATTGCAAATATAATCTTTTCAATTTCTAATGCCTGCTCCCTGGGTTTTCTTTTCTTGAACAATAATCATTGGCAAGAGTGAACTAAATCTTAGACACACTTAAAATTAAAACATAGTTTTTTGTGACTTAATTGAAAATATTTTAATACATAGTTTAAAATGTTAAAAGTTTAGCTTCCAAGAGTTTAATACATAAGTATTTTTTTATTATGTCGGGCATTGTATTTCAGGAGCCGCCTAAAGAAAGACTATGATGATTTCAGAAGACAGCCTGATCATGATAAATTTACGAGAGAACTATGGACGACTGAAGAAGGTGAAGGAGATCCTGAAAAAGAATCTCCTAAAGTAGACATCAGTAAGTCCATAGACTCAGCAGAACCTCCAGATATCCTGGAAAAAGATCACTTTGATTCAGGTAAGCATTAAAAGTTTTTTTTAAAGTCAATACTAAAAGTACAGAGAAGTTTCAGTATGTTTTATGGAGATAAAAATAGCCTGATTAATGAAGTATATTGATTGGGGAAATCTGATGTTTTAAAAGTGTACTATATCTTTATAAAAGGAACTTTGAAGTCATTATTACATTTTTGGGAGTTTCTGCAGCCAGTGCCTAACTCCAAACTATAGATATGCCGTTGCTGATTACAGACCACACATCCTTGATCTGCAATTCCTTTGAAATGGGTTCATCCTCTTATTATTACTGTTTTTCAAGCACTGATGTTTGCTTTAAATAGAACTTGGCGAGTCCCTAATACTATGAAGATTTTTTATGAGAAATGACCAAGGTTGACAGCCTAATGAGACCTGAGTGGACACATCATTCTAATAAGGAGGATATATTAAACTATCTGTAATTTATTCAATGCATCAGATCATATTATTTTGTAAGTCTTAGTTAAATAACTTTCTTTAGTTATAAGAGAGGGTTAGAATGAAAATTTGTGTTTAGAAATGAACTAATCTCTTTTTTTTTTTGAAACCTGTTGTTTTTGGTAAATTGAAAAAGTAACATTATCAACCCAGTTTGACCAGATATGAATATAAATTTTTACTATTGGAACAATTAAAAACCAGTAAAAGCTGGACAGTCTTCATCCTTTAGAATCTCTAAAAAATAGATTATAATGAAGAACCATCTCTCTTTGATATCAACATTCCCCATGAAGAAGAGAATGAAACTCATTTTTCCCCCCAAATCTAAATTTTGAGCCCTAATTGCTGGCTTGAACTCTTTAAAAGATGTAAAATTTTTCCTTTTGCACTTGTGTGGTCAGCAGAATTAGCAGAAGTTGACCAAATATAATATTCTCATTAATAATAGATTGTTCATGGGAATGTTTTTGATATAAATATTACCATGTCAAAGGTCACCTTACCTTAATTCCATCAGTAGGGCTGAGACTTTAGAATCACCCTATAGATTTCTTAATAAATTGTCAGCTCAAGGATTGACTTTCTTTTTAATATTAGTCTTATTACTATTCACTTGGTGTTTATATTAACAAAACTGCTTATTTTATTATTTTCAGCTGATATGAAATTGTCAGAAGTAGATTTTCCTATGGCCAGAAGTAAGTTGTTGAAAAAGGAATTGCCTTCTAAAGATGTACTGAAGACACTGCCTAAAACACTTAAGCGACAGTTTAAACAAACAAGTCATCTGGATGATAGCACAAAAGAGCTTTCTCCAAGGAAGAAAGCAAAGTTAAGCACAAATGAGACAACAGTTGAGAATGCAGAAGATGCTATGCAGATTGACTGTTTGGATGAATCAAACCATACAGAGCCACTGTTTCCAGAGTCGTTCACCTCAGTGGATTCAACATCAGTGTCTACTCTACAGAAAGGGACCAAACCAATTCAGGCCTTGCTTGCAAAGAATATTGGGAACAAAGTGACCTTAACAAATCAACTGCCCCCCTCAACAGGTAGAAACGCTTATTCTGTGGAAAAGCCAGTTATATCTCCTCCAGAAGCAAGCCCCATAAAGCCAGCATTGACCTGCCACACCAGTAAAAAAGGTCCTGTACAGATGGTATACAAAATGCCCTGTGGCCAGTGGTTGCCCATAGATCTTCATAACAGCTCTGTAAAAATTCAGATGCAACCCATGCTAGATCCTAAAACAGGAGAAAAAATCATGCAGCAGGTTCTCATTTTACCTAAGAATTTTGTGATTCAGCACAAGGAAGGGAGAGCAGGTGCAAAAGAAATACCACCACTTCAACAAAAAGGTACAGAACAATGTTTCTCTTTCCAGCAGACAGCAAATGTAAACTCTTCTTCAGCACCAGTTCTTGTGAAGTCAACAGGAACTGTTTCTTCTACCCATATACCTAACACACTTTTCAACAAGACAGTTACACCTTTGTCAAATCCAAGTAGTGATAGACCACAGCCTTTGTCACCTGTAACCTCCATAAGTAATCTATTGACACCACCAGTTAAGAATAGCCAGAGTGAGGCGGGAAAAGTCAAGAATGCAATCTCAGCAACCACATTCCCCCAGCCCATTGCTTCACCCACCATTTCTTCAACAGTTCAGCCTCTATTATCACCAACAACACTAAGTGGATCTGCAAATCCTGGTAGCTCCCTCAACTGTTTTGCACAACAAACTGCTGATTCTTCTGAAGCAAAGCAAGAACTGAAAACTGTGTGTATAAGGGATTCACAGTCAATTCTTGTTAGGACACGAGGTGGGAACACTGGAGTTGTAAAGGTACAGACAAATACAGATCAAAATTCACCCAACAGTTTATCTTCAAGTTCAGTTTTCACATTCGCTCCTCAGCTTCAGGCATTTCTGGTGCCAAAATCAACAACTCCATCATCCTCTGCTTTTCCACCAGTAGCTGGAATGACTACTACATCTAATCTCCCACCTTTTGGCCAAACACCAACTTCTGTTTCCATTCCAGCTGGCTTTAATTCATCCTCGGGGAAAAATCTCAAACTTCCATTAGGCCAACCTTGTGGTAATTTGGGCCACATGGTAGATAAGACTTCACACATGCCCTCTTCTCCTTTAAAGCCTTCTATTTCCTCTAGTACTCTGCTGCCATCAACAGCAAATAGTTCGGTAAGCGTAATTGGCTTATCAACAGGAAATTTTGGACAAACCAATGCAAATGTTATTCATACTTCAACTAAACAACAAGTAGATTATATCACGAAAACTTTCCCTGTTACAAGATCAGAAGCAACAGCAGCAACAAATGGAGATGTAATCAGTGGAACTGCAGTTCAGAAAGTTATGCTGGTATCAGCTCCATCTGTTCTTTCTTCTGGCAGTGGAACTGCAATTAATGTGACACCTGCACCAACACCTACAGGTGTTCCTGCACAGAAATTACTTTTTATTAATGCTCCAATTTCCAGTGGGACTTCAACTATCGTGGCAGAACCATTAAAACAAACTCTTCCTCCCCCCTTGAGCAAAACATATGTTAAGACTCCAGAGCAGCCCCAGATAGTACTTATTCCATCTACAGTGGGAGCACCAATAAAAATAAATTCATCACCAACTGTGTCTCAGATAAGAGATGTGAAAATTGGGCTAAACATAGGTCAAGCAATTGTAAATACTTCGGGCAGTGTGTCAGCTATACCATCAATTAACATACTGCAGAATGTAACCCCAAAAGGAGGAGAAGAAAATACCAAGGGCTTTGTTTTGCCATTGTCAACAAGTGGTAATTCAATTCCAGTAAGCTCAAATTTTGTGAGTCAAAATATTACTCCTGTTAATGAATCAGTGGTTTCTGCAGCAAGAGCAGTAAACATGTTTTCAGTAACAGGAACAAATGTATCTTTAGGTTCTCTTTCAGTGACCTCAACCTCTGCTTCAGTTGGGACACGACCTCCTATTTTAGTCAGTGGAAATGATACCTCTTCAAGAATTATGCCTATTTTGTCAAATAGACTTTGCACATCAAATCTCGGAAACACTGTGGCTATATCAACTGTGAAAACAGGACATCTTGCATCATCTGTTCTGATTTCAACTACACAACCAACAGTGTCTCCTAAATGTTTGACATCAGCTTTGCAAATTCCTGTTAATGTTGCCTTGCCTACACCTGTGACTATATCCCCTAAAATAATCAACACAGTTCCACAAGTGGCAACGGTACCAGGAGCCACACGTTCTGCATCTCTTTCTAAAAGACAGTCTCGGACTTCTGTCCAGTTTCAGTCACCAGGGATTTCAGCTACAGTGCCAACAAATATAAACACAAATAAACCTCAAACTGAATTGCCATCCCTTGTACCAAGTCCGGGTAAAATAATTAATATTTCCAGTTTTGCTTCCCTGCCAAACCAGCCAATGTCCCCTGCTTTAGTAAAATCAACCTCCAGTTACAGTTCTACTCCAGGTGGTTCTAGTATTCACACTTCCACAGCACTGTCAAATGTGACTAGTGTGGTAGGAGGTCAGTTCAGTGAACCTTGTATTCAGCAAAAAATAGTCATCAATACCAGTACACCTTTGGCGCCTGGTACTCGGATCATGATTAATGGAACTCGGTTTATTGTTCCACCACAAGGTCTCGGAGCTGGCAGCCATGTTCTCCTTATATCCACTAACCCAAAATATGGACCTCCTTTAGTTCTTAACACTGGCCAAGGCATTCAGCCTACCCCAGTAGATAATCCTGCCCAGAAGATCACACTAGCATCAAATAATTCTTTAAGTGGGCAACCTGTAAAACAATCCCTAATAACCTCTACAAAAATTGTAAACTCTCTTGGGAATGCAAGTTCTCTGCCCCCAGTACATACAACATCACAAATCATAAACACAACTGCTAAAGGTTCTGTTCCACCTCCTGTGCCAACAGTGTCACTGACTTCAGTAATTAAGTCTCCTCCAGGTACTCTTTTAGCTAAGACATCTTTGGTTTCTGCCATTTGCTCTAGTAATCCTCCACTGCCAAGTAGCACTTCAGTATTCCATTTGGACACCTCAGTCAAAAAATTGTTGGTTAGCCCTGAAGGAGCCATTTTGAATACCATAAGTACTCCAGCATCTAAAGTTTCTTCACTCTCTTCATCTCTGTCTCAGATTGTATCTGCCAGTCGAAACCCTGCCTCTGTCTTCCCAGCTTTTCAGTCATCTGGCTTAGAGAAGCCTGACACAGCTGCATCTTGAATTTAGACTAAACGAGCCAGTTTTTAAGTAATGGGGCATTGTTTTGACTCCCATATAAATTTTAACTGTTGATTATACTGTTGAAAAAATACTATACATATTTGTGTGTGTGTGTGTGTGTGTATGTGTGTGTGTGTGTGTGTGTTTTAATGTATCTTTTCATTAGCTTGCAACAAGGCTTTGTTTTCTTGGGGAGGGAAAAATCTGTTCCATTTCACCTGTTACATGTTTTCAGAAGTTACTTGTTTAAAGTAGACAGGTTTTTTCCTGTCTGTATAACAAATTGAACAAAGTCAAATTTGACTAGTTTGGAGTAAGCTAGCCTTTTGCACACTTGCATTAACATGTTTCTTCTTGAATTTGGACTTTGCAGTGTGTATCTACAATATGGTATTCTGTGTCATTAGTGAAATCTTATTTTTGTTCCTGTAAAATATATATATATATATTTATGCATTGTGAAAATGCAGTCCATGGTGTAAAATTGTACATATTCCCAAATCCCTAATAACCTGTACTAAACTATATGTACAAAGAACTATGCTGTCTTATTTATGTTTTGTTTACATAATGTATAGTTTTTTAAGTATTTTAGTAATTTTGGACCAGTGAACTGTTAGCAACAATGCAGAAGAATCTGCATGTAATAAACTGAGTTGCTGTATTTGTTTGTTTGAATACCATTTTTAAAGTGTGCCCTTGTTCGCTTGAAAGGATGTATGATATAAAATGAAGATAGTCCTTTACAAGAAGGAATTAAGGCTGGGAAATTTGAATTAATAATAGCTAACATTTGTACAAGACTTTACAGTTTACAAACTATACTTCACATCTCATTTGATTTTCACAGTACTCTTGAGAGGTTAAGTGATACGTCCAAGGTCACCCATCCAGTGGGTGGTAGAGCCAATATTTGAACATAATGATTTAAATTCTTTTTTCCATGGATTTACATTACTTCCATTACAAAATTTTATTCTAGATTTCATTATTTTCATCTTTTTTCTCTAAGTCCACCACCACAGTCTACATTAACCAAAATAAGTAATTTTTCAGGCCAACATATAAGCTGTTTATACATCCCAGATACAGTTTTTAAAACTCTTGTTTTTGAATAATTTTAGATTCAGAGGAAGTTGCAATGAGAGAGGTCCCTTGTACCCTTTACCTAGTTTCCCCTGACATGTTTATTTTTATACTGAGGTGTTGGTTCATAGTGACTGATTTTCCAATATGATACTTAAAAAACATCAATTTTTTTAGTTTAGAATAATGAATGTGGACACCTTCAATTATAAGTACTCTTTTTTTTTTTTATCAATTACAGAGCAGTTACTTAAATTCCATTATAAAGCAATTTTTATGGGTCAGCTTATACTCAGGGTTTGACATTGTGATATTTCAGAATATGCCTCATTTTAAATAAAAGATAGATTTTATACTTATTGAATCTTTATATCCATTATCTTATTTGAGACACCATATACTCATTCGCATTCCATTTATAATAATATTGTTAAACCTCATCACATGGAGTTAGAGTCCAGGGTTGAAAATGGTAGGGAAGAATAAATAGGCCTAAAGACTACTTAGAAAATACATTGAAATTTATTAGTTATCAAAGTGGAGAGGACAGTTAAGATATTCATGGAAAGTTGCTACAGGCTCTCAAAAACCTATATTTATGCTGTAAGATAGTACCTTTACCAATCATGTCTGTTTTCTACACTTTGTCAGTTTAGAAAGACCATGGATTTCAGGGGAAGGTGGGTGATGTTGAACTGCATTACGTTGTATGTAGCTGTTGCTCAGTAAGTGAATGTTTTTATGTACTTCTAAAACAAAACAACTCAAAACTGTTTCTTTTTTGTCTGAAAAGAATTCTCTAAGCCACCTCCAGAAACGAACTGAATTACCTGTCCAGTTTTAATCTCAGTGATGGACCTAAATTATTAACCACTAATTCTTTTCTAACTCCTAAATCCAAAATTCTATTACAACCTTCAAAGCTCTGTGTGATCTGCTGAACCTTTTAGAGTGAAGCTTTCCCCTCCTCCCACTCAGGACTTAAATAGGATTTAACAATATTGTATATTTTAAAGGTGCTAAGAGAGTAGATCTTAAATCTCATCACAAGAAAAAATTGTTACTGTGGCAATGAATGTTAACTTTTTGTGGTGGTCATTTTACAGTACATTGAATTCACATATACCTAAAACTAATATAATGGTATATGCCAATTATATCTCAATTATTTTTTTAAAAAAAACGCAAATAGGGAACAGCGATTGAGTTTATAAGTAGATTATGGGTTAAGAGGACCAATGCTTAGAAAAATAGGGTTGGTTGGGTGATAGAGGACTGGTAAATGTTCTGAAAGTAATTGGGGAGCTACTGAAGCTTATGAGCAAAGATAATGCATGTAAAGTGAAGATAATTAAATTACCTTGCAGGATTGCTGTGAGGATTAGATGAGATAACTTATGTGAAACAATCGACCCAATGCTGCCTGCCACATAATAGTAGCTGTTATCATTCACCTGACTAGAGTCAGGGGGGCAAATTTAGGAAGTTTTTAAGTGGGGTAGCAGATAGTGTGAATACCTGTTAACCTGGCAATAATAATGATAGCAGTAAAGGTGAGAAAATGAAACTGTATCAAGCATAACCTTATTTTATTGTGCTTCACAGAGTTTTGGTTTGTTTGGGTTTTTTTTTTTTTCTAATATAAATTGAAGGCAAGACCTTGCACCAGCAAAAAGGTAGCTCCTCTTTATTGCAGTGGTCTAGAACCAAACCTGCAGTATCTCTGAGGTGTGCGTATATTCAGATTGAGAGGAATAGAGGAAAGGATTGTTTCAAAGGAAAGCTTTTGTTTTTGAATGTGTAAAATTTACAAACATTTAAACAGCAAAGAATGTCATGAACAAAGTGTTAACATACCCCTAAATCTAAGAATTCATTGCTAAACTAATAAAAATGCTAATAGGTTTAGCTGAGGGAGGGTGTGGTGGTGGTTCAGTTTGGGTTTTGGTGGAACTCTTGTTTTTTGTTTTTTAACTAAAATTTGTCAGTACTAAGTTGCTTTTATAGATTTCTTCTAATAGTTTATAGCCTATATCAATGGTCTTTATTGATTTATATGTCTGTTCCTGATCATATAAAAATTCAATTATGGCTAAAGTAATAGTGGACCATTTAGTTCAATCTAAATACAATACTTCCATGGATCTAATTATAGAACATCTAATCATCTAAAGTTTTATTAAAACCATCTAAATCCTCAAAACACTATTTAGGAATTATGATTCTATCAAACTTCAATTTGAGCAAATGTAGCACCAAATAAGTAAAAACAGTTAAACTGAAAGAAGATCTATATAAATATTATTTTTAAATAAGAAAACATCTTTCTGTGGATATTTAGGAATTGGCTGCTGTAAACCTAAATCAAATCTGCAGGTGACTCAAATGCCTGAGTCCTCACAGCTTAACCCCTCCTCTTCTGGGGACCTCATGATTTAGTGAGTGACCTGATACTCCCTGGCCTCCGCACAGGGCAGCATGTGGAACAGTGGGGGCCACTTGGGAAAAGCTGGAATTTAAACTTCTTCAGCCAGTTTTTGTCTGTTGTGATTATTTTCTTGGCTCTGAGCTTTCAGCCAGGCTGATATCCAACTTTCTTGAGCTTTTTTCTCATGGTAAACAATCCAGCTTACCAAAAAAGAAGAGCTTCTATCCAGCTTTTTCTCAAGGCCGTCTTGTAGGAGTCATACTTCTGATGCATGTGGCTAATATTGTCATACACTTTGGAAATTTTCTTCTAGGTTTCTAAGCAGTGAATTCTCTCTTCAATTGAGTTTTCTGCAAATTTGCATTACAAGTTCTTGATGAAGTCCAATACAGCAAGCAGTATTTGAAGTTTTGGTTGGTTTTTGAATTTCACTTTCAAACTATTTTCAGGTTGCAAAGATGTTTGTTGAGTTTGGAGAGTATTCATTTGAACTGTGATTTGTTCATATAGATCTCTTCACTTAACTTTTTAAATGGTCTTTGATTTTCTCCTTCAAGCCTTTTTAAAGAAACACTTAACAGGATCAGTATATTCAAATCGACTTCTCATTGACAGAGTTCTCATTTTTTTAAATTTTCTCTTTGTCTGATTTCAGGTAACTATCATCTATGTAATGTTTTTTTTAAAAAAGCAAGCAGCCCTGGCTGGTGTGGCTCAGTGGATTGAGTGCTAGCCTGTGAATCAAAGGGTTGCTGGTTCGATTCCCAGCTAGGGCACATGCCTGGGTTGCAGGCCAGGTCCCCAGTAGGGGGCGTGTGAGAGGCAACCACACAATGATGTCTCTCTCCCTCTCTTTCTCCCTCCCCCCTCTCTAGAAATAAATAAAAATCTTTTAAAAAAGAAAGCAAGCAGGCAGACTAGTCATCAGTACTGTTTCAGAGATGTTAATGGTTCACTTTATCATTTAAAGCCTCTTTGTGTTCAAGTTGTCAAGCACCTTTTTTTCTGTTTATTTCCTACACTTTTTCTTTCATCTTACAGCTTCTTGGGACAGCAGTTTTAGGCTTTCTTCAAAATGAGTGCTTTTATCCAAACCATCCATGAATTTCCCTCTGTATTCTATATTCTTCTGACACTTTAATAATGTTCTGTTATCAGTCACTTGAGATTGAGGGATTTTAATGCATTTTGTAATGACTGTGTCTATCCTTAAGCCATCAAATGAAGATTCAGGGAGCTCACTGGTTTCTGTCCTCAGAAAAATTCTGTGGTAATCTCAAATGATGAATGGATCTGTCCAGATTTATAAGTGCTACCAAACTCCGTGTTTATAACTTCAGAAAACTGGTCTTCATTGGGGATGACTTGGGGGCTTTTGATTTGTATGATCAGTCTAAACTCACTGACATTAACCCAGGTAGAAAATCTTTTGGCTAGTTCTTTTTCCCTCAAGTTTGACTGCTCTTCACTCTCTTTACAATCAGAGAGTCCATATCAGAACCCCCTAGGGAAACCCATAGAGACTTGGGCCTTGGATCAAGCATCAGACAACACCTGACAGCTGGTGGTTGGAAGGAGGAGGAAGACCAGGTTCTATAAAACAGCTCACTGCACAAATGGAAAGTAATATTTATCGAGTGCATTTGGACAAGTAGAAAACAATGATTGCAGCAGAGCACTCCAGGCCATGAGCTCTGACCACTCTAGTTCTGACGTGATCCTGCAGAAAGCCTAGGAGGTCAAGGCAATGCCATGCCATTATCACTTTGCCCTTGAGCATGTCGGGTGTTTCAGTGGGCACCCTGCAGGGGAGGACTCTAGTGCCCAGGGCCCTGGGGAAGCTCATTCTTCCAAGCTCAAGTTTCCTTAGGCAGGAGGGAAGCCTGATCCTGCTTGCAAAGGTCACAGGCATCTGCCCTGGAGGCACCCTGGTGGCCCCTATTTGTTCAGTCCACCCGGACAGGGCCAGAGCACTGAACGGCCTCAAAAAAGGTATTAACAGCCCTGGAGTTCAGTATCAGATTTGTCAATGTCTTAACAATTTATGGACATTCTGTGGGGCCAGTTTGTCCTCATTCTATCCAAGCATTCCTAGGTGAGAGAGACTCCTTCAGTGGTGTCTCAGTGACCCAGGCTCCTTCCACCACTTGATCCTTCAGTCTTCAGCTCCTGGTTTCCAAGGTTGTCCCAAAATTATTCTCCAATCCAGAGAGTCATTTCCAAAAGTGTGGTTGCCTCTGTGTAGAGAACAGGTCCTTCTTTTGGCTGAATCTGGCACCTTATATTCCTCAAAGCAAAAACTCACTCTTCTAGTCTCCTCCTGGCAGATTCAGCTCAACCCACGTTGCCGGTCACCTGGGACAGACACTGCCTTGAAGGACTCTGTGCAGAGATTTCGACGGGGAAAGAGAATGTTCTGTGGATGATGGATGGTCTGGGGATCTTGGAGGGACCCGGGATTCAAGCCACAGGTTATTCTACAAATGTGAATAATTAAGGCTCAAACTAAGCCTTTCAATGAGGAAAGGAGCTGGTCAAATGCCTGATGGAGTTTACTTGGTTTAGAATTCATTTATTTGTTTGAAAAGGGAAGGGATGGATGGGGCTTATATTAAGTGTTAAGATGACAAAATCAGGAAGGGCAGAGGGGTAGTTTAGCATTGTGGTGACTTTTTTTTCAATGTGTGTAAATAAGTTTCTTTATTCAGTGTTTTCAGTGCAATCTTGCTTTTGTAGAAAACGATGCAGTTAGGCTACCCTCCTGTTTCCAATGACACAAGATTATTTTAGGTGGTTTACTGATTCAGCATGAGATAACACTTGAGTCACATAGCGAGAAAGTCATTTCTTTCTCTTGCCCACCTTTTAATTATCTTAAAAGCTTTTCTCTGATTCTTGCTAATCTCTCTCTTTAATAAAGAGAGCAGGTCTCAGGTTGACAGCCTTCTGCAACCATCAGTATCTCCCTAGGTTTTAATAAAAATAATATCATTAGGTTTATAGTTATCCTCTACTTTTAGAAAACGATACTGATTTTCCATTTATGGTGGTGATACACATTTAAGCCAAATTTTTTAAGTGAGCTGACTGAAAGAAAAATCTTAGATAAATAATAGTATACATGATATGTAAATGTCAACAACAAAAATTTGTAATGTTGCCAGCAAATAATAACTCTTCCAGAATCTCTGATTCTTTATGATTTCTTCTATATGCTCTTTTGAGAGGCATTTGGGAACCCAAAGGAACTAAATTGCCATTGGCACATTTAAGGCAAGACATCAGCCAAACTTAACTACAATAGCTTTTACTTGTTTTAATTCTGAGACCACCCCTGAAATGAAATGTAATTAGAGCTGTGCCATGTGTTTTTTAGTAACATGGAACATAAAGAGACAGTGCTGACACTTCTGTGATCAGATCAATCTGTATGATTTGCTAGGTCAGCCAGCTCTTGGTCTTAAACCTTTAAAGATACCCTTTGTGAGGACTCCATAGCATAAACTTACCTGTAACAATTCTGGTAGAGTTCATTTTGGTCAAGAGGTTGCTTCTTCAAAAAACAGAAGAGTGGTTTGTTAGTTATTAGCCAAATTTCAACTAAAGAGAAATTGAATGGTCCCAGAACACACACTTAAATTCTGTCTCTCCAGAAATAAGAGAATAGGTGTATTAGCATTACTACTGGTGCAGACAGTATCATGCATTATAACATTTATTGACAAAGTTTTTCTATTTTAATATTTTTCATCATTTCAATTAGCATTGCTAGTTGCCCTACTAAGAATTTAACACTAAGCTTATTATTAGAGATGGTATACAACGTTTCTATAGCATTCTGAAGCAAAACATTAAATGTCCATGTCCAATTTAATCCAAAGTGTGAAGGAAATCATTTCAGCAGCTCTCAGGGTCTGCGCTGGCTCTCACGGAGAATAAGGTGGTGGTGACTGCTGTATGGCGAGTTTCTCATAGGCAGGTGGAGCATTGGGAACCTGCAGGGATGAAAAAGGGGGAGTATGGGCTTGGCAGCAGTGCATATGTTTTTAGGGATCCAGTAAGGCAAAATAGGTACCGTGATATTTATACTTTTGCTCTGGACTGAAACTTTTAAATGCCCACATCTGATTTCCACCCAACAAGGTAATATTTGTTTAATTTCACAAGTGTGTTTGTTGAAACATTATTGGGGGCAGGAGTACAGAAAAAAATAAGGCTAAGGGGCTTCCCCAAATCTCAAAAACTTATATATACCTGGAATATCCTTGTCAGTAGAAGTCCCAAGCCCTAACTAATGAATTGTTGGACCCTATTTACAGACATTAAATGCGCTGCATTTTTACCATACAGAGAAGTCCTGGTAGTTATGTCTAAAGGCCATTGCTGCTATCAACAAAGCATGAATATGTCAGGCCTTCATTCACAATAATTCTAAGAGTATTTTTATGTTGCAGGTTGGGAGACTAAGGCACAGGGAGGTTAAGTCACTTGCCCAAAGTCACACAACTAGTCGGTTGTGGAGCTAAGAACAATCAGTAATTTAGCCCAGAGTCAGTGCTTTCAACATTATCGTATATTGTGTTTATGCCTGCACTGTCCAATAGAAACAGAGTGCACCATATATGTGGTTGTAAGATTTCTAGTAGTCAGAATCAAAAATAAAAATAAAAAGCAGGTAACATTAATCTTAATAACACATTTCATTTAACCCCACATATTAAAATATTATCATCTCAACATGTAACCAATATAAAAATCATTAATGAATTCTTTATCTTCTTTTCCTCATACAAAGTCTTTGAGATCTGGTAGGTAGTACACATCTCAATTCAAACTATGTTTTAAGTGCTCAATAGCCACATGTGGCTAGTGGCTGTCCTATTTGACAGCACAGCTCTATACAATTAATAGGTCTTTTGTTTTCTCCCTTTGATATATCTTTGTTCAGGACATAGATAAATATACTAAAAACATAAGAAAATGGATATTGTATCCAGAACCAAGTTCTTCCTTTGGATCCTACCTGTAAAGCTCTCGTTATTGACCCTGGAAAATCTGGATATGAGAACACACAATCTCTGTGCTTCCCTTGTTTTTTACCTTTATTATTTTTTATTATGGTAAAATAGACATAACATAAAATTTGCCATTTTAACCATTTTTAGGTGTACGGTTCAGTAGCATTAAATACATTCACATTGTCCTCACAGGATATCAACCTACCGTAGGTTCATCATTGTTCCCCTGAAAAGGCAGTTTGCTGTTCTGAGGAGCAAGTCCCTCGCAAGGACACCTTCCTGTTAAGGTGCTTTGAGTACCAACGTAAAAGCTTTTGTCCTGAAATACGAATTAGTGAAAGTCAGTGGGTAAGAAATAATTGATTCAATTAAAGAAATGAGAAGGTGACGTTTTTAGAATGGGTTTTAAATCGGTTGTGTCATATACTCTGTGTCCCCTCTGAATTCTGTTTTTTGTATCTGTGATATGAAAAAAAAAATCACCTACCTCAGAGTTGTTGGAAGAATTAACTAAAGGTAAAACGCCTAGTGCAGTGCCTGACACCCATTAGTCAATATTTTTAAAGAGAAGGAGGAAAAGAGTGAAATGAAAAAATGAACCTCAGAATGATTGCAAGTGGAGTAGATAAGAGCTAGTGAGTCAGGAGCTGATAGCACAGTGGGGACAGGCACATGACAATGTCGCACCAGGGATTCAATACTCTGTCTTTCCCATAAGGATAGCAAAATATCTCAAACACTATTAATGCATATACTGTGATAGAAATTCTATAGTAGCAGCCCTGAGTCAAGTTGCAACAATAATGACAAGTCAGTCTAAGGCTAAGTTATGTACCCTGAGTTATTGGGGGGAGGGTAGGTAAAAGCTTAGTGCTTTGCATAGGATTAGAGGGTGATGCTCCTCATTCTTAGAACGGAATAACAACAGTTTGTACAAGACAGACATAAACCAAAGTGGAGACTGCAGGAGCGGTTCACCCTGGTGAGGCGGAGTAGTTCATCACTGACTGACATTGTTTAAAATTGCTGGCATTTCATAATAAAAAAAAAGACTTTTAGTTGCTATTATTATTGTTAAATTCTCCACTACAGTGGTTCTCAAACTTGAGCATGCATTAGCATCATCTGGGGGGGCCTGTTAAACACATTGCTGGGCCCATACCCAGAACTTATGACAGTGCTTCCAGGGTGAGGCCTATAGATTTGCATTCCTGACAAATTCCCAGGTGGTATTGCTGGTCCAGAACCACACCGAGATCCACTGCTGTACAGACAACACACCTTCTTTTCTGTACCTGGGGCAACTCAGCTATACTCAAATACTTAGGGGGACCAGGCAGGTAATGCAAAGGGATCAAGGGGGTCAGGTGAGAGCCAGCCAGAGGGAAGAATGGAATGTATATCCCATCTAAAGGGGCTGCATAACTGCCAGTTTTTCCCAGAACTGATTTTTTTTTTAAAAGAAACTAGAAATCAAGATTTTACACTTGATCTTAGTCAAAAGGCCAAGAAGCAATTAGAAATCAAGATTTTTATTTTGTATTGTTTTAAATGTTAGCATCTAACTCAATTTTTAAAAATACAGGCCCAAACATAACTGTAAACCAAATCCAGCTGACGTGCAGGTGATCAGCGGCTCTCCAGCCTTGCCTGTGGCCCGTGGCTGATCATTGGGGCCTATCTATTAGGTTGCATGAGAAGGGCATCAAGGCAGGTTTCCAAGGGAGGAGACGTATTTGGAACATCAGTTAGATGAGACCAGACATGGATTGGGCTGATACCTACACAGTCTGCAGACTGTAAAGAAGTAGTTTTCCTGAACTCTGGTCCACCTCCTAGAAGGATATATGCAAAAGGATCCTAATCTTGACATGAGGACATTGGGAGGTTCTGCTCCCCTCCCCAACTCCCAGAGATACACCTCATAAAAGGTATTTAATGAGTTGTCTCCCTTTAGTCATCAATCACTTTTATTCCTTTTTCTTTGTTATTTAACTCTCTCCCCTGCCATAGTGTACACGTTAAAATGCAGGTTCCTGGTTCTCACCACCAGAGCTGGTCCTAGAATCTGCATACCTAGGAGACCAGGTATGCAGGAACCCCTGGCCTGCACCGAGAAACAGAACAAATCGGGACATGAGCGTAAGCTGAACTGTCAGCAGGGGCCTCAAAATGTTCTCCAAGAGTTAAAAGTATTGTGTTCTAACTTCCAAGTGAGAGTAAAATTCGTAAATACAAAAACCAACTGCAAGTGCCTTACAAATCATTTTCCTGAGAAAACATTGCTGCAAAAAGCAGTCTATCTTTTCAAAAGATGTTTTCCAGGTATAAGGGGAATTGTTAGCCAAGGGAGAAATTTTAGGAGATCTTAATTCCAACCAACCCTGCTACCATTCAGTGTTCGGGGAAAAATGAAAAAGGAGGTATTTTAAAGCTCAATGGGGGTTGTTAAAGGCGACATAACTGAGATACCCTGAGCTTGTATCTATTGTCATTTATGTACTTCTGTTTTAAAATGAAAATAGAATCACCGAAGAGAGGGAGATAATTATGTAATTAAATGCAGTACTTAATGCACTATTTTACATAGTTTTACCTACATTTCTTAGACTGCTAATTCCAAACCTGGCATTTCAGGAGATATGAAAGTTTCACAACAAGATTTTAATATTAATTAAAAAAAATAAATGACAGCATTTTTAGACAGTAAGAAATCAGGGAGTATATACACATAAAAATTCCAGAAACTGAAAATCACTGATCTAGACCTAGAGTACTGGAGGCACAGTGAGTTGAACTTGAACCTTACTAAGCAAAATGTTCACAGAGTCTGAGCCCACAATGTTGACTCTATGACTCCTAAATGAGTTCAAGATGACAGTGTTGAAGCAGAAAAGGAAAGAAAAAATGTCCTTTTGCTCAGTATCATCTAGCTAACAATTGTGGACAGTTAGGAGAAGGGTACCAACATAATGAGTTTGTAGAACTTCTACTCCTGAAAAGCTAAACCATTGTGATTTTTTAAATGTAAAAACAGAATGAATAAAAACTATATATAAATTTAAAAAACAAAAAAATAACCAGAACTGCCAGAAAATCGAACTGTATGGAAGTCCAACAACCCAGGAGCTAAAGAAGAAACATTCATCCAGACGGGTAGGAGGGGCAGAGACAGGCAGCTGGGGCAGAGAGGCAATGTGGCAAGGTGGCAGCTGGTGGACCTGACAGTCTGACATTTGTGTGTGGATAAACCAAGAGGAACAGCAAGGGAGCAAGACCATGCAATCCAGGGTTCTAGTGCAGGAAAAGAAAGCCTCAAAACCTCTGGAGGTAAAAACTTGTGGGGGTTGTGGCAGTAGGAGAAACTCCGAGCCTCACAGGAGAGTCCATCTGAGAGACTCACAGGGTCCCAGAATGTAAACAAACCCACTCACCTGGGAATCAGCACTAGAAGGGCCTAATTTTCTTGTGGGTAGTGGGGAAGTGACTGAAAGCTGGTGGAGAGGCGAGCAAGTAGCATCGTTCCTTCTCAGACCCCTTCCCCACATACAGCATCACAATGAAGAGACCTGGATCACCCGCCCTGGCAAATACCTAAGGCTTCTCCCTTTCCAACATAACAGGAGCACTGAGACAAAGAAATATGGCCCAAATGAAAGAACAAGTCAAAGCTCCAAAAATAGAACTAAGATAGCCAACCTATCAGATGCAAAGTTCAAAACACTGGTACTCTGGATGCTCACTGAATTGGTTGAGTATGGTCGCAAAATGGAGGAAAAAGTGAAGGCTATGCGAAGTGAAATAATGAAAAATATACAGGGAACCAACAGTAAAGAGAAGGAACCCGGGACTCAAACCAACTATTGGGAGCTTCTAGAAGGAAGAGGTAAACATTCACCCAGAACAGAATGAAGAGACAAGAATTCAGAAAAATGAGGAGAAGCTCAGGAACCTCTGAGACAACTTTAAACGATCCAACATCTGAATCATAGGAGTGCCAGAAGGAGAAGAGGAAGAGCAAGAAATTGAAAACTTATTTGAAAAAATAATGAAAGAAAACTTCTCCAATCTGGCCAAGGAAATAGACTTCCAGGAGATCCCAGAAGCTCGGACAGTCCCAAAGAAGTTAGACCCAAGGAAGCACCACCAAGGCACATCATAGTTATATTACCCAAGATTAACAATAAGGAGAGAATCTTAAAAGCAGCAAGAGAAAATGAGACAGTTACCTACAAAGGAGTTCCCATGAGACTATCAGCTGATTTCTCAAAAGAAACGTTGCAGGCAAGAAGGGGCTGGCAAGTTTTCAAAGTCATGAAAAACAAGGACCTACATCCAAGATTACTCTATCTAGTAAAGTTATCATTTAGGATGGAAGGGCAGACAAAGTGCTGCCCAGATAAAGTCAAGTTAAAGGAGCTCATCATCACTAAGCCCTTATTATATGAAATGATAAAGGAACTTATCTAAGAAAAAGAAGGTCAAAAACTATGAACAGTAAAACAGAGGCAAGAGGGAGGGGGAAGAATGGGGGAAAAGGTACAGGGAATAAACAGCATAAATAGTAGGTACAAAATAGGCAGGGGGAGGTTAAGAATAGCATAGGAAATGGGGAAGCCAAAGAACATATTTAAGACCCATGGACATGAACTAAGTCGGGGTGGGGGGGTGGGTGCTGGTGGGTGGGGGGGTGCAGGGTGGAGGGGAATAAAGGGGAGAAAAAATGGGACAACTGTTATAGCATAATCAATAAAATATATAAAAAGGAAATACATAAAAAATAAAAACTGATAGCATGTATCTAGGTACAGAACAGAGCAATTGAGGCTTAGAGGAATTAAAATCTAAGCTCACCAAGCAGATCAATGGCAGACAATAATAACAAAATTGTATGATGCCTTACAATTGGGTGACTGCTATGTGCCAGGCACTGTGCTGGACACTGGAGGTACAGAGAGGAGTAAGAAATTTTCTCTATTCCTGTTCATAAATGGAAGAAAGAGAAGAGTTGGAAGAGGCAAAAATTAAATAGCCAATTACAAGGCAATGTCATAACCCTATGCTAGAGGTACAAAAGGAGTTCTGCGTCAGAGAGCAAAGGCTCCCTCACCACTGCTCCCCCAAACATGTTGGGGATGGCCACAGAGAAGTGTCATATGAGCAGGAGTGCCATCCTTAACCTCCTAACCCAGGGCTTTCCTGCAGTACTTGATTTGGAATCTTACTCAGACTCAGCAACTACTTCTCCCCACGAAATGTCAGCACCCTGGAGGGCTGCTGCTCAATGGGTATGTCAGCCCCCAAACTCATCCTGGCTTGATGATTTGTATTTGAAACAGTGGCAAGATGGGTATTAGGAAAGGGACACACGAGAATGCCCAAGCCTCCTGGTAAGGAGGAGAAGGATTTGAAGCTACAGCTGTCACCCTCCCCTTCTCCTCCTCGGTCTGCCAAGTTATGGCCTCCCCTGCACCCTGATCCTGCCCTCAGTCACACAGCCTTCTCCTCGGAATGAAGTGCTTCTGAATGAGGAAGGGGACTTCCCAACATCTTTTGTACGGATAAATTCTTTCACTTACGTATCAACCTCGGAAGCTTTCAGATACTTAGTAACAAGAAAGAGGGGAGAGGAGAGAGAAAGAGGGAGAAGGGAGAGGGAGAGAGGGAAATGCAACTCTCCTTTTATTCCATTGCTCACTATGGAGAATGCCTTCAGATGCTTAGATGCTACAGTGTAACCTGGCTTTAAAGTGAGGATTCTGAAACCTGTAGATTTTAGAGTTTAGAGACTCAAATGAGACTCCCATTTGTGAAAGACCCTGCTGCCCCTAGACTGGACTCTGTAAGCTTCCTGATTATATGGTAAAGAAAATAATCCTATTAAAACCCCTTGGCCATCAAAGGAAGATGGAGCCTGTTAAAAACCTGGCGGTTCTTTGTGTTGCTGAGGAGTGAATGGTTACCTCTTGTACTGATGCTACATGGGCCCTAAGTATACTGGGTTGCTTGGTATTGCAGAGTTAGAAGAATTCCTAGGCAACCTGAGAGGAAAGGGGTGAAGAGGGAAGGTGAGAGGAACGGCCACTAAGTGAAGTGACAGAAGCAGTGAGAATCCCCAGAAGGGTTGGTGGGACCTGGAGTGTCCCTTATGCTGCTGTTGACTGTAGAAGATGACCGTGAGCCCTGCCCCTGTGCCTCACAGACAATCAGTGCTCAGCTACACTCAAGTTTGCTCTGAGTGGAACCAAAGAGTAGCCAAGTTCCCAGTTGGGGCTGATGCCTGGGCAGAGGCCAAGGAAGAGTTGCAAGAAATACAATATAAAGAAAGATTCATCAGAACCAGGAGTCAGAGCTGGAGGCAGCCATGGGAATGTTACCCCACTGCCCAGAAACACAGAGAAAGAAGGGGAAGCGGGTCCTGGGTCTGGAAGGATCCCAGCAGTGGGAACTTTACCAACCTTCAGGCTCCTGTATCCACTTCGTCTTCTACAATACCAGCAGCCGAGGAGCAGCAAAATTCCCAGGATCACTGTTAGGATGCCAATCCCTGCGAACCTGGCCCAAGAGACAGACAAATTCACCTTGGTACAGAAGCCATGTTCCACATTGTAATCAAACAGTCTTCTCTCTTCACAGGGACTTTGCCAGCCCAGAACAGCATCACCCAGCCCCCAAGTAATTTCCCACCGCATGGCACACCGGTCACCCATCAGACCTCCAGAACTTGTATCCAGGGACAGCACCTCTGCTGGGACCCCTTCAGGTATGTGGCAGGAGGAGCTGTGCTAACTGGCATGGGCCCAAACACCCAAGTCCTGGTGCAAGAGGTGCAGTAGCAACTGACCCTGATGCAGACAATATGTTTATTGAGGCTGAATTATCTTTTCACTGGGGCTGATTAAAATCATTTTCCCCAACTATCAGTCCACGAAAAGAAAATGGAAACTAGCATTAACTTAACATCTGCTATAAGCCAGGTGCCATGCTTAACATTCTAGATACATTAGCTTATTTAATTCTCACAACAACCCTGTAAGGTAGGCACCACTTATCCTTATTTCAAAGGTGATAAAATAAATGCAGAGATTAAGTGTCTTGCTGATAGTCATACAAAGGGAGCATAAGTCAGAGCTAGGATTTGAACTGGACTCTCCCTTGATTGTGTTTGTGTCCTCACCTCTGAATTCCCTCCTGCCCACCTCACTCCTTGCCCATCTCCTCTCTCCATTCCTACCCTAATATACTCACATTCCTTGACACAGCATCATTCCTCTCAGTAGGATGACAACACATCCTGCCTTCTCTCATAGGTATCTTTGTGGTGGTAACCAGCACTGTGCTTATCTGTTTCTTCTAGAAATGGAAAAAGAGCTCCTAGAGGAATTTCCTTTGGGGGAGGGGTTGTTGTTTTTTTAAAATTTGTATCCTCCATGCCTAGAAAGGGTCAGGCATGTGGGTGTTTCAAGAAATATTTATTGAAGATGAGTGGATGGATGAATGGATAGACAGTTGTATGGATGGCCAAACAAACGAATAAAAAAAATGAAGAAATGAATTATGGCTTATTACAAATTCACATCCTCTCCCCCATAATACCAGTCTCTCTGAAAAATAAATGAACAATTTAATGTCTTCTTAAAATAACTATTTAGAAATGTGCAGATATGTGGCAAAATGTAACTTGAACCTCTTGTGAGTCATTAACACTCTAGTAAGAATAAAGGGATGAGAGATTTACCACAGGGCAAGTTTGGGTTGGGAATGGAAACAGATAATAAAGAGGAGAGAGCTTGGAAATGGGCCACCGAGGGTTTAGAGCCGGTACATTCTGACTGAAGGAACGGAAGTAGGACTTGCAGCATTTAGAGATCTCCGACACTGTAACTATCTCGTAGGGATGCCAGAGCCCAGCCCAGCTAGGACACATGTCCTATGTTTATGCTCAGGGAGGCAAGCCGCTGTCTAGCCTCCACTTACTCCAGGAATGTAGTGCAGGTCACCAAGGACCGGATCAGGTGGGTTAGTGTTTGCTTACTCTGGTCTTACCTGGGTGACCCGGAAGAGGCATCTCAGAAGGGAGCCCTAGGGTGGCTGAGATAAGAGGCCTGACCTCTCCAGCCGGTCTGGCTGCCACGTCAGAGAGGCCAGATGACATTTGGAGTCAGGCACTCTGTAGATATTTCATATATTTCCTAAGTACCTCTCAGCTGGCCAGACAAGGATTACTGAAAGAACTAGCTGCACCTGGAGCAAAGTGGCAGCACCCCTGAGAATGGCCTGCTCGTCAGCAGCAGAATGCAAAGCAGGAGTCCAAGCCAGCCTTTCGGGCCCTGTTTCCAGTGGCCCATGGGAAGCCTTACTTACCTTATTTCCAGGCCGTGGGGCTCTGCTTTCCCTGCATAACATTGTCAACTAGCTGACATCTGCCTGATTTTCCACTTCACAGCATGAATAACATCAACAAAATGGAGAGTGCAATCTTTTATCTGTGACTTGCTAAAGAACAGCTCTGCAGAGCTGGGTGATTTATAAGAGATTGAGCAGCTGCAGGCAAAACAAGGTCTAACCGAGGCTTCTCCTGGAGAGACTTTGGCCCAATACCACCTACCGAACCCCCCTCATCTCAAGACCCCTGAGGACCAAGGGTCCATCTCCCAATGGGATAGAGAGAAGCATGGGATGACAGTGCTGGGTAAAACCCTAACCTAATTATGCAGGCCACTCCACCCACCTTATAGATCATGAAGCTGACACCTATCGTGATTCTTCAGCATCACCACTACCTTAGGGGCTACTCTACCATTCATTGAGCCCCAATTTGTACCAAGCCCCACACATATAGGCTTTTATTCCATCCTTATGACAATCCTCTGAGGTAGGTATGAAGTTCATTTCACAGCTGACATCCCAAGACTTTAGGCTGGTAAAGTGTCTAAGGTTGCACAACAGATTAAGTGGCAGAACCAGCTTTCACAGAGACTGGCTCAGTGCTTTTCCTGCCTTGTTGCTCTTTCCTGAAATGAAATGGTCACATGGAGCGTTTGGTGGGCTCTCGTGACTAAAGGCAGCTGATTCAATTCCCAGCATGCCTGTGCTCTGATTAACCCACCAGGTCTGCAGTTATCCCCTTGGCCATCATGACACAGACAGAGCTCTGTTCCAGCTCTGTACACACAGTCACATTGCACTCCCATGCCCAGGGGCTCCGACTGAGAAGAGAAAACACCAGCATATGCCAGACACACCAGAAGAACCCATTACTCAGCTGGCCTGGGGCCTCAGAGTGTTACCCAAGTACCTCCTACAGTGGAGTCACCT
Source organism: Pteronotus mesoamericanus (assembly GCF_021234165.1). Lineage (NCBI taxonomy): Eukaryota > Metazoa > Chordata > Mammalia > Chiroptera > Mormoopidae > Pteronotus > Pteronotus mesoamericanus. The sequence continues at coordinate 21,922,762 of NW_026555245.1, read as the reverse complement.
GAGATGTGTGTTAAAGTGCAGATGCTGGGCCCCCACCCCCAGTCTCATCGGATGAGCTTCTTGGGTGGCAGCACCTAGGGAAATGCATTTCTTCAAGCTCCATGGGTGAATTACTCTCTCTCAACTGAGAGAACCTGTCTCTACTGTGGTTTCACAGCAATAGAATCTGTTGAGTCATCATGCAGAAGCTGAAACAATTATCTTACTTAAGACCAGGTGCAGTGTACCTCTCAAAGAGTGTACTTTTGCTCTTGGGACATTTTTTTCAGAACATCTGCCTACTTCCACCCTCAACTGATCACACAGGAACATTGGAAAATCCCACAGGCTCTTTGAGAAAATGCTGCCAGCCTGAATGCTCCCTCAGTGCTGTGGCTGGGCTCTAAAACTTGCTTGTCCCTCCCTGCTATTTCACGTTAGTAAAGAGTTGTCAACAGTCCTTCCCCAAGGGAGAGGAGAGTAGCTTTGCAGGAAGTTGTCAACAGACCACTTAAGAGACAGTCCGAATAAAAACCCAGTTCCTTGTTTGTCCTGTTGGAGTCCCCACTGAGAGGGTGGAGCTCCCCCTCCCCGCCCCCAGCCCCGGCCCACCACACCCTTACATGCAGAACTGTGTCCCTACAGCCTGTGTTCCCATTGCAGCACTTAACTCTTGCTGAAATTATTTTCATGCCTAAATCTCCTGCTACATCCTAAGATTTTTTTTCAAAGGAAAGACGAGCGTCTCAGGAGGGTTATACAGTTTAGCCTTAGAAATGCTTAATCATATAAATACTTATTTTTAATTGATTCATAATAACAAACACCTTTCCATGGGATAAAGTTATGATGCAAAGGCTCTGACTACCATCTTCGCCTTGGGGTCAGTCACAAGCGGAATCACACCTGCCCTTCATCTTCGCTTGCTCTTTGTCAACTCACCTTTGTTGTGTCTGCAGACCACCTTCAGGAGCCTGAGAGGAGTAGACAGGACATGGCTTGAAGAAAGAGGCAACTTGCTCTCAGACATATGGCTTTCAGCCTGGGAACCTACAGCAAAGGCCTAATAGCCAAGACTGCAGACAAAAATGGCCAGATCCAACTTACGACCATTCCTATCACCTTGCTTCTTCAGCCTCAGAGAAGCGTGTGTGAGCCCCAGCGGGACCACAGTCTCCTCACCTCATTGCCAGTTTTAACTCCCTGTAGAAACAAACACTGGGGAGGTCTATGGAGAGCCAATGTGTGGGTGGAATTCAGAGGCTGGGGTAGCAAAAGTTTTGAACTTACCCTTGAGCTGTGATATAGGAGTGGCCGCGCCCTCTCTTTGGGTACCCATAGACGTAGTGAGCCTCTTCACTTGGCATCTTGTGGGATCACAGGCCACCTAAGAGCAGAGACACATGGGCTTCATTTAATGACCCAGAGCATCCTCACTCGTCATCTCATGAAGACCCACAAAGACAGTGCCACCGGGTGACCATGCATGATGGCTGGGGCCTCCGTTCTCTCTTTGTGAGAGATTGTATACCTGCTTCTTTCATTGATACTGAATGGAAATTGCTCAGTTTTCTAACCCTTTTCCACCAATTGAGAATTAAGTTCAAAGAAGAAACTAAAAACAAAAGCAAATGCTTTGAACTTGAGTTATTTGGCGGAAAATGTTCTTCTTTTGCCCTCAGTTGGAGTCTATCACATAAACTGTAAAGAAACAAGCAAACAAAAAGCAATTTTATTAGTGCTTTCCTTGGCCCAGGGCTGTGGTTAATAAAAGGAGTTATTTCTTTCCAAAGGTATTATTTGATATCAATTCTTGGACAAACAGAAGGCTATGATAACAAAGTGTATGTGGCCAAGCACAGCGTCCTCCCAGCCCACTTTCCAGTGAAGGAAACCACCCCATACAGGTCTAGTCCACTTCCACCCCACCAAAATAAGCTAAGAAATCCACAACTTGACTTTTATAGCAATTTGTTGATCCTCCCACTGAAATCAATTTTTTCTTCTCCCTTGTTCATGTCTCATGTCTGGGATTAAAAAATATATATATAATGTTTGGGTGTGCATTTTATATATATATAATTATAATACAAAAATTTAAACTATAATCCAAATAGACAGACAAAAAGCTCATGAACTACAGTGGTCATGATTAAAGTGTGCCCATTAAAGAGAACAGTGATTTATCTTCTCTCCTTGCTATTAGCTATTTTTCTTCCCTCTTATTCTCATGAATTTCAAAGGTCTGATCCCCATAGAATTATACTAATGAGTCCTGTTTAAAACAGCAGGAGAGAAGTGGGAGAACAGAGTAGGGAATTCACTACAGGAATCCTTTCTGTTGGGGCATTTCATATGTAATTTGCCCTTCCCAGTGGTAAAAAAAGACATTACAGTTGAATGCACTGATCAACTCAGGTGAATAATGCAAGGTGAACCCTATGTTCAAAATCACACACACAAAACTGTGTTAGATTGTTTTTTCTAAAGCTGTGACTCCAGTTCAGAGCCTTGGCAAATGGTGTAGGGTCAGCAAATGCCTCCTCCTGCACCTGAACCAGGGGCAGCAGCCCTTCAAGTGACAGAATGATGCTGCTCACAAGTGGGCTTCTCCCGGTTCTCTGCTCCACTGCTTTGCAGTCTAGAGAGAGCATCTAGGAGACTTTGTGAACCTACAGAAGTTGGAGAATTACAAGCATTGAGGAGAAATTCTGCTAGTGGCCCAGCATCAGGGAGGCAATGGAGGAGGGTGGAGGAGTCCACCAGAGTCTCCCAAACCTTGCTCTGACACAATGGGACCGCAACTATGCCTGAGAAGGCAATGAATGCTCTTACCTTTCTGGATGGGATTGTCTTCCGCCCACGCCAGCAGCTGGCCTTGTGTGTGAAGATTGCTTCTACTCTCTTAATCTTTCTTTCTTTTCTTTTCTCCTGGTCTTGAGTCCCATGTTAGTCACAAGTTTGGATTTCTGATAGGGTCATGTGCAATTGCTTAACTGGCATGAATGAAACCAGCTTCATTCCTCCCCTCAAAAACTGCAGCTCACAATGGCCTCTGTTTTCCCCAAACCCAGGGTTTCATCCTAAGAAAGCATTTTATTATTTTATTTTATTTTATTTATTTTATATTTTATTTTGGGGGGAGTGTCCAAAACACCAAATACATAATGTCAACAAATACATAAAAATTTAAAGAGCTGGATTTCAACCTCAGAGTTTACAGCTCTTAATACAAGCGGGCTGGGTCTCAGGAATGATTCAGCATGTGCCCCGGCACCCACGGAGGGGCAGGCAGCAGGTGGAGAGGGCGCCGGGAGCCCCTCCAGGGAAAGCCATTTATTTTAAATGCTAGTCGCTCCTCTGTAGGGTTGCTGGTTAAAATATAGGATGCCCAGTTACATTTGAATTTCTGAAAAACAATATTGGTATAACTGTGGCCCTTTTTTTAGTATAAATATGTCCCACTTCCTGCACTGAAATTTTTTTATAATCCTCATCTGAGAATATGTTTATTGATTTGAGGGAGTGGGAGAGAGAGAGAGAGAGAAACATGGATGTGAGAGAGAAAGGTCAAGCGGCTGCCACCCCTACATGCCCTAACAAGAAACCAGACCTGGTATATGCCACCTAGGCAACCTAGGTATATGCCCTGCTGACCAGGGATCACACCCACACCATTTGGTGGATGGGACACTCCAACCAACTGAGCCACCCAGCAAGGGCATGGGATGTATTTTTACTGAAGAAATTATTTGTTGTTTATCTGACATTCGGATGTAATGGGGCACCTCACAGGCTTCCTCATCTCACCTAAAAGGGTTCAGCCTTTTGTCTTAGACCTAGAGACCTTCTAGGCCACCCCTTCTGATGAAGAAGAGGAAGTAGAAGTTCCCTAAAACTTCCTAAGCTAAGCTCCCTGATTTCTTTGTGATGCTCTCAGAGATGACTGTCCCCTGGGGAGAGTGGGTTTCCTGCATTTGCCAAAGTCAGACAAAATTTTCCCTTTGCAGGTAGAATCTAACTGAAACCAGGGCTGATTTGACCTGACACTATACTTTCTATCCTCATTGTCAAATGTGTACAGCCCAGAAGCGTTTCATTGGGACAGAACAGTTACCTTTGCTCACTGCTCTCTATAACCCTTGTGAACAAACAAAACAAAACACCCACCAGGGTTAAGGAATTTGAGCTTTCTCATGCTGAGGACTTAGATTAAATGGCCACTAAGTTCTCCTTCCCCATAACATCTGAGGGCCCCGCTCTTTCCAGATCCTATGGCTTTCTAGTTTGTATTGTCCTGTGTGAAGGTATTATTGAACTGCTGCATACTGGATAATCTTCACTGGAAATGGCAAGGGACAGACAAACCAGGGAGAGGGAGAGACAGGGAAAGCCTTTCTGGAAAGGCAGAAAAATGTAAATTGAAACCTAACAGAGGAGAAGGAGTCAGTCATGTGAAGATGGAGGAGGTGCATTTCAGAGAGAAGAACCAGTGCAAAGGCCCTGAGGCAGAATAATAGGACATGACTGAGGCTGATTCAGGAGATTTTGTTTAAAAATCAGGATGAATACAAACTCTTGGTATCCAAGGGTTTGGGGAAATTAATCTTGGATTATGCCCAGTTATTCTCAGAGGAGTGGATACTATTCTAGCCAAGAAGCCAAAGGTTTCTGTGAGCCTGAATTCTATAGCTGGGCCCCTGGATGATAGGTAGCAAGACCAGAGAGGAGGGAGGTACTGACCTGGATCTCAAGGAAAGGGGAAGCTCCCAGGTCTCGTTCAAGTCCCCTAATGATGGGTGCTACTAATTCGGGGGCCTTGAATGTGCCTGAGCATTGTTCTAGGATGGAGACTGCAAAGCAGCTGGCATCATCCCCCCACTTCCTGCCCTGAGGGGACTACAGGACCAGACCCCAGACAGTGGGGACACTGACTTGTCTGGGGACATGCTGTCCAGTTCCTCTGCTCTTTAGAGTTCAGCAAGAAAGTCCTTATCAGATCTTACAAGGGCATCTCTTTAGGACTTTGAGTGGTGTTAACGTAAGAAATACTCAAACCTGTAGAGTATTTTTGGTGAGTTTACTTGAGCCAAACTGACGACAGCTGCTGGGAAGCAATATCTCAACAGATTAAGAAATGCTGCGGAGAATGGCAGTTTAGCTCCTTATTTTATACACTAGAATCAAAAGAGGAGCCCTAAGACACATACTTTTTTTACACAAGTAGGCAAGGGATAGTTAACAGTCAACAATTAACATGATAACAATAACAATGAAGGCATTTGTGCTCAGCTTTTGCCCAAGGGTTTTGGGAAAAAGGGAAGTTACCTTGACATTCCAAAGGTCTGTTATCATAGACGCAAAAAGACAATAGGCTTAGTTAAGGTAAAGATTGACCTTTGTTAGGGGAAAAATGCTGGTGTAGGACAGGACTGCTGCCATGAACTGCTTATAGTTAATAAGTTTTAATTTTAGACCATCCTATATGGTTGCTTTAGGTCTCTGAGTTTATAAGGCCACCTCGCAGGCCTCCCTTGAGCTTGTCAGGTTACTATGTGGCCCCTTTTCTTCCACAGTGTTTTGCAGTTTCTGAGATGCCCAGTCCTGTTAGGGTAAGGTGCCCAAGATTGGCTGGGGTGGCTTCTTAAAATAAAGGTTCCCAAAGAACCCCAGCCTGAAAATCCTGCCCCATCATGTTTTCTGAAGTGCCCCTAGAAGTTCCCTTTGACTAGGCTCCGAGTCACTGGCTTTGGACAGGCCTACGTAGGCCTCAGGCTCTACCCCAGGGCCAGTCCAGGCCGGGCCCTACCTACCCCTTCCTTCCACATTTCCTAGTGACTTGTGATAGTTTAGCCCCCCTCCCCCCACCCCCAGTCTAACAGCAGGGGCTCTAGAGGCCAAAATACCTGCACTTCATCTCCTCAATCTGTGTGACTTTGGGCAAATCATAAACCTTTTGGGGCCTCATCATCTGCATCTAAAAAGTAGGTCTAATAAAAGTATCTACTGTATTTTGCTGTGTATAATGTGCACCCACATTTTTGGCTCAAATCAGGAAAAAGCCTTTCGTTTTAATGTTTTAATTCAATTTTTATTTATTTATATTTAGATACTTGTTTTTTGTATTATAAAGGAATTTCAGCATTTATTTTTGAACATATTATGAACATGTTACATAGTATGTAATTATGTAACAAATAATTACAAAACACAAGAACACATACAAGGTACTTCAGGTCCTACCCATGTGTAATGTGCATCCTGTTTTTTCCTCAAAAATTTGGGCAAAAGAGTATGCATTATACACTGCAAAATACGGTACTCCCTAGGTTAGTTGGGAGAGTTCAAAGAGATCATGCTTACCACGTACTTGACACATTACCTGATACAGAATAAGTTGAGCAACGTCGTGTGAATTGTTACTACGAGGCTGCCTGACCCATTACCCTTTGGTCCAGCTCAACCTGCTTGGAGTGAGTTCGGAGGTGGCGCAACCACTTCCCGCCCCAGCTCTAGGATTAGTGCTTGTACCAAGTTACAATTTGCGGGACACTCCCTGTTCTCTGCTGCCGCCTGATGGTCATAGCCTTGCACTACAAGCCCACCTGATGAAGCGAGGGGACTGATCAGAGGTAGGTGCCTCTTTGATCTTTTTGAAACCTTCCCATTCACAGTGCTCAGTGGTCAGAATCCACTTTATTCATCTTCCTCGGGACTCAGTACCTTCTTCAGTGCTAGTCGCGTTCTTAGATTGCCATAGCCCCTGGCTTCTCCCCAGCGAAGCCCAGGTCAGGCCCTACTTGCCCTCACTCTCCACACTTCCAGTGACTTTCTTTTCCATCCCTACTCCCCCATCCTCGCCCCCACCTCCCAAAGTTGATAGCAAGGACTCTCGAATCCAAACTATCACTTCACCTTTTAAATCTGTGTGATTTTGGGGTGTGAGTTTTTGCTCCTTCATACACATACCCCCACGGAAAATTCTAGAATGTTATAAAGGACATTGCTGTAAATGGGGTTGATGCTGCAGCCCTTCTATAGGTGAACCTGAACAAACAGAACTGGCTTTTGAGAAGGCAGAGAAGACAAGTGGGCATATCCGTGGTGTTTGAGGCAGGCCGCAGACAGTATTCCCTCCCTACACCCAGTAGGGTCCTGCATGCAGACAAAATGGCCTTTAATCCCAGCTCCTATTATACCTGCGCAATCTTGGGCAAGCTACTTAACCTCTCTGAGCTTCAGCATCCTCATCTACAAAATAGGAATAAGTAATAATTACAAATTGCTTGGAGAATTAAATGAGTAATAATATGTAAAATCATCCAGCACAGTGCCTGGCAAGTTGCTGAAGTTTGAGAAAAGCTGATACATCTGGAAATCTGCGAATGCGCAAACAGCCTTGAGAGGGAGGTATAGCCAGGTGATCCTATGAACTAACGGTCATCTGTGGCCTGAGAGCTGCCCTGTGCTGATCAGATTCCCTCCAGAGTAAAGGGAATGAGACAGAGAAAAAAATTTTTTTATAACTAATTTATTTTTTCAAATACATTTGGAGACAGAGAAATTTTAAAGGTGGAAGGGCAGTGGGGAGCTGGAGCCAGGACAGAACGAAGGTGTGTTTACAAGGGAACCTGACAGGAAAGCACTCGGAGCCTGGGGTCACGTGGGGGACAACAGGAGCCCCCTCTCTCAGACACAAGAGCAAGAGTGGCTTCTGCTGCTCTCAGGCTGGATTCCCGGGATGGAGTTGGGAGGATGCTGGCAGTTTCTGCTCTAGTAGGAAAGTGGTTCCAAGAGACTAGTATCACCCCCTCACATAGGCACAGAAGTTGGCTCAAGTGTGAGAACAATGGCCCAGGCCCCAAGGCTGTTCTGGTGGGCAGAGAAGAGCGCTAATAAATCAGCAATGGGATGTAATAATCCCATGGCCGCTTCTGACCAGTCTATCAAGAAGAGTGGGATTGCAGGACTGGATTAGAATGACTTTTAGGGTGGAAAATATTGAGGGGTCCACCTCAGTGTCCACTACAATGTCAGTGTCCACTATTAGAACCACCCCAGATTCCTGTCCAGGGTACAGCCCTGGGGGCGTTGCTTCTTCTTGGGGGAAGGAGGGACAGAAGAGGCTTCTCAGAGGACGAAGAGCTTCATTTGAGTTTGGAAAGGTAAGTGGGCTCACCAGGCATGAGGTGGGAGGGGGCATCCACACAGAGGAAGTAGATGTTCACTAGTCAGGACTTACGGTGGGAGTGGGAGGTGACACCCAGGTGGAAGGAGGACTCACAGGTGTGGAACAGCCTGGCAGGTTTGGGGAGTGGCAAGTGGCTTTATACAGGCTGGAACTCAAAGTCCCAGAAAGAAAGTGCAGACTTGAGGCCTGGGCCTGAATCTCAAAGCACCTGGAGCACCATGCTGAGGCTTTTGGACTTATTTTGTAGGTTGTATTCAGTCATGGAAAGTTTTTTAGCAAAACAAAACAAAGGAAAACAAAACAAAAACTGGAGCTGACCAGACCTGGGGCCAACCTACTTTCCAATGTCATGAAAGTACCTTCCTCCTAGGTAGCTGTGATGATTACATGGGTTATTGTGTGTGGAAATATTTTGTAAACTGTAAATCATATTGACAGACCTAGAAACAGTAGCTCATCTTTGAATGGCAGGATGATGGACGAGTGATGTAGAGGGATAAGTAGGAGAAAGCCTGGGCTTTGGATTCTGGTTCAAATGCTGGCTACAGCATGGGCTGGTTGTGTCCTAAGCAAGATGCTCAGCTCCAGTCTCTTTGTCTGCAGAATGGTAACACAATATCTGTGTCTCAGGGAGGCTGTTAGGTGAGAGTCCATGTGCCTAGAATGGATTAAACTCTTGGGTCAGGGTTCTTTGGTTGCTAGCAACAGAAACTAAACTCAGTCTGCTTAAAAATATAAGGAAATAAATGCTAGGTTCTGAATGTGTCCCACAGAACTAAAAAAAAAAAGTCTGAGCAAAGCAGGTGTTAAGAAGGAACAGAATTTAGCAGTTCTGTGGACACAGGTAGGAGGAATTAATGGGTGATCCTTCAGGTTGTTGCCATTAGAAAGAAATCAGCTATAGCCACATTCATCCTTGTCTGCGTACAATAATTAGATTCCTTGAAGAATTGTGTTTGGGTGGCTTGGGCCTCCTGCCAAATCCTTGCCCAGGCATGGCGTGGTCTGGGGCTGGCGTGGGGATGAGGGAGGCAGTAGGCGGTATTTAACACTCCCTCCAGGCTGATGAAACAGGGAAGGAGAACTTTTCAGAGGGAACATGGGTTGTTGTTATCAAAATAAGAAGGAAGGTATGCAAGAGAGACGAAGACAGAGCTGTCCTCTACAACATTCAGCAAATGGTGGCTGATGCCGTTTCATACGGCTCATAAGCCAGTATTTATCCCTGAGAAGCCTCCCTAGTCTTTGCTGTTTCCTGTTAATCACTGTGAGAATAAGTCCTGCAGGTGACCATGGAAGGCTGCCAGGTACTCCCTCGGGGCACTGACTGAAATGTAGGATGCTAAAAATAGAATCCACCTCACCTCAGGCGTCTCTGCTTAGGCCCTTCCCTGAAGAGATAATGTGGATACAGTGGTAAAATAGAAGCCAGGGGTTCAAGTCCTATCTTTGCAGTTTATTAGCCATGTGACCTTGGAGAAGTTACCTAACCTTTCTAAGCCTCAATTTGCTCAGCTGTAAAATGGGGATAATTTTTAAAGGCTTATTCTTATTTGTTTAATTTCTTCTAGGTTGCAAAGAGTGGCTTCAGATGAGGCAGAGAAATGTTTTATTAGGAAAAATAGGACATTTTCAAGACTGAGCTTGCAGCTGCTTCATGGAGGCCCAGGCCAAGTCCCACCTTCGTTAAGGACAGGGCTGTAGCTACAGTGACTTGTCAGCAAAGGGCACCCACTGCTCCTTCTGATACTTTGTGTTACTTCCTTGTCACTCTTATTCAGTTAAGGACCTGATTAAGCTGGTTTGTCACTATCCAGAATGAACCCCTCACTGGGCCATGTCTTTGCACCAGGCCACCTCCTGTCCTTAGCTCTCTTGGCTCAGGAAGCTTCCCTGGTCCTGTCAAGGGAGGCACGGCACTTCAACAGCTGAAGACCAGTTTGGCTCCCACTGTGTATTAGTTTCCTAGTGCTGCTCTACAACGTAGCACAAGCTGGGTGGCTTAAACCACAGAAATTTATTGTGTCACAGTTCTGGAGGCTACAAGCCTGAAATCAAGGTGTTGGCAGGGCACCTTCCTTCTGAACCCTGTGGGGAGAATTCTGCCTTGCTTCTTCTGGCTTCTGACGGTTGTCGGTAATCCTTGACATTCCGTGACTTGTAGGTGTATCACTCCAATCTCTGCCTCTGTTGTCCCGTGTCTGTCTTCTCTGTCTCTGTCTTCACATGGTGTTGACCTTTCTCTGCTTGTCTGTGCCTCCTCTAAGGACACCAGTTATATCAGATTAAAGACTCACCCTACTTCAATAGGACCTCATCTTAGCTAACTACATCTACAATGACTGCATTTCCAACTAAGGTCACATTCTAAGGTACTGGGGGTTAGGACTTAAATATATTTTGGCAGGGACACAATTCCACACATAACAGAGAGTTTCACAGACTGCCCAACATCTACCCAGCAGGGTTATGGTGAGTGTTAAATGAGATGATATACATATAATGTCTGCCATCGTGTCACATAAAATAAAATTTTTAAAAAAGATTTTATTTATTTTTTGAGAGAGGAAGGGAGGGAGAAAGAGAGGGAGAGAAACATCAATGTGTGGTTGCCTCTCATGCAGGCCTGCAACCCAGGCATGTGTCCTGACTGGGAATCAAACCAGTCACCTTTTGTTCACAGGCCAGCATTCAGTCCTCTGAGCCACAGCAGCCAGGGCCACATAAAATAAAATTGTTTTCCTGTAGTCCCATGATTGTCAAAGTGCACTCTCAATAAGAAGCTTCAATAGCTGCTGGGGACCCATTAGAAAAACACACTCTCAGGCCCCTTCCAAACCTACTGAATCAGAAACTCCAGAGGTGTGGCCTAGCAGCCTGCATTACCCAGGCCTCCAGGTGGCTCTGACACAAATGAAGGTTTGGGAGCCACTGGCTTTATTCAGTCATCGGGCGTGGGCAGGAGCGCAGGCTGACGAAGGAAAGTCATGGGAACCCTGCCTGGGGTGGCTCAGTGGGCTGGCATCGTCCCAAAAATCAAAAGGTGGCCGCTGGATTCCCCATCAGGGCACATGCCTGGGCTGTGAGCCAGGTCCCCTGCTGGGGGCTTTTCTCTCCTTCTCTTTCATCCTCCCTCTCTCTAAAAATAAATAAAATCTTTAAAGAAAAAAGAAAAGCCTTGGGAAAATCCCCATTCCATCTGGTGAACCCAACCACAGCTTCCCAGGAAAGCCACCTGAACAGCCCCAGGCCTGGACCTCCTGTTCCTTAGAGGCCAGGGATGTCCCTTAGGCTGCCCGCTCTGGCCTCGGGCCAGTCCATCCCTGCATGTTGACACACTCAGTGTTGGGCCCAGTGTGGCCTACTAAGACTATGCCTTTGTGGGAACAGTCTCAACCTCACACTCTGGGTATGGTAAGTAGCTCTAGGAACGGGGCACCCCGCCCTTCCACCAGCCAGCCAGCCCAGCTCCACCCACTCCTCTTTTTCACTGTACTCTGCCGAAGACTACACTGCCTAAATGAATTTAAGGTGATAAATTGTTTCTTCCTAGGGCAGAGGCAGAGACACAGAAAAGCGAGACCCACAAAAGTCAATGGCAAAGCCAAGCCTAGAACTCAGTGGCCCTGGTGCCTCCTAAGAGGAATGTCCACTATTGTTGCAATCCCTTCCCTGGCATTGCATGTGCTGGTCCTGTGAAGTGATTAGGCAAATACCTAGTCTGACATTGGTTCTGAACTAAGCAGTCCCACCATCTTTGGGAGAAAAGGACTGAAGAGAAGGCAGCTGTGCTTTGGCACCAGAGTCCATAGCAGGAGGCACCCAGCCCATCTTTGCTTCTGCTCTGAGGCATACCCGGCTCTGAGGGTGGAAGGGTCTCCAAGTGGTAAACCCAGCAGGCCTTTCCAGGCTCCATTTCCTAGCTCTCCTCACTCCCTCTCCCCAGATGGCAGGTGTTCATTTTGTGTGGTGGTGTTTTTGGCCTTTTTTTTTTCGGTGGGGGGTTGTTCTTTCCTCCCTCCAGGCCTGGGCCAAGTCACCATGCCCAGCTGTTAGGAAGGATTCTCTCCTTCCCTTTTCCATGAGGGAACAATGACTCTGAGCCACCGAGTCATCCTTCCTTCCCCCTCCAGTCACAGTTCTCAGTCTAAAAGCACATGACATGGGGACGGTATGTATGTGTGTTTTACTTCAGGAATGTGACATTTTACCTTCATTTAATCCTTTTCTAAGGATTAACTCTTAAAAAAAAACTCTTAAGAGTTAAAAAAAACTCTTCCTTTTTTTAGACCTGAATTTCTTATCTACATCATTTTCCTTCTCCCTTTTGTTCTTTTAACATTTTGTACAAGGTCTACTGGCAACAAATTCAATTTTTGTTTGTCTGGAAAAACCTTTATTTTTCCTTCACCTTTCGAGGAGAATTTCACAGGATATACAATTCTAAGTTGGTTTTTTATTCTCAACACTTTAAATATGTCACTCCATTCTCTTCTTGCTTTCATGATTCCTAGGAAGAAGTTGTATGTAATTCTACCCTTTGTTCCTCTATAGGTGAAGTGTTTTTTCTTATGACTTCTTTCAAGATTTTATCTCTTATTTTCTGTAATTTGAATAAGATATGCCTAGATATAGTTTTTTTTAATGTTGTTTTTTGTTTGTTTGGTTTGGGTTGGTTTTTTGTTTGTTTGTTTTTTGCATCTACCCTACTTGGTATTTTTTGAGTTTCCTGGATCTGCTATTTGCTGTCTGACATTAATTTGGGGAAATTCTCCACCACATTTCTTCAAATACTTCTTCTGTTCCCTCCATGTCTTTCTTCTCCTTCTGGTGATATTTTTAAAAATAAAATAAGAGGTCTTTTTCCTTTAAAATTTTGCACTGATGAATGAGCCTCTGTGTGTCCAACCTGAAAAGGACTGTTGGACTTTCAAGCACCATTTCTACCTCAGCTGCCCACACACAGAGATTGTCATCTTTGGCCTTTGCCTGTGTGAATGGTGCAGACCTCAGATGGAATCCCCTCTCCCCCAAGAAGACATTGTTAAACTTGTCTCCAAATTCAATTGCTGGCCTTGTAGGAAACCAGCCCCTCCCCAGGTTTTAGTGCTCTCCCTGGCACTACTTCATGCTTCTATCCATGCTCTTGTATCCACATCTACTGCCCAGATTTTTCCCCATGTTAGTTCAAAAGCAAAACACCTTCTGTAGCTCTCACCACTCAAAGCACTCCAGCTACGATGTGCATGCTGAGAGTTTAGGAGTGAAGGACACTGATGCCTACAACTTACTAAAAAATATATCAAAAATAAGATGGCTTGATGGATCATGAATAGAAAGATGCATAGAAGATTATATATGGAATAAATATAGTAAGATATTAATTGGAAAATTATGGTAGTGGGTATATAAGTGATGGCTGTTTAATTTTTTTTTCAGCTTTCCTGTATATCTGAAAATTTTCATTATCAAATTTCAGGGGAGAATCCAATACACCAAGCATTTTATGATTTTTGTAACTTGAATGAAGATGGAAAAGTTGAAAGAAAGGCATCACAGGCACTCAGACTTCTGGAGATTTGCTCATTCTCTTCCTCTCTCTCTCTCTCTGTCCCCTCACTCACAGTAAAACCAACAAAATCCTGCCCCTTCTCTAGCAGGGTGGTTCCACTTACTCCATGAGACCCTCTGGAGCCTCACTTCCTCCCTTTTGCAGTCACTAAAGGAACACAGTGCTTTGCCTGAAAGGCACCTGAGAGCAGTCTTCTCTGTCTTCTCTTGTGAGGAACTGTGTCAGGCCCCAGTGAAGCCACCTCAACTCTGAACTTGCCCCGCCTGCCCTTGAGCTGAACCAGATCTCTCCTAAATCTTGCCTCTGCCTCTCTCTAGTAAACTGGCTAGCATCGAACATGGGGATTTACATGTTTCTCATTTTGATGGAACTGTTAGACTTTGGGAAAGTCTAAGACATCATAGGGCTGTACTTCAAACAATCTCATATTTAATTGGGATCTATATCAATTTCCTAGGGCTGCTGTAACAAACTACGGTACATTTGGTGCCTTAAAACAACAGAAATTTAGACTCCCATAGGTCTGAAAGCCAAAAGTCTGAAATCAGTTTGATTGGATTGAAATCACTCCCTCTGGAGGCTCCAGGGTACAATCCCTTCCTTGCTTCTTTCATCCTCTGGTGGCTACCAGCATTCTTTGGCTTATAGCTCCATCATTACCACGTCGGCCTCTGTGATCACACTGCCTTATATCTTCTGTCTGTAGTCTGATCTTCTTCTGCCTCCCTCTTATACGGATATTCCTGATTGAATTTAGGGCCCTCCCAGGTAATCCACAATAATCTACCCATCTCAAAATCCTTCATTTAATCATACCTACAGACACATTTTTCCACATATGGTTACATTCACAGGTTCCAGGAATTAGAACCAGGATATCTTTGGGAGCCATTGTTTAGCCAGCACAAGACTGTGTACATTCATTATCTGTTGACCTATGAGGCAAATATTATTATCTCCATGCTAAGGATGAGAACACCGAGCCTCAGAGAAATCATTATTTAAGGTCACATAATTAACAGAGAAGTAGGCCATTGACTTGAACTCAGTCTTGTGACCTTGAACTTAGCATCCTTGACTTATATGGGGTGAATTTGAGCCAATAATGACTAACAAAGGATGATTATTAACAAATACTATAATCAGAGATGTGTTTACACTTGTATGATTATCATTGCTCTGTAGCGAAATCTCTTTCAAGCTTCACTTCCCCTTACTGAGTCTTGGAGCCCTAGAATAACAAAGTATTTGCACACAGGTCTTTTGAAGCTATATTGGGCCTGACTTACAGACCATTCTTTTTTTTTTTTCTATTAGAGTTTACATTCAATATTATTTTGTATTAATATCAGATGTATAGCATACTGGTAAGACAATCATATAATTTACAAATTGGTCCACCCAATGTTTCAAGTACCCACTTGGCACCATACAGTTATTAAAAATTATTGACTACATTCCCTATGCTGTACTTTACATCCCCATGACTATTTTGTAACTACCAATTTGTACTTCTTACTTCCTTCACCTTTTTCACCCAATCTCCCAACCCCCATTCCTTCTGGAAACCATCAGTCTGTTCTTTGTGTCTATGAGTCTGTTTTGTTTGTTCCTTTATATTGAGCTTTTGATTTCACACACAAGTGAAATCAGAAGGTACTTGTCTTTCTTTGACTGACTTATTTCACTTAGCATAATACCCTCTAGGTATATCCATGCTGTCAAAAATGGTAAGATTTCATTCTTTTTTATGGCCAAGTAATAGTCCATTGTATATATGTACCACCACTTTTTTATTCATTTATCCGTTGATGGGCACTTGGCTTGCTTTCATGTATTGGCTATTGAAAGTAATGCTGCAGTGAACAGAGGGGTGCATTTATTCTTTTGAATTAGCGTTTTGAGTTTCTTCAAATACATACCAAAAAGTAGAATCATTAGGTCATAAGGCAGTTTTATTTTTAATTTTTAAATGACCCTCAATACTGTTTTTCATAGTGGCTGCACCAGTCAGCATTCCCACCAACCATTCACAAAGATTTCCTCTTCTCCACATCCTTGTCAACACTGTTGTTTGTTGATTTATTGATGATAACCATTCTGACTGGTATGAGGTGATATGTTATTGCAGTCTTAATTAATTTTAATTTTTCTGATAATTAGTGTGTTGAGCATCTTTTCATATATCTATTGGCCATCTGTATGTCCTGTTAGAAGAAGTTGTCCGCTTACGTTTTCTGCCTATTTTTAAATGGGATTGTTTTGGGGGCGGGGGTTGTTATTGTTTTGTATTACATGAGTTCTTTAAAAATTTTGGCTATTAATCCTTTATGGGATGTATCATTGGTGAATATCTTCTTCCATAGAGTAGGCTGTATTTTCATTTTCTTGATGGTTTCCTTTGCTGTGCAAAAATATTTCAGTTT
This sequence comes from Pteronotus mesoamericanus, assembly GCF_021234165.1. Lineage (NCBI taxonomy): Eukaryota > Metazoa > Chordata > Mammalia > Chiroptera > Mormoopidae > Pteronotus > Pteronotus mesoamericanus. Next base: position 21,906,594 of record NW_026555245.1, on the reverse strand, counting down.
GGGGTAGTCCCACTTTCTAGTTTTTTTTGTTGTTGTTGCCCTTGCTTGAGGCCATATAGTCTATCCATAAAAAGTGCAGCTATTGTTAGTATAATGAGAATGGTTTGCATGACACCAGTGTAACTTGGCGGCCAAGGAGAATGGATTGGAATGCACATGCATGAACAATGACTTCACTGTACTAGTCAGTTTGGGTGGTAGATGCCATTGAAAGAACATGTGTACTGTGTGGCCATCACATTCAAAATGACTGAGCAAATGGAGCAACAAATCTGCATCAAATTTTGCATTAAGCTTGAACATTCCTCTCCAGAAACTATTCAGGTGATTCAGAAGGCTGCAGCCATGGGCATCTAGTGATTGGCAGCTTCATTAAGACAATATGCCCACTCATGCGTCATGTCTTGCGCTGAGGTTTTGGCCAAACATCAAATACCCGGGTGGCCCAGCCCCCTTGCAGGCCAGATTTGGTACCCTGTGGCTCCTGGCTTTTCCCAAAAATAAAGTCACCTTTGAAAGGAAAGAGATTTTAAACCAGCGGTGAGATTCAGGACAATAGGGCAGGGCAGCTGATGGTGGTGATTGGGAGAACAGTGTGAGGTCCCAAAGTGCCTACTTTGAAGGAGACTGAGGCATCGTTGTCCTATATACAATGCTTCTTGTATCTTGTATCTTCTTCAGTAACTGTCTCTATTTTTCATATTACAGGGCTGGATACTTTCTGGACAGACTATTCTATATATGTGTGAAAAAATATTACTAAGAGAAATGTCAGGTTTTCCTGCCTATGTTTTCTTCTAGGAGTTTATTGGTTTCCAGTCTTACATTTAGGTCTTTAATCCATTTTTAATCTATTCTTATCTATGGTGTAAGAAGGTGGGCTAGTTTAATTTTTTTGCATGCATCTGTCCAATTTTTCCAACACGATTGAATAGACTGTCTACCCCATTGTATGTTCTTGCCTCGTTTGTCAAATATTAATTGGCCATATACATGGGAGTTTTTCCTGGGCTCTCTGTTTCTGTTCTATTGATCTATATGCCTATTTTTATGCTAGTACCATGCTGTTTTGATTACTGTAGCCCTGTAGTATAGTTTGATATCAGGTAGCGTAATACCTCCAATGTCGTTCTTCTTCTTTTTCAAGACTGCTGTGACCATTCAGGAACTTTTGTGGTTCCATGTAAATTTTTAGATTATTTGTTCAACTTCTTTGAAAATCTCCATAGGTATTTTGATAGGAATTGCAATGAATCTATAGGTTGTTTTGTGTAATATGGACATTTTAATGATGTTAATTCTTCCTATCCATGAGCACACTATATGTTTCCATTTATTTGTATCTTCTTCAATTTCTTTTTTTACTGTCTTAAAATTTTCTGAGTACAGTTCTTTTACCTCCTTGGTTAAATTTATTTCTAATTATTTTAATTTTTGATACAATTGTGCATTGGATTGTTTTCATAGTTTCCCTTTATGATAATCCATTATTTGTGTATTAAAATGCAACTGACTTATGAGAGTTTATTTTGTATCCTGCTACTTTAATATATTCATTCAAAAGTTCAGAGTAGTATTTTATTGGAATCTTCAGGGTTCCCTATATACAGTACTATGCCATCTCTAAATAATGACAGCTTTACTTCTTCCTTTTCAATTTGGATGCCTTTTATTTCTTCTTCTTGTCTGACTTCTGTAGATAGGACTTCCAGTACTATGTTGAGTAAGAGAAGTGAAAGTGGACATCCCTGTCTTGTTCCTGATCTTAAGAGAAATGCTTTCAGTTATTGCCATTGAATATGATATTGGCTGTGAGTGTGTCATAAACAGCCTTTATTATGTAGAGGTATGTTTCCTCCATTCCTACTTTGCTGAAAATTTTTATCATAAGTAGGTGCTGGACCTTGTAAAATGCTTATCCTGCATCTACTGATATGATCATATGATTTTATCCTTCATTTTGTTTATGTGGTGAATCACATTAATTAATTGACATATGTAGTACCAACCTTGCATCCCAGGGATAAAACCCATTGATCATGTGTGTGATCTGCTAAATTCAGTTTGCTAATATTTTGTTGAGGGTTTTTGCATTTATGTTCATCAGGGATATTAACCTGTAATTTTCTCCTTTTTCACTTTTTTTAATCCTGACCTGAGGACATTTTTTTTTTTTTTAATTGCTTTTAGAGAGAGAGAGCACGTGTGTGGAAGGGGAGGGTGGGGAGAGAGAGAGATCACTTGGCTGCCTTCTCTTAGGCATCTTGATAAGGGATGGAACCCACAACCCGGACATGTGCCCTAACCAGGAATCAAACCTGTGACCCCCCTGGTCTACAGATGACATGCCAACCAACTGAGCTACAACAGCCAGGGCTGATTTTTATTTTTGTAGTGTCTTAATCTGGTTTTGGAATTAGAATAATGCTGGCCTCATAAAATAAGCTTCAGAGTCTTCTCTCCTCTTGAATATTTTGAATAGTTTGAGAATAATAAGTGTTAATTCATCTTTGAATGGTTGACAAAATTTACCTGTGAAGCCATTGGGTCCAGGACTTTCGTTTTTTTGGAAGCTTTTTGAAACTGCTTCCATTTTGTTCATTGTAATCAGTCAGTTTAGGTTCCTGTTTCTTCTTGATTCAGTTTTGGAAGATCGTATATGTCTAGGAATTCATCTATTTCTTCCACGTTGTCCAATTTATTGGCATATAGTTGTTCCTAATATTTACTTATAATCCTTTGCATTTCTGTGGTGTCAGTTATTACTTCTCTTTTTTCATATCTGATTTTATTTATTAGGGTCCTCTCTCTTTTTTCCTGATGAGTCTGGTTAAAGGTTTATCAATCTTGTTTATCTTTTCACAGAACCAATTATTGGTTTTATTGATATTTTGTAATTTTTTTAGACACTATTTCATTTATTTCCACTCTGATCTTTATTATTTCCTTCCTTCCACTCACTTGGGGCTTTTTTTGTAGTTGTTTTTCTAATCCCTTTTCGTGTAAGTTTAGATTATTTACTTGAGATTTTTCTTGTTTCTTTAGGCCTGTAATGCTGTGAATTTTCCTCTTTGTTTTGCTGCATCCCATAGATTTTGTGTAGTTGTGCTTTCATTTTCATTTTTCTCAAGGTTATCCTTTGACTTCTTCCTTAATCTTATTGTTAACCTATTCATTGTTTGGTAACATGTTATTTAGCCTCCATGTGCTTGTGTGCTTTTAGTTTTTTTCTTATAATTGATATCTAATTTCTTATCCATTGTGGTCACAGAAGATGCTTGACATGATTGCAATCTTCTTGAATTTATTAAGACTTGTTTTGCAGCCTAACATGTGGTCTATTCTAGAAAATGCTCCATGTGCATTTGAAAAGAAAGTATATAGTCTTCTGCTTTGGGGTGAAAAATCTTAAAATATATAAATGTATCAAGTTTAATGTGTCAGTTAAAGCCACTGTTGTTCATTTTCTATCTGGAAGATCTATTCATCAATGTCATTGGGGTGTTAAAATCCCCTGCTATGATGGTATTACTGTCAGTCCTCCTCCCATTACGTCCATTAAAATTTGCTTTACATATTGAGGTGCTCCTGTGTTGAAAACATGAATGTTTACAAGGGTTGTATCCTCTTGTTGGATTGATTCCCTTAGCATTATGTAATGTTCTTCTTTGTCTTTAATTATAGCCTTTGCTTTAAAGTCTGTTTTGTCTGATATCAGTATTGCTACGCCAGCTTTTTTTGTTTCCATTTGCATGAAATACTTTTTTCCATCCCTTCACATTCAGTCTGTATGTATTTTTCATTTTGAGGTAGGCCTCTTTTAGACATTTTATAAAGGGGTGGGAAAAAGTAGGTTTACAGTAATTAATAAAGTAGGTTTATAGTAATTAATAAATTAATAATACACAAATAAACTCCATATTTTGCATACTCACAGCTGTAATCCTACTTTTGCCAATGCCTTTATATGGGTCTTGTTTACTTATCCATTCAGCTACCCTATGGTTTTTGATTGGGGCATTTTATCCATTTACATTTAAAGTGATTATTAATAGGTATATATTTATTGCCATTTTATTCTTTATAGCTATGTTTATCTTTTTTTTTTCTTCTTCTTAAAGAAGTCCCTTTAACATTTCTTTTGATACTGGTTTGGTGCTAACTTCTTTAGCTTTTTCTTGTCTGGGAAGCTCTTATTTCTTCTTCAATTTTAAATGATAACCTTGCTGAGTAGAATTGTCTTGCTTGTAGGTTCTTGCTTTTCATCACCTTGAATATTTCATGCCAATCCCTTCTGGCCTGAAATGTTCCTTTGACAAATCAGAATGGTCTTATGGGAGCTCCTGTGTAGGTAAGTAACAATCATTTTCTTGTTGCTTTTAAGATTCTCTCTTTGTCTTTAACTTTTGCCATTTTAATTATGATATACCTCAGTGTGGACCTCTTAGGGTTCATCTTGTTTGGGACTCCCTGCACTTCCTGGACTTGTGTGTTTTTTTCCTTCATCAGGTTAGGGAAGTTTTTATTTATTATTTCTTCAAATAGGTCCTCAATCCTTTTCTCTGTGTCTTTCCCTTCTGGTACACCTATGATGAGGATAGTGTTACAATTGATGTTGATCCAGAGATCCCTTAAGCTTTCCTCATTAAAAAAAATTTTTTTTCTACTCTGATTGGGTGTCTTCTGCTACCTTGTCTCCCAAATTGCTGATTTGATACTGTGCTTTATCTAACCTGCTGTTGATTTCTTCTAGTGTATTCTTTAGTTAAGGTATTATAGTCTTCATTTTGACTGTTTTTTATGGCTTCTTGTTCTTTTTTTATCTTTACTATCTCTTTGTTTAAGTTTTCACCAAGTTTATCCATTCTTCCTCTAATTTCCTTGAGTATCGTTGTTGCCATTGTTTTGAACTCTGCATCTGGTACATTGCTTGCCTCCATTCCATTTAATTCTTTTGACAGGGAGGGATTTCTCTTGTTCTTTTTATTTAAGGCTTCTTTGTCTCCCCATTTTGGCTGACTCTCTGTAATTGTTTCTGTGTATTAGGTATATCTACTATGCTTCCCAGTCTTGGAATGGGGGCCTTTTGTAGTAGGTATCTCATGGGACTCAGTGGGACAGCCTCCCCCATCACCTTCTAGGTGCTCCAGGAATGTCCCTTGTGTGGTTTATGTGGACCCTCCACAACCAAGTTTTGGTTGAATCTTGATTGTTATTGGCCCATCTGTGAGTGGGATTGACCCGCGGGCAGACTGGCTGATTATGAGAATTGACTCTGACCGCAGTGTATAAGCTGCTGTGTAGGAACTGACCCCATGCAACACAATTTGCCCCACTCCATGCCAGTGCTAAGGACCTAGGCCACTCAGCAAATATCTCAGGGTACACAAAGGCCAGCTGCCACCCACCAGGTACCCACAGACTTTTGTGGTGACACAGGGTTTTGTGAAATCTTGAGGGTGAGGCCAGAAGAGTTCACCAGACCCAAACAGTTCAAGATTTGGCTGTGTGAAGGAAAGGCTCTGCACAAGATTGGCTCTGCCCAAGTGCTAGTCATCATGCAAGGGGGACATGACCGTCACCTTAGAGCCACATGACTCAGTTTCTCCCTCCTTGAAAGCCTTGCAAGAATGTTTGCATGGGGACCTAAGCTGGCCATAAACAGCTGACCCCTACACGGGGCTCCAGTTTGGCAGGGGGATGCCAATAGGACTTGGGAGGGTGGGTCTAGTGGATCTCCTGCTGAGGGGCAGCGCTGGTCAGGCATTCCTCCTTATAGCCAAACAACTCAGTCTGTGACATCCCCTGAAAATCCCTCTAGAGCCCTCCAAGATCTTCACCCTGGGCCCATGCTAATTCCTTCATAAGGCATGAGCTCAGCTGGGTGAGGTGACAGGGAGTCAGGAGGGTGGGGCCAGTGCATTCCTGCAGGATGATGCCATATGGAATGGAGTGCTCGACCTAGGAAAGAGGACCTCTGTGGACAGTGTGGAAGAGGGACTCAGCACAGGGACCCTACCTGCTGTCCCTTCAGCTTTCTCCCTGGAGCCACACAACTCACTCTTTCCTTGCGCAACTGTAGCATGCTCTGATCCATCCCCACTCTGTTGGAGCCACGGTGAGTGGCCACAAATGATATTTTGTGTGTTGGTCCTTTAAGAGGGCTCCTGGGTTTCCAACCAATTCCTGTCTCTTCCTGGAGGACAGAGTCCCCACTGATTTTCACAGCCAGATGTTATGTGGGCACCTCTTTCTGGCTTTGGTGCTCCCTGCTGGCTTTGAGTTGAGACCTCAGGCTCCTGATGGGGGACCTTTGCAGTTGAGATATCCCTCTGAATTCTCAGGTCCCACCCGTAGGTACAGGGCTGGCTCTTCTTGCATCGCCACCCTTTCTACCAGCCTTGATGTAGCTTCTTCTGCAAATCCTTGGTTATAAGACTTCCGTGCAGCGAGTCTTCAGTTGGTTATTCAGGTCGATTATTCTTTAATTTAGTTGTAATTCCAGTTTGGACCTGGGAGGAGGTGAATGTAACTTCCACCTACTCAACTGCCATCTTGGATCAAAAACCCTGACCATTTTTGATGCGTATTAAAATCTTTGTACATAAGCAACACAAAACTTAAATTCTTATTTAAATGTATATTTAACTTTTGACAGAGCTCTGGGTAGGGAGAAAGGAGGAGACCCAGACCTATTCTTGACTAATTATTCTGCATTTGTAAACATGGACAAACTGCTTCATCCCACAGTCTCAGTTCCCTCATCTATAAGGTTCATAGATGGCTGGACTAGATGGTCTCCAAGTCTTTCATCTGTATCACTCTCTAATTCAATCGTGCAACTACAAACAGTGCTGGATGTCCCAGCTAATACATTTGTGGTTACTGGCGTGGGCCCTTCACGTGCCCTTATAGCTCATTGCCAATCATATCGTGTTTGCTTAGAGAAGTCATGGCAGGTAGCATTTGCAATGAGGTGTCCATTCACATCAGTTCAGTCTTCAAAAAATGGATACCAACCCCTTAAAAAATGGAAAGGCTATACCTCAAATGCTAATGCCTATGCTCATGATAGAAAACTTCGGTGTGAGAAAAAAAGCACAGCAGAACAAGGTTTCCCAAAGAAACCCTTCTGAATTCTACACCATTTGAAGGTACTTCAGTTCCTTAGCAATATCTTATTTTTTGTTTAAAGCTGTAGAAAAATGGTGTAAGAACTTTACATTGAAGAAACCAATGTAATATTTTGTCAGATGGCCTTACATAATTGTGATTATCATATTTGATTGACTGGTTCTCAGGAAAACTCTGTCCTCTGCAGAACACTGGCATACTATTTGTAGCTGATTGAGTGCCAAGTCCAAGACTGGCAAGAGTCCCCTGGGTTGGACTCTCTCTTGCTTGCTACCAGACAGGGTGTAAATTGGTGTAATTTTCAGGGGAGCAGTTCAACAATGTCTCAGAAACCCTAAAAATGTGCTTCCATTTTTGTTAGTCATAAAGTGATGGACAGATATTTATCCAGGGCTCCTAGTCCCCACATCTTCCGCCTTCTGCTACTACAGGTACAGGAGAGAGATAACATGTTGGGGACACTAGCTATTGATTAATTTTTGGCCTCAAACCCCTGTGTGGATCCTTCAAGGCTGAGGCTTATGGGAGCTCTGATTTTATACCTTTAAGGCTCAGTTCCTCTACTTACTGCCTTCACCTCTGCCTCAAGGCCCATGCCCTAATCTTGGTTTTAGACAACTCACCACCTGAGAGCAGTAAGAAGCCAGGAAAGACAACCCAAATAATATTTAAGGAAAATCATGTTCCTTCCTAGAGCCTTGAGCAAAACTAGACTTAGTCCCATGCCCCAGCACTCCCAGACTTTTCCAGGGCCTGGCCCAGGTCGACGGTGCCACCTCAACTTCTTGGAAAAAGAGACTCTGCAAGCCATTACCCTTCTCTTTCTCCATGGAAGTATGCCCTTATTCTGAGAACCACCCCTCCAGCATCCCAACTCCATGAAGTAGACATGGGAATTTTCATGTTCCTATAGAATCTGCCCTCCTGGTTTGGTTGGTTGGTCCAGGAACAGGTACCTGATAAGAAAGTTTAATATCACCTGACATCCTGGTTGCTGTTTACCCTGAGGCCCAGCTATGTCCCTGGCCTCCCATGGTTGGATTACATGCTCTTCTTTTGATTACTTAAGATACTCCAATATTCTTTCAATCAATTCCCCTTTTGCTTAAGGTAATTTGAGGTGGGTGTCTGATATAGCAGGCCAGGAGCCCCCGAGTTAGGAACCTAAACAGTGATACCCCATGTAGACACATGAGGTTTCAACCTGTTGTCACTGAGAACCTCATCTTACAGCAACGTGTCCTAAAAAGGTTTTGCCTGGATATGTGTCTGCTTTTCCCCCCTCCCCTGATTCCTAGGGGCCCTGGAAGGGGAACTTTGGGTGCTCCCTACTGGCAGGAGAATACAAGGCTTTAATAAGTCTTTGTCTAGCCTTTCAACTCCAGGACAAAATCAGATGTATTCGAAGATACTTAACTAAAAAAAGTTTAGGTCTGCATTGCTCATAACTGTGAAAAAAAGAAAGAAGAATAAGAAACTAACCTAAATGTCTAATAACCGTCAAAAGAATAATAATCCAGCCATCCAACAGGATGCTTTGCAGTTAGTAAAAATGTTTTGAAGAATATATTTAATGACATGGAAAAGTGCTTGATATAATATGTGAAAATCAGGGTATAAAATTTAATTTACTTTATAATCTTAATTATATCAAATGACATAATATTATGTATACATAATCAAATGGCCAAAAAGAAGCACACAAAAACCATCATTTTATTTTCTTCATTATGTTTTCCCTATTTTCTAAATTGTTTATGATGAGCAAGTTTTATTTTTTAATTCTGGTGTTGTATCTTAGTATATTATTTTGTATTAACTTAGAACAATTTTTCCTATAGAAAAATCAGGTTTCTTTCTCTGCTGTTTGCTCTTGGCCTTTACCAAACAGCAACATGACCATCAGGAACTGTGAGGCCCCATCTTTTTGCCATGTGGTTCACTCCAGAACACCTGTTCTCAGGTGTCCCTGTACGCAGCCTTTTGCATGAGCCTATATGCAGTCCCCAAACTACCAAAGGTAACTCAGCTGATCCTGGTACTTGCCTTATTCCAGCCAAGGTAGGGAGCCTATGGATTCCTGGGTCCCGCAGATGTGACAACAGCTTTTAAGGAGCTTATCGCTGATATTCAATATGGACTTTTGCCTGAAGTCATGAGTGTGGCTGTATAGAAGGTAGAGGGACTGAGGGTTAAGGAGCTGAGGTTCTTGGCCTCCCAGCTGTTGACTGACTATGTGAGCTTGAACAGGCTTCTCTCTGTCTCCTGTTCAAAGGTGCGAACCATGATATGCAAAACATGCAACCTGAGAATCCTTTCCTGACCAAAATTTGTGTTCTTTTCATTCCATAGAATGTGACTAAAAATAAGAGCAAACCCTTGCCACATACCAGATACAGTTCTCAATGCTTTATATATATTATCTCATTTCGCCTTAAAAACAACCCTGTGAGATAGGTTCTGTTATCATCATCATCATCTCTTTTTAGTAGATCAAGAACTGAGGCACAGGGAAGCCAAGTAACTTGCTCAAGTACACACAGAAGGGTCAAGTATTCAAACCCAGCTGAACTGGCCATTGGATCTAGGCCATTAATCACACTGTTCCGCCCCTCAGTTATGGTAATTTCAGCTCACTCTTTTTTTTTTCTTTTCAGTGTTTATTTTTCAAATTATATTTTATTGATTATGCTATTACAGTTGTCCTGATTTTCCCCCCTTTACTCCCCTCACCCAGCACCCCCAACACCTTCAGGCAATTCCCACACATTGTTCATGTCCACAGGCCATGCGTATAAGTTCTTTGGCTACTCCCTTTCCTATACTGTACTTTACATCCTGATGGCTATTCTGTGACTACCTATTTGTAGTTTTTAATCCCCTCATCTCTTCAACCTTTCCCCTACACCCCACTCCCATCTGGCAACCATCAAAACATTCTCCATATCCATGATTCTGTCTTCTTTTTTGTTTAGTTTGTTTTTTAGATTCAGTCGTTGACAGGTATGTATTTATTGCCGATTTATTGTTCATAGTTTTGATCTTTTCTTTTTTAATACATATTTTATTGATTATGCTATTACAGTTGTCCCATTTTTTCCTCCCCTTTATTCCCTTCCACCCTATACCACCTGACCTCCCAGGATTCCCCCACCCCTTAGTTCATGTCCATGTGTTGTACATGTAAGAACATTGTCTTCTCCATTTCCTATGCTATTCTTAACCTCCCCCTGCCTATTTTGTTCCTACTCTTTAGGCTGCTTATTCCCTGTACCTTTTCCCCCATTCTTCCCCCTCCCTCTATTTTACTGTTCATAGTTTTTGATCTTCTTTTTCTTAGTTAAGTCCCTTTATCATTTCATATAATAAGGGCTTAGTGATGATGAACTCCTCTAACTTGACTTTATCTGGGCAGCACTTTATCTGCCCTTCCATTCTAAATGATAGCTTTACTAGATAGAGTAATCTTGGATGTAGGTCCTTGTTTTTCATGACTTTGAAAACTTGCCAGCCCCTTCTTGCCTGCAAGGTTTCTTTCGAGAAATCAGCTGATAGTCTCATGGGAACTCCTTTGTAGGTCACTGTCTCCTTTTCTCTTGCTGCTTTTAAGATTCTCTCCTTATTGTTAATCTTGGGTAATGTAACTATGATGTGCCTTGGTGGTGCTTCCTTGCGTCTAGCTTTTTTGGGACTGTCTGAGCTTCTGGGATCTCCTGGAAGTCTATTTCCTTGGCCAGATTGGAGAAGTTTTCTTTCATTATTTTTTCAAATAAGTTTTCAATTTCTTGCTCTTCCTCTTCTCCTTCTGGCACTCCTATGATTCAGATGTTGGATCGTTTAAAGTTGTCTCAGAGGTTCCTGAGCCTCTCCTCATTTTTCTGAATTCTTGTCTCTTCATTCTGTTCTGGGTGAATGTTTACCTCTTCCTTCTAGAAGCTCCCAATAGTTGGTTTGAGTCCCGGGTTCCTTCCCTTTACTGTTGGTTCCCTGTATATTTTTCATTATTTCACTTCGCATAGCCTTCACTTTTTCCTCCATTTTGCGACCATACTCAACCAATTCAGTGAGCATCCAGAGTACCAGTGTTTTGAACTTTGCATCTGATAGGTTGGCTATCTTAGTTCTATTTTTGGAGCTTTGACTTGTTCTTTCATTTGGGCCATATTTCTTTGTCTCAGTGCTCCTGTTATGTTGGAAAGGGAGAAGCCTTAGGTATTTGCCAGGGCGGGTGATCCAGGTCTCTTCATTGTGATGCTGTATGTGGGGAAGGGGTCTGAGAAGGAACGATGCTGCTTGCTCGCCTCTCCACCAGCTTTCAGTCACTTCCCCACTACCCACAAGAAAATTAGGCCCTTCTAGTGCTGATTCCCAGGTGAGTGGGTTTGTTTACATTCTGGGACCCTGTGAGTCTCTCAAATGGACTCTCCTGTGTGGCTAGGAGTTTCTCCTGCTGCCACAACCCCCACAAGTTTTTACCTCCAGAGGTTTTGAGGCTTTCTTTTCTTGCACTGGAACCTTGGATTGCTCAGTCTGTCTCACTCCCTAGATGTTCCTCCCGTTTATCCACATCCAAATGTGGGACCATCCAGTCCGCCAGCTGCCGTCTCACCCGCCTGGTCCTCCAGCTGCCGCCTTGCTGTGCAGCCTCTCCACCCCAGCTGCCCATCTCCACCTCTTGTACCAGTCTGGATGAATGTTTCTTCTTTAATTCCTTGGTTGTCAGATTTCCATACAGTTCGATTTTCTGGCAGTTGTGATTATTTTTTGTTTTCAAATTTGTTGTTGTCATTCTTTTGGTTGTGTAAGGAGGCAAAGTGTATCTACCTATGCCTCTATCTTGGCCAGAAGTCTGATCTTCTTTTCTTAAATAAGTCCCTTTAAGATTTTATATAATAAGGATTTGGTGATGATGAACTCCTTTAGTTTTTCCTTGTCTGGGAAGCTCCTTGTCTGCCCTTCAATTCTAAATGATAGCTTTGTTAGGTAGAGCAATCTTGGCTGTCAGTCTCTACTTTCCATGACTTTGAATATTTCTTGCCAATCCCTTCTAGCCTGCAATGTTTCTTTTGAGAAATGAGCTGACAGTCTTCTGGGAACACCTCTGTAGTTAACTAACTGCTTTTCTCTTGTTGCTTTTAAGGTTCTCTCTTTATCTTTAACCTTTGGGGTTTTAATTATGATGTGTCTTGGAGTGGACCTCTTTGCACCTATCTTGTTTGGGACTCCTTGTGCTTCCTGGACTTGCATACCTATTTCCTTCACCAAATTACAGGAGTTTTCTTTCATTATTTTCTCCAATAGATTTCTAATTTCTTGTTCTTTCTCTTCTCCTTCTGGCACCCCCTATGATGCAAACGTTGGACCTCTTTCAGTTGTCCCAAAGGCTGCCTATACTATCCTCATTTTTTTTGGGGGGGGGAGGGATTTTTCTTCTTTTTGTCCTGATTGGTTGCTTTTTGCCTCCTTATATTCTCAATTATTGATTCGATTCTCAGCTTCATCCACTCTACTGCTGTTTCCCTGTAGTTGTTCTTTATTTTAGTTAGTATATCCTTCATTTCTTTTTTATGCTGCTGAGGTCCTCACTAAGTTTCTTGAGCATTCTTATAACTAGTGTTTTGAACTCTGCATCTGACAGATTGCTTATCTCCATTTCATTTAGCTTTTTTCCTGGAGTTTTGTTCGACTCTTTCATTTGGGTCATGTTTCTTTGTCTGCTCATTTAGGCAGCCTCCCTGTGTTTGTTTCTATGTATTAGGTAGAGCTTGTTTGATTCCATGTCTTGGTAGTGTGGCCTAATGAGGTAGGTATCCTATAGGGTCCAGTGATATAGCCTCCCCTACCACCCAAACTAGGCACTCAAGATATGCCCTTCATGTGGGCTGAGTCCACTCTCTTCTTGTAGCTGAGCCTAGGTTGCTGTTGGCAGATCAATGGGAGGGATTTACCCAGGCCAGTCAGCTGCAAGGATTGGCTGTGACCACTGACCACCAACCTCTGCCTTCTGTGGAGGATCACCTATGCAGGGGCCTGGTGGTGGTGTTCCAACGTGGTCTATAGCCATCCACTGGGGTTTCCTTGGTAGTACAGGCCACAGTCTGCCCCCACCTGTATTTTTCCCAGGGCCACCCTGTCTGCGCTATAAAGCAATCTGAGATAGCTGCTACTTGTGCTGGGCTTGGAGATTCTCAGGTGAAGCCAAGTTGTGAATCTAGGCTGGCTGCTTCTAGTGCCAGGCCTGGGGCTCACTGAGGTCAACTGTTGCTTGTTTGAGAGGATTTATGAAGTTGTGCAATATGAGCCTGGACCAGCCATTCATATGGAAAAGCAGCTTGGGTGGGCCCATAAGATGGGTGGGGTGGGTCTCTGGGAATCTTCAAGGTGGATCCGACAGTATTAGCTAGGTTGATGGAGTCTCAGATATGGCACCAGCTTGCCAGCTCTGTGGCTCTGTGGGTGGAGGGTTTAGAAAAGGGAAAATGGCCTCTGCTCACCTTGGTGCCAGATACTTCAGTTTCTCCCAGTATGCCACTGGTGCCTTTCAAGCTGCTACCCCAGTACTGGAGCTCAGAGAAATGAGTCTCAGTAGGTGAGTCTGTGTATGGGTTCTTTAAGAGGAACTGCTTGGGGCTCTGGAAGTTTCTTCCACCCACTCAATCCCCACTGAGTTTTGCAGCCAGAAGTTGTGGGGACTTATCTCCCTGGCACCTGAACCCTGGTCTTGGGGGTTTGGTGTGAGGCTGGGATTCTTCTCTCCCAAGATATGCCTCCCAAATTTTTACCCACCATATGTGGGTGTGGGACCAGCCCGTTCTGTGTCTGTGCCCCTCCTACCCATGTGGATGGATGTGGTTTCTTTAATTCTGTAGTTGTCAGACTTCCATTCAACTCGATTTCTGACAATTCTGAGTGATGGTTGTTCTATATTTTAGTTGCAATTTTGAAGTGGTTCTGCAAAGAGGCGAGCTATGTCTGCTTACCCCGCCGTCTTGACCAGAAGCTTACACTTCTTCATGCCTGCATTCCAAACTTGGCCAGAGAGGGGTTGACCACAGTGATTCAGCAGCAAAACTACAAAGTTGGTGACGCCCACCCTCCGTACCTTCCAGCTGCCCAAAGTCAGCCTCTGGGACCCCTGTCCTACAATCCTCCTTCCTCTCCAGCTACAGACTCTGTAAGATAAGTCAGTGGGCTGTGGGGTTCCCACACACTTGGGTCCCAGAAAGGATTACTTTCCTGGTTTGGGGAAAAAAGGGAATATAATACCTGTCACTTAATAAACACTCTCTGCACATACACACATACATAAATTAGCTCATTTTGTTAACAAAACACCCCATTTTATTACTAGTCCCATTTTACAGATGAGGACAATGAGGCTTAGGTAGTATGTGCAACTTTGCCTGCAGGCCCATAGCTAGAAAAGAAACAGGAAATACTCTACAAGTTCATGCACCATGCTCTCCCCAGCCTCTTCCTACACTGGTCATCTTACTTCCCTGATTCTCTCATTACTGTCTAAATTGTGAAAAGAATCTTTAATAACATCATTAACTCAAATAAAGTATTTTGGCTTTCAATACCTTCATTTCAAATCTGATTGCAGGTTGCCTTGATTTGCCCATGCCTCCAGTTTTGTGAAATAACTTGAACCATCCCTAAATTAGTCTTTTGGAGTCGCTGATAGAGAGGTGAGGCAATCTATGTGCAAATGATTTCAAAAGCATCAAATCATCCACCAATTCTGAGCTACTGTTTTGTGTTCATCTTTATTAATAGCGCCTGGCACAGCTTGTAGGCTGTGTGGAAGAGCAGCTCTCTGAAGCCCCAGAATGGAGCCAATCTCATCTAAACCTGATATGTTCTATTCAACCTAAAAATCACAAAGGTAACTGGGAACAGTTCTATGAACATCATAGTCCCAACACTAATGCAAGCTGATGTTAAAAAATAAAAAAGGATTCACCCAAGTTATCCCCCAAACTGAGGGACTTTCATTTCCATGAGCTTCCTTTGAGTCTTTTCCATATGTAATAAATGTGCATATGTATAATAGCATGATTAAGTTTTTGAAATATGCTTTTTATTTATTTGTATTTTACCATAAAAACAATCATACAATGATAAAAATGTTTATAATTTTTAAAAAGATTTTATTTATTTATTTTTAGAGAGGGGAAGGGAGGGAGAAAGAGAAGGAGAGAAACATCATTGTGTTGTTGCCTCTCATGTGCCCCATACTGGGGGCCTCAGCTGCAATCCAGGCATGTGTCCTGACGGGGAATCAAACTGGCGATTCTTTGGTTCATAGGCTGGCAGTCAATCCACGGAGCCACACCAGCTAGGGCAAAAAAATGTTTATAATTTTTAATAAACAATATCTGAAAATCAATACATATTTATTGCCCAAAACTTGGAAAGTATAAAAAGAATAAGGAAGGGAATTCAATATTAATTTCAGAAGCCAGACATAACCCCTGATATCTTTGTTTTACTACCTTCTCGACTCTTTCATTTGCATATATATTTTAAAGGATAATTGGCCCTCATACTATATATACTGTTTCATATATTTAACTTTTTCATTTACTTTTTTATAAAGGAATATTCCTGATGGCCATTTTCAATGGTTGCATAACTTTTCCCCCAGCTTTACTGAGATATTATTGACATATAACATATGTAAGTTACAGTGTGATGGTTAGATACATGTATATATTATTGCAAAAATGATCAAGACAGTTAGGTTAGTTAATATTTCTGTCCCTTCACATAATATGATTTGTATGTGTATCTGTGGTGATACTGTTTACGATCTACTCTCTTAAAAACTTTCACGTATTTAATATAGTATTGATAATTATAGTCACCTTGCTGTGCATTTGATCTCTACATCTTATTTATCTTGTAAGTGGGAATTTGTACCCTTTGACCAACATCTCCCCATTTCCCCCGCCCTCCCACCCCTGGCAACCACCACTCTACTCTCTATTTCTCTGAGTTTGGCTTTTTTAGAGTCTGCTTATAAGTTAGGCTATACACTATTTGTCTCTCTCTGACTTATTTTGGGTGGCATAATGTCCTCCAGGTCTAACTATGTGGTCTTTAAAGGCAGACTTCCATAATTAACTATCCCATTTCCAAGTGGTTGGCCAGTTATGTTGCAATGAACATCTTCATTAATACAGATATTTTCACCCTCACAGTAATTTTTCCCCTTTAAACATCACCCAAGAGAAATATTATTGAGTCAAAGGTTAGATCCCACATTACATCTGAAGCAGCCTGACATCTTTCATCTTCTTCATTTTAATATCATATTACTGCACTACAACTCAGCATCAACACACACATTGGACACCAATAGTTGCAAGGAACTCTTCAGAGCACCTGCTAACTGACATTCAGAACTGAGGCTCTGGGGTGCAGAGGTTAATGCTACCCAATGGCCATGTTCTTCTAGCAGATGAGACAACGCCTGGTAAGAAGGGTGCTAAGATTCTTACAAGTCTAGAAAGGCTGGTTTCTTCCCTCCAAAAGCTTAAGGTTTTTCAATATGTTACATGTAAATATTCCTAGGCTATCAATCTCTTCTGTAAATGAGTTTTCAATTTCTTTCTTGACACTGTGTTATGATGGGTGAAGAAGGGGACAATGGAACCTGATATGGGAGGATATTTTGTCTCCTAGTGAGGAGTTTGTCTGCTTGTCCCTCAGACAAGTCCCTTTATGGCACCCGAGACTCATCCCATGGTCCCAAGTAAATACCCCTGTGTAATGAGATTTCACTTTGGTGATTGGCCTGTGTACTGAAATAATGAAAACCATTGGCCTTAAGAAACTAGCTGACGACCTTGATGTTAATACAGGAGTTTGGACTTAGACACCAAAGGTATATGTGAAATGGGATGTGTGATTGTTTTTAGCTCTTTATTTTTAAAGGATTGGTTGTTGGCTTGTGCCTAGGTAGGCAGCCCCTGAACATCTGGTCACTTTTTATAACAGAAAGGACTGCATCCAATCTGCCTCATAAAAGGAAAGTGGCCAGGAGCCGTTCCCCAGGGTTGCCTGGGCAAACGGAATGAGCCTTGTCCCGCCCCAGCGATGCTGTTGCCCATACTAAGATCCTTGAACTTTGAAGCTTTGTCCTTTCTCTAGGATTAGCACTCATGAACTCTGTCCGCACTGGGGAGATGGTAAACCCTTGGCTCCCCGCACTGGCTCAATACCTTCCATCTCCTTTTCTTGCCAGATCTCCAGACCTACCTTGTGAGTTCCAGTTAACTGTCCACTCCATGAGGAGAAAATCAGCCTCCTTTTAGTAGGTCTTTAATCAGGACAGACTCACTTGGCTCCGCTTCCTCCTCAAGTGCCTCAAAAAAAAAAAAAAAAAGAAATAAAAACATAGTAAGTACGATTATAAAGACTCAGTCATATATCCTGAGCAGAAAGAAGCTAAAATATTTCCCTAAATGTCCCCATTTAACTCAAATCAAGCACAGCCTGAGGCCAATAATAATGTCCTGGGATAGTAGTTTGAATTATTAACTGATTTTTCCCCTCCCTCGTAGTTTATTTTTCCTTGGATTTTATACGTGCTCCCTCCCTCCCAACACACACACAGGCTATTGTGTGTTCATTGTGTCTCAAGGAATGCAGAAACATCGCGATAGAGACCACAGCTTCTTACCAAGCCTGTCACCATCCCCCAGACTAGAAAAGATTCCCTGACTTAAAATGGAGGCCAAAACAACTGAAGCAAAGTGATGAGTTGGTGGGTTCCAGAAGGGGCCCTGGGCTTGCTTCCCTGGCAAGACCTGCGAGAGGGGACCCCTGCAGAGATAGCTCAGGCTGGCAGGGCTTTCAATGATTTTCCAGAGGCGTGAGAAGGCAGAATGACTCCCCTGCCCCCCCCCCAGCCACACGGCCCCCCCCTCCTCCGCCAGACCAGGGACAGAAACATCCCTAATTGAATATGCCAGGAAGGTAACCATACTTCTCAGCAGGGATTGGCAAAGATGAATAGCCATGGGTCAAGTGAGCCACCTTTGAATGAGATTTATTTCCAGTACTTAGAGAACGGGGCATTTGACATTGAAATTGAATGGAGAAACTGAAAAATAGAGCAAATGACATTTCTTGCTTCTCTGGACCTGACACCCCCTGCACCATACTGTCTCTTCTGCCATGTGAGCAGATCATCCCAGGGTCACGAGCAGAGAGCTGAGAAACAGGTGGTATTGGGATGGAGAACAAGCTCCCATTGCTCAGATTTCCCATGAACATGATTTGGTGTGTTTCTCCTCTTGTTGCTCTCGCCCAGCTGGACTCATGCTTTAGAATCAGTGTCTCAGGCAGGATGGCTCTTTCTTGCCCATACCTAATACCTTGGCCAGACTTAGAGCCCCACACTTTCTCTCCCTCCCCTAAGCCAAAGCTCTTTGTCCCATCTGTAACAATCAGGGTTCTGAACACTGGAAGAACACTTTGACTTGTGGCTATGTGCTCCTTGGTATTTGTAACCACATTTGCACGTCTACATACACCCAGAGATCACCAGTGATCTAAGAAGTTCAAAGTGTTCATATTAAGAGCATTTAAAAGAAAATGCAGACCAACGATGTAGGAATAGTCCTGTGATTTTCATGGCCACTAGTTAAATGAGGACATGTCACTAGTTAAATGATCAGCAAATAGCTCTCAGCATCATTCATTCTCTCTGCCCACAGTCAGCCGGACACTGGAGATACACCATGGATAGAGCAGAGCTCCTGCGCTCACTCTGCTCCCCAGCAGTAAATTCCACACCTAAAGTAGTGACAGTTGCATTTATCCCTTATGTAAGTGCCGTCTTTATAAACTTAAGCTTGTTAGGTGCCTAGGAAAGCTTTATTAGGGTTCTTTTAATCCTGGTATTGAAATCTGTGTTTTTCCAAGATATATCTAAGGCCATGTATGACAAATATATATTTGGTCTTTTTCCCTGGTTCCTGGCACACAGCTTATAAGCCCCTTGGGATCCCAGAGGGATAAGAGTCTTTTGTATGCTAATGAGATGACTAGGTGGTTGAGGGCCCCTAAAAAGCATCAGTATGGGTGTCAGTCTCCATAAAGACCAAGGCCTGATTAGGAAGTTGGAACTTTCACCCCACCCGCAGCACCAGGCAGGGGAGAGGGTCTGGAGATTGAGATAATCACCAATGGGGAATAATTTAATCAATCTTGCCTAGTAATAAAACCTCCATTAAAAACACACTAAATGTTGGGGTTTCAAGAGCTTTGGGATTGGTGAGCCCATGGAAGTGCTGGAAGAGTGACATGCTAGAGAGGGCATGAAGCTCCACATCCTTTCCCCCGTGCCTTACCTATGTAGCTCTTCCATTTGGCTGTTCCTGAGTTGTATCCTTTATTTGAAAAACCAGTAAATGTAAGTATAGTGTTTTCCTGGGTTCTGTGCGCTATTCTGGTGAATGATTGAACCCGAGGAGGGGGTCATGGGAACCCCCAAATTATAGCCGGTTGGTCAGAAGTATAGGTGACAACCTGCGGCTCGCAGCTGGTGTCTGAAGTGGGACAGTGTTGTGAGACTAAGCCCTTCACCTTTGGGGTCTCTGCTAACTGTGTAGTTAGTGTCAGAAATGAATTAAATTTTTGGGCACCTACTTGGTATCCAGAGAGCTACAGCATTTGTTGGTATTAAGAAAAACACCACAGATTTGGTTAGAAGTATTGTAAGATAAACAGCTCAATAAGTTTAAATTTAGCTGAACCTGAATGTATATCTATGGTCAATTTGAATGGCTGAAATGCAGCTATGTTAAGTCTGGCACTGCCTGATGAGTAGCAGTCGCTCAATAAATAATGGTACCTCTCTATACTGAGCATCAACTATGTGCAAGTCTAATATAATTAACATAATTCTTCATTAAGGTAAGAAACAACATAAGGCTTTGAAATAGTTATTGTAAGTCAGGATAGTACCTCCATTGAACTATTTCCCTACCCAGATCAGATAGTGCTAATTGATCGCAGGTTGCTTTTTCATTGAGCCTGAATTTAACCTCAGAATCCTTTTCTAAGTGAAAAGTATATATAGTCCATTTGCCGTTCCTCGGCCAGGAAAAAGAGACTGAGAATCTAAAGATCCTTTCTTATTTTTTCTCCAGGTGAAGGGTGCATAACTTTGAGATAAGCCATTAAATTCCTCTCAGTATGTGTTTGCTTATCTGTAAAATGGGTATCATAACTTCCCTTAATCACTCCCATACAGTTCTTAGGAGATTTAAATGGTATGTGGGGTGAGAAATGCTTGAAAGGTTAAAAAAGTGAGGCACTCCCAAGAGGGTAGCAAGAACTCCCAGAATTCACAAAAACAAAAATGCATCTTTGCCAGATGACAAAGCTCCATTAAGTTTTGTTTAGAACAGAGGAGACACTGTTTCCAGAAGATTCCTTCTTACTAATAAGGGATAGGAAAAGAAAAGAGGGAGCAAAATGAAAAAGAAACAGAGAGGACATGACTTGGAGGCAGAGGCTTAGATTCAAGTCTCAGATCTGCCTCTTGCCTGGCTGACAGTTGGAACTGGTTATTAAGCTTCCCTGGGCCTGATACTACTCATCCATTAAGTAGAGAAAACAATGTTCACCTCTCAGGGTTATTGGAAGTATGAAATGATTTCATGCCTGTGATAGGGCCTTGTGCTGAGTCGGGTACACAGTTAAGGACATGGTGAACTCCCAGCCTTGGTGAAGAGAAGGAACCACGACTTGGAGCCAGCCCAGTCCCACACAGTGAAGAGAATGTAGGTTTTGCTATGTTCCCTTCACTTCCTTCCTTCTAACTTCTACTGAGTGTGTCCACTATATGTTGAGCCAGGAAAGTCTGTACAATGACTTCTCTGATCTCAAGGCCACTGTGAGGGCAAAGAGGACCATTTTGCATGATATGATTTGAACAGCTCCTCAGTATCCCTATTGTACCACAATTTTACCCTTTTTAAGCTTTCGAGTCTCTCTTTAGGGAACTTTGCTTATACCTCTGATTCTCAAGCTCAAGACAAGGAGGTGGACCTCTCTGCACAATTAAAGGCAGCTGTGGGCTAGAGGAATGAGCACCACCCAAGTGGTGACATTCGGGCACTGTGTGTGGAAAGCCTAGAGGATGGAGAGAGAGAGAGAGAGTCCCAGGCTTTTAGGTATGCCAGGAGCTCTGAAATACCTTCTCCACATGCCCGAGTCCTTTGTATCTTTTTACGGCCAGTTCAATGTGACCTCACCCTCCTGTGAGCTTCTGCAGTAGTGCTTTATCATTAGCACCTCTCTGCATTTGAACACATAATGTAATCACACTTGTGCACAGCACGTGGCTCCATTGCTTACCATTTTTACTTCCCCTTTTCTGGTTTCCTGGCACTGACTCAGAGTCCTTCAGACCACACTCTTTCCTGACTCTGGAAAGCTCTCCGTGACTATTACATAGTCACCCTCTCTGCCCTAATCACATCTGGGGCCCCTCATTGCCCTGACGAGTTCCACTTACCATCCTAGGGCAAGGTTCTTCATTTACTTGTCTTTTTCCTACTCTGGTCTGTGCATTCTGTCAGTCCAGGGACTTTCCTTTGAGTCCTGCTGTTTCCTAAACACCAAAAACATTCATGGGAGGTGCTCAAATATCTCAATGGGAACGATATCTTCTAACTTTTTAACAGTCTACTTCACAGATCTTAGTGTATAGCCTAGTGCCAGGTGCTCAAGAAATGCCTGGCGAACAAATGAGTGAGGGAATGAATGAATGAATGAGTGAATAGCTTGTAAAATGGACAGATCCCCTAGGGATCTCAGTCAAGTCTACAAATAAGAAGAGATTATGCACTGAATATTTTCTAGGTCCTCTCCAGATCCATTCACCACTTTTCCCACCCTTCCTAATATCGTAGAAAGCTGAGCTTTAAAAGACTACCTATAGGTCTGTTTGCTCTCTGGTGGATTCAGTCAATGGAAAGCACCAGTAGATTAGAGAGGAAGAAGAGTAAAGTCTAGGTAGAATTGGTTCTCCTTAATTTGTGGATTCCGTTGTTGCTAATTTGCCTACTTGCTAAAATCTGTTTTTAACTCTGAAGTCAACAACATTCATGGTACATTCATGGTCATTCATAGACACACAGAGTGGTAAAAAGTTTTAGTCACTGGATGTGCACATTATATGCTGAGTTGAAACCAGGCAATATTCTGTCTTCTTGTTTAACCTTAATGCCATGTTTTCTGCACTTTTGTGCTTTTTGTTGGTGATTTCACTTTTTAAAATGGCCTCCAAGTGTAATGCTGAAGACCTGCCTACAGTCCTTTATGGAGAAAATGATGTGTTAAAAAGCTTCATTCAAGCATGAATTATAGTACCACTGACCATGGGCTTAAAGTTAATGAATCAATAATATGTTTAAAAAAAGTATCTAAATAGAAACACACATGAAACAAGGTTATATATTGATCAGTTGATGAAAATCATGTGGCCAGAGACTTACAGGAACCTCACCCTGTATGTCCCCTAGGAGCGAAGGGGCAGTATTCACTAATTCAGTGTTTGCAGCAACTTTATAGAACTACCTCTAATAATGAGAATTGATTGTATTCATCCCCTAGGCAGGCACCAGTCTGCTGGGTTTATAGAGGTTGACTTCATCCACCTGCTGAAAGCTACAGCTCCCTTGGGGATGCTTCTTTGGAGCTACAGATATTGTCTCACATTTCTGGTAGCAGCTTCCTCTCCTTGACCCTTTGGGTGCCTAGGGTGGTTACACGCCCCACTGATGCTGGCCCCAGGGTGCTTCACCATCCCTTGCTGAATTACCTGCATCCTGCCCACACTTTGTAGATAGTCCCTGTATTAAACTCCCTTCTTACCACTTATACACGTGGCCTCTGCTTCCTGTCAGAATCAGGATGAATACTGACAGTGTATTTTAAAAAACCCAGCAGTTTTATTTCTAGAACCAAGATATCAACATGAGCACAGGCCTCTCCTCCCTCAAGTCCTGAGTGGGTTTGTACCCTCCGCAGCTCCTTTCTCTCCTCTGTCAGCCCCACTGCGGGATGGATAGTCCTGACACTAGGGCAATGCTACTCAGTGTGGTGCCCTGACCAGCAGCTGGGGCAGCCTTGGGAACTTGTGAGAAATGCAAATTGTTGGGCATCCTGCACTGAACTGAAACTCTGGGGCAGAGCCCTGGAATCTGTGTTTTAAATAAACCCTCCAGGTAATCCTTATGCATAATAAGTTTGAGAGCCACTTTCTGGAGAACTGGGGGGTAGGGGTGGGGGTGGAGGAGGGTAGAGACTCCTTGCCAGGGCCTCTGACTGTGCCATCTGCCTGACTTTCCATGGCTTCCTGGCCCTTGTTTCTCTGGGCTGAATCACATTCAGCAACAAACACAGCTGGAGAACAGAATCTGCTGAACCCCATATAGGTAGCTGTTTCTTAACTAGCAAGTTTGATTCCTAACAGGACAAGTATAACTTTCCTGGAAGCTCAGCCCTGAAACTCCAGGTATCTCTGAGCACAGCCACAGGGCAAGAGGGATGGCAAGTTATGTTGTGAAGGGCATCAGGAGATGTTACCCCAAATATGCCACATTTGCACATTGGTTATCTTTAACTGAAAGCAGTTGAGAAACATTAAGATGTAAAATGAGCTTTCTGCCCTTCCTCTTTCTTTCTTTTCCTTTTTTTAAAAAAAAAAAAGATTTTATTTATTTATTTTTTAGAGAGGGGAAAGGAGGAAGAGAAACATCAATTTGCGGTTGCCTCTTGAGCACCCCCAACTGTGGACCTGGCTCCACAACCGAGGCATGTGCCCTAACTGAGAATCAAGCCCATGACCCTTTGGTTTGCAAGCTGGAGCTCAATCCATGAGCCCTATCAGCCATTCTTAAAGCACTTCCCCCTTCTCAAAGTATAAGTTTTCCTTTGCAAAGGTGGTTTAAATTTTCCCCTACTTCCTGTATCAGGATGAGGACAGTGGCCCTTATCACCATAGATGGAAGGTCAACACCAAGATGATCTGCATAAAGAGACCTTACTAAAATAGCCCTGATCTTGTTTCCCACTAGTTTTTCCCATGTATTTGTTTCCTAGTTACTTTCACACAATTTATTGCCCCTGGAAGCCCAAATCCCCTTTCCTTTGTCTAGCTGCTTCTCCACTCTCACCCCTTATTAAAATGATATATCAGCTCCCAAGTCTAAATGCTTCTTTGGATTTTCACTACTTTTTTGTGAAGCCTCTGTACACATAAAAATATTAACAACAAAATTTGCATGCCTTTTCTCCAGTCAATCTGTCTTTTTTCAGTTTAATTCATGGGTCCCTGTGACTAAACCCTAAGAGACAGAGAAAAAGTACCCCCCTTCACCCCTGTCCCAACTCTGCAGTGAAAAGAGCTGACAGGTGGGATGACCCTGTGGCTTTGAAAGTGGAAAAGATTTTCATCCCACTCATAAAAACATGTTTCAGTGTGGTGAACAGAATCTTTTGCTGTTATTAATTTTTCTATAAGCTCTCTTCTTTCAAAATGCAGGTTTGAGACAGCTTGTTAAGATACAGATACTACAAGGTTAAAAAATAAATAGATATCATTGAGGTTTGTAAGGTGTCCATTTAAATATTCTTAAAATGGTTGGCTGATACGGTAGCAACCGAAGACCCAAGAAACCCAATATATGACTCTACTATCTACCTGTGCTATAAATAACAGCATCTAAAGTGAAGACTTAAGAGAAAATGCCCTGGCTGGTGTGGCTCAGTGGATTGAGCATCAGCCTGTGGACTAAAAGGTCACTGGTTCGATTTCCAGCCAGGGCACATGCCTGGGTTTTGGTCCAGGTCCTCAATTAGGGGCCTCCGAGAGGCAACCAATTGATGTATCTCTCTGACTTTGATGTTTCTCTTCCTCTCTTACTCCTTCTCTAAAAATAAATAAATGAAGAAAAGCTCCTTTCTGCCCATTCTCCAGAGGACATTATCTCATTAAAAAAAAAAGAAAAACTTAGTGACTCTCTATAATGTTCTTGGTTATTTTTTTAAGCATATTTATCCCAGAAACTCAGTTAACATCTTACAACTGAATGCATGTCATTTAGATAAATGTAATTCCTGTAAATGTCTATATGGTCTGGGATTTTCTTTTTATTTTGAAATGGAAGCTTTTTGTTTGTTTAAAAGATCATAAAGAAAAAAAGTGTTTCAGTAAAGAAATAAGATTTTTTTTCTTTTGAACAACAACAAAAATGCTTCACTGACTCACTGTGAAATCAAAATTGAAAACTGAAGAAGTCAGTGTTTGCACTGCTGGTCACTACCAGAACCAATAAGCAGAGACAGGGGTTGAATCTTTATGGGCACTTTATTCAGATGGCCAGCAATCTGAGAAGATGGTGGGTTATGTGCCCCAACAGACCATCTTACATTTCCTTCCAAGCCAGGAGGAAACAAGTAGAGGTAAGGGATTTGGAATTCAAGGGAAAAAAGTATATTTGAAATTCAGGAAAGAGGTTAATCAGATAAAAGCTGCAGTCTGGCAATCCCCTAACATCCTTTCATCTGTTCACCGGTGATTTTTTATCTGGATCCTGTGTCCTATGTCCTGGCTGATTTTCTTTATTTGTGTCCTGGGCAGCAGACTGTCTCTCCTTGGAACACAATGGCTCAGATACCATCTTGATTGCTCATGGTCTTTTCTGGAGCAAAAAGGTCGAATTGCTTCTAGTCTCCTGGAATCAGGGTGGGCAGTACCTGCAGTTTCTGAAACGATAGCTTTTTACATGCATTAACTACTAAGCTTATTAACTATTACTTAATACTAAAATTTTCAAATTTCAGTTTCCCTGTCAAAATCTCCCCAGTTGGTGAAGAAGCTACTTCAAGCCATTCATTAACCAATATTCCTCCGCAAATCATTTTAGATACGGTATTATAACAGTTTTCTCAATTTTTTTTTTTTTTTGGTTGAGAGAGAGAGAAGAAGAAAGACATTCTTTTTCTTTTTTTAATGACTCATAGTCACAATATCTAGTACCCTACCCCAGGCCTTGATACTGTAACTCCTGCTGCCACTGACTTAACATCTCGCTGATTTTTAATAAGAATGAATGTATTAAAGGTTTTGACTGCAAAAGGGAGTTCTTAAAAATCCTTATGAACTGGCTCTGAGCAGATTGAATTAGAAAGCATCACACTTGACCCTCTCTTGTCCCCACTCACTTCTTTGAGTTCTCTTTGTACATACATGCACTTCACTTTCTTTCTTAATTTTATTTGCATGCTCTTTTCTTTTTCTCTCTCTGACTCAAGAGAAAGAAAAATCTAAAAACCATAACTCTTTCAGTAGTGTAATTTATTAATTTCTAGCATGCCAGAATAAATGAAGAGAACATTTGTTCTGGGGGGAGGAAAGGAAGATAAATACAGAAACAAGTGAAGGAAAAAAAACATGGAAGGAAAATAAGATGTGACCCAGGGGTAAGATCATACAAAATACATGCCATAGGTACTGTATAATTGATAAAGGGAACCTCAGCTTTGACTCTGAGCTTTGTAATTGATGGAGCAAGGAGGAGAACAAATCAATGATAAGAATCACTGTGTCCTTAACATGGAAATACTCCAGAAGCTTTGCGTGATACCAGCACAGTGAGACATTTCCTGAGGGGCCTCAAAGAGGGAGCACGGTGGGATCTTTGGTACAAGTCATTAGTGGAAGATGTCAGGGTTTGGGCAGTTCCTACCTCAGTGATTTGTGGATAAGGTGCTGATCCAAGGTTGTCAGGGGACCCAAGCTTGCTCCTCACTTTTCCATTCTCCCTAAGCCCCCCCACTTCCTCCTGGGAGCCTGCAAGCTTGGACACAGCCAGAAAAATAAGGTCGATTTATTTGGAAGAGCTACCCTGACTTTGGGTTATAGTATTTATTACCAGTGTTCACAGGACTGTAGGTTTCCAATTCTGTACATTAGAATCGTAACTTTCCAAAATTATGTAATTGCCTGGGCACTACCCAGATTAACTGGATGGAGACCTCTGGGACTGGGCCCAGGAATTGATATATGTATATATCAATTATATATATGTATTTTTTTATTGTTTTTCTATTACAGTTGCCCCAATTTTTCCCCGTTGCTCTCCCCCACCACACTCCCCACCCAACCCAGCTCCCATAGTCAATCCCCACCTTATTGTACATGTCCATGGTCCTTTATACCTGTTCCTTGATAAGACCCTTTGCCTTCTTTCGCCCATTATTCCCTTCTCCCCTCCCCTCTGTTCACTATCAGTCTGTTCCTTGTTTCCATGACTCTGGTTCTATTTTGCTCATTTGTTTGTTTTGTTCATTATGTTCAACTTAACAGGTAAGGTCTTATGGTATTTGTCTTTCACTGCCTGGCTTATTTCACTTAGTGTAATAATCTGCAGTTCCATCCATGCTGTCATGAAAGGTAAGAGTTCTTTTTTCTTTCTGCTGCATTGTATTCCATTGTGTAAATATACCACAGTTTTTTGATCCACTCATTTACTGATGGGCACTTAGGCTATTTCCAGCACTTGGCTATTATAAATTACACTGCTATGAACATTGAGGTGCATAGGTTCTTTTGAATTGGTGTTTCAGGATTCTTGGGGTATAATCCCAGAAGTGGGATCACTGGATCTAAAAACAGTTCCATTTTTAGTTTTTTGAGGAAATTCCATACTGTTTTCCACACTGGTTGCACCAGTCTGCATTCCCACCAACAATGCACTAGGGTTCCCTTTTCCCTACATCCTCACCAGCACTTGTTGTTTGTTGATTTGTTAATGATGGCCATTCTGACCTATGTGAGGTGGAATCTCACTGTGGTTTTAATTTGCATCTCTTTGATGGGTAATGATGCTGAGCATTCTTTCATATGTCTTTGGGCCCTCTGTATATCCTCCTTGGAGAAATGTCTGTTAGGTCCTTTGCTCATTTTTCAATTGGATTGTTTGTCTTCCTCGTGTTCAGTCATATAAATTCTTTATGTATTCTGGAGATCAAACCCTTGTCTGAGGTATCATTGGCAAATGTTTTCCCATATGGTTGGTTCCCTTTCCATTTTGCTGATGTTTTATTTAGCCAAGCAGAAAGTTTTTAATTTGATGTAGTCCCATTTGTTTATTCTTTCCTCTATATCCCTTGCTCTAGGAGATATATCAGCAAGAATATTGTTGCATGGGATATCTGAAATTTTACTGCCTATGTTTTCCTCTAGGACTTTTATGGTGTCATGACTTATACTTAAGTCTTTTATCCATCTTGAGTTTATTCTGGTGTATGATGTAAGTTGGTGATCTAGTTTCATTTTTTTGCATGTACCTGTCCAGATCTCCCAACACCATTCATTGAAGAGGCTATTTTTACTCTTTTTTATGCTCCTGCCCTCATTGTCAAATATCAATTGACCATAATTAATTGATCAAAACTTTTTGATTTCTTCCTTGATCTCATTGCCCATCCATTTATTATTTAATAGCATGTTATTTAGTCTCCATGAATTTGACTGTTTTTGAGTTTTTTCCTTGAGTTTGGTTTCTAGTTTTAAGCCATTGTGATCTGAGAAGGTGCTTGTTTTGATTTCAAGTTTCTTGAATTTGTTGAGGCTTGTTTTGTTTCCTATCATGTGGTCTATCTTTGAGAATGTTCCATGTGCATTTGAAAAGAATGTATATTATTGCTTCTTTGGGGTGGAAAGTTCTTTATATATTAATTAAGTACATTTGATCTAGGGTGCTGTTCAGTGCCACAGTATCCTTGTTGATTCTTTGTTTGGAAGACCTATCCATTGTAGACAGTGGAGTATTAAAATCCCCTGCTATCAGTGTGTTGCTGTCTATATCTTTCTTGAAGTCTTCCAAGATTTTTCTTATATATTTGGGTGCTCCTATGTCAGGTGCATATAGGTTTACAATGTTTATGTCTTCTTGATGGATTCTTCCTTTGAGTGTTGTGAAGTGTCCTTCTCTGTCTCTTTTTCTGGCCTTTGTTTTGAAATCTATTTTGTCTGATATAAATATTCCTACCCCAGCTTTTCCTTCTGCCCATTTTCTTGGAATATTTTTTTCTAACTCTTCACTCTCAGTCTGCTGTGGGCAGCATATATGCAGGTCCTGTTTTCTTTTCCATTCAGCTACCCTGTGCCTTTTGATTGGAGCATTTAATACATTTAAATTTAATGTTATTATTGTTAAGTACTTATTCATTGCCATTTTTCCCCTTTGTACCTTATTCCTCTCTCTCTCACTCTTTTTCTTCATCTTCTTAAAGCAGTCCCTTTAGCATGTCTTGCAATGATGGTTTGGTAGAGGTATATTCTTTTAGTGTTCTTTTGTCTGGGAAACTTCTTATTTAACCTTCCATTTTAAATGAGAGCCTTGCTGGGTAAAGTACTCTTGGTTATAGACCTTTACTTTTCATTACTTGGAATATTTCTTGCTATTCCCTTCTGGCTTGTAGTGTTTCTGTTGAGAAATCAGCTTCTAGGCTTATGGGGGCTCCCTTTACGTTTCAGGGTGTCCTGCAGTTCCCTTAACCCTCCTTCATTCTTTTTGAGTCTTTTTTCATTTTGTTGCTCTTTCTGGGAATTTTTTTCTACCTTGTCATTCAGATCACTTATTTGATCCTCTGCTTCATCTATCCTGTTTTTAATTCTTTCTACTGTGTTCTTCATTTCAGATATTACATTTTTCATTTCCTCCTGTCTCTTATTGATGGTTTCTATGTCCTTTTTCATGCTGATGTAGTTTAGAGTAAGTTTCTTATAGTTTCCCTGGTGTTCTTTGTAGTTCTCACTAAGCTTCTTGAGCATCCTTATAACCATTATTTTGAACTTGATGACTGAGAGTTTGCTTGCCTCATTTCCATTTAGCATTCTTTCTCGGGATTCCTTCTTTCCTTTTAATTGGGGGTTGTTTCTTTGTCTCCCAATTTTTAGCGACTCTTATTGTTTGTTTCTGCATTCTAGATTGATCTGCTTTGACTCCCTATCTTCATGTTGTGACCTTCTGTGGTAGAATACCTGTGTGACTCAGTGGTGTAGTCTCCTTGATCTCTTGAGCTTCAAGACAGAAGGGATCAGGGCGTGAGGAACTGTGTAGCTGTGAGGAACTGTGAGGAACTGTGATGCTCTTGGGATGCCCTTTATGCTGTTTTTGTGAGTTCTCTGGTTGTAATTGGGTTTTGGTTGTTTTTGGGTATTCTTTGGTGGGTCCTTCTCTCCAGCTGGCTGAATGAAAGTTACTCCACTTACCACATCTTGTATGCTATCGTACAGGTGCTCCCAGAACAAAACCAAGCAGCCCAGGAAACACATCCGTACCCGCAAAAAATAACCCCACCCACAACCACACTATCAACAGCAAATGAGCCAACATTGCTAAAGGTGTAAAGAGATTAAGACTATTATAAGAAATAAAAAAGGAATATGAGATGACAAACTGAAAGAAAAGTGATTTTGCAAGGGTCGAGGGAGGGGCAATAATAAGAGTAGGGAATAGAGACAAGGCAAAGAGAGAAAGAAAATAAAATTTATATCATAAATAAAAGAGGGAGGAGGAACAGTGGAATGGAGTAAGAGAAGGGAAGCATATAGTATTAGGATTAAACCAAAACTTATTTATTTATTTAGTTATTTATTTAGAGAGAATGAGAAAACAACTCTATATATTATATATACATAAAATATATAATATATATGTATAAAATAGGAACTCAATTTGAGAAAAAGATCCACCACAGCAATATCAAGAACAAATGATCTAAGATTAATATAGGTGGGATGAGAATAAGAGGGAAAAAAGAAAGAAAGATAAAGCTTAAGAGATGTTTAATGGAAAGGAAGTGATTTTGAAATGACAGAGGGAGAAGGAATGCTAAGAGTGAAGAATGAAGACCAGGCTAAGATGGGGAGAAATTAAAATTTAAAACAAAAACAGAGAAAGGGCAGGAGGAAGGCAAAATGGAGTGGGAGGGGGAATGGTAAAATGTAAGGTTTGAAATATGAAAATAGTGACTATCTAGAAGTAAAATTGAGGAAGTGCAACCATAACCATCTTATCCACAACCAATGAGCAAAAATTAAGGTGGAGAGAGAACAAGGGTATTTTAAGAGCAGGAAAAAGAATGCGAGATGACCAATGACAAGAAAAATGTTTCTGAGAGGCTGGAGATGGGGGAGAAATATTTAAAGTGTGGAATAGAAACAAGTCATAGCAAGAGAGAATATAATTTAAAACAAAAGAGGAGTAAGAGGAGTAAGGAGGAAGGTAAAAGGAAGTAAGAGAAGGGCAGAGCAAAATATGAGATTTGAAATAAACAATGATATAAAACCTGGTGACATATTAGGCTTAAATTTGAAGGACAAGAAATGAATGCTAAAAAGCTATGCAGGAGAGAAAATAGCACCAATCATAGAGAAGACAGAAGGGATCAGGGCGTGAGGAACTGTGTAGCTCGTAGTGTCTGGTGCAGGGAGCCTTTCAGAGCTTTTTCTTCTTTCCCCTGCAGAAATGTACTTAAGTAGGAGACTCTTGTGCCTGAGGTCACTGACATGCAGAGCCTGTAATCCCGTAGGCTGGGGTTGGCCTCACCTGTCTGTGAGGGAACCTGGCTGGCCAGCAAATCTCCAGCATTCAACTCCTGCCTTCCAGTCCCCAAGTCTGCCACTCTCTTGCAGAAGGTTTGGGCCTGAATTCTCCACTCTAAACAGCCCCCTGCTCCAGAGTCATGCTGGGTTGGGTTCTACAGTTCCTTCAGTGTGACTCTATCCTTTTGACTTTTTGGTTAGCAGAGCCGCTGCACTTGCTGGCACACATGTGCGAGCCCCTGGTCCCTGAGGGTCTCGCCTCAGCTCCCCTTTTGAAAGAGTTTCTGTGTGGCCCCCATGCTGTAGCACTGGTCTCTGGGGGGCCTGATCCCCACATGCTCCCCCTCCTCAAATATCACAGTCTCTCATGGTCAGGGCTGGCCACCACCTTTCAGAGCCCGCAACAGTTTTAGATAACGCTTCTGTCTGGATCTTTCTCAGATGACATTGGGAAGAGCCCTGCTGCTATACTCTAACACAGAGTGGTGGCAGAATGCTGACTCAGCTCCCTCCAGAGATCTTCAGCCTCAGGCGCTGTTTCTGGAGCCCACACCTCCCAGGCCTTCTCTCTCTGCCACAGTAGCTGGTGGCTCCTGAGCAGATCCACAGTTGCCCTGACTCTGTGCAGCCAGAAGTACTGGGCTGGGCAGCCATGATGGCTCCACTTGGAAAGCCTGGGCCTTCTGCTCCCGGGTGCCCTGTAGGCAGGCATGTTCTTGCCCACAGCTGCACACTCCTCGCACTCTTGCCCAAGTACATGCCCACTCACAGATGCTCTCACTCACTCTCTCTTGGACTCTCGAGTCGGCTGCTCTGTGTTTTGGCTGCAAGATCTTTGCAGATCTGGAAGCAAGTGGACAGAGCTACTAGCTACTCTGCCACTATCTTGGATTGTAACTGATATATTTATTTAAATTCTTCAGCTAATTCTTACACATGGGTGGAGACCCATTGATAACTGGATGTCCTCAGTGCTTTACAATTCTGAATGTATATCAGTGTCACCTGAAGAACTTGTTAAATTAAACATTCAGATTCTCCAGCCACACACTTCCTCCTAATACCACAACCCCCTTCTCTGAAGGCCAGAAAATTCCATATTTTAAACAAGAACTCCAGGTAATTCTAATGAAACCCATCCATAGATTCCACTAGTCTACAAAGCTTAAAGGGGAAGTGACCTGGCCTGTAGTCTGCTTAGATAACAGTAAACTGTGTGTTGTTTGTTGGGCCTATTACTTAAGGATCTTGGCTTTGTTTCCTCATTGGTAAATTTCCAACTTGTTTCCAACTAGAATGGAAGCTCCACCAAGCCATGGACTGGGATCTCTTCATTTACGTATTCTTAGTACCTAGATCAATGCCCGGCACAGAGTAGGCTCCCAAGTCAACTGAAAATGAGCTCCTATTTCAGAAAGCAAATTAGAAAGAATTAAGTGTATTTGTGGTCACCAGTTACACATTTTCCTCATGTATGTATACAGGGGACATACATGTCCATCTGGGACTGGATCGAAACCCACAAGCCCAGATGGACATCTTGGATCTCTGGGTTCCTTCATTTCATGCCTGTGTGTGTAAGCTTGGGGACAGGGATAAAGGAGTGACCTTTGGCCTAGTTTCGTCTACCTTACATCAAAATGTGGTAGATTTATACATTTTCCAACTGGCAGGTAATTGAGTTTGCCACTGTCAGCATAGGTACTTCTGCAAGAACTAAACATGCCAAAGATGTACTACCACAGAATGATTTATTTTATAATACACGTGGCTCAGAATAAACTTGTTATAACACTATGGGTTTTCTTGGCCGAAATGTGAACACTTCTTGGTGATCTGAAAGAGTGTCTATAAATATCACCTTCAGTTTCCAAACCATGACCTTGTTTATGTGAAATGCCCAATTAGTTTACACAAAACATACCAAGTGCTAAGAGAAAGGAAGTGGGTGAAGCAGGGAAACAGGGAGCAGGGTCTGAATCTGGGTTCTAGTTCTGGCCCAGAACTCATTTTGGGTTCTTGGGCAACTCACTTCTCCTCCCTGGGATCATGTTCCTCCTCTGGAAAAGGAAGAGGCTGAATGATTATCTCAGGGGTCCCTTCTGTTCCCCACAGGCTATGACTATCTGGTTGCAAGACTGAAGCTCAGAAAGGTTTCTCTATTCATTTCCTCTGCCAGTTCAGAATTGCCCCGTCTTATCATGGTTAGCCATGTGGGCCCCTCCTTCTCTTTCTGGAATCTGCCTACACTCAAACTGACATCCTGTAAACCTGTCCACACTATTCACTCTCTTAGGAAGGTGATATTCACATAGTTTCATTAATAAACTTTATAGACCTCTATGTAGCAATACGTATTAAAACAGAATTCTAGCTACAAACAACCTTCAAACAATAAGGGGCTTTGGCGGAGCAAAGGTGGAAGAGGCCATTCAGCTTAGTGGTTATGAGTTAAGACTCCCATCATTAAAAAATAATTATGAATCCTTAAATCTACATAGAAAACTAGAAATGTCTAACAGCAACATATACATGATTCACAGACAACACTAGACTCTATTTTTTCAAATCCTCACCCAAGAACATTTTTTCATTGCTTTTAGAGAGAGAGGAATGCAGAGAGAGAGAAATATCGACACGAGAAACATTGATTGGCTGCCTCCCGTATGTGCCCTGACTGGGAATTGAACCCACAACCCTTCACTTACAGGATGTCGTTCCAACCAACTGAGCCACACTGGCCAGGGTGAAACGAGACTCTTTTTTTTTCTGTTACTCCATATCAGTAGGTGTATTAGTTTCCTATTTCTGCTGTAAGAAACCATCACAAATTTAGTGGCCTAAAACAACTCATATTTATTACCTACAGTAATGGAGGTCAGAAGTCAAAAATGGCTGGACTGGTCTGTGTTCCTTCTGGAGGTCCTAGGGGAGAGCCCATTTCCTGGCCTTTCCAGCTCCAAGAGGCTATCTGTATTCCTTGGCTTGTGGCCCCACACCACTCTGACCTGTGCTTCCATCATCGCTTTCCTGATTCTCCTGTCTCCCACTTTTTCCTAAAAGGATTCTTGTGTTTATGTTGGGCCTATCCAGATAAGTCAGCATAATCTCCTGATCTCAAGATCCTTAATTTAAGCACATCTGCAAAGTCCCTTTTGCCAAGAAAAGCAACATATTCACAGTTTCTGGGATTAGAATGGGGGCATCCTTAGGGGACTATTATTTTGCTTATCACACAATTTACCTTCAAATCCCACCATGGCCGCTTATTATTGTGTGATCTTGGGTAAATTATGTCTTTTCTCGAGCTCCGGTTTCCTTCTCAGTAAAAGGGGGTTAATAACAAATCAGCTTTATAGGTTTTCGTTTTGTTGTGATTGGTTGGTGTTTTGAGGATTAAATAAAGTAAAGCTTGTTAAGCACATGTCATACTGCTTGCCGAGTATGTGTTATTTGAAGAGAAGAAAAATTGGGGTTTTCAATAAAAAATCAACCTGTAGCCTGTCTACAGTCATCTACATCCTGGCATCACTGTGTAATCAGTAATGATATTCAGGATGATGACTCAAATGTTACAAAATTCTAATCTTCAAAAAGTTGCAACTGTTCAGGATATTCTCCTAATTAAGTTAGTAAATCAGAGAGCAGTGTTTTAGAGAGATTTTTAATTAAAAGAATGGGGAGACATCCCTGGGTGGTATGGTTCCATGGATTGAGTACTGTCCTGCGAACCAAAGAGTTGCCAGATCGATTCCCAGTCAGGGCACATGCTTGGGTTGCAGGCCTGGACCCCGGTTTGGGGCGTGCAAGATGCAACCACACATTGATGTTTCTCTCCCTCTCTTTCTCCCTCCCTTCCCCTCTCTAAAAATAAATAAATAAAGTCTTAAAAAAATGAATGGGGCGACATATTTTCTATGTATATCAGTGAGTTAAACAAAAAATTCCATTTGCAAGACTCCCCTCCCCCTTTCCTCTGGGTGTGTGGGGTCATGGAGATATGGGGTGCCTGTGTCTTGGTGCTAAGAGGACACAGTAAGAAATGTACTGAGTCTGGTGGGAGGGACACTATCACACTGTCAAACTTGAGGGGAAATGAGCCTGTTTTCAGGAGAAGGCAGCCACAACAGTTTTTGTAATCTATCCACCAGAGTTCTCTAGTTCCATGTCAAACAGGAAAATCAACTATTCTG
Organism: Pteronotus mesoamericanus; assembly: GCF_021234165.1. NCBI lineage: Eukaryota > Metazoa > Chordata > Mammalia > Chiroptera > Mormoopidae > Pteronotus > Pteronotus mesoamericanus. Next base: position 21,870,621 of record NW_026555245.1, on the reverse strand, counting down.
CCTGGAGTGTAGGTGAAATGTGAGACTGGCCAAAATAGAAAAGAGGAGTTTCCATCAACACAAACAGGTTCTTCATTCTTTGAGAAAGGAATGACCATCCAATAAGATAAAATAAACAACTGATGTTGAACCAGACCAGAGAGATAGCAAAGGCCTGGGGCAAGGACCAGTGCATGTCTACTGTCGAAGGCTTTGATGGATGATGAAACAGCTATGACCTGCTCCTCTGCACAGTCATGGGAATAATTACTCAGCCAGTCCTCTGCAAAACGTAGTTAGGTGTGACTATCACTCATATGTGGGCGAAACTTTGCAAAGTTACGATATAATCATAGATTACATTTGCAAAGTACTTTGGCATCTAAAAAAGCTTTCTCATATTTATTTCATTTAGTCCTTAGAGTAAGCCTGTGAAGTGACCAAGGGAGGTATTATTATACTTGTTTTTACAGATGAAGAAACTAAGGCTCAGAGGGATGAAATAAGTTCCTTAAGTCACACAGTAAATTAGTGGCAGAGTCAGGATTTGAACCTAGAGCTATCCACCATTGGTGGGGGGCCAAGGGTGGGGGTGGGTGCTTATTCTACTCCTGGATGCCCCCCTGTAAGGCTCTCCATCTGTGGCCTCAATGGGAGTGCAGACTGCTTGCCTGCTCTCTCCTGCCCCTCACCTCATCTGTTGTCCGTATCTCTCAAAATACTCTACCATTTTGCTCCACAAAGAGTGATAAACCAGTGTGGTAAAGGCAGCCCCAGAGTTATTAGGGATCCTGTTACAAATGCAGAATCTTTGCTACCCCAGATCTTCAGACTCAGATCCTCGGTAGCTCCTACATACAGCCAAGTTTAGGAAGCCCTGCGCTACCACATCTGCACACCCAGGCCAGCCTGACCCTCCATGTGGCTTCCCTTCCCTTCTCCCTGTCCCAAACAATGGAGTTTCACTAATTTCCTCTCTCCCTCTGGAACACCTCCCTATACAATCAATAGCTTTATGGCCTCAAAAGAACTTGTCAGGCCCACTCAGTCCCCCTCATTTTTTCCCTTAAACCCTTCTACCTGGAGTCCTGGCTCACTCTAGCAGGGAGTTCACTCAAAGCAAGTTTCCTCACATAAGTACCCAAGGAGCTCTCAGCAAGGTATACTCTCTTGAGAGGTGACAACTGTCCCCATGGTTTGTTCTAAGAAGGGCCAAGATAAGACTTGAACCCCATCACCCTCTCTGGTAGAGTTAAAGAGAGCTAATTTGAGTTTTTTCCTCCCTCCCCTGTGGCAGAAAAAGCAAAGAAACTTGGCAGCAAAGGGAGGAGAGAGAGAGATGAAGAGGGGTGTGATTGACTCACAGGTAGGATGAGTCCAAATAATTGGGAGTTAGCTTTGGGGGCAAGAAAAGAGAGAAGATAAATAACTTGAGCAAATGATTATCTCATTCTCATGCTTTCTCTCTTTCTTCTCCACTTCTCCAAACTTTAAGAAACTTCTTTTTTAAGAGCACAGATAATTGTCAAATTCTCTTAGGGTCACAGGCCAGGGGCAGTACAAGTTTAAACAATTTTTTGTTGTTGTTGTTAAAGCCAACACAGAAAAGAACACCGAAGGTTGCCCAATGAAAACAGAAACAAATAAAACGCCATGACACAGGTTTTAGGCTCAGCAAGCGTGAGTGTTATGTTTCAAGGCCCAACACTAAGACTATCCAACGACGGGACAGACAGCATGGATGAGGCAGTCACCCCATTCCCTTTGCCCTTTTGTGTCAGCAGGAAACCTGGCTAAACCGCCAGTGCGGCCAGGACAGGTCTTGCATTCTGGAGAATACCAGAGGGCTGCCACGCTTGATCCAACCATAATTTATGGTGGACCAGTTGGAAAGAATGTGGTATTCATTGATTTTTATCTCTGTAGCCAGGATGGTGTCTCTGGAAGAAGTAACTGGGGTGGACATAACCAGAAAGCATGAGTGTCAACTGGAAATCTATGTTTGGTTTCTTAAAAGGCTGATAAAGCTTTAAAATCTGCCATATGCAAACAAAATGGGGGTGGGGAGGAATGAAGGTACCATGCTTAGGTGTCTTCTAGAAGAGCTCCTTTTAGTCTGACCCCAGAGGCTCCTTGTCATATCTCAGCAAAGTGGACTGTAGACGTTTCTCTTTAGCTTTCATAAAAACTAAATTTAATTTCCCATGCTGGGTCACTGTGGCCGATAGGGGAATTCAAGAGTTAAAGATTTTAGCTGTAGTTATAGTTGATAGGCTTAAGTGATTAATGCAGGTGGAAAGCTGTTATTTCAAGAACTGGAATGCATTACTCCAGGAGCAATTCAACCTTTGTGCTCCAGGGGGTCTTGCAAGCAATTGAGACGGTATCTGAGCCATTATGTTCCAGGGAGGAAAAGTGGACAGTCACTGCCTGACTACAAGTCTTATCTGATAAACCTTTTTTCCAAAATCCTTACTTACGCTTTTCTTCTTATAAAAGGTCTGCTTGAGATGAGATGTTACAATGGTTTTTGAGGGTACATAACCTGCTGTCTTCTCAGATTGCCAGCATCTGAATAAAATGCCAATAAAGATTTGATCCTTTTCTCTACTTATTGATTCTGGTAGTGACAGGCAGCACAAATGCAGACTTTTCTGGTTTCATGACCACTTGGCCACTTGTCTGAGCCTAGGTGAACAAAAACTAGAAGACTGTTGGCAAGAAGGCTTAGAATCTAGGACACCAGTGTTTGACGAGACAAGGTATCTAATTTTTAGAACAAAGTGTTTTCCTTAATATCAGAACCAATTTGTAGATTTGATTGAGTCTCAACTCCCAGAACTGCTGCCATAATTTACAGAAGAATTACACTTCAAATTAAGAATCTGTGCTTCTGGAATTGGCCACTCTGTGGAGGAATGCTGGTTGTTTTCCAGAGCTGTGGACTTTACTCAAGGCCCACTCACTCTCTGCTCCCGCCTTCCTCCTTTTGCTTAGGACACACAGGAAGAATAAATACAGCTGCATAGCTCCAGGAGTGGTCCAAAATCCAGAAGGGTGGAACAGGACTATGAGTACACATTTTGGTTTCATGCTTCAGTGTGTTCAAAATAGTACTGTGTTACAGGAGAGGGGTGAGAAGAAATAATGCAGTTCAGAACCTTCAATTCCACATCAGCAAAAATTTCAGAAAGGTTTCTTCTACTTATTCCTTGTTTAATACAAAATAGAGCATTGGCTAGAAATTGGGGTGGGGTGGGGAGGAAAGCTTTTGACAAGCCTCACATTTCATCTGAGAGAGAGAGCAAAGGTATGGCTAGCTGTATCTGATCCATTCTAGCACTGAACACTTTAACCTAGATTGAGGGAGAAGAATTTCATCTATAACCTGATTATCAAGGAAATACTTTGTTTTAAGCAACTGTGCCCTTGATTTCTTAAAGGTAAGGCCTCAGAGGTTCCTAACTGGCAGCTGGTGGAAGGAATCCAATTTACAGACCAATTTTGTTTGGCACATGTGACTGTCTTCTCTTTGTAAAATTAGTTTTAAACATTAACGGATCTGAAGGTTTCACATAAATATCTGAACTTCTGCCATTTTTTGAAAAATTAGAAGATGTGACTATGCTGAGCCCCAAACTCTGCAGAGCAGTAGCCACTCTTCTTGATTAAGGTGGCGCTTGGGGTTGCAGTTTACCCCAGACCCTGCAATCCCAGTCTGGTCTGTTTTAGTCTTACCTCCTCTGCCCATATCAGGGAATGGCTTGTAAATACTCTCTGTTCTGTTACTCCAGATAAGTCACAGCCACCTTGCTGTCAAAATAGCACATGTGAATAATCAAAGTCTATTCTTCACTCGGATTTTAATCCCTGAATCTCTCAATTTGAGCCCCTTCCCTTGCAGGAGACCCTGAAACAGTAGCCTTACCTTTGGCTAGGATATTTGGGTAGCCCCTTGTGTTAAGAGAATTAGAATCATGGAGTAATCAGGAGGAAATGGTTTTAAAAACTTGAGGCTGTGAATGAAGTTCCTTCCTTTGCCTTCTCTAAAGAATTTTCTTAAAAAGTAAAAAAGAGCCCTGGCCAGGTGGCTCAGTTGGTTGGAGCATCATCACGTACACCATATAGGTTGCAGGTTTGATTCCTGGTCAGGGCACATACCTAGGTTGTGGATTCAATCTCTCGTCAGAGTGTGTATGGAAGGCAACCAATCAATGTTTCTCTTGCACATCAATATACTCTCTCCCTCCCTCTCTCTGCCCCGCCTTCCCTCTCTCTAGAATCAATAAACATACTTTTGGGTGAGAATTAGGAGTGCAGAAATCCTAATTTGAATCGTTGTAGGAGGCTTTTGAGGCCTTCATTATTATCATCACAATTTATAACAATAGTAATGGAATAGCAAATCACTTTACTACAACTCTGAATTTGGGCAGACATCTGTCTCGCAAGTTAAGAATGTTTTAAAAATTCTACTTACTATAGTCATCTGTGAATAACTTACAGTGAATACAATTTTAAATTATTGTTACAGAGGTAAAAGTCACATAATAAAAAATTAAACATTTTAAAAGTTTAAACTTTTTAACAATTTAGTGGCATTTAGTACATTCACAGTATTGTGCGAGCTGCCACCTCCATCCAGTTCCAAAACATTTTTGTCACCCCAAAAGGAAACATTGTACCCATTAAACAATTGATCCCATCCTCCCTTCCTCCTTATCCTAATATCTAACAATGTGCATTTTGTCTGTATGGATATTTTATATGAACAGAATCAGATGATATGCATTCTTTCGTGTTTGGCTTCTTTCACTTGGCATAATAGTTTCAAGGTTCATCCATATTGTAGCATGTATCAGTACTTGATTCATGTTTATGAATGAGTTTTTATTATTTAAAAAAAGTAGAGTACCTGTTCTTGGTACTTTTGATTTCTTGCTCATTGATTGCTTATGTATGAAGGGCAACTTGAGATGAGAGAGGGAAACAGGTCTTTTTCAAGCCCTTGCATCAAAAAGGTAGGAATAAAGACTTACACACATGTATTGGGTATGAAAATGTGTATTTCAAGAGGTGGGGAGAGCAGAACAGTAATTAACAATTAAATTGTTGCCCTTTAGGTAAGGGTAGAAGTCAAGTTTCCCTTGGGCTTTTGTAGCAAATTGCCTTCCACACTTGCTATAGAAGAATTTGGCTAAGAATTCTCTAATTTGCTCATACCTACATAGCCACCTGCAGAGGAGTGATCAGAGGATTTGGAAACTGATTCAGAGACTCAGAGATGTCATCTCCCCACCTTCTGAATGTTACGTAGATAAGGTCTAAACTACAGAATTGAAGCCACAGCTGACACATCTTGAACTCTTAACAGGCCTTCTGGGTTAAGGCCTCAAACTGCCCTATTAGTCCCACTTCTCAGATGGGGAAACTGAGACACAGCAAGGTTAAGTACTTCACTGGAGGTCACACAGCAGTTTGCTGGTAGAGCAGTACTTACCAAAGTGATTTGAGTGCAAAGCCCACACTCTTAACCCCTCCACTGTTCCACCTCTGAGAGCCCTGTTTTGTGATGCGGCGTGGCAGGTGCTACACCATTCTGGTCATTAGGGCTGGGAGGTGGGCATGGCAAGAAGGGTAGGTGGTGATGCTGGCTTGATCTTCATAAAAGTGAAGGAGGGGTGATCTGGCCCAGGCTCCGCTCATTACCAGCTTATGTCCTGTCTTGGACACCTGGATTAGAGACTGAAGACTCTTAACTTCACTATGGTTGACCGTGTTAGCCAATAATAGGAATCACAGGTTCGAGGGCCCTACCTCCAGAGTCAGATGTGGTGTGTGAGTAGAAAACAGAAAGATGATTTTAGTAGGTCCCCAGGTGATTCTCATGCTACCTGGTCCTCAGACTACATGCTGAGAGATATTTGTTATTCTTATCTAAGATCTATTGCTGTCCCTATTCTCCTTTGAGCATCTTGGAAAAGCAGCAATTGCAGAGGTTAATTTCAGTTCGTAAGGACCCATGAAGGTCCCTGGCTCACAGGCCAAGTGACACTAGTCTGGAACAGAGCCTGCAAGAGGAGTTCAGGGACTGCAGGAGGAGGTAGCAGCTTAGAGTGGGGCAGGGGCAGAGATGGGGGTCTCTGGACATGTACTTCTAAATGTGCCCAGCTCTGGCAGTGCACACACTGGTTGATTTTTTAATAGACTGAAACACTGTGCTTCAGCATGGGGTCAGCCTCCCCCAGCCCCTAAACGGCTGAGTAGCCCCCTCTGTCCTGGCTCACCTGCTCTGCAGCCCAGGGAGAAATGCAAAAACCTAAATATGTGATCCTCCAATAAATACCCAGAGACTTTTGGCTTCCTGGGTTCTTTTCTTCTAATCCAGGGAATGCTCTGAAGGAGGTAAAAAAAATTCAATTCAAAGCCATTTAAAAATACATGCATCAATTCTGCTTTATGGGCTGAATGTAAATAATAATTATGTGAAAATTCTCTCAAAAAAATTTTATTGCTTCAGCAATTGATTATTGCTGAATCTTTACCTTAAACTCTTTAGTCTAGAAATGTGCTTGATGAGCACAGGTCAGAGATGAGCTTTTTGACATTGTGTTCCATTATCGGATCACATCCAATTTATAAACTGCCTTTCTAAGGATCAGGATGCAGTAGATTTTAAGTGTCTTCCTGAGCACGGGGCAGAGGAATCTGATCTCATGCCTGAGGCTCTTAAAGGGAACACTGAGCTTGGGGTAGAAAAGGTGGAAAATAGAGAAATGAATAAGGAAGAAAAAGCATCACCCATAGATAACCACTGTCTTTGTCTTAGTATATTTCCTTCCATATATTTACTATTCATACAGTATATTCTTTATTCCACTTTGTATCTTTATTTTTTCTATTAGTATTTATTACATGAGCATTTCCCCCACATTATTGAATAGACTTTGGTAATGTATTTTATACTAAATGATGGTCTATACTCGGTGTACTATATTTGACCTTTCCTTTGTTTTTTAAAAAGATTATTTATTTATTTACTTTTAGAGGGAGGGGAAGGGAGGAGAAAGAAGAGGAGAGAAACACTGATGTAGAGAGAAACATTGATGGCCTGCTTCTTGTATGTCCCCAGACCTGGGATTGAACCCGCAGCCCAGACATGCGGCATCTACCCTGACCAGAAATAAAACGGGTGACCCCCCGGTTTGAGGGATGACACCCAACCAACTGAACCACACTGGTCAGGGCAGACCTTTCCTTTATTTGTATATGCTGATATTTGATTTTTATAGATGAGCATTCTTTTGCATGTTTCTTTTTCTTTTTTTTCTTATCACATCTGCCATAGATTCCTACATGTGAAAATCATATCAGAATATGTGAATTCTCTTAAAGCTCGTGATAGATCTTGTCAAATTGCTTTCCTGAAAGGTTCTTTCACTATGTAGCCCACCTGTGTCATATAAAACTGTCTATTATTTAAAATTGTGACACCAGGGCATTTTATAATTTAAAACAAAACAAAAAACTCTTTTGGTGTGATGAGTTAAAAGCAGTCCACATTCTCATGTGTTCCTTTAGTACAAAGGGTAAATTGTTTACAATATCTTTCTATTGAAGTATTGGTATTTTTCTTACTGATTTTTAATGTATATTAATTTAAATATATTTATTAAATTATGATAAATTATATAACATAATATATAAATATATAAATTAAGTAGATATGTAGAGACAGTGAGAGTATAACGTATATTATTCTCTTGTTTTTATAATTCTTTGAGAATACTGTTCCAAATTTTTCATTTGACTTTTCATTTTTTTGGTAGTGGTTTTTGACATATAGAAGCTTTCAATTTTGTGTAGTCAACATGATTTTTTTCCTTTATGATTTCATTTTCATTAGTGTCCTTGTCCATTTGGACTCTTAATTATTTTAATTATTTAATTATAGTTATCTTATGTCTTACCAGTTAAAAAAGTAATTTAATTCTAAATTCTACTTAATTTTTTTCTTTTGGTGTGTAATTTGGTGTGAGTTTCAATTTGATTTTCTTCCCCCCACAGAACTAATTTTCTTCACCCTATTTGTTTCCAAAAGCCCTTTTTATCTAGACATAGGTTATTTCAAAATTCAGAGAACCTCCTTTCTACCTGGCCATAGAAAAGGATAATCTGATGTGGTAGTTTCAGCTAGTTATGCAGCTGCGCTGGCTTTCTAACTCCTATATGGCCACCAGCTACAGAGAACCAGGGAGCAGGAGGGAGGAACCTGAGCTGTCATGCTCTCCCTAGGCTCATGGGGGTTGAAAAAGCTTTGAAGAAGGGGATTTACAGATCTGGCCTAAGCACATTTTAGAATGCCCCTTTCTGCCAGCACTGCAGTTTCTGGGCTGCCTGGTTTATTAGAGGTGCTCCTTGTAGCTGACCATTGCCACTGGCTCTTGCATGTTCTATTGCAGAGCTTTGTAGTTAGAAAGACCCAGCTTCAGCCTGAAAGGACCAAAACAACAACAACAAAGCCAACCTAATGGTGATCTCCATTAGGGGACCTGGTCTTGTGCCTTCATTTCTGGCACTTTAAACAAAGCTAGCCCACCCTCATACGACCTCAATAAGCACATAAAAACTAGCTGTAGGCAACAGTACCTGTCTACAACATTTACCCAGTATTTCTTTTGCCTTTGGAATATTTTTTCTTGATTTCTCAATCTCCAACTTGCTCTGCCTATCAGTTTTGTACATCTTCTTTGACAACTGGTTTGGATTCTCTTGCTACTTCTTGGTGAGGCACCTCCCTTGATTTTAATGCTCCTGTAAGATCAGGTAAAAGGCATCCTGCCAGCCTCAGTCTCAGAGAACTTTCACCAACCTCCATAGTAGTCCCTCTTCTAAATAAAGGTGCACATAGGCTATGGGGTGACCTCTGTGGAAGACAGAGACTGGCAATTCACCTGAATTCAGACAGCTACCTGCCCTTCTACTCACCTTAAGTTACTGGGAAATAGTGGAGAGATGGCAAAGCAGAAGGGACTTGGGACATCTCTGTGCCTGTCGTGGGTCTAGCTCTCACTTTGTCCTAAACAGACACACAAGAAAAACCTAATTGTCTACCAAGACAGATGAATTGAATAAACACCAGTTGGGACAGCCTAAGCCCTTCACATTTCCTTCTGTCCTCATCAGCAATTTGATATGTGGGAACTAGAACATGTGTTTCCATTCACTTCCTGCACAAATAAAACTACAGCTCAACGGCTTCAAACACTTCAAAGGCCAGACGTTAGGAAAGCGTTTTATTAGCTAGCTTCCATGACCTAGGTGTGGTCACCGTGCTGCTCTGCCTGATACCAAGACCTCTGAGTGATGTCATAACACATAACTTGGAGCATGACTTTTTACTGTTTAAAACATCCTCAGGGTCCTTGCTGTGATCCAGGAGGGCCTCCTTGCACTGGTCCCTTGCTACTCCTCTGACCTTGCCTCCGTCACTGCCCACTTGTTCAGTCTGCTTTAGCCACATTCCCTACTCAGTGTTGCTTCTGAACATCCCAGTTAATTTCCCTCTGGCTAGAACATTCTCCCCTCAGGTTTTTATGGCCACATTCTTCATTTCATTCAGGTCACTTCAAATATTGTCTCCTCAGAGATATCTTTGTGATCACCCTATTTAAAACAGCAGCCTTGTTCATTTTAAATTCCTTACTTTATTTTTCTTCATAGCACTTTATACAACATTTTATTCACCCACAAATACACACACACACACACACACACACAGTTGCTTTATTGTCTCTGCACTAGAATGTAAGCTCTGTGAAGGCAGAAACATTGATTTTTTTTCTTTTGTGTATTTTCCCACCTTGATCAGTAGCTGACACAGAATAGATATCCAACAACTGGTAGCTTAAAAATATTCAAATGTGAATACCATAGTTTACACAAGTCTAGAGAAAAACTGTCTCCTAAGACCCCAATTATAATAACTTAACTTCTCCCACTGAGGGATCTTTGATTACCATGATAGGAAAATGGCCTTTAATCCAATTTGCAAAGGATTGTATAAGGAAAAATTCTGGAAAATAGTATTTAATGAGGCTTATTAATAACTGTGAGGATCGTTCACATGTAATAGCTGATTAATCCTCATTGAAGCCTTTTAATGCAGACATTATGTCCATTATCACAGATAAGGACACTGAGGCTCTGAGACTGACTTGCATAATGCCATATATATTGAAGTTTCCCGATTCAGGAACTCAGATCTAATTGACTTTGACAGCTGGGCTTTTATTCTACTAGTTGCTTCTCCTGGAATGTTGTCAGAGATGCTTAACTTACACTATCCATTCAGAAAAAGAGAGCTCAAATGATTTAACCAGTAACCCAGCTCCTGGTAGGTTTTTTGGCACCCACACAGCCCAGCAAGTGACAGCACAAAATAAGTAAAGCTTAATGAACCATGAAACATTTGTGTCCTTTGCCTAGGAACTACAGACCCCATATATAGTTACACTGTGGTAGACAGAGTTGTTTCTGAGATGCTATCTTCCAAAGATGGTGGAGGCGCTGAAGTTTTTGGAAAGAATAGCAAGATACCTGGTTCCCTAAAAGACAATATACAGGGTCTGACAGAAGTAAGGCCTGCTTGAGTGTGGTTGGTAGGGTAATAATATGGGTGTAATAATTTATAGTTTTAATGTGAACATTTCACCTAAAATGTCATACGGTGTGCTTGAGCGTGATATTGTTATGTTACAGAATTACATGCTTATGATTTTGTAATAAAAGATTTTGTAATAAAAAAGGGGGGTTGTTTGTGCCAGGCCCATATACTCATTTGCTAGGCACAGAGCTAAGCACTGGGGACATAGTGATGAATAAATGAGTGGACATTGTCTTTGGGCTTCTGTACCTTACAAACTGAAAAGGATTTTATCAAGCTAAACTTATGATGCTGCATTGTAAAATTGTTATGCTTTCATTTATTCACTCAATCAAGAACTATTTATAATTGACTATGTACTACATGTCATGTTCTGTGTTAAGAGAGAATATAATGGTGAGCAAAACCAGACATAATTCCTGCCTTCATGGAACTTACCGTCTAATGAGGAAAATATTAAGTAATTATATGCATACATGGTGCTATGAGAGCCTACGAACAGGGGAAACTGGCTTCATTAATTAGATTGGGAGATTCTTGCTTGAGGAAGTACCACTTAAGCTTTGCATATGAACGTTAAATGGGAAACAACTAGGCAATGAGAGGAGGGAAGAACATTTCAGGCAACTCAAACAGCATGTGAGAAGATCCTGTTGGAGAAGGAAAGATGATGAGCAGGAAGGGCTTTGAAAGAGGCCTGCTGGAGTGCTGAGAATAAGGAGCACCCTGGTGTCAGGTGGGCCTGAGCAGTAGGCTGGAGCAGACAGACAGGGCAGACAGGTAGGGTGGTGCAACCCAGTTGGCCTCTAGGTTAATGGTCACAGAACTTGGAAGCAGAGAGGCTCACTGCATCAGCAGGCAGGAAGAAGACTAGATGATGGTTTTTCAGAGTGCCATATTTAGTAGTGGTATAGAATGCTGTTTGGAGAGCCCAATGATTTAGATTAAACTTCTTCAGCTGTTACCTATAATTTCTCAGCTACTATGGAAATAAAAATATTTCCCTTTCAGCTTTCTTATGAGACTCAAATGAGATAATATATTAAATTATTTAGCACAGTGCTTGGCTCATGGCAGTTATTCAATACATAATAGCTATTATTTTTCTTCAGCTGTTAACGGAGGTAACCAATCGTGGTTACCTCACACAGTTAAGATCTGTGGAAGCATGAGTCTGGACCTCCTTTGCGCAGTACTATTTTTAATGTTAAGAGCCTACAGTGTTAAGAGCCCGTTCTAAAGTTCCTCGGGAAAGCTGGGCCATTGCCTTTTTTATCTGCCCTGGTGCACCATGTGTATTCTTTTAAAAGCGATCTCTCACTTATCTCATGTTTCTAGGTTTATGGGTATCTTTCCGTTTGGAAATCTCTGTCCCACACCCGGCGGGGAAGCACTGCAGGAGAAGGCACACCCATCAAGGCCACCCTGGGCCCGCCCTGCCGTGGTGCCCACCGAGGATCTGCCCAAAGAGACTGGGTCATCGCGCGGCGGGACGGGCCAATCAGAAGAAGTTTGGCCCTCTGCAGTTTCCGTCCGCTCACTAGGAGGCGCTGCGGCTGCCGCGGCTGCTCACGGGGCAGTCGCGGGCTGGGCGGTTCGGCTGGCGTCTGAGGCTCGTGGCCATGGAGTGGGGTTCGGAGTCGGCTGCCGTGAGGCGACATCGCGTCGGAGGGGAACGCCGGGACGGCCTGGTAGCCGCGCCACAACCAGATAGGGAGGCCCCGGAGCTTGAGCCCCTGGTGGACGCGTGCGGCCGCAGCACGAGGAATCGGAAGCGGATCGCGGCGGGTAGCGGAGGCGCGAGCGGAGCTGCGTGGACCCGACTGTCTGAGGCGCGCGCCGCGCTGGGGCTAGCGCTCTACCTGCTCGCGCTGCGGACGCTCGTGCAGCTCTCGCTGCAGCAGCTCGTCCTGCGTGGGGCCACTGGGCACCGCGGGGAGTTCGACGCGCGCCAAGCCAGGTACTGGCCTATGCCGCCCGGCCCGCGCGTCCCCTTCGTCCCCTGCCAGAGCCTGGGCACCGCACCTGTGTGCGTTCTCCCCTGCGGGACCGCCCAGGCTCGCCGGCACAGCCTGACTCCACGTGGGGGTGGGGTGGTCTTGCGCGCCCCTCTTTTGGAGTCCCATTATTTACAGGAGGCAGGGCTTGCATTGCTCCCTGTTAGGCTGGTGGTGCAGATGGTGGGGGGGGCGGTCAGGGGGCTGTTCCTGCTTTTCCACCCGCTTCCTGCCCCACCTGTAGATAGTTTGGTTGTTCAGTCGTTCCTCATCTTAATGGAGCAACTTCCACGTTTTACTAGTCCTTTTGCTTTCCTAATGAAATAAAGGAGCGCGAAATTTGTGTACCCAGCCAGTTTTGTAAGTTAGGTTCCTGAGGAGGTGTTGGAAGGGGATAATTCAGGGGTCTAGCTTATTGACGGTGACAGCCCTTACACCTGAAAGCTGTGGAGGCTCAGCCTGGAATATTACGCTTCAAAAGTTTACAATTTCAAAAGTTTGAGATTACTGGAGGTTATCTTTGTGCCCCTGGTGTGTGAGGTTTAATTTTTTTTTAATGAAAAAAAAGATACTATAAAGTGTGCTAGAAAAGGAGATTAAAGAAAAGGTATTGTAGCATAAGTATGTCAAAGCTCAAAATTATAACCTAGCAGAATTTTCAATAGCCACTGTGATTTTAAAACTTTTTTTTTTTTTTAAATACAATGTGCTGGAAGCTTATTTTACTAAGGATTGGAACACACATGCCCCACCCTCCTTTTTCCCCACCTGGAATGCAGTGAAAAGACAAAACATTTTTGTTTGTTTTAGGGGTAGAGTCGGTTTTGGCCTGAATTGAAGTAATTAGGCCTGTGGGCACATCAGGAGGCCTGAGTCCAGTTCCTTACTATAAAAAGGTTTTTTTGTTTATTTATTTAACCTATTGACTTAATTGTCTTTGCTCATTTGTTTCTTTTTGGTAACCCAGAATCTGCAGCCCTCCAGAATATGGCCCAATGAAGGTGCATTCCGTGCTGTCCAGTCTTAAGCATTTACACGTTTTGAATAGATTTCTAGTCTTCGTATGAGGATTGAGAGAATTTGGGAGTGGAGTGGGTAGAGAAAACTCTGTGAAGGGATGAACTCATGAGAGACAAAAGTTAAATAAGCTTTACAAGTGGGCTTTCACAGATTACCTGAAATAATAAAAGACAGCCTTAAAAAAATTTTTTTTTAGTGTAGATTTTATTTTTCAATTACGGTCTGCATTCAATATTATTTTGTATTAGTTTCACATGAATAGTGGTTAGACAGTCATGTATTTCACCGAGTGTTCACTCAAAAAGTTCAGCCTCTTTAATGTGAGAAGTCAAAGAACTTGATTTTGGGGGTGAGGGGGATTGTAGAAGAGTTGTTCTGTGGTAAGTGTTAATCAGTTTTTTTTGGTGGCTTTCAGGGATTATCTTGAACATATAACATCCATTGGCCCCAGGACTACAGGAAGCCCAGAAAATGAAATTCTGACAGTGCATTATCTTTTGGAACAGATTAAACTGATTGAAAGTCAAAGTAACAGCTTTCACAAGATTTCAGTAGATGTACAGCGGCCCACAGGCTCCTTTAGTATTGACTTTTTGGGAGGTTTTACAAGCTGCTATGACAATATCACCAACATTGTGGTAAAGCTGGAACCCAGAGATGGAGCCCAGCATGCTGTTCTGGCTAACTGTCATTTCGACTCAGTGGCAAACTCACCAGGTATGTACCAATTTTTAGTCATCTTGCAGTTGACGCAGCCCAGACCACTTGTTAACACCAAGCTGCTTGGGCAATTGTGTGGCACCAGTTTCTTGGACAAACCTTATCTGTGATGGCAGGCGGTATAATTAGAATAGTACCATTTAGTTTAAGAACTAATCCCTCACTTTTCTCTGAAGGTCTTTATTTATTTTTTTTAAACATTAGTGCCAGCAGCCCTGTGACAGGACAGGGAATGTTGCTGGTAGACTGAAGCAGCTTTATCAGTGTTACCAGTATATGTCCCTGAGTCCTGGAGTTAGATGCTGCCTCTTCAGGTGTTTACTCGGCCAGGTGTTGGTACTAGGCTTTGGGGATATGGGATAAAGAAAGCGCTTGCCTTCACAGAACACAAGGTTTGGAGGACATCTTTCCCAGCAGTTTCTGTCAACCTATAAAGTGAGAATTTTGGCCCACTGGGGATGCCATACTTTTAGAATACCTCCTTAATCCATTAATCTTCCTCTGAAAAATCCTTTGTCAGGATAGAATACTTCATGTTTAGGACAGTGCCTGACACAATAAATATTTTGAATGAATGAGAATCTCTTAAATTGAACTTTCATTTAAAAAATAAAATTCATCAGAAAAGTGTTTTCAATAATTACTAAAGAGATTGTAAGTAGGGAAGAATAAAAAATTGTAGCATTTAACAGTGGAATCATAGCATGTTAGAGGCAGACAAGACCTGAGATGGCATCTGGTTCAAGACCCTTATTGGACACAGAAATACACTTAGCTGATCACCACTGATCAGAGACAGAAGTGGGACCACATGCTGGGTTTCCCAGCCAGACACATTTGAAAGGAAGGAGAGTTCATGCTCTCTTTGCCAATCTACTTACTGTAACCTCTTTTTTTCTGTCAGTTTCTGATCTGTAAAATGGAGATAATAGTACTTTCCCATTGGCATTGCTTAGGGAATAGTGCCTGGCATGAAAAATGCTTTTTCTTTTTCTTTTTTTCTTTGCTATTGTTTTTTTCCTTTTTATTGAATTTATTGGGGTGATACCAGTTAACAGAATTATACAGGTTTCAGGGGCACAATTCTACAAGACGTCATCTGTACACTGCATTGTGTACACTGTATTGTGTGTTCTCCACCCTGAGTCAAGTCTCCTTCCATCACCATTTATCCCCTTATATCTTCTTCCACCTTCCCTCACCCCCTTCCCCTCCAGAGTCACCGCACTGTTGTCCCTGTCTGTGATTTTTTCCCTTTATTTTTTTTCTTGTTCATTCCCGCCACCCCCTACCACCCAGCACCCAAATCTACCACCCTCAACAGCTGTCAGCCTGCTCTCTATCTGTAAATCTGTCTCTGTTTTGCTTGTTGGTTCATTTTGTTCATTAGTTTCACATATAAGTGAACTCCTATGGTACTCGTCCTTCTCTGACTGGCTTATTTCACTTAGCATAAAGCTCTCCAGGTCCATCCAGTAGTAACATTTCCTCCTTTTTCTTTTTTTTTTTTTTTTTTGTGGCTGAGTAATAGTCTGTTGTGCAACTATACCACAGCTCTTTTATCACATCTGCTGATGGACACTGGGCTACTTCCAAATTTTGGCTATTGTGAATAAGGCCGCAGTGAACATAGGAGTGCTTGTATTCTTATGACTTAGTGTTTCACTTTTCTTCGCATAAATTCCAAGAAGTGGAATTACTGGGTCAAAAGGCAGATCCATTTTTAATTTTTTCAGGTAACTCCATACTGCTTTCCACAGTGGTTACACCAATTTGCATTCCCATCAACCGTGCACGAGGGTTCCCCCCCTTTTATTTTATCCTTACCCTAGGATGTATTTATGGGAGAGAGAAGGGAAAGGAGCAAGAGGGAGAGAAATATGGATGTGAGAGAGAAACATTGAACAGTTTCCTCTTGTACGTATGTGCCCCAAGAAGGGACCAGGTGACTGAACCCACAACCTAAGGCATGTGCCTTGAGTGGGAATCGAACCCATGACCTTTCAGTTTATGGGATGATGCTCCAACCAGCTGAGCCATACTGGCAAGAGCAGGTTCCCTTTTTTAATTGTTACTAATATTTCTGAATTGCTTGAACTTATAACAGGCCCAATATGATAATCTAGAGTTATATAAAATATAAAATTTTATTTGCTTGATAAAATGATTCATCCTAGGATGTCTTTAATGAGAAAACTTGCCAATTGCATTTAGACTGTAACATGCTTTTTAAATTCTTTATTTGTATTACTATGTTTTAGCTTCTATCCTGAAGATATGTTTATTGATTTATAGAGAGGGTGTGGAGAGAGAAAAGGTGGGGCGGAGGGGAGGAGGGGAGGAAGGAAGAAAGAGGGAAAAACATTGATGTGAGAGGGATGTCAATCAGTTGCCTCCCGTGCACGCGTTGACTGGGGATCGAACTCAGAACCTAGGTATGTGCCCTGACTGGGAATGGAACCTGCCACCTTTTGGTGTACAGGAACGATGCTCCAACCAACTGAGCCACCTGGCCAAGACGAATATAACATGCTTTTTAAAAAATCATATACAACCCTGGCTGGTGTGACTGTTGATTGGAGTGTTGTCCCGTAAACTGAAGGTTCGATTCCTGGTTAGGGCACATGCCTAGGTTGCAGATTCCATCCCTGGTTGGAGCACATAGGGGAGGCAACCAATCAATATTTCTCTCTCTCTCCCCCACTTCCTCTTTAGAATCAATCAATAAACACATATTAAAAAACTAAAAAATAAAAAAATCATACACATATTTCCAAGAAGATTACATAGTAAAAGCAACTAGATTTGAAAAAAACTCCTGAGGTTTCAACAGTGAATTGAGCACATGTAGTATAGAATGATCTGGTGAAAAAGGTGAGTTATTGACTGTCAATAAGAGCAGTTAGCAGGACCAATGTGAATTATTTAGAGTAGGAGAGATTTGCATGCATTTGTAGCATGAGAAGGTGCTCTCTTCCATATTAGCACAATGTCTCAATGACATGTTTATTATGAAATTTTCTTGTTCCTATTAAATTTCTTAAAAGATATTTAAAAAGTCAGTATAAGCTAATTTGTTCGTATAAAATCAAAAATATCTTTGTGTGCACGAGGGAAACCAATGGTCTTTTATGCCTATTTCAAAGCAGTAATAAAGTAAGTGTCACCCTGTGTTCACTATTATGATGCTTAAATTGTAGGAAGGGACAGATTGACACCATGGTTATTTAAGACCATTATATAAGAAAGCTGTATATACAAGTATCATAAACATAGTTCCACTTGTTATAAATCATATATATGGGGCCCAGTAATGAAAGGATGGCATTTCTGTGGGTCATTGGAACTCAATTTAAACTAAAATTTTATAAGATTACCTATACCAATAGTCCCAAGGACACGTCTGCCAATACTAAATTATTAAAAATTGTCAAAAAAACCCCCAAAACACCCCACACATAAAATAGACTATCACCTAAATCCTTTCAATGGATGAACTAATTGAAACATGGGCTTTTTTAAAAAGTTCTCAGCAACACATCTGGACCTTCTGGACTAATGCCAATTAGAAGTAATATTATCCACAGAAAGGACTTAAATGTCTCCTTGGGTTTGCCTTATGGTTCCAGGTTGTTGATAGAAGCCATGTCAGGTTGTTTTAGGAGTGACTTTAATTTCAGGGTTAATTCTAAATGGAAAGAGATGTTGGTTAACCACCCAACCCTTATATATACTATTCTCTAACTTTTCCTTCACTTTCTTAAAGATATTTGACCCTCTCTAGTTCTGTTCTCAGACAACAGAACTGTTAAAATAAAAGAAGATAAATGGCTGGTTTAACTTTTTATTCAACTCTATATAGATATGTCTCTTTCAATTTCCTTCTCTCTTTGAATAAAGAAATATTTTATGGTTTGATTAAAAATTTTTTTTTCTTTCTGATTTTTTATTTTAAAGTAATTCACAGTCTCAAAGTTAAAAACTTAATTTCCTTTGGTTCCTGGAATGTGATACTTTTTACTGATAGCTACATATACTTTTGGCTTAATAGTTCTTAGACAGTTATTACTTAGTTTCACTTTCATTAAAATACAATCCAGTAATCACTGCCAAGGCAAGTAATAGGTAATAAGTAGTTTCTCCTTGAGTAGAAATGGAGTCTGGAATTTAACAACACCAAAACAAGCATTTTCACTAGCTACAGAGCCTTCCTTAAGTTTGCAAAGAGAAGGAAAAACTAACATTGAATGCAGGCTACATTACTTTGTAATCCTTACAACACACCTGTGAGGTAGAGATCATGAGCCTGCTCTATAGACCAGGAAGTTGTAGGGTAAACAACAGCTAGAATTTACTTCCAAGTCTTGCTTTAAAACACATGCTAAACTCTGTAGTGCCATGCCTCCCTGTGTATAAATTGGAAAAGGCTATTGTCTGGGTTATTACTAGGCCTGTTTTCTTTGATTACTCCTTAAACTTATGGAAAATTTTAAATGTGTACAAAAACAGAGTACTGTTTAATGAACTTGAGTTTACCTATCACCCAGCTTTGACCGATTTTGTTTCTTTACCCCCCAGCCCTGCAACCCTTAATTATTTTGAAGCAGAACTCAGCTGTGTCAGTTTCTCTGTAGGTCTGTTTATGTCACTGAAAGATAACGACTTTTTTTTTTTTACATGCTCATAATACTGTTAATTACCTCACTTTAAAAATAATTTAATATCATTAAATGTCTAATTAGTTCCTTTAGCTACCTCTAATAGTGCTTTAAAAAATCAAGGAACTAAAGTCATCTTTATAATCACTTTTAATTAATATATAAAGTTTCTTAATCAAGAAGAAGTGAGCTGATTTGAAGAGGTCCTCTCTTTATCAGTGCCGGATCAGAGATACTACTACTTAGATCAATAGTCTTCTTTCATGTCTTAATAGTTTTGGTGTTTTCTTTGTACTTCTTCATCACATCTCCTTGTAGAAACCTTAAAAAATGTCACACCGTCCAAACTGACCCCACTGTAAATGCAGAGTGATTGGAAGACCTTATGATTTTGGCAGGAAAACAAGCAGGAACGGGGTGGGTGGCAGGGGAAGATGACCTAGGAAGCTGTGAACACCAGAAGTGAAAATATAGAGGATGGAGATAAGGATAAAGAAGGGAACAAATTGCTTTGGATTTATGAGAATGCCAGTTTTTAGTATTAATTTCGGTCCCATCTGGTTGATGATTCAATGAATAATAATTAAGTGACTACTCCGGGCTAGGCATGGTTCTGGACATTGAGAGTAAGTCAGTAAGCAAACCAAAGTTCTCCATTCTCATGGAGTTCACTGCTGGTGGGTATAATAGTCACCGGATGTTGACAGACAGAGCTATGCTTTTGGTCTTGTATAATAGCTCTGTGATGCTTCCTTGATGAGAAAACCCCATTCCTAGCCCTGATGACTCATACTGTAAAGATTTTAAAATTTAAGGAGCAAATCTGTTTTTCTGATTTAAAGGTGCCAGTGATGATGCAGTTAGCTGTTCAGTGATGCTGGAAGTCCTTCGCGTTTTGTCAACATCTTCAGAAGCCTTACATCATGCTGTTATATTTCTCTTTAATGGTGCTGAAGAAAATGTTTTGCAGGTGAGATTCTGCTGTTTTAAATACTAGGCTTGAATGATAATAATAACAACTTAAGCATTTTGATTATTCCTTTAAGTAGTATAAAATCATATACAAAAATATATTGTACCTAGTACTACTTTAAAAATAGTACAGCTACTTATATACATGTTCGACATTTGAAAACTCAACTTAGAACAGGTCATCTTGTCAGCGTTTGATTCATAAAAGGGCTCTGTGATGGCATAATTGTTCAGCTCAGGTTTTGTCTGACTCAGGAGTTTCAGAGATGTTTTGAGGTAGGCACACAGAATGAGTACCCAGCCATGTGGATCGTCCCTTCCTATTATTTTGACCTTTCTTTTGCGCAGTCTCACACTTACCAAGGATATTGTTTGGCATCACTCATGGAAATGAGGCTGCCGTCTGTGATGGGAACTTTCCACTCAGCAAACTGCGCGCAGCTATTATGCATAGAAAGAGAAAAACACATGTCTTTAGATACTGCCTTTGAAAAAAAGATTTATTTTCCTTTTCTTCCCCTTGTTGACATAGATGTTCTGTCTTAAAATAAGTAAAATAGAGACTATGATAATCTCACATTGTTTAACATATATTTGTTTTCTTTCTGTCTCATTCAGGCCAGTCATGGTTTCATTACTCAGCACCCCTGGGCCAGTTTGATCCGTGCATTTATTAACTTGGAGGCAGCAGGTGTGGGAGGGAAAGAACTTGTATTCCAAACAGGTATGTGAGGCTGTACAGGGTGGGGCAAAGGTAGGTTTATAATTGTGAGTACACAAAACACAGAGTTTACTCTTGTATTTATTGTCTTGATGTATTTTTGAACAACTGTAAATCTACTTTTGTACCACCCAGTATTTTTATATTCGAATGCAGTTGCATTTTATACTTTAATGTAATTCTTGTTTATAAAAATGGAAAGTTTTTGAAAATTCCATATTTTCCTGTGTATAATGCACACCCATGTTTTTGTGCACATTATACATAGGATTATCATACCTATTATTATACCCATGCCATGTAATCATTATATCCATGTATAATGCACATCCTTATTTGTTTTTCACAAATTTGGGCAAAATGCGCATTATACATGGGAAATTAAAGGTAAATAATCTCTCAATGAAATAAATGTTCTTTTTATTTTATTATTTATATTTTTATTTTTTTGTTTCAGAGTTATAATGCATGGTTTGAAAGAGAGGGGAAAAAACAAACAAAAAAGCCAGAGTAAGCTGGTGAAAGGTCTGAGGGAATCTAGGAAAAGAAAATATAGAGAAAAATAAGGGGGTACAAGTTTGGGTGTAATCCAGTGGCCCAAATCCCAGCTTCCCACCCACCCTCCCCTTGGAGTGAAGAATGAGATCAGTTTTGTACAAGAGTTTTTTATAAAATCAAATCCCAATAAAGCTGACTTGGCTTCTCTCTGAGCCTCCCGGATTAACAAATATCTGTCTCTCACTCTGTGCCAGCCTCTCTCTCCACCGCAGACACTGTTTAGGCTCTCCTAGTCCTCCACTTAGGTCCCAGTGTGGGTTTCCAGGGAGTGTGAACATGATGTTGGAGAGAGGCTGCTTCACAGTCCTGCCCATGAGTCCATCCAGACTCCATATGGAGTGCAGAGCTCCCAGGCAGAGGGGAGAGAGGAGCAGACCTTGCCCAGGCAGTCCTCACCATTGGACAGGGGGCATCAGACAGGCATTCCAATCGCTCACCCTCCCTTCCCCCCGACCACAACTCGGTAGAGGGGGAGCAGCCGAGCCTATGTTGGTGAAGGTTTCAATTACACACTGAGTGAACATCAGCAGTGAACCTGAGGGCATCCAGCATTGACAGAAGGCTAAGAAGGGCAGTGTCACTGGGGTCACTGAACCAGGACTTCATGGGGATGGTATTGTCTGGATGGCTCCTGTAAGCCCCTGGGGAGTTACCCAGGATCACGGTGCTAGAAAGGTCACTGTGGACCACAGAGAGTTCCTTGATGTTGCTGCCCAATTCCAGAGTGCAGTGCTATCTGTAGTATTTCCTTTTCTGCTCTTGTCCAGTTTATCTGCCACAGCAGAGCCATAACTCTCCATGCTTGCTGTGAACACTACCAGCTCATACCACGGGCTCACCACGTCTAAGAAATCCACATGGGGCCTCTTATGTACAAAAAACTGGACAGGATGTTTGTCTATTACCACCTTGAGGATAAAGACAGGAGGTATTCCAGGTTGTACTGTGGGCCTCAGAACCCCATCATGATGGGAGTGATTAAATGTCTCATCCAGATCCAGCATTAGGATCTTTCTCTTCACCTGGCTTGGCCGATTCCAGGACATAGGAGATAAGGGAAGTTTATCATATTGAACAGTTTGGTAATGAATCACTGTGTGGATCTGCCTCCTCAAAAGGTTAATGAAGACTCTCCACAGCTTGGTGGCAAAGGCCACAAATGTGCGCAACCACAGCGGACACTGCATCCACTGCATCCACTGCATCCACATCTTCCCTATGACCCCACCACCCTGCGCAGGCCCCAGGGAGGGGGTCTCCCACCCTCGGCCCAGTTCCAACAGCCACCTGACTCCCCTCGCTCCCCTGACCGGCCGTCCATCGGGAGGGGGAACAGACCTGAATGGCAGGAGAGGCTACAGAGAGGGGCATGGAGCAGGCAGCTCAGAAAGCCACCCTCGACGAGGGGAAAGTCCAGCAGAACCAGGAGCTGGGTGACAGGTGTGAGGTGCCACATGGGTCGGGAGTGGCACTGACAGCTTCGTGGAGATTGCTGGCAGGCCTAGGTATAGATCAGGCTAGGACGGGGTCCTCTGAGACCAGAAGGGAGAGGGATGGAGAGTTGGGGTATGGGTAGTAGGCTGGGGAGAAGGGGAGGGGAAGGAGTGAATGTTCTTTTTAAAGCATGAGATAGTTTTGTCTTTGTTAAAAATTTTAAGCAAATATTAATACTAATATTTTTATAGTGCTTATTATATGCTAAATGTTCAACGCATTATGTATATATGTCACTTAATTCTCAAAACAGCATGAGGGATAAGTACTGTCATTATCCTCATTTTGCAGATGAGAAGAGAAAAGTGAGGGGACAGAGACTATAACTTGCCTAAAGTTTCACAGTTGGTAAAGGACACAGCAGGATTTAAAAACCTAGTCCAGGTTCTGAGCCTTTGTTCTTAACAACTCACCAGATTGTCATATAGGTGATGAACTTTGTTTTATCCATTATGTATGATTATGATATAAATTATATTAAGTGACAATAATTTCATGAATTAAAAAGGAAATTTACCTGTAGTTAAAGATCTTGAAATTTACCATTGAATTAATTTGAATGTCATAAAAATCTAGCAATATTTAATCAGCCAGAGAAATATTTTTAGTTTTATGATTATATGTTTCTAAGGATAACAAGATTGTTACAAGGATAACTTATCGATTATTAAGTATCGGTTATCATCATTTTAGCAGAATTCAAAGCTCAGTTTTGTTCAGTCAGGGCATACTAAATTATGACATTGGAAGTTCCATGCTGTTCCCAACTCTGTTAGTAATTTGAGCAATGCATTTTAGCTAGAGGTGTGGCATTTACCAGAAGTTTTATAATGAGGAGGGCGTTGAGACATGAGATGGGCTGGAAGTTAGATAATATAGGGACTTGAATTTTAACACTCTTTGCAGACATAGTATTATTTATGTTAAGATATGCTAAATATGTCTTTCTAACCTAAACAATACCATATTGTAATATTCTCCATACGATTTATTTTAAACTTCTATCCTTGAACCTATATGTATATTTTGCTTCAGCTAAACCTTTGAGAATCTCAGGGTTGTGAGGTCAGAAGGAAGGTTCTTTCTTGTCAAATCTCAGACCTTTCTGCTTACTCTTACTATTCATCCAACCAATGAGAAGAAGCTGGTATCTAACATATGTGAATAAGTCGATGCTACACTGTTATCCATTCTGTCAAATTACATCAAAGAGGAACACTCGATGTACTGGGTTGGCCGAAAAATCTATTTAGTTTTTTCCATGAAATAAAAGACACCAATAACTTTATTGATGTGGATATTTTGAGTATGTTAGCTGTTTCCTGTGTGGTATAATGTTGATTATTCTCAAATATTGTTTCAATTTGATCACAGTCAACTTCAGCTGGTCTGTCTGACCATGGAGTATCATCCAGTGAGAAATCTCCAGCATGAAAACTTTGCAACCACTTTTGATCCATTCTATCAGTCATAGTACCTTCTCCACACACCGCACAAATCTTTTTGTTGCATTTCAGTTGCATTTTTACCTTTCTTGAAATAATTTAGCATAATATGCCAAAAATGTTGCATATTTTCTTCCATCTTCAATATTAAAATGGCTACACAAAAATTCACCAATTTTGATTTTTTTTTTTTTTAAATGCATGGTGATATGACAGCTGTCACAACAGAATCTAACAAAATTGTTTTGAATGAAGTAAAAGACAACTAAACCCTACTAGAGTCACCTTACAAAAAAAACTAAATGAACTTTTTGGCCAACCCAGTAACAGCCACCAGATCAGAAAGCAAAAGAAAATTCTGTAAGCAAAGAGGCACTGTATCTTTCCTCTGATGAAAATGTCAGGGCTCCACATGGGCAGGAATGTGTTTTTGTGTATTTTCCCTCTTGGAAGTGTATTATCTGTTAAGTGCTTTCATATCTATGCTTTCAATTTTATCATCACAGCTCCTTCCCTCTTGTACTCCTACGAGCCAAAAGAAAAACTAGTCTTAGGGTTTAGTCTGTACCTTTCGTGAAGTTTTTCAGTGTATATATATTAATACATACATATTTTATGTGTATATATAAATATATTTTGCATAAATGTAGTCCAGAGAGATTCAGACATACTTACCTAGCGTGAGTGAGGTCTAGACCCAAGTCAGTTCCTTTGTTTACATTTATTGAGTATTCACTTTTGCTGGGTCTGACTAGCTTAAGTATGTGCTCTTTTTACTAGCTGTAGATAGTTTTATGTAAAAATTCTACAGTTGTGTACACTTTATATATAATTGCGTTATCTGGAAGGACATAAACTGTATAGTGACAGTCAGTGCTGGATGGTGAGTGTTGGCTGAGTGGTGGGTGTGACTGGAGTAGAGGATGGGGCAATATATAAAGAATCAGTTTGAACTCTCCAATGCTTCATGAACTTAGAACTGTCGTAACTGCTTTACTTAGACTCTTCACAGTTTTCTGTATGGTTTAAATTTTTGCATTGCAATATGATTACTTTAATGCATTAACAGCCGTGTTACTAGTTAGCAATTTATATACAGCTTAATGTCTTATTCATTTTAAAATAAAATCCCCACATTTCAGAATTAATTTTTTCTGGAGGGGCATCCTACAAAAGTCTTAGAGAGATTGTTTCTCCCTTTGTCTGAGTTTTTATACAATGTTTTCCCCATAGGTTCTGAAATCTTATTCTTGTGGCTTAACTATACACCCAAAACTTTCGGGGTGCTTTCTGACATTCCAGCACCTCTCCCAATATCTCTCTCACTTAAAGATGCCACTGCCTATAGAAAAGTAGCTTTTCGGTGAGGATGGCTTTCAGAAAGTTATTGTCGCTTCCATGTTTGACTGAAAGGATGAAGGCCTCCTGGATCTGGAGTTATGTCTGGGAGTGTGCTGGGTTGCTCTGGCCTCGGCTTTCCTGAAAGGCCCTTTGTCCCTGTGCAGCAGCACTTGTCCTGTCCTGGAAACTCCTTGGTTAAAACAGTTTGTACTCTCTAGTGCTCCATTGTCACTTCAGACAGAGACATTCATTTGGGGAGTTTTTAGTGACTAGAATAATCATTACTACCTTATTTTTAGAAAGGGCTAGAATGTATGAAAGAATGACTTGTCAGGCTAGTGATTTATTTCGTGCGTCAAGAAGGCTTGATTTAATAATTTTGAAGGTGTTATAGAATCCATACAGATTAAACTGGCAATATATGTTCCTTGTATAAAATTCAGATAACTACCAACTTTGAGTAGAAGAACGCTCATTAGCAAAAGTCACAAATTCCTTTTTTTCCTCTTTTGAAAAAATATTCATAGCCTTGTAATCCTACCACCCAGAGCAAACAAGCTTTATAGTTTAGTCTCTACCCTACTGGAATTTTTTTTTCTATACATACACATTAATATATTTTTTATATAAAACGTGTATTTCAGAAATGGGATCACACTTTATCTGCTGTTTCATAACCTGCTTGAGATTGCATTCTTTTTAAAAAATTACAGCTCTGTTGAGATAAAAGTCACATGCTATACAATTCACCTATTTAAAATGTAAAATATACTGGTTTTCAGATATTTACAGAGTTGTGCAGTCATCACCACAATCAATTTTAGAATCTTTTTTTTAATTTAAAATTTTTGTTTTTATCCTCACCTGAGGAGACATGCTTATTAATTTTAAAGAGTGCAAGGGAGAGAGAGAAACATCAATTGGCTGTCTTCTGTATGCGCCCTGACCATGGATCCAACTATAACCCAGGCATGTGCCCTGACCAGGAATCGAACCTGCAGCCTACCTTTTGGGCTAGAATATTTTCATCACCCCAAAGAGAAACCCCCAAATCACTAGCAGTCTGGCTTGCTTTTACCTCATATAATATTTTTTGAGTTTCATCCATGTTGTAGCATGTATCAGTACTTTATTATTTGTAATGGTTGAATTATATTCCATAGTATGGATCATTCATCAGTTGATGGGCATTTGGGTTATTTCTACTTTTAGGCTATCATGGATGATGCTGCTACTAACATTGGTATATGTCTGTGTCGATGTATATTTTCATTTCTTTTGGATTGATACCTAGGAATGGAATTCCTGGGCCATATGCTAAATTTATGTTTAACTCTTTAGAAGCTGCCACATGACACCATTGTTTTAGTTTAAAAGAAATGTAAATTCAAACAACAGTAAGTAAGAATTTTTTTATATTCGATTTGCATGGTAAGTGGAATGGTAATGCCCAGTACTGATGAATATAGAAGAACAGGAATTTTCAGGTGGAAGTGTAGATTGATGCAGTTTTGGGACAGCTTGACAGTAAGTTCCACTTTATAAAATGTGCAAACCCTGCCCTGGCTTGTGTGGCTCAGGTGGCTGGAGCATTGTCCTGTCGCTGAAAGGTTGCAGTTTTGATTCCTGGTTGGGGGCACAGTGTGTGGGCTGCAGATTCAGTCCCCGGTCTGGGCATGTGTGATTCCCCAATCTGGGCAGGTGGGGAGGCAGCCGATCAGTGCTTCTCTCATTGATGTTTTTCTCTTTCCCTCTCTCTCTAAAGGCAATGAAAAAAAAATGCCCTTGGATTATGATTAAAAAAACAAAGGCGCCAACACTTATGTCCAGGTGATCCACTTGTAGAAATTTATTGTTGAAATAGTTGCACATAGACATAGATCTAAGAGCAAAACAATTGAAAACACCTTCTTGGTCCATGCACAGGAAACTGGTTACATTAATGGTGACTTAAACATTTTTCTCCCTCTTTAGTCAGTAATATTTTCCTTCCCTGTGAATCATTTCCTTCATCTCACAAACATGCTTTTTCTCTCTTCTTAAAGAATGCCACTTTTGACCCCCCCACCCATCTCCCAGCTACTGCTCATTTTTCAATTCCCAGCTATTGCAGAATTCCTCAAGAGAGTGGAGTAACTTTGCTCCTGTTCTTGAATTAGTTGTATTTAGCTTTCTGTTTGTTCTTATAAAAAGTCACATTGTTAAATTCAGTGGTCAGTTCTCAGGCCCCGTATTACTTGGCTCCCCAACCATATTCGTTGCTCTCAGTCTCCTCTATTAACACCTCCCCCCCCTTTTTTTTGTTCTTTGTGTTTATGCCACCAATTAAAGTTAGAATGAAGTAGATCAGTGGGAATTGTGCTGTTTGCCTAAGTTGAATCTGCTTTTACTGAACTTTCAGGGAACTTTGACTTTTCATTCTTGACACAAGATATACCTCCTCTCAGTATCACACATGTCCATACCCTTTGCTTTAAGAAAGTTGGGGCTCATTCTGTTAGAAGAAATGGCTGCACAAGAAACCGGAAGCATCATAGGATTTAGATGATGGCAGGAGAAACAATGTAAAGTGAAAATATTTCTGTATCTGCCTCCCACTTTCCTCTGTGAGATAATTAAGATAAGAACTTCTTAATCCCTTCACCTTTTCACCTAGTCTCCCGACTGCTCTCCACTCTAGCAACTACCAGCCTGTTCTCTGTTTCTATGAGTCTATTTCTATTTTGTTTGTTTATTTTGTCCTGTAAGTTCCACATAGAAGTGAAATCACACATTTGACTCTCTGTCTCACTTATTTCACTTAGCATAATACCCTCTAGGTACATCCACACAGTTGCAAATGGTAAGATTTCATTCTTTTTTGAGTAATATCCCATTGTGTGTATGTATGTGTGTGCGCACGCGTGTGTGTGAATGTGCATGTATGCATCACAGCTTTTTTTTAAATTACTGGTCTATTGACGGTCACGTGGGTTGCTTTCTTGGCTATTATAAATGTAACACTGCAATGAACGTAGGTGTGCATATATTCCTTTGAATTAGTGTTTTGGATTTTTTTGGATATATACCTGGAAGTGGAATCACTCTGTTATAAGGCTGTTCCATTTTTAATATTTTTGAGGAACTTTCATACTGTTTTAAGTATGAAAACATACTGCACCAATCTGCATTTCCACCAACTGTGCACTAGGTTTCCCTTTTTCCCACGTCCTTGCCAAAATGTTTGTTCATTTGTGAGTCATTCTGACAGGTGTGAGATGATACCTCATTGTAGTTTTGGTTTTCATTTCTCTGATGATTAGTGATGTTGAGTATCTTTCCATATGTCTATTGACCATTTGTATGTTCTCTTAGAAAAAGTGTCTAGGTTTTCTGCCCATTTTAAAATTGGATTGTTTGGCCTTTTCGTTGTTGTTGAGTTGTATGAGTTCTTTATAAATTTCGGATATTAACCACTTATGGGATATATTATGGGTGAATATTTTCTTCTATTGCAGTAGGATGTATTTTCATTTTGTTGATGGTTTCATTTGCTATGCAAAAACTTTAATTTGATGTAGTCTTATTTGTTTGTTTATTCTTTTGTTTTCCTTGCTTAGGGTCCAGTACAAATAATGCCTCTTTTTTTATTACAAAATCCTTTATTACAAAATCATAA
This sequence comes from Pteronotus mesoamericanus, assembly GCF_021234165.1. Taxonomy (NCBI): domain Eukaryota; kingdom Metazoa; phylum Chordata; class Mammalia; order Chiroptera; family Mormoopidae; genus Pteronotus; species Pteronotus mesoamericanus. The sequence goes on along the minus strand of NW_026555245.1, from coordinate 21,841,392 downwards.
GCGTGTAATTCTATAACATAACAATATCACACTCAAGCATACCATATGACATTTTAGGTGAAATGTTCATATTAAAACTATGTTATTATAGCCATATTATTACCCTACCAGCCACACTCAAGCAGGCTTTATTTCTGCTGGACCCTGTGTGTGTGTATCAGAAAATGCATTGCTAAGAGAAATGTCAGAGATTTCACTGCCTATGTTTTCTTCTAGGAGGTTTATGGTTTCCAGTCTTAACATTTATGTCTTTAATTTTGAGTTTATTTTTGTATATGGTGTAATAAGTGTGTCGTTTAAATTTTTTGCATATACCTCTTTCTCGCTCAAATTGTATGTGGGTGCTAGATCTTGTAAAATGCCTATCTGCATCTACTGATATGATTATATAATTTTTATTTTTCATGTTGTTTGTGTGGTATATCACATTAATTGATTTGCAGATATAGTAACAACCTTGCATCCCAGTGATAAAAACTTTTGATCACAGTGCATGTCTGCTAAATTTAGTTTGCTAATATTTTGTTGAAGATTTTTACATCTATGTTCATTAGGAATATTGACCTATAATTTTCTTTCTTTCTAGTGTCTTTGTCTGTTTTTGGAATTAGGATAATGCTGGCCTTGAAAAATGAGCTTTGTAGTCGTCCCTCCTCTTGGATAGTTTGAGAATGATGGATATTTGTTCTTTGAATGTTTGGTACAATTCACCCATGAAGCCATTGGGTCCAGGACTTTTTGTTTGTTGGAAGTGTTTTGTCTACTGCTTTGATTTTGTTAGCAGTAATTGTTCTGTTCAGACTTTGTTTCCTTTTTATTCAGTTTTGGAAGATTGTATGTTTTTAGGAATTAATCTATTTCTTTCAATTTTTGCAATTTGTTGGCACATAGTTGTTCATGTTTTCTTTTAATCAGTTTTTACTTCTCTTTCATACCTGATTTTATTTATTTAGGTCCTTTCTCTTTTTTCTTGGTTAAGACTCTGTTTTGTTTATCTTGATTTTATTCATCTTTTATATATTTTTTAGACTCTCTTGTTTACTTTGGCTCTGATCTTTGTTATTTTTTCTCCGTGGGATTTTGTTGTTCTTTTTCTAGTCCCTTAGGTGTAAGGTTAGATTGTGTATTTGAGATTTTTCTTGTTTCTTGAGTAAAGCCTGTAATGTTATAAAAACAGTCTCTTAGAACTGCTTTTTTTCTGTGTCCTGTTGGTTTGTGTTGTTGCATTCCTGTTTTCATTTGCCTGAAGGTATTTTTTTTAAAGATTTTATTTATATTTAGAGAGAGGGGGAGGGAGGGAGAAAGAGAAGGAGAGAAACATCTATGTGTGAGAGATACATTGATCAGTTGCCTTTTGCACGCCCCTAACTGGGGACCTGGCCTGCACCCAGGCATGTGCCCTTACTGGGCATCAAACAGGTGAACTTTCGGTTTGCAGGCTAGCACTCAAGCCACTGAACCACGGCAGCCAGGGCTGAAGGTACATTTTTATTTCTTCCTTGTTGTTGTTAACTCATTCATCGTTTAGTAGCATGTTATTTAGCCTTCATGCGATTGTGTATTACTCCGTTTTTTCTTGTTAATGATTTCTAGTTTGATACCACTGGTCAGAGAAGATGCTTGATATATTTTCAATATTCTTAAATTTATTGAGACTTGTTTCATGGCCTAACCTGTGGTCTATCCTAGAAAATGTTCCATGTGCGCTTCAAAAGAATATGTATTCTGCTTCTTTGGGCTGAAATACTCTGAATATTAATCGAATCCATTTGGTCTAGTGTGTCATTTAAGGCTGTTGTTTCCTTATTGATTTTCTGTCTGGAAGATCTATCGATTGATATCAATGGGGTGTTAAATTCCCCTACTGTGGTTGTATTACTGTCTGTCTCTTTATGTCCATCAAGATTTGCTTTATATGTTTAGGTGCTCCTCTGTTGGGTGCATAAATGTTTACGAGGGTTATGTCTTTCTGTTGGATTGATCCATTTATTGTTATATAATATCCCTCTTTGTGTCTAATTATAGCCTTTGTTTTAAAATATATTTTGCAGATACAAGTATTGCTATCTCAGTTTTTACAAAATTTTCCATTTGTATGCATGATCGTTTCCATTCCTTTACTCTGAGTGTGTGTACCTTTCATTCTGAAGGGTAGTCTCACAGACAGCACATGCATAGGTTTTGTTTTCTTATCTATTCAGCTACCCTATGTTTTTTGATTGGAGCATTAATCCATTTAAAGTGATTATTGATAAGTATGTATTTATTGCCGTTGTTCTTTATAACTTTTTTTTTCTTCTTCTTAAGTTCTTTTATTGAAAATTTCTTGTAATACCAATATCGTGGTAGTGAACTAAAGTTTTTTTTGTCTTTTTTGTTTGTTTGTTTTATTTTTGGTCTGGAAAGCTCTCTTTCTCTTTCTATTTTAAATGTTGCCCTTGATAGGTAGAGTAGTCTTGTTTGTAGGTTCTTACTTTTAATCACTTTGATTTTTTTCTTGCCAATTCCTCTGGCCTGAAATGCTTTTCTTGAGAAGTCAGCTGACAGTCTTATGGGAGCTCCCTTGTAGGTAACTGTCTTTCTCTTTCTGCTTATAAGATTCTCTCTGTTTTTAACTTTTGCCATTTTAATTATGATGTATCTTGGTGTGGGCCTCTTTGGGTCAACTTGTTCGGGACCATCTGTGCTTCCTAGACTTGTGTTCTTTCTTTCTTTCTTTTCTTTTTTTTTTTTTCATCCTGTTAAGGAACCAATTCTCAATCCCTTTCTCTATCTCTTCTCTTGCTGGTACTCGTATGATGCAGATGTTATGCCTGATGTTTCAGAGGTCCCTTAGACTATTCTCATTTAATTTTTTTTTCCTTTTTATTGCTCTAGTTGGATGTTTTCTGCTACTTGTCTTCCAAATCACTGATTTGATCTCCTGCTTCATCTGACCTGTTGTTGATTCCTTCTAGTGTATTCTTTATTTCACATATTGTAGTCTTTATTTCTGACTGGTAATTTTTATGGCTTCTGTGTTCTTTTTTATGTTTCCTATCTCTTTGAGTCCTCACTGAGTTCATCCAGTCTTCCTCTAAGTCCCTTGAGCATCCTTATAACCATTTTTTGAACTCTGTATCTGGTAGATTGCTTACTTTCATGTCATTTAGGAGTTTTTCTGGGGATTTCTTTCATTTCATTTCATTTCATTTCATTTCATTTGGGGCATGATTCTTTGTCTCCCCATTTTGGCTGCCTCTCTGTAATTGTTTCTGTGTATTAGGTGTGTCTGTTATGACTCCCAGTCTTGGTATGATGCTCTTATATAGTAGGTGCCTTATGGGCTTAGTGGCTCCCATCTCCCGGATCACCTGAGCTAAGGGCTCCAGGAATGTCCCTTGTGTGGGTTATGTGAACCCTTCTTTTGTAGCTGATTCTTGATTTTTGTTGGCCTGTCTTTGAGTAGTGTAAACCCTCGGGTGGCATGACCACCATGTACAGGCTGCTTATGATCGGGCCCACCCCACAAGGCCAAATTTGCCACAGCAGGGCCTGGTGTCTGCTGAGATCTCTTTTTGGGCGTGCTGCATGTGGAACTAATTGGGCCATGCTTTGATGTGGTCTTAATCCCACCAATGGGTCTGTTATTTTTGGGGCCTCTTAGGAGGAAGTTTGGTACATGTCAATGTCAGACGCTGCCTATGGCTGGCCCCGGGCTACCTGTTTGTAGCTACAAAGCAATCTATAGGTTGTGGCTAACTCTTTTGGGCCTAGCTGTACCTGGGAGGGGCCAAGCTGTGCACCAAGTCTGGCTCCCACCAGCACTGAGTGCAGATCAGCAAAATATTCAAGACACTCCAAAACCTGGCTCTGTTTGTTGGCTTCCTGTTAGGCTCAGTCACTGAATGAGCCTCTGGTTCTGTGTTCATGAGGTAGGTTCTCAGTGAGTCACCAGGTAGGTGTGAGTGGTGATCACTAAATTAATAAAGATTCAAACTCAGCACCATTGCTGGGTCGGAGGCCACTCATCAAGTTTCAGGGTATACCAAGGCAGCCACCGCACTCGGATGCCTGGAGACCTTTATGGTGGGGGTGGGTCTCCGAGTTTTCAGGGTGAGCCCAGCAGAGTTCATCAGGCCCAAACAGACCAAGATTTGGCTTTGTGAAGGGAGGGCTCTGCACAGGAATGGTAGTACCAGTAAGGTGTGTGAGGGGAAAATGGCCCTTGTTCTAGAGCTACACGGCTCACTCTTTCCCTCCTTGAGAGCCTTCCAAGAGAGGCTGCACTAAGGGTGCAAACTGGCCACATCCAGCTGACTCCTTTGCAGAGTATAAGCTTGGCGTAGCAGGGTCACTGCTATTTGGGAAGATGGGGCTAGTGGAGATTTATGGGAGGGAGGTGCCAGTCAGGTGAGGGGACAGGGGAATGGACCTTGCCTGAGCCCACAGCTGGGTCTCTAGCAATCCATGAGTTCACCTTCAAGAGCCCCCCAAGAATGTCTGCACCAAGGGTCCAGACAGCTGACTCATCACAGAATGTGCACTCAGCAGGGTCGAGTGACAGGGAGTTGGGTAGGTGGGGCCAGTGCATTCCTCTAGGCTGAGGCCAGATGGAGTGGGGTGCTAGACCTAGGAGAGATGGTGTCTGTGGTGTGGGAGAAGGACTCAGCACAGAGACCCTGGTTGCTGTCCCTTTAGTTCTCTCCCTGGAGCTACACAACCCAGCCTTACCTGAGACTAGTACAGTCTGTTCTCTCTCTGCTGGAGCCCAGGGTGAGTGGCCACAAATGAGATTTTGTGTGCTGGTTTTTTAAGAGGGCGCCTGGGTTCTTGAGACTCCTGTCTCTACATGGCAGACAGAATCCCCACTGATTTTCACAGCCAGATGTTATGTGGACTCCTCTTTATGGCTCTGGTTCTCCTGGCTGGGGAGTTTGGTGTGGGGTTGAGGCCTCATGTTCCTGAGGGGGTCCTTTGCACCTGAGACATCCCTCCGAATTCTCAGCTGCCACCCATGGGTGCAGGGCCAGCCGTTTTAATGTCTCTGCTCTTCCTACCAGCTGCAATGTGACTTCCGTAAATCCTTGGTTATAAGACTTCTGTTAAGCTAATCTTAGTTGGTTATTCAGGTTGATTGTTCTCTAATTTAGTTGTAATTCCAATTTGGACCTGGGAGGACAGTGTAACTTTCATCTGCTCCACCACCATCTCAGGTCTTAACATTCCTGTAAATATCTTTTGGTACACATATGCATATATGCACATTTCTGACTGGAATTACTGAATCATAAGATGTGCACATTCAACTTTTGTAGATACTTTTGGTAGATAGGTGACATACTTAGATTGAAAAATCCTAAATAAAATATTAGCAAACTGAATACAGCAATATAGGCGTATGTATATGTGTACATTCCCACCAACAGTACACAAGGATTCCCTTTTTCTGTACCCCCACCAACACTTCTTATTTCTTATCTTTTTGGTAATAGCCATTCTAACATGTGTGGTGATATTTCATTATGGTTTTGATTTGCATTTTCCTGATGATTAGTGAAGTTGACTACTTTTTCATTTACCCATTTGCCATCTGTATGTCTTTGAAAAAGTGTCTAGTCATATTTTCTGCTCATTTTTTCATAGGTTTTTTTTTTTGTTCTTTACTGTTAAGTTGTATGAGTTCTTTATATGCTTTGAATATTAACCTCTTATCAGATACACGATTTGCATGTGATTTCTCTCAGTCAGTGGGTTGCCTTTTTATTTTGTTGATGGCTTCTTTTGCTCCTTTTGAATTTAATGTATTCCTGCTTGCTTGTTTTTGCTTTTGTTGCCTTTGCTTTTTGTGTTAAATCCAAAAAATTATTGCCAACAACAATGTCAAGGAGCTTACTGCATATTTTTTTTTCTTCTAGGAATTTTATGATTTCAGGTCTTAACATTGAAGTCTTTAAGTCTTTAATCCATTTTGAGTTAATTTTTGTGTACGGTATAAAATAGTGGTCTAGTTTTTATTCTTTTGCCTGTTACAGTGCAGTTTTCTCAACACCGTTTTTTGAAGAGACTGTTCTTTTCCCATTGCATTGGGTGATATCACATTATCTCATTTCAGGGTTAGGACAAGAAGTGAAATTAAACAAGCTACAAAATATATTTTTACTTTTCCTGTAGTTTTCAGAAATTCATTTAGTTTTAGTGTTCAGTTCATCGATTTTCAAATTGTCAGACCTTTTTAGGGGATATGTGAAAAACTTTTTTCTTTACGAAGCAACGTTTCTTTTTCCATATATGCAAATACTGTAATAAATGACCATCTCAATTAGGAAGAACTTTGGATAAGTAAATAACACTTTTTGCAGTTTTTTGTTGCTGTTCTGAACGTCTGGGCTTTGTTTGTTTTACTTTTTCCTCTGTGGATTATTGGCTTAGCTACTTTGTAGCCTGAAGTTTCTTTTGTATGACCAGCCCATCAAATATATAGCTAATAATTTCAAATTATGAGAATTTACTCTACAGCTATAGAAATTTTCTCCCCCTTTTGTATTTGGTCTCTGTTTAGCAAAACCTGACTGCGGTTAGCCAAGAAATCACAGTGAATCTATGAATTCTTGTAATTCGTCATTAACCATATAATTTGCCATGATGAAAGGGAGAGCAGTATTTCATAGTGTTCAAGAACGCAAACTTTAAATACCAGATACCTCTATCACCCTCCTAATGTTAGGGAAAATTACTTAAATCTCAATGTCTTTGTTTTGTAAAGTGGATTTGTGAAGATTAAATAACATAATGCATGTAAAGCATGTATAGTAAGCATAATGAAGAAGAATATTGATATGGTTAATAATGAAACTGGAAGAGTCATTTGAGACACAAAGTATATTGTAAAGAAAAGGCAGAATCCTGCACCTTTTCCCTGCAAAATCCTAGACTTATGAATTTTCTTTGACCAGGTTTGTTTCATCTTAGGTTGGCCCAAAAGTTCATTTGGTTTGAAACAATTTTGTTAGATTGTATTGTGACAACTGTCATAACTGCATTTAAAAAAACATCAAAATTGGTGAATTTTTGTGTAGCCATTTTAATATTGAAGATGGGAAGAAAATACATAGTGTTTTTGGCATATTTTGCTAAATTATTTCAATAAAGGTAAAAACGTAACAAACACAAAAAATGATTTGTGCAGTGTATGGAGAAGGTACTGTGACTGATTGAATGTGTCAGTAGTGGCTTGTGAAGTTTCATGCTGGAGATTTCTCAATGGACAATGCTCTGTGGTCGGTAGACCAGTTGAAGTTGATAGCCAGATGCTCAGTTTTCTAGTTCTGACATTCCATCTGTGGTTAATAGTTGGAACTCTCGAAGAAATGCTTCCTATTCTTTATTTATTTCAGTATTTCATGTATTTTTATTTTATTTTATAAATTACATACTCTGTTACTTTCAGTTTCATGCATGAATTTTTCCATTTAGGCCCAAAATAGTCCCTTCAACTGGTTTCTGAGACCTTTTGACGTTTCTCTGATGTGTTCCTTTAAGCACTGTTTTACTATCTAGCACAAGATGTCCTGACTCATTTTGTATTTTCTTAGTCCCAGTTCTGGAACTAGCATTTCTCAGAAGAGGCCTACTCTTTTTAGTGGATAATGGTTTTCAAAAGCAATGATCTTGGTGCTAAGTGTTTTTTTCTTTATCTTTACTTTGTTTGGGGTTTGTGCTCTTTGAATTCACACTTTGATGATTTCTGTCAGTTTGGGAAAATTATTGGCTGTTATCTCTTTAAACATTGCTTCTGCCCCTTCTGTCTCCAGTTAGTCATATATTAGACCTTTTTACTGTATCCCATATGCCTCTCATACTTATTTCCATATTTTTCATCCTTGTTTTCTTTCTATGCTTTAATTCTGTTGATCTTTAATTCTTTCTTTTGCTGTGTTTAACCTTGTGTTAAACCATCTATTAAAATTTTAACATCCGTTATTGTGATTTTCAGTTCTAGGGTTTCCATTTGACTGATTTTTTAAAATAGTTTGCACTTGTCTGGTGAAATTCTTATCTGTGTTTTTAACATATTAATATAATTATTTTAAATTTTGTGTCTGGTAACTACAGTATCTGGGTCACCTGGGTAACTGGTTCCATAGTGTTTCTCTACTCCTTCCCCCAATTGTGTGACACATTTTTTTCCCTTCAGGAAAGCAGTTGGATTATCTGTTTATAAGGTTATAAAAGTGTTAATAGTCTTAGATTCTCTGAAATATAATTACTTTGTCTACACTAGTTAACTTTTTGCTGAATTTTGTTGTAACAAACAACCCCTGAGCCTCAGTGGGTTAAAATAAATAGCAAAGGCTTATTTCTTGCTCAAGTTACATTTGGTTCCTGGATAGCAGCAGTTATGTTCCATAGTTACTATGTTCCATGTGTCTTATTCATTCTGGGGTTGCCAATCATGGATGTATTGATCTCATGGCCAAAGCTTAAGAGAGGGATGGACCATATGATGGCTCCTACAAGTCTTCTCTGTTGAGGTTCATATCTCTCCCATTCATAATCTATTTGCCAAAGTAATTCATGTGGCCCCACCTGCAGTGAACAGAGTGAGGAAGTGTAAGTGCAGCTTCCACAGGGAGGCATTACAGATTAAATGGGGTGGGGGAAGAGTGAATGATTAGGAACAATAATACTATTTATCTCACTATCCTAAAGAAAATAGTTGTCATATTTGAAAATAGCCATACATGCATGAAGTGCAGAATTATTAGTAATGATAAAAACTATAAATAATAGTAATAAGGAACTTTATTGTATATTCAGTGTTATACAGTTATTAAAATGGCCATTATAATACCTAGCAACATAGGAATATGCATTTAATATAATGTTAAATGAAAGAACAATGTACAGAGTATATATACCCTATGAGTATAACTACATGCACACATAAATTTTTTGAAAAATTGAAAATATGAAAATGATAATAGTTATCTTAGGATGGTGAACTTTTGAGTGATTTTTTTTAGACTTAATCTTTTTATAGTGTTTATAATTAAAAATAATTTTATTTTCTGAAAGGTTATTTTTCATTCTAAAAGCCGTTCACATTTCCTAGAGGAGTATTGGAAAATACAGAAAAAAGTGATTTAAAAAACAACCTTGGACCTCTCTTCCCAAACCACCACAGTAACTATTTCAGGTTTAAACAATTAGTATGTTGAAAAAATTTGCATATTAACCTTATGTTGTCTTGTTTCATTTCAGGTCCTGAAAACCCTTGGTTGGTCCAGGCTTATGTTTCAGCAGCTAAACACCCTTTTGCTTCTGTGGTGGCTCAGGAGGTTTTTCAGAGTGGCATCATTCCTTCAGATACTGACTTCCGTATCTACAGGGATTTTGGGAACATTCCAGGTATTTTGTCAGTTATTATGGGCTATGCTTAATTAATAGCAAGTTTTACATTTTGGAAGTTTGTGAGTAGACAGTATTTTTCTGCAAGAAAATTCTCTGTGGAAGAGCTGTGTATTCTGACTCACTGAAACTAAGTTCCTGATATTTTCCTTTTTTTAAAGCTCTAGTTTAAATGCTTGCCTTTTCTACAACATGTCGTCTTGTCCCACAGTGTGACAGAAGAATGGGAGAATGTCAGTTCGTTCCCAAAAGATGGTGGTAACAGATTGTTCAGGGGTCTTTGACTTCATTTTTATTTTGCTTTGCCTACATTCTTTGTGACTTGTACAGCTTATTTGAATTTAAAATTTCGCTTTGGCCTGGCAAATACATAGATGGCAAAGTTTTCATGACCTCCCAAGCTCAATATTCCTATTCCTTGCTGTGCGACTTGTAATGCCTCCTTGTGCAGTAGTATAGTTCCTTATTCATTATTACTGAATTATGTACCCAGCTATAGATTCTCTGATAATTTGGAAGAAAATTTCATCCATAAATGTGACAAAGCAACCATGCCACTGCTTTGACATTTTGTCTTTTAGGAACTTAAAACATTAAACAAATAGACCTAAAACAAGTTTGATCTTTAAAACAAAATGACTTTTTTCTTTTGTGTATGTTTTAGGAATAGACTTAGCTTTTATTGAGAATGGATACATTTATCACACCAAGTATGACACAGCAGACAGAATTCGAACAGATTCCATTCAGAGAGCAGGTTGGTATTCTACTGCAGCCTTTTCTTATATGGTAAGATGGAACATTAGGGATGACCTATAAATGTATAAATATTTTGTTGCTTGAGCATTAGGGAGGTTGTGTATGGTATGAATGAGCTGGTGCTTTGGAGTTAGAGATATGAGGGCTTCAAGTTTAGCCTTGAAGTCTGATTTAGCAAATAAGAGCAAAGGACTATTCATTGTGGGTAATTGGAAAAGGAGTTGACTCAGGGTTATGATAGGACTGCTGAGCAGTGAGAGCGTAGCCAAAATGTAAGCTATACATTGGAGGTGACACCAGCACTTTAGGGCAGCTCATCCCAGGTGTAGAAAGCTTACATTGATCCAAGGTTGGGTAGTGAGAGCAGGTGAGAGGGTTGTAGGACAGGTGTCAGGACAGCACAGGGGCAAGGGAGTTAAAAGTGCTTTCCAAAGAGATGTGGAGTAATCAGGGGAGGTGAGTCTGATGCTGAGCCTTAAAGAGTTGGTAGGGTTTGGCCCAGTGGAGAGTGTGTTCCAAGTAAAAGCACAGCATGGGTAGGGTGTGTTTGTGTGTGTGGAGGGCTGTTGGTGAGTAGATTGTCAGACTACAATCTAATGGAAATTATATTTTGAGAAATAGAGGGAAATGAGGTAGAAGTGTAAGGGTGGAGGAAATTGTAGAGAGGGGTTTTAAAATCAGCAAGAAGATGCTGTAAAAATAAGGGATCATTAGAGCCTGAGTACATGAGCAAATGATAGCTTTACAGCCTGTTAGTTTCATGATACCGTCTGGAATGGATGGTGGAAAGTGGGGGGAGCCATGAGTCAGGTAATTTAAGCCAGGAGACAATAATTTAAGTGTGGAATGATGAAGACCTAGACTGTGGTGTTGACAAAAGATAGAAAGCAAAAGAGAGGGATGGAAAATTAGATACATTTTGAATGTAAATTCCACAAGACAAGTTATGCAGAAAGGATGAATCAGATGAATGACAGCAAAGGTGATCGCAAAGTATAAAGCCTAACTGGCTAGGGGAAGATGATGCCATGAACTGTAATAGGTATGTGAGAAGGCGATCCTCACCCAGAGCAGCAAGGGAAAGGAAAAGGAGACTGCAAACTCTGTCAGCCATGTAAGATGGAGGGGTGCTATGAACCAACCAGATGGAAATATAGGTACAGTGTTAGAGCTTTTGGCAAAACTTGGTATATGAGTTTGGGAATGAAGGTCATAGAGGCTACCACAAAGAGTTTAGAGAATGGAAATGGTTTTTTGGAATAGCAAAGCGAAGGTGGAGAACTAAACCTGAGCTTTTGGGAAAACATTTTTAGGCAGACAGAGAGGCCAGTGAAAGACAGTGTGGTGTCTTAAGTGAAAAGAAGAGAAAGTCAAGGATGGAATGAGCAACAGGAAGAAACACCAGTCATTCAAGGCCTTTTATGGCTGCTGTGTTAAAGCTCAAACCCATTCATTTATTTATTGATGCAACAAGAATTCATTATAGACCTCTGTGTGTCAGGTTCTGCCTGATGATGACTTTTCCCATCATTGCTGAATAGTCTCTCTCCTCATTCATGACTTTTTTTAAAAAAAAGATTTTTAAAATTTATTTTTAGAGAAAGCAGAAGGGAAGGAGAGAGGGAGAGAAGTATCGATGCATTGAGAGGTTCATCAGTTGGTTGCCTCCTGCACACCCCCAACTGGGGATCTGGCCTTCTGCCTTGGCATGTTCTCTGACTGGGAATTGAACCAGCTTCCTTTTGGTTTGCGGGATGCTGCCTAACCCACTGAGCCACATCAGTCAGGGTGTGACTTTTTAAAAAAATTTATTTTTATTTTCACCGAAGAACATTAAAAAAAAGGATTTTATGTATTTACTTTTAGGGAGGGGGGCGGGGGGAGAAAGAGAGGGAGAGGAACGTCAGTGTGCGAGAGATACATGGATCGATTGCCTCTTACACACCCCCAGCCGGGGACCTGGGCTGCAACCCAGGCATGTGTCCTGACTGGGAATAAACCAGTGACTTTACAGTCTGTGGGCCAGCACTCAGTCCACTGAGCCACAGCAGCCAGGGCCCAGGAACATTTTTAAATTGCTTTTAGAGAGAGGAAGAGAGAGAGGAAGGGAAAGAAACATTGGTGGTTGCCTTTCGTAAGCACCCCAACTGGGATTGAACCCACAACCTAGGTATGTGTCCTGACAAGGAATCGAACCTGCAACCTTTTGGTTATGGGACAGTGCGCCAACCAAAGGAGCCATGCAGGCCAGGGGTCATTCATCACTTTTGTTTCCCTGTTTGGAACTTTCCCTCCTCAGGGCCTTCATCTACACAGTTCTCAGTCTGGACATTGCTCCCTGTTATAGCAAGCTATAAATATCACTCCTCAGGGTTGCTTCTCTGACTTTTCAAACTCCATTAGTCTCCCATGATATATTCCTGGGGGACTCTAATACCTCTCCTTATTAGTTGACATTCCTTATTAATTCTTAATAACTTGTATAATAACTTGTTTGGTGTCCATGAGCTTCATAAGTGACCTTTGTCTTTTGGCTCACCACTGAATTTTGGTATTCAGAGCAGTGTCTGCTACATTAAATACATAGTAAATGAGTAGACACTAAGAAACAGCCATTGAATTTGTTATCAGTGAGAGTACAATTGATCAGAGACTAGTTCTAATAGATGGGAAAGATGAAGGCCAGTTGGCTGAGTTTCTAATTGGAGAGGAAATGGAGTAGGGGTTTGGAAGTTATTTGAAAAATTTAGTAAGAAAAGTAGGGGAGAGCAATGAGATGGTACAAAGCTATTTCTGTTCTCATTCTTTTTAGGTATTTCTTTACTCAGACACTGGATAGTTTATTCAACTTTATCTTTTTTTTTTTCTTTACTAATAGGTGACAACATTTTAGCAGTTCTTAAATATCTAGCTACATCTGATATGTTGGTTTCTTCTTCTAAGTATCGACATGGGAACATGGTCTTCTTTGATGTGCTTGGCCTATTTGTCATTGCCTACCCCTCTCGTGTTGGCTCCATAATCAACTGCATGGTGGTAATGGCTGCTGTTTTGTACCTGGGCAAAAAATTGTTGCAGCCCAGACACAAGAGTAAGTATTATCCCCCAAAACTGCAGTACTGGCATGGTATATAGAATTTGCCTAAAATTTTTTTACTCAGTTTGCTTATATCTTTCCAAGAAGTTAAAAATCCTCAGAAAAATACTATTTGATTTATATTGTAAGAAATTTCTAAATGAATATCAGATTAATATGCTCATTATATTTTTAGTCTTGGAGAAGCAGGCAATTTTATGTGCTTAAGCACTCCATAGAAGTACCACATAGGAGCTATTAGAAAATGGTTTGTACAGATTAACTTTTAGTGAAAAGTCCTATTATAAACATCTTGTCTATATTACAGACAAATAGCACACTGTTCTGAAGTATAAATGAACCTCTTCTAGTTAAATTGTTCCCCTTTTGCTTGAAATGTTGTATAGTTTTGGCTGGTATGTGCTGTTACTAGATAAAATACTCAGCAGCTAATTTAATCCTTTATCACCATTTTCCTGTGCTTCTGCTTTTCCTGTGATAGCTTCTTTTTGCAAGATTTTATGTGGAACTTTGTTTTCCATTCTTCCTGATATTTTGATACACAAAACATCACAAAGGTGATAAAGATTAAGACTATGCACTATCCCAGTCAAGACTATATCTGAACTATTCCTGGAAGACCTAGCTCTTTGAGTCTTTAATACCCACAGACTCTTAGTAAATGTTACTTGAATATTATTCATTGATAACTTCCCTATTCCAGCATTTAACAAACCTTACCCCTAGGACATTTCAATATTTTTCAGTTACAGTGGCAAATTCCCTGTTTTAACATTTGCCCCCCTAACTCTACTGATTGGTTATGAAATTCTTTAATAAAGAGGTGGTCTCCACATTGTGTTTTCTCTTTATTAGCAGCTAACTACGTGAAGGACTTCTTCTGTGGACTTGGCATCACTCTGATAAGCTGGTTCACTAGCCTGGTCACTGTCCTCATTATAGCAGTGTTCATCTCTCTGATTGGACAGTCTCTCTCATGGTATAACCATTTCTATGTCTCCGTTTGTCTTTATGGAACTGCTGCTGCAGCCAAAATAATATTCATACATACTCTCGCAAAAAGATTTTATTATGTGGTAAGTGTTAGGCATATTTGTTGATTTCTTTTTTCTGCCTTCAAGGATTGAAAACAAACTCAAGTGGGGTTCATTGTACAGTCATGTGCCACTTAACAATGGGGATACATTCTAGATGTGTCATTAGGCAATTTCATCATTGTGCAAACATCGTCTAGTGCACTTACACAAACCTAGATGGTATAGCCTACTACTGTAATTTTAAGTGCTATACTTTTATAGAATGGCTGTGCAACATCACCACAAACCCATTGTAATGCATCGCAACATTATGATGGCTAAGATGTCACTAGGTGACAGGAATTTTTCAGCTCCATTATAATAGTATGGAATCACCATCGTATGTATGTGGTCTGTTCTTGTCATTATGTGGAACATGACTGTATTTGGCCTTTTGAGCTATCAGAGATTGTTTGGCATGGTTATAGAAAACCGGCTCCCAGAACTGTGTTAAATTTCTGAAAGGCTTCTTAATCTGAGGGTTTTCTTGCGGACGTCAGATGAGGTTACAAAGCTGTAAATGGTGTTTGGGGTGATGGCAACAGCAAGGCTTGTTAGCGTAGCCTTGTGGCCTTTGCTGAATCTGCTGCAATTTTTGTAACCATGCGCTTGAATCTACCAGCCCTCCCTGTGCTCACCTAATAATTTGTTTGAATAGCTTTGTTTTCCATTGGACTGTAGGCTCCATGAGGGCAGGGAGTGCTTTGTTCATTATCTTCTGTGCTTAGGCAGTGTCTGATGCATAGCACTAACACGCAGTAAGTATTTGCTGCCTGAAAACATATTGTACCTAAAGCTGCACTTAAAGTTTTCTCTTCTTTTTCCTTTACTGCTTTTAACCTGTTTGTGGTTTGCGTAGATTCTGACAGCATGCGTAAATGGTATGGGGATTAAAGACACATTGCTAAGGAAAAAAGGAGGGAAGAGACTAGAGTTCCAAAATGACTTATGCTGATTTAGACAATATCGCCATATTGTTATGGTTTTAACTGTATGCATTTATTTGGTAAAAATAAAATTAGGAATTAGGGTTGAAATAACAGGACTAAAAATAAATTACTGTGAGAGAGCGAGCCATGGTTTCTGATTTTTCTGAGTTAAAGGTAAAGTCTGCCTTAGCTCCATTATTTTCCGGATAGCCAATGTACACCTCTTTCTTTGATATGCTCTGATAGAGATTAGAAGGGAGACATGGAAGACTAAAATCCAGTGTCCTTCTATAAAGATATCTTTGGTACCTGATGTTTGGTCTTAGTTTCAGTTAGTGTTGGGATATGGTCTGAGGAACCCTTCCATGTTAGCAGGCCCTATTGGAGAAAGGTTCTCTGAGGTTAGCTGTGTATTTAGGGTTGAGGTAATATTTGTATCTTAGTGGCTTCAGCTTCCAAAATAATTATACCATGGGGCTCAATTTCACATGCTTATTTTTAGTACAATAGTATGTAACCAGAGTATGGTTCATTATTGTTGATGTGGGGAGTGAGGCGGAGAGGTGGAGATAAGAATTCTTAGTTCAGTACAGATGCAACCGTTGTAGGCTTAACTACACAGTACACATCAGCATTTACTTTGACTAATTTCAGTTGTCCAATCATAAAGCTTTGGGCTGAAAGCACAATTAAAAGAATAATGTGTTTCGTTTTCATTTCACAAATATGCTTTGAGTACCCAGTTGGCCTGGTACCGTGCTAAGTCCTGCTGATACAGATTCATAAGGATGTGGCCTCTTTCTTTGAGGAGCTTACAGTTTTATTTGGGAAGATGGGGAAATGACAGTGATTACGGTCTATTGGGGTGAAATGACAAAGAGTGATATATTCACAGTGCTGTAGGAATACAGAGCCAGGAGAGATGAGTTTTGTTTGTGGGAGTCAGGAAGGCTCCATGGTAGTGCCGCTTGAACTGTGCTTTTGAAACATGAGTAGAAGTTTGCCAGGTAGCGAACAGGTTGATGGGCAGTCAGAGGTGTGAATGTACAAGATGTATTTGGGTCACAGTCAATAAACAGTTCAGTCTGGTGAAGACAAGGTTGACAGCACAATAACTGTCCAGGGCGAAGTTGGAGGGTGACCCTAAAAATCAATGGGGCCACCAGTAAAATTTTCTAAGCAGGATAGAGAGTGAGACAGTTGGTGGTTTAGTATGAAAACTGTGATAACAGGGTATAGAATGAGTCGGAATGGGCAGAGGGGAAAAGGATCAGAGGTGGGGAGAAAGGAAGGAGATTTGAGGGTTTTTTTTTTTTGATCTTCAGCTTTTTGATAACTTGGCAACTTAATGTAAAACATTTCCAGTTTTCATTGCTGAGATCTTTGTTTTTAATATCCGAATGGCATTCAACTTCAAATTGAGTCCTAAGAATTGTTTTTCTCTTTTAAAAAAACATGTCTCCTGATTAACACTCTGCTTTCATCTTATGGCACACATAAACTAATTACTAAAATTCTGTGGCACACTGAAAAATATACTTTTTGCCCATATGACAAAAGAAAAAATAGGTATAATTTTGATTCATTCACACCAGATGGCTATTGTTGTGTTGGCTGTTGTCATTTTTTTATTTCACAGTCAAAGGGAGAAGAGGTCAGTTGCCTCTGACTAAATAATCAGCATTGCATGTCTTAAAAATTCTTGCAGCAAGCCAATTGAAAATTGCTGTCCCGCAAGACCAGATGGAAATAGAAAAGACTCAGAAATCTAGCAAAATCACAGATGGCCATTTGCTTTAAATGTGTTTGCTGTAGGTGGCACTGCAGCAGTTTATACAGTCATCCCTCAGTGCCCTGGTGCATTGGCCTCCAGACCTCCTTGGATACCAAAATTCTCAGAGAATGACGTAGTATTTCCCATAACCTGAGCATATTCTCCTCTATATTTTTAAATCACCTCTACATTACTTACAATGCCTAGTACAATACAAATGCTATGTAAATAGTGGTTATACTGTATTGTTTAGGGAATAAACAAGGGGAAAAAAATCAGTGCATGTTCAGTATATGTTAGCAACAATGTCACATTGAACAATATTTTCCATATCTGTGGTTGGTTGAATCCACCTGATGCAGTACCACAGATAAGGAGGGTTGACTGTACTGTCTTTCACAGGTCACTTCTCTGGTTTGCCTGAAATTCTTTGGAAGTTGTATAAATAGGAAAGTTTACAGAGATGCATGTTTTTAGGAGATTCCTTTTTTCTATTTTATAAAATTTCCCAAGTTTACTTATAGCCTAGTGGATGAAAAGCACAAATTATATATAAGTAATGATGTTTTTACTCCCATCTCGTTAAATTCTTCTTTCCTGTGCAGCAGTTTGAATTTATTACTTTATGACAGGAGGTAGATTTGTCTAAAATATAGACCCTACTTAAAACAAAATGTATAACTCCTTTGAGCAGTGGAAATTATATTACAACAGAATATCTTTATAAATGGCCTGTGAATGAGACTACTTGTGTATTTTTCTTTCTTTCAGAATGCCAGTGACCAGTATCTTGGAGAAGTGTTTTTTGACATCGCACTGTTTGTGCACTGTGGTTCCCTTATAGCTCTCACTTATCAAGGACTTTGCTCAGCATTTATTAGTGCTGTCTGGGTGGCGTTTCCATTGCTCACAAAGCTTTGCGTGGACAAGGACTTTAAGCAGCATGGTAGGGTATTTTTCGTTTTGATACTAATGGGAAAATACCTTAAAATACATAATATAAGGTTTCCAGGGGCTATTTTTTAAAAAAGTCTTTTTGGGAAAGCTTTCTAAGTTTTTAAAAAAATTTTTCAGATTCAGCAGATTTTTATCTCATACAGGATACTCCATTCTATTTTCATGTTTATGAACTCAGAGAGGCTAAAGTACAAATAAGAATTAAACAAAATACATAAGTTACTTATGTATTTTGTTTAATTCTTATTTGTACTTCAGAGTTACTTATGTATTTTGTTTAATTCTTATTTGTACTTTAGCCTCTCTGAGTGTTTTATCTCACAAGATAACATATCAAAAGGGCAAGTCAGATCTAACCTAATTTGTTAGGTGCCAAGTTACACCAGTACTATGAAAATCTGTACTTCATTGTAGAGTTTCAGAGATTTGTGGGTTGTTTTTTTTTCTCTCTTTCCTAGGTGCCCGAGGAAAATTTATTGCCTTTTACCTTCTGGGGATGTTTATTCCTTACCTTTATTCATTGTACCTCATCTGGGCAGTATTTGAGATGTTTACTCCTATCCTTGGGAGGAGCGGTTCGGAAATCCCACCTGATGTTGTGCTGGCTTCCATTTTGGCTGGTTGTACGATGATTCTCTCCTCTTACTTTGTAAGGAAAAAAATATTTTTAAATTTTCTTCTTTATTTTTTATATAACTATGTGATTAGGTTGCACAATGGTGAAATCGCCTAATGACAGTCTCTTAGAATGCATCCCCATTGTTAAGTGGCACATGACGGTACAATAAATCCCACTTGAGTTTGTTTTCAATTCTTGAAGGCAGCAAAAAGAAATTAATGAATATGCCTAACACTTAACACATAATGAAATCTTTTTGCAAAGGTATGTATGAAACAGTATTGCTTATAATGAGGAATTTTTTAAAAATTTTATTTAGTTTTTTAGAGAGAGGAGAAAGGTGGGAGAAAGAGAGGGATAGAAACATTTATGTGCAAGAAAAGCATTGGTTGGTTGCCTCTCACACACCCCCAGCTGGGGACCTGGCCTGCAACCCAGGCATGTGCCCTGTCTGGGAATCGAACCAGTGACCCTTTGGTTTTGCAGGCTGGCATTCAATCCACTGAGCTACACCAGCCAGGGCAATATAATGAGAAATTCTTAAGCAAAAGAAATAGTGAGTGGTTGTATAGATTATGGGTTTGATATGGTAAGAAAATGTAGAATGGGGTTTTTGTTGTTACTATTTTTGCTTCCTCATCCTCCCAAATACTCTGATTACACCTCTTTTCAAATAATTTTTCAAACTACCTGAATGTGAATTTGCAGAATGCTTACCAAGTGAGGACTGGTAGAGATTGCTTGGTGATGAATTTTTATTTTTATTTACTTATTAATTGTTAATCATGTTTTAATCTATTGTAGTGAATTTTTAGAACGATTCCTTTTTTTTTGTCTGTGAAAAATGCTTTATTTTTAGAACCAACATGGTTAATATATACAATATATAAATATATATGGAACATATGTGTCTGTGTATGTGAGAGAGAGAGAGAGAGAGAAATAGTCTTTTGTTTTGCTAAGGGTTTTTATTCTTGCTTAATTTTTAAATGTGGAGTAGATTTCAAATTTTTTCAAATGTCCTGTTAGCATCTATTAAGATAATTCTGATTTTTCTCACTTGACACATTAATAGTATAAAGTATAGTATATTAAAAAGAACTGAAATATTCTTAGATTCCTAGAATAAATCTCACCATGTCATGGTATACTATTTTAATGGTTTCTCTTTACCAGTATTTTATTTAAGTATCTATATTCATAAGTGAGAATGGTACAAAGTTTTCTTTTTGAAATGATTTTTTCTCTGACTTTGTCCTTTTTCTCAGTTAAAGAATTATTGATATCAATAGCAAAAATACATATATTTGCCAAAAAGGCTATTCCTACCTAATATAATAATCCTCCTCTTAAAAAATTATTTCTAAAGTTGGTTAAGTCTAATGCTTTGATATTCTTAATATAACTATTAGGAAAAATCAGTATTAGATTTTCAGGGGCGTCCACGTCAAAGGAGGGAATCGTATCTCAAGGACATCATGGAGGTAAGAAGCAGCAGAGGAGGCGGCCAAGTGTGATTTTAGGTGCACTTTCCTTCTCCTTCTACAAATTTTATAGCAAGTCCTTTTAGAAAAAACTTTGACTTGATGAACGTAATAAAACAGAGGCTTACAACGAGAATAGATCAACTAAAACCCAATCCCATAATATAAGTTTTAAGTCTCAAAAATAACCACTCCTTGAGTAGTAAGATTGAAAAAACAATGTGTATCAAGCAGAAAAGCATGAGTTTTTCAATGAACAAAGAACATTTTTAAAGTCTTTTGAAATATCAGAACATCTTCTAATTTATACCTGGTGTTTTATCACTTACACAAAGAGTATACACTAGACTCTTTTTATCTTATAGTACCTGAATTTATTAAGCGGAGTCTTTTTTTTTCCCCCTAAACGCTTCACCAGGTTTGTCTGTTAGTTCAATGGCTTGAATATAAAATCGTTTTTAGAGACTACCGATTTCTAGCTTCACGTGAAAATAGCAAATCATACAAAGGTTTCATTTCTGTTGTGGCTGATGGACTATAAAAGGGAAGAAGGGAGTGTTGACAGAGACTGAGAGATTCTTTTCAGTCTTCACTCTTCGTTTTTTTGCAAGCTGGAAGAGAATCATCATTTCCTTCTGATGGCCGAGATTTCTTCACTGTGGAAATAATTCCAAAAGCAGTTTTCCTAGTTTCTCCGTGGAGAAGCGCTGCTTGGCAGTTGGTGGACACCGCAGCCTTGGTGTCACTCTAAGAGAGTCCAAACAGCAGCCCTAAGTTTGCAATGTCATACGGTCCTCTTATTTCTAAAGGCCTTTCTGCAGCACTAGATAGAATTACATTCTTTCCTTTGCAGACCTGCATCAAACTGAGGGCACTGGAAATCGTGTACCTTCTTATTATGGAATCTTTGATAGCAGGACTGTAGACAAGTTCAAAGCACACGCCTCGGTCAATTGCCACATTAATTGGAGGTCTTTTGAATTAAAATGGTAGTTTTTCTGTTACAGTTATGCAGACTAAATCCACATCTAAATGTGTACAAGCAACATGAAAAAGTTTTTCTGTCTTTGGAAAAACTGCAACAATATCGTACAGTTAGGCTCTTGAAGAAGTTGCTCTCAAAATGTTGCAGTGAGCTGGATCCGAAACAGTAATTGTCAGTCTAGTTAAAATTTTTATCAGTCTTGATTTTCCCTGTACAGTTGGCAAGGTTGTAAAGAGTTCTGAAACGGCTGTTGGTTTTTCAATTTCCTGTTTTTTTTCTTTAAATTCAACAACGTGATTGATGGCAACAACGGCATAGCCAAGGTGAGCAGCATTCTCCACGAGCCCTCTCAGTGCCTTCAGATCAGAGCCTGCTCGCAGATCCAAATCTGTCAACACCGCCATGCTGAAGTCACAGCTAGAATGATTCCTAATAGTGTGTTTTGAATTTACTAATTAGAGGCCAGTGATACTAAATACATAGTAGTTTTATTAGTGCAGTTGAGCTAATGAAGGAAGACTAACTCTGATGAGGCTTTTTCCATTGTCAGTAAACTACCTTACTGCTAACACAGCAAAGTTCATTAACTGAGTTTGTCTCCTTGAATGATGTGTGATGTACACTTATGACACCCAAAATGTCTTTATTTAGCAAGTAATGAAAGAGTATCACAGGTTTGTCATTTTGTTTTATTGGTGTTCTGCCTTCGGGGAGAGTCCTACCTTTGCTACCACCGTTTTTCTTCCCTGGGGCTCTCCAGAGGGAAGAACAGATACGATGCAGGGTTAACAGCCAGGCTCCCATTTGTTAGAGCAAGCTCCAAGCAGAGTTCTGCCCTTGGCATGGTGTAAACACTCTCCGGGACTCAGGACTCTGGCCTGGCCCCTCTAGCAGATGCAGATGCAGATGCAGGTCTCTGTTGTGTGGCACTTTTCACTGGACTTTTTAAGAACAAGAAATAGTTACTGAACATGTATAGGTACACTCTGAAATTTGAGGCTAGGGGACCAAATAGAAACGGTAGTTTTGGCTTAATTATCATTCCTTCCTCCATGGAAATGATAGTGAGCTTTTTCATATTGATAAAGTGAAGGGCATCTTATGTGGAGGAGGTTAGCATCTAGAGAGAGCAGGTGAGAACACCACATGCAAGAACAGCATTACCCATGGAAGTCCCTTAAATATCCAATATATAGATGTACATGCAACGGCATAAATAGTCCTGTAGATTGATTCATATGCACACTACTTTTGAGGTCAGTTTTGCTAGTCCTACAAGAAATTGGAGCATACAGCTATTTTTACCTTTAATACAGTGATTAAGTCCTTACAGGTATTTGCTGCGGTAGGTGGAAAAATCCTAAAATATTCCTTGTTGCCTTAGGGTTTACTTATTTTTGTTTATATATTAACCCTTTAAATCCTCTGTACTTGTTACTAGATAGGTTTGCTGTTGTGAGGATTAAAGATGGTGGAATTTTGTCATATGTAAATTAGATTCTAACCTAGAGTTGGCTAAGTTATGAACTGGACCTCCCAGAGTATTTAAGTCATAGTCAGTGAATGGGCATTTCAACTCTGTTGCATATGGAAGGATTCAAAATGAACTCTTGAGAACTTCCCTGTAGAAACTGAAAATGACCGCAAAGCATGGAATCTTGGAAACCAAGAAAGAGGGTTAAAGTATATTATCTATTTTATTGGGAAAACTTTCAGAGAGTGTGTCTTGGAACACTTTAAAACCTCATTTAATTTTCATTATGTGAAATAGCTCTGCTGCTCTTTGATGCTGTGGCTTATTCTCATTATAATATCTTATGTGTAGCAGTGTTAAAGATAGTGGTTTATTAGTAAAGTGAGCTCAGTCTCTTTGGATTATGGAGAATTGAACCACAGTGCTTATTTCAGAGAGCCTTTTTTTTTAATCCTTGGGGATTTATTAAATATATTTGCTAGAAAGCAATTAAATACAAGTGATCAGTTAAACAGGTTTTTTGGGGGGGTTGTCCTGTGCTGGGGCTGTTGTGGTTATATTGATTAAAGGAGGGTAGCAAATTGTGTTTTGTTAACTCACTGTCTTGAGTCCTTGGGAACTTACTTCTTTTCTCCCAGTGTAAAAATATAAGATCTTTTACCTAAGACCAGTATTGTTTTGCTGGAGATTGTACTGGTTGGGATATTGTTACACTGTAGATCCAAAATTTTTTAACTTTATATAGTAGTGTATATAGTAGGTTATGAATATTTGCTTCATTTTTCTATTTTCATCTCAAAAATATTTTCATATTTAATGTTCTTTTCTACTTATTGGCCCTAGAGGGTGGATGATAAGAGGGAGAAGGCAAAAGGGGGAGCTGGAATTAGATCGTGGTTTCTCAAAGTAGCTCCTTCAGCACCCCTAAGGGATTTTACTCATGTGTGCCCCCTACAACTTCTAATTCAGTGATTTCATTACAATTAATAAACATATCTAGGATGTTCTGGTTGCCCACATTGAGACTGAGATGCTTTTCTTGCCCAACTTCAGATTTGTTGTTTTAATTGTTGTTGGCTTTGGTGAACTTGGCGTTGAAGGGGAGGGACAGTACTACTTTGTATTTGCCATTTTTCCTCACATGCAGGAACACAGGCAAAGTCTAGAAAGTACATCTAAATGCTAGTTTAGATGAATCCAACATCATGGCACAGTATAAAAGCATTATGAGTGAAATGTGAGTTTTATTGAAACAGGCCATCTTATGCTTAAAAGCTTGCCTCTGTTTCTTTAATAGAAGTCTGATGTCATGATTTTGGTAGTTAGATAGTCTGCTATGCAGTGTTAACAGCTCATTGGTAAAATAGGAAATAAGATGATGGTTTGGTGCTGGATCTGTATCCTCTAGTCTCTTTGCCAACTGAGCAGAGACACTGTTTCAGTTTCTTTTTTTCCCTGTTGCTGTCTGGCCACCTGTCAAAAAGACACCATCATGGCAGATGTGGGCATTTCTCATTTATCTAGGTTCCAACTTGTGATGGAAATCCCTTATAATTAGTGTTTTGTTTACTGGGTGTTGGCACTTGCTGATTTTCTTCATTATCTGTCAGATAATACCTGCTAGAAAATAAAGTCAGTTAAAGCCACTCTTCTGCCAATTGTAATTTTGCTATTTTTGTGTTTTGTGTTTTAGATTAACTTTATCTACCTTGCCAAAAGCACGAAAAAAACCATGCTAACTTTAACGTTGGTATGTACAGTTACATTTTCCCTTGTGTGCAGTGGAACTTTTTTCCCATACAGCTCCAATCCTGCCAGTCCAAAGCCAAAGAGAGTGTTTCTTCAGGTAAGAGCAGTTTTGCCTGAGCTATTTGAAATTCTGGAGAGGAAAGCTTTGTGTGTTTTGAGCTTCACTAGTCAACAGGAAAACCAACTGACATTTCTGTTGTAGACCTATTTAGTTGTACTTGACCATTTTGTGTAAGACAATGAGGAAAAGATTGCCCATCAAGAGGCATTCTTACCAGCTGGACATACTTCTCCAAGGGATCAAATTAGAGATATCTGCTTGTTTTTTTTTTTATTAGTGTTCAAATTGTAAAAATGCACCTATTTTGAAAAATGAGGAAATATGTATCATGGAGTAATGAGCTTTTAGGAGTACAGATTTTAAAAATGTCTGCAGACCAGTAAAAATCTGAACTATAAACTGGCAAAATAAAATAGATATTTTAAAATGCTAGTAAAATTGATCTTAGGTAATGCTCAAAGTAATATGTGACAAGGAAAACAATTTAAAAAGGGTTTAATAAAATGAGATTTAGAACTTTCTTAGATTTCAAGTTCTTTTGCAAACGTTTTAGAACTGGTACGGTAAAGCAGGAAAAAGGACTTGTTTTATTTCCAGCCACCTCCTCTGTTAGAGGTTGTGGGCTGGCCCTGCAAAAACGCCAGGGGTCACAACCTAGAGAATTATTCAAGGACCTGAATGAGTGATAATATTCGAACTTAAATATCAGAGAGCACATTTTGAAAAGGGCCTGCTATTCATTGTTTGTATTCCTGAATGACATAGTGATATACTTTTTTAAAAAAGTCCTCACATGATGATATGTTTATTGATTTTAAAGAGCAGCGGTGTGGGGGAGGAGAAGGGAAAGAGAGAGAGAAACATTACTGTGAGAAATATCAGTCAGTTGTCTCCCATATGTGACCTTGCAAGGGATAAAACCCCGCAACCTTTTGGTGTATAGGATGATGCCCCAACCAACTGAGCAACCTGGCCACGGCGCATAGTGATAGAATTTATGTGACATTTTACAATTTGCAAAACCTTTGGCAAAGGACAGCTAGTTTTTAGGAGATTTAATGTTTGCCATGATCGTTAATTTAAAAAAACTTTAAATTATAGTTAACATACAATATTTTATTAGTTTTAGGTGTAAAACAGTGTCTTGCTAATTTTTATAGTTGATTCCATCAGTAATATTTAGGAAAAGCCATAGTTTTATTTTTTAAAACCTCTATTTTGGTTGGTTGTGGGGTTTGCTTCTTCCTCAATGCCAGAAGTTGGTGAACTTTTCCTGTATAGGGCCAGATAATAAATATTTTAAGATCTTCCAGCCATGTGTTCTCTGTCACAGCTGCTGTTTTTACAGAATGAAAGCAGCCATAGACAATGCCTAAGCAAATGAATATGGCCGTGTTCCAATAAAGCTTTATTTATACAACTGGTAGTGGGCCATTTGGCCTGTCAGCTATAGTTTACCAACCCCTGCCCTCTGCAGTCCTTTTTCTTTTCCTCTTTGATATTCTTCAGACTGCTTTCTGTTGTTAATAAAGCTATTCCAGATGGAACATGGTACCTTTTCATCTGTTAGGCACAAGTCTGTCATCTAGCAGTAAGCTGTGATTCCTGTTTTTCTCTGCATCTGTAACACTGAAACGGAAGTTTGTTGTACATGTATATACTACTTGTTTTAAGTTCTCATCTAAAAGGAGTTTAGTGTTCATGGTGTTCAAAATTTTTATATGAAATTTAAATATATATTTGTAAAAATAAAACAATAAAATATATTTGTAAAAAATAATAAAACAAACTAATAAAACAGTCCATCATTGAGTTTAAAAGAAAGAACATTAGCAGTATCTAAGAAAACTCAAGTGTTCCTTCTTGATCCAACTCTTTCTGTCCCTCTACCTCTCCTCATCCCCCAAAGAAGTAATCACCCACTATCTTGAAGTTTGGAGTTAATCATTACCTTACTTTTATTTTACCATATATGTATGAATCCCTAAAAAACAATGTATAGTTTGCCTGTTTTTGAACTTCTTATAGGTAAAGCCATACTCTAAATATTCTTTTGCTCAAGAGCATGTGAGAATCTTCCACGTTGATTTCTGTTGCTGTAGTACATTATTTTTCGTTGCTGAATAGACTTTTGTTGTAGGATGGTGCTCCAGTTTGTCTGCCCACTCTCCTGTTAGGAGACATTTGGGTTGTTTGCAGTTCTTGCTAAGATGGGTAATGCTATTGAGTCAACACTCTTGTACTTAGCAAAAGTTTTTCTAAGGTACATATTCCGGAGTGGGATTGCTGGCTTGAAGGGTATGTGCATGTTAACTTTATTAGGTAATGCTACACAGTTTCCTAAAGTAATTGTGCCAGCATGCACTCCCACCAGCAGTATATGAGGGTCCCTGTTGCTCCACAGCCACCTCATTTCTTGGTCTGGTCAGGCTTACTCATTTTTGTTAGTCTGGGGTGAGGATGTGGGTGAGAGGGTTGAAACAGTAGTTTTCTCATTAGTCTTGCTCTTTTTAGCATATGACAAGAACATTTCATGACTTGGATGGAAAAGTGGTTAAACGGGACTCTGGAATATGGATCAATGGGTTTGATTACACTGGAATGTCTCATATAACACCTCACATTCCGGAGATCAATGACACCATCCGAGCTCACTGTGAGGAGAACGCACCCCTCTGTGGTTTTCCGTGGTATCTTCCAGTGCACTTTCTGATCAGGTTGGTTCACTACTTTTCTGCTTTAGTAGGGATTTAGTTTGTTCTCAGGTCCTGTCACTGTAGCAGCACTTCATTATTTAAACTGGTTAACAGAGAAATCAAGTGCCATTTATATTCTTTTTTTTCTATCACTGCAAAAGTTCTGTTTCTTTAGTGGGATGAGCCACTTGGAAGTATAGTTTTGCTTTATTCAAATTTACAAAGTTTTTCCTTTAGAAATCTCAGTAGTTAGAAAGGGTAGCCCTCTGAACTAATCTAACAGCAATTAAGCATCAAGTTCAAATTGTTTCATTTCTGGGAAGTTTTTATTGTTTGTCAGTGAAGATTAGATGAGAAAAAATAGTTTGGGTAGTGGAATCAAAATCACCTTGGGTCCTTTATTCTTTGGGAAGGTTTTATTCTGCAATAATCTGGGCTTCAGAGGAATTAGCAATAATATCGATCAGTTTATTTTCATGCCCCAATATGTGTTTCATATATTCTGAACACAACCATCCTAAATATTATTGATATATTGAATTCCTTTTCAAATAGGAAAAATTGGTACCTTCCTGCCTCAGAAGTTTCTCCAAGAGAACCTGTTCATTTCAAACTTGTATCCAAAGAACAGACACACTGGGATTCTATACGGCTGACCTTTGAAGCCTCAGGTGAGTCATAGGAGTTTTCTCTTTTTGTCTTCAGTTCTTAAAATTTTTAATAAGCATGTACCTCTTCCCTCAAATTTATAACAGTGACCAGCAGCTTAGTGTTTCTAGAAGCAAGTACAGCTGATTAGGATTTTTTAAAGCAAATTTAACAGACTTTATATAGAGAGAAGTTTTAAGTTTACAGAAAAATTGAGCATGAAGTGGAGTTCCCCCCTCTCCCACCCTCTCAGCTTTCCCTATTATTAACATCTTGTATTAGTGTGATACATTTCTTGTAAATGATGAGCCAGTATTGACACATGATTGTTAACTAATGTCCTCAGTTTACTTTAAGGTTCAGTTTTACTCTTTGTGTTGTATAGTTCTGTGAGTTTTGACAAATGTATCCACCGTTACAGTGTCATACAGAGTAGATTCACTGCCCTAAAACCCACCTGTGCTCCACTTATTCATCCCTCTCTCCTTCCCACTCCCCCTGGCAATCACTGATCTTTTTAATGTCTTTATTGTTTTGCCATTTTCAGAATATCATATAGCTTGACTCGTACAGGAGTGTAGCCTTTTTAGATTGGCTTCTTTCATTTAGCAATATGCATTTAAGGTACCTTCATGTCTTTTAGAGGCTTGATAGCTTTTTTTTTTAATTGCCAAATAACATTATGAATGTACCACAGTGTATCCATTCACCTGCTGAAGAACATGGTCGCTTCCAGTTTTTGACAATTATGAAGTAAGCCCCTATAAATATTTGTGTGCAGGTTTTTGTGTAGATGTAGGTTTTTCAACTTACTTGGATAACTACCTAGGAGTGCAATTGCTGGATGGTATGGTAAGCCTCTATTTACCTTTGTAAGAAACTGCCAAACTGTGTCCAGAGTGGCTGTACCATTTTCCTTTCTTACCAGCAATGAATGAGAGTTCCTGTTGCTCTGCATCCTCAACAGCTTTTGGTGCTTTTAGTGTTTCAGATTTTAGCTGTTCTGGGAGACAGGCAGTGCTAGCTCATTGTTTTAATCTGCAGTTCCCTAATGATACATGATAGTTAACATCTTTACATATGCTCTTCTGTATATCTTCTTTGGTGAGGTGTCCTGATCTTTTGTCTGTTTATTAATTGGGTTGTTTGTTTTCTTATTGTTGAAATTTAAGAATTCTTTGTATATATGGATATAAATCCTTTATCAGATAGATAAGTGCTTTACAAGTATTTTCTCCTAGTCTGGCTTGCCTGCCTTTTATTCTTTTAATAATGTTTTTCACAGAACATAACTTTTAAATTTAGTGAAGTCCAACTTAAATCAGTTTTTCTTTCATGGATCATGCTTTTGGTATTGTATCTAAAAATCACTGCCAAATCCAATGTCTCTAAATTTTCTCCAGTGTTATCTTCTAGAAGTTTTTTAGTTTTGTGTTTTACATTTAGGCCTACATTTTGAGTTAATTTTTGTGAAAGATATGAGGTCTGTGTCTAGATTCATTTCTTTTGCATGTGGATTTCAAGTTCTAGTACTGTTTGTTGTAGACTATCGTGTTACCATTGAATTACCTGTTTCTTTGTGAAGCCTCTGCTGATTATATTTGTGCGGTTCCATATCTGGGCTCTTTATTCTGTTCTACTTTTCTATTTCTCTATTCTTTTGCCATTACTGCATTGCCTTGATTACTATAGCTGTAGGGGTTGGGCAGAATCAGTCCCCAATAACTTTATTTTTCTTCAGTATATTGTTTATCTTTTGTCTCTCCACATTCCAGTGTGTTGATATCGATGAAATAACTTTCTGGAGTTTTGATTGGAGTTGGATTGACTCTATAGACTGTTGGGGAAAATGACATCTTTACAATTGGACTCTTCCTCTCCATGACATAGGATGTCTATTTATATCTTGTTTGATTCCTTTTACCAGAGTTTTGTAGTTTTCCTCAAATAGATTTATACCTAAGTATTTCATTTTGGGGGGTACTACTGTGAATAGTGTTGTTCACTGATGGTATTTAGGAAAGAAACCGACTTTTGTATATTACCCTTATACCTTACAATCATGCTGTAATTGTTTATTAGCTCAAGTTTTTTGTTGATTCTTTTGAATTTCCTACACATACATGATCAAGTCATCTGCAAACAAAGTTTTATTTTTTCCTTCCCAGTCTTTATACACTTTATATCATTTTCTCGCCTTACTGCATTAACCAGGACTCCCAGTATGATTTCAAAAAGGAGTAGTAAGAAGGGACATCTTTGCCTTGTTTCTGATTTAATGAGAAAGCTTCTAGTTTCTTACTGAGTATGAGATTAACCGTAGATTTTCTGTAGATGTTCTTATCAGGGCGAGAAAGTCCCCATCTCTTTTTAGTTTGCTGAGAGTGTTTATTGTAAATGGATGTTGGATTTTGTCAAATGCTTTTCTGTTAATATAATCATGTAATTTTTCTTCTTTAGTCTGTTGATGTGATGGATTACATTAATTTTCACATGTTGAACTTACTAATTTTGCATAATGAATACATCCCACTTGGTTATAGTTTATAATTTTTTATGCGTTGTTGAATGTGATTTGCTCATATTGAGAATTTTTGCATCTATATTCATGAGAGAGACTGGTTTATAAGTTGTAACATTTTTGTGTGTTTGGTATTAGGGTAATGCTGGCCTCATAGAATTAGATAGAAGTATTCTCTCTGCTCCTATCTTCTGAAGATATTGCAGAGAATTGGTATAATTTCTTCTTTAAATGTTTGGTAGAATTCACCAGCGAGCCTACCAGAAGCTGATTTGGTTTGTTTTGTTTTTTCTGTTTTGCAAAGTCATTAATTATTGGCTCAAATTTTTTAAAAATATTTTTTTAATTTACTTTTGGCGAGGGGGGAGGGAGAGAAACATCAATGTGTGGTTGCCTCTTGTGCGCCCCCTAATGGGGGACCTGGCCTGCAATCCAGGCATGTGCTTGACTGGGAATTGAAGTGGTGACCCTTTGGCTTGTAGGCCAGCACTCAATCCATAGAGCAACACCAGCTGGGGCTGATTCAGTTTCTTTTATAAATATAGGACTATTTGGAATATTTCTTCTTGTGTGGCTTTTGGCAGGTTGTCTTTGAAGGAATTGACCTGTTTCATCTGGGTTACCAAGTTTGTGGGCAGAGTTAGTTCATAATATTCTTTTATTATTCGTTTACTGTCCATGGGTTCTGTAGTGATTACCTCTTTTTTCATTCCTGAGATTAGTAATTTATGTCTTCTCTTTTTTCTTAGCCTGGCTAGAGACTTATCAATTTTATTGATCTTTCCAAAAGAACAGTGTTTTATTTCATTGATTTTTCTCTGTTGATACCCTGTTTTAATGTCATTGATTTGTGCTGTAATTTTAATACAGTATGTCCTCACTTAATGTTGTAGGTTGGTTCTTGGAAACTGACTTTAAGTTAAATGACTTATAACAAAAGCAGTTGTACCATAGGCTAATTGATATAAACAAAAGTTAAGTTCCTATGGCGTATTTGTGGTCACAGAAACATCCCCAAAGCCTGGGAAAATGAAACAAGGGCTTAGGATTGAAGCAGCAACAGGAGACCCTGGGCGAGGCGGCCATTGGCTCACCGGACAATCAGAGAAAAGGGGGCCTTGGAGACAGAATGAGGGGGTTAGCTCAGGAAAAGCTGCTGCTGGCCATTGCTCCCCTGGCTGCAAGTCCTGTGGAGATCCTTAGAATTTGGGAGGAAAAAAATTAATTGAAAAGGAGATTTGAATGAGCGTGCCCCCAAGGAGAGCACAGCTGATGTGCAGTTTTACGTTTTTTTTTGAAGTCCAGTTTATCAGGTTTTTCTTTCAGAATTAGTGCTATGTCCTTGCCAAAAAATCTTGCCTATCTAGAGGTCACACAGATAGAGTGTTTTATTTTAGAAACTTTATAGCTTTAGTTTTTATGTTTAGGCCTATGATCCATCTTGAATTAATTTTTGTGTATGAGGGTAGAGGTCAGGGTTTTTAGTAGTTAACCAATGGAATGAAGTACTTATGGGAATTAAATGCCTTCACTGACACTTCTGCAGGTGAATACTTTTGTTCACTAGGGTTTTAAAATGTAATTAGAAATGAATTTATCTTGCTCTTACTGGTTTTCTTGTTCATGCGATAAGTACTTCTAATTTCATTTAATCATCAGCCTGTGAAGAGGAAGCACACATGCACACACACAAATCCAAACCTTTCTCTATCCTTTATGCAGTTTGGAGAATTGCAGTAAAATACAGGTTCCTGGCAGGCAAGGTGCACACCCTCTGCCCTGTGTTTTGTGATTACAGATGTCAAAAAATCAGAAAAATAAAATTGACTCTATATGTGTATGTTTTTGCACCAGTTACCACACTTTATAGAAGCTTTATAGATTAGTAATTGGGTCAGTTAAGATCTTTTGTAGTTTTTGTTTTTCAGTGTTTTCCTTGCTAATTTTACATGTTTGTTTTTCCATATGAACTTTAGTATTAAGTCTAATATTAAACCTACTGCTAATTGGTATTTGGGGGATACGATACACTTATAAATTAAGGAGAGCCGACATTATAATGTTGAGTCTCCCTATCCATGAACTTGGACTGTCTTTTTATTTATGTACTTATTACTTTGGACTGTCTTTTTATTTATTTACTTACTACTTTTGTGTCTATCAAGACTGTTTTAAAATTTTTCTCATCTAGGTTTTGTTGCTATTATAATTGGCGTTTCCTCTACCAGTGTGTCTTTTAACTTGTTATATTAATACTTTGTTACGTTAATAAAATGACCTTTGTATGTCAGTTTTATATTTTGTTACCTTACTGAATTGTTTATTTTTATTATTGTTTAAATTATTTATTTGAGAGAGAGAAACATCAACTTGTTGTTCCACCTCTTTATGCATTCATTGGTTGATTCCCATGTATGCCCTGGCTGGGAATTGGACCTGCAACTTCAGCATATTGGGACTACACTCTAACCAAGTGACTTACCTGGCCAGGGCAGGCTGATTGATTGATTTTACTTATTCACTTTTAGAGAGAGGAGAAGGGAAGGAGAGAGGGAGAGAAAAACATCAATGTGAGTACATTGATCAGTTGCCTCTTGCATGCCCCCAACTAGGGACTTGGCCTCCAACCCAGGCATGTGCCCTGACTGGGAGTTGAACCAGTGACCTTTTGGTTCACAGGTTGGCACTTAATCCACTGAACCACACCAGCCAGGGCTGAATCTTTTATTTTTTAAGTTAATCATGATACCCTAGCGTTCTCCAGATATACCAGGAATTGCCAAACTTTAAAAGGCCAGATAGTAAATATTTCAGGCTTTGCTGTATGTCTCTGCAGGTTATTTTTTTGTTAATCACTCTTTAAAAACATATAAACCATTCTGAGCCTGACAGCTATACACAAGCAGAACTCACGTATAACTTGTTGACTATTGCACATCAACTGCAAATGTAGTTTTTCTTCTTCTTTACTAGTTCTTATGACTCTGATTTGTATAAATGGCTAATACTTTTAGCATAGTGTACAGTTGTTGAAATAGTAGCATTCTTGCCTTCTTGGTATCAGTACAAAAGTCTCTAGTGTTTTCCCATTATGTACGATAGCCTCAGGACTAAGGGTGATTATTTATCATGTTAAGCAAGCATTCATTAGTTGTCATTTCTAGTGTTTTTATAAAGAATGGTTTTTAATTTCGTGAAAGGCTTTTTTTAAGTCACCTATAATCATAGGTGTTTTCTTCCTTGGATATTTTAATATGGCATAACCCATCAGGTCATGGCCTAATTTTTTCTTACTGTGATGTTGGATGTTTGCTGATATTTTTAGAAATTATGCGTCAGTACTCATGAATGATACTGGTTCATGTGTGTGTTTTGTACCTGTCAGATTTAGGTATCAGTGTTACGCATTATAAATGTAAAAACATTGTAAGTGTACATCATGAAACCAGTCGGTAAGTTTTCCTTAATTTTCACTGCTTTGGAGCAGTTTATGGAGCATTGTAACTATTTGGTTGAAAAGTTGGCTTGAATTTCTCTCTGAAACCACGTAGGCCTGGTGCTTTTTTGTGCAGTAGCTTAACAACTTCTTCTAAGGTAACTGGTCTGCTTAAGCATTCTAAGCTTTAAGTGTAGGTCAGCTGTGTTTTCCTAGAAAAGTATCCATTTCATCTGGGTTTTCGAAGTTACTAATGTAGAGGTCTGCAAAGTAGTCACGTGTGATTTACAAACTTCTGTTTAAATTACTATTCTTATTTCTCTTTTTGCATACTTGGTTTGTTACGCCTTCCCCTGCCACCTCTTTACTAATCAAGTTAGCTAGCGGTTGTCTTAACTTTTTTATTGGTATTATGCTGCAGTTGTCCCAATGTTTCCCTCTTTGCCCAGCCTGCCCATCTTAATTAAAAATAACTTTTGATTGTTTAAGGAAGGCGTTGTGTTCTATTCTCCATTTCATTGGTTTCTGATAGTATTTCCTAACTTGTGCTTTCTTTTTGTTTACTTTGTTGTCCTTTTTTGTCATTTTATTCTTTTTTTACTGAAAAAAAAAAGGCTTATCGCTGTGGATTTTCCTCATCACTGTTTTTACCTGTATCCAATAGTTTCTGGTATGTGTAGTATTTCTTTTATTTAAAAACATTTCTGTAATTTTTGTTTCTATTTCCTCTTTTACCCATGAGCCTTAAATAGACCTTCTAATTGATTTCCAGGTAGAAAGCTGTTTTGTTGATTATTTCAAGTTTTATTGAATTTTGATCTGTTATTTATAATCTCAATTTTATAGAACTTTGATATTTTTTTGTGACCTAAGATTTTTATGAATGTTTTATGCCTACTTGAGATGATATATCCTGTATTATCATGTAAAGTTTGATACATATATTACATAGTCTACTAAACTGATCATTTTGTTCAGGTCTTTTATGTCAGTTTTTTGTTCAATTGATGTTTTCTAGTGATGGAATATTACAGTCTCTTATATTTCTATGTATATACCTTGCATCTCCTATAGTTTTGCTTCATAAAGTAGTTGCTAATTTGGTGTACAGAATTAACAATTTTTATGTGAATTACAGCTTTTAGTGCTTTTTGTCTTGAATTTTCTTCTGACATCAGAGGTTTTTTTAAATTGTGTCCACTTGACTGAATTATTTCTGTTCACACCTTTATTTTTACCTTTTCTGAATCTCTTTAAGTATGTTCCTTGAATATTAGGTCAGCTTTGTAAGCCAAGTGGAAAACATTTTTCTTTTAGTGACTGAGTCAGGCCCATTCACATTTATTTTTGTGACTAATGCTTGCTTTATTTGTTGTAGTCCTTTTTCTGTGGTATCTTTTTTGACCTTCAAGAAATATTTTCTGGCACTTGTTTTATTTTTGTTTTGATCACCTGCTATTTAACTTTTCCCTGTGTGTTAGGTTTTAATGGCATTCTCTCTCAGCCTATACAACAGTGTGTTTACTCCACTTTCCTCTTTCCCTCTTGTTATGTGCAGCATTTGTACATTAGTCTTCCCTCTCATACTTCAATATTTGTCTTAGTAATATATTTGGATATATTAAAATTCCCAGTATCTTTTGCTATAGTTTTTGCAGTTATCTTTGGTTAGATGAAGCTTATTCTGTAGCTGTCTGAAGAAAGGCTCCCTTCAGTGCTCTTGTGATGGGGCCAAGACCTCAACCCGGGGTTCCTCCCGGTGAAGCCTGTGGCTTTCGTGCTGCACCTCCTCACTCACCCTTGTTGATATGCACTAAAAGTCCAAACTGGCCAACCTCCATTAGGTTTGCAGTGAGTGTCTTTAAAGTGATAAAAGGCATGAAATCTATAGTCTGGTTTGGGTGATAACTTAATTGCTTTTCTTGTCGATGCTTTTAAAAATATAGTTGTAACTGATCTTCCATTTATGTTACAGGACCAAGCCATATGTCATTCTATGTTCGAACTCACAAAGGGTCAACACTTTCCCAGTGGTCTCTTGGCAGTGGCACTCCAGTCACAAGTAAAGGAGGGGACTACTTTGTGTTTTACTCCCATGGACTTCAAGCCTCTGCATGGCAGTTCTGGATAGAAGTACAGGTGGGAATTTCCCAGCATTGCTGTTACCATTGGTCAGGTTCCCAGGTGGTATTTGGCAAGTATCAAATACTTAGGATCAGTATTCTGCCTTCAAAGAGCTAGAAAACTTAACTATTTTCTCTGCCAGGTCTTGGAAGAACAGCCGGAGGGAATAGTCACTGTGGCCATTGCTGCCCACTATCTTTCTGGGGAAAACAAGAGATCCTCCCAGCTGGACGCTCTGAAAGAGAAGTTCCCAGATTGGACATTTCCCTCTGCCTGGGTGTGCACCTACAGTCTCTATGTGTTTTAACCTTGTGAAGGAGTTCAAAGTAAGTGTCCAGGGGGATACTTCATATGACATGTTTTCTCCTTATGCTATGTGAATATTTGTAATGTAAGTCAATGAATTTTAATGAGCATATGTTCAAAGAGCTTTGTGGACTAACACTCTTCAGGGTTAAGCACTATAATGATTATGCCGTGGGGTAGTGATACATGACCTTTTTGACACTTGAAAATGCCAGTTTTCTGGCACTTAAGCACATGTGGGTATTGCCACTACACCACCGTGTCATTTTATATGACCTTAAGGACAAAAGCCAACAAACCACTAGAGCATTTGTTCCCTTAGGATCATAAAAGACATTGAAAGTACTACAGGCCCATTGTTAATGAGACAAATGACATTTCCAATTAAAGCCCAAGACCATTTGTTGTGTCAGTGGTGGGTAAATTATCAATCGCTGTAGTAATGATTCCCCTTGAGATTTAACTGTAGGTCGTTAGAAAGCTAGTTCCAAATGGAGTGGGAAGAACCATTGGGCTTTTGAGGTCCCAGTCTGGGCTGAGAGCTGAGTGTGCTTAATGTCTCTGTGGTGAAGCCCAAGACCCCTGATGTGGAAACCTGTGCTGAGTTAGTGCACCTAGCCCTTCTGACAAGTGGTCACTGAGGTCCATCATTATGAAGTTGTTTCAATGCCTCTATCCCTCTGAAACATGTACCCCTGCTCCACCTGACCAATTTAAGAAAGATGAGCATTTGTCCAGCTATATATACCCTCTGGGTTTTCACTGGTTCTTTTGGTTCAGTGTTGTGTCAGTACATGACCTTAACTTCCTTCTTCCGAGCACTGAGTTGCCATGGTGGCTAAGCATTTTATAAATATTGTTCTCTTTGTTTTGTAGGGAGTTTTCCGTTATCCAAGGTTAATCCTTAAAAGCATACTTTTATTGATGCACTGGGCCCTTGTTTTTGCCTGTTTCCAGCCAGCTGAACAGATTGGTTTCTCAGTAACTTGCTGTCCAGCATAGCTGGCTGTTTCGAAAGTTGAGCTTGTGGCTTGTACTGGAACAAGACCCCGCTACCTATAGTTATTGGGGTTCAGATCCTGCATAATGGCAGTCCTAGGCCTTATAGGTGCTTTTGATTTTGAAGAAGATGGCTGTGTAGCTTGTGAGGCCTGATGGATTCTTGGCTCCAGCAGTGGAAGGGCTTGGGGAGTTCGGTGGTAAATGTTGCTTGCTTCATTTTTTTCTGTTAAGAAACGTAAAAAGTTGCACTAATTCTGAGTTGGACAAATTCTGAGTTTTGCAAGCATACCCCCCCCCCCCAACATTTTAAAGAAAAGCTGTAGTAAAAAATTTGAAAATTCACATTTGGATCCATTTGAACAGAGAGTATAGTTAAGTGTACATCACGGGAGGAAATTCTTGAAGCTGCTCATGTGATACACACAAGGTGATTTCTTAATCATATTGCCTAATTCATGACTCTGTTCAACCTGCCTGGGCCTACACATGAGGGCTGCAGCCGAGCTGAAGGGTAACGTGCTGGCTATGACGTGCATGGACGCTTGAGCTGTTGCTTTTATTTATTTTTGACTTTGTAAAACCATACATTATTAGCTTCAAGTGCCTGGCTCCTGCCACATTAATGTCAGGTGGTAATAAAGATGGAAATGTTTATAGTGCAGCTTGTATAGAATCAGTTGTGGAGGAAAAGTTAGAAAAAGTAGTATCTCAATGAATTTCAAAGTACAGTCAGTCCTCCATATTTGTAGGTTCCACATACACAGACGGAGAATATTCAGGGAAAAAAGTTATGCTGTTGCTGACGTGTACTACTTAGTTAGGCCTACCATGGTTCCATCTGTATTGAACATGTAGGCTTTTCCCCTAGTTCTTCCCTAAAAAATATAGTGTAACTACACATGGTATTTACATTGTATTATAAGTAAAGTAGAAATGATTTAGAGGAGGATGTATGTAAGCTATATGCAAATACTATGCTATTTTATATAAGGAACTCAAGCATTCATGGATTTTGGTATCCACACAGATGCTGTAACTCCCCGCCCTGTAGATCCTAAGGGATGACTGTACAAGCATATATTTGCCTCTGTGAGCAAACTGAAATTGATCACCAGAAATTACTCATAGCCCTCCAAGTTTTGTAGAAGGACACTGTATGAATTACAAATGGTTCCTTGTGATATTTTCAGGAATAATCATGGTTTTCATTTTGCCTTTGAATTACATCCTCACATGTAAATGATTCTCTTTTGTTTTCTTTAGCATTATAAAACTTACATACCATGCAAGGTCTTAAAAAGATGCTCACTGGTCTCTGGGCATGCTTAATATTCTGGAAGATTGTTTTAGTGCAGAAATGATTAAGTAACTCCAGTATTCACAGCTCTGTTGGTAAGCATACCACTGTCAGATCAGCAGCCTCTGAGATTAAAGAATTTTTGTTTTCTTTTTTTTTGAGTATCTGGGTCATTTGAATAACTCATTTCTAAAAGGGTCTTTTCAAATTCTAAAACACATCATTTCCTACAAATGTAAGTAGCACAGGGAAAGTGTAAAGAATTGGGATTTTGAAGGAATTCGTTCTTAAAATTTACATGGTTGGACCAAAAAATGATTGTTGTATGAAGTGTGTGTTTCCACAGTTTAGCAGATGTAAATAAGCAGGATAGGATTCCTAAAATGTTACCACCGATGGGGGGGGGGGGGGGGCATAAACCGCCTGCTTACTCAGGAAGAATGTCCATTTCTTTTCACTGGTTTGCTGACTTGAGGACTGTTGCCTTAAAATGTTACCAAAATAAACTTTTTTAATCTACTAGTTAGTATCTTTAACAGAAAAACAGATCTTTATTGTGTTCTCCTTTATCCACATATTTGAAGTTTTTAAAGTTATAAATTTAAAAGGCTCTGTGGACTTGAAATATTAAAAGACCTATATGTGTCATGTGAGCAAAGAATCAACATAAAAATATTTACTTCAACTGGAATCCGTTTTGCTGTGGAATGAGGTTGTGCGTCAGAATTTTACAGAAATTAATGACATTATTTGGTAAGTGTTGAACGTCAGCATATTGAGAAGTTTTAAATCATATCCATTGGTGAAGAAAATCACTGAAGGGCTAATAAAAATGTTCTTTTGTTGGGTAATATAGGAGGGAAGTTTAGAAAAACTCTTTCAGCCAGAGAGCTCATTTCAATCTCTACACAAGGAGAGGCACCACTCCTCCCCAACACACAGTACCCACATCTGTGTGCAAATTACTTAAATTCATGAGTCAGTTTCCTTGAAAACAGTTCAGTACAAGGTGAAACAGCTGAATGACATTCCTAATACACTTTCCCAAATTTATGGCTAATAAAGCCAAAATGCACTTAATGCCTCCTTATGTCAGTTTTTATTTTAAAAATATCCTAGCCAGTTTTGAGATACATCAATACATATTTCTGATACATCAATTGATTTCTAAAAATATGTTGATAATTTCTCCAAGTTTGCTCCTATTAACAACAAGTGAGATTTATCTCAAGGATGCAAAGTTGGTTTAACACCTGAAAAATCAATGCAATATATCATTAATAAAATAAAGGACAACTACCATATGATCCATCTCAACAGATGCTAAAAAGTTTTTTTTAAATTATGAAAAGGTTTTAGGTGTTGTCAGCACAACTAATAATAGGTGAGAACTCCCTCAGTTGAAGGTAACCAGTTAAAAAAATAATTTGTGATGAAAGACTGAATGCTGCTTTTCCTCTAAGATCAGAAAGACGACAAGGATATCCAGTACTTCCACTTATACTGAATATTGTACTGGAGATTCTAGCTGGGGTGGTTTGGCAAGAGGCATCCACAAAAATATTCCAATTAATAAGTAAATTCAGCAGCATTGTAGGATCCAATATTAATATACAGAAATGAACTATTTCTATATATTAACAATTCAAGAATAAAATACTTAAAAATAAGCTTAATGAAAGTACAAAATTTTTATACTGCAAACTATAAACGTTGCTTAAAGAAAGACCATGTTCAAGATTAGCAGGCTTAATATTAAGACAGCAATATCTTTCAAATTGATCTACAGATTGAATACAATTTGTATCAGAATTTTCTATGGAAGTTCAAGGGACCCAGAACAGCTAAAACAATCTTGAGAGATACTTAATACTCACACTTTGAAAACTTACTATAAAGTTGTAACAATAATCAAGACAGTGTGGTGCTGGCATTAAGAGTAGATGTAGATTAATGTGGTATAATTAGTCCTGAAAAAAATCTTCAGTAAATGGTTCTAGGACACTGAATATACACATAACTGAGAATAGAACAAAGACCAAAATGTAGGACTTAGAACTATAAAAATCTTAGAAGAAAACCTTGGCATTAGTCCATTGGCAATGTTACTTCTAACTAGAAGAAATCCTAAGGATTTTATTTTTTGCTTTTATGAAAACTGGTACTAACAGTTTTCAAAAAGTCTTTCAAAAAAGCCAAGTGCCATAACACAAACTTTCAGAAAGCAGAGGATATTCTTCACTTTATGCCATTTTGGCTTACAAAGGTTTCATAGGCATGCTCTACTTTCAGATAGTGGAGGAAACCTGTATCTGATAGAGGTCTAGTATCCAAAACACATAAAAACTCTTGCACATTAACAGAAAGATAAATGACCCAACTGTGAAATGGGCAAAGGATGTGAATATTTTTATCCAAAGACATAAAAATGACTAATAATCATGGGAAGACAGTCATAAGGAAAATGCAAAGCTATGAGATACCATTTCATACATTAACGCAGAGGGCTATAACAAAAAAATACAACAATTAAAAGTGCTGATGGTAGAAACTGGAACCCTCCTCCACTACAAGTAGGAATTTAAAAACAATGGCACAGGCACTATGGGATACAGTTAGTCAGTTTCACAAAAATTATCTTATGACTCAGCATCTCCAAGACAGAACTGAAATCATGTCACACAAAAACTACTTGTACATACAATAGTCAAAAAGTGGAAGCCATCCAATCCCTTAAAGAATGGATAAATAAGTACAGTATATCCAGCCTTAAAAAGGAATGAACTACTGATATACTGAGCTGAACATCATGCTAAGTGAAAGAAGCCAGACAGAAAAAGCTACATATTACATGTTTCCACTTATATGAAATATCCAGAATAGGCAAGTGCATAGACACAGCAGGTTTAGATATATGAAAAAATCAAAATAAGTTTTAATCCCACCTCTTAGAGATGATGCCTGGTCTCTACATTTTTACATAAAAAGTTTTGTTTGGTGGAAGTCATATGTATGCATGATTTTTTATCTTTTTTTCACTATATTTTAAACATTCTCCATGTCATCAACATGGACTGTAGGCATCTAGGATGCTGCCAGCTCTTGATACTCCTAGTCTAAATTGTGTATATAAGTAAATATTAAATCTGAATTTGTAAGTTATTTCATAAGAAAAATTCTAAGAGGTGGAATTTTATAACCAAAAGGATATTTTTGTGGCTTTTATTACACATATACTTTTGCTGTTAACCTGAGATGGTGAATACAAAGTGAAAACCATAAATGTAATGGTTTTATTGCCCTTTACCAAGTTAAAAAAAAAAACACATTACAGAAGCAGCAGCAACTTTAATTACAAGCAGAGGCTGACTCTACCCCCAAAAGATCTTGTTTTGGTATTAGCAAATATAAACTTTGAATATACTGAATTTTTAAATTCATTGGTTAAAATTATGGCTTAAACAGTTGAGATGTGAACCAAGCAAGGCAAAATAGACACAGCAGATTTAGCTATAAAAATTAAAGTATATAACAAATTATCAGAGAAATTTTCTGTGAACTTGCCTTTTTTTTTTTTTGCCTTGGGGCCCACTCATTCCTCCTACTAGTTGAAAACCAAGTATCTTCTAGAAGACTTCATTTATGGCATTAACCACAGAAACACAGCTGCCTTAGTGATCCATGCTTTCAAGAATGCAAGATGAACACAACAGCACATTAGGATGTTTGAAAAGATCACAGCTGTTTACCATGGTAAATCATTTTTATTGACTGAATATTCACACCAAGCACAAAAGTAATGCTAGCTCTTCTCCTAGTGGACCAGGACAGGAGAAGAAATTTCAGCTTAGTTTCTTGTTGAGCTGCATGTACTCACACGGGAAACATTTTCTATCTTAAGATTCAGGGAAAGGTGGTTTAAAAACAAAAGTTTAAATAAAAGTAGCACCAGAAGGACCAGGTATCAATAATCACATATTCCACCCACTGGGGAGATTCAGTATGTGAAATTATTGCACTTGTAATGTAAAAAGTAAATGATAGTAAATTACCAAACCCAATAATTTAAAACAGTTTGATGAATTTTGAACTAAGCAATTTCAAAATGGTTTTCAGTTTCCCGTCAAAGGAAACATGGCTAGGGCAACTAAATCTAGCCATTCACTTTTAAAAAACAAGGATAGAGGACCAAGTTTTAGTTCTAAACTGTAATTGCACTATGAAAAGAGAGGCTGTTTTACATAGTGGTATGAAGTTGGTCCACATCAAATACATTGTTATTATAAAAATAAGTTTTTGTAAAAAATAACATTGCATTCCTTTGTTCAAATTGCACAGTACAAACAAAGCTATCTAAATTAATACTGTTATAAGGTAATTAGAAGTACATACAGTGGATATGTGAAGGAGAATGCAGTTTTCATAATGTATGAAAACTAAAATTTAAGTCATCTAGAAATACATAAAATATTTTAAAAATTACAATGAAGAATGCATTCTATACATACTAATTTTTAGTTAGCCGTAATGATACAGGATTCAGCAGTCTATTTACATAAAACTCCATTTTTATTCAATTTACAAAAGCAAATAAATAAGAAACTACATTAATTTGCACAAAACCTGTTTCATTTCATGATCAGCGTGACCATTTCTGTTACTTTATGACCAAGCCAATACACCTGTCTTCCTCTATGAAGACTGCTTGAATTTGGAAAGAAGAGCAAGCCCTGTCTTTATTCCAAGAGTGAGTATATATAGGCATGCAGAATCCAGCATAAAACCTTCTAAGTTATAGTACAAGCCTTAAAATATGAACAGTGTCTTTGAGTATATTTACACGAGAGTATTCACAAAAAAGATAAAGTTCTTTGATATAAAACAGTTTAGTGGTATCTAAGAGCATAATTAATAAGAACCCCTCAGACCTCCGCCTGCACTGACCTAGCAGGAATCAAGTGCGCACACCAACTCAGGAAGACATCTCCCATCAGTTCAGGACTGGGGCTTAGCAGGCAGGAACAGCCGGGGGCACATCTCCCTCACACTGGCATGTGCTATGCCAAGGCAGGAGGCCCAGTTAGAACCCAGTGCTCTCGATCCAAGGGAGCATTACAGGTGGCTCAGGTACCTGATGAACTACAGCAAGCACCTTAGCGTTTATTTTTAAAAAGCAGTCTAGACACACGCTGAACCAGAAAACAGGTAAGCTATATGTTAGTGAAAAAGTAAGCTCATCTGGGCAAAACAATCCCTATGGTTTAAGAGTTACCAACCTTTAAGAATAAAACCAAAATATTCTCATGTACATCTGTACAGTATTCTTTATTTCTATTGAAGCTTAAAAAAATTTTATGAAAGATGAGTTAGCCTGATACCACATTTTTATGAAGTCAGATTTCTTAGAGGAGAGTTAGTTAAAATTTAATACCTTATCAGAATTTCTGAGCTGAGCTCTCCCTGGTTAAATCAACTAGGTCACAGTGTCCTCAGTTGAACACATGCTGCTGCTAAGTAATTAATACTGCCCGTGGTGACGGCACCCCACTCTCATTAGGACACAGAACAGTCGTAAGTCCCATCCTGTAAAGGTTCGTCCTCCTCTGCTCGGGTTGTGTCCTCCTCTTTCCGGCTGACCAGGCTGTTACCTCCAACCTCACCCTGGGGGAGGCTTCCGTGGCCTGAGCAGGCCCTGCTCTCCTCTGCCCGGGGGCTAGTCTGTTCAGGAGTCTTACCCACAGTTACGGGCTGGAAGGCTTCAGGTTGGACCTGCTCTTCTGTTATCTCACTGAGCTTCTGCAGTTGTGGCTTAATGATGTTCAAAAATGGCTTATATCCAGGACTAAGTAGAGGAAAAAGGAAATTAGTTTTCATCTGCTGTTTTCAAAAGGCTCCGTAGAGTGTTACGGATAAATTCCTACTAAACACTGATACAGTAAAGTCAGTGAAAGATTATGGGGAGAGACGAGAGCACAAGGAGGTAGGAAGGGAAGGTTTCTTATGTGTCCTGGCCAGCATAGAGGGGGCTGCATACAGCATTAGCGTTAGTCTTAAATTTCTGAGCACTAGGAGCAAATTATGTAGTATTATAATTAAAAATCATATTCCACAATGTAAGGACTGACAGGAATTTAGACTTGAAAAAAATTTCAGAGAACATAAATGCATTTATCAATTAAGGAAAATTAGATCCAAGTAAGGGAAGACCCCAAATCCACACATAATTGGTGACAAAGGGCTAGAACCCAAGGCTCTAACTTTATCCACTACTTTTTTTAATATTCTAGATCATCCTATTAAAAGTTTTATTACCACCTACTACTCTTAACTTGGGGCTTTCTATTAATTGCCATGGGATGTTAAATTTACATGGACTTTAAGTTTTCATCTTTTCAAGTAGACATTTTTAGGTTATTATCTTTAATTCCACAGGACTATAAATTCCAAGCTCCAGTCTTAATTCTAAGATCATCTATACAGAAGTCAGTGACACACGCTCCCACTTTAAAATGACCAACACTATCTCACTGGACACTATTTCAATGTTTGGTAC
Source organism: Pteronotus mesoamericanus (assembly GCF_021234165.1). Lineage (NCBI taxonomy): Eukaryota > Metazoa > Chordata > Mammalia > Chiroptera > Mormoopidae > Pteronotus > Pteronotus mesoamericanus. Next base: position 21,796,455 of record NW_026555245.1, on the reverse strand, counting down.
AGAAAAGTAACTAAAGAAAATGGTCTTAAAAATGAATATATGAAAGCATTTTTATGTTGACCGACATAAAAATCTCCATATAAATGAACCAGAGCTAAGCCTTAATGTGAAAGAACAGCCAAGAAAGCCCGAGGAAACCAGGACTTACCAGTCTGTAGAAGCCCATCGGTCCACCGCATGCAGCCCTGTCTTTATGTTCTGTAACATCTCTCCATCTACCTCTGTAGTCTGTATAATAACCAAAATCTGGTTTATTACTGAGGATTCTCTAAGAATCAAGCCTATGACAATGCACCAGTCCAGACATCCTGCCTCCATGAAGATGTGTAGCAAATACCTACAAAGAAACAAGATAACTGAGAAGGAGATAATGGAGCTACCCAGAATCTATAGATGTTCAGAATGGCAATCATTATCAGGACAGTAGCCCCCGTACCTTATGTGCCCAGATACCCCAAGTAGGCATTCTGTGCTTTCAAAATTCTGAGACTCACCGAAGCTGGACCTGAGATTTGTGAGGCCCTTTACTCGCCAACTCCATGGAGATGTGCTCTAGCTCTGACTGCGTTAAACTGAGTGTGGAGAAATTTTCATCCACCATTGTCCAGTCCCCATCCACCATAGAGCTACTTTCAGTCAAGTCGGTGGCTGAACCAATACTGCACTCATCACCTGGTGAAGAAGTGCCAAAAGTTATAAACTAACTTCATGTAGAAATTTTTTTTTTTTTAATTTTAAATATTGGCAGTTCTTAGATGTTGATTACTCTTGGAGAGTTTGAAACCAAAATACTACATCCACTGCTAAAATTCCCATGCTATATTAAGAGTAGATGTTTTTTAAAAAGTCATTAGAAAGATAAGCATTATGTGCCTTTAGATGGAAAAACATGCTACTACCTATTAAAAAAATAGTGATAATCTGAACAATTGACAAGAAATACAGAGGAAATTGTTAAACTAAACCTGAAGATGCAATCACCAAAATCCACATTATGAGAAAATCCATGAGGCAAGTTTCTTCAATGAAGAAATTAGGAGAAAAAAATGAGAGGGGAACAATCACTAAAAGAATTAAAAACATAACAAGCACAATGTATGAGCCTTGATCTTGATTCAAGTCATGAAAGACAATTATGAATTATGAAACAATCGGAAATCTGAATACTTACTGAATTATTTTATGGTATTAAGGAATTGTTAAATTTTTAGAGAGATAATGGTATGGCTATTTTTAAAAAGAGTCCTTTTAGAGATACATACTGAAATACTCGCAGATAAAATATATCATTTTGGATTTGGTTCAAAAATACAGGTGGGAAAAGTGTATGAAACAAATCTGGTCACGAAGCTGGGTGATGGAAGTGTGTGGGGGCCAAAGGATACATTACACTATTATATAAACTTTTGAAATATGTCCGAAATATGTTTAAAAAGTCCTTTTAAAAAAGCAATGGTACCATCTCATGTCCATTATGATGGCTAATTTTTTTTTTTTTAAAAGTAAGTGTTGGTAAGGACATGGAGAAACTGGAACTCTTGTCAACACTGGTGGGCATGTAAAATGGTACAGCTGCTATGGAAAATACTATGAGTCCTCAAAAAAAAAAAATTAAAAAGAATTACCATACGATCTGGCAATCCCACTTCTGCTTATGTACCCCAAAGAATTGAAAGCAGGGTCTCAAAGAGTGTACTCCTATGTTCATTGCAGCATTATTCACAATAACCAAAAGGTGGAAGCAACCCATGTGTAAATCAATAGATGGCTAGATAAACAAAATGTGGAATATACATACAATGGAACTCTACCTAAAAAAGGAAGAAATGTTCCTGCACGATACAACAGGGAAGAATTCTGAGAACATTAGGCTGAGTGAAATAAGCCTGTTACAAAAAGGCAAATACTGAGATTCTAGTTATATGAAGTATCTAAAGTAGTGAAATTCAGAGAGAGAGAAAATAGAATGCTATTTGCCAGTAGTTGGGGGAGGCAGGAATGGAGAGTTATTATTAAATGGGTAGGGCGTTTTAGTTTTGTAAGATAAAAAGAGTTCTAGAGATTGGTTGCACAACCATGTGAATTGAAAACACTACTAACTGTACATATAAAAATGGTTAAGGTGATAAATTTTATGTGTATTCCACCACAAAAAAAATTAACAGCATCTATAAGCCTACATACATAGCAGAAGCTCAGGTAATAGTATGAAGACTGGAAATCAAACTTCAGGTGAATAAAACTTGGCCATTCAGAAAACTTCAGAAAATCATATATTAATTGCTACTTAAGGCTCCTGTAATTATATAGACCTAAGCAGTCTAAATCACTTAAAAAATTCCTCCATTTTTAACTTACCCATTACTAAAAGAACAGGTTTGGCACACATTTTTTGGTAAATGACCAGATAGTAAGTATTTTGGGTTTTAAAGGCTAAGAGGCAAAATTAAGGATATTATATAGGAAGTTGCAGAGAAAAAGAAAATGTTCACGTTTTAAAATCAATGAAATAAAAAGATAACTGAGTACAATTTGTGATGATACAAGTATACTTATGAGAAGAATGCAGTTTTTTATATGAGAATAGACAAAATTTTGTTTACCTGAGGTTCAAAGTTAGTATGTCTGTATCATTAAAGTTGACTGTAAAAGTTCATCTATTAGTGCTGATCTGTAATAAGATTTTATGTTTCATTTTGCCTAAAATAAATATGGTGAAGTATAGTCAAGGCCAATTTGGCCTTGTCCTAGTGACTGTCCACACATTGCCAGCAAATACTAAAGGGCAATCCTCAAAGAAACAGCTTCAAAGAAAAGAGTGAAACTCTCCGAAGTGCGCGTAGTCTTTCTTCCAAAGGAAGTGAAGAAGAGCTAGGATTTAAAGTGACATTTACCTTTGTTAGATAAAGGTGATAGAAAGGCGTCTTGCATTTGTGGTCCATGGGATGAGGCTGTGTCTATCTCCTGATGGGTAGGGCCAATGTTGCTGAGCCAGCTCTGACTTCGTTGGACATTAGAGATGCCAGCATCTATCTCAAGGTTTGAAAAAGGGCCCGCTGACTGAGACTTTAACAGCTGCTCTCCCACTGCAAGGCAGGTCCAAAACAAAGGGGGAAAAGGGGAATTCAAGATGCGCACAGTCATTGCCAGTTCTGGTCTTCCAGCTACTCTTCCCCCCACTCTCCCAATACTAGAATTTCAAAGCTAATTACTCTACTACACTGCATCATCCACCCATAAACCAGGGATGTGGTACCGGAACAGAAAGGACTGACTATATAATGCCATCTAATAGTCATCTGATATCATCATATCTTACTAGAACTAGGCAAAATTTTATTCTGTTCATCTTTCAAATAATTTTTCTTGGATCTGAGATGATATGAAGTTTCCAAATGCCATAATAAAAGGCTTTTGTTTGTTGAATTTTCTTAAGAGATCATTAGAACAGTCTTCCTTAAAAAAACCTGAACTAAAAAACTATCTTTTTTCTTTATTCAAAATGTAGTTTAACTTTGTCTTTTCCTAGTTTAGAAGATGGGCTCTCAAAGATGCATTTTTTCCCATTTCTTTGGAATGAGTCCTGTCAGGTAAATAACATTCAGTTTCTTTTGATTAATCAATTGCAAAACTCCTTCCTACAGTAAGTGTGGTAGCTTCTATATTCAGTCAATTCTCAACTTGTTGGTAATCTGAGATAACAATGGTTAGATTTATGAATTAGATTTCAAGGTCACGAGTCTCTGAGACACAGGTTTCACTTTATTTACATCCTTGATCAAATGGTGGATGATCGACTGGTGTACAAAAACTTGGCTTTTATCTTTTCCTGAGTGTGGAATGAAAAGACTTTTTTGAATATGAACTAATAGCAAAACTTCTAAATACTTGGAAGTAAAATATAACTCTTATAAGTGACACAAAATCTGTATTACCTGTTCGGAATTTTCCATTCTTGAAAGGAGAACTGATAGAAGAGGCTGGGATGATGGGAAAGGGCCACAGGAAATCTTTGTGGAGTCTCTTCAGGGCTATCACGAAGTTGTCTACCCGAGCAGCTCGGACACGTTCCTTGCAGAGCCAGCTAATTAGTTCAAAGCCCAGCTGAGCTGCAAAGCAACCTAGGTCCTTTAGCCGAACTTCTTCTAAGAGACGCCGAGCATGTCTCCAGAGCATCATGTCAATATACATGTTCTCTGCACAGTCGCTGTCTTTACTCCATCTGTAAGTGTGAACACAATAACACTATAGAAAAATCTTTCCTGGTAGGCTTCACTTTCTTTTTTGTAGTAGCACTGATAATGCTGAAAAGGAAGTAAGAGATCCAAGGTCTAATTCTGATAAGGAGGAAAATTAAGGTTTAGGTGTTCTCCATGTGATACCACAACCCATTGAACAATACCTGGAACACAGCAGGCACTCAAAACATATTTGTAGAATGAGTACGTGGAATAGGAAAAAACAGAAGACAAAGCCAAACCTGGAAAAGGGTGGTAACTGCTTGAAGGAAAGCAAGGGAGCAAACAAATGCTGTATTTTAAAAGATCAAGGAAAAGGAGAGTGGAAATCAGATCAAAGCAACTAAGGAGAAGAAAAGTGAAATGGAATCTTCCAGTGTGAGTTATACAGACAAAAAAAAAAAAAATTGAAATCAGCAACTTGACTGAGTATCTGTCATCCCTCACTCACATGAGCTGATGGATGTGGTGGACCTGGTGTGGTAACCGTAATGTGGGGCTTCCAGTGAGAGGCAGAATTGGGGCAGGGCTGCCTGCATTCAGATCTTAGCTCTGTCACTTATTAGTTGTGTGAACACAGCCAAGTTTATTTTCTGGGCCTCTGTTTTGTCACCTAAGCAATGTGGGTAGCAACAGTATCTACCCTTTACAGTTGTGGAAAGGATTAAAAGACCTGTGCATGTAAATGCTTTGAACCATACCTAGCACATAGTGAACACTTAGAATGCATTGGCTTGTATTTCAATTCAGGGTATGGCTGAGAAGCTACTGTTTGCCTGATCATGGTTTACAGGTTGCATTTTACTTGTATATAGCCCATGATTGTGTATATGTCATGACTGGGGGTGATATTAAGGGCTGTGATAAAAAAAGAGCAATTAAACATCACAATAAAAAATATTCAATAAGCTTCAACTATCTGCCAGGCACTGTACGGACAATACAAACAATATAAAAGGATTAGGGAGGAGAAAAATCAAGAGCCAAGAACATGCAACACAGGAAGGAATACAAGGACCTCACAAACCAGAGGAAACTGCATTTTATAATGTTCACTGTGTATTCAGTTAACCTCTCGGGAGCAATGACCCATCCATGGGTGATGCAGGTTTCAGTCTCCAGCTACACTTCCTCTTTGCTCTCTGACTGTTTTAATGGCTTCTCCAATCAGAAGAGTCACAGGAGAGTCAAGTACACAAGGATTAAAACAAGGATTAAATTTTTACTTTCTGTCAAGAGGTAGGTATAGTTAGGAAGGAGAATAAAGCTTTTGACAGAAGGCTTTTGGATTTTCTGCAGCTTTATTATCTTCCTTTTTATTCTATTATCAGAAGTAATTTAAAGTTAATTGCATTCAGAACAGGTGTATCAAAACCTACTCTACAAGGGGCAGAAACTAAACAAAGAATAAAGAAGTGAACTTTAGAGGCAGAAAAAATAGAAGTCTTTTGTGTGGTCTCTAAACTTTTTGGAAATTGGAAAAGGAAGTGCAATTGGATCAAGTGGTTGTTTTCATGAGATCTGACTGTACAAATGCCTCGAAGTAATGTGTGTCACAGAATGCCCTAAAAGCAGTAACAGCTTTTTATTCTTTTACCTTTTTCCAGAAGGACCAGATGGCATACTTAGTGTTTTCTGTAAGCTGAATTTATTAGCAGGTATACTTTCAGCTGACTGGGATAAACTTATACTTCGATTCCTGAAGAACTCAAATCCACCGCTTGAACTGGGTAGGTCCTAAGAGTACACACAATGTGCAGTACAGTTAGAGAAAGATGCCACACGGGTATATGGCCCAGAGAAGCTGTGCAATTTTGCAAATAACCTGAACTGTAGGCGTGGATGGAGGTGTCTCAGATTCTCCAGAGCCGATAGCTTTAAGAAATCGTATCATGTGTCGACATAAGTCCCACTTGCCTTGCTCCAGGGCGGTGTTGAACAGAAGGGTGGCATGTTGCCTACTTACTGCTGGGACTTCCATATTCTACAAAAACAATCACAGAAAACAAGGATCCTTTTATACTGCAAATAATCTGAGAAGCTATGAGCCGCTCTATCTCCATGGTTCCCTAAACCCAGGGAAGAAATGAAACTGCAACACTAGGGGACAGCAAAATTCCACACTATAGGGAAACATCTATTATTATGCTGTGGGGAGTGGGGGAGACTCAAACCCATTAATGGTTATTATGTTTCTTATGTAACATTCAATACTCTTGTGTAATATGTACATGTTTTATGTACTGTAATACATAATACTACATTTATTCAATAATATTATTCAAAATAAAATTGTAAACTCATTAATCTGTTTTAGGCCTATTTATTGACAAACAGGATTTTTAAAACCCTGCAGTGCCAATTTATGATAATCAAAGAAATTTTCTGTCATTTGATAAGACTGCTTTCTTCAAAAGGAAAGATATAGACGGAACAGAAAACTGGACTGTATCAATTCCTTAAACACACTCAAAGTACCAAAACAGGGCCTTCCTTTCCCCTCCCAGATTTAAGCTCATTAATTCTTGTACCTTTACAAGAAGAGAGCTGTTACCTGTAAGATAATAAGGTAAGAGGCAGCTGTGTCCAAATCCTGAGCCATCAAACATTCCTCAAACAAGTCCTTGGGGTTTCCAACGGCTGCAAAAAGGTAATTCCACAGGGCATATTCAGTCTTCCTGGCACAATGAACAACTGTCTGCAGGAAGAGTGGGAACTCGGTGATAAATTTCGCCACAGTGGGAAGCAGAGGGTCGGGAATGGGTTCCCGTGAGGTAGCTTCTTCTTCCAGCACTTCATGGAGCATGAGCTCCAGCACGTGAGGGAAGTAAGGTAATGCAGAACAGGACTGGGCTAAGAGCAAGGCTTGCTCCCCAAGATTCCTGACCAGCAGCTGACGCAGAATGTGGTGGAGGTAGATCTGAGAGGTTCTCTCCACAACACAGAAAGGGAAGAGCACCTCCAGCTGTTCCCTAGCACTGTTCCGAGTATACAAAGAATCATAGAGTAAAGTGTCATTGACAGCACCAAGGACTAATGCATCTTCAAACAGCACAGCCAGGGGGTAAATATTGATGTGGAAAGGCAGCATGATCCGCTGGGACAAGAAGGAATGGGGCTTGCGGTGATCCCTAGGGAAGAGAGGGAGCCAGACTTTCATGCCTGCACCTCCACAGCTCAGCCAGAGGGCCTCCAGAAGATGGCGCTTTTGTTTATTTGCACGACACGTAGTCCACACATTTTCAACAGACTGGGCTAGTACAACAGGAGGACAGAATGGCAGCTGGAAAAAAGAGAGAGAAATCAGTTCTTTCCTGTTAAATCTATAGGTTAAGTTCCTAGGTACTACTTTCCCAAGTCTTTCAAATTGAGAGTTCAACTTTTTGGGAAAATTAGAGTAATTTATTTAGAATTAGAGTTAATAATAGTAGCCTGGTCTTCCAAAGTATGTCTACTTAAATCAAAAAACAACAACAAAAATATCTAGGAACTTCACCTGTTTTTACTATTATCCTATTAGAATCTGGAAATAGTACCTAAGCAATAACATCTGGAGTACAGAATATTTTATCATTTTGGGACCTTATCCTTCACCCTTCACAAACACCCAGAGACTTAAGACTAATTTTACGTACTTTCTCCGATTCCAAATCACAGGACAATACTCTCCTCCTGAATTCTTTTATTTCTGTATCCTAAGCCCATATATTCTTAATGTTCTAAATGACTTGCACATGACTCACAAGTTTCCTTTGGTTAGGGTTACTGTCCTTCTCCCGGATCTGAGGGCCCGATCTGTCCCTCTGCATCATGATGAGCTGTCCTGCAAGGTTTAGCATAATGCTCTCTGCATCACGAGCCTGAAAAAAACAAAACAAAACTTAATGCATACCAACTTATAGGTATATTTTCAACATTTTCTCCTCAATTCCTAAGGTTTACAGGTTAAATGATGAACAATATTGAGTATGCACTATGTTCAGCCATTCTGTTAGGCTCTGTGTGTATGTACAAGAAGCTTTCTGGCTAGGGTAGGAAATGCTTAACACAATTCAATTAATGAACAAATGAAAATAAAATTGAGGGCTGAACTGAATTATCCTGGAGAAACTAATAGAACTTTGGAAGTTCATGAAAAAGACAGTTCACTTCAGTGATCGAGGTGGCATAGCTAAGGATGAGGTGGTGCTTGAAGGATGAGGACGGGGAGACAAAAGGTTTGGTGCTCTAATTCAAGAATACAGTGAAGATGACACGGAGAGGACAGAACAATTCTTTTGGAAAAGGGAGAACAATCTGTCAAGATTAGGGGTATTATCAGAAAAATACTGGATGGTAACAGACCTTCAGTTGGAAGAATAGCAATTTGACTTAAAAACAAAAGCTTACTGATATCTTACACATAAAGGGTAGAAAAAAAGAACTGAATTAAAGATGATTTCCGGGTATTGAATCTAGGTGGGTGCTAGAAAAGTTGAGGTTATCACTGATGGAAGTTAGGAGAAATTGATTTAGCAAAGGAAAACTGAAGAGTTTTATTTTGTTGCCCATTAAATTTGAAAGAATCTTAAGATTTTTCAAGTGAAAGTATTGTTGAGAATGACTGAACAACATACTAATATGCCAGGTCATAACCATAAAGGTGAGGTTGATAAGCTGAAAGAAACGTGAGTTTTTGAGGCAAAGTATACAGGGATGAGACAGCAGAGGGCTATCATCTACGCTTTTGAAGGCAAGAAGAGAAACAGGAGAAGCACAATGTCACATAAACCAAAGAAAAGAATTTTAGGAAGGAAAAGATGACTATTCAGAAGACTTGGGATGGTGCTCCAGCTTTGACACTTGCTACCAGGATGAGTTCAAGCTGCCAATGTCATTTAGGCACCCTATGTAGTCTACCTGCAACATACGCAGTTATACAAATTGCTCTTTTGTATTCCTTCCAGACATTACATGGGATTGTGTATAAAAGAAATGGCAAAAGCGTCCAGAAGATTCATGGACTCGTCATTCATTTTTTGCTTTAGGCCATGTGCAGGTAGGTTATAAGAATCATATGAACTGTTGAAATTAAAAAGAAAACAACACAAAATCTTCAAGCAACTTTAGCCCAAGGACTTTACTTGAAATCATCAGTTCCCCATTTAGCACATGACATGAAAATTAAATATTTGACTATCTGTCCATAACACATGAGAAACAGCAAATAAGATGTAGGTAGGAAAAGGAAAAATGGAAATTTAAGAGGTATGTGGACCTTCATGTCGCATCACCCCAGGAAGCATCCTGCATCTGGTTCTCGCACTTGCAGTGATGATAAGATTTATTACTAACACTTGTGTAGGACCGCCTCACCCTTTCACTGTCAAGTTCCCACCAACCTTACATCTGATTGTTTCACCTAATGATAACCACTGCCTGAATCAATTATTTCCTCAGGTCATTCTTTAACCCTTACAATCCTTCCACATTTTTTACCTAGAATTCTTCCATAAATCACAACTTGCCCTATCAACTAGAACTATATGGTTACCATGAAATATAGTTTGAAGAGAGGATGGGACCTACATTTTAAAGGCATTTAATGAAAGTGACTTAATAGGAAGCAAAAGACAGAGCAGACAGGGATGACAAGTCTACATAGAATTTTCCTATGAAAATGGGTTCCATAGTGACATGAAGTTTGGAAATCACTGGTATAATAGAAGAAGCCTTGTTGTAAAAGGTATGCAACCTGGGTCGTGGTAGCACCAGTACATACTTTACCCAGCAACTGTGGCATTATCCTTTCTCTTTCTGCGTGATTATCTAATGGAGTCCTCTAAACTCTATGTTCATCCCACTCCTCTCCATCCTTTTTATCACTGCCCAAGATTGGGCCGCTAACGCAGTTCACCTAGATCATTACACTGGTCTCCTAGCTGCTCTCCTTACATCCAGTTATAGTTAGAATAAATGTTATAAAGTTTAGATGTATTAATGCCCAACTTAAAACATTTTCGACTTTAAGATAAAGTCTGAAGTCTGTATTTTCAATAGGACTCATATACTGACATTCCATGTTTCAGTTACTCTGAAATTCTTCCAGTTCCCTGAATGTCATATTCTCTCTTACTGACCTATCGACCTTTACACTACTGTTCCTTCTGCCTGAAATCCCCACTCTTAGAAAAGTAAACAAGTGTTGACTTGTTCTTCTGGTTTCAATTTAAACAGTATAGGAATCTTCTCTGATTTCTTCGACTACTCCAGGTTTTTGTTATACACTCTTAGTAGAGTGACCTGTACTACTTTTTGGTACACGCATCACAATTATAATTACGTATGTAATTATTTCTTTATTCTTGCGCAGAAACATGTTTATTTAGTTTGTCACTGCTACTCAGCAACTACAAACAAGGCATATTCTAGGCACTTAGTATTTACTTACTGAACAAATAAATGGTTCATGATATCAACTTAAAAAACTAAAAACTGAAATGAAAACCCCAGAGTCCTAACGAATGGTACCTGCTGTGGCATCTTCAGGGTGATTCCATTCTCTGTACTCACTGACGTCAGAGTGACAGATACCACCAGGAAAGGGTGAGGAATGTAACGTGACATGGAGACTTCCTGAAGGACCTGAATACCAGCAGTAGTATTTGGACTGCAAAAAATAAATAAATAAATAAGGGCAGGCAAAGAAGAAAAAACCTACACACCTCAACAACAATGTTAGTGAGGCTGCTCCCCGCGATGCCCTGCTACTACTGCCACTACATTTCACACTTATGGAGGCCTCAATGCTGTCGTCCTGTCGCTCCCTCTTCCCCAACTGTCCTTTAGACAGCAGACTGACAAGGTTGAGGCATCCAAAGAACACATGGAGATGAGGAAGAAAGAGAGAGAGATGTGAAAGGGAAGAAAATGCTAGGGAAGAAGCTATAAAAATAGCTTATTTAGTTGAGAAAAAGATATGGAGTCTATCTAGGCTACTAAGATTTCTTAATTTTTATCTTTACTGCATAATCACTATGCTACTTCACCAAATACATACTTCATGGCTGCTCAAAAATGAAACAAACAAAAAACACCTGAGAGCAAAGTAAAACTCAAAAGGCATGTTTTAAATGCTGCAAGCCAACCAGATGCCAAGAAGAATACAGGCAACACATAGGACTGTCAGTTTTTCCTGCTCCAGACTACGGCCATCTAGCTCAGTGGAAAATATGAGTCTTCTGGGGACATGCTTCCTAAGGCCTTAAAACTGTGAAAATCCTTTAAATTTCCCAAGTGTCTGGAACACGTGGGGAATTACTAACCACTTGTTTTAAAGGCTGTGAAAAAATTAGAATCTAAATGGTTCACTCTATCCCGAATTAGATATACATATATTTTTTTCAAATGAATCCAGTAAGATTACCTGAAGAAGTAAGTGCAGGCTTATTTATATATTTACTTATTTTGGTAGCTAAAGAAGAACTACCATATGAATATCACTAATTTAAATTCCTTGCTTTTTAACTCCTAAAACAGAAAAACTAAACATAAAATTAGAGTAACTATTTTAAAAACTGAAAACTACAGAGGAAACACGAAACACAGGAGCAGAAAGTGACATCATATGCTATGGACTTACCCATCAGATTTTCTTTCAATACTGTAAAGGCATATTGAACAGTCTGCTCTAAACACTATTACCATGTCCCGGAAGACACTAAGCAGCAATGTCTCTGCTTGTGCTTTGGTGACGTGAGCAAAGGCATTGTCCAGATTAGATGTTCGTAAGTAAACTCTCAGCTACAGAAAACAAAAATAAAATTGGAAAAACAAGACACATACCAGAAATGACTAAAGCCATGCTGTTTAGACATGCTATTTATCTACTGATGTTTTTTCAAGTAAGAGAAGTTAAAAGACTAATCTGAGCATTACTGGTAAATGGATATTTGTATTTTGACAAGAAAGGCTCATTCTACAAACTGAAAGATGAAGTGATCAAAACTGAGACTGTACTATTCTGTATAATAGTCTTTTTAGATCTGAATATTTAGACCTGATTTAAGGAGATCAGCAATTTCTCAAAAAATAAGCATACAAATCAATAAATTAATAAATCTCTAAGGACGGCCACCCTTAAAAACTTTTCTGCTTTCAACTTTTTAGAAACTATTTACAAACTTTAGAGAATGTCTAACAGCTAAAAGTCATTAGAAAAATATATCCAGAAGTCCTGATTATTCCTTTAAAACATTTTTAAAGTAGTAATCTGAAATGAAAATCCCCTTAACTAAAAATCTCTAGTTCTTGATTAAAAAAATTAAGTTTTCAATGTCATTTTTCTATAAAATCAAATAGTGCTTAATATCTTTAAAATATCACAGTATGTTATTTTTGAAAGAAAAAAACTTACCTCTTCTTGACGGTCGCTTATGTTATAACATGCAAGGACAATAAAGTCATTCCACCAGGCTAAGCCACCTGTCACAATCATATTTTGCTCCTTAAAAGAAAATTAAAAAAAAAAAAATTACCTTTATTTATGCTGCCAGAAATTACAATAAAATAATATTCTAAATAGATAACGAAAGTTGAAGTTATTTCTGCTCTATCTCATACTCCCAAGTAAGCATTACTCTAGGCCTTTAGTAATGATTCACATTCTATTGAAAAAATAAGCATTTCTATAAGTCAGAAAATACATCATTCAAAATAACTGGGTACCATGCAGCATCATTATTCTCAATTAAAGGATCTTGGTTTAAATTCTTGGTTTACCATTTATCAGGTGCTTGGCTCTGAATCCTAGTTTCTTTTATAAAATGGTTAACAATAGTGCCATAACGGTTTGTTAAGAGGATCAATGCATTAATATATGAAAGTATCTTCAAGTGCCTGGTACACAGTAGGCGCCCTTTCAGTGTTAATTTCCTCTCATTTCTTTCTATTTGATTCATGCAAAATTCAACTGCACCTGTTTGTACGCTACCCAAATATTCATATCACATGCAGACAAGACAGAGAATCTCAAATTTTGTTGTAATTTATTCTGGTCACATCTGATAAACTCAACCTGGACTGTAAGAGGTAAATCCTCAAGTTAAAGAATTGTAATATTTGTTCTTAATGAGAATTAAAAAACAAACCAACTATCTCAATACAAGATCCTTCTTCAAGTATCAAGTACTTGATCAGAATGGACTTAGACATACTCAGCATCATTTTTTAAATATTTGACTTTATTTCTAAATAAGTAAACAGTGATTTACATTGTAGTTATTTCATCCTGTTTTCCCCTTAAACTTTAAGAAATCAGTTTTTAATTTCAAAGACTGACCTGGGTAATGTTTCCAAAAAGTTTCCATTTTTTGGTGAGTAAAGAGTAATGTGCAAAGCCAAACTTGCCAACCACAGCAATATTCTGTCCAAGCTTATCAATAGCTGAAAACTGATTAAAAAAAAATTAAAAACTCTTCCTTGCAAACATAAATGCTTTATTAGATATAAAGAGCTTAATATTGCACTAGGCAAATAGACTATTATTAAATGAAATGTAAAATGCTAAATTTAAAAATCTGTATATTTATACACAACTTACATTTGGCTAAATTAAAGATGTTGTACACTAACAATGCACAAAGGAATCAGTATTAAAACTTTTACTTTCATCAATGCACCCACTGAAAGGCTCAATTGCCAGAATGCCTCTTGCAGCAAATGCTATCCAATGAAAATTAACACCAACAAAACAATACTCACTCGTATAGGCCAATTGCTCTCTAGATAGGTGCTGGAAATCTACAGAAAATAACACATCAGTTTGGTAAGACTTCTGAAATGGATTTAACCTTACAGCATTAACATCACAATATGAGATACACTTTCTTGTACATTTAAAGTGTTTCCAAATATGGGTATTATTAGCAGGTACTTGGAATTTACCATTTGTGTGCCAGCCAATATTTCACATCTCCTGTCTTAATCATTTCATTGTAAGTTTCTAGACGTCAGGATTTTCTTTTTTTTTCCTCTACACTATTTTTACTTGTTTTAAATATTGAACACAGTACACACAGACTGACAAAAGGTTTTTAGCGAAGCACCCATGGGGGTAGCCAAAAATTGTGCAGGTGAACACAATCTGGGCTTGCTGATCTGAACTATCCCCAAAACAACCTTACCTAATAAAATTAGAGCCCCAGCAAGAGTTTGGTATTTGCTTTTTATTATTTTTAAATTATTGTCATTAAAAAAAGCAATACATGCTTATATAATTTGAATATAAAAATGTACAAAGTACAAAATGAAATTCTCCTGTTGTATCATTTCTCAGGGATAACCATTGATAAGTTTTTACTCTATCTCTAAGAAAACATCCATATACATGTAAGATTGTATAAAAGCTACTATTTTTTACTGGGGTGTTCAACTTACTCATCTATAAGAAATTTTAGTATATTATACGTATTAACTCATTATCTGCAACGTAAGTAGTAAAAATAGCTTCTCATGTTGACTGCCTTACTTCTTTTATTCATGGTGTCTTTGTATCACTCTAACAAGAATTTTAACCTTAATGAATCCTCTATGAACTATCAGTGTAGATTAAGTAAATTCTAGTTTTATACAGCCTGTGACCTCTCTACTAGCCTATTGCTTAAGTAGTTTTCATGAGCACGTGGTGAATGTGGGGTGAAAATGAACAGAATGATAGAATAAGGGAAGAATCTCCTGGTCCTGGAAGAGAACCTTCAGTTGATTCAAATTTACTTTCATTTTACTCAAGGAAAAAGTATTACATATTCAAAAAAAAAAAAAAAGCCAAATTAAAAAGCCAAGTAAATGTCATCAGTTCTTTGTATAATATGAAGACAAAACAAAAACCAAATAAAAATGATATTCTGAAAACATCTGCATTAAGCTTGACAAAGTTTATTTATAAAACCATTTGTTGGACTTCACTTATTATCTAGTATGCCCACCTAAATTCTAAGTAAATTAATAGTTTTTAGTACATTAGAAATTTCTTAACTCCAGTGCTGGTTTGTAGAAGCGCCTCTACAGAATGAAAGGTAACAGTGTCACAGTACATGCCTGAAGAATGCTTAACTTGTATCTCAAAGGATATGCCGTACCACTCAGGCCAATGAATAAAATTCACTCTGATGGGTGTAATTAGTTAAGAATAATGGCAATCTAAGGTAATGATCGGATGCAAAATACAAGTTGAAAGTAGTGTTTTAGGAGGCTATACACAAAATTCTTTTTTTTGGATGAAGAAAAACAGTCATATGAAGGAGGATCTGGAGTATAACTGAGCCAGCCACTCATGACACCAAAAAAGAAACAAAGACACCCCCACCCCCGCCCCAGTATCTTGTTGTTGGGTGGGTAAAGCATGAGGTGGAGATCTCACTGCTGAAGTGGAAGATTCCAACATGAGGCGTTTCTAATCATCACAACCTAAATTGAGTCTTATCATACAATCACACTCTGATGAATATCTGTAGGGAAAAACAATTTATTCTTTTAACCTCCAAGGTGTATGCGGTCCCAAAAATGGCAAATGGTTTCTTTTCACAACTCAAAGTTTAAAATGCTTTATTTCTCATGCAATCCTGTGTTTGAAAATTCTATAATATGAGAATAAAAACTTCTATTTTTCCCCAGTAGGTCACCTTTTCTGATCTGTGCCACCTGAACTTTGAGTTCTACCCTAACGTTGAAAACAAGAAATGGCAGAAGTGACCTGGAGGGCATTTCGCTAAGTGAAATAAGCCAGTCAGAGAAAGACAAGTACCATGTGATTTCACTCATATGTGGAATCTAATAAACAGAATGAACAGGCAAAATAGAGACAGCCTCATAGACAGGGTAGGCTGACAGCTCTGGTGGAGGTGGCGGGGGGGTGAGAATGGAAGACTGGGAGGTGGAGAGACTGAGCAAAAAAGAAAAAAAAACACAGGGAAATGGACAATAGTGTGGCGATTGCTGGACAGGGGAGAGCGGGGAGGAAGTTTGGCGGGGGTGGAGGAGGAGGGCATTGCAGGGATAAATGGTGATAGGAGACCTGACTTGGAATGGTGAACACATAATACAGTCTACAGATGTGTTGTAGAACTGTGCCTGAAACCTGTATAGTTTTATTAACCAGTGTCACCCCAATAAATAAAAAGGAAAAAATAAAAAGAAATGGAAGAAGTACGGAAAAGAGGCAGGTAGTAAATAATGAAGAAACTCGTATCAGGGTTCCACACTCAGGGCACAAAAGTCACGCCACACCACTAAAAAACTGAGTGCTAAGGTACAGAATTCTCTACTCTTAACATTTTAGGATTCTTCAATGTCTCAAAGAACTGATTTTTTTCCTCTAAAATCATCTAGCTAAAACCCTGTCTCCTGCCTAGACGACTTTTGGCTGTAACTGGTGAGTTTGTGAGAGCCCTCTTCCTAGAAGATTTGATCTGTACACACCTGGTGTACAGGAATGACAGTAAATCGTTTATAAATAATATAGTTTTTAAAGTCCTCTCTGCTGACATCCTAACGTAGAGCCTAATACACTGTATTAGGTGTTTATCTCCCACATTTTGTGAAGTTTACTCTTTCCAAATAGTCAAGTTAACTATAAAACCAACAGCTCAGGACACTGGATAACGATTCATGTATCTTTTAGAAATAAATGTTTACATTATACAAATTACTGCATATTAAAATGCAATCAAAGAAGGAATAGACCATAAAACCACAAGGATACTATTGTGTTTGCTTTTAATTTCCTATTATTTTTCCTACATCTGTCAACAAACTATTTTCAAAATTTTTTAAATATATAGCTAGAAAAACTAAATTAAACAAACAAAGAAACAAAAAGCACCATCTTTACAAGCAGTTACTAACCTTGCTTCTTACAAGTATGTATTCGTGATGTTTTAGTTCAAGGGAAAAAAACATAACATACAATCTTCTAATCAGAAAACTAATGAATGTAAGGTAGAAGACTGAAACAAAACATCCAGTAGTCTAGATGAGGAACACAGAGCAGCAGAATTAGTTGGAGTTCACTTGATGAATTCTAAGCTGTACAAAAAGCATACAAAGTGTAACTCATGCAAACAAAGCCACTCTGATGGAATATGTAGGCACTAGTCCTAGGTAAGAACATATGTTGAAGGGGGGGAAGTAAACAAGCACCCATGTTTCTTTAGGGAATCACTACTAATGGCTAAAGAGCCTGAAAGGTAAAGCATTAGCATTATACGAACACTGTAAACATCCTATCAAACCACCACCACAACACTGCACTGGCTCATGTGGCTGCAGTGCCAGCACACAAAACATAGGGCAAGTCCAAGTAAAAACACTGCTAAATAGGCGTGTTCTAGGTTTCACCTCAAGGTCGGCAGCATTCAACATTTAGTATCTAGGTTTTAAAATCGGTTAGACTGTTACTTTAATTTATATTATGGTAAGAATGTCTGACACTACTCTGCTGTGTGACCTTGGACAAGTCACCTAACTTCCCTGAGCCTCCGTTTCCTCATGTATAAAATCCAGTTGGACTACATGATCTCTAAGGTCCTTCCAGCTCTAAAAATTCTATGAGTCTATCATAACTTAATTGTTTTGGGAGTGTAACTCTGGCATTATTTTTATTAGTTTTAAGGAAACTGAAAAACAAGAAAAGCTAGAGTTAAACAAATTCACTTTTCTGAGTATTTTAGATATCTGAAAAACGGAACAACATAAGAATCATGCTAGAACCTACTTCATCTAAAGTTGTAAAATCAGTGTTATAGGATTCTAATACGGGATACTTCACAGACAGCTAAGAATCACAGAATCACTGAATTTTTGAGCTGGAAGGAAATTCAATTTTTGTTATTGCCTGATGGATTTTTGAGTTCCAGACCTACCTTCTTTGATCCTCTGCTCTACTTGGCTCTCTGGCAACACAGACCTGGCTAGGCAGAACTGGCATTGATGCTAGGTCAGTGTAGAATGAATAGTTCAGAGTATGGGGAAATGAAAATAGCAGAGAAATGGCTATAAGAGAGAAGGGAGCAGTGGAAAATTTTAGTTAAGGAAGTAGCTGATGCACTTTTATTTAAAAATTATTAATTATAAAATGGTATGCACATTGTTTGATTTTATGACTTTATTAAGTACATTTTATTTTAGTGTATACCACGTCAATGTAGGAGATGTTTCTCCTTTAATTTTCACATAATGACCATTTTACTGCCTCTCATTATCTTCATTCAGAGTCAACTAAAAGTAACATGGGAGCTGAAGTAAGCTACTAAGGGAAAAGTATAGAATGTAGAGGTAAGGTAAAAAACTGCGGAAATAAACTGACTAAAACAAACTAATCCAAGAGAAGGCTCTGATGGACCTAAGACACTTGGTATTAAAAGGGGAAAGAAAACTCTCAGGACTGCAACTGTGTATGAAAAATTTTCAAGAAACTTCAATTTATTGATTTACCTAAATTAATTTTATTTGGTATGAAAATTCAGACTTTTCAATATTAAATGCCAATTTATCAGAATTACTACAAGAAACTGCTAATTTAAAGTGTCAGGATGAGTAAATAATTTGGAACAAGATTAAATAATAAAATTATTAACAATACGGTTCTATACTGACCCCAAGTCTGCAATTTTGGGTTAAAGTCAGGTAATTAATCTCAATGTTTCCTTATTAGAACTACAAGGTCAGCTGCTGCACAGGGCACTAAATCAATATTGTTACTTCCCATGAAATAACTACACTTTTGCCTATGCAAAGCCACAGACCTCTATACCAAAAAAAAAAAAAAAAAAAAAAAAAGACAGAAAGAAAAGAGAGAGAACGAACGCTGAAAGTAAAATAAACAGTTTTGCTCAGTAAGAGGGCAAAACAAACTTCCCGTTTTTTAAACTGCTCACTACTAATGGACTTAAAGCAGGTGGGGATATGCTCTACATCAAGTGGAAAGGAGGCAGAAAACAAGAACACAGCAAAGCAGAAGAGAGACAGGACAGTCAAAAAGGTTTAAGTTTCTCAGTTTTCTAAAGCAACAGAGGAAATATTGAACAATCTGCTCCAGGTACTATCTTACCAAGGACTAAGTCAATAGTCACTTAAGACTTACTTGTACCACATGCCAATGCCGATGTCCAAGTAAAGTGCTTAAACTCTGAGACTCAAAACTGCCATCTGCAAACGAGCTCTTTTCCCGGCTGGGTTTACAGTGTGCTGAAGAACTGGGATTCTGGGTTTGTGAGGCCTCTCCACAGTTTAAGTATAATCGATCCTCCCCTTGAAGCAACACTTGCTCTTGGTTACTCTAGATGAGGGGAAAAAGGAAGTAGAGGGGCAAAGAAGGAAATAAAAACAGCTCAATATTAGGTAGGAGAAAGTAAGTAAATGCATCAATTTAGTTTCATTATAGGAAATGTACCATATATTTTACTGTTGATTTTCCTCATAGAGGACATGACTACAAAATGATCTCATACATTGTTATATTTAAAGGGAATGGACAATGTTTTAATGACTACTTCTCAGTATAAAAGAAATCTTTAAGTCCTTTTATCATACAGAGTCCAAAACATGCCCGGTTTTACAACTGCTACAGCAGAATCTTTTATTACTACTCCAATACGGCAATGCTGTGAGAGCTTTTCTATCTTAAAACTGAACAATTACTCATTATCTATAGTTTACAAATTAGTTTCACATAAAATATCTCCTGAGTGGTGGGGTGGTAAGAAAATATGTCTTAAACAGTGTGTGTGTGTGTGCTCACTCATGCGCCCACATGGCAAGAAGGGGGTGGATTAGGAACAGGGATAACATGATGCTGGAGGACCTTTTAAACCATGGGGAGGAGGAAGAGTAATTTCAGTCCATGGTCCTGGTTCAGAACAATTCAATAATCACTTAATAAATGTTTGGTTAGTGCAAAGGACTGTGCCAGATTACAAATAAGACAGTTTCTTCTTTTAGTGATTATGCCCTGGTTTTCAACTAGAAGTTCTCAAACACAGGCAGACTCTTCACTGGCTATTGGAATCAAACTGATCAATACCCGAGAGCCCCTCATCTTTCCCTTGTAGTACAAATGTTCACTTCATACAAAACTCAAGGGTGCTTTTAAATTACTATTTGGCATGGTGGTAGGAAGAAATATTCTATTCTTGTTTTTCTGGGGATCCTTAATTCTTCAACTACACTAACAACACCGAAGATTCAGGCTATTTTCACATTCTTTCTCAATCTATTGTACATTTTATTTATTATTTTTTTTAGAGAGAGGGGAAGGGAGGGAGAAAGAGAGGGAGAGAAAGATCGATATGAGAGAGAAACATCAATCAGTTGCCTCTTGTATGTGCCCTGACCAGGAACTGAACCCGCAACCCAGCCATGTGCCCTGATCAGAAATCAAAGTAGCACCTTTCCCTTTGCGAAAAGATGCCTTACAAATTGAGCCACATGGGTCAGCACATGTGTTATAAATTTTAATTACACCAAATATTTAAAAACACACTGGTGGCATATATTTAGATATGCACTCCCCACATGTAACATATACTATTATTACATATTAACAATATATAATATTGTTACTTCAGACTGATGAAACATGAGGAATTTACATAATAATTTAGGGCAGTATTTTCCAAAGCAGGTTCCTCAAGGTGTTCCTTAAAAATTCATAGTTACATAAGCTTGGGAAACATTGGTTTTTATACACCAACTCCTGGATTTTCATAACATACACTAGCATATTAAAGACCCTGGTGACCCACAATAAAGAAATCCCTAGAGCTTTAACTCCTTTATTCCACACTTACATGACAATAGAACTTTTCCTTATTCCGTGTAACTGCTATTAATATTTCTTATAAGTAATGCCTGCTGGAACAAACTTTGGGAAATGCTATTCAGACAAGGACTAAATTTTATTCAAGTTATTCGAGTAATCAGTAAACACTGCTTTTCCTCAAGTTGCTTGTGATCCTTTTTATTTTTTTAAATATACCTACCCGGAAATAAAATTTTGATGTAAATTTAATAGAAATTTTTTAAAAAATACAAGACTCAGAAAAATATACAAACGAAGACAATATGCTAATTTTACGAGTATATTCCACAAATCTCTATCGTAGGAGGAGTTGGATTCTAATATGACAGCCACTAGAAAAACCCCGAAGTTTTAATTAAATACACTTACCATACAAGGGTTAACAGTGAGTACACTCTTGATAAATTGAAATAGCAGAATGCCAGGCTGTTTAACAATACTTTTGGGCTCAGAGTCAATTTCAGTATTTTGAGAACCAAATCTGCTGATTACCCATAGATGATAGCCTTCTGCGCCCCAGCTCTGGAAAAGAGAAGGAAGGGGAAAAAGAAGGAAAAGGGGGGGGGAGAATCAAAGCAATAAAAAGTTTCTTGTTACTCTTTTTTAGCTTCAGATATTCAAATTCTGAAAAATAATCAACACCATTATTGATGACTTCTGAAGGTTAGAGAAACTATGACAAACAATGCAGACAAGAATCTACATCTAAAACTAACACCTGCATCTACTACATCTTAGCTATCTCCAGTGGAAACCACCGTCACTGTTCCCTACCCAGAAGAGCGAAAACAGGACATACTAATCTTAACTCCAAATCCTAAGAAATGCCTACTGCTTGCTGTAACTTCTTCATTAATTTAACTGACTCTCAAATACTAAGAAATTCCTTACAGCGGAAGACTCATGTTACTCAGCTGAAGCGTCACAAAAAAACATCCAAAACAGGTGCAGTTTTGTATAGAGCAAAGAACAATAGATTGGAAGCTATGAGACTAGGGTTTTCTTTCCTACTTGGCTACCACTTTGCAGTTATTACCTTGGCCAACCTATTTGATTTTTCAGGGAATAAGTTCCTTCCTCTGTAAAATGGGAACATTCAGCCCAATTTTAATATTCTGTAACTAAATTCCATGATAGTTTATTTTTAATATTAGTGATTTCCAATCTGCAAGGCCAAGAAAACAGTAATGGGGATTCCAAGAATCGTTACAAAATTTCAAAGGGTAACAGAAGTTTTGCTTTCCCATAGTAAAAGTTGTACAAGCTAACTAAAATGCTTATTTAGAGTCTTAGTTTGTGACTAAAGTAACTTAGGCTGATAACACTGGTTGTTGCACGCCATTCGGAAGCACTGACTGGCAGTTACAGTAGTGGTACTTGCTCGAAAAATTATTTTAGAGTGTGGAAGTGGGGACAGACATCAACTGGGGTCCTTGGTGATGAAAGTTTGAGAACCACTATTCAAGGCAACCATGTTAGTTTTAATTCTTTAGGAAACGGAAGGTCAGAAAATTTCCTCCTACAGAGAGCACTCATAAGCACTGATTTCACAAAGATGGTACCCAGAGGGGCTATAGTTAAAAAATGTTTTTATGTAAAGACAGGGATTACACTTCACTGTTTTCTAAAGAAACACATGAACACAGGTAACAAAAATATTGTTATGAAAATAACTATAATTTTCTTGATACACATTTATGAAAAGTTTTAAAAATGTGCTCAGATAATGCACAAATCCATGTCCCCCAGGAAAAAGAGCCAACGAGCATTTCACTTTATGTTAAAAGAAAGGAGGTCATAAGAAGTGGGTGCTGGTGAGGAACACAAAAAACCATCGTATTTAGGAAATACAATGGTCTGATTTCACTATGGCACGATGTTCACATATCAGATGACAGGGGCCTGATGGGCCCATCTAAGCAAAATGAAAATCAAATACCGAAAGTTGAACAGACTCCTGATTTAAAAAAAAAAGATTAAAAAAACATTTTTTTCAAAAGAAAAACTGCATAGAAGCCTCTGCTGAGACTAAATCAGCTTTGTAATTTTATCAGAGCAATGTGAGGGGAGGAAAAAAAAGAAAAATCCAAGTTTTCTACACTCTACCAGTATTTTATAGAAAGTACTTACCATAGAGCTGATCTTAAGAGGATCTTTTTTGGTACCATCAGACCTATAACTAAAATAGAAGAAAATTAAAAAGTCTTCTACTTACATATAATATTTAGCTTTAATTTTTAAAAGATCAAATTGATTTTGTTCCTTCAAAATAGAAATACATAATGCATGAACTATGAGACCGCTGGTTAACACATGTGAGTCCATTCCTGAGGCACAGCCTTTCAGCTCCTAAGTAACTTCCTGATAGGATCATGCAGTTTGGGAACATGTGTTCATTTTGTCAGGACTGAGGTTCAGTGTGGTTTATGAAGTGGGCAGACATATCAATCTACTTCTATCAATCAGTGGACTAACCTACACTAACCCAATGGGACTGTATAATTTTCCATTTCCTACTTGTTACTCATATGCATGGTTTACCACTCTTATTAAAAGCTACTTGAAGAAAACCATATTTGGCCTTGAATTTACATGCTATCATATATACAACAGGGATTAAATAAATAAATGCATGGTTTTTGAATGAACAGTAAGTTTTAAGAGGATGGATGTTTCAATAATCAATACATTCTGAATAAATTAATTCTGAAGCTTACAAATTGCTTTGGGGTAAGAGCCAAATACAGCAAAAGGGTATCTGTGTGACACAACATTTCTGTGTGTGTGTATGTATCATCTGAGGGAAAGTGGAGTTATTTTATATAAAATTTGTCTTTATTGACTCACGCAAAATCTCCTCCAAGTGTACAAATCAGCTGAGCTCCAAACACACTCCATAGAGAAAGTCCTCCATATTCCCAGGTCACTATTACAACACTGTTGTCAGGAGACCATCTGACCAATTTAACAGCTCCTGTTTTGTTCCAAATATCTGTTAAGAAAGTGTGAGAGGAGTTAAAAATAAATAATTGCTTCAGAAATACTTCTTATGTTTCAGTCAATATTTTCAAGTTAAAGTAAGCAGAAAAGCATCTCTGCTTCAAGTAATGAGATGCATCCTGCTCATTTAGGGTTAAAAAACTGTAAGGACATTAGCCTTGACCTGAGTCAAGACCTAAGAACAAACTCAGTGCCCAAGTTTTTCATAAGAAAAGAAAGTTGTTTAGGGCCACTGTTATCTTGAGTAACTATAACTGAGTGTGTATTCTTAAAAGTCTTTGGCTTTGGGTGATTCAGTTTCTGTAAAACTGGGATAAGACTTCCCTTGAATGATTTAACAGTGAATGTTAGTTCAAGTATTTTGCAAAGTATAAGGTGTTCTAAAATGTAAAATAATATTTTACCACTATCTTCATGCTCCATTTGCAAATATCAGAGGGATCCAAGTTAAAATAAACTGAAGTTTAATATTATATTAGGATTAAGTAAACTCCAGCTTACTTATTCCAGCTTACTGTATTCCAGGTGCTCATATTTTCTTTTAACTAATAACCGTTCTTTCAACCCCAAACACAACTACTAAAGGAGATAATTTCAATGTGTTGTAAAACCAAGTTTCTTTACTGTAAAGTTAAATGAAACAGGCCAACATTTCCAACAATTCCAAAATATCTATAGTATCACTTGCTTTAAAATTAAAATTCTTTTCACTTTGAGTATTAATAAATTTTTGCTGTGAGTACATTTGCTACAAAGGGGAGGTATATAGGTTTTAGCCTATAGAAGACAGATTTGGTTAGCAGAGTAGTACTTTTTTTCCTTTGCCTATGTTTGAATCCTCACATTAGCAATTCCCAATATAATTCATGTATAAGAATAACTTATTTATGTAGATGAAAAATAAATGGGAACGTGCAAAGGAAACTTAATACCTTATTAGTATACTTTACTCTTGTCCAGGAAAAATTGAAAACCAAGCAATATGAACTCAAACCAAAGTTTACAAAATGAAAAGTAATCCCATGTGCAAGAAAAAAAGTTTAAATATGTTTACTGTCATGAAAAGATGTTCATGTTCACTGAAAAGAATAGGTTAAATAGTATTCCTATTATCCTACATAAATATATATAGGCACACTGGTACAAACATGCTTATCTATTTCTAAGCATTATATGCATATTAAAATATAGTTGAAGAGATATACAGTGGTGTTTAACCTAGTTTTCAGGTGGCAGGATTACGGGAAATTCACCTAGCTGGTTACCTACAATGAACATAGATTATGATAATGAAAAAAATGTTAAAAGTTTGTTACAGAATGGAACTTTCAAGAAAGAAAGGGGTACCTCCAGGAGCAAAAAGAAAAAACTGAAAGCGAGATTGGTTAATGCTTGAACCAAGGCAGCCTAGGGCGTGGTGGAAAGTGGGGAGTAAGGTTGGAAACACAGGAACAGAAGGTTGGGATGAGACTAGGGAGTTGGGGTTTCACATCCCATATACAAAAATAACAAAAGGGGCCTCAGGCCAGCATGAGTCTGGGAATCAGAATGGAAGCTGCTGCATCATGTAAGGACTCTTCAAGTATTGTAACCTGTAAAAATCAGCTAATGGAGCCAGAAAAAAACAAGGAAGCTTGCCTCCTGTTCGAGATGTAGGATGACAATACATGTATTCCTCCATCTTAAGCAGGTTTTATAGCCCCAAGTTATGTAACTCAAGGAGTCAAGAGTTCTCACACAACAAAGACCATAAAAATGAGAGGCAGTGGGTAACCAAAGGTTAATCTGAAAAACTCAAAATAGCGCTGTCCAACAGAGGCAAGCAACAGAACTTTCTGCAATGATGTAAACGTTTTCTCTTTGCTTGGTCTCATCTTTGCTTGGTGTCATCGCCACTAGCTACATGTGGCTATGAACATTTAGATGTGACTGCAATTGACAGAATAATGTTTTAATTTCCTTTAATTTCAATTAGTTTAATTTAAATAGCCACATGTGGCAGGCAGGCAACGTACTGATTGGACAGCACAACGTAAGTATGCATTAAAATAAAAAAAAAAAAAAAGAAGGGCCAAAAACCACAATTAAAATATTACTCTGTTCTTAGAGAAAAATAACTGTCCTTAGAGAAAAATACAATATGCAGACCTTTAAAAGCTCCAGAATAGGAATGATAAAAACTTAAGGAGCACAAGAGGAAATAGTATTCTGTATAGTTCAGTAAAAAAAAAAAAAAAATTCACTTAAGCTGTATCTTGAAAGATAAATATATACTCTTCATGTAGAAATATGAGATTTCAGGTAAAGAGAAGACACGAGACAAAGACTAACTCTCAAGAACCTGCAGGTAATCTGGTAGTTAAATAAAGCATAAGACTGCAGTTCCTAGCCTGTGTGACAAGGTATCTCACAGGACCATGGAAAATTCACAAGGGATGCCAAGAGATAATTTGCAAAAGAAATACAGTGATATTCAAGGGGGGACCCCCGCCGCAAAAAAACCCAGAACTATCTTCTGTAGGCCCAGTGCCTTGTAGCACAGGCTTCCCCTGCTAGGTTGGTGTTCTAGGATGTGTACTGACTGGAGTTGTTATGAGAGGCTGCATTTGGCTTCAGTGAATTTTTTGTGAAGACTCAACGTTTTTGCCCATTTCATGTTGGGTGATTTATGAGCGCGCTTGCCTAAGCTGTGCTGAGTGTTCAGCAGTTTTTGACCAGGAACAGCATGACCCCCATGCCCCACCCTCCCTATTCAACAGACCTCATCCCAAGCAATGTTTTTTTTTTGTTTCCCTGGATGAAAGAAGTCCTCAAAGGGAAATGTTTTGCCCATGTGGAAGAGGTGAAACAAAAAAATGACAGAAGCACTAAAAAGCATCAAAATCAACAAGTTCAAAAACTGTTTTGAACCGTGGGAAACACATCTTGAGAGGTATATTGCATCAAATTAAGAGTACTTTGAAGTTGACTTAACTTTAAACGTGTAAGAATAAATACACAATTTTTTATAAATAAATTCTGTTTTGAGGTCCCCCCCTCATATATGTTGGACATCATGTAAACCATTAGTTCCAGGTAGTTCACAGTTGCAACACTATGTTGTGCTATGTTTATTTGGATGTTGTTACATCTTTGTGAAGATGGGTTTTTAGATTTTTGAAAAAAGTGAATGAAGTGTGTGAAAATCAATGTGGAACAAGAAATGTGAGTGACTGTACCCAATCTGAGTCCAAGCTTTGAGTATCCAATAGGCATATACATCCTGTTAGTAAATAACAGTACTGAAGGATAAAATAAAAATATTTTTCTTTCTAGGTATGTGTATTATTTTTTAAATGCTACTATGTTGCAAGAACACAGATACCTATTAAGTTGTTTAGAAATAGATACTTAATAAACAGAACTTTTGGTATATTTTTAAAGATGTTATCTATTTATTTTCAGAGAGAGGGAAAGGGAGGGAGAACAAGAGGGAGAGAAATATCAATGTGTGGTTGCCTTTCACATGCCCCCAACTGGGAACCTGGCCCACAACTGAGACATGGGACTTGGCTGGGAATTGAACCAGCGATCCTTTGGTTTGCAAGTTGGCACTCAATCAAGCTGGCATTCAATCCATTGAGTGAACACCAGCCAAGGCACGGTATTTCCTATAACAAAGGGTAAAATTCCTATCGGTATTTCCTATAACAAAGGGTAAAATTCCTATCCTAGTTCTCCCTTGCCTACTTCTGCCATGAGTGCTTGGAACAGCCTTAAAATAATGACACGACATAACTATGGCCAATTAGATATAAGTGGAAGGAAGACAGTTGGAGCAGGTAGTAGATGGAGGTGCTTCTAAGAAAGTTTTTGTCTTCCTAACTCTTCCCCAACACAAAAATAAATAAATAAAAATTAAATTAAAGGTATAACTTGTTTCCTCCTTTCTTCTTAACTCAAATGCAGACATAATGTTTGGAGCTCAGGAGCTACCTTGTGAAGGAAAGGCCAAATGAACGTCAGTAGCAGCTTACCTCTGGATTTCTTGCTATTTGAGAAAATAAACTGCATTTGTTTAAGCCACAGCAAGTTGGGCTTTCTGTTAGTTTCAGTCAAAAGCATTTCTAATGACATAGACTTTAAACTTAATCTTAGGGACAGGATTCACAAATCACTAAAGGGTTCAGAAAGAGACCTTTGTTTTGTTTATTGTTGTATATCCAGCATTTCCAACAGTGTCTGGGTTGTATTAAGTACTCTGTAAGTACTTGTTGAATCAGTAAATTGAATGGAAGGATAAGTAACAGAAACAATGAAATCAGGTCGGAGAATAGAGCAAAGTCCAGAGAAACATAGGGGCTAAAACTAAGTAGGGATAGAGAGGACTAAATGAAGGGATAAAAGCCGTATCCCGGGAGTCTCTCTAGTTACATGGAAATCCTAAGATCACATAGAGTATTGTTTTATGTTTTAATCTTATTTGACCTATCGCATGCACCATTTATTTAAAATTAGTATTCATGACACATACCTACACATTAAAAATGTTAAAATAAGGAGAAAACAAGAGGACTCACCAGGATATTGTTTTGCTGTTAACTCTAGTTTATGAGACAGCAGCATAGCTCCAGTGGTGTTATCTATTGTATAAACCTGAACAGAACCACTGTAAAAACAAACCAACTTTTAGTGACAAATAATACAAATATAAAAAGTATTATTATTGGAACTCTTATAACTGCTGGTAGGAATGTAAACTAGATCAAAACAATTTGGTAAATAATTTGTAGTCATCTTATAAATTTGAACAAATGAAATCTAGTATAATCTAGTAATTTCACTCTGGCTATATCCCAGAATATCCCTGTCATGTACAATGTTCATTATAGTATTTTGTATAAGTGCAAAATGTGGAAATCTGAATGTTCAAGAGGAAGAGAAAGGAAAAATGAACTTTGGTATACTGATGTAGTCAGATGCTGTACACCATTAAAAATAAGTGAAATTTGGTTATATGCATTAAAACAGATAGCATAGACATATAATTGTTTCCATGCAATAAAAAATTCAAAATATAGTAAATATATTTGTGGTAAAGATGCAACAAAGACCTAATAAATTGTACACTACCTGTAGATCGGTGACTGTGCTGGTGGAGAAAGGGGATATTAAAAAAGGCGCAAGCAGCAGGCTTCATCAGCACTGATAATGTGCTCTCTCTCATGTGAGATAGTAATTTACCTAGACTTTCATTTTATTATTTATATATATTACTTTCTGTATCTATACACATGATACACGTTCTTTTGTGTATATGGTATATGCAATTTTTTTGTATTTTCTTAAGTTTTTTAATTTTTTGTTTTTAAATCATGTTTATTCTATTACAGTTGTCTCAGTTTTTCGCCCTTTACTCTCCCCCACTCATCGCACCCTGCCCACTCCCAGTGTCAATTCCCACTCTGTTGTCCATGTCCATGGGTCATTCATACGTGTTCTTTGTCTAGTCCCTTTCTCCTTCTTTCCACAATTGTCCTCTTCCCCCTTCCCATCCGGGCACTTACAGTCTGCTCCATGTTTCCTTGCCTGTGGTTTATTTTGCTCGTTAGTTTATTTTGTTGAATAGATTCCACTTAGAGGTGAGATCATATGGTATTTGTCTTTCACCGACTGGCTTATTTCACTTAGCATAATACTCTCCAAGTCCATCCATGTTGTTGCCAAAGCTAGGAGTTCCTTCTTACTTTTTGTTTTTTTTTTTAATGCAGATCGATTTTATTTTTTAAAATGTCAAAATCCATTATAAAATGTTAAAAAATTTAAATCCATTATAAAGTCTCAGCAATTAAACGTCATACGAGCACAGAAATAATCACGTAGATCAATGAAATAAAATGAGAATTCTAGAAACAAATGAATATATCTAACAGTGTAATATATGATTAAATTGATATTTCAAATCAATGGGGAAAATAAGGCTTATTCAAAAAATAAGGTGCATGGACCACTGTTACTTGAAATAAAACAAATACAGAGGCCTATTTCACACATTATACAAGAAATATTCAGGTGAGTTAAAAATCAATATATAAAATCTAAGGAGTTTTTGGAGAAAATACAAAATAATTTTTCTTAACCTGAAGTAAAATATTCAAACCCAGAAGCTATAAAGTAAAATATTGACAATATGACTATATTAAACATTGAAGACTATATAGTAATATACATATAAAAAAAAGTTGAACAAGTAATAGAATAGGAAAGTGATTGCAACACATCTATAAAAGGGTTATAGGTTTTTTTTCTTAAGGAAAAAAGTCTACAAACATTCAATCAAAAAGTTGGATAAAGAGTACAAAAAGTCATTTACGGCTTTTTAAAAGTAGAAATAGGCAAGAAATATATAAAAACGGGTCGTTTCAACCAATAATGAAGTAACCACTAGAATAACACATCATTATCACAATCAGATTAATAAGCATTAAAAATATTGGTAATATCAAGTATTGGTGACTGTGAAAAGAAGTGTGCATTCATAGGCTTTTTCTTCATCTTCTTAAAGCAGTCCCTTTAGCATATCTTGCAGTGCTGGTTTGGTGGAGGTGTATTCTTTTAGTCTTCTTTTGTCTGGGAAGCTCCTTAGTTCGCCTTCCATTTTAATTGAGAGCCTCGCTGGGTAGAGCAGTCTCGGTTGGAGGCCTTTGCTTTTCATGACTTGGAATATTTCTTGCCATTCCCTCCTGGTTGTAGTGTTTCTGTTGAGAAGTCAGCAGCTAGCTGTACCGGGGCTCCCTGATATGTTACTACCTGTTTCTCCCTTGTTGCCTGTAGGATTCTCTGTCCTTGATATTTGCCATTTTAATGATGACGTGTCTTGGAATGGGCCTCACTGGGTTCCTTTTGAATGGGACCTTCTGTGCTTCCTGGACTTGTGTGACTTCTTCCCTCCTCACATTAGGGAAGTTTTCCATCATGACTTTTTCAAACAAGTTCTCTATCCTCTCCTCATCCTCTTCTCCTTCTGGTATCCCTATTATACAGATATTACTACATTTCAGGTTGTCCTGCATTCCCCTAAATGCCTCTTCATTCTTTCTGAGTCTTTTTTCACTTTCTTGACCTTTCTGGG
Organism: Pteronotus mesoamericanus; assembly: GCF_021234165.1. NCBI lineage: Eukaryota > Metazoa > Chordata > Mammalia > Chiroptera > Mormoopidae > Pteronotus > Pteronotus mesoamericanus. The sequence goes on along the minus strand of NW_026555245.1, from coordinate 21,765,272 downwards.
AGCTTTTTTCTACCTTATCCTCCAGCTCACTGATTCAGTCCTCAGCTTCATCTAGCCTGCTTTTGACTCCTTCTACTGTGTTCTTCAATTCAGAAATTGTACTCCTCATTTCCTCTTGTCTCTTACTGATAGCTTCTATGCCCTTTTTCATGCTGATATAGTTTGCAGTAAGTGCCTCGTAGTTTCCCTGTAGTTTTTGGTAATTCTCTCTGAGCTCACTGAGCTTCCTTAGAACCATTGTTTTGAACTCATATCTGATAGTTTACTTGCCTCTATTTCATTTATTTCTCTTTCTGGAGATTCCTCCTTTCCCTTTGTCTGGGGGGTGATTCTTTGTCTTCCCATTATTTGTGAGACTCTTCTTTTTTGATTCTGCTTCTTGTGTTGATCTGTCTTGATTTCCTGACTTTGTGGTGTCCACTTCTATGGTAGGAGACCACTGTTTTCTTTCTGGATCTGCCTCTGAGGATGTCAGATATGGACCCTGTCTGACTGTAGGCAGTCTGTTCGAGACTTCCAGGGATCTACTGTCTCCCTTAGCTGTTAATATAGTCACTCTACACTTAGCAGGCCAGCTCGGACACCACAGGGCGGAGCTAAGTCCCTCCTGGGAGTGGGGCCATTGTGTCCTCTCATGCTGCTGCCGCTCAGGGGAGTGATCTGCCTGACCAAGATGGCTGCTGCCATATGGGGGATGAGTCAGCACCAGGATCCCGCCAGCTCTTCTCTCAGTTCTCTCCCTGAAGCCTCCTTCCCAGTCTCTCCTCAGGTATCTCTAGCCCACTGTGCCCTCACCGTTGCCGGAGACCAGGGTAAGTGGCTGCAAATAAAAATTTAGGCACTGGCCCTTTAAAAGGTTCTTTGTGTCTCCAGCTGCCTGTGTCTGGCAGAGCGCAACCCTGCCACTGTTCACAGCTGGCTGTTATCTGTGTATTTTTTGGGCTCTGGTGCTGTAGGCTGGAGATCCCCGCTTGTGGTTTAGAACCCACCCTTCTCAGGGGGATCCAACTGGCCGTTTCAGTATCCCTCTCGTGCTGCCATCCGTGGGCGCCCCACCCGCCTTCTTGAGTCTCTGCCGCACTCCTTATCAGTTTGTGATAAAGCTGATTCTTCTGTCTGTTTGAGGTTATAAGGCTCCTCTCTCGCTATTGTTCAGTTGTTTGTTCCACGTGATTTCTTCACTATTTAGTTATAATTCCAGATTGGTCCTGGGAGGAGGTCAGTGTGACTTCCACTCACTCCTCAACCACCTTGACTCACCACATATGCAATTATTTTATTTAAAACATCTTTACAAGGGTCTAATTTATGAAGTATGAGAAAGCAAAACTAAAAATCTACATTACTTCCAGGCTACATTTCAAAACTGAGCTTAATAATCATTTAAAAAACATTTTTATGGAGTTTCTAGATCAAAAAATTAACAGAAATATTGTTTGTAAAATACTTTTGACTCCAAGGCTGCTTCTGCACACTTTAGGATGGCACTGGAGTGTGACTGCCAGAATGTCTGGCATTTATGCACATTCCTTTGTTGTAGGAGAAGTCAGATGGTTTCCCCACTGCAGTTTGGATCCATTTCCAGGCAGTCCAACTTGTCAAGGGTTAGGAATGAGACAAAATAAAATACTTGCAATAATAGGCCACCTGAACTTATCCCACAGCTCATTAATGCTATTTATAATTCTTTTTTTCCTCTATGTGTTTTATTTCAGATAATTTCTCTTGCCATGTTCTTCAAGTTAACTAATCTTTTCTTCTGCCATGCTTGATTTGGGTCTTCTTTAAATCTTCCATGTTTCAGCTGAATACTCAAACGGGACCCTTTATAGATCTCTGGAATTCTTCTTCTTTGTGTCACTCTCTCTTTGGTGTCTGTCCTGTGAGCCTTAGCTGCTTTTGTTTCCTCAGACTCTCATTTCCAGGAAAGCAACTCAGAGAATCTGCCGGGCTCTATCTTCCAACCTCATGCTATGCCTGGAAACTCTCTCAAAGTAATTAAAGCTGGGCCATTTGTAAAGTTTTCTTATTTTGTTTCTCATCTTTCAGGGATCACTGTCTTTCTTTGCCTGATGTCCTACTTCTTGAATTCAAAACATCTGTTTCATATTTTTGTCCAGTCTTTTTTTTTTTTTTTAGGTGGGAGAGAAAATCTGACCTGTTATTCTAGCTTAGAAGCTAAATGCCTATAATATATATCTTTGGAGACTACCTGCCCAATCAAACACCTTGCTGAATGACAACACCAAGTGGCTAGCACGTTTTTGCTTGGCATCTAACAAACTGTCAAGTACTAACTCTGGGTTGCTGAATGCTAACAAGTCAGTGTGGAGTCCAAATATTTCTAATATAAGTAGGTGCTATGTCATTATTTATAAAGACTGAAAATTAACCTTTTATGTATTCTATAGTGCCCATACTCTTTAAATTATTTTTCTTTCAATTTCTCATCACTCATTGTAAGAAAACATTTTTAAAGATTTTATTTACTTATTTTTTTTTAGAGAGAGTTCGTGAAGAGAGGGAGTAAGAGAGGGAAAGAAACATCAATATGTGAGAGAAATATTGACCAGTTCCCTCTCACACATGCCCCAACTGAGGACAGGCCTGCAACCCAAGCAAGTGCCCCGACTGGGAATCGAACCAGAGACCTCTCATTTTGTGGGATCATACTCAATCAACTGAGCCACACCAATCAGGGCAAGAAAATTTTTTCATTAAAAGACACCGCTTACTAATCTCAAAGCAAACAACATATCTCTATAGTATAGCATGACTAGTGTCACTATAAATGATCAAATTTAGCAACATTTATAGAGGGACAAGTCGATATTATTGCTATATAATGCCACAGGAAGTACACAATATCGTGTATGGCAAAAATGTTTAACCAGAATCTAAACAAACCTTTAAACATAAAGGTAAATGTCTGGTTGTAAGACTGAGTCCTTGCACACTGGCATCCTAGAAGAAAGGGGACTTCTTACAGAATTCTAAGGACAGCTAAGCCTAGTGTTCAATGCAATTAATCCTGGGAAGCGATGGCAGGTCAGAGCTAGAAGCCACTAGTTTGCTATGTCACACAGCTACAATACAAAACTACACCCCATCCCAGGATCATGACAGAAGGGTTGGTACTCTCCCAACCAGTGAAAACTGAGATGACTGAGGCTAAAGGCCAAGATTCTACCTTCTCTCTCCTGGGGGAAGGGCTAGCACACCTCTCCTGGACTCTCAGAGCTGGCCTTGGTAGGCCCCTGGTGCTAGCCCTGAATGCGGGTGAGGTGAAACCGTACATTTGCCACTGCTCATGTCTCTGTATGTTTCCTCTAAATGGTGATGTGTGAGCTTCCTAGTCACTGAAATTGGCTTAACAAGAACGAGCTTCAAAGTTCCAGTCATAACAAGTGTTAGAAAAACTAATTAAATGCTATTATGAAGAAAGAAGAAAATTCAGAATGTAGGACATTCTATAAACAGCTGAAATGGACTCTTAAAAAAGTTAATGTCATAAAAATAAGGGTAAAAGTAGGAGGATTGTTATAGGCAAAATATAACTAAAGAAATAATAACCACATATAATTCATGATTTTGATTGATTGTGTTTGGAATAAAGGAGCTATAAAAGAAATTATGGTTAATTTCAACATGAATTGAGTATCAGATCTTAGTGACTTGTCATTAATTTTCTCATGTGTGATGAGGGTATTAAGTGTTTATTAAGAGAATGTCGCTTTTTATGGAAGCCAAGAAATAATGTAAATGTCCACTAAGAGCAAATCAGATAAATTATGACAAATTCATACACTGGAACACTATTTATAAATTAATCGAAAACTATTTCAGTTACTGGAAAAAATCTATTTCAGCTATTGGCAAAGAACATGGATAAATTTCACAACACTGACAAAAGGAAGATTAATAACACAGAATATGATTCTATTCATACACAGTTCAGTATCAGGTGAAACTAAATTATGCTCTTTAAGAATGCATACATGGGTGGTAAAATTATAAAGACAAGGACATTATTATTACAAAAGACAGAAAATTGGTTAGAATTAAGTTAGTCAGGGAAGGGATAAAAGTTGTGATTAGAATGTAGCAAGAGTAAAATTTATTCTATTCCTTGACCGAGTTGTGAACAGATGGGTGTTTGTATTACAACTACTTACAAAACTAAATATTTGGATTATGCACTTTCCTGTAAGCATGTTTTTACTTTAAAATATGAAAGTTAGAAAGGATATTATAAACTTTATGCCAATAAATTTGACAGTGCATATGGAAAAAAAAACAATTCCTAGAAAAACAGAAACTGCAAAATTTACTTAAGAAGAAACAGAAGATCCGTATCTTTTGAAATCTATTATTAAAACCAAATTAAACCAGTAATATAAAAAATTTCCATTAAGACAATTCTAGGCTCAAATGGCTTAACTGACAAATTTGACCACACATTCAAAGATGAACAGAGAAGAGAAAGAAAGGAATGAACACTTCCTCAACTTGTTTTATGAGACAAGGAGAGTTAGGAACCAGGAGAGTAAGAAAAACAAAAATTATAAGCAAAATGTACTCATGAACATCAATTTTAAAATTCTAACTAAAACATGACCAAATAAAATCCATGAATATGAAAATGCTTTTTCTTCTTTCTTGTACTAAGTTAAATTACTTATATTTCCACATTTACCTCCTCAGTAAAACGGAATGTGATGAGGATGAAGATTCTTCACTTTACAGAGGTTATTCAGAGTGTAATGGAAACGGTGATTTATACATGTACTACTAAATTTATACTGAAAAGATACTTTGACACTTGTAGCTGGAGATTATACAGACGTATGTTCTATAGAAACTCTAAGTCTTATTTTTAGAGTTAAATGGAATTTTATATTTAAGGAAGTTTTAAAGACTAAAGAGTACTATACATACTGTAAAGCATTAGCGTGTCTGATAAGGGGGAGGCAAAAGTAGGTTTACAGTTCATATGAAAAACAGCACAATAAATAACAGCACCAGAATAAATGGTTCCAACTCACAACTGTAAATCTATTTTTGTCCCACCCTGAATAATCTTTTTACTTGAGCTAAAATAAAAGCTTGACAGTGAAGTATCTTTGCTGTTTTCTAATGTATCCCAAGTGCTTATCACTGTCCCTGGTACACGGCAGACACACAGATATTTGTATTCTATTTTACTTCTAAAACATAATTTATTTGAATTAAAGCAAGAAACTGATTTCATGTATGAGCTTTCCTTTGCTCTTTAACTAAGGCAACACTCACTGATTCAAAGACAATATCAACACTGATGTCTTAAAAAAGAAAGGATTACTTAAAAAAAAGAAAAATATCTTCCTGATCCTGTTAAACAGTAAAGAACCTGTATTTTAACTGACTTAATTTTTTAAACTTGTTACTTAATTTCCTGCCAGTGAAGAAAACCCCACTTTTACTAATCAAGATAATATTTAAAATCTGACTTTTAGATTTGTTTCAATCTAATAAAATAATTTCAGATTTATATTAAGGCTGGTTCATAAATTAAAATAGGATGACAAAGTTTACAAGTTTATTAATCTTATGTTAAAAAAAACCTTACTTTTGGCAGTAATGCTTAAAATGCAGAAGTCGGTATCAATTACCTTGCACAACCAAATGCCATTAGTCGATACTTGTTATTTACTGCTACACAAGTTCCATCAACAACATCTTGTGGCCAAACTCCATGAAGCTGCTATAATAAAGAAAAACAGTCAAGGTTTAAAAAGTGTTCTCCAAAATACACTATAATCAATATAATTCTCCTACCTATAAGACTCAGAAAGAATGAAGAGGCATTTAGGGGAATGCAGGACAACCTGAAATGTAGTAATATCTGTATAATAGGGATACCAGAAGGAGAAGAGGATGAGGAGAGGATAGAGAACTTGTTTGAAAAAGTCATGATGGAAAACTTCCCTAATGTGAGGAGGGAAGAAGTCACACAAGTCCAGGAAGCACAGAAGGTCCCATTCAAAAGGAACCCAGTGAGGCCCATTCCAAGACACGTCATCATTAAAATGGCAAATATCAAGGACAGAGAATCCTACAGGCAACAAGGGAGAAACAGGTAGTAACATATCAGGGAGCCCCGGTACAGCTAGCTGCTGACTTCTCAACAGAAACACTACAACCAGGAGGGAATGGCAAGAAATATTCCAAGTCATGAAAAGCAAAGGCCTCCAACCGAGACTGCTCTACCCAGCGAGGCTCTCAATTAAAATGGAAGGCGAACTAAGGAGCTTCCCAGACAAAAGAAGACTAAAAGAATACACCTCCACCAAACCAGCACTGCAAGATATGCTAAAGGGACTGCTTTAAGAAGATGAAGAAAAAGCCTATGAATGCACACTTCTTTTCACAGTCACCAATACTTGATATTACCAATATTTTTAATGCTTATTAATCTGATTGTGATAATGATGTGTTATTCTAGTGGTTACTTCATTATTGGTTGAAACGACCCGTTTTTATATATTTCTTGCCTATTTCTACTTTTAAAAAGCCGTAAATGACTTTTTGTACTCTTTATCCAACTTTTTGATTGAATGTTTGTAGACTTTTTTCCTTAAGAAAAAAAACCTATAACCCTTTTATAGATGTGTTGCAATCACTTTCCTATTCTATTACTTGTTTAACTTTTTTTTATATGTATATTACTATATAGTCTTCAATGTTTAATATAGTCATATTGTCAATATTTTACTTTATAGCTTCTGGGTTTGAATATTTTACTTCAGGTTAAGAAAAATTATTTTGTATTTTCTCCAAAAACTCCTTAGATTTTATATATTGATTTTTAACTCACCTGAATATTTCTTGTATAATGTGTGAAATAGGCCTCTGTATTTGTTTTATTTCAAGTAACAGTGGTCCATGCACCTTATTTTTTGAATAAGCCTTATTTTCCCCATTGATTTGAAATATCAATTTAATCATATATTACACTGTTAGATATATTCATTTGTTTCTAGAATTCTCATTTTATTTCATTGATCTACGTGATTATTTCTGTGCTCGTATGACGTTTAATTGCTGAGACTTTATAATGGATTTAAATTTTTTAACATTTTATAATGGATTTTGACATTTTAAAAAATAAAATCGATCTGCATTAAAAAAAAAACAAAAAGTAAGAAGGAACTCCTAGCTTTGGCAACAACATGGATGGACTTGGAGAGTATTATGCTAAGTGAAATAAGCCAGTCGGTGAAAGACAAATACCATATGATCTCACCTCTAAGTGGAATCTATTCAACAAAATAAACTAACGAGCAAAATAAACCACAGGCAAGGAAACATGGAGCAGACTGTAAGTGCCCGGGAGGGAAGAGGACAATTGTGGAAAGAAGGAGAAAGGGACTAGACAAAGAACACGTATGAATGACCCATGGACATGGACAACAGAGTGGGAACTGACACTGGGAGTGGGCAGGGTGCGATGAGTGGGGGAGAGTAAAGGGTGAAAAACTGAGACAACTGTAATAGAATAAACATGATTTAAAAAAAGTGAAGATAGTTTAAGGGGTCTCATGGACAACATTAAGGATGCCAACACTTCATCACAGGGGCACCAGAAGGAGAAGAGAGAAAGGAATTGAATATCTATTTGAAAAAAAAAAAAATGTCAGACAATTTCCCTAACTTTCTGATATACAAGTCCAGGAAGTGCAGAGTCCCAAACAAGATGAACCCAAAGAGGTCCCCACCAACACACATCATAAGTAAAATAAAAGGGTTAAAGACAAAGAGAGACTCTTAAAAGCAACAAGAAAAAAACAGGTAGTTACCTACACAAGGAAACTTCCCTAAGACTGTCATCTGATTTCTCAACAGAAACTTTGCAGGTCAGAAGGGATTGGCAAAACATATTCAATGTAATAAAAATCAAGGACCTAGAATCAAGATTACTCTACCTGGCAAAGCTATCATTTTAAATCAAAGCTATGGATGAAGAGCTTCCCAGACAAGGAAAAGCTAACGGAGTTCATTACCAACAAACCATTATTATAAGGAACGTTAAGTGATCTTTAGAAAGAAAAACATAAAAAATATGAATAATAAAATAGCAATAAATACATATCTAGCAATTACTGTAAATGCAAATGGAGTAAATGTTCCAATTAAAAGACACAGGGTGGGTGAGTGAATAAAAAAACAATGCCCTTACATATGTTGTGTACAAGAGACTCACTTTAGATTGAAAGATACACACAGTCTCAAAGTAAAGGAATGGAAAAAGATATCTCACGAAAATGGGAAGGAAAGCTAGGGTACCAATACTTGCATCAGACAAAATAGACTTTAAAACAAAGGCTATAACAGGAGACAAAGGAGGACCCAGCAATTCCCCTTTGGGGTATTTATCCAAAGAAACCCAAAACACTAAAATGAAAAGACATATTCATCTCTATGTTTATTGCAGCATTATTTATAATAGACAAAATATAGAAGCAACATAAGTGCCCATCAATAGACAAATGGATGAAGTGGTACATATATACAATGGATTATTACTGAGCCATAAAAAAAAGAATGATATCTTGCCATTTTCAACAACATGGATGGACCTATAGGGTATTGTGCTGAGTGAAACAAGTCAGAGAAATACAAATACCATATGATTTCACTTACATGCAGAATCTAAAGAACAAAATAAATGAACAAACAAAACAGAGAAAGACTCATAGATACAGAAAACATTTTGACAACTGCCAGAAGGAAGACGTTTGGGGGATGGGTGAAAAAAAGTGAAGGATTAAGAAGCACAAATTGGTAGTTACAATAGTCACGGGGATGTAAAGTACAGCATAGGGAATATGGTCAATAATATTATAATAAATATGTATGCCAGCTAGGAACTAGATTTATTAGGGTGATCACTTTGTAAGTTATATGTCTAATCAGTGAGCTGTGAACCTGAAACTAATATTCCTTTTATTCCTTTGATTTACAGTGTAAATCTATTATTCCCAATTTTTTTTATTTACTCTGTTATTCCTTTGATTTACAGTGTAAAGGTTAATATAGCATGGTATCTGGCAGCCTGATGTAACACTTCAGATCTATCATTCATTTGCTGAAATGATTATTTCATATTTTCAAGCTTCAGTTTTCTTATCTGTAAATTGCTTACTTCTTAGAGTGTTTTGAAGATTAAATGAGAATGTACATAAATGTAAACCACTTAATACAATGACTAGCATTCAACAAATTAACCAAAATTAATGACACTATCATTAAACTTATGCTATTTTATTTTGAACACAGATGCAGGATAGACTCAGCTCCATTGGCTGTTTTGTCAAATCAAGGCCATCTTAGATTACAAATTCTAAGGCAGAAGTCATCATGACAGTTGAGCAAGCACAAATAACAGCACACTACAATATATACTTTATTTTTATTTTTAGATCTCAATAGTAAACATTAGAAGATCCAATATAATTACAACTCTTTTTAAAATATAATACTACAGATCTTATTTAATTACCAAATAAGAAATATAACCTATTATCTAAACATGGAATATTTACTTCTTTTTGTGGAAATTTTATTTATTTTTCAATTTTAATACTAAAACTGGCATTATTTTAGGTAACAAAAAATGGTAAAGATGGTATTGAGCTTTATTTCTTTGCTTGACTTCTTAGATTGAAATTTATACCTGTAACAAGTACTTTTTTTTAAAAATCCTCACCTGAGGATACGCTCTTTGATTTTTAAAGAGAGAGGAAGGGAGAGAGAAACACTGATCTGTTGTCTCCCACATGTGCCCTGACCAGGGATCAAATCCGCAACCTTTTTGGTGTATGGGACCATGCTCCAACCAAGACATCCAGCCAGTTCTTTTAACAAGTACTTTTAAGGTGGCCACTCTTCACAGGCATTGTTCTAGGTGCTGTGGATATGGAAGATATTCAAATACACCCAAATCCCTACATGTACCCATGCCTTACATTTTTAGGAGGCTGACAAGTCAAAAGAATTATACAGTATATTAGTGGTTGGTAAATACTACAGAAAAAATAATAAAGCAATTACAGGGAAGAGAGAGTACGGGGGAAGGATGTAATATTAAACAGCTTTCCCTACGAACGTGTGTTTTGAGGAGGTAAATCAAGCACTAAAGGAGATATATCAAGTCCAAAAGCCCTACCTTAGATAGCATTTCTGGTATGTTCAAGCACCAAAGAGGCCTATGCAGATGAAGTGGAGTGGAGGAAGAGAAAGTACAAGATGGGGTAACAGGTGTAACAGGAAGCCAGAGTTATAGACTTTGAAAGCTGCTATAAGATCTTTGGCTTTTTCTCCAATTTATACATCGGGAGTCCCTGGAATACCTTTATTTTTTAACCTTTTCTTTTATGAATTATAATACATTAGAGAAAAATACACAAAACAAAAATGTACATCTTAATAACATCACAAAGTAATAAACACTTGTAGAATCACCACTCAGGCCAAGAACTAACAGTACTCAAAAGTCCCCCAACAGTGTCTCACAAAAGTAACAAACATCCAAACTTATATGGCAATCAATTCCTTCTTTTCCTTTAAACCATTACCACTTAAAGATGCTTCCATACAAATTCTAATTTAGAACTGCCTATGATTTATTTTTCCTTTAAATTTACATAAAATAGAATCATCGCACATATCCTTTTGCGTCCAGCTGCTTTCACCCAATGTTTGTGAGATCCATCCATGCCGTTGCATACAGCCTTGCTTGTTCATGCTCACTGTAGCCCCAGACACTAGGCTGAGCTCACTGGGCCTCTGGCATCCCCTAGACTGGTGATTCTTTACCAACTAATTAGCTCTCCAAAACCTTTAAGCACATTTTTAAAATATTTTTTCTTCAGCTTTTCTAGTTGTACTCAGCAGGTTTTGTCCCAATTATACACTCCTACTGACGGGTTCTAAGCAGAGGAATGGCATAATCTGACATTTTAATTTATCTGTTAAATATATTAAACGATGCCAAACAGAATTTTTACAAAGTACTTAAATAATGTCTAAAGATACTACTAGTGTGTTTCCTAACTACCAATAATAACATATGTATTATTTCCTTGTAATTTATATTTTCTATTTATAACATTTAATAATGCCCACCTACTTTCCATTATTTTTAAACCCTTAATTGACTGGAGAAATTCTTTAACCAAATACTAATAAAAACTGATAGTCAGAAAAGAGTCAATCACTTTTTCACCTCTAATGTTTTTTTCAGTAAAAACATTTAAATCTCAAACATAATTTCAAATATATCTGTACCTTATAAAAAAATTAGGTTCTTCAAAAGCTTGCTTTTATTCTTACTTACATATTGACATATTATTACAAATGTAATATTCAGTACCTTACTAAAGTTGGTATTACCACATAGAAAAAAAATACCCTTAAAAAAGAAACTTAAACCCCTTCTAGTTAAAAACAGCAGACTGAACATGAACATTTAGCTTTTCTGACTCTTAAAACCCCAGTGTTTACAACAGAAAAGATTTTTTTCAAAAAGCATAAACTGGCAAAGACAAAGAATGAGAGATGAGGTAGTATCAGAAAATTCTAGAAGCTGGGAAGTACAAGGATGAGCAGTAGAATCAGCTATACTTATACTATAGGGCACACAAAAGGCCTGGGAATTCAGATATGTCTGAAAGGCTGAACTGTAAGGAGAATTGGTTCAAAACCTGTTTAAGCAGGAGCTGGGTCTTCTGGGAGTACTTCCCCAATTTGAGCTTTAAAAGAACATCCTACCTCCATCTAACAGAAAACTAGAGCTTTTTCTTCAGAGAAAAAAACCAAGAAACAAGAAACAAACAAACAAAAAATAACCCTCCAGTGGGTAAAATAACCCTCTGGACCACAATGAAAACTGAAATAAGTAAAAGTTTACATTCTGAATGTGGGCCCTCTAGTCCAACTCTTCCCTAACTCAAATACTATAATATTGGGTCAGCCACGTGTGTCTTTTCTGGAAAAGACTGCAGGACTCTCCTCAAATAAACTTTGGAGAAATGGAAGGAAAGGAAATAATCCAATTAGCTCACCATATAGTGAAGGTCATAGTAAGCAAAACCCCACAGAGTTTATCAATGAGTCCAGAATTTTATTTTGGGTCTCTATCACAGCAACCAAGTCCATTAAATCAACTAATCATATATGAATTAACTATTAAGAGCAAAATGATCACACACAAATAAAGGAGTAAAGGAAATCCTCCAGGTGATGATGAAAACTCCCCAAAATATAACTGTTAAAGGCATATATAATGAGCAAGCAGTCCAGGCTGGAGCAGGCCAGAACTTCAAGAAGACGAAATGGCTAGAACACCTATGAGTTTGAAAGAATTGAGAGGAAATTTACACAACCAGCAGACAGCTCGGGGTTGAGTTAGTAAATACATAGAAACTAAGTAAATGTAAAGAACAAACAACTATTAATTCCAAGTGGGAGGGAAAATCTGCAGGAAAAGAAAAGTAATCATAACATCTTACATGGAACAGGTACTAATATAAGTGTACAAAGCAATAACAATATAAACAATGAACAGTACTCTAATCAAAACCACAATAGCTGTATTGGGAAGTATGTGGTAGAAATAGGGAAGAAGGAAGTACATGGTCATTTGCCACAGTGAGAGGTATATGAACACAGCCTGAAAACTAAAAATTAAAGGGAATACACAGAATAGTGAAGATAAATAGTAAAATAAACAATAAAGGAATAAAATGTAGTTGCCTACAAGAACAGAAACTGGATGTGAAGAGAGCAGGAAGGAGGGCTGGAACTATTTTTCTTCAGTATGTCTCAGAACTACTAGCCTACTTATACTATTTATATGTATAGTTTTGATATTAAAAATTAGTTAATACCTACAAACATGAAATTAAAAATGGGGGAGAGATTTAGTAACACAGACTAAATCAATGTACAATAAAGAAAATAAATATTCAAAGTAAGTAAGTCATACCTCTGCAGTAAATCTACTGGACACTGGTGTAATAAATCCAACTTTGCCATCGTTAAACACCACAGCAAACCCATCAAGTGTGGCACAGTATTCCATGTCTCTGATGTGCACATTTGCAAAGCCCAGGAATGAACCTGCTGATGAAAAAGTAAGTACATGAAATATGAATATAAATATAGCAAATAATTCCCTCTCATTTTTGCTTACAAACCCTGTAAGGATAGTTAAAAGGGAAAAATAATGACCTGCCCTGGCCAGGTAGTTCAGTTGGTTAGAACACTGTCCCAATAAGCCAAGGCTGCAGGTTTGATCCTAGGTCAAGGTACATACAAGCATCAACCAATGAATGCTTGGTTGCAATGCAATGAATAGATGGAACACATTACTAATGTTTCTGTCTCTCTCTCTGTAAACTCAATGAATAAAAATTTAAAAAAAAAGAAAAAGAAAAAACAATGACCTAGGAACACTTAAATAGCTCTGGCTGGTGTGGCTCAGTGCTGGCCTGCGAACCAAAGGGTCCCCAGTGGGGGGGCATACGAGAGGCAACCTCACACTGATGTTTCTCTCCTCTTTCTCTGTCCTTTCCCCTCTCTAGGAATAAAGAAATAAAATCTTAAAAAAAAACCCCACTAAACAATGAAACTATTCCTTCCTGAGACACACACACATGTGCACATACCTTCCTTGCATAATTAATTCCAAAGGAGAAAAATCAATGTTCATACACAGAAAATATCTAACTATATTAAATATTAAGCATCTAGTTCTACCCATGCAGAAAGTATAACTACCTCTAGATGACTGCAGATCTACTGAAAAGGGTACTGTGCAAAGATTAATAGCTTTCCTTCCATTTGTCATTCCTTCCCAGTGAATAAGATGAAGAAGTCCATCAGAAGTAGCAACCAGGAGATCTTCCAGCACAGACTGCAAACTGTAGAGAAGTAAGCAATTTATTATTAGTTACCTTTTAAGAGAACATATTGGGAAAGCAATGAGTATGAATATAATTGTTCTAGACTAAGTATGTTCATTCAGAGAAGATAATGATACCACTTATAAAACTGTCATTTATTTATAATTTAGCTATATAGTAGCTTTACCTGTATATAAGTCAATCTAGAATCAGAAATTCTGGAAGAAATGGAAAACTATGGGGAGCCATAGTCACAAACTTGATTAATTAAGTTAAAAAATAGAAATGCTGAAACAAATTAGAAGATGGAAGGATGAGTGATAGCTGACAAAAAAAGAGGCAGAGAAACCATAAAAGGAACAACTAGTGAAAGGATGACAATCTGGAGCCGTAGAGTCACATCATCTAGCCCCATCCAACGGAACTTTCACCAGTGCTAAAAATACATAGTAGCCAGAAGCCATACATGGTAATTAACTGTACCCTTGAAATATGACAGAAGGACTGAATTTTAAATTTTCTTTACTTTTAACTAATTTAAATTTAAGTAACTTTACTTGATTAGTGGCTACTGTACTGAAGAGTAAAGTCCTAGACCACTGTACTTCTAGGGTATCATGAGTCTCACATTGTTCATTCACTGAACATTTATTAAGCCCATGCTCTGTGGCAGGTGTTCTACTCTCTGTTGGACATTCCAAGGTGAATAAAATAAGTTTCTCCCTTCAGAAAACCTCTCAGTTGATTTAAGTATTGAAAAGTATTTACACAGTATGATCTCAGCACTTACAGATATTTGAAAAGGTATTTAACATTTGCTTAACTAACGGCAAATAAATGCCTACTTGATTTACTCTTTTATGCCCAGTCCCGAGGGTAGCGCTAGTTATATTTGACAGTAAATGACTGGGGGAGGAAGGAAAAAGGGGAGAATGAGAAATCCATAAATAAGACTGCAAAAGTACTGGCAGAGAGAAAGAAAAAGAGGACAGGGGAAAAAACAGTGAAAACTGGCATCATAAAAGCCAAGGGGATAGATGGACTTAAGAAACAGTACTCAAGAATTTTGATCAAGAGGGAGGCGTAGGTAAACACGCCTCGCCGCCTCACACAACTATAGCAAAAATTACAACTAGGCTACAAAAAAATCACCCAGAACTGTCAAAAATCAAGCTGTATGGAAGTCCAACAACCAAGGATTTAAAGAAGCCACATTCATTCAGAGGCGTAAGAGGGGCAGAGGCATGCGGAGAAGTGGAGAGGCCCAGAGATGTGGAATGGGCGGTCCCACATCCATGTGTGGTGGATAAAAATTGGGTGGGATACCTCGGGAGTGAGGGATTTCAGAACCAGAGCATACAACCCACTCCAGGGTTCCAGCACCGGAAAGATAAGTCCCCATAACTTCTGGCTGCAAAAACCAGTGGGGGTTGGAACAGGGCAAGAAACGTTGGGACTCTCAGGAGACTCCTCTTAAAAGGCCTGCAACAGACTTAGGATGTACGCAGACTTGCTCCCTCTGGAATTCAGCACCAGGGCAACAGCTAGAAGAGCACCAGTGGCATACAGGGAGAAATTGAAGTGATTGGCAAGAGGGCGAATACCAAGAGAGCGTCCTCCTGGACAAAACTCCAGAGGCCAGGCAGAGGTATTGTTCCCTCTCTGAGACCTCCCCCTCACAGAGCCACACAGTGGTGACACGGGTTGCACCACCCTGGCAATTACGTAAGGCTCTGCCCCATACAGCTTACAGGTGCTCTTTTCTACAATAAGCCATGCTACTAAGACAGGGAGTCAAAGCAGCTCTACCTAATACACAGAAACAAACACAGGGAAGATGCCCAAATGAAGAGACAAAGAAATATGGCCCAAATGAAAGAACAGATCAAAACTCCAGAAAAAGAACTAAATGATACGGAGATACGCAACCTATCAAAGGCAGAGTTAAAAACACTGCTTATTAGGATGCTCAAGGAACTCATTGGGTTCAACAGCATAAAAAAGACCCAGGCAGAAATGAAGGCTGCAGTAAGTGTGAAATAAAGAAAAATCTTCAGGGAACCAACAGTGGAGAGGGTGAAGCTGAGAATCAAATCAATGATTTGGAACATAAGGAAGAAAAAATTCAATCAGAAAAGCAAGAAAAAAAAATTAAAAAAAAAAAAACAAACAAACTCAAAAAGCAAGGATAGGCTAAGGAGCCTCTAGGACATCTTCAAATGTACCAACATCTGAATCATAAGGGTGCCAGAAGGAGGAAAGGAAGAACAAGAAATTGAAAACTTATTTGAACAAATAATGAAAGAAACCTTCCCTAATTTGGTGAAAAAAATAGACATACAAGTCCAGGAAGCACAGAATCCCAAACAAATTGGACCCAAAGAGGACCACCCCAAGACACATCATAATTAAAATGCCAAAGGTTAAAGATAAAGAGAGAATCCTAAAAGTAGCAAGAGAAAAGCAGACAGCTACCTACAAAGGAGTGCCCATAAGACTGTAAGCTGATTTCTCAAAAGAAACTCTGCAGGCTAGAAGAGACTGGCAAAAAGTATTCAAAGTGATGAAAAACATGGACCTATAACCTAGAGTACTCTATCCAGCAAAGCTATCATTTAATATTAAAAGGCAGATAAAGTGCTTCCCAGACAAGTAAAACTAAAGGAGTTCTTCGTCACTATGCCCTTGTTATATGAAATGTTAAAGGGAATTATATAGGAAAAAGAAGAAGATCAAAACTATGAACACTAAAGTAGCAATAAACCACAACTATCAACAACTGAATCTACAAAACAAATTAAGCAAATGAGCAGAACAGAAACAGAAACACAGATATGGAGATCATCTGCAGGGTTACCAGTTGGGAGGGGGAAGAGGGAAAATGGGGAAAAAGGTGCAGGGGTTAGGTAGTACAAATTGGCAGGTACAAAATAGATGGTGGAATGTTAAGAACAGTATAGGAAATGGAGAAGCCAAAGAACTTACATGCATGACCCATGGACATGAACTAAGGGGAGGGAGACTTTTGAAAGGAATGTGGGTACCAAGTAGAGGGGGGAAAAGGGGAAAAACTGGGACAACTGTGATAGCATAATCAATACAACATATTAAAAAAATAGTAACCAAGAGTATCAAAATGTTATAAAGAATTCAAATATAGAAAAAATGATAAAATGTTACATCTATAATATATATTCTAATATACACTATTAAATTTCTTTTCATACTGAAAAAGAGTGTCATTAATAATTAAATCCATAATAGTAAAATGTTTTTTAATGTCTTAATTCTTTAATTAAACCTTGACTTCTTTGGAAAGTTGAGTTTAATGACTCATTCCCCAAAGATCTGAGACAATAATTTACTTCCAAACTATAAAAATACTGAAAAATAGAATAACATGTCCTCTGACCCAGATCTGTATCTTGAACATCAAAGCATTTGTAATCAATTAAGATTCCCAGTTTTAAAGTTCACCTTTTAAAGTATTATATATTCTTTCATCTCAAATTTGTATTTTTGTGATATAATTTATATATGGCATGTGGTGGGCGGAATACAAAAACTTAATGTTTTAGATCTGCTACTATATGTCAAGAGAGAAAAGTGAATAGAGCAGTCATTATTTTACAGGTGATTTTCATTAAGCAGGTGTCAGCCTAGGTTTTTTTCAAACAATATTTTCTCTCTCTCTCCAGATCCTATCTTCCTAGAATTATGGCATATGACAAGGTTACCCTGCAGTATTTTAACTCCCTACTAGGAGAAACTCTTCTAACAAAGTTAACAGAATTAGAATCTCTACAACATTATCACCCACAATGCTGTGACAAAATATGAACGCACATGTGAGTAAACAAGAAAATGTGACCCAGAGTCAAGAGAAAAATTGAGCAACATAAACAGATACCTAGACAATCCTGAATTAAAATACCTGTGATAGTAATTATAAAAAAATCCATAGGAAAAGATAGATACAACATCCTCACGTAACTGAAACTAAACAAACTCATTAAAACAAAGGTTGTGCCTTGGCAGGTAGCTAGCTCAGTTGATTAGAACATCATCCCGATACACCAAGGTTGTGGGTTCGATCCCTAGTCAGGGCTGCATACAAGAAACAACCACTGAATGCATAAGTGGAACAACAAATTGATATTTCTCTCTCAAATCAATAAAAAGAAAAAACAAAAAACAAAGGCCGATGTCAGTTGTTAACATACCAAATATTTCCATAAAAGTTAGTAAATAGGCCTTGTTCCCAGCCACTGAAGTGCCTGCCCACCACTGATTCCCTCCCTCACAAAGATCTAACCACTACAGGATTAGTTCTTGGCATCAGGGGATATCAGGACCCTGTACCAATAATAAATATCCCACATGCTTTAATACTGTACTGGCTTTTAAATATTTTGAGAATTACCCCAAGGTATAAGTACATGGAAAAATCACATAAAAATACTCTGAACATCTCAGGAGCCTCTCCAGTCATTGACCTCATGGGCTTTACAACGGCTATCTGGTATTCCAGAGGGTTGTTTTTTTTAAAAAATATATGCATATATATAATTCATAATTATCAATTCTCAAATACGCAAATATATTTAATACTTAACTAATATTACATACTATATACTAAATTGGACTTTCCTAAGTGCCTCAGATGGAGCAAGATATGGAATAAAATATGGTATTTATTAGTATTTATTATGTTGTTAGTACTTTACCTTTCTAACAGCAAAGTTCAGATGCTTAACATTAATCCTAGTCTCTTTTTCAATCAAAAATTATGAGACTCTTGCCAGCTTATGCCTATAAGCAACAGTATAAGCATTTTCCCTAACTACATGACTTCATAGTGACAGGGAAAATAGTAGCTTATAAAGCCCAAGTTTCACATGTTCTCACTCAGTTCAAAACTATATAGAAAATCTCTAATATCCAGTTAAGTATGTGTTACAGGTACTTTATCAGTAAAATGCAATTATTTTACTGAAGTTTTGAGAGAAACCTTAGAGACTTCCAATCACCCAAATTTGTAGGTTAAAAAGTAGCACTTGACAAGTTAAACTTGTACAAGATGGCAGGGATTCCTTGTTTAAAGGCTCTTTTTATCCCATTTCCATGAACCACATAGTTCTTACCACCAGGTGGAGGTAGAACACCATGCTCGCACAGTTCCACCTAGTTTGGTAGGCACAGACATTCAACATTCCTTATGCAACAAGTTACATTATTGAAAAGAATCTATAAACTTAAATAAAATCTGAAGTAAAGAATGTCTTTTGACCAAGGTGATAAATACTTTATTTAATATTTTGTAAACCTGATCTCATTTAAACAAGCAAAAACAAAAAGCATTCTTTTTTTTTGAGGAGAATTCTCATATATTAAAAGGTAGATTAAGCCAGGCAAGACAACAGCCATCCACTTGCATACAATTTCATTTAATATGTTCCAGTATCTGTACTACAGTCCAACGAAATAGTTAAAAGAAGCCTTTTATTACAACTGTGAATCGGAAGAAATAAAAACATAGGTATTACATTCTTATAGTTCAATATATTCATATACGATGTCCACGTAGTTCAATATTTAGTTAAGTATTCATAGTAAAAAGCCTTTTTCCCAAAACTGTCCCCCAGCCACTCAATTCTCATGCCCAGCTTCTTATGTATTCTTCCAGAACAAGACATAGTCTAACTCTACCAGCTCCTAAAAGCAAGTATTAGCATTATTGTATAGAGGACACCTGCTTTTTTTGCCCAACAACATATTTGGGAAGTTTTCTCCAGCAAAGAATACCCTAATTGTTTTTATAGATGCATACTATTCCCACTGTATAGATAAGAAAATTTATTTAACCAGCTCCCTACTGAGATATATTTAGGTGGTTTTCAACCTTTTACTACTGTAAGCAATATATAATAAAAAAACCCTGTAAGTATGTCATTTCCAACATGTATTATTATATTTGCAAGATTAAATCCCGGAAATAGAAACGCCGGGCAAAGGCCACAAACATTTGTAACTTGGGTAGATACTGCTTAACTGACTTCCATAGATATGGTATCATTTTATATTACCACCACCAATGTATAAAGTTCTCATTTCCCTACTCCCTGCCCAAGATAGTATGTTACCTAACTGTTCGTAACTATCAGACACTTATTTAATGTCCTGTTTGCAATCTGTAAAGTGATATATTAACTGGAATATTAAAATAACAAATGGCTTATGGCTTACTATTCTTTGTCCATTTGTTCTATTGTGTCTTCTTGTTATAGAGAATGTGTATTATGGAAATTGGCTTTTTGTGATACTATAAGTATATGTGCGTTTTTTTTTAGTTTGTGTTTTCTTTCGGTCTTACTAATGTTGCGTGTGTTGTTTTTTTTGTTTTCCACCCAGGCAGATTTTTTTAAATTATATAATTGGATTTATCAATGTTTTCTTTCATAAGTTTACCTGCAGATATTTTGACAGGGAGGTCTTAATGACGCCTAATAAAATACATTTTGAGTTAGAATACTACTTTTACCATTTCTCTCATCATTTTCTTATAGCAAGTCTGAACAACAGAGGTAAGAACTGCTAGCTGTTTTGATGCATAGAATGTTGGAATATTACCATTAAAATTTCATTATTGTACATGACTACGCCCAATAACAGCTAAAGGTTCTTGGGGGCCCAACTTTAATCCTCAATTTAGTTAAAAAGAACTGTTTAAAAAAAAAACCAAAAATACTGTAATAAGAACTTTGTTAAAAAATACAATTTTGACAAGACCCACACAGCAGAGAACTAAAATGTCAAATGGGAAGCAATTAAGGAAATAAAGCTAAATTAAAGGTAAAGTCATTTGTTTTTGTTTTTTTTCCTACCAATGGATGTAAAATAATTTTTGGTATTTTGGTACTCTGGCCTTCTTATCACAAAACCTTTATTCACACTTGGATCAGAAAACTCATCTTTCTTCCAAATGTACGTATACTTCCCCAAACTTATGAAGGCTATAGAAAAAAAGGCACTTTCCCTTTTTCTCAACTTGTGTGATTTCCATTAGTATCTTTTTTAAGTAACATGTACTACGTCATATCATTCAAACAATTCTAGATCTTACCAAAAATATAAATTTCTAAAATAACATATGGATGGTATACCTAATTTATGGGCTTTATTACAATAATTTAAATATAATAATGTACCATCTGTAAATTTTCACATTTTTCATAAGGGTTAATCAAGCATTTCTAGGGCTAAAAATGTTATCCTCAATGAAAAGAAATGAAATCAACTTTCTTACTGGTCATGTTTAATCAACTACATTGCCTACTGTTCTTACAAAATACTGTATTTAACCAAAGTACTGTACCTCATAATGGGTGCTTGCAAATCCAGTATTTTTCTCATCTCTAAATTTAATGCTGGAGCACACTGTTCTTCCTTAAAATGGGGTGTCCCCTTCATTTGTGGACTTCCTCTAAAAAAAATGGCAAATATACAGGATTAAAGAGAAAGAAATTGAATTATCATTTACTCTGTGACTAATATATACCCAATTAAATAAAGTAAACTTAATCAAATTTATAAATCAGGTGTTCATCCTTTAGGTTCTCAAATGAAAAGCAGACCGAAATTTCATTATAGCATACATTAGCTCTTTATCAAGTAGAGATGAATGCATTTGACAAATGTAACTTGTGTTGAAGTAGGAGTGAAGGGAGGAGAGCAAAGAATTTAAGGAAAAAACATAAATTAAAAGTGAACTCTCGAGAGAACCAACATGATAGCTCTTTCTGAGTTGGGGAACTATAGAAGATACATACCACTCTATATAGTACATGTCCAAAGTGATCTAAATTCTCACCTTATCTTACCTTACTTACTCCATACCTCATCCTTCATTTCTGTCATTTGGGTATGTATCAGAATTGGTCAGATTCAGGGATGCAATTTGATGTTTCCCATAAAACATGACAACAAAAAGCAAAATGGCTAAATCTGAAAACTCCATGACATTAAATGGCTGCAACTAGAGTGGCTGGGTCAATGTCAACATATCTAAGCTGTCCCATGCAACCACTCCAAAGGACTATAAAGCTGTCCTGGAATCTTTATCTCCACATGGCACAGGACCATCTTTCTCAATGCCCATGCTGGAGTTTAATAGCTATCTCTCTCTTTTCTTACGATGAGCTATCACTTACTCTTGGCAACAATTAGCCTGCCTAAGTCATCTGTCCCTCTCCAGGCACCTATAATCCTGGAAATCAATTTGTCACTACTATTAAAATTATATGCAATGATTCTAAAAGGAGCAACAGATTTCAAAGTACTTTGCTTTGTGAAAATTATTTTGATGCTCAGAAAGCTTTTTACTTACTTTTTAGTTTTAGATTATTTTTCATATAGAAGTTTGGTGGCAATCTAGTGACTGATGTATGTAGTTTAGCTCTGGGAAATTTATGTTTTATTTCCTTTGTTAGTATATTCTAGTGATGTTCTCTAATTCTATTTTCTTTCTGGAACTCCTACTAGGTTAGATACTGAAACTTACATTAACTTCTACTTTTCCCTTTTCTCTTGTACTTTGTCTTTTGTTCTATATCCTGGAGAGTTCCTGAACTGTTTTTTCCAATTCTTTTATTTCTGCTTATCATACTTTTAATTCCAAGAACTTTCTCACCTCCCTCTCCTTTTTTCTTATAGCATCCGTGCTTTTTTTGATGTCATTTTAACTAGACAATATCTGTCTGAGGTTGTTAATTACCATTTCCTCAAAGTGTTTTTGTTTCCTACCTTGTCAATTTTCTGAGTTTCCTTTTTTTCCTCCTATGTCTTTCTTTTACATTGGAAACGTTCCTAAAATGGCTAACAATTCTTGGCCGTTAATGTTTAGTTCACGTTTAACAAGTTAAAGAGAACAAGCTAATTGAAAACTGTGTGTTCAAGCTGGGCTTGTCCACTGGGGGGACTTCAGGGTAATGACCAACTGAAATTTTTGCTGAAGTACTCAAATATCAGCAGGGCCTTTCTGGTCATTTTCTGAAGTAGTTGAACCTCCCTGGAAAGGATCCCTCAACCCTGCCAGGGAGATCTAAGCATAGAATCCAAAAGTCTGAAGCTAAGTATAGGAAACAGGCTTGACATCCTACTGTTCAGCAGTACAACTTTCACTTGATCCCCACCTGTAGTTTACCATCTCATCCTTGCCCCACCCTATGTCTGGAATTCCACTGCTTTAATAAGACAATACATTTTCTGTATCCTGTAATGCAGGACCATGAAATCTTTATTCCTTATTCAGATTTTTAAAATAATCTCTTGGTTTATGGCCTCTGACTTGCTCCTATATTCTGTAGTACTAGTGCATCTATTCCTGAGTCTTCCTAGGGTTTTATAGACCAAACAAGTTGCTTTTCATCAGTACAATGTAGGAAACCTTAGGCTGTAGGGTTTGATATTTTTCCTAGGTCATTCATTCCTTCTCATCCAATTTTTAGCTCAAGGATGAGAGATACCTCTAGCTTTCATTAAAAATGGAAAATAGTATATTTTCAACTTTTTCTTCTGCTGGTTATTTTCAAGATAAACAATGAAAACCCTCTGTTTTTTCATAAAATCACTCTCATTTACTAAAGCAAAGGTATTATAAGAATTTCAAAGCAAATTTAGGTAAATCCTGACTTTTCAATGACATGTATTATAAAATTAGAGATAAATTTCACAGGTAAGCTTCCAACCCTTTTTCCAAACATACTAAAATGCAGAGAACTGTTAAAAATTACATTAATTTAAAAATCTCACTTCCTAATTAAAAAATATTAATTATAGTTCAACAATTTGAAAGTGTAGCATCAGATTTTTGGAAGGAAATCATGAAGGTTGAGGTTGCAAGTATAAATGAAACCCAGAGTATAAAGAGCCAAACAAAACTCTTAAACTGGCTTAATTACATTTCTTCTAAGTTCTTATGATATTGGACTCAATATTACTACCTCAAATAAACATACAAGTTTAGAGATGTGGCTAAGAGAATGGCATTTGAAATTAGAAATATCTGGGTTCCAATCCAGGTTCTATGTTTATTGGCAATGACTTTGGAAAACCTGCTGAGTTACTTGCTATGCTTTATTAATCTATAAAATGAGAAAAATGAGTTAGCAGGCTCTTAATAAGCTGCAGTTGCCATTGTTTTCTAGGTTGCCTTTTGAATGATTATATATAATCTCCACTGGATGTTTAAGACAACTTGTTCAGAGAAGAAAGTAGTTCAAGAAGATATCGGTTTCAAGGTACTAGAGATAGGTGGAAGGTAGATTCTAAATGCCAGGCCAGAGTTCTTGGACTTCATTTTGTTGGGACTGGACAGCAACAAAAGTTCATAAGGAATTAATACCCTGAATTACTCCTAAAACTCAATAACAAAAAAACCTCCTAAACTCAATAACAAAAAAACAACTCCTAAACTCAGTAACAAAAAACCAAAGCAACCCAATTCAAAAATGGCAAAGGACTCAAATAGACATTTCTGCAAAGCTGTACAAATGACCAGGTAAGCACATGAAAAGACACCCAACATCACTAATCACTAGGAAAGTACAAATCAAAACCAAATGAGAGATATCACATCACACTCACTAAGAGGTGGACTATATAAACAAATAAACAAACAAATAAACAAACAAATACCCAGAAAGTGACAGTTGTTGACAAGAATCTGGAGAATGTAGAGGTCTTGTCTACTGTTGCTGGGAATGTGAAATGGTACAGCTGCTAAGAAAAACAGGGTGCTATTTCCTCAAAAACTTAAAAATAGAAATTACTATATGATACAGCAACTCCACCTTGGGTATAAACCCAAAGGAAATGAAATCGGGGTCTCAAAGAGACATCTGAATACCTATGTTCATAGCAGCATTGTTCACAATAGATAAACTGTGGAAGCAACCCAAGTGCCCATCAACAGATGAATGGATATGCAAAATGTGGTATATACATACAATGGAATATTCAGCCTTTGAAAGGAAGGAAATTCTGATATATGCTACAAAATGGGTGAACCTTGAGGACATTATGCTAAGTGACACAAGCCAGTCATAAAAAAACAAACACTGTATTACTCTACTTACATGAAGTATAACTGTACACCTTAAAAACTGTTGCAATGAGCCCTGGCTGGTGTGGCTCAGTGGACTGAGTGCTGGCTTGTAAACGAAAGGGCCGTTGCTTTGATTCCCAGTTACGGCACATGCCTGGATTGCAGGCCAGGTCCTCAGTAAGGGGTATGCGAGAGGCAGCCATAACATTGATGTTTTTTTCCCTCCCTTTCTACCTCTCTTCTGCTCTCTCTAAATAAATGAAATCTTAAAAAACAATTGTTGCAGTGATGAATGTTGTGTTATCTTACCACAATAAAAAATAAAAATAAAAAGTTTGCTGATGGGATCTTTCTGAAATATTATTCCAGAAAATACTGATGTGTAATGTTAGTGTTTTTGTATCTTTTTAGTCCAGGTGTTTGCATGACTTAGAATAAGACTAACCTAGATTTAAAAAAAAAATATTCATTTTTAGAGAGCAGAGAAGGGAGGGAGAAAGAGAGGGAGAGTAACATCATTGTGAGAGAGAAACACTGATTGGTTGCCTCTTGTACATGCCCCAGCCGGGGACCAGGCCAGCAGCCCAGGCATGTGCCTTGACAGGGAATCAAACCAGCAACCTTTTGCTCTGTGGGACAAAGCTCAACCAACTGAGCCACGTTAGTCAGAGCCTAAGCCAGACTTTTAAAAAAAGTTTCTGAGGCAAGAATCACATAGTATCTGTTTCGAAAAGTGAATCTGGTATCAAATCAAAGGATGGATTTCAGTATGTAGGAGAAAGACACTAAAGGGAGAGAATAAGTTAGTAAATAAGCTTTTCTATAGCAAGGGGAGGACATGAAGGTCCTTAAGAAAACAGAGATAGGCAAATTCTAGAGACACTAAAGAGTTGCTATCAATACAACTTGATTACTCAACAAATATGAAAACTGAAAAACTAAATACTCCAAGATTTTCAACCCCACACAATTGTATAAAAGATCATGGTAACTATAATAAATTTTAGAAAAGCAACAGCATGTTTGGGTTGGTAGAGAAGAAATGAGTTAGGTTTAGCCACGATGAATGTGACACTGCCTACAGAGACATCTAAATGAGTATTTCCTGCAAGGTGGGTCTGAAGCTCAAGAAAGTTGTACTATATTAAGGAAACAGTATATGTGGACCTCATATACTGAATAATTAAAATGTAGAGAAGAAGAAAACACAACAAAACCCTAGGGAACACTAACGCATAATTTAGGTATTATATAGTAAGTTAAGGTTTTGATTTAAACCCAATGAATGACATCTTCATGAAGCAGATGGCATTAACTCCATATTTTCAGTAAGTAAAATAAAATTCAAAAGACAGCAACATGATTAATCCTGAAAGCTAAGGAAAGCCACTGAAAAATTTTAGGTAGGGAAATGGCATATACTGATAAATTTTATATTAGAAAATTTATTCAGGGGAAAACTTTAAAGATGGTTTAAGAAGTTATAAAAATCCAAGAGAAAAATGACAAAACCCAAACTAAAGTAGTATTGCTAGAAAAAAGAAACGACATGAGGAATACATAAGACAGAATACACAAATATACAAAAGGTAGAACAGAGTAGACTCGTTACAGACTTGCTATACTTGCTATTAGAATTACTAAGCAGGTAGAGCAAATACTCTCAAGTAAATAGTGGTATCATTTCCAGAAAAAGGAAATTGGCCATACATAAGCTTTTCCAGAATTAAGTTACTCAAAAATAAGAAAATTTTCATTTTTACTTAACAAAATAACTTCTCCCTTCTGACTTCAACTGTAAATTGATAGGACCTAAAACTTACTAAATTTATATTTTCTTAACTTTCTTACTTCCTAAATCTTACCAATCCAGAATCTTCTTCCCCTGGGTCTATGTTTTATTTCCTTACCTGTTAGGAATTTTTTTAAATGCCATCTTCTCAGAAAATACCCAGACCACCCGCTCTATTTTAAGTTGTGTTTCCACTCTCTATTCCCTTTCCCTGCTTAATTTTTCTCAATAGAATCTATCTCCTATTTTGCAGTGTATATATTTTACTTATTTATCATTGTCTACTAGAACAATACAGCTCTCTGTGTAGAATTTTTTGCCCCTCTCCACCTTTCCACTGCTGCACCCCCAGTATCTACAACAGTACTGGAGCCTGAAAAAATTCAATACTTAAATACACAGATGGATGAAAGTCATTTTTCAGGAGAGTTTTCTGAAAGAGGTAGTACCGTTATCACCAGGCCTTTATATATGTTTTTTAAAAAAGCTTTTTGTTTATATTATCACACATGCAGACAGCCTTCGGTCTGATGAGAACAATGTGTAGGGAGGGCTCTCTGAATTGGACAAATCTTTTAACACTTCCATCATTCTTTGGATTTAGGTGCCAGTCTCAGAATGGTGGACAATAGGGGAGTAGTGTCATTGCCCAGAATTTATACAATAACATCACTACAATCTTATTAGTAAGCGCTCATACAATTTTGATATAAGCTATGGCAATTATGATATGATTATGATATAAGCTAATGGATACATAAAATATGCAAAGTTCAATAGGTAAAGGTTACGCACGCACACTTGCAGAACAATGCATATTGAAATTAAAAGTACATGTGTGATATTTTGAGAAGATCACAGAAATAAAGAAAATAGTTTATTCTCCAGAAAAGTAACACTCAAAACTTACTGGCGAAAAAAAGTGGAGGAAAACCTGCACATCTCTAACTAATTCTGACTTCTTTTCTCCTCTAAACTTGATATAAATTAGCACATGTGTCTGGATTTTTGAAAGAACAGGTTGTGTTGACGTTAGAAACCACAAATCTTGATTAATTATTCTTTTCTTGCTTTCTACTTAGCACTAATTCATTAACAGTCTGTTAAAACTTCACAAACTAATGAAATATATTGGGAGTGGGGGACAGGGAGTTTTGACAGTTATTTTGGAGTCACTTTTTTCTAGTGGAAATAATATCTGTATTTTTAATATTTGGTAATTAAATGTACTAAATTTTAGCACTACTTTTTTTTGAAAGAACTTTGGCATCAATAGGCTGGTCTCTGACACACACACAAAGAGGTTAACAGGAGTGGAAAAATAGAATGACGAAGAAAATCTCTGCTTTCAACAAACTATACATTATGACATTTATTAAAATTATTTTCATTACAGTGAAATAAATCTGATTGCAGCTTCAAGATCTACTAAACTCATATTTAAAGATAAACTCTTGAACACATTCTAAAGCTAAAAACAAATTATTTCTGATATATCCCTGGCAGTTTTCTTCATTATTTTCACTGCAAGTTCCAAGACACAGAAGAAAAGTCAGATGACCTGCAGTGATAAGTTTAACCATTGGCCTGTGTAACCCATATGAAGGGATGGATAGTTTAACACACAATGGATTTATAAAGACAAAAAAGACAAAAGTGAAACATTCATTAATCAAAGAATAAATGATCTCTGAGGCATAAAAAGTCATTTAGTAAGACTGCCATTATTGCTGAAAGCTGACTCCCAGCATCAACAAGAAGGATCCTGGAAACTACACTATGTGGAAACTATGGAAGATCATGGCATCTGACCTGTCTCAGGTGGAGCAAAATGGAAAACAATATACAGTCTGAGGTTAAGATGCTGTCACATAATACAGGGGAGCTGAGATACTCTGGAAAAACTCATGTGATGAACTCAAAGATTTAGTGTATAGAAACAAAAGACAACAGAGTTACTGCAATTGAGAAGATGACTACTAACTACTGGCCTCAATTATGATCCTTCAATTCTTCAGGACTATTATAAACTGCCCCAGATCATTTCTCCTCTTTTTGATTCCCTATTTCTGAAATAAATATCAAAGTGCAGATGGCTAGACAGGCATAAATACATGAGGCAATACAGTGTTAGTGATAAAGAGCACAGACTTCGAAGCTATAACACTTAGTCTGAATCCTGCACCACTCAACTAGCATGATTATGAATGAGTTACTTGGCCTCTCTCTGCTGCAGTTTATATAGTAATTGTACCTAACTACCTTATAGGGTTGCTACAAGGATTAGTTTCAAAAAGTGCTTAGAATAGCATTTTGAACGGCATAAGTGTTTATAACAACACAAATGACAACAATGATACACTGTCAAAACTATTTTTAAAACTCTCTTTAAACCTGTACGTGAACCACTATTAACTCATATAATCCTCCAAACAATTAAAGAAAGTATTTTTATTCTAATTTTAAAATAGGTTCTAGAGAAGAACTAGAAACTTGCTGGACTAAGCAACCCAACAAGAAAGTAGTTCAGCACACAAATTATACAACAAACTGACTCTAAATCCACTAATTTGCTCTGCTCTGCAAAGTGTTTTTTTGTAAGAGATTAAAAAAAAAATTTATGCAGCAGATACTAGAAGTTAAATTCTGGGGAAAACATACACTATTACCCAAATATAAAAGAATGAAAAATCACTTAATACATAACATACATTATTTATGTAGTGTATAAAAATCACTTTATATTTTTATATATATAAAATCACTTAAAAATATTAGAAATAAAGTAAAAATCTGGTAAAGGAAAAACTATATTAATTATAATAGCAGCTGTCCTTATTAATTTTTCCATGTGCTAGGCACTAATCTAAACATTTAATATGCATGATCTCATTTAATCCTAGGATATAATTACTACTGTGATCTCGTTCTATGGATGAAGAAACAGGTTTTAGAGGTATTAAATAACTAACAGAAGTCATACAGCTGAAAAGAGGTGGAGCTGACATTCAATTCCAGGTCTATCTGATGCCAAAGCCTAATCCTTTATCCACTATTCATGCTGCTCATGTATTATTGAGCTCAGGTATTAAAACCCAAAATCTTCAATAGAATATGTGTAAGAATACTCAAGTTAAAAATAAAAATAATGTTCTTGATTAGTTCTCTAGTCTAACATACACAAGTAAGTGAAGTTCCCTGAAGTCACTTTTTAAAAAGTTTTTCTGGAACACCAAAGTGATTTCTAAAATACTATTTCAAAACACTGTGTGTATATGTGTATGTAAATCATGTTAGGGAGTTGAAATAGAGAAAATACTATTTTTCAAGGGATATTATTTCCCTACTCAGCCTACTTATAGTAGTATAAAGTAATCTAGTTAAGTTCAGATTATCCTGATTATTGCTTTTTACTGACAGGAACATGTCTAAACTCAGCAATACAATGGGTTAAGATGCAGTAGTTCAAAATGCACAAATGATATTTTGACACTGATGACAAGTTTTTCAAAATGTTCACAAATTATTTAAAATGAAAAAAATAGAAAGATTAATACTACCCATAATATTGAATTTAAGATTTCTAAATACATCAACTTCCTATCACAATGTCCATACCATTTTAAGATTACAATTTTTCTGCCAAAAGAGTTTTTGTAGGAAAGGGTTTTACTGACAAATAATCAAATTCCATCATTAAAAAATTTCTGTTCTTCACAAAAGATCTCCAAAACTCAGCACTAACACTTGAATTAACACTATATTTATTACAAAAAGAAGTGACAATAGATAGCATCAAGAAAAATCTAGATAATTCCCTAAAATCTATGATAAAGGAAACTGTTTTACAGGACACTTCCCAAAGTTTATTCTCAAGCATATTAACAAGTGTTACTTGAAGAAACACTTTTATAATGCCATTTAAAAAGAAAATAGGGCCTTCTTTTTATTTTAGAATACATGGAATAAATAAAATGTTATTTTATTTTCAAATACATGGATTTTTTTCTCCACAGTAATTACTGGGTTGGCCAAAAAGCATGTTTAGTTTTTTCCATAAATAGACATATTCTTCATTTTCACCAATAACTTTACTGATTTGGATATTTTGATTGTGTTGGCTATCTCCTGCTATTGGCTTCTAGTGGGTAGAGGCCAAGGGTGCTGCTAAACATCTTTCAATTAAAGACAGCCTCACAGCACAGAATTATTTGGCCAAAATGTCAATCAACAGCACCAAGAACCTTCGCAAACCACTTTTGACACGTTTGATCAGTCACAGAACCTTCTCCATACACTGCACAAATCTTTTTCTGCGTTTCAATTGTGTTTTTATCTTTCTTGAAATAATAAAGTATAATGGGCTAAAAATGTTGCATATTTTCTTCCATCTTCAATATTAAAATGGCTGTACAGAAATTCACCAATTTTAATAAGTTGTTTTTAAATGCACACTGATATGCCAGCTGTCACAATACAATCTAATAAAATTGTTTAGAATGAAGTTAAAGACAGCTAAGCACTACTAGAGCCATCATACAGAAAAACTAAAATAATTTTTTGGCCAATCCAATATAATGCATTCATATAAAAAATTTTGGAAATTTCAAGAGTTGAAAAAAGCTGAAAAATTACTACAATTCTATCATTCAGGAGCAATGACAATATATATTGTTCTAGCTTTTTTCTCTAGATGATTTTTGTTGTTTTGTTTTACAAAGCTGTGGTTGTATGACACGTATAACTTTGTGTGACTTGTTTCTTCACTAGGCATTATATGATCAGGTTCACAAGTTTATAAATTTTCCTGAGACATTTTATTTAATGATGCATATTATTTAAGAATATACTACAGCAGATTTACAAACCAGTTCTCTATTATTCCACCTTTGTGTACATCTACTAGAAGAAGTGTATCTATTTTGAAGTTTCCTCAGAACTATTTTTATATGCTAAACTATGTAGATTTTTTAAAAAATTATATTTATTGTTTTGCTTTGAGTTATTAATGTTTAGTTTGAGTTACTAATTAACAAAGGCTTCTCTTGTATTTGTTGGTTATATTTCTTCTTATGAGACTTTTACCTATTTATCTTTTGAAATGTTACTGTTTCCTAGCAATTTATATGACTCCTTTATAAAAAAATAGTAAGTCTTGGTCCTATTTCCTGCAAAATTTTTCCCAGTTTATTACTTGCCCTTTTAATATTGTTTTTTTTCCTGTTAATTCTGAGAAATTTAAATTTTCATATAATGAAATCTATGTTCCCTTTAATTTCTTACACACATAATAAACTCTGGCTGTCTTCTACTGTTTAGAAACATGATAGTCATTTATATTTTCATATCCTTTAATGACTTTTATTTTATATGTTTTTAAAAGATTTTATTTATTTATTTTTAGAGAGGGAGAGGGAGGGAGAAAGAGAGGGAGAGAAACATCAATGTGTGGTCACCTCCCGAGCACCCACTACTGGGGACCTGGCCCACAACCCAGGCACGTATGTGCCCTGGCTGGGAATCGAACTACGCACCCTTTCGTTCGCAGGCCAGTTCTCAATCCACTGAGCCACACCAGCCAGGGCTGATTTTTTTTTTTTAAACAAAAGATGTTAGGCTTTAAAATTATATGTTATTTTATTTCAAAAGTTCTTCTAATAAAATGTCCTTTCATTTCAAAAGTATGGTTAAAAATATAATAAAAAATAAACAATGCCAAATATATAGAACAACAAAGTTTAAAGATCAAAAGTCCACATTCGACCCTGGCCCAGTGGCTCAGTAAGTTGGACCGTCATCTCACACACCGAAAGGTTGCAGGTTTCGATCCTCAGTAAGGGTATGAGCAGGAGGCAGCTGATCGATGTTTTTCTTGGAAATCAATGTCTCTGCCTCTCTCCCCCTCTGTTCCTCTCTAAAATCAGTAAGAAGTAGCTTTGGGTGAGGATCAAAAAAAGTCCATGTTCCCTCAAATTATTTTCTATCCACATACAAAAAAATAGACAAGAAAATGCTGCTTCAGCTTACTAAGACGTTTCACCTTTCCCCCTCATGATAGCTTGGCCTCTCCTTGATGCGGATGGGAGATGGCTAGATCTGAAGCACATTAGTAGTAATCTGAATGTCCAAGAAGGGATATAGTACATTCATCCAAGACTCCCAAGTTTATCTAACAGAATTCTTCATTCACATAATGACAATTCAAAGACTTGATTTTGAAACTCTATTTTGGAAATGCTTGCTTGGCTTATTTTAATCACCTCAGACAACTCAGAACTGTAATGTTTTTGTACATACAAAGTATGTATATCAAATATTAAAAGAACAAAAGACAAACTTACTTGGGATACACTGGTTCATAAAGATACTTGTCCCCTCTTGTAGATGTAATATGAAAAAACAAGATGTAGCCATTTGCCGTCTGAAAGATAAATTTTATTTACTGTGAATTAAAGTGTAAGGCTATGACTATAACCTTAAATTTTAATTTTATATATTCTTACTTTGGAAACACTTCATTCCTTAGAACCCTCTTTTGAAAAGCTATAGCATAACTGTACAAATTTTAAAAATGACTTTGTTTTAAAATAACCCATCTTGTTTAATAACCCATGAAAAAAATTTTTATGAAAATATTTCATACACATCATTGGAATCAACAGTTCATATTATACTATAGACATTAATATTCTAAAATAACTGTATTATGGAATAATAGATGACAATTTTGCAAAATATATACAACTTCTGGAACTCTGCAATAATATGGCAAATATTTTTTCCACATTTTTAAAACAACAATGCCACTAAGTAGTAACGGTATGACGAAATTGTTAACCTTACTCAAAGTTGGTACAGTACAACTTAGGAATAACAGTTAAATATTTCAAAAATCACTTAACTGGTCTCTGACTTACTATATAATATACTCCATGACACAAAAGAAAAATAGAGAAAATCTTCAATTTCCAAAATTTGAACATTAGTTTATTTTTCTAAGTTAACAAAATGTTTTAAAAACATAACCTGTATTAAAACAATGATATTATATGATCATAGCACATATTTGTGACTTGTAGACTCAAACCATTTTATATTTATATAAATATAGAAAATACTTTACATAGCTGTTTCTAATCAAACATATTTGGGCATAACAGAGTGAAGTGGCAAATGCTTTCCCTAAACTACTTTATACTAATACTGTATTCTTTCATTTTAGAAGCAGGTGGGCTTTTGCTCAAAGTAGAACCAAACATAACTGAAAAAAACTATTCAAGGTTTCAAATTTCTTCCCAGTACTGACTTTGTTTTTTACTTAAAGGAATGCCAGAGAAAACATTTAATTTCTTTAGCCACTTTTTTTTTAAAGCTATAAACTTTACTATTTCATAATGTATTCTAAATCTAGTTCAACATATTGGGATACAAAAGAAAAAAAAGCTAAAATTATTTAAAATAAGATTACCATTCTATTATCATTCTAATTCCTCATGTGCAATTTTATATTCTTCTAATGTGGAAAATATGGAATCAAAAGGAAAAGGAATTCAATCAAACCATATTAACTTTTACAAACATTATGACACCTGTACAGATTAGCAACTGTTTTAAGATTTGTAAACTTCACCGTTATCTTATATAGGCTAGAAAAGTAAGATAATATGGTCTCGTGCTTACATGAATAACATACAAGTGTTGTCTGAAGTATCAGTCATTCAAGGTCAAAAGTTCAACATTTCAGAATATCAAATGCTAGTAGTATACTCAGAAATTTGGCAAGTACTTAGAAGACTATAATGCCAGGGAAAATATAGCTTCTTTTGCAGAATTCTGCTTACGCATATACTAGATGAAATTACAAATAATGGCTTGATTTACTATTCTGGTATTCTGTATCATCTCTACTACTTCCTGTGGCTTTGCATGTATATTAAATGGTATATAACTTCCAGATCTCAATGACATTTATCACTGTTCTAAGACAGGACTGTTTATGAAAATGTCAATCTTAAAAATTTTGGTAATAAACAATCATCCTTAAAAACTAGCATCTTTCTTTAACTACGTCAAATCTGTTATTGTGCAGTGCTATAATGGCCCTTCTCTTCCTACCTCAAAATACTGCAAATAAACATGTTATTGCTTAATGTGTAGGCAACAGTCCTAATACCTTCCTCTACTATCCACACATACCCCAAAACTAAAGTAATTTTTTAATTTAAATGAAAAAGTAAAATAAACTACCTCATAGTTCTCTTTCCTGTTATCAACCTATATCTTTAATTTCTCTTCTTTCTCCAAGGCACACTACTAGATGATATGGCTTTAAACATGGAGGCCCAAAAATTTCTGTAGGCAACTTATATGACAAGTATTCATGGCCTTTCCTTTGTATTTCCATGATTTAGGATCATAGATACATATGGACAAAAGCTTTAAAGGTGATAAAAAGAGGAAATCACTACCTAACTAGAGGGTGGAACAGACTTGTCTGTATTAGTGTCACTTATAAGAAAAAGAACTACAAACAATATTTTAAAACATCAAAAATTCAGTTTGAGAGGTATGAATATTAAAGTTCAACGTTACTTTTTTTCAATTGCAAATCTGGTAACGAAGATTTAAAAAAAACATACAAATTACCTCAGCTAATTCCACATTTTGAAAAAGAAGAGTTTGAAATGTGGAGGTGGTAGTGGTGGCTGATGATATTACTACTAATTGCCTGTTTGCATTTTACTTCATTTAGGCATTTGGGAAGTTTCCCCTTACTACTCCAAATTACATTATTTTATGATTGATGCACGACACATATACTATGAATAGTAATTTTCTGTAAACAGGAAAACTTTAAATCCTGTCATGAGGCAAATCAACTATTTAATATAACTAAAGCCTAACCTGTAAGCAGCAATCCCAATACCTCCCTCTACCATTCGTTATGCAGTGCTTTTATCTCCCATGAATTCACTAGATACTTCAGAATTCCCACTCTTAGTGCAGTTTTCCTTAGGATAGATCCTTTCTATTATGCTGAACAGAACAAATTTATGCATCTGGCTCCAATGATCTAAATAACATATCACAAAGATTTCTGTAATAATTTACAAGATAAGGACTTGATTTGGAGATGTCTCGTCTATCCCAAATACTGTCATGTCAAACTTCAAATAAGGCAGAAATAATGAACAAGCACTTTTAGATTCTTTCTACTGGTTTGTAAATGGTGTTCCCTGTTTTTAGTTTTATGTCTTTATTATACATGTTCAAATACATAAAATCAGTCACCCAATCATACCGTTAATATCTAACATTTTTATATCTCTCAGACTTTGTACATTCACATACATAAATACATTTAAATGGGAGATGATAAAACAGTTGTAAATCACATATACTCTCAAAAATAGGTGATGAATATTTTTTGACATGAACACTCATCAAAAATTATTCCTAATACTATTACATTATTTTATACCAGAGCACTAATTAAAAAAAGAAAATGGTTATCCCTTCTACAATGCATTCTTTTGCATCTCTTCAACAAACTATATTGAAACAACTGGACGTCAAGATGCAGAAAATGAAATTGGATCCATACCTTGCACCATATACAAAAATCAGCTCAAAATGAATCACAGGCGTAAATATAAAACCTAAAATAAAACTTCTAGGAAAAAACATAGGAAGAAAATAGGAACCATGAGAGAATAAACTGATGAACTGTACTTCATCAAAATTAAGTACTTCATTCAAAAATTAGAGTTAAGAGACCAATAGAGATAAAAGTCACACATATTAGGAGAAATTCTTTTGTAAAGCATATACGTAATAAAGGAATTACATCCAAAATATATTAGGGATTCCAGAAACCAAAAAATAACAAAGAAAACAATAAAATGGGCAAATGATTTGAACAGAGACTTTACCACAGAACATGAGCAAATAAACAAATGAAAGAAGTTAACAATGGCCATTAGAGAAATGCAAATTAAAACTATAATGAGATATCACTACACACTGATAGAATGGTTAAAATTCAAAAGAAATACCATACCATACCATAAATTGGCAAAGGAGAATTCTCATACACTGCTTGCAGAAATATAAAATGGTACAACTACTTTGAAAAAAAAATGGTATTTCCTTAAAAGTTAGATATGCACCTATCTTATGATCTAGTTGTTCCATTCTGGA
This sequence comes from Pteronotus mesoamericanus, assembly GCF_021234165.1. Lineage (NCBI taxonomy): Eukaryota > Metazoa > Chordata > Mammalia > Chiroptera > Mormoopidae > Pteronotus > Pteronotus mesoamericanus. Next base: position 21,728,230 of record NW_026555245.1, on the reverse strand, counting down.
ATATTCACTCAAAAGAAAAGGAAATGTCCATACAGAGATTTGTACATCAATGTCCATTGGAGTTTTGGATTAGTCCAAAACTAGAAACAACTCAAATAACCATAAATAATTGAATGGATAAACCACTACTGGTCTAAGCATAAGATGGAATGCTACTCAAAATGAACTTCTGATTTCTGACAATATGCATGAAACAAAATAATTAAGCTGAGTGAAAGAAACAAGAAAAAATAAGAGTATATATTGCAGGGGTGTCCAACCTTTTGGCATCTCTGGAAAACACTGGAAGAAGAACAGTTATCTTGGGCCACACACTAAATACACAAATATTAACAAAAACAAAAACAAAAATCTCATAATGTTTTAAGTGAATTTACGGTTTTTGTGTTAGGACACATTCATAGCCACCCTGGACCACATATGGCCCATGGGCCACAGGTTGCACAGCCCTGATTATTGTGTGATTCCATTTATATAAAACTCTAGAAAATGCAACCCAATCTGTAGTGACAGCAAACCAGTGGTTGGTTTTGGAAAGAGATGGATCATAGCAGGAAAAATTACAAAAGGGTATGAGGAAACTCATGGGGATGATGGATGAGTTCACTATCTTGATTGTAGCAATGGTTTTAAAACTTATTAAATGGTACACTTCAAGTATGTGCAGTTTTTTGGTACATCAACTATACTTCAATAAAGCTATTTAGGAAAAAAAATGAAAGTGATGGTTAGATTTGTAGTGGAAACTACTGCTCCCTTGACAAGCTTCTACCACTATATAACAAAGTCTCATCTAGCCTACTGGAGAATAAGAGGTCACACACAAACCCAGAGTGGACAGTTCCAGCCAACTACCCAATAATGTGACTGAGGGCATCAGGGATCATCAAGCACCAGAGATGTCAAATGACTAGCCACTTCAGTGAGACCAGGAGAACTGCTTAGCCAAACCCAGAGGAAATCACAGGATGAGAGCAAACAAGTGGGTTTTTCCGAGTCCTTAACTACGATTTGAAGGTAATGGTTCAATAAATAATAAATGTGAAAAATAACAATCCTAACAAAAATAGTATAATTTAAGGAAAGTTTAAAGATGCCGAGTTATGGAGAAAAGAGCAAAGTCCAAAGAGATCCTGGAGAATCATACAATAATCACTTCTAAAACAGAGTTTTGTCACACCAAGATGTAAGAAAAACTAAAAAGAGATGAATGGGTACTGTGTACAGTACTATACGGCTCTGCAACTTGCTATATTCCACTTCATTAGAATACTCTGTTCTCAGCTCCTATTTGGTGGCTCTATACATTAACATGCTGGGAGAAAAAAACAATCATAATTAAACAACATGAATTCTAAATTAAACTGAAATCTTTCCCTTATTCCCAAATAAATTATGTTCTAATTCATGTTACAATAACCCTCAGGTTTCAGCAGAACAGACTATACTTCCATTTAGCTAGGTGTGAAGGGGAATATTAAAAGTAGCAGTGGGAAATAGAGTGGGAATGATGGGTTGGGGACGGTTCACAGGAGACTCTGATTCTGAATACTATGCTAAGCAGTTGGAACACATTTTGTATGCAATGGCAAGCCAATGAAAGGTTTGAAAATAATACTAATATAAGAGCTGTGACTTAGCTATGCATAATTAAGATGCATTTCGAGTGGAAAAAAAAACTAGCTAAAAGTTTTGTAATCTAGGCAATCTAGACAAAATATTAAAAGGCCTATACTAAGGTCATGGCAATGAGAATAAAGAGGATGACAGTAAACTAGAGACAGGACTTAGTAACATATTATTGACTAAATGGGAATGCAGAATCAAAAGACTCTAAAGTTTTTTCCTTTTATAAGGAAGGTTACAATAAAAATACTTAAACATATATACCTAAATACATTGGTGCTACTATTTATCAGATAGAGTCCTGGAAATGAGACAGTACTTAACATTGATTTCAGTGCGCCTTGTCCCTGAATATCTATTAATTGTCTAAAATTTAGAAAAACTTTAGGGATAATTATGATATTCTATGTCTGATATTCAGAGAAAACACTCTCCCAAACACTATGAACCAATTCTTAAAATGGTAAAAGATCTTTCCACACCTCCTTAAAAAACAGTGTCAGTGAAATTTCTTTTTAAGGTATAAGTTGATAAAGAGGTGGCTGTGGTTCTGTTGGTGATACAGAAATAGAATTTTGGATATAACTGACATGTCAGAGCACACAATGATGATGCTTGGGTGGGAGAAGTCAGGGAGTAAGAAAATTACATGAGGGATAGCTGCTCTGACATGACAATAATTTGCAGAATCATGCTCTGTTGCTAGAGGTCATATAGTTGTATATCCTTGTCAACACAAACCATCAATGACTTTTTATAAAATCAAGTCTCAAAGCATTTCCTAGGTTCAGCTTTATTCTACAATAGCTAGTAAAATTAAACAACCTTGCTAACAATAACAGGCAGTAAAGCAGAATACTAAGCCTTTGGAACTCTAGAACCAGGCTTTATGGGTTAGACTTCCATTATCAGCATTGTAACCTTAGGTATATAGGAGCTATGTAATTAACGGCAGGTTATTTTAACCTCTCTACCACCTTTCCTCAACTGTGTGATAGAAATAATAAAATTACCTACTTTTAAAGTATTTTAATGAAGAATTAATTTTTTTAAATTTATTTTCTACAGAGAGCCTCTAAACAGCCTCTGGGACAACTTTAAGAGGTCCAACATTGACCTCACAGGGGTGCCAGAAGGAGAAGAGAAAGAGCAAGAAATTGGAAATCTACCTGAAAAAAGGGTGAAAGAATCCTTCCCTAATTTGGTGAAGGAAATAGACATGCAAGTCCAGGAAGCGCAGAGAGCCCCAATTATGATGGATGCAAACAGGCCCACTCAAAGACACATCATTATTAAAAGGCCAAAGGTTAAAGATAAAGAGAGACTCTTAAAAACAAGAGAAAATAAGTTAGTTACCAGAAGATTGCCAGATGGGAGGAGGGAGGAGGAGAATGGGTGAAAAGGTGAGGGGATTAAGAAGTACAAAAAGGCAGTTTCAGAATAGCCATGGAGATGTAAAGAGCAGTACAGGAAATGGAGAAACCAAAGAACTTACATGCATGATCCATGGACATGAACAACAGTGCGGGAACTGTCTGAAGGAGTACGGGGGCACTAGGTGGAGGGGGGCGAAAGGGGAAAAATCAAGACAACTGTAATAGCGTAATCAATAAAATATAATTTAAAAAATAATCCTATGCAGACAATCAAAATCAAGTGACACAAAAATGCTAGTTAGACAATGTTCATAATATGTCAAAAAAGCAGATTATGAAATTTTATGATAGCTTTCTATAAAGAAAAAAAATTATGTTTCAGATAATCTTCTACTTATAAAGCTCACAGGTTTATCAAATCTGTTCCATACCAACAAGTGACATTACTAGTCAGTTATAATAATATCACTTTGGATTTAAAAACAACAAGACTTATGTAGCTTTTCAAAATCCATGTGCTATTAAGTATAGTAGCATCTGCAATTACCCATTAAAAATACATACAGACATAAATAAAAATTAATTATTTTCTGTGAATGGTGTAATTATTGCTAAATTTTTTTCCTCTAGGTTCCTCAGGCTTCCTTCAAACATGTATTACCCTTGTAACTCAAAAATAAAAACTTTTAAAAATCCAATTCTCATAACCTTAAATCTCCTAGAAGATTACATAAGAGTAAATACAGATGATCCTGGGTCTGGCAAAGACTTTTAGATATAACATCAAAGGATGGTTCATGAAAGAACTGATAAGCCAAAAAACTTCTCTCTAAAAATACAGCAAAAGTATGAAAAGATAAATCATAGACTGGAAGAAAAAAAATGCGAAATACTTATCTGATATAGGACTGCTATCCGAAATAAACAAAGAACTCTCTTAAAATTCAACAATAAGGGAAAAAAACCCAATTAAAAAAATAGGCCATACCTCCTCCAAGACACAGCATAATTAAAATGGCAAATATCAAAAACAAAGAGAGAATCTTAAAGGCAGCAAGGGAGAAACAGGTAGTAACGTACAGTGGAGCCCCAACATGACTAGCAGCTGACTTCTCCACAGAAACACTACATGCCAGAAGGGAATGGCAAGAAATATTCCAAGTCATGAAAAGCAAAGGACTGACTGCAACGAAGACTGCTCTACCCAGCAAGGCTCTCAATTAACATGGAAAATGAAATAATGAATTTCCCAGACAAAAGAAGGCTAAAATAATACACTTCCACCAAACCAGCACTGCCAGATATGCTAAAGGGACCGCTTTATAAGAACATGAAGAAAAAGAGTGAGAAAGAGAGGAATAGAGGTACAAAGAGAAAGAATGAGTAAGTACCTATCAATAATAACTTTAAATGTTACTGGATTAAATGCTCCAATCAAAAGACATAGGGTAGCTGAATGGATTAGAAAACGTGACCCACAAACATGCTGTCTGCAAGAGACCCACCTCAGAACAAAGGACCTACACAGACTGAAAGTAAAGGGATGGAAAAAAATATTCCAAGCAAATGGACAGGAAAAATAGAGCCAGGATAGCAATACTTCTATCAGACAAAATAGATTTTAAAATAAAGGCCATAAAAAGAGAACAAGAACAACACTTCACAATACTCAAAGCAAGAATCCATCAAGAAGACATAAACATTGTAAACCTATATGCACCCAACATAGGGGCGCCTAAATATATAAGGAAAATCTTGGAGGACTTCAAGAAAGATATAGACAGTAACACACTGATAGTAGGGGACTTTAACACTCCACTGTCAAAAGTGGATAGATCTTCCAAACAAAATTATCAACAAGGATACTGTGGAACTGAACAATGCATTAGATCAAATGTACTTAACTGACATTTTTATTTTTATATATATATATATATATAAAAAATAAAATTTTATTTTATTTTATGATTTATTTTATTATATATGTATATATGTTATATAATCCCAAAGAAGCAAAATACAGATTCTTTTGAAATGCACATGGTACATTTTCAAAAATAGGCCACATGACAGGACACAAAACAAGCCTCAACAAATTCAAGAAAACTGAAATCATAACAAGCATTTTCTTGGACCACAAGGGTTGAAACTAGAAACCAACCTCAAGAAAAAAAAACTCAAAAACATTCAAACTCGTGGGGACTGAACAGCATGCTATTAAACAATGAATGGGTCAATAATGAGATGAAAGAAGAAATCAAAAAGTTTCTGGAAACAAATGAACACACAACAGTCCAAAACCTATTGGACACAATGAAGGCAATCCGGAGAGGGAAGTTCATAGCAATACAGGCCTACCTAAAAAAGATAGAAAGATTTCAAATGAACGACCTAAGCCTACAGTTTCAAGAACTGGAGAAACAACAAACAAACAAAGTCCAGAGCAAGTAGAAGGAAGGAAATAATCAAGATCAGAGCAGAACTGAAAGATAGATAGACTAAAAGAACAATTCCAAGGATCAACCAATCCAGGTGCTGGTTCTCTGAAAAGATAAACAAAACAGACAAGTCTTTTCAGCAGAATCATCAATGAAAAAAGGAAGAGAACCCAAATAATATCAGAAATGAAAGAAAGAGGAGAAATTACAACTGATACCACGGAAATACAAAGAACTGTAAAGAATTACTTTGAACAATGATATGCCAAGAAATTTAAAAACCTGGGTGAAATGGACAAATTTTTAGAAAAATATAACCTTTCAACACAGCTGAAAAAACAGCAGAAAGCCTGAACAGACTGATAACAGCTGGGGAAACTGAAGCAGTAATCAAAAAACTCCTGGCACACAAAAGCCCTGGACCAGACAGTTTCGCAGAATTTTACAAAACATTTAAGGAAGAGCTAACCCCTGTCCTTCTCAGACTATTCCAAAAAATCCAAGAAGAGGGAACACTCCCAAACTCTTTTTATGAGGCCAGCGTCATCTTAATTCCAAAAGCAGGTAGACACAACAAAAAAAGAAAACTACAGGCCAATATCGCTGATGAACACAGACTCTAAAATCCTCAACAAAATATTGGCAAACCTCATCCAGCAACAGATTAAAAAGATCATCCACCATGATCAACTGGGATTCATTCCAGGGATGCAAGGATGGTCCAATATTCACAAATCAATAAATGTAATACATCACATAAACAAAAGGAAAGACAAAAATCACATGACTTTTTCAATAGATGTAGAAAAGGCATTTGATAAGGTAGAGCATCCCTTTATGATAAAAACACTCAGCGAAGTGGGAGTAAGGGGGCATACCCTAACATAATAAAGGCCATATATGAAAAACCTACAGCCAACATCATACTCAATGGGAAAAAAACTAAAAGCTTTCCCACTAAGATGGGGAACAAGACAAGGTTGTCTGCTTTCACCACTTCTATTCAACACAGTATTGGAAGTCCTAGCCACAGCGATCAGGAAAAAAAAGAAATAAAAGGCATCCAAACTGGAAAGGAGGAAGTAAAACTGTTATTGTTTGCAGATAACATGATAGTGTACATAGAAAACCCTATGTACAGTTTGGTGGATAACAGGATCCACCAAAAACTACTCAATCAAATAAGTGAATTTGGCAAAACAGAGGGATACAAACTCAATATTCAGAAATAGAAGGCATTTTTGTACACCGACAATAAAATATCAGGATCAGAAGTCAGGGGAAAAAAATCCCATTTCCTACAGCAACAAGAAAAATAAACTACCTACGAATAAATTTAATCAAGGAGGTAAAAGACCTGTATTCAGAAACTTATATAACACTGAAGAAAGAAGTTAAGGAAGACACAAATAAATGGAAACATATACCGTGTTCATGAATTGGAAGAATTGGCATCATCAGAATGTCCACACTACCCAAAGCAATTGATAGATTCAATGCAATCCCTATTAAAATACCAATGATATATTTCACACATATATAACAAACATTTCAAAAATGTAATAGAACCATAAATGACCCCGAATAGCTGCAGCAATTTTGAGAAAGAAGAACAAAGTAGGAGGGATCACAATACCTGACATCAAACTATATTATAAAGCCACTGTAATCAAAACAGTCTGGTACTGGCATAAGGAGACATAAATCAATGGAACAGAACAGAGAGCTCAGAAATTAACCCGTGTCTCTATGGCCAATTAATATTTGACAAAGGGGACAGAAGCATAAAATGGAATAAAAATAGCCTCTTCAACAAATGGTGTTGGGAGAGCTGGACAGTTACTTGCAAAAAAAATGAAACTTGACCACCAACTTATACCATGCAGAAAAATAAACTCAAAAAGATAAAAGACTTAAATATAAGTCATGACACCACAAAAGTCCTAGGGAAAAGCATGGGCAGGAAACTCTAAGATATCCCACGCAGCAGTATTTTCACCAATATATCCCATAGAGCAAGGAACATAAAGGCAAGAATAAACAAACGGGACTTCATCAAAATAAGATGCTTCAACACAGTTAAAGAAAACATCAGCAAAATGAAAAGGGAACCAACCACATGGGAAAATATATTTGCCAAAGATACCTTGGACAAGGGTTTGATCTCCAAAATATATAAAGAACTCACATGACTCCACTCCAGGAAGACAAACAATCCAATTAAGAAATGGGCAATGGACCTGAACAGACACATCTCCAAGGAGGACATACATAGGGCCCAGAGACATATGAAAGGATGCTCATCATCACTAGCCATCAGAGAATTTAAATTAAAACCACATTGAGATACCACTTCACACTGGTCAGAATGGCCATCATAAACAAATCAACAAACAACAAGTGCTGATGAGGTTGTGGAAAAAAGGGAACCCTAGTGTGCTGCTGGTGGGAATGCAGACTAGTGCAGCCACTGTGGGAAACAGTTTGGAATTTCCTCAAAAAGCTAAAAATGGAACTAACTGCCTTTTGACTCAGCAATTCCACTGCTGGGATTATTCCCTAAGAATCCCAAAACACCAACTCAAAAGAACCTATGCATCCCAATGTTCATAGCAGCACAATGTACAATAACCAATTGCTGGAAGCAACCTAAGTGCCCATCAATGAATGAATGGATCAAGAAACTATAGTACATTTACACAATGGCATACTACGCAGCAGAAAGAGCGAGCTACTACCCTCTGCAACAGCATGCAGGGAACTGGACAGCATTATGCTAAGCAAAACAAACCAGGTGGTGAAAGACAAATACCATAAGATCTCACCTATTAGTGGAACCTAATCAACAAAACAAACAAGCAAGCAAAATATAACCAGCAGCATTGAAACAAAAAAACAAACCAATAGTAATGAGGGGGAGGAGGAAGTGGGATAACGGGGAAAAGAAAGGAAAGGGTCAAGTCAAGGAACATGTATAAAAAAAAGGAACATGGACAAAGCCAAAGTGGGGGGATTGAGGGTGGGAGGCAGGGGTGAGTGGGGCCAGGGAAAGTGGTGATGGGAAAACGAAGATAAATGCACCTGAACAATAAAAAAAATAATTAAAATAAAATTAAAAATTAAAACAAATGGGCGAAAGACCTTAACAAATACCTCATCAAAGATATACAAATGGCACAAAGCATATGAAAAATGTTCCACACTATATGCCATCAGGAATATGCAAATTAAAAAAAAAATGAGATACCACCCTAAACTTACCAGAATGGCCAAACCCAACCAGTGACAACACCAAATATTGCCGAAGATGTGGAGCAACAGAAACTCTCATTCATTGCTGATGTACAAAATGGTACAGCCACTTTAGAAGAGTTTGGCGGTTTCTTTCAAAACTATGCATAGTCTTAACATACGACCCAGCAATCATGCTTATTTGTTGTAGCCAAAAGGATTGAAAACATGTCCACACAAAAACATGCACACAAAAGTTTATAGCAGCTTTAACGCAACTGTCAAAACTTGGAAGCCAAAACTAACGTTTTTCCACAGGGCAATGCACCAAAAAACTTCAGTATATCCAGACAATGGAATATTATTCAGTGCTAAAGAGTGAGCTATCAAGCCATGTAAAGACACGGATGAACTTTAAATACTAAATGAAAGAAGCCAATCTCAAAAGGCTACATAATATATAGTTCCAATTATATGATATTCTGGAAAAAGTAAAACTATGAAGACAATAAAAAAGATGATTGCTTGTCAGGGGTTATGAGAGATGAACAGATAAATAGGAGAAGCACAGAGGACTTGGGGGTTATATTCATCAACTGTAATAAATGTACTACTCTGGTGGGAATGTTGATAATGGGGAAGGTTATGCATGTGCTGGAAAAGGGAGCATAAGGAAAATTTCTGTACCTTCCCCTCAATTTTGCTGTGAATGTAAAACTTTTAAAAAAGTCTTTTTCATAAAGTCCACTTATGATACTATTCATTATTAAAATGCATGTCCTGGCTGGTTGGCTCAGTTGGTTGGAGCACTGTCCCATAAACCAAAACGTTGCAGGGCTGAAGTCCTGGTCAAAGCAGATTAACCAGGTTGCAGATTTGATTCCTGGTTGGGGAGCGTACAAGAAAGCAACCAATCGATGTTTCTCTTTCACATCGATGCTTCTGTCTTTCTTTTCTCCCTCCCTCTCCTTTCTTCCTCTCCACACCCCTCCTTCCTCTCTCTCTAAATGCAATGAGAAAATGTCCTCGGGTAAGGATAAAAAAAATTTCCTATCAGCTAAAACATTAATTCATGTTTTAAATTATACAAATACAGATGAATTAACTTGAATTCCATCAGCATTTGCTCAGTATATTTAATATGAGCCAGGCTCCAGTAGTTAAAATTAAATTCATCATGACATCTTCACAAGGTTTCAGAAAAAGACATAAGCATTAACCAAGTGAAATAAAAGTCAGATTTTCAATAGCCAAAAATAGTAAACTGTTTTTATTCTCTCACATGTGCATTTTTATCTCTCCCCAATCTGAGGACAGAAATAATTACTTCTAACATCGTTTTCTTTCTTTTTTCTTTTCTTGTTTTTCTCCCCCCAGTCCTCACCCAAGGACATTTTTTTCACTGCTTTTAGAGAGAGGGGAAGGGACAGAGAGAAAAATCGATGAAAGAGAGAAGCAGTGATTGGTTGCCTCCTGTACACACCCAGATGGGGATCGATCCTGCAACCTAATTATGTGCCCTGGTAGGTAATCAAACCTACAACATTTTGGTTATTGAATGACACTCCAACCAACTGAGCCACATCAGCTGAGTTACCTTCTTTGCTTTCTAAATATTTAGTAAAGTGTAAAAGTTTAATAAATTAATGTGAAATTACTTCTGCTCTAAAAAGAAAGTTAATGGGCTGCCTCCCCTTTACTGAGGGTGTAGAGGCTCTCTCTAACTACCTGGTACCTGACCCTAGGGTTATTTGGGAAGGGAAAGAGTGGCCCAAGGTGAAAGAGCTCCCCATAAAGTAGGTGGCTGGGGGTATATGCTGTGAATTGGTTGGTTTGTTTATAAAAGATACACCAACAGATGAGTCCTTTAATATCTGTAGGAATTGGCTAGCCCTGGGAGTCACAGTCTCTTCAGGGTCAGCAAGTCTCCAAGATGTCAAAGTATCAGAAATACAGAAAAATAAAAAGAAATAATTAAGGCCCTGGCCAGGTAGCTTAGCTGGTTAGAGTGTTGTCCCCATACGCCAAGGTTGTGGTTCAATTCCTGGTGAGGGGACATATAAGAACCAACCAATGAACGCGTAAGTGAAACAACAAACTGATGGTTCTCTCTCCCCTACTTCCCCTCTCTAAAATCAATAAAAAAAAAAAAAAAAAAGAATAGAGAGGGAAAACAAATTTTCATAGATTTTATTGCTACAAAATTCTAAATATAATCATTATGAAAATTGAGTACAAATTTTTTTGTAATACACATCCAAAGAAGAGAATGAAATTCATTTTTAAGGGGATAGCATTTTTGCTTAATTGGGGTTTAAAGTCAGTGTTCCCTATCTTTGATTGGGAATAGATTGCAAACTTTCTTCTCTTTAATGTGGGACTATAATGAGATTTTACATGTCATATTTGAAAATGTCTTTTCTCACAAGTACTGTCAAATACTTGTATCAGTCCATGAGAATATAATTTTAAGTGACTATATGCAGCACTTGGTAGGCGATTATAGAAGTCTACTTGACTCTTCTTTTGATGTCTGCCTTTTAACATGTCCTTATATTGTAAATTAATTACTTCCAATTAAAGGTTAGGTGGAATGCTCCTCATTTTTATAATTAAATGGATTTTGAAATTTGGAAATTTCCTTTGCCACTGCACCAAGGTCTAAAAATGGTATAGTTTGGCTCAGAAAATTTATGTACCACTAATTTTTGTTGGAAATAGAAATCTTACTTCTTTTGTCTTAACTTTTGAAAACAGTGGAAGTATGAAAAGCAGTCTGACATTAACTTGTGATTTAAACATTAGTTGTCACCAAATGACTTCACCATATATACATTTCACATATAAGCACTGTTTTGTAGTTTTTGACTGAAGTCATTAGGCAACATTACCAAGTATGCATACAAAGTTATCTTCCAAAGTCATTCAGTGTCTGCTATGTGTCTGCAGGTGGTTCTTCAAGTTAAAAAAATATTCTATCTCAGCCCCTGAGCTCAAAAAATTTACAATAAACCTTTACAATGGACAGCTATAGCGTTGAGCAAGTCAGGATTCGCAGCTTCTATTTCTGACAAGAACTCAAAGTAACCACAGACTTTAAATACTTACATGTGCACAAACTTTGTACATTTGTCCAACTAAATAATAAATAAGCCTTTTTCTGGTCCACACGTATTTTTACTATTATCAGTTAAAACACACCTTAGTGGATGGATTCTACTTCAGGTGGTACTGAATTAGTGTTTTCTCAGCTTTTTTGAAAATCTTTACACCTGACGTTCTTTTACCCATGCTATATTCATAAGAAGTAATTCTCATTTCACAATCTGCACTGATTCTTTAAATCAAAAGCTGAGCAGTACTGTGACATTTGTCACTTCATCACGAACCAAGCAAACTTACTTTGGTTGTACTTTTCATTTCTGTGAAGAACTTCTGGTACAATGATACATTTCCTTTTAAAATTTCTAATTTTTCTAACTTAATTTCTGTGAGTTGGAAATACTGTGATTAATACTTAACTAAGTACTAGGTTGGATTAACGTCAACTATATTCTTTTGGCTTCACTATAGTGTCACTGTGTAACAAAATTTTTTGCCATCTAATTCAATATTAGAATAATCCACACACCAAAATCTATTTTTCCCTTCTGTGACATAGTAAGTATGCACTACTAATAAAAATAATATAAAATATCACAATATGAAGATATGCAGGGCACCTGAAACACTGAGCTTATACGGTACTGAGCAGGAAAGAGAGTGTGGAAGTGTTAGTATCACTGTCAGGACTACTCAAGTCAGCCGTTGCGGCTTAAAAGCAGCCATAGACAATATGTAAATAAATCAGCATTTTCATGCTCTGAGAAATGTTATTTATAAACAATGAAATTTACATTTCATGTAATTCTCAATTGCCAAATATATTATCCCTCTTTGATTTTTTCAATCATTTAAATACATAAAACTATTCTTAGCTCATGGTTCATACACAAACAAGCAGCAGGGTAGATCTGGTGTGTAGCTGGTAGTCTGCAAGACCCCTACTGTGGGAAGAGAAACTACGTAATATATTTGACCATGTTGATCATTTTCAGATGATTAATCCAGTCTGCATTATATTGTATGAACTAGAAAAGGACAGATAACAGATAAATTAGTGTAGTTGTTAAGAGTACAGTAAATGGAATCTGAGTACCTGGGATTAAATTCCTTCTCTTTAATATACACTATCTGTTTAACTTTGGATAAAACTTATTTTCTCAGTCTCAAAATACTTATCTACTATGAAGGATAATTGTATCTACTTCAAAGTATTGACTTAAAGATTAAATGAAATGATCCACATAAACTAGTTATAGTGATAGAAGTAGTTATATAAGAGGTGCTCACTAAATGTTAAACCATATATACAATGTTTACTAAAATTAGTTAATGACAACAGTTAAAAGATGACAGTGGCAAAACATAAATTGAAAAGGTAAAATTAACCAGACATAAGAACATTAAGGGAACAACAACAACAAAAAAAAGTAGAAATAGATCCAAATGCAGATGAGAATTTAGTATGACATAAACACAAAGTTTATAATTTTTGTGAGATGTCCTTGGGAATGGAGGGCAGGACTTGTACAAATTGACAAGTACTGTTTGAATATAGAGGAGAGCTTTAAAAATCTGGATTACATAGATTTCAAGGACAAAACAGGAAAGTGAGAAGAATAAACAGAAAAGGATATAGGCACTACCTTTAGAAGTGGAAGAAGTAGCAGAATCAAGAAAAAAGATATAGTAAAAATAACCTGAATAGAACATTTGGTTCAGCAATTTTTAATCACAGGAGGTAAATGCTAGTGGGTTTGAACGCCTGAAAAGAAGTCACCTAAGAAAATCAAGTTTTAATGCAATATAATGATTTCATAAGAAAAATCTACTTACTGACACAGCTATCATTGTACTGTCTGGCCTCCATTCAGCTTGTTTGTAGGATCCAAACTGAGAAGATGATTTTGCAGGTTCCTTGTAGGTTACAATTAACACACTAGGCTGGAAAAAAACAGTTGTGTTTGTATTAATGCCTCATAAGAAGACACACAAACAAATTTAAGATAATTTAGCATGGAGTACTCAAAGTATTTTAACGACTCTAAAAGTATAATAAAATGTAACGATCTAATATTAAATCATTAACTTAAATTATCCAAGCAAATCAACTAAAAACAAACAGATAATGTGAATAGGCCTTTATCTATTAAAGAAATTGAATCAATAATAACGATCGAAAAACAGAAAAAAAAAAAGGCCTTAATATGTTAACTGGTGAATTCTACCACATATTTAAGGAAGAAATTTAACAAACAAATTCTCTACAGTATCTTCCAGGAGAATAAAGCAGAGAGAGAACACTTCCTAACTCTATGAGGACAGCACTGCCCTAATACTGCAACAAGACAAACGTATTACAAAAGAGTAAAACAGTCCAGTGCCACCCATGAACATATCCACAAAATTTTTCAACAAAATATTAGCAAATTGAATCCAACAATATGCATAAAAAGATTTATAATACGAACAAGTGGGATTTATTCCAGGTATGCAAGGCTGGATCAACATTCGAGCATCAATTAATGTAATCCATCACATCAACAGAATAAATAAGAAAAATCACATGATGCTATCGATACAGAAAATTAGTTTGACAAAATCCAATACTCTTTCATGATAAAAACTCTCAACAACTAGGAGTAAAGGGGAACTTCTTCAACTTTACAAATAACATCTACAAATAACCTACAGTTAACCTCATATTCACTGGTAAGAAACTAGCTTCTCTGCTAAAATCACAAACGAGTTAAGAACATCTCCTCTCACTACTCCTTTTCCAAACCACACTGGAAATGCTTGTTAATGCAATAAGACCCAAAAAAGGAAATAAAACAAATACACATTGGGAAGAAATAAAGAAAACTGTCTTTGTGCATAGATGACATGACTGCCTATGTAGAAGATGCGAAAGAACCAACAATGAAAATAACTTGTGGAAATAATAGGTGATTATAGCAAGGTTGCAGGATACAATGTTAATATATAAAAATCAATTGCTTTCCTACTTAACAGCAATGAACAAGTGGAATTTGACATTAAAAGCACAATATCATTTGCATTAGCAACAAAAAATATTTAGGTATAAATCTAAGAAAGTATGTACAAGATGAGGAAAACTACTAAATTTTGATGAACAAAATAAAAAAAAGAACTAAATAAATGGAAATATAGTCCAAGTTCATGGATAGGAAGACTCAACATTGTCAAGAGATCAGTTCTTCTCAGCTTAATCTAGAGTCAACACAATCCCAAACAAAATCACAGAGAGTTATTTTAGAGGTATCAGCAGACTGATTCTAAAGTTTATATGGAGAAGCAAAATTGGACAGAATGGCCAATTCAATATTGAAGGCGAAAAACTAAGTTGGAACACTGATATTATCCAACTTCAAGACTTACTCTAAAGATATAGTGATGAAGACAAAGTGGTATTAGCAAAAAAAAAAAAAAAGAAGAAGAAGAAGAAGAAAGAAAAGAAAGAAAAAGAAGACACATCAATGGAACAGGATAGAGAGCCCAGAAATACACCCACATAAATACCGTCAACTGGCCTTTAATAAAGGAATAAAGGCAACACAATAGAGATTAGATGGTCTTTTCAACAAATGGTGTTGGAATAAGGGACATCTACCTTTGGGCACAGAAGAGGCTTCCACAAGGGCATCTTGTACTTTCTCTGCCCTTGCCCTAGAATCAGCCGTTTTTCCAGTGACTCTAGTTTCTTTTTATTGGAGAATTGTTTAGAAAACAAGATCTCGAAATAAAACTCTTGCTAAAGTGGTATCTCTACTTGTAGTTTTTGGTCCTCTCAGAAAACACTGGGAAACATATGTACCTATACTAACCCATACATACACATACACTTTTTCATATTTCTTTCTATATATACATGCTGTTTAATTATATTTTATTGATTATGCTAGTACAGTTGTCCTGATTTTTCCCCCTTAGACCTCTCCCATCCAGCACCCCCCCACTCCCTCAGGCAATCTCCCCACCACTGTTTATGTCCATGGGTCATGCGTTTAAGTTCTTTTGCTACTCCATTTCTTATACTGTACTTTACATTCCCATGCCTATTCTGTAACTACCTATTTCTACTTCTTAATCCCTTCACGTCTTCACCCATTCCCCTACACCCTCTTCCATCCTGCAACCATCAAAATGCTCCCTGTATGCGTGATTCTGTCTCTATTCTTCTTGTTTGAGTAGTTTGGTTTTTATTTTTATTTCTTTCCCCACTTTAGGTACACTTCTTGTTTATTTCTGCTTCTTAGATTGATTTGCTTTAACTCCCTGTCTTTGTGCTGTGACCTTCTATGGTAGGAGACCTGTGGGATTCAGTGTGCAGTCTCCCTGATCTCCTGAATGGATGCTCTTGGGATGCCCTTTATGCCATTTGTTTTGGCTCTCTGGATTTGGTTGGTTTTGATTGTTGTTGGGTTATTCTTTGGTGGGTCCTTCCCTTCAGCTGGCTGAGTGAGAATTACTCCACCATCATGTCTTGTATGCTGTTGTACAGGTGCACTGTTTTTTATTTCTGGATCTGCCTCTGATGATGTCAGATGGCGTCCCAGTCTGGCCTTAGGCAGTCTGTTTGAGACTACCAGGGGTCCACAGTCTATGGCTGACTCCTTCAGTTGTTAATCTAGTTACTCTGTCCTCAGCAGTCAGGAGTAAGCACCACAGGGTGGGGCAGAGTAATTCATGCAGGTGGGGCTATTGCTACCCCTCCTGCTGATGCCACTTGGAGGGGAGTAGTCTGCCTGGGCAAGATGGTCCTGCAGTGTGGTGGATGACTTAGCACCAGGATCCTGGTGGCTGCTCCCTGAGTCACCATCCCCAGTCATTCTTCAGTTGTCTCTAGTGCACTCTGCTCCTGCTCTGCTAGCGCCCAGGGTAAGTGGCTGTAAATGAATTTTATGTATGGGCCCTTTAAAAGGCTTTCTGTGACTCCAGCAGTCTGTCTCTGGCAGAGAGAAACCCTGCCACTTTTCACAGCTAGATGTTATCGGAGTTCTTTTTGGGTTCTCATGCTGTAGGCTGGGGAGCCCGGCTTGGGGTTAATACCCACACTTCTCAAGGGAAACCCTCCGGCCACTGAAATATACCTCTAGCACTTCAGCTGCCACCTGTGGGAGCCCAGCCGGCCCTCTCACGACTCCTCTGCATTCCATGCCAGTCATGTTGTGGTGCAGCTGTTTCTTCTGTCTGTCCATGGTTATAAGGCTTCTCTCCTGCTATTGTTCAGCTGTTTGTTCTGGATGATTTATTTACAATTTAGTTGTAATTTCAGATTGGTCCTGGGAGGGGATTAGTGTAGCTTCCACTTAGTCCCCATTTTCTTGGATCTCTCAAAATTCCAGCACAATCTGAATACAATCAGTAAGAAAAAACAATTTTTCCTTTTTCCCAATCTTAGGTGGAAAGGATTTAGTATTTCATCACTAAGTATAATGTTATCTGTAGCTTTTATATAGATGCTCTTTATTAAATTAAGCAACTTCCTCATTATTCTCATTTCCCATGAGATTTCTTTTTTAAATCATGAATGGATGTTAAATTTTGTTAAATGCCTTTTCTCTATTCATTGTTTATGAGTCATGCATGTAACTCCATTTCCTGTACTGTTTTTAACATGTCCCTGACTATTCTGTACCTAGCAATTTGTATTCTTAGTCCCTGCATTTTCCCCCTTTTCTCCTTTTCCCCACCCAACTGATAACCCTCCAAATGATCTCCATATTTATGATTGTTTCAGTTCTGCTTGTTTGCTTATTTTAGACTTAATTGTTGATAGTTATGAATTTATTGCCATTTTAATGTTCATAATTTTGATCATCAAAATGCTCCCTGTATACATGATTCAATATATGTTCTTCTTGTTAGCATAGTTTGGTTTTTAGATTCAATATTTTATGGATTTGTATTTATTGCCACTTTACTGTTCATAGTTTTGATCGTCTCCTTTTTCTTAAGTAACTCCCTTTAACATTTCATATAATAATAGTTTGACAATGATGAACAACTTTAGGTTTTTCTTGTCTGGGAAGTTCTTTATCTGCCCTTTGATTCTAAATGATATCTTTGCTGGGTACAGTAATTTTTGCCGTAGGTCCCTGCTTTTCATGACTTGGAATATTTCTTGCCAATCCCTATCAGCCTGAAAAGTTACTTTTCAGAAATCAGCTGACAGTCTTATGGGAACTCTCCAGTAGGTAACTAACTGCTTTTCTCTTGGTGCTTTTACAATTCTCTCTTCCTCTTTACCCTTTGGCATTTTAATTATGATGTGTCTTGGAGTGGGCCTCTTTGCACCTACCTTATGTTGGACACTCTGTGTTACCTGGATTTGCATGTCTATTTCCTTCATCAAATTAGGGAAGTTTTCTTTCATTATTTTTTCAAATAGAGTTCCAATTTCTTGCTCTCTCTCCTCTCACTGTGGCACCCCTATGATACGAATATTGGACCTCTTGAAGTTGTCCCAGAGGCTGTTTATACTATCCTTGGTTTTTTTGGGTTCCTTTTTCTTTATGTTGCCCAAATTGGTTGTTTTTTGCTTCCTTATGTTCCAAATCATTGATTTGATTCTTGGCTTCTTCCATTCTACTGTTGCTTTCCTATAAATTGTTCTTTATTTCAATTAGTGTATCCTCTGTTTCTGACTGGATCTATTTTATGCTGCCGAGGTCCTAAGTTCCTTTACCATCCTTATAACCAGTGTTTTAAACTCTGCATCTGACAGATTGCTTATCTTCATTTTGTCTAGCTCTTTCTCTGGAGTTTAAATTTGTTCTTTCATGTGGGCCATGTTTATTTGTCTCCTCGTTTTGGCAGCCTCTCTATGTTTGTTTCTATGTATTGGGTAGAGCTACTTTGACTCGGTGTCTTGGTAGTGTGGCCTAATGTAGTAGGTGTCCGGTAGGGTCCAGTGGCACAGCCTCCTCAATCCCCCAAGCTGGGTACTCAAGGTGTGCCCTTTGTGTGGGCTGAGTACATCCTCTTCTTGTAGTGAAGCCTTGATTGTTGTTGGCAGATCAATGGGAGGGATTTACCCAGGCCAGTCAGCTGTAAGGACTGGCTGTGACCACACCACCACCCTCCCCGCTCCGTGAAGGATCAGCTGTGCAGGGGTGGGGTGGTGGTACTCGCTGTGATCTGTGGCTGTCCACTGGGTGCGCTGGCCCTGGGGATTCCCAGGTGGTACAGGCCAAGTCAGCCCCCACCTGTGCTTTTCCTGGGGCCATCCTGCCTGAGCTATAAAGCAATCTGAGATGGCTGCTACTTGTGCTGGGCTTGGACATTCCCAGGCAAATCCAAGCTGTGAATCTAGGCTGGCTGTTGCAAGTGTCGGGCCTGGGGCTCAGTAAGGCCAGCTGTTGCTTGTTTGATAGGATTTAGACAGTTGTGAGAAATGAGCCAAGACCAGCCATTGATACAGAAAAGCAGCTTAGATGGGCCTGTAGGTTGGGTGGGGCAGCGTTTCTGGGGTTCTTCAAGGCAGGTCAAACAGTGCTAGCCAGCTTGATGTAACCTCAGACATGGCACCAGCTTGCTGGTTCTGTGAGGGGAAGGTTTAGAAAAGGAACTATGGCCTCTGCTGCCTTGATGCCAGACACTTCAGTTTTTCTCTGTATACCACTGGTGCTTTCTAAGCTGCTACCCCCAGCCCTGGAGCTCAGATGGAATGAGTCTGAGCAGGTGAGTCCATGTGTAGGTTCTTTAAGAGGAACTGGTTGGGGTTCCTCCAGTTTCTTCCACCAACTCAATCCCCACTGGTTTTTGCAGCTGGAAGTTGTGGGGACTTCTCATCCTGGCACTGGAACCCTGGGCTTGGGGGCCTAGTATGGAGCTGTGACTCCTCATGCCAAGATATTCCCCCCAGTTTTTATTCACCACACATGGGTATGGGACCAGCCTATTCCATGTCTGCACCCCTCCTACCAGTGTGGATGGATGTGATTTCTTTAATTCTGCAGTTGTCAGGCTTCCACTGACCTCAATTTCTGATGGTTCTAAGTTATGGTTGTTCTATATTTTAATTGTAATTTTGATGTGGTTGTGTGAAGAAGTGAGCCATGTCTGCCTATGCCACCATCTTGACTGGAAGTCTCTCTCTCTATGTATGTTTTTATACACAGAAACAGATGTGACTATAATGAAGCACGTGGCCATTTAACCTTTCCTTCTCCCTTACTTACTTGTAACTTTTCTTTTACTGGCAGTGAGAAGACTGAGTATCATTTCTTATAATTAATTTAGCTCTTTGTTGAACCCTACTATATACATAGTTTGGAATTGCTAACAATATCCCTATAAAAAACTAATTTCCAACCAGAATACAGTTTTTATGAATAGCTTCTTTCACTTTAACCTTAGAATAACCAAGTAAACACTGTTTTCCAAAGTTATATAGGCCATCCTCTTAAAAGTTTAATTTCTGAAAATGAAATGCAAAAGCTTCTAAGATGCTAACAATGCTTCAAACACATTAAAACTGCCTGACCGTCTTGCTGAGAGCCACTGTGATTTCCTGTTTCAACAGGGCTTGGACAGAACCAGCACTCACCCTCCATTCCAGCCAGCTACCCAGGTCTAGCGTTTCGCAACCCCTTTACAGCACCTTTTGACCATCCCACAGCCCCCACCACTGCTCTTGTGCTGTGAAGCCAACTCTCCTGAGCCACCCACCATGAATCGCGCTCATCTCACAGGTCCACCAGAACTACCACCAGGACTCAGAAGCCGCCATCAACCACCAGATCAATCTGAAGCTGCATACATCCTGTGTCTACCTGTCCATGTCTTAGTACTTTGACCATGATGATGTGGCTTTGAAGAACTTTGTCAAATATTTTCTTCACCAATCTAATGAGGAGAGGGAACATGCTGAGAAACTGATGAGATCTAGAATCAAGGAGATAGCCGAATCTTTCTTCAGGGTATCAAGAAACCTGACCAGACAACTGGGAGAATGAGCTGAATGCAATGGAGTGTACATTACACTTGGGAAAAAGTGTACATCAGTCACAAGAATGAGTCACTGTAAACTGGCCACTGACAAAAATGACCCTTGTTTGTGTGACTTCGTTGAGACTCACTATCTGAATTAGCAAGTGAAACCCACCAAAGAACTGGGCAACCATGTAACCAACTTGCATATGTTGGGGGCCCCTGTAACAGGCATGGCAAAGTATCTCCTTAACATACACACCCTGGGAGACAATGAAGAGAGCTATATGCCTTAGGGTGAGTTCCCTGGACACCAAAGCAGTACACTCAAGTTGGAAAAAATAAAAAATAAAACTGCTTGATGTGAGTTATTTGTACTTCACAAATATCAACTAAAAATTAAAAACAAATACCTTGGGAAGCGTGACATAAAGGAATATGGCGGAATAGGAAGATCTAGACTCCTCCTACTCTCCTCATTCACACACACACAGATTCAGCAACAATTCACAGAAAAAAATCCTGCTTCTGAGTAATCCAGAAATTCACTGAAAGGCACCTAAATGCAGGATGAATGTGAAGTTGGACTCATCAAACCTGGTAGGGAGATTCAGAACACCCTTTCGCCAGCACTCCTACCCCCATACAGTGCCATGAAAATCCTCCAGTTCTCAGCTAATCCCCAAGGAACAAAAGAAGTGAGCTGAATGTTCAGTGCCCTAACCTTTGGACAGAAGCTCCTCCAGGACTGGCTTCTGTCTTGCCAGTCTTGGAAGACTGACAGAACCAGCATAACCTAGCCACCTGGGGGAAAATCAAGACAGTGGCTCGAACTGATAGTCATCACAGCTTCTCCCCTCAGCTCAGCAGAGAAAGGGCAGAGGAAAGATTCCAGTTCACAGCTCTTTCCTGGGCAAAGAAAGAGTTGATCTATATATCCAATGCACGAACATCTATGGGGGAATCCCCAAAGGAATGGCTTCTGTACTGCTTGTCTCAGAGTGCTGATGGGATCTAGAAAAATCTAGCTGTCCGGGAACTGAGAAGAAAAACGGAGATTTAGGCAGGCAGTTGCCATTGCTGCTCCCTCCTGACTAAGCACACTGCAAGTGGACAATAAACACCAGCTCCCAACTTCTCACAGGGCAGCAAGTTAGTCCACAGCTTCAATGCCCAAACTTTTCTGGGGACTGCCCAAAGAGGGGAGCTCTGCCTTGCCTTTCACTGGGCATTGATGAGACTTAGCACATGGTCACCAAGAAGCTAGTGAAAACAGACAGAGGTAAGGGGTTCCATAACCCCTCTCCCAGCTCAGCACAGAGCAAGCAGAAATAAACCCCAGCTCCGAGCTTATCTCCTTGGAGGGAAAGAGTTGGATCTAACTTTTCAGGAGACTGCCTGATTTACAGCCTCACTTGTTTAAGTACACTGAGGGAATTCAGCATACCCTAGATGCCTGGGGACTGCGAAGAACACAATAAGCATGTTGGACTAACCTGAGGTTAAGAGGCCATCAGAAATCTCTGGCCAGCTGACTGGTGGGAATCTTCTAATGTATGAGACCAATTCATGAAAATTGGGAGAGGTGGCTGCTCTGTGTAGCACACAGTCACCAACATAGTTAATAAGATAAGAACACAAGCAAGTCTTTTCCAAACAAAGAAAATAAATCTCCAGAAACAAATCCTGATGAAACAGAGACATATGATTTACCAGACAGATAATTCAAAATAACCAGCAGAAAGATGCTCATTAAGATCAGGAGAACTATTGTTGAACAAAGTGAATTTCAACAAAGAAAAACATTAAAAAGCAACAAACAGAAATCATGGAGCTAAAGATTAACTGAAATAATAAAAATTCACTAGAGGAGTTCACCAAAAAACTAGATCAGGCATAAGAAAGGTCAGTGAACTCTAAGAAAAGCCATCTGAATTCATTCAATCACAATAGGGGGAAAAAAAAGTGAAGAAAGTTTAAGGGACTATGGGACACCAACAAGTAGACAAATACACACATAGAAGAGATGAGAGAGAGAAATGACCAGAAAGCTTATTCAAAGAAATGACTGAAAATGAAAATAGACATCTATATCCAAGAAGCCCAAAGCAGCCCCCAAAAAGAAACTCAAAGAAATCCACATTGGGAGAAATTATAAACTGTCTAACATAAAAGCAAAGAGAATTATTTTGAAAACAGAAAAAAAGACTAGTCAGGTACCAGGGAACCCTCTTAAGACTGTAAGTGGATTTCTCAGCAGAAACCTTGCAGGCCAGAAAGGACTGGAATGGTATATTCAAAGTGGTGAAAGAAAAGCTGCCAACCAAGATTATTACTACATTCAGCAAAACTGTTCTTCAAAAATAAAGGATAAAGCCCTGCCCAGATAGCTTAGTTGGTTAGAGTGTCATTCCAATATATAGGCCAAGGACACAGGTTTGATCTCTGGTCAGGGCATGTACAGGAGGCAACCAATCAATGTTTCTCTCTCTCTCCCCCTTCCTCTATCTCTAAAATCAATAAATGTAGCCTCGGGTGAGGATTAAAAAAAAAAAAAGCTAAACACAAATAGACTTTTCTCCAAAGAAGACATACAAATGGCTGACAGATATATGAAAAAATGTTCAGTGTCACTAATCATCATGGAAATGGAAATCAAAACCACAATGAGATGTTACCTCACACCTATCAGGATGACCATCAGCAAAAATCCAAAAGACACCACCTGTTGGCGATGATGTGAAATTAGAACATTTGCACACTGCTGTTGGAAATGTAACATGGTGTAGCCAATATGGAAAAAAGAGGTTCCTCAGAAAATTAAAAACAGGACTACTATATGATCCAGCAATCCTACTTCTGAGCATTCATCCAAAGAATACATAAGGATCTGGAAGAGATAGTGGCAATCTTGTATTCATTACCGTGCTACTCACAACCACCAAGATACAGCAACAACTCAAATGTACTTTGTCAGGTAAATGGATAAAGATTATGTGGTGTATGCATACAACCCGCGCAGCAATTTTTTCACTGATATGTCTCCTAAAGCAAGGGACATAAAGGAAAGAATAAACAAGTGGGACCTCATCAAAATAAGAAGCTTCTGCACGGCTAAAGAAAACATCAGCAAAATGAAAAGGGAGCCAACCATTTGGGAAAATATATTTGCTAATGATACATCAGATAGAGGTTTGATCTCCAAGATATACAAAGAACTCACTCGACTTGACTCCAAGAAGACAAACGATCCAATCAAAAAATGGGCAAAGGACCTGGGCAGATGCTTTTCTAAGGAGGAGATACAGAGGGCCCAGAGGCATTTGAAAGGATGCTCTGCATCACTAGCCATTAGAGAAATGCAGATCAAAACCACCATGAGGTACCACCTCACACCGGTCAGAATGGCCATCATTAACAGATCCACAAACAACAGGTGCTGGCGAGGCTGTGGAGAAAAGGGAACTCTAGTCCACTGTTGGTGGGAATGCAGACTGGTGCAGCCACTATGGAAAGCAGTGTGGAATTTCCTCAGAAAGCTGAAAATGGAACTGCCTTTTGATCCAGCGATTCCCCTGCTGGGACTATACCCTGAGAACACCAAAACGCCAATACAAAAGAACCTATGCACCCCAATGTTCATAGCAGCACAATTTACAATAGCCAAGTGTTGGAAGCAACCTAAATGCCCATCAGTAGATGATTGGATCAAAAAATTATGGTACATATACACAATGGAATACTACGCAGCAGAAAGAAAAAAAGAAGTACTAAACTTCGCAACAGCATGGATGGAACTGGAGAGCATCATGCTAAGCGAAATAAGCCAGGGGGCGAAAGACAAATACCATATGATCTCACCTATAAGCGGAACCTAACCAACAATGCAAAGAAGCAAGGCAAATATGACCAGCAACACTGAAAGGAAAAGAAATCAACAGAGACAAGAGGGAAGGGGGGCAGGGAAAGGGAAGGGAAGGGGAAAGTCAAGGAACATATAGCAAGGACTCATGGACAAAACCAAAGGGGAAGAGCTGAGGGAGGGAAGGTGGGAGGGGGCAAGGGAAAGAGGTGGGGGGAAGGCAGAGACAAATGTATTTAAAAAGTAAATAAATTAATTAAAAAAATAAATAAATAAAAGTTAAAAAAAAAATAAAAATAAAAAAAGAAACAGGTCCTGCAATTATCAGCCACATGGAGTAATCTTGAGGACATTTACATTTTACTAAGTAAGATAAGCCATTTATAAAAGGAGAATACATGATTCCACCTTTTGGAGGTTTCTGAAACAACCAAATTCATAGTGTCAAAAAGTGAAATGGTGGAATATTTGAAAACACTTTTAAAGAGGGCAAACTATCATGTTAAGTGTTTGTATCACAATAAAATAAAATTTAAGAAAAATACCCTTTGTGTGTTAACATAAATATTTTAAAATAATTCTAGTTCTAAAACAAAAACTAAAATAGGCAGTGGAACTATTTTATAAATTTCTGTAGAGTCTACGATAAGAGACTGTGGCTGGATTCTCAGATCTACTTCTATGCTCAGTCTTTTGTGACATGCTGTTTTAATGGAAGTATATGAAGAAACTCCAGTCTCACACAGATTTATAGTTAGACTTTTAAAATAATGGCAAATATTCTTTAATATTACACCAAAACTTGACAAGGGGTAGTTTCTTAAAGCTTAGTTTTAATATTATCAATAAAGTTTTGGTACTTTATTTAAAAATAATACCTTGGACAACTTTTATAACTTAGAAGGAAACTGTAATTGGGGAGACCATTAGGGATCTAATTTAACAATACAGAAAAGAAACCCTAGTCTGAAAGGGAAATTAGAATAGTAAAACAACTTTAAAAACAACTTAGTTGGAGACTTTATGCTACCTGACTTTAAGAGACATTATTGGATTAGCCAAAAAGTTCACTGCTTTTTTCCATAAAATGGCTCTAATAGTGCGTAGGTGTCTTTAACAACACCACAAACAATTTTGTTAAATTGTATTGTGAAAACTGTCACATCACTGTGCATTTTTTAAAAAAAAACTTTAAAAAATATTGTTTAAAACAAAAATTAAAAAATGGTGAATTTTTGTGTAGCCATTTTAATACTGAAGATGGAAGAAAATAGGTAACATTTTAGCATATTGTGCTTTATCATTTCAAGAAAGGTAAAAAGGCAACTGAAAAGCACAAAAAAAAGATTTTGCAGTGTATGGAGAAGGTGCTGTGACTGATTGAATGTGTCAAAAGTGGTTCGTGAAGTTTTGTGCCGGAGATTTCTTGCTGGATCATGCTCCGCAGTCATGTAGCCTAGTTGAAGTTGATAGCAATCAAATTGAGACATTAATTGAAACCAATCAATGTTATACCATGCAGAAGGTAGCCGATATACTTAGAATATCCAAATTGATAAAGTTACTGGTGAAATGAAAAATATATATCTTTTTTTCCTTTATGGAAAAAAAAAAACATGGATATTTTTGCCAACCCAATATAAAGTTACAATAATAAAGAAAGTGTGGTACTGGCATCAAGACAAACAGACTCTAGGGTCCACAAATAAAGAAGTCAGAATCAATTCAATGGAGGGAGGATCACTTTTCAACAAATGGTGCTGAAACAAGAGGCTAGCCATATGAAGAAAAAGAAGTTTGATTCATACTTTGTGCCATTTAAAAGTATTAACTCACAAGCTATTTTAGACCTTTGTGTAAAATCTGACCCATAAAGTTCAGGAATATAGGAAAAATCCTTTTGTGGCCTCAGGCTAGGCAAAGATTTCATAGATAAGACATTAAAAATCCTGTTTCCCAAAGAGAAACTTCAATTGATAAATTGGTCCTCATGAAAACTAAGTATTTCTCATCAAAAGATACTACTAAAAATAAATAGAAAGACATGCAACAGACTGGAAAAAAATTACTTGCAAATCATGTATCTGCATCAATGATGCGCATCAAGAACAAAAAGAATTCTTAAAACCTAGAAAGAAAATAAACTGTCAATTTTTAAAAGTAAAAAATCAAACAAAATAATTACAATATTGGATTTTTAACATATAAGTATCTATAAAACCATACTAATATAAATAACTGAATGAATGAAAGAGACAGCTCTCTCACATTAAATTCCAATTAATGTAGAAGAAAAAGGGACATACAGAATCACTAGGTAAACACGATATAATAACAGCTGCAGACAAGATCAATAGTTGAATACTAAAATCAGTGAGCAAAAGTTTCAGGGAAAAGGATATGTACAGTATACCATCCCCTCAAGTCACTCTTCTTTTAAAGATTTTTTAAAATGTACTTTATTTATAGAGAAAGGGGAAGGGAGGGAAAAAGAGAGGGAGAAAAACATTAATGTGTGGCTACCTCTCGCACGCCCCCTACTGGGGACCTGGGCCACAACCCAGGTATGTGCCCTGACTGGGAATCAACCAGGGACCCTTTGGTTCACAGGCTGGCACTCAATCCACTGAGCCACACCAGTGAGGACTCAAGTCACTCTTTAATTATAAAGGAAAGACAGTAACTTCACAAGAGAGAAGCCTGCCAGATACCAACTCACTAAGTAATCAAGATAAATCATTACCAATAATAACATATGCAAACATCATAAACTACTTGATATGATATACTAAGGACATGACATTTTGTGGTATTATTGCCAAATCCATGAGCTTATTCCATTCATGGGAAAAATCAAATAAACCCGAGCTGATAAATTCTACAAAATGATCAGTACTCATCAAAAGGATCAAGGTCATAAAAGACAAGGAAAAACCAAAGAACTGTTACAGAATGCAAGAAACTGAGAAATAACTAAAACAAAGAAAAAGATCACTAGACAAACTGGAGAAAATCTCAATGAGATCTGTACTGTCATTAATAATAATATACCACTTTAATTTCTTCTTTATAATTATGCTAACTGAAAGATGCATAACAAAAAATGAGAACATGCTATATGATTCCATTTATATAAAATTCTAGAAAATGTACATCAATTTATGATGAGAGAAAGCAGGGAGATGAGTGCCTAGAGATGCAAAGTCAGGGGGAAGCAACTACAAAAGGCAGGAGGAAACATCGGGGGTAATGGGTTCATTACCATGATTACAATGATGGTTTGGTGGGTGTATACATGTCAAATCTAATCAAATTTATTTTGTACACATGTCTAACATTATGTCAATTTTATCTTGGGAAAGCTGTTTAAAAAGTTTACAACATATAATTCTGGATGGCTTTTTGAAGAATTCATTAAAGAAAGAAAAACATTTAGGCAGAACTATTTAGAATCTTGCAAAAGCCTAGAAGAGAAACCTCAACTCTGACAGAAGATAGGAGGAACAGAAAGACGACAAAAACCACCAAAGTTTTAATTCACTTAGCAACTAAAATACATGAACATTAGATACAAGTTAAATTGTTTTATATTTCTTTTTTATAATTTTTATATTATTTTCTTGTTTATTTGAAAGATTGTTTTTTTCTAGTCTGGAACGGTTGGTTAGAGCTGTGTTCCAATGTGCCAAGGTTGCAGGGTTGACCCCTGGTTAGGGCATATACAGGAGTCAACCAATGAATGCATAAATGAGCGAAACAACAAATCAGTTTCTCTTTCTCCCTCCCTAAAAATTAATAAATTAAAAAAATATATTATTTTTAATGTTAGTAACAAAGAAGACATTAACCGATTCAATCAGAAAGGGAACTTTTCAAATAGGTTTGTATTGTTATAATCAGCAATAACTTCCCTATTGAGTTAATTAAAGTAAATAAAATAGTTAAACAGAGTGACAATATTTAATCAGTAATTTAAAACCATAGTATGTTTACTAATTTTTCATTTCTAAATATCCCAATATTTATATATTTTATAAACTTTTCACTTCTAAAAATGAATAACTTCTAATATGGGAGTCAAAAGACATACTGAATCTGAGGTTTCTGCTCTGTACCCAAATTGAAATAAAAGAATAATGTGCAATAATGTGGGCTTATGAGATTGCTGTTTTTATGTGAAGTAGACAACCATGAGTTTTCAGTCTCACTTCTAGTGATTTACATCTTGCACTGATGTTAATAAATAGCACTTTGACTCTCTATATAGAAGAAATCCCATGTTGAAAGGTTCTCAGTTAATTATCAACCCTAAAAAAAAAAAAAAAATCAAACCTAAGAAACAATCTTTTCTAGGAGGCAATTTTATTCATTACAGCACTGTTTCTCTTTTTAAATACATGTAGATCTAAAAAAGTATAATAGATATTTCCTTATAATCCATGGCAACACAGAAAACAAGGTTATGCATGAATCTTTATGTATAAAGTTTTATACTATTAAAGCAGATTTTCTTACTAATTTTCTTACTTCAACTAATATCCTAGATTTTATATTCCTTGAATATCCATAAAGAATATGACGACCTATGTGAATAAATTCTTAATAACCTTCCATTTCAAACAGTTGTTTAAATAATAATGTAGTGGTTAAGAACAATACAGGCTCTAAAGTCTGAATGTGAGTTTCAGATACTCTGTCATTTACTACCTTTGTAAGCTTGGAAGAAAAATTAAAGATTAAATAAATAACTCATCATTTGGCAGAGTGCCTGGCACTCAGTAAGTCCTAAAGATTATTTGTTGCAGTTTTAATATTTTAATGTCTCAGGATCACATAATAAATAATACTATAAAACAAAGGTGAAGGGATTAAAAGGGAAAAAAACTCACAGACACAGACAACAGTATGATGATTACCAGAGGGAAAGGGCAGGATAAATGGTGATGGAAGGAGACTTAACTCGGGGTGGTGAACATGTAATACAACATACAGATAATGTATTATAGAATGGTACATCTGAAACCTATATAATTTTATTAAGCAATGTCACCTCAATAAATTAAAAATACAACAAAACTCTCAACTGCTTCTTTGAAATAACTTATTCGAAATTCCTATATAAGACACCAGTAATACATCACTTCATGCTATATATAGCTTAATAATTGAGGACTAGACCTGTTGAACTCTCTGACAGGACTGGGGTTGGACCAAGGCAAACCATCAAATAGGGGGGAAAGGCAGCGGACTAATTGGCAGTGGGCACACAAGTCTTTATGGAGTGATGAAATATCCTGAATCTTGATTGGAATGGTGGTTATATAAGTATATACACTTGTAAAAACCTATTTGAGATCAACATTTCACCGTACATAAATTTTATATCAAAAAAGAAGTCCAAAAGTAAATAAACCATCGTTTAGGAATACATACATCCTGTGTGCTATTTACAAAAGCAGGTAAGATTACTAATATATTTTAGATGATTTTCAAGAAAGATTATCTGGTTAATTGTTGACAATCCACTATGTATTGTTTTCAAAGTAGATACAGGGCACTTTTATCAGTAACATGCATTCCCCCTATTGATACTGCCTTAGTCATAATGAGTTCATGCTTCAAGCATTCCTCCATTTCTAAAGTGCTCCTTTCCTTAAGGGTAACAGCTAATGACTGTAACTGATATTAAAATGAGATAATCAACTTGATGCATAGGAAGAGAATACCAATCAACTTTGGTTATTTTCTCTCTTTATGTGAAATGAGTAATATATAAACCCCATTTTCAGGCTCTTGAAATCAGACTGTTTTTTTCTCCCACCATGTTACTATTGTTTATCCTGTGAAATATTACCTCACTTAACAAGTGTTCTTGAATGGAAACACCTTTAAAGTTAATTTCATGAATACAACATCATTCATAAAGTATTCACACTAGGTATGTTTAACTGTAATGAAGCCTTCGAACGTAACTTCAGTTTGTAAGAAATATAGAGGATTCAAGAAAACATTAACAACTAGACAAACCATAGTGTGGTGGTGAGTTGCAAGGAAAGTGGTTTAATCTATAAAAAGTAAACTACATCTGTGTAACTGAAAGAGAGAAAAGGAGGGAAAAATGTTCTAGGTTAAAAGACTAACAAAATATAAATATAACAAACAACCCAATGGAATGCATCAATTTTGAGCAAATCTGTGTTTTAAAATAAGAAAAAACACTATGTAAGGAATTTGGGGAATACTGGGGAAACTTACAAATCAAACTCCTTATTAGGAGATATTAGGGAAGTATCAATTTTCATAGCATGGCAATGTATGTGAATGTCACTTTTCGAAGATGCACACTGAAGTATTTAGTTACCAATGAAGTGCCTTGATGTCTGCAACTTTCAAACAGTTCCCACACACACACATACACACACACACAGCACACACAAGCAGATAAATTATAAAGCAATCTGTTGACAATTAACCCGGAGTGGTTAGTATCCAGGTGCTCTGTATGTTTTAAATTTTTTATAAAACTTTATAAAGAAAATATATAAAGTGATTGGTTGTGTTTTCTTAAATAAGCAAACAATATATTTGATGACGTACAGAAACCAATACAAACAAGCATACCTCATTTTACTGAGCTTGGCTTTACTGTGCTTCACTTTATTGCACTTTACAGATACCACTTCTCTCTCTCTCTCTCTCTTTTTTTCAAAAATGAAGGCAAGGTCCTCTGCCAGCAAAAAGATTATGACTCATTAAAGGATCTCAGTTGACAGTCAGCATTTTATAGCAATAAAGAATTTTTAACTAAAGTATGTACATTTTTTAAAGATATAATGCTGCTGCACACTTAATGTAAATATAAACATTATACTGTGTTTACACAACATACATTACAGTATATACTGTAAATATAATGTTTATATGACTG
Organism: Pteronotus mesoamericanus; assembly: GCF_021234165.1. Taxonomy (NCBI): domain Eukaryota; kingdom Metazoa; phylum Chordata; class Mammalia; order Chiroptera; family Mormoopidae; genus Pteronotus; species Pteronotus mesoamericanus. Next base: position 21,696,709 of record NW_026555245.1, on the reverse strand, counting down.
AGAGGAAAATTCATGTGACTTACTTTATTGTAATACTCACTTTATTTCAGTGGTCTGGAATTAAACCCACAATATCTGAGGTATGTCTATAATGGTCCCTTTACACAAGCATTTCAGTTAAGTGCTATGTATGTACACAATTGGACACAGTTAGAAGTGAAAATTTCTACGTATGAATTCTGTGTAGAGCTGAAGGTAAGCAATTTATCTCAATTTCCTACCATATAGTTAAGTATCAACTATGGGTCAGAGGACAATGTACCTCAACAGCACATCATGATATTAATAAGGAATACTCTAAGTTTTACGTACTATGTGGCTTACATTCTTCACTATTACATATTATTTATGTGCAACATAAAAAAAATACCAGGAAGGAATCAATAAAACCTGGAACTTGTTTATAAAAAACTGTATTTAGCCCTGGCTGGTAAGCCTCAGTGGACTGAGTACTGGCCTGCGAACCAAAGGGTCGCTGGTTCGATTCCCAGTCGCACATGCCTGGGTTGTGGACCAGGTTCTGATGCGGGGGGGGCGCATGAGAGGCAACCACACACTGATGTTTCTCTCCCTCTCTTTCTCCCTCCCTTCCCCTCTGTCTAAAGATAAATAAATAAAATCTTTTTAAAAAATTGTGTATTTATTCTTACATGTGTAAATTTCACTTACCTTCAAAGTACTCTCCATTTGATGCAATACGCCTATCAGGATGTTTTTTCCACTGCTCAAAACAGTTTTTGAACTTGTGAATTTTGATGCTTTTTAGTGCTTCTGTCATTTTTTGTTTCACCTTTCCCTTTGAGGACTTTTGTCATCCAGGGGAAACAAAAAACAACAAAAAAAAGTCGCTTGGGGTGAGATCAGGTAAGTAGGGGAGGTGGGGTACGGGGGTCATGCCATTTTTGGTCAAAAACTCCTGAACACTCAGCATGATGCGGGGCAGGTGCACCTGTAAATCACCCGTCGTGAAATGAGCAGATATGTTGAAAAGAGTCTTCAAACAAAAGTCACTGAAGCTGAACCCAGCCTCTCACAAGGCCCGGTGGTGCACTGAAACAGACTGGTTCCCAGCACACGCACCTAGCCCTAGCGGGGAAAGCCTGCACTACAAAGGGCCTGCCTTCATACATAATGGGCTTCAGAAGGAGTTTTGTAAAAACTGGGTGAATTTTTAAGTGGACCTAAACTGCCAGTTAACTGAAAAATTAACTTAGGGGAGACGACCTGATTTTCCTGTTCCAGAAAAATAATAAACATTCTACAATTATACTAAACAGGCCCTGCCTAGATAGCTCAGTTGGTCACAGCATTGTCCTGCTGCACCCAAGGTAGTGGGTTCGATCTTCCATCAGGGCACACACAAGAAGCAACCAATGAATACATAATGAGCAGACAACAAATCAATGCCTCTCCCTCAAATGAATAAAAATAAGTAAATAAATATACTAAACAGCACATATTATTCTAGTTTGAAACGTACATCCATGTAGAAAGAATTTTATTCTTCCCATATGCCATCTTCCCAAGGCAGTTTCATAAGTTTGCCCTGAGTTCAACATAATAATGGTCAAGCTGGGACCCACAATCTGTCCTCATGTCTCAGTTTCCTCATCTATAAAATGAAAAGGAAATGTTTATAATAGAAAACTACTCCACTTCACAGTATCATTTCATTTAGAGGGCTTAAGATACTAAAAGGTTCTAAACACTGTGGTTGGATTTTAGTGATCATTTCAACTGAGACACACTGGCCAGGGCTAATAAGCATTTGTTAAAGAATATTTAATGTGACTGTAACTGTTTGAATGTTTTTTTAAAAGTCAGCTGTTGCTAAGGTAGCTTTCAAACAGTTTCAAGTTTTACTGTTTCTAGTTTACATGAGAAACGACATCGAATAATCTCTACAAAATAAGCTTTAGCATTAAATGTGGATTTGAAACTCAGTTCTGCCACTTATTAAATAATTTCTCCTGTCATAAAATTACTTTGAGTCTCACTCTTCCTATTTGGAAATAGAATTAAGACCAATCTCCCAAAGTTACTGTAAGGACTATATGAAATAAGTTACATAAAAAAAGTTTAAAAAGGACTAACATAATAGGGACACATGACTTGTTTTCTTTTAAGTTCTTTTTAAGGTCAATGGTATTTATATTTCACATGATTGATAGTGAACAAAAATTGTATCACCTTTGTGCTTCAAAAATCAGTGATACTGATGTTGGAAAGGAAGTGATGACAATCATGGCAATGGCAAACAAACGAGACCTGACAACAATTATTGACTATTGCACTATAAATAGCCAAACTTCAAATATGCTGTCTCCCTACCACCTACCACCCACCTGACACATACACAAAGGAACCAAACAGCTCAGTTTCCCAAAGAACTAGACAGCAGCAATTATTTAAAAAAAAAAAAAATTGTATAGGCTTAAAGAGAACAACTAAGGGATTATTTCTTCTAAATGTATAATGGAAAATTATGACACAAATAATTAATTTGATCCATTTTACCCCACTAAGATAGAAAAATTCAAAATGCCTAGCAAAAGTTAAATCACAAGGACTTCCAACAAAGGCAGTAAAGAGGTTTACAAATCCTCGCCCACCAAAAAAACCCATAAAACAAAAAAGTCAAAACAAACATTTCAAATATTTGTACACTGACCAAAGGCAAACAACAAATTAAGAACCTTTTATTCATGAAAAACTGCTGAACTTTAGGTAAGTACAGTGGGAATGAATGGTATTCTTACTGAGACTGTGCCCATTCCCTCCCCAAAACATGGCAGGCAGTAGAGCCACTGGAATGGAGCTGGTAGTGAAAAATCAGCAGCTTTGCTGTTAGAGGTGGGCTGTTTTGACATGAAGCAGTTGGTAAAAATAGAAACTCCTTAGAAAACAAACAGGGAAAGTTGACAATGCTGCTAACAAGAGGTTGCAGACCTCCTTTGGGCAAGAAGCACACCCCTCAACCAGCCAGAACTTTAATAGGGAGATTCTGGAAATCAGAGAAGGCACAGAAAAGCCTGCTACACATCCTTGGCTCACTGGGAGACAGACAATACTCATGCACAGAAAAAACCCTGGGGGACCCAAGCTCTCCACTCATTCCCGTTTGACAGGGAGGCTCTATATGCGCAAAGACAAGACAAAGAAAGGCCAAGCTCCCCGCTCATCACCAGCTCACTGAAGACTGTTTACAAGGAAACCCCAGAAGGGTCTAGAAGGAGGCAAAAGCTGGAACAGATATAAAAACGTCTGGAACTGTGCATGCACAATCCAACCCACAAACTGTCCAACCAACAGAGAGTGGACGCCTTACTGGCTCAAGATGTTTGAATAAAACCTCTAAATACTCACTACGCAAACATAGAAGCAACCCCTAGGACATCATGGTAAAAATAAAAATAAGATAAAATAAGGAGAGGTGTCACTCAGTAGCTGCACACTGCAGGGAAGATAAATTTTGCAGATTAATTCCATGCAAGTTACTAAAAAATACTTCTAAACAAGTCAGCAACAATGACCCTCAGGAAAAAAAAAAAGACTCAGGAGCCATTATAAAAATTATCTAAAATACCCAATTATCAAAAAACTTGCCACCCAACGACGATAGCTGCTAATACTACTACCAACCTGTTGCAGCTACTGCCTCCAAAGCAGGTGGACAAGTATATAGGATCAAGAATTCACATTGTGATGAAGAGTGATAAGGAAATTATTGGCATGCTACCAGGATTTGATGACTTTTGAAATCACACCAGAAGGAAGAAGAATTACTAAATTTCACCAAATTTTGCTGAATGGAAATAGTATAACAATGCTGATTCCTGGAGGAAAAGAACCTGAAGTATGAATGGATTTCTCCTGCCTTACGGAAGATTCTGTTTTGTCTTATAATGACAAAAAAAGTAAGTCATTTTTAAACCTTTCGATATCTGGATCTATGAAACTAAGTTTCCTGTTAAACAGGCGTGCTTTTGTAAATGCCATTACTGTAAGTTAATCATGGCTAGCTTAGAAAAAAAATTTGCTCTTTGAAGACTATAATAAAGGTGGTTTTGATTAAAAATAAAATCCCCATTTATAAATAAAAAATTAAAAGACAATACAAAGAAAGTAGAAAATACAATCCGGACTGAAGAAAAAAAGAAAGTTATCTCTGAGTGGACCCAGACAGCAGATGAATTCAAAATAACCATGATAAATGTATTATAGAAACAAAGGGGAGGACTTCAGGTCAAGATGGAGGCATAGGCAGACAGGCTTGGCCTCCTTGCATAACCACAGAAAGAACTACGACCAGATCTCAAAACTAGTAACACCCAGAACCATCAGAAAATCCAGCTGTATGAAGTCTGACAACAAAGTGAAGACACATTCATCCAAACAGGCAGGAGGGGTGGAGTAGCCTAGCCATGTGGAGAGGCTGTGTGGCATGGAAAGGCAAGGGGCCTGAGGCTGGGATCACTCGCTTCTTAGGTATCCCTCCCATTCATTCCGGTTCTGCTGCCGAGACCACACAGCCCAGGGTTCCAGCACCAGGAAGATAGATTACCATTACCTTGGCTGTAAAATCCAGCAGGGACTGGGGTGGCAGAAAAAACGGACAGATTTTCATCATTTAAAGGGCCCACATGGTCTTAGAATGTTCGTGAACCCATCCATTCCGGGATTCACCACCAGAGCAAGAGCTGGAAGGGTGCCAGTCACACACAGGAAGGGGGTGAAGTGACTGGAAACAGGCGAGCATCAGGTGAACCACCAGAAGCCAGGCAGTGGCACTGCCACCTCTCTGGGACCTCCCCACACAGCCACAAAGCAGTGAAACAGGTTGCACTATCCTAGTTATTACCTAAAGGCTTTGCCCCATACAACTTACAGTTGCATTTTTCTACAATGGGCCATGCTATAAGACAGGGAGTCAGAGCAGCTCTACCTAATACACAAACACATGGAGGCTGCCAAAATGAGGAGATAAAGAAATATGGCCCAAATGAAAGAACAGACCAAAACCCTGGAAAAAGAACTAAGTGAAATGGAGAGAGCCGACCTGTCAGATGCAGAGTCAAAACATTTGTGATCAGCATGCTCCTTGAGTACAGAGAACTCCTTCAGTACAGCCAAAAAAAAAAAAAGGAATGAAAGTCATACTAAGTGAAATAAAGAATAATCCACAGGAAACAGAGAAGGGAAGGAAGCTAGGATGCAAACCAGCAATTTGGAACATAAAGATAAACATTCAACCAGAACAAAAAGAAGAAACAAGAATTCAAAAAAGCGAGAGTAGGTTGAGGAATCTCCGGGACATCTCCAAATATGCCAACATTCAAATCAATGGGATGCCAGAAGGAGAAGAGGAAGAGCAAGAAATTGAAAACTTATTTGAAAAAAATAAAGAAAACTTCCCTAATTCGGTGAAGGAAATAGACATACAAGTCCAGGAAGCACAGAGAATCCCAAACAAGTTGGACCCAAAGAGGAACACACCAAGACACATCATAATTAAAATGCCAAAGATTAAAGATAAAGAGAGAATCTTAAAAGCAGCAAGAGAAAAGCAGAGTTACCTACATAGGAGTTCCAGTAAGACTGTTAGCTGATTTCTCAAAAGAAACTTTGCAGACAAGAAGGGACTGGAAAGAATTTAAAATGATGAAAAGCAAGGGCCTACAACCTAGTTTATCTAGCAAAGTTATCATTTAGAATGGAATGGCAGATAAAGTGTTTCCCAGACAAGGTAAAACTAAAGGAGTTTACCACCACCAAGACATTATTACATGAAATGGTAGAGACATATTTAAGAAAATGATCAAAACCATGAACATTAAAAAAGCAACAAATTCACAACTATCAACAACTGAATCTATAACAAAACAAAACAAAACCCCACAAAATTAAGCAAACAACCAGAACAGAACAGAATCATAGAAATGGAGATCATTTGGAGGGTTATCAGCTGGGAGGGGTAAGAGGGAGAATGGAGAAATGGTGCAGGGGTTAAGAAGCATAATTGGTAGAAACAAAATAGACAAGGGAAGTTAAGAACAGCATAGGAAATAGAGAAGCCAAAGAATTTACATGCAAGACCCATGGGCATGAACTAAGCGCAGGATTGCTGGAGGGATCAGGGGTACTGGGCAGAGGGGGCAAAGGAGTAAAAATTTAGACAACTTTCACAGCAAAGGCAATAAAATACACTTAAAAAAAGAAAAGAAAGAGGAGTGATGTAGGTTTTCCTCCTCCTCCTCAAACTGCACTTGGTTGGAACAAATAAACGAAGGAAAGTAATTTTAAGAATCAAAGGAAAATATGATGATAATGGCTCAATGTGTGGGGAATCTCAAAAAAGTAAAAGCAATAAAAAAATTTCGAGTTTAAAAGTATAACCAAAATGAAAACTTCATTATATATGCACAGCAGCACATTTGAGATATCAAAAGAATCTAAAAATATGAAAATAATTCAATGAAGTTATTCAATCTAAAAAACAGAGAAAAAGGACCAAAATGGAGAAATACATGTGGGATATCAAGTACACCAATATGTTTATAATAGGGAGTTCCAGGAAGACAACACAGGATAAAAGAATATTGAAGAAAACAATAGCTGCAAATGTGCCAAATCTGATGGAAGACATGCTTCAGATTCAGAATGCTCTACAAAATCCAAATGGGATAAATACCTACAAACATACACCATACACAAACTACTGAAAGCCAACAACAGGAAAATGCTGTAAGAGCAAAAGTAAAATGACTGACAACACACGAAAGAACAAAAAATATAATTAATGGCTGACTTTTTATCAGAAACAATGAAGGCTAGAAAACCATAAAATGATATATTTGATTCTGACTAGAAAAACTGTCAACCATTAATTTTGTATCCAATAAAACTATTCTTCAAAACTGTAGGCAGAGCAAAACATTCCTAGATAAAGAGATTGAGAATTTGTTACTGACAAACCTGCATTACGAGCAATGTTACAGGAACTCCCTAAGGAAAAAAAAATGACATCAAATGGTATGCAGAAAAGAGTTAATAAAACAGTCCTGAGCAGGCTATACTAAAAAGAGTCTGCTTGCAAGGTTGGTCCTTGGCTGGCATCTGGGAATTTAATTTTGGAAGGGTTCCAACCATTCCTTAACTGATCAAATTAGTTGAGTATGCCTAAACTGTTTGTACAAATAGCATGACTTATGCTGAAACAGGCAATGTGGAATTTTTAGCATGTTGTCTGAAAGTGGGTCAAAAGTGTAATGACAACTGTACCAGGAAGATATCTTCAGACCAAAAAACCAAGCAGACAGGCAACTCCATAGTAGATACCTAATAGAATTATGGGGTAATTTACTTAGGGAAGATTGGGCCAAAGCAGATGGCCCAGCAGTTCTGTGCAAGTTTTTCTATGCTAAAGATTTCTTTTACTGCATCTTTTCTTTTTTTATCTTACTAGTATAACTCAGGTACTAATGATTGACAGGACAAAGAATGCAGTAGCTCCAAGACTACACCTCCTGGTGATCCATACTACCACCAGTTTGATATTCACCTTGATTGTTATCCTGGCCATTACTAACAATTTATGGTTACTTTTTAAGGAACACATATACTCATTAACTAGAAGGCTTACTAAGGTCAGTGAGGTTGGTCAAAAGTTACAGCATGAAAGGAGGACATGGAGGTAGTTTTTGTTCACATCTATACAACTATATATATGTGCTAAGCAGAGCACCCTCAATATAAACCTTGAGGACTGAGTCTATAAGAAGCTTACATGGTAGACAATATTGCACATATGCTGTCACAATTCAATGCTGGAGGAAGTAAACATATCCTATATGACTACTGAAGGAGGACCACTGGAGCTTGCACCTGGTTCCTTCCAATTTTCACCAATGAGCCTTTGAAATATTTGCGCTGTATCCTTTTGTTGCAATAAGTCATAAATAGAAGGCCCTGACTGGTGTGGCTTAGTTGGTTGGGCACTGGCCCACAAAGCAAAAGGTCGCCTGTTAGATTCCCAGTCAGGGCACGTGCGTGGGTTGCGGGTTTGGTCCTCAGTCAGGATGGGTTCGAGAGGCAACCCATCAATGTTTCTCTCCCTCTCTTTCTCCCTCCATTCCCCTCTAAAAATAAATAAAAAATCATAAACAAAACTACAAATTAAGTTCTGTGACTCTTCTCAGGAAATCACTGAACCAGGGAGTAGTTTTAGAGACTACTGACATGGTTCGTAACTTAAATCCAAAGGACAAAACCCAGAGTACAAGAAATGGCAAATAAGTGGATAAATGTAAAAACTGAATAAACATTTTTATCTTTTATCTTTTTTATAAAAGGGAATACACTGTACTGTTACATGCATGTAACATACATGACAATACCTCAAAGAAAAGGCTGGAGAACAGAACATTCAGGCAGAAAATGAGTATGAAAATAGAGCTTGAACAACACTATAATTAGATCTAATATACAAATACAGATAACTCCACACAACAGAAAAATACACATTTTTGTCAAGTGCACATGGACTATTCCCCAGACAGACCATAAGTTAGGCCACAGAGGAAGTCTTAATAGACTTAAAAGTATATATACATATATAGCCAAAGTATTTCTTCTGATCACAATGGAATGAAACCAAAGATCAACAATAAAAGGAAAACTGGAAAACTCACAAATATATGGAAATTAACTCTTTTAAACAACCAATGGGAAAGAAAAAAATCACAAAAGATATCAGGGAGGTGGGTGTGGTTTCAGTTTACACACTGCCTACTGGAGGACACTTCCTCCTGTGTTACTCTGTTGAAGGTTATTGTTCTCATCAGGAAACTGTGAATGGCTCTTGGTACATTGAAAATTTGTGCGAGATGCTGAGAAAATCTGGCTTCTCCCTGGAGTTCACAGAACTCCTCACACTGGTGAACAGGAACGTTTCTCGACACTGAGTGGACTTTTGCAAAGACCTAACTGCAAATGAAAAGAAGCAGGTCCCCTGCTTTATCTCCATGCTAACTAAAAAGCTTCATTTCTGTCCAAAATCAAAATAAGGCTATTTTATTTTATGTATTTGTATTCAAAATAGGTTTCCCTTTTGTAAAATATAAATAAGTATCACTGAATTAAAGAACTTTTTAAGAAAATAATTCCTGTAGGACACGGTGAAAGGGTTTGATATATGTAGAAAGAAAATCCTCAGGGAATTACTATAAATAAAAATACATAAACACTTGCAATACCTGAGTTTTTTAAGTTGCAAGAATACTCAAAATATCTGGCTAATTTAACTTGTATTTTGTGAACTTTCTAATAAAAGTGTTTGAACACCCCCAAAATTAAAAAATAAATAAAGAGGATTATAAGAGAATACTGCGAAAAACTGTATGCTGACAAACTGTATAACTTAGATGAAATGGACAAATTCTTAAAAAACACACAGCCAACAAACACTGAAACATGAATAGAAAATTTGAATAAACTTGTAACTAGAAAAAGGCTGAATTTGCAACCAAAAAATGCCCAAAAAGAAAAGCCCAAGACTATATCGTTTCACTAGTGAGACCTACCAAACTTTTAAAGAAAAATTAACACTAGTCCTTCTCAAATTCTTCCAAGAAATTGAAAGAGGAACACTAACTCATTCTGAGGCCAGCATTACTACCTTGATACCAAAGCCAAAGACCCTACAAGGAAAGAAAACTACAGGTCAATAACCCTGAAGATTATAACTGCAAAAATCCTCAATGAAATCAACAGCATATTAAAAGGATTATAAATAATAACCAGTGGGATTTATTTCCAGAATGCAAGAATGGTTCAACACATGAAAATCAATGTAATATACCAAATTAACAAAATAAAGGAAAGATACCGCATGACCGTATCAGTTGATTTACAAAAAAGTATGACAGAATTCAAGAACCTTTCCATGACAAAAACATTCAACAAACTACCTCAACATAATTAAAACCATATATGAAAAATGTACAGCCAAAAATCACTCAAAGGTGAATAACTAAAAAGCTTTTCCTCTCTAAGGTCAGAACAGACAAGGATGCTTTCACCACTTCCATGCAAAATAGCACTGACAGTCCTAGCCAAAGAAATTACCAACAAAAATAAATAAAAGGCATCCAAGTCAGAAAAAGTGAAATTATCTCCGTTCTCTGTTAACATCTCACATGTTAAGAAACATACTAGAGAGATACTAGAAAATACTAGAGAGATTTCACATGAAATTGTTAGCAATTATGAATTTAGCACAGTTGCAGGATACAGTATGAACACAAAAATCTGTTGTATTTCTTTGTAATAATTACAAAAAAGTGAAATTAAAGAAACAATTCTATTAATAGTATCAAAAAGAATAAAATACCTAGGATTAAGCTTAACCAAGGTGAAAAACACGTACACTGAAAACTACAAAATTATACTGAAATAAATTAAAGAAGATGCAAATAAAGAAACATGCTATGTTCATGGATTACATAAAAATATTAAGATGTTCATTCTACCCAAAGCTACCTACAGATTCAATGCAATCCCTAACAAAATCCTCATGCAATTTTTTTTGCCAAAATGTGAAAGTTCACCTTAAAATTAATATGGGATCTCAAGGGACCCCAAATAACCAAAACAATCTTGAAAAAGGGCAAAATTGGAAGTCTCGCACTTTCTGATTTCAAAACTTACTTCAAAACTAATCAAAATAGTGCCACCACATGGCACAAAAACTACACACATGTACGATTAAATGTTTTTCAACAATGGCACCAAGACCATTCAACAGGGTTATCCCTGTTCTTCTGAACACTTCGTTCAACAAACAGCACTAGGAAAATTGGATATCCAACAAAAATATGCAAATTTGGACACTTTTCTAGAACCATATGAAAAAATTAACAAAATAGATCACAGACAGAAATGTACGAAAACATAGAGCAAAAACTTTAAGACACTAGATTTGGCAATGATTTCTTGGATATAGTACCAAAAGCACAAGCAACAAAGGAAAACATAGTTAAGATGGGCTTCACCAAAATTAAACTTTTGGATATCAGAGGATACTTCAACAGGATGAAAAGGCAACCCACACAGTGAGAGAGAAAATATTTGCAAATCAAATATATTCAGAATACAGTAAGAACTACAACTCAATAACAAAAAGACATATAACACAATTTAAAAATGGGCAAGGAAACTGAATAGATATCCCTCCAAAGAAGACATACAAATGGCCAGTAAGCACATTAAAAGGTACTCGATATCACTTCTCATTAGGGAAATGCAAATCAAAACCACAATGAGATAACACTTTGCACCTATCCATTAGGATGCCTATCATAAAAATAAAAATTTTTTAAAAAGAAAAGTACAGGTGTTGGCAAGAATGTGGAGAAACTGGAACCCTTGAGTATTACTGGTGGGAATGTAAAATGGCACAACCACTATCAAAAAGGGTATTATGATTTCTAAAAAATTGCAATTTCTCAAAAATTAAATATACAATTACCATATGATCCAGCAATTCCGCTTTGGGGGACATACACAAAGGAATAAAAAAGCAGAGACTCAGCCCTGGTAAGGTGGCTCAGTTGCTTGAAGTGCAGTCCCAAACACTGAAAGGTTGTGGGATCAACCTAAGTTGCAGGGTTTGATCTGCCAGTCAGGGCGCTTAAGTGAGACAATGGATCAATGTTTCTTTCTCTTTCTGGTGGTGATGGTTGTACAACAATGTGCCATAGAACTGCACATTTAAAACTGAGTACAAAGTTAAATTTTATCTTAACATATTTTATCACATTAAAAACATGAAAGTAAAAAGAAGGGGACTGGGAAAATTGCTGTTTTACTAGAATTAAGTCAGTTTCAACCTGAGGTGTATAATGAAATCCACATTATAATTGCTAGAGCAACCATTAGTAAAGTAACTCTAAAAATATAGTGAAGCTATCAAAGTAATTAAAGGAGTAACAGATAAACAACATAAGAGATATAAAAAGGAAATAGCAAAACAGCTAATGTAAAACCAACCACATCAATAATTACATTGTATGTGAATGGACTAAGCACTCCAATCAAACAGCAGGGATTATCAGACTAGATTTTTAAAAACAACAACAAAAAAACCCAAGATTTAAATATAAACTGTCTATATAAGACACACTTCAGATTCAAAAATGTAAATAGTTTGTAAAAGTAAAAAGATTAAAAAAAAGCATGTCACACAAGCAATAAGCATAAGAGAACTGTACTGGTAATAGTATAAAAATACATTTTTAAGAAAAAATACAAAGAGAAACATTTCATATTAATAATGTATCAATCAAAAGAAACACGTAACAATTATAAATATATACAAATCTAACAATGCAGTCCCAAAATACATAAAGAAAAAAACTGACAAAACTAAAACAGGAAACAGACAATTCAACAGCAGAGTTGACAATTTCAATCTCCATGCTCAATAACTGCTAAAACTAGACTGAACATTAGCAAGGATGTAGAAGAGTTGAACAGTCAATCACGTCACCGAGCTTAACCTAACATTCAGAGAACACTCAGCGAATAGCAGAATGCATATTCTTTACAAATACACACAAAAAATTTTCTAACACAAATGACACACTAACCCATAAAACGGATCTTTAAAATCTCAAATAAAATATTTTAAAATGCAGGGTCTGGCATTTTATAACACTCCTGTTTTATTACAAAATATTTTATGACAAAATCTTAAACATGTAATTCTGTAATATAACAATATCATACTCAAGCACATCATATGATGCTTTAGGTGAAATGTTCAAATTAAAACTATAAGTTATTACATGCATATTATTACCCTACCAACCACACTCAAGCAGGCATTACCTCTGCCAGACCCTGTATATTCCCCAGTTACATGGCATTAAGTTAAAAATCAGTAACAAAGATTTTGGGATGTTCTCAAATATTTGGAAATTAAACCACACGTTTCTAAATAAACCATGATTCAAAGAAATTTTTTTAAAAAGCTTATAAACTGAACTGAAAACAAAATTCAAATACATCAGAAGTTATGGAATAGCGGGAGATGAACAACAAGGTAATAGAGGATTTTTAGGGCAAGAGAAGTATTCTGTATATTATAATGATGAATATATGTCATTACACATTTGCCCAAAGCCACTGAACATACAACACCAAGAGTAAACTCAGGTAAACTATGAACTTTTAGATGTGTGGGGAAGGTCATCAAGAAGACATAACCACCTTTTTGACCCAAGAGCTGGACCCAAGCAATTGGAGTCTCCTCCATCCTCTTCCCTATGATTTGGAATGTGCATTCCCTTTGCCTTCACTGCTCCCAGAAGTTGTTCCAAGGGTACAGTCTTGAGACAGAAATGTGTGGTTGTGACTACATGGATTAAATACATGACTGGCCCTAGTCAAAACCTTTATATAAACTTTCAAGATTTGGCATGTGGATGTGGAAATCTACTCATCTTAGAGCAACCCAAGGCAAGTCTTGTTAAGTTCCCTTGCTTATTAAACCTGCCACTTACCAACCTAGTGTGGTATGTATGTATCTTAGGTCTCCCAGGCCCCCCATGTACAGGGGCCACTTTCAGATTATACCCCGTAAGCTTCCTAGGAGGCTGTGACCCAATGGGGTAATTATAATGTGTCAATGTAGGTTCACCTTTGGTTAAAAAAAAAAAAAAAAAAAAGGTACCATTCTGATGGGTGAGGTTGCTAATGGGGGAGACTATGCATGTGTAGGAGTAGGAAATTCATACACCTTCCTCTCAATTTTACTGTACCTAAAACTGCTCAAAAAGACAAAGTTATGGGATATAGCTAAAGCAGTGTTTAGAAAAAAGCTTAGAGCTCCATATGCCTATATTTTAAAAAGTGAATTAATACTCAAAGCTTCGGACATAGTGAATGTAAAGCAAACTGAACACAAAACAAGTAGAAGAAAAAATAATTGTGTAAAGATTCAATAAAATAAGTCAGTCAAGATGGCAGATAGATTAACACAGCTCACCTCCTTGAACAACCACATCAAAATTACAACTAAACTATTAGAACCACCATCACTCAAAATCATCAGATATCAAGTTAAATGGAAGTCTGACAACTACGTAATTAAAGAAACCACATCCATCAAAACTGGTAGAAGGAGAGGAGATGCAGAACAAGCTGGTCCTATATCCATGTGTGGTAGATAAAAATCTGGAAACAGTCTCTCAGGAGTGAGAAGTCCCAGCGCCAACCACGGCCCCCAGCCCAGGGTTCTAGCACCAGGAATAAATCCCCATAACTTCTGGCTGCAAAAAACCAGAGGAGATTGAGTTGTAAGAAACTGCTGCAGTCTCAAGCAATTTCTCTTAAAGAACCCACACTCAGGTTACTCAGACTCACTCCCCCCTGAGCTTCAGCACTAGGGCAGCAGCTTGAATGGCACCAGTGGCATACAATGAGGAACTGAAGTGTATGGCATCAGGCAAGAGCAGGGGACAGCTTTCTCCCAGACAGAAAGGCAGGTAGAGGCCATTGTCTCTTTTCTGAACCTTGCCCACACAGAGCCACAGAGCCAGCAGGTGGGAACCATAACTCAGACTCCATCAACCTAGCTAACACTGTTTCCCTCACCTGGGAGATCCCCTGAGACTCCACCCCACCCAATTTACATGCCCACTCAAGTTGTTAACAGAAACTTTTCCATATGAATGGCTGGCCTAAACTCCTCCTTCACAGAGTCTAAGTCCTCTCAAACAAGCAACAGCTGGCCTCAATGAGCCCCAGCCCCCATACATCTTGCTATGTGGCCCCAGGCCTGGCACTAGCAACAGCCAGCCTAGATTCGCAGCTTGGCTTTGCCTGAGAAACTCCAAGCCCAGCACAAGTAGCAGCCCTCTCAGGTTGCTCTATAGATTATGCAGGGTGGCCCCAGGCAGAACACAGGTGGGGGCGGACCTTGGCCTCCACCACCAAGGAAACCTCAGAGCCTGTGCACCCAGTGGACAGCTACAGAACATGTTGAGTACCACCACCCTGTCCCTGCACAACTGAACCTCCACAGAGGCTGGATGTTGGTGGTGAGTGGACACAGTTAGTCCTTGTAGATGACTGGCCTACGTAAATCCCTCCCATTGATCTGCCAACAGCAATCAAGGCTTCACTACAAGAGGAGAGTGTACTCAGCCCACACAGCGGGTACCCAGCTTGGGGGATTGGGGAGGCTGTGCCACTGGACCCTGCAGGACACCTACTACATTAGGCCACACTACCGAGATACAGAATCAAAGCAGCTCTACTTAATACATAGAAACAAACATAAGGAGGCTGCCAAAATGATGAGACAAAGAAATATGACCCAAATGAAAGAACAGATCAAAATTCCAGAAAAAGAAACAAACAAAATGGAGAAAAGCAACCTCTAAGATGCACAGTTTAAAACACTGGCCATAACGGTGCTCAAGGAACTTAGTGAGGACCTCAGTAGCATAAAAAAAGATCCAGTCAGAAATGAAGGATACATTAATTGAAATAAAGAACAATTTACAGGAAAACAACAGTACAGTGGATAAAGCCAAGAATCAAATCAATGATATGGAATGAAAGGAACCAAAAAACAACCAATCAGAACAAGGAGAAAAAGAAATCCAAAAAAAAATGAGGATAATGTAAGCAGCCTCTGGTACAACTTCAGTGTTCCAACATTCGCAACACAGATGTTCCAGGAGAAGAGAAAAAGCAAGTAATGGGGCCTCTGTTTGAAAAAATAATGAAAGAAAACTTCCCTTATTTGGTAAAAGAAATAGACACGCAATTCCAGGAAACACAGAGAGTCCCAAACAAGATGGATGCAAAGAGGCCCATTCCAAGACACATCATAATTAAAATGTCAAAGGGTAAAGAGAGAATCTTAAAAGCAGCAAGAGAAAAGCAGTTAGTTATCTACAGGAGAGTTCCCATAAGACTGTCAACTGATTTCTGAAAAGTACCTTTGCAGGCTAATAGGGATTTGCAAGAAATGTTCCAAGTCATGAAAAGCAGGGACCTACAGCCAAGATTGCTCTACCCAGCAAAGACACCATTAGAATCAAAGGTCAGATAAAGAGTTTCCCAGGCAAGAAAAATCTAAAGGAGTTAATCATCACCAAACCATCATATTACATGAAATGTTAAAGGTACTTATATAAGAAAAAGATCAAAACTATGAACAAAAAATGGTAAAAATACAAATCTATCAACAATGAATCTAAAAATTAAACTAAGCAAACAAGAACAGAGACAGAATCATGGATAGGAAAAGCACTTTGATGGTGCCAGATGGGAGGGGTGTGTCAGGGAATGGGTGAAGAAGTGAGGGGATTAAGTAGTACAAATAGATAGTTACAGAATAGGCACAGGGATGTAAAGTACAGTGTAGGAAATGGAGTAGCCAAAGAACTTACACGCATGACCCATGGACATGAACAATGGTGTGGGTACTGCCTGAGTAATTGGGGATGCTGGATGGAGGGGGAAAACTGGAACCACCATAATAGCATAATTAATTAATTATAACAAAAAAATGAAAATCAACAAAATATAATACAAAGAATAGGTTGAGATCAGTAAAACCAAAAGTTGGCTCACTGAAAAGATTCACAAAATTAATAAAAATTTTAGTTAGACTAATGAAGACAATTCCTTGAGATATTCTATTAATTTTAGGATGGATTTTTATATTTCTGGAATGAAACAACTGTTGGAATTGCACTGAATCTGTAGATTGCTTCGCTTAACATTGGCATTTTAACAATATTAAGTCTTCAATCAATGAACACACATGTGAATGCTTTCCATTTATTTGAGTCTCCTTCAATTTCTTCCAGCAACATTTTGAAGTCTGACCTCCTTAGTTAAATTTAATCCTAGGTACTTAAATCTTTTTGATGCTCTTATAAATGGAACTGTTTTCTTATTTTTTTCAGATGTTTATTGTTACTGTATAGAATTGCAATTTATTTTGTGTGTCAATTTGTGTCCTACAATTTTGCTAAATTGGTTTATTAGTTCTAACTATAAAAAACTACAAGTAAGTTTTAGCAATGTTGCAGGACAGCAACATGCAAGAATGAATTTTCTATCTATACTCTATGCCAGTGACAATCTCAAAATGAAATTAACACGTTACTTCCAAACAGCATCATAAAAGATAAATAAAGCACATATGAGTAAATTTAACAAAATGTTTGAAAGACCTGTACACTGGAAACTGCAACATACTGCTAAGAGAAATTTTTTACAACCTAAATGAATGGAGAGACACCACATTTTTTATTGAGTGGAAGAGTCCATCCTAAAATGGCAATTCTCTATATTGATCTACAAATTTAGCACAATCCCCAGAAAGTCCCATTAAGTTCTTTTTGGATAGAAATTGACAAGATAATTCTAAAATATATATGGAAATACAACAAATCTAGAATAAACAAAATAATTTTTAGAACAAAAACAAAATAGGACTTTCACCACCCGATTTCTGAACTTGCCATAAAGCTACAGTGTGATGCACGCATGATGACAGACATATTTGATCAAGAGAACTAAACAGAAAAATGCAGAAATAAACCATTATATTTATGGTCAACTGGCTTTTGAGAAAGGTGCCAATGCATTTCAATAGTGAAGAGAGTCTTTCCAAGAAACAGTGCTAAGACAACTGGATCTGTATGTTAAAAGAAAAAAAAAAAAAGCAAACTAATTTTAGATCTTTGCCTAACACCGTATATTATATCAACTCAAAATAGATAACAGACTTATGTACCAGGACTTAAAATATAAAACTTCTACAGAAAACACAGAAAATGCCTTTGACTTTGGATTGGCCAAAAGTTTCTTAGATACAGAAAACATGATTCATAAAAGAAAAAAAAAGTTAGACTTCATCAAAATTAAACTTTTGCTCTCCAAACCATTAAGAAACTGAAAAGACAAATCAGACTGTGAGAAAATATATGCAATTCACATATCTGATAAAGAACTCTTATAATCCAGTAAGATAAACAGTCCAATTTATATGAGGGAGTAGGGTAGATCTAAACAGGCATTTCACCAAATAAGGCTAATAAACACATTGATTAAAATGCTAAACATTATCAGTCATTAAAGTCACAATGAGATATCTCAATAAGCTCACTAAAATGGTTTTAATAAAAGGATGTAGGGAAGAAAACCTTCATGTGTTGCTGATAGGGATGTAAAATATTACAGCTACTTTGGAACAGTTTTGCAGTTTCCTAAAAAGTTAAACATAAATTTACGATGTGACCTAGCATTTCCATTCCTAGGTATCTCCCCACAAGAAATGGTAATATACATTCACAGACATGTAAACAAATGTTTATACAGCAACATCAACCAATTAATGGATTTAAAAACTGTGGTATATTCATACAATGGAATAACATTTAGCAATAAAAGGAAGTACTACAAAAAACATTATACTAAATAAAAGCCAGGCACAAAAGACCACATATTATATGAGTACACTAACATGAAATTTCCAGAAAAGTCAAATCCAAAGAGACAAAAAAACAGGCCAATGGCTTCTTGGGGTTGGAGTGGGAACAGAGGTTGAATGCAAATAGGGATAATACTTTTGGGGCTGCTATGAATGCTCTGAAACTAGATTGTGATGATGACGGTTGCACAACTCTGTAAGTTTACTAAAAATTACTGTGTACTTTAACACATATTTATAAACCTCAATAAAACTGTTAGAAAACTAAACCACAGCAAGTTCTACTATAAATCAACAATATCCAAAACTTAACAGGTAAATTTAAATATAATTTATGATTGAAAAAGGCAAATCACCTGGGGAGACAAATAGGCTTGTGATGGCAACTCAAAGTAAAGCAATTAAAAGAAAGGTAAAATACCTTGACTCCAACCAACTGACGCTTGCTGATTCATAAACATACTTTAAGTAACTGTGTCACTTGTAGCAAGTGTGAATTCTAGAATATTTAGAAATATTTTTAAATTGTAAATTTACTTTATCTAATTTAATAAATTACCTAATACATAAAACTTTATTTAGCAGTAAGTGAAACACTTTAATACAATACTTCCGATACCACCACTTTAGATGACATTTACACTTATTTTTATTTATTAAATATTAAATATTTAATCATATAGTGAGAAAATAATTTTTTCAATTCTTCTTTAACCCTTTTGATTTAGATAAGGAGGAAATCTGTATGAGGTGCTAGTTTACTTTTAAACCTCTCTCCCGTACCAACTAACTGCCCTTTTTAAGAAAAGGGTGAGAGCCTTTAAACAGGAAGCGATTTTCGTAATATTGTTTTCATTGTATTCCCTCATACAGTAATCCTCTATTCATACAAGTGGTGCTAGGTTTCCATGTGCAGTAAAGATATAATGTATTTTAGAAGATAATATCAAGTTTAACAGGTTGAATATGTACTAGGAGAACAGGGTAAAAATCATGAATGAGGCATGTGAAGAACCTAAATTCAAGAAAATTTGCTTCCCATGATGTAAACCACCTAGGGCACAGTAAACTCAGAATGAGTGTTTACCTCTAATATAGATAATGTCAATGATTCAGAAGCACCTAAAGATGAGTGAAACACCTTTATTTGTTTATACTGCTTCTTGTGTGTGTGTCTTTCTTTTTCGACAGATTATATCAATATAAATACATACTAGGAATCAACAGTTCCCACTGATTATACTACTGCACCACAGTTTAAGTTTTGGTGAAGTATAGATTATCTAATAATTAAAGTAGGACCCTTTATCAAGTGCCACTTTTATTTCTAGCTTTATTGATATAATTGACATATAGCACTGTGTACGTTTAAAATGTACACGCTGGTCTGAAACACTTGATTCTTACAAAATGATCACCACCATAGTGTTAGCTAACACCTGACTCAGGTCACATAATTACCATAAATTACCATAATTACCATTTCTACGCCCTTGGCAACTTTCAAGTATATAACACAGTATTATTAACTATAATCACAAAGCTGTACATTAGATCCCCAGAACTTATTCATCTTACAGGTGGAAGTTTGTACTCTTTGATCAATATCCCCCCTTTTCCCCAACCCCCACAGTCCCTTGTAAGCACCATCTAACCTCTGTTTCATGACCTTGGCTTTTTTAGATTTCACATATGAAGTGGTATCATTTGTCTTTGTCAAATATCATAGTATTTGTCTTTGTCTGACTTATTTAACTTAGCATAATGCCCTCAAGGTCCATCTATGTTGTTACAAATGGCAAGATGTCCTTCTTTCTCATGGCTGAACAATATTCAATTTTGTATATATACACATTTTTATCCATTCATCCACTAACAGATACTTAGGTTGTTCCCATATATTGGCTACTATGAATAACATGATCTACTTTTCTACTATGTATTTCAAAAAAGTATTTAATTCACTTTCACATATATAACCCTCTTCAAAGAAGTTTCTTCTGAACTTAAAACTGTCATTTACCATATTTTTAAAACTACATGTCAACACTTTAAAAATCTTCCAATTATTAAAACTTAAAAAAATTCTCTGCTACATATAGTACAGATATCCTGAATTCATTAATTTATTTTAAAAATAGTTATTAAGCAAAAGTTTTGTGCAAGGCATTATAAATAATACAAAGTAAGATCGTTTCTGAACTCCAGAGTTATAACCTTGTTGGAGAAATAAAGCATGTGGCAAACTAACAATACAAAGAGAGTTCACCAAAAAAGTGTATTCTTCTGGTTATGGTAAATAAAGAATGACTCATATAGAAAGCAGACTTTCAACAGAAGCTCAAGGATAAGATTCTGATAGGTAGAGATGAGACAAGAGAGCATTCCAAGAGGGGAGTGTCTCTGATATCCAACTAAGGAATTTGAACTTCATTCTGTAACCAGCGCTGAACCCTAAAAGATTCCAAGCAATGGTTTATAAGGAAAGCTCTTTGAAGGCAGTAATAGATCTGAAAGGGTGAGAGTTGCTAAAAGGTAATGTCCTCCCTGAGGTTACACAGTTAACCAGATACCTGACCCTACAATTTGCTTCACTGAACACCTATCTCACTGTTTTCTATTATTAGCATACACCAACAAGAACAAGATTCTATTCAGAGTTACTCAAAGACACAGAATCCATAAGTTATTTTTATTAGCAACCTTCACAGTGATAACTCACAAAATTTTCATTTATCGTGTTAATACATGAACGTCTTTGGATAAAATGTTTTGTTTTAATACATAAAGTATGCCCCTTCATCCCTTTCACAGAGGGCCCATTTATGCTATCTTTCACAGGACATGTTCGAAAATATTGCTGAGGCTAATTTATATATTTGAAATAATCAATGACCTGAAAATTGAGATAACACTAATTTAGAATTACAGCATTCTAAGGTATCATTTTGTGACTTGCATGCACATATACAGACTTCCATATCAACAGTTAAATAGTATAGTATAGAAATAATTCTAGTCTCTCTGGTATAATACAAAACACAATTCACTTCTCAAAACACCCATGTCAATGATAAATCAGAATGTGTTTTAAATATCAGCTTCATCCTCGAAGCTGAAACTAGTCCTTTCACAATACCCTTGACAGAAAGATGTCATCAACTGTTCCATAAAGTTGCACCTCTACCACCCCAATTTAAGATATACATACTAAATCTTTTTTTGAGTACCCTTTTTTGGGTTCTAAAATATCTCAATGATCTCTGTTGTAAACTCTTGAGTAGTTTTCAGAATTTCTAAGAGGAATTACAAAATAGAAAAACCAAGCTTACATCAAGTTACACCATCAAACTAAAAATGAAATAAAAAAACAAAGCATCTACAAAGACTCTTTTGTTCACAAACACATTTAAACAACACTATACTACAGTCCTCAAATTTGGAGTCTGGAAAGAATTTTGAAGAGATATGGCCCTATAACACTGGGATTCCATTATATACTTAGGCTATATAATCATAGCTACAAGGAGTAGGTAAAAGTTCACTGAAAGACCACTGAAGTATATGGAAATTATTTTTAGAGATTTCATTTTAATGTTTCCATAGTTTAATAACTAATCAACACTTTACATAAAGCAATTCTTTTAGACATTAAAAAACCAATTCAGATTAATAAATCCACGTTCCTTCCATAAGGCTAGGTTTATTAAAACAATACATTCCTCTTTAGTGAGTTTAACTTAACTGAGATACCCAACAAAATTTGAAGCAAAGCACGTAATACGCTCTCATCTCTTTGATGTCTCTCCCTGTCTCCAAAATCTCTCATGTAGCTTTTAAGACTTCAACTATTCCGTAAAACCCTTCTTTAGATCTTCAAAATTCACTTTACCCTATAAAAATGTATATACTTGCATACACAACCTCTCCAATATCAAAATTTTCATATTCTCATGCACACCTTTTAGTCCAATTCAGTCTAAATTATGTGGGAATAAATGACAGCTCACTTTAACTGTAGGTGTTTTCACGTTTTGAAGAAGTTTGTTAACCTAACTTTACTTTAGCTTACATAGTCTCAGTAAGTTTAGAAATTAAAAAATCAAAATAAAAACTCAGATTCAGTGAAAAAAGGCATAATCCAGGAGAGGAGACTGGTAGCTGGAGTCTGACACCTGACCCAGTTACAGGTACCTGTTCCCCATTTACCCAGCTCTATAATCAAAGAGCTTAAAATCAACTGGTCCAACACTTCATTTTTAATTAAATTAAATTAAAGCTAATGCCAAAGATCAAGATTAACCACTCAAAAATCTACAATACTTTGCAGCCTCTTCTATTATTTCATTTCATTTTACCTCATACCTCTAGACCCATAGATTCCCTACAACCTAACTTTCTGTACACTGGACCTCAATGGTAGTAGCCGCAGGCCTTCTGTACAAAGTAGCTTTCTGTGTATAGGGTAGGAGTTTAAATGAAAGGAGTATGAGTAGTTTTAAATTCCAGGACTGCCTTAGATTTACACAATATTTTTATATAGTAACTCCAAAAACAAACAAAAAAAACCCCATAAAACAAAAACCAGATATTCTCAATATTCACAAAATTGAGGCATATTTTTGTTTCTTTTACAGAGGATTAAAGTAACGTACAGGCTTCTGGTCTATTCATTCCTCATATTAAGTCAACTTCTGCTTAAAAATGTTAGGTCCGCCTTTTTAGAGGTAAGAAAAGTTAAATTTTAGTCTTTACAATTTGTTGCATTAGAGTGAAATTACCCACTAAATTCAGAAGACAATTTAAAACTCAAGATATAATTATTTGTACTGTATGTGCTTTAAAGATACTAGTTATACACACCCAAACATAAAAAATTATTCAACTGCCACACAGTGTAAATGAATTAGTATCGTATATAAGAACCAGCTGATATACTACATATATATATTTCAAAAAAATGCAATCAATCACCAGACAGAATACTCACAATGTTGGCTTTATAATAGCCTATCTTGTTTTAATATATATTTAAAAATTAAATCTGCCAAAACTTAATGGTAAAAATCTGATTTACAGTCTATGGTAGTCACACAAAGGAGGTACCAGAAATGTCCAAATCTCATCATTACATTTACCAGGGTTGTGTGTGAGGACAGCAAAGGGCGTTCAAATGGTTAAACAGAGAGCTGAGGGTTTTAACTGATTTAACTAACGTCAGTATTTCACATAGATCTAATAAAGCCAAGGTCACAACCTATTCCCACAATGTACCTCAGAAAAGAGAAAAACTTCACTCTGACATCGATTAGTACTGCCTTCTTTGGGGAAAAAACAAGAACAAGAGCACTTTTATACCCTATTTTGTAGCTTTTATAGACAGTTCGCAAAAAAAAAAAAATATAGAGTGTATCTCATCCACTGCTTACTTTTTAAGCCTTCGCTCTTATCTACTCGGTAATTAGATACAAAACAAAACAAAACAAAACAGGATTCACAGCAAGTAAGAACAGAACTCAGTTTCGTGCTCTCCCCAAATCTTACTATTTCCAGCTGTTAGCATCCCTGATGTAGAGAGGACAGATTCGAGTTCTACTTCAATCCCTACTAACTCCTCCCACCCCCAACACACACACATTTCTCTACTTAACAACCCAAGTGCAGCAGAAAAAAGGACCAGCTTGACAATGGGGAGATGATGTGGGGAGACGAGGAGTTGGATAACCAGACCTTCAGAGAAAAAGAACTTTCGCTGTAGTTGCTAGAAATAAGTTATCAGAGGCCTGTAAAGTCTGGCACTGGGTAAGAGCCCAGCGGACCTTCCCTAACTCCAAATCAACGGCCTTTAAAGTGAAAGAGGGCTGGGAACGTAACAGCAGCCACAGCAGCCAGCTTTCTAATTGTGGAAAGTTTAGGCAAATTTGTTCACCGGGGAATGGGGGAAGGGAGAGGAGTGCAAGTCTGGGCTCAGCTGAGGGAGCGCGCGGGGTCTGCCCCGAGCACGGCGGTCGGTCCAACGCGGGAAGGCACAGGGATTTTTGGCAGCAGCAGCGACTGTATCCATCCCGGAGCCCCAGCCGGAGGACGGGCCCGGACTCCGGGTCAGAGTAGGTGGAACGAGGAGGTGGACGGCCAAGACAAGTGGGTCTGCGCGAAGGGGCAAGGGTCCGGGACTCTGGGTGGAAGTTGAGGGCGGGGTGGTGCCGGGACGCCGGAGAGGGAGCGGCGAGAGGCGGCGGGCAGCTCTACTTACTCGGCAGAACCAGATGCTCAGGCGGGCCGAGGCCAGCACTGCGAAGAAAGTCCTCTGGGGATCGGACTGAACGTGGAAAGGCGCCTCGGCTGGGCTCCCCAAAGGGCAGAGCAGCCTCTTGGGCCAGCCACTCAGGAAATACATGGTCCGCGCGGAGCCGCAGAAGCCGCGGCGCCCGGCGGCCCCCGGCCCCGTCCGTCACACTCAGCGGCCCGGGGCCGGACGCCCGCCTCCTACACCGCCACTGGCGGAGTCGGCGGCGACGGCAGCAGCAGCTGGGGGCATCTGCCCGCTGGCCTGGCCGGGCCGGGCCGGGCCGACACGATGCTAAGCTACGAAGGCACCTCCGAGCTGACGGGGCCCGAGGTTGGGGAAGGAGGGGGGAGGGAGCGCCCGGACTAAAGAGGGGGCGGGAGGAGAGCAGAGACCCGCCCCGGCCCCGCCCCATTCTCGGGCTGCGCGGGCGTCACCACGCCGCGTCGCGTGGGAAGGCTAGCGCGCGCGCGCGCACTGGGGACTTCTCCCTTCCCCCCCACCCCCGCCCCCGTCCTGCTTTCTGAAGCCCCGCCCTAATCTTCTCCAGCGGCCTCCGCGCAGAGTCTATACGCAAGCGGTTTTGCCCCTCTCTTTCTCTTGTGCACCTCCCACTCGCAATCTGGAGCGTATAGTCAGGGCCGGGAGGGCGGGACAATCGCCTGAGACTCGGAGGCCTGGAGGCTGAGCCAGGCGGTATGCTGTCTGCTCGGCCCCGCGGTACACGCCCCTCCCCTGGCCTAGCCAAATATGACTTCCCTTGTGGATTGGTAAGGCCTCTAGGGAGAGCTGCCCGGCGTTGCTCGGCCTGGGCGGTGGGGGTTGGGGAGAGAAGGGGGGAGATTGCCGGGTGGGGGGTAACGGGGGAGCGCGTGTCACGTCACCGTCCGGCTAGGATTCCAACCCCGGGCTCCTAGCCGCGACCTCTGTGCTAGGCTGTTAGGTGCATGGCCCAGTGATCCCTTATTGTGTGCTGTGAAAGCTGGTGGTGAAGTTCCTGCCCTCGTGGAGTGTACATCTAGAAGGGGCGTTTATTCAATCTGTAAATAGACACCCAACGACGAAAGTGCCTGAATCCTGTCCTGTCCTTTAAAAGTTTAAATCTAGTATATATTTTTGAATCCAGTTTACATTCCTCAGTCCTTTAAATGTTGGCCAAGGTGAGGCTGTCTGCCTCTTTTGTACCAGAAAAGACTTAAATCGAGACCTCATTTCAGAGCTGGAAAGGACTTTAGACATTATGTGTTCAGTATTTAACTTTTGGACCACAGGGATCACTTTAACAACTGTTTGTTTTATTGACCTGTGAGTAAGAGGACAGCATGAGCAGGGATAGAGTGTGGAGCGAGAGTAGGGGAGTCTGGGAAAAAACTTGCTTCTCATTGTTTACCTTTTTTGTACAGTTTGAATTTTTCTATATGTTTATATTACTTTTTCAATTAAAAATATCTATGTTAGTCCAGGTTAAAAAGAAAAAGTTAAATTACATTCAAAAAGTGGCAACATAGCAAAATAGAAAGTAACTTAATCCATATCAGATGTAACATTGTAGCTAGTACACATAACAAAATATGTAACTCTACATAATTTTTCTAAACATTCACTGCATTCCACAGAAGGTGATCAAATAACCCAGGTTCCTCAAATCAGAGTTGAAACTGCTTCACCACTTTCCAGCCTCTTGTGGTCAGACTCTGTCTCCTTCCTGGTGTTCCCGACCCCCACATCCAGCACAGAAGCCTGGAACATAGTATGGCTGCTATAAACTATTTGTCACATGAACTATTGGATAAAACCCTGATCCAGCTGAATACCATTAGGCAAATAGAGACCCAGAGAGGTTTCTTCACTTGCCAATATAAAATTGTAGACAAATAACAGTTGCATCATACTCTCTTCTTAGATTCATTTATGCAATTGGCAGAAAGAGAGAGGAAATGAAAATAAGTTGCAGCAATTCCACTGGCAGTTTTACTGAATGCATCTGTCTCAGCTCTTGGTCAGAGGGTCTTTGTTCTCAAACCTCTAAGTGTAAGCATCTTTCTGCACTCATGTCCAGTTTAAGGAACTTCTAAGTAACTTGTTGCACTAGGTTTTAACTTTACTTGGCTGACTAGAATTTAATTCCCCTGCCACAGTCCTTTGTAACAATAAAGATTTACAAAATATTTTTAAATATGTTACCTGATTTAGTTCCACAGTAAATCTTAAAGGTAAGTGTGATGTTATTCTCACCTTATGAGGAAACAGGTGCCAGAGTGCTGGAAGAGCCTAAAGTCACAAGTCTTGAAAAGAACTTACCTTCCTTCTACAGACACAGTGATTTTTAGACTGGAGTGAACTGAACTGTGGTAATTGCTTCCTTCAGTGAGAGGAAGAGAGGAGATCCTCTGGGCCTTTCTCCCTGTGGGGTAAAAAAGTATAACGTCTGCCTCTTCACAAGCCCTTACTTATGAGTTCCCCTACTGCAATAGAAACCTTTTGAACTGGATTTTTCAACTTTGAAATATCATATTCCAACTTTATTTTGTAACATCCATAAGCAATTCCTATGCTTTGGATCTTGCTTCTCCCCCTTCCCTTACCCCTGAACCATCACTCTCTTGTCAAACTTACTGAAATCTGTTCTGAGTGAATACTAAACTGATAAAAGAAGGTTAATAGATATATGTTTTTATCTATCAAACTAAGGCTTTTTTAAAAATTACAATAAATTTGATAAGGGTACACAGGAACAGAGATACATTTATAAACTATTGGTGGGGATATAATTTGGTGCAATTTTTCTAAAGGGTGTTGGCATTACATTAAAAAGAGATCTTAAAAATATGCATACCCTTGGCCCCAGCTATTTTCCCTATGATTATTTTCTAAGGAAATAAATACTGATGTGTCCATAGCTTTTAGCTTTAACAATGCACCCCACCAAGTTGTAGCTAAAAGAAAATAAGCTAAATGTCCTCCAAAACATTAATTATAATTCTTTCTTACAATGGAATATTCTGTAAGAATAAAAAATGTTGGGAAAGAATATTTAATCATATAGAAGTATTTCACTGTATACTATAAAGTAATGAAAGCAAATTAAAGACAGCATATAAAATATCCTACGTTCACAAAAATAATATGGTTAGAAAAAAAGAGAAGAAAATGTACCATAATATCGGTGCTTACCACTGATTATAGGTGCTTTTTATGTTCCCTTTTGGGATTTTTTGTATTTTCCAAGTTGTCTCTAATGAACTCATTACTTTTGCAATGAGGAAAAAAAGTTACGTAAAACAGTTAAACAGCTAATTATTGATAATGTCCCCACTTAAAGTCCTGGCCTGCAGCGCTGGCAAGTCAAAGGGAGTAATATAGTAATGCAGAGTTTCAGGCAAAGTCCCAAGATTATTGAGAGGAGGATTAGGAGGAAAAGGCACCCTGAGTCACCCGACCGAAAGTAGGTCTTGTGTACTTCACACATTCAGACTCCTGATGACAGCACAGAACTGGGACCGGAATTTGGTTCCAAGCACAGCACTTTCAATTTTGGTGACCTCCTTGAGAGCCAGTGATAATATTCACTGAAGACAATATTGCTTTAGTTTATGACTCCTTAATGTTTTTAATATTCAACCTTATTACACTTTCATGTGCATCTAATGTATTTGCTTCTGGGTTAGACTGTGTATGTGTGGGGGGGGCGGTTCTACACTACCATGTATGTTGAGTGACCACTGAAAATGTCCCCATACTTCATATATCAATAAATATAATCAATATATATAAAATATATAATCAATTTATTTAAACAAAAACAACTCATGTGACCATGCCGAATTCTTAATTATCATTTTACCCCCTTTTGGAGATTGGTAATGATATCCCCCTCAGTTTAAATGAAAAGGTGTCTGGGTTTCATTTCCAAATAATCTGGGGATGAGCAGAGAAGGTAGAAATACATATATATGAAACAAGGTTGGCCATGAGTTGATAATTTCCAAAGCTAAATGTTGGGTACTTGGGAACATACTGTGTTATGCTCCTTTTCGATATGGTTGACAATTTCAATAATAAAAGTATAAACATTTAAATTAAAAAGAACATCTCAGCAATTTTGGTCATATGTAACTAACCAGTCTACCTTGTCCACAATCCTCCTCACAGTAAACAGTGTTAAATATTACTTGGAAACATTTAATTAACCATAAAGGCAGGGTGGCTTGTTATTAATAAGGCTTAATGGATGCAAATGAGACTTCCTGGGTTGGTGAATGAACACAAACTGGAAAATAAAGAGAAGCCGCCCATTGTTCTTAATCAAAATGGGAACAAAGTCACTATTCTTTCTCCTAATTTTGGTCTTTTTAGAAATTAAAAATTGGAAACAGACCTGATTCCACTTAAATTAGCCAACAATCATAATTGTTCTGTTTGACGATGTCTCAGTGAGTTTTCCTGTATAAAAAATGCCACACCTGAATTTTCTGTGTGTGTATTCTTTATTAAAATAGCAAGAGGAATTGGAAAGAGAAATTGTTTAACCCCATATTGTGAAACAGTACAGCTCACCATAATCTAATCAGATGTTTCTCCCTCATCCTTCTCTACTTTCATTTCTTCCTCCTCTCCCTCCTTCTTCTCCTTATCCAGACAAATATGCCTTTATTATTTTGGACAGAATTCATATTTGTTGCACTATCCCTTTATTTCCTGTATTAGTAAGCTTAGGGTCAAATTTAGCAGTGAATTGTAACAAACCTTCTGGTATGTAATAGTTTGGGCTTCTGTCTTATTCTCATCTATTATTCTTATGTTTCCACTAGGTTTAATCTGACAACTTCAAGAATTATAAACCCCAAATAAGTACCGTTCTAGAAATTAATAGTTTCCATAGAATTTTAATCAAACCAACCTTAACTGTATAATTGTTGTGTTTTGTAACAGTTCAAAATATTATAAAAGGGCAGCACTGTTCTTTTTATTACCTTTTTATAGTTTATATTCTTTTATTGTGGTAAACACAAGACATAAAATTTACCATCTTAACCATTTATAAACATACAGGTCAGTAGCATAAATATATCTACATTGTTGTGAAACAGATCACCAGAACTTTTTCATCTTGCAAAACTGAAACTCTGTATTAGTTCCTGATAACCACCATTCTGCTTTTTGTTTCTGCGAATTTGACTAGATGCCTCAAATAAATGGAATCATACAGTATTTGTCTTTTTGTTGAACGGCTTTCTCACTTAGTATAATGTCATCAGGGTTGTATCATGTGATGGGATTTTCTCCCTTTTTAAGGCTGAATAACACCCGGTTGTATATATATATATATATATACCACATTTTGTTTATACATTCATACAGTGATGGCTTCTTGGGTTGTTTCCACCTTTTGGCTATTGTGAATAAAGCTGCTATGAACATCGGTGTACAAATAACTGTTTAAGTTCCTGCTTTCAATTCTTTTGGATATATACCCAAAAGTAGGATTACTGGATCATATGGTAGTTCTATTTTTAATTTTTTTAGGAACCTCCATACTGTTCTCTATAGAGGTTGCACCATTTTATAATCCTACCAATAGTGCACAAAGGTTCCAATTTCTCCACATCCTTTCCAACACGTGTTGTTTTCTGTTTTTTTTTTTTATACTAGCCATTTTGATGGATGCGAAATGATACCTTATTGTGGTTTGATTTGCATAATTCTGATTATTAGTGACGTTGAACATCTTTTCACATACTAGACCATTTGTATATCATTTTTGAAGAAATCTTATTAACTCTGATACAATGTCACATCAGCAGGTGTGCACCAAAAGATAAAGCTCGAGGGCAAAACTTTGAGTTTGAGTTTTGGATTCTGTAATTTTATATTCTCCATCAGTTCTGAATGTAATTAATCCTTATGCTCAAAGAATTGCAAGAATCTTACAGGTGTGACCGTCTCGTCAGAATGGGCCTGATATATTACACAATCCAATTTCCAGACCCAACAAAAATGTAAGTGAATTTCAGAGTGAATTTACCTATATTTCAAACAGAAATAATTTATAAAAAACCACTAAAGTGTTCACATGAAAGGAACATATCTATTAAATTGAATACTCAATAAACTTGATTACAAGTACCTGAACAGAGATATAGGAAAGTAGCTGCATATTATTAAAAAATAAATTACAGGATAGCCATCAAAATAATTGCAATAGTCATCTATATAAAGTATAATTATGAATAGTTTTTATTTTTATTAGCATTTTCTAATTTTTATAATCAGAAAAGTAATAAGTGCTATTTTTAAAAATTATGTTAAATGGTTATTGAGAAGATTAGTTTTCCCAAAGTGTGATACACTTACCGGAATTACCTGGCAATACATTTAAAATGCAGATTCCTTGGCTAAGTCTCAGGCTTCCTGAATCAGAATTTCTTGATGGTGCGGGCCAAGAATTAGCATTTTCAGTAAATACCCTGATGATTTTCATGCCTATTAACTCAGTAAAGAACTGATTAGGAGTAAATAAGCTGAAGTGCCCCCTTTTTGAACTCTGTATATGTAGGCTAGAATCTTTCTACTAAATCTCCCAGTTCTCCTAACAGCATGTAAACAAGTCAGAAAGTACACCAGATTCCTAAAAGTGTGGGCATGATTCCTCTGCTGTTGAGACCAGATGAGACCAAGTGGTAGAGGTGAACTTAGGTCATGCAGTAGCAATATCGTAAGTGAGTTTAGCCCATGCTGATGGGCTTCCTGGCCCATGCTGATCGTCTTCATGTGGCCCTGCTAGCCTTCTAAGCTACCCTTAACTGTTCCTCATATGTAGAGTGGTGATGATGATAATGCCTACGTTATCAGATTTTTCTTTTATGTTTTTAATGCTAGAAACCATGCCCTTAGCAGTATATTTTGGATTAGCCAACAAAGAACTTCCTAATGATTGGTGCTGTCGCACAAATAAGCATCATAACAGTAACTAGTATTTATTCAGCTTTTATTATGTGTATACTGCTGTAAGCACTTTACTTGATTTTTATCCTCTAAACCATTACATGAAGTAGTTATTATTATCTCATTTTTTTACAAATGAAGAAACTGGGATTTAGAGGGTCTCAAGGTTTGCAGAATTAGGAAGAGGTAGAGTCAAAACTCAAACCCAGAACCCCACCACTTAACAACTTTACTGTCTCTCTTCATATATTTTTCAAACTAACTAAATATACACAATTCTTTGTCAGTCTGGCCTATTAACTAACTTTATTTTTAATTCCTAAGAATATATTTTCTTAATCCTCTATGCAGAAAAATTACTCTTAAGAAAATGAATGAAAGGCTTAGCTGGGTACCTTAGATGGTTAAAGCATTGTCCTGATAACCAAGGTTGTGGGTTTGATCCCTGGTCAGGGCACATGCAAGAGTCAACCATTGAATCCATAAATAAGTGGAACAATAAAGCAGTGTTACTCTCTGAAAAGGCAATTTAAAAAAAGAAAATGAATGAAATTGGGATTTTTCACATTCACCTGGAGAATAACATCCTTTGTATCTTCAGCAAAAATGAAAATATATATTCAAAGGGTGGTGTGAATTCTTGAAAATAAGCAGTGTAAGGAAGAAAGAGAAGGAAACATCAGCCAGGTATGATGTTGAAGGCTATTAATGAATTAAGGAATTAACCTCTTAACAATTGGATACTATTTTAGCAACATTAACCCATCATTCGATATATGACTCACCAAATGAAGAATCTCTCCCTACCTAAGTCATTTCCTAAAAATATGCAATGTAATGTACTGAAGGCTCTTCCTTCAATGAACCTGAGAATTCGATTGTGTTCTTGCCTTGTGCTGCATGGCTGTTGCTTCCCATCAGGGAAATCTGCTTTAGCGGGACCCCGAGGAATGGAGCAGTGTCCCACCTTCTCCCCTTAACCTTTACTTCCCCAACCTCAAGCAAGCACATTGTTCTCAGAGGCTGTCTTAGGGTTCCTCTCTAATAAGGACAAGAAAATTGACAAGAATGGCAAGAGCTCCCTCCATGTTTTTACCTTGACCAGGTTGGGAGAAACACATGGGTTTAGATCAGCTGGGTAGGTGGATTAGAAAAGGAAGTTGGCCATTTCCTGAGTATACTTTGTTGTTAAGTCCATGTCCTTCCATGATTAAGCTGATAAAAACCAGTTTACCTGTTGAGTATGTTAAAAATCAGTGAGGGATTATCCAGCTCTGACTCAAATGTGGCAAGTACACTGGCATGCTTCAAGACTCAAGGAATGCAGAATGTGCTGAGATCCTCTAAAAATTATGTCAATATAGCCTACTACTGTTCAGACAGTCCCCTCTTGTGGCTAGAAGAAATATCTTCTTAAGGTTTTATTCTCTTAATCTGAGATTTTATAAAAATTATGGGCATTTCTAAGTTTGTTCATCATGAAAACATTAATAATGCCTCCAAGCAAAAGTTGCAGAAGAAGCTTACTCAGACAGTTAATGATGCCTAAACTCAGGCAAAACTTAGTTAATGCAGAAATGAAGTTGAGTATATGAAATCAAACAGTGAGTAAATTAAAATGTATGAACACAGTGGTCAGTACTTTACAATGCCATTAACCTTAAAGCAAGAGTTTCCCAAAGCTTATGTGAGTCCCTGAAAATATTCTCACTACTGGAAGTCCAACTAATCAAAACAGACCATAGAGTCACAAGTTGTGAAACTATCCTGTAAGTGTAGTAAAGTTGGTGAAAGAGCTTGATTCAGTTTCTGTTAGTATGAAACATGGCACATAGCATTATTAGATTCAGACTGTATAGGTTAAGTTACAAATCCTCCAAAATTAGATACGTACTTTTTGTCTTTTATTTACTTACGATTACTTCCTCAGTGTTCTATTGAGAATATCTTGCCATTTTTACCTTGTCTCATTATTCTACTTACTAAAGTTTGCATTTCTAGGCTCTTTTCTTTTTTTCCCTCCCTTATTTCTTGCTAAATGTTGGACAAATACAAATTTTAAAAAAGGATGGAGCAAAAGAAAACTTATGGCCCTGGCCAACACGGCTCTGTTTGTTGGGCCTCATACTGCAAACTGAAACGTCAAAAAGTCGCCAGTTTGATTCAGGGCAAATGCTTGGGTTGGGGGTCCTGTTCCCTGGTTGGGAACGTGCAAGAGGCAACTGATCAAGGTTTTTCTCATACATTGATGTTTCCCTCTCTTCCTTTCTCCCTTCCTGTCCTTCTAGATAAATAAATAAAATCTTTTTTTTTTTTAAAGTGAACTGAAAGAAGCTCTACCCAGCCAAGAAGCCAGAGAACCATCCAGTGGATCAAAATTCAATAATCCTCCAAAACCTTTCTCTCCTGTCACATATCTTCACTTCAAGACACTTTATCTTCAAAAACGAAACCATCTGTGAGAGGCTGTGTCCCACAGTTGCAACCCTGTATTCTCCCAGCAATGCAGTACCACCTCCTCCTGGGCTCTCCTTCGTAGACCCACCTTCCTTTCTGTCTCCGTTTTAGCTCCCCCAGAGAAGCCAGCCTTGAAACAAGGATACATATACAGATAGTTTATTTTGGTAGTGATCTCAAGAAATGCCACCAGGGGTATCAGAGAAGGAAGGAAAGACAGCCAATAAAAGACGGGTTTTCAAGCATGTTAGCACTATGGGTAAGAGGTGCTTAGTCTCCCCGGGGAATTTCAAGACTGTAGAACACATGCCTCTCAGTTACTCTGCCTGAGAAGAAAGGGAGCTGGTGATTTACACAGGGTGGGCAAAACTAGGTGTATAGTTGTGAGTACACAAAACAGAGTTGATTCTTGTATTACTATTTGTTAATTATTGTGTTATTTATTTGTATTACAGCTGGAAACCTACTTTTGCCCACCCCGGTACACCAACTTCAATCATTAGTTAAGGGCTGCTCCTGGGAGGCATTAAGTCTCTACATGCCCAGCCCTCATGCTCACAGCTGGACCTCTAGCCACTAGAGCAAGCCAATGCAAGGTGGCGCAGCTGCTGGCAATCGGTAAAGAAAGCCCTGAGGAGCCATGGGCAGGGCCCCAACAGCATCTGCTATACTGGTGTCTGAGATTTCAGTCTGGTACACTGAGACCCATTATCAAAAGCCAGGCTCACAGAGCAAGGAAGATCAAAGGCTCTGGACACAGACTGGTTTCAAAATCTGGGTTCTCAGCATTGCTAAGCTTCAAATTCCACAAAGGATCACTGTGGAGATTGAATAATGTAATTCATATAAAAGTATCCAGTATTGTTTGCAACTGGCACATAGTACCTATTTTCCCAAATCCTAGTTGTTATTATTATTAACAAACACTTGATGACCTCACAGAGACTGAAAAACAAACAGGACCTTAAAATGTTCTGCTTGACCAGGTTGCCCAGCAGGGACCCAGAAGTTCTAGTCCTGCTACTGACGCAGTATTTACACTGGCATCAGTGAGTTGAACTGATGAAACCTCTGGGTCTCTGTCCAACTCATCTTGAAGACATGGCCAGGTCCCTGAATCATCACCAAAGGGGGAGAGGACTGTCTCCAGGTCAGCGGGGTTCAATAGAAGAGTAAATAGCTCGCCAGAGGAAGCAGTAGGTTCTAAGGCAAGCCCACCTTGTTTTCCACCTTACCCTCACCACACTATTTTTCTACCTACACACTCAGTCTTTAATTTTTTTATGTTCATGAGAAAAAGGAAGAGAGGAAAGAGCTAGTACTTATCCCTCTCCACAACAAGTTCCAACACAAAAATATAACTCCATTTCAATAAGCAAGTATTTTTGGAATTCCTTAGTTCAAATGAAATTACATGGTTCAGATGTTCAAAGCATTTTTCCCAAACTGTTTTTCCTCCACAGTTGGTAAGACCAGACCTTTGGAGAAACTCAAACTTCCAATAAAGCTCAGCCATGCAGGATATAAAAGCTGGGTGGGTCCTGCTTAGGTTTATCTTTGTTGCTAAGCATCTCTATGTAACTAATAGCAAGAACAGGTTTTGGGAAGTGATGCAGTGGGCATGGGAAGCCCTTTAGACAACAGCAAAAGAAAACTTTGAGGGAAAAACTTACCATGTTTTCCAAAAAACTAGAACACACTACTTTTTCAGTTCTCTAGAATAAATATGTAGTTTATTTCAGTACAATGCAGTATTTTTCGAAATCACTCCCTGATAGGATTATAATTCAAATGCAAATTTTTAAAAATGTTTAGCTGCTAATATTTACAGGCCCTTGATTTGAAAAAAAAAGTGTAGCCTTAATTAAAATAGGCACATATCCCCCCAAATTGGTGTCAAAGGAGAATCACCACACAGAGAGGAATAGCTGGATCTTCTATCACCTTAGATTCATCTTCCCCTTGTGCTGGGGTGAAGGGCACTGTTCTCTTTGTTACTGGCCTTAGCCAGGACAAGCTTGATCCCAAGAGCACTTCCTAATAAACTTCCTGTTCCCTAATCGCTGCCTCAGAGTCGACTTCCCAGAGGACCCAATTTGTGGCAGGTACCCACAGCCCAGCTGCATATACCTAGACTACTCTTCAGGTCTAAACCCGAAAGAGTAAAGGAAGTCAAAGCAGGTTATAGTCTCTATGTGGAACCGTCTCATGCTCAGTTAATTGGTAGTTTTAATGATGACTTGCAGGAGGAAGTTTGCCTATCCTTTAAGGTCTCTGAATAATGACCCTATCAGAATAAGCTCAATATTTATAAAAATGTGGGCGGTGGAGCATTTTGCTGTAAATAATCTTAGAAATAAAGTCAAAGTAAAGTAGTAAAAAGAGTGACTTAAGTAGAAATGAAAGAAGTACAAATACATCTCACTTTGTAAAAAACACATTCTTGAAAAATAGGACTATGAGTCATGTTTTAAAGTAATTATTGGAACTCACCATATAAAGATTTTTATGACAAATAGTTTTGCAGAGAAAAAAGTGCATATTTAAATCACTCTCTTCCAATTTGTTATTTTATAAAACTAGATTTTTCACTCACTGAACTGATTAAAGTATTTTTTAAAGTCTAAAGCCACATCAAAACATCTAATACAAAATTGCATTAAACTCTAATTAATTACTCTTGGCCCAATGTTTTTAGGTACAGAAAGAGAAAAACTCACTTCAAGTTACATGTCGCTGTTATGTTCTTGAGAAAATTAGCCAAACTCTTTCCCAGTACTGGAACTTTGTTATATTATTATTGCTCAAAATAAACCCATCAACAAAGACTTATAATTAAATAATTTTAACTTTATTGCTTTGTTTGGTTATGGATTTAAACTTCATCGTGGATTAGTAGCCAAAAATAGAGAAATGAAGTTTAAGAACTTACTCTCTTTGGCCAAAGAGTGCTCCTCTCACCCCCTTACACTACTCGATACAGAGTAACCATGGATAATTTTGTACTAGATTTTGATAGAGGATAGAGAACTTGGCCTTAGCTCAAAGCCAACAATTCATATTTACATAAAATGAGTATTTGGATATAGTGCTCAAGTTTAGATAAGATTACATAATAAAGAGTCAGGAAGAAATCAGTCTGAAAATCACTTCTAGTTGCAGTGACATGAAGAGCTACCTAAACCTTCTTATGTGATATCATCAGAGGTAACAGTCACACGTACATGGGTCAGGAATGTCCCTTGGAGAAGAGGAATAACCAAAATATGGACACGGACTCTCTTCAGAAGTTTCGGGTGCATAGGAATCTGTCTTTAAAATAGATTATAGGTCACTTCACTTCTCTGGGCCTCTTAGACTCCTCATGTAAAAAGACAAGAGGCATTGTGTGCCCATTACAGAAGGGAGAAATGAAGGAGAGGCTATGTGTCCTTACACAGAGGTCTGCGCAGGGCCACACTTCCTCCAGGTCCTTTCAAATCTGCTTCAGCTTCTCCAGCTCTTGGGTCAGGCATACTTAAGTTTAATTCCATGAATGGCACTAGAAATTTAGAAGTACTGAGAGACTAATGCAGATTCCAGTCTGTCCTTGTGGGTTCCAGTGTGTCCTTGCTTACCCCACTTCACATCCGGACTGCTTATCCTGTGGACTTTTAACTCTAGCACTGGAGACAGAAACAACAGCCTCACACAGGCGGTATAACCAGCTTCCGTAATGGCATGTAGCCAATTCCCTATAATAAATCCCTTATTGGTTTTTTCTTTTTCCCCATAGTAGTTCTGCCTCTCTTAACAAACCCTGACTGATATATTTGGGTTGGGTTGGTTTTCTTGGGGGGTTTTGGTTTTTACTATTACAAAAATGCCATTGTAAACATTGTTTGTGTTTTCTGGTGCACTTATGCATAAATTCCTCTACAATATATACCTAAGAGCCCTAGCTGGTGTGGCTCAGTGGATTGAGTGCTTTCCTGCAAACCAAAGGGTTGCTAATTCGATTCCCAGTGTAGAGCACATGCCTGGGTTGCAGGCTAAGTCCCCAGATGGGGGGCAAGAAATAGAACCACATATTGATGTTTCCCTCTCTTTCTCCCTCACTTCCCCTCTCTAAAAATAAATAAATAAAATCTTTAAAAATAGACACACACACACACACACACACACACACACACATTGCTGGATGGTAGGGTATTCAAATGTTCAACTTTATAATATAATGCCAAATTCTATTTCAAAGTGGTTGTGTCAATTTATACTTACACCAGCATTTAACTTCTTAAAAGAGTTCCCCTTGATCCAAGTCTTTGCAATTACATAGTGTAGTAATACTTCTTAATT
The DNA here is from genome assembly GCF_021234165.1 of Pteronotus mesoamericanus. Taxonomy (NCBI): domain Eukaryota; kingdom Metazoa; phylum Chordata; class Mammalia; order Chiroptera; family Mormoopidae; genus Pteronotus; species Pteronotus mesoamericanus. The sequence goes on along the minus strand of NW_026555245.1, from coordinate 21,658,166 downwards.
TTAGCCCCTCTAAAGACTATAATGTGGTTTCTCATTAAAATATTAACATTTATTTAATTACTAATGAAGATGGAGAATCTTTTTATATGTACTTCCATTCTTCATATTTTCCCTTCTGCAAAATGCCTTTTACCCATTTCTCTATGGCATTGTTTGGATATACAGAAGGAGTTATTTAAATATTTTGGAAACAAACCCTTCCAGGTTATATGCAGCAGTGAGCTGGAGCTGATTAGTACAGTCTCACAAAAGTGATTTTGTGCATCTCTCCCTCACATATGGTTTAGTGACCATATGTTGGCAGATTGATATAGGCCTTGATGGGAGTATTTCCCTGATGGAAATGACCAAACCCTACAAATCATGGCTTTTCCCTCTGGAATGCTAGTTTTTAAACACTTACTAGTACACCACTTGTTATACATTTTGTAAATATATAGGTTCATGACTACTAAATCTTTGATGGGGTCTTTTGAAGAATAGAAATCATTAATTTTACTATGGTAAAATTTCTCAATCTTTTCAGTTTTAGATATGTTTTATTTGTGTTTTGTTTAAGAAATTCTTTTCTACTTCAAAGATATAAAGATACTGTCCTATATTTTTAGATGTTTAAAAATATCAGCTGTTACACCAAAGTCTTTAATACATCTAGAACTGACTTCGTACATATTCTGTAAGGTAGGAATCCAATTTCATTTCTTCCCTATATTGTCCCCATACCTCTTATTGACTAATCCTTTCCTTCTATGGTGTATCTAAAACCTTTTTTGTCATATATTATGTCCATATAATATGTGGAACTGTTTCCAGAACCTCTGTCATTTGCCTATCACAACATCATTACCACACTTTCTTTATTAATATAATTTCATTGGGTTAGACAAAAAGTCCACTTAGTATTTTCTGTAAAATATACGACACAGTTTTCATTTTCACCAATAACTTTATTGATTTGGATATTTTGAGTATGTTGGCTATCTCCCACGTGGAAGAACATTGATTGTTCTCAGTAAATGTCTCGATTTGATCACTATCAACTTCAACTGGTCCACCTGACCATAAGCATCATCCAGTGAGGAATCTCCAGGATGAAACTTTGCAAACTACTTTTGACACATTCAATTAGTCACAGCACCTTTTCCATACACTGCACAATCTTTTTTTGTGTTTCAATTATTGTTTTTACCTTTCTTGAGATAATAAAGCATAACATACCAAAAATGTTGCTTATTTTCTTTCATCTTCAATATTAAAATGGCTACACAAATATTCACCAACTTTTATATTTTTTTAAATGAATGCCAGTATCACAGCTGTCACCAATCAATTTAACAAAATTGTTTCAAATGAAGTTAAATACAACTAAGCGCTACGAGAGATCTTACAGAAAAAAACAAATGAACTTTTCAGCCAACTCAATATAATTGAAGTCTTCTTAACTTATTCTTTTCCAAAAAAGTATTAGTTATATTTTGATCTTTGTTCATCTATACAAATTTTGGAATCAGCTTATCAATTTTGGGGGGAAAAACTCATTGAGATTTGGAATTAAATTACATTGAATCTATAGATCAAATTGGGGAGAACCGGCAAATTTACAATAGTCTTTTTATTAAACAGTCTATCATTTATTTCTGTAATAAGTATTCTTTGTTGTTTATCAAATAAAGTTTTATAATTTATTTCACATAAATCTTAAGCAGCTTTCATTTGATGTAGCTTATTATTTTAATTGCTCTGGTAAGCAGAAGGTTTTTTCCAAAGTATGATTTTTGAATTAAATTTATTGGGATAACATTGGTTAATAAGATTATATAAATTTCAAGTGGATGATTCTATAATATATCATCTGTATATCGCATTGTACACTCACCACCCAAAGTCTAATCTCCTTCTATCACCATATATTTGACCTCTTTTAACCTCTTCAACTTTTCACCAACCCACTTCCCCTCTGGTAACCACCATAATGTTTGCTGTGCCTATGAGTTTTTGTTTGTTCATTTGTTGCTTTCTGTTTTATATCCCACATATAAGTGAAACTGTATGGTCTTCAGCTTTTTTGTCTGACTTATTTTGCTCAACACAGTGCTTTCAAGATCCATCCATATTGTTGTAAATGGCAGTATTTTATCTTTTTTTTAATGTCTGAGTAGTATTCCAGTATATATGCACCACACCTACTTTATTTAGTCCCATCAAAAAACACGTAGGTTGTTTCCATGTTTTGGCTACCACAAATAATGTTGCAATGAACATAGGGGTACACATATATTTATGAATAAATGTGTTCAAATTTTTCAGATAAGTACCCAGAAGAGGGATTGCTGAGTCATATGGTAGCTCTATTTTTACTTTCTTGAGGAACCTCCATACTGTTTTTCATAGTGGCTGTACTAATTTAAAATCCCACCTGCAGTATATGAGGGATCTGTTTCCTCCATATCCTCTCCAACACTCTTCTTGATGTTGATAATAGCCATTCTAAAGGAGTGAGGTAGTATCACATTATGGTTTTGATTTGCATTTCCCTTATAGCTAGTGAAGTTGAGCACCTTTTCATAAATCTGTTGACCATTTGTATGTCTTTTTGGGAAAAGTGTCTACTCAAGTCCTCTGCCCGTTTCTCAATTGGATTGTTTGTTTTTCTTTGTTGTTGAGTTATGTGAGTTTTTTATATATTTTGGATATAGGACCTTTATCAGAGGTATTGTTTGAAAATATCTTCTCCCATTTAGTTGGTTGCCTTTTTGTTTTGTTGATGGTTACTTTTGCTGTACAGAACTTTTTAGTTTGACATAGTCCCACTCACTTATTTTTACTTTTGTTGCCCTTACCTTTGAGGTCAAATGCACAAAATCTGAGTGATGTAGGACTTCGGGTCAAGATGGTGGCATAGGTAAACATGGCTCACCTCTTCTCAAAACCACATCAAAGTCACAACTAAACAATAGAACAACTATTACTCAAAACCTTCAGAAATCAAGTTGAATGGAGGTCTGACAACTACGGAACTAAAGAATCCACAACCATCCATACTGGTAGGAGGGGTGGAGTTGCAGAACAGACTGGTCCCAAATTCAGGAGGGATATCTCAGGAGCAAGGAGATCCAGCCCCACACCATGCCTCCCAACCCCGGCTTCCAGTTCCAGAAAAATAAATACTCATAACTTCTGGCTGCAAAAACCAGAAAATTGAGTTGGTGCAAGAAGTTTCTGGAATTCCAAGCAGTTCTTAAGGAATACACACAGACTTACTCAGACCCAATCCCTCTGAGTTCCAGCACCAGGGGAGCAGCTTGAATGGCACAATGAGGAACTGAAGTGCCTGGCATCAGGGCAAGAGCAGGGGACAGTTTTCTCCCAGACAGAATGGCAGGCAGAGGCCATTGTCTCTTTTCTGAACCCTTCCCACACAGAACCACAGAGCCAGCAGGTGGGTACAATAACTGAGACTTCATCAACCTGGCTAATACTGTTTGCTCCACCCGGGAGAGGCCCTGAGATTCCATCCCACCCAATTTATAGACCCACTTAAACTGTTAACAGTAGCTTTTCCATAATAATGATTTGTCTTGGCTCATGCTTCACAACTTCCTAAATCCCCTGAAACAAGCAATAGCTGGCCTCAGTGGGCCCGCAGACCCCATACATCTTGCTAAGTGGACGGAAGCCCAGCACTAGCAACAGCCTGCCTAGATTTACAGCTTGTCTTTGCCTAGGAACCTCCAAGTCCAGCATAGTAGCAGCCATCTCAGATTGCTTTATAGCTTATGCATGGTGGTCCCAGGCAGAACACAGGTGGGGGCTGACCTTGACCTGCACCACCTGGGAAACTCCAGAGCCTGTGCAGCCAGCGGACAGCAACAGACCATGCTAGAGCACCACCACCCTGCCCCTGTACAGCTGATCCTTCTCAGAGGATGGAGGTTGGTGGTCAGTGGACACAGCCAGTCCTGGTAACTGATTGGCCTCAGTAAATCCCTCCAATTTACCTGCCAAGAGCAATCAAGGCTCAATTACAAGAGGAGGGTGTACTCAGCCCACATGAAGGGTGCACCAGCTTGGGTGATGGGAGGCTGTGTCACTGGACCCTACAGGACACCTATTACATTAGGCCATGCTACCAAGAACAGAGTCATAGCAGGCTCTACCTAATACATAGAAAATAACACAGAGGTCGGGGGACCTGCCAAAATGAGAACACAAAGAAACATGGCCCAAATGAAAGAACAGATCAAAACTCCAGAAAAACAACTAAACAAAATGGAAATAAGCAATCTATCAGATGCAGAATTCAAAACACTGGCTATAAGGATGCTCAAGAATTCAGTGAGGACTTCAATGGCATAAGAAAGATCCAGTTGGAAACAAAGGATACACTAGTTGAAATAGAAACAATTTATAGGGAAACAGCAGTAGAGTGGAAGAAGCCAAGAATCAGATCAATTATTTGGAACATAAGGAAGCAAAAAACAACAGATCAGAACAAGAAAAAGAAAAAAGAATCCAAAAAAATGAGGATAGTATGAGCAGCCACTGAGACAACTTTAAGAAGGCCAACATTCACATGATAGGGGTGCCAGGAGGGGAAGAGAAAGAGCAAGAAATTGGAAATCTATTTGAAAAAATAATGAAAGAAAACTTCTTAATTTGATGGATGAAATAGAAATGCAAATCCAGGAAGCACAGAGAGTCCCAAACAAGATGGATGCATAGAGGCCCACTCCTAGCCACATCATAATTAAAATGTCAAAGGATAAAGATAAGGAGAATCTTTAAAGCAGCAAGAGAAAAGCAGTTAGTTACCTACAGGGGAGTTCCCATTAGACTGTCAGCTGATGTCTCAAAAGAAACTTTGCAGGCTAGAAGGACTGAAGAAATATTCAAAGTCATGAAAAAAGGGACCTACAGCCAAGATTGCTCTATTCGGCAAAGTTACCATTTAGAATCAAAGGACAGATAAAGGCCTTCCCAGATAAGAAAAAACTAAAGGAGTTCATCATCACCAAATCATTATAATATGAAATGTTAAAGGGACTTCTTTATGATAAACAAGATCAAAACTATGAACAACAAAATGGCAAAAAAATACAAATCTATCAACAATTGACTCTAAAAACCAAACTAAACAAGAACAGAAACAGAATCGTGGATATGCAGAGCATTTTGATGGTTGCCAAACGGCAGGCAGGTGTGGTGGAATTGGTAGATAGGTGAGGGGATTAAGAAGTAAAAATAGGCAGTTACAGAATAGCCATGGGGGTGTAAACTACAATTATAGGAAATGGAGTAGCCAGAGAACTTATATACATGACCTATGAACATGAACAATGTTGTGGAGATTGCCTGAGAGAATGGGGTTGCTAGGTGGAAGGGGACAAAGTGGGGAAATATTGGGACAACTGTAAAAGCATAATCAATAAGATATAATTTAAAAAATTCATAAAATCTTCTTTGATACCAAGGTCCATACATTTAATACCTGTGTTTTCCTCTGTGTACTTCATTGTTTCAGGTGTTATATAGGTCTTGGCTCCATTCTGAGTCAATTTTTGTGTATTGTGTCAAACAGAAGACTAGTTTTTGGGGGTCTTTTTGCATGTGGCTTTCCAATTTTCCAAGCACCATTTATTGAAGAAGCTTTCTCTTCTCCATTATGTTTTTGACTCCTTTGTCAAAAATTAATTGCCCATATACACATGAGTTTATTTCTGGGCTCTCAATTCTGTTCCTTTGGCTTATGTGCCCATTTTTCTGAGAGTGCCATATTGTCTTGATTATTGTAGCTTTGTAGTATAATTTAAAGTCAGCAAGTGTGATGTAGAATACCCTAAAGATTCCACTGAAGAGCTACTAGAAACAATAAACAGATACAGCATAGTTGCAGGATACAAAATGTAAAAAAAAACAAACCCCCATCATGTTCCTGTATACTAACAATGAACTTTCAGAAAAAGAAATTAAAAAAAATTTTTTTGCAATTGTGACAAAAAGAATAAAATACCTTGGAATAAGCTTAACATAGGATGTGAAGGTCCTATGCACTGAAAACTACAAGACATTATTAAAAGAAATTGAAGACACAAATAAATGGAAAGATATTCCAAGTTCATGGGTTGAAAGAAACAACATAGTTAAAATGGCTATATTATCTAAAACAATACACAGATTTAATGCAGTTCCCGTAAAAACCCCAATGGCATTTGTCAAAGAAATAGAACAATAAAAAAAAGACACATTAGATTTATATAGAACCACAAAGACCCAGGATAGCCAAAGCAATCCTGAGAAAAAAGAACAAAATTATGTTTTCTAACTATTACCAGTACTTAGAAATACATTTGATTGTCTGTATTAGTGTTCCCTTTCTGCCATGTTGCTGAGCTCTGTTATCATTACCAGTCATTTGCCTGTAGATTCTTTAGGACTTTCCATGTAGACAATTAAACCTTTATGAATAAAGAGTATTCTACACTTTACTACTTTTCCCCAGTTTTGTTCTTTGTTACTTCTTCTCGTTGTCTGACGGCACTTGTTAGGAAATCCAGAAAAATGTTTAATAGAAGTAATGGGGTCTTTATCTTGTTCCTGAATTTTTAGGATCTGCTTCTCTCTCTCTCTCTCTCTCTCTCTCTCTTTAATCACTGGGAGTATTGGTTGCTGCATCTTCTGAGATGATCATATGTTTTTCCTCTTTAATCCATTAATGTAGTAAATTATATTTATATATTTTCTAGTATTTAACTACCCTTATAGTTCTGGATAAATCCAACTTGCTTATGATCTATTGTCTTTTAAAAATAAACTTTTGGTGTTTGTTTTTATTAGCATGTCATTTGCATTTTGTAGCTGTTTTTTATTGAGATTCTTTTGGCCTGTAATGTTTCTTTATTGTTCTGCCCCTTTATTGGTTTTGATATAAAGGTTATATTGATCTCATAGAATGAATTACATCATAGTCCCTCTTTTTCTATTCTTTGAGACAGTTTTAAATATGAGAATGTTCTCTTCCTTAAAAGCCTGGTATAAGTTATTGTAAAAATATCCTTTGTGGGAAGACTTTAAAGTATTGATGACATTTCTTTGGTAGTTATAAGACAATTCAGGTTCTCTATTTTTGAATAAGCTTTGATGTTATATTTTTATAGAAATTTGTCCATTTCACTTAAGTTTTCAAATGATTGACCTAAATTGATAACTTGAAAATACTTTGTCTTCTCTTTAATTATGTCCCTTTCACTTCTAATATTGCTTGTTTGTATTTTCTCTCTTTTTCTTTCTTATTCTCAGCAAAGATTCCTTTACTTATAAAACTGAAATTTTATGCATTTTCTCTTTTATATCTTTAATTTTTCATAAACTTCTTTGTTTATCTTTATTATCTACTTCTTTCTACTTGTTTTTTTCTATTGTCTTTTCCAATTTCTTAAATTGAACACATAGCTCACTAATTTTCAACCTTTCTTCGTGTCTAAAATAAGCACTTAAATTAATAAATTTCTCTTAAAGAATTATTTTAACTGTATCCTACAGGATAATGTAGGTAGTATTTTTTATCATCATTCAGTTTATAGTATTTTAAACTTTTACTATATTTCTTTTTTGATGCATGAATTATAAAACATAAGCATGTTTCAGTATTTTCAAATATATGAGAGATTTTAAAAATTTGTCTTTTGTTATTTTGCCACCCCAGACCCATCGCTTGTAGTTTGCTTTTCTAGAGTCAGTCCTGGTTAACAGTTGCTTGTGTATCCTTCCAAAGATAGTCAACGCATTTGCAAACATAGATTAATACACATTTATTCTTTTGTAAAAAAAAAAAATGAGAACATTCTATAACATTGTATTGGATCTTTTTTCTACTTAACAGTATATCTTAGAATTGCTCTATATCTGCATCCATAGATATAACTCATTTTTTGTGGATTTACCAGCATTCTATTGTATAAATGTATTGTACCATGACATTAAACCAGTCCTCTAGTAATGAGACATTTTAGTTATTTCCCATATTTTGGTATTATGAACAATGCTGCAATGAGTATTTCCTTTACAAGGATTTTGTCCACATGTGTGATTGTATGGGTAGGATAAATTCCCAGGAGTAGAACTGCTGGGTCAAACAGAATGCATTTTGACACCCAGTGCCAGATTTGCCTTAAAGTCATTATACCAATTTACACCCTTATCGTACAGGGAGTATTCATTTTCCTCACAGAAATACCAGACTTTCTGATTGTTTTTCAATTTTATATTAAGAAGAATGCTCCATCACTGCAAAAACTTTCAATTAAGAAAAAAATCATAAAAGTCATTTTTTAAATTTCTAGGTGTTCTACGGAAAAAGAAACATCTGTGTGGGAGTGAAGCACCAGGGAATTCTCAGAGGAGGTGGCCCTAAGCAGGGTCTGGAGAAGTCGGCAGCTCAGATGGAGGCGGGGGCAAAGCACTGAAGGCAGGAGCCGTGTGGAGAGTGTAGCCTGAGCAAGGCACAGAGAGTGGAAAAATGTCTGATCTAGTTTGTCTAAAGCGAAGGGAGCACATCCCGAGCAGTGAGGGAAACGCACCGAGTAGGCAACAAGGAATCATGAAAGCAGGGACTCCCAGTCTTGGCTGCTCGTTACAACCACCAGGGGGAGGGGAGACTACAAAAAAATCGATGCCTGAGTGCCATCTCAGACAAATTAAGTGAGAATCTCCTGTAGGAGTTTCGTGAAACTCCCCAGAGGGTATTATTTTGTAGCAAGAGCTGAGAATCACTGCATTAAGGTCTTAGGAACAAGGTAGTGACAAGCTCAAGAGTGGGCTAATGGAGGATTTACAGTCTTAGATCACAGGCTGTTTACCTCTAAGTTTACTGAGCAGTTTGAAATACGAGGAAAAATCATAACTACTTAGTTCAAAATTGAATTTAAGTGAATTTCCACTCTTACTTTGGGGAAGAGAGTGTTCAAGTCTCAGGACTCCCCTGGATTGACTGTACTCCTAAATCAGTGAGGCACACTTGTGACACTAGGTGGAGCCATGGATTGTGATTTGGTGAAAAACAGGCTTTAAAAAAAGGAGACTTTGGCAAGAGAGACAGAGACCATTTGCTTTAACCTCTTCTTTTATATTTTATTTGTAAACTTTTTTTACTGTGTGTGCAAAATTGACCACTTTTAAAATGTTATTTATTCACATAATTCTAAATTTACAAGGTAAAAAGGGTGTTACAGCCTCTTCAGTAGATATTCTCTGTCTGCCCTCCAGATCCACTTGGGCCCAGAGAGGCTCATATCCAAGGCGGCACTGACAGCGTCAAGCCTGGGCTTCTGGTAGGGTTGGCCCACGGAGCAGCACCGGCAAGAGACCTGAGGGCAGGAGGAGAAGGGCTGGTCAGGGTACTTATTTCCCCAGCTCCTTCCCTGCTGGCTGCGGGTTCATTTAGAGAAGGCTGTGGCTTTGTCCAGTGGCCCCTTCTATACCTACAGCTCTCTCTTTGGGTTTAGTTAACCATTTATTTTGTCCCTGAGGGCCTAGGAGTTGCACTTATTCCCCACTGTAGCTAGCCCCAGGGTGAGCACATCACCACCCTTTGCTGGGCACCTAAGGCCTGTCCACAACTTTGTAAGTCATTCTTTCATTAAACTACTTTGCGTTAACTTTTTGAGGGTGCTCTTTATTTCCTGCTGGGCTCCTAACTGGTAGAGACCCCCTCCTCATTTCTCTGCCCCTATCCACCCAGTTTTCCTAAACAAATTCCATAGGCTTCCTGTGTGTATTCACATACAAGCATAAAGAAATATATGTATTCCTATTACCCTTATTTACTCAAATTATAGCATACTATATACCCAGGTAAGCACTGAAGTGTTTTTTGTTTTGTTTTTTTTCTATGTAATAATATATCCTAGAGCCCTGACCAGTGTGGTTTAGTTGGTTGGGCATCGTCCCGCAAAGCAAAAGTTTGCTGATTTGATTCCTGGTCAGGGCACAAGGCTGGGTTGCGGGTTTGGTCCCCCATTGGGGTACATGTAAGAGGCAACCAATCAATGTTTTTATTCCTCTCTTTCTCCCTCCCTTCCCCCCTCTCTAAAAATAAATAAATACAATCTTTATACACACACACACATTCAAAATCACTCTAGTTTATAGAGATTTACCTTATTCTTTTTCATAGCTGCATTATATTCCATTTTATGGATATACAATTCTTTTTTAGTCAGTCTCCTATGAATAGATATTTAGGCTGAAAATGAAAGAGATCAAGTTGTCTGGTCAATTCCTTGCAGAGGACCTGTCATCACAGTGATTTGCACAACGGATCTGAATCTTGCTGAGGGTCCTCCCACAAAATTTACTGCACACTTCCACTCTTCTTTAATTTCTACCCTTATACCTTCATTCTCAGGGTGATTACAAGAATGGATTCTAAAGCCACAGTTCCAGCGTATGGTTCCTGATCTATTATTAACTTGACTATTAACTTGATTGTTTTGTATGAGCAAATGTGAATGAAGAAATCTGGGTAAAAATTAGGGAACTGGGGACCAAAAGTAATTCTAAAATAAAAAGGAGTTCCTAAAGGTAACTTTGTCCACTTCACAATTCCATTTTGGTTTTCTGGTTCACCTAAACCAGTCTATGTACCTAAAATAGTGAGACCCACATATCAATCTGCCTGCTGGGCATCCTCCCCAGATATCTTCCAGATTCCGATCAAGACTCACTGTTCACACGCCCTCCACCATCCACTGTCTTTATCAACAAAACCAAACCCAATCTTCTCCCATCATATTTAGGTTAGTCAATTTTTAAAATTTCAGAATTGTCTTTGACTGCTGTCTTTTACATCTTTAATGGTAAAATTGTTATCAAGCCCTATACATTATTTCTTCTTAATAGTTCTCAACTTCATTTCCATTCCTTTTTTTTTTTTTTTAATTTCCTCTGAGACTCTTGTTATTTCTATGGGCCATTGTCGTTAGTCTTAGCCTTCTTTCCTTTCCTTCTTCTCTCCCTCTCTTCCCTGCTCTCTCCTTTTCTTCCTTCTGCCAATATATATTGAATGACCTTTATTTACCAGGACTTGAGCTGGCACAAGGGATGCAAAAAAAGGAACAAAATGGAAGGATCCTAAATGTAACTGTTACCTTAACTTAATCCTAATCCTCAATAGGTGGCATTTATAATCTGGAGAGAGTCACACATTAAATACACAGTTATACAAATAATTGGTTCAGAGATCTTGTTTTCTGCTCTACACATCCCTTGAAAGTGAGTATAAACCCAGGTTTTTGTCCTGGAAGTCAGGGTTTCCCAGTCTCAGAGAAGCATTACAGCCTTCGCTTTGGAAGTCTCTGGGAGGCTACGAACCGGAGTTTTGGAGAAGAAGAAAATAAGTGGCCTGTCCCTGAGGAGAAGGGAAAATGCATGAGACTGGCATGGGTAGGGAATTAGGAGGAACAAATTTACGGTAGGATCCATAAGAGTTGACATCTGATTGCACTTTGCACTAATCTAAAGAGGATAAGACTTTTGATGGGAGAGACATGGATAGATGTCTATGGCAGTTGCCTTCGGCATGAACATTTGGGCAAGAGCAGTGGCAAAATCCCTTGTGACAGACCTGTGATCAAAAGAGAGGACCTTTGTGGGAGCATCTGTGTGTCCCGCCAAGGGCAATAAGGCCCAACAGATCCTAAAGGACCAGCCAGTGATGGGCAAGAGACCAAAGACCATTTTCATGCCAATATGTGAGCCCTAGGCTGTAGAATGACCCCTTTTGGGGTTGGGGGTGGTAACTACAGCTTCCTTTGTGTAAAGAAATAAAATACTGACTTGTGTCATGAGCCTTATTCTCTGAGCCATTTCTAGAGGGCACAGGCTAATTAATTTTTATTTTTGTCTTTAAAAAAAAAAGCCAAAAGGAAATTTTATATATATATATTTTTTAAAGTAAAAAATGAGCTGTGTTATCATGAGCACACTATGAGTACCATTGGGTCTCAGTTTCCTTATCTGTAATATGTGTGAAATGATGTTCCAGCTCTATTATCCCAAGATTTTATGTTGCCTCATCCAAAGAACAGAATTAGTAATATGATAATTGAGGGTTTCTTTCTTTGTTTTAATCATGTCCGATCCACTCCCAACTGAAAAAATGAAAGCTAATGAAATTTATCTATGTCACCAAGTAGCAAAATGTTCATAATTCCTTCTCATTTTCCTAAATTTTTCCTGTAGATGAAACATGCAGTTAGCACTAAGGTTGAGGCAAGAAATTGCTGTATCTGGAGCACATCACCTGTCTTTGTTTGAGGCAGATCTTGTGAAGCTAGTACCCAGGAGACCTTCTCACCTCTAGCTGGTGTCACTGAAGGGAGGAGGAAGAAAACTCCTGACCCTAAGAGACGCTTCATGTTACATGAACAAGAAAGCTCACCTTCTTCTCCCTGGTGCCACAGTTACAGTGTTAGTCTCCATTACGCCTCTTCAAATAGGCAGTGAACAAAGCTTCATGGGCAAAAAGCCAGCTTCTCCAGTGGACCTTTGGAATGGGAGTTGTTAGAGAATGCAGCCTCATTAAACCTATCATTTAGTTACTCAAGTGGATAAATTGGAGGAGGAGGAATCAATATGATTTTTCACCTGGGCAAACAGATTGCTAGATGAGACAACTGAGTATAGTGGTTGGAGGTATAGACTCTGAGACATACTGCCCAGTTCCTACCATGGCTTTGCCACTTACTAGCTCTGTGAGTCTGGGCAAATTACTCCCTGTTCTTCATATGGAAAATGGGGATAGTAATGCTATCTAGCTCACAGGAGGACTGTGAGACTTTACTATGAAGATTAAATGAGTGAATAGTTGTAAAGCACAAAGAATAGTTCCTAACACCTGGTAAAAACATTATGAGTTGGTTATTATTGTTGTTGTTATTATATAGCTTCAAAGAAATTCCTTATCATAGAGTAAGACATTTAGATCACTTCTACTTCTTGGGAGAACCAGGTAAAGAAGTCAGGAAAGAAGAGCTGGATAAGAAGGGGAAAAAATGTTATGGACACTCAGGAGAAATGGCTTCTAACTGATGTTCTAAGTAATCATATTTCCAGAGTCAATTTTTTTCAAAGGGATACATCTGAATTGCTAGATAAATGATGTTCTGTGATTTCTCTTACTTTCCAGAATGGGATTGTTTTATTGGTGCCAACCAGTATCTGAGAAGGTGCTTTTAGCTTTCCTCCAAGGTGCAGAAACAGCAAATAAATGTGTCAAAACCTTTTCAACCTGTATGAAAAAAAAATTATGGGACAGACTATCCACTGAAAGTAATGACCAATATTCACATATTTCCTTATTTTTTTAATTTGACATTTAAGATTTCCAGATTATTTCTCTTACCCAATTCCATTGACCCTCAGAGTGTAAGAGCATAGCCTGTAAGTTCATGAAGTCAGCATTTTTTTTATTGACTTTCAAAGAGGGAACTTTGCAATTATCCAGTTCTTGCCTCCAGTATAGGCCATAAGTCCTGGGCAGTTATTAACGTTAAGTCTCATGATAATGATGGGTCAAAAAGATCTTATTTCTCTTCTTTTAAATAATTACTCATCATTATGATTACAAAGCTGGTTTTAGATAACTAGACTAGAAAGTTTCTTTAGATGAAAGATCAGGCCCAAAGCACTTCTCAAACTCTTATTAACTGTTTCCTGTAGTGGCTTAAGGTGATAAAAATCTGAAATTAAATTCTGGTAAGAAATAAATGGAAATTTGGAGATCTTACCCTACTGTGTGTGTGCGTGTGTTTAGTTTAAGTTTTGTTTTTAATAATGTTTTATCCTGAAGTCACATGATAGCATACAGTATTCAAGATTCTCAGTTCCCCTTACTGCAGAGCCACAGGCTTAGCTTCAGAAACTGGCCTTAATAAAAACATAATGTAAAAGGCAAAGGAGAGTTTGGATTTTTTCAAGGTAACAAGGCTTCTCAGAGGAATCTCTGTTATAGTCCCACAGTGAAATTCTGGATACTTTGGTAGAGGATTACTAGCACTTTGCACTTCCTTATTTTATCATCAATGACAGCGGTAGACTCCCTGCAAATCCAATACCTAATTCATTTTGCAGAGCATCACACAGTCCCAGGAAGTTAAAAGGTGTCTCAGTCTAACTTCTGGGATCTAATAGTCTTGTCAGAGAGACACTCATGTGGGAACTACTGAGGAACTCTTGCAAAGCAGATCAAATAAATTCCATTTAAAAGATCAGATATAGCTTTCTGCACTATCCAGGAAGGGGCCCATATGGGCTTGTTCTCGGTTCCCACGTAAATGAAAGAGAAACTTGCACAATGTCTGGAGGCCTTGATATTCTGCAAATGCAGGAGGAGGATGTTCTCAAATTCCTTGCAGCAGGAACCCACATAGGTGGTACCAACCTTGACTTCCAAACGGAACAGCACATCTATCGAAGGAAAAGTGACGGCATCAACCACCTAAGTCTGAAGGGAACCTGGAGGAAGCTTCGGCTGGCAGCTCGTGCCATTGTTGCCTTTGAACACCCTGCATGATGTCAGTGTCATAATCATCCAGGAATGCTGGCCAGCGAGCTGTGCTGAAGTTTGCTGCTGCCACGGGAGCCACTTGTCCTGACTGCTTGACTCCTGGAATCTTCCCCAACAAGATCCAGGCAGCCTTCTGGGAGCTGAGATTTCTGGTGGTTACGGATCCCAGGGCTGACCATCAGCCTCTCACTGAGGCATCTTATGTTAACCTGCCTACCATTGCTCTATGTAACACAGACTCTTCTCTGTGGTATGTAGACATTGCAATTTCTTGCAAAAACAGTGGGTCTCACTCAGTCGGTCTGATGTGGTGGATGCAGGCCTGGGAAGTTCTATGCATGTGTGGCACCATCTCCCGTGAACACCCATGGAGGTCACGCCTGATCTCTACTTCTATAGAGATCCTGAAGAGATTGAGAAGGAAGAGCAGGCTGTGGCTGAAAAGGCTGTGACTAAGGAGGCATTTCAGGGTGAATTGACTGCTCCGGCTCTCAAGTTCACTGCCCTTCAGCCTAAAGTTGCTGACTGGTCTGAAGACTTGCAGGTGCCCTCTGTGCCTGTTCAGCAGTTTCCTACTGGAGACTGGGACGCTTAGTCCGCCACTGAAGACTGGTCTGCAGCCCCCACTGCACAGGCCACTGAATGGGTAGGAACAACCATTGGGTGGTCTTAAGCTGTTTTTCCATGAATTCTTAACAGAATGGAAATGAGGTTGACAGAAAATGAACAGTTTCTTTAAAAAAAAATTGGATATAAAGCAGAAAGCAACAGATGAACAAACAAACAAATTCATAGACATAGACAACAGAAGGGCGGTTACCAGAGGGAAAGGGGGATGGGTGAGGGGAGGGAGAAGGGGGTAAAGAAGGTTAAATATGGGGTGATAGAAGGAGACCAGACTGGGTGGTGAGCACACAATACAATATACAGCAATGTACTATGGAATTGTACACCTGAAACTTATATAATATTATTAACCAATGTCACCCTAATAAATATAATACAAAATATTATATCAAGACTTCTTTATTTGGGCTTTTTTCAGCCAAGTGTAGGCTCTTAGCAGTCGTGGGAACCTCACTTTCACTACCCTGAATATTGTTTTGTGTCTGACTTCCACCCCTCTAGGTAAATTCATGGTTTTGTCATCACCTCTTCCTGTTTTCAGGATGTTTTTACTATAGGAACTGCTGCTTTCAGTGGCTTATAAGTCTTCTGACCAAGTAAAATTCTCAGTCTCCTTCATCTTCCTCTAGATCTGAGAAGACATGACAATTTGGTGTTGATTCTGGGCGTTCTTTTTTTTGCTAGTTCCGATGAGTCTCCAACAGGTGCTGACTATAGCCTTTACACCCCTTTTCACTCATACCTGTGAGAGTACTTTTGGTAAAATGAGGCTTTGAGGACCTTGCTTTTCATCAGCACATTAGCAGATCCCAGGCCTCTTGCTTAAATTCAGTTAAATTACCTTTAGAACTGAATGAAATTATTATCTCTCAGTGGCTCTTCATTCTTTTCTGTCATCATTTATTTATTCAAACATTTCATTGACAGGCATTGTACTAGGAGGTGGAATGATAAAGATGGATGTGACTTGATTCCTTCCTCAAGGACCCCACATCTGGTAGAAAAGACAGGTAATCAGCCCATATGACATCTTTGTGCGAATTAGAAAAAGCCAACCCTTACTCCTGGTGGAGGCAGTTCTGCGCCACAGCTCCAACCTGGTAAGTGGAGAGCAGGATGGATTTCAGGCCCCTCTTGCCTCCTTGGCCAGGGACGCTTGTGTAGGGCATAACCTAAGCAACCCTATGCTATGACACTGGACATGTAAATAGCATATTATGTGATACAGTGTGATTAGCACCTAGGAGAGAGGGCCTGATAGCCTTGTAGGATGGGGAGTCAGGGAAGGTTACGTGGAGCTGAGGTAAAATGAGCTAAGACATGGAGGAGCTTATCCTGTGACAGAGGGTGGAGGGGAGAGAGGAGATATATAAAGCCACACAGGTTGAAGAACATGACATGTCTGGGGCTCCGCAAGTCACTTAAAGCTGGAAGATACTATAGCAATGATCTAGGACCTACACTCTATGTACTTGCTATTGAAAGTATAGCTCTGTAGAGCAGCTTTGGTATTATCAGGCAACTTGTTAGAAGCATAAAATCCTAGGCCCCACCCATGACCTTCAGAATCAAACCCGCCTTTTAATTAGCTCTCTGGCAGTGTCATTGGCATGTTAAAGTCTGAGTAGCACTGGTTTAGGTAAGAGCTGATGAGAACTAAGAGGTTGTTCTGAAGGCATATTTGTTAGATATTACCAAACATGGTATTTTTCTTATACTTTCACAAATTTACCATCAATAGATTTACCTTCAGGGTGCTGCAGTGATATTACCTATAATTCACAGTCGGGAAACAGAGGGGTGAAGAAGTTAACTTGCCCATAACCACCAGCAAATTAAAATGGAAGGATGAGAATGCAGACTTCTCTGCTTGCTCTTTCCTTCTGTCTCTCTCTCTCTCCTTTTTTATCCTTACCCAAGGACATGCTTGTTGATTGTACAGAGAGGGAAAGGGAGGAAGAGAGAGAGGGAGAGAAACATCGATGCAAGAGAAAAACATCAATATGTTGCCTCCTGCACGTGCCCTGACCAGGGACCAAACCCACAATCTAGGCATGCACCCTGCTGTACAGGACAACACTCCAACTGAGCCACGCCGGCAAGGGTACTCTCTCTTTTTTTCTTACTCTCCAGGCTTGCTTATCTTGAGCCTCCACCTGGGAGGTATAGAACTCCTAGACTAGCAATCACTAAGATTGGAAGGGTGAAATGGTCAAAAAGCTGTTAATTTGGAGGTGGTGGCTGGACATCATCCTGGAGCAAATGGAAAACTTGGAAACAACCCTAAAAAAGATCCCAGAAATAAAGGAAGGTGAGTGTCATCTGTATGCAGCCCTGCTTCACCCTCATCTTTCCTGCTTCTTCCCTTCTGCTCTTTCATTCATTCAACCATTCAGTTATTTAATGTATATATTGAGCACCTACTGTCTGTCAGGCACAATATCTGCATTTTCCTAGTAACTGCAGGGTTTTCTACAGACCTTTCTTCAGTTCTTCTGAGAGATCCCCAGACATCTCCAAAGCCTTTAAAAGCCACAGTCCCTCCTCAGCTAGATCTCCTTCTTCAGCCCTAGGCAGCTCGTCACAGCTGTAGGAACAGTTGAAGATGGAAGACTCTGGAGTTCCTGTTCTCTGCTCAGCTCTCTGCATATGTAACTTCCCTGATTCTTTTTCTCCAAGGGGAATCCTAAGGGGGGTGCAGGTTCAAGTGAGGCTTCAACACCTGTGGAAGGTCATTACTGAACTTGACTGAGCGAGAGACTGACTCTGGTTCTGATGAGCCACTAACGTCAAAGCTGGGGTGTCTTTCTATGAACCACTGTCTAATTTCCCTTCAAAAAAAGACTGGGTTGAAGAGTAAGTTTGAGTTACATGGAAGGGACCTTCAGGGGAGAGGAAACAAAAGAGAAGTGACATCATTCCCCCAAACTGTTTCTGGTAATTCAGCACAGAAAACCTTTAAGGTTGTACTGATATCATCACTCTATGATAGAAAATGATGTTACCACAAAACAGGGGTGACAAAGAGAAGATGCAGAATGTGGTATGGTGGTGGCTGGTTTGGCTTTTAAATCACATTCTACAAGAAGACTGAAAAGAGACCAATTTAGATGCCTACCAGGAGTTGGTAACTCTGCTTATGTGTTCTCTCTATCTTATTTCCACTGGCATGTTTCCTCTAAAAATGTGAATCATTTGGCAGATCGAGAAAGGGAAAAAATCAGGAGAAGAAACATGTAAATATTGAGCTTCTACTCTAGTGCTGTCAGAGGTAACTTTAATCTTTGAGACGACAAAAAATAACAGTCTTAATCAGAGTTACACAGAAATCATTGGAAAGAACATAAAATCAAGACCTCTAATCTCTCTCATTTCCTTCAGAAAGTCTGCAGTAATTAAAGACTGTTTTAAACAGGCCTGTAAGATGTTTGAATTTTTTAAAAAAGACAGAGAAAGAGGAAAGAAAAATTGAAATCAATTGATAGGTTGAGACCTCGTTGAGGGTCAAATGGTTTGATTTGTTTTAGGAGTAACCCACCATAAAGCTGCCGCATCGGGAAGGGAAGCAGTATTAGTGCTTCTCAAGTGTGATCTGTGTTTGTACTAACCCACAAACTGTTATTGGTCTGTAGGGCCCTACTTGGCCAGTCCTTCATAAAAGGACCAAACTGTAGACCACAGATGTTCCTTTATATGTAAACATGATTTTTGCATGAGCGGGGGATATATCTTTTAAGTATAAACTATAAGGTCAGATGTACAAAACAAGTTGGGTTTGAAACCGCGTATTTCTGTCAACCTCTAGGCAACTGTTTGATTCCTCGGGACAGAGAAATATGGCCCTTTTACTCCTATCAACTGAGAATGCTGGGTTGATTTGGCCATGTATTGCCCTCAGCTGCCTTTTACTTCTTTTTTTTCTTTGTGGCAGTTTTCTAGGTAGAGAGGAAGTATCTTCACCTGAGGGCCCTGCAGTGCTGGTTTCAGTTACAATTGAAAGTCAGCATCCACTGATAGGCAGTTACTTATGATTACTTATGTTTTTCTTAGCCTAACCTTAAAATACATTTTCCTCTGAGATTTTTGTAAAGAGCTTTGGAGTTAGATAAATCTGCATTAGGACCCCAGGACTTTACCTACTTACTGGCTATATTACTCTGGACATAGGACTCAGCTTCCATTTGTCATTAGAACACTGGGGAGAATCCTACCTATCTCACCAAGTCATTGTAAGGTGTTAAATAAAATAATTTATGCAGAGCAGCCCACACAGTGTTTAGCACAGCAGATTTCCATATGTGTTAATTTCTTCTTTGCTTTCACTTGGGCATCAGGGCCCAAGAGAGAACTTGGGAGAAGTGTGGGTGGCAGATAAGGAAGGAAAAGATAGGAATCAAGGGAAATAACCTTGGACTGGCAATCTGTAATCCATTCGAGTCAGCTGGTTCAGGATGTTTTTTCCCAGTTACGTGAAATAACTTGCATTTTTAGTATTATTCACATTTGTGGGAAGTGACCTGCTCTAGCTTGATCCCTTGGATACTGTGCTGTTGCTTTGTGAGGATCATTCAAGCCCCACACAAGCACAAGCAAGTAACAGAGATGTCCAGCCTTCAAAGGGTCACACTTCTAATTAATATCCAGATAACTCTGAGTCGCATCCCCTCACTAACTGCAAGAAAGCTGGCCTCCACTTCTCCTCCCCAATGATTTCTGGGGATTCCCCAGGCAACCCCCGGGGCCCCAGTGGTAGCACATCTTATAATTCCTCACAACAGAAAACACACTGTCACATTTAACGCAATTTTACTGAAGGAGATGTGGGAATAACAGAATGAGATAATGCAGAAAAGAACATCAAACTAGGCCCTCCAAAGCTTTCCCTACCCTGTCATGGGAAGGGTATCTCCCCTCAGTCCCTATCCGGCTGCCACATGGGAAGTATCAATTTTTCCACAGACAAGAGTCCATTGACCATGACCCCAAGGGAACCCAGTTGCAGGGTTACAATTCTATTCACAGTAAACAACCATTTTACAGAATTGGTGCCTTTTATGTACAGTGCCTTGTGTGAATGCAGATGTTCAATAAATGTTTGTTCGGTGAATGAATAAATGAATTGTCTCAGCCTTCCCATTCTAGATTAGAATTTTGGTTTTACATTTATATGATTAAAAAATCTATTACTTTTTTTTAAATTTTAAAATTCATGCATGAGACAAACTGTTTCAGGGAGAAATATATACACATGCACATGGAATACTTCTCAGCCATCAAAAGATGAAATATTGCCACTTGTGACAACATGGATGGACCTTGAGGTTATTAGTGAAATAGTCAGATGGATAATGACAAAAAAACATATAATTTCATTCACATATGAAATATAAAACAAAAAAGAAACAAACAAAACAAAAACAAACACATAGATACAGACAATACAATGGCAGTTACTACAAGGAAAGTGGGTAAAAGGAGGGAAAAATAGGTAAAGGCAGTTAAATGTACAGTGACTGATGGAAACTAGACTTATGGTGGTGAACACACTATAGTGTATACAGATTTCAAATGACAATGTTGTAAATCTTAAACTTATATAATGTTACTAAGCAATGTTACTTCAATAATTAAAAAACAAAGGAATTAAACACATAAAAACTTCCTAAAAGTAAAATTTTCCTTCTATAAAGAAAAATCTTGTCAGTGCCCTTGGCAGTTCGCCACATCTGTCTCTTGCTTCAGCAATGTTTGGATGGAAAAGACCAAAGGATGCCTCTTCCAGCCTCCAACCTCCCTTCAACATCTTTTCCAGTCACTGCCTGAACCACCCCAGCCGTCCTCAGCCTCTGAGACCAGCCAACACTGGCCTTTGGCCTTAACTTCCTATTCCTGAACAACCATGAGCTCCCACATTCATCAGAACTATTCCACCAAGGTGGAGGCTGCTGTCAACCACCTGGCCAACCTGCCTCTGCAGGCCTTCTACTCCTACCTCTCTCTGGGCTTCTATTTCCACCAAGGTGATGTGGCTCTGAAGAGTGTGGGCTACTTTATCCTCGAGTTGGCAGAGAAGAAGCTCAAGGACACCAACCATCTCTTAAGGCAGCAAAACCAGCCCAGTGGCTGCATTCTCTTCCAGGACGTGCAGATGCCTTCCCCAGGTGCCTGGGGTGACACTCAGGACGCCATGCAAGCTGCTATGGTCTTCAAGAAGAGCCTGAACCAGAAGGAGGTAAAGGTTTACTTCCTAAGGGATGAATACCTGACAATTCCATGCTGCATGAATACAGGGGTGGGCAAAAGTAGGATTACAATGGTATGAGAAACACAGTTTATTCTTGTATTATTACTTATATATTAATTATTGTATTATTCATTTCTATTATTTGTCTTATTATTTGTTATTATTTTATATCCTTATGATTTATCTTTTAGGAAATGATGGCTGGTAAATTAATCTGCTTTTGCCCACCCCTGTATTTTCAGCAACCAGGAGATTAACCTTTGATGAATAGCTCTAATTGTTAGTGATTTATTTCCAGTTCTTGGGCAAAACTCTACTTCAATTTAATGTGTACCCATTGACTTCAGCTTTCATGTCTTGCCTTAATCATTCTTCTCTAGGTGAAATGTACCTAGCTTCTTCAGATATTCTTAGTCTATGATGGTTTCCAGCCCCATCACCATCTTGCATGCCTCCCCCAGATCTGTTCCCACTTATCGATGTCCCAATTAGCAAGTGGGGCTCAGGATAGAACAAAATACTCTATATACATGTTGGGAACCATCCCATCTTGTTTCAGAAACTGTAGCCCCTCCAACAGGCAGGAGGGCCCCAAGGCTGGAAATAATCAAGGAAAACAGGCCACTGAGGAGACAAAACCTGTCCCCCTGGCAAGGGTGCAGCCCCTGCCTCCCTCACATCACCCTGCTTGGCCCTGTGATGGTTGGTAGTCAATGACGGGTAAGATTCCTCACAAGGAGGGATGGCCTAAGACACACACGGCCAGTATGAGCAGCAGACAAGGACTTGGGAGACATGGAGAAAGGGCAAAAAGGCCCGCACCCCTCAGCTCAGCTTGGACTTGGCCTGAGTCCTCATTCTATCTGAAAGAAGTCTCCTTGTCTCTTGGTGGCTCTGCCCTGCCCACCTGGCTCAGGCTTGAAACAATACCAAAGGTAGATACAGCCCCAAAACTGAATCGGGCGGTTCCTGGGGGACAATCAGGCCTAGAAGTAAGTTCCTCTAAGCATGCTTTCATCTTCCCTCAAAAAACGATGATAACCGGCTCATACTGGAAAGCAGATTTACATTATTCATAGACCCTGACCTGAGGCAGATCTCCTGTGTTCCTCCAATTGTTATCTATGATCTCTATTTATTTTCTGTAAACATAGCCTTTTGACTTTGATTGATGAGCTTTGTTGTATATCCCAGTGCATATGGTTCAAATAAACGCGTTTGGACAGTGGGGCTGGGGCCTTCTCCCCTAGAGGGAAGAGCCATGTCCCCTCTCCTGGCAGACAGAGAAGTGTTTGCAATGACTCGTGTTTATTCCCCCATCTGTGACACCCCCGGGATGGGCTCTGCGGGATTCAGAGCCCCGCCCCCTCCTCAGCTGGCTCTGGACAGTGACCCTCAGATCCAGGAGCGCCCCGTGTGGCCCTCCCCGCAACACATACAGGCTGGTCTAGACATAGTAGGTACAGCAAGACTGTTTGCTCCCACTTCTGAACAGTATCCTACTCTCCGTGGTGGAGAAGTTCTCCATTTTTTAGAAATTGGGTTTCAATTCAACCTGCATTTGTATTTATGTTCCATTTGTAGTTTATGAGTATGATATCACTTGTATTATTTTATATTAAGTCCCCTTTTCCTATTAACTCCTAACAAAACAAGCTTCTTCCATCTTAGGTATGTGAATCAAAAGCAAGACTTTGTTTTCTATCTTCTTGGTCTTGACCTAGAGACTCCACCTGGGCTCTTAGAACACTCTCATATACCTAACTGAATATTCTTCCTGCTTTATTCATCTTGAGATAGTACAAGCTAATCTACTATGTCTTCATCCCAGTCACTAGGAAGCGAGAGGTAAACAGAAACAAGACAACTTTTTAATAGTTGCTTTGTCAGCCTGACCTCATCTCCCAATCACGTTAACTTTGACACTGTACATAAATGAAACCCTTTGTTAGGTGCTGTGATAAAAATCAAGACTCTGATAGATCCTGGGGCCCTTCCCCCAATGCAGCCCTGAAAGGGAGGAGATTCTGTGCTTGTAACATCTCCCAGAGCTACCAAGCTGGTAATGCTATTTATGAAGATAGGCCCACATCTTCTCCCATAGAGTTACTTCTCTAAACCCATTTCCTTATTTGTAAAATGAGAACATTTGCCCTACTCCCTTTACGAGGTATTAGTAAGAATCAAGTGGTGTAAGAGGACATCTGAAAATGCTTTGCAAATTTTAACTTGCCACAGAAATCTAAATGATAGTGATGATTCGTTACTAATGTTGAGTGCAAGTAATTTACGCCTGATGTACCTCCTTACTGCTGTGTGCAATGTCTGTTAGCCCATCAGTTCCTGACTCAACACTGAATCCAGGTTTCTGATCTGCTCTGCCTTCCTGTTGGACCTACCCCTTCTGACCCTTAACATAGATCGACACTCAGATTATGGTTTTCTTGTTTCCTTCTGTTGCCATTTTCAGTTTTGGACCTGGATATACATCAGGGCTTGTTGCACAACACTCAGTTCCCATGTGACAATACCAACCGTGGGCAGGCTCCTCAATTCAGTGCCCAGCTGAGTGTCCAACACCCAGGGACACTTAGTTTGTTAGAGAAATGACTAAATAACTGAATGAAAAATAGAGGAAGGTTGCCTTCATTCTCACCTCTGTACCTTTACTATGTTTTAATTCTCTCATGGATAGACAGGCAGAAAAACAGAGAGACAAATACATTCACAGAGAGACACACAGATAGATAGACGACCAGTTAGACAGACAGGTAGACAGAATGACGATATGTAGATCAAATGAAATACCATATACAAAAGCATGTTTTAAATGTTCTTGTTAATACCATTTGCCTTTATTCAAGGCTGATTTTCAACAGATCCTCACTGGCATCATTGTGGCAGATTGAACTGGATAGAAAATAACCACAGCCCCAAACACCCTGAGTGCTTCACCATTCTGCCACCTTCTAAGACTTGTCCCTCCTAAAGGGCTCCCTGAGTGTCCCATAACCTAACAACTTAGGAGTAACTCCAGGCTCAGCAAGAAGCTTCCAGGAGATTCCCCAGCATTTGGATTTAGTGTCCATTCTGGTCAGCCAATGCCACTGCCAGGCAGGATGGCGACGTTTTTGAATATCAGCCCTGCCCTTATCTACTTTCTACTCATCCCTGAAAATCTCCCAGGCCCATGGCATCTCTCATTCCCTCCCTGCTCCCACCCACTCTGAATTCCTTTGAGTCTTATTTTCTGTTTCCATTCATCAGACACTTAATTGTATGCCTTATTTTGTATACACTTTTCCTATGTATACTGTATTTTTACAGCTCCCTATAAATTCCTCAAGCTGGAGCATATCTAATAGAGGCTTGTATCCTTCACATCTCACACAGTATTAAATGGGGGTTCAAAGTCCCCAGACAGACTCTGACAACCCCTGGGGACCTTTCCCCACTACAGCCTTGAAAGGGAGGAGATGCTGTTGGGATAATCCAATGATGGTCCCCCTCCCCAAGCCCACCACCACCATCTCAGTGGTGAACACTCATAAAAACAGAGTCTTTGTCAGCCTGGGCTTGAGCTTTTTGTTTTGCCTCTTGGGAATGGTAATTGCCTGCGAGACTGACATTTTCCCTAGCAGCTTCCAAAGGCCATAGTCCAGAACCCCCCACCCCCTGCTCTTTCCTTAGCTTCATTTTAGAAAACTAAGAAAAGCTTTTGCGTTTTGGAAAAACCTTTTCCTTCCCCACCCTTGAATTTTCTGCTTTCAGTAGGTTAGTTCTTGAGTACAACTCCCCAGAGCACTACTTGAACAGAAGTGAGTGGCTCATCCTATCACATGTGCGTCACATGCCCTACCGCAGCCCAGTCATGCGTTGCATGCAGAAGCTGAGGTGACGTTTGATAAAGCGGGCAGGACGCTGGCAACCCCAGTGATTTTTCAAACTTTCACTTAGTAAGCTTGTCTTTTAGTATCTCTTCAGAGTCCCCTGAAAGCACACGTGAAACTTTGCACCGGACAAGGGAAAAAACACGGGCTGTACTTATTAAAATGTTGGCCAAAATACCACTATATTTGATATTGGGGTGACTTTTGATTTTCAATAGACAAAGAATACAACCCTAAAGTTTCAAAATATTAAATCAGCTTTGCAACTTAAATTAAGATAATTTAAGACATTAAGTTTAAACATTATTTTTCAGGTTTAAAATGTTAAATGTGCTTTTAAAACTTTCAAATATGGGAAGCATACAAACAAAATGAAAATTCCTCATTATCTCACGGTTACTGTTATGACCATTCTAACTGTACAGTTGAGAAAGCAAAGGAGAGGAAGAAAAAAAATGAAAGAATATGAGCTTTTAGGTTTTTTTCTAAAAGTGTAAAAAAAAAAAAAAGGCTGTAGAACTAATTCCCAAAATTTTTTAAAGAAACGATATTCATATTCCTAATAACACTTATATTGCCAGGAGTACCATTGCTGTTTCAGAACATCACAGTGTTTTATTGATCAATTAGCTTTACAGAGCTCTAGTTTTCATGTCACAGAGGGCAAATACTTAAAACAACATGCATACATATATTTAATATGGAATGGTTCATGAATTTGCATGCCATCCTTCAGCAGGGACCATGCCAATCTTCTGTGTATCCTTCCAATTTTGGCTTATGTCCTGTCCAAGCAAGCAGTTAAAATAATATCTTACAAAAGTCCTATAGATTACAAAAAATCTTAATAGAAAAAAAGGAAAAATTATATACCACCCCACTACTTTAACAAAGTCATTAAAATTTAGTGCACTTCTTTCCAGCCTTTTGTCCTCTTCTCAGTTTTCTCTTCTTCTTTATTTATTTATTTATTTGGACTTAACATTATTATCAAAAGCAAACAATTATTATAAGACCACTCACATCATTGTCCTATTCTGATTCTCTCCCCCACCCCTTCCCTTTGCTTATTGTCCTCAGGGGTCTAGGGGTTTTATAGAATTTCAGATACAGAGAAATGCCTTTGATATCAGTTAGCTTAGGTTTGAATCTGGGCTCCACTGTGTGGACTTGGGAAAATTACTGAGCAACTTTGTCTCACTTTTCTCATCTGTACAAATTTCTTATTCCTACCCACTGGGTTCTGTGAGCATGAAAAGAGATAATGTATGTAAACTGATGATACAGTGATAAACTCAGAGTAAGTGCTCAATATATAGAAACTATTTTTTTCACTTAAAATTATATCATAGCAATGATTTCATACTTCTATAATCTTCATAGCTGTCATTTTATGGCTAGATAGTAGGGTAATGCAAATATAAATCACTGACTAATTCACTTTCATTTTGTTTGACAGGTTATTTCCAGTTTGAGGCCATCTAGATAATACTGTAATTAATGTATTATTTTTCATATAATACATGTTTCACATTAGTCTATAGATTTCCATAGAAAAATCTTGGAGTGGTATTTTGAGGTAAAAGTATGAAGCTTGACATGGGTCTTGCAACATATCAAAGCATTTTTTTTTAGCTCATTTTTTGTACCTTGCTTTTTTCATTCATAGTTATATCAAAGCTTTCTTTTTTAAAATCATATATTTATATGTTCAATGGACCTTTCCATGTTGTTAGCTCTTTCTATATTCTTTTGATTATTTCCTTAGACTAGATTTACATAAGTATAATTACTTGAAAAAATGGTATGACAAATCATATGGCCTCTTATCTATAGACAAATCACCCTCCAAAATAATTGTATGTACTGATTTACATGACCACTAAGAATTTATGAGTCTACCAATTTAACAACATGTTCTGTTATGATTTTACAAGCTTTGACATTGTAATGATTGCAAAGACCCATTTGTGCTTTCTTTGATTTAAATTTTAAATTACCTGTAAGTTTGGTATTTGATTTTTTGAAATTTAAAGCAAGGAGAACTGAGATGTTGGGAAGCTGCCTGTTTTGATTAGTGGCCTGATTCCATTTCTCCTTGATCTGAACTACTCAAAATTCCAGGCATTAGTTGCTTCCTCTGTATTTCTTGCAGCTGCTCTGTTTTACCATGGAATTCTATTTTTATAGAACAAATGGAACTAAGCAGAAAACATGCTACTCTCTTTGAGTTTACTTCTCCTAAAAGGACCCTGCTGCTGAGAATGCACAGTTAGACACGATGTTAGAGGAAGCACCATAAGCACTCTTAAAAGAAACAATTTCTTATTGGTATCACCAAGGTCTTGTTTTAGAAGTTCAGAAATTTGATTCTGTATACTCAGAATTAGACTAAAAACATGGATGGTGCTAACCAAACTTTGAAAACAATTCCCTACCGTAAAAAATAAAATACCATTAACCTGCAGATCAGAACTTGTTTCAGAACATGCTATTCCCATAGAAAAGTCTATATGAGAGGTAAAATTATAATCGGGTTCTCGGTAGCCATAGACTTAGGATGGGGCAGGGAGTGGGGACAGTGGCTGTAATGATTTCAATGACTGATAGCATCCAGCTGTGTGAATCTGATGCATTCATTGCCACTGGAGTGGTAGGCCTGACAGGTGGTAGGAATGCATGGGCTAGGGACCCCTCTGCTTTGGACAGGCTTGGGATTCACTAACACATTTTTCCATACTGACCACCTTTTCCTAGACTGAAGTCTTCAATTCAATTCCACAATATTTGTTAAGCATTTTCTTTTTTAAAAAGATTTTTATTTATTTATTTTTAGAGAGAGGGGAAGGGAGGGAGAAAGAGGGGGAGAGAAACATCAATGTGTAGTTGCCTCTTATGTGCGCCCTACTGGGGATGTGGCCTGCACCCCAGACATGTGTCCTGACTGAGAATTGACATGGAGACCCTTTGGTTCTCAGGCCAGCGCTCAATCCACTGAGCCACACCAACCAGGGCTTATTAAGCATTTTATATGTACCAATCCTTGTATTAGGTTCTGGAACTACATAAATAAATAAAAATCCCCTTCTGCTCCCCGGCACCTCACAGGCTTTTGGAGAAAACCGAACATATACATAAGTTAAAAATACCATATGACAAGAGCTTGACTGTGTCACAGGTCTAGGATCTGACTTCTTGTCACATGGCTGGCTTGCAGAACTGTTAAGACTAGTTCTGCTATGTGACATGAGCAATTTTTCAAATTTCACTAGGCCTTAGTTTGCTTACATGTAAAATGGAAACAATAATGGCCCCTATTTTATTGAATTGTGAAGTTTAAATGAGATCAACTAGAACAACATCTGGCACATGGTATGAAAGTTAGCTATAATGAAAACCTTAATTAACCTCAGGATGGCTACTGGTAATATGACATAGGCAATCTGATATTTCAAGCTCAGCACAAGGGGGAATGTTAGACAACCCTTCCTAGAACTTTAACACACCTACATGCCACAATAGTCAGAAGTATATTATCAGAAAAAATGGGATGATTAACTTCTGAAAATGTGACATTTTATCTCAAATTAGGAAGTATTTTTGCTCATGGGTCTTATCTGATAGTGATTTTTTAAAAAGAATAGGCTCCTGACATCCAATGCTCTACATTCCAGGAAAAGTCCCTAAGTATATTTTGACACTTTGAGCACCTCAGCATAAAGGTTATCACTTTGATGCTTATGCATCTGTCCCAACATTTTGCACACACCAGGGCTGCACTCAGTTTTGGTTTCCCTGGGTAGTTGTTAACTCCTTGAAGATAAAGTCCCTACATAGCCCCTAACAGAGCGTTGTGTATAGTAAGAGCTCATCAGCTGTTGACTAATTAAATTAATGGTGTTGGTAGTGGACATTGGCGTCTGCCTCTCCAGCATCCATTCCTACTTGGGGACTATCAGACATTCCACTTGCAGTTCAAATGTCCAAAATGGAGCTCCAAACTTAAGACATCACTCGCATATTCTTTCTTTTTTTTTGGTGATTGGTTTAGGAAAGGGCACAAGACATAAGCTTGTCCGAGTACATCTTGGGATTTTTTTCCTTGGAACCCTGGAAAAGTGCTCTGTTTATTTTTTTGTTGTTTGTTTTTTGGTGGATTTGAACATGGAAGGTTTCGTAACTACTGATAGCCACCCTGTAATCATGAAGGCAGACCTAACTCTCATGGCCTTCAGGATTTATCTAGGGTCAGATCTCAGCATATTTTGGGGGACAAGGGCAAAATATGGTTAAGGGGTAAAAGACTTTTGCTCCAAAAGAATTACAGTATGTTTTTTCTCCTACAAATTTAATTTTTTATTTTATTATTATTATTTCGTGGTGGTGTTCTAGAATAGTTGTCCCAAGTTTCCCCCATTTCTCTCTCCTGCCCCACCCATCCCCCACTCCCACAGTCAATCCCCACCCTGTTGTCCATGTCCATGGGTCATTTATACTTGTTCTTTAACTAGGCCCTTCCTCTTCTTTCCTCCCTTATCTCTCTCCTTTCTTAAATTTATATTAGAAGAAACCTAGCTCATATATATGCAGATGGATTCTAAGGGTATTAGATACCCTTAGAACAGAACATGGGGTTGGAGCCAAATTTAGATAGCCTAGATCTAATAAAACTTCCATAGATTTTTAGGCTTAATGCTATGACAGATTGTTATAGTAATAGTCCCCAGGGAATCATGCCACTTTGGCTCTCCCCTGGCTCTCTGACTATCTTTGGCCAATGAGACATTAGCAAATGTGATGCAAACAGAAACCTGAAAAGCACTTGCACACTGGGGCTTGCCCTCTTTTGTGCCATTTATGGATCAGCTTTCATGTTGAAGAGACATGGACTAATCTAATGGATACACATGGCCCAACCAGTAGCTTGCACCAAATCCAAGACATGTGAGTCACCTAAGACCAGCATCCTTCAGTCAATCTGTAAACTGACTGCAAATGCATAAGTGAGCCCAGCTGACATCATGTAAAGCAAAAATAACTTGCATCAGCTGAGCCCAGTACAAATTGTTTACCCGTAAAATCATAAAAACATATATGATAAACATAAACCACTAAGCTCTGTTATAAAGCAAGAGCTAGCTGAAACATATGTATTAGCTCGAATAGCTACGAGTGGCTCTATTGGCTTAGTTGTCTGAAACCTGTGTTCAACCATAGGCTACATTCTATGATGTTCAATGGACAGAATTTCTCTAACGTGATGTACAGGAACAATTCTAAAGGGTTAGAGAGGTATAAGTACCCACCCTTTTGAGTACATGGACAACCTTGGCATCTTTCCTCATCCCACTCGGCTCTGAAAGTGTTCAAGGAATATTCCCTTCACTAAAGCATTGAGAAATGCATTAGTGAGGGAGCCAAGCAATCTTAAACACCTCCGAGTGGCTGTTTTCTGTAGGCCAAGGATGATAGTGGGAAATGCTGCTACTGAGATGGGCTTCCTGATTTCAGTGGGTATGATGTAATCCCAGAGTGGCAATCAGAATTTTTTACTCAAAGGGATCTCTGTTGGTAGTTGACTCTAAGAATTAAACTATGGCCAGACTACCAAAGCATTATTTGATCTGTATAATAGAAATCTGACTTGAGCCCCACAGCTGAGAATCATAGCTTTTTCGATTCCTGGACCTTATCAGTTCACAGATCTGAAGCTCCTGGTTGAAGGGAAAAATAGAACCTCTTGAGAAAGGACCCTGCAACAATGCCACAAATAGTTATGGTAGATCTTCTTCCAAGCCATCCCCAAAGGGGCTTGAAGTCATTTACTAAGGTGTCTGTACATTGGGAAAGATGGAAAGACAGACTTTTCAGGGATTCCTAAACATTACTCTGAAATGACATTAATGTTTAGGAACCCCAAATGCCGCTGTGGTCCGCTGGTCAAAATAGAGGCTTACGATACCCCCCTTATCTGTAGTTTTACTTCCCTGCAGTGAACTGTGGTATGAAAATATTAAATGGAAAACTTCAGACATAAACACTTCATAAGTTTTCAATTGTGAGCCCTTGTGAGTACTGTGATAAAATCTCACACTGACCTGCTGTTTCTTGTCCTCCCCATTGACCCTTTGTCCACTGTAATCATGTTGTATTTGCTTCCTGCTGATTTGTCACTTAGTAGCCATCTCAGTTATCAGATTGACTGTCACAGTATCTCAGTGACTGTGTTCAAGTAACCTTATTTTACCTAATAATGGGCCAAGAATAAGAGTAATGATGCTGGAAATTAGTATATGCCAAACAAATTGTGTACAATGCTTCCTTTAAGTGAAAAAATGAGTAGAGAACAATAAGATAATTTGAGAGAGACCACATTCAAATAAATTTTATTAGAGTGTACTGTTATAATTGTTCTGATTATACTATTACAGTCGTCCCAATTTTTTCCCATTTGCCCCTCTCTACCCAGCCCCACCATTTCCTCAGGCAATCCCCACACCATTGACCATGTCCATGGGTCATGCATATATGTTCTTTGGCTACTCTATTTCCTATGCTGTGCTTTGCATCCCATGATTATTCTTTAACTATGAGTTTGTGCTTCTTATCCCTTCACATTTTTTGCCCATTCCCCTGGCCCCCACTTCCATCTGTTAACCATCAAAACATTTTCTGTGTCTATGATTCTATTTCTGTCCTGCGTGTTTGCTTATTTTGATTTATTGATATTTATTTATTGCCATTTTATTGTTCACAGTTTTGATCTTGTTTTTCTTAAATAAATCCCTTTAACATTTCATATAATAATGGTTTGGTGATGATGAACTCCTTTAGCTTTTTCTTGTCTGGGAAGTTCTGTATCTGCCCTTTGATTCTTTTTCTTTCTTTTTTTTTAAATTTTATTTTAATTTATTTTTTCAAATACATTTGTCTCTGCCTACCCCCCACCACTTTCCCTTGTCCCCTCCTTTCTTCCCTCCCTCAGCTCTTCCCCTCTGGTTTTGTCCATGAGACCTTGCTATATGTTCCTTGACTTTCCCCTTCCCTTCCTTTTCCCCACCCCTCTTCCCTCCTTCCCTCTTGTCTCTGTTGATTTCTTTTCCTTTCAGTGTTGCTGGTCTTATTTCCCTTGCATCTTTGTATTGTTGGTTAAAAGACTTAAATATAAGTTGTAACACCATAAAAGTCCTAGAGGAGAACACTGGCAGGAAACTCTCAGATGCCCTTTGATTCTAAACAATAGCTTTGCTGGGTAGAGTAATCTTGGCTGTAAGTCCTTGCTCTTTTCACTTTGAATATTTTTTGCCAATATTTTTACTAGCATGCAAAGTTTCTTTTGAGAAATCAACTGACAGCCTTATGGAAGCTACCTTGAGGTAACTAACTGCTTTTCTCTGCTGCTTTTAAGATTCTCTCTTTGTCTTTAAACTTTGAAATTTTATTATGATGTATGGGCCCTTTTGGGTTCATCTTGTTTGGGACTCTCTGTGCTTCCTGGGCTTGTATATCTATTTTCTTCACCATATTAGGGAAGTTTTCTATCATTATTTTTTCAAACAGGCCTTCAATTTCTTGTGCTCTCTTGTCCCATTTCAGTACCCCAGTGATGTACACGTTGGTATTCTTGAAGTTGTCCCAGACGCTCCTTACACTACCCTCATGTTTTTTGGATTCTTTTTGTTGTTGTTCTGATTAGGTATTTTTTGCTTTTTTATATTTCAAATCACTGATTTGGTTCTCAGCTTCATCCACTTTACTGGTGTTTCCCTGTAAATTGTTCTTCATTTCAGTGAGTGAATCCTTCATTTCTGACTGGTTCTTTTTCACAGTTTCCATGTCCTTTTTATACTGTTGAAGTTCTCTCTGAGTTCATCTGCTCTTCCCCTGAGATCTCTGAGCATCCTTATAACCAGTGTTTTGAACTCTGTCTAGTACATTGTTTGTCTAAATTTTGTTTGCTTTTTTTTTCTGGAGTTTTGATCTGTTTTTTCATTTGGGCCATGTTTCTTTGTCTCCTCATCTTGGCAGCCTCCCTGTGTTTGTTTCTATGTATTAGGTAGAGCTGCCAGGACTCCCTGGCTTGGTAGGGTGGTCTAATATAGTAGGCATCCTTCTATAGAGTTCAGTAGCAAAGCCTCCCTTATCCCACAAGCTGGGTACTTGAGGTGCACTCACTGTGTGGGCTGAGTACATCCTCCTCTTGTAGTCAAGACTTGATTGCTGTTGGCAGGTCAATGGGAGTGATTTTCCCAGGCCAATCAGCTGCAAGGACTGGCTGTGACCATTGATCACCAACATCTGACCACTGTGGAAAATCAACTGTCCAGAGACCCACCCTCCAGAGCAAGACTTATTTCAGCTGGGCTCTGGTGCTTGCTGAGTCTACCTCTTGAGTGTGTCACCTGTGGAAGTGATTGAGTGGTGTCACTCCCACATGGTCTTTTGCTGTCCACTGGGTATGCTGGATCTGGGGCTCCTTGGGAGGTGCAGACCACGGTCATCCCCTGCTTGTGTTCTGTCTGGGTCCACCTGGCATAAGATACAAAGCAGTCTGCAAATATCTGCTACTTGTACTGGGTTTGGATGTGGCCCAAGTGAGGGCCAAGCTGAGGGCCATGCTACCTGCTTCAATTGCCTGGCCTGGGGCCACTTATCAAGAGGTATGGGGCTTGCTGAGGTTAGATGCTTCTTGTCTGAGAGGATTTAGGAAAATCTGAAGCATGAGCCAAGTCAAACCATTTGTATGGAAAAGCCACTGGAAACAGCTTGGGTTTGCCTGAAAATTGGGTAGAGTAGAGCCTCAGGGAATCACTAGAGTTGGGCAAATGGTGTGAGCCAAGTTGATGGAGACTCAGATATGGCACCCGCCTGCTAGCTCTGTGTGTTGTGGGATGGCTCAGAGAAAGAAAAATGGCTTCTGCCAGCAGTTCTGTCTGGGAGAAAGCTGTCCCCCAGCTCTTGCCCTGATGCCAGACACTTTAGTTTTTCCTCATGTACCGCTAGTGCCTTTCAAGCTGCTGCCCTGGTGCTGTAGCTCAGAAGGACTGAGTCCAAGTAAGTCTGAACATGGGCCCTTTAAGAGGAACTGCCAAGGAGTCCAGTAGTTTCTGTCTTCCACAGCCTCAATCCCCACTGTTTTTTATAGCCAGAAGTTATAGGGACTTATCTTCCTGGCACTGGACCCCTAGGATGGGGGTGCCTGTTGTGGACTTCTCACTCCTTAGACATTCCTCCTGATTTTTACCTGCCACACATCGATGTGGGACCAGCGTGTTCCACTCCCTCTTACCAGTCTCAGTGTGGTTTCTTCTTTAATTCTGTAGCTATAGGACTTCCATTCAGCTTGATATCTGGTGATTCTGAATAATGGTTGTCCTGTAGTTTAGTTGTAATTTTAGTATGGTTGTGTGAGGAGGTGAGCTGTGTTTCCCATCTTAGGCTGCCATCTTACTATTAGTTATTGTTGTTCCTCTTATTGTGCCTATTTTATAAATTAAACTTCATCATAGTTGTGTTTGTGTAGGAAAAAAAATAGGACAGTATATATAAGCACTATTTGTGGTTTCAGGCATCCACTGGGCATCTTGGAACATCTCTTCCACAGATAAGGGGATAATAGCTTATAGTGGCCCGGTGATAAGTAGAGTTTGGGCCCAATTCCATTTCATCGTCATGAATCATTAAAGGTGATAATTAGGAAGACCAGTCAGCAACATAGGTGTGAACTTATGATACAGTAACAAATTTGAAAAGAGGATAGAAAATTACTTGCTACAGCTATAGCTGAAATTTTGTACATGTCTGGATGAAGAGCAAATGTTGACAGCAAAAGTGAAAATATGTTTGCTTGGATAATGAGATCATAGGTGATTTTTGTTTGTTTGGTCTTTCTCAATTCCTCAAACTCTCCCAAATACTGTTTTTGCTTCCTCTGTAAAAGGTACTTTTTTTTTAAGACTTAAAATTCATCTAGTTCTTTTATTTTAAAGATGGCCATTTATATACATTTTAACCAATCATGTTGAGATCATAAAAAGTGTAGCATTCTCCTCAATATTGTAATGATTCTCATAGCCAATCATGCATGAGGTATCTATCACACACAGGATGTTCCAGGAATAACAAAATCCCACAATCTCCCTGCTTTCCAGGAGTTTACAGTCTAAGGGGGAAACCAAATATATGCTTAAATGCATGTGACTCAAAACTGAGAAAGACAGCTGCTCCAGAGAGGAACAAAGAAAACACTACTGTGCCCAAAACAAGAGTTCATATTCAGTTGGGGAAAATCAGAAAATATTCACTGGCAGAACTGGCATTGGAAGGATGGATAGAATTTTGCCAGGGAGAAATGAGGTCCCAGAAAGGAGGTGTTCTGTATAAAGGAGAACTTGTACATGGGATGAGAAAGTGATGCTGGTATCTTTTGGATGGAAATTCCTTGGAAATCCCTTAGGAGTAGGATTTAGGAGAAACATTCCGCAGCTCTGATAGGGTCCAGGCACTGCCTATTTAGCAAAGTATAGTAGCTGGCATGGATTATCAATGGCACTTGATTTTTTAAAAAATTTAATCTTATTGTATTTTTTCCATTACCATTTAGTTCCCTTATTACACCCCTCCCCTAAGATTAAACA
The DNA here is from genome assembly GCF_021234165.1 of Pteronotus mesoamericanus. NCBI lineage: Eukaryota > Metazoa > Chordata > Mammalia > Chiroptera > Mormoopidae > Pteronotus > Pteronotus mesoamericanus. The sequence goes on along the minus strand of NW_026555245.1, from coordinate 21,622,205 downwards.
CTACCACCCAAGTACTTAGCATGCTAACCACATATTTATCAGATATTTACTGTCTGTCACACACAGTGAGTGCCTCATAAAGGAAGGTGCTGAATACTCTTTTTGTTCATTTTTTAGATAAGGAATCTGATGCTTAGAGAGATTGACTGAGATATCCAAAGTTGCATAACTCATATATATTCAAAATGGGGTTGGAATCTCTGAGGACAGAGCCTCACTCCATCCCGCCTCCTATAGTGCCTCTCTGGATTGAGTAAGAGTAAAGCGAATCCTTGACTAGCAAAAGAAATCACAGGATATACGTAATCAGTAAAGTTCTACTTGGTAGGAAATCCGGACACATTACCAGTACAATGAACATGATTTCATTGTATTAGCTCTATCTCTTCCAAATTAAACAGGCAGCCTTAATACATTTCTTAATCTCTCTGTGCCTCAGTTTCCTTATCTTTAAAATGGAGACATAAATAGTACCTTTTTCAGAGGGTTTAGGTAGAATTCATTCCAATAATATATACAAAGTACTAAATAATATTGGGCATATAGTAAGTACTTGATAATTGTTAGACACTATGAGAGCATGCTGTAGTATAGAACTGGGGTCCCCAACCCCCGGGCCACGGACAAAGCTTGCCTGAGTTCTGCCTCATGTTGCCCCCTGCTCCCTCTTCCACAAAACTGGTCCCTGGTGCCAAAAAGTTGGGGACCACTGGTATAGAACATTTCTAACACTAGGACTCACTACTTTATAATCTTCTTTCCTGAAGAAGCATGAATTTCAGGATGTTGGATCTGGGGAGGATCCCTCTCACTATTTGGTGTTCTAGAGAATTGCCCCAATCTAGGATCAAAAATGGTGGAATTTTGACAGAAACCATGATGCTATTGGGTTCCTAAATTAAACACTACCACCCAAGTATTTAGCATGCTAACCACATATCAAGGGGGAGGTAGGATTCAGAATAGATGGGCTTGCTTCCCCAGGGAGAAGGCCTTGTCTACCTGCCCTGATCTCTACAGCATTAAGAGATGCTGCTCTACCAGCAAGGACATTAGACCAACACAGAGAACCTGGGGAACAGCTCTGGGACCCCACCGTTATGAAGAGAAAGTCAAGTGAAAGGCTTTCAAACCTATAGGAGCCAACCAGCCTGATGGAATATTAAACGTACTGATCTGGACGGGCCCTGGATGGGCACTTAGCCAAAAGTAGAATATCTGAAACACTTTGAAAAATAAACAGATCAAAGGTATTCTTTGATCTGTACAGACAGGGAGTGGAGGAACTGAGGTGTTATATAAGTTGTCTTTTACTCATTTTTTAAAAAATTTTTTGTTTAAATACATTTGTCTACACCTTCCCACAACCACTTTCCCCTGTCCCCATCCCCCACCTCCTTCCCTCAATCCTTCCCCACTTTGGCTTTGTCCATGGGTCCTTTATACATGTTCCTTGACTTCACTCTTCCCTTCCCTTCCCTTTCCCTGCCCACCCCTCCCTCCTTCCCTCTTGACTCTGTTCATTTCCTTTTTCTTTCAATGTTGCTGGTCATATTTTCCTTGCTTATTTGTTTTGTTGATTAGATTCCACTTATAGGTGAGATCATATGATATTTGTCTTTTGTCCCCTGGCTTATTTCACTTAGCATAATGCTCTCTAGTTCCATCCATGCTGTCACGAAGGGTAGTAGTTCTTTTTTTCTTTCTGCTGCGTAGTATTCCATTGTGTAAATGTACCACAGTTTATTGATCCACTCATCTCCTGATGGGCATTTAGGTTGTTTCCAACACTTGGCTATTGTAAATTGTGCTGCTATGAACATTGGGGTGCGTAGATTCTTTTGAATTGGCATTTTGAGATTCTTAGGGTATAATCCAAGCAGTGGAATCACTGGGACAAAAGGCAGTTCCATTTTTAGCTTCTTGAGGAAATTCCACACTGCTTTCCACAGTGGCTACACCAGTCTGCATTCCCACCAACAGTGGACTAGGGTTCCCTTTTCTCCACAGCCTCGCCAGCACCTGCTGTTTGTTGATCTGTTTATGATGGCCATTCTGACCGGTGTGAGGTGGTATCTCATTGTTGTTTTAATTCACATTTCTCTGATGGCTAGTGATGCTGAGCATCCTTTCATATGTCTCTGGGCCCTGTGTATGTCCTCCTTGTACAAGTGTCTGTTCAGGTCCTTTGTCCATTTTTTAATTGGATTGTTTGTCTTCTTGGAGTGGAGTCATGTGAGTTCTTTATATATTTTGGAGATCAAACCGCTATTCTTTCACACCCTTCATTCCCCTTAACTCCAAATTCTCCTTAGTCTGAGCACCAGTTTAAGAACTTGCTTTAGGCCTACTGACCAAAGACTGTTATACGCATATGTGAGTGTTTTTGTATTTGTATTTATATTTATATTTATATTTATATTTATATTTATATTTACACTTACATTTACATTTCTATTTGGATGGTTCATGGGTCAACTAATGCCTTGTGTTTCATGGCCCCATCACAGAGATCAAATGTAACATGATTAAACTGTTGCTGGTGGGCCCATTTACCCACCCCCCACCCCACCTTGTCATATACATAATGGGATCCCACAGGATTTCTATAGTGCCAACAATCAAAGGCGATGACTAGTTGGTATCACAGACATGGAAACTGAGCCACTAAAGGGCAAGTTTAAAATCATATACCCCAATAGATGGTAATCTTGTGGTTACAAGGGAGAATGTTTTTTGTTGTCAGGAATGCACACTAACTCAACCAGTGCTGATATTTCTGAATGGCTCAGGAAAAAAAAAAATCTTTGTATACTGAGAAATTTGGGATAAGTTTAAAACTATTTTAAAATTTAAAAAGCACTTAAATATTAAACCTTAAAAATAAAATATGATTTGACACTTAAAAAAAATAAAATCATATAGAGGGCCAGGAAATAAGCGTTTGTTTGGGGATTTGACCAATTATGGCTACTCATCTGAGATCTTTGCAACATAACTGCATGCCAAAATTTTTAACTATGACATTTCTCCACAATTTGTAGCTGGGCCTTCTGTGTACTTACATGCTCCCTGTTAATTAGAACCCAAATACATTCAAGATTCTAGTAAACCATAAAACATGTAAATTATGGCTTGATTTTGTGTAAAGCGCAGTCTGTGAGTTGATAGTCTCAATAGGCTTTCCCAGTATACAGAGGGAACAATAGATAAAAATAACTCTTGGCCATCCGTCTCTTTCCGTAACTAAAATTTCCACTTATCTCTTCTTCTGGAAATCACTTTAGAACTCTTCAGTCTGAAAGCAAGAAGGAGCCTTGGGACATTCACTGGGGTCCAGGATCCAATGCGGTCATTTTCTAAAGTGCCGCCGTGCTTGCTCAGTCACAGACTGCTGAGGTGAGAGCCGGATCCGCGAGGGGGTGGGCTGCCCGACTCCCTCTCAGCACACTGTGGCCAGGGGCTAATTAGCCTTTTTGCAGTCACCGGATTAAAGTGCTGGGTCATACAATGCATTTGAACACTATAAACAAGCTCTGTGGGCCAAGGGATTCTCATTCAGGATCCAGAAACTTCTTGAGGATGTCCCATCAACTCACCTCGGCTCTGGACACACATGTTCAAATCTGAGGAGAAAAGTCCACGAACAGGAAAATCACTTTTCTAATAAGAAAATAAAGAACTTCTCAAACACAGATTGGAGTGAGTGAGAAACTACTTGAAGGGAAAAAAAAAATACCACACCTCATCTATTTGGAGGCAGCTTGGTTCAAAACCTTTCTTTCTACCCGCCGCCCCCCGCCCCCGCCCCCCCCGCCCCCCGCCCCCCGCCCCCGCCCCCCCGCCCCCCTCCCCCCCCCTCCCCGCCCACAACCGCCGCCATTGCCCTAAGTCTTTGACCTCTCTCTCCAGACCGATAGCAAGAGCCTTCTTCACTCCATTCTCTGGACTGCAGATGGCTCAGTGCTACTGAAACATAGTTCACGGGTCTCCCCTATTCAGAATCATTTATAGTTCCTCACTGTGCCAGATATTTCTGTTTGTTCCCAGAGACTCCATCTCCACCCTGCCCTATCCTGCTCATGTCCCAGGAGGATGACATTGTGGACTGTGTCACTGGGCTCTCTTTCCCCTAGTAGCCTAGGACAGAAAGGGGATCACAGTGGGTGGCAGAGGGAGGTTGGGGTATGTATTCCTCAGCGACCTCCCAGACAGGTTGCAGGTTGAGTTTATCCCTCTGTTAAAGGCCATAGTTCCTTTTTGGGTGTCCCTGTCCTCTTGCTATCCTCACCAGAGTTCTGGTAACCGCACCCTTCTTTTTCCCCTTCAGGCCTAGGGATGGTTAAGTGTTTCCTGCTTTTGTTAATTCCAGAGTGTTTAATATCTTTTGCTGACCTTGCCAAACCCTACTCATGTCTTTGTAAATAGTAAAAACTTGTAAAATTGCTTTGTCACCCCTGCTGTGTAAGCCCTCGATTTCCTGCTGAGACCTGACCAAGACATCCACACCCAATGAGTAAAATCTAATCTCCTTTGACTGAAATCCATGGCTCATAATATGTCCCCAGAAGTCTTTCCTCTAGTGTTACACCTAGCTCTTTTCCAACTGGGATCACATGCCTTTTCCTGCAGATCCCCCATGTCTCCCTGCCTCTCAGCCTTATCTCCTATGTCCCCTCTATCTAGACAAAAGGCTCGTGCAAACAAACAAACAAACAAACAAACAAAGCAACACAGAGACTGGATCAATTGCTGGGAGATACATAGAAAGCTAAAGTCTTTTATTTTAATTTTAACTTAGGCCAATAAGAACAGTTTTTTGAGTACCTTATCTCCAATACTCAATTGTATGGATCTTGGATGATTAATGTTGTACTTAATTTACTCTTAAAATTCCCAAACAGTCTACCTGACATAGAATCTTGAAAACAGCAGATACTTAATACATGTTTGAGAGTGGATGAATGAATGAATGAGTGAGTAGCACTATAGAGGGAATAGCAAGACATTGTGTTTTCCTTTTCCTTTTCCTTTAAAGTATAGTTTATTGATTAGGCTATTACAGTTGTCCCAATTTTTCCCCCTTTATCTTCCTCTGCCTGGTTCCTCCTTCCTTCCAGCAATCCCCCTCTTAGTTCATATCCATGGGTTATACATATAAGTTCTTTGGCTTCTCCATTTCCTATACTATTGTCAACCTCCCCCTGTCTATTTTGTGCCTACCAGTTATGCTTCTTATTCCCTGTACATTTTTCCCCATTCTCCTCCTTCCCCCTTTCCACTGATAACCCTCCAAATGATCTCCATTATCTATGATACTGTTCCTGTTCTAGTTTTTGCTTAGTTTGTCTTTGTTTTTGTTTTTTAGATTCAGTTGTTGATAGCTGTGAGTTTGTTGTCATTTTAATGTTCATAGTTTTGATCTTCTTCTATTTCTTAAATAAGTCCCTTCAACATTTCATATAATGATGGTTTGGTGATGATGAACTCCTTTAGTTTTTTCTTGTCTGGGAAGCACTTAATCTGTCCTTCCATTCTAAATGACAGCTTTGCTAGGTAGAGTAATCTTGGTTGTAAGTTTTTGTTTTTCATCACTTTGAATACTTCCTGCTAGTTTCTTCTTGCCTGTGAAATTTCTTTTGAGAAATCAACTAATAGTTTTATGGGAACTCATTTGTAGGTAACTCCCTGCTTTTCTCTTGCTGCTTTTAAGATTCTTCCTTTATTTTTAAACTTTTGCATCATAATTATGATGTGTCTTGGAGTGGGCCTCTCTGAATCCATCTTGTTGGGACTCTCTGTGATTGCTGGACTTGTATGTCGATTCCTTTTGCAAATCAGTTTTTAATTTCTTACTCCTCCTCTTCTCCTTCTGGCATCCCTATGATTCAGATGTTGGCCCTTTTGGAGATGTCCCAGACTCTTCTTATTCTCTCCTCATGTTTTTCGAACTCTTGTTTCTTCATTCTGTTCTGGTTGATTGTTTATTTCTTCCTTATGTTCCAAATCATTGACTTGAACCCTGGCTTCCTTCCTTTCACTGTTGGTTCCCTGTGGATTTTTCTGCATTTCACTTAGTGTAGCCTTCACTTTTTTCTTTATGTGTTTGCCATACTCATTAAGTTCTCTGAGCATCCTTATCACCAGTGTTTTGAATTCTGCATCTGATAGGTTGGCTATCTCTGTTTTATTTTGTTCCTTTTCTGGGTTTTTTTTTCCCTCTTCTTTCATTTTGGGCCATATTTCTTTGTCTCCTCAATTTGGCAGCCTCCCTGTGTTTGTTTCTGTGTATTAGGTAGAGCTGCTTTGCCTCCGTGTCTTAGCACCTGCTAAGTTGTATAGGGCAGAGCCTCAGGTATTTGTCAGGGTTGGGCAACCTACTTCACCACTTTGTGGCTCTGTATGTGAGGGAGGGGTTGGGAAGAAGACAATGCAGCTGCCTGGCTGCTGGAGGATTGCTGGGCACCAGCCCCGTTTCCATTCACTTCGCCCACTTCTCATATGTGACTGGCACCCTTCTAGCTATTGCCCTGGTGGTGGTTCCCAAAGTGAGTGGGTTTGCATACATTTCAGGACTGAATGGACCCTTTAAATGGACTCTCCTGAGAGACTGGCAGTTTCTTCTGCAGCTCCAACCCCCAGTGTTTTTTACAGCCATAAGTTATGAAGCTTTATTTTCCTGGCAGTGGAACCCTGGGCTGTGCAGACTGGCTTGGGGCTGGGATCACTTGCTCCCAAGGTATCCCTCCTGATTTTTATCTACGACTCGTGAATGTGGGACTGCCTGTTCTGCTGGCCACTGCCTTGCAGCCACAGCCTTGCTGCCACAGCCTTGCCCCCACCACACCGTGTCCTTTCCACCTCAGCTCCCCGTCCCCGCCCCCCTACTGGTTAAGATGAATATGGCTTCTTTAAATCTTTGGATGTCAGATTTCCATACAGTTTGATTTTCTGGAAATTCTGGGTGTTTCTTGTTTTGAGGTTATTTGTGATCCTTCTTATGGTTGCACAAGGAGACAAAGCACGTCTACTTATGCCCTCCTCTTGTCAGGAAATTCTGTGTTTTTCTTAACATCCCTTAGACTCAATCTCACTATCTCTAAAATGAGGAAGTCAGGCTTGTAAGCTCTAACAAACCACAACTTGATGACTAGAGTAAATATTTTTAAAAGGCAGCATGGAATATACCTATGGCATCAGAATCCATGACTATAATTTTACTGGTTGACAGCTTGGTTGCTTGTATAAAAGCAAGAAGCCATGAGCCCAAACAGTAACACAAGTGCGTGAGGTTAGCTGCAAGAAGAATTTACACAAAAGGAAAGGACAGTGTGCCATAAACAAGGACTCAGGTGACCTTAGTTCTACCACTAAGTTATAAGATGACCTTGTGCAAGTCACCTCATGTTTTACATCCTTGCAGTACCTATTCATCCCTTCCAGGTTGGCTGGGCTAAGAATCTCTGAAAGGCAACTAAGATATTGGTAGGTGTCATTGAAAGGGCATATAGTATTTCCCTCCTTAGGGTTGACAAGGGCCCAATGAAGAGTCTTATGTAATGCATTTGACTATTGGGATATAGAACGGTGAGCAGGGGGTGGGAGAAGTAGTAAAAGGGCTTCAGAAAATTAATTCTTTATCTAGTAAGCATCCCTGGGTAATTAAAAGTGATACATTGGAACAGTTAAAGATGTATTAAACTTCAGAGAAAGTTCAGGACACATAAGAAGAAAACAATACATGGTTCCATAAAGTAAAGATAATAGTTATGGGTATTTTAATGTTTTTGTTTCACCCTTTGGGGAGAAAGGCGGTGTGGTAGGTATAGTAAAACCATTTTTTAAATGGAGCATTAATAACATGGTAAATATATTTTCGTACCTTACTTTTTCTTTTTATTATATAGAAAGCATTTCCCCATATTATTAGTCCTCAAAAACAGAATTTTAAATGGTAGCATATGGTCTATTGAGTAGAAGTTCCAGTTATATTAGGGTAGACTAGATTATGTTGCAATGGCAAACAACTCCAATATAATAAACAAAGCTATATTCTTGCTCATGTTCCATGTCCATTGCAGCTCAGCAGGGGGCTCTGTTACTTATAGTTACTCAGAGACCCAGGCTGATGTAGCAATCACTAGCTCAAATGTTGCTTGTTACCATGCCAGATGAAAAAAGAAAATATGGCAAAGCACACACTAGCTCTTATATCTTTTACCCAGAAGTAACACGCATCACTTATGCTTGCATTTAGTTGACTAAAGCAAGTCACATGACCACACTTAACTACCAATTAATTGTAGAGAAGTACAAACTTATTATGTACACAAAAGCAAGAGTTCCAGGAAATATGTGAAATAATAGTAATGGCCACCACATCTATGAAGGAGAAGGAGAAGAGATAACAAGCTATCTCTTTGGTCACACTTAGTCTGACCTAAGTCTTCTTATTTTATAATATTAAAGTCTCGAAGGCCCATCTTCACACAAGAATAAGAACAGGCAGTACCTTTTCCAGAGTTGCTCAGAAAATTAGTAGCAGAGCCATGGAGTGGAAAACCCAGCTGTGAGCAGCTGTTGTTTCAGTTTCTGAGCCCTTCTGGGCACACCCACGATAATCACAACTCACTTCAGTCTCTGGTCAGTGAAGCAAAACAAGCAAGCCCTTCTCTGCCTAAGTAGAAAGGGAAAATATCTGAATAAAGTCTTATTAGAAGTGTGACGGACATGTTCTGGGCGGGTCCTAAGATTCCATCTCCCAAAGCGATGCTAAGTAAGAAAGTGAGGGCCCTCAATGGCTCCTGAACAGCCTGGAACTCAACACTGTCCCAACATAGTGTTTGCAGGTGAGGCAGAGCTGTAATGGCAGAATGGGAATGGGAGATTGAGAGCCCTGAGCTGGCTGGGCCTAAGTGCTTCCTAGTGGGGCTCTATCCTCAGGCTTCATGGAGCTAACGTAGGAGTGGGATGGCATTAGATCATTTAGTACAGAAACAAGTACGTTGACTATGGGAGAAGGTAGAAAGCCAGGGAGGACCTCTAGGTCAGGAGTCAGCAAACTCTCTCTGTAAAGGGCCAGACTGTAAAAAATTTAGACTTTATGGGCTATATATATGGTCTCTATTGGAATTGTTCAACTCTGCCAGTAAAGGCAGGGGAAAGGGTGTGAACATTGTAGGGGTGGTCAATATAGAAACAATGAGCATGGCTTTGTTTCAATAAGACTTTTTTTACGAAAACTATTGGCTTCTTTTTAGTTGATACTTGTCAATGAATAGCAGAGTTAACTCTGGCTGACGCTCATTTAATAGGTGCTTAATGAAAGTACAATACTTCCTAAGATGTAATGGGCTTTCAAAGAAAGAGAAAGACCCTTGTCTGCTTTCTAGAAATTTATAATTTAGTACTTTGGAAACTGCAGATGTTACTCAAGTAAGCTTTTTACCCAGCAAAGATACTATAATTAATACATTTATTTTCTTTTAATAAATATATGTCATGCAGGACATTAATGTTTATAACCTGGTCCCATGAATCCAATTTTACTAAATCTAATACCTGTTTTCTCAGGATAAGAAAAAACTATTTAAAAGTAAATGATTGGTCAGAGAAAAACTTATAAAACATACAGCAGGCAATGGGTTAATGTTAACCGTAAGGAAAGGCATAATAAAAAAATATACAAAAGATATTCATAGGCAATTCCCAAAGGAAGGTAAAACCTATAAATATATGAAAAATGTTTTTTCTCACTAATAATTTTAAAATGCAAATTAAAATAACATACAATTGACTTACAATTTTCAATTTTCAAATTAGTAAAATTTAAAAACAATAATAATACCCAGCATTAGGACAACTGATAAAACTAGTCCTTTCATATGTTGCTAGTATAAATAGGTACAACTTTTTAGAGGGCAATTCAGCAATACCTTTTGAGCCTATACCTTTATCCCAGTGATTCTACATCTTAGGTTTTATCATATGGTAATAATCATTCCTAGTTGCACATAAAGATTTATATATAAGACTATTAATTGTGATAATGTTTAAATAACCAAAATATGAAATAACTCAATGAGGTAGGTATTAAATATCCAATAATAAGGAGTTAGGTAAATCCTGATACCTGTATACAATAAAATATCATAGAGCCATTAATTATATTTTTACTAGGTAGGTAATACTAATAACATAAATTAAGTAAAAAAAAACCCCAAGGTACAGATATTATAATTTAATTTTGTAAAAAATTTAAATGTGAAAAATGTTAGAAATTAAATAGCAATGTTAAATATTAACCATGGTAATCTCCAGGCAATGGGTTATAAATTATTTTTAATTTCTTTATACTTTCTATTTTTATACTCAGAAAAATATATGTATAATTTTTAAAATGTTCTAAAAATCATTATATGTTATTCTTTTTTGAGCTGGCAGACACAACTAAGATTAAAAAAGATTTATCTTCTCATAGTGAGCCAAATTTGGTCCAAATCAGTTTCCTTTTTAAAAATTTATCACAGAATAAACTAAATGAAGCACAGACAAATGGACATTAAGACAAACATCAAATGCCCAGTGCTTGCATTAGCCTCAATATCTTACTTCATTACCTTGACCAGGTAGACATAAAATATGGATGCATGGAAAGAGTGAGAAAATAATGTGTATACAATGTGTACACAATTGCAGAGGGAAAATAAAGAGGGGTGGGTTGGGGAGAGTGTCTGACAGATTAAGCAAGGGAGTGGAGTGTAGTATATAAGGTGCGGGCTCTGGACCTAGGTAGCTGGGCCCATTTACTGGCCCTTGTATTTACTAGCCATAGGACCTTGCAGAAGTATTTCCTCATCTATAAAATTGTGGGTTGAGGGGTACATATACGTCATAGGGTTACTGTGAGGATTAAATGAGTTAGTACCTCTGAAGTATTTAGAACAGTGGTTGGGAATAATAATATTATTATTTTATTTCAAAGACCCTGCCAGGAGTTTGAAATTGGGTAAGCAAGAAGGAATGGGGAAGGCATTGCCAGCAGAAGACACAATGTGAGCAAAGTCACAAAGGTGGAAATGAGCACCTTATGGGAACAGAATTATGGAGAGCCTGAAAGCTGTGAGAGAGAGTCTGCATGTGGCGTGAGTATTAGCAAGAAACCAAGATATTAGGTAAGTCACACCTAGCTCACATAATCTCTTCATCATCTACTGATGTCATTTCCAAAATCTTCCATTTGCTTTTATCAAGCAATTTTGCCTACAATATTGTTTTATGTTTTCCCCTCTAGATTTACTCAGATATTCATTAATTAAAAATTTGTAAAGTCATTGATTCTGATACCACAGATGGCCTTTTGTTGCTGAAAGATTGAGAAGCAGTGAGCTGAGAAAAAATCTTGTTAAAATAAACAAAAAACCTTAAACAGTTTGCATGTAAATCTGGGGTAGTATGTTCATGAGTAAACAGGTATTAGACAAAGCTCTAGCCTCTTGGACAACTCCAGTGACCAAATAATAGATGGTAACATAACTCTATTTTAAAGGGTCAGAGAGGTGCAACCAATTGACTTACTCCAGCCAAGAGTGCCCCCTCATCTGTTGGTGCCCCCTCACCAATAGTTAATTTTATGTGTTAATTTAACCAAACTATGGTGCTCAGTTGCAGGTCAAAAACTACTCTGGATGTTGCTATGAAGGTATTTTGTAGATGTGTTTAATATTTACTGTCAGTTGACTTCAAATAAAACAGATTACCTTCCATAATATGGGTGGGCCTTGTTCAATCAGTTGAAGAACTTAAGAACAGAGGTTTTTCAGAAAAGAAGGAATTCTGCCTCAAGACCGAATACAGAGTTCCCAGATTGTTCATCTGACCTCTTTATTTTGGACTCCAAATTGCACCTTCACCTTTTACCTGAATCGCCAGCCTGCCAGCCTGCCCTCCAGATTCCATACTTGCCAGTCTCCTAGCAGTTCTGTTTCTCTGGAGAAATCTGAAGTGCCCATCATTTCCAACAACAGGGACCAGGTTTCCTTGGCTGTCCGAACACTGGGCCCCAGATCTATCCTCTTTCCATTCCCAAAGTCAATATCTCCACATCCTGATCCCTCTTGTTCCCAGGGGATATTATCCAAAATGTTAAATTAGTTCTCGATAAAGAGCAAATTGCTGGTGAGCAACTTCATAGAGGAGGAATTTAAATAGTATCTGCTGAAATCTAACACATTGTTATTTGTCTCAACAAACCATAAAACCTTATGCTAAGTAAAAATGGGCCATTTTTTCCTTTAGTACTCCATTGCTATTGACTATTAGTCAATTTTTATATTTTATGTAGCTTTAATCATGATTACAAAGACTAGAATAAATCAAAAAATAACTTCAAATGCAACTAAAACATGTAGAACAGATAAACACATAAGCATTTTTTAAAAGAGCATCTACTTCATATTTGGCAAATATATGGCCAAGGTCCATGACTTCTCTCCATCCTGCACGCAAGAGAGACATCATTCAATTCATTCCCCACCCAGAAATGGCCTCCCAAACCATCCTCATGAGGCCTGTTTGTCCTTCTGAATTTGACCTAACTTTCTTAATTTACAGATGACAGAACTAAAGCCCAGAGAGGAGGTGGAACTTAAGATTATGTATCTAGCTCACAGAAAAACTTGAATCTAAATCTCTTGAATTTTAGTTATGACCTGTTTTTTAGTAAAAATAAATATTCCAGGCATAAACCAAAATATAGAGAATAATACAATGGAACATCTGTATACTCATCACCCAGTTTAAGATGTTAAATGTGGTGTTTATCGTGTCTGTGCTGTTTTTGTACTCTTACTTCACATGACTGTTTCCATAAACATAGCTTAGCAGTTGCTTGCATGTGTTTAAAAATTTCTATAATAGGTCATACGTTGCTTATATCTTTCTGAAATCTATCTTTCCTCTCAAAATTATATTATTCAGATTTATCCATCTCAAAAATACTTCTGGTTTTGGTGCTTTCATTTTAATCATTGTATGGTCTTCTTATTCATCTTTTCTCTTATTGATTCATATTTGATTATTTCTAATTTGTTGTTATTATACATACAATGCCAGGAATATTCCTATGTGTGATTTCTATGATGTCTATATAAGTGGTCCTGACCTCTTTACATCACACTACATGTTCTCAAGTAAGTGAGGTCGAGAGGGGAGACATTACTCTCTCACCCCTCAGACTCTCACTTCTCCGGGTTGGAAAGTACAGGGGACGACTATAATTGGTCGAAGCGGGGCTGGAATTAGTCCTATTTCTTTAATTTGCCTTTTTATTAAGATAGTTACTTTATTTTCAATTGTTTATACCATTAAAAGAGAGTGTGCAATTTTTCCGTTTATAAGGAGCTGCACTGTTTAAAAATGGTTATGATATCCTGTTAATCCAAAGAAGTGACACTATAATAGTGCAATATTTACATCGTGTGGCAGGCTATAGGGTGGAACATTTAGGATGGCAGCAAGCCTTCGAGCATTTCTCAATTCCTCAGATAGATGCTCTGCCTTTATCACTCAAATCCTAAGCTCTTTCCTAACTATTTTCTCTCTGGGAGAGACACTGTGGACTAGTCATTGACAGGACCAATTAGCCATACACACATTTTATTTGGTTTGTTTGGTATTTGAAATACTTAAAGCCAGCATTTAATAACTAGGACACTTTATATAAAAGTCTGAATTTGTATCTTCTCCAGCAATGTTAGGCTAGTGATAAATTGACAGGGAATAATCTCTCCAATTTGTTGCTGCCCCCACTACTCCCTGTTTGATTATACTAGGCCTTTTCTATTCATTTCATCATTTGCCTGGCCCTGGTGGGCATCTGAGTTTACCATCTCTCCTCTCAGGCCTTTCACTATTTCTTCCTTATGCTGAACAGCTGAAGGAGTCACTTATACAAAGACTTTAAGCTAATGAAACTAAGGCAAATACTGGGGCCTCTCCAATAGAAACTAACTAAAGGCCAAATAGACCAATTTACAGGAATGAAAGATTTTTTTTTCCCTAGGAAATGGATGTTTCAGTCAGAACTGCCAATATTGAAATTTCTCTGAGCCAAGAAAATTTTGTTGCTGATTCAGAGTTCAGTGTAGTTGGACCTCAAGCCCAGACCTATGCTGCAATTGTTTCCACATTTCTGTGCACAGGGATGAGTATACAGTGATAGTATGTATTTTTACAAATGGCTTTCAGGGAAGTGGTGAGAGATAGGCAGGATATACAGGCCAATTTCACTCCTTGGAGTCCTATTTTGTGCCTTTGAGCGGGCATATCTTACATTTAAACCAGACACAGACCCTGTTATCTGAAGATTTTCTAGGGTTGTTTTCATAATTGGTGCCTCTGGAATTTTGGGGATATATTAAGCAAAATTCTAAAGTGAATAATTCTAAATATTCTGAGTAGCTGATACAAAGTTATTTAGAAATTTCTATGATTCGCTATCATCATTTTGGTGAACTCATGAATTCATGTGTCACAACATGTGATTTTTAGATTACAAAAGGATAGGCAACTTTCCCACGAAAGCTAAAAACACTCATTTCACAACATGGCCCAGGACTGTCAGTCCCTAGCACACTGCTTTTCCACAGTCCAAGCTTTTCACCCAACCAGCCTGAATGATTTCAGTAACGTACTTCTCCTGACCTGCAGATCACATCTTTTTTCTTCTACAAATTCTAGCTCCAAGTCTGTCAGCCTCATGAAGAAACTTATATTCCCTTAGCATTACCCTTGATCCACAGCCCCCACCAATGTACTTAATAATTATTGCAAAAACAATAGTTGTTGGTTGCATCACAGCTGAATATCTTCCCCTCGGTGTTAAATTTTGACTATATTTCTAAATATGTGACCTCGCTTGTCCTGTGCAGTGTTCTAGGAGTCCTTAGCTACATAGACAGACCAAAGCTATATAATTGTTCTATAGCTGAGCAGCAGATACCATCTTTGTTCTCCAAGAAAGATATGGAACAATGCAAGTTTGCAAGAACAACTAGCTGAAATGTCACTGAACAGGAAAACTTTGTACAGGTCTAAACTATTCAGTACTACTCACAACTCCATTCACTTCACTCCTGTTTGTGGTGACATATCTTTTTGTTGTGTCTGAAAAAGGAAAATCCCAGTGATGGAATAAAACTAATGACACAATTGTTCTGTCTGTAGGCCAAGAGAGGCAGAACAAAAAGTAAATTAAAAACAGACCAGCAGTCAAGATGGTGGCAGAGGTAAACACTGTACCAACATCCTCTCGCAACCACATCAAAATTACTACTGAACTACAGAACAACCATCATTGAGAACCACCTGAAATCTTACTGAAGAGAAGCCCTATAATTAAGGATATAAAGAAGAAGCCACAGTGAGACTCGTAGGAGGGAAAGAGATGCAGAACTGGCTGGTCAGACCCCCATGTGTGGTGGATAAAAATCAGAAGGCTCTCATTGCTCAGGTCCACCATGAAGAGTGAGGAATCTTAGCCCCACACCAAGATCTCCATCTCAGGGTTCTAGTGTCAGGAAGAGAATTCCCTATAACTTCTGGCTGTGAAAATCAGCAGGAATTGTGGCTGAGTGAAACAGGGGGCTCCTGGAGTTGCAGGCATTCCTCTTAAAGGGCCATGCATGAACTTGGACTCACTCCCTCTGAGTTCCAGTGGTACAGCAGCGTGAAAGATACCAGGGACATATGAAGAGTAACTAAACTATCTGGCACCCAGGTGAGAGCTGGAGGGGCAACCTTCTCCCAAGCAAAAGTACTAGCAGAGGCCATTGTTCCTTTGCTGACCCTCCCCAACTACACACACACACACACACACACACACACACACAGCGCCAGCAGTCAGGTGCTATATCTGAGTCTCCATCAGCCTGGCTAACACTGTTCACCCTGCTGTGGTGATTCCCTAAAACTCTGGCCCACCCAACTTGCAGGCCTACCCAAGCCATTTCCAGTGGTTTTTCCATATAAATGGCCTGTCTTAGATCATGCTTTGGAACTTCGTGAGAACTTCAGCTACAAAAAAGGGAAACATAAAAATGGAGATAGACAATATAAAAAAGAACCAGTCAGAAATGGAGAATATAATAATTAAACTAAATAAAATACTCCAAGGAATCAACAGTAGAGTAGATAAAGTAGAGGATCAAAGTAGAAATTTGGAAGATAAGGAAGCAGAAAACACCCAATCAGAACAGCAAAAGAAAAATAATCCAAAAGTATGAGGCTAGTTTAAGGAGCAACTTCAAGCTTACCAATATACATATCACGGGGGTGCTAGAAAAGAAAGAACAAGAAATTAAAACCTATTTGAAGAAATAATGATGGAAAATTTCCCTAGCCTGGCAAAGGAAATAGACATACAAGGCCAGGAAACCCAGAGAGTCTCAAACAAGATGAACCCAAAGAGGTTCACACCAAGACACATCATAATTAATATGCCAGAGGTTAAAGAAAAAGAGAGAGTCTTAAAAGCAGCAAAAGAAAAGCAGTTAGTTCCTACAAGGGAACTTCCATAAGACTGTCAGCTGACTTCTCAAAAGAAACTTTGCAGGCCAGAAGGGATTGGCACAAAATACTCAGTGATGAAAAGCAAGGACCTACAACTAAGATTACTCTACCCAGCAAAACTATCATTTAGAATCGAAGGACAGATAAAGAACTTTCCAGACAAGAAAAAGCTAAAGGAGTTCATCACTACCAAACCAGTATTACAAGAAATGTTAAAGGGTCTTCTTTAAGAAGAAAAAAAAATGATAAAAATATAAATAATAAAATGGTAATAAATATGTATCTATCAATAAATACATTAAATACAAATGGATTAAATGCTTTAATCAAAAGACACATGGTGGCTCAATGGAAAATAAAATAAGACCCTTACATATGCTGTCTATGAGAGACTCACTTCAGACTGAAAGACATACAGACTGAAAGTAAAGGGATGGGAAAGATTTCATAAAAATGGAAATGAAAAAAATCTGGGATACCAATATTTACACCAGGCCAAATAGACTTTAAAACAAAGTCTATCATGAGACCAAAAAACTCCAGCAGTTCCATTTCTGGGTATTTGTCCCAGGAAATCCAAAACAATACATTAAAAAGACATATGTATACATACGTTCATTGCAGTATTATTTACACTAGCCAAGATATAGAAGAAACCTAAGTATCCATCAATAAATAAATGGATAAAGAAGTAGTACATATATACAATGAATTATGACTCAGCCATAAAAAAAAGAATGAAATCTTGCCAATTCCAACAACATAGACAGACTTAGAGGATATTGTGTTGAGTGATATAATCAGAGGGAGAAAGACAAATGCCATATGATTTCACTTATGTATGGAATCTGAAAAGCAAAATAATGAACAAGCAGACCAGAAACAGACTCACATATACAAATCACATTTTGACAATTGGTAGATGGGAGGGGTGTTTGGGAATGGTTCAAAAAGGTGAAGGGATTAAGAAGTACAAATTGGTAGATGTAGGGTACAGCATAGGGAATATAGTTAATAATATTGTAATACCTATGTATGGTGTCAGATGGGTACTAGATTTGTGGGGGTGATCATTTTGTAAGTGATATAAATGTCTAATGACTGAGCTGTACACCAGAAACTAATAGAATATTGTACATCAGTAGTAATTTAAAAATAAGAAAATTATTTATAAAGAGTAAATCCAAATAAATCCACATATAGAAGTCCAAATATCTGCTGTAGCTTGAGACCTCAGCCTGAATAATGTATACTGTAAAACCATACTCTTAGGCAAGATTGTGAACAAAAAAGGCCCCCAGGCACTCAGAGGCTGAGTAACTGCTAATTTGGGTATCCAGTCCAGGAAATGTCTATTTCCAGAATTATCTCGCTGTCTTCTGTTTCAGTATTATTGCTACTTCCTTCTGCTGTCCTATACAGAGCAGAAGTTCTGATCAATTAATTTGCACTAAAGTGCAAATGACTGATACTAGTCCAAAGTGACTCAGGGGGCAGAAACAAAATTTCACATAATGGGATGCTGCTCATCGCTGTTTCCCTCTTTAGCTTTCTCAGTCCCTGATTTCACATGTTCTCTCGCACCTTTATTTTCATCCAGGGCTTAATGTCCATCTTCTGCACTTGCCTGGGTTCCCAAATTCAACCCATCCTTAATTCTGCTTTTGTTCAGTGTACCAGATTTTAGTAACTCTCCTTGCGACCGTGTTGGGCCTCTAATTCAGCATTGCAGTCTCCTCCAAGAAGGTTTGTATTAGAAAGGAGCCCAAAGATTAATGTATAAGTATTGCCCTGGAACGTTGGAGTTTCAGCGAAGGCCTCTTTAATGCCTCCAGTCAGTGCTGCCATTCTCTGCAGTTCTTTTGCACCATAAACTGCCATATTGGCCTTTGGTTTAAATCTCTGTAAAGTCCTTGATCAATCTTTTAGGACAGCGCCATTGAAAGTGTAATCTACAGGCTAGTGTTGGTAGGAACAGTTGATCAGTCCTCAATGAGCTAAGCATATAGATAGAGTACGAACATTTAAAAAGTTTTCATAGTAATTATTTTACTATGTTATATTTTTTTCTGGTCATGTTTACTAAAATGTCATAGTATATTTATTAAATCCAGTAAAAATTGGGCTTATTGTTTTTTGTCTTTGTTCTTTTCATTTCATTTTTTAGTAATTTGTTTTCAGTATATACCAGGTGTGACAAGAGCAGGTTTACAGTTGTATGTGGAACACAGAGGTAATTCTTGTATTATTATTTATTAAATTTTTGTGTTATTTTCCATACAAGTAACTCTAAACCTACTTTTTCCTCACCCTATATTATAATATATTGATTCTAACATTTTAGAAATTTGAAAAACCAAAGCTGGTTCTTCATCATAGAGAATGGTGAAAGAATAGAGATCTAGAGACTTGTTCTAGAGATCTGGTCTCAATATCTTGTAACTGGTACTGGATTCTACTCTTGGCTTTGCCATCAGCCCAGCAAGTCAGTGAACAAGTCACTCAGTTACTCTAGGTTGAGTCTCTCTCTTTTCATTGCCCAAAGGTAATGTATAATATAAAATGTATTCAGACTGAGCCAATTTTTATTAAATGCTTTTGCAGCAAAAGGGCACAAATTTTGGAGTCAGACCTGTGTTCAAGCCCCACCTATATAACTTTAGAAATATTTTCTGAGTTTCAGTGTCTTCATCTACGAAGTAGACACTATTCCTTGCTTCAAGCAGTTTTTGTGAAATTAACTGAAAAGGGTCTAGCACAAGAGAAGAATGTCAGAAGATAAGAGTCTAATGAGCTGCATTTGCTATGACTCTTTGAGGTCATATATTTGCAGAAGTGATTCTGTTTAGTCAAAGTTCTGTCCATGACCTTGGGATTCCTCATTTAGAGTGAAGTGCCCTTGACCTCCACTTCTGTAATTTCTCTCTCTCTATCTTCCTCCTTTCTTCTCTGTTTTTTCCCCTTCTTCTTCCCTTCCCATTCTTTTGACAATAGTTCCTTGGGTTCAACAGTGGGGAGATTTGTGGTTATTGCCCAAGCTAATGCCCACCTACATAGAGCAATGGGCAAAAGTAGAGTATGACAATATTTTGTGGCAGATGAGAATATAGAAGTTAGAATATAAAAGTAGAAAAACAACCAGCTAAACACCCCCTAATCCTGAAACAGTGACCACTTCAAATTCCTACTGAGTTATTCCCAGAGGTCATTTCTTTTTTTAAAGACAAAGCCAACTTCCAGTCAAGTTGATGATATAGGCAGACATGGCTGGCCTCTTCGCACAACCATATCAAAATTTCAACTAAAATATAGAACAACCATCAGGCAGAACCATCAGAAATTGAGTTGAAAAGAAGTCTGACAACTACGGAATTAAAAAAACCACATCCATCCACATTGGTAGGAGGAGCGCAGACACGAAACAGGCTGGTCCCACACCCACATGTGGTGGATAAAAATTCGGGGGGGATATCTTGGGAGTGAAGAGTCCCAGGCCTCTCAGTCCAGGGTTCCAGTGCCAGGAAGATAAGTCCCCACAACTTCTGGCTGCAAAAACTCTGTAGGGATTGAGTTGGTGGAAGGAACTCAATACACAGATTCACTCCCTCTGAGCTCCAGCACCTAGGTAGCAACTTGACAGGCACCAGTGGTATACTGGGAGAAACTGAAGTGTCTGGCATCAAGGTGAACAGAGGCCATTGTCCCTTTTTTAAATCCTGCCCCCATGGACACAGCAAGCTGGTGCCATATATGAGACTCCATCAACCTGGCTAACACTGTTTGACCTGCCTTGGAGATCCCCAGAGATTCCACTCCAGCCAAGCTGTTTTTCCATATGAATGGCTGGTGTTGGTTCATGATTTACAACTTCCTAAATCCTCTCAAACACACAACGGTTGGCCTCAGTGAGCCCCAGGCCCAGCTCTAGCAGCAGCCAGCCTAGATTCACATCTTGGCTTCACCGGGAGATCTATAAGCCCAGCATAAGCAGCAGCCATCTCAGACTGCTTTATAGCTCAGGAAGGGAGACCCTGGGCAAAACATAGGCAGGGGCTGACTTTGTCGTGCACCACCAGGGAAACCCCAGGGCTTGTGTACCCAGTGGATAGCTACAGACCACATCAGAGCACCACCGCCATACCCCTGCACAGCTGATCCTCCATGGAGGACAAAGTTTGGTGGTAAGTGGTCACAATCAATCCTTGGAGCTGACTGGCCTGGGTAAATCCCTCCTATTGATCTGCCAACAGCAATCAAGGCTCAACTACAAGAGGAGAGTGTACTCAGCCCACACAAAGGGCACATCTCAAGTACCCAGCTTGGGTGATAGGGGAGGCTGTGCCACTGGACCCTAAAGAACACCTACTACTTTAGGATACACTGCCAAGATACGGAGTCTTAGCAGCCCTAACTAATAATACACAGAAAAAAAACACAAGGAGGCTGCCGAGGTAAGGAGACAAAAACACATGGCCCAAATGAAAGAACAGATCAAAACTCCAGAAAAAGAGCTAAACAAAATGGAGATAAGCAATCTATCAGATGCACAGTTTAAAATACTGGTTATAAAGATGCTAAAGGAACTTAGTATCCTCAGCAGCATAAAATAGATCCAGTCAGAAACAAAGGATACATGAATTGAAATAAAGAACAATTTACAGGGAAACAACAGTAGAGTGGATGAGGCTAAGAATAAACTCAATGATTTGGAACATAAGGAAGCAAAAAACAACCAATCAGGACAAGAAGAATAAAGAATCCCCCGACCAAAAAAATGAGGACAGCGTAAGCAGACTCTGGGATAAATTGAAGAGCTCCAACATTTGCGTTGTAGGGGTACCAGAAGGAAAAGAGAAAGAGTAAGAAATTTGAACTCTTTCAAAGAAATTTGAAAAAATAATGTAAGAAAACTCCCCTAATTTGATGAAGGAAATAGGCATGCAAGTCCAAAAGCACAGAGAGTCCCAGAAAATATGGATGTGAAGAGACCCACTCCAAGACACATCATAATTAGAATGCCAAAGGTTAAAGATAAAGAGAGGATCTTAGAAGCACCAAGAGAAAAGCAGTTAGTTACTTACAGGGGAGTTCCCATAAGACCATCAGCTGATTTCTCTCAAAAGAAACTTTTTAGGCTAGAAGGCACTGGCAAGAAATATTCAAAGTCATGAAAAGCTAAGACGTATAACCAAGATAGCTCTATCCAGCAAAGCTATCATTTAGAATCAAAGGGCAGAGAAAGAGCTTCCCAGACAAGAAAAAACTAAAGGAGTTTGTCATCACTAAACCATTATTATATGAAATGTTAAAAGAAATTATTTAAGAAAAAAATGAAGATCATAACTATGAACAACAAAATGGCAATAAAAACATACCTGTCAACAACTGATCTAAAAACCAAACTAAGGAAACAAGAATAGAGACAGAATAATGCATATAGAGAATGTTTTGATGGTTGTCAAATGGGAAGGGAGTATGCAGGAATGGGTGAAGAGATGAGGGGATTAAGAAGTACAAATAAGTAGTTACAGAATAGGCATGGGGATGTAAAATACAGTATAGGAAATGGAGTAGCCAAAGAACTTATTCGCATGACCCATGGACATGAACAATGGTGTGGGGATTGCCTTGAGGGAGTGGAGGGTGCTGGGTTGAGGGTGAGCAAAGGGGAAAAAGTCAGGACAACTGTAATAGCATAATCAATAAAATATAATTTAAAAATAAATAAGTAAATAAATAAAAATAAATAAAGACAAAGCCATGTGTCAATCTTGGGAGGAGCTCATTGGGTGCTGATAAAGGGACAATTTAGGAAAGCACCGGATAGGACTGCCAATATTTGGGCCAGGACCCAAAGGCTGCAGGCATGCTCTGTCCCCGTTGGTGCAATAGGAGTGGGCAGCTGCTGATAGACCTCAGGGCACCGCCAAACAGGTGCTTTCCCATCCCCAAATGGCCTCACACACTTTTCTTACCTAACTAGGAGAGTCCGATTCCTGGAGGTAGGGAGAGGCCATAGCCCAGCTCATACCCAGAATGAGGAAAGAAGAGGTGAGGACAGTAGGTATCATCAGAAAGCATCCTGGCATCCTCCCACCAGTGAACTCTGACCACATAGCTGTCTAACATTGCCAGAATAACACCAGTCTTGCAGGGCAGATGGCACTTCTCAACTCAAAGAACGAAGCAAACAATTTCCACCATAGGAACAAGACATTCAATTTAAGAATAAGCAG
This sequence comes from Pteronotus mesoamericanus, assembly GCF_021234165.1. Taxonomy (NCBI): domain Eukaryota; kingdom Metazoa; phylum Chordata; class Mammalia; order Chiroptera; family Mormoopidae; genus Pteronotus; species Pteronotus mesoamericanus. Next base: position 21,599,400 of record NW_026555245.1, on the reverse strand, counting down.
TGTAAGGGTTTTAGCTCACTGAAGACTAGAGCCATTTTCTTCTGAGGAAAAAAAGATATAATCAAAACAAACCCAAAGTAATTCATAAGCACTGAGTGGATTTAGTGTGAAACTGGGACACAGTAGGCCTGTGGTGCAAAGCAGAGACTGACAAAACAGACACCCAGTCCATATGGTTACCATGAATAAAGTCGCTTACCTTTTGTTGAACAAAGCTTTTTGCTGAGTTGTTTTCTTAGGATTATCATTGTAACTATGACTGTTAAAACAATGATAAAGGAAGGGATGAAAATGTGACGCAGCAAAGGTGGAGGGACGTTGGATTCCGTATCACCTGGGTGAAAGAAAAGCACCAGAATCAAGTACGTCGTAGCTTAGAGGTAAACGAACAAGTTCGCCTTCTGAGTGGTTTATAAACAACAGGGCCAACTTACATTGGGTGCTTACTTCATGCTAGGTACTGTCCTAGGGGCATTGTATGTATTAGATCACTTACTCCTCACAGCCACTAATGAGGAAGGCTCTGCTATGACCCTCATTTATTGGTAAAGAAAGTGAGGCCTAGAAAACTTCCCCAAAGTTATACAGTAAGTGGCAGAGCTGATATGCAATCAGGCTGTCTGGTTATAGAGTCCATGCTTTGCATCATTTTGACACATCTATCATATTCTATCTATCTATCTATCTATCTATCTATCTATCTATCTATCTATCTATCGTCTCCCTCTTTTCAGTTGGATAGTCTCTCAGCCCAAAACTGTCTTCCCCGTCCTCTGTCAAGTATTTATAGTGCTTAGAATCTTAAGCATTAGTTATTCAATTTTGAGAACTCACAGGGTCCTTTTAAACAAAATAAGATATTATAGATAGTGTTAATATACAAAATCCAGTCATTGTGAATTACAGTAACTAGTCCTTTTCCTTGTTACAGCTAATCGAGGTCCTGGCACTGAGGGAAAGATGAGTTTAGTAGAGAGGTGGATGAGAAGAGTAATTTTGCAGCCTGCGGAAAACCTGGTAAAGGAGAGCTCTGGATATCTAAAGGTTAGAATGAGGACCCCAGGCTGACAAAGGACAGGGCTGGAGGGGGAATCACTACAGGGAGATGGAAGGGGACCCAAGATGAGCTGGGCCTTTTCCAAAAGCCTGAATTTTGCCTCATGGAGTAACTTATACAGAGTAAACATAACAGCCTGGCTCTAGAAATACCTGGCAAAACTGCTCAGGAGGAAAGGCTCAGTCCTGCCAATTGCCTTGCCCCTCCCTCCCCCAACATAGTGCCTTCTGAGCACCATAGACAGTTTTAGCTGAGGAGAGAGTAGGCATCATTTAATTTGAGCCCCTCATCTTAGAGTTGAGAAAGTAAAGCTCAAAGATGCTAAATAGTCTATCTAAGGCCATCACTATTAAGCAAGTGGCAAAGCCAGGATTGCAAACTCAGATCTCTCTGATCCAAAGCTTAGGCCCAACCGATACTTGTTTTTATCCAAAAGAGTGTAGTGAACACTAAGGAGGAAAAGGAGGAAGAATACTGACTTATCAACACATTGGATAACACAGACTTTAAAAAAAATTTTTTTTACTGAGGTATAACTGACAATACAACATTATATTTGCTTCAGGTGTACAACATAATGATTCGACGTTTGTACATATTGTGAACCGATTACTAAAGTAAGTCTAGTTACCATCCCTCAATGAATAACCAATAACAATTATAGTCTTCTTCTTCACTTCTAGGAAGTGCTATTTAAGCACTTGCTGCAGGTAGTGCCATGAGTCAAGGAGTCCTGGGTCCCTCACTGTTCTCATGACAGGAGAGGTCCCTACCTCCATGCCTTTATGCAAATACTTGTTCTGTCCAGGCTCCCTCATAGTCCTCTGAGCATATAAAAATTGACTCATCCCTGAAGACTTTCTAATGTTAAACATCCAAAAGGATATCAGTCTGCTTAGATTGTAAGTATTTGATGTGCAAAGAGTTTATCTAAGTAACTTCTGAATCCCCTTAAAGCCAAGAACCAACTAAATGAATGGTATCATGAGGATTTGCTGGGCTGAATTGACCACCATCTGTTTAGTGCATCTAACCCAATCTTCCTTGCCATTGGTTACCCTGTGGCAGACTGCTGCTTATTTCTTAAATCCACTCTCCTTTTCTTCCCCAGTCTTAGCTAGGTGTTAGCTGGACACATGGTTTCTCAGAAACTACATTCTAAGCCTCCCCTGTATAGTTAGTGTGACCAGACATGTAAATTAACTTTAAGCCAAGAGAATCGGTTTTCTGAGCCTTGGCCTTAAAACATTCAATATGTTTCTTTTTCTTTTCTGAAGGCTGAAACATGGATGTGGCAGTGACTTGGCTTTGGCAATTCAATAAGGATAACACCTGGGAAAAATGACAGAGCAAGATGGAAAGAACCTGAGCACTGGGTGACTTTATGGAATACAGCCAGTTACCTGCTCTGAGCCACCTTCTCTCTGAATATTGCATGACAGAGAAATAACTTTTGTCATTTTAGAGTCACCATCTGTTACAGTCTTTTAGCCAGTGTCCTAATACAGGCTCTTCTAAATTGTTTTCTAATACTTGCATGTTACATAACAATGATATGATGCTGTAATGGGACAGCTATCTGTTTTATCCTTATCCACAGTCCTATCCACTCACAAGGAAGCCATGTCTCTTGCTAAAGGTGCCATATTTTTTTCCTGTTTCTATCCTTTCTGAATGCTAAGGACTTTATAAGTGTATTTCATTTAATCTTCACCATAGTGCTATAAGGTAGCTACCATTATTTACACTCGTTCTACAAATGAGAGAGAGGAGACACTTCTAGGTTGGCTCAAGTTCTTAAAGTTTGTAGGTAGCAGAGGGGATTTGAAATAAAAGTCCATCTGACTTCAGAGCGCAGATGCTTGAGCACTGCCAGAGTCACTGCCGGGCCTCCTGGGAGGGCTTCTCTGGCAGCCGTGTAAGGGTCTGTGCTCTAGTCCCACTATATTTCCTAATGAAAATGCAACACCTGACAGAGCAGAAGAAACTCTGATTCAAAAGGAAAACTGTCTCACTGCTCCTTAATTCCTGGTTGAAAGTTAGGATGTTCAGTCATTATCCTAGAGTTCTGGGAGCACCTCCCACCCCCAGAATTTCATTACTGTATTTGTTTGATTCATTGACTTCCAAAGAAGCTTGTGGTGGGTCAGAGAAATCAGCAGTGAGCTGCTCAACTTATAAGAAACAATACAAAGGGAATAGTCATAGGACAGCTCACGATGCTTTTGAGAAATAGAAGCTAGGAACCCATGTGTGGGAGGATGTATGACTTTTGGTTATTTTGTTGTATTTTGTGGTACTTGTACCATAAGCTATGGCATCATTTGGCTTCTTGGACCTGACTGTCCACACACACCTGGCCGCTGGGGTAATGAGTCTGGGATCATCTAAGACTAAGTTTTCAACCCCTTAATCTGACAATTACTGAGCACTTATTATGAACAGAGCACCCTGCTTTTGCTTAAGTCTGAGTATAAAGAAGACTCATGTGAACAATTAAAATACCAGGAAAATAAAATAGCAATGAAAGAGAAGAGATATGTACAGTCACAGGCAAACAAAGAAGTGGTACAATCGGTCTTAGGTGGCGAGATGAGTGAAGTCTGCTTGTATCCTACAGTTATCTGAGGTGCCCCCAGGAGAGGCTGGGCTTGAGCAGGTGAATAATGACATTTTATGTGGCAGAAAGTACCTGAGCAATGAAGTCATGGAGGTGGGAGAGGGTCAAGCAAGTTCAAAGGGTATGTGGTGAGGAAGGGGAGCTGACTGCAGCAGAGGGTCCATGTCAGGGGGTAGTAGGGTAAATGTAGAGCTGGGAAGGACGGGTAAAACTAGGCTGAGCACTTGAATTGCACAAAGATTTCTCCATCTCCCTGCTGGTTGCATTCATGAGCCATATCACAAGCTTCGATGCTGAGCCTATAGGCCCTTCCCACAACTGTTGACTATTCAGTCAGCTATGTTGGCTCCCAGGCAGAGAGGGGTCACTTTAGTTCATTTTTAACTTCTCATAGCTTGAAGGCTTCCAGAGAAATGATCAGTCTGCCCTTCCACTTCTCTACCACGAAGAAAGACACTGATGTAATCAGTGGTGTAAAGGGCAGATTCTAGTCACTTCCAAATTCATCTTACCCAGGCCTGTATTTCTTTGGGGAAATTCTTATATAGTGTCCTTCTAGAAAACTGCATTTCACCTAAAGTGTTGGCCTACACTTAACTAGGGAGTCCTTGAACATTTGAGCTCCTGATGCCCACATCAACTTTAATAATGTAGCCTTACATTTGCTTTTCCTTTTTCCCCCCAAACATCTCATTTCTACTCCTTGGAATCACTAGCTAAATACTTGCATGCCAACAAGTCCTTCTCATAGTCTCTGTTTTGTCTAAGACAAAGAAAAATATAAGAGCATAGTGAACGTTTTATAAAGTCAAACTATTCAGCATGAGGGACTGTTCTTTATCCTGAGATGATATTCTTTGTCTGTATGATAGAATAATGGCTCCCCTCAATGGTGTCCATGTTCTAATCCCTGAGACCTGTGACTATGTTACCCTATATCACGAAAGGACTTTGGAGCTGTGATTATATTAAGTAACTTGAAATGGGTAAAGTATCCTGAATTATTGAGTTGAGGTAGGAGGCCAGCATCTGCTGTAGACACAAAGGTCCCCAAGAGGTAGAAAAGGGAGGCAAGAAGTTAGAGGAGGAGATGTGATGGCAGAAGCAGAGGTCTGCATAATGCATCTGCTGGCTTTGAAAGCGGAGGGAGGGTCCATGAGCCAAGGGGTGCCAGGGGCCACTAAAGGGTGGAAAAACCAAGAAAATGAATTCTCCCTTAGAGTTTCTGCTGTCCATCCTCTTGACACTTTGGTTTGAACCTGGTGAAGCCCTTTTCAGACTTCTGACTCCCAGAAGTGTGAATTAATAGATTTGTGCCATCCTAAGCCCACAAAGTTTGCAGTAATTTTTTTACAGGAGCAATAGGAGACATATGTACTTGGTGTTAAAATGAGATGATTGTGATACTAGAAGTTAGTTGTTCTTGTTTGGCAAATAAATGTTCTTACTTGGTACATAAAAAAATGGTCAGACTTCCAAAATCTGACATTTTGCTAGTGTACAAAGTTCAAAAGTATGGATTCAGCATAGCCAGTGAAAACTCTGCAGGATATTTTGAAGAGGCTGGTTTTCCTGTAAAACTCCCAAACCATGTAGCTGGCGGCAAAGCCAACAAATGATATTCATCCTGCTGACTTAAGTCATTGTGCCTGAGTCACAGTGATAAGCTTTTGTGCTGAATATTTTGTTTCCTGTTCTGATCCATTATCTATAGTTCAACACTCTGTTCTGAGCTCTGAGGGGTTGATCTTTATGGACTTACCAGGGGACTTCCTTGTTCTCTGACCCCCAGCTGGGTCCAGCCAATGGCGGGCACCAGGAGGGGATCAGAGGGTGGGAGGTGAGTGAGGTTGAGGTATTCATACACCAGCTCCCACCCTCTGGAGTTGCTGTGGGCAGCAGCACCCTTCTACTGCAGGCCACAGTTCCTGTCAAGCAGTGCTTTCTCCTAGCTCCTTTCTCTAGGTTTCAGTCACCTCTCCAACAGTGATAATGGCTCCCCATGGTAGAAGTCCCAGGGTCTGTCACGAACCTCAGTAGTTTCTCTAAATCCTGACCACAAAATTCATAAATAGTCCCTTCATTACATGCTCTTCAAATTACTTATTCTGAATGTGTCCTCTATTTCTCACCTGGACCCTGACCGATAGAGTTAGGAAGGGCTGGCAGCTCTTACCTCGAAGGGCAATGATGGCTGACGTAAGCTCCTTCACGTTAGCGTTCCAGAACTCACAGCTGAAGTTTCTGCTAGCGGGTGACTTTAGGCGCAGAACACTGGTGACCTGGTAGAGGCCATCAGAAGTCTCCGTGTGGCTTGTGTTGGCAGAAAAATTGACATTTGACCAGGATACTTCTGCCAGGGGATAACCTTTAGCTTGGCAGGTGAGCTCTATCTCATCTGTCCCTGGGACCGAAACAGTATGAGTGTTTATTTTCTTGTAGGAAGCTGGAAAATAGAAGAAGAAAAATAAATGTCTTTTTTTTCTGATTCCTGTAGAGCTCTGTAATTTAATTTTTAAAAACATTTCTTTTGGCTCAGATGTTATGCTATTCTACAGACATTGAATTACTTAATTCTTACAACAAAAATGGCATTGCTGATATTCCTAGTTTTTGCTGGAGGTAACTGAGGATCATAGGGCTAGTAAACTAGTGGAGCCTATATTTGCACAACAGAAATTTGGTTTTAAATCTCAACAGTACTTTATTCTACCACTTTCTGTGGACTCCTATGTTACTGCACATTATCTCACAATTAAAAACTAAAGAAAGAGGATTCATAAATACAATTACTAGCTAACGCCATATCTCACTTTAGAGTTTCTTTCCTTATATCTTCAGGAGGAAATTTTCTTTCCACTTCCCCCTTGCTTCTGTTCTCTTTCAGATTAGGAAGAGAAAAAATAAAGGCCAAGATTTTGTGTATAAATAGTCAAAAATTGGGTGTATTTGTTATTTATGTCTCTCTAACACACACACACACACACACACACACACACACACACAGAGTTTTGTGCAGTATATGCTGAGTGAGTGAATCCAGTATGGCTCCCTGCCTGCCTTCTAGAAAACAGATCTAAAATAGACTCAGGTGACATGAGAACAAGGACACAAAGACAAATTGTCCAGTTATCTTAGATGACAGCTAAAAATAAATGAGTATTAAGATATGCAGATACCAGAGAGTGTGGAAAGTAACCTGTTGATTTTTGGAGAAGGGGAGAGGGAATGATCACTACCTTTTATTAAGCAGAAAATATTTCCCCAAGAAACAGAATTTCAATACGACCTTTGCAGTAAAGATAGATAAATGACCTGTGTGATGAAACTTTTTTTTCCTTAAATTGTTGGGAGTATAAATGGGCATAAACTTTGAGAAGCAAATTTACATTAAAATAGTGATAAAAAGCCATGTAGGGGGAAAAATATGTATGACTTACTGTTTTCTGGGTTCTAAGCTTCATACCCTGTGCTTTTACATACTGTGGAGGAGGAATGTTCATGCTCCTCTCCAGTTTCTGCCCATTAAGCACCTCCCCTGTGTGTCCCTATATTATGAGTTTCTAATTTGACTAGTTATAGCCAAAGACACTCACTGGGTCATGCGTGAGTCACTGGAGAGCAAGGTGACTGCACCTTCAAATGGTGTCAAAAACCTGTGGCCCTCTGTTGAAGTTCTTGTCTCCGTATGGCAAAGCAGACTTAGCTGAGCCTGCTGGGCTGCCTGCCTGCCTCAAAAAGCTCTTGACATCTTCCCAGCTCACAGTTTCCAGCTCCTGCTGGTGAATGGGTAGGTGGGGCAGATCTTATCTGTGAGGCTGGATGGATGGAGTGACCTCAGGGCCTGATCTGCAAACCTGGACTCCTAAGTCACGATGAAGGAACAATAAATAAGAGGCCCCTATTCTAAGTCTTGTTCTCCAGTGTAATTACCAGAGAAGCTTCAAAATTGGGAGCAGGGAAAGGGTAAAATCTTGTGTTCATTCTGTTATTAATTTAAAAAATGGAGTTCATTTTCTATTTGGTATTGATTCTTGTGCATATATAGTTTACTTAGTCTAGAACTTGGAGAGGAGCAGGGGTGACTGGTTCTAAAACCTGACTCCCTCCTGTTAACATACATTAGGTCATTTAAACTACACAAGGGCCCTATGAGGTAGGTAAAGTTCATATTCTTATTTTGTAAATAAAAAACAGCTGAACTGGGGTGGATGGGGAGGCGGACTTGAACTCATCCCCTTCACTGCTACAACATTCTGAATTCTACATTGGAATCATCAACAGGGGATGATTCTCTATGTAAAACTGCAATTCTGGTAATAGAACAATATAGAAGAAGGGTATGTTTTCCTGGACTGGGAGTGCCCTGAACTAGTACATGAGGAGGATCAGGTTCTGAACCAGCCTACTGAAGGACTTGAACTGGCCAGACTCACCAGTCTCCTTGGAGCCAAATTTTGTCTATCTCTAGCAATAGTATGAACAGTATCTCAGTCATGCATTCTGAGTGATTTTCTCTTATTTTTTGTTATTTGTTATTTGTTATTGTCCCCCTTGGAACAATAATCATTTTATTCTATTATATTGTAGGTTATTTCTGAAGCTGTGCAGACTTTGAGGGGGATGGAGGAGAATAAATGGATTCGTAGGAGTTGCGTTTTGTGGGTGAAGCTCTGGTCTGGTCCCGCAGGGTACCTTGGGATAAGCTAATCTTGTGGCCAAGTTGAAAGGTGATTTCAGAGATAGGAGGGTCAGGAACCAGGAGCTGGGCTAAGGCTTGAACTTGGGGATATATAAATGAGAAAGCAGGTGGGAGAGATGTTCAACTAAAAGAATAAACAAGGTTTGGGGTAGGGACAGGAGACCACACCTACATTTATACAACCTAAAGCTATCTCCACATCTTCTTTTGTATTTGGGAAGTGGCTGAAATGGAATCATTATTAGCAACACACAATAGGGAAGCTAGATTGAGGGTAATATTCTTAGGAAGAGATGAGTAAATTTTAGAATTTCAGAGGTGGGAGTGGTTTTAAAATTAAACTAGCCCAACTTCCTGCTCAATGAGAAAGATCTTTAGCACTTTGCTAGATAAATACCTTGATAGTTGTTTCACATGCACTTGGAAATAATGTATATTCTGTAGTGGTTGGGTATAAGTTTTATGTATGTCGAATAGGTCAATACAGCTGTGTTGTTCAACTTTTGTATTGTCTTTTTTTTGTTTGTTCAATTATAATAGAGATGAGTTGAAGTCTTCAAAATGATTGTGGCTTTGTTTATTTCTCTTATTTAGGCCTGTCAACTTTTGTTTTATATATTTTGAAGCTGTGTTGTTAGATGTACATACACTTAGGATTGTTATCTCTTCCTGTCGAATTGATTTTTTATCATTATGAAATGTCCCTTTTTATCTTTAATAATAATTCTTTTCTAATATTAGTAACTTGCTATATAACTGACTTTTCATTAAGTACATCTATGAATGGAAGCTCCTAATTCCAGAAGTAGTTAATGCCATGATTAGACAACAAAAAGTTAAACTTTCATTGGAAAAATCATCCTTATGCCAAGTCAAATTTTGCCTCTTGGTAGCTTCAACCATTGGTTCTTGTCTGGTTTAGTAAAACAACATATGGTAAACATAGCAGTTGAGAACATTGGCTTCAGAGTCTGGAAGATTTGGGCCATTGGCTGGTTACATGACCTGTTGAGCCTTCAGGTTTTTCATTTATAATATAGGTAAAATGGTACTTATCCTTAACAGGAGTGTTAGAATGATAAAATGAGCTATGTGCCTAAAACATAGTAAATACTCAATTAAAACATTAGTAATTATTATTACCTTGTCCATGTGAGAAGGCAATCCTTCAGGTATTTGAAAATAATTGGTGAGACTCCATATAGTCTTTATACCCTTCAATAAAACATGTCTACTTTCTTTATTTTTGAAATAGTATTTTTTATTTTTCATTGAAATATAATTTACATATAACATTATAATAGTTTCAGGTATACAACATAATGATGTGATATTCATATATAGTGAAATGATCACCATAATAAGTCTAGTTAATATCCATCATCAGTCATTTTTTTTCTTGCGATGAAATTATTATGACTTACCCTCTTAGCGACTTTCAGGTATACAATGCAGCATTATTAACTATAGTCACCATGTTTTACATTACATCCCCATTACTTACTTATTTTATAACTGGCAGTTTGTATCTTTTGACCCCCCTTTCCCCATTTCCCACCTCTGGCAACCACCAATTTGTTCTCTGTATCTATGAGGTGGGGGACAGTAGTTGGTTGATTGGCTGTTTAGCTGGTTTTTAGACTCCACATAAAAATGAGATGATACAGTTTTTGTTTTTCTATGTCTGACTTGATAGTTCGAACTCAGACATTTAGAGGAATAGTTAAAAAACTCTGTTGATTTTGTATTATCAAGGGAAATCACCAAATGAAATAAAAGCCAGTAAGTAACGTACGGTTGTTTAAGCAGCTTTGATTGAGATGAAATAAAACAATGCTGTAAGAAGTATGGGATATTCTGAAAATTTCTGCACATGGCCTCTCCTTCAGGAAGAAGTCATATTTCAAGGTTTACTTGCAACTCTTGGAAGCAACTAACTATTTAGTCATTAAACAGAGGGCCCATAGACACATGAAAAAATGCTCAACATCACTAGCCATTAGAAAGATGCAAATTAAAACAACAATGAGATACCACTTCATACCAGTCAGAAGGGCTATCATTAATAAATCAACAAACAAGTGCTGGTGCAGTTGTGGAGAAAAGGGAACCCTAGTGCACTGTTGGTGGGAAGGCAGACTGGTGCAGCCACTGTGGAAAACAGTATGGAATTTCCTCAAAAAAGCTAAAGATGGAAATGCTTTTTGATTCAGCAATCTCACTACTGGGACTATACCCTCAGAATCCTGAATCACCAATTCAAAAGAACCTATATGCACCCCCAAGTTCATAGCAATGTTATTTACAATAGCCAAGTGCTGGAGACAGCCTAAGTGCCCATCAGGAAATGAGTGGATCAAACTGTGGCACATTTACCCAAAGGAATACTACATAGCAGAAAGAAAGGAGCTCCTACCCTTCACAACAGCATGGATGGAATTGGAGAGCATTGTGCTAAATGAAATAAGCTAGGTGGTGAAAGACAAATACCATATGATCTCACCTATAAGTGGAACCTAATCAACAAAACAAACAAATGAGAAAATTAAAGGCAAAAAGGCAAAATTCTTGTGAACTTTTTCCTGTTGTAGATTATTAGCCAGAACTACTTTTTAAATTATATTTTATTGACTATGCTATTATATTTGTCCCAGTTTTTCCTCATTTGCCCCCCTCCACCCAGCAATCCCCCACTCCCTCAGGCAATCCCATCACCATTGTTCATGTCCATGGGTCATGCGTATAAATTCTTTGGCTACTCCATTTCCTATGCTGTACTTTATATCCCCATGGCTATTCTGTAACTACTTATTTATACTTCTTAATCCCCTCACCTCCTCACCTATTCCTCCACACCTCCTTTTCTTCTGGCAACCACCAAAACTCTCTCTGTATCCATGATTTTGTCTGTGCTCTTGTTTGCTTAGTTTTTTTATCAGATTGAATTGTTGATAGCTATATATTTTTGCCTCTTTATAGTTCATAGTTTTGATCTTAAATAAGTCCCTTTAACATTTCATATAATAATGGTTTGGTGATGATGAACTCCTTTATTTTTTTCTTGTCCGGGAAACTCTTTATCTTCCCTTTGATTCTAAGTGATAACTATGCTGGATAGAGCAATCTTGGCTGAAGGTCCCTGCCTTTCATGACTTTGTATATTTCTTCTCTGTAAGCAGCCTCTGTTACAACTTCAAGCATTTCAGCATTCACATCATAAGGGTTCCAGAAAGAGAAAAGAAAGAGCAAGAAACTGGAAATCTATTTTTAAAAATAATGAAAGAAAATTTCCTTAATTTGGCGAAAGAAATAGATACACAAGTCCAGGAAGCTTCTAGACTGCAGTTTCTTTTGCGAAATTAGCTGACAGTCTTTTGGAAACTCCCCTGTAGATAACTGCTTTTCTCTGGCTGCTTGTAAGATTCTTTGTTTTTAACCTTTGGCATTCTAGTTATGGTGAATTTTGGAGTGGGCCTCTTCTCATCCATCTTCTGTGGGACTCCCTGTGCTTCCTGGACTTGTGCACCTATTTCTTTCACCAAATTAAGGAAATTTTCTTTCATTATTTTTAAAAATAGATTTCTAGTTTCTTGCTCTTTCTTTTCTCTTTCTGGCACCCTTATGATGTGAATGCTGAAATGCTTGAAGTTGTAACAGAGGATGCTTACATTATCCTCACTTTTTTGGATTCCTTTTTCTTCTTGTTCTGATTGGTTGTTTTTTGCTTCCTTATGTTCCATATCATTGATTTGATTCTTGGCTTCATCTACTCTACTGTTGTTTCCTTGTAAATTGTTCTTTATTTCAATTCGTGTATCCTTCATTTCTGACTGGATCTATTTTACGCTGCTGAGGATACTAAGTTCCTGTAGCATCCTTATAACCAGTGTTATAAACTGTGCATTTTGTTTAGCTCTTTTTCTGGAGTTTTGATCTGTTCTTTCATTTGGGCCATGTTTCTTTGTCTCCTCATCTTGGCAGCCTCCCTGTGTTTGTTTCTATGTATTAGGGAGAGCTGCTTTGACTCCTTGTCTTGGTAGTGTGGCCCAATGTAGTCGGCATCCTGTAGGGTGCAGTGGCACAGTGTCCCCTACCACCCAAGCTAGATACTCAAGGTGTGAGGCTGAGTACATCCTCCTCTTGTCGTTGAGCCTTGATTGCTGTTGGCACGTTAATAGGAGGGATTTACCCAGGCCAGTCAGCTGCAAGGACTGGCTGTGTCTACTGACTACCAGCCTCCGACCTCTGTAGAGGATCAGCTGTGCAGGATCAGGGTGGTGGTACTCTTGACATGGTCTGTAACTGTCCAGTGGGTGTGCATGCTCTGGGGTTTCCTGGGTGGTGAAGGCCAACGTCAGCCCCCACTTGTGTTCTGTCCAGGGCCAGCCTGCATGAGCTATAAAGCAGTCTGAGATGGCTACTACTTGTTCTGGGCTTAGAGATTTCCAGGCAAAGCCAAGCTGTGAATCGAGTCTGGCTGCTGCTAGTGCCAGGCCCGGAGCCACTTAGCAGGTGGTACAGGGGCTGGGGGCTCACTGAGGCTGTCTGTGGCTTGTTAGAGAGATTTTAGAAGTTGTGAGGCATGAGCCAAGACTAGTCATTCATATGGAAAAGTCACTGTTAACAGCTTGGTTGGGCCCATAAGTTGGGTGGGATGGAATCTCAGGGGATCTCCAGGATAGTGCAAACACTGTTAGCCAGGTTGATGGAATCTCAGATATGGCACCCGCCTGCCAGCTCTGTGGTTCTGCTAGGGGGTGGGGAGGGAAGGGTTCAGAAAAGGGACAATGGCTTTTGCCCACCTTTCTGTCTGTGTAAACGCTGTCCCCCAGCCTTCTCCTTGGTGCCAGACACTTTAGTTCCTCCCTATATGCCACTAATGTCTTTCAATTTGCTACCACAGTGCTAGAGCCCATAAGGAGTGAGTCTGAGTAAGTCTGTGTGTGGGTTCTTTAAGACATACTGCTTGGGACTCCAGGAACTTCTTCCGCCAACTCAATCCCCACTGGTTTTTGCAGCCAGGAGTTATGGGGACTTATCTCCTCGGCACTGGAATCCTGGGCTGGAGAGCACGGTGTGGTGCTGGGATTCCTTGCTCCTAAGATGTCCCTCCTGAATTTGTATCCACCACATGTGGATGTGGGACCAATCTGTTCCACATCTGTGCCCCTCCTACCAGTCTAGATGGATATGGTTTCTTTAATTCCATAGTTGTCATGCAACTTGATTTCTGATGGTTTTGGGTGATGGTTGTTCTATACTTTAGCTGTAATTTTGAGGTGGTTGTGCAAGATGGTGAGAAATGTTTACTTATGTTGCCAACTTGACCAGAAGTCAAATCATGTCTACTTTCATTTATTTTCACAGGACATAATTGCCTAACCTAGTTCTAGTCACCAGTCTTTGGACTCACTTTATTTTTCCCAATGTAACATAACCTATATTCCAGATATTATCTAAACAGTACAAAGTGTAGTGTGACTAATGTGCTGAGCACACTTTAGGCCCAACACAGAGTTTTAACACAGCCAAAGGTCATAAGATCAATTTTGTTAAATGAATGAACTACTACCCAGCTTGGTTGGCTTTAAGAGACCTCTTGACAATTGGAGATTATCTCCAGGTGACTAAGATCACCAATCACCATTTGTTGGCCCTGAGTCAACAACTACTAGTTGTTCAACCTATTATACTTACAGTTAACTATATATTATTCGGCCCACATTTTACTACTTTATGAAAAAGGTGTGTGCTGTGTGGGTCCTGGTCATATTTGTGCTCAGATTCATCCCTCAATTTTACTTCGCTTATTACTGCAGGAAGGCTGACACCTACTAGCTGTATATTCCAGGTTTCTGACAGCCAATAGGAGCGTGGTGGGAAGATTGTAGGGCAAGAAAGAGGGAAAAGTTAGGGTATTTCTCTCATATGCTCCATGCTATAATGGGCTCTCCAGTTACAGCTACCTCTCTTCCCTGGCTCCAGCTACCACTGGACAGGACCACTGGGAGTCCCATGTCTGTCATGTGACTCTGCTCTGGGCTCCATTAACTCTGCCTTCCCGTTTTCCCTCCAGCCTGCAGTGGTAGCAGCTTCCTGCTATTGCTAACTGCTGATTTGCCTCCCTGTTCCCAGGTTGGCTTCTTAGTCTAGTCCATGAAAATAATTACTATTACTTGATTTAAATTTCTACTGGTTTAAATGGTTTCTGTTTTCTCTGACTATACTATTCAGATGTTACTGGCAATTCTAGCAGCTCTGAAATAAAGATTAAGCTGTACATAGTATTATCTGCTTTATCATCATAATGACAGTTACTAAGGTTTTAAAAAAAATGTAGATCTGCATGCCTTGGCCTTAGAGAATCCGGGCAGGTTACTCTCAATTTGCCTGTTAGAAGGCCTGGAGAGGAACATCCAGTTAAACAGCTTATAATTCCCAGGAGTTGTTCCTGCTTTAGAAATTGATTGTTTCTTTCCTTTTTCACTTCTGTTTCTGCAATGGAGGAAAAATTCCAAGAGCAAAGTCCCATCAGTAAGTTTTTTCAGCAAATGCTTTGCCTGGGCCTACAGACTAAAATCAGTTATCCTCTCACTACCACATCCTTCTCTTGGGTTGTTTCCCCTTGTGCCCTTTGTCTTCCCTACTTAGGGTGAAAACAATTTCTCTTTAAAGGAAGAATGGAAGCCATGCTGCCTCCTTCCTCCACTTGCTAAAGTTTGCACTCTCTGTTTCTTGGGACTTGTTAGTTTGGATTGTAAGTCTCAGCTCACTCCATCCTCATCCTTAGGCTTTGCCCAGGCCTTCGGGTTGGTTTGGTCCTTCCATTCCTAGTACTTGCTGTGTCTGTCAGGGATCCTTTACAGGCCAGTCCTTAACCTGTGGGCAGTTCCTGGGCTCTCCCAGTCTCTCAGGACCACTGCACTCTTTTCCTCAGCCATGCTCCATGCCCTTCCTTAGACAGACTACTCATAGTTTTGCAGTTGCAACCTGGCTTTTCAGAAGCTGCAGTCTCCTGATACTCACTCCCTGGACTCTAGCAATTCTACCTAATATTTTTCCCCCTATGCTTTTAAAATCAGTTAATCAGTTCTCTTTTCACTCTACCTGTTTTCAAGATTTATTAACGCAGGCATTTTAAGAAAAAAAGCTCATCTTTCCTTTAGCCCTATTTCATTTAGGCAAACCCTAAATGGGGCCCCGGATCTCCCCCTGCTTCATTCAGAGATCCCTGATCAGGGTAATATACTTTGTTGGTCTTCAATTTGATTGTTTGTTTGTTTGTTTTTGCTTTTATTCCTCCTAAAAGGATTGTGATTCAGTATGCACCCTCTCTCATATTAAATTGATTAATGTTTTTCATGTTTCTAGGTTGGAAAATATATGATATTTAGCAAGTCAGAAACATTTATATTTTCAGTAAAACAATTATTTCACTCTTACATATGCATCCAATGTCATCTAGATTTCAAAGAAGGTGCTTTTTATACACACCACCATCCATTGAAAAATATATACAAAAATTCTTCCCTAGTGGTCAGAGCTTTACTTTGTTTCTTTTTATTCCTTGAATCCCAGTTCCCATTCCACTTTTTCTATGGGATTTTATCCTAATGTAATGTGTTTTAAAGCTCTTGTATTGATTATTCCATGTTATTTGCAGCAATAAAATATATATGGCTATTGAAATTAATTTTTTTCTTGTGACCTTAAACTTTAAGCATTCAAAGCTTTCTTCTGCTTTGAAATCTAGTTTCCATTATTATTAGCACATGTAAAATCAAAACAAAATATGAATATTGATAATTACTAAACAAACAATAAAAGTTTACTTGAAATATATTTTAACAGGATGAATGGGGCTTTTTTTCTATTTGTTCATGAATCTGAGGATGCATATGACTTATTGTTGAAATGAGAGAAGATTAGCATCAATTCTATTTCTATTTTTCATTTTTTTTTGTAGCAATAAGGGCTAAGGAATTTGCTCATAAGAATAAGTTGGTGGTCGTGAAAGTAATGCATTTCATTCTTTGAAAGCTTTATGATTTATATGGCACAAATTACTTTTTCTTTTATTATCACCTGCTCACTCTATTAGGGCCTCCCTTCAATGAGAAAATATTTTACACCATGAGCCAACATACACACACCCTATGAAACAAGAGTTTTGCAAAACAATACTCAGCCCTACTATGTGATACCTTCTGGATATATTTTATTATACTTATTTTCTTCATTTTATTTGGGAAAAACATCCACCTGATTTGTTACTCACTAAACTGATATTTCAATCCATAAGCGGATGGCAAGCCATAGTTTAAATAACTCTGGACTGGAGGAATAAGTCGTTCTGAAAGAGTTGCTCAATCAAGTTAGCATTGTTCCTCGCAAAAACTGTGAATTAGGCACAGCCAATCTTTGGCACCCTCCCATCTTTCAAGGTCTAATTTCCCGGCTCCCTCTAGCCCCGTTTATTTCTGCAACTCCTGCCCCCGTCTGCCCTTACCTCAGCTGCTTTATACTCATTTTTCAGAAATTATTTCTGAATGGGCACATTTCTTTGCGATAGCTCTGTCCCTTTATAACCATCCTCCCAGCATTTGCTTGAGCGCGCTGTAGGTCCTTGTCGGAGCCGTGCTTCCACGGATACCAGTCCCTGAAACTACTCACCTTTGACTTTTAGAGTCAGGTACTTGTAGTCCCAGGAGGTTGCGTAGCCGATCACGCAGCGGTATTTCCCCGCATCGCTCACTTGCACTTGGGAGAAGTGGAATAAGGCCTTCCCCCGCGGCAGCTCCTCCTTCAGTAAAGTGGCACTGTGCGAAGATGTGTTGTTTTCCACCTTTTGCAAAGCGGCTGTTACATGTTCAATTTCCAGATTATTTCCAGAGTAAAAATCACACTCCAGGGTCACATTGCTGCCGTGTTCTACTATGTACAGATCCTTAGGGACCGTCACTGTGAATAAAGCTGAACAGAAAACAGGATGTTCTCCCATTGTCTGCCTTCACATTTCAGTCCTGTACAGAGTGGGAGCACCCCTGTTTTCTAGAAAATACCTGTCATTATCTGGACATCACTTGGGCTCTTTTCTCTCCTTTCCCCATCCAGTCTGGGCAAGAGTGGAAATCTTGATCCACTGCTCTGAAATAGTTCTTTTCCCTCAACACGCCCCACCTGTACGTAAAGCTGATCACTCTCCTACCACCTGTCATCCAGGCTCATTTGTTTTCATGTGGATCAAATTCCCTGCAATATATAACCTACCTTTCACCAGTGACTGTAATAATAACAACTGTCACATGTTGAGTTCTTACTACATGTTAGGCCTCTGCTAACACATGATCTCAGTTAGTCTTCCTAGGAAATCAGTGAAGTAGAACCATCCTCTTCTTTAAAAAAGGAAACAGACACAGAAAGGTTAAGCAACTTGCCTAAGATTGCACAGCCAAGGAACAGACCCAGGTATTGCTAAGTCCCAGTTGCTCTTAACCACCACATCATACAAGTCCACCATAGAAGATTATTTTCTATCAACAAGGAGAAAGGAAGAATAGAACTAATATTAAGTGTGTACCTACTGCATGCCAAGCACATATTAGCAGAAACATGAAAAATGATTTTAGGTGGAGTAGAATGAGGGTCTGAAAGGAGTTGGATTATTCAGAGAGGAATTTATTTCCTCTTCAGTTTTATTTCAATCTTTGAAATTACACAAAATTTGCAACCAGAGTCTCCTATCTCTAACAATGAATATTTTTCTTTTTAATAAAACAGGAAGCTCCCAGGCAGATAATAGTATCTGAGTAGATTTTAATGACACCACTTTACTTCCACTGCATTTATATTGGCTCTTATCCTCTATGTACCAGTGCCAATGATACTGGTTTTCCATTTACCACAGAGCATATCACTTTGTTCAAGAAAAGAAAAGCTGCATTGATTTAAAGAATTTTACAAATAAAAATAATGTAAAACGGAGGCAAACATAGGAAGCTAATGAAGGCAGCACATGCACAAATCAAGCGTGAGAAACTGTAGAAAATTATGCTGTTTCCATCATTAATGAATGGATAGTCATTCCAACTGGGGATGAGAAGCAAGATCCTGAACTAGCTTCTGAATCATGACAAAGATTAGATCAAGTTATGTTCAGTAGAGCTTGCTGCATCCATTCATTAATTTAATCCGTCAAACTGACCTTACAACAAATATTTGGGGAGGCTTCCAAGCATATACTATTCAAGGAGTTGTTTCCATATAAAATGTGGTATGAAAAGAGCATTGGATTTGGTGACAGATGAACCTGGGTTCAAATTCTGACTGTATTGGAATCTTGAGCCCTTTGATCTTGACCTTGTTATTTAACCTTTATGAGTCTGTCTCTTAATCTGTAAAAGCACAGGATTAACATCTACTTCCCAGTATTGTAAAAACTAAGAGAAATGGCACATATGAAGTACCTTATTTTGGCTGGTAGTAGGTGGTCAGCAAACACTGGTTCCTTTCTTTTGTACCCTGTTTTAATCCTTGGGAAAGTGGTAATCTGTATATGGAATGCTTGGCCATTCTTTATTAACCACAGTATGTTTTTAACCAGGAAAACTCATTCATTCCCTGACCATCCTAGGCAAAAGGTTTCATGGTATAAGTAATTTCTGGGTTTTTATAAGTTGCTTAAATAATTCGCATTGCAATTCTCTTCTTACCCATGGTTTTCCTCCTGCTAGCTTACAAGTCTTTGAAGGCAGTGACCAGGTTGAGTTTGTTTTGATATCTCCAGTGCCTAGCACATACTAAGTTCCAGTTAAGGTTTTGGCAAAAAATAAAGGACAGAAAGAGGGAGACGGAGGAAAAAAAGACAAGTGTAATCATATTCACCTCTGTTTTTCTCTAATCAGAATATGACTTGCCCAAGATCACACAAATTGGCATTCTTAATCACCACATAGCATACTTCATTATAAGTGCTATCCACAAACTTAAGATTTATCAGTAACAATGGAAAAATTTACATCTTGCCTCCAAACCCTGTTATAACCATTACTAGAACATTAATGTGCCTTTGTAACAGAGATCTATAGTACATAAAGAAGTTACATCTACCCAGCATCCTTTTGTGCGGGATAGGAGTGAGGCAGGGCTATATAACATGAGTGCTTCTATGTAAAACAATGCTAATCACACCTGCATTTGCTTGACCAGGTTGAGAACATTCTGGGATGAAATATGTGAAAAGAGATGTTGTGCTTCCAAATTTCCTGTATGATTCCATTTTCTGGAATCCACTGAGCACTTGTTATAATTCTCACCCCAGGTCTCCAAAATAAGACCTTCTTAAAGGTATATCCCTTTATGATGAGAATCATCTTCAAATACTTGAGTTAGGGAGTCCCCTTAAAACTAAGACAGCACTGCCATAGCTGGTGTGACTCTGTTGGAGTGCGGTCCAGTAAACCAAAAGGTCACGGGTTTGACTCCCAGTCAGGGCACATGCCTGGGTTGCAGGTTTGGTCCTGTTGGGGTGCATGTGAGAGGCAACCAGTTGATGTTTCCCACATCGATGTTTTTCTCCCTACCTTCCCCTCTTTCTAGAATTAATGGACATGACCTTTGGTGAGGAATAAAATATATGTATATATGTCTATAAACATAAATATAGACAGAGCCACTTCACACCAAATTTGCTCTTCTCTGAAGATTAATATTTATTCATTTATCAAATATGTATTAACCATCTTCTATGTGCCAGGTTCAAAAATTTACACTACTTTTACTCTCTTCATAGTACTCCCTTTTATTTTATATGCACAATAAAACAGGAAACAGGGAAGAGAAATGGGGCTTGCAAGGAAGCTTAGTTGCTGAGTCTGAGCTATAAGAAGAATTAGAGGACTTTGGAGGTAGTGTCTGTTGAATTTATTTAACAAATTATTTATCACACTTATGCTTTCCTTTCATGAGAAGAACGCCTGTAACTTCCTCTGGAACTCCCCATAGCACACAGCAGAACTCCCCTCTTTACTGTCTGGGCCTTTGGCAAAAATCCGTTTTCTGCTTGTTTCCCCACTCTGCCTTGTACAGGGTGTGTGAGTACAGGGGTTGTAGGGATAAAGTATGCTACCTCTCAGATAGGTGCCATTTTTCAGCAAGTGTTCACAGAGCAAAGAGCAATTAGCAAACATGAATCATGTATCTGAATAGCTCAGAATAACTAGAAGATTGTTATTTGGGGATGCTTTAAAACAAACTAATGCCCTAGCCCCAATTAGGATTCTTTAAAATTAAATTTTAATTCTTTTATGAGGCCAGCATCAATTTGTTTTTAATTTCCCTAGAAGCTTCTAATGGGTAGAGAACATTGAGAACCATTGGTTAGACAAATAAAACACCTTCACTTGCAAACATCTTTTATCATCTTTCCATTCAAAATGTTGTCCTCAGTTTCACCTAGGAGCTAGTTAAGAATGCAGAATGTCAGGCCCAGCCCTAGACCTAGAGAACAGAATCTGTATCTTAACATCATTGGCATGACTCATGTGCACATTAACATTTGAGAAACAGAGTTATACACTGGTCTGCATTTGGACCTTTAATAGTAAGGAGAGTAATTGTTAACATTTATTAAACACAATGAGCCAGACATAGGGCTAACTTTTACATCAGCATCTCATTTGATGTTTCCAAAATTCTGCAAGGAAGAAGTTACTATCCCCTTTACAGATGGGGAAACTGAGGCTTAAAAAATTGATATACTCCCCCTGGCTGGTGTGGCTCAGTGGATTGAGTGCCAGCCTGCAAACCGAAGGGTCTCCAGTTTGATTCCCAATCTGGGCACACGCCTGGGTTGCAGCCCGGGGCCCTGCTGGAGGACGTGGGAGAAGCAAGCGCACACTGATGTTTCTCTCCCCCTTTCTCCCTCCCTTCCCCTCTCTCTAAAAATAAATAAATAAGATCTTAAAAAAAATTGATATACTTGCCCAAGGTCAAAGAGTGGTAGCTCCTAGAGTTGGGATTCAAATTCAACTCTGTGACTTGAAAACCTATACTCCTAACAACTTTACAGATATGACTATATGTCCACTGACATACACTGCATCCATGAATGAGGTAAATATACTTTTCATCTTTATGCTAAGGAAAAGACATTTTTTTTTATTGTATATGCTTCATGATTACTAAAATAAGCTTCAACCTAGCATTGAACTCCTGAAGTTATCAAACAAAGGAGAAAATTGGAAAATTTCTATGACTACAAAATTAAGCAGACAGAACAAGTTTTCCCCCATTCATTTGGGGCCCTTGGCTATATTAAAATGATTAAAGGACTTGGCCAGGGCATGAGAAATTCATATATACTGGTTCTTTAGCCAAATTAAAGCAGGTGCCTTGAGTAATGCTCCCCAAGCCTTGTAAAAATTTATGTAATATATACATAATTTTATATTATATTGGTCCACTGAATCTAAATATTTTAAAAAAAGATAAGAATCCATATAATCCAGTGAAACATACATAGGATTAGGGTTCACTGATAATGCTGGAGCCTTTTTGACAGTTCTTAGGGTAACTTTGTTTTTTATTTGTAATCAGGCATCAGTGAAAATCGGCATGAGCCACAGTTCCAGGAAAAAAAACAAAATAAATCATTTGCATTGCGTCTCAAGATAGCTTTCTCTTTAAGCTAATTTTATACTTCTTTTTCTATTTAACACCAAACCTTAGGCTTGTGTACACTTCCAACCTAATGCACTTGAAAGGCACGGGCTGCTTTACACAGCCATAGTTTTCAGAAAATGCTAGTTTCTGAAGACAGAAGTCTGCTTTGTAGGTATTCTGCATAGAGACATCTCATCTCCTAGAAATCCTTTCCCCACCCTGATTCTCCTGCTTTATATCTCAGGGGTCAGCAGAAGTAGTTTTCGGGTAAGTGGAGTCAGCCAGGGTGTAGTCCCTGCTCCAGAGGGAACTCAGGCATCACCATGGGCATGTGCCCTCCTGGTTTTACAACTTTGGAGGTTGAAGAAGGAAATATCAATGAAAAGAGTAAAATTTGAGTTACTTTTTCCTCCAAGACCTGACAAAATACAAAAATAAATATTTTTCTTTTAAATATATTACAAGATGGGTTACAAAATGTCACTAGATTTTGAAATAAAACTACAAGAAACTACAAGAAAAAATAAACTATACTGCTACAATAATAAAAGAGTGTGATGTATGTGGAAGGTCGAAAGAAGAGAATAGAGAGTCCAGAAGCAGACCTTCACAAACATAGTCAGTTGATTTTTTGACAACTGGTCAGACAATTCAATGGAAAAAGGATAGTGTTTTCAACAAATGGGGCTGGGCAACTCAATATCCATATGCAAAAAAAAAAAAGAAAAAAAAAGCGCTTCAACTTCTACTTCCCTTTGCCCATTCTTACCTGTTGTCTGATGAAGCTGCATCCCCAGGCTCAAAATTAGCAGGAGGAACATGTTCTGTATCAGATCTGAAACAGACAATTGAAAGCCTCAGGGCCTTTGGAAGCTTTTCTGGATCTCATGACCTGGTGATTTGCTTACTCATAAAAACAGGGAAATGACTTGCAAACAGATCTTTAGGGGAGTCAGTGGGCCCTGGTGGAATGAAGCTGCAAAGGGAAACTGTGGGCCTTGGAAGAGAGGGAAGATAGGATAAGAGGAAGTGAGGCTCTCCATCAGCCTGAATTAGAGGCTCTTCCTCCTTTTCTAACAGCCTTTACGGACTGTGAAGCAGGCCTCTGACTCACCCACACTGGCGGTTATCTCTCTGTCTCTCCCACCGAGCCTTCCATAGTTTCAGTAGTAGGCCCCTGAAAAATCAGCCTTGTTTGTCAAATAAGTAGTCCATACCATCCGTCCCAGCTGGACCAGAATTCTAGGCGTCAGACACTCAAAGATAGTGCTAAGTAGCACAGAGCTATGTTCCCAATAAATATTTGATAGTTGATTGAGCAGGTAAAGTAGCCAAGCTCTTTTGAGTGCTGTGACCAAGTTTGCCATCACTTGAACTACTGTTACTAAGAGGGTGAGAAAGAGAGCAGAGAACTGGCTCTGTTGAGTGGGTGTCCAGCCTTGGTCCTCATTCATTTCCTACGTTTCCACCTTTGCTCCCAGGTTTGTCTGTTAGTTTTTTACCCGCCGCCCCCCCCCCTCCCGGCTCCCTGCCCAAGGACTTTTCATAGTTGAAGGCAAAAAGGAACAGTATACATGACTATCAGCTATTTTGTCCTCCAAGAGGCTTTCAAAATTGCCTTAGCCATGGAGCCATTTCTTCAAGGGAAATTGGTTGGAGCCATACATGTAAATCAGGTAAAAGCGGAGCAGCTCTGAGTACGATGAAAAGCCAGTGGAGGATCTGAATCAGAATGGCATAATCTCAGTTACGTTTTTATTTTTATTTTTTTAAAGATTTAAAAAATTTATTTACTTTTAGAAAGGGGAAGGGAGGGAGAAAGAAAGGGAGAGAAACATTGATTGGTTTCCTCTTGCATGCCCCCAGCTGGAGATTGGGCCACAACCCAGGCATGTGTCCTGATGGGGAGTTGAACTTTCAACCTTTTCCTTTGCTGGAAGATGCTTAAACAACTGAGCCACACCGTGCTGGTCAGGGCTTATTTACATTTTTAAAAGATGACTCAGATTTGATGTAGATAATAGACTATTTTGGGGAAGAAGAGTGGGTGGGGCAAGATTAGAAGCAGAATGTTCAGTGAGGAATATTTTTGCAGAGATGTTGATAGTTTGGATTAGAGTTGTGGGGCTAGCAGAGGTGAGAAGTAGTCTGTCGAAGGTTTCATATATGTATATAATTTGTCCTTTAAATTTATTAATTTTTTCAACATCTTTACTTAAATATAATTGACATAGAGTTACATGTGTGTGTGCGTGTGTATGTACATGTATATATTTAAAACACAGATGACTCAATGATACAATTCAGTGGTTTTTAGTATATTCACAAAATTGTGCAACCCAGACCACTATCTAATTCTACATCATTTTTATCAGCCCAAAAAGGAACCCCACACTCATTAGCAGAAACTTCCCAGTTCCCCTTCCCTGTCTCTCCAACCCCTGGCAACTGCTAGTCTACTTTCTATCTCTATCAATTTGCTTATTTAGGATATTTCATATAATCGGAATCATACAATATGTGGCCTTTTTTTGTCAGGTTTCTTTTACCAGGCACAATGTTTACAAGATTCATTTGTGTTATAGCACACAGTCAGTATTTCACTCCTTTTTATAGTTGAATAATATCTCATTGTATGACTATACCACATCTTGTTTATTTATTCAACAGTTGATGGACATTTGGATTGTTGCCACTTGTTGGCTATTCTGAATAATTCTATTTATATACAACTTTTTGTGTAGGCATGTTTTCTATTCTCTTGGGTTTATATACAAGAGTTGCTTGGTTAATTGTATTAATAACTCTATGTTTAAGGTTTTGAGAGACTGCCAAGTTGTTTATCAAATATATGGTTAGCAAATATTTTCTCCCAGGTTGCAGGCTGTCTTTTCAGCTTCTACATAAGTCCTTTTAAACCAAAATGTTTTAATTTAATTTAAGTTCAAAGCACAATTCATGTTTATGAAGTTGATTTATCTATTTTGTCTTTTATTTCTTGTACTTTTTAGCTGTCATATATAAGAAACCATTGACTAATCCAAGGCAACAAAAGATTTACATCTGTGTTTTCTCCTGAGAATTTTATAGCTTTTGTTCTTATATTTAGATCTTTGAGGTATTTTGAGTTAATTTTTGTATGTGATATGAGGTAAGGCTCCAGATTTATTCTTTTGCATGTGGACATTCAATTGCCTCTGCACAAATTTGTTTAAAAGATTATTAATTCTCCATTGAATTGTCTTGGCACTCTTACCAAAAGTCAATTAACCATAGGTGTGTGGGTTTGTTTTTGGACTCTCAATTCTATTCCAGTGAATTATATATCTATTTTATTACCACAAACTTGATTATAGTAGCTTCATGGTAAGTTCTGAAATTGAGAAATGTAAGACCTCCAAATTTGTCCTTTTTCAAGATTTTGTGTGTGTGTGCCTGTGTCTGTATTCATGTTTGTGTGCATGTGGGATGTATATGTATTTGTGGCTATTCTGGCTTCCTTGCATTTCCATATGAATTTTAGAATCTGCTTATTTATTTACATACAAACACACACGCACACACACAGGCAGCTGGAATTTTGATAGGAATTTCACTGTGTCTGTATATCCATTGGAAATATATAGCCATCTAACAATATTAAGTCCTCCAATCCATCAACACATAATGTCTTTCCATCTATATTTCTCAAAAAAGATCTAATGGGAGTTGCTCACAAGATAGATACGTAGATTGACAAAAATAGAAAAACCTAGTAAAATTTCTAGGATTAGGGCTTGAGTCCTAAGGCAAAGCAGGTGCTATTTATTTAAATGAAGAAGACTGAAAAAAAAT
Organism: Pteronotus mesoamericanus; assembly: GCF_021234165.1. NCBI lineage: Eukaryota > Metazoa > Chordata > Mammalia > Chiroptera > Mormoopidae > Pteronotus > Pteronotus mesoamericanus. The sequence continues at coordinate 21,573,525 of NW_026555245.1, read as the reverse complement.
GGGACAACTGTAAAAAATGGGACAATCAATAAAATATATATTAAATGAGGAAGACTGAGAGAGAAGAAGTTTAGAGAATAGAAATCAAGAATTATGTTTGGAATATGTTTGATTTGAGATATCTATTGAACATCCAAATGAAGATGTTCAATAGGCACTCAGGTAATAGGTGGTGGAGAGTGTGGGGGTAGAGATATAAATTTGGGAGTCATCAATGTGTGTTACTTAAAGCCATGTGGATGCGTGACATTATCTAAAGAGAAATAGGGAAGAGAAAGTGTCGAAGGACTGAGATGTGGGGCTTTCCAACATTCATTGATGAGAAGGAGGCTAGTAGCAAAAGAGGATTGAGAGTAAATATCAAAGGGCAAATTCATTATGTCCTTTATTTTCTGTATTCTGATGCTTTGACATATGTGGCATATGACTATTCTAGAGGGATTGCCCCTCCTAGAATTAACCAATTCTTCATAAAGAAGTTCGTTCTTCAAATGTGCACCAACCAGTCCAGAACCTATACCTCCAACCACCGTTTTTACTGGATTCTCATACTCTGTGCCACTACTTACCTGCCCTAATCACCTCAGGTACCAGATAATAAGGGAGACCCCCAATGCCCCAGAGCCTGCTGAAATTATTCAAACCAGCCAATCCTAAACCTGCTTTCCCCACCTTGCCCATTTCTCCCTGTGAAAGTCACAACAAAGGCGCCTGCCCACACCTCCCCCTTCTCCCTCTGCCTCTGGTCTGACCCTGATGCTTCCCTGTGTGGCCCCCTGTGGTATGGCAGGCCCTCTTCTCTTGGGAAAGAATCTAAAAAAATATTTTTTAGTGTCAGCTATTTTCTGACTTGTCAGTCTTACCATAGCTAAATAACAGTAAAACCTAGAGTTTCAAACAAAGAGCTACAAGAAGAGAGTGGTCAGTTGATTCAAAAGCTCCTGAGAGTTGAACTTAGCAGTAGGGAGGTCACAGATAGCCTGACAGAGGATCTGGTGCTGACAAAAGCCTGTGTGGATTCAAAGGAAACGAGCAGGCAAAGATAGGGAGACAACAGGATGTAGGCTGCCTTTTAGAGAAGAGTGACGAGGCAGTTGCTAGACAGGAATATAATGTGAGGTCCACAATAGGCTGTATCCTTACTTTTCATTTAGGAAAGGAGATATTACAGGAGGGGCAGGAACAGAATCAAGTGCTTTCCATAGGAAAATGCTCAAGGCGCACCTTAGCTAGACTTGCAGATCCCCTTCCTTATTATATCCACAGAAGATATCATCTTTAGCTGCACCTGCAAGCCTGGGACTTGTCCAGCATTCTTATTTCTAAAGCACAAAAGCACAGCACATAGCATATAGTTTGGGCAACAGAAGGACTCCTGGCTCAACCACTGGCCTTAACTTCCCCTTCTTCCTTGCCGGTCTAAGAGGACTTTCTTTATACACAGCCTGCTTGAGCTCACTGAGAGACAGAGACAGACAGTGTTGTAAAATACTTCCCAACCAGCAGCCTCCTTCCTTCTAGACATGCCCCATGCAATGGTTAAGAGCTCAGACTCTAAAGTCAAATACATCTGAGTTCAACTCCTGTTTCTAGAAATTATTGTATTGACCTCTAAGACCTTGGACAGTTTATAAAAACTCTTTGTGCCCCATTTTCCTGTAATGCCAGTAATAATAACACCCACTTCAAGCCAGAATCTTAGGCATCATCTTAAACCTACTCATTTCTCATCTTGCAGATCCAGTTCAGCCCCCAGTCCTGTTAACTCTATTTCCTGGAAACTTCTTGGATGATGCCTCCCCTTTGCACCTTCCCCCTGCCATTACATTTAATTCAGCTCCTTCTCATTTCTCCTTATACCATAGCACGGGTAATCACTGTCATTGTTACCTTCTGGTTTTGCCTCCCTTTGCTCTGTCTTCCACTTGTCAAGTTGGAGGACACAAACCTTGGCATCATCCTTCATTCCTTCCTTCTCTCACTTGCTTTCAATTCATTGCCAAATCCTATAGGCCCTTCCTTCAAATGCATCTAGAATCTCACTGCTTCCAGATCAGCCCAAGCCATTATCATCTCTTGTGGTGATTACTGCAGTAGCCAGATAACTAGATGCTGTTATTCTAACCATGCCTTCCTGCAGTTTCTCAATGCAGCAGCCAGAAGAAATGTTTAAAAAAAAAAAAAATCATGTGGCTCAAAACCTTTTGATGGCTCAATATTTCACAGAGAGTAAAATCTGAAGTCCTTCCATAAGCCCAGGCAGGAGAAAACTGTTTTGAGCCCCCTGCCTTAGAGGACCCCACCGTTGCCATGCTTCTCCCTGCAGTGTGAGGCGTCTGCGGGGCCAGGATGTGTCGCAGAGCCCTTGACCTTTCCCCACTACTCATCACAGTCTGGGTCCTTGGGACACTGGAATTTCCTGCCCAGTGGTCCTAAGCCCACTTCTAGTCCTGTGTACCTTCTTTCCCAGATCCATCCCCCAAGAATGAACCTTTCTGCCAGTGTATATATCCCTATAACCAGGCACTTCTTTGCTCTTTCTGCTTCAGACTACCTTATGTAAAAGTGCAACAGCACCACCCCTCAGCGTTCCCAATTCTCCTTATCTGTCTCTCTTTTCCAAAGTATTCATTACCATCTAACATACTATATGATGTATTTGTTTATTATTGCCTGCCATCTTTCATAAGAATATAATCACTTAAATCTAGGATCTTTGTCTGTTTTGCTTACTACTATGCCTTCAGCCCCTAGAACATTGTTTGGCAACAAGTAAACACTCTGTTAATATTTGTTGAATAAATTGTCCCTTTACCTAGCAGACTGAATAATCTCCTGAATATTGAACAATCAAATCTGGCCATGTCACTCCTATTAAAAAGACTTCAATAGCTCCCATTGTTTACAAGGTAAAGTTCTCCTTAGTGTGGCTTGTGAAACTTTCCCTGATTTGACCCCTCTTGCCTTAGTCACAGAAAAATACTTGCACTTTTCATGACACGGACCTTACAAGTTCTTTAAGAATTCTGATCTCTCATGTCTGATCTCATTTTTTTCTAACCATATTTTCCCTCTATCTCAGTTTCTTCATGTGCTTAAAAAAATAGTATTGTATCTTAAATATCTCCTTAAGTAGCCTCCATTTTTATGCATCACAAGTGAATAAGCCTCTCGTAAGTGTCTTAAGCTGTTCCTTTGACTCAATTGTGTCTGCAGCTCGCCTCTAGGGTTAGCACTTAACTCATTACTGGTATGTTAAATGGGTACACTTCTGTTTCCCTGATAGAACAAGAGCTCTCTGTACTTTATAAGGTCCTTATAGCTGTTTGCTAAACTTTTGATAATTTAGGAACTTTGTTACTAGTAACACAGAACAATGTGGGGATTTGCATAACCGTTGTTGCCTAGGTCTGGCAGAGCCAGTGTCCAGAAACGTCCAGTTCTGCCTGCAACGTTTCCATCTAAGGAGAGGACATGGAAAAGAAATTAATAAGGACATTGACAGGACCAGGGACAAAAAAATTGATGAGTGGCCTGCCATACAGGAAAGAAAGAGAAGCAATGAGTTGACTGTAGTTTTGAAGCAGGCTATCCAGACAATATTGATGCCATTGGGAGCAAAACTTAAAGAAAAGGAGGTATAAAGAAATCAGAGGATCCTAGATGGTGGCCGAGTAACGGGCAGCTCCATTCATCTGCTCTCAGACACGGACCGGATTTAAAGTCAGAACACAGAGCGGAGAGCAACCGAAAGCATCTGTGAGTGAGAGCGAGTGCGGAGGAGACAGTGGGAGTGCAGAGGCGCATGCAGGAACCGTCCACCTGCCCAGGGGCTGACGGTCTGGGCTTTCCAGGCGGACCATCCCTGCTGTCCAGCCCAGCACTGCTGGCTGCAGAGTCATGGTGGCTGCAGATCGGCTCAGGACCCGCAAACTACCTGGACAGCAAGCAAAGCCTGGGAGGTGTGGGCTCCAGAAATAGCACAGTGGGAACGGGCAGGCCAGAGGCTGAAGACCACCAGAGGGAGAAGAGGCAGCACGCTGCCGCCACCTTGTGTAGTAGTAGAGCTGAGGGGATCTTTCCACCACCCAGGAAAAGATTCAGAGAGAAACTTAATCTAAAATTTTCAGAGGCCCTGATTTACTAAACCCTGCAGAGCAAATAGAGGCAGGCGCAAGACACTATCTTTCTCCTCCTGCAAAGCTGTTTAATATTCATTTCATATCCTTCAAGTTTGGGCATGTCACCAGGTTTTATAATATAGGTTATTTCAAATTTCATATATTGCTTTTTCTTTCTCTTACTCCATACTACCTCCTCCTTTGTATATTTGTTTTAAATTCTATTTTCTCTCTTGCTACGACTTGTTTCTATACCTCATTATTACTATTGCTCTTCTCTCCAGCCTCTCAAAACCATTTGTGACTGTCATTAGTCATCTTACATTCCCCCTCTTGTCCTTTAATACCCTAATTCTCTCTCCACCTTTATCAGTTTGCTCACAGGTAGTGGAAAAGGTAGTTGTTATTACAGTTCTTCAATCTCATGTCTAGATAGTGACTATCTTTGTATTTCAAATCTCAAATTTCACTGTTCCCCTCTCCTACTCCCTTTTGCCTTCCTCCTGTCCTTTCTTTTTTTCATTTTAAACAGTATTTTTTCCCTATCTTAGCTGGGTTTTCATCCTGTACTCTTAACATTCCTTCTCCCTCTATCCTTCTGAGATAATTTCTCTTTCCTCTAGACATCCCATAAACTCTTGCTTCTTTCCATCTGCCCTCTTATTCCCATTCCAATGGTATAAATCTTAGCTCATTGGTTGTTGATATCTCTGTGGTGGAGATTTTTGCAATTGGGGCCATGTTATTTCATATATATATTTTTTATTGTGGTTGTCTGTTTTTTCTCTCACTGGATATACACAAATACATATACTTTCTTTAAGTTTTGCTTTTAACCAGATACTATACACTCTTCCTTTTTTACTCCATTACATCTTCCCTCCTCTCTTTTTTAGTTATGAAGTAAATTTTATTTTCTTTCCCACTTTGCCTTGTCTCCATTCACTACTCTAATTATCACCATTCCCCACTCTTATTATCACTATTCTGCCTACCCTCACAAAATCTCTTTTTTTTCAGTTACTCATCCCATATTCCTTTGTCCTTTCTTATAACAGTCTTAATCTCTTTACAACTTTATTAATATTGGTGCATTGGCTATTAATAGTGTAATTGTGGGTGGGGGATATCTTTGTGGGTGTGGGTCTGTTTCCTGGGCTGTTTGGTTTTTGTTCTGGCAGCACTTGTACAACAGTATACAAGACATGGAGGGTGAAGTGACTCTCAATCAGTCAGCCAGAGGGAAGAACCCACTAAAGAACAACCCAACAACAACCAAAACCCAATTACAACCAAATAAAAGGCATAAAGGGCCTAAACAGATAGCAACATACAACAGAGCTCCAATAAGCCTAGCAGCTGACTTCTCAACAGAAATGCTACAAGCCAGAAGGGAAGAGCAAGCAATATTCCAAGTAATGAAAAGCAAAGGTCTGCAACCGACTACTCCACCCATCAAGGCTCTCATTTAAAATGGAAGGTGAAATAAGTAGTTTCCCAGACAAAAGAAGGCTAAAAGAATACATCTCCATAAAACCAACATTGCAAGATATGCTAAAGGGACTGCTTTAAGAAGACGAAGAAAAAGAATGAGAGCAAGATGAACACAGATACAAAGGGGAAAAAAATGTCAATGAATAAGTACCTATCAATAATAACCTTAAATGTAAATGGATTGAATGCTCCAATCAAAAGACATAGGTAGTTGAATGGATAAGAAAACGTGACCTACATAACAAGCTGCCTACAAGAGACCTACCTCAGAACAAAAGATCTACACAGACTAAAAGTGAAGGGTTGGAAAAAATATTCCAAGCAAATGGGCAGGAAAAAAAGCCAGGTTAGCAATACTTATATCAGGTAAAGTAAATTTCAACACAAAAGCCATAAACAGAGACAGAGAAGGTCACTTCATAATATTGAAGGTAAGAATTCATCAAGAAGATATAAACACTGTAAACATATATGCACACAATATAGGAGCACCCAAATATGTAAGAACAATCTTGGAAGACTTCAAGAAAGATATATACAGCACCACACTGATAGCAGTGTCTGTAATAGTTAGATCTTCTAAACAAAGAATCAACAAGGATACTGTGGCACTAAACGACACCCTAGATCAAATGGGCTTAATTGATATATAAAAAACATTTCACCCCAGAGAAGCAGAAATATATATTCTTTTCAAATGCACATGGAACATTCTCAGATAGACCACATGATAGGACACAAAACAAGTCTCAACAAATTCAAAAAAATTGAAATCATATCAAGCACCTTCTCAGACCACAATGACTTGAAACTAGAAACCAGCCTCAAGGAAAAAACTCAAAAACAGTCAAATTCATAGAGGCTGGATAACATGTTATTAAACAATTAATGGGTGACCAAGAAGATCAAGGAAGAAACCAAAAAGTTTCTGGAAACAAATGAAAATGAACACACAACAGCCCCAAACCTATGAGACACAGCAAAGGCAGTCCTGAGAGGGAAGTTCATAGCAATGCAGGCCTACTTAAAAAAGAGAAAAATTTCAAATAAACAACCTAACCCTATAACTATAAGAACTGGAGAAACAACAACAAACATATCCCAGAGAGAGTGGAAGGAAGAAAATGATCAAAATCAGAGCAGAATTAGATTACATAGAGACTAAAGGATAATTCAAAGGATCCATAAATCCAGGAGCTTGTTCTTTGAAAAGATAAACAAAATTGACAAGCCTTTAACCAAACTCATCAAGGAAAAAATATAGAGGACCGAAATAAATAAAATCAGAAATGAAAGAGGAGAAATTACAACCAATACCACAGAAATACAAAGGATTTTAAGGAATTACTACGAACAACTATATGCCAAGAAATTTGAAAACCTGGGTGAAATGGACAAACTTCTAGAAATATATAATCTTCTAAAACTGAATCAGGAAGAAGCAGAAAGCCTGAATACAGATAACAGCTAGTGAAATTGAACCAGTAATCAAAAAACTCCTGGCACACAAAAGCCCTGGATGGCTTCACAGGAGAACTTTATCAAATATTTAGGGAAGAGCTAACCCCTATACTGCTAAAACTATTTTTTTAAAAAAAACAAGAAGAGGGAAGACTCCCAAACTCTTTTTATGAGGCCAGCATCATCCTAATCCCTAAACCAGATAAAGATACAAGAAAGAAAGAAAACTGTAGGCCAACATCACTGATTAACATAGATGCTAAAATCTTCAACAAAGTATTGGCAAACTGGATCCAGCAATATCATACACCATGATCAAGTCGGATTCATCCCAGGGATGCAAGGATGGTACAATATTCACAAATCAATAAACATAATACATCACATAAATAAAATGAAAAACAAAAATTACATGATCATATCAACAGATGCAGAAAAAGAGATATATAAAGTAGAGCACCAATTTATGATAAAAAACACTAGTGGAAATAGAGGAAACATATCTCAACATAATAAAGGCCATATATGAGAAACCTACAGCCAACATCATACTCAACGGGCAAAAACTAAAAGCTTTTCCCCTAAGAAAAGGTGCAAAACAAAGGTGTCCTCTTTCACTACTTCTATTCAACATAGTATTGGAAGTCCTAGCCACAGTGGTCAGACAAGAAAAAGAAATAAAAGGCGTCCAAACTGGAAAGGAGGAAATAAAACTCATTGTTTGCAGACAACATGATAGTGTACATAGAACACCCTATAGACTCCATCAAAAAACTATACAACCTAATAAGTGAATATGGCAAAATGGCAGGATACAAAGACATTCAGAAATCAAAGACATTTTTGTACACCAACAATGGAATATCAGAAACAGGAACTCGGAATAACATCCCATTTACTATAGCAACAAGAATAGTAAAGTATCTAGGAATAAACTTAATGAAAGAAATAAAAGACCTGTATGCAGAAAACTACACAACACTGAAGAAAGAAATTAAGAAAGACACGAATAAATGGAAGCATATACAGTGTTCATGGATTAAAGAATTAACATCATTAAAATGTCCATACTACCCAAAGCAATCTATATATTCAATTCAATCCCTATTAAAATGCCAATGATATTTCACAGACATAGAACAAATATTTCAAAAATTTATATGGAGCCATATACAACCCTGAACATCCTCAGCAATTCTGAGAAAGAACAAAGTAGGAGGGATCACAAGACCTGATATCAAACTACAGTACTAGGCCACTGTAATCAAAACAGTCTGGTACTGGCATAAGAACAGACACATAGATCAATGGAACAGAATAGAGAGCCCAGAAATAAACCCAAGTCTTTATGATTCATTAATATTTGACAAAGGGGGCAGGAGCATAAGTGAGTAAAAATGGCCTCTTCAATAAATGGTGTTGGGTGATCTGGACAGGTACATGCAAAAAATGAAACTCAACTACCAACTTACACCATACACAAAAATAAACTCAAGATGGATAAAAGTCTTAAATATAAATCATGACACCATAAAAGTCCTAGAGGAGAATACAGTCAGGAAACTCTCAGATATCCCAGACAGCAATATTTTCACTGGTATGTCCCCTAGGGCAAGAGATATAAAGGAAAGAATAAAAAAATGGGACTACATCAAATTAAAAACCTTCTGCACAGCTAAAGAAAATATCAGCAAAATAAAAAGGTAATCAGCTGTATGGGAAAACATATTTACCAATGATACCTCAGACAAGGGTTTGATCTCCAAAATATACAAAGAACTAACATGACTCCACACCAGGAAGATAAACAGTCCAATTATAAAATGGGCATAGGACCTGAACAGACACTTCACCAAGGAAGACATACAGAAGGCCCAGAGACATATGAAAAGATGCTCAACATCATTAGCCATCAGAGAGATGCCAATGAAAATCACAATGAGATACCACTTCACACAGGTCAGAATGGGTATCATTAACAAATCAACAAACAAGTGCTGGCAAGGTTGTGGAGAAAAGGGAACCCTACTACACTGTTGGTGGGAATGCAGACTGGTGCAGCCACTGTGGAAAACAGTATGGAATTTCCTCCAAAAACTAAAAATGGAACTGCCTTTTGATCAAGCAATTCCACTGCTGGGATTGTACCCTAAGAATCCCAAAACACCAATTCGAAAGAACACTGTGCAGTGTTATTTACAATAGCCAAGTGTTGGAAGCAGCCTAACTGCCCATCAGTAAATGAGTGGATCAAAAAACTGTGGTACATTTACACAACGCAATACTATGCAGCAGAAAGAAATAAGGAACTCTGACCATTCGCAACAGCTTGGATAGAACTAGAGAGCATTATGCTAAGTGAAATAAGCCAGGTGGTGAAAATAAATACCATATAATCTCACTTATGAGTGGAACCCAATCAACAAAACAAATGAATGAACTAAAAGAACCAGAGACATGGAAATAAAGAACAAACTGATGGGGACCAGAAGGGTTGGGGTAGGGGGATAACAGGGGAAAGAAGGGGAATATGTACAGAGGACCCATGAACAAGGACAATGGGAAGGGGATTGTCTTTGGGAGTGGGGGTTCGGCATGGCAAGGGAGAGCAATGGGGGGAAAATGAGGACAACCATAAGTGGACAACAATTTTAAAAAACATAAAAAATAAATCATTTGCCAAAAAAAAAAAAAGAAAAAGAAAATCAGATGTAAGAGCTGATATTTAGAGGAAAGACAATGAGTTGGATTTGAGTCATGAAGTAATGCAAGATATTCAAGAAAAATGTACATGTAGAGTTTGGGACAAAACTCATGGCTAGAGATAAAGAAGTTATTTCAAACATGCAGATGTTGCCCTGACTGGTGTGGCTCAGTTGGTTAGGCGTCAACCAACAAAGCAAAAGGCCACCATTTTGATTCCAGGTGAGGACACATTCCTAGGTTGCAGGTTCAGTTCCCAATCAGGGCGTGTACGAGAGGCAGTTGAACTATGTTTCTCTCTCACATCAATGATTCTCTCTCTTTCTCCCTCCTTTTCCCCCTCTAAAAAATAAATAAAATCTTTTAAAAATATGCAGATGTTAGTTGACATTAGGAAATGAATGAAGTCTCTGTAGGGGAGAATATAAAAAGTGAAACTAGAAAGAAAAGGTCTGAATTCTGAGGAACGCCCCCAGGAGTTAGGAGACAAGGGAAGGGAGAAAAGAAATGGGCTTAAGCTTCTGGCCATATAGGTCAGTTGGTTAGAGCGTCATCCTGATAGGCCAAGGTTAGCCGGTTTGCTCTCTGGTCAGGGCACATACAATAAAAGCAAAGATAAGTGGAAGAACAAAATCAATGTTTTCCTCTCTCTCTCTCAATGAATAAAAATTTAAAAACTGGTCCTAAGAATATGAGAAGCTTCCCCTTTGCAGTGTCTCATACTCAAGGGAGGAAAATCCTGAAAAGATAATAGTGACGTCTGGAGAATAAGAACTGGGAATAAGCCCCTAGAAGTGGCAGAGACAGCTGGAAGGCATTGAGGTGATTGAGACTGGATAACCTTTCAAATTCCTTTATCTATCCTGCAGTTCTGTGAGTCATTTGAAGATTAGAGGAACACAAATGACCTAAAAGGAACCCTGCTACAGTAGATCAGGGTGTGACAATAGCTCTGGCTGTAGTTGCCTCATTACATGGTAACCCAGGTATGAAGCAATTAAGGCACGTAGTGCATTTAGATATTGCCATGTGGAATAAAAGTGACACACAACGACTTATGGATAACTGTCCAATGCATTGTAAAGTGAGTCAGCTCTGAAGCATGGCCAATAATACTATCTCCAAAGACATGAGCATCAACCCCAAACTGCCTCCTGTATATTACACAAATATCTCACATCTGGAGATTCACCTGCTATTTCATCAAATCAATTAATTAAACAACTCAGCAAGCACCCAATGAGCACCTACGTGTGTTGTGAGGCATTGTGCTAGGCTCTTGGGATTCAGGGAACCTACAGAGTGTTGCTTACAAGGAACTCCAGTTTAATGGAAAGGCTCACACACAGAATAAATCCAGGAAGAAGACCCCTTGAAGCAATAGACAAGATCCTGCTGATAGTGAGAGGTTAGGTACTGAAGGTGAATAAACCAGTTTGGAATGGCAAAAGGCATATGGTTCATTTATTTGTAAAATCTTGGGCTTTGGAGGGAGGGAGCTTGGAGAACACCCAGGTCTAGGAGCATTTGATTCCTAATGCAACAGTGTGATTATTGCTCACATTGAATATTTTTACTGTGCATTTGGTTATTTTATTCTTATCTCTTCCATTAAGCCATAGAATTTCAAAGTTAGAAGAATTATTAATAGGCAATTTCACTTAAACTTGACTTCCTCATTTCAATCCTCTCTTAAATGAGACCATTGTCATCTCTTTTCTACAATGTGCACCCAGGTGGCAAGCAATAAATAGTTGTGGTTCTCTTTCATTTAGTTACTTTCTCTCAACATTTTATATAGGAAAATAAGCCTTTTAGTAGGCCCCGCATCACACTTTTGTGAAATAGTCTACAAAATACCATATGATCTCACCTATAAGTGGAACCAAACCAACAAAACAAATAAGCAAGGAAAATATAACCAGCAACATTGAAAGAAAAAACAAACCAACAGAGTCAAGAGGGAAGGAGGAGGGTGGGACATAGAAAGAGAAGGGAAGGGTCAAGTCAAGGAACGTGTATAAAGGACCCAAGGACAAAGCCAAAGTGGGGAAGGATTGAGGGAGGGAGGTGGGGGTGGGTGGGGCAGGGGAAAGTGGTGGGGGAAGGCAGAGATAAATGTATTTGGAAAAATTAATTAATTAAAAATAAATAAATAAAAGGTCTATTCAGAATTCAAAAAAATGATTCAATGTGGTTTGGTAAACAAACTTTTTTAAAACACAAGAGAAATAACTAAAATAACACTATGAAAATGAGACCTTAAAAGTGTTTCTGATAATATGTTAAATTAAAATAAAGATAAATGGTGGTATTGTAGCTGTTACTATAACCATGTGAAATATGTTTTCATAACTGGAAGGTAGTATGAAAAAATAGTCAGTTGAAGAATTAAAAAATAAATACATAAAAATGCACACTGATATGACCACTGTCACAATACAAGCTAACAAAATGTTTTCAAATGAAGTTAAAGACAACTAAGTGCTACTAGAGCCACCTTACAGGAAGAAAACAAAAGGACTTTTTGGTCCACCCAATAGCTCATCTTATAAAACCACCCAACAAGAATAGGACAAACAATCCTGTTATTTTGGAAACAGGAGAAAATTAGCTTGTTTCTGCTCCAGAGCACCGTGTCTGAGGCAGAATTTCTCCTGCCTCCAATGATATGGAGAGAGAGGGTATCCACACTTACCCCTCTGTGGCAGCCTCTTCATTTTCTACAACACCAACTCCAAGTACCAGAGAATGCCAACCCATTCAATAATCACAGGACAGCCTGGCACTTTGTCCTCAGGCAAAGAAAAAGAAAGACAAAGAAAACAATAACAGCTGCTCTTTGCATCAGATTCCTTTTTAGAAGCCAACTAAACAAACAGCCAGAAGAAAACAAAACAAAAACAAAAAACCTAGGTTGCTGTCTAGACCACTGCGAAAACCAGTAACTCTGAGCCAGGATTCCTTCTAACTGGCAGACACACATAAGGAACAAGGATGGCTTACAGAAAGTCATCAGATAGTGGTCATATGTGCACGAAATGAGAAGAAATGACATTGTGACATTCTAGCTCGGAACTGTTTATGAGGAACTAGTTGAAGCCCAACCTACTGAGTTTTGATTTTGCTTTCACAATTGCTTTGAGGCAGAAGTTATTATTGGAAGAACTCAGACTGCAATGCTATTGCTGTCCAGTGTCTAGCATCCTGGTTGACAGAAAATGCCTTATAGCACTTAGGTAGAAGGGATAGTAAACCAAGGCAAGGAGGAGAAGGGAGACATGTCTCACCCACTAATTCAGCAGTCCTGAGCCTGTTCTGATAAATTGGCAGGTGTTCCAACATTACAAGAAACACTATGTTAGCAGGGAAGGAGGGAAGTCCTTGAAATTCTATGTATCATTTCTTCTATCTTGGAAACAAAGCCTTGAAAGTGTGTATTCATTCCAAGGTCTGAAAGGGGGAAGGAGAGGAGGTCCACAGTGCCCAAAGAAAAAGCCCATAAAACAACTTTGGTTAATTGCCTACCTCTGGTCGTTATCTGTTTTCAAAGGGGTCCCTAATGTACTACAGAAAGAGCCCATAAATTACTTTGGGGAACTGCTCCAACTTTAATTAACTGCCTCTGGTCATGTATCTGTTTTACAACAAAATGAACAAATGTGGTCTGGAGCAAGATAAGGATTAGGGCTAACAGCCCTGCACACATACCTAAGTTTGGGTAGTCACGTCCCCCTCAGGAAACCTGGCCCCACATTTACCCGTCAATCAATATGTAACTTCTTTATCCCCATCCTGCCAACGATGTAAGTCCTCAGAACAAAGAGCCTGATGCTCTTGCCACCCTGCCTCTTGACGCCCCTGCTCTTTCTGCCCTTACCACGCCTTGAACCTATTCCCTTCTCCTCTACCTCAGCAAAGCCCATTCTCTTCCATGAGAATGTATCACTAATAAGCCTTGCTTGCGTACTAATGGACTTGCTGATCTGTAATTCTTTAATGCACCAGCAAGAACCAGGTTTCTCCCATAGCAGCTTCATGTTAGACTCACCTTCGACATGTGTCCATGGGAGAACTGGTGCAATTAAGAGTAGAAAAGAAGAGGAGGGCAAGGACAACAGCACATTCTAGCTGTGTGCCAGAAACTTTACGTGGGTATTGTTAATAGTTCCCTATGGCTGCTGTAACAAATGACCACAAACTGTGTGGCTTAACACAACAGACGCTGCTCCCACAGTTCCCTCATAGCTCTCTCACAGTGCTAGAGGCTAGAAAGCTGAAATCAAAGTGTCTCCAGGACATACTCCCTCCAAAGGCTCCAGGGAAGAATGCTTACTTGCCTCTTCCTAGCTTCTGCTGGCTCCCCTTAAGCCTTGGCATTCATTGGTTTGCAGCTGCATCACTCACTCTTCCACTATCTTCACATGACCTTCTTCCCTGAGTGTGTCTTCGAGTGTCCTCTCCTCTTCTTACGAGGGCACCCCCGCCATTAGATTAGTGCCCACCATATTCCAATATGACCTCATCTTCAATAATTACATCTGCAAATACTCTACTTCTAAATAAAGTCATATTCTTGGGCTCCAGGTGGACATGAATTTTTGGGGAACGCTATTCAACCCACTACATTTATCCTCCCCCCAAACCTTCTTCCAACTCCACCCACCCCTTTCCCCCTGCAATTACCACACTGTTGCCATTGTAACACCTGAAAAGTTAGCGTTCATGCTGCCTACCACTACCAGAACCAACAAGTAGAGAGAAGGATTGAATCTTTATAGACACTTTATTCAGATGCTGGTGAGCTGAGAAGATGGTGGGTTATGCACCCTCAAAAATCATCTTAATATCTCCTCTCAAGCCAACCTTTTCATAAGGAGAAGAAGGGGTAGGTAAGGGGTTTGGAAAAAATGTTAATCAGATAATGTAACTGAGCACACCCGGGCTTGGCTACATGGCACCTTGACACATGACCCAACAATTAGTGTTGAAGGAAACAGGTTTTCATTAACAGAGTTCCAACCTCTGGGTGGGGTGGGGGCGGGGGCTGAGAGCACTGCTCAGAGCCCTCCTCTCCCATGACACCCAGCACTTCCCTTGTTTCCCAAAAGGCTACAGGCCAAAACCATGCCCAGAAGTTCCTCACATCCTTATCTGCTCTTAAGCCAGCCATACAAACAGATCTCCATCCCCTCTGGAAGGTGCCCTTGTGGGTCTCGGAGTCGCCACCTCTCGTAGCAGCCCTCTCCTTCAGGACTGGGGGTGCACTGTTCTCAGCCTCCATGCGGTGGTTCAGGGAAACATATGCCGTGTTACACTGGATCATGGTGGGGTCCAGGGAGGCACATGTCCCAAGAGAGTGACTTCTCTGTACATCCTTCAGAGGAGCAGAAGTAGCTCAGCATTCCCAGTCACAGTTCAACTCCAGCATCTCCCACGAATTCGCGCTTGGTTAGGCAGGCCCCTGCACAGACAGCTCCATCAGCTCTGCCTCGGTCTTCTCTTTCTCACTTCAGACCTCGTAGCCAACTCCTGTCTACACCCTCTCAGGCCACAAGGCTCCTTTCTCTTCTCTTTCAGCCCACCCTCATTTTTAAAAGCTCGGCCCAGAACTACCTATGTGACATTATATCTGGCCCCTCCTATGATATGTTAGTGTCCACTCTTTTTGCCAGTTCCCCTGAACTTTTATCTTCTTTCAGCTGCCTCTTTCGTCAGAGCAAGAGTTTCCAGTGACACAGGGGCATCCAGGATGGGCATCTGCTCCTTGCCTCTCGTGCAGGTGCTGTATAAGCTCTCCGGGCCATGTCACGAGTCACAGAATGCTCTTGCAGTCCTGTACCCTTTTTGCACTGGGTAGCAGCCCTCTTCCCCTCAGGAAAGGCACGGCTATTAACTTGCCATTGTTATGCAAAGAATCTTAAAGGCTGTATCATCCACTTCCCCCTTCTCCCAATCAAGGTTTGTGGGAAATAGGCTCTATTTTCAGGGGACCCCTGCTCTGCACCCCATCACTCTAGAGTTATAGTCCAGGGGCAATTTTCCTAGGACTTCTTTACCTGTTGATTAACAATTCAGATACCATCTCCATCACTTGCAGACCTGCTGGGGCACAAAGGTTGGAGTCACGCATTCCAGTTCCTGGAATAACAGCTTTCCACAGGCATTAATCACTTAAGCCTATCAACTATGACTACAGCTAAAATCTATAACTCTTGAGTTCCCCTATCAATTTTATATACAAAGAAACAGTTGCCATGAAGCAATCTTTCCTCAGCTGCACAGACAGACCCACTCTTGGCATCTAGGCAGTCGCTCCCAGTTGTAGCTACTACAAGGTTCAATGTTACTCATTTGAGACATCGAGTAAAAAGAACCAGAAGGGGGAAAAGAGAACACTGCTTTTTCAGGTGACTTAGAGGCAACATGGAGAGAAGACAAGAAAACATGAAAAAAAATGTGTTTTAGAGTATATACTCTGTCCGCGCACTGGAGTCCCATCTCTGCTGACTCCGCTTTTATGAGCCCAGGGGAACTGGATGGCAGTGTTATTGGTGATATTGGTGGTGAAATGGCACCAGGTGTTAGTGGCAAGGCGGGGGCCTCGGTTCTTGAGTTCATCAATTAAGAGCCAAGAACTCAAATTATAAGAGAAAGTTCATTTAGAAAGTTACAGAGGTAGTAGAAGTGAGCCAACTGGTCTGCAGAGGCTCAGGAAACAAGTTACAGAACCAAAAGAGGGCCCTTGGAATTTGGGAGAAGGAGAGGGCAAAGGTAGCATCCCTGGGGGGAAAACAGGGGAAGGGAAAGGCACGGGCATGCTTCTGAGAGGAGCGGGAGAGCCCACTAGGTCCTTTGTCTTAAAGATTTTAAAGGCTGGGTGTTTAAGGGAGATACCAGGGGAGGATCTCAATAGGATATTCGTTAGCTTTATGGTGCTGCATCAAAATGACACTTATCCCCTGACTTCATCCTTGGGGGCGGTTGGCACAAATGACACTAATTGGATTTTTGTGTTCTATCTCCCTGAGTAGGGTGATTTAAGCTATTTACCCTCTGGCTGGGGAGGAGAGGTGTAAGGCATTTATTCTTAAGTGTCCTTGGTTAGAGAAGATAGGATTGTGAGATTTACTAAATGGCTGTACTGCTTGGGCTTGAAACTGTCTCAGTTTCCTATTCCATTTGTCCTGGCTTACTAGCCTGTCTCATTAGGAATGAAATTGGTTGTCCAGGTCTATATTCGAGTTGACCTCTCCTTGCCACCGGCTTCTAGTCTCACCACTGAAAAGCCCCACTGTGGAATGGAACCACAGAGGCCTAAGAAATGGGCATATGTTCCCTGCGTGGCTCTAAGAGTTCATTGTCTACATGAGATCCACATACCACTCACCAGAGTGCCTGTCCCTCTGTAGGAGGGAGATGTCCTCGTCCCTGTTTCCCTTCCCTATCTCACCTACTGTATTTTGCTGTTTATAATGCACACATTTCTGCTCAAATTTTTGAGGGAAAAATAAGGATGTGCATTATACATGGGAAGTACTAATTCTGTATCTATATAATTGTTTTTAATTATTTTATTTAGGTGTATGTTTTAAAAGTGTAACTCTAGAAAGCAATAATGATATTTATTTGAAAACAATACCCTGGAATATGATAATCGGTTTTGTTTCTAACTAAATAAATTAAAATTGAATTAAAAAATTAAAATGGAAGTTTCTTTTTCCCTGAAAGCTCAGGCCAAAAATGTGGGTGCGCCTTATACATGGTAAAATATGGTAAGTTCCCTCTCTTCCCTGCTCATTCCATACTCTACCCTTTCCCCTGGACTCTTTCTTCATAAACAGAAGGCTGGGAAAAAAAGACTGAATTCAGAGCAAGGGTGTTTTCACAGCGAGCCCCTAGGTGTTTTCACAACAGGACCCAAGTGAAACAAACTAACATCTCAGCATGTTTTCCTGCCTCATGAATCTGTATGCTTTGAAAAAATATTGGAGGAGGAGATACCAAAGTGTTACAGAAGCATCTAGGTAGAGGACCTTCAGGCAATTTTTTAGTTTCTTCTTTTTGCTTATATTTTATTTTCTAAATAACTTTCCATGAGCACAAATTACTTTTGTAAAGACATGGAAATAATTTTTAAAAATCAGTAATGGAAAGTATAGTTATATTGCTAAACAATAGCAACAAGAAAACATTTAAAGAACTTTGCAGTTTAATTTAGCTTTGTTCCCTTCATAATGAAAGATCACCAAGAGGCATAGCTAAATTGTATGTGTGTGTGTGTGTGTGTGTGTTCCTAAAAACAGGAACACAGGCTCAAAATGATGTCAGTTATTAATAAAAGGAAGAAACAAACAAACAAAACACTGGCTATGACCCCTTCTCCCCAACCTCCCCACCCAGCCCTGGTCACCAAACCAAGATTTAACTTAATTATAATTCCAAATAGAATCCTAAACCAGTCAAGAATTGCCTGATTAGCACTACTTAGAAAATCTGCCTGCTAGGCCCTGCCATCTCCTTAACTTTAGGGCCTAAAGGAAAATGAACTTGTCATAA
Organism: Pteronotus mesoamericanus; assembly: GCF_021234165.1. Taxonomy (NCBI): domain Eukaryota; kingdom Metazoa; phylum Chordata; class Mammalia; order Chiroptera; family Mormoopidae; genus Pteronotus; species Pteronotus mesoamericanus. The sequence continues at coordinate 21,555,187 of NW_026555245.1, read as the reverse complement.
CAAATTTGCTTTCTCATCTAGTATAACTTCTTTGTTCCTGCTCCCTCCTGCCCATGAAAATCTTTTATTTCTTACCCCTCCTCAGAGCCCCTTTCTATTTGCTAAATTGGATACTGCAGGGTTCATGAATGATTGAACAAAGAAGCCAATTAAGATTTACTCAGTTGAATTGTTTAATTTTAATTTTTAATTTCTTTTTCAGAACCTACTTAAAAGTTATTTTTAAAAAATGCTGTTCTCCTTATAATGGGCTATCTCAGAAGCCAAATCCACATTAAATTTTTTCAACAGAAATTCAGGTTTAGGATAGAATTGTCATAAACATGAATTTCGTTTTTAACAGTGTGTAGGATGATACCTGATAATGGAAAATTGGAATTTAGGTCATAAATATTGCACTATATTAAGTGTAACAATGATCTTACCAGTGTATACAACCAGTTTGCAAGGCCCCTTCCTTTCTATAGAAAAAAATGTTGCTTAACCAGGATTATGCAGCTTAATCAGGATCACCTTGTGAGTACAAGGCAGAGTGAGGTAAGAACTACTCCTACCATTTCTATACTTTCTTCCCAGAATATTTTCCTCCAAATGCAATGTAATACAATACAATGTATGCAATGCAATGCAATGCAATGTAATGCAAATGTTTACATAAAGCACTGGGAACAGTGCTTTCCACATAGCAGATACTAAATCAGTGTTAACTACTTCAGGTCCAAAAAATAACTCCACTGTGTTAGGTCTTATAGGAGAGAAAAAAACAAACAAACAAACAAATGAACGAACGAAGGAATAAATAAGACAAAAATCCCATAGCATAAGAGTGAGAAAGAAATGCACCCAGGGTTCTGGAACATGGGCCAAAAGGAAGAGCTCAAGAAGGGGTGAGAACGACAAGACGCTAGCAGTTTATCTAGAACCACCCTTAGCAACCTTCCCAAATGCAGGAACCAAGGTTTTGACAGGCATTCATCTGGAACGTGATGAAAGGGAATGATGGCAGGCCCCTCTCTGGAAAATGGCAGTAGGGGATTCAGAGGTGGGAGGAAGTCCTACGCAGCTAGGGGAGGGAGGGGTCCACGTGGCGGCCACCCTGAAAACTGGCCTTCTGTGAGTCCTAGTCAGTCCGTGCTAAAGATGGCCTGTCCTTAAAGTGAGGGAAGAGAGGGTATGGATATAGAGTCCAGAGCAACTGAGATGGCTGGGTGTTTTTAAGAAGAAAGGAGGATCAGGTGTAGTTCATTTCCTTTCAGGAAATCGGAGAAAAGGGAGGTTTACTGAAATACTAATGGATTGATGTAAGCTTCTGATTAGGTACGATTCCTACACAGCATCCTCTATGTTACCGAAAAGGAAAGGAATAGTGGGGAGGTAGCTCCGTGTTGAGAAAAAAGTTACTGAAGTCATAAATTTCAAATTTCAGTGAGGTCTAATTCCTCAGGGGAGTCTCCCAGGAATAGGATCGGGCCAGGAAATAAGAGTAGAGGAGAGAGAGGGATGGAAGAAGTTGAACTGGTCCAGTGGCCTTTAACAGTGAAAAATAAAAGAGAGGGATTAGAGACAAGGAGGTTCTGGGGGCCTAGAGGGAATGTATACTGTTCTCTGTCCCTCTCAGTCTTGGGGAGAAGATGGTGCTAGATACACATCCTTGAAGTTTGAGAGTGTACTTACTCAGAGATGAATATCTGCTTCTTGCCTGAGTTTCTGAATGGAGGAAGTTCACTGAAATATATCTGGCGGGGGGTATAAAGTCCTGTAGGGTTGTTTTCAGGAATGAAGAAAATGGGGGCATTCCAGGTCCTTGCACTCTCAGAAGACCACGACAGTTTCTGTGACTGCAGATGAAGCAGAGGAAGGGAAGTCCGAAGTACAGTCATGGGTCCCAGCAGGCCACTGACTTTAGACTGAACCAGGTGGAGCCTGGGGATATGTCCCTCCCACACTCCAAGAGGGCAGAGCCAAAAGTTTAGCCAGCTCTGGGAGAAGAATGAGGAGACCTGAAGAGGAAATATGACTGGAATTTCAAATGGGACTGAGCTCTGGCAGTTCTCCAAAATGTTAACCATAGAGTTACTGTATGACCCAGCGTTCTACTCTGAGGTATAGATCCAGGAGGAAAAAAACCTGTCCCCATGAAAACCTGTACACGAATGGTTACAGCAGCATTATTCATAATAGCCAAAAAGTAGAAAGAGTTAAACTTTTCAGCAACAGACGAATGGACAAATAAATTTTGGTATATCCATAGAGTGGAATATAATTCAGCCTTAAAAAGGAATGAAGGGCTTATACAAGCTACAATGTGGATGAACCTTGAAAACATCATGCTGAGTGAAAGAAGCCAGTCACAAAGACCACATTTTATATTATTCCGTTTATATGAAATGTCCATAATAGACAAATCCATAGAGACAGAAAATAACTAGTGGTTTCCTAGGGCTGGAGGTATGGGGAGAGTCAGAAGGGCGACTAATAAAGAGTATGGGGTTTCTTTTTGGTATGATGAAAATGTTTTTAAATTGATTGTTGCCATCACTGCATAACTCTATGTAGACACTATAAACCAATGAATGGCACTCTTTAAATGGGTGGATTGTATGATATGTGAATTATGTCTCAAGAAGCTATTAGGAAGCCTGGAATGGGACTGAGCCATTACAAGTGACCTGCATGTTATGAAACTGAACTGAGGTAATGATGAAAGTCACTCTCTACCCCACAGGCTGGGGGGTTTAACAGAATATTGTTGAAAACAGTTACTAAAAAAATAAAACATTTCAACGAACTTAGTCTCCCCAACAAATTTGGTGGCTTAAGGATGGATGGGGCCCAGAAATCTCAACCTCAGAAGCAAGACAACACCAGCACCAGCTGTTTTGTTTGCTACCTCATGGAGCTGTCTCTCCCCCTGTCTCTACTTCTCTCTACACTTCCCATCTGGTTACCTCTCACTGCTGATTTCCTCATTCCTTCTCTCTAGTCTGAACCTCTTTTTCCCCTCCTTGTTGATTTTGCTTTCTCAGAGTTTCTGCTGCCTCAACACCACATCTCCCATGATGAGTCTCATAACCTTCTGACTGCTTCTGCCTTGAGCATCTGATTTGCTGACTCATTTACCTGAAGCAGCCATCTCCTGTGGTATGACCCCACCTATAAATTGACCGCTCTTTGGCCCACTGAGCAGTTGTGGAAGGCGGGTCACGCAGAATGAAGCCTGGCTTTCTAGGGTGCCCTTTTGGACAAAGGGAGAAGGCAGGGAAACTTCTCTCAAAAGGGGACAGGTACTCTGAAACTTGACTCAAAGAGGTAGTAGGGGGAAGGCAGACACCTCTGGTGAGGGTCTAGGACTGGATGACAGCCCTGGGCTGCAATTATAGTTCACATAGTCATGAAGGTTTCTGCCACTGCAGCAGCTCTTCTGGTTTTGAGCACAAGGTCAGGCACCTGTCCCTTCCTCCTCACCCAAGGTAAAAAAGATAGCTTTGTGTCTTGTTAGGGCACAGTGATCCCCCTCTTCTCTAGAAACTTCTCCAGATGATAAAATTGGTTTTGAGTGGCCATATCTGTGCTCTGTCACCTTACTTACAACCCCATGAACATTTGACTCCAAGCTTTTCAGATTCTTTTCCTCAGGCATCTGAAGTGGATCTAAGAGAAAGTTAGTTACTTCACATGAAAGAAAGTACAAGAATGGAACTGTGGAAGCGCATGTGTATGTGGAAACGCAGAGATCATCTTTAACCATGTAACCCCGAGAGTTCTTAAGAGAGTAACTGAAGAAAGAAGCACACAGCCCAGACTGGCATCCTGGTCCTTTTTCTAGTCCCTTCCACACTCTGGGTTGTGGTCTTAGCCTCAGATTTATCTAGATCCCTGAGTGGAGATATGGCTTATGCCCAAGTAGGTCTCTGCTCCTTCAGACAGTTCCGAAACACAAAAAATGTGTAAGTGCCTGAGATGCACCTACTGCTTAATGCTGATCCAGGCCTGACCTCATTTTTCAGGTAGTTGGAGAAGAACAAGGCAGACCCAAGGCACCAGATAAGCTACGTGCTTTCCAAAGTCTCTTCTTTTTCCTGATCCTGGCTCATCTTTGTTGGACCCAGACATGTGGACTGACTGCAAGATGAACCTGGTATGGTCCCGGCAACTTGGGACCGAAGGATCCCCAGAACCAGCCAAAAATTCTGTACCCAACTCCAGTGTCTGTGTGTGGGGTGGATTTTTCCTATACCACCAATGAAGCAATTTTTGGACACCAGTTATGTGTCTCACAATTCCAATCAATTCTGATATTATCTTTCTGGAAATAGAATCAGATTCCACAGGTTGAGGTTTGAGACCCATAACACTTTCTACTTCAGATGCCAATCACAAGTCTAGATTGTGATCTGTGCTTCTGATTGATCAGCTACAGATGGAAGGTTTCCACAACTCCATCCTTGGGTTCTGTTAATGTTCTAGAGCAGCTCACAGAACTCAGGAAAACCATTTACTTACTAAATTATTGATTTATTACTAAGGATAATAAAGGATATGAATCAACAGCCAGATGAAGAGATACATAAGGCACTATCCCAAATTAAGGAGCTTCCCAAACAACGAAGTTTGGGCCCAGCACAGTGGTACAAGGAGGTATTCTGATTCCCCAAACTGGAAGCTCTCTGAACCCTTTCATGTTTTTATGGAAGCTTCACTAACAGTGATGACTGATTAAATCATTGGCCATTGGTGATTGACTCAACCTCCATCCCCTATCCCCTGCCAGGAGGTCAGGGGGCTAGAACTGAAAGTGCCTACCCTCTAATCTCATGGTTGGTTCTTCTGGCAACCAGTCCCCAACCTTAGGTGTGTCCAACTGTGTTACCTCATTAAAATAATGAAAGACACATTTATAGCTCTCAACATTTAGGAAGTTCCAAGGGCTTTAAGAGTTCTGTACCAGAAATAGAGACAAAACCAAATATATATTTCTTATTATAAATCACAGTATCATGCCTTGGTCGGGTGACTCAGTTGGTTGGAGTGTCATGCACACCAAAACGTTGTGGGTTCAATCCTTGTACAGGGTGTGTACAGGAGGCAACCAATCAATGTTTCTTTCACATCGATATTTCTCTCTCTCTCCACCCCCACCCCCTAAAATCAATAAACATATCCTCAGGTGAGGATTGAAAAGTAAAAAATAAATCACCATATTGTATAGCTATTTTACCCAGGGATTCCCTGACCAGGGCTGATCAGGACTACAACATGTTCCTAGGACTAAATGAAGAGGGGAATCTAACTCCTAAAGCCTGAACCAATGTCCTTTGGCCTTAAGATTTGGGGAAGCAGATGCACTGCTGGGTCCAAGTAGAGGGAACACCAGAACCTGATCTTCGGTAAAAGAAATGAGCAGTTCTCACATTTACTCGAATGAGAATTCATCTCCTCAAATATCATCAAGAGCAGAAGAAAACAGCAGACTCACGTTTTGAGGTCAGATCAGTGGTTCCCAAACCTGGCTGTGCATCAGAATCCCCTGGGGAACTTTAAAAACATAGAAACATCTGGGCAGTACCCCAGACATCCTGATTCAAAATTTCCGGGGGCAGGGGTTGGGGGGTCCAGAAATCTGCATTTTTTTTGAAACTCTGATCAGGTGGTTCTGAAGTAACATGCCCTAATTTGTGGCTCAGTCTTTGGGAATCCGTGGGTTTGATGGCATTGGTCACATTAATTGTTATATAGAAAAGTGAGTAAAAGGGCAGGAGGGAAGAGAGAACCAAAAGACAAATAATGGCATTTTAGTATGCGGTTACATTGGTGGTAAAATGCCTGAACTGAGGAAGAAAGTTTGAGATTTTATAATTTACATAGAATGACTAGAATTTCTCAAATTAAGGAACATAAAATAGGATCTCCTTGTCCCTTTTGCTTGAGTGGTATGTGTGACCAAAAAAGGGTCACCTACAAAATGTGAAAGTTTGGTGGGGGGTCTACATAGTGGTGTTATGGAGTGGAGGTCCCCTGAAAATAGCAGAGTGTATCCTCCACAACCCTTGATTGGGGGAAGAGGGAAGTGGATGATACTGAATTTAAGATACTTTGCGTAGCAATGGCAAGTTAATAGCTGTGACTTTCCTGAAGGGAAGAGGACTGCCACCCAGGGAGAAAGGTGTATGTAACTTTAAGAGTATATAGTGACTTGTGACATAGCTAGGGGAGGCAGATGGACACTCCAGGTGCCACTGTGTCACTGGAAACTCTTGCACTGACTAAAGATGGCAGCCAAAAGAAGGTAAAATATATGGGAGAGCTGGCAAAAATGAGGGACATTAATACACTATAGGAGGGGCCAAATATGAGGTCACATAGGAAGTTCTGGGCTGAGCATTTAAATGAGGGTGGGCTGAAAGGGTGTAGAAGAGTCCACTGCAAAAAAAAGGAGGTCCACAGTGAGTAAAAGAGACACAGGAGGGCACTACGAGGTCTGCAGGAGGAGAAGGTCAGACTACAGAATACTGTGGTAGAGCTGATGGAGCTGCGGGGACCTGTTTAACCAAGCACAGATTCATGGGAGATGCTTGGAGATGACCTGTGACTGGGAATGTTGAGTTGCAGACTTCTACCTCTCTGAAGGATGTATGGAGAAGACAATCTCTTGGGACTGTGTCACCCTGGACCCCACCATGATCCAGTGTAACACGGCATATGTTTCCTTGAACCACTGCATGGAGGCTGAGAACAGTGCACCCCCGGTCCTGAAGGAGAGGGCTGCTGCGAGAGGTGGCGACTCCGAGACCCACAAGGGCACCTTCCAGAGGGGATGGAGATCAGTTTGCATGGCCGGCTTAAGAGCAGATAAGGATGTGAGGAACTTCTGGGCATGGTTTTGGCCTGTAGCCTTTTGGGAAACAAGGGAAGTGCTGGGTGTCATGGGAGAGGAGGGCTCTGAGCAGGAGTGCGCTCAGCCCCCAGGGGTAGGAACCCTGTTAATAAAAACCTGTTTCCTTCAACACTACTTGTTGGGTCATGTGTCAAGGTGCCATGTGGCCACATCCCAGTTTGTTTGGTTACAGTGGGACTTAAACTCAGAGACCTAAAGTGACCAAATAAGGTGGTCTGAACATAAAAATTCCTGACTAAAAGTGGATCATGGTGGTAGTCACATCCTAGGCAAGGAAATGTGGCAATACTTAACAAAACTAGAGGCACCTGCCTTTGATCCAGCGATCCCACTTCTAGAAGTCTTCCCTGAAGATATACCTTCAATAGCACAAAAATATAAAAAATATAAAATATAAAATAAAAAATATTTTTATATTAAAAATATAAAAACTGATGGCTAAGAGAACAAGAAATGGAACAGAAGCCAAGGAATTCAGGTGGCCTCTAAAAAAGGTTTCTCAGTATCGAAGAACTTGCAAAAAGAAAGGGAAAGGGCTGGAAGGAAATGTCATACTGGATTGGAATCAGAGGTATTGGAATGAAATCATGGTTTAGAATATGTATACTTACAGGTAGATATAGAAACAGGTATAAGCATACAAATATGCATGGTTGGTATATATGCATGTCCTTGCTGAGAGGTTCTAGGAAAAATGGACATAGCAATAAGCAAAACTAGAGCCCAGGCACTGATTTCTAAATACCATTTTCTAACAAAAGGAATCAGAACCCCTTGAATAAGTGGTTAATTCGAGGCCTGGGACAGGGAAAATATATGTGAATATCCTAGGAAAACAGAAAATAAGCGAGAATTCAGTAAAAGAAGGGGTGTGTCAAAAGGACATAGGAGCCAACTGGAAGGAGAGCCAAAATAATTTAAGCCATAAAATAAATAATGATGGTACTAGACTATAACCTGTAGAATAAAATGTCCATGACACCATATTTATATAACTAGTATAATAAATAAATATATGGAGAAGTTGTAGCTTCTCCAATGAACAAATATAAATAAAATGAAGGAGATAAAAATATCACAAGTAGGCAAGCATTACAGCAATAATTGTTGCATGTAAGATGCCACTGGTAGATGCTAAAATGAGTGGGCAAAAGACTGAAGAGAAGCAAGATATTAACAGTCCCAAAATATCTACGCAAAGATATTTACCAGTTAGAAAAGAAAAAATAGTAACTTTACAGTGGAGAAACCTGGTGGACACCACCTTAACGAAGAGATCAAGATTAACATCACCAGAAATATGACATAATATCAGGTGTCCTTTGATATGGTGCAATGACAAAGACACAACAGCATTCTGTGGTTTAAGAACAATATGCCAAAAAAAAAAAAAAACCCCAAAAAACCCCAAAACCACAACCTCAGTCTAATCATGAGAAAACATTGGAAAACCCAAAATGAGAGAACTTCCAAATAACTGACCAGTACTTATCAGAAGTACTTATCATGAAAGCCAAGGAAAGAAGGACAAATATCACAGACTGGTGGACACTAATGAGACACAACAATTAAGTGCAATATAAGATCTTGGACTGGGTCCTGGAACATAAAAGGGACAGTATGAGAAAACTAGTGAAGTTTCAGAAAACTCAGTAATTTAGTTAGTAGTATTGTACTGATGCTCAACTCCTGGTTTTGATCACTGTAAATCGTTAGGTAGTCAAGGCTATATGCAAACTTTCTGTACTAGTTTTGCAACTTTTCTGCAAATTGAAAATTATTTCAACTAAAACATTTCTTAAAATGTGGATTCATTGTTATTCTGCATTTAGTCAATCTATTCAAGAGTAGAGACACTTGGGATTTTCCCCCTTATGTTAAATATTAAGGATGTTTACAGAGGCTACTCTTCCTCTCCCCGCTGCCCTCGATTTCCCAATTGTCTTAGGGTAGAAAATGAAGTAGAAACAAGACACATGTGAGAAGCCTAAAAATCTTAACAGCAGCCTACCTGAAATCCTTGTAGGAAAAATGTGTGGGAGGTGTGCATGTGTACATAGTATGAAGGTTTCTAGAGAAAACAAATAGTTGTTAAAGCTACAGGATAACTTCTTAATAGTTTTGTGCTACAAGCTCGAGATACACTAGGCATTCAGTAAATGCTTTACTGAGTTCAAAAATGCATGACCCCTCTTGCCCAAGCAATGAAGAACTCTCTATGAATTAAAATTCACCCTGAACAGGTTTATGAAAATAGAATTATAGTTGAGGGAGGAAAAGAAAAAGAAAATCATCTGGCAGTCAATAACCAGGTTTATTGGTCTCATTGAAGTTGTGAACAAACTGAACACCAGTGTGTCCCTCTTGGAGAACTGAGTGTAGGGAGGTTCCTGGACCCACTGTTGGCAAGGAAGGCCTGGGAGCAAAGGATTGGCTTGCTGGCTTGACCTGTCTTTGTCATTCATCTACCTTTGTAGAAGTAAGTGCTTATGGTACCAACAGCCTTTATTAATTATTTTACTTTCATTTCCTACCATGCCTGAACATACAGTATATACTGATAATTAATTAAATGGCATTTTCATTAACTCCTCGGTGTGATTCCAGACGTCCTTCATGATGCAGTTAAATTAACTTATTCCATCTGTTCCAGCTTTGGAGAGAAAGATACCAGCAGGCTGGTACCATTTTGAACATTTTGATGGTTCCTCCATAAATTCAACAGGAAATTATTATATGATCGTGCAATGCCACTTCTCGGTATACATTCAAAAGAACTGAGAAGTAAGTGTTCAAACAAAAATCAGTACAAAAATTTCCATGGCAGCACTATTCTGAATAGCCAAAAGGGGGAAAGAATCTTAATTTCTACAGACCAACAGATGGGTAAATAAAACGTGGTATATCCATACCATGTGATGTTATTTCGCCATAATAGGAGTAACATATTGATACATGCTACAATACAGATGGACCTTGGAAAGGTAATGTCATGTGAAAGGAGTCAGGCACAAAAGACCTTACGTTACATGAATCCATGTATATGAAATGTCCAGAACAGGCAAATGCATAGAAACAGAAAGCAGATCAGTGATTGCCAGTTCCGGGGGGGAAGAGGGAGGATGGGAGGCGACTGCTTCATGGGCACGGAGTTTCCTCTTGGGGTGAGGAAAATGTCAGGGAATTTAATAGTGGTGATGGCTGCACAGCAGTGTATGTGTAAAAGTGTCACTGAACCGTGCACTTTAAAACGGTGAGTTTTATATTTTACGTATTTTACCAAAATAAAGAAAATGAACTTCAGGAGAATGATCACAGGTGTGGGACACGGGGAGGCCACCCGCAGGGAGTGGGGATGGGGAAGGTGACTGAGTGCAAGCACCAGAGCTGGGCCACTGCAGCTTCCTTGCAGCCCCGCTGTGTGAACTTGTGGGGATCCCCCTACCTCTTGTATTCAAGGCTCTTCCTGGGAAAGTCCTCTGACACTGCTGGTTCTTGAACCAACTCAGGCTGCTTATCCCGCTGCCTAGAAATGCAGAGTTGCCTGCTTCCCTCTCCTCTTCACTGCCTACTCTAGTGTTTGTGTTCCCTGTCACCACAAGGCTGTCTGTAAAGTCAACACTGTACTTTCTTGCTTTACTTCTTCCATTTACCCTTTTTATCCAGGCGCTCTATATTGGAGAAAAGAGCCCAAGATTATAGTAGGCTAAAGATAATGGTATGCATGGTGTTCAGTTGGGATTTTAAAAAATCTGCTCTTTGAAGTGCTGAAAAGATGCATTGTCTTCCACGCCAGTGGCTCATTTCTTCTGTTTGCAGAGTCCTCCTCAGTCCTCGGGACTCTGGGCCATGAACTCAACTCCAGCCTCGCTTTAGCTGTTTGGGTTCATTGAGCATGCTGGGAGGAACCCACAGATAGCTTCAGGGGTATTGTGAGTTGTAATTCTTCAATTTAGTGATGGGTCCATCGGTATTCATTTTATTATGCTTCAAAACTTATAACTATGGTCTCCTATACATACATATCAAATAGTTCACGATACCTTTTTTTCCAAAAGAAGGATAGCTTAAACCCTAAGAATGATGCTAGAAGTTTAATTCCTTTAAATGGGGAACTTTCAAGGACCAATCTGATCTTCCCTAATGGCTGCAGGTGAGTGTGCTCCTCTCTAGGCTTTCCCAGTTGGGATCAGAGCTCAAGTAGCTTTAGGGCTGGAAAGCTGCTTCAACCACGTGGATCTGTATTCCCATGTCTCCTTCCTTGAAATCAGAGAATTCATCTTAACCAGCACACACGTTGAGAGAATCGATCGGCATGGGCACTGAGCATTCCTGTCGTTTCTTGCCGGATGGGCCGAGGATGCAGGCCCTGACTGCTCCTGCCCTGGGCCGTTTATCAGCGCTGTGTTTGCAGTGAGCAACCTTGAGGGATGAAGTAAGCTCTCTTACCAAAGAGCAGCCTTGCTGACCACTCACCATCAAAGTGGCAGATTCCACAGCTCACTGAACTCAGTTCAGTCACAAACCTGCGGCATCCCACTCAGCGTCCAGCTAGGCCTAGCTCCATGCCCTCCATGGGACTTGGGGCACATAGAAAACCTCTCCTGCTCATCATGAGCTGTTCGTGCTGCTTGCTGCTGAGAGTAACAAAGTCTTCTGCCTGCATCCCAAAACAGTATTAAGCTAACTGGTTAACTTGCTAGTAGGGTGAAATCCCAGACCCTTCACAGCGCCTGCCTGTTGTGGCGACAAAGCTGAGGTGCTGATGGAAACACGGCATTCTGAAAGAGAAAGGACAAGAGCCTTCACTGGAGGGTTCCTGGAAATAACCAGACCCCTGCGACCAGGCAGAAAATGCTCTCACCTAGGCAGGGGTGAGGGTCGGAGGGAGAGTAAGGGTCTCTCACTCTCCTGTGTGTCTAATGAGGCTGAGCTACAAAAGGTAGGGTCGAAACAGGCCACCCAGGTGGTACTTTGGTCCTGGCACATTCTCCTCTGGGTGGGAGAGGGAAGACTGTTACCATGACAATGGAGCATCAAGCTCCACACCTCAGTCCAAAGGTATGCAGAGCCGCTGTGGCTGATGGGTCAAGGGGTCTCCAAAGCTGAAATAATGGTGTCAGCACTGAGGTTACAGAACTTTGGGTAGGCTAAAAACATTAGAAACTTGTTTGCTGAGCCTCGTGGTGGGAGGCCCTGTGAAACTGAGAGTTAAATTCAAAGGCTAGCTTACTGGCAAGAAGCTGTCTCTCTCCCAACTTCAGCTGCTTTGGGGAAGGCTGAGGGCTCTGGGGCACTTCAGGGAGGGGAGAGGAGGGACTCAAATGTTTATGGCTCTGTTGGATGGTGGGACCCAAGTCCACGTATTCCCATGCAGATGGAGGATGAGCTGAGCCTCAGGTTGGCCCGCGTTGCTGAGAATGCAGGTTTGGAGGAGAAAGCAGCCACTTGACTAGACCTGACCAGCTCAGGGGAGGCCTGCATGGAGGCCTTACCAACTCAGGAGACGGAAAGTAACCCATAGGAAGGACTGAACATACAAAGTCCTAACTCAAAGCGGCCGCTGGTAGTCACGTGCTAGGCCAGTATCTTCCTTGACAAAGGTCAGTCTTGGCCTTAATTGAGCCTGTCTGTTGTCTTTTTGCATCTCAGATAACATACCTTTGAAATTTCAGAGTAATCATTTTCCCCAGACCCTCAGGACACACCTGCCACAGAACCTTGCATTGTCACCTGGTTCCCTGCATCCCACCTCTCTGTGCTGTAAAGGTTAATTATTAACTACCCTATACCCGCCTGCGTAAAAGCAGTATGTGTCTCTGCAGTTTGCGTTTTATCCAACCCTCCAGATTTCTTCACTTTGCTTTCTCCTACCCCTTTAATCTACTACCTATGGATTTCATGTTACCCTACTTTTATCTCCTTCTTTCATTCTAATGTGTGTTATAAGCCACAAAATGCCATTCTCTGGAGTATTTCATCAGTTTTTTGCGATTTTGCTTCCAGGCAACTGTCCTCATTTTGGCTCAAATGAACTTAGAAAAATTCTCTACTGGTTTAGACATTTCTTGCATAGACATATGTAAAAATCAATGACTTCTTAATTTAACAGCAATGTCTCTACACTTCTTGCCAGATGTCGTAGAATACAGAAAATAAAAAATAAAGAAATTAATATGTAAGTATTGCTTTTGTTAACTAGTCCTGTGGAATCATAAGGCCACAATGCTTTAATTTCCAGTTACTCCACAAGTGATGTTTATTAACTGAACAATGTTATTACCCAGAATGCAGAGGGACACAAGACATTGTCTCTGCCATGACGTGCTCATGTCCAGTGTGGAGGAATGGCGAATGAACGGAATTATTGTACAAAGTGGTAAATGGAGATGCAGAGAGTGACCACTGTCTTCCAGCCACTCTAAAGACAATCCCACTGGGCTCGCTGGGGTCCGTCTCTCAGCCTGAGACAAGATGTTGGTAATGAAAGTGGGGCAAATATGAGTGCCACAAAGTAAGTAGCTACTAGATCCATGCATGGCGTAGAGAGGGGACTAATTAATTCTAAGTCGGGTGGCCTGAGAAGACTTCCCTGTTTTACAAAAGAGAAACTGAAGCTTAGAGGGGTTAAGTAAATAGGTGGCCAGTGGCTAGGCTAAAGAACCGTTTGGAAGGGCAGGAAGGAGAGGATAAAATCCTGGTCCCATCGCTCCCTCAGCCCCACTCATACCTCCCTGAAGATATGGATAAGGTGAACTGTTTGTGGAGCAGCACAGAGGTCATGAGCAGGGACCTCTGCCCCAATCTCTGTTCCATCTTTTACCAGCTCTTGAGAGCCTTGCCTTTCATTCATTAGCTATAAAATATAGATCATAAAAGGCTTGTCTCAGCATTATCATATATGATTTCAGGCAGGGAAAGTGCCTTGAACAGGGCCTATTGGCATGTAGTATGTGTTCAATAAATATTAATTGTATTATTTGCATGCTATATAACCTGGTTGGTGTGGCCAATACAAGATTACACTCCCAAAACATGATTAAAATCTACCTCAAAGAAAGGGGATAAATGGTGATGGAAGGACACTTAATTTGGAGTGGTAAATACACAGTACAATATACAGATGATTTACTATAAAATTAAAACTTATATAATTTTATTAACCAATGTCACCCAGTAAATTCAATAAAAAAAGTAAAAAAAAAAAATCCAAAAAAACCTAGCTCATTTTCTCCTCAGAATTAAAATGTAAAAAGCTTAGTTTTTTTCAGATTGTAAAATGACAGTGCATTATTATAAAATAATTTTTAAATGAGAAAAAAAGAAAAAGAAAAATTACCCAAATAACTAACCCTAGATATAACTGTTGTTAATATTTTAGTGAACATAATTCTCTATTGGTCTCTGGATAGAATGCAACTTCAATTTAAAGTGTCATTATATTGTCCTGACTGGTGTGGCTCAGTGGGTTGGGCATCATCCCACAAACTGATAGGTCGCAGGTTAGATTCCCAGTCAGGGCCCACACTTAGTTTGTAGGGTGCAATCCCCAATTGGGGGTGTGCAAGAGGCAACTAATTGATGTTCACAGATTGATGTTTCTCTCCCTCTCTCCTTCCCATGCCTTCTCTAAAAATAAATAAATAAATACATAAATACATAAATAAATAAATCATAAAGAAATAAAAAATAAAGTGTCATTATATCAGAATGCTGCTCAGTGAACTGCTTTTATCACTCATCAAAGATAGTGTGGACATCTTTCCATTAAATAATTATTGATCCCATGATTCTTCCTAAATACTAATTAGTATTTCATTGTATGGGTATTCCATAATTTTTAGCCATCCCCTAGTGATGGCCACTTAGGTTATTTTCCAATATTCTTGATACTATAAAACAATGGTACCATGAATGACCCTGTATAGTTGGTTCTGAACCTTGGTCTAATTATTTCCTTGGGAAAAATTGCTATAAGTGGAATCTCTGGATCAGAAGGTGTGTGCCTGAAGACACACGCCCCTGTAGAGTAAGCCATATTGTGGGAAAATAGACTGGTTAGTCAGCTGGCATGACAGTGTTACCGAACAAATGGACCCATGGTGGGGGGTTGCCCAGATGCTATTACCAAAACAACGACCTCCCCCCATCTCCAGAGTCCCTTGGTTGTAGGTCCTTTGCCTGCCCCCCTTGAAATTATGGCTCTGAATAGCAGTCTGGTGAAAAGGAAAGGAACTATTTATTCAAAAGTTATATAGGTTTGATTAATGGCTAAATGTCACCCTTACACCTCAAAATCCCTTTAAAATAATCACCAGCACACACACCGTCCTGCCTTCCCCCACTTTGCCCAGTTAGGCCAGTCAGGCCAGTCAAGGGTACTGTCCTTCAGAAGAAAAAGAACAGAAGTCTGGGACTCGGCTAGGAAGGCCTCTCGCGGTTCTAGGCACTATCTGCTGCGTCACCAGTTCTTAAACCAAAACCATGTGGCAACTTCTCATGGTCCACTAGCAAGAGTCCCTTTTCCCCTCTTCCCGTCTGGTCTTGACATTGTTTCCCAGAGTCTATGTCCCTTTGTCCAGCAGGTCCTTGTCTCTCCTCTTCCCTCTCCCAGCTACATTCTGCATTAAGTCTTTTAAACCTTCTTGATTAGCTTTGGTGATATGCAAAATAACCCTTTTTGTATATGAGGAAGGAAGCTGTCCTGTTATTGACGTGCAAACTGACTCTCAATGGCCCTGCTCAAGGCTCCCATCCCCCATGGCAGCCCACCCTGTGGTGGGGAGAATATATTTTCTTTTGGACACCCCAATCTCTAGACCCTGTCACAAATACCCCCCGGGGTTGGGGGTCCTGGCTACGTCCCGTTACAACTCGATTTACATAAATGTGGCTTTTGTAGCAACTCAGCACCTAATTGTGGCAGTGCCACTAAGCCAATGATCAGTTTGTGGAGGGCAAATAGTTGGAAGCTGTTCCTGCCACCAGTCTGAACATGTTCCTCTGCTGGCAGGTAGTTTTTCAGGCCTGAGAAGGGACTCTGTGGGAGAATTTGCTGATCTCTTTGTTAGATCATCGGTGCCCTTACAACTTCTCTGAATGTCTTGCTTTTCTAGGAAATCAGGTTAAGGAAGTTCAAATGGCTGATAAATATTACTTAACTTTTGAGGAACCTGCTAAGGATATAACATACGAGGGGCTTTTGCTCTGGTGAGGCTTGGGAAAGATTTTTCCCAGCTCCAAAGTTTCATTACTTGGCCTGTGACCTGAGCATTTTCCTTAGCAAATAAAGCTGGAATGTAAAGCAACTAATAAGACTGGTGGTCATGACACCAGCACCTTCTGTTGGCTGGAAACTAATGAAAGATGAATAGACAATGCAAAGGAAATGGCCACAGGCTTGGCCAGTTTTCTAGTTCCTGTCATAGGCGGAGGAAGGTGAGGAAGCTCCTGGCCCTACACCCTAAACTTGAGGCCAGCTATGCTACATGTTTCCCTCCAGCCTCCCTTCCTGATGCTGTTCTAGGGTGGAACATTCCATCACACAGCTGGGTATGGGAGAAGAGTGACGAGGGCGGGGGATGGGGGGCGGTGGTGGTGTTAGTGGAATGTGCAGTCTATTCTTACTGGTAGCAATTCTTTTTTAAAATTATTGTTGACACTATTATAGTTGTCCCCCGTGTCCCCTGTTTTGGTCTCCTTCACCCAGTACCTCCTGCTCTCTGCCTTCACCACATTGTTGTAACTAAAGAGAAAAACAATAATATACAGGTCTAAATATTGCCAGAGCAGTTCTAAGTACTGTACGTGTATTAACCCATTTAACTCTCCTAAAAATCCTAGGACAAGATAAGCAAACTCATTGGGCCCATTTTATAAATAGGAAAGCTGAGGCAAAGAGAGGGTAGACAATGTGCTAAAGATTTACACATTGAATACATAAGAGAGCTGACACTAAACACCCATCACCTAGCCCTGGCTTTCCTTTGTTTACTATTGCTTCTTTTCATGTCTGTAATAATGGGATCTGTGATTTTATCTTCAACCAGACACTCTTGAAATAATTATGAAAAAATATATAAACGTATGTATCAGAGGTAGCCTTAGAGAAGCTAATGGGAGTTTTAGAACCTGTTGTAAAAAGTGAAACCTCTTTAGATGATCAAAAACTGATCAACAAGAGGATTGAATAAATCCTCTCCAGGCCTGGGAGTGGAAAAAAACCCAACTTTTTTAGTGGCAGAACCATGGGGATTCTAGCTAGGGGATTTATGACATTATCCGACAGTGACAAGCTTTGAATTAAAAGTAGAGGTTATGTGGGCATCTTTGCTTTTACTCTGTGCCAACTCTAGTTCCTTTACTTTTCCCTCCCTGTTTCTTCTGTCCCTTCCTCATAGGCTGCAACTGCTTTGTACCAATAGACATGCACACTATTGATCTGTCTTGTATGCATATGTTTTCTGTGTGTGTATATATCTGTACCTATATATACATGTATATATATATATATATATTAGGCATATACAATTTGTCTCCACAAATGGTTAATTTTCTAAAAATGTTAAGTAATCAGATTTAATAAACATTTTATTTCTTGCACTGTATGTCCAAGTTTGTGAAATTATGATCTAACTGCTCAAGAAAACATTTGGGTCAAATGAGGTATGAAAGATTGCCAGAGGCCCAGACAGATGGCCCAGTCTTAATATGACACTAAGAATGAAGGGATGCCGGAGAAAGTAACCCGTGTGAATAAGCCATTCTGCAGTGGATGAGAAGAAACGAAACTGGGAGAGTTGGGAGGACTGGCCTGAAAAGGGAGCAGCACATTCCCACTATCGGCGTCACAGCCAGGATGTTCACTCCCTGTCCATATCGCACATGGGAGGCAATACTGCTTCTCTCCCAGCAAGAGATTTGAAGGATAATCATTGTACTTTAACTTGGCACTTGCCCACTTGCAAAAGACATTTGTTATGTTTTTTCTTTTCAATAGATGTGTGTGCACATGTGTGTGTCTGTGAAATTATTCATTTCCAGTAACTTTTTGAAGTTCAAAACAGAGAATTTTCATAACCATCCTGATTTGAGTAAGTAGTCTTGTTTTACCTCACCCTCTCCACACTCGCCTGTTGGCCTCCCGTTGTAACTCTTCATAACAAACATACTCGAGGCTTCCCTGACTGTTCACAGAATTTCTCATTGTCTCCCTTTCACATAATCCTTAATAAATATCAAAAAGAACCTTTTTTCTGAGCTCCGTGACCTACATTCATAAATTGTTCTTAGGAGCAATTTGGGTTGTCTAGATCCACTTTCTCTAAAAGTCCCAACTGTCTTCACAACCTAATCCTCTTAATTAATCTACTGAGAGCCACCAACCCTCTAGAAAAGCAATAAGGAATAATAATTCTTCTCTCTAGGCAATATAATAATTTTTTTGGAGCATTTTTGGAATGAGGAAGGATCTACATCTTTGGATTCAATGGCTATCTGGGATATTTAGAAAGGATTTAAGGTTGTCAGCAATAGTTTAGATGAAGCAGAGGATCAAATAGGCAATTTGGAAGATAAGCAAATAACACCCAATCAGAATAGCAAAAAGAAAACAAACAAACAAAAAAAAAAGAAGTCAAAGGGCCTCTGGGACAACACCAAGTGTGACAATATTTAAATCATAGGGGAATAAGAAGGAAAAAAGAGAGAACAAGGAACTGAAAACCTACTACTCAACAGTAAAAAGAAGGAAATTATACATCTAATGACACGCCATCAAAATATTTTAAGCAAAACCTGACAGACTTGAAGGGGGAAATAGTTCTACAGGAATGGCTGGGCACTTCAATACCCTATTTGAAATAATGGACAGAACAACCATACGGAAGATGAGTGTGGAAAGAGAGGACTTAAATAACACAACAAATCAACTAGATATAGCAGACAATACAGAATACTATACCTAACAACAACAGAATATATATTCATCTTATGTGCACATGGCGCATTTTCCAGAATAGGTATATGATATGATTGGTATAATTATATGATCAGTATACAAAGTATCTTCTTTGACCACCATGAATGATGTTAGAAATCAATAACAAAAATAAAGCTGGAAATTCACAAATTTGTGGAAATTAAGTAATGAACTCTTAACTAATGGATCAAAGAAGAAATCATAAGGGAATTAGAAAATACTTAGAGATGAATGAAAACAAAAACACAACATACCAAAACTTGTGGGATGCAGTAAAAGTAGTGGTAAGGGACAAATTTATAACCATAAACATATATTTAAAAACAATAAATACCTCAAATCAAAATCCCAACTATACAACTCAAGGAACTGGAAAAAGAAGAACAAACTAAACCCAAAGCTAGCTGAAGGAAAGAAATAATTAAGATTAGAGCAGAGATAAACAAAATATGGAATAGAAAATAATAGTGAAAATCAATAAAACCAAAATTTTGTTTTTTGAAAGGATCAACAAAATTGAAAACCCTTGGATAGATGGACTAAAAAAAGAGAGAAAGATAGGACTCAAATTACTAAAATCAGAAATCAAAGTGGGGACATTACTACCAATTCTACAGAAAAAAAGGGGATTATAAGAAAATACTATGAAGAACTGTCTGCCAATAAATTGGATAAACTAGGCAAAATGAACAAATTTCTAGAAACATAAAACCTTCCAAGATCACATAAAAATAAATAAGAAAATCTAAATAGACCGATAACTAGTAAGCAGATTGAATCAGCAATCAAAAATCTCCCAACAAAGAAAAGTCATGAACCTGACAGCCTCACTGGTAAATTCCACCAAACATCTAAGAAAGAACTAATACCAATCCTCCTCAGAGTTTTGGAAAATACTGAAGAGGAGGGAACACATTGTAACTCATTTTAGGAGGCCAGTACTACCCAGATATCGAAGTCAGATAAGGACCCTACAGGAAAAGAAAACTACAGATCAATATCTCTTATGAACTTTGATGCAAAAATCCTCAACAAAACACCAGAAAACTAAATTCAACAATGTATTGAAAGGATTCTACATCATGACCAAGTGGAATTTATTCCTAGAATGCAGGAATGGTTCAACATATGAAAATCAATCAAAGTAATACACAATGTCAATGGATTGAAGGGGAAAAAGAAAACCACACAATTGTTTCGGTCATACAGAAAAAGCATTTGACAATATTCAACACTGTTTCATGACAAAAACCACTCAACAAACCAGGAATAGAAGGAAACTTCCTAAACATAATACAAGCCATATGTGAAAAGCATACAGTAAATGTTATATACAATGGTGAAAGACTGAAAGTTCTAGCCAGAGAAATTAGGCAAGAAAAAGAAATAAAAAATGCCAAAATCAGAAGGGAAGTAAAATCATCTCTGTTCACAGATGATATAATCGCATATGTAGAAAACTCTAAAGATTCCACATGCACAAAAAAGTTAAAACTAATAAACTATGCTCACTCTGGCAACACATATACTAAAAACTAATAAATCAACTCAGCACAGTAGTAGAATATGAAGTTAACACACAAAAATTACATTTGTATACAGTAAGAAGGTACAATCTGAAAAGAAAATTATTATTTTTTTAAATCCCATTTACAATAGCTTCAAAAAGAATAAAATACTTAGGAATTAACCAAGGAGGTAAAAGACTTGTACAATGAAAACTACAAAATATTGCTAAAAAAAAAAATTAAAGAAGACATAAATAAATGGAAACATATCCCATGTTCATTAACAGGAAGGCTCAATAGTTAGTTAAGATGTTAATACAATGATTTCACTTACATGTAGAATCTAATGAACAAAATAAACTAACAAAATAGAAACAAACTTGTAGATATAGAGAAAAGACTGACAGCTGTCAGAGGGGTGGGGATAGGGGGCAGGGTAAAAAGGTGAAGGGATTAGCAAAACAAAACAAAACAAACCTCACAGACAGGCAACAATGCGGTGATTACCAGAAAGGGTGTGGGAAAGGGGAGTGGGTGCTGGTAGAAGAGGGTAAATAGAGGATAAATGGTGATGGAAGGAAACTTGACAGGGTGGTGAACATACAATACAACATACACATGATGTATTATAGACCTGTACCCCTGAAACCTATACAATTTTATTAACTAATGTCGACCCAATACATTTTAAAAAGTAAAAATAAAAGAGAGATGGCAATACAGAGAATAATTTTCTCATAAAAATGTTAATACTACTCTGTGACCTTACAGATTCAATTTGATCTCTATCAATATCTCAGCAACATCTTTTCGGAAAAATAAAAAAAATTCATCCTAAAATCCATATGGAATATCAAGGGACCCCAAGTAGACAAAGCAACCTTGGAAAAGAAGAATAAAGCTGAAGGACTCACACTTTCTGATTTCAAAACTTACTACGATATAAATTTTAGAAAAAAAACATGAAAGAGGCTTTCGTGACCTTGGAAGAGGCAAAGTTTGCTTAAATGGGACATGAACACAAAGTACTAATCTAGGAAAAAATCAATATATAGGATTTTAAAATTAATAACTTTTGTTCACAAAAGACCCCATTATGAGAGGAAATAGATAACACGCAGAGTAGAAGATACTTTCAATTCATATATTTGACAAAGGACTCATACTTAGAATCTCTTAAGAATTCCTACAAAATCAAAAAGATAGACAACCCAATAGGAAAATGGGCAAAACATTTGAAAAGACACTCATAAAATTTATTGCCAAATGGCTGATAAACATATGAAAAAGGAACTCAACTCCATCAGTCATTAGGGTAATGCAAATTAAAACCATAATGTGATTACTCTACATACAGATCCACCTGAATGCCTAAAATAAAAGAAACAAAGTTCCAGATGTTGGTGAGAAGGTGGAGCAACTAGAATTCCCATACAGTGATGGTGGGAATGCATATTGGTACACTTTCTGGCAACTCCACATTATGCCCCCAAAGTTCCACTTCTTTTTATATACCAATGATAAAGCAATTGAAATACCAGGTATACACTGACTAGAAATGAGTTCAAGATTCATCAAAAACATGCTAGAATACCTATAGCAGTGCTAGTTGGATTAGCTTCCATTGCCTGAAAAAACAAAAATATACGGGCATCAGACAAACACTAGACTTCTTCTGGAGTTCTCCAACTTAGGTAGCCATCAGTTTATACTACACTGCTCCCATAGTGTTAATCTTTGAAACCTCTTAGTTGACAAGCGTAGAGTTTAAGAGCATGGGCGCTGACTCCGAACTGTGTTTGCATCCCGGGGCCATAGCTAACTAGACACTTGATTTTGGTTAAGTTACCTAAACTTTCTGTTCTTTTATTTCTTCATCTGTCAAGAGGAGATGATAATGACAGCACTTTCCTGATAGGGTTTTTTAGGAAGACTAAATGAATTAGTAAAGCTTTCAGAACATTGCCCAGCGTGTAGTAAAAAAAAGTCAATACTGTTTATTAAATCTCTTCCATATATTCTAGTGCTGTAATATGGAATCAGAACAGATGGAACTACAATAATACTATATTTGGATTAGACTCAGTGGGGCACCAAAATATATGAACTAACTCTCAAAAGTTTGATAAACTTTAATTCAAGTGGTAGAGAGTATAAAAACTGAGTTCAAACTACTTCAATTATTTTCTGGTGACTCAATGGTGAGTGTCTATATTTCTGACACATCCTGTTATTTGTATGTTTTGTTTTGGAAGGCAGAGTTATGCTCATAACTAGTGATACAATGTTTTGATCTTTGTGTTTTTAAGGGCAATGCGAATGTCTGGGTCATTTCTGTATTCTCCATAATGCCTACGGGGCATGGTAGGTGCTCAACAAAAGTTGAATAAAAAGGATAGGTACTCATTTATGGTGTGCTCTAGAAACCAAGCTGGGTCATTGTTTTGTTATGCTTTTGTTTTCAAATTGACTAAAGAATAAACTGAAAATTTTTTAAATTTTATATTTTATTGTTTATGCTATAAAATTGTCCCACTTCTTTCCCCTTCAGCCCCCTCCATAGAGCCTGCTCCTCACTTCCATAATCACTCCCCTCACCATTGTTCATGTCCATGAATCTTCATATATGTTCCATGACTAATCCCTTCACTTACTTTCAGTCAGTTCCCGCCACCCTCCTCCCCTCTTACAGCTGTAAGTCTGTTCCATGTTTCTATGCTTCTGGTTCTGTTTTGCTCGTTAGTTTATTTTGTTCATTAGATTCTTCTTATAAGTGAGATCATATGGTATTTGTCTTTTCACCGACTGGCTTTTGCTGTTGCAAAGGCAAGAATTCCTTCTTTTTGCTGTGTAGTAGTATTCCATTGAATAAGAGAACCACAGTTTTTTTACCCACTAATTGGCTGATGAGCACTTTAGTCCGCTTCCAAACTTGGCTATTATAAATTGCACTGCTATGAGCATGGGGAGTGCATAAATTCTTTTGAATTGGTCTTTCAGGATTCCTCAGGTGTATTCCCAGTAGAGGAACTGCTGGGTCCAAAGGCAGTTCAACTTTGAGTTTTTTGAGGAAATTCCATACTGTCTTCCACAATGGCTGCACCAGTCTGCATTCCCACCAGCAGTGCACTAAGGTTCCCTCTTCTCCACATCCTTGCCAGCACTTGTTTGTTGATTTGTTAACAATAGCTATTTTGGCAGTTGTAAGGTGATATCTCATTGTGATTTTAATTTGCATCTCTCTGATGGCTAATGATGCTGAGCATTCTTCCACATGTCTCTGAGCCCTCCGTATGTCTATTCAGATCCTTTGCCCATTTTTCATTGGATTATCTGGTGGTGAGTCATGGAAGTTCTTTAAATATTTTGGAGATTAAACTCTTGTCCTATGCATCATTGGCAAACATGTTCTCCCATACAGTTGGTTCCCTTTTCATTCTGATGATGTTTTCTTTAGCTGCACAGGAGCTTTTTATTTTGATGAAGTCTCATTTGTTTATTTTCCCTTTATTTCCGTTGCCCTAGGAGATATATTAGTGAAAATATTGCTGCATGAAATATCTGAAATTTTAATGCCTATGTTTTCCTCTAGGAGTTTTATGGTATCACGACTTATATTTAAGTCTTTTATCCTCTTCAAGTTTATTCTGGTGAATGGCGTAAGATGGTGGTCTATTTTCACTTTTTTGCATGTACCAGTCCAGTTCTCCCAACATCATTAATTGAAGAGACAGAGATAGATAGAAATTTACCTTGAGGTGTAGAAAGAGAAATTGCTTTCCACTAGAAAGCTGTTTGTTCTAAAATTAGCAAAGAATGAAACATTTTTCTTTAAAAATAAAACATCATTTATCAAAAATAAATTTACTAAATTACCCCTATAGGTTATGTTATACTACATAATTTCTGTTTTACAAGTAGCTCAACATTAACAGACATGAGGGAGCCCAGCTAAATCAAAAAAGGAATTAATATCAGAATTTCAAATGTTCAAATTGAAAAAAAAAGAAATTCTAGTTAAACATTATGAAAAATTACAAAATTACTAAGATGATCAACTTGGATCATCAACCCAGTACAACTTTAATTCACAGTTATTTTCACTTTTAAGATACAAAGAAAAATTTAAACATTTTAACTTAAATGTTTTTAATTTTTAAAAATAAATAGCATTTTAATAATACAAAATTAATTTTAATTAAAAATAGTTCTTAAGTCATTCATAACAATAATAGTCTAGCTGGATTCATAGCTCTTAGACCTTAAAATAATTTAATAAACCATTTCTTTGCATCAATAACATCAATGAACAAGTTGACATTGTTCTGAGCACTTTATATATGCTGCCTCATTTAGTCCTTATTCTAATTTACCCATTAGAAAAACAGGTGTAATGAAGTTAAATTGCATACCCAAAGTCACAGAGTTCATAAAATTGAAACTTGGACCTGACCAACTGTAGGTCTTTAAAACAAGTTCCCACTCTTCCCAAATACACATGTATTTCTCACAGTAGTGTTTCTTTATTTCAGTTTTCTACTAGAAGCCTGAATTGTTTTAATCATGTTTTAAAGTCCTCAAACACCTTTAGCATCCTAGAAAGAGATCATTTTATTTGATCTCATATATATTAGCATTCACAACTTACCCCAAGCTTGCTAAGTCATCTACATCCAGAAAGAAGAAAGGTGGTTGACAGATGAAGCCTGCTCTCAGTCATTTGTTGTTGCTGATACTGGTTTTTCTTTTTATTCCTCAAGCTTGACAGGGCATTTTCTTCAATTCTAACAAAAGTTCTTTTAATCAGTTTCAGTTATATAAATTTTGTTTTCTGTTGAGTAAACTTCTCCATGATCTTTCCCTTTTCAGTTTTCATCATTGCAGGTCATTGAGGCGAAAGCAGCTTATTGTGTCTTGTCAAAGGGATGCTTGATTTTGGGGCAGGCAGCCAAAGTTTCCCAAGGAGAAGCCAAGATGCTAAGAGGGGAAGCCTAGGTTGGG
Source organism: Pteronotus mesoamericanus (assembly GCF_021234165.1). Taxonomy (NCBI): domain Eukaryota; kingdom Metazoa; phylum Chordata; class Mammalia; order Chiroptera; family Mormoopidae; genus Pteronotus; species Pteronotus mesoamericanus. Next base: position 21,529,803 of record NW_026555245.1, on the reverse strand, counting down.
GAATTTTGATAGTCAGCAATATCCCCTAAAGTGCTGACCAAAAAGCTTCATCTCACTCTTATGCAAAAACTTCACATGCTAAACTCAGTTGTCAGACTAGATAAATATAAGCTGGGATCATTTTTGTAAGCTTTCCCAAGGTCCAAATGTTTATTTCATATCCATGGAAACATCTTTGATGTCTATGGCAACATAAACAGTGGGTTGACCCAGCAATTCCACTGCTGGGAGTATATCCTAAGAATCCTGAAACACCAATTCCAAAGAACCTATGCACCCCTATGTTTATAGCAGTGCTATTAACCACAGCCAAGTGCTGGAAACAGCCTAGGTGCTCATCAATAGATGAGCGGATCAAAAAGCTGTGGTACCTTTACACAATGGAATACCACACACCAGAAAGAAAAAAGGAACTTCTACCCTCTGTGACAGCATGGATGGAATGGGAGAATATTATGCTCAGTGAAATAAGCCAGTTGGTGAAAGACAAATACCATGTGGCCTCTCTTATAACTGAAATCTAATGAACAAAATAAATTAATGAGCAAAATAGAACTAGAGACATGGAAACATGGGACAGACTGACAGTAGCCAGAGGGGAGGGGAATAATGGTGGAAAGGAGGGGAAGGGATGAGGGGACTAGTCAAAGGACATGTATGAATGACCCATGGTTACAGACAATGGCACAGGGATTGGCTGTGGGAGCAGGGGGTGGGCTGGGGAGAGGAAGGCAAAGGGGAAAATTTGGGACAACTATAATAGAATAACAACAAAAAGAAGAAAGATATAATTCTGCTTGGTAAAAAAAAAAACCACCTGTGGGCCGATTTGGTTCATTTGTTCGTTTACAATAATATTATTTATATCATGTGGATCTAAACACATAGCTGCTTAATCAGAGGCCATAAATGACCTGATCACGCTTGCACATACTAGAGCTGTGTTGGGAGTGACACCAGTGGGAAAATTAAATGAAAAATTAATTTAAATCTGTTGGGTTCAAGCCCAGACTGAAATTCAGTGGTGGTTGAATTAAGTTGTTCAAACTTCCTCACCACTGATTTTGTACTGGCCTTATACACTGAGAGTTATCAATTCCTTCAAAGTATATAAACTACTTGCCCTGGAAGGCAAGTAATTGAACTCAGACTTTTAAAGACTATATTCATTTAGAATAGGTAATATATTCACATAATTCAAAAGCCAAGAGATTATACCAGTAAAATTCTCCTACTAGGAACTCAATATGCCACCAAAGGCAACCAGCTTTACCAGTTTCTTATGCATCCTGATACATGTGTCTTGCATATATGACAAATACACATCTACATTTTTCCCTTTCAAAAGTGCAAAATGTATATCTGGAAGCATACATAGTGTACCTAATACATTAAGTTACATAGTATACATACAAAGTACCTAGTATGCAAAGTGAGTATTCAGAGTGTACATGTTGTATGCATAGTATAGTGTACAATAGCATACTACATTCTGTTCTATAAATTCCTTTTTTAACAATAAATATATCTTGGAGATCTATTTCATATCAGTACAGGAAGAATTTCCTTATTTGTTCATGTGGCTATCCAAGATAGCATTCTACTGTTTTGATGTGCCACCACATTTAATCAGTTCCCTATTGATGGACATTTTGGTTGTTTCCAGTGTTTTGCTACTATAAATAAAGCGGTAATGAATATCCTTATACAGCAGTCATTTTGCACCTATGAGAATATAGCTGTAGGGTTAATTTCTGTAAGTGGAATTACTCTGTTATTTATAATTTTAATAGATATTGCTAAATTATCCTTTTCAGAGGTTGTACTCATTTATACTTCCACTAGAAATATAAGGGATCACAGATTTCCTTCAATCATTAAATTTATCTTTTATGAAAAGAAATAAAGCTGCTTTCTACACTGCTATGGTCTGAATGGTTTGGTCAACCCCTGCCCCTAAATTCACATGTTGAAATCCTAAACCCAAAGATGATGGTACTAGGACAATGGGGCGTTTGGGACGGGCTTAGGTCATGAGGGTGGAGTGCTCATGAATGGGATTATTGTTCTAATGAAAAAGGCCCTGCACAGAGATCCCTTACCCAGTCCCCCATGTGAGGACACATGAGCCAGGAAAAGGGTCCTGACCACACACGACCCTGCTGGTGCCTTGGTCTTGTATTTCCCAGACTCCAAAGAGGTGAGAAATAAAAACTTCTGCTGTTTACAAGCCACCTAGCCTGTGGTGTCTTGTTAAGGCAGCCTGAGCGGACCGGGACACACACCATCAGAGGCAGGCATCTTCTCTATTTTCCAGGGTCCAGGTAGAATCTGGCCTCCTGGCTGAAGGTTTCCTAGCACCTAGGGTTTCCTCCTTCCTCTATTTCACAGCATTTGCTGTCATCTCTTCAGTTTTGAGACATTTTCTTAAAGTTTCATATTTTCTAACACTTGAATGATTACTTAATTCTTCATGAATTTATGTGTTGTCTCATCAGCCTAAAGCTCCATGACTGGATGAGCCACATTTAATATTTCTTTATGTTTCCCACAGTGCTCTGTAAATGCCTGCCCTAGAGAAGATGCCCAGTGAGTCACTGTGACCCACTGAGCTGTCTATGGAGAAATGTGGGAAATGTGAATGGACTTTCAAGTATTAAAGTGGTACTTTCTATGTCTCAGCTTTGGCATGGGCTGGAGAGGGAAATTGACCCTCAGGCTACAAAGAGAGCTAAGGTAGAGGGACATCCACAGAGAAAGATCACATTCATGTTGAGATATATTGCAATCCTGCCACAAAGCCCTCTTCTGGTAAACCCATGTACTTCTTATCTTGAAAATTACCCACTCAAAATGGAGGCACTGGAACACTGTCTGAACTATTACTGAACCATGACTGTTGTCATCTCCTGGGATCTCAAAGCATTGAATGTGAGAATGTGGGATCCTTTGGCTGGTCCCCAGCATAGAGATAATGCAAGTTTAGAGACTGGCTGGGTCTTCACCTCCCTTCACCTTGCCTTCACCTAGGTTGCTGTTGCTGCTCATTTCCTCAGGTCTACCTTTGCAGTGTAGGCCTCCCTTAACATTTCTGATCTATCCCAAACCCCCAAATCATCCCCTGGTTTGTCATCTGGCCTGAGAGGCTCTGATGAGGGATTGAATCCCGGAGTTGTGCATGAGATTTCACTCCATAGTCCAGACAGCTGCCCATCTCCCTAGTGTGACTCCTCAGCAAGACAGGATTAGAGGCTCTCATTTTGTGCGAGAAGAGATGTCCTAAGAGGTCACACTGACTGGAAAGAGGAGGTCGGGAATCTGTGTTTACTGAAAATGTTTCCTTCCGTGGAAATGGATATTCTAGACTTTCTGTCCATCCAATTGCATTTTTCTACGATAGAATCTGCAATCAGATCATCAAATAGTGGATAAATGGAGCCAAAATATGATAGCTTCAACACAATTAAGAAACTAAGAAGTGTATATTTCAGCTAATGTTTGGCTGCTTACTGCCCATTCAAAATTAATGTCACAGTCTTATATGTAATTCTTTTAAATGGTCATTTTATATTTTTCCTGTTGAGGGAAAAGATGTAAGTAAATAATCAGCAAGAATTCAAATCAAAATTATTGTTTTAAAGCTTCCCCATAATATCACTGTAATTATGCAGTCTTATTTATTTTTGCCTACTTAATGCTCCAATTTTCCATAACTTTGCTGATTTGGCAGCCATCCAGGTAAATGTGGTTCCCTTGTTTGCTACACCTCATCACTGGTTCATGGCATTAAATGAGATACGGTATGTAAATCTTAGTGCCTGGCATAGAGTACATGCTCAATAAATGGTAATTATTGTGATTATTAATGGTAGATCCCATCCGTTAACAATTGCTTCAGTTTATCCAAACTTTACACTTTTAAAAATATAAATAATTCTGGAAATACTTAAACTATGATAGGGATATGTTGGTATACTATATTAATTTCTTCAAAACTTTAGAGTTCGGGGGTAGGAAAAAATTATTCAAACAGAATACATGTGTCTTCACAAATTTGGCCAGGGATATCAATGGTGCAAAAGTTAATTTCAAATTCTAAGTTTTAAAGTAGTAATAACCTATATCTTCTAAAATATTTAAACAAAAATATATTTAGCCCATTGTGGCAGATAGTCACATACTTGTAAAGGAACTGGAGTAAAAGTTTAACGAAAGCTGATAGTCCAATTTCAGAATACCTTTTCTAAAATACAGACCCCTCCAATGTCACAAAATTCCAGCCAGAACCATGACCGCCAAAGTCAGCCAGGAAGACTAGTCAGAAAGATTGTATAGCCTGATGCCCAGCACCTGGCATAAATATTATACCATCATAGTTTCTATGAAGATACTGATACTCTTGAAAAAAACATACAGAATTTGACATATATTCGTAGAAATTATCACCCTTTTGAGAGTGTATGATTCAGAGAAATGATCAAAAACCTATTTAAAGTGAACTTGATGACTGATTAAGGTAGATGATACATTAAAAGTTCTATACTTCCTTGAATGACAAGTGTTGTCATTTTGTTTTACAACTATAAGTCTTCCTATGAGGACCGTACTAGGCCTCAATCAACTTGGCTTCATTCTAGGTTTCTCACTTCCTTTTCAGAAACTGAAGACTGAAATACATCCAGCTTCATATGCGTTGTCTCACATATCCATGTTTACTGATCCGAGAAGAGTGCTCTCGTAAAGGAAAGCCCCTTTGTTTCCCTAGAGTTCTCTTGGCCACTCCTTCTCTTCCACCCTCCACCCCTGAGATCTTCAATTGGATGACATAATTTTGACTTTTTCTGTTTTCTTTTTTGGTTTTGTCCTAAAAGAAGCTATTGAGTGGGGAAGAATAAAAACGTTCAATATGTTCTTTTAAAAATAACTTTTTCCTATTTTTCATCATGCAGGATTCAAGGGTATGCTGTGTAAATGCAGAAGCTATGAAAAGAACTAGCAAAGTGGCTCTAGATCTTTCAAGTAACTGTTTACGCTGGCATGTTAAACTAGGAGTGGTTTTCTAAAGCATGTGGAAAATAAGAAAATGGTCATACTGGTACATTGGAAACAATAAATAGTATTTTATTAATTAATACAGGTGTATATGGTAAAAATTAAATGTAGAATTAGATATCATCTGTGTCTATGGCATTTACAGTGAAACACATGACAAAGGGATAAAGTGCTTTATGAATCCTACACCATGAAGTGGCATTAATACTTAGGAGTAGACTGAATAGGCTGTATGTCTTGCTCAGCCAGGATCCTAGCTTGTACCTCATATAAACAAGGGATATTGTACAAATAAACATGTGCAAAAAGATAACAGAAGACATTCTGTTGGAGATTCTGTTTCTTCAGTCAGTCTTCACATGTGAAAAAGCAAACAAGGTTTTCTTTGTCATCAATCCAGCAATTAAACCAACATGACACCAGCACGGAAATAATCAAGTAGATCAATGACATACAATGAGCATTCTAGAGACAAACGTATATATCTGTCTAATAACGTAATATATGATTAAGTTGATATTTCAAATCAACGGGTAAAAACGGCTTATTCAACAAATAAGGTGCATGGACCACAACTACCTAAAATAAAATAAATATAGACCCTGATTTCACACATTATACAAGAAATATTCAGGTGAGTTAAAAATCAATATGTAAAATCTAAGGAGTTTTAGGAGAAAATATAAACTAATATTTTTCTTACCCTGAAGTAAAATATTCAAACCCAGAAGCTATAAAGTAAAATATTGACTATATGACTATATTAAACATTTAAGACTGTATAGTAATATACATATAAAAAAGTTAAAGGACAAGTAATAGAATAGGAAAGTATTTGCCAGACATCTAAAAGAGGGTTAATGGTTTGTTTTGTTTTGTTTTTTAGGGAAAAAATTCTACAAACATTTAATCAAAAAGTGGATAAAAGAATACCAAAAGTCATTTAAAGCTTTTTAAAAATAATAGAAATAGGCAAGAAATATACAAAAACAGGTTTAGTTTCAACAAATAATAAAGGAACAATTAAAACAATACATCATTGTCACAATCAGATTAATATACGTTAAAAAATATTGGTAATATCAAGTATTAGCAACTGTGAAAGGAACTGGGTGTTCATAGACTCTTTTTCTTCATCTTAAAGCAATTCCTTTAGCATATTTTGCAGTGCTGGTTTGGTGGAGGTGTATTCTTTTAGCCGTTTTTTTGTCTGGGAAACTCCTTACTTCACCTTCCATTTTCATTGAGAGCCTTGCTGGGTAGAGCAGTCTTGGTTGCAGGCCTCTGCTTTTCATTACTTGGATTACTTCTTGCCACTCCCTTTTGGCTCGCAGTGTTTCTGTTGAGAAGTCAGCTGCTGGCCATACCAGGGCTCCCCTATATGTTACTACTTTCTCCCTTGCTGCCTTTAGAATTCTGTTTGCCTTTCATATTTGCCATTTTAATGATGATGTGTCTTGGAGTGGGCCTCCTTGGGCTTCTCTTGAATGAGACCCTCTGTGCTTCCTGGACTTGTGTGACTTTCTCTCCTTCAATTAGGGAAGTTTTCTATCGTTACTTTTTCAAACACGTTCTCTATGGCTTCCTCATCCTCTTCTCCTTCTGGTATCCCTATTATACAGATATTATTGTGTTTCAGGTTGTCCTGCATTTCCCTCTATGTCTCTTCATTCTTTCTGAGTCTTTTTTCATTTTCTTGCTCTTTCTGGGAGCTTTTGTCTACCTTGTCCTCCAACTCGCTGATTCGATCCTCTGCTTCACCTAGCCTCCTTGATTCCTTCTACTGTGCACTTCAAATCAGAAATTGTATTCTTCATTTCCTCTTGTCTCTTACTGATAGTTTCTATGTCCTTTTTCATGGTGATATAGTTTGCAGTAAGTTCCTCATAGTTTCCCCTCTAGTTTTTGGTAATTCTCTCTGAGCTCACTGAGCTCATTGAGCTTCCTTAAAACCATCATTTGGAACTCGGTATCTAATAGTTGACTTGCCTCTATTTCATTTAGTTCTCTGTGGGGATTCCTCCTTTCCCTTTGAATGGGGGGTATTTCTTTGTCTTCCCATTATTTGTGAGACTCTTCTTCTTTGCTTCTGCTTCGTAAGTTGATGTGTCTTGATTTTCTGACCTTCTGGTGTGAACTTCTATGGTAGGAGACTGCTGTTTTTTCTTTCTGGATCTGCCTCTGATGATGTCAGATTTTGTTCCTGTGTGACCTTAGGCAGGCTGTTTGAGACTTCCAGGAATCAACTGTCTGTGGCTGTCTCCTTCAGCTGTTAATCTAGTCACTCTCTGATAATACATTTTCTTATCAACCTCCCCATTGTGCTAGGAGATCCTTTAGGGAAGGTACTTTATCTTGCTCACATCTGTAGGCTCACTGTCTGGCACAGTGATGGACACCCAATGCCATTTCTTAAATGTTTGTTGAATGAATAAATTTCTTCTTCTTTTTTTAAAAATGAATTTCTTAAAGTAAAACACTGTTGTAGGTTGTATTCTAAAAGGACAGTAGTAACAGTCCTAGAAATCTGAGGTTTGCCATTTATCATTCCTGCAACTCTGAAATGGATAAAAATCAAGTTTTCCACAACACATTTGTTATAGGGATTAAATAAAATTATGTATGTAGGATACCACATAGTTGTAAAGCTGATATTTAAATGCAACAGATACTATGGTAATGTATATTACCTTGAGGTCTGAGAGTAAGATTATTGAAACATTTGTGGTCTCAGGATAAGATTATTCAAGTCATCCAAAGTAGCAATGAGTTAAATAGGGTAATATCCTATACAAACCAATGTTTTGTTTTATGTACTTCTTATGTATCAATAGTTACAGAGGATACAAAGGACCTTACAAATAGTATACATTTTACTGGACACATGAAAACATTGAGTATAATTTGGTGACACAATTTTAACTTACACTACAAAATATCTTCAAAAGAAATTATGCATAACCAACTCACATGACAAGACCCCAAAGACTCACAATAAATAGAAATAACTCATACTTAAATTCTGTTGCAACACTGGGACTATTAATCATACAGGAGATAATGCAAGGTATGGGGTGAAGGCAAAGGGCACTTCTGCAGGAACTGACCATTAAATCAGGGAATCTCAACCTGCTTTCCTAGGATGAGCAATGGACAATTTGCATGGAGGCTTGTCATTCAGAAGCATCCTTTCTCCCTTTCATAGGCACAGATGAGTCTCCCAGTCATTGAGGTATCGAGGTTTCCTTCCAGGCTATACTTTCTAACTCCACCATTCTTTTAAGTCCTGCATTGCCTGCAGCCTGCCAGCCCATTGTCACCACATGCTCGGCCCTGATGAACCCAAACCACAGGCCGAGAATCCCTGCTTTAAGATCAGAAGTTTCAATGCTGGATTACGTCTCCTCGAACTGTGTATCTGGAGAGTAATAAGGAGAAACATTTTACATTTGCTAGATGTATAATACATTTGCAAGAAGATAAAGAAGACTATTTTATTTTTGCCCAAATACCTATACTTGACAAAGGGTGATTGATCATCCCAGTTTGCCCAGGACTGTCCTGATTTTAAAACTGAGAGTCCCATGTCCTGAGAAAACACTCAGTCCCGGGCAAATTGGGGCGGCTGACGATCCTAGGATGACTCAAACAGCATACACCAATTAGCTTAACAGCACAGAGCAGGGCTATGAAACCACATGATGAACACTTCCTGAGCTTGTCCAAGCTAATCAGACTACTTTAAACTTGGGCTTCTTGTGAAGTTTAGTTTCTAACCCCATTAAAAAGAATTGAAAACCTTAATATAAATTTCTTCTTTGTTCAACCAGCTGGGTGAGGTCCTTCTGGCCTTTTATACGTTCAGACATTTGTAGCAAAATGGAATTAAGCAGATAGGTTAAGACTAAGGTTCTACAGTCAAGATAGTGGGCCTCAAAGCCTGATTTTTTCACTTACCAGCTGTGTGTTTTGGGGCAATTTACATTATCTTCTTGGCCCTGTATTCTCTACTATAAAATGGGGGATAATCCTAGCATTTATCTCCATGATTTGAGGGGTGGGAGGGAATTAAATGAGGTACTTTACATGAAGCAATTAACACAGTTTCTGACATACAACTTCTATTGACCTATTTCCCATCTACATAAGTCAACTTTGTCCCCAGTTGCAGAGAAGAGTTAGGATGAAAAGCAATAGAAACAGAGCAGAGAGAAACCGTCTCCTCTCCAGCTCAAGCCTCCCGGAGCCCCTTCCCCAGCCCCGCCCCACCCCAACACACACGCAAAGTTGCTCATCATTCTTTACTCAGCAGGCCACCCCTAAATTTTCTCAGACTGTGGGGAAAGGAGTTCTCATATTAGAGCCGTGAGGCAAAAAGAAGCTTGCAGTTCCAACACTAGCATTCTTTAAAAAGAAGAGGGATTATGGCTGATAGATTTCTCCTTGTTATTGCTTTAGGCTTTTGTTTCCTTGTCCATCAACTTCTCAATCCCTGCTAATATTCTTACCATTTTGTGTCTTTGAGTTCATGCCTCCAGGGCAACAATTTTCCACATCCATCATTCTCACTTGAAAAAAAAAAATCATTTTCATTTCCACAAAACACAACTCCACATCCTTCCTACACAGTGACTCAAGTTTAAATTCCAGGTTCCTAGGAAACATTTTTAATCCCTTGGGAAATCTAGTAGACTTCCTTATTTCACAGGTCTCAGCCCCTGAGGTTAATTCAACAGTTCAGGGCATATCCTTTTGCTTCTAGATTTTCTTTAGGAGTATATACTTTTATTTTCCATCCTTCCCTCAGAGATGTACCATATACTGAGGTGCTTTGTTACGCATTGGTTTTCTAGCCATTTCTAATGTCAACTCATTACTTTCTACAGGAAAATATTCAAAATACAAGTTGGTAACAGTCACTTCCTTGGACAAATCAACTCCAGCTCAGGATCTTGCTATCATTAAAACATGATCCTTATATTTTGACTGTTTCTGTTCTGTTAACTGTTTACTTAGTCTTTACAATCAGCAACCTTCACTCCCTCAATTACACTACTTCCCCAGATCCACCCACCTTCCTAAGGGGTTGTGGGGAATTTCTCAATAACTAATGGAATCCCCTTTCATTTTCTACTTCCCTATATGACATCAGATAACTTTATGCAAACTGTCATTGGATCCTTTGCTATACTTTTAAAGTACTGGAGAAATGTTTTCTCTGAGTCATCTTAAAATGCGAAGAAATGATGTGAATAGACTCATTTTCCTGCATTTTAATTGTTGCCAAAGGTAAAAAGAGAAACATGTGCAAATTATTTTGAAAATGACATAATGCCCTGTAAAATACTCTATGGTAAAAGTATCACAGCTCTACAGAAGGAAGTTTTTTTTTTAACTTAGGGTGCCCAGAATCCAGCTAAATATAAAAATGCAACTAATACAAGATGCAAATTCAACCAAATCAACAGGTATTTTTGCTTTTTCTCTCCTCTAAGTCTGTGGTTACTTGTATAACAGAAACGAACTATATGACACTGGTCTTCTTCAATCTCTTATACTCTCCTCCCACTTCTCACTCCTGTACACTTGGGTCCTGTACACAAGGACCCAGCAATCCTGCTCAGCTTCACTGTAACTGCTGTTCAACAGTGGAGTGTTTTTATGCCACCTTGCAGAGGCAAGTCAGGTTCCTCTGCAGTCATGATCCAACTATCACTCCCTCAAAAATGCTACTACAGCACAGCGTTCACTGCTGCCCTCCAGCGCAGGGAATGCTGCTGAGCAGTGAAATGAGCAGGACTGGAGGAGAGATGATGCACAGGTTCACATGGTGGCATGGCTAAAATCTACCTTGCATCATTGAAAACTGGCTCTGAAAAAAAAAAGGCCAGTAAGAAGGCAACATTGTGTAAATCAGTGTTTCCTGGTGGGAGCACCATTAGAATTTTGGGTAGGACTGTTCCCTGCTATGTGGGACTGCCCTGCACATTACAGAAGATTGAGCATCCTTGGCTCTGCCTAATAGTACCATTGTGATAACAATAGCACTCCCATGCAATTCCCCACATCCTCAGTAAAGACCCGTGTGATAAAAGAAATACCATCTCTTCGTAGACAGAAGATGAGTTCCAGGGCTGTAAGTGTCACCAGGAGAGCTCCTAGAATTGCCAAGTGAGTCCTCCCTGGATCTCTTAATGGTTCTGAAAAACAACACAAAACAGAAAGAAATTAAAAATAAAATTTTGATATAAAGGGAAGGGTCAAGAGAATAATTATCCTTGAAATTAACTGAGGTTAGCTTTAGGTTAATTTTTTTTTTTAATTTTTAAAATTTATTTTAGAGAGGGAGAGAGAAAGAGAGAGAGAGAGGTATCGGTTTGTTGTTCCATTTATTCCTGTAGTCATTGGTCGATTCTTGTATGTGCCCTGACTGGGGATTGAACCTGCGACCTTGGTGTATTGGAACAACACTCTAACCAATTGAGCTATCCAGCCAGGGCCTACGTTAATTTTCCTAAATAGCAAAAGTTCCTGGCCAGTGAGTGGCTGGAATGGTGAGATACCTCCTATATGAAAATGAGAGCAGCATGGAAAAGTAGAGGAAGCCCAGGCTTTGGACAGGTGGACCTGGGGTTAAATTCTGCTGCCACTCACTAGCATTGACATCTCTGACAAGTTCTTTAACCAGTCTGCAGAATGGAAAACAATAATACTTTTCTGAGGCTTATGTTTGTAGAGTGCTTAGCACTGTACCACAGGGAAATAATCAAGCGGCAGCCTTGATTATTTCACTTTCTCTTCACTTTTTTAATACAGAAGTTAATAGCCTAAAGTACATGGCAGAGATGAAACATGAAGGCCAACTAGAACTGCCAAAGGATTACCTCTTTGTCCGTGGTGATGATCAGGGATCAATACTTATCTTTCCTTTTTCCACAGTCTGAATCTCAGGACTTCTAATCACTAGTACCTCTCACCAATCTCCTCATCTGTCTGTGGTCCCATGGCACACGATGCTCAGAGACTGCTAACCTCCCCCGCATTAGTCAATGATCCCTGACTACCTAGTTCATGTTTTAAAGCAACAACAGCAATGAGCCTTTGTCTAATAGCTTAGGGTCCATAAAACCAGTTCCTATCTATTTTGAGCCTCAAAATAAGTTTGAGTTAGGTGTGCCAGGGATTTTTTTTAATCCTCAGGTTATGAGGAAATAGACTCATAGCAATTAGGTGAGTTATCCTACATCATCCCAAAAAACGTTGTCATAAAACATCTGTTAAATGGCAGGAACCCACTAATGCAGCTCCTACCAAACTGACTCATACCCCAGTAAGAGCGTCTCTTATTATCTAAAAAAGCTTTTCTGTTCCTTTTATTCATATGACCATCCTGGACTGTATTTCACTATTGCTTGACTTTTCTACCCAGTTTTTGGTTGTTTTCTCTGTAGTACCTGAAGCTTTACTGTCAACATCTAGTTGGGGAAAGGATGGTGAGAAGCACTTCTCAGAATACCTCTGGTTTTATGTTAATATCATGCTTATCCACCTCACTTTTTCTAAAGGTCTGAGCCTTTCACCAGGCTGTATCCTACCTTACTCACTTTATCCACTTCTGTAGGGTAGGGAGGAAAAAAAAAAAAAAGCCAAATTTGTTTAGGCAAGAGTCTCAAATCATTGTCATACACTGTAGTTCATTTATTCCTATGATAATTTTGCCCAACAGGTTATAACCATATAGGGAAATTGAAGCATATAGAAGTTGAGTAACTTGCCCAGGGACACACAGCCTTATGTCCTATGCACTAAGCACATCACCTTGAGTTGGAATGTCATAGGCTACCTTGGGGAAGGCAGATGGGGAGGAAGGACCTTTCCCATGTGGAATAAAATAGGAAAGTACATTCCATTTGCTTCTTGCCATAGGAATCCTGGAAAGAAAAGAGTTGCTCTATATGCTCAGGTTTGAATTCCTGAAACACGGCCTGAGTTGAGTATCCCTCTCAGGTGCTTCCCCAGATCCCCCAGCCACAAGAGCATTTCTTGCATGGGTGAAACTGAGATCACCTGTTTTCTTATCTGTTCCCTGAAGAATGTAAATTTATTCTTCTATGAGCCCTCAATACCTGGCATGTAGGCCATAGTCTATAACTATATACTGAATGTTTATTAAATAGCAATATGTCTTAGATGAATGGAGGTGAGGAAGCAGGATGCATTTTGTAAATATAGTACTATTTATTCAACAAACAATTGAATGCCTACAATGAGCAGGCATCATGCTTGGTGCCACCGGGATAGCACCAGGCACATTTTTCATTGAGACATTCAGAATATTACCTGGGATGACCAACTCAGCAGTAGCGTTATCTTCAAGACCTGATCTCCGAAAAGTGCAGTAGAAAATCTCATTAGCTGTCGTGTTGATTTTAAGCGTGCTGGTCACATTGAAAAGTTTCTCCTCTTTGTTGGAATTGGTGATAGTGGTTTTGCCATGCAGGACTTGATGGTCACTGCTTGTCCAGATGACTTCAGCCTTGGGGTAACCCTCAGCCTGACATGTTAGTTCATATTCAGAGGTGGCTGCATCCATAGAAATTCTTTGGTTGATTTTGCGGTATGGGGCTACGTCATGAGCAAAAGAAGAAAAGTCAGGGCTTCACTCAGCACAGAACTAGATGTGTGGCTTGGTGTTGTCCACATTAGAAAGGCTAGAGATCCAGGCCGGTTCTCATAGAAATAAGCTTAATGTTCAGATGTTTCAGCAGTGGGGGACCCCTGCTAGTTCTGCTTCACCTCTTCTATTCATACTTGGGCCAAATTTGGGCTTAAAAATAACTAGCTTGCTATAAATATATTGCTATTTTTATTGGGCTCAGAGTAAATATGTAGATTGATTTTAAAAGTACTGTCATCTTTAAACCAGTAGTCTTTTTATCCAAATATAAAATATGTCTGTCTACTTACTCAAGTCTTAGTATGTTTCTCAGTAAAGTTTCATAGTTTTTAAATACATGGGGCACATTCTTCTTAAATTTATTCCTGGATATTTTGTTTTTGTTATTATAATGCCATCTTCATAAACATGACTCTCCAGCTGGCCAGTATTAGTTTCTTAGACTAATTAATAAACAAAAAACCTGATTCTGAAGGCCATTCACTTTTTCAGCTTTAGGTCAATGATCAGAAATTAGGTATGAAAACAGTATGATGTCATTGTAAAAACTGACACACGTTCTTGGATAAAACTTTTTAAGGTCTAAATATATTGTTATTAAAATAGTTTTAAATTTACCAAAACGTTTCAAAGATAGTACAGAGTTTATGTATACTTTTCACCCACTTTCCCCCATTGTTTACATCTTACTTCACCATGGTACATTTCTTACAGTGAAGGAACCAGCATTAGTATGTTGCTATTAACTAAACTTCACACTTTGTTTCATTTCACTAGTTTTTCCCTAATGTCTTTTTCTGTTCTAGGATCTCATCTAGAATACCACATTATAATACTTGCTTTTTAATTTTTTTATGCTGGCTATTTTAATACATCATTTAAATAACTGTTCTCAAGGAAGATAGTTTGATTAAATTTTAGATCATTGGTTTGTGACCATTTTATTATTAAGATACCCAGTGTACTGACTACTATTTATATTACCTAAGATCTTTACTTATGTTTATCCATTACAAGCATGTTATCATGTTATTATTCTGTTCGTATAATCTTTATTTTACTTCGAATACTTCTGTGTTAACTACCACTGGTCCACCTGGAGCCTTAACTTTGTATTCCTTTAACATGGTTATAACAGTGGTTTTGTGATATTCACAGAGATTTAATACAGCCAGGAGCAAGCAAAACTGAAATAATGATGTGATATTTCTGTGCTCTTAAATCAATAAAACCACAAATGAAAACACTGAAAATCAACATAATCTCAATTTGAAAGCACTTAGTGGTTCCTATGAATACTCATGTCCTCAACCTTGTATCTGTTATGTGTAAGAATCATAAAAAAACAAATCCACTTACTACACTTTATGAAATAACATTATCATAACAGAATCTAGCTCATATAGCACATAGCTTGATTTCTGGACAATTAAAATCTCAAGCCTAAAATCACAGTTAATGATAAAGTGTTAAAGGTAAAACATTTGCTTTTTTACTTTTCCATTTTTAATGGTATAAGGATAAAGGAGAATGTCATTTCATGACTAGGTATATATATAAATGGGGTACACATAGAAGGACCCAATAAATGAATGAATCCATTCTAGTCATTTGATTAAATGTCCACTATATTAGTCTCTAAAGTGGGGCACATGTATTGGGGTACAGAAAGAAAATTTTAGAACTTCCATTTATATGTATTTTTATCATAACAATTAAGAAATAATCTAAGCTTAACTGATTGACACCGGCCCTCATTTTGTGTGCCACATGAGTCTTTGTGGGTCTTGTGGGGAGAGAGGAGTTTTCTAATACTAAAGGGAGAAGAGTAACTTATTTGAGCTTAGTATAGCTTTTCAGATTCTCTTGACTAATTTTAACTAAACTAATCTGCTTACAAAATAAAAAAACTAAATACAAATTTTCCCTAAAGAAAGTGAGGATTAAAGATAATACTAATAATTCAAGCATAAACCAAAAGGAAATGTCAGAGTGACACTTTCTACTATCACTTCATGAGTTAAAAGAATAAGTACCTAATTGAACCTGGTAAGTTATTGGTTAAAATAAAACCTCAAGGTTATTAAGACCTTTATAAATGATGAATTTCATCTAAGATATATTATGCCTTAAAATATTAGCTAATGATAGTCAAACATCATAATTAGCAAGAAATTGAAAATATTAAATTTTTTCACCCTTTTCGATTTCTATTTTTATACATTGTAGAATGTATAAAGTACTAATTTGAACCACATGAAATTGGTAATGTTCAATTTCTTCTGCCATTTAAAAATGTCCATTTCTTATAATATAACCTACATATTAGCATAATATATTCCCTATCACTACACATACATGCATACACGCATGCATGCGCTAGTTTAACATGCTTTACTGATGGGGTAGGTAACAAAAACATATGCAGACTCCTGGTTTACTAGATCTAGAACACTAGATCCAATGCAACCCTCACATCAAGACCAAGAAAAGTTTATGGTAGTTTTGAAGTCAATCTGCAACTCTATACACACTCCAGAAGTATAAACACAGGCAGTAAAATTTGGTTGTTAAGGGTGCAGATGTTAGAGCCAAGTTGCTTGAGGTTAGAACCTGGCTTCACCACTTCATAGCTGTGTAAACGTGGGCAAATTATCTCATTTCTTTGAACCTCAGTTTTCTCATCCATAAAACAAGAATAACACCACATATCCTTGAATCTAAGATGACAGTATAGACGGACAGTCTCAGATTTCACAGATATAAAATGTAAAAAACCATGCATCTCAGACATGATGAAGCCCCTACTCCATAAAGTCATTTGAGGATTAACAGTTAGTATAGGCAACGTGCTTAGGATAGGGTACAGCGCATAGAAAGTACTCATAGGTGTTAACAACTGCTACTATTACCACCAGAGCGCCTCCTCCTCTTAGTACTACCACTGAAGTACACTCATGAGAGAGCACTGACAGTTCCTGATGAACAGCCTTGGAAATAAATTTTCAAATATCCAAACCTGTTCATGTTTCAAAGTGTTTAGGTTTATCCTATTTGAGAAAATATTTCATTCATTCCTTCAACAAATTTTTTGTGTGCTCTTTTCATGCTACTACCCTTATATGCCAAGTTCTAGGGATATAGCAATGAATAAAACAGACTAAAATCTCTGTCTTTGTGGAGTATATGCTCTAGGAGGAGGAGAAAGACAATATACAGAATAGATTCACTTACATGATACGTTGTATGATACATTAGATGGAGAATAAATACTATACAGAAAACTTTCAAAGGTCTGGTCACTAAATTTGGAGGAGAGATGGGGTTGATGAGGAATGATAGCAGTTAACCCTTGGTCCACAGGAACAAATTAGCTTTATCAAATTATCTATGCAATATTTGTTCTTTTAGATGCCCAATCCCAGTTAAGGTCTTGAAAGTATAAAAGGGCCTTCATTTTCTCTGCCATTAGGTTCAATGTTTAAGGGAAAACAACATTTTCAATTGAAAGTCAGATGCCTGAAAGTCTGGTATTTAAACTAAAGAACATGAAAAGTACAATAATACCCACGCCCAAAGTGACAATAATTGAGTTCATCCAAAATGAAACTCCCAAATTTCAGTTTTGAAATGTCTCACTGTTAAAATGCTGTAAACTCCCTGCGGGGAAGCTGTGTTACCACATGTTCCTAGTGATGGGAAGAGAAGCCCTGTTAGGGTTACTCTGAAATCATTTGCATTGGAGGTGACTCAGAACTTCCTTGAATTGCCAGCCTCATGGCCTAAAGACCAAACTTCTAATGCTGACACCACCTCAATTGAAAGTTGGAGGCTGGCTTGCTCTCAGTGAAGCTCAATTCATTCTGAAGACCACTGTTTGACAACATGATGGATGGGGAGTAGGAAGTCCATTTAGTAATTTGCAATACAAAATCGAATAGTCAAATGAATCAGATGTTGGTAATCTGCCTTACTCCACCAGAGATCCCTCCTTGGAAAAACCATCAGAGTGAGAGATTTCCTATTGTGTCAAACCACAGGAGAAGAAATTGCAGATCCAAGAAGGGCAGCACAGAACCCAGATGACCCGGAGAAACATCTTCCTCACTATAGGGACAGCTGTCCCACTCTCTGCATACTCCCTACAGTTTAATGTGAGACCTTTTCTGGAAGCAGAAACTTGTACTCTATACTTCCCTTTGCCTGACTGCCAGGCTTCTGCTCTCTGCCCACCCCCCCGGCCCCGCCCCCCAGACCTAGCACTGCTGGCTGTTTATAGGATTAAGTTTTAGTAATTTCTTTTATACATTGAAACACAGTAAGTGCCTGATATTTGCTGATAGACTGAAGAAAAGTTGAAAATCCCAAGTTGGAATCCCATTTTCTTTTCATGAATGTCATTGTTCTGGAGAAGCATATGGTAAAATATAATTAAAATTAAATCTACTTCAGAACACAAGTGACATTTTCTTGACAACAGTAGCACTAACTGAACCAGAATCAGAGATCCAGTAATGTACCATAAAATAGATGCATTTCTCCTAATTCTTATATAATTTTGACTTTGGGTTTATAATTATCAGTTATCCCTTTATGATAAATTCAGATATTTTTTTACTTATTGGCCTTCAGAATGATGGTAGTTATCCCAGGAATGGAAAGACCAAGGGATGATGATTAAATTCTAGTCATGTAGTAAAAAGTTAAAAAAAAAAAAAGTAACAGGCAGGTAAGTTCAAAACTGTAAGAGGGCAGGTTTCAGTTCAATATCAGAAAGTAATTTCAATAGGCTATGGAAGGGAGATCCAGATGACATGAGTGTCATTGTGGGAAGTATGTGAGCAGAATACCCTTTGGGGAGTTTCTGTTCTGTTCCTTGGATAAGCGGCTCTTGCCTGGGATCCCTTCAGCTCAATTCTAGGAATCTTAACAGTGAAAGCAGAGGTAGTCATTCAGCTAAGGTGTTTTCCTTTACTTAGATAGCAGCCACCCAAACTTGGAACCCATGGGTTCTGGTGACATATTTGTGGGTCAGTACCCAGGAATTTGTCACTCACAGTTCCTTTTTAACACTCCGAGATTTTCAAGACGAATGCCTAGTGAGCACAGTTTATACCGTCTCTAAGGAAGAATAGTTTCTTCTATACTTATTTTTTACCTTCATAAATTGACTTCAAGACTTTTTAAATGTGAACTTTATAGTGAGGTTTGTTTTTAACACATTTATTTCGGTTTGACATAGGTTCGAAGGAAGGAAAATGCTGGCAGACCTAATAAAATAAAAATAGTAGCTGAATTAAAAAAAAAACAAACCAACCCTGGAGGGAACACACAGATAGTGATCACCTAGTTATGTCCGCATGCCATGGGAGGCAGTGGCGAAGGGGGGAGGGGCACTTTTGTAATTCATTTTATTCTCTTTCATAGTATTTGAGTTATTTGCAAGCACATGTATACTTTTATAATAACAAAATAAAGAATCTATTTTTAGGAAAACTGAACATACTGTGGAACATGGCTCTGTCATGTTTGGCTCCAGCTCTCTGGGGACTCTCAGATAGGAGGTGCTCAAGGAATGCTCATTGGATGAGAGTGTGAATAAATGAATGAACAGAATGCTGCTGTGGACAGTAAGAACGAACTTAAAAGAATGAAAAGTTATCAGCACTGGAATATGATTTTAATAAAGGTTGGGCCTCTTTATCTATAATAATTCTTACCATCGACTTTCAAAGTAATCCGCTTGTAGTCGACGCCTCCATAGCTCATCAAGCAGCAGTATACACCTGCATCCTGCAGTTTCACATCTGTGATCTGAAGTGCAGCCTTTCCCGAAAAGAGCTGGTCTTTCAACAGATGGGCCCTCTCGCTGTAGCTACTGTGTTGAACCTTCAGGTCTTCCGTCCCATTTATAAATTGAATAACTGTCTTATCCTCCATTTCCCAGTAGACAACTAATGCAGACAGGTTTAACTCTTTTGCTACTGGGAATTTGCATTCCATTGTCACATTGCTGCCATACTCTACCACATACACGTCCTGGGTCACTGAGATAGTGAATGCTGAAAAGAAAGATGACCAATCCTCAGAATGTGGAAAATCCCTCAAAAAATTTACAGAATAAGTACATGGTTTACAAATAGTTTACCCGGTCACTTATGTGATAATTATGTTTAAGGACTTACTTCCTTAAAATACATATTTTATCCAGTGGGTTTGAGACATATTTTGGGATGCTATATCTCATCCCTGAGTTAAAATAATAAAATTGGCTAACAAATTGTTGTCCCTAAATTCATAAATATACATTATAAAAATATATGGTGATGAAGTACTTAAAACCTGATGACTTTGTTTCATGTGGACATGCCCAGAGTGTCCTTTGACTGGACACCGATTTGCCTTCTGTATCATCTGAATAACAGATACCAATGCAGTCATGTGCTGCTCAACAATGATATATTTTGAGAAATGAACCATTAGGTGATTCTGTTGTTGTGTGTACATCACAGAGTACACTTATACATATCTAGATGGTATGGCCTACTACATATCTAGGCTACGTGATATAGCCTATTGCTCCTATGCTACAACCCTGTACAACATGTTACTACTGTATAAAACAAGCACAACAGAAAATGATGTACTCAAGAGACATGGTAGACACAAGACGTATGAGGCTGCTGTTGGCCCAGCATGACATAATGTTTAGATACTTTTCTAAGTAGAAAGAGTACACTCTAAAATAACAATAAAGAGTATAACATGGTAAATAAACGAGTAACAGTGATTTATTATCAGTATCAAGTATAATGTACTCTACGTAATTGTATGTGCTATATACTTTTATACGACTGTCAGTGCAGTAGGTTTATACCAAACTCACCACAAGCATGTGAGTAATGTGTTGCATTGAGACATCATGATGGCTATGACATCACTAGGTGATAGGAATTTTTCAGTGTCATTATAATCTTAAGGGACCACTGTGGTTTATACAGTCCATCATTGACCGAATAAAATGTCTTTTTGCAGCAAATGATTGTAGTCCTTTCTACTTAACTGCCCCAAACTCTTAATCGGTTGTCTGGCCAGAGGTATGTGGGTGTGGAGATTTAGGGAGGGCCTTAGGATGAGACTAGTACTATTGTTACCATGACACTTTCCATAATTCTTCCTTAGAATATACTCTTCAGGGAAAAGCAGGTCACAGAGCAAGGTGGATAAAAATGATCCTTCCTTTGTTTAAAACAAACAACATCATAGGCTATTTCCCCAGATGTTTTCAGTGATTATACGTGAGAAATGGATAATGGATAATGAGTTAATTTTGTTTCTTTCAGTTTGTCCATATTGTCTAAATCTTTGTCCAATGATATGACTTTGTGAAATAAAGAAGAAAAAACAGAATGTACTATTAAAAGTTATATCCATTTTAAAGTATTTTTTATTGTTTATGTAATTACAGTTGTCCCAGTTTGTCTCCCTTCATCCCCTCCTCCCAGCCCACCTCCCACTTCTAGTCAGTCCCCACACCATTTTCCATGTCCATGGGTCCTTCATACATGTTCTTTGACTAATCCCTTCACCCTCTTTTGAACAGTCCCCACTTCCCCCCTCCCCTCTTACCGCTGTCAGTCTATTCCATGATTCTATACCTCTGGTTCTATTTTGGCCATTAGTTTACTTTGAGAAATGCATCATTAGGTGATTCATTTAATTCCTCTTATAAATGAGATCATATGGTATTTGTCTTTCACCAATTTTTAACTTATGGTTAAAATATTTAAAATATGAAATATAATGAAAGATCTGGTGTCTTACCTTTCAACAAATGACAGTAGGTCATGAGTATAACACTACTAAGTAGCCTCATTTTTCTGAAATCACCTAATTATAGAAAATACAAAAAGAAAACTGCTTTACTCAATAATTAAATACCCAGACTGTATGGAACGTGGATGTTCTAATTGAAATAGTCTTGTGATAACTATACAATGACTCACTTGTAAGTGTAGAAATGCAGCAGACAATTTAGAAATTCAATAGTCACTTAATATCCCAGAACCATTTAAAGCCAAATTTTTAAAAAGTTGCTACAACAGTGCGGTGACAGCCAAGAGAAGGGGGAAAGGGCTGGGTGGAGGTGGGCAATGGGAGAGCTAATGGGGACATCTGTAACAGTGTCAACAATAAAAATAAAATTTTTAAAAAGCTACTATGATGAGAATTTTAAAATTTAATTACAGGCCTTGCAGAGAACGTTCACTGTACACTCAAAAGAAGCCAAGAAGAAAATACTTCACCAAAATACTCAGTTCCTGTTTTTTTCCTGCACTAGAACATATCTGGAAATACAAACTTGCCCTATGCAAAATTTCAAAGCCAGGAGAGTCTGTCTTCCACATCATCCTACCTTTTAATGCTTCCCATCCCTGGCCCACACCCAGCAGCCGAAGACTTTCATCATATTAACTATCAATTAACCTTTAATTAACTATCCAAGCCTTCCACATCACTACTCCAATGATGCCGGCTCTCTCCCAGCTGCCATCCTTTAAAAATCTCCTCTTCTGCCCTTCACTTATGCCATGTAATAAATCCTATCACTGCAATAAACTTATTCCACTAGAAGCAGGGGCAATGAGGAGGAGAAACAGTTAACTAATTGATATGAACATGTGAATGACACACAGCCACTCTTTCAGGGGTATTTGCCTAGAGCCTTTTCTTCATTCTGTTACTCTGCTTGAAACTCTCCCAATTCTTTCTCAGCAAACATTGATTGAGCACCTCCTCTGAGCCAGGCCCTATTTTAGGGACTGGGGATGCAGTAGTGGACAGGACAGAAAACTTATTCTCCTCCTGGAGCTTATATTCAAGTAGGGAATAAATAAAGAAGATCTGTATTGCATTTCAGCCAACCTGTTTGTTTAATAAAATAGTTTCTCTCTGGTGTTATACATACATTGATAAACTTTGAGAAGGAAGTCAGTTCTCCCTCTTAGGGTCTCTCTGACTTCTGCATATATACAAAAACTCACAAATGATCCACTAACCAATGCTACACACATATAAGGCAGAAGGTTAATGCTCCTAATATATATAGCTCCTAAAAATTAATTAAGAAAACTACGCACAACCCAACAGGATAATGAATAAAAGGTTCTAACATACAGTTCAGGGAATAAGAAATGCAAATGACATTTAAACAAGGGAAAGAATGCTCAATCTCACCAATTTAGAAAAAGTAGAAAAGACATGAGATCATGAGATACCACTTTTCATTTATTAGATTGACTTAAATTACAAAGATATCTAACGCTTAGTGTTTTTGAGGATATGAACCTCTTACCATGTAATAGTATGAAGAAATATGAAGTTGTGTAAACTTTTTTGGAGACCAATTTGGTAGTCTCCATTAAAAATTTAAATGTATATGTCATATAAGTTTTCACTTTCTTTTCTAGAAATACATCCTACAAAAACAAAAACACATGCATATAACAATACATGTAAAGCGATGGCATTGCTAATATTAGCCCCAAACCGGGAATCCCCTAGACAACCCAAGTGGTCAAATAAATTTTGGTATAGTCATACAATGTAATACAACTAAAGACATAATTAAGTACATGTAAAGGTAGAGATTGTGCAGAGATGAAGAAAGTTGCAGAACAGTGTATGTAGCAGAAATCCACCTAAAAAAAAAAGAAAAAAAAAATCTGTGTGTGTTTTTGTTTAAACATAGCCCAGAAAAGGCCATATCAAGATATTGCCAGCGATTAACTCTCGGAGTAAAATTAGAGGGAAGATAGGTAGGTTTTTCACCTTTCCATACTTTATTTTTTATTTTATTTTTTCAAAAGTGTTTATTGTATTGTTTCCATCACCATTTAGTCCCTTTATATCCCCCTCCCTGCCAGAGTCACCACTGTTGTCCATGTCCATGAGTCCTTTTTCCTTTGTCCCCTCCCTCACTCCCTAACCTCCCCCACCTTTGCTGCCACCCTGTTCTCTATCTATGAGTCTGTTTCTATTTTCCTTGTTAGTTTAGTTTGTACATTAGATTCCACATGAGTGAAATCATACGGTATTTGTCTTTCTCTGACTGGCTTATTTCACTTAGTACAATGTTCTCCAGGTCCATCCATACTTTCACAAAGGGTAAAATTTTCTTTCTTTTCTTTTCTTTTTTTTTTTTTTTTACAGCCAAGTAGTATTCCAGTGTGTAAAGGAAGGATGAAAGAAAAGAGAAAAGAAGAGAGATAAGATTGTGAATGATTTTTTTAGAGTCTTTCAAATAAATGTATATATTTTACTTTTATTCTCAGAAAAAAAATCATTTAATAAACCATTTCACCTTGCCAAGCTGCAGAGTATTTGCCAGAGTAGTATAATGAAAAGAACCCCAGCACCCCAAACACCTGAGATGAGGTAAAATAATGACATTGGTTTATTTTTAAGTTTTTCCTCATTATTAAAGTAATATAAACACATTGCACAAAATGAGAAAAGAAAAGAAGGGAAAAACCACTATTCTATCACTTTAACCCAGGTAATGCCTGGAAACACTTCTAGTTATGACATGAGGCTTCTGTAGCAGCTATTTAGCTATCCTTTTCTTGGGTCAGAGTTGATATACCACAATTATAAAATACAAATGCTCTATTATAAACACAAATATGCTTATTGGGCACAAGAAAACTTAAGGTAACTCTAACTCCAAGCAAAGAACTGTTAAATAAATCAGAGGGACATTAATTAAATCCACTCATGGATGACAATTAATTTTGCCAATGTGTATCTGAACTCTCAGACAAGAACTGAGATGTTCAAAGACCAAGGAAATGTGAACTAGGGAATAAGTGATGGTTCATTTAGTATGGGGAAGCAGGTTTGTCCCTAGGAGAACCCAGTATAATACTATGGAACTGATACTGCTTCTCTGCTTCCCAAGGGTAGAATGGATAGGAGGAAGAGACGGGGAAAGAATTCAAGCTTTGTTTCTCAAAAGCAGGAGCAAGGGGTGTCTTGATATCTGTTGGTTTAGGGTTTCCTTTGATTTTTACCCGATTTACTATAATTTGATTTTTAAAAGTTCTTAGAATTTGATAATGTGCCTCCAAGTGAGCTGAAAATTCACCCCATTAATAGATCAAGAGAATTGACTTATTAAATCTTTACTAAACTATCAAACTCTATTAAACTCATTTAAACCCTGTGACCAAACTCCTTCCCTTTAGTGGCGACCCTGAGACACACTTGCACCTTTTCCAGGTACTGTTTCAATTATCCACAGTATTTCTATGGTGTCCTTTAATACCACACTCTAACTGCTCTCCTATAACCTCTGTCTACCCTCTTCCCCTGGGGGAAAAAAAAAGCCAATTTTGTTTCTTCAGAGTATGCTATTTCTTAAAACTTCTGGCAACTGTCAATGTGAACTAGAACAATCTTTCTGGAAGGCAATTTTCATTTTATTTATTATTAAATGTATTGGGGTGACATTGGTTAATAAAATTAAGTAGGTTTCAGGTGTACAGTTCTAAAGTACATCATCTGTATATTGTATTGTGTGTTCACCACCTCAAGTCAGGTCTCCTTCCATCACCATTTAATCAAAAGACCTTTAAAATATTTAGGCTGTTGCCCTGGCTTGTGTGGCTCAGTGGACTGAGTGCCGGCCTGTGAACCAAAGGGTTGCTGGTTTGACTCCCAGCCAGGGCACATGCTTGGGTTGCGGGCCAGGTCCCCAGTAGGGGGCGCGCAAAAAGCAACCACACATTGATGTTTCTCTCCTCTTTCTCCCTCCCTTCTGCTTTCTCTAAAAATAAATAAATAAAATCTTAAAAAAAAAAAAATCATGTTCTTTGACTAAGTTCATGCTTCTAAAAGTTTACCTGAAGGAAATAATAAGTCATGTACCAGAGAGTTATATGCAAAACTGTCCAGTGACTGGCTAAAAGAGTAAATTGCTGTAACTGCAAATAATCTTTATGCCGAACATGGGGGATTATTTCTGTTTGGTTATCCAGCATCATAGAATACAGCCATTTAAAAAAAAATCGCATTTAGAAGGCTATATAATAGAAAATCATCGACAGTATGTCTATATATTTATTTTAGGTGCAAAAAAACCAAGGTGGAACAATGGTACTTGAAGTATTCCCCGTGTTATAAAACAAACCCAAACAGTACTTTGACATACACCAAGGCCATTGTGTCTAAGAAATGATTTAACCCCCCCCCCCCCCGCCCCGGCTCCTCGCCCCCCCGCCCCCGGGGTCCTTTCTTCTTTCTCAAGTACCCAGAGCAGACAGGGCAAAGAATTCAGGTTCCAGTATGCTGGCTCTTACAGCAGGAACGGACCTTAGGAGATGGTGCAGGAGTGCTGACTTACTGAGAGCACACTGCTAGTGAGGGACTAAGCATACGCCTGGACCCAGGTGTGGCCCGATCTCCAGCCCAGAAATTTCCCTCTAGACCCTCTGCTGACCTCAGGACCGTATTTATGAATGCACAGAGCTTAAGCACATACTTACAAGTTTGACATTAATCAAAACGTATCCTGCCTAGCAAAAGGCCAAACGTGTTACCCGTTCTTATTAACCTTGACAAGTTATTGGCTCTACTGCCTCCCACCAAACCATTGTGATTCCCTTTTTTTCCCTCTCTCTATCTCAAGGAAAGGGGTTTATATACTATACACTTTAAAAGTGTCCAGCGAGAGAGCCAGAAATTCCGGCCAGTGAACCATTCGCGGGGGGAGAACGCTCCCTACCTGCGACAGATAGATTCACGGTCCGCGCAGATATCGGCAGCTGCGTCCGGAACTGCGGAGGAGACCCAGCGGAGCAGACCCAGCGGAGCAGCCTCTGCCGAATACCGGGCGCGCTAAGAGCTCTAGTGGAGGAAGGGCTGCAGTCCCCGCCCCCAGCGGAGAGGATGCGCCGCAATGGGGTCAGTTGAAGGAAATCTCAGCCTAAAATGTTAAACGGATTCCCCTGGTAAACAATCGTGAAACCGAAAGTGAAACTTGCCACTGAGGTTTCCTGTAAATCAGCTTTTAAAAAAGGCGTAATTAAATCAACATTCACTATGTTTTTAAAAAAATCTTCTCCCTAGGATGTTTATTGATTTGAGAGAGAGGGGAAAGGAGAAAGAGAAAAAAGAAACAGAAAACAAAACATCGACGGAAGAGAGAAATTGATTAGCTGCCTCCCCTAGGATCCCTGACCACGGATGGAACAGGTATGCGCCCTAACCAGAATCCACCAGCAACTTTTCGTGTACGGGAGGACTCTCCAACCAATTGACCCACCGGCCAGGGCTATCTGAACTGTTTTTTAAAAAGGTTTAAAACAAACCAACGCCTGAAATCATCACAAAGATTTCAGATGGTTTTACCTTCAGAATCCAGATACCTCAAATTCTGCCATCAGGTTTCTCCCCTTTCAATAAAAGCTTTTACAAAAAAACAGAACTTGACATAATTTCGCAATTTACAGAAAGTAAAACGACAGGCCAATATGGCTTCGGTGGGGGGTGGGAGAGGAGAGAGGGAGAGAGAAAGAGAGAGAGAGAGAGAGAGAGACAGAGAGAGAGGGAGGGAGAGAGGGGGGGAGAGAGAGAGAGAGAGAGAGAGAGAGAATATGAATGAGAATAATAGGAAATATATTTTTAAATGGTGTATTGTGAGCCTTACTCAGAGTTCCTGGACATAATGAAACTTCAATTGCCTCATCATTAAAAGAATTTCCCATCATGAGTTACAGTTTACAAGAATGCTCCAGATTCCTGCTGCCTTCCATTCAGTTGAGGTAGCACATAACAGTGAAGAAAAACCCTTCTGGTAATTCTCTCATCAGTGGATGAGCCCAAGCTGAAAACCATGTGACTCACATGTGAGATGGCAGTGGAATAATTTACTTAAATGTTCCAGGATTAGATTTTTAATGCTTGCCTCTCTTTCTCCTTCCCTCCTTCTTTCTTTCTTTGTAATTTTAAGTCGATTTATTGAACTCTTCATTGTTTGCCTTTCCTACTTACTCATTTCCACTGCAATTCAAAATACTATAATGAATGAATATTGAGATGTCCATTGGCTTGGATATGGCATTTTCTTCCCAAGTTGGAAATTTCACATTCCCAGAATAGCACATATTTTCATTTTATTTATTTTACTTTTAGAGAGAGGGAAGGGAGGAAGAAAGAAAGGGAGAGAAACACTGATGTGTGAAAGAAACACCAATCCATTGCCTCTTGCATGCCCCCAGTCAGGAATCTGACCCACTAACTAGGCATATGCACTGACCGGGAATTGAACCAGCAACCTTTCAGTTTGCTGGATGATGCCCCATCCACTGAGCCACACCACTCAGGGCACATATTTTCCTGTTTAACTTGGAAAAATACTAAATGATATTGCCTTAAAAATCTGGTGGGGAATGTGAAATTCTCTTTAGCCTCAATAAAATCATGATAGACTTGGAGATTCAGCTCAAAATGCTTCTTCTTGCCAATCTCTTTTTGAGGTCACATAGAGTAATAGAGCAATGTTATTCCAAATTTAGTTTTTTTGATATTTTCTTTTATTTTTTTTTAAAGATTTTATTTATTTTTAGAGAGAGCGGGAAAGGGAGAGAGGGAAACACCAATGTGTGGATTGTTGGGACTTGGCCCGCAACCCAGGCCTGTGCCCTGACTGGCAATCCTTTGGTTCGCAGGTGGGCTCTCAGGTCTCTGAGCCATGCCAGCGGGGGGGTTCCTCTGATATTTTTCTACTTCATGTTTCATTTTTCTAAAAATGACCATCAGGACATAATATTTCATGACCTGCTAGTGTGGTCATGACTATCGAGTCAGAAAAATCTGGCTCTAGAGCTATCTACCACTCACTAGCTGGGTAATGTTGGGCAAATAATTTACTGAGTAGTCGGGATTAAGTAATAGCCTCTTAGATGGCATCTATGACCTATGAATTATTTTTAAAATGCAAAGTTTTTTTGTTTATTTTACCCAGTGTTCAGGATATACATATGATCAATAGGAAAGATAGGAGGCAAATGGAACTGACCTTCCTCTGTTGATAAGAATGGAAAGTATTGCTCATTTTAGGGCTCAGTGACTTACATATTAGTAATCTGAGGATTTTTGATATTGTTCATCTCCCCCACCTGTGTCCACCTTTCAGCCATTCATTTTCTTTTTCAAAAAATTTTTAAATTGTATTTTTTCCATTACTAGTCAATCCTCTAATACCTCCCTCTGCCTGCAATCACCGTACTGTTTTCCATGTCCATGAGTTCTTTTTAATTTTTGCTCAATCTCTCCACTCCCTAACCTCCCCGCACCTTAGCTGCCATCCTGCTCTCTAAGTCTGTCTCTATTTTGCTTGTTAGTTTAGTTTTTTCATTAGATTTCATATATAAATGAAATCATATGGTATTTGCCTTTCTCTGAGTGGCTTATTTCACTTAGTATAATGTTCTCCATGTCCATACTTTTGCAAAAGGTAAAATTTTCATTTTTATGTTTGAGTAGTTTTACATTGTGTAAATGTCCCATAATTGTTTTATCCACTTATCTACTGATGGACACTTGGCCTGCTTCCATATCTTGGTGACTGTGAATAATGCTTCAATGAACATAGGGGTGCTTATGTTCTTTTGGATTTGTTTGTGGGTTTCTTCAGATATATTCCCAGAAGTGGGATTACTGGGTCAAAAGGCAGTTCATTTTTCATTTTTGGAGGTGTCTCCCTACTGCTTTCCACAGTGGCTGCACCAGTTTGCATTTCCACCAACAGTGTACTAGTGTTCCCTTTTCTCCACATCCTCATCAGCACTTATTTGTTGATTTATTGATGATAGCCATACTGACAGGTATGAAATTATATCTCATTGTACTTGTAATGTGCATTTCTCTGATGATTAGTGACATTGAGAATCTTTTCATATGTTTACTGGCCATCTGTATGTCCTCTTTGGAGAAGTGTCTATTCAGATCCTTTGCCCATTTTTTAATTGGATTGATTTTTCTTTTTTGGTGTTGAGTTTTGTAAGTTCTTTATAAATTTTGGATATTAACTCCTTATCAGATGTATTGGTGAATATGTTCTCCCATTCTGTGGGCTTTTTATTTGGTTGATGGTCTCCTTTGACATAGTCCCATTTGTTTATTTTTTCTTTTGTTTCCCTTGCCTAGGGAGGTATATCAGATAAAATATTGCCATAAGCAATGCCCAAGATTTTACAGCCTATGTTTTCTTCTAGGATTTTTATGGTTTCAGATCTAATATTTAAGCCTTTAATCCACTGTAAATTTATTCTTGTGTGTGGTGTAAGAAGGTGGTCTATTCTCATTTTTCTACATGTACCTGTCCAGTTTTCCCAACATCATTTATTGAGTAAACTATCTTTAGCACATGGTATGTGCTTGCTTCCATGTCAAATATTGACTACAAAAGTGTGGGTTTATTTCTGAGCTCTCTATTCTGTTCCATTGATTACTATGGACTTATAGTATAGTTTGATATTACGTAGCATGATTCCTCCAACTTTGTTCTTCTTTCTCAGGATCACTGTTGTTATGTGAAGCCTTTTGTGGTTCCATGTAAATTTTTGAAATATTTGTTCTAGTTCTGTGAAATATGACATTGGAATCTTGACAGGAATTGCATTGAATCTATAGATTGCATTGGATAGCATGGACATTTTAATGATGTTAATTCTTCCTATCCATGGACATGGTATAAGCTTCCACTTATTTGTATCTTCTTCAGTTTCTTTCTTCAATGTCTTATAATTTTCCAATTACAGGTCTTTTACACCTTAGTTAGATTTATTCCTAGGTATTTTATTCTTTTTGAAGTGACTGTGATAGTATTGTTTTCTTAATTTCCCTTTCTGTTAGTTCATTGTTGGCATGTAAAAATGCAACTGATTTCTGGATATCAGTTTTGTATCCTGATACTTCACTCAATTTATTTATCAGTTCTAGTAGTTTCTTGGCAGAATCTTTGGGGTTCTCTGTGTACAGTATCATATCATCTGCAGATAAAGACAGTTTTACTTCATCCTTTACAATTTGGATGTCTTTTATTTCTTTTTCTTGTCTGATTGATATGGCTAGGAATTCCAGTACTATGTTGAATAAAGGAGGTGAAAGCAGACATCCCTGTCTTGTTTTCAGTCTTAAGGAATACATTTGTTGTTTTTGCCCATTGAGTATGATCTTGACTCTGGTTTTCTCACATATGACCTTTATTACACTGATGTATGCCCCCCCCATTCCCACTCTGCTAAGAGTTTTTATCATAAATGTGTGCCACATTTTATCAAATGCTTTTTCTGCATCTATTGATATGATCATGTGGTTTTCATCCTTCATTTTATTTATGTTGTGAATCAAATTTACTGACTTATGTTTTACCAACCTTGCGTTCCCAGAATAAATCCTACTTCATCATTGTGTATGGTCTTTTTGATGTATTGCTGTATTTGGTTTGCTAATATTTTGCTGAGGATTTTAGCACCTATGTTCATCAGGGATATTGGCGTTGTAATTTTCTCCTCTTGTAGTGTCTTTATCTGGTTTTGGAATTTGTATAATGCTGGCCTCATAAAATGAGCTTGAAAGCTTTTCCTCCTCTTCAATTTTTGGAAATAGTTTGAGAAGGAGAGGTGTTAATTCTTCTGGTCTGTAAATGTTTGGTAAAATTCACCTGTGAAGCCATCTGGTCTAGAGCTTTTGTTTGCTGAGGGTTTTTTGATTTGTGATCTTGTTCATCACACCCACCTGTTTCTACTTTTCAGCCATTCATTTTCCCATACAGTTTATCAAGCTTCTTAATAAAGTTTTTGATATACTCTGGAGATAGAAAAATAGGATATGTTTAGAAAAAAAAGAGATTTTAACATTTAAAAAATATATGAAAATCCTACCAGTGGGTTTTATGATTAAGGCAAAGTGCATAGAGAAGTGCTGAGAGAGATGTATAGACACACTAATCATTTTCAGTATTGCCATTTCTCAGTCATGCCCCTCTTACTTTGTTCATTTTTAGAAGTAAAAACTCATCACTACTGATGTACTGTTTCTAAGGATCACTTACATCACAGTTGACTTGAAGTGGGTGTTTAAATATAAATTTCAGGGCTTTAATGCAGACCTGTTGAATCTAGTTCTCTGGGGAAGGGAGGTGGTTCTGGGAGTCTACATTTCAACACCAAGCTGATGTGGTTCATTTGCACACTGGAGTTTTAAAAATTGATTGTATGATGTTTAAGG
This sequence comes from Pteronotus mesoamericanus, assembly GCF_021234165.1. Lineage (NCBI taxonomy): Eukaryota > Metazoa > Chordata > Mammalia > Chiroptera > Mormoopidae > Pteronotus > Pteronotus mesoamericanus. Next base: position 21,497,780 of record NW_026555245.1, on the reverse strand, counting down.
GAACAAAATGAACCAAGAGATCTTTGTAAGTGCAATTACAACCCCCCTTCCTCCATCCAGTTTGGTTGATTTGTATTGATACCACTCTTTACCTCTGTTCATTCCACTGACACAAGAGAGATGATCCTTTTCTGTCCAGATTTCAGAGGGAAGATAGATTCCAGGGTCTTACAACTGGGCCTGAAGTGATGCTAGCAATTACCAGTGAAGAAGCAATTTCCAGTAAACCTTCTTGATCTTTAAAAACAGGAACGTCCTGGCGATGTGGCTCAGTTGGTTGGAGTGTCATCCCATATACCAATAGGTTGTGGGGTTCAATTCCAGGTCAGAGCATATATCTAGGTTGTAGGTTCAATCCCTGGTTGGGGTATGTAAGGGAGGCAACCAAGAGATGTTTATCTCTCACATCAATGTTTCTCTCTGTGTCTCCCTTCCTTCCTCTCTCTCTAAAATCAATAAACATATTTTTTAAAAACCAGGACATAATAGAGATACTTAAAAAATATTTAAGGACTGCTTCATTTGCATTGAATATTTAAAAATGTATTTTAGCCTTGGCCAGGTGGTTCAGTTGGTTGGCACATCATCCTGTACACCAAAAGGTTGTGAGTTAAATTCCCAGTTAGGCACATACCTAAGTTACAGGTTTGATCCCTGTCAGGAGGCAACCAGTCAACTCTCTCTCTTTCTCTCTCTCTCTTCCCCTCTCTCTAAAAATCAATAAAAATATCCTTGGGTGAGGATTTTAAAAAATAATAATAAAATAAAATGTATTTCATTATTCTATATAAAGACAATATTCAGATTTGTACCCCTGTTCCATTTTTGATTGTATAAGGTTATAAACCACTGCTCTATGTTATGCTCATTTCTATGTCTCTGTGCCCATCCACCAACTCCTACCTTCTGTTGCCTCCATCTTTGCCATCTATTCATAACCCCACAGACTGGTGTGAAACAGGCATCATGGAGCAGAACACTTTGCCCTGGTTATACAATACAATGATGTAAAATACCAAAATAATTAACATGTGTAGATGGCTAGGGGGTAGCAACTATTGTCACATGTGTTTGTCTCCTTCCTTCCTATCCTGAGCTGGGAAAGAGCTGGCCAGAGAAAGAGCTCTTGCCTTCAAAAGACAGCTCTCATACTGTGAAAACTTTAAAACAAAGATTAAGCCTCTAAAAATGACCCCTGTCCTCAAGGAATTCACAAACCCAGACATAAATAATTATGACTCAGCTAAAGGTGTGGGAACTTGGGAACACTCTATGGTAAATAATTTTAAGGAATCTCAGTAAATGAATTGAAGGCTACTAAAAGTTTGTAATTCAGAGACACCCTTTCAGAGGATACTGGGAAATGTTTTATTAATTTAATATCCTAGAACTAAATAACCTAAGTGAATGTTGTAGAAATGAAACAGTCCACTTGTTTTAAGGACATGAGTTAGTTCAAGTGTTTCCTGTGGAATTGCCTCCAGAAGTGGTTTTACTAACAGCAATGTGAGTTCTAAGTCCAAAGTCTTCAGAACTCCTTGTTTGAAAGTAACAACTTGTTCTTGTTTTCTAGTATGAGTGGGTGACTATTCAAAGAACAATTATAGTCACACCCAGGTTAACAGGCTCTAGAACCTAATTAACCTACCATTCCTGATTATAGCTCATTGTAAAATAATGAGTAGTTTTTTTCTTTTCCTCAACTTTTCCTGAAAGGATATTAAGAAGTAGAAGCGGGGGGAGGGGTGCAGAGAGAGAGAGAGAGAGAGAGAGATTCCAAACATAAACTAATAATAAATTTCAGATACTAAAAACTCCTATTAAAAGAAAAGGAAAAAGGTGACCCAATGTGGTAGAATGCCTGGATGTGAGGCTCCTTTAGTTATGGTGGCCAGGGAAGGCTTCTCTAAGAGGTGTTATTTTATAAATGAATTAGGAAGATAACCACGCCAAGATCTGTGGGAAGAGCATTCCCAGCAAAGGAGTCAACAGGTACAAAGACCATAAGGAGGGAAAGGAGTTGGAAAGGTCATTGTGTCTGGAGTGTAGAGTGAAGGGAGCGGTGGTGGATCAGATCATCTCATAAAGGGCCTTGAGGACCAAGGGAAGAAGGTGGGATTCTAATTGCAATGGAAAGCCACTGGATGAGTTAAAGCAGGATGTATTACCTGATGGATGTTCTAAATGTATCACTGTAACTGTGGTCTAGAGGGGTCAGCATGAAAGCTGGGAGATCTTTAGGATCTGTTGCTGTAAACCACATTTTATTTTGGAAGCAGAATTTATAGAACTTGTTGATGGATATTAGAAGTAAGGGTAAAAGGAAATCAAGGGTGGTATATAGGGTGGGGCAAAAGTAGGCTTGCAGTTGTTAGTATGTGAAAACACTATTTTTGTATTATTACTTATTAATGGTATTATTTTCCATACAAACAACTGTAAATCTACTTTTACCCAACCCTGTATATGTTTTAACATGCTATTCCAGTTTCAGGCTTTTGCAGTATTTGTGAGTTCTCTAAAGAAGTCTAAAAATGAAACTAAACTCTCTTGTTAAATTAACAACTGGAAACTGGCTTTAAGCAGTCAAAAGACTCATAATTTTTCAAGAATAAATTACAGTCCTTTCTGGAAATGGAAAGTTGGTGAAGACATGCTTGGTGTTATTCAAGGCTCTGGTCCTGCTCCTGGAACTTGCTATTCATCAGGCTGCAAAATGACTGGTCCAGGTCACTTTGTAGCAGAAGCTGAAAGAAATCACAGGGAGCATTGTGCCAAGGGTGAGAGAAAAATGTTCTCAGTTATTCTTACAGCATTCCTTTGACAAGGTACATGGAGGGAAAGCCTCAAAGACTCAGAAATCCCATCATCTGAGGCATCAGCATTAAGAGGGGTATATGTGTGTGTGACTGGAGATGAATTGCTTTACTTCCTTACAGAATATAGAGAGGAGAGTAAGTGAAAAGCATAAGTTTCATTCACACTGGCACATAAATAAACCAAGTAGAAATGTGTGAATTATAGACTAGAGTTATAGACATCCTACAACCCCAAGTGAAGGACACTGACCCAGAAATTCCTGCTGATTTTGTGCTAATGTGAAATGACAAAGCAAAAGAGAAGACTGTAGCGGCATTTTAAGAGAGATAGAATAGCGACCTCTCGCTGCAAACATTGAGGTAGGCTTGGGAATTCAGAAGCGACGTAGACGCACTTCTATCCTTGAAGTCTAGCTCTCTCAAGGTAAGACCCCAAATCCAAACTGAATAACCCAATAAGCAGTTTCCCCAAACCTTGTGAGGGCTGGTCTAGGTTTGGGTTAAAAAAGGTGGTCCTACTTTGCTTCTGGTGTAGTAGGGTTGGTGTCAAGCAAAATCACTGGTTATCCATCACCCTGTAGTTCACATGAAATCCTCATTTGCTTCACTTTGGTAAAGGGGATAATTAATGCCTGCTGTTACCACAACAATATAACTCAGTTCATGCATCCTTTTTCATGTCTGCTTGAGGGCAAGGGAAAGATATGGAGTTGGCATGGGGTGGAAAAAATTCTAACACTGACACGCTGTTCCCAGCTTGGCTTGGAAGAGATTTGATGGACACTGCCATGCCAAGCTGTGCACCACTTTCAGGGATGTTTGTCATGGAAGGAGGAGAAAAAGAATGAAGACTGATACTGCTTCTCAGCCTTTTGGCTAAGATCAAGTGCTGAATAAAGACTGAGGTCTGGGTATGGTTTTTCTGGTGTCCCTGGGTGGCACAAGCAGATGTATCTTGAAGAGCTGCAAAGGAGAAGGAATATATAATAACATAGGTCATTTTATTCATCAGAGTTCAGGGGCTGTTTTCCTTTTTTTTTTTTTTTTCCTTAAAAGTCTTAAAAAAAAAAAAAAAGGCACTGAGGGGTAGGAGACCAGGCTGAATATCTTAGGAGTGCAGAAAACTCAGAACATTGTCACACAAGTAGCATGGGCTGTAGGAGGAGGAAGTTTACAGCAGGTTAGTCTAGTGGTATGGAGACCTCATGGTTGAAAAGGAGGAGAGAAAAAAACAGCTACTGTGAATGGAAAAAAAAAATTGAAAATAGAAATGTCTAGAGAAGATTTAGGGAGTTTCCTGTTCAATGTGCTATGCAGAACATTTGTAGAGACTCCTTAAGAAGGCTTAAATATTATTTTCCAATGCTTCAGCAATCAGTTTAATGTTTTCTTAGAATGCTATTGATACTTGGACTGAACCATATGAAGCCTCAGTTTTATTCAGGTTACACTGCAATATGTAACTGCCCCTGCTCAAAAAAAAGTTTTTCTTGACTTTGCTGCCCTTTTAAATTATTGTCATCTCTGATTACTCCATTTCAATGGCAAATTTCAACAAACTATATAGCATCACTTTTTTTTATCTATCAAATTAACAAAACAAAATGCAATAATTATAATAAAGATTAAAATAGCAGTAACAGTAAAACATAGCATTCTTTATATGTCAGAACTTTGTATTGGTGATTTACATATATCAGCTCATTTACATTTTTCAACAATTCTATTAGAAAATACTATTATTGACTCTACTTTAGAGATGTGGATGCTGAGGCACAGAGCATAAGTAACTGGTCAAAGCTTACACAGGTAGGACATGGCATAGCTGGGATTCAAACCCAGATACTCTAGCTCCAATATCTATGCTCCTAACTACTGTACAAATGTAAAACTAGTACCCTTATTCACACCCGGTGGCATTGTAAATTTGTTCAGTCTCAAAAATTTAAATATAGAGACTTTCGGCCAAGATGGAGGTGTAAGTAGATACACTTTGCCTCCTTGCACAACCAAAAGAAGAAAAACAACAAATTTAAAAACAAAAAAGTAACCAGAATTGCCATAAAATTGACCTGTATGGAAGTCCAACAACTAGGGAGTTAAAGAAGAAACATTCATCCAAACTGGTAGGAGGGGAAGAGATGAGCAGCCAGGCAGAGAGGACGCGTAGCAAGGCAGCAGCTGGAGGACTGGGCAGGCGAGGTGGCAGCTGGCAAACCAAGCAGTCCCACATTTGCATGCGGATAAACCAGGAGGAGCAGCTGGGGAGTGAGACAGATGGTGCAATTCAGGGTTCTAGTCTGGGAAAAGAAAGCCTCAAAACCTCTGGCTGTAAAAAACCTGCAGAGAATGCAGCAGCGGGAGAAACTCCCAGACTCGCAGGAGAATTTGTTGGAGAGACCTATAGGGTCCTAGAATGTACACAAACCCACCCACCCAGGAATCAGCACCAGAAGGCCCCAATTTGCTTTTTGGTAGTGTGGGAAGTGACTGAAAGCCAGCAGAGAGCTGAGCAAGCAGCAGTGTTCCCTCTCGGACCTGCCCCCCACATACAGCATAACAGCAGCTACCTGGGTTGCTCTGCCCTGGCAAATACCTAAGGCTCTGTCCCTTCCAATGTAACAGGTGTGCTGAGACAAAGAAATATGGCCCAAATGAAAGAACAGATCAAAGCTCCAAAAATAGATCTAAGTGATGACGAGATAGCCAACCTATCAGATGCAGAGTTCAAAACACTGATAATCAGATATACCCAACACTGGAGATTGTATACATACTTCCTGAAAATCTGACACCTGTTAAAAAAAGGCACATACGAATGCTATTTAATGACATGGAAGTCCTTATGCTATAATGCAAAATGATTTTTAAAAGACACCTGGTGGTGGGAAGATGGCGGAGGAGTGAATGGGAGTCACGCTGATCTCCCAAAACCAAACTGGAATTGCAACTAAATAATGGAGTAATCACCTGGAAAGCAGTGGAGCGATAGTGGGAGTCAGGAGCCTTGGTGCCGCGGACAGTGGATTCTACTCTCACACATCCCAACGGGTGAGAAGTGCGGTGGAGGCTCGGGAGGGTGGGCTGGGTGCCCACCGGCACTGGCACCAGAGGGACATTGAAACGGCCAGTTAGCTTCCCCCGAGAAGAACGGGGTCTGAATCATAAACAGGAACCCCTAAACTACAGCAGCGAAAACCAAGAAAATACAACACGCAACCCCGAAAAGCTTAGGGGCACTCTCTGCCAGAGACAGGTGACTGGGGATGCAAAGAGACATTTAAAGGGCAAATGCAAAAGTGGCAGTGGCAGCCACCCTCCTTGATCTCTGGGTAGAGGCGGCAGCGGGGTGGGCTGGTGCCTGGGAAAAGACTGGTGAGGAAAACTTTGTGAAGAGAACTGACACGGCGGCCGGTGGAGCCCCGGTGATGGCGCACCTCCCACTCTGCAGCTACCATTTCGCTCAGGCATAAGGGAATCAATTAACCTGCCTTTTGTGCGCTCGGCACACAGGTTGTACGTGTGTGAGCTGCGGGGCTGAGTGCAGACTGGCTGGGAGAGCCTTGAAGAGAGACTGGAGACGGAGGCATTGGGGAAAGAACGGGAGGAAGAACCGGGGAGTCTCCATTGTGAGCTGGAAAGGTGCGACCCCAAAGAGGCAGAAGCGGGTGTGCATGAACCAGACTGCCTGCGATTGAAACGCAGTCCGCACAGGGGGTGGATCCTTGGCCTAAGGGGTCACAGAACTGCCCACAGACCCCTGAGGAGAGACTAGAAACGGAGGGGTTGGGGAAAGAACGGGAGGAGGAACCGGGGAGTCCCAACTCCTTCTCCTTGCCATAGTCTCCATTGCACAGGAAGAGGCCACACCCCCAAAGAGCCAAAAGCTGAAAAGCACACATAGACTCCCCCAAAACATCCAGTGCAGGCGCGCACACTTGCGCCGAGTGACCAGCGAGGGTTGGCGAGCGGTTGTGTGACCCCCGCGGGCTGGTGAATGCTTGCACCGGCGGGCAAGGCCTCCCACAGATTGGCACAGATCTGGCCTGCGAGGGAGTGCACAGAGCGGCAAGGGAAGGCGTAAATTGACCCGACCGCCCGCGATTGCGGAGCGGCCCACAAAATTAGTAGAGCTGCCCAGAGTCCCTGGAGGAGAGACCAGAGACAGGATTAACCGAAGAGTCCTGGAGCTGACTTCCTCCCATTTCCGTAGTCCCCATTTGACAAGGGCAAGCAACGCACCCAAAGAGCCAAAAGTGGGGAAAATACACAATAGAAGACCCTAAACTGACGAGTGCCATGGAGCTCGCTGGCCAGGGGGGCCAGATGAGTATGCGAGGTCGAGAATAAGCCCCCTGGTCTGGGGCAAGCACATGTGAGCCCAGGCAGGCGGGGGATCCTGCCGCACTGGGAGCGCACTCAAGGAGCCCGCATGAGAGTGCAGAGAGATCCCAAGAAATAGCCCAGCCCTGACGGAAGGGGTCACAGAGCTGCCCCAAGCAGGAGTCAGACACAGGCATTAGACTCCTGAAAGGCTCAAACAAACAACCCAAGGTCCTATAGGGACAACAACTGACATCAGAGGCAGGCCCAGAAAGAAAAGTAAAGGACAAAAATACTTAACAGACTCTCACAAAAATGGGAAGAAAAAGAAGTTCCCCCCCAAATGAGTGGAAAAGGGGACTCCCCACAGAGAGAGCTAAATGAAATAGAGGCAAGGGAACTATCAGATACTGAATTCAAAACAATGGTTCTAAGGAAGCTCAATGAGCTCAGCCAGCTCAAAGATAACTATGAGAAACTGCAGAGAAACTATCAGGATCTTACAGCAAACTATATCAGCCTGGAAAAGGACATAGAAACTATCAAGAAGACACAAGAGGATATGAAGAATACCATCTCTGAATTGAAGAACACAGTAGAAGGAATCCAAAGCAGGCTGGATGAAGCCGAGGATCGAATCAGTGAGATGGAGGACAAGGTAGAAAGAAGCTCCCAGAAAGAACAAGAAATGGAAAAACGGCTCAAAAAGAACGAAGAGGCATTTAGGGAAATGCAAGACAATCTGAAATGCAATAATATCTGTATAATAGGGATACCAGAAGGAGAAGAAGAGGAGCAAGGGATAGAGAACCTCCTTGTAAAAGTAATGATGGAAAATTTCCCTAATTGGAGGAGAGAAAGGCTCTCATGGATCCAGGAGGCACAGAGGACCCCACTCAAGAGGGACTCAAAGAGGTCCACACCAAGATACATCATCATTAAAATGGCAAATGTCAAAGACAAAGAGAGAATCCTCAAGGCAGCAAGGGAGAAGGAGAAAGTAACATACAAGGGGGCCCCGATATGCCTAGGAGCTGACTTCTCAACAGAAACACTACAAGCCAGAAGGGAATGGCAACAAATATTCCAAGTCATGAAAAGCATAACTACAGCCAAGGCTGCTCTACCCAGCAAGGCTCTCCATTAAAATAGAAGGGGAAATACAGTGTTTCCCAGATAAGAGAAGACTAAAAGAATACATCTCTACCAAACCAGCACTCCAAGATATGCTAAGGGGACTGGTTTAAGCAGATGAAGGAAAAGAATGAGAGAGAGAGGAACACAGGTACAAAGAGAAAAGATGAGTAAGTTTCTATCAGTAATATCTCTCAATGTGAATTGACTAAATACCCCAATCAAAAGACACAGGGTAGCTGAATGGATAAGAAAACATGACCCACACATATGCTGCCTACAAGAGACCCACCTGAGAGCAAGAGACCTACACAGATTGAAAGTAAAAGGATGGAAAAAAATATTCCAAGCAAATGGGCAAGAGAAAAAGGCCGGGGTTGCCATACTTGTATCAGACAAAGTAGATTTCAAAACAAAGGCCATAAAGAGAGACCCAGAGGGGCACTTTATAATACTTAAAGGAAGAATCTATCAAGAAGACATCAACATTGTAAACTTATATGCTCCCAATATAGGAGCCCCCAAGTTTATAAGGAAATTGTTGGATGACTTTAAAAAAGATATAGACAGCAACACACTGATAGTAGGGGATTTCAACACCCCACTGTCCAAAATGGACAGATCTTCCAAACAAAACATTAATAAACATATTGGGACGCTGAATGACACACTGAATCAGAGACTTAACTGACATATATAGAACCTTACATCCCAAAGAAGAAAAATATACATTCTTTTCAAATGTTCATGGCAGTTTTTCAAAGATATACCACATGATAGGACACAAAGCAAGACTCAGCAAATTCAGGAAAATTGAAATAATACCAAACTTTTTCTTGGACCACAAGGCCTTGAAACTGGAAATCAACCTCAAAGAGAAACTTCAAAAACTTGCAAACTCATGGAGACTGAACAGTAGACTATTAAACAAGGAATGGGTCAATAATGAGATAAGAGAAGATATCAAAAAATTTCTGGAAACAAATGAAAATGAACAGACAACAGTCCAAAACCTATGGGACACAGCAAAGGCGGTCCTGAGAGGGAAGTTCATAGCAATACAGGTTTACCTAAAAAAGATAGAAACATTTCAAATAAAAGACCTAACGCTACAACTTCAAGACTGGAGAAACAACAACAAATAAATCCCAGAGCAAGTAGAAGGAAGGAAATAGTCAAGATTAGAGCAGAACTGAATGACATAGAGACAAAAAGAACAATTCAGAGGATCAATCAATCCAGAAGCTGGTTCTTTGAAAAGATAAATAAAATTGACAAGCCTTTAAGCAGACTCATCAAGAAAAAAAGGGAAAGGACCCAAATTAATAATATCAGAAATGAAAGAGGAGAAATAACAACTGATACCACAGAAATACAAAGGATCATCAGAAACTATTATGAACAATTATATGCCAAGAAATTTGAAAATCTTGATGAAATGGACAAATTTTTAGAAAAGTATAATCTTCCAACACTGAAGGAGGATGAAACAGAAAGCTTGAACAGACCGATAACAGCTGGGGAAATTGAAGCAATAATCAAGAAACCCCCGGCACACAAAAGCCCAGGGCCAGACGGTTTCCCAGGAGAATTTTACAAAACATTTAAGGAAGAGCTAACCCCTGTCCTTCTCAGACTATTCCAAAAAATCCAAGAGGAGGGAAGACTCCCAGACTCTTTCTATGAGGCCAGCATCACCCTGATCCCAACACCAGATAAAGACCCTACAAAGAAAGAAAACTACAGGCCAATTTTGCTGATGAACATAGATGCTAAAATCCTAAAGAAAATATTGGCAAACCGCATCCAGCAACACATTAAAAAGATTATCTACCACGATCAAGTGGGATTCATCCCAGGGATGCAAGGATGGTTCAATATATGCAAATCAGTAAACGTGATACATCACATAAATAAAAGAAAAGACAAAAACCACATGATCATCTCGATAGATGCAGAAAAAGCATTTGACAAGGTACAGCACCCATTTATGATCAAAACACTCAGCAAAATGGGAATAAATGGGGGCATTCCTCAACATAATAAAGGCCATATATGAAAAACCTACAGCCAATATCATACTAAATGGGCAAAAACTGAAAGCTTTCCCACTAAGATCGGGAACACGACAAGGATGTCCGCTCTCACCACTCCTTTTCAACATCGTATTGGAAGTCCTAGCCACAGCGGTCAGACAAGAGAAAGAGATAAAAGGCATCTAAATAGGAAATGAGGAAGTAAAGCTATCATTGTTTGCAGATGACATGATAATGTACATAGAGAACCCTGTAGACTCTACCAAAAAACTCCTCAACCTAATAAGTAAATTTGGCACAACAGCAGGATACAAAGTCAACATTCAGAAATCAAAGGCATTTTTGTACACCAGCAATGCAATAGAAGAAGAAATCAGAGAAAAAATACCATTCGATATAGCAAGAAGTAAAATAAAGTACCTAGGCATAAATTTAACCAAAGACGTAAAAGACCTGTATGCAGAAAACTATACAACATTGAAAAAAGAAATTAAGGAAGACACAAATAAATGGAAGCATATACCGTGCTCATGGATTGGAAGAATTAATATCATCAAAATGTCCATACTACCCAAAGCAATTTATAGATTCAATGCAATCCCTATTAAGATACCAATGACGTATTTCACAGAAATAGAACAGACATTTCAAAAATGTATATGGAACCATAAATGACCCCGAATAGCCGCAGCAATTTTGAGAAACACAAAGTAGGAGGGATCACAATACCGGACATCAAACTCTACTACAAAGCCACTATACTCAAAACAATCTGGTATTGGCACAAGAACACACCCATAGACCAGTGGAACAGAATAGAAAGCCCAGAAATAAGCCCAGGTCTCTATGGACATCTAATATTTGACAAAGGGGGCAGAAGCATAAAATGGAGCCATAATAGCCTCTTCAACAAATGGTGTTGGGAGAGCTGGACGGCTACATGCATAAAATTGAAATTGGATCATCAGCTGACACCATACACAAAAATAAACTCAAGATGGATAAAAGACTTAAATATAAGTCGCAACACCATCAAAGTCCTCGAGGAGAACATTGGCAGGAAACTCTCAGATATCCCACGCAGCAATTTTTTCACTGATATGTCTCCTAAAGCAAGGGATCTAAAGGAAATAATAAACAAGTGGGACCTCATCACAATAAGAAGCTTCTGCACGGCAAAAGAAAACATCAGCAAAATGAAAAGGGAGCCAACCCTATGGGAAAATATTTTCGCTAATGATACATCAGATAGAGGTTTGATCTCCAAGATATATAAAGAACTCACTCGACTCCACTCCAAGAAGACAAACGATCCAATCAAAAAATGGGCAAAGGACCTGGGCAGACGCTTTTCCAAGGAGGAGATACAGAGGGCCCAGAGGCATTTGAAAGGATGCTCAGCATCACTAGCCAACAGAGAAATGCAGATCAAAACCACCATGAGAGACCACCTCACACCAGTCAGAATGGCCATCATAAACAGATCAACAAACAACAGGTGCTGGCGAGGCTGTGGAGAAAAGGGAACCCTAATACACTGTTGGTGGGAATGCAGACTGGTACAGCCACTGTGGAAAGCAGTGTGGAATTTCCTCAAAAAGCTAAAAATGGAACTGCCTTTTGATCCAGTGATTCCCCTGCTGGGACTATACCCTAAGAATGCCAAAATGCCAATACGAAAGAACCCATGCACCCCAATGTTCATAGCAGCACAATTTACAATAGCCAAGTGTTGGAAGCAACCTAAATGCCCATCAGTAGATGATTGGATCAAAAAGTAATGGTACATATACACAGTGGAATACTACACAGCAGAAAGAAAAAAAGAACTACTAAACTTCGTGACAGCATGGATGGAACTGGAGAGCATTATGCTAAGCGAAATAAGCCAGGGGGCGAAAGACAAATACCATATGATCTCACCTATAAGCAGAACCTAACCAACAATACAAAGATGCAAGGAAAATATGACCAGCAACACTGAAAGGAAAAGAAATCAACAGAGACAAGAGGGAAGGAGAGGGGGGCGCAGGGAAAGGGAAGGAATGGGGAAAGTCAAGGAACATACAGCAAGGACTCATGGACAAAACCAAAGGGGAAGAACTGAGGGTGGGAATGAGGGAGGGGACAAAGGAAAGTGGTAGGGGGGAGACAGAGACAAATGTATTTAAAAAATAAATAAAAAAAAAGAAAAAATAAATAAATACAAATGCCAGAAACCAAAAAATAAAATAAAAAATAAAAAAATAAAAGACACCTATTTTTACCTGTGTATAAAAACATACACATGTATATACACAAATTCATACAATTAGAAATAATGCACATACCAGTTAAATTTATATTTGATTTGAAATAAATTTTTAATCTTTTTACCCCACATTCTATAAAATGTGATATATATGAGGTCTGTCCAGAAGGTGTCCAACCACATAATATGAAAAATAGACATTTATTGAACAAGATACAAGAAACATTGTACATCGGACAATGATGCCTCAGTGCCCTTCAAAGTAGGCACCTTGAGACATCACACAGTTCTCCCAATCACCATCAGCTGCCCCATAATATTTTCCTGAATCTCATTGACAGTCTGAAATCTTTTCCCTTTCAAAGGTGATTTTAGTTTTGGGAAAAGCCAGAAGTCACAGGGTACCAAATATGAGCTATAGTGGGGCTGAGTTACCTGAGTGATTTGATGTTTTGCCAAAAAACTCTGCATGAGCTGTGATGCATGAACAGGCAAGTGGTCATGATGAAGCTACCAGTCAGCAGCTGCCCATAGATGCAGCCTTCTGAACCATCCAAATAGTTTCTGCAGAGGAACGTTCAAGCTTAATACAAAATTCGATGGAGATTCATTTCTCTACTCATTCAGTCATTTTGAATGCCATGCCCACACAGTACAAATGCTCACTCAACAGTGTCTACTGCCCCCACTGACTAGTACAGTGAAGTCCTCATTCTTTATGCATGCATATTCCAGTCCACTCTCGTTGGCTGCTAGGTTACATTGATGTCATGCAACCCATTCTCATTATATTAACAATGGCTGGATATTTTCTAGACAGACCGCGTGTGTGTACAAACATACACACCAAGAGTTCTCTCAATTATCAGGTATATAGTCTCATGGTCACTTTTTTCACTTATATTTTAAAATTGTAAACATATCTTACATACAATAGTATAATGTATGTGTACAGTTTAAAGTGTACCCATTGGGTTTAAATCAGGAATCAGAATTATACTCAGTTTGACTAAAGAGATATTAATGTAAAAATCTGAGAGGAGAGGCAAGATGGTGGAGGAATGAAAGGAAGTCACACTGACTTCATGTCAGGACAAATCTGGAATAGCAATTAAATTGTGTAGAAACCACTCAGAGCAAAAAACTGAACAATAGCGAGAGAGAAGCCTTATAATCTCAGACAGATAAAAGAATCAACTTCAGCACAACCTGACTGGTAAGAAGTGCAGTGGAGACTCAAGAAGGTTGGCTGGGCACCCACGCGAAGCAGAACCAGAGGGATATTTAAATGGCCAGTTGGATCCCCCTGAGAAGAGTGGGGTCTAAACCATAGGAGGGGATCCCCAACCTACAGCACCAGAGCCCAAAAAGTACACAGATAACAGCCAGCTACAAAAAGTGGCAGGGTTGCTCTCTGCCAGAGACAGGTGACTAGAGACACAAAGAGTCGTTTAAAGGGCCAACACCTAAATTTTTATTTGCACCCACTTACCCTGGGCTCTGGCAAAAGCAGGGGCAGAGTGGGCTAGAGATGCCTGAGGAGAGACTGGAGAAGGAGGCTTTAGGCAGAGAACTGAGCGACTAGCCGGCAGGATCCCAGTGCTGACTCATCCTCCAGATGGCAGCAGCCATCTTGCTCAGGCAGACCCTCCCCTGACGGGCAGCAGGGGGAAAGGAAACAATGGCCCCGCTCCCAGGAGGGACTTTGCCCTGGTCCTGTGGTGCCTAAGCCTGGCTGCTGAAAACAGAGTCACTAGATAAACAACTGAACAAGACAATCACAGACAGTAGATTCCTGGAAGTCTGCCTAAAGTCAGACGGGGTCAGTGTCTGATATTATCAGAGGCAGATGCAAAAAGAAAAAACAGCGGTAAATACTAGAAACTACCGAGACAAATTCCACAGTGGTCTTCTCCATGATTGGCGATATTTTCTTTACTACATAGCATTTTCATATTCATTTTGGGTCCATCAAGTTTGTGCATATTAAGTCATTAGATTTTATATTAATAGTTTACTTCTCTCCTTTCTTATAATAGTATTAATCTCTTTACAGCCTTATTAATACTGGTTCATTTGCTGTAGATAATGGGATTACAGGGGGGACTTATTTCTGCCGATGTGGCTTTGTTTCCTGGGCTCTGTGGTTTCGTCTGGCAGAACCAGCACAAAAACATGCAAGATGTGGTGGGCAGAGTGACCCTGTAAACCAGCTGGAGGGTATGACCCACCAAAAAACAACTGAACAACAAACAAAATCTAATTACTTCCAGAGAGCCAATATAAATGGCATAAAAGGCATACAAAGAGCATCAAGGTCAGGAGATCAAGGAGACTGCACCACTGACTCTCATACGTGTCCTACCATAGAAGTTTACACCACAAAGTCAGGAAGTCAAGACAGATCAATTTAAGAAGCAGAAGCAAAAAAAGAAGATTCTCACAAATAATGGGAAGACAAAGAAACATCCCCTAGTTGAAGGGAAAGGAGTAATACCCAGAAAGAAAACTAAAAGAAATAGAGGCAAGTAAACTATAAGTTATTGAGTTCAAATCAATGGTTCTAAGGAAGCTCAATGAGCTCAGTGAGCTCAGAGAGAATTACAAAAAACTACAGGGAAACTATAAGGAACTTACTGCAAACTATATCAACATGAAAAAGGACATAGAGACTATCAGGAAAAGGCAAGAACAAATGAAGAATACAATTTCTAAATTGAAGAACACAGTAGAAGGAATCAAAAGCAGGCTAGATGAAACAGAATAGAATCAGCGAGTTTGAGGACAGGGTAGTAAAAAGCTCCCAAAAAGAGCAAGAAAATGAAAAAGACCAAAAAGAATGAAGAGGCACTTAGGGAAATGCAGGACAACCTGAAATGTAATAATATCCATATAATAGGGATACCAGAAGGAGAAGAAGAGGAGCAAGGGATAGAGAACCTGCCTCGAAAAGTAATGATGGAAACTTTCCCTAATTGGAGGAGAGAAAAAGTCACACAAGTCCAGCAAGCACGCACGGTCCCATTCAAGAGGAACTCAATAAGGCCCACTCCAAGACCCATCATAATTAAAATGGCAAATATCAAAAACAATGAGAGAATCTTAAAGGCAGCAAGGGGAAAACAGGTAGTAACATATCAGGGAGCCCCAATATGGCTAGCAGCTGACTTCTCAACAGAAACACTACAAGCCAGAAGAGAATGGTAAGAAATATTCCAAGTATGAAAGGAAAACACCTGCAACCAAGACTACTCTACCCAGCAAGGCTCTCGATTAAAATGAAGGGTGAAAGAAGGAGTTTCTCAGACAAAAGAAAGGTAAAAGAATACACCTCCACCTAGCCAGCACTGCAAGATATGCTAAAGGGACTGCTTTAAGAATATGAAGAAAAAGAGTGAGAAAGAGAGGAATACAGGTATAAAGGGAAAAAATGAATAAGCACCTATCAATAATAACTTTAAGTGTCAGTGGATTAAATGCTCCAATCAAAAGACATAGGGTAGCTGAATGGATAAGAAAACATGACCCACACATATGCTGCCAACAAGACACTACCTCAGAACAAAGGACCTACATAGACTGAAAAAAGGGATGGAAAAAAAATATTCCAAGCAAATGGACAGGAAAAAGAAAGTCAGAGTAGCAATATTTATATCAGACAAAATAGATTTCAAAACAAGGGCCATAAAAGAGACCCAGAAGGACACTTTATAATACTCAAAGGAAGAAACCATAAAGAAGACATAATCATTGTAAACCTATATGCACCCAACATAGGAGCACCCAAATACATAAGGATAATTTTGGAGGACTTCAAGAAAGATATATACAGCACCACACTGATGGTAGTGGATTTTAACACCCCACTGTCAAAAATGAATCGATCTTCCAAACAAAATATCAACAAGGATATTATGGAACTGAACGACACATTGGGTCATGGACTAAACTGACATATATAGAATGTTTCATCCCAAAGAAACAAAATACACATTCTTTTCAAATGTACATGGAACACTTTCAAAAACAGACCACATGATAGGACACAAAACAAGCCTCCACAAATTCAAGAAAATTGAAATCATAACAAGCATTATCTCGGACTGCAAGGGCTAGAAACTAGAAACGAACCTCAAGGAAAAAACTCAAAAACATCCAAACTCATGGGGACTGAATAGCATGCTATTAAGCAATGAATGGACCAATAATGAGATGAAAGAAGAAATCAGAAAGTTTCTGGAAACACATGAAAATGAACACAATAATCCAAAACCTATGGGACACAGCGAAGGCAGATCTGAGAGGGAAGTTCATAGCAATACGGGCCTACCTAAAAAAGATAGGAACATTTCAAATAAACGACCTAACCCTACAGTTTCAAGAACTGGAGAAACAACAACAAACAAAGCCCAGAGCAGGTAGAAGGAAGGAAATAATCACGATCAGAGCCGGACTGAATGGCATAGAGACTAAAAGAACAATTCCCAGGAGCTGGTTTCTTGAAAAGATAAACAAAATCGACAAGTTTTTAAGCAGGTTCATCTAGGAAAAAAAGGGAGAGGACCCAAATAAATAATACCAGAAATGAAAGAGGAGGAACTACAACTGATACCACAGAAATACAAAGGAGTGTAAGAAATTACTATGAACAATGATATGCCAAGAAATTTGAAAACCTGGGTGAAATGGACAAATTCCTAGAAAAATATAGCCTTCCAACACTGAATGAAGAAGGAGAAAGCCTGAACAGACCAATAACAGCTGGTGAAATTGAAGCAGTAATCAAAAAACTCCCAGCACACAAAGCTGTGGAGTGGACGGTTTCACAGGAGAATTTTTCAAAACGTTTAAGGAAGAGCTAATTCCTGTCCTTCTCAGGATATTCCAAAAAATCCAAGAAAGGGAAGTCTCCCAAACTCTTTTTATGAGGCCAGCATCATCCTCATTCCAAAACTAGGTAAAGACACAACAAAGAAAGAAAGCTACAGGGCAATATTGCTGATGAACATAGATGCTAAAATCCTAAACAAAATATTGGCAAACTGCATCCAGCAATACATTAAAAAGATCATCCACCATGATCAAGTGGGATTCATCCCAGGGATGCAAGGATGTTTCTTTCGATATTCACAAATCAATAAATGTATTACATCATATAAACAAAAGTAAAGACAAAAACCACATGATCATATAAATAGATGTGGAAAAAGCATTTAATGAGATATAGCATCCATTTATGATAAAAACACTCAGTAAAGTGGGAGTAAAGGGGGCATATCTCAACATGATAAAGGCCATATATGAAAAACCTACAGCCAACATCATACTCAATGGGAAAAAACAAAAAGCTTTCCCACTAAGATGGGGAAAAAGACAAGGTTGTCTGCTTTCACCACTTCCATTCAACACAGTATTGGAAGTCCTAGCCACAGCAATCAGACAATAAAAAGAAATAAAAGGCATCCAAATTGGAAAAGAGGAATTAAAACTGTCATTGTTTGCAAACATGATAATGTACATAAAACACCCCACAGACTCCATCAAAAAACTATATGACCTGATAAGTGAATTGGGCAAAATGGCGGGATACAAAGTCAATATTCAGAAATCGAAGGCATTTTTGTACACCAACAATGAAATATCAGGAGGAGATTTAAGGGAAAAAAATCCCCTTTGCTATAGCGACAAGAAAAATAAAGTACCTAGGAATAAACTTAACTGAGGAGGTAAAAGACCTGTACTCAGAAAACTACACAACACTGAAGAAAGGAATTAAAGAAGACATAAAGAAATGGAAGAATATACCGTGTTCATGGATTGGAAGAATTTACATCATTAAAATGTCCCAGAGCAATTTATAGATTCAACGCAACCCCCATTAAAATACCAATGATATATTTCACAGATACAGGACAAACATTTCAAAAATTTATATGGAACCATAAACAACCCCAAATAGCTGTAGCAATTTTGAGAAATAAGAACAAAGTAGGTGGGATCATGATACCTGACATCAAACTATATTACAAGGCCGCTGTAATCAAAACAGTCTGGTACTGGCATAAGAACAGACATGTAGATCAATGGAACAGAATAAAGTCCAGAAATAAACCCATGTCTCTATGGTCAATTAATATTTGACAAAAGAGGCAGAAGCATAAAATGGAATAAAAATAACCTCTTCAGTAAATGGTGTTGGGAGATCTGGACAGGTAAATGCAAAAAAATGAAAATTGACCACCAACTGACATCATACACAAAAATAAATTCAAGAAGAATAAAAGACTTAAATATAAGTCGCAACACCATAAAAGTCCTAGAGGAGAACATAGGCAGGAAACTCAGATATTCCATGCAGCAATATTTTCACCAATGCGTCCCCTAGAGCAAGGGACATGAAGGTCAGAATAAACAAATGGGACTTCATCAAAATAAGAAGCCTCTGCATGACTAAAGATAACATCAGCAAAATGAAAAAGGAACCAACTGTAGGAGAAAATACATTTGCCAATGATACCTTGGACAAAGGTTTGATCTCCAAAATATATAAAGAACTCTCACATGACTTCATACCAGTAAGACAAACAATCCAATTAAGAAATGGGCAAAGGACCTGAACATACAGTTCTCCAAGGAGGACATACACAGTGCCCAGAGACACCAGCCATCAGAGAAATGCAAATTAAAACCACAATGAGATACCACTTCACACAGGCTAGAATGGCCATCATAAACAAATCAACAAACAAGTGCTGGCGAGGTTGTGGAGAAAAGGGAATCCTAGTACACTGCTGGTGGGAATGCAGACTGGTGCAGCCACTGTGGAAAATAGTTTGGAATTTCTTCAAAAAGCTAAAAATGGAACTGCCTTTTGACCTAGCAATTCCACTGCTGGGATTATACCCTAAGAATCCCAAAACACCAACTCAAAAGAACCTATGCACCCCAATGTTTGTAGCAGCACAATTTACAATAGCCAAGTTCTGGAAGCAACCTAAGTGTCCATCAATGAATGAGTGGTTCAAAAAACTATTGTACATTTACACAATGGAATACTATGAAGCAGAAAGAAAGAAAGAGCTACTACCCTTTGAGACAGCATGGATGGAACTGGAGAGCCTTATGCTAAGTGAACTAAGCCAGGGGGTGAAAGACAAATATCATATGATCTCACGTAGAAGTGGAACCTAATCAACAAAATAAACAAGCAAGCAAAATACAACCAGCAACATTAAAAGAAAAAACAAACCCATCAGTAATGAGAGGAGAGGAGGAAGGGGGTTAACGGGGAAAAAAAGAGGAAGGGTCAAGTCAAGGAACATGTATAAAGGACCCAAGGACAAAGTGAAAGTGTGGAAGGATTGAGAGTGGGGGGTGGATGGGGCAGGGGAAAGTGGTGGTGGGAAAATGGAGACAAATGTATTTGAAAAATAAAAAAAAGAGAGAGAGAGATTAATGGAGACACTATGTAAAGGGGCATGGTAGGGTTAAGAGAACAATCCCGTTGAGGGATGTCAAACATTAAGATGAGGTTAAGAACCACCAAGTTGAGAGAGTCTTGGTTCAACAGCAGGAAGCCCATATCATCTCTAGGCTAAAAAGCAAGGGAGGAAAGCATTTCCAGAACTGTGTGAGCTGGAGCCATGGAGGAAGGACCCCTGGTTAAGAGCTGCTGTTGTGGAGAGACACAGCCACTGCCCGATCCTTACCCCAAAACAGAAAGAATGGATAAAATGTACTCTACCTCTCTTTTCTCCTGCTTCCAATCTCCTGTGGATGCTTCCATTGCTCAAACACAAATGGAAAGCAACTGAGAAGAGCCCAGATGATGTTTTCTAAAGAGATCAGCTTCTGGAGTAAAGAATAAGGGGGGACAGGGAGGAAAGTAAATATGAGGGAAGGCAAACAGAAAACCCAGATAATATACCTGCTTTGCCACACTGGATTTATTCTTGCCCTTTCCTCAAATGAGGAGAAGTTTATCCCCTACACCTGAGAATCACAAAATCTTACCATCAGATTTCTTTGAGATGATGTTTGGGTATGCTCTGACCTAGAACCTAAATTATAATATTTATCTCCACCAATACTCTTCATAAAAAGTAACAAGGAAGGAAGGGAAGGGAAGATAAAACCAGTTAACATTTTAAATGCAGAGATACAATAGTCCCTGACTTTACAGCTTGTTGCTAGGCTAAAAATGATAATCAAAGCTTCCTACTTCATTCACTTATGTTTCCTTTGCCCTATGCACTACCTTGGTAGATCAGGATTTTTTTTTCTCCAGCAGAGTAAATGCTTATTGATATTTGAGAGAGGGGAAGGGAGGGTGAGGAAGGGAAGGAGAAAGAGGAATGTAAGAGAGAAACATATGCACTCTCCTCTCCAAGGGAGGACCAAACCACAACGTAGGTAGTGCCCGGACCAGGAATCGAACTCATGACCTTTTGATGTACTGATTGATGCTCCAATGGAGCCACAGTAGCCAGGGCAGTAAATCAGCATTTTTTACCTGGTGTGGTGATGCAACACTTCACTTTCTGCATGGTCTGAAATTTAAGTGGTCCTGACTTTATCAGTTTACTGAATTTATCTAATGATCATTATTATTGTAGATGGGAGTATTAAGACTTGCCCCGTGAATCTCGGGTGTCATGCACAGTTCCCTTTGCCTTCACTGTATAGCTGCAACCCAATTTCTCCTCAGCAATTGAAATCAGTCATCCCAATTCTATCACCATGGGAATCCAAAATAGGGGACAATTTCGGCTTCCAATTCAGTAGAATCATGGCTGAGCCCCCTGGTGGTGGCATTTCTTCCCTTTGAACCAGGACTTTCATAAATGATAAACCCAAGGTTGTAAAAAAGTTGTGCTGGATGTTTCCAATTTGCCCCATCAGTCTTTGTCCCTAGGAGGCTCACCTCTATAAACTCTATCCACCTGTCTCCTTCATTTTTTGGCTTCCAGTCCACCTTCAACATTAAACCTATTCTGCAAGTAGAAAAGCCCTAAAGATGTTTATAAGTGAGGATTATATGTTTGTGATAACCTTTCGCGAGATATATTCTCTTCCTGGAAACAGATCAGACAATGGTGGTTGGTACCATTTCTGGAGACTAAGAGTAAGATAGCTCACTGAAGTCCATCCAGCAGCGGTGTCCAACTTGAGGGCTAGCATGGTATGAATGCAGCCCAACACAAAATTGTAAATTTACTTAAAACATTATGAGGTTTTCTTGTGATTATGTGTCACAATGTATTTAATGTGTGGTCCGAGACAGTTCTTCCAGTGTGGCCCAGAGATGCCAAAAGGTTGGACCCCCCCCCCCCCGCCCCCCGCCGCTTTGAGTGACAAAGCTCAGTTAAGCCTTTAAGTGAGACTCGTTCTGCTTCCTTTGCCTTCCTTCAAAATCTGACAGTAGCGGCAGTTTTGATTTGTCCTCTTTGACCTCCCCCGTCTAGGTGTCAGGTGTAGAAGAACGCCGTAGGCCTAAATCGGGCAGCGGGACCTTTAAGGAAGCTAACAACTGCGCTGATTGGCTGAGGGTCGGAATCCACTGTCTTGGCAAGCCGATCCGCCAGGCGAGGCAGGTTTTCTGCGGCAGTTCAGGGGACCCTGAACCTTAAGGCCTCTGCGGCGATCACCTGTGTTCCCGCGCCTCTGCCGCGCTCTGCCAAGTGAGTAAGCGCCAGCCGTGGGGGAACGGGTAGCGACAGGTTGGTGGAGAGCTCGGGTCCACGGATCCGCGTGTTCAGGAGCTAAGCTGCCAGGCTGCGGATTGCAGGGCCGCGCTGCGTGCACGCTACTTTTGAACGCCTGCCCTTGGCTCGCTTCCTGCCGCTAGTGCTGAGAGGTATCGCCAACTTCATTTTGGAGTCAGATCCAGTCACAAGGACTCCAGGCCTTTCCCGTAAGATTGCAATCGAGCCGGGAAGTATAGAACATTATCAAAAGAAATCAGCATACCATTTAGGAAATATCCAAGTTACAGTAATTAGGTCCAGGAAAGGCGGATGGAGTTAAATTAGGGAAAACCTCCCGGAAGCAATGGGTTCCGGGCTGGAATTTGCAGGGGAAGTGGGCTAATTCAAATGGAACGCAAGGCTTCTTGAAAATGACTATAATTATGAAACCAGTCATAAATGTAGGTAGTTAATGTGTAATTTGATCAGGAAGTGAGTCAGCATAGAAATTTGGATGACAGAGTTGTGAGTAATGGGATTATCTTCTTTCATTTTTACAAGTATCATCACACAAGGTTCCCAGGGGTGTCTGGAAATCCAGCCTCAACCCTCCTCAGACAGAAATAACCCTTCCCATTGTAATCTCTAGCACAGCCGAGACAGGGCTGTAACAATGAAGAGTCCTTTTTTAAGATCTCAGAAGTAATCAAAGGAAAAATAAGGGCAGAAGGAACTCAAATCCGTATTCTCAGCCCTCTGAGACACACTGGTGTCTAAGTTCTAAGTATCGAGAGATTTTTCAGCAATGATAAAAGTGTTGGAATTTTTGAAGGACTTACGTTATACACTGAGGTAACTTACCTCACACGTTATCCATATTGCAAGATCACTCTTGTTTATGTACTCCCCACCCCCAGTTTTACTGACAAATAATTGACATACATCTCTGCATAAGTTTAAGGATTCTGCATGATGGTTTTGACTTCTGTATTGTGAAATGATTATTACAATAGGTTCAGCTAACATCTATCATCTCATATAGATACAATAAAAGAAAAAATTTTTCTTCCTTGTGATGAGAACTATTAGGATTCACCCTCTTAACAACTTTCCTATATATCATACAGTGGTATGAACTATTGTCATCATTTTTCTAATACATATTTTGTGAATGGGAGAGAGAAGATGGAGAGTATTCTGAACACCTAAAGAAACTTCCCAGATTTTGGAAAATGGCTTTGTTATGGTGGTAAAAGTTGAAAATACTGAACTCCAGAGTATACTTTATAAGGTGTTGTACACTCATTTTCAGGTGTGATCTCCCCTGAGGACCACAGTCTAGACCCAAGAGGACAAGGCCCAGAAAGAGGTAAACATAATCCCTAACTTTCCAGACAAGTTTCTCTTCCCCAGATGGTTGACATAAGGACTCTCCCCACACTTCAGGGGAGGTCCCACCCCTTAATAAATAGGAGCACTGTAAGATACAGCTCTGTGACATACTGTGTATATGTATATGAATGGGATTAGAGGGCAATTGTTTCCTTTAAAAATTTTTGCAACATATTTTAAAGTCAATCATCCACTCCTATAAACAGAAGAGAAATAAGAAATAGCAAGTGACCTGAGCTACCCTTTCTCTTGTATTGCTTATTGCTTTCTGCAATGTTTTATTGGAAAGATCCACCATGAGACTGCCGAGATGGATCATACATTGCTTCTGCCATTAGGCAAGTTCTGATCTGCTGCTGGAGACAAATGATATGGGACTGTCAGAGTCTGCAGAAAGGAGAGAACTTATGCTAGATCTCCCCACTCTCAGCAGGTGGCCCCCAATTCTGGTCACAGGATGGAGTGAGTTGGGATAGTGGCTGAGCGGGAGGGAAACCTCATTACCTCCCAGGCCTATTTAGGGCTGTGCATCTTTCTCTGGTGAGTGATTGGCCTCCTGTTCCCAACACTGAGGCTGCCTCTGGATCCGAGGACCCTGTAATTCCAGGGTGGGTCTTTGGCAGAACACAGGAAAGCCACTGAAGTCTGGCTTGCAGTTCCCACTCACCCGAAGCCCTAATTAGCAGGGATAACCGATTCCACCTGGCATGAAATGCTCTCCCTCCATTCTTCTTCCCATTTAGCCAAGATTTCCTGATAGGAATATGGATATGGTAAATAGGAGCTCTGATGTCTTCCCATGGAATACGTGAATCCTGGGTAGAAAGCATTAGTACTGGCCACTCTGACCCAAGGTTCACAACCCTGCCCAACAGCCTACCAAAGAGAATCAGCAACATTCTTGAGGAGGGTAGAGAAATTGCAATGTCCTTGAGTTTTGCATCCTGAAAGTAAAGGTCAACAACTGAAAGTCTTTTGTACCTACCCAATTGGATTAAGAACAAAAAATTGGAGTTTTGACTTACCTAGAATTGGCAGCCCACTTAAGAACTTCTTAAGATAAATAAGAGATAGTACCATATACTCATTCAAAAATTGTGTTTCCCAGGACATTTAATTATCCTTATGTTTCCCCCCTTGATAACTTCAGTAGTAGCTTTAAGAAAACAAAGGTGAAACTAGAGGAAAATGGCCAAAGGATGTCAGAAGTGAGTGGATGGAAATATGGGGTATGTGGGAGAGGGGCAGGGGTAACAAGAAGAGTATTGATATAGTGACTTTGAGATACTTAAAACTTCCTAAAATGCAAATGCAAGGAGCACAGAGAAATCTGTCTTCAAAGTGCACAATGTACCTTCTGAATCATCCCTCCTCAGAAAAAAAGGATTTATTATCCAGCTGTACAGAAGGTAAAAGGATAGGTGGTATTCACCCTGTTTCTCACACACACAAAAAATACCCAGTTTTTATCTGTTGATGTGTTTTTAAGTTTTCAGTTCTTCAAGATTTATAATGGGTAATAGAAGCAGAAAACATGGAGCCATATAGTTTTAGAGCAGAAGATTTTGGAAATCATCTAGTTCACTCAGCTGGTATTAGTAAATGACTGCCAAGCGAGGTCAAAGTTTTTTCTTTTATTTAACATTGTCATAAATTCATGATAGCCCAAAGCAGAGCATGTGGGGGTGCATGTAGAATACATTGTTTTAAGCCTCTTTGCTTTTTTATATTTTAGATCAAGATGGGGTTTATATTTTCAAAATCTATGAATGAAAACATGAAAATCCAACAGGAGTTCATGCTTATGAATGCTCGACTTCAGGTACATTTTAAAATAATTAATATTTTATGTTGTTACAGAAAAGTTTCTAATGCATGTGCCCTAGCAATATGTTTTCTTTGACCTCAAAAGGTAAAATGCTCTTGAGGCTCCATTCTCAAAGCCAAGATGAAATGGATTATTAATTATCTGGTGAATTAGCTTTTTAAACTCTCCAATCCAGGTACTTGTGTAAAAACTTCCATAATATATGAAGAGACAAATACTTAGAGTGTAGGGTAGGCAGAATGATACCCCCCCCCCCAAGATATCTGCATCCTGATCCCCTGTGAATATTTTTTCTTACATGGCAAAAGAGACTTTGCAATGTGATTAAGTTAAGGAGTTTGGGATGGAGAAGATCCTGGATTATCCTGGATTACCTAGATGGGCCCAATGTAATCACAAGAGTTTTTATAAGGGAAGGAGGGAAGCAAGAGGACCAGAGAAAGGAAGAGGGGTGGGGAGAGATTTGAAGATGCTATACTGCTGGCATTGAAGATGGAGTGAAGGACCGTGAGCCAAGGAACCTTGGCCTCTAGAAAATAGAAAAGGCAAGGATATGGATTCCCTCCTAGACCCTCCAGATGGAATGCAGTCCCGCCAGTCCATTTTGAACTTCTGACCTTCAGAATTGGAAGATAATAAATTTGTGTTGTTTTAAGCCACTAAATTTGATAATCTGTTATGTAGCAATAGGAAACTAATACAGATTATGAAAACTTAACACTGGATTTATATATAAATGATCAAAGCAGAGAAGATCGTCTAATTGCCCAATATAGGTTGTCAGAAAGTACTTTAAAGTGTTGTATGCCAAAATCAAGTGCTAAAAGTTAGACTGGAATTACCATCCTAAGATTTCAAATTAAAATCTCTATGCCTCTGTGGTTCATGATGGCTCTGACGGTGGAAGGTCCCACTGTGAGGCAGTATAGTGAGTGGTTAAATGTGAGGGCTAAAGCTACATTTCTTGAGTTTGAACCCCATCTCTACCCCTGACTAACTTATGACTTGTGCCTCAGTCTCCTTCTCTGTAAGCTGGAGATGACAGAATCCCCTTCATTAGGGTTGTTTTAAAGAGTAAAATGGCACCTTATAGAAAGCATATAGGACAATGCCTCAAATTTTTAGAACAATGTCTCTCATTCTTTAAATATTAGTTGTTGCTGTTGTGATTATTACTCTTAAAGAATGATATGATTGTCTTGTGCAGGATAATGATGTCTTTGGCGGGGGCGGGGGGATGGAACAATTGAAAGACTGGACAACTGAATTAATGTAACAGAGCAAAGTATCCTAGGGAAGGTCAAACGTTAGGCATACAAACCAGCCAAGAATGTCACATACTCAGAGAGTCCCTTGTCCAAGACCTTTGGAAACTATAGGGCTTTCCTCTTACATCAGTCTCCATGAAGTGAGGGTCTGTGAAGGATCTGGGATTTTACCCTACTTGCAAACTAACAAATTAACTTGTCACTATTTCATGGATGTTGGCGGAATACAGGAGACACCTATGTCAGAAACAGAGAATTTTATTACTCATAACACAGCAAGCAGCATGAGCATGAGGTTGGTGTCAATTCCGCATTTCCCTTGCATTTTGCAGAGGTGACAAAGATGGATTTAAATGGATGCTGTGCATTCAGTGCGATTGTGGCACATTTGAGGAATACTGGACTTAGGGAATCTACTACTTTCGTAGGGAGTGTTGAGCTGGTGGCGTTGGGGGCTTGGGGGTTACCTTATTTCTTAAGGTTGTTCACTACACAAACAGCCCACAGAAATGGCCTGAGCAAAGAGCAGTAATGGCCCACCGAGCAAGAATGTGCTGGACACTTAGGGCCTATGGCAGATAGCCCCTCCAGACAACCTACCCCTCAGCCCAATTGACCAGAACTTTGAGGACAATCTTGACTTCTGCCCACTGATCCCAGTGACCAGCATTGCTGGCACTGAGGTCAAAGTGGCAGAAGCACTATCAGCAACATCAGTTTTCACCTTGGCTGAATCAAAGGTGAAACAGGCCTAGGCATTTAGGAGAATCTCTGTGAATCCAGTGGTGCTATTGAGCCAGTAACTTTGCTTCAGGTGGCAGAAGGGGATAAAGTTTTACCCAAAGGGGTAGCTACTACTTTATGCAAAACTGAGATGACAGTAAGGCCAGGCCAGCCATGCCCTCAAATACATTTTAATTTGTCAGGAAATGAGCCCTTTTCTTGTAGCTGTCCTGTCCTAGTTAACCCACCCCGAAATGGAGATGTCAGGCCTCGGAGTCATAAGACCTCCGTGGGTCAGGTGTTCATTTTTAACAAGAGCGCTGCAGTACGCCAGCAGCTGCCTCACATTAGTGAAAGGGGTATGTTACAGGTTGAATTGTGACCCTCCCCTAAAATTCTCATGTTAAAGTCCTAACCCCCACTGCCTCAGGATGTGACCTTATTTGGAGATGGAGCCATCACAGAGATAATCATGTTAAAATGAAGTCATATGGGTGGGCCGTAATCCAATAAGACTAGCATCCTTATAAAAAGGGGAAATTTGGACAAAGAGGCAGGCGTACTGGGACAATGTCATGTGAATATGAAGTTGGCCATTTACAAACCAAGGAGAGGCCTAAACAGATCCTACCCTCAAAGCCCTCGTGAAGAACCAACCCTGTTGACACCTTAATTTAGATTCCAAACTCCACAACTGAGACAGTAAATTTCTGTTGCTTAAGCCACGCTGTTACGGCAGCCCTAGAAACTAATACAGGATGTATTTGGTGCCAGTGTCCAGCAGGTGACACTGCAGTACTGGGCCTTTCTGGAGATCAGCTGTGATTTCTGTTTTTCTCTCTGGAATTTTGTATTGTTTCTATTAGACCAACTGGAAGGGGTCAGGGAATCACTGAATGGGTGTCCTCGCATCACTATGAATATTTACAATGTAAGCAAATAACACATCAATTTCATTATACATTTATATAATGGTGGAAACAACTGCGGGATTCTGAAGCAACTCAAAGTCACTTTTAATTTCCCTTCCTCACTGCAAACTTTGTTCAAAGCCTATCAGTTGAATTCCAGTGCTTTTTTTCCCTCTGGGAACCTGTGAAAGAGTTTAACATAGATAATTCACGGGTTATCTTAGCAGTTTCAGGTAATTATTCTGTCTCCCTGCAAGCTGGGGAAACTGGGGAGTGTAAAGTGGCTAGGAAGCTTTTGTCCTTTGGCTCCTGATCCCAGCATTGGTGCTGTCCCTCCTGTGTGTGTCCGTGGCCTCTGAGAGCACTGGGGTTCAGGGACATTATTCTTTTAGCCTCTACTAGTGCCATTCATCTGCCCTGTTTGTCGTAAAAACATCCACCTGTACAGAATTTTTATGAGTTCATTTGGCCAAAATGAGGAAAATTGCCAGGTAGCAAAATTTCAGCAGATAGAGAAAAGGCTATGAAGAATAGCAGTTTTGGAGCTTATTTTCTACATTAGAATAATAGGAGGAGGCAAGAGGAGGGTTACATGAAATCCATTGGTGATTGATTAGGGCAGCAGGAGAAATCAAACTGGGGAACTCTGGGGCATTGGATAAAAAGCAAACTGCAGAGACACATACTGCTTTTACACAGGCGGGTATAGGGTAGTTAATAATTAACCTTTACAGCACAGAGAGGTGGGATGCAGGGAACCAGGTGACAATGCAAGGTTCTGTGGCAGGTGTGTCCTGAGGGTCTGGGGAAGATAATTACTCTGAAATTTCAAAGGTATGTTATCTGAGATGCAAAAAGACAACAGACAGGCTCAATTAAGGCCAAGACTGACCTTTGTCAAGGAAGATACTGGCCTAGCACGTGACTACCAGCGGCCGCTTTGAGTTAGGACTTTGTATGTTCAGTCCTTCCTATGGGTTACTTTCCGTCTCCTGAGTTGGTAAGGCCTCCATGCAGGCCTCCCCTGAGCTGGTCAGGTCTAGTCAAGTGGCTGCTTTCTCCTCCAAACCTGCATTCTCAGCAACGCGGGCCAACCTGAGGCTCAGCTCATCCTCCATCTGCATGGGAATACGTGGACTTGGGTCCCACCATCCAACAGAGCCATAAACATTTGAGTCCCTCCTCTCCCCTCCCTGAAGTGCCCCAGAGCCCTCAGCCTTCCCCAAAGCAGCTGAAGTTGGGAGAGAGACAGCTTCTTGCCAGTAAGCTAGCCTTTGAATTTAACTCTCAGTTTCACAGGGCCTCCCACCACGAGGCTCAGCAAACAAGTTTCTAATGTTTTTAGCCTACCCAAAGTTCTGTAACCTCAGTGCTGACACCATTATTTCAGCTTTGGAGACCCCTTGACCCATCAGCCACAGCGGCTCTGCATACCTTTGGACTGAGGTGTGGAGCTTGATGCTCCATTGTCATGGTAACAGTCTTCCCTCTCCCACCCAGAGGAGAATGTGCCAGGACCAAAGTACCACCTGGGTGGCCTGTTTCGACCCTACCTTTTGTAGCTCAGCCTCATTAGACACACAGGAGAGTGAGAGACCCTTACTCTCCCTCCGACCCTCACCCCTGCCTAGGTGAGAGCATTTTCTGCCTGGTCGCAGGGGTCTGGTTATTTCCAGGAACCCTCCAGTGAAGGCTCTTGTCCTTTCTCTTTCAGAATGCCGTGTTTCCATCAGCACCTCAGCTTTGTCGCCACAACAGGCAGGCGCTGTGAAGGGTCTGGGATTTCACCCTACTAGCAAGTTAACCAGTTAGCTTAATACTGTTTTGGGATGCAGGCAGAAGACTTTGTTACTCTCAGCAGCAAGCAGCACGAACAGCTCATGATGAGCAGGAGAGGTTTTCTATGTGCCCCAAGTCCCATGGAGGGCATGGAGCTAGGCCTAGCTGGACGCTGAGTGGGATGCCGCAGGTTTGTGACTGAACTGAGTTCAGTGAGCTGTGGAATCTGCCACTTTGATGG
Organism: Pteronotus mesoamericanus; assembly: GCF_021234165.1. NCBI lineage: Eukaryota > Metazoa > Chordata > Mammalia > Chiroptera > Mormoopidae > Pteronotus > Pteronotus mesoamericanus. The sequence goes on along the minus strand of NW_026555245.1, from coordinate 21,467,389 downwards.
TGAGTGGTCAGCAAGGCTGCTCTTTGGTAAGAGAGCTTACTTCATCCCTCAAGGTTGCTCACTGCAAACACAGCGCTGATAAACGGCCCAGGGCAGGAGCAGTCAGGGCCTGCATCCTCGGCCCATCCGGCAAGAAACGACAGGAATGCTCAGTGCCCATGCCGATCGATTCTCTCAACGTGTGTGCTGGTTAAGATGAATTCTCTGATTTCAAGGAAGGAGACATGGGAATACAGATCCACGTGGTTGAAGCAGCTTTCCAGCCCTAAAGCTACTTGAGCTCTGATCCCAACTGGGAAAGCCTAGAGAGGAGCACACTCACCTGCAGCCATTAGGGAAGATCAGATTGGTCCTTGAAAGTTCCCCATTTAAAGGAATTAAACTTCTAGCATCATTCTTAGGGTTTAAGCTATCCTTCTTTTGGAAAAAAAGGTATCGTGAACTATTTGATATGTATGTATAGGAGACCATAGTTATAAGTTTTGAAGCATAATAAAATGAATACCGATGGACCCATCACTAAATTGAAGAATTACAACTCACAATACCCCTGAAGCGATCTGTGGGTTCCTCCCAGCATGCTCAATGAACCCAAACAGCTAAAGCGAGGCTGGAGTTGAGTTCATGGCCCAGAGTCCCGAGGACTGAGGAGGACTCTGCAAACAGAAGAAATGAGCCACTGGCGTGGAAGACAATGCATCTTTTCAGCACTTCAAAGAGCAGATTTTTTAAAATCCCAACTGAACACCATGCATACCATTATCTTTAGCCTACTATAATCTTGGGCTCTTTTCTCCAATATAGAGCGCCTGGATAAAAAGGGTAAATGGAAGAAGTAAAGCAAGAAAGTACAGTGTTGACTTTACAGACAGCCTTGTGGTGACAGGGAACACAAACACTAGAGTAGGCAGTGAAGAGGAGAGGGAAGCAGGCAACTCTGCATTTCTAGGCAGCGGGATAAGCAGCCTGAGTTGGTTCAAGAACCAGCAGTGTCAGAGGACTTTCCCAGGAAGAGCCTTGAATACAAGAGGTAGGGGGATCCCCACAAGTTCACACAGCGGGGCTGCAAGGAAGCTGCAGTGGCCCAGCTCTGGTGCTTGCACTCAGTCACCTTCCCCATCCCCACTCCCTGCGGGTGGCCTCCCCGTGTCCCACACCTGTGATCATTCTCCTGAAGTTCATTTTCTTTATTTTGGTAGAATATGTAAAATATAAAACTCACCGTTTTAAAGTGCACGGTTCAGTGACACTTTTACACATACACTGCTGTGCAGCCATCACCACTATTAAATTCCCTGACATTTTCCTCACCCCAAGAGGAAACTCCGTGCCCATGAAGCAGTCGCCTCCCATCCTCCCTCTTCCCCCCGGAACTGGCAATCACTGATCTGCTTTCTGTTTCTATGCATTTGCCTGTTCTGGACATTTCATATACATGGATTCATGTAACGTAAGGTCTTTTGTGCCTGACTCCTTTCACATGACATTACCTTTCCAAGGTCCATCTGTATTGTAGCATGTATCAATATGTTACTCCTATTATGGCGAAATAACATCACATGGTATGGATATACCACGTTTTATTTACCCATCTGTTGGTCTGTAGAAATTAAGATTCTTTTCCCCTTTTGGCTCTTCAGAATAGTGCTGCCATGGAAATTTTTGTACTGATTTTTGTTTGAACACTTACTTCTCAGTTCTTTTGAATGTATACCGAGAAGTGGCATTGCACGATCATATAATAATTTCCTGTTGAATTTATGGAGGAACCATCAAAATGTTCAAAATGGTACCAGCCTGCTGGTATCTTTCTCTCCAAAGCTGGAACAGATGGAATAAGTTAATTTAACTGCATCATGAAGGAAGTCTGGAATCACACCGAGGAGTTAATGAAAATGCCATTTAATTAATTATCAGTATATACTGTATGTTCAGGCATGGTAGGAAATGAAAGTAAAATAATTAATAAAGGCTGTTGGTACCATAAGCACTTACTTCTACAAAGGTAGATGAATGACAAAGACAGGTCAAGCCAGCAAGCCAATCCTTTGCTCCCAGGCCTTCCTTGCCAACAGTGGGTCCAGGAACCTCCCTACACTCAGTTCTCCAAGAGGGACACACTGGTGTTCAGTTTGTTCACAACTTCAATGAGACCAATAAACCTGGTTATTGACTGCCAGATGATTTTCTTTTTCTTTTCCTCCCTCAACTATAATTCTATTTTCATAAACCTGTTCAGGGTGAATTTTAATTCATAGAGAGTTCTTCATTGCTTGGGCAAGAGGGGTCATGCATTTTTGAACTCAGTAAAGCATTTACTGAATGCCTAGTGTATCTCGAGCTTGTAGCACAAAACTATTAAGAAGTTATCCTGTAGCTTTAACAACTATTTGTTTTCTCTAGAAACCTTCATACTATGTACACATGCACACCTCCCACACATTTTTCCTACAAGGATTTTAGGTAGGCTGCTGTTAAAATTTTTAGGCTTCTCACATGTGTCTTGTTTCTACTTCATTTTCTACCCTAAGACAATTGGGAAATGGAGGGCAGCGGGGAGAGGAAGAGTAGCCTCTGTAAACATCCTTAATATTTAACATAAGGGGGAAAATCCCAAGTGTCTCTACTCTTGAATAGATTGACTAAATGCAGAATAACAATGAATCCACATTTTAAGAAATGTTTTAGTTGAAATAATTTTCAATTTGCAGAAAAGTTGCAAAACTAGTACAGAAAGTTTGCATATAGCCTTGACTAGCTAACGATTTACAGTGATCAAAACCAGGAGTTGAGCATCAGTACAATACTACTAACCAAATTACTGAGTTTTCTGAAACTTCACTAGTTTTCTCATACTGTCCCTTTTATGTTCCAGGATCTAGTCCAAGATCTTATATTGCACTTAATTGTTGTGTCTCATTAGTGTCCACCAGTCTGTGATATTTGTCCTTCTTTCCTTGGCTTTCATGATAAGTACTTCTGATAAGTACTGGTCAGTTATTTGAAAGTTTTCTCATTTTGGGTTTTTCCAATGTTTTCTCATGATTAGACTGAGGTTGTGGTTTTTGGGTTTTTGTTTTTTGTTGTTTTTTTTTTTTTTTGGCATATTGTTCTTAAACCACAGAATGCTATTGTGTCTTTGTCATTGCACCATATCAAAGGACACCTGGTATTATGTCATATTTCTGGTGATGTTAATCTTGATCTCTTGGTTAAAGTGGTGTCCACCTGGTTTCTCCACTGTAAAGTTACTATTTTTTCTTTTCTAACTGGTAAATATCTTTGCGTAGATATTTTGGGACTGTTAATATCTTGCCTCTCCTTAGTCTTTTGCCCACTCATTTTAGCATCCGTTGGTGGTGTCTTACATGCAACAATTATTGCTGTAATGCTTGCCTACTTGTGATATTTTTATCTCCTTCGTTTCATTTATATTTGTTCATTGGAGAAGCTGCATCTTCTCCATATATTTATTTATTATACTAGCTATATAAATATGGTGTCATGGACATTTTATTCTACAGGTTATAGTCTAGTACTGTCATTATTTATTTTATGCCTTAAATTATTTTGGCTCTCCTTCCAGCTGGCTCCTATGTCCTTTTGACACACCCCTTCTTTTACTGAACTCTCGCTTATTTTCTGTTTTCCTAGGATATTCACATATATTTTCCCTTTCCCAGGCCTTGAATTAACCACTTATTCAAGGGTTCTGATTCCTTTTGTTAGAAAATGGTATTTAGAAATCAATACCTGGGCTCTAGGTTTGCTTATTGTTATGTCCATTTTTCCTAGATCCTGTCAGCAAGGACATGCGTATATACCAACCATGCATATGCATAAACTTATACATGTTTCTTTATCTACCTGGAAGTATATATACAAGTTGGGCTCAAAAGTAGGTTTACAGTTGTTCATATTGAAAATAATATAATTATTAATAAATAATACAAGAATAAACTCAGTGGCTTGCATACTTAGAACTGTAAATCTACTTTTGACCCAACCTGTATGCTAAACCATAAATTCCTTCTGATACCTCTGATTCCAATCCAGTATGAAATTCCAGGCTTTCTTCTTTCTTCGTTTGCAACTTCTTTCTCAGATAGCAAGAAACCTTTTCTAGAGACTGCCTGAATTCCTTGGTTCATGTTACCCTCCTTCTCTAAGCCAGCAGTGTAGCATCTTCTTACCTTACTAACTCTGACTCTCTTGCCTCTGTCTTTCACTTGTAAGGAACCTCGTGAATACATTGGGGCTATCTGGATAATCCCAGATAATCTCCCCCTTTCAAAGTCCTTTAGTTAACCACATCTGCTAAATCCATTTTGCCTTATAGGGCGATATATCCACAGGTTCAGGACAAAGACTTCTTTGGTGGGGGGGCATTATTCTGCCTACCACAGGTATTTATTATTTCTAATGTTTACTATTATAAACAGTGCTATAATAAATAACCTTGTGCTTTCACATTTTTGTATTATTGGAGGTATATATTCCAGGTAGATTTCTAGAAGTGAGATTGCTGGGTCAAAGGCAGGTACCAATATAGTTTTGTTGGGTATTGCCACATTTCCCTTCTAAGTAGTACTGATTTGAGAGTGCCTGTCTTCTTGAAGTCTCACCAACAGAGTCTGTGGTCTTGCTCTCTAATTTTTGCCAATATGACAGGCAAGAAAATGATGTTGTAGTCTTGTTTAAATATGCATTTACATAATTACTAATAAACTTGAACATTTTCTCACATTTGAGGGCCTTTTATATCTCTTGTTTTTGTGAATTGTCTGTTCATTGGTTTTTTGTCTCCTGTCCCTCAGTTTTTAAGAGTTCTTTATATATTAGAGATATTAACCTCTTGTCTGTGGAATATATTGCCATTATTTCTCCCAGATTGTCATGTGTTTTTGACTTTATGATGGGTTTTTTAGTAAGAAAAAACATTTATGTGTTCAAATTAACAATCATTTATTTTTCTTCTGCATTTTGAGTGTTTATTCAGAAAGTTTTTTCCTATACCAAAGTTAAAGAGATAGTCACCATGTCTCCCTATGATACCTTTAAAGCTTATTTATTTACATTTAGATCTCTAACCCATTTGGAGTTTGTTGTCATATATGGCAAGAGATATATGGATCTAACTTTATCTTTTCCTAAATGGCTGCCCCATAGTACTCACATTTATTAAAAAGTCCATCTTTTTCTCCAGTGATTTGAGATGTCACCTTTATTAAGGTTCTACATGTACTTGGATCTGGACATGCTATTCTTTTGGCCAATTTTTGTCTTCATATACCAGTACCACACTGTTATAATTATAGATGCTTTTTAGTAAGTTTTCATGCCTAGTTCAGCTAGTATATACAATTGCAGTTTATCATTTCAGTGTTTATTACATGTTTGCTTTTTCATAGAAACTTTAGTTCACCTCCTCCAATTCTATAAGATAGTTTACTGATTTTTTTTATTAAAATTGCATGCATTTATAAACTTATTTAGGAAGAATTGTTGAGTCACCCTCAAAACTTGGGATATTTTTCCATTTGTTTAAGTCTATTTTTATGTCTTCCAGGAGTTAATAAATTAATTAAAGACTAAATCAAAGTTGGGTTTTTTTTTTTTCTGCATGGAAAAAGGAAATTTTTAAGTTAAATTTTTCTATAAATGATTATAAAGATATTCTTGCAGTTGAATCCCTTGCCTGTATGGCAATGGAATATATTAGCAGTGCATATGATGGAAGGACATTCTTACACTGAAATGTGCGAGACTGAAGAGTGGGAAGGAAAAGAATAGGAGAATTTCCAGACAGGTTGAGCCCTTAATGGTGTGGCTCAGTTGGTTGGGCATTGTACTGCAAAACAAAAGGTCACCAGTTCAATTCCTGGTCAGGGCACAAGCTTGGGTTGTGGGTTTGTCCCTGGTTGGGGTACATGCAGGAGGCAACTGATTGATGTTCCTCCCTCACATCGATATTTCTCTCTCTTCCTTTCTCCCTCCCTTCCCCTCTCTCTAAAAATAACTAAATAAATAAGTAAAATCTTTTAAAGAAAAATAACTTTCAGGCAGGTTGAGGTAGCATAATGGGAAATTTAGAAGGGAAAACTGGGCCCTAGACTGATGTCTTCTGGATTTACAGCCAGGATATGGCTGCTAAGGACTATGGTTTCATTCTTCTTGTGTACAGTGAGAAGGTCACAGGCATTAGAGTCACAGACAACTGGGGCCAACCCTGGTTCCATCACTTACTGGTTATATGACCTTGAATAAATGACATAGGCTCTCTGAGCCTGAACTTCATTGCTAAGGTGAGGAGGATACCCAAATACTAGCTTGTATGGCAGGAGAAATGCTCAATAAATGTTACCTTCTTTCCCATTCATCTACTTTCCTCTCTCTTATTTACTCATAGTTACTGCTTCATTCTTTCTTTCGTCTCTAATTTCATTCTCCATTTTTCATTTTTTATCATTTTTTGTCTTTCCCCATCAGTATATCTTCAGTTCTGTGGCCAGGCATATGCTTGTGTGGTTCCCTTTTGCTCTGCCTTGCAGGGTGTTTAGTACTTTAAATAATCAATGCTGGTCATGGGACCAGTGGTCCAATTAGCCTGTCAGCCCCAGAGCCTAAAGATGAAAAGGTAAAGTTGAGTAGTTTTATAATATTTGTATGTTTTGAAATGGTTCACATCATTTCAAATAGAGCTTTTTTTTGGAAGGAGAAATCGATTGTTTTCAGTAAAGAAAAATTTTGTGTTCTCTTTGAGTCTGTTTAGTAAATTATTGATGTTAATTTAAGTTCATAGTTGGGTTCAGTTCAAGTACATTTATTGATGATAAATTAGAAGAAATATGCGAGCCATTAAATTTTGGATTCATTACACTAATAATAACAATTATATAACTTAGGATTCAAAGTTTTGTAATGAATTTTTGTTACATTTACTTCATTTTTAAATTCTTGTGCATGGTTTGGATGCCAAATTACATAGTGTAAAATAATTATTTTCTATTATGTACCCAAAAAGATAAATATTAATTTGAGGTAATATTTGTTTTGAGGAAAATTTGAACATGAAGACTTCAGAGTTTAAGACATTATGTTGGAATGGGTAATTATAGGTGTATTTCCTCTCTTGAAAAATTTTTCTTTAATTATGTGTATCTTTATAATATGTACAAACAAACAAAAGCACAGTGAGAGCTACAGCTATAGACATGGTGTCTTAACATTAGCAAGTGCTAATCTACCCACAGGCTTTTGGTGAAAGGTTAGGGATTTTTTTTGCACATATTATCATAAAAATCAATACTATTATAAGAAATGATAGGAATATATATTTTAATTGAATGTTTTCTTCATATTTTTGTATTTAAGTATTTGCATAAAGGCTTTGGGAAGTTGAAGGCAAAGGAAATTCTATTAGGTTAGGATATTTTTTTAAATACTGTTAAAATTAATTCTAAGTAACATTTTGTTGCTATGCCCCTTTAATAAATATATCAGTTAGAACTTTCATTTTTCAAGAACTGTCATTTTTAAGAATTAGAAACCCAAAGTACACAACTATGAAGAAAATCTGCCTGTTTTTATAAAAAAGGGAAGAATGAATAATGTTCAGTATGATAAAATGTGAATAGCAGTGTGTTTGTCCACTTTATGTATTTCTTTAAACAAAAAACTACTGCCATTGAACACCGTAACACGATTTGGTGTGCTCACATGTGATCTCTCTCTTTCTCTCTTTCTAATATGTTTAAGTAACTATATATGTTTATGTTTAAATAACTATATATGTTTAAATATGTTTAAGTATATGTTTAAATAACTAATATGTTTAAGTGACTATATATGTTTAAATATGATATAATTTTGCCTAAAATATGTAATGTAAAAGAAGGAGCTTTAGATGTGAATCTCTCCAGTGATAGGACCCCAAGGGCACATCTATTTGCTTTATGACCCTCACTTTCTATCATGGGGTAGAGAGCAGTGCAAAAAAAATGCCAGCACGTTCATAGCTTTTTCAAACTGAAAAGTTAAAGCATCTAAGTAGTGTTCACTTCAAAATCAAATTGTTGTCTTGTGGACTTCACCAAGGGGGAATTAATGTTATAAAGAAGGAAGATCATTGCTAACTTCTCTGTTTTCCTTCTTCCAGTTCATGCTTTGTGCCACTTCCATGACTTAACAGAATTATTTTCCTCTTGGATTATTAATATAGTCCTTTTAGACAGCTTACTATCTATACCTCTTCTGTGATTAAGAGCCTACTACTTCAGGGAGAAGGTGGTTTCCTCACAAGCTGAAGTTCCATGACTGGGCAAGTAGGCTTCTCATTCTTCCTAAATCTGAGTAGCAAAACATTTCTGCAGGATAGCCTTCCCCTGCTGCTGCCACTTTTGGGGAGGAGATGACAACGCAACTGCTGCTCTATCACTCCATCCACAGTCACAAAGACAACCTCACACTGGATTGGACCTTATTTACTGTCTGCCCCCATTCACTGGATATCCTAATATCCCTTGCCTTCAGAAAATGTGTTACAAGCTCGGTTTTAACTCATCCATTCAAATTTTAGCAACTTTGCTATAAAGTTCTTATTTGCCCAGATCTCAGCTATGCCACCTTTCAAATTCTATGCTCAGAGTTCTGCCGTTTATATATAAGGAAATTAGATGGAGAAAGAAGTAATCAGGGCTCCTCAGAACTGCCTGAACAGGCTTAGAGATGGGGAAGAAGTTCACACACCTAAGGGGGTGTGCTGAGTACAACTGACACCAGTGCCAGCCAACATTCTCTGTGTCTTTTTGCCCCATTAATTCAGTGAACCCCAGGGCAGCATCTTGTACAACTGCCTGCAGCTACTGCACTTCCTCCTCTCCCAGCCACTGTGGACTTGTTTAAACAAATCTCTGCAAGCCTCCTACACACCTGACCATTACTTCATTCTTTCCTTTTTTTTATTCATTATTTAACAAATATTTACTGGACATCTATCCTAGGTGATGCAGATATGAAATTGAACTAAGTCACTGCTCATATAGAGTGGATATTTTAATGGAGATGACAGACAACACAGGAAATGTTAGGTTGAGTTAGGTTAGGTTTGATGAACACTAAGGCTGGGTGCTGTCTCCAAAGAAGACTGTATATAAGCAGAGGCCTGAGTAAAGTGAGGAAAAAGCCATGTGCAAGATGGAGCAAATTGCAAGACAGGTTACTTCATCTTTTCTGGAAGAGAGTACATGAGCTCATTTCCAAATAGGTTGGTTCACCTGCTGCCACTAATAGGAAACTCACAATTTTGTTTCGAAGCTCTTACCTGCATACTTAGCACTAAATATTTACTTCTGTGGTAGAAATTTACTCAACAAAGGAAATAAGATTGGAGTTAAATTTTAAGCTTTTGCTTAACTGTAATTTTTTTCAATTCTGCTTTAGTAGAAGAATATTCTCATTTATGCCTTTATTCATACTATGAAGCATGAATCACTTTAAAATTTACAATTTTAAGAATGAGAATCATGATCATTCCCAGGAGGCCTCATGGGAAGCAGCTTGGAAGTGGGCAGCCTGAAAGTCACTCGAGCCACTGGAGTTGTCTCCAGTGAGCAATGAGGGATGGATGCACAGTCTTTGACGTCAACTCTCCTGGACACTCAAGAAACCCTAGAGTCCAGAACATACTAAGGGATGTTCAGAAATTCTTTGGGGTTATACCAAGTGAAAAGAAACCTGCAAGTGCAACAGTAAAGAAGAATGAGAAAACAAAGTCTGCTGAAGAAACTTTAAAAGCAAAGAAAAGAATAAAGGGAGTCAGGTAAACAGTTCCTGTACATAAGATAAGTCTAAGCAGAAGCAACTGAACAAGAAAAAGAGGATCATCTATGATTCAGAATCAGGAGACAGTGCAGGTAAAAAAAATGACAAAAAGTTACCAGAAAAACTGCCATTGTCTCCTAAATCTGGTAAAATTCTATGGTAGTATCCTATTACATTTCAGAAACAGATCAGGAAGATGACTTTATATGTAAGAAAGCAGCCTCTAAATCAAAAGACAATGGAGGATCTAAAATAATCATCTTGGAGCATCAAATATGAAAAACAATGAAGAAAACACTAAGACTAAGAATAAGTCTTTATCACCAATAAAATTTGCCCCCACATCAGTGCTTGATTATTTTGGAAATAAAAGTGTCCAAAGATCAGATAAGGTGGTGGCAAGCAAAAGAAAAGAGCTTTTGCAAAATGTAGAAGCCATCACCAAGCAACAGTGACTTGATGAAGATGCAAAGCGGGGTTGATAACTGCATGAAGATGAAGAGTTTCCAGAACGTTAGCCATTTTGGATGAAGAACTTAAGAACAAAAGGGCTTGAAAGGACCCAAAAGAGAGAAATGTTTTCTTCTGTCCAAGCCAATTTAAGTAAAGCAGAAAAACATAAATATCCTCATAAAATAAAAATAGAAAAATTTCTGGATGAAAGAACCGCAGTCCGAAGAAGCAAATTAAATGTGAAAAAGTTCAAAAGAATCTCAGCAACATTCCCATCATTAGATCACAAAATAGGAGAAACTTCTCCTAAAGCTAGTTCCAAGCTAGTGCTTTTGAAGGAGGAGGAGAAAGAGGAGGGGGAGGGGGAGGGAAAAAGGGGGAGGGGAGTTCTTTTAAAGGAACAGAGCCTATGGCCTCAAAAAGGAAAGAAAATGCCATTGCATTGAGACAAAAACTCCTAACAAAACCAAAAGTGCTCCAGCAAAAAAAAAAAAGAGTCTATAAGTCCTGAAGTTTCTGAAAAGAGATGCACTAATTATCAAGTTTATCAAACTTACTTAAATCAAGAAGGTCCCAAAGCTCTGGGCTCCAAAGAAATACCAAATGGAGCTGAAAATTGTTTGGAAGGCCTTATATTTGTAATCACAAGAGTGCTGAAGCCCATTAAGAAAGGTGATATATTATTTTTGAAATCACTTGTGAACATGAAAATTGGAAGTATCAATATTTCCCAGAAATGGATAACTGGAAAGAAATAATGAATTCTTTCCACAATCTACTTTTCTTTTTATATTAAAATCAGGTTTAAATAATAAATTTCTAATTTCAAGGCTTGACTAAAATTAATTAGAATTAGAGATTACCTGCCCTAGGAATTCTTCCTATTAACAATTATTATATCATTAAATTAAGTTTCTGATGGTAAGTGGATTCTGATTTTAGCTACTATGTAAATGTATTTTCTTCTAAGTAAAAGAATCTCTGGACTCCAAAAATACTTTGCAAAAGTGATGATGGATTAACATTTGAACAATGTTTTAAAGGAAGACAGATCAGTTCAATACATACTCTTGACCAAAAATATGCTGTGCTGTAGACTGCACTTCATTAGGGCAAGTAAGTTCTAATACCCATGGAGGGTAATATTAGCATTAGGGAAAGGAAAGCTTGAAGAGAAAATAGGAACATTTACCGAGAAAAAAACAATATCCTCCCCTCCTCCTGCCATTGCAAGGAAAATTCTGGTAGTATAATATTAGTATAACAGAAAAAATATGGACTATGAAGCTTAAAAGTTATCATTTATAAAAGGAATACAAATATAATGCTGAACAGTCTTTTCTTCCCTGTTTGATAAAGATGGAATGTTTTATTATAAAAATTATTTATAAAGTCTTTGCATCTGTGTAAAATTATTTCTTACCTAGTGGTCCAGATGTTTTTGAACAATTATTGAGACTGCAACATGAAAGACCTGGAATTATTGTATGTTCAGACAACTAATGATTTAAAATAAATACATGCTGTTACTTACCTATCATGACTGATGCTGAAAGGGTACTATGTCCCACTTCTATTTTTTTTTAACACCTATGTTGAGTTATAATTTACATTGGATAAAATCCACCCATTGTAAGGGTACAATTCAATGACTTTTAGTACATTTATAGAGTTGTGCAACCATGACCATAATCCAGTTTAAGAACATTTCCATCATTTGCCAAAATTCCCTTGTGCTGATTTATAATATATCTTTGATCCAAACCCTAGACACAGGAAATCACTAATCTACTTTCTGTCTCTATAGATTTGCCTTTTTTGGACTTTTCACATAAATGGAATTATACAATATGTAGTCTTTTGTGTCTGGTTTCTTTTACTTAGCATATTATTTTTGAGGTTCATTCACGTAGCATATTTTCTCCTCCAAAAGAACTTAAGAACCAGTTTGTCAAACAAGTTAAAAAAAAGAAAATCCTGTCAACCAGGTGGAAAGGTCTTTGCTAAGCATGGCCTTTAGTCCTCCTTACTTGTTTCTTGCTTAGGATTTCTCCACCTTTTAAAGCATTTTTGAGGAATTATATTATATTTAGAATATTTCTGAGTATAACAAAACAGCATGAAAGTGAAAGTACAGAAGTACTTTTTACTGAATAACAACCTTTAGGTTTCAGGATTACATGAAGATATAGAAATGTAGGATCAGAAAAGCACAACTCAGAGGGGGCAAGGGAAAGAGGTGGGGGGGATGCAGAGACAAATGTATTTAAAAAGTAAATAAATTAAAAAAAGATAAAAAAAAGAAAAGCACAACTCATTAAGAAGATAGAAGGGAAACTAAAAGAATATTCTACATGGTCATAGTTGTAGACAGTTGGGTTTACATTTGTCATTTTGTTTTACTTCTCTTTTGTTTGACTTATTTTTTGAAAATAACTACTTTGTAATTTTATGGCTATTATTATAAATGGTATAAACAATATTACTCTCCATTTTATTTTGACTATAATGACACCTCATTAGACCAAACTCATATAATTGACTACCTCTTATAAGGAACATTATGAGAAAGCAAAAAGAAATACTTAAAGACAAAAGAACCAAGTAATTATAGTAAGACCATGTTCTGAAATGCATGCACCATACTCATAGGAAGCCCCTGGTTTTCAAGTGCTCATTAGGAACTTAGATACTTTTATTTTACACACAGTTCTAAAAAGGTTTGTTCTTTCACTGCCTCTAGACAATTAAAAACAACAGATCATTGAGAAAGAGAGGGAGAGAGAGGAGAAAGGGAAGCCAGAGAGAAAGATTTATTGCTAAGAATGAGAAACAACAGCTTGATAGAGGAGACAGAAAATGGACACAGGCCCTGGACCATTTGGTGGACTCGGTCAGCACCACTCATCACAGTATAGGAGAACTAATGACTCTGTTTCTTTATGAAAAGAAGTTTCCTTATGTTCAAACCACCTCCAATCCTTCCTAGAAAAAGGGTATATACAGGGTTGGGCAAAAGTAGGTTTACAGTTGTATCTGAAACAGTTTATTCTTATGTTATTGTTTATTAATGTATTTTTTTCAAAAGAACAACCATACCTATTTTTGCCCCACCCAATATATAACCACTCTTTAATTAAATTATAAATAACCAATCAAGCTACTTTGATTTGCTGTATTTTATTTTGAAGGTGGCATTATATTATAGTTTATAGACAACTGTCTATTAAAATGGTTAGAATTCATACAGAGAAGAAGACCATGAGAAGAAAGAGAAGAAGGCTGTGTGAAAAATGAAGGCAGAGATTAAAGTGATGCGTCACAAGCCAAGGAGTTCCAAGGATTGCTGGCAGCCATAAGAATCTAGGAAAGATCAACACATTCCACTAGAGTTTTATTTTGACAAGAATGATCAAATCTTAATTCCTAAAGAACCTGTTTATTTCCAGTGCAAGGTTTATCTATTATGAAATTAACTAGGAATGGTACATTTGATGATAATGAAAAAGAAGAGATGGTTCTTGAACCTGAAGAAAAGGAAATGATGCTTGGAGACAAATCCACATGTGTGTTGATGGGACGAACAAATGTTTGGGGTCTCAGACTGGGGGCCCTCAAACCCCAATCTATCACATGTCCTGGGGCTTCAACCCCCAAGAGGGGCCAAGGAGCTCAGACCTATCTTTACATTGAAAATCTCATTCTCCTCTTCCAGTTCTTTCCTACAGTAGAAAGAAGACAGGGAAGGGAAACTGAGTCACATTTTTAGTTATTTCTCCTCACTCTGGTTTACATCATGAATTCTGTGCTTGCTATCCTCTTTGCTTTGCTAATATTATACTGTACCATGATTTTAAAATGAAAAATTACAACTTTGCTCTCTGAAGAATCTGACTCTCTCAAAATAACGGGTTTGGGCTTTCATATTGTTGCTTCTCTTGTATTTTCTAAAAATCCATTCAGAAACTGAGTCTCCTGTGTTCTGAGCTGCATCTGCCTTCTGCTCCAAGTAGTGAAAGGGACTGACTTAAGTGGTGAAGGACTGAGGCAACAAGAAACTGTGTCAAATAAAAATCTCTATTGATGTCTCAAAATAAAAACCATTTACCATTTTATCATGGTGTGGTTGGACCTGATAATCCAAATGAATTTCAATCTGTAGTTGGATGGATTTGGAAGACAAAATTATTTCAGTGCCAATTATAATAAAGGCCAATAAGATGTGTCTGCATTTAAAGACACACAGATCTTTCCTCACATGTGATATAAAAATCTGAACATATATATTAGGTTTGGATAAAAGCTTCAGTCTACATGTGTTCAGTGCATCAGGACACAGAAAAAGATTATCATGTCTATTCCATATATATTCCAGGAAGACTTCACTGCCAAAGTAACAGTTGGGGACAGCTTTCCAGAGGCACTTCAGTAAAAGTGTACTGAGACTTAAAACAAAAAAAAATTGAATCAAAGCAATTGAAGAATGAAAATCCACTGGAAAAACAGATTATTGACTGCTCAGATTCAAAAGATGGTAACCACACTGTTTCTTTATTTTGTCCTCAGCTGGAAAGGCAGCTAATGATGCAGAATGAAATGAGAGAAAGACAAATGGCTATGCAGATTGCTTGGTCTCGGGAATTTCTCAAATACTTTGGAACATTTTTTGGCTTTGCAGCCATCTCTTTAACAGCTGGGTATGTTTGTTATTTACTTTAAAATTTTCTTATATAATTTATTTATTTTTGTCTTTGTCATTATCATACTGTTATTAAGTTGTCCAAGATAGGACTTCAGTCCAAATAATGTATATGTAAACAAAGTGACGCATTACAGCTTAGTCCTTGGAGGTAATTCTGTAAAATCAGGGTAGCAATGGTTAATTTTGCCTTTAGTATATTAAGTTTCCTCTCCCCTTTTCTCCATTTTATACGTTAGAGAACTAACTTGACACTGAGATAGAAGGGGGCTTCTACAAGTTTATTTCCACAATCCCTAAAGGGTAGACTATGAATACTTAACTATTTATAAAATGAGTAATCTGAGTCTCAACATCAAATAAAGATGAGCAAGTCAAAGACCCTGCATGCCCTGGAGAACTTCAGGAGCTGGTAAGGGCTTATGGGTAAGGAGATCCTATTTTCAAAGGAGATGCCAATGAATTAAGTAACTTTTGAAATGAAGGACATTCTTTCAAAAAGCCATTACATTTTTTTCAAGTATAGAAATATGTATTTACAGATCATGTTTTGACATTTATTCTTCTTTGTATTTGAACCAGAGCAATAAAAAGGAAGAAGCCAGCCTTCCTCTTCCCTATTATTCCATTAAGCTTTGTCCTTACCTACCAGTATGACTTGGGCTATGGAACCCTTCTACAAAGAATGAAAGGTAAGTCTTTGATAAACCAGACTCTATTTCTGATTCATTATCTGGTTAAAGGATCCTCTCCTTATGATGCCTTGACTTTGGAAGATTCTGAAGACCATCTCCCTTGTTGTTAAAAATTAAATTATATAAACTTACAATGAAATAAATTACAAAAAATAAACACTAAATTATATTAAAAACAATGGTAAAAAGTACTCAGAATTGATCAGTTTCTAATTATTGTTATGATCTACATTTTTAGGTTATATATCTGTACTCTTAAGTTATTAAGAGTTATCTATTGTATCTGTATGATCGAAATGCAGATACCATCTACAAATACAGTAAAATACAGATACAACTCCAACTTCAGAGACATCCTATTAGTACCCTGAAGTTGATCATGATGGGACTATTTACACCATGGAAATCTGCAAATGCCAAATCAAGCCTTGACTTAGGTTTTTGTTGATTGTTTAGATCAGGAGTTGGCAAACTATTGTCTGTGGGCTGGCTACCTATTTTTGAAAATAAAGTTTTATTGGAAGTTAGACATACCCATTCATTTCTGAATTGTCTTTGGCTGCTTTCCCATTACCATGATAGAGCTGAATTATTGCAACAGAGATGAAAGGCCTCACAAACTTGAAATATTTACTGCCTGGCCCTTTAGGAAAGTTTGCCAGCACATGGTCTAGACTTAAGACAATGATGAAGGACATGTTAATAATGTAAGTTATGCTTCAAAGTGTGTTGCGTCCATAGCCATTACATTGTGAATAGCATAAAAAAATGAGGACGTATTCTCCCAATATTTAATAACTGTTATCTGATTCAGTAAAGGTGTTCATATCATTCTTAAATATAAAGTTCCAACATGTCATTGTTTCACTTTTGTTGTACTCATTAATGTAAATGAAAACACCAACCATCATTCATATTGGAATCATACTCATTCATTAGCTGCTACTATAGGTTAGCTATAACTACAGGAGTTCATCAATGAAAATTTTCTCTGAGCCCTGGCTGGGTGGCTCTGTAGATCGAGCACTGGCCTGCAGACCGAAAGCTCACTGGTTCCATTCCCAGACAGGGCACACGCCAGGTTGCAGGCCAGGTTCCCATCTGGGGATGTGCGAGGGGCAACTGATCGATGTTTCTCTCACCCATTGATATTTCTCTCCCTTTTTTTCTCCCTCCTTTTCCCTCTGTCTAAAAATAAATAAATAAATAAAATCTTTTAAAATAATTCTGTGAGAATCAGTTTGCTATATGGAATTTATGATATAGTGCTTTGTATAATTTATTATTTATAAATTGTATGCTACATATATTTAAGCAACATTTATAATAAATGTATTTACTTCCCACCCCCTACTCCAACCCCAAAGAGCTGGTTGTTAAACATTCACCAGCACTGTGCTGCTCTCACAGAACCCTGGCTCTCACTGCCCTAGCAAATAGCCCTACTGCCACAGAAGCCATTCCTGTCCCAGGAAGATTGTTTCCCGTTACTTGAGGATATTCATGTTTCCCAAATTCCCACCACTTCTCTGAGAGCTACACTCACATAAGGATCCCTGTGTCCTCACTTTTCAAGTCTTTAACCCAGTTCATGTTTGAAACAGTACTTTCCCAAGCCTTCATTGTTGCCATCCTGCCCTCTCCTGGGCTGCGGGCCTAACCCTGAAG
Source organism: Pteronotus mesoamericanus (assembly GCF_021234165.1). Lineage (NCBI taxonomy): Eukaryota > Metazoa > Chordata > Mammalia > Chiroptera > Mormoopidae > Pteronotus > Pteronotus mesoamericanus. The sequence continues at coordinate 21,450,052 of NW_026555245.1, read as the reverse complement.
CTCTGTGGGAACTGGTTTGTTATGGGAAAGGAGGAGGTGCAGGCCTGGGAGCAGGCCGCAGAACATCTCATTCCTGGGCCTAGGGAAATAGAGGGATTATATGTTCTTAAAAATTCCCATTTGAAAATGGAAATATGTTTCTACATAGATACTATAGATATTATGTTAAAGTGTCCTTTGTGATCAGGCATTATTGGTACCATAGTTCATCTATACTGTGGATGAAACAGTTTTTGTTGATGGCCTAGAAACTGATGTATAGCATTATTACTGTGGGAAAATGTATTCTAAGTACTAAAATACTTATCTACACATTAATTTTAGAGTATAATCCCATTTGAAGCTGAAAATTAATTGTACACAACTGATATACCAGTGTTAAAATTCATTTCAATAACCAGCTCAGTTTCACATTACTCATCTGCTTAAGGATTCATTAGTCTGAGTTCAAGTATGTCACATTGTTTTGTATGGACATTAGCATTCTTGGAGCCTCATAAAAATTATGTGATATTAAGATATATCAACTCTATTACATAGTATTCTTTAGAACAATATTACTAATAGAGAACAAGTTTATTTTATGGGAACATTTTGATTATATATTTTGGAAGTAATTTTATTACAGGTCCATCAGATTCTATAGAATATAAAGTTTAAAACTTTCAAGGCATGTTTTGGACATTTTTTATAAAAAGAAATGCATCTTCAGGATCAACCAGGAAACTTACCGTATTAGAAACTTCAGGTTATCACATTTAACCTTATTAACTAGTGAAGACTTGAAGATATACAATCCCTGTTTGACTGAATTTAATATCAGCTATCCTGTAAACACATACTGAGATTTGCCATATGCAAGATATTCTCACATGGGAACATCTAGTCTGACATCAATGGCCTGCCTAATTATATACAAGTTATAATGATCTTTACTTACTGTTTAAGCCTGAGGAAAGAAATGTTTGTAGATGGTTGAAATGCTGTTATAATTTGAAAATTGTAGTCTGTCCTGTTGGATTTGGAGTATAAATTAATTGTGTACTAAAAGAGGAGAACTTAAAAAAAAATTTGCCTTCATCCACAAAGTTTTTTAGAATCTCAGTGTGTATTATAACTTTTTATTGAATTTGATAATTAGCCTTCAACATTAAAAGTTGGCAAATGTCAATGGGCCCAAGAAATTATTGTTATCTGAAAGAGGAATTTTTATAAAAATGTGTAGATGTGTGTTATGTACATATACAAACTAAAGGACATTTATTATTATTTTGGGTATTTACAAGTAGTTTCAGGTTAAAGATTAGCTTTCCTAAAAATTTAGAATTTTTAGCAAATTTTATTTTCTGTCAAGTCAGTTATGATACAGTAAGAGGCAATAGGGAGGGGTCTACCTTGAACCCCTTCAAACATAACCAATACCTAGGATCCTGACTTTCCTGCAAGGAAAAAAAAGAATTACTTGGTATGCTTTCTCTTCTATATTTTAAAAATGTTGTCTTATATCAAATTAAATCCCTGGCATATGATTTATCTCTCCATGGGTCTTCAGAATTCATCACTGTATTTCCTTTGGGAGGTCACTTCTCCTGAGGACAATGGACTTAGGACTTAACTGTAAGATTTGAAGGCATCCCTCCATACTGTGTTATGGCTTATCACTGGAACATAGTAAGTAGGTCTTCTCGCAAAATGCTGATACCCCTTTGTCACCTTGCATATGTCTGTACTTCATTTAAGGTGAAGCCGAGAATATACTGGAAACAGAAAAGGATAAGTTACAGCTGCCCAAAGGAATGATTACTTTTGAAAACCTTGAAAAAGCCAGAAGGGAACAAAGTAAATTCTTCATAGATAAATAATACCATGTTTATCCACCTAATCTCAAAGCACAAAATTGTTGACCTGAATCATGGTTTTCAAAATTTTTTAAATGCTCAAGATTTTGATATAATGGAATTTATTTTAAAATATTAAAATGCGAGATCAGTTTTGTGAAGTAATTTTAAAATAAAATTTATAACATTCAACAAAAAAGGGGGTTCTAAATAACTTTCAGACTTCATATATATGTATATTATAAATATCTAAATGTGAAACTAATAAATTATATTGTTTTGAATTCCAGAAAGCAGATGATGCTCTCATTTCTATGTCTCACACACTTTCCCCATCACATTTGTCTTTTATTTGGATTTGTCAATTGTGTCCTATCTCCACATGATAGAAAAAACTAATATTAATGACTAACACATATATTGTGCTTCCTATGACCAGGCACTGTTCTGAGTGTTTTGCACATGTCCTTGTAACCATGCCTACAGTCTCATCAGGTAGGCCTTATTTTATGGATCTAGAATGTGAGGCACAGAGAAGTTGGTTAAATTACTTGCCCAAGGTAAAGAGAACTGGGACCTGAACCTGCACAGTTTGGTTCCAGTGTCTATGCTCTGAAAAGCCTTGAAAAAATTAGGCCTTAATGCATCCTTGACATGGAAAGGCAGATGTGAAAAACAAAAGGCAAAAACATTCAAATAATGATTCAGGGCATAGTTGCTAGACAGGAGGGAAGCAGGGAGGAGGTTGATTATGATGCCCATCTTTTTAGTTCCGCTCACCAGGACACCTATACTCATAAAGTAATTCTATTTACACCCATTCCTGTAATTGCAAACACTACATATAATACATTAATTCCAAAGATATTTATTGATACTTACTATAGTCTGGCACTGTTGTAAGCACTAGGGCTACATGAGTGAGTAAGTAGACAAGGTCACTGCATCCCAGCCAGAGAACTATGTTGTAGTGAGGGGTTAACTGGGGAGAGGAACAAACATGGAAAGAAACATCATTTCTATGGTGACATGCTTCAGCAGAGAAACAAGATGATAAAAGAATGATTGGAAGGATGTTGGTGGGGGACTACTTTAGATCTGGGACAGTAAGAACTGCTTCTCTGAAGAGGTGACATTTGAACTGAGAACTGAATGATGAATGAGCCAGTCCTATGAAGAGCAGGTATGGGGACAGGGAAGGGATCTCTGGGCAAAAGGAAGAGCCAGAGGAAAAGCTCTGAGACTTGCCAGAGAATAGAAAGAAGGTCAGGGGGAATAGCAGGAAGTTAAATCTGAAGGGAAGAAACAAGCATAAATGCATGGCTGGTACTCTTAAGCAGCTGATGACATATTAACATATGGCTTTGATACAACTATAGTTGAAGAGAACCTTAGGCCAGGTTTTGAAGGATGCATTGAAATTGCCCATGTATACAAGGAGGTGAAAGAAAGTGCTTCTTGGCAGAAGAAGGAGAATGATTAAAGGCAGGACCATGCGTGCCAAGTCGTGATTTGCTGCTGGTTAATAGGTTTGCCAGGGGCAAGGAGTTCCTTACCTGGGGGACTTGTTAAGAAATAAGCCTGGAGGCACAGCTCAGCTCCATGGGTGTAACACCAAGCAGGCTGCACTCTACCCTCCAGGGACTAAAATTGCAAACCACCTAACTCAGTTTGTGCTTGGGGGTAACTTTGAAGGGCCCATGATGATATAACACTTAAACTGCACTTTGTAAAAGATTATAGCATTGCTCCAAGTCTACTCAAAACAGTTTTAGTGACAAATACTGAAACTATATTGTCAAAATGTTAAAGAAACTACATTGTCAAAATGTGGACTAGACCTTAGAAATGGTCTAGTCCAAGCCCCATTTTGCAGTTGAGAAAATGGTGGCTCATAGTGATTTATCTAAAGTTCCACATCTGTTAATAGTAGTTTGTATACTAAAACCCTGGTGTTTGGTATCCCTGGAAAGACTCTTTCCAATGAAACATGCCACCTGACTATGAAAGGAAAGTAACAGTCAAGATCAAAGATAATTTTTGAAAACTATCACCTATGCTCAATTTCAGAGCCTTAGAAAATGTTCCAAAGGTGGGATTTGAAGAGAATAGGGAGGGGACAGACTCAAATTGCAAAAATAATCTACAATCAATGTAAGTAGAATATGAGCAATCTGAACTCAATACTATATTTTATAGACTTCAACAATTTTAATATATCCAAGTTCCAATGTGATATTTTAGAGACACTTAGCCAGAACCTAGATAGATTTTCTGCTCTATATTTCTGGGAATGGAACAAACTCTTTCTGGGAAAATATTACTAAATAATCCCTGTCACTCAGGCACTGCGGTGTCTCTTGGCCTTGGAGTATGTCTGTTCTGCGAGAGGGTTGGACATGTTCTGTTAGGTTTGGCCTTGTGGATGCCCACAGGAGATTTCAGAATATGCCTTGCATACTACCAACTGTCAAATTTTCAGAAAGTAGTTCTAATATTCAGGGCTGACTATTTAGCATCTCTACTTATTTTTCTACTGGTAACTTTATGAAGATTCGAGCAGTACTTGGGCTGCAGGCGCACCAGGAAGCCTGGACTGGCTGGAGGCAGAGGAGGGTGGGTGGGGCTCAAATACAATAGGAAGGTACACACAATCCAGACAAGAGACAGCCCTGGGGCACCCCACAAATGTGATCATGAAATCTGTGCCACCAGGCCCCATGTGATACCTGCTACACACGGACACTCTGATAAGACCGGGAGACATAGCAGATGTTCCTAATCCACAGAAACATACACAGAGAGGCAGCCAAAATGAGAAGACAAAGAATCATGGCCCAAATGAAAAACACAGGACAAAACTCAAGAAGAAGAACTGAACAAAATGGAGACAAGGAATCTACCAGATGTAGAGTTTAAAACACTAGTTATAAGTATGCATATTGAACTTAGGGAAGAGCAGATGAGCCCAGTTAAAACTTAAACAAAGAGATAGAAGCCAAAAAAAGAACCAGTCAGAAATGAAGAATACAATAACTGCAATGAAGAATATATCAAAGGGATTCAAAAGTAGCTTAGATGAAGCCAAGGGTCAAATCAGTGATTTAGAAGACAAGGTAGCAGAAAACACACAATCAGAATAACAAAAAGAACAAAATTTTTTAAGGGGGTAGTTTAAGGGACCTCCAGACAACATCAAGCACAACAATACCTGCATCATAGGAGTACCAGAAGGAGAAGAAAGAAAGTAAGGAATTCAAAACCTATTTGAAGAAATATGGATGGGAAACTTCCCTAACCTGGCAAAGTAAATAGACATACAATTCCAGGAAGCACAGAGAGTGCCAAACAAGGTGAATCCAAAGAGGCCCATGTCATAATTAAAGACACACCATAATTAAAATGCCAAAGATAATCTTAAAAGCAGCAAGAAAAAAGCAGTAAGTTATATACAAGGGAGCTCCCATACACTGTCAGCTGATTTCTCAACAAAACTTCTAGGCAGAAGGGATTGGCAAGAAATATTCAAAGTGATGAAAAGCAGGGACCTGCAACTGATATTACCCACCAAGGCTATCATTTAGAATCGAAGGTGAGATAAAGAACTTTCCATACCAGAAAAATCTAAAGGAGCTCATGATCACCAAGCCAGTATTACAGGAAATATTAATGGTACTTCTTTAAGGAGAAAAAAGATAAAAAATATAAATAATAGAATGGCAGTAACTATATAGCTATCAACAATTACTTTAAATGTAAATGGATTAAATGCTCCAATCAAAAGATGAATGGATAGAGAAGATGTCTGGTATATTTATACAATGAAATATTAATCAGCCATCGAAAAGAATGAATTCTTGCCATTTGTGACTACATGGATGGACCTAGAGAACATTATGCTAAGTGAAGTAAGTCAGACAGAGAAAGACAAGTAACCATATGATTTCATGTATACATGGGGGAAAAAACCCTAAATGAATAAACAGAACAGAAATGAATTCATAGATACTGAGAACATTTTGATGGTTGCCAGATGGGAGAGAGGGCAAGGCATGCATGAAAATGGGAAGAGATTAGGATATACAAATTGCCAGTTATAAAAACAGTCACGAGGATATAAAGTACAGCATAGGGAATATAGTCAATAATATTCTCATAACTATGTATGGTGTCAGGTGGGTACTAGGCTTACCAGGGAGAATCATACGTTAAATTATATAGTGTCTAGTCACTATATAATTTTTGAACTATAATTGAAAAATTAAAAAAAAATTTAAAAAGAAAAGACTCTGGTAACCAGGGGACCACCTCCTCAACAGAAGAGGATTGAGTCCTGAGCCATTGCTTAGTTTCTGTGTGGGATGCAGAAACTTTTAAGAAGTGTGTTGGCTTTTGAAATATTTGACTATCTCATACTCTGCCTATTAATTGAGGCTTGAGTCTAGACACCAGCCTTAAAGTAATATATTTTAGAACTAACCAAAATGTACTGTTATACTCAATATGCCAGACCATTAGCCTCATAAATTTATCTATTAAATGCATTATTATTTAGGCACTTGTTACCACTTGAATAATTCTAACTGTATAATTTCAATAATGTAAATGAAACTATTCTGTTGCTTTAATCCAGGGTTTCTCAGCCTTGGCCCATTTGGGACCAGATAATCCTTTGTGGTGGGGGCTGTCCTGTGCCTTACAGTATAATATTGTTTACTAGCATTCCTGTGCTCTACCCAGTAGATGCCAATAGAACCCCTCTCTCTATCAGTTGGACAACCAAAGATATCCCCAAGTCATCCCTAGTTGAGAATCACTGTTTTGAATTTATAGTCCAATCATTTAGACTCTGTTCTTGGTAGGAGATATACTTTTTTTCTAAGAGTGGTGAACCACCACTACTTTTTAGCGTCCCAGCTACACAAAATTAACAGATGATTTTTGAAAGATTGCTGAAAGATTTTTGAAAGATTTTGAAAGATAATGCTAGCAACATAAAATGCTAGTTTAAAAGGTACTCAGCTTAATTTGCGTAACCAATTGCAAAGAGAGAAAGCTATGTTTATAGGCAAGGATTCTGACACACATTTGCAAGAAATATTTGTTTAACCAAAATATTTGCAAAGTAACAAATGAAGACATTTAAGTTTTTTAAAAAAATAGGTATTCAGCTTATATGGCAACATTTCCACTACTATCTACTCTTTTATTTCTAAGATTTTCTATTTCACCTATATTAAAAGGTGACTGGCAGCAAAAACTGAACAATAAAAAGTACTGGAGTTTTAAAATACATTCTAGAGAGAAAGTTTATCTGTCAAACTAAAAGCTGTCAATACTTTCTAAAATAAATCCTTTCATTTTAAAACTATTTTACTAGGGCTCCAGTTTCTCTTTACTTAGTTTGGAGTTGTATGAATAATACTAACCTCAAAAATTCCACTTTTCAATTGTTTTGGCAACGTTTATGTCTTGTAGGTACAAGTACCAAAATTTGATAGGTATTTTGTCATACTAAATTAAAATATTATTCCTGCTATGGTTTAAAAATAACATTATAGCTATTTTTCTTTATATTCTATTCTTTTTATTAACTTTTCTCTCAAGCCTCAAATTTTCAAAGGGTTGGCAGGAAAAGCCCACTTCTCTCCACAGGGGTCTTAATTAAGGCAGGATTTTAGAACTGGTATTTTAAACTTGTTGATTTGCTTTAAGTGTATAAAGGGTCATAAAAAGTGCCATAAGTCTTCAAAGGATAAAGGTATATATTATATATGTATGTATGTTAATTATAAAAATCCAAATTATAGTTGATTTTCAAAATCAAGTCAATATGTCATTGCTAGGTTGATTGCTAAGTGGACACTAAGGAAAAGGCATTTCACTTGATATCTGAAGTCTTTGCTTGAGTCCCACCCCAGACTCTTACTAATTGTGTGATTTTTGGCTAAGTACCTCTGAGTATTACCTGTAAAATGGGGTAAATACCTGTGTAACACAATTGTTTTGTGGGCAAAATGAACTCATGTTTGTAAAATTTCTCAGCAAACTATGTTTGATATCCAAGTATTAAGGGCCCAGGCTCTGCAGAAACACAGTCTCAGTCTGAACCCTTACTTCACCATTCACCAGACCTGAACATGTGACTGAATCTTCATTTCCTCCATCACCAGACTTGTAGTTTGTTGATACTAACATTACTGAGCTTAGAGTACTGCTGAGATGGATGAAAATGAGATAATGTAGATAAAATATTTGGCAGATAATAAGCACTCAATATTTCCTAGTATTATTGTTCTATGTTTATTAACATCCTACAAAACATATTCCTTATCTATTGCTATTTGCAGTCTACCCTATAAATTAACGAGTTCTATTTTACGAAGGAGAAACTGATAGCTGATGGCAAACCCTTCTCTGTTAAGCAGTTGATTATGTACCTTATTTCTCAAAAAAGTGACTATTAATTTTATTTTTTAATATATAATCTTTATTATATTTTTTCCATTACTATTTTTCTTTGAACATAATGAACATTCTTGAGAACTAAAACTACAGTAAGTGATGTGATAAGGGGCCATATTTGATTTGTTCATTTGGATGACACTTAACACACACAAAAAGGTAGAAATTCAATTAACATTTAGTTATGCATTACACAAATGATATTTATTGAAAATAAAAAAACTGAAATTGGTGCTATCCTGGAAAATCAAGAATGTGAGGTATCTGGGCCTATGAACAAGAAAATCTGAAAGCAGGAAAAAATAGTATTCAGAAAAAATTGTACCTTTTAGAGAAGTGGTCCTAAAATAGCTTCTCATTGAAAACACATTTAAAACAGCTGATTATTGAGCCTAGTAGACTCAATCTCTGGAAGCAAGTGAGAAGATCTCTTCATTGTAATGAAATGAGCAAATATTCTATGCACACTAAATACCAGGAAGAACACCCTCATCAAAAATTAATAAATCACATGTTGGAAACCAATGAATCACACCTATTAATCGATGTTAACTGATAGAGAAGGAGAATTAGATTTCATTTTATGAAGGGGCAATTTACAATTCTGTTTAAACTTACTGCTATGAAAATAATAATTCTTGAAAATCAACAGAACCAATTAAAAAAGAAAATCAACAGAACTATATGTTTTTTAAAGCTTTAATATGTCGTCTCTGGCATGCTAATAAGTGTTTGAGAATTGTTTGAGAATGCTTAATAAGGATTATTCTGAGATGTTTCAAGGTTGGTATATTAAGCCAGGTACAAGTAAATATAAAATATAACTTTTTAATCTCTCCAAATATATACAGATAGTAAGTGACATTTGTTATCCTTGCAAAATAAAAGGTTAATGTTGAAACTCAAGCAAGAAGGAATAAAGTATGATTGTTCGGGTTCTATATTCATGACTGACCATCTTTGTACTAATGTTTCAGGTGTGCCATTATTACAGGTTGAAGCAGAAAAATTAATATGTTTCTATAAAACATTGGCTAGAATAAGAAAAAATGAAATGCTGACATTTGCGACAACATGGATGGATCTGAGAGTGTCATGCTAAGCGAAGTAACTTAGAGTGAAATATGATTTCATGCATATGTCAGATATAAATCAGAAAGCAACAAACAAAATAAACAAACTAACTCATAGAGGATGAAAAAGGTAAAGAGGGTCAAATATATGGCGACAGGGGGAGACTAGACTTTGGGTGGTGAGCACACAATGCAATATTCAGATGATGTATTATAGAATTGGACACTTGAAACTTATATAATGTTATTGATCAAAGTCACCCCAATAAATTTATATTTTTAAAAATTGGCTAAAACCTTAGACAAGTTACAAAATATATTTCCCTTTCTATAATACACATTTATTTTTTTACCATATTAATAACATATCCTTATATTACTGACATCAGTTCTTTATAAGACATTTAAAGTATTGCACAACCCATTTATGCTAAAGACTGGTTGATATATTTAGGAATTTTAATTTTAACAATTTTTCAGGATTGTATAAGTAATAAATTCATTGGTATTATTCCCAAAACCTTTCAGTGAGTTCTTGCTCTTTACCCTCTCTGACCTATCCTGATAATCAGAGAATGACAGAGTACTTCGTGCTCCTGGGCTTCCAGCATAAACATCTCTAGAATTCAATTTGATGGAATTAAGCTGGGAGGAGAGGTCACCTGGGAATAAGCTGAATGGATAGGGAAGTCATATCAAACATACTTCTCAACAGGTTATAACCTTCTATCACACACATCCCTACTAGCAGATGCCTAAATCATATAAAGTGGGAGAGGGGTGGTTATGGAGGAGATGGTATTAGGTTTGTCTGGTCTAGCTTTCCTGCTGCCTTGTTCACTCTGATTGCACATACTTTTTGCCATAGCAAAAGAGAAATATGCCAGAGAAGTATGTAATATTTTTGCATACTATCACCCAAAGATACTGTGCCATTAAGAGGCCTGTATGAGACAGTGGCCACTTAATTTGGAGGTTCAGATTCACAGACAATAAAAGAAACCAGATAAAAATAAGAATAACTGAATACTTAATTAAGAGAACACAAAGTGAAAGTAAGAATCAAGAGCATACATCACCAGACAGCAATTCACCAACACCTGAACATAGATGCTGGGGAATCCTGGAGACAGTGTTTGGGGTCCAAGTGGGAAAAGTTCCAAGCAAAGCATCCTCTTCTCAGGTGGGATTCCAAAGTTTCGCTTTGGGGCTATACTTAAATAGTGTTTAGACAAAGGTGGCTGCACACCAAGGGCCTTGCATGACTTAGTTACCTAGCAGGTCTTTCTGGGAGAAGGGCCCGTTCTCTCCAAAGGAACAGCCAAACATTAATAGGTTGAACGTTAACAGTACTAGTTTCCCAGGAAGAAGGGTCCATTCTCCCTGGGAAACAACATGTTAACATTCTGTTTTTACAATAAAGGTCATGGCTCAGGGATAAACAGGAAAGATTCTTTTTTTTTTTTTTTTTTTGCCCCCCTCCCCCTTCTCCCTCCCTCAATCCTTCCCCACTTTGGCTTTGTCCATGAGTCCGTGCTATATGTTCCTTGACTTGACCCTTCCCTTTCTTTTCCCCCGCTCACCCCTCTCTCCTTCCCTCTTGTCTCTGTTGGTTTCTTTTTTCTTTCAACGTTGCTGGTCTTATTTTCCTTGCATCTTTGTTTTGTTGGTTAGGTTCCGCTTATAGGTGAGATCATATGGTATTTGTCTTTCGCCCCCTGGCTTATTTCACTTAGCATAATGCTCTCTAGTTCCACCCATGCTGTCATGAAGTGTAGTAGTTCTTTTTTCCTTTCTGCTGCGTAGTATTCCATTGTGTAAATGTACCACAATTTTTTGATCCAATCATCTGCTGATGGGCACTTAGGTTGCTTTCAACACTTGGCTATTGTAAATTGTGCTGCTATGAACATTGGGGTGCAAAGGTTCTTTTGAATTGGTGTTTTGGGATTCTTAGGGTATAGTCCCAGCAGGGGAATCACTAGATCAAAAGGCAGTTCCATTTTCAGCTTTTTGAGGAAATTCCACACTGCTTTCCACAATGGCTGCACCAGTTTGCATTCCCACCAACAGTGGACTAGTGTTCACTGAGGGAGGGGTTGGCGGGAGGATTCCTAATGTTCCTTTAACCTGCCAATTCGGCCCTAGAATCTGATATGTTTATGGCATAGCTAGTTGACATCTTAGGGGTCATGGTCAAATACATTTTCCGTATCTGACAATACATGAAAATATATATCTAGAGCAAAAATATTATAATAATACATATTAAAATGGGATGAAATATTGCATTCCAATATTTAGATGCAGATACAGATTTAAACAAAAAATAATACCAATGATGATTAGTATCAGTTACAATAAGATGGGAAGCTTCAATGAACTTATTAGCAACAATATGTGTTTGTAGTCTATGTTGATTAAGTTGATTCTGATTTTCATCTAATAATTTTTGCATTAGTGTGGAATTTTTGTTTAGTTCTATCAAGGGGTGTGAATATATATACACAGATAGGAGGGGTAAAGACGTGGGTACCCAGGTGAGAGAAACATCATCCACTTGGAGAGGGAAAAGGTAAAAAATATCGCCCTGCCAGCAGAGAACCTCTAGGTGCTGCAGACACCTGGAGTATGGGGCTTCTGCACCCAGCATGGCCATCTCTATCTGATTATTGCTAACTAGGCACATATGCTGCACTTCTATTTCATACAATGCTGAATAATTGTTAATAGGAAATAAAGTAAGAATATGCAGACTGGAGGAATGTTGTAATAAGCAAGGTTCCATTTGTCTAGTTAAGCCATTACACATCAAACCTTGAGGGCTGGGAATACAATCTTAGAGATGATATATTTTGCAAATCTATGTATGTTCCAGTTAATTGGGACACAGCAAAAAAGTTTCTTTTTTTTTTAAATTTTATTTTAATTTATTTTTTCAAATACATTTGTCTCTGCAGAGGCAAAAAAGTTTCTTAGCACAAAAGCGAGTAGATGATATTGGCATAACATTTTAACATACTGAGGATTATAATAGTCTATTTCTCCTAGGCAGTAGGTTTCAGAACAGTTTACCTAACGACTTTGTAAACTTATCCAATGATCATAATATATCTTTGATGATAATGATATAATCTTTAAGTATATATTTCCATGCAGTAATGTCTTGGGAAAACATTTGGTGTCGTTCATTCTCCTTTTGGATTAAAGTATATACATTCTGGAGAGAGCAGATTGTCCAATTGAATAGTAAGGAAACATTGGTGTCTATTTTCAAAGCAGTTATAGAGGAACGGTTAAGCAACAGTAGAAATCTTTTATCATAACTCAGTTCCCTTTGGTGGGGAACAATGGTTGTGGGCATTCGTTGAGCATTTAAGGTTAAAGCTCAGGCTACATCTTGTCTGGCCCTTTGCAGCCTACTAGAAAGGGCTTCTAGGTCTAGAGTTTACTATTCCCGTTCCCGTCCCTGCACCTCCAAGGAGTAAATCATACTAGGCTCTCCTTTTCCTGTTGCAGGTCTTCAACATGGGGAAGATAATATTAAATCTTAGGATATATTTAGGAGCAGCATATGAAACATTCACGCAAAATCAAGGTGATCTTACTAACTGGTGGGGGGGGCATGATGGGTATGACTGGAAGAGGTTACATATGCATACTCAATATATGTGAGCCTATTTTGTATTTGGGTAGCATTGGTACAGAAAAGGAATTGTCCTGACATACTGATGGTTAAAGTCCCCTGCATTCTGTTTATATCTGAGCAATTTAAGGTAGGCTGAAGAAGGGCATTGCTATGGGTCGCAGGATTAGCTAAAGTGAGTGAACGTAAACAGCAGCTAGTATTAACATTTGCAGTTACATTCATTTGAATGGGTAAAGTTTCATTTAGGATGAGCCAGATAGGAGACGGGCTTTCCAACACTGAGCATCAGGACCCACAGTCCAAACACAATATAATGTTGGTGGGCTGGACAAGTAAAGTTGTCCTGTTATCATGTCTGGTTACCACCAATACGCTGAGAATGACTGATGCTAGTCCAAGAGAGCCACAGGTGCAATGTAGGACCAGCAAGGAGTGTTCCAAGTGTTCAGGCTTCAGCCATCCATATGATCCACCGCCCAAGGAGAAGCCCTGAAAGACACTCTTATTCCAGCAGGAACAACTTATTAGTGGGTAGAATTTCAATATTGTCTTGTCCTGTATAAGATAACTGCTATAGTATTGTTAGTTCCCTTAGCAACAACTTCTGTGGCCCTGGGCCTATTGTGGGGATGTTTCTTTATCCATACCTTAGCTTCAGTCTTCATATTGGTATACCTGAAGCCTCTCACTCTGGTGGTGGCATTAGGGGCTTGAGGAAGTTGTTGCCATTCCCCCTTGTGATAGGGGATAATGACTACTTGCGCTACCTGTTCCTGGGCTTGCAGTTGTACAGGTTGTGAGGATACATTATGCAATAGTACTTTTATTTCTCCCACATAGTCGGAATCAGTAACTTCAGCCATAATTTGTAATCCCTTCAAAGCTAGACTGGATCACAGGAGAATATGCCCAAAATGTCCTTTTGGGATTTGTATACCTAATCTTGTTGGGATAGTCTGAGTAGTATTAGAATTGATCCAGATCTCCTGCAGGGTGCGTAAATCACTTCCTGCTGATCCTAAAGTGTCCATATATGGATCCTGAGCATTAGGTTTGATCGCTCACCCTTTTAAGGTGGTAGGACATTGCTGGCTACAAATTTGCAAATTGGGAGACATCATTTGTGCCAAAAGTGTAGAATTGCCTAAAGGTCACTTATTCAATTGTTGCAAAGCAAGGAATGAGTGATCTTCCCGGTTTTTGTAAGAATTGTTTCCTAACTTTCTCAGCTTTTCTTTAAGGAAACCATTCATTCTTTCAATTAGGCCCACAGCCTATGGATAATAAGGAATGTGATATACCCACTCTATATTATGTTGCTGGCAATAGGTCTCAATTTCTTTTCTCTTAAAATGAGAACTGTTACCACTCTGAATTTGTAAAGGGGAACCATAATAAAGTGTAATTATGGAAAAGCTTTTGCATATATTTTCCTGAGTAGCGCATTGGTATGCATAGGAGACCAATACCCCTGAATAGGTGTCTACACAAGTCCTAAAAACTTTACTTGCTGTGCCAGCCCCTGTACTTTGGTGGGATTGATCTCCCAACCCTTTTCCTTCATATACTGAATAAGGGTCTGTAAAATTTGATGTACTACCTCTTGGGATTCTGCTTGAATCATAATGTCATCAATATGATGAGTAATCTGAACTATGGGAGGCAAAGGAAAGCTATCCAGGTGTTTGGCTACAATTCAATGGCAAATGGTGGAGCTGTGCAAATAACCCTGGGGCAACCGATTAAATGTATAATGTCTTCCCTGCCACATAAAGGCAAACTGGTCCCATTGTACTGGGTCAATGGGGATGTGAAAAAAGCATTCACTCAATCAATGACAGCATACCATTTCCCAGGGAATTCTTGTATCCTCTCAATTAAAGTTACAGTATCAGGTACTGCTGCTATAAGAGAAGGAGTGACTCTGTTAAGTTTTCGATAGTCTACTGTCATCCTCCAGGACCCACCTGATTTTTTCATGGGCCACACAGGGTTATTCCACTGGGAAGTAGTGGGAACTAAAACCCCAGCAGCTATATATTCTCAGATAGTGTTCTGAGTCTCTTCCTGCCCTCCCAGGATACGATACTGTTTTTGGGTTATAACTTTGGTTGGGGAAGGCAGTTACTGGAGTCATAGGCACCTTCCCTAAAAGTGCAGAAATGTGAAAAGCCTGTACAGCAAACTGATATTTTCCCTCTGGTAAATATAGGGTCATACCTCTCAAAATGTCAATTCCTATTATATATTCAGGAACAGGGACTATGACTATTGAGTAGTGTTTACAGGGCAACTGTCCAATTTTCTTTGAGAGGCTTGAGAGGGTGGGCTGGGCACCCATGAGTGCCAGAACCAGAGGGATATTGAAATGGCCAGTTGGATCCCCCTAAGGAGAACAGGGTCTGAATCATAAGCTGGGACCTCTAGCCTACAGCATCAAAACCCAAAAAAGCACACAGACAAAAGACAGCTGCGAAAAGCTTAGTGGTGCTCTCTGCCAGACACAGGTGGCTGGAGACGCAAAGATACATTTAAAGGGTCAAAGCAAAAATTTGCAGTGGCAGCCACCTTCCTTGGTTTCCGGGCAGAGGTGGGGGCAGAGTGAGCTGGAGCCTGAGGAAAGATTGGTGAGGAAAGCTTGGAGGAGAGAACTGATACAGTGACCAGTGGGATCCCGGTGATTACTTACCTCCCAATCCGCAGCTTCCATCTTGCTCAGGCATAAAGGACACAGTAGCCTCACCCTCTGGACACTCTGCCCTGGCCAGGAGTTGCACATAGGCCTGGGTGCTGAGTGCAGAGTGGCCAACACAGAAAGTGGAACCCTGGCTAAAGGGGACACAGAAACACTTGAGGAGAGACTAGAAACGGAAGCATTGGGGAGAGAACTGACCGAGTAGCCAGGGGGATAGCAGTGCTGACTCCTCCCCCACTCCTCAGCTTCCATCTTTCTCAGGCAGACCGCTCCCTTGAGTGGCAGCAGCTGGTAAGGACACAATAGCCCACCCTCAGGAGGTTATGCCCCACCCTGTGGTGCCTAAGCCTGACGGCTGAGGGCAGGGTGACTAGATTAACAGTGGCAGGAGACAGACACAGACAGTAGATTCCTGAAAGTCTCAGACTGCTGAAGGTCAGACGAAGTCAACATCTGACATCAGAGGCAGACCCAGAAGGAAAAGGAAAAAAAAAAAAAGGACCCATATACTACCATAGAATTTCACACCACAGTCATGAAATCAAGGCAGATCAATTTAAGAAGCAGAAGAAAAAAGAAGAATCTCACAAATAATGGGAAGGAAAAGAAACACTCCCCAAAACGAGGGGAAAGGAGGAATCCCCACATAACTAAATGAAATAGAAGTGAGTAAACTATCAGATACTGAATTCAAAACAATGGTTCTAAGGAAACACAAAGAGTTCAGCGAGTTCTAAGAGAATATGAGAAATACAGGGAAACTATGAGGAACTTGCCGCAAACTATGTCAACATGAAAAAGGACATAGAAACTATCAATAAGAGACAAGAGGAAATGAAGAATACAATTTCTGAATTGAAGAACATAGTAGAAGGAATCAAAAGCAGACTAGATGAAGCAGACGATCAATCAGCGAACTGGAGGACAAGGTAGAAAAAAGCTCCCAGAAAGAACAAGAAATGGAAAAAAGACTCAAAAAGAATGAAGAGGCATTGAGGGAAATGCAGGACAACCTGAAATGCAATAATATCTGCATAATAGGGATACCAGAAAGAGAAGAGGAGCAAGGGATAGAGAACCTGTTTGAAAAAGTAATGATGGAAAATTTCCCCAATTTGAGTACGGAAAAGGTCTCACAGGTCCAGGAAGCACAGAGGGCCTCATTCAAGACGAACCCAATGAGGCCCACTCAAAGACACATCATCATTAAAATGGCAAATATCAAAGACAAAGAAAGAATCCTAAAGGCAGAAAGGGAGAAACAGGTAGTAACATACAAGGGAGCCCTGATACGGCTAGCAGCTGACTTCTCAACTGAAACACTGCAAGTCAGAAGAGAAAGGCAAGAAATATTCCAAGTAATGAAAAGCAAAGGCCTACAACTAAAACTGCTTTACCCAGTGAGGCTCTCAATTAAAATGGAAGGTGAAATAAGGAGTTTCCCAGACAAAAGAAGGCTAAAAGAATATGTCTCCACCAAACAAGCACTACAAGATATGCTAAAGGGACTGTTTTGAGAAGATGAAGAAAAAGAGTGGGAAAGAGAAGAACACGGGTGCAAAGGGAAAAAATGAATAAGTACCTATCAATAATAACTTTAAATGTAAATGGACTAAATGACCCAATCAAAAGACACAGGATAGTGGAATGGAGAATCGATAAGAAAACATGGCCCACACATATGCTGCCTACAAGAGACCCACCTCAGAACAAAGGACCTACACAGACTGAGAGTAAAGGGATAGAAAAAAAATATTCCAAGCAAATGGACAGGAAAAAAGCAGGGATAGCAATACTCATTATATCAGACAAAATAGATTTCAAAACAAAGGCCATAAAAAGAGACCCAGAAGGACAGTTCATAATACTCAAAGAAAGAATCCATCAAGAAGACATAACCATTGTAAACCTGTATGAACCCAACTTAGGAGCATCCAAATACATAAGGAAAATCTTGGAGGACTTCAAGAAAGATATAGACAGCAACACACAGATAGTAAAGGATTTTAACACCCCACTGTCAAAAATGGATAGATCTTCCAAACAAAACATCAACAAAGATATTGTGGAACTGAACGATGCATTAGACCATGGACTTAACTGACATACATAGAACCTTTCATCCCAAAGAAGCAAAATACACATTCTTTTCAAATGCACATGGAATATTTTCAAAGATAGACTACATGGTAGGACACAAAACAAGCCTCCACAAATTCAAGAAAATTGAAATAATAACAAGCAGTTTCTTGGACCACAAAGGCTTGAAACTGGAAACCAACCTCAAAGAAAAACCTCCAAAACTTTCAAACTCATGGAGACTGAATAGGACACTATTAACCAATGAATGGATCAATAATGAGATAAGAGAAGAAAACAAAAAGTTTCTGGAAACAAATGAAAATGAACACACAAAAGTCCAAAACCTATGTGACACAGCAAAGGCGGTCCTGAGAGGGAAGTTCAAAGCAACAAAGGCCTACATAAAAAAGATAGAAATATTTCAAATAAATGACCTAACCCTTACAACTTCAAGAACTGGAGAAATAAAAACAAACATATCCCAGAGCAAGTAGAATGAAGGAAATAATCAAGATCAGAGCAGAACTGAATGGCATAGAGACTAAAAGAACAATTCAATGGATCAACCAATCCAGAAGCTGGTTCTTTGAAAAGATAAACAAAATTGACAATCCTTTAAGCAGACTCATCAAGTAAAAAAGGGAGAGGACCCAAATAAATAATATCAGAAATGAAAGAGGAGAAATAACAACTGATATCACAGAAATACAAAGGATTGTAAGAAACTACTATAAACAAATTATATGCCAAGAAATTTGAAAACTTCCATGAAATGGACAAATTTCTAGAAAAGTATAACCTTCCAACACTGAATGAAGAAGAAGCAGAAAGCCTGAACAGAACAATAGTAGCTGGTGAAATTGAAGCAGTAATCAAGAAACTCCCAGCACACACAAGCCCTGGACCAGACAGTTTCACAGGAGAATTTTACAAAACATTTAAGGAAGAGCTAACCCCTGTCCTTCTCAGACTATTCCAACAAATCCAAGAAGAGGGAAGACTCCCAACTCTTTTTATGAGGCCAGCATCATCCTAATTTCAAAAATAGATAAAGACACAACAAAGAAAGAAAACTACAGGCCAATATTGCTAATGAACATACACTCTAAAATCCTCAACAAAATATTGGCCAACTGAATCCAGCAATATATTAAAAAGATTATCCATCATAATCCAGTGGGATTCACCCCAGGAATTCAAGGATGGTTCAATATACATAAATCAATAAATGTAATACATCACATAAACAAAAGGAAAGACAAAAACCACATGATCATCTCGACAGATGCAGAAAAAGCATTCGATTAGGTACAGCACCCATTTATAATAAAAACACTCAGCAAAACAGAATAAAGAAGGCATGCCTCAACATAATAAAGGACATATATGAAACACCTACAGCCCACATCATACTCAATGGGAAAAAAACTAAAAGCTTTCCCACTAAGATCAGGAACATGACAAGGATGTCCGCTTTCACCACTTCTATTCAACATAGTATTGGAAGTCCTAGCCACAGCAGTCAGACAAGAAAAATAAAAGGCATGCAAATTGGAAAGGAGGAAGTAAAACTATCATTGTTTGCAGATGACATGATAGTGTACATAGAAAACCCTGTAGACTCCATCAAAAACTATTTGACCTAATAAGTGAATTTGGCAAAACAGTGGGATACAAAGCCAATATTCAGAAATCGAAGGCATTTTTGTACACCAGCAATGAAATACCAGAAGCAGAAATCAGAGAAAAAAATCCCATTTGCTATAGCAGCAAGAAAAATAAAGTACCTAGGAATAAATTTAACCAAGGAGGTAAAAGACCTCTACAGAAAACTATACAACACTGAAGAAAGAAATTAAGGGAGACACAAATAAATGGAAGCATATACCATGCTCATGGATTGGAAGAATTAATATCATCAAAATGTCCATACTACCCAAAGCAATTTATAGATTTGATGCAATGCCTATTAAAATACCAATGACATATTTCACAGACATAGAACAGACATTTCAAAGATTTATGTGGGACCATAGCAACCCCGAATAGCTGCACCAATTTTGAGAAAGAAAAATAAAGCAGGAAGGATCACAATACCTGACATCAAACTATATTACAAGGCCGCTGTAACCAAAACAGTCTGGTACTGGCACAAAAACAGACACACATATCAGTGGAACAGAATAGAAAGCCCAGAAATAAATCCATGTCTCTATGGTCAATTAAATATTTGACAAAGGGGGCATAAGATGAACTGGAGTAAAAATAGCCTCTTCAACAAAAGGTGTTGGGAGAGCTGGATAGCTACATGAAAAAAATTGAAATTTGATCACCAACTGATACCATACACAAAAATAAACTCAAGATGGAGAAAAGACTTAAATATAAGTCGCAACACCATAAAAGTCCTAGAGGAGAACATAGGCAGGAAACTCTCAGATATTCCACACAGCAATATTTTCACCCGTATGTCCCCTAAAGCAAGGGACATAAAGGAAAGAATAAACAAGTGGGACCTCATCAAAATAAGAAGCTTCTGCATGGCTAAAGAAAACATCAGCAAAATGAAAAGGGAGCCAACCGTGTGGGAAATATATTTGCTAATGATATATCAGATAGAGGTTTGATCTCCAAAATACATAAAAAACTCACACGACTCCACTCTAAGACAAACAGCCCAATTAAAAAATGGGCAAAGGACCTGGGCAGACGCTTCTCCAAGGAAGATATACAGAGGGCCCAAAGGCATATGAAAGGATGCTCAGCATCACTAGCCATCAGAGAAGAGCGAATTAAAACCACAATGAGATACCACTTCACACAGGTCAGAATGGCCATCATAAACAAATCAACAAACAAGTATTGGCGAGGCTGTGGAGAAAAGGGAACCCTAGTACACTGTTGGTGGGAATGCAGACTGGTGCAGCCATTGTGGAAAACACTTTGGAATTCCCTCAAAAAACTAAAAATGGAACTGCCTTTTTCCCTGTGATTCCATTGCTGGATTATACCCTAAGAATCCCAAAACGCCAATTCAAAAGAACCTATGCACCCCAATGTTCATAGCAGCACAATTTACAATAGCCAAATTTTGGAAGCAACCTAAGTGCCCGTCAGTAAATGAGTGGATCAAAAAACAATGGTACATTTACACAATGGAATACTATAGAGCAAAAAGAAAGAGGTATTACCCTTTGCCACAGCATGGATGGAACTAGAGAGCGTTATGCTAAGTGAAATAGGCCAGGAGGTGAAAGACAAACACCATATGATCTCATCTATAAGTGGAACCTAACTGTAACGGGGCACAGCCAGGGTGCCCCCCAAAGGGTATTTGTAATGGGGTCCAGAGATTGGGGTGTCCAAGAAAAATATATTCTCCCCACCCCAGGGATGGAAGCCTTGAGCAGGGCCATTGAGAATCAGTTTGCATGTCAGTAACAGGATAGCTTCATTCCTCAGATGCCAAAAGGGTTAATTTGCATATCACCAAAGCTAATCAGGAAGGTTTAAAAGACTTAATGCAGAATGTAGCTGGGAGAGGAGAGACAGGGGCCTGCAGGAGAGAACAAGGGACACAGTCTCTGGGAAACAGTGTGAAGTCCACGTGGGAAGAAAGAGGGGATAAAGGACTCTTGCTGGCAGGCCATGAACAGGTGCACCACGGTTATGGATTAGGAGCTGGATATCGCAGCGACGCAGCAGATGGTGCTGAGACCCGTGAGAGGCCTGCCTAGCTGAGTCCCGGACTTCCCTTCTTTTTCTTCTGAAGGATGGTACCCCTGACTGGCCTAACTGGGCAAAGTGGAGGAAGGCAGGATGATGTGTGTGCTGGTGATTGTTTTAAAGGGATTTTGAGGTTTAAGGGTGACCTTTAGCCATTAATCAAACCTGTATAACTTTTGAATAAATAGTTCCTTTCCTTTTCACCAAACTCTGCCATTCAGAGCCATAATTCCAAGGGCGGCAGGCAAAGGACCTACAACTGAGGGACCTGGGGGAAGGAGGTGTTTTGGTAATAGCATCTGGGCACACACCCCTCCCCACCAAGGGTCCATTTGTTTGGTAACAAATAGAATCAAGAAGGAAGGGGGGGCGGGGGAAGGGAAAGGAAAGGTCAAGTCAAGGAACATGTATAAAGGACGCATGGACAAAGCCAAAGTGGGAAAGGATTGAGGGAGGCAGGGGAAAATGGTGGCAGGAAGATGGAGACAAATGTATTTGAACAATAAAAAAAATTTTTAAACATAGAAGGCTGTATGAAAATTACTGATATTCTTAGTGTACTTTTTGAAACAATATATAACTTAATATATTATACTGATCCCACATCCATTGCTAAAACTATGTAATCTTTGTAATTCTGTAATTTCCAGAGTATACTAAGGGAAGATTTCACAATCAAATGCTTGAGTTTGAAATGTGAACAAAAGAAAGATTCCAATTGCATATATGTCGCACTGTGTGGCGGCTATAGGGACGCACTGCCGCGGTGGAGCTCCGCAGAGAGCGCAGTGCTCCCTGAAACCTGAAGGAAACCAACTGGGGCCAGCTGAGGGGGGAGCAGGGCTCTGAAACCCCCAGAGCCCATCCTGGGGTTGTCACGGATGAGGGGGATAAAACACAAAACGTCGCAAACACTTCTCTGTTTGCCGGGAGAGCCAAGAGGGGCTCTTCCCTCTCACTGGATAAGGCCATGGTGCAGCGCTCTAGTGGGGATGGCCGAGGCACATCCCCCTAGTAGGGAAGTCCGTCTAGCGGGGAAGCCCCGTTGCCCTTTGTTCCAAGGCTTTCATTGAAAATCTTATCAGTGAGGTAGGTAACAAGAATGCATACGTTATCTCATTACATTAGCATATTAAGGTTCACAGAGAATAGATACCTTTAAGAAAACAAGTGACAGGAATTCACTGATACACATGGGTCAGAGAAGATATTAGAATCAACAGTAGAGACTATAGATAAGGGGGAAGTAGACTTAAAGGTGCTTAAAGATATAGGATAAAAAGTGTAAATAAAGTAAATGTCTTAACAATACCAGGTAAGGGGTGTAAACAAAGGTCCTATGCAGCAAGAGCTGACCAGAGATCTGAGGGAGGAACAGAGCACACTCTAAAGAATTTACCTCTAGGCCTGATTACTCCGGGACCGCCAGATCTGATTTAGGGCGTGTTTTTCCTGTAGTGTTTCAAGCCAGAGCCAGGCCAGGGGAGGTCACCAAGGGATAAGGAGACCGCTTCTCGGCTATAATGAGGACTGGCCGTGTCCAAGCCAAGCCGAGAGGTGCAGGGGCCTTTTTGCCCCTTCTCCGTGTCCCCCAATTTCTTATCTGCTGCCAATATCGGCCAATACCAGTCTTAGGTCGTACACCTCAGCGCGAGGTAACTTACCTGTCATTGGCCATTGACCATCCATGGCAAAGCAGGGGGTGGGGACAGGCCAAATCTCCTCAGGAGCCTGTTTCTCCAAGGCCTTCTGATTTTTCCAACCTTGGGGCCCTCCAGCCTGTTGGCAGGATTACAGCTTCTGAAACCAGGCCGGGCATTTCCCAACACATACATATATTTTACATACCAACGTGTATCCTACTTTTAAAAAGAAAATCTTTGGTTATGTTTTTGCTACACCTGGAAAGAAACATGTATTTTGAAACTGGCTTAAGAGCTACACATGATTCCCTGGTCATATATTTAATGATTGTTCTATATCCAACTATTTGTTTTTTCCTACCAAACCCTCTTTTATCTAATATGCTATCCAGAGAATGTTTCTAACAAAATAAAATAAAAATGCTTTTATCGTTGAAAAAAATTACCTCACCATATACAGCAAACACAGAATGTAGTAAAAAAAAAAAATCACCATGACTTTTGTGCTGTAATGTGCTACCAAAATATTCTCTGGAATTGTGGGGTTCCATTGCTTTTTTTCCTTTTCTTTTCTGGGAGGGGTGTGTGTGTGTGTTCTTCAGTCTCTAGATATAGAATACAATCTCAAATTAAACTTCAAGAAACTGGTTACTATCAAACTACCTCCCAGAGGAGTTGAGGGAAAATTAGTGGAGAAAGTGCAAGCAAACTTAGATATTGTAAAAGCCTAAAGTGAGGCATTAATTTTGATGTTTCTACTGTAATTTAGATAAAAATTCATCAGCTTTCCCTCTCTTATCAACAATTTATCATTTCATCCATTATATTTTTATGGATTGATATACCACATACTATACTAATTACTCTATAATCGTATTTAGGTTAGGTTATGCATCACATGTTCATTCTGGAAAACTCTAGGTTGTGAGAATATGAATGATTTCTATTTTATTTTTGTTGAGAAAATTCAGTGTAAGGGCCAGCCTAGCTTTATAATAAAGGAAAAACTTCAAATATTGACTAACTACATAGTATACAAAATGGCTTGAAAATAAGGAAAGAGAAAAACTACAACTGTAAGAAAGCCAAGAACAGAAAGATGAGCCAATAAAGGAAAGGTTGGAAGAACAAATTAGAGCTGGGGGACAGGGGTGCCAGGGGTGGACTGAAAGGAAGTGGGTGGGGAAAGGGGTGGAGCTGGACCAATGACTCAAGGTCTAGGTGGTAGCCCAAGGGCTAGATAAAAGCTTAGTGCAACCAAGGGAAAGCAGCCTGAAGTCTAGGACTGGCACACAGGCAGAGGCTGATAGAAAGCAGCAGCTGCAGTCTCTAAACAAAGGCTGAAGTGCCCAGAACAGGAGAGTAGGACCAGCATGCTGCGTCTGTTCTTGTTCCACCTGCTAGGAAGTTCGCTTCTATTGAGCCAACTTCCCAGAGAGATCCAAGGCCTGAAAGAGGAAATTTTTATTAAGTGCAACCGTGAATTAGTCCGTTTCTTCATCAAGGTCTGTGGCAGTCACGTCTGGGCAGAGGGTATGAGGAAGCCCCATAACACGAGATCTGAACCATCTGCAGGTAAGAGCTGCTGGTCCCTAAAAGTCTGGGCTATTCCCATGTAACTTGCTTTTCTAGTAAGGGTCTCACTGGGAATCTCATCAGAGCAAGGGAGAGCCGTGGGAATAGTCTCATCTGAGAGGCATTTGGTACCCTTCACCTCTTGGCAGCCAGGGTGACTCAGTAGGGAGAAGGAAGAAGCCATAGAGGAGATAATGCTGCCCAAAGACCCATAAGGGGGAGGGAGAACTGGGGTTGGACGTTAGCCCAAGGTCTGTGGGCTGGACAGCGGCAGGGCTGGTGGTTGGAGCAACTGTACAGGGCATCTTGAGAGGACAGATGGAAGTGAGTATGAGCTGATTATCAAGTGAGTCGGGCAGAACTCAAGAGACCTCCCATAGGGTCCCAGAGTGGTAGGAATGGAGGATTTTGGATTTAACAACTCTCTTCCTTTGTAAAAATAAGAAGCTGGGCCATGGCCCATTGCATTGAAAACCTCCTCTTTTGTTTTAATTATATATTTGTTTGTAAACTGCACCAAAGGGAAGAGCCTAGCTCCCACAGCTTTGAACGGTGTCTTGAAGTTCATTTGTGAGAGAAGGGATTGGAAAGAAAGATAAGGGCCTGGTCACCTTCAGGAGAAACTGAGAGGGACCCTTAGTTAAAGGAAGTTTGCCCTTCAGATAAATACAGCTAAACTACTGATTTAGCTGAAGGATCACCTCCCAAAATTCAGGTTTGTATATTAATGTGCTAGTAGGTCAAGAGACTGAGACACTGATTTCTGGAGAAAAAGGTTTATTCGATTTGACTGTCAGGAGAGGATGGGAGAGAAAGATCTCTCAAATCCATCTCTCCCTAAATACAAAAGTAGGGAGTTTTTATGTAGTCAGGGAGTAAGGGAGGGAGAGTTCCAGAGAACTGAATGAGAAGTCTGTGTTTCTTTAGTCACAGATGATACTTTTTCCTATCAGACTCCTGGGAATCAGCAGCTAGTCACAGATACCTTGAAGACATATTTTCCTTCTGCGAAATTAACACATAAATTCTCCAGTGACCCTGAAGTTATCTCATGCTTGACAAAGAGATAGTACATCAGCAACTTATGAGTGTATACTCATGAAAACAAAAGGAATTGAGCAGGAAAAGTCATTAACATGTGAACAAAGGCCTGATTAAGAATTACATTATTTAATTCCAGCTGACAAAAATACTAGGGCCATTAAAATAACAAGGGGCTCGGTTACAATTTGGAGTAAATACTCTGTAGAAAAGAAGTTGTTAAATAGTAGATGTATGAGGGAGTCAAAGACTGGTATCACCTACCTAAGAGATGAGAGCTGTTGAAAATTCTGCCTTTTTAGCTTTATCTTGAAATAGTAATTTTCCACCATGAAACATTTGATAGTTTAAAATAATTCATATACTCTTCAAGAGTTATTATTATAACTCAGGGGTTACTTAGTAATGGAAGAAAATACTCAGGTAAGAAGAATTAACATATGGTCAAACTGAGTGTTTCTGATGACCAAGATGACTTCAAATATGTCAGGTAGCATCAAAGGGCTTTGATGAAAGCATTAAGGAGCTATAAGGAGAGGTAACAGATGGTCCAAGTGGAATAAAGCACGACAACCTTGGTAATGTTGTACTTTAAGGTGCCCAACTACAATAAAACAAATTGTTTACGTATCAGGATACCTGCTGATTGTTTTGATATTTAATTTTATCGCAGCAATGCTTTCCTTTATGTCTATGCAAAATTTTATCATTTTCCTGATGTTCATTGATATGAATAATTTCCCCTCCCCCTCTTTTTTAAACTTAGAAATCATCCCATTTTCTACCACCGAAAATGCAGAATACTTAAATACAATAATGGAATTCACTCTTTCTTCACCACGGAAACTGAAGACAACATTGGCTAAGAAGCATCAGGCTGCATCAGAGAATACAAATCGTAACTTCAAAGAACTTCAGGAAAATACTATTGGAGCAGGAGACAAAAGTCTTTCAGAATTAAAAAACATACGCTTAGTTAAACATTTACTAAAAAAGAGAGACCTCTCTTCCCTAATATCTACCAAATGTTGTTCTGTAGGCTGTACCAAGAGAGAAGTGGCCCAATTCTGCTGAGATGAAGCTAGTTGTGTATTTCATCTAATGTTCGCATGTATTCTCAATGGCATATTCACAGATGCCTTCATCACTCCACTGATTATTAGAATAAGAAATTATTATTAGTGTTTGGCTTTCTAATTTTGTAAGAAGGTATTCCTAGCATTACTGCAGTTTCTGCTAATAAATACTTTAATCCTAAAAAGTGTTTTTGTCTTTTTAATTAATAGTACAATTATATTAATTGCTTTTTAATGCTGATAACCTAAAATGGCAATAAAAATCTTCATCATTTCAAATGCACAATAACTCAACTTAAAATGTTTAACTAGACAGCGAAACACTGTCTTTCATTAGTTAGAAGGGATGTCTACTTTTGAAATCCGTATTTGATAAGTTATGATCTGTCACCTACTTTTCCCTCCAGACCTAATATCCAAATGTTCTTTCACTACTTAATATTAAATTTTCATTTCTGCCTGTGCATCACCTCTCCAGAGAGGTCCACAAAGTGGGGGCCAGGGGCTCGCAAAAGCCCTGGTTTCTCTGGCAAGAAGGAACATACTCCTTTTTGTCTAAAGAAACATGCCAGCTTTTTCAGCCTCTGGGCTCTGTGTGCAGCGTTCCTCTTTCAAATACTCAAAAGACTAATCAACGGGAATGGTGGCAACAGGGAGCAAGTGTCCTGTGCTCTGGACTTAAAACCAGCCTTTTCCCTCGAGGGCCCAGTACTGGTTGGGGCATTAGGTTGGCTAACTACGGCATTTTCCCCAATTTTTTGGATTCTCCTGGATTTAGGGGAAGTTTGGGGGGAGGAGAGGACATGTAGGAAAGGAAGAAAAAAGTAGCCCAAATGAAATAGGTAGCAGAGTCTGGTGGGGAAGGAAAATTAAAAATAATTTAGCGTACGCAATGCTTAACATTCAAAGAATTAACACATATCCTTCTCAAACTATTTCAAAATATTCAAGAAAAGAGAAAACTCCCAATCTCTTTTTATGAGGCCAGCATTATTCAAATTCTGAAGCCAGATAAAGATACTGCAAAGAAAGAAAATGATGGGTCAATATCCATAAAAAATATAAATACAAAAATCCTCAACAAAATATTAGCAAACTAGATCCACGAATATGTCAAAAAGATCATACACCATTATCAAGTGGGATTTATTCTAGGGGTGCAAGGTGGATACACTATCTGCAAATCAATAAATGTGATACACCACATAAACAAAATGAAGGATAAAAACCACATGATCAAATCAATAGATGCAGAAAAAGCATTTGATAAAATCCAGCACCCATTATGATACAAACTCTCAGCAGAGTGAGAAAAGAGGGAGCATATCTCAAAGTAATAAAGGTCACATAAGAGAAACTCACATCCAAGATCATATTCAATGGGCAAAAACAACAAACATTTTCCTTAAGATTGGAAATGAGACAGGGATGTCTGCTTTCACCACTTAATTCAACACAGTACTGAAATTCTACCCACAAAAATCAGACAAGCAGAAAAAAATAAAAGGCATCCAAATTGAAAAGGAAGAAGTAAAACTAACATTTGCAATGTCATGATACTGTATATAGAGAACCCTAAAGATTACACCAAAAGACTACAAGAACTGATAAATTCAGTAAAGTAGCAAGATACAAAATAAATATCCAGAAATCAGCTGCATTTTTATATACCAATAATGAACTATCAGAAAGGGAAACTAAGAAAACAATCCCATTTACAATTGCATAAAAAAATAAAATAAAATACCTAGGAATAAACTTAACCAAGGAAGTAAAAGGCCTATATTCAGAAACCTATAAGGCATCAAATAAAAAAATTGAAGAGCATACAAATAAGTGGAAGTATATACCATATTCATGGATAGGAAAATTAACATCTTTAAAATGTTCCTACTACCCAAAGCAAACTATAGATTCAATGCAATTTTTATCAAGATACCAATAGTGTATTTCATAGAACTAGAGCAAACCTTCCAAAAATTTTATATGAGACCACAAAAGATCCTGAATAGCCTCAGCAATCTTGAGAAAGAAAAACAAAGTTGGAGATATCAATCACACTACCTGCTATCGAACCATACTACAAGGCCATATCAATCAAAACAGAACAGTACCGGCATAAAAACAGACATATAGATCAATGAACAGAATAGAGAACCCAGAAATAAGCCCACACCTTTATACTAATTAATATTTGACTAAGGAGGCAAAAACATACAGTGAGATAAAATAGTCTATTCAATAAATGGTTGGAAAAACTGGACAGATATGCAAAAAATTGAAACTACACTGCCTCCTGTCACCATAAACAATAAGTTCAAAATGGATTAAAGACTTAAATGTAATACTTGAAACCATAAGTATGATACAAGAAACATAAGCAGTAAAATTTCCAAGACTTCTCTTACTAACATTATTTCTGATATATCTTCTCAGGCAATGAAAACAAACAAACAAACAAACAAACAAAAAGCAAATGGGACTATATCAAACTACAAAGTTTATGCGCAGGAAAGGAAACAATCAAAAAGTGAAAAGGAAACCCACTGAATAGAAGAATGTATTTTCTTATGATACATCCAAAAATGAGTTAATATCCAAGATTTATAAAGAACTCATATATCTCAACACAAAAAACCCCCAATCCAATTAAAAAGTAGGAAAAAGACCTGAAAAGACACTTCTCCCAGAGACATACAGATAGGTAATAGATGTGAAAAAATGCTCAATGTTACTAATCATCAGAGAAATGTAAATTAAAAGCACAATGAGATTATCAATTCACACCTGTCAGAAATCAACAAACAAGTGTTGACAAAGATGTGGAGAAAAGGGAATCCTTTTGCAATGTTGGTGGGAATGCAGATTGCTGCAGCCATTGTGGAAGGTAGTATGGAGTTTCCTCAAAAAATTTAAAATGTAACTGCCTTATGACCCAGTGATTCAACTTCTGGGATTATATCCAAAGAAATCCGAAATACTATTTTGAAAGAATATATCCATGCCTGTATTTGTTGCAGCATTACGTACATTATCCAAGATTTGGAAGCAGCCCAAGTGTCCATCAACAGATGAGAAGATAAAAATGCTGTGGTATATTTACATAATGGAATATTTCTCAGCCATAAAAAAAGAAGACAATCTTACCCTTTGCAATGGCATGGATAGACTTGAAAATTACTATGCTAAGTGAAATTAGCCAGTCAGAGGAAGAAAAGTAATACATGATTTCAATTATACGTGGAATCTAATGAACAACAACAAAAAAAAACTAACAAAATAGAAACAAACTTACAGATAGAGAATAGACTGACAGCTGTTAGCAGGGAGGGGACTCCAGAGCTGGATGAAAAAGGTAAAGGGACTAGGGGAAAAAAAAAATCTCATCCACAGATGACAGTATTGTGGTTACCAGATGGAAAGGGAGGGTGAAGGGAGGTAGAAAAGGGTATGGGGGATAATTGATGACAGAAGAAGACTTGACGTGAGGTAGTGAACACATAATACAATGTGCAGATGATGTATTATAGAATTGTCCACCTGAAACCGAGATAATTTTATTAACCAATGTCACCTCAATAAATTCAATAAAAAGAAAGAATCAAGCCAGATTAATGCTCTCTAAACATATGATATCAGCTCACAGAGTAATCCTGTTTTGATATGTCACATTTCTTAATCTTGTCATTCTGAATCAGGAGTAGGTATTATAAGGCCAAACATTTTTTTTTATTTTCACTAACTATATGATTGTTTTTGACACTTTTGCTCACATTAAGGGGAAATCAAGTCTGAATTGACTAAACAGAAAAATAGGATTTATGTCAGCAAGGTACTCAAATGGGAGTTCTGTCCCAAAGCATTTCCTTCTCCCTTTATTCAAAGATATTGTATACCTTCAGACACTCACCTGTCGGGGGAGCCAGATTCTCCCCTGTCTTGCTATTTCCATTGGAACTCCTTTTCTTGAGGTTCGCCTTCATTAATACTATACATTTCATTCCCAAACTATCTATCTGCTGAAGTTTTAGTATTCTGGAACTAAAATGGCATTTACAGAGACTTGTGTCAATTATTGATTGTATGGTATAGAATTAGACAAGTTCTTAAAATTTTTTCAGTAAATCTGCTTTAGTGTTTAAAAAAAAGAAACTGCTAAACTTTCAGAGGAATATCAAAAACAGTCAAAAGCTTACAGCAACTAAGTGAATGCACAATCAAGAAGCCACTTTCAAGAGGGTAGGGAAGGTTTGCCATGTTCTTACTGCCTTTTCCACACAACCTCAGTGGTGCAACAGTGGTCTTGGTCTAGAAGTACCAGCATCCCTGTTGTCAGTTCCCTCTCTCAAATGGAGCGAGTGAAGCAAACTTTATTTTCAAATTATTGTATAAAGCTAAAGGCTACCTGAAGGACTGGTTTCTATTTCCCCTAACATGGATTTTGGATGGGAAAAGAAGTGAGCACTATTCATGAAACCTGCAGGAAAATGACAAAATTACATACCTGCAGATGCTTGGTGAGATGTTATAGAGATAGATATACTCATATAATAGACCATCTAATTCTAGGGCAGATTTCCGTGGGAAATTAAGGCCCAAAGAACTACACATATGGGGAACTAAAAAATGACACACACATTCATAGGTAAGACCTCAGAAGAATTTAACCTTTCACATTGGGCTGATCACTAGGCTCAGAACAATACTAGCTTTATAATAAAAAAAACTTCACAAATAGAGAGACAATCTTCAAGAAATAGGATACAGAGACTTTCAGTCAAGAAGGTGGCATAAACAGACACAGCTTACCTCTTCCACCACCACATCAAAATTACAACTAAAATATAGAACAACATTCACTCATAACCATCAAAAATGGAGTTGAATGGAAGTCTAACAACTATAGAATTAAAGAAACCACATCTATCCAGACTAGTAGGAGGGGTACAGACTTAGAACAGGCTGGTCCCTCAACCACGTATGATAAATTAAATTTGGCAGGGTGTCTCGACAGCGAGGAGTCCCAGACCCACACCAGGCCCCCCGAGATCAGGGTTCCACTGCCAGGAAGTGTATGGCATCAAGCAGACACCATAGTCCCTTTTCTAAACCATCCCCCAACAGAGCCAGCAAGCTGGTGCCATATCTGACACCCCATCAACCTGGCTAACACTGTTTGATGCGCCTTGGAGGTCCCCAAAGACTTTGTCCCACCCAATTTACAGGCTCACCCAAGCTACATTTCCATATGAATGTCATGTCTTGCCTCATGCTTCACAAATTCCTAAATCCTAACAAAAATGCAACAGCTGGCCTCAGTGAATCCCAGGCCCAACACTAGCAGCAGCCAGCCTAGATTCATAGCTTGGCTTCACCTGGGAATCTCCAAGACCAGCACAAGCAGCAGCCATCTCATATTGCTTTATAGCTCAGGCAGGGTGGGCCCAGTCAGAACACAGGTGGGGATTTACCTTGGCCTACACCACTTGGGAAACACCAGGGCTAATGCACCCAGTCAGAGCACCACTACCCTGCCCCCTGCACAGCTGATCCTCCATGGAGAACAGAAGTTGGTGGTAAGTGGACACAGCCAATCCTTACAGCTGACCGGCATGGGTAAATCCCTCCCATTGATCTGTCAACAGCAACCAAGACTCAACTACAAGAGGAAAGAGTACACAGCACACATGAAGGGTCACCTCAAGTACCCAGCTTGGATGACAGGGGAGGCTGTGCCACTGGACCCTACAGAACACCTACTATACTAGGCCACACTATCAAGACATAGAGTCAAAGCAACTCTACCTAATACAAAGAAACAAACATAGGGAGGCTGCCAAAATGAGAAGAAAAAGAAGCATAGCCTAAATGAAAGAACAGATCAAAACTCCAGAAAGAGAGCTAAACTAAATGGAAATAAGCAATATATCAGATCCAGAATTCAAAACATTGCTTATAAAGATTCTCAGGAAACTTAGTGAGGGACACAGCAGCAATAAAAAGATCTAGTCAAAAGTGAATGATTTTCTCATTGAAATAAAGAACAATTTACAGCAAAACAACAGTAAAGTGGATGAAGCCAAGAATCAAAACAATGATTTGGAATATAAGGAAGCAAAAAACAACCAATCAGAACAAGAAGAAGAAAAAGGAATCCAAAAAAATGAGGATAATATAAGCAACCTCTGGGACAACTTCAAGAAGTCCAAAATTCACGTTATAAGGCAGCCAGAAGGAGAAGAACAAGAAATTGGAAATCTATTTGAGAAAACTTCCCTAATTTGATGACGGAAATAGACATGCAAATCCAGGAAGCACAGAGAGTCCCAAACAAGATGGATTCAGAGAGGCCCACTCCAAGACACATAATTAAAATGCCAATGGTTAAGAAAAAGAGAGAATCTTAAAAGCAGCAAGAGAAAACTTAATTACCTATACGGGAGTTCCCATAAGACTGTCAGCTGATTTCTCAAAAGAAACTTTGCAGCCTAGAGGGGATTGACAAGAAATATTCAGTCATAAAAAGCAGGGACCTTCAGCCAAGACTGCTCTACCCAGCAAAGCTATCACATAGAATGGAAGGGCAGATAAAGAGCTTCCCAGACAAGGAAAAGCTAAAGGAGTCCATCATCACCAAACCATTATTATAGGAAATCTTATAGGGACTTACTTAAGAAAAAGAAAATCAAAACTATGAACAATAAAATGGCAAAAAATGCATATCTATCAATAATGGAATGCAAAAAACCAAACTAAGCAAAACAAGAACAAAAGAGACAGAATCATGGATACGAAGAGGATTTTGATGGTTGTCAGATGGGAGGGGAGATGTGGGGGAATGGGTGAAGAGGTAAAGAGACTAAGAAGTACAAATAGGTAGTTACAGAATAGGCATGGAAATGTAAAGTACAGTGGAGGAAACAGAGTAGCCAAAGAACTTATATACATGATTCATGTGCATGAATAATGGTGGGGGCGTTGTCTGATGGAGTTAGGGGTGCTGGTTGGATGGGGGGCCAAGGATGAAAAATCAGGACAACTTTAATAGCATAATAATTAAAATATAATTTTAAGAAATAGGATAGGTTGCTGTTTTTTCAAATGCCTCATTTTTAACAAGAAGACAAAAGGCATAAAAAATCAGAAAAATACAGTTCATTGAAATGAACAAAATAAGTTGATAGAAAAATCTCTGATGAAGCCCTCTCATGGGACGTGCCTGATAACTCTGAACAACTGTCTTAAAAATACTCAAAAATCGTAAATAAAATACAGACAAAAAACTAAAGGAAACACAAAATATATGACCAAAATGAAATGTCAAATAAGAGATAGAAATTATAAAGCGGCATCAAACAATTCTGAAGCTTAAAAAGATAATAACTGCTGTAAAAATTCTCCAGAGACATTCCCTAAATATTTAAATAATAGTTACTACCAACATTTTTCAAACTCTTCCAGAAAACTGAAAAGGTGGGAATACTCCCTGACTCATTCTAAAAGGTCTACATTATCCTAATACTCAAGCCAGACAAAAACATTATTCTTGCATCCCCTATGATGTTGCTTAGTATATGAGGTATGCCACAAATGATGCTCTGAACAAATACTTCTTGCCATATTCTTCAATTATTCCTTATGTAGAACTAAGCTGATAATTATCTTAACTAAGTTGATGTGTCTTAGTCAGTACAAGCTGCTATAACAAAGTACGATAGATTTGGTGGCTTATAAAGAATAAATAACTTCTTTCTCACACTTACAGAGTCTGGAAGTACAGGATCAGGGTGCCATCATGCCAGGTTCTGATCAGGTACTCTTTCAGGGTTGCAGATTGCAGTCTTTTCATTGTATCTATATCCTCACATGGTGAAAAAGGGTATAAGAGCTCTCTCTCAAGGTCCCTTTGATAGGGGCACTAATCCCATTCATGAAGGTTCCAGGCACATAGCCTATTTAGTTTCCAAAAAGCACCATCTCCTAATTCCATCACATAAGTATTAGGATTTCACCATGTGAATTTTGAGGATACACAAATAATCAGTCCATAACAATATTAATTTATTTTGTCAAATTCTGGAATTGCAAAGGATAAAATAAGAACAATTCAAAAACACTATGAAACATTCAAAAGCAAATTTTTTGCATTTTTATGTTAAGCAAATGTATTATTTAGTGAAATGTATCATTTGAAAAATATTAAATATTTACAACAACTTTACTTTTAACAATGTGGGCCATATATTATTAACTCCATTGACCATTCAGTTACTCCTGTGCATGATCTTCCTTGGGTACAGAAGAAATTAAATGCTTCTCCAGATATAGTAACATTCCCGAGATGTGAAAAAAATTGTATAAAAACTTGAAATAATTCATAACTATTATGATGTACTGAATTAACAGATTTTAATCTATTTTTAAACAATTTTTTGTTTATCACCACATTATTTCAGTACCATAGCCACTCATAAGAGGCCACAGAACCAACACAATGAGTGGCCAGCATCAGAACACACCAGAACACCATGCAACTACCTCTGCAAATGACACACATAAAAAGTAAACTTATCAGGCACTAGATTCCCACCAAAGCAAATCTTGCTCCATGGAATTATCTCCTGTACAACAGGTCTTCCACTATAGTCACAGCCAGTTCTCACAACCGAACAGCATGAAGGTTAATCTTCAACATTGGTGTGTCAACATCAATCAAGGTTCAAATACATTAGGAGGACATACGAAAACCACAGAAGGGACACACCCAGAGCATCCAGGGTGACCAAGGAGTCTGCACCACTCGAACCCTCAGGATACTTATTATGTAAGGCCGCTCTACCAAGACCAGGAGACAAAGCAACTCTACCTGATGTATAGAAACAAACACAGAGATAGTCAAAGTAAGGAGACAAAGCAATATGTCTCCAATAAAAAACAGGGGGGGAAACTTTCAGAAAAACAATAAAACAGAAAAGAGACAAGCATACTACCAAATGCAGAGTTCAAAACACTAGTTATAAGGATGTTCAATGAACTCAGTGAGAACTTTAACAAAGATATAAAAAGAACATATAAAGGGATGTAGAAAACTTTAAAAAACGAAACAGAAACAAAGACTACAACTGCAACGAAGAATATATTAGAGGGAATCAACAGCAGATGGGATGAAAGAGAGGATCAAGTCAGAGATCTGGAAGAAAAGGTAGCAGAAACATCCAATAAAACAGCGAAAAGAATCCCCTAAATGAGAATAGTTTAAGGGGCCTCTGGGGCAACACCAAGTACACCAACATTCACATCATAGAGATACCTAAAGAAGAGAGAAGTGAATTGAAAGCTATTTAAAGAAATAATGATGGACGGTGACAGGTCACCAGTTGGATTTCCAGTCCGGGCACATGCCTGGATTGTGGGCCAGGTCCCTGGTAGGGGGCGCATGACAGGCAATTGCACCTTGATGCTTCTCTCCCTTTCTCTCTGCCATCCCCTCTATCTAAAAATAAATAAATAAAATATTTTAAAAGAAAGAAAGAAAGAATGAATGACAGAAAACTTCCTTAACGTGGTGAAAGAAATAGGCATACAAGTCCAGGAAGTGCAGAGTCCCGCACGACATGAACACAGAGAGGCCCACGCCAAGACACTTCATGATTAAAATGCCAAAGGTTAAAGTCAAAGGCAAAATCTTAAAAGCAGCAAGAAAAAAAGCAGTTAGTTACTTACAGGACATTCCCACAAGACTGTTAGCTGATTTCTCAAAAGAAACTTTGGTGGCCAAATGGGACTGGCACTAAATATTCAACGTGATGAAAAAGCATGTACCTACAACCCTACAACCAAGACTGCTCTACTCAGCAAGGCTGTCACTTAGGCTCAAAGGACAAATACATGAAATGTTAGACTTCTTTAAGAAGAAGAAAATGAAGGTAAAAAATATGAATAATAAAATGGCAATAACTATAGACTTATCATCAATTTGTTTAAATGTAAATGGATTAAGCACTCCAATCAAAAGAATAGGGTGACGGAATAGGTAAGAAAACAAGACCCATACATATCACCTACAAGAGACCCACTTCATATCAAAAGACACACATGTACCAAAGGCAAAGAGATTGAAAAAGATGTTTTGTGCAATTGGAAATGAAAAAAGAAACTGGAGTAGCAATACTTATATCACACAAAATAAACTTTAAGCAAGGTTATAACAAGGAACAAGGAAGGACCCAGAAATTCTACTTTTGGGTATTTATCTTAAAAAACCCAAACACTAATTTAAAAAGACACATGTATCCCTATGTTCAATGCAGCATTATTTACAATAATCAAGATATGGAAGCAATCTAAGTGTCCATTGATAGATGGATGGATAAAGACAATAAAGGAATATTACTAGATCATAAAAAAGAATGAAATCTTGCCATTTTCAACAACATGATGGACTTAAGAGTATTATGCTAAGAGAAATAAGTCAGACAGAGAAGAGAAATACCATGTCACTTCACTTTTATGTGGAATTAAAAAACAAAATAAATAAAAACAGATGAGTAGAGGATAGGGGAGTTTGGTGAAAAAAGGGAAGGGATTAAGGGATTAAAATACCAATTATAAAAACAGCCACAGAGATGTAAAGTACAGCATGGGGAATATAGTAAATAATATTGTAGTAACTATGTATGGTGTCACCTGTGTGCTAGACTTATTGGGGTGATCGCTTTATAAGTTATATAAATGTCGAGTCACTAAACTGTACACCTGAAACATTAATATAACATGGATGTCAATTACAATTGAAAAATAAAATTATTTTTTCATTTTTATTTTTTTGATAAAAATTTTTGTCAAAATATAAAAAAAAATTATATTTTGTTGTCTTACCAGGCAACAAATAACAGCCCAGGACAAGATGCTTTCACCCATGAATTCTACAAAATATTGAATTTTATTTTTTAAGTATATTTTATTGATTATGCTATTATAGTTGTCCCATATTTTCTTCCCTTTTTCCCCCTCCACCCAGTACCCACACTCCCTCCAGCCTTCCCCTCTTCCCTTAGTTCATGTCCATGGGTCATTCATATAAATTCTTTGGCTTCTCCATTTCCTATACTATTCTCAACCTCTCCCTGTCTATTCTGTACCTACCAATTATGCCTCTTATCCCCTGTAATTTTTCCTTCATTCTTCCCCTTCCCTCTCCTCACTGATAACCCTCCATGTGATCTCCATTTCTGTGATTCTGTTTCTGTTCTAGTCATTTGCTTAGTTTCTGTTTGTTTTTGGTTTTTTAGGTTCAGTTGTTGATAGTTGTGAGTTTGTTGTGTTTTACTGTTTATAGTTTTGATCTTTTTTTTAGATAAGACCCTTTAACATTTCTTATAATAAGGGCTTGGTGATGATGAACTCCTTTAACTTGACCTTATCTGGGAAGCACTTTATCTGCTCTTCTATTATAAATGATAGCTTTTCTGGATAGAATAATCTTGGATGTAGGTCCCTGCATTTCATAACTCTGAATACTTCTTTCCAGCCCCTTCTTACCTGTAAGATTTATTTGAAGAAATCAGCTGATAGTCTTATGGGAATTCATTTGCAGGTAGTTCCCTTCTTTTCTCTTGCTGTTTTTAAGATTCTCTCCTTATTTTTAATCCAGGGGACTCTCCTGTGAGACTGACAGTTTCTCCTGCTGCAACCCCCACAGATTTTTACAGCCAGAGGTTCTAAGGCTTTATTTCCCTATGCTGGAACCCTGGGTTGCATGGTCTGTTTCATTCCCCAGTTGTTTCTCCCAGGCTATCCACATGTGAATGTGGGATCCCTGGTCTGCCAACCACCACCCCACCCTACTGATTCACAAGCTGATGCCTTGCTGCATTCCCCTCTGCCCCAGACTCCTGTCGCCCCTTCCCCCTATCAGTCTGGATGAATGTTTCTTCTTTAACTCCTTGATTGTCCGACTTCCTTACAGTTTAATTTTCTGGCAGTCCTGGTTGTTTTTTGTTTTTAAATTGGTTGTTATCCTTCTTTTGGTTGTACAAGGAAGCAAAACCTATCTACCTATGCCCCCATCTTGGCAGAAAGCCACAAAATATTTAAAGAAGAATTAAAACCAATCTTTCACAAACTCATCCAAAAAATTGAAGAGAAGGAACACTCACTAACTCATTTTCAGAGTCCAGCATTACCCTGATACCAAAACCCAACAAAGATACTATGTAGAAAAGACAATTATAGACCAATATCCCTTACGTTGATGCCAACATCCTCAACAACAAAAACACCCCAGAAAATAGAAATCAGCAAAATATTAAAAGGATGATACACCATGACTGTTAGATTTATTCTTGGAATTAAAGAATATTTCAGCATACAAAAATCAATTACTGTAATATACCACATTGACAGAATAATGGGCAAAAACACGTAATAAAATAACTCGACAAAACTCTATACCATTTCATAATTTAAAAAAAGAAAGCTAGAAATAGAGGGTCTCTTATTCAACATGATAAAGGCCTTCTTGAAAAACCCATACTTAACATTACACTTAGTGGTGAAAAACTTGAAATGTTATCTCCTGAGATCAGGAACAAGGCAAAGATGCTTTCACCCTTTCAATTCAACTCAGTAGCAAGAGCATTTAAGTAAGAAAAAGAAAAAGAAGGCATGCAAATTGGAAAATAAGTAACCTCCTGGGGCAGATAAAGATAACCTTATACATAGAAATATCTAAAGATTTCACAAAACAACCATTAGAACTGATAAACAATTTAAGTAGAATACAAAATCAACATGTAAAAATTGGTGCATTTATGTACACTAACAATAAACATTCATAAATGAAATGGAGAATGCAATTCTATTAAAAAGAACGTCAAAAACAATAAACTACTTATAAGTTAAACAAGGAGACAACTACAAAATATTGCTGAAATCAATTAAAGAAAGCATAAATAAACAGAAGCACATACTATATTCATAGACTAGAAGACTTCATATTGTTAGGAGGTCAGTACTACTCAAAGTGATCAACAAGTTTGATGCCATTCTTATCAAAATGCCAAAGACCTTTCTTTTTTTGCAGAAATAGAACAACAAAGATAAATAAGAACTAAGTTATTTTGTCCCTAAAAAAAAAAGAGAGTTGGAGGACCCTACTTCCTAATTTCAAAACTTTCTACAAAGCTTAGTTACAGTAATCAAAACAGTGAGGCACTGGCATAAGAACAGTCATATACATCAATGAAAATAATAGAGTCTTGTGTATTTGATCAAATGATTTTTGATCAGGGGCCCAGACCATTTAATGGAGAAAGGACAATCTTTCCAACAAGAGGTGCTGGGAAAATTGTACATCTACCTGCAAATAAATGACTTGGAAGCTGACCTTACATAATATACAAACTTTAACTCAAAATGTATCAAAGACCTAAATGGAAGAGCTAAAAATAAAATTTCTTAGAAAAAACATAAGAAAAAATATTCTTGATATTGGATGTGGCAATTATTTTTGTGGATATAACACCAAAAGCACAGGCAACAAAACAAATATATTGGACTTCATCAAAATTTAAATCACTTGTGTACCAAAGTATATTATATAGAGAGAATGAGAAGGAAATAAATGCAAATC
The DNA here is from genome assembly GCF_021234165.1 of Pteronotus mesoamericanus. Classification (NCBI taxonomy): domain Eukaryota; kingdom Metazoa; phylum Chordata; class Mammalia; order Chiroptera; family Mormoopidae; genus Pteronotus; species Pteronotus mesoamericanus. Next base: position 21,409,556 of record NW_026555245.1, on the reverse strand, counting down.
ATATACAAGGTCAGCGTTTAATATTAAGAATATATAAAATAGAAAATAATGTTTAATAAATATTTTTAGTATGATATGAACAGACACTTCTTTTTAAATAATATATTACTTTGTTGAACAGTAATAGACTGTTCTCCTGCATCACTCAACCCACAAAAATACCTTCAAAACCACAGTTATGAAAAGCATTTCCCAAATTCCTTATCTTAATGAAAACACATCTAAAATCACTGACTCCAACCATTCCTATAGTCCTGGGCAGGTATTATGTGAAGAGCAACACAATGCCTTGTATTTGAGGAATGATACTAGGCCTTCATCTAATTATGAGGGGTCTATATCATTGGTGGTGGGGGCATAGTATTTATTAGTTTATTTCAAAAGTACCATAACTTCCATTAAGCCCTCAAGCTTACCTGAGTAGAACAGATGTAGTCTGACTAGATTTTGAACACCAACAAATCAGGTTTATAAACATGTGGCCTTATTTGCACCATGTGTACTTTAAGAGTTATCTAATGAGCTCTTTGATGCCCAAACTATGTTCACTTGTTTAAATATTTAAAAAATGATTCAAACTTCTGATCAAAAAATACAACAAACTTAGAATAGCATAAATTAATTATAAAAATATAAATTTTGTACACAAACATGTAACAACAGGTCCTTCCTGGGATTGAAATTCTATTGCTTTTTCTGTGTTTGTGTGTGTGTGTATGTGTGTGTATGTGTTTTCCCCATGCTAATCCCCCAAGATATTCATTACAATTTCAAATTAAAACATTCAGATAACTGATAAAAATTCACCAATCTCCCAAAGAAGTTAAAAGAAAATAAATTGGTAAAAAGCAATAGAATCTAATTACCTACCACAGTTAAGATCCAATTTAGTGTCTTCCTAAATTTTAAGAGGCAACTCTGTGTTTTCCTAATCTTTGTCAGAATCTTAGAGAGAAGTTCCCTCTAAGCCTAAATTCTGGTCCTCAGAAATAATGAATGAAAAAGTCTGTGTAAACTTTATTAACACTGTTATACAAAGTACAATTGAAGTTTAGGGGATTTTAAAACTCTTCTCATTACTTGAATTAAACATCAGTTTTTTATGAACAGATTTTAAATCCTTAAATCACAATACTTAAATGACAGTAGAAGGCAATACAGAAATCCTTTTCATAGTCCTCTAATACTTTACAGAAGAAACAGAAATAAATTTGAGGGTGGTTTGGGAAATAAACAGCAAATGTTAACAATATAATCTCTATTTTCATTTTTTTATTTTTATTTTTATTTTACCGATATTTTCTATCATGACCATGACATACCTTTAATAAGAAAACTACATTAAAAATTACAAATATTTAAGCATAAATATAGTTGGGAGGAAAGGAAGAAGGGGTAAATTCAAATTTTAAAACAAGGAGTAAAAGAATATTGGGATCACAAAGAGAAATGGATGTGGAGAGAAAAGGTTCAGAGAATGAAAATGAGCTGAGAGAAAATTCTTTGAAAGTTGTTGAGGAGGAGAATCAAGATGGCGGAGGAGTGAATGATAGTCACAGTGGCCCCTTCCAGGACCAACCTGGAATTACAAGTAAATTGGGGAGAAATCACCTGAAATAAACAACTGAACAATAGCAAGAGAGGAGCCTTATAACCTCGGACAGACAGAAGAATCAGCCTTAGCACAACCTAACTGGTAACAAGTACGGTAGAGACTCAAGAAGGCAGGCATGGCACCCACGGGCAGCAGCACCAGATGGATATTGAAACGGCCAGTTTGATCCCCAAGAAGAGCGGGATCTAAACCATAAACGGGGATCTCCAACCTACAGCACCAGAGCCCAAAAAGTATACAGATAACAGCCAGCTGTGAAGAGTGGAAGGGTTGCTCTCGGCCAGAGACAGGGGACTGGAGATACAAAGAGCCATTTAAAGGGCCAACACATAAATTTTTATTGGCAGCCACTTACCCGGGGCTTCAGCAAAGGCTGGGGCAGAGTGGGCTAGAGATGCCTGAGGAGACTGGGGAAGGAGGCTTTGGGGAGAAAACTGAGAGAGTAGCCAGCGGGATCCCAGTGCTGACTCATTCCCCACATGGCAGCAGCCATCTTGCTCAGGCAGACCATGCCTCTGAGTGGCAACAGCATGAGAGAACCCAATAGCCCCGCCCCAAAGAGGGCCTCAGCCCCGCCCTGTGGTGTCTCTAAGCCAGCCTACTGAGTACAGACTGGCAGCCACAGATAGTGGATCCCTGGCTAAAGGGGATGCAGAGTGGTCTAGAGACACTTGAGGAGAGACTGGAGATGAAGGCTTTGGGGAGAGAGCTGAGAGAGTGGCTGGCAAGATCCTGGTGCTGACTCCTCCCCTATATGGCAGCAGCCATCTGGCTAAGGTAGACCACTCCCCTGAGTGGCAGCATTGTGAGAGGACCCAATAATGCTGCCCCCAGGAGGTTCTTGGCCCTTCCCTGTGGTGTCTCTAAGCCAGACTGCTGAATGCAGCGTGACTAGATTAACAGCTGAAGGAGACAGTCACAGACAGTAGATTCCTGAAAGTCTTGAACAGACTGCCTAAGGTCAGACAGGGTAAACATCTGATATCATCAGAGGCAGATCCAGAAAGAAAAAACAGCAGTCTCCTACCATAGAAGGTCACACCACAAAGTCAGGTAACATAGATAGATCAATTTAAGAAGGAGAAGCAAAAGAGATGAGCCTCACAAACAATGGGAAGACAAAGAAACACCCCTCAATCTAAAGGAAAGGAGGAATCCCCAGAAAGAGAAATAAATGAAATAGAGGCAAGTAAACTATGAGATATTGAGCTCAAAACAACAGTTCTAAGGAAGCTCAATGAGCTCCGAGACAGTTATAAAAAACTACAGGGAAACTTATTGCAAACTATATCACCATGAAAAAGGACATAGAAACTATCAATAAGACACAAGAAGAAATGAAGAATACAATTTCTGAATTGAAGAACACAGTAGAAGAAATCAAAAGCAGGCTAGATGAAGCAGAGGATCAAAACAGCGAGCTGGAGGATAAGGTAGAAAAAAGCTCCCAGAAAGAGCAAGAAAATGAAAAAAGACTCCGAGAGAATGAAGAGGCATTTAGAGAAATGCAGGACAACCTGAAACATAATAATATCCATAAAATAGGGATACCAGAATGGGAAGAAGAGGACCAAGGGATAGAGAACATGTTTGAAAAAGTAACAATGGAAAACTTCCCTAATTGAAGGAGAGAAAAAGTCACACAAATCCAGGAAGCACAGAGGGTCCCATTCAAGAGGAGCCCAATGAGGCCCACTCCAAGACACATCATCATTAAAATGGTAAATATGAAAGACAAACAGAGAATTTAAAGGCAGCAAGGGAGAAACAGGTAGTAACATACAAGGGAGCCCCAATTGGTGTTTTGGGATAACAGTTACAACATCTTTAGTAACATGTGAAGTATTTAATGTGTGTTAAATAAATGTCGATTATTCTACACACACACACACACACACACACACATACTGTGTTGTATGTTTGAAAGTTGCTAAGAGAGTAGAACTTTATTGTTTTTACTGTAACAACAACGAAAAATGGTAATTATGTGATGTGAAGGATGTAACTGACCTTATTGTGGTAAACATTTTGTAATATGTACGTGTATCAAATCATCACATTGTATACCTTAAGCCTACACAATGTTTATGTCAATTATATCTCAATAAAGCTGAAAAAAGAGGAAAAAAATAAAATTTGAGTTGAGTTGAGTTTTATCCTTTTTATCCTATGAAAAGAAGGTTATAAAATAATTTGTGAATAAGATACAGACAAGATGAAATGGAAGCTTAAGATAATTTTACTTTAATGTTTACAAAAGGGGAGGGAGAAGAATTGAAAATTGAGAAACTAAGTAGACATCCACATTACTGATTGGATGGAAAGAGTCGGAATAAAGAAAAAGGACTAATAAAAGTGATTTTTAAAGGAAGCATCATAGGATTTGGTGGTGACTCACTGCATGTAAGCTGGAGGTAGGAGAGCAAGAGGAATTTAAAAAGACCAGGGCCTTAAATTGTAGAAGCTGAAAATGCTGATGCCATTGAGGGAAGTCATGAGGGTAACTTAATACCACAGTAAAGCTTTAGGCATGATGAATTTCAGAGTATTTTAAAACGAGAAGAACTGTCCAATAAAGCAAATGGACATATGTGTCTGAAAGTATGCTGAGATAACACACTAGGAGATCCAGATTTGGAAATCAACAGTGAAGAGTTGTGAGGTAAAGCAATAAAATTAATCAACTCTTTGACCGATGGACAGTATACTCAGTTTTAAAACAGAAACAAAGAGGGAATTTCATGTGGGAAGAAGTGAGAAAAGACTTAATGAAGGAGATAAGAAAATAAGTTAGAGAAGATGTAAGTAGAATGATGTTATTTCAAAAATGCAAAAAAAGGAAAAGAATTTTAAAAAAGAGGGTCATCAATAGAGTCAAATAACAAAAAGTAGTAAAAGAGAAGTAAGTTAAGATCAAATTTTGGGGTTGGAATACAGTGTAGAATCTAGCAGGTAGGGAACAGTTCATAGTGGGTCCCAAAGGAAATGTGCGGTGAAGAACTAGAAGCAGTTCTATTGATTTGACAGAGGAGGAATTGAAGTAAGGACAGTTTTCATTGTTTATTAAAAATATTAGAAATAAAGGAAGATTCCTATGCAGAAGGAGACACTGATAATGTGCAAGGTCAGAGTGTGTAGCAAGATAATTAAGATATTTTTATTCCCTGTATGTTTCAATTCAGCCTCCCATACCTTCCCACAAATTCAAATCAAGTATCCAGAGCCTTAGTGTTTCCCTACCTCATGTACTTTTGTAGGACAGAAAGTTGAAGCTTCTTAAAGTTTTCCCTCCCATGATCTATAAATATATGAATCAGCCACAAGTTATGCAAGTGGCCCCAATGGACAAGAGAAATATAGAGATAGAGATAGATAGATAGATATTTTCTTTATACTAAAGTTGAAGGCCATGAGAACTAAAACAAAAGGTTACTGATGTGTAGTGCTAAGTGGCAGTGCCCTGGAGAGGCAAAGACCTCAGAAGGGATGACTGTGTGGTACACATAGGGAAATAAGAGCCTGAGCAGAGAAACAAGCATGCTTTGCAAAGTTCTTCCGATGCACAGCAAGGCAGGAAAACACCAAAACTGAAGGGACCATGCATGCTAGGGTAGTAAGCGTCATAGTAGGAGTCAGTGAAAACTATGGGTCCGGGGGACCTAATGTTTTGGTGATGTGGGGTACCAAGCACAGGGTATGATAGCCCCATTAGAATAATGTCTGATGCTAAATCCCCAACTAGATGACAGAACTTGGACTTACATCAATTTATTAAAAATGAAGAAGCTGGGGCAACTTCTGCCCAAGATAGGGGCATAGGTAGATACACTTCACTTCCTCCCACAACCAAAAGAAGGGTGACAACCAATTTAAAAACAAAAAACAACCAGAACTGCCAGAAAATCGAACGGTATGGAAGTCTGACAACCAAAGACTTAAAGAAGAAACATTCAGACTGACAGGAGGGTTGGAGATGGATAGCCAGGTGGAAATGATGCACCACAAGACAGTGGCTGACAGACCTGGCAGGTGGGGTGGCGGCCTGTAGACCAGGCAATCCCACATTCACACACAGATAAACTGGGAGGAACAAGAGGGCAGTGAAATGGACCAACAGGGCAGTGAAACGCAACCCAGGGTTCTAGCATGGGAAATAAAGCCTCAAAACCTCTGGCTGTAAAAACCTGTGGAGGTTGTAGCAGTGGAAGAAACCCCTACTCTCACAGGAGAGTCTGTTGGGGGTACCCACAGGGTCCTAGAATGTACACAAACCCACCCAACTGGGAATCAGCCCAGAAGAGCAAAACTCACTTGTGGGTAGTAGGGGAAGTGACTGAAAGCCAGACAAGAGCCAGGCAAGCAGCATTGTTCCCTCTCTGACTCCTCCCCCACATACAGCATCACAATGAACTGGGTTGCCCTGCCCTGGCAAATATGTAAGGCTCCATCCCTTACAATGTAACAGGTGCACCAAGACAAAGAAATATAGCCCAAATTAAAGAACAAATCAAAACTCCAGAAAAAGAACTAAGCGACAAGGAGATAGCCAACCTATCAGATGCAGAGTTCAAAACACTGGTAATCAGGGTGTTCACAGAAATTACTGAGTACATCCATAAAATAAAGGAAGAAGTGAAGGCTACATAAAGTGAAATAAAGAAAAATATACAGGGAATCCACAGGGAAGGGAAGGAAACTGGGACTCAAACCAACAGTTTGGAACAGAAGGAAGAAATAAACATTCACCTGGAACAGAATGAAGAAAAAGAATTCAAAAAAATGAGGAGAAGCTTAGAAACCTCTGGGACAACTTTAAATGTACTAACATCTGAATCATAGGGGTGCCTGAAGAAGAAGAAGAGGAGCCAGAAATTGAAAACTTATTTGAAGATATAAGGAAGGAAAACTTCCCTAATCTTGCAAAGGAAATATACTTTCAAGAAGTCCTGGAAGCTCAGAGAGTCCCAAAGAAGTTGGACCCAAGGAAGAACACACCAAGACACATCATAAATAAATTACCCAAGATTAAAGATAAGGAATCTTAAAAGCAGCAAGAGAAAAGGAGAAAGTTACCTGATTTCTTAAAAGAAATCTTGCAAGCAAGAAGGGGCTGTAAAGGAGTATTTAAAGTCATGAGAAGCAAGGACCTACATCCAAGATTACTCTATTCAGCAAAGCTATCGTTTAGAAAGGAAGGGCAGATAACGTGCTTCCTAGATAAGGTAAAAATAAAAGAGTTCATCATCACCAAGCCCTTATTACATGGAATGTTAAAGGGACTTATTTAAGAAAAAGAAAAAGATCAAAACTACGAACAGTAAAATGAAAACAAACACAACTATCAACAACTGAACCTAAAAACATAAAAACAAACTAAGCAAACAACTAGAACAGGAACAGAATCACAGAAATGGAGATCACATGAAGGGTTAGCACCAGGGAGGGGAAGGGGGAGAACGGGGTAAAAGGTACAGAGAATAAGCATAATTGGTAGGTACAAAATAGACAGGGGGAGGTTAAGAGTACTATAGGAAATGGAGAAGCCAAAGAACTTACATGTATTATCCATATAGACAGGAACTAAGAGAGCTGGAGGTTGGGTGGAGGTTGGATGGGGGGGGGGGTGCAGGGTGGAGGGGGATAAAGGGAAGAATAAAATGGGACAATTGTAGGAGCATAATCAATAAAATATACTTTTAAAAAAGGATTAAACCATGGTAATCCCAGTTCCTATATCAAGATATCAACACAAAATGCTAAAAATAACTTGAGAAACAAATATTCTAGTGTAATTCCTAACAATCCCATGTTTTATCTTTCATAAATGAAATTCTCACATATAAATACTCAAATGTAATTTATTGGTCAGCTCCCATTTATGAAAATATTCTAGAATAAGATAGCTAGGAGGGGAAACTAATATATATGTCAGGCAGGAGTTCATTCAGTAATAACAGTAACTTATTCATTCAAACTAAATCATTTCACCAATAATTTGCTCAATTCATTAAGTTCATTAACTCTTGCTAGTAAACATAGTAATTAATATTGGCAGTTAGAATGTATTCATTCATTCATTAAATATTTATTAAGGGTCTGTTTAGCAGATACTGTCCTAGGCTTCGATAATAAATATTAAACAAAAATAATTCCACTCCTTGCTCTGGCCAGGTAGATCAGTTGGTTAGAGTATCATCCCAATACACCAATGCTGTAGGTTCAATTTCTGGTCAGGACACATATAAGACTCAACCAATGAATGCATCAATAAGTGGAAAATAAATCAATGTCTGTTTGTCTCTCCCTCTCTCTCCTTCTCTCTCTAAAATCAATAAATAAAAAACTTTTAAAAATTGTTTTACTCTTTAACGAGCTTACAACTAATAGAGAAGAGATGATTACATGATTTTTTCAAAATTCGCCACAGTGCAACAAAGAACTATAATTATGAGAAGTATAAAATAAAGTATAAAGGAACACATAGCCAATTCTTAGGGAGTTTAATCATTTATTCTTTCATTCATCAAATATTATAGGTTGTTTATATTAATATTTCATTTATTTATTAATATCATTAATTATAATTATTAACATTAAATTATTGCTGAGAACCAACGATGTGCCAGGCACTGTTCAAGACAGATGATATCAAGGTAAACATAATAAAGTCACTGCTCGCATGGAGTTCACATTCTGGTAAGAGCAGGCAAATAGTACACATACAGAGAAGTAAAACATAGAGTGTGTCAGTTTGTAATGAATAGCATGAAGAAATACAAAGGGCAAGGATATAGTAAGTGCAAAGAGAATGAGAATACAAATTAAATTTGCTAGTTTCTAACACATATTGCTTGAGAGTTTTTTTTTTTTAATCTTCTCAGTATAACAAATATTTTCCTTTCTCACAGGGTTCACGGATAAAGTTCTGACTAGGACTCAAAGCCCACTGTAGTTTGGACATTAGTTGTTTTTCCAGGAAGGCAATGAAGTGGTGCTAATCACATCACATCAAATAAATATCTGCCTGCCAGTTAATTTAACCACACTCATGGATGCCACTGGAAAGCAGGGCAAAGCTGGGAGAAGAGAAAATGTAGAAAAAGACACAGCCAGAGGGCAGAAAAATAAAATGTAAACGGTGATTATTACTGACAGCTGCAGGCAGCTCTCTGAAGCTATGGCATCCTTAAATCTATTCTGAGACAGTTCCTGGCTGCCCCTTGTGGTTGGCAGTACCTCCTTCACAGCCAACACACAGATAAAGTTTCATTTAAAGTGGCAAAAGGACCCATAGGGATTGCGCTGCACTTCCCTGTCCCTTCCCTCCTAATTTAGCAAAATTCTGTTACTCTTAGATGGCAAATCCTCTACAGGTCCCTGTCACACGCTAGTTACAATTTGGCAATAGACAATCCTTTATAATCTGTAACAAAAAGAACCAGATTTTCACCCCACGCACTTTACGCCCCTTTCTCCCTGCAGAACTGGTAGAAATTTTCTGAAGAAACTTTGAATCTGACTTTAAAATACACATATGCATTTTCTAGCACACACGTTTCAACATATTTCATTGCCAGGTACGAGTCGGGCCCTGAGGAACAAGGAGAAGCGAGAGCAGACACAGGCACTACTTCCAAGAAGTTTGGGGATTTGGGAAAAGTACTTCTCAAGCAAGCACACGAATGTGAACAAACCTACTGAGATAAACACCAAGAAGAAAATAAGCGGTTTCTCTGAGGAAGTGAGGCCCGACCACCACCTCGCACCACCAGGTCCTGGCATTCGCACGAGTTCCGCATGCGCTTGGAAGACCGACGGGTGTGCGGGCGGCGCGGGTCGGCGCCGGCGCGAGCGCCACCGCGGGGGCGTGCGGCCGTTAGCGAGCGCGGCAGACCGGGCTTGGGGGCTCAGGGATGCCGCGGCTCCTTTGCTTCGGTCTGTTGGGGCTCTGGCTCCTTCCGCTTCGGCTCTCTGATGAGCAAAGCTCCGGAAGCAGAGCCAGGAAGCTGTGCGGGAGGCACCTGCTGGAAAGAATAGTAAAGCTCTGTGGCGATGCTGACTGGAGCCACTTTGAGGAGAATACCCCCTTCAAAACACAGCTGATTCCCCAGACGTCGAAGAAAAGTGAAAGCTTCATCCCTGACCGGTTGAAAAGCTCCCAAACCACTGCCCGGGTCTGGGGAAAAGGCACAAGCGCAGGTAAAAATCTAAATCAAAGGCGTGTTTATCTCTGTTTATTTCCTATCCCGGAATCTGCTCTGCCAGATGGTGAGCCTCCCCAAGAAATGGACTTAGTGTGTAGTACACAGGAAATTTTTTTTTTAAATTATAAACCAGTATATTGTGGATATACAAAACCGCTAAGAAGGGTTTTTGTTTTTGTTTTTACTTAGAGGAAATTAATGTACATATGTAAATCTACACATTTATGTAAGAATGCTGCTTCTTCCCTAGCTTTCCCTTTCTTCAGTACTATTGTAACCTGGCAAATTCCATTTTGTCCTTCAAAGGCTAACATATATCATTTTCCCTGTGAAGTCGTCTTTGACCCTTCCGTAGCTACTCCCTTCACCACAGTTCCATTTGACTGTCATCAGGAGTGGCTACATAATTGGCCCGACTTAGTGCAAAATGAAAATGCAAGGCCCCTTGTTCAAAAAGCAGGAAAGGGCCATTGAAGTTATTGAAATATATAGCTGTTTTTCCTCTTTCTCGTGCAAATCTCCTGCTTACACATGGTCCATTGTCCCATCAGACTTCACTTAGAAGTTCGAAGATAAAATTATTGAGAATTTCAAAACTGCAACAATAGAGCATTAGACAAAATTCAGGGTCCTTCTAAGCACTAGGTCTGCTCTACTAACTATATGAGCTTTATTCCCATAACTACAGCCTCCTAAAAACCATACCATAGTGTAGGGACTATCTTATGCGTGTTTTTATCTGAAATGCCTAGCAGAGGGCCTAGCATATTGTATGTGCTTAATATATATTGAATTTAAGCAGTCTTTAGGAAGAATTTTTTTTTTTAATCCTCACCTTAGGACATGCTTACATCCTTTTCTTGACAAAGTCTGCTATGGAGACTATTTATTTTTTAAAAAAATTAACTTTAAAAACTCAGAGCTGATTAATGACCCCTTTGTTTCAGATAACATTCATACTTCCCTGGGGGGATGTGTAATTAATTCAATGAAGAGAGCGCTGCAATCAAACAAGATTTATGGGAAATAAAAATATATCTGACAATATTTCAGAAATGTCGTACCCATTCAACATGTTACTGTGGGAACTATGTAAAGGACATTTTGCTGAAGTGGAAACATTCTGTGGCAATAAAACAATAGTTTTAAACCATATGGAAGAAAGGAATATGGATTTAGGTTGGCAATATGAATTTGAATTAAAATCTTTTAAACGTTTATAAGCGAAGATAACATTTAATCTGATCTGTTAGTTTCTAGTGAATAATTAGAAGTTGTAGAGAGATACAGGTATGTGTTTCCAATATAGAATTTCAATATAGAATATATAATTGTGACATCTCTTTTGCATATGAATGTAGCTGCAAAGTTGGTTAACTTTTATTTAGCTTGTATCAGCAGGACACATTTCTGTGTTAGATCAAGTCAGTTATTAACAATTTTTTTATTTTAAAATTACAGTTGATATGCAATATTAGTTTCAGCTTACAATCTTATAATTAGACATTTACATAACTTATGAAGTGATCACCTCAGTAAATCCAGTACCTATCACCTCAATAAACCTAGTATCATTCTGTAATATATAATTATTACAATATTATTGACTATATTCCCTATGCTGTGCTTTATATTCCCATGACTATTCCGTAGCAACCATTTGGTACTACTTAATCCTGTCACCTTTTTCACTTATTTTCCTCAACCCCTCTTCCATCTGGTAACTGTCCAAATGTTCTATCTACGAGTCTTCTGTTCTGCTTATTTATTTTGCTTTCTAGATTCCACATGTAAGTGAAATCATCTACTGTTTTAATCTAATGACCTACTTACATCTGACACAGGAAAATATAGTTTGGTACTATAAAAAAATTGGTACCAAAAATGCTTTTTTTTCCCCAGAGCTACTCATACATATCTTGAATATGAAATTGGGTACCCTGAAGGTATGGTCCATGTCTCCAAGACCTACCCCAAAATGTGGCTTCATGAAGCTGACACCATATTTCTAAAATCTGGCTGAGTATAGTGCTTCCCAGCTCTTAGTGCCAGGTGAAACCATCAATGTTTCATCACCAGCTTTTCATAATTTATAATATCTGTTCCAGTTAGATTGGCCATATTCCCCTATTTTTGGTTTTAATTCATCTATTCTTGGTTTTTGTTTGTTTTTTAGATATCATTTTCAAAACTGGGCCCTGTAAGACTCCTCTCTATATATTAATTTAACAAAATTTGAGTACCTATTATGTGCTAGGTAGTAGGGATATATAGGTGAATATAGTTTCACTCAGGAGGCAGTAAAAGCTTCTGTCCTCATGAAGCTTGCAGAATAGAGAAGATAGATAATAAACATAAGTAAATTATGCGGTATGTATACATGCTACAACATAGACAAACTTTGAAAACATTCTGCTAAATGAAAGAAGCCTGACACAAGAGGCCATATATAGTATGATTTCATTTTCATAATAGCAAAATCCATAGAAATAGAAAGTAGATTAGTGGTTTTCAGGAACTGAAGGATGAGGGAAAAGGGAGAGACTACTGACAGATATGGGGTTTCTTTCGGGGGTGATAGAAATGTTCTGGAATTACATAGTGGTGATGGTTGCACAATCTTGTGAATATACTTTAAAAATCACAGAATTGTATACTTTAAAATGCTGAATTTTATGGCATGTGAATAATATGTCAAAAAATCCTTTTTGCGTAAACATGTGCAAAGGTTTCTAAGCCTTTTTCATAGGAAAATAGTACCCACAAGCATTTTAGTTAAAAATATATGTTGCTTTTGAATAATTAACTGACTTTAGTATTCCAGTATTTTGATTAAATTTTCAGGTAAAGGAAGATTTTAATAAAGTAGAATTTTTTCTCATCTCTCAACAGTCTCTACTTCTGCCTCTCAGAAAGAATCAATAAACAATGTGGAGATGCAGTCACCTCCTGAGCATCAATATAAAAAGGACTACTTGCTACCTAATAAGACAAGAGAATTTGCCTCATCGCAAGATATTGATTCATATGTTCATGAGATTATAGAATATCAGAAGAAAAATACAAACAAAATTAAAACCTTAAGGAAATTGATTAGGGGGAATCATCCTCAAAGAATACGCAGAGGATACTCAGAAAAGTGTTGCCTTAAAGGATGTACAAAAGAAGAACTTATCGTTGCATGCCTTCCATATATTGATTATAAAAACTTAAAGAAAGGAGCATCAGTTGTGACTGAAATACACTAAACATCATAGGAATTATACTAACTTAATAAAAGCTTAATATGTTTATTTTATTATTTATTTATTTAGTTTTGGTAGTTGTCCTTGTAGGTTCTCTGCTGTGAACACCTGAATGTACTTGCAAGCATTTGACAATATATTATGCTGATAAAGGAATCTTAGTTTTTTCTTTGTTGACCCCTATTTTTCATAATTTTTATATTTGAAGATGTTACTAGAGATGGCAAGATCCATGTAAACATCTAAGGATTATCTGTTCTTGTCATTTCGGTTGAAATTCTGTCAGGCTATATTTAAATGGATAAGGGGGTGTTCTTCATTCTTTCTGTATGATATCCAGATTGATGCCCTTGACTATTAGGCTCACTCCAGTATGCCAATACATCTATACCACCAACTTAAAAATAACTAATCAACGACTGCTCTTGTAATAGTAGGTACACTTTTAATTCATTGAGTTTTATTATAAAACTCAGTAACTAGTCAGACATCTTTTCAGTTTCTGCTGAGGACTTAAAACGAGTTCAGTTAATCTCTTTTGATTATGAAATCTCTCCAAGATATTCTTTCCTTGCTTGGAATGCAATGATATAATTAATGTGACACTGTATTCTGGCTTGGTTTCTGTTTTCTTGGGTGGGCTTGAATGATAAAGCCCCTGACAATGATTCAGAAAGTGGTTTTGAATTGGTTTAGGGCAAGGATGGTAAATGAGTTTCATCTTAAGAGGAAACTCCAAAATGATTGCTTGTTTGCAGTTCATTCAGTTTTGAAGAAAAAAATAGATGTCACATTTTTCGTTTTCACCAATAACTTTATTGAACAATGTAGTCATTATTTTGTTCCACTACCTTCTGTCATCTTTCAGGCAACTTCATAATTCGACCTTCCCAAAACTTTTTATCTTTTGGGCAAAGAATAGTTCTAGGTGCCTTTTGTAGTCTTCCAGGGAATTGAATTTTTTTCCATTAGGAGAATTTTGTTAACACAGGAATAAATGGAAATCTGAAGGTGCAATGTCTGAATGAATTCTGCAGATGATTCAGAACGTCCCAGCCAAACTGTAACAGTTTTTGCCTGGTCATCAAAGAAACGTGGTCTTGTGTTATCCTGATGGAAGATAATGCATTTTCTGTTGACTAATTCCAGATGCTTTTCATCAAGTGCTGCTTTCAGTTGGTCTAATTGGGAGAAATACTTGTTGGAATTGATCATTTGATTCCAGAAGGAGCTCATAATAGAGGCCTCCTTTTTAATCCTACCACATATACAACATCATCATCTTTGGATGAAGACCAATCATTGGTGTGGTTGGTGGTGGTTCATTTCACTTGCCCCCACAATCTCTACTCTTCCACATTATTGTAAAGTATCCATTTTTCATCACCCATCACATTTTTTTTTAAAACAGAAGGTTTTCTTTATGTTTAAGTAGAGTATCACATGTGGAAATACGGTCAAGAAGGTTTTCTTTGCTTAACTTATGTGGAACCCAAACATCAAAGCAATTAACATAATGAAGCTGGTGCAAATAATTTTCAATGCTTGATTTGGATATTTTGAGTATGTTGGCTATTTCCTGCATAACATTGATTGTTCTCAATTTCATCGCTATCAACTTCAACTGGTCTACCTGACCACGGAGCAACGTTCAGAGAGAAGTCTCCAGCATGAAACTTCACAAATCACTTTTGTCACGTTTGATCAGTCACAACACCTTCTCCATACACTGCACAAATCTTTTTTTTTCTTTTGCTTTGCAGTTGTGTTTTTACCTTCTTGAAGTAATAAAGCATAATATGCCAAAAATGTTGCTTATTTTCTTCCATCTTTAGTATTAAAATGGCTTCAAAAAAATTCACCAATTTTGATGAGTTCTTTTTAAAATGCATGCTGATATAACAGCTGTCACAATACAATATAACAAAATTGTTTTGAATCAAGTTAAAGACAACTAAGTGCTACTAGAGCCATCATATGGAAAAAAAAGAATGAACTTTTTGCTCCAACCCATATCTCTTCACATGCATTTTAAGACCTCTTCAACAGTATACTTCAATTCTCCCTCTTGTCTTTTTTGTCATTTATTTTATACTGTTGCTACACCTAATATAAATCACACAATACATTTTTATTATTATTTTCAATTTTTCCTCCTTTGCCCTCCTCCACCCACCTCCCTGGCTTCCCCACACCCCTCTCCCTCAGTCAATTCCCACACTGTTGTCCATGTCCATGGGTCATTCATACATGTTCTTTGTTTAGTCTCTTCCCCTTCTTTCCACCATTGTCCTCTTTCCCCTTTCCCTCTGGTCACTTTCAGTCTGTTCCATGTTTCCATGCCTGTGGTTTATTTTGTAATAGATTCCACTTACAGGTGAGATCATATGGTATTTGCCTTTTACTGACTGGTTTATTTCACTTAGCATAATATTCTCCAGTTCCATCCATGTTGTTGCAAAACGTAGGAGTTCCTTCTATTTTTTTAAATGTAGATTGATTTTATTTATTTTTTTAAATGTCAAAATTCATTATAAAATATTAAAAAATTTAAATTCTTTACAAAGTCTCAGCAGTTAAAACAACATGACACCACAGAAATAATCAAGTAGATCAATGAAATAAAATTAGCATTCTAGAAACAAACATGTCTAACATTGTAACATATGATTGATATTTCAAATCAATGGGTAAAATAAGGTTTATTCAACAAATAAGGTGCATGGACCGCTGTTACTTGAAATAAAACAAATATAGAGCCCTATTACACATTACACAAGAAATATTCAGGTGAGTTAAAAATCAATATGTAGAATCTAAGGAGTTTTAGAAGAAAATAGAACTAATATTTTCCATGACCCGAAGTAAAATATTCAACCCCAGAAGGTATAAAGTAAATATTGACAATATGACTACATTAAACATTTAACTACATACTACTATACATATAAAAAAAGTTAAAGGACAAGGAATAGAATAGGAAAGTATTTGCAACATCTAAAAAACGGTTAATAGGTTTTTTGTTTTTTTGTTTTTTTAGGGAAAAAAGTTCTACAAACCTTTAATCAATAAATGGATAAAGAATACCAAAAAGTCATTGAAAGCTTTTTTTAAAAAAAAAAAATAATAGAAATAGGCAAGAAATATACTAAAACAGGTTTAGTTTCAACAAACAATAAAGGAACAATTAAAATAACATCATTGTCACAATCATATTAATGAGTATTAAAAATATTGGTAACATCAAGTATTGGCAAATCTGAAAGGAACTGAGTATTCATAGAAACTTTTTCTTCATCTTAAAGCAGTCCCTTTAGCATATTTTGCAGTGCTGGTTTGGTGGAGACATAGTCTTTTAGCCTTCTTCTGTCTGGGAAACTCCTTATTTCCCCTTCTGTTTTAATCGAGAGCCTTGCTGGATAGAGCAGCCTTGGTTGTAGGCCCTGGCTTTTCATGACTTGGAATATTTCTTGCCATTCCCTTCTGGCTTGTAGTGTTCAGTTGAGAAGTGAGCTGCTAGCTGTATCGGGGCTCCCTTGTATGTTATTACCTGTTTCTCCCTTGCTGCCTTTAGGATTCTTTCTTCGTCTTTGATATTTGCCATTTCAATGATGATGTGTCTTGGAGTGGGCCTCATTGGGTTCCTCTTGAATGGGACCCTCTGAGCTTCCTGGACTTGTGTGACTTTTTCCTTCCTCCAATTAGAAAAGTTTTCCATCATTACTTTTTCAAAGAGGTTCTCTATCCCTTGGTCCTCTTCTTCTCCTGCTGGTATCCCTATTATGCAGATATTATTATGTTTCAGGTTGCCCTGCATTTCCCTCAATGCCTCTTCATTCTTTTTGAGTCTTTTCTCATTTTCTTGCTCTTTCTGGGAGCTTTTTCTACCTTGTCCTCCAGCTCGCTGATTCGATCCTCTGCTTCATCTAGCCTGCTTTTGAGTCCTTCTACTGTGTTCTTCAATTCAGAAATTGTATTCTTCATTTCTTCTTGTGTCTTATTGATAGTTTCTGTGTCCTTTTTCATGCTGATATAGTTTGCAGTAAGTTCCTCATAGTTTTCCTGTAGTTTTTTGTAATTTTCTCTAAGCTCACTGAGCTCGTTGAGCTTCCTTAGAACCATTGTTTGGAACTCAATATCTGATAGTTTACTTGCCTTTATTTGTTTTAGTTCTCTTTCCGGGGATGCCTCCTTTCCCTTCAATTGGAGGGTATTTTTTTGTCTTCCTATTATTTGTGAGACTCTTCTTTTTTCCCTTGCTTTGAGCTGGCTGAGTTCACTCAGCTTCCTTAGAGCCATTGTTTTGAATTCAATATCTGATAATTCACTTGTCTCTATTTCATTTAGGTCTCTCTGTGGGGATTCCTTCTTTCCCCTCATTTAAGGGGAACTTCTTTTCCTTTCCATTATTTGTGAGAGCCTTTTTTTTTTTTTTTTTTTTTTTTTTTGCTTCTGCTTCAATTGATCCGTCTAGATTTCCTGACTTTGTGGATTAAACTTCTATGGTACTAAGTGAGTCTTTCTATTTATTAATTTTTTCATTTCTTTTATTTCTGGGACTGCCTCTGATGATGTCAGTTGTTGACCCCATCTGACCTTGGGCCGTTTGTTTGAGCCCTCCAGGAATCTACTGTCTGTGTCTGTCTCCTGCAATTGTCAATCTGGTCACTCTGTCCTCATCTGTCATGCTTAGGCACCACAGGGCAGAGCAGTGCCTCCTGATGGCGGGACTATCTTGTCCTTATAGGCTGCTGTCACTCAGAGGAGTGGTCCACCTGAGCAAGATGGAGAATGTGGACTGGGGAAGGAGTCAGCACCGGGATCCCCTCCGGCTACTCCCTTAGTTCTCTCCCCAATGCCTCCGCCTCCAGTCTCTCCTCAAGAGTCTCTAGGCATCTCTGTGTCCCCTTTAGCCGGGGGTCTACTATCTCTGCAAGCAGCTCTGCACTCAGCACCAAGGCCAGCACACAACTCCTGTCCGGGCCAGACTGTCCTGAGGGCAGGGCTATTATTTCCTTTCCCACTGCTGCCTCTTTGGGGTCATGGCGTGCCTGCGCAAAATGGAGACTACGGAGTGGGGAAGGAGTTAGCTCCAGGGCTCCCCAGCTGGTCCTCCAGTTCTTTCCCCAACGCCTCTATCTCCAGTCTCTCCTCAAAGGTCTCTAGGCAGCTCTGTGTTCTCTTTGTCCAGGAATCTTCTATTTCTTTCCACCACTCTGCACTCAGCACCCCAGCCCACATGTGTGCAAGCTGTATGCGGAGCGCACAAAAGGCAGGTTTATTGATTCACTTATGCCTGAGCAAGATGGTAGCTGCAGAGTGGGAGGTGAGTTATCACTGGGGCTCCGCTGGCCACCGTCTCAGTTCTTTTCACGAAGCTTTCCTCACCAATCTTTCCTCAGGCACCAGCCCACTCTGCTGCCGCCTCTACCCAGAGATCAAGGAAGATTCTGCCACTGCAAGTTTTTGCGTTGGCCCTTTATACGTCTCTTTGCGTCTCCAGCTGCCTGTCTCTGGCAGAGAGTGCCCCTGAGCTTTTCGTGGTTTCATTTTGTCTGTGTGTGTTTCTGGTTTCAGATGCTGTAGTCTAGGAGTTCCTGTTTACGATTCAGACCCTGTTCTTTTCAGGGGGATCCAACTGGCCATTTTAATATCTCTCTGGTGCTGGTGCCCTTGGGAGCCCAGCCCACCCTCTCGAGCCTCCACCACGCTTCTCACCCGTTCAGATGTGTGAAAGTTGATTCCGCTGTCTGTCCGCAGCTCTAAGGCTCCTCCATGTGGCTTACTCTTGACAGGCAGATACAGAGAAGTAAGTCCTTTTTTTTTTTTTTTTTTTTTTTGCTAAAAAAATCAACAACCACAAAATCTTGCAAAAAAAAAAAGGCTTAAAAGTATTTTCTGACCAGATGTCTGGTGACTACATGGGATGGAAATTTTTCCACCCTAAGTCTAGGCAATTGAATCCTTTATTTTTAATGACTCCTGTGCTTTTGTCCTCACATCACTGATAGAATCTGCTGGAGACCCTTGCTGAACTTGCCCAGTCATTGTGTGAGGAGGACGAAACTACCTTATTTTTGAGGAAATGAGCCTATGTTTTAAACACACTATAAACTTTACTTATTTAATCCTTTAACAAATCTTTTCTGAGAGCCTACAGTGAACAAGGCACTCTGCTAAACACTGTTAGTAAACAAAAACATTCAAATCCTCAAGGGGTTTTTAGTTGAGAAGGGAGCAGGATGTATCTTTAGAATGCATTACAAAGGTAACTTGCAAATATTCAGGAAAAACAACAGAACGTTAAATAGCAGCACGCCTCTAAAAAGACGTTACTTCTGATGAATTTGCAGTAGAGGAAATAAGTGGTAGGTAGAATGGAAGCAGTATCAGTTATACATATAATATTAGCAAATAGATATTTAATAAATTTGAGTCAAGTAAATAACCTGGGAAGTGTAAACCGAGAACCAAGGTTGCAAAATTATTTTGCATGATCGTGAGTGACCCAAAGAATTACAGTCATATATGACTATTTTTTTTCTTTTTTATATAGCTATATATAGCTATTGTTCACATCTGTCAGTTGAGAACTTTTAGGCAGAAGTCACTGTATTTTCTCCACAAAACAGTCTCTCTTTCTAATGTGCTTAGTCATGATAATGACACCACAGTTCTCTTGTCATCAGAGCTAAGAACTCCTGAGTAAAAACCGTTGATTCCTGTTTTTATATCCTGTACTCTTTCCATTCTTCCTCCTCACTGTTTCCATCAGTCTCTTCTTTTGCACGCTCTTCTCATTTCATGTCTATACTATTGTAATAATTTAATTAGTCTTCCTACCTTTTCCCATTAGTCCTGAACATCACTGTCAAGTCGTTATTCCCGTAACAGTTGTAGTCATGTCACTCTTCTGCTCAAAACTTTCCAACTCTTCCCATTTCCTGCAGTATAAAGTTCACCATCCCAGACTGTAACCAGAAGCAGAGCCAGATTTTAACATCAAAAGACAGTCTGAGGTAGGGCCTGCCTTGTTGATTGAACAATAGGAAGAAAGTATTTTTAAAGACACCATCATTTGACCACCTTTTCCACCTATCTCCTTGCATTGCTTTCATACTGCTTTAACTAGTATTCTTTAATTATAATATTAATAACATATCAATATATCTTAAGCACTTGAAAAAATATCACTTTCCAGGAGAATTATTTTCAAGAAGGATAACTCCATTTGCTCCCCTTTGTAAAATAGGATCCTGTCTGTCATTCCAAGACATCCAAAACATGTCTCAAACTGCCTTACCTAGATTTATCTCCCACTATTTATCAATAATAATTTTCCAATGCAGCTAAACTAGATTATTCACCATTCATTTTCTGAAAGTATCTTGCTGCTACTGATGGATCGGATGGGAAAGGTGAGAAAAGGAAACAAGATAAGTGTGTCTCTTAGGTTTTGGTTTGAGCAACTAAATGGATGGTTGAGCTATTTACTTATATGGGGGAGGAGGGAGTTTACAAGAATTCCATTTTGGACTCATTAAATTTGAGATGCCTACTAGATATCCAAGTAGAGATGTCACATAGGTAGTCATTTAAAATAATGGATATGGTTAAGGTAACTTAAGGAAGTATTGTCAGAAAAAGGAAGCAAGTAAAGGATCAGGACCTGAGACAATCTAACATTTAGAGATTCGATTGAGGAAGAGGAGTCAGTAAGAAAAGACAAAGGACAGTCAGTGAAGTGAGACAGTAGAGATTCATGAAAGCAAGAGAAAAGTGTGTTTTAAGTAGGAGAAAGTGATCAACTGTGTTGAATGTATTTACTGAAGAATTAAGTAACAGGAATACCATGAACTGATTTGTAATTGGCCACAGTGAACTGATGGGTAAGTTCACAGGGCAGCCTTCCAGACTATCAGGTTGAAAAGCTTATGAGGTTGGTAAAGAGACAGTAAATGTAGACTACTGTTTTGAGAAGTTTTGCCATGAAAGAGAGGAAAATAAGATGAAAACTTCATGTGGGTGTCAAGAGAGGATTCTTGATTTTTATTTGGGAGATCTTAAACCATGTTTGTATGCTGATGGATTGAGCCATTGTGAAAGAGACTTGATGATTTGGGGGAGAGAGTTATAAAAGGAGTGAAATTTTGAATGTGATCCAGAGCACAAGAGAGAAATTACTCTTTAATAGATCATGGAAACTTCTAAACTGTAACTAGAGGGAAGGTGGTAAAATAGAGTAAATGCATGTAGGTTTGTAGATTTGGTAGTGGAAACGTGAGAGCTTTCTTCCTCTGATTAACTCTACTTTCTCACGAAAGTTGGAAGTCAAATTATCATCTAAGACTGGTAATTTGATGATATGACCATGTCTGGTTTGATTATTCTTTCCTAAAAAATGAAGCTGAGGCTTCTGCTTCCGGCCCTTTGGAGTAACTTGGACCACATTTGCCCTTCCCCTATAAGCAACCGGAGAACTGGACAAAACACCTGAATTCAATTATTGGATAATAGTCACAACTGTGATCCCTAAGAGGAGGGAAACATATGAAGTGAGCTATCTAAACTGAAGCACAAAGAGAAAAAAAAATACCCTGTGCCTCACTGACATGGGGGATACTATCAGGCAGTATAATCTGTGTAATGAAGTCCCAGAATAAGAAGGGGCATTTAAAATTTTGAAAAATGAGTGAAATTTTTCTAAATATTAAACAACCCACAAATTCAAGATCATGAGCCCTGAGTCAATAAAGCCATACCCAAGGTGCATTAAAAACTATTAATTTGGAATTATATAAAATATCTTCAAAAATAAAAATATCCTTCAAAGTCAAGTCTTTTATATAAAATATCATCCACAATAAAGACTTTTTCAGAAAATCAAAAGCTGAGAAAACATCAATAGCCCTCTTGTACTATAAAGAATAATAAAGAAAGTTCTTCAGACAGGAAATTATACCACATGGAAACTTGATTCTGCAACAAAGGAATAAAGAGAGCTTGCAGGCTGATGAATATGAGGGCAAATATTGTTTTTTAAATTTTCTTAAAATTGTATTGGGCAGGGCCATTCATCTCCCTTTTTCAGTGCTGCTCTTCTCCCTCACTCCCTCATCCCACTTCTTCCCCTACCCCAGTGGCCATTCATTTTTTTTCTTTCAATTTTATTTTTTATTAGTTTCAGGTGTACAGCTTAGTGGCTAGTCAATCATATAGTTTACATATTGTTCCCCTTAATATTTTCAGTACTCCAACTGGTACCATACATAGTTATCACATTATTATTGACTGTATTCCCTTTGCTTTACTTACATCCCTGTGACTATTTTGTAATTACCAATTTTTACTTCTTAATCCCACCTATCACATCTGTCACCCCGTCCTCCAACTGCCCTCTCCTCTGGCAACCACCAATTTCCTCTCTGTATTTATGAGTCTGTTTCAATTTTGTTTGTTTTGTTCATTAGATTCTATGTAGAGTGAAATCATATGATTTGTCTTTCTCTGACTTATTTCACTGAGCATAATACTCTCTAACTCCGTCCATGCCATCACATATGGTAAGATTTCTTTTTATGGCTGAGTAATATTCCATTGTATAAATGTACCATGACTTTTTTAATTTACTCATCTATTAATGGGCACATGGATTGCTTCCATATCTTGGCTATAGTAAATAACACTGCAATGCACATGGGGGTATATATATTTTTCAAATTTGTGCATCAGGTTTCTTTTATAGATTCCCAAAAGTGAAACCTCTTTTAAGAGTTCCATTTTTAATTTTTAAAATAATATTAGCTTTTTAAAAAATATTTTATTTATTTATATTTAGAGATAGAGGAAGGGAGGGAGAAAGACAGAGAAATATCAATGTGAGAGAGAAACGTCAATTGGTTGCCTCTTGTCTGCACCCCAGCTGGGGACCAAACCCACAACCCAGGCATGTGGCTTGATGGGGAATCAATCTGGTGGGTGGTCTTTCACTTTGCAGAAAAATGCCCTACCAACTGAACCTTACCAGTCAGGGCCATTTTTAATTTTTTGGGGAAACTCCATATTATTTTCCATAGTGATTGCACCAATCTGCATTCCCACCAACAGTGAGTTTATGAGGGTTCTCTTTTCTCTACATATTGGCCAACATTTGACATTTATGGATTTATTGATTATAGCCATTTTGACATGTGTGAAGTGATATATCATTGTTGTTTTATTTGCATTTCTCTGACAATTAGTGATACTGAGCAAATTTTTCTATGTTTATTGGCCATCCATCTGTCTTCCTTAGAGAAATGTCTATTCAGGTCTTCTGCCTACTTTGTAATAGGGTTGTTGTCTTGGGGCGGGGAGGTGTTTGGTGTTAATTGTCTGAGTTCTTATAATTTTGTATATTAACCCCTTATCAAATGTATCATTGGTGAATGTCTTCTCCCATTTAGTAGGTTGTCTTTTCATTTTGTTAAAGGTTTCCTTTGCTGTGCAAAACCTTTTTGTTTTTTCCCTTTTATTTATTTTTTATTTTGTTCTTTTTGTCTGAAAAGATATATCAGAAAAATATCAGAATCCTAAAGGCAGCAAGGGAGAAACAGGTAATAACATACAAGGGAGCCCCGATACAGCTAGCAGCTGACTTCTCAACTGAACACTACAAGCCAGAAGGGAATGGCAAGAAATATTCCAAGTCATGAAAAGCCAGGGCCTACAACCAAGGCTGCTCTATCCAGCAAGGCTCTCGATTAAAACAGAAGGGGAAATAAGGAGTTTCCCAGACAGAAGAAGGCTAAAAGACTATGTCTCCACCAAACCAGCACTATAAGATATGCTAAAGGGAGTGGTTTAAGTAGATGAAGAAAAAGAGTGAGAAAGAGAAAAACACAGGTACAAAGAGAAAAAAATGAATAGGTTTCTATCAATAATAACTCTCAATGTAAATGGACTAAATACCCCAATCAAAAGACAAAGGACACCTGAATGGATAAGAAAACATGACCCACACATATGCTGCCTACAAGAAACCCACCTCAGAACAAAAGACCTACACAGATTGAAAGTAAAGGGATGGAAAAAAAATATTCAAAGCAAATGGGCAAGAGAAGAAAGCAGAGGTAGCAATACTTATATCAGACAAAATAGATTTCAAAACAAAGGCCATAAAAAGAGACCCAGAGGGACACTTATTAATACTTAAAGGAAGAATCTTTCAAGACATAAACATCGTAAACTTATATGCACACAACATAGGAGCACCCAAATATATAAGGAAAATCTTGGATGACTTCAAAACAGATATAGACAGCAACACACTGATAGTAGGGGATTTTAACACCCCATTGTCAAAAATGGACAGATCTTCCAAACAAAACATCAACAAGGATATTGTGGAGCTGAATGACGCACTGAATCAAATGGACTTAACTGACATATATAGAACCTTACATCCCAAAGAAGAAAAATACACATTCTTTTCAAATGCATATGAAACTTTTTCAAAGACAGACTACATGATAGGACACAAAGCAAGCCTCAGCAAATTCAGGAAAATTAAAATAATACCAAGCATTTTCTCATACCACAAGGGTGTGAAACTGGAAATCAACCTCAAAGAGAAACTTCAAAAACTTGCAAACTCATGGAGACTGAACATTAGACTATAAAACAATGAATGGGTCAATAATGAGATAAGAGAAGAAATCAAAAAGTTTCTGGAAACAAATGAAAGTGAGCATACAGCAGTCCAAAACCTATGGGACACAGCAAAGGCGGTCCTGAGAAGGAAGATCATAGCAATACAGGCCTACCTAAAAAAGGTAGAAATATTTCAAATAAAAGAACTAACACTACAACTTCAAGAACTGGAGAAACAACAATAAATAAATCCCAGAGCAAGTAGAAGGAAGGAAATAATCAAGATCAGAGCAGAACTGAATGACATAGAGACTAAAAGAACAATTCAAAGGATCAACCAATCCTGGAGATGGTTCCTTGAAAAGATAAATAAAATTGAAAAGCCTTTAAGCCGACTCATCAAGTAAAAAAGGGAGAGGACCCAAATGAATAATATCAGAAATGAAAGAGGAGAAATAACAACTGATACCACAGAAATACAAAAGAGTGTAAGAAACTACTATGAACAATTATATGCCAAGAAATTTGAAAACCTCCATGAAAGGGACAAATTTCTAGAAAAATATAATCTTCCAACACTGAAGGAGGAAGAAACAGAAAGCTTGAACAGACCAATAACAGCTGGGGAAATTGAAGCAGTAATCAAGAAACTCCTGGCACACAAAAACCCTGAACCAGACAGTTTCACAGGAGAATTTTACAAAACATTTAAGGAAGAGCTAACCCCTGTCCTCAGAGTATTCCGAAAAAATCCAAGAGGAGGGAAGACTCCTGGACTCTTTTTATGAGGCCAGCATCACCGTAATCCCAGAACCAGATAAAGACCCTACAAAGAAAGAAAACTACAGGCCAATTTCACTGATGAACATAGACGCTAAAATCCTCAACAAAATATTGGCAAACCGCATCCAGCAACACATTAAAAAGATTATCCACCATGATCAAGTGGGATTCATCCCAGGCATGCAGGGATGGTTCAATATATGCAAATCAATGAATGTAATACATCACATAAACAAAAGGAAAGACAAAAACCACATGGTCATCTCAATAGATGCAGAAAAAGCATTCAGTAAGGTACAGCACCCATTTATGAGCAAAACACCCAGCAAAATGGGAATAAATGGGGCATACCACAACATAATAAAGGCCATATGTGATAAACCTACAGCCAACATCATACTCAACGGGCAAAAACTAAAAGCTTTCTCATTAAGATTGGGAACACGACAAGGATGTCCACTTTCACCCCTTCTATTCAACATCGTATTGGAAGTCCTAGCCACAGCGGTCAGACAAGAGAAAGAAATAAAAGGCATCCAAATTGGAAAGGAGGAAGTAAAACTATCATTGTTTGCAGATGACATGATAGTGTACATAGAAAACCCTGTAGACTCCACCAAAAAAAACTCCTCAACCTAATAAGTGAATCTGGCAAAACAGTGGGATACAAAGTCAATATTCAGAAATCGAAGGCATTTTTGTACACCAGCAATGAAATAGAAGAAGAATTCAGAAAAAAATACCATTTGATATAGCAACAGGAAAAATAAAGTACTTAGGAATAAATTTAACCAAGGAGGTAAAAGACCTCTACGCAGAAAACTATACAACACTGAAGAAAGAAATTAAGGGAGACACAAATAAAAGAAAGCATATACTGTGCTCATGGATTGGAAGAATTAATATCATCAAAATGTCCATACTATCCAAAGCAATTTATAGATTCAACGCAATCCCTATTAAAATACCAATGACATATTTCACATAGAACAGACATTTCAAAAATTTATATGGAACCATAAACGACCCCGAATAGCTGCAGCAATTTTGAGAAAGAAAAACAAAGTAGGGGGGATCACAAAACCGGACATCAAACTCTACTACAAAGCCACTATACTCAAAACAATCTGGTACTGGCACAAGAGCAGACCTATAGACCAATGGAACAGAATAGAAAGCCCAGAAATAAGCCCAGGTCTCTATGGACATCTAATATTTGACAAAGGGGGCAGAAGCATACAGTGGAGTAAAAATAGCCTCTTCAACAAATGGTGTTGGGAGAGCTGGACGGCTACATGCAAAAAATTGAAATTTGATCATCGGCTGACACCATACACAAAAATAAACTCAAGATGGATAAAAGACTTAAATATAAATCACAACACCATAAAAGTCCTAGAGGAGAACATTGGCAGGAAACTCTCAGATATCCCACGCAGCAGTATTTTCACCGATATGTCTCCTAAAGCAAGGGACATAAAGGAAAGAATAAACAAGTGGGACCTCATCAAAATAAGAAGCTTCTGCATGGCTAAAGAAAACATCAGCAAAATGAAAAGGGAGCCAACCGTGTGGGAAATATATTTGCTAATGATACATCAGATAGAGGTTTGATCTCCAAAATATATAAAGAACTCACTTGATTCCACTCCAAGAAGACAAACGATCCAATCAAAAAATGGGCAAAGGACCTGGGAAGATGCTTTTCCAAGGAAGAGATACAGAGGTCCCAGAGGCATTTGGAAGGATGCTTAGCATCACTAACCATCAGAGAAATGCAGATCAAAACCACCATGAGGTGCCACCTCACACTGGTCAGAATGGCCATCATAAACAGATCAACAAACAACAGGTGCTGGCAAGACTGTGGAGAAAAGGGAACACTGGTACACTGTTGGTGGGAATGTAGACTGGTGCAGCCATTGTGGAAAGCAGTGTGGAATTTCCTCAGAAAGCTGAAAATGGAACTGCCTTTTGATCCAGTGATTCCCCTGCTGAGACTATACCCTAAGAATCCCAAAACGCCAATTCAAAAGAACCTATTCACTCCAAAGTTCATAGCAGCACAATTGACAATAGCCAAGTGTTGGAAGCAACCTAAATGCCCATCTGTAGATGATTGGATCAAAAAATTATGGTACATTTACACAATGGAATAGTACGGAGCAGAAAGAAAAAAAGAACTACTACACTTCACGACAGCACGGATAGAACTAGAGAGCATTATGCTAAGCAAAATAAGGCAGAGGGCAAAAGACAAATACCATATGATCTCACCTATAAGTGGAATCTAACCAACAAAACAGAGATGCAAGGAAAATAGGGGCAGCAACACTGAAAGAAAAAAGAAACCAACAGAGACAAGAGGGAAGGAGGGAGGGATGGGGGGGGGGGAAAGGAAGGGAAGGGTCAAGTCAAGGAACATATAGCAAGAACTCATGGACAAAGCCAAAGTGGGGAAGGATTGAGGGAGGGAGAGTGGGGAGTGGGGCAGGGGAAAGTTTTGGTGGGTAGGCGGAGACAAATGTATTTGAAAAATAAATAAATAAATTAATTAATTAAAAAATAATAATAAGGTAGTTCAGCATGTTTTAGTATGGAGAGCATCCACCGGAGTCAGAAGAGCTGGGCTGAATGAATTATCTCATTTTATCCATACAACTATGAGGTAGGTACAATTTTTTTTTTTTTCATTTTAAGTGTGTTGAAACTGAAGTTTAGCAAGATACAATAAATTCCCAAATTCCACATGTTGAAAGAATGGATGCTGGAATTTGAAGAAGAGCTTTACTTTTGATCAGACCTGTGATGCGGAAAGTTAACTTCTTTGGACTGAGTTTCCTTAGCTATAATATGGTTTTAACTAAATCTCTGATCCTCTTCTCTCACCCCAGTAATCC
This sequence comes from Pteronotus mesoamericanus, assembly GCF_021234165.1. NCBI lineage: Eukaryota > Metazoa > Chordata > Mammalia > Chiroptera > Mormoopidae > Pteronotus > Pteronotus mesoamericanus. The sequence goes on along the minus strand of NW_026555245.1, from coordinate 21,381,178 downwards.
TCCTTCATGTAGCAAGTATTATGGTGACTTTGGAAAACATGTTTCAGTTCCTTAAGCAATCATATGTATGTCTAAATTTGACAATGTCCAATTCAAATACTTCTGGCAGAGTACTCTCAGAGTCAAAGTCATCCAACACAAGCTTCTTAAAAGTTCATTTACTTTCAACTTTCTCTCATCATCCTTACATTGTTCCATCTACAAACACTTACTTTCTACATCTTATTAAATTGTTGTGCACTTAAATTCTTTTGTTTGGAGGACAAGATGTAGAAATCCAACTGAAATTATACTTGAATAATTTCCACTGGGAACTAAAATGATTTTGTCATCTTGCTACCTGGGAGATGAAACCATGGATCACTGCAGAAAGCGTATCTAGTTTATTGCTGTTTTATATGTATGCTGCCAAAGCTGTTAAGGGCAGCATGGTAAAGTGGTTATTAACTCTGGTATTAGAATCAGACTGCCAAAGTTCAAATTTCAGCACCCATTCTTTCGACATGTGGGATTTGGGAATTTATTGTATCTTGCTAAACTTCAGTTTCAACACACTTAAAACGAAAAAGAAAATTGTACCTACCTCATAGTTGTATGGATAAAATGAGATAATTCACACAAGAGGGATATTACCCCTAACCAAAGTGCTCTACAGAATTAATGCAATTCCTATCAAAATCCCAATTACATTTTTTGCAGAAATAGAAAAACCTATCCTAAAACTCATATGGAATCTCAAGACACCAAATAACCAAAATAATTTTGAAAAAGTACCACAAAGTTAGAGGTCTCACACTTCCTGATTTCAAAACTTACTGCAAAAGCTACAGTAATCAAAACAGTATGGCACTGGCCTAAAGACAAACATACAGACCAATGGAAAAAACAATAGAGAGCTCAGAAATAAACTGACATATATGGTCAAATGGTTTTTGGTGAGGGTGCTCCAATATCTTTCAATGGGGAAAGAACACTCTTTTCCACAAATGGTACTAGAAACACTAGATATCTACATGCCAAAAAAGGGAAAAAGTTGGACCCTTTACCTTACACTATATATAAAAGTTAACTCAAAATGAATCAAAGGCCTCAATGTAAGAGCTAAAACTATACAACACTTAGAAGAAAATACAGGGAAGAAAGCTTCATGACATTGGTTTTGACAATGAATTCTTCAAACAATAAGTAAAAATAAATAGGAATACATCAAAATTAAAAACTTGTGCAACACATGATACAATCAACAAAGTAAAATGGCAATACACAGTATGGAAAAAGATATTTGCAAATTATATATCTAAAGGGTAAAAATCCAGAATATATAAAGGACCCCTATAACACAACAATAAAAAACAAACAGCCTGATTTTAGAATGGGCAAGACTTAAATAGATTTTTTTCCAAAGATACACAAATAGCCAATAAATTGCACATTAAGAGATAAAACCTCATTAATCATTAGTAAAATACAAATCAAAACCACAATGCTATACCACTTCATACTCATGAGGAAGGCTATAATTAAAATAAACGTGGAATTAAATGAACACAATAAACTGCTGAACAAAATAGAAACAGGGGTATGGATATATGGAACAAAGGTAGTTATGAAAGAAGGTGAACAGGCATATATATGCATGTATACTCATCACACATAGACACAGACAAGAGTGTGTTGATAGAAAGAAAGAGGGTGGTGGGGGTAAGTGGAGGTGGGCAGAGGAGGGGGGAATGGGAACGGAAAGAGACAGTGCTCGGGGCAATGGGTGCGAGATGCAGTGTGCAGACGAGGCTTCATTGAGTTGTACACTTGAAACCTGTGTGGTTTTGCAAACTGATGTCACCCAGTAAGTTCAATTTTTTTTAAAAAAAGAAAAAAGAAAAAAATAAAACTGCCACATTTTTCAGTCAAAAATGAATACTTTTGTCTTCTGGGTAAATTTTGTAGCATAGATATGACCTTTATTTGGTATTAATTGTTTCTTCCCTTTTTCTTTGGGGAAATTTTATTTTGACTTTAATATACAGTTATATCACATAGTTTTACCATCAAAAGGTACTTTCACCTTATCTCCTTATGACCAAGAAGAAAAATGGTTAATATATTGCATGTTATTATACCCTATGTTAAGTTTTTAAAGAAACTCTTATAAATTTATTGGAAATGTAAAAACATGCCAATGAAATGATACTTAGGGATATAGCTTTGCTAAAAAAGACCCAATTGTTATATTTGTTAAGGAAAATCTTTAAGTCCTAGAAAGAAAATCCTCACCAGAGGACATTTTTTTTTTTTCCACTGCTTTTAGAAAGAGAGCAAGGGAGAGAGAAAGGGAAAGAAACATCGATATGAGAGAAAAACATCAATTGGTTGGCTCCCATATGTGTCCAAAATGGGACTGGAACCACAGCCTAAGTATGTGCCCTGCCTGGGAATCAAATTACAACTTTCAAGTACAGGGACAACAGTCCAACCAACTGAGCCACACTGGCCAAGGCTACATGACTTTTTAAAATGATTATATGTCTACTAAGCTTTCTCAGTTCATAGACACACTATTTAGAACATATCCTTAAAGATCTAATACCCTCAGGTGTTCTGACACTGACATATCCACCATCTCTTTATTGAGGTCATTCCTGAGGTAGTGCTATTTTGGCCCATGTCCCTGTAAGTACTCTCTAGAGCACTGTCTCTCAACTTTCTTTACATTATCCCCCTTCTCTTACATCCCACCACCCAATCCAAGGAGATTTTAGATTACTTTCCCTTAATCTTGTCTATCATGAAATTTTAATACCAGTGTATGTTTATGAAGTTTATGTATTTATTTGCTTTATACATAAAAACAGATCTCTTATCCTCCAACATCAATACTTACCCTTTAAAGGTAGTATCATATCTGCTGAAAAATCATGTTCCGGAGAGTGAATCTCCAATTCTCACACGATGCCTAGGTTCCAGATACTCTTCCTGTGGGTCCTTTATAGGAGATTATTTGGGGCAATACCAAACTAGGTTCCCTGAAAACATAATTGAGGTTCAAATCCCCAGAGCTGCAGCAGGATGGAATATTTTAACCTCTTGTTTTTGTCTGAATATTTATTTAACAGGGAATTCTAAATTGCTATACCTTCAGGATTCACCCTCATATACAAAGGGGGACCCAGAAGAAACTGGAATTATCTCCTGGAGGGTGGGCCCCTTGGTAGTACAGACTTCCCCCATTAGGTGAGTGTTCTAGGAACCCATCTGTATCAGTGTACCAGCTGGCATTGTAGTGAGAGGCTGTGTTCCACTTCAGTGAATTTTCTTTGGAAGACTTTTTCAACAAGCTTGCCCACTTCACGATGGCTGATTTGCAGCGCACCTGCCCACACAGTGCTGAGAGTTCAGCAGTTTTTGATCACAAATGGCATGACTCTGTGCCCCACCCTCCCTATTCACTGGATCTTGTTCCTAGTGACTTTTTTGTTTCCCTGGATGAAAAAAAAGCCCTCAAAGGGAAATGTTTTGCTGGTGTGGAAGAAGTAGAGCAAAAAAATTGGCATAAACACTAAAAGCTCAAAACTGACAAGTTCATAAACTGTTTTGAGCAGTGGAAAACATGTCTTGATAGGTGTATTGCATCAAATGGAGAGTACTTGGAAGGTGACTGAAGTTTAAACATGTAACAATACACATTTTTTAATTAATAAATTCTGGTTTTGGGGGGTCCCCTTTATATAACATTATCCAGGATCCCTTTGCCTATTCCCATCATTGGCTTATCTACTCTCTTTTATTCTCAATATGTGAATGAAACTTAGGATTTTATCAATTTAAGAGTGATGGCTTCATTACTATAACCAACAACATGAATTACCTGGGGCAACTTGAAAGTTGTAGGTAGCCTACATGGTCAGTATTGATGAGTGCAAATATAAAAAGGTATGAAGTATTATAAAATGTAGATAGTCTTTTTTTTAATTTAGGAAGAAAAAAGGACTTTACTAAAATTATGGTCATTAAGTAGTCAAGAGGGAGCTATACAAAATGACCTAGGTAATTACTAAAGCCAAAGGATTTTTGGCATTTGATTGAGTTATGCTGTAACTCAATACTCTAACCTTCCACATTTATCAAAATAATACTAAATTTTTTTAATGTTAGGAAAAAATTCCCCCTAAATGTGCATTTAATATCAAATCTGACAAAAATTTTGAAATTCTTTTTTCCCAGAACCATACTCATTATTCCTTAGGCCACAGATTTCCAAATCATTTTTAGGAAATAGATTGATCTTTACAGTGCTATCAATTTTGGGGATAAATTTTTTCATCTGTAATAGTAGTTTTGGAATTAAATGGGCCTCCTGAAGGAATTGTAATATATTCAGGGTTCTAGAATTCAACTTCAACATTATAAAAGAGTTCTAGAATTTAAGTTCAACATTAAAAAAAATCTTTCAATTTTGTCAACAATACCTTTACTCATATTATCAAGAATTTGTATTCAACATGCTGCAATGCAGTTATAAAACATTAATAGAAAGTGAGAAAAGATGGCACTAGGACTTTTACACTATTCTCAAAATCACTGATAGAAAGGATTTAAAGTATTTTTTTAAAAAGGAAGGAAAGAAAAAACATTCTGGTGGAATTTGTGGAAAATAGTGACTATAACTTTGTTTTTAAAATGCTTTTTAAACAATGCGTTTAACACAAACCACTTCTGATTTATCGTTTTACTCTGGGCCACCTGAAGCTTGCAAGTTAGTCACTTTGGTGATGCAGATTGAAAGTATTTTAATCAGTATTGTTAGAGAATTTAGTTATTCTTAAGATTCAAGATGAAGTCTTTGATTCTGCAAACAATTTTCTTTTTACTTTTTCTCCAACTAAAAATTAAGGAGTCTTAAATATTACTCAGGACATAAAATAATTAAATCTTTTTCTAATAAACTTAAAATTTGAAAAACCTATAAAGATTCATTGTTACAGCAACCTTCAAAAAAAACTCTTACACAGAGGAAGAAAGTATATGTGTATTTCAAGAAGTTGAAGATGAAAATTTCAAGTAGATATTTTCATAATTGAGTGCCTTGAGTGCTAGGCACTCAGTTGAGTACCTTTCTTATTTTTTCCATTTTCTTTAGTATCTATGATTTCCTTAATTTATAATATTTTTAATTTCAGTAAATAAATTCTGACTCACAATCTTATACTACATTCTAACAGAAAATTCACACTCTAGGATTTTTATATTCCAAATATTAGAGAGAACCTAAATTTTTTTATTAAAAATACTACTCACTTAATTTTTTTTATGTGAAAAGCATGCCTAAACATCTTCATCTATGTATACAACTATGCTTGAAATGATAATTGATCAATAAATGTTTCTATTGTGACAAAAATAGTTAATTATTGAGATAAAAATAGTTAACAAGTTAAGAGGTCTAAACAACAACATAAACACTCAGCAGGCACTGCACATTGCCTACAAACGCCTCATGGTTCTTCAGTATCTTCAGCTGACTGCCATCAGTGTCTTCTGCATCAGGCCTCTTCTTCAAGTTGAACTTGGCATTTTGTTTGTTACTATAAAAACTTTTGCTGTTATAAATCTTCATTCTGCATAGCTTGATGTTATAGATACCACTCTGATAATGGTTGCTCAACTTTTTGAGATATTCACTAAGACTAATGAGACAATATGAGAAATCTCAAGAAATTACAGAAGGTAACTGTCTTTAAAGAAATATGACAGTAAAAGCCTTTTCTGTTCTGGCACTCTTGTTGCTCAAACATGGCCTAAGGCTCCTGAAAAACCACTTTCCCTTCTACATGAAACATAACATACCAGGAATGAGCCTTCCTGGCTATGAGGAACTGACAATGGGATGACATATTCAAAATGAGGCACCTGACAAGGGAGGAGCAACGATGTTTTAATCACTGACCTGTGCTGCTTTCAAATGATTGTTCAGGGACGCTTTCAAGGAAAGATCTTGATCAAAAGGGGGAAAATGTAAAGAAAATGTAAATGGAGCCATTTTAAAAAATGGAACTGGAGCTGCCATTTCAGAGGGGAACTGCCTTGCACATCTTATGACTCAAATCTTTGGAATGTTTGAACAGGACAAAAGGTTTGAACAGGGCTAACCTTTGGACTGGGGTTAGGCCAACATTGTGTCCTGAAGAACTCTTTGCAGACAAAACAAAAAAAGCAGTTATTACTACTACTGGACTGACTACCAAACTCAAAATTAAAAACGTTGTTTAAAATTAACACCATTAGGTTACAGTATCTTCACCAGTAGAAATGCCTGCCTTCTATTGATGAAATTGTTCCCAGACCCTTCTCACAAATAGCTGTTGCTTTGTCTCCTGAAACACTACTTGGGCTTCTGTGTGAATCAGCACTTCCAGAATAACTATTCTTACTGATCTCAAAGAAACGCTTATTGCTTCTCACTTTGAAAGACCTTTTTTATTTTTAAGTTAACACAGTTGTGGGCCAACTAATGAAAGACTACTCACATTCCTGAATTATGTATGCTGGAGCTCTGACTCAACCTCCAAGAGTCTATTACCCAACCACTAGACACCGCTGCGTCCTGCATATACGTGAACTTTCAGGACTGTTGCCTGTAACCAATCAAAAGTAGTAAATATTTCTTCCTTACAGGGTGTACACCTATCATAGAATTGCTCCTACTTTCCCTTTTCCCAAACCTGTTATCTGTAATCATTGTAAATTCTGTCAAAACAACTTACATCTTTCTTCTCCCAAACATAATATATAAAAGTGCCCAACAACTCTAGGACAGCAGACATGTTTGTCTTTTCCACCCAGCTCTGCCAATGGTGGTTGATATTTCATGCCCCAGGACTTGGTCTTTTTCTGGCTAGCGTATCGCTCAATAAATCCTTTAAGCTTTTGGCTGTGAAAGGCATTTTTTTGTTTGTTTGTTTAACACCATCTTTTCCTTACCACCTTGCACTATTTTTTAATGTTATTTACCAACAGTCAGATCTAAAACGTATGTTTCTGTCTGTTCACACTACTCAAAGCTGACTTACTTCACCCCAGTAAGTATTATTTGCAGGAGGGCTACCTACTACAGTGAAGATAAAATCTCTTCACAAAATCTAAGAATATGGATAACTGGAATAGGGATTCTTAGACCTCTATTAATCCTATCATTTTATAAATCATTACAGTTACATTAAAAAATAAGGTGTTAAGCAATTGCTATGCAAAGAAAAGCCTTATAATGGAATGATTATGTAGTGTAAGCCCCAGTAACTGAATTCTTTTTTTGTAATGCAAATGTCTGACTTAAGCTTTGATTGCTGAGGCATCCATTGCAAAGTAGGCTATCTCCAATAAAGTGTCAGTGATGTGACTGGAAGAGTCAGGTGTCCCCTCTACTACATCTCTGTTTTTGAGATCTTAGCTAACTTCAATAATTGACCATTTGGGCCACTTGCTTTTTCTCTTCCCATGCTTTAAATTCCTGATCTTACATTTTAAATTCTCTGATAAAGAGCAAGCCCATGAAACCCTAGGCCCTCCACCCTTGATAGAACCTCAGGCCAGTGTGCCTGTGTTCTTCTCTCCTCTCCCCTTCCTTCTCCACCCTTTTCTTCCCCTCCCCTTCTCTCCTCCAACCAGACCTCAGTGTGTGACTCCAGGTGTGCTATGTGATTTCCAGGTCCTATTGTTACCATGGGTGTTTAGCTAGAAAAGGGGGACAAAGGGAATTAGACATTGAGTTTAATAAGTTGGGAAGCATAAGCTTGTTTGCTTACCCAGAAAGCTATGGCTTCACATCCCAGGGGATTACAGCATTGCTGCACCAAGGGGTTTAACACTCCTCGCCTCACCCCGCCCTTTCCCCCCCAGTACAGGATTGATGAGGGAAGCATAAGGGAAGGTGCTTGATCAAAGAGGACTGTCAGTCTGACCAGGGGGTATGGACCTATCAAAAGTCCATGAAGGCTTGGAAAGCTCATTGGTGCTTTTGAAAAAGCATCTGGTCCATTCCAAACCCAAGCTAATATAATCCTAGGGGAACAAAGAAACTCTTTCAGTCTCTTTCTTGTTGGTGACCTGCACTTGCCCAGGTGTTCCTGCGTCCTCTCTGCAGAGCCACGTGGCTCTACTGGCTGTATGGCCCATGGCCATGTAGACTCCACACACAGGCTCCAGGAGGAGCCGCAGCATAAACTGCAGCTGGAAACACAAGCTAAGCTAGCTAGATGCTGGACTGGACTGGACTGGACTTTAATATGGATCAGAAACTCTGGACACTGGTAGCTTTTGCTTTGGCCTTGCTACAAAAAAGATTGGACCTTTTCCCATGGATGGAAATGGGACATGGGGATGTCAGAAGGAGAACCTCTTTAATTTTACATCATCAAAAAGATTTACCACGGTACCCCATCCTACTGTGCGGGTCTCATAAATTATCTTCCTCACAACACTGCAAGAATTCCACTTCTAACTATAATGCTAAAATAAACTTTTTTCCCCCCAAAGTTTCCCGATGGTTATTGCTAAATGGCTTCTTGCGATCATAACGAGAATCACAAGGACTGGTCCAACCACAACATTAGTTATTGACAGGCTGAGACCAACATACAAAATGAATCATTAACAACTTCTAAAGCCATATTAATAACGACTGGTGTTTCAATTGGAGATAAGGTTTTTCTTTATACATTTGTAAGATTGAAAAATTAAATATTTTAGTATGTAAGTATATAATGTAGATTTTACTAAGACTTTGATTCATATGAAAAGTTAAAGGCCATATGATATGTATATTATATAAATGATTAATGTGAAAATTTTTAAATTCTCTCAATGTCGTTCTGAAAAGTCTCTAATGTTACTGCCAGCATGATGGAACACTTAGCTAAGTTACCTTGAAATTAAATGCAATCAACCCAAATTTGTAGTAAACACAAAGTAGCTTTTCTGATATTCATACTCTGATATGTTTTTCTTAAATAAAATGAAGTTTATCTCATATAGTCTAGTCTTTTGTTTGGGTAATCCTCCTGACTTATACTTAGTCTTATAATTTATTCTAATATAGCAATGTGAAAGATCTTTAGTAAATTACACTGGAAAACTACAGAAACTTTCATTAGATATAATTTAGATACCAAAATTTGAGTGGATACAGCAATGTTCATAAAGAGCACACAATAGCTGACAGAAATCTTAGGAAGTATTTCTTTAAAAAAATCTAAAGGGGAGTTTACTATTATAAAAGCCTTTCTCTACATATTCCTAAACCAGTGTGTGTACCCTCACTTCTTTGGTTAGGTGACAATACAAAAGAGTATAACTTCTGAATATTTATTACATATATTTTCAATTTTGTCGGAACATGCTAAAAGCACAATGAAGAAAAATAACAGTTTTAATAAACTGACCAACCACATAATGCCACCCCATAGAGAATGGCTCCCCTGGTATAGAACTGTATAAATAGTTTCTAATTTCTAATCTGTAATAAAACTGTTTAAATAAAACTGAAATGTCTGAAGTTATAGTTATGATAAAAAATTTACATGACTTTATAGCAGAAGTCTTGGGTTGTAAGAAAGTACTCCTCCATAGCAAATTATACTGCTACTGACAGCATATATATATGTATATATACACATACATATACATACATATACACATGCGCACATATTTTATATATATAAAAACATAAAAAACTATTTCCCAAGGCAGGTAGCCATGGATGTAAGAAATTATTTATATAAAAATTGCATAACTTAATATACCAGAATATTTACAGAACTACAGAATTCTAAGAAAATCTTTCACTTTTAATTTGAAGAAACATTTAGTATTAGCTGGTGCAATAATTATATGTTTCTTGTGCAGAACCAGCTAAATAGCTGCAGGTTTAACTTCTTTTATGTATAGTCAGGATCAAAATTTAAAACATCAGTAACACTTAATGAATAATAATTCTCTTGAAAACTTAAAATTTTACAATAAGGTAGTCATCCCACTCTAAATAGTTAAGATTGTTTATATAATATTTTTCCCTAAAACTAAAAACTAAAAGATTAAAAATATTTTTTAAAAAATCTAGTTAATATTCTTGTTTTTAAAAACAAAATGTTTTAGACCTTTAAAATTCTACATCTCAGAACTTACGTTTTAGTACGAAAATCTGAAATCAAGCACATCATATGCTACTTTTGACTTGAAAAGTAGCAAAACAGATCTTTAATTGCACTATATTTACAGATCCTTTGAAGCATCTTTTTAACAAATTAAATAATAATTATATTCAACTTTCATCAAAATATCTACTAGAAATCTTTTAAACTCTAATATACTGTCAATTTAGACGATTTTGGTGTTCAGTAACTAATAAAATGTTTTAAAATATAAAAAGCATTTCTTTTCTTTCCTTCCAACCAAAAAATCTCAAATTTTACATGGAAAGCATTTTTGCTCATATAATTTGCACTTTAAAACTAGCTCCAAAAAATAGAAAAATAATCTAAAGTCTTAAATACAAGTTTAAAAAATAGCATATACCACTGAAACTAGAATAAAAAATTATTTCCTTTTCAACCAAAAATACTAAGTATTTTAAACTTTGTATAAATAACACAACAAACCCACCACAATTTAGATATGGTGTCTAAAATGGTGCACTAAAACAAATGACAAAAACAACAAACAACACTTTTTGCTTCATTGAAAATATATACACTCTCATTTTTCTTAATGGCATATTATGAATTTTCTACTGGCATTCTTGAATAAAATAACAAGCATAATTTTCTACCAATTTATTCTCATTTCTCCCTTGTATATAGAATCTCTAACAAAAGAAAATTTCTTCTGCGACTACAACAGAGATTTCTAAAATACAGTATTTAGAAAAGAAATTCCTAACCCATACTATGCATTTTAATAAGCTTATATATTTAAAAAACAATGTCTCTTATGGCTTACGCTCAAATTTAATGCAAGACCATAGGTCCCAGGGATTGAAGAATCTTATTGGCAGCCAACAGCTCAAGGGATGACCATATTCCTGCATTTGTAATCTCAAAATTTTAAAAGAAAACTATTCACCATAGTCTTGGAAAAGCTTAGAGACAAGTTCTATTTTAAAAAGAACATACACAAATAGGTAGAAGGCAGATAAATAAGAAAATATATTGTTACGGCTTTGTAAACTTGTTCCATTTCAAAATGTATTTTTTAGAGTCAGGGAGATGTCCTATACAAATAAAACTAAACACTTGTTCCCTTTTCTTCAAAAAAAAATTTACAGTACATAGAACTACAAGTAAAAAGTGTCCATCTGCTTATATTGAGGGCCAGTGATATAGATAAACAAGAACACAAAGGTGCTTATTCAGTTATCTGAGCATCTTAATTTGCCTGTAAAGTTATCATAGGTCAACTATGAAAAAATTAGAAAATACCATTAATTAATACCAGTCCTTGTATAAACACAAGATGCCAAGGTATTATATATTATTATCTGTGGTAAAAACTGTACATACATATTCTGTGTATCTTTAACATTGCAAAATTTATATTACAACTTTTTCATCTCTCAAAATTCTGAGTTAAAAAACATCTATCTTTTTCTTTTGCCAAAGAAAGGTGATATTAATTGACTGATTAGGTTCATGAAACTTTTTGTAAAATTCTTTGCGAAAGACTTTTCATCAGTTTCTTTTACTGGTATCTTCATAAAGAAAAATTCACTGAACTCTGACAGTTTTGAGCAGATATTTCCACATCTTTGTGGCTGGCATCATGATACATATAATAATTGTATATGTAATAATAGTCCACAGCAATGTAAAATACAAAACTTTGTTCTCTAACTTTATTTTGGTCTCAGAGTCTGAAGTTCATTGCTTTCATCCAGCCATATTGTCCCTTATTTGATCAACTCGAAGAGCGAGGTGTCTGAAAGAGGGGCGTTGATTTACATTATTGTTCCAGCATTCTGTCATGATCACATAAATCTGTAAAAGAGAAAATAAACCAGAATTACAGTGAACACAAAGTGCTATTATTTAATAGGCAGAAGACAGGAATTCAGAACTCCCACTTAATTCTCCCATACAGGTATATGTCATGGCTATGCCCCGATCCACAGTCATATGATTTATGCTATTTATCTACGAATGCATCAGTTAAATTTCATAAAGTGACCTGACATCCTTGTTTTAAAAGAGAAGACAACTGAATGATTATTATGGATAAAAAAATTTTTTTTACCTCATCTGGGCATCCATCGGGTCTAGGTAATCTTCCGTTATTCTTCAAGAGTTCTATCAAATGAAACACAATCATCTGTCCTTGTTTGTCATTGCCAATCATACGCATGAATTCCTGAAACACAAACCCACTTTTCAATAAGAATTTTTGGGAACACCTAATTTGAAGAATTCTTTCTCAACTTCTTCCAGTAAATGGGAAAAATTCTGTATATATATGTTTTCTTATATGTTTGAAACCTTTTAAAAATAGGCTATTTTAATGATCAAAAACTTCCTTTTCATTAATACTTCAAAAAAGCTTGTTACCTGTGGAACTTCTATAATGCCATTTCCATAACTATAATGTATTCAATACAAACTCCCTGAGAAGGGCCGAAAACAAGTGAACTAAAATCATACTCACATTTTTTGGCTGTTATTGTTTTAACATGCCACATTACATTTCAGCTGAAATAAAAAAACTGAAGGTAAAAGAGGACATAATAAAAAGTGCAGAATGAGAGAATCAAGATGGCGGAGGAGTGAGTGGAAGTCACACTGACCTCCTCCCAGGACCAACCTGGAATTATAACTAAACTGGGGAGAAATCACCTGGAACAAACAACTGAACAATAGTGAGAGAGGAGCCTTGTAACCTCAGAGACAGAAGAATTGGCTTTAGTGCAACCAGAGGGGAGGGGGAAAGAGGACAATGGTGGAAAGAAGGGGAAAGGACTAGACAAAGCCCATGTATGAATGACCCATGGACATGGACAACAGAGTGGGAATTGACTGTGGGAGCAGGGAGGTGGGGGTGGGATGGGTGGAGGGAGGGTAAAGGGGGAAAACCTGAGACAACTGTAATAGAATAAACATGATTTATAAATTTAAAAAAATTAAAATAAAAATGTAAAAAAAGTAAAGAATGAGTATTTAGAGAAAAAAAATTCATGTTAAGAATTCATAAAAGTCTGAACTGTAAAGTAGAAAAATATTCAAAACACATCATTATTTAAATATAAAGAGCTCTTATAAACTGGTAAGAAAAATAACAAATATAAAAATGGGCAAAGCACTTCAGACAATGCACACACACAAATATACTGAACATCCAAAAAATATGTATTCAGTCACATTAATAGGAGAAATGCTAATTAAAATCAAATAGATACAACTTCTCTCCTATCAATTTGGCAAAACTGAATAAAAACATAATGGTCAATACTGTCAAGTGATGAAATGTACATATCCTGTGCATTGCTATTGAGAGTGTAATCTGGTACAGCTTTTCAAGAAAGCATTTGTAAATAATCAAAAACCTTTAAAAGAGTTCATGACCTTCCATCTATCATTATACGTTTATTCTAAGGTGACAATCAGAGATAAACAAATATTTATGTATATTTATTCACTATGTTCACTGAAGTGTTACTTAAAAGACTGAAGAATGGAAAATAATTAATAATTGTTCAGATATTATACCTTTACTATGAAATGCTATCCAGAAGTTAGAAGCCATATTTGCAGAAAATATTTACTAATACAGGAAAATATCCATTTTCTAATACTTAATGAAAAAGCAGGATAGCAAGCTGTATAGTGTTACAAACTTCATTTTATAAAAGAAATATTTTAATAAAATTTAAGTTTTACATATAAAATTAAAAGAAGCCTGGAAGAAAACATACCACAATATTAAAGTAGTTGTCACTGTGTAATTGAATTAGAGATGATTTTTTTTCATACTTTTCTATATTAAAAAAATTCCACAATGATCAGGAAAAACAATTACTTTAAAAGGTTTATTTTAACTTTTGCAATAACTCCTATAATGAATAAGTTTATTGGATGCACTGAGAATAATATTGAGAATATAACAGATAGTACTATACCCCCATCCTTTTTAAAAATTCAAGTTTATTTAATGAATTAGTTTAAGATTGTTTTATTGGGTGCTGTCTTACAAATAAGCAATAAGAGGCTCTAAAATGAGCCTTAAGTTTACTATTATTGTTTGGAAAAAGCTTTTCTTATGTTAAAAAGAAAAGTAGAAAGTAAATAAAAACACACTAACCGCTGGTGGACTTTTACTCTTTTCAATATATGTGAAAAGTTCATACAGAACCACTCCAAAGCTCCAAACATCCGAGGCCACAGAAAACTTGCTCTCTGTCAGTGATTCTGGAGCATACCTATAATATATAGGAAAAGCATTTAAAAGATGATTTCTTGATGTACCAACCCTTGATTTTACCTGCAAACCTCTAAAGAAAAAGCAAGGTGTACAGGAACAGTTAACACAGTAGGCTTAAGGTTGCCATCCTCAGAAAGTCCTGTTTGCAATGTTGACACCTGACTGGTACATGGAGCTTGGATTTTAGGAGGGTTTCCACAATTCCCGAAATGATGAATGGCTCACTGTGACTAAAATGTTTCTGCAAGCAGTATGGTTTGTGCTAAACACTTGCTTTCCTTCTGGGAGTCTGGAATTTTGGTATGGACCCAGCAGAGAGTGCCTACATGTCCAATCCCAACAAAAACCTTGGACACTGAGTTTTTAATGAGCTTCCTTGGTAGACAACATATTACATGTGTTGTTACAATTTACTGCTGAAACAACTAAGTATGCCCCATATGACTTTATTGGGAAAGGACCCTTGGAAGATTGTTCTTGGTTTCCTCCAGCTTTGCCCCAGACTCCTTTTCCTTTTGCTGATTTTGCTTTGTATCCTTTCCCTGTAAGGAATCATAGCTATGAATATGACTTAATGCTGAGTGTAATGAATCCTCCTAGTGATTTTCAATCCTGAGGGTGGTCTTGGGAACCTCCAATACACAAAGATAACTGAAAATCCAAAAAGAGTCATTTCTGTCTCTATAGGAAACACCAGAGTTAACTGTCAAGTATCTTCGAAAAACTGAAAAATAAACTGCTCTTTGCAAGTTAAACTTTGAATGAATACAGATAAGTATCCCAGAAGGAAAAGACATGGCTTCTAAACTGGAGCAAGACTTGAAGCTGTTAACAGATAGAAGAAAGAACCTGTTTATCTCAGGAGAATGATTATGTGAGGGAGCACAGGAAACACTAGAAATCACAGGGGGAAATAGTGCCACTGGCTTCTCAAGTATCGATTGACACTAACCAAGGGAGAATTTTTGGCTAATGGACTGTGAATATCTTAGTTACATTGCTAAGTTTATCCTTATTATGGAAGATGATGACAAGAACCTGTTTAAAACTGATGAGATTAAAAATATGAATTACAACCTGAAAAAAAATGAACTACAAAAATTTAATCTCTCCTTTAAAATTTACTCCCACAAATCCTTCTCTTACTACCCAAGGTCTTAATGATCCAATGCTATTGAATTTCTGTAATAATCTATACCACACAATTAACCGTGTAATGCTATATTAATTTTATATTTAGTTTTAAAGTATCACATATTTAATTATGATATATTAAATGAATGCTAGCTTCCTCCCACAAATGGAACGTAATGTCCCTGAAGACAGTGCTACTCCTCCAACCACTGCAAAATATTCTCATCCTTTGGTTTTCATGAAAGCACTCTATAATTTCCCCTGCTCATCTCCAAAGTTGTTTTTCTGTCTCCCATTGCTTATGTGAAGGTAAAAACAAATCAAAAAAGAAAAAATATAATTCTCCCTGTTGAAAATGAGAGAAATGACTCTTTCTCCTCTTTTCTGAAAGCATTTACTTTAGAAAACTTACCACAGTAAATTCTTTGTCTTTTTCAAATATATGTAAATCTTTTTAAAAACTTTTCCTTAAAAGCTTCTTGCTAGCTTTATGATACATAAACATCTTTCTCAAGAACCTGGGAAACATCCCTTTGGAATATAATTAATTATCAAGGAAGTTAGCACCCCTATCTCTCAGTTTCTGTGGGAGTGTGGGAACCTAACTTCAGCAGGTGCCTCCTTCCTAACTACGAAATTCTCTTGTCATAATGGCATGAGTTTATTTTCCCTTTGGCAAAGCCAAATAGCTAATGCAGATAGTGACTTTAATTACTCAGTGAATTTAGGATGAACTATGTGTGACAAATGATGATGTCAATCAAGTCCTCCCACTGGAGGACTAGTTACTGTTCATCTTCAGAACATGTATGTAGTGGGTTGAATCTGCTTGGCCATAAAAAAAGAGTAAGATTTCTTTCTCTCTTTGCAATCTATAAGTAGATTGCTTTTGATGCACATTACTTTCTGGATTAATGCTTATTCAGTAATAAAATTTTCTTTCTCTTCTCCCTTTGTGGTGAGCTTCTGGGTTGAGGGGAGATTTAGTTTAAATTACATTTCCCCAACGTTCCCTTTTTTTCTCCATCCTCTAAATCTAGATTTCCCCAAATACTGGTGAAGAACCTGTTTTCTGTCAAAACTTTCTGTCAAAAACTTTCCCTTTGGTAGTATCAAGCATCTACTCGAACGCAGGAACCTCCATTTATCTCATTAGGAAATGTCTCCAATAAAAATTTTTAACAATTATCCAAATTTGTAATTTATTTACATTGCTTTGGAAAATTAGATCCTAATAACTTCAATGATAAATCAATCAAGAATAAGAAGGTGAAAACTTAATGAGTTTTGTGGTCTGAAGAAATTTAAAAATTAATTACAATTTATATACATATTTTGGTTACAAATGAGATAAGTGATAAAAAGATTTTCCAAGTATAAATATAATAAATTATAAAAACTTCTGGGTGAAAAGGGAAGTAGAGCTATAATTTGAATATAATTCTAAAGAGAAAAGAGAATAATATAAAATTTTTATCAAAAATAAAATACCTGTTCCTATACTTTACGTGGGTGACAATAAGTATCAATTGCTGTGTTTAGATTTCTTTGGATATAATACTTTACAAAATATATTATTTACAACTATTTAAATTTATGAGCTATCAATTTTAACATGTGTGACACAGGACACAGTTTTTCATAATTCTTTCAGTGGATATATACACACAAAGACTTTAAAAACCAATGGCCTAGGTTCCTGTAAAAGTTGCCTAACTAAGGTGAAAGTGGTGAGGGGAAGGCGGAGACAAATGTACTTGAAAAAAATAAATAAATTAAATTTTTAAAAAATTTTGCCTAACTAGCCTCTCCCTGCTGTTGGCCTCTCCTTATCATAATTTACGTTCTATACCAGTAGTTCTCAAACATTAGGTTAAAAGCCCCCTATATGCTCTTAAAAGTTACTGACATTCCCAAAAAGCTTTTGTTTATGTGGGCTATTTCTACCAATATTTACCATATTAGATATTAAAACTAAGGAAATGTTAAAGTATTTATTAATTTATTAAAAATAGCAATAAACCCAGTACATGTTAACAAATAAGTTTTATGAAAAATAACTACTTTCTAAACTAGAATAATTTTGTGAGAAGAGTAGCTCTGTTTTACATTTAAGTTTCTTTAATGTTTGGTTTAATAGAAGACTGTAAGTTTACAGCCTATGAAAAATTCCACTATCTACTAATGAAAAAATGAAAGTGAAAAAGGCAAATGACACCTTAGTATTATTATGAAAATAACTCCTGATAACACAGATTCCCTAAAGGGGATACCAGGGGTCTCCACACTTTGAAAGCTGCTGTTCAGCACCAAAAGTAGAGGAGGAGAACAAAAAAAAAAAAAAAAAAATGTAGATTTATATTCCTAAATCATGAGTTTCACCATGTTATGCTTCTGGATAAAGTCTCTAATGTCTCACCTACACCCTTTCTACTAAATGAAGTCTGAACTAATTAACACAGTATACAGAGCTCAATACTATTCTAGCCCCAACTACTCCCAACTTACAGTTTGTTCTGTAATTATGCCCTCACTTGCAAGCCCCTGATCCTCTTCTTCTTGTTGTCCTCCTCATGGAATGCCCTTTCTCTGGTTTATCAATAAACTTAAAAAAAATTAACTAACCTATATTTCCTTTCTTTTTATGAAAATATAGTTGACATATGAGTTTCAAATGTACAACCTAGTTATTCAACATTTATATACCTTACGAGGTGATCATTGTGATAAATATAGTTAACCATCTGTCACTATACAAAGTTGCTATAATATTACTATGTTTCTTATGCTGCATGTGACTTACTTATTTTATAACTGGAAGTTTGTACTGCTTATTCCCTTTCACCTTTTTCATCCATCTCTCTAGAGACCCCCAACACCTCTAGGGTATCATGCTAAGTGAAATAAGGTCAGAGAAGGAAAAATACCTATGATTTCACCTGATGTGTGAAATGTAAAATACCTTGACCTTGAAAAAGCTATTTACCCTGTCTACAATTCAGTTCCCTCATGCTTAAAATGAGATAATAATACATATTCTCCTAAGGTGGTTGTAAGGAATAAATGAGATAATACATGAAATGAATTTAAGCCTATTGCAAGCATATGATAAATTTTTGATAGTATTGACAGACTATTAATAATAGTAAAAATAAAGTTTGAAGTTTTGCTCTAAAATTTCATTTTATTGTACTAAAATATACTCACCAGAATATGGGACTTTCACCAGGTTCTTTCACTTTGTAGTATTCTTTGTCTTGTGGCAAGACTTTGGTTAATCCAAAATCTCCAATTTTAACTCTGTTTTCATTCTCCACCAATATATTCCTTGTTGCCAGGTCCCTGTGGATATACCTTTTTGTACCAAGATACTCCATACCCTATGAATAAAATATCATTCTTCTTTTAGCTGGTTTTGTAAACAAAAAATAATTTAAATGATCTTGTCTATATATACACCCTTCATTATCTAAGAAAAAGGAGAGAATTTCTTAACAATTACTTCAACATGCTTTCCTCATCTACATAATAGCCAGACTTTTCGGTACCTTGCATATTTGAGATGTGTACTGCAGAAGTTTTTTATGATCTATCCGTTCTTTATGCTTTTGGAGATAGTCACGTAAACTTCCATATGGTAAATATTCCATAATTAATCTTAGATTACGCCGGCCTTTTAAAATACAAATGGGAACATAATTTTACTTTGTCATATTTTACTAATAAAATATTTAAAAACCATATGTAAATGACTTAAAGATATATAAAATCTGAGTCTAAAAGGACAAAATGTGATTATAAATTAAAGGTGATATAATAAAGAACACAGACTTTTGAATCAAAAAGTTTTAAAAAGCTTTAAAAATAGTTGTATTTTAATCTTCTGTAACCCTTTATGCAAACCAAAATAAGCTGATGAGAAAAATTTCTTTCTCCTCATCTTGTATTGAACAAAAAGCATCCAACTTTAAAAATATTTTTAAAGAGAGAGTCAGAAAGGCGAGGGGCCCCAGGAGCAGGCGTGTGGGACTCCAGACCGGAGAGCTGGAGGCTGCGCCTTCCCCGCACAGGAACCTTTGTGACACACCAGATCCTTGTCCCTGCCCCGTGAGAGCGCCTACGATGACCACCACCCTTGTGTCTGCCACCATCTTCGACGTGGGCGAAGTTTTACACAAGGGTAACAAGGTGCTCAGCTATAGTACTCCCAGTGCAGGGGGCTGCCTGCTGGACAGGAAGGCGGCGGGCACGCCCACTGGTGGAGGCTTCCCCCGGCGGCACTCTGTCACCCTGCCCCGCTCCAAGTTCCACCAGAACCAGCTCCTCAGCAGCAAGGGTGAGCCAGCTCTGAGCTCTCAGGACGGGCGCTTCCGAGACTGCTCATTCTCAGAAGGGGGAGAGCAGCTGCTGCCCACCCAGAAGCAGCCCGGAAGCGGCCAGGTCAATTCCAGCCACTGCAAGATGAAGCTGTGCTGCCCCTTCGAGGAGAATGGCGCCTGTAAGTACGGGCACAACTGCCAGTTTGCTCACGGCATCCAGGAGCTCCGAAGCCTGACCCGCCACCCCAAGTACAAGACAGAGCTGTGCCGCACCTTCCACACCATCGGCTTTTGCCCATACGGGCCCGCTGCCGCTTCATCCACCATGCTGAGGAGCGCCGCGCCCTGGCCGGGGCCAGGACTTCTCCGCTGACCGTCCCTGTCTCCAACGTAGCTTTAGCTTTACTGGGTTTCCCAGTGCTGCTGCCATCGCCGCTGCCACGGGGCTGCTGGACAGCCCTACGTCCATCACCCCACCCCGCATCCTGAGTACTGACGACCTCCTGGGCTCACCCACTCTGCCTGATAGCACCAATAACCCCTTTGCTTTCTCTGGCCAGGAGATGGCAGGCCTCTTTGCCCCTAGCATGGGGCTGCCCGGTGGTGGCTCCCCCACTACCTTCCTTTTCCAGCCCATGTCCGAGTCCCCTCACATGTCTGATTCTCCCCCTAGCCCTCCGGATTCTCTCTCGGACCAGGAGGGCTACCTGAGCAGCTCCAGCAGCAACCAGAGTGGCTCAGACTCCCCCACCTTGGACAACTCAAGAGGCCTGCCCATTTTCAGCAGACTTTCCATCTCAGATGACTTAAGCCAGAGTAGGGAGGGACAGCCTACCCACTCCACCCAACACCCACATCCTCTACCTTCGTCTCCCTGTCTTACCCTGTAACCCCTACATTATTAACAAGGTTAAGCTCAATCCCTTTCCCCTAGAACCCTGTGATGCTCCCCACTCTGCCACTTTTAACCCTCTAACATAAGGACAAGTCAATTTGTCAGGAGCTTCCTCTGGTTTGAAACCCCCTCCCTTGGATTTTAGAGCCCACTTACCATGCATAACAGACAAGTACAGTATTTGTCAGTAGATGCCTTTTTCCCCCTCGCTTAAACCTTAAGTGCCAAATCACAAAAGAAAAAGCAGTAACAGTTTACAGAAGCAACTTAGTGCCTTGTAATCTAACTTTGTCACTGTGACTACATTACCTCTTCAGTGCCAGAGGGCACCCAGGTGTCTCCCAGAGCCTCTGCCCCTAGGGAGGGGGGAGGGGGAGGAGACCCAGACCAGCAGCTCCCTCCACTGGCGATGTAACTGCACCTTCCCTTATTCAGTCTCCCACACACGTCCTCCCCTCCCCAGTTAACCGCCCCAACAGCCCCTTGGGAGAGGTGTTGTCAGACTTGGGTTTGGGGAAACCTCTCTTGACATTTAAAACATTTTTCTTCCCGACCTGAACCTCTGTTGACTAATCTTGCCTGGGTTCTAATAGGTCTACAGGAAGGAAGATTGAAAAAGTGGATGAAGATTGTGACATAAGTGGGTTTTTGTGATTTAATTTTTTTCTTTTTCTTTTTCTTTTAAGTAGGGAGGAAGGGGAAGCTAGATGGACTATGAGAGACTTGATTTTGGTGCTAAAATTCCCCAGTTCATATGTGACACCCTTTAAAAAAAAAATGACAAAAAAAAAAAAGAAAGAAAAGCTAAAACAAAATGTAAGGGGTGAAAGTTAATGGTATTCATTCCACATACAGTATCTGTGTAAAACGATTTCCTGTAAAAGTAGCTTTAATGGTTTTTGCTCTAGAATACCGTAGGTCTATCCTTAGAGCACTCACGCCATGCTTTTTTTTTCCCCTGGGTTTTTAACTTCATATAACTTTCAGAAATTGGAGAGCAAAAATTTTGCTTGTCACTGCACATCAATATAAAAAAGCTTATTTAACTTATCAAAACATATTTATTGCCAAACTATGCTTTTTTTGTTAATTTCGTTCATATTTATTGGGATGAAAAATCCATAGAATGTATTCTTTTATGTTAAATTATGATCTTATTAATCTTAAAATTTTGTAACATCTTTTTCTCTTTTTTCCACAGTTTTAATATATTATTCTTCAATGACATTTTTGTAACTTTACACTTTTTTGGTTATTTTATTTTAAAAAATGAAAAACTAATTTTAAAAAGTACAGAAAACTTGGATCATTTATTTTAGAAATCTCTCCCCTTTGTGTTGGACTATAAATTGAGTTTCTTTCTTTTTAGGCCTTTCACAACTAGGACTAAGAATGTGTGTAGAAGTTCTGTGACAGTACAGAATAAAAGCAACTTTTTATGTATAGCTTCTAAGAGGTTGCGGGGGGAGAAACCCTTTGACTTCCATGTGCCCATCTCAAGACGTTCCGATCACAGATTTGAGGTTCTGGATTCCAGGTTTAGAGTTTTCCAATGTTAATTCAAACAGAACTGGCACATACACATTAAGATGAATGTAATTATTCCTCTTGCTGATCACTACCATCGCTTTCTATTTCTCTTTCTTTGTGTGAATTTATTTAAAAGAAAACCTTTTGTAACAACTATTTGCAGTTTAAAAATCAATAAACCCTGTGTTTTTCATGAAAAAAAAATTTTTAAAGAAAATGTAAGCAAACGGGATTTCTTTAAAAATGAAATTCACTTGATAAATTTAAGCAAGAGTGATAGCCACTATCCTCAATGAAGAGAATGATTAACCAACTAGTCAAAGATTTCCTATAGTTATAGCCTGCCATCACCAAGTACCATCTCCAATCTTCTCTCTGGACACTGGTATAAGTCAAGATTTTAAGACAATATATGTTCCTGTTACTAAGAATGCCAAGACATACCTTGAGTTCAAAAATAGATTTCAATGGGCAACATACCAGCACTGTAGCACACTCCCTTGTACTTTACAATGTTGTCATGTTGCAGGGATTTAAGGATTTCAATCTCCCTTTCAAAGTCCCTGAGGTGCTCTTCAGTGCTGTGCTGAAGCTTTTTCACAGCCACCACCTCCCCAGTGTTGTCTTGTAGAGGGTCGTACCGGCACATCTCCACACTCCCAAAATTACCCTGAACAACACAGCACATAAGGATAGAAATCTCAAGTTTTCTACATAAATACTAACAAATTCTGTAATAATTATATAAGCAATTCCAACAACAAGAATTAACAGTCATCTCTAAGCTTACAGTGGGCAACTTTCAGAACAAAAAAAGAAAATAGTGTTTCAACAGGTGGGTAATAAACCTATATATTTAATTTCTTCAAAAAGAATCATAAACAACTTCAAGAAAGCATTTAAACATAAATCATGAACATTAATTATTAAGATGGCCCAACAGGCATGCCAGGGAATTCCTAAATTTCTAACACTAACTTCCAGAAAGAACTCTGCTTCTTCTCATCACACCCTTTGACATCACTGTCAGTGAGCTGGATGGAGTAAGGGTCTATTATGACTGAATGTGTATGTCCCCACAAAAAATTCATGATAAAGTGTTAACCCCCAAAATAAGTGTATTAGGAGACAGGGCCTGTGAAAAAATGATGAAGGATAAATGAAATCATAAGGGTCAGGCTTTATTTTGATAGGGCTGGTGCCTCTATAAGAAGAGAGACACCAGAGCTCTCTATCATATGAGGGCACAGCAAGAAGGTGGCCATGTGAGGCCCAAGACGAAAGCCATTACCAAAACCAAATCCTGCCAGAACCTTAATGTCAGCCTTTCTAGCCACCAGAACTAACAAAAATAAATATCTGATGTTTAAGCCACCAAGGTCATGGTATTTTGTTATGGCAGCCTGAGTAGATTAATACAAAGACTGACTTATTTGCTCAAGAAAGTGAAATTTTAGCCTATGAGGATGTTCTTTCTTTTTTTTTTTTAGGTGAGTTGTTAAAGAGATCTGTTTTCTTTTTATTTAACACACAGAGTTGATAAGTTGATATATAACATTTAAAGTTAACTTTTGGGCATTAGTCAAATTAGTATATTTTGGATACTATTGTTTCTTAAAAAGTAAAAGAATATCGTCCTTGAACCACAAGATTCTAAGTGACTATATTTTCAGTTATATATTTGAAGTCAATTAAAAAGAAAACTTAGACCATATATAAGCTCAAAGTTAAATTTCTAATTACAGAGGCCACATACCAAGGGATGAGATGTCCCTTCTGATATTAGGTTATATAAAGACTATGGTTTCCATCATAGGTGTTTGCACTCAGCTGCCATGCTGTGAGGGAGTCTTATAGAGAGACCCATGTACAGGAGCTTAACGCATATATTCTGAGGTCTCGCAACAGCCGCACGAGTGAGCTTGAGAGTAGATCTTTCCCTCGTCAATCCTTCAGATGTGACTGCCAGGTCTGGCTGACACCCACTAAGTTGCTACCAGAATCCTGACTCACCTAAACTAGGTGATAATAAATGCTGTTTTCAGCTATTAAGTTTTAGGGTAATTTGTTACACAATAATAGACTTTCTTTCTTTTCTTTTTTTGCCATTGCTGCATCACTTGAAACATTCTTGAGAATATTTACTAACAAGGAACAGCAGCAAAGTATTAATATAGCTGAGCCAACACTCAATACAATTCCCAATGTTTAGTTCTGGTAAAGAGGAATCAGAACATTTAGCTTAGATACAAGGCCTAACTGAGGCCTTCATAATATGTCCATACCAAAATCCAATTCGTAAGGTCACATGGTACAGAACCTTATACTAGCAAATTTAGAGGAAGAAAGAGAGCTTACCATTATGATTTGACCTGCTAAGAACTGAGATTTTCCTTGTCTTACTTAAAATATGTAGGCTAAGCATGACTGTGTGACCTTTTTGCAGAAAGAAACTGTCTGCTAGTGAAAACAGTCCAGTCAACAAGTAGACTCTGAACAAGTAGACTCCTTCTCTCTGAGACGACTCAAAAAGGAAGTGAGTAGAAAGCTTTAATTCAATTATTCCTTTCTCTATTTCATAAATAAAGTGCCCTCTACCAAGTAAGCGTCCCATGGTCAAATCAACCAGGGAAATATTGCCTAATTTATCATCTTCTTGAAGATATTCAATGCACATTACAGATTAAAGGTTCTGAGAAGTTCTCAGAACTTCTGACAACTAAATCTTTTTTCTGCAAACACTCCTTAAAAATTTGTGAAATGTGAACTCTAGAGAATCTCTAAATTTTTTTCTAAATAAAATATGCTATGATTATACTATATTTTAAAACTTCTGTCATCTTACCTTGCCAAGCTGCTGCAGAAATTTCAAGTGTCTCTCTTCAAACTGAGTAGGGTCTCTGTCTTCAAAAGCACCAGAAAACCCTAGGGCACCTATCCTCATATTTGGTAACATGTCATTCTCTGTTAAAAGTTCATAATCTGCAGAAATAAAGAATATTACAACCACAAGATGGAAAATACATTTTCTGGCTTAAACTGATATGTATTCAAGCTGACCAAAATAATTAGAATGAGTTAGAAATACTAAATACAAATCAATACAGGGTAACTCTAGTAGTTTAGATTATATTAATGGAAGCCCCTACTCTAAAAGGCTTTCAAGAAAGATTTTTACAAAGGATAAATAATTACTTTACAAAATAGGTAGTTTTAGTATTTATAAAGTAAGAATATATTCTGACTTTTCCTGTGAAAATAGCAAGTAGTATTGAAACAGGAAATACCTGTGGGTCAGACACATGCATATTTAGCTACATATTTTAAAGGAGAGGACAAACAAAAATAAATCTATTTCATGTTTAGAAAACATATTATAAAATATATAAATACTGGTTTAAAAAATTGTTTTTTAAAAACTCAAATAAGACCAATATACTGCTGTAGTATACCACTCATCAAGTGGGAGACTAAAACTGGATAATTGAAGGAGAAAAAGCCTTTTTTAAAGATGGAAAGACTGTTCAATCACAGAGACTAGAAAATGGGTAAAGTAGAAAAAATCTTATGACCATAAGAAGTTAAGAAGTGCTAAAGACATTATAGAACTTACTGGAGGAATTATAAAATTATTAAAGATTTGTTAAATTGTTATTTACAACAAAAATTGAAAGATACCTGGAGAATCAATAAGATTGTTCCATTGATACATACCTGGAGTAAACAAACTGTTTAGATCTCGTATGATGGCTCTGAAAGAAGGTCTAAAATCTGGTTCATAATCCATACAATTATTAATAAGATTTGCTAATTCTGTCCACTTTGGTGCAGGAAGCTGGTGTCTATCTTCATAAAACTGTAGCTTCTACAATTAAAGAACCACACATTGAGAATAAATTGTATAATGCCTTATTGACCTTCTTTTTAACATTAGATGGGCTAAAAATATATAAAATCATGTGAAACATCAAGGATCACAGAACTATTGCAATTCCACAGTCTATAAAAACTTACTCTCTGAGAATCCAAAGCATTCAGGGGCTTATCTCCTCCACTGCAGATTTCCCACAAAGTGGTACCAAAACTCCATTTGTCTATTGCCAAGTTTAAATTTTTAGGATTTTCAATGCATTCAGGTGGTACCCATGGTATTCTCTCCTGAAGAACTTTTAAACAATAGGAATATTGTCTGGTTAAGTAGTTCTCACAAGTAATTCTTTTATATGCAAATAATTTTTAAAGTTACTTGAATAATTATCTACTTTAATATCTCAGCTTTAACAATGACAAAACTGAAATCCATAAAGACAGTAACTTGTCCAAAGTTATACAATTTATTAGTAGCACTAAGAGAATTAGAATCCTCTACAGTAAATCCTGGATCAACTAAACTCTTTCCATTAAATAGTGTCCTTTACCCCTTCCTATTAACATTGCATTCAAAACAATTTTTTTCCATAAAATTTGTCCTAAAATTGCCTCACAATATTTTTTTTGTATTTCTTTACACTGTGTAAGTAGTAAAGGTACATTCTAATATGTTTTAATGATTCAATAGCAGTAGTAGTTCTAATTTGTGGATGAAAAAATAAGAACCTACAGGCAGATGAGTGAATAAATTATACCAAGATATTCTGGGTACAGAATCAATATGTGTAGGTGCCGCTCAAATCATGGAATTTCTCTAGTAAAGTTTCTGTCTTCTTTGATCCCATCAAAAAAATGGTATTCAAAAAAAGAGGGAGCACCTTAACTCCACCTTCTGGTATTCTGGCATAGATAGGTAGGTAGGTAATTAGGTAGGTAAATAGCATATTATTATGTAGGTAAGCAAAATATTATTACTTCAGGGTAAGAAAAATATTATTTTGTATTTTCACCTAAAACTCCTTTGATTTTACATATTGATTTTAACTCACCTGAATATTTTTTGTGTGATATGTGAAATAGGGCTCTGTATTTATTTTATTTCAAGTAATAGTGGTCCACGCACCTTATTTGTTGAATAAGCCTTATTTTCCCCATTGATTTGAAATATCAGTTGAATCATATATTACATTGTTAGAAAGATATATACGTTTGTCTCTAGAATGTTCATTTTATTTCCTTGATCTACTGGATTATTTCTGTGCAGCTGTCATGATTGCTGAGACTTTATAATGGATTTAAATGTTTTAATATTTTATAATGGATCTTGACATTTAAAAAATAAATAAATAAAATCTGCATTAAAAAAAGAAAAATGAAAGGAAGAAGGAACTCCTTCCTTTTGTGACAACATGGATGGAACTGGAGAATATTATGCTAAGTGAAATAAACCAGTCGGTGAAAGACAAATACCATATGATTTCACCTATAAATGAAGTCTATTCAACAAAATAAACTAACGAACAAAATAAACCACAGGCAAGGAAACGTGGAGCTGACTGAAAGTGACCAGAGGGGATGGGGAAGGAAAACAAGAAGGAAAAGGAACTAAACACAGAACATATATGAATGACCCACGGACATGGACAACAGCGTGGGAATTGAACGTGGGAGAGGGGTGTGGGGTGGGATGCGTGAGGGAGGGAAAAGGTAGAGAAACTGAGACAACTTTAATAGAATAAACATGATTTAAAAATAGAAAAAGACAGCCTTAAAAATGATTCCATCCCTTGACCCAGTAGTTGTATTGTAGGTATCTATTCTAAGGAAATAGTCATAAGTACAGCCAAGATTTGCATATTATCATAGTCTGAAAAAAAATAAATAAAATAGAAAATAAAAATAAAGATAAAAGCTGCCCTTCCATACAGAATTGGGGATTAAAAGTGTTTTAAAAAATTATCTTACAGTCCTATGGACCCTTGGAAAGAAGATGCCTACTAAAAAGGGTTCCTGGAGGCTAACTGAACTTAAAATTTGAAAAGCAAGCAAACAAATAAACAAAAAAACCCACCAACAAAAAACAGAGCCTAGCATCCATTTCTATACAGGGGAGGTCTCTCATATAAACTGTACTTTAGGGAGAAGACTGCACTGAACTACTTTCCTCTGCACTGAAATGCCTACCTGCACTGTGTTTCTGCTATCTGAGCCAGCCCTTATAAAGGAGAATGGAATCCTATTTCACCCAATAGGACTAAGGCTTTCCCCATCCAATTGGAGAAGCATAACTCTGACCAATCAGAGTGGCTCTATTCTGGCCAATCGGGAGTGACTTTTGGACCAATCAAACTGGGAAGATTTGGAGTCATCATTTGCATAAAGACAGACCAATCAAGGACCAGGGGGCGGGGACTTCTATCAATATAAGCCAGCTGGCCTCTGGCTCTGGAAGTGCAATTTCCTTTCCACTGAAGACTGAAAAGAGTGTTTCCCTGCCTTCTCACCAGAGCAGACTGGCACAGTGCAAAGTGGACTGGCGCAAAGCACAGCAGATCATCAAGGAGAAGAGCAGAGTTGTCTAGCCAGAGAAGGGCCTGACCCTAGGGCCACCTGTTTTCATAGCCATGTTGTATCACAATTGTCCTGTTTCCTTTTCCACCACACCCCAATTTGGTGATTCCTATTGACATTGAATTAGCACCAGTGACCATCAGTTGACAGTCCATAGTAACAAGCTTATAAGGACAAATGGCAGAGACTTGGATGTAACTATAATTTAATTTAGATTGACAAAAATGGTAGATAAATTTCATTATTAATAAAGAACATGTCAATAAAATGGTTTAAGAAAAATTAACATGTTTTTTATGCAACTCTCCAAGTAAAGCTTAATAAAGTTAAATACAATCCCTGTAGAACTTACTGTCCTTTGGCAAAACTGTAATACTAATGCCAGGATCACTAAGTTTGATGAAAGGAGGATTTCCTGTCTTCCTGTCTTCTTCTCTGATAAGTAGAATATTTTTGGCACACACATTCCCATGAATAAGGGTTTTTTCTTCCTATTAAAGTAAAATATACATACATTCAAATATCAATCCACAAATACACAAGCACTTAACATAACTCAGACTCCAAAATGGACTTAAAGAAGAAAAATAAGAGAGTATTAATAAATAAACATTAATTTGGAGGTATGCTTTGAGATAATAAAAGGAAATTTTATGGCTAACAGTGTGCTTCTTGTTTTACATTTTAAATGACACAATAATCTATGTCCATAATAAAACAAATACATTAAAACTACCCAATGCTACTTTAGTTTCTAAAGCTGTGATTTTATGTAGCATCTATTTCTAGGTGGTAGTTGACAGAAATATTGTTTTGTTCAGCAGCAGAATATAGGTATACCCTGGGGGGCTCGGATCACTGGCTGATTCTGCTTCTCTAGCAATAGTGCTTTCTTATTGGGTACAATTTCTAATTGCCCACAAACACCAAACAATATATATTCTAAGAGGTTTTCTACCATCCATACTTGGCACAACATGTTTCTGCATAATTTTTGGTTAAATTATCTAAACCTAAGTGGAAAACTAGATTGTCTGTTCTTCAGTTCTAAGAGATTGGGAGACAACAAAGCCATTTCTTTTAAAAGTGATTTCACATAAAAAAAAAAAAATGCCTAAAACAATACCTTTCACAAACTAACACAGATTATTTTAAATTACTCAGCATTCATTTACAGATATATTTTTTGTTCCCAGGTCAGGATCCTTTCTACACTGCTTCAGAGATGAAACAAATTTCTGATAAAAGAATATACTAATTACTTACTAGAAAATGCATGGCCCATGCCAACTGTTTAGCCACTTCAAGTTTCCATAATATATTTATAGAAGTTTTATTCTTTTTCAAATATGTATCTAGTGATCCAAATTTTACAAACTCCTGAACCAGAATATCTGCATAAAAATATAATAATAATAAGGCTCAAGTATATATACAATAAGATATATAATTTTAAACTTTTATAAATATATTTATAGTTATATGAGGATATTATAAAAAAAAATTTAACTACATAAAATTCACTAATATTAAAAAAGATTTGGTTTATTTACTTATTGTTAGAGATGGGAAAAAGGGGAGAAAGAGAGAGAGAGAAACATTAATGTGTGAGAGAAACATCGATTGCTTGCCTCTTGCATGCCCCAAACTGAGGAACTGGCCCACAACCGAGACATGTGCCCTGACTAGGAATAGGAAGTTAGTTTGTTCACAACAGTAAAAGGTAGGAATCTAAATCACTATATCTATAATATTGTAAGTTATTTATTACATATAGTAGCATAATATATAACATAATACATATATCATGTTATATAATATGTACAATATATGTATTATATATACATAAATATTATATAATATATAGCATTATTATATACACATTTTTATATACACACATATGTAAAATATTACTTCAGTATACCTCTATGTGTCAGTACTACATTATGGCTGCTTTTTTAAAACAAATGAAAATTTCTCATTTTGTTGTCTATTCTATTGGAGACATAAAGGGTAATTTGAGTTTGAACTGCATCCATTCTTTTAATTTATGTTGTAAAAAATGAGTATTTTGCATTGCTTTATCTTTAAAACTATTTTTAAAAATTACTATTAAGATATACAGAGTCCGGCAGAAGCAGTGCCTGCTTAAGTGTGGTTTGTAGAGTAATAATACGGGTGTAATAATTTATAGTTTTAATTTGAATATTTCACCTAAAATGTCATATAGTGTGCTTGAATGTGATATTGTTATGTTACAGAATTACATGCTTATGATTTTGTAGTAAAAGATTTTTAATAAAACAGAGGCGTTATTTGTGCCAGACCCTATATTTTCCCAGAGAAACAAACATTTACTCTTAAAAACAGTACTGACTGCCTTTAAAGCATAATAAAAATTCTCAACCCTGTTAGTATTTAACAAGTTCCTAAAAGCCAAGGCTGTTCCTATAAAAAGCATATTATTTAATAAAATAATTAACTGAGTTTAGGGTTTATTTATATTTATCCAGTAATAATTTGTAATAGAGTAAGTTCAAGTTCTTGATTTCAAATTTGAATTTATTGGGGTCATTTTGTTTCTAAAGCATAGTATTGTTTTTAAAATTACAAAATGGGAAATTAAGATACAAAATCAAAAACATAAAAATTGAAGTAAAATTTTTAAACATGGTGTCATGATATATATTTTTAAAGAAATTCTGACAGACTTTACACTGTATTCCATATTAGTTCTTGGTCCAGTAAGTTTTTAAGTGCCTATACTTCATACATGCCTCTGTTTCATATATTTGCTTTATAATGCATATTGTAGAACTAATCTTGAATTGTGATTCTGATTGACTTAATATTAAAATTACTTAGTTTTAATTTGGTATATATAACAACTGTTAGTTACGAAAGTTGCCTTTGGACCTTGCTGGGTGACAAAAACAAATTAAAGTTTTGCTACCTGTAGTTAATTAGATGAACAATCCACATGCCAATAATTAAGTATTGACCAATGTTAGCCTAATAAATTTAATTTTAAAAAAAGATTGCCTTTAGGTAAATTTGTCAGAGAAAGTGTCAAAAAAAAAACCCCAAAACCCAAAAGATCTAGGAGTTACAATGAACAGGACCTTAATCAAACTTCTTTATGTGGCACTTAAGATCTACTATGCTTCATAGATGCTACAGATTGTCATATGTCCCCTTATTTTATGTCATAAAAGAAAAAAATTATCAATTAAACTGACATACCATCAATTATATAAAACCTCAATTTCAGATATTCTTAAATGTGAAAAAAGTACATCACAGAATCAAAGAAGTATAAAAGCAACTGGAAGAATTTAAATTATATGCTCTAAGTATATTCTTCTTTTCTCCCAAAATGAAAAATTACAAGAAGAATCAATAAATAAGAGATAAATATAGAACCGCTCTAGTTGGCAATCAGTGAGCAGAATTCTCCACTGCTGCATTTAGATTTACTCTTCTTTTATTAAATCCCTAAGATACCCGAGGAACTTCCAGCAAACAGATTTGAAAACCACCAACCTTTGAAAAGACTATCAATTTTCAAATATTTGAGGCAATGTTATATAAGTATGGATACATATCTAATTCACATTACTAATGGAAAATGGGGAATTACATAGGAATTCTCTGAATGTAAACTTTACTGTTTTTATGAACAGTCTAAATTTAGATATAGAATATACGAACTATTAACATCCAACCATTTCAGTTAAGTTTCATCAAGCATCATTTTACAATTTATATGCTTTGTCTTTGTAGATCCAAATAAATTGGTACTGTACTGAAACAGTTAGTCCAATGTTAAGTTAAGCTATACATAATCTACAAGGTTGGGCAAAAAGTAGGTTTACAGTTGTTCATATGGAAAATAATACAATAATTAATAAATGATAATACAGGAATAAATTCTGTGTTTTGCGTACTCACAACTGTAAACCTACTTTTGCCCCACCCTGTATATTATTATGGTAAAAGATTAGTAAACATTGTTTACTATAATGCTCTACTGTTTTAGCATTTTAACACGAGACATGTTAATTATTTTCTACATTTGAATTTCATTCATTGTTTTTCTTTTTTAGAAGACCTTACTGAACAGTTCTACAATGTTTTGGGTTTCAATAATATTTAGTTCCTGTTAATTATGGTTTATACTGACACCCCTAACTATAATCCTGAAATTGAATTTTCTATATAAACAAAAATGGATGTACTGAGAAAGTCATAACATTAGCATAAGGAAGCCAAAGATTTACTTACTCTCCTCTCCACAGACACATACTCCATAATTTAAAACCAGATGCTTGTGAGAAAGCTGGCTCATCATGCTTGCTGCTTCAAAGAAAGACTAAGGAAAAGAAAACCATGGAAAAGAATTATTGTTTGTGTCTGTAAGTATTGACAGTTCACAAAGCTAAGAGAAACGCACTTTCCTGTTCTCCTCAAAACTATGTAAATAAAGCTACAATATACTTTGGTCCCCTTACATTGTCTTGCAATTGCCATCAACCTTAATGCAAAGTTCATTCTGAGGAAACCCCTCAATAAGGCTGTAATAAGCAGATAACAATGAGAGAGAGAGGGAGCAATAGTGGGACAGAACAGCATGAATAATGGAAGATTAAAGGGCTTAGACCAATGGGACCCAGAGTACAAGACAGGTACAAACAGAGGTAGACACCAGAGACAGTAATATGGGACTGAAATAAATGGATGAGAGCTTCAGATTACTCTTCCTGAGGAATTAAAAATGATCCCTATGCAGATAAAATATTATGGCAACTACGCCGAGAGATTAGCATGGTATTTACATCACTCTAACTCAACTAAACTTTGACTAGAACTTCTTGCTATGGTTGTTGAGGATCACATTCACCAACACTGGTGTTCTGGATTAGGACACCTCTTCGACTTACATGTTTCATATCATTTTCCACTAGCATCCTTTAAGAAATTTTAAGTATTATAATTGTTTGGTGATGCCTTGCTATGCTAAGGACTCTGGCAAATGGAAGTTGGATTTCTGTGGGCCAGTATCTCTGGAATTCATATTTCAACTAACATGTTCCTTAGTACAAGGAACTCTTTTTTCAAAAAACAGTAGATGATATTGTGGAGAAAACTTGTGGAACACATAAAGCTCTGGCAACCAAGTTTGAAAACCACTGCCTTAGTATATGAAGAGACATAATAATACCCATAACACAATGCTAAAAGCAATTAGTCTGGAAATGTTATTTTAAAAAAATATTCTATCATTTTCTACAGCCACACCAAAAGGCATCCTCTGAAATTCCTTGATATATATGCTTTTTAAAGTTACAATTTTGAAAAACTACAAGCACTAATGTGTTGTGTACATATGAACCACATCTTTAAAAATCATAAACTACCTGAACTACTCAAAAAACATACACACCTCTGAATAGTTTCTATGTGCTTTATCCAAAACTTTTAAAAGAACTTCTGTTTCATGAAGTTGACCGTAGTCTCCTATTTCTCTTCTTACACCTTTAAAAATTTTTGTAAAAGTGCCTTGGCCAAGGCTTTCGTTCTTTAAAAGAAAGGGAAGAAAAGAATGAGTAAACATGGGTAAAGATGTGAGAATTAGGAAATATGTTCAATGACAAAGAGTTAAAAAAAATTCATTAGCAAATATTTCTCTTACAAACTAAACCCAGATTTAAGAGTTCAAATTAAGTATATTTTGTTTCCTTACACACTAATAGAAGACAAGAAAACAGGGATTAATAAATAAAGTATATTTGGGCTTCACCTGGTTCTTAAACCCCCTGAATTAGCTATAATCATCACTTATTTATAGAGTCAGTGTTGATCTACATTTATTTAGATGTGAATATTTTTTAATTGCCTGTCCTAATAGTAGAGTAGAAAGGCAGCACAAGCCTGGGCTGATGCGGCTCAGTGAATTGAGTGCTGTCCTGCAAACCAAAGAGTCGCTGGTTCAATTTCCAGTCAGGGTACATGCCTGGGTTGCAGGCCAGGTCCCCATTAGGGAGCACCAGAGAGGCAACCACACATTGATGTTTCTTTCCCTTTCTTTCTCCCTCCCTTCCCCTCTCTAAAATTAAATAAATTCTTTTTTTTTTTTAAAGAGAAATCCAAATTAAAAGCTTATGATTACAAATTCTCAGGGCAGACTTTTTTTCCTAACTAAGAGCCTAATTAAAACAGACAGCACTGCTCCTGTTGCTAGTGGGTGAATTTTTCACAGTCCACATGTCATTTTACTGAGAATGTATCTACTTGAAGGCCCTGCCTTTATTCAGAGACAGCTTCACTTTTAACTCCTGGTCTTGTGTAGGCCCCAGAGGCCCCAAGACTTGGCCCTACTTTTATATCTTAATCCCCTTGATTTTTGAGACTAATTCCAAACCCCAACATTATTTTATAGCCAAAACATGAGCTCTTATATACTACTTTGCTTTCAGTTTCTTCTTTATTTTTAGCACCTTGAATTTCCCTTATTTTCTCAACATGATCATTAAGAAATAG
This sequence comes from Pteronotus mesoamericanus, assembly GCF_021234165.1. Lineage (NCBI taxonomy): Eukaryota > Metazoa > Chordata > Mammalia > Chiroptera > Mormoopidae > Pteronotus > Pteronotus mesoamericanus. Next base: position 21,345,865 of record NW_026555245.1, on the reverse strand, counting down.
GTCTTTTGTACAAGAAAATTTTTAATTTTTAATTTAAGATTTCTAAAGAAATTTATGAAATCCTGAAAAGAAAATACAGTTCCTTTCTTAAAATAATTTTACTAATTTCTAACTCAAGTTTGGTATCACATTTTCACAAGAAATAAAAATATTTACACAGCAATAAAAGTTTAACAATATAGATTATAATAAAATAGTTCCAAATGTCACATGAATATAAGTGGGAAGTAGTTCTTATTTTAAAAGGACAAAAAAAAGACAATAATCAGTATACAACAACTTACAAATATCAAATCTTCATTTCTGATTTTGTGAAACACCATTTGGTTCACATTATTATGCCTCAGTAATGTTGGTGAGGTTGGCACATCAGAAACACCATTGGTTCTGAAGACTAGAAGGTTTGATTTATCTTTAAAAGAAAAAAGAAATAATGAAAAACATACATAATCAAAACACACTAAGGAAATAACTGCTCCAAAGGGGTGCAATAAAATGTGTTCTAAATATAAGAAATGCTTAACAACTATTTTTTTCATAGAAAATAATTTTAGTATTTTATTCATTAAATTTTAATGTACTCTAACCAGATATTTCAAATATTAAAAATTATAATAACTTCCTTAACCAATATAATTTTTCAGAAATTTTAATAATTTTTTAAAAATCCTATTATTTCAAGACATTTCCAACCTTACCATTTTGGTTTAGAAATTGAAATTATAAGAGGATGTAAATTTTTACTTAGAACCACAAACAGGAACTTTGTAGTGGGGCTTTTCTTTCACTTCAATAAATAGTGGCTGGTTTATATCCAGCAACTATTACTTTTAAATAGCATTTTAGAATTATGGAACTTCCCATCACTTCTAGACAACCCAAACCAAAATGAACAATCCTATTTGAGGATGTATGTATAAAGAATGAGACAAAATTAGTCTGTTGTTTGGAGTTGCTTCTTTCATATTTTTTTAAAATCAATATTCTGAAGATATCACTCACTTCATATATAAGCCATGACCTATTATTTTAAAAATAACTGGAAAATTATTTTACCTTTTGGCTTTGGGGGACAGCATTTTGTAAACTGGAAAATTATATTGTCTGAGCGAACAGTTTCCATCTGGTAACAATTCAAAAGATCTTTAAGATTATTGAAGTTCTTCTTAGTCCCACTGAGGTTGTATTCTCCATTCTCATTTTTTGTAATCAAACAGTGTTTATATTCAATGACATTTTCTCGCTATATAAGTTTAATTATAAAAGAGGGAGGAAAAATTAAAATGTATATCATGGTGATTATTGTGACAAAACAGATTCCACAAAAATAACCAACAAAATATTTGGACATTCAAATTGTGAATCCTTATGTAGGACCAGTTTAGGGTTATAGAGGTGCTTGGTTCCTCAAAAAGGAATATATTGCATAGCATGTATAAACAACTAAATATGGGTTGGCCAAAAAAGTTTGTTAAGTTTTTTTCCATAAAATGGCTCAAGAAGTGCTTAGTTGTCTTTAATTTCATTCAAAACAATTTTGTTAGATTGCATTGTGACAGCTGTTACATTAACATGCATATTTTAAAAAAACTTATCGAGGGACTTCTGGCCGAGATGATAGCATAGGTAAACACGGATCATCTCCTGGCACAACCACATCAAAATAACAACTAAATTATGAAACACCATCACTCAGAACCAGCATAAATCCAGTAGAATGGAAGTCTAACTACGGAATTAAAGAAACCACATCCCTCCAGACTGGAAGGAGGGGCGGAGACACAGAATTACCTAATGCATAGAAACAAACACAGGGAGACTGACAAAATGAAGAGACAAAGAAACATGGCCCAAATGGAAGAACAGATAAAAATTCCAGAAAAAGAGCTAAACTAAATGGAGATATGCAATCTATCAGATCCAGAGTTCAAAATACTACTTAAGGAACTTAGTGAGGGCCTCAACAGCATAAAAAAACTCAGTCAGAAACAAAGGATACATTAATTGAAATAAAGAACAATTTACAGGGAAACAACAGTAGAGTGGATGAAGCCAAGAATCAAATCAATCATATGGAACATAAGGAAGCAAAAAACAACCAATGAGAAAAACACAAGAAAAAGGAACCCCTCCAAAATGAGGGTAGTATAAACAGCCTCTGCGACAACTTCAAGCACTCCAACTTTCACATCATAGGGTTACCAGAAGGAAAAGAGAAAGAGCAAGAAATTGGAAACCTATTTGAAAAAAAAAATGAAAGAAAACTTCCCTTTATGGTGAAGGGAATAGACATGCAAGTCCAGAAAGCACAGACAGTCCCTAAGAAGATGGATGCAAAGAGGCCCATTCCAAGACACATCAAAATTAAAATGCCAAAGGTTAAAGATAAAGGGAGAATCTTAAAAGCAGCAAGAGAAAAGGAGTTAGTTACCTACAGGGGCGTCCCCATAAGACTGTCAGCGGATTTCTCAAAAGAAACTTTGCAGGCTAGAAGAGATTGGCAAGAAATATTCAAAGTCATGAAAGCAAGGACCTATAGCCAAGATTGCTCTAACCAGCAAAGCTATTATTTATCATTGAAGGCCAGTTAAAGAGTTCCCAAACAAGAAAAAAACTAAGAGTTCATCATCACCAAACCATTATTATATGAAATGTTAAAGGGACTTATTTAAGAAAAATATCAAAACTATGAACAGTAAAATGGCAGTAAACAAATACCTGTCCCCAATTGAATCTAAAAAACAAACTATGCAAACAAGAACAGAGACAGAATCATGGATATGAAGAGCATTTAGATGGTTGCCAGATCAGAAGGGGGTGTTGGGGAATGTTTAAAGAGATGAAGGGATTAAGAAGTACCAACAGGTAGTTACAGAACAGCCATGGGGATATAAAGCACAGTATAGAAAATGGAGCAGCCAAAGAACTTATACATGTGACCCATGGACATGAACAATGATGTGGTGACTGGCTGAGGGAGAAGGGGTTGCTGAGTGGTGGGGGGCAAAGGGGAGGAAATTGGGACAACTATAATAGCATAATCAATAAAATATAATTTTTTAAAAAGTGTCAAAGTTGGTGAATTTGTGCAGCCATTTTAATATTAAAGATGGAAGAAGATATGTAACATTTTCAGCATATTATGCTTTATTATTTCAAGAAAGGTAAAAACATAACTGAAATGCAAAGAAAGATTTATGCAGTGTATGGAGAAGTGACTGTGACTTCTGTGACTGACCAAATGTGTCAAAAGTGGTTTGTGAAGTTTCTTAGTACTACTGACATTTTGGCCAAATAATCCTTGGTGTGGGGCTGTCCTATGCATTGGAAGATGTTTAGCAGCACCCCTGGCCTCTACTAGAAGCCAACAGGATGAGATAGCCGACATACTCAAAATATCCAAATCAACAAAGTTAGTGGTGAAAATGAAAAATGTGTATTTTATTTTATGGAAAAAACTAAACAGACATTTTGGCTAACCCAATACTTGAAAGTCAATCTCAAGTACTTCCTATACCAAAAGATCTTTCTTAGTAACTGTAACCCTTCCTGTTATTGTTATTTGTATATACTGAATAATTACAATGCTCTTTTTAGTATTTTTTGGCATACTTTCTTATTTTTTCTAAAAGATAAATTTCTTGAAACTGGGCTATGTATCGTACACTCCCTAATATATAACAATATGGTCATTTTGATTTGATAATTGAATATCTGAACTGCTATAATTATAGTAAGAAAATACTCTACAGAGTATTTCACAACACTGAAGTTATGGAGGAACCTACCTTCTGTTTTTATGGACAATTAACCCACCTTACGTATGCTAAATATAAGGTGGTTGTTTTTTATCAAACTGAATGGTAAAATAACTGAATGGTAAAATCGTTACTTTCTCAATTTTTAAAAAATGAGATAAATTTTGGAAACTGATATAAAGTTTCTCAAGATTTATATCATGAAACTGCCTTATAAGTGATAGTATCTTTTTAGATAATTTTGGACAGTGACCAATCTCAGATGACATCCAATATAATCTATATTAACAGTGAGGTTTCATTGTAGTTTTATGCATAAAACATGCACTGTACCCTGGCCAGTGTGGCTCAGTTGGTTGGAGCATTGTCCCATAAACTGAAATGTCCATGGGTTCAATTCCTGGTCAGGGCACATATCTAGGTTGCAGGTTAAGTTCCTAGTTGGTGATCAACTGATGTTCTCTCCCTTTCTCTCTCTCTCCCTCCTTTCTGCTGTCTCTAAAATCAATGAGTCCTCGGGTGAGGATTAAAAACACACACACACACACACACACTGTAGATCATTATTCTTCATAATGAAAAACCACTAGTTAAAGGTAAAAACATTTGTTTCTTTATTATTGCCCTATTTCACTCTAATCCTGTAACCATTACTAGAAAAAGGAAAGTTTACTTCTGATTTATTTTGTTCCACATGTTTTGGTGAAAATTTCCATTTTTATGCAAAAAGAGACTTTAAGAGATTTGATGCAATTTGACATACTTGTGACACCCAAACATCTATATAAAAGACAGAACGACATTATAAAACATTTTATATTTTTATATAAATCCTAGGAATTATATTTTGTTTATTACATATGCAGAATCCCTGAGGTAAATGAAACATTATTATGCTAGTTATATCCAAAGCTATAATTCAGAGTACTAAAAGGAAATATGGTAGATAAACATGAGGGGGAAATTATATGGACTGAATAAAGATGTTACCATCAATTAATTTGACATACTAACCTCAACAGCAAAAGTCAAAAAATATTTATTAAACTCCTTAGGACTGCATCGAAGTACATAAAGTCCAGTCTGATTACCTGCTTTCTTCAGTTTATTTATGGCAAAATCCATTCTAAAGGTAAAGAAGTAACATGAATGATAACACAGCAAAGTGCCATCCAAAAGATTCAAAGTCAAATCTAAAACTCAGAATTTTTAGAAGTCTCCTCTACTTTATAAGTTTATCAATAATTGTGTAATGAAAAATAATAAAAATTCAAACCAATTCAAGGGCGATTATACTGCTTTAAAAACAAATAAAAGGACACACAAAATCACAAAGAACAAGTCATTCATTTGAATTTTTTGCCTTCTGATGACAAACTTAGTATTTTTAAAACCACATGCACTCTCATAAAATTTAAGTATGCAAACATCGTATCATAAAACACCTATGTCTCTTCTACCATAGCAATTTCTAATATAAAGAGTTATTTTAATATTTAATATAATACCAAAGTCTAGCACAAGACCCATGACAAGTAACAAAGACTATTGATTTTTAAAATTTACTATATGTTTTATTGAAGCTGTACATCTTGAAAGAAAGGTCAAAATGTAATCTACATGAAAAAATCATTTTTGTTTCACTTATCATTATAACACACCTACGCAAGTAAATGTGAAATTCATACAAGTTAGAAGTATTGTAGATTCAGATACAGGTGATAAATTATATCCTAAATAATTCTAATTATTATTTAATGTGATTGTAAATAGACTTTTATTATAATAAAACAATTTCAGCTAAGATATTCTTTTCTAAACTCCTAAATCTATACACATTACTTTGTTGTAAGAAATCTTCTTTGTAAATATCTCATTTAAAAAATTACTTCTGAAGTCTGTATTACTCACGAAATTGGGCCATGACAGTTGCTTTGTATATTTTCAAGCACCATTGGAGATGCCACTTCTTTACAGAGGTAATGATGTGCATCTGCAGTTAATCTATAATATCCATCAATTAATGACACAAAAGACAAAGCTTCTCTTAATGAGCTAAGTTCAATTTCCTAAGCAGAGAAAAGAAAAAGAAATAGTAAGAATCATTTAAAATGTCAACTGCAGCTACATATTGCAAATTCTCTCCACTCCATGTTGTTACATTGATTCTCCTAACTTAATTTCCTTCTAAATTGCTCAAATGTCTTTTATGTTCCAGTCTGAATTATACATTTCTCTGTTTAATATTTAAGACCCTCTTGAATATGGGCTTATCGTGCCAGTTACGGTTCACTGTGCATCCATAATTTTACTATATATTCTAGTACCTCTATTAGAAAAATGTGCCAGTTATCTCAAATAGAAATCTCTCTAATCTGATATAAAAGTTGATATGAATTACAAATGATGGGCATTCATTTTTACATGCCAAATATACAGGTGATAAATTATATCCTAATTCTAATTATTATTTAATCTATAAATAGACTTTCATTACAAAAAACAACTTCAGATAAGATTGTTTTTACTGGTAAGTTAAAGCATTCATGCTATAAACTAAAATGTATATAGTATAAACTAAATTCATACATAGTTATTCTATATCATACATACACATGTAAACATATAATTAGTCTAAAATATAGCATCTTATTAAAAGGAAAACACTGAAGCAACTTATCCTAAAATCAGCAGTAAGAAAGCCTACTATTTAATGGTGTATCATAGTGTATTATACTAACATTATGAAGCCATAGATAGCAAATATAATAGAGAAATTGGAAACAAGGAGGTAAACTACCTCTATTTGGAAAATATATGATTGTATACTCAGGGAACCCAAAAGAAAACTATAAAACTACTACAAAAGTGAAATAATTTATTAAGATTGCAGGATGTAGAAATCAGTATCTTTCACACATAAAAAATAGTCAATTACATTATATAACAAAAAGTATAGCCCCATGTATAATAGCAACAAAAAAGTAGTAAGTAGAATTAAAATTAACCAAAAAATGTACATAATAATTTTTAGAAAAACTTCAACTACTCATGTGAGATACAACTTTTTACTTGACTATATAGAAGATTTACCATGTTCTTGAATAGAAAAACTCAACATCATAAAGATGTAAAAATCCTCCCTAAAGTAATTTTCTAGTTTTTCACAATCCCTAATATAAAAATCTCAGCAGGCACTGGAGGATGTTCCCAGAAAAACAAGGCACATATTAAGTTCAGAAAACCAGAGATCCAACTTAGAGAGACAAGAAGATAATATCCATGAAACACTTATCAAGCTCTTTCTATACTAGGCCCTAGAGGGAATGAAACACATACACACTAAATGATCCTTACCTTCAAGAAGCTCATAGTCTAATAAGGAGTAGCTATACAGTATTAATCATATTTTTATCTAAGAACAGGAAAGCATGCTGACTAAAATGAGTTTCAAATTAGTTATAATTTTGGTAATATAAACTTGAAATGGCCAGAAAGGTACATATAGACACTTAAGTTAAATGAACAAATAACATTAATATGACATTTAAGCCAGGAAGCTAAGAAATGTCTAAGTTAAAAAGAAAACAGAGCCAGGTAAATAAGAAACTTTAGAGCAGAATATAAAGGAATTCATTTCTTTCAATTAAAATAAGTGGGATTTCTGAAGCTATTTAAAGAAAACGGATTAAATTTTTTTAAAAATTGTTTTCAGAGAGAGAAGAAAAGGGAGAGAGAAAGAGAGAGACATCAATTTGTTGTTCTACTTATTTATGCATTCATCAGTTTTTTCTTGTATATGCCCTGACCGGGATCAAACCCTCAACCTTGGAGTATCAGGGTGATGTTTTAAACCAACTGAACTAAGCAGGCCAGGACAAAAGGGTTAAATATTTTAGAATCAATCATGTCTTACAGCTGGGTAAGTCAGAGCAGGGATTGGTTTACATTTTGTTATATAAATTTCCAGTAGTATTGTTTTGATTTCTTTCTCCCCTTTAATTAGGTAGTATGACTGGTACTATGCACATCTCTATTGGTTAAAAAAAAAAAAAAAAAGATTATAGTCAGAGATAAGAGCTACAACAGGAACTAGTACAACCTTTAGTGGGAAGAAAAAGAAACGTGGTTTGCTAATCATAAAATGAGTGAAAAATACATTAACTTTTGAGAAACTCTATGGGAAAGATAGTTTTAGTGGTGATACAAAAAGATAGATATAATAAAAAAGCTGACTAAACTGATATTTATGTTTAGAGCTATATTTAAAACTACAATATAAATTTCTGTAAGATACTAACTTGGGTATTAAGAAGAAATACTTTTAAAAACTGTAATAACATAACCTTTATTTAGTTATAAAGCAAACCTACCAGATTTTTACCATCTTGCTTATGGATAGTTACAATTCTGCTTTCATTTGAGACTTCTTGGTTTGCCTGCTTAATACTGACATCAATAATATCAGGAAAATCACAGTATAACTGTAAATCCTATAATTAAGAGCATTAGCAATTAGAAACAGGTAGAATCTATAGAGTCATTTTAAAACAAGACTTATGAAGGAGATAACATCCATAACAAATTCTTTAACAAAAAAGGATTGATAGCAACAGATAAATATTAAATGGGATTCTCTTCCCCAATAAATTAACCCTCAACTACGCGGTATCTTGCTTTGATTTAACAACAAGCATTAAAGGGTGCCAAGAATCTGAGATGTGCTCTAGCTAGCACCCTTAATCCAATCAATGTTAATAGCAGCCAGTGTCAGGAAATTGAAAGTTTACCACAGAATAAACACTAAAAAGCTTTTCAATCTCTAATCATCTAAAAACAACACAGATATGAACAAACTTAAAACTTATAATGCAATTCTTAAACTAAATTAATTAACAGGTGTACATCAGCATAAAATCAATTAAAATCAGTATTTTCTAGGATATTGAATTTTATCATTGTGCCTCCTACATCAATAATAGTAAAAGAAAAAAAGGAGGCAAACCTTTAAACATCACTTTTCTGAAACTATATGAATACTATTACTAATTATTTTGTCATAAATATTTAAATTTAAAAGAAATTTTAAGAACAATCAGAAAAGAACTATAGATATTACTTTGATGGCTTCACACCATTAAAAACATACACATATCAATGGGAGAAGAAAACTACAAGGGCATGTTTCAAATGACTTAAGTTACTTTGCTTGTATCGCCATTCTATTTAAATTAACAAAGAATGAGAACATATCATTAAGGATTACCTGTTCTGTCAGTGTCTCACTTTCTTTATGTTTCCCTCTTGACCACTGAATTCCACCGTTTCCAGTTATTATAATGGTTGCAAAAATCTCCTCACCTGAAGGACCTCTTCCAGGTTCTTTTACTTCAAATTTCTCTGTGTAGAAGGCAGACTGAAGAGTTTCCAGATTTATAAGATACTTAAGTTTCAAGTTTCTGGCAGTGGCTTTGCAATGGCTGAACTGCTCAATAAATCTGCGAAATCTGTACCTTATTCGCTTTCTTGTTAAAATATGATACTCTTGGATCTTTGCTCGAACACATTTTGGTAAGAATGTCTTGTAGCTAGGGATAAAGAGGACACACAGCAAAACTAAACAAATTGGAATATAAGTCTAAAACAAAATTAAAAGAAAAGTCACCACCTTTCTATGATAAGTAAGTGCTATAAGCACACAAGTAGAGAAAGGTGGCACAGTCACCACCCACATAATATAAAACCTTTCAGGCTTTATTTGATGATGTGAATGCACATACAAATTTTCTCTGAGTTATAAATGTTCAGAAGACGCTAATTTTCTTTCCCTAATGAAATGAACCTAGTCTAGTTAATAATGAAGTCTAAAAATGTGTTCTCTCTGCCCTGACTGGCGTGGCTGTTGTTTGAGTGTCATCCTGCAAAGTGAAGGGTCTCCAGTTGGGGCGCTAGCAAGAGGCAACCAATCAATGTTTCTCTCACACTGTGCTGTTTCTCTCCTCTCTTTCTCCCTCCTTCCCCTCTCTATAAAAATAAAGAAATTCAAATTTGTTTTCACTGATTATCTCATATGCCATTTTTTGGCACTGTGTTGCAAGTATTTCCTATCACTCTGTATACAAATATTTATCTGAATTCTGGAAGTTGTGGCATTTTGTTCAATACTACTGTTGTTTGTTATTCAACCATACTTCTTTTGTATAAGTTCTTTTCTTAGGCCAGCTTCAGTAACTCCTGATAATTCTTTTACAATCAAAACAATTTTTTTTGGAAATGTTCTGACCCATTTGTACTTCCATCTCTATGTAAAATATCCTAAAGAAGATAGTTAATATTTCTCTCCTGCTCAAACATCTATCAAATAAATAACATTTTATTTCTGCAGGTATGATATTAAATTTCCATGCCTTTCACCTATGCTAATCCTTCTTTGCATCACCCATTCTACAAGTCCCAGCTCAAGCATCATCGAATCCAGGAAACCTTTCTGGGCCTCTATGACTACATTAGATGCCCCCTGCTTTGTCTAATAGTATCTGTGCACTGCTCCATAATATCATTTCTCACACTATACTGTACTTGAGAATTTACAGCCAGTGTTGGAGTGGCTGATGCTGACAGCTAATTTTTTTTAATGATTATCCATAAAAAGTTTAATTCATCAGCAGCACCACTTTTTTTTTTTTAATTAAGTATATTTTACTGACTATACTGTTACAGTTGTCTATCTTTTCTCCCTTGGCCCCTCTGCTCTGCACCCTCCTTCCCTCCAACAATCCCCCACCCCGCTTTGTTCATGTCCATGGACTATACATGCTTTGGCTTCTCCATTTCCTACAGTATTCCTAACCTCCCCGTCTATTTTGTTCCTACCAATTATGCTTCTTCTTCCCTGTACCTTTTCCCCCATTCTCCCTCTTCCTCTTCCCTGCTGATAACCCACTAGGTAATCTCCATTTCTGTGATTCTGTTCCTGTTCTAGTTGTTTGCTTAGTTTGTTTTTGGTTTTGGTTTTTTTTAGGTTCAGTTGTTGACAATTGTGAGTTTGTTGTCATTTTACTGTTTATAGTTTTGATCTTTTTCTTAGATAAGTCCCTTTAATATTTCATATAATAAGGACTTGGTGAGGATGAACTCCTTTAGCTTTACCTTGTCTGGGAAGCACTTTATCTGCCCTTCCATTCTAAATAACAGCTTTGCTGGAGAGGATAATCTAGGTTGTAGATCCTTGCTTTTCATGACTTTGAATACTTCTTTCCAGCCCTTTTGTGCCTGCAAGATTTCTTTTGAGAAATCAGCTGATGGTCTTATGGGTACTCCTTTGTAGGTAATTCTCTTGATTTCTCTTAATGCTTATAAGATTCTCTTTTTATTTTTAACCTTTGGCATTTTAATTGTGATGTCTTGGTATGGCCCTCTTTCAGTCCAACTTGTCTGGGACTCTTTGAGCTTCTTGAATTTGTAAGTCTATTTCTTTCACCAAATTAAGGAAGTTCTCTTTCATTATTTTTTCAAGTAAGTTTTCAATTTCTTGCTCTTCCTCTTCTCCTTATGGCACCCCTATGACTTGGATTCTTATATATTTAAAGTGTCCCAGAGGTTCCTAAGCCTCTTCCTCATTTTTTCTGAATTCTCGTTTCTTCTTTCTGCTCCAGTTGAATATTTACTTTTTCCTTTTGTTACAAAACATCTATTTGAATCCCAGGCTTTGTTCCCTTCACTCCTTCCTTTATTTTGTGGCCAAACTCAATCATTTCTCTGAGCATCCTGATCACCAGTGTTTTGTACTCTATATCTGAAAGGTTGGGTATCTCTGTGTCACTTAGTTCTTTTTCTGGAATTTTGATCTGTTCTTTCATTTGGGCCATATTTCTCTGTATGCTCTATTTGGCAGCCTCCCTGTGTTTCTGTATATTAGGTAAAGCTGCTCTGACTCCCTGTGTCAGTGCACATGTTACATTATAAGGGGCAGAGCCTTAGGTATTTACCAGGGTGAAGCAATCCACATTGCTGCTTTGTGGTGTTGTACATGGAAGAGGTGTCAGAGAAGGAACAATGCCGGTCTCTTGGCTCTTGCCCCATTTTCAGTCACTTCCCCTACTTCCCATATGTGACTGGCACCCTTCTAGCTGCTGCCCTGGTGTTGATTCCTGGAGTGGGTGAGTTTGTATACATTGTAGGTTGGTGTGGGCCCTTTAAACAGACTCTTCTGAAAGACCGGCAGTTTCTTCTCTCCCCATGACCCCTTTTTAAAGCCAAAGGTTATGAGGCTTTATTTCCTGGTGCTGGAACCCTGGGCTACGCAGTCTGGCCTGGGGCTGGGATTGCTCACTCCTAAGTTGTCCCTCCCGGTTTATATCCACCACACATGAATGTGGGACCGCCCATTCCACCGACTGCCGCAGCTTCACCACACATCCTCTCCCCGGTGACTGCCTATCTCCACCCCTCCTACTGGTCTGGATGAATGTTTCTTTTTTAACTCCTTAGTTGTCAAGACTCCCATACAGTTCAATTTTCTGGCAGTTCTGGTTGCTTTTTGTTTTTAGATTGGTTGTTATCCTTCTCATTGTTATGCAAGGAGGTGAAGCATGTCTTCCTGCGCCTCCACCTTGACTGGAAGCCAACAGTATAACTGACAGTTTATTTTAAAGATTATTTTCAGCAGATTGTTAAACAGCTATCATTAAAATTTAAATTATAAACTTATTAATAAATGATATTAAAAACATAGATAATAAGTTTTCAAAACATATCACTTAATTACTTTACATTTAAATTTAAGTTTTATATTTTAGTACTATCTATATCTTCGAGGTTATGAGTGTCTATCATACATGAGTGGTAGAAAAAGTTCCCTCCTGCTCATCTCTTGCCAATTCTGCATTCAGTTATGTCAGGGTGAGACTGTAAGATTGGTCATGAAAAGTATATCCAAACCAACCAGACCTTCCCCTCACTTCTCCTGAGAAGTGGTTGTTAAACATTTACTGGCAAACCACTTCTTATTCCCTTCCCCACCAGTCTACTCTAAGTCCCTGAAGGAAATCTCAGTTTTGTACTCAAGCAACCAGCGCTGCTGCTCAAAGTCATTTGATGGTAGCTGTGTTGCACTGTAAATTCATAATCACTTTCCACCACTTTTATGACATTTCTCTGTTCAACTAATTTTCCCAAGTCCCACAACCATCTCCAATTTCCTCAAACCTCCTACTTCAAACCTCAGCTACATTCCTCCCTACTTTCAGGGGAGGACTTCGTTTCTTTCTTTAAAAAAAAACAAACAAAACAGAAAAAGTTTCTCTAAGCAGAGTTCCCTGAATGTCCTGCTGGCAAACCTATACATATCTGCATTCATTTTCACCCCCTTCATACCTGTTACAACAAATTAGGTATAAACCTCCTAGTTAAAGCCATACATTACCATTACTTCCTAGACCCTGTCATCCTCTAATACACATTTATCTTCTGGGGACTTTTATTCTACTTATTATTTCTCTTATATCCACATGTTTTAAAAATACTCATATTCTTCCCATCCTAAATGTAAATCTCTTTATCCCATGTCCTCCCCAGCTACTGCCTATCTGGCCACTTTTAAAAACGTTTATACAGCCATTTCCGTTTTCTTGCCTTCCACTTATTCCCCAACTCCAATTTGGTTTTTGCTCCATAATTCCATAGAAACTGCTCTTGCTGAAATCTAGAAAAACTTCTATGTTGCTAAAAACCCAAATTCTTGCATTTATTTCTCTTATAATTTTTCACACAAAACTTTGTGTGAATGAGACAGCCACAGACAGTAGATTCCTAGAAGCCTCCAACAGACTGCCTCAGGTCGGACAGGATCAACATCTGATATCTCAGAAGCAGATTCAGAAAGAGAAAACAGCAGTAAATACTAGAAGCTACTGACACAAATTTCACAGTGGTCTTCACTATGATTTGTGATATTATCTTTGCTACATAGCTTTTTAACATTCACTTCAGGTCGATCAAGTTTGTGCATATTAAGTCATTAGATTTTATACTAATAGTTTATTTCTCTCCTTTCTTATAATAGTATTTATTTCTTTACACCCTTATTAATACTGGTTCATTTGTTGTTGACAGTGGGATTGCAGGGGGGAGTTATTTTTGTGGATATGAATTTGTTTCTGGGACTTTCTGGTTTTGTTCTGGCAGAATCAGCACAAAAACACACAAGATATGGTGGGCAGAGTGACTCTCAGTCAACCACCTGGAGGGGAGGACCCACCAAAGAATGAACAAACAACAATCAAAACCCAGTAACTTCCAGAGAGCCAACATAAATGGCATAAAAAGCATCCAAAGAGCATCAAGTTCAGGAGATCAAGGAGACTGCACCACTGAATCTCATAGGTCTCCTACTATAGAAGTTTATACTAAAAAATTAGGCAGTCAAGACAGAACAATTTAAGAAGCAGAAACAAAAAAGAAAACTCTCACAAATAATGGGAAGATAAAAATACACCCTCCAATTGAAAGGAAAGGAGGAATGCCCAGAAAGACAACTAAATGAAATAGAGGCAAGTAAACTATCAGATACTGAGTTCAAAACAATGGTTTTAAGAAAGCTCAATGAGCTCAGTGAGCTCAGAAGAATTACAAAAAACTACAGGGAAACTGCTAGGAACTTACTGCAAACTATATCAGCATGAAAAGGGACATAGAAACTATCAACAAGAGTCAAGAGAAAATGAAGAATACAATTTCTAAATTGAAGAACACAGCATAAAGAATCAAAAGCAAGCTAGATGAAGCAAAGGATCAAATCAGTGAGCTGGAGGACAAGGTAGAAAAAAGCCCCCAGAAAGAGCAAGGAAATGGAAAAAGACTCAAAAAGAATGAAGAGGTGTTGAGAGAAATGCAGGACAACCTGAAACACAATAATAATCCATATAATAGGGATACCGGATGGAGAAGAGGAGCAAGGGATAGAGAACCTGCCTGAAAGAGTAATGATAGAAAACTTCCCTAATTTGAGGAGAGAAAAAGGCATCTAACTCCAGGAAGCATAGAGGGTCCCATTCAAGAGGAACCCAATGAGGCCCATGCCAAGACACATCATGATTAAAATGGCAAATATCAAAGACAAACAGGAATCCTAAAGGCACCAAGGGAGAAACAGGTATATAACACAAGGGTACCCTGATATGGCTAGCAGCTGACTGCTCAACAGAAACACTACAAGTTAGAAGGGAAAGGCAAGAAATATTCCAAGTAATGAAAAGCAAAGGCCTGCAACCAAGACTGCTCTACCCAGTAAGGTTCACAATTAAAATGGAAAGGGAAATAAGGAATTTCCCAGAAAAAAGTAAGCTAAAAGAATAGACCTCTATCAAATCAGCATTGCAAGACACGCAAAAGGGACTACTTTAAGAAGATGAAGAAAAAGAGTGAGAAAGAGAGGAACACAGGTACAAAGGAAAAAATTAATAAGTACCTATCAGTAATTTTAAATGTAAATGGATTAAATGTTCCAGTCAAAAGACATAGGGTAGCTGAATGGATTAGAAAACATGACCCACATATAAACTGCCTACAAGAGACCCACCTCAGAACAAAGGATCTACACAGACTGAAAGTAAAGGGATTGAAAAAAATATTTCAAGTAAATGGAGAGGAAAAAAAATCGGGGTAGCAATATTTATATCAGAAAAAACAGATTTCAAAACAAAGGCTATAAAGAGAGACCCAGAAGGACACTTCATAATATTCAAAGGAAGACTCCATCAAGAAAACATAAACATTGTAAACTATATGCATCCAACATGGGAGCACCCAAATATATAAGGAAAATATTGGAGGACTTCAAGAAAGATACAGACAGCAACACGCCAATAGTAGGGGATTTTAACATCCCACTGTCAACAATGGATAGATGTTCCAACCAAAATATCAACAAAGATAGTGTGGAACTGAATGAGGCATTACATCAAATGGACTTAACTGACATACATAGAACCTTTCATCCCAAAAGAGCAAAATACACATTCTTTCCAAATGCACATGGAACATTTTCAAAGATAGACCACATGATACAACACAAAACAAGACTCAACAAATTCAAGAAAATTGAAATCATAACAAGCATTTTCTCAGACCACAAAGGCTTGAAACTAGAAACCAACGTCAAGGAAAAAACTCAAAAACATTCAAACTCATGGAAACTGAGTAGCATGCTATTAAACAATGAATGCATCAAGTGAAATCAAAGAAGAAATCAAAAAGTTTCTGGAAACAAATGAAAGTGAACACACAACAGTCCAAAACCTATGGGACACAGCAAAGGCAATCCTGAGAGGGAAGTTCACAGCAACACAGGCCTACCTAAAAAGATAGAAACATTTCAAATAAACAACCTAACCCTACATCTTTAAGAACTGGAGAAACAACAAACAAAGGCCAGAGTGAGTAGAAGGAAGGAAATAATCAAGATCAGAACAGAACTAAATGGCACAGAGACTAAAAGAACAATTCAAAGGATCAACAAATCCAGGAGCTGGTTCTTTGAGAAGATAAACTAAATTGAAAAGCCTTTAAGCAGATTCATCAAAAAAAAAAAAGGGGGAGGGGGAGAGGGCCCAAATAAATAATATCTGAAATGAAAGAGGAGAAATAACAACTGATATCACAGGGATACAAAGGATTGTAAGAAATTATGAAAAGTTATATGCCAAGAAATTTGAAAACCTCCATGAAATGGACAAGTTTCTAGAAAAATATAATCTTCCAACACTGAATGAAGAAGAAGCAGAAAGCCTTAACAGACTGATAACAGCTGGTGAAACTGCAGCAGTAATCAAAAAACTCCTCACACACAAAAGCCCTGGACCATAAAGTTTCAGAAGAGAATTTTACAAAACATTTAAGAAAGAGCTAACCCTTGTCCTTCTCAGTCTATTCCAAAAAATCCAAGAGGGAAGGCTCCCAAACTCTTTTTATGAGGCCAGCATCATCCTAACCTCAAAACCAGATCAAGAGACAACAAGTAAAGAAAACTACAGGCCAATATTGCTGATGAACATTCACTCTAAAATCCTCAACAAAATATTGGCAAACCGCACCCAGAAATACATTAATAAGATCATCCACCACGATCAAGTGGGATTCATCCCAGGGATGCAAGGATGGTTCAATGTTCACAAATCAAAAACGTAATACATCACATAAACAAAAGGAAAGACAAAAATCACATGATCAAATCAATAGATGTGGAAAAAGCATTTGATAAAGTCCAGAATCCATTTATGATAAAAACAGTAAAGGAGGGAAAAGGGGGCATACCTCAACATGATAAAGGCCATGTATGAAAAAACTACAGCCAGCATTATACTCAAGGGCAAAAACTAAAAGACTTCCCGCTAAGATCAGGAACAAAGATGTCTCGTTCACAACTTCTATTCAACATAATATTGGAAGTCTTAGCCACAGCGATCAGACAAGAAAAAGAAAAAAAAGGCATCCAAGTTGGAAAAGAGGAAGTAAAGCTGTCATTGTTTTCAAACAACATGATAATGTACATAGAACACCCTATAGACTCCATGAAAAACCTATATGACCTAATAAGTGAATTTGACAAAACAGTAGAATACAAAGTCAATATTCAGAAATCAAAGGCATTTTTGTACACCAACAATGAAATATCAGAAGGAGAAATCAGAAAAAAAAAATCCCCTTTGCTATAGCAACAAGAAAAATAAAGTACCTAGGAATAAACTTAACCGAGGAGGTAAAAGACCTATACTCAGAAAACTATACAACACTGAAGAAAGAAATTAAGGAAGACACAAAGAAATGGAAGAATATACTGTGTTCATGGATTGGAAGAATTAACATCATTAAAATGTCCATAATACTCAGAGGAATTTATAGATTCAATTCAATCCCTATTAAAATACCAATGATATATTTCACAGATATAGAACAAACATTTCAAAAATTGATATAGAACCATAAACAACCCTGAATAGCTGCAGGAATTTTGAGAAAGAAGAACAAAGTAGGAAGGATCATTAATAGCCGACATCAAACTATATTACAAGGCCACTGTAATCAAAAGAGCCTGGTACTGGCATAAGAACAGACACATAGGTCAATGGAACAGAATAGAAAGCCCATAAATAAACCCATGTCTCTATGGCCAATTACTATTTGACAAAGGGGGCAGAAGCATAAAATGGAACAAAAATAGCCTCTTCAACAAATTGTGTTGGGGGAGCTGGACAGCTACATGCAAGAAAATGAAAACTCACCACCAACTGACACCATACACAAAAATAAACTCAGGATGGATAAAAGACTTAAATATAAGTTGTGACACCATAAAAGTCCTAGAGGAGAACACAGGCAGGAAACTCTCAGATATCCCATGCAATATTTTCACTGATATGTCCTCTAAAGCAAGGAGCATAAAGGAAAGAAAAAACAAGTGGGACCTCATCAAAATAAAAAGCTTTTGCACGGCTAAAGAAAACATCAGCAAAATGAAAAGGGTACTAACCATATAGGAAAAGATATTTGCAATGATACCTTGGACAGGGGTTTGATCTCCAAAATATGTAAAGAACTCACCTGACTCCACTCCAGGAAGACAAACAATCCAATTAAAAAATGGGCAAAGGATCTGAACAGACACTTCTCCAAGGAGGACATACATGGGGCCCAGAGACATATGAAAGGATGCTCAGCATCACTAGCCATCAGAGAAATGCAAATTAAAACCACAATGATATATCACTTCACACAGGTCAGAATGGCCATCATAAACAAATCAACAAACAGCAAGTGCTGACGAGGTTGTGGAGAAAAAGGAACCCTAGAGCACTGTTGGTGGGAATCCAGACTGGTGCAGCCACTGTGGAAAGCAGTATGGAATTTCCTCAAAAAGCTGAAAATGGAACTGCCTTTTGATCCAGGGATTCCCCTGCTGGGACTATACCCTAAGAATCCCAAAAAGCCAATTCAAAAGAACCTATGCACCCCAATGTTCATAGCAGCACAACTTACAATAGCCAAGTGTTGGAAGCAACCTAAGTGCCCATCAGTAAATGAGTGGATCAGAAAACTATGGTACATTTACACAATGGCATACAATGCAGCAGAAAGAAAGAAAGAGCTACTACCCTTTGTGACAGCATCGATGGCACTAGAGAGTATGATGCTAAGTGAAATAAGCCAGGGGACAAAAGACAAATACCATATGACTTCACCTATAAGTGGAACCTAATCAACGAAACAAACAAGCAAGAAAAATACAACCAGCAACACTGAAAGAAAAAAAGAAAAGCAGTAACCAGAGGGGCAAAGGGAGGGGGTTAATGGGGAAAAAGAAGGGGATGGGTCAAATCAAGAAACATGTATAAAGGATCCATGGACAAAGCCAAAGTGGGTAAGGATTGAGGGTGGGAGGTGGGTGGAGCAGTGGAAAGTCATGCTGGGAAAATGAAGACAAATGTATTTGAACAATAAAAAAATAATTAAAAAAAGAAAATAGCAATAAATACATATCTATTAACAACTAAATCTAAAAAAAAATATATACAAGCAGAACAGAAGTAGACTCATAGATACAGAGGACATTTGGATGGTTGCCAGATGGGAGGAGCGTTGGGGGATGGGTGATAAAAGTGAAGGGATTAAGAATAGTGATACGGATGTAAAGTACTGCATGGAGAATATTGTCAACAATATTCCAATAACTATATATGTTGTCAGATGGGTGCAAGATTTATTGGGATGATCTCTTAGTAAGTTATTAGTGTCTAATCACTAGGTATACACCTGTAACTAACATGTCAACTGTAATTAAAAAATAAAAATGATTTAAAAATGGAAAGAAAACTGTATTTGGCATGTTTGTCAATATTCAATGTGTAGAAAAATAATTTGGAGAGTGTGGAGTATGGTTCACTTGTATAAGAATCTACTGAATCACTAGCCATCAGAGAAATGCAGATCAAAACCACCATGAAGTACCACCTCACACAGGTCAGAATGGCCATCATAAACAGATCTACAAACAACAGGTGCTGGCGAGGATGTGGAGAAAAGGGAACCCTAGTCCACTGTTGGTGGGAATGCAGACTGGTGCAGCCACTGTGGAAAGCAGTGTGGAATTTCCTCAAAAAGCTCAGAATGGAACTGCCTTTTGATCCAGTGATTCCCCTGCTGGGACTATACCCTGAGAACACCAAAACGCCAATACAAAAGAACCTATGCACCCCAATGTTCATAGCAGCACAATTTACAATAGCCAAGTGTTGGAAGAAGCCTAAATGCCCGTCAGTAGATGATTGGATCAAAAAATTATGGTACATTTACACAATGGAATAGTACACAGCAGAAAGAAAAAAAGAACTACTATACTTCGCAACAGCATGGATGGAACTAGAGAGCATTATGCTAAGCGAAATAAGCCAGGGGGTGAAAGACAAATACCATATAATGTCACCTATAAGCGGAACCTAACCAACAAAACAAAGATGCAAGGAAAATAAGACCAGCAACACTGAAAGAAAAAAGAAACCAACAGAGACAAGAGGGAAGGAGGGAGGGGCGGGCGGGGGAAAAGGAAGGGAAGGGCCAAGACAAGGAACATATAGCAAGGACTCATGGACAAAAACAAAGTGGGGAAGGATTGAGGGAGGGAGAGGGAGGAGGGGGCAGGGGAAAGTGGTCGGGGGAAGGCAGAGACAAATGTATTTGGAAAAATAAATAAATTAATTTAAAAAAAAAGAACCTACTGATTCAGTTATGAAATAAACAAGGTTTGAGAATATACTGTAAAATTGGTGACTATAATTGACAATAATGTATAAGTGAAAATTGCTAAAGGGAATAGAAGTTAAATATTATCTCCAAAAAAATAAGCCACAAAAAAAGATAAATATATGAGGTAATGTGTGTATTAATAATCTTCATAGGGGATCCTTTCACAATGTTTATATATATCAAATCATCATGATGTACACTTTAAATATCTTAAAATTGTCCGTGTCTTTTACACTTCAATAAAGCTGAAATTTAAAAAACTCTTGGAGCACTTATAAAATTAATACTTGTACACTTCACCTCAAATTTACTGAATCCAAATTCTTGAGTTAGCACACAAGAATCTTCATTTCACCAACAACCTCAAGTGATACTTAATTTGAGCAAAATATGTATACTATTAGAGACATTCTGATTCGAAATTATTTATAGACAATGTGTGAGTATGCTGGCAGAAATTATGTCTCCAGGTGATCTTTTCAGACCTCTGACTTTACCTAGCCTTTTCACAATAAACAAATCAAATAATAAATTGGTATTGAACACCTATGATAATTTCTGTAGTATATCATCTCTTTTAATCATTTCTTTTAGTTATAAGATAAATAAGTACTTTCAGATGCAATGTATAATATGATGACTACAGTTTATGCTGCTGTATGGTATACATGAAAGTTGTTGAGACAGTAGATCCTAAGAGTGCTTATCACAAGGAAAAAATATTTTCTTCTTTCTATATACATGAAATGATTAATATTTACTAAATTCATTGTGGTAATCATTTTACAATACAGGTAAATCAAACAGTTATGCTGTACACCTTAAACTTATATAGTGCTTTATGTCAATATCTCAGTAAAACTAGAAGAAAAGAAAAAATAATATTTTTTTATCTCACAAAGTATATGCTGTGCACTAGAGGGAAAAGTTACCCATAATACTTTTAGTCATTATAAAATAAAAAGTATGGGCAAGCACATTAAATACAAATAAATTGCATAAAAACTCCAATAGTTCCCATTTATATATATAGATTCGCATAAGGAAATTACCTGATAGAGCTATAGATGTCCAGTGGGGTTTGATCATTTTCTTTGGCTATTCTCATCATATCTAACACTGCCATCCCAAGACATTCTTCCTGTGTTTCATGAGTCACAGGTACTTTTATCCATCCATGCAAGAAATCATGACGCCACTAAAGGAAAAAAATATTTAAAAGGAAATTTCTCATAAGTTTCACTATCACATTTAAATCTACTACCGTATGTTAACCTATAATGTAATTCCAGAACACATACATTTAAAAAGAAAGCCAATTTCTTAGATTTTCAATCATTTTGCCATAGAATTTTAGTAAAAGTTCTTTTGCAAATGGAAACTGGTTGAAATTGGGTTCCCAGCTAGAGAGTACATCTCAATCTATTTCATTGCTTACAGCTTCAAATTACATCTTCTACATTAAAAACTTCCCAAATTAAAATAGATTGAGATGAGAGGAATTAATTAAATGTGTATTGAGTTTCAAATATGTTTAAAGCATTATACTAGGGACTATGCTGGATACAGCGTAAGATGTGGTCTCAATCCTCAAGAAGACTAAAATCTAGCACAGACGCTAAATGTGTGAACAGAAAATTATGATGCCAGGGACTGTGTAGTGAGTACCACACAACAGATAGTTGAGGATTATATCCATTTGGGGGTAATCAGGGAAGGATTCATGGAAAACTCGGTATTTCATGTATTCTTTGAAGATGAAGTAATTTTTGATGGACACAAAACACAGTGAGGAAATAAAAGAAATGACACAAGAAAAAGCAGAAAGATGATCAAAGATTCAAACTAGTTTGGGGTAGACAATTTAAGTAAGGGAATGGCGTGGATTAAAACTTGGAAAAGTAAGTTGGGATCAGACTGCAGGAACCAGCTAATGACTTGATCCTGGAAGCAATAGAGAACCAGTTCCTTAAAGCATATTTTCTTAAAGCATCATGATTTTTTCATTGGTAGAAGTAGCAGTGATAGAAGTGTCTTAAGAAAATAAAAGTATTAGGGAAAACTCTTTAAGAGGCTGCTATAATGGTTCATACATGAAGTAATAAAGATCTGATGTAGGGCACAGAAGACATTAAAAAAGTCTAGAAAATTTATAACTTTATAAATATATATAAAGAATTTAAAAAAGGGGAAAACAGTAATTCCACGATTTCTATCTGGATACTTTAAGGGTTATGGATAAAATCAGATTTAACATGTACTGGGAGAAAGGAAAGGGTGGAAACATGAAAAGCAACAATGTTCTAAAAGTAACAGCAATTTTCTTTATAAGAATGGTAATAGCTATAATATTAGCTGGAATTTCAATATTTAACCAAGATTTTAAACTAGATATGAGAAAAATAGGGACTTCTTCTATTTTTTTGTATTTATCATCCTTCTTTTGATGTGATAACTTATTTCATGAAATTAAAGTTTTACATGCATTCTTTAAAAAATAAATTTATTAAAAGGAATAAATATGAACTTAAAAGTAGATTTGTTTGGTAACTTTAACTAATTAGAAAATATTTTTGTATAAGAAAATAAATCACTAGCCATCAGAGAAATGCAGATCAAAACCACCATGAGGTACCACCTCACACCAGTCAGAATGGCCATCATAAACAAATCAACAAACAACAGGTGCTGGCGAGGATGTGGAGAAAAGGGAACCCTAGTCCACTGTTGGTGGGAATGCAGACTGGTGCAGCCGCTGTGGAAAGCAGTGTGGAATTTCCTCAAAAAGCTGAAAATGGAACTGCCTTTTGACCCAGTGATTCCCCTGCTGGGACTATACCCTAAGAACACCAAAACGCCAATACAAAAGAACCTATGCACCCCAATGTTCATAGCAGCACAATTTACAATAGCCAAGTGTTGGAAGAAGCCTAAATGTCCATTAGTAGATGACTGGATCAAAAAATTATGGTACATATACACAATGGAATACTACGCAGCAGAAAGAAAAAAAGAACTACTAAACTTCGCGACAGCATGGATAGAACTGGAGAGCATTATGCTAAGCGAAATAAGCCAGGGGGCAAAAGACAAATACCACATGATCTCACCTATAAGCGGAACCTAACCAACAATACAAAGATGCAAGGAAAATAAGACCAGCAACACTGAAAGGAAAAGAAATCAACAGAGATAAGAGGGAAGGGGTGGGGGAAGGAGGGGGAAAGGAAGGGAAAGGGAAAGTCAAGAAACATATAGCAAGGACTCATGGACAAAACCAAAGGGGAAGAGCTGAGGGAGGGAAGGAGGGAGGGGGCAAGGGAAAGTGGTGGGGGGGAGGCAGAGACAAATGTATTTGAAAAAATAAATTAAAATTAAATTAAAAAAAAAAGAAAATAAACTATATTACTTAAAAGCACAAACAATGAAATAACCAGCATGAACCAAAACAAAAACCTAAGTGTTGGTAATAACCGGTAATAAAAATTAGTGCAGGAAATGAGCTGAATTTCTTTTTGCACAATTTCAAATACTTATTTCACAACATTTTTGGAAATGAGCGAGTAAGTCATTCTGATCAAAAAGGAGCTACTAAAAACTGATGGCTAGGTATATCTCTTTTTAATAGCCTGCTCTTTCCCCAAATATAATATAGGACCAGTGGACAATAAATTCTGTTCATGAAGATAGTCTGTGGAACTCATGCCCAAAAGAAAACATATATATGGAAAATCAATGAGAATAGTGCTAAGAATATAATCAACCAAATACCCATTAGAGAAAAGCTACAAATGGAGTCCCAAATGCCAAAGCACATTATTTTAAAGTAGCTTGCCTTCAATATCACAGGATGTACCAATAAATTTTCATTTCATAAGACTGTAGAAAAGTAGTTTTTATATGGGTGGCTGACAACATTTGAACAAAGAATTTTTGTCTGCATTCAGCCAGAAAAGTAAAAAAACCGTTATCACAAACTCAGAAATTAACCAAAGAAAAGAACACGGAGTAAATATCCTTCTTCGTCTTCTTCTTCTTCTCCTTTTTTTTTTTTTTTTTTTTGCTGAATATGTGTGAATTAATTAACGGTTGTTCACATGTCAGCAATTTACTTTTTTCCTTAGTGGCCATATTTGTGATATAAAGAAAATCCTCAGAAAAAAATAAATTTAAAAGTTTGGCAGCTTCATTTTGTCTTTTTAATTGTTTACAGGTTCTAAATCTGTCTTTCTACAATACAGTCTTACTTTAAAAATAGTTTAATGTCTGCTTTTTTTAAAACTACTTTTTAGTTCTTTTTAAAATTTCAACATATTCTTACACTCTGGTAATGTCACTGGTCAAATTTGCTTTACTTAGTGTCTAATATGCATATAGCCTAACCTCATAAAACACACTCAAGGAATAAGAAAATTACTACCTTATTTATTTTCTGGGCAGAGACTTAAAGAAATAGAAATATTAAGAAATATAAAAATAGAAACCAATAAAAACATTAAGTATTAACTGTAATGTAAAAATTTTTAAACTGTATAAAAAAGAAATATGAAAATCCATGTGGTATTGTCTAGGCACTATTTAGAATTACATTGTGAAATTATTTTGCTGTTCTAAATATGAAAATCCCTTCTAGAAAGGCAAAACTGGAAATCACCCATAATTTTTATAGATCAAAAGCAGGAGATATCACAATATTAGGGTAAAGTAATTAAATGAATAGTTTAGGAAACTTGCCTTATTAATGGACTTAACTAGCATGTCACGAAAATAGATCAGCTCTACAATATGGATGAAATAAAATCATAAAAGTGACAGAAAGTCATAATCTCATACTACACTATTCTCAAAAGTCTGTCTCTCTCTCTCTCAGTCATTACTGAAACAAAGGAAGCTGAACAGAAGTTGGTTGGTGGTCAAATGATTTTTGACAAGAGTGTCAAGACCATTTAATGAAGAAAGGACAGTCTTTCCAATAAATGGTGCTGAAAACACTGAGTATCTACAAGCAAAAATGAAGTTGGACCCTTATCTTACACCATATACAAAAATGTACCCAAAATGGATGAAAAACCTACATGTAAGAACTAAAACAATAAAACATAAAACACAAGAAAATGTAGGGAGAAAGGTGCATGATATTGGATCTGGCAATGATCTCTCAAATATGATACCAAAAGCACAGGTAACAAAAAATTGGACTACATAAAAATTAAAAACCATTGCACATCACAGGGCACAATCAACAGAGTGAAAAGTAAACTTAAAGAATGGGAGAAAAAAATGTGCAAATCATATGTATGATGAGGTGTTAACATCCAGAATTTATAAAGAACACATAACTTGACAAAAAAAAAACCTGGTTTAAAAATGGGCAAAGGATTTGAATAAAAATGTCCCCAAAGATATACAAATGGCCAACAAGCTTATGAAAAAATGGTTAACAGCACTAATTATTAGGGATATGTAAATCAAAACTGCAAATACTGACTTATACCTATCAGAATGGCTACTATAAAAAAGTAAAAAGTGTGGACAAGGATGTGGAGAAATTGAAATGCTGTGCACTGCTAGTCAGAATGTAAAAATGATGCAGCTGCTATGGAAACGAGCATAGCAGTTCCTCAAAAAAAAATCAAAAAAAGAATTACCACTTTATTCAATTTATTCCACTTCTAGATATATATATATATCCAAAGAAATTGAAAGCAGAGTCTCGGATATTTGTAAGCCCATGTTCACCAGAGCACTATTCACAAGAGCCAAAATGTGGATGCAATTCAAATATATATGAACAGATGAATGGATAAACAAAATGTGGTACTATGTACAACAGAATATTCGGTCTTAAAAAGGAATGGAATTCTGACACATGCTACAACATAAATGAACCTTGAAGACATTATATTAAGAGAAATAGTCCAGTCACAAAATCCCACTTACATGAGGTACCAGGAATAGCCAAATTCATAGACAAAGTACACAGGTGGCTGCCATTGGCCAGAGGAGAGGGGAATGGGGAATTATTGTTTCATGGGTATGAAGTTTCAATTTAGGAAGATGAAAAATGTTCTGAGGATAGATGGTAGTGATGGTTGCACAACAATGTGAATATACTTAATTAATGCCACTGATCTATCCAGTTAAAAATAAATAGTAAATTTTATTACGTATGTTTTACCACAATAAAAAATGTACATCGCTCTCATAGCCCAAAAAAGAACTGTCTCAATTTGTTGCTCACAAACTGAACGAGCCCTACTAGACAGTTTAGAAATCAGGATCTGTAGGATTATTTCCTATAATACTATCAAATCTAATTTAGAACTCTTTAATCTGATACCTTGGGGAATACCAAAAACATATCTTTATACAAAAGCACTAATATATTTTCTTTCTTTAGTTTCTACTCTTCAGTCTTCTAGCACATAAAAATAAAAGTTATTTAATAATAAAACATTTCAATTACAGTTTAAATCAAGGTAATATATTTAAAAAGCATTATAAAATGTTCAAATACATTACAAAAATTTAACATAACAGTATTAAAAACAAATAACTGGAACCCAGCTCTCAGACTAAATATCAACAGCCAGCCATCCTCCTATGAGGAGCTACACAAACTATTACAGCTCAATTTTTTATGCAGTTACCTGGTTTCTTTACATTTTACTCCACTATTTAAGTCTGAAATTGTTCAGGAATTTTTAAAAAAACCTTCTCTAAAGACATTTATTGTCTTATGTTTCAACCACTTATGTCTACATGAATCATGTTGTAAAACTCAGTCTAAACTGTGAAGTCCTTAAAATAATCTAAAGCACTGGGGAAGAAGAAGGAGGAGGAGGAGGGGGAGGAAGAAAGAAGAAGAAAAAGATTCAAAATGGACATTTCAAGGAAACTTAATAAAATAGATTCTATTACCTATAAACCACAGGATTAAAAATTATTGAAAGCAAATTAATTTTGTTACCTATTGGTGCCTTTTATGCAAAATGGAACATCAATTTTCCCATATATGAAGATTTTCCTTATTAAAGAGGTATACTATAAAGCAAGGTATTTATCATTTAACACAGGTACAATATACCTGTATTACATAATATAATCATACCTGAGCAAAAAGGTAAGACATGACAAAGTCATCAAGAAGAGGCGCTTCAGCACCTCGAGATACTCCATGCCGATAGGTTCTGTTGCTGCCGTTACAATACCAGTAAGGAAAGTAAAATCTACAAGACAGTTAAAACATTCCATCAGCCTCCAAATACGTACTTCAAATATAAACGCACTGTGTATATATAACCGCTTGTAGCATACTAAAAGGTATGATCCCATAATCAGAAAACACAGCTAACAGTGTTAAATACAAGTTGAGAACAAAAAGATATCTGGATAAGACCATAATAAAAGTATAGGTAGAAAATATAAGAAACATAACTGTAAAATCAATATACAGCCTCCTTCCAGGTACAGAATGTAGAGGCAATAACAGGAAACAAGAGAAATGTAGAAATATGCTTATTATTGATACTTATATATTGGTAACAATTTTGTCATCTCCAAATAATGACTTTTTGTTTCTTTGCTCTCAGTTATAAAACTTTTTTCCCCTGTCTATGGCACTGGTTAGGAACTTGACTAAAATCCTTAACAAAAGCAATGATTGTGGCTATCTTTGTTTCTAATTTTAAAGAGACCACTTCTAACATTTTATCACTTAACAATATTATTTGCTACATGTTTTTTATAGATACCCTTCATCATGGTAAAAACATCTCTCTTAAATCTTAGTTAATCGAGGTTTCCTTTACCTTTCTTTTTTAAATTATAAATGAGTCTGTGTTCTTTTTTACTGAAACACTGATTCTCTGAAGTAAATGGATCTATTTCATAAGAGCCACAGATCAAACTTAACTTCTTTGTTTCATTGAGCAGAAAAATACTTCTTGGATTTTTCTAAATTAGTATTACATGTTACCATAAATTATTCAATAAACTTTATAATTTGAGTCTGTAACAAACACTGGAAAAATCTTCTCTTCAACTTTAAAATAAAGCTATTAAAAAGAAGAGATGTGAGATTACATTTTATTGCACAAAACATTTAATTTCCTGGGAGACTAGCAATATTCCAAATATTTAGGATTTTGCTAGTAAAGCCATACTCATCCTTTAAAAAATTTAATTATAATTATAAGTGCTAACATAGCATCTCACCAGAACAGCTTTATTATCAGCATTCTAGTCAAAGAACATGAATGGATACTTCCTCTAATGAAGAAAGAGAGTCTTAATTGAAAAAAATTAAATGTTAATTAGTTCTAGTCTCTGGTAGTATGTACCTTGCAATTAAAATTTTTTTCAATATTTTCTCCTATTTTGTCTTTTACTAATAAATGAGTCATTTTACTGAAAAAAGTACCTTATTCTGTAGAGTACATTGTGCCTTGTTGACTCATCTATATGGAAGACATGGTTGGGAGGATACCAGATCCTTTCTGTTTCACTCATTAAAGCAAACATACTGTGATACACTGGTGTGATTCCTAGGAAAGAAACAGAAAAAGAAATGAGTACACATAGTTAAAAGTACATATATATAACATCTGTAATTTGTAGTGGGTCTGAAGTAACAACTCAAAATAAGCACAAAATGCAACAGCAGTCAAAGTCTTTTTCCCCCTGTATTTTAAAATGTGATTGCTGGGACGCTTCCAAGCAGACTTTTAAAAATTATTCCATTTTTTTAGTTGTCTCTATAGAAAAATTGATTCAAATCTGTATGTGTTTTAATTGATAATGAGGACATCAAATAACTAAAATAATTAGAAGTTACAGTTTATTTTTAAGTGAACAGTGAAACAGGTTTATTTGTAAATACCAAGTTTTACACAATACACTAGTAATTATATTCTCAGCCTTACAATGAAAATTTTTAATTGTGAACTTAAAATGCAAGGATATGTGATTTTTTTTCAAAGATATTTTTAGATGTACATGAACAAAACATTGAGGTCACTGAACTTTTTGAGGTGCATATAAAGTCTCTAGGCCACACAATTATTGCTTTTTATTTCAGCACATATAGAATATTCACACATACACAAACATATACATACTAATCATGTGGAGATTAAAAACAAGACTCCAAAAATGTCACAAAATAATCATACATAGTATGTCCTCTAGTCATGATTCATTTAACTCAGAAATGAATACTTAAAAATTTTAAATCCTAGGATATCTGGCCAATATGGAGATGTAGGTAGAGATGTTTCACTTCCTTGCACAACCAAAAGAAGGATAACAACCAATTTAAAAAGAAAAAACAACCAGAACTGCCAAAAAATCAAACTGTATGGAAGTCCAACAACCAAAGAGTTAAAGAAGAAACATTCATTCAGACTGGTGCACCAAGACAAAGAAATATCGCCCAAGTGAAACAACAGATCAAAATTCCAGAGAAAAAACTAAGCCACGAGGAGATAGCCAACCTATCAGATGTAGAGTTCAAAATACTAGTAATCAGGATGCTTACAGAAATGATTGAGTACGATCACAAAAACAAGAGAAAGAAGTGAAGGCTATACAACATGAAATGAAGAAAAATATACCAACAGTAAAGGGAAGGAAACTGGGACCCAAATTAACAATTTGGAACAAAAGGAAGAAATAAACATTCAACCAGAACAGAGTGAACAAATAAGAATTCAAAAAAATGAGAAGAGGTTTAGGAACCTCTGGGACAACTTTAAACATTCCACCATCTGAATCACAGGTGTGTTAGGAGAAGAGGAAGAGAAAGAAATTGAAAACTTATTTGAAAAAATAATAAAGGAAAACTTCCCTAATCTCACAAAGGAAATAGACTTTCAAGAAGTCCAGGAAGCTCAGAGACTCCCAAAGAAGTTGGATCCAAGGAGGAACTCATAAATAAACTACCCAAGATTGAAGATAAGAAAAGAATGTTAAAAGCAGTTAGAGAAAAGCAGAGAGTTACCTACAAAGGAGTACCCATAAGACTATCAGCTGATTTCTCAAAAGAAACCTTAGAGGCAAGAAGAGGCTGGAAAGAAGTATTCAAAGTCATGAAGGCCAAGGACATACACCCAAGATTACGCTCTTCAGCAAAGCTATCATTTAGAATGGAAATGCAGATAAAGTGCTTCCCAGATAAGGTAAAGCTAAAGGAGTTCATCCTCACCAAGCCCTTATTATATGAAATGTTAAAGGGACTTATCTAAGAAAAAGAAGATCAAAACTACGAACAGTAGAATGTCAACAAATCACAACTATCAACAACTGAACCTAAAAAACAAAACAAAACAAACTAAGCAAACAACTAGAACAGGAACAGAATCATGGAAATGGAGATCACATGGAAGGTTATCAGTGATGAGAGCGGGGAGAATGGGTGAAAAAAGTACAGAAAATAAGAAGCATAACTGGAGGTGAACTAAGCAGAGGGAGGAGGTGGGGGGTACAGGGCAGAGGGGGATAAAGGGAAGAAAAAAATGGGGCAACTGTAATAGCATGATCAATAAAATACACTTAAAAATTTAAAAAAAATAAAAAATAAATGCTATCATCAATTCAAATAAGAGTGTGAAATTAAAATAATTTATTAACTTTTAAAATAAAAAAATTTTAAAGTCTTATATATTTGAAAATATAAGCCTCAAAAAAAAGTACTTTTAAAGCATATCATTATTTGTTCAAATAATTATTTTAAAAAGAGAGGATAGGGAAATTTTTAATATTAACTGATAAATTATTACTTTAAGGAATTATTGTCAATTCTTTATAAGTAATAATGGTATTTTTCCTTGGGGATAGCTGTTTTACTTTATTTTATACTTTTCCATCATCATTTATACCCTCTATACCCTCTTCAACCTCCACCCACTCCTCTCCCCATCACTATCACTACATTATTGTGGCTGTCCATGAGTTCTTTCTTTAAAAAAAAAAATTATTTATTTACTTTTAAAGAGAGGGGAAGGGAGGAAGAAAGAGAGGGAGAGAAACGGCAATGTGAGAGGGGTACATTGATTGGTTGCCTCTTGCATGTCCCCAACCAGGGACCTGGCCCACAACCCAGGCATGTGCCCTGAACAGGTATCGAACCATCAACTTTTCGGTTCTCAGGCCAGCACTCAATCCACTGAGCTACGCAAGCCAGGGCGAGTTTTTTTCTCTTTTTATTTCTTTTTTGCTCAATCCCTACACCCACCGCTAGCCCCACCAAAACCTGTCAGCCTGTTCTATGAGTCTATTTCTATTTTGCTTGTGAGTTCAGTTTGTACATTAGATTCCATATGACTGAAATCATATAGTAGTTGTCTTTATGGCTTACTTCACTTAGCAGAATGCTTGCCAGGACCATCTATGCTGTCACAAAGGGTAAAACTTTCTTCTCCTTTTTTTTTACAGCTGAGTAGTATTCCATTTTGTACATGTCCCATAGCCGTTTTATCCACATCCACTCATCTACTGAGAGTATTTTTATTTTAGTGATATTTTCATTCTTTTCACTGTAGGCAAAATGACACCGACTTCATATGCTGACAAAAATTCTTAATTTGTAGTTAAGTTATTAAAATTTCCTACTCATAGATATATAATAATTTTATTAAGTTACATATTAAAAGCTTATTCAGTAAAAACTTTGAAACTGTATCCTTGTATTCATTCTTGTATTTACAAATACTTCTAAATCTCACGGGTCACAGAAGAAATTATAACAAAAATTAAAAAGCATTTATAATGAATGATCATCAATACCATGCATTAAAAATTATAAAATATAACTGAAGTGATACTCAAGAGGAAAGTAGTAGCTCTGATCTGATTGTATTAGAAAATAACAGATTGGTGTAAGTTATCTAAATCAAGATGTTAGCAAATAACAAAGTAAGTCCAAAGACAGGCTTACTGTAAGTAAGCTGAAAGGATATGACACAATGGAAGTTATAATACAGGAAATAAAAAGTTAAAATAAAGAGAATTAACAAGATAAAGGCTAATTATTTATAATGACTAAATAAACAAGCCTTTGTCAACTATGATTAAAAAAAGGCACAGATAAACACTAAGAATTTTTTAAAGTATAAGTTAAGACAAAAAGAGAGTGCTAGAATAAATTATGCCAATAAACTTGAAAATGTAAACAAGTTAACAATTTAAAAATATATAACTTTAAAAATGGATTTAATTAAAAATTTCAAAAGAACTATAATCATTAAAGAAACAATATCCCTATTTTTTAAAAAATGGAGGAGAAGAAAGGAGGGGGAAGAAGGAAAAGAGATAGGAAAAGAGAAGGAATAAGAATCAGAAAGAAGAAAGAAAACCACCATCAGGTCCAGATGAGATATACGAGTTCAGCCAATCCTATCTTATTACAGAGAATAAAATGGAAAGAACAGAGAAATAGACACATATTGTGAGTTTAGGGTGATTATGATACCAAAACCAGACAACGACATCATAAAAGGATAATGCCACTTAACCAAAATAGATACTAAAAATCCTAAGCAAAATATTAGCAAACCAAATTCAACAATATTTCCTTTTTAAGAGTAAATAAAGTTCATTCATCCTAAGATTCCAAGGTGGCTAAATTAGAAAAATCTAGTAATGTAATGTATCAGAATAACATGCCAGAGAAAAATCTGTAGTAAAATGGCAAAATCACAGACTTGTAAAGCTGGGTGGTGATTATACTGGTATGTATTATATTTTTCTAAACAAAGTATTATTTAAAATATTTTATAATAAGAAATCAAAATTTAAAAAGTAAAATAAAAAAATTAAAGTGAAAAATGGAAGTAAGTTATTCACAGTAGAGCAAATCTACATGACTAATAAAAAGTGAAGGAATGGTGAGACCTAGTATTGAAGGAAATGCAGATTAAAATTATGTGGTATCCCTTTACACCCATTGAACTAGCAAAAATAAGAGGGATAACATCTAATGCTGATTAAATTGTGGTAAAAAGGGTACTATTACATAACTGCTAGAACTATAAACTGGTAGAGCTTCTGTGAAAGCAATATTGATATAATTTTGAGAAATCATTGTCAATAAAAATTTTTAAAAACTTTTACCCCTAGCACTCTCTCCTATATACTCCTAAAAGCACAGTACATTAATAAGAAAATAGAAAGAAAATGTAAATTCAAGAATAGAAGATAAAAAATTGTGGTAGTATAATCCATGCCATGGGCTGTTACAAAATTTAAAAAATGAGTGCAAAAGTAGTTGGCTTGAATAGATTTTCCAACATGTATGTATTCATAGAAAAAGAAAGAAGCACAAAAGGGTATATAATATGATTCCATTTTATAAAATAATAGCCTCAATATCCTAATGACTGTGGGTATGGGAGGAAGTGAGATAGTGTGTCCATATGTGATTATATGATCATGGAGAAAACTATAAAAGCATTCACAAAAGATTATTGCTCTGGTTAACAGGATGGGACTAAGAAAAAGGAAGGTCAGAATACAGTGAAGACTTTTTCAAAAAATTTATTAAAAACAGTAAGCCCTCATGTCAAAAAAAGAAAGAAAAGCGAAAAGGGAATTAAGGAGATTAATCAATTCTAAAACAATTCTAAAACATTTAGCATGTAAATCATCTGGAAACTATTGAGAACTACGGTTTGCCATTCTCTAAACTTTTAAATAACAATAAGATGCCTTGGTGGGTGTGGCTCAGTTGGTTGGAGTGTTGTCCTATAAAGTGAAAGCGGGTGGGTTCAATTCCTGGTCAGAGCACATCCTTGATTGTGGTTTGGTCCTTTGGGGAGCGTAGGAGAGGCAACCAATGGATGTTTCTCTCTCACATAATGCTTCTCTCCCTCTCTTTCTTCCTCCCTTTCCCCCTCTTTCTAAAATCAATAAGCATTTCTTTGGGTAAGGATAAATATTATAACATTAAGTTACCAGCAAATGTCATTCAAATAATTTGAGAAGTAGGTATTTTATTGGAATACTATTTTGACCCACATGAATTCTGCATTGAAAGAATATTTTAAATTGTAAATAACATCATCTAGTCAAGTAGTTAGCATCACAATCCATGTCTCTGTCTTGCACATACTACTTTTTTTTTTAATCTAGAAGGTACTACCTCTCCTTTAAGTGCAAAATATTTCACAAAAGCCAGTGCTCTAGGTACATAAAAGACTCAGTGGGTGATGAAAATGCCCAGAAAGGGGCCATAAAAGACCTGATAGGAGATTATCTTAGAGAGAGAATCTTAATTAACAGAGAGCTAGCATTCAACTTAAATGTAATCATACAAACAAAATTATACAGGGTCCAGCACAAATAATGCTCTCTTTTTATTACAAAATCTTTTATTACAAAATCAAAAACATGTAATGTTGTAACACAACAATATCACATTCAAGCACACCATATGACATTTTAGGTGAAATGTTTAAATTAACATTATAAATTACTACACTCATATTATTACCCTACCAACAACACTCAAGCAGGCCTTACTTTTGCTGGACCTTGTGTGTATAACTATTATTCTTAGCATGTGTTGATAGAGATTTATTTTAGAACAAGTTCTAAAACTTTAGATCAAGACAAGGATGCCCCATTCATATCACTTCCACTCAACATTGTAACTGGGAAGGAAGAATCAAAACTGTCCCTTTCTGCACGTGGCCTGATCTTATATACAGAAATAAGAAACACCCCCCCCCCAAAATGATCAGAGCTTTAAATAAGTTCAGCAAAGTTGCAGAATACAAGATCAATGGATGAAAATCAGTTGCATTTTTATACACTAGTAATAAACAATCCAAAAAAGATAATTTAAAAATCCATTTAAAATAACATCCAAGTGAGTAAAATACCAATGAATAAACTTAAGAGATAAAAGACTTATACAATGAACACTGTAAAACACTCCCGAAAAAAAGTAAAGAAGACCTAAATAGACAAAAAGACATCTGTAGGGTAACTGGAGGCAGTCTGGCCTCCTCACCCAGGTGTCTGGGTAACTGAGGGAAGCAGTTTCTCACAACCTAGAAGGGGTCTGAAAAAGTAGTGTTCTCATAGCTTTGAGACTAGGTCTCACAGCCTTGAGTCTGGGTCCAATAAACGGTTCCCCTAATACAAAGTTGGCTGTCATGTGAAGCTCATGCTATGTTACATAACTTTTTTGGCTTGAGGCCGGCTTTATTCCTTCTAGTACTTAAGAAGGTAGGGGCTTCTTAGTGGGTGTGCAGACATAGACACGGGCTTGTGGCCTGCATGGCTCCCTGGAGTAAAGGTATGTCTGACATTCCAACAGCTCCGTGAAAATTCTTCCATATGCACGAATCCCATGAACCTGTCTGGCCCTGCACAGTTACAACACATCTAATGTTCATGGATTAGAAGACTTACTTAAGATGACAACATTTCCCAAATTGACCTATATATATGCATTCACTGCAATCTCTAGTGAAACCTCAGCTTTCTTCATTGCAAAAACTGACAAGTTAATCATAAAATTCATATAAAAATCGAAGGGCTAGCCATAGTTGGTGTGGTTCAGTGGACTAAGCTCCGGCCTGCACACCAAACGGTCACCGGTTCGATTCCCAGTGTAGGCCACATGCCTGGGTAGCAGGGCAGGTCCCAGTAGGGGGTGCACAAGATGCAACCACACGTTGATGTTTCTCTCCCTCTCTTTCTCCCTTCCCTTCTCTAAAAATAAATAAAGTCTTTTTTAAAAAAAATTGAAGGGCCAAAACCATCTTTAGAAAGAATAAAAAAGTTGAAAGACTTATACTTCCTGATTTCAAAACCTACTACAAAACTGCAGTAAAGAGAGTGGTACTGGCATTAGAACAGACATATAGACAAATGAAACAGAATTGAAAATTCAGAAATAAATCTGTTTTTCTATGGGCAAATGATATTTTGACAAGGGTTCCAAGACAACTGAGTGGAAAGATCATAGTTTCTTCATCAAATGGTGCTGGGATTTGCCTGTGGATATCCATTTGTTTCTGGCTTCTTATTATAAAGTTCACCCATGTTGTTACATGTATTTGATATTATTCAGCTGAATATTATTCAGCCTCCAAAGAATAATGTACTAATATGTGGTACAACATGGATGTTGTATGTATAAACACTGCACAAAGTGGGAAATAGTCAGTAACCAATGGATACTCACATGAAAAAGGAGGATATTGGAACCCTACCTCAAACAGTCTGCAAAAATTAACTCAAAATGGACCAAGTTAAAATTTTAAAACTCCTAGAAAAAAAAAATGCAGAAACAATGCATCATGACCTTGGATTTGGTAATGGATTCTCAGATATGACAAAAAACACAAGCACCACAGGCAAAAATAAATAAACTGGACTTCATTAAAATTAAAAGTCTTTCCTTCAGAGGATATCTAGATCCAGACAGTGAAAAGACAAAAATAAAAGGAAGAAAATATTTCCAAATGATATATTTGATAATGGATCTGTATCTCGAAAGCATGACTAATATCAACAACTCAATAACAAGAAACAAGCCATTTTAAAAGTGGGCAAAGGAATTAAAAAGGTATTTCTCTCAAGAAGTTATGTAAATGGCCAATAAGCAACGCAAAGATGCTCAAAATCATTAGTAATCAGAAAAAAATATCAAAACTACAAGATACCACTTCATACCTGCTAGAATGGATATAATATAAAAAGTCAGGTAACAACAAGTGTTACCAAGCAGCAGGTGGGGTCCTGATGCCCGCCACCACTCTCTAGGTAAAATTCCAGAGGCAAAGGTTTAGTGATAATGGAAAGGAGTCTTTATTCAAAAGCTACACAATTTTGGAAGAATGGCAGGCTTCTGACTTAGAGCTCATCCCCTCTAAAACGCCCAAAGAAGAATGACCCTGCCATCCTCTGTCAGGTCAACCCAATCCTGGGCTGCATCCAGAGTTTCTTATCCCATCCAAAATACCATCCTTTGGGAAACACAGGCAGCTGCAGCAAGACCTGCCTTCTTTTTATTTTAAATCTTCTGGGCCATAATTCCATGAGCTCTGGAGGCATTCAGACTCTCATCCAATCTCATCTTAGACTGTTTATCATTGTCTCAGGCTTCACCTCCTACAGCTTCTCCCTACTCCTCCCCAGTGGTCTAATCAGATCTCTCTGTATCAGTAGTTCCTCAAAAGTTAAATGTAGAGTTACCATTTGACCCAGCAATTCCACTCCTAGGTATATACACAGGAGAAATTATATCATATGTCCACACAAAAACTTGTACATAAATGTTCAGAGAAACATTACTCATGATACCCAAAAGGAGAAAAGAGTCATAATGTTTATCAGCTGATAAATAAACAATATGTGCTATTATGCATATAATGGAATATTTATTGTCAAAAAAGAATGAAGTACTGATAGATGGTACAACATGAATGAACTTCATACTATTATCAAAAAGATGGATAATAACAAGTGTTGATAAGGATGCAGAGAAACTGAGGCCTTGATACACTGCTGGTGGGAATGTGAAAGGTACAGGTGCTTTGAAAATATTCTGGCAGTTCCTCAAAGGTTAAGCACAAAGTTGCCATATGATTTAGCAATTCCACTCTGAGTCAAAAAGAACCATATACTGCATGTTTCCATTTATATGAAATGTCCCAAATATGCAAATCCTTAAAGACAGAAGTAGATAGGTGGTTGAGGGAACTGAAGAAAAATTGTTGAGTTATTTATAATAGGTATGAGGTGGTGAAAATTGACATGATGATTACACAGCTATGTAAATAAACTAAAAATATTGAATTACCTAACAAAAAAAGAAGTCTCAAAAGCAGCAAAGTAAACCACAAGTTATCTAACCACCTGCCAAAACAAAATCCATCACTATTTAAAGAATACAACAAAATCCAGCAGTCAACAATGTAAGTTATAATTTATGTTACAATGTCCAGCATCCAATAAAAAATTGTGGGCATTCAAAGAAGCAGGAAAATATGACCCATAACTAGAAGAAATATCAATGAATAAAAGGATGCCCCAAAATGAAACATATGGTAGAATTACCAATAAAAAAAAAATGAAATCAAATACTATAACACTGCCCATCTATTAAAGAAGGTAGAGCAAAACATGAACATGGTGAGGTAATGAAAATCATTTAAGCAATCCCAATAAAACTTTTAAAGTATAAACTGCAGGAAAAAAGATTGGTAAATATGAAGACACAGCAATAGAAACCAAGTGAAATGAAGCCAAACACAGAAAACTAAGGCTGAAAAAAAATGCAAAAGTGATGTCAGAAAATATCAAAAGGTCTAACTAATAAAGACCAGAAGACAAGGAACAAGAAAGGAGTACATAAATATAATGAAAATTATAAACCCGTAGATCCAAGAAGCTCAACAAACCACCAGCAAAGCAAACATAAAGAAATCTACACCAAAGTATATCATAATCAAATTTCTGAAAACAAGCGATGAAAAGAGAATCATAAAAACCATCAGAGTAAAAAGACACGCTAAATACAAAGAAACAAAGATAAGAATGATACAGCTTCTCATCAGAAACAAGTCAAGCCAGAAATAGTGAAAAGAAGTAGTACTGAAAGGAAATACTGTAGACATTCTGCCTATTTAGCTAAAATGTCTTTCAAAAATAATAGTAAAAACTTTTAACCAAACAAAAGTTGAGATAATTTATATCCAGCAGACCTACACTACAAAAAAATATTAGGGGAAGTTCTTCAAAAGAAGAATGATGCCAAATGGACATCTGAATTCACATAAAGAAATAAAGATTGCTAAAAATTGTACATATGTGGATAAATATAAAAGATATTCTTCAAATCACTTTAGAAGTTATTCAAAACATTAGATATGCTAGTTCTAACTCTAAATAGGCAGGTTTAAAAAACAATCCTACCCTAATGAGACCTTGATTATTTTTCTCACATCAACGCAGAGATGACAATGGTTTCCAAAATCATTGTATAACTTTTCTTTACTCTCTTACTCTCTTTCCATAACAGAGATTAACTCATTTATTGACTTGTCAAATGATTATGGGTTAAATGGCTCAACTGGGTGCTGGCTCGCCTGAATGAATGCCTGAACCATCTCATGACTGGTCACAATTTTCAATGTTAATGATTAGGGTCCTGAAAAAGCTCTACTTCCAAAACCACCAAAAGGAATTTTAAGGTCAGGTTAAAGAATAAAGAATAACTTGGGCCATTTTGTCATCTTTAAAAGAAAGATAACAATAGTACCTACACACCATAGTGTTGTAAGTATTGAAGAACACATCTAAAGTACTTAGGACAGTGTCAGTAAGTTTTAGCTAGCTGAAAAAAATGTTGTACAATATAATATGCAGCTGTAACATTAACTCCACATTCTAGTCTACTCTTTAGGTACTGAGTTAAAAATAAAGGTCATTTAAAAAAATATATTCCCCCTAAACATTTTACAATTACAGATCACTACAGATCAAGATAGTCATTAAATATAAATATTTTGATATTAAAACTATTTATCATGTGTAACATGAATTATTTTATCAGATAATCAAATCCATACTAAACAAAGAGTTGTTATTATTAAGTTTTGATTGCAGCTGGATACAATGAAAGGCATTTGGGGATGGAAAAGGAAGGAATACTAGGTATACGAGCAGCAAGTCAAGGAAGAGTAACTGGCAAAAGGCTCAGAGGGATGTGGGAGGATTCCATCAGATAACTCTATATAGTCAGTTTGTCTAAACTTTATTGTTTCTATGCTATGATGCTCTGACCACTAGGCCCCCTGGGGCATAGTGTTCCTGTCCCTACACCTTTGCTGGGCAGAGTTTGGGCTCCCAAGGCTCCAGAAGCCCTGTCCCCATGGATTTGGGTGCCTCCATCCTTTAAATTCTAGGTGGAGGCAAGCATGCCCTCTAGGCTTGTGCAATCTCAGCTGATAGAAACAGCTTACTCCACCAAAGTATGCTGCCTGCACCCTATGGAGCGGCAGCTGCTGCACTAGAGACTACCAGAGCTGCACCTAAGGCAGTCAATGAGCTCCGAGCTATGGTGCACCAGAGGAGCCCTCAATATGAGGCAGCACCAGGAAGCAAGCAGGATGTCTCCAAGATTTGGCAGCTCCTCCTTTGAAACTGCTCTGTCACCAGGGCCCTTGCACTCTGAGTCTGTGAAAGGAGGGGCAGCCAAAATGATTTGAGTTGTCTTTGCAGTCATTCTTCTATTGTCTTAATGAATAGCTCTTGGCATCTACTGAGATGGTTGATCCACACTAGTTATCAAATGGTTGTTTAGCCACTGCCAGGGTGTTCTCTCTAACCACACTTTCTCATTTTTTACAAGATGGATGGGCTGAGAATTTTCCAAGTCTTTAAGTGTTGCTTCCTTTTTGCTTAACAATTCCATCTTCAAGTCATTCCTCATACTCACCTAAGACCTCATCAGAACAACTTTTACTGTCCATATTTCTACCAATATTCTGTTCAAGATTACCTAGTATTCTTTAAGAAGATTGAGGCTTTCTCTACAGCTCTCCTCTTTTCTTTCTGAGTCCTCACCAGAAGTGCCTTTCGTGGTCTGCCCACAAGGTAGACTTTTTCTGGCACGTACCTCAAAACTCTTCCATTACCCATTATCCAATTACAAAGCCACTTCTACATTTTTAGGTATCTGTTACAGCATCCCCCCTCCCCAGGTCTCAGTACCAATTTTTGTCTTAGTTCACTGGGAATGCTGTAGTAAAAATATCATAGACTAAGTAGCTTCTAAACAACAGAAGTTTCTCATAATTCTGGAGGCTGGAAAGAACAAAATCAAGGCACTGGCAGATTCAGGGTCTAATGAGGATTCACTCCTGGTTCATAGATGATTCATTTTTTTATTCATCTTACTATGTCTTCACATGGCAGAAGTGGCAAAGATACTCCCTGGGGTCTCTTTCATGAGGTCACTAATCCCACTGATGAGGGATCTGCCTAATGACCTAATCACCTCCTAAAGGCACTGCTTCCAAATACCATCACACTGGAGGAATGTATTTCAATATAAATTTGGGGGGAGACACAAACATTCTGTCTATATAACTAGCACAATGCAGATTTGCCTTAAATTCTACAATAGTGAGGTTCTCATTTTTTATGCATGAAAAAACACACCTGTCAGCCATACAAACATTAAAAAACTAATATTAACACATTATACGTGTACATTGTATTAGAGTAGGATACTTTAAGCAATCATCCATTAATAAGAAAAATAACTATTTTTAATAGTTACCACAGGCTTTAGAAGCAGCAACACAAATTTCTTCTGCAACATACTCCCCAGTTGGAAACTTCAGGTAATCTCCCTCAGTTTTCCCAAGGGAATGATAAAGATACACCTGCAGGACTGGATCTATTTGCTTCACAGGGTCAGCAATTCCAGGGATATCACCATTATGATGTATAGGAAATGTGGATACTCCTTCCATTTCTGTCATTGTAAGGCAAGCCATTTCCACACACAGTCGTTTTCAGAACATTGCCTGTAAGAGAAAACAACATAGTTAACAAATGAAAGTGGTATTGCAGCTGTATACCTTTATATACAAAGAAGTCTTCACTGACAAGACTCTATCAAATCCATTATTGAATAAATATTGTGTACTACCATATAAAAAGCACTGTGAAAGACATAAAAGAAGATTATAAACTTCCTATGGACAAGGACCATAAAACTGTCAAGTTTATAACCTGAGAAAACATAATATAAATATGTAACACAAAACAAAGAAAATCAATTACAAACCACAGAAGAGTCCCCATGAAGCACATGATTTCTCAACAAAAGAATTACTCTGACAATTGCTTATTATTAGTGTCTGGAAGGGAAAAAATAACATTTCAAGCTGGGATTAATTATTAGAGGTCATATTTAAAACTGATCTTGAACAATGGTTTGGATTTAGACAGACAGAAAAGGAAGAATATTCCAAGAGAGTGAAACTGCTTAAGAGTGGAAAGGTATAAAATATGTTCAGTAATTTATTGGACTAAAGTGTAGAATTTGAAAAGTTACACCATTTAAGATGGATGACTACTCAGGACAAAACTGTAGCTACATACCCAATCTGCATTTTTCCTTCTTCCTTGACATAGAAGCCCAATTTTATTGAGAGTAATGTATCAAAGAACAAAACAAAACACTGTACTTCCCCACAGATAGAGAGCCATGTGAACCAGTTTTAGAAAATGAGATTTAAATTAAAGTTGGGTGGTACTTTCAGGGCCACTCCTTAAAAGGAGGCTGGCTTAGCTCCCTTTTTGCTGTTTTGCCTTCACTCTCTTCCTGTCTGAATCTGAACATAAATATAGGGTAGTGAGCCACCTCAAAACCCAGAGGCAGCCATGAAGAAAAGCCTAAGAGAACAAAAGACCTGGTAATGTTAAGCAGCTGAATCAATATCAGGAATCACCCATGATCTATTAGCAGATTGTTTCTTGTAAAGGAATGCAATCCTAACTGATATAGTATAAAATTAAGGTCTGAATGTCAGACAAAAGAATTTAAACTTTATCCCACAGTCAATGATGAATTAGAAAGGTAAAATGATGAAGTGTCAGAAAGCTACTGCAACAGTGTAGGTGTAGTAAGATCCTGAACTGAAACAACATGATAAGAGGTAAAATAAAAGCATGATTTGATACAGCCTGGAGACTAACTGAATATAGAAGCCAGGAGTGGAAGATAGTGTGAGAATTTCAAATTTGAGAGATCTAGAATACCATTAATGGAAATGAGGAAGTGAGAAGGACTTTGCCCTTTGATGCTGGAAGGTGAGGAAAATAAGGACTACAGTTTTACACACTTTTATTTAGAAACAGAAGTAGGGCAATTACACCAGAATCTAGCTGGCAGCTAAAACTTGACACTGACATTTGGAAAAGCTGAAAATCTGACAACCTTCCTCATAGAAGTAAATAATGAGCAGATTTATATGAAGAGAGAAGATGGGAATAATAGGAGGCATATTCATATGGCATGTGCTATGGATCAAACACTTCACCAAGTACAGATATTAAGGAAGGAAAAATGATTATTGAGTAAGTGAATTGCAATGTGCTATTTAGTTCTATATTCAACTATAAGGACCTGATTGAGAAAATACTTTCAGTATATAAAAACAAAACAAAGCAAAATTTTCAGCTACATTCAAGTATAATTGACAGATAAAATTGCAAGATAAAGCATACAACAAAATGATTTTCATTGTATACATTGTAAAATGATATCCCCCTCCTGCTGAGTTGACTAACACATCCATCACCTCATTGTATACCTTTTTTGGGGAGGGGAAAACTTAAGTTCTCGTCTCTTAGA
Organism: Pteronotus mesoamericanus; assembly: GCF_021234165.1. NCBI lineage: Eukaryota > Metazoa > Chordata > Mammalia > Chiroptera > Mormoopidae > Pteronotus > Pteronotus mesoamericanus. The sequence goes on along the minus strand of NW_026555245.1, from coordinate 21,301,927 downwards.
AAATTTCAATTATACAACACAGTATTCTCAACTAGAGTCACCATGTTATACTTTAGATCTTCAGACATTATCTATCTTATAACTGAGAATGTATACCCTTTACCAATTTCTTCCAATTTTCCATAGCTCCTGGCAATCACTTTTCTGTTTCTTAGAGATACACTTCTTTTTTTCTCTTTTTAAAATTCAAGATATGTGTTACTATACAGTATTTGTTCTCCTGTCTGGACTATTTTACTTGCCCTCCAGTTTCATTTATGATTTCACAAATAGCATGTATTCTGTTATAAAGACTGAATAATATATGTTCCAGTGTACACACACATGCACATGTGCACATACCACATCTTCTTGACCCATTTACCCAGTGACACTTAGGTTATTTCTATACCTTGGCTGTTGTGAGTAATGCTGCAATGAACACGGTAGTACAAATATCTCTTCAAGATAATGGTTAAGCTTCCACTGGATACAGACCCAAAAGCTGGATTGCTGGATCATATTGTAGTTCTATTTTTAATTTCCTGAGCAATCACCATACAGTTTCCATAGTGACTGTAACAATTTACATTCCCACCAACTGTGTAAAACATTCCCTTGGCTCCATATCCTCACCAGCATCTGTTATCTCTTGTCCTTTGGACAGCCACCCTAACAAGTGTGAGGTGATATTTCACTGTGGTCTTGCTTTGTATTTGCCTGATGGAGATGCTGAGCACCTTTTCATGCATCTGTTGGTCATTTGTATATCTTCTTTGGAAAAATGTCTTTTAAGGTCCTCCTTTAACCATTTTTTAATTAGGTTTTTGATTGTTTGATTGTTGGCTATTGAGCTGTATGAATCTCTTATGTATTTTGAAGATTATCCTCTTATCAGATAGATACTTTGCAAATATTTTCCCCCATTCCATTGGTTGCATTTTCATTTTGTTTGATGGTTTCCTTCACTGGGCAGAAGCTTTTTCATTCAATGTAGTCCCTTTCATTTATTTTCACTTTGGTGGCCTTTCCTTTTGCTGTCAACTCAAAAAAAAAAAAAAAAATCATTGTCAAGACCAACGTAACGGAGCAAAACTGCTTGTTTTCTTCTAGCAATTCTATGGTTTCAGGACTTACATTCAAGTCTTTAGTCCATAGAGTTGATTTTGTGCATGATAGGGATTCAGTTTCATTCTTTTGCATCTGGCTGACCCAGTTTTCCCAACACATTTTACTGAAGAGGCTATTCTTTCTCCATTGTCTATATATCCTTGCCTCCTTTATCATACTAATTGACCATGTATGTATGTGTTTATGTAGGGGCTCTCTATTCTGTTTCATGGATCAATGTGTGATTTTATGCAAATGCCACACTGTTTTGATTACCATAGCTTTGTCATATAGTTTAAAATCAGAAACTGTGATGCCTCCAGCTTTGTTCTACCTACTAAATATTGCTTTGGCTATTCGGGGTCTTTTTTGGTTCCACAGAGTTGTAGGTTTAATTGTTTTATTTTTGTGAAAATACCATTGTGACTTTGATAGGGATTGCATTAACCTGTAGATTGCATTGGGTTGTTGGGACATTGTAACAGTATTAGTTCCTCCAATCCATGATAATAGAATAGCTTTCTATTTAGATGTATTCTTCAATTTCTTTCATCAATGTCATATAGTTTTTATTGTACTCATCTTTTACCTCCTGGGTTAAATTTATTCCGAAGTATTTTATTCCTTTTGATGTAAATGTAATAGAAATTGTTTTCTTAATTTCTCTTTCTGATTGTTCATTGCTAGTGTACAGAAGTGCAATTGATTTTTGCATATTGGTTTTGTACTCTGCAACTTTACTGAATTTATTTATTAGTTCTAACAGTTTTTTCATAGAGGTTTTAGGATTTTATATATATAATATTTTGTCATCTGCTATAAATAGAGACATTTTTACTTCTTCTTTTCTGATCTGGATGCCTTTTCTTTTTCTTGCCTAATTGCTCTGGCTAAGACTTCTAGTACTATGCTGAATAAAAGTGGTGACAGTAGGCATCCTTGTACTGTGTCTGATCTTAGGGAAAAAAGCTTTCAGCTTTTCACTATTGAGAATGTTAGCTGTGGTTTTGTCTAACACGGCCTTTATTATTTTAGGTACATCCCTCCTATTGACAATTTGTGAAGAGTGTTTAGTCATGAAAAGATGCTGAATTTTGTCAAATGCTTTCTTTGAATCTATTGAGATAATCATATGATCTATTTTGATCTAACTGTAACTGAAATAACAGTTCCAATGTTTCCTTACTGATTTTCTGTCTTGCTGATCTATCCATTGTTCAAAGTAGGATACTGAAGTCCCATAGTGTTTTTGTATTGCTGTCTATTCCTCCCTTCAGATCAGTTAATATTTGCTTTATATATTTAGGTTCCTCCTCCGTTGGGTGCATAAATAGTCAGTAATGTTAATCCCCTTCACATACTGACACCTTCATCATTATGTAATGACTTTTTTCTCTTGTTATAGTCTGTGGTTTAAAGACTACTTTGTGTGATATATGTATAGCTACACCCACTTTCTTTTGACTTCCATATGATGAAATATCCTATATCTTGCCACTCCCATTTGGCCAACAACATTTTTTCCAAAAAAAAACACAAAACCCTGATAGTCTTATGGGAGTTTCCTTGTAGGTAATAAGTTGCTTTTCCCTTGCTGCTTTTAAGATTCTTTCCTAATACTTAAACTTTGACAATGTAATTGTAATGTGTTTCAATGTGGGTCTCTTTAAATTCATTATATGTGGTATCTTTTGGGCTTCCTGGATCTGGTTGTCTGTTTCTTTTCCTAGGTTAGCCAAGTTTTCAGCCTTTATTTTGTAGAATAATCTTTCTGTCCCTTTCTCTCTTCTCCTCTGGACCCCTATAATGCATATGTTGGTGTACTTAATGGTTTCTTGTAAGTCCTTTAAGCTATCTTCACTCTTTTGCATTTTTATTTCTTTTGCTCTTCTGATTAAATGCATTTCATTGGCTTGTCTTCTAGTTCACCGATCTTTTCTTCTGTTTTATCTAGGCTGATTTGAATCCCTCAACTTAATTTTTCCATTCAGTTACTATATTCTTCAGCCCTATGATTTCTTTTCTTAAGATTTTATTTATTTATTTTTAGAGAGAGAGGAAGGGAGGAAGAAAGAGAGGGAGAGAAACATCGATGTGAAAGAGAAACTTCCATTAGCTGCCTCTCATATATTCCCTGACCAGGGACTAAACCTGCAACCCAGGCACATGACCTGAATATGAATTGAACGGGTGACCTTTCAATTCACAGAATGACACCCAATCAACTGACCCACACTGGTCAGAGCAGCTCTATGGTTTCTGTTAATACTTTATATTATTTTTCTATCTCTTTGTTGAGTTTCTCACTTTGTTCATGCATTGCTCTCCTGACCTCAGTGAGCATCTTTATGACTTATGTTAAACTATAAGGTAAATAAAATACCTTCATTTCATTAAGATTTCTGGAGATTTATCTTGTTATTTTGTTTGAAACATATTCCTTTATTTCTTCATTTTCCTTGACCCTGGGCTGGTTTCTGAGAATTGAATAAAGCAGCAACTTCTTCCAGTCTAAATAGTTTGGTCTTGAGTAGGATGTACCTTCCTAACCTGGCCCAAGCTCCTGAACATCTCTCAAACCATTTAGATTGTCCAAGCAGCCTTCTTTGTTCTTAGTGACTCCCAATACTTGAGGGTATGCCAAGAACCACCAGTGTTCCAAAGGAAAAGATCATATTCAAAACCTAGATGCAGGCTGATTGGAAGCCAGACCCTCTGACATCAACTAGGAAAGTATGTAGATAAGCCCCTTCTCTAGCGAGAAAGGGAAATAGATATCTTTGCCTGTTCCCTCTGTGCTAGGCTCAGGTCTAAAGCTGCAGGGTAGGAGGGCAGGATGCCTGTTAAGAACTACATTTTTGTTTGCTACACCTTTATGGGACCCATGAATGCAAGCCCCAGTGGCTATCTAAGCCAGATGATCCAGGGGCACATCACTCAGGAAACAGCTGCAAAAGTTGAGGCACTAGACTTCATACAAGCTCTTTCTAGGGAGATACTTATGATCTAAAGTAAGCTAAAAGGAAAACGTAAGAGACGTGGCTGCCTGCTTCTCCTATATCCAGGAAGGACCAAACCCTGGGCCTAGATGCCTCCTAAACTAGAAGCCTGCCATCAGATAGGAGCTTTTAAAGTATGCAGATAGACCCCTCAGGACAAGGTGGAGATGCGCATTATTGTCTGCTCCTTCTGTGCTCAGGGAGATAGTTGCTTTGAGTGCCTGCACACCTGTTAACAACTGCTTCTTTGTTTGCTATAGCCTGCGGTACTCATGACAAAGCCTTGTTGGCTTTCAGAACTATGTCTTGGGTGCCTATCTCTCAAGTGGAAGTCTTAAGAGTTGGGGCACCAAACATGTGGTCCAACCCCTTTGCTCCTCAAGGAGAAGCTGGGAGTTCCCTCTTGACTGTATGATCCTGTGCCAGAGGTGGGGTTTATGATGGGAGTGAATCTCAGGTTTTCTTACTGGTTTCAATGTAGATGATCTCTCACTTGTTTAATGTGTAGGAGCTGGTCAGGGTATGTGCAGAAGGCAACTGATTGATGTTTCTTTCTCACATTGATATTTCTGCCTCTCTCTCCCCCTTCCTCTCTAAAATCAATAAACATATCCTGGCATGAAGATAAAAACAAAAAGAATATCTTCATGATATGCATGAAAAAAGGGAGTTCTATAGAAAGTAATCTCACAGGGTGATCTGACTATAAATTCCTAACAGGACAGGTCATTGATGGGTAGTCATGCCCCAGGCCTATTACTTTTTTTGTGAAAGGTTTTAATTTTTGTGTATCTAAGTAATACCCCTACAAAGGTGTATTCCCTCAAGAGAATCCATAATCATGTTAACTCTCCTATATTGCATTTTTCCCACCTCCAGGTAATCTTCTTTAGTTCCTTCCTTAACTTCAAATGCATAAAAAAAGCTGCAAAATTGTTAGCCTGCAAAGCATTTGAGATCTTGCTCCCAGTATAAGCAGTCAGTTTGGCTCAAATAAAATCTTATTAAAATTCTCTACAGGTTTGCACATTTCTTATGTCAACACATCCTTTTCAAATGCAAACAGAATATTCATTAAATTGTACCATGTGCTGATCTGGTCTATAAACTAAGTTTCAGTGAATTATGTTTTAGGTTTTACAACTTTTTATTTGCATATTAAAAACTGTGCATTCCAATAATCAAAATTGTTTTAACAAAACAAAAATAGCATTCTGATTAAACTGCATTTTACAACCTGCAGGACACCTTGGACTAGCTTGGTTTTTACTCTAGATTTCACTGTCATCCCACAAAGCTTCTTTCATCACCAACACGCAAGTTCGTTTCCTTCCCTGACAGCCAAAGAGGCAGGTGGAAGAGGCAGGTGCGGTCTTCATTGTCAGCAGTTCTGATATGAAAAAGGGTAGCACAGTCATTTAAACTGATCCAACCTCTTTGCATCTTACAAAGTTAAACAGATAAAAGATGCAAAATAAGAAGGCAATGCTTGTGAGAAATGTACGGTGCATATTGGCAGTGTGGGTCTCATTACGATTAACCTGCTTGCTTTTCCTGTTCAACTGTTTCTTTGGATGACAGTGGATTTTTCTCTTGTATTTCTGTCTTCTTCAATTTCAACTTATCAAACTTCTCAATCTTGGCCATATTGGGTTTATCAGACATAGTTACTGAGGAAGTAGAGGGAGGCATGTGAATGAGGGGGGTCTGATCTGCTCAGTGACCGCTGCCAAATTAGTTTAAGTGAATTTGAAAACACTGAATTTGTAAGAATTATGTTCTTGGACCTCAATGAAATTAAACTAGAAATTAATATTAAAAGGATATCTAGAAAATCTCCCAATATTGTTAAATTAACATACTTCTAAGTAACATAAAACCTTTCATTTTTTTCCTTTATTCATAATGCTATTCCAGAAAGCAAAGAGTTGTTATCTCCAAAATTCCTCACCCTTACCTAATAAACGTAAAAAGTTCTTTGAGAATTGTTTGGGACTTCCAGTCAAGATGGTGGCACAGGCAGACATGGCTGCCTCTTTGCCCAACCACATCATCAAAATTACAATTAAAATATAGAACAACAATCACTCAGAAGCACCAGAAATCGAGTTGAATGGAAGTTTGACAACTTTGGAATTAAAGAAACCGCACCAACCCAGACTGAAACGGCAGGCTGGTGCCATATCTGAAACTCCATCAACCTGGCTACCGCTGTTTGACGCTTCCCCCTTGGAGACCCACAGGGATTCTGCACCACCCAATGTATGAGCCTCCCCTCCCCGCCCCCACCAAGCTGCTTTTCCATATAAATGGCTGGTCTTGGCTCAGGCTTCATAACTTCTTAAATCTTACCAAAGAAGCAACAGCTGGCGTCAGTGAGCCCCAGGCCCAGCACTAGCAGCAGCCAGTGTAGATTCACAGCTTGGCTTTCCCTGGGAATCTCCAAGCCCACCACAAGTAGCAGCCACCTCAGATAGCTTTAGGCTCAAACAGGCTTGCCCTGGGCAAAACACAGGTTGGGGCTGACCTTGGCCTGCACCACCCAGGAAACCCCAGGGCCAGTGGACCCAGTGAACAGCTACAGACCACGTTGGAGTACCATCTCCCTGCCCCTGCACAGCTGATCCTCCACAGAGGGCAGATTTGCTTGTAAGTGGTCACAGCCAATCCTTGCTGCTGACTGGCCTAGGTAAATCTGTCCCACTGATCTGCCAACAGCAACCAAGGCTCAACTTTAGGAGAAGGGTGTGATCATCGATGCCACACAAAGGTCGCAGCTCAAGTATCTAGCTTGGATGATAGGGGAAGCTGTGCCACTGGACCCTGGAGGACACTTACTACATTAGGCAACACTACAAAGACATGAAGCCTTGTCTTGCAACTCTACCTAACACATCTAAACAAACAGAGGGAGGCTGCCAAAACTAGGAGACAAGAAATAGGCCCAAATGAAAAAACAGATCAAAACTTCAGAAAAAGAACTAAATAAGCCCTAACTGGTGTGACTCAGTGGATTGAGTACTGGCCTGCAAACCTAAGGCTTGCCAGTTTGATTCTCAGTCAGGGCACATGACTGGGTTGCAGACCAGGTCCCTGGTTGGGGGCATCTGAGAGGCAACCAATCTATGTATCTCTCACACATCAATGTTTTCTCTCCCTCTCTTTCTCCCTCCCTTCCCTTCTTTCTAAAAAATAAATAAATAAAATCTTTTTTTTAAAAGAGCTAAATGAAATGGAGATAAGCAATCTATCAGATGCAGAGTTCAAAACACTGGTTATAAGGATGCTCAAGCAACTTAGTAAGGACCTCAACAGCATAAAAAAGACCCATTCATAAAAGAGGGATACACTAATTAAAATAAAGAACAATTTACAGGGACTGCTTTCACCTCCCTTATTCAAAATAGTACTGGGAGTCCTAGCCACAGCAATCAGACAAGAAGAAGAAATAAAAGGCATCTAAGTTGGAAAGGAAGAAGTCAAACTATTTGCAGATGACATGATACTGTAAATAGAGAACCCAAAATAATTCCCCCAACGAACTACTAGAAATGATAAATGAATTCAGTAAAGTAGTAGGACACAAAATTAATATCCACCAATCAGTTGCATTCTTATATGCCAATAATGAACTACACAAAGAAATTAAGAAAACAATCCCATTCACAATTGCTTCAAAAAGAGTAAAATACCTAAGAAAAAACCTAACCAAGGATGTAAAAGACCTGTACATGGAAAATTACAAGACACTGAAGAAAGAAACTGAAGAAAATACAAATAAGTGGAAGCACACACCATGTTCATGGATAGGAAGAATTAACATCATAAAAATGTCCATACTACCCAAAGCCATCTACAGATTCAATGCAATTCCTATCAAGATCCCAAAGACGTATTTCAGAGAACTAGAACAAATATTTCAAAAATTTATATAGAACCACAAAAGGCCCCTCATAGCAATGGTGATCCTGATAAAGAAGAACAAAGTTGGAGAAATTACACTACCCAATACCAAGCCATACTACAAGGTCATATTAATCAAAACAGTCTGGTACTGGCATAAAGACACATAGATCAATGGAACAGAATAGAGAGCCCAGGAATAAACTTACACTTTTTTAGTCAATTAATATTTGACAGAGGAAGCAAGCACATAGAATGGGCTAAAGATAGTTTATTCAATAAATGGTGTTGGCTCAGCAAAATGAAAAGGGAGCCAACTGTATGGGAAAATATATTTGCTAATGATACATCAGATAGAGGTTTGATCTCCAAAATATATAAAGAACTCACTCGACTCTACTCCAAGAAGAGAAATGATCCAATCAAAAAATGGGCAAAGGACCTGGGCAGACGCTTTTCCAAGGAGGAGATACAGAGGGCCCAGAGGCATTTGAAAGGATGCTTGGCATCATTAGCCATCAGAGAAATGCAGATCAAAACCACAATGAGATACCACCTCACACCGGTCAGAATGGCCATCATAAACAGATCCACAAACAACAGGTGCTGGCAAGGATGTGGAGAAAAGGGAACCCTAGTACACTGTTGGTGGGAATGCAGACTGGTGCAGCCATTATGGAAAACAGTGTGGAATTTCCTCAAAAAGCTGAAAATGGAACAGCCTTTTGATCCAGTGATTTCCCTGATGGAACTATACCCTAAGAATCCCAAAACACCAATTCAAAAGAACCTATGCACCCCAATGTTCATAGCAGCACAATTTACAATAACCAAGTGTTGGAAGAGGCTAAATGCCCATCAGTAGATGATTGGATCAAAAAATTATGGTACATTTACACAATGGAATAGTACGCAGGCAGAAAGAAAAAAAGAACTACTACACTTCGCAACAGCATGGATGGAACTAGAGAGCATTATGCTAAGTGAAATAAGCCAGGGGGCAAAAGATAAATACCATATGATCTCACCTATAAGCGGAACCTAACCAACAAAACAAAGATGCAAGGAAAATAAGACCAGCAACACTGAAAGGAAAAAGAAACCAACAGAGACAAGAGGGAAGGAAGGAGGGATGGGCGGGGGGAAAGGAAGGGAAGGGGCAAGTCAAGGAACATATAGCAAGGACTCAGGGACAAAGCTGAAGTGGGGAAGGATTGAGGGAGGGAGGAAGGGGAGGGGGGCAGGGAAAAGTTGTGGGTGGAAGGCAGAGACGAATGTATTTGGAAAAATAAATTAAAATAAAAAAATAAAAATAATAAATGGTGTTGGGAATATTGGACGGATACATGTGGAAAAATGAAACTAGACCCCCTTCCTACCCTGCACACGAGAATAAATTCAAAAATGGATCCAAGACTTAAATGTTAGTCCTGAAACCATAAAAATCCTTAAAGAAAACATAGGCAGCAAAATTGCTCATAGAAATTTTGTATCAGACACATCCCCAGGCATGGTAACAAAAAAAACAAAACACAAAAAGAAATGGGACTATAAGAAACTAAAAAGTTTTTTCACAGCAAAGGAAATCATCAACAAACTAAAAACACAACCCAAGAATGGGAGAACATATATACAGACACATCTGATAAGGAGTTAATGTCCAAAATGTATAAAGTACTTACAAAACTCAACACCAAAAAACAAACAAACAAACAAATAATGCAATTTAAAAAATGGACAAAGGGCCTGAATAGATGCTTCTCCAAAGAGGACATACAGGCAGCCAATTAACATATGAAAAGACACTCAATATCACTAATCATCAGAGAAATGCAAATTAAAGCCACAATGAGATACCATCTCACACCTGTCAGAAAGGCTATCATCAATAAATCAACAAACAAGTGCTGGTGAGGATCTGGAGGAAGGGGAACCCTTTGGCACTGCTGGTGGAAATGCAGATTGGTACAGCCACTGTGGAAAGCAGTATGGATACCTCAAGGCACTAAAAATGGATCTGCCTTTTGACCCAGTGATCCTACTTCTGGGAATATATCTGAAGGAACCCAAGACACTAATTCGAAAGAACATAAGCACCCCTATGTTCATTGCAGTGTTATTTATAATTGCCAAGATATAGATGCAGCCCAAGTGTCCATCAATGAATGAGTGGATAAAACAACTATGGAACATTGACATAATGTTATTCTACTCAGCTGTAAAAAGAAGAAAATTTTACCCTTTGTGACAGTATGGATGGGCCTGGAGAACATTATGCTAACTGAAGTAAGCCAGTCAGAAAAAGACAAATACCATATGATTTCATTCATATGTGGAATCTAATGAACAAACCGAACTAACAAGCAAAACAGAAACAGACTCACAGAGGGAGAGCAGATGACAGCTAGTTGGGGCAAGGGTTGTTAGAGGGTAAAGAGATTAAGCAAAAAAGGCAAAAGGACTCATGGACATAAACAACACTGTGGTGATTGCTGGGGGGAATGGAGGTATAAAGGGTCTAAATATAATGGGAAAAAATATAATAAAGATTAAATAAAAGAAACAAAGGAAAAAGAATCCGCTGGACTTGGCAATTAAGAAGTCGAAAGAAGACTACCTATTGGAAAAGGATCTGAAAGGTACGGATGATTTTTCTTTTTCATTGTGTATCTTCACTTTGAATTTTCTAATCTCATGCCCTGTTTTTAACTTTGAGTCTTACCCAAAAGAAAAAGGTATTTTCAAAGTTTACCTCACAAGCATCAGTTGAAAAGTTACTTTCCAAAGGAGTAAATAAAAAAAGATGACATCTGGTCCAAAAAATAGATCCAATTCTGGAAAGTAGTAAAGTCAAGTCATGTGATAACAGCTGGGCAGCAAGCCCAAGGCATACGCAGCCCAGGGAGAAACAGAGAGACTCTGTAAGACTTAAAAAAAAAAAAAAAAAGTGAGTGTCAGGCTGCACGCTTAATGGAGTTAAAAATAAAACGAAATAAACAAAAACACCCACAGATGATATAAAATAAAGGAAAGCAGTGAAAGAAAAGAAAAAGGTAATTCCAATGGAAGAAAACTTGACAAAAAATGGGATGAAATAACAGTACACTCCTTGGCTCTATAACAAATAATCCTTAATACAGGGATAGGCAAAAGTAGCTTTACAGGTATAATACAAATAAATAATACAATAATTAATAAATAATAATACAGGAATAAGTTGTTTTGCATACTCATAACTGTAAACCTACTTTTGCCCACCCCATTTAATATAGGCAATGTTGTTCTTGCAAATTAAAATCACCTATAAAGCACTTAAGTTTTAATTATTGTTACTAAACAGAATGTAGGTATTAATCAACATAAAAATATAAATGCTAGACGCTAACAGGTGAAAGCAAGGAGGGTAGCTAAAGAGAAGCTTGGGAGAGGAGCATTAATCTTTAAAAGTAAGAAATCACCAAATATTGCCTATGACTGATAGAATAACAAATAAAGTTGCAAATATATAACCTTAAATAACAATGACAGCCAATATAGGAAATAAAAGAATGAAATAATCAATTTGATAAAAGGGGAAAGAAAATGGTGGTATAGGTAAAATAGAGATTGAACTACAAGAAGTTTGGAGTCAACCCTGACTCCCTCTGGAGAAAAGGATTAAAGTCGTGAGAATAGAACTTCTTATGGTTACTGGACTGTTTTGCATTAAAAACTCTCAATGTTTATGAAATATCTGGGGGGAAATTTAAGAAGAGAGTAATTAGGAAATAAGGAAATCAAGTTGACAACACTATTCTTAAGGGTGAAGAGCAGAAAAGACAAAGGGTAGCTGCTGATGGTCAAAGACCAAAAAGAGAATATGAGAATAAAACATAAAGCAGAAATGTAAATACTTCATTTAGACATTAAGATAGATGGGATGAAACACCTTTAGGAAAGGCAACATTCAGCGAAGGTAAGGAAGCAGAAGGACACTGATGCTATAGAGAGAGAACTCAATTTACAAGGGGATAGGGAATTCAGAAGGACTCTATAAAAAGAATTAAACAAACAAACAAAACCCTACAGATGAAATAATAAAGAAAAGCACTGAAAGATAAGATAAAGGCAATTCCAATGGAAGAAAGCCTGATGAGGTGATGAAATAACAGGATAGTATACTCCTTGACTCTGTAACAAACAATCTTCAATAAAGTTCTGGCAATGTTGTTTGTTTTTGTTTTTCAAATTACAGTCATCTACAGAGCTGTAAGTTTTAATGATGGTTAGTTACTAAATAGAAAAACAACCAGTCAAAGAAGTATAAATAATAAGACAAGAATATATAAGAAAATATTTTCTAGCAGTATATGAAAATCTTAAAGACCAGCCAGTAAAATGCCAATTAACAGGAAATGCAGAGAACAGAGAAGTACATTAAACTTCACCATAAGAATGTGATCAGCAAATCTAGATTATGGGAAACTATAATCAACCTGGCTAAAAAGGAAAAAGAGAAGCAATACAGGAACTAGACAGAAACTGTAAACTTGCAATGTGTGGTCCTTATTTGGAAGCTGGTTTAATAAAACTAGACATATCAAAATTACAACTAAACTACAGAACAATCATCATTCAGAACTGCCTGAAGTCTTGCTGAATGGAAGTCCTACAACTAGGGAATTATAGAAGAAGCCACACCAAGACTGGTAGGAGGGGTGAAAACTCAAATGGACTAGTCCCCCACCCACATGTGGCAGAAAAAAATCAAGAGGGATACATTTGCAGCTGAGGTTCCCCTGAAAAACAAGGGTCCAAGTCCCATACTAGGCCCCCATCCCAGGGTTCCAGTGCCAGGAAGAGATGTCCCAATAACTTCTGGCTGCAAACACCAGTGGGGATTAAGGTTGAGGAAGACAGAGGCTGCTGGACTCTCAGGCAGTTTCTCTTAAAGGGCAAGTACACAGACTTCCTTGGGATTTACTCCCTCTGAGCTCTGGGGTAGCAGCTTCAAAGGCACCAGAGACATATGGGGAGAAACTGAATTGTCTGGCATTAGGGCAAGAGCTGTGGTGGCCATATTTCTACCCCACCGAAGTCCTGGCAGAGGCAACTGCTCCTTTTGATGAGCCCTCACCCTCAGAGCCAGCAGGTGGGCACCATATCTGAGACTCCATCAACCAGGCTCACACTGTTTGCACTGCCCCAGTGATTGGTTGAGGCCCCACACAAGCTGTTTCTAGAGGCTATTCCATATGAATTGCCTGTCCTGGTTCACACTTCAGAGTTTCCTGAAATCTCTCAAACAAACAGCACCTGGTCTCAGCATGCCCCATACCTCTCACCAAGTGACCCCCAGCCCCAAAACTAGCAGCAACTGGCCTTGTTTCACAGCTTGGCCTTGTTTCATAGCTTGGTCTCGCCTGGACACCTCCAAGCCCAGCACAAGTAGTAGCCATCTGAAAATTGCTTTGTAGCTCACGACAGGTGGCCCTTGGCAAAACAGAGGCTGCAGCTGACCTTGGCCTGCACCGCCCAAGAGGCCCCAGTGGACAACTTCAGACCACATGGAAGCATCACCACCCAATCACCTCCACAAGCAGTACTCAAGGGGCAGATCAGAGAGCACCAGAGCTCCACTGAAATAAATCCTGCTCTGTGGGGTAGGCCTCTGCACAGCTGAGGCCTACCCCACAGGAGTGTGGTGGTCGCAGCCAGTCCTTGCAGCTGATCATCCTAAAGGTAAACCCCTTCCACTGACATGCCAACAGCAATAAAGGCTCAACTATAACAGGAGGGTGTACACAGCCCACATGAAGGGGTGCACCTGGAATGCGCAGCTAGGGTGATCAGGGAGGCTGTGCCACTGGACCCTAGAGAACACCTATTACATTAGGCTTAGGAGATGTTGCAGCTCTCTACCTAATACATAGAAACAAACACAGGGAGGCTGCCAAAATGAGGAGACAAAGAAACATGTCCCAAATGGAAGAACAGATCAAAACCCCAGAAGAACTAAACAAAATGGAGAGAAGCAATCTACTAGATGCCGAGTTCAAAACACTGGTTATAAGGATACTCAATTAACTTAGTGAGAACCTCAATGGCATAAAAAAGGACCAGTCGGAAATGGAGGACAGCCCTGGCCAGTGTGGCTCAGTTGGTTGGAGTGCTGTTCTATAAACAAGAGGTTGCAGGTTCAATTCTTGATCAGAGCACATACTGGGTTGTGTGTTCAGTCCCCAGTGAGGGGCAGCCAACCAGTTTCTCTCTCACATCAATATTTCTAGTTCTCTCTGTACCTCCCTTACCCTCCCTCTGAAATCAATAAGCAAGTCCTCAGGTGAGGATAAAAGGAACAAAAAAAGAAATGAAGGCTACACTAACTGAAATGAAGAATAATTTACAGGGAATCAACAATAGAGAAGATGAAGCCAAGAATCAAATCAGCCATTTGGAATATAAGGGAGCAAAATACAACCAATCAGAACAGCAAAAAGAAAAAAGAATAAAAAAAATATAAAGATAGTGTAAGGTGCCTCTGGGACAACTTCAAGCATACCAACATTCACACCATGGGGGGTCAGGGAGGGGCAGAAGAAGATAGAAACTGAAAACGTATTTGAAAAAATAATGACAGAAAACTCCCCTAACCTGGTGAAGGAAATAGACATACAAGTCCAGAAAGCACACAGAGACCCATAAAAGATGTACCCAAAGAGACCTACACCAAGACACATCATAATTAAAACCCAAACATTAAAGACAAAGAGACAACCTTAAAAGCAGCAAGAGAAAGGCAGTTAGTTACCTACAAGGAGTTCCCATAAGACTGCCAGTTGATTTCTAAACAGAAACTCTGCTCTCCAGAACAGAGAGTGGAATGGCGAGAAGCAGTCAAAATGATGAAAAGCAAGAACCTACAACCAAGATTACTCTATCCAACGAAGCTCTCATTTAGAATCAAAGAATAGATAAAGAGCATCCCAGACAAGAAAAAGCTGAAGGAATTCATCACCACCAAATGAGTATTATATGAAATGTTAAGGGGTCTTCTTTAAAAAAAGTAAGATTAAAAATACGAACAAGAAAATGACAATAAATATATAATTATAAACTGAATCAAAAAAAGAATAAACAAACAAGCAAAATAGAAACAGACTCATAGATAACATTTTGACAGTTGCTACATGGGAGAGGAGTTGGGGGATGGGTGGAAAAGGTGAAGGGATTAATAAGTGCAAATAAATTGTTATAGAATAGTCATGGGGATGTAAAGTTATAGCATAAGGAATATAGTCAATAATATTCTAATAACTATGTATGTCAGATGGGTGCAAGATTTATAGGGATTATCACTTAGTAAATTATATAATGTGTAGTCACTGGATTATACACCTGAAAGTAACATAATAATGTATGTCACCTGTAATTAAAAAAATAAAATAACTTAAGAAATTGTATAAAACCAAAAATGGCAGAGACTTTATGCACATTTAGTATAAGGTCATGGGATAAATTTTGTAAAGACAGGAGTTTTGAATGCTTTAAAACCAAAGTAATTTGGTTGTAGGAGGGGAGGTGTTATATACTTTCATTATCTAAAGCTTAGAAGTGTTTGTTAAAGTAAAAGGTCCCCTGTGAATCTAATATATTAAACCAAAAAATGGTACACAAAAAGCAGTTGGTTACTTGCTAATCTTGCTTTACCTGTGCTTATACAGTCCTCTTTGTTCATCTAAAATCCACTTACAAAGCTGTAACAGTACAAAAGAGACCCTTCTTGGGTTAATGCAGAGCAATAGTGTCTGGGATAATATAAGAATCTCCTTTATTACATAAAAACTATTTATCTCCTATAAACAAGATTAAAGGCAAATGATGAATTATTTTTAAAAAATAGAAATCCTGTTAAATTCTGTTTGAATGTATTTGATAGGCACATTTAAAATAAAAATAGTATTGGTATGCACACAGACAGATCAGTGGACCAAAACAGCATCCAGAAATAAATCCAAGTATATATGGGAACTTAATAAAACAATATTTCAGTACAGTTAGAAAAAGTATATTTGTTTACAAAAGGCACTGGCACAACTGACAGCACAACTAGAGAAAACATGTTAAACCTATACTTTATATAAAAATAAATTATATATAAATTAAATATTTAATGTATAATATAAAAGAATGAAAATACTGAAAGAACCTTTGAGATGACTTTTACCTGGAATGGAAAAAATGTCTAATGCAAAATGAAAAACTCAAAATCCATACAACAAAAATCACACAAATTGGCTGTCTGAGTTCTCATTTTCCTTGGCCAGTAAAGTGTTTTTTATTCCTACTTTAACTTCAGTGCCTTAGGACATGTGCTGTCCAATTCCCCGTGGTCTGCCTTTCTCCCTAACATCTTACATAATAAGACTCTTTAGACACATGAAGGACACTGAGGTCAATCAAGTATTTTACCTGTACAGTAAAGAAAAAGATGTATTATATTAAATTTTCAATTGCTCTAGAGACAAGGAAGCTTAAACAAAAACTAAAGACAGACTGAGAGAAAATATTTGCAATTCATTTGTCAAACAAGGAGTGTCTCCAATATACAAAGAGCTCCACACACTGATAAAAGACAATCCACTAGAAAAAATGACAAATATATTACAAACTTCCACCAAAAATATATTTTGAGTACATATGAAATATTTACAAAAATTGACCAGAAGGAAACATATGCTCAAAAGTTAAAGAAAATTAAAATTATGTATAACAAAATCTAAAAACTACCTCATGTTAAAGTAACTGCCACTAGGAAACTATTTCTGCAATGAGTATATATGCCTTTATTTCATTTCTTTGTAGTTTATTCTTTCAAAATGACTTAAAACACATTTTCCAAGTGTTTGTAAATACTCTCTTTAAAAATAAATCATTTTTGTTAGCTCTTCTTAATGCTCTTCTGACTTGTCTCCTTATGTATTTGAAGTTGGACATTTCCAGTAATTTCTTTGATGTGCTTTAAATCCATCCACTTTAATTATTTCTATATCAAAAAAAAATCTTTCACATATGTACATCCTTTCCAAACTGAACATCTAAGAAAAAAATAAAAGAAAATGAAGACAGATAAACATGACTACATACAACTATAAACTTCATAATCAAGTTTTTTAAAAATTGAGAAACATGCTACAAAGGTTTAATATAGTTATACAAGTAATCCTTACAAATCAATGAAAAAAGTGATCAAAGAGCATGAGTAGGCATTTTACAAAAGAAATGCAAACATTCCCTAAAGTGAAGGTATAGTCAACATAATTAAATGAGAGAAAAGTAAATATAAATGAAATATTGTTTCTTCCTTATCAGTCTGGCAAAAACTAAGATTGGCACTACTCAGTGTTGGCAAGGATATGAAGAAAGCATAACTAAGAATTTTTCCTTTTAAAAAGTCATGAGCAAAATAGTAGGATGTGTATCTAAGAATTCTATGGAACCCCGTTAATAATAATGAAAAAATTTTATATAGCATTAAAGGGATCTGATAAATACACTATGTTATACATAGCCAGTAGAGTAGTATGAAAACATTAAAAATTATATCCATGGCTTACATTATAATCTTAGCATTATATCCTGTGTATAGCACAAAATGGACACTGAGTAAATATTTATTGAATAATTGAATACATTAATGATTTATTTAATGGATGATTGATTAAACACTGACGGATTGCCTGAGTGTGTAGGTGGTAAGTGACTGATTGATCAACTGAGTGACCCACTGAGTGAATGACTTGAGTTATTGACTGATGAGCTAAATACCGTATTTTGCTTTGTATAATGAGCACCCACATTACTATGTGCATTATACATGGGATTATTATACCCATGTATAACGCACATCCTCATTTTTCCCTCAAAAATTTGGGCAAAAAGTGTGCATTACACATGGCAAAATACAGTAATGAATGACTGACTAAATGATGACCCTACAAGATGATCCTAATCATTTCAAGCTATATTTGAATTTTTCAGTATACACAAACATTCAGAAAGGTCTTTAAACTTGTTAAGCAAATTTGATCAATCACAAGAAGCACTTGCAATTCTTTTTGTCCCTTTCATTGATGAAGTAATTTTTATCTTTTTTTTTTTTTTTTTTTTTAATCCTTACCATGGTCATGCTTAGAGAAAGAAAGGGGAAGAGAACCATCAATGTGAGAGAGAAGCATCGACTGGTTCCCTTTCACACGCCCCTATCTGGGGACCTAGCCTGCAATCCAGGTATGTGCCCTGACTGGGAACAGAACCCACAACCTTTTTCAGTCTACAGGATGACATTCCAACCAATTAAGCCACACCAGCCAGAGAAACGAATGTAATTTTTAAATGACAAATAAAGAAATAATCCCTGACTTAGAAATCACAACATAGTTCACAGCAGCCAATGTAGGAATAAAGCAGAGTCTGAAGATAGCTCCAACTATATATATAATTTAAAACATTACCAGTTCACAGCAGCATTCAAGAAATAGTGTTGGATTATTCAACAAATAGTGTTGGAACAACCAGAAAACCATCTGAGGGTAAAAAGTTGGGTCCCTTCTTTTACCTTGCACCAATATAAATTCCAGATAAATCAAGAAAACATGGGAGAGTTTCAAAATATAATTTCAGAGTTAAGCAGGGAACTATGTAGGGGGTTTTTTAAGTAGTAAAAGGAATGATTAACAAAAAGAACTGCATAAAAACCAGAAATGTATGCATGACCAAAAAATTCACACTATAAACAGAGTCAAAAAGATAAAAAGACAACCTGGGTAAAATATTTACAATTAATATTACAAACACAGAGCTGATGCAGAGAGAAAATGGTTAGGTCAACGGAAGCTCCAGCGTGAGCTAGGTTCCCTGCTAATGGGGGGTAGACAGTTCAGCCAGTACCTGCTCCATACGTTTTCTTAGTCTAGATAGAGCTCCTGACAGCGGAACTCAAGAGTTAAAGAGTTTGTCTTCAGTTGAAAGGCTTAAGTGATTAATGCATGTGGAAAGATGTCAGAATGCAAGACTTACCTCAGCGGTCCCCAATGTCCGTCCCGTGGCCTGTTAGGAACTAGGCCACAGAGCAGGAGGTGAGCTGTAGGCAAGTGAGCAAAACTTTGCTTACCTTACCACCTGAGCTCTGCCTTCTTTCTCCTCCCCAACCCCATCCATGGAAAAAAATGTCTATTGTCTTCCACAAAACCAGTCCCTGGTTCCAAAAAGGTGGGGGACCCCTAACCTACGGGACTCCAGGACTTCAACAAGCAATTCAACCTTTGTGCCCCAGGGGTCTGCAAGCGATGGAGATGGTAATGAGCCATTGTGTTTCAGGGAGGAATGTGAGAGATGGAGATAAAGAATTGTTGATCAGCAGATAAAGAATACTAGGAAAATTGCTGCTAGACTGCAACTCTTTTTCAACTAACGTTTTTCCAAAATCCTTACCTACCCTTTCATTCTCCCTAGAAAAAAAGTCAGCTTGAGATGAGATGTTAAGACAGTTTGTGAGGGTACATAACCTGCCATCTTCTCAGATCACGAGCATCTTAATTAAAGCACCCATAAAGACTCAATCCTTGTTTCTACTTATTGGTTCTGGTAGTGAGCAGCAGCATGAACACCGACTTTTCCAGTTTCACTCCCACAAATGACAGTAAAAGGTCAACATTCCAGTTTCACTCCCACAAATGACAGTAGAAGGTCAACAATCAGACAGAAAATAGGCCAGGATATGAGTGAACAGTTCTCAGAAAAGATAAATTAAAATCAAATTAAAATTATGAGATTCCATTTGGCACATCTCAAATTGACAAATATCAAACCCTCTGAAAATAAGTGTAGAAAAGTATAAGCTGGCATTTCTATGGAGATCAATTTGTCCATATTTACTGAAATTAATAATACATACCACTTTTGAATTTGCAATTCCTCTATGTGATCTAGAGTTATGGTCCTACACATGCAAAATGACCTATGTACAGAGATATTTAATACTTTTTTAAAAACTATATTTATTTATTTTTAGAGAGAGGGGGAAAGAGGGAGAAAGAGAGGTAGAAAAACATCGATGTATGAGAGAAACATCAATTAGTCACCTCCTGCATGCACCCCAACTGGGCACTGGCCCACAACTCAGGCATGTGCCCTGACCGGGAATTGAACTGGTGACCTCTTGCTTTGCAGGATGATGCTCAACCAATTGAATCATGCCAATCTGGGTTTTAATACTTTTTGAATTCTAAAATATTTAAAATGTCACCTGTTCAGAATACATAAGCTTTTTGAAAAAATGAAAACAGACAAATACAGACAGCACTTTCAAAGAGCTTGGCTCTAAAGGGAGATGGGAGATGGGAAATGTAGCAGTAGCTAGAAGAGAATGTGTCAGTTAATGGTATTAAATTGGGAATTGACAAACTACTGTATTTTGCAGTGTATAATGCACTCCCATGTATAATGTGCACCCACATTCTGTGCACATTATACAGGGGATTAGTATACCCATGGTATGTAATCATTATACCCATGTATAATGTGCATCCTTATTTTTCCCTCAAAAATTTGGGCAAAAATGTGCATATTATACACGGCAAAATATGGTTAATACTCACAGGTCAAATTCAGCCAGTTGCCTGTTTGAAAATAAAGCTTTGTAAATCCTTTCATTTTTGTATTGTCCTTGGTTGCTTTTGCATCACAAAGGCAGAATTGAGTAGTTGCAATAGGGATAATCTTGCCAGCAAAGCCTAAAATATTTGCTGGTCTTTACTAAAAAAACTTTGCCATCCCTGGTTTATATCAATGATTCTCACAGTCTGATCCCCAACCAACATCATCAGCTATCACCAGGGAACTTGTTAGAAATGCAGATTCTCAGGTCCCACTCCAAACCAACTGAAACAGAAACTCTGGGAATGTAGCCCAGCAATCTGTGTTATAACCAACCATCCAGGTAATTCTGAGAAGAATCTCTTAGTTAGGGAACAGTTCTAGTATAGCAAGGAAGAGATAAGGACCCATCTGAGGTTTGAATTCACAAATATAAAAGGCACTGAGGAGATTTAATTGAAGGCTAATAAGACTCAAGGAGGCTGTGAGAGAGGGCTTAAAGGAAAGTGAGGAAAATACTACTGAAGGCTGAATTAGAGATTCTTGTTACATAGTACCGGAAAGTCTGGCAAAACTATCACCTACAGTAACATGGAAAATAAAATATATACAGTAGACTCTTGAACAACACAGAAGTTAAGGGTGGTGATCCGTGTGCAGTCAAAAATTTGCATATCACTTTGGACTCCCCAAAAACTTAGCTGATAATAGACTACTGTGGACCAGAAGCCTTACCAATAACATTATCAATTGACACATACTTTGTATAAGTTTTATATAATTTATTCTTAAGAAAATGTTAAGGAAATATAAGGATGAGAAAACAAACTTACTGTACTGATAAAAAACAGAAGTTTATGTCATTTGATTATTTACTATTCATTAAGGGGCAGTGAATCATCATAAGTGACAGTGGATCATCATCAAGGTCTTCATCCTTGTCTTCACATTGAGCAGGCTGGGGAAGAGGAGAAAGAGGGGGCACTGGTCTTGTGGTCTCAGGGGTGGCAGAGAATATGTGGTGAAAGTGGGAAGGGAGACAAAAGAGACAGGCTCCCTTTATGTAACTTTACAGAAATATATCATTAATTCATCCAACTTTTCTGCTTTTTCATTTCTCTAAAAATGTTTCTACATGGTACAAATCCTTCTTCCACCACCTGCTTTACTTCCAGTGTCAGTATCATAGAAAGGTTCATGTCATAAAAGAAGTCAAAGGCAGTCTTGAATAATCAGAACCTTTCTGTCATTCTGTCTAATTTCTGTTTGCTGGCTCTGCTTCTTCTACATCTTTTTCCTCATGTACAACACAGGTTCTGAAGCACTCATCTCCATCAAGTCATCTTCTGTTAATTTCTCTGGTGTTCTGCCTATTAGCTCTTGAATTTTTCCAGGACTCATATCTTGCAGCTTTCACCACCCACCTTTTTTTGTCATATCCACAATCTCATGATCTTGACTGGCTCTGTTGTGAATCCTGTGAATTCACACACAACATCTGGACAATTTTCTCCAGCAGGAACTTCTTATTTCAGGCTTGGTGATTTTCACAGGTTTTCTATAACAATGATGGCATCTTCAATGGTGTATAATCCTTCCAGACTTTCACAATGTTCTCTCTATCAGGGCTCTCTTCCATAGTGTTGACAATCCTCTCCAGGTCCTTATGACTCTCTGACCAAGAGACTGAATTAGAAACAATGTGTTTTGGGGGCAAGCAGACCATTTTGACATCTTTGGTGTTGAACTCATGGGGTCCTGAGTGGCCAAGGGCATTGTCCAGTATCAAAAGAACTTTAAAGGGCAGTCCCTCACTAGCAAAGTGCAATACTTCCGGACTTCAGAAACAAAACATCAAAAAAGCCAATCCAGAAAAAAGCTCTCATTGTCCAGGCTTTCTTGTACAACCAAAAGACTGGCAGATGCTGTTTATCTTTTTTCTTCAAGTCTCTGGGGTTAGCAGCTTTATAGAGAGGGGAAGTTCTGATCATAAACCCAAATGCATTTGCACATAACAGTAGAGTTAGCCTTGAGAATGATTACTCTGTAACTGAAGACCTAGGAAGAAACAAGTAATACTTTCCCACATAATTAATATACAAGATTGGAAAGGCACATGTAAACCACAGTAGTCATCCTGGTGCTCATTTCTTTTCCTTGCTAATAGGAAAAGCATCTGCTTTCCTTTTGTCCTTTGTGGCATTTTCCAGAATAGGGCACTTTTGCTTGCATTAAAAACCTGTTCAGGCAAATATCTCTTCCCCTCAAAAATTTTCTTACTGTCCTCTGGGAATTCATCTGCTACTTCTTATTCAGCAGAAGCTGTTTCTCCTGTTATCTTGACATTTTTTTACATCAAATTTCTTTCTAAAATTATCAAACCATCCTTTGCTGGACTTAAATTCTCCTAAACCTTCCTCTTGCTTTACATTGTCATATAATAATTTTGTCTTTTTTGGAATTATATTACAGTTCATAGTTATGCCTTTCTTATTGCAATCCTGCATCCACATAAACGGTGAATTTGCAATATGAGATAAAAATGTATTTAGCAAAAAGTACAGTTTCCCACCTGCTGGTGTAGCTGCAGCTGCAGCTACAGCTTCACAAAATTTTTCTTTTTTTATAGTGGTCCTTAATGCTAGATTCATTTATCTTTAAACGGTGGGGCAATTATACCTGCACACCTCAATTTGCAGTACATGTAAAGCAATTCAACTTCTTGAGAAGAGCATTTCCAACACGGCTCTCTGTATGGGTCCCATAGTGTTATTCAAGGTTCACAGTATTGCAGTAAACAATGAAAAAGACACAAGAACCACAAGAGATCACTTTGACTACAATACGCAATTTACTGGAGACAAACTGCTCACATGGAGATTAGTGTCAAACAGCATTTTCAGCAGATACTCACAACACTCAAGCTCACCACAATAGCAACAGAAGATAGTTATGAAATTATTACAGTAGTACAGTATGTGCTAGTTAACTTTTGCATCTTTTATTACATTTATCTCAGCAGCGAATGTTGCCATATAGCCTGTGTTTATGTGCCTAAGTTTTGATAAATTTTAACTTTCTATAATACATTCGTGTACATTTTATGTTACTGTCATAAAATGATAAAATAGATTAGTATCTACATATATTTATGCATTCATGGCATACCTTTTTCTTAATTTTATAAATATTTCTAAGCTACACAGTTCATCTGTAAGTTTTTCAAATTATCACAAATCTCAAAAAATTTTCCCAATATACTTACTGGGGAAAAAAATCTATATAAAAATGGACCCATGTGGTTCAAATCAATGTTGTTCAAGGGTCAACTGTACTTAATGAATTAAGGAGATTCTAGATAGAATGCTGAAGAAGCAGTTAGCTTCTTCTAGCTGCCTTAATAATTGAGAGAGCAGACAGAGATGAACCAAAGAATGAGCTATTCTCTTCTTGAGTGGAATTTCAAGGAAATCCAAAGGGCTCAAAACTGTCTTTTCAGCCAGCAAAGTGTTCCTGAAGTAAGAAAGGGTATCAGGGCAAAGATTAATCTGGACTGGGACAGTAAGATCCATTGTTAAAACCTTAGCAAGATCTAAGTCAATACCTCATAGATACTTTCAGACACAAGATTATCTAAGGATCTTAAGAGTTTTGTTCCACAGCAGCCTCACAGGGAGCCTAAGGTAGAAAAAAAATTATAAGAGATTTGTGGGTATAGCTTTTGTCCCATGAAGTCAGTCATGAACTACTGCACAGGAAGTTGACTAATTTTTAAAGAAGTTATATTAGCTTAGAATGAAAGGGACAGTAACTATATAGAATAAAAGGAGGCCTTTGGACCTTAAACCACACTACAGGCAGCTCAGAAGCAAGCTCAGAAGATTACTCCATCGCAAACAAAGATAAATTCTTCTGGAGAAAAAAGAAAGGGATGAATCAGAAGGTGAAACTGAAGACCAAAAAAAGCAGCCAGGGCCCACTAAGAACAACTAGGCAGCAGGACTGAGCCCCAATCAAGAAAATATCAACATGTACCTAGCCAGGTTTTAGAATTGCTATAGACTGCCATGTGCCTCCACCATCCCTCTGTTTGTACAGAAATGACTACTGTGGTTTACATGTGCCTTTCCAATCTTGTATATTAATTATGTGGGAAAGTATTACTTGTTTCTTCCTAGGTCTTCAGTTACAGAGTAATCATTCTCAAGAAATCACACCTGAGGAACCTGATTTGTATCTGAACCTGATTTAGATGATGACATACTGGATTTTCAGCTGATGTCACAATGGGGTGTGAATTTAGAGGACTCCAGGGAGGAAGCTGGTATGTTTTGCATGTAATTTTGGTGTAGGAGAGATGTGAAGTGTGGCATAAAGGTAAACTATGGCAATAGTTATAGTGCAAAGATGGGCCTAACATTATCTCCAGGTACCTGGCGAGGTTGCTCAGTTGGTTAAATCATTGTCTTGATATGCCAAGTCTGTGGGTTCGATCCCCAGGCAGGGAACATACATATGAAAATTAACCAGGATACAAAATTAATATACAGAATCAGTTGCATTCTTATATGCCAATAATGAACAAACACAAGGGAAATTAAGAAAACAATCCCATTCACAATTGCTTCAAAAAGAATACAACACCTAGGCATAAACCTAACCTGTGATGTAAAAGGCCTATACTCAGAAAATTATAAGACATTGAATAAAGAAACTGAAGAAGATACAAATAAGTTGAAGCACATACTACGTTCATGGATAGAAAGAATTAACATCATAAAAATGTCCATACTATACCTAAAGCAATCTATAGATTCAACACAGTACCTATCAGGATTCCAATGACATACCGTATTTTGCCATGTAAAATGTGCTCCTGTGTATAATGCACACCCACATTTTTGTATGCATTATACACAGGATTATTATACCCATCATTATACCCATGTATAGTGTGCATCCTTATTTTTCCCTCAAAAATTTGGGCAAAAAAATGTGCATCAAACTAAAAAGTTTTTGTACTCCAAAGGAAAACTTCAACAAAACAAAAGACAACCAACAGAATGGGAGAACATATTCACCAATATATCTGTTAAGGGGTTAATATCCAAAATTTATAAAGAACTTACAAAACTCAACACCAAAAAACAAACAACCCAATTAAAAAATTGGCAAAAGACCTGAATAGACTCTTCTCCAAAGAGGGCATACAGAAAGCCAACAGACATGAAAAAGATGCTCAACATCACTAATCATCAGAGAAATGCAAATTAAAACCATAATGAGATACCATCTGACACCTGTTGGAATGACTTTCATCAATAAATCAACAAACAACAAGTGTTGGTGAGGATGTGAAGGAAGGGGAACCCTTTGGCATTGTTGGTGGGTATGCAGATTGATTCAGCCATGGTGGAAAGCAACATCAAGATAACTTAAAACATTAAAAATGGATCTGCCTTTTGTCCCAGTGATCTCACTTCTGGGAATATATCTGAAGGAACCCAAAACACTAACTCGAAAGAACATTAGCACCCTTACGTTCATTGCAGTGTTATTTACAATCACCAAGGTATGGAAGCAGCCCAAGTGCATCAGTAGATGGGTGGGTGAAACAACTATGGGACATTAACACAATGGAATACTACTCAGTCATAAAAAAAGAAGAAATTTTTACCCTTTGTGAAGTGGATGGACCTGAAATAAACCAGTCAGAGAAATACAAATAACATGATTTCACTCATGTGTGGAATCTAATGAACAAACTGACCTAATGTGCAAAATAGAGACAGACTTATAGAGCAGAATGGCAGCTAAGGTGGGTCGGGGAAGGAGGTTGGGGGATAGCAGTATAGATCAAAAAGGAAAAAAGATTCATGGACATGGACAACAGTGTGGTGATTGCTTGGGGGTGTGGGTATAAAGGGACTAAATGATAATGGAAAAAATACAATAAAAAAATAAATTTAAAAAAAGGAATCAACTAATGAATGCATAAATAAGTAGAACAATGTATTGATGTTTCTCTCTCTCTCTCAAATTAATAAATAAGCCCTAGCTGGTGTGGCTCAGTGGATTGAGTGTAGGCCTGCCAGCCAAAGGGTCGCCAGTTCAATTCCCACTGTAGGGCACATGCCTGGGTTGCAGACCAGGTCTCCAGCAGGGGGCGCGTGAAATACAACCACACATTGATATTTCTCATCCTCTCTCTCCTTCTCTTCCCCCTCTAAAAATAAATATATTTTTTAAAACTTTTAAAAAATTGTTTTTAAATTCATAAAATATTTTTTTAATTTTTTTAAAAAAGCATTATTTCCCATCCCATGTTTTCTTCCACAATGTGACCTTGCCAACTCCCTATTATAAATGGAGTCTAATCCTTAGCATCGCCCCCACTGCCATGTTCACCAAAACACTGGCTTTTAAACTTTGACTCACCATGTAAGAAAGTCAACCATCTTGAGGCCCCCAGGTTGTAAGGACATCCAGGCCACATGTACATGCTCCAGTTAACAGCCTCAGCTGAGATCTTGGTCAACTGCCAGCATTAACTACCAATCATATGACTAAAGACACCTCCAGATGGTTCTAGTCCCCCACCTTCAGGTTATCCCCAACTAATAAGTCTTCCCAACTGAGGTCCTAAATATTATGGAGTAGAAACAAGCCATCATTGTTGTGCCCTATCTGAATTATTGACCCATAATATCTCTATCTGTGAGTCTAATAAAGTAGTTGTTTTACATCAACAAGTTTTAGGGTAGTTATGTCATGTAGCAATAGCAATCAGACTACATACTGATGGAAAAGATCTTGTAGAAACAAAAAAAGGAAATACAAGAAAAATAAAGAGAAATACAATTGCAAAATCCTTGATTACAAAAGGGGTGGATTCCTCTACACAAGTAGATGAAGAAGCCTTAGATGTGGCACTGAACAGTTTATTCATTGTAAAAGGGAAAAGGGCAGAGTATAGGTATAAACACAGTGTGGGTGGGGAGATATTGATGGTAGATTGTTATTAAGAAATGCAGAGGTAAACACCAGAAGACACTGTTATGAAATTTATAAACATTTTACCACATGATTTCACCCTTTTAAAATAAAGGTTTTTAAAAAGATTTAGTCCATTCCTCATTTTCTAAATAAGGGAAATATAAGGTTTAATGATTACGTGACTGGCTCAAAATCACACACCATGTTGACAGCAGAGTCAGTCCCTGATCCTGTTTCCAAAACAGTGTACTTCCTCACCTTTCATATTACAAAAATATTACCTAAGGACACTATATTTCATAATCAGAATTTATTAAAAACTAAAATCATGTTGTAAGCAATAATGAATACCCTATTCCCAAGGACTGATATTAGAAAAGCAGGCTGAAAGATGTCCTTGGGAAAATTAAAATAAGCATTCAAGCAAAATGAATAGTCTATGGACTATCCCACCCTAGTTTACCTCTGGTAGCTATACTGTACAGGCTTCAAAAACAGATATGCTTTCATTTCCCCTTTCCAATTCTCCAATCCTGGACACCACTTATCATGCTACCTTCAGGTTTAAATTATCTACCAAGAATTTCTCTTTCCTTTTAGAAATTCATATCTTATCACTTTATTCAGATTTTACCAGTACCATCACACCCAGAGATCACTTCTCTAACCCACTAGATTACTGAATATCTACTTACTCAAGCAATACAAATGCAGGGCTAATGTCCACAAGGAATAGCACTACCTGTGTAGTGTGAAATGAAAGGACACAGAAGAATGAGGAATATTCTCAAAAATACCTCCCAGTCTTTATTATGCCCAAAATTCTCATCATTAGTCCCCATGATGAAGGACTTGGAGAGAAATCTCTACTGTTCAGCCAATTGTCAAATCCAAAGATCGCCTATCATACTGGAAAGAACAAAATATTCACAGCAGTTATTTCTGCATGAGGGCACTAAAGCAATTTTCTTCTTTATTCTGCTTTTCTAGATTTCATACCAGGTAAAATACTAGTAACATTTTTAAGGCCTTCTTTCAGTTCTGATTCATCTCTTTTATTGGCAGTGATCAACAATGATCAACATGTTAATCATTCTCACCTTCTCAACCTATCCACCCACTTGCTTCCCATGCTAACTGCCCCTTCTCTGTCTCCTTTGCCAGTTCTTCTTTCACCCCCTCTCTAATTACAGGCAGTTCCCAAGGCTTAACCTCAGGTCTACTGCTTTTTACTCTGAGCACCATAATTCAAGCCTCAAATTTCTCTACCCAATTCTAGTTATGTGTCTCACTGTCTGGCTATCTATTTTTCACTTGACTATCCTCCTGCCACCTCAAACTCAACATATCCAAAATATAAGTCCAGCTTACATCTGTATCTCCTCAACCAGCTACTAATACTTTCATACTTATTTCTGACAATACTGCCATTAATAAAATTCTAGTTCTTTCTTTATCACTAACTAAGAGAGTAGCTTTAGATACATTTTTTAAATATCTCAGGGTCTCCTATTCCTAATGCAGAAAATGTATACACTGTGGCCCAGATGTTCTCAGATGTCTTGGAGTTGCAACACTTCATTTCCTCTGTCACTGAAGATCAAAACCTCTAAGTCCTCTTTGATTATTCTTCTCCACCCCCCCCCACCCCCCCCGCCCTATCTTCCTTTCCTATCCAATCCATAATGAAGTCTTGTATGACATCTCCCCAGTCTTACTTCCACGAAGTACAAATGCTCATTACTTCAGGCCTAGACTATTTTCCTACTCCACTACTTCTTACTCCAAATCATACTATGCCTAGGACTGGTGCCTCTCTGATTATCCTAAAATACTTTTAGCAAGCTCTTCTTAATACAAAAATTTTAAAGTTTCTCTGTTACCTATGGAGCAAAGTACATTCTTCTCATCCCCAGTCTTAAAGGCATCCACAGTCTAATTCCAACCTACATTTTCAACCTGGTTTCTTACTACTCTCCCACACAAACCTTCATTTCAGTCTAATTGTTTTATGTACTGTTTTTTGAATATATTATGCATATCCTGCCTTTGCTTACTTCCTATACAAGTTGACTCCTCTTAAGCAAAATCAAATCCTACCTAGATTTGATTCTACCTCCTCTCTGTAACCTTTTATGCTCACTTCAACTCTAAGTGACCTAGGGGAAAAAAAAAAAGAAAGAAAGAAAAAATTCTAAGTGACCTCAAATATCTGCAACTTTCATTATTTATCTCCCCAAGTGAAAGGAACCTATTTTATACTTCTCCGCATCTCTTTTGGACATAGCAAAGTACCTTTAACATTGTAGGTATTAATAAATATTTGGTGACTGACTAAAGTTCCTTTTTAACGCATAGCATTTACTGAATGCTCCCCATGTGCTTATCACTCTGTGTATGTGTCCTTTTTAAATTTAGGTATTGTTCATCAAAGCATACACAATTGATTTGAAAACATATGGTTAACACCAGGAAAATCATTATCAAACAACCAAAGGATGCCCAATTCTTTCATTTTAAAACTAATCTTGCTCATTTGTCACTCTGGTCACAGTACTGGTATTCTAGCATTTTTGACCATCTCCTCAAACTCAGCATGCCCCCCTAAAAATCATTACTTTATATCCCTTTGTAATTTCCTTCTCTCCATGGTTACATAGGATTTAAATTAGGCATCATTTTAAAACTACCTCTCTCATTTACCACTTATATTAACCCATTCAACATATCCTGTCCATATTTCTTTTATCCCTAACATGATTAGCTGGTACTAGCTGACCAATAAAATGGATCAATAATTTTGGTGGAGAGGAGGATCAATTAGTGACCAACATTTAAAAAATGCAGTTTTTCCATTAAAAATAATTCTTTTTTAAATTAAAAAAAAAAAAGCCAACCAAAAGCTAGGGCAGAGGTTCTCCAACTTTCTCCATTCAGCGAGTCCTCAGTCTTTGTAATTTTTTCCCAGGCCCTCTAGGCCAAAAGAAATACTTAAGTAGGTAGGTTCAAACCATTTAAGTGTTAATGTTCTTACAACTTAGTGCTTGTTGGGCTCTGTACAACTTCTCAAACCTTGGAATGAAACCAGACATCACACTCCTATTGCCTGTATCATCGATTTTCATGTAGCATTTGCTTTTTATCAGAGTAACCTCTAAAAACACAGCTTTGAAAAGATATGACACTATAGAAAGAAATGTATCAATCTAATGTTGCAACTGTGAACTACTTCAAATGAATAGCTCAGGCCTGAGTTCACTGAGGCCCTGGGGCATCTCAGCCCACAATTTGGGAAACTGTGTGCTTGGAGCGAAGGGAAAGGGTCTAAAACCATACTTAAAAAAAAAAAAAAAAAAAAAAAATCAATATGGGAGGAGCAAAAGAAAGTTCTTAGCACCATTAACCACAAGAGGGCAGCACAATAGTTGGTAGGGGCAACTTGTGGGGGTGGGGATGTCAAAGCAGTAAGTACAACCTTTCCATAAAAAAGGTATAAAATACGTTAACTACTTAAAGATCTAAAAGTCCTTTTTCTCCTTATACTAAAGGGGAAGAAACACTGGTCACCAGCAGATCACCATATGCAGAGTCATTCCGCCCTTCACCAAATCCCTTTGGCCTGCCCAGCCACGATAGTAGCCAAAACTTTTATAGCAGGCAAGCAATTTACTACTTTGCATGCATAATCTGATTCAATCTTCACATCAATCATAAGAAAAATGAGGCTCAAAGAGATTTTAAGTAATACAACACCAGGATTCCAATCCAGATCTGACTCCCAAGCCAGTGCTGTTTCCTTTTCTGCCTCAAAAGCATCCCACATTTCAGCAAGAGCCAAGTAAAAGCAGAGAAAAGATATTCCTTCCCATACCTGAGAAACCTGTCTCAAATCGCCAGGAAAAAACAAACAAAAAAAACAGTATATGATCTTTAAACGGTCCCTAAAACATTATAAACTCCATAGAACATTCAATTAGAGCAAAAACAAGCATTATGTGCTTATCTAGTCAGCAAGTTTGGCAGCTTTCCTATACAGGTAAATACATGTACTATTAAGGCAAGTGTTGGACACATCCAGTTTGCAGTTGTTTGTTACACACTAACACATATGTGCATGTACAAACAAAAGATTCTCCATCTTTAAGTGTTGAAAGGTGAAGGGGTGGGAAAATGAATGCCAAAGGTTGATTCTTCATCTTCATATCTGCTGGGTGTTATATCAGAATATTTGCAGTAGCCCAAAAACTCACTTGTACAATATGAAACCAAAAGCAATTGTCATCTCTCATTCCCACTTTTGGTTTACTTTTCCTGACTTCTCCTCCCCACTATGTGTGACACACCTCAGCTGCTTCTATCCTTTCATTCAGAGAAAAGGAGTTTCTTCTGGCAGATTAATAATCACCGGAAAGCAAACTTGGTAAATTCAACTGACACAGCAAACTTAGGCAGATAAAACTATCCAGGAAGCATTCAGTGTGGTAGCAGAAACCCCAACAAAAACGGCTAACGTGTTCTCTCAATACTACCTCTGAGTACTAGAAAATGTTCCTCTGAAAGATTAAGAATCTCTGGCTGCCTGAAGAGAAAGGGTACCTGACTACGTTTTTTCTTCAAAGCTGTGTTATTGTATAATCAGCAGAGAAAGAAACAATGAATGTTTCTTAAAGGATCCAAGAGCAACCATAGACCCCCTCGAGATACTCTCCCAGACCAACATCAAAAGTTCAGCACTTCCATTTTCAGCGGAGTAAGAAACCAGGAGCCCTGCCTGCCTACACACGCTCCAACCTCCCTGTGCTCGCACTCAACAGCTCGTGATACCCTCACCTTTACGGCAGCGATAAAGGACAGCAGCCAGGATCACATACCCACCTTCGCGGGAAGGGGAGGAAGGGCCTCTTTTTCTGCAGAAGAAACACAGTTCACATCTTGTTCCCTTGCCTGTTTCTGAAACCTAAAAAAGAAGAGAAGCAGTTACTACCGCAGAAATCCTGGGGAAATGCATCTTGGGGTTTTTTTTTCCAGGTTGTTTGGATGTCTGGAAAATTTTAAAGAGGGATGTATAATAAAGGGTAGGGGTGGATATCAGGCACACATGCATGCAAACATCAACAGCAGAACACTCCGCTGTTTGCCCAGAAAGAGGAAGATTTTCTTGCTGTCAAGTTTACAGCGACGAGGAGGAGAAAAGCGGGGATCAGAATATAGGAGGGTGGTAGAGAGAAAACTGCGGTCTTCCACCCAGAGACTAGACAGCAATAACACTACCCGCTGCACGGATCCCGCGACAAGGACGCGCCCCCAAGCCCGCAGGGGCTGCTCCTACCAGGTGCCTCGGGCCGGCCAAGATCCGCGAAGCCCCAGGAGAGGGCACGGTTCCCACCGTCCGCCAGGCTGGGGCCCTCCCGTGCGATTTCGGCTCCCACTCACATCCCTTGGCGGCGAGGACCGGGCCTTCCCCTGAATCGCGGCAGCAGCTCTTCGTCCCGACGCGCGCCCCACGTCCGGGCCCAGGGGCCGAGTGGTTGAGGCGGCAGCGCGAACTCCCGAGCGAGCCGATCGCCGGCCCAGCCGGTCAGTGCTGAGGGAGGCCGTTAGCTACAGCCGCTGCTGCCCCCTCCTGCGCCTCCTCCTCTCTACTTCCTGCAGCCCTCACCACTCTTACTTCAGGCAGCCGGGAAGCCAGTCACTGTCGTCGTCTCCACCCTTACCCGGGCGACCCGGTTTCCTGAGAGCCGCGGGCGACAGTTGGACTAAGCCTACGGGTTGGCCTTCAGTGGGGCAGCCGGTTCACGGCTTACTGAGGCCGGGTCTGAGCCAGGCGGGGGCGGGAGTGGGGACCTGACGCGCGCCCCCGGACTGCGCGTGCGCCGCTCCACCCGGGCCGCGCTTATCCTGGTGCTAGCCGAGAGGCCGACCCGCGAGCTCCACGCAGGACCGTGTCCTCTTGCGAAGCTGGCCGGTATGCGCGGAGATTCCCGGGACGGACCCTGGGCAGGAGCGGACGGAGAAGCTAGCGGAGGCTAGGGGGACGGCCCTCCCCCAGTTGGCTGTCTGTGTGGCGGCCTCACTTTGCGGAGACGGCTGGTAATGAGTCAGCCCAGCAAGGAAGGCGCCCCCTGCGGGCAGCCTGGCACAGCACAGACTTTTCCCGCCCGCGCGCTGTTGTCTCCTTCCTGCCTTGGAACTTCCACGTTCCAAGTCCAGCAAACCTGTACTTCCCCAGTCTCGGCCTCGAGACCTAGGGTTGGGGCAATGCGTTTGTTTTGCGCCAGTGCAGTCCCGAACGCCCAAGTCCCCTCTGCTAGAAAGCACTGAGGGTGGGGTGAGGCTCCAAGCTGCCTGCGAATTGATTGCAAGGCCTGTGCGATTGAGTAGAAACAACTTCTACCGTCCCAAAGAGCTTCATTCATCTATTCAACAAATATTTACAGAGAACCTACAAGGTGTCAGGCTGTAAGCCCCCAAGGGTGCTATGTGGTCACTAACTGTCAACTCCTTGCGTACTGGAGCTACTATTCTGATAAAGCGACAAAAATGCCTTAAATGTATAACGTGCGGGTGCATAACTGCCCCTAAAAGAAATAATGCAAAGTGAAGGAGTAGAAAGTGGGCAGGCAGTGTGTTATTTTAGTTAAGGTGGTCAGGAAAGACCTCCCAGAGTAACTGACATTTCAGCAGAGATAGGAAGGATGAGAATGAGCCAGTCCTGTGACTATCTTAGAAAAGAGTTTCAGGCAGAAGGACTATCAAAGAGGCAAAGACCCTCAGAAGGGGGTGTGCTTGGCAAGTTCAAGGACCAGGAAAGAGGTCACTATGACTGAAGGACAGAGTGAGGGGGCAGTGGTAAAAGGTGAGGTCAAAGATGTAGCCTTTACCTGACAGCATAGGGCCTTTTTCACTGATTAGCCTTCTGTCAGTCTGAGAGAACTGATGCATTTATGGTCCCAGTTTTTCCACACGCAAGTGATGCTGTCATTCAGATCTAGCTTGTATTTAATTGTTTCTTTAAATAAACCTCACCAAAGCACCACCTGCATTTCTTCTTACTTAAGACCCATTGCAAAGGGTTTTTGAGCAAATGATAACAGAATAGCAAATGACTTGAATTCATACCAACTTCTTTCAAGTAAATAATGAACTAGGGTCCCGTTTTCTCGTAAGAGGAAGAGATTATAGGGCAGTTGCATTCATATGGTGCAATATTGTGATTTGTAAGATATTTGGTGTTCATCATACACAGCTCCCAAATCCCTTGGAATTTCCTAAGCATTGAGAGTGATCAAGGTGCCTTGTTATGTTAGTGAGGTGACTTTTGGACCTCACCCAAGGGTGTTATCTGGTTGACAGGAGAACCAATCAAGTGATTAGAGGTGTGTAACTTTGAGTTCAATCCACCCCCTCCCCCCACACGCACACCCCATTTTGGGATAAGGAAAGAGGCTGGAAATTAAGTTCAATTGCCAAAGGTCAATGATACAGTCAGCCATGTTTTTTATGGAGGCTCCATAATGAAGCCTCCATAAAAAACCCAGGAAGACTCCTTTTCCTTTTTTGGAGAGCTTTCACATTGGGAAACTAGAAAGCTTCCATGTGACTGCCAGCTTGTAGGGGTCCCAAGCACCTCAAGGACAGGAACTCCTTTGTTCCAGGCCTCATCCTAGATGTCTTTTCATCTGGCTGTATATTTTAATATCTTTTTATAATAAACCAATAATCTAGTAAGTAAAATGTTTCTCTTGAATTCTGTGAGCCATTCTAACAAATTAATCAAACCCAAGAAGGGTATTGTGGGCACCTCTGATTTACAGCCTGTTAGTCAAAAGTACAGGTAACAACTTGGACTTCATATTGGCATTCTGAATGGGAGGAGTCTTTGGAACCTCCAATCTATAATTAGTTGGTCAGAAGCACGGGTTAAAAAAACCCAGGCTTGATGTTGGCACCTGAAGTGTGTGTTCTAGGGAGGGAGGTGATGGGCAGTCTTGGTAGGTCTGACCCCTTAACCTGTGGAATCTGGTGCTCCAGGTAGATAGTGTTTGAATTGAGTTGAATTCCTGCACAGTGTCTGAGCAAGAACTTTTGGTTGATGTGAGGGGAATGCACCTTCCCATGATAGAATTGGGTTTGGGGATCCTATTCATATGGCTACTGACTTACAAGCAAAATACGCTGCAGAATCCCTTTTTATTAATTTCTTTTTTAAAAAATAAGAAATGTGAATTGTGACTCAAAGGCAAAACTGAAACCTTTTTAGAATACTAAGGCTGAAATTACAAGCAGCAACCACCATGAGAGTTCTCTTTTCCTACAAACGAAAACTGTTACTGTAGTACAAACCAGAACACAGGCCCACACAAAAGAAGGCAAGTGCTGAATGCGGCTTTAATGCCGGGGTTAAAATAAAAAGCACTGAACTGTGGAAATAAAAACATTTTCTCTTGAAAAGGAAAAAAAAGCCTTTTAGAACTCTGAAACAGTGCAGATACATTCATTGTAGTTAAGTGATGTTTCTATATTTTGTAATGATGTGTTTATTCAACCACATATAGTATCTGTCCTATTCACTGCCTGTTCACAGGAAAAAAGCCTTTCGGAACTAGAGAATATTGAGGGTTTCTGTGGGGACATGGATGCATTTTTTAATTTTTATTTTTGTATTAGAGATGTGGATATGGAAGACAGGTGGACAAGGGAAATATATTATTCGGAGGCCTATGCAATTGAGAAATCAATATACCTATGCAGAGAGATTAAATGACTTGCTTAGTGTCTGTCATTCAGATAATGAAAGCCTCTCTTCTCACTAAAATATTGGGATTTTAAGGTAATACTGCCCTGGAATATTTAGCTCTTTTCACTATGTAGAGAATTGTTTAGCTCTTTGTGTGATTCCTGATAACTAGAAATTTGCTCCTAGAAACATTTTAGAAAGTTTGCCCTGTTCTTTGATAATGACAAAAGAGAATACAAAAAACAAACAAACAAAAAAAAAAACTGACCAAACCTTTCACAACATTCACACAATATGGAGAAACAAGAAATGTGGACTGGATGATAATACATTTAGATTCAGAACTGATTGTACGGCCCATATCTAAAAATAAAAATTAGCAGGTAATTGTAAGCTATGGGGCACTATGTAGTGGTATGCAGCAAATATCTGCCCTTCCACTGTAGTAGAACTTGGCAGTAGTTGTTGACTGACTCTCCCCAGATCCATGCATACAAAAAAACTGTACCTTGGCTTGGTAGATGGGGCCTTGGCTTCTATCTCTTTTGAAAGTTTTTAGGTGGTTTTGAACCAAAGCCAGGGTTGAAGACCCAGGGCAAGGGGTTGAAGAACTTAAGCCTCAGAGTCTGGCCAATCCAGATTTGAATCACAGCTTTCACCAAAGAAATTGAGATTTTCTAAACTGCCATTTCCTCATCAGTATAACGGGGATAATACTATCTTGCTTGAAGAGTTGTTTTGAAGATTAGATGAAAAAGTATTTTCAAAGACTTAGTACAGTTATTAAGTGGCTATTATAGTTATTGTAGGGACAATTTACCAATGTTACCAAGCTGGGAGGTATAAGAAGTATGGTGGATTTAATTTGTGATCTTAAAGAATGTGTCACAATTTCTTGCATTACACATAACTGTGTGGGCTGGCATAATTAGGGTTGAGTTGTAATAGAGATAAATGCCAAGACCTGCATTTAGATTTAAAAAAATAAAACTATGCCATTAAATGATGAAATAATAAAAACAGTCTTAGGCCCTGGCCAGGTAGCTCAGTTGGTTAGAGCATTGTCCCAGTCCCCAAGGTTGCAGGTTAGATCACCAGTCAGAGAACCTGTAAGAATCAACCAATGACTGTATAAGTGGAACAACAAATCAATGCTTCTCTCTCTCCCTCTCCCCCAACCCCATCTCTCTCTCTTCCCCCTCTCCTTCCTCTTTCTAAAATCAATTATTAAAGTTATTAATTTTAAAAAACCTTAAGGGGAACATACACATGGGAGCGAAAAAAGATATAGAAAGCAGCCCAGGCTGGTGTGGCTCAGTGGACTGAGTGCCAGCTTGCAAAATGAAAGGTTGCTGGTTCAGTTCCCAGTCAGGGCACATGCCTGGGTTGCAGGCCACGTCCCCAGTTGGGGGCATGTGAGAGGCAACGAATTGATGTTTCTCTCACATGTCAATGTTTCTCCCTCTCTCTTTCTCCCTTCCTTCCCTTTCTTAAAAAATACATAAAATCTTAAAAAAAAAAAAAAAAAAAAGTGTAGAAAGCCCTTGGAAGGGGAAACAGGCCTCAGCAAAGGGTTGGAGATAGATCCTGCAGTTTTTTTCTTTCCAAGGTAGAGAAGATGGACTTTTCTTAAGGCAGAAAGGAAGGAGCTATGAAGAGAGGCTGATTTATCCCAGGTCTAATAATACAAGGCAAAGGCAGAACTATGAATCAGGTAGACAGACAAGCAAGCAATGTGTTTGTTTGTTTGTTTGTTTATTTTGAATCATCTAGATATTTCAGGACTATTCATTTCAAGGTTTGGTTTAATATGCCAAAAAATTTTTCAAAACCTCCTCTGCACTAAAGACCTGGTCTCTGTATCAATCCTCTCATCCTTCCTTATAGTCCCAAAGAAAAACATGTTCGTGGAAACAAGTCCCTCCCTCCCTTGAGATAACCAGGTATGTTTAACTTCTATGCATGAAAACCCAAACAATATCCTCCTCTGTAAGTTAGGAATTAACTTCCTCCTTCAGGTGTGGATAATTACATTGTGCAAAATGTTGATTATAGTTACGCTTTACAAAAATATTTAACATAGTGGTAAAGTTAGCAATTCACTAAAAATATTTTTCTTTGTAAAAAGATTCATACCAAGATTCACTTTTAAATATAGAAATTCCCCTGGCTTATTGTTAGTTTACAAACATCAGTTCCTGAGTCTTTATTTAGGTTAAAGATTCTTCCCTCTTCACCCAGAGTAGCCACCTCTAGCCCTGATATTACTGTTTGTGACCCTGCCCCCACACTCTTGATTGCACCATGAATTGTCACCTGACTAAGCCAACTCCTAAGGAAGTTGGAACTGGAATTCAAAGACAGTTGCTCAGGCTTTTGTTCATTTAAAATAAGTTACCCATGCTCTGAGGTTAAGCACTGTGAGGCTGCCATCTTTACTCAAGTACATGGACTTGCACAGAAAGCTGATTTGCTGTGGGAGAAAAGAATGACCAGAAGGGAGAAAAAGAGCAAACATGCACCAGGAATAATCCTCATAGTTTTTTAGTTTCCTTTTCCTTATATGGCCCAAAGAAACTTCCTGTATTTGGTATCTTGAAAATACTTCCTTATTAGAAATTTCTCTCATAAGCTGGGTCTAGTAGTGTCAGCGTAATTACAGTGAAAGAACATGTAGGAAGACAGCTATGATCGTACACTGATGAGAAGAAAAGAAAATATACTCTCTCAGGTTACGACAGGGAAAATGTATATATTTAAAAAATCTAATTTACCCACACATTTTTCAAGTCTATCTTTAATCATAAAACCAAGCATAACTATATAAGTATTTGTCACAACTAAGACATTACATGGAACCCACAGGTTGGCAGAAAATAAGTTATCTTTGAGGATGATGGATCTTTCCTACAAGGACATTTTCTTTACCTCCTCTTCCCTACCATCACTCCCCTCACCACTGTTCAGTTTTCTTTCCTCACTTGCTTCACTCTACCTCCTTTGTAATAATTTTGTGAATCTTCTGAGATGTAGCTACAGTAACTGCTTAATCATTCCATTCTAGCTACAGTACTGATCAAAGCAAAATCTGATTTGACATTAAAGCATCATAAACATAAGTCATTTAAATACTGTGTTTTTCAGTTTTTACCTATGAAATACATAACTGGACCAGAAACTGCTGCAAGAAACAGTTCTCAATTTTAACTTCTACCCCTAGTTGGCTACATATCCTTATGCCTATAATTTGTCCTTAATTAGGCTTTTTCTCCTCCTTCTTTGTCTTTCCCATGATGCCTTCTTTTTTCTAAGGCTTTGAGGCTGTATTTTTTTTTTTTTTTTGCAAGTGAGCAAAACAGGAAACAATGAATAAGAGAAAAGGTCTAGAAAACATTTATTTAAAGGCATGAGATTGATTTTCTTCCTGATGTTTCAAATAATTGTTAACTTGCCTGACCCTCAATATTTCTCACCTGGAATACATAACCCCTAAGGATAGGTTTTACAAGATAGTGAATGTGAAACTGTTTTGGTAAAATAGTAGGCACACTGTAAGTTGGCGGTCTTACAATTAGTGTTACAGAAGTAAAAAAACCAAAAGTGTAGACTTCCAAGAAGAGAGAAAGTAGTGTCAGATGCTACAGACTTTCGGAAGAAAATTTATTTTTATCTCAATTTATTTGGTTTGTGATTTAAGGAAGTTAAGGCAAAAGAGTGAATCTGTTCCCTAATAACTTAGACTATTTGGGGAAATACTTATATAGCGTTTCCCAAAATATGGGGTATGTGGCCCTGGTAGTACACATCCTTCTTATTTATATTTAATACTTCTTTAAGCCTTATTTATATTAACGGAGAAAGTCACAATTGGGGTAAAGAAGTCTGTAACATCTAATATTAATTCCCCTTTTCAATAAACTCCTTCAGGTTGTCAACGTTATCTATTTAGAATTTAACAACATCATATTAACTTTAAGATAACCATCTACAAAGCCTTCTTATGTTGAGAAGGGATACCAGTTTTCCAGTTACAGTAATGATACAAAGTTTCCTTTTAAAATTAGTTGTTTTAAGAGTCTATACCTCTTTATATTGAGACTTGGGCAGAGGGAAAGCCAGTATGCTCCTCCTAGCAGAGGCAGCTGGTGAAGACCTTTTTTAGGGTGCTCTTACTTTATCCCCATTCCTGTCCTCCCAGTTGTGTCCTTGACCTAAGATCCATCACAGTGGCCTATGCTTGAATTCTTTTACCAGAAATTTGGTTTCTTAAAAAAAAACACCTATGTCATGCTGAGCTATTGTTGAGATTATTGTCATTGAATGACCATGAAGTACTTTAAAGTCCACTAAGTCAGTCTTATGCAAAAGCCATACATTTTAAATAACTGTTATTAATAAATGATTAGACTTTCATCTATTCTGGGTTAAGCTGTGCCCCTCCCACCCCCCAAAATATATGTTGAAGTCCTAACCACCAGCCCCTGTGAGGACTTTATTTAAAAGTAGGGTCTTTGTAGATATAATCAAGTTAACATGAAGTCATTAGGGTGTGCCCTATTCCAATATGATTGATATCCTTTTCAGAAGAGGAGAAAGAGACACTCAGGGAGAAAACAGCCATGTGCAATGGAGGCCAAGATTGGAGTGATGCATCTATAGCCAAGGAACGCCTGAGGCTTCCAGAGGCTGGAAGAGGCAAAGAAGGAATCTCCCCTGGGGCTTTCGGAGGGAGCATGACCTTGTGGACACCTTGATTTGGATAGCTAGCCTCCAGAACTGTGAGACAGTAAGTTTAAGTTATTTTAAGCCACCCAGTCTGTGATACTTTGTTATGGCAGTCTAGGAAACTAACACACTCTCCTACAATCCTCATACTGAAACTGAGAAAGCCTTAAGAATAACTTTCTCTTCTCTCTCCCACACCTAATACTCTTTCCTGTTGAACAGTGATATAATCATTCATTTGAAGGGGGGAAAAATACTGTCTTGCTTTCCCCTTTTGTGCAATGGTGCTTTTGTTTATTTGTTTTTTGGGGGGGGGTTTTCTTTTGTTTTGTTTTTCACTGTCAACTTCATCTCTTACAGATCAAGGATGAAATGATGTAATAGTCCTTAGGCGAACTCCTTTGGCCAGACACTAATAATGCTACAAGAATTTTAGCCTCATGTGCTTTGCACTCAGATGCCAATTCAGCTCTTTTATCATTCACAAGAAATGTTCTGGGAATGAACAACATTAAAAATAATGAAGTTGTTAATAAAAATGATGACTTTGGAAATTTAAAAAAATACTAATTACTAGAACAGATCTGTTTTAAAGCTTGTGAAAACTTATTCTTGTCCGTTTTAGTATCTACTATCCTTATTGAAGGTTTTTTAAAGTGTATTTGTTGAGCAAGCTACTTTATTCTTTTTTTTATCTCACAAGTAAGTAATACATACCAATTATGGAAAATTCAAATCATATAGAATATAGAGTATACAAAGTACAAGTTCCTCTTGATCCCCTTTGCCTAGCTCTCTTGACGTCCCAAAGGTAACCACTAATAACTGTCTGGTGTGTAACTTTCCCAACTTTTTCCTAAGCATTTTCCTATGTATTTCCTATAGATATAGTTTTGAGCTATATGAAAAAAATGGATAATTATACACTTATCCTGTTACCACTTTTTCACTTAACACATGTTGGAGATCTTTTCTTTCATTATGTATCACTGTCCCTCATTCTTTTTAACTCTTACACAATGGCCAATAAAACAGATAACTCATAATTTATTAAATGATTCCTCCATTTCTGAACATTTAGGTTTGTAATTTTCACAGTTAAAAACAGTGCTAAATTTGAACATCATTGTACATACATTTCATGGAATATAGTGGTATTTCCTAGGGTAGATACTCAGACTCCCTGGGCCAAAGAAAAATATATATATTTAAAATTTGGTGGCTATTGACAAATTGACTTCCAAAAATCTCATAATAGTATATCAATGCCCATTTCTGTATATGTAATCTCACTAATTTTTGACATTATGAGTCTTTAATTTTAGGTAATTTTAATTCCAAATCATACTCATTCTAAAAGTTCAACAAATATTTATTAATAACTTACATGACAGGTACTTTGTAAATACTACACACTTACTAGTGTGTTGTACAACCACTATTATACCTATACTTGGCTCCATTATTTGTCTTTAATACATTTTAAAGTGGACATAACAATATTAGATTATAAAATTCACTAATCACCTTGATCAAGCAAGTAATTATTCAATCATATTCAAATATTCTTTTCAAATTAGCTCCCCCTATACCATTTTTCTTATGGGAAAACATAATTCTTTCGGGAAAATGCTGGTGAAATACAAAGACCAGGGATTTTTACTGGCTGGGAGACCTTTCTGAACTTGTTGCCTAGTCTCCACAATGAGGAAAATAGAGGTGCTTATCTTTTAGGACGGATTTTAGGTTTTAAAGAGATAACGAGGAAAACACTTTAAAAATTACTGATAATAATAGTGGTTGATAACGTAATACACACAACACACTAGTCATTTTTCAAGGGCTTTTATATGTATTAAATCATTTGAGCCTCATAACAATTCTGAGGTGCTTTCTTCCAATATCTTAATTTCAAAAGTAAGAATGTGAGGCACAAGAGAATAACTCTCCCAGGGTTTTCCCCATAAATTCTGCCTCCTCAGGACTGAATCCCAGAGGACCTGACTTCAGGGCTAACTCTCCTACCAACCCTACTCTACTATCTCCTGTATAAGCAATCAAGCAATAAATATCATTTATTTTATTATTCTTGCATTATAGTAGAGTCTACCAAATACACATCGCTACCTACGGAATGTTAAACATGGTGATTGAAGATGACTTATTAAATTCTTAAGCATTATATTAACATATAAAAAAATTAAGTGATATTATTTATGTAGAATAAAGGCTTCACCCAGAATGAGTGTTTTTTGCTGGGACAACTCCCAGATGCTCTTAAGTTGCAGAGCAGTGGTTCTCAAAATTTGGTCCCTGGACTAGAAGTATCAGCACTATCTGGCAACTTGTTAAAAATGTAACTTCCTGAGCTCCAAATCAGACCTTCTTTATCAAACTCTGGAGGTAAGGTCCAGCTAACTTGTGTTTTAAATGAGACTTCCAGATGATTCTGATGCATACTAAAGTTTAAGAACCACTATTTTAGGAAATCCATGTAAACATGATGTAAAAAGAAAAGAAATAAACCAAAAAGCCTAGGCTGACTTTCCTAATAAACGTGATATGAGGGGTGGGCAGAGATGAAAGGCACATAAGGCCCAGACATAGCACCTGACTTAAGGGATGAACAAAAAGAAGGGATCTTTATTTCAAGTTGCTGCAGTTATGTGGAGGGAAATAAGAGATGGATAGTGAAAGAGAATTTTAAAACATTTTGCTTTATGTTATAAATTGGGCCACTTTCGTGCACTTAAAAAAAAACCCTCAAATTTTCTCTTCAATTACTCCTGGCTATTAAACTTGTTTTTATTTGAATGCAGATCTATATAATGCCTAGATCATATAGGAGCCTCTAGACATTATATTATAATACAATGAATTTAAATCAAATAGCACTGAATACAGTAAATACAAATCAAACAAATTCTAAAAACACAAAATGATGATGCTGAAGATCATTGATTAGATGGAATCATCAAGTCTAAATACCATTTTCTATATATTACAGAGGTTGTAAAGATGATGTAGCACAAGCAACATACTTATTTCTTGTCTCATAGGGTAGGTATAGGAACAGTC
Source organism: Pteronotus mesoamericanus (assembly GCF_021234165.1). NCBI lineage: Eukaryota > Metazoa > Chordata > Mammalia > Chiroptera > Mormoopidae > Pteronotus > Pteronotus mesoamericanus. The sequence goes on along the minus strand of NW_026555245.1, from coordinate 21,257,764 downwards.
TATTGCATAAGAACCAAAGGACACTTTTTTTAGACAGTGAAGGCAGGAAACACATCTGTTCCATTCTCCACTGCATATCCAATACTAATCAGAGTTTGACACATAGTGCTAAAACAAATATTGTATAAGTGAATTAGTGAATAAGAACAATGGCAGATGAGTGGTAGTGACCAAATCCTCTATACTAATAATACCTCTGAGCTACCAGGAAAGAAGATACCACTTAACTCCTTGAACAGAGGCCTAGATATGGAGGTAACACACTAAAGGGAAGAATTTGAGTTGCAGAAATTTAGCCTGAAGAAAATAACTATCAGGAGGTGTGATAAGTGATAACTTAGCTCAGCACAGAATGGTTTTGTTCAAGATTTCCCTCCAGCCCAGCCATCCAGCACCTGTGTCAGAGTCAGGAAGGGAATGGAGAGAAAGGGCTGTTATTAAGGACGTGCCAGATAAAATACTTATATATACAGGGCCTCTATAAGATACAGAGAGTTCAAGTCAGGGCAAGTCAGTGGCTCCACTACAGAGTGAAACCAGGAATGTACCCCACTGGAAGATCTTGTTCTGAAGTTGCAGAAGTCAGTGTTGTTGCTTCGGGGGGCCAACGTGAATCATTACAAGAGATAGACAAGTAACCAGAGTCATAGCCAGGAGTTAGGGCAGTGACCTTCCCTGGGCCCTTTCCCTACCATCCTACACCCACATGGCTTGCTCCATCGCCTCCTTCAGGGGCGACACAATTGAAATTGCAATGTCTCCCAGCTCCCAGCACTCTCTACACCAGTCCCCTGTTCTGTTTTTCTTCACAGCACTTATTACCATTTCACATATATTTTATTTATTTATTTATCTATCTACCCTCAAGCAGAAGGTGAGCTCCATGTCTATTATATTTATACTATATACCTAGTATCTAGGAGAGGGCCAAGTATGTGATAAGAGCCAATAAATATCTATTGATAAATAAACTTTTCATTATTTTGCTGTATATTCTATTAGGTAAGTGTTATTATCTCTGTTTCACAGACAAGAAATGAAATTCAGCTAAGTTAACTGGCCCAAAATAATATAACCACTAAGTATTAAAGTTACTATTTGAAGCTATCTCTGTCTCCCCACAAAGGATGTTCTCTTAAAGTAGATGTCATTTGAGCTTAAAAAAAAAGAAGGGTAGTTTTGGGACTCTTGTAACTTAAATTGTTTCTTTAAAAATTTATGTACAGTTCTGCAGCTATAATCTCCACATTTACTTCATCCTTGGTCCGACAATAAAAGAGATTCAGGGCGTGGCCGGGTATCTCAGTTGGTTAGAGCTTTGTCCCAATGCCAGTTCAATCCCCCATCAGAAGCAAACAAGAAGCAACCAATGAATGCATAAATAAGTGGAACAACAAATTGATCTCTCTCTCTCTGTCTGTCTCTCTCTCTTATTCTCCCTTCCTCCCTCCCTCCTCCTCTCTCTTCTCCTTTCTCCCTTCCTCTCTTTCTCCAAAATCAATATTTTTTTTAAAAAAGAGATTCAACATTCATCAGTCATTTTGTTATAAATTCTCGTTTTTGATTTAGATTCATCCTTCGGTAGTTTCTTCAAAAAGGGTTCAGGAGAGCTGGTCTCTAATTAGTTTGTGTTCAAAAATGTTTTTAATGTTTCCTTTACTCAAGTTTGATTGCACACAGATTTCTCTACTCCTTCTAAACTGCCAAACTTATTGTTTCTAGTTCCCACCACATTTTTTACAAGCTCCATATAGCATGTAATTTTTTCTGGTAAATAGTATATATCTTTAACTGTAAGTTGTGAGAGTGATAAAAAAAATTGTGCTTTCTCAGTTGATTAGAGATAATTGCTGGTTAATCAAGATGTATAATTTCTTTTTCTTTGAAAAAAAGGCAACTAGATGTTGTGTTTCAAAATGACAATTCCATTTCAGAAAGAAGTACTCTGAGCTGAGAAACAAAATATCAAACTCTCATGCTTCAATATCTCCATTTATTCATCTAGTCAAATGAGAAGAATTTTCTGAAACTGAAATTACCCCATCTTTGACTGTTATTGATGAAATTCCCTGATCCCTTGTATCTATCCAACTCTTAACATGAATCTTAAAAACAGAACATTTTTGGAGAAAGACCCCTACTAACTTAAAAAAGGAACAAACAAACCAGTTTTCCTTGAATCTATTACTTGCTTTTTTTTTCTGAGCTACCAGCTCTTCTTTCCTAGAGTTTAAAGTTATTGTTCCAATGTAAACAAACCTACCTAGCTTGAACTCAGATTTTATTTATTTTTTGACTTTGCTTCTTATATTAAAACAAACAATATTTTCCTGAGAAGAAAACTGAAACATAAACCTCTAGTTTAAAGCTTTGCCCTAAATCAGCCTCTTTTTAAATAGACAGCTTATTTTTCCAAAGACCTGTGACATAATATTTAGAACCACAAGGAACTTTCTTTAAATATATATTTTATTGATTATGCTATTACAGTTGTCCCATTTTTCTCCTCCCTTTATTCCCCTCCACCCTACATTGCCCCACCCCCCAGCATTCCCCTCCACTTTAGTTCATGTCCATGGGTTGTACGTATAAGTTCTTTGGCTTCTCCATTTCCTATATTATTCTTAACCTCCCCTGCCTATTTTGTTCCTACTATTTATGCTGCTTATTCTCTGTACCTTTCCCCCCATTCTTCCTCCTCCTCCTCCCCTCTGTTTTACTGTTCATAGTTTTTGATCTTCTTTTTCTTAGATATGTCCCTGTGTTGCAGCTTCCCTGGGCTGCGAAGGTCTACTTGAGATTCAGGTAGATGGATGAAGATGCATAAAGCCATGGCGATGCTTGACATGCCTTTATTTGGGAGTCACACAGGCCACAAGTCCCTGTCGGCACCCTGACTCCCTCACCCACTCCCTCTCTCTCTCTCTATGAGAAATCCCTACCTCCTTAAGTACTAGCACATACAAAGCTGGCTTCAGGTCAAAAAGTGACCTAGCATGAGCTGCACATGCGAGCCTACTCAAGACTAAGGGGCAGTTTATCACACTCAGGCTCAAGGCTGTGAGACCCGGGCTCAAGGTTGTGGGAACACTGCTTTATCAGATTCCTTCAAGGTTGTGAGAAGCTGCTCCCCGTAGTTACCCAAGCATCTGGGTGAGGAAGCCAGGCTGCCTTCACTTACCCTACAGACCATTTAAGATTTCATATAATAAGGGCTTGGTGATGATGAACTCCTTTAACTTGATCTTCTTTGGGAAGCACTTCATCTGCCCTTCCATTCTAAATGATAGCTTCGCTGGATAGAGTAATCTTGGATGTAGGCCCTTGCTTTTCATGACTTTGAAAACTTCTTTCCGGCCCCTTCTTGCCTGCAAGGTTTCTTTTGAGAAATCAGCTGAGAGTCTTATGGGAACTCCTTTGTAGGTAACCGTCTCCTTTTCTCTTCTTGCTTTTAAGATTTTCTCCTTAGCTTTAATCTTGGGTAATGGAATTATGACGTGCCTTGGTGTGTGCTTCCTTGGGTCCAACTTTTTGGGGGCTCTCTGAGCTTCCTGGATCTCCTGGAAGCCTATTTCCTTGGCCAGGTTGGGGAAGTTCTCCTGCATTATTTTTTCAAACAAGTTTTCAATTTCTTGCTCTTCCTCTTCTCCTTCTGGCAACACTATGATTCGATGTAGGATCGTTTAAAGTTGTCCCAGAGGTTCCTAAGCCTCTCCTGATTGTTTTGAATTCTTGTTTCTTCATTCTGTTCTGGTTGAATGTTTATCTCTTCCTTCTGCTCCCTATCGTTGATTTGAGTCCCAGTTTCCTTCCCATCACTGTTGGTTCCCTGTGTATTTTTCTTTATTTCACTTTGCATAGCCTTCACTTTTTCCTCCATTTTGCGACCATACTCAACCAATTCAGTGAGCATCCAGATCACCAGTGTTTTGAACTGTGCATCTGAGAGGTTGGCTATCTGTTCATCGCCTAGTTGTATTTTTGGAGCTTTGGTGTGTTCTTTCTTTTGGGCCATATTTCTTTGTCTCAGTGCACCTGTTACGTTGGAAGGGGCAGGACGTTAGTTATTCGCCAGGGCGGGGCAACCCAGGTCCCTGTGTTGTGGAGCTGTATGTGGGGAAGGGGTCCAAGAGGGAACAATGCTACCTGCTCAGCTCTCAGCTGACTTTCAGTCACTTTCCCCGCTACCCACAAGCAAATTGGGCCCTTCTGGTGATGATTCCTGGGTGGGTGGGTTTGTGTACATTCTAGGACCCCGTGGGTCTCTCCAATGAATTCTCCTGTGAGGCTTGCACTTTCTCCTGCTGCCTCAAACCCCATAGGTTTTTACTTCCAGAGGTTTTTAGGCTTTCTTTTCCCACACTGGAACCCTGAGTTGTGCAGTATGTCTCGCTCCTCAGCTGTTCCTCCAATTTATCTGCACGCAAATGGACCGCCTGGTCTGCCAGCTGCCACTTCACCTGCTGGGTGCACCAGCCACGGCCTTGCGACATGTCCTCTCCAGCCCCGCTGCCTATCTCCTAGATGAATGTTTCTTCTTTAACTCCTTGGTTGTTGGACTTTCATACAGGTTGGTTTTCTGGCAGTTCTGGTTGTTTTTTGTTTTTAAATTTGTTGTGTCCTTCTTTTGGTTGTGCAAGGAGGCAATGTGTTCTACCTACGCCTCCATCTTGGCCAGAAATCTGGAATGTCTTTTTTTGAGTTACTTTTTCTTACTACACAGTGTTTCTTACCAAGTGCTTTCCTTTCGGGGCACATTTTACTCATTTGTCACGAACACACACCTAAAAACAAGGGTGTGTGTTTGTGACCCAAAACCAGAAACTCACCTATAATTTAACCAATTCCTACTTGGGTAGACACCCAGTATAGTCATAACCAATACTATCATTATAATAGAGTGATATTGTGTGTACTTGAAAAGGAATACATGGCAACCTGAGCTATTTTTTTTTTTTTTTTTTTTACTTTTCATTAGTCTATTTATAAAAGTGGGATATTTTTCACATGGAAATAATGCTACTTATCTGCAAGTCAGTAGGTATTCCTTTTGAGTTATTTGAATTAATCTGTTTATACATTATCCCCTATGGCAGTTTAGATCATTGTTCTCAAATATCCTTCTGCCATATTAACATCTAACGGGAGATAATTCCCCCATTGCACTGATGCTAGGTAGAGTCACATCTGTGACCTGCTTTGGTCTATTGAATAATAGCAGACATGAATGCAGGCCTTAAATAAGTAGTTTGACTTTGTCTCTTGTGCTTGTTGATCCACCAGGAAAAAAGCGTGCCTCGGGTAGCTGCTAAGATTGTGAGGACATGTGGAGCAGACCTGATCCCAACCTGAAGCTTTGAGACAAACATAGGTGACCCGCAATGGAAGCACAGCAATCATAGCTCACCTACAGACCCATGAACAAAATAATAAATACTTGTTTTCATAAGCCACTGAGTTTTGAGGCTATTTCTCAGATTCAGTGTAACAAGAGCTGACTAATATAGACCACATTTTTGTGTGTTCAGTGGCATACTGTGTGAAAAGTGACTAGCAGTGTGATATCTTTACATTAACTCTTGGTCTCACTGACTGCAATCCTCGAGAGCTTTGGAGACTCAAATAATCAAGCACATTCGAAAAGCCAGTGTTTCTTGCTACTCTCAGTCGGGAGCCAAACAAATTGGAAGCACTAGATAATCTTCCATAATGAAGTTGGAGAAGAAAAATGGAGTAAAGGAATCAACCAAAATGTGTAAAAATTCTGAAGTTTCTATAAGAGCCCAGTAGAAATAGAAAGACCTGGGAAGAGGTTTGTATTTAACCAAACAATCTACCTTCAACTCCACTGGCCAAAGGATCATATAGCCCAACTTCTGAATTCACTCTGCCAGCATCTTTTCTATTTTCTTCCCTTTTGTTTGCAACTAGCAACATCAGTACATTTTCTTCCCAGAGCACCGGGTACTATGAGCAGAATATTTAAGAGAAGAAGAAAGGGGGTTTATCTGTTAGAGTTCTTGTTGATACTTCAAAAGTCTGCTTCTAGAAAAGCCCGTTTCTTCTCTGTAGTCTCTCTCCAGTTTTGTTAGAGGAGCTGCACAGGAAGGAATAAGTTCAGTATATCCCTAAGACGTTTATTTTTTAGACAAGGTTTTTTCACATTTACTTTGTTACATTGCCAATGAGATTATAGTAACAGTTCTATATTTCTGCTAGTCAAGGTTATTGATGCAATTCTTGGCACTAGTCCAGAGGAAAATTAATTTGTAAGGCACTTTTTGGTTAAAAAATGAAACATTGGGTTACTATCTTGATTAATGATAAAATTCTCTATCTTTATGTTATAAGAATAATTTCAGTATATTTCTTTGTATACATGATTTTTAAATATACTCTAATATTTTTCATGTGGCTACAAACTAATGAGTGTCATCATTTTTTTTTTTTTTTTTTTTTTTTTGCTTCAATACTAATGACTAACCTAAGATTTTTCCACCAGGACCATCTAGATTACAAAAAATGGTTTTTTTCATAATCATTATTTGTAATGGCAGCATAATCGCCTATTGAATGGGTGTAATACAATCTAATTAACCATCCCCTATTGTTGGATTTTTAGGCTGTGACCAATTTTTCACTATTACAAATAACTTTCTTACAACAGATTGCTAATTTTCATCAGATATTTTTTTAAAGATTTTATTTATTTATTTTTAGACAGAGGGAAAGGGAGGGAGAAAGAGAGGGAGAGAAACATCAATGTGTGGTTGCCTCTGAAGCAGCCCACAACCCAGGCATGTGCCCTGACTGGGAATTGAAATGGCGACCCTTTGATTTACAGACCGGTGATCAATCCACTGTGCGACACCAGCCAGGGCGAAATATTTTTTAATCTTTTGATTATTTCCGTAGTACTAATTCCCAGAAGGTTCGACAGGGCCAAAGGATATGTATATTTTTAAATCTCTTGATAGATATTGCTAAAATGATTTCTAAAAGACTTTTGTAATACCAATAGTGATGTATGAGAGTACTAGTTTTACCCTTTCCTAACAAATATTAAATATTATTGTGGGTGTTGCTTTATTTAACAACTAAATGAAAGAAATAAAAAGGTACCTCAGTATCATTTTAATTGTTACACTTTAAATTAAAAGCAAAACGGGACCCTGGCTGGGTAGAGCATTATCCTGATATGCCAAGGTTGCAGGTTCAATCCCTGGCCACAGTACATACAAGAACCAACCAATGAATGTATAAATAAGTAGAATAACAAATCGATGATATCCTCTCTCTCTCCCCCCCGCCTTCCTCTCGTTCTCTCTCAAATCAATAAATTTTAAAAAAATGTTTTAAGTGAAGTGGAAGTAAAATAAGTCAGTCAGAGAAAGACAAATACCATATGATTTCACTTACATGTGAAATCTAAAGAACAGAATAAGCAAACAAAATTGAAACAAACTCATAGACAGAGAGAACAGACTGATGGTTGCCAGACCAAAGAAGATGGGGATTGGGAGGCTGGGTGCAAAAGGCGAAGGGATTAAGAAGTACAAATTAATAGTTACAAAATAGTCACTGGGATATAAGTTACAGCATAGAAAATATAGTCAATAATATTGTAATAAATGTATCATGCCAAGTGGGTACTGGGAATATCAAGAGAACACTGTAAGTGTATGATTTCTAATCACTATGCTATACACCTGAAACTAATACAACATAATATTGAATATAAACTATAATTAAAAAATAAAATTTAGAAAATAAAAGTGAAGTGGAAATTTGTCCAAGTTGGTTAACTAGATGATCTCCTCTTCTGAATATCTATTTTCTTTATTATACCACAAAAGAACAGAAGTAGATTTCAGTGACTATCAATAAGAAAACATACTTATTGGAGTTCTTTAAAATGTAGATTACTCTATGGATTTTTATATAAAGCTATTCTTACAAAATGAATCTGTAAGTTGAAAGCATTTTATTTTGATTTATTTTAAATAGAGAAAGTGGGGGAGAAAGAGAAACACAATTCATTGTTATACATATTTATGCATGCATTGGTAGCTTCTTGTATGTGCCCTGACCAGGGATCAAACCCACAGACTGGGTGTATAGTGGGATGATGCTCAAACCAACTGAGCTACCCAGCCAGGGCCTCTTTTTTTTTTTTAAACAGAGCAGTATCAAAATTTTTCTGAAAAAATAATTGATGGAACATTTTACCAGAATTTACCTTGATTCAAAAGCACTGAGTTTATAGAGGGACCTAATCAACTTAGCAAATCAGCCAAAAACAACAGTACAGGACAGGTCAAATTCCATTTGAACAAACACCACACAGACTGAGCAATTCCAGAGGGCAGAAGTAGGACCAAAGAGGGGAAGTTAAAGGGAGACAGAATTTTCTCTAATGATAGGTAGGGCGTTCTAACAATTAGCTCAAGCCCAAAATGGACACGGACTGTCCTGTAAAGAGGCTAGTTTCTTGACACTCTGCTCCAGCAAAGGTGGTCAAGAGTAGTGAGGGGTAAAATATGAGGGTGGGGCTCTAGTAGTGAGTAGGATGGATCAACTCTTAAGTCCCTTCCAACTCTATTTTCCCTACCACAGCCCATGGATCTGGACTTCTTGGTCCTGGGAATAGAGGACTGATTTATAAGGACAGAGAAAGAGGAAGAACTTGTCTTTCCCTTTTTGAGGGTGGAGCTAACCCTAGCCAGAATTTTGAAATCTTCAGATTTATCTTTGGCATCTTCCCACTTCCCTTTTTGTACTTTTGTTTACCATCTCATCCAGGCCACAGCTGCCTCAAACTCCAATGAGGACCTCAGTCGCCAAACAAGGCCACTCCTACTGCATTATTTCTCCCTCTCCAACCATTTCAAATGCCCCATTCTTTTAATATAGGTAATCTCAGCTAGGTGTAAAGAGGAAATCAATCTGTTTAAACCATTTTACTCTAAAATATAAATGACTAACAGCTCCATGACCTTTCCAGACAGATATGAGTTTTCAGAACAAGATGTTTCTGAAACCATTGACAACTGACAACATGTGGTAATTTAAACTCTAACTTAATAACCCTTCTAGAGCTCACATCCAAACTCCATTACTTAGTGTCTGGTGAACCTGAGGAAATTTTTAAGCTACCCTGTGTTTCGGTACTCTCATCTGTAAATGAGAAAAATATATTATTAAACCAAAAAATGTATATAACCTGCTGACCATAATGCTTGACACATGGATCTTAGTAAATGTTAGTTATTATTTTCCCTTCTACAGTCCTCCATGCAGAGGTACAATTGTGAATTTCCTGCTCTCTTCCTTTCTCCATTTCAATGCCCATGACCCATATTCCTTGGGCTGTGAGGAGAGAATCTGAGTCAAAGCCTGGGCAGCTGAGAGCTCTATGTAAAAGGAAGACTTCCTCAACTTCAGCTGACTTTCCTATCCTTTTCTATTGCATATTTTCTATCATTGCTTTTCTTACACTTTTCCCTTTTCTTTGTGTTCATTTTGTAATATTCTTGCTTGATTCTTGGACTGGGGTGTTAAATTTTTATTTGAAATTTTTCTTAATTAATTTTCATTATTCATTATTTTCTAATATACATATAGAAGGTTTCCTTCTAAGCAGCATGTTGTCTATAAACCATATATTTTGTAAAACAATACTTCTGTGTCCACTCATCTTAACATGTTTTATAATTTCCATTTGCTTTTCTCCTTAAGCTACATTATTTAGGTTTTTAATTGTTATAAATGTATGACTTTTGGTTGGTATTATTCTTGATTTGTGATTCATAAATAGTCTTGCTATCTCTGTATTCTCATGATAAATAAATGTAGCACTATAGGCATTAGCCCACTAGAAGCTATTTGGTGCCTCTCTACTCTTTAACTCCTCTCTATATCTCTATAGATGAAGTTAACTCTCCAAAATTTATATTAAGTGCAGGTGAGCTATAAATAAAAGGATGGTTCTTAAAATATGCATTAAAATAAATAACACAGTATAGTGCTTTCAGTAAACAATAGCAACAGGTATTCATCTGAATGATATTCTGCAAAAAAAAACCAACTGTTCTGTTAATATGGTGAAAACTGATGGAACCTGTGATTAAAACAAAACTAAACTAAGCAAGAAAAATAAAAATCATATTTTGTATGTGTGTAGTGCAACATCTTTGCAGATAGATGTAATACATTATTTTCATACATGAAACTAAAATTTGGCAATATCTTAGTGGTTTAAGCTAGGGGAATTTAATTATGTAACTTGTTTTTTTTTATAGCCACACCTGGGAGTTCTGTACTAGTTGTAATATTGCCTTATCATAGTGAGATAGCAGAGCTAACATCCTCCCAAACTGAGCTAATTATTTACTTATTTAATAAATTATCTATTTCTCACAGGGACTGCAGACCAAATTAATAGCTGCATTAATGTTAAAATTAAGAGACTATGATCCACCCTTACATTTGGGACTTGTAGGGTGACCAAATGTTCTAGTTTGGCCAGGACTGAGGATTCTCTGAAATATGGAAATATCATTGCTAAAATGGAGATAGTCCTGGACAAACCAAGACAGTTGGTCGCCTTACCAGTTTCCCAACAATAAGTCACAGCATTATCCAGGACTGGTATTACAAGCAGGCAGACTAAGCTGACTCATTGACTTTGTATGATTTAAGGGCTACCAGAATGGCCATTCTGCCTTCCAAATTACCTAGACTCTAATAATACTACTATCTGCTTCCCTGACCTGCAATTTCCACCACTACAATTATTCCTTAAGTTATTTTTCTTTTCAGCTAGAATTAGGCATCAGAGACTCAGATATTATCTTTAGAAGGCCTTTGTTACAAAGCTCAAATCTGGAAAGGGGACCCATTTTAGTCCAAGCTCCACTGCATCTCACAGCCCAAAGAATCCTTTGAAAAGAAGTAAAGACCATGCTGGTGAGGGAGACACAAAATTAATGAGAGGTTTTCCTCTGTGTCCAGCTGCCTCTTTCCTGCAGGCTCTACTGTGGAGTTCCTGCAAGTAGGAAGATTTCACCAGAAGGGTGAGAGAATGCATTCATTCTTTCAAAAAACAAGTGTTGAAAGAATTTATTATGTGCAAGGCACATTTGGGCTACTGAGAGAATTGAGATGTCCTTTTTATCCACAGGACTTTCTGGTCCAGGTGCCAGAGAGATGTGTGTGGTTAAGTACTGCATAGAAGCATGCCTAACAGAAGCAAGAAGGGGGGTCCCTATGTGAAGTTAGCTGAGGGGAAGTCAGGGCTTGCAGAAAAAGCATGATGAACACAGAATTTAGACCCACATAACACATGTGCTCCAAAAAAAAAAAAGAGTCACTGGTTCGATTCCCAGTCAGGGCACATGCCTGGGTTGCAGGCCAAGTCCTCAGTAGGACATGCATGAGAGGCAACCACATATTGGCGTTTCTCCCCCTCTCTTTCTCCCTCCCTTCCCCTCTGTCTTAAAACAAATAAATAAAATCTTTTTAAAAAAATAAAGAGAACATTTAAAAAAAAAGAAAAGGCTGAGAAAGAAAGCCAAGTTCAAAAAACAAAATTCTCCCCACTTTACTAATTTCCCTCTGAAACTGAGTTTTGAAATCAAAACATTTCCTTTATTACTAAAATATTGGGATGAACAAAACATATAATTATATAAAATATATAAAAAATGAGTAAATTTAATAGTGCAAATAACTTACACAATTCTAAGAGAACTACAAACTCAATTAAAAATTTCTTTACTGGGAAAATAATGATTCAAAAATCTAAGTAAAAAGAAAGACCTCAGCTTTTATGGGTAATGGGATTGACTTTTTTTTCTTACTTAGCTTTTATCTCTTTGTTTCATTTTCCAGAAATAAAAACTGTTTCCATTCCATTATTTTCACTTTCTAAAATACATTACATACTAACTCAGAAATTTTCAACTTTATCATCTGATGGTACACATACATTAATTTCTGATCTGACAAAAAAAAAATAGGTGTAAGTTTGATTCAGTCACACCAGACGGCTATTGTTTTATTGGCTGTTGTCATTTTCTTTTATAATTTGGTAATCTAAGGGAAAAGAGGTCAGTGCCCCTGACTCAACAGTCAGGTATTGCATATTTTAAAAATTCTTGTGGCACACTAGTTGAAAATCACTGCACTAACTTAATCATCTTTCATGTTCTGACCACAAGGAGCACTTTAAACCCACATTCCATCTTCTGACATTTATACATTAGAAATTTAACTAATTTAGCTTAGGGGTCTAGGCTTGCTCCAACTTATTTCAACAGGACAACTTGGCACCTTCTTCAGTAAACACTACAGATTTTCAGGGAGACTGTGGAGATTAATATATCTTTATTACCCACATGGATTTTTTAAGTATATTTTATTGATTATGCTATTACAGTTGTCCTATTTTGTACTCTCCTTTATCCTCCTCCACCCAGCATTCCCCATCTCCTTAGTTCATGTCCATGGGTCATACATATAAGTTCTTTGGCTTCTCCATTTCCAGTACTACTCTTAACCTCCTCCTGTCTATTTTGTGCCTATCAGTTATGCTTCTTATTCCCTGTATCTTCCCCCCTGCTCCCTCCCACTCCCATCCACTGATAACCCTCAATGTGATCTCCATTTCTGTGAATCTGTTCCTGTTCTAGTTGTTTGCTTAGTTTGTTTTTGTTTTTTAGGTTCAGTTCTTGATAATTGTGAGTCTGTTGTCATTTTACTGTTCATAGTTTTGATGTGCTTTTTCTTAGATAAGTTCCTTTAACATGTCATATAATAATAGATTGGTGGTGATGACCTCCTTTAACTTTACCTTCTCTGGAAAGCACTTTACCTGCCCTTCCATTCTAAATGATAGTTTGGGTTATTTTTTTTCTGACTTCCGGCCAAGATGGAGGCATAGGTAGAACACATTGCCTCCTCGCACAACCAAAAGAAGGACACAACAAATTTAAAAACAAAAAATAACCAGAACTGCCAGAAAATCAAACTGTATGAAAGTCCAACAACCAAGGAGTTAAAGAAGAAACATCCATCTAGGCCGGTAGGAGGGGCGGAGATAGGCAGCGGGGCTGGAGAGGACATGTCGCAAGGCCGTGGCTGGTGCACCCAGCAGGTGAAGTGGCAGCTGGCAGACCAGGCGGTCCATTTGCGTGCAGATAAATTGGAGGAACAGCTGAGGAGCGAGACATACTGCACAACTCAGGGTTCCAGTGTGGGAAAAGAAAGCCTAAAAACCTCTGGAAGTAAAAACCTATGGGGTTTGAGGCAGCAGGAGAAAGTGCAAGCCTCACAGGAGAATTCATTGGAGAGACCCACGGGGTCCTAGAATGTACACAAACCCACCCACCCAGGAATCATCACCAGAAGGGCCCAATTTGCTTGTGGGTAGCGGGGAAAGTGACTGAAAGCCAGCTGAGAGCTGAGCAGGTAGCATTGTTCCCTCTTGGACCCCTCCCCCACATACAGCTCCACAACACAGGGACCTGGGTTGCCCTGCCCTGGCGAATAACTAACGTCCTGCCCCTTCCAACGTAACAGGTGCACTGAGACAAAGAAATATGGCCCAAATGAAAGAACACACCAAAGCTCCAAAAATACAACTAGGCGATGAACAGATAGCCAACCTCTCAGATGCACAGTTCAAAACACTGGTGATCTGGATGCTCACTGAATTGGTTGAGTATGGTCGCAAAATGGAGGAAAAAGTGAAGGCTATGCAAAGTGAAATAAAGAAAAATACACAGGGAACCAACAGTGATGGGAAGGAAACTGGGACTCAAATCAACGATAGGGAGCAGAAGGAAGAGATAAACATTCAACCAGAACAGAATGAAGAAACAAGAATTCAAAACAATCAGGAGAGGCTTAGGAACCTCTGGGACAACTTTAAACGATCCTACATCGAATCATTTTATTGATTATGTTATTACAGTTGTCCCATTTTTTCTCCCCTCTATTCTCCTGCTCCCTGCACTGCCCCTCCCCCTAGCATACCCCCTTCCCCCACCTTAGTTCATGTCCATGGGTAAAACATATCAGCTCTATGGCTTCTCCATTTCCTATACTATTCTTAACCTCACTCTGTCTATTTTGTACCTACTATTTATGCTGCTTATTCCCTGTACCTTTTCCCCTATTCTTCACCCTCCACCCCCACCCCCAATCTCCATTTCTATGATTCTGTTCCTTTTCTAGTTGTTTGCTTAGCTTGTTTTTGTTTTTATTTTAAGGTTCAGTTGTGGATAGTTTTGAGTTTATTGTCATTTTACTGTTCTTAGTTTTTGGTCTTTTTCTTATATAAGTCCCCTTAACATTTCATGTAATAAGGGCTTGGTGATGATGAACTCCTTTAACTTGACCTTCTCTGGGAAGCACTTCATCTGCCCTTCCATTCTAAATGATAGCTTCACTGGATAGAGTAATCTTGGATGTAGGCCCTTGCTTTTCATGACTTTGAAAACTTCTTTCCGGCCCCTTCTTGCCTGCAAGGTTTCTTTTGAGAAATCAGCTGAGAGTCTTATGGGAACTCCTTTGTAGGTAACCGTCTCCTTTTCTCTTCTTGCTTTTAAGATTTTCTCCTTAGCTTTAATCTTGGGTAATGGAATTATGACGTGCCTTGGTGTGTGCTTCCTTGGGTCCAACTTTTTGGGGGCTCTCTGAGCTTCCTGGATCTCCTGGAAGCCTATTTCCTTGGCCAGGTTGGGGAAGTTCTCCTGCATTATTTTTTCAAATAAGTTTTCAATTTCTTGCTCTTCCTCTTCTCCTTCTGGCAACACTATGATTCGATGTAGGATCATTTAAAGTTGTCCCAGAGGTTCCTAAGCCTCTCCTGATTGTTTTGAATTCTTGTTTCTTCATTCTGTTCTGGTTGAATGTTTATCTCTTCCTTCTGCTCCCTATCGTTGATTTGAGTCCCAGTTTCCTTCCCATCACTGTTGGTTCCCTGTGTATTTTTCTTTATTTCACTTTGCATAGCCTTCACTTTTTCCTCCATTTTGCGACCATACTCAACCAATTCAGTGAGCATCCAGATCACCAGTGTTTTGAACTGTGCATCTGAGAGGTTGGCTATCTGTTCATCGCTTAGTTGTATTTTTGGAGTTTTGACCTGTTCTTTCTTTTGGGCCATATTTCTATGTCTAGGAGCACCTAGAGTTGAGAACTTAGGTATTCTCCAGGGTGGGGCAACCCGCTTTATTGTATTGATGGTGCTGTATGTGAGGAAGGGGTCCAAGAGGGAACAACGCTAATTGCTCAGCTCTCAGCTGGCTTTCGGTCACCTCCCCCACTACCCACAAGAAAATTGAGCCCTTCTCGTGCTGATTCCTGGGGTGGGTGGGTCTCTCCAATGGACTCTCCTGTGAGGCCAGGAGTTTCTCCTGCTGCCACGCCCCCTATAGGTTTTTATAGCCAGATTTTTTGAGGCTTTTATTTTTGGCCCTGGAATGCTGGATACACAGTCTGTCTCACTCCCGATTTGTTCCTCCTGGTTTATCTGCACATGAATGTGGGACCTCCCGGTCCACCAGCCACTGCCTCACCCACCCAGGGAGTTGCCTTGCTATGAGTCCTCTCCTCCCTGGCTGCCTGTCTCCACTCCTCCTCCCAGTCTGGATGAATGTTTCTTCTTTAACTCCTTTGTTGTTGGACTTCCATACAGTTTTATTTTCTGGCATTTCTGGTTGTTTTTTGTTTTTAAATTTGTTGTTGTCCTTCTTTGGTTGTGTGAGGAAGCAAAGCATGTCTATCCATACATTCATCTTTGCCAGAAGTCTCCACATCCATTATATCATTGGACAAACCAAGGCTCATCAAAGTTCAGTGGTGAATTGGAATTTTTAGGTAGTGAAAATAATGTCTCAAGGAAGCTGTGGACCCTTCCCTAAATTTCTTGGTCAGGCATACTCTTGGTGTGTTTACTTAGACTAGGACAACTTTAGGTACGTGATTAACTGAAAGGCAAAAAGGAATCACCTTTTAGATAGAAGTATTAGGGGGCCTAGAAAGTACCTTCCATAAAAGTTTAAAAAAATAACAATGAAGAGCATTTGAGATTGTGCTCCTTAGCATATGCCATCAGTTTAGCTCAAATAAACTCTTATAAAAATTAAAAAAAAAAAAACAATGAAAAGATGTCACCTGGAAGTCTTTTACAGTGAAATGGAGGTGAACAGATACTTTTGGATTCTAGCACTGTTTATTAGGTACATGACCCTGAGCAAGTTATTCAATATCACTAATCCTTTCCTATATTAGTAAAAGGGGACAAGAATAGCATTTTCCTTATATGTAAAACTGCTATCAGGATCAAGGGAGGTGATTACGTAAAATTATTAAAAGGCACAGAGGAAGTATTTGAGCTTGAGTCTTCCATTTGTCCCTCCATAAACTCTCTGCTCTTCTCCACCCTCCCTGGACTGGGAGGTTAGCCTGTGTGGCTACTGCTTAGATTTTTTTCACCTGAGATCACCTATAGAACAGAGGGAGGAAGGACTGTGAAGGTGAGGTATGTATCCTCCAGCTCCCTACCTAGAGGGTCACTGTTGATATTTCTTGACAGGTGGCCACAAGGCCTGTGAAGTGGCCATATCCACACAGCTTTTAGACCTAAATGAGGTAACTGAGCCTGCATTGGGTTACTACACTCCCTCTTGGTTTCCTACACACTTCCCACAGCATTGTTAATAGTCCCTTAATTAAACTCTCCTTGAATTACCCAATTGGTGCACCATGTGGAAAACTAAACAGTGGAGCACAGTAGCAACTCCAGTAGCAGCAGTAGTGATTGCAACTATTTGGAAAATAAGGTTAAGCACCAAATGAATTATACAGACACTGCAAAATATATACTGTAATTCAAATAAATTCCTCCACCTTCAGAAGGCAGCTGGAGTAACTCAGACACAGACCACTCCCTACTCCTCAGACCTTTTCAAAACATACCTAAGGAATAGCTTTCTCTTTGAAGAATCTCCTGTCATTAGGGCAGCCCAATTTAGAAAACAACAAAGACAATGAGTAATTTTTTAGTGTAAGTACTTCACAAACATTGCTGCTGATTACCAGAAGTTTACTCATTGTTTATCCAAAATTGAATTTTAACTAGGCATCCTGTGTTTTATTTGGCAACTGTACATGCCTTGGGAAGATTTGGACCTTTTGATTCATTGTTTCATTTCTTTCCTGTTTTTCTATTAATTAATGGGAGTTTTATTGTAAAATGTCATTTTTTCTATACAAATTTTCAGAAAAGGTTCATAGAAAATAAAAGACAATAGCCAAAATAACCGGCATCAAGTTCTGATTGCCACCAATGCTCATTTTCCCTTTCAGAGCTCAAATCCTTTTTCTCTTTTTTTTTATTGAATTTATTAGGGACCATTGGTTAATAAAATTATATAGGTTTCAAGCGTATAATTCTATAATACATTATCTGTACATTGTAATGTATGTTCACCATCCAATGCCTAGCTCCTTCCATCGCCATTTATCCCCCCATACACCCATCTACCTTCCACTAAGACCCTTTCCCTCTGGTAATCATCATATTATTGTCTGTGTCTGTTTTTTTTTTTCTTTTTTTTGCTTAACCCCTTCACATATTTCACCTTGCCCCTCAACCCCCTCTGACAGCTGTATGTTCTCTGTATCTATGAGTCTGTTTCTATTTAGTTTGTTTATTTTGTTCATTAAATTCCAATGTAAGTAAAATCATGTGGTGTTTGTCTTTCTCTGACTGGCTAATTTCACTTAGCATAATACCTTCTAGGTCCATTCATGCTGTTGTGAAGAGTAATATTTCCTTCTCCTTAATGGCTGACTAGTAAATGTACCACAGATTTTTTTATCCACTCATTTATGATGGGCACTTGGGCTACTTCCAAATCTTGGCTATTGTAAATAGCGCAGCAGTGAACATAGAGGTGCATATATTCTTTTGAATCAGTGTTTCTGGTTCTTCAGATATAGTCCAGGATGTGGAATCACTGGGACATAAGGCAAGTCATTTTTTAATGTTTGAGGAAACTTCATACTATTTCTTAAATATACGTTTCAGAACATACTTGCCTTTGCAACTGAGTGGGAAAGTCAGGCTTCATGATTATCCAGTACTTTCCCATGGGAAAAAAATATTCACTATCAAATGAGTGCACAAGAAATGAGGAGATGAGACCAACACTAGGTCACATTCTATTCTAGACACACCAATTGTATCTACCCTTCCCTCCAGCCCTTCCCAGCTCAACTGTCCTATATACACTGCCCATGCCAAAGGAGATTATGCAGACCACAGCTGATTAGACCAGGAGAAGGATGCCTGACAGTGACTGACATTAATCTGGTATAGAAAGTTGGATTGAACCAATTGGATTTCTGGTATTTCAGTTGTAGGAGCTGAAAGCCTTATGGAAGTTTGACAAGCTTTGTGAAAACTGAATTAGTAAGAAGCAGAAGTTGGAGTAGAGGAAATATAATCATCAAGGGAAAGAATACAGCTATCTCTACTGACAGAAAGAGGCAGACATGCAGAGTAGCTAGGATCATTAATGATGGAACATGAGAGGAAATCTCCATTCATTCAAGCGAGAGGTCTCTAGAGCCTCATCTCAGGATGCCAACCAACCACTGGCTCCTGTTTTCCTGAAGCCCAGGTGTTTTGCTTTCACTTGCACAGTGAAGGATGCAACCTCCCTTGTATCCTTGAAATACCCTCTTTCTTATTTCCAGTAATTCAAGTGAATCTCCTTGTAAATAAAAACTCTAACGACCATCCTACCCCTGCACCAGGCCACTGGGCAGTTTCCAACCTTGAAGAAACTCACATACAACCTCAGCCTCATACATGAACTCTGCTTTCAGGCTTGAGGTAAAGGGAGTAAATCATTCACTTGGGACCCTAACTTCTAGGGATTTCTAATAGGAACCTGTTGAAGAGAGTGAAGTAACATTACTCTTCTTGCTTGGCTCGGATTCCTATTTCTCCATTCTTCATTAAGCAGGGCTGGTAGAGCTGCAGCTGGGTTGTGCCTCGCCCAAAGCAGAAACCATTGCAGCCACTTAACCTAGCTCATCAGAGAAACTACAGTCAGTGTGTCACCCAAGTGAGTATTTTGTTCATGTGGTAAGTATTCCCATGTAATAAACATTAACTAAAAGAAAATCAGATGGCTATTTTTGTAAAAAAACAAAACAAAACAAAACAAAACAGGTAATAACAAATGTTAGAGAAGATGTAAAGAAATTGTAACCCTCATGCCTTGCAGGGGGAACATAAAATGCTGGAGCCACTATGGAAAACAGTATGGCAGTTACTCAAAAAGTTAAGCAAAGAATTACCATGTGAGCTGGCAATTCCATTCCTGGGTATACACTCAAAAGAATTGAAAGCAGGTAGTCAAACAGATACTTGTACACCACTGTTCATAGCCGCATTATTTACAATAGCCAAAAGGTGGGAAAAATCCAAAAGTCCATAAACGGATGAATAGATGAACAAAAGATTCTGTGTCCATTCAATGCAATATTGTTCAGCCATATAAAGGAATAAAATTTTGATACATACATGCTACAGTATGGATTAACCTTGACAACACTATATGCTAAGTGAAATAAGCCAAACACAAGAGCCGCATATTATATAATTACATTTATATGAAATATTCCAGAATAAATAAACACATAGAGACAGAAAGCACACTAATAGGGGTTGGGAGGGAAAGGGGAATAACTGCTTATGGGTATGGAGTTTCTGTTTGGGATGATAAAAAAGTTCTGGAAGTGGATAGCTGTGATAGTTATACAACTTTGTGAAAGTAGTTAATACTGGAAGTCTTGTGTATTTAACCATTGGTTAAATAGTCAACTTTTTATTATGTTTTTACTATTTTTTTTAAAAAATCAGGATATCTGAGTTCAGGGTTTTAATGGATTTCTATAAGCCACTGAGCCAGTTCTAAGGTAGTAGGTACTGAGGCACATTAGAATTAGTTACACCTTGGTACTTATCAGCTTCAGAACTCATCAAATCTTATACTCATTGCATTGATGAGAAAAAAGTGTTTCAGCATTGGTGCTTGCTTGGAACTCGTCACACTTGCTAGATCTTTAAGGAGCCATGACACTGCCCCACAAGAGAAAATGCTTCATCACTGGTCTTTTGCTCAGTACTCATGGTTTTGGCACTTACCTCAAGTTCCAGAATGAATTAATGATGAGTACAGAGGTACCACTGTATCTGAGGAACTTTAAAATGCCGGATGTCAGAACCACATCTCGGACCTAACTCAATAAGAATATCTGGAAGTGTGCATCATTAGTTTTTAAGGTCCCCGAGTTTATTCTGATATGTAGCTAACTTTGAGAACTGCTCCAAGACAATTTGTTTCTCAAACTTTAATGTGCACATAAATAAGGTGGGCATCTTGTTAAAACACAGATTCTGATGAGTAGATCTGTGGTGTAGTCCAGGCAGTTCTAACAATCTCCCAGAAGATACTAAAATTGCAGGTCTGTGGACTAACTTTGAATAGGTAAACCCTATGGCTCATCCTGGCAAGTTGTTATCTATTCTCTTTTTTTCCTTTTAAATTATATTTCATTGATTATACTGTTACAGTTGTTGCAATTTTGCCTCTTTCCCCACTCTCATTGCCTCACACCCTCAGGCAATCCCCATCCCTTTGTTCATGTCCATGGTCATAATAAAAGTTCTTTGGCCACTCCATTTCCTGTAGTGTACTTTATAACCCCATGGCTATTCTGTGGCTACCCTATTTGTACTTTTTAATCCCCTCACCTCTTCACTCATTCTTACATATCCCTCTCCCATCTGGCAACCATCAAAACACATTCTGTATCCATGATTCTGTCTCTGTTCTTCTTGTCTTTTTAGTTTGTTTTTTAGATTCAGATGTGGGTAGGTATGTGTTTGCAATATTGTTGTTCATAGTTTTGATCTTCTTTTTCTTAAATAAGTTCCTTTAACATTTCACATACTAATGGTTCGGTGATGATGAACTCCTTTAGTTTTTTCTTGTCTGGGAAGCTCTTTACCTGCCCTTCCATTCTAAATGATAGTTTTGCTGGGGAGAGTAATCTAAGTTGTAGGCCCTTGCTTTTCATCACTTTGAATACTTCTTGCCAGTCCCTGCTAGCCTGCAAAGTTTCTGTTGAGAAGTCAGCTAACAATCTTATGGGAACTCCCCTGTAGGTAACTAACTTCTTTTCTCTTGCTGTTTTAAGATTGTCTCTTTATCTTTAACATTTGGCATTTTAATTATGACGTATGTTGGTGTGGGCCTGTTTGCATCCATCTTGTTTGGGACTCTCTGCACTTCCAGGGCTTGCATGTCTACTTCCTTCACCAAATTAAGGAAGTTTTCTTTCATTATTTTTTTCAAATAGTGTTCCAATTTCTCGCTCTTTCTCTTCTCCTTCTGGTACCTCTATGATTTGGATGCTGGTAGGTTTGAAGGTATCCCAGAGACTGTTGGCACTATCCTCAATTTTTTGGACTCCTTTTTCTTCTTGCTGTTTTGATTGAATGCTTTTTTCATCTTATGTTCCATATCATTGCTTTGATTCTTGGCTTCATCTCCTCCACTATTGGTTCCTTGTAGATTTTCCTTTATTTCACTTAATGTAATCTTCACTTCTGCCTGAGTCCTTTTTATGCTGTTGAAGTACCCAGTGAGTTCCTGGAGCATCCTGATAACCAGTATTTTGAACTCTGCATCTGACAGGTTGCTTATCTCTATTTTGTTTAGTTCTTTTCCTGGAGCTTTGTTCTGTTCTTTCATTTGGGTCCTATTTCTTGTCTCCTATTTTTGGCAGCCTCCCTATGTTTGTGTCTGTATGTTAGGTCCCAGTGTCATACCAGGCCCCCAACCCAGGGTTCCAGTGCCAGGAATATAAGCCCCCATAACTTCTGGCTATAAAAATCCAGAGGGGTTGAAGCCAGAGAAAGGAACTACTGGATTCCCAAGAAGTGCCTCATAAAGGGCCCTCATATGGACTTACTCAGAGTCACTCCTTCTGAGCTCCAGCACTGGGATAGCAGCTTGAAGGTACCTGTGCCATACAGGGAGGAACTAAAGTGTCTGGCATCAGGGAAGGAGCTGGACTACAGCTTTCTCCCAGACAGAAAGGCAGGCAGAGGCCATTGTTCCTTTTCTGAGCCCTCCCTTCAAGAGCCACAGACTCAGCAGGCAGGAGTTGCATCTAAACTCCATAAACCTGGCTCACATAGTTTGCTCTGCCCTGGGGAATCCCTGAGGCTCCACCCTACCCAACTTATGGCCTAACCAAGCTCTTAACAATGGCTTTTTTATATGAATGGCTAGTCTCGGCTCAGGCTTCACATCTTCCTAAATCCTTTCAAACAAACAACTAGCCCCAGTGAGTCTTCAGTCCCTGTACCTCTAGTTAAGTGACCCCAGGCCTAGCAGTAGCAGCAGTCCACTTTGGATCACAGTTTGGCTTTGCCTGGGAACCTCCAAGCTGAGCACAAGTAGAAGCCATCTATAGGTTGCTTTGTAGCTCATGCTGCGGGGGGGCGGGGGGGGGCGGCCAGGTGGGACCCAGGTGGGACACAGGTGGTAGCTGTTCTGGCCTATACCACTCAGAAAACCCCAGAGCCTGCATACCCAGTGGACTGCTACAGATCACATTGGTAACAACCACCCTGGGCCTGCAGATCTGATCCTCCATGAAGAATGGAGATTGGTTGTCAATGGTCACAACCAGGCCTTAAATCTGACTGGCCTGGATAAATCCCTCCTATTGACCTGACAACAGAAAACAAGGCTTAACTACAAGAGGAGGTATACTTGGCCCACACAGAGGGTGCTAAGTACCCAGCTTGGGTGATAGGGGAGGCTGTGCCACTGGACTCTTTAGGATACTTACTACATTAGGCCATGCTACAAGATGGAATCATTGAAGCTCTACCTAACACATGCAAACAAATACAGGGAAGCTGCCAAAATGAGGAGAACAGAAACATGGCCTAAATGAAAGAACAGATCACAACTCCAGAAAAAGAACTAGACAAAATGGAGATAAGCAACCTATCAGATATAGGATTCAAAAAACTGGTTATAAGGATGGTCAAGGAACTTAGTGAGGACCTCAACAGCATAAAAAAGACCTAGGAAGAATGAAGTATACACTAATGGAAATAAAGAACAAGGGAATCAACAGTAGAATGGATGGAATCGAGAATCAAAGCAATGATATGGAACATAAGGAAACAAAAGACAACCAATGAGAACAAGAAGAAAAAGGAGTCCAAAAAATTGAGGATAGTGCCAACAGTCTCTGGGATACCTTCAAACCTACCAGCATCCAAATCATAGAGGTACCAGAAGGAGAAGAGAAAGAGCGAGAAATTGGAACACTATTTGAAAAAAATAATGAAAGAAAACTTCCTTAATTTGGTGAAGGAAGTAGACATGCAAGCCCTGGAAGTGCAGAGAGTCCCAAACAAGATGGATGCAAACAGGCCCACACCAACATACGTCATAATTAAAATGCCAAATGTTAAAGATAAAGAGACAATCTTAAAACAGCAAGAGAAAAGAAGTTAGTTACCTACAGGGGAGTTCCCATAAGATTGTTAGCTGACTTCTCAACAGAAACTTTGCAGGCTAGCAGGGACTGGCAAGAAGTATTCAAAGTGATGAAAAGCAAGGGCCTACAACTTAGATTACTCTCCCCAGCAAAACTATCATTTAGAATGGAAGGGCAGGTAAAGAGCTTCCCAGACAAGAAAAAACTAAAGGAGTTCATCACCACTAAGCCATTATTATATGACATGTTAAAGGGAATGACGTAAGAAGATCAAAACTATAAACATTAAAATGGCAATAAATTCACAACTATCAACAATGGAATCTAAAAAACAAACTAAGCAAACAAGCAGAACAGAAACAGAATCATAGATATGGAGATCATTTGGAGAGTTATCAGTTCGGATGAGGAAGGGGGAGAATAGGGTAAAAGTTATAGTGATTAAGAAGTACAAACTGATAGGTACAAAATAGACAGGGATATTTTAAGAACAGTAAAGGAAATGGAGAAGCCCAAGAACTTACATGCATGACCATGGACATGAACTAAAGAGGGGATTGCTGGAGGGAATGGGGTACTGGGTAGAGGGTGGCACAGGGAGAAAAATTGGGACAATTATAATAGCATAATCAATAAAATATATTTTTTTAAAAATCTGATTGTAAGCTTCCCAGAAGCCAGTGTAAAGAGGGAAGTTTTGTAAGAATTGTACTTAGCTGAGAGAAAGAACCGAAAATGTCTAAAAGGAGAAAGAAGGCTTCTTAATATTGAATTCTGAAAGTCCTTACAGGAGACCATATATAGGAACACTGGGTGATTCATTGGAGATTGTTTTCAACAACAGTTGTTTAGCAAGTACAAAAGCTGAAATAAAATAGTTTTATTTTGTAGTGAGCATTGATAAAAGAAGAAGGGATAATGTTAAAATTTAATTCAGTGAAGAAGATTCTGTTTAAAGCTGACCTGAGTTGGTCCAATTTAATAATCTTCAGTAGGTGAACTTGATCTAAAGATAGAATCTAAAATTAACAGAAGAGTGTACAGATGGGATGTCCTTTGGGGTGTATTTCCCAAATTCATTTCTCTCAAAGGGGATTTTAATAAGAGCTATAAGTGTCCCACCTAGTCTCCCTAACAAGTTCTTGGGATGCTGATGGTATATACAAGGATCAACAAACAAGAGCTTATGGGCCATGTCTGGCCTACCACCTGCTTTTATATGGACCATAAGTAAAAAATGGTTTTTACATTTTTTTAATGGTTTTAAAAAACAAAATAATAATGTTTTGTGACATGTGAGAAAATGTGAAATTCAAATTTCAGTATCTATTAATAAATTATATGGAAACAGCCACACATTCATTTACATTTTGTCTATGAATGCTTTCATGCTACAACAGCAGAGTGAGACAGTTGCAACAGAAACTTATGGCCTGCAAAGTCTAAAATATTTACTATTCAGTCCATTACAGAAAAAAAAATGGCAACAGCTGGAACATACTACTGATTGATGACAGACCTCTAAGTTCTTAAAATCAGACAAGTGAATTATGGGATTCTATAGTTGAAGCCACTCTTGAACTACTAGGCTCAGAATAATTTAGAGAGAAAGCCAGAATTTTCTTCAGGAAGTCTCATGTAATCTTTTACCATTTAATGGTAGGTTTCCTTCCTATTTGTATAGGTGAGAAAACAGACCTAAGATATTAAGCAGTGGCACAAACAGACTTCCAGGTGAAGATGGTACAACAAAGCAGGACTGTAGAACCTTCACTCACAAGATTATTAAATAAAACAAAAAACTAGAAGAAAATAAAAAGTTTACAGAATATGAGACATGAGAAAGAACTGTGGATACTTTCCATCTTATTAATGACTGATCTGCCATAGACTTGAAAACTTGGTTGGTGCCCTGATTGGTGTGACTTAGTGGGTTGGGCATCATCCTGCAAACCGAAAGGTCGCAGGTTTGATTCCTGGTCAGAGCACATGCCTGGGATGAAGACCAGGGCTCTAGTTAGGGGCATGCAAGAGGCAACCAATCAATGTTTCTCTCCTTCTCTTTCTCCCTCCCTTCCTCCCTCGCTCTCTAAAAAATAAATAAATAAAATGTTAAAAAACAAAAAAATAAAACGCAGTTGGTAATTAGGAA
Source organism: Pteronotus mesoamericanus (assembly GCF_021234165.1). NCBI lineage: Eukaryota > Metazoa > Chordata > Mammalia > Chiroptera > Mormoopidae > Pteronotus > Pteronotus mesoamericanus. Next base: position 21,231,999 of record NW_026555245.1, on the reverse strand, counting down.
AACCAGAAACATAGCACTGGAAAAAGTAAGTAAATAATGTCATAAGAACTCTCATTAATTATCCTCAATGTAAATGAAGTGAGAGATAAGGAAGCATCCCTGGGAAAAGTCAAAGTTGGGATTTGCAGAGACAGAAAGGGCTGCTGGAACTTGTCTTGTTTTCAGGGCATTGTGCTGAGTCAGAGGAGTGAATAAGAAGGAGGATATAGCATTGTCTGGATGGAATGAGCTCGGTCATCTCACCCTTCTGAGATTCCACAGAAACCAGCTAAAGAGTGCACTTAGCCCAGACTAGCTCTTCCCTCCCTCACACCCATGCCCATACGCTTGGTTTACAGAAAAGTGGAAAGCAAGCAGTACACTGCTCTTAAAAGGGGCAGAATGAAATAGGTAATCTATTCCCAGTGAAGAAGAAAACAATGACAATTTGAATGGATGTCATGGAGAAAATACAGGAGATAATCGGAATGAATGCAGAAGAAAACACACAAAGAAATTAAAGTTAAGGTGAAAGACGATTTTTAAAAAGATGAAAGATGATAAAGAGAAATCTAAAAATAATCTTCTATAAGGATAATTTGTACCATCAGTGAAAGATGATGATATAGAAATAAATATTCAGAAATATAATATAAAAGATTTTCCCTGAAATAATGGCAGAATTGATTGAAAGTACCCACAGTGCTTTTTTTAAAATAAAATTTAACTTTAACAAAATCAACATTTGATCTATATTTCAATTAGGTTCATAAGATTCAAGTATAAATAAAGAATATTTCAGGCATACACACAGAAAAGACACCCACAAGGGGAAATAATGAAGTTAGTCTCAAAAAAACTCTAGCAACATTTAATGCTACAAAATAAGAGAACAGTACTTACAAAGTTCTGAGGAAAAGAGTAACCCAGAACTATTAAAGACTGCAACGTTGTTGTTTAAACAGATGTTATTTCTCTAAATTTTAGAAAACTGGGGTCACATAGAACCCATAAAATTTTTTTTGGAAAAACTACTTAACTATCTAATCTGACCAACCAAAGTTGAATCAAACTAAATTTAGGAATGGAAAAGTCATGGCAAAAGTTCTAGTAGTGATCACAAAAGTCTTTTAAATGTTAAATTAATACTAAACAACTGAGAGAATTATAACTAATCCAGAACGCAAATGTTATAATTTCTGACAAAGTTTAAATATATGATCAACAAAAATCAATGGTAAATGTAAAGAAAAATGCAAGTAAATGTAAGAGTTCATATTATCTCCTTTTTCCAAACAAGCTGTCAATCTTTATTGCCTAAAGTTAAGCATATTTTCTTTTAAAGGTTACCAACTCTTAATGGTTTTCATAATTTCTTTTCTTAACCCTGGAGGGACATTGTAGAAAGTATCTCTTGTGGGTGAGTGTGGGGGGAACAAACCATTATTTGAAGGTTATCAACCCCTTCCATTTCTATTTCTTTTCTTAAATTCATGTAAAGTTAAATTTTAAGTATTATTTATAGTGTGGTTTTATATACAAGAATAAGTAAAATTACATATAGTATTTACAACACAATTCTTTGTATAGTTAAAACTTACAGTAAAACGTTTCTTTCTTTTTTTTTTTTCAATCCATATACAAAGAGAGAAACCTGGAACTATGTTGAGCAAATGTGACCCTCATTTTGGGATATGGAACTTTGGGTCATTTGTTGCTTTTTTTTCTTATTTTTCTATATATTTTTGAGTTTTTATGTATTGTTTTAGTCACTTCTAAGTTTACATACAGTGAAACATTCTTTTTGATATACAGTTCTTTGGGTTCAAACAAATGCATTGTCACAAAACTATGACCAAAATCAAAACGTGGAACAGTTTCATTCCCCTACAAACTTCCCTCATGTAACTTACTTCTTTGAATTCAACATCTCTTCCCACTCCCAGCCCCTCGAACTCTTAATCCATTTACTCTTCCTATAATTTTGCTTTTTCTAGAACTTCCTATAAATGGAATAACACATTGTATAATCTTTCAAATCTGGCTTCTTTCACTTAGCATAATCCATTTGAAATTCACCCATGTTGTTGTGTACAGTAGTTTATTCACTTTTAATGATTAGCAGTATTCCACTGTGTGGATGTTCCCAGTTTGCTAATCCATTCACCAGTTCAAGGACATTAGGCTGTTCCTATTCTGTGATTATGAATTAAGACACTGTTAACATTTGTGTACAGGTTTTTGTGTGAGTATGATTTCATTTCTCTTGAGTAAATACCTAAAAGTGGCACGTTAAGTACAGATTTAATTTTATAAGAAACTACCAAACTGCTTCCCAAAGTGGCTGTTCCATTTTGCATTCCCACTAGCAATGTATGAGAGTTCCAGTTGCTCCATTTTCTCTCTCTTTTTAAAAAAATTATGTAGTGGCCTTCCTTTTCTCTTGTTATGGCCTTTGTTTTGAGTCTTTTGTCTGTTTTAAGTATTGCTACCCCACCTTCTTTTTCATGTCCCTTTTCTTGGAATACTTTTTTCCTATCCCTTCACTTTCAGACTGTGCAGATCTTTTGTTCTGAGGTGGGTCTATTGTAGACAGTATGTATGCAAGTCATGTTTTTTCTTTTAAATGTATTTTATTGATTATGCTATTACAGTTGTCCCATTTTTTTCTCCCCCTTATTCCCCTTCACCCAGCACCCTCCTTCCCACTAGCATTTCCCTACCTCCCCCTTAGCTCATATCCATGGGTCCTACATATAAGTTCTTTGGCTTCTCTATTTCCTATACTATTCTTAAACTTCCCCTGTCTATTTTGAACCCACCATGTATATTTCAAATTCCCTGTAGCTTTTTCTCCATCCTCTCCCCTCCCCCTCTCCTCTGATAACCCTCCATGTGATATCCATTTCTGTGAGCTGTTGCCATTCTAGTTGTTTGCTTAGATTGTTTTTGTTTTTTAGGTTCAGTTGCTCATAGTTGTGAGTTTGTTGTTTTTCTGTTTGTAATTTTTTATCTTCTTTTTCTTAGATAAGTCCCTTTAACTTTTCATATAACTAGGGCTTGGTGATGATGAGCTCCTTTAACTTGACCTTCTCTGGGAAGCACTTTATCTGCCCTTCCATTCTAAATGATAGCTTTGCTGGATAGAGTAATCTTGGATGTAGGCCCTTGCTTTTCATGACTTTGAAAACTTCTTTCTGGCCCCTTCTTGCCTGCAAGGTTTTTTTTGAAAAATCAGCTGAGAGTCTTATGGGAACTCCTTTGTAGGTAACCGTCTCCTTTTCTCTTCCTGCTTTTAAGATTTTCTCCTTAGCTTTAATCTTGGGTAATGGAATTATGACGTGCCTTGGTGTGTGCTTCCTTGGGTCCAACTTTTTGGGGGCTCTCTGAGCTTCCTGGATCTCCTGGAAGCCTATTTCCTTGGCCAGGTTGGGGAAATTCTCCTGCATTATTTTTTCAAATAAGTTTTCAATTTCTTGCTCTTCCTCTTCTCCTTCTGGCAACACTATGATTTGATGTAGGATCATTTAAAGTTGTCCCAGAGGTTCCTAAGCCTCTCCTGATTGTTTTGAATTCTTGTTTCTTCATTCTGTTCTGGTTGAATGTTTATCTCTTCCTTCTGCTCCCTATCGTTGATTTGAGTTCAGGTTTCCTTCCCATCACTGTTGGTTCCCTGTGTATTTTTCTTTACTTCACGCTGAGCAGTCTTCACTTTTTCCTCCATTTTGCGACCATACTCAACCAATTCAGTGAGCATCCATATTACCAGTGTTTTGAACTGTGCATCTGAGAGATTGGCTATCTGTTCATCTCTTAGTTCTGTGTTTGAGGCTTTGATCTGTTCTTTCATTTCAGCCATATTTCTTTGTCTTAGCACTCCTGTTAGATTGGAAGGGGCAGAACCTTAGGTACTTGCCAGGATGGGGCAACCTAGATCTCTGCATTGTGATGCTGTATGGGGAGAGGGGTCCAAGAGGGAACAATGCCACTTGCTTGGCTCTCAGCTGGCTTTCAGTCACTTCCTCCATTGCCCACAAGCAAATTGGGCTCTTCTGGTCCTGAATCCCAGGTGGGTGGGTTTGTGTACTTTCTAGTGGGTCTCCAATGAACTTTCCTGTGAGGCCAGGAGTTTCTCCTACCACTGCAACCCCCACATGTTTTTACAGTCAGAAGTTTTAAGGCTTTATTTCCCCATACTGGAACCCTGGGTTTCACGGTCTGTCTTGATCCCCAGTTGTTTCTCCCAGTTTTTCTGCATGCAAATGTGGGACTGCCCAGTCCACCAGCTGCCACCTTGCCGCATGTCCTCTCCACCCCAGCTGCCATCTCTGCTTCTCCTTCCAGTCTAGATGAATGTTTCCTTTTTAACTCCCTGGTTATTGGACTTCTGTACAGTTCAATTTCCTGGCAGTTCTGGTTGATTTTTGTTTTTAAATTTGTTGTCCTTCTTTTGGCTGTACAAGGAGGCAATGTACATGTACCTATGCCTCTATCTTGGCCAGAAGTCTCTAAAAGTCCATTTCCTCATCTTCACTTAATAGTTACTTATTAGAGTGTGTTTAAAAAAATTTTTTTTAAATTAGCTATACTAATAAGTGTGCAGTGGTAGGTATCTCATTCACTTCCCCAAGTTCTAATGAAGGAAAGAAAGAAGAAAGAAAGAAAGAAAGAAAGAAAGAAAGAAAGAAAGAAAGAAAGAAGTCATTTTTTAGGAAAGAAATCTTTGAAGCTATTATAGAGAAAGAAAAGAACACAAAATAAGATTTTGAGTTTTTAAAAAATGAGATAGTTTCAATTTTTGCTTTTCCAAGTGTGTCGTATAGTCACTATACTTTAGTACCACCCTAACTTCTTTTTTAAATTTTTTCAAGAAACTGTTAATCTCAGCTTTGTCACATTGTAACATTGAGACCTCATCCCCAGGGCCTAATTCCTCATCTCCAAAAATGAGGGTTTTAGCTACCATTAAATCAAATCAGAATCTCCAGGGATGAGACCCAAGTGTCAGTCTTTTAAAGCTTCCCAGGTGTTCTCACGGGCAACCAAAGTTGAGAACTGCTCAACTCATATCTAAATTGCTTCAAACTCCAAAATTCTGTTGGTCTAATTTCAACTTTCACAAGCCTATTTGTTAGGTTCGCTCAACTGGAGCCAGATAATTCTTTGTTGTGGTTGGGGAGGAGGACTCTCTTCTGCATTGTAAGATATTGAATAGCATCTTTTGATTCGACCTACTCTATGCCAGTAACACACCCTTTGCCCCAAGTTGTGACATTTGTCTCCAGATACTGCCCAATATCCCTTGAGAGCAAAATGACCCCGAGTTGAGAACCAATGCCCTACTATAAGTCATGGTAAACCAAAAACAATTCAGTAAAATTTTAAAACTTATTTTACATAAATGTTTATGATGGCTTTATTTTTGATAGCCCAAAACTAGAAGCCAACTAAATGTCACCCAATAGGTGAATGGGTAAACAAGCTTTGGCTTACCCATAAAGTGGAATACTACACAGCAGTACAAAAGGACTCTACAATAGGGATAAACCTTAAATAATGATATGGAATTTTTTTAAAAAGACCAAAAAAGGAGGCATACATGCAATGTCATTTTGTCCATTTATATACGAGTTCTAAAAATGCAAATAATCTTTTTTAACAAGATTTTATTTATTTATTTTTTAGAGAGGATGGAAGGGAGGGAGAAAAACATCAGCGTGTGAGAGAAACATTGACTGGTTGCCTTTCACATGACCCTAACTGGAGAACTAGCCTGCAACCCAGGCAAGTACCCTGACTGGGAATCAAACCCGTGATCTTTCGGTTCACAGGCTGATGCTCAACCCACTGAGCCACATCAGCCAGTACAAAAATGCAGACAATTTTATAGTGACAAAAAGCCAATCAAGCCAAGTGTTGAGTAAGGTGCAGGATGGGAATAAAGGAGCACAAGGGAATTTTTAGGGATAATGGGTATGTTGATTATCTTGATTGTGGTGATGGTTTCACGTATGTACAGGGTGCGACAAAAGTAAGTTTACAGTTGTGAGTATGTGAGTTTGTTCTTGTATCATTACTTATTGTATGATAGTCCATACGAACAGCTGTAAACCTACTTATGCCCCACCTCGTATGTCGAAACTCATCAAAGTGTGCCCTTTAAAAATTTGCCATTTATTGCATGTTCTTTATATTTAAATATAAGATTTTTTAAAAATTCTATACTACACTGAGGTTAGCATTTCTTACCTGATAGGTTCATTAAAAAAATCCAAATTTAACAACAGACTTCATTAGAAAAATTATAGGGAATGGGGACTCTCTTTCATTTCTGGCAGAAAAGCAAAATGGTCAACCCAGAGAAATCTGACATCATTTATCAAAATTACAAAGGGATATGACCCCTGAGCCCAGCAATTTGGTTCTGAGAATTCATGAACTGCAGTACACCTGCACACTTACACATGAAAGTAATGATGCAAGTGCAAGATTACACATTGTAGCCTGGTTGGGATCTGGGCCCTGCCTCATAGAGGTCAATAAACCAGCGTCCATCCCTGGGGCTGCTTAATACATGGAATTCTAGGCAGCTGGAAAGCTCACTATGTACCGATGGGAGAAAACTCCCAGGATACTCTATTAAGTGAAAAAGTAGCATGATGCCGAGTTGTACATGTGGGTTACTACTTTGTGTTTAAGAAAGGGAAAATACAAAAATATATACTGGAAATGTCAGTGTTTGCATAAAGAAGCACTAAAAATTTATCAGAGCAACTCATAAAAGTGGCTTACTATGTGGGGGTCAGAAGGGTAGGATGGGGAACAGGTGCAAGGGAGACTTCTCATTGTACAGCCTTTTGTATTGTTCCTCTCTTTGATGCTGGGAACAGATTACCTTTCAGCAGAGGTATCAAGTTTCCCCCAACTCATCAGAGAGGTCAACAAGGGAATCCAAGGTCCCCACCTTGAAGTCAGGAATGGCAAATTTGGTTTTTTATAAGACAGGTTGGAGTTGGAGGTTACCATGTCCATCCTCTCCAGAGCTTGTAAATTTTCCTTATCGCCAGAGGCAGAAATTAACCCAAACTCTGACAGGCATCCAGTCTTCTTTTAATCGGTTAAGGGAGCAGGAGCCGGCTAGCCACGCTGGTGGTCTGTGGTGCACGGGGCCTGAGTGCAGGCTGGCTCCCTGGAGGCAGTGGCTCAAAATTTAAAATCTTTTAGAAGCTTTTGTAATATACAGCAACATTTTCTTTTGTGTTTTGTCCTATCTACTAGTGTCTGCACTGCAGATATTTATTAAACAGACCTTAATTTTGATGTTGTGTTGCCGACAACCAGCAGAGGGCACATCTAAATATTGACCACACCTCATTTCTTCTGAGCTCCTGCGGAGTGATGATAAGGTACAAGCTGGCATCTTCACCGGTACAATGCCCGTGTGTGGAGCAAGGGGAGAGCAGGGAGGAAGACAAGACTAAAGGCTGAGGAAAGAACTGAGGAGATAAAAGATAACACAGAAGAGCCAGGGGATTGGCAGGCCGGCCAAGTGGTTAGAGATGTGGGCCACCGAACTGGATAATAAACAGCTAATAAAAAGATGAGTGGTTGCCCATGGTTGGAAGGGAGATGGGCATAAACAGGTGGAGCACAGAGGATTTTTAAGGCAGTGAAGTTACTTTGTAGGATACTAATGTGGACCAAAAAAGGGGCCACGTACTAAACCTGACAGGCTCAGATGAGACCTGCATGGTGGCCTTACAAACTCAGAGACCTAAAGTTACCACATAGGAGGGTCTGAAATCAAAACTTCCAAACTGATGGTGAGTAATGGCAGGTTGTCATGTCCTAGGCCTGTAGCTTCCTTACCAAAGATCAGTTTTAACTTTAAGTGAAACTGTGTGTTGTCTTTTTTGCATCTTTGATAACATACCTTTGGAATGTCAGAGCAATTCCTCTTTTCCAGACTCCTCAGGGCGCAATCTCCCACCAGAACACCAGACTAAGGGAACCCTCATTATTATCTCCGTCTCATACCATCTCTATGTGCTATAAATGGTAATGGTTAGCTATCCTGTACACACCGATGTAAAAGAAGTATGTCTATCCATTTTACATTTTATCCAATCCCCTAGACTCCCCCACTTTGCTTTCTCCCACCTCCCTAATCTACCACCAGTGGATTTCATGTAATCCCCTTATGATTTCCCCTTTGTTATATAAAATAAGTGGTAAAACTGCCATTTTTGGAGCATTTTCTCAGTCTATTGAGATTTTTGCTTCCCAGCAATTGGCTCAAATGAACCCATAAACATTCTCTACAGGTTCAGATATACTTATAACAACATGCATAAAAACTAAAAGGCATCGGAGACAAACTATTAGTACTTTGAGACAAAAGCTGGGGATATATATTAGAGTATAGTACAAATGAATGACTGTAATTTGGGAAATGAAAGAACAAAGCCCGCCCCATTTGTTACTGCGGAACCATTTGCCTAGCAGGCCTATGACCTTGTTAAACATGACTGTCATTTTACTCTTCTGAGCTTGTCCCCAGGACTGGAAATGACTGGAAAGCAAGAAGAGAAATAACTGTTCCCTATAGCCACAGTCAGAAGATAACATTGGAACAAACTGCAGCCTCGTGTTACAGCACCCCAGCAGCCAACGGGCCACACAGCAGCAACCGCCCCCACTCTTTTTTAACCCAATTATAATCCCATAAAAGCTCCAAAGCCCCCACCCCCCAATGCTGGTGTCTCCCCACACCATGCCCCTCTCCTTTCTTGGAGAGTGAATAAAAACTTTCTTATCCACACTTTTTCCTCTTTGTGAGCTCTTCCGCAGCCCCGCGTGACTGACCACCCTACAGGAGAGATGTAGATTATAATTTAACACAGGTTGTATGACACTCCTGAGATAACTCTGCGAACTAAGCTAAGTGAGTTAAATGACTCAGCAGGATTGGAATTCATTCAGATTGGAATTTACTCAGCACAGGAATGTGAACATTTTTTATCTTTGCTTTCCTCAAGTAATGGACAGGGTTACCATGTTGCACAAATTGAACAGGCCCCAGTCGAGAACAATAGAATGGCTAACACTGAGACTACTAATAACTCTAATTTCTGTTGCATTTCATAAAATTCAAATTTAATTCAATTGCATATAGATTTAAATGAGTTCCCCCTTGAACTTCCTTCTCATACACTTTGCCTGTTTTGTTGTTGATGTTTGCATTTTTGCTTCACAGTAACTTATTTCAGACCAAAATTTAAGACGGTCCTCTAGCTAGACATAATAGTAATGAGAGTCAATACACTGTATCTGCATGCCTTGCAAGAAGTCTCCATCAAACACACACACACACACAAACACACACACACATGCACACGCACACACACAGAGCAAACACAAGCTGAAGCAGAATCTCATAAAGACTTCAGACTTCAAAAGTTTATGTATGTGTGGAGCTGGGGAGTCTCTCCCTTCATTTTAAATTAAACCTTGCCTTTTGTCCCAACTTCCCAACCTAATTTCACTTTTTCAGTGTTAGGATGGGCCTGACCAATGTTAAGGGTACGAGTAGACTTAAAGGGAAGGGCATGCCTTACCATTCTGTCTAACATGCAGTTCCTCCTCATTATAAGAGGATTCTAAATTTAAAAATCCATTTACTTTATAGAATTTATTGTAGCCCTAAAATCAATACTGATGGAGCCTTTGGAGTCATTTGTTACCATGTGCAGAATGGCAAAAAAAATTGAATTGTCTGACAGCACACATTCCTCGGTCCAAAAGCAACACTCTGCCTCCTTGTTTCAGCTGTGTGCTGTGAATGTATCCTTTTCTTAATCTACTTAGTGCCATATTTTTCACATTTTTTTGTGCTTTTTCTTGGTGATTTCACTGTTTAAATGACCCCCAAATGTAGTGTTGAAACACTGTCTAGTGTTCCTAAGTGCAAGAAGACTGCAAGGTACCTTACAAAGAAATTACATGTTAGATAAGCTTCATTCAGGTGTGAGTTTCAGTGTGGTTGGCCATGAGTTCATATCAAGGGACCAAAAGTATATATTAAACGAGGTGTCTTTAAACAGTAACACACATAAAACTAGGTATATATTGATCAGTTAATGAAAACATGACCAGTGACTTGCAGAAACCTAACCTTGTATTTCCCCTGGGAGCAATGAATCAGTATTTGTTAATTCGGTATTCACAGAAACATTACAAAGTACAACTACTGTGAATAATGAGAACCAACTGTATCTCAAGGATAGAGACCACTAAAGAGGAGCTAATAGCTGAATTAATTATGCTTGTGCCTTGATCTGGGATATCAATGGTAGCGTGATGCCAAGTAGCACATGTGGGTTACTTCTTACCTTTGCCCACAGGCTGCCACTTAGTAACAAGGGATGTGATTAAACAGGTAAAGGTGGCTTGGCATTGTGGCCTTTGATTGAGAAATGGAAATGGCAACCATGAAATACTCTTTCCACTGCATATTATAGTTCAATGCTTGTTAAACCAAACCAATTATATCTCCTAAAAGTATCAGGTCAGCAAACGAGTGCTTAGAAAATTCAAAACAATGTCAAAAAAAATCAAGTCTATCAAATATATAAGGAAATAAAAACTCTTTGGGTCATGTGATTATCAGATTTTTTTTTTTCTTTTTGACACATCTCTACATTTTCTTATAATAAAATGTACTATAATAAAAGTCAGGAAAAGAGGGGACTTTTAAAAAGATTTGTTTTAGTTGTCCATACTAACAATCTTTAGATTGTTTTAGCCTTTCAGAAATATGAACACTAGAGAAACTGACCTCATTTGATTTCTGGAACTTGGCACTTGAAGTTTTGATCTGCAGGCATCCCCAAGGCCACTCTGCCTTAATTTACCTGGAATTTGGGCAAGTCATGAGCTCAGGTTCTTGCAGTCTGTTGTCAGAGGAAAGACATTAGGGTCCTTTCAAACCAGACTGCCTAAGCAGAGACACAGCTATGTTGTGAGGCTGCAAAGCTGGGTGGGATATGGGTGTGGGTACAACTGGTGCACAGCAAGTTTGAGGAGGAATGCCGCTCATTTTAAAGGGATTGTTACCAGAAGCTGCAGTCAAAGGAGCTGGGCCAGAGTTGCCCAAGTGAGCACCAAAGTACACACAGAGCAAATAGGAAGCTTTGTTGGTGCAAACATTACTATATTGGAGTGATTTGTATAATTATTGGTATAATTAAGTCTTAATTTCGGTATGTTTTTCCATTGGACTGCAGAGACTTGGGCCAGCCAAAGATGACATTTTATTTTTCCTTTGGGAAGAATGCTAAATATTTCAAACACCCTATTCAGCTGCTTCATGATACTTCAACTCAGATTTTCAGATGACCTGGTTGATCAGAATGTGATAGAATAGCAACAGTTTTCACAGCGAAAAGAGAGAAAATACACTCAATGTCTTTCATTGGGTTCTGGTTAATTTACTTATGGTACATCCAGAAAATGCTGTGCAACCCTTACTAAAATATTTTTATAAGCTTTTTTAAAAAGATTTTATTTATTTATTTTTAGAGAAGAGGGAAGGAAGGGATAAAGAAGGAAAGAAACATCGATGTTTGCGAGAGATACATCAACCTGTTCCTTCTCACACACCCAACTGGGGACCTCGCTCACAAACCAGGCATGTGCCCTGACTGGGAATCAAACTAGTGACCTTTGGGGTCGCAGGCCAGCACTCAGTCCACTGAGCCACACCATCCAGGGAACCTATACAGCCCTTAAACAGAAGGACAGAGATCTATGTGTGCTAACATGGGAAGACATCAGCAATAGATATTAATAGTGCCCCCTGGCATGCTGTCTCAGTCCTAACCTCAGCTGCAGGTGTGGCAGATAGTTCCCATGCATGTTGAAAGCCTTCCAACTCAAGTGCCAGCAGCAGGCTCTCAGCTTTTCTACCCCAGAACTTTCTCAGCCCTCCCAGAGTAGACTGGAAATATAGGAAAACTAACCTCTTGAGGCAACCCTTGGCAAATGGGGGATGTCTCCCATCCTTCAGAGGGACAATTCTGAGATATGTTCTACATGGTTACTTAGAATCCTCATGGCATTGCTCCCTAGCGTTGATCTGTACACTCACTTCACTAGGCAGATCCTGCTTTTATAGGTTTTCCCTCCTCCTCTGTAGTACTCTCTTTAATAGTTCATTCCAGATTATTAGGACTACCGGGAAGGGAGGGAGGGAGGGAGGGAGGGAGGGAGGGAGGGAGGGAGGGAGGGAGGGAGGGAGGAAAGAACAGGGAAAAAAAAATTACCTGGCCCCAAGTCCTTTACTCAAGCTTTGCATTGGGACAAACCCAAACTAAGATGATTAATGTACATTGGAAGGAGGTGAGAATCAAATTGCATAACTGGATTCATGGTAGTTCCCATATGTGCAGAAACAAAACAAAACACCACAACAAAACAAAATTATAAGTGATATGTATATATGTTCATATGCATTAGAAATAAATGCTATAGAGGTAATCACACCACACTCTAATAGTGGGTATCTCTGGGGCAGTTAAGGGATAAGGAGACTTGCCATTTTAATTTGTATACTTCTCTATTATTTCTATGTTTAATAGAATAGGTTACTTTTGTAATTAAAAATAAACTAAAGGGGAGAGGGCAGTGGTAGTTCCCCTGGTCTTAAAGCATCTAGCTTCCATTTAAGCTGTAAGCTACATTGTACAAAGAAGAGAAACCATGCAGAGATACAACTACCTGTCTTTAAGACAGATACTGAGCATCCCAACCCAAACCATCTTCAAAGAAAAATCACAAACTAAGTAAATATTCTTTTGGAAACCAGGCTTAATGGAAGATGAATTAGCTTCTTCAGATTTATTCTAGAGGTCTCCAGTGTAGTGACCATGGAAAGAAATATTAAAGAGAGTGTAATGAAGACTACAATACTTTAATTATAGATGTAACGCTGGTCCTTCCAGCATGGATTCTGTGGTATTGTGAAAAAAAATTTGATTACAGTTTTTTATCCCCTCTTCTATCAGTGCCCTCCACCATGTCTGCTTTAGTGACCTCCACTCTCACACTAGGTTTGGTCACATGACTTGCTGTGGCCAATAGGATGCTAGCAAAAATGATGCAGCAGGACCTTAAAAAGCATTTGTGCAGCTCTTTTATTCTTTTGCATTTTTCTTGAAGTTTAATCAACAAAAAGTATGATGCTCCACTGTATGTGGTGGGGGGGGCTATAAGCAGGTAATCTTTTTAGTTTATAATTCTCTGCACAAAGAGAAATCACATCTGAACCTAGTGTAGATCATGAGAACCTGGATTTCAAGCTTGCTTCCATGATTGGGTGAGACTTTGCAGGGTTCTGGGCTATGCTTGCACATATTCTCCATATGGAAATATTTGAATAATTTTAGCCAAAAGGAAAGCTGTAATATTGTAACAAAAAATGACCAAAATTTTTAACCCCTCCCTCATCCACACCATTAGTCTTGTAACTTTGTGATGCTCTCCCAGTCTGACTCCACAATCTGTCAAGTGACTTGATTTCGCAAAGAGATTTAGCAAATAGGGTAAAAGCAAAGGCTTGAAAAATATTTGCAGGTTCAGGTTGCTTCTTCTTTGTGCTTTACTTAGCCTCTCAGTTAACCTCGGCTGAGACCATTCTAGATCAGCTGACAGCCAGCCAGTCAACACTTAGAAATGTGAGCATGCCCAGCTAAGATCATCAGAGCCACTCAGCCATCTTATATTTGACCACAGATGTATACCATGGAAGCCCAGGCGAGGCTAGGGGAACCCAGTTCAGGCCAGCTGAATCTCACAGACTTATGAGCTGAGCAAAAATTTATTGTTGTATTAACATACTAAAGTTTTGTGATTGTTTTTTATGCAGCATTATTGTGCCAATAGATAACTGATACAGATTCCTTATAGAAAGATTCAGGAGTAACTGCTAACTTTCTAAAATCAAATATATAGAGTCACTTACTTTTTAACTTCCTTTCTTATCACTTGTCAGTTCTAGGAAAAGATTTATTTAGTTCATGTGATAAAGTTATGTGTATTGAAAGCTATAAAGGTTTGAATAATTTTGTAACAAGTATTTTCCATAAGTTTTTCTCATATTTCAAGCTGGACTTAATTCTACTTTGAGATATGTATTAGAATAGGATGTAGGGTTTGGCTTTTAAGCATATCATTGACATGGACAACAATGCTGTTAACAATTTCTAGGCTATCTTTTCAGTAAAAGGGATTACTTGGGATTGGTGTGAAGTCCAAAATATTAAAATAATTTCTCTTTGTTCAAGCTGTTGCCTCTAACTTGGCGGGTCATCATCAATCATCATCTTTACCACAAAAATTTTCTAGGTGTTTAGTATATAACAGGATTCTGCTAAGTGCTTTACAATGTATCTTAATCAGTCATTGCAGAAGTCCTTTGAAGTGGGCATTCCAAGGCATTGCTTCTACTAGGAAGCCATCCTTGAGCTCCAATTTGAGTTTGGTGGTACCTTTGAATTCCTGGGGTTGCTTTTCAATCTAGATTATTACATCATCACACTATAAAACCTGGGTGATGTCTTTCTATATCTAATTGTCCTTCCTAGACTCTAAACTTCTAGAGGACCTGGATCATGTCTTATTTATCTTTATAATCCCAGTGCTGGGCACACAGTCTGGTATAAAGTAGGTGTACTATAGATGTTGAACTGGTTTGCTGAAAAGGAAAGAGATGACATGGAAAACTATTAGGTCCAGAGCACAAACACACACACACAACCACAAAATCCATTAAGGACCAACTAGAACCTCTTGGTCTGACATTTAGACTCTATCAGGAACTCTTTCTAGGTACCCTGGTCATCACTTATATCTCCAGAAGAAGGAGGGACATGACACAATCTGGAGAGACCCCCATCACTGAACTTCATACGTTTAATAGCTTTTCTTTTTTAATTTATTGGTTTGAGAGAGAGAGAGAGACAGAGACAGAAAAGACAGGAGATAGAGACAGAGAGAGAGAGAGAGAGAGAGAGAGAGAGAGAGACAGAGAATGAGAGGAACATTGATTTGTTGTTCCACTTATTTATGCATTCATTGGTTGACTCTTGTATGTGCCCTGACCAAAGATCAAACCTGCAAGCTTGGCCTATCAGGATGACACTCTAACGAACTGAGCTACCCAGCCAGGGCAATAGCTTGTTTTTCCTTTTCCCCAAATTGAAGTTACTAAGGTGACATCGGTAAATAAAATTATATAGGTTTCAGGGATACAATTCTATAATACATTATCTGTATAATACATTATCTGTTCACCACCCCAAGTCAAGTCTCCTTCCATCAACATTTAATAGCTTTTAATAAGATTAAACATGATATAATTGTCCATTTGCCCCTGAAAAAGGAAAGGAATTTGGGTACTGATTCTGTGCCAGGCACTCTCCTATGTATTTTTATTTCACTTAAAAACAAATATTGCTATACTCCCTCAGAAAATGAGCTGACTACATTAACTGTAGAGAATAGAACTGTTTTCAAATTTCCTATTAAAGCTGCCCTTTGGTCTAAAATTCTGTGAACCAGCTCTTTGAGAGCAATGTATAACAATGATACTTCATTGGACTATAATTCTTTCTCCAACTTCATCTCTGTAACCAAGTCAGTTTGGTTCTATTATAGATATCCAACAGTTTGATATTTTCCTATTTCCTCTCATTTTAAAATATCTTATCTTTTTTCTTACATATCTTTTAAATTTATACATTCCATGCCAATTTTCTGTGAATTAAGTTAGATATCCACCTCTTTTGTATTTTTTTGAAAAAAAACAGAGTTTTAGGTAAAAAATTCTAAATGGCTAATCGTTTTAGGATGACATATCTGAAGATCATCTTATTTCTCCTAGTTTAATTTCTCAAATCCACGTTCATTAGGAACTAATTGCACTTCCCAGATTGAAGAATCTCCCAATACCTCATTAGTCCTTCAAGGTTTGTTTTTCCCTATAAGCTTAGATTCTAGAAAATTTTCTCTTTTAGTTACCAAATTAGTATTGTATGAGAAAGGAGTTCAGGAGTCTAGGTCATGCATGTTTTAAGATCAAACTAATCTCTTTGGCTAACTTGATCGAAAATTACCTTGACTTTTCCCTTTGTAACAGGGAATCTACATGGTGTTAGTTATATAAGGTCAAGAAATAGACACAGTCCATGATAATTTAGTGGAAAATTAAACAAGAATATCTTTTGGGTTTTTTCCTGGCTATTTTTCTTCCTTGGATTTCCACCTTTTTGCTATTTAATAGATATGTAAAGGATTGTGTATCATGTTGGAGGGGGTGGCAATATCCAAAGAAATATCACAAACTCAATATCCCCTTCCCCAAGATGAATTTTAAAGTTTTAAAGCCTCTGGCAATTCACAGAAATAAATGTTAAACAGGGACAGAAATGTGAAGTCATCAATTTTCTTCCAAATCAATACAAGAAAAGTTATCTTCTTTAAAAAAAATGTAAATTAAAGAGGACAAATGAACATTTATCTATGTTTTAATAAACCTTTAATAAGATTCTCTATGAAAAGCTATTTTTTTTTAAAGGCACTTAGGATTCTCAAGCAAGTTACATCAAGGATAAAGAACTGATATTAAACATGAAATAAGTAAGCTAAATAGTTCTTTTGTAGAAAATGAGGAAGTTTTAATACAGGCTATATCTTTGGGATCAGTATCAAGACTGATTACTTAACATTTTATATATTAGTGGTGTATAACTTCCATCTGATGAATAGCTAACTGGATGGGAATGAACTGCAGAAAGTGCCCTTAAAGCTACGAATCTAAGAATGTTTAAGATGGGAGCCTGAAAGGTATGAATCATAACCTCATTTAAAAAAAAAAGAATCTGCCTCATTGATTGCTAAAAAATTCAGCTGAAACTTTGTAGCCATTTTGCTTCTGAAGCCAAAGAATCCCCACCTCAACCCCCAAAAGATTATTATTAGATGTTTCCATACAGGTATTAAAAATAAACACAGAGAACACAACTTACTTTTTCATAAAAATATGATGTATTTGTCAAGCCTGAATGGAAAGGACTTCATAGTTGGACTGTAAAGCTATCTGGGTTTGGATCTGCCGAGTGTTCAAACCCTGGCTCTGCCACTTATCAGCTGTATGACCCCATGTGACCCCATGAAGATAATGACAAATCTACCTCTTAGTGAGACATGTGTGAAGCAAATAGCATACAGCTTTGCACATAGGAATTTTGTAATATGTATTAACAAGTATTACCTTAAACTTTCTTGGAACAAGGTGAGAGACCAAGTTGCAATACTTGCGGTTCAGAAAAAGACAATGAAGCAGTTTTCCCAAAAGGTGAAAGGGATTAGTTGAAGATTCCCAGGGAAGAGGTTGAAGCAAATTGAAAATTCTGGGATAGTTCCAGTATCCTTGGAAGAGAAAGAAGATGGCAGAATGGAAAAAGTTATTGCAGAAAGATATGAGCTAAAGAGTTGGAGCTTCAAGTTGGAAGCTGAATTAAGAAACCAAAAGTGATGATAAGGTAATGGCAAGTTAGGTGGTAGAGTTAAACTCAGAAATCTCAAGGAAGGTATTTTAACAGCTTCCCTGGAAGAAAATTGTACTCTGAGGCAATTTAACATATTGCTATTGAAAGCACCAAAATCCAGTAGCTCTGAGACCCTAACAATTTTTACATTAAGGCATTTCATTTCATTGAGGTGCCATAAGTGGGCTAGAAAACATTTAGGAAAAAATAATAATTCATGGAAAAAGGATTAGATATCCTCAGTGTACACAATAAGTGAGAAAAGAGAAAAATGGTACATATGAATAGGGTTAAGTCAAGTTATTTACCAAACAGGACACTTACATTGTATAGTTGAGGCTTCTTAAAGTTTCTGTGATGAGGGCTAGATTTTGTACCCCTTAATCATCATCCCCCAAATCCTGCCATCCTGCCATCCTGCCATTAGAGGCTATAAGCAACCTCTAATTGTTTTCTGCCTCTATAAATTCACCTATTTTAGATGTTTCATATGAATGGAATCACCCAATATTTCATCCTTTGAGGTTGGCTTCATTCACTTTAGCTCATCCATGCCGTAGCAGTAATTTCTTTTTATTGTTGAATAATATTCAGTTGTATGGATATATTACATTTCATGTCACAGAGTTTTGAAGAAACTCAATCATTTGTCTTGTAGATTTGTCCTTTAGATTTGACTGACGTTTTGGATTTGGCAGAGTGCTTCCTCTTGGTCTCAGTTAACATGTATATATGTATGTCAGTGGTGGAGGCTGGGGTATAAACTGATAAAAGTGCTTGATTAGATTAAGTATTGCTATCATAGAAAAGAATACTTCAGGTAATGCACGTATTTCCTATAATTTCACATCATAAGACATGTAATGTCTGGTCATTTCTTTCATGAATGGCAAAATAATCAGAATGTTTATTAGGTAGTGTCAGCCTGATTCCTCTACTAACTTTTCACTTTACAGCTTTAACATTCATTGACAAACGTGTTGCTTAGGCCCACTCAGGGTGCAAACAAGTGATTTTCTATTTCTATCATTCCTTCTGCATTTATTAGTTGAAATTCTTTCCTAAAAAACTTTCATCAGTTGTTTGGTTACCCTGAAGTAAAGTTTGAAAAGGCAGGATGAATGCTTCATTTTTTTCTTTTTATTTATCAATTTGCAGATAAGTGGGTGCCCTAACCTTCAGTAGTGAACAATGAGTTTGTTTGTCATGTTTTGCATTATTCTGAAATTGTACATGTCAGATGTGATTCAGTGAGTTGCAATTATTATTCTTGTACCAAAGTCTAGGTTTTTCCCATTACTCTGGTAGCTTGCTTGTTTCCTGGTACAATGAGAGGTTCCAGGTTTATCTTATTACATTTCTTACCCCAAACAACCATTTTTCCAAGGAGCCCAGGATCCTTTTAGTGGACCCTGGGATTTAGCATCCACGATCTGGATAATATGAATACCATTGTCACTGCATTGTTACTGCTTTTAGATCTTTCAGAGTTATAACGGTTAGGTCAGAATAGGAAGTATGTACTATTTTTTGAAAGAAAAAAAAACCAGAAACTATATTAGTATATCCATTTCAAGGTTAAGGATACAGGGTATTGACTTAATTTTTCTGGTTTTATATGTGTCTTCTTTCTTTAAACTGAAAGTCTTGGTTTTTAATGTTAATATAATATGATAGACCTATAATATTTTAAAAATAGCAATACCAGTATTATTTAAAACAATAAGACTAATGAATGCAATTTAATATTTTTTGTGAGTTTTTGTTCTTAGGATATACCTGACTAGAGATGTAAACTCAAAGTACTGCACATTAAAGTCACTTTTAGTAATGATTTTCTTTGTGCAATTTGGCATCAACTTGATATACAGTTGTGGCTATTTGTTTCCATTTGTTTTCAATTTGTAGGTATTTATTTTTATTCTTTTTAAGTTCAACTTCCTACATAAAACATTTACAGGGTTCCAAAGTAAAAACTATATAATAAAGTAACTTGACAAAAGTTTTACTTCTTTCTGCCTTGACCCCAAAATCTTGTTCCCCAAAAGAGACAATTTTATTAGATTTTGAGGTATTCTTCCATTACTCTGAAAATATAAACAAATATATATATGCCTCTCTTACACAAAGATCACTGCAAACAGTACTCTAAATCTTAGTATTTTTAATTTAAAATATATCCTATAAATAATTCCATATACCATACAGAGATATTCCTCATTCATTTGTATAATTGCATACCACATTTTGTTTAATCATTCAACAGTTGATGGATATTTGGGTTGTGTCCACCTTTTGGCTTGGCAACATCTCTTTTAAATAAAGAGACATCTTTTTAAAACACAAATCAGACCATCAGGTTTATCGCCTGAAACCTTTTTAAAGACTTTCCATTGGGCTTAGAATAAAATCTAAACTGACATAGTTTTCAAAACCTTGTTTTATCTGGTCCTGCTCATAACCCCAAACTTACCTCCTTCTCTACCCCCTTAAGCTCAGTTCCTCAAGCCTCTCTGCATATTAGAATACTGTGGATTACTTTAAAAAATATTTTCTCCAGCATTACTCCAGACCAATCAAATCAGAATCTTTGGAGGGCAGGACTGGGGCATTAAAATGTTTTAAAAGCATTATTTCTCAAATTTTAACACACATCAAAATCACATGAAGGGCTTGCAAAACACAGATTTCTAGGTCCCAGCCCCAGAGATTCTGATTCAGAAGATCTGAACTAGGGTCTGCAAATTTGCATTTCTAAAAGTTCCCACTTAATGCTGATCCTGCTGTTCTTTTGAGAACCCTCTCAGCGTATCTTCCACCACTTAACATATTTGTTTTCTTTTTATTATTAAATCACAAATTTTGTTGAGTTGTTAATTGTCAGCACTGTGTAGAAAGGGACTGTGTTTATCTTGTTTACTACTCTACATTCAACACCTAATATAGCACCTGAAGTACAGTTGTTTGATAAACAACTGTAATTTATTGAACCATGATAGAAGAATTTAAGAGGACTACATTACAAATTAACAACTCAAACAGTCAAAAATACATAAGACTACTTCACACACAGTGATGGCCATAATCAAAAAGACAGGTTGGCAAGGATGTAGAGCCACATACACTATTACTAGAAATGTAAAATGGTGCAGACACTGTGGAAAATGTCTGGCAATTTCTCAAAATGTTAAACATAGAATTATCATCTGACCCATCTAGTCCACTCTCAAAATATACCCAAGAGAAGGAAACATGTCCACACAAAGAACTGTGTACATTATTAGTGCTTATGACAGCATTATTCATAATAGCCAAAAGGTAGAAACAACCCAAGTATTCATCAGCTGATGAATGATTAAATAAAAGGTATTGATACAATGGAGTTATTTGGCTATCAAAAGGAATGAAGTGCTGATACATATCACAGCATGGATTAACCTCGAAAACATTATGCTGACTCAAGAAGCCAGCATTAAAAAAAAAAAAAAAAAAGGAAAGGAAAAAACACACAGATAATTCCATTTATAGGAAATGTCCAAAATAGACAAAACTATAGAGATGAAAAACAGATTACTGGTTTCCTACATCTGGAAGAAACAAGAGGATTAAGGAGTAATAGCTAAGAGGTATGAGATTTTAGAGATGATGAAAATATTTTAAAACTCATTTCATTTTGGTGATGTGAAATTTAGTATACTCAAAGTGGCAAAGGGTGCGCCACCCTGTGAATATACTAAAATCCCATTGAATTATTCACTTTAAATGGGTGCATGGCATGGTATGTGAATGATATCTCAATAAAACTGTTATAAGAAAATAATGAAGTAAGGATATTTTTTAAAAAGTACAACTTCTTCATTTAGATTTAGAATTTAGAAGCCTGAATAGACAAGTTTGAAACTTTTATCTAATATGCAGAAAATACAAATACTTTTCAAACATTCATGGAGTGTTTACAAGAATGTATCACATATGATAATTCACAAATACACATACACTCACACATATAAACACTCAAATTGAAGAAATAAAAAAATCCTTATAGACGACTTTCTGACAATGACACATAAACAATAGAAATTACGGAAAACAACTTTTAAAAAGCCATGACAGAGAAATAGTACCAGATTTGCCTTTTTGCCATAAAAAACTATAAAACTAGAAAAAAGAGGAGACGACTGTTTTCAGACATTGAACAACATGCAGGGTAGCACTGACTGTGATCTTTGAGAGTGGAAATATACTAGGAAAGCCCAACAATCAAACTCACTGGCTTTCCGCTGTGGGACGAGGGGGTGGAGAATATAAGCATGGCAATAGTTTCGGTGAAGTGACAGCAGAAATCACATTTTCAGACCTCTGAGGAGTTGGAATATTAGGTCAGTACACTAGAGGAGAAAAAAATGCCTGGGGCATAAATTTAAATGGAAATTTAGCATGAGTTCTTGCTAAACACCTTGGATGCACAAATGCAAGAAGTGACTCCACAAAGTCTAGCAGAGATAAACTTTTGTGGTACTGAGTTAAAGTGCTTGAAGATATTTGGATTCTGGCCCATTCAGTGGTTAAGAGACTATAGTTAGTAACTAAATTATTCAGCTGAGATTCCAGAAGGGACATGCCTTAGAAATAAGGACACCCTAGAGTAAGAGTCCTCCCTAAGAAGACTTTAAAACTGAAATAGACCCACACTAACTAGAGTAAAATGAATCCAGGCAAGACCAAATAGTTCTGTAAGTAATTTAACTGCCCAACACAATGAAATTCAACATCCTTTTCCTCCCCAACATTATTCAAAAGATGATGAAATAAAGCCATCTCCCTTACAACATATAATCTACAAGTTCAGCAAAATTAAAGAAAAAATTAATGAACAAGTACATAAGCAGGAAAGATGATCAACAATCAAGAAAAAAAGAAATGTTAGTAGAAAAAGACACTGAATGACCCAGATGTTGAATTATAGATGATGATTTTAAAGCAGCTGGCATAAATACAAAGGGAAGATACAAAGGAAAAAGTGGTATAATGAATGAACAGATGGAGATTTTCAGCGGAGAACTATATAATGTAACGGAACAGGTGGCTAATTTACAACAGAAAAGCAGATATCTGAAATAAAAATTTTACTGGATGGGCTTAACAGACCCAAGAAGAAAAAGTTAATAAACTTGCAGACAAATCAATAAAAATTATTCACTGTGAAGAAAGACCTAAAAAGCTGAAAAAACTAATAAAGCCTCTGTTACATACAGAATAATATTCATGAAATGAAAGGATTAAGAAGAGAATGGGACAGAAAAATATATGAAGTAAAAATGATGGATAATTTTCTAAATCTGGTAAAAAAATATAAACTTATAGAACTAAGAAGAGTAGTAAGCCCAAATAGATATGAAAATAATCACCCTGAGGCACATAAAAATAAAACACTAAAAAGTAAAAAATAAAGAAAAAATCATAAGAACAGCTAGTAAAATACAATATATTGCATTCAGAGAAATAATTATACAAATAATGGCTGACTTCTCATCAGAAAGAAGGGAGGCCAGAAAACAATATGATAACATTTTTGAAGTCCTGGAAAGAAAAGAAAGGAAAGGAAAGGAAAGGAAGACAGAGAAAGAGAGAGAGAGAGAAAGAAAGAAGGAAAGAAAGAAAGAAAGAAAGAAAGAAAGAAAGAAAGAAAGAAAGAAAGAAAGAAAGAAAGAAGAAGAGAGAAAGAAGAAGGGGAGAGAGGAAGGAGGAAGGAAAGAAGGGGGGGGGGGAGAAAGAAAGAAAGAAAGAAAGAAAGAAAGAAAGAAAGAAAGAAAGAAAGAAAGAAAGAAAGAAAGAAAAAGAAAGATGGAAAGATGGAAAAAAAGAAAACCTCACTCTCAACTCAAAATTTTTGATATCCAGGGAAATGGACTTCAAAATTCTGGGTAGAATAAAAACATTTGCAGATAAAGAAAACCTTAAAGAACTCACTATCAGAAGACTGGCACTATATGAGATGCTAAAAGAAGTTCTTCATGTTGGAAGAAAATAATGTCAGATGAAGTATGAATCAAGAGGAAGGGCCTGATAGGGTAAATATGCAGGTGCAAATAAAAGGTAATTTTTTTCTTCTCAATTTCTGCAAAAGACAACTGACAACTTAAAGCAAAAATATTGGCATTGTATTGTGTAAATTTTTACATAAGTAGATGTAAAATAAGTGATAACAATAGCTCAAGGGAAGAAGGAATTACTGTTGTTAAATTCTTTCTATGTGAAGTGGTACCATATTACTTCTAAGTAGAGTGTAATAAATTAATGATGTACATTGTAATGCTTAGAGCAAACATTTAAAGAATGGTATAAAGAGATAGAGTTGAAGAGCCAATAAAGGAATTGAAATAAAAAAAAATTCTTAAAATGTTAAATATATACCTACTCAATTCCACTCCTAGCTATTTACTTAAACAAACAAACAAATAAATAAAAGCTAAATATATACCTACTCAAAAGTCACCATAAGACAAGTACAGAATGTTAATAGTAGCTTTAATGAAAAATAGCTGAAGGCTGGAAATGATTGAAATGATCATCAACAAATTATAGTATATTTACACAATAGGATATATTTACACTCAGCACTAAAAAAAGAATAAAATACTGATACATGTAATAATATGATTCAATCTAAAAAATAATATGTTGAACAATAAAGTCCAGACACCAAACACTATTATCCCTATGAAGTTCAAGTGATAGAAATCCAAACAGTGGTTGCCTAAGAGGGATGAAGATTAGTCAGGATGCAAGAGAATGATTCTGGGATAAAGAAAATACTCTATATTTTATTTTCCATGACCATATCCTTGTATAAAATTCATCTAATTACAAACTTAACATCTCTGTATCTCACTGTTTATACATTTTACCTGAATAAAAATGTATTTTTAAAAATCCACAACTTCAGTGTAACCTACTATACTAACAAGCTAAAAAAAATGTACAAGAACATCACAACTGATGCAAAAAAAATTATATGACAAAATCCAACACCCATTTATAATTTTAAAAAACTCTCAGCAAACTAGGAATAAGGAAACTTCCTTGACTTGATAAACGACACCTGTAAAAATCTACATCTAACATCATACTTAATGGTGAAAAGCCAGATGCTTTTCCCCAAAGATTTGGAGCAAGGTGATGATGTCCTCTCTCACCAGTCCTACTTCACACAGTACTGGAAGTCCTAGGTACTAAAATAAGACAAGACAATGAAAAAAAAATTTTAACTAAAAAAATAAGACAAGAAAAGGAAATGAAAGATATATATACTAGCAAAGGAGAAAAAAATTGTCTTTGCAGAAGACATGATTGTCTGTGCAGAAAATCATAAGTAATCAACAACAATGAAAAGTCTGTAACTTTGACTTCCTGTCAAGATTGTGGCATAGGCAGGCGTGGCTCACCTCTTCTCATGACCACAACAAAATTACAACTAAAATACAGAAAAACCATCACTCAGAACCAACAGAAATCAAGTTGAATGGAAGTCTGACAACTACAGAATTAAAAAAACCATATCCATCCAGACTGGTAGGAGGAGCACAGACACAGGATGGGCTGGTCCCATATCCATTTGTGATACATAAAAATTCGGGAGGGATACCTCGGGAACAAGGAGTCCCAGCCCCATACTAGGCCCCCCAGCCCAGGGTTCCAGCACGAGGAAGAAAGTCCCCACATCTTCTGGCTGCAAAAACAAACAGGGACTGAGTTGGTGGAAGAAACTTCTAGAGCCCCAAGCAGTTCCTCTTAAAGAACCCACTCATGGACTCACTTATTCAGACTCACTCCCTCCATGCTCCAGCACTAGGGTGCTTGCTTGAGGGGTACCAGGGGCATGCAGTGGGAAGCTGAGGTGTCCGGCATCAAGGCGAGCAGAGGCCATTGTCCCTTTTCTGGGCCCTCCCCTCACAGAGCTGGCAGACTGGTGCTGTATGTAAGACTCCATAACCGGGCTAACACTGTTTGACCTGCCTTGGAGCTCCCCAGAGACTCCACGCCATCCAATTTAGGGGCCCACCTAAACTGCTTTTCCATAAGAATGGCTGGTCTTGGCTCATACTACACAACTTCCTAAACCCCCTCAAACAAGCAGCAGCTGGCCTCCGGGAGCCCCCCGCTAGCAGCCTAGATTCACAGTTTGGCTTTGTCTGGAAATCTCCAAGCCCAGCACAGCAGCCATCTCAGATTGCTTTATAACTCAGGCAGGGTGTCCCTGGGGCAAAACACAGGTATGAGCTGATCTTGGCCTGTACCATCTGGGAAACCCCAGGGCCAGCACAACCCAGTGGACAGCTACAGACCACACTGAAGCACCACCATCCTGCTCCTACACAGCTGATCCTCCACAAAGGGTGGAGGTTGGTGGTAAGTGGTTACAGACAGTTCTTGCAGCTGACTGACTTGGGTAAATCCCTCCCATTGGCCTGCCAACTGCAATGAAGCTCAATTACACAAGGAGGATGTACTCAACCCATAGGAAAGGCACACCTTGTGTACCCAGCTTGGGTGGTAGGGGAGGCTGTGCCACTGGAGCCTATAGGACACCTGCTATGTTAGGCCACACTACCAAGACATGGCATCAAAGCAACTCTACCTAACACATAGAAACAAACACAGGGAGGCTGCCAAAATGAAGTGACAAAGAAACATGGCCCAAATAAAAGAACAGATCAAGAACTCCTGAAAAGGAGCTAAACGAAATGGAGATAAGCAATCTATCAGATGCAGAGTTTAAAACACTGGTTAAAAGGATGCTCAAGGAACTTAGTGAGGAACTCAGCAGCATAAAATAGATCTAGTCAGAAATGAAGGATACACTAATTGAAATAGAGAACAATCTACAGGGAAACAACAGTAGAGTGGATGAAGCTGAGAATCAAATCAATGATTTGGAACATAAGGAAGCAAAAAGCAATCAATCAGAACAACATGAAGAAAAGAGAATACAAAAAAATGAGGATCATGTAAGTAGCCTGTGGGACAGCTTTAAGCAATCCAACATTCACTTCATAAGGGTGTCAGAAGAAGAAGAGAAAGTGCAAGCAATTGGAAATATATCTAAAAAAACAATGAAATAAACCTCCCTAATTTGGAGAAGGAAATAGACATGCTAGTCAAGGAAGGAGAGAGAGTCCCAAACAAGATGAACACAAAGAAGCCCACTCCAAGACACATCATAATTAAAATGCCAAAGGTTAAAGATAAAGAGAGGGGAATGGGTTGTGGGAGAATGGGTGAGAGGAGATTAAGAAGTACAGATAGGTAGTCAAAGAATAGCCATGGGGATGTAAAGTACAGCGTAGGAAAGGGAGTAGCCAAAGAACTTATACACATGACCTGTGAATATGAACAAGGGTGGGGGGACTGCCTGAGGGAGTCGGGGGTGCTGGGTGAAGGAGAGGCAAAGGGGGAAACCTCAGGACAACTGTAATAATATAATGAATAAAATATAATTTAAAAATAAAAGAAAAATTCTATAACTGACAAGCAATTATACCAAGGTTGCAGAACATAGGGTTAATATACAAAATTCAATTGCTTTCTATATTTATCAGTGAAAAGATAGAATTTGAAATTAAAAAACACAATATCATTAACAGTAGCACCTCCAAAAGTAAAATACTTAAGTATAAATCTAACAAGATATGTATGAGTATAAGATCTAAATGAGGAAAACCATAAAACTCTGGCTAATGAAATTAAAGACCTAAATAAATGGAGAGATATTGCATGTTCATCGATAGTTACTGTCAGGACGTCAGTTCTCCCTAACTTCACCTATAGATTCAGTGCAATCCCAATCAAAATCCCCACAAGTTATTTTGTAGATATCAACAAATTGATTCTAAAGGATATGAAGGGGCAAAAGACCCAGAATAACCAACACAGCATTGAAGGAAAAGAACAAAATCAGAGGACTGACACTACCTGATGTCAAGACTTACTATAAAGCTATAGTAATTAAGACAGTGTGGTGGGCAAAAGTATAAACAAATATATTAATGGAATAGAATAGAGAGCCCAGAAATAGACCCACAAAAAATACAGTCAATTAATCTTTGATAAAAGAGAAAGGTAAAAGAATCAAGAAAAGACAGTCATTTCAACAAACAACACTGGAACAACTTGATATTCACATGCCAAAAAGAAATCTGGACACAGACTTTATACCCTTCATAAAAATTAATTCAAAATATATCACAGGCCTAAATGTAAAATTATATAACTCTTAAAAGAAAATATAGAAGAAAATCAAGATTAATTTGGTTTAGATACAGCACTAAATCCCTGATCTATGAAAGAAGTAATTATAAACGGGGTTTGATTAAATTAAAAACTTCTGCTGTTTAAAAGGCACTAAGGAATGAGAAGACAAGCCACACTGGAAGAAAATATTTGCAAAAGACATATTTGATAAAGGACAGCTCTCCAAAATATACAAAGAGCTCTTAAAACTCAACAGTAAGAAAACAACCAACTAATTAAAAATGGGCAAAAGATCTGCACAGGCACCTCACCAAAGAAGATATGCAGATGGACAAAATGCATATGAAAAGATACTCAGCATTACTTGTCATTAGGGAATTGCAAATTAAAATAATAATGACATATACCACACATCTACTAGAAGGGCTGAAATACAAAATTCTGATGATACAAAATTCTGATGAGAATGTAAAGCAACAGGAATACACTCATTACTGGTGGGAATGAAAAGTGGTACTTTGGAAAATAATTGGGCAGTGTCTTACAAAGGTAAACATCGTCTAATTATACAACCCAGCAATAATGTTCCTAGTTATGTACACAAATGATGTGAAAACGTAATGTCTACACAAAATGTAGGTATGAATATTTACAGCAGTTTTATTCATAATAGCCAAAAATTGGAAACAGTCAAGATGTCCTTTAAGAGATGAATAGATTGTGGTGCACCTTTCCAATGGAAAATTCAGCACTGAAATGAAGTGAGCTATCAAACATGAAAAGACATATAGATGAATCTTAAACACATATTCCTAAGTGAAAGAAGCCAGTCTGCAAAGGTTACATACTGTATGACTCCTTTTATGACATTCTGGAAAATGCAAAATTAGACAATAAAAATTATCAGCGGCTCACAGTTCCAGAGGAGTAAACAGATATTTCAGTAGATAAAGCAGAGGGGACTCTGGGGAGCTATGAAATTACTCTATTATGATATTGTAACTGTGGATATGACATTATGCATTTATCAAAGCCCATTCAATTATATACCATGAAAAGTGAATCTTAATGTGTGCAAATTACAAAAAATCATTTAGGAGGTCAAGGGAGTCCCAGGGTGTTACGAAGAATGTGACAAAACCATCTGCTGTATTAAAAATCTGGGAAACGACTTCATGGAAGCAGATGGGGAAAAAGGTACTGACCTAAGTAATTTTGCAAATAAGTGGAGTCTGTAAAAATAAGAGGAAAAGAAACTATATATAAGCACTGGAATTTAGTTGTTAAAATTACATCCCACAGAGGTATGAGTTAACAATTCTGATACTGTTACACCTGTGTACTGAGATAGAACAATTAAGAGAATGGATGGCAGGTGGTAGAGGTCCAGACAGATAAGCAAGGGGAGCAAGCTAGAATTTTACTCCATGTGGTAATAGAGCTCATTAATATATGGTAATAGAGCTCATTAATATGTGGTAATAGCTATATGTGGTAATAGATTAATAGCTCATTAATATATGGTAATAGAGCTCATTAATATGTGGTAATAGAGCTCATTAATATGAGCTCATGTGTAGCTTAATATAAATAAATACAAATGTAAATGGTTACAAGTAGAAATATTTATTTGTATGTGTGTATACACAGATTATCTAAACACATATATTAATATTTTCTTATTCTGCCAGCTGAGAGGGCCTAGAAACAATAACACTTTAGTAGCACTCAGATGTTAGTTTCTAACACTATTCTTTAATCAAATGAAGCAGGGTTCCTTAGAGAAATGACTCATTCTAGGACTGAAAGAAGAAAGTTACAAGATGAGCCTGAAGTATCTTATAGTGGCAGAAAGTAAGGAAGAGCCCCAGACACTCCCAACACGCACACATATACACACAATGACAAAAATAGGGGTATGTTGAAGGGACACTGGAGCCAAGGAAAAGATCTCTTAATGGCCAAAACTGGAACAATTTAAGTAGCAAAAGAAGTAAAGCAGTATTGAATTACAGCCCAAAGTATAAAATGAATATCCATGAGCCTATACATAAATACATAATTCATTAAATATATTATTGAGTTAATAAGAAAAAACAAATCTCCCTTGCAGAAGAATTCAAAATAAATTGTGTAGATTTTCAACCCTCAAGGAGGAAAAGCATAACTCTCCTCTCCTTTAGGGCTACCTGCACACAGTGACTTCCTCTCAAAGAGGACAGGATGGAAAGGGGGAAAAAAGAAACACTTTACAGTTGAGAAACCTGACATACACTAATTACCTCAACGAGTGGTCAAGGTTAGCACCCACATTAGTATACCATGTTGATACTATGTACCCTTGATATGACATCATGAGAATGGCTCTTTACCTTTGTGGTCCTCCTCCCTAAAACCTATAACCCTAGGTTAATCATGAAAAAAACATCAGACAAAGCCCATCAGAGCAACATTTTACAAAATATTTGACCAGTACTTCTCAAAACTGTCAAGGTCATCAAAAATGAGGGAAGTCTGAGAAACTGACACAGCAAAGTGGAGCCTATGGAGACAAAAAGACTAAGTGTAATGTAGTACTCTGGATGGGGTTCTGGAACAGTAAAAAGACATTAGACAAAAACTTTAAAAATCTGGAAAAAAATCTCCCACTACATTCTTCAGGTCAGCTTCTCTTAGGTCAGAAAAGTTCTATTCATGTATCAAAGAAAATGGCCAACTGCAGCCATGAAATCTCATCTTCTGTTTAAGAACCAAAGTGGAACAAAAGAAAATTTCTTCTTCTGATGTCTATATATCAATCCAGGGGAAGATTCTGATTGGGCCTGTTTGAATCTTCTGTCCATCCATGTGACGGAGTCATGAGTAGGACACCTAGATTGACAGTTCCTCTGGGACCACTATAAATGGAAGAACAGTTTCCTAAAGGACATATTGTATCAAACAAGCAAAAATTACTGAGGTCTACTACAACAGAAATGTGATTGATCAAAATGGATTCAAGAAGAGTTTAGAAAATCTGAATACTCCACTAACTACATTCTAAATTGAAAAAGTTATCAGTTATCTATTCCCCCTACAAGGCACCAGTCCCAGACTGTTCTGTCAAACTCACAAAGAATAGATCATTCCTGAATTATTTAAATTGCTCCAGAAAGAGCATGCTGTTTGACAAGATTAGCATTGCCCTATTATGAAAATCAGACAAAGATAATATGGGACAAATCTCACTTACTTGTCCCAGAAAAATTATAGACAAATTTCACTTATTTGTACAGTTGTAAAAATTCTTAATAAGATATTAGCAAATTGATTCAGCAAAGCATTCAAAGAATAATACAGAATAATATCACAAGCCAAGTAACATTTATCATAATATTCTATTATTAGTTTATTTTAATATACTTTACTACATTAACAGCTTAAGGGAACAAAATCATTTGAACCTTTCAATAGTTTCCAAAACGTTTTTATTAATTCAACACCCTCATGTGACTTTTAAAAATGTTCTTAGCAACCTAGAAAGAGAATGGTACCTCCTTAATTTGGTGAAGAGAATCAGAAAACTAAATATGATTCATCATATTTAATGGTGAATCAGTAGAAGCATTTCTGTTAGAGAAACAAGAGGATATGCTCTCATCACTACCTTTTAGCATTGTACTAGAGTTCAGAGTCAATGAATTAAGACAAGAAAATAAAAGGTAAGTATCTTGGGGGAAAAAACGTTACCTGCAAATATACTTTAAAAATCTAAGAGAATCAATTGAAAAATAATTTGCACTGGTAAGATAATTAAATGGCATAGCAAGATTCATGATTATTAGGTTTTCTATACCAGCAATAATAAGAATGTAAAATACAATCAAGTTTCAGAGCTTGGGATTGGCCACCAGAACAAATAATACATAAATATATATTTTATAAGAATTAAGTCTTGAAACGGAAGCATGAAAACCTCCACTTACCTCATTGCCACCACTAATATCTGTTCCCACTTTGACTTGTCACCAGGACCTCATTGTGAATTAGGTTATTAGGTCCTTATCCTCTTTGATAGAGTGGGATCCCTAACAATACGCAGTACATTCTATCTCTATTCAGTTGTACCATTATTCTTTGTATTGGAATAATTTGTGTGTGTTTCTTATTTCCTCTGCTAGATGATCGATGACTTTCTTTTTCTATTGCCTCTCACAATATCTTAGGTACAGTAGGCACAATTATTACTAACCTGAATATAGTCAGACGGTATGTGTAAAAGAGAAGGAAATGGAGAGAACAAATTAATAAGTAGAAAAATAATATCAGGTCAGAAAAAATTGGTGAACATAAATAACTTGAGGCTCTTTTATTCACTCCTTTTCATGGGTAAATCATCATTATCTGAATTCCTTAAATTTCAAAATGGTAAAAGTTCTAGAGCAAAATATTCAGTATTTGGGGAACTTCCAATGAAAACACTAAGAAATATTTCATATACAATTGCCAAAGTGAGAAGGACATTCCTGATTTTTTGTAGGACTTGAATTTAACTCTCCCTTTCCCATTCATCACAAGTTCTCCCAAATACCCCTTTTGTATTTCCTTGGCCTCATCTCTATTTTGCTTTTGTACTTTTTTGTTTTCCAAACTTCCTATCTTTCTTCTCTCCTAAAACTAGGTCTTCCCTTCTCCTCTGTTAAGGCCTGGTTTCAGAGGGAGCTAAGGAGGCCCTGGGGTTCGTGTCTAACTCAGCCATGTCCTCTGGGGCGTGGGAATGAAGGGATCAGAAGTGATCAAATATTTACACAATGCATTCTATGCTTAGAAAGAGTGAAAATTTGGGAATTAAATAGAACTGGGTGGAAATTGGGCTCCAACCATAGTTACAATTTTTGTGCCTCAGTGTTCTCATCAGGAAAAAGAGACAATAATAGCAGATTCCATGGAGAGTTGTATGGTTTAAATAACATATGGTTTGTCCAATGCCTAGTTCAAAGTAGGCACTCAGCAAATAACAGCTATTAAGGAACTATGGTTGAGAAACAAGGGAGGGAGTAGAAAGCCATACTCCAGCTTTTCCTCTCACCTTCCTCCCCTCTGGCCTAAAATCATAGGATTAGGGAGAGGAAAGAAGGCAGGAGGTCAAAGTGTGGGTAAAGCAATACTAAACCTTAAATCTTAATCCCCAGGTTACAGGTGGATCAAAATCAAAGACTTTTTTATTTTATATGGCAGTTTTTATTTTATATATCTAATTTTATCATTTTTTTAAAAGATTTTATTTCTTTATTAGAGAGAGGAGAAGGGAAGGAGAAAGAGAAGGAAAGAAACACCTACCTGTTGCCTTTTGCATGCCCCCAACTGGGGACCTGGCCCACAACCCAGGAATGTGCCCTGCCCGGAATTGAACTGGTGACCTTTAGGTTCAGAGGTTGGCATTCAACCCACTAAGCCACACCAGTCAGGGATGATTTTATAGTTTATTTCAGAGAAAGTATCTAAGCAATAACTTGTATTTGGAATAAAAATCTCAAAGGGAGAAATTCTCTTAGATCAAAATTCCAGCGAAAATGACACACCCAGATAACTTGCCCATTCCAGTATCAATACAGCTTCAAATTATCAGACGGTAACAAAATTTGTTGTCTTTAACACAATAAGTAAACAAAATAACCCCCCCAAAACGCATAAAGTTACCATAGTTGAGAAAGAGAATTTTATCTAATTAGTGAATTTTCTAGATGTTTTATATTTTTGCATTAAAAATGTGAATGCCTGTTGTAGATCATTTACAACCAGTGGGAATTGTAACTCACTTGAGAAATATTTTCAAAAAAGTTAGATAGAACACCAATCCACCCTACAATTATTGCTATGTTTATAATAATTGCTCTGATGAAGAAAAAGGGAAGGAACAAGTTTCAGGATACTGGAAAATGCTTCACTTTCCAAGTATCTGGTCCAGATGGGGGCTTGAGTAGACATGCCTTGCCTCATTGCACAACCGTAAAAAGGAACACAACTAACTTAAAAATGAAAAACACCCAGAACTTCCAGAAAAACTCCCAGAACTGCATGGAAGTCTGACAACCAAGAATTTAAAGAAGCCATATTCATCCAGACGGGTAGGAGGGGCTGAGTTGGGGAGAGAGGGTGTGATGAGGCTGCAGAGAGCCAGGGGGGGCCAGCAGGAGGGACAGGCCCACATTCACATGCAGTGGATAAAAATCAGGGAGATACCTTGTGAGTGAATGTGCCCAGCCCCAGGCCAGACCACACAGCACTGGGGAAAAAAATGAAAGCCTCATAAGTTCCAGCTATAAACCGAGTGGGGGCTGGGGTGGGAGAAGAAACTGCCCATTTCTCAGGAGAGCCCAGAACACTCGCAAACCTAGCCAACCTGGGAACCACAACCAGGACACTGGCTAGAGGGTTGCCAGTAACATACTGGAAGTGGGTGAAGTGGCTAGAAATGGGGCTCGGTCGAGGTAATTCCCCAGAAGTCAGCCAGCAGCTGCATTGTCCCTTCTTTGACCCCCTCCCCCACAGATGGAGCTATGGTTGCCCCGCCCTTAAGAACATACAACGCTCTGACCCACATGACTTAACAGGTGCGTTAAAATAGAATCAAAGCAGCTCTACCTAGTACACAGACACAGGGAGGCTGCCAAAAGCAGGAGACAAAGAAATATGGCCCAAATGAAGGAAGAGAACAGAGCTCCAGAAAATGAACTAAACAATGCAGAGATAGGCAACCTATCAGAATTTGACAAGTTAGCTATTTATCAAAACACTGGTGGTCAGAATACTCAAAGATCTCATTGAATACAGCAAAAACATAATGGAAGAAATGAAGACTCTACTAAGGGAAATAAAGAAAAATCCACAGGAAACCAACAGTGAAGGGAAGGAAGCTGACATTCAAATTAATGATTTGGAAAATAAGGAAGAAATAAGCATTTAACCAGAACAAAATGAAGAAACAAGAATTCAAAAACATGAGGAGAGTTTAAGAAGACTCTGGGACATCTCCAAAAGGGCCAACATCTGAATCATAAAGATGCCAGAAGGAGAAGAAGAAGAGCAAGAAATTGAAAACTTATTTGAAAATTAATGAAAGAAAACTTCCCCAATTTGGCAAAGGAAATAGACGTACAAGTCCAGGAAGCACAGAAAGTCCCAAAAAAGATGGATCCAAAGAGGTCCACACCAAAACACATCATAGTAAAAATGCGAAGGATTAAAAATAGAGAATCTGAAAAGCGGAGAGTTACTTACAAAGGAGTTCCCATAAGACTATGAGCTGATTTCTCAAAAGAAACTTTGCAGCCTAGGAGGGAGTGGCAAGAAGTGTTCAAAGTGTTGAAAAGCAAGGACCTACAACCTAGATTACTCTGTCCAGTAAAGCTATTATTTAGAATGGAAGGACAGATAAAGTGCTTCTCAGATAAGGTAAAGCTAAAGGAGTTCATCATCACCAAGCCCTTGTTATATGAAATATTTAAGGGACTTATTTAGGAAAAAGAAGATCAAAACTATGAACAGTAAAATGACAACAAACTCACAACCCTCAACAACTGAATCTAAAAAAACAAAAACAAACTAAGCAAATAACTAAAACAGGAATAGAATCATAGATATGGAGACCATTTGGAGGGTTATCAGCTGGGAGGGGGAAGGGGGAGAATGGTGGAAAAGGTTCAGGGACTAAGAAGCATAATTGGGTAGGTACAGATAGACAGGGTAGTGTTAAGAATAGTACAGGCAATGGAGAAACCAAAGAACTTACATGCACAAACCATGGACATGAACTAAGTGGGGGAGGGGTGTTGCTAGAAGGAAGGGAGGAACCAGGTGAAGGAGATAAAGGGGGAAAAATTGTGACAACTGTAATACCATAATAAATAAAATATACTTTTAAAAAAAAAAACCTGAGAAAGATATTAAAAAGAAAGGTCTGGAAGGAAGGAAGGAAGGAAGGAAGGAAGGAAGGAAGGAAGGAAGGAAGGCAGGCAGGCAGGCAGGCAGGCATCACTTCACTCTGTCATCATTCAGCCATTGTTGTACCTGATTTCATTGTTACTGAATCCACTGCACTTTTAAGTAAAAAGAAAAAAACATATTTCAGTTAATGCTGACTAGATATTTCATCAGTCTTCCTGTTAGTATGAATCATAGCAGAGAAGAATTTGATGATTTACAAGAAGAAACCATAGTCTATTAATGTGCAAGAGAAAGACATTAGCAACAAATTTTACTCTAAATTTTTCTTTGCGTGCCTACTGTGTACAAGCACTGTTCCAGGATTTCTGAACACACTCAAAAAAAAAAAATACAGGTTATGCTGTCTGACCTTAAGGAGTGTTTAACCTGAAAATTTTTTATAAGAAATCAGCACTCAAAAATGAAACTAGGTCACCACCTTATGTTACGGAAAGCCAGACTCAAGACACGATTCAGGGAACGGAGTAAGCCTTTATTCACACGCGCGGGCTCAGAGGAGGCAGTCTCCAAATTCTGAGCCCCGAATCGGGGTTAGATAGGGGTTTATAAGCCCTAGCATTCCGGCAGAAACGGATGGGCTTCCCAGGTGGGGGAAGGGATTAGCATTCAGGTGGGAGATTGATGAGATTGATGTGCTACCCAGGCGGGGGAAGGGATGTGAAAATGGGCTACAGGAACAGATAAGCAATGATTAACAGTTAACCTGGGAGGGGTCTCTGGCTAGGCTGCTCCTCTTAAGTCATCTTGCCCTTATCACTTATACCACATACAGGAATAAACTCAAAATACATAGAAGACCTAAATGTAAGTTACAAAACCATAAAAATCCTAGAAGAAAACATAGGCAGTAAAATCTCAGATATCAAATGTTGAAACATTTTTGCTAATATAACTCCTAGGGCAAGGGAAACAGAGAAAAAATAAACAAATGGGACTACATCAAATTCAAAAGTTTCTGCACAGCTAAAGAAACCATCACCAAGATGAAAAGGGACCCCACTGTATGGGAGAATATATTTGCCAAAGATATATCTGATAAGGGTTTATTTCCAAAATACAGAAAGAACACATAAAACTCAACACCATGAAGACCAACAATCCAATTTTTAAAATGGGCAAAGAACCTGCATAAACACTTCTCCAAAGAGGTCATACAGAAGGCCCATAGATATATGAAAAAATGCTCAACATCACTAATCATCAGAGAGATGCAAATTAAAACCACAATGAGATATCACCTCACACCTGTCAGAATGGCCATTATCAATAAAACAAGTGTTGGTGAGGATGTGGAAAAAAAGAAACTGTTGGTAGGAATGCAGACTGGTGTAGTCACAGTGGAAAATAGTGGGAAACGCCCTGTCTGGTTTCAGGAACTGTAACCTCGCCAACAGGCAAGAGGGCCCCAAGGCTGGAAATAGTCAGGAGGCCTTGGGAAAACAGACTACTGAGGAGACGAAACCTGTCCGTCTGGCAGGGGCGCAGCAGGGGACTTCACTGTGCTTGGCCCTGTGATGGTTGGTTGTTGATGATGGGTAAGTTCTCTCACAAGGAGAGACAACCTCAGACAGATATTGGCCAGTATGGGCAGCGGGACAAGGACTTGGGAGACATGGAGGAAGAGCAAAAAGATCCACACCCCCTCTTCTCAGCTTGGACATGGCCAGAGTCCTCCTCTATCTGAAAGAAGTCTCCTTATCTCTTGGTGGCTCTTCCATGCCCACTTGTTTCAGGCTTGAAACAATACTAAAGGCAGGTTCAGCCCTAAACTGGGTTGGGCGGTTCCTGGGGACAATCAGGCCTAGAAGTAAGTTCCTATAAGAATGGTTTGTTCTTCCCTCAAAAGCGCTGATAACTGGCTCATACTGGGAAGATTTACATTATTCATAGACCCTGACCTGAGGCAGATCTCTTGTGTTCCTCCAATTGTTATCTATGATCTCTATTTGTTTTCTGTAAACAAAGCCTTTTGACATTGATTGATGAGCTTTGCTCCATACCCCTGTGCGTACAGTTCTCGATAAAAGCCTTTGGACAGGGGGGTTCGGGGCCTTCTCCCCTAGAGGGAGGAGTCATGTCCCCTCTCCCAGCAAACAGAGAAGAGTTTGCAACAACTCGTGTTTATTCCCCGCATCCGTGACAACCCCGGGGCGGGCTCTGTGGGATTCAGAGTCCTTGCTCCCATCTCAGCTGGCCTGGGACAGTAGCCCTCAAAGCCAGGAGCCCTGCGCTCCCCTCAACGTGGCACTCCCCGTGACAGAACAGTATGGAGTTTCCTCAAAATATTAATGAAACTCCCTTTTGACCTGTGATTCTACTTCTGGGGAAATATCCTAAGAATCTTGAAACACCAATACAAAAAATATATGCACTTCTATATTCATAGCAGAGTTATTTACAATAGATAAGGTCTGGAAACAGCTTAAGTACCCACCAGTAGGCAAGTGGATAAAAAAACTGCGGTAAATTTACACAATGGAATACGACACAGCAGTAAAAAAAAAAAAAGAAGTAACTCTTACCTTTTGTGAAAGAATGAGTGGACCTGGAGACCACTATGCTAAGTGAAATAAGCCAGTCAGTGATAGACAAATGCCATACGATCTCACTTATATATGAAGTCTAATGAATAAAATAACAAGCCCTGACCAGTGTAGCTCAGTTGGTTGGGCATCATTCTGCAAGACAAAAGGTCACCAGTTCAATCCCTGGTCAGGGCACATGCCTGGCTCACAGGCCTGGTCCTCTGTTGGAGCATGTGAGAGAAGCAACTGATCAATGTTTCTCTCACACATTAATGTTTCTTTCTCGTGCCTTTCACATCTCTCTAAAAATAAATAAATAAAATCTTTTTAAAAAAATAAACAAAATAGAAACAGAAGCATAGATACATGGAGCAGACAGCTGTTGGAGGGAGGAGGAGGGCCTAGATGTAAGAAGGTGAAGGGAGTAGCCAAAGAACATATATGCATGACCCATGGACGCTGACAACAATATGGGAATTGCCTGAGGGATGGGAGAGGGTGCTGGGAGAAGGTGGGCAAAGGGGGAAAAATCAGGGACAACCCTAATAGCATAAACAATAAAATACAACTTTTTTTTAAAAATCAGCACTCCTTTTATGAGTACTCTGATGTTGAGACTTAAAAGATAAGTGTAAAGAACCCAGCCTTCACAAAAATCATAACATTAACACCAAAATTTCACCAGCTTCAAGCCTCCCATTTGCTTAATCATAGAAATAGCGGAATATTTCAGTTATTTCCTGGAGCTTTGAAAAGTGCTTACAAATACTGAGCTGTGAATGCAGGAGGAAAACAGACTATAGCCAAGTTGCTTGAGTCTCAAAACATTAAGTGTTTAGTTCAGCATACTCTTTTATTTGCCACGTCATTAGCAGTTCGTGCAGGGGTCACACCATCCTGCCAATGCTGGACATCTAGTCACCTAAAAATGACCTTGAAAAGGTAGAGGGAGTTAGGGATGTTTCATAGCAAGTTAGTCCCCAAGGTGCTCTGTGCAGTTTACTCACAGCTTTTTACTTGGGGCACCAGACTAGTAACGCAATTAACCTCATACTTTGTCGGTGTGTAGGCAAAATCCTCATGAAAGTCTTGGTACATTCCTTTGATCCCATTTACTTCATAGCTGCACTTTTCTTGTTTGCTCCAATATGATAATTTATAGTAAAAACATGACAGTCTAGCCTCCTGATTAAGCTCTGCCACATCCATCTCTGCACCCACCCTCCTCTTCACATTGCTCTAAGAAAAAGTCAATCTCTTGTTGAGCAGGTACCAGATCAGAGAGTGGCAGTCAATGTAGCAGGCTACCAATGGTTTCCTGTGAGCATCTCCAAAATGAACCCTTAGTGTATTAATGGTCTCCACAAAGATCCCTGCACAGTACAAAGAAGAACTAAGGTCTTGGGAAAGAGAACTAAAATGCTGTCCTCGCATAAGCAGCAGTTCCCCAAAACTCGATTCTAAGTGCACCAGAATCCCTGGGGAGCTTTTCAAACCTAAATTCCTGAACCTCTTAAGTAGATAGTTAAATTAGGTAGATATTCTAATTTAGTAAGTCTGAGATAGGGCTTAGAAATCTGTATATTTTAAAAGGAATTTATGCTGGTGGGAAGCATAAACACAGAAAAATGTAAAAAATCGTAAGTGTATGGCTTGAAGAACTTTTACATTGTTAACAACTATGTTCTATGTCCCAGGTGACTGATCACATCAAGAAATACAGCACGGTGGCATCCCAGAATCCCTTTCATGTCCTTTTTCCAGAATCTGCTCCTTTCCCCCAAAGTTAGCCCATCTCTTGACTGAATAGCATAGATTGGTTTTACCTTTTTTAACTTCATATAAATGGAACCATACAATATATATTTTTCTGTGTTTGGCTTTCTTTGCTCAGCATAATATTTGTGAAATTTATTTTACCACTATATTTGTGGTTTGTTCATTCTCATTGCTGTTCTGTTGATTTACATTTAGGTTCTTTCCAATTAGGGGCTCTTACAAATAGCACTGTGATGAACATTCTTATACACGTCTTTTGATGCACATATACATGCATTTCTGTTGGGTACATGTATAGCAATGAAACTGCTGGGTCAAAGAATAGACATATAGTTAGCTTCGGCAGATACTGCCAAACAAGTTTTCAATAAGGCTGTGCCAAATGTGAATATTTTAAACTATTTCCCAGTTGATTTGATGCCAGGTTTGGTAACCACTGAACATGAAAAAAGCATGAGCATTTGAAGGCAACCACTATGTACTGCTCCCAATGTATTGGGCAGTATCTTCCGCATGGTAAGACATCAATAAATATATGTTGGGTTAAGTTAAATTTTCCATAAGTATTAATAAATGTGGAAAAATGAAGCTCTCACTTCTCTTTATTTTCTGATCACTTTTCTGACGACTTTATAGAATACAATTCCTAATGAGATGGTATAAAGGAGACATTATTCCAACCAAATTAGCCATCTGTTCTCACTTCATAGAGCCTATACCCCCATAGGGTCAATCTCTCTCAAATCCATCCAGAAAAAAAATCTTTAGGCCTAATCCTGGCTTAATGATAGACACACTCTGTATGAACTGAATGTGTACCCCTAAAA
The DNA here is from genome assembly GCF_021234165.1 of Pteronotus mesoamericanus. Lineage (NCBI taxonomy): Eukaryota > Metazoa > Chordata > Mammalia > Chiroptera > Mormoopidae > Pteronotus > Pteronotus mesoamericanus. Next base: position 21,191,046 of record NW_026555245.1, on the reverse strand, counting down.
GTCATATGTTGAAGCTGGAACCCCTTGTGCGGCTGTTGCTGGAGAAAGGTCCTCTACGGCAGAGGTCCCCAACCTTTTTGGTACCAGGGATGGGTTTTGTGGAAGACAGTTTTTCCACAGATGGGGGTGGAGGACAGGGGCCAGGACAGGAGGGTGGTTTGAGGATGATTCAAACGCATTACATTCAAGCTCACCTATTGCTGTGCGGCCCGGTTCCTAACAGACCAATCTGCAGCGGGAGGTTGGGGACCCCTGCTCTGAGGAAGTAATTAAGGTCTTAAAAGCCATCTCCAAATAGTCACATTCTAAGGTATGGGGGTTACGACTCAGCATATGAATTTGAGGGGGGACACAATTCAGTCATAATAGGGTGACTTGCACATTTTGTCTATATTGTCTCAATTTTTTATGATGATTATATATTTCATTTCTAATTTTGAAAACAAAAAGATAAGAAAAAATTGTCTAGAAGACTAATATTAACAACTACATATTTACAGGAATTATCTCTAAAGCACTACAGAGGACCCCCCTCCTTTTTTTTTTTAATGTGTCCATGTTCTTCAAAAAAACACCCATTACTTTTTAGTTAGGAACCAGAATAAATACTATTTTTTAATAAAATAAGAAACCCAGTAGCTTTCTTGTCAAAAGCCTGGAAATTAGACATACTCAGAGAAAGGATCTACCTTTAGAACTGGTTAGTGATTTTTAACAATCTGCAATGGCACTTCACTTACAATAGGCTATTTAAAATACATGGTCATCCATAGATTCTTAGGTTATGAAAACTGGCATACGTACTCCCAATTTTCCAGGTTACAGTAATAAAGTAAATCTAGTCTTAAATTAGTAGTTTTTTTCCAAGCAATTATTCAAATTAAAGGTTTTTCAAATGACTATTACATTATGCCTATGGTGAGAATTGCACACTTTTTCTTAATTTACTAAATTTCATTAAGTATTGGGTCTTAATCCCAAAACATATAGTAATAATGTCCTACATATTAATAAACTATTTCTCCCAGGATATGTGCAGCATAGTCATTAGCTAAATAATCACATCATACAATAAAAATCACCTGCAGAGAAATGTAAAGAATAAAAAAATAAATAGGTTGTGACTCCAATACATACCTGTTTTGCCTCAGAGTTTAAAGTTCAGCCAGAAATACACATGTGATTTGCGGACTTCTGAGTTCAGCATCTTTTCCTCAGAGACCACATGAGCGAACTACTGTCAGGTTTGCAGTCTAGCTCTCAGGAGAGTTCCAGCCTGCATGTACAGAAGTCTAGGATGCTTTGAACAGAATTTCCTAACGAGGAAGTTGCTGCATATCCCCCATGTAGCTCTTTGAAGGATAGAGCAATGACATCTTCCAAAATGGTATCTTCTTTTTTTTTTCCCTCCTTTTTTCTTTAGAAACTGCTTTTAATGTTGGTAAGAGTGGATTTCCCAGAGATAGAAAACAACCTAAAGTAACATAACTGGAAATTTTGAAAATTTTTTTTTGTGGTCAGTAAACCCAACAGTTTTATTTCCATTGGGGAACCACTCAACTTCTGACTAGTCACTCAGCCCTTGGAATGTAGCAGGTTTGGAAATTCCCAACCTCCATTCTTGTCAGAGATCCAGTTCTTTGCCACAGTAGTTCGCATTTACCAGTGCTTTAAAAATGGTGGGGTTTCTTTTTCCTTCACATTTTTAGGAACAATAAATCCAAACACTCAAGAATGACTATGGGTAGAAGATGACAGAGGAGTGACAGCTTTCAGTATTACACCACAGAATGTGATGTTCCACAAAGTCTTTGACAATAGCAATATTGTACTTACAAATATTTCCTTCCTGTACATTTTAAGCTAAAAGTTGGCTTATATTAGCAATTATCTGAATACCTGCCTCTACACCTAACTCTATTCAAGCTGTAAAGCTAACCATGTCTACCTGCAGAAAAAAGAATAGGAGAGAAAGAAGAAATGGCCAACAGCTATGTAATTGAGAGCTACTGTGTGTGTTTGGGTTCAATTCTCTCATCTTTCAGGTATAGAATCTATGCCATTTGGTCTCCAGGAAATAAGCAGGCTCTTTGCTGGGTTCTTTGGCAGGATTGGGGAGGCACCTTGTGCTGCTGGGTTTGCTTAGGAGGGGGTTCCATGTGGGCAATTGAGCAGCACAGGTTAAATGAAAGGAGTTGAAGACAAAGGAAGAACGGAGGAGGCAGCTGGGCAGTCATGGACTGGATGTTGGCTGATCTCCCTTGTGGACCTTGGCAAGCAAGGTGGAAACAACGCGAAGCAGTCCTTTACAATTCACCCAGCCTTTGTACCTACAGAACTCATCTGGCTTTCTCAACACCCGCATGTTGAAGAAATGGCCAGTATTTATGGAAATACTGTTTTGTATCATTTCCCATTAAGTTTTCAGGTTTTTGAAACACACAACTGGGCTTCAAATTTTTTTTTCAAGTACTCATTTATTTGTATTGTTGTTTTCTATTACAGTTGTCCCAATTTTCCCCCATTGCTTCCTTGTGCCCCGTCTAGCCCTCTGCTTTCACAGCCAATCCCCACCTTGTTGTCATGTCTATGGGTCATTTATACTTGTCCTTTAACTAGGCCCTTCCCCTTCTTTCCTCCCTTATCCCCCTCCTTGCTCCATTCTGGTGCCTGTCAGTCTGTTCCTTGTTTCCCTGCCTCTGGTTCTATTTTGCTAGTTTGTTTGTTTTGTGCAATAGGTTCCTGTTATAGGTGATATCATATGGTATTTTTCCTTTGCTACCTGGCTTATTTCACTTAGCATAATACTCTCTAGTTCCATATATGATACTGTGAAGGGTAGGAACTCCTTCTTTCTGCTGCGTAGTATTCCATTGTGTAAATGTACCACAGTTATTTGATCTACTCATTTACTAATGGGCACTCAGGCTGTTTCTAGCACTTGGATATTGTAAATAATGCTGCTATGAACATAGGGGTACATAGGGGGTTTTTTTGAATTGGTGTTTCAGGATTCTGAGGCTATAATCCCAGCAATGGAATCACTAGGTCAAAAGGCAGTTCCATTTTTAGTTTTTGGAGGACATTCCATACTGTTTTCTACAGTAGCTGCACCAGTCTGCATTCCCTCCAACAGTGCACTAGGGTTCCCTTTTTTCTGCATCCTCACCAGCACTTGTTTGTTGATTTGTTAATGATGGCCATTTTGACTGGTATAAAGTAGTATCTCATTGTGGTTTTAATTTGCAACTGTCTGATGGCTGGTGATGTTAAACATCCTTTCATATACCTCTGGGCCCTCTGTGTGTCCTCCTTGCGAAGTGTCTGTTCAGGTCCTTTGCCCATTTTTTAATTGGACTGTTTGTCTCCCTGGCATTGAGACATATGAGTTCTTTATATATTTTGGAGATCAAACCCTTCTCTGAGATATTGTTGGCAAATATGTTTTCCTATACAGTTGGTTCCCTTTCCATTTTGATGATGTTTACTTTAGCCATGCAGAAGCTTTTAATTTGATGTAGTCCCATTTATTTCCCTTGCCTTAGAGGGTATATCAGTGAAAATATTGCTGCATAGGATAACTGAAATTTTACTATCTATATTTTCCTCTAGGAGTTTTATGGCATTGCAGCTTATGTTTAAGTCTTTTATCCATTTCAAGTTTATTCTGGTGTATGGTGTAAATTGGTGGTCTAGTTTTTTTTTTTTTTTTTTTTTTTTTTTTTTCGCATGTACCATTCCATATCTCTCAGCACCATTTGTTGAAGAGGCTATTTTCACCCCATTTTATGCTTCTGCCCCCTTTACCAAATATTAATTGGCCATAGCTACATGGATTTATTTCTGGGCTCCCTATTCTGTTCCATTGATCTATGTGTCTGTTTTTATGCCAGTACCAGACTGTTTTTATTACAGTGGCCTTGTAGTATAGTTTGATATCAGGTATTGTGATCCTTCCAAATCTGATTCTCTTTCTCAAGATTGCTGCAACTATTTGGTGTCATTTTTGGTTCTATAAAAATTTTTGAAATATTTGTTCTTAATCTGTGAGACACGTTATTGGTATTTTAATAGGGATTGCATTGAATCTATAGACTGCTTTCGGTGGTATGGACATTTTAATGATGTTGACCCTTCCAATCAATGAACATGGTATATGCTTCCATTTGTTTGTATCTTCCTTAATATCTTTCTTCAGTGTTCTGTAGTTTTCCAAGTAGAGGTCTTTTACCTCTTTGATTAAGTTTATTCTTAGGTACTTTATTTTTCTTGTTGCTTTAGTAAATTGGATTTCCCTCCCAAGTTTCTGTTTCTGTTATTTTATTTTTGGTATACAAAAATGCCTTCAATTTCTGAACATTGACTTTGTATCCTGCTATTTTTCCAAATTCACTTATTAGGTCATGTAACATTTTGGTGGAGCCTATGGGATTTTCCATGTACACTATCATGTTGTTTGCAAATAATGACAGTTTTACTTCCTCCTTTCCAATTTAGATGCCTTTTATTTCTTTTTCTTGTCTGATTCCTGTGGCTACAAATTCCAATACTATGTTGAATAAAAAAAGTGGTTAAAGCAGACATCCTTGTCTTGTTCCTGATGTTAGAGGGGAAGCTTTTAGTTTTTGCCCATTGAGTGTGATGTTCGCTGTAGGTTTCTCATAAGGCTTTTATTATGTTGAGGTATGCTCCCTCTAATACCACTTTGCTGAGCATTTTTATCGTAAATGAGCTCTGTACTTTATCAAATGCTTTTTTAGCATCTATTGACATGATCTTGTGATTTTTGTCTTTCATTTTGTTTATGTAGTGTATCACATTTATTGATTTGCAAATATTATACCATCCTTGGGTCCCTGGGATGAATCCCACTTAATCACAATCTTTTTAATGTGTTTCTGGGTGTGGTTTGACAATATTTTGTTGAGGATTTTAGCATCTATGTTCATTAGCAATATTGGCCTGTAGTTTTCTTTCTTTTTTGTGTCTTTACCTGGTTTGGGAATTAGGATAATACTGGCTTCATAAAAAGAGTTTGGGAGTCTTGCCTCTTCTTGGATTTTTTGGTATAGTTTGAGAAAGACAAGGGTTAGGTCTTCCCTAAATGTTTATTAAAATTTACCCGTGAAATCATCCCCTCCAGGGCTTTTGTGTGCCAGGAGCTTTTTGATTCCTGTTTGAATTTCATTAATTGTTACCAGTCTATTCAGGCTTTCTGCTTCTTTTGATTCCATTTTGGAAGATTATATGTTTTTAGAAACTTGTCCATTTCACCCAGGTTTTCAAATTTCTTGGCATATAGTTATTTGTAGTAATTATTTACAGTCCTTTGTATTTCTGTGGTATCAGTTGTAATTTCTCCTCTTTTGTTTCTGATTTTGTTTATTTGGGTTCTCTCTCTTTTTTTCCTGATGAGTCTGGTTAAAAGCTTGTCAATTTTATTTATCTTTTCAAAGAACAAGCTCCTGGATTTATTGATCCTTTGAATTGCTCTTTTAGTCTCTGTGCCATTTAATTCTACTTTGATCTTGATTATTTCCTTCCTTCTACTTGCTCTGGGCTTTGTTTGTTATTGTTCCTCTATTTCTTGTAGATGTAGGGTTAGGTTGTTTAGTTGAAATGTTTCTATCTTTTTTAGGTAGGTCTGTATTGCTATGAACTTTCCTCTCAGGACTGCCTTCGCTTTGTCCCATAGGTTTTGGACTGTTGTGTGTTCATTTTCATTTGTTTCCAGAAATTTTTATTTCTTCCTTGATCTCATTGTTAATCCATTCATTATTTAATAGCATGTTGTTCAGTCTCCATGAATTTGAAAGTTTTTGAGTTTTTCCCTTGAGGTTGGTTTCTAGTTTCAAGCCCTTGTGATCTGAGAAGATGCTTGATATGATTTGTATTCTTGAGTTTGTTGTGACTTGTTTTGTGACCTACCACGTGGTCTATTTTTGAAAATGTTTCATGTGCATTTGAAAATAATGTGTATTTTGTTTCTGTGGAATGAAAGCTCCTGTATATATTAATCGAGTCCATTTGATCTAGAGTGTTGCTCATTGCTAGAATATGCTTGTTGCTTCTTTGTTTGGACGATCTATCCATTGTTGACAATGGGGTGTTAAAATCCCCTACTATGAGTGTGTTGCTGTCAATATCTTTCTTGAAGTCCTCCAAGATTTTCCTTATATATTTTGGTGCTCCTGTGATGGGTGCATATTTATGTTTACAAGGGTTATATCTTCTTGATGAATTGTTCCTTTGTTTATTATATAGTATCCTCCTTTGTCTCTTTTTATGGCCTTTGTTCTGAAACCTATTTTGTCTGATATAAGTATTGCTACCCTAGCTTTTTTATCAGGTCTTTTTGCTCAGAATATTTTTTTCCATCCCTTCACTTTCAGTCTGTGTAGATCTCTTGTTCTGAGGTAGGTCTCTTGTAGACAGCATATATGAAGGTCATGTTTTCTTATCCTGTGTCTTTTGATTGGAGCATTTAATCCATTTACATTTAAGGTTATTATTGATAAGTATTTATTCATTGACACTTTTTCCCTTTGTTCTTGTGTTCTTTTCCCTCTTTCTCTTTCACTTCATCTTCTTAAAGCAGTCCCTTTAGCATTTCTTGGAATGCTGATTTGATGGAGATGTGTTCTTTTAGCCTTTTGTTTGTTTGTTTGTTTGTTTGTTTTTGGTCTGGGTAGCTCCTTATTTCACCTTCCATTTTAAATGAGAGTCTTGCTGAGTAAAGTAGTCTTGGTTACAGGTCTTTGATTTTCACTACATGGCATATTTCTTGCCATTCCCTTCTGGCTTGTGGTGTTTCTGTTGGGTAATCAGCTGATAGCCTTATTGGGGCTCCCTTATATGTTACTATCTGTTTCTCCCTTGCTGCTTTTAATATTCTCTTTGTCTTTGAATTTTACCATCTTAATTATGATGTGTCTTGGAGTGGACCTTTTCAGGTTCATCTTGATTGGGACCCTCTGTTCTTCCTGGACTTCTGTGACTTTTTCTCTAATAAAGTTAGGGAAGTTTTCTGTTATCACTTTTCAAACTGGTTTTTTATGTTTTCCTCTTCTCCTCTGGTATTCCTATGATATTGATATTATAATGTTTCATATTGTCCTAAAGCTCTCTTACCCCTCTCTTCATTCATTTTGAGTCTATTTTCATTTGTTGCTCTGACTGGGAATTTTTTTACCTTGTCCTCCAGCTCATTGATTCGATCCCCTGCTTCATCTATCCTGTTTTTAATTCTTTCTATTGTGTTCTTCAGTTCAGAAACTGTATGCTTCATTTCCTCCTGGTTCTTATTGATAGTTTCTAAGTCCTTTTTCATGATGATGTAGTTCGCTGCAAGTTCCTTGTAGCTTCCAGGTAGTTCTCACTGAGGTCATTGAGTTTCCTCATAGATATTATTTTGAACTCAATGTCTGATAGTTTACTTGCCTCTATTTTACTTAGCACCCTTTCTGGGGATTCCTCCTTTTCTTTCAATTTGGGGTTGTTTCTTTGTCTCCCCATTTTAGTGGAGACTCTTCTTTTTGTTTCTGCTTCTTAGATCGATCTTCTTTGACTCCCTGTCTTCGTGGTATGGCCTTCTATGGTAGGAGATCTGTGGGATTCAGTGGTGCATTCTCCTTGATCTCCTGAACTAATGTTCTTGGGATGCCCTGTCTGCTATTTATGTTAGTTCTCTAGTTGTAATTGGGTTTTTATTGTTGCTGGGGCTTTCCTTTATGGGCTCTTTCCTCCAGTAGGCTGACTGAGGGTCATTCTGTCCACCATGACTTGGGTGTTTTTGTGCAGTTGCTGCCAGAACAAGAGAAAACAACCCAGGAAACAAAATCCACACCCACAAAAATAACCCCCACCCACAATCACACTACCAAGAGCAAATGAGCCAGTATTAATAAGGGCATAAAGAGATCAAGAGTATTATAAGAAAGGAGAAATGAGTATGAGATGACTAACAGAAAGAAAAATGATTTTGAGAGGGTAGAGGGAGGAGCAATAATAACAGTAGGGAATTGGGGCAAGGCAAAGAGAGAAAGTAAAATTTACATCATAATAAAAAAGGAAATGAAGAAGCCAGAATGGAGCAACAGAAAGTAAGCATATAGTATTAAGTTTAAACAAAAATTAAGACAAATATAGTGAAAGGGAGAAAGAAAAGGAAAAATAATTAAATAAATGAAAAAATAGGAACCAGATTGGAGAAAAAGATCCACCACTGCACTATCAAAAACAAATGAGCTAAAATTTATATAGGTTGGATGGGATTAAGAGGGGGGAAAAGAAAGAAAGAAAAGCTTAAGAGATGTCTAGAGAAAAGGGAAGTGATTTCAAGCTGATAGAGGGAGAAGAAATACTAAGAGTGAGGAACAAAAGCCAGACTAAGACTAAGAAAAATTAAAATTTGAGATAAAAAAAGAAAAGGCTATAGGAAGGAAGAATGGAGTAGGAGAAGGCACTGGTAAAATCTGAGATTCGAAATATCCAACTAGTGAATATCTAGAGATGAAATTGAAGAAATGCAACAACAACTACCCTATCCACAACCAATGAGCAAAGGTTAATAAATGTGGAGAGAGTACAGGAGTATTTTAAGAGCGGGAAAAATAATGTGAGATGACCAATGACAACAAAAATGGTTTTGCAAGGCTGGAGGGAGTAGAAATAGTAAGAGTGCAGAAGGGAAACAAGTCTTAGTAAGAGAGAAAACAAAATTTAAGATGAAGATAAGAAGAGGAAAAAAGAGGGTAAAATAGGGAAACAGGAGAGAGGAGTAAAATATGAGATTTGAAATAAACTATAATATAAAATCTTGTGACTTAATATGCACAAACTTGAGGGACAAGAAATGAATGTTAAAAAGCTTTGGAAGAAAGATAATATTGCAAATCATGAAGAAGACTGGTGGAATTTGTCTTGGTAGCATCTATTATTTACAACTGTTTTTTCTTTTTGGAACCACCTTGGTGATGTCAGATGGTGTCCCAGACTGGCCTTAGGCAACCTGTTGGAGCCTACCACAGACCTACAGTCTATGGCTGACTCCTTCAGTTGTTAATCTAGTCACTCTGTAATCAGCAGTCTGGTTTAAGCACCACAGGGTGGGGCAGAGTAATTCCTGTAGGCAGAGCTATTGCTTCCCCTCAGGCTGCTGCCACTTGGAGGGGAGTGGTCTGCCTGAGCAAGACAGTTGCTGCAGTATGGGGGATGACTCAGCACCAGGATCCTGGTGGCTGCTCTCTCAATTATCTCCCCAAAGTCAACACCTCCAGTCTCTTTTCAAGCATGTCTAGTCCATTCTGGCCCCTCTTTGCAGGATCCCAGGGTCAGTGGCTGCAAATGAAATTTTGTGTATTGGCCCTTAAAAAGCTCTCTGTTTCTCCAGTTGTCTGTCCCTGACAGAGAGAAACTCTGCCACTTTTCACAGCTGGATGTTATCTGGGTTCTTTTCGGGCTCTGGAACTGTAGACTAGGGAGTCCAGCTTGGAGTTTAGACCCCACACTTCTCAGGGGGAACCCTCTGGCCACTGAAATATTCCTCTGGCACTTCAGCTGCCACCCGTGGGAGCCCAGCCAGTCCTCTCACATCTCCTCTGCACGCTGTATCAGTCATATTGTGGTAAAGCTCTTTCTTCTGTCTGCCTATGGTTATAAGGCTTCTTTCCTGCTATTGTTCAGTTGTCTATTCTGTACTATTTCTCTGAAATTTAGTTGTAATTCCAGGTTGGTCTTGGGAGGAGGTTAGTGTAGCTTCTACTTACTCCTCTGTCATCTTGGATCTCCTCTCAAATCTTAATTCAGTCACTTTCTGATGGTGTGACCTTAAGAAAAGCAATTAACTTCCCCATGCCTCATTATTCTTATTCATAAATGGGTGATGATCACACGTATTTCATAGGATGGATGTGAGGGTTAAGTGACATAACAGAAGTCCTCAGTACATGGCCCAGCACATGAGAGTAAGCCCTTAATAGATGTTAGCTACTATTTATAATAAGCATTTGCTTGGTATTATGCCTAGGGAGTTCTTTCCCTCCCTAAGATCGTATATTCACTCATATTTTCTTTTATGGTTTTATGGTTTACTATTAAACCTTTAAAAATATTTTTTAATCGTGGTAAGAACATTTAACATGCCCACTGCTTAGCAACTCCCCATTTCCCTCTCCCCCCAGCCCCTGGCAACCACCATGTCACTCTCTGCTTCTGTGAATTTGTGTCATACACCTCATATAAACAGAACTATGCAGTATTTGCCCTTCTGTGACTGGCACACTTCCCTTAGCACAATGCCCTCAAGGGTCCATGTTATAGTCTCAAGTTTTACATTTAAATGTTTAATCTACTTGGAAGTTATTTGGATATATAGAATAAGGAAGGGATCTAACTACTTTTTGCCAAATGGTTACAGGTAATAATTTAAAAAACAAAACCATGTAATACAGGATTCCCACCAAGAATAAGGACAGGTAATTCCTTCATACTGAAATTAATCCAACTTTTTCTTTTGAAAAGTAATTTCTACTTAGGGTATTTTTTAAAGGCTGTAAAAATATTAGGTTTTCTTAGTGCATCCTGGTTTCTGTCATCAAAGATAATAAAGCATTTATTTATCTTCTCATAAAATTAGTTTAAGAAGAATATTCCAGAAGGGAGTGGAAATAAAATGAGAAAACTAATGACATGCTGGTGGCACCAACTAACTCTTGTCTATGGCTGGCAGGAAGGAGCTATAAAAAAATCCATATTTCTAGATATTTATAGACAAAGTGACATAATGGGAAGGGAAGGAAGCACACCACAAGCAAATTATTTGTATTCTATTTGCTTAAGCCTACTTTGTTTTAATTAATATGGTTTAATAAAATATATAAAATAGAGAATAAATTAGAAATGGACAAGAAAGATGATGAGAAAGAAAAATGAGAGTAGGAACAGGAATGAATCTCTGTGCATTTCCTATGAATAGGCCACAAATTTATCTCTGAACTTTCAACTGTCAATGTAGAATTAAACACAATCTCAGCCAAAAAAAATGCAAAGTACCTTTAAGAAAAAAGTATGGTAATTTCTCAGAGCATAATACACAGAGGTAGATATTGCTGGTTGTCTTGCCAGAATTCATTCTCCCCTTCATCTTTCCTAACAGAACCTCAATTTTTTTCAGAAGCTTCCTTACACAGCACATGGAATTGAAGGATTCTGACCCCAGAGATGGACTGATTAGTATAAGCCAGCCAGTGACTGATTCAAGAATGAGCATGTGATTGAATTTCAGCCAATAAGACAACAAGGTGATGGCTGCTAAAAAATTCTAGGAAAGTTCTTTCCTGGCCTTAAGAGACCAAGGAGAAGCTTATGTCTCTTACCTGCTGGATATCAAAAGAAGCTGCAGTACTGCTGAAACCATCTTGAAACCATGAGAGAAAGCAGACTGAGGACAGGCAAAGCATGAGAACGGAAGAACCAAGACAGTTGAATAGAAATGGATTGAAATTTCTGACCACGCTGCAACTGAAGTCTACACTACTATTAGACATCTACCCATGTGGGGCTCATAGTTTACCAACTTGACCATAGTGTCTGACATTGCAATCTAAAAGCAGCTGATACATACACCTTCCAGGGTATGAAAGCATGCCCTCTTTTTTGCTAAAATTTTTCTACTTGTTCTTCTATGATGAGCACATTTTACTTTATCACCATGAGTTGTTAAAATAGCTGGTTTTAAATCTTTATCTGCCAATTCCAACATCAGAGTAATTGGTCTCCATTGATTCTCTTTTTTCTTGAGTATGGCATCATATTATCCTATTTCTTTTAAGTCTAGAAAATTTGGACTTTATGTGGGCATTGTAAATAATACATTGTAGAGGCACTTGATTCTGATACATGTTCTTCTGAAGAGTATTAATTTTTTTTTAACTTGGCTAAACTCAGAGTCTAAACTCTGCCTCTCCTACAGTGGACAACAGCTAAAATCTCTGTTTAGTATTTCTTATATCAGTTGGGCTGGCTGGAGTCTATCTCAAATAAAAATCCAAGTAGGTAGTTAGCTGGATACATGGATTTGGAGCTCAGGAATGAGATTTCAACTACAGAAAAAAGATTGAGAAGAATCAGCCTATAGATAGTAGATGAAGTCATTGGAGTAAATGAAGTCACCTAAGCATAAAGGAAGAATAAAGGAGTGTATATTAATTTGTTAGGGCTGCCATAACAAAGTACCACAGACTGGGTGGTTTAAACAACATAAATTTGTTTTCTCACAATTCTAGAGGCTAGAAGTTCAAGATCAAGATATTAATAGAGTAGGTTTCTTCTGTGGCCTCTCTGCTTGGCCTGCAGATAGCTGTTTTCTCCCTGAGTCTTCCTGCTGTATCCATCTGTGTCCAAATGTCCTCTTCTTATAAGGAGACCAGTCATATTAAAATAGGGCTCACCCCAATAACCTCATTGTAACCTTTTACTTGCTTTTTTAGAGATCCTGTCTCCAAATACATCACATGCTAATGTCCTGAGGGCTAGGACCTCAACACATGAATTTGGGAGGACACACAACTCAGCACATAACAGAGAGCATTGACAAAGGCCAAAAGAACTCCAGCATTTGAAGGTCAGGAAGTAGAAGAAAAAACAACAAAAGAGACTGAAAAAAAAAAGTTCCACAAAGGTAGGAAGGTGATCAGGAGAGTGTCCCAAAGGCCAAAGGTAGAAAATTTCCAGGAGGGCATGGTCAACAATATCAAATGATGCTATTAGGTTAAACTTGTAAGACTAAAGGGTGTCCAAAGGATTTAGTGAAAGACAAATTATTGGTGACTTTGGTGAGAATACCATGCATTGGCATGGTGGAGTGAAAGTCTGACTGAAATATAGAAGGTGGTGAATAAGATAAGAGAACAGAGGCATCTAACCTCTGTGGGGTTGGAAACTAAGAGGAAAGAATAGGAAAGAGGTAGGACTTCATTGTGTCACTTATTGCAGGTTGGCTCATTAAGCCCCCACTTCAATCCCTTTTAGCTAGCTTCCTTCACTGTACTACATTCATCAATCCATTGAATTGATATTTGTTGAAATCCATTGAATTGATGTCTAATAATGTGCCGTACACTGTTTTAAGAGCTTGGGGTACATCTATGAGCAAAACAAATATCTCTGCTCTCATGGAGTTTAAATTCTTGTGTAGAGAGACAGACTATAAGCATTAAACACAATAATAATAAATATATTATAATTAAACTTAAACAATAAATTATACAATTATATAGTATATTAGGAGGTGTAAGTACTTTGAAAAAAGAAATAGTGAGAAGAGTAAGGGAAATGGGAATTCCAGAAATGGGAAGGGAGGACAGTTGCAGTTTTAAATATCAAATGATACATTTAACGAACAATTCGCAAGGTTTCTACACTTAAAACCACCAGACAAAGAAATATTAAAAGAGCAAATACATGGAGAAATGTACCATTGTGTGGGTTTTTCTACATCAACAACCAGTTCTCCAAGTCTGCGGACACCACCTAGGTATCCAATTATTCGATTTAATTCTGACACTAAACACCCAGAGTTAATCTGATTCCACAGCTTAATGGCCCAGTCTGTCCTGACTTCCGATACCAGTTTAAAGTCCCAGATCTCCCATTCTTTTGACCAACCTGCTATAAATCAGTGGTTCCCACAAACCCCTTTTTAGTTTCAGTAGGTTGCTACAATGGGTCGCAGAACTCAAGAAATCACTTTACCTACGATTACCCATTTATTATAAAGAATACAAATGGACAGCCAAATGAAATACAAAGGTCAAGGTCCAGAAGCGTTTTTAGTATTGGAGTTTCCATCCTCGGGAAGCTGGGGTACACCACTCTCCCAGCATGTGGACATGTTCAGCAACCTGGGAGCTCTCTGAACCCCATAGTTTAGGGGTTTTAATGGAGGTTTCATTACATAGGGAAGGTTGATTAAATCATTGGCTATTAGTGATCTCCAGCCCTTCTCTCCTTCCTGGAGCTCAGGGGCGGGGGTAGGCTGAAAGCTCCAATCCTCTCATCACACGTTGTTCTTTCTGGTAACCAATCCCCTTGAGGCTGTCTAGGGGCCCCAAGCCACCAGACTTGCCCTTAGCATACAAAAAGGTACTCTTAGCACTCTGGAGTTCTTGTGCAGGAACCGGGAATGAAGATCAAATATGTACTTCTTATTACCTCACAACATCACAGCCATGTTTATGGACTGAAAAATTCAGTATTGTTAAGGCATTTGTCCTCCCCAAGTAAGTTAATAGACTCAACGCAACCACACTCAAAATCTCAATCTAATTTTTAAATGTACATGCAGATAAAAAATTTTAGAATAGCCAAGTTAATCTTGAAAGGAAAAACGCAAAACAAATTTGGAAGACTTTCAAAACTTACTGTAAAGCAACAGAAACATATCTGTTCCCACCTGCCGGTTTCCCTTATGTTCAGCTGAGACCTACACATCCGCTTCCCACACACCAAAGCAACCTTTTTTCACAGTGAGAGGACACCATATACAAAACCTAAGTTAAGTCAAAGCCTTCCTAAATACATAAATTGACTAAATACACTTTCATGTTATCATTTGGGAATTCTATGGGCAATGTAGGACACAACCAAAGCATTAAGTTCTTGATCTCAGAAGAAAATTATTGACCAACATAAAATAATTTTCAATTCTGTTTACCTCAATCCAATACTTCCCAAAGTGTTTTACTTGGTATTGGTGTTTTATGAAAAGGAAGGACGGAAAGAAGAAAGGAAGGAGGGAGGGAGGGAAAAAGAGAGAGAGAAATGTCTTAACCAAGTAAGACTGGGGATTGCTGAGTTCATTGATTTTATTGTTGCAGGACTTCCTAGAACTTTTAATATGATAATGTGCACCATAAGTTTCCAAGATGGCAGAAAGCAGACTTTTGTGTTTGAAATGCTTTTAAAAATAACTAATGTTCAATGGAATAACATACTTTGAGAAATTCTATCTCTGGCCAATGGGGAAATGCTGCAAATATAAATTCATTGTTTTTTTCTTGAGAGAATAGCTAGTCTTCAAGCTTATAAAGGTAAATCTTATAGCTTAAGTGATATAAAAATCTACTTTTTATCAAAAAAAGAATAGGATTAGGAGCTAGGAGATGTGCTCTTATAAATAACTGGCCTTGGGAAAGCATCACTTTAATCCTTTCTTTGCTACAGCTGCAAAAGCAGAAATCCCCAGGCCACAGGGTCCTTTGTGGTGGCAGAATTTAAATGAATTTGAATAACACTGAATTAAAGAGAATACAAATGGTAGAATAGAAATCCCCAGATGATCCAGTTAGAAATTCCCTCCAATTGTCCTGATTCTTGCTCTTACAGTACTGACCACAATTTGATGTTGGGCTTCCTCCCAGTGTCCCCACAAGCAGAGCAAGGTCAAATGTGCACATTGCTGGAGCAAAGCCACCAAGGATGGGGCAAATCAGCAAAGGCAAAGAAAAAGGTGCCCACTTTGTAGACCTTCCCACCCACAGCAGTGTTCATTCAAATGTCCCCTTGTCAACAAGTCCGGTGGAAAAAAAGAAGCAGGGAGGGATCTTTAAGAACCTAAAGTTATATGCTGCATTATTCACAATAGCCAAGATTTGGAAGCAGCCCAAGTGCCCATCTTGGGTAGATAAGTGGTTAAAAAGGCTGCGGTAGATTTACACAATGGCACACTACTCAGCCATAAAAAAGAAGGAAATCTTACCTTTTGCTACAGCATGCATGGACCCAGGGAGTATTATGCTCAGTGAAATAAGCCAGTCAGAGAAAGACAAATAGCATGTGTTTTCTCTTATATGTGGAATCTGATAAACAAAACAAACAAAAAAAATAGAAATAGATTCATAGATATAGAAAACAGACTGACTGTGAGAGGGCAGGGGAGTTGTGGGCTGGGTAAAAAAAAGTGAAGGGAGTCAGCAATAAAAAAAAGAAAAAAGCAAAAATCTCATAGACAATAGTATAGTGATTAGTAGAGGGAAAGAGGGTGGGGGTGGTAGGAGAGGGTAAAAGGGAGGTAAATGATAATGAAAGGAGATTTGACTTGGGATAGTGAACACAGAATACAACATACAGGTGATGTGTGGTAGAATTATACACTGAAACCAATATAATTTTATTACCCAAAGTCACCCCAGTAAATTCAATAAAAATTAAATAAGTAAATAATAAGAATGTAAAGTTATAAAAATTCAGAATAATCCAGATGATTAGTTCTAGAGGGAGAATCTGGGGGAAAAAAACCAAAGAGTCGATGAGAGTACCTGCTCCAAGAGATCTTTCATTATATATGTTTCCTTCATTTTATCTTGCTGCAGTGTATTCTACTAATTAAAAATTCATTTAATGTATGTTGTTTTTAAAAACTGGAAATATTGCCCTGGTTGGTGTGGCTCCATGGATTGAGTGCTGGCCTGTGAACTGAAAGATTCCCAGCCAGGGCACTTGTCTGCGTTGCCAGCCAGGCCCCCAGTCGGGGGCATGCAAGAGGCAACCAATTGATGTTGCTCTCTCACACTGATGTTCCTCTCCCTCCCTTTCTCCCTCACCTCTCCTCTCTCCAAAAATAAACAAAATCTTTTAAAAAATAAAAAATAAAAATAAAAATTGGAAATATCTCTAGGAAGATCTAAGAGCTATTAAACCTATATCTGGGGTATGAATTGGCTCAGCGAAGCCACTTTCCTCTTAATATCTGAAATTATTTGCACTCAGGGAACAGGTTGTGATTGGCGGTGTGAAGAAGGTCAGGCGGGTGCTGTAGTTGGGGGAAGGCATGGTGGGACAGGTGCAGATAAGGCATTCACACAGTGACAGAGAAGTACCAAAAAAAAGTGTGAAAAAGGAAGATGTTAATGACAAATGATCCAATTTCAAATGGCCCCTAAGGCTCATCCTTCCTTTTCTTCCTCCTCCCTCCTTCATCTTACACTCTCTTGCTCAAGGGCACCAGGGGTTAGGGTTAGGGTTAGGCTACATCATGGGTAAACTTGGTTTATACAAGTTAGCCTACCAGCTAAAAATCACCTCTTATTGTGATGGCCAAATGTATTCCAAATTCCAAAGACCTCCTTTCAAAAGAAATCTTTGGGGGATATAACGTGTCCATGAACTGGGAGTTTCCAATAATATACAGTCAATAAGTATTTACTGGGTGCCTACTATGTATAGGCACTACTAGGTGCTGAAGAAATGATTGTACGATGGAGACTCAGAGACTTCATCTCAGCTTTCACAAAGCTCAATGCAAAGATCCTATTTGCATTTCAAAGGTCACTCCCAAGTTCAGTAAGCAGGTTGAAGGGAAACAAGATTGGAGTCAGGTAACCAAGGAGGAGGCAGCTGCAGAAATGCAAGGAAGGTCTTGGTCCTTAATCTCTACTGAACATTTCTGAGTAGAAGGATATTAACAAGACTATAGTCTTTTGTATTTTTGTCAAAACTTTTATTTTAATTAGTGGAATAATGGGCATTCTTTGCCTCTAGGTTGATAGTAAATAACTGGTTGGGTTTTAATATTCTATACCAACACATGCCAGTCTTCAGTGAAGGACTGCTCCCTCTACAGTGGGCGCGACCACAGAAAGTCCCCGGGCAGAACAGAAAGGTTCTGGCAGGGGGATATTCTGTCTTGCACTAAAATGATAAGGACGAGACAGTACGGTAAGAGTGTAGATAATTGTTATTCCCCATTGAGGAAGGCAGTGACTCCTAAATCACCCTACAGGTTATGGGAAGAACATGGAATCAGGAAAACTGTCATGGGCTCAGCGACTTACACACTTCTCTCAGCCATATCTAACCATTAACCTGGGTATTCCACATGCTCTGGTGACCCACAGTTCGAGAAACACAGCTCCAGTCAAGCAAATAATAAACATTGGTTGGAAGAGTAGACATACAATTTGTTTATGGAACAAGCATGCGTTACGTTCTCCATAAGGTTTGTCTTGTTTTCACAGTTTTGACTGTTTCTCCTCTCACCGCTTCTCCTCCCATGCTTAAGCAGTCTGGCTTCTGTGTTACCATTTAGCCATCTTTCCTCTAGGTCGTTATCCCCACATTATCACTAGCACTTTGATTCCATTTAGAAAATATTCCCATATGTAAAACTCAGTCTTGAGTGCTATGAGGGCCACAAAGAAGACCAGGAGGAACATGGGCCCTTCCTTCAAGGGTATTTCTTTTGACCTTTTCTGGCTCCATTAATTTTTTTTTAATCCTCTATTATTAACTCCCTGGCTCTCTCTAGCTCTGCTCTCTAGATCCTGGTTGCCTCTGTAACATAAACTTCCAGTCTTTGATAATTGTTACATTGATGGTCACAAACGAGTCACAGATCTAATAACACGTCATTTCCTGAAGATAGCCCCCCGCCCACCTGGAATCTGAACTTGGCCATGTGATTTGTTTTTGGCCAGTGGACATCAGTAAACACAACATAAGCAGCGCCTTGATAAGTGCGAGCACATTGCAGCTTACTCTGTTGTAACCCTGCCACCGCCCTAGGGAGAAGCCTGGCCCTTGCTCCTTGAGGAGGGAAGATTGAGAAGAAACCCAGCTGTCCCAGCCACCCCAGTTGAGTCCAGCAGCCAGTGGACTTGCCTGCTGAATGCAGCCACACAGAGCGCCCAGGCGAGACCGACAGAAGAACCACCCAGCCCTGCCACTGCATTCTTAGAAATAACTGTTTAAGCCAAAGTTTTGCTATGAAGCAACTGGTAACTGAAATATAGGCCTTATTTTCAAGGCCCTTCTCTGACTGGCATGGAAGAACTCTGTTTTAATCCTGAAGGTCTTCTGCCAGCTCTTCAAGCTGCTATGCTCAGGGCTACTCCGCAAGAAGGGAGAGCGTGGGCTCATGAACCCCCTTCTGACATCAGCCTTCCTGGCTGGGTGGCTTTGGACAATTCACTTAACCTTTCTAATTCAGTTTTCAGCATTAGAGAAGTGTTGTTCAAAATGTGGTCCACTTGCATCAGAAGTCACGGAAGTGTTTGTTAAAAAAAAAAAAAAAAAAGGGTGAAGCAGCTGTTTTTATAACAGCCAAAACCTAGAAACAATGTCAACATCCATTCACTGGTTACAGAATATAATATACTCATACAATGGAATATGTTTCAAAGGACAGAACTACTGATACACTTAACATGGTTGATTCTCTCAGATATTACTTTGAGCAAAAGAAGCCAGACACAGAAGAATACACACTGTATTGTTCTACTTCTTTTAAGTCCTAGAATACGCAATAGTGATTTGTGATCATCAGGCAGAACAAACTGGTGAAATCAGAACAGTGAAACATTTGAGTGGGAGGGGGAAGGACCGGCTAGAAAGAGGCCTGAGGGAACCTACTGGCACTATGGAAATGTTCCGTGTCTTGATTCAGGGGTAGGTGACATGAGTACGTGCGTTTGCCAAACCATTAAACCATACACTTAAAATGTGAGCATTTTTGTATGAAAAGTATACTTCACTAAAAAAAGAGAGAGAGAGAGAGAGATCACAGAAAACATGCAAATTTGGGTGGGCTGGATACTTCAACTGGCTCACTCAAACTCTATTTCATCTCCTATGTGGAGAAGTCGGGAAGCTTCTGGATGTGAACTGGTTCTGCCAGTTGGGTGTGTTCATGAGACTTTTGGAATGTGGAAAAAGAAGGCAATTCCACTTTGCCATCTTTCCATGGAATGTCAGGTATAAACAGTGGGCTCTGGCCAGTGACCTGGGCGGTGGCAAGGACGACTGTGACAGAATGACAGCCTGCAAACCTCCAGATCTCAGCTGTGGTGCAGTGACCTTGACACCAAGAGCCCAGTGGCTCCCTCCCCTCCAGCCTTTCCAATGGCTTTGCGAGCACCTCATTCCTCGTTCTAAATCCCTTTCTGCTTTATAACTGCCCAGAACTAGAAGCCTGGGTGGTATCTGTTTCCTGCACTAAACCCAAAGACAGAGACCCACCCGAGACCAAATGGGGTCATGATAATACCTAGTTCATGGGGTGATTGTGAGGTTCACATGAGATCCTACAGTTAAAAAAAAAAAAAAAGCACTTGGTATACAGTAGGTGCTCAATACATTAAGCATCTACTAAGTATCGGGTTTTGTTTTGTTTTGTTTTGTTTTACTTCACTGATTTTAGCAAGAGGAAGTGAGAGAAACATCGATTTGTTGTTCCACTTACTTATGCATGCATTGGTTGATTCTTGCATGAGCTTTGACGGGGGATTGAACCCCTTCATGTACCAGGATGACACTCTAACCTACTGAGCTACCCGGCCAGGGCCAAGTATTGGGATTATTGGGTTAAATTATTGAGATTGTTACTGGACAAAATGTAGGCATCCATGAAAGCCTAGGTGTCTGGTGCAGACACGGTTTTGTAGAAAAAAACTGGAATGAAATTTCTGGGATCTGGCCACCAGTTCTAGCTGAGTCATTATCTGGCCTCTGTTTGTATATACAACACCTTGAGTCAGTCTTTAATCTTTTTGAGTTCCCATTTCTTCATCTGCAAAATGAAGGTCTTAGAATAAATGATCTTTGGGATAATCCCAGGGACTTCTGACACTTTCAGCAGATTAACTCATAGTTGGGTATTTACTTCTCTGTGTGTGCCCTGTTCCTGGAGAGTGAGCCCCACCCCGCTGAGTGTAACTGACTGCTTTGGGGGTGAGAGCCGACACAAACTGGGTCAGTCAGACTCTTCCCTGGGGATTTTAAAGTAGGCTGCTCCTTGAATGAAGAAGGTAAAAACTGGGAGGTTGTAGGCAAACCCCTTTCTTCCCACTAGGGAGACTAAGAAGCAAAGAAAGGAGAATTTCAGAGAGAAAAATGAAGCATATCAGCAGAAGGAAGCTGCCTAGGCCCTGAGAGCTTTCAAATTCTTTCCGGAGGCTTAGCTGTATGCCTGCCCTTGCATTCCATGAGACTACCTGCATCCTTATAATACAGTCCTCCTTTTTCTTTAAGCTAGTTTGAAGCGTATAGTGAATCATAGTAGCTATTGTGTTTGTCTAACGCTATCTCCCCATCCCTTCTTTTGATTTCCCCCTTTTCTGTGTGTTGGGGGAATTCCTCCCCCAATCTGCATGAGGGTGTAGGAGGACAAACCATCATGGGTGCTTCCCCACCCACAGGTGGGCAGGATTCAGGTAGGCCAATCATTGTCCCCTACCCCCCTGGCCACAATGATTGTTTTATGTACAGGCACATTACCCAATCAGAGCCAATCAATGCCTTCCCTAGCTTGATATTGGGAATTGGAAAGAGAAGTTCCTTTTCTGTTTGGGTGGCTACACTGAGATGATGTACTATATTTTGCAGTGTATGATGCACACCTCTTTGCCCCTATTTTTGAGGGAAAAATAAGGATGCACATTATATATGGGTAGTACTAATTCTGTATCTATATAAATGTTTTTAATTTTTTTATTCATGCTTATGCATTAAAAGAGTAACTCTAGAAAACAGTAACTATATCCATATGTTCAAAAATAAATGCTAAAATTCCTTTATAATACAAAAAATTATCTAAGTTTAAATTAAAAACTGAATTAAAAAATTAAAATGAAAGATTTTTTCCCTGAAAGTTTGGGCCAAAAACATGGGTATGTATTATACATGGCAAAATACATTACCCATTTTGTGAAGAGATGATCTGAAGCCAAGCAGAGACAAGCCAATCTAAGGGAGGGACCTCTGAAGATATCTTTCGAGCCTTAGACTCTACCCTGCTTAAAGTCAGAGCCATTCTAGACTTTCTGGTTATGTAAACCAATAAATTTCTTTGTTTAAGCCAGTTGGAATTGGGTTTCCATAACTTGCAACCCAAACAGCCCTGATTCATCAAGTTTATGTCTATTACTTGCCTCCAAAATTCTACTAGAGCAATATATACAAATACAGACTTTAAGAAGTCTTGGAGTTTAGACAACTGTCCCTGCAGAATGAATAAGACAACTATGTCAACAGGCATTTCCCAGTTATCCTCATAATTCCTTATGGGTCCACTTTCTGGAGGTCTGTCAGCCTTGGTTGGGTCTTTGTTACAGTTTGAACTGTGTATTTTTGCTACCCCCTCCCACCCACCCCTTAAAAAAAAGGAAAAAAAATATGTTTAAGTCCTACTCTGGTACCTCAGAATGTGACCTTATTTGGAAATATAATCATTGAAGATGTAATTAGTTAAGATGGGGTCATACTGTAGTAGGGTGGGTCCCTAATCCAATATGAATGGTGTCCTTATAAAAAGACAGCCATGTGAACACAGAGACCCAGGGAGAATACCACGTGAAGATGGAGGATTACAGTGATAGAGCTACAAGCCAAGGAACACTGAGGGCCACCAGAGCCGGGAGAGAGGCACAGAAGGGAGTCTTCCCTCAGAAGGTACCAAATCTTCTGACACCTTGATTTTGGAGTTTTACCCATCCAGGTTGTGGTAACTTGTTACAACTGCCCTAGGAAATTAAGGCACTTTCCCAACCAGGAAGCACTGTTTGGGTGAAGGTGGCAGGTACAGGACTGTAACTTTATTAGGTCAGAACAACTGTCCTTATACCTTCCCACTCCTCTACTTCTCTTTCACAATTTGTTTTTCTTTTGCTCTAGGGAAACTGGAGGCCTAGATGGCAATTCTGATAAGGCGGCCCACAGTCAACTGCAGTGTAACTGAGTTCAGAGCCCAGTTTCGAAGGGACTCAAACACCTGTAGAAATTGGCACTTGTGACCCACTAGAAGAGGGAGAATGGAGACAGGGAGAATCAAATACTTTGGCAGAGCAAGCAGCAAGACAGGCACCCACCAGCTGGCATCCAAGGCCCCACTCTCAGCCCGTGTCTGGGCAGTGTGTGAGGTAGCCATCCCGGAAAACACAGAAATTTTCCTTCTCTTTAGCCAGCAGCCAGCCCCGTGCCCAGCCCTACTACTGGACAGCCAACCCAGGGCAGGGAAAGGGAGAGAAGGGCAGGGGACAGAACAAGAAATGAAGCAGGCACAAAACCTGACATCTCTGAGAGCAGACCCCAGCTTGCTGCTTGTTCTCTGCAGCGAGCTGACAGAAGATGGGGATGACCTGACCCGTCACCAGCCCAGGAGGATAGGGGGCCTCTGCTGAGGGCTGTGTGATTCTGCTGGAAATGCAGCCTCAGAGAGCTGCAAGAGAGATTGAGAAGATGGGGTGGTAATTGTTACTCAAATGTTTTTCCTCTAGAGTTTTTCTTCTGAAAAGACCACAATCTCCTTCTTCATTAGCTAAGCCCTCACTCTACCCATTGGGAGGACCTCCCAAGCTGGACAACTCTGACCCTCCAGCTAATTGTGAGAGCAGCTGCTGAGTACAATTTCAAGTCTCGCTAAAGAGAGGCAGTGCGGAGGTGGGTGGAGACCTTCCCACTGAAAAAGAATAACCTAAAGAGTAAGACAATGCAAGTTGTGGCTTTTGAAAAAGTCTCCTAGCAGATGTCAGATACTTGATTCCCAGCAATGGCTCCATGCAACTGGATTTATTAATTTAATGTTGAAGTGAGGTCAACACCAAGGAGTAGATCAAACTGTTCTTGTCCTTAAGCCCAGACAGGTTTCGGTGACGGAGATCCCACAGCAGCAAAAGAATCCAGTCAGGCTTCCCAGTAACATGAGAGACTCCCCCAGGCACTATCAGTGACTGCAGTCTTGGCTCTCCATACCCTCGCCCTGCCTGGAACAACACGTGCCTCAGGGCCCTGCTCAGCTCTCACCCTTCTCTTCTCTTACCTCAGAGCCTTTGGGAGGTGAGAGAGCTATGGGTTGGGCTCACAACACAAATTTGTCACCAGCTTGAGAAAGGTTAGTATCTCTAAGGCCACCACGATTGTCAGGGAGAAGTGAAATCCCGGGTCTGGGATTTGTTTGTTTTGGGTTTGTTTTTTTTTGCCATTGCTTTCAGTTTTTGGTATACCACTTAAACATGTCAAATCTGGAAGCTGGAATTATCCTTAAGGACAACCTACCATACCATGTGCCAGCACTGCTATAGGTCCAGCGGAAATTCAGCCAAAAGACCCCAGAGGAACACACAGTAGAGTTCCTGGCTGGTGGCTCTGGCCCCAGCTTGCGTCCACATTCCTGTGCCTCTTCCATACCCCTCTGGGCATCTCCTTCCTGTGCCCACCTCTTGAAGGATTAGTTTCATCTCATTCCAGGTACCTTTTTTCGCAGTTCTAAAAGGTTTTGCTTTTGTTAATAAGGGGAAACAGAGAAAAAAAAATGACTCCAATTTATCCCCCTTCATATAGCCTCTGTAAGAAAAAACCCAGTGGCCCAAAACTATCAGGTCCTTAGTCACCCAGAGCTACAGTGTCCACGTACCAATGACTCAAAACGATACACCCGAGACAACTGCCAGTCTGGCCACTGTAGATTTCACGTAGTACAAGAGAAGAAGGGATGAAGTGAAGGTGGGGACAGATCCAGACCTCTCTGGGAAGCAATCACCAAAGAGAGGAGAACAAGAAGGGGAATCCCAAGTACAGCTGGGGCCACCAGGCATTCTCAGGTCCATGATGTGAAGGGCGTCTCCTCTCATGCGAATCTATAGCATCTTCCTCAGGGTAATCACCTGCGAAGATGAGATCCTTATTTCAAAAGAGGAGCCCTTTGTTATTATAAATATCTAAGAAACTCTCAGTAGCCTTTAGGTTTTACACTTTATTATTGTAGGTGTCCTCAGTAATGGCAAGTCTTCTCAGGACACATTTGATGACAAACAAATCTGAAGTCACGCAGAGTGAAGCCTAGCCAATAAGCTGAGTACCTCTTGGGTCAAACTCTAGGTGTGCCCGGCTTAGTGATTTTCTCTTATGCCTCGTAAAACGGGCCAGAAGGAAGGAGACCAGGCTTGTGGGGCACTGGTCATCAAGCTCACCAGTCAACAGGGTCTTGACCGTGTTAGGTCCAGTGTACCAACGGCACAGTCTAGTAGGGTGAGTGCCACTGAGAGGAAAAGTCCTTATCCTTTGAAGACAACTTTCTAGGTCTGTGGCAGCCTCGTGTTTGAGTCCCAAGTCTTGTCTCCAACCCCAGCTCCCCAAGAGAGGTCCTTTGCCAGCTCTCCTCAAACCTAGTGTTCAGGGCCACAGGCGACTCCTCCAGACATCCCGCTGCAGGCCAGCGTCTCCTTCTAAACCACTCCAACAATGGGGAATACCTAAAGCAAAACGTGAGTGTCCCCTCCCCAATCGCACGTGCCTGGAAACTCCTATTAACAACCTAGAGTGTATTCTTCCACCTATTTTCTCTCTGGAGACTCTTAAGTCTGCACTTATAGCTAAATCAGTGCCCATATTTTGCATGCTATTCAGAGTCCACTGCAGTGGCCCCAACAACTCACCCTCTGCGAAGCCTTAAGTAGGTTGTGATTACGTTGGGCCAGGCAGGCTTAATTTCCAAGTCTGGAGAACTGGTGGTGCAGCCACAAGGGTGGGACCAGGGTGGGTGGTGGGACAAGCAAGGCGGTGCTACTGGCCTGTCCAAGTGACAAGGTCAGCAGTGCGTACTGGTTCAAGGGCCAGGATTTGATCTGAACTCTGGCTGTGCCACCTGGGCCAAGTCCCTCTGTTCTTCGGCTGCATTACCTGGTGATTGACAGAGTTGGAATTAGAGGAAAAATGCCCCTGGAACCAATCTGTAATGGAATGGGATAGAGAAAATCGTAGTGATCAGTATTCTGCTCAGGGAGCATTCTGAATGTTGTTTAACAGAATATTTTGATAAGCCGCTGGGTGTTCAAGGGACAGAAGACCATTTCTGTATTACATATTTGCTGCCTTGGCCTGTCCAGCATCCGTTTCCCTGTCTTGGCACCAGAAGCTGTTTTTTCATTGGCGGACTGCTTCCCCTGTGTTCAGTGCATGTGGTTTGGGAGTTAAGACTCCCATATGGTTTGACTCCACCAGGCTCTAGGAGTTGTCATGTGACCTAGGCGTGGCCAATCAGAGCCATGCATTCCCCTGAGCAGAGTAACTGATTTCTGGTTGGGCAAATGGCCCAAATCAATTCTATGTTTTTCAACTCGATGGGGATATCGCTGGGAACTGTTAGAGACACTTACTGTTGGGGCTGCTGAGAAGACATGATGTAAGCCAAGAACTTCTCATGGTCTCTTGACACCATCTGTACGGGACCCTGCTAGAGAAGAGAGCAGAAGAAAGACCAGAGTCACAGAGCAGAAAGGATGAGTCTTAATGACATCAGTTAAGCCCCTGGATCCAGGTAGGCCCAATATGAGAGGCATCCTTGGACTTTTCCTTTAAATGAGTTAATATAGTCCCATGCTTGCTAAAGCTTGTTTATTTTCAGTCACATATGCTAAAAAACAAAAAAAAAAAAAAACAAAAAAAAACCAACTTTACTAATGTAATGGCCAAGGGGGAATACTGGGGCAACGAAAATGACAAAGCAGGTCTTCTACTGAGAAGACAGTAAAAACTGGGGTGATACCTTTAGCATCCTCCTTGTGTAGCATCTACCCTTCCCTCACAAAGGGTTCATCCTTTCAACTCTAAACCAATACTGAATAAATATTTAAAATACATCATTTGAAAGACATCAAGGCATGACCCGCTAGACATACTCACATGTCATGGTTCAGAGCTCACAAGTTTTGCGTTCATGTTCCAGCTTCTCCATGATCAATGTGACTTTGAGTAAGTTTCATAGCTTCTCTAAACCTAATTACAATATAAGTGCCTGTGAGGATGAAATGAGAAATGTTCATGGAAGTGTTTTGAAATCCATGAAGCACTCAGGGAAAACCTGAACGCTTGCTACCTTGGAAGGCTGCTGCTTTGTAGAGGAAGATGTGCTGAAGGAAGAAAGCAACATTTATCTCAAAGGGAGAAGGCTCAGTTTAAATAACATTTTAGTAACAACAGATGAGTGATGCCAGATGGAATTGCATCTCTTTGAATGATGAATGAGAATGACTCAGTAACTGAACTGACCTCATCTTCCCCCTTCTCTCTCCTAACTTACCCTGCCCACCCACACATGTACAAGCAGACAATCAAGTTTTGTGCTGAGAAGTTAAAAAATTCCAGGCCATTCCAGAATAATCATATGGCCAGAGTAGGTAACCAAGAGGAGACTACTGGGGAGAAAATAATTATAGAAAGCACGGAACCTCTATTAAACATCTAAAATTTTCATTCACCTGTTTTCTTCATGATAGCATCTGTTGATTGAGAAAGTACTTAATGGAACAAGTATGAATTAAGAGATGCTTTAAAATGAATTCATGGATTATTTTAATAGCAGTGGTTCTCAGCATTGGCAGAGAGAGTCACAAAAGAATGGACAGGTCGTATTAGGTGTGCTGCGTCCACAGTCCTCTAGGGGCACATGGTTTCCCTGGCAAACAAGTAAGACAAGTAGGACAGCGCCTGAGGGACTGGAGCCGCTGACCCCTGCCACTCTCAGGGCAGCCCCCCTTGTTTTCCCAAAGCTGTTTTCTTGGTAGTGTTAACAAAGGTACTCCGCTCCCACATGCTCCTCACTCTGAGGTTGTTTTCCACTTCCATTTGCACTCTTCTTCTCAGGTAGTTGGTCAGGGAGTTCAAGTTCTCTTCATTACTTCCTAACTGGGGTCGCAAATGCATGTCTCTCATTGAATCTTTCTTGCTATTTCACCATCTGAACTCCCAAAAGACAAAACTCAAAACCGCAAATAGCACCTACTCAGATTGTCAAGAACTGCAAAAGTTTATTTATCCTTGATGTACAGCAGTGAGGTTCAACCTTTTCATCTCATGGCATACCTAAACTAACTGCTAAAATTCTGTGGCCACAAAAAAATACGTATTTTTTGTTGATCTGACAAAAAGTAGGTATAATTTTGATTCATTTATGTCAGACAGCTATTGTGTTGGCTGTTGTCATTTTTTAAACAATTTAAGGGAAAAGAAGTCAGTGCCCCTGAATAGTCAGGTGTTGCATGTTTTAAAAATTCTTGCAGTACACTGGGTGAAAATCACTGACATACAGCTTTAAAAAAGCACCCATTTTAAGTTCTACATTTTAAAGGAGATACCCAGAGCGTATTTGGGCAGATTCTTTTCTGGAAAAGCCCATCAGCAGAGAAATAAGAGTGGCAAGGGCTTGTCTTAAGTGTAAGAGTTTCTTTTTTTTTTTTTAAGGTTTAAAAAAATTTAATTTTAGGAAGAGGGAAAGGGAGGGAGAGAAACGTCAATATGTGGTTGCCTCTTGTACGCCCTTAACTGGGGACCTGGCCTGCAACCCAGGCATGTGACCTGACTGGGAATTGAACTGGCAACTCTTTGGTTCGCAGGCTAGCACTCAATCCACTGAGCCACACCAGCCAGGGGGCAAGTGTCTCTTTTTCAAAACCCATTTCAAAAGCCCAAGCCCTCTTTCCATTCCCAGGTTCACTGCCTCAAGGACCCTGTCTTTGCATCTTGGTGGTAACTGCTGGCAGATGGTGCGCTGGTCAGAGTTCTCTGAAAATCCAGCTGTTTGGGGGCTCATGCTTGGCATAAGAAGTATGGCCAACCATTTCTCCATGATACCCCATTTCCAGGGGTTTCTTCCTGACCCATTACTAAGACTTAGATTAAGCTTCCACAACGCTCTAGCACTTTCCCTGGTCCCCCCCTCCTCCCACACCCAGACAATAGAACTACATACATCTTCTGACCTCTTCTTGCTGAGAGCTCAAGTGGGCGCTACTGCCACGTTTTGGCTCTGAGCCAAAAAGAAAACAATGTGACTCTCAAGAAACTGAAGACATCGTAATTATCACATGATGAAAAAAATAAATAAAGTCCCAGCTTATCCACATACCTGACCCCTCCAATTCCTAGAAGCCCAGGCAAGAAGGGTAGATAGTAAAGGGTAGATGGTGGGGCTGGTAGCCATTGATTTGAAGTTCATAATGTCGGGGAGTCAATGCTATAGGGCTGGGGCAAGGGTTAGTTAGATTTGAGCTTGGATTTTCAACCAGGTTCCACATAACTGCTTGGCTTCACACAAACTGTAATAAAAAATGGAACAGCTCATCTTTTCCTAAAAACTCCTATTAGACCAGGATTCCTTAGAGTATGGTCTGCTGACTAAGAGCACTACATGCAATTCTTTTGTAGGTGGGTAGGGGGGAGTAGGGTATAAAAAGTTCCATGGTCAAGTCAGATTAAAAAGTGGTAGGTTAAACAGTTTTGACTTCAGTACTTCTGGGAACTATGCTAGTGTACATTGTGATTCTGCAAGTCCGGACGCAGGTTGCAGTACTGTCTACATCTTTATGGAGCCCTTTCCAGGGAAAGGGCCACGATGCTCTGGGGAGCGCTGCAGTGGACCTAATGGGCTCTACCCTGGAGGTGAGCACAGTGCTCTGGCCCCTAGTCTTGCTGCCAGCCTTCAAAGAGAGCCAAGGTGCAGGAGCCTAAGGCACTTATCCAGCATTATAGGCAGGTGTTCCCGCGAGAGTCCCTCCATTGGTGGTACCTCTGTCCCCACGCCTCAGCTACATCACAAGTCACTTGTGTGTGGGGCCGGGGGCGGGGGGTGTTGTCTTTCTTTGCAGAAAGATGCAGAAGAGTGGGGCAGAGGGGATGCCTGATCTTTACTTACCTTGGAGCTAACGGAGAATCACAAGAGTTGCACCTGAAATTCTTAACGTAACTAAACATGCACACATTTACCTGTAAGTGTATATGTGTATAAGGGAGGACTCCAAAAAACCAGAATTATCTTCTGGAGGGTGGGTCTCTTGTAGTACAGACTTCCACCACTAGGTGAATGTTCTAGGAACCCATCGGTATCAGCGTACCAGCTGGTGGTGGTGTGAGAGGCTGTGTGCAGCTTCTGTGAATTTTTCTGAAAACTCTTCCAACATATTTGCCCATTTCATGATGGGTGATTTAATGAGCACACCTGCCCACACTATGCTGAGTGTTCAGCAGTTTTTGACCAAAGATGGCATAACCCTGTGCCCCACCCTCTCTATTTGCCACCCCAAGCAACTATTTTTGTTTCCCCAGATGAAAAAAATCCTCAAAAGGAAACATTTGCCAGTGTAGAAGAGGTGAAACAAAAAACAGCAGAAACGCTAAAACCCATCAAAATCAATGAGTTTAAAAACTGTTTTGAGCAGTGGAAAAAACACCTCAATAGGTGTATTGCATCAAGTGGAGAGTACTTTGAAGGTTACTGAAGTTTAAACATGTAAGAATACACAATGTTTTATAAATTCCAGGGGGGTGTTTTGATCCCGCTTGTGTGTGTGTGTACGTGTGCATGTGTGTGCACACGTGTGCATATTATATACAATAAAACTCTAAAATCAAAATGTACAAATTATTTGAAAATAAGAGAAATATCATGTTCCCATTCTAAATACCTTGTCATCCCTTATACTCACATGTCTTCATTGCTCTTCCATAGGTAGCTTTTGTGCTGTTATCATTTTAATTCTTGTATTCTAGGAATTGGAAGCAAGTTCTCATTTCCATCCCCCACTCCAGAATCTGCTTCTCCAGGCTGGGAAAGGAAGAACCAATGGAGAGCACCAGCTGACACTGCATGGAGACTCCCCCTTCCCTTTAGGTTGGCCACCTACTCTCCCCACTGGCCCACAACACAAGGTGCTCTCACACCCAGACCTGGTCATGGCCGATTCTCCTCCCAGTGTTATTGTCCTGGGTATGCTCCCACTTTTAGCTCAACAATACCACTGGCTAAAATGATGAACTTTTGCCCGGTGTCCATATTAACCTTGGTCTTCTCGATACAAAGGCCTTACCTTTGCACTAAACCTTTTGTAGATGATCTGCTTCTGGGTTGCGGTTTCATAAGTAGCAGAGTAGCTCCCTCGCTGCAATCTACTGAAAGTCAGCCCTCCACACAAGGATTTGCATGCACCGCACGTTTGTGGGGAACCCGGCGCTAAACAGACCTTACCTTTGTTAGGCACCATTTGTTGAATTGAATTCATCCTTGTCTGCCCAATTCTATACTTTAATGCGGGGAACATTTTGGATGGTGAAAGATGGTGGTGGGCACGCAGTTTCGTGGGAACATGCTCTCAAGAATATTCAGGGAATTAGGTAATGTAACCTGCAGTGGACTACTGTTGCTTCTGCCTTACCAGTGTCTGCTCTCTTCTTTGTAAAAGCTTCAGCTTTTCCTTTGGAAATCACCTCTTAATCCTTAAGATCGGGCGAGGCTGACATCACTACCATCCAAGGAGAGACCAGAACCCAAAATCATCAAAGAGTGCTGGGGAAGGAAGAGAACACTGAAGAAAGCAGAGCTGAGAGATGCGGAGTTTTCTAATAACAATGTAGTTTTTTACACTGTACTTGTGGACTATGTTGTAGTCTGATGATATTGCAGATCCTCGGTTTGGTTTGTACACACAGTGGCTCTGGGATCTGACAGCCCTGAGGTAGCCCTGCCCGTTCACTTCACCCTCAGTGGATGGATCCTGTTGGAACATGGTGAGCTACACAGAGATGCCTGTAGGCCCTTTTTACTGTGTAACGTTTGGCATGGGGCCATTTACCCCAACACGCATGCAGGTGCCACATCTTGTCTTTGGCCTCTTAGCAGAAACAAGTACCAGATGTAAATATATACTCTGTAACTCATGCTGACATTAACCTTTTAGGCAGGAGACTGCTTTGAATCCCCACCAGGGATTAAACAGTTAAAAAGAATCCTAAGCATTTAATACATAACCATTATGTTTCATAAATCCGCTCAATACCAGAGTGGATGATAGTTTCCCCATTTTGCAGATGAGGAAACAAATCCCAGATGGAGGACCTGCCAAATGCCATTTATCTACTGACACAGCTAGGATTCAAACATAAGTCTCATTCTTAACCCTGTGTTACTTCCACAATGCTCTACCAACACTCAAGAAACCAAAAGCAGACTTGGTTAAGGAGCTCAGCTGGTTAGAGTGTCATCCCAATATGCTGACGATGCGGGCTTGATCCTCAGTCAGGGCACAAAGAATCCATCAACGGATTCATAATAAGAGAACAACAAATTGATGTTTCTGTCTCTCTCTCTCCCCCTAAAATTAATAAATAAAAATCAAATAAAAAACAGCAGCTTTCAAAAACAACTTTAAAATCATAGCTACACCAAACCTTAAAAGATGAACCCAATTCATACCATCATAGGTTAACAGGAAGGAGGATTACAAAATAGCTGAGTGTGGTGGGAGCTAACATACAGGAGGCACCCAGAGGCCGATGAGAATGTGTAACTGCCAAGGCTTTAAGACCAGCACGGAGGCTCAGTGAGGGGAGCACGCAGTTTCACTCTCTAGGTTTCTTAATGACATTATCAAACCATAAGTTATAGCCACATCTCATAGTTCCGAAGTGCTTTTTATAACTTTGCCTTTTAAATTGCTTGACCGGCGACTCATTTAATAGATGATTAACTATGATTCCTTGGCAATTACATGGGCCTGGAAATGCTTATAAAGAGAAAAATCCTTACCTGTGTTGTTTTCAATATTCTAACAATTAAGGTGGGAAGTATTTCATTTTGTGAATATTTAATTATTTTTGCTCTTCTCTGCATAATTTGGAGCCAGTACTGTTTTTCTTGTTGCAAACATTTTTATTGGTTTTTCAAAGTTTACAGATCTTAGGCACAGTGCCTTTAATTGCCTAACAGGTAAAACAGTAAGTAGAGAAATCACAGAGGAGTATGTGGGAAGGTCCAGGAACTAAGCACATTCGACATTTCAAATAGCCCGAGGAGGGTTGTCATGACCTAATATGGGATCCCTACATGTCGCAAGCCAGGACCATTTCAAAATATATAGTCCTCGTCCCCCCACCCTCTCAATACCTCCCCTTAAAGATCAGAAAGAGCTTCCAAATGTCCTACCGTTCCCAGACACAGCAGGAAGAGGCAGGTGCCTCTCCATTTCCCTTCCTCTGGAACAACCTCTTCTCCTAAGACAGAAAAGAGTTGCCAAATGGCCACCAGAGAGCCCAACAGCAGTGCCACCGCTCCTGTGGCCACGTGACAGGGAGTTGCTGCGTGTATTATTGCTGGGCTGGTTCACTTTGTCTTTAAATTGGCCTTTGGTTTCTAGAAATTCACCTACTTTCATCAATTTGAATATACATTCCCCAAATCATAGGAGAAAGTATTAATCAATATGAATATTTAGGAATGGGGAGGAAATGCAGAAATAGAGTGCCCGGAGACCTCAGAGAAAACATCTCAACGTTTAAAAAATATTCCTGCCAACTAACCTTCCTTTCGCCCCAAATAAACATCTCAGAATGGGGAGGGGTAGAAAAGGCAATGTGGGGCACCTTATTTTTCTGGCACCATCTCACACCATCTACCCCAGATCTAGAGAGGAAACCCAAGAGTGGAGAGGCGAATTATTTAATGTCACAGCAGCTGGTCAGTAGCTGAGCTGGGCCAGAAAGCAAGCTGTGCCTCACCTACTGCGATGACCATCACCTCCTCTGCAGACCCAAAAGGAGGGTCTCAGCAGAGCAGGATGCACATCCAGAACCACTAGCATTGGAAGGACCAGAAAAACCCTGATGTGGCCCGTCAACGGGGCTGCCTCAAGGCCCACGTCTCAGGCTGGGGGTCAGACTATCTGACAGGTGTGGGCCAGATGTGATGAAGAATGAAAGCAGCCCCAAACCCAAGCAGGCCCTGACAAAACGGCAGGTTTTATTTGCTTGAGTAAAGGAATGATGTGGTTTGGCCTCCGTAAGATGCCAAACATTGGTAAATAGCTCCACTCAAACGTCTTCTTAGAGCTAGCCAACTAGAGTACAAAAAGACCTGTCTTGCCTATTGGTATTCCCACGAACTATTAGTCACTTCTGTAAAACAGGCCATGGTTGTCTGCACATGGACACTCTAAGAACAAGTTACTACTTCTCCTCCATTCGGGGCCAGGTAAGGAGCAAGGGAGCTCCAGGTTGGGCTGAGCCTGTGGTGCTGCTTTTCCATTCATCACAGCCTGGCTAAAATTGCCCATGGGTACCTGCACAGGTCTCCAATGAGATCCCAACAGGACATTCAATGGAAGCCAACATTCTTATCCTTTCACCACGACCAAGGCCCCCAGGAAATGCATTTCTTCACCTCTCCTTGGTCCGTCCCCGTGCCTCACTCAGGTGAATCTCTTGGGCACAGCCAAAACTGGGGTAATGTATTTCCCTGGTGCTTCCTTTTATCCATGTATTTTTGATTTTATCCACTTCTTCAAGCCTCTCTTTTCCATCCTGCCTACTTCTTTTCCTACCTTTAGCATTGTCAACTCTTCCCCTCAGTCACGATACAATTAATTACCAGCCCGGGCCTCTCCTGGGAGTCTCCCAACACAGTAGGCCTAAAGGAAAATAGCCACCTCGTGGTCTTTTGTGGTAAAGTGACAGTGAAAGGACAGGCACTGTGGTGCAACTTAAGTGTTGGCTTCTTTTTGTTGGGTCTGTAATCAGTGATGTCCTTCACCACTTTTTATCAGAAAAGATAAAACAAAAACCAAAACAAATAAACAACAAAAACCCAGGAAGGCCTGCTGTCCTATGAGGGCAATCTGGATTTCAGCAAAGCCTTCCTGTTGCTCTTTCCCCATCAGCATGTCATGTTGCAATACCTTGGCTTCCTCCCACCTTCTATCAACTGTCCTGACAAATATGGTAAAATAATCACGATGGAGGCTGATGGCTGGTGTTTACACAGAATGTAGTTGAAGGGTGTTGAAAGGCAAAAACAGGGCCTGGTAAATGACGATAAGGCAAAGGCAATGATTTTGCCTTGACCTCAATAAAGTCAGGCTTAAAAAAAAAATGTATCACTGGTTTTATTAAGGGGTCTATCTCAGAGAGGTCTCTCTCTGTCGAGGGGAACAGACAAGCCACGGCAGAAAACCAAGCCCAAAATGCTGATCTCCCATCAAACTACCCCAGGGTAGCCAGACCAATCAGGAGCTAAGCTAAGCTAAGGCAGAGACCATGGGAGCTTAACGTCAATAAGATGTACCAGCAACCTGCACAGGATGGCGTCTTCCCTAGAAGTGGTATTATTTCTCTTGGGCATTTGAGAAAAGGGGCTGGAAGCAGGCTGTTTAAATAAACATTAAATTTATTCTCCTTTTGGCAGTATCATCCCCACTACTGCCAGATGTTCCTACTCCAAAAGCAGCTGTGCTAGATGGAAGGCTGGAAGCCAAAAGACTCTTCTGTGTTTAGAGCAGATAGGAGCATGCATACTTTCTACTGCTTGCGATCATCTGCCTGGAGTCTACATGCCACCCTAAATTGACCAACAGTACCATTCCCACAGCTTGAGAGACAGAAAGCTCCTGTGGAATAGTATTCAACATGTGTCTCAGTATCCAAGCGTTGGAAGATCTGGGTTCAACCAGCGACAGCATGAAATAGGACTGCAGCATGTGCGGTATGCAAAATTCTCAGCTGACTGACCAAAATTTCCAGCCCATGGCTCCTCAAACACTAATCTAGGTTCTGTTTTGTTCAAGCAACTTTCAGATACTGAGATTATCCAGGTGGGACTGTGATATGAGTCATTTAAAAGCAATGTTTTCTTCAGTTGATACCACAAGAGGAAGTCAGATTCAAAGCACGTGCAAAACCCGATGCAACAGAAGGATCTGATGTACCATTGCTGGCTTAAAGGGGCAAGTGAACCAAGTTGTGAGAAACGTGTGCAGCCCTTATAAGCTGAGAGCTGTCCCCAGCCAGCCAGAAATGAACTCCAGTCCTACAACCTGAATCCTGCCAGCTGAATGAACTGGAAGCACATTCTTTCCCAGAGCCTTGCCTGGCTGACACCTTGACATCAGCTTTGAAACCCTAAGCAGGGAACCTAAGCAAGCCCACCAGGACCCCCGACCTACAGAACTGTGAGATGATAAATGGGTTATTGTTTCAAGATGCTAAGTTGGCGATGATTTGTTATGCAGCAACAGAAACTATACAGCAGGTAAAGCTCTCTGCAAGTAGAGTGCAGTTCCCAATGTCTGGACTTCTTCAATGTTAGCCGTCGTCTCTGCATCCTCCCACACCCCTTCGTAAGAGCATAGACCTCCTCAGGCCCCTTTCACTGAAAAAGAAAAGCGTATCAAGAGGACTGAGGAGACAAAGACTTTACATACTTCAAAAGCCCACCTCAGGTGGAGAAGACCATTTGGAATTCTAGTAGAATGAGATCTTCCCCCTTCTACCAACTCCAAGCCCGTACACACAATCCTGTGTTCTTGTACATTATTGCTGGGGAGGCCTTTACCTGTATCCCTTCTCATAACTGTGTTCACGGCAAGCAGTCTGGGGGGATGAAGTGAGGTTCTCATCTGGAGCAAGAGCAGTCATGCTACAAGGGGTAGAGTCCCCAAGCATGCATGTTCCTTGGCTGTGACGCAAACCCACTGCATGCCTGGAATCTGCCTGGCACCCCCCGCCCCCCGCCCCAGGTCACTAGTGTGGGAGAAACAGGAGAAGCCAATACAAACAAGAACCTCTTGTTGCTCGCTCTTGTGCTCCGCGTAACAAAGTTCATCGTCTCTGACAGGATTCTCTTGTCTTCTGCTAGCATCCATGAAACAGTAATAATCTTACTCACCAATAGGTAAAATTCCACACTATTACAATTCCATCTTTAAATCAGGAGATCTAATCTTTAAAAGGAACAAAATATCCTTTTAAAATTTTCTTGTGGAGATAAAATTTACATCGCAAGATTACTGAGAATAAAATAAAAAAAATGTATGGCACACCTGAGATACAGAAAATATCCAATAACTTTAATTGGACCCCTGCCCTTCCCAGGCACTTATCCCCCACATACAAATACAATGAACCAGGCAGGGAGCAGAATCTGTCTCCGAGATAACAGGGTCCATTCCAAAGACAAGGAACGAAATAGTCTAATGTACCATTTTCTGAAACTTGCATAACACTGCACTGCTTGTAAAGAGTTTCCAATGGTATTATTTCCTTTAACCCTTACACAGAAACCAAGGTTCAGAGGTCAGTCCTTGCAGAAAGAACAGTAACAGATGCCACAGGGTCTGGAAAACAGGGCTGCACGGCAGGAGCCCCGGGATGCGGGCTGAGGAAGCCCTGCTGAAATGTAGCTGCGGTGTCCGCCTAGCAGGACGGCTGTGTCGTGGAGGCACGCTCTGTGTCCAGGAAAGCTGTGCAGCTCTCGTCACTACAGGGCCTCCTGAGGAATGTCAACACCACTGGAGAAATGGCTGGAAACCACATGATATAAATATGTCTTTTCCTTGGGTATTCTGATTGTTTTTAAATGGAAAACCTAAAAATGCTTTAATGTAAGAAGCTATCCTGTCCTGATGAATTTGGAGTTGGCCCCCTTTGGGTCCTTGGCAGCTTCTGCTTTGTCTGCAGGCGTTAGGGCCTTTTATCCTGTGACAGTATCACTTGAGGGTCTTGCTAAGGTTGGAGAAGCCAATGCCGACACAGGTCATCAGCACTTTATCCCCGCCCTTGCGTTCTTCACCGCATGGCTTGGTTTCAATTTTAAACATAATCTGGAAAAAGCTCTTCAAATGACGCAAAAATTCTATCCTAAAAAAAAAAAGAGGGAGGAATGAAAGAGGAATTAGATTTTGGAAAAACTCCTCTCACCTAGAACCCAAGCTTTTAATTTCCCAGATCAAGAGTGACCAAAATTAAGAAATTTTCACCAAAGCTGATTAAGTCATAGTTATTTATAGCCTATCAGTCTCCAAAGAGGATTATTTGTGGAGGGATGCACACAATACAACAAGATGAATTACATAAAGTTAGAGGTTAGTACATGACACGAAGTTTTGTCCTACACGCTTGTTACAGTGGACATAAACATGGCGCTATTTGAGTGGCTCCTGCAAAGAGAGAAACATGCAGTTGATTCACAGCTTCGTGCGGTAAAACCAAGCAGAACAACTACTGCTGATCCCAAAACACAGGTCTCTCTCTTCATTCCTCGGCTTCAACAACATCCTTCCATTCACTTAAGCAATATTTACCGAATGCCTACAATGTACCGGGCACTGTTCTTGGTGCTGGTGATGTTGCAGTCAACTAAAAATCCCCTCTCACATGAAATTTTCAATCTAGTGGGGTAGACAAGGTAAGTTAAATATTCTTGAAAAGGGAAATTTAATAATGTACACAAGGCAGATGGGGAGGAAACAAGGGTAAACAATATCTGTGTGTATATGGCAGGAGGCAATATTAAATAAGGTGGCCAGGAAAGAGCAAGAAGTTTCATGGGGGCTGTTTCTTGTCATCTTCCTTAAGGAAGAGCTATGGCTTCACCCCCTGAGTATCCTGGGAACAGCAATTCCATGGAAGGGCTATGATCTGGGTACGCAGACTTCTACTGGTCTGGCCTCGCAGATCTAGCACCACCCCAGTTCCCTGACCATAACACCCACCTGGAGAATTTATTACACATACAGATCCCTGAAGGCTCTAATCAACTGGCAACTGACAGGGGAGACAGGTCCATGTGGAAGAGCCCAAATCACAGGCCGTAGGCAAAGACGTCCCCTCTCCACTCGTTTCCAGGCCCTCTCTCCCCAGTGCACAGGGCCAGAAATCTGTTATTCATAAGCACCCCTGGTGATTTTTATCACGCAAGTTTGAAAAACACTGGTTTAGTTAAGAACAGATGTTCCATGTATCTGTAATAAAGCACTCCAGCAATCTTGTGTTGTGCTCCCTGCCAATCGAACCAACCAAAGTCCCTATCCCAGCCAGATGGGTCTCAGCCCCAAACGTACATGGAATCATCTGAAGAGCTTTCAAAATACTGATCCTGACCTGCAGATCAATGGAACAGAATTGAGACCCAGGAAATGAGCTCACTCATTTATGTTCAACTGATTATCAAAAAGGGTGCTAAGATAATTCAACAGGGAAAGAATGAACTTCTCAATGAATGGTGCTGAGACAACTTCACATAGGCCCTTTCTTCACAGCACACAAAAAATAACTCAATATGGATCAAAAAGCCTGCATGTAACTGCTAAAATGATGAAATTCCCAGAAGAAAGCAGGAGGAAATCATGACCTTGGGCTAGACAATGGCTTCTTAGAACACAAAAAAACAGAGTGATGAAAGAAAAAGAAACAGGACTTCATCAAAACTGAAATATTTTGTGGACACTATCAAGAAAAGTGAAAATACAATCCCCAGGATGGGAAAAAAATATTTCCAAATCATTTATCTGATAAGGGTTTAATACCTAGAATATATAAAGAACTCTTAAAACTCAATAATAAAAAACCAAATAACCCAATTTAAAAATAGATAAAGGATCTGAACAGACATTTCTCTAAAGACGATATGCACAAAGCCAATAAACACATGAACACACGTTCAACACCATTAATCACAGGGAAGTGAAAATCAAAACCACTGTGAGATACCACTTCACACCCAATAGAATGGTTAAAATAAAAAAGACAGATGATAAGTAATATGTGGTTCAGATGCAAAATAGAAAATTGTTACCGCTGTGGAAAACAGCCTGGCAGTTCCTCAAAATGTTAAAGGAGTTATCGTATGATTCAGCAATTCTATTTTTAAATGTATATACAAGATAAATGAAAACACACACTCAAAAACTTGTACACAAATGTTCAAAACAGCATTACTCGTAACAGTCAAAAAGTAGAAACAACCCAATGCCCATCAACGAATGAATGAATAAACAAAATGTGATATATCCTTACAATGGAATACTGTTCAGCTATAAAAAGGTACAAAATATTGATACATGCTACAATATGTACCAAAAATGATTGAACTTTGAAAACATTATGCTAAGCACAAAGAAGCCAGTCACCAAGTTTTTTGAGAGAGAGAGAGAGAGACTGTGTGTGTGTGTGTGTGTGTGTGTGTGTGTGTGTGTTTAACTTCACACACAATTTGTGAAGTTAAAAAAAAGTATCGATTGATTCAGGCTCCCACCCTTACAGTATATACCAAACTAAGTATAAAGCCTACTGTAATGAATTTTCCCTCTTCCTGCTCCTCTGTTCTAGTCAATCTAGTTAAAGGAGGGAGAGGCAAAAAGGAGAAAAGGGGGCCCGAACAATCTCTCACCCTGTTTGGCTGACATGACCAGCAGGCATGTCAGGGGTTAAGAGATGAAACAGGAACTGCCCTAGAGAGTAGTTCTGGTAAGCCCTGCATGCTCACAGATAAAGTCCTCACTTCTTTACTCTCTCTCCATCTCCATCTTTAAAATAACTTTCCACTTGTCAAGTCTTCTACAGAGCATTCCCTGGCCAATAACCCTCCTGTACTCTTAGTTCTGCTTGTGGTGTCTAATTAAATGCTTATGTATAGTTGTCTCACAATTGTCCCCTTCCTCCCCTCTCCACCTTAGTAGATTATATAAGCATCTCAAAGGCAATAACCTTAAGATACCATTGAAACCCATTATAACTGCTAGGCATTATGTAAAGCATTCCATATTGAGGCATGAAAGAGAATTTAGGAGTAAGGACTAATTTTGGGAAATGACTTCAACATTCTTAGCAATTAAGGGAAGTCAGTTCTTCCCCTGCTGGCTTTCCTGTCTTACTAACCAATTTTTAGTTTTTTGCCCTTCACCCCACCCTGTCCTAGGAAAAAAAGAAAACAAAGACAGTAAACCCACAGATAAACAGTCCACATCTGTGGGCAAAGCGTCCAGCTGGCAGTAGCACAGGCAAAGCCAGCCATCTCACCAACTCATCCGCACTCCAAGAAAAAAACAGCTTGTCCTCTCTCTCGGCCCTAACACAGGCCTGCTCCCAGAGCCTCCCCAGCCTATTCCACTGTGAATCGTTCAACTGTGCTAGAAAAGCCAGACACCCGCCCCAGCTGGCAGAATTCCTAAGAGGCCACTGCTTACTTCTGATCTCTTGGAGCAGGATGGGAGAAACACAGGTCTGAGTGTGCAGGCCTACATATTTGCAGCTCTGAGGTATTGGTAGTCTCTGGAATAGTTAGGAAAAGCCAAGCTGGTTCTGCTTTTTACATAATGTTCTGCCAGCCCCTCGACCTGTCTGAGAAAGGCTGTCCAAGGAAAAGGGTTAAGGTATGTTTCAGAATGCCCTCCTGCCTGCAGCCCCACACTCCCTGTCTCCTACAGCGGGGCTATCAAAAAGCAAACATGTTCAGAAGCTGAGAAATAACCACACACAATATTAAATCCTAACAGTCTCTTTAAGGAAAGGAAAAACAAACAGAATAAACTTGCCCCATATCAACACACAGCTGAACAGTCACATCCGGTGCTGATCCACATCCTCCCCCACAGCCCCACAGCCCCGCAGCTCAATGTGCCTCCGGCCACACACAGGCCCCACGATGCCCCACCCCATCCCCTCCCTTTTCTTCCAAACACCACTCTGTAGATCCACACTTGCTAGGCACAACCATTGGGCCACAAAGCCAGGCAAACGAGACTGCCACCGCATGCTGAGGGCAGCTCTGCTCCCCTCCACACAGTGTGACTGGCAGCTTTTCAGAATGACCGTATCAGACAGCTGGGACTGTGCACCTTCCATGGGAAGGGCTTAAGAGAACAATTTCTGTAGTAAACTACTTTTTCCAATACAAAGTGATTTATTTAAAAACAAACAAACAAACAAACAACTGGCTTCTTGTGAAAGCCTCCAGGCCATCAACAAGCAGGTTTCAGAGAACCCTGGAACACAGAGATAATTTTTTCCTATGTATCTTCCAAACACGGGTTGTTCCCACCAGCGCTGTTGGTCAACACGTGACAGCCACTGGGCTCAAAGTCATCTGTCCAGTGAATCCCAGCTGCTCAGGACTAGCTGGGTTGTTGGGCCCTGTCCCTTTATATACGGCCCCTCACACCAGGTCCCTCTTCTGATAATACCTGGTAGACAAGTGGGGGTGAAAGCAATCATGGGGAGCTTTCTCCCCTTAGCAGCTCCCAAACTACAACAGAGGTCCCCCATTCCTGCTGCACCGAGCCACTCAGACAGTGGAAATACCTACTTCTCGGGCCTCAGGAGGGGATAGGAGATCTGGATGAAGCCCCTATAGTCATCATACCACAGCTTTTAAATGTATTGGTGGCGCTTTTCTGCCAAATAGTGGCTTTCCCAAAGTCCAGCTGGCCTATGCTATAAAAACTAAGGCATTAAACTTGGTTATAATGGCAGAAGGAAACAGATCGGCTGGTGGCACTGTTGGGAGATGTGGGTCCCAGGAAAGTTTGGTTAAAAACTCACTAAGAGCAGGTCACTGACCTCTCTCTCATCTGAAAAGTAAAACTATCATTTGCTTTTACCATACACCAAATCTGTTCTGGGGTTCAAACAGCTTAATAAAGGTGACAGGGCTTCCCAGCATGTTAAACACAATTAAATCACCAATGTAAGGTGGAGCGTTATCCTGCTCGCTCAGGAGAGCAGTTAAAACACCTGAACCCAAAGAGCTATAGGCCAGGCCAGCACATCGCTTTCCCCTGCATGATTGCCATTTGCTCTTCACACCGCTGTGTGACAGGCAGGGCGAGCCAAGAACCCCTAGTCAGTCCATGTTTAACGAGGACCCTGGGCCCTTACTCCCCAGCACTTCACGAGTAGCAGAAAGAGGTCATTTATTAAAGTGACAAAAAAAACCAAAGCAGCATGGTTCATTTTAGACCTCTAAGTAAAGATAGAAGGAGATCTCTATATTTGTTTTATTTCAAGTAATAATGGTCCATGCACCTTATTTGTTGACTAAGCCTTATTTTCTCCATTGATTTGAAATATCAGCTTCATCATATATCACATTGTTAGATATATACATTTGTTTCTAGAATGCTCATTATACTTCATTGATCTACTTGATTATTTCTGTGCTGGTGCCATGTTGTTTTAATTGC
This sequence comes from Pteronotus mesoamericanus, assembly GCF_021234165.1. NCBI lineage: Eukaryota > Metazoa > Chordata > Mammalia > Chiroptera > Mormoopidae > Pteronotus > Pteronotus mesoamericanus. The sequence continues at coordinate 21,148,063 of NW_026555245.1, read as the reverse complement.
TGAGAATTTATAATGGTTTTATTTTTTTATATTATATTTATATAAATATTTATATTTAATATTTTATAATTGACTTTGACATTTAAAAATAAATAAAATGGGAGGGAGGGAGGGAGAAAGGAAGAGAGAGAGGAAGGAAGGCAGGCAGACAGCCTCCTACCTTTTGCAACAACATGGATGGAACTGGAGAATATTATTCTCAGTGAAATAAGCCAGTTGGTGAAAGACAAATACCATATGACCTCCTCTATAAGTGGAATCTATTCAACAAAATAAACTAATGAACAAAATAAACCACAGGCACAGAAACATGGAGCAGACTGAAAGTGACCAGTGGGGAGGGGGGAAGAGAACAATGGTGGACAGAAGGGGAAGGGACTAGACAAAGCACATGTATGAATGACCCATGGACATGGACAACAGAGTGGGGATTGACTGTGGGAGTGGGGGGGTGGGGGTGGGATGGGTGCAAGGGGGGTAAAAGGGGAAAAATTGAGACAACTGTAATAGAATAAACATGATTTAAAAATAAAAAAAAAATTTAAAAAAAGATAGAAGGAGGTCATTTTACATTTTGAAATAAAGACTCTCCAAAAAATGTAGCATGGCTCCCTGCCTCAGGAAGGGAGGTGTCTGGAGTCCAACCCCATACATAAGAGCCGTGGGTCAGGGAAGCATGGATTCCGGATGAGACTGTCTGGGCCTGAACTCCACATGCTGACTGTGACCCTGGGCATGTGACTGGGCCTCTCCATGCCTCAGTCCCCTCACCTGCAAAATGGAGTGTGCAATAGTACCTGCCTCTGTCACCCTCAAAGGGTTATTATGAAAACTAAATGATTTCATATTTGGACAGACTTAAAACAATGTCTGGCCAATTGTAAATTCTACTAAGTGTTTGTTAAATAAACACCTTACGCAATTCTTGGAAATAGTAAATAAGATGTGTGTAGTCTGTTCAGCAATATGACTGCAGGAAGTTAATCATACATTCAAAAATTAATGGATATAAATGTATAGGTAACTGAGCAAACACAATTTACAGCTGACTTTAGGCTGGAAATTACCCAAAGCAAGTTTACTGGGCCTCCTGGTGCTCAAGGTGACCTTAACACGAGACTAGATTTCCCGGAATGGGGCAGGACAAAGGGGTGTCTGGGTGGAAATCGCAATGTCCAGCACTGACCGAGCTCTGCCAGGCATGCTGCACTGCTGCGAGCATTAAGTGCATGACCTTAAAGCTTCACTCCATCTCCACAGGCCCATGACTACAAGACCATTCACCTTCTCCACAGACGAAAGAAAGGCTCAGAGATGCTAATGATCATGGTCCCCTGGGGCTCCAGGGTAGAGCCAGTGGTGAAATCAAGTAGGCTGCACACTTCAATGTCCGTATAGCAACAAAATTTTGAAAGTTCTGGTAACCTCAGTCTCCAATCATAAATAATTTGTGAAAGTGCTATTTTCTTGCTGTTAATTCCACTTTCATGTATTTAAAAACATAAGTCCTCCCTAAACTGTAATATTAATTTTTTTCACGGGAAGATGAAACCAATGTCACCAACTGTAAACCATCTAAAACGCAACAAATTGAACAGAAATAGATTCTTCAGGAGATACCTCAAAAAATTAAGAGTCGATCTGCCTTTTGACCCAGTGATCCCACTTCTAGTAATATATCCGAAGGAATCCAAAACACAAATTTGAAAGAACATAAGTACCCCCATGTTCATTGCAGCATTATTTACAATCACCAAGATATGGAAGCAGCCCAAGTGTCCATCAGTAGAGTGGATAAAACAACTATGGGACATTCACACAATGGCATACTACTTGGTTGTAAAAAAGAAAATTTTATCCTTGGTGACAGCATGGATTGACCTATAGAGTATTATGCTAAGTGAAATACGCCAGTCAGAGAAAGACAAATACTGTACGATTTCACTCATATGTGGAATCTGATGAATGAACTGGACTGATAAGGAAAATGGGGACAGACACAGAGATTGAGAGCAGATGACAGCTAGCTGGGGCGGGGGGGATGGTGGGGTTGGGGTCAGAGGGATTGAGCAAAAAGGAAAAAAAGTCTTCATGGACGTGGACAACGTTGGTGATTGCTGGGAGGAGGGGGGGGGAAGGAAAAAAATACAGTAAAGATTAAATTTTAAAAAAAGAAATAGACTCTCCACATACCAACATGTTATCCAGTATTATTTTATTCTACAGAAAAAAAAAAATCTCTCTGGCCTTTCTGAATAATTTCATACATACAGACTTGCCTTCTCAAGTAACACAGTTGGATAAAAAGACAAGTAACACAGAAAACCACCAACATAAGTAAGAGGGAAGAATAAAAGGAAGAACAGAGACCCTGATTTTTTCAGAAAGGGTTTGAAAGCAATACGGCAATAAAAAGATCCTCCTTAATCCCTATGCACTGAAGAAAAAAAAATAATTAAAAAGCTATGTATACAAATCAGAATGTGAAAACTGCCAGAAGAAATACATTTCTTTACCCCAAGGAGGGTCCTGCTTCCAGTTTTCTTGAGAAATTTCAGATGTAAAAAACCAGATTTTTATGACTTTATCTATACATAAAAAAAATGATAGTTTCCTCTCCAAACTCTTGAATCCAACTAGGATAAACTGTCCTCCCCCCAACCATGATTATACTGACTATAGATTCTGTGCCTTTTTTACCCTAACTGTACCCCCAAATATGACGTTAATTTTGCCTACTGGTCCCTGAAGGATGTATATTTCTTCCTGCCTTCGCCCTTCCTCATTTTGAGCCACTGCAGCCTTCCACAATGATAAAGGACCGAAAGGGTCCCAAACAGATACAGCTTTCAAAAATAAACTCCTTACAACCCCACACCCCCTACCTTGTGCTAGCTTACCAAAAAGAAAGGAGGCTGCCCTTTCCCACCCCACAGCAGTCCCCCTTGCATGAAACCCCGAGAGGCAGGAAATCCAGAGAAAGATAGCCCCAAGTCTCAAACATAACTTTGCAATTTGCCCCAGTCCTGTAAAGCTCCATTCAGAGTAGACCACTTTATTTTCCTGGGAGACGTAGTAATTTTAGGCAAGGTTTCTGAAGACAAGACACTACAATTAATGTTTGGTGAGAGAGTCAAGGAGAACACAGGAACTTTAAAAAAAAATCCAGTCACATCTTAACTATCTCCACAGGGGCTGCTGACTTGAAAAATTATAGAGGCCCTATAGCCGAACTGAAAAAAAAAATCTCTAAGGGCAAAAAAAGTGTCAAGTAAAAATAAAAATACATATTCCATTTCTTACATAATATTCTGCCAAAACCCATGCCCCACAACTATACACGTCTGGACACAGCTGCAATGCTGTGCGAGCAACCTGATCTTCTGCTGCCCTGAAGCAGAGGTTGGGAAAGCAGTGGCAATGAGAGCTAAGAAGCTGAAGGGGCCATAGCAGTCACAGGCTGTCAGGCGCTTCCAGCAAACTCTCTACAGGAAGTGAATCTCTGCACTTCCGTAATCCCAGCCCTCACCTCCTCTCCAAATGCCTTAACTACAAAATCTATTTTAGCGATGTTGATTCCTGATGTTAGTGTGCCATTGAGGATTACTCAATTTCAGGTTTCCTGTGCTGTGAAATACTTTACACAAGTTATCAGCAGATAAAGTGGTCCTCACCAGTTTCCTGCTTATCAGTCTTCTCCCATTGCTAACAGAATGCATTCTCTTTTATTTCCTTCTTCCAAAAAGACCTCCCACCACCAACACAAAATTTTAAAAAACCCCTCTTTCAAGCTCCTGGTCTCTATGCCCCCCAGCAATGATCCAATAGTGCAACACCCCTCAGCTGTGCTTGTCCCGTTCCCAACGTGATGGCACCACCATTCTTCAGTTATCACAGTACTGTACCTTTCAGATATACAGCATCGGTACCATGATAACCGAAAAAGGACAGTTCAGTCTCATATCTACCTGAATATCTCCTCCCATGCAAGGCCCACCCACCGACAGCCAGATGTCAGTGCTCAGACTGTCACCGCAAACTCATTTGCTAATTCAAGTCTTCTAATGAGCTGCTCTTTTTGGAGACTGCTTGTTTAATACCTCAGCCATCAATTCTGATAGCATCCAGTGGCCAAACTCATCTTTACAATTTCCCTACCTGTCCAGTGGCATTACTATAGACATTGCCTCTTTCTTCATCTTTCCAGCCAGTGCATACCCTATCATCTTGGGCAAAAAGACAGGCCTATTTGCCACAGCTAGGGAAAAGAGGGATTAAACAAAACTAACAAAAAAAAATCCAAGCAAGCTATAATGGAACCTGGAGTTTACCTTCAAAATTGTAAAAAATCTAAACCATAGACAAAAAAACTATCTAATATACCACACAGCTTCAACAACATGGAGCTGAGAGATGGGAGTGATGAAACTATAGGGGGGAAAGGCAAAAATATTGTTAAACACCAGGTTAAGAGTGACAACCTCCAGCTCATTTAAGGGTCAGAACAAGCAGGTGTTCACAGGGATAGGCTGTGCACAGCACAACACCTTTGTCATCTCATGCAACTGGAAGATTAAATTGGATAGCATAATGAGGCTGAAAGAAAACAACTCACGTGTAGGGAGAGAGCGGTCCTAGCAGGACTTTGGAAACATCCTGCTGTCCCAGGGTCATAAACAACAGAGCCAGGCTTTGGTTGGTCGAGTCCACACATCCACCCTGTAAATACAAACACTTAAAAGATTAATCGTTATACCAACCAGAAAATGGAAAACCAAGAAAATAGTCACAAATACCCAGAAATACCAGAACCACAGAAGAACAGATTGCAAATTTCAAGCAATTATAAAACAGAATATGGGTCTTTCAAGAGTTGTGCCTATGTAACTTAACTGTGGGGGTTAAACTAACAGCTAATAGAAACAACTGTATTAGCTGAGACTATCAGAATAAATAGACATTCAAGTTTACTGAGGTACATCTACAGAAAAGTAAAAGTTTCCCTTCTAATTAAAGCAGCAGTAGGATATACAAACAAAAAAGCAAAATCAATACTAGGAAATGTACAGTTAATTAACATGGGTGAAGTGAATGCACTTCTGTTTATTTAACCTGTTGTAGACCACCACAGTCAATCTGACATGGAAGAACCTTCATCTGTAAGACTTAATCAGTCAAAAACTGCTTGCTGTGACTTTAGTTCCTCCTCCTTACCCTTTCTGTGTGCCTCAAAACTGAAGAACTATTAAGATCAGATACGTACATTCTTACTACTTATGCACTATTTCCCCCACTTTTTCTTCCTTTTCTTCCAAACCAATAGAACTCCTCTCACAAACTTTCTCCTGAAGAGCAACTGTGTTGGTTGCCTTTCTTCCTTCATTTTTTAATTTCTCGACCATTTTGGCCATTCTGCTGCTTCCACTAGATGCATGCATTACTGCTATTTGCACATGTGCCTTAAAAATGTCTTCCTCCCTGATCATTCTTTCTGGGGTAACTGTACTTAAAACAATTCAAACTTACATTGTACACAGTGAAAGTAGAACGACCTTGAATTTCTACATATTTTGTACATCACAAAAAGAACCCAGTTTCTGAGGATGGCACGTCAATGCCCAAGTCTAGACTCCCAGACTTTAAACAGAACAGGTGGCCACTCACTGCTGGGTATACCTCTCTCCTTTAGAAAGGCATGTAGTGTAGGAAATAAATCGATTCTCAGGCACAGACATTCACTCTTTGCTGTCGGGTTTCATTTATGACAATGGAGTAGGAAAATAAAGGGGCTTTATCCTACTGCTAGCCTTTAAGAAAATCTATTGCTCTTCCTAACCTACCTTAAAGGATAATATTTACCCCGTTAAACAAATTTTAGGACAAGAACATGTATAGCATATATATTTCTATCCAAAAAAGAAAGCCTGACCAATAGAGAATTGAGGACCAAAACTGTTTTACAAAACTTGTTGCCTTTCATATCGGGTTGGCCAAAAAGTTCATTTGTTTTTTGTACGATGGCTCTAGTAGCATTTAGTTGCCTCTAATTTCATTCAAAACAATTTTATTAGATTGTATTGTGGCAGCTGTCATTTCAGCGTGCATTTTTAAAAAAATCAAAATTGGTGAATTTTTGTGTAGCCATTTTAATACTGAAGGTGGAAGAAAATATGCCAACATTTTCAGCATATTATGCTTTATTATTTCAAGAAAGGTAAAAACACAACTGAAATACAAGGAAAGATTTGTGCAATGCATGGAGAAGGTGCTATGACTGATCGAATATGTCAAAAGTGGTTTGTAAAGTTTTGTGCTGCAGATTTCTCACTGGACAATGCTCCATGGTTGGGTAGATGAGTTGAGGTTGATGGTGATCAAATCAAGACATTAATTAAAAAGAATCAATATCATACTACACGGGAGATAGCCGACATACTCAAAATATCTAAATCAATAAAGTTATTGGTGAAAATGAAAATGTCTTATTTTACAGATAAAACTGGATATATTTTTTGGCCAACCCAGTAAGACTGTCTAAAATTAAACTGTCCTCTTCAGTTTCTGCCTCTTATCACCATGCTACTATTCCACCATTTTCAATAGATTTTTATTGATTTTTATTACGTACTACACCAGTATTTTAGTGCAATAAATATGTTGGGGGTCTGTGTACAGGAGGATACAATGGAGGGTGTGGTAGGGCCACCCCTCAGCAGAGGATACAACCCTTGTGCCAAGGTGCTTCAATCACACTGAAATATCGAAACAAAAACAATTCAAAGTGAAGCCAAAGCTCTGCAGCCACTGAGAGCTATGGACACCCGGACAGCCAAGGTGAGCGGGGAGGGACTGCTGCTCACAGCACCAGGGGGAGGCTTTGGGAAGAGGGGGACTTAAACTGGCCCCGGAGGGAGGGGGTTTGGAGGGGAAGGAAGAGCAGACCGATGAGGTAAATATGACCCAGGGCCAGCAAGGAAAAACCAGGCAGCCAGCCTGAAAGGGCTGCATGGTACCTGCAGGGGAGAAGTATGTGAAACTCTGGGAAAAGGTGCAGTAGGCAGACCAGGGCTTTTCTGAGTCCAGCAAGGTTCTGATTTATCTTGGGAAAGTGAGAAGCTAGTGAAGGTCTTTCAGCACAGGAGGGAAAAGATCAAGTAAGTATTTTAGGAGCTCAGACTGAAGGGGATGTTGGAGCAGAACTGGAAAGGACTTCTCCCCTGAAAGAGGGGAAAGCCAACAGACATAATGGGAAGGGGAAGGGGGGGAGGAGGAGAGGAGATGAAGGCAGCAAAAAGGATGGGACAGGAAAGGCAGTTCCAGAGAGCCTGAAACAGAATCCAGAGGACTTGGTAACTGATGAGACAGAAATAGAACAAGAGGGATTAGATCAGAGGATTAAAACTTTGATAAAAATAAATAGCACTTTTAAAGGGGATTATGTTTTTATTACTTATTTAAACCATGTCACAACACAGACCTATAAATTATTATTCATAAAAGCGTGAAGCACTTTCATCCAAAAACTGAAGATCGCGGACACGCAAAAAGGAAGTTTCTTTAATGATTTAAAAAAGAAAACTTGGTGCAAGCACAATGAAATGATTTTTAAGTAGAACTTAACTAGAGTAAAGTGAAAAAAAATAAAATAGCCTAATCCAGATTGCAGGTTTTCTCTCTTGTGGACTTGTAGACTGTGTTTTCACCCTGAGGCCTATAATGTGCTATTTACGGGATAAAAAACTCACGCTCCAGCAAGGTTATTCTGTAATGTGATGCTTTCAGTTCCGCTAGATCTACTGGAAAGAGATGGAAGGGTCTCCAGTGTCAGAAGGGGGACCTCCTACCACCAAGGAAGGGAAACCTGAACGAGTCGCTAGGAGCTTAGGGACGCGTGGATCACATGCACATTCCATCTTCACAGATGTCTAGATGACAAACTTCCTAGATGACATGGTGGTCACCTCTTGATCATTTATTTACTCCCAATTTTTAGTTATTACTTATCTTTCACACACACACACACACACACACACAAAATCGCTAAAGTAAGCATCAAACATTGAACTGACTTAGCATCAACAAAGCTAAGGCCAGACCTTGGCTATACAGGAGTTATGAGAAGATTCTTCCCCCTCAGAAGGATTTCACTTGATGGGATATTCTTTCCGCCACTACTTGCTAGCTACAGGGTGAGTAGAGGGAGTGGACTCACACTACTGAAGACACAATTATAGGTCTTTTGTCTTCCATTTTAATTAGACAAACGTTAAAAAAAAAAAAAAAAAAAAGGTCTAAGACCAGGATATTTTAATTCACTCCAAAACAGTTCATTCCTTCTTGTTCCACCGTGCGACCAATGAGATATTATTGAAAATGGTGACTGATCAGGGAAGAACATTGTGGCTACCAGCTGTTTCCCTTAGTGTCCTGGGTAGGGATCAATACCCAGAACCAGGCCTCACTCCACCACAATGATTAATAAACTACAGTGACAAAAGGAGTTAAAAAATAAAACAAAATCATCACTCTATCCCTGCCTTACTGATTTTATCTCATTAAGATCACATATGATTTTTGCTACTTTCAACAGGGCAAAGCTCCCTGGGAGACCTCAGGAAAAAAACCACATATCTAATAACTGAGAACATACAGAAATACAGAGAAGAAAGGCTCTTCCACTGAATAAAAAAAAAAAAAACAATTTACAAATATTATACAGTATACAAAAGCAAATCAAAGTAGAGTTCTTGCTAGTGTTCAGCTAAGAATGTGGGGCCTCACATACACAGCAGAAAAACGACCACCACTGGGGCTTGTTCTGGATTCTGCACGTCAAAGAAAAGGCTTCACCTTCCTGACATAGATCCAAGGCAAAAGATAGCACAACCAGAATCCTGAAAACAGAGTTGTGACTCTCCTCCAACCAAGTATATGGGACCTTAAAGAATGCATTTTCAGGCAGCATTATCTTATTTCTCCTGCCATCACCTTTCCTTCCCTCCCAATTTCTTCCTTATTTTAAGTCACCTCGACTATTTTTGGGAAACAGTAGAAGTGTATGTACAAGGGGGGACCCAAAAAACCCAAAATTTATTTATAAAAAACTGTGTATTTATGCTTAAATGTTTACATTTCAGTCACCCTCAAAGTATTCTCCATTTGATGCAACATACCTATTAAATTTTCTACTGCTCAAAAACAGTTTTTGAACTTGTCAATTTTGATGCCTTTTAGTGCTTCTGTTATTTTTTGTTTCACCTCTTCCACATTGGCAAAATGTTTCCCTTTGAGGACTTTTTTCATCTGGGGAAATGAAGTCGCTTGGGCGAGACTTTGGGGTGAATAGGGAGGGTGAGGCCTGGGAGCCATGCTGTTTTTGGTCAAAAACTGCTGAACACTCAGTGCAGTGTGGGCAGGTGCACTCATAGATCACCCGTCATGAAATAGGCAGAAGTGTCAAAAGGATCTTCAAAATAAAATTCACTGAAGCCAAACACAGCCTCTCACAACACCTCCAGCTGGTGCACTGTTACAGATAGGCTCCTAGAACAGTCACCTAGTGGGGGAGGCCGGTACTACAAGGGGCCCATTCCACTGGAAGATAATTCCAGTTTTTTTCTTTGGGGTCCCTTCTCATATGCCTACATGCATGTTGCTTGTATAAACTGACAAAGAAAAAACTGTGGCAACTTAAGAGGACAGACTGGTCCAAAGTGGTCTGAGTTATATCCTATTAACAGAGCTGCAGATGCAAACAGCAAACTATGAAGTCTTATCTTCAGCTTCTTGTCCCTCTTTCTCTGTCCTGCATTTTCATCTTTCCAAAGCCCCTGCCATGCTCTGACACAGGACTGCCTTCCCGAAACATTCCTATGCTCTAGAATGGTGGTCCCCAACCTGTTTGGTACCAGGGACTGGTTTCGTGGAAGATATTTTTCCACAGACTGGGAAGGGGTGGTGGACAGGAGGCGGAGCTCAGGCAGTAATACAAGTGAAGCTTCACTCACTCACCTGCCTGCCACTCACCTCCTGCTGTGCAGCACGGTTCCTAACAGACCAGGGACTGGTACCAGTCCAGGGCCCAGGGGTTAGGAACCCCTGCTCTCGAACACACTGTAAATTCTACCCTGTTGACACTATTTTCTATCTGAATTGACTGTCATACAAATCCAGATTTCCCACTTCTCTTCAAACACCTGAAAACAATGAGCTCCCACCCTAACATGGCAACAACTGGGGGAGCTGAGATGGTACCTGCTTTGGTCCTCGCAATGTATTCTCTTCAAGTGACCAGTCACCGCCTAATCTCCTTCATTTTTTACCTTCTCCTTCCTGTATAACATTGTTCCGGATCTTTCCATTCTCAACTGTTAAAACTTACCTGCCCTGTGTTTTAAACCAGGGGAGGCTAGATCTCTGCTTATTGACTACTTTAGCTAATCCATTAAGCCAATCATATTAAACTGATAATGGGTAGGAAGAGAGGTTAGCGCCTTGGCTTAAGCCCTTGGAAGAGGAAGAGGGTGCTAAGAAATAAAAATGAGAGGCAATGAGCTGCTTCCTGGTGGCTCCTTTCCCAGACTAGTGGAGGCTGAAGACATACCCTATAGATTTCTTCAAGCAGCAGCTTGGCACAGTTCCTGCCCAGGTCCTCGGGAAGCACGGCTTCTCCCTGGCCCTGGGGGTTGGAGGCCAGTTCAGCACTGAGGAAGGTGCCGTTGGTGGTCTCAGCAACCAGCGACAGCCCAAAGCCTGGAGACCTGGGGATTCAAAGGCACAGACACTGAGTAGAGTTAATGTAATGATGTTCAGATTCACCAGCAAAAGGAAAGAGAAAGCAACCATCTTTCTAATGGCATTCTGTTGTTACATCAAGTCTTATTAGAGTTCTTACTAGCTTACTCTGGAAATATGTATGACTTCTTGAAAGCACACATGGCAGAACCAAGGAGGATGCAAGTGTGCATTGCTCTTCCTGTCAGCCCTCTCGTCCCCACCTTTCCCCTATCCTCCACACTGTAAAAGACCCTACTGTGAGAGTCTAACATGAACAAGGGCTACTAGAAAATGAGCACTAGTTTCTGCCACTTTCTGAGCAAGGGGCTTTGACACTACAATTCTGCAGAGCTGGTATTAGTGTCCATTTTACAAATGAGGAAATGGAGAAATCAAGCAACCTGTACTAAGTCCGCACAGCTAGAAAGTGAATGAGATGCATTTCAAAATGCAAGTTTTCCAGACCCCAAAGCCTAAGCAAGGTCGCCACCACAGCCCTCACTCAGAACCAACCCCGAAGGTGCGAGATGCCCAGAGACCACCTGATTACAGCTCCTCTTGGTCTGCATCCAGCTTTCCTCCCCCAAAATGAAAAATACTGCACAAGCCAGAAAGGACCTAAATAAGGCACGTCTTTGTTTTTGTCACCAAGGGACATCTCTAACTCAGAATTCAATTAATATAATCAAGAAGCTGGCACCATGGTCCTCTTTCCTATTGTGTTTCTACCACCCAGCAGCCAGAACCTAACACCCTGTGATCCAGGACCACAGCTGACTCATTCACTCATGAACCCAACAAACATCTGGGGGGAAGCTTCCATGGGCCAGGAACTGGGGGCACTGTGGTAAACACAAGAATTCCTGCCCTCACAGACTTCAGCGATAACCAGTTCGACACAGAACAAAATCAGTCCATAAACAGTAGGAGACAAGCGCCTCCCCACAAAGTTTCCAGATCTAACACCTCAAATCTACTTTGCTCAGGGCTTTTTTTTTCTTTTTTGAGCTAGAGGGGTACAGAGGGAGGAAGAGAGGGAGAAACATTGATTTGAGAAACATCAACTGGTTGCCTTTTGTGGGAATCCCAACTGGCGACCACACCTGCAACCTAGGAATGTGTTCTGACCAGGAATCAAACCCATGACCTTTTGGTTTGCGGGACAATGCTCCATCAACCTGAGCTACTCCAGCCAGGGTGCCCAGTGCCTTTTAGGTAAACATGTCATCAGAAAAAGAGCAACCACTACAGTCCACACACAACACAATACAGATGAGCCTCTTCTGACGCAGTTCAACACACACGTTCATCAAGTGTTTCCTATGCACTCACCACAAAAGTAGCCAAGTTTTACTATGTGTAAAATTAATGATATTTCAAATGCACTGTATGAACTCCCTATAGGGAGGAACTATAATGGCCAGTCGCTGCTTTCTTTTTAAAAAATACTCAATGATCTATGCAGCCCAGGGTTAATAACACCCACCAAGGGAAGGGGGTGTAGTGAGTCACCTATGTAATCAAAGGTTCCAGAGCACTCTGTATAATGCGTAACAATCTGACACCATGCCACCCATCCATCATCATGGGACACTTTAGCACAATCTCAAGTTGCCTTTGAATTGCTTGACCAGGAGGCGGGTGGGGACGCCCAGCTCTGCAGCAGAGGCAGTGGCGTGAAAAATTAAAGCAGAGAAAATGGTAGAGGAGGGAGGACGAGAAAATAAGCTACCATCACTGCTTTAATCCACGTAGCCGAATTTCTCAAGAACTTCTAAATTTTCCCATCCATGTGAATTTTTTTCAGGTATGTGTACTTGTTATTACAATAAAATTTACAGTTGATCAAAAATGTTCCATTTAATATTACAGTTGTTTCACGTAAAACAAGATAACATATTAAGCTTTCTGTATACTACTCCAATCCGCCTCCTCCGCAATTTGGGGTGTGTGTTATCAGTCCTATTTCAATTTATGCCGACAAAGCAGCTGGTCACCAGGTGACCTCACTGAAGATGCACAGTAGTGCAGTCTGTAAGTGACAACCTCCCAAACTTCCCAACTGGTAAAGGACTAGTTTGTTTGTTTAAGTCATGACTACAAGAGTCAAAATGATACCACACTGGAGAGATGTGCGCATTGGTCAAAGCACTGACACAGGCCACCAAAATTTGCTTGCTCCCAAGGCTCTAGGCCATGCCCATAACATAAACTCTCATGCCTAGATTTCACTAAGCCTAACTGATATCGATACTTCACCGACTCAGAAGAGATTAATACCCACCCCATGACTTTATAATTTTGTAACAGAGATTACAGTATCATCTGTAATTTAAGATTTAGAAGATTAAACAACCTTATCATGCATTGGTTTTAATTTTTTAAGGGGAGCTTGGAGTTGATGACCCACGTCTATGTAGAGCTACATCTGGATCCATGTGTAAGCTTCCTACAGAGGCCTCAAACGGGGGTCAGCTGAGTCAGTCATTATAAAAAACTACGCTATAGCTGGGGGAAGTACAGCCTTCCAGCCTGCTCTGCTTCATCCCTGGCCACCCTTTGGGACAGAGACTAGACAGAAAAGGCATGTGGAGATCAGGCCATTCAGACAGCTGTTGCTATCTATCCTCCCCCGCCCCTCTGTAATCCCCTCTCCCCAGAGAACTGCTGACACAGAACTCCAGACCTGTGGCCAAGAAGAAAGGGAAGAACAACCTCTGCAGCTACCATTACTGTAGCACCTATTATGCACCAGGCATTGGCTTAGTGGCTGACATATGTGATCTTTTCATCTTTGCATTCATTATCACTCCCATGGTATGAACAAGGAAAATACTGGTGACATCTGAGCAATACACAAAGGTTTGGGACCATCACTGACCTTTCTAACCCCCAGGAAAAAAGGGTCAGCTTTGCACACAAATCCTTTCACAACTCTAACCTCTGACACCACCACCTCTATCACTTTGGACTATGAGCCACTACTGCGTTTCCGAAATCAACTTGATCTTTCCCTGAGGCCTCATAAAGGTCAGAGATTCCATAACACCCTCACCCCTCCTTTATTCTCTTTTTCCTTCTTTTGCTGAAAAGAAACCTCAAATGGAACATCTATGAAAAGGGTTTGCTGAAGCACCACTTAGGTAAAAGTTGATTTCTTAACACACCACTGTCGATCTTAGGACTCTGATATTCTTATTTTTAGGAGACATTCAGATTTCAAGTACAATAAAATTCACACTAAAATGTTTCAGTAAAAACAAAGAAACCCACACAGGTAAAGCAAATTTGGCAAAATATTCACTCTTAACTATAGGTAGCGGGAATACATAGGTGTTCACTATATTATCAACTTTTTTTTTCAATTAGTTATATTTGATATTATTTTATATTAATTTCAGGTCAACTTTTCTTTATGTTTATCATTTTTAGAATAAAAAAAAAATTTTTTTTAAGAGAGGAAGGAAGAGAAACATTAATTGGTTGCCTCCCAAACGCACTGGGGACAGGGATCAAACATGCAACCTCTCAGTTATAGGACAACACTCCAACCAACTGAGCCACACCAGTCAAGGCAAAAAATTGGTTTTAACTGCTTCCCTAACCTACTGGTTTTTAAATATACAATGAAAGCCTAAAACAAATATTTTCATTACACAGATCATCATTAACTTTTAATTTTCTAAACAGGTTTTCCGCAAAGGCTTTAACTAAATCAAATTCAAATCTGCAAGAACAACTTTCTTTGGCTCTAGGGGTGTTGTTCCCTTGATGGAAAGAGAATCTGACTGGTACTTAGGCCAACAAAGGATTTTTTTCCCTCTAAACTATTTACTCAGGGTGGAAGAACTTGTTCAACTTTTTGTAGGGACAGAGTGCAGATAGGATTTAAAGCTTAAAGCAGTGTTTATAAATAGCTGGGTTTTCATTCTGCAGGCTAGGGACTGGACCCCTCATCTCCCAGCACTGGCCTCTGGGATGCCTTCCATGTGACAGGAGTTACTGGTGACAAAGGCAGTAAGTCAGAAGGAAATTAAATCTGAAAGTATTCTTCCTCTGGCTGCCCAACCTCAGAGCTGACAGCTTTAACCTCAATCAGAATAGGAGTATGAAAAAGTCTGGGTAGCAGTAGAATTGGGCTCCAAAAATGCACACTTACTTCCCAGAGTTGATTCCTTTCATGTGGTCTGTGTAAATATAGATATCAGGTATAAACTTGTTGAGGATACTCCTTGCAGAATCCACAATCCGGTTTGCCATCTGAGGTGATACACGTACAGAGTACCTACAACCTGGAGTTAAGGTCATTATTCTACTTGGACTTCAGAACAGAGAAAAATCAGTTATAAAGCTGGCAAATATTTGTGAAACTGTAATAACTTCGAATTGCATTTGATTTGCTAACCGTAGTTCATTATTTAACTGTATAATACCATCATCAATTTTTATATTATTTTTATTTATTATTAATTTTTATATTATAGTTATAAAATGCTTAAAAGCTCATGGTGAGAAAGCCAAACAATATAAGGAGTTGGAAAGTAAAACCTCCCCACCCTGATCTAGACTTTCTAGCCACACCCCCACCCTTAGAAATGATTCAACTCAATTCTGGCACAAATGAAGGCAACTGCCTCTCAGTATGGCATGAGCCAAGCTCCCTTAGAAGGACTCGCTGATCATTCCCACTGCCGAAACTAGTGACTCTTTCTCTTACAACCTAAAACCAAAAGAGATGCCACACGGGGGATGACCAATCCACCCCCTGGTTCGTTGACAGGGAAAGCAGAGAAAAATTAAGAGAAAGAGCATGGGAGCTGCTGTATGTAAAGATCGAAACAGTTTTTTATTTTTTAACTTATAGGGCCTATTTTCAATTATTTAAGTAGCAATCACTCTATTTTGTGGATGATTCTAACTCCTTACGACCGCTACCTCATGGTCAGAATACTGGTTATCTAGCACTTTTACAACAAGGTACCACCGGGAAGGTAAGGAGGAAGATATCAGCAACTCAAATAAAAAGGCTGGTGTTTGAGGAAGTGGAAAACAGAGACTGGCTCTCCCCAACCCCATGAATTAAATAAAAAATAAGTGTGTACTGAGCACTTTCAATGTGCAGTGCATGGTCAGAAGCTAGCTACATATGTAGGACAAGGGGTTAAAAGAATGGAGAAGTAACAACATGAGATCTTCCCACTCCCCTTATGTAAACCTCACGTGGCAAGTCCAACAGGGAAAACAAAGTGTATGGTCTGCTCATTTCAGTTCAACTCTTCAAAAACTACTATCAGTAACATTAAATTTTCATTTGAGCTGCAAAACAAAATGCTCTGAGTCTGTGTAAAAACTTGATTACCATCAAGCTTCCATTTCTGATCCATTCTGCACATTCCACTCAAAGATTGATCTTCCTCAAGCTACTGAGATCTCCCAGTAACTCGGACCCTCCCAGATCTTGCTGTCGGACCCTCCGTCCTGCTCAGTGTTTCTCCCCAACCTGGTAACATCACATCGTCCACCCATCCCAGTTCTCCAGATTCTTCATCCTGAACTGCCTTCCTTCATTCTTCAAGTCCAGAACTCCCTCTCTTCTGAAACCCGCCAGCCAGCACCCCACTGTGGTCAGCACTTTGACTTACCACACATCTCCCTTCACACACACACACATGTTCTTGCTTGTCAACAAGACTGCACACTCCATAAAGGGAAGGGGCTCTGCTGCTGCATCCCTCACAACTCTCTAATACACTACTTTTGTACCCAGAAATATTCAATAAATATTTGACTTGACTCAAAGGGCAAACCTGAAATGAAGAAAGAGCAAAAGGGGATTTTTCAAAACACACACACAGCCCAGTTACATCACCACCTCTGCTGTCCAGAATGTACTTTTGACCACAGGCAGCTAAGACAAACAGTCCCAGGTCTTACAGCCTTTGGACCAGGGGGGTGCTGTCCTTGCGAGGCCTGAGGCTGCTCACTCTCCATAGGAGAGCGCAGATGTCACACCCTGACACACAATCCCACATCGTTTGTGATTTCCAAAGTTCAAAGTACATTATCAGCTTATTTTATGTTCATGGTAACCCTCTGACAAGGGCAATGGATGGATTCCCAGTTCCAGGGCTTACACTGAGGACGAGTGGGTCACAGACCTAAGGTTCACAATCAAACAGATCCACTTCCCAAAGACAACCTCTTCCCCTACCCCTCCAGAGCCGTGAAAACCAGGAAGGTGACAGTGCTGATTCAGGGTCAGTTGAAAAAGGGAAAGGAGCTTTAAACTGGCTATCTAGAGTCTCTATGGAGCCATCTGGTTTGGCATTGAGGCCCTACCAAGGAACAACTAAGAGTTCTACAATCAGACTGTGTTGAAGTTCCAGCACCAGCAAACGGCACCACGCAGGGGTCTACTGTGCTACTCTCTGTGCCTCCACATCCTCACAGTAAGAGGATAATCATAATACTCTCCCAGGGTTTGGAGGCTCAAATAAAATAATGCATGCAAAGTGATCAGTGGTGCCTAGTACATGATTGGAGCCCAATAAGTATCAGCTATTGCTCTTCTTACTGTTAGTCCAAGATTCAAAGCCCAGAGCAGAAGTTTTTATCCTTTCAGGAATCAGAGACCCCTCTGAGAATCTGATGAAAGCTACGACATTCTCTCAAGAAACACAAGAACAGACGTCTACCTTTACAGGTTATCTGAGGGTTATGAACGTCCTGAAGCTCACCCATGAATACCATATTAAGAACTCATATCCAAGAGACAAGTTCATACCTATAGTCCATATGGCCTGCAGGTCAGAGAAACCCAAGTAGTGTACACGTGTGTGCATGCATGTGAGGGGGAGGCGGGGGGGAGAGACAGAGATTTTGGTTCCCTGAGTACCTTCCCTACAGTAAGAGGAAAGAAACCAGATTGTCCCACAAATTCCAATTCATACCCTTCTTCTGCCTCTACCCCAGTTTACTCATTAATTCTTATGTACCAAATCAAGAGCTACCAGGTCAACACTATAAAACTAAAATAGAGTGCTCCCTTCTGTCCCACCCCACATCACGCAAGGGGCAGAATGACAGTGGGTGGCATTAAATTAACGGCAACACACCAGCAGTCACAGCTGCTGGCAGGAACACCAGCTCCCTCCCAGACCCTGGCGAGTCGATCACAAGGGGAAAAAAGATGCACTTTGGGTGTTGGCTCATTAAAACAACAAATGCACGTAAGAGAGTGGGGCTAGTTCTCCCCACTTGAGCGCTCCTGTGGGGACTACAACCTCCAAGTTCAGATCAATAGTTAACCAGCCTTGAAATTTTGTAAAAATCACAAACCCAGCTAAAACTTTTCCCAAAGGCACTTTTCTTCCTAGGCTCCAATACTGGCCAAGAAGGTGATCTCAAATTCAAACCCACATTCCTCCGAGGTGTTGGTGAAATGGACTACTCTGCAGAGCAGTGGCTGGAATGTTTTTTGATTTGCAAATAGGGATTTCTGTCTTTTCCAGGGTGTTTAGTGGAAGATCACAGAGGATTCAGGTGTCATATCCCCTGCCTCAAGCAAGAGGGGGCTTGGGCCCTCACCAGTCTCCCCGGCTCAGATTCTATAAAGGGCAGGCTCTAAGGACACCAGGGAGAGAAATGAAGGAGGAACAAAGTCAAACCCCAGGTGCCTGGGACACTGTAGCTTTCAGCTTTCCTGTTCTCCCCTGTACAAACCAGGATGCTTACCCATTTCCCAGCGACATCAAAGGCTCATTCATGAGGCTTCGCATACCCAGTGAAGAGAGTGCCAGGCAGGACTCCAGTGTGAAACCCATGTGGTCACAAGACTGGGTCAAAGCAAACAGCACACTCTGGAAATCACATTTCCAGACTAGTGAATGGATTCTAAACAGAGTTCACTGCCATGGTAAGAAACAAATCTCAAATGAGAAAAAACAAACTGAAATAGATCTTTAAGTGTCTAAGAATTCATGTACAAGGCCAATAACTGCAGCACTTTTGGCAACAGTGAGGTCAATTTAACTATCCGTCAACCTAACTACCCTGTGAGGGCTCCCCGACAGGAACTGTTTCTCACCCACCTGCCTGCTTTCTCCTCACATACACAAGGGGGTGGGCAGTAGGTGGCCTGAGACAGCCATATGAACAGACTACAATCCAGGGAAGCTGTGTTATAAATTCCTCTGTTCTTGATGATCCTTACAAAACACTTGTGGCAGCACCCCAAGTTTAATCTTTTATCTCAACAAAGGCCCCCTCTGCCCCATGGGCATGCAGCCTACCTGTTCCATGTTCCTCACTACTTACTGTCCAAGTTAATAGAGACCCCCTGAATAGTTAGATCACTACACACTTCTTTCCTCCATGTAAGCCTACCCTAAAACCGCCTGAGAAGTACAAAACTTGACTCTATGCACCTACCACACCCCCAGAAGGAGACATCCTGGTTGATCTCACTCTGTCAAACTCCTTATTGGGGCAGCCATCTCCCAACTCCACCCAGCCCCTAGGCCGCCAACGTCTACCCTTACCCAGACCCTGTTCGCACCAAGAAATTCACCACTTTTAACACATGAAACCCCAAAATGATTCCCTAAACTGACACTTATCTACTTCTACTACCTGTTATGGGGTCCAATTCCCTGACTATGTGCTTCCCTCAGGCTGGTGAGCTCTGTTGTGGTCTGCAGGAAGGAGCACGCTGACCATTGCCTCAACGACAGGCTCACAAACTACCCCCCTGACCTTCCTTCTGCACGGCTCACTCATCCTGTCAATCCACGCCCACCCCTGGTTGGATGAAAGCGGCCCTCCTATCTTCTCTACTTCCTCCTCGAGGCTGCTAACTGCTGCTGGGTGCAGCCACACAGCCATGTGGCTGGCACCTAATTCAGCTTCGGCTGAGCCTGCGTTGCTGTCCTACAGCCTTCTTATCTTTAATTACTATGCCCCACTGTGACAGTCCACTTTTACCACCCTTGTCAGATTCCCTCTTCACACTCCTCCAATCCCCTTACTCTTCATCCTATCCTATCTTAGTGAAAAAAGGAAACTCCTTACTCCCTTCCACTCGCCTCCAGACAAATCAACCTAGAGCCATCCTTACCATATGCCTGCCATTCTCAATTCATCCCTTCTCAAACAATAATAAAAACAGCAGCTACACCATTTAATGCTTACTTGTAAACGAGCCCAGTGCCTTGTACTATCCGTCTATGACCTCATTTAACCTTCATTACAGATATAGTAGGTATAATGTGCCTAATGATAAACACTGACAACCAAGGCTTGGAACCAAAATCCTCTTGGTGAGTGGCAAGGCCAGATTTAGAACCCACATCTATCTGATTCCAGCACTTGTACCTTAAATCACCTTGTTGCAATGCTTCATCACTCTCCCTGTCTCATACTTAATCTCCTTTACCCAACCTACAGAAATACTCAAATCATTACCAACACATTGTTTAAAGGAGGGCATCATCACTTCTCAGCCCTTTTGGCTAAGATCAAGTGTAAGAGGGAATGTTATCAACTCTCTCTTCATTAAGTTACCACCTCATCTTTCTTTTTACTTCTCTTTCCAGTCAAGAACCCAGACTTCATTCACTACTTCCCTCCCAGTCACTCCACAACCCAGAACTGATGATCTGATCTGTCTGCACTACTTTAGGGAAAGAGGTCCTCCCAGAAGCATCAGTGATAGTCTGCTATGAGTTCTTCAACTATTCCCCCATCCTAGTGCTCTTTACGGCATTGACCTGGGCTTCCAAAAGCTGCATTGTCTTTATTGTCCTCTGACTTTCCATCGTTTCCCTTCCTGGGAGCACCTACTATGCTTCTGCTCTCCAAGTCCTAGTGGGCTCCCAGTGTTCTGTCTGCCCCTCTTTGCGTCCCACAGGGTAGCTGACTCTAAATCACTCATTTCTAGACCTCACCTTGCCCCTAAGTTACAGATCCACATTTCTAATTTCCTTTCTAGACTTGTCTCCCTGTAACCATCGTGGAAGGCCCTCAAACTCAACATGAATTAAAACTGAACTTATCTTCACTTCCTCACATCCTGCCACATCACCCCAAACATTTGTGGCTACTATAAGAACAAATCTCTCTACCTAATGCCTAAGAGAGAAACATCAAAATCATCCTCACGGCTCCCTGAGCCTCTATTATAGACACAGGTAATCATTGTGTCCTATTCATTCCGCTTCTAAGACCCTGTAAACTAGTAGCCTGCACCTATCCTCCAGCCACTACCCTTACTGTCTCTTCTTGAGAGCACAATAATTCCCTGTCATCTTTGCCCCTAAGTGCAGTGCTTATCATCAGGTTTTGTTTTTTTTTTTAAACTTGTACCTTCTAAAATGTCTACAATGAGCCAAAGTTCTTTCAGGACCATTAGGGTTGTACTCATAATATACAAATTCATTCTACAGAAGAAAACTGCTGACTTCACAATGAAGAACAACGCTTCAACCTTCATTGGCTCCTGCCCATCTTCATGCCCCATCTTCTCCTGCCAAACACCACTGACCGACCTGCACCTGGGCCATAGCACACTGTTTGCCACTCCCCAGAGCCACTGTGCATTTGTTACCTCTACACTGGCCCACTTTTCTGCCTGAAGTGCTTTTCCTTCCTTGCTCCACTTCAACAAGCCTCTGTTCTTCAAGGCTCAGTCCAAATGTCCTGTCTTTTCCATAGGAGAAAGCAGAGATTAAAAGCCAGGGCCGCAGAGTCAGACAGATGGGGTTCAAACCCCAGTTCTGCCACTGTGAACAGTGTGACTGACTTTGGAGCAAGTTCCTTAAGCTTTTGAAGCCTCAGTTTCTTATCTCTACAAAATAGGACTTAAGTAAACTCAGGAACTTTGAGGCTTAAAAATAAAACATATAAAATGTAAATATATTAAAAGTTCCCAATTAAAAGACAGACTGGCTGAATGGACAAAACAACAAGATGCAACTATATGCTGCTTGTAAGAGACTCACTTTAGACTTAAGAATGTATATACACTAGAAGTAAAGGGATAAAAAAGATAGTCCATGGAAATAGTAACCAAAGAGAGCAGACAAAATATATCAAACAAAATACTTTAATTCAAAAATGACTTTCAAGTCATAAAAGACAAAGAGGTCATTATATAGCAATAAAAGGATCAATTCAATGGAAAGACATATGGGTTAAAAATATGTATGTACTCAACATCTCAGCACCAAAAACATATAAAGCAAGTACTGACAGGTCTGAAGGGAGCAACAGACAGCAATAAAATAGCAGTAGGAGACCTCAATACCCCACTTTAAATAATGGATAAGAACATCCAGAATGATAATCAGTCACACGTAAACACATAAACAGCACACCAACATATACAGAATGGGCCTAACAGACATACAGAAAATTCCACCTAGTAGTAGCAGAATATACATTCTTCTCAAGTACACACAGAATATTCTCTAGGATCACATGTTTTGTCATCAAACAAATCTTAACAAATTTAAGACTGGAATCATCCCAAGTATCTTTTCCAACCACAATGGAAAATAACTACATATCAAGAGCAGCAAGAAAACAAGAAAATTCACAAATATATGGAAATAAAACAACACACTATTAAATAGTGTGTCAAATAAGAAATCAAAAGGGAAATTAGAAAATATCTAGAGACTAATGAAAATAAAAACACAACATACCAGACCTTATGGGATGCAGCAAAATCAGTAGTAAGAGGGAAGTTGAGAGTGATAAACATACCTACATTCTTTCTACAAAAAGATGATCTCAAAAGACCTAACTTTACACCCCAAGGAAATAGAAAAAGAACAAACTAAACCCAAAGTTAGCAGAAGGAAAGAAAAAATAAAGATTAGACCAGAAACAAATGAAACAGAAAACAAAAGAATACAAAAACTGACATAACTAAGAGTTAGTTTCATGAAAAGATAAAATCAAACAATTCTTAGCTAGAGAGAGAAAAGACTCAAGTAAAATGAGGAAAGAAAGAGAAGACATTACAACTGATGCCACAGAAATCAAAACAAGATCATAAGAGATTATTACAAATAATTTTACACCAACAAATTAAACAACCTAGAGAAATGAATAAATTCCTAGAAACATATAACCTACAACCAAAACAATCAAGAATAGAGAGCTTGAAAAGAACAAATAACATGTACCAGATTGAAACAGTAATCAAAAATCTCCTAACAAAAAAATAGCACAGGACTAGATGGCTTTATTGGTGAATTCCACCAAACATCTAACCTTAAACTTCCAAAAACTGAAAAGGCAACACTTAACTCATTTTTTGAGGCCAACATCAGTTAATACCAAGCCAGACAAAAGCAGTTCAAGAAAAAAAAAAAACTACACCCCTGATGAATATGGATGCAACAATTCTCAACAAAATAATAGCAAATCAAATTCAATAGCAGAATAAAAGGATGATATACCATGACCAGATGGGATTTATCCCTGGGGCACAAGGATGGTTCAACATGCGCAAATCAATCAATGTGATACACTACATAACAGAATGAAGGATAAAAATCACATGATCATCTCAATAGATACATAAACCTCCAACAAAATTCAACATTTTTTCATGATAAAAATTCTCAGCAAATTAGGTATAGAAGAAGCTTACATCAATAAAGATCACATATGAAAAGCACACAGCTAACATCACAGTCAGTGGTGAAAAACTAAAGCTTTTCCTCTAAGAACTGAAACAAGGCAAAGATGCCCACTCTCACCACTTCTATTCAATGAAGTACTGGAAATCCTAACCAGAGCAATTGGGCAAGAAAAAGAAATAAAAAGCATCAAAATTGAAAAGGAAGAAGTAAAATTGTCTGTGTTTGCAAATGATGTAATTTTATACATAGAAAATCCTAAAGGCTCCATACACACAAAAAAAAAGAGAATAAATTCAATAAAGTTGCAGGATACAAAGTCAACATACAAAAAACAGCTGCATTTCTATATACTAAGAACATAAAGCCTATGGTTAGTAATACTGCATTGTGTGCAGCTAAAATATTTGCTAAGAGGAAAGATCTTAAGTGTTATCAAAAAATAAATTAATTAAAAAAATTTTTACATAAAGAAGATGAGAGGAGACTTTTGGAAGCAATGGGTATATTTATGGCATTATGTTTCACAAACCTACTTACTTCTAAATTTTCATCAAGTTGTATACATTAAACATGTACAGCTTTTTTGATGTCACTCATACTTCAATAAAGTAGTTTTTTAAAGCTAAATTAAATATATAAAGTAATTATCCCTTAAGTACAGAGTAAGCACTTAACGAACAGTAGATAATATTCCAGCCCTCCTATATCCTCCAGACAAAATTAACCACTCTCTACTCTTAGCTCCCCCAGCCCACTGCACATGTGTCTATATCATTTTACACATTATATTAGAACTATGTGTTTACATATTTGTTTCCTTCATCAGATGATGAGCTCTTCTGAGGGAGGGGCTGCAAGTGCATTGGTGACCCCCAAATCAGAGCCCTCAGGACAGTATCACATACATGGGAGCCATGTAAGTGTTAACTAAAACAGAAAATGATAAAGATTAAAACAAATAATGAATCACTCAATTTGGTCAAGGTGTAGCAGATAATAAAGCATCATACTTCATCCAACAATTACAATTTCACTGTTAAGACTTTTCCAAGATTGTTTTCTAAAATGCAAGTAACCCTGGGAAGAAGTAAAGTTGTTATGACTCACTCTTCATGAGGTGAGAAAAAAATAAGAAATTTGAACCAAATGTAAAGGATACGCCATTCCTCTGATGCGCTTGATTTTTCCTGGATCTGTGAGCTGAATGGGCTTCAGGATCTTCCTTACAGGACATGAGAAAAACACTTCGCCTCCTCCTCCAGGAGGCACTCCCCGCCGCACAATCTGCACACATGGTGAGAAAGAAGAGGCAAGGATGCAGCGAAGAGTACATGACCCAGATACTCGACTCAGTACAGTTTACACCAAGGGGCTCTTCCTTGGACTAGAGACAGGTCTTTCACATTCAACCCAGCAATCCTTTCAAGGTCAGCAGCACCTGATTTTAGTTCTAAGAGGACACATGATGAGCAAGGACACCCCACAGTGTGTTAGAAATAGCAGCAGACACCAAGCCAGCATGTCCCAAAGTCAAGTGGGTCTTCTTCCTTAAATTGAGGGACTGGCCTAGTTCATGAGTTAATCCCTTTTCTTAACTCTTTTCTCCTCTGAAATTAACTGATCTAAAAAAACTCTATATTACAGTCATGAGACACTTTATGATGGGGATATGTTCTGAGAAACACATCATTAGGTGATTGGGCGACTGTGTGTTATGTCATAGAGTGTACTTGTACAAACTTCTGGCGTGGTTACTACACACCTAGGCTATTCGATATAGCTGTTTCTAAGCTACAAAACTGCACAGCATGTTACTGTACTGAATACTGTATGCTAAGTATTTGTATATCTAAGCATATCTAAACATAGAAAAGGCACAGTAAAAATGCAGTATAAAAGATAAAAAATGGTACACCTGTATCAGCCACTTATTATGTAGCTTGAAGAACTGTAAGTTGCTCTGGGTGAATCAGGAGTGGTGAGCAAACACGAACACCATTACTATGTACTACTATAGACTTTATAAACACTGTACACTTAGGTTACCTTAAGTGTATTTTAAAATATTTTCTTCTTTCAATAATCAATTAACCTTGGCTTAACATTTTTATCTTTATAAATTTTTAATTTTTTGAGAATCAAGATGGCAGAGTGAGTGGAAGTCACACTGACCTCCTCCCAGGGCCAACCTGGAATTACAACTAAATTGTGGAGAAATCACCTGGAACAAACAACTGAACAATGGCGAGAGAGGAGCCTTGTAACCTCCGAGACAGAAGAATCAGCTTTAGCACAACCTAACTGGTAAGGACTGCAGTACAGACCTGAGAAGGCAGGCAGGGAACCCACGGGCGGCAGCACCAGAAGGATACTGAAACGGCCAGTGGGATCCCACTGAGAAGAGCAGGGTCTGAACCAAAAGCAGGGATCTCTAGCCTACAGCACCAGAGCCCAAAGAGTACAAACAGCCAGCTGCGAAAAGCGGCAGGGTTGCTCTCTGCCAGAAACAGGCAGCTGGTGATGCAAAGAACTGTTTAAAGGGCCAACACATAAATTTTTATTTGCAGCCACTTACCCTGGTCTCTGGCAAAGGCGGGGGAGAGTGGTCTAGAGACGCCTGAGGAGAGACTGGGGAAGGAGGCTTTGGGGAGAGAACAGAGAGAGTAGCCTGCGGGATCTCAGTGCTGACTCATCCCTCACAGGGCAGCAGCCATCTTGCTCAGGCAGAGACCACTGCCCCTGAGCGGCACCAGCATCAAAGGACCCAATAGCCCCGCCCCCAGGTGGGATTCCACCCTGCCCTGTGCTGCCAAAGCCATCTGCTGAGTGCAGAGTGGCAGACACAGACAGTAGATCTCTGGCTAAAGCGGGTACAGAGAAGTCTGGAGACACTTGAGAAGAGACTGCGGACTGAGGCGCTGGGGAGAGAATGGAGAGAGTAGCCAGCGGGACCCCAGTGAGGACTCCTCCCCCATGGCAGAAGCATGAGAGGACCCAATAACCCCACCTCCAGGAGGGACTCCGTCCCACCCTGAGCTGTCTAAGGCAGCCTGCTGAGTGCAGAGTGAATAGATTAACACCTGAAGGAGACAGCCACAAACAGTAGATTCCTGGAGGTCTCGAACAGACTGCCTAAGGTCAGACAGGGTCAACATCTGACATCATCAGAGGCAGATCCAGAAAGTAAAAAGAGCGGTCTCCTACCATAGAAGTTCATACCACAAAGTCAGGAAATCAAGACAGATCAACGTAAGAAGCAGAAGCAAAAGAGAAGAGTCTCACAAATAACGGAAAGACAAAGAGAGACCCCCACTCGAAAGGAAAAGAAGGAATCCCCAGAAAGAGAACTATATGAAATAGAGGCAAGTAAATTATCAGATATCGAGTTCCAAACAATGGTTCTAAGGAAGCTCAATGAGCTCAGTGAGCTCGGAGAGAATTACAAAAAACTACAGGGAAACTATGAGGAACTTACTGCAAACTACATCAGCATGAAAAAGGACACAGAAACTACCAATAAGAGGCAAGAGGAAATGAAGAATACAATTTCTGAATTGAAGAACACAGTAGAAGGAATCAAAACCACACTAGATGAAGCCAAGGATCGAATCAGGGAGCTGGAGGACAAGGTAGAAAACAATTGCCAGAAAGAGCAAGAAAATGCAAAGACTCAAAAAGAATGAAGAGGTGTTGAGGGAAATGCAGGACAACCTGAAACATAATAATATCCGTATAATAGGGGCACCAGAAGAAGAAGAGGATGAAGAAAGGATAGAGAACCTGTTTGGAAAAGTAATGATGGAAAACTTCCCTAATGTGAGGACAGAAAAAGTGACACAAGTCCAGGAAGCACAGAGGGTCCCATTCAAGAGGAACCCAGTGAGGCCCACTCCAACACATGTCATCATTAAAATGGCAAATATGAAAGACAAACAGAGGATCTTAAAGCAAGCAAGGAAGAAAGAGGTAGTAACATATAAGGGAGCCCCGATATGGCTAGCAGCTGACTTCTCAACAGAAACACAAGCCAGAAGGGAATGGCAAGAAATATTCCAAGTCATGAAAAGCAAAGGCCTGCAAATAGAATGCTCTACCCAGCAAGGCTCTCAATGAAAATGGAAGGTGAAATAAGGAGTTTCCCAGACAAAAGAAGGCTGATAGACCTCCACCAAACCAGCATTGCAAGACACGCTAAAGGGACTGCTATATGATGAAGAAAAAGTTTCTATGAATACCCAGTTCCTTTCATAGTTGCCAATACTTTATATTACCAATATTTTTAATACATATTAATCTGATTGTGACAATATTATTTTAATTGTTCCTTTACTATTTGTTGAAACTAAACCTGTTTTAGTATATTTCTTGCCTATTTCTATTTTTTTTTTAAAGGCTTTAAATGACTTTTTGGTAGTCTTTATCCATTTATTGATTAAAGGTTTGTAGGACTTCTTTCCCTAAAAAAAAAAAAAAACACAAAAACCAAAAAAACCCAAAAAAACCCCACCCTATTAACTATGTTTTAGATGTGTTGCAAATACTTTTCTATTGTATTCCTTGTCCTTTAACTTTTTTATATGTATATTACTATATAGTTAAATGTTTAATATAGTCTTATTGTCAGTATTTATAGCTTCTGGATTTGAATATTTTACTTCAGGGTAAGAAAAATATAATTTTGTATTTTCTCCTAAATCTCCGTAGATTCTACATATTGATTTTAAACTCACCAGAATATTTCTTGTATAATGTGTGAACTAGGGCTCTGTATTTGTTTTATTTCAAGTAATGGTGGTCCATGCACCTTATTTGTTGAATAAGTCTTATTTTACCCATTGATCTGAAGTATCAACTTAATCATATATTGTTAGATACATACGTTTGTCTCTAGAATGCTCATTGATCTACTTGATTATTTCTGTGCTGGTGTCATGTTGGTTTAAGTGCTGAGACTTTTTAATGGTTTTAAATTTTTTTTAAGATTTTATAATTAACTTTGAAATTTAAAAAAAATTTTTAAAAAATCAATCTGCATTTAAGAAAGAAAGAGAGAGAGAGATATGGAACTCCTACCTTTTGTGACAACATGGATGGAACTGGAGAATATTAAGCTAAGTGAAATAAGCCAGTTGATGAAAGGCAAATACCATATGATCTCACCTATAAGTGGACTCTATTCAACAAAATAAACTAACGAACAAAATAAACCACAGGCATGGAAACATGAAGCTGACTGAAACTGACCAGAGGGGATGGGGAAAGAGGACAATGGTGAAAAGAAGGGGAAGGGACTAGACAAAGAACATGTATGAATGACCCATGGACATGGACAACAGTGGTAACTGACTGTGGGAGTAGGGACTGGGGGTGGGATGGGTGAGGAGTGTAAAGGGGTAAAAATTGAAGCAACTGTAATAGAATAAATATGATTTATAAATTTAAAAAATAATAAAAAATACAAAGTAAAAAAATTAAAAATAAAATTTTAATTTTTAAATTAATATTTCACATTATAAACTTTTTTCAACTTACTATAATAAGACTTAGCTTAAAACACAGTGTACAGCTGTACAAAAATATTTTCCTTCTTTCTTTATATCCACATTCTATAAGCTTTTAGCCTAGGCCTATACAAGGTTAGGGTCATCCACATTATTGTCTTTCAACATTACATCCTGTCCCACTGGAAGGTCTTCAGGGGGAAATAACACAAATTGGGCTGTCATCTTCTTATGATAACTATGCCTCCTTCTGGAGTACTTCCTGAAGGACCTGCCCTCAGGCTCTTCCTGAGGAAATATTTCCATGGTCATTTTTCTTGGTTTGTTTACTTTTTATCAGCATAGGTTGACTTGTAAGCAGATAATGTACCCCGAAGAATCCTCCATTTTGAAACCTTTTCAGTATTGGGGTCAAGGTTTTCAAATTTCTTAAGGAGACTTTAAGTCCTACAAAAGCTTCTGCTAAATCCTTCACTGTGAAATCTTCCCTTCCTTCTCCTGCAGTTTCCTCTTCTCTTGCCTCTTCTTCAGATATGCATTCCTGTCCTGGTTCCAAAAACTCATTAGACAATTTCTTAGGAACTACCTCTAGGAGCTCCTCAGTGTCAGCCTCATTCATACCATAGTTAAAATTGTTGGCCATCTCAACCACAGCCTTGCTGATTTGACAACCTCCCAGCCTTGGAAACTCCTCTGAAGTCATGGACAAACCTCTTGAGTGTCTTCTTGGTGACATTACCCCAAGCCCAAGGAAGGTTCTTGATGCAGTTGTGGATAATGTAGGAAGGAAGAATTACACCAGTGTCTTCCTCAGTTGCAGAGGAGGACTTCCTCAGTCCTCCTCTGGGAGTAGGCCTGAAAAGCTGCTATAATTCCTTGATCCACTGGTTCAAAGAGGTGGTGTTTGGAGCAATAAACACCACTGTGGCATTGGGATAAAGATCACCAATAAAAGGAGGCTGTCCAGGAGCACTGTCAACAATAAGCAACATCTTAGAAGGGATGTAATTCTCCAAACAGTACTGTCACATTTTACTGACAACAGTAATTCAGGAGGGTATCTTGGAAGCAGAGCTGGGTCATGCATGACTCCTTAACAATCCTGTAGTACAGTGGCAGGGTGCACGTACTGATAGGTTTAAAGGCCCGTGGGTTCTCATTGTGTGCCAGCTACAAAGTGTTTCAGCTGGTAGCCTGCAGCATTGCCCTCAAGCAAGACTTATCCTGCCCTTAAAAGCCTTGAAACCTGGCACAACTTGGCCTCCTTATGGATGCAAAGTCCTTTCAGGAATCTGATTCCAGAATAGGGAGGTTCAAACCACACTGATTATTTGTGCTGCAAGTAATTTTCCTCCACAATCAGCTTATCTAGAATGTCCCCAAATTCTTCAGCTCCCTTCACAGTGGCACTTGCAGATCCACCACTCATTTTCACACTATAATGAATAACCATTCTTGAATCATTTAAACCACCCAAAGCTAGCAATAAATTAACATCATAACCGAGCCCAGCCCCTTCTTTCAACATCGCAAACACACTTTTTGCTTTCGCCAAGACCGTTGCAGTGCTGAGAGGGTTGAACAACTGCGTCTGGTCTTCAACCTAGGTCATTAGAAGTCTTTCCATGCCTGATATAGGCCCTCCTATAATTTTTGTTAGTTTCATTGCCTTTAATGAAGCAGACCCTTTAATAGCATCCGTCATTTTGTTTTGTTGCTTCAAGATCATAGCTATGGTGGAACAGAATGTGCCTGATGGCAAGCAATAACCATCACTGATTCTCTACCTGTGTAGTCCTTAATCACTTTTTAATTTGTTTCCAGGTCAATCACTCAACATGGTTTCTTACTGGCAATATTTACAGTGGGTTTTGTTTGCTGAGGGGCCATGATGAACAAAACAACATGAGACTGAATCATGCACAAAAGAAAATGATGAGACGTGGTAAATATGATATGTAAGGCTGCTGCCAATGTAACACAGCATGTTTTATAGCCAACTTTTTTTATAAGAAGAGTGAACTCTATAATAAATAGCATAGTATAATAAGTACATAAACCAGTAACACAGTCATTTATTACCAGTATCAAGTAATATGTATTATACATAATCATGTTATACTTTCATATGACTGGCAGTGCAGTAGGTTTGTTTACACCAATCTTACCATAAATATGAGTAATGTGTTACACTGCAATGTTATGACAGCTACATCACTGGGTGATACGTGTTTTTTAGCTCCATTATCTTATGGAGTTGCCGTTGTATATGTGGTCTGTCTTTGGCCAAAACATCATTATGCAATGCATGACTATATTAAAAATAGTCATTTTCCCTGTTTAAAAAATTGATTTAGCCCTGGCTGGTGTGGCTCAGTGGACTGAGTGCTGGCCTGCGAAGTAAAGGGTTGCAGTTTTGAATCCCAGTCAGGGCACATGCATTGGCTGCTAGCCAGGTACCCAGTGGGGGGCATGCAAGAGGCAACCACACGTTGATGTGTCCCTCCCCTTCTCCCACCCCTGCCCTCCTCCCACCCCTCCCCTCTCTCTAAAAATAAATAAATAAATCTTTTTTAAAAAATCAATTTAAAAAGGATGCTAAATAGCTTATGACATCCAGCGTTATCACAGTAACTTGATGTAATTCCTTTCAAGTGCAAACAAACAGATGCTTATATTCCTTCTACTAGGTTTTGAAAATACTGAAAATTCTAAGAGGCATCCAAGTTGAAAGACTCCGGAATTCTAAGAGGCATCCAAGTTGAAAGACTCCGGACATAAATTATAACTAGATGATCTAGATTAGACAGGCATTATGGCTAGAATCCTGGCTCCACAACTTATTAGCTGAGTGACACAAATAGATTTGTTATGAGGAGTAAAGAACATGTGTAGAATGTTTGCAAAGTGCCTTCCAAAAATGTAGTGCAATACAACTGTTGGCTACTATTGTCATTCCTAAAAGGTCCCTTTCAGCTCAAAATCTGTAATATTTGGTCCATGTCCTGTGGATCTTGTAAGAAATGGTGACTTCAAATGCATGTGTGTGTGTGTGTCTCTCTCACACACACACACACACACACACACACACACACACACACACACAGAGTCATACAGCTCTTCCAATGAGTTGGTAAGAAAATGGTTTACAAAGATATACACATATCCAGATAACAATTCATATATTCTTACCTTTAGTTCAAGTGATTCACCATCAATTCCAAACTGTTTCAAAAGAGGGAGGGCTGTTGCCCTAAGAACATCAACCTGTAGAATTGTTTCAGAATTAAAAGAAAAAGTTTCATTAAAACTTGAGCAAATGGGAAAGAGCTCATGAAGAAGGCTGAGGCATACCAACCAGGCAGATGATGTGTCATCTGGTAAAGGGAAAGGACGCTGACTTACAGCTAAGGGCACAGAATGACTGTTCCCAAGTAAAACGGGGCTTTTATAAGCCACTGGCTCCCCTGGGCCCCTTTCCTCACGTATGACATGGAGACTTACACCTGCCTTAGAAGTCATCATCATGAACATCAAGCAAAAAGCATAAGAATCTGTCGGGCTCATACAGAAAACAAACTGGGACCCCTGCTCATTTTTTTAGGTGAAAATGTTTCAGAAAAAATATTGTATTTTTGTATTAATCTTTTCCCAACACAGTTGTTTAATCTTTAAAGCTTGTGGCACTCCAAAGGCAAAGGAAAAAAAAAAAATTCAACAGCTACTTAAGAACCTTGCTGATGCCCTCCACACAGGAAGTTAAAGGGTAGCTGGTGGTTCCAGAAGAAAGTGAGGGCAGCGGCGGGGAAGTGATCACTTCAAACTACATGAAGCAGCACCAACCCACAACTGCACAGTGAATGGCAAGCCTGCGCCAAGTATTACTGCTATCTTCTCCCCTCTTGAAACTCACAAGAGGCCTGGGGTCCTTTCTCGTTCGTTTGTGGAATCCTCAGAGTGTACGGATGACATTCAAATCACACTGATCTAACAAGTCAGTCAGTGCTGCCTCAACTGCAACATGGGAAAGAAATTATTCCCTTACCTGCTCCCAACGGGCAAAGGGCCATTCCTCACTACCTTAGGGGCTGACCCTAGCAGGAGGCAGGGAGGGCAGGCAGCACGAGCAGAGGGCATGGGGGGAAGCGCTGGTCTTGGCTCTGGCTCTGCCTCTGCCTCCAGAGAGCTGCATGGCCTCAGACAAGAAAATCCCAACTGTCTGAATCTCTTTGTCTCTAAGTAAGGGTCTCAGACCGTGTGTCTCCAAGTTTCTACCTAACATGCCATGAAACATGCTAAGATTCAACAGAATGATTCTCCAGTAAGGCTTTACAGCAGAGAATAGGCCCCCATTAAATATTCTGCTATCAGAAAATGAACCTGAGGTAGAAATGACCTATGAAGCCTATGAACATGTTGAGAATGGATCACATGGGGCAGAGGCAGTTACTAGGAAAACCGATTGAAGATTAGCTAATTTCAACCTACATATTAAAGTTAAACATACCCAAATACTAAAAAAAATGCACTTGAGATTGCCAGAACCAAGAAGAATTCTGTCTAGGCTAGTATTGAGGGCAGCTAGGGAGACAGCCAAGCCAGATTCTGGAAAAACCAGGGGGATACAAGGATGTGGGTTACTCTATCTACATGACTCCCTGGAACTGGGTAGCCACCAGCTCCCCTGGGGACAAGAAAGGCAAGAAAACAGAATTGTCTTTCTAGCTCATCCTACCTGTACCTGGAGTCACACAGGATAAAGTCAGATTTACTCTGAGGGTCAGCCAGAAGCCCAGGTACAACTCCTGGTGTGGTCCGGTCTCCTAAATCACTCTCCACCTGACATAAACGAGGGCACGCAACTCGCTGTGGTGGGACGAGGGCTGGAAGAGCATGTGTAGGCTTGAGTCCCACTCTGCCTCTTACTAGCTGTGAGACCTGGACACTTCCCTATCTCCCCAGGGCCCTGACTTCCTGCTGTGTAAAATGAGGGGCTGGACTGGACATGTTCCAGTCCCCTCCAGCTCTGCACACTAGTTTTAGCAGAGTAGGGGTGGGCAGGCTTCCCTTAAGTGACTCCTTAAGGGAAACTAAGCAGTCACTCTGTGGTTAAGAGAGAAAAAGCAAAAGGCTGACCCCCCAGGACAAAGGTGTCAGTCATCCTGACAAGTTCTGTCAGTGAACCAGCAAGTAGAGATGTCATCAGATCCATGACAAATAGAAGGGAAGAAACTGCTCTGTTACCTTGTCTTAAACAGTGACAAGAACACCCGCCTCATCGTTTGCACAAGAACTGGGTAAATGTGGATACATTTTATACAGTAGAACAGGGCCCAGCCCATAGATTATTGTACTTCATTCCCGTTCCAGGGCCAGAGTGAAAAAGAATAGAATCTTCACGCATCACCTGACAGGGATGTTGGCACCAATAAATATTTACAGGAGGTTCTGGTGCCAAATCACTGAGATTCAAAAGGAAACATCCTTGAATTTTGCTTCTCATTTTCTATCCTTTTGTCTCTGAGGAGGGGGGAAAAGTCTACCTTTAAAGCGTATGGCACTCTAAAGCCAAAGAAAACCAAAAACATTATTCAACAACTTAATACTCCTGCCGATGCCCACCACACAGGCTGTTGGAGGGGAGGTGGCTCAGCGCACCACTTCTGTTATCAGTGATCATCCCCCCGGACTTCTGCCGGCATTACCTTCATTAAATCCCCCAACTCCTTAAATTCTTTCTTCTCTGTTACAGCATCTCTGCAGCCCACAAGCAAGCGCAAGCCTCTTCTCATTTAAAAAGATATTTCCAACGTCATCTCTTCAGGAATCAGTATATAACCTGTATCACCTAACTTTCTGTGGTTCTCTTTCTTACTCATTCCTCAACCTGTGACTGTCCTTACACTCCAATGACACTGCTCTCTCAAAGGTCAGTAAAACTTGTCATTGCTCAATCTCCCTGCTCAACCCTAAATCGGCTCCTGAAAACACTGACTCTCTGGATCCTTTCTGGGTCCTCCCTGGCTTCTCATAACCCAACTCTTCCTTGGCTTTGCCAAGCATTCTATCTCCACAGTCACTGTCTACAGCTCCTTTTCCCCTGCTCGTATCTTAAACGTTCATTTCCTCCTCTTCTATTCTCATTCCCTGGGATGATCAAGGGGCAAAAACTCTAATGCTCAACACAGGCCACAAAGGGTATTTAAATGGATGATGAGATTAGCTAAGACCTCCAGCTAACTGGAGCTCAAGCCTTTTCCAATGAGGGCAGCTGCTACTCAGCTCCAGCTGGTGGCTGTCCGGGAAGAACTGCCATCCAGTGCTGCCCCATCAACCTACTATAATGTAAAATCTGGGTTTCAAACATGAATATTCAATTCAGATACACACATTAGCACACTGTGCAGGCCAGAGGAAAAACACCAGCAGGATTAACTCAGCCAAAAAGCTGTCAGTGTTCAACCTCAGCCCTGGTCCATCTCATTCTCCTACGGATTTAACTTCAGTAGGTAAGATACTAATGACCTGTCTCTGAGGCTCTGGATAGTAATTTCCGACGGCCAACTAGACAGCTGCATGTGGATATCCTCCTAATCTACTAGGGAACAGGATCAAAAATCAAACATGTCACCCTTCATCCAACCACAATTTTCCTCTTTCCTGTGTCAAACTTCCTGATCTCTAGCCTTCAAGTCAACCAGGACATAAACATGGAATTATTTTATGGATACTCCCTCCTATCACACCTCCAACTGGCTGTCAAATTATAAAGTTTCCCTTCCACACCATCCTTCATATCTGTCCCTTCCTTTTTACTTCCATCTCCATTATGTTCAAACTAACTGGCACCCCCACTTCAATTCATCCTTCTCTCAGCCTCCAGAGTTATCTTCCCTAAAAACCAGACTGATTCTGTGGTTTCCCTTCCTCTAGAAAACCCTCCTGGACCCTCAGCACTTTGCTATTACCTCTATCAGAGCCCAGAGGTATTCAGCCTTGTAATCTCCCCAGATGTTTTCACACCGTCCACCCACTGAGGCTGAGTTCCCTAAGGGCGGAACTCATCATATTCATCCTGGTGCAGAGAGCAGATGGGGAAACTACTATTAAAAGAAAGCTCCAAATGAAGGAGCCACAGGCTGAAAAAGTTACTATTTATCCAAGATTAGGTACATTTATTTTATCCTGGGTTGGAACCAAGGCTGAAAAAGTTACTCTTTATCCAAGATTAGGTACATTTATTTTATCCTGGGTTGGAGCCAAGAACTCCCGAAGGTCATTTTAGTCTTGCAGCTAGCAAAAGCAGATAGTCCTGTAACATAGGAAAACAGATTTCTTTTATAATACTATGGGTAAATGAGTTAAGTATTGATACTATTTTTGGGGAATTCATCAACTAGTCTTTGTTAATATATAAAATCTTTTTTAATGTTGCCAGTGATAACAGCTTTTAAGATCATTAGCAACTATAGAAAGAGTACAAAACTGGGACACACAGGGCCAAAGTCTCCCTTGTGCTTCAGGGCCTCTCCTCCCCCCCTCCACTGCTGCGCCTCTATCTACAAGTGTAAAGGCCTCCCCTTAAGAACACTTTTAACTCAAGTGCCCATTTCTTTGATTCTTCCAGAAAGTGCAGGGGGGAAAAAAGCAATCCTCTGAAATTAGTTTAAAATTCTAAACAGTTTATTCAACATTTCTTTTCAGCTAAGAATTTCAGATCATGCACTGCACTCGGATTCCTGGAAAAGAGTTTATATACTTGAATTCCCAAGAATTGGGAAGTAAGTCTTTTACTCTCTAATACATATTAACTAGGTTTATACTCTAATAAGTGTATTGCTGAATACCAGCACTTTCCACTTTGGGGCTCACCGAACCACCTAACTGTTCTTCCCTCGTTAGAAAAGTTACACACTTCACATTCTGCCTTAAGAAGCCACCCTTTCATTATTTGTTTGTTTGCTTTGGTATTTTTTTTGTAAATTTAAAAAACTTTTTCAATTACAGTTTACATTCAACAGTATTTTGTATTAGTTTCAGGTATACAGCATAGTGGTTAGATAATCATACACTTTACAAAATGGTCCCCCTAATATTTCAGGTACCTACCTGGTATCATACATAGTTATTACAATATTGCTGACCCTTCATCAGTCTTAATTCCCTGTCAGTAGAGGTAAAGATAAAGAGTTCTCAGCCTGGACTTCATGTCATGGCCCTAGGCATTGAGATCCCTTTTCTGGACAGCAGAGCATCCAAAGGTGCGGATCCTTCCCTCCACATGAGAGGTCTGAGGCAGGTCTGGGCAGGACTGCTCTAATCTCAATCACTCTCTCTCTCTGGTGTCCATGTGCAACAGGACTGCTCTAATCGCCCCCCTTACACACACGCACACCCCCCCCCCCCATCCTATACTGACTCTAAGACAGTTGCGGTGGCTACAATGAAAATTCCACCTGAATAAACTATCCTCCCCACACATGCAGTAAAAGTAGCCGGCTTAGTAGCAAGGTTGCTGGTGCCCACGAACTATCAAAGCTCACATATACCATCCCTGTCTCTATGCCTTTTTTCTAAATCTACATACAAGTTCTTCTCAGATGAAGAATGTCCTAACATTCATGATTGAAGCCCGAATAAGTCATGATTATGCTGCAATGTCGCCAAGAAGACATTCTTTTCTGTCTAAAATTTTGGTCTACTTTCCAGCCTCTGCTATCATATGACCTTACAAAAGTTCCTCTCTCACACACTTCAACCAACGGTGCCATATTTCATGTCAACCATGACGAGTCTGCAAGCATCTGTTGTGAAGGTTCTTAGGCATGACAATGAAAGGCACCTTGATGAGGGGTACCAATCATCACTGAATTTGACTAATTACGAATCTTGTTTTATTTGCATCCTGGAGTGATTCATCTCTAAATCTCAAGGTAAACAACAACAACAATACCACAACACTCAACAATAAACCTGTGCTTTATCAGGAACTTGTTTCTCAAAGTTAGGTTGTGACAAGACACAAAACAAAAATCACACCATGGTTTGGCCCCTCTACTCACTGAAGGGTCAACTTGGTCATTGGTCACTCCTCGGAGAACTGCTCTCAGCGGGTGCTTCATAAACGGAGCCAGGCAAAGAAGACTCTCCAGGTAATAGCCAATGCTGCGGAGGACACTGCAGTCGTGTTCCACAGATCCACCATACAGGAGGCCAGGCTGATAATACAAGGTTGTTCCTTACACAACAGAAAAGAGAGCCACATTCAGCGGGAAAAATAATCCGTTTCACAAAAAAGACAAAGGGACCCTAACCAGGTAGCTCAGCTGAGTGGGTTGGAGCACTGTCCCAATGTGTCAAGGTTTCAGGTTTGATCCCGTCAGGACACACACAGGAGTCAACCAATAAACACATAAATGAGTGTAACAACAAACTG
The DNA here is from genome assembly GCF_021234165.1 of Pteronotus mesoamericanus. Classification (NCBI taxonomy): domain Eukaryota; kingdom Metazoa; phylum Chordata; class Mammalia; order Chiroptera; family Mormoopidae; genus Pteronotus; species Pteronotus mesoamericanus. The sequence goes on along the minus strand of NW_026555245.1, from coordinate 21,109,700 downwards.
ATGGGTTTTTTTCCTCTCTCCCCCTCCCCATTCCTCTCCCTCTCTAAAAATAGGTAAGTTTAAAAAATTAAAAATTAAAAAAACAGAAGTAGTGAACACAGTGAGTCCCAAGGTGAGTCGGACATAGGTATCCAGGAGAGCTCAAAATGCCATTCCTAAGGGCCCACGCTTCAACCCAAAAGCTGAATCATTACTGTCAAGCTCCTGTAGTAATAATAAACTGAGTATAATTTAATAAACAGTAATAAATTAAGCCCTTCCCTAAACAATCTGAACTGCCAAAGTCATGGCAGGGCACAGAGAAAAAATCCTAATATGCATCTTAATCCCCCAACAGCACATTCTCAGGCTGCGCTGAGGAAGGGTGTTTATAAATGATGCTCTGAAATCATCACACCAGGAATCAGCCTCTTCTAGGCCCCTGAAAAGAGATTTCCCATATAGCACACTCACCAAACAAGATACCTAGAAAAAGCAGGTGCTTTATGGCAATTCCGTTAATAGTGGCTATTTTAATAGTAACAAATGAAAGTATCTAAATTTACTTAATAGCTTTATTAGGAACTCTTTATTATCTTAATTCACTTCTCCACATATTCCTATCATCCAAAAACTTTCTTACTAGATTAAGATATTAGAGAAAAACCAAAGTAAGACACTCTTAAGAGTATCATGGGGATATAAAAGGGTGAACAAGCTCTTTTTGCTGGTCAAATGTTTTACAATGTCTTCTGCACAATTTATCAACAGACAAGTTTAGCAACAAAGGAATGAGGTATGTTCAGTCACTCAAAAGGAAAGCTGCTCGTAGGAATATCACAGAATAAATTTAGGTTTTATTGTACTATATTAAAAACCAAAATCCCAACAATCACAATCAGAATCAATCAAAATCAGAATCATATTCTTCCCACACTTCTCCAAGGGAAAGATTTTATACATTCTACGTTAGTTATTCTAAACACTATTAATGAGTAACAAAACCAATCTTTTAGGTCAAAAAGAAAAACAAAAAACAAAAAACGCTACACAACCCCTAAACACCACAAATATGTTCACGTCTGCAAATCAGCCAAATGAAAAATTGACCAGATCATCAGAATGAAGTATTCTACTCTGGGGCAGTGCTGGGACAGGGGAGACAGGAGGCAGAAGCACGATCATGTAAATGTCTACTTCCCAGTGTAAGCTGCACACGTGACTAAAAAAGAGTAGATTACCTGCCCTCTGAAGCACCAGTATAAAGTGCTAAAAAAACCTCCAGCAATTTCAACTAATGGAATCATAACTTACAAAGGGCACTTGAAGCCTCACGCCTAAAACCTGCTCTCTGTAAGGTACGACTGAATGCACCTACCAATGGACAACTTTGGTGTGGTGTCAGGCCACTTATGAAGCCAAGCTTGTCTTCTTTCTTAAAAGAGTCAACATATGGGAAAGTTCAGAATTTCTTTTGTTGCACATATGCAAAAAGGTACACAGTTCATGGAGCTTGGCAAAAGATGTTTCTGTACAATGCAAATAAAAGGGTTTCTAAGAGCAAACAAAAAGCTAGAAACAACCTGAATGTTTATCAGTATGGAGCAGTTAAATAAATTGCTATGCACCCATACAATAGAATACTATATTAGGCCTATTGAAATAACTGAAATTGACCTGTGACATCTGTGCTAGTGAGAAATAAAAAGCTAGCTGCAGAACACAGAGCGAGCACAACCCTGCTGACGGTCTAAGAACCACCCATGCACGCGAATGTGACTATGGCTGCACATGGGGAGGGAATGGAACAGGAAACAGGTGAAGGGACTTTCATAATTTTTGCATACACTTATTGAAATTATTTTTAAAGACAAAATAAAAAAATAAAATTCAGCACATCCAACTACCTCCTAGAATTTGTTGTAAGATTCTGTTGTGACAATATAAGTAAATGTACTTTGAAAAGTTGTATGTAAATGTTAGGTATAAAATATTTTTACTGTTAAAAAAAGAGCATGCTTGTTTGTTGATATGAAATTTTCATTTTTCTTACTTCCTTAAATCAAGTGTATGCCCCTTAAAATGGCAAAGTTCATGCATAACTCCAAACAACTGTATCACAAACAGGAAACTGGATTTTTCCATCTGAATACAATATTTACACTATCAAAACAAGTGAGAAACACAAGGCTGTTTAAGTAGTGCATGTGTAGGTGCTTTCCAGAATGGGAAGAAAAGGAGCTTACCTGTTTGGTTTATTTCAATTCGAGAACCATTTGTTATTTTGTCCAACAGCCTTATGAAGCTGGCTTCAAAATCTGTGGGAAAAAGAGAAAACAGATTGGCCTCTTGTTAGGTCACCATGTCCAGACAGCATGGCCCATTCAGGCACTGCCATGGAGGTTAGGTAACTTCCTGCATCACACTTGGGTTTTTCTCAGGATCTGGGTGGGTTCACTGGTTCAGGAATCTGAAGCAGCTGAGAAGCACTGACTAGCATATATATGTTTAGTAGAACTATTATAAACAGTTCAGCTTTCATATTCCACAAAAAATAGGAACTCTACCAGCAATCTAATGGGATACTAATTTTAGCAACATTATCAACCATATGACCTATTCTTCTGACCACAGTACATACCAAATAACAGAGAAATAGCAAAAAGTAGGGAAGCGTTTTAAAGTCAAATACTTTCTTACAAAATACCTGAGAGAGCAGGTTAATTTGAGGGCTATCTTTCAGTCTCAGACACTATGAGGTCTTCCTTCCTCTACCATCTTACTGATTGACCTAGAGCTATCTAACCAGTTCAGTTTTTAATTTCATTATAAAAGTGCTTGATGTACGGTATTCCTGCCATCTTCAAGTCCAAGAACTATTTGTTACTTTTTTTAATGCATGAGGAAAGACTAGAAGGAAAACCATCAAATGTTAATAAATGGGTTTCTCTTCCTGGCAGGACTGTATACACATTTAATTTTGCTTAAATTTTAACATTCAAATTTGCTTCAATTCATTTTAAGAACAGACTTATCTATACTATAAAAGCTGGTCATACTGACCAGAGTGACTCAGTTGGCTGTGCATAGTCCTGAGAAGCGAAAGGTCACCGGTCGATTCCCAGTCAGGGCACATGCCTTGATTGCGGGCCCTGCAATGGGCAACTGACTGATGTTTCTTCTCTCTCTCTCTTTCTCCCTCTCTTCCTTGCTCTAACAAAAATAATTTTTTAAAAATCTTTAAAATATAAAAGCTGGTCATTCTTTAAAAGGGGGGGTGTAGAAGGGCAGGAACTGATTTTAAATGTGAAATATGGAAGTAGAATGAAGATGCAAAATAGGAGGTCTGTCCAGAAAGTATCCACTCATGTAATAAGAAAAATAGACACATTTATTGAAGATGATACAAGATACAAGAAACATTGTACGTAGGACAATGACACCTCAGACCCCTTCAGAGTAGGCACCTTGGGACCTCACACAGTTCTCCCAGCTTCTCTTCCACTGTTCTAAACACTCTCCAAAATCCTTCATTGGAATTGCCATCAGCTGGCCTGTAGTATCTTTCTGAATTTCATGAAGGATCTGAAATCTCTTCCCTTTCAAAGGTGATTTTAGTTTTGGGAAAAGCAAGAAGTCTTTGTTGATTGCAGCCTGTACACATTCAGCATTCTCAGGTGTTCTGCTTGTTGCAGGCCTCCCAGGGGTTGGGTCACTTTCAACAGATTCTCCACCTCCTTTTAAGTGTTTGTGTCACACTTTCATTTGTAGTGCTTTCATTGCATCATCCCTGGAAGCCTTCTGAATCACCCAAATAGTTTCTGCAAAGGAATGTTCAAGCTTCACACAAAATGTGATGCAGATTCGTGGCTGTATTCAGTCATTTTGAATTTGATGGCCACACAGTACATGTGCTCGCCCAATGGCATCTACCACCCCCACTGACTGGTACCGTGAGGTCGTCACTGTTCACGCATGCACATTCCAGTCCACTCTCCTTGACTGCCACGTTACATCGATGTTGCGCAAACCGTTCTCATATTAACAATGTCACTGGACTTTTTCCAGACAGACCTCGAGTATGCCCTTTGGCCTTTCTGGGTTGATCTTACACATGTGCATGCGCACACACACACACTTTAGCTTCAACCTCCTGCCCATGAACAAGTACAGGAAGTTCAACTCTTCTGCACTGAAGGCACTGTGACTGCCTGGCACCTTCTGCAGTTCCCATTCCTACAATAAACTAGCAGAGTTTGCAAGCACAGACTCCAGCAGCCACCTGGACTGATCCCAATGGGTCAGCAGATCAGCTAAGCAATTCCCATCCACCTGTTCTGTTACCAAACACAGAGCTAGTTAAGCTGTCCCTTAACTCCTGTCATAGTATATCCTGCAATCTGTACAAAAACCACTGAGCTAAAGTCTGAGAAACTCCAATTTGTACTGAAACAAATAATAATGTTAATAACAACAGGTGTGTATTAATGCTTGCTTTATAGCCACACATTCTCTCATTTAATCCTCAAAACCCCAAGGTAGGAAGTGCCATTTCCATTTTATAAAAAAGGCTTAAGTTCGGGAATGCCTACTGGCTTGCAACTGGCAAGAGGCAGGGCTGGGAGCTGAGCCCAAGTCCGTCCGTCCTCCAAAATTCATGCTCTTAAGCACACCATGACTCTAGTTTGCCTAACTCAGTTTAATCCCTCAGAACCAACTTTTTCCTCTAGAAAATCACAGCACATTTTCAACTGCAAGCACTGACCTACTGAAGGATCCTGCAGACAATTTAACAGGTCCCTAATCACCATTTATTTTTAATGAAATTAGAACAGAATAAACAATATCAAAGTAACTGTATATAGTAAAGGTACTGGTTATGAAACTTGTATGTGTATTAGGCTGTGGTGTAAGTAGCATCACACATTTTATAAGTTAACTACATAAGTTAACTAGAAAACTTAACTGGAAATTATTTCTATGGTCTTTTTAGATAGAATAATTCTATCCTTTTATAAAAAACCACACAGTATCTGGTTTTTCTATATACCACAGAAAAGACTTTGACTTGCTCAAGCTTCCAAGGTACCTAAATGAGACAACGAGCATTTATGAATAAAGCCCTCAATTAAACTTCAATGCTTTTACAGATTAAGAAAGGGAAAACAAAAAACAAAAAAAAAAAACATGACTTTAAAAATTTTTTTTTCCTGCAATCCACAGGGAATGGGCATATAAAGAGACCTCCAGGCAAAACTATGACCTGGTCATGACAAATAAGTGCTTAGGAAGCAGTACTTCAAAAAACCACACACAGTTCCAGAATCCTAGCCAACAGTGAAGATAGAGCTCCATCACCTGGTACAAAAAAGATCTCAAGTTCACCTAATAATACTAAGACTGAGTCCCCCAAGCTTCATTAAGACAACGTATGTAGAATTCCTTGCCCCTTCACTTCCCACACACCCTCTGTGACTCTTCCTCTTCAAGGCTGTTCCTGGGGGTACAAACTTTCAGATATCTAAAAACATTAGGGAAGAGTTCCAAAAATAAGCACAATTTTACTGTACTGCTTAAGAATACATAATGAGGTTATAAAGTTAGGGAGATAATTAACACGAATGTCATAATGGTCAAGAAACTGACCATCGCAGTGGGCATGCAAGGAGCTATAAATGAAAAAGGCCCCACAGGCACAGGTAACATTCTATTTCTTGATCTGAATGGGATCATACAAGTGTTCACTTCATAATCCTTTAAGTACCATTCTCCTGACTTATGCGTGTTATATTTCACAGTTTAAACAAATGTGAAATTTTGTTTAAAATGTGAAATATTTGTACTGTTAGGATTTCAATCTCAGGATTTCTTAAATACCAACTCCAATGCCTAACATCCTTGGTTCCCTAACCCCCAAGGAAGTGAGTTCATCATTTCTTTAAGGGGGACAGGAATTCCTATAAGACAGTGTCAGTCATCAGTCGGACCATTCTTCACCAAGAAAAGCAAAACCATGTGTCAAAGAAGCGGAGTGAGGGAAAAAATACACTCTAGAGTTTTATACTTTAAAAACAAAGGAAATATCAGTAAGTACAGCTTTAATTTAAAAATATTACAACTTATATATCTAGAAATAACTAGTCTCCTTAAATAAACTGATACATGTATATTTCAGAATATCCTGCAGCCTTATAACTAATGAGGTGTTTTTATACAGTAATGTGAATCATCTCCATGTATGTTGAGTGAAAACAAAGATAGCCATTTGTGTGAAAGAGAATAAAGTGCACATGTATTTGTTTAAAAATTAAAAAAGAAGAAGCCACCCTGAAAAGAAACACAACAACTAGTAACACTAGTTGGTTCACAAGGAAGATAGATGGGGAGACAGAGAGAAATAGACCCTGTAAATCCTTTGGTTCCCTTTGAATTTCACGCCATGTGTATGTGTTTTTAAAAATACATAAAATTTGCCCTGGCTGGAGTGCGGCCTGTGAACCAAAGGGTCGCTGGTTCAATTCCAGACAGGGCACATGCCTGGGTTGTGGGCCAGGTCCCCATTAGGGGGTGCGCAAGAGGCAACCAAATACTGATGTTTCTCTGCCCCTCATTCTTTTCCCTTCCCCATTCTCTAAAAATAAATAGAATCATTAAAAAAATACATAAAACTTAAAGATACAAATAAAGGTACTGTAACAATTTAAACAGCCAACAAAATTGCTCTCATTAAATAGTCTATAAAAGATGTTTATAATGCTATGCAGGCATTAAAATATTTTAAAGTAATTATTTAATTACCTTAAGAAATGCTTATATTATACTAAGGAAATAACTAACAAGTAATATATAAAATGTGATTTCAATTTCTTTAGAGAAGTAACTAAAAGATGAGACAGCAAACTATGTATTAACATGCAAAATTAGGAGTCATTACTTTCCTCATTGAATTTAAAACGTAGACATTACAAACACATACCCAATTCTCAGAATAAATTAAAAGATGTCCACCCACTTGGAAATAATGTACATATAAAATATATTCACATTATAGTATAATATGTAATTATACGTGACAAATAATAACTTATTATTTTAACCTAAAGAAATAACATCTTTCTTAAATTATGACCAGATCAAGAACAGTGATTGATATTAATAAAAAATATCAATTTTATCAAAATATATGGAAATCTACCGAAAAAGTTGAAATTCTTCCAAATTAAAAAGTATACACATTGAAGAAAATATGTACCACTCTAACTTAGTAATGAAAAGGCAAGAGCAAAATAAACTGAGATTTTAGAATCTCAGTTTCAATGTAACAAAATTGTAAGACAAAAAGTAAAAATAATAATCTTAAAAGGAGAAATAAACAAAATGAGAAATATAGTAGAAAAATTAAGCTAATTCACTGAGAAAACACAACACAATTCAACAGCCTTATTCATTTTTAAAAGAAAAAAATGTGAATAAAATCAGAAACTTTTCCACACACTGATCAACAAAATCAACAAAAAAAGAACACAAGAATTTGTAGTAAATTTTTCTCTATTATTTACAAACACATTTGGAATTAAGATAGCTATGCAAAACAATGACAAATCAAAATAGATAAACAACAACAAAAAAAAACACAAAAAGCCCAAAACAAAGGGAAGGAGAAAATTTATCAAGTAATAAACAGAAAAGAGCACTAGTGAAATTACTGGAAATTTTTTCCAACCTCAAAAAAATTCTTGTTACTCATTCCAAAGAACAGGTAAGAATGTGCAGAGATGGGTTCAATTGAAGAACAGTTCAAAGCACCACACACAAAAAATTAAGTTACAAACTAACCAGATTTAATGAGAATAAAACCTCCTATATAAAATCTTAGAAAAAGACCATAACACATTTTTTGACTACACACTATGGTTAAGGAAGGGTGCATCCCAAAAATGGACTGCAGATAAAGCACAAGAAAAACTACAACATAATTAAATACAAGGTTAAATACATAAACAGGGTGAAAAAAATCAAGTAACTAGTTTAGTTGCTACTGAAAAGGCATCTGATAAAAATGCAACATCAATTTTTCAGTAAAATTCTGTTTTAAAAGTATAATGAATAAACTTATTTAACATAAGAGAGTTCACAAATAAAAACAGAAGCTTTAAAAGTTCAAGGAGAATGTCTTTGTGGCCTCATGGTAGGCAAAGATTTCTTTAAAAGGACACAGAAAGATTTATAAACAGGACTACATTAAAAGCAGCAACTACTGTTCATCGAAAGACACCATTAAGAGTGCAAAACAAGTCACACTCTTAATAGTGACTTGCAATACTTTATCACAGAATACATAAATTGTAGCGTATTAAAAAATGTAATATCACGACATAGCAAGGAAAGGCAACAAACTACTGCAGCTATTCACAAACACAATACAGAAGTAAAGAAGCCAGACACATACACAAAATATACACTCAAATTATGGTTAATATTTTAAAAACCAAGTCTATTGTGTAAAAAGTCATTTTATTGTTTATTTTAGCAACAGGAAGAAATAGGCTGGGAGCAAGCATGAGTGGGGTTTTGGGGTGCACTGGTCATGTTTTATTTCTTGACATGGGTATATCCACATAGTAATAATTCATCAAGCTATATATTCATAGTTTGTGTACTTAATGTATAGTATACTTAAATAAAAGATTTTTAAAAATGAATAATCAAGTTCAAAGAAATAATACCTTTAAAAATACTAACAAAGCAAAGAAACCCAATCATCTCTCCAATTTACCATGATAGAAATGTCATTAAGTATTTATTTTTAAAACATGACAGAAGGTGTCAACACAAGGAAGAACTCAATTAAAGGAAATCATCTTACCAATTAAGCACGAGACTTTCACATACTTTGATTTGACCCCATATTCCCTTTTATTTTTTTGGCAAAAGCGTAGCCTTTGACCCAGCAATTCCACATCTAACTTTATCTTGCAGAAATGGAAGTATGCTAGGCTCTATCTACAAAAACTTTACTGCTGCTTTATTTATAATAACACTGAAGATTACTTTTATTGTTCCACACCTTCAAATTTTCCTATATATTATGTTTTGCTTATAAAAAAACCTAGAAAAGAAATAAAATCAACAAAAGGCAACTTAACTCTCTGATTTATGCTGTTTTTACCACCTTTTAAGTTTTCTATTTATATCCAAACTCTTGAGTTCTACTCCTTTTCTTTACAAACACACTAGAAGGTAAGCTTTCTCTAGCCAGAATTCACTAGAGCAGCAGTGCCCAGCCTTTTTGACACCAGGGACCAGTTTCATGGAAGACAATTTTTCCATGGACTGGGGCAGGGACGGGGATGGCTTTACAGCCTGCCACCAGATGCAGCTTAATTGTCACTTGCCACTCACTGATAGGGTTTTGATAATGAGTCTGCAAGCAATTGATTTATGATGGTCTCTGTTCAGTCAAACTCCTCTGCTAATGATAATCTGTATTTGCAGTCGCTCCACAGCGCTAGCACCGCTACCGCAGCTCCACCTCAGATCATCAGGCATCATCAGGCATTACATTCTCGTAAGGACTGTGCAACCTAGATCCCTCGCACACGCAGTTCACAGTGGTGTTCGCACTCCTGTGAAAATCTAACGCGGCAGCTGATGTGATAGGAGGCGCAGTTCAGGAGGTATTGCAAGTGATGGGGAGTAGCTGTAAATACAGATGAAACTTAGTTCCCTCGCCTGCTGCTCACCTCCTGCTGTGCAGCCTGGCTCCTAACAGGCCACAGACCAGTACTGGCGTTGGCCTGGGGGTTAAAGACCCCCTGCACTAGAGCACTTCCTCCACCTCAGGTAACTATTAGAGACAGAGGAAAACAACATTATATAATAATAAAAGAGGCAATCCACCAATCTTAGATGCACCAAACAACAAAACTTTAAGATAAGTGAAGCTAAAACTGTTCAAACTGAAAAGAGAAGACAAATCTACAGTTAGTTGGAGACATCGATACCCCCTCAATAAATCAACAGAATAACTACATCAGCGATTTCAACCTTTTTCATTTCATGACACACATAAATTAATTACTAAAATTCTGTGGCACACCAAAAAAATATTTTTTTTTGCAAATCTGACCCAAAAATAGGCATGACTTTGATTCATTTACACTAGACTGCTACTGTTGTGTTGGCTGCTATCATTTTATTTGACAATCTAAAGGCAAAGAGGTCACTGCTCCTGACTAAACAGACAGGTACTGCATGTTTTAAAAATTCTCATGGCACACCAGTGTGTCTCTTACAGCACACCAGATGAAAATTGCTGAACTAGACAAAAAATCAGGAAGGGCAAAGAACTCAACAATGCCACAAACCAATAGGACCTAATCAATAGTTATAAAACACTCCATCCGTGACAGCAGAATACACATTCTTCCCAAGTGCTCAAGGAACAGATGAGGTCTGTCCCGAAAAAAGTCCAGCCATTGTTAATAATAATAACAGCTTATATGACATAGATGTAACTTGGCAGCCAAGGAGAGTGGACTGGAATGTGCATGTGTTAACAATGACAACTTCACTCTACTAGTCAGTTAGGGCTGTTGACACCACTGGAGTGAGCATGTGTTCTGTGTGGCCGTCTTGTTCAAAATGACTGAGCAAGTACAGTAACAAATCTGCATGCACTTTTGGTTTAAGCTTGAACATTCCTCCATGGTAACTATTTCACTGACTCACAACGCCCCATCTCTGGGCAACTGGTGATTGGTGGCTTCATCATGACAACACACCCGTTGATGCATCACATTTCATGCGGAGGTTTTTGGTGAAACCCAGGTAACCTAGCCACACTATAACCCAGATTTGGCGCCCTGTGACTCCTGGCTTTTCCCAAACCTAAAATCACCTTGGAAAAGGTAGAGGTTTCAGATGATCAATGAGATTCAGGAAAATACTACAGGCCAGCTGATGGGAATTCCAATGAAGGATTTTGGAGAGTGTTTTGAACAGTGTAAGAGAAGCTGGGAGAACTGTGTGAGGTCCCAAGGTGCCTACTTTGAAGGGGACTGGGGCACCATTGTCCTACCTACAATGTTTCTTGTATCTTCTTCAATAAATGTCTCTATTTTTCATATTACATGGCTGGATACCTTCTGGACAGACCTTGTATATCCAGATAAACCATATCTTGGCCATAAGAGAGGGAAAAAAAACAAACCCTCAACAAATCTAAAAAAATTGAAATCATACAGAGCATGCTCTCTGACCATATTGGAATCAAGCTGAAATCAGTAACAGGGAGAGAACAGAAAAATATACCCACACTGGAAACTAAACACACTTATAAATAAGTCATGGTTCAAACAGAAATCACCAAAAAAAAAAGAGAGAGAGAGAAAGAAAAAACACAATGAACGGAATAAGTATTAAAATATGACACAGCGCCCTGGCCAGGTAGCTCAGTTGGTTAGCACGTCCTCCCAATGTGCCAAGGTAGCAGGTTTGATCCCTGGTCAGTACACATACAATAATCAACTGGTGAATGCATAAATAAGTGGAACAACAAATCAATGTCTGTCTGTCTGTCTCTCTCCCTTCACTTCCTCTCTATAAAAATCAATAAATAAAATTTTAAAAAAATACATGCCATATCAAAAATTGTGGGAAACAGCTAAAGCAATGTTGAGAGGGAAGTTTATTGCAGAAAATACATACCTTAGAAAAGAGAAAGTTTCCAATAATTTAAACCCCTCCTCAAGAACCCAAAGCAAGCAAACATATAATAAAAGAGCAAGAATAAATGTAATTGAAAAGAAAAATATAGGCCCTGGCTGGGTAGTTTAGTTGGTTGGAGCACTATCCTTTACACTGGTCTGGGCACATCTAGGTTGTGGATTCAATCACCAGTCAGGGCACATACAGTGGCAACTGATCAATGTTTATCTCTCTCTCTCAAATCAATAAATATATCCTTGGGTGAGGATTAAAAAAGAAAGAAAGAAAAATAGAGAAAAATCAATGAAACAAAGAGCTGGCTCTTTTAACTTAACAAACTTCTGGGAAGACTAGCAAATATAAAAGAGAGAAAATATAAATCATCACTATCAAGAAGGAAAAGCGGCTATAACCAATATTAACAGGCTAAAGAAGAAAAATTACATGATCACATCAATTAATACAGAAAAGTATTTGACAAGATACAATACTCAATCACAATTTAAAATAAACCTTTTCAAAAAAAAGTATGAGAACTTCCTCAAGTTGATAATAAAATATCTAAAAAAAATATATTCAGTTAACATTGTACTTAGAGGCAGATACTGGGCACATTCCCTCTAAGGGAACAAAACAAAGAGGTCTGATGTCATCACTCTTATTTAACACTGTGCTACAAGTTCCAGTGAGTGCAACAAGGAAATAAAAGGAAGAAAGTTCAGATAGAATAAATAAATAAAACTGTTCCTATTTGCAGATGACATGACTGCCTACATAGAAATCTCAAGTATGCAAAAAATAGAATAAGTAAATTCAGCAAAGTTGCAGGTTACCAAAAAAAAAAAAAAAAAAAAAAAAATCCAAAAAATTGAATTGCATTTCTATATACTAGTAACGAACACATGGAAAACAAAATGAAAAATACTATACCACTTAAAATTGTTCAAAAAAGTGAAGTATTTAGGTTTAAATATAACAAAATATGAACAAGACTTAATTTTTTTTTAAATATAAACAGGACTTGTATGCTGAAAACTAACAATATTGGTGAAAGAAATCAAAGATCTAAATAAATGTAGAGATATACTATATTTATGGATTAGAAGACTGAATATAGTCAAGATAACAATTCTTCCCAAATTGACATATAGGTTTCCTGTCAAAATCCTAGCAAGACTTTTTAGATGTAGATAAGATTATTCTAAAATTTATATTGAAAGGCAAAGAAACTAGAATAGCTAAAATAATCACAAAGGAAAAAAAAGAACCAAGTTGGAGGGATTAGCCTCCCCAATTTCAAGACTTATTACACAGGTACAGTAATCAAGATCGTGTGGCACTGGCAAAGGAATGCAAACATACATAGTGGTACAGAATGGAGAACCCAGACCCACCCAAATATGTCCAACAGGTTTTTTACAAAAGTACAAAAGTGATTAAATGAAAAAGCCATCAACAAATGGTACAAGAGGAAGTTGGATACACATAGAAAAAACACTGAACCATGACCTAAGTTTTAAACCTTATACAAAAGTTAACTTATGTGTAAAACATAAAACTATAAAATGTTTAGGAGGAAAAAAACCAGAAAATTTTCAGGATGTAGGACAAGGCAAAGTGTTCTTAGACTTGACTCCAAAATATAAGCAACAAAAGTATTTCAATAAGTTCTATTTCATTAAAATTAAAACATTTTCCTCTGCAAAAGACCATGTTAAGAGAATGAAAAGACAAGCTATGAAGTTGGATAAAATATTAGCAAACCATATATCTGACAAAGGACTAGAGTATGTAAAGCAATCTCAAAACTTAACAGTAAAAACAAACAATCCTACTAGAAAATGGGCAAAAGACATGAAAAGACATTTCACCAAAGAGACTATGCTGATGGCAAATAAGTTCATGGCAATATGTTAAACATCATTAGCCATTAGGAATATGCAAATTAAGTTACAAAATAGTACCACACAGTATCAGAGTGGCTATAATTAAAAATAGTGACAACACAAGAGCATTTTCTCAATCCACTGAGATTTTCCTTCCCAGCAATTGTCACCAGTCTTTCTCAAATAAACTCATAAAAACTAAAAAAAATAAAAATAAAAATAAAAATAGTGACAACACTAAGTGTTCACAAGCATGTAGAGAAACTGAATCACTCATATATTGCTCATGGAAATATAAAATGGTAAGGCCATACTGAAAAGCAGTTGGGCAGCTTCCTAAACATGCAAACTACCATAAAACCCAGCAACTGGACTCCTGGACATCTATTCCAGAGAAAGAAGGACTTATGTCCACATAAAACCTATACACAAATTTTTATAGCAGCCTTATTCAGAACCACCAAAAAACTGAAAACAATCCAGATATTCTTCAACAGGTGACTGGTTAAAAACAGCATACAAAGAAATGCTATTCAGCAATAAAAAGGAACAAACTTGGTAAAAACAACTTGGATAAATTTCCAGAGAATTATGCTGGAAAAAAGTCAACCACAAAAGATTGTTTACTGTATGATTCTATTTATAGAACAAATAACAAAATTATAGAAATGGAGACAGGTTAGTAATTGTCAAGGGTTAAGAAGTGGGTAGCAAAGGAGGAAAGTGAGTGTGGCTATAGAAGGGCAACTTGAAGAATCCTTGTGGTGATGGAAATGCTAAGCATCTTCACTCTTACCAATGTCAATATCCTGGTTGTAATACTGTTACTATAGTTTTTCCAGATGTTACCACTGGGGGAAACGGGGTAAAATACAGACAGATCCTCTGTATTATTTATTACAACTGCATGTAAATCTACAATTATTTGAAAATAAAAAGTTTAGTTAAAAAACTGTGCATAGTTTCATCTCAAACAGCGTTTTACGGCTTCCAAACAATAGCAGATCTGAAAATAAAGCATTAGGATTCTTGGCATTTGCCTTTAAAAGATGAGCTAATAATCAAAATATGGGAGCAAACTTTTACAGTCAACAGAGGCACAAGAGGGCAGGTTCCTAAGCAACAAGACAATATTCAATCTACACTTACCATTAGTGAAATCACCGACCTTCCCCAAATCCACTTATCCACCAACAACTACGCAACCCAGACCATAATGGTATATCCTTGGGGTACGACAAGAAATACAGTTGGGTCTGTGTTCTGGTTTCCTGGCACAGAGCTACTAAAACCCTTGGAAGTTTCCAGAGTGCTAGAGTATCTTTTAGAAGTTATTCATAAGGAGCCCCTTTTGAACACACTTGAGTTTATGCTGATGACGTGACTTAGCATGGGGCCCCTAAATAGCCTCAGAGCGGAGCAAGCGGAACTGGTTATTTGGAAGACCAAATGACTAGAGGGTTGGAACTTTCAGGCCCACCCATGGGCCTGGGGCGGTAGGTGGGTGGGGAGAGCCAAACGGGGAGATTAAGTCCTATAAAAACTTTTGAATAAGGAGAGAACTTGCAGGTTGAGGTAGGAATCCAAGTTCTGGGAAAGTGGCATACCCTGCTTCAGGACCCTCCCAGACCTGGTCCTATATAACCCTTCATTTGGCTGTTCATCAGTATCCCTTTTAATATCCTCTATAACAAACTGCCGAGTCAAAGTACATGTTTCCCCAAGCTTTGTGAGCCATTCTAGCAAATTATTAGAACCAGTCAGAAACCTCCAACTCACAGCTGGTTGGTCAAAAGCACAATTGACTCAGACTTGCCATTAGGACTTGAGACTGGCATTTAAAATAGGGGGAAGTCTTGTGGGAGTCCTTAACTTTTGGGATCTGATGATATCATTGTGTAGATACTGCCAGAG
Organism: Pteronotus mesoamericanus; assembly: GCF_021234165.1. Lineage (NCBI taxonomy): Eukaryota > Metazoa > Chordata > Mammalia > Chiroptera > Mormoopidae > Pteronotus > Pteronotus mesoamericanus. The sequence continues at coordinate 21,094,212 of NW_026555245.1, read as the reverse complement.
TTGAGTTAAATTTGTGGACGTCCAGTTGGTATCTTCTGAGAACTGCTTGATTTGGGGAGGAGAGGAGGGTACCACATATCTGGTGTCAGAAATATTGAGAGCAGAGGAGAAAAAGAGATTTCCCTTATAATTTTTCTTTTAGAAGACCTAATTAATGAACAGCCACATTGATCTATAAAACAATACATCCGTTTAACCAAAAGATGTTCTACCTTTCATTGAACTGTTATGTAGCATGTCTCTCCAGTGTATTTTAAAGGATTCTTTCCATTAAAACTCCACTTATCCTTCCTTTTTCAGAATCTCAACTGGTTAAGCCAAGGGCAGCACGCCAATAGGACCAAAAAAAAAAAAAAAAAGAGGCTCCTCTAATTTTCCAGGAGAAGACAGTGAGGCTTGGTCATGAGACCTGCCCAGGAACTTCGGTAGTAGCAGTCCTGTATCCTAACTGCTAAACCAGTGTTCTTGCCCAAATCCATCATTTATGTATTCTCACTGTAACAATTATCATTCCAGTGAAATTTTGTCCATTTAGACCTCACCTTAACAAGAAAATATTAACTCAACTGAACCCTGCAAGACACAGCCCTTGAGAAACCCAGAGACAGAGGTATTCTGCACAGCCGCTTTGCAACACAAACCCATCTCCCAGTTAGATGGGAGAGTAGGCCCTGTAGGCTAGAGCTGGCTGCACTCTCCTTCCAGCTCTGTGACTCAGGGGATGTTCAACTTTACTAGCTATTTCACTTAACTATCTTGGCTTTTTTACCTTTCGAAAAACAACAACCAAAAAAATTTTTAGTTCCTCCTCACTGATAGTAAGAGTCTAACGAGACAATACAATTAAGAGTGAAGCAAAAATTACACGTAGCTCTATAATAAAAACCATTCCAGGATCATATTTCTTTGGAGTTAAAATTCTTCTCATTATTTATAATCCCTCTGCACTGGAAGGAGGCAGTTTTATTTAAGAGATTAATTGATCTGCCAGAAGTCACAGAGTTTGAGCTGTGTCTCATCCCTTTGTGAATCCTTGCACAGTTTTCTTGGTACCACATACTGCTGTTCCCCACTGTTAGGGATTGGAGAAAATAAAAGGCTTATAATTAAGTCCAGAAGGTCAGGGTTTTTCAACATCAGCACAATTGACATTTTGGACAGAATAATTCTTTGTGTGGGGAGCTGTCCGGTGCATTGGAGGATTTTTAACAACATCCCTGGGCTCTACCCACTAGATGCCAAGAGCAGCCTCCCAGCTGGGACAACAAAAAATGTCTCCAAACACTGCCAAATGTCTCCTGGGGAACAAAACTGCCCTGGTAAAGAACCATTACATTACATATATAACACACAAATATTTGGAAGCCATCACCTAAAAGGAAAACTTTAGCTCAAATAGAGAAAACAAAGAGAAGTCATTATTCTTTAAAGATCTGAAAAGTTTCCATATAGGTTGGGGAACAGATTTTGGGTGCCAAAGAGTAAAACTATTCCCAGTGGGTATAAGCATGCATAATAAAACCAGCTAACAGTTATACTTCCCATATGCCAGGTGCTGTTCAGTGCACTTTGAAGTGTGATTCCATTTAATCCTTACAATAACCCTAGGAAGTCGCTAGAACTGGCCTCATTTTATAGATGAAAAAACTGAGGCTCAAAAATGTTAAGAGAATTTGCTGAAGGTCCAAGAGCTAATAGCAAAAGCAGAACCAGGACTCAAACTGAGGTCTAATTCTGAACCCCAGCGCTTAACCACCAAGCTACTACAACTATAAAAAAATTAAGGATTTTTCTTCAACATAGTGATTTAAAAAAAAAAAAAAAGGACTTTTTGACTTAAAAGCTGTTTCTTTCACCTATAATGATTCTTGCAGCCAACATCTCAATCCTCTATGTGCAGGCCAGAAGCAGATGCAGAAAGCCTTTCTTCATAACAACCTCCAAGGAAGTCTCAGTATAACTCTGATGAGCCCCTTTACAACATTCAGGCTTTCCTACTTCAAGTTGCTCAAGCTATTCTATCAAACTCTTCCTTAGAAAACTCCTTGAGAGTGGGGCAACCACCTTCTCACATTTATACCCCCACAGAGCCTTATACATACTAGGGCTCAATAAACCTTTTCTGAATGACTGCACCATCCCTACCTTCCAAAGCTCACACAGCAGGAATGTTTTAAGCAAGCACTTTTGAAAGATGTGCAGTAATTCTTGCATGTAAGCTGAAGATTTTATTGGAAATGCTCTGAGTTTTTCCCAACTCTCACAGTCTAAGTACAATAAGAGTCAGAAAGAAAAAGATGACCGGTAACACAAACTGTTGGCTAGATCTTCAACCAAGTTCAAAAGGACTTGCTTAACTATGAACAGGTAGCATTTGTCAGGGGCTACATGTATTTGTATATGTGTATATCCATATACACTTAGATATATATATATATACACACACACATACCTAAGTATCTATGCATATCTACGTATGCTTGTACAGTGATCCCTTGGCATCATGAGAGATTGGTTCCTGGACCCTGTGGATACAAAACTCTGTGGAAGCTCATGTCCCTTACATAAAATGGTGCAGTATTTGCATACAGGCTACAGCAGGGTATGCCTATACATCGTTTCATTCGTATGGATTCAGCATAGTGGCTTGGTGAGTGGTAAATTCAAGTTTTGCTTCCTGAAACTTTCTGGGATTTTTTCCCCCCAATATTTTTGACCCACAGTTGGTTGAATGTGTAGATGCGAAAACCATGGGTACAGAAGACCAACTTATGTACACCTATATCTCAGTTCCCTCTTTAAGAAATTAAATGTGTATAGGATTTTTGAGACTCTAAAGCCAGTCTAAGGAGGTCTAAATTAAAGGCCTCTTTCTTCCCCTATTATATTAATAAAGTAAGACAAATAACGCTACAGTGTTCCTCAAAAAATACCAGCACATCTGCCAACCAGTTCTACCTCCCCCAGGTATCCTCTCAGGAAAATGCCAAGTAGCCAAGCCCTGTTCATGTGTGTGGCAGTGAAGAGATGGTCATAAAGAGTGGAGGGGGGAGGCAGGAAAGCATCCTTTGGAACATTAAACATTAGTGTGGAGGCCACCCGTCAAGAGAAAAACACTAAATTGTAGCTTATGGGCACTATACTTCAATTAGAAATCCCAATCACCAGGATAAAGTACTTTTATTCCAAAAACAAACCAACCAACCAACCTATGCCCAGTATTCATAGAAATAGAAACCTGTCTCCTTCCATAGCGAGCTAGTGATGAGTTCTCTAGGCAAACTCGGGGGATGCAAAAGGAAGACCTGGCTGAGAATACCAGAGTATACCAATCAAGCAACTGCTTTGCCCAAGCGCCAGTCTCAAAATAGGGGCAAGAGATGTTGAGGGGGAAGAGCACCTGACATAAACCAGGCTAGCATTCCCTCCTTAACTTCTTCAGTTACAGCAAGGGTAATAATCATGTACCAACACAAGTCTTTCCTACTGTCAAGATTCCTCTCCATGGTATGGAGGTCTTTGGTTCTTTCTTTCCTAACCTTGTATTTCCATCAATGACATGGCATTTTCCCCTTAACGTGCAACCAATCAACATTCAAGAGAGGCAGAAATGTAACTGTCCAGAAAATGCAGACAGATGATGAAATGAGCTGGCCACCTATTACAGGAGCCAGGGCAAAATTAAACATATCAACACGACTCAGAAACCTTCCAGGACTAACCACAAACTGTCTCCTTTAATATGCTGACAGTCTGTTTTTTTCTTAACTGAGTCTCCCAATTTAGGATAGTCATACTCAAGCTTTTAAAACCATGTGTCTCATTCCAGGGGACCAGTTGAAAATCGGAGCCATTTAATCTATGTGTGGTCAAATGGGGCCTACTTTTAATCGAGCTACCTTTGTAGGGTAAAAAGGAAGGTTGGCAGCCTAGTTTAGCACTTGTCACCAAGCCTTTATTCAAGTCAAGGCAATTAGGCCCATGACTGTTAAAAATTTATCTCAAAGCTCCTGTCCTGTGCACATCAATCACAGTCATGGCTGAAAAAAAAAAACAGAATTGTTAAAGATTCTTTCATCCACAGTCAAGGGGGAGGTGTGAGGACAGCCGAGAAATCATGGCGACAGGGACAGCCGGTATTTAAGGGGGCAGCTGCGTCTGAGACCTGTTTTGGGACAGGACACGGGCCCAACCGGTGGTACTTTTCTTTCCAAATCTCCCTCCACCTTTACCTCTGCCCATTCACCACATTTCAGTCCAACAAACTGTTTTTTCTCCTTTTAGAGGTTTATAGAGAGAGCAAGAGGTACTGAAGACAAGCGAAGGGGGCGAACCCTGGGGTTTACGGCAACACGTAATGCTGGAAAACGTGTAGCTGTTTACTACCGGCGCCCAGGAGACAACGAGCGCAGCACGCAGAAGAGCTCACCCTCCGGGCCCGACCCCGCTTCCCACACCGCCTAGGGAGCATTCGTGCTCGGGGGTGACGCACGACTGGCCCTCCCCAAAATGCCCGAGGGACCCCGAGGCTCCCCGCGCGCCAGCCCCCAGGACATCAGCGCGGTCTCCCCGTGGCGCCCGCGCCCACCCGGCGGGCTGCTGTTACCTTGGAGGCCGGGGTTGTCGTCTCTGGCCCGAATCTTTCGGATTTTGACGGGGCGCCCGCTCAGAGTAGACAGAACCAGACGCTGGCGTAAGAAGTTGCAGCCCGCGTAGCAGAGAGAGTGTGTCTGAGTCGCCATGTGCGCGCTCTGCGCAAGGCGTGGGCGGCCGGGGGTGGGGGGCGGCTACTTCAGACAGGCGTAGGGTCGTAACCTTGGTGGTGGCCGCGGCGACAGTAGCAGTGGAGACCGGGGTTCCCTCCCGCAGCCCAGCAGCCCCGCAGCCCCCCGCGCGTCCACGTGGTTTGGAACAGGAAGAGGCAGAAACGAGACACCGGGTCAGAGGGGAGCAGGGCGGAGCCGGTGACCGCCTCCCCGCCTATCCGCCAGAGTGAGGGCGGCACTGTACCGGGCCACGCCGCTATTGGCCCTGGCATGATCTGGGCGGTTCCCGCATCGCGTCGCCATTGGTCTGCTGGAGCTGGGCGGAGCCTGAGCCACGTTGCCATTGGCCTGCTCTGCAGTTGGGCGGTGCTCGGGCCCCGGCAACAGCGCGCGGCGAGAAGAGTGAGGGGGTGGGGGTAACCTGGGAGCGGAGGCGTGGGAGCTGGCTGACCCCACAGAATGAGTGGGGTTTCTCCCAGAGCAGGAGCAAGTGGAGGCAACGGACTGAGCTTCATTGCCTGCTACGTGTCAGCCACTTCGCATCTCTATTCAAGACACCACTAAGATGTGGATGGTATTATCTCTCCCGTCTTTTTCTTAATAGAGGAAAAAAAGGGATTGGCGCGTTTACCCTGTTGGAGGCACCGTTCTGAACGTATTGCTAACACTGTCCCCTCGTTCCCCTTGTTACGCTGCTCTTCCCACGTTACATGTCGGGGGACTCGAAGAACATTGCAAAGCTGGCAGTGGCAGCATTCACTGAGACTCCAGTCTGCGGACACCAGGCCATTGCTTATTTTATTGTGAGACATCAAGTTTTGCTCCTTTCACATCTGTCTCTTAATTTCCACTCACAGCGCCAAGTCAGGTCCCCACGTTTCACATACCTCAAAATGGGTTGTTGGAAGAGCTTCACACACAAACACACACTTTACTTTTCCCTCTTTCCCGTCCTCTTCTAATCCTGCGCACCAAAATCTTACCAAAAATTGGATTATGTCAGATCTCTGTTCAAAACCTTCAAAGACGCGCGGTTAACTATCAAATGACCACAAACTTAGGAGTCTAGTATCATAATAACGTGGGTTTGCAACCATTCTTGGATAATGTCCAGAACCTGAGTTCCAGAAAACGGGGCGGGGCGGGGGAGGCTGGGGGGTGGATCCAGAAAGGGTGTGAGTTTGAGTTAAGATTAACGAGGGTAGCTAGCTAGCGTTAGGTGGGTAAGTCTCAGTCATGAGGAACCAACAGGAAGTTCTGAGCTCCTATAAGGTGACATTATTAGAGGTGTAGGTAGAATTTAAGAGAACTAGCCCTGAGGTCCGTTAAGGGAGGGAATCCATGTCTATTATTGCCATTTCTTCAGACTGCCCTTTAAGGAGTTGACAGTGGTGATGTGGGAATGTTGAAAACTCCAGGACCTCTGGGCCCCTCCCTTGAACTTTGCCCTGGAGGATGCCAAAGCCTGGGGAGGAGCCACCCCACCAGAAGTAGATGTTTTTTTATATCATCTCATTTTCAACATTCAACCACCTGCCCTGACTGGTGTGCCTCAGTGGATTGAGCACTGGCCTGCAAATCAAAAGGTCCCTGATTTAATTCATAGGGCACATGCCTGGGTTGTGGGCCAGGTCCCTAGTTGGGAAGCATAGGAGGGAAAACTGATTTCTCCTGCTTTCCTGTCTAAAAAATAACAATAAATAAAATGTTTGAATATTCAACCACCTTAAAAAACAAGTAATACCCTCTATAGCAAAGGCTGTTATTGCCCCGTTCATATCCCTTCAGCTCTAAACTATTTCACTGCAAACCTGCTTACTTTTTTCTTTTTTCTTTCTTTCTTTATTTTTTTATTTTTTGCTAACAGTACCTATATCTCTTTGCCTGGGAGTTTTTCCCACCTGCATGGAACTAAGCAGGGTAAAGGTACTGAGGAATTAATGACCCCCACTCAGTCCTTAACCAATGACCAATGGGAGTTGATATATAAATATCCCAGTTCCCCCACCCTTTGGATGAGATGGCTCTGAGATTCTACAGTGTTTCCCCAGGGTTCCCCAGAGGTTTTAGCTACAGTAACCCGCAGGGTAACTTGCTTGATTAAGTACCTTTTACTGGCTTCCTTTCCCTATATCCTCCTAGCTCCCTTCTGATAATTCCTGGGGTTAACTCCCAAATAAACTATTTTCACTCAAATTATGGCCCCACAGTCTTCTTCTGGGTAGCCCAAAATAAGTCCTGATTTTTAAAATTTGAGAACTGAGGTTCAGAGAGAATGAATGACCTGCTTAAAATGACATAGCTAATGAATGGCAGAACCAGAATAGAAAGTCTCCCTCCCCTCCCTTTTCCTCTATCTATATCTCTATATTGTTCATTCTCTCTCTCTCTCTCTCTCTCCTCTCTCTCCTCTCTCTCCTCTCTCTCCTCTCTCTCCTCTCTTCTCTCTTCTCTCTTTTCTCTCTCCGTATATCCATATATCTTTGGAATCTTGAACTTCTTGTAAGAAGTCTGCCTACCATGCAGCTGCCATGTCAGAGAGACCACACAGAAAAAGAGAGAGCCTGCTGTTCCAGATGACAGCTAGCATCAGTCACCAGACATGGGAGTAGCAAGTCTTCAGATGATTCCAGACCCCAGCAAGCCTCTGACCAACCAGCCTTTGGAGCCACCCTAGTTGATGCCTTAGAGACCACAGATGAGCTGTTCTCACTGAGCCCTGCCCAAATTGCATATCCTTGAGCTAAAGAAATGATACTGTTTTAAGCTATGCGTTTGGAGGTAGTTTGTTACACAGATTAGAGAACAGAAACTACATATCTCTAAGCTCCTTTTCCTGCATAATTCTGGGTGGGTGAGCCACAAGAAACATCTTGCAAGAGGTTTGGGTGCCAAAATAAAGTCAAAGCCCCATTTTTTATGTTGGAAAGTCACTGTAGGGCATCAGGCTGTTTTGTAGCTCACACACTTATCTGATGCTGACCTTATTGGTATGGGGTAGCAGCCAGGACCGTAGCCCCTGTAACTCCCACCTGATCCTACTTTAGCAACTTTAACTGCTGACCCAGCTATGCATTTATCTCCATGATAAAGGACACCATCTTTTGCTGGTCACTCACACCATTGAAGTTGGAGGCTTGGAAACAGTGATAAAAATGCAAGTTCTGGGCTCCATCACCAGGCACAAAGATAACAAACAGCCTCATAGGCTGTGAAACCAGCCCCCACAATTGCAAAAGGTCAAATCCCTATAATAAACCTCTAGTTAGTGGTTCTGCTTCTTCAACTGAACATTGGCTGGAGCAGAAGTCATTATTGAAAGCCAACAGAGATTAAGGCTCTATGCTAAAGGCTTTCAATACATGATCTCATTTGGTCCTCATGCCAGCCAGCTCAAAAGTTGGATTACAAGTAATAGAAATTTTTTATATAATTCTTTTTTATCTTTGTTTATATTTGAAATTACAAAATTTTAACCTGCTCATATTCTTTCATACTGCATGATAAAGGATATATACCTTTCCTTGTAATCACTTCCACAGTTACTTTAATTTAATAAGGATAAAAATATACTTGGCTCAGCAATGGGACATTGGACTTAGGGGCTAGAGTATAAATTGGTTCTTCCCAGTCCATAGAGAAAGATTCTCAACACCCTACTTTTACCGGCTCTCAGAGACCCAGTGATTTTGGCATTTCATGTGTTTTCCTATAATTGTTAGCAGTAAAAACACTGATAAAATTTGAAAAAATGTGTGTACTTGTTTCAGAGCCTTTAGGAGAGGGACAGCGTGAGGACAAGAGGCTTGTTTTGTAGACAACCATAACTATCTTCACTGACTGTGAAAGTGAAAGAGAAGTAGATAATCAGCAAGTGATAAATACTCAGAGCAGAATTTTTAAGGCACCAGTTGCCAATATTAAAGGCATCATATCACAGTAATGAAACACTATGATTTATAATTATGAAACCTCAAATGTGAATTGAAGCCTAATATGCAAATGCAGCATTGTTACATATATGTTACACCATTTCTGATTTTCTAGTACTGTCTCAAATTCCCATAGCTTATTAACTGTCTTCATCAAATCACACTCATCACTTATCAAATCACATTCCAATATTTGATTTTAAACCATCTGTATTACAACTCTTTACTGGTTTAAAATACTTAATCATAAAAAGGAATTTATTGATCCATTGAAGGTCAAGGGGTATCCAAATGTCCATTAACTGCTGAGTGGATAAACAAAATGGAGTTTTTGTTTGGAATATTATTCAGCAATAAAAAATAATAAAGCACTGATACATGCTACCTCACAAATGAACCTTGAAAATATTATGCTAAGTGAAAAAAAGCCATCCAAAAATATCCACATACTGTATGATTCCTTTTATATGAGGTGTCTCAAAGAGGCAAATCTATAGAGCAGAAAGTTGATTGGGTAGAGACAAAGATGGTCATTAGAAAATCCAGACTCATGTCCCATAAGCTAACCCAACCCAGGATGAAGGAGCTACCTCTTTTCTAACAGCACCAATAAATCTGGGGTTGAGCTCTCATTGGATCACGCACGCACTTCTGAACCAATGACAGTAGATGGGGAGAATATGTGCTCTGATTGGCCTGACTTGTGTCACATACCTTCTTCACAGAGAAAGTAAAGTTAGTGCCTCTCAAACTATAAGAATGAAGCATGAAAGAGGAGTGGCTCTCCTAAGGAAAAATAAAGTTTTATTAATTATTACAAGAGGTAACAGACACTAGGCAAGCAAAAACAATACATGTTGACCTGACCAAAATCACACAAGGTTAAAGAGTCTCATCACATCATGATTTTATGTAGTTAAAGCTTCATAATATGTGGATATTTTTCCAACTTCATTCAATTCCGTAAACATTTATCGAACACTTACTAGAGTTCTAGGGTTAGCTGTGCCAGAAAAGGTACAAGATATAAGGTGAGAGACTAAGAAGGCTAAAATGAGTAAGATTCAGACCCGTTCTTAGAGTGTTCACAGCCTAATCCAGTGGTTGTTGAGCTTTATCATACAAAAAATTCACCTGGCAGGGGGAGGCCTTTTTAAAGATACATGTTCTGGGGCCACAAGCCAAGATTTTGTGATTTCATAGGTGTGTCCATGGCTCTAGAAATGTGTCTTTAAATAGACACCGCAGGTGACCATGATGCACAGGGTCCAAGAACTACTCTGAGAGTCTGTGATATGATAGAGGAGAAAGATGTGCAGAAAGGAAGATACAGTACATCTGAGAGTTGCTACAAGACCAGTACGAATGTCTGGCAAATGAGGAGAAAAAAGTGTTTTTGTTTAGTTTATATTATGCATTTTGCACAAGAGATGATTTCCAATAAAGGAAACTACAGGATTATGTCCAGCCTACTATGAATATTTATGATTATGATGAGCCTGGGGATATTAGGAAGATAAAAAGCTAAGACTTGTCCTTTGTTCATTTGCTTGTAACGGTCCTGTACATATCCCCTCCTTTAATCTCACTGAGAATTTTAGTGATACTACAAATTAATTTACCCGTCAGAATTTACCCTACCCTTCAGTATTTTCTTACCTAAAAATCTTCACCCTTTTATTTCCTTTAAATTGCTTCAATATGCCCTGGCCAGGCAGATCAGTTGCTTAGAGAGTAGTCCCAATACACTAAGGTTGCGGGTTTTATCCATGGTCAGGCACATACAGGTGACAACCAATGAATGCATGGATAGGTGAAATAGATTGATTTCTCTCTTTCTTTCTCTCTCTCTCATCAATAAATAAAAATTTTAAAAATTATTTCAGCCTTGGTTGGTGTGGCTCAGTGGATTGAGTGCCAGTCTGTGAAACGGAGGGTCATCAGTTCAATTCCCAGTCAAGGCACATGCTTGGGTTGTGGGCCAGGTCCCTAGTTGGGGGCGTGCAAGAGGCAGCTGACTAGTGTTTCTCTCACACATCAATGTTTCTCTCTCTCTCTCTCTCTTTCTCCCTCCCTTCCCCTCTTTCTAAAAAGAAATAAAATCTTTTTAAAAAGTATTTCAATTTATTGTTTTCACCTTTAAAAATAATTTATTTATATATTATTAGTGTTCCTTTTAGTTTAACTCTCCTAATACTAAGTAAGAAAGCACCTTAATCTCATGAGTAAAATATAAGATACAGCCTTTCAATATATTAAAAACTGACTCTGCAGTCTTTTTTATAGTAGGATAAGTTTCTGAGACTAGAGTTTCTATCACTTCAGGATGTCATAAACCAGCAAAATTAAACAAAAAGAAAGACCAATTGTGGTTTTAGAATATGTCCACCAATTCTTCAAAACTCCCTTAAATGGGTGGGTCCTAATTTTCCTTCCCTTGAGTATGGGTTGGATTTAGTGACTCACTTCTAATGAGTAATATGGCAGAAGTGACAGTATGACTTCTGAGACCAGGTCACAAAAGGCAAAGCAGCTTACTCTTTCTCTTGGATTGCTGAACGTTTTTTGCATGACTCAAGTATTCCTTGATAACTTTCTTGCTTTCTTGGATGTCATGGTGTTCCAGGCTCAACTTCTGTGTTTCCTGTCTCTAATATGGAATCAGCCATTTTTCCAGGAAACTGTGATTTCTTTTAGTGGGAAGTGGTAATCAGAGGCCATAATTGGGGCACTCTGCTATTTTGTTCTTGTTTCTAGGCTTTTTCAGTAGATAGAGCAGAAAAATACTTTTTTTTTAAGATAAATTATACTGTGAGTTCACAGAAGTACTTCCAATTCAAACTCATGATTCAAGGTATTTAAATTAACTTCATTGTTCTTACATTTGTATCTCTTTGTTCCCATAACAAAAACCTTGATTCCCAAATACCCCAATATAATTGCTGAATTGCTTTATCCCAAAAAACACACAAAAAAATGGTTTCAGAACAACGATACTGACACTACCACCACCAGTATGATTACAGAACAGAGGTTACAGTAATTTTTTTTTTGTCCTTAGGGTATACTTCACAAATGATATATAGTGAAGTTATTGCCCATTTAAAGTACTTGAAATAGTTCCTCTCTGTGTGGTTATATCACCTACTCATTGTAGAGGCAGGCTCATTTGTTTCTTTTTGCTTCCAACTTTTAGGGATTTATTTTTTTAATTTAACTTTATTTCATAATTATATAAAATTTACAAAATGTCATATTTACAAAATATAGTATATCAAGAAAAAGTGTATTTACTATCCCTATCCTCTCTGCTTTGTCTTTCTCTCCCCCTATAGAGGACTGATTATTTTTTAAGGTTTGCATTAGCCTTATTTTTAAAAATATAAATATATATCTATGAGTTTATTCCTTCTCCCTTCAGCTTTCTTAGATAAGTAGTACCATATAATGCACGATTTTCTTCATGTTGATTTTCAGTGGAGAAAACATATCCTAGAATTCACTCCATAGCAGTTTATATGTTACTTCTCACTTTCTTTACAGCTTTCTTGTGTGTGGGTGGGCCAAATCCTATTCAACAGTCCACTAAAAAATGGGCATCTCTCGTGTCTTGCTGTTACAGCACTAGAGCAATTAATAACTCAGCTCCCATGTATTTTCAGATTTTGCAGGTAAAACTTTGGGATATACTTCTAAAAGCAGGATGGTTGGGTCAAAGAGTAAATACGTAAGTAATTTTTCTAGATATTCCCAAATTCCCATTCATATGAATCATATTATTTTGCATTCCCACCAGCAACATATAAAAGCACCTGGAGCTCTATAACCTCACCAAATGAGTATATTGTTAAACTTTTGAATTTTTGCCAATCTGAGAGACTACAAGCAGTATTTCGGTGTATTTTTAATTTACAAAATCATTTATTTTCTTTTTTTAGGAACAAAATAGGATTTGTTTATTTTATTCTTTTACAAGTGTCTCCTGAAAATAGGAGGAAGCTGGAGGCAGTGGTGGCAGTTGTGGAGAACAACTTGGAAGACCTAGTCTTAGCCTTATTTATTTATTTTTTAAATTTTATTTTTAAATCATGTTTATTCTATTACAGTTGTCTCAATTTTTTCCCCCTTGACCCCCTCCACCCATCCCACCCTGCCCACTCTCCCACAGTCAATTCCTACTCTGTTGTCCATGTCCATGGGTCATTCATACAGGTTCTTTGTCTAGTCCCTTCCCCTTCTTTCCACCATTGTCCTCCTTCCCCATCCCCTCTGGTCACTTTCAGTCTGCTCCATGTTTCCATGCCTGCGGTTTATTTTGTTCGTTAGTTTATTTTGTTAAATAGATTCCACTTATAGGTGAGATCATATGGTATTTGTCTTTCACTGACTCTCTTATTTCAGTTAGCATAATATTCTCCAGTTCCATCCATGATGTCGTAAATATAGGAATTCCTTCTTTCATTCTTTCTTTTTTTAAAATGCAGATTGACTTTTTTAATTTATTTTTTACATGTCAAGATCCATTATAAAATATTTAAAAATTTAAATCCATTATAAAGTCTCAGCAATTAAAACAACATGACACCAGCACAGAAATAATCAAGTAGATCAATGAAATAAATTGAGCATTCCAGAAACAAATGTATATATCTCTCTAACAATGGAATATACGATTAAGTTGATATTTCCAATCAATGGGGAAAATAAGGCTTATTCAACAAATAAGGTGCATGGACCACTATGACTTGAAATAAAACAAATATAGAGCCCTATTTCAACATTATATAAGAAATATTCAGGTGAGTTAAATATCAATATGTAAAATCTAAGGAGTTTCTGGAGAAAATTCAAAATACTGTTTTTCTTACCCTGAAGTAACATATTCAAACCCAGAAGCTATAAAGTAAAATATTGACAATATGACTATATTAATCATTTAAGACTATATAGTAATATACATATAAAAAAGTTAAAGGACAAGTAATAGAATAGAAAAGTATGTATAACACATCTAAAAAAGAATTAATAGTTGTGGGGGGTTTTTTAGGGGAAAAAATCCTACAAACATTTAATCAAAAAATGAATAAAAAATACCAAAAAGTCATTTAAAGCCTTTTAAATATAATAGAAATAGGCAAGAAATATACTAAAACAGGTTTAGTTTCAACCAATAATAAAGGAACAATTAAAATAACACATCATTGTCACAATCAGATTAATAAGTATTGAAAATATTGGTAATATCAAGTATTGGTGACTGTGAAAGGGACTGAGTATTCATAGACTCTTTTTCTTCATCTTAAAGCAGTCCCTTTAGCATATTTTGCAATGCTGGTTTGGTGGAGGTGTATTCTTTTAGCCTTCTTTTATCTGAGAAGCTCCTTATTTCACCTTCCATTTTAATTGAGAGCCTTGATGGGTAGAGCAGTCTTGGTTGCAGGCTGTTGCTTTTCATGACTTGGAATATTTCTTGCCATTCCCTTCTGGCTTGTAGTGTTTCTGTTGGGAAGTCAGCTGCTAGCTGTATCAGGGCTCCCTTATATGTTACTACCTCTTTCTCCCTTGCTTGCTTTAAGATCCTCTGCTTGTCTTTCTTATTTGCCATTTTAATGATGATGTGTCTTGGAGTGGGCCTCACTGGATTCCTCTTGAATGGGATCCCCTGCACTTCCTGGACTTGCATGACTTTTTCTCTCCTCCAACTAGGGAAGTTTTTCATCATTACTTTTTCAAACAGGTTCTCTATCTCTTGCTCCTCTCCTTCTCCTTCTGGTATCCCTATTATATGGATATTATTACATTTCAGGTTGTCCTGCATTTCCCTGAATGCCTCTTCAATTTCTTTTTTAGTATTTTTTTCATTTTCTTGCTCTTTCTGGGATCTTTTTTCTACCTTGTCCTCCAGCTCACTGATTCAATCCTCTGCTTCATCTAGCCTGCTTTTGATTCCTTCTACTGTGTTCTTCAATTCAGAAATTGTATTCTTCATTTCCTCTTGTGTCTTATTGATAGTTTCTATGTCCTTTTTCATGCTGATATAGTTTGCAGTAAGTTCCTCATAGTTTCCCTGTAGTTTTCGGTAACTCTCTCTGAGCTCACTGAGCTCATTGAGTTTCCTTAGAACCATCGTTTTGGACTCAATCAGTCCAAACGATCAGATAGATCATTTACTTGCCTCTATTTAATTTAGTTCTCTTTCTGGGGATTCCTCCTTTCCCTTTGACTGGGGGGTGTTTCTTGGTCTTCCCTTTATTGGGGAGGCTCTTCTTTTTTGCTTCAGCTTCTTATATTGATCTGTTTTGGTTACCTGACTTTGTGGTGTGAACTTCTAGGTAGGAAACTGCTGTTTTTTCTTTCTGGCTCAGCCTCTGATGATGTCAGATGTTGACCCTGTCTGGCCTTAGGCAGTCTGTTCAAGATTTCCAGGAATCTACTGTCTGTGGCTGTCTCCTTCAGTTGTTAATCTAGTCCCTCTGCACACAGCAAGCTGGCATAGAGGGACCACAGGGTGGGGCAGAGTCTTTCCTGGGGGAGGGATTATTGGGTCCTTTCAAGCTGCTGCCACTCAGGGGCATGATCTGCCTGAGCCAAATGGCTGCTGCCGTATGGGGGAGGAGTCAGCACCAGGATCCTGCCAGTTACTCTCTCCGTTTTCTCCCCAAAGCCTCTGGCTCCAGTCTCTCCTCAAGTGTCTCTAGACCACTCTACGCTCCCTTTAGCCAGGGATATACTATCTGGGGCTGCCACTCTGCACTCAGCAGGCTCTTAGCCTTATTTAAATTAGGTTTTTCCAATGCTCCTTTTCAAGAAATACTGGAGAATGACCATAAAGCTCTAAAATCCCAAAGAAGATGGGGTGGAGGATGGTAAACTGAGTAGAAAAAAAAATACCCCTTTCCCACTGCAGTAGTTCATGTTGTTAATCACACCCTTCTTGGATTCTACTCCACTCTCTTGACTTTTCTCCCACCTCATTAAATCCATATATATAAAATATCTACTGGTGTTTTGACAGTCAGCTTAGGCTCTCTTTCCTCGCCTCATGCCTTAAAATGTGTTTCCTCGAGTTGTACACAACGTTTCTCTCACTCTACTGTTTATCTAAACCATCTTTTTCATTCCTATGGCTTCAACTATCATCTATCTGAGTATGAATCCCATGTCTATAATTGCAGTTTTGTAATCTTCCCTGAGCAGCAAAACATAAGCTATTTACTGCAAACCTTAACCTCATTGCTCCATGGGAACCTCAAAACTCAATCTATACAAGGCTAACTGTCTTTCTTCACAAAATTCACCAGCTTCCTTCTATAGTCTTTCCTCTTCACATCTCGGTTAGAAGAATGTCCCAACACACTCACGTGCTCAAGTGGAAATGTCGTCATTGGCCTCTACTCCTCTCTTCCCCTTTCATTATCCATTCAGTCCTGCTAATTCTATCTCTGAAGTGTTTCTCAAATCTTCTTTGTCCTGTATTCATTGCTATAACCTTATAGCCTTGTTTCAGTCCCTCATCATCTCTTTCCTGTACCAGGGGACCATTTAGCTACTCATAACCCTAACCAAACTTTAAGCGCCTTAAGGAGATAGTTTTCCTAATTTTTGAATTGTGCCTCCCTTTCTCCCAACAATATTGCTGGACACAGTACTTTGCATGTTTGTTGAAGAATAAATGGAGGCCCTGTGAAATATTATTACATATAATCTGCAGTTTCAACACTCTGGAATTTGTGCAAAAACATTTATTTTCTCACAAAAATGGTAAAGACATAATTTCAAAATAAAATA
Source organism: Pteronotus mesoamericanus (assembly GCF_021234165.1). Classification (NCBI taxonomy): domain Eukaryota; kingdom Metazoa; phylum Chordata; class Mammalia; order Chiroptera; family Mormoopidae; genus Pteronotus; species Pteronotus mesoamericanus. The sequence continues at coordinate 21,077,726 of NW_026555245.1, read as the reverse complement.
CAACCCTTTGAATTCAAAACAGTTTTAAGCAACCTTTACTCACTGTTTTAGCTGGGATCGCTCTAACAAATTTCCTCAAACTGAGGTGGCTTAAGCAAAAACATTTATTTCTCACAGTTCTGGAGGCTGGAAGTCCAAGATCAGGATGCCAGCATGGCTGGGTTCTTGGTAAGGACATTATTCTTGGTTTACAGAGAGCCATCATCTTTTTTGTTCTGTCTTCACATTGTAGAAAAGACAGCTAGCTAGCTCTCTGGCTTCTTGTTATAAGGGCACTGATCTCATTCCTAAGAGCTCCACACTCTTGATCTAATTATTTCCCAAAGATCACAACTTCCAAATACCATCACGTTGGATCAAGATTTAAACATAAGAATTTTTAAGGAAAGTAAACATTCAGTCCATTGCAGTCATTAAATATTACTTATTTTTCTCGCTTCCTTAAGGGTGGTAAAGGCTTCCTCATAGACTGGTATTAGTCCCCAGAAGTATTTCTTGTCTGCACATACAAAATAATGATGTTTGTAATTATTATTAAAAATAGCACTAAGGAGTGAAAGAGTGAAGCTGGTTATTACCAAAGACAACAGGCCCAGGAATTTTACCACCCCAAGACTCTGTCCGGCAGCCCCAAGCATGATGCCTTTAATGTCCCCATACACTTGGAATCCATACCTGTTACAAAGCTCTGTATTGGAAAACTAACCCCATATATGACACATGGATTCTTATCAGTTTCCATCTCAGAAGGTTTCCTTTCCCTAACCGTTGAGTTAGAACTAAATCTTACTCTGGAGCCTAGAGCCTTTTGTTCTCTAATTGTGATAATGTTGAAACTACTTAAGATAACAAGAAAAAAAAAATTGTTCCCAATTTCAGTGAGGCATTTCAAAACTTCTAGCCACATTTAAGTTTTTTAGAATTATAAAGTATACGCTCTTTAAGTTTAAAAAAAATTTTTATTTATTGATTTGGGAGAGAGTAAGGGGGGGGGCGAAAGAGAGAGGAGGAGAGGGAGAGAGAGAAGGATTAATTTGCTGTTCTACTCATCTATGCATTCATTAGTTGATTCTTGTATGTGCCCTGACCAGGGATCAAACCCACAACCTTGGCATATGGGGACAATGCTCTAACCAATTCACCTACCCGTCCAGGGCTATAAGCTCTTTATATTTTAAATCATTTTGATTTGCCCCTTAAAATAAGACATATGCATTTCACTGACCACCTCATTTTAGGTGTGACCATGCATTTTGCTTTGGCCAATGAAATGGTAGCAGAAGTTACATGTGTCACTTTCAAGGTGCAGTTCCTCTTTCTCTTTGTCATGGTGACCAGAGTTTTTCTGGTTATAAGTGTTCCATCAGCCTGCATCCCATAGTGGAGACAAATATGATGCTGCAGTCAATCCACCATGGACATAGAGCCTGAGTAAGAAATAAGCCTGTGTTGTTTTAAGCTACTGAGATTGGGGATTGTTTGTTATTGTAACATAACCCAGCCTGTCCTGACTATTACATCAAAGTGTCTAATGTGGCTTTATATTATGGAGACCTGAGGTTTCAATGCAATGAAGACATTGGAAAAATATACCTCTGAAATCACACAGAAGTAGCAAATGATTACTTGGTAACTAAAGGAACAATGTATGTCATCTATGGGATCAACATCAGTTTACAGACTAATTAAGTAATTAATTATTCATGGCATCACTGGTTTTCAGAGCTTGATAGGATCTTAGAGATGACCAAGTCCAATGCTCTATCCAGCACACAGCCCCCTGCACCAATCCCAGAGAGCAGTTTTCCAGGATCTTCTTGAAACCCCACACAGAGGGAGAGTTTATATCAAATGAAAGCAGCATGCTCCATTTCCCAATGACTCTAATTGTTTAAAAGTTCTTTGAATACCTAGTTGACTTCTTTCTCTCTCTTCCTGCAATGCTTTGGTTCTATGAGTAAACTTAATCTCTCTTGCTACAAAGACCTAACATATTACCTTCTTCTCCTGGTGAAATATACCCAGTTTTTGCACTATTCCTCAATGTCATTATTTCTAGACCATTCTCTTTCCCAGTCACTTACTTTGGGCCATTCTTCAGTCTAAGAGGACTCTGAATTTGGCATGTACTATCTTCTACCCGCCCTCCATCCCCTGCCAGGGTCTCCCCACCCACCACCGCTACCTTCCCAAGCTGGTTGCTGCTGGAATGAAAGCACTATCATAGTAAAAATAAACCCATAAAAGACACTTTTGATGTGACAGTCCTCTAAGAGATCAAAACCATCTCAAGAAAAATAGCTAATAGTTAGGCCTGGGACTATAATAACAAAAAAAATTTGACAAATCCCTGAGTTTTGCCTTCAGGGAGAAGTATTGGAACAATGGACTTATTGTATAATTGCAGACCAGTGATTTTTCAGGACCAAGGCAATCTGAAACTAGAGAAGGGAAACCAGCTGCAAGAAATTCCAAGAAACATCAACATGTGTGTACTTCTTGGAAGGAAATTTCCAGTGATTTCTGGGAACATTTAGTAACTTCTGTGCTTACATATGTTTGGTGTGTAAAGGCAAGTGCTCACCCCAAAGGTATTCATTCAAAAATTGACACAGTGAGTCTTTTATTTTCTTGTTTAAAAAAAAAAATGTGTCCTACTTTTTTTATTTATAAAAACACTACGTGTTTCCACAGAAAATATGGAAAGCACAGAAAAATATACATAAGTAAAAATTAAATCAACTCTGACAGGTACTCATACAATTAAAATATTTGTGTTTTCAACAGATAATGGCATACTTATTAATGATCCTGTTTGATATAACAAAATTATAGCTCAAAATTATTTGGCTGTGTCATTAAAATATGTTTAACAGGATTTAGAATTTTAAACCTTTAACCCTCTATTTTCTGCTGCAATTATAGAATTTATTTCAATTTCTTGACTTTACAGATAAGGAAATCAAGAATAATAAACTCCATGACTATTTCATGCCTGACCAAATTGTCAAAGAAGCTTCCCAGTTTGCTTGTTTTCAGTAGCCCATTGGAAATATGTATCATTTTAAACTCAACATGTCTAAAAACTAAACTCAGTTTCCTCCCAAATCTGAGGTTTTCCCCAGTCAAGCAACTCTTTTTTAAAGAGATGAGGTAATGTTATTTTTCTGGTTCACCAGACTTACAAGATCAATGCTTCTTATTCCCAACATAGTCACAAAGATAGCAATTGCCTCTTAAAATTTGCTCCAGGATCCCATCCCTTCCACTTGAATTTTATACCACTACTTTATGCTCCATCAACTGGGAAGCTGCAATTAAGGAAGACTTTAATTAATGTCCATCCAGCTGCCTCCATGCCCCTCCCTGTGCCTTTATGTTTTTTTTCCTAATCAGTCATTTAAAAAATATATATAATTCTCACTGCTTATTGATTCAAAGGTAAACTCTTTGGTCTAATGCCATTCATCTAAAAACTACTTAGTTTCTACTCTTGCCAGGCACTGTGCTGGGCAGGAAGTATAAAATGATGACTTAACAGACAGGATTCCCTGCCCCATGGTGCCACAACCCAGTGGGGGGAACAGACAATAAAGTGAACAAAATAAAGATGTAACCTGTGACAAGTATGCTGAAGGAAATAACCAGGGTGCTGCACCCAAGAATCAGGGAGGGTCTACTGGTTGATGAGTGAGGTATGAATTGGAGGAGGTGACTAAAAGAGAAAGTGAGACCACCAATAAAGAGGCTTCTCTCATTGTCTGAGCAGCAGATGAGGATGGTTTTGATTATTGCGGTGGCAGTAGAGCGGGAAGTGGTCATATATTTAAGGAGTAGAAATGAAAGGACTTCCTAACGGATTCGATATGAATGGGTAGGGAAAGGGCTGAATCAATGACCATATCCAACCTCATATCCAATGGTTGGTTTAAACCATTTGGTAGACGGTGGTGTTATCAGTAGAAGTGCGGCTTTTGCAGTGTCTAAAGGAAAAGAATTTTCTGAGAACCACCCAGGAGAATGAGGCTCTGTGGTTGGTTTATTGATGATGTACAATTAAGGGGGCTTCCCTCCTGACTTCCCAATGTCCCATCTCCATCCATCTCGCTGTGGAAAAAGCCCAGTCTTATCTTCAGTAGGGCCAGGATGAAGGCCACTGCCCAGAGTTTCTGTTCCATATTAAAATCTAGTCCAGTCCAGCATCCAGCTAGCTTAGTGTGTGTTTCCAGTTGCAGTTCATTTCAGGCTCCCTCCTGGAGTCGGTGTATGGAGTTGTACAGCCATGAGCCGTGTGGCTGCTAGGACCACATAGCCATGGAGAGAACAGGTGAATGCACCATGAAAGTGGGGGGGGGAGAGAGAGAGAGAGAGAGAGAAGAACACTTTTTTGTTCCCCTGAAGTTATAACCAGAAGCTTGAGTTTGGGGTGGGCCAAGTGCCTTTCAGAAGAACCAATCAACTTCTCTAGCTTCCACAGGCTTTGGATGAGTTCATCTCCCAACTAATCCCTTCTTTCCCCGGGCTAGACTGACAGATCTCTTTGGTCAAGCTTCTCCCCCTCTGCCATTTTGACTTCTGTTGTGCCTGTGCCTGCCTTCTTCTGCTCCCACCTGACAATCTGGTACCAGAGGTGGGAAGGGAGGAGTGTTAATGCTCTTGGCAAGGCATGTGCTGTTGTACCCTGGAGTGTGAAGCTGTAGCTTCCAGGTGAAGAAAATAGGCTTATTTTGTTAAGTCCAACATCTACTTCCCTTTTGCTCCCCTTCCCAGCTAAAAACCCATGGTAACAGTGGCACCAGTTCTGAGGTGAAGAATAGGGAAGAGTGGATGTGAGGAATTGAAAACCATGTTGGATCTAACAAACCATCTAGGAAGGAGCAGGAACCAGCCCTGGGCTCACAATAATAACCCCACCAGAGAGCTGGCTCCCTGATCCCTTCCCTTAAACCCAACTCTCCCTGAGAGAACCCAATCCTCTGGGTACCAGTGGCTGATCCTTATCCCAGCTGGGGACCCAGCCCAGAGAAGCTTGGACCTTGGCCTATTACCTCCTACAGCCTCCAGGGCAGGAAAAGTCTGGCCACAGCTTTTCCCCAGCAGCACCCACTCCTAACCCTCCATCAGCTTGAGCAGAAGGGACAGAGAAAAGGGTATTTCTCCCAAAGTCTCCCCCATCTTGCAGGGCCACCCCCTCTAGACTACCTGAGGAAGAGAAAGAAGGAGAGCTCCTCTTTCCCATCCCTCCAATGGCAGGATCTCCTCCAAGAAACATTGCCCCCCACAATTCCCTGTCGACCAGGAGGAAGCAGGTCTGCCTCTCTCTGACCTGGAGGATGTGTTCTCCCTGCTCTGAGCAGAGAGACAAAATCAGCCCCTCCCTAGCCCATGGCCATTTTGAGGCCAAGTCCTGGCATCCTGCCCGATCCAGGGGAAAGAAGGGATTCGTTGGGAGGTGAATTCATCCAAAGCCTGTGGGTTAGGGTCTGAACCGCAGGGGAGGGACCTCTGGCTAGATGACTCCTTGCTCCACTCCAGGTGACCCTTCCTGAACAAACTGAATTACGTCTGCCTCCCTTGTCACCTAGCATGTGTTCTGTAGCCCATGGAACCTGCCCCCAGCTGGCTACTGTCACCTCAGCCACCCAGGTGACGCTCTTCCCTTCTTGGAGAGAGATATAACCACATTATGGCTGGTGTTTCTGCCATGATCACTCAGGCTTCCCAGAATGTGCTATACCCGTCCTCTGAGTGCTCAGTCTGGCCAGAGACCATGGGTGCTGCCTGCAGGCAGGCTTGGCTTTCCTGCTCCCAGGGACAGCTCCCTCGGACCCAGAGTAGGCCTCTTTCCCAGATTGGAAGAAGGGACATTGGACAAAGAGAGAAACATCTTCCACCTGAAACACTCCTGCGTGGTGCTCCCCAGTGTCCTGGCCACTGATCCCATTCAGAGGTAGCAGTGGCCCAACCCCTTTTCATGAGGACAACCAAACCACATGTGGAGAACCTGGGAGGATGTCCTTGGCTGCAGCTGTGACCAGGAGCAGGGCATGAAGTCCCAGTCTTGTTTGGTCCCTACCTAATGACTTTAGAATTTGATTGTTCAAGAAATAAAAGGAAATGGAAATTGTGAAGTGTATCTTCTCTCAGTACTTTAATGCACTTCCATTTAGTTTACAGTCATTCAGGACTTGATAGTTCTTTGTACCATATAGTGTCCTTAATGTTTGTGATGCCTTTATTTAAAAAAAAAAAAAAAGATTTTATTTATTTATTTTTAGAGCAAGGAGAAGGGAGGGAGAAAGAGAGGGAGAGAAACATCACATGCACCTCAAGGGTGGGGGGGCAGGCCTGCAACCCAGGCATGCGCCCTGCAGGCATGTGCCCTGACCGGGTATCAAGCCAGTGACCTTTCACGTTGCAGGGTGATGCTCAACCAACTGAGCCACGCCTGTCAGGGCATGTGATGTCTTTAAATATGCCTTCCCAATAAGAGTGAGACTGGGCTGAGAGCAGAGGTTTTGCTACCTCCTTCTTTGGGTCAACAACTCTTTTTCTTTTGCCTAGAGCTGGTAAGGCTGCAAGCTCTTCCCCGGGTTCCCTTCTGAAGGTCTCTGGCTGAAAGCTCCGCCTTGGGAGGGAAATGGCCCAGCCTTAGCTCTGGCCTTCCCTGATAGTCATCCCAGCACCCCAGGCCAGCCCTATCAGTTGTTTGCACAGGGATGCCTAGGGGGAAGAGGAAGCTGGAAGGGGTACGGAGAGTTTTCTATGGGGCCCTGGCTTTTAGACTGTGAACTCACTTCCAACATCTCAGAAGAATGAAGTACTTACCCCAGAAGGAAGACCTGGGCCCCTTTCAGACTTTGGTTTGTAAGGGAAATGATTTTAAAAGGTTAGTCACTCAGGCATTTCATAGTGCATAAAGGAAATAGTGGATGACTAATAGAAATTACAGGATGCCTCTACTCTCTTGCTGAAATGACATATTCTTTTGAATGCTTTGGGTAATTTCACAACACTAGCACTTGCTGGAAGCAGCTTTCTATTGCTGAGGCCGGAAATAGGAGTAATTAGGATACCCTTCCCATCTCCTTCATTACCTGCTTACCTCTCCTCTGTAACCAGTCACCTTCCACTTGCTTTTCTTCTCGAAATCTCCATGCCTTCCATAATAAGTTTATTTATGCAAGTAGATCAATGGTAGACAAATTGAATAGGAAAAAATAAGTTTAATTATGCAGCATTTGAGGCTTGAATTCCAGTAAAACAAAACTTAGCCCGCCCCTCACGGAAGAGCATTTATATTGACACAGCGCCATCTGCTGGCATCTGGAATCTCTGCAACCGAATATATTCTATTTGGCTGTCCTTGGCCAAGAGCTTCTCATTTAACTCACTCATTCAGAACACACACTGTGCTAGATGCCAGGGGTACAAAAAAGCATGGCCACTGCCCTGTCTAGTGTGGTGGTTCTTACACTTGGCACAAGCCAGAATCATCTCTAACAAAAATTTAAACAAAAAAAATGTTTAAAATGCAGATTCCTAGGCTCTGCCCTGTAAGGATTCTGAGTTGGTGGGTCTGGGATAAGACCCAGAAGCCTGTACTTTAAATAAACATCACAAGTGATTATGAAACAGGGTGGCCATGAATCACATTTTCGAAAACACTAAGGAGGAAGAAGAAGACAGTGGAATTCATTGTTGTAATGTAGTCTGGTAAACACCACAAAGTATGGACAGGGTCTGCTGGAGGTAGGGAAGGGACATCTAATCAGACGAGGGAGAAATTGGAGACTTCCCAGAGTTAAGACTGGCTAAATTGGAGCTGACAAGATGAAGAAGGGGAGCCGGGGATGCAGGCAGAGGTTGTGGAATATGCAAAGGCAAGAGGGCATGAAACCACACAGGACTTGCAGGTATGTGGAAACCACAGAAAAGTGTGACGGATTGTCAGAAAATGAAGGCCTGGAATACTTAACCAACTTTATCCTAAAAGCTCCGGGGAGTGTGAAAACTTTTTGAACAGGAGAATAACTTGTCCAGATCTGCAATCTTAGGAAAATCCCTCTCACAGCAATGATAAGAGGGTAGGACTAAGGACAGGGGATTCTTTTGGAAAGAAGTGGCAGGGCAGGCAGAAGAGGGTTAAGGAGGGATAAATGGTGACAGAAGGAGACTTGACTTTGGGTGGTGAACACACAATACTATATACACATGATATATCAATATTATCAAATTGTACACCTGAAATCTGTATAATTTTGTTAAACAATGTCACCCCAATAAAATCAATGATAAGTTTTACAAAAGTGGAAGGGTAATGGTAGAAAATGAGGAGTGGGGAGCAGATATGGGAGGAATTAAGGAGGTACAGACAGTAGAACCTAATACACTGATACACGGCACAGGAGGCAAGTGAGAGGGGCCCCAAGGATGATGCATTCCAGCTTGGGGGACAAAATGTCATATTCCCAAGACAAGGCACATAGAGGGAGGGACAGGGGTGGGGAAGGCCAGGGGAGAGTAGGAGAGCCACAAAAGGGATGGAGGAAATGGACAGTGATCATTTCTAATGTAACTGTCACTGTCCTCCTCTGCCATTAGTAGTGTGATCGTAGTCCTTCCTTAACCCAGCTGTGCCTCAGTTGTTTCATCTGTAAAATATGAATCATAATAGTGTCTACCTTATAGGATTGTTGGGAGAAATAAATGAATCAATACATGCAAGCTACTTAACAAAAGTACCCAACACATGATAAGACAATAAATGTTAGCTGTTGTATTTTTTCAAATGTTACTCATAATGATTTTTTTTTCAGATTACTGATTGTGGTACTTCGGACCATTGTTTCCAATGCTTCATTCTCTCCAGGTATTAGTATTTCTCATACTCATTTTTTACTAAATGACTTTGCAGCACCTCCCACTGGTACAGAGTCCATTCCCCTGTTTGGTATCCATGACTTGCTCTGGTCAATGCAGTGTTAGTGATACAGTGACACAAGCCGGCTTTAAATGTGCTTGTGAGGGTTGGCTTGCTCTTTTGTGCTTATGCCATTCCCCCACCATGACCAAGGCTAGAATGATGAAGACCAGGCAGCAGGCCTGGGCTAGACCTTCAGCCTCCATCCAGAGGGGGGCCCAGCCAACCCACAGACTGGTGAGCAAGAAAATAAACGTTTTTGGTTCTGTGTCACTGAGATATGAGTGTTTTTATTTCAGAGCATTATTGTAACAATTGACAACTAATAAACTGATATGGCCAAATTTTTACACTGTTTCAGAGGCTTTTGTGTCTCTATACTGGGATTCTTAAAAGCAGAGGCTGCCTAGGCACCCTAGATCTCTGACAGTAAGCCATGCCTTCTAGCCTTTGTCAAGAGAAATCATTATAGAGGATTCCCAGCTTGTAGCCACTGAAGGGTTACTTTGGGTGTCTTCATATCCCTGAGAAGAGGCATTTGCCGGAAAAGTGGCAGGTGCACAACCCACTTCTGCTTATACCCTTCCTTCCCCTTGACCAAACTCAACTCATGGCCCTGACCACAGAATGACCCAACAAAACTAACTTTAATGTTTGAAACCTAGGAGCAGATTCAGCTTGACCCCCCAACCATCCTAAGAGTGGCAGTTTTCCCAAGGCCATTTTCTGTGCGGAATGGCTCCTATAGTGGGTCTTCATTCCCGTTGTCTCAGAGGTCTTGGCTGCCCATTTCTCAGTTGTACCCGACAAACCTGCTTTATTCTTAACAGCAGAGTGGGAAGGACACTGACTCAGGACTCGAAAGATTAGCCCTGCTGCTTGTCTGATATTGAATAAGTCACTTAAACTGGCTGCCTCTCAGTTTTCTGTCTATGAAATGGAGAGAATAGGACCTGCACCCAATCATTACATAGTTGTTGTAAGGATCAAATAAGAAACACTCTCAAAACTGTAAAATGAAATATAAGTGACAAGTTCTATTACTAGGCGCTTCATCACTGAGCAGGAAGAATGCAGGAATGGCGCCTCCTTCTGTTCATTTCAGGAACTGCAACACACTACTCAGGAGCAGCCTTAATCAAGAACAGGGAGTCGAGTCGGAGAAACACCAGGTGTTGTCCTATTTCAGGTTCCCTCTATCAGCTGCTTTATGACTCATTCTCCTGGTGGCATTTGCACCACTCTCCCTTCCCTCAATTTGATCACGGAATCTTCACAGCCACTTAGAATTCTCCTCGTGACGTGTGATAAATTCTTATCTCATAGGGCTGGATAGTAGGGCTGTTCATCATCACTGTAGGCCTTTCCTGGAGAAAACTTGTGAGATTTTTAGAACAGATTAGATTCTAGGAGAATTCATCTTTTTCCTTTTTGCTTGTCAATTAATGCTTGGTGAAAAATATGTTTCATCTGTTCATCCACATATTCTGTGTTGTTCTCTGGACTTGCGAACTGTAAGTCCAAGGCAAAACTGTAAAGACAGGAGGGTTAGTTATGAGGGTCCTTCCACCCACCTTTCTGTACAGCTGGTTTTCTTTAAAAGCACCAATTGCCTGGAACCAGGTTGCTCTTGAATCCCTCCCATTACATCCAAATCCTCATTGTGCCCCAAGGCATCAAGTTCTGTGATCTGTTAGGACTAGTTTGAGTAAAAAGTTATATACTTGGTGATAGTAGCTTAGTGTGATAATACATCTGTGTTTTAATAGCAGTCTTTAAAATCTTGAGCTTGGCCTTGGTTGGGTAGCTCAGTTGGTTAGAGCATCATCTTGATACCCCAAGGCTAAGAGTTCGATCCCCAGGACGTATACAAGAGTCAGCCAATGAATGCATGAATGAGTGACACAACAAATCGATGTTTTTCTCTCCTTTCCTCTCTCTCTCTCTAACATCAATAAATTTAAAAAATGCTGAGATTTGATTAAGACTATTTAAATCTACAGATGATTTTGACATTGTAACAATATTGAGTGTTTTGATATATAAATATGGCATATATCTTTCCATTTATTTAGGTCTCCTACAATTTTTCTCAGAAACATCCTCTAGTTTCCAGTATTCAGTTCTTGCATTCCAATTTGTTAAACTTACCCATAAATATTTTTAATTTTGATATTATTATAAATGGCATTTTAAAAAAACTTTTTATCTGCAATTATCTGTTGCTAGTGTATAGAAATACTATCATTTCTTTGTATTTGACTTTGATTTCTGCAATTAGAACTCATTAGGTTTAGTATTTTTTTTTCTGTAGACTCCTTAGGATTTCCTACTTACATGCTCCTCTGTGAATAAAACAGTTATGTTTCTTCCTTCCCAATTCTCCCTGCAGTCACTGCAGTGCCTTACTGCACTGACTAGGACCTCCAGAAGAATATTAAATAGACATGATGAGAGCAGACATCTTTGTCTTGTTCCCATGTTTGGGAGAGTATATTCACCATTAAGTATGAGGTTATTTTTAGGCTTTGTTTTTTCTTTGTATACTAACTGTTCTTTAGCATCTTGCTGAACCCTGCTGTGGCTTAAAACATAGTCATTGTAAATACTCTGCAGGTGTAAGAAAAGAAAAATGTTTATAGCAACATTGTTCATAAGAGCCAAAAGGTAGAAACAACTCAAATGTACTTCAACAGATGAATGGATAAACAAAATACAGTATTTCCAAAAAATGGAAGTTTATTTGGCCATAAAAAGGAATGAACTACTGATATATACTATAAAGATGGATGAACACTGAAAACAGTAAAAGAAACCAATCACAAAGGACCACATACAATACAATTCTATTCATATGTAAATCAGAATAGGGAAATTTATAGAGACAGAAAGTGGATGCTTATGGCTGGGGAATATGTAGGGTGGAGGGGGGATATACTGGTAATAGCTAAAAGGTACAGAGTTTCTTTTAGAGGTATGAAAGTTCCCATGCACTGTAATGTAATGTGGTGCAGTCATTTTGGAAAATAGTCTGACAATTTCTCAAACAATTAAACAATCATGTACGAGTTTCTGTGTAGACATATATTTTCAATTCCTTTGGGTATATTCCTCGGAGTGGAATTGGATTATATGGTAGTGGAAAAATCATCTCACTGTAGTTTTAACTTGCATTTCTTTTATTATAAGTGTGATTGAACATCTTTTCATGTATTTAAGTGTTCTTTATTTTCATTTCCTTGTTTGTGAACTATGTTTATAATAAGCTGTTGCTTCTTTTCCATAGAGAAGTTTTCCTTGTCTTCTCCATCCTTCGGAGCCCTTTATAGACAGCAGGGATATTTACAGTGGTGTGCTAAAGCTTGTTAGTCCCAGCTTACAAGTGCTTATTGTTAAGTTTTCAGGAATTTTGTGAGCCAGTGGATGCCATATTGGTATAGTTCATGTTATCCTGGCAACTTAAAACTTGTTATGGTCATTACATAAATGTCTAAGCACTGGCTTGTACATCTGAAACTAATGTAATATTGTACATCAACTCTAACTAAAAAATTAAAAGTTTTTTTTAAACTTGGTTTAGTGAGAATATTTATACCATGGTAGTTGGCAAATGCTATGAATCAGGGCTCCTCCTCACCCTTCCTACCAAAACACACCACCAGACATAATCCTTTGCCTATAATATAAACTGGAAATGCTTTTTTCCCAGTTTGTAATTTGTTTTTTTATTTTGCTTATAATGTGTTTTGCTATGCAAATATTTAGCTGTTTCTGTTGTTTTTTTAATTTATTTTTTTTATTGATTAGAGAGAGAGAAACATGGATTTGTTGTTCCACTTATTTATACCTTCACTGGTTGATTCTTGTGTGTGCCATGACCAGGATCGAAACCCCAGCTTTGGCATATCAGGGCGATATTCCTGCTGCTGTTGTTTTGTATAATCCAAATTTCAGTCTTTTCCTTTTTTGCCTCTGGATTATGAATTAGTTAGAAAAGTTTCCCCAGGTCCTTGGTTACAGACCAATCTGCTCATACTTTCTTCTAGTATTTACTGAGCTTTTAAAAATTTTAATATTTAATTCATTTGGAATTCATCTTGTGAGGAGAAACCAATATGATTACATCTTTCTCTACTGGCTATACTTTTATTCCCACAAGGTTTTTTCTGCCATTGATTCAGATGCCACCTTTATCACATATTAAATTTCCAAATACAATTAGGTTTACATTTGCATTTTCTATTCTGTTGTATTGATCTATGTATTCGTGTGCCAATACTATCTTCTTACTTTACTGGCTTTATAATGTTTTAGTAACTGGTAGAGCTAGCTAGCCTCTGCTCATTTTCCTTTTTTTTTTTAAAAGACTTTACTTATCTATTTTTTAGAGAGAGAAGAAGGGAAGGAAAATAATAGAAACATCAGCATGAGAGTCTCGTACTCAGTCATGAGCCCTGACCGGAAATTTGAACCAGTGAGCTGTTGCTTTACAACACTCAACCAACTGAGCCATATGGGTCAAGGTTCATTTTCTTGTTTTTCAGAGTTTTCTCCAACACTTTTGTTTGTCTATCCTTTTAAATGTGTTATAATAAAATGGTCTTAGCTCTAAGTCTCCCTCTTCTGTTGCTTTCGCAAAGTGCTAAAAATAATATGGCCTTGTATTTTCTGACTTCAGCCTCCTCTGTTCAGTTCCCCCACTTTTGTCTAGACTTTTTTTTTTCTCCTAATAGCCTTGTTTTGGACAACTTGAATCCTCCTGCAAGAAGCTTCCTCTTAGAGAAAGCATTTTCTATATTTCATCTAACATTTTTTGAAGTCAATAACTCAGTTGCTGAATGTCTACACGATTTTGATCAAAATTATCCTCAGATTTTTACATGCACACATTGTAAATGAAAAATAAGCTATGTTACAGGTTTTGTGGGTCTCTTTTTTTACATTTGGAAATAATTATCAGTCAGGTCTCGGTCCTACCTATCAGCAGAATCTGACTAATCTATGGAATTACTCCCCTAAAACACATTTAACTCATTTCCATGACTCCACATTGTGGACCATAAAGGGGCCACCCACTAAACCTGACAAACTCAGGGAAGGCCTGCATGGGGGTGGGGGGTGGGGTGCTTACAAACTCAGATACCTAAAGTAATCACATAGGAGGGTCTGAAATTAAAACTTTCTAACTAAAAGTGGTTCATGGCAGGTAGTCATGTCCTAGGCCAGTAATTTCCCGTAACAAATGTCAATTTTTAACTGAGCTGGTCTGTTGTCTTTTTGCATCTAAGACCAGATAACATACCTTTGGAATATCAAAGTAATTTCTTCCCCCCTTTGCCTCTCAAGCACAACCACCCCACCGGAGCACAGACCACAGATCCCCTCATTGTTATTATTATGTTGTTAACTGTTAACTATCTTATATCAGCTTATGTAACACTATGTGTCTATTCCTTTTACTTTTTATTCAATCTCAGAGATTCCCCCAGCACTTTTGCTTTTTCCCATCTCCCTAACCTATCCACAACAGATTTCAAGTAACTCCATTACTGTCTCTGCCATTTTTAGAGCATTTTTCCAATCCCTTGAGATTTTGCTTCTGGGCAGTTTTCATTAGTTTGGCTCAGGTAAATTCAGAAATTCTTCTAGGTTTGGATGTCATACATTGGCAACATTCACCCATTTTTCTTCCTAAATAACTTGCCTCTCTTGTCAGACTCCTTCAGTGTTTGTTCCTTATCTTCTAAATGTTGGAGAACCCCAGAAGTCAGATTTCAGAACTTTTTCCTCCCATCTAAACTTACTCCTTAAGTGAGTTTATACAATCTCATAGATTTAAATATACCAACAACTCCCAAACTTTATATCTCTAGCCTGGATCCCTACTATGTACTCAAAATTTGTAGATCTAACTGCCTCCTTATCAACTCCCTCTGGGTGTCCCAAAAGTGTCTCCAACTTAACTTACTCCAAAACAACTATAATATTTTCCCCCAAACCTGTTTCTCCTATAGTCTTCCGAATCTCAGCTAATGACAATTCTCTTCTTTTAGTAGCTCAGGGAAAAATTATTTCTCTACTCTCTAATCCATCTACCCCTGGGTTTGATAGGGGAACTCAGGTGTTAAAGATTTTAGCTTTAGTCATAGTTGATAGGTGAAGTGATCAATGCAGGAGGAAAGCTGTTATTTCAGGAACGGGAATGCTTGACCTATGTGACTCCAGGAGATTGAAAAGCAATTCAAACTTTGTGCCCCATGAGGTCTGCAAGGTTGGAGATGGTTTCTAAGCCATCGTGTTCCAGAGAAGCAATGTCTGGTTTAGCTGCAGATACAGAATCGTTGATGAACAGATAAAGGAGTACTAGGAAAATCACATCCAGACTGCAACTCTTATCTGATTAAACTTTTTTCCAAACCCCTCATCTACTCTTTCTTCTTATAAAAAGGTCAGCTTGAGATGAGATGTCAAGAAGGTTTTTAGGGTACATAAACTGCTGCCTTCTCATATCACTGGTATCTGAATAAAACACCCATAAAGATTCAACCCTTGTCTCTCTTTACTCATTCTGTTAGTTACTAGCAGCACAAATGCCAACTTTTCCAGTTTCAGGTTGACTCATGTGGCCACAACTGGCAGCTCAGCTGAATGACTGGAATAACTTGGACAGCCGGGCCTCTTTCCCCATGGTCTTCTCTCTCAGGCTTCTTCAGATCCTGGCTTCTTCATAATTCCTAGAGGGCAAGTCCCAACATACAAGCACTTCTAAAATCTCTTCCTGACTCACACTCCCTAATGTATTCATTTGAATTCAGTGTCTACCATTGGAGCAAGTTAAATAGTAAAGAACCCACCCATACAAATACCTATGTGTGGTGAAACGACTGTGCTAGGCAGAGCTGCCAGGAGCCTTTCCAGTTTGGCAGTTACTTACTCATTCGTAATCAACAAACTTTAGGAAAGCTGCAGTTAGCTGGCATTTTGTGGGGCCTGTTGATGTGACCACAACACTCAGCTTTTCTTCCCCAATGACAGAATGATTCCTCAGCAATTTTTGTTTCAACATTCTTTTCTAAGCCAAATTTCCATGGGATTTCCTTTTAGGTCTTTTTGGTAGTTAAAACCACAAATGTTCCCAGCTTTGGAGATCAGAAGTGTCTTCCATATGCCTTACAGTGTTTTGCAACTTGTACTTGTCCAGACCTTTTCATTCCTGTTAGTCCTGTTTCTTAAATTTTCTAATCGTGTCATTTATATTCTTTTTCTTTACTTAATCCCTTTGTTTGCTTTCATTGAATTACTTTGATGTTATTTTTCTAACAACATGAACTGAATGTTTACTTCATTTATTTTCATTCTTCCTTATTAATGAATATGTATCAACTATTAATTATTTTAAATCCTCATACAAGGATATGTTTATTGATTTTAGACAGGGAGGAAGGGAGAGAGAAAAACATCAATGTGAGAGACAAACATGCCTCTCCTGTGTAACTCCAACAGGAATTAAACCTGCAAACCAGATATGTACCCTGACTGGTAATTGAACCCTCAACCTTTTGGTGTACAAGATGATGCTTCAAAAAACTGAGCCACCCAGCTGGGGCTGAGCTATTAATTTTTTAAAAAAATGTTTATTTATTGATTTCTAGTGAGAGACAGAGTGTGAGAGAAAGAGAAAACACTGATTTGTTGTTCCACCCATTTACACATCCACTGGTTGATTTTTGTATGTGCCCTAACTGGAGATGGAACCCACAACTTGGCTGTTGGGACGATGCTGTAACCAAACTTTAACCAACTGAGCTGCCCCTCCAGGGCTAATTTTTTTTCTCTAAATACTGCACTGTCTACCTATTAGATTCATTCATCTAGCTCAGATTCACCAGGGAGCAATCTTTCCTTTACCATTCCTCTCTAAAATAATTTGTTTTTGAAATTGAAAGCAGTGTTGATCTACTCATTTGGCAACTTCTTTTTTTTTTTTAATTTATTTTTTTATTCTTGTTCAAGTGCAGTTGTCTCCATTTTCCTGCGACCACGTTCCCCTGCTCCATCCACCCCCTCCTCCCACCCTCAATCCTTCCCCACTTTGGCTTTGTCCATGGGCCCTTTACTTGGTCCTTGACCTGACCCTTCCCCTTCTTTCCCCCCTTACCATCCTCCCTCCTCCCCTCTAAGGAGGATGGCATTGTGTTCTGCCTTAGCATAGTGTCCTACAACAAATAAATGACAATAATAATGAATAATCTTTATTGAGCATGTACCCTGTACCTGGTACTATACTTTATACACATTATTTTAACAACTCATACTAATCTTCCATGGCCTCTATACAGAGGAAATAAGTACTAGAAGTTTGTCTTATGTTTCTATTTCTGAAACATGCCAAACCTGGTTGTGTTGAGTAAACGTAACAGCTGCCTTTGAATTTGAAGGTGTGTTAGTGTGACTTCTATGGAAGTCACCCTCAATAGATGTGTGACTTAAGGCGTCTCACTCCATGTCAACAGGGTTTCCTTCCCGTGAAATGAGGAGGAAGGCCCTTTCCGCTCATTTTCACCTACTGGGATTCTAAACAGAAATAACCTACCTTACAAACTAGGGAGAAAGCCTGAGAGGAGCAACTGGTCCTTTTAAGGTTGCTCAGCAGCAGAGGAGGGGGCGAGGGAGCAGGGTGGAGCAAGAGGGTAGGGTAAGGAGCAGGGGGCAGTCTGGTGACTCTGGAGGTGGGGGGTGGCGGGGAGGGCTCAGGTGGTGGTGAGGGGAGCACAGATGTTAGGAGAGGCACAGGGGGTCTATCCAGCTGGGACTGGGCAGGAAAGCATCAGGCCTGGACGAGAGGCCAGGGGCGCATAGATGTTGGGGATGTGGTAGGGAAGGGTGATATCAGGTAACCACCCTGCGAGGAGGGGCGTCAAGGGATATGGAGGGGAGGCGCAGGGGTTGCCAAGGGCAAGACCTATCCAGCAGGGCAGGGAGGGGCACTGAGGGGACAAGGGGGTGGGTCTGAGAAAAGTGGGGGTGGGCAACCAGGGGTCGCAGAGGAGGCCTCGGGTGGCCCCAGGCGGTGGAGGAGAGCAAAGGGGGTGCGGAAGGACGGCTAGTGCCAGCAGACGGAAGCAAGTGGGTGGGGAGGAGGTGCGTAGGGGCGCAGGTGGGTGCCGGGCGGCCCTGGAGCTCGCCGGGGTGGCTGAGAAGGCGCGGCTAGGCGGGCGGCCAGGCCGGGCGTTGGGGAATAGGCGCTCGGGTCACTGAGGGGCGGGCGCTGCCTCCAGGCCGGGCGCGGGAGGGGCGGCCCCGGTGGCCGTCGCCTCACTTCCGGGAGCGCCTGGGCACTGCGCCGCCGCCCGCTTTCAGTGCTGTCAGCCCGCGGGCCGCGGGCCGCGGAGCCGGGGGAGCGCGCAGCCTGGCCGAAGCCCCACCGCCCGCACAGCCCAGCCTCTGTCTACGGCCATGGGGGCGTCCGCGCGGCTATTGAGAGCGGTGATCATGGGGGCGCCGGGCTCCGGCAAGGGCACCGTGTCGTCGCGCATAACCAAACACTTTGAGCTGAAGCACCTCTCCAGCGGCGATCTACTCCGAGACAACATGCTTCGGGGCACAGGTGGGAGCCCAAGCTCGAGGGGTGTCTTCCGCTGTCGCCCGAGTTGGGATTTGAGGGCGGAGGGGCCGGGACTGGAGATGCGCGTCCAGGAGATGCGGGTCCTGGGATGCGGGTCCTGGAATGAGGGTCCAAGGATGCGGGTCCAGGGGATGCGGGTGAGGCATGCGGGTGCAGCAAAGGCTTCCCGGTATCCCGGGGCGAGACCTCCCCCTGCTGAGCAACTGACTGCTCATTGAAACCTCTGACCTCCGTGGAGAGCTTCAGGCAGGTTACTGGGGGAAGGAACTAGGAAGTTAGGATAAGTTCGAAGTTCAAAGATTAAAGGAAACTGCTTGGCTTTGAGAAGCACTTCCAGCCTTAGTCCCAGCCACTCCTAAGAATGCATGGAATTGTGGCTTATTCTCCACGTGCCCTTGAGCCTAGAAGGGGCGTCCAAACTTTTGGCATCTCTGCGCCACACTGGAAGAAGAAGAGTTGTCTTGGGCCACACACTAAATACACAAACACTAACGAAAACTGATGAGCGAAAAAAGGGTTTAAGTAAGTTTAGGGCTTTGTGTTGGGCCGCATTCATAGCCATCCTGGACAGCACGCGGCCTGCAGGTTGCACACCCCTGGGAGAGTTGTTTGCTTTCTCTCTCTCTCCGCCCCCCCACCCCTCACTGGATTTTCTGGTTCCAAACTTTCCCCCGTAATCTGAAGGCTGAGCATTATTTACCCTCATTGCAGTCACACAGTTGGCATAGATCTTGAATACCCCCAGAGATTTCTTAGACACAAAAGCTATTCTTGTGCGTGGTTTTCTGAAAGATTGTTTTGTTCTCATGCCAAATAAATTTTTGTAACTCAGTATGAAATCCAGTCAACAAACTGTACACTTTACAATGAGTCGATTTTATGTAAATTAAATCTTAAAGCTGTTTTCCAAAACTCAACAAACATCAGAGTGAGGTTGTTTTCGGTTTTTTCCTCAAAAGTGCTGGTCTTCACTTTCCAAAATAGAACTAATTTGAAGCTCATTTTTATTTTTTTTAAAAGATCGTACTTATTTTTAGAGAGAGGGGAAGGCAGGGAGAAGGAGAGAGAGAGGAACATCGACATCCATTGGTTGCCTCTCCGAGGTACCTGGTTGTGGACCTGGTCCCCAACCCAGGCGTGTGCCCTGACTGGGAATCAAACTGGCAACCTTTTGGTTCATAGGCCTGGCACTCATTCCAGTGAGCCACACCAGCCAGGGCAAAGCTCACTTTTAAAAATTACAGAAGTAATGCCTGTATGAGGTGTAAAAAAAAAAAAAAAGTTTTGGAAACAGGATGGAAGTACATAAAAGTAAAGCCCTCTCCCATGACCTGACTCAGTCAGTCCCACTCTTCAAAAGGGAAGAGTGTCATGTGTTTCCTTTTAGAAATTTTTGTATAAGCACATATATGCATATGTCTTATTTTATGTAATATGTAATCATACTATATATGTATTCTGCACCAGTGTATTTTCACTCTATATCTAGGATGTCTTTCCACATGGAAATCCCCTGTCTTATTAATGTTTCTGTAAGTATATATTTGCTGAATCTACTATAATTTATTTATTCAGTCCCCTATTGATGAGAAACTAGCTTACTTCTAGGTGGGGTTTTATGTTTGTTTCAAAAATACGGACATTTAAATGAAGAAAGGAACCACTTCAATGTTTTTAGTTTGTGTCTTGGAGTTCTTTGGTTCAGCACCTAGTTTGGTGTATTACTACTTTTATTTTTCTCTTTTAACATTAATCTTTAACAAAAAATCATAAAGTATTTTTTAGTTAATTTGACTTCTTTAAAAGGTTAAATTGCTTGGCTAGCTTGCGAAGTGTTCTTGATGCAACATATTGAAGTAGTTAGGTAACAGTCTCCAGTACTGCACCTAGCTGGAGTAAGATTATTCAAAATGGAAAGGAATAAAGAACCCATAAACAACTCTCTGAAAAATAATTCAGCAGTGATACATAACTGTGGTTACAGAACACCTTCAGTGAAGATTTAAGGATATGTTAATTTGTGAAAGCAGAAAACACTTTAAAAAT
The DNA here is from genome assembly GCF_021234165.1 of Pteronotus mesoamericanus. NCBI lineage: Eukaryota > Metazoa > Chordata > Mammalia > Chiroptera > Mormoopidae > Pteronotus > Pteronotus mesoamericanus. Next base: position 21,057,132 of record NW_026555245.1, on the reverse strand, counting down.
TAATTTAAAGCAAGTAAGTAAGCTTTTTTAAAAAATTCAGAAACAATGCTGTTTACCCTTAATGTCCCTGACATGTCTGCTGGCCTCTTTCAGTCTCCACAACATGAAGAGAGGCCAGAGGGAGGGAAAGACGGTCAGTTTACCTCAGGCATCTGTTCTTTCTGGAGTTTTTACAGGCAATTCTTTAACAAGGAAAAACAGAAAATGGAGTTTAGGGAGATATCATGAGATCGTTATTCAGATGTTTTGTATCTCAGGACAAAGAATGTATTTTCATTAAATAATTGTGAATGGCTTGGGTATTTCCCGCAGGATCAGGGCCAAAAGAGAGAGATGTTATTGTTTATTTTAAAGATATTGCTTAGTGTTTTTTGATACTAAGAGTAAAGTACATTTATTATAAAGGAGGAAAAACACGTCATGAGGATATAAAAAAAGAAAATGAAAATCCTCTGTTAAGTCACTGCCTAGAGACATTTACAATGAACCTTTTGCTGATTTTTCTTATAATCTTTTTTGTCCCTGTTGCTTTTATGTGTTTGCAATTTTGTTATATTCTAAATTATTGCTTAGATACCTTTTACCTCACTTATTGTGAGCATGTTCACACATCATTAAAAATATTCAGTTTCATCAAGATTGCAGAATTATTGGCCCTGGCCAGGTGGCTCAGTTGGTTTAGAGCATCATCCCAGTATGACAAGGTTGCAGGTTCTATCCCTGGTCAGGGCACATGCAAGTATCAAACGATGAATGTATAAGTAAGTGGAACAACACGTCAATATTTCTCCCTCTCTCCCTCCCAACTCCTCTCTCTCTGAAATCATTAAGCCCCAGACAGGTAGCTCAGCTGATTAGAGAGTCTTAATACACCAAGGATATGGGTTAGATCTGCAGTTAGGGCACATAGGAGAAGCAACCAATGAATGCATAAATAGTGGAACAGCAAACCAAGGTCTCTGTCTTTCTCTCTCTCCAAAACCAATAAATAAATAAAAATTTTAAAATCAAATAGAATTTTTAAAAATTGCACAATTTTTAATTTAACATTTACCTATTGTCGGACATTTATGTTTTTAAACTTTCTTTGCTATAATAAATACCATAATGGCTATCCCTGTACATATGAACATTTGGCAGCATCTCCGCTTATTTCCTTCAAATAAATTCCCGAGTGTGGAATTTCTATAAATGGTATAATCAAACAATGCTACAGAAGGAGGTGCCAATTTACTCTCCAAACACTATGTCATGAAGGTATTTTACAGCTCAGGGCTGTATTTTATAGCTAAAGTTTAAGCTCACCCCAGAAGATGTGATAAAGATGCTGAGAACACGATGCAACTTGTGACAGTTGCAAACCTGGAGTAGCTTAGAGCACCACTGGACCCAGGAGCCGGGCAACTGGAGTTTGACCCTAGACATTAGCCCAGCCCTCTCCTTTAAAGGTAAGAGAACTGAGTTCAGGAGATGTTAATGGACTTGCTCAATAAAAAATGGCAGTTAATGGCGGACAAAGGTGAACATTAAATTACACTTTCCATGCACCATTTCCCAAATTGAGGTTCATGAGATAATTTTAGGTAGATAAAATATCTCAAATAAAAGTAAAATTCAAAGTTTAATCCCAATAAAAATTCCATCTCAATGTGTATTTGAAAAATAACTAGTACAACAAATCTTCAATTTCATGAACATTATGGCTTATTAAAAAGCTGCGCCATTTTGAAGAAAAGTATATAGTAAATAATAACTCAACTATGGCAGAAATTGTAAGGTTGCCTCATGATTGCCCAGAGTTTGAAAAAGTACACTGCAGCTTAGTGCTTCTCAAAGATGTAACCCTGGATTCGATGGCTAACCCTTTTGAAAATTATTTGTTCTCATCTGTACATTGGGGAACTTAAAGTTGGTAGATATCTTCAAAGCCTTTGGCAGCTCCCAAGATTCTGTATGTCTAACAAACCTTTTATTATATACTTCCATGGAGCATAGTTGTGCCTAATTAGAATGATATTGACAGTAGGGCAAACTATTTTTATAATGGCAAATATTTGATTTATAATAGGCAATACATTACCTGGTTTGGAATTCCAAAAAATACAAAACAGCATTTAGTGAAAAAAATCTGTCCAGAGGTATTTCATGCACATGAAACTCTTTATCCATTCTTCTGTTTTTTTCTTTTTTACAAATGATAGGAAACTGTGCATACTGTTCTGTACTTTTAACAGTATTGCTTTCCATGAGGCTTTCCCTATTTCTTTTTTCCAACAGCTTTATTGAGATAATTTACATATAATGTTCCACTTGAGGTGTATATAATTCAATGGACTTTAGTCTCTTCAGAATTGCGCAACCATCACCACTACTGACCTTAGAACACTGTCATCACCCCTCAAAAAATCCTCCTACCTGTTAGCAGTCACTCCCTTCCCATAATGACCCCACCCAATCTGTGCCATTGGCAACACTAATCTATATTTTCTTACTTGAACATTTCATGCAAATAGCATCATACAATATGTGGCCTTTTATGTCTGCAATTTTTCACTTAGCATAATGTTTTCCAGGCTCACCCATGTTGTCACTTGGTTTCTTTTTATTGCTGAATAATATTCCATTGAATGGGTATATTACATTTTGTTTATCTATTGACTTAAGGACATTTGGGTTATTTTCCCCTTTTCTGTTATTTTATGGGTGCACTAAAGTTTGTTTAAATAGTTTAAAGAGTGCCCTAACCAGTGTGGTTCAGTTGGTTAGGTATCATCCTACAAAGCAAAAGGTCACCAGTTCGATTCCAGATCAGGACACATAAGAGAAGCAATTGATTGAGAAGCAACTGATCAATGTTTTCTCTTACATTGATGTTTTTTCTCCCTCCCTTCTCTTCTCTCTAAAAATAAATAAATAAATAAAATATTTAAATAGTTTAAAGAGTGTTTTAAAAAGATGAACCTGATGAGAAATACCATCTCAAAGAAAAGCTTTTGATAGCTTTTTAAAAAACAAAGTAAATTAGGCCTTTTAAAATTCCATTACAAGAGGGAACCCAGGCAACTCATCTCTACATCCATCCCTCCACCTACCCTTCTACCCATCCATGCATCCATCCACCCATCATGGCTCCATCAAGCACCTAGTATATGCCAGGTGCTAGAGAAGCAGAGATCAATGTATTTCACTGGGGGTGCGCACAGCTGGAATGTAGGAGTGGAGGGCAGGTGCATGGATGGCCATGTGTATTAGTTTACTCAGTTTGCCATAACTGAATACTACATACCAAGATAACTTAAACAATAGAGATTTATTTTCTCATAGTTCTGGAGGTTAGAAGTCCAAGATCAAAGTGTGGGGATGGTTGGTTTCTGGTGAGGCCTTTCTTTCTGGCTTGCAAAGGGCCACCTTCTTACTGTGTCCTCGTGTGGCTTTTCCTCTGTTGCACATATTCCTGGTATCTTTTCCTCTCTAATAAGGACACCAGTCAGATTGGGTTAAAGTCCCACATTTATGAACTCATTTAGCCTTAGTTACCTCCTTAAATGCCCTATCTCTGAACACAGCTATATTGGGGGTTAGGACTTAAACATACAAATTTGGGGTTGGGGACACAGTTCAAGTCATAATAATACATAAACGGATAGCTTCAGCAGTGTGATAAGTGCTTCTAAAGAAACAAGTCTGTGACATGAAAGTCCAGAGAAGGAATTTTCAGTTCCTAAGAAGCTGAGGGACACCTCACTATGAAGGTCCCTTTAAGGTGTATCTTAAAAGATGAGCAAGAGCTTATGAGGCAGAAGAGAGGAGATAGAGGCATACGCAGAGGCTAGGAGGCCCCAGAGCATGTGGAGTTCGGTGTAGTTTGAGTGTTCGGTGGAAATGGTGGGGAGGAAGGAGTAGGGGAGAGAGATGGTGAGGCCAGACCCAGGGCTTTTATACAATTTCTGAGTTGCGTTTCTATCCTGAAGCCGAGAGGGGAGGGGAGGAGTATAGACCTGGGACAGGAACTCTCTCTAGGTGCTTCGCTGAAGAGGAGATTGGGTGATGGTTGGAGAGGGGGCCAGTGGTCAAGACAGGTTTTTATTTACAGCATAATCTTGTGAAATATCCTGTACATGACGGTGTTATAATTTTTATATATGGTTAGAAGAAGAATGAAATGAATGCCTATTTATCCCAGGCAGAAAACCGGTACTTAAGGGGCTGTCCACTATAACCCCCCAATCGCATCTCCTTCCTGCTCCCCAGAGGCAACCACTATGTTGACTGACTCTACTCTTTGAGAAAGGTTTTTATAAAAAGCCCTTGACTGGGTGTAAAGTTATCATTTGTCTCATTCCCTGTTATTTTGGTAGTTTTATATTGTGTTTTTTTTTTGACATGTTTTTGAAGTAAGTTTTATGTACTTTGCTAAAAGCAATTTTGGCAGGAACTAGGTTAATTCTTTGTTGCCCTTTCCTTTGGCATATGTAAAAGACAACTCTTGTTTACAGGTTGGTCAGGATCTCTTTTGTACTTTGTACATATTCAAACAAATTGTTTAGAGGTCATTCATGTGAGGCGTGGTTGGGTTGGGTAATGTTCTAAGACTGACCAAACTTTAAATGGAGATGTAGAATTAAAGATGCCTTTTTATACAATACAAATACTCATCTCTCAGATTAATGTCTGTACGTTTGTAGAATTCCTGATCATTATCCTTAAAATTAAAAGATTGTTTTAACTTCCCTATTTTCCTCTAACCTTCCTTTTCTATTTTTATTTGTGTATACCTTTGTAGAAAATTAGCTTATTTTGAATAATTAATTTTTAAACTACCTGTTTGTATATTGTTAGTGTGGATGCTTCCATTTGTTAATTTCTGAATCAAAAGGAAATAGTATTTTTATGAGGAATCGGTTCAGATACAATATTAAATTATAGGCAATCAAGAGAATAAAAATTAACCAATCATGCAAAGAATATACTGGATAAGAGTCCTTGGATTTAATTTTGGGAGGGGGTAAAAATTTGAAATATAATAAATAATCTATTTAGACTTGGACATAGGAAGTTGAATCATCTTTTTCTTTTAAATAAACTCCAATGGAAGCATTACATGCTTTAGATTTTAATAACCATTATACACAAATGTTTATTGATATAGAAAGTTGTTAGCAATAAATGAAAAAGATTGTTAGACTATGCATGGGACTATTTTTCATAAAACAAAATATTTGGAGGTTTTTCTTTTATTAGTTATAATAATAATTATCTCTGAGTAGTGAGGGAATTGTGAATGGCTTTTTGTTGTTTTGTTTTGTTTTGCTTACCAGGCATGTCTCATCTTTCCTTTAAAAAACACTTTATTGATATAATATACAAACAATTACGTTCCCTCTTAAACTATATTGTTCAGTGTTTCATATTACATTAAGAGTTCAGCAACCATCACCACAACCAATTCTAGAACATTTTTATCACCTCAAAAAGAACATCAGTTCCCATTAGCAGTCACTCCACATTTTTCCCCAATGCTCCCAGCTCTTCCTTTTACCTCTGAGGGTTTGGCTATTCTGAACAGTTAATGTAAATGAAATGATATGTGTCTTTTGTGTCTGGCTTCTGTCACTTCGCATGTTTTCAGAGTTCATAAACTTTCTAACATGTATCAGTACTTTCCATCTTTTTATGACTAAATAATATAATTTTGTATAGGTATGCCACATGTTACTTATCCATTCATTTCTTGATGAACATTTGCTTGTTTCCATTTATTAGCTATTATGAATAATGTTGCTATGAATATTCATATATAAGTTTTTGTGTGGACATAGATTTTTATTTCTCTTGGATATACACCTAGTAGTGGAATTGCTAAGTAATACGGTAACTCTTTAACCTTTTAAAAAACTGCCACACTGTTTTCCAAATTGGTTATATCATTTATTCTACAGCAATATATGTGGGTTTCAATTTCTTAACATTTTTGACAACACCTATTATTTGTCTTTTGATTATAGCCATCCTAGTGAGTGTGAAATAGTATCTCATTGTGGTTACTATTTGTTATTTCCCTAATGACTAATGATGTTGAGCTCTTTTTTTTCTTGTGGTTATTGGCCATTTGTATATCTCCTTTTGGTATTCAAATCATTTGCCCATTGTTGAGATCCAAGGATTCTTTAAATATTCTAGATATGTTCCTTATCAGATACATGATTTATAAAAATGTTATCCATTCTGTGTATTGATTGTCTTTTCACTTTTGTGATGGTGTTCTTTGAAGCATTTGTTTTTAACTTTAATGAAGTCCAGTTAAGAGTTTTATATTTTTAGCTCTACATTTAGGTCTATGAAACATAGTGATTTAATTTTATATATGGTGTAAGGTAAAGGTCCAACTTTTTTCTTCTGTGTATGTCTATTCAGTTTAATCCCAGCACCATTGGTTTAAAATAATCTTTTTCTCTATTGAATTCTCTTAGCTTCCTTGTTGAAAATGAATTGACTGTAAATTTAAGGTGTTATTTCTGGACTCTCAATTCTGTTCCATTAACCTGTATGTCTATCCTTCTGCCAGTACCACACAATCTTCATTGCTGTTTTGAAATCTGAAGTGTGTTCTCCAATTTTGTTCTTCTTTTTCAAGAGTGTTTTGGCTATTCTGGTTCCCTTGCTTTCCATATAATTTTGCAGTCAGTTTGTCAATTTCTGCAAAGACATGAGCTGGGATTTTATATGTGTGTGTGTTTCTTTAGAGAGATTTTATTTATTTATTTTGAGAGGGGGGAAGGGAGGAATAAAGAGAGGGAGAGAAATATTGATGTGCGAGAGAGACATTGATCAGTTGCCTCTCTCATCCCCCAAGAGGGGACCTGGCCCACAACCAGGCATGTGCCCTGTCAAGGAACTGAACCTGCAACCTTTAGGTCTGTGGGACAACACCCAGGCAACTGAGCCACGCCAGGAGGCATGAGCTGGGATTTTGAAAGGATTGCATTGAATGTATAGATCACTTTTGTGCAGAATTGAATTCTTAATATTACCTTTTCTAATCTATGAATATGATATGTCTTTCTATTTAGTTAGGTCTTCTTTAATTTCTTTAAAAAAATGTAGTTTTCAGATTACCAGTTTTGCCCTTTTTAAAAAAGTGTATTACTAAGTTTTTTTGATGCAATTATAAATGGAATTTTTTTAAATTTCATTTTCAGATGTTCATTGCTAGACCTCTGTATATTGATCTTGTACCCTGCAACTTTGCTGAACTCATTTATTATTTCTAATAGCTTTTAGTGGATGCCTTAGCATTTTCTATATACAAGGTCATATAATCTGTAAAGAGAGTTTTACTTCTTTCTTTATGGATGTCTTTTGTTTCTTTTTCTGGACTAATTGCCCTGGCTAAAGTCTCTGGTACAATGTTGAATAGATGTGGCAAGAGCAGATCATCTTTTCTTAAGGCTATTCATATACTGATGAAATTAAGTACTTTTTAAGTTAGTCTCATCATCTCAACCCATTTATTGTCAGTACATTACTGTTTAGAAGAGGGTTTGGCCTGAAGAGTAAGAGGTGAGGGGAGGGACCAATATCAGTTTTAGGGACTCAGCCCTGGAGGATTTCAAGTTTTTACATCTTTTTTGAAACACTGCTGATGAAGTTGTGCTCTATTTTCCCAGAGCAGTGGTCAAAAGACTGGAAAGAGAGAGGTGCGCACATATTTTGTATGCGGACCTTCCCAACAGGTTATTTTAGTGAATCTTGAGTGCTTTCTCGCTGAACCTAGTCCCTCTTCCAGATACGGTTGGTAAACCCGAGCAGTACACCTGGCAAATGGCTGCCAGTTTCTATGCAGTTAATGTGCTTAGTTAAAATCTAAAGTTCATGAAATTGACAATTTAGAATGTGCTGTGGATTTCCAGTCAAGATGGAGGAGTAGGTAAACCTGGCTCGCCTCCTCACACAATCACATCAAAATTACAACTAAACTATAAAACAGCCATCACTCAGAACCATCAGAAATCAAGTTGAATAGAAGTCCAACAACTGCGGAATTAAATAAACCACATCCCTCCAGATTGGTAGGAGGGGCGGAGATGCAGAGACACAGAATGGGATGGTCCCACACCCACATGTGACGGACAAAAATTGGGAGGGATATCTCAGGAGTAGGGATCTAAGCCCTGCACTAGACCCACCAGCCCAGTGTTCCAGTGTCAGGAAGATAAGTTCCCATAACTCTAGCTGCAAAAGCCAGAGGGGATTGAATCAGTGGAAGAAGTTTTGGAGTCCCAAGAAGTACCTCTTAAAGGGTCTGCACAAAAAATTACTAAGACGTACTCATTCTGAGCTCCAGTGCTGGAGTCTCAGCTTGAAAGATACCATGAGCATACAGGGAGGAACTGAAGTGTCTGGCATCATGGTGAGAGCTGGGGGACAGCTCTCTCACAGACAAAACTGAGGGCAGAGGCCATTGTTCCTTTTCTGAGCCCTCCCTCCACAGAGGCACAGAGCCTACAGGCAGGAGTCATGTCTGAGACTCCACCAACCTGGCTCACACTCTTTGCCCTGTCCTGGTGATTCCCTGTGAGACCACCCCACCCAATTTATGGGCCCATCTAAGCAATTAACAATGGCTTCTCCATATGAATGGCTTGTCTTGGCTCATGCTTCAGCTCTTCCTAAATCCTCTCAAACAAGCAACAGCTGGCTTCAGCGAGCCCCCCAGCCCCTGTACCTCTTGTTAAGTGGCCCCAGGCCTGGCACTAGCAGCAGCTAGTCTCGATTTAGAGCCTGGACTTGATTCCGTACCTCCGAGCCTAGCACAAGTAGCAGCTATCTGCAGATGGCTTTATAGCTTATGCCAAGTGGCCTCAGATGGAGCACAGGTGGTGGATGACCTTGGTCTGCACCAGCCAGGAAACCCCAGAGCCTACACATCAACTGGAGAGCTACAGACCACATCAGAGCACCCCCACCCAACATCCCCACAAGAGACACACTCAAGGAGTGGAATCAGTGGGCTCCAGAGCCCTGCTGAAGTAAGTGCTGCTTTGTGGTGTGGGCCCCTGCACTGCTGATCCTCCACAGAGGGTGAAGGTTGGTATAAATGGTCGTAGCCTGTCCTTGCAGCTGACTGCGCCGGGTAAATCCCTACCATTGATCTGCCAATAGCAACCAAGGCTCAACTACAAGATGAGGGTATGCTCAACCCACACGAAGGGCACACCTCGAATACCCACTTTGTTTATACCCAGGGTGATAAGGGAGGCCGTGTCACTGGACCCTACAGAAACCTACTACATTAAGCCACACTACCAAAGCAGGGAGTCATAGCAGCTATACCTAATACATAGAAACACAGGGAGGTTGCCAAAATGAGGAAACAAAAACACGTGGCCCAAATGAAAAGAACAGATCAAAACTCCAGGAAAAGAACTAAACACAATGGAAATAAGCAACCTAACAGATGTAGAGTTCAAAATACTGGTTATAAGATGGCTTAAGGAACTAGGTGAGGTTCTTTCTCAACAGCATAAAAAAGATCCAGTCAAAAATGAAGGATACACTAATTGAAATAAAGAACAATTTACAGGGAAACAACAGTAGAGTGATTGAAGCCAAGAATCAGATCAATGATTTGGAACATCAGGAAGCATAAAATAACCAATCAGAACAACAAGAAAAGAGAATAAAAAAAAACATATAGAGTAAGGAGTCTCTGGGACAAATTGGTAGTTACAGAATACCCATGGGGATGTCAAGTACAGTATAGGAAATTGAGTAGCCAAAGAACTTATATACAAGACTTATGGACATGAACATTGGTGTGGGGATTGCCTGAGGGAGTGGAGGGTGCTCAGTGGAGGGGAGAAAAGGGAGAAAAATTGAGAAAACTATGATAGCATAATCAATAAAATAAAACTTTAAAAAAAGAATCTGCTCTGCAGTCAGTACAGTCATACCAAGAATTAGGAAAACAGTCATATATTTTGACCCTTTAATCTGACTCCTGGGAATTTATCCATCAGAATTAATTCAGAAGAAATATTAGAGGAAAAAAAAAGAAAGAGTGTTAAGATATTTAAAAGCAGCAGTAGGGAAAAACCAAGACTAATTTAGCTAATTTAAATGTCCAAGAGTACTGCTGTGATAGTGTGTTTATATATATCAAATTTGGGTATGTTGATGGAATGTAATAGTTATAAAAAATGACTATATAAAATCGCTGGAAATATTTTAAAATATATTTTATTGATTTTGCTATTACAGTTGTCCCAATATTTCCCTCTTTGTCCCCCTTGGCCCAGTACCCCCCACCTTCCCTCCAACAGTCCCCCTTCCCCTTAGTTCATGTCCATGGGTTGTGAATGTAATTTCTTTGGCTTCATTTCTTTTTTCTTTTTAATTTTTTAAATATATATTTCATTGATTATGCTATTACAGTTGTCCCATTTTTTTTCTCCACTTTTTATTCCCCTCCACCCTGCACCAACCCTCTCCCCAGCATCCCGCACCCCCTTGCTTTGTTCATGTCCATGGGTCGTACATACAAGTTCTTTGGTTTCTCCATTTCCTATACTGTTCTTAACCTCCCTCTGCCTATTTTGTGCCTACTATTTATGCTGCTTATTCCCTGTACCCTTTCTCCCATTCTTCACCCTCCCCTCTGATCTCCATTTCTATGATTCTGTTCCTGTTCTAGTTGTTTGCTTAGTTTATTTTTGTTTTAGGTTCAGTTGTTGATAGTTGTTATTTTACTGTTCATAGTGTTTGATCTTCTTATTTTTATTAGATAAGTCCCTTTTAACATTTCATATAATGAGGGCTTGGTGATGATGAACTCCTCTAACTTGACTTTATCTGGGAAGCACTTCATCTGCCCTTCCATTCTAAATGATAGCTTTGCTGGATAGAGTAATCTTGGATGCAGGTCCTTGTCCTTCATGACTTTGAATGCTTCTTTCTAGCCCCGTCTTGTCTGCAAGGTTTCTTTTGAGAAATCAGCTGATAGTCTTATGGGAACTCCTTTGTAGGTAACTGTCTCCTTTTCTCTCGCTGCTTTTAAGATTCTCTCCTTATCTTTAATCTTGGGTAATGGAATTATGATTCCTTGCCCAAGGATTCCGTGCCTTGGTGTGTGCTTCCTTGGGTCCAACTTCTTTGGGACTCTCTGAGCTTCCTGGATCTCCTGGAAGTCTATTTCCTTCACCAGATTGGGGAAGTTTGCCTTCATTATTTTTTCAAATAAGGTTTCAATGTCTTGCTCTTCCTCTTCTCCTTCTGGCACCCCTATGATTCAGATGTTGGAACGTTTAAAGTTGTCACAGAGGTTCCTAAGCCTCTCATCATTTTTTTTGGATTCTTGTTTCTTCTTTCTGTTCTGGTTGGATGTCTATCTCTTCCTTCTGCTCCAGATCATTGAGTTGAGTCCTGATTTCCTTCCATTTACTGTTGTTTCCCTGTATATTTTTATTTCACTTTGTATAGCCTTCACTTTTCCCTTCATTTTGTGACCATACTCAGCCAATGCAGTGAGCCTCCAGGTTACCAGCGTTTTGAACTGTGCATCTGATAGGTTGGCTATCTGTTCATCACTTAGTTCTATTTTTGGAGATGTGATCTGCTCTTTCATTTGGGCCCTATTTCTTTGTCTCAGCCTGCCTGTTACGTTGGAAGGGGCAGAGCCTTAGGTATTCACCAGGGTGGGGCAACCCAGGTCACTGTATGTTGGGGAGGGGTCCAACAGGGAACAATGCCACTTGCTCGGTTCTATGCTGGCTTTGAGTCACTTCCCCCATTACCCACAAGCAAATTGGGCCCTTCTAGTGCTGATTCCCAGGTGGGTGGGTTTGCGTACATTCTAGGACCCCGTGGGTCTCTCCAATGGACTCTCCTATGAGTCTGGGAGTTTCTCCTGCTGCTGCAGCCTCCACAGGTTTTTACCTCCAGAGGTTTTGAGGCTTTCTTTTTCCCACACTGGAACCCTGGATTGCATGGTCTGTCTTGCTCCCCAGCTGTTCCTCACAGTTTATCCGCATGCAAATATGGGACCACCTGGATGGTCAGCTCCTACTCACCTGCCCTGTCCTACAGCCTCCACCTTGCTGCACATCCTTGCTGCACCAGCTGCCTGTCTCCACACCTCCTACTGGTCTGGGTGAACGTTTCTTCTTTAGCTCCTTGGTTGTCAGACTTCCATACAGTTCAATTTTCTGGAAGTTCTGGTTACTTTTTGGTTTTTAAATTTGTAGTTGTCCTTTTGGTTGTGCAAGGAGGCAAAGTGTCTCTACCCACACCTCCATTTTGGCCAGAAGAACAGCATCTTCATTTCCTACACTATTCTTAACATCGCCCTGTCTTCTTGTACCTATCAATTATGCTTCTTAATCCCTGAACATTTTTCCCCATTCTCCCACTTCCCTGTCTCAGCTGATAACCCTCCAAATGATTTCCATATCAATGATTATGTTCCTGTTCTGGTTGTTTGCTTAGTTTGTTTTTTTTAGATTCAGTTGTTGATAGTTGTGAATTTTTTTGCCATTTTAATGTTCATAGTTTTGATCTTCTGCTCTTTCTTAAATAAGTCCTTTTTAACATTTCATGTAATGATGGCTTGGAGATGATGAACTCCTTTAGCTTTACCTTGTCTGGGAAGCACTTTATCTGCCCTTCCATTCTAAGTAACAGCTTTGCTGGATAGAGTAATCTAGGTTGTAGATCCTTGCTTTTCATGACTTTGAATACTTCTTGCCTGCAAAGTTTCTTTTTAGAAATGAGCTGACAGGCTTGTGGGAACTCCTTTGAAGGTAACTCTCTTCTTTTCTCTTGCTGCTTTTCAGATTCTCTCTTTATCTTTAACCCTCTGGTATTTTAGTTATGATGTGTCTTGGTGTGGTCCTCTTTGGGTCCACCTTGTTTGGGACTCTCTGTGCTTCCTGGACTTGTATGTTTATTTCCTTCATCAAATTGGGGATGTTTTCTTTAATTATTTTTTCAATTAAGTTTTTAATTTCTTGCTCTTTCTATTCTCATTTTGTCATCCCTATGATTTGGATGTTGGTACATTTGGAGATGTCCCAGAGGTTTCTTATACTATCCTCAGCTTTTTGAATTCTTGTTTCTTTTTGCTGTTCTGGTTGAGTGCTTATTTCTCCCTTTTTCCCAAACCATTGATTTGAATCCTGGCTTCCTCCCCTTCACTGTTGACCCCTGTAGGTTTTTCTTTATTTCACTTAGTGTAAACTTCATTTCTTCCTTTAAGTTGTTGTAGTACTCAGTGAGTTCTTTGAGCATCCTTATCACCACCAGTGTTTTGAGCTCAGCATCTAATAGGTTGGCTATCTCTTGTTTGTTTAGTTCATTTTCTGGAGCTTTGTTCTTTCCTTTCATTTGGGCCACATTTCTTTGTCTCCTCATTTTGGCAGCCTCCCTGTGTTTGTTTCTGTGCTTTAACTCCCTGTCTTAGCAGCATGGCCTGTTGTAAAAAAGTCACCTATAAATTGTGTGTGGTGGAGTCTTAGGTAATCAGCAGGGCAGGGCAACCTGCTTCACCACTTTAGGGCTGTGTATGGAGGGAGGGCTTAGATAGGGGCAGTGCTGCTGCCTCGCTTCTGGAGGTTTGCCCAGCACTTGCCCCATTTGTAGTCACTTAACCCACTCTCTGTATGTGACTGGAACCCTTCCAGCTGTTGCTCTGGTAGTGAATCCCAGAGTGGGTGTGTTTGCATATGTCCTAAGACCATGTGGACCCTTTAAGAAGTCTCCTGAAAATCTGGCAATTTTTTCCTCTGCCCAAACCCCCACTGGTTTTTTACAGCCAGAAGTTATGGGTGTTAATCTTCCCAGTACTGGATCCCTGGGCTGTGTGGTCAGGACTGGGTCTGGGATCACTTGCTCTCAAGGTATCCCTCCTGATTTTTATCCACCGCATGTGAATGTGGAACTGCCCCTTCTGCTGCCACCACCACCTCTCCACACCACCTTGCGTCTTCTCACCTCCCCACCCGTCTTTACATCTCCACCTCTCCTACCTATCTAGGTGAATGTGACTTACAACTGTACTTGAACAACAATTAAAAAGAAAAAAGAAGAATATGGCTTCTTTAAATCCATGGTAGTTGGACTTCCATACAGTTCTATTTCTGACAGTTCTGGGTGTTATTTGTTTTGAGGTTTAGTTGTAATTCTTTCTGTGGTTGCATGAAGAGGTGACGTTTGTCTGTCTACACCTCCATCTTGACTGGAAGTCCTGAAAACTATTTACAAAATAATGCTAAGAGAAAAGACCATAAAACTATGTATACACATATTACAATGGTGTTACAGTTTGGAATATATATAAATAGTTTTGAAAAAGATGATGAGAAAATTAAAATACTGTTGCAAAAGAATGACATATAGTGTGGGTAATATTTTTAAATTGGTCATATGTTCTTTTTTGGGGTGTTTTATTAATAGAAATGTAATATGACCATAGTGCTAATCTGGTCAAAAATTGAGTCAGTGACAGTAGCATCTATTTTAGAGGATTAGAAAAGTCTCTACAGCACTTAAACTGACCCACTGAAAAATCATGACAATTTCAAATTCATATTTAAAAAGAAACTAGTTTCCATAATTCTATATACTTTTTCTGATAGAAAACTTAGAAAATATAGAAATGTGCAAATATGTAAAAAAAATCACATAATTCTATCACAGAGATAGCTTTCCAATGTTTTTTCTGTCTACTTATTTATATATTTTTACAAAATGGATAATTTGAAAAAGGCATAGATTATTTTGTAACCTCTGTTTTTATCACAAAGTTTGATGATGCACATTTTCATATGAGTGTGCTCTCTAGAGGTTTTTAGACAGCCAGTTTGCTAGGGGCCTGCAATGGGAGAAAACAAATGTTAGTTGCTGATTTGCTTTCCTCTCTCATTCTGCTATAGAAATTGGTGTATTAGCCAAGACTTTCATTGAACAAGGGAAACTCATTCCAGATGATGTCATGACTCGATTGGCCTTTCATGAACTGAAAAACCTCACCCAATATAACTGGCTATTGGATGGTAAGTGAAGTGTCACTAGCATTTCAGCTCCTCAAAATGATGAGTGTGGGCAAGGGAAAGAGCCTTTTATGGGCTGCAGACATTACAGAGTGGGCAGAGAGACTGAGTTCTGCCACTAGTCACCCTGAGGCCTTGGGCCAAACATCTTCTCTGCCCGCTTCTTCTTCCTTAAGATTTTGTTTATTTTAAAGTTTTATTTATTTATTTTTTCCAAGAGAGGGTAAGGGAGGGAGAAAGAGAGGGAAAGAAACGTTGATGTGAAAGAGAACATCAATCAATTGTCTGTAGTACGGGCCCAACCAGAGACAAACCTGCAACCCAGACATGCGCCCTGACTAGGAATCAAATGGGCAACGCTTGGCTTGTGGGACAACGCCCAACCAACTGAGCCACACTGGTCAGGGCTGTGCCTGCTTCTTTATCCAAAAGGAAGAGGGAAGTGGCCTGCATGATTTCCAAGGTCTCCAGATGTGACATTAGATCCATTCTCCTCCTTTGAGAATATTTTATGAAGAGGAAGGATTATCACAAAAGGAAGAAGGAAGGCTAGAGGGTAATTGACAATCGGCTGCAAACTGGCAGAGGAGGGGCAGAATAGGTTGATTTTTAGTTTCTGAAGAGAGAGAAATATTTATTTTAAGGAACGCGCTCACATGATTATGGAAGCTGACACATCCCAGGATCTTCAGGGTGAGTTGGTAAGCTGGGGATCCAGGAGAGCTGACAGTGTACTTCCAGTCTGAAGGCCAGTAGGCTCAAGACCCAGGAAAACCTGTTTCAGTTTGAGTATGAAGGCAGGAAAAAGCCCAAGCCCCAACTCCAAGGCAGTCAGGTAGGAGGAATTCTCCTTTATTCAGGGGAGGGTCATCCCTTTTGTTATATTCAGACCTTCCATAGATTAGATGAGGTCCATCTACAGTAGGGAGAAAAACCTGCTTTACTTAGTCTACTGATTTAAATGTTAATCACATCCAAAAATACCCTGACAGACACATCCCAAATAATGTTGGAGCAAATATCTGGGCACTCTGTTGCCCAGTCAAGTTGACACATGAAATTAACCATTGTAGTTGCCCTATAGATCTGATCAGCTTGGCTGGTGTTACTGCTTTTGTTCAGATTGCTCAACATTAATTAATTCTCTTCCTTCATCCCTCTGTCTTCCTCCCTTGTATTCCTTTGTTCTTTTTTGTTTGTTTTTGTTTTTTAATTTGTAAAGGTTTTCCAAGGACTCTTCCTCAGGCAGAAGCCTTGGATAGAGCTTATCAGATAGACCTAGTGATTAATCTGAACGTGCCCTTCGAGGTCATTAAACAACGTCTCACTGCTCGCTGGATCCATCCAGCCAGTGGCCGAGTCTACAACATCGAATTCAACCCTCCCAAAAAAGTGGTGAGTAGTTGTGAAGCTGGCCTTCCACATAGCAGTCTACAAGTCCCCTTGTTCACACAGACAGAAGTTCTATGACCTTGGAAATCCTGACTGACCAAAACTCCTCAGGTTATATTCTCAGATTACTTGGTGCAGTCCATGTCTGGCCCACTCAGTTTGTTAGTAAGGCATCCCCAGGAGTAATGGGGGTTTGCTATTCCTTCAAAAGCATGCATTGATTTTCTACTCCATGCCAGGGAATGCGTTAGGGATTGGGGAAATACAGATAGGCAACACCTTGGATTATTTAGGGCTTGCAATTGAGAGTCCCACTCTGTGGCTGAATCATATATGAATTTTTTATATATAAATAAAATCGGTATAAGAATGTCCAAATCTGGAGAATCAAGATGGTGGAGTAGTGAGTGGAAGTCACACTGACCTCCTCCCAGGACCAACCTGGAATTACAACTAAATTGTGGAGAAATCACCTGGAACAAACAACTGAACAGTAGCGAAAGAGGAGCCTTGTAACCTCGGAGACAAAAGAATCAGCTTTAGCACAACCTAACTGGTAAGGGGTGTGGTAGAGACTCGAGAAGGCAGGAAGGATGCCCACAGGTGGCACACCAGAAGGATATTGAAATAGCCAGTGGGATACCCCTGAGAAGAGCAGGGTCTAAACCAGAAGTGGGGATCTCTAGCCCAGAGCAACAGAACCCAAAAAGTACACAGAAAACAGCCAGCTGCGAAAAGTGGTAGGGTTGCTCTCTGCCAGAGACAGAGGCTGGAAATGCAAAGAACCATTTAAAGGACAAACGCATAAATTTTTATTTGCAGCCACTTACCCTGGACTCCGGCAAAGGCGTGGGCAGAGTGGGCTAGAGACACCTGAGGAGAGACTGGGGAAGGAGGCTTTGGGGAGAGAACTGAGAGAGTAGCCAGCGGGATCTTGGTGCTGACTCATTCCCCCATGCGGCAGCAGCCATCTTGCTCAGGCAGAGACCACTCCCCTTGAGTGGCAGCACCATCAAAGGACCCAATTGCCCCGCCCCCAGGTGGGATTCCGCCCTGCCCTGTGCTGTCTAAGCTGCCTGCTGAGTGCAGAGTGACTAGATTAAGAGCTGAAGGAGACAGCCACAAACAGTAGATTCCTGGAAGTCTCGAACAAGACTGCCTAAGGTCAGACAGGGACAACATCTGACATCATCAGAGGCCAATCCAGAAAGTAAAAACGGCGGTCTCCTACCATAGAAGTTCACACCGCAAAGTCAGGAGATCAAGACAGATCAACTTAAGACGCAGAAGAGAAGAGTCTCACAAATAATGGTAAGACAAAGAAATACCCCCCAAAGGGAAAGGAGGAATCCACAAAGACAACTAAATGAAACAGAGGCAAGTAAACTAGCAGACACTGAGTTCAAAACAACGGTTCTAAGGAAGCTCAATGAGCTCAGTGAGCTCAAAAAGAATTACCAAAAACTACAAGGAAACTATGAGGAACTTACTGCAAACTATATCAGCATGAAAAAGGACATAAAAACTACCAATAAGATACAAGAGGAAATCAAGAATATAATTTCTGAATTGAAGAACACAGTAGGAGGAATCAAAAGCAGGCTAGATGAAGCCGAGAATCAAATCAGCGAGCTGGAGGACAAGGTAGAAAAAAGCTCCCAGAAAGAGCAAGAAAATGAAAAAAGACTCAGAAAGAATGAAGAAGCATTCAGGGAAATGCAGGACAACCTGAAATGTAATAATATCCATATAATAGGTGTACCAGAAGGAGAAGAGGATGAGGAAGGGATGAGAACCTGTTTGAAAAAGTAATGATGGAAAACTTCCCTAGTTGGAGGAGAGAAAGAGTCATGCAAGTCCAGGAAGCACAGAGGGTCCCATTCAAGAAGAACCCAGTGAGGCCCACTCCAAGACACATCATCATTAAAATGGTAAATATCAAAGAAAACAGAGAATCCTAAAGGCAGCAAGGGAGAAAGAGGTAGTTACATATAAGGGAGCCCCAATATGGCTAGCAGCTGACTTCCCAACAGAAACACTGCAAGCCAGAAGGGATTGGCAAGAAATATTCCAAGTCATGAAAAGCAAAGGCCTGCAACCAAGACTGTTCTACCCAGCAAGTCTTGCAATTAAAATGGAAGGCAAAATAAGGAGCTTCCCAGACAAAAGAAGGCTAAAAGAATACACCTCCACCAAACCAGCATTGCAAAATACCAGCATTGCAAAAGGACTGCTTTAAGAAGATGAAGAAAAAGAGTCTATGAATATCCAGTTCCTTTCACAATTGCCAACACTTGATATTACCAATATTTTTTAATATGTATTAACCTGTTTGTGACAATGTTGTGTTATTTTAATTGTTCCTTTATTATTTGTTGAAACTAAACCTGTTTTTATAGATTTCTTGCCTATTTCTATTGTTTTTAAAAAGCTTTAAATGACTTTTTGGTATTCTTTATCCATTTTTTGATTAAATGTTTATAGAATTTTTTCCTTAAAAAAAAACAGATAAACCATTAATCCTTTTTTAGATGTGTGACAAATACTTTTCTATTACTTGTCCTTTAACTCTTTTTATATGTATATTACTATACAGTCTTAAATGTTTAATATAGTCACATTGTCAATATTTTACTTTATAGCTTCTGGGTTTGAATATTTTACTTCAGGGTAAGAAAAATATTATTTTGTATTTTCTCCTAAAATTCCTAAGATTTTACATATTGATTTTTAACTCACCTGAATATTTTTTGTATAATGTGTGAACTAGGCCTCTGTATTTGTTTTATTTCAAGTAATAGTGGTCCATGCACCTTATTTGTTGAATAAGCCTTATTTTACCCATTGATTTGAAATATCAACTTAATCATTTATTACATTGTTAGGTAGATATGTATGTTCATCTCTGGAATGCTCATTATATTTCATTGATCTTGATTATTTCTGTGCTGGTGTCATGTTGGTTTAATTGCTGAGGCTTTATAATGGTTTAAAATATTTAATATTTTATAATTAACTTCGACACTTAAAAAAATAAAATCAATCTCTATGAAAGAAAGAAAGAAAGAAAGAAAGAAAGAAAGAAAGAAAGAAAGAAAGAAAGAAAGAAAGAGTGGGAGGGAGGGAGGGAACTCCTACCTTTTGTGACAGGATGGATGGAACTGGAGAATATTAAGCTAAGCTAAATAAGCCAGTTGATGAAAGACAAATACCATATGATCTCACCTATAAGTGGACTCTATTCAACAAAATAAACTAACGAACAAAATAAACCACAGGCGTGGAAACATGGAGCAGACTGAAAGTGGCCAGAGGGGATGGGGAAAGAGGACAATGGTGGAAGGAAGGGGAAGGGACTAGACAAAGACCATGTATGAATGACCCATGGACATGGACAACAGAGTGGGAATTGACTGTGGGTAGGGGGGGTGGGGGTGGGATGGGTGGAGGGGGATAAAGGGGGAAAAATTGAGACAACTGTAATAGAATAAACATGATTTATAAATTAAAAAAAATAAATGTTTTTGTACTAAAAAAAAAAAGAATGTTCAAATCTGTAGGGAATTTCTATAAAATTTTATTTGAGCCAAAAAGTGATATACCTGGGAGCAAGATTTCAACAGACTGAGAAAAGTGCTCCCTAGAATGGCAGTTAGCAGCTTCTTTTATGCATTTTGACTTAAGGAGAGAACATAAGGAAGATTACGGGAAGGCAGGAGGAAGCAAGACAGGGATTGGACTACGGGTTAGTTAACAAGATTATGTATTCTCTTGAAGGTGGCTTCTAAGGGGTCTGAAAAGAGGCATTTCAAATGTTTCTAGATGCACAGAAACAATGTCCAGGGCATGCTCAAGGCAAAGATAAACATGTACTAAAGAAGGTATATGCCTGGGTATGACTACCCACTACGACTTGCCCAGTTACGAATTTATGATCAGATTATCTTGTGAGGTTACTTTCTATAGGACCCCGTTTTTGTCCACAATATGTATTTATAGACTTCTTAGAAAACCTTTTATTTTAAAGCGATTGACTAACCCTGTTGAAATGATCCTTGCGGTTTTGTGTTTCTCTGTTGTGATGATCTGGGTTTGGATTTGATTCCATTTATTTAAAAGCACATTTGTGGGCTTGGTGCTTGCATAGAGAAGATATTTATTTAAAAATCATATAACTGCTTATAAAAGTAAGATGTTTGATACCAGCCTATTCTAACTCCCACTTAGGGCATTGATGATCTGACTGGAGAGCCTCTCATTCAGCGTGAGGATGACAGACCAGAGACAGTTGTCAAGAGACTGAAGGCTTATGAAGCTGAAACACAGCCAGTCTTGGAATACTACCAGTGAGTGTCACTTTTCAGAATTTCTCACATGATGAAGCACTAAAGCAGTTTTTGATAGTGCTTTACTGCTGAAATGCTAAAACATTAGAAGATCCAATGCAAATTGATTTAGATAAAAAGGATATTTATTAGCATGTGCAATGGAGAAGTCCAGGTGGTAGGTTGGGCTCCAGTCGCCTCTCAGCTTGAACAGTGTTTTGCCATTCTCTCAGCTTTGTACTGGCTTTGTCCTCAGGCTTCCTGCATAGTTGCAGATAGTTGCCAGGAACAGCCCTTTCATCAAGCGCTTAGGGGTCACCTTTTTCCCAGTGAACAAAAGCTCCGAGTATCATGTAGACTGAACCAACTGGACCAGCCACTGTGGTCAGTGAATGCCCTGCACTAACTGTTGCAGACCTAGGTTACTGCCCATTCCTGAACCAGTCACAGGGATGGGAGTGATTACTCTGATTGATCCACACCTGGAGCAGGGAGTGGGTCAATCTCACCCAAACTCCGCTCTCTGAGGGAGGGAGGAAGGGCTGGAATGAATGTTGGGGAGGCCAAACTAATGATGCACTTACCTGCCCCTAAAGGACAGAAGACTCTCAAATAGGAACCAATCCTCCCATTATTTATTTGGCTAATCGTTTTTAAAAGTTTATATTCTAACATAATTTTGTCTGCTCTGCAGGGAATTTCACAAAATATATGGGATCTATACTGAGTTAATATTTGGTTGATTCAAGCTAAGAAACAGTCCAGTTTCCTTACTCACCCTTTGTCTCTCTTTATAGAGGATTTGATTGGCAACCCCTTTCCTTTTGTACTGAATAATGATATAGTGTCAAGACAGTACAGTATTGTGATTCATGCACACACTCTGGAGCCAGTCAGCCTAAGTTCAAATCTCCGGTCACCATTTATTAACTTGGTCTTAACCTGTTTTCTCCCCTGTAAAGTGGGGGTTAGAATAGAGGGTTGAAAAATTGAGTTAATGTGTGTAATTCTTAGAATTGTTTCTGACACATGGTAAGCACTTTATAATTATCAGCTATTATTGTTGTTGTTGTTGTAATAGGGTAAGTATGCAGTGAGACTAAATCAATAGTCTGAAACTGTTTTAATAGTTACTTCTGGAGAGTAAAATTATTAAAAAGTTGGCAATTCACTTTCACAGTAGCTGTTACTATAATTTTATTGAGTTGGCCAAAAAGTCCATTTAGTTTTTTCCGTAAAATAAAAGACACATTTTTTCATTTTCACCAGTAACTTCATTGATTTGGATATTTTGAGTATGTTGACTATCTCCCGCATGGTAGAATGTTGATTGTTCTCAGTTAATGCCTTGATTTGATCGCTATCAACAGGTTTCAACAGGTCTACACAACCATGGAGTATCATCCAGCAAGAAATCTCCAGCACAAAACTTCTCAAACCACTTTTGACACATTCAGTCAGTCACAGTACCTTCCCCATACAATGCACAAATAATTTTTTGTGTGTGTTTCAGTTGTGTTTTTACCTTTCTTGAAATAATAAACCATAATATGCCAAAATGTTGCTTATTTTCTTCCATCTTCAATATTAAAATGGCTACACAAAGATTCACCAATTTTGATAAGTTTTTTTAAACACATGCTGATATGACAGCTGTCACAATACAATCTAACAAAATTGTTTTGAATGAAGTGAAAGACAGCTAAGTGTTACTTAGAGCCATCTTATGGAAAAAAACTAAATGAACTTTTTGGCTAAACCAATGTGATTTGTGTAATTAGCCTGGTTCTGCAGATGCCAGCACTGTGGCCCTGGGCAAGGGATTCAACCTCTGTGCCACAAATTTTTCACTTGCAAAATCAGAGAAATATTAAATAGTACCTACTTTGTAGGGTTCTTAAGGGAATTAAGTGGGAGAATCCATGTAGACTTACAACAGCCCTGGCACTATTAAACTACTCAGTGTTAGTTATTATTTACTCTGTGAACACTATGCTAGGCTGTTGGTCCAACAGGTAAAGAGACCCAATCCCTGCCAAACCCCAAGAAACTCACTTCTATCTGTGGGTGAGGCAGAGAACTAGTTAAACAGTATTGGTCATAAAATGTGCTTCTACCAATCAGGAACCTACTTTACACTAGTCTAAGCAAAAGGGAAATTTATTGGTCATGCAAATAAGACATCCAAAGGCAGATGCTGGGTCCAGGTGTTCAGTCGGTGTCATCAGGCCTCATCCCTTTCAGCTCTATTTTGCTGTGTTGGCTTTGGTCTCAAGTGGACTCTCCCTGCATAAGTGCCTCAACGCTACAGCTTACCTCGCTCACCTCCTACCAGTTCGGCTACCCCAGCAGAAAAGAGAGCCTCTTTGCCAGCAGAAGTCCTGGGGTTGGCATTGATTAGCTCATCATGTCCATTCTTGAAGTGGGAAGTGGGACAGTCCCACCGGAACCTCAGGGACCCAGTTTCCCATGGTGAAGATGTTGTTTCCCAAAGCAGTTTGTTATTCACTTAAAATTAACCAGAAGAAGGGAGAGTGCACTGTTGTTGGGCTGATAACATTGTAAAGCTATTAATAGAGGCAATCACCAAATGCAGTGGAGGTAGGGATCAATGCGGTCAAAATGTGGGAAGCTGGGGAAGGCTGCAGATATGAACGAGAGTCCCTAGGCGATATCCTAGTCTTTCTAGGCCTCTGGCTTTTGCTACTTCTTGTCATTGTTTGCAGCTTTTCCTTCCAGACTCCAGCACATAGAACCAGGGCTGGACTTAACCAAAAATTTAAAGAGATATTTGCAACAACATTAGTGACAATCAGCATTGTTATTTTAAAATACTGACAGCTGTATTGTTGTTTTTAAAACTCTTTCAGCTGCAGGACATTTATATCATAATTAGACCTGGGTTTACAAACAATATGATGTTCTTACTCTGTAGAGGACCAATATTTGAAGCTGGTTTTATTACATAAAAGTTAAAATGTTCATCCAAGGTGCATCTTTGGGATTGGTGTGTATAGTTGTGCCCTCAGTACCCATTTTTTGACACTGGCTTGATTTTAAAGTGCCTCTTCTAGAGGCTTACAGCTGTTAAGAAGCTTATTCTCTTGGAAGCTTTATGAAATGCCTGTGAATTTAGAAACAGGAGGACTTCTAATATGCAAAGAATACTGTATTTGCATCATACCTCCTCTTAACAGGAATACAGTGGGAATTATTTAAGGTAGTCTTAACTTAAATGAAGTATCAAAAAGGAATGCCTTTGTGTCCAGTGAAACCTCTGAAAATTCAGTGAAAACATTGCAGAGGCATGACAGATCCTATTTTTGGAAAGAATTAACTAGAGTCCCTCAGTTGCTCTTATGCAGCCTTTAAGCCAGTGTGTGTGAGTTGGTTGAAGGAGCAGGGTAAGCAAGAGGAACACCAGTATCTGTGGAGGGAACCTGTGTGTTTTGAAAAGGAACCCCGGGATTCTGATTCTCCTCACCACTTTACACCCTGCCCCCGTCCCCGCAGAAAATTAGACTAAATAGACTTTGATTGCTGGTCTGATGACCAGTCAGACAGATCTGCCTGGGGAGAAAAGGAGAAACACAATAAAAAGAATACTTTTATTCCTCTTCCCCTAAAATTCATGAGTAGCATAGAGGAAAAATAAATAAACATAGGTGAAAGAAAGGAAGCACTGTCAAGTGTTAGGAAGTTGTTTTGCAGGTGAGTAGCAGGCAAAGAAAGCCAGGGGTGTAGTGGGGGTGTCTCGGAAGCCCTATATATGAAAACCTTGGTGATTTGGGCTGTTTACTTTACATCTGTAACACACAGTTTTATCAGTAAAATAAGGAACCTGAACTTTCGAAAGGATTAAATAAACTATAACATGTAAAGCACTTATTACATGCACCATAGATGATAGGTGCTATTATTATAATTTTACATTTTTTAAAATCCTCACTCGAAGACATTTTTTTCAATGCTTTTTAGAGAAAGAGGAAGGGAGAGTAAAAAACTTCAATGCATGAGAGAAGCACAAATTGGTTGCTTCCCGTAGGCACCCCAACCTGAGATCGTAGGCACTTGGACCAGGGATTGTGCCTGGATCCGGGATCACATGCACCAGGATTGGGGACAGAACCCGTAACCTAAGTATGTGCCTGACTGGGAATCGAACCCATAACCTCTTGGTTATGGGACAATGTTCCAACCAACTGAGCCACACCAGCCAGGGCAGTGCTATTATTTTTCAAGTGGCCATTTCCATAAGCCAGAAGACCCAACTGAAACTAAAATTCAGTTTTTCCAATGCCCGGTCAAGTGCCTTTCTCTCTTGATCACGTAGACCTAATATTTACTGAGACCCCTAAATCCACATTATAATCTTTTAAGAATCACTTTGAAAAAGCTTGAGGAAGACTCAGAATTGTGTTTTTTGTTTTGTTATCTTTAGGAAAAAAGGGGTATTGGAAACATTCTCTGGAACCGAAACCAACAAGATCTGGCCTCATGTATATGCCTTCCTACAAACAAAAGTTCCTCAGATAAACCAGAAAGCACCAGTTACTCCGTGAGGAAAGCGCATGTAACTAGTAAGATGAGCAGAAGCTCCTCATTTGTGTATTTAGAGTCTCCTTGTCCTGAGACTCTGATGTGGGAATTCTTTGAAAATTATGTTTCATTTCTACTGATTTTCTTCTGGAAACTAAGATGTGCCAAATGTGTCAGATACTAAGACTAATCTTTTGAAATCATCTAGTATGTTTTATCCAGTTATCTTCTTGGGGTGCACAATTTGAAAACATTACAGATGTCTAACGAAACTTTTGAAAAATTGTTTAGAGTATAATTAAAAGAGCTATTGGTAGTAATCTAACTTTTGTTCAGAAGAGTAAGTGGTTGATAAATTTCCCTTATTTTTCTGGAAAAGTAAAGGAAAAAAAAATTCTGTCATTTGAGAAAAGTATCTCACCAGAGGATTTTGCTTAGACATGCCAAAAAGCCATATTTAGCTTTGTGGTACATAGTTTCGTGGTACTGTATGTCTATAAAATTCCAGGAAAAAAAGCAACTGGATTTACATATTAATTGAAGGATGCAAATTCACTGCTGCCTCTACACTAAGAAATTTATAAGCTAGCCATATATGTTGTATTTATTTTGTTTTTAAATGTACCTTCAGGTTACTCAATTTTCAATTTATCAATTAGCATAGAAAGTACTTTCCTATATGATTTATATTAGAAATTGACATTATAAGTCTTGTGAAAGGACCAGAGTTGGATTTTCAAATGAAAATGTAAAGACCTAGGTTAGGTCTTCAGAGGTTACTTGGGTTGATTTGTGCTTTTGGATCTACTTGCTGGTTTCTCTTTTTGATCAAACTGTATGATATGCCTTGATGAGATACATATTAAAGTAGGAAAAAAAAAATCCATGGCACTACATAAAGTAAGCATGCTTTTTTCATTAGGAAATAGATCAGGTTTGCCTGGGGAAAACTGTCTGACAAAAACAGCAATCATAATTAGTAAACAGGTATGGCAATGAAAAGGATTTACATGCCTGGTTAAAAAGGACCAAGGAACTGCGTTTGCTGAAGGGGTTCATTCCTAATCAAAGAAGTTGACACCTGCTAGCCTTCACTGCTGCCCTATCTTATGGGTAAAGGACCCTGCTGGTGCATGAAACCTGAGCAGCCATTTTAAAATAAAAATGACTTGGTTCCTTAGTGGAGCAACAAGGATGCATGCTTATGGATACACTTTGGCCTGGTAGAGTGGAGCAATATGAGAGGTGGAGAAACCTGTGTCTTCAATGGCATATTTACTCTTACTGTACTTGGTGCCAAATCAAATGAAACTAGTCCTCGTACAGCTGTTATGAACTGCCTTTGAAAATGTGGCCTGTTTTATTCTGGGCACTTAAAATGCAATTGCCAATAAATGGTTCTTACGTATTTTCTGGGGGGAAAACTTATTTTTCTTTCTTTTGAATTTTAAAAATTCAATTTGATCTTTCAAAATGGATCAAGGCTTTTAAAAAGGATTAAACATTTTTTTCTTTATAAAACTTTCTATAATGCCTTATTTGAATGTTAATATTGTGTGCTTTCTAAAAATGTTGTGAACTACTAAACTTATGAATTATCGCTAGGTTATCAGGCATACATTGGTACTAAGGTATTCGAATACAATTCCATTTTGCAGCTGTGGGTATCACTTTGTCTTTGGTAGGTCACAGAGCCCGCTCCATTCCACCCTCCGTTCTGCTGCCCTAATGACTCACTGCCTTCTGAATTAGTGACTCATTTCTAATAATTACCTTAAAACAGTACTCAAGCTGGTTTCCTTTCATGTTATACTTTATCTCCTGCTATAGTATTGCAGCCATACTGGCCTTCTTGGCACCCTTAGGAAGATTTGGAATCAAAAATAGGGAAGAACATGGCTATGAAATTTAAGACTCTTCTTCCCTGTGACCATTCCCTCCTCAACCCCAAAACCCGAAGTTTTGCACATGCATCCATTAGTTTGGGAAACATCTGCACTATTTCATTTTTCTTTAATAAAGCACACAAATAGAATTTGCTTTATATTCACTTAATGTTATAGACAGTTCTGATGATTATCATTGCTGGAGGAATTTGCTAAAAAAAAAACACCTCATAATGCTGTAATGATCATGGTGATGATTTATGTGCCACATGGAAATATATCTGGAGCTGAATGCCATGGCTAGAAGCTACTGTCTTAAAGGCTAATGAGAATAGTACTTAAAGCTATTACTCTATTTTCTGGAGTAGGAGTTGTTTTGGTATACCTTTCGTAAGCAGAATGTGTTGGGAGAAATGGAAAATGGCAGTTAGTGCCATCAGAAATTTTATTTCTCAATTCCATTTAAAATAGATTAAATACTGGCTTAAATTTCTAAACCCTAGCCCATAGCTACATTTCCCCCAGCCATTCACAATGGCATTCCAGCAAAGAAAAATATTTTGGATATTCATAGTTTGGGACAAAATTTACCTATGTTAATAACAAATTATGGTAATTACAAATTGTTTTAATACTTGCAACCAACAGTAAGAATAAATTTTTATTTTCAAACATGTTTAAAAGTTGTTTTCTCATTGACAAAAAAGTATTCTCACACATTAGTAAACTGCATAAATAGCTTTCCTGTCTTTGCAATCCAAGGTTGTGATTTTTGTAAGTTCCAGTTAAAAATTTTAAAACACAGTCAAAATAGTCTAGCTGTGCTTAAAGCTTTTGGGAAAAGCCAGTGTGCTTTGTAATGTTCATACCGTATTCTATTTTTTTTTTTTTTTTTAAAGCTCATTAATAGTCATGTGTTTTTCTATATATATATAGCACTAAGTTACAGTTATGCCAGATGGCACTTTGGAAGGATTTTACCAAAGTGCGAATCAATCTGGTGATGTGTCCTATTTTACCAAAGGGTTCTCAAGTGTTTGAAGAGTAAACAGCATGAGTGAGGAATCATGCTTTTTAAAAAAAACAAAGTGAAAGATGTGGGAATTTTTATCATTTTCTTATTTAGAAAAGATCAAACTTCAAGTCTAATTCTTCAAGGCTTATGAGAATGGTTATGATTTATCAGATGGTAAGCAATTCATAATGTTTTTATTAATCTTTGTATCCCATTAACTTACATAGTAAGCAAGCAGATACTTATTAAATGAATCAGCTTCTCAGACCTGTGAAACAGTACATACATGTCCATTATAGATGAGAAATGGATGCATAGGAATTTTAGGAACTTAATAAAACATGTATGATATAGAGGCAAAGTTGAAATTAAAAAGCCTGGCTGCAACCCAGACAAGTACATTTTTGTCCCACATCAGTTTAAGAAATGAAATACATAACTGACTTTGCAACAGTAAATTGACATCTTTTTATTTTTCTCAGAAAATACCCCAAGGTTAACTTTAGAATCACTTTGCTTAAAACCACCTTTTTTTCATTCTGTAAGAAAATCTACTTACTAGATTCATATTCTTTGGGCAGCATGTTAATTTACTTTAAAAAAGGTAATAGGAACCCTGGCCAGGTGGCTCAGTTTGTTGGAGCATCATCTCATACACCAAAAAGGTTGTGGGTTTGATCCCGTCAGGGCACATACCTGGGTTGCAGGTTTAATCCCTGGTGGGGGCGCATATGGGAGGTAACTGGTCGATGCTTTCCTCACATCGATGTTTCCCTCCCTCTCTCTAATCAATAATCTAAAACCAATATATTTTTAGGTGAGGATTTAAAAAAAGGGGGGGTAATAATCTTAAAGAAGACCCGACTTTCCTAAAGAGAAGGTATAGATCAATTATAAGTTCATTAGGCAAAATATGAAAGAGCCCCGTGATGGTATAATTCAATGAAAATGTTAACCATCTGTCTCTCCTAGGGAACAATTTTAAATCAGTACTATCTCTACCATCATTGATAAAAATGAAAGTTAACAGGGAGTAAATGGAGTGATAGCTATTTGATTTATTAAAAATCTTTTATTAGAATATTAATTTTATGAGATGAAACAAAGAATCCTTGATGGATACTTTGATGCCAAAGATGTTTCCTTCATCTGCTTGGACTTTCCATGATTTGTGCCTACAGAAAACCAACTAACCTGACATATGAATTAACCCTTTGTTTAGTATATGCTTATTATTTAAGAAACAGAAAAGAGGACATTTCTCTTAACAGGAGTTAGTTCTTAGTACTCAAGAAAAATAAAAAGGATGTCAATTTACTGTACTTAGTACTAAAGTATTACTACATATGTAAAAATTAGTCTAAGTGCAAATTATGGCATCAATCCTTGGATCCTAAAATAAATCCAATCACACTTTCACACTCAAAACATAGAACACACATCCTTTTCAAAGTAAAAAATGTGTGTGTATAGCTTTTAAAAAGCTCTCAATAATACCTATTTTAGAAAACAAAAACAGAAAATGCTCCAAGAATAGTTTACTCAGTTCATTGATTATTTCTCTCCTTCCAGTCTACAGTCATTATTAATACCTCAAATTTAAAGGCAGCAAAATGAAATTGAAAAGTTTGGATGCTTATAAGCAAATCTTGAGGAAAAGTGAGGCTGAGGAATGGAAAGTAATGGTTTGAGTATCATTTCTATGAAACTGAGGATGTTACTGCTGTGTACATTCTTTATGTACTAGGAAGGGAAAAATAAGAGCTTGCTCCACAACAGAAAAACAAAAGAAAAAGAAAAGAAAAAATAAACTTCTGTAACTAGGTCATTGGCTAAAAAAAAAAAAAATTACTACCATATAAATTAATCAAACATTTTATTGTAGAGTATTTCTTTATATCAAAAGCAGAAAAGTTTTATTCTGAAAACCAGTAAGATTTTGACGTTACGTAAGTATGATTAAGTCCAGTCCTTAATAAGTGCCTTATCACCTCAGTTAGTTAAAAGAAGATGCAAATGAGGCCATGGTTACAAGTCTGATCATCAGGTCCCTTAGCAATATTTGGTTTTTCAAGTTGAGACATGTATACCTAATCCCAGTTAGTCATCTTCCAAATTTTTGCTACTAGTTTCAATGGGACTGAACCAAAGGGTATACCCAATATAAATCAAAGCTCATGTTCCTGTAAGTCTGAAGATTAATCCTCAAATAATAAGGATAGCATAATTAACACTGTCATCTAATTCCAAATAAAATGAAACATCAAATATCCTGGCATATCTGAAAGTGAATTATATGGGAAGTAGTGAAGCTCCAAAGCATTCTATGGTAACTGAACTATAGAAATGACAAATGTAGTAAAAGCCATCACTACCAATAAGGAATACCAAGTTCTTACAAGTAAGTATCTGGCAGCTCGAGGCAGTTAGCTCTACAAGAGTTCTCTTGTCTTTTAAAAAAGTCCTTGGGCTACATCAGAGTGAAACAAACAATAAACCTAATTTTAAAAATCAGATTCTTCTTCCTGTTTGTTCTTACAGGCCATTACTTTTTTAAACTTGCTCCCTGAGAGATCCCACACTATGTCAAGTAAAGAAATTAAGAGTGAGCTTGAAGTTGGTCTAAAAGAAAAAAACAATCCTATATTAGCTTTATCACTTTTTAAGTCACTATATCCCTTACTGTTAAAAAGTCAATAGGGTAAAATCAATTTCTAAGGAATATAGTTTTGAGAATACCTAAGGGTTTAATTTAGTGTCTATATAAATTTGATATTATAGTCAAGGATTTATTTAACTGATGGTGCCGAAAATGCGAATGCAGTATTATTTTAAGGGGAAAACTTTTTAAAAATTGGTATCACCCAGCTTATTTAGTAAAGTAGATTATCACTACTGATTTATTGCTTTTAATATGATAAAACACCAGATTTGACAGCTAAATTAGCAGTAGGATACAAGGACATTTTGTCTTTAATCACTTTGAGAGAGTACGGCATGTACATATCTGTATAAAAAGACTGTAGCAGATGCCTCCTAGAATCAACCAGTTCTTGTAAACATTGCATTTGTGCAGATTTTCATACTTTGATTCCAAAATTGAGAACAATAAGATTAAAGGCAAATTTAGTAGCAAAAAACAAAGTTCAATTTGACTTCTTGTAACTTATGGTACCACTCCTCTCTTCAGAAAAAAAAAAACAAAAAAATCTAGCAGCACATAAAAAAAATTTTACAAAACATTTCAGTACTCTTTTTTCCCCTCCCATCAAAAACCGAACAAAAATAAAGTGCAGCACCCATAAAAGTGTCAAGAAAATAGCCAAGTTCTTCCTTTCTTGTAACAAAATAGTACTTGGCCTCAGCAGTCTTAACCAAATTATACAGTGTCCATCATTTTGGGTTCCTCATCTTCTTTATGTACCACTGAGTTTAAACTGCAGAGAGCTGTATTGATAGAATGCTGAAGATAATCTGGATTCTGGAAAAAAAAAGTATAGGGAAGAAACAATGGATGATAATTAGTTTTATGCTAGTATATGCAACTACATAATCAGTCTCACATTCTCTATTTCTCTGCAGTGTAGGAGAGCAGGAAAGAAGATGAACTTTGAAGGCAGACTTGGGTTGATACCCACGGTAAAGAGACAGAAAAATAGATTACCACTTAATCCAAAGACAAATGATAAAGACAGAAAGATGTATGTGAAAAATACAAATGTAATAAACACTACCTTTTTTCTCCTTAAAAAAAACAAAGAAACCAAAACTGTATATTGCCCTGGTTGGGAAGCTCAATTGGTTAGAGCGTTGACCCCATTTGTGGTTCGATCCCTGGTCAGGGGACATACAAAAATCAACCAATGAATGCATCAATAAGAGGAACGACAAATCAATGTTTCTCTCTTTCTCTCTCAAGTCAACCAATTTAAAAAATGAAAAAAAAACCCAAACAAACCTGTATAATTTTAATTATTTAATCATTCAAAGTTACATCTCCCATGTGATTATGTGTAGCTATAATTTAAAATACAAACACGGCTTTAAGTCAGAAATGTATATTATTATCTAATTTCTACAGTAAATACTGAATATGCAACACGAATAAGAAATTATAGCTATCTTCAGTTTATTTTGGTTTCTCGAAGGTTAAAACAAACTCAAGTGAGAAATCCTTAATCTTTTGAGAGGTACTCTGATCTATATGTTAAAAACTGGGAATAAAAGAACACTTTAATTTAGGTTTTATTTATTTTTTAAACAGAAGAACTCATTAATGTTCTATTTGTCCATTTCTAAAAACTATGAACAGAAAACTTTATTCAATAAATGCAAAGAGCCCTGGCTGGTGTGGCTCAATCGACTGAGTGTCTGTGAACCAAGAGGTCACTGGTGCTGTTCTCAATTGGGGCACATGCCTGGACTGCAGGCCTGGTCCCTGGTTGGGGGCACGCGAGAGGTAACCAACTGATGTTTCTCTCGTGCATTGATGTTTCTGTCCCTCTCTTTCTCCTTTCCCCTTTCTCTGAAAATAAATAAAATCTTACAAAAATGCAAAAATAAACCACTATTTGTTAGAGAAACTTAAATAAGGACTTAAGCCCTTAACCTAGGACTTTAAGCCAAGAATTCAATTTTCTCTACTCAAGTTGTTCTGAATATCCACTAGCTACTTAGAGTTTTACTACTGTATCACCTAGTGTCATTTAATTTATTTAATAAACACCAGTGAAGAAAACAGTCCAACCAGAAGAGAGATGCCTTAAACCTGCCCATCCCATAGGGAGGCAGGGTTATCAAAAGATCCTCTAAATAAAAGTATAATACTTTGTAATTCTCTTACTTTAAAAGTAAAAAAAGCTGGCCAGAAGTTAGATTACTCCCAATCAGGTCTTTATGAAGCAAGAGGCACAAATAACTGACTGAGATCTGGGACACTAAAATGACATTGGACCTCAGTTCAAATCCTGCCTCTATCACTTAGTATAATGAATCTCAAAGTAATAATAATTTATCACACCTTAACAGAATTAAAAGCTAGTATATAGGATAAGCCTAAGGTAAATATTAGTATGTCTTTATTAAGAGGCCTTGGTTGAGGTTTCTCAAAACTAAGGATAATGATATTTGGCTTATTTCTCAAGATTGTTGTCAATTAAAAAAAAGAAATGAAAAGCTAAAGTGTTACCCAAATTTAAGTTTTATAAAAAATTATTAATACTCTCATCACATTATCCCATTCTCCAAAGAAACAGAATGCTAAGACCCAATTCCAAAGGCCTTCCGAAGAGAAGTCTTTATTAAGACCAGGTTCCAGTTTTCCATGACAGAGTGTTGAGTACTAGAGTTGGCAAAGGAGTATCCAGAACTTATCTAACCATCTTCCTAAGAACTGCAAGACATCAACATGAAGAGACTTAAAAAAAAAAAAAAGAAATCAATATACTTAACCATATCTATCCTTCAATTCCACTGATGATATTTTCATCTAGTAACACTTTCAACACATTTCTTGTCCCAGTTCTTGACCAGTTCTTCCCAAAAGCACATGACTGAGTGTCTTGTCCTATTTCTTGCATATGATTCAATAACAGTCTATGGTATAGATGAATGAGCAGTGAAGTAGGATAGAAATCCAGGATTAGGGTATTAGCTCCATCATTTATTGTATTGACTCCAGGCAAATAACTTATGCACAATGAGCTTCAGTGTGTAGTATGAATGAAAATGAATCACAGGGTTTTTGAGAAGATTAAATAATACAACATACAATAGTGATTTGCAACCTATAAACTGATGTAATAAAAATGGGATGTTGTTATTATGGTAAGCTTTTCGTCCAAATCTCCCAGCTGACTACTTAGTTCCTCAGGCTGCCTCTCATCATATTTCCCCCAACCAGCTGACAGCCCTGTGCATCTAGCTGAAAGCTTATCCAACCCTTCCCTCCCTCAGGAGGAGTAAACCAAGATGCTCTTCTCCCATCATGAGGGTTGGTCTGTTAGACGGATGAATTAAGTGTAAACCACTCTGGTAACATCAGCAATTCAAAACTGTCAAAATTGTATAATCCCAGGTCTTCCGCCAAAATGACTTGCAAGGGACGCCTGAAGCAGATCTCAGTTGCTATCTTAATATGAACAAGAACTTCTCTCAAACCAGATGCAACTTTTTGGTAATGTAGTATCTCACGATATTTGAATGTATCTTTCCTTCTTATGTTAGAATCAAAGATATCCTTCAAAAATTTTTTCCTTTGCATTCATTGTAAGACATCTTAATTTTAGGTTTACATATTGGATTTGACAGTGGCTTAGTCATAAAATTCCCTTGGAAAGACTAGTTCCCTGTGGGTTATTTCTCAGAGAACTAAAGAGAAAATCATCACTATATTTAAAGAGCAGTAAGAGATAATATATAGGACAAATCAAAAGGGAATATTACTTACATGTCTAACTGTGGGGTAGCATGACTAATTATTTAAAAATCATTACTGATTATTTGATTATTTCCATTCTTCAGAATAACATTTTTGGCTGAATTAAATATAATCCATTGCTTTCCTTAAATTGTCCCTTTGGCTACAATACATGTAACAACTGAAATGGTGTAATTATAGAGACATAAGGTCAAAATATTGAAAATCTCAATTCCTTCTTTATGACATTTAAAAATAAACACAGGGCTCTTCTCACATTGCCTTCTGAATGAGACTTCCCTTTTCGTTGTGCAGGCAACAGACTAAACTTTAAGCTAAAGCTGCTCTTAAAATCTTGGGGCCTGGAAATGAGAGATTACTGGTCTCAATTAAAATGCTACTAAAATCAAAATGGGCAGAAACTTTCTAATGATAACTTAAAATTTTAACCCTAAGTAGTATCAGACAGACCAGCAGTCTAACCTCCTCTTCTTTTTGACATAAATTCCTCCATGGTAGTGACACTGTTTTACCTTGATTTAACAGCAGACTTCAAAAAGGCTCAAACAGCTGGCCAGTATTACCAGAAAGAACAGCTTAGCATAAGCTATATTAATGTGGACTAAAAATGTTACATATGGTAGGCGACACCAACAATTAGCAATACTAAATAAATTCATGTAGCACATCACCTTGGTATGATTTGAAGCTAATTTACTTTATTAAAATATTAAACAGTATAGATCTACTTTGAATGAGAAGTTCTTTGGAGCCATCTTAAGAGTTTATAATTGAGATAATAAATAGGTAACACTTGCCCTTAAGGATGCTTAGGCACAACTCATCTCTTCTATATTTTAGAGTGGAACTTGGTGTCTCTCTAAATAACTAAAAGATGGAAGAGATTTAGTGCCAAAACGTGGCATGAAATGAAACTCAGAGTTATGTTCTGAGGCAAGTATATTTAAAATGGTCACACATGTATTACATATAAGAAGAGTAGGAGTCCAAAAGAACAAAAATGTGAACTCTACATTTATAAATAAACACTTGCTCTTCCAACTTACCTGTGGTAAGGATTCTAATAAACCTATAGATCCAACACCAGAATGGGGAACATGATTCTGAACTGTCATAGGTTGAAAACTTGGTGATTGAGAATAATGTCTGACTCTTGACTTGAAAGCTTCAAGTTCATTTTTGAATGCTTCAAAATAACCTTCTTCCTCTGCCTAGAAAACACAGAACACGAAGACTGTTTTTGAAGATGTCCAAACCACATAGTAAATTCTAACAAGCCTATATCAGGTCTGAAATAGAGGAAGTAAAGATGAGAATAGTTTAAATGTAGAAACCACCTAGGAATATCAGTAATTGGTTTGTTCCATTTCCCTCTGCTTCAGCAAAACAAAACAAATAACAATCACTCTTTAAACATACAAATATGTAACAAAAGAAAGCTTTTTGTTATTCTTATATTTATCTGAGGTCTTGATAGGATCCAAAACAGTCCTCATTTACCCTCTCACAGTCTTCTCTTCCCACTGCCACGTAACAGCCAAGGGATATTCTTGAAACCTTTCAATTCTATACTAATTAATGAGGGGACACTATTACCTGTTTCTAGTGATTCTGATTCTATACTCCCTATCTGTAAAAGCCATGAAAACCAAATAAAACTCAACACTCAATATATCTTATGAAAATACCTTAGTGTTTCAGTTAAGAAAGTACCTTATTTTCAACATTACAGAAAGAAAAAAGTATGATGAATTATGTTGAGGTATGGGAGCTCCCTCTGATGATGTAGAATACAAACAAAATTCCCAAAACAAAACACCCTGTTGGCAGTAGCCTCCATTTATAAACATCTTTGCAGATAAAAAATGACCGTGCCGATCCTACACTACCAGACCACAAGCTTTAAGTTCAAATGGTGGAAAAGATTTTGTCAAAGTCCATTTCTTAATATCTGAGTCCACTTATCTGAAAAGCTATTTTTTCTTTAATGGAGTTTAGGATGTATAACTAGATTAAAAGCTGTGGATTAGTTATTAGCATTGATATCTATACAAATGCAGATAATGTTCTATGCTGCCATTCTATCTTTTTACAAATTTAGAGTCATTTCCTTAATTATATTATAGCATTTCACTTTGGTCAATATATGGTACTTGTGTGGACACATGAAATGTTAGCCTTTATATCATAAAGTAATTTTTCTGAAATGGTTATGCAGTAAACCTCTAAAGCAATCAAGTGGCACATTTGCTGCTCTTACTACATGCCTAACGTCTAAAGGTTTAGATCTAGAGAGACTTGACTGATTTTTGTTTTTATTAAGTAACCTATGGGTCACTTGCTTAATTCCTCTGTTAATTTCCTCACTTGTAAAACAGAATAATCCTCATAAAATGTTATGAGATTTAATGAGTTAATCCATGAAAAGTGCTTATAATAGTGCCTAGCACAAAGTACCCATGAAAGCTATTCTTTAATTAAAAAAAAATTATTATGTGCCCTGGCTGGGTAGCTCAGTTGGTTAAAGCACTGTCCTGATATGTCAAAGTTGTGGATTTGATCTCTGGTCAGGGCACATACAAGAAACAACCAATAAATAAATTTAAAAAAAGAAATTTATTATTTTGAACGCAATGTTAAGATCTAAAGATTTCAGTGCAATTTTGCCAAAGTAATTTTCAAAGACTATACATAGTGTGGCTATGTTCATTATTCTATTAAGCACTAGTTCAAACAGAGCCATTAATGTAAGATGAAAAAGAAAGTATGTTTTTTGGATGCCTGTGTGTTAAGTGAAATTTTGGAGTAGTCATCAGAAACCTAGCTAAAATATCAACTCAATCATTTACTCGTTATAACTGTACTGTTTTGGAAAAATTTCCTATTTAGGCTACACTTTGAGTTTAGAACATTTAATGTAGGACAACTACCACCCTGATATACATATTTTTTCATTTAAAATACATTTTCTTCTATTTATAAAAATATGTTCATTGAAAAAGAAAATAGAAGTCATTCATAATCCCACCACCCAAGTATAATCAAACTTTTGGCATACTTCCTTCTAACTTCGAATTATGTATACTGAATGTATTATGTACATGCAAGAGCATGTAAAGATACATGTATAGTTTGGACAAAAACCCACTATATACCCACACATATTAGGAAAAGCTCATTAGTATATTTAATACTTTATAAATAAGTTCTAGAGAGGCATTCCGTCTCTCTCTGAGCTTACCATTATTGTGACTTTTTTCATTATTCCTTTGCTTCTTTAGTTTTACCGCTTATATATGTCCTTTAACAATATACTGTTTAGTTCTGCTTGTTTTGAACTGGAGCCCTGGTGGGTGTGGCTCAGTGGATTGGTGGATTGCCTGTGAACCCAAAGGCTGCTGGTTTGATTCCCTGTCAGGGTACATGCCTGGGTGGTGGGCCAGGTCCCCAGTTGGGGGGCAGGCAAGGGGCAGCCAATTGATGATTCCCTCACACATTGATGTTTCTCTCCCTTTTTCCCTCCCTTCCCTTCTATCTAAAAAATAAATATTTTTTAAAAAATGGTGCTGTATATATAATTCTGTAGCTTGTCTTTTTTTCTTCACTCGGTCTTTTTTTTCATGCTGATGCTGCTTCATTCTAAGACATTTATAGACATTTGGGTTGCTGTTTGCTGTTAAGAACAATTATGCTATGAACATTATAGTATCTAGCACACATATGTAAGAGGTTTTCTAAGGCAGTAATTCTCAAACTTTATGGTCTTAGTGTTTCTTCACACTCTTGAAAATTACTTAGGAACCTAAAGAGCTCCTGTTTATTTGGTCTAATTCTATTAATATTTATTGTGTTAGAAATTAAAACTAAAGGGTTTAAAAAATATTAAGAAGCCCTGGCTGGTGTTGCTCAGAGGACTGAGCACTGGCCTGTGACCCAAAAGGTCACCGGTCTGATTCCCCGTCAGGACACATGCCTCAGTTGCAGGCCAGGTCCCCAGTTGGAGGGGCATGCCAGGGGCAACTGATCAATGTATTTCTCGCACATTGATATTTCTCTTCCTCTTTCTCTCTCCCCTCCTCTCTCTGTAAAAAGTAAATAAAATCTTTTAAAAATTAACTGAAACATAATAACAAACTCATTACATATTAAGATTTATAATATTTTTTTATTAAAAAAACAAAACTATTTCAAACCAAGTTTAGTAGGAAGTCTGGCCTAACAGAAGATAGCTAGATTCACACATCTGCTTCTATCAATCTCTACTACACTCATGATAGTGACAATGGCAAATAACATTTTAACATTAATATTATGAAGGAGTTTTGACTCAAGTCTTCTTAAAAGGGTCTTGCAGATCCTTGAGGGTCGTCCCTGGACCACATGTTGAAAAATCTATTCTCTATTATATATACCTAAGAGAACTTCTGGGTGTTAGTACTTGTTCAACTTTACAAGGAAATGTTCTGAAGTGGTTGTACCAATTTATACTCCCACAGGCAGTGAACGTAGATTCTTATTGCTCTACTTCCTGTACAACTTCCTAATATACTAATTCAGTGAATGTGAAATGGTACTTAATCTTTCTAGACATATTTATTTTTCCTTAATGTGGCCAATATCATCTTGTATATATAAACACGTATCACTTCTTTTCACTTAATAGCAAAGCATTATCTCAAATTATAAATTCTTCAAAATATAATTTTAATGGCTGCACAATATTCTTACATACCACAGTTTGTGGTTTTCTTTCTTTTTTTTTTTTGTCATCTGTCCTTGTTGAATTTTTTAGTTGTTTCCTATTTTTCATTACAAAAGTCTGACATCTCATTAAGCTTTAAGTTCTAAACATGGCTTTACTGTTTCATTCAACAATGTATCCTCAGCACCTTAAATAGCTGTGCTTTTGCATTAACAGTTAATTAATATTTATTGAATAAATGATGGAACACTCTGATTTTCCTGAATACATACATTTATTTGAATGGGTTTCAATTTCATGTCCATGGTATAGTCTCTTATATAGATCCCTTATGTCTAAATTAGCATGAAATCAGCAATATAATTTTTCTTTCCACTATAAAATTTAATCTGTGGCATCCTGGTTGAATGGTTTCCTTTGATGTATATGGATCAAGGAGGAGATTAAGGCCTAACCTTCCCATTTAACACCATATAGCTACTTACTTTGGCTTTCTGGAAAAATAAACGAAAACACCCTCTTGGATCCACATTACAGTTTTTGGCCATTTCCATAATAAACTGCATTACAACAGCTTGATGTGCTATTTGTTCCATTAGAGCCCCTTTCTGAAAATAAACAGATTAAAATTATAACAAATGCTTCTAGAGATACACTTTAAAAAGCTTATAATATTTGGGAACAAGAGATGGGGGCACAGGGTAGGCACATTAGAAAAACAAATTTCCATGTGCTAACTAAAATAACTAAAAAATATTCCCACAGTAAACTCAAGTAGCTCTGAAAACAAAACTGTAATCCCATTTAATGACCTCCTGCTTTCATTTAATGTAAAAACAAACAAAAAACATTTATCAGAATTCCACTGATGTTCCCAGAAATTCAAGGTTCACATGGTACCTGTTCGGCTTCTAGATGAAAACACCATAAAATAAGATATTTGGCAGTTTCTTCACATACAAGGTATGGATGGTCAGACAAAAATCTCTGACTATCATCCCATCGACTCAACATACCTGTAAAAAAAAGAATTAAAGCACAAATATCAAGTACTTTCTTCTTGTAAGTGAAGAAATGATATTTTAAAATGATTCTCTTTAAAGATGATTCATATCACCACAGCAATATGTTATGGTAAGAAAGCAAATGAAGAGGAATAAACTTCTTTTTAAGCAAAATGCAGTATATTGAAATAGCATCCAAAAAGTCATAGAAAGTTTTATTTCAGATAATTAGGCTTAAGTAGAGTGACTGGTTTAAAGCCAAAACTCCTGCATCTGGAGAATGCCTGAAGTCCAAGACAAATTGAGATAGCTGGTCTTCTTAGTGAATACAGATTTAAGGGGAAAAAACTTATTTATTTTTAGAGAGAAGGGGAGGGAGGGAGAAAAAGAGGAAGAGAAACTTCGATGTTTGCAACAGATGACGATTGGTTGCCTCTTGCACACCCCTATCTGGGGCCCTGGCCCACAACCCAGGTATATGCCCTTACTGGGAATCGAACCAACAACCTTTCAGTTCACAGGCTGGCACTATATCCACT
Source organism: Pteronotus mesoamericanus (assembly GCF_021234165.1). Lineage (NCBI taxonomy): Eukaryota > Metazoa > Chordata > Mammalia > Chiroptera > Mormoopidae > Pteronotus > Pteronotus mesoamericanus. Next base: position 21,016,247 of record NW_026555245.1, on the reverse strand, counting down.
GAGCCATACTAGCCAGGGCAATACAGATGATTTTGAGACTAAACATTATTTAGTCATAGAACCAGTATTTTATATTAGAAAGATGCAAAAGAGCAAAATCTTGAGAAACTACGCTTAGCAAACAAATATTCAGTAGAAAGTTCAGAAAAGTTACATTCTAATTTATTTAAAAATCTCTAAGATGATATGGTAAAATGTTGATATAGCATGGGAAACCAATACAGTGTCATAAAAAAATATACTTTAACCATTTTAATCACGTTAACCATTTAGTCACGATGACTGCTTATATACACCAAAAACAAAATCTTTCAAAAATTAGTTAAGCTCTGACTAATGTGGCTCAGCAGGCTGGGCATCATCCCACAAACCGAAAGGTCACCGGTTCCCAGTTAGGGCACATTACTGGGTTATGGGCCAGGTGCCCAGTTGGGGGCATGTTAGAGGCAACTGATTGATGTTTCTCTCACACATCAATGTTTGTATCTCTCTCTTTTTCCCTCTCTTTTCCTCTCTAAAGAAAAATAAAATCTTTTTAAAATAAACAAATAAACATTAAACATATTAATAAATGGTTGTCAGTTTGCTTCAAAAATCAGACCAATCCAAATATTACTTAAGGTTTATCTTCATTTTTACTCATATTAGTAAGAAATTTAGTAAAAAAGTTCAATACCACCCAAGTGATCATGGAACCAGCAAAGTGTTGAGCTTTTATTTAATTCTGTCCAGTCAGCTTTATAGTTAAATAAATTAAGTATAACACTGTTAGTTTTAGGGACGTCAGACTCATCCAAGGAAGTCTGGAAGTTACTGAATCATCATTAAAATTTTATAAGGCCATTTCAATAGTCTGGCAGTAAATCTTTCCTCTAGACCCAAAATGAACTTCTATACATTAAAGTTCTACATTAGAATAAAAGAAAGAACAAAACTGAGGACATATGCCTTGCTGAGAAATACATCTTTAGCAACACATGGGAATCAATTAAAAATAAGTGATTAATCATCTTCCTCATTTTAAAAAGGGCAAAGGCATTTTAGCATTTTCTTCTGGGGAGTTTTACAAACTTTATAAAGTTATTTCCCCAACACTTTGGAAACAGTGATTAAGTCATTTTAAATTCAGATAAGCAGAATGATTATGGAAGTTACTTGAAACTAGTTCTCAGACTATAATTAAAGAGCCTGATAATTTCTGAGAGTCAGAAGGATTAAAGAAAGCATAATCCTTATGTCTTATACCTGAAGCCATAGAATAAGTCCTATAAAGCAGTTTTGCCTTAGCTTTGTGACACTTCTGAAGAAGCAGTGTTTTCACCCCTTTATTCATAGAGAGAGCACTACTTCTCCTGTTTACTTCTCCATGGCAGCATCATGACTCAATGAGGCACCAAAATCTTACCCATTCTGGTTTCTTTCACAGGAGAGATAATATGAAAGGGTTAGTGTCGTGTAGGGACCATGAGGAAGGGTCTCATTAAATGTTAAATTTTAACTATTTGATACCTGAGACAAAATTAACATGAGGTTGACTGTTGTGGGGAGCACGGGGCTCCTGGATCTGAGGGTCCCTGTCTGGGGCCAGCAGAGGAGGAAGTGGGACTCTGAATCCCGCAGAGCCTGTCCTGGGGTTGTCACAGACGGGGGAAAATAAACCCGAGTTGTCGCAAACACTTCTCTGTCTGCCAGGAGAGGGAGCATGGCTCTTCCCTCTAGTGGAGAAGGCACCAAGCCTCTTTATCCAAAGGCTTTTATTGAAATAGTTATCAATGGGGCTCGGTAATAGGAATGTGCACATGATCTTGTTACATCAGTATGTTAATGTTTACAGAGAATAGATGATGTTTTGAAGAAAACAAATGGCAGGAACATATCGATTTATATGGGTCCGAAAAGAGAAAGGTAAACATGAGAGTGTAGTAAACATAAGAGTGCCAAAGTGTTTTGGTTAGGGTCTGTGAATAATGTAAATTTCCCTCCCAGCATGACCTGGCTATCATAGCTTTTGAGGGAGAGACAAAACATGCTTTAAAGAATTTACTTCTAGGTCTGATTCTCCCTGGGAACCGCCAGATCCAGTTTAGGACTGTCTCCAGTATTGTTTCAAGCCTGGGCCAGGTGAGGGGAGGGAGCCACCAAGAGACAAGGAGACTTCTTTAAAATAGAATGAGGACCCCAGCCATGTCAAGGCTGAGCTGAGGGGTACGGGTCTTTTTGCCCTTTCTCTGCATCCCCAAAGTTTTTGTCTTGATGGCCAATGGCTGTGCCTGGCTTCGGCTGTCCCTTCCATTGAGGGATCTTACCTGTCATAGACTACCAGCCATCTCAGGGCCAAGCAGGGTGATGTGAGGGAGACAGGGGCTGCGCCCCTGCCAGGGGGACAGGTTTTGTCTCCTCAGTGGCCTGTTTTCCCAAGGCCTCCTTGATTAGTTCCAGCCTCAGGGCCCTCTTGCCTGTTGGCAGGACTATAGTTCCTGAAACCATACAGGACATTTCCCAAAAGCTGACCATAGCTTTTCTTTATCTGAGGAATACTTGCTATGACTTGATTTAAAAAATGTATACCAAATTAGCCCTGGCTGCGTGGCTCAGTTGGTTCGAGCGTCATCCCGTGCACCAGAAGGATGAGGGTTCAATCTCCGGTCAGGGCTCCTATCTAGGTTGTGGGTTTGTTCCCTGGTAGGGTTGTGTATGGGAGGCAATTGAGCAATGTTTCTTTCTCCCTCTTATTGATGTTTCTCTCTCTTTCTAAAGTCAATAGAAATATCCTTGGGTGAGGATTACCAAATTATTATCAAATTTGGAAGTCAGATTACAGGTATTCCATACAGACCTTTGTAAGAAGAGTGTGGAATTTTATGAATAAATGTATCAATAGAATCAATAACTTAGTGGAACAGAACATATCTGAAAGTGCTAATGTTATTTTGGAATTTGTAAAAAAACATAAATAAATGGAGAGCAACACAATCTAGCATGATGGATAAGAAAACAGTCTAAGGTTAATCTGCCTGGGTTCAAATACTGGCCATTCACTACATCTTGGACAGGTTCCTTTTTACCTCTATACCTCCATTTTCTCATATGTAAAGTAGGATTAAAATAGTATCTAACTCACAGGATTTTCGTGAGGATTAAATAAGCCAATACACATAGAACACTTAAAATTGAGAGTAAATACTTAATGTTAGGTATTATTCACACAACATGAATAATTCATTTACTCATTCAAATACTAAGCTAATCCTTTGTTTACAGATAATCTAGTCATTTAAACTAGCCAATCAACTTCCCTGAATGCTTAAAAATTCTTACTTTGACAAATTAAAACATTTTAATTAAAAATAATTAATTTCACCTATAAGTTTTCCCAGTGAACATCTAAATCCCAATGAATCCATCAGCTTTCAATATTCCATCTGATTCCTAACACAGTCCCCAAATACACAACTTGATGATTTCCCTTTTCTTTTTTTGCATTATAATAAAAATGATAGATTTTAATTCTTCAAAATATATTCATCTTAATTTCTCTCTGCTAAAAATCTCCTAACTAGGTTGTGAACTTCTTAAGCAAAGATACGTGACCTTTTTTTCTATACTTCCTGAGCCCCAGATTTCCTTTATTCCCAAGCACCTACTAACAATTATTTCTACCTACATGTCTGCACATAAACTCATCTTATTTTAAACCAAACTCATTCTTCTTTCCCTGACATCTACAGTGCTTCCTAGGGTCTGTTACCCAATCAAACATTCTAGAAATTCCACTGACATTTCCATTCCTTCCACATCAAACTGATCACTAAATCTTGAGCTTATACTATTATCATCTGTTAATATGGTGTATCATATTGAGTTTCCTAATGTTAAGCCATCCTTGAATTCTTAGTATAAACTCTTCTAAATATTTTTCAGATTATAAGTATATTGTGAAGAATTTGAAAAATCCAAAAATAAAAATCATCTGCAATTCTACAAGAGATAACTAATGTTAATATTTTAATGTATTTCCTTCTGGGCTTATTTCTTTTTAATTTTTTAAAAAGATTTTATTTATTTATTTTTAGAGAGAGGGGAAGGGAAGGAGAAAGAGAGGGAGAGAAACATTGATGTGCGAAAGATATATAGATCAGTTGCCTCTTGCATGCCCCCCTAACCAGGGACCTGGCCTGCAACCCAGGCATGTGCCTGACTGGGAATCGAATAAGTGACCCTTTGGTTTGCAGGCTGGCGCTCAATCCACTGAGCCATACCAGGCAGGGCTTTAAAAAAAATTTTTTTTTTAAAGATTTTATTTATTTTTAGAGAGAGGGAAAGGGAGAAAGAGAGGGAAAGAAACATTGATGTTTGTGAGAGATACATTAATCGGTTGCCTCTCGTGTGCCCCCAACTGGGGACTGGGCCCGCAACCCAGGCATGCGCCATGACTGGGAATCAAACCAGTGACCTTTCAGTTCGCAGGCCGGCACTCAATCCACTGAGCTACACCAGCCAGAGCTGGGATTATTTTTAAATGACTTTTAAAGAAACAAAATTAGAATCCTATACTCCATATTAATTTTCTAGTCATTTCACTTCACGTTCTATTCAAAAGTACTTTATATTAAATGTTTTTCAAAAATAGGATATTGACATGTTTGAAAAGCAGTATGTGAGTAATTACATTGAAGAGACTATGAATATCTACCTTCAGTATAACTGGAAAAGATACCATCATTGTATTCATGCGTATGTTTACAGCTTTTGATAAAATTCCCAGTGACAACATTCTACACAGGTTCGAAAACTGCTGAATCACAGCTAAGTTTGGCTGGAGGTGAAGAGATGATGTGCCATGAAAAACTGTGTTAGATAATCAAAAAGCAGCTCTGATGATCATAAAGACAGATGTAAATGACTTCGAATAAAACTTTTGTGACATTTAAAAGACTGTGTTTCTAAATTGATTTTATATTTATAAAATATGAATTAAATAAATAAAACACAAATATAGGGGAAAAACTCAAGATTCAATGCTTTGTAATAAATCATGATATGCTTTTTATCATTAGATGGCAAATTCTATCAAGTTATAGCAGTTAAAAGCAACATAAGAGAGAGTTTCAACATATACTACTAAGAAAAGTTAGGAAAAATTTTAAAGAATGTAAGTACACATGAAACTAGAGAAGAACTGGTGTGGAAGCCTCTGCAGCTCTTTATAGCCTCACATGTACCAGGATCATGTCTTCCAAGAGTCTGGAATGCAATGCAAGTTTGGAAAACCTCCAGCTAGAAGCTTTAATCACAGCTGCTATTCCAGATGTATTTACTTCAACGAAGTGTATCAATGTCATTATTCTGGAAAATGTTTTCTTTCCCTTTACCACAATAAGCATAGAACACCAGAAATACTTCTACTCAGTAGGGACAGCATTAAACTTTCACTGCCTCAGATCTCTATCAACTGTGCTATAACTTAACTCACAGAACTTTGATTATCTCATTATCCCACATGACTGTAAGTTGGTCTACTTCACACTGATGAAACTTGGTGAGCAGGGAGTAGAAGGTATCAGATGTCTTGTTAAGATATAAATATGCCAGAAAGTTGGAAATAAAACCCAGTAAGTATTTGGGAGCCTAAGACCTTAGTTAACAATTCTGGGGGATCCAATGGGCTGTAGCAAAAAGGCTATAGTCTCCAAAATGAAGAGTCAATGTGCATGTCCACTAACAAACGGCACGATATGAATCTGGGAATGGGTATGTCTGGTTAGCTTTGAAGACAGTAAGGCTCTGGTTAATATTATAGTATGAGATACTGGAAGTCCACACAAACAGTGGCCAAACAACTGTTTATTAATCATTTGTGGATGTTATGACAGTCATTACCCTCAGGCATCTCACTGCTTTGATGGTATTTCATAAACTAAGGGGTCATAATGGCAAATTGAGATTATGCAGAGATTTAAGAGAATGGGATCTCCCTCATCAATATTCCACGATAGCCACTGAACACCTAGTTTGCAAGTAGCAGAAACCAGTGCTGGAAGCTCAACATGGCACCTTATGCTGGAGAGACCAGCCAACAATCAAATAACAGGTTGATTATTTTGGTCCCATTTCATCTCAGAAGGACCAGTGGTTTCTCATTTGAACAAGCCCATTCTAGATACAGCACTGCTTTCTCTCCTTGCTATATCTCTACTAGTAATACACTATAGTCTTAACTAAATGACTTATTTCCCATACCACACTATTTATTGACCCAGAAACTCATTTTACAGCAAAAGAAATGAAGACAATGGGCTTGTGAAATTCACTAATATTATGAATGTCACTACCCCAAAACACCAGGTTTACTGAATGATGAAATGTCTTACTGAAGATGCATACAGTTATAGTGCCAGGTGGGTTATTACACTTTGTGAGGTAGAGATATTTTCCAAGACAAAATTGCTTCTGACCAAGTTAACAGGAAAAGTGAGGGAACTGTTTCACAACAACTGGTTTCACATGGCTCCAAAGCAAACTAGCCTATATGCCAGCTGGGTGACAATAACCTTGATGAATACTATTCCACTAGAGGCAGCCATACTCTGAAAGTGCAATCAATATATGGTACTCTTTTTCCTACAGCAGAACACATAGGCCTAGGAAGTAAGAACTGTAAGTGAATGACAACTTATATTGTTACAACTAAGATGCAGAAAAATTTTGCTTTTTATCCTATGACTCAAGGGCTCTACTCATTTAAAGATTTTAATATCTATCCAAGGTAAGTCTGTTTATCCTTTTTTTCCTATTATAAATAATACCAGAATAACAGTATAGTATATGTAAGAATAAACTTCATTTCTTCAGATACTATTTGTCAATTAAATAGAATACACAGCTTATGTTCTTTTTTAAAAAAAGTATGAGAAATTGAGTATTTTATGAATAAACTGCATAAACAGAAGAGAAAAAAAGTCAGGCCCTGGCCGGATAGCTCAGTTGGTTAGAATGTTCTCCAGATGTACCAAGGTTGAGGGTCTCATCTTGGTCAGGGCACATACAAGAATCAACCAATGAATGCATAAGTAAGTGGAACAACAATTCGATGTCTCTCTCTTTCCCTCACTCTCTCTAGTCAATAAATAAAAAAATTTTAAGGGGAAAAAAATCTAATGTATTATCTATTAACATGACGTAACTGAGGACGAATGAAATTCTAAATACTTTGTGTTGGGGGGCGGGGCCCAATAGAAAAAAGATCTTAAAATGCCATTTAAAAAACATACTACAAATAAAAGTTGTTTACTATATTAAAATATTATGTACTTGTAATAAAAAAAATATGCCTTGAACCTTACTTAACTCCTAACACTTCCTAGTTGCATTTTCACTCCAGCAGTATCACACTGCTTACAAATCTTAAAATACAGCATGTTGTTTTCCACCTCTGCCTTTGCACATGCTGTTGCTTTGCCTTCCTTGTCTACATGGAAAACTCCTGTGTTCCTCATAATCCAGTTCCAATGTTACTTCCTCTGGGAAGACTTTACTTATATTAATCCCTATCTCATCACCTTTTCCCTACAGAGAAAACTCTTTTCCAGTTCTTTCTATACATATTTCTATTATTACATTTATCTGAATAACAGTACAATGATCTGCATGAATTATATAGCATCATACCCAAAACACAGGGGAAAAAAATGAATGCTAATCCTATAACCACACGATAACCAGATGCCAAGGAAGCAAAAAGGAAAAAAGACAAAGCAAAGATTAGGTGAGAAATGGAAAGAGAAAAAAAGTAGAAAAATGGAAAGAGTGAATAAAAGCTGTATCTTAGAGGGTAGTATTATATAATAATAAATTACATTTGCTGCTCTTCACAATTTGGTTTATTCTGTCAGTACATTTCTGTTATGATCATTTCCCCCCTTACCAAGAATGTCTAAAACAAGAGTTATACAACTGTACCAGAAGGAGTTTGTCACCTTCTTTTTGGTTTCCATTTTATAAATCCTCATTTTTGTAGACATATTTATGATATCAACTGTTACAGGTGACAGAAATTCAGAAGTAAACTTACCAAAATGTCTGATTTTTTGCTCATATTTCTGCATAAATGATTCTGATTTATCTTCATCTTCTACTTCTTTTCCTTTATCTTGATTAATAAAACTCTAAAAAAATATTTTAAGTTAAAATCAGATTTTGTATTCTAATTGACTCTTCTTTCTCAGATACTGAATGTCTGGCAATCCTTCCTATAGACACTATAAAAAGATGGTATAGTATTATACTGATATTATATCATTAAATCCATCAGTTAAACTCTATTAAACTATTAAAATGTACTAGAACTGAAGTTTAATTAGTTTTACTTAAAGTGATAGATGTGTGGAAAATTATGGGATTAGTTTAGAAATTATATAGAAAAGCAAATGAATTAACCCTTTTGTTAAAAAATTTGCTCTATCATTTATATTTTGCATTACTCATTTCCATCAGGTATACAGCTCTAGACCAGCAACTTTCAACTTTTTTCATGTCATGGCACACATAAACTAATTACTAAAATTCTTCAACATACCAAAAAATACGTTGTATTTTTTGCCAATCTGACCAAAAATAAATAAGGTGTAATTTTGATAGATTTACAAAAAAACTAACAACATTAATTACCTACCCTTTTTGCTCCAAAGTAACTTGAAAAAAAAAAATCAGGTGTCTATAGCCCTGCTGGGTAGCTCAGCTGGTTAGAGCACAGTCCTGATATGCCAAGGCTGCAAGTTCAATCCTCCGTCAGGGCACATACAAGAATCAACCAATGAATGCATAAATAAGTGGAACAACAAAAATCTATGTTGTTCTCCTTCTCTTCCCCCCTTCCCATCTCCCTTCCTCCCACCCTCTCTCAAAATCAATAAATAAAAATAAAATAAAATAAAAAATAAAGGTTTAAAAAAAATCAGGTGTATATACTTGTATATAAGGATTTCTGGTACCAAAAATTAACCAATCAGAAGCAACCTTATTATGCAACGTGACCAATAAGATGCAACTCTATTATATGACCTATATATTTATGGTTCAGGACAGGACATTCACCTCAAATAGCTATTGTTTTGGCTGTTCTAATTTTTTAATTTGACACCTAAGGGAAAAGAGGTCAGTGCTTTGACTAAATAGTCAATAGTCAGGTATTGCATGTTTTAGAACTTCTGGCCACACACCAGCTGAAATCTCTGCTCTAGACTAATCTTTAGCAATCTTGCTGGATATGAACTCAAAAATTCAAAGCATATAGAGAATAAAGTATATTTACTATAAAGTCTTGGACAAGACGTAACCTAAAATAAACCTTTGTTGTCAACTTTTCTAAGGAGAAGCCAAACAGTTTGATTCTGAAATAAGTACAAATTTCTATTAAGGTGCTTATTTTTGATTAAACAAGTCATAAAACGGACCAAGGTTAAGTTTGTATCTGGCCAGAAAAAATGGCAGAACAATTTCTCAGAAAATTCTGTGGTCACATTTAAACCTTGAGACCATAACTGCCAAAAGTGAAAATTGCAAACTAGTTCTCTGCCAGTTTACAATAAAAAAAGCACACAAGTTTCTATATTTCAAAGTGAAAGTATTTTTAAAAAACATATTCTGCTATCTAGACCAGCACTGTCCAGTAGGAATATAATCTAAGTCACAAATGTAAAGTTTTCTATCAGCCACATTAAAAAGCATAAACACATAAATTGATAACATTAATTTAACCCAACGTATCATTTTAACATGTAAGCAATACAAAAATATTATTAGTGAAATATTTTTTTTTTTTGGTACTAAGTCATTGGAATCTGGTGTGTATTTTACACTTACAGCATATCTCAATTCGGACTAGTCACATTTCAAGGTCTCAAAAGCACATGTGGCTAGTGGCTATCAAGTTGGACAGCGCAGATCTAGACCAGTCCTCTCAAGTCTCAAGCTCCCAGACAAAATCAATGTAGGATTTTGAGCAAATGACTGGAACATAAAGATAGTCCTAATTAATGTGTTGTATAAATGTAGGCCTTGTTAGAACCAACGTTTAAAAAACAATTAAAAACACAGAAATGAAAATATATTTTTTGTGACCACTGTGTTGAGACATTAACTTTATAACAAAGAAGCATTGTTTTGACCATTCCCTCTGGAAGAAGAAAATTATTTTGAATAGCTTTAGGGTATAAATGTATAACACTTAAGAAGACACCCCCCTTAGAACAATACACACTGAAACAGCAAAACATTCAGATACAAGTGATCCTACTGTGGGAGAGGAAAAATATATAAATATAAATTGTACAAGCACAGAAAAAGTCTAGAAAGATACAACTCACTATTAAGAGTGGTTATCTCTGGGAAATGGAATTGGTAGTGAAGGAAGGCCTTGAGTTTTATTTTTCATATTGATATGTCCTGTTTTTACAATGAGCATGTTGCTGCAGTCTTATAATTTTTCTCAATTAAAGAATAAAGTACTGATAAGGCTAGTGGTTATCATTTACCTATGTATATTACTTATTGCTGTAGCAGAACTACAGCTGGTCTACGGGAAGGAAGTTAAGGGTTGTTAAAAGCGTGGGTTGAGAGAGAATGCTAGAACAGAAACAAGTACTACAGATTGAGAAGTCTGCAGAATAATGATGGTTAAACATAAACTGAATGTGAACTTTGACAAGAATGAGCAGTCTATTCCTGAAGCTTGAAAAGTTTAGTACAAACAGAAAGAAGTACTACTTTACACATTAGTTGAAAATGACTGAAGTTCATTGTCTGTATCTACTTCAGAACTAAAAGCCAAAAAAATAAGGCCTACAGAATCCAGTAAGAAACAGAACTATTAACTTGGCACAAGTACTGTATTATTCCTTTCACTAATAATGCTTGTAATACCAAGTCCAGACTACTACTATCTGAGCTTTACTAAATACATACTGGTAAGTAACAGTGAAAGACTTTATTTAGTAAATCCAATAACTATACATTAGTGTTAAAAAACTAACAGCAAGCTGGTAACATTGCAACATTAGAAAGCCTTTGTAAAATCTTAGCTTTATCACATGACAGGTGCCATGCTACTTGTTTTTAAGACATCACCTTATTTAGTCTTCATACCCACCCCAAAAAGTTGAGGGAACTGAGGCTTAAAGATGTTAAATGACTTGTCCAAGGTTACAACCAGCACACTGACAAAGCTAAGATTTGAGGCAGTCTGATTCCAGAGCCCACACTTACATTCAGTGTACTACGCTCTAGCTACATATTTGTATTAAGAACTACCCACATTAGACACTATTGGGGATACAGTTTTCTGCAACAAGCACTTTTCATAAACTGTCAAAAATGAATATTGTTTCCAGGATTCTGTTGCTTTGTTACTAAATATGCACAACAGTTTGTACAAACACTTTGGTTTTTTCTTCTTCCATTATGGTGCAAAAAAAGTCATACCTTATTAAAAACATCCTTGCTAATGGCATCCATGTTCCACAGACACATTCTCTCTCTTTGTACTAGAGCCTCTTCTTTCTGCCGCCATTCTTCTTCACGTTGCCTCAGTTCTGATACTGCTATTTGTGCTTTGGCATGTTCTTGATCCAAGGACTCAGAGTTATGCAGTGCTAAACTACCAAGTTTCTGCTGAGCTTCAGCAAGATTCCATTTGCATGCCACAGAGCTCTTCACGAACTCTTTCTGCTTTTGGCAAGCCATTTCAATTCCATGGCTATACATCTGGATAAAAAATAATATTTGTAAGACATGAAGAAGGCATTAGGTATGTTTATGCAGTACAGTTCAATTTCTTTCAGTCAAAGATTACTGTACAATGTTTTTGGTGCGTAGGTATGCCATCTTCTGTGTGTGAAGTTATATTTTATATTATAGGCCTTGTTTCATCAACTAGACTCAAAATTCTTTGTTAATCGGTGCTCCTCCCCCAACAACTAACAGTAACATAAAGCCTGGAAACTAACAGTATTCTTCATATAGCTGATATTCAACAAACACTTGATTTATAGTCTTTATAATCTGAAATGGCAGAATGAGAAAATAAAAGCTTAAATCTGGTTCATCATCTTATCACTCAACATGCTGAAAACCATACCTTTAGAATTTTGACCTGCAAGTTATTCATTGTAAAGAAGCTTTTATTTACAAGTAATAATTTCTTGGTTTCTATTTTCTTTCTGTATTATTCCAACCCTTGGCAATCTGATAAATTCTTATTGGCAATTTCTATTTATAACTGACTATATGAAATAGATACCTTTCACCCTAATCAAAACAGGCAAATTTATTAAAAAAGCCAACTGGTTCACCCTGGTGATTCTGTTCCACTCAGGAGCAATAGTAATTAGCTTTAATAGTTACTGAACCCATTTTATGTGATGGGTGCCTTATATTCCTCAACTGTATAAAATGAAAGTTGAAGGCACATTCTTTGATTTCTTAGCCAAAATGTAGACCAATTTCAAACTAAAAATTCAGAATAATTTTACTCCAGCCTGCTCCCTTATGTGCATCACTATTCATGTTTTTAATTATATAAATACACCCTTTATCATTTCAAGCCATTCTCTACTCTGATAGACTTGGAATGCTCTCCACAAACCAAATCTCATTCTTAGTGTCTCGTGATAAAGTGCAAACTCTGTGACATGGCACTCTCTCTCATGATCTCACTCCCTATTATCTCTCTGGACTCACAGTTACTCTTCTACCTGTTTGCTTATTCTCCCATCTACCCCTTCACCGTGGCTCCCCCTCCCCTCACCACACTCCTATCTCCATTCCAGATTCTGGCATTACATCCCTAAATTATCTCTTATCCCTTCCCTCTCCATCCAAGTTATGCATACTTCTATAGTGGTGTTTTCACAAAATATTGTGCTTATTTGTTCAGTCAACCCTCAGCTCCTTTAGGACCTAGAATTCAAGAAATCTTAGATGAATAAATGATTCTCCACGTCACGGAACAGACTAATGGCAGTAAAGAATTCTGAGGCAAGGTGTAAGCAAGACCCTTACTTTCTAGATGAGAGACTTCAGGCAAATTTAGATTTCTATTGGGGCAAATGTGAACACTTGTTTTTCAGATATTTTAGTTAATCATTTAGCAGGTTTGGAGCCCAGGCTCCACATGGCTCTAACCAACAAAGTACTTATTTTTATTTTGTGCTATCTTAAAATAGAATCAAGAGTTAAGTGTAGACTAGCTATGTTTTAAGAAGGGGTCAGAAAAAGGAGAAAAATTAAGCAATAAAATTTATATTGTAAAAACACCAAAGATATACTAAGAATGTACACAAATGGATCTTGGGTTTTCCAATTATGGAAAAGCAAATTCTCAAGTCATTTCTTTGTTTTTTTAATTTTAATAAGATTTTATTTGAGCCAAACTGATGACATTTGCTGGGGAGCAAGATCTAAAATGCTTTTTTTAAAAGTCATTTCTTGAACACTTAAATTTTATCTCGAAATTCTAAAGATGATTTATGTTTAAATTCTTCTCTACAGACTACAAAGACATTTGGCCATTTGAGCAAACTATGCAACATGTATTGAGATGACTAAGTAAAAAGTCATATTTTATGTCAAAATACTGAGATTTTAAAGGGACATTAAACATAATTTTCATGAACATAAATTCAAAAAAGAAATTGTTAACATTAAGGTATACTTATGTAACTTTATCTCTAAATTCCAAACTGCCTTTACATTAATTGGATCTCAGAATTATGCATCACATATGACATTAAGAAGTCTAGATTCCCCATAATCGGTACAATTAAATCAAAGCCATTTTAATAAAGATTATAAAATATATTTATATATTAAATTACAAATGAAATATTTTATTCTTCCCAAATATTCCAACCCAAAATTTAAGTCCTAAAGCCAGCAAGACAAATAAGTAGGTTATAAACACATGAACAAATTTGGGATTAATAATTACTTTACAAATTTTAGCATCATTCAAAAGTAGTTTCAGACAAATTGGGCTTTACATTACATCACAGGTTGGGCAATGCAGTAGGTGGGGAAAGAAAAAGCACTGTACTAGGAGTCAGAGAGGAATCTAGTTTTAATTTTGCCACTTACTTCAGGCAAATCACTTTTAATGAAAGAGATAAGCCTACTCACTTCTAAAATCCCTTTAAGCTAAATAAGCTTATATTTCCAAGTGTAAGAATAAAAAATATACAAATATTTTTAAAATTCAGTTTCTCTTAGGTTACTCTTGTGATTCAACCACAATGCACTAAAATTCTTCTAGCCTCTCCATATGCCTTGAAAATTGACAATGGCAGCTGCTGTTCATTTTTTTCCTCTAACACATTCATTATGTGGTTATATAACACACTTTGTAGACAAAGATGACACCAGTGATCCATAATTAGTGAGTGAGTACTGACCTATCAACTCTCACTCTGTCTTCCTAAAAAATGTTCTGCACTTTCCCAGTGACTGGCTGGCCGAAGTACAGTCTTTGTTATGAAACAGCATTTTTCTCTGTGTGAAGTCAACACCATGAGCATGGCACTGGATCAATGACCTTACATTTATTGACAAACAATTTTAAATTGTTCATTCATTAACAGCTTGCAAGGTGAGTCTACAGAAAAACTGTATTAATTCGGCTAAGCTCTTAAGGACCCTATTTTGTAAGAAACCTAGAAAGCAGATACAGATAATCCGTTTCATTGAACATGTGTTTAGTATGTGACCCTAAAATATACTTTCAAAACACACTCAGGTTAGGAGAAAAGCCAGGAAAAGGTACTCTTTTAAGAGAGGATCTTGAAATATCCTAAATGGTACATCGCATTTAGATAAGTTTAGGAGGAAAGAATGCTCAGGTGAAAACCAGGAGTAGCATTAGGAATTGCAGAAAGAAGTCTGAAGGAAAAGCCAAACGTGTGCCTATGTGTTTTTACTGGAGAATGATGTGAAGCAAAACTAAAAACAACTGTAAGGGTTAAAATGGTCAAGCGAATGGGAGAGATTTACGCCAGTATCAAAAGCGCGGTTTAAAGAATTTGCTCAGATGTCGCGTCAGTCAAATTACATCAGAAACCTTTAAAAGTCGGGAGCTCAGTGAATTGTTGAAATACCACCATTTACTGTTTCTAATTATCAACTATTTCCAAGTATTAGTCTTCAACGGAATAAAATGCTCGGATAAAACCACGCACAAGAAGACAAAGGGTCAATGTTACAGCATGAGCGGCCCCCAATCTGGGTACTGTCAGGAGGGGGTGAGGGGAGAAACGTCTTCCAAGGGTAAGGAAGCCAAGGTGAAAAGGTGTATGTAGAGGCGGAAATCAGAAATGTAGGGCAAGCCCCTCTCTGAAGCCCTGAGAAGATGCTACAATAGCTGTGGGATGGCATCAGGCCCTTGGCCCCCGCGGGTGAGGTGGGGGCGGCAACACAGGGCACAGAAGAGGGTCTCAGAGACAGGGGACTCTGGGAGCCTGGCTACGGCACCGCCCCTTCCGCCTGTAGAAAGAGGCCCCCCCGCGCCCCATCTCTCACCTGGGTACTGCCGCCGGGCAGTTGTGGACAGCGGGGAGAACTGGGAGACATGTCCAAGTCACTCTCTTCCTCAGCCTCACCCTCTGCCCGAGGGACGCTCCAAGGTCCTGGAGGCGGCCACGGCTGCTCCATGTCCAGCTGCCCCAAGCCCTTCAACCCCCACTGCCAAAGGACTTGGCGTGAGTGAAACCTGCTGCGCGGTGCCAGCCGCCCCAGCCGGCCGGGGCCGTTACCCAGAATCCCTCTGCTGTTCGCGACGTCGGCGCACGCCTCACGTTAGGATGGGCTCCGCCACCGGCGGACAGCGGAAAAAGACAGACGCGATTTGGGACGTCACTTCCTGCTTGGTAGGCGGCTGTGGGAGGTGTGTCTTGGCCCCTACGTGTAGTGGATGGAACCGGAAGCCTCTTTTTTCAAAACTCGGTTCTCTGAAAACTTTAAGTTTTGGCGATGTACCCCTAATGGTGTCGCGGGTCATGTAGTTGTAAATTCTTATTATCTAGTGTTCGTTGTGTTGTAAATAGTGAGTCTTGGATCCCGGGTGGTCCTCTGACCGTCCACTTGTTTAAAAATCAGAACTCATTGCTATACATTGATATGAAAATCAGTTTTTCTGAAGCGGGGTAGGGGTAGAATTTTGAAAAGCAGAGCCAATTTTCTTCTCATTTCGAGTTACAAGCAAAGAGTTGTGCGAAACTTAGGAGAAAGAAGAGAAGGATTAAGTATTGAACCAAGCACTGCTTTAAAAAATTAAGACGAGTACAAGTAATAGCGAACCTTCAGGGGAGGTTTTCTGTATTTCTGCGTGTGTCGTTTAATCCTACAGATTTGTTCTCTCTAAAGACCCAAAATGCCCAAGGTCATACATATTAAGGGGAAGAACTAGGATTAGCCTAGGGAGTGTGACTTCAAAATGTGCACTTTTAGCAATCAGGTATTTCTGCCCTACTTACCATTAGAGACTCATAGAAATGAGACATAATTTTTTCAGTCTATTAGATTGTCAGATTTTTGAGGTTATTTAATACCGAGTCTTGACAAGATGTGAGGAAATACTGTTAAGAGAAAATGTCGCTTGTGTGACCTTTTGGGGAGGGGCAATTTGACAATATCAGGAGATTAAATGCTTTGATTCAGCCATTTCACTATAGGGAAAATTTCCAGCAGTTATTTTTGCACCAATATGCAATTATCTACAAAGATGTTTACTGTAGCAACTGTGTGTGTGTGTGTGTGTGTGTGTGTGAAGAAGAAAAGCAAATATAATCTAAGTGCCCATCTATTAAATTGTGGTCTGTTAATACAATGGGATATTATCCATCTTTTAAGAAGAGTACAATAGATGTAAATATGCTGACATAGATATATCTCCAAAACGTCTTGAATTTAGAAAAGGCAGGTTACAAAATTAGCTATACATGTGTGCATATCCATATCTGTGGAGAAAGAGAATGATCCAATTTGTGAAAAAACTGTGTGTGTACACATACATGTGTACAGAAAAGTCCTGGACAGTAAACATTTGTTAATGATTACCCCTGGTGGGTAAGGCAGGGCGGAAAGTTTCTGAACATCTTTACTTTCCATTTTTAGCTTTCCTGTGTTACGCTGTTTGAGTATTTTCCAGTGAGTGTCTGTTATATCTTAACAATTAATTACAAATAAACATTGAGAAGCACTGTGTCTAGTTTAGGAGTAAAAACCAAAGGAGAATATATGACAGCAGCTAAAGCACAAAGAGGGAGGAAGCAAAACAGTTTTATTCACTTGTATTCATTTAAAGTAATATGTTATTTCAAATGAAATTACATTGAAAATATTTCTCAGAAGCTTCTAGTGATTTCCCTGTATATATCATTCAGAAATAATTAGGATTCATTCCCTGAAACTAGATGCTTTATCACCCAAGCAGAACTTGGGTTCCGTTTAGCAAGGAAGAAAAGTTTGTGGGTGTTAGGTACTCAATCACATTGTCTGCTCTACCTGTTTAAGTGATATCTAGTGCCAGCCTAATTCTTGAGTGTCATCTCTTAACCTCCTATACCTCTGCCCTGATCTCTCTTGGTATGCTGAGTAGCCTCCTTGTACTTCCTCAAACATACCAATTTTTTTTTTCTGATCCATGGCCATTTACATTTGTTATTCCCTTTGCCTGGCTATCTTTTCTGTTCTTTAAAAGACATGTGAGCAGTCATGCTTTCCTTTATAGGTCTTATATCAAATTGTCATACCATTAGAGAAGCTATCTGTTCACTGGGACTAAATTAGGTTCTTATTCTCTCTCCAACCTGTAACCTTCTATCTCACACCCTAGGTATTTTCTTCTTAGCATTTATCATACTGTTATTATCTTATGTTCACTTATGTTTCTTCCTGCACTAGAATGTAAGGTCCGCAACAGCATAGGCTGTTTCTTGTTCACCCTTGTATCTTCATTGTCCAGAGCTGTCTAGCGCATAGTAGGTACTCAATAAATATGTGCTGAAAAGAGGAATAGGGAACTAATGAGTAGAAACAAGGGGGAGAAAAAGGAAAGATATAGCATTAAATAAAGACAGAAGAGGATAAAAAGGGAATGGAAATAGGTATATTTTGGTAGGAGCAAAAAGGGTGGATATAACATCGGAAGTAGTCTCATTTTAGCTATTGCTGACTTTAGGGCCTAATCCTGTGCCCAGGTAGAGGGGGCACTTTTTACAAGCCTTGGAACTAAGTTATACTCTTTTCTACTTCCTTATATTGGATAATAAATATAATTCCTTGGAAATTGCTTTGGGTCATAATTAGCCTAGTACTCCCATGGACATAGAACTAGCCAGCTGAAACTCAAAGGAGCAAATTAGTTTTTTCCTGAATAGAAATTACTTTAAGTGGAAGGATATAGATTATGCAGTCCAGAATGCCCAAGGGCGGTCCTTGTGGAAGGATTTATATGGTATTGAGCCTATAAATGCCAGTAAGCCAAAGCAGAAGCTAAAGAGTAACATATGTTTAACTCATGAACTGTATAATACATTTTGTAGAATACATCCCACGTGTGGGCCCAGATCCCAGATGACAAAGATTGTTAAAAGTTGTTCAATTGCAATTTAATTCCTTCCTTGGAAGCATTCCTGATACTTGGGGGAAATTCTAGAGGGATATATATACTCAAAGAAATACTATTCAAATTGCCAGCTTCTGTTTTGGACATTCACCCAGAGACCACTATTCTTATAATACAGTGCTTCTTTATTTCCTTAAGTGGGTTTCCCTCTGAATTCCTTGTAAAGTACTACATGCCACAATAATTTTCTTATCTGCATTTCAGGTGAATAGAGCCATCATATTTTTCTCTTTTAAAAAATTTTTATTGATTTGAGGGAGAGAAAGAAACATCAAAGTTTTGTTTCAGTTATTGATGCATTCATTGGTTGATTTTTGTATGTACCATTACCAGGAATCAAACACACAACCTTGGCATATCAGGGATGATGCTCCAACCAACTGAGCCAGGGCCATATTTTTCTTTTTAAGTGTATGTAAGACTTTTATTGAAGGGAATTTCATAGTGAGGCCACCAAGAATCCTCTTGGTGGGCTATTTTAGGAAGAAGAAAGTCTGCATAAGGATATGATCCCTCCTCTTAAGTATGTGTTAAAGATTTTAAAATTGTTACCATGAATATTAAATATTAAATACACAAAAGTATAGAATTATAGTAAAATCCATATATCCATCACCCAGATCGACAATTATCAAGCTATTGCTACATTTGCTTTATCCATTCCTTCTATTCATTTAGGTATTTGAAACAAAATCTTAGATATTAGATTGTTTCTACTGTACACCTAAATATATATGTCTAAACAGTATCAATATTTGCCTTATATAAACACAACGACATTATCATACCTATCAAAATTAATTGTTACCCTGGCTGCTGTGGCTAAGTGGTTAGAGCATCATCCTGTAGACCAAAAGGTCACAGGTTCAATTTCCACTTAGGACACATGCCTAGGTTGAAAGTTCAGTCCTCAGTTGGAGTGCTTAGGAAAGGCAACTGATTGACATTTCTCTCATGTTGATGTTTCTCCCTTATGGTGATGTTTCTCTCCCTCTCTCTTCCTCTTCCCTCCTCTAAAAATCAATAAGCATGTCCTCAGGTGAGGATAAAAAAAAAAAGTCTACTGATGTTTGGACTCCATCTCAGGCCAGTCAAAATGTAAACTTAAAAAAAATTAATTGGTTGGTATTATCTAATACACAAACCATAATCACATTTCCCTGATGGTCTCAAATATTCTATTTAAGTTGGTTTGTTTTAATCAGGGTTCCAGCAAAGTAACTTACTACATTTGCTTGTCAGGTCCCTTAGGTATCTTTTCATCTAGAGCATTTCCCCTCCCCTGCTTCCTTTGTTTTTCAACATCATTGACTTGTTGCAGACTAATTGGGTCAGGTGTCCTATAAAATGTTCCACATTCTAGACATCTGTTTGCTGCTTTGAGGTGTCACTACCATGCTTCTCTATTCCCCATATTTCCTTTAAGTTAATTCTAGAGCAACACTGCTCAATAGAAGGTTCTGTAATGATGGAAATAATTCTACTTGGACTATCTAGTACAGTAGCCACTGGCCACATGTAGCTATTGAATGAACACTTTAAATTTGCAAGTAAATTTGCAAGTGACTAATGCAAGTAAATTTTAAATTTAATTTAGTTTTAGTTTATTTAAATTTAAATGTTTATAAATGCATACACATATATGTATATGTGTTTATATGCATGTGTATATATATTTTTAATTGTGAGAATCACCTTGTCAGGGAGAGTGGCCTGGGTGGGATATGTAAATCTGTGTACCTATGCTAATCCACACATACAGTAGATGACACTTTAGGTAAAAGGTATTGTGAAGGAAAAAAAGGACCTAGAAACATTGCTTAGGCAGGTAGAGGAGGATGGACAGAGATAGAAAGAAGGGCCAGAGAGTTGGAGGGAAACCCAAAGAGGTCTATGTCCTAGGAGCCAAGCAAGGAGAGTCCAGTTGTATCCAGGAGAGTTCAGTTAAGGCTAGGAAGAGCATAGGATGGGACATGGCATCTCTAGGATGTCTGTGTAACAGTGTCAGTAATATGGCAGGGTGCGCTTGGATTCAAACCTGGCAGCTTCCCTTTAGCTGCGTGGCCTTGAGAAAGGGTATTCTGGCCTCATTCTACAGAGCCTGTCTCTGTAAAATAGAGATAATAACCTCTTCCTCAAAGAGTTATTGTGTGAATAAAATGAATTAACATATGCAATGTGCCTAGCACTTTTCAGGTTCTCAATAAAGGCTGGTTTCTCCCATTATGTCTCCAACCACTTAATTATTCATCTGTTTTGACTGTCACTCTCCTTGATGTCTTCTTGTGTTGGCGTTGGTGGTGACTTACTTGTGAGGGGCAGCACAGGTCTATTCCCATATATCATTGTACTAGTCTGGGTGCCAGCAAACTGTTATGAGCTGACGTATCAGTGCTCTGGATACTGTAGGGAGCCAACCACCCACATGTGTGTAAGCACTCAGAGAACCAAGGACTGGATAAGGATGCAATATATCCTCCTTCATCATTGTCAGTTTTTCCCTTCCAAGGAAAAGAACTCCAACTACCAAATGAATACTTAATTTTTGTCTCAGAACATCTTTCTTCACTTGCATTTTGCAACTGCATAAATCTCCAACACAAAATACTAGTAGTAAATGACTCATCACAGTTATTTTTAAGAGTCAGCATTGGCCCTACCAGATTTTTCCGATTGGATAGAAGCAGCCATTCCCTCTGCCCTTCCTTCCTTTTTATCCGTTAAAAACCGTGAATGGGGAAAGAGAAAAGCAATTTTACCCCACTTATTAAGAGCTCTTGCCCTGCCTGCCACCTCTGGCTATTTTTGCAGTGTAACCCTGGCTTTGGCAACTACAGTAACTACCCATTGGGATATAATGTAATTCATTGCATGTCGTAGGTTAACTGAACTCCAAAAAGGCTGACAATTTCTATTGTGGCTAAAGCAGGATACCTAGCTTTTCAACCTCTTTAAGAATTATCCTTCTATTTCTAAATAGGGCACGTATAATTTCTTATTGACAGTGGCTATGTTTTCCGTACCAAACATGAGGACATAACATTTCATAAGCAGGAGAGTAATACCCTTCGGGACAATCGACTACATTAATTGCAGTTGTTACAGAAATCCCAGGGCTTTCAGGGCTGTGTGTGTGTGGGAGGGGGGCGGGAGGGTCGTACACCTGCTAAAAATGGGTGGCACTTCAATTACAATGGAGCTGTCTAGCATCACATTGTATTTTTACATGGACACTGTAAACATTTGGTGTAAAGGAAACTAGGGTTCTTAGCAACTCGCGATCCGGCTACCGCCTCAGTACCGGGTTGTCTCTTGCTAACGTGGAAAGCCGACATCAGGACCGTGATTTCCCTGCGGAGCACAGGGAACTTGCACGCCTGCGCCGTAGACCTCGCTCGCATTCTTTAGTGGAAGGTTGCGCCTTTGAGTGTCCATGGCAACGCGACGCTTCCGCCTTCTGGAAGCTTTAACTCCAGCTCCACTTGTGAGACCTGTCCGGGTGGGAGGGACCTGGGCACAGGGGAACAGATGGGGGTAGGAGGGGGTTTGGGGCTAGGGAAGCTAGCTGCTTGAAATAGTTGCCCCAGGGACTGAGCTAAACTAAGAAGAATCGGTATAAGGCTCAGCGCAAAAGAATCTTTTCATTCCGGTCCTTTCGCCCACGCAGGGAACGATGCCTCTGGAAGTGGTGGTGGAGCTGCAGATCCGGGCGGTAAGAGAGATCGACGAACTTCCCCTCCCTGCCTCCAAATCAGACTCTGACTCCCTGTTCCTAAACTGCCTCAGGTCGCTTTCACCACTCCCTCCCCCCTCACCACACAGACATCGTTATCTTTTGGAACAAATCGAACCCCTGTCACTAAGATTCTCTACCTAAGCTTCTGGTCTGCCCTGACTCCCTAACCTTTAATTCAGCTCAACTTCTTTCCACTTTTTCCCCCATTAAAGCCTACTTTATCCTGAATTTTTAAAAAAAATAACCCTGCATTAAGTCCAAGAAGGATTTTCTTTTCTTTTCCAGGATAAAATTTGTGAAAGGTTTAAAAAAACAAAACAAAACAAAACGAAACAAAAACCCTCTCCTTTAAATAACCAGGTTAGAATTTAATTTCAAAAAGCCTCATCACTTCCTGGTAATCTCTCATATCCGTGAACCAGTCAAGTATTTCTCAGCTATTTCCCTTAGAGGTGGTTCTGGCTTGCTAATTCCCAAAGGGAAATCAACAACAGTTTTATAATCATCCACTGAATTGCTTAAATGAGATGCTGTGGCAGAGTGAGTCCATTGTTCTTACTTGGGGTCAGTTTTTCATCTTATTTCAGTTTCCATTTTCCAATCCTTCCTTCTCTAGTGACAGACTGTTATGCAGTTTTGCCTCCAAACTGCAGGGGCTTCTCTCCTGGCCACTATTACAGGCCCAGATACCAAACAGATTATGGCTATGGAGTACGGGGTTAGCCTCTATACAAGTGACAACTGCTATGGTTTCATCATACATGCAGCTACAAAATAAAGAGCAGGGTTTCCTGGATTTGTCGGCAAATAAAACCAGGCTACAGCAACTGTACTATATCAATTGTGAGCTCTCAAAGTGTGCAGTAAGGTAAAGGAATTCTTGAGAAGCTGAGTGACAAATCAGGCTTCCTCTTCATCAAGGCAAAAATTAAACAAATTTTCACCTCATTTCATTCCACATTATTGGTTAACTTTATTTTTAAAAGGCATTACTCAGTATACAATTAATTAATGGTGAAAGCAGTTTTCTGCCCTACAGTACTTTGGATGCTCCAAAAGCAGGGTGAATTGACCTGTGCTTTAAAGCCAGCGAACTACGTCCCAGCAGCTAGTTTGCTGGGCATTCCAGAAGTATAAACAGGAACCAGAAAGTAAGCCTGATTTTGAGCCCCCAATATTCGGACTTGTGGACTCTGCCAGAGGAAATGTGATGCTTCCAAATACCTGGCCTGAATATTGCTGCCATTAAAATAAAGGATCTCTCTAAGATGAAACGATAAAGCAAACCACTTACAGTTTCACAGTTTGTCTGATTCAGCAAGTGAAGAGGTAGTCTGTTGAGGATGTAGTGGGAATGCAAATTATTTATTTTGAAGAATAGCTATTCCTCTTTCAATGCACTTCTCACACAGAAAGTTTATGTTTACACCCAATCAGAGCCTACTTGTCACAGCTGTTCTCCAGGTTCCTATGTGTACCTCTATATGACAGGCCAAAGACCATGATCTATTCTATTTATAAATCTCAAAATAATTAGTCATTAAAATTATTTGAAGACACCAGTTCCATAGATAATTTAAAAGTTCGTATTTTCAAGTAAAGCAGCACTTAAAGCATATACCCTTTCATTATTCTTTCCTGGTCAAAGAATAATGAGCAGAGTCCACCCTGCATTTTGTGGTCTTTGGTCTTTTGATTTGGGGAGGCACCACAGATAAACTGCTTTAAATGTAAAGGTTGATGTAAGTGAAAATTTAGGAGTTAGTTGTACCTTGTGCCTGGTGTAGCAGCCAACTGCCCTGATGAATTTCAAATTAAACACTGCTATCTGAAGTGTGCTGTATACAAGGAAACAATTCCATATGAAAAACTGTAATACACAAACTCATCCTTGTGGTATATATGAAAAAGCTTACACTATTGCATTGCAAAGAATCACATTATGTTCCCATTTTATTATCTCAGTAGAGACGATAGGCAGCAACGCCCCATCTTCTGCCATACTTATCCATTGACATAGTATGTAGTTAGCCTACCCCCAACCTCTCAGTTCCTCTGACTCCCTCAGCAGCTTGGCTGTCCTGCATGTCTATTGTCCTACCTTCCCTTTTTTGGAGGGATTATAGACATGCCCACCTTGTTCTCTGAATGCTAAAAGACAATATTAGAGAGCAGTGGGAAATAAATATAAAGATCTTTTGAGGAGTTAGAGGGAAAGGAGAGAAAGATATGTACTATAATATCTCTTCTCACTACCCAGTCTGCAAAGATGGAAGAGACATGAACTAAAAAACCTTACCAAGAAAATCGGGATTAAGAGGAAATCTCGCCAGCTATGGCAACAGAGCTTCAGGGAATAAGCTAGAAAAACCTATGTCTTAGACTCTTAAATAAGAACTAGGCTTAGTATGCAGCTTACCTACATGTATATTTACAGAATGAAGATCATGTTTCTTTTTCAAAATTTAATTTACAAGTGATATGTTGATGTATAGGATCACTACAAAACACATTTTTTCTGACGTCAACTTTTAGAAAACAGCAACATTTATAATCACCCCATCTTGGTTTCTTTGCAGTTTTCCTGCAGAGATAAACAGTTGCTGAATGTATAATAGAGGGAAGGATTTTTTTTTTTTTTTTTTCCACCTGTATTACGGCTGTGATCAGTAATGGCCAGCATGTGTTCCAGCCTAGCAACCCATCAAGATGGTCGGACACCTGAAATCCAAAGGAAGCCTGAAATGTCCTAAGAGGGACAAACGGGATGGCTGCTGATTTATGTCAGCATGATGGCATGATTGCATGTGAAAGCCTTTAGATCTCCTGGTGCCATAATGAATGAGATGGTGTCACTGTTGGTTCCACAGTACAAAGAGCAATGGAGCATTCTGCGGTGAGAGCCAGCAATAGTCCACGATGCTATACTGCATGTAGCCCATTAAAAAGCCAAAAGCCACGTCGGTGACATTGTGTCGCCCCAGCATGACCCTGGAGAGGCCCAAGATGAAGGCCCACAGTACCACCAACACCCTCAGTGGAATGGCCAGAACCAAGTGGTTCAAGATGAATCTCGACACCAAGGCAGCCCTGGTGGCGTGACCAGAGGGGAAGGAGTATTTGTCCACGGAGAGGGTGACAAACATGTCCATCTGGTTGTGGGCTGGGCGACGCCTGCGGACCAGCCCTTTGAGCAGGGCCACCAGCAGCAAGTCCAAAAGCAGGGCAAAGAGTAGGTTCATCAGCACCTCACGCCCGGCCCAGCTGTCGCTCCTGGACAGGCAGTAGAGGGTGCCCAGCAGCCAGGGGATGCCGTGTCCAGAGATCTCCAGCAGCTTCATAAGGGGCCGCACACTGCCCCAGGAGGAACTCTCTCCCGCGCACACCCCCAGCTTCTTGGACAGCCACAGGTCGATGGCCAGCAAAGAGCGCAGGGCGATGCCCAGGAAGGACGGGTTCAGGTCCATGCGGTCCTCCTCAGGCAAGGGGGGCGGTGGCGCCTGAGAGGGGCCGGCTCCTGCGAGCGGGAAGGAGCCGCGGCGGTGCACCGGGCTCTCGGACACGCGGAGCCGGGCGCAGGTGGGGTCCGCACCCGACGCGCGGCTGCCGAGCAGAGACTGGAACTCGAACCTGCTGCTGATGCTGCTTCCGCCGCTGCCGCCATGGGCCGGGCTTCCAGGGCCGCTGCTGCTGGCGCTGCTACTCGAGGCAGAGGCGCCCAGCGGGCGTCCCTCGACGTTCCTCCGGGGACTCGGCATTGAGGCAGGCGGCCCGGAGCCCAGGACCCTGCCGACCTACAGACGGGAGCCTGGCCTTGCAGCCTCTTCCGCTTCCGCACTGCCATCCTGAAGGGGCGGGGAAAGGAAACAGCTTGCGGACAATTGTGACACCTGGCGGAGACGTGGGTTGAAACTGGAATTCCAATTTGAAGAAGGAGAGGAGAGGGGAGGATGATATGGGAGGTGTATGTGAGGGGTTGAGGTCGTGGAGGAAATTTGACATTGTCTAGTTAGGGAAAACAGGTCCCCGTTTTAAAAAAACAAAAACCTGTTCTGTATTCTTTTTTCCCCCTTGTTTTTAAGATTTCTTGTCCAGGGGTGTTCCTGCCTGACAAGCAAGATGTGTACCTTGGGGTTTACCTCCTGAATCAGTACCTGGAGACCGACTGCTTTCCGTCTGTGTTCCCTATTATGATTCAGCAGAGAATGAGATTTAAAAAGGTGATCTTGGCTTTCTCACTGATAAATAGAGAAATTAAAATTTTGCTCTCTGAAGATCGTTTAGTGGTTCTTATAAAGAACACAGTTCTTACCGTTATTTTGTAAACTTCCTTTAAAAAAATTATTTGAAGTCACCTCAGCACAGCGCAGAACCATAGTTGGAAGACTTGCTTTTGTAGCCCAGGTTTGAGCCAAGTTCTGTCAACCTAGTGCTAAAACACCCTGGTGATGATGTTTTCTATTCTTGGAATTCCCGTGACATTTTCTAACTGGAGCAGATAGAGCATTTTCTGAATATCCTTGGAGATGTTAGAGGCAGTTGCATTACATTTATGACAGGGATAATCAATAAACTAGTGGGCCTTAGAAACAAACATTTTTAGACTAAAAAAAATCATGAAAACTATACCCAAATTAGTTAAATTCTGTATCTGAAATCCTATAACAAAACAAGAAATCTCCTCAGACTTACTGAATTTTCTTAGGTTATATCTGGTTTATTTATGATCATGACATAGTCAAAACATTACCAACTTTCTTCCCATTATAAAATATTAACTTTATTACTGCACAATCACAATCCTTTGAATTTTTTTTTTTAATTTGGAGGTGGAATAAATCTGATTCCTTGAACCGTGATATGTCTGATGATTTTGCCCCAAACAACATCACTGAGGTAGTTCTTTGCAGGGAGAGAAGGAGTATAAGAAGGCTATAGGGAGAGCCTATCACTTTTAAAGGTGTGGATGAAGGTGCCAGAAAATGACCCGTTTTGACCTGAGAATGGCAGAAGAGGTGAGGATGGATTGTCTACAGGGCTAGAGCCATATATTTTTATAAACTACATGGTTAATTTAAATAAAATCTACCAAACTGGTTGGGTGAGAGAGAAGAGGAACAAATGGATATTACCTTGGGACATACAGTTAGAATCCAAAGGAGCCTACTTCTACCATTTAGATGTTAGTAGTGGTAAAAAGTGGTTGGTAGAAATCTGTTCTATTTTTCCCCACAAGAATGTCCTTATTTTTATCAATTTTCAGTTTGCTTCTGTAGAAGATTTAAAAAGTCTTTTTTGTAAGAAGCCCCCAAAAAACAAAATCATAGAAGCACAGAATAATGAATTTGTAAATGACCTTGGAGATCACCTAGTCCAACCTCCTTGACTTGTAGAAGAGAAGAGTGAGCCTGAGTCACATTCAGATGCCATACTACTCTGTTGTAAAACTGTACATATTAGATTACTAGTCAAACAACCCATGGACTACATTTCATTTCAAAAAATGCAATTACATAAATGCTTTATTTTAAATATTTTATTTTATTTTGATTTAGGGAGAGGGGAAGGGAGGGAGAAACGGAGGGAGAGAAACATTGATCTGCTGCTTCTCACATACCCCCAACCAGGGATCTGGCCTGCAACCCAGGCATATGCCCTGCCTGGGAATTGAACCAGACACCTTTTGGTTCACAGGCTGGTGCTCAGTCCACTGAGCTACCAGCCAGGCCTTGCTTATTTATTTTTAAATGCTTTATTTTAAATTTTGAAAATTTCCCTCTTGTGTGAGCTCTTTGGGTTTGTATTCCAGATTCCTGTTTGCTCCAGTTTTGGTTGCATCTGTTCCATTCTCTTGCTGTAAGTATTTGTTGTATCTGCCCCATTCTCTAAATGCAAATACTTGCAGCAAGTAGCAAAAACCTTTTTTCTCCTTGTATTTTCTGTATAATTCAGAATTGAATATTCTAAAACATTTGGATAAACAAGAAATTACTCCTAAAGAATGTATGAACTATTGTGTTTGAGCAGTTCATGTTAGACATTTACTACCTAAGATCACACTTGAGAAAATCCTTAGCTATGGATGAAGTGAAGGGATGTAGTTACTGAAATAAATTAGGAAAACAAAAATCACCCACATTTGCTTGATAAATCGAAGTCAGTAAGAAAAAAAAATATGGGGGACAGCCTCATTTTTGTAGTTAAAATAGACCTGGCTTTGGATTAAGAGCAGATTTTAAACATGCTTAAGTTTAAACACTATTTAAATCAGAACTTAGTGCCTGAAATCAAACTCCACTGAAAACTTTTTGGTTTATTTTCACAGGGTTCTAGAGTTCAGGGAGAGGGCTGTGGTATGCCTTTTATTTCAGTCCTATCCCAGGCCCTTTTTTTCTCAAGGACAAAATACGCAGATTTGGCAGTGGCTAGACAGGTATCACACTGTTTTTCTTGTGCTTCATCATACACTTAAAACTTAATGAGTCCTTCGTCTCTCTAGTTAT
This sequence comes from Pteronotus mesoamericanus, assembly GCF_021234165.1. Lineage (NCBI taxonomy): Eukaryota > Metazoa > Chordata > Mammalia > Chiroptera > Mormoopidae > Pteronotus > Pteronotus mesoamericanus. Next base: position 20,987,338 of record NW_026555245.1, on the reverse strand, counting down.
TTAATTTTGTGACAGTGTGCCTACTAGCACTTAATTTTTTTTGTGTATGTTAAACACAGAATTTTTTGAAGATTTTTTCAGTAACATTTATTTTTTAAAAGTTAACAAGTGCATATGATAGGAAACTGAAAAACACAAGAAGCAAAGAACAAAGTCATCCATAACCAGAAGCAGTTCACAGTTTGACATGTCCTGAATCCTGTGTGTATCTACACAACTAAGCTTCCATTTTTGTGTACATAAGATGGTAAAGTTATGAATCGTGCTTTTTCACACATCACAAATATTTACCATTTCAATGTATCAAAACTATATGAGTATTCTGATAACCAAGAATACACTACACCAACTCAATCTGGAAGAAAAAAATGTGATCCTGCCTTTCTTGGCAACAAAAATTTCGTAGAATTTTTTAAAGAAGATTTTATTTATTTATTTTTAGAGAAGAGTAGGGGAGGAGAAAGAGACGGAAAGAAACATCAATGTGGGTTGCATTTCAGGCGCCTGCTGCTTGGGACCTGGCCTTTAATCCAGGCTTGTGCTCTACACTGGAAGTCAAACCAGTGATCCTTTGGTTTGCAGGCCAGTGCTCAGTCCACTGAGCCACACCAGCTAGGGCTAGAACTTTTATTTATGTTTCTTTTTAGCACAACCAATTACTTGGCAAGAGAAGTCATTCATTCAGTTAACATTTTATGAATATCTGTGATATGCAGCATGTGTTTTTTTTAGGTACTTGAGACTTTTTAAAATTATTGATTTTTAGAGAGAGAGAGAGAGGAAGAGGGGAGATAGAGAAAGAAAAACATTGATTTGTTGTTCTACTTAGTTATGCATTCATTGGTTGAGTTTTGATTCTTGTATGTGCTCTGACCAGGGATCAAACCAATAACCTTGGTGTATTGCGACAACACTCTAACAAACTGAGCTATCTGGCCAAGGCATGGTACTCAAGACTCTTTGAGGTTGATGCCAGACATGCTTTTAGCAATAAACTTTAGGGCTAGGTCAAGTTGATGACATTCTGAGGATGTGGTAAATTAAGCTAACTTAGATTTTCCTTGTACTTGGTATTGTTTTGCTAATTCTCATTCATTTATTTTATAGTCATTTGTTGAATTTTTAACCACATATCTGTTAAAGATATTTCTGTTGAATCCTAAAATATTATATGGCTGGATTTGATATGTGTTAATTATTCAGAGGAATGTAATCTATAATTTCTATAAGTATATATTAAGAAAACTTGGAAAATTTATTTTCCTCATTTTTTCTGCAGTTATTTGAAAATGCAATAGATCCTGGAGCTGTAGCAGACATTTTAGAAAGTAGGTACGAGAGGGCAGCGGTGGGGCGGGGGGCAGGCCGGGGAGGCTATTGTGTGTCTGTAATTCACAGATAAAAAATTCTACTATTTTTAAAGTTGTGATACATGTTTGATCTGTATTTATATTCAAGAAAGTCTGTAAATTTTGAATCATGTTTTTGATTTGATTACACTCTCCTAGGTATAGATGGAATATACTAGAAAATACAATTCTGTTTGTATATTTATTGTTTTACAGTTAAATGGTTTTTATTTATTCACAGAGTTGTGTGGCCATCACCATATCAATTTTAGGATGTTTTCATTACTATGGAAAGAAACCCTATGTTTATTCTTCCTCCTCTCACCCAGCCCTAGGCAACTACTAACTAATCTCTCTGTCTCTAGATTTCCTTATTCTGGATATTTCACATAAATGGAATTATATAAAATGTGATCCTTTGCGACTGGTTTCTTTTATTTAGCATAACATTTTCAAGATAACGGGTGTTAGTACTTCAGTTCTTTTTATGACCAAATAATGTTCCATTGTAGGGATATGTCACATATTGTTTATCCATTCATCTGTTGATGGACATTTGGGTTGTTTTCATTTTGGGGCTATAATGAATAATGCTGCTATGAATGTTTGTGTTCAAGTTGTTTTCTGGAAGTGCATTTTCATTTCTCTTGAGTATATAGCTAGAAGTGGAATTGCTGGATCATATGGTAACTCTGTTTAATCTTTTGAGGAACTTCCAGACTGTTTACCAAAGCAATGAATCATTTTACATTCCACCAGCAATGTGTGAGGCTTCCATTTTCTCCACATGCTGGCCAACATTTGTTATTATCTGTCCTTTTGATTGGTAGCCATCCTTGTGGGTATGAAATGGAATCTCATCGTGGTTTTGAATTTGTACTTCCCTGATAACTAATGATGTTAAGTATTTTTTCTTGTGCTTATTGGCGATGTGTGTATCTTATTTGGAGAAATATATATTCAGACACTTTGCCCATGTTTTAATGGGCTGTCTTTTTATTATTGAGCTGTAAGTTCTTTATATATCATAGATACAGGTCCCATATCACATGTATGATTGAGAAATATTTTCTTCCATTCTTTTCACTTTCTTGATGGTGTTTTTTGAAACAGAGGTTTTTAATTTTGATGAATTCTTTTTATCTATTTTTCTTATTTGTGCTTTTAATGTTGTAACTAAGAAACCATTGTCTAAGTCAAGTCACAAAGATTTAGTATAGACTAAATCTTCTTTAGTTTCTTCTAAGAGTTTTATAGTTTTAGGTCTTACATTTAGGTCTATGATACATATTGAGTTTATTTTTGTAAATTGTATGAGGAAGGGGTCCAACTTCATTTTTTTGCATCTGGGTATGCAGTTGTCTCGGCACTATTTATTAATCAGATTATTGAATTTTTTCATCCATTGAATAGTCCTTTGTTGAATTTCAACCTTTGTTGAAAATGAATAACTATAAATGTAAGGGTTTATTTTGGGGCTCTCATTTCTGTCTCATTGAACCATATTCTGATCGTTATGCCAAAACCACACATTCTTGATCATTGTAGCTTTGTAGTAAGCTTTGAAATCAGGACACGTGAATCTTGAAATTTGGTTCTTTTTTAAGATTGTTTTTGCTGTTTGCGTTTTCATGGTTTTCCACTTTAGGACCAGCTTGTCAACTTCTAAGAAGCCAGCTAGGATGTCGATGGGGATTGCATTGAACCTATAGGTCAGTTTGAGGAATATTACCATCTTAACTATATTAAATCTTCTAATCTATGAACATGGGATGTGGTGAGAATTAATTGACTGGAATGAATTTAGAGCCTGAGGCAAATTAAGTGTTTAACATTACTGTTGGGGTGATGGTTGGTAAGGATGTATTCCCTCCTCCCACTTGGGAAACCTCAATTATAGGCTGTGTTGGCTTTTAAGATTTTTTGGCATTTAAAATTCTATTCTTATGCATTCATATGTTTCTCATTAGTTTACAGAGAGAGAATTTTACTTTTATTTTGCCTTTTTCTAGCTTTTTTGTGATGTAATTGACATATAACATTGTGTAAGTTTAACCTGTACAACATGTTGATTTGATTCAGTTATATACTGCAAAGTAATTACCATTATCGTGTTAGCCAACACGTCTAACCCATCATATAATTTATCATTTCTTTTTTTTGATCTTGGCAACTTTAAAGTACAACTGATCCTTGAATAATACCATGGTTAGGGGTATCAGTACCCTATGGAGTGGAAAATCCAAGTGTAACTTTTGACTCAGCCCTTTGCATCTGAAGATTCAACCAAATGTGGATGGAAGACAATGTTTTCAATATGTGATTGCAGTTGGGAATGCAAAAATGCTGTTTTTCATCCATGGTTGGTTGAATCCATGGATGTGAAACCCCTAGATATAAAAGGCTGACTGTATTTATTGGAAAAAATCCACCTGTCAGTGGATTTGTGCAGTTCAAACCAATTTTATTCAAGGGCCAACTGTATATAACACAGTGTTATTAACCATAATTACTACTGTGTATTTTAAGTGTTTTCACTTTTAATATTTTGTGGGAATTATATTTACTGATTTTTTATTGTTACACCATTTATGTTTTAAATTACTTTTAAGATTTGAATTTTATTCTTGTCCTTGTAACCATTGTACATGGGCTCACTATTTCTAAATATATTTTGAACTCAGGAAATATAAAAAATGTTACTCTTATGTCTCACTTACATAGTCATATAGCATACCATTTTAAGTGAGGTAAACTTTTATAAGTTAATGGACAATGTTTGTATTTTGAATTTTTAAAATGGAAAGCCTATTGTTATTTGTGATTTATGAGTATATTCTTAAGAGAAAATATTGCATTTGTTTTGTCAGTGCTTTTCAGAGAGTGAAATGCTGCTTTTATAACTCACTTACTGTCACTCCATGCCCTCAATTTATTGGGTCTAGAAATACCTGAGTCATTGTTATGGCACTTATTATTACTGAAGTAATTATTATTACATTATTATTATTTTAATTCCCATTTAATTCCACTACTGAGAATGCAAAAATGTTTGGAGCCCCTAACCATGGTGTTGTTCAAATTAAATGGGATGTTATAGCATTTTTTAAACATAGCAATTAATGAAAAACTCTGGCAATTTCCTTAAGTATTAAAGTCTCATTTTTTTCTTTTTTTAGGCTTCCTAACCAGGTTTGAATTAATACAGCTAGTGCCTCCAGGTAATGTGCCAGTATATGCATTTCTAAATTGGCTTTATTTAAATTTAAAGGGATTTTGGCATGACAAAGTGAGGACTGGTATTTAAAAGTCGTACTTTATATAATACTATTTTTTCCCCCACTAGTCTGTTTAATTTTGTCCACTTTCAGAAGAGTAACTCTCTGTATTTGGTGGTTATTTGACTTTACTGGCTCAGCTTCTTTCAGGTTTTTGCCTGTGGCTGTATTCTTATTTGTGGAGTGTGTGTGTATAAAGCCCAAAGCCATCTTCTCTGCTAAGTGCTAGAACAGGGCTGACAAATTCTAACTCCCAAGCTAAATCCAGTCTCACTGTTTTTGAGCTAAATCTCTACACTTTTAAAAATTTGCGATTTAATGTATATACTATAAAATTTATCATTTTAAAGTATACAATTCACTTGTTTTAGTATGTTTACAAGGTAGTGCAACCATGACCACCGTCTTGATTCCAGACTATTTTTATTAACTGGAAAGAGACTCCATACTCATTAGTAGTCACTCATCATTCTTTCCTCCCCACAGCTCCTGGCCACCGTTAATCTTTCTGTCCCTATTGATTTGCCTATTCTGGATAGTTCATACAATGGAATCAAATAATGTATGGCCTTTTATGTCTAGCGTCTTTCAGTTATCATGTGTCAAATTTCATCCATGTTATAGCATGTGTCGGTACTTCATTCCTTTTTATGGTCAAATATTCTTTTATATGAATATACCATATATATCAATACTATTCTTTTATATGGGTAAGTTTGCTTATCCATTCTTCAGTTGGTGGGCGTTGGGTTGTTCCCACTTTTTGAATATTCTAAATAATATTGCTATCAACATTCATGTACAAGCTGTTGGATAAGTACATGTTTTCAGTTCTCTTAGATGTATACCTTGGAGTGGAATTGTTTGGTAACTCTACGTTTAACTTTTTAAGGAGCTGCCAAGCTGTCTTCAGTTCTTACATTTATAAATGGTTGGAAAGAAACTTAAAATACAAATATGTAGTGATGTGAAAATTATATGAAATTCAAATTTCATTGTTCATAAAGTTATATTGAACGTAACCACATTCATTCATTTAATTATTGTTTATGGCTGCTTTCATGCTGCAGTGACAGAGTTGAGTAATTGTGACCATACTCAAAGCCTAAAAATATTTACTGTCTGGCCCTTCACAGAAAATGTTTGTGACTCGTATGTTGGAATAATAGGACTTTGGGGAAAAGCGTCCTGTGCTGCTTTTGCTTAGTCGTTTGTCTTGAATGGCTGGAGGCCTGAGCTAGTGAGAAAGTGGGAACTGCCACCTGGTGGCACCAATTCTTATACATAGTCTCTCAAAGCATTGGGTTGGCCAAAAAGGCTGCTACATTTTTTTCTGTAGAATAAAGGACACATTTTTCATTTTCATCAACAACTATTGATTGGGAGATTTTGAGTGTGTCAGCTGTCTCCCACTATTGGCTTGTACTGGGTAGGCCCAGAGGTGCTGCTAAACATCTTCCAATGCATAAGACAATCCCACAGCAAAGAATCACTTGGCCACAATGTCAATAATACGAGAAACTTCGCAAACCACTTTCAACACGTTTGATTAGTCACAGCACCTTCTCCATACACTGCACAAATCTTTTTTTTTGCATTTCAGTTTCATTTTTAACTTTTCTTGAAATTTAATAAAGCCTAATACACCAAAATGTTGCATATTTTCTATCTTCATATTAAAATGGCTGCACAAAAATTCACCAATTTTGGTAAGGTTTTTTCAATACATGCTGATATAACAGCTGTCAAATGCAATCTTAACAAAATTGTTTCGAATGAAGTTAAAGACAACTAAGCACTTCTAGAGCCATTGTATGGAAAAAAACTTAATGGACTTTTTGGCCAAACTCAATAGTTTTCTGGTGATTTTAGAGTGGCATATGGACATGTGTGCATGTGTATGTGTGTGTGAGAAAGAGAGAGAATATACCTAAATTCAGAAACATTTCTAATTCTCTTCAGATCTTTGCTATTATACTTTTTTACCCTTTCCCTTCACCCAAATGAATCTTCATAGTTTTACCTTGTCATAAAAAGCATGCCCAAATGAGAAGAAAACTTTTATTTATATTTTGGTGAACATGTTTCTTAATGTTCTCCTGTGGACAGAAGAAAACAAGTATGGAATTTTTACATAGTATCACATACATTTTCTCCTTTTATTAGCTTCTCCCATTCATGTTGTCTTTTTTAAAATCATAGTTCTACATCATTATTTTAAATAACTATAAAGAGTTTCATTAATGTACTTACATGCTTTTATAGGTTTATAAACAGTATGTACATATTATTTTGGGTTTTGTTTTTTCATTCTATATCGTTACCTGTTGTTTATTTGTTTCTCATTTTCAATAGCTATATATTTTTCTGTAGTGAATTATCCTTAAATTGGTACAGTTGAACATTTAGGTTTTTTGCATTTCACATTTTTCTAAAAATTATTTTTTCCTCTTGATATATTTGCAAAGAATAGACTTATTAGATTGAGCCATGTTTTGTAACCTAGGAGTAAACTGATCCCCAGCAAGTTTCCACTAGTTCACTGGCAGATGCCTCAGCTAAGGCAGCGGTAACTGTGGAGGCTTTTGTGAGGACTCTCACTCTGCCTGCTGTGGCTGTCCCTGGAGCAGGTCAAGGCCCCCGGTGGAGTGGACCCAGGAGTCTGTAGTTCTGTCTTCTGCCTCTTGCCTCGTTGGCAGAAGCAGGCTCTAAAAACAGATAAGAACCCCACTCTCCACAGATCTAAGGATAGATACTCTTCTACATGTCATTACTTTCTTAGATTGGCGTAACAAGAGGGAAGAAGAGAGATGTCCCCATCCACTTTTCAGAAATGCTTACTGACTGTTTCTCAGCCTGAAAGTGACAGGCTAAAATCAGGGTATTGAGGGGTTTTTTTTTCCCCTGTAAGTTTTTCTCTTATTTGACGCACTTTCATGTTTAAACATAAAGCACTGCTAACTGACAAGTTATATTTTAGTATGCTGGTAAAATAGATACAGACCATTTTAATCTCATTTAATTTTACATGAACTAAAAATTTACCAATACCTAAGTATTCTCACTATAAAATTTTTAATTAACACAAATTTTATAAAGTAAAAAGCCAAAAGCCATACTCATCAACTCCTGACAGTAATTACTTAACAATTTGTGTATATTTTTAGACCTTATAAGATGTATTTAATATAAATATAATGCATTTAATATATTCAATCAGCCCTAAAATAGTACATATATACACATATATGCATATATACTAAATATATCTAATATTTATTATATGTATATTTAGTATTATATTTTAGCTGAATGTATATATTCTGCAACTTGCTTTTCAAAATTTAATATATCCTACACTGCCATATGTTTTTCACATGACCAGAAATCCATCTACAAGAAGGCTGCAAGAACTGTCTGAAACTATGATGATTAGAGAATATTGAAGCTGGGTGTGTACATACTGGTTATAACTGAAAAGTTAATCAGATACACAATGGAGGCTTTATTATATACCTTTTTTGGATCTACATTCCTTTAATTTCAGAGTGCAATTAAATTTGAATTGCTTAAAATAACAATTAATTGCACTCAGTTTCAGATGCATTACAGACTGATTCATGGTCCAACATACGTTTGTTGAGGGTATATAGGCCCTGCACTGTGCCACTGTATCACGCTGGTGGCACTAGCTAGTCAGAGTGGCAGTGGTAAAACCTCTTGGTCTGTTAGTCCTTGAAACTCGATAATTAAATAAATGTGATTTACTTGAAGCCTCCTGTAGACTGCATCACATGGCAACATGGGCCACATTTGGGTTTACAGGGACCAATTCTTCATTGGCCGAATTGTTCTCTCTTCATTTTGCTGTATATATTACTTTACTGTTTCATACGTTTTCACATTGCTTTCAAAAACACTTAGTATCATCAAAGACATGATAATTAAGTTAATGATACAGGTACCTCAGATTTGCATACAGTTTTGCAGGTAAAGAAAGAAAAGGTCCAATGGTTTATCTTAGAAGCAATAGACTTGTCCACAGTTCTTCAGTTTACAAAGCTGGGAAAAAGCAAATGAACACAGGGGGGCAGCATAACCCTGGCTGACAGTGAGCTCTGTGCTTTCTTTTATTGACTTAAATGAAACCCCTGCTTTGATGTGTCATGTATAGCCAGTCCAGCTGTAAAATGCTGTTTTGGTTGGCACCCGTTCCCTGATTCAGAGCTTGATTTTATACTTTGTCAGGATGTTTACTAGGCATCAGCAGGAAAGAACTTTTGCTTCAGACATTCTGGTTTTGATTTCTGCTTTGCCATGTGGCATCATGACAAGTGTCTTCAACTCTCAGATCCTCAGTTTCCTTATCTGCAAAGAGGGAATCAAATGAGATACCATATTGGGAAACAAGCTGTCAGTTCTGATATGCTCTATAAATGCGATATTTTTCTAACCATTATAGTTATTAAAATTATTTCTCTTCAAGTCTCATTTATTTCCTTTCTGGGGAGTACCTGTTATTGATGGTATTGGTGATGTCCCTGTCCATGCCATTAGCCTATTAAGAGCATGGAGTTTTTCAGACATTTCACTTTCTCTATGAGACTTGCTCAGCCCGTGTATATGTTCATTATTATTTACAACCTAGGCTCTTGCTTTAACATCCCTTTGGTGTGCTGACATTTTCACACTGGGTGGCACTTTGGGTCTCTAGAAAATGACCAAACCAGAGAGACAGAGAGACCAAACCACAGACAGAGAGACAATTGAGAAGCTTTGCAGCCTTCTCTTTCTCTAATGTTCTTTGTCTGTTTTTATCCCTGTGATTTCAAAGATAGTAGATGAGCTCACCTCCAGTTCTCTGGCAACTTATTTGCATCTTAATTCTTGCTACATACAAGAATAGTAATTTAGTAGCTATCATTTTGGATGCAGCGACAAGAACTAGTCAGAAACATGTGAAAAGGAAAATGGAAAATTTCAATGTGTAAAGCATCATACCATGCATCAAAGTGTTTGTTCCCACTAGGAACATAGTACTGAAAACACAGTATTCATAGACACCAGAGTAGTGCTAGGACCGCTGCTTGGCTGGTGTCATGGAGCAATCATGACAGTGGCAGGTAATGTCAGGCACTGTGCTCTGCACTTCACATGTGTTCGTCATTTGCCCTCACAGGAGCTCTAAGAGGCAGGTACTGTTACGAGTTTTGCATTTTTCTGAAGAGGAAACTAAAGTTAAAGAGTTTACATAATCTGCTCACAGTCACATAGCTGGCAGTTGGTGAAGCAAAGATTTGAACCCAGCTCTGTCTGAACCTAGAAACTGAGTTTTTACCCAGCATACTGTAGGCTTCAGTAGAAAGTTGTATTTTGTTGTTAGAGATGGGTGAGGAAATTGTCACATCACTTCCCATTTTCAAGTTGCACTTCTGAGATCACTAAGTGGAGGAAGTCTCTTTGGCCAACAAAAGTGGGGAGATCATGCCCACTGTGGAGCGTACGGAAGAGGCTCCATCTGGTGTTTTTATAACATCACAGTGTGTGGAGACTGGATTTGAGTGCAGAAAGAGTGGAAGCAGGGTGGCCAGCTAGGAGGTCATGAGAGTAGTCCGGGAGAGAGGTGGTGGGGGCTTGGACCAGCGTGGTCGCTATAAAAATGGAGAAAAGGGGACAGCTTTATGTTTATTTTGGAGATAGAGGCAACAGGACTTGCTAATGGATTTATGGAAGGAATGAAAGAGTAGAATCAAGGATAAATCCTAGATGTTTGGCGTGAGCAGCTGGTACTGGTTCCTCTGATAGGAGGATAAGGAAGAGCTCATTTGTGGGGGAAAAAATCAAGAGCTCTATTTTGGACCTGTTATGTTGGATATGCTATAAGACATTTAAGGTGAAACTTGGATGATGAGTAGGATCTCAACAGGATGGGAAGGAAGAAAAGACATTTTTGAAGGAATAGCCTAAGCTGAGCAAGTGCATAGCAGAGGAGGGAAGGATACATTATTAATTTATTGTGGCTGGAGCATATCGGAGAGAGGAAGAGTGGAAGGAAATGATACTATGATGAAAAATACAGGATACATTTTTTTGCACTTTTATCCTTACTCAGTAAGTGGAATAAGTAGGAAGAAATTGATCCATTTTATTGTTTGATAAAAGGTCGATTATTTCTACACTTGATGTACCAAAAAATAGCCTCATCAGAATTCTCATCACAAGTAAAATGGCAGTCACCAGATGGTAATGTTACGTCATTGATTATGTTACTATTTTGACAGTGCTGTGTATAGTGGCTACTCTCAGTCCAAACCACTTGTGTAGTAACGACTGCATAGACGAGGGCTCAGATGGTAGTTTCACTCTCCTTTAGCTCAGTGATTCTTAATCCTATCAGACCCAAGGTTTTCTTTTGTTAATACTTTGTAGCATCCCTTTTACCACACTGAAATAATATTCACTGTTAATAGAATGAACTTACACAAACTGCAGTATTTGAACTGTAATATAAAGGAGAAATATAAGGAAAGGAAATTTTAAAATAAAATGATAAGTATATCAGCATGTAACTTGTTGAGCATAGTGAAGTATTTAGATGTGACATGATTTTCAAAATGCCAAAAAGATCTCAGTAAAGAGCCAAACAGCAGCGTACAATTTTTCTTTAGTTTACATGGTACTTGCATTCCTGAAAATCTATTGTATTTTAAAATTATGCAAAAAAGTGAGTTGTATTTATATCTATCAGTTAGGTTCATAAAATGGTTTCTTGCCTGAAAAAATGTCTGGTAAGAAGTTAGAAAGTTGTGCAGGAGTGTTTTGAGCATTGCAGGTCATTTGGCTCCTGCCAATGAAATGTCCCCACATATTTCAGAAATGCCCTTGGGGTTAAAACCAGGCTTGCTAAGAACTCCACCTCTAGCTGTTCTCTGGGCCTTTGGGATATTTGCATCCCTACATCACAGAACACACTGAACCCCAGCCTGCACTGTGACTTTTGCATGAAAAGGGCATTGTCTCTGTTGTTCCTGTTCTATCTGTAAGACCTTGCCCATGGTATGTCCTAAGAAAACATTTGTTGAAGGAAAGAATGGATGGATGGATGGATGGATGGATGGATGGACAAAGAGATTTTCCTCTTTGTTCTGTTTTGTAGAGCAACCCTTTAGATAATGTTTTATCCCTGTTATTACTTGGCGAGGCTTTTAAAAATTACCCATGAGATAAAAAGTAGTAGTCATTTGCCTCTTGACTAATAGGTACTGCAATCAAAATGTCTATTTTTATCTGTGTGCAATCTCTGCCTCACTGCCATCACCTGTTTAAGCTTTTATTTTATTAAACTTGGTGTATAGATACATTATTTTTAGAACATAAATATCCTTGTGCTTTTTCTTCTTTCTTCTAGAGTGGGAAGAGTTGGCCTACTATGAAGAAAACACACGGGAATTTCTCTTCCCTGAGCCCAGGCTGACACCTTCGAACCCTGGGATGAGTAGGGAGGTGCTCATGAAAACAGCTGCAGGTTTTCCAGTAAGTCATCTGGGCTCTGCTGGGCTTCTGTTGCAAGAGAAATTCCTGGGACCTGAACATTTTGTTCCTGATAGGACTTGCTCTTAGGCTGATCACTTCATCTTGGTCAGTACCCCTGTTATTCTGTTTTGCAGTCTTGTTTAGATGCCCCACTCAGAAAACCAAATTATACTGACTCCCACTATTGATCTGAGAGGTGGGAGTTGTACTTAATCTGGCTAAATCATACTCAAACTGTCACATAATTATAAAAAGAATGATTTTACTCCCTTTTAATGCAGATTAACTGAAAGATTTGGTATCAGTTTTTTTAATTGTAGCTATTGTTTTAGAAATAATAAGAGTAAAATAGGGCAGTAATAGTAATGATGCTACTTCTCATTTATTTTGCACTTTGGTTTTTCATATAATATCTTATTTTCCTCATAACAGTTCTCAAATCAGCCAAGGCAGATATTATGGTTCCCATTTAATGGAGGGGCGACTGACAGAGATCCACAGACTGATACTAATGAGGGGTCTTAAAATACAGGGCACTTATTCATTTGATAATCTTTCTGTTTATTTTTTAATTGAGTTGATTGGGGTCACACTGCTTAATAAAATTATGTAAGTTTCAGGTATTCAGTTAATAAGCTAACTGCTGGGGGCATTAACTGAACCTGAATTAAAAAATATTCATTTTGATGTTATCTGTGATGATTTCTAACTCTGCAGCAACTCTGTTCATTTTCTTGACATTTATGTCACTTGGATGACCTCCATTTTAAGGGCCACATCTTTGTAAACTATAAGAAGCATATTTATTTATTTTTAAAGATTTTATTTATTTATTTTTAGAGAGAGGGGAAGGGAGGGAGAAAGATAAGGAGAGAAACACCAATGTGCGAAAGATACATCCATCGGTTGCTTCTCACACACCCCCGGCTGGGGACCTAGCCCCCAACCCAGGCATATGCCCTGACTGGGAATTGCACTGGCAACCTTTTGGTTCACAGGCCAGCACTCAATCTACTGAGCCACACCAGCCAGGGCAAGAAGTATATTTAATACTCAACCTGCTATCTTCTCTATTTTGTTGAGAGTACTGTACAGAATAGATAACATGAGGGACCCCTGTTTCTGTGACATTTATGATGACAGAACTTCTAGTTCTAATACTTCAAACAGTAAAATTCACCATAAGTTGTCCTAATGAAAATTCCTAATGACCATAGCTTTAAGCTCTCCGTTATCTTGGAGGGCTCAGTGAATATCACTGACACCATTTTTTCCCCCTCAGAGATATTCTTTGTGTATCACTTATATCCATGGTATTGTGAGATGCTTGCATTTATTATTTTGAGTTATTTGGATATTGCTCTTCAGAACCAAAAAAGGAGTAAAAACTGGTGAGAATCAGGTGGGGAATCCGTGTTATATTAACTTTGGTTTGCCTGAGTTGTCTAGTAAATAAAAGCCATCTATCAACATTGGGCTGGTATCCAGCTAAGTATTAAGACAAGGAGAAACACAGCCTCTTACATTTTTCCAAATGTTATCCTTGTTTAACTTTATGAGCATATGTAGCAAGAAGAACCTATAGGAAATTGTATTTATAGTTATTCATAAATACAGGTCATCATTTAAGAAAGAGCTTTAAAACTGTGGAGAAAGATCCTCATGCATTAAAGTATCAATTCTTACAATGAAGTTAATAAAACTGTATTTTAAATGATCTGGAAAAAGATAGGGGAGCCCAGTTTCTTTCAAATATTCTATGAAATGAAATAAAACCACTTGCTGAATTTTTAACAATAGCTGGCATTCATTGTGTGCTCATTAGATACCAGGCGCTGTGCTGAGCTTGTTACATGGATTATCTTGTCAATTCTCCTTAACCCTGCAAGGTGGCTACTATTTTTCCCCCTCATTTTATGGATGGATAAGCTGGCATAGGGAATTCAAGAAATGTCTTCACGAGTCCCAGCGCAGGTGAGCCGTGGAGCAAGGATTCTCATGCTGGCCTGTTGGACTTCTACGCTTAGTCACTCACTGCCTGATGTTATTCTCTCATGTTTATTTTAGGCCAGTGTCACATTTATTTTTTATTAATATTGTATGACATAAGAATAAATTACATGTACAGGTCAGGCAAATTATTCACTTCATTTATTTTCTCTTAATTTATTAATTTTTTGAGAATTAGATATATTTCCTCCACTCAGATGTGGCTTTTTCTTTGAATTTCCATATCGTTTTATTTTATTCACTTGATGTTCTAACAGCCTCCCTCCTTGCTTTCCTTTTACTGCTGAGGTCAAAATTTAAAAAAGAAAAATCTGTTTTCTTTTTTAAAAAATATACATTTTATTGATTATGCTATTAAAATTGTCCCATTCTTTTTCTCCTCTGTATTCCCCTCTGCCCTTCACCCCCCATCCCACCAACATTCCTCCCCCACCACCTTAGTTCATGTCCATGGGTCATACATATAAGTTCTTTGGCTTCTCCATTTCCTATACTATTCTTAACCTCCCCCTGCCTATTTTGTACCTACTGTTTATGCTTCTTGTTCACTGTGCCTTTTCCTCCATTCATTCTCTTCCCTCTCCCTTATGATTTACATTTCTGTGATTCTGTTCCTTTTCTAGTTGTTTGCTTAGTTTGTTTTTGTTTTTTGTTTTTTTTTAGGTTCACTTGTTGATAGTTGTGAATTTGTTCATAGTTTCTGATCTTCATCTTTTTCTTAGTAAGTCCCTTTAATATTTCATATAATAAGGGCTTGGTGATGTGATGAACTCTAACTTTACCTTATCTAGGAAGCACTCTATCTGCCCTTCCATTCTAAATGATAGCTTTGCTGGATAGAGTAACCTTGGATGTAGGTCCTTGTCTTTCATGACTTCAAATATTTCTTTCAGCCCCTTCTTGCCTGCCCTCACAAGCTGGTTCTTTTGAGAATCAGCTGATAGTCTTATGGGAATTTGTTTGTAGGTAATTGTCTCCTTTTCTCTTGCTGTTTTTAAGATTCTCCCCTTATTTAATTTTGGGTAATGTAATTATGATGTGTTTTGGTGTGTGCTTCCTTGGGTCCAATGTCTTTGAGACTCTCTGATCTTCCTGGATCTCCTGAAAGTCTACTTCCTTGGTCAGATTGGGGAAGTTCTCCTACATTATTTTTTCAAATAAGTTTTCGATTGCTTTCTCTTCCTCTTCTCCCTCTGGCACCCCTGTGAGTTGGATGTTGGAATGTTTAAAGTTGTCCCAGAGGTTCCTAAACCTCTCCTCATTTTTTTGAATTCTTGTTTTTTCATTCTGTTCTGGTTGAATGTTTATCTCTCCCTTCTGCTCCCAATTGTTGATTTGAGTCCCAGTTTCCTTCCTTTTATTGTTGGTTTCCTGTAAATTTTTCTTTATTTCACTTTGTATAGCCTTTGCTTTCCCCCCCATTTTGCGACTATACTCAACCATTTCTGTGAGCATCCTGATTACCACTGTTTTGAACTGTGCATCTAACAGGTTGGCTATCTCTTCATTGCTTAGTTCTATTTTTGGAGCTTTGATCTGTTCTTTCATTTGGGCCATATTTCTTTGTCTGGGCACACCTGTTACATTGGAAGTGCCAGAGCCTGAGGTATTCAACACAGGGCAACCCAGGTTGCTGCGTTGTGATGCTCTATGTGGGGGAGGGGTCCAAAAGGGAACGATGCTGCTTGCTTGGCTCCCTGCTGGTTTTGAGTCACTTCCCCTGCTACCCACAAGCAAATTGGGACCTTCTAGTGCTGATTCCAAGGTGGGTGGGTTGGTTTATGTTCTAGGACTCTTTGGGTCTCTCCAGTGAACTCTCCTGTGAGGCTAGGAGTTTCTCCCACTGCTGGAACCTCTACAGGTTTTTACCTCCAAGGGTTTTGAGGCTTTCTTTTCTGGCACTGGAACCCTGGATTGCGTCGTCTGTCTCAGTACCCAGCTGTTCTTCACGGTTTATCCACACACAAATGTGGGATGGCCTGGTCCACCAGCCGCTACCTTGCTGAGCATCTTCTCCACTCTGGCTGCCTGTCTATGCCCCTCCTACTGGTTTAGATGAATGTTTCTTCTTTAACTCTTTGGTTGTCAGACTTCCATACAGTTCAATTTTCTGGCAGTCTGGTTATTTTTTGTTTTTAAATTTGTCGTTGTCCTTTGTTTGTGTGAGGAGGCAAAGTATATCTACCTATGCCTCCATCTTGGCCGGAAGTGATAATCTGTTTTCTTGTTAGGTGAGGACTGAATTTATAAGATAAGCAGAAAGAATATTATTTTTAAAAATTATTAACATTTATTTTATTTTATTTTTTTGTTAGTGCAATGATCCTAAAAAATCCTTCTGTTAAGTCCACTTATTGACCTAACCATCATCACCATCATCCCATTGCTAAGGAGATTGGACAAGACAGAGCCTGAGACAGAGTTCTCTAAACTATTATGCTAAAATTGGTGCTGCTAAAAAGAAAACACATTCCTTCTTATTGTCTACAAATCATTGCCAGGAGTGGAGGTTATTTAAGATGAGCAAGAATGTGTTACAGAGTGTGGATTCCTTCCTAGTAGGGACCCTCCTCTCCTGTCTAGGCACAGTGAATCAGGGATTCTAAGAACTCTTGAACAGCTACATGGATGGTGGTTAAGTATGGCCTAAGATTGTCTGGGTTCAATCCCAGTTTTGACACCCAACGACTGTGTGACTTAGGATAAATTACTTAACCTCCATGTACCTTAGTTTTCTCACCTGGAAAATGGATCTAATAATAGTAGTTTTCTCTATTGGGTTATTGTGAGGGTTAAATGAAGTAATATATGGATAGCGTTTAGCATAATACAGGTATATAGTTAAGTGCACAATGAATGTGAGTTATTATATTTTATTATATTGTCATTTAAGGTTTAATACTGCCTCCCTGTGAGGCAATGAGAAGACTGTACAAGCCTGTGGCTCAAGAGATGACTTGTTCAGGCTCAGGCAACCTAAGAGGTCTTGTGATTTTACCAGTAGCACTATGGAGCCTGGAACTGCCCCCAGTCCTCTTCTTCACTTGGGAAATCTTGTTAACCGGAGGTGATGCTGTACCGGTTATGTCATTTTACATTCTTTATCAAATGCTCCCTTGGGTGATCTGTCCCTGTGCAGTACCCAGGCCCTTGTGTTTATAAGTCCAGAAATTTTGAGTCACCAATCCAAGCCTAGTACTCTTAAGAGCATACTATGCATTCTAGAGTTCCCCCCATACCACAAAAAAGGAGCTAAGAATATACGTTGTGTCTTTTAAGTACTTGTTCTGTAGACAAGATGAATGCACAGGGATGAATGTGTATAGGAATGAATGCATGCACAGGAAACAAGCTGAATAATTGATCCATGAGCCCCTTCACCCCACAAGAGGTAGCACAGGGTAATGGAAAGAACATAGGCTTTGCTGCCTGACAGTTGTAAAGCCTGGCTCGACCAGTCCCCCAGCTGTGTGACATTAGACAGAATATTTGATCTGAAATATATATAAATATTTCACAGTATTTTGGAAAATACAATACTGAGCAAAAAATAGAAGTATCAATCAATGCAAAAAAATGAAGAGTTTGGAAATAGGTCAAATGAACATAAATATTTGGTATGAGATATAAAGCAAGTATATAGGGAAGGAGAACTCCTATCCCTCCTTTTGCCTAGGTAGTCTCACTAGAGTAGCTAACTGCATGGACACTGGACTTGGGATGCCTAAGTTCAATAACCAGCTTTGCCATCACTAACTGGACAAGTTACGCTAATTCTCTGTGTCTTAGTTTCCTCCCCTACAAAATAGAGATACTATTGAGACCCACCTTATGGGGTTGTTTTGAGAATTAGATGAGTTACTATATGCAAAGGACTTAGGTCAGGGCTTGAAACATAATACAATTTACGTGTTTAGCTGTTCTTATGTATTATTTATTATTTTTAATCTTTATTGGTGTATAATTGACAAAAATTGTACACATTTAAGGTGTACAACTTGATGTTTTTTTGTGAAATAATTGCCACAATCAAGTTAATTAATATACCCATCACTTACTGTTACTAGTTACCATTTTCTTTTGTGTTGAAAACACTTAAGATCTACCATCTTAGAAATTTCAAATATATAATAACAATATAGTATGGTTAACTATAGTCATATTGCTGTACATTAGATATCCAGAATTTATTCATCTTGCATAACTGAAACTTTGTACCCTTTGACCTACATTTTTCAATCCCATTTCCCCTATCCTGCAAGCCCCTGGGAAGCAGTATTCTACTTTCGGCTTCTGTGAGTATTTTAGATTCCACATGTAAGTGAGATCATGCGGTGTTCACCTTGCGGTGTCTGGCTTATTCACTTAGCATAATGTCCTCCAGGTTCTTCTATGTTGTTGAAAATGGCAAACTGTCCTTTTTTAAGGCCAAGTAATATTTCATCATGCATATATATTTGTTATGTGTATATTTTAGGTAATGCATGTGGATTATGTCAACCACACAAAAGAGCGATTAAGTTCTTGTATGATTTCAAGTTAGGATGGGATGGGCAAAGAACCTGTTTCCAATAATTTTATTCACCTCTTTTATGCTGTTTTATTTTTAGGGCATTGCTCCCAAAATAGAGTTTTCTACAAGAACAGCCATCAGAGAATGTGTGTTTCTGCATAGAAACAGATTTCCTGTAAGTATAACCAAAAGGCCAGTAATAGAAATGTCAAGAATTTTCTCCACAAATTTAAGGAACTTGGTTTATCAAGTTTGGAAGCAACTGGATGAATAGAAACCTGGAGACTTATTGTTAAGTTTGAATTTCTATAAAACTGTTTGCCCAGCTTGTCACACTGGGGTGAGTATGTTTGGCACATCCATCATGGTACAGTTGGTGGAGCAGAATGATCTTGAGCTAAGATCACAAGTTTGACATGTAAGCTAGTTTGCTTTTTTGGTGGTGGTGGTTCTATCAATTTTACTCTTAATCTTATGAACATGGTGTTTCCTTCTTTCTTCTGCTGAGGTTGAAGCTCAGAGTTGTATTGTGAGCTATCTTTGGTAACCATGAAGTGTCTTGGGACATTCATGAGCACTACCTTCATTTCATTCTATTGTTCTTCCATAACTTCCCCTTCACCCTGATTTCTTTCTGTGTTTCTTTTATCTTATTGTACAAAATTTTGAAGTGATTTAAAGTCCTCTCTAGAAGAGTATGGAGAATGAATGAATGTAATTTGTAGAGCTTCTTTGAACACTTTGCTTGTCATCCTAAATCTTGCCTGATCCTTGAAAAGATCATGAAAATGTGGGCTGCGGGTACTTAATCACAAGGGTCTGTGCAAATCCATCAATCCTCTGGGCATTATAACTCATACAATGGGTGACCAATGATTAATTTTAAGGAAACAATTAGCTGCTTTTCAGTTTTTCTTTATGTACCCACGATTTTTTCTAATCTGTTTGATATGTGTGCACAGTGAACTTTTCAGTCTTTTTCCTTTAGAAAATTTATATATGTATTTTAAATTTATATAAAAGGTATCTCTCTCTCTCTCTCTCTCTCTCTCTCTCTCTTCCTTTTAACTCTTAACTTTTAAAAGTGACATTTTTGCTCCAACCAGGTAGCTAGTTGGTTAGAGCATCATCCCAGTATGCCAAGGTTGTGGGTTTGACCACCAGTCAGGGTACATATAAGAAGCAACCACTGAATGCATAAATAAGTAGAACAACAAACTGATGTTTCTCTCTCTCTCAAATCAATCAATAAAAATAAAATAAAAGTAATATCTTATTTTTTCTTATAACAAGAGTATCCTACTTATTTTAGAAAATTAGAAAATAGAAATAAGCAAAAAGGCTATAAAAATAAAAATTATATGTCATCTTTACTATTTATAATGAGAATGACTGATTTTTTAAGCATATTCTTCTATACAACACATACACTTTTGTTTTAAAGAATTGGGATCATGCTATACTGTATATTATTTTGTACCCTTCCTTTTTCACTTAATATACCATGTCCTTAAGTGCTTTTATAAACCTCACCCAAAGATATATTTATTGATTTTATTTATTTTTTTAATTTTTAAATCATGTTTATTCGATTACAGTTGTCTCAATTCCCCCCCCCTTTTAGCCCCCTCTACCCATCCCACCCCCAACCCCCATTCCCACAGTCAATTCCCACTCTGTTGTCCATGTCCATGGGTCATTCATACATGTTCTTTGTCTAGTCCCTTCCCCTTCCTTCCACCATTGTCCTCTTTCCCCATCCCCTCTGGTCACTTTCAGTCTGTACCACGTTTCCATGCCTGTGGTTTATTTTGTTCGTTAGTTTATTTTGTTGAATAGATTCCACTTATAGGTGAGATCATATGGTATTTGTATTTCATCAACTGGCTTATTTTATTTAACTTAATATTCTCCAGTTCCATCCATGTTATCACAAAAGGTAGGAGTTCCATCTCTCTCTCCCTCCCTCCCTCCCTCCCTCTCTCCCTCCCCTCCCTTCTTCCCTCCCTCCTTCCTTTCTTTCTCTCTTTCTTCTTTCTTTCTTTCTTAAATACAAATTGATTTCATTTATTTTGTTAATGTCAAAGTTAATTATAAAATATTAAAACATTTAAAACCATTATAAAGTCTCAGCAATTAAACCAACACAAAACCAGCACAGAAATAATTAAGTAGATTAATGAAATATAATGAGCATTCTAGAGACAAACGTATATATCTGTCTAACAATGTAATATATGATTAAGTTGATATTTCAAATCAATGGGTAAAGTAAGGTTTATCCAACAAATAAGGTTCATGGACCACTATTACTTGAAATAAAACAAATATAGAGCCCTATTTCACACATTATACAAGAAATATTCAGGTGAGTTAAAAATCAATATGTAGAATCTAAGGAGTTTTAGGAGAAAATACAAACTAATATTTTTCTTACCCTGAGGTAAAATATTCAAACCCAGAAGCTATAAAGTAAAATATTGACAATGTGACTATATTAAACATTTAAGACTGTAAAGTAATATACATATTAAAAAGTTAAAGGACAAGTAATAGAATAGGAAAGTATTTGCAACATATCTAAAAAAGGGTTAATGGTTTTTTTTTTAAGGAAAAAATTCTACAAACCTTTAATCGATAAATGGATAAAGAATACAAAAAAGTCATTGAAAGCTTTTTAAAAATAATAGAAATAGGCAATATACAAAACAGGTTTAGTTTCAACAAATAATAAAGGAAAATTAAAATAACACATCATTGTCACAATCAGATTAATATATATTAAAAAATATTGGTAATATCAAGTATTGGCAACTGTGAAAGGAACTGGGTATTCATAGATTCTTTTTCTTCATCTTAAAGCAGTCCCTTTAGTGTATTTTGCAATGCTGGTTTGGTGGAGGTGTATTGTTTTAGCTTTCTTTTGTCTGGGAAACTCCTTATTCTGCCTTCCATTTTAATTGCGAGCCTTGCTAGGTAGAGCATTCTATTTGCAGGCCTTTGCTTTTCATGACTTGGAATATTTCTTGCCATTCCCTTCTGGCTTGCAGTGTTTCTGTTGAGAAGTCAGCTGCTAGCCATATGGGGCTCCCTTATATATTACTACCTCTTTCTCCCTTGTCTTTGATATTTGCCATTTAAATGATGATGTGCCTTGGAGTGGGCCTCATTGGGTTCCTCTTGATTGGGACTCTCTGTGCTTCCTGGACTTCTGTCACTTTTTCTCTCTTCCAATGAGGGCGGTTTTCCATCATTACTTTTCCAAACAGGTTCTCTATCCTTTCTTCATCCTCTTCTCCTTCTGGTACCCCTATTATACAGATATTATTATGTTTCAGGTTGTCCTGCATTTCCCTCAACACCTGTTCATTCTTTTTGAGTCTTTTCATTTTCTTTCTCTTTCTGACAGCTGTTTTCTACCTTGTCCTCCAACTCACTGATTCGATCCTTGGCTTCATCTAGTGTGGTTTTGATTCCTGCTACTGTGTTCTTCAATTCAGAAATTGTATTCTTCATTTCCTCTTGCCTCTTATTGGTAGTTTCTGTGTCCTTTTTCATGCTGATATAGTTTGCAGTAAGTTCCTCATAGTTTCCCTGTAGTTTTTTTGTAATTCTCTCCGAGCTCACTGAGCTCATTGAGCTTCCTTAGAACCATTGTTTGGAACTTGATATCTGATAGTTTACTTGCCTCTATTTCATATAGTTCTCTTTCTGGGGATTCCTCCTTTCCTTTCAAGTGGGGGGCATTTCTTTGTCTTCCCATTATTTGTGAGACTCTTCTTTTTTGCTTCTGCTTCTTAAGTTGATATGTCGTGATTTCCTAACTTTCTGGTGTGAGCTTCTATAGTAGGAAACTGCTGTTTTTACTTTCTGGATCTGCCTCTGATGATGTCAGATCTTGTCCCTGTCTGACTTTAGGCAGTCTGTTCGAGACCTCCAGGAATCTACTGTTTGTGGCTGTCTCCTTCATGTGTTAATCTAGTCACTCTGCACTCAGCAGGCTGCCTTAGACACCACAGGGCAAGGCAGAGTCCCTCCTGGGGGCATGGTTATTGGGTCCTCTCACGCTGCTGCAGTATGGGGGAAGGGTCAGCAGTGGGATCCCGCTGGCTACTCTGTCCGTTCTCTCCCCAAAGCCTCTGTCCCCAGTCTCTCCTCAGGCATCTCCAGCCCACTCTGCCCCTCTCTCTACCAGAGACCAGGGTAAGTGGCTGCAAATAAAAATTTTTGCGTTGGCCCTTTAAATGGTTCTTTGCGTCTCCAGCCACCTGTCTCTGGCAGAGAGCAACCCTGCTGCTTTTTGCAGCTGGCTGTTTTCTGTGTACTTTTTGGGGTTTGGTGCTGTAGGCTAGAGATCCCCACTTTTGGTTTAGACCCTGCTCTTCTCAGGGGGATCCAGCTGGCTTTTTCAATATCCTTCTGGTGCTGCCACTCATGGGCACCCCTCCCGCCTTTTCAAGTCTCTACCGCACTCCTTACCAGTTAGATTGTGCTAAAGCCAACTTTTCTGTCTCCGTGGTTACAGGGCTTCTCTCTTGCTATTGTTCAGTTGTTTGTTCCAGGTGATTTATCCATAATTTAGTGGTAATTTCAAGTTGGTCCTGGGAAGAGGTCAGTGTGACTTCCACTCACTCCTCCGCCATCTTGATTCTCCTTATTTATTGATTTTAGAGAGAGAGGAAGGGAGGTAGGGAAGGAGGGGGAGAGAGAGAGAGAAACATCGATGTGAGAGAGAAAGATTGATGGGTTGCCTCCCATACGCACCCTAACAAGGGTCAAAGCTGCAACCTAGGTATGTGCCATGACTAGAAATTGAACCCTCAACCTTTTGGTGTACAGAGAACATTCCAACCAGCTGAGGTACCCAGCCAGGGCTCCTTAAGTACTTTTACACCAGGCAAATTTTCATGGCTTCATTGTATGCCATTGCACAGTAATACCATAAGTTGTTTGGCCAATCATTTTTCCTACTGTTGGGCACTTAACTGATGTGTCACAGTCCAGTCAGGAAAACAAACCACACATATTGGTTTAACAGAAATATTTAATGTAAAAAAAAAAAGGCTAAATTGAGGCTAGAGTACTGAGAAGTGATGGACAAGTGGAGTACACTGAAGTGATGCAGATTGTAACCGCAGGAAGCAGCTATTACCCCTTGGACTGAGGAAACAAAGGAAAGAGGTTGGGTCATCAATAGCATGGAAGCTTGAGGAAGAAACCCTACAGAAAGGGAATCCCATAGCAAGGGGATCCTGGGGAGGGGCTGCCTTCCTGGGTGTTTCCTCAGGAATTCAGAGGTAGGACTTCAGTGAGCGGGGACTCTGACCTCTAAGTGGGGACATTGCTCAGAGCTGGTGCCTCAGTACCTGTGGGGCTAGACTGAAATCTCTGAGTGCTGGTATGTCTGAGGGGGGCACAATAAGACTAGTTCTGGGGTTATTCGAGTGGCGGGAACTATAAACTTGAACCATTTGCTGTTGCCAAGGTGAAGCATGGTTCCTACGGTGTGATGATGACAAGAATAGAATGCAAAACTGGAAGTAGCCAGTTTTGTCTTCTGGTTTAGTCTTGCAAGTTCTCTCTAGCGCTTCTAGTGGTAGAGTCAAACCATAGCTGGAGAAGTAGAAGGGGTTTGCAGTGTGCCAGCGCTGTGTTACAAGCTGAGTCTAGAAAGGTGGGTTTGGAGTTGAGAGACAGTTGCTTACTCACCACTCACCAATATAGTTGGTTCCTCATTTTTGAACTGTTATAAGAATATTTTTTAGCTAAACACATAGTCGTACTTATTTCCTTATAATAAATTCATTGACATGAAATTGTTGGATCTGAGTATATGCCAAATTCTCTCTCTCTCTCTGTCTCAATCTCAATATCTATATATCGATCAATCGGGGGGAAGTTTTTAGTACTTTCCAGCTGTCTCCTGATACAAATAAATCTCATTGTTATTAATTGAAATATGACATAATAGCAAGTTACAAATGCTAGTAATATTAAGCTGAACTGAAGAAAAATAAGTAGAAAAATGCCATTACTCGAGTTCCAGTTTTACAATTCTGAGATGGTTAATAGTCTACCATAGTTAAACAAAGTTCAACTAAATACAGTTATATTCTGATAGAATTTTCTTTTCTTTTTTTATTTTTGTTTTTAAAAGTATTATTATTGTTTTTTGGTTTCAGGAAGAAAGATATAAGTCACGAAGTCCTTTATCTACACCATATGGACCAAAATGCCCTTTAAATAATACTCATGGGAAGCCAAGGGAGAGTAATCTCAACAGATTGTCCCGGAACACGCAGTCCCAGGTGCCCCCTCCATATTCTGCCAGGTGTTTCTTCCAGGACCAGCCAGCTCAACTGAACCTTGGAAATAACTTCAGAATCTCTGGAGAAAGCAAACCTCCATTTGTAGTTAGACATGTGAGCCTAAAATTATTTTTCAGAGTTCTTTGGAATGGTGAGAGTGTGAATGAGCTCAGGATACAGGAAGTTTAGGTCATGAAAACAATTGGTTAATATTAAATAAAGAGGGAATTCAAACTGAATAATAACTATGATTAAATTATGTTCTCTTCCTAGAGTCATGTTCAGGAAGTTCCTATAAATGTTTTGTACAGAGAGGACTTGCTCAGTAAATGTCAGCCATCCCTGTTTTTAATTTTTGAAAATTATTAATAGAGTGTGATGGCAGCGTACCATTATTCAGAAGAATCAGTGAACTAATAGGTAGAAGACACTTAACAAATGCTGGCATATACTGTGTGCCAATATACAACTAAAGCTTCATCAGTTTTAAAGAAAACAGCGTGAAGTTCTAAATGAGGTTGTTGCTCATTGGCTGTACTTTAAAGAGCAGGAAAAAATGTTTCTGCGGAAGAAGCAATAGTCAAAGCCCTTGATTAAATTTATCTGAGATGTGACCCTAAGAGTAGTTGGCAAATTTAGTCATACTAGTTCTTTTAGTCTCCTTAAATTTTTTGACTACTATAAAAAGGAAAATATTGAAGTATTCAAAAGAATTACCTATAGACTCACCAGCCTAATAAAAACAAATAATTTATTCAGTGCATGTTCTTTTACCTTTTTATATTCAAAAGGCATTATATTTCCACAAAGTTGTAATTACACTGTATTATATATAGATTAGTTTCTCAATATATAGTTAGTATTATATTAAAAGCATTTCTAATATTATATATTCTTCATTAACACCATTCTGTGTTCTAGTTCATGCCTTATTCTCCAGTAGTTCTTATAACTCCATTAGTTAACTCTTGATATTATTGTCAAATTGATAATTTGACTTAACGTCACTAGTGGTGATGTTTATGTGTTTGACATCAGACATGAAGCGTGGTAAATCCCAAAGTCAAGCTGTTGTTGAGATGACCATATTCATAGTTGGCTTTTAGCTAGTGCAGAGATGTTCTTTGGCTAAGAGAACAGAATAGCTCTTTCCTTCACAGTGACTTGGATAAAAATGTCTGGCAAAAATCCAGCAATCATTCTTTAAACATGGCATCATAAAAAATTGTTTAATTGAGTTTATTGGACAATGATTTATTTCATTTGAAATACGTTTTTATAAAATGCAACTTTAGTCTATGCCATTATGGGATAAGTAATCTTAAAATCTTAGTAGATTTCTTAGGTAATAAAACTAGCTTGATATTTATTTCTTTTAACAAATTTTTATCTAGCCTTTACTAAGTATGAAACTCGTTTCTAAGTGCTTTATACATTCTCTTTCATTTAGCCAGATTTCCTGATATCTGGTGTTTCTTTAAGTAAAGCATTTACATTTACAAGACCTAATGTTGTAAAGACTGTGAATTCTAATCAGTATATCTCTTCAAGTAGAATGAAGAGTAACATTATAACCTCTCTTCTTGAAATTTAAAAAAAACCCAGGTAAACAAAGTAAAACAAATCCAGCAACTCTCCCTATTTATTTTATCTGTTGGCAGATCATGTTGTCCAATTTATGAAAATATGGTCACCTTAAGTAAAATAATATAGTCACTCACACTGGCACAGAATGTGGAAGGCTAAACTGTCATCTTAGGATAGTCCCTTATCTTCAGGGAGGACCCTACCTAGACCAGCACTGCTCGGACTGTTTGTGAATATGAAAGTCTGTCCTGTTATAAAAGAATGCAAAGTGAACTTGGGTCTTTTCTGGGCTTGATCCTTACCAGTAGTTAGAATATAACTTGTGTCTGACTTTAGTTCTTTATGCTAACAGCCCATCTCTTCATGACCTAGCCTCAGTGGAGATAGGGACAGATGTCTTCCCCTACAGGGTAATGTTGAACATACATGGATACTGTGATTTAATTTATTTCCAACCTTCTTTTCTCACTTGCATGACCCATGACTGAGGGGGAGAAAGGCATTACAGGTAATGTGGAGAGTGTAATACAAGCTATGGTGGGTTCAAATCTTATTTCTTTCTGTTTCTTTCAGGTGGACAGTGCAAAGCCCTTTGGTGAGAATATTTCACAGCATTATTCTGGGAAGTCTAGAAGAAAATCCAAGTTTTCACACTGTCCCTTTCCAGTGAAAAGAGGTATTCAAGTTTCTTGTTGCCCCTGTACATTTTCCTATGGGAACAAATGCATCCTACTTCTAAATCTTCTGCATATTGTGGAATCACAAGTTTCTTTGGAATCTTAGGGTTTAATTCTCAAGTACTCTCCAGCTGTGGCATTTCCAGGGAAGATATTCCCATGGAGCAGAGTCAGCAAAAAAGCGATTTCAGAGTTCCCCTGGCTATTGAAGGAGACTACTCTGAGTAGTTGCTCACCAAGTGTGCTCTGGTAGCATTTGTTTCCTGGCTGGGCTGGAAAAACAGGGAGCAGCTTGTATTGGTGCAAACTCCTAGCAGAGGCACCACTGATAGCTAACAAATAAGACTCACCATTTCTCTGGATAGGAAACAGCAGGGGATTGGTAATCAGGAAACCTAACATTTGCTTTACAAGAGTCCATGTTAGCGAGGAGGTGAGTCACCTCTATCTAAAGCAGGTAGGTTAAGGTAGGGGATCTCAAACTTTCAGGTGTCATGACCCTTTTGCATTCTTAAAAATTGAGGACACAAAAGAGCTTTTGTTTATGTGGGTAATATCCATTAATATTTAGCATATTAGAAATGAAAACTGAGAAATTTGTAAAATACAAGAATATACAAGTACACATTCCACTAGCCATTGGAGTGGCAACGTTATGATGTACTATGTAGCTTTTTGATACTACACTTGATCTTAGACAAAAGGCCAAGAAGTTATGTAGCTTTTTGAAAACTCCATTGTATAGTGATGACAGAATGAGAGTGAAAAAAGCAACTTATGTGTTAGTATTATTAGGAGGATAGTTTTGATCTTGCAGATCCTCTGAAAGGTCTGGGGGACACGTGGGGAGGTCCCTGGACCACACATGGAGAGTCACTGGGTTAAAGCATCCCTTGGAGACCTTTGCCTTTGATTGAAATACATGAACCATGTCAATACTGAAGCTCATGGCAGTGAAGGTCAGCCATTCCTGAACTTCATAAAAATTCGTGGGCTAGACAGGGATGGTGGTAGCCCATTCTCTTGACTCCTAGTGGGACTGGACTGGTACCATCCCTGACAACAGGGTTTCCTATCTTAAGCTTAAAGGTTTATATTTTTAAAGGGCTGCACCATCTCTTACGGTAACTGAAGCCAGTGTTGTTGGATCATGGTGACAGTTCGACTGCAGCCAACCAAGGACGGAGTACAATTTGACACAGAAAGTGCTTTATCACCTCTGACATTTAATTTAAGTCCTCTCGATTGAAAATCACCAGGGTAGCCTATAAAAGCAGAACTGTCTTTCTTATTACTGTGAAATGAAGCAATAGTAATGTCCTTTCCTGGAGAGGACAAGTTGGGTTTAATGCTGGTCCACTTATGGTAGGCCTCATACATCACATGGTCTCGGCCTTTATCTTTCCTTAATCCTGGCAGGTGGAGAACTAGGTTCCAAAGGGGTTATAGGATGCGCACAGGTCACACACCAAGTTTTTGGCAAACCTGCATTGAGAGAAGACATTCAGACCTCTGGGCTCAGATCCTGTAGCTTCCAAGCCAGACCTTTGCTTAGGCCGCCTGTGAGCTCATTCATGAGGGGGGCGCAAGGTAGACCAAAGCAGTGCTTCTCAAATTTGAACGTGCATTTGAATCACCTCGGGATCTTGTTAAACTGCAGATTCTGATTCAGTAGTGCTGGGGTGGGGTCTGTGATCTTTCTTTTCTAACAAGCTTCCAGGTGATACCAGTGCTGCAGGTCCATGGACTGCACTGTGAGAAGCAAAGGAACAAACGCAAGCCCCTGTGGAAGGAATGCTCAACATCACGAGCAAGGGGACTATAGGGCAGGTTTGAAAAGGCCTAAGCATTGCTGATTCCCTGCTCGGCTGGAGGAAGAGAGTTTCTGGGATAAGAGGGACACATAACACATGCATGCCCAGAGGATATGACAGTTTCTAGTCTTTAAAATCCCTTTTTATAGCTTCCTTCTTACTGCCAGTGGCACAAGGGGAATCAGCAGTCAGGAAAAGCCCCTGGTCACTGCTTAAGCCCCAGTCACAATGGAGGAAGCCATGGGGCCTTCACATGTCCTTGCAAATGCACATTTCAAAAACATTTTATTTCTCAGCCTGGAAAAATCCAAATTAGTCTTGGTTTTGTTTATGTATATTAAATTATTCACTTCCTAGTCATTCTTTCCATTCCCTGGCATTTGTTCTACTTGTTCTGAGTATTTCGGGTAATCACAATGATTTACACTTTTGCTGTGTCACGTTTCTCCAAGCTCTTATGTATTTGTTGTCCCCTTGAACATTCATGTCCACCTTGAACAAGCATACTCAAGAGGTTCTGCATGAATAGGATTCCACAAAAACCAAATATGAATGGAATGACAGAATCAGCAGAATATATGAATTTTACATTTGAAACACATGGCACCTGGGCAAATATGAGTTTTCCTGGCTGCTTAAGTGTTACTGAACTTATTGTTTCACTTTGGACTCTCTTTTACCCTTCCCATATCCATATGTGCTGTCATTAATGATACCACCTCACTGTTGACCTCAAGAGGATGGAAACTCATAGAACTGTTGTGACTCAGGGGAGACTTAAAAGTGATAGTGTAATTTGCAAGGGAGCATTTACGTTCTCTAATAATGCATTGTGTAATATTTTTGTACTGCTGTAGAATAAGTGTAACAGCAGTTTTAGGGGGTAACTGGTAATAATGAGTCACTGAATCACCTGTTCCTTTTTCTTCTAGCATCTTCTCTTGACAGCCTTGCAGCTAATGTAAAGGTAATTTTAGAAGTAGCATTTGTAAAATAATTTATTTCCAGCTATTTAATGTCAGTTACTGTGCTTTCACCAATGACTGGTGAAAAGTATATTTCTAGCTTCTGCTCCTTATGGAATTGCTATAGTTTAACTGTAGTTTAAGAGGTCTCCAGGCTCCACTGTCTGCTTTGCTTTGCTTTAGTTTGTTTGTTTCCCTCATAGGAACTTTATGCATTTGCAGGATGAATCACTAGCGAAGGCATATGTAGGCCCAATACCTACTTTATCAGTAGAATTTTCATTACTATTTCTCTAATCGGATACTTTTATACACAGAAGTGGTAAATCACTTGTTCTTGAAGTGTGATTGGTTTGTCAAGGTGAAGAGGCAAAGTTCTATGTTACAAGTTGAAGACAGATGTATGCAGAAAAAATGGAGTATATTGTGCTTCTTATGTCAGAGCACTTAAATGTTTTGTTTAAAAATTATCTTTCCAAAACCCAATAATCCCCAGTTCTCACAAATCGAAGTTTAGAGCATGAGTTTCTTTTAGCTTGTTAATATACATACATATATACATATACATATACACATAGTAAGTATATATATATATGTATACACACACACATACACACATGCACCAGACATACAGAATTTTAGTTATCTTTCCTTGACCTTGACTCCTGAGCGTTTTGTCTCTAGTCTTCTCTACTCCCACCCCTCTTTCATAACAGGAGATCCCCAAGGCAGGTATTTTATCACCTTGCCCCCAGTTCTCTTCCTTGTCCCACACCACCCTAGCTTTGACTTAAGCAAACAAAAGCAAAACTACAGCTAAAGAGTAATGCACATTGTTGCTCAGGTTACCAAAGAGCCAGATGAACGGATTGTTTTAAGGAATAAATCACCAGCACCGTTAGATTCAAGTAAATTTGGAAAGCCCTCTCCCAGTTACAGTAACCAAGGGGATGCCGATTGCCACCTGGAAACTTCGTTGGCCACCTCCCAGCCCTCCAGGTCTCCCAGCCCTCGTCTGGATCCACCCCGGCTCCGAGAAAGGTCAGCAGCCAGCGCCCATCTCCTTGCTTGAAGAGTGACTGTGTTCTGGCAGGAGCGAAGCTGGTCACTGCGCCAGTTTGCTTTCTCAGGAATATTCAGCTGGGACACCTTGACATGAAAAATTATTATTCCTTTGAAGATCTTCCCAAAAGTAAAAGTTTAGCCTTTTTCTTGCCTCTGGAACACATTATTTCAGGATGTTTGTTGAGAATGGGACAGACAGATAACTTGGCATAGATATTATTTATCCATTTTTAGATGTTATGTGTTTTAAAACTCAAGATTTTGATTTCACCAATATAAAAGTGTTCACTATAGAAATTTTGGAAATTACAGAAAAACAAAAAAGAGTGGAAAAAAAATCACCCATAGTCCTGTCACCCAAAGACAAACATTAATGACATGTGAATATATTTTCTTTCTCTTTTTCTAAATATGGTTTCTTGGTTTATATTATTGTTACAAATTTTAAAAGCTATGATTGCCTATGTCCAGAAGGCAGGCCAGAGATGGAGAACAGGGACGTTTATTTTTCAAACTTCACTCTCCAGTGATGTGATTAACCATCCAGTTTGCCCAGGAGTTTCCCAATTTTAACCCTGATGGTTTACATTTTGGGGAAACCCCTTAGTCCTGGGCCAAACAGGATGGTTGATCACCTTAACTCCAGGGAAGTGGCGCCACAGGTAATATTAGTAATAGTTGTTTTGAGCAAAAGATATGCAGTCTGCTTTACTCTGCAATGTTAGTGATGAGAATAAAATAAACCCCTTTATCAAAATAACACAGCTACTCACAAAGGGACTCATAGTAAATATCTCCAAACAAAAGTGGCCCTGAAATTTTAATAGGAATTATATTAAGTTTGAGGTAGACTAAGAAAGTGGCAGTGCATTCTTACTGTGTTTCAGAAATGATAGAATACCTTTATAGTAAGATGTTTAACCATGGGCTTGAGGAAACCAAATCAAGTATTTTAATAAAGTCTATTAAAGAATGTGAGTTTTTGATAAGGTACTTTATTGAAAGAAAATAGTATAACATAGATTTTTTAAAAATTGGCCTAGGCACTGCAAGACAGGTGGTCAGAGACACATTTACACCCCTTTTATGCCTGGCCTCCACCTATGTCAGCTTATCCTCTTTCTACCATCCTGGAATGCGGCAGCTTGGCAAAGCAGGAGGGGTTACCTGAGAGAGGTAAAGACAGAGAGAACTGATTTTAAATGGAGAGGGAAACAACCGTCAACTGGTGGTAGTCAGGAAACTTGAGCTGTAGTGCTCATTGTCTCTGAGTGATATGTGTGATCTAACCCAAATGCTCAGCCTTTTAGACCTTAGATTCCTGAAGTGTAAAATGGGTATAATGATCAAAGATCCATCCTCTGACAGCCACGAAGTTCTTCTCTTCTACCAGAACTGGAGAAAACCTATGGCTTTTTCCATGTGCCTAGTTTTTATACATCACACAATCTTTATAATCAGCATAGCAAGCTTTTCTGAAAGGTTAAATTGAATATAGATTTATTGAGCACCTATTATGTGCACTGTATATGATCATGACACACACACATCCAGTGGCTCACATGCTAGACAAGGGAGGCAGGCATACCCCCATGTCCTAAATATGAAATGGACTGTGATCTGCGCTTGACACAAGTACAATCCCAATGCAGGGGAAAGAGAGCAGGAGGAGGCTAATTCCATCAGGAAAGAGATCTAAGAAGGCCTCGTTTCTTAAATTTGTTACATGGTTTTTGCATTCATTCATCCAACTGACCTTTCATGAATATCTTTTTGTTTTTTCTTTATTTAAATCATTTTTCATTTTTCAATTACAGTTGATATACAATATTATATTAGCTTCAGGTGTATACCCCAGGGATTAGACATTATATAAGTGAATCCTGATCATCCTGACAATCTCATACCCATCTTACACTGTACATAGTTATTAGAATATTATTGACTAGATTCCCTATGCTGTCCTTTACATCCCCATTACTATTCTGGAACAACAGGTTTGCACTTCGTAATCCCTCACCTTTTTCACCCATTCTTTCAACCCACCTCCTATCTGGCAACCATCAAAATGTTCTCTGTATCTATGAGCCTCTTTCTGTTCTGCTTGTTCTTTTATTTTTGTTTTGTTTTGTTTTAGATTCAGTTGTTGATATGTTTTTATTGTCATTTTATTGCATTTCACTGTTCATAGTTTTGCTTTTTTATAAAAATTCTCAGCCAAGGATATGTTTATTGATTTTAGAGAGGGAGAGAGAGTGGGGGGTGGGCAGGGAGAGAGACAGAGATAGAGAAACATCGATGTGAGAGAGAAATATCTATTGGTTGCCTCCCATCCCACAACCTAGGTATGTGCTCTGAAGGGGAATCAGACCCACATTCTTTTGGCGTAGGGGCGATGCTCCAACCAAGTGAGCCACCCAGTCAGGGCTCTTCTTCTTCTTAAAGAAGACCATTTACAATTTCAGGTAATACTAGTTTGGTAGTGATGAACTCGTTTAGCTTTTTCTTTTTAAAAAATACATATTTCACTGATTATGCTATTACAGTTGTTCCATTTTTTTCTCCCCTTTTATTTCCCTCCACCCTGCACCACCCCTCCCCTCAGCATTCCTGCCCTCCCACCCCCAGCTCTTAGTTCATGTCCATGGGTCGTATATATAAGTTCTTTGGCATCTCCATTTCCTATGCTATTCTTAACCTCCTCCCTGCCTATTTTGTACCTACTATTTATGCTGCTTATTCCCTGTACCTTTCCCCCCATTATTCCATTTCCCCTCCTCCCCTCTGATCTCCATTTCTATGATTCTGTTCCTGTTCTAGTTGTTTGCTTAGTGTGTTTTTGTTTTTTATTTTTTTAGGTTCAGTTGTTGATAGTTGTGAATTTGTTGTCATTTTACTGTTCATAGTTTTTGATCATCTTTTTCTTAGATAAGTCCTTTTAACATTTCATATAATAAGGGCTTGGTGATGATGAACTCCTTTAACTTGACCTTATCTGGGAAGCACTTTATCTGCCTTTCCATTCTAAATGATAGCTTTGCTGGATAGAGTCATCTTGGATGTAGGTCCTCGTCTTTCATGACTTTGAGTACTTCTTTCCAGCCCCTTCTGTCCTGCAAGGTTTCTTTTGAGAAATCAGCTGATAGTCTTATGGGAATTCGTTTGTAGGTAATTGTTTCCTTTTCTCTTGCTGCTTTTAAGATTCTCTCCTTATCTTTAATTTTGGGTAATGTAATTATGATGTGCCTTGGTCTGTGCTTCTTTGAGTCCAATTTCAATTTCTTGCTCTCCTTCTTCTCCTTCCAGCATCCCCATGACATGAATATTGGTACACTTGAAGTTATCCCAGAGGCTTCTTACTTTATCTTCATTTTGGGGTTTTTTTTTCCTTTTTGCTGTTCTGATTGGATGTTTTTTGCTTCCTCATATTCCAAATGGTTGATTTGAATGTTGGCTTCATCTACTCCACTGTACTGTTGCTTTCCTGTAAATTATTCTTCATTTCAGTTAATGTATTCTTCATTTCTGACTGGTCCTTTTTTATAGTTTCCATGTTCTTCTTTATGCTGTTAAAGTTCTCACTAAGTTCCTTGATCATCCTTATAACCAGTGTTTTGAACTCTGCATCTAGTAAATTGCTTGTCTCCATTTTGTTTAGTTCTTTCTCTGGAGTTTTGTTCTGTTCTTCCATTTGGGGCATGTTTCTTTGTCCCCTCATTTTGGTAGCCTCCCTGTGTTTGTTTTTATGAATTGGGTAGAGCTGCTATCTCCCAGGCTTGGTAGAACGGCCTTATGTAGTAGGTGTTCTGTGGGTTCCAGAGGCACAACCTCCTTGATCATCCATGCTGGGCACTCTAGGTGTGCCCCTCTGTGTGGACTGTGTATACCCTTCTGTTGTAGTTGAGCCTTGATTTCTGTAGGCATATCAATGGGAAGGATTTACCCCCAGGTTGATCAATAATCTGCAAGGACTTGCTATGACCACAAACTTCCAACCACCAGGGAGGATCAGCTGTGCAGCGGCCCACCTCACAGAGCAGGACTTACTTCAGCAAGACTCTGGTGCCCACTGAGCCTGCCCCTTGAGTATGTTGCTTGTGGAGGTGGTTGAATGATGTTTCCACTTAGTCTGAAGTATCCACTAAGCATGCTGGCTCTGGGGCCTCCCATGAGGTGAAGTCCAAGGTTAGTCACTATCTGTGTTCTGCCTGTGGCCGTGTGGGATGAGATACAAAATGATCTGCAGATGGCTGCTACTTGTGCTGGGCTTGGAGGTGCCTAGGAGAGGCCAGGCTGTGAACCAAGGCCGGCTGCTGCTACTGCTGGGCCTAAGGCTGCTTAGCAAGAGGTACTGGGCATGTTGAGGCCAGAAACTGCTTGTTTGGGAGCTTTTAGGAAAGTCTGAGGTGTGAGCCAAGGCAAACCATAGAAACAGCTTGGGTGCGCCTGCAAGTTGGGCTGGGCAGGGTCTCAGTGAATCACCAGAGTGGGGTGAACAGTATGAGCCAGCTGGGTGGATACTCAGATATGGTGCCCGCCTGCCAGCTTAGGTGGGGAGAGGGCTCAGAAAAGGAACACTGGCCTCTGCCAGCTTTTTTGTCTGGCAGAATACTGCACACCCCAGTTCTTGCCCTAATGCCAGGCAATTCAATTCCTCTCTGTATGTCCCTGGTGCCTTTTGGGCTGCTGTCCCAGTGTTGTAGTTCAGAGGGAGTGTATCAGAATAAGTCCATGCATGGGCCCTTTAAGAGAAACTGCCTGGGACTCCAGAAGCCCTCTGTCTCCCTGATCCACAATCCCTGCTCATTTTTACAGCCAAAATTTATGGGACTTCTCTCCCTGGTAGTGGAACCCTGGGCTTGTGGGCCTCGCCCTTCTGGGGAGACCTCTGCCTTTAAGATACACCTCCCAATTTTTCTCTACCACAAGTGGATACGGGACCATCCCATGCCACATCCCTCCTACCAGTCTTGATGTGGCTTCTTTAAATCCCTAGTTGTAGGACTTCCATTCAGCTAGGTTTCAGGTGGCTCTGAATGATGGTTGTTATGTAGTTGAGTTGTAATTTTGATCTCGTTGTGGGAGGTTGCCCGTACTGCATTTACCTACATTGCCGTCTTGACTGGAAATTCATGAATATTTTTATGAAGCAGACCAGTGGTTCTCAACTTTGGCTTAGTGAAGAATGGCCTCATATCTACTGAGTTAAAATCTTTGGGATTGGAGCTGGGTGTGAGTAGGGGACTGCAGAATGAATAGGGGAGCGCGGAATCCCTGCAGTTAAAAGAGTGCCTCATCAGTTATATCTCAATTACAAAAAAATACACGCGAAGAATTAGTTACCAACTCAGGGCACTTAATAGACATACAATGAATATTTGCTGAATACAAGAAAAAAATAAACAGTGCCTCAGAGGGAAAACAGGATAGTCAGTCTGCTAGGCCTATAATGGAAAGACTAACGTTTAAGATATTTCCCCTGATCTTGGAGAACTTCCAAACCAGCAGAGGATAAATATATTAAAAAAAAAATACACCAAGAACTTTCTACAAGGTGGAACTTTGAGACTAGTACAGACCATATGTTAAGAGTCATAAGAGAGGATGAAGGTTCCTACCTCTGGCATGTTTCATGGAGGAGAGGCATTTTCATATAGGACTTAAAATGAGGGGATCTGATTATAATAGTTAGTTAATGGAGGGGAGGGTTGGGAGGTGAAAAGGCAAGGGGCACTTTCAGCTTGTAGAAGTTAGACCAGCTTGGGGGAATAATAGGTGCCAAGGCTGAGGGTCTGAGGGGAACTGTGCAAGCCAAGCTAAAAAAGTCTGGGCTTTACTGGAAGGCGGTGGGGCGCTCATTCAAGTTCATAACAGGAAATAAGCACAAGTGTGTGTAGGGTGATGACTCTGGCTGCCGACCAGAGTCTTACCGTCTATCTCAGATGAGTCAGCCAATTCTATGTGCCAAAGTCACTCTAACCTGATAACTTGAGAAATAATGGGACCATGAATTTGTAAATTAGGCCATAATTAAAGTGACAGAGAATACATGGTCATAGGAAGTCCATCTGGTTTGCTCAGGACTACCCTGGTTTTAGCTCTGAAAGTCCTGTGTTCTGGGAAATATCTTTATCCTGGGCAAACGATGACAGTTGGTGACCTTACCTCCAGGGAAGTGGCACTGAAAATAATATTTTTAAGACAGCTGTTTTTTAAAATTATATTTTATTGATTATGCTATTACAGTTGTCCCAATTTTCCCCCCTTTGCCCTTCTCCTCCCAGCACCCCGCACTCCTCAAGTATCCCCACATCACTGTTCATGTCCACAGGCCACGTGTATAAGTTCTTTGGCTACTCCATTTCCTATACTGTACTTTACATCCCCATGGCTCTTCTGTAACTACCTATTTGTACTTCTTAATCCTCTCACCTCTTCACTCATTTCCCCACACCCCTCTCCCATGTGGCAACCCTCAAAATGCTCTCAGTATCCATGATTCTCTCTCTGTTCTTCTTGTTTGCTTAGTTTGTTTTTTCATATTCAATTGTTGATAATATGTATTTATTGCCATTTTATTGTTCATATTTTTGATCTTGTCTTAAATAAGTTTCTTTAACATTTTATATAATAATGGTTTGGTAATGATGAACTCCTTTAGGATTTTCTTGTCTGGGAAGCTCTTTGTTTGACCTTTGATTCTAAATGATAGCTTTGCTGGGTAGAGCAATGTTGGCTGTAGGTCCCTGCTTTTCATGACTTTGAATACTTCTTACATATCCCTTCTAGCCTGCAAAATTTCTTTTGAGAAATCCGCTGACAGTCTTATGGGAACTTCCTTGTAGGTAACTAACTTCTTTTCTCTTGCTGCTTTTAAGATTCTCTCTTTATCTTTAACCTTTGGCATTTTAATTATGATGTGTTTTAGGGTGAGCCTCTTTACATCCATCTTGTTTGGGACTGTCTGTGCTTCCTGGACTTGCATGTGTATATCCTTCACCAACTTATGGAACTTTTCTTTAATTTTTTTTTCAAATAGATTTCCAATATCTTGCTCTTTCTCTTCTCCTTCTGGCACACCTATAATGTGAATATTGGAATGCTTAAAGTTGTCCCATAGTATTCTTATACTATCCTTGTTTTTTTTTTATTCTTTCTTCTTCTTGTTCTGATTAGTTGTTTTTTTGCTCTCTTATGCTCCAAGTCATTGATTTTATTCTCAGCTTCATCCAGTCTATTGTTTCCCTGTAATTTGTTCTTTCAGTTAGTGTATCCTTTGTTTCTGACTGGATTTTTTTTATGCTGTTAAGGTCAACACTAAGTTCCTGGAATATCCTTATAACCAGTGTTTTGAACTCTGCATCTGATAGGTTGCTTATCTTCATTTTGTTTAGTTCTTTTTCTGGAGTTTTGATCTGTTCTTTCATTTGTGCCACCTTTCTTTATCTTCTCATTTTGGCAGCTCCCCTCTGTTTGTTTCTATGTATTATGTAGAGCTTCTGTGACTCCCTGTCTTGGTAGTGTGGCTTAATGTAGGAGGTATCCTCCAGGGTCCAGTGGCATAGCCTCCCCTGTCATCAAAGCTGGGTATTTGAGGTGCATCCTTTGTGTGGGCTGAGTACACCCTCCTCTTGTAGTTGAGCCTTGATTGTTGTTGGCAGATCAATGGTAGTGATTTACCCAAGCCAGTCAGCTGTAAGGACTGGTCATGTCCACTGACCACTAACCTGTGCCCTTAATGGAATATAAGCTGTGCAGGGGCAGAGTAGTGGTGCTCTGACATGATCTGTAACTGTCCACTGGGTGCACAGACTCTGGGGTTTCCCAGGTGGTGCAGGCCAAAGTCATCCCCATCCTGTGTTCTGCCCAGGGCCACCCTGCATGAGCTATAAAGCAATCTGAAGATGGGTGCTAATTGTACTGGGCTTTGAGGTTTCCAGGTGAAGCCAAACTGTTAACCTAGGTT
The DNA here is from genome assembly GCF_021234165.1 of Pteronotus mesoamericanus. Classification (NCBI taxonomy): domain Eukaryota; kingdom Metazoa; phylum Chordata; class Mammalia; order Chiroptera; family Mormoopidae; genus Pteronotus; species Pteronotus mesoamericanus. The sequence continues at coordinate 20,948,273 of NW_026555245.1, read as the reverse complement.
GGCTGTTGCTAGCACTGGGCCTGGGGCCATTTAGCAAGAAGTAAAGGGGTTAGGGGGCTGGGGGCTCACTGATGCCAGCTGTTGCTTGTTTGAGAGGGTTTAGGAAGTTGTGAAGCATGAGACAAGACCAGCCATTCATATGGAAAAGTCACTGTTAACAGCTTGGGTAGGCCCATAAGTTGGGTGGGACAGAACCTCAGGGTATCTCCAGGGCAGGGCAAATAGTGTGAGCCAGGTCAGTGGAGTCTCAGATATGGCACTCACCTGCCGACACTGTAGCTCGGTCAGGGGAGGGTTCAAAAAAGGAACAATGGCCTCTGCCTGCCTTTCTGTCTGGGAGAAAGCTGTTTCCCTCTTTCACCTTAATGTCAGACAGTTCAGTTCCTCCCTGTTTGCCACCAGTGCCTTTCAAGCTACTACCCTGGTGCTGGAGCTCAGAGGGCATGAATCTGAGTAAGTCCGTGTATGAGTTCTTTAAGAGGAACTGCTTGGGACTCTAGAAGTTTCTTCCACTGACTTTACCCCTGCTGGCTTTTACAGCCTGAAGTTATGAGGACTTATCTTCCTGGCACTGGAACCCTGAGCTGGGGAGCCTGCTTTGGGCTGGGACTTCTTGCTCCAGACATATCCCTCCTGAATTTTTATCTACTATGCATGGATGTGGACCCAGCCGGTTCTGTGTCTCTGGCCCTCCTACCAGTCTGGATGGATGTGGTTTCTTTAATTCAGTAGTTGTTGGACTTCTATTCAATTTTACTTCTGACAGCTCTGAGTGATGGTTGTTTAGTGATAGATGTAGTTTAGTTGTAATTTTGGTGTGGTTGTCTGAGGAGGTGAGCAGTGTTTACCTACACCTCCATCTTGACCGAAAGTAAGATTGCTGTTTTGAAACAAGGATATTCTTTGTATCTTCTGGGTGAATCCATTCCCTGTTGACTTCAGCAGGATCACAGAGGCAGCTTCTGGAAAACCAGGTGCTACTAGTGTTTTGCCGCAACCTCACTGTTCTTTGGGATTAGTCTCCCTGTGCCCAGATCACAGAAATGAGTGAGAAATACCTTTTGTGTTTCTGCTAGCTTAATCCTGAAATCAGTAAGGGCTGAGGTTGCAGGGATGAGTTGGGAGACAAATTTTGGAGTGAGAATCAGCCCAAGGTTTTAGTGGAGGAAGTAGAAAATCCCTTTAACTAGTAGGTTGAAAAATGGTAGCCCCAAAGGATGGAAGAACAAACACTCTTGAGCCTCTTCACTATGTCTGTCATCTGGATAGTATCATATCCCTTCAGCACATATCCTCATTCTTCCACTGCACAAGGAGAAAGCTGTAGTAAAGGCACAGCACTGCTCCTGTCTATTGACACATTCTCAGAGATCTTCAAATGTAACATTGATTATATATAAAAATAATGGTAACAAATTGTAGGAATTGTTTTGGTACCGGTTACTGAACACCTATTAAAAAAACATAATAGTGTCCAGTTAGTGGCTCTTTTTAGATGCTAGCTTTATTTATAGCTTGAAAATATTTTTATTCCTTCCTCTTAAAAATTCTTAGAGAAGTATAGGAATGATATACCTGGCCTTTTCTTAAACAACATGGGTAGTACTTCAGTGGTGCTTTCAATTGCTGAGTTGTTTTCTGAGTTGGTTATGGATTTGTGTAGATCCAGTAATACTCTTGGTTTTGTCTCCTTGGAAACCAGATGAATGTGCTTGTTATAGAGAGAGCCAGGACGGGCTGCCCAGATGTTGGTCCCAAACTAAGTAGAGGGCAGCTGCTCAGGAGCTCAATAATGTGGTGGCCATAGTAACCACTGATTGATTCCCAAATGTTCCTGTCATTCCTAATGTTTATTGTACATTAATTAAAGAGAAAAATTTTATCCAAATTGCTAAAATTCTTTAGGCATTTTGAGGAAACTAGATTTTCATAACCAAATTGCTAATTCTGCCTCAGAATTTAGGAGTTGGTACCCACTCCTCAAAAATGAATAAATGAATTCATCAAATAAATGGATGAATCCAATCACTCAAGAACTATTTATTAAGTAACAAACTTACTGTGGTGTTCAATACTTACAAGGCCATAGGTCGAACTATTAACCCAAGAGTTACAGTCCCAATTTCAGCCTAGGAGTAGAAAGAGACGTCAATTAAATAGTGACAAGATGTCCACTAGGGGAAGTTCAATGAATAAGGGGTAAATGGACTCCAAATGAATAAAATAGGGAAGCAGACTTCCTCTCTACTAAGGGGATCAGGAAGGACTTTCCCAAGAAATTGATGCTTGAACTGAGCTCTGGAGGTTGGGTGGGAGTTAACATGAGTGGGGATAGGGTTGGGATGGCAACACCCTAGGCAGAGGGAGCCGTGTTGGTAGATGCCTCGCGGAGGAGGGAATGTATCATGTTTGAGGAACTGAAAGATGCTGTAAGACCCATGGTTAAGGCTGGGTCTGGTTGGCCTAAAGTAAATGAGATGTAAAATCCTGATGGTGGAAAATAACGGGATTGATGTTTGTATTAAAATTTTTGGATTAAATTCTTAAATGTAAAAGCAGGATTTGTTCTTTAGAGAAATATCTAAAATACATAGTAGAGTACAAAGAAGAAAGTCACTCACAGCCACACCCAAACACAAACCATCGTTAACATCTTGGTTGTTTTTATTCCCAGTGATTTTCCTATACACAGGTTTAATAAAGACATTGAAACCACACTATGTATATTATTTTGTATGGTGCTGCTGTTTTCTTATTAAGTTAAAACTATTAACCCATATTGTTATATACTCTTAACTACCCTTTTTATTAGGGGCATAGTACTTCACCCTGTTTAATCTGTTGAATAGGTTCCACCCTGGTTCTCAGTCCACATGGAAGAAGATCCATGAAAGGGTATGCAGTCTTCTGACATCCCACAGAGCTCGGCAGCACCTAAACAAGGTTAGGGCTTCTAGTCAAACTAGGTCTTTCCTGGCAGAAATAATATGGGAACCAAGACTTACAGTTCATTGGGGGAGACAGACATTAATCAAATAACTGCACACATAAATGTAAAATTAGGACACTTACCAAGGAGCATACATGATGTCCTGGGAGTGTATGAAAAGGGGTATTTGACTGGGTTGGGAGTCAGAGCAGCTCCCCTGAGAAGAGACAGTGGAGCTTGGAACTGAACAATGAGTGGCAGCTAATTTGGAGCACAGCATACATCAAGAGGAGGTCCTGCAGCGAGAGGGAGGAGGGTCCTTTCAAAGGACTTAGAAAAGACAGTGTAACTGGCCCAAAGCACATTCCCTTCTACCATGCACAGGAATTCTGGACCAGGGAAGAACCCAGAGAAGTGTGTGTGGTCTGTGTAAGGCCACAGCGCGGAAGAAAGTTTTCCTAAAAGCTGTTGAACAAACTCAAAAAGAGTCTGGTGGTCTTCCTAGAAATAAATCATAGATTTACTCAAGGGTCCTAGAGTTCACAAACTGGAAACAGCCAGGCAAAACCCTGGTCTTTCAAAGAAGAGAGAAAAGTTAAAATTCTTACAGTAAAAAGTGCATTCTTGCGAATTATCAGCCCCACATTCTTAGCCCTAAGATTTGCCCAGAATGGTTATCAGTCAGGAGACAGCCAGTCAGGATGAAGGATGACAGATGCCAGGTGGTGCGGAAGATGGGCATCAGGAGGTCTGATCACGTCAGTGATCTGGGTGTCAGGTGGATGTATATGTGAGTCCTTCAGGGGTTAATTAGAGGATTATCTGGAGGCCCAGATGCATAGCCAGGCATTGATAGAGGACTGGAAAGTTAAAAAAAAATTAAGTTCCCAGGGTAGTTAGAACAAAAATGGGGTTTTTCCTCATGCCTAAACCCTTATAATGTTAATAATTCTAGCAGTTTGGTTAAAGTGACCCCATTTTATATATTCCCTATCTTCACTCTTTTCTCAAAGTTAATAAGGTGTTTTGGCTTTCTGATCTTTTATGGGGCTGTAGGGAGTGTTTCTGATTCATAGGTAGATAAAGCGAGTACGTTGTCTACTGCAGATGGACAGTCATTAGCTAAGTGACCTGTCACCATTTCAAAAGGATTCAAAAGAAAGGTTAACAGTGCCAGCAGTGGTTGGGTTTCACCATACCATGTGGCTGAATTGGTCATACTGACTTATTTAAAACTAGTGGCATATTCTAGATTTATAGGGTGACACTTATAATGAATAATGATTACTCTAACCACAGGGGTAGTGGACTATTTTACTTCTCTGAAAAGTCACAGTCTTTCCAAGTAAGGAAATCCCTTTAAAATGTAAAAAGACAGGAAGGGAGGGAGAGAGGGAGAGAGAACAAAGGAAGGAAGGAGAAAGAGGAAGAGAGAGAAGAAAGAATACCTATGTACACACATATGTGTGAACGCCACATAGACAGAGTATACAGGATTCATATGCCTCTTAAATGTAAAACTACACATTGTGTTATCACTGATCTATATTACATTATGGGTAACGCAATTGCTGCATTTGTTTTTATTATAGGAAGATTTTACCTCTGAAGTAAATCATACCCTTGAAAAACCAAGCTACCCTGTGAAGAACTACCCAGTTCGTGCACAGAGATATTTTTAAGTTGATGTCTTATGTAAGTAAGCAGCTTAAGTGCTTGTTATCATGATTTGCTAAAATAATTTTAGTTTCCTGCTGACAGTATGAGGTAGTTAGAAAACGTGCTGGACAGATGAGGAAGAGACCTGAGAACGAAGGTCCTCCTTCCCACAGAATGCTAATGACAGAACATGTGTGGGTCTGCCAGCTCTCTTGCCTCTCCTTGTATCTTTGTCTCTCTCATCATCAAATGGCCCCTCTCTTCAGCTCCTTAAACACAGGTTTTTTTCTGCTGGATGCCTTTGTACATGTTGCTCTCTCTGTCTGGAATACTCTTCCTGATCCTTCTTGGGTCGTTTCTGTTTATCCTTTGAGTCCCATGACTTTCTATGATACTTCCTCCCCTTCCGAGGCATACCTTTACCTTTTAGCACCCTGCACTTTCATAAAATATGACACAGTTTGTTGTTATATTTCTTATGGGCTGATTGCTTAAAGTCTGCCCCTTCTACTTGAGTGAAACCCGTCTCTCCTGCTCACTATTTTATAGCTGGCATTTAGTGCACTACAATAGAATCTCATTCAACTCAGGTGAATTCAACCACACCTGTGCTCTCAACGAGAACCAACTCCCACTCTCTTCCTGCTGCGGTCTTTGTATCAGATGACTCTCCCCTGTGGTTGGTGCTCAGTAAATATTTTTTATGAGTGAATATTGAATGAGGTAATGAGGCAACTCTAGAATTCAGATATGTGGCAAGTAGTTGGCCACATAGTGGGGTGCCATCATGTCTCAGGTATTCTCTTCTTCTCCATTCCTATCCCAGGCCCAAAATACTAATAGACTTCATTATCAAGTGCTTCCTGAGTGCCGGGAACTGGTGCAAATACTTCACATGTATTAGTGCGTTAATGTTTAATTCTCACAATCCTATGAGGTAGTTACTATCATTACTTCCATTTTATGGGTAGGTAAACTGAGGCACAGAGCACTCAGCTGCCTTGCTCGAGGTGCCATGACTAGTGAATGGCATAGCTGGAATTGGAACCTGGGTAGTGTGGCTTCATTGACTGTGCTTTTAACCATTACGTTCTGTCACTTCTCCAAACCTAGAGTGTGTGATAGGAGAACCCTGGGGAGAAAGAGCAGAGCCCTTAGGAACACCAGCAGAGTTTGTGGGCATTTCCGGGAACACCTCCCACAGGGATCCTTTGGTGCTGCATTCTGAAGTCCCTCATTTTAGCAATTTTAAAATAATTATGAGTCTTTTCATACAATAAAGGAGTGTGGGATGATGTGCTGGGTTTTAACTTAGTTAGGGTCAGGCTCCTGAAAATCTGGTTTGCAAGCCCCATGCCTGGCCAGGCCTCCCCGCCTCCACACAGAGGAATGTGGAGGGCAGCTCGGTAATTGCCCATTCTGCAGGCTTCTACCTTAGAACGTTCTGCTTGGTAGATTAAAGGATGGATTCTGGGTCACTTCATCTCTAGTTGCCAAAACAGTCCTCTAGGCATTTATTAGGTGGTTATACGGAACATAACTCATGTAATTACCACTTAGGGAACGCCGCCCATGTAATTACCAAATGCCAAATTGCATTGAAATTCAACACAGGTGACAGGTGAGTTACGTAAAGCAGTGAACCAGCTGGTATGGGGATACTGATGTGAGGGGATAAAGAGAAAGTGAGGAAAAAAATTAGTAAATTCTGAGAAAATAGGTTTCCAATGTAACACAAAATTCCATCCAGCAGTCACTGTGCCCGCTTCTCAGGTCATGGTTTCCTGGTGAGGCAGGGGAACTGGAGGGCTGTGGTAGTGAAGGTTTCCATGGCTGTAAAAAATCCAGGAGACTTTGGCTGTTTTAAGCAAATAGGACATTTATTAGAAAGATGCTGATATCACAGTGAATCCAGAGAAGACCCAGACAAGCAAGGTAAAGCAGCTAAAAGCAGGGCAGCCCCAGTCATGCCATGAGTTCAGAAGACAGTCCTAGAGAGGAGCATCCGGTGGGAGACCCAGTAGGTTTCCACTGCATACCTCCTTCCCTGCTTTTCTCAAGGGAGCCCTGCTGCTTACAGAACCATCTTTTAAAAATAGTGCTGCACTGAGCATTCTGCACGTCCCAGTGACCTGACCCTCCACCCCTCCGTGCCACCCCAGGATAAGCCTCTGTGTTCTGTCTCTAGAATGGAACATTTTGTCAGGAATCACAGGGATGATATTGTGAATACAGGAGGTGCTGTCAATATTCAGCTTAACAAACTGACTCAGATACTAATATGTTAAATCATTGCCCACATCAAATTCTACTTTTGATGCCAAGAACCTTTTCTTCTTTTTTTTCCTGAGGCCCTCCCATCTCACTTCCTGGCACAAGTTACTGAGGGACTGGAGGGCAGCACCAGTCCCTTCCTGCCCTTCTCCCCTTCTGCTGTTTCAGTGTTGATCAGCTTTCCCTCTCCTCGCTCCCAGTGATTTCAAGATCTGGGGAAACTGAAAATGTAGATTCTTACCATAAAAAGGCCAGGGATGCTGGAGACAAAAATAATGAGCCCAAAATTGTCTGACCAAGGAATGGGTAGAGGAAATGAGTAGAAGGGGTTGCAATATATTTCTCCTTATTCTGGATGGTTTGGGACTTTGCAGTTTGGATCTCTGCCCTGGCTGGTTGGCTCAGTTGGTTGGAGCATCATCTGGTACACCAAAATGTTGCAGGGCCAATCCCCAGTTGGGGCACGTATAGGAGGCAACCAATTGATATTTCTCTCACATAGATGTTTCTCTCTTGCTCCCTACCTCTCTCAAATTAATAAAGATATCCTTGGGTGAGGATTTAAAAAATCAGATTATCCCTTGTATATTTTAAAATGGTTAAAATAGTGAACTTTATGTTGTGTGAATTTTATCACAAAAAAGTCCCATACACACAGACCCACAGACACACACGCTATTCCTAGTTCTCTTAGAAGTCATGATTACCCTGTGTCATGGCTCTTCCCAAGTGTATGAGCTGATTGCCCATGTCCAGTATGCACTTGCTGAGATCCCACTTTCAAGGATGGGCTTATAAAGCCCTCCTCTGTGAAACCCCCTGGTCCCTCAAGCAGAGCCGGGGCCTCTGCCTTTTGCTCCTCCACATGCCTCCACTTAGTATTTGTTTCCTTCAGCCTCGTACTGTAATTGATTTTCCTTATGAAAACTTCCCCAAGAAGGGGATGGAGGATTGGAAGGGAAGCTCTGTGAAGGGAGGGGAGACTGACCAAATGGCACCAACTCTGGCCCCACTGAGTGGTTCATACCTGGGAGCAGTGCCCTGTGGTCCCAAGTTCCACCACCATGCCTGGCCTTCAGGGGGAGCTAGTCCACTTGTAAAGCTCCGAGCCAGAGTGAGCAAGGAGCGCAGGCACAGACAATGATCACAGCACACAATTTTTCTAAAATTAAAGCATCACCGAAAGGAAATAAACCAAGAAAAGGAAAAGAGAGGCAAAAATTAACTGAAGCCCTGGTTTCTGATTTTGTCACAGCTCATTAGGCCTCCAGCACCTAAGATAGTGGCTAGTGTGGCCTCCAATCTTGCCTCTCTCCACTGGCAGGCAGGAGCTCTTTTACTTCCTCCCACAGGGGCTGCCTCACCTCCACCACAACCAAAGCAAAAAGCAAGGCAGACTACAGGCTCTAAACTCCAACTTTGGGGGTCCTCCCTCTTTGATTTTATCACCCGGTTCTGAGGGATTTGTCATTTGGTGGCTTGTGGGGATTGACTCAGGGAAGGACAGCTCATCTCCCTTCATCCCAGGAGTCCAACAGACCCCTCAGGCCGTGGCTGTGCGCCCAGTCACGAAGCAGATTCCCGGGTCAGCAGTCCTCCGTGAGCATTAGAATCACAGGGAGGGGGAGGAGCTCTGAAAAATACTGACGCCCAGGCTCCACTTCAGACCAATTCAGTTGGTCTGAACTGTTCTTTAGGGGATTCTGATGCACGTTTAGGCTTGAGAATCTCTGCAGGAGGCTGCCAGTACCTTGAGGATGGGGACTTGGAATACCTCCCAATCCTAGACTGTCCATGCTCAGAAATGATTGTCCCACAGAATAGAATTGATGGGGGGCATGCTTGACAGTTTAGCTCAGTGACCCCTAGCAGTTTCTGCTTGTATACAGTGTACCAAGGACTATACTAACTCCTTACAATAACTCTCGCCAGAGATGGATACTCTGCTGATTATCACCCTTATCTTGTCCAAAGAGGTCAGGTACCTTGCTCAAGACCACACAGCTGCTTTGTCATGCCAACTAATACTGCCTCATTCTGCATTGGAAACATAGGACAAGGGGCCCAGACACCAAGTGATCCCAAGGAAGAGAGACATACCAAGATTAGGATAGAATGAGATCATCATCTTCTCCTTGGTTGTGTTGATTGGTTGCTCTTTTTCTCAGTCCCACCTGTAAGGGAAATTGGAAGAAAGCTGGAGGAGCATCATGAAGAACTTTCTCACCCAGGCAACTGACACACCCTTAGAGAAATGAACAACAATTTTTGTTATGTGTATGGAGTTGCTGGTGTCTAATCCTCTTTAAATCAAACCCTGTGCTCAATCTTTTGTACCCAGGTAAGAGTTGTTGATTAAAGTGTTCATTGTTTGGGGCTCATATTTTCTTGCGAAGCTGAAAAATCTGTGTGTTAGTTTGTGTGTTTGTTTGGAGCTTGCAATAGAAAATACCAATAGTTGAGTGGTAGGTGCTTGGAAGAAAGTACTGCTTAGAAATTTACTGAAAATGTCAAGATGCCTTTTCAGGTATTCCTCATTTTTTCCATGGAGTGTCCTTGAAAAGTCCTTTTTATTTTTCTCCTTCCTTCCTTCCCTCCCTCCTCAATCCCCTCCCCCCTTTTTTCCAAATCAACTTACATTTTACATCAGCTAAAGGAAGCTGCTATTTAGAGGAATAACCTGATAAATTCTCTAGGAAAAGATCGCCAACCTGATTTTCTTTTTGGTAAATCTGTTTTTTTGTGTTGTTTATTATTATTATCACTTTTTAGTGTTAGGCTTTATGTACATGAAGTCCATTGGAAATGTAGGCAAAGGGAGGACTGCATCTGGAATTCAAATCTTACTTTCAAGGTTTAATTTCTATGATACATTTGTAGGAAGAGGCTAATTTCTTTGGACTATAGTTAAAACGTGTTCTTTTGTCACTATCCCTCCTCCCTCCTCTTGTTCAGCAATTCTTAATAAATTTACACGAGGAACAACAGCTTCCTCACATATTTCTCTGAAAGATCTTACTTTGAGTAAATAGGCTTTGTAAATAAGACTGCCAAACTGAATTTAAAATCAGTTAGAAGGGTGTCTAATGAATTGCTTACACAGTTTGAGGGAGCACGGAGAGAATGGAACAGGATGACGTGGAACCAGAGGCACATTTGTCTTCATGGGCACAAACCCGGAAAGAGAGGGCCTGAACATGGAAACCTTTGTCTTCCCTCCCTACTGTAAAGTGAGCACTTTCCTCTCCCATCCCCTGCAACCATGGTAGCTTTTGGAAGATACAGTGAAGAGTCAAGTTTTCTTTCTTATTATGACCACAGGAATTGGTTCAGTAGGTAAATTGGGGAAAGGAAATTCAAAATTAAAGGAGAAAAAAAACCCTCCCAAAACAAAAACAATAAAACAAAACTCATTTATCCTCTTCTCAGAATTTCAGTCAAATAAAGGTATATATCACAACAAACACGGCACCTTTGGAAAACAGACAACATGTTTAAATTACACCTGTTTATATGTCCTCAGAGTGTCTGAAACTATAGTTGTCAATTTGTTATTTTCGTGTCTAAGAAGTCATCAAAAATAAAAAATACTGTATTACATTAAGAATGAGGTACAATTCTTGGACAAGGGCCACTTACAAAGGAGGATGTAGGAAGTCAATTCTAATCAATTGGTACCCCGTGTCAGTTGTTGCTCAGATATACCCTGTGACATTCATGTTCAGTTTTTTGAGCATAACTTCTTAATTCAATTAATGGATAAGATCTTAAAGACTTTTTTAAGACTTTTTTAAAAGTCTTTTTATTGTTGTTGTTTTTCACAACTCAATCTGCCCTTTTCTCATTTTCTGATCTGCTAACTCTATTGTTTAAATTTTTCCTATTTTACCTTTTTATTTCTCCAGGAATTATTTTAGTTTTGAAGAATCATATTTGGCCAGGGTTGCAGTTGAGACCTTTTGCTTTTGGAGTATATAATAACATGAAAAATTTTGTAACATACTGGGGTTTGGATTCCTTTTGGGAAGATCTGTCATTAAACATAATAAAAATCCCCACTTGTCTTCAATTTATTATTCCTTTCTTGACTTTCACAGTTGCTGATCTATCAAAGCCTGGACCATGTTTTTCAAACATGTTTCACAGGATCTGGGTTTGCAGTGTCTCTTGGGAAAATCTCCCTCATGGAGCCTGGGCCCTCTAAGCAAAGCCACCATACAATGAAGCCATTTCCCTATGGTCACCCAACTGACCCAAAATTAGCTGAAGCCTGTAGACCCTGAATTCAAAAAAAGTGTTGGTTTGAAATGGAATGTAAGACAGTCTGTTAGGGTACATAACCCGCTGTTCTCTCAGATCGCCAGCCATCCGAATAAAGCACCCATAAAGATTTCAAAAAAAAAAGAGAGAGAGTTTATATGGTTACTTTAACATAAAAGAAAATAGTTGGTTTTAAATGTATAATTAGAGGATGGATGGGTTATGTGTGCAAGTTCAGCCTAGTCCCCGAATGCCTGGCCACTCTCAGTAATGGCCATGGCTCTACTTGATTAGCTCCATTTAAAGAGCCCTCTGACCTCTCTGAGGGCAACCCGAGGAAAGGCCCTGTTCTCTAATCTGTGTGTGTGACCAGTGAATCTGCTAGTACCACCTTATGGGACCTCTGTGCATCTCTGAATAGGGGACCCATCCCAGCCCTCCTTGGGAATGCACAAGTGTCCCCTCTTGCCTTCCCCTGTACCCAGAACTCTGCTGACTGGGGTCTGTTCCCTCCCACTCCTCCACACTGGGTTTAGGGGCAGCAATAATTTGTTCATCAGAGGAAAGAGCCTGTGCTTAGTTTCACCTTTAGAACTAGGAAAGTTGGCAAAAACACGGTCGTGCCTAAGCTATGGGCTTTTTTCTGATGCAGATGGGCCCTTTTTAGGATGGCTGGGTTGTTGGAGCTTCTTCAGCTTCTTCAGAATAAGGAGCTCCCACTCTGAAATTTTCCCCTGGAGATTCTGTATCTTCTAGAGTGATCATCCCACACCCCATTAAGTAAATACATTTTTCTATTTAAAAGTAGTTGAAGCCCATAAGAATCTGTGGATGAGAATCATCTGCTGGAGCTCATTTGCTCTCTGTGGTGACCACAGCTCTGTCTCCTCTCTAAGACCATGAGGGCCAATAGGACAGACAGAATACATGATGTTGTATGGCTGGGTTTGCCTTGTATGTATGGGAGGGTCCCATGGAGGAGGGCACTGGTCTCCACAGCAGGAACTCTGAGATGGCGGCAGTGAGCGACTCAGCATTTCATGGCCTGCCCCAGAAGTGATGAAGGGAATTTGAGGGCTGTTAGGCTGCTGAATCACCAGGATTAGGACTTTCTTTTTCTTTTAATTTACTGATTTTAGAGAGAGAGAGGAAGGAGGGGGGAAGAGAAGGGGGAAGAAAGAAACAAATTTGTTGCTCTACTTCTTTATGCATTCATTGGTTGATTCTTGTGTGTGCCCTGACCAGGGTTTGATCCCCTACAATCTTGGCATATAAGGACAATGCTCTAACCAACTGAGCTACCTGGCAGGGCAGGGCATGGATTAGGACTCTCAAATGAAGAGGGAGAAGGAAGACCTTTGGTAAGCCAGAGAGTTGGCTCCAAGGTGTAAGAGAGTTGAAATACATGCGGTAGGTATTGGGCCTTTGTTTTGTGATTGGTTTTGGGTCCTTTTGAACAAGCCAAGGTTACTGAATGTCCTTAGCCTGGTGTGGGAGATTTATTCTAGGTTCTTCCACAGGGGAGGACAGGACAAGAACAACATTGAGGGGCTTGGGAGAGCAACAGTCTTTTAAAGACCTGCCCATCCAGCCTTGGGAAACCCGGAAACCCAGCAAAGAAATGGACGAAGGCCTCTTTCTTCCTTCCCCCTCTTTTGCTTGTTTTTCCATTCCCTTGTTTAGTGCCTCAGTTTTCCAGGCATTGTGTAATGCTTCTTAAGAGTGCTATTGTATAGGTATGAAGGCTGCAGGCTCTGGAGTGAGAGCACCTAGATTTGAATCCTGATTCTGTCATTTAGTGGATGAGTGACTTGGGTAAATAACTCAACCTCTTCATGCCTCAGTGTCCTTCTGTGTGAAATGGAGGCAAAATAAGCATCTACTTTGTAACGTCATAGATAGATGAGTCAACATATTTAAAACACTTGAAATTAGTGCCTGGCATAAAGTAAGCACTCAGTAAGTATTAGTTTTTATTATTCTCATTAAATTATTTGCAGAAAGCATTTTTCTTTTCTTTTTCTTTTTTTCTTTTTTGCTAAGGAAACAGAGGCTCAGAAAAACAAATGTGTACCAGAGGCAATTTCCAGTCCCTGGTTTGTCTTGTCTCCAAATCTCCTGTTCTTTCTACTGCCCCTTGGTTGTCACCTGATTGTCCCTGAGGTTGGTGCATGCTGGATAATTCAACCTGAAGGATTTAAAAAATGAACTGATTATTTTAGTAGAGTGACAGGGCAATTAAGGTTTCTTGACAGAAGTTGGAATGAAGTTAACCATCCCTTGTTTAGGCCAACAAAGGATGCTTTCTGCTCTTATTTCCTGTCATTGGAATAGTATGTTTGTAAATAGCACTTTTAGGAATCCCCCCACTCCACTCCAAAATAAATATCTCTTTCTTTTCCTCCAGGAATTAGCACTCAAATTGGTATCTTGAACTGAGATAAATATCACCCCTATTTTAGTGCAATGACTTCCAGGAACAGACTGTGTGTAAGAGGAGCCATTGTTGGCAGTGCTGGATTCATGGTGAGAGTTCCTTCTCACGAAAGTTCTTTTGTCATTGCATGAGGAAATTCAACACAGGCGATTGATGACATCTCTTGTTCACTGAGTCATGTGGCCTCCCAGCCCTGACAAATAACTAAACTGATTCCATAGCCTCGCATAGAATCACTTGTATTTATTAAGCTCCTGTTATGTGCTCAGTATTGTATTGGGCCCTGTGGGGTAGAGGACGAGTTATGATAAGGAGTGTAAGATCCAACCTGTGCCCTCTGGAGTCTCCAGACTTATTAAAGCAATGAGATGTTTCAGGTATGACTGTCAAAAGGCATTGCAAACTCAAATGCCTTCAGGACCAGGCAGGGTTGTGATTGTCAGAAGCAGCGGGGTTCAAAATAATGGTGACTCCTGGGGTGTTACTCCACTTCCTTCACCTCCTGCAAGGTGTTTAAATTCTTCAAATTCAAATCTAAAACAGCAAAAGTCTCTGTGGCTATATAAAGGTGGTCTGAAGCTGGTTATTGCCCACAGCCACCAGTTTTGACTCTTATTTGATAGTATGAAATATTAATAACTGAAGTTTGTGGAAAGTAATTTATTATGTTATAATCAAGTTTCATATTAACTTAATACAAGGCAATGTCTGATTATAGACCAAGATACTGTTATATCTCTAGGTTCGAGTTGGGTAAGAAACAATGGGGTCTTGGGACCAGGGCCAAGAATTTATTTTTGACCGTGAGGAATAAGAAGACCAGCTGGAGAAAAGGATTGGGAGAAGAGAGAGAACTGGAGTCTAATGAAAGATATATTTATGGGGAAGAAGGGAATATCCTCTAGGGATATCTTCTGAAGTGTCTTAAATATAGGGCCTGGTAGTTTAGACTTTGTGCTGTAGACAATAAGAAACCATTAGAGTTTTGGGATGGGGAAGTAGACAATTAATATGATGGTATTGTTCAGGGTGGTTTGGGAGTGGGTAGAGGCTGGCAGCAGGGAGACTTTGACAGAGCCACTTAAGGAATCTGGAAATTAGAGCCAGGGCGGGATGGATGGGTCATAGAGAAGAAAGGGGCTCATTAAACATCGGGGGTGGGAAGAAATCACCAGGCAACTTATTTTAATGGTGTTTGAATGGTGGGGAGGAGGTGGGGGGGAGTCTGGCTCCTTTAAAAAAGAAATAGTTAAATGAGAATGCCAGGGCTGAGTTGTAAAATGAAGGTGAACTATTTAATCATCAAGAGTGAAGTACTGATTGAGAGAATAATTTACTCTGCAGATAGAAGGTCACAGTGTTCTTCATTTTGTAGATTCACATTCTTCATGACATGAGGTGAGATGAACTCAGGGTGAAGAGAGCAAAATAGGCCAAAGGTTCTATTTGGGTTAGAACCTTTTGGGGAGGGATTTCTTTTTCATGGTGTTTTTTTGTAGTAGGGTCAGAGTAGGGAACACTCAGAATTATGGGGTGGGAATGCTGTGGGGCAGGGTGGGTGCTCAGAGGCAACGGCGGCCTTCTCCTGGATTTAGTTTTTTGTTTTTGTTATTGTTTTATCTGAATCTTGTTCCTGTTTTGAAGGTCTCATTGTTGTAAGTAGAACTGAGGGTTATCAAAGTACATGCCATTTATTTGAGAATGACAAGGGAAGAGAAAATGCAGGAATGTGCCATGTTCTGTAATCAATGGCTGAACTGAAGCTAAGTCATAGACCACCCACTTCACAAGGAGGCAGCCCTGCCACTTGGGCTCCAAATGGAGGGATTCAAATAAATGAATGAACTGCTGTAGACCTGCCTTGTCACCTCCAACCTCCTGGGGTCAAAGAGGGCCAAAGAAATTGTTATGATCCTAAGTTGCAGTAGAAATCATGGTAATTTTGAAAATACAATACTCAGTTTAGGGAAAGAGACTACAAAAGAAATTTATAAGTTTGACCTTGGATAAACTTAGTTTATTTGTTTTTAAGATTTTATTTATTTTTAGAGAGGGGAAGGGAGAGGGAAAGAGAGGGAGAGAAACATCAATGTGTAGTTGCCTCTTGCACATCCCACTACTGGGAACCTGGCCTGCAACCCATGCATGTGTCCTGACTCAGAATTGAACTGTGACCCTTTGTTTCGCAGGCCAGCACTCAATCCACTGAGCCACACCAGCCAGGGCAGGATAAGTTCAATTTAGAAAAGATGGTACAGAGGTCAAAGGGAAATGTCCAATTGGAGTTGGAAATGTGGATCTGAAATTTGGCTGGGAGATCAGGGCAGGCGGAAACCAAGGCAGCTGTAGATTTGGGAGATGCACATTTTTGTTAATCATCTGAATAGAGGTGGCATTTGAAGCCATAACAATGGATGGATTTCCAATAAAGAAAGTGTAGAGAGAGACCAGAGGAAATGGAGTGTCAGCATTCATTGCACATCTGAGGGACCACTGTGTGTTTGGCACAGGTGGAGCGTTGTCAGAGATGAGACCCACAGGAAGGGAGCAGCAGGTGGAGGTCACAAAGGCTATTGAAGAATGTGGGGAGAGGTTTGGGGCGGAACCCAGTCATGTCTTAGAATTCAAAGGAAGGGAACTTAGTGGAAAACGAGCTAATTGACAGTGACAAATATTGCAAAAGAGTCAAAATTAATGCCTAAGAAACTGCCTGTTGGATTTACAAGTAAGACATTGGTCTGTTCACCTTGGAGCTTATAATGTTCCTGATGTTAGAGGAAATGCTTTCAGCTTTTCACTGTTGAGTGTATTTGCTGTGGGCTTGTCATGTAGGGCCTGTATTATGTTGAGAAACGTTCCTTCTATTCCCAACTTTTTAAAAGTTTTTTTTTTAAATCATGAGTATTGAATTTTGTCAAATGCTTTTTCTGCATTTATTGAGATACTCATATGATTATTACCCTTCATTTTGTGAATTGATGCATCACATTTATTGATTTGTTTATGTTGAGCCACTATATCCCAGAAATAAATTCCACTTCATCATAGTGTATGATCCTTTTAATGTTCTGTTGAATTCAGTTTGCTAATATTTTGTTGAGGATTTTTGCATCTATGTTCATCAGGGATATTGACCCGCAATTTTTTTTCTTGTAATTGTCCTTGTTTGGCTTTGTTTCAGGGTAATGCTGGCCTTGTAAAATGAGCTTGACAGTGTTCCCTCCCTCCTCTACTATTTTTTGGAAGAATTTGAGAAGGGTTGGTATTCATTCTTTAAATGTTAAAATTTACCAGTGAGGTCATTTCGACCTGGACTTCTCTTTTTGGGAGGTTTTTGACTACCTCTGCTTTCCTTTTGTTTCCATTTGCATGGAATTGTTAGGCATTTTGAGATATGCTATCTCAGTGGTTAGAAACACAGACTTTTGAATCAGGTTGCAGTTCCAGCTGTGTGCACTTGGGCAAGCTAACCTCTCTAAGCCACAGTTTTCTGATCTGGAAAATGGAGGGTAATACCTGCCTGATAGGAGCAATGAGATGAAAAAAATGAAATTAAGCATGTAAAACATTTAGTACAGTGCCAGGCATATAATTAACACTTGGTAAGTATTAACAATGATTATTATTTGTCTTGAAAAAATTTAGGCCATCCCCTATTTGGGTTAGAATCAATATTCTAGCACTCCTGGCTTTCTCCAGCTTTCAATGCCTGGTAAAGAATGTTGACACTGGAGCCAAATTGCTGGACCACCTATTCATGTGTGATCTTGGGAACAAGTTACTTAACCTTTTGTACCAGTTGCTCATCTATAGTAGTTACTTCATGGTGTTGTTGAGGTTAAATTAGTTAATATTTGTTAAGTGCTAAGTACAGTGCTTGCCATATAATAACTGCTATGCAAACATTTGTCAACTAAATGAATTTCCTCTGTGTTGTTGTTTTTTCTTCTGGGGGGACCTGACATCCCATCCTCTCCTGTATGCACCCGGGCAGGGAGAACACCCCTCACTCAATGCCTGCAGCAGGTAGGTGTTAGGTCAACATCTTAAAAGAAACTGGACCTTTATTTGCCTTAGAATGTCATTTCTATGAAAGGTGATGATGCCCCAGAATAGGGTAGGTGGCTGTCTGCCTGGATTGGTGTAGGGGACAAACTTGTCCTTGGTGCCAGAAAGGCATCCTGAGTATCCTTGCATCCTGAGAGTGCCTTGCTGTTTGTACTGCTAATTTTCTCTTTAACTGCAGGTGGCATGTTTTTCTAACCTAACTGGTCTCCTTTGACTGAGCAGAGTCTTGAGGTTGTGTGTGTTTAATTTGAAGTTGGCACATTCTTGTCTGGGTAAGTCAGGAAATGGAAGATTAGTTGGTAAATGCTGGGAATTAAAGCCAGTTTGGCATGCTGGGAAGACAAAAGCAATTGTTGAGGCAGGATCAGCCACTGTCCATCTGTTGCTCACTGCTACTGCTCTTATTCATGGCATAGCTATGAGTTAAACAGTAGTAGTTCTCGGACACCTGCCAGACCCACCCAGTTTCCTCAAGACCTGGACATTTCATTATCTCCAGATTCCTATTGGAGAACGTTCTCCCAAGTGCGTGCCCTCCCCACCCCCACCCCCACAGTCCTCAGCTCAGACAAAGTTCTCTTCTGTGTTCTTATTATTCTTGTCAAGTTAAACTGATGACTTTGGAAACACAACATGAGGACTCCTTGAATGAAAGTCACATTCGAATGCTTGGAGGATGATCAAAGTCACCTTTAAATTGAGCATGCCTTCAGTACTTTCTGATGGTGTGTCCATGAAGTGAAGCACCTGTGCAATGACAGAGGGGTGCCTTTTCTCCTGTGAATACCCTCCTGTGACCCCTCAATTCATTTCAATCAGTCTTATCCTTACCTTTGAAAAGGCATCTTTCCACACGGTCTGAACAAGGTAAAGTGGATCCTGGCTAGTGACTCATTTCTACCATTGGCAGCCAGACCTTTGACTCTGAAATACCCAGGTGCATTATTTGCATTCCATCAAATGCCCCGAAGTGAGGGACAAGGATGTAATGTCTTGTAACCTTGCTGATAGCTATCCTGAGTCAATGAGGAACAGCAGTTACCAGAACCTACAGTCTGGAAAACGTGTGTGTGTTGGGATCCAGATACTGCCATTCAGGAGTTTGGTTGATTCTGTGTTTTAGTTTCCAGTGTCTCTGCCTCCATCTTTTGATAAGTGGTACTGCTGTGGGAGAAGCTTCTGTCTATGTGCTATCCTGGTTCTGCTCTGATGAGAGCAGTTTCCCAGCTTCGGGCTGGCAAGGCCTTCTAGACAGCAAACTCTAGAAGAGGCCATGCTTTCCTTTTTCTTTTTCTTTAACCAGAATAACAAAAGGGATGTTGATTTTATCTTGGCTTCGGGGGTTTACTAACTGTTCTGAACTTTGTGGTATCTTAAAATTGGCAGGCCAAGTAGAGATTTGTAGCTGAAACCACAAGTGTCTCTGTAATCCTGGAGGGACATCCATTCTCCAAGTCACACGTGGCACTGGTTTCCCTTACTGAGCAGAAATGGGACAGCACTTGTGTGGTTGATGCTGCTTTCTTACAAATTTTGTGGCATTATTTAACCTGGGCCAGTCATCTCCATTCATGGTCAATAACTTCATAAATGCATGTGCAACCACCTACTTCAATGTATATGGATCAGTATATATTGTTCCCAAAGCTAATTTAACAAGGCTTACTTCGTGTTTATATTATATGGTTTTCACTTAAAAAGTTAAGATTTCAAGGGAGGGAGGCACATTTCCTACCAAGAGGGTATTAAAAAAAAAAAAAAAAAACCCACATGGAACCCGGAACAAAGTCTCAGCATGGGGAGGACAGTCACATGAGATACACAGGCCAAGACGGCAGAAGTGAACTTCATGTCACTGATTTCAGGACTTACTATAAAGGGTGCTACATGAATGTACATCTCAGCCTCACATATGTAGCCTGATCTCAAAGCTCTCTTTATGTCTCAGGTCACAGAAAAAAAGATTGCAAACATCTTTTTTTTTTTTGTTTAGCCTTCATGTGATACTTTACAGGAGAAAATATTTTAAGTCTTACACTACTTATTTTTATTTTTTAAATTCATTTTTACTTTATTTTTATTCTTGACACTATTACAGGTGTCCCTATTCCCTGTCCCCCTCCCCGTTTCCCTCTGGCCATCACCACACTGTGGTTTGTGACTGTGGGTCATGCATATATGTTCTTTGGCCAATTCACTTTCTTTCTCTCATCCAGTCCTCTGCCCACCCCTCCCCACTGACAGCTGTCAGTCTGTTCCATGTATCCATGCCTTTGTTTCTGTTGTTCATTAGATTCCGCATGTAAGTGAGATCATATGGTATTTGTCTTTCTCTGATTAGCTTATTTCACTTAGTCTTACACTATTTAAATCAAAATGTCCTATTTTCAAAGTTTCCCCTTCATTGAATGGGAGTTGTTAATAAATCACTAGGTTTGGATGTACTGTTTGCTCTAATAACTCAGCTAACACCAAGTGATGAAAGCTACAATCCTTAATCATATCAGTGACAAAGGTCCCAACAAACTGAATAGCAATTTAAGTTGCATCTCTGTGGATTTCCCACGTAAGCCGGGGGGTGAGGGTGTAGGGCTTTTTTCTAACCAAGGCCTAGATCATTGGCAGGGGTCACAAAGCTGGTAAGAGACCAGAGCTGTGTGCCCACTGACTGGTCCCTTGCTGGGAAGTTAAATACAGAATATTCTGTTGCATAAAACCTTCTTGAATTCTGCCAAGGCTCTGCATGACCATTTCCTCTTTCTGTTCCAGGAGGGAAGATTCTTACATACCTGCCAAGCCAACAATGTTGTTGGCTCACTGCTAGATTATAAGCCAAACAGTTTCCTCATAGTATTCTAAGAATGGGATGTTTTAAATAAAAGGCCTTGTATTCAGTGAGCTCAGTAAGATTTGTTGAAAAGTAAAGTCATTTCTAGCACTGATAACACCATTCCTCTGTACATGAATATACTTTGGGCAAGGTCAAAATCACATAGGGGAAAGGTCCTTACTGAGGTTCACGAACTTTTCCAAACAGATCTCTCTCTTCCTGAGGGTTTGTGGTGTTGGGTATTTTATCCCACATTGCCAAAAGAGGAAGTTACTGTGAATTAGTTTGGCAGGTAGTGATAAGCGTTTTTATGAGACATTCACTCAGTGGAGCAGGGAGAGCTCTCTCACAAACTAGTCTCTCACGAACGAGTGGGCCCACTTGTGGAACCCCGGCACCACTCAGGCCCCAGGCAGGGCCGTGCCACTCTTTTACAGAGCTCTCTGAATACAGCCATTCAGAGTGTGTAGTAACATTTCAGAGGGCAGGGTCAGTCCTTTGGTGGAACCCAGTCACCATCGATATGGTGGCTTTCTCCCATTATAGTAATTTCTAACCAACTTGTACCTTCCTTTTCATCTTAGTCAAAAAAGTATGGGCAAACTGTTGACAAATGACACTGAATTTCAACCTTTTAATCCCCAGTGTGGACAGGAAGAATTAGGTTACTTTTCCTCAAGCCTTGCTTTTTAATGCTTGGGTCTAAACAGTTTTGGAAGTGATAATCTGTGTACTCTCTGAATTAACTGACCATGTCCCCACCTCCCCACTTCCATCAGAGTGAGATAAAAGAGCAGATAAAGAAAAAGGCAGGGAATAAAGAATGATGGAGATGTTTATTGAGACTGAAATGGAACATTGTTCTCTTGGATGAGTTAACAGCACAGTGTGTTAAAAGGTCAGTTACAAACTGACTCCAAAATAAGGATGACCTGCAGTTCATGAACCGCTCTGCCAACTCCTGTGCCTCAAATCGGAGAAGCCTGCCAAGGGGGTAGAACCATTCAGCCCAAGATAAATTACTGATTAACTGCATTACACTTAGATTGACTTTCTATAAACAACACTACCCTTTGCATTTTAAAACTCACGTTGAATTACTGGTTCATATTTATGATGTTTACATGACAATCCAGTATCATTTTGTTATAATGTCAGGTACACACGGTCAATACTGAGCATTTCTTGTTTTCCATGCTCTTTGGCACAATTTCTGGTTTCTTAAATAGAAAAGCACAGGCTTAAATTGGCTACTCAATACTGCAGAAGCACAAGTATTTTGGCTCTCAGTAGAAATACAAGTTTATGTTAAGTATTATTTACAAGATGTGAGCTGAAGCACAGACTTTAATAAGACTCCATAAATTAGCAAGAGAATGACAAAGGATGATTTTAATAAGCAGGGCCAAGATTACTAGACTGTCAGTACAGTCCTCCCTGGAGGAGGAGACAAGTGACATAAACAAAGGAGGAATTTTCCTGAACTGCTGAGCCCAACGTCTCAGGTTGTGGGATTTACCCCGCAAGAATCCAGGGTAGAGATAGTGCTTTTCTGGTCAATGTGGCTTGATGAAACTATCAAATCGGTATTAAACTACAACTTAGCTGATAAGCTTGCCACTGTTGCATGGGCCCTAACGGGTACAAAAGGGCAAAGTACTGTCATTTTTGAGTAGGTATGACTGACCTTGGAAGAATGAAGCCTTCCAGTTGTGATCCAGCCTTATGTGAGTGACACCTTTGTATATAATCTTATACAGAGCTGACATGGATTCCCTTCCAGCAGAATTAGGAAGTTGTAATGAATGGCTGCACCACCTCAGGGTATCACCACAATATGCCTGTGCTTTGGGGCAGATTCACAGACATGAAATGGCCAAAGAACACAATTCTCACTCTAGTGCTCCTGAGAGAGTTCTGATAAGCCCCAAAGCAGATCTGGATTGGAATCATAGTTATTATTCAAGTATAAGGAGAGCTCTTTATTTCACATTAACAGTTCAATTCTGATATCTGTCTGACAAATTATATGAAAATAATATTTACACATATATATCTAGCTCTATACTAAACACTGGGTTGATAGTTACCAGCGTCCCAATACAGTACATTGAAAAGAGAATCTCCCTTCTTCCCAAACCCGGCACCCATCTTACGACTGTTATTGCAGAACTGTGCTGGTCTGTTTTCTTTCAAAGCAGTTTCTTTGAAATTGGCTGGAGATGAGTTCAAAATGGACAATTTGGCACATTAACTGGGGGAGGGGGATGGTTTAGATGCATTACAATTTATAAAATCCATGCCAATAGAAAGCCTGAGTAAAAATTTGTAGTCAATGACAGAGTATTTTTTTAAAAACCCAAAACACTGGTCTGTGCATGAGAAAGCAATTTCTTTTTCACATCCATTACCTAATTCTGACAGCTGCTATGTTATATGCTTCCAAACTTTGTCTCTCATAGAATTTTAAAACTCTAGATAACACTGCTTTCCTTTTAATCAATTTCCCTTTATCTTACCCCACCCCCAAATCCCAGAACCTGGAGAGCGAAAGCTCTGAATCCAAATATAGAAAATAATCTGAGGTCTGTACATCAGGTCAAATGTACAATTGTTTTTCTTTTCCTCAATGTTTGAATCTGCTAAGAGATGTCCTTCATCAGTCCCAGTCATCTCAAGACAGGGGCTCTAGAACTGCGAGGTCTGGGTGAACGAGACGGTGTCAGATTTGTCTATGGCAAAGCCTCCGTTGACATAGGACTTCTTGGTGTCTGAGTCTTCATTATCGAGTGTCGTGGTTTCCACAGCAAAGGGGTTCACAAAGTTGACTTCAGATGAAACACTCATCTGCTCCAGCTCCTTCTTGGAGAGCTTCTCCACGATGCCCGTCCCAAATGCATCACCGAGGACGTTCACCATGGTCCTGAACCGGTCTCTGAGGGAGGGAAAGGGCGAGTCAGACAGGAGGTCCAGATTTCCTTTTCCTTCACCATTGGAGGGAAGAAAGGACCTGAAGTGTTGAGTTACAAGTTAAGCAAATGCAGAGAATACTGTTCTCATGGCCGGCTGACCAAAGGCTGCTCTCCTCACTGGCCTGGGGCAGAAGGTGGTTCATGGTTCATAAAGGGACAGATGGGCAAACTGGTACACCCAGGCCTGTGCTCCCCATCAGTCGCAGAAACTCCCATAAATTCAGCACCAATATCCCTAAATTCCCTCTTTCCTTCACAAAGAAAATTCACAGATTATTTTGGGGGAGCTGAGGGGGAGTCAAAACTTAGTTAAGTCTATACCCCCTGAAACCTATACCATTAACCTATGTCACACCAATAAATTCAATAAAAATAAATACATTCAGTAAGTCTTTTACCTCTAACCCCTGTCTTGTGGGCATTTCCAGGCTCTCTCTTGGACAAGGTAAGGGAACTTGGATGTTTTGTGGGTGGCATGTGCTGTGTGTCTGTGTCCAAGTGTTCCTGTGTGTTTGTGTCCCTGGTGTACTTGTTTCTTTACCACACTAGGTTACTCCATAAATAAGCCAGCAGAGATGCTAGAGCACATGGTCGGAAAACACAGGTTTGCCTGGGAATGGCTTTCTCCTTGAGGCACCCCCAATTAATCTTAACTCCCAGAGAGTCTGGAGAATAGGCTGAAGGCAGGAAGACATGCAGGTAGTGAAAGCATATGGAGAGGGTTCTGGAGCATAGTTGGTAGGACTTATGTGCACAAATATTCTTGTGAAAACTACACCTGCAGGACAGAAAAGGTCAACAATGCTTATACGTCTCCATTCTGGATGTCCTTTTGCATTAGAAAGAAAAAAATTGAAGCTTTGTCTCAATGGTTGGGCACCTTTGCAAGAAAGGTGCCACCTCAGTTGGGCCTTGTAGAACCAGCCAGCTATTAAGGGGGCCCCACATGACACAGCCTCCCAGGTTCAGGAGCTTCTGCCTTCAGGGGCATGACTGTATCTTCAAACACATGGAATGTTTCTGCTCCCTTTCCTCCATCTCAGCTGCCACTTGCAAACTACATAGCACTGGACTCCCCAGTAAGCCCAGGCTGGTTCTGAGTGAAGGCTCACTAAGGAGCTACACTTACCCCTGATGGCCAGGGGATAGAGCCAGACCTAGATGCTGGAAGACCCATCCACAAAGTGGGTATCAACCAAGGACAGAGCTGGGAATCAGGCTCATTCTAACTGTAACCTTAGGGGTGACAAAGGCACATTCTTACCCTTACCCTGAACATACCACAGCTGCTCTGCTGTGTTCCTTAGCTGTGTATGTGTGTTGGAAGGAGGGAGGGAGGGAGGGAGGGAGAGAGGGGCAGAGAGGAGAGATTGATATTGAGAGAATTGTTGGTTGAGGCCTGAATGGTCTAACTCATTCTAGTTATAGTAAGACCTGCCTTTTATTGAACATATACTGTCTGCCAAACACCATTCTACATTGGCTCGTTCAGTCCTTACACCAATTCAATGAGATAGAATCTTTCCTGTTTTACAGATAACGCAACTGGACCTCAAAGAGTTTAAGGAACTTAAGGTCAAAAGCCATAAGAAGACACTGAATGGGGTATGCAAACCCATCAGTCTTACTGCAAAGCCTTTGCTCATACCACTGCCCCTGATGGTCTGATGCTTGGGAAGATAAGCTGATTTTGAATCAGGTGGTTCTGAACCTATGATGCTGACCTAGGACTAAGAGGCTAGGGTAGCCTATGGGATTTGGAATGTCTGGGGCCTTCCCTATCTGGATTTTTTTTAGAAATTGTTTTTATCCTCACCTAAGGACATTTTTTTCATTGCTTTTGAAGAGAGGAAAAGGAGAGAGAGAAATATTGATGTGAGAGAGAAGCATTGACTGGTTGCCTCCCGCACATGCCTGGACCAGGGATTGTATATGCATAGACCAGGGATCAAACCTGCAACCCAGATACGTGCCCTGACCAGGTATCAAACCCACAACCTTTTGGTTATGGGATGACAGTCCATCCAACTGAGCCACACTGGCCAGAGCCACACCGGCCAGAGCCTTGCCTAGCTTCTTCAGCTGATTAGTTTGTGTTTATCTCATCTAGTACCCAGCCCCTAACCTTGAGCATTACCAAGTATAATAAGCTAGTAGAGGGCACTGGCTTTTTAAAACCACTGCTTGAAGTTATGAAGAGTTAATTTTTAAGCACGTTATCAGATGGCCTGGTCAGGGGGAAATTAAAGCAGCAACAGATGGCTCATTAGGCAATCTGAAGAGAGAATGATGACAGACTGCAGATTCTGCATGGCTGGGAAGCCCGCCTCCCCATCCGGCTGAGGCAGCAGCGCATTTATTCCAACTCACAGGAACCAGTCGACAGCGATGATCAGGGTGACATCCTCTGTGGGCAGGCCCACGGCGCTCAGCACGATCACCATGGTCACCAGGCCAGCCTGGGGCACACCAGCAGCTCCGATGCTGGCAGCTGTGGCCGTGACACTGTAGCCAGAACACACCAGCATGAAAGGAGTTAGACACCCATTTCTTCTTTCAAGACCCCTGGCCCAAAACAATTAGTCCCAATGGCTGTTACTGCTGTGTCCCCCAATTGGCCAGTCAGATTCTGTTATCTGCTGAGCACCGGCTCTGCCTTATGAGAGGGCTGAGGGAGACTGAGGGGAACAGGATCTCCGTCCAGGGGGAGATAATTACAAATCACTCGAATGCAAGGACTGCATGAATGACACACAAAAAGATGAGCAAGAGAGATATTCAGGAGGAAGGCAAGTTTACCAACTGGGGTGTTTATGGAAGGCTTTATCTACCCATTCATCCTAAACAAGTGACAGATGCCTCTCCGTCTGCGTTTTTCTCCCTTCTTCCATCTACTCACCCAACAATCATTTACTGAGCATGTAACACGTGCCAAGAATCTATGTTGCCTTGAAGAATGGTAGAGGGATAGTGGTAGGGATGGGTGAGAAAGGGCTTTTTAGGTGAAGGCAAAACCTGAAGTGTTCAAGCAGATTTTATTCACTTCTTTGACATCACAAGACTCTTGATCTCTCTGGGAGATGCCCTTTTGGGCAGTCAGTTGAGAAATAGCTATGACTCCTAAGGTACAAGCATTTATTCCTGACCACTCCTTTTTGCCAGTGGATGCACTTTGTGCGAAAGAAAGATGATCTGGAATCCAGGAGAGGCAGCCACGTGAAATTCATTACTATGTATTTAAAAAGATCTCTCTTGGGCAGATAAAACATGGCACTAGGAATTTTTCTCTTTGGAATGTGCAGTTTTTCATCAACAACTTCCTTATTTAAGTCTGGTCATTTTGGAGGGAACAAGGGCTCACCATGCCTTGAAAAGCACTTGGATTTGAGTCAGGTTGAAGGGGACACCCACTACATTTTCTGGAGACATGTCCTCACCCTGGGCCAAGGCCTGAACTGCCTCCATGATGCTGCTGAGTGAAAGGTGAAGATGCAGAAACTGCCAGTTCAAACCAGAAGAATCCCTGATTCTAGCCACAAAGCCATATTCTTTGAGCTCATAAAGCCTCAGAGTTCTAATGAAGCTGATTCTATTGCCCACTCATCTGGCCAGTGAGGGGTCACAGATGGTGTTTAAGGGTATGGTTAAGCTCAGGCCAGAGTTCTTTGACAACTGTGTCTTTCCTCAGTGGCTGTGGCCACCCCTTCCAGTAAATTAGAGATTTCTGAGGGTGTCCCAATTCTTCTCAACATGTCAGGCCTGTGTAGTCCTTTAGATCTGTTTTGACTTAACGTACTCTTTGTAAAACCCAAGTTTGTTTCAATGCTGGTTGAAAAAATTTAAACTGAATGCAGTGATAGGTTTCCTTTGTCACAAACAATATGTGCCCATGCCCATGGAGCCCTCTTGGAACCCACAGCACGTTGCTGTTAACCACTGGGTCTGTGTTAGCCTGAGGCTTGGCTTCAAACTCAAAATCCTTTTAGTCAAAACTGCTTTTGACCTTGGCCTTGCTTACTACACTTCAGCTATTTAACTGGCTTTGATCTGAAGTATAAATCTTCAGATCGGGAAAGAAATTTTACTGTCAGCATGTCCTTAGGCAACCACTTCTCTGAATCTGTTGCCCACCTGTTAGATGTAACTAATGTGTTTATTTTGTAGGGCTGCTGTGAAGATTCAATGCGGTAATACTTGTAAGGCATCCAGTACACACCTGGATATAGCAGGTGCCTAAAAACTGATGCCATTTCTGCTGCTTCAGCAGCTGCTGCTATTCTAAGACCACTGCTGCTGGTATTACTACTACTACTACTACTACTACTACTACTACTACTACTACTGCTACAAAAACTACTATTAGTACTATTACTGCTACGTTTTCCTCCAAGATCTTTCTAGGCCCCAAATGTTATAATTAGCTTTCAATATAAGAAAATGTATTCTACTTACAATCACCTGTAACCTTTGGTAAATGAATGTTATGATGAAACCACAAAGAGTATGTGTTGGGTGGATGGTGCCTACATTTCTTTGATGTCCATTCCAAAAGGGTCATAGAAAGAGATAAACTATATGGCCAAGAGTCTCTTTAACCACCAACCACAGGAGCCACAACAGTAACTTATAAAGTTAAAAATAACATTTATTGATTCATTCTCTCTCAGGTAGAGCCGGAGAGGATTTTTTACTTTAAGTCAATGATTACTCCAGACCACACAGCTGTAATTGGCTGTGGGCCAGTAGTTATCAGCCAAGTCTGATATAAGAATATACCAGAGCAGGGAGAGAGGTTTTTATGTGAATTGATTATTTAGCCTCGAGGTCCCAAGTTTATTGTTTTAGCAGGTTTTTCTTTTTTCTTTTAAAGGTTAGAGAGATCTAGGAAACTTATGACTGAGGCAGAGGAAGGGAATTCATCACAAGGTGGTGAATGCCCAAAAGCACTGACATCTCATAAAACCACCCTGTGGAATTCAGTTCAGTGCAGCCGGATTCCACGGCCCCAGGTGAGGGAGGTGGGTAAAGGCACTTGGGAGTCTCACAACGGCTGGAACCACAGTGGCTGCGAAGCCTTCTCAGGCATGATTCAAGGTTTCAGTTTTAACACACTTGTTGCTGTTCAACCTATAGGACTTTATTCAAGCTCTTCTGGCATGGGCTTCTTTAGCCATTAACACTTCTTTTACGACTTGTGCAGCATCCGTATAGTAGCCCAGCTGATATGCCAAATGGCCTAGTCTGCGCTTGTCTTCAGTTAATTTCAAGCAAACTGAAATAAATACTTTATGGCTTACAGTTGGGGAAGATTTAAAAATGTACTGTATTGTTAGAGCTTACTTTATGCCTGGAACTTATGCCTATGCCAAATGCTGAGGATGCAAGAGTGAATTAACTCTGAAATGTTCAGATTCAACCTTGAGTAGGCTCAGGGACCCACTTTAGTCTTAATCTTCCATTCTAAACTGAAGTCTCCGATGAGCTCTAATCGCGATCCACACTTCAAAGCAGCACTGACCAGCAGAACCTTCTACAGTGACAGGACCTATAATGATGGCACCTATTTCTACAATGATAGAACCTTCTGTGTCTGCTCTGCTCAATTCGTGTGTGTAGCTAATGGCCACCATGCTATGCAGTGCTGTTCCAGATAAACAGCTCTGGTAAAATCTACCAAAGACATTTTCACCATCTACTTGAGTAGACAATTTCAGTCTCCATTTGACTAGGATTCTCTGCAGTACTCGACTCCATTGATCATTTCATCCTTGAAAATCTCTTTTCTCTGGGTTTTAGTGACACCATGGTTTCACAGCCCTCTTCCCACCTTTCTTCTCTTCTAATTCTTCCTCTTGGGTACTTCCCTCCCTGCTGGCCTCTCACATGAGGATCGTCTAGGGCTCAATCCTTAGCCTTTTCTCTACTCAGTGAACTCTCCCTATGTAATGTCATCCATTCCAAACATTTACTGAGTCCTCACCATGTAGGCATCACTCTAAGCAGTTTATATGCGTCATCTGACTTAATTATCACTACTTGCATAACTTGTAGATATTATGATTATCCTTATTTTATGGTTAAGAAACAGAAGCTTGGAGAATTCAAGTAACTTGGCCAAGGTCACAGCTAATCATGGTAAAACTCAGATTCAAACACAGATAATGGACTCCCTATAAAGCCAAGGACCCTGGCTTCTGTACCTACAGTCGACACCACAATGCTCACTGCCTATGTCCACCTGATGTTTTAAAGGCATTTCAAAATCAACGTGTCAGAAAGTATAAAGTCTTCATCCTCCTACCAATACCTGCTTCTCTCACACTACTTCCTGTCCTAGTAAGCACCACCCACCACCAATCCAGAAACATCCACCTACCCTGGGGTCATCCTAGCTATGCCCCATCCCTCACCCTGAATTTAACTGATGCCTCTTGAATTCACTAGCTCTTCTCTGTCCCCCACGTCAGTGCCTTGATGCGGGGCCTTTCCATACCTTACCTGGACTTCTGCAATAGTCTCCTAACTGGTCTTCCAGCTATGATTCCTGCTCCAGCCAATACATCCACCACATAGCCACTTAGCTTTCTGAAATGAAAATCTGTCCATAATAAGACAGACTAAGACCCTTCAGTGAGCTCCCTATACAAAGCTTTTGTGACATGATTCCCTGTTTCGTTATGTTTCCCACATTGCACTCGCTGCCAGCTGTACTCTGTAACTAGGCCATGGTTACATCACAAGCCCCTGTACATGCTATTCCTTTCCTCTAAAATGCTCTTAGCTGCCTTCTCCTATGATGCTCTTACTCCTCTTCTAAGACTTAGCTAAACTTTCCCCTCCTCTAGGAAGCCTTTCCTCACCTTCCCAGCTACAGTGAACCCTTCCTTCCTTGGTGTCTTCTGTGCCTCCCATTCAAACCTCTATTATAGCCCTTACCACATGACTCTGCATTTATTTAGATATGTGTATCCCTTATCTACCTACTGGGAACCCCTTGAAAGTAGGGACTGGCCCTTATTCACTCTTGAATCCCTGGTACCTGCTCTGATTATAGGACCTAGTGAGACACTGTACTGAGAACAGAGTGGTGCCCTTGGCTCTCCAGACCCTGAAGCAGAAATCTTGTGTACCACAATGCCACTACTTGTAATACAGTTGTGTTTAGTCTTGGGAAGAGACTTTGTAGGCCAAGAAAATCAATCCACCACTGGATTATTCTTGATTTCCCTTCACAGGTGATTTTGACTAAAGGCAATTCCAGTAACAGTGATGAAACCGAATGTGACACCAGGCCGCACCTGATAGTGATGATCTGCCCAATGCCCAGGTCCAAGCCATTCAACTGTGCAATGAACACAGCTGCCACAGCTTCGTAGAGGGCAGTCCCATCCATGTTGATTGTAGCACCAACGGGCAACACAAATCTAGTGATCCTTTTGTCCACCTTGTTCTTTTCTTCAGCACAACGGAAAGTGACAGGCAGTGTTGCTGAACTGTGTGGTAAAAAGACAAGAAACTTATGGTTTAGAAAGGCTAGTCCTCAGTCTCTGCCTGAAGAGACACCTCTATTCCAAAAATGAATCCAAGAGTCCGAAGCATACTGGTACTTTAGACAGGTTCAGAAATCAAAAGGTGCTATGGTTGCCACTGCAACTAACAGTGTAACCCCTTCCTGGGCTGCAGGCCATTCCAAGAGGGCAGGAAATATCCAATAGGATGAAGAAATACATTCAAGGACTTGGGCAGAGAATATGGAGATTGTTTCTTGAATTAAAGGCAGCTACAAAACCCCTAGTTACAGTCAGTGCTTCATCAACTGAGGGGACAGTTGATAAGGCTTGGCCCAGAGATTTCTTCTAGTTACCTGGAAGAGATCATGAGGGCTGTCAGGAGAGCCTGGGCCATTCCCATGGCGAAGTGGAAAGGGTTCTTTCTTACGATTATGAAATATATCAGTGGGAGAATTATAATCGAGTGGATTGCAAGCCTGTAAACGAGAGAGAAACAGGTTCATAGGTAATACCACCTTCTCATATTAATCCTTTTGTTCAAACAGCTTTTTAAATTTATAATGTCATTCAACTTTAATATTGACTCAATGAAAAAATGAGAAGTAGGGCATGAATATGTCTCCATTTCACATATGAACATAAGGAGATTCACTCAGCAAATGAAGCAGATGCTAAGCCAGTAGCTGAATCCACATTTCAGAGCTCACCAAAAAGTTACATCATGCTTCCAAGTCCTGTACATATTAGTCCTGCTAACTGCGCTCAAATGCTTTCACTTCCTTCTGCTGCAGAAAGCTAACACCTCCTTTAAGGCTCCATAAAACTGCCCTCTCCCTCAGGAAGCCTTTCCTCAGCTTTCCAGGTCCAGCTGACCTCTCCCTACCTGGTGACTCTGTGGCCCCATCCAAACCTCTGTTATAGTCATTATCACAGTCCTTGGCCACTCTGTTCCCTGGACCACACCGCTGTCTTGCTGACTGGCACCCACTGTCTAAGAGGGGAGTGAGGAATGCAATAAGGAGGAGGATGTCCCTTCTCTTCCATAGTCAGGACTGATTTTCTTTGTTACTCCTGTCTTCCAAAACTATTCCTTGTCTCACAAGGAAATATATAGGTTACACAAAACAGAAGCTTCAGAAATGAGACCAATTCAGCAGATGCCATGCAAGTGGCAACTTAAGAGTTTAAAGATCAGTTATGTGAAGCTGAAATAATCACTGCAAATACAGCTCCTGGAGGTCTGGAATGTGGATCTTCTGGACAGAGAGCTTGTGCTAAGAACTGTGAGGAACTGACTAATTTAGTTTTCTATTAGAAACCTAGCTAGGATAAGAGGACAGAAACCAGCAGAACCCATCTGTGAAATGGCTCAGCATAGTGAACCTCAGCCCTATCACTGCCTGGACATGAAGCAGGTTGATAGTCCTGCCTCCCTTAGCACCGGGGTCCTGGGATTTGACTGACCCTCACACTGTAGGCGTCCAGGCCTCTTCCTTGTTGGCCTTCAGGGCTATGCTTTTGGTAAACACAGAGTAAGTACCAAATGCTGTGCAGTGGAAACTGTCCAATGCGATGACATTCCAATAAGTGAGCTGATTATTCAATTGGGGTGTGTGGGGGCACTGACCAGTGGGAGTCAAGTTGATGATGTTGACTCATTGCCATGGTCCACATTTCTCAGCGCATGTGATGTATCCTGCCCCTGGCTAGATAGCTGGGGGCACCATTTATAAATTATCCCCTCAGCAAACCAGTAACTAGGCTGTAATAAATATGTAAATAACCTTTCTCCCACTGCCTTCCAGCTTTATACAATTCCTACCAGCCTGAAGATTTCCCCAGCACCCTCTCTGGCCCTGAGATGGTGCAGGGGGTGACAGTGGTCACCAGCCCCACCAACAGGCTTGGAACAAACCAGCCATCTTGCTCCTACTTGCTTGAGTCTGATTTTATTTAGGCCCTGACTAATTTCTTTCAGGCTCAGGGTACATGGGAGTTATTACTTGCTTGTTTAGTTTATATCCTTGAGGAAGTAAAGGCCAGGAGAGAGCCAAGACTGAATACCAGTGGGCTTTGCTCGTTTTTAAAAATTATTTGAACACGAGTAATAAAGGCAGTGACAGAGCCTGGTCCAGGCTGTTCTGCCAAGATCCGGCAATGAGCACAGTGCGATCCACCTCCAGCACAGCTGTTAAAGGGCAGTCCTGCAACCCACACTCCGCTCGCTTATCGCTGAACCCCATTTTCCCCTGCACGTGGGAGAGAAGCTGATTTTAACCAACTGAATTCAACCCAGCTCCTCAAGAGCTCAAGCGAGGTTTCTGTTTTTCCCCTTG
Organism: Pteronotus mesoamericanus; assembly: GCF_021234165.1. Classification (NCBI taxonomy): domain Eukaryota; kingdom Metazoa; phylum Chordata; class Mammalia; order Chiroptera; family Mormoopidae; genus Pteronotus; species Pteronotus mesoamericanus. The sequence continues at coordinate 20,914,997 of NW_026555245.1, read as the reverse complement.
AGTGTGACATACCCCGTCAGGACAGTGGCCATGTAAAGGCCCAGCTTGCGGAATATTTCCCAGTCTTCAACTTCTATGATCTTCCCGGCAATCAGGAATAAAATACCCAACGGCATGTAACTAGAAAGTAAGCACAACAACGTCAGCAGGTGTTTCCTCACAGCGATCACTGGGGAGGAAACAAGCCAGGGCCTGCGCCTCAGCTTCACACACAGTCTCAACTGGGAGGAACACAGGGCACACGACGGAGCTAAGCTTACAGTTTCATCTCAAGTGTCAGGCCCTGGTGGACCACACTGGCTCCAGGTTTCAACACCTGTGTGCACCTTAAATTCCACCCACCTAAACTACCATAATGGGACAAACTTGGCAAGGAAGTGTGGTTATTGTATACCTGAAACCCATATAGTTTTATTAAGAATGCCACCTCATCAATAAAAAAATAAATTAAAAAGGTGTGGTTAAACTGTTGCATATGTAATCCCTTTCCTCGCTCCCAGTACACACACATTTGACTGACTGTTATGTCTGAGATGTCATTTTAGCTTGATCCTCCAAATGCAGTCACTAGGCTCTTCCTCACCACAGTCATCTTGTTTCCCAGGTACGGGTCTCAGTAACAGAGCAACAGAATCAGTAGCAGAAGTGGCTGTAATAGCTGTTCATGGGGCTCTCATCACATGCTTTGTGTTGGCTTAAGTATTTTAAAGCATCAATTCACTTAGTATATTTACTTCTCCCAACCTAGTGGTAAATTTTATTACCCTTTTTTTATAGATTATAAAGCTGAGGTTCAGTGGGAGTAAGTGACTGAAATAACTGAGGCCTTTGTGTCACTGTCAACGCCTACACTTTGGAGTAAATAATGTTAAGCCAACTCAGAATGAGTTAAGTGGGACAGAGGTCTCCGAAGAAAGTTGAACTTTTGGGATCTCTAGACACAGGGCAGATATTCAAGCAGCTTCCATTTGGATGGGTTAGTGCTCCTGCTGTAGTTGTAAGTATTTTGAATATCACTTCCGCATGGGGCCTAATAAGGAAAGCACTTTCTGTTTTGACATGCAAGGAACCCCTTCAAATCATTCCTTCACGAGTTACTTCTTCCACAAATGTTGGTTGGGTACAAGATAATCAAGGGCTTTGGTAGAAAAGACAATGGCTGATAATCTAGACTGTGGACAGTGAACAAAAGTAATATGTGAAATGACTTAATACTCTAGTGTCTTGATAGTCAGGGTTCATCCTAGGGAGGGTGATTCAGTTCAGAAATATAAAACTCTTGGTTCTAATATTGAGGGGACAGTTTTCAGGGGAAGCAAGCTGGCATTAACAGGCATTTGCTCACCACATAATGATCTGAACGATTTTCATGGTTGCGTCACTCAGAGCACTGAAGAAATCCACCAGAATCTGTCCCTTTTCTCCCATTTTTCCAATGACAAGTCCAAAGACGAGGCAAAAGATAATCAAGCCCAGGACATTTATGCCATCTGAATACATGCCTATGACTTCGTATTCCTTTGTTTTGTTCTGTGGATTGAAACCAAGAAAATATATTTATGCACAGTTATAGTTTTGTTAGACTGCATGGGCATTAAAATGAGAAGATAGCCAAACTTAAAAAATAGTGATTTACCAGTCAGAATCAATAATATTTTGGGAAATTTAACTTAAAAAAAACAAAAAACCAAACAACCCACCTACACCTATACACCTATCAAATTTTCACCACTCTTACCCTTAGTCATTGAAGTTTAAAGTGCTCTTTTTTTTCTTTCTCTCAACAAATCCCTATTTGAATATTTCTTATTCTGGGGTATTTTTACATTTTTAATAAGAACTTTAGAATCAAGGTATTTTCAGTGTTATTTTACCTACGAGCTACATTTGGAAGCTGTATAACAAAGATAGGAATTAATAATGCAGGAAATACAATATTTACTAGTGTAGACATTTTTAGGACATTTTACTTTTATCCTGATAATGAAGCACGGAACATTCTTTACTGCCTCTAATTTGAATGACCAATAGAGTTTTAGAGATATAAAAGTTAACCAGAGTCTGCTACTATGAACCATTTCTTTGCTTTATCCTGGGTAACAATAGCATGACATTTACTGAGAGATTTCAAAGGGACATAACATTACTGGCAAGCTCCTGGGATACCCAGTCATTTCTTAATTATGATCTGATTTAATCAAACAATTATTTATTAGAGTGTGCCACCTGCATAAGGCCTTTACAGCATCAGGTCTTACAGTGCAGCTGGAGGGACAACACGAGCCATGAGAAATATGAGCCAATGATAGCAAGATGGTGTGCAATTAACTGCACAGTCAAGCTACGAGTTACAGGTGTCATGTGGAAACTGGGGAGAAGAATGAGGGTTGTGAGGTTGAGGAAAGCCAGGCCTCAGGAGCAGGCAGCCAGGAGATGCACACATACTCCTTAAAAAGGGTAAGCAAAGGCAAATGTCATCAAGCATTGGACCTCTGTACCCTCCTTGGATAATTCCTACCCATCCTTTATTGCACCCAAACCAATTTAAACCATCCTCTTGAATGCCCCAGAGTACTCTGTTCCTCCCCATTGTAATAGTCACCACTCTTCACAGGAGGGCTATTGCAATCCTATGTTCAGCCGCAGGGCCTGGCTCATGGAGGGCGCTCAGAAAATCCTTGTGGAACCACAGCAAAAGGCAGGAATAAGGAGCAATTGTGGAGGTGGATCTGGATAGAACAGAGGGGGCCCACTGGGAAGTAAGCTTAAAAACTAGGGAGAGGCCAAGTTGTAGAGGGCCACTGAACCTGTCAGGGGAGTTAAAGCATTCTTTTTTTTTTTATTGATCTTCACCCAAGAACGTGCTTATTGGTTTTAGAGAGGGGAAAGGAGGAAGAAAAAGAGGGAGAGAAACATCGATTGGTTGCCTTTTGTATATATGTCGCCTGGGACCAAGCCCACAACCTAGGCATGTACTCTGACTGGGAATTGAACCTGCGACCTTTTGGTTTTGCAGGATGATGCCCAACAGACACACATTGCAGGGGAAGTTAAGGCATTCTGCAGGAGGATGCAGGGAGCCAACTGTGACCTATTTAATTTTAATTCTTAAGTCTACTGAATATTTCTCTTTGCCTTAAGTCTTTCCTTCCTGTAGGAAGGCAGAGACCATTCAGGAAAAATCTACTACAGGACTAAAAATGTACTACATCAGGCCCATACATTCCAGCCTTCACTAGTGAAATCCCCAAAGCTCTCAAAGCCCATTGATTTTATCGATGAGTTTATGGCAAATTCTTGGTGGCAAATTATATTACCTGACCTGAGATAAGACTGCTTATGGCAGAATATTCATAAGTTTGTTGCAAAACATTCATGTACTTGATTCTAGAGTGCTGTTATCAATCCCACATTAAGGATGGTGTGCAACATATACACACACTGCCTGGCCCATCTCAAGTGAACAACTCTGGTCTCTGAATCACATCTGGGCAGAGAGTTTCAAATAAGAAATTGTGAGCCTGCATTCTGTGTTTACATAGTCTTGCAAATCTACAGCAGTTCCCAGAGGTGCCCAACTCAACTCTAAGAGGCAACAGGGCTCGTTCTTTCTGCTATGTGATTCAGTTGCTTCTTACTATCCCCGGTAGTTATGTTCTATAAAATGGTTGCCAACAATGAATTAATGCATATTGAGTTACTGTTTCTAGGGAAAATGTATGATTAAGTTCCTGGGAACCAATGTTCACAAAATTTTCATCAAATAATCAATATATAACCTTGTTTTATGCATGTTTCTGTTCAGAGACACCTTACTTAACTCACAACCAACACACTAACTCACAGCCAATACACTGTAATTTATGCCTAAATGAAGTTTGTTTAACATAGTATATTCTCCGTAAGACAAATTGCACCTTTCTTGCATTTAGGAACCACAGACAGCACTTCAGTGCTACAGGACATTTTAAACAGTGAAATTGCCATAAGAAGTACAAAACTGTGAAAAATGTGGCATAAACACACCACAAATGGGTACTTGTTTATAGTATGAGAGCTGAAACAAGAAGGCAGAGCATAGCCTTGTTTAACCTCAGATGGGAACATATGTGCATTGGGCCACTTAAAATTTTCACCACTCTTTGCATGTCTACAAATGGCACGAAAGTGCCTCGAGTGTTGATTTTGAGGTTGCACACACAGTTTAGCAAGTAGGTGAATTCACAAATGCAGAATGCATGAATAATGAGGGTTGAATGTATTTCCAGCTCCTGCTCACTCACAACTCAGCTCCTGCCTACTAGGCAGGAGGCACGGGAGACAAGAAAGGAAATAATACCTTGGAAACAGCAGTAGTCATGACGGCTGTGACGGCTGCTTCCGTCATATTCATCCCTGGCTCACTGGGAGGCTCCACTTCTTTGCGCATGGTTTTATACTGCACGTTGGAGAGGAGAAAAAAGACAAAGAAACAAGCAAAAAATGCTTTTTAAGCATCTGAGGCTAATCCCCAGGAATACGGTTACTTTGGGCAAACACGTACCATGGAAAGGTTCTACCTCTGATGCCTCTGTTGGCTCCAGGTGTTGACAGAACCTCCTACGAGGCTTTAGAACCAAAAGTGGAATTGAGAAATCTAAACCCCTGATTCCCACAGCCACCTTTCAATGATGCCAAAATGTTCTCTTTCATAATAAAGGACAAATTAATGGAGCAATAATGCGAAAGAAAGTATAGGTTCATTTGTGGGTATGTTGACAGGCTCCACAGGAATCCTGTCAATCATTTCTATTTATGTATTTATTCATTTATTATTTTTAACCTGAGAGAAACCTCATCACTTTGATAAATGTCACTATGACTTTAATAAACACCAACAACTATATGGTTGTTCTAACATCAATAGTCCTCTTAGGGCCATTCCATGCGATTTCTGTTGAATTCCCTTCCTTCAGTCCTGTCTGGTTCTGTGGAGCCTCAGCAGAGAGCGTTCAGGAAGAGCTAGTACACCATTATACCAGGCAGAAACGCCACTCCTCCGAGGCTCTGCCAATACCAAGAACCTTACAAATGACCACTGTGGCTGAACCGCAAAGTCACCCCAGAAAAAGAGGTGGTTCTGTGCTGCCCGGAGGTCGGCGGTGAGCAATTTAATTGCCATTTCTGTTGGTATACACAGGGGTCTCTGTTGATATAATTTATGTAAATGAATTCAGCAGTTTGTGATAGGCTCAGCTGTCTAAGGGCAGAGACAAACAATAAAAAAAGACTTGAAGAAAATGGAGTAAAGAGATTTTTAAACTTTCCTGGGGAAAAAAAATCCATCATGGTTTTGTTACACTGCTCTGTAGAGCTCCAGCAATGCGGACAGAATGACTGAGGAAAGACCAAATACCCAGGAACACCAGCCATCAATGTGGGTCAGATACTAATCTTCCCGAAAGAGAAGAAGGGCTGTTTTTTTCACTGCATTGCATCTGCTCACAGCCTAAGTTTCTTCACAAATATAATGTGGTCCTCCAAAAATAGGTACTAGATGCTATGTATTAAACATTCACTGTTTGCCGGTTTTCTGACTTGCTCCATTTGAGCCCTTTTGGGGAAAATGCATAAATGAAAAGGGAGTAACATAAGCTACAACAGGCACTTACTTCACTGTGACCCAAGACCAGGGTTCCAGAATAGAGGAGTCACCTGAAATTCCTCCATTCATAGGTATATTCCCTGCCATTTTTGATGGCCTAATTCCATTTGTTGGGTCACAGCAAGGGGGGAAAAAAACAAAAACAAAACTTAATTGGTAATGGGAAAAGGGAGCGATGTGGGCAAAAGTCAACATTACCTGCTGAAAACAGGCTTGGACAAGGTTCTCAGGGAACATGTTCCTGTTGGAGACATGAAAAGCAGTATTATGTTAAGGCTAAAGCTTTGTTTGTTATATCCAGCACATTGCTGGAAATGAGTGTTACAGAGAATCAATACTCTAGTTTCTCTTCTAGCTTTTTTGCATAATACTTCCTTGTATTAACATTTTTTTTCCCCTGCTAAGCTTCAACCAAGTATATAGAAAGCTCTCCTAATCGATCATTTCTTAACCTATTCACTGAGTAACTGATATGCACGCTGTCCTGGATGAGACACCGCACTCACGGTTAAGAGACTTCTTTAATATTTTGCTCAATTGTGTTCTCATCAATGAGAACGCATGCTTACCAAGAGTCCATTGCATTTCTTCCCAAATTCTTTATGCCAATTTCTAATTATCATTGTAATTACTAAATAAGAAATTACGTAAATCAATGAAATATGAGTGTAAAAAGGAAGGTATGGTTTCTATGAAAACTAAGCTGAATGACTGGAAACTCAATCAAGACAAGTGACTAAAATGTCTGTGGTTAAAATAGGCATGGGAAGCCAATTGAAATAAAAATAAAAACTGGAAGGATTTGACACTCAGCTTTGTCTAAAATTCTAAGGATTTTGTTGCTCTACCTCATTGAATCTGAACCCGGACTCAGGGGTGTCCAAGCTTTGGGCATCTCTGGGCCACACTGGAAGAACAAGAGTTGACTTGGGCCATACATTAAATACATTGTGACACAATCACAAAACAATCTCATAATGTTTTAAGTAATTTACGATTTTGTGTGGGGCCACATTCATAGCCATCGTGGGCTGCAAATGGCCCGCAGGCCACAGGTTGATCACCCCTGTTAGATAATGCATTTCTGCTGCACTCAGCAGCATATGCAACAGAAATGATAGGAAATTACAATCAACTCACACACTCGAAGAAAAGACCTTGACCCTACCTAAAAACATTGGCAAGTAAATACATTTGTTTTAAGTGCAGACAAAATATGTAATGCATATCTATCATTTTGATGATTCTCTTCTTTAATTGCTATTTATTCACGGACCAATTTCTAGCCCTCATTGCTCCTGATTAAGAGGCTTTTTCCTGTACAATTAAAAAGTGTTTTCCTTCAAATGTGCTTCAGAACTGACCACCCAGCTCAGCCCAGCATCTTAATGCAACAAGTGTACTCTCTGCATCTCTGTCCATCCTAAATCCTAACAGAGGAGCTTATTCCTTCCATACCCTGTTGGAACCATGACTTGGTAAGCAGAACTGTCTATGTAATTTGCAGGGACTAGGGAAAAATGAAAATGCACAGTAATTTAAAAATTATTAAGAATTTCAAGACAGCAACAGCAGAGCACAGGGCCCTGTGTGACCATACAGGTCGAATGCCAATGGAGCCACCCTGCTGGCACGAAACTCACCTGATCAGGTCTAACATGGCATCCACTGTACTGACTTCAGGGCTGCTGCCTGTCCTGTCAATATCATCTACTTTCTGGCTGACACCAGGCTTGATGCTCACCACCAGCACAATACCTGTGGTCAAGGACAACACCCAGAGTTAAGACCTTTCCAGGGCACCTGGCACCCCCAGCGCATCCCTCTTTGGACCAATGGGCATGGTGAGACGAGACAATACTGACACGGGGACTGTGGGGTCCAGCCAAAATGCTGAATTTCAGCTGCAACCTTAGCAACAGCCTTAATTGCTTTTCCATTTAAATGAAGGAGAGAGAACGCTTCTCGTGTTTTTTTTAAAACATTTTTTTAGAAAGATTTTTTTTATTTTTAGAGAAAGGAAAGAAAGAGAGGGAGAGAAACATTGATGTGTGGGAGAACCATTGATTGGCTGCTTCTCGCACACGCCCCAATCAGGGACCAGGCCTGCAACCCAGGCATGTGCCGTGACAGGGAATCGAACTGGTGACCTGTCACTTTGCGGGACGATGCTCAACTGGTCAAAGCTCCTGGGTCTTTTTTTCTCTTTTTAAATTCTGTATATTCCAGAATTGCTTTTGGAAACACTGCTGATGAGAATGTTCTTTTTTTTTAATTTCTTTTTTTTACTTTGGCTTATGGGGTCAACCCAGGCAGGGGTTGGGGTGAGGGTGATCCTTTTTGTAACTCAGGTCACTTGTTCAGTACCTTCCCTCACCTTTTACACAGAGATGTTGGTCATTTCCTGGAGGGTCACATGGAACAAGCCTTATCTTCCTTCCATGCCACAGGCCTGGAAAGTTGTTGTGCAACCCAAAAAAGGATTAGGGTTGAGAACAGTGTTGTTCCATGTGACTCTTCAGGGGTGGAATGAGGAAAAAACAGACAGGAGTTACAGGGAGATAATTCTTCTCATAATAAGGAGGAACTATCTAAACAGGGAGCATCTGAAACCACCGTTTTGGTCTTTGCAGGTAATGGGTTCCTATCACTTGAGTGCCCTAGCAGAGGTGGGAGGTAGTAGAAGAGACCACGGCCCCAGAGATTGCCTGATAGCAGAGAAGTGAAGGGAAAAAAAAGTCCCCATGCCCTTCATCACTCCTCCTTTATCCCAAGGGGAAATGCTAATTCAAGAGGGCAGGACTTCAATGATGCTGAACAGGTCAGTTTTGTTAGTGGGAGAAGTCATTGGGCAATGGAAAAGCCGTAAGTGGCCAGAGTCCACTCTTCCCTCTCAGGGTTGCAGAAAAAATGTACATCCAGCTTTTTTTCCCCTTTGTGTTGACCTCCCTGAGGAACCTCATGAGGAGATGTGGCCTTGGTTTAAGCAGGATGCAGGCCCTCCTAGGCCCCTGGTGTAATAACTCTAAAACCTCACCATCACTCATCAGTTCATTAAAGCAGAGTTGCAAGGGTCAAGCTGGCTGCATCTGAGCACATTCCCTTCTTCTCTTCCCATTTTGAGCATCCTTCTTAAAAATATCACATTAGGTCACAAAGGATGAACCATACGTTCTTCACAGAAGGTTGCCAAAGGTACAATAGCAGCTTTATTCCCTTAGAACTTGCTCCCTCTTTCAAAAGTGTAATTTATACTTGGCAAGACTCAACTGTTAGCTCTCAGTACTACGTGAAACTTGAAATGTACTCAAATGTTATCTTTGTGGGAATCTTTTATAATTATACTCAACTACACTATTACAGACTAATCAGTTTAAAGACTTTATAAGCTCTCAGCTTCACGTCCTTCTATTCAACGATCTTGAAAAGACACAGAACAGTCACCCTCTTTCTGTGTCTTACTAGAGATTTTAATAAAGAGTACCATGGCTGAAATTCAGTCAGTATTCTATTTTAAGGTGCTGTGTAGACGTCAGGCCAAAAAGATTCATGGTAATGCAACAACACTACTTTCTGATTTTAAAAAAAATGCACGTGACTAAAAGCCCAACCACTTTTAAATGAAAAGTCACAATGATATAGAAGAATAAGGATTCAGCAATAAATTTTACCTAGAATGACAGCAATGATAGTGGTACAGAAATAATATGCGACAGCACGCAGGCCAATTTTTCCAGATACATTGGAATCCAGTGCAGCAACACCTGAAAGAGGGAGAAGTCAAATTACTTTACTTTTTAAAAGACTGATTTCCAGGACTAGTAATGATTCAATCCTGAAGGTGTGAAAGGGTGAGTTGAGCACCGTTGCTGGATCTGCTAAGCTTATTGCACACATCTGGTCGAGATGCAAAGGGTGGAAAAACACTTCAAAATTCCAAACACAAAATTAAGAGATGGGAGCCTAGTGAGGGGCATGTTCCCTGACTGGCAAACCCTCCCAGCTGCAGCCCATGGTGACATCGTGCCTTTGGCTCCTCCTGGGTGGTGCTGACGAGACAGTCAGAAGGAGTGCCCCTTCTGCATTTGCTCTAAGAACTTTATCAAGTCACTTAACATCCTTTTGGAATTCAGTATCAAGGGGCAGTTTATTTTGAAGAACTGAGATAATTCTTTTGTTATAGAATGAAAATAATATAACCCCTTTTGCCTTTTTTCAGGAAGCTCAGAGATAACTATAAAAAGATAAATTTTACATGTGCTTGTAAAAGTAATATAAGTTCATGATAATTATCTAAAACAAAGAAAAAAATAGGAAAAAATATCACTTCAGCTCGTCAGCCATAGCTGATATTCCGGTGAATTATCTTTCAATATTTTTTTCTCATTTTTGTAAACATAGCTGAGATAATTTTATAGTTTTTAATCCTCTCTCTTCCTAATACTGTAGTATGAGCATTTTCTTTATTGTTATAAATTCACCGTGAGGATAATTTTAAAAGCTGCATAACCTTCTCTCATGTGGCTGTACCATAATGTATTTATCATTCACTTATTACTGGATCTTTAAAGAGTTTTAGGGCCAAACTCAGTAAGCCACAGTAATTCCATTAACAATCCTGGCCAGCATATTTCCTTCTTCTTTTAATGATTTTCAAATCAATTCTGTGTTAATTTTATTGTAAATGGCTTTGATTGTGACATTCTTTAAAACTTGCACTTCAAAGAGGCAGGATATAAATAAAAAATTTTGAGAGTAAGGTGATTTAAGAGATGTATGGCCACACTGTTAGATATAGTTTGGTCTTTGCCAATGAAATTACTGAAAGTTGCCTGGACAGCGAGGGTTGTCTAGAATGCCAAGGACAGCTGCAGAGGTGAAAAGCATACATCCCTCCTTTGCTAGAAGGCCTTGCCCTCCATCAAAGATGTTTGTATATATGGAGTCAGTGATGCAGCTCTCTAACTGGACTATATGGGCAAGCTGAGAAGCAACCAAATCATCTTTCAGCGAGCTATCATTTGGTGGTTTCAGACTATCCTGCCTGATTTCCAAAAAGAGGATCACGTTCTGAATCAAATGATCACCAAAGAAAATGCTTTTTAAAAAGATTTTGTTTATTCATCTTTAGAGAGAGGAAGGGAGGGAGAGTAACATCAATGTGAGACATATCAATCGGTTGCCAAGTGCCGCAACCAGGGACGGAACCCACAACCCATGTTTAGCATGTGTCCTAAACAAGGGACCCTTTGCTTTTTGGGACAATGACCAACCAACTGAGCCACACCAGTCAGGGCCAAAGAAAATGATTTCTTTTGAGCCTGCAACATCTGTGATTTGTCCCATACTGTTTGCTAAACCTGAAGTGCAGAGCAGCAGGAAACATGAAGAAGTTGTCACGAAGCAAACCCAAGGAAAAGGTAGTAACGCTGTAGGCTACCAGCACGCACACATAGCTTTTATATTTACTCCTCACACTATAAAAGGCCTATCCGTTTTTTTAAGTGACTGGAGGATTATGTTCTTTACATATAATTGAACATATTTAATACAGGAAAAATCTATAAGGAAGCTATCATTTGTCAATCCAAACACATCATTTCTCTGGCTGTTGATTGCTTCTCTGGAAGTTAAATTTTGACAGAAGGGGCTCTGACTTCTTTAACAGCCACCCCAGGATGTTGCTTAGTGCCCATTCACCAACTCTGGGGCAAGGCTGTGCAATTACCATATATACACATGACTGGAAGAGGGGAGCATATTGCAACAGTCGCATCTTGGAATAACCATGATGATAGATTCTATTTTCTTTCTTTGGGAAAAATGCAGTTTGGTGTGCTCAGAAGCGGGAGGAGAGAGGTAAAAGAGGGTGAGGGATAAATGGTAATAAAAAAAAATACAACAAAAATAAACAAATAGGAAAAAAGAGCAAGCAATAATGCAAACATGTAAGTTTGCTAAGTATATTATATAACTATAAAATGTGCTTATTCCATTTTAGAGCTCTGTACATTATTTTGATAAACAATTATAATTATTATTTTAACAATATGCTAAGTTAAAAAAACAAGAAAATCACCAAAGTAACAGAACTGAGTAACCTGTATAAGCACCTGTATTCCTGACCCTAATAGAATATGTATTTTCAGGTACATTTACTAGCCTTTGGTAGATGTCTAATTTAAGCAGCTTCCAGCCCCTAAGGTGCTGATAAGTGATAGGCTCATAGGATGGTTGCAGAACTGTTCTCCGGTATGTGTTTCATGTCCTCTCAGGATTTTCTTACAGCAGTGAAACAAATTAGATCGATGTGGGTACCTGTTTCCAGCATATGTTAATATGTCTTAATTTGTCTTAATGTTTTGCCAAAGGCTGGTGCCTCTGCTTCTATTTTAGGACCCCGATGCCAATAAAAGTCTTCATACTAATGATTCTCCGTGGAAATATCTTAAACAAATACATACCCCAAAGCAGTCAGCCAGCTCCTCCCTGCTGAAGTGCAGCAACTAACTTGTAGTTATTTTCAGAAAAAGCTTTGTTTTTCATTCCTCAAATTTACCTTAGTCCTATAATTCTCCTGGGCATATCAGAAATGTATTCAAATCAAAAACTGTATTTTTCTACCTCTCTACAGTTGCCCTTCTACCTCTCCAGGCATCACTGACTGAGGGCAGAGCTGGCCCCAAATCCAGGCTTTCAGACAATTTATAAATTGATGCTGAGGATACGGGCAGTGACCACCAGAGAGGAAGGCACATATGCAGAGAAACAGCTTAATCTTTGAAGACCTCCATAAAAGGCACATTACTGAACTTAATTTGAATATAAAATGCCTGTCTGAATGGTCTAAACACCCCACCTGCCAATAACAACAATGACAATGGTGACAATTGTAATACAATGATGGGGATAAGGATGCTAACAGATACTGTGCATTGAGTGATGACTTACTGTTGAGTGCACCATCTTTAATTCTATTACCCTGTGACGTAGGCATTATTCTTCCCATTTTATAGAGAAGAAAGCTGTCACTAAGAAAGCTGTAGCGAAGAAAGACTAAATAACATGCCATGGTCCCACAACTGGTGAATGATGAAGCCAGGATCCTGAACCCAAGTCTGACCCCAAAGGCCATATTCTTAACCACTGTGTCACACTGGCTCTATCTGCACGCTACAGAGTTCTAGACCAGCACTGCCCAATAGAATTTCCTGGGATGATGGAAATGTCCTCTAGTTGTGCTGTCTACTATAGTAGACACAAGCCATGTGTGGCTAGTAAGCACCTGAAATGTGTCTAGTATGAATGAGGAACTGAATTCTAATTTTAATTTATCTCAATTTAAATAACCACTTGTGGGTAATGGCTGCCATATTGGACAACATAACCTCTAGACCTTCCCCAAGTGTCCAGCATTTAGTGGATGCTCAACAATGCTGAATGAACAAACTCAAGCTTGACTCCGTTACAGAATTCAGGACACCCTCTTCACCTTGCCAGCACAGGCGCAGGGGAGAGGACGAAGATAAATCATCATCTGTCAGGGTTACTGACCATATTGCTCTTAAGGCCTGAGGCTTCTTCTTCTCTGGTCCCCAGTGCATTAAATAAGGTGCTCTGTGAATTTTGTATCCTAGAGACAGGGATACAGTCCAAGGTTGTCCTTGGAAGTTAGGGGCACCTGCTAGCTCTTTATTTTTCACTTTGGGAAGTGGCTCCGATGAGGTGAAATACTGGCTCATGGCCAAAACTTTTTAGAAAAACACTACAAAGGAAGCATTTGTGGGGGCTAAACAATAGCATGTTTTAAAAATAAACACTCGAGGGCAAAAGACTCCTCAGAGCCTCTGCTCTGATTAATCTCTGATTAAGCTCACCACCCACTGGAGAACAAAGTTTTCATGACAATCTCTCCATGTTGCCATTAAGGCGTCAGAACAAATTGGTATTGGAAGTTTTTTCAGTCTGGCATTTGATGGTGGTTACTAATTGTGAATGGAGATAATGTCCAGGAAACTCGCTGCTGCATCCTTGTATCTGGATGACTCCTGTCTCTGTCACCAGCAGAGAGGTCACCAGCAAGGCGAGAAACAAGCATTGGCTTTGGTGGGACAGAATGGGTTCAAATCCTAGCGTTCTCCTACCAGACTCAGTTTCCCCAACTATGAAATGGAGGTTTTAAATGCCTCTGCATCCTAAGAGGTAATTGTGGGGAGAAAGTGAATAGCCTCATCTTGTACAGCTGTTGTGAGGATTAGAAATAATATCTGTAACACACTTGGTAGAGCACCTAGAACTTAATTTGTACTCAGTAAAAAGCCTCCATTATTCTTGAATGAAATGATCAATATAAGGCATGTCACTGAGCAAATGAAAGGCACTTAACAAGTGTTAGCTCATTCATTCCCTCACTCTGTCTTCTGTAATTCGTCTGTATCCCTTCATCATACAGTCACTAAAGAGATCTTTAAAAACATAAATCGGGGCATTTCACATGCATGTATAACCTTTCGGCACTTAGGATGAAAAAGAAAGTCTTCAATCCAGCTGCCGAGACCGTGCAGGAAGGGCGGTGGCCTGCCTCCAGGCCCCTGCTGGGCCACCTTGCCATCGCCCTCCCCCAGCCCCTGGCACAGACTGAGCTCCCTACCGCTTCAGGCTTTTGCACAGGCTCTCACCTCCACTAGACTACTCTTCCCAACCCTTCATTTGGCTACTTTCAAGTCTTTTCCTCAGAGTCCTTCCCTGAGTCTCCCAGATGAACCAGCCTCCTCTGTTTTTCTCACTTGCATCCTGTTCATGTCATTTCACTTTTTTTTTCATTGATGGGTTTATTTAACATCTGTTTTTCTCACTAGACTATAAGCCCCTTGATGGCAGGAGACCTAGATAGCTGCCTGTTCACCAGTGTGTACTCAGCGCCCCGCACATAAAGGAGCTCGATAACCATGTGGGGACTGAATGATTAACTTAGTTATTTATGTACAGCCTGCCTCCAGGACCCCTCTTCCCACGGCCTGGTCCCTGGGCAGCAGAATGTTCCAGAATGCAACTCAAGACCCTGTGTCAGTCCCAGGTGCTGCCCTGAGGGTCTGTGTGATCTTGCAAAAGCAGCTTAATTTCTCCTCAGTCTCCTGTTTCCTCATCTCTAAAGATGGGTAAGATCCCACCTATGGTACTACTACATTAGATTGCTATGAGGATCTAATAAACAAATTCATTGTCCAGGGAAAACAAAGCTGGGTATGATCTCACTCTGTTAATCCAGGGCACAAGAAAATCTCTGCAGCTTATTTTACCAGGGATGGTAAAAGAGAAGAGAAAAGGCAGAGTGGAGCACACAAAATATAGAACATCTATTTTTCTTAGAGACTTTAATATAAAGAACTCTCTTAAAATAGTTGTATCACCAGCATACACTGCTCTCTGAAGTTAATGAAATAACCTGGTCCTCAGGCAGAAGCAGCTAAAGGTCACTCTGCAGCCTCTGTCAGCAGGTCCACCATTTGATGTTCAAAACATGTCAAGAAGCAGCGGGCCTTATCCACTCATCTCTGATGAGCACTTGGGTTGCTTCCATTTCTTGGTGATGGTAGATAACACTGGAAGGAGCATAGGGGTGCTTATGTTCTTCGGAATTAGTGTTTTGGGTTTGTTCGGATATATTTCCAGAAGTGAGACTGCTGGGTCAAAAGGCAGATCCATTCTTAATTTTTTGAGGTATCTCCACACTGATTTCCACAGTGGCTGCACCAACCTGTATTCCCATCAACAGTGCAAAAGGGTTTCCATTTCTCCACATCATTGCCAACACTTATTGTTTGTTGATTATGAGACATTCACACAATAGAATACTACTTGGCTGTAAAGCAGCAGCAAATTTTACCCTTTGTGACAGCATGGATGGACCTGGAGAACCTTATACTAAGTGAAATAAGCCAGTTGGAGAAAGACAAATACCATATGATTTCACTCTTATGTGGAATCTAATGAACAAACTGAACTAACAAGCATAATAGAGACAGGCTCATAGCTAGACAGCAGGATGACAACTAGTGGGGACAGGGAGGCAGGGAAGTTAGGGGGTGGAGGGATCAAGCAAAAAGGAAAAGGACTCACAGACATGGACGGCACTGTGGTGATTGTGGGGCGGAGAAAGGAGTAAAAGGGGGATAAATGGTAATGGGAAAAAATACAATAAAAAAAGAAAAAAGATGATCAGATCATGTGAGATAAAAGAAGGCTATAAGCTCATGAGATCTGCCTGCAAGCAAAAAACAAGAGCAAATTAAAAAGTTCTGCTCTCCCCTTCCCCACCCCCCCCAAAAAAGAAAAGCAGGAGCGGGCTGGTCTTCTGCCTCCTCAGCAATCTGGTGAGCTATTTTTACAATTTTTTTTAAATACCACAAAGTGTTGTGTATTTGCATTGGGACCAATTTCTTAGAAGACCCCATGAGCTTTTAGAAGAGGCTTACTGTCTAAATAATAGCATTGATCACACCTCAGAGGATCTGAAGAACTCAGCCATTGCCTTCAAAGCCCATATGAATGCTTCGACATCAGGATAGCCAAGAGCTCAGTGACACTTTTCTGGTTTTCTACCACAATCTAATTATCATCAAGCCCTTTCTTTGCTTCTCCTCATAAAACTGGTAGCTTAGGCTTCTGGGTTGAAACTACTTGAATGCTGGTGAACTTCATAAACCAGTGGCAAAGTAAGTCTTTTTATATTGTTTTCATTTCTCGAATGGATGCATTGTGTGTACTCTCATGTGTATGGCGCAATTCTAATACTGGCCCCGTAGTATGAAATGCCAATGCACAGACTACTTCCGTGGATGAAGAACAGGTTCTACGAAGTAATCTCAAAGGATGATCCAATTGTAAATTCCTAACTGGGTAGGTCATGGTGGGTAGTCATGTCCCAGGCATGTAACTATTTTAGTAAAAGGTGTGTCTTTGCCTTAAGCGAGCCCTGTCTATTGTTTTTTGTGCACCTGGGTTAACACACCTTTGAAATAAACATTAACTACCCTGAAGAGAAAAACTGCAAAACTGTCATTCTCTGGAGCATTTGAGATCTTGCTTCCTGGCAACTGTTGTCAATTTTCGCTCATATAAACTCTTACAGAAATTCTCTACAAGTTTGGGTATTTCTTACATCAATACTTCTGACAATGTTAGACAAGAGTAAGTGAAAAAACTAAGTGGCATTTTAAATGCACCATGACACAGTACTGTTATTTTCCTATTTTACAGTTGAGGACAAGTTAAACAACTTGTTCAAAGTTTCACAGTTAAAGGCAAAGCCAGGATTCAAGCTTGGGTATTCTGACTCCTACAGCTGCACCCTTAACACTAGATTCCCCTCTCCTTCTACATCTATTGATACTAACAAAGATTCTTTGCTTGACCAACCTTTACTCAGGCTTCTGGATCTTTTCCTAGGCACATTTATACCTCCTTATAAAATCTAGTTCTAGCAAGAATCCTGCTAAGTCAATTTAATTAGAACCCTTCAACCTTGATGTCTGATCACTATTGATGTCTAAGTACCCTGGCCTGCCTTCAGCAAGAATCAGGTTAGGTTAATTTAGCCAGAAACTTCCTTATCCCTGACGCTTTCCCTTAGTAATCCATCTACTGATCCTTTTACCCTGCCCGTTGGCCATCAGTTCCCTCTTGCTCATGCTGTATTCATTCAGAGCTGAGCCTAATATCGCTTCCCTGCTGCAAAATCCCACCACAGTGGTCCCTATACCTAACACGATGGGCCTGAATGAAGTCTGCCTGACCACCTTTACCAAGTGTCATTGATACCTTTTTTTTTTTCTTTAACAATACTTCCCCACTTGAAGACTGTTGAAGGTGTCCTTTCGGAGAGAGCAGCACTGGAGGTTGTCACTCCTATAACTTGCTTCCCCTTGCCTACGGGCTCAAGCCCAGGCCCCTCAGGAAGGCACACACCCTCATGAAGCCACATACTCACCTTTCCACTTCCATTCTTCTGCCCCATGTTTCCAGCATTCCAGTCAAAGTCTCACTGTCCTCTCAAGATGCCATGCATTCTGCTATTTTTTCTGCCTGGAATGACCACCTCACTTCTTCTGATTTCTAACTTTTCTTTAGAACTCCACCTCAATTGTCCCCTCTGCTGTCCTCATTCCCACAAAGCACTTATCACACAGCATTGCAGTGGGCTCTCCTTTTCTTGTGAGACAGGACTTCTCTTTGTGTTTGTGTGCGTAGCACAGAGCCTGGGACGTCAAAGATGGAAAAAATGAATGAACGAACGGTCTCCCATGCCCATGCATTCAATACATAGGGGTTCCTTAGAATCCCGGCAAGGTCTCTCAGTCTTATTATTATTTTAATAAACAGAACTAAGTTAACTCATAGTCAAACAGAGCTGTGAATCTGTCTAGTACCAGTTTAGGCAGAAGGAAAACCTGGTGGATTCTCCAGGCTTTACTATCTCAGAGAGAGATTGAAGCAGGACATTATATCCTACGATTTTTTATTTTACTACTGTTCTAAGTGGCACATTCCCATTCTTTATACACTATGTGCCCCCTCCTTCTTTGGACAAAGGCATTGAAGAAATCCAATTAACATAGTTAAGTCCTTTGGCTTCAATAGCTGTGTTCTAACCAATTGAGCTACCTGGCCAGGACTAGAAAACAAGTTTCTTGATGGTCTTAGGGAAATGTTTTCTTCATGTGTGCAAAACTGCTTAGGCCATCGTGTTTTCTTGGTTTCCAAACAAGCTTGTGAGGAAAGGGAAAAGAGGTACTCCTTGAAATGCAGGCAGAGCCCAGTTGCTCCAGATGTTGCAAGTGAGGCAAGACACTGATTCTCAGTCTGTATAATCTTAGGCTCCAGCATGGAATTTTAAGTTTATAAGCCACTTTGAAATGGCAATTTTCATAGATACTGAATTGCATAAAAAAATCACCAATGTTTCAAGAAAAACATGCATACTTTCCCCCTAGCTGAAGTTGACATTAAATGCTTTTAGCTACCTAAGAGGAAGCTGTACAACCATGTGATATGTTGATTTTCATCTTTTATATCTGCTTGCCTAAGAGGGGACTCATGGACCGAACTGGCTGGTGGAAGACCTGGGGTCCACAAGCAGGTGGGTGGCAGACACCCTATCCTCTCATGGGTGCTTTCCTGTTAGTCTGTTTTTACACAGTTGGGGTTTAAGAGTGTTTGCTGAATAAAATGAACCTGTTTTTCAGGGAGGCATATGGCACAGTCCTTTCCAATAGAGGATGTGGGCTAGTTTCCAGGCACACAGCTGCTTATGGGAAAATGAATACATATATTAAAAAAAAAAATGCATTCCCCAGCCCAAGCGATCCAAGTGTGTCATCTCCTACAAAGCCCAAATTTAAAAACAGGAGTCTCCAAACACCTTGACTGATTTCATCCCACCCTGGCCCATGCCGCCATGCTCCACGGTCTCTGCAGGGCCTGGCACTAATTGCTTGGTATGAACGTACTTGCTTGATATGAATGTATTTGCTCGGTATGAATGTATTTGCTTGGTATGCTGGTTTATTAGGTCACCTGGATGCCACCTCAACTAGACTGTATCTTGAGAGTTAGAATCTGATCTTTCATCTCAGCAGGGATCAGCACCCACCTGGCCTTGCATGCTTTTTGTAAGCAAATGTTTTGCTGGCACACAGCCATGTGCAGTCATTGACCTACTGTCTTTGGCTGCTTTTCTGTGACGACCAGCTAGATAGTTAAATAGAGACCCTGTGCCCCCAAAAGCCTAAAATATTCACTATCTGGCCCTTTACAAAAGAAGTTTGCATACTCCCATTTGAAAAGAATTTGACTTACATAGCTATTCTCCACCTGACTGTTTAATAAATACTGTTTACATCTAAGCTTTTAACTTTTTCCTTCATTAAAAAGTAGTATAAATCTCTGTCCTGAGAGGTGAGATCAAGCCCTAAAATTTTTCAAATGCTGATGCAGAAGTTGGAGTAACAAACACTTAAAAGTTTGGAGCAATTAAAAAAAAATTTTTCCATGGTAGAGTCTTAAATGTACCTTTGGATACACTCTCCACAGAGGTAAATCCATTACCCAACCAGTGTTCTGTGGAAACTGGGGAGTCACTGACAAACATCACGAAAGTTTTTTTTATCAAAGTCTTCAGTATTAGGACCCATGACTCAGTGGCTTGAGGTGGAAGGATAAGGGGGCATTTTCCTGGCTTGATATAAAGTTGGAATGCACAGAGCTGCAAACCAGTGTTGTTTCTTGATGAGCCAGCATTTGCAGGAAATCAAGAGTAAGATACCACAGGCGTGGGTGGGGGTGAGTATCTGCTCTGGAGGGGGAACTGTGCACAGGAACCGGCAAAGGCTTGGCATAGCCTCAGCTAGACAGAGTCCAAGTCCTCCATGCTGAGGGGGTATGCCCCAACTCAGCTGGTACTAATGGTATTTGCTCTAATGTGAGTCTCCTGATCTGGCCAATTGGACAAAACCATCCCTTTGTGGCTGTGATGGGGGTTTCTTCTAAAGGGGATATTCCACAATGGCGATCATTGCAGGAAGGGGTTGCTTCTGGGCCAAGACAGGAGGACCTCCGTGGTGATGAAACTTTTTGCTCTTAGAATCTAGCATTGGGGGATGGGTCTGGGTTGGGGCAGTGCCTAGAACATCTCCGTGTAGAAGAATACGCTGGCCCCAGACTCATGGGGGCAGGCTGGCAGCTAAACAGAAGGGCAGCCCTCTTACGGGGCCCTGAGGCTCTCGGAAGTGCCCCTTCAGGGAGCAGCTTGATGTTGCTGTTGATGTTTCATTTGCTTTTATCCCTCAGTGTTTCATAAAATTTTGTGCCAAATGGCAGCCTAGTCTTAGCTGTGCTATGAAGATTTAAATTCTCATTCCTATGTTTGGATGGAGAAGCAAAGAGGGGAGCTCTTCAGGAACAGAGCTGCCCCAGCAGAGCACTTCTGGCCCAGTGGTCTGTGGCAGAGGCTGGAGTAGAAGAGATGGGGACCTTCCCCGAGCATAAGTGAGACAACATCCTGGGAAGATGCTCTGGGAACCTCTGGAAACGGGAGTCGAGGGGCTGTTCCATTCCTGTGCTGGTCATAAGAGGCTCAAATCATCATAATTTGGGCATAAAAGAAAATATGACCTGAATTTACACTCACTGGCTGGTGAGACCTGGACCAGGATTTTTCAGAGCCACAATTCTCCGGCATGTTCATAAGCCATTTCCCCTGCTATTTCCCTCATGGTCTGACATAAGTACAGCTTTCAAAACTAAATGTTAACAGGGCCTGCACTATGAATGGCACGTGCCTGTCTCTCACATATAAATTATGGGCGAAATTCTGTGAGTGCCTGCACTGTCTTGTCTGTACAAATGCCATGAGATTATATCTACTGTGTCTTCAGGCAAATTCTAACAGTCATTTCATCACTACAAAATTCCATATGCATTAAAAAATAAGGACATTTTCTCACATAACTAATATCATTATCAACACTAACTTATCAACAATTTCTTTGTACCATCTAATAGCCAGTCTATATTCATTTTTTTCTGATTAACATGACATCTTACCCTCACCATCACATGAAGTGGACTTTCCTTGTTTAAAAAAAATAGCTATAAAGTATTTTTATGTCAGCAGAGGCTTTTATGGCAGAGGGTTTTTTCCCTACTTGTTAATTTGGCAAGAGCATTTCCTTTATGCAGAAGCTCATATTATTAGCATTGGATCTTAGTTTTTGCTATGTCTCTATCTTTAGTTTTCGTATCCTTAGGGCTCATTCAACTCTCCCCAGCTTCCAACAAGCATCCTCTGCTGGCCCAATTAATGTATAAAATAAGCTACTGATCCGTTGGCCTTATAAAGGTTTTTGTAGTGTGGAAACGGCTCTTTCTGTGCCTTGTCTCACTTCTGCTTTACCCTCTTGACTGCACTGGGGGGGTAGGATGAGCTCCGCTGCAGGGTGGGGGGAAGGACTGCACACCAGGGTTAGGAGGCGCTGCGCTGCAGGGCTGGCCAGGCTGGGAGGACAGGGGCAGGGAAACCCAGAGGCAAGGCTGGATGGAGGAGCGCTGAGCAGGATCCGTCTCACTCCCTTCTTTCTTTCTTTAAAAAAAAGAAAAGAAAATACAAAACAAAACGAACAAAAGTGATGTGTTTGCCTTAAAAATGTAAAGAAAGGCCAAGGAATCATGTTTTCTTACAGTCCAAATCTAGTCATTGTTAACGGTTTGGCTTTGATTCCAACTTATAATAAAATTTAGGTCGTAAACAACATCTTGTTATTTATTGTTATAAACATCTTGTAAATTGTTTAATGCTCCTACTTTATATATATTTATATATATATATTTATTATTATCCACATCTCATTAAATGTGTTTCTAAAACAAGGTTTTAAATAGCTGTATGGAATCCTCGCTTAGGGATATTAATATTAACATCCATTTAGGTTGCTTTTAATTTATCACCATTATTTTTAAAAAACACTACCATGAACATCCTTGCACCTAAGTCTCTGAACATATCTCTTATTATTTCTTTATGATAAATTCCAAGAAGCAGAATGGTTAAGTGGAAAGATCAGAACATTTTCCAAACTGCCTCCCAGAAAGTTTGTTTCAATTTATGTAATAACCAGAAATGCATGTTTGAGCCCATGTTCCCATAACTTTGCTAACACTAGTATTATTACTTTTTCCTTTTAGTCTGACAATTTAAAACACGAATATGGCATCATTGCTCCAACTTGTTTTGTTTGTGACCCTTGAACCTTTGACCATTTTATTGCTCTACATCAAAGATATGGATAGTCCTGTTTAACTGCTGGGGGTTTAGTGAAGGAAAAATGTAGAAATTACCAGATCTGTGCTATAGCTACAAAAACCAGCTAGGTTATGTGGGTGGAATGCTGAAGGTTGTACATCATTTCCTAGATTATGTGCAAGGCTGAAATAGCAAAAAAACAGCCATACTGCAAAAATCTTACTAGTTACTGACTGCCAAGAACAGTAATGTTTTCAAACATCCAATATTATACAACTAGTATATTCATACATGTATTACCCTTTCTTCTAAAACATGGTTTACTGCATGGGTTTTGGATTTCCTGCCTAATTTGGATCAACCTTCCATACCTTCCTCTATAGACACAAGATTTCAACAGTATCAGTCATCAAGTGGTTTATGAACCTTGTGCAACTGCATGCAAAATACAGTATATATGTACAACTGTGAACATTTTTCTTGGGAGAGAGTCCAAAGCTTTCATCGTGTTCTCAAAGGAGCCTAAGAAAAAAATTGAGAGTCTTTGATATGGATAAAATACTAAAGAGTTGTAACAGCAATGCTTACAGGAGCCAGAGGTTAATTTAAATTAGTGAAGTGGATGAGGTATTAGGCAACAGAGAGTGGTGGAGACTGCAGTATCCTCAAATGCATTCACTCCACCTAAATACAGTAGCTGTCTTTCAGCTCCAGACCACCGTTGGTGTGTGGAAACATAGGTTCAGTGTTCCATGATCTTAATTTTTTTCAGAGGAAGCCAGATACCTGGATGCTTACATGAAAACTTCCAAACTTTATTTTGTTAAAGATTTTGTTTACTTAATTTTTAGAGAGAGGGAAACGGAGAAAGAGAGGGAGAGAAACATTACTGTACAAGAGAAACATTGATTGGTTGCCTCTTACACATCTCCAACAGGGGACCTGGCCCGCAACCCAGGCATGTGCTCTGACCAGGAATGGAACATGGTGACCTTTCGGTTTGAGGAACAATGCCCAGCCCACTGAACCACACCAGTCAGGGAAAAATCTCCTAAACTTTAAGTGCTTACAATAGTTTCAAGTTAAATAAACAAACATATGGTACCAACAACTGGCCTGCTGATTTGGCCCTCAGGCTGCAGGGCCTAAAAGAAGCCAGGCAGTTCAAACATGATTAAATTCATAAATAAAAATAATTAAATGCTCTCTTTAGGTTTGTAATAAGCCAACAACAACAAGACCATTTCATAACAAGGCTCCCAAGGCATTCTAGTCAGATTTGTTTGGCCTTTGAGAAGCTCAACGGCCAAACCTACAGCTTTTCAAGCAATGCAACTGCTGAATGCAGCACATTCTGGCAATGTCCAGTGCTCTACACAGATCAGTCCCAGGTCTCTTTAGCGGTAGCGGTGAAAAATGTTACACAAGAGGGTATGTCAAGAATCCTAATATGACTGCATAATCACTACATTATACACCTGAAACTAATACAAAATAATACTGAATGTAAAATGTCATTGAAAAGGAAAATTTAAAAAATCCTAACTGCATATTTATATAAAGCATTGGGTTTCAAGCTGCCAACACTAGTAGGCTGTCATGCTACATTTTGCTTATTGCCAGAATTAAGATAAGTACAAGAAACTATGAAATGCACAGAGAAGCTTACCAGACCCAGAGAAATAATATTTTTGTAAACCAAATCAATCTCAATCTACATAAGGGAGCTTGCTCTTTAAGGGGAACCTGAGATACAATGATCACTAGGGAAAAATCACTTCCAAATTCAACTGTGTCACAAGTTGAGAAGTTAATATACTAGGCTTTTAAAACATGGTGCAAACCTGTAATTGAACCTGTCACATAGGATGTGCCTGCTGGCGCCTGGGCCAGTTTCCAGGGCAGGAACATTGCAAGGCCTGGGTTGTGTGGAAGAGTGGAAGTGGGTGAGGAGAAGAGGGTGAGGACCCTGAAGGCAGCTGCCTAAAGGATCAAGGGCAGGACAGCTGCAGTTGGGGAACAAATGAGTGACCTACAGAAAACATGATGAAAACTGACAATCACATTTTTCCTGAGAACACTGGCTGACATTTCAGTGAAAAAAACTTGCCTTTTTTTTTTTTTTTTTAAACTTCTGTGCCCCGGATAGAGTTTTATTTATAATATGTTTGAGAACGGTGTCTTCCTCACAGCACATCATACGAATAGTCAAAAGAAGATTTAATTTGTGGCAGAGAGTACTACAGCAGAGCAATGCCACAAAGCAATGTCACTTTGTGAATAACAAAATACTTCCACTCAAGCAAATAGACACTTTCCACGTAAGAAATGTGAGTGTGTATGTTATGCATCAAGAACATTTGGATTCTTTCCATAATTAGAAAAGAACAACTTAAGTGAAGGCTCCTTAAATAATTGTAGGGAACACTAGTTTTCTCAAGGTACCTGTGATCATGCTGGATACAATTAATGGCAAAATGATGAGTTTCAGCATCCTCATTAGGATTTCTCCAGGAAATGCAAAGTAGAACTTCTCCAGAGTAGAGAACTTGCTGTATTCTCGAACCAAGACTCCTATGGCAATCCCTAAGAAAAACAAATATGGAGAAAAAAAAAAAGGAACACTTAGAATTTATACTGAATTCTCCTGTATAAATTTCTATGGAAAAACACTCCCCCTAAAATGCAAATTTTAATGGCAAGGCAAACATGAGTTTGTAAATTTTAGACTTAAAAACCAAACCACATTGTAATAAGTAGAAAGTACACATTATTTGGTAAATCTGTAAAAAATATTCTTCACATGAAAAATTTGTTTTCCTTAATTTTCCTTCAATCATATCTATTATTATGACAAAACATCAAAAATACTGTGAAAAAGAAAATAATAATCTTAGTCAACCCAATATAACTATTTCGTTTTTATATACCACCCTTATTCTTTGTCTAGCTTAGATACATGCATTTTATAGCTTACATATATAGTTTTCATTTTCACTTATTTTTATCATAGTATGCTCTTCTTATAATTTTTATAAAAAACTCTTCTGTTTATGCAACTTTTATAGTTTTAACAGCAACATAAGATTCTGTTGGTTTGGTATCTTTACCATATTGTTGAACAATTATGTTCTCTAATGCTCTGCATTCTTTTCACTTCTTTCTAGATAATGACATGTTCAAGTTTCTGATCAAAAGGCTTTTTAAAAAGTTCCTAATCTTGAGTACCTGGGACATTTATGCTTATAATTATGAGAGTAGGGGAATGTTCAATATCAAGAAATGTTATACATTCCCTGAAAGCTTGCTTTAACAAGATGTCTATATGAAAGCCTTCCATTGTGATGACTTTGATAACTAAAGATCACAAATTTCAAATATTTCTTCTTTATCCACTTTCAAATGGCTCTAATAACATCCAACTGCCCTACACCATCCCACTCCACTCACATGCCCCTTCCCAACCCCCCCTTTTAAACCAGCTACTAAAGATGACATGCTAATTGGGAGTAAAATGAATAAATGGCTGGAAGATTCGAGGAGGCGATCACCGGATGTGGTCATTCACAAATGTAAAACTTTAGAATTATTTGGGCACAGTTAACAACCTTAGGGCAATGAAAAGAGATGTGAATTATAATCAATACTAGAATTTTCATTTAAATTCAGGTGTACTTCCCATGCCTATTAGTAGAACAAATAGTTGAACCTCACAAGATACATTTGTGTACTAACCTTATTCTTACCTTAATTTTCTATTCCTATATATTTTACTTTTGTTTTGATCTCTTTGTTTTGTGCTTGCATTACTGAATTTCTGATCAGCCACTTTAAATTATTTTTGGATCAAACATACACATAAACGTTTGTTAAATTGTAACTAAGACAGGAAAACTCTATTATCAATCCCATTTGGTTCATATTTCAAAATCTAATGTTAGAGACTCCTGAGTGGTTAAGATATATAAAAAATATGTGAAGTGAATTTAAAAAGCTTTTTGTGCTCACTTCCTACTTAATAAATTGCCTATGTTCTGCTGTTCTATATGGAACATTCCTATATTATGCCATAAGGATACTCTGTAATGTTCAGTGTTTAAAAAAACAAAAAAACCAAACAGACAGTTTCTCTCACACTACTGAGGTTGCTTCAAGTAAATTTTTGGCTTGTATGTCAAAGAAAGCTCTGTATGTAAAAATAAAGGAGATGTGTCTGTGCTCAAAAATCAGTCACAAAGCCCTCTGTTGAGTAGCAAAGACCCCAAAGTGCTCCGATCTTAGGGTTTACATTACTAACAATTAACTGTGCTTCCAATCATCTCCACCCAAATGAATGCGGGGCAGTTAGAAAGAAATGTGCTTGCTTTTTCAGTGTTTAGCCAGATGTGAGTTTTTAATGGCAGAGATAAAAGAGTCACCACAAGGAGTCATTTAAAAGCAATGAAAGGTGACAAGCACTATAAATAGGTTACTGTATTTAGTAATGAAAGCCTTCTCTCAAGCTTGTTCTTGAGTTATCACAAATTGTACTTCAGTATTCCTTTCTTTTTTTTTTTTTTTTTTTTTTTACTAAAAAGAAGAGTATAAAAACCAACCAAGACCTGGAAAAGCAGAGATTCGCCCTTGAGGGTCATCCCTGGGACCCTCAAGTATAAGAAATGGCCGGTGAATGACCTCAGCCAGGAACTATACCTAGGAAATGGGTGTGCTTTAGTTCGGTCTCAACAAGTTTGGAAAAACTGGATGTGGGATAAGAAAAATCACTGAAAGATATTTCAGGTTCCACGATGAAGTCAGGATTTTGCAGGGCACAATCCTTCCCTACCCATTTCCCAGAGACAGAACTTTGGACTGGATTAAGATCTTCAAAGCAAAAGGCTGCTGGGAATAAGTGCCCGTCTGGGGCTGCACAGGTCAGACCCACCTGGTAGGGCCCCTCCCTGAATGGTATAGCGCTGTGGAGGCCTGTAGCAGGGCCCACAAGGAAGACCAAAGGTATAGATGTCTGCAGCCCCTGAAAACACGAGGAACCCAGAAAACACCAGGAACCCGTTCCTGGGCTGCCTTCCTCCACACAGGCAAGAAGATCCCAAGCAGGTACTGAGCCAGCTTGAGAAGAACATGGTGTTAGAAGGACAAGCTCCAGTTCTGGCTCCACTGCCTATAAGGTGTGTCCCTGGGCCTTAACTTTAACCGTTCCCAGCTGTCAAGTGGTGGGATTAGAGGTAGAGGAAAAAGGGTTGCATTAGAAACCTTCAAAGCCTCCCCATCCCCATGCCCAAAATGCAGTGATCATCTCTAGCCTGATGTCCTCAACTTTAAAATGGGATCGATCATAGGAGCAGCTCGTTAGTTCCTAGAGAGCTGGCCATGCTTTCTCCAGTTTTTACACTAAATACTAAGTATACTGGTAAAACAGGAAAGGGAGAAACTAGGGAAGAAAGCAATTAAGACCTCAGATAGAGATGTCTTCTTTAAGTTCATATTGAAAAACTTCAGCTTAAAAGAGGAATGTCATCTCTTCATGCCCATGTTGTCTCAAACAATTGCTGGTTCAACAGCCTTATCTTGGAGATAATGAGTAATTTTTCCCCCACTAAGTTTATTAAAAAATTATTGTTTAAGAAATAATTCTGGAAATTAAAATAAAGAAAAAGCAACAATTACATGAACCTATCCACTCCTTCACTCGTTTTCCATTTTACCCCCTTCCCATTTCCCAGGTCCTACCTACCCTGTCTACCCAGCCTTCGTTCTTATGTATTGTGTGCCTCATTTTATAGTTACAAAAATTTAATCTGGGGTAGTAGTTGAATTGTATTTGATTCATATTTAGGAAAACAGCATTGTTTCTGTTTTAGAATATCTGCAGAAAAGAGATTAAAATCTTTTGTGATTTTTAAATCAAAATCCCAGAATAGTTCTCTGATAACATAGATTGATTTTAGATTGATTAAACAAGAATCACTGGCAGAGGAAAAAGATATTTTTAACTATCACTGAAATTGTTATCTAGCTATGCCATTATGCTAGACATTATATTAAGCAAATTAATAATGTGCTTTTTCACTCTCAGGAGCTAATCTAAGGTTAACACTGATAACCAGAAAATAAAAAGTACAAAATGAATAGAGTTACTAACAAATGACTATGTATATACACCAAATGTGCATACACTGAATAGATGGGGAGAATAATTTCTCTACCGTGTCCTTCTAGTGAAATATATCTGTCTCTTTTTCTCATCTTTTTCTCTAGAGCTCAATAGCTCCACCAATGCAAGCTCTTATGTGAACATCGGCTCAAAAACAGATGCTTCTGAGTCAGCACAGCTTTCATTTTTAAACCCTTATAAATGTATTTATCACACAAGCAATATTAGCACAGCTCTACTGGAAATAATAAATGCAAAAACTCACCTACAACCTTACCAGCTTAAGTACATATATATAAGGTGAAATAGTTTTCATTTTTCCATATTCTTTTGCAGTTAATCATAATAAAATGGTTAAGAATTATTGAGTATATGCTATACAAGGAGGGCCCAAAAGAACCCAAAGTTTATTTATAAAAAATGTATATTTGTTCTTACATGTTTAAACTTCAGTCACCTTCAAAGTACTCTCCATTCGATGCAATAAACCTGTTGAGACTTTTTCCCCACTACTCACAACAGTTTTTGAATTTGTCAATTTTGATGCCTTTTAGTGCTTATGCCATTTTTTGTTTCACATCTTCCACATCAGTATAACATTTCCCTTTGAGGACTCTTTTCATCCAGGGAAACAAAAAATAGTTGTTCAGGGTGAGACCAGGTGAATAGCGGGGGTGGAACATGGGGATCATACTGTTTTTGGTCAAACGCTGCTGAACACTCAGTGCAGTGTGGGCAGGTGCGCTGGTCAATCACCCACCATAAAACAGGCAAATGCGTTAAAAATTTTTTTTTCACCGAAGCAGCCTCTTACAACAATGCCAGCTGGTACACTGCTACAGATAGGTTCCTACAACACTCATCTAGTGGGGGAAGCCTGTACTCTCAGGGGCCCGCCCTCCAGAAAATGATTGTGTTTTTTGGAGGTCCCCCTGTATGTCAGAATCTGTGTTAAGTACTTCTAATGAATTTTTCTTGTATTTTATCTCTTGTTATTTTTAATGGCTAATTTTAGGGTTTGGGGGCAACTTGTTGAGATGAAATTTATATAACATAAAATTAACTATTTTTAAAGTATATAATGAGTGGCTTTTAGTATAGTCACAATGTTGTGCAACTATCACTACTATGTATTAAATAATTCCAGAC
This sequence comes from Pteronotus mesoamericanus, assembly GCF_021234165.1. Lineage (NCBI taxonomy): Eukaryota > Metazoa > Chordata > Mammalia > Chiroptera > Mormoopidae > Pteronotus > Pteronotus mesoamericanus. The sequence continues at coordinate 20,885,252 of NW_026555245.1, read as the reverse complement.
CAGTTACATTATCACAAGAAGAAACTCCCTTATCAATTTCCCTGTCCCCTTCGCCATCTGACTCTGCCTTCTGTCTCTATGGATTTGCCTATTCTGGACATTTCATATAACTGGAGTCATATAATATGAGACTGTGATGGTTAGTGTTAAGTGTCAACTTGGCTACACTATGGTACTATTGTGGTTAACATCCACAATTAGTTGACTTGAAGTAAAGGAGATTACCCTTGATAATCTAGGTGGCTTCATCTGATCGGTTTAAGGCCTTAACAGCAAAAACAGTTTTCCTAAGGAATTTTGTCCTAAGACTGCAGCAGCACCTCCTGCCTGAGTGTCCAGCTTGCCAGCCTGCTCTGTGGATTTCAGATGTGCCAGCCCCACAACTGTGTGAGCCAATCCCTTAAAATAAATCTCATGTAGCCCTGGCCAGGTTGCTCAGTTCATTGGAGCATCGTCCCATACACCAAAAGGCTGCAGGTTTCATTCCCAGTTAGGGCATATACCTAGGTTGTGGGTTTGGTCCCTGGTTGGGGTGTGTATGGGAGGCAACTAATCAATGTTTCTCTCCCTCCCTTTGTCTCTCTCTAAAGTCAGTAACATATCCTTGGGTGAGGATAAATAAATAAATCTCACGTAGATATATATATATATATATATATATATATATATATATATATATATATATATAGAGAGAGAGAGAGAGAGAGATTGATTTTGTTTCTCTGGAGAATCCTGATAGATACAGTGGGGTTGTGTCTGGATTCTTTCAGTTAGCATAATGTTTTCAAAGTTTACCCATGTTATATAGCATGTAAGGGTTTTTGTTGTCTTTTTAGTATTTTTCATTTAAAATTATATAATAAATATTTTCTCATTACACATCTTCATCTTTTAAAATGCTGGATAATACTACTTTGGATGGACATGTCTTGACCATCATCCAACTGTTAAACACCTCAAGTCTTGACAATTTTGCTGCATGTCACTGATTCTTCCTAACAACCAAAGGGGACAAATACCAAACAGGATGTAAAGGCTTTAGTTATTACACATTTTAAGGTTCAAGGGAAGGACGCACATTATACACTTTCTTTGTAGTATATAAATTCAAGAAAAAGCAATAACAGATCAACATTTGTTAACATCCAACTATATGCCAAGTACTGCACTAAGAGCTTGAGGATCTGAGGGAGGGAGTTTTAAAAAATACAATTTTGTTATTATTGCAATAATAAATGTTTTCCTTCATGGATCTGTGGCTAGTGGACCTGTCCACTATCAACAAGGAAGGTGGTTTGCACTGTTTTGTCAATAGCAGTAATGGTTAACATTGAGTCATCTATCCTTTTTTGTCTGCCACCTACAATGAAAAACTCAGTCTGATTTGGGAAGGAAGTTGATTTTGGTGAGGATCTAATAGGTTTGTGCGTATGTCTCTACCCATTAAAATATATAATGTTGTTTGTGTTTGAAATTTTGACTCAGTGGTATGTTACCAAGTATTACAATGTATTATTTTGTAACCTGTTGGGAAACTCCTCTCGCATCCCCCTGCTTGACCCTGTGATGGCTGGTGATCCATGACGGGTAAGTTTTTCTCATGTGGAGAAAACGACCTAAGACAGACATCAGCCAGTATGGGCAGTGGGACAAGGACTTGGGGGGACACGGAGAAAGGGCAAAAAAGCCCACCCCCCTTGACTTGGCTTGGACATGGCTGAGAGTCCTCATTCTGTCTGAAAGAAGTCTCCTTATCTCTTGGTGGCTCTGCCCCACCCACTAGGCTCAGGCTTCAAACTATACTAAAGGCAGGTACAGCCTAAACTGGATGTGGCAGTGCCCGGGGACGATCAGGCCTAGCAGTAAGTTCCTGGAAGCATGCTTTATTCTTCCTTCAAAAGTGATGATAAGCGGCTCATACTGCGAAGGAGATTTACATAATTCATAGACCCTGACCTGAGGCAGATCTCTTGTGTCCCTCCAATTATTATCTATGATCTCTATTTTTTTCTGTAAATATAGCCTTTTGACATTGATTGATGAGCTTTGCTCCATACCCCTGTGCATATGGTTCTTGATAAAAGTCTTTGGACACGGGGGTTTGGGGCCTTCTCCACTAGAGGGATGTCGCCATGTCCCCTCTCCTGACAAATAGAGAAGTGTTTGCGATGATTTATGTGTATTCCCCCATCCGTGACAACCCCGGGACGGGCTCTGCGGGATTCAGAGCCCCATTCCCTCCTCAGCTGGGCCCCGGGCAGTGACCCTCAGGTCCAGGAGTGCCCACGCCCCGTGACGTGTTGCCCCCCACCGCCACAGTAATCTGCCTTTTCTTTTTGACACTTTTTCCTTTTATCTTTGGGATTTATTCATATTAATGTAGGTAGATCCATTCTAAGAGCTGTTGAGTATTCTATACCAAACTCCCTATTTTGTTTTTGTTCCCTATATAATTAAATTCAGTGCTTATCTAATGATTTTTTCCTTCTTTTTTTTTTAGGTTTGCCCTTTTTCTAATTTTTTGAGTTGATTGCCTACCACATTAGTTTGTTTTTTAAAATATATTTACTTAAGAGTATACATTTCCTTCTAAATTCTGTTAGTGTGATAAATTATTAATATTTTCACTGTTGAGTTCTAAATGTCTTAGTTTCTATTGTGATTTCTTTAAACTGTACATTTTTTAAAAATATGCTTTTCAGTGTATTTGAGAATTTAGGGGTGTTTTAAAAATTCCTCCTTTTTATATCTTTGTGATGCATTTTGATGAATTTTCTTAGACTTGCTTTCCAATTTACCAATCCTTATTTTAGTTTTATCAATTAGATATTCAATTCGTTCATTTAGTTTTTAAAATCTTGTTTCTAACTTTCAATTCTAGAAGTTATAGAATCCCTTTCCTACTATCATTTTTCTATTTTCTATTCCATCTGTTTCTCTTTAATCACTTAAAACATATTTAGTACACACTTTTTCAGGCTGTTATATCATTTCCAGTTTTGGGAACATGCATTCTCTTGCTTGTGCCACTTCCTTGTGTGGTTTGTAATTTTTGACTGCACACTTGTCTTTTGGCAAGGAGATTGTTTTTTTTCTGTGAGCTGTGAAAGTGCCCCCTATAGGATACTTGTTTTTCTTGGGAATTTAGGAGTTTCAAAGCATCCAAGCTGTTTTCATATTAGTTTTTCAGTTTAGGAAGTCAGCGTTACATGGTGGTGTAAGTTTACATCGCACACCTAGGTAAGACTATGTCTGGATTTTAATTTTTTCATAGTTGCTCTCTTTCCCTCTTACTGTTGGCTATGGGCAGATGGTAAGCTTCCTTGAGGTCTTCTCAAGTAGCATTTTTCTGGTCTTTCTTCCAAGGACAGGGCCAAAATTTGAAGTTCCAGGCTTTATGCAGAGGTCTAATTCTAGCGCCTTCATGGATGTGGGCCAAGGTTATATCATGTTCTCCATGTGGATATTAAAATCCCTGTCTCCCATCATTAAAGGCTATACTTGGGTCTAGAACTTAGCATCGGCTTTGGCTTTTGTTTACACTCTGGCTTTGAGTTTCCTTTTTATTTCTGGCACATGGGAAATTTCCTTTATTTCTTTTGAGTTAAGGTTTGGCTATATATTAATTCGGAGAAGGTATTATGTTCCTGTGTGTTTGAGATGGCAGGGGAACCCATCCATAATAGCTCAATCACCACATTAATTGCAGGCTGTTACAGCAGCAGCAATTATTTAGTTCTTACCATTTCCTCTATGTCCATTTTAAAATGGTTAACAGAGGCAGTGAAGAATAAAGTTGAGAGTTCCATAACGTATCAGAAAGATCTCACTATATTAAGAACTTCCTGTATTGAAAGAATCATTGCTTCCCCAAGCACTCTCATGGGATCAATTAGCTAATACTCACAGACCACCTAATTCTTGCACTACATTGGCCAATGGGGGAACATAGATGAGAGTAATATGTAATCAAGGGCCCTTTAATCTATATGATGAAATGTGGCATATTAAGTCACCTAAGACATTTTGAGGGAAAGCTCTTCAGAAGGCAGGCTCTATAGTCAGACTGTGTTCAAATCCTGGCTTCACCATTTTATCAGCTGGAAAAAAAATACTTATCCTACCATCTGGGCCTCAGTCTCTTCATCTGTAACAATGGACAAAAATAAAACATCAACCTCATAGAGCAATTAGGAGATTTTAAAATGAGACTATATATGAAGTGCTTAGAATAAAAAGTACTATGGCTCACATAGGAAGCACTCAAAAAATATTAGCTATTATTTACAGATTTTTTTCTCATGAAATCCTCTATACAGTTGTGGCTCAAACAGGTGAGTCAAGGTCACAAAGGTCAAAGCAGTAAAGTCAGGAGTTGAGAAGAAAAGTTCAGGTGAATTATTTTCAGTGTAAGTAACTTTACAAAATATTCCCTTAGTCTGCTATATTCATTTTGGTAGAGAAATATTTCCTTTTACCCTATAAATAAAAAAAAAAAGTCAGGGTTAAAATGATATAAAGGATCCATGAAATGCACTGAATGTAATCTTTGTTAATCTCTATAATACGCGCTATCACTGAAAAAAAGGTCTCAGGATTTTAGTGGTACTAGAAAAAAAGGCATTAAAACATGTTTTTGGTGTCTTCTGAAATAATTTTCATTGTGATTCAATAATCTAATTAAATTCAAGACACCAATAGACAACTATTTCAGGATTTCTATGGAATTTATACAAGGCTGAGAGCACTTCAGGGAAATGCCAGTTGTTTTTCTTCACTCAGCCACGAAAGGATGCTGCGGCCAGTCCCAGCGTGGCATCACCACCACAGCAGGCCAAACCCATGGAAGCCACGGAAAGGAGGAGGAGGATGTTCACACAGACACAAACAAACAAACAAACAAACGGAAAGTAACATGTTGGCGAGGATATGGAAACCTGGCCTTCCTACACTGTATGTAGGTCAAATGGTGCAGCCCCTGTGGAAAACTATTTGGCAGTTCCTCAAAAATTATCAACATAGAGTTACCACAGGACCCAGAAATTCCACTCCTACACGTATACTCAAGGGAAAGCACATCTTCACACAAAATTTGTACAAGAAATCATCATAGCAATGTTATACTTTATAGCCAAAAAGTGAAAAACAAAATGTCTATTAGTTTATTATTAGATAAACAAAAAGTGGTATATCCATACAATAGAGCATTATTCAGCTACAAAAAAGAATAAAGTACTGATATATGCTATGACATGGATAAACCTTGAAAACTTCATGCTGTCAAAGAAGCCAGATACAAATGGCAACATATTCTATGATTCCATTCTTATGAAATGTTTAGAATAGGTAAATCTGTAATGACAAAAAGTAGATCACTGGCCTGCCATAAGATAAGGATGAGGGATAGGGATTGATTGCTTATAAATTTCTTTTGGGGGAATGTTTGGAAATGTTCTGAAATTAGATCGTGGTGATGATTGTACAACACAGTGCATACACTAAAAACCACAAAACCGTACACCATAAAATGGTGAATTTTATGTTATGTGAATTGTATCTCAATTTTACAAGGTATACACATACTCTCAAATAAACTAAACTGGCTTAATAAAAACAGAAAAAGAGACAGTTAATAATAATATTAAATATAACTTATTTTGATTTGTTGACAATTTGACAGCTTTTTCAAGGACTGAGAAGACAAAAATATAGGGACACTTATTTTTTCCTTTTAATTATCATACTAACAGCACAAAGATTGTCAAAGATGTGGCATTTGTTCAAACTTCCACTTAGTTGGATATGCATCAGCTTATCTGATGTGAGGGCTTCACCATCTGAATATATAACAATTTGAAAACTGAATATAACAATTTTCAAATATAACAATTCGAAAACTGAAGTGAATCCAGACATGTTTATTGAAAGCTCAAAAGAGGATGATCAATTTTTTAAAAAGTTGTGATGATTGTAGTTCATAGCCCACAAAGGTGTTTGAGAGCTCCATTGTCAGTTACAGGGTATAAAAATAAATCAAAACAACCAACAGAAAACCAGGATTATTCTGAGAACAGTTTGTTTTTTTAAATATATTTAAAAATTCCTGCAGAAAAAGAAAAATCAAACTAATGTCCTAGAAAAAAAAAATCAGCTGTCATTAATTAACAACTTGTGTCCTTGCTGCATTTTCCAAAGCTCTGTGGAGAGTACACGCATCATCCTAGTCCTCGTGTGGTTTACTTCAGGTAAAGAGAAAAGTCACATCAGAAATTCCATTTGTCGCCCAGATCTGGAGTTGTGTCTGCTCTAATAGTTCCTAGCTGTGTGACTGTGGGTAAGCTATTTAACCTAGTTAAGTGTCCTTATCCTCATCAAAGAGGGACCATAGCTATGTCAAGTGGCTGTGGGAGTGTTAAATGGAACAATGAATGCAAAGGATTTAGCACCACCCTTGGCCCACCGGAAGGCTAAGTTTTATCTGTGACTGAATAACAACATACAGTAATAGCAGCAGCAAAAGTGGAGAGAAAACAGCTTTCAAAACTATATCCTAGTGTAAGTAAACATCAAGCAGGAACATAGAGTGGAAAGAGGGGCCAGGACTCGAGATTCTAATTCCACTTCTACCACGTAATTTAGCTGCCATTTAATGCTTTTGTGTTTGGTTGCTTCATCTAAAAACTTCAACAAAGGTATCTCAGAAATGTGAGAAGCAAATGAGAAAAATGTATGCAGGAAGCACTTTGTAATCTAAACCAATGTCTTATATTATTTTATATTGTATTTGTCTTATTCTCAGCTGTTTCCATTTTCATGAAGACCATTCAAACTATAGAGAGATTAAAGCTAGAAAATTTGGAGGCCTGAAGACAACCCCCCAGCTGTCTTCAACCCGGTAGGGGGCTGAACAGAAACTTCTAGTATTTAGAGTAGGCAGACGCTCAAGTTTTATTTCAGCTCAGCTTTTAATTGTCTTCAAACTAATAGGCATGTACACAAAAACCAGAGTTAGAAACATGGTGGGAAGGAGCTGAATCCTAAGCAGACAGGAACAGGGAAAATACGACAAAAGTCAGATAAAACTGGCCCTTGGGAGACTTCTCACTTATTTCCTAGTTCCTGGGACAGAGTAAACAATAGCCTCCTGGTGCTTTCTTTTTTTCACCAGGCAAGAAGGAATGTTGCCTGACTCAAGAGACTTGGCATAAAGATTACATGTAATAAATGATAAAGTGAGAAAGTTCTCTTCTTTTTCCTTATCCCTGAAGGGAGGGTGGACCTTCCCTCTGGCTTCTGCCTTGAGACCAGTGTTGAAAGGTGACCGAAGAAGCAGAATGAGCTGATATTTTTCACTCATCCCCGAGAGACAGAATGGGACCGCTGGCTGCTCCATCTGAATGAAAGAAGCCACAGACACCACACTGCAAGGCAATGGGGCTGATTTTCCACCCACCCCTCTAGGAAATAACAACTCCTTGGTCACCTTGCCTAAAGTCAAAAGGAGGAACTACTCCATTCTTAAATATGGATTTTAAATGCATCTTAATTATTTTCACCATTTACATCAAAGATTGCAAATGTCCAACGCTAGGGGTTAGGGCAAGTAGTGAGAGACTCAGGCTCCTAGGGTCTACAGTGGTTCCCACAGTTCCAGCTGAACACTGTCACATGGAAATGATGGTCTGGGGGTAGCCTCATCGTCTGAACTTTTAAAAGAGAAACTAAGAATCTGGGTTGTTGTGTAAAAGGAGTGGGAGAGAGAGAGAAAGCAAGACAATGAGAATCCCGGATCCATGAATTGGGTCAGGGAAAGGTTTGCTGAGGGGATAATGGTGCTTCATTAGCTCTTCTGTTTCCCAGAGAAGCGAAGGTCAGGTAAAGCCATGTTGATTCCCCCATGTCCCCTCTGCTTTATCTGAACTGTTTGTTCAAACTAAGTCCACCAGACCTGTGCTTGATGTGTCAGGAACCAGCTCATGTGGACCGTGTTCCACTGTCCAAATGTTCAGGCCTGTCCTGGGTGAGTTCACACTGGTGTCTTTGGAAGGATGGCTGGGGTGAAGGGCTAAGCTCTGAAGTCAGACACACCTGATTTGGAACTGGCTGTTTCATAGACTTCTCTTTCCTTGCGGCAGCTCACAAAGGAGACACCAGGCTAATCCTACTACCAATGTGGTTCTCTAAATGAACCTGGAAGGGAAGGCCAATTACAAGAACATGGCTGGAATTCTTAAGGGTATTTTGAGGTGACTGAAGGGAAGGAGCTTTCCTAACACTTCAAGTACTCTTTTACTTTAGAAAGCTCCTGACTGAGGAGCGTGGAGGACAGAAGCAATCAGAACCCAGCGCTCCCTGCATGGACTGCCTGGCCTGCAGAGGGCAGGGGATTCTGACAATCTGCAGCCTGGCGGGACACGTGGGGGAGAATGCTCGGGGTGGGCAGCCAAGTGTCCATGCTCGCTGGAAAGATAACTCTTTTGCTGAGAGGACGCTGGGACGCAGAGGAAGAATTTTCAGACTACAACATCCTGGGGGTAAAACCAGATTGCTGTCTAAAGGAACCCAGCCAGGCTGAGTAAGCTCTCCATCTCTCCACCACTGCACATTCCCCTCCGCACTGATGTTAGTGTTTCCCAAGGAGTTTGTATTCCAGCCTCTATCTCCGGCTTCATTCAGTCTCCCAAGTGCCAGACTCAATATACAACGGCTTTCTGGGAATCTCTACCTGGGTACTACCTCAACATGGGACCCAACATGGGAAAATTAAACATAACTTTCCTTTTCCCAGAAGACCTCTGACTGTTTCCTCCTGGGTTACCCTAGTTATTTAAAAATTGGTCCACAAATTATTTGACACTCTTCGTATCAGGAGATGAAGTCCCTGTCCCTTCCTTTAAATGTGGGCAGGCTCACTTTTGACACTCACTTTGAAGCCCTGAGTCTCCCAGGGTAGCGGTAAAAAGTGCTGCTACCCTGAAGCAGCCATGCTATGCTGGAAAGACCACATGGAAAAATCAGAAAGAGAAAGGCCAGAGGAGCCCCAGTTGTTTTGAGTCTTCCAGGTAGCACACAAGTAGGTCCTGCATATTTAGGTGCTTCCAGCCCCAGCAGCCACCTCCCTGTAATCATAAAGGAGAACCCAAGGGAGAACTGCCTTACTGAGCCAGGCAAGTCTCAGGACTTTAAGGGATTATATGATATGATAATATGTTATGTTAAGCCACTATGTTTGGGAGTGACTGGTCACACAGAAATAGATATCTAGAAGAGTTCCCTATCCCCCTAAATTGTGTTGTCATTGCAAACAGTTTTTGAGAGCTGTGTAGACTATGTATCAGGTACTGGTCTAAGCATAATTAACTCTGATCTTCACAACAGCTCTATGAGGTAACTTCATTTTCAGGTGAGAAACTGAGGCACAAGGAAGTGAAGTAACTTGACTGAAGCCCCACAGGAAATAAGTGATACAGCTGAGATACTGAAGCAGTCTGGGGACACTTTGGGGACACTCTAGATGACTCCACGTCCCAAGTTCACTGTTTCTACTGGCTAAAAGCTCAGATCTGTCTCTTTCCCTTCCATCCTCACTGACAATGCCTTGATTCAGGTCCACCTCTGTCCTTACCAAGACTACTTCATCAACTTCCTAATGCTCTTCCCGCTACAAGTCTTGTCTCCAACAATTCATCCTCCAAACCAAAGCTAGTGCAATCTCTCCAAGACGCAAATCTGGTTGGAACACTGCTTAATGCCCTTTGAATGGTCCAATTCCACCCTGCCCCAGTGTTTCAATTCTGCCCCAGACCCAGGGTGTGTCCCTGGGCCAGATAACCAGGCAGGCCTTGACTGGCCCTACAGATACAAGATTAAGAAATTCTCTTACCTTCTATGCCCAACAGTGCCCCCCAAATTAGAGTACATGGATCAAATGCATCAGGCCACTGGAGGTTTTGCTCTTCACAGAGATGAGAACACATCAAAGAGCAGAATTTCCTCACAATGAAACACATGCAACCTCTTGCAAACAGAGGTCTTGTCTGCAACATCTTGACTCTTTATTTTTTAAAACGATTTCATTTATTTATTTTTAATAAATTTTATTTTATTTATTAAATAAATAAAAAAAGGGGGAAAGGGAGGGAGAAAGAGAGGGACAGAAATATCAATGTGAAAGATAAACATCAATCGGTTGCCTCCTATATGCGCCCCAACCAGGGGCCAAACTCACAACCCAGCCATGTGCCCTCACCAGGAATTGGACCAGCGATCTTTTGTTTTGCAGATGCTGCCCAACCGAGTCACACCAGTCAAGGCTGCACCAACCTGACTCGTTAGCGGGGTGTGTTGATGTATTTATCATACACTAAAACTGACTTTTTAAGTGTACAGTCCTATGACTTTTACCATGTGTTGTAATTCTTACAATTAGGATATGGATGTAGAACAGCTCCATCATCCCAAAGAACTCCCTCATGCTATACCTTTATAGACACACACGCACGCACGCACACACTCTTCCCCACCCCTATCCCTAACTGCTGGCAAACATTAATTTGTTCTCCATCACTATGGTTCTCTTTTTGACAATGTCATGTAAATAGAATCGTATTCTAGGTAGCCTTTTACGATTGGCTTCTTTCATGGAGCATAATGCCTTTGAGCATCATCCAAGTTTTGTGCATATTAGTACTGTCCTACTTTTTCTTGCTGAATGGATCACATGTTATAGATGGACTATATTTGTTTATTCTTTCACTCAGTGAAGGATATCTGGGTTGTTTTCTGTTTGGAGCGATTATCAATAGAGCTGCTATAAACATTTGTGTACAAGTTTCTGTACGAACGTAAGTTTTTCTTTTTCTAGGGCAGAGGTCTCCAACCTTCGAGCATAGGACCAGTACCACGGTCTGAGCCTACTAGGAACTCGGGTTCACAGCAGGGGTGAGCTTGAATGTAATGTGCTTCAATCACCCCGAAACCATACCCATCCACCCCCACCGCCAGACATGGTCCATGGAAAAACTGTCTTCCACGAAACCAGTCCCTGGTGCCAAAAAGGTTGGAGACTGCTGTTCCAGCGTATATGCTTAGGAGTGGTATTGCTGCGTCATTTGATAAGTGTGTATTTAATTTTTAAGAAGTCGCAAAATTGGTTGCAGAGTGGCTGGCTGTTACATTTTACATTCCTACGAACAATGTGTAAGAGTACCAGTTGCTCCAAACCATCAGCACTTGGTACTTTCTATTTTAGCCATTCTAGTAGGTATGTAATTGTATCCCATGGTTTTAATTAGCATTTTTCTAATGGTTAATAATGATGCACATCTTTTTGTGTGTTTATTTACCATCAGCTTATACTCTTTGGTGAAGTGTCTATTCAAGTCTTTTGCCCATTTTTAAAGTTGGATATTTTGTTTTCTTATTATTAAGTTTTGATGGTTCTTCACACATTCTTGATACAAATTCACATTACATTAGTGATCTGCAGTCATCTTCTCCTAGTGTATAGATTGTTCGATCTCTTTTTCCCCTGGTTTTATTGTGTTACAACTGACAAATTAAAACTTGCATATATTTAAGATGTACAGCTTTATCTGATATGTGTTCATTCTCTTAACAGTGTCTTTCTTAAAGCAAAAGTTTTTAACTTAATAAAGTCCAACTTATCAATGTTTTTTCTTTTATGAATTGTGCTTTGCTATAATGCCTAAGAACTCTTTGTCTAACTCTAGGTCATGAAGATTTTCTCTTGTTTTCTTCTAAGAGTTTTATTTTACTTGGTTTCTTTAGACCTCTGAGACATTTTGAGTTAATTTTTTGTATAAAATATGATGTTTAGGTGGAGGTTCTTTCTTTCTTTCTTTCCTTTTTTTTTTTTTTTTGCATTTAAGTGTCAAGTTGTTCCAATACCACTTGTTGAAAAGATCATCCTTTCTTCTTTGAATAACTTTTGCACCTTTGTCAAAAAATCGACTTGGGCATATTTATATGGGTCTATTTCTGGAATTCCCATTCTGTTTTGTTGTATGTGTTTATACCTTCATCAATACTACAATGTCTTGATTACTGTCTTAAAATAGGATAATGTGATTTTTTTCAACTTTCTTCTCCTTTTTTAAAATTGTTTTAGTTATTCTAGTCTCTTTGCTTTTCCACATACATTTTAAAATCTGCTTGTTTAATATATCTATGAAAAATACTCCTGTAATTTTGACCATAATTGCATTAAATCTATAAATCAATTTGTGTAGAACTGACATCATTACTCTGATGAATCTTTCAATATATGAACAGGTATGTCTCTCCATTTTTTAGGTATGTTATTTCTTTCATCAGTGTTTTATAATTTTGAGGCTACAGATCCTATGTATATTTTGATAGATACACAGCCCCCTCCCTTAATTTTTACTTTTTGGAGATATTATAAATAATATTTTAAAATTTCCATTTTCAATTGTACATTGTTAGTATATAGAAACAGCAAGTGTTTGTGTGGGTGTGTGTGCTAATCTTGTATCTTGCAGCCTTGCTAAGTCACTTTTTACTCTTAGGAATTATTTTGTAAATTCCTTGGAATTTCCTATGTAGATAAAATGAATATGAATAAGATTTCTTTCCAATCTATGTCCTTTGTTTCTTTTTCTAACCCTATTGCACTGGCTCAGGCTTCCAGTGAGATACTGAATAGAAATGGTGAACATAGACATCATTGCTTATTTCTGATTTTAGGCAGAAAGCATTCAGACTTTCGCCATTATGGTATTAGCTATAGGGTTTTTGTTTTGGGTTTTTTTTTTGTAGAATTCTTAAGAGTTTAAAGCAAAAATTTAATTGTAGTCCTTGCTTAATTATTCTTCCCCTCTTTCAGGATTTAAAGTGGTTTCCGTCTAAATATCATCAACTTCAAAGTATGTGGTTAATATCTAAACAAGTTCAAACGTTTCTGTAACACTATAAATTCAACAATATAACCTGTGAATATGTATTGATTGTATCCAGGAAATACTTCAGGAAAACAAGAGATAAAATCAGAACATTTGCTGCAACTGCCACCCCACATCCACTGTCCCTGCTGTAATGGCACACCTTCCAACTCTCAATCTGTCGGAGGTGGAGCTGAACCTGTAATTAGTTCACAGGCTGGGGAAACAGGATAGGATGAGAGAGTGACTTTAACCTGGCCCATCAGATAATCACATTCCCTTCGTCCTAACACCGACTGAAGAATGGGCCTGTGACCCAGTTAGGACTGAGTGAGGCTCAAGCTCTTGTTTGAACTTATAGGGATCAGAAACTCTGTCTTCTCTGCCTGGTGGAGAACAGGAAAACAGAAACTTTGAGCCGTGCTGGCGGCCATCTCACCACCTGTGGGAGTCTTGCCTGAGAGTGAAAACAACACAGGAGTGCAGAAACTGTATGTAAAGAAAAAAGAGGTCAGGATGAAATACACCTGAATCCAGCTGTATTTCAAGCCAGTTACTATTTCTAAGTTTCTAAGCTATCTGAGCCATAGATTCTATGTCTCATCCCCCAATCTTTCTGGCTGAAGCCTTTTGGACCTGGATTTTCTGTCACTTCCAACAGGAAGAGTTCTAAATTACAGGCGGAGAGATGTGTCACTGGTATTCTGGGTGCCTCCTCTGTCAACCACACCTGCCCTCTTTGGAAGGAAGAAAGGCTGGCTGATGCTGGGCGAGGCCCTGTAGATGTGGAGGCCAACGAGATGGGCCTGTGGGACAGGACAAGGCAGGAGAGTGGTTACACTGGTATACAGTGACAGAGGTTACAGGAACCATTACACTTATGTCTTGTTTGCCACCCGTATCACCAGACATCATCAGACTAACCTCTTGGCCATTATTCAGAGACCCTGTATCTTTTTAACACTTCTTTTGGCCTGGCATTCCATGCCATCTGGCTCTTTGCTGGTTATTCTCCACTTGTCTTTCAGAATTTTTGTCTGTTCTTCTGCACCTTGCTTTGTGTCCTAGGAGGCCCATCTCTACAAAGTGTGTATGTAACCCAGAGTTCCTTGCTCTCTGGCTTAGTCAAGAAGAGACCCCGGCTATAGATCTTAAAGAGGGAGCAAGAGAGGTTGGAGTATTTAATGCCTTCACTCCCTCCCTGTCTTACCACAGTTTTAGCAGTGGCTGTGTTCCTCTGAGGGCACACAGGTCCTGTCACGTGGCCCCTCTGTCACAGACCTGTCACTGGACTATGGTAACGCTGTCCCCACTCCTCTTGCCTATTCAGGCAGAGGTGAGCTTACAGCTTCTCACAGTTGTCAGCCCTGGGTGTGTTACATTCCTTTATTGGTTTCCATTATTCTGCCAACTCTGTAGTCCCTTGATTGAATTTGATGATCTGTTTCCTGCCAGGTCTCTAACTGACATGGGCCTGCACCATCCTCAATCTCAGCGTCCAGTCACAACGAACTCAATATTTCTTAAAGATGCTCCTTGCATTTGTGCCCTTGGTAACAAAGACTCCCTTCTGAGGAAAACTTTGTCACTATCTTTGTCGAGTGAACTCTACTTACCCTCAAAATACCTAGTCACAATGTTGCCTCATCCAGAAAGCCTTTCCTATGCTCTCTTCCTAGGTGGACTGTCTCTTGTATGGGCCCTAATGAGCTTCACTTGCATCTATTATCCCCTATAACAGACCTCTGTCTCCATGCCCACCCCACCCCATTTTAAGTTCTTGAGGTATAAGCATTGTATACTCACTTCTGTACCCCCCACTGCTCCAGGCATTGAGCTTGACACTCCACAGGTGTTTGGTTAATACCTGCTGCATTGAACTGAACCAGGAATACATTGTAATTGCAATTTAAGGCAGCTGATTACAAAAGGCAGAATAGAGGATGCCATTAGCAGAGTAAGAAAACTGGGCCACAAGAATATGGGTATAAATTCTGCTACATTGTCCCAGGGCCTTCAAACACAGAGAGACATCACAAATATGGCCTCTCCAGGAACTCCTGACTTGTGAAAATTGTCTTCCTTTGATAATGGCTATGGTAATGCACCCATGAGAAGCTGGAAGCCTGGATCCTATATTTTAGGACTTGCTCAGGCTTCTGGGGTCCCTGGAGTCCAAAGAGCTCCTTGGATTCAAATGAGGATGAGGTTGTAGAACAAGCCCACAGGAACCTGTCTCTCCAGGAAGCATCGAACTGGTTTAGAGGCCTAGCTTGTGCATAAACCTTTCAATCTAGAAACAACCAGATTCTCCATCTCTCCCAAAGGTGTGTTAGTCCCACACATGTTTTGGGGTTATTTCCTGAGATACACATCTATGACTTGATTCGTGAGTTCTTAAAAAAAAAGTCTCCTTTTCTTTTTCTTTTTAAACCTCTGGTCTACTTTATTTTAGTTCTTTTTTCTACTTTCTTAACATAGTTTATATCTGATAACCTCATGGGTGCTTCTACCTATTAGCTTGCTTTATGCATTCCTGTGAAAGACCTTTATCTACTGTGTGGTCACCCTCTATTTTCTCCCTACCTGGGTACCTGAGCAAATATTTTGCCTCCAAGGCACTGAAGGAATTACAAGTCCCCTTATCCTGACATGTATGGTTTGGGAGGCTCTGGAATCCTTTGCTCAGGACACACCTTTTCCTCAGGTTTAACACCAGATTTCTGGGTATACTATCTCTTTGTAATAACAGTGTTACAACCCCTGTAAACACCTTCTTGGTTCATTATACAACCTGAGGAAGCCTTCTCTCCAGGTATCAAAGAAATGTGACCACCTCCCCAACAGTGCGTTTTAGTCAGAAGCAATTTGAGAGCAGGGAAAGAGACTGACCTCTGGTAGAAACAAGCCAGTCATCTTGGACTTTCTAGACCTGTCACAAGCCTGGAATTCCCAGTTTGATGAACCCTGCATCCAGAATGCTAAGTCCAAGTAACTGGGACTCCCTGACTTTCCTCAGCCTGTTCCTCATCTCTGCTTGAAAAACTTGTGTTACCTTGAGCCCTAGCTGGTGTGACTCAGTGGATTGAGCACCGGCCTGTGAACCACAGGGTCGCTGGTTTGATTCCAGGTTTAGGGCACATGCCTAGGTTGTGGACCAAGTCCCCAGTAAGGGACGCTCGAGAGGCAACACACTGATGTTTCCCTTTCTTTCTCCCTCCCCCTGTCTCTAAAAATAAATAAATAAAATCTTAAAAAAAATAAACCCAAACCTCTGTTACCTTGAACTCCGTTCTCCATGATTCCTAACTATGTGGCCTGCCTGCCAAGTGTTTACGCTTCTCTCCTAACTTCTGTGGAGCTGTAACTCTGACCTTTCCTTCCCCATCCCAAGGACTGCGGAAATACTCGCTTTCATCTTCAAGTAGTTAGGACATATTTGAAGAACTTTATGATATTTCTGAAATTAAAATGTAAGTGGTCTCCAGTGTTGAAAGGCTGGGTCAGGAATTTCTGTCTGTAAATACCTCAGATGCCTCTCACAATCCTGACTGGAAGAATACAGACAAAGCCAGGCCAGCTTGTTTGATTTGTGAAAGGAAAGAACATTTATATATACAATGTTAAATAGGTCAGATAGCCACTAAAAGGAGCCCAGATGCTTTTTCACACAGGATGAGAGTAGGGCCCCAGAAAACACACAAAGATGGCAGCATCTACTAGGGTCTTCAAACATGGTGAGTATAATGTTTTCATAGTAACATTGAGGATTTTTATTCTTAGAATCTCAAAAGGTTTTATGTTTGTGGGTATCTTCAGCCTACATTCTCACTATTGCCCTAAAACAGATTTCCCTGGGGCATGGAAAGAAGCTGTACAAGAGGATATAGAACCTGCCTGGAGGGAGAAAGAGAGACAAAATCTAAGCAAAACTCATAGCTGCAAACTTCCTCTCCCCGACTGCAGTCACCTACCCTTTCGCTAGAGCACAGAGCACAGAGCAATAAGCAGGATTCACAAAACCTGTAAGAGCTCAGTGATGAGCACCAATTCAGGGAATTTCAGGGTTCTAGGTCTTAGAGTCAGTAAGTCCAGACTTCTATGGTTACTCACTTGAGGTTAAAACAACCAAACTTTACTCCATCATTTCCACTGAAACAATAGTAGGTGCAAACATTTAGTTGTCTTTTTTTTTTAATAAACATGCTAGTTGGAGATTATTAAAAATACTCATATTCAGTGCAGGTAGCAAACCAGTTTTTGAGGAGATCTGTGTATGTTTCTCAGGGTCTGTGGGTTCTGAACTGGCAACAAGATCTCAATCTCCATTAGTCTGTGGAATTTAGAATCTCCTCCATGTGACCAAACCTCAGGATATTCTCCAGGTGTCAGAAAAAAGAAGCAAATGATGAAGAAGCAGAAGTGGAGCAAACCTGTTATGTCTCCTGGTTGACAATTAACTTTTGCTAATAAAAAAAAGTAAAAACTCATCTTCAGACTCTTTAATGACCAAGTTTAGTGTTTATCCAAGCAGAACAGGCAGCACAAAGAGGCTGATTAATTACTTATCATAAAAACAATCTCCAGACAGGGGGAAAAATGGGCAGAATATGGACAAGGATGTGAAAGGATGCATGGAGCGAGACAAATTCACTAAAAGACACAAGAGTTGCTCACAAAGATGTACAGTCAATAATACTGTAATAACTGTATGGTGTTATATGGGCACTAGGCTTATCGGGGTGATCATTTTGTAAGTTATATATTGTCTGATCGCTATGTTGTACATCTGAAACTAATATAATATTGTATGTCAATTGTAATTGGAAGTAAAAAAGACATAGGAGCTGCTAAATACCACATTCAGAAAGACTCTACCATCCAAGGCTGATTCAACTCCAGGCCAAGGCCCAACTTTGAGAAACCAGATGGACCTTCCATTTGTTCTAGTCCAAACAACTCTCCGAAGATGAGACTGGTTCTGGCGCTGGTTTCCTGAGAAGGTCAGGTCTTACTCAGGGTGAAGAGATGCCCTCTAGTTTGGTTGCTTCAGGGCCATGCTGAACTTGTTCTAGTATGGCTTCAAAGCTGTTAAAAGACCAAGCTTGCTCTCTGGGACCCCCAAGCTAGGAGTAAAGTATATTTAGGATGTTTCAGCTTGGGTAAAAGTTCCCCCGGATCCTCACTCAAAAGCTCATACAACTGAGTGGGTAACTAGGGGATCAGTGGGATAGGCTTGTCAAGGATTTACCTCTTATTTGATAAAGGCTTTGTAATCAGTCAAAAATATTTCAGGGCATCTCCTATAAGTAGGTGCAATGATATGAGTGTGATAGACTCACATAAAGCAGCACTTTTTTAATCCTCAGGAAACTGAGGTAAGAAAAAAATTGTGAGAATATATTAAATAGTAGTTCCATAACTATTACGTAATGATGAAACTAGGCATAAGATAAGATAAAGGCCTCTGTACTCATCTCTTTATCTTTACCTGGGTTTGTAATCTTTCCAATTATCAAGCCCAGGAATCCTAGTACACCTGCCCTAAGCCATTCCTGTTGTCTTCCAGGACTCTTTCTCAATTCCACCTCTTGTCCCGTAAGGCCCAAGGTACACTGTAGCTTTCTTACAGCACTTACCACACTTAGTTAGGCTCATGTTCGTGCTATCTGTGCACATATTGCCTCTGAGAGACTAAGACAAAAATACAGACTTCAACTCTGCATCTCTTGCCAGTAACATCAATACTTGTTCAATTTAAATTGAGTTCCTAATTGATTGCCAAATGAATAGATTTTCCCAGCAGCGGATGATACTTTTCATTTTACATGCAAATTCCCTTTAATTAACAGTGGTTGTCTGGAGGACAGTTTGGGGGATTCTGAGGCCATAACAAAGCTCTGCGCTAAAGAGAGCTGTAACCAATTAGTGATGTCGGCCCACGGCAGGACAGGGAGTGGTGGCGCAAATGCAGTATAATTTGGGAATGTAAATTAAGGGTTATTAGAACACAGCAAAGGGAGATTGTCACTGACTGAGCAGTCAGAGAAGTCTATATGATAAAGTAAAAATTAGATCAATCTTCAAGGACAGGTAGGACAACAGCAGATGAAACACATAAGCAAAAGTACTAGAGTAGAAAGTACAACACATCCTGGGAAAGCAACTATGAGGCAAGTTCAAATAAAAGGTTTATGTAGGAGAAGAATGGAGGAAAGGAGCAAATGCTGTGGAATGTTCCAAGTTAAGGGACAGAATAAAGAATAACCAAGAGACAGAGAAGGGTTGGAGTGAGAGGGAAGATAATAGGCTTCATTTAGCTAGTGTGCAAGAATTACTTTAGCTTTCCATTAGGTATATTGAAGTTTGCTAGGAAGGAAGTAGCCTTACTTAGTGGTTAAGAACCTCAGTTTCGGTCAGACAGTTGTGGGTACAAATCTCAGCTCTGACTGACCTCAGCCACATAACTTAATCCTTGTTAAGTCTCTGTCCCCTCATCTGTAAAATGAGTAATCTTCCCACCTTATTGTGCTGAGGGTCAAACAGAAAAGAACGATGCATAAATCTCATAGTAATACCTCAATAAATATTAGCTATTATGCTTGTTTAACCACAAGAGAAAGAACTTTTAAAAATGTCTCCCTCAATTGTCTCATAATTTGGGGAACCTTAAATGAAACCTATAAAGTGATTAAGTGGCTCAGAAAATTATTAAGTATATGAAATACCCAGAGAAACTGAGCAAAATCAGTTTATTTTCCAGTAATGGGAAGAGGCTTGGACATTAGACTCTATAGTTAGGCATTCCTGGTAATGGTGCATTTTTTGTTGTTGTTGTTGATTTAATTCTTTACTGAGTTATAAGGAACCAGGTAACTGACAAGCAACAGAACAACAGTAGAAAAATAATATAATTCTATGACCTCACTTAAGCTCTCTCCTCTAAGGGATTACCTTTTAGTTGAGTAACTAAATGTAATTTTAACCATCTGAAAGCACTGAGCCCCAAAGTTGCCTCAGTGGAGTTTTAAGAGTAAGCACGCAGTGCACACCCCTCAAAGGTGCTTTCTGAATTGAAGTTCTGGTCCTCAAAGCCATCTCTTTGCTTTGACATGCAGATCGAGCAGAAAGTCACACGATGCTAGTTTTAGGACCCATCCTGGTCACGTGAAGATCTGATGTGACAACTGTCCTGTTTGTGGACATGTTTAGGAACTCTGCAACCACAAGGGCCCTGGGAACAAAGCCGTCAGCTTGAGCATGGAGTGACTGGTGAGAGGGTCTTATCTCTTCAGTGCTGGTTCTGGGTCTTGGGGTGGAAAATGTGGCACAGTGTCCTCCACCCCTGACTGAGTGGGGACCATGGCCTTGAGCTCACACAGCTGGGACTGGGCCTGGGAGAGGAATGATCCAGGACCCACAGCATGAAGTGTGTGTGAGCCGGCACAGAGTCCTTCCACGCTGGAAAGTGCGGGAGTATTCGCTGGAAAGGAAATATTCTACTGCGGGTAATGGAACACGCAGTCCAAATCCAGGGTTTTTGCATTGCTGGCAAAGAGTGAGTCACCGAAACACTTCCTTTCCATTAACAGAGGTGTTACTGTGGAGCGGACTAATTGCAACAGGGCACTCTTTGTTGCAATTTGGGGCTGTTTTCCCAGCAAGGATAATGAATTGCGGCCTTTTAAATCTATCTGTGAGCTAAACTATAGCTCCAAAGTGAATTATTGACTTAATAGTGTCTCCAATATTGCCTGCTAGTAGAGGTATGTTGAACATTCAGAATAGGAAAGGCCATTGCAACACTTGCTACTTTAACAGACACTGCTGCAGGGGAGTTTAAATGGGTCACACTCGCTGTCATCTAAAATGAGTGCATTTTCTTCGAGAGGGCTCTGAATCCCCATAGTCCACATGACCGCAGGTTTCCAGCAAACGGAGGACTGCAATTCCTCTGGCGAGCCAAGCTTCCCTGGCACCAGGCCAGTGTGTCACTGACTCCCTCCCTACAAGACATTTATTTTCATTCTCAGCTCTGTTAAAGGTGCTCACAATTCTCAGAAGTAATTAATGTGGAAAGCTTTCTTTCTTTACCAGCAAGGGCTCACACGAGCATGCATATGCTCTCGAATAGCTAATTCCTAATCCCATTTATTCACACCTTGTCTGGCTAACCCAGGGTTTTTGCCCATCTGAGGTACTACATGAGCTCTACTACATCCTGATTTAGCCCACGATACTTTTCTACATCTTGTGTCTTCATGTGAAGCTTCCTTTATTTCTTAAGCCTGTTGCTCAAATTTTTGACTGGTAGATAAATTCAATCCTGTTGTTTTACTGTATATCTGTGAACAATGTATCTCAGATTAAGCAACATCTAACAAAATACTGAATATTTATGAACCATCTTCTTTTTTCTGAGTACTAAAGCTGAATAAACAGACATACACATACAACCCTGTTCCTTTTCCTCTGCACTTAAACAATCGACACAGTCCTCCCAAAAGATGCATTAAGAATGTATATACCAACCCTGATGTGCAGAGTCCAATGCTTAAAATAATTTTTAAAGATACATTTTATAATTTTGTGTTTAAATAACTTTGTGTGAGGTTTTGGTCTGACAGACTTCAGGCACATGCAGTATGCATAAAAACACCGCCAAATTCGAATCTTTTCAGTGATTCCCTGAATCTGGTGTATTCTAATTTGGTTTCAAAGATGAAAGCACCAGACACAGGCACTCAAGACCCAAAATCCTTTTTCTCGTTCTTCAATATGTGGAACTCAGGCCAAGCCAGCTAAAGGACCTTTTTTCCAAGTACACAAACAGATATATACAATATATATACACATATGTAGAAAACAACATAATTTTATTTGGAACTCTCATTACTACTTTAATGAATAATCTAACACTGACATAGGGCATGACTCTGGTTAATAGCCCCAAATGCAATTCACATTATTATATTCAAGTCACTGATCAAGCAGTTCAAATGCAGAGCAACTGACTCAATGTCCAGGTCATTTTATCCTCTAGTAATGACCTTTAACCTTCCTTTAGTTGCCTACAGGAGAGTTCCTCTGGCTCCTAGCAATGAACTGAGGAATGACTATCCAGTCATAGAGCCAAAGAATCTTAAAGCTAGAAGGAACTGCAAGAGATCGTCTTTCTTTTATTTTATCGTGTTTTTTTCCATTACTATTTTCCCCTTATACTTCCTCTCTCCCACGATCACCACACTGTTGTCCATGTCCATGAGTCCTTTTTCCGTTCTGCTCAGCCCTTCCACCCCATAACCCCCACTCCCAGAGCTGTCAGCCTGCTCTCTGAGTCTGTCTCTATTTTGCTTGTTAGTTCAGTTTGTTCACAAGATTTCACATGAGTGAAATTATATGGTATTTGTCTTTCTCTGACTGGCTTATTTCACTTAGCATGTCACCAACAGTAAAGTGGTCTTCTTTTTTATGGGTGAGTAGTATTCTATTGTGTAAATGTCTCACAGTTGTTTTATCCACTCATCTACTAACGCAAGGTCAGTAAGTACTCAACGACACGTGCCACTACTTCCTGATTCTAAGCCGTTGACAAACATCAGCAATCAACTCTAGAACTTTTGCTTTCAAACCTTTCTCAACAAACATATCACACCAGACAGTCCACTACCTACAAGGGAACTGGCACATGAACAGGCTTCTCTTTGCTCTTCTAGCTACTGTAAACCCCTCTTCTTTCTGATAAGAAACAAAGGCACAGAGAGTTTAACTATCAGATGGATTTTCTTACATAGCTTTTAAGAGTCTCATTATTTCAAGGAGTCATTTTATTTTCTAATGCCTACTGGGGTAATAGGTGCACTTTTGCCCTCAAGAGGTCTATAATCTTGTTTTGCAGAAGAAAAGAAGAACATGATTGATATATATATGTAGATTAAGTGTTAATTCTGTCTTGATGCAGATCAGAGGAGGCTGAACTGAATTTATGGCAGAAATGGAGTTTGAGTTAAACTTTGGGCTCATTTATTCACTCAATAAACAAGGACAACATTTTATTAACTCTCTCAGTCATAAATCACTCAACAGTTAAACAAATGTACTGAGCCTACCAGCATTGTGACAGGTGCTGTGGGTATGAATTAAAATATATTCTAACTATAGAGTAATATATACCAAGTAGATATTGGTTCTGTACAGTAGAAGAGCATAATGGTTCTTTGCAAGCTGGTGTCCCTCCCAGGACTCCCTCTTCTGCTAGAGGTCGCCACTTCCTTATGAACCAAACCCAGCCAGGCCCCATCAGGTTAACCCACTGAAGACGTGGTGCAGCTGTCTTTTCCTTTCCACTCACACTGCGGCTGCCCACCAGAGATCTCCATCTCTCCCTGTCTGGACCTTAACAGTAATCTCCTGGTGGGTCTGCCCACCTTCACGTTTGCCCTCTTGGGATTTTCCACATCCATCCACCTCAATGATCTTTTCTAACCACAGCTCTAACTGTGTCGTTGCCCAGCTTGATCCTCAGGACCATGTCCGAATTCATCAGCATGGCACTGCAGGTCCTCCAGGATCTGGCCCCTGACGTCCTGGGCAGCCTCGCTTTTTTTGTTTTTTCCCTATCACTCAATTGTACCCTCTGCTCCACATACACCAAGTTGCTTACTTAGAAGGTAGGAAGGGCAAAATTTGAAGATGAAAAGAAATGCAGGGCAGCCTCATGGACAGTAGTGTTAGGGCAGGTCTGAGCCCAGAGTGGAGACCTCCCTGGCTGATGAGTCTGGCAGATGCCCCCGGAGCAGTGTTCCTCCACTGCACACACTGCAATTCTGAGAGTCCCGTGGAGGCACATTTCTGCCCCTTTGCAGTCTCATGCATGGTATAGAATCTTTTTTCCCCACCCCAACACAGCACTCCCAGGTGGGTCTGCAAGGAGACAGGGAGCAAGATGCCGGGGGAGAAGCAGCCTGACAGAGGAGAAGGAGAGAAAGGAAAAACATGTGTTACCAGTTATTATTAGAATCTCAGTTTTCTGATCCATATAATGGCAAAAATGCCTATAGTTGCAAGAAGTTTTTTCAAAAGCGTTTCCTAAGATTTCACTAGCCATGATGACAATGAGATTAGAAAAACGTAGTAAGTAAAATACATAGGTTAATTGCACTGGCCTCTTAAACTGGTACTCTTTTTCCATCCTGCCTCTGCAGTTTATTGTCGAAACAGCTGCCAGGGAGAGCCGATGCAACCAGACCATGTCACTGCTCTGCTCAAAATCTTTTAATGGTTTCCCATCTCCCACTCAAAGTCAAAGTCCTCATAATATAGGCGCTTACACCATCCTAGTGCTGTCTCCCTCCTAGCCCCTGCCTCCTCCACCTCTCCTCACTCCACCCCATGCCTTTTCTCAAACAGGCCAGGATGCCTCCCAGATGTCTGTGCACATGTTCCCTCACCTCTTTCCAGTCGCAATTCAATTGTCACTTTCTCAAGAGGGTCTTCCCTATAATCCTATTTAAAATTGTACCCTCCAGACTCCTCCCTGCCTTGTGTTACTCTAGAGCAGTCTCACCATCTAACATACTCTATTTTATTTTACCTATGTTTTTCTGTTTCTGTCTATCTCTCTCCCCTTGAACTTGTAAGTTCCATGAGGACAGGGGTATTTATTGTTTTGTTCACAGCTGTATGCCCTAGCTCTAGAACAGTCCCTGGCACACAGTAGGTGGCCAATATATATTTGTTGAATGAATGAATGATTTAAGTGTTGGTTACTGCAGGTATATTCCAAGGCTGAGCTGATTAGAGGCCTGGCAATACCAGGCCAGTCCCTGCCAGGGACTCAGAACAAATGAGCTGCATAGACGATGAAATACATTTTTAACACTGTGGCACACAAAGCTCCGTGCAGGTGATTCACAGACACACAAAAACAGACGGGAAGACAGGAGAGCCCATGACTCAAATTAACATTGCCAGATATATACTATGGTAGCTCCAGCATAAGAGATACAAGGCTGGGGAAAGGGTATTACTAAGAATGTGAAGGACTTGTTCTTGGTTTTAGACAATGGAATCTGAATCTACAAAAGGTCGCTTCCTTGGGTGCTCCAAAGAAAGTTATCCAGAATGAATATGCTTGCCAGCTCTGTTGTGTAAATAACATCTATTTCCTTTCCTGAAAATCCATAGGCTAGAAATCGGATTCTCCAGATGACTGAAATAAAGCACAGCTTATCTGGACAGAAAGATCAGGCTTTACTCTGGGAACAGGGTGAGGATCCCATGGATGCTTTATCAGCATTATACACTCTGATCATTATTGGGTGACTTGAATCAGAATGCTCTGGCACAGAATTCTCATACTGTGATTCTGCTTGAACAGAATTCCCACTTGAAACATAAAAATCCTTCCCTCAGAGTTTCTGCCTATTAAACAAATTGAGAATCAGGCTCTGGTGGGGCACAAGACAAAATGATTAATCTTTTCCATGTCCTTTAAAAATATGAATAATACTCTGGAGGATGGAATTCGCCTAGACAGAGCATGTCATCAAAACATTTGAATCACCTTGAACTGTGCAGTATAGGGCAGACACTAAGCAGAACAGGGAAATATCATGAGACTTTATTTCATAAGAAAATATTAACTTCCTCTGAATCAAATTATTCAGATTAACTTAAAATAACATTACATGCTTATTATGTGCCAGCCACACAACTGTGTATTTTTACATTATATCCATCAAGCCTAATAACAAATGAGGTAATGACAAATATCCCTATTTTCTAGACAAGGAAATTAAGGATCCCAGAGAATAAGAGATTTATCTGAACGGCAGAGCCTAGTAGTGTCAGAATTCAAATCCAGCACTCTTGACTCTAGGCTATGTGCTCATTCTACTATATACCACAGGAGCAGGGACACACCTGTAAGAATTGTAATGAAAGCAATGAAAATTATTCCTTAATGGTATTTTAGTAAAGGCCTCTTATCTGAAAATCTAAGATACTATTTCTAGGACCTTGTAGGCTTTCACAGGAATTAACAAAGATGGTTATTTAACTATTCAATCTCATCTTGTGAGTAAGAATTTGAGAAAATGTTTAGCACTTGTCATCTCCTTGTCCATGAAAAGAACGAACTTTCACACCTAATAAAAGACATACTATGTCTTGAAAAATCAAAGGCTTTCCACTGGTTTATACTTTTGCCCCTCATTTTAATAATCAAAATATTTTCAAGTGTCAGGGCTGCTGAATTATAGTAGGGACCAAACATTTTCATGGCTGTAATCAGAAGATGATATTCTGTCAGGGTAATTAATAAATTTAAGAGTTTTCACTTCTTTAAGATCCACATGCTACGAGGTCCAGAAAGGAAGCTGAGAGAGGGTGTTTGTGATTTTCTGTATCAACTAAGATTATAAAAATAAACTTAACATCATAACCTAGTAAGGCTTATGGATGGACTCAGCGTCACTGTTGTAAGTTGACCAGATTTCACTTCTGGTTAAACAAATGAGCTTATGTGGACTACACAAACAAGTATAACTTCCACACAGGCCCAGTGCTCAGAAAAAAGGAGAAAAAAGGAGGACACCGGGAAGTGCCTGTGATGGACGGGCATGCTGGGGTTGGCCTAGGCTTGACACTTCTCAGACCAGGAGCAGAAACACTAGGGGACTGACTCCCCCATGTTGCTCCCAGAGGGGCAAATGTCCAGAAAGGCTTTACCTAGGTCTTTTAAATTTTTATTTGGTGGTTTTCCTTTCTGAATCAAGCTCCTGGGCTCACTCACGTTAGAGCTGGAGAAGAAAAAACCCTGGCCTGGTAGCTCAGTTGGTTAGAGCATCATCCCAATGCACCAATGTTATGATTCAATCCTCGACCGGGGCACATACAAGAATCAACCAATGAGTGCATGAATGAGTGGAGCAACAAATCAACGTTTCTCTCTCTCTCTCTTTCTCTCTCTCTCTTTCTCTCTCTCTCATCGGTACATTAAAAATAAAAATAAAAAACGAGAAAAATGACCATCAGAACCAAATGCCAGGTCTGCAGAATAGGCATGCCATCCCTCTTGACCCCAGAGATATTTTTATGCAATGGGTTTTAAAGGCCATGGAATAACTACTCAAAATCCTTTCCAACCAGCAACACTTGGTTAACAGGTGAGTCTCTGGAGAACCCCATGGCCAAAAAAGCAAGATTCCACTTTGACAGGGAATAGGAAGGGAAATGCCAACCTACAATTACTGCTAAAACTGTTCTTAACCTGGGACTTAACATTAATTCTGGACCCTTTTCACAAGGAAAACTATCAAGGCCATCTTGTCTACTCTGCTGCAGGGAAATCAAATAACTTTTTTTGTGGTATCTGTCATTTAAACATAGTGGAGCAAGATAAATCTTCCCTAAAGGAAGATTTCCTTCACCGTAGGCCACATGGCCATTCTAAGGAGATACACAGTAGAGGTTAGCGGCCAAGACTTGGTTCTCTACTCTCTCTTTTCCTCTCACAAATGGCCTCTGCTAAGGTAATTTGAAAATGTTATTTATTTACTAGAAACCTGACTTTACTTTGCACAAGGTTCTGGAGGAGCAAATCTAGGGGATTAAGAGGAGAAGCAGGCAACACCAAATACTCTGAGGTGCAAAAGCAGTAGGTGCTGGAGGTTGGAAAAGGAACTGGCTTCCCCCAATCTCCCCTTAGCAAATCCAGTTTCTGTTTTCAAATGGAAGGGGAGCTTTGAAGGAGTCTCACCCGCTGCGTGTCCTCACCTGTGTGAGCTCACAGAGTACAGGAGAGAGACATGACTTCAACCCAAAGAGGAGCATCCCAGAGCCTGAGTTGTAAAACAGACAGCCTGGCAGGAATTCAGAATCTAAACCAGAAGAACGCATACCTCTGAGCAATGGCTCAGACATCCACCTAGTCCAGTGATCTGTCAGGAGTGAATCACTTAAATACGTTTTGTTGAAAAACAAGCAAACATGACTTAAAAATAATTTTCAATAGAAAAACAATGTGGAGAGCAAGGAGGTTCAGGGAAGCTATCTCCGCACATTGGCAAGGCGGGAAAGGGTGAAACCTGAATTCTCCTAGGTCTCTTCTCCCTACCTCTGTGACCCCTGGATTTAGCACGAATGTGGTAGATTTTCAGAGCCGGGCGCGGGCGGTCGATGCTCCCTGCCTGAGAAGGCACCTTTTCAGCCACTGCCTATGGTGAGCAAGGGCAACACCCCCATCCTACCGCCCTGGTCATCCCTGAGGCTAAGGTGCCTCTTCCAGTCCAAATGAGAACTGTAATCCACAATCCCTGTCCGGGCAGCGTGGTTCGGGTCAGAAATTGGGGAGCAGGTATAATAAAAAAAAAACACACAAAAACCAAAAACCATGTTTGCTTCCACACGGGAAGAACGGAAAGCTACTTGCTTCCCTTTCCCTCTTCCAAACCTATTTAATCATTTTGGGTAAAGCAGGAACTGGCAGCTCGTGGAGCACCCAAATGGAGTACCCGAGGAGCTTTGTTCTTAGCATGCAGAAAACAACACCCTTTGGGGGAAGCCCCTGCATCGGGTCCGAGGCCAAGGGGATGCCCAGGGACATGAACACTGGATGTGTACCAAAGCCTAACCCACCCTCGCACCCCTCCCCCCTCCCTCCAGTCCTGCACGCGGCCTGGGCTCCGGCCCCGCGGGAGGGTGGGCGCGTCGCCCATCCGCCGCGTCACTCACCTAGCACCACCGCGGCGACGGTGGAGAGCAGCAGCCAGTTATTCTTTAGGAAGCGCTTGCAGTCGCATCCCTTCCTCGCTACTTTCCTCATGGCGGGCGATTGGGCTAGGAGCCGCGGCGGTGGCGGCTGCTGCGGTGAGCGGTGCTTCGCCGTGAGTGTCGGCGCCCGAGGACCGCCGGCGGTTCCGCGGCGCAGGGGAGGCGGGATGCGGGAGCGTCGGGTAGAGGGTGCAGTCCCTGCCGCTGTCACCACCGCCGCCGCCACCTGAGACTGCGCGCCGCGCTTTCAGCTCGGTGAATATGCGTGGCAGGCGCGGCCGGCTCCTCCTGCCGCCGCTGCGCTGTACGGCGCACGTGCCAACCAGCGGCAAAGGAGGGAGCAGCGGCGAGAGCAGGGAGGCGGGCAGGTGCGTGTGTGGAGCGCCCGCGGTCACCGTGGAACAAGCGTGGGAGCGCGCC
The DNA here is from genome assembly GCF_021234165.1 of Pteronotus mesoamericanus. Lineage (NCBI taxonomy): Eukaryota > Metazoa > Chordata > Mammalia > Chiroptera > Mormoopidae > Pteronotus > Pteronotus mesoamericanus. The sequence goes on along the minus strand of NW_026555245.1, from coordinate 20,856,135 downwards.
CAGCGCTGAGTCTAGAGCTAGGGCAGTGACTTCGGGAACCCAGCGCCCTACCCCACGCTTCTCCTGGAGTGTCTCGCTTTTTTTCCCCCTTTTTTTCTCCCCTTCCTAATCAAGCTAGATTTTCGCTTTTACGGTTTCCACCGCTCCATTATCCAGAGAGGGCGGAGCCACCGACCCTTGTGGTTTGACCCTTACCCTTGCAAAATCCCTCCCGTCCGCCTTCTCGACTGCGGCCATTCCAAGCGTGTCACTGGAGAACGTGGTACCCTTTCAAGTGGGGAGAGTTGGGGAAAATTGAGTTCTGTCTTGGGTTCCCACTCAGCCTCTACGAGGAGGAAAGTAGTTCTAGCGGGGAGAGCAGCATAGGACTTTGTGAACCTTCACACAAGGTCGCTAGCCATCTAGCGCCGCTTAACCCCAGGGAACATTAACTTTCCTCGAGTAGCAGGAGGTGAAGGTCCAAGATTCACTGTGGACACAGGGCTTGGAATGGGCCCTCTTAGACTTCACTTCTGCTCCGTGGGAATCGTTCTGTGGCTGCCAAAACCCCCCAAACTGTGAGACTTGGCAGTGTAATCAGGACTGAGATCCTGACCAAACGGTTGTGAGAAGGTGGGCAGGTCCCTCCCTAAGGCCAAATGCACTGGAAAGGCAAACAGGAGAGTTGGAGAAACTAGGTAAGTGGTACCAAATATACAATGAGCTGCTGAGTAAATTTTCTAATTTTCTTCTATTCTACCCAGTTTTTTCCACCATTGTTTACACAAACTCTCTCCCTCTTTTCACCACATCACCACCTTTGCGGCTCTAGACTGCCTTCTCTTTGGGTTTACTCACATCAAGTAAGCCCTGAATCTTGATACTGTGGAGTCTACTCTCTCACTGGGGAGGTCAGAGGATCTGACCAGCTAGATTTTCTTATGACTAAAACGCCACAATTAGAGCTTCATTCCTTTGGCTTAAATTGATACACGTTATCTTAGAGATAATAAATGAAGCTTTATGGACTGGGAATGTCCAGTCCGCAGCCCAAGGTGTATATGAATGAAGCCCAACACAAAATTGTAAATGATGTTTACTTAATGTTTCCATAACGTTTACTTGAAACATTATGAGATTTTTTTTGTTTTTATTAGTGTTTTTGTATTTAATGTGTGGTTCAAGACAACTCTTCTTCCATTATGGCCCAGAGACACCAAATGGTTGTACACCCCTAGCTATGAGTTAGTTTATTAGCTCCTTTACAGAAAGTAAATTTTGAGAGAAGGAAGGATAAAGGGATATCAAGGTCATTGTGTGGAGGAGATATGAAGAAATGTCAGGAAAGGGAAACTATCAAAAAAGAGGGAAAAAAGATATTCGTCTCACAGTAAAAAAAAAAAAAGAAGTACTCAGATATCCAAAGTGAAAGGAATAGCAAATATATTATGGAACTCCCATGCAACAGTACACTGTGCAGCCTATATAAAGGAAGTTTATGAAATTTCTAATAGAATATGGTAGCATGTTACAATGTTATAAGGTGAAAAAGGAAGATTAAAATTATATATACAATTTATTCACAATTATGTAAAACAAACATAAAACAAAACCATGAACTTTGAAAAAGTCTAGAAGGAAATACACCAAAATTTTAACAATGGCCATCTTTGATGATAATAATCATGTTTGATTCTTTTCACTTCCTGTACTTTCCAAAGTGTTAATCTAGCATCCCTTGCTCATTATAGTTGTGGGTAGAGCAGCATTTAAGAAATAAACAGGCCCTCAAGAGAGAAAAAAGTGGAAGAACATAAAATGAACTTTTTTCATCAACTTTTTGAGGTGTAGTAAGACAATTACACTTGGGTTTTGGGGGTAGAATATTTAGGTTTAAATCTCAGTAGTACCACTTACCAAATGGGTGACCTTGGGCAAGCTGCTTAAATTTTGTGTGTGTCAGTTTCTATACCTGTAAAGTGGGGTCATTAATAGTATTTATCTTATGAGGTTATTGTAAGAATTGTGTGTAATAGACTTAGACCAGAACCTGACACACAGGAAGTGTCACTAGTTTTACTTAGAGTCAACCTGGGTAGGCATCTTCTAACTCCCTCTCTCTTTTTGCCTGCCTGTTGTATACACATCCTGAAACACTTCAGAAGTACAAGATCAATATTGATCAATAATAATTGCATTTTAGAATTGCAATGAATCCCAAATCTATTGCACATTCATAGCTAATGCCCATGTAGTGCATACTTGTTTTATGCTTAAATTATGCAAATTTAAAATAGTCCAATACAGAAAGATAAAGTCTAAATGTATACACTTATTTTGAAATAATGAAAATCTCCTAAACTGAAAATACAACTTAAGAATCTCAAAAGTTCAAAGTAGGTGGGCCAAGTGAATTATAAACTGCATTTATGCTATTGCTACATGGTTGTTCCGCTTTAGCTGGTAATAAAAAAAATAAGTAATAAGCAATAGTTCTAATAATGTACTTATCATGTGCTAGTCACCTTTTAAACCACTTTATACATATTAATTCATTTGATCCCCACAACAACTTAATGACTGTTGATTGCTACCTCATGGGACTGTTTGAAGAATCAATCAAATGAGATACTGTGTATTATCACTATCTTCATTTTACAGCTGAGGAATCTGAGGCAAAAAGAGGTTAAGTAACATGCTTAAATTCTCTGTTAATAAAAGGAAGAGCAAGGATTGAATGAGGTAGTTTGTCTCAAGCTAAATGCACGAATCTGCACCTTAAACCACTACCTCTTATATGAGGAACAAATACAGAATTGTTATGGGGAAATTATGCTTGAGTTACATGAATATTACTTTATGCAAGATCTTTAAGAATCCAGCAGTCCATATTCAGGAGACACTAAGGTATCCTACCATGCTGTGCTCCAGTGGAAACTGCATACATTTTATGGGGCAGTGATTGAAGTCTCGAATTTCTGTCTTTGTGGCTGCTAGTGGCAGGCACCTAATTCTGTGTGATTTCTCTACTTAAGACAATAAGTGTTATAGGAAGCATCACTTTGGGGAGGAGGTAGAGTGGAGAACCCTAATGCTTAAATTCCATTCTTTTACTTTCTTGGCCTGGGATAGTCATGAACACAAATGATCTCAAATTGCATATGTGTTAAGAGGCATTTCCCTCTTTCTGAGGGGCTTGTGAGCACTCAGTTCCTAGAACAAAAATTTCACTTTCCTGGGACAAGAATTTAAAGCCAGGTGGGAAGAATGGTTAGAATTTTCCCCTTTCCAATAGAATGTTAACATCTCTCTTTTTCCAGGTCCTTCAAATTCCTTTATCTTGCTGAGATAGACTTTTGGTGAATTCTTACTAGATTACATTTGGGAAGTGGTTTTGTTTGTTTGTTTGTTTTTTAACATTTCAGTAACTCTGGCATTTCCTTTATTGGTACTCGTTTTTAAAAAAATTGTTGACTCATGAACTCTTTGGTTAGTTATTAAAGAAAGGAGACTTTGACTTTACCACACAAAATTAAGCCAGCAGGTGACATCCTGGCTTTACATATCAATTAGGATAGAAATAAAAAAAAAATACAATAAAAATTTTTTTAAAAAGAATTCAGTGACAAAAACTAAGTCATCAGCTTCTGAGCATTATCTCTAGAAATAGTTTGCTGGTTGCATTCTACTATGGTAAAACATTCAGTTGGTTGTTTATCCTCATGTTGTGGTAATGTGGAGAAGGAGGTCATGGGGTAGTTGGGTCTCCTTCAGCATCTGCAGCTGCGCAGCCACTCATGACCAATGGATGGTAAAAAAGATGCTGTCAGCCTATTCAGACACCCTTTTTAGCAATCTTTTCTTTGTCCTCCAATCTTGACTTGGATTTATCTCAGACTTATAAATTAAAGACTAAAAGAACTGTAATTAATTAAATCTTCATAATAATAATTCGAGCAATATTTTATAAAGATGATTTGGCCAGAAGAGACTTACATAATTAGTTAGATGTCCTTGATTCAACAGAACTTTGCTCCATAGGCTTTATTGCTCACTCTGAAAAACTGAAGAACAACCCCATTTTGTTTTAGAATATGAAAAAAAGTTATTTGCTTCATAGAAGCTGTGTGTCCTTGAACAAGTCATTTAACCTCTCTGAACCTTAGTTTCCCCACCTGAGGATTTTATTTAAAGTAAGAAACACAAATGGTCAATACATATTTGAAACATATGAAAAAATTTTGAGTCTCACTAGTACTCAACAAAATGAAAATTTAAACCAATATTTGTTTACCAGCTGAATAAAGGTATTTTAACATAAAATATTTTAAAGTTTGCAATTACAAAATTCATAATTTTAACATTATAGATGGTAAACTTAGAGAAGGTATGAAGAAATGGATAGTGTCACACACTGCTGGTGGTCCTCAAAATGCTATGACTTTTCTGAGGATAATTACACATTTTGGAACATTTTCCATCAAAAGTGTTTCTATTCTTTAACTCAGCCATTCTACCTTTAGAAATTTATACCAAAAAAATACCAAAGGGCTGTTTATCCCACTGCAGTTGGAAACAACTGTCTAGAAGATGGATTGGCTAAAGATTAATTAAGTGTGTAAAAATACACGAGAAAATGAGCAGTGTTCAAGGGTTGAAAAGTATATTTTAGCAGAATATTGAATTACCTGAGAAAATGGCAAATACACATACACAACTATGTATTGAAATGGCAAAAATAACAAAATAGTGGATTGGTTTTTTGCAATGAAGATGTAGTGATTTATTTGTATAAATCAAAAAATGTATTTGTATATGTGTGTTATAACTATAATTAGGTCTCTGTGTGCATGTGTTTACATGAGTACATGTACATAAAGATAGTAATACGAACATTAATGTGCTTTTCTTCCCTTTGCCTTTCTGAGCACAGGCTCTTTGCTTTGCTAGGCGAAAGGGTTCATATGCTTGGGAGATTAGGATTTGTTACAGGAGGAATTTCAAAAAAGTGTACTAACATTCTTGCATGCTATCTAGGATTAGATATCAAGAAAGATGATTATCATGAGAAAGAATGTTCCATATTCTTTTATCTCCCCATTAGAATATCAAAATCTGAGCATGAAAGACTTATCTCACAGAATTCTCCTGTAGTGTAGGAAAAACACCCCTCTACCTGCAGCAGCTGTCACTGTTGCCACAGGAGATTAGGACACAGGGGAATTAGAAGTAAAACTCACCACTTTCAGGTCAAGGGGATGCTGGGAAGAAGAAAGGGAGAGGAGAGATACTGATATTTTTCTCTCTCCAGGATTCTTTCAGGAAAGGAGATGTAAGAGAAAAGGGGGTGGCACCTCTGTCCCCTACTCCCCACAGGGAGACTGCCTCCCGGGCTGACTGGGATGCAACCACGTACATCAATGCAGATGCGGCAGGGTAGTGTGGTTGGGCAGAGAGGGGCTCTGAGGATGTGAGTAAATGTCCCTCTGCTCCAAAGGAAGCCAAGAGAAAGGACAGAATACATCTTTTCAGCTGCAGATTTTAATCACAAATGCCTACAGGGTAAGCTGCAAACAGGGACACAGAAGGCAATGCTCTGGACACCGGGACCCAAATGAATCCACACAGTACATTGGGTTGTTAATTTTTATTCAACAGATACCCCTCATCTCATTTGTTTAAGAGACTAGATCTTTTTATTCTATAAAATTCCCCATATTCATAATTTGGCTGATTGGTTCTTCATAGTAGCAACTAATTAGTTTCTCTACACACCACTGTTTCCTCTAAATTGGTGGTTAGCTCTAGAGGTTCGATAGTTAGCAATGCTGACATGTAGTCAGCCTGATACATATGTGATAAATTCACGATCAGCGTTTTGTATATGGTTTTAGCATCTGTTGGTGATGGTTGCTTAAGACCATTGTATTTAATTCATTCTAATTCTGTCATTCCTTCTGAACACATTTGCTGGAATTCTTTTATAAAAAAGATTTTTTTTTTTTTTACCTCATCAACTATTTGATTACCCTGAAATACAGTTAGTACAGAAAAGGTAGGATCTATGCTTAAGTTTTTCCTTTATTGGTTTTCTAAATAATGAATTGGTGTACTAGCAACCTCTAATAGTGACTGATGAGGTTTTATGTTTTGGTTTTATTAGTATTATTATGGACACATAGATTTATAGGTGTTTTGGATGGATTAATGTGTTTCAATCAGTTATAATCATGATTCTTTTCTTTGCTTAAATTGTCTCATCTTTGGCCAATGGGTGCCCCTTCATTTTGGCTTCTAAGTCCTTTTGACAGGACCATTTGTCTTCAATAGTGTCCTTATTTTATGGGTCAGCTAGGTGTCCCAAGACCATCTCATACATTTCTTGCCCTGGAACTGTAATTGACCCCTCCTCCAAAGGGTCCAGGTTCCTTTCAGTGGAAAATAATATTTGGAAAATACAGTCTTGCTCATAGGGGGATTTATTGCTACTAGGTTGTCAATGTTGTTAGGACATTTTAGTGAATAGCACTCAGAAATACGTATTTCAAAGTAATAGATGAAGAAATAATGAGTTCATAATAATGTTTCCCATTCAAAATTTTTAATTAGGTAAAATATTTATAATAAATTTTACCACTTTAATAATTTCTAAAAGTATGGTTTTGTGGCATTAAGTGCATGCACATTGTTCTGCAAACCATCACCATCATCTATTTCCAGGACTTTTTCATCTTCCTAAATGAAACCCTGTACCCATTAAACAAACTTTCTACTCCCTTTTCCTCCAGCTGCTGGCAACTACCATTCTACTTTCTCTACCTATGAATGTTTGTCCTTTGTGACAGGTTTTTTTTCCACTTTAGCACAATGTCCTCAAGATTGAAAAAAATAGTCTATTGTATGTGTATGCCACATTTTGTTTATCCACTCATCCTTTGATGAACACTCGGATTGTTTCTACTTATAGGCTATTGGGGATAATGTTGCTATGAAAATGGGTGTACAAATATTTGTTCGAGTTCTTTCCTTACTGCTTTTGTGTGTTTACCTGGAAGTAGAATTTCTGGGTCATATGGTTATTCTATGTTTAATATTTTGAAGAAGAGCAATACCATTTTCCATACCAGCTGCATCATTTTACATTCCCACCAGCAATTCATAGGGTCAACTTTTGCCATATCCTTTTCAATACTTGTTGTTTTCTCTTTGTTTTAATAATAGCTATCCTAATGGGTATGAACCAATTCAAATTTAAGACTGCAGAGTTTTGAGTAAACTTTTTTTAATTATATTTTTATTGGTTATGCTATTACAGTTGTCCCAGTTTTTCCCAGTTTAATTAGTATACCCTTCATTTCTGACTGGATCTTTTTTATGCTGTTGAAGTCCTTACTAAGTTCCTTGAGCATCCTTTTAAGCAGTGTTTTGAACTCTGCTTCTGATAGATTGCTTTTCTCCATTGTGTTTAGTTCTTTTTCTGGAGTTTTGCTCTCTTCTTTCATTTGGGCCATGTTTCCTTGTCTCCTCATTTTGGCAGCCCCCTGTGTTTGTTTCTCTGTTTTAGGTAGAGCTGTTGTGACTCCTTGTCTCAGTAGTGTGGCCTAATGTAGTAGGTGTCCTGTAGGGTCCAGTGGCATGGCCTCCCCTATCACTCAAGCTGGGTACTTGAGGTGCGCCCTTTGAGTGAGCTGAGTACAACCTCTTCTTGTAATTGAGCCTTGATGACTCCTGGCAGGTCAATGGGAGGGATTTACCCAGGCCAGTCAGCTGCAAGGATTGGCTGTAACCACTGACCATTAACCTACGCTCCCTGTGGAGGATCAGCTGTGCAGGGGGCAGGGTAGTGGTGTTCTGTCATGGTCTGTAGTTGTCCACTGGGTATGTAGGCTCTGGGGTTTCCCCGGTTGTACAAGCCTAGGTCAGCTCCCTTCTGTGTTCTGCGGTACCACCCTGCCTCAGTTATAAAGTAATTTGAGGTGGCTTCTACTTGTGGTGGACTGGGAGATTCCCAGGCAAAGCCAAACTGTGAATTGAGGCTGGTTGCTGCTACTGCCAGGCTTGGGGCCCCTTAGTAAGAGGTAATGGGGCTGGGGGCTCACTAAGGCTGGCTGTTGCTTGTTTGAGAGGATTTAGGAAGTTGTGAAGCATGAGCCAAGACCATCCATTCATATGGAAAAGCACCTTGGGTGGGCCTGTAAATTGGGTATGAAGGAGCCTCTGGGGATCTCCAGAATGAGGTAAACAGCATTAGCCAGGTTGATGGAGTCTCATATGGCACCTGTCTGCCGGCTCTGTGGCTCTGTTGGGAAAGGGTTCAAAAAAGGGACAATGGCCCACCTTTCTGTTTGGGAGAAGGCTGTCCCCCAGCTCTTGCCTTGATGCCAAACACTTCATTTTCTGTATGCCACTGGTACCTTTCAAGCTGCTACTTCAGTGCTTGAGCTTAGAAGGAATGGGTCTGATATGGGGCTGGAACTCCTCAATCCTGGGATATCCGTCCTGAATTTTTAACCACCATACATGGATGTGGGACCAGCCCATTCTGCATCACTGCCCCTCCTACCAGTCTGGTTGGATGTGGTTTCTTTACTTTCATAGTTGTCAGACTTCCATTCAACTCGATTTCTGATGGTCATGAGTGATGTTTGTTCTATATTTTATTGTAATTTTGGTGTGGTTGTGCGAGGAGTCAAGCTGTGTTTACCTATGCCACCATCTTGACTCAAAGTCTCTCCAATTAAACTTATTTTATTCATGTCATTTTTCTCTTTACTTTGAAAATCTTAGTTCTTAAAGACATTGATTCAAGTATTTATTTCCTGGTCTTATGTATATGTAATAGCGATTTCTTTGTGGCTCTTTTGTCTCCAGGACATATACCCTGAGGGATAAATAGTCAAATTATTGTGAGGGACTAAATGGTAATGGAAAAAAAATACAATAAAGATTAGATAAGCCCTGGCTGTTGTGGCACGGTGGATTGAGTGCCAGCCTCTGAACCAAAAGGTCGTGGGTTCGACTCCCATTCAGGGCACATGCCTGGGCTATGGACCAGATCCCCAGTTGGGTGTGTGCAAGAGGCAACTGATGGATGTATCTCTCATGCATCAATGTTTCTCTTCTTCTCTTTTTCCTTCCCTTTCCCTCACTCTAAAAATAAATAAAATATATTTTTAAAAATTAAATAAAAAATACAGTAAAGATTAAATTTTTAAAAAGTCACTTGAAATAATTCTTTTCCCTGGTTGGTTTAGCTATCATTTGATATACAGTTAGGATCATAGGTTTTCATTTATATCAAATTTTGGAAATTGTTTTAAAAAATGTAATAATTTTTAAAGTATATAAAACATTTTCATAGTTCAGTCAAAAATATAAAACAGCACAAGCAGAGAATTCTCATTTTAACCTCCATCTCCTCTCTTCCTTTACTCTCCTTCCTTCTGCCATATGTGACAATTAGTAGATATCTAATAGTGTTTGGTGTATTCTTTTTAGAAAATATATTTCAAGTTGCCAACATGAAATCAAAGAATGTGGAGTTGGAAAAAGATGTATAGTGGCATGCCACTGTGAAATATTCCTACCGTGCAGGTGGAACAGTAAACAAATGGAAGAGCATAGTTAATAGCAAAAAGCCATAAAAATAATTAGGAAATAGTGAAGTTTTGAGTATTTGTTACCTTTGCTTTTGATATAATTCACTTAGTTTTACATTTATATGATTTTTTAAAGTGGAAATATTTAACAACCAGCTCACAGATATTTGTGAAAATTAAACAATCTGTTTTTATAACCTGGTACAAGCTAGCACACCACTGAATCTGTATACCTTGTTCTAATACCTGAACAGAAAGTTCTAGCTGCCTAAACTAGCCAGCACTAGGGTCATCATAGTGGGATATGCATAGAACCTATTTTTCCTCTCAGGAAAAGAAGTTCAAAAATAGGCCTAGCCAGCCTAGTGTTTGTGTGGAAGCTCCATGGTCATCAGGAGTCCAGGCTACTTCCTCTCTGCTCTGCTGTCTTAGTGAAAAACCTCATGGTCCAAAGTGGCTCTTAGAGCACTAGATGTCACATCCATATGCCAGAGAAGGAAGAAGGAAATGGGGAAAGACAAAATGGGTATACTGCTTGGTGGAGTCAGTTACCATTAGGATATTTCCCGGAGGCCTCATGCAATACTTCTGTGTCCTGTTTGCAATACAGAAATTAACTACCTGGTCACACTAGCTGGAAAATGGAGAAAACTTTGCAGATTGCTGCCTCAAATAAAATCAGGTTTTCTTTAAAAAAAAACAAAAAACAAAACAAAACTGAGAAATAGAAAATAAGCAGGAGTAGGCAACTAGCAGGATGGAACCCTATACCTCTAAGTAAATTTTTCAAGCTTATCCCTCCAAAAAGCCAACTCTCATTACATCCTCTATCTCTTCTCTAAACTCCAGTATTTATGCTCTACTGATCATTTTAGGTACAAAATCACATGCTTCCTTATACCATTATTTTGGTGCTTTATGTGTATGTTAGATTTCCACTTCCTAATCCACATATGCTTATATACAATTACAAGTTTATATGACCAAGGTCTATATTTTACATTTCTTTTTTGTTTCTCTTACAGCTTAAAAATATTTTAAAAGTGTAAAATGAAGTTAGTGATATCTATAGTTTTATATGAAATAGCACAGAAACAATACACATGAAAAGCTAAAAAATAGAGTATTATATACATGTTCCTCCATCTCTTCCTCTCCTCTTACTTCTTTTTGTTATTCCTTTATTCCTCCAGTTTAATATAAAAGGGGTAGCTAGGGAAGATGGAAGGTAAATATTTTATTTTGGCTGGGGCAATGCCATGTACAAATTACTGGTAATTTTTAGGAGTTAGAATTGGAGATACCAGCTAATGTTGGGTCAGATTTCTTTTGCCCTAGGCACCTCCCAAGAATGACTCTTTAAGGAGACACCTACTATCCCACCTACTATTAACATGTATTAATTTTTCCTGTCTTTCAACTTTGTAAATATAAAATTATACATCAAACTTTATTGGGTCCAGCTTATTTTACTTCACATTATATTTATGAAATAGTCCAATTTATCAAAATTTTCTTTTAAGTTTGGTGCATTTAGGGTATTGTTTAAGAAATACTTGAGCACCCCAAGGGCATGAAGATATTGTATTTGTTATTGAAGTTTTATTTTTTTACTTCTCTCATTTGATCTAAAATTCATCTGGAATTCATTACTTTGAATGGCGTGGGATAGAAGTCAGGATCATTTTTCTCTATGTGGGTGTCTATTAATCCAGAAGCATTTATTGAAAAGATGCTTTCTTCACTGTACTGTAACATCACTTTTGTATCTATATATGTGTGACTCTGTTTCTGGACTCTCTATTTTTGTTCCATTAATCTATTTATCTGTATTACTACTGATCCCAACTCTGTCTTAGTTACTGTAGCTTTATAATGAGCTTGGATATTTGATATTGTAAGTCCATTAACTTTTTCTTCTTTAAGATTATCTTGTTTATTAATGATCCTTTGGATTTCCATATAAAACCTAGTTTGGGAAAACTTTCTGGAATTTTGTTTGTCTGTAGATCAATTTTATGGAGAATTGGCATCTTTACCATATTTAAGATTCGTGGATTTTGAGCCTTTTAATATATAAACCTGGTGTATTCCTTCGTTTATTTGGGTCCCTTTGTTTTTCTAAATAATATTTTGTAGTTTTCTTTTTAGAGATCATACGCATCTTTCATTAGGTTTTTACTATTATAAATGGTATCTTTAAAATTTTTTAATTTTCAGTTGTTAATGATATCTCAAATTGATTTTTATGTTAATCTTTTCAGCAATCTTGCTAAATTCATTTATTAATACTAATAATCGTATATCATTTTTTATTTTCTATTATCAAACACGTTCTTTGTAAATAATGAGAATTTTACTCCTTTCCTTTCCATCCCTTCCCTTCCCTAGCCTTTCTTGTCCTGAAAAGAATGAGTAGGCATGGTGATAACAGACATTCATGTCTTCTTTCCAATCTTAGGAGGAAAGCTCTCACTATTGCACCTTAAATAAGATATGGAACTATTTGGTATCAGATTATGAGAGTTCCTTGTAGATAGTTAGGGTTTTTCTTAATAAATGGGTGTTGAGTTATATCCAATGCTTTTCTTTTGCATCTATAGAGATAATTATATGATTTTCCCTCTTTTTTTGGTCAGTGTGGTGAATTATGATAATTAGATTGTGAATATTAAACCCTTGCATTCCTGGAATAAACCCCACTTGGTCAGGATGTGTTATCCCTTTTATGTTTTTATCTAGATCACATCTGCTACTTTTAATAATAAAATTTACTTTTAGTTTCATGAGCAATACTAGCATATTATTTTATTCTCTTATAATTCCCTTATCAGATTTTAGTATAAAGGTTTTGCAGGCTTCAGATTTTCTTAACAAAAGATATCTATGAAGATTCAAGAAATAAAAGGGAAATTCAGACCTAGAGTAAGGAACGCTGAAAAACCAAGAAGGAAGCACATTTTCTGACCAGAAGAAAATGGAGGGAAGGTGGAAATGGTAGACTGAAAATCTATACAGAACAGACAAAAGGATACCAGATGCCTTTGAAGAAGATTCCTATGGGGAAGAACCTTTAAATCCAGAAAGTAAAGTGAAGGCCGCCCTGAAAGTATTGGGTATATGGGGTGGACCCCCCAAAACCGGAAGTATCATCTGGAGGGCAGGCCCCTTGTATACAGGCTTCCTCCACCAGGTGAGTGTTCTAGGAATCCATCTGTAGCAGTGTACCACTGGCGTTGATTTTAGAGGATGTGTTCGGCTTCAGTGAATTGTTTTGAAGGCTCTTTCAATGCATTTGCCCATTTCATGATGGGTGATTTATGAGTGCACCTGCCCACACCTCACTGAGTGTTCAGCAGTGTTTGACAAAAAACCAGCATGACCCCCATGACCCACCTTCCTTAGTCACCCGATCTTGCCCTGAGTGACTTTTTTTTGTTTCCTAGAATGAAAAAAGTCCTCAAAGAGAAATGTTTTGCCAGTGTGGAAAAGATGAAACAAAACAACAGCAGAAGCACTATAAGGCATCAGAACTGACGAGTTCAAAAACTGTTCTGAGCTGTGGAAAAAATGTATCACCAGATGCATTGCATCAAATGGAGAGTACTTTGAAGATGACTGAAGTTCAAACATGTAAGAATAAATACACAATTTTTTATAAACAAATTCTGTTTTTTGGGGGCCTCCTCTTGTATATCACCATGGATAGATGGGATACTAATAGAATTATTTCAAACCGCAGAGACTGAATCTGTCAAAATCCTTAAAAAAAGGTCAACAAATATGGAAAACAAAACAGTGTTCCACAGGCTGGAAACATTCAATATACATCCCATTTTTCAATGCCAAGGAGTGTAGTAATCGTAGGACCATTGCTGTAATTTCCCACGCATGTAAAGGGATGCTCAAGGTAGTACAACAAAGGCTTCTACCTTATATGGAGCAGGAAATGCTGTATGTTCAAGGTGGATTCAGAGAAGGAAGAGGCACTCAACATCTAATTGTGAACATTTGTGGGGTACTGGAGTGCTCCAAAGAATTTCAGAAGAAGGTTAGTCTGTTCAATAGACTATAGTAAAGACTTTGACTGCATGAATCATGAAAAACTCTGAGTTGCTCTGAAAGAAATGGGCGTGCCTCAGCACTTGATTTTCCCAATGTTTAACCTGTACTGTGAACAGGAAGCCACTCTCAGGACCGAATATGGTTTTCTTTAGGCAAAGGTGTCAGGCAAGGGTGCATTTATCTCCTCATTTTAAAAATCTTTACACAGAACATGTAAGAAAAACTGGGCTAGACTCAGAGGAAGGAGGAGTGAAAATGGTGGAAGAAATATCAATAACTTGAGATATGTAGATGGCATTGCCTTACTGGCAGAAAGTAGCAATGATTCGAAATGACTTCTGATGAAAGTGAAAGAAGACAAATATGACTACAGAAGAAATACACAACTTTGACATAGACAATGAAGAGATCAAAATTGTTAAAGGTTTTCGTTACCTTGGTTCAGTCATCGATTCAAGTGGAGTCTTCAGCCAAGAAATCAAGAGAAGGGCAGCAATAGAAGAATTAGGAAAGATTACCAAGAGCAAAGATGTGTCATTAGAGACCAAGGCTAAGATCATACACACCCTGTATTCCCAACTACTATGTATAGATACAAAAATTAGTGAAGAGGGCTAATAGGAAAAAAAATTGATTTGTTTGAAATACGGTGCTAGAGGAGAGCTCTACAGATACTTTGGATTACTAGAAAGACAAGGGGATCCTAGAGAAAATTAACCCTGAAACATCGCTGGAGGTAAAAATAACAAAACTAAAGGTGTTCTACTTCAGGCACATCATGAGAAAACAGGATTTTTGGAAAAAGACAATAATGCTGGGAAAAACAGAAGGCAGCAGGAAAAGACAAAGACCAAATTTTAGTTGGGTTGACTCCATAAATGAAGACATAGACATGATTCTGCAGCAGCTGGGAAGGGCTGTTGAGGACAGGACACTGTGGACATCACTCATTCATAGGGTTGCCAGGAGCTGGAGCTCCCTAACCAGCGCGTAACACACAGAGGCTTCAGGACATTGTATGCATTCTTTTTCTTTCTTTGGAAGAATTTGTAAGATATTTTATTTTTCTTTTCTTTTAAATGTTTGGGAAAATTCACTAGATATCTGTTTTGTTAGTCTTTTAGCCCAATTCCACTGTATTCATAAAACATGCTGAATGGTTTAATGTTTGAAATTTGTTGATACTTGTTTTATGTATCAACATTATATAGTAAATATTATATAGTAAATAGTTATATTTACTATATAGAGTAAATACTATATATAGTATATATACTATATAGTATATATAGTATATATACTATACTATATATAGTATAGTATATATAGTATAGTATAGTATATATAGTAATATATAGTTATACATATACTATATATTACTATATAGTAATATATTACTATAGTATTACTATATATAGTTATACTTTATATACTATATATAGTAATATGTAGTATATAACATATACTATATATAGTAATATGTAGTATATAACATACTATACTATATAGTATATATAGTAATATATAGTAATATACATAGTATATAGTATTACTATATATAGTATAGCATAGTATATATAGTATATATAGTTATACATATATACTATATATTACTATATATAATATATTACTATAGTATAACTATATATAGTTATACTATAGTAATATATTATATATAGTAATATATATAGTAAATATTTCCTATGTCTTAAAAATAAAAATATTCTGCTATTGTTTGGTTCTGTTTTTATAAGTTAATTTTATAAAGTTTGTTAATCAGGTTGCACAGATCTTCTTTATATTTACTGACTTTTTGTTTGCTTATTCTTTAAGGTACTAAGAGATGTAAGATAAAAATCTCCTATTGTTAACTGTGGATTGTCTGTTTTTTTCTTTTAGTGATTTATGGTGGGTTTCTTTTTTTTTTGCTTTATGTATTTTAAAGCTGTATTGTTAGGTGCGTACAACTTGGAATAAATAATTTTGCGATATGTTGACACTTTGGTTTTTATAAAATACCAGTTGTATACTTTAGTAATGCTTTTTATCTAAACATCTTTTCTAATACTAGTCTAATTATACTCCCTTTATTTTAATTAGTGTTTTCATAACATATAACTTCCCATACTTATTTTTATAGAGAAGCATATTTTATTTATAAATTACACACCCCATACACCAATATAAGTGAGTAATCCATGCTGCCCATTGCTGGTTGTGTTCCAAGTGGATTGTTGGGATGTTCCAGGGTTTCTTGTATCTGGTCAGAGCCTGTGGTGGATCAGTACCACGGAGGGGCTGCAGTCCTCTGCAGAGTTTGGCTTTAGACTGATCTTTGGGAAGCTGCGTGAAGTGGTGATGGAGCTACTGACCAGTGTGGGAGAGAGGTGTGTTCACTTATCATCTGATTATCGATGAGTTCCGTATTTATATTCACATTTATTCAATCTGTTAGAAGTCAACTTTATGTAAGATTGAAAAGCAGCTCACAGAAAAGCTGGCTGCACAGATTTAAGAATAATACCAACTATTTGAAGTTTAGCAGTTAAAAAGGAGTCTTCCAGGATTGAGACATCTACTGAGGATACCAGGCTAGAGTCATTAGATATACTTAGCCTTATAGACTCATACGGAAGGGGAAGAGGAAACTTTCATTTTTATGGAATATCTTAATCTTTAATAATGCTTTCGATCTAAGTCTCCTTTCCTAAGATTAGTATAGTTATACCACCTTTATTTTAATTAGTATTTTCATGATACATAATTCCATACTTTTTAAAAAACTTCTGTGTAATTATTTATTTAAAAAAATGTTTTGGAGATATTTTTAAAGATTTTATTTATTTATTTTTATTATTTTTAGCCTGTCTTTTTATTTTTAAATTTATAAATCATGGTTATTCTATTACAGTTGTCTCAATTTTTCCCCTTTTACCCCCTCCACCCATCCCACCTCCACCCCCTGCTCTCACAGTCAATTCCCACTCTGTTGTCCATGTCCATGGGTCATTCATACATGTTCTTTGTCTAGTCCCTTCTTCTTCCCACCATTGTCCTCTTTCCCCATCCTCTCTGGTCACTTTCAGTCTGCTCCATGTTTCCATGCCTGTGGTTTATTTTTTTCATTAGTTTATTTTGTTGAATAGAGTCCACTTGTAGGTGAGATCATATGGTATTTGATTTCATCAACTGACTTAATTCACTTAGCTTAATATCCTCCAGTTCCATACATGTTATCGCAAAAGGTAGGAGTTCCATCTCTCTCTTTTCTTTTCTTTTCTTTCTTTCTTTCT
The DNA here is from genome assembly GCF_021234165.1 of Pteronotus mesoamericanus. Taxonomy (NCBI): domain Eukaryota; kingdom Metazoa; phylum Chordata; class Mammalia; order Chiroptera; family Mormoopidae; genus Pteronotus; species Pteronotus mesoamericanus. Next base: position 20,839,199 of record NW_026555245.1, on the reverse strand, counting down.
TAAATGCAGATTGATTTTATTTATTTTGTTAATGTCAAAGTTAATTATATTAAAAAGTGTAAAACCATTATAAAGTCTCAGCAATTAAATCAACATGACACCAGCACAGAAATAATTAAGTAGATCAATGAAATATAATGAGCATTCTAGAGCCAAAAGTATATATCTGTCTAACAATGTAATATTTGATTAAGTTGATATTTCAAATCAGTGGGTAAAATAAAACTTATTCAACAAATAAAGTGCATGGAGCGCTATTACTTGAAATAAAACAAATATAAAGCCCTATTTCACACATTATACAAGAAATATTCAGGTGAGTTAAAAATCAATATGTAGAATCTAATGAGTTTTAGGAGAAAATCAAAACTAATATTTTTCTTACCCTGAAGTAAAATATTCAAATGCAAAAGCTATAAAGTAAAATATTGACAGTGTGACTATATTAAACATTTAAGACTGTACAGTAATATACATATAAAAAAAGCTAAAGGACAAGTAATAATAGGCAAGTATTTGAATAGGCAAGAATTTTTCCCCAATTTTTGGGGAAAAAATTCTACAAATCTTTAATTGATAAATGGATAAAGAATACAAAAAAGTCATTTAAAGCTTTTTAAAAATAATATAAATAGGCAAGAAATATACAAAAACTGGTTTAGTTTCAACAAATAATAAAGGAACAATTAAAATAACACATCAGTCACAATCAGATTAATACGTATTAAAAAATATTGGTAATATCAATATTGGCAACTGTGAAAGGAACTGGGTATTCATAGATTCTTTTTCTTCATCTTATAGCAGTCCCTTTAGTGTATTTTGCAGTGCTGGTTTGGTGGAGGTGTATTCTTTTAGCCTTCTTTTGTCTGGGAGACTCCTTATTTCGCCTTCCATTTTCATTGAGAGCCTTGCTGGGTAGAGCAGTCTATGTTGCAGGACTTTGCTTTTCATGACTTGGAATATTTCTTGCCATTCCCTTCTGGCTTGCAGTGTTTCTGTTGAGAAGTCAGCTGCTAGCCGTATGGGGCTCCCTTATATGTTACTACCTCTTTCTCCCTTGCTGCCTGTAGGATTCTCTGTTTGTCTTTGATATTTGCCATTTTAATGATGATGTGTCTTGGAGTGGGTCTCACTGGGTTCCTCTTGAATGGGACCCTCTGTGCTTCCTGGACCTGTGTCACTTTTTCTCTCTCCAATGAGGGCGGTTTTCCATCATTTTACTTTTTCAAACAAGTTCTCTATTCCTTCCTCATCCTCTTCTCCTTCTGGTATCCCCATATATGGATATTATTACATTTCAGGTTGTTCTGCATTTCCCTCAATGCCTCTTCATTCTTTTTGAGTCCTTTTTCATTTTCTTGCTCTTTCTGGCAGCTTTTTCTACTTTGTCCTTTAGCTCGCTGACTGAATTCTCGGCTTCATCTAGCCTGCTTTTGATTCCTTCTACTGTGTTCTTCAATTCAGAAATTGTATTCTTCATTTCCTCTTGTCTCATTGATAGTTTCTGTGTCCTTTTTCATGCTGATATAGTTTGCAATTGGTTCCTTGTAGTTTCCCTGTAGTTTTTTGTAATTCTCTCTGAGCTCACTGAATTCCTTAGAACCATTGTTTGGAATTCAGTATCTGATAGTTTACTTGTCTCTATTTCATTTAGTTCTCTCTCTCTCGGGATTCCTCCTTTCCCTTCAACTGGGGGGGTATTTCTTTGATTCTCATTATTTGTGAGACTCTTCTCTTTTGCTTCTGCTTCTTAAGTTGATCTGTCTTGATTTCCTGACTTTGTGGTGTGAACTTCTATGGTAGGAGACTGTTGTTTTTACTTTCTAGATCTGCCTCTGATGATGTCAAATCTCATCCCTGTCTGACATTAGGCAGTCTGTTTGAGACTTCCAGTAATATACTGTGTGTGGTTGTCTCCTTCAGCTTATATTCTAGTCACTCTGCACTTAGCAGGCCACCTTAGACAGCTCAGGGTGGAGCGGAGTCTCTCTTGGGGGTGGGGTTATTGGATCCTCTCATGCCACTGCCATATGGGGGGAGGAGTCAGCACTGTGATCCCGCAGGCTACTCTCTCATTTCTCTCCCCAAAGCCTCCTTCCCCAGTCTCTCCTCAGGGGTCTCTAGCCCACTCTGCCCCCATCTTTGCTAGAGACCAGGGTAAGTGGTTCCAAATAAAAATTTATGCGTTGGCCCTTTAAACAGTTCTTTGCATCTCCATCTGCCTGTCTCTGGCAGAGCAACCCGACCGCTTTTTGCAGCTGACTTTTCTGTGTACTTTTTGGGCTCTGTTGCTGTGGGCTAGAGATCCCTGCTTTTGGTTTAGATCCCGCTCTTCTCAGGGGGATCCAACTGGCTGTTTCAGTATCCTTCTGGTGCTGCTACCCATGGGCACCCTGCCCACCTTCTCGAGTCTCTGTGTCACTCCTTACCAGTTAGATTGCGCTAAAGCCGATTATTCTGTCTCCGAGGTTACAATGCTCTTCTCTCGCTATTGTTTAGTTGTTTGTTCCAGGTGATCACAATTTAGTTTTAATTCCAGGTTGGTCCTGGGAGGAGATCAATGTGACTTCCACTCACTCCTCCGCCATTTCGATTCCCTACTTATTTATTTTTAGGGAGAGGGGAAGAGAGGGAGAAAGAGAGGGAGAGAAACATCCATGTGTGGTTGCCTCTTGCACGCTCCCCATGGGGACCTGGCACACAACCTAGGCATGTGCCCTGACTAGGAATTGAACCAATGACCTCTTGGTTCATAGGCTGGCACTTGATCCACTGAGTGACACCAGCCAGGGCTGTGTCCTTATTATTTAACATGTATTTTTTAAAAGCAGAAACAGCTGGATTTTACTTTATTATCACTCTGAAAAATCTTAGTTTTCCTAAATAAATGCTTCTCCAAAGAGGACATAGAGATGGCCAATAGACATTAAAAAATGTTTGTCGCTAATCATCAGAGAAATGCAAATTAAAACCACAATGAGATACCACCTCACACCTGTCAGAATGACTATCGTCAATAAATCAGCAAACAACAAAGAGGAAACCCTAGAGCACTGTTGGGGGGAATGCAGGTTGGTGCAGCCACTGTGGAAAACAGTATGGAGTTTCCTCAAAAATTAATAATGGGACTGCTTATGACCCAGGGATACATACCCACTTTCAGGGTATGTATTTGAAGAAACCCAAAACATTAGTTTGAAAGAATATATGCACGCCAATGTTCATTGCAGCATTATTTACAATACCCAAGATATGGAAGCAGCTGAAGTGCTTATCAATAGGCAAGTTGCAGTACACATGCACAATAGAATATTACTCAGGTATGAAAAAATGAAATTTACCATTTACAAAATCACGGATCAACCTAGAGGGTGTTATGTTACATGTCAGAGAAAGACAAATACCATATGATTTCATTTCAATGTGGAATCTAAGGAATAATGTAAACAAAATTGGGACTGACTTACAAGGTAGATACAGAGAATAGACTGATGGTTGCTAGAGGGGAGGAGGCTTGAGGGGCTGGGTGGAAAAGTTGAAGGGATTAAGAAGTCCAAATTGGTAGTTACAAAACAGTCACAAATGTAAGATACAGCATAAGGAATATAGTCAATAGTATTGTAATAACTATGGTGCCAGGTGGGTACTGGAAATACTTGTAGGAACACTTTGTAAAGTAGATCACTATAACTACTATGCTATTCATCTAAAACTAGTACAAAGTAACATTGAATGTAAGCTGTAATTAAAAAATAAACAATTTTAAAAAATCTTCGTTTTTACATTGAGTAATTTATTTATGTTTAATGCAATTACATGTATATTTGGATTCTGTGAACTTAGCATTCGTTCCCCTAGTTTTATGCTTTTTTATACTTGCTTCCTTTTGGCTTAATCAACTATTTTTTTTCATTCTGATTAACTTGTTGGTTGTACATTCTTTATTCCTTTTGTGGTTACACTAGAGATTACTGCATTCATTCTTGAGTTATTAGTGTCTTATAAATTAGTACTTCTCATGTAATGCTAGGACCTTAGACCATATGAACCCTACCTTTCATGTTTATGTTGTCATGCATTTTAACTTTATAAAACTTTACAAGACAGAATTAGTAGTATTAATATTAGTGTTATTATCAATAACACTAATTAATAATTATTAATTAATAAATATTAGTCAATATTTATTTAAGTTTACTCATATATTTACCCTTTCTGGTTCTCTTAATTTCTTCCTATATTCTGCCTGAGATCATTTCATTATAAATTCCATTGAATAGTTTTTGCTGTGTTGGTCTCATGGAAATGAATTATCCTTGTCTTTATCTGAAAATATTTTTATTTCACTTTCACTTTCAAAGAATGTTTTTTTTCCTGGCTTAGCCCCTGCTCAGCCCAATGCAGACACTTCACGCCCCAGGGCGTGTGCTGTCCTGATAGTGACAGGGCTCCTGATTCCCAACCCCTCTTCATGTCCACATACCAGCTTTGGCCCAGCTGAACTGTAGGAGGGCTTTTCTTACTTACCTGGTAACTGTGGACCAGTTCCTACCTGAGAGACCCAGAAAATTTTTTCACCATCCAGTATGCTATCACCATATCCTCTCCAATTAGATTTCTATTCTAGTCTTGGGGAGAGGGCCCATACTTTCCTCAGGGTCAGTGTATTGTTTAGCATTCTCCTTATATCTTTATAGTTACTCCCTTGTTGGAATTAGTAATTCTTTATATCACACCTTCCATGTTTAAAATACTGTGTGATTTCTCTCTACTTGGGCTTTGAATGATATACTTGAATCCCCAGAATAAACCCCATTGGTCATGATGCATTCTATTTATTGGATATGTATTATTCAATATCTTAGATACACTTTTTGGATTAAATTTGCCAATATTTCGTTAAAGTTTACAGGTATGTTATGAGGGATAATGTTCTATAGTTCTATTTTACTGTCTTTGTCTACTTTTGGAGTCAGGGAAATACTGGCCTCATAAAATGATCTGGTATTTCCTCTTCTATTTTCTGTAAAAGTATATATAGGATTGGTATTATAGCTTTCTTAAGTGTTATATGGCATCCACCAGTAAAGTCATCTGGGCCTGGAGTTTCTTTGTGGAAGTTGTTATATGTGAATTCAATTTCTTTCATGGCTACTGGGCTGGCTCTTCAGGTTTTCTATTTCTTCTTGGGTCAATTTTTGACAATTTGTCTTTCAATGAATGTGTCCATTTTATCTAAGTTGTCCAATTTATTGGCATAAAGTTATTCAAAATATACACATATCTTTAATGTCTTTTAGTTCAGTATTGGTATTCTTCTGATTTTGGTAGTTTGTATCTTCACTTCATATTTTTCTTGAGCAGTCTAGTCGGGGTAGGAGCTTGTAAATTTTAGCAGTCCCCCTCTCCTCCCTTAGAACCAGCTTTTGGGTTTATTGATTTTCTGCATTGTTTTTCTGCTTGGTAGGCCACATTTTGACCTTCCCTCACCTCTGTAATCTTTTACTCTTCAATCCTGGGAGCTAAGGCAATTTTCTAATGATGTCAAATAGATTAATGCCTTCAAATAGATTTTATTTTTGTATTTTTTTCTGACTATTAAGCTGTTTTCAGTAGGAACACTTGTTATTTCATTACAACCTTCATTACAAAATTATTCTGAGAGGAATAATTTTAGGTAACTGGTATTGCAGGTAGAGCACTGATTTGGAGGCAAGATTCCAGCTTCAGACTTTTCTTTGTTGCTTACTAACGTGCTGTTAATAGTCTTAGGCAGTCAACTTGACTAAGCTTTAGTTTCCTTGTATGTAAAATGGGGATAACAATATCCTACATCACAGTGTTTCTGTAAGTAGTAAGTAAATTCAATGTGAAATGGTTATAAATCATGACAAATTTCATAAATATAGTGACTCATTTATTTTTATTTTTTTATGTTATGTATGCAAGTATGTATGTATTTTTTGCAAAATGGATTTATTCGGGAGCAACAAAGAACTGTAATTCAGGACATTGATATGCAGTCTGATGGTGAACCAGGCACCATCTATCCCTGAGGACAAAGCAGAGGAACGCTTTCCTATAGAGAAAAGGGGGATTTCGGAGGGGATGTTACAGAGAGTCCTTTGGAGCAGGCTGGGAATTGGAAATGCAGTGGTTTTTCATTGGCTGGGCTGTGACAGTCTCATTGGCTGAGCTGTTGTCAGGCAAGGGAGAACCTTCCTCTTGCTGGGGTAGTAGCTTAGAAAATACCTGAGGGAGATGCAAGTGCCTCTTCTGGTTTGGGGTAATTGACAATCAGTGATAGGGATGGGGAGCTCCTCCTGCAGGCCCTCCCTCTACAAGTTAAATTAGGTTTCTGTATATTACTCTCAATGGCTTTATTAAAGGTTATGCCCGCTTGAAGTGGGGTCACAGAAGAAGGGCTGGAGGATGGGGTTGTGGGTAAGCTCTCTGTTGCCTGCCCTGGAGACATCAACACCAGGTTCGTGCACTGTGCTCCTCCTCGTTCTTCTGGCAGGCGATACGCACGGTGCTCTAGCGTTGGAGGTTTGTATGAAGAACTTTATAAGAAGTGAAACTGCCCAACAGTGGAGGAACAGAATGAAAGATTGGAGCCCTCCCGAGGATAGCAGAACTCTGGCCTCTGTTGGCTGAGACAGACATTTCCAGGCCTGACCCATGGCGCTTACACAGCCACCAAGGAAAATACGAGAGGCGAGGTGGGAGTCTGGCCTCTGGCACGCGCTTTGTGCAGTGACGAGTCTCATGGGTGCAGTTCAGTTCTGCCCTGCACGCTCCAGTCCTGTTTTCCACAGCAAACATTAATGTTACAGGTTAGGGGAACATCACAACGTTTGCTCACTTTCTGCTTCAGTGACCCACGAAGTGCTGCGGAAGCCTGCGCCGCAGTGTGTAGTGAGAGCGGGTGTGTATGGATGAAATTTTCCTCGTGCCTCCTTCCTGGCTCTCCTAGCACCAACTTCCCTCACCCTTATCTCAGAGGAAAGTAATAAGTAACCCAGCACTTTGAATTCTCAAGGTTATTGGGTCCATAAAACGCCTCTTCTTAAAGCTTTTCACTTTAATTGAGGCTGAAAGAAGATGGTTAGGCTTATAGTTTATATTCCTAAAAGTCTATTTATTCTGGTATGGTTTCCATACAATAATGTGTAGCCATTTAGAATGCAATAAGTATTGAGAGATGTTCATATCAACACAACGAATTCCATAATCAAATATGGAACATTTCCATCTCCCTCCAAAGTTCTCCAAGTCCCCTCAGTCATCCATCCCCCTGCCTGCTCCCCCTGACTCTAGGTTCCCACTGATCTGATTCCTGGCACCATGGTTTAATTGTGCTTGTTCTAGAGTTGTATATAAAAGGATTATGTGGTGTGTACTTGTTTTGCCCACTTCTGGCATTCGGCGTAATGCTTTTGAGATTGATCCATTTTGTTGCATCTTTCAGTAACTTCTGGTTGGCGGGGGGAATCTTTTTTTCCTTTTTCTGTTGTTTTCACTAGCAAAATTTGGCTGAAAACACAAAACACATCATTGTTTTTATTGGTAGTTTTTCAGTCAACAGAATTATTTACCTCAGAAGAAGATCTGGCATCACAGGGACACCCCTGAGGACCCCAGGGATTGGGCATAGGCCCATCCCTTACATTTTCAACAGGAGCCCAGTGTCTCCAGGGTCTGTCCTTAGTGTGATTCATATGTAATTTGTGCACCTGGATGTCTTGAAGGCAGGGGCTAAGTCTTTTTGATCATGATTCCTCAACATCTAGCACAATTCCTAGAACATATTTTAGTGTTTAATAAACATTTGTTGAGCTCAAACAGAGCCATTTTACATTAATGGTTAAAATTCTCACATACTGACCCATAGTTATTGACAACACTTGATTTAACCTGGATCATTCTGAATTGTTAATTATTATTTAGACTAAGGATGTATGCTATACTATATGTAAATTTCCTGTATTATTATTATTGGATTATTCTCTTTCTGGTCACAAGCAGAAAAATGTGCTGAAAGAGCTATAAATGATGGGAAATCCCAAAAGATTGTCTTGTAAGAGGAGGAGGTAGAAAAATGTCCTGATTCTGGTATGCTGTAGATTGAGTGTACAAATATAAACTGAGGTTCCTAGGAGATTTGTCACTGAAGTTTATAAATTCTAATCTTGTGGCTACATCTCTTTATAATATGTTAATGAGTCTGTTCAGAGGAATTAACTACGCTACTTACAGGTGACAGGCTTGTGTTTTACCTTAACACCATTTCTGGGGTTTTTTCTCCTACATTCATGCATATCTTTCCCATAAGTTTTAAATTCGAGGTGAAGCTCATTCAGGCTAGGTCAGTGTTTCCCCAGCTTCAATAGTCTGCATATTACCTTCATAACCCTTTTCTACATCTGCGTACCACTTATACTATTTTCTTTGAACTTTTTTCCCGTAAATAAATGTGTCTTAAAAGAAACTTAATATCACTATCACAAATTATACCATTTTCCATGCTCTCTCTCTGCGGAACCTGCCTGTGCCTCCCTTGAGCCCAGCTCCCCCGGTTAAGTTACCTTTCCCTTCCTCCTAAGCTCCAACAACCTTCTTTTGTCTCTGTAACTTGTTTCCTGAGTCCCTTTCTCCTAGAGCTTACTTATTCTATTTCTTTGATTTTCTAAATAAAAATTCTCATAGTTTGAAAAAAAAATACCATTTTCTGAGATTATGGTTAAAATAAATGACAGTGAAAACAAAATTTTATTAAGTGCTATGAAGAGACCATTGTCTATTGATTCTGAGCTCTAGGCCTGCTCTCTTTATGAAAAAAGCAACAGTTAGAGAGGTGTTAAAGGCCTTTGTAAGCTGAGTTATTATTTTTGATATAATAATAATAAAAACTTGAAAAAGAATTGAAAGGGAGTGATTGCTTTACTATGTGATTTCATTTAATTTAGTGATTTGCCAGCATATCACTAATAATATTTTATATATCACACTTTGTGATATGCTAGGTTAGATCATCTCCAAGGTCTCTTTCAATCTTAAATATTTATGGTGTTTCATATATTTTCCAGTATTTGTGTAGTTCTTCCCTCAGTTCTCATTCAAACGGTCATTGACTTATACCTCATACAAATAATTCGTTTTTACCAGTGACTATCTCCACTCTTAGTGCTGAGACTCACTATGAAAAAGAAAATTGGGAATTTTATGTAATAATTAGAAAAAAGGGAGAAACTGAAAATCAGGAAGTAAAATCAGACAAAAGCCATCCTGCTTTCTTGACCTAGAATAGCTTCATCTATTTTCTCAAACATTTTCTTTCCATTTTCTTGCACTCTCCCATTGAGCATTATTTGAATTAAAATACATAAACATATTCTCCACAAAAACAAATGTCTGTGGAGGATGAAAAGGTTATTAGCCATGCATGCTTTACTATAAATTAATCCAATCAGCTTTTTTCCCTTTTTTTTTAAGTACCTGAGATTACCTACATCAAAGGAAAAGGAATGAAATAACTGATAAGTAGTGTATTTTGGAAGACTAGGAGAGCATAAGAGGAGAGATGGTTGTCTGAGAAGTCTTGGAAAGGTAGAAGAGACATAATAGAAGGTGAGTCTCAAAAGTTTAGTGTAGTTTAACATTTTCTCTACTGCCCCTCATTCTCACTCTATCATCTTAATTTCTGTTCTAGAGACCCAGAAGTCAGATTAGTTATACATATTATGCAGTTTACCTACTTCTTAGGTTAAGTCAACTTTTATAGGCTAAGGTATGAATTCACCATTAGTAAAATTGCTTCTAAGGGAAACGTATCATGTTCTGTGACATAGTATTGTACTTGGTAACCTGAGAACTGTACAGTGCTCTACACAAAATGGGTAATTAAATTGTGTTCTTCTGTCTGCCTTTGTAAATCTCCAGTGGAATGGAAAAATGTCAGGGAGATTGTTAGTACAGGCATAAATTTTCTCAAGAAAACAGTTCAATTATACATATAGTGTTGTTGTGCCTTTTAGGTCCTGTCTTAGTTTTCCTATCAGGTTAAGTGCAATGGTTCTGATAGGAGAACTCAAGAGTTAAAGATTTCAGCCTTAGTTGATAGGCTTCAGTGATTGAGGCAGGTGGAAAGCTGTTATTCCAGGAACTGGAATGCTTCACCCTGTGACTCCAGGAGGTCCACAAGCAATTCAGCCTTGTGCCCAGGGGGTCTGTAAGGAGATGGTGTCTGAGCCTTTGTATGCCAGGGAGGGAACACTTGATGCATGTAAAGAATTGTTGATTGGCAAATAAATACTAGGAAAATCACTGCTGCTACTGGACTGCAACTCTTATCCTATTAACCCTTTTTTTCCAAACCCTTTTTACCTACCCTTTTTTCCTCTTTATAAAAGGTTAGATTGAAATGGGATGGTAAGATGGTTTTTGAGGGTATATAACCCTCCATTGTCTCAGATAATTGGCATCTGAATAAAGCACCCATAAAGACTGAATACTTGTCTTTACTTACTGGTTCTGGTAGTGACAAGCAGTATGAATGCTGACTTTTCTGGTGACTTTGATGACTTTGAAGCAGGCTATTGATCAGTGCTTTTCAAACTGTCTGTGGTGAAGGACCTGGAATTTTTTTTTTTTTTTTGTCTCTGATCTGTGGCAGACAAATCCTACTATGCAACTTGGGCCACGTTTGACTCTCCACCCTAGTCTGACAACACACACAGGTCTGTTACCTCACTCAGCTATACAATTCGGTCAGTCTTGAAGTTGGATGTTCTGGCAATGTCAGATTGCATTAAGAGCTTCTAAACATATATTCCTAATTTCTGGGTTTATCTCATTGAATATTAGTGAAAAAAGTTCACAGACCACACTTTGAGCAGACTTGGTCTAGTAGATGTGGTCTGAGAGTCCCTCTTGTAAAATAACAGGACCCCTCCAACCCAAGGGAGTCCTATTTATTGACCTAAAGTTAATGTAATCTAATAGTGTGTTCCATCAACAAAAATAATCTGAGCACCATTGGTTTGCATTATGAATTGGCATATACTTGTTGCTATTATTCTTTTGAACTCTACCAAAAAATTAGGAACCCAGAAAATCTGTAGCACTTATATTTTTTTTTACCAATTATTATATTTATATTATATAAACATAATATGAAAATAATTTATAAAGCTCTTTCTGTCAGGTTAAGTTATACTGCAGTAACAAATGGTCCCAGAAATCTCAGAGCTTTATAACAATGCACATTTCTTCCTTGTTCATACTCTGTCTCTCATGAGTCTGTATCAGCTCAGGTCCAATTTACCTTCATTTTAAGACTCATGCTGAGAAATTATAGTTGGGACACTGCTGGTCTTGTGCTCAGGGAAAACAGAAGATGGCACCCATATGATGCGTCCTAAAGTTCTACCCAAAAGTGTATACGTTACTTTCTCTTATATTTCAATGGCCAAGAAGTCACACAACCAAAACTGAAGTTAGTGAATTAGGGATCTGTTACTTTGCAGAGGGAGGAGCCTGGAAGGAGTAGAGCAAAGGATTCAAACACTAATAACATCTATGACACTAACTGTTAAAATTGAGTGGGAGTTGGGGGAAGAATAGAGAGGAATTCCATAATGAAGAAAGACAAAATTACTTTTGCTAATTTCAATACCAATTTGAGAACATTTTGCCCTTCTTTTCCAGTTTTATTGCGATATAATCAACATACTATAGTATTATAAGTTTGACATGTACAATGTAATGATTTGATATATGAGGGATATGTATATATTGTGAAATGATTACCACAATAAGGTTACTTAATTCAGCCATTACCTCTCTAAGTGATATGTGGTGAGAACTTTTAAGATCTACTCTCTAAACAACTTTCAAATATGTGTCAAGACCAATATCAAGAAGTTTTCCCCTATGTTCTTTTATAGGAGTTTTATGATTTCATGTGTTACATTTAAGTCTTTAATCCATTTTGAGTTAATTTTTATATATGGCATGAGATAGTGGTCCAGTTTCATTCTTTTCCATGTGGCTGATTAGTTTTCCCAACACCATTTATTGGAAGAATTGCCTTTTCTCCATTGAGTATTCTTGGCTTCCTTGTCAAACATTAGATGATTATACGTGCATGAGTTTATGTCTAGGTTTCTGACTCTGTTCCATTGATCCATGTGTCTGTTTTATGCCAGTACCATACTGTTTTGATTACTCTGACACTGAAATATAGTTTGAAGTCAGGAAGTATGATACCTCCAATTTTGTTTTTCTTTCTCAGGATTGCTTTGGCAATTCAGGGTCTTTTGTGGTTTTATATGAATTTAGGATGTACTTTCTATTTCTGTAAAAATTGCCATTGGAATCTTGTTAGGGATTGCATTGAATCTGTAGATGGCTTTGGCCATTTAACAATATTAATTCTTAATTTTACTCTATTTTAAAGGCTTTGTAAGATTAGTTCTTTAAGTTTAATAAATGGAAAATGTGTCCCATATGTTACCTTCATGGGAACATCATGGGAATTTATCCATCTGTCTCTCATGTTAAGAATGACATATAAATAAGCAAGATTATAAAGTAAACACAAGCACTGACTGGTGTAGGTCAGTTGGTTGTCTCATAACTGAAGGGTTGCAGGTTCGATTTTTGGTCAGGGCACATACCTAGGTTGTGGGTTTAATTTCCTGTCTTAGGCGACTCCTGGTGCAGGCACATAGGATGCCCAGTCTGTGCATGTGTGGGAGGCAACAAACCCATGCTTCTCTTTCATCAATGTTTCTCTCCGTTCCTCTCTCCCTTCCTCTCTCTCTAAAAAGCAGTGAAAAAAATGTCCTTTGGTGAGGATTAAACAAATAAACATGAAAGAAAATAAAGCCCAATCTGATATTAACTCAAATTATGCCTGAAGTTTCAAAAATTCAACATCTTTTGTCTCTATTTGCATGGTTCATTTTAGAAGATGAGACTATCACAGAAAAAGAGTAACATATTCATGTTCTGAGACTTGTCAGAGAATTACTTATGTGGTAAAATAAGATAGGACCTCTACAATTCCCAGAGAAGTCAGACTGGTCTTAGCAGTTCTTAAAAATTCTTAATTCTCTGAGGCTAGGAACAAAATTTTCTCAAACCTTTCTTCAAATAGAGTCCATTTCAGAGCAAAGGATTAATAAACTTCTTCAAGCACCTAACATACGCCATGGACTAATTGGGCCCTTTTGGGGTTAGGGTTCTTCAAGATCACTTACACGTTAAAAATACTTCAGATCAGAAATGCCTTGTCAGAACTAGAAAGAAAGGACAAGAACAAATCCTTGTGCATGCAGATATGTAGAGGAGAGAAAAAAGAAAATGTCTTTATTTGCCGTTTTCCTTTATATCCTTGCCAAAGACTTTTTTTTTTATTTTTCTTTTGCACCTGCGCTACTCCATTAAGCTCATTTTGGGATGGTTTTTTCTACTTTCTGTTTTGAGAAGTATTAAGAGTATATTAAGAGCTCCCAATGTTTAAATGTGGAAAGAATAATTGTGTTGTTTTAGCAGGAATATGCAGCTACTTATTTTAAATCTATATCTGAACACCTTCTTCATGGGGTGCAGTGCAGCCAGGGAGCATGACCTGGAGAAGGACATGCGCATGTCCATTTTGGCAATGTGATGGTAACTCATTATGTGTATGCAGAGTTCATTCACCACACTCTCTTATTTGATCTAATTTTGATGCCACTTCTGTGAAACTAGGACTTTCAACCCCGTTTTATAATTTAAGATAAAGTTACAGACCCAATGTTAAGGTGATCCATGGTGATCTCCTCCTCTGTGTCTCCTTTCCCCATCCACACATATCTCAGGAGTACCCATGTTCTCACATGACAGCCTGAGATCCCCCACTGTTGATCAGTCTACCACTGATCCTTCAAAGTACTCTTCTCCGTGGTCATAGTTCATTGGTCTAAAGATGAGTACTTGACCTGAACTATGTTAGTCAGGGTTTATCTTTAGGATTTTAAAAATTGAAAATTACTCTCTTCACTGGCATAAGTTGAGAGAGCATTAGACTTCGTCATTCCACCGAAAACAACTCTTGTCCTGGTCATCCCTGACCCTGCTGTGGTCATATCTAGTAGTCAATTTCCAGGTCTCATTTTTCACCATCATTCAGCAGCATTTAGCATGGTTGACCACTTTCTCCTCCATTTCCTCTGGGTGGCTTCCCAGATATCAGTCTCTCTTGCTTCTCCTCCTGCCTTGCCGGCCATCCCTTTTTAGCCTTCTCTGTAGGCTTTACACCTGCCAGACGGTATAATCAGTCTCCTTTATAAGTATATATTTTCAGGATCTGGAAAGGAAAAAGCAACACATGATCTTTGAGTGCCTCACTTCATGATGATATTAAGAAGAAAGCTTTTAAGAAAATGATTGCATAAACGATGGGTGAAATCCAGCAAGGTTAGAATGAATGTTAGAGGTAACTTTATCCACCCAGAGAAATGATATGATCTATCCAAAGTAACTTGGTTAGGTTTAGAACTAGGGTTAGAACTAGAACCCTAGTATCCCAAGTCTGTTTGGTCCTCAACCCAGGCTCTTTTTACTACATAAGATGCCTAATTCTTCCTTTCTTTCTTGCCCTTTCACTTCCATGCTATTCTCTGAGGTTCCATGCAGCTATGTAAACTCTATTAATAATCTCTCCACCAACAAATTGTGGGTAATGGTATTTACTTATCTACAATAAGTGCAGAGACACATTTTAAATGAACTCCAGATAACTGAAGACTATAATATGGAAGGCAGTCTCACACAAGGTGTAAATGAAATATAAATCAATCCAAACTCAGCAATTCATGGGCTCACCCATGTGAAAGAGTAGTAACTTTAGAATATGCCACAAAGGCAGGTTTAGATCTTATCATGAGTAGACTTTTTAATATTCCTGTTTTAAAATTAGAAATTATTATCTCAGAGCTAAATTCTACTTTGCAGTGTTTGTCCAGGATTCTGGAAAAAGGTATAAATTACCCAGTGATGAGGAAAAACACTAAACACTTCTAAATTTTGATAGTTTTGGAGAGGTAAGTATATAAGAATAAGGAAGATTTATAACAAAAATGGAGAATAAAATAAAAATATGTATCACCACACATGCACAATTCTAGGTTATACAAAATCAAAGTTTCTTCAAATTTGGAAGATCCATTTCAGGATGCCGGCAGGAAGTGTGTCACCTCCAACTATTATGTCCTTTTCTGAGTAACCCCACTCATATTGTAATCATGAGAGAAACTAATTGGCCCATTCTGGAATATATCACATCCTATGACCAGAGGAGAGCAGGGTATATTCTCTGCAATGCATAAATGGAGATGTATTTATCAAAATAAGAGGAGTTTCATGCTGGAAAGGGAGAAATAACAGGAGTCCATTACTGACCCTTAGATTTGTCCCTTTCTCCTTTTCCACATGTCCATAATGTATTGAAAAATAGCAGGTATAATGCAAAAGGACACAGACTTAGATCGTAACACTCTCTATAATCTTTGACAAGTCTTATGTAACCTTTTTGTGACCTAGTTTTCTTATCTGTAGAACTAGAGGGTTTTACCATGTAGTTACAAAGACTTCTTCCTGCTTTAGATGATAAGAATTTATGGTGCAAACTTGGGCGCTGTCCATAGTTCTGACAATTTAAAGTGAAATCTTTATAACTGTAATTAGTAATTAGAAAGCTTTATTATGCTATAACCCAAAATAGTTTTATTCTGATTAAACATCAAGATTATGAAGGCAGAGACTCAAGTAGCCCCTCAGGTTGGGGTGATAGGTAACTGTGGAAGAAACCTTGGACTTGGAATTAAGAGATGTAATGTAGTGCTTATCCATGTTTTGGTCTGTCTGGCATTCATTGACTCTTCTTTAGTTGATAGCACCAAGATGATTTATCTTTGGTTAATCAGTCATCCCATAATGGTCCATATGATTGTGGAAGAGTTGACTTCACCCTCAACTTTCCCTCCTCCATTTACTCCTCATTGTTTCAGTGAGGGATCGTAGTTCTGTAAAAGAGTCCAAACTGGTATGAATTATATGAGAGCTCTAAGGAGTTAGCTTTAGTATCCAGTACCAGTTAGGGAAAGCTTAGCATCTTTGGAGCACAATTAGGACAGAAACAGTGAAAAAGAATATAAAACAAAGCCAGGAAAAAAAAACAGGACCTGAACATGGAATAGGATGGTCTCAGGTGCTGAACAGGGAGCTGCGTTCAGGAGGCTGACTGCTTTCCACAAACTTCCATGAAAAGAAGAGGTGAAGTCACCTGGGTCCCCGAGGAGGGTGTCCCCTATGAAGTCATCCACTGAAGAGAAAATTTTAGCATCCCTTTCTGCAGATCAGAGTCAAAGACCAGTCTAAAAGCAGAGTGAGGTTCAGAATGGGGGAGATCAGTGGTCACATTTGAGTAAGAATAAAGAATTTAATTTCAATTCAACATTAGCTGAGATTCTGTTTGGAACAACAGATATAAAAGTACTTAGAGTACTATTAAGTAAATGCAATGATATGGATGAACACATTGGGTGGTGGTGTGTTGGGGAGAATGTTCAGGGACAATCTCCTGGTGGAAATAATATCTGAGTCATCGTAAAAGAAATATAAGAGTTATGGGGGAGAAGTTTATTGCAAGTCTAAGGTACAACATGAACAAGGAGCAAGGTTAGCAGAATGACAATAAGTGGTTATTTTTGCAAGAATCAGCAGGTGTTTTTGCTGAATCACAAGCTTTCCATGTAGCTGGAGCCTAAGCCCAAGGCAAGGAGAAGATAGGAAGTGAGCTGGAGAAGGACGCAGGGCCCAGATCATGAAAGGCCTTTGTATCTCAGGAAAGAATTGGGCCATTTCCCTGTAGATCAGAGCTCACAGATTGGTAAACCATGGGCCAATTTTGACCCTCAGATGTTTTGTTTAGCCTATACAACATTATTTTACAAACTGAAATATTTAAAATTGGATATCACATATCAAAAAAATTTAGATTTCTGATCTTTCAAGAAAAAATGAGATCTGGCAATAGTAGACATGCATGCTGATACGGTGAAAATTACCCAAAAACAAATACTAGCTGTCTTCTCTGATAGGGTCATGTGCATTTCCAGTTTCTCCATAGTCCCCAGTATTCTCCACTTCTCCCTCAACCAGCACTTATCTTATCTCTTTTTATCTGCATGGTCCCTGTAGTAAAGAGAGTACCTGAGAAGGAATTAGATATGTGCATGGGAAGTTTGAGTTGCCCCCAGCATGCTATATGTTCATGAGTAGGTCATTTAGTACCACTGGTGCTTAGTTTCCTCATTTCTTAAGTCCAGACTAGTTTATTTCCAAGGTCTCTTCCTGCTCCATCCCTCTATGATTATATTATAAAGAGTGATGAAAAATACTCCACTATTTTACATTTTTCAAAAATCTGTATACTTTTCCATACCTACAGTCAGATACTGTGTTCCTGATTGAACAGATGATTAAACTGAGGTCCAGAGGAACTAAGAGACTAATCCTGTGCCATTTCTCCCACAGCACACTACACTCTAAGGCCATGTTTGAATTTCCATTTCTCATAATCATAACCAATGTGGTGCATACTGATTAAAATAACAAAATGCAACCAACCAGCATGTGTGAGGTAAAATGTGTGGGATGCAATTCCAAGGCAATGGGTCAGATTCCACATAATAATAAATAGTCTTATATATTTTATTTTTATTTTTAATATTTTATTTGTTTTTAGAGAAAGGGGAAAGGAGGGAAAAAGAGGGAGAGAAACATCCATTGGTTGCCTCTCACATGTAGGGACTTGACCCACAACCCAGGCATATGCCCTGACTGTGAATCAAACTGGCAGCCTTTCAGTTTGTGGGCCAGTGCTCAATTCACTGAGCCACACCAGCCAGGGCATGTTATATATATTCTAAATCCTTGTGTTTCTTGTAAGATGTTTTGGCATCCTGGGGAGGAAGGAGCTAAATCTGATCCCATAAGAAGGTTTTTAATCAATTCTTTCAGACAGTTTATCCAAGCATAAAATCTGAAGCAATTTTGTAATAAAAACTGAAGACAATTTTTAATCCTCAAATGCAGTAAAGCCTGGATTCGAGCAAGAGGTAGTGTCTGCCGGGAATGGGAATGCAAATGTCACTGGTTCCATATATACCAGGGGCTTTGGCTCTTCTTACGTGTTCATCTGAAGGGCGAGGAACCCATACTTTTAATCTGGAATGTCTTGTTTTCTTCATGATAACCAACAAGGTGATTAGAATACCAGACTTGTGAACTCATGTCCAGCAACCACATGTTTTGCTGTGTGCAAGTGAATTTCAAGTTACTGGAAAGAAGAGGCTAATGGAATTACAGAAGGTTGTCTTAATAATACATATATGGCAAACAGACTAGAGGCAAGAGCTTGTTGTTCCTGTTCATTCAAGAAAAGTGTGTGAACTGGAAGATAATGATGCTAACCTAGCCAGAAAGGCAAAGGGAAAGCTTAGCATGTGATTATATATCACCTCTGAGGGGGAACAGAAGGGCATTGTTTAGGTGTTTTTTATTATTGTGTGTGAAGCATAGTAATTATTATGATGCTCTTGTGAATCAACATAAGTGGTATATATTATTTTCCAGAAGAATCATTGTATGCTTAAGATACGGATCAATAGAAAGGCATTCTGAGCTGAGTGAAAAAAAAATGCAAGACCATATTTTAAACAATTAGTTCCCTTCAGTTTCTTCTGGTCATCACTCCAATGATCAACCACCAGATCAAGAGATTTCTCTTTTTTTCACCATGGTTCTACCCCTTAATCCTTTCTAGGGCTCCTCTGGGGTAAATCACCAGCACCTCACACAGCTTTAGGGAGTCAGGGCTTCTTGACTCTTTGTGGAGAAGCTTAGAATAGAACCTCACTATAGCCAGACAACAGGCAGGGAGAGACGCACACAGCAGAACTGTACAGTGCCAATCTGAGGTGGGTTAACATAAATGGGCTTCTTTCAACCTACCTCTTTGAATCCAGGCCAGCTGAGATATTTCCTTTTGCACTTGGGAAAAACAAGGACCTTCCTGCTGATTTCCCAGGGCAACCCAGAGTTTAGGTCAAATCTGCTTTCTTTGTAATCACTTGGTTTATAAACTGCTTATTCTTTTTCCTGGGCCTCACACTGACTTCTTGAACTTGCCTCTAGAAACGTGTTTGACAAATAGGTTTTCTAAACAGTGTCCTTTGATTCCTTTAGTCCCATCTTGGCCCCCTTTTCAATCTTGGTTAATTCCTTCTCCATCATTGTTCTCATTTTAGTCTGTTTAATTGGGTTACACTTCTTTCCTTTGATTTTTTAAGAACCCTGCATCTTCAATGTTTATTTTTTTAACTATCATGAATGAGAATTACCTTTTATGAGAGAGGCCAGATGCTTGGTCAAGTTAGAAAAGTAAATTCATATTTTGACACAACCCCTTGTGCTGTAAAATGCAGATATGACACAAAATATGAAAAAAAGCGAAAAATATTAAATTGAAACTTCTGTGATTGCAGTTTTCATAAATTGAAATAGTCAAATTTTAGTAATTTTTTTGGTTAAATATTGGTTCAATGGACTAAAAACATAAGATATATATTCCTGTATATCAGAAATGAACAAACAGTGTACATAATGCATGGGACTGGAGTTACAGGCTTGCTGAGGTCTGGATCTAGGAGTAGGCAGTAACAGTCAGGAGCTTGGCTTTTTCAAGTAACAGAGACTTGAAAATGTTTGAAGGGAGTTGGAGAGTTCAACATAGGATTGTTACTTGAAGCCAGGTAGTGAAATGAACTCAGTATTTCATAAAAGATGATTAGGAGGGGAAAAAACACCTGCTACAAACTAATGTTTGGAGTCTGTGCATCCTGGCACATGCCTAGTTTGGACACAGCCTCCATGGTTTGACCAGCAACTAAACCAAGCTCTCTGATGACTCAGTGACTTGATTGGTAATGTCCCAGTTATCACCCCAGGGCATCTCTAAACTGTCCTATGAGGTTGTGTTCTTGAATGGAGTCTGGGGCGCCAAGTGGAGGCAACTTCAAAACTCCTAGAAAGAGGGACAGCAAAGAGGGAGAAAGAAAAATAAAAACAAAATCCATTCAATGTAAAATAAGCCTGAAAATTAATTAGTATAAATTTATAAAAGAATATAATGGTAAGAAAGACATAGATTCTCTATAGATGTGATTGATTTATTAGTTTAATTTTTAAAATTTCTCTGACAAAGACTTTGTTTAAAGTATTCAAGGAAAAAAAAAGAAGGCATAACATTACTGAAAATAAGAGATTATAGAGCAAAAGTAACAGAAATGAAAGCTACAGTGAAAAAGGATAAATTAGAAATCCTGGAAAATAGAAAAAAAAGTCTTTGAAGTACAAAATTTTATATTTGTAGGGAGAATTATGAATTCGAAGATAGTACTATAGAATTCACTTAGCATGCAGTACAGAGAGAAAAAGATAAAAACAAATTAAAGCATGTTAAAGAGACAATAGATTGAGGTTGAGATGGAACAGCATTGACCATTATGTACATTTTGATTTCACATTATGACCCCCTGTATATGATTCTTAAACGTAGGCCAAACAATGCTTATGTTTAATGAAAATCTACATATATTGTAGGATTATACAGAACATGAAAGGAAATGATAGACACCAAATCCAAGCTAGTCTGTTGCTTCGAAGATCGGGGTAAAACACCTTCACACTGCTACCTCCTCACAATCTATTTGGCTCATTCCACGTCGTTAGGAACATGAAAATTAGTCTTTTGGCCCTCAGAACTTCCTGTTGTTGGTTATGGGGTGGGGGGACTTCACTGGGACTGGAAGAAGATAGTCTGTTTGTTATCGGGCCTTTCATTGCTTTTAAGTAGTAAGACTTTTTATTACTAGATCAAACATTTTAGCTATATCTACAACTTTTTTCTTTTACATCTAAGAAAATATGGCAAAACATTAGGATTTATTAGAATGGTATGATGGGTACCTGAGCATTCATTATCTTAGTCTCATTATACTCCATTGTAGAATGGAACTGTTTCATTTGAAATAACTATGAAATTAATATATATATATACTTTAAAGAACTCACATGACTCCACTCCAGAAAGATGAACAGTCTAATTAAAAAATGGGCAAAAGACCTGAATAGACACTTCTCCAAGGAGGACATACACAGGGCCCAGAGACATATGAAAAGATGCTCAGCATCACTAGCCATCAGAGAAATGCAGATTAAAACCACAATGAGATACCACTTCACACTGATCAGAATGGCCATCATAAATAAATGAACAAACAACAAGTGCTGGCGAGGTTGTGGAGAAAAGGGAACCCTAGTACATTGTTGGTGGGAATGCAGACTGGTGTAGCCACTGTGGAAAACTGTAGAATTTCCTCAAAAAGCTAAAAATGGAACTGCCTTTTGACCCAGCAGTTCTACTGCTGGGATTGTACCCTAAGAATCCCAAAACAACAACTAAAAAGTACCTAGGCATGCCAATGTTCATAGCAGCACAATTTACAAGAGCCAAGTGCTGGAAGCAACCTAAGTGTCCATCGATAAATGAGTGGATCAAAATACATTTACACAATGGAATACTATGCAGCAGAAAGAAAGAAGGAGCTCCTCCCCTTCGCGACAGCATGGATGGAATTGGAGAGCATAATGCTAAGCAAAATAAGCCAGAGGGTGAAAGACAAATAACATACGATCTCACCTATAAATGGAACCTAATCAACAAAACAAACAAGGAAAATATAACCAGCAACACTGAAAGAAAAAACAAAGTAACTAGAGGGAAGGAGAGAGAGGGGTAATGGCAAAAAGAAGGGGAAGGGTCAAGTCAAGGAACATGTATAAAGGACCCATGGACTAAACCAAAATGGGGAAGGATTGAGGGTAGGAGGTGGGGGTGGGTAGGGCAGAGGAAAGTGGAGGTGCGAAAATGGAGACAAATGTATTCGAACAATAAAATAAATAAATTTAAAAAAAAGAAGAAGAAGCCATATAGTTAGCATCAGTGTTTGAAGCACTGGTTCTGGGATCATTTCCTAACTCTTCAACTGCTGGCTGCATGGCTTTGGGCAAGTTGCCAAACCTCTCTTTGCATGCCTCAGTTTTCTCATCTGTAAAACATATATTCATGAAGCCTACTTCATGGAGGTAGCACGTACTTCAAGTACATGCCTACTTGAGGGTTAAATAAAAGCAATTATTTATATAGAGCTATAAAATTCAGAAAGTATAGATATGTAACTCTGGCTGTGTGGTTCAGTTGGTTGGAACATTGTCCCGTATACCAGAATTTGTGGGTTTAATTTTCCAGTTAGGGCACATACCTAAGTTGCAGTTGGATCCCCAGTTGGGGTGTGTGTGGGAGGCATCTGATTGATGTTTCTGTCTAACATAGATGTTTCTCTCTCTCTCATTCTTTCCCCCTTCCTCTCTCTCTCTAAAATCAATTTTTTTTTAAAGAAAATTATAGACATGTAAAGAGAACAAAGCAATCTCATCCAAGTCATATTAATATCTTGGTGGATAAACCTACAGTCTTCTTTGTGGATGTGCACATAAATATACCCTAATAGATCCAAGCCCCTCCTGAAGTTTCAGGTCCAGCAAGCAAAATTAGTACTTATAGAACTCAAATTCTCTATTTGTCACATCAACAAAGCTATATTTCTACGGTAAGTCTTCACAACTCACTTTCCTCTTCTATTCCATTTCCTCCCACCCTGATGCTACTCTTACTTCCCCTAGAAAATTCTTCCTTTTCCCCATATCAAACACCTTTTCTCTATATTTTGGTACTTTTTTTTTAAATAGATGAAGTTACTTTTTAGATGGAAGTTCTCCTTTTTTTTTCCTCTTTAGTTCCATCTCTCTCCATTATTCTGATTACACATGACAAAACTCAAAGAATTTAAGAAAAAAAGGAACTCTTCTTAAAGCAAGATGTCGTGGATGGGGATGATAGAGGTAGTTGGCAGGGCATGGCAGCAGTGGTGTTGGAAACCTGGGCAGGTAAAGTCTGAGTTCGCTTTGGAGGTGGAGGGAGGAAGAATATGAACATTATGATACAATTTTTATGAAACCAACTTTTTAATTTAATATGTTACAAATATTCCCCTTGTCTTTAATATATTCCTATAACACCACTTCCCATGCATAGTATTTCATAACAGATTAAACATTTCTCTATGGTTGTCTCCAATTTTTTATACTATAAACAAAGCATTGAATGTCCTCCTCATAGTTTTACTGTGTTTGTACCTAAATTCTGAGAAGGAGAATGGTTGGGCTTAAGGGTATACCACATATCTAAGGCTTTTTCTATACCAATGGTCCCTGATTTACAATGGTTTGATTTATGATTTTTTGACTTTACAATGGTTTGAAAGTGATATGTTAATGTTACATGAAATATTCAACACTTTATTATAAAGTGTTCTGAGCGTGTTTAGGTGGCCTGGTATAAAGTGTGATATTTGGTAGGTTAGGTGTATTAAATGAATTTTTGACTTAACTATAATTTCAACTTATAATACCTTTATCAGTATGGAACCTATTGAAAGTCCAGGAGCATCTGTAGTAAAAAAAAAAAAAAAAAATTGCACTAGTGTATGAGTCACAAATGAGTACTTTTCACTCACTCACATCTACACTAAATATCCTTGAGGTAGCTACACCACAGAAAATTTGGAAGGAGATTTTTTTTACAGCTTATTGTCTCAGCTTTCTTTGCAGAGATTTAAATATAAGACCCTTTTCAGTGGCATGGCAAATTTATCTTTATATACTAGCCACATCCAGGATCATATAAAATTAATATCAATGGGCCTTTGTAAGAGGATGGCTTTTGAGGGCCCTGTGACAAGGGTCAACAGACCCAGAGAAGGCAAAGGGACATTTGCCTGGCGATCTGAGGCATATTTCCCACTCCCAAGGGAAGAAATAAGAATCTGCTCAGCTCCTGGAAATGCTGCTTTTTGATTTCTCAATCTGGGATTTTACCCAGCTTCCCTTGCACCTGTCTCCTTCCATTGAGTTCCATAATCTCCTTCAATTTGTACTATTAGTTGTAATTCTGAGTATGAAACAGATAATGGGGAGAGGCGAAGTGATGGGGGTGGGATAAGAAGAAGGAAAGAGGCAAGCAAAGAAAGTGTCTGCCAGGCCAGGCATACCTATACGGAAAGAAGGAAACTCCAGAAATTCTTTAGATTGGCCACGGAGGCCACATTCAAACCCTGTAAACTTGCTCTGAGAAGTTTATCTCCACAAAGGGTTTCAGAGAATTGTCTGTGAGAGACAGAACTCTGACTTCAACTATATTAATGATTGCAAGCTACCCAAATTCTTGTATTACTTTGAGTCCAAATCATACAATTGGGTACTTTCTGGCTTTGTTTTGATTTACTTCTTGAATATAAATCTTGATTTTTTGTGAGATTGGATTTATTGGTGGCTCAATCACATCTCCCTGGGCATTTGTCCCAAGCGCAAGCTCAGCACTGAACTCACAGTGGGTACGTGGTTGTATTCAGCACCCTGTTTGATGAAACTGTGCATTAGGATGAAAACCCCTTGTTGTCAAGGTTTTAAATTTTTAACTGAATCAGAAAAGCTAGCTTGTCTTCTGGAGTTAAAATAAAACTTCAAGCCACACTGGAGATCCGTAAGGAAGAAGGACTGATTGATGGGCTTACCTCTGTGTGGAGGACAATACTGGGCTTCCAAAGAAGTTTTCTTCACATCCATCCATCTCCTTAGCAAATATTTGTTAAATGTGCACAATGCTCTGTGATCAGGTGCTTCTGGTGTTTGTTTGTCTTCCTACCTGAGATGTTGGCCTCCCATTCTCTGTAAAACTCGTGTATTTTAACATCTCAGCTCAGATATTATCTTTTTGGAAGAGCTTTATCTGACTTCCTAGGCAACTTTAGATGACTCTTATGTACCACTTTGACCTGGACATACCCACATTAAATAAAGGATAATATTGTACCGCAAGCGCTTGTTTCAGGTGGACTGCCTCTGCTGTCTCTGTCACCGGTGCAGCACCTGGCACACAGCAGATTCTCATAAATACTCATGGAATATATAAGTGAATAAATGACTATTAACACTAAATATCAGAATAAGACACTGGCCTTGGAGCCTCCTAATTTTGAGGTTTACACTCAATTGCATTGAGGTAGACATTACTTGAATATCAGAACAGATTTCTCCAGCAGCAGGTAGAAGAAGGAATTCCTACACAGAAGGCACTTAAAGCCAATGATTTCAACACAGATGGGTTCTGACAAACAAGCCCAGCAGGCTCGCATCAATTATGGGTAAGTAGTTCTTGTTGGGGATCTAGAAATGAAGGCCCAGCTAAGCCTACCTTTTGTCTTCATGGTTTTACCTTTATGCAAATCATTTCTCAGTATCCAAATGGGCTGGCAACAAATGGAGTTTATATTTTATCATGGCACACTCTTCAGGAATTTTAATACTTGGCTGTAAATCTCTGTATACATTAACTAAGTAATTTTTTCAAGGAAAGTTTATTTTAGATTAAGACAATGATAGAGCATGTTGGTTGGATATAACAATTCTCCTTCACAGGTATTTACAAGTTAAAACACCTGATAACCTAGCTTCTGCAGACTAATCTGAGACTCTAACTGCCATTTCATGTACTATGTTAGAACACCTAATATATGTTTCTCACAACAAATTTACAAACAGATTTTTGGAACACAGGACTTGTGTGTTTACTTCCCAACAGTTTTCAATGGCTCTTTATTGCCACTGAACTTTTAACCTGGTGTTGAAAGCATTCCTACCTTTCCAAACTTATGTCCCACGATTCCCTCACACAGCTCTGTTGTTAACAGCCAAACTGAACTACACACACTTACTAAACCTGCAATGCTTCCACCTGTGACGTATTTGCTCAAGCCGTTCCTCTACTTCTGTTTGTTAAAAACCTCTTCTCCCTCTGAAAATCAACACATACCTTTCCTGACCCCCCTTAATTATTACCACTTCCTCCTGTAAATACCAAAGGTACTTTATTTCTGGATTTTAAAAAAGATGACAGTGTCCTTTATCAAACAACTCCTATATACTGACCTTTTCACTAAGCACTTCACAAACATTGTTTAATATAATCCTCATGACAGTTATGTGGCAGTTGGCATTTATTTTACATGGGCATCTTCCATGGTGCTTGCTCTTTCCCTGCCCACTGTCTGAATGCACAGAGAGACAAGGCCCTAGGGCAGGGTTTGGCAAACTGTAGCTCACTGCCTGTTTCTGTAAATAAAGTTTTATAGGAACACAGCCATGCTCAATTATTTACATATTGTCCATGGTTGCTTTCATGCTACAGTGGCAGAGTTGAATAGTTGTAACAGAGACCATATGGCCCACGAAGCCTAAAATATTTACTATGGCCATTTACAGAAAGAGTTTGCCAACACCTGGAGTAAGAGGATGGTGAAACCACATGATGGAAGGATCCTGAGTCCCTGATTAATTCCCTGGAGCAGAACTCAACATTTCCCCACCCCCACCAACCTGCATTGAACTGTGATGGATGGA
Source organism: Pteronotus mesoamericanus (assembly GCF_021234165.1). NCBI lineage: Eukaryota > Metazoa > Chordata > Mammalia > Chiroptera > Mormoopidae > Pteronotus > Pteronotus mesoamericanus. Next base: position 20,812,505 of record NW_026555245.1, on the reverse strand, counting down.
AGCAAAAAATAAATTTTCATTCTGTTAATACATCAAAACTAATGGGTTATTCCAGGAGTTAGCCTAGCCTCACTAATACAAGAGCAATGTATACATGTTAACTATCCAGGATAGCAACTAAAGGGTTCCTCTTTCCATGATCCAGGAATATGTGAAGGTTGTTAACTGAGTTCTCTTATTGGCTTCTGAAGCCTTTTAAAAGTTACAGATGAGTATAAGAGAAATATGCTCAACAAAATTACTTTTGTGAAGGCCATGGTGACTAAGTTGCTAGTGATTTAGGTGAGTAAATAAACATCATAGGAAAAAATGTCCCAACAATGTCAGAGGCATATACCTAGATGAACCAGAGGCTGTTGAGGTTGGGGAGGTCAAATTGAGAAAATCTATGAAGCTCTTCTACATTCCAGGCACCTCCAGAGTTAGAGGAACAGAAACTGAAACAGACATTTACTTGATGACAGCTTCTCTCTTTGAAGAGCAGTTCGTGGCATCCTTTTATTCCTTCAGTGAAAAACACTATGGAAAGGAACCCACAAAGAGATAAAGGTGAACTTTCCCGTGATTGCTGGCATGTTGAAAATGACTATCATGTCCTAATGGAAATTTGAATTAAGCTAAGGGCCATTATCAGCTTATCTTTGGATGGTAATCCAAACTGAACTGTTTTTGGGAAAACAGCCTAGTCAGTGATCTACACCTTCTCTGACAGTGGCTCTTTGGGTTCCTTGCTCATTGCTTTCCTCAGGGATCACAGAATGAAGCTAGTGTAGCCTCCTACAGTGGTTGTTTCTTTGCTTTAGCAGAACATAGAGATCTTGGAAAAAATAAAGCCAGTTATAAATTAACTGATCCTAACTTTTAGTTTCATGGACCCATCAAAGTTCATGTTGGATACCTATTGCCAAGATTACTTATGAGGGCCCTGCCCAAATGCTTTCTACGCAAGGTGCAAACAGGTCTGTCCTGACAACAGTGCATCCTCCCTGCTGCTTGCGCGCATTCATCTAGACCAGGGATTGCAAATTCGTATCAGCAGCCTGCACGCCTGCTGCAGACAGGTTCTGTTTGATCTGCTCAATGTTTTAAAATCAGGATGATTTTATACAAAAGTCCAGGTTTCAACTTTTAAAAATTAGGATAGCCTAAAAATATTGAGTTCATGCTCCTATGTACCAACAATAATTTAGAGCTAAAATTAGGTGACATGACCTTCCAAATGGATGTGATTCCCAACATTTCCTCTTACCTAAGTGCTGGCCTGCCTTAGTCTTTACATTATCTGCCTGGCTTCTATAGGCATTGGAATTCCTGGCTTTCACTCCAGGGCTTCTTGCTATCTTCTCTGCTTACTTTTTTTTTTTTTTAAATAGAGGACTGTATTTGGAGTCAGATAACCTGCACAGGCATCTTAGATCTACCATTTTGTGACTCAGGGTAAGTCATTTGATATCTCTAGTTCCCTTGTTCATAAAATGAACCGAAAATGGCCTAAAGCCAAAGATTAACCATTGTAATGCATGAAAAACAGGCCTTAGTCCAGGTCCTCACCTTCTCCTGCAGGACCATTACAGCAGTCTCCACCTTGATCACTTTGCATCCTATCTCTTCACTCTGCCATTCTACAGTTTTCAATGTTTCATTTACTCAAAAACATATTAGTATCTACTCTGTGCCTGGCACTAGGCTGGGAATTCTTTGGTCACTGAGAACAAACTCAGTCTCTATCCTCATGAAACTTACAGCTCTAATGGGAGAGACAGACATAAATCAAATAATCACACAAATAATTGTAAAATTGCCATTGGGGCGACTGATTTGAAGGAGATGCCCTTCACATTAAGAGACTATACCTAGATGAGGCCAGGAAGGTTAGACAAGGCTCTCGAGATCTGAAGGATAGGGAGTTGTACAGTTGAAGGGCGGTTAGAAGAATATTTCTAGGCTGTAGAAACAGCATGTGTAAAAAGCTTTACAGGAAAAGGGAACGTGGGGAAGATGAGGCACTATAAGGAAGCCAGTGGGGTCAAGTGCAGAGGAAATAAGGAAGAGTGGGGATATGTGGCTGGACGAGACAGTAGGGACCAAATGGCATTGTAGACCATGCTTAGGAGCTTTGTCTCTGTCTTAAGCGCAGTGGGAAAGCCATGGGAGGTTTAAGAAAGGGGCAGGTGCAACCTACCAACTTTTCTTTATGAAAAGATAAATTTCATAGGTTGAATCCTTGAAATTGCAACTTTTTTCCTACAAGATGGCAATTTTATATGGTGGAGTGGATACAAGGTAAATACCAGTTAGAAAACTGGTGAGAGATGACAGTGGTTTGGACTAGGATGGGCTATTGGAAATGGGAGAAATACAAAGATTTTTTAGATATTTAGAAGGTAAAAATCAATGAGCCTTAGTAATAGATCAGTGTGTATATCAAGGACTGTGCCCAAGACTTGTGTGCCTTAATGAGGAGTGGTGTTATTCTTGAGAGGGTGCATTGGCAGATGGCCAGGTTTGATATCAGGATGATTCCACACTGAGTTCAAGTGCCTTTGCAACAACCAAGAGGAGGTGACCTTTGAAAGTGTCTCTACAGAAATATCTTGTCTCGGCTTTACCTGAATTCCTTGGAAAGTGGTTTGTGGGGGTTGAATGATTCTCGATTATGTTAAATTAACAGCTAACTTTTCATGTCATGAAAGCATTATAAATTAAGACCTCTACACTGTATGTGGTATAGGCTCAGAGTTTTTATTTTCATATGTGACTTTTCTTTTATTCCTCTCAAAACACCTAGCAGATGGTATGTATATGCAGGGAGTTAAGTTCCATTCTTTCCCTCCAAAAAAACAAAAAACAAAAAACCCCCAAAGATACCCTCTTTTTTTTGTTTGTTTTCTGGAAGCATTAGAAACCATAACTCCATCTGAAACCTCTGTGACCTCCTTCTGGTATCAGCTCATTTCATAGCATTTTTGGCACCTGAGGATCCTTTTCTTTTCCTTACCAAATTTGGTGGTGTGGAAAATATTTTTGTTACATTGGATCCAGCCTTTCTGTGTGGCTAGGGGTCTATTAGGGTTGGTTTAGTGAGCTGAGTGGTCAGAAGTGGTCTGGTAAATTTTCTATACATATCATTAGAATTATTTTGTAAAGAAGTATGACAAACTGTTCTTTCATTTGACATAAGAATATACCTCTTGTCACAAGAGTAGAAAATCCTACAGTCCTGTTGCCATCTGGCATTGAGTTTCGAGCTCATAGAATAGAAAAATCTGTATATAATGTGAGTCCTTAGCCTGAACCCCAGTGCCAAAAGGGCAGCTGGTTTACAGGAGCCCAAGAAGGACATCTCTGATCCCTATCCCTTACTGCAGTGCCTGGCACCCAATAGCTGCTAAATGAATATGTGTATAGTTGAATAGGATTGAATTATAATTGGAGAAGATAGGAATTCTTGTCATATCCTTCATGGTGGAATAAAAATCCTGGGATTAGGACAGAGAGTTGAGAATAGTATGTTTGTTGTTTTTTTAAAAATTAATTTATTTATTTTTCCAAATATATTTGTCTTTGCCTTCCCCCCATCACTTTCCCCTGCCCCCTCCCCCCTCTCCATCCCTCAATCCTTCCCCACTTTGGCTTTGTCCATGAGTCTTTGCTATATGTTCCTTAACTTGCCCCTTCCCTTCCTTTTCCCCTGCCCACCCCTCCCTCTTTCCCTCTTGTCTCTGTTGGTTTCTTTTTCTTTCAGTGTTGCTGTTCTTATTTTCCTTGCATCTTTGTTTTGTTGGTTAGGTTCCGCTTATAGGTGAGATCATATGGTATTTGTCTTTCACCCCCTGGCTTATTTCGTTTAACATAATGCTCTCTAGTTCCATCCATGCTGTCGTGAAGTGTAGTTCTTTTTTTCTTTCTGCTGCATAGTATTTCATTGTGTAAATGTACCATAATTTTTTGATCCAATCATCTTTAGACGGGCATTTAGGCTGCTTCCAACACTTGGCTATTGTAAATTATGCTGCTATGAACATTGGGGTGCATAGGTTCCTATCGCCTTTGACTCAAAACGCCTTTGAATTGGCATTTTGGGATTTGTAGGGTATAGTCCCAGCAGTGGAATCACTAGATCAAAAGACAGTTCCATTTTCAGATTTTTGAGGATATTCCACACTGTTTTCCACAGTGGCTGCACCAGTCTGCATTCCCACCAACAGTGTACTAGTGTTCCCTTTCCTCCACAGACTTGCCAGCACCTGTTGTTTGTAGATCTGTTTATGATGGCCATTCTGACTGGTGTGAGGTGGTATCTCATTGTGGTTTTGATCTGCATTTCTCTGATGGCTAGTGATGCTGAGCATCCTTTCAAATGCCTCTGGGCCCTCTGTATCTCTTCCTTGGAAAAGCATCTGCCCAGGTCCTTTGCCCATGTTTTGACTGGATCGTTTGTCTTCTTGGAGTGGAGTCGAGTGAGTTCTTTATATATCTTGGAGATCAAACCTCTATCTGATGTATCATTCGCCAATATATTTTCCCATATGGTTGGCTCCCTTTTCATTTTGCTGATTTTTTTTAGCCATGCAGAAGCTTCTTATTGTGATGAGGTCCCAATTGTTTTTTCTTTCCTTTATGTCCTTTGCTTTAGGAGACATATCGGTGAAAAAATTGTTGCGTGGGATATCAGAGTTTCCTGCCATGTTCTCCTCTAGGACTTTTGTGGTGTTGCGACTGATATTTAAGTCATTTATCCATCTTGAGTTTATTTTTGTGTGTGGTGTCAGCTGATGATCCAATTTCAATTTTTTGCATGTAGCCGTCCAGCTCTCCCAACACCATTTGTTGAAGAGGCTATTACCACTCCACTTTATGCCTCTGCCCCCTTTGTCAAATATTAGTTGCCCATATAGACCTGGGCTTATTTCTGGGCTTTCTATTCTGTTCCACTGGTCTATGGGTCTGTTCTTGTGCCAGTACCAGATTGTTTTGAGTATAGTGGCTTTGTAATATAGTTTGATGCCAGTATTGTGATCCTTCCTACTTTGTTTTTCTTTTCAAAATTGCTGCAGTTATTCGGGGTCATTTATGGTTCCATATATATTTTTGAAATGTCTGTTCTATTTCTGTGAAATACGTCATTGGTATTTTAATAGGGATTGCGTTGAATCTATAAATTGCTTTGGGTAGTATGGACATTTTGATAGTAATCCTTCCAATCCATGAACACAGTATATGCTTCTATTTATTTGTGTCTTCCTTGATTTCTTTCTTCAACGTTGTATAGTTTTCTGCGTAGAGGTCTTTTACCTCCTTGGTTAAGCTTATTCCTAGGTACTTTATTTTTCTTGTTGCTATATTGAATGGTATTTTTTTCCTGATTTCTCCTTCTTCTATTTCATTGCTGGTGTACAAAAATGCCTTTGATTTCTTAATAGTGACTTTGTACCCTGCTGTTTTGCCAAATTCTCTAGGTTGAGTAGTTTTTTGGTGGAGTCTACAGGGTTTTCTATGCACACTATCGTGTCATCTGCAAACAATGATAATTTTACTCCCTCCTTTCCTATTTGGATGCCTTTTATCTCTTTCTCTTGTCTGACCGCTGTGGCTAGGACTTCCAATACCATGTTGAATAGAAGTGGTGAAAGCAGACATCCTTGTCACATTCCTGATCTTAGTGGGAAAGCTTTTAGTTTTTGCCCGTTGAGTATAATGTTGGCTGTAGGTTTTTCATATATGGCCTTTATTATGTTGAGGAATGCCCCACTTATTCCCATTTTACTGAGTGTTTTGATCATAAATGGGTGCTGTACCTTATTGAATGCATTTTCTTCATCTATCGAGATGATCATGTGGTTTTTGTCTTTCCTTTTCTTTATGTGATGTATTACGTTTATTGATTTGCGTATATTGAACTATCCTTGCATCCCTGGGATGAAGCCCACTTGATCATGGTGGATAATCTTTTTAATGTGTTGCTGGATGCGGTTTGCCAATATTTTGTTGAGGATTTTAGCGTCTATGTTCATCAGCGAAATTGGTCTGTAGTTTTCTTTCTTTGTAGGGTCTTTATCTGGTTTTGGGATTAGGGTGATGCTGGCCGCATAAAAAGAGTCTGGGAGTCTTCCCTCCTCTTGGATTTTTTGGAATAGTCTGAGAAGGACAGGGGTTAGCTCTTCCTTAAATGTTTTGTAAAATTCTCCTGTGAAACCATCCGGCCCAGGGCTTTTGTGTGTCAGGAGTTTCTTGATTACTGTTTCAATTTCCCCAACTGTTATTGGTCTTTTCAAGCTTTCTGTTTCTTCCTCCTTCAGTTTTGGAAGATTATACTTTTCTAGAAATTTGTCCATTTCATGGAGGTTTTCAAATTTCTTGGCATATAATTGTTCACAGTAATTTCTTACAATCCTTTGTATTTCTGTGGTATCAGTTGTTATTTCTCCTCTTTTGTTTCTGATATTGTTAATTTGGGTCCTCTCCCTTTTTTTCTTGATGAGTCTGCTTAAAGGCTTGTCAATTTTATTTATCTTTTCAAAGAACCAGCTCCTGGATTGGTTGATCCTTTGTATTGTTCTTTTCATCTCTATGTCATTCAGTTCTGCTGTGATCTTGATTATTTCCTTCCTTCTACCTGCTCTGGGATTAATTTGTTGTTGTTTCTCCAGTTCTTGAAGTTGTAGTGTTAGGTCTTTTATTTGAAATGTTTCTATCTTTTTTAGGTAAGCCTGTATTGCTATGAACTTCCCTCTCAGGACTGCCTTTGCAGTGTCCCATAGGTTTTGGACTGTTGTCTGTTCATTTTCATTTGTTTCGAGAAACTTTTTGATTTCTTTTCTTATCTCATTATTGACCCATTCATTGTTTAATAGTCTACTGTTCAGTTTCCATGAGTTTGCAAGTTTTTGAGTTTTTTCTTTGAGGTTGATTTTGAGTTTCAAGGCCTTGTGGTCCAAGAAAAAGTTTGGTATTATTTCAAATTTCCTGAATTTGCTGAGGCTTGCTTTGTGTCCTTTAATGTGGTCTATCTTTGAAAAACTGCCATGAGCATTTGAAAAGAATGTGTATTTTGCTTCTTTTGGATGAAAGTTTCTATGTATGTCAGTTAAGTCCATTTGATTCAGTGCGTCATTCAGCTCCACAATATCCTTGTTGATGTTTTGCTTGGAAGATCTGTCCATTTTTGACAGTGGGGTGTTAAAATCCCCTACTATCAGTGTGTTGCTGTCTATATCTTTTTTGAAGTTGTCCAAGATTTTCCTTATATATTTGGTTGCTCTATGTTTGGTGCATATAAATTTACAATGTTTATGTCTTCGCAATAGATTCTTCCTTTAAGTATTATAAAGTGTCCCTCTGGGTCTCTTTTTATGGCCTTTGTTTTGAAATCTATTTTGTCTGATATAAGTATTGCTACCCCTTCTTTCTTCTCTTGCCCATTTGCTTGGAATATTTTTTTCCATCCCTTTACTTTCAATCTGTGTTGGTATTTTGCTCTGAGGTGGGTCTCTTGTAGGCAGCATATGTGTGGGTCATGTTTTCTTATCCATTCAGCTACCCTGTGTCTTTTGATTGGGGCATTTAGTCCATTCCTGTTGAGAGATATTACTGATAGAAACTTACTCATCTTTTCTTTTTGTACCTGTGTTTCTTTCTTTCTCATTCTTTTCCTTCATCTTCTTAGCCTCTTCTAATGGCTCCAACAGAAATAAGTCATGAGGATCCTGGCAAAAGTGATAGCAGCCGCAATGTAAATCCATACCTAGCTATTCTTTGAGGTACTTGATATTTATACAACAACTTTGATCAACTTAAAAGAAATAGATGAACATCTGAACAGGGAATAGAAATGATTTGGGCCTGTTTCTCACATCCAAGGCATTTTACCTGCCCACACCGAGGAGCCTTGCAAAGAATCTCGAGAACAGGATGTTTTTTTAAGACCCAGAATAATTTATAGTCTCAGTAGAACATCCATCTCACTGTTCTATGGCCTCTCATCTGTTCATAAAATATAGATGATGACAATGCTGTCTGAAGTTCTTAGATAAAGTTTTTATGGATGATTCATTTTCATTCACATACCATATACTAATTCTTTACTATGTGCAAAGTATTTTTGCTAGCTTCTGTATGGTGTAAAGTGATGACTAAGACCTAGGCTGTACCCTCAACTACTTGGTAGGGGGTGGGGACAAAAATATCTGATTAACTAAAGTAAAAATAAGTACTCCTTGTCAAATGCTTTCATTGTGCTGGCAGTACACTAAGAATTTTATGTGCATTAGCTCATTTAAGCCTATGAATGAAAACTGTTACTGTGTCCATTTTATCAATGAAGGAACTGAAACACAGGAAGGTTAAGAAATGTACACAAGGTCACACAGTAAGAAAGAACCAGGATTGAAACCCAATCACTCTGATTTCAAACCACAAGAATTCAAATATTCTGCTGTATGGAGAATCAAATAATCCATTAGGAAAGGTGATATGTTCCATACAGATTTTCAAACTCAGACTGAGAGCTCAAAGGAAGCATTCAGGAGAACATGTATGAAGAAATTTCTAGAGTCTTGATGAGGGAGTGGTATTTAGGCAGACAGCAATGAGTGAAGAGGTATTGAGAAGTAGGAAATTGTCTGAACGGACAGAGGGCAAAAGAAATCACATTGGGATGATTGGAAAACTGCAAACACACAGTCCAGCATGACCAAGTGTGCTTTGCTTGTGTGAAGTAAAGCAGGAAAGGAGAGGTAGTTAGGACTTAAATGGCAGACAAAGGACTGGGAGCAGGAAGTGGGACATGGGTGTGTGTGGCATATCTCTCAGTGTTGGTCATAAATAACAGTAAAGCCCTTGAACAGTTGAAACCTCTAGAATTGATTTGGTTCACTCTGCTTTGGAGGGATAGTGAAAGAAATCTATCTTCCTAAGGGGAAATTAAATGACTTTAGAGGTTATTAATCTGCTCTGGGGTTCAAAGGCAAGACTTCCTAACTGGGGAATCTGGACTTGTAGATGGACCTCAGGGGCCCTGGAATTTCAGGAAATTATGGGCCAGGTTTTGTGTTGCATGAACATGTGTGTTTCTTGTCTAGGGAGATGGCCTATAAAATGCATCACTTTCTCCAAGCATTCATTGTCAAATAATACTGCAAACCACTGCTCTAAGAAGAAAAAGTCAGCAATGATCTCATTGGGGCCTTCCCTGGAGCTAGGAACTAGAACCAATTGACTTTGTGAAGCTTTGAAATTCTGCGGAAGTCAAAACTGAGAGTTCTGTTTCCCACTGACAAGCAAAACTGTCCACAGAAATATCACCACTGTGCATCAGCAGAAGACTGCCTTGTGTCAGCCTCCAACCCAGGACTGCCCAAGTTATCTCGGTTAGCATTACCAACTGGAAAGGTATCATTAGACAACACAAATATCAGTGTAAAAGTATCAATGGGAACTGGGTCACTTTTGATATTCTGTCACTAATGCTTTACAAGGGTAACAGGAAGCTGTGATTTCCAAGCAGATGACAGCTGTTTGGAAGGAATTCTACCATTGTACTTTTAACCCAACCCACAGAGCCACTCAGCAGCAAAACTGGCTTGACAGTGAGGTATATTGTGGGCAAGACCTATGAGAAAACCCTTCATTTCTTCCTGTTTGTCAAGTCATTTCCAAGCTGGCCCTGTAGGCTCTGCCATCAGTGACACCAGCTGAGGTGACTGAGGTTGGGAAGGCAAAATGCCAGTGATGAAAATGAGGTTTCCAGACAAATCCTCTGATGTTCAGAAATAATTGTGGGGATTATTTTGTTCATTACTTGTGTGTTTTGTATGATACTTTTTGATAAAGAGAAACAAAGTCGTGTGTGTATTAGGATCAGGACCTTCCGCAGGTGATTGAAAACTGAAGACAACAGTGGCCTATTCAGGATAGAAATTTATATATCCCCCATGTAAACCAAATCTGCATTTGGGCAATCTGGGACTGGTTTGGCAACCTCATCATCAGTGGGGACCGAGGATCTCTCTCTAGATTGTTCCCCCAAGAAATCTATTTATGATCCAAAATGGCTCTTCAACCTCTGCAGCCTGGAGGAAGGAAGAAGGAGGAAGAAGGGAAGGAAAGGAAACCCTTTCTTTCAAAGACACTTTTTCAGAAGTTTCATATTGCAGTTCTGTTTACATTCCATTGTCCAGAACACATTTGCCACAGCTAGTGTTGAAGGTGGATGGAACATAGTTGTTAACGAGCATCCAAGTGTCCAGCAAAACATTGGGGGTTTTATTACACACACACACACACACGCACACACGCACACACGCACACACACACAACTGGATATCTCTGTACAGTGTCCACAGTAAAGATGGAATGTCTTGATGCTGTTTATAAAATTTTTAATTTAATGTTTTATTGGTTATGCTATTACAGTTGTCTGAATTTTCCCCCTTTGCCCCCCTTCACCCTACTTGCTCAGGCAATCCCCATACCTTTGTTCATATCTATTGATAGCGCATATAAGTTCTTTGCCTACTCAATTTCATATACTGTACTTTATATCCCCATGACTATTCTGTAGCTACCTATTTGTACTTCTTAATCCCCTCGCCTCTTCACCCATTTCCCCTACACCCCCTCCCACCTGGCAACCATCAAAATGCTCTCTGTATTCATGATTCTGTCTTTTCTTGTTTCCTTAGTTTGTTTTTTAGATTCAATTGTTGATAGATACATATTTACTGCCATTTTATTGTTCATAGTTTTGATCTTCTTTTCTTAAATAAATCCCTTTAACATTTCATATAATAAAGATTTGGTGATGATGAACTCCTTTGGCTCTTTCTTGTCTGAAAAGCTCTTCTTCTGCCTTTCGATTCTCAACAATAGCTTTGCTGGGTAGAGCAATCTTGGCTGTAGGTCCCTGCTTTTCATGACTTTGAATGTTTCTTGCCAATCCCTGCTAGACTGCAGTTTCTTTTGAGAAATCAGCTGACAGTCTTATGGAAACACCTCTGTAGGTAACTAACTGTAACTAACTTCTTTTCTCTTGCTGCTTTCAAGATTCTCTCTTTATCTTTAACCTTTGGCATTTTAATTATGATGCATCTTAGAGTAGGCCTCTTTGCATCCATCTTGTTTGGGACTGTCTGTGCTTCCTGAACTTGCATGTCTATTTCCTTCACCATAAAGGGAGGCTTTTTTCATTATTTTTTCAAATAGATTTCCAATTTCTTGCTCTTTCTCTTCTCCTTCTGGCACTCCTGGGAATCAAATATTGGAACACTTGAAGTTATTTCAGAGACTGCTTACACTATCCTCATTTCTTAAAATTATTTTTTCTTGTTGTTCTGATTGGTGGTTTTTTGCTTCCTTATGTTCCAAATCATGATTTTATTTTCAGCTTTATCCACTCTACTCTTAATTACCTGTAGATTGTTTTTTATTTCAATTAGTGTACCCTTTGTTTCTGACTGGATCTTTTTTATGCTGTTGAGGTCCTAAGTTCCTTATAACCAGTGTTTTGAACTCTGTATCTGACAGATTGCTTCTCTCTATTGTGTTTAGTTCTTTTTCTGGAGTTGTGCTCTGTTCTTTATTTGTGCCACCTTTCTTTGTCTCATTTTGGTAGCCTCTCTGTGTTTGTTTCTAGGTATTAGGTAGAGCTGCTATGACCCCCTGTCTTGATCTCATGACCTAATATACTAGGTGTTCTGTAGGGTCCAGTGGCAAAGCCTCCCCTATCACCCAATCTGGGTACTCAAGGTGCACCCTCCGTGTGGGTTGAGTATACCCTCCTCTTGTAGTTGAGATTTGATTGCTACTGGCAGATCAATGAGAGGGATTTACCCAGGCCAGTCAGCTGCAAGGATTGGCTATGACCACTGACCATCAACATCTGCCCTCCATGGAGGGTCAGCTGTGCAGGGGCAGAGTGGTGGTGTTCCCATGTGGCCTGTAGCTGTCCACTGGGTGTGCATGCTCTGAGTTTCCTGGGTGGTGCAGGCCAAGGTCAGCCCCCTCCTGTGTTCTGCCCAGGGCCACTATGCATGAGTTACAAAGCAAGTGCAGATGGCTACTACTTGTGCTAGTCTTGGAGATTCCTAGGTGAAGCCAGGCTCTGAATCTAAGCTGGCTATTGCTAGTGCAGGGCCTGGGCCACTTAGCAAGAAGTATGGGGACCGGGGGCTTGCTGAGGCCACCTGTTGCTTGTTTGAGAGAATTTAGAAAGTTGTGAAGCATAAGCCAAGACCAGCCACTGTTGAGACACTGTTAAGAGCCTGGGTGGACCCATAAATTGGGTGGCGTGGAGCCTCAGGGAATCAACAGGGTGGGGTAAACAGTGTTAGCCAGGTTCGTGGAGTTTCAGATATGGCCCTTGCCTGCTGGCTCTGTCGGGGGAGGGTTCAGAAAAGGAACAATGGCCTCTGCTCACCTTTTTGTTTGGAAGAAATCTGTCCCCCAGCTTTCTCTTTGGTTCCTCCCTGTATGCCACAGATGCCTTTCAGGCTGCTACCCTGGTGCTGGAGCTCAGAGGGAGTAAGTCTGAGTAAGTCTGTGTGCAGGTTCTTCAAGAGGATCTGCTTGGGACTGCAGAATTTTCTTCCACTGACTCAATCCCCACTGGTTTTTGCAGCCAGAAGTTATGGGGACTTATCTTCCTGGCACTGAACACTGGGCTGTGGGGCCTGGTGTGGGGCTGGGATGCCTCACTCCTGAGATATTCCTCCCAAATTTTTATTCACCACATGCAGGTGTGGGACCAGCCCATTCCATGTTCTTCTCTCCTTACCAGTCTGGATGAATGTGGTTTCTTTAATTCTGTAGTTTTCTGAGTGATGGTTCTATAGTTGAGGTGTGTAGGGGGCCGCTTTGAGTGGTATAGGGACTATAGTCCCTCACAAGCTGGGGCCTGGGAGATGACCTGTAAGCCTTGGCTGGAACGCTGGTAATGCGGAGACAGGCAAGACCTGATGATAACCCCGAGGGCCCCCAGAGGAAATCAGACTTAGAAGTAAATTACACTCCTTGAAGCATGCTTTGTTTCTCCCTCAAGCTCTGTTAATCTTATACCAGGAACCAACTCAAGGCCGGAAAAGAAATTTACAAAATCCTGGACCCTGACCCAAATCCCAGCTGATGCCATAATGTTTGCTCAACTCGGACCTGAAGCAGGTCGGTGTGTTCCTGCCATTGTCTTCTTTAAACAACACCTATTCTCTGTAAGCTTAAGCTACTGATGTAATTAGATTACCTATACATTCCTTCTACCTGTCCCCAGCTTGTAACCCTCTCAATAAAACCCATTGAGCACAGGGGCTTGGGGCATTCCCCTCTAGAAGGAATCACCTTCCCTTTCCTTGACAGACAAACGGTGTCTGGAACAACTCATTCTTCCATCTGCGGTGAATCAGGGGACTTCGCAGGTGGATTCCCTCATAGTGGGCAGCCTCTAGAAGCTAGAAAAGGCAAGGAATGGATTCTCCCCATGAGCCTTTAAAAGGTACATGATCCTACCAAATCCTTGATTTTAGCCCAGCAAGATACTTGTCAGATTATCTTATGGAACTGTCAATAATAAATTTATATTGTTTGTCATTAAGTTTGTGGTAATTTTTTACAGCAGTAATAGGAAGCTAATTACCACTATCCCTAACACACTATGTTACAGTGTGCATGTGAAATTTTTTACTGAAGGGAGAGAGAAAAATCTCAGAAAGGAATCACAGTGCAAGAAAAAAGGCAGAGGTGCTGGCTAACATGAGCTTTCCCTTGCACCACACACAGATAGGTACTTCAAGACGGGCTTTCACAAGGGTGGGATGTGTCATCCCTCCCCAGGAATGCTCCTCGAGTCCTGGCCGTGTTCTCAATCTGTTTTGTGTCATGGGTAGTTCATTGTCCACAGCTGCTGCAGCCCTATCACTGTAAGCTGTGAGCCTGCCAAATCCCATAGTAGGTAAGAACATGTCTCCTATTTCCTCTCTTTTAAAAATCCTCACCCAAGGACATGCTTATTGATTTCAGAGCTGGGGGGAAGGAAGGAGGGAGAAAAACATTGATGCAATGAGAGACATTGATTGGTTGCTTCTCATATATGCCTTGACTGGGGACAAAACCCACAATCAAGGTATATGCTCTGACTGGGAATGGATCCTGCAACCTTTTGGTTTATGGGCCGACAGGCCAACCAATTGAGCCACACTGGCCAGGCCCCCTCCTCATTGGCAGGGCTCTGGCTTTGAACTTGAGCAACAGTGGGCCCCATTCTTGCAGTGAGAGCCCTGGCATGTTTCTGCCCTTACTACCTCCAGACCAACAGCAGCACAAAAGGCCCACACAGGCCAAAACATTTTCTTCATCCCAAAAGGATACTCTGTACCCATTAAGTAGTCATTTCCCATTTGCCCCTTACCCAGGCTCTGGAAACTACCAGCTGCTTGCTGTCTTTATGGATTTACTTATTCTGGAAATTTCATGTAAATTGAATAATACAATATATGGCCTTCTGTGTTTGGCTTTTTTCACTTAGCATAATGTTTTCAAGGTTATCCACATTGTAGAATGTATCAGTACTTCAGTTATTTTTCATACCTGAATAATATTCCATTGCATGGCTAAACATTTTATTTATCCTTTTACCTGAATATCAGTGGATTCTTGGGTTGTTTTCCCCTTTTGACTATTGTGAATAATGCTGCCATGAACATTTGTGTATGAATATTTGTTTGAATAACTCATTTCTGCATGGACCTGTGTTGTCATATTTCTCGAGTATATATATTCTTAGGAGTACAATTACTGGGTCACCCTGGCTTTTGATAGCTGCTTATTTTGTTTTCAAAGATGAATGTCTCTAGTTCCACTAAATTATTTATATTCAGGATCTTCTCTAGGTGGAAAGTGTTTGTGGGAGGTGCTGATTCCACCATCACAATGCTATCTATTATCAAGCATGGTATCCCATGCCATCTTCGTGCCTGCAACATCAGTTGTGCTAAGTCAGTAGTTACCAGAAGTGAGGATTACAGGTTGTATCAGAACCCAAGATACCTTCCATCAACTTCTGACTCATTAAATGGGTTACTTATGTATTTATTATTCAACTCTCTCAATGACTATTTGAGTTCTACAAGGCAGGGGTTTGATGTTTTGCTTACTTTTGTGTCCCTAATGCTTATGACAGTGCCTGGAACATTTATACGGTGAATGAACACATGAACATTTGGAAGGTCTCACCAGCTATGTTCTCTGATTCCATGTCCTATCTTTCCTTGATTGCCTAATTTTAGTAGCTGGGACTGATACCCAGATGGAGGGTACCAGGTTTGTATCCACGAACTCTTTAGTTAAATAGCACCTTTGTGTTCATTTTTCCTTTCAAGACTCAAAAATATCCCGGAAACATACAAAGCAGATATTCTTTTCTCACTTTGAAGATGAATAAAATGATAATCAGAGGCATTACTTTGTGCCAAATGACTCAGATGGTGACAAAGGAATGTAAGAGTGTTATATGGCTCTAGTCACAGCCTCTGTGTTCAAATGGTCTTCTCCCCTGTGTCTCTGTGTCTCCTTTTCTATCTTTTTTAAGACATTCATCATTGGATTTAGAGTCCACCCTAATCCAGGATGATTTCATCTCGAGATCCTAAACTTAATTCTGCAAAGACCTTTATTCCAAATAGGGTCACATTCTGAGTTTTCGGTGGAAACATCTCTTGGAGACCACCATTCAGTGCATTACAGTGGACATCCCAGGAAAAATGTCTCCTGATTGAGCTCTTTATACTTGGGCCCTAATCTGTACTCCAAAGCATGTCCACATAGCACTGGTTCCATGAGATGGTAGCAGGTATTATGAAAAAGAAGGTTATAGGCAAATAAGTTTGGGAAACTCTGAGTTAAACTAAGCTGGGCAGGAATTTTTGCTGTAGGACTTCTCAGACTCTTTAATGTGCATTGTGAATCTTCATGTGAGGAAGAATTATGGCACACTCTTTAATTCCTTTACTCTGAAAATCCTTTTTATTTTATTAATTTTTAAAATTGGCTTTAGAGAGACAAAGGGAAGGAGAGAGAGAAATGTTGACTTGTTTTTCCACTTACTTATTCATTCATTGATTGATTCTTATATGTGCCCTAACTGGGGATCAAACCTGCAACCTTGGCATATTGAGGCAGTGCTCTAACCAACTGAGCTACTTAGCCAGGGCCCTGGAAATCCTTTTTAAAAAAAGTTTAGTGGAAAACAATTGAGCTCTCACAGGGTAAGGCTGCCTGAAATATACATGGAAGTGTTGCTCCCCTCTTTCTCCTCCTTTTTCTCAGGTGGTGGGAGTGGGGAGGACTTCATTTCTAGGAATGTTCCATCAGAAATGGTTCAAATCACCCTAGAGAGGCTAAGTCAATTGGCATGGAAAAGACTGAAAGAAACTCCACCAAAGGCCTCAATATCCCCTATGACTGTCACAGTGATATATAGCTCTAGTCACAGCGATCATGCATCCCCTACTAGGCGATATTGGAAGCATCAAGATGTTTGCTGGGATCATGTCCTGTTAGGAATCAATTGCCTGGTTCATGTGGGCCTATTCTCATTAGAGAGAGACAGAGATTCATTGAGTTTTAGTGCTGCAAGAGGGTCTTAGAAATATCTCTTCTAACCCAGTAATTTTACAGATAAGGAAGCAGAGGCCCAGAGAGACAAAATAATCCAGAATAAAATCTGCTCGGAGTCACACAATTAGTGGCAGAGTTGATTCTGGAATCTAGATCAACTGATTTCAAGTTCAAACCTCTTTTTTCTACCCCAGGCTTCTTTTTTAAGTGTAACTTTAGAAGAAAAAGATTTTACATTGATGATACACTAGAAATTCAAGTGTATTAGGCATTTTCTTATAACTAAACTTTTGACAAAAGTCATTTTGCCTAAACCATTGATTTTGGAAAATATTTCTAACATCTACTAATCCACTTTTTTTGTCTTCAAGAGTGCAATTGATAAAATTTATTTTTCTTTAATTATGCACAATTTTACAATGCGATAGATCAGTTGTCTGACCATCATCCACCATCTCATGTTCTGACAATGGACTAAGTGTATATACAAACTGTATAGGAAAGAGATTAGCAATGTTCATAAAACATGTCAAACCTTTACAGATTTTCTTCTGACATTTTAAGTATGTGTGGAGAATACTATGAATAAGAATAAGGCAACTGAAGGTTTAAAAGTATCAGGAATGATAGTGTGATAGAAGCAATTGGTTCTCTGTCAATAAAAATGGTTCCATGTGCCCTTTATGGCATTTGTGCAATAATTTAGCCAACATTTAATATAGGATATTGGGCTGAATGTTCAGTGACCTTGTGATAAGCCCTAGAAATAATTGGTTTTTAAAAATAAATTCTTTATATGAGCTGGTTTAATAGCCATTGGGTAGGATTTTTGTAGATTTTAATAAGCTGTAAGTGATGTCTTAGAAGCTGCTGTCAGATAGGAGCTTTGGTGTCTTTTTTTCATTAGGAAAGAGTAATTCTCCTAAAAGTCAAAGGCATGTGAGTGTATGAATAGCTTTCCCTGGATGCAGTTGGGAAAAGCTAGGTTAAGCAGAATACCTTTGTCCACCAGGGGTCTTAGAAGGTAAGACAGAGATGCAATTTAGAGGCAAATAGCTGACATTCTTTAATTCCTGCAGTAGAGAGGTCATTTCACTGCTGTGGGCCTCTGAAAACCAGGACTAGGGACTGTAATTTCAGGAGGTAATAATTGTTTTGTGGATTCTCTCCAGAACAAGGTGGGACCTCTGAACGTAACAACTATTGTCTAAAAGGCGAACAGTGATGAAATGGTCTAGGAAAGGCTTAGGATGGCCCAGCGGTATGGAAGTGCCCCCTGATCTACAGGATACACTACATACGGAGAATGTACACAGGGCCCTCAACCCATATCCCCTCTGCAGCCTTGGGCCACTCGTGATCATCTGACTCTCAAGCCATCTCCAGTTTCTTCTCCTGACTCCTGTGATTTGTTTCTTTCTCCAAAAGCAAGGCATGGCAGGGAAACAATACATTATTTAAGGGATCTGGGTTCTTGGATTAAAGGGAACTGAGGGTTTACTTATTTTCTGTCTCAGGGCCTTTGACCTTTCTGTCCATTTTGTTCTTCCACCAGGTCCCAGCCTGACTGTCACTTCCTCAGAGAGAGCCCCCAGACCCCTTAGAGGTCCCACAGCACTACCTGACATTCACTCTTTATCTCATTACCTTGATTCATTTTCTTCAGGCTCTCATCTCTAACTGAAATAATCTTGGCTATGTATTTTCTTATGTGTGGTTGCCTCGGACTTCTTCTACTAGACTGGCAGGCAGAGATGCTAAATCCCAGTGTACCCAGTGTAACCTATCACAGATTCACAGGGAGGCTCATCCATTTACCCCAGGTTAAGAATTCCTGTACTAGAATATATCACTTAAGCTTGGTTCACCATTTTAACTCTAGGACATAAGACATAGTAAGTACCTTTTACATATTTGTAGTAGGAAGGTAGGAACAAAGGAGGGAAGGGGCATTCTTTGTGTCCAATACTTTTCTTAGAACAAGCTTGCTGAATGAATAAATGAATGGATGGATCCTACAGGCAGGGCAGTGAGTTAGTCATTAATAAATGCGAGTAGTTCTTTCCTCTACCAGTACTAAATGTGATTGTATGCATATCTTGGGCGAAGTTCTAAACCTATTGAGTGACTCCCGTGTAGCTGACCCAGAATGCATATTTAAACGCTAAAATTTAGAGTCCTCTGGCTGAGAGACAGTGCCCACACTGTAATTTAGCAGGTATGATGGGTCAATGCTGAGAGACTACTATCAGACCAGTTTTCTCCTTGGGCTGCCTTGGGCTCCCTTTCTCAACAGCAAGGTCAGAGCTTTCGTGGGAAATTGCCCTTTACTATGACAGCATCTCTCATTTTGAACCAGTTTCATCATCACCACCTGCCCTCGGAGAATTGGAATGATACATAAGACATCTAAGGACAGGACCCCTTTTCCTGCTCCGTGGGAAGACAAGGCCTGTGGGACAGCAGGTTCACTAAGAATCTGGCTCTATCATCTGACAGATTATTTCAGGTTCTTATAAATATCAACTGGAAAGATCAGCACTAAGTGGATTATTTCTTTCATGGTGTCTTATAAGTTTGCAATCTTTGACAGGACTTAAATGAAAACTCAGTGCTAGTAGAGACAAAAATCTGATTCATTATTCAATGCTACAAAAAAAATTCCTAATATGTCAGCAGTGCAGATGCCAACATGCATCTCTTGGTAGCAGACACTTAAAATTTTGGAACGCTTTCTGAGACATTTAAGGATAAATGAATATTCATGAAAGTGCTATAAAAATGAATCTATTTTTGAACAGGAGAAAGATAAATAGACCGGGAAAATAAACAGCAACTAAATGTGGCTGTGAGTACTGGATGTTATGCATGGGCCTGCTTTATTGTAATTGCACAGAGGGATTCATCTTTCTATGTTATGATGCAGATCAGATAGTAAACATGCTCTGGTGTTCCCCATCCACCTTACCCACAAGCTGATTGACTTCCTTAACATGATTCAAGGTGGTAACTAATTACACCTTTCTTGAATCACAGCACCCTACAAGTAATGGTTTGGGGCCAGACATGCTTGTCCATCCATATAATCATCTAATTATCTTTCCTCACGTTAGATTTGTGAGATGTGTGCTTTATCAGATAAGATAGTCAAGGTAATAGAATAGGGATTAAGTGATGGAAGAAAATGATTTTTCCTTTTTTTGAGCTCTATAAAATTCCCAGCCTATCTGCAAATGTGGCATTCAGTGGACTTGTGGATTCAGGATTCTCTAATTGCTGCTTTCCCTCCAAAGAGGGTCAGCGGCCTCCTGTTCAATGATTTCTCTAAATCTGTGGTTTTCCATTTTGGTTGCCCATTAGAATCACCTGGGAGTGATTTTTTTTTTTTAAGTACATATGCCAGGCCCGACTCCAGGATTTTATAAAAGCTTCCAAAGTGATTGTATTGAACAGCCAGGATTTAGAACCACTGCTCTATATCCCTACCAACTACTCTTGATGACTTTTCTTTAAGTATCTAAAGGTTACTCCACTCTCCTTGTTCAAAAGAGATTAGCAATTGTTCAAACCAGATGAGTATTTCTTTTTGATGTAATCAGAAAGATTAAACTATTGGGAGTCAAAGTGAGCATAAACCTCCCGTATTTGAGTCCAGAAAGCAATACTCATGGACTAATTCTTTTTTTAATGTTTGTTTTGTTTATTATCTAGTATTTTAATGTGAAAAGAACATATCCAAAATATACAAATTTTAGAATAAAGGAAAAAAATCATTTATATCACTCAAACTCAACCACTGTTAAAATTTTACTATACTACCTTTTGGTTTTATTTATTTATTTATTTATTTATTTATTTATTTATTTATTTATCCATCCCGTGGAGCCCAGCCTCCAGACTTTATTTATGCAGCGGAAATCCTATGAGGTTTTTCTCTGGGGGATATCTGCATTGAAGTTTTCTGTCTCGTAGTACATTGGGCAGGATCCTGAGAAACTGAGAATTGCAGAAGTGGTGCTGTCTTGATGGTGGTCAAGAACACAGGGTGCTAATCCTTGGAGTTCTGCAGTTGGATCCTGGTCGTACCAGGGGCTGGCTGTGGAAGCTAGAGTGTGCTGTTTAAACTTCTTTGTGCCTCGTTTTTCCCATCTGTAGAATGGGACTAATGATAGCATTTACCTCGGAGATCCTTCTAAATGAGATGATGCATTTAAAGCACTTAACAAAGTACCTGGCACATACAGAGTAGGTGCTCACTCAGTATTCAGTATTAACTATCCTATCACTGCCATCATCATTAGTATTAGCTTTCCCTTCTGAGGAGCTCCAGTGACTGGGCAGGCTCAGGCTTGGGTTTGAAGAGAGTTAAAAAGTCAGTTCTCATTTTTATACCTCAACCAGCAGAGATACCTTTCTGTCATACTTCCTGCATATCAGTCACTGGGCTGTGTCTCTCTGTCTCCTCTGCAAGCTCCCTGGTCAGGGGGCAACATCTCTCATGTGGATCATGTCAATATATATATATATATTTTATATATATTTATAAAATATATATTTATAAATATATAAATATTTTTATAAATATATAAATATTTATATATATTTTTAACATTTACACCTTTTTAAAAAAATTCTTTCCTTATTCTCCCCTTCATTCTCCTCCACCCTGTACCACCCCTCCCCCAGCATTTGCCCCCCGACACTTAGTTCATGACCATGGGTCGTACATATAAGTTCTTTGGCTTCTCCATTTCCTATACTATTAAACTCCCCCTACCTATATTGTACCTATTATTTATGCTGCTTATTCCCTGTAATTCCCTCCTGACTACTGTCTTACCCCTGCCCCTTCCCTCTGAGCTCCATTTCTATGATTCTCTATGATTCTGTTCCTGTTCTACTTGTTTGCTTAGTTTGTTTTTGTTTTTGTTTTTGGTTCAGTTGTTGATAGTTGTGAGTTTGTTGTCATTTTATTGTTCATAGTTTCTGATCTTCATCTTTTTCTTAGATAAGTCCCTTTAACATTTCATATAATAAGGGCTTGGTGATGATGAACTCCTTTAACTTAATCTTATTTGGGAAGAACTTTATCTGCCCTTCAATTCTAAATGATAGCTTTGCTGGATAGAGTAATCTTGGATGTAGGTCCTTGCTTTTCATGACTTTGAAAACTTCTTGCCAGCCCCTTCATGTCTGCAAGGTTTCTTGTCTGCAGCTGATAGTCTTATGGGAACTCCTTTGTAGGTAACTGTCTCCTTTTCTCTTGCTGCTTTTAAGATTCTTTCCTTAGCTTTAATCTTGGGGAATGGAATTATGATGTGCTTTGGTGTGTGCTTCCTTGGGTCTAACTTCTTTGGGACTCTCTGTGCTTCCTGGATCTCCTGGAAGCCTATCTCCTTTGCCAGATTGGGGAAGTTCTCCTTCATTATTTTTTTCAAATAAGGTTTAAATGTCTTGCTCTTCCTCTTCTCCTTCTGGCACCCCTATGATTCAGATGTTGGAACATTTAGAGTTGTCCCAGAGGTTCCTAAGCTTCTCCTCATTTTTTTGAATTCTTGTTTTTTCATTGTGTTCTGGTTGAATGTTTATCTCTTCATTCTGCTCCCAATTGTTGATTTGAGTCCTGGTTAACTTCCCTTTACTGTTGGTTCTCTGTATATTTTTCTTAATTTCACTTTGGGTAGCCTTCACTTTTTCCTCCATTTTGCGACCATACTCAACCAATTCAGTGAGCATCCAGATTACCAGTGTTTTGAACTGTGCATCTGATATTTGTTCATCATTTAGTTCTATTTTTGGAGCTTTGATCTGTCCTTTCATTTGGGCCATATTTCGTTGTCTCAGCATGCCTGTTACATTGTAAGGGGCAGACACTTAGGTATTCACCAGGGTAGGGCAACCCAGGTCACAGAGTTGTGACACTGTGTGTGGGGGAGAGGTCCGAGAGGGAACAATCCCGTTTGCTTGGCTCTGAGCCGGCTTTCAGTCACTTCCCCCAACACCTACAAGCAGATTGGGACCTTTTGGTGCTGATTCCGGGTGAGTGGGTTTGCGTATGTTCTAGGACCCCTTTGGGTCTCTCCAATGAACTTTCCTGTGAGGCTGGGAGTTTCTCCTGCCACTGCATCCCCCACAGGTTTTCACCTCCAGAGGTTTTGAGGCTTTCTTTTCCCTGCACTGCAACGCTGATTGCGTGGTCTGTCTCAATCTCCTACGGTTCCTCCAGTTTAGCTGCAAGCAAATGTGGGACCACCAGGTCTGCAAGCTGCCACTTTGCTGTGCGTCGTCTCCACTCAGCTGCCCATCTCTGCCCCTACTAATGGTCTGGGTGAATGTTGCTTCTTTAACTCCTTGGTTGTTGGACTTCCATACAGTTCGATTTTCTGGTAGTTCTGTTTTTTTTAAAATTTGTTGTTGTCCTTCTTTTGGTTGTGTGAAGAGGCAAAGTATATCTACCTATGCCTCCACCTTGGCCAGAAGTCTGCATTTAAAATTTTTTTTTGAATTACAGTTAACATTCAATACTATTTTATATTAGTTTCAGGCATACAACATAATGGTCACACAGTTACATAATTTACAAAGTGACCCCTCTGATAAGTCTAGTACCCACCTGGCACCATGCATAGTTATTACACTATTATTGACTATATTCTTTATGCTGTACTTTACATCACCATAACTATTTTGTAACTATTAATTTGTACTTCTCAATTCCTCCACTTTTTTCACCCAGTCCCCGAACCCCCTTACACCTGGCAACCCTCAGTTTGTTCTTTGTATTTATGATTCTATTCCGGTATTGTTTGTCTTGTTCTTTAGATTCCACATATAAGTGAAATCATGGGGTATTTGTCTTTCTCTGATTGACTATTTCACTTAGCATAATACACTCTAGGTCTATCCATGTTGTCCCAGAAGGTAAAATTTTATTCTTTTTTATGGCCAAGTAATATCCCATTGTATATATCAGCAATTTTCAACTGGTGTGCTGCAAGAATTTTTAAAACATGCAGTACCTGACTGTTTAGTCAGGGGCACTGACCTCTTTTCCCTTAGACTGTCAAATAAAAAAATGACAACAGCCAACACAACAATAGCTGTCCGTTGTGAATGAATCAAATTATACCTATTTTTTTGTCAGATTGGTAAAAATATATTTTTTGTTGTGCTGTAGAATTTCAGTAATTAGATTATGTGTGCCATGAGGTGAAAAAGGTTGAAAATCACTGGCATATATGTACCACATCTTTATCCATTCATTTATTGTACAAATGGGACTATATCAAACTAAACAATTTTTGCACCACAAAAGGAGCCATCAGCAAAACAAAAAAATCTACTGAGTGGGAGAAGATATTCACCAATGATGCATGCAATAAGGAGTTAATATTAAAATTTATGGACTAATTCTTTCTAAGAGATTTTAAAATTCTAGCTCTTAGCAATGTTGAAGATATTTTGTAACTTATTGGATTGTAGTCTCATTACTTAATTAATGACAGATTACAAGGCCTATGTTATATTCCCAAAAGATTTCAGCAATTCGGCCTCCTCCTCCCTCCCTAGTCTTGGCCTCACTGTGCTCCATACCCTACTTTTCTCCACACAGGAGAATCAACCTGTCCTCTGAAAAATCAACTTGTCCTCTGAAAAAGTCCTGAACATTTCTATCCCTTACATTGGCTCCCACAGCTCCTCCTACATGCAGTGCCTTTCTCTTCATCTCCATCATTTGAAATATTACTCATACTTAAAGACCCAACTCAAATACTATGTATAAAGGTCTTTCTCTTGCCAACACCTGACTCAGCATCTTTTGACAATATGTTTTTATGCCACTTTTACTGTTTTAGTCTTTTCCAAATTCTTATATAATCCTTCCCAATAATTAGTTCAAATAGTTTTATATATCGAGAAAACCCTATAACATCCTCATTTTAACCCCCTCATTTGGGCAGCATTGAGATTTAAGACTATAGTCTATGTGTCTTTCTCCCATATGAGTATAATGACTTCAATAGTTGAAGCCCAGTTTCTTTCCTACAATAACTATATGTGGAGTTTTAAAAAATTGCTTCAGCATTCTCTAACATGGTCTAAGGTTCATGGTGGCTTATTCAATGGATATCTGGCTATGTCCAATCCATTTGTTGAGAATAGCTCACAAGTGACTGTTAAGTCTTGGTAAGAAGATTGACATTTAACCCATTGGTTCTTAGCTAGCCAGTGCACTCCTAAGAGGGTTTTGGACACATCTGATTATCACAAAGGCTCAGGGAATGTTAGATGCTTTAGAATGTGTAAGAAAGTCATTATAAAAAGAGTTGTGACATTCAAAATACCATTTGTTCCCCACTCCCACCTCCACCTCCACCCCCATTGTGGCAGATTCTAATCAATTCACATCACGAAATACTTTAAGGAAAAAAACCCAACAATTTGGTTTGGAGAAAAGAGGGAAGGTCCTAAAACTTACTCTGAAATCACATGCAAGATGTCCTAGGTGTGTTATCAGATAGGCAAAGCTGACTAAGTTAGATGATACCTGGTTGGTGAAACAGGAATTTTCACATTATGTAGGTTAGAATGTAACATGATGTAACCTCTTTGAGGACTACAATACTTACAAATATTTAAAATGCACATTCCTTTTGACCTAGCAATTTCACTGTAGAAATTTCCTCTGTGGATATATTTATACAAAGTTGTATGAGCAGGAATGAATATTCATTACAACATTGCTTGACATCACAACAAGTGAAAACTATATGTCCATCAATAAAGTATGGTTAAATAAGCATTGGGTACATTATAGTATGTGATCTTATGGAATGAGTTCCAAGATATATTAGGTTGAACAAATTGAAACATGGTATGCATGATATGATCCATTTTTCTTTAGTGTATATAAATGCTACATGTACACGCACAGGTAATTTTTACTCAGTTATGATATGAACAAATTTCAGTTACCATGAGTTAAATAATACCAGTCTCACATCAACATGGTTCCAATTTCAGTTACTACAGAATATTAATTGTAAGTCACTGAATAAAGTACAAACTTCACTGTTACCGCTTTTACTCACAAATCACTGCATCAATAATAGATGCATACAATGATCACTGAGTACTCACACTTCTTTCTTCACTGTCTCTCTGTGATCAGTCACTGCACATTTGTTATCCAGTTCACAGACAGCAAAGTAAGTAGTTCTTTGCCTCTTAGTTTCCCAGTGATAGATTCATGTGACATTTTGCAAAAATGAATGATCCAAAGAGGGAATTAGCTGCAGCAAAGATGAGTGATAACACTGGAGGATAAATTTAAATTGCACTAAATGGAGATTATAGAAGAAATAGCTGACCATGGGAATGTTGACTCATCCACCATTTAAGAGACTAGAGATTTGCAGCAGGAGTAAATTAGTGAAGGGCCACTTACCAACATAAGCAACAGGTTGTGATAGAAAAAAAGGTGTCTTACAGGAAGTGACACCAGAAAGATAATTCACATTAAAAGAACTCTTGGAATTATTTCATGATATTAAAAGCATAAAGGATAGAATGTTGGAAACTGATCCAAATTTAGAAAGGAGTAAGTATGACAATTTGACAAGGCATAGAAACAATGCACTCTTAATATCATGAAGTTATATGTCAAAAAGAGGGAAAGCATTCTTACTTTTTTTTTTACCAAGAAACATAATACTTGAATTCTCAATGTTTCTAAACAAACAGTAGTTTTACCTTTTTTGTTTTCCCCTACCTTAATAACCATAAGAGAGTTATTAACATTTTAACAAAAAATGTTAAACAGTTGTAATTTTTCTCATTTTTAAGATCACTTTGTGCACTGGCCTGGTGGCTCAGTTGGTGGTAGCATCCTCTCCAACCCCAAAAGGTTGCGGTTGGATCCAGCTGAGCACCTACTGGAGGTAACCAATCTATTTTTCTCTCTCCTTCCCTCCCTCTTTCTCTAAAATTAAAAATGTCTGGTATCCACTCTGCCAAGCCCCCCACACTCCCCATGCACAGCCTTCCAGCAGGTGGCCTGGAGCTGCCAGGAGTGCGCTTGACTGTCGTTGCCACAGGAAGGGTGTGCCTCTCGCAGCTGCAGCCGCAGCCACAGGAAGGCGCAGAACCCCGTTGCCCAGGCTTGGGGCCATGGCTCCTGCTTTTTGGTTGTAGTCACGACAGCCTGCCCTCTGCACAGGAGGCACCTTGTGACCTGCAATGAGTGTCAGCAAGGATCAGGAGATGGAACTGGACCCATTACGACGTTTTGTGTACGAAGGAGATGAAAGTTTCCGGGAATTAAGTCGTTTCATTTCAATATAGGATAGGTGAAAATGGTGATCCCAAAGCCTTCTTAAAAGAGATTTCCTGGACAGAAACATATCCCCAGACAACTCAATTATATCTATGAATGCTTTTTAAAATAACATCATGTCCTCAGCTATGAAGCAGAGTATATTATCCAAGTTACGGTAAGCAGTGGAAGTCAATTTCAACACCGCTGTGACCTACACATTGTTTGAATATGCCAAGGACCGTACAGAGCAGTTCATGGAGAACCACCATCCCGTTACTTCTATGACATCCATAAGCAATATCATCTCAGTTGAAACTCCTAATGTAGCCCCATCAAGTAAGAAGAAAGACAAAAGAATAACTTTCAAAAGTCCAGAAACATAAGCTGGCAGATAAAACAGATCATGAAGGAAAACTTCCTCAAGGATGGAACTGGGTTGATGTGATGAAGCATTTAAGCAAAACTGGCTCTAAAGATGAAGAATAGTGCTTGAAATTGAAACAAGGGAAGAGCATCCTTGAAAAAGTAAACTGGGATCAAAATCTTTTGTTACCCTTTTCTGGTATTGAGGTGGCTTTTTATAAAACAATTTTTTGTATGTTTCTTACATGAAAATATTTTAAGCTGAGAAAGTTCATTAAGAGATTTGATTGTACTAAGTTATTTTCACAAATTTGCCTTAATAAAAGGTAAAAATGTTTAGTGTACTTTGGAAGTCTTTTGAGCTTTGTCAGTGGACAAATATGGAGGATAATAAGCAATCAAGGTTAATTTATATGATTGTATTCTAGTTATTGTGATTTTTAAAAAAAGAAGTATGAAGCCTTTTCAAAATCTCATGTTCCCAGAGGAATAGAATACAAATGAACAATTATTCCACAGCATGGTCCATAGTAATAGGTTTCTCATCTTAAGAAAGTGTTCATTGCCTCTTTCTCTTAATCACTGAGGCATAAATTGCTTCAGAGAAATTTAAATACTGGTATTTGACCTTTACACATAATATTCTTTGTAGTCCCTTTTTATTTTTCAGTGGTGAATGGCTTCTCTTTAATAAGTGAATATTTGTTTATACTTTTCTTTTGGATTGGGTTGCGATGTTGGATCATGAAAGCTTCCCATGGCATGTAGACTAGGAGAAGAGAAAACAAATCTGCCAAGTACACTAGAAAACATCTGAACAGAAGGGCTGGTTCCTATTGAAAACATCTCTCTTTGCTGCATATACAAAATGGTAGTAAAAGATGCCTTAATATATAATTTTTGTATTGTTTGAGACAATGGTTTTAATACATTTCTGTTTATCTGCAAAAAAATTAAATATGAATATTTCATTGGGTGAGGATTTTTTTAATAATTGAAATAAATCACTTTGTATGGTCTCAACTTGCAGTTATTTTTATGGTCCAGGACTACTGTGCAAAGCAAGGAACAACTGTACATATAAAATACAAATATATAGGTATATATATGTATTTTTTAAAATGAAAGTATATACAAGGAATTGTTAAAATGGTTACTTCTGAGGAATGGGGCTGAGAGAGAGTGGTAGCAAAAGGACATTTTATTTTCATTTTATACCCTTCTGAACTGTTTGACAATTTTTCCTGTTAGAGGTATTACTTTTTAATGTAAACTCCAAATAATAAAAATAAATACAAAGACAAAGATAAATTAATAAAATATTTGAATTGTGCTTTTATATTTTTCCCCTTCTGGTGACATAACTCAAAGCTTTCACTGAGAATTTCAAAAGAATTCACGACACCAAAAATGTTAAAATCCACTGCTGTAAGGTCACATTTATCCTATTCTCAAGCAGAAAGATTGCAAAATGTGCAGTTTCTTCAGACGTGAAAGTGATCTGAGTTATTGATTTCATCTGTCTGTGGAGAGAATTGGCCTGGAAACAAGTCCAGCTGATGGTGATGTTCAAGTGCAATTTGCAAACAGATGCCCTAAACAAAATGCTTCCACACAGTGTCTGGTGTCTGAGCATGCATCTGTTTAGGTGGCTACAGGCTGTAAGCAAAGTGTGACCTTTTGCTCAACCTTGAAAGTTTACTGCCTACCAAACAGAATGCCAAATACATGACAAGGGGCATTTAGAGAAATAATGTTGAGGCTGCTGGTGTATTACCCTGCCAAGACCTAGATACCAAGAGAATGAAGGATCCTACCAGGATTAGGCTATGGATTTAACCACTAATGCAGGATGGACAACCAAGATTTGGTGTGAGGAAGTCCATTGGGTAAAGATCCTGACAAATGCCTAAATCCACTTAAACAATAGGTTTCCATCTTGTTTCACAACCCCTGAGGCCTCCTGGATAGATGAGTAGTTCCATCACAGAAAGTGCTCTTATTTTAACCAGAAAAGGCTCATAAAGGCCTAGGGGAAGGAATGACCAAGTACTCCCGAAGCATACAGGATGTAAGCCAAAAATCAGCATTTTACATGCATTATCTTATTTAACAATTAAAACCATTCTATGATTGTTTTTGTCATACCAATACTCTTTAATTAGACATCTGAGGTTCAACTTAGTTCAAGAAGATTCAGTAGCTTGCCCATTACCACAAAGAGGGTAAATGGTAGAGCTAGGAAATGTAGTCTAATTCCTGAAGCTGGGCATGTAATCACTGAGATGCACATTTTCCAAGTGCTTCAAAATGCTTTGGGCAACTTCTGGTCAAGATGGCAGCATAAACACAGCTCACCTCCTCGCACAACCACATCAAAATTACAACCAAATCATAGATCAACCATTGCTCAGAACCAGCAGAAATTAAGTTGAATGGAAGTTTGAAAACTGTGGAATTAAAGGAACCACATCCATCCAGACTGGTAGGAGGGGTGCAAAGGCAGAATTGGCAGGTCCCACATACATGTATCATGGATAAAAATTTGGGAGGGATATCTTGGGAGTGAGGAGTCCCAGCCCCACACCAGGCCCTCCAGCACAGTGTTCCAGTGCTAGAAAGATTAAGTCCCTATAACTTCTGGGGACTTAACAAAACCAGCGGGGATTGAGTCAATGGAAGAAACTTCTGGAGTCCCATGCAGTTCCTCTTAAAGAACCCACACATGAACTTACTCAGACTCACTCCCTCTGAGCTCCAGCACCAGGATAGTATCTTGAAAGGTGCCAATGGCATATAGGAAGGGACTGACGTGGTTGGCCTCAAGGAAAGAGCTGGGGGATAGCTTTCTCACAGACAGAAAGGTGGGCAGAGACAAGAGCCAGCAGTCAGGTGCCATATCTGAGACTCTATGCTATTAGGCCATGCTACCAAGATAGGAAGTTATATAGTTCAAAGAAGCAAACACGCAGGGTTGGGGGGCTGCAAAATGAGGAGACAAAGAAGCATAACCTAAATGAAAGAGCAGATCAAAACTCCAGAAAAAGAACTAAACACAATGGAGATAAGCAGTCTATCAGATACACAGTTCAAAACACTTATAACAATGCTCAAGGAACTTAGTGAGGACCTCAACAGTATAAAAAAGATCCAGTCAGAGACAAAGGATATGCTAATTGAAATAAAGAACAATTTATAGGGAAACAACAGTAGAGTGGATGAAGCTAAGAATCAGATCAGTGATTTGAAACATAAGGAAGCAAAAAACAACCAATCAGGACAACAAGCAGAAAAAAAAGAATTAAAAAAACAAAACAAAAAAAAAAGGATAGTGGAAAGAGCCTCTGGGACAACTTCAAGCGTTCCAACATTCACATCATAGGGGTGCCAGAAGAAGAAGAGAAAGAGCAAGAAATTGGAAATCTATTTGAAAAAATAATGTAAGAAAACTTCCCTCATTTGGTGAAGGAAATGGACATGCAAGTTCAGGAAGCACAGACAGTCCCAAACAAGATGGATGCAAAGAGGCCCTCTCTAAGACACATCATAATTAAAATGCCAAAGGTTAAAGATAAAGAGAGAATCTTAAAAGCAGTAAGAGAAAAGCAGTTAGTTACCTACAGGGGAGTTCCCATAAGACTGTCAGATGCTTTTTCTAAAGAAATTGTGCAGTCTAGCAGGGATTGGCAAGAAACATTCAAAGTCTTGAAAAGCAGGGTCTTACAGCCAAGACTGCTCTACCCAGCAAAGCTGTAGTTGAGAGTTGAAGGGCAGAAAAGGAGCTTCCCCAACAAGAAAAAAACAAAGGAGTTTATCGTCACCAAACCATTATTATATGAAATGTTAAAGGGATTTATTTAAGAAAAGAAGATCAAAACTATGAACAATAAAATGGCAATAAATATATATCGATAAGCAATTGAATCTAAAAAACAAATTAAGCAAACAAGAACAGAGAGAATCATGGATATGGAGAGCATTTTGATGGTTGCCAGATAGGAGGTGATTATGGGGGAATGGGTGAAGAGGTGAGGGGATTAAGATTAAAAAGTACAAATAGGTAGTTACAGAATAGCTATGGGGATGTAAAGTACAGTATAGGAAATTGAGTCACCAAAGAACTTATATGCATGACCCATGGACATGAATAATGGTGTGGGGATTCCCGGAGGGGGTTGAGGGTGCTGAGTAGAGGAGGTAAAGGGAGGAAAATTGGACAACTGTAATAGCATAATCAATAATAAATAAGAAAATGACTTTGCAATATACCATAGTCTCCTTTTATTCATGGGGCATATGTTTCAAGACCCTCCCAGCAATACCTAAAACTGCAGCTGATACTGAACCCTATATATACTGTTTTTTCCCTATATATACATATATACCTATAACAAAGTTTAATTTATGAATTAGGCACAGTAAGAGATTAAGAACAATATTTAATAATAGAACAATTATAACAATATACTGTAATAAAAGTTATGTGAATGTGATTGTTCTCTTTCAAAATATCTTATTGTACTATACTCACCTTTTTGCTTAAAGGAAGCACTTTACAGCTTCTCTCTGGTGTATCCTAATTACCAACATCACTGTTTTTGTGATTAGGTGTCATTTTTAAGTAAAATAAGTTACTTGAACACAAGCACTGTGATATCACAACAGTCAATCTGATAACCTGCATGGCTACTAAGTGACTCGTGGTCAGGGAGTGTATACAGTGTGGATAAAATGGACAAGAGGATGATTCACATCCCTGTAGGATGGAACAGGATGGTATGAGATTTCATCAAGCTACTCAGAATGGTGCACAATTTAAAACAATTTTGTATTTCTGGAATTATTCATTTAATATTTTTGGACCAAGGTTGACCAGGGTAACTGAAACCACAGAAAGCCAAACTGTGGGTAAGGGGTGGGCTACTGTACATGTTTTCTTTATCTTCCTTTTACCAAAAATCATGCTATTTCCAGATTATCTCATTTAAAATCTGCTCAGCCCTGCTCTACCATTCTGAACCTTGCTGAACTGTTACTTGCCATTGTGGGCATTCGAGCCTTTTGACCCTGTTTCTACCCTATAGTATTTTTCTCATATGGCCTCTGTGGCTGGTGATCATCTTGCTTCAACCAACTTTACATTCCAATTAGTTCAGAGGAAATGTAGATGAGCCTTGTGTTTCCCTTTAAAGGACAGCATGTTTCTGGCTTTCATTGACTTGGCAAAGGATTGTGTGTCTACAAATAGGAAACATCTGACCACAGGTTATATAGATGAAAATGATGTCAAGTTGGGAAGAATGGAATTATATAATCTGGCAAAGTTGAGCCCTATTTGGATAGCCAGAATCTCATTTAGCAAAATACTAGTTTTCGGTTGGATTAAATCTTATAGGGTCTCAATTAATAATTCGAAAAATGAAATTATGTTCTTTGGGGGGTATTTTAAGTAGTAGTTTTTTGGGTCCCACTGCCCAATTAAAATGGGCAGTGGAAAACATACCCTACCTGGTATCAGACTTAGGGAACATGGAGTCTTTTCCTTCACTTAAGGTCATGATAGGTCTGGGTGGCAATGTTCAGGATACAATTGGGTTCCTTCCTAAGTAATAGACTCATATCTGGGTCCTTTATAGAACTTTGCTTGGCAGAGCACTGAAGAGTGACAATTGAAAAGGATGATTCTTTGGGGTTGGAAACTGGAACCTGCATAGTCTTTGAGATAATGCATAGCTGAAAAATTATCAGAGTTCAAAATGCAGAGACTCAAAAGGCAAGCCCCCATCTGATGGAAACTCCTTTGTTGATTAGAAAAAGGACTAAAAGTGAGACCATGAGATTGGAAAAAACCAAGGAGTCAATCAAAGAGCGAGGATTGGACTTTCTGTAGCCATGTAGTCGCATTAATGGAGTGGCTCAGTGTGTCAGGAACTATGCTCATGTGTACCCATGCGAGATCTCATTTAATCCTCTCAACAATCCTGATTTTGGATTGGGGTGTTAAATGTGTACTGAAGGTCTCTGAGTTAGTGGGTGTCAAGTCCAGAACTCACACCCAGGTCTGACTTTAAATAGCACACTTAATGTTATGATGCCTTGCCTTTAGTAATGCCAATCGATCATTATCTATTTAATGTGTTGTATTAGAGTAGCACTAGCTGCTGGAAGAAATAAATCCTAAATTTTAGTGGCTTAACAAAACAGAAGTTTATTTCTTATTCATGTTAAATCTATTTGGCAGCAAGGAACCGGCAAAGGAGGCTGTGCCCTGCATGGTCATTCAGGGATCCAGGTGGCCATAAGCTGTGTGGTCCTCGGCACTGGCTTCCAAGGTCACTGTGGGTGCCAACATCCAGAGGCTAATGGGAGATCATATGGTAAGTTTTTTCTGGAGCCAAGCATGGAAGTATCACATCCATTTTTGCTCATAATTTACTGGTCTAGTTCAGTTGTATGGCTACACTTACCTCTAAGGAAGTCTGGGAAATATAAACTAATTATGGGCTCAGAAGGAAAGGTAAAAGGATTTGGTGAACAGCCAACCAGTGTACTATACTTGTGTTCTTCTTTAGTTATCAGAATTTAAGGACAGCACAGAGAATATAGTCAATAATATGTAAATGTGATAATTACACACCTTAATAGATGGTTACTAGACTTATTGTGGTGATCACATTGTAAGGCATATATAAACATTGAATTACTATGTTGTATACCTGAAACTAATAGAATATTGTACATCAACTGTACTTTATTGTTTTAATTTCTTTTAATTTTGTAATAATTAAAAAGAAAATTAAAGAAAAAAAGAAAATTTTTTTCTTTTAATAAAAAATTTTTCTTTTTAATAAAAAAAGAAAATTTATTACAATTAAGAATTGTAATAAATTCTTTTAATTTTTTAAAAGAATGTATGTATAATAAAGAATTATTGTTACCTACTAGGTGTCAAATACCATGCCAGGCTCTAGGATTTAAAGATGAATGACTGAATCCATGTCCCCAAGTTAGTGGGGGAGTAGACAGAGAAATACACACATAAAGTGATATCGATGGCGTTCTTATATAGATAACTGTTCAGGGCATTGGCTCTTAGATTGCATTTATGTACATGGGGATATGCTCTGGTTCAGAATTATTGATTTGGCTGTTTTTGAGTCCCTAGAATTGTCCATTGCAGGGTCTGAACTTAGATGTCAGTCTAAGGTAGGTATTTTTCTCCCTTAAAAAACATTGATTAAAGGAACCCATTTGTAGGCTCTCCGATACAAAACAAAAGACACATTGTTCACCTCTCACAGCTCCCTTTCACGTTGTCAAGCTCTGATTTGGAATTGGAATGTTAAATGTGTACTCAAGGATAAGCATTCCACTTTGCCAGCCTGAAGGACTGCTTCTTGGAAAAAGCTCCACCTAACCTTTAGGCCAGCCACTGTGTGGGCGGTATGATGAGCACGATAATCTGAGAAGGTCACTGAGGACAGAGATGCTGTTTAAGAGACTTAGGCAATTTTGTTAGAGGAGTTGACAACCTCCTCCCTTGATATCTGTATTAAGATGTTGTGTCATCTCTTAAAATATCTTTTTTTTTTTTTTTTTGAGAGAGAGAGAAACATCCTTTTTCCCCCCTGCTTATTCATGCATTCATTGGTTAATTCTTGTATGTGCCCTGACCTGTTATTGAACCCACATCCTTAGCATATCAGGACAATGCTCTGACCAATTGTGCTATTTGTTGAGGGCTTAAAAATAAGTATTTTCTATGTTTAAAGCTCATTTGGTATTAGGCCAGCTTATTCAATCTATACCAGTTAAGGCCATAAATAAGCCAAGATGTTAAATGACATTTTTAACAGAAAACATTTTAAAAAAATATTAGCTTTCTATGACTTTGAGAATGCACTTCAAAAACTCATAGAGGAGAATTGCAGATAAAAAGGCAAATATTTCTGCTGACTGTGTTTTAAGCTAATTGACTACAGGTTATTTCTTTTGGAGCACAAGCCATGTGTTTTTATTCTATTCTCCTTACAGTAGAACATACAGCACCATAAATTAAAAAAATAGAGATTTTCTAAAAATGAGGTCAAGTAGAAAATAAAGTGAAAGATGAGACAAAAAGGAAAACTGATGTGTCACTAACTGCTAAGTCAGTAGTTTTCAACTGGAATATATCAGACATATTCTTAGGGAATGTTAGTTTTCTAAAAGCATTTAATAATTTTGCATATTGCTTTCTGTGGTGGTTTGGAAAATAGTATAAAAACACCCTGGGTCATCTGTATGACCACTCAGTACTGCTGTGAGATTTTTATCCTTAGGATTGTGTTTAGGTTTACAGTTGGATGGTCATAGAGACTAATGAGAAAAATACAGAGATAGACCTAAAATCTAAATGATATGCTTGCACCAAATGAAGCCCAAATGTCCTCACAACACACCCTATGAATGAAAGTTCCGCAGTAATTTAAACAGAGAAAATCAGTGAGAGAATTGAATCATTACACCACACACCATAATAATAGGCATGGGGCTCAAGAGAACCCTGTGAGTGGTGATCAGTTTTGACATTATTGCTTTATCCATCATGTTTACTAATGCCACTAAAATGAATTGCACTAGTTTTACTGTAACCAAACACAGGTCCAGCTGCCTGCAGCATCGAAAGCCAATACTCAAGAGGCAGGTGATGAAGTAAAGGAAAGTCGTTTTATTCAGGTGCTGGCAACCTAACAGATGGGGGACTCTCATCTTAAAGGCCATCTTAACATCTCAGTGCAGGCAGGGGTTTTTATAAGGAGAGAGAGGGACAAGGAGAACAAAGAGATTGGGGGAGAGGCTGTGGATGTGCTGGCAGTGTCTGTAGTGGTTCCGATATGGATCTTTAATGTCCGCACCCTGGAACTGGTCAGTGCCAGCCAAATTCCTGCAGTTGGGCAATCTGCATCACCTGTAGTCATGGTTAAGGCCATTCTTGTACAAGCAGGAACTGGAGCTGCTGCTGCTTGCAATGTGCTTATGAAGAAATTGTCAGTATGTGAGTTCTTTTTATCAGTTTGTTAGTACATCTTATTTTAATTCTATTTCATGGTAAGTCAGAGTAGTATAAAGTTTTTATTCCCTGTTACATTACCATTTTGGTTGCATTAAATTTTGTATGCTGTTTTGGTTCTTACGATTGTAGAAGGCTGTAAACAAGGCATTTATTATCTTTTTTGGCTCATACATAATTTAAGAAAAAACTGAAGCATTCATGAGAATTGTACCCCAAATAATGACTACTGCAGGTCCACAATAGTCTGCATTGGGCTTCCTAGTGGCCAAAACTAAAAGAAAAGGAAACTTGATTAGCTAAAGATTAATGTTATCTCTAAAATAAAAATACCATATTTCCTGGGGAGAAAGAGCTTTGTGGCCAGTTAAACATGAACAAAATTTCCCCAAGGAGAACCTACAAAATTAACACTCAGAGTGGAAGGTTTGTATTTATAGCAACATCCTATGATAACTGAAACAGTCAGTTTAACACTATTATTTCTATAGCATCCTTTGATGCAAGACAAAGAAGAATACATGCTAATTAAAATAAATTTGTAGTGGACCAAAACAAAATGAACAACTAATTCAAACAAAATTATAACTGATTCATGCGAAATCCTTATGAACTTTTTGAACCATAATTTCAATATACTCATAAATTCCTATATAAATTTGAAATCTTAATATTTTATTTTTATAATTCATTTTCACACTTTGGCCTACAACTGTAACTAAAAAAAAAATGTTACCTTTTCTCCCTATCTCTGTGCTAAAGAGAAAAAGCAACTGCTTCTCTGTCATTCTAGGTGCTTCTTACTACCTGAAAAAAAACAAAATTAACTATATAAAACTTAGTCCTTCAAATTAAAATACATGGAGTTTTCAAGAAATTATTCCTGTTTTTATGTGTACTGCCACAAAAGAGACTGAAAATCATTTACTGTAGTGGCATTTGGGGATGGAGGAACTTCCAGTAGTCATACCTGAAATTAGAACTAGTCAAAAATAAGCATACTCTTGCATATGCTTCGAGATGTTTTTCCTGTTGCTAATATTATTTTCTTTTACTATCTTTATGTTTTATTACTGTTTCTTTTTTTCATATCTACAGTTTGTGGCTTGTTATTTGTTTCTCTCGTTTTAACCTATGTTTAGTAATTTCCCAACCAAATGACTATTTGCAGCTAGAAGTATAATTAATTCTGTTCAAATTACTAGAATCTTCAGTGTTTCTCCTAATGATCTTTGTTTATGACATCATGCTGTGATAGTAATTCTTACTGTGTATGCCCCATAATGATCCTATTACACAAATAAGTGTGTTTGCTGATAATAAATGACAAAGGAGACTTCCTGTAACCAAAACAAAGGCAAACTGTGCCATAAGTATGTTAGTAGATAAATTGATATTCATATTTTAATTTGGAGATAATTTGTAAGAATATTTTTGATAACATACCCAAATATATCTACACCCCTGAGCCAAAAATTGCAGACATCATCCGGATGTCCCCATCTCTGTAACATATTCCATCAGTCAAGCTCTACTGAACTTAAGCCCCTAAATGGCTCTACCCTTTGCTTCTCTATCCTTCCTGCTATTATCCTAGTTTAGGCCCCCCATCATCTCTCATCCATATTATTCCAACTGCCTTCTAACTCTTCATCATTTTCCTCATGCCCTCCCTTCAATCCGTCACTACACAGAAGAGTCATCTTTCTAAAATACAAATGTGATCATGTCCCTCCTGTGTTTAAAAATTTCAATGGCACTCTTTGTCCTCAAACTTCTTATTTGGTTTTTAAGGTCCTTCATAACAGAAATCCTGCTTGCCTCTGGGCCTTTTTCCATCCTATTGCCCATCCTTCCTCCTCCCTATTCTACTCCAACCTCCTCCATCCTTCTCTAGCCACACGGAGTTTCTTTCTGTTCCTTGAACCTGCCGCATGGTCTCCCACTTCTGACTTTCACACTATCTGTTTATTCCGCTCAAATACTCTTCTCTTCATCTTTCCCAACAGGTTCCAACTAGAGCATCTTGCCTCAAAGTAAACTCAACGTCATATCCAACAATGAATTAGATGCCTTCCTATGGGTGCTCAGATAATCTTACACTTAACATCATATCGCACATAACACACCATGTTGTCAATTTACTTGTCAGTGATGGCCTTCAAATGTGGGCTGCTTGAAGAAAGGGAAAAGGTCTCAAGAAAAAAAATGCTTTCTGATATATATATATATACACACACACACACACAAGCACACACATATATAATGTGTATAATATATATAATCAT
This sequence comes from Pteronotus mesoamericanus, assembly GCF_021234165.1. Classification (NCBI taxonomy): domain Eukaryota; kingdom Metazoa; phylum Chordata; class Mammalia; order Chiroptera; family Mormoopidae; genus Pteronotus; species Pteronotus mesoamericanus. The sequence goes on along the minus strand of NW_026555245.1, from coordinate 20,773,882 downwards.
ATATATTATATATATGATAGATTCTGAGTATGTGGTAACTAATTACACATGGCATTGTGGTTATAAAAGAAAGGCAGCATGGTACAGGGGAAAGGACAGACCAGGGCTTGATCCTGCCCCTGCTTCCTGACCAGTTATAAGAACTTGGACAAGTTATTTAATCTTCCCAAGCCTGAGCTTCCTCATTTGTAAATGGGATAAGACCGATTACTTTCAGGGTTGTTGTAAGAGGTCCAATGAAATCATACACATAAAAGAGCCTAGTGTAATGCCTGGAACATATTAGACTACTTGTAAGAGGTGGTTATTATTGAAATACTTGTATTATCTGATCGCCACTGCTGCCACCTATCAGCTTCCTCCAAAACATGAGATATATGGAAGTGGGAACAGAATACAAAAGAATCTAAGACCTTGAACAACCATTTCAAAGTCCAGAGGATGGTAGTGGGTATGGGGTGGAAAAAAAGGGGTGGGTAAGGAGCCTCATTCAGCTAGAGGGAGATCTGCTGACCTGTTCTTTAGATAGAACCACTCTGTAGTCGGAGCTCAGGGTGCAGGAGAAAGGAGACAGTGCTTTTTAGGACCCCAATGCAATGCTCAGGACCCTAAGGCAACTTCAGCTTAGGTGGGAAGGATGTCAAGAATGGTGATGGAGAGCACTTCAATGTACACACAAATCACCTAGAGATATTGTTAAAATGCATATTCCAACTAAGTAGATAGAGGTAGAGCCTGAGGTTCTGCATTTCTAACAAACTCTCAGGTAATGTTAGTGTTGCTGATTCAGGGAGTACACTTTGAGCAGCAAGGGTATAGAAAATAACCACTTACGTGTATGCTAGCTCTTACTGGCATAATAACATGAAAAAAATGGTTAGTCTCTTAACACTTGGCATGAGAACTCCTTTGGGAAAGAATATTCTGTGTGTTTGGAAGAAATAATCTGATAAATTACTGCGGCTTGGGGTGAGGGGTGACTCACCAAAGCACAAGCTGAAGTAATAATTGATGATCATAAATTGCCTTTTCAGGAGGTGGGGTCCCATTGACTTCAATGTCTTTTGTCTGTGCCCCAGAATGAGTGGGGCATTTGGGTTTGAGGGCAGAACAAAATTACTCTGCATAGGAGGTGAGGGAAGTCTGGGGGAAAAGGCTAATGGGGGAACTGGAGAAATAGAGACCCACAATGGAGAAATGTCTATGTAGATAGATAGAAGTTGTTTGACAATATACTTAATTTTCTTGATCTCTCCCAAGGAATCCTTTGGATTGCTCACCTATGCTTTTCTGCATGAGATTTCTTTCTTTCTTTGCAGGGGGAGAGGGCTTGAAAAGGTTCATGAGGGGACAGCTCACAGCAGTGTTAGACTTGCCTCAAAAGTTCTGTTCAGCAGCTGCTGGGTGGCAGGTAGGCAGGAGCGAGGGTGGGACACATCCCACTTTCTATTTTTGAGTAATATGAGTCTATGCTACCAAAATCAGTAATTAAAGCAAAGAGCAATAATGGGTTGGCAAAAACACAGAGGCAACAATGACAAGGGAGACAAGAGAATAGAATGTTTGGGAAAAGTTAACAGTGCCTGGAGCATTTACCTAGAAAAGAGCCAAGTCATTTTCGGGCTTGCTTTATTTTATAACCTCACAAAACCAGAACTCAAAGAACTGGCACTAGTTTTAAAACATAGAATTTTAATCTGAGGTCCAGGAAAGGGCTTGGAGAGGTGGTAGCTTTCAATCTCCTAAAATTATGTGCAAAATTATATGTATGTGCATATATGTATCTTTCTAAGGAGAGGCTACCAAACTTTCACTGAATTGCATATCAAATGGTCATGTGAAAATGGTTAAGAATCAGGGACTTCAAAATTAAAGCAAGGATGCAGAAAATAACCCCTTTTGCTAGCTCTTCCTGATATAATGATAAAACTAGGAATTGGTCTTCGATACCTCTAAGAACATAATGAAAAAGACCCCAAGAATACCTAGGGATCTTGTCAATAAGAAATTGAAATCAGCAGTCCAATGTTACACTGTTTTCATTCACTTAAAAATAGTAAAATCCAGTCACAGTATGATGAATTTTTCGTATCTGTTTAGAAAAGCAAAAATGACTTTCCTTGATATTATTCAATAGAAAATAGTGGCCAATTATTCTCTATTTCCATAGTAAACAGAAACAACAATAAACCATGGCATCAAGCTCTAAGAGCACAAGTTCAAGTTAGATCAGTAGCTCTGTCTGCCAGGGAATATTTGGCACTATCTGGAGATATTTTTGGTTGTCTCAACAGGAGCTAGTATGCTAATGGCATCTAGTGGGTAGAGGCCTGGGAAACTGCTAAATATCCTGCAATGCACAGAACTGCCCTCACAACAAAGAATTATCCAATCCAAAATACCAATAGTACTAAGGTTAAGAAACCCTGAATTAGAATAAATGAAAACTTTGTGGCTATCAAGAGTACCAATAATTGAAATAGATATTTTAGGGATTACAAAATTTCTTTTAATGATTAAAAACCTCATCCCTACTTGGCAAAGCCCCATCATTTTCTATAGAGGCAAAGGTGCAATCTGTGTAGATGGGGCTGACATGAGAAAGGAGACTAGAGCTTTTCCAATTTCCTGTCCTCATAGTTACTAGTGTGCAGTAGGCACTTCATAAGTGTTAGCAGAATGAATAAATATCTCTATGGGTCTTTCTATTACAAATGACTTACCATTAATTTAACTGCCTCTAAGGTTAAATGCCTTCCTCAATAGGAAGGATAATCATATTTTATCAAATTGAAACTGTAGAAGGAACATTTTCTCATTCCATTGAAATTTTGCTTCCTGGCAATTGCCATCAGTTTGGCTCAAATAAACTCATACTAATTCTCTCTCTCTCTCTCTCTCTCTAAAAAATTGATATTGTAGGGAAATTTAGATAGGAAGGCAATCACCTGGTGTCACAGCCTGCTGGAAAATAGCAGCAATCCTTAATAATGTATCCTCCATATAAGCCTCTCCAAGAACCAGTTTGGAGTGGGCTCAGCCCCTTTTGGGAGGAGATGTGTCACCTTCCTGGGCACCAGTACCTAAGTGAGTCCCAGGGTGTGTGGGGATTCTCTTCCTTTAGCTAGAACGTTACAGATGGGCTTGGGTGGCAGACATTGCCACATATCTCTGGCTGCTTTTTGGAGGCATAAGAAAATGGTTTGAAATCTCTGTAACAGTCAGACATTCACACTGTAATATTGTAATACGAGAAGGGGGAAATAGAAAATAATGTCAACACCTACCAAATTAATCATTATACACGTGCAATTCACCTTGTTTTGGAAGTTGTATAAAGAATCACAAGTCAATGAATACAATTACATTCTACTTGTAAAATATGGCCTTTTAAGGAAAAAGATGTGATTGGCGCTTAATAAGCTTAATTACTAGGATTTAAATTCATAGGCACAATTTGTAAATTTATGAACATGGTCTGCATAAACCCCCTCAACATTAACCTTTAGAGGGTTGGAGACATGCAATAGATGCCCATCTTATTCTTAATGAATAATGAGCATTTTATACTGTTATAGACATTCTAAGAGTCATGGTTCTGAATTTTTAAATTAGCAATTAGTCATCTACTCGATGTTCAGTGCAAGAATAGTACTCAGCAGTGTGTTTTCCCAACCCAGACTGATTAAGCGCTAATTATAGTGCTAGCTATTGCAGCTATGGTCCCCAAGCTTAAAGATATTCATAATAGTTAGACATGGCTATATTTGGCAGTGTTTTGCTATTGCTGTATTACAGGAAGAGTTATATGAGTTATAATCTTTTCTCATTAGTGGTGAAAGGAAAAAAGAGTGTGCTTGCATTATTCTGTATTCTGTAAAAACAAATGTCTACCTAGATATGCAGGTCAGGTTTTCTTCAGGAATGCAGTGTGCTACCTTTTCTGAAAAACTTTAGGGTGAGATACAAAGCTAAACTTTTGAATTTATATGAATTATTTTTCAGATATGTTTCATCAGAATTAAAGGTAAATCTTCTTTCTTCCACCCACTCAGTGATACACAACATCATCAAATTAAAGCTTGAAGGTTATGGTTTCCCTTTGCTTGTTCAAAAACTGTGACCATAAAGAATTCTTCTATATTTGAAGCACAGATCACAAAGCCTAAGTCCATGTTCCCCAAGAGATTTAAGGCTCAGAACAGCTCAGGATAATTTTTCTTAGTTTTTGAGTTAGGGACTCTGAAATAATAACAGTAATAAATGTAACTGAATTGAGCTCTCCTAAAAGAAAGATATGAATGTTATAAACCTCATCTCAAATGGTTTTGTGCTTTATGAATTCCCTGAGAAGAATCCTGAGTCATCAAGGAGAGCAGGTAAGGGCAGTCACAATAAATTCTAAAATAAATTCAGTCAAAAATAAATGCAGATCCAACATGGTGGAGGAGTAAGTGGAAGCTACACTAATCTCCTCCCAGGACCAATCCAGAACTACAACTAAATTGTAGAGAAATTATCCAGAATAACCAACTGAACACTAGCTGGAAAGAAGCCTTATAACCATGGACAGACAGAAGAAACCACTTCACCACAATCTGATTGGGAGGGAATATAGAGGATGTGCAAGAGGGCTGGCTGGGCTCCCACAGATGGCAGCTAAAGTACCAGAGAGATATTTCAGTAGCAGGAATTCTCCCTGAGAAGTGTGGGGTCTAAGCTCCAAGCTGGGCTCCCCAGTCTACAGCACCAGAGCCAGAAAAGAACCCAGATAACATCCAGCTGTGAAAAGCAGCAGGGTTTTTCTCTGCCAGGGACAGACAGCTGGAGATGCAGAGGGCCTCTTAAAGGGCCAAAGCACAAAATTTCATTTATATCTACTTACCCTGGGCACTGGCAGAGTGGACTAGAGATGCTTGAGAAGAATCTGGGGTTGGTGGCTCTAGGGAGAAAACTGAAGAACAGGCTCCAGGATCCCTGTGCTGAGGCATTCCCCATACTGCAGGAGCCATTACTGTCAGGAAGAGCAGTCCTCTCAGAATGGCATCAGCATGAGGGGAAGCAATACCCCTGCCCTACCCTGTGGTGCTTAAGCCAGGAGGCTGATTACAGGTTGATTATATTAACAACTGATCAGCTTAACAGCTGATTAGTTTAACAACTAAGAGGGAAACTACAAAGCAGCCAAAATGGGAAGACAAAAACAAACAAACAAACAAACAAATGACCACAAATGAAAGAACAAGTGAATTTTCCAGAACTAGATGAAATGGAGGCAAGCAATTTGTCAGTTAGAGAGTTTAGGGTAATGACTATAATACTCAATGGCATGAAAAAAGACATAGAAACCATAAAAAAGGACCAGTCAAGAATAAAGAATGCAATATCTGAAATAAATAATACACTGGAAGGAATAAATAGTAGTTTAGATGAAGCAGAGGATAGAATTAGTGTTTTGGAAGACAAGGTAGATAAAAACGTGCAGGCAGAGCAGCAAAAGGGAAAATGAATTTAAAAAAATAAGGAGAGCTTAAGAAACATTTTGAACAACATGAAGTATAACAACATCTGCATCATGGGGATACCGAAGGAGAAGAGAGTGAGCAAGGGATTGAGAAACTATTTGAAGAAATAATGACTGAAAAATTTCCTATTCTGATGAAGGAAAAAGTCACACAAGTCCAGGAAGCTCAGAGAATCCCAAACAAGGTGGACCCAAAGAGGCCTGCACTGAGACACATCATAATTAAAATGACAAGCGGCTTAAAGACAAGGAGCAAACACTACATGCCACAAGAGAAAAGCAGATAGTTACATACAAGAGAGCACCAATTAGACTGGCATCTGATTACTCAACAGAGACATTTCAGACAAGAAAGGAGTGGTATGGAATATTCAAGGAGATGACAAGCAAGGACCTACAAATTAGACTACTTTACCCAGCAAGGCTATTGTTTAAAATTGAAGGAGTAACAAGTAGCTTCCCAGACTAGACAAAGCTAAACCAGTACTGAAATAAATGTTTAAGGGCTTGCTTAATAATAATAATAATAATAATAATAATAAAGAAGAAGAAGAAGAGACTTCAGTCAAGATGGCAATGTAGGCAGACATAGCTTGCTTTTTCACACAATCACATTAAAACTACAACTAAGATATAGGACAACCATCACTCAGGAAAATCAGAAATTGAGCTGAATGGAAGTCTGACAACTATGAAATCAAGTTGAATGGAGGTCTGACAACTACAGAATTAAAGAAACCACATCCACCCTGACTGGTAGGAGAGCACAGACACAGAATGGGCTGATAGCACACCCACGTGGATAAAAATTCAGGAGGGATATCTAGGGAGCAAGGAGTCCCAGCCCCATACCAGGCCCCCCAGCCCAGGATTCCAGTGCCAGCTAGGTAAGTTCCCACAACTTTTAGCTGCAAAAACCAGTGGGGATTAAGTCAGGGGAAGAAACTACCAGAGCCCCAAGCAGTTCCTCTTAAAGACCCCACACATGGACTCATATACTCAGACTTTTTCTGAGCTCCAGCACAAGGGTAGCAGCTTGAAAGGCACCAGTGGTATACGGGGAGAAACTGAAGTATCTGGCATCAAGGCGAGCAGAGGCCATTGTCCCTTTGCTACTCCACAGAGCTGGTGCCATATCTGAGACTCTAACAACCCGGCTGACACTGTTTGACCCACCTTGGAGATCCACAGAGGCTCTGCCCCACCCAACTTACGGCACCACCCAAGCTGCTTTTCCAAAATAATTGCTGGTCTTGGCTCTTAAATCCTATCTAACAAGCAACAGCTGGCTTCAGTGAACCCTAGCTGCAATCAGATTAGATTCACAGCTTGGGTTCTCCTGGGAATCTCCAAGCCCAGCATAAGTAGCAGTCATCTCAGATTGCTCTATAGCTCAGGCAGGGTTCCCTCGGCAAAACACAGGTGAGGGCTAACCTTTGCCTGTACCATTTGGAAACCCCATGGCCAGCACACCCAGTGGACAGCAATAGACCACATTGGAGTACCATCACCCTGCCCCGGCATAGCTGATCATCCACGGATGGTGAAGGTTGGTGGTCAGAGGTCATAGCCAGTCCTTGCAGCTGACTGGCCTGGGTAAATCCCTTGCATGATCTTCCAACAGCAACCAAGGCTCAACTACAGGAGGAGCATGTACCCATAAAGGGTGCAACTCAAAAACCAAGTTTGGGTTTATAGGGGAAGCTGTGCCACTGGACCCTAGAGGACACCTACTACATTAGGCCACACTACCAAGACATGGAGTTAAAGCAGCTCTACATAATACACAGAAACAAACACAGGGCGGTTGCCAAAATGAGAAGACAAAGAAACATGGCCTAAATAAAAGAACAGATCAAAACTCCAGAAAAAGTGCTAAGTGAAATGGAGATAAGCAATCTATCAGATGCGGAGTTCAAAACACTGGTTATAAGGATGCTCAAGGAACATGATGAGAACCTCAGCAACATAAATAAGACCCAGTCAGAAATGAAGGATATACTAATTGAAATAAAGAACAGTTTACAAGGAAAAAACAGGAGAGTAGATGAAGCAAAGAATCAAATCAATGATTTGGAACATAAGGAAGCAAAAAACAACCATGCAGAATAACAAGAAGAAAAAAGAATCCAAATGAGGATCACATAAGCAGCCTCTGGGAGAATTTCAAGCATTCCAACATTCGCATCATAGGGGTGCCAAAAGGAGAAAAGAAAGAAAAAGAAATTGGAAATCTATCTGAAAAAATAGTGAAGGAAAATTTCCCTAATTTGGAGAAGGAAATAGACATGCAAGCCCAGGAAGCAGAGAGAGCCCAATTTATGATGGATGCAAAGAGGCCCACTCCAAGACACGTCATAATTAAAATACCAAAGGTTAAAGATAAAGAGGGACTCTTAAAATCAGCAAAAGAAAGTTAGCTACCAGATGGTTGTCAGGTGGAAGCGGGGAGTGGGAGAATGGGTGAAGAGGGGATTAAGAAGTATAAATAAATAGTTACAGAATATCTATGGGGATGTAAAGTGCACAATAGGGAAGGGAGAAGCCAAAGAACTTATACGCGTGACCCCTGAGCATGAACAAGTGTAAGGGGATTGTGCGGGGTGAAGGGGAGCCACGGGGAAATATTCAGGACAACTATAATAGCATAATCAACAAAACATAATTTTAAAAGAAGAAGAGAAAGAAAAAAACAAAGGAAAACAGTCTAACTCTAAAATGGCACTACATACATATCTATTAATAATCACCTTAAATGTAAATGGCTTAAATGCTCCAACTGAAAGACAGAGGGTATCTGATTGGGTAAGAAAACAAGACCCATATATATGCTGCCTCCAAGATACCCATTTCAGATCCAAAGATACACAGAGACTAAAAAAAAGGAATGGAAAAAGATATTTCATGGAAATGGAAAAGAAAATAAAAAGCTGTGGTAGCAGTACTTATATCCAATAAAATAGACTTTAAAACAAAGGCTATAGTAAGAGACAGAGAAGGACACTACGTAATGATAAAGGAAACAATCCAACAAGAGGATATAACCCTAGTAAACCTTTACACACCCAACATAGGAGCACCTAAATAAGTAAAGTAAATTGAGGTGAACATAAAGGGAAGATTGACAGAAATACAGTTGTAGTTGGGGATTTTAACACCCCCATTGACTTCAATGGATAGATCTTCCAGGTAGAAAATCAACAAGGAGACAGCAGCCTTAAAGGACACAGTAGATCAAATGGATTTAATTGATATCTTCAGAGCATTTCACCCCAAAGCAACAGAATACACATACTTTTCAAATGCACATTATATGTTTTCTAAGACCACATGTTAGGACACAAAACAAGTCTCAATAAATTTAAAAGATTGAAATTATATCAAGCATCCTCTCTGACCACAATGCTATGAAACTAGAAATCAATCACAAGAAGAACACTGAAAAATATACAAAGACTTGGAAGCTAAATTGCATGTTATTAAACAAAGAATGGGTTAACAATGACATCAAAGAACAAATCAAAAGATATCTGGAACAAATGAAAATGAGAACAAAACATCCAAAATCTGTGGCACACCAGGAAAACAATCCTAAGAGAGAAATTCATAGCATTATAGTCCTCTATCAAAAAACAAGAAAAAGCTAAAAAAAAAAAATCTAACTTCACACTTAAAGGTACTTGATAAAGAACAACGAAGACCAAAGTGAGTAGAAGGAAGTAAATAATAAAGATCAGAGCAGGAATAAATGAAATAGAGTCTTAAAAAAAGATACAAAAGATCAATGAATCCAAGAACTGGTTCTTTGAAAAAAACAAGATTGACAACCTTTAAACATATTCATCAAGAACAGAAAGAAATGACCCAAATAAACTAACTCAGAAATGAAAGAGTAGAAATAACAACTGATACCAAAGAAATACAAAGGACTGTAAGAAGATATTATGAACAATTATATGCCAACAAACTGGAAAACCTGGATAAAATGGATACACTCCTAGAAACATACAATCTTCCAAAAAATAAATCAGGAAGAATCTGAGAATCTGAATAGATAGATTACACCTAATAAAATTCAAACAGTAATAAAAAAAACTCCCAGCAAACAAAAGGCCTGGACTGGATGGTTTCACAGGCAAATTTTACCAACCATTCCGAGAAGAATATACTTCTCCTTCTCAAACTATTTCATAAAATTCAAGAGAAGGGAAAGCTCCCAAACTCACTTTATGAGGCCAGCATTATTCTAATTCCAAAACCAGTTAAAGACACTACAAAGAAAGAAAATTGTAAGCCAGTATCCCCAATGAACATAGATGCAAAAATCCTCAACAAAATATTAGCCAACCCAATAGAGCAATGCATCAAAAAGATCATACACCATGATCAAGTGGAATTTATTCCAGGAATGCAAGATTGATACAACATTCACAAATCAATAAATGTTATTCATCACATAAAATGAAGGATAAAAACCACATGATCATATCAATAGACACAGAAAAAGCTTTTGATAAAATCCCATACCCATCTATGATCAAATCTCTTAGCAAAGTGGGAATAGAGGGAACATACCTAAACATAATAAAGGCCATATATAACAAACCAACTGCCAGCATCATACTGACCTGGCAAAAGCTATAAGTTTCTTCTTAAGATCAGGAACAAGTCAGGGATGTCTGCTTTCACCTCTCTATTCATAACAGTATTGGAAGTCCTAGCCATAGCAATCAGATAAGAGGAAGAAATAAAAGGCATCTAAGCTGGAAAGGAAGAAGTAAAACTGTCTTTGTTTGCAGATGACATGATATTGTACACAGAGAATCCCAAAGATTCCATGAAGAAACTACTAGATCTGATGAATGAACTCAGCAAAGTAGTAGGATACAAAATTAATATCCAGAAATCAGTTATATTTGTATATGCCAATAATGAACTATCAGAAAGGGAAATTAAGAAAACAATCCCACTCACAATTGCTTCAAAATTAACAAAATACCTATGAATAAATCTAACGAAGGATGTGGAAGATCTGTACTTGGAAAATTATAAGATACCAAAGAAAGAAATTGAAGAAGATACAAAAAAGTGGAAGTGCATACTTTGTTCATGGATAGGAAGAATTAACATCATTAAAATGTCCATACTACCCCAAGTAATCTATAGATTCAATGGAATTTCTACCAAGATTCCAATGATATATTTCACAGAACAAGAACAAATATTTTAAAAATTTACATAGAACTACAAAAGGCCCCACACAGCAACAATGATCCTGAGAACAAAGAACAAAGTTGGAGGAATCATGCCACCTAATGTCAAACTATACTACAAGACCATAGTAAACAAAAGAGCCTCATACTGGCATAAAAACAGACACACAGATCAATAGAACAGAATAGAAATCCCAGAGATAAGCCCACACCTATATAGTCAATTAATATTTGACAGAGGAAGCAAGTATATACAAAGGCTAAAGACAGTTTATTCAATAAGTGGTGTTGGAAAAATTGGACAGATACATACAGAAAAATGAAACCAGACCACCTTCTTACACCACATACAAGAATAAATTCAAAATGGATCAAAGACTTAACTGTTAGACTCAAAACCATAAAAATTCTTGAAGAAAACATAGGCTGCAAAATCTCAGACATTGCTCATATAAATTTTTTATCTGACATATCTTCCCAGGCAAGGGAAACAAAAGAAAAAGTAGGCAAATGGGACTACATCAAATTTAAAAATTTTTGCACAGCAAAGGAAATCAACAAGATAAAAAGACAACCCACAGGGAGAACATGTTTGCTGATACACCTGACAAGGGGTTAATATCCAAAATTTATAAAGCACTTAAAAAACTTAACACCAAAAAAAATAAACAACCCAGTTAAAACATGGGCAAAGGACCTGAATAGACACTTTTCCAAAGAGGACATACAGATGACCAATAGACATATGAAAAGATGCTCAATGTCACTATTCATCAGAGAAATGGAAACTAAAACTGCTATGAAGTACCATCTCACACCTATCATAATGGCTATCATCAGTACATCAGCAAAGAAGTGCTGGTGATGATGTGGAGAAAGGGGAACCATTTTTCACTGTTGGTGGGAATGCAGACTGGTGCAGCCACTGTGGAAAGCAGTATAGAGATACCTGAAAACATTAAAGATGAATCTACCTTTTGACCCAGCAATCCCACTTCCAGGAATATATCCAAAGGAACCCAAAACACTAATTTGAAAGAATATAAACACACCTATGTTCATTGCAGCATTATTTACGATCACCAACATATGGAAGCAGCCCAAGTGTCCATCAATAGATGAGTGGATAAAACAACTATGGGACATTTACACATTGGAAATCTACTCGAATATAAAAAAAGAAAATTTTATCCTTTGCAACAGTATGGATAGACCTGGAGAATATTATTCTAAGTGAAATAAGCCAGTCAGAGAAAGACAAATACCATATGATTTCACTCATATGGAATTTAATGAATAGACTGAACTAACCAGCTAAATGGAAACAGACTCATAAATGGAGAGCAAATAACAGCTGCGGGGGGCGGGGATGTTAGGGAGTGGAGACATTGAACATAAAGGAAAAAGGACTCAGGGACATGGACAACAGCATGGTGATTGCTGGGCGGAGAGGGATATTGGGGACTAAATGGTAATGGGGAAAAATACAATGAAGATTAAATTAAAAAAAATTAAAAAATTAAACAAATGCAGAATATGCTAGGGATTGTTTTAAAATAGAGAGCAATTTTCCTGGAATTGGGCCTTTAATGGAACCAGGCTCAAGAAATCCAAGTTCTACCTCCTACTGGCTCACCCAGAAAGACCGTTTTCTGTTCCAGTTTTGTTTGCCCTGTGGTTAGGGTGGAAAATCAAAATTCAGGTACACTCATCCATGAAGGTTACAGGAAATAAAGTGATTTTATTGGTAGTAAAAGAGAATCATATTAAAACAGAGCCCACATACATTTTTAACAACAGTAACAACAATAAAAAAGACTTAAGTGATTAACTTAATCACTAAATTATTAACTAAGTGATCAAAGTTAATCACTAAAAACAAACTAACATCACATGCCTCCTGAATGATATACCAAAAAGGACACAATACTACTTCTTTGGTTTTCCTGACAAAAATGAATAACCTGAATCTAATCATGAAGAAACATAAGGTAAACCCAATCTATGGGGCATTCTACAATGTAACTGGTTTGTATGATTCAAAAATATCAAGGCTAAATAACACCATGAAAGGCTAAGAAACTGTTCCAGATTAAAGAGGACTAAAGAAACATGAAAACTAATGGAATATTTTGTGATATAGGATTATATGGACTGGGAAATATTAAATAGTTAGAAAAGATATTATTAGATAATTAATGAAAAATATGTATGAAAGATGGAAGATACTTCGCATTATATATCATCAGGGAAATTCAAATTAAGGCAACAGTGAGATACTACTGCAGAACTCTTAGAATGGCCAAAATCCAGAACACTGGCGACACTAAGTGCTGACAAAGATGAGCAGCAACACCCACTCTCATACATTGTTGATGGGAATACAAAACGGTACCAACACTTTGGAGGGCAGTTGGTGGTTTCTTATGAAACTAAACATACTCTTGCCACAAAATCCAGCAATGATGCTCCTTTGTATTTACACAAAGGAATTGAAAACTTATGCTTATACAAAATCTGCAAAAGGGATGTTTATAGCAATTTTATTCTTAATTGCCAAAATTCAGAGGCAGCCAAGATATCCTTCAGCAGGAAAATAGATAAATAAATGAAATCATATTCAGCACTAAAAGTAAATGAGCAAACAAGTCATGAAAAGATATGAACTTAAATGCACATTTACTCAGTGAAATAAGCTAATCTGAAAAGACGACGTAAGGTATAATTTCAACTATATGACATTTTGGAAAAGGTAAAATCATGGAGACAAAAGTATCTACAATTGCATACAAGTATATGCAATACATCTAAAAAAAAGGTTAATAGTTTTGTGGGGTTTTTTTTTTAGGGAAAAATTCTACAAACATTTAATTTAAAAAATGGATAAAGAATACCAAAAACCGTCATTTAAAGCTTTTTAAAAATAATAGAAATAGACAAGAAATACACAGAAGCAGGTTTAGTTTCAACAAGTAATAAAGTAACAATTAAAATAACATCATTGTCGCACTCAGATTAATAAGTATTAAAAATATTGGTAATATCATGTAGTGACTGTGAAAGAAACTGGGTATTCATAGACTCTTTTTCTTCATCTTCTTAAAGCAGTCCCTTTAGCATGTCTTGCAATGCTGGTTTGGTGGAGGTGTATTCTTTTAGCCTTCTTTTTTCACAGAAACCCCTTATGTTGCCTTCCATGTTAATTGAGAACCTTGTGGAGTAGAGCAGTCTTGGTTGCAGGACTTTGCTTTTCATGACTTGGAATATTTCTTGCCATTCCCTTCTGGCTTGTAGTATTTCTGTTGAGAAGTCAGCTGCTAGCTGTATTGGGATTCACTCGTATGTTACTACCTTTTTCTCCCTTGCTGCCTTTAGGATTCTCTGTTTGTCTTTGATATTTGCCATTTTAATGATGATGTGTCTTGGAGTGGGCTTCATTGGGTTCTTCTTGAATGGGACCCTCTGTGCTTCCTGGACTTCTGTGACTTTTTCTCTCCTCCAATGAGGGAAGTTTTCCATCCTTACTTTCTCAAACAGGTCCTCTATCCCTTGCTCTTCTCCTTCTGATATCCCTATTATACAGATATTATTACATTTCAAGTTGTCCTGCATTTCCCTCAACACATCTTCATTCTTTTTGAGTCTTTTTTCATTTACTTACTCTTTCTGGGAGCTTTTTTCTACTTTGTCCTCCAGCTTGCTGATTCCACCCTCTGCTTCATCTTAGCCTGCTTTTGATTCCTTCTACTGTGTTCTTCAATTCAGAAATTGTATTCTTCATTTCCTCTTGTCTCTTATTGATAGTTTCTATGTCCTTTTACATGCTGATAGAGTTTGCAGTAAGTTCCTCATAGATTCCCTGTAGTTTTTGGTAATTCTCTCTGAGCTCACCGAGCTCATTGAGCTTCTTTAGGATCATTGTTTTGAACTCAATATCTGCTAGTTTACTTGCCTCAGTTTCATTTATTTCTCTTTCTGGGGACTCCCCCTTTCCCTTAGACTCGGGGGGTGTTTCTTTGTCTTCCCATTATTTGTGAGGCTCTTCTCTTTTTCTTCTGCTTCTTAAATTGATCTGTCTTGATTTCCTGACTTTATGGTATGAACTTCTATGGTAGGAGACTGCTATTTTTTTATTCTAGATCTGCCTCTGATGATGTCAGATGTTGCCCCTGTCTGGCCTTAGGGAGTCTATTTGAGATTTTCAGGAATCTACTCTCTGGCTCTCTTCTTCAGCTATTAATCTAATCACTCTGCACTGAGCACGGCAGCTTAGAGACACCACAGGGCGGGGCCGAGGCCCTCCTGGGGGCGGGGTTATTGGGTCCTCTCAAGCTGCTGCCATCAGGGGAGTGGACTGGCTGAGCCAGATGGCTGCTGCCATATGGGGGAGGTGTCAGCACTGGGATCCTGCCAGTTCCTCTCTCTATTCTCTCCCCAAAGTCTCTTTCCCCAGTCTCTCCTCAAGTGTCTCTAGACTACTCTGTACCCCCTTTAGCCAGGGATCTACTATCCGTGGCTGCCACTCTGTACTCAGCAGGCTGGCTTAGAGACACCACAGGGTGGGGCCAAGGCCCCCCTGCGGGTGGGGCTATTGTGTCCTCTCCCTGCTGTTGCCGCTCAGGTGAATGGTCTGTGTGAGCAAGATGGCTGCTTCCATCTGGGGGATGAGGCTGGCTACTCTCTCAGTTCTCTCCCCAAAGCCTCCTTTCCCAGTCTCTCCTCAAGCATCTCTAGCCCAATCTGCTCCCGCCTTTGCTGAAGCCCAAGGTAAGTGGCTGTTCAGTTGTGCTAAAGCTGATTCTTCTGTCTGTCTGAGGTTATAAGGCTCCTCTCCCATTATTGTTCAGTTGTTTGTTCCAGGTGATTTCTCCACAATTTAGTTGTAATTCCAGGTTGATCCTGGGAGGAGATCAGTGTGACTTCCACTCACTCCTCCATCTTCTTGATTCCTTAAACTTTTTTTTTTAAAGACACAATTTCTGTGTCTGCTCCCAACTCTCTACTGCTTTGGGTTGTACATGAGTTTTTCAGGAAAAGAATGACCTAAATCTTCTCCCAGTGGAATCCAGGACAGGTGGGAAAGTTAGTATAGGGAGAAGTAGCCATACTATGTGTCTGATGGCACCAGTCTTGTTCCTTGGTGGACTACTGTGTGGAGAAGAGCCACCACCAGCTGATGATCTTCCAGCCTGAAGGAGAGAAAGGTGACCCTTTCCAGAGGGTCATAGGCTGAGGCCAGAAAGGTCAGGTACTCCCATACATATAGGCATGTAAATCCTACTAGCTGTTTAAGACTTTTATCAAATATTGTATATATATGTAAACACTGTCTGGGGTTTGAACCTACAGAAAACTTATGCTGTTTCCTGCACATAGTATGAATTATTACCCCTTATGCATGTTATGAATTATTGCACTCAATATAAAGTATGAGTTATTGCATAGTTCAGCCACATGTGCTGCTTCTGTCCTTTAAATTTTATTTTTCACAATTTGGTATTTGATACCTCTTCAAACACATTGTAATCATTCAGGCATCTATACATGTGTATGGTCTCCTCTGCCTGAAATGCCTCTCTTTTCCTTTCTGCTGTGAAAATGTATATGTCCAGGTCTTTGCCCATTACAGCACATGGTATATGTTCAGGGAATATTAATGGAATGCATAAATGAATTACTCCTTCATTCCCAAACTAAGTTAATCACTCCTTTCTCTGTGGTTACAACCTTCTGTATATGTCAGTTGTTTCACTTATCACACTATGTTTCTTATTTTCTTTCTACATCTGACATTCTTTTTTTTTTTCTTTTGTTACCACCATATCAATTTTTTTCCAATGGCACTACAATATCTGGAGGTGCTTATGGTCACACTGCACTAAATTTCCTGACTTGTAGTTTCTGCCCAAAGGAATGTCTACTTGCTTGTTCCTTGTTTCTTTCCCCTTTTTGGAAGAAAATCCACTACAAGCCATTTACCAAAATAGACCTCTTTATGCACTTATTAAAAAAAGGTTTTGGACATTTGAGTTCCTGAATAAATGAAAAAAAAAATTGGTTGTCCCATTCCCTTTCCCACTCCCGCCGGCCTGATAAGCCAACATTTCTGTTGCCTCTGAAATCTTAAAATATAATCGAAAGAAATGTCATCATGTGTTCATGCTGCATTGCATTGAGTGGTCCCCCAGACACCTGTCAGGCAGAGAATCCCTAGGCCTGGGCAGTGTCGTGAGATGTCGTGAGGTGACTACGTGGGCTTGTTGCTGTGGTGGATTGTGCGTGGGTCACAGGTGCTGCCTGGAATCCCACCGGGGGCAGGGGACTGCGAGGTGAGCTACCTACAATCTGTCCGGGAAGTTGTCCAGAGCCGGGACGCCTTCCTTCAGGCCTTTGCAATCAGGCTGGGGTGACTGATGTTGTCGAAGGGTCTCAGGCAGCATTGTCCCACGGTCAGGTAGGTGCTGGGGGAAGGCCTGGCTGCCCGTGTAGGGCCTCAAGGTGGCGGTGAAGCCCGAGGACTCGCTGACAGGCGGGCAGGCCTTCACCACAAACATGGGGGTGGGGGGTGGTGTTGGCCCCCTGGTACTCTGCCAAGATGTGGCCCTGCTTCCCATTCAGGACACCATAGATGCCACTGACCTCTTGTTAGGGACATTAGACGTCCATAAGATGGGTAGGCCCCAGGAGCCAGGCTGGCAGTCAGCAGGCAGACTTAGAGACGGCGCCAAACGTGGGGATGATTTGTGTGGCGTCCAAGTGCAGCGTCACTTCACGGATGTCAGCATGCACGCACGCCCCGTGTGTTCTCACACAGCGCCACTTCTTTGGTGGCCCATTGGAAGCCAGCCACCATGCTGTCCTTGATCTTCCTGAGGTACTGCACACTCTTGGTGACGTTGGCGAGAATGTTGGGGCTGGTGGGCCCAAAGCACCAGACCTTGCGGGCCTCCGCCATGCTCTCAGCCAGGTAGCGGGACTTTGCGTGAGCTCCTGGTGGGCGGACACTATGCCCTTGTTAATGTCCTAGACCAGGCTGTTGGGGAAGGGCCACACCTTCGTGTACAGCCGTAGCACTTGTTGGGGGACTTGGACAGGCACAGCTTTTTCGACTTCTAGTTGATGGTATCGATGAAGGAGATGACCAGGACGGATTTCTTGACTGAGATACAGATGTAGTTCTCCTCCAGGACCTCAGGGAGATGTATGTGTGCATCTCACCCCTCCCCGCTCCCGTGATGAGTGCTTCCTGGACTCCTCAGTGATGCACTGGAGGATGGAGTCTGACTTGCCCAGGCTCCCCACCAGCTAGCCTGGGTTAGTTGGCCAGATTTTTGGCCTCCATGTGACTCTAAGGACAGAGCTACTGCTGAACTTCATCACGTACATGGTGATAATGTGCTTGAAGGTGGTGATGGTGCCAGTCTTCATGAGGAGCGGGTCCATGCCCACCAGGCCCATGATGCTCCCACAAGGCACCTCCTGTATGGATTCTACATAATGCCAGATAGATTACTGATGGCAGGCTCTATTTATGTTTATCTGGCAGGAGAAACAGAATGGTGGCTGAAATATAGTAGATGATCAAGAAATTCTTGTTGAATTGATTTGAATCTTTACTTACTCTAGGACATCTACTTATTCACTGCAACTGGGCATCTATCTGTGCAGTCTGTGTACTATCCTTAAATGCAGACCTCTTTATGATGTGGTTTTCTGCCCTTACGTGATGTGGTATCCTGGGCAGAAATCAGAATACTGCCAGTGCCCAGGACCAAGAAGTATACTCGGCTGCTTATTTTTGGTATAGATCCTTGTTTTGAACTCTAAATTTTTGATGAGTTCAAGATGCAAAGAGCCTTTGGGAATGCAAACCCTAAAGGACTATTATTTCATAGACAGGAGCAGCCTCTGGAAGTCCTGAAGTGTCCCTGTGCACTGTGGGATCTCCAGACAAGGTAAGTCCTCACAGCCTATAGGTTCTGGGCAATGGACCTTGCTACCCCCAGCTTTTCTATGAGTAGAATCCAGGGCTTCCTTGAAAAGGAAGAAAAGGAAGCAACCTAGAGGGAGGCAGGTTAGCAAAATTGTCAGGAGAATAGATTTTGGAGTCAATGTTGGGTTTGAATCTCAACCCCACTCCTTATTAGATATGCAGCTTTAGACAAGCCTACTGAACTTCTCCTAGCCTTAGTGATAACATCTGGAAAGTGGGGGATAATAAATAATACCTATGTGATAGGATTTTCGTAAGGTTAAGTGAACAAATAAATATAAAAAGCCAGCTCAGAGTAGGTATTCGGTAGCTCTTGTGTCATTCTATCAAAGTTCTGGCTGACTGAAGCTTTGGTGCCTCAGTTGGCTTCAGTGCTTTTTCTTTGATTCTGTATATACAAATCCTTTGCATCAACAACTGATGGTATACTCCCCTCCCCTCTTCTCCCACCTGCTACCTCCTTGAAAAATCCAGGAGTTTAGCTTTTCCAAATGTGTGCCCTGAGGCATCTCTTCCATTCTAGGAGCAATTCATAACTCCAAAGCTCTCTAATGACATTTGGGAATTTTTTGTCTATTATTTCTTCAAATACTTGTCCTGCCATAATGATTTGCTATTTATATACATTGTGAAGTGATCACCACAATAAGTCTAGTTACCATTTGTCAGCGTACGTAGTTACAATTTTTTTCTTTTCCTTGTGATGAGGACTTTTAAGATTTACTCTTTTAGCAACTTTTAAATATGCAATATGGTATTATTAACTGTATTTTTATAGTTATCCCCATGACTTATTTTATAACTGGAAATTTGTATCTTTGACCCCTTTAACCATTCTGACCCCCCAGCTTCTTGCCACCACCAATCTATTCTGTGTATCTATGAACTTTTTTTTTAGATTCCACATATAAGTGAGATTATATAGGATGTGTATTTCTCTGTCTGAATTATTTCACTTTGCATAAAACTCTCAAGGTCCAACCATGTTGTTGAAAATGGCAAAATTTCCTTTTTCATGGCTGAATTATATTTTTATATATATATGTATATATATATATGCCATCTTTATTCATAATCGATTGATGCTTAGGTTGGTATCATATCTTGGCTATTGTAAATAATGTTGTAGTAGACATGGGAGTGCATATATCTTTTTGAATTAGTGTTATTTTTTTCAGACATATACCCAGAAGTGGAATTGCCAAATCATCTGGTATTTCTATTTTTAATTTTTTGAGGAACCTCCATGCTGTTTTCATAGTGGCTACACCATTTTACATTCCCACCAACAGTGCATGAGGATTCCCTTTTCTCCACATCCTTACCAACACTTGTTATTTCTTATGTTTTTAATCATAGCCATTCTAATAGGTGTGAGATGAAATCTTATTGTGGTTTGGATTTGAATTTCCCTCATGATTAGTGTTGTTATCATCTTTTCGTGTGCCTGTGGGCTATCTGTATGTCTTCTTTGAAAAAATGTCTGTTCAGATCCCCTGCCCATTTTTTAACTGAATTTTTTTTGCTGTTGAGTTGTATGAGATTTTTAAATATGAATTTGTATCTTAACTCTTTATCAGATATATGATTTGCAAATATTTGTTCTCATTTTGTAGGTTGCCTTTTTTTGTTGTTGTTGTTTCCTTTGCTGTGCAGCTTTTTATTTCATGTAGCCCCACTAGTTAATTTTTCCTTTTGTTGCCTTTGTTTTGGAGTCAGGTCCAAAAAATTACCACCAAGATTGATGTCAAGGAACTTACTACCTATGTTTTCTTCTAGGATTTTTATGGTTTCAGGGGCAGAACTCAACTTCTAAACTCTGTCTCCTCTGGGGACCTTGCCAGGGCTTGGTTATGCATATTGTTAGGGTAGGTCTAGAGTACTCCTTGCCTTGGATCATGCTCCTTGGTCTCTCTAAGCATGGTCCTTCTGATGTCTTAGATGGTGCCCAGGCTTGTTGAAAGATATACATCGTGGAGCATTGTCAGCAGAAGTCTCCTCATTGGTGAGGACACTCAGTGGCCTAAGGTAGGAAGAATGGTTACAGGAACCCTGGGTTAGAAAAAGACCCAGAAAAGGCATGGGGAGAGAATGATACATGGGAAAGGAGGAAGAATAATGTCTTTGTGGCCCTAGCTCTGATGGTTGGCAGCTAAAAGGAGACAATTTTCAATTCAGAATAAAAACAAATTTTCTAATTGTGAGAATAGTTCAAAGGTGAAATGTCTAGAAAGATAGAAACTTTTTTTATCTTTAAAGGTAACTAAATAAAAGTTAAGTGATCCTTGTATGGAATGTTGAGGTGATGACTCATATCAAATGAGGGTTGAGCTTAAGGACTTTGGCATCCTTTGGTTCACTGAACTTGAGTTGATTTAGTAAGAACACTAGTCATTTTCTAATTGTATCACAGTAAGGGAATTTTCCTTTATGTGTGTAATGAAAAAAGCATGGTTGGTAGGAACAGACCTGAGTTTGAATCCCCGATCTGCCATTTTCTAGCACACTTTCAGAGAGAATTCAGTTAAGTTACCTAACCTCAGCTTCTTCATTTTAAAAATGAGGACCCTGCAATATCCACTTCTTGAGACTGTTGTGAATATAAAGTACTTGATAGAGTGCCTGACGTTCAATGTGCTCTGGGAATACTTGACATTAGTATTAATGGTATTTTTGTGCTATTTTTAGACAGTTTAAAGATTTTGATTGTATTTCTAAAAATTTATCTTAAAAATAATCATGGTTGTACACAAAGCTTTAGTCATAAATTTGTTCATTACAGTTTTGTAATATATGTTTATGTACATAATTTTTATTGTAATGAAATAACACTCTAATACTGTTCAATAACCAAAATTCCTTCTGAGTATGGTGATTGTGGGGAGATTTTACTTTATTCTCTCTTGTTTTATTCTCCCTTAATGCTCTACTGTAAATAAATGTTATTATAAATGATAGATAAATTATAGTAAAGCATGAAAGGAAGGAGTCAATTTCTCAGCCTCAGGGCTGATTGTGTTTTATCAGTAGTTGGTTCCTGGGTAGTGAGACAGAGAAGATGCCAGCATCAGATGGGAATAGTATAGGACAATCATGAGGTTTCTTTGTATCCTGAAGTATTTTATATGGTCAATGAGTGGTCCAAATATGGTAAGTGCTACGGAAGACTAAAGGATGGAGAGGCTGTTTGGATGGGCTTGTGGAGGAATGAGCCTTGCAGGCCAGGAAAAAGAACTGCATTTTCTGGAATTCTCGGCCAGGTCTGAAGTCCATGAAGGGATCTGACATCTATATGGCTCAGAAAATGGAGCTGTTGGATATCAAGTAGTGACTTCTTCTATCTTTGGGTTTCTGGAAATCCCTGAAGTTTTTATTTGCAGAGGGAAGTCAAGGAGAAACTAAGTACAGGTAATGCAAGGGGTTTCAGAAACAGTCCTGCTATAAAACTGCAGCAAATGATACCCTAACTGCTCTCAGTTCACTGGGTATAATAAACTGTCCCTGATGTGTGTCAGGAGATTTTCCTTTATTTAGAAATTTGAGCCACACTTCAAAATCTCATGTTGCATCATCATTTTATGAGCATTTCTAAAAGATTGAGGCATCTGCCCTTGGTTTCTAGCCTTCTGCAGGGCAGCATCATGAAACTGGAGCAACTGAATGTGACAAGTGACTTGAAATTGTGATCATGACCGTTTTAACCCAGTGTTGTACAACAAAATCTTGGCTGAGGCTCAGGTTCCCAATTTGGATGTCAAGGAATGGAAAGCCTTTTATCTGATACTTTTTGGACCGCAGAGTTGTGTTGGCAGAGTGGAGCTTGAATGGGTGGGAGTGAGGGGTAAAGGGTAGTGGTAGGGAAGACATGCAAATATATTGACCAGCTGGTGTTACAAACTTTTCTAAAAGAAAGGCAGTTCATTACCTAGACTACTTGACATGCAGGAAGCTGGGAGATAATGATTTAATTATGGAAGTAATGCAATGTGCAGCATCTTGTTGTCTAGGGAAGAAAGAATGTTTCTCTTTTCTTTTTTTTTCTTTTCTCTTCTCTTCTCTTCTTTTCTTTTCAGACCAGGAAAACAAGAAAGAAAGAGAGAAGAGGAGAGGAAGGGATGGGAGGGGAAGGAGAGAAAAAAAGAAAAGTGAGGGGGAGCAGGGTGGGATGGGTGGAGGAGGGCAAAGGGGGAAAAATTGAGACAAGCATAATAGAATAAACATGATTTAAAAATAACATAAAATAAAAAAGAAAAGGGAGGGATTGTGGGGAGAGAAAGAAATGAATTTCAATACTATTGGTATACACTATGGGTAATAGTCCTTGTTAAAAAACAAAAAGCTGGTATTGACAACTTAGAATATTAACTTTTATCTTCATACAGAATCTCTAGAAAGTTCTTTTCCAATAAGGGTGAATCCTGGCTAAATGAAGAGTATTTCCTAAAAATCTTCTTCCTTTTTTTTTTTTTTTTTTCCTTTCTAGCATCAGTGCTATTGTTTCAAAAGAGCATCCCAACCTCAACTGAAATCCCAAAGTTATCCAGGTCCAACAACCTTGATTCTTTGCAATCGTGGGTCCCCCTAAGTGAATGAGAGGAAAATTTGTAAACATCATTGACACAATCTCTGAAGAGAGTGCTGGGCAGTAGTGGTTAAGCTCAAAAGGCCACAGCTTCTTTAGTTCTGATTGGGGAATGGACGGGACTAACTTGATGCCCTATGAGTGAAATGACTGATTGGCAGCCAAGGACACACACATTTTTCCAGTGGGTCATTGTAAAATGTTAGTGGAGGCTGGAGGATCATTGGGAAAGCTGGGATAGTTCAGAGATATTTTTAGGGGGTAAGTCTAGAAGGAGAGGAATCTACGGGTGATTAGGGATTCAGGTCTCTCTAGGACTACCCAGCTAATAAAGGTTAAGGAGGGGGGCCATCTGTTACCATTGAATATGTACCTCTTCATTAAAACCTAAGCCTCTGAACACAATAATTTTGTGGTCAATTAGTATGAAGAGGGGGCTGATTATCCAGGAAATCTACTGTTTCTGGAGGTAGATGCTCAAATGCAGAAGTTTAAGGCATGGTATTTCCTAAGAAGGGTTATAGGGGACTATTGAAGACCCTCTTTGGACCCATAAATCTGGGGTTCATTTACTTTCAAACATCATAATGGAGTTTTAATGCAACTGGAGAATTGCAGTTCAGGAATGTTAAAATATACCCAGGTCTGAGCTTGTTTTTGGAAAGCATGTTGTTCTCAACCTGTTAGTAATTAGAAGTAATTACTAAACAGCTTCTGTCATAGGTGAGGGTTCTATATTGCCTTAGAAGTCTCATAATAAATAGCTTATTGTAAAGCTAGATTGTTTTTGCTTATCCACGAATTGGGAATAATTTAAGTCAATAACATTAAAGTAGTTGACATAAAAGGAAAATTAAATTTTCAAATAACAACTGTAAATGTTACTGAAAACTAATGGGAAATGCAAAAGGTGAATAAAAATAGTCTGTTTGAAGTTTAGTTTTACTTGCAAGCTTGTTAAGCATTTGTTTCCTAAGCTTGCCCTTTGGAATGAATGCTAATGCCAAGAATGGAATGGAATGAAATTTCTGGCCTTAGGCCAAGGAGAGGCTTACTTCTGCTCTTTCAGATCTTGCTTCCTCTCAAGAAGCCTGGCAGCCTTAGGACAGGCCATCATTTCCTTTCAGAGAACCCAAGTTATTTGCACTGTTTAGGTTTTGCTGCCTATTTTCTTGGTGAAGTTTATGAAATTCTCTCTTAGGAAAGAAAATCAGTGGAAAGATGGGTTTAAATACAGAATCAATGAGTCCATGGAAGGTTGAATTTTGCTACGCACGGTGCTTCCTTTGGGCCAGAAGTATTAATTAGGCAGTAGTGACACCACCTGGTCTTCTCGGGAATTTTCACTCAATTTGTTGGAAAAATGATATAGTATGCAGATGATGTGTTATAAGAGTTGTACGCTTGAAACTTGTATGGTTTCATTATCCAATGTCACCCCAATAAGTGCAATAAAAATAATATGAAATAAAATAGGTTGGTAAAGAATCATTGAAAAAATGGACAAATTTTTATTTTATCTGCTTAAAATTCAGTAGGCACAGTAAAAACTACGTAAGAAATGGAAGGACCCTTATCTTGAGGGATTTATTAGCTGAGGAATATAAAAAACATATATATGTCTTTTCTACGTCACCCTCCCCAAACCCGTACTCCAGAAATTCTGATTCAGGAGGTTAAGTGTGGGCCTGGCATCCTGTCATCTTATATATTTTTCTGAGAATTCTGATGATCACTCGGGTTTGGGGAGTGATGCAGGGGGAGACTCTGGTTGATAACATACCTGGAGGAATACTCAAGATATGAGAGAATTAAAAGAATTTAGAGTAAGATCAAGTTTAGCTGGGGTAATCAGAGAGGCGTCCATGGGGCAGAGATTCTTGTAAATCTCTGTGAAAAAGCAGAGAGCTTAAAAAATAATAATAAGGTAATTTAAGCAAGGAGATATTCCAGGATGGGGTGGAAGCATTTTATTCCCTACATATACTATTTAATAATAATCTAATTTTCTGATTTCACTTCAATATCTATTCTGGATTCTTACAGGAAAAAAAAGATAATGTTCTCTAATGAAAACATTAAGTAATGCCTTCAATACCTAATGTAATCATACTGCCCCTGATTTTACCAAATGTCTCAGTCAGAGTATGGTCAGAAAAATGGAAACCACTTCTGTTTCAAATAGAATTTCAAGGAGAGGGAATTTAATACAAATCTTCGTCTTATAGGTATTGGGAAGGATAGAAGAACTGAAGAGAAAAAAGCAAGGGAGCTTGAGAAGCAAAAAGGAGAAAGAGTGAGGCTGAGATTAGTATCTGTTGGAAGAACTGCCAGTTCTAGGGGCTGGGGGAATAAAAAGAGAGAGGAGCTGTTATCAAAGCCCAAGAGCAGGGTTCTAGGGGTTCTCCCTAGCGAGCGCTGAGACCACTGAGAGGATGGTCTCCCTGGCCAGTGCTGAGACAACCAACGAAGGGTAGTTGCAGCAGAAGCTTGGATCACTGACAGGATGTACCAGCAGAAGCAAAAGAGTATGAGAAAAAAAAATAACAGTTCGTTCAAACAGGAAGATAACTAGTAAGGGAGTCTGGGAATTGCAGTTTGTAGATTCTAAGCCTCAGCAATACAAAATAGATGGAAGAACAGTGAACATCTGTGGGTCAACAGATATACCAAGTAAAATTAGTTAAGATGTAGTTCTTTCAGGAAGACAGATAAACATGCTTCAGTTAGAGGTTCATGAATGACTGTCAGCAGGCATTAGAACTGAAATATGCCCAAGTCTTGTGACAACTACTTAGCAATTCAGTCCAGGAAAAGTAAAGAATGAAGCTTGTGAAGTTTCATGAATAGTATGTGAACATGCATCTTTTCTCTTGGCTTTCTCCATATTAACCTGATTCACCCACCTATCCATCCATCCATCCATCCATCCATCCTGTTAGTGCCTATTCTATGTCAGACACTCTGGTAAGCCCTGGGGATCCAATGATAATCCCATGCAGCCCTCCTTAGCTGGCTTCCAAGCCAGGCAGGCAATGAATGAATTTGATAGTCATAGAAAATACTGCAAGTAATAACTATATTATTATTTATTCTTTACACTTTTCAAAGTACTTTGTCATCTATTTTAAAGTTCTTACAGAATATTTTTAAAGATTTTCATGTTGAACATATTTTTATTTATTTCCCACCAATAAACTTTTCATAAACATTACATATCATTTTCTTATAAATATAAGGACTCTCATATTTTTGCTAATTTCTCACTCACTTGGTTCTTAGTGTTCTTTTGATGAAAAGGTTTCCCGCTCTGAGCAGTGACTTTCCTGAATCTCTCCATCTTAGCCTCAATAGTGCCTCCATCCCAATGACTGTTTATTCTGTGGCCATTTCTATCTTCCTATGTTTTCCTTCCAGTTTTAGATGGCCTCTTTGATTCTTGTATTTGTTTATTTTCATCTGTCATCTTCATCAACTGGGTCTTGTAGATCAACTTCAGATACATTTTGAGAGACCAGACATTGCTGTGAATCCTTTTCTCCTCACCCTTCTATTGGGAGAGTCTTGTCTCTCCTGTCCCAGACTTTGCATTGAATCAAGTGCATTTTCTGCTTTCTACTGTTTTGTTTTTACTTCATTGTAAAACATATATTTGTATTTTTTGGTAATGAACAGTGTTTCTCGAAGTGTCCTAAATGGACCACCTGCTTATAAATCACACAGAGAACTTATTAAATATGCAGATTTCTTGGACAATTCTAGCCCTACTGATTAATGACCTGTGGTGTGTGCCTGGAGATTTGTATGTTTAACAAGTTCCTGGGATGATACTGATCATATGAAAGTGTGAGATGCATTGATAGAGACTTTTGTCTTCAGCTCTTACATTTTTATTTTCACTTCCTTTAGGATTTTTAAAATACTTTGTCTTTAGCAGAATACTGTCTTATCATCAGACATTCAAGATGTGCAGTAATGACTTGAAGTTTACCCCATTATTTTTGAAATCATTTCACTTTTAATCAATTATCTTTCTTCTCCTAGTAGCAATATAGCAAAGGTCCTTTCTAGGTTTGAAACCTTGTTCTGAAATACTCCTATGGAGGAGAGGAGATATTGCCGTTAGGCTAAAGATAGTGAAAAAAAAGGGGGGGGGGCTCAGAAAGAGTAAGGGTCCAGGGGGATAAAGTGAAAGGTTGCACAGATATTTAATTGTAGAGCTGCACTTGGATTCCAGGCTTCCTGGGATCCTTTCGCTGTGTCTTCTCCCAATTCAGATGTCTTTTTTTTTTTTTTTTTTTTTTTTTTTTTTTGGTATTTGTATTTGTGCTAAAAGATACACACACACACACTTGCTTCCATCCTTTGCAATCACTGTGACATACATTGAATGTTGGCCCTTTTTTCTTGTAGTCAGCTTTTGCAAAAGTAAAGTGGCATCTTTTCTCCACGAGTAAAAAAGATGCTTAAAAATACCTCTCTCATCACTAGGGCCAATGTGAATTAATACAGTTCATTCCCTGAGTGGTGCTGATTGCAAATGGGGAGGGATGGTGCACACCGAAGTGAAGCAAACAGTCATGATAATTTCAAGGTCCACTGAAAAAGCAGAAAATGATCCAATGGAAATGAAGCAACTCGAGGTTTAGCTCCTAGACCCTGAAATCTCATCAACTCAGAACAGCTTATAAGTATTTACATGTTTACTCTCCCATCTCTAGGTAATTTGCACTAAAAGAAAGACCACTGTTGTCAATATTCCAAAAATGGTGGATAATTCTGAAGTCAGTTAGATTTAGCTTTGCAATATCTATTTATCTTTAGTATTTGAATTTGGGCTTAATGTATTCTCAGAAATTATAACATTTTAAATAACAATGGAACAGCAGTAAAAACCTGGAAATAATATCTGACTGTCTCATTCTACCTCTTGATTTAACACTTCCTCCTCTCTAGGTTCCACAGTAGGAATGGTGGGTGATCTCCCACTGCACCGAGAATTAAAGCTCTGTCTGTACACACAGTCTCTGTCTTTGCCTCTTTCTCTCTCGCACTCTGTTTCTATCTCACATATATAATTATTGTGTCCATTTTGTAGGATTGTCAAATGAAATACAGGATGCCTAGTTAAACTTTAATTTAAAATAACACATTTTCAGTCTAAGTACATTTAAATGTTTCAGGTAAACAATACATAATTACATTTTGAACATAACATACTTATACTAAAAAATTATTCATTGTTTCCATGAAATTCAAATTTCACCTTTTTTTTGGGTATTTTTTATATATTGATTTTAAAGAGAGAGGAAAGGGAGGTGAGAAACACACATCAATTTGTTGTTCCACTTATTTGTGCTCATTGGTTGGTTCTTGTATGTGCCCTGACTAGGGGATTGAACCCACAGCCTTGGTATATTGGGATGATCCTTTAACCAACTGAGCTACCCAGCCAGGGCTGGTTTTTGTATGCATTTTAATTTTCTAAACCTGGCAACTCTGATTGGGAATTAAATAAGGTAATATGTGTACTGTTTCTGCCATATATTAATGTTCATTAAAATTATTTTTATAATCAAGCTTCTATAGATTGTAAGAAATAATAGTAGTGCTTGTATATTACTTTACTCCTTTGAAGGCCTCCAAATATTCATGACTGTTCTTTTTTTTTTATTTTAATTTTAATTTTTCTTTATTTTTCAAATACATTTGTCTCCATTTTCCTGCCACCACTTTCCCTTGTCCCACCTCCCCCGACTTCCCACCCTCAATCCTTCTCCACTTTGGCTTTGTCCATGGGTCCTTTATACATGTTTCTTGATATAACCCCTCCCCTTCTTTCCCCATTACGCCTCTCCTTCCCTTTCATTACTATTGGTTTGTTTTTTCTTTCAATGTTGCTGGTTACATTTTCCTTGCTTGTTTGTTTTCTTGATTAGGTTCAACTTATAGGTGAGATTGTATGGTATTTGTCTTTCACCCCCTGGCTTATTTCACTTAGCCTAATGCTCTCCAGTTACATCCATGCTGTTGTGAAGGGGAGGAGCTCCTTCTTTCTTTCTGCTGCATAGTATTCCATTGTGTAAATGTACCATAGTATTTTGATTCACTCATTTATTGATGGGCACTTAGGTTGCTTCTAGCACTTGGCTGTTGTAAATTGTAAATGTTGTAAACATTGGGGTACATAGGTTCTTTTGAATTGGTGTTTTGGGATTCTTAGGGTGTAATCCCAGCAGTGGAATTGCTGGGTCAAAATACAGTTCCATTTTTAGCTTTTTGAGGAAATTCCAAAAATTTTCCACAGTCGCTGCACCAGTCTGCATTCCCACGAACAGTGTACTAGGGTTCCCTTTTCTCCACAACCTAGCCAGCACTTTCTGTTTGTTGACTTATTTATTGATGGCCATTCTGACCAGTGGGAAGTAGTATCTCATTGTGGTTTTAATCTGCATTTCTCTGATGGCTAGTGATGCTCAGCATCTTTTCATATGGCTCTGGGCCCTATGTATGTCCTCCTTGGAGAAGTGTCTGTTCAGATCCTCTGCCCATTTTTTAATTGGATTGTTTGTCTTCTTGGAGTGGAGTCATGTGAGTCCTTTATATGTTTTGGAGATCAAACCCTTGTCTGAGGTATCATTGGCAAATATATTTTCCCATATGGTTGGTTCCCTTTTCATTTTTGTGATGTTTTGTTTAGCCATGCAGAAGCTTCTTATTTTGAAGAAGTGCCATTTGTTTATTCTTTCTTTTTTGTCCCTTGCTCTAGTGGATATACCCGTTAAAATATTGCTGCATGGAATATCTTGAGAGATTCCTGCCTATGTTCTCCTCTAGGACTTTTATGGCTTCACGACTTATACTTAAGTCTTTTCTCCATCTTGAGTTTATTTTGTGTATGGTGTAAGTTGGTGGTCAAATTTCAATTTTTTTTGCATGTAGCTGTCCAGCTCTCCCAACACCATTTGTTGAAGAGGCTATTTTTACTCCATTTTAAGCTTCTGCTCCCTTTGTCAAATATTAATTGATCGTAGAGACATCGGTTTATTTCTGGGGTCTCTATTTTGCTCTATTGATCTATGTGTCTGTTCTAATGCCAGTACCAGACTGTTTTGATTACAGTGGACTTGTAATATAGTATGATGTCAGGTATTGTGATTCCTCCTACTTTGTTCTTCTTTCTCAAAATTGTTGCAACTATTTGGGGTTGTTTGTGGTTCCATATTAATTTTTGAAATGTTCGTTCTATATCTGTGAAATACATCATTGGTATTTTAATAGGGATTGCATTGAATCTATAAATTGCTTTGGGTAGTATGGACATTTTGATAATGTTAATTCTTCCAATCGATAAACACAATATATACTTTCATTTATTTGTATCTTCCTTAATTTTTTAATTCAGTGTTGTGTAGTTTTCTGAGTACAGGTCTTTTACCTTCTTGGTTAAACTTATTCTTAGGTACTTTATTTTTCTTGTTGCTATAGCAAATGGTAGGTTTTTCCTGATTTCTGATTTTGATATTTCATTGTTGGTATATGAAAATGCCTTCAATTTCTGAATATTGACTTTGTATCCCACTGTTTTGCCAAATTCACTTACTAGGTCGAGTAGTTTTTTGGTGGAGTCTATGGGATTTTCTACGTACACTGTCATATCATCTGCAAACAATGATAGTTTTACTTCCTCCTTTCCAATTTGGATGTCTTTTATTTCTTTTTCTTGTCTGATAGCTGTGTCTAGGACTTCCAATATTATGTTGCATAGAAGTGGTGAAAGCAGACAACCTTGTCGTTTTCCCCATCTTAATGGGAAAGCTTTTAGTTTTTTCCCATTGGGTATGATTTTGGCTGTAGGTTTTTGATATATGGCCTTTATTATGTTGAGGTATGTCCCTTTATTCCTACTTTGCTGACTGTTTTTATCATAAATGGGTGTCATATCTTATCAAATGTTTTTTCCACATCTATTGATATAATCATGTGATTTTTGTCTTTCTTTTTGTTTATGTGATGTATTAAGTTTATTGATTTGTGAATATTGAACCATCCTTGCATACCTGGGATGAATCCCACTTAATCATGGTGGATGATCTTTTTAATGTATTGCTGGATGCGGTTTGCCAATATTTTGTTGAGGATTTTAGTGACTATGTTCATCAGTGATATTGGCCTGTAGTTTTCTTTCTTGGTTGTATCTTTATCTGGTTTTGGAATTAGGATGATGATGGCCTCATAAAAAGAGTTTGGGAGTCTCCCCTCTTCTTGGATTTTTTAGAATAGTCTGAGAAGGACAGGGGTTAGCTCTTCCTTAAATGTTTTGTGAATTTCTCCTGTGAAACTGCCCCATCCAGGGCTTTTGTGTGCCCGGGGTTTTTTGATTACTGCTTCCATTCCACCAGCTGTTATCGGTCTGTTCAGGCTTTCTGCTTTTTCTTCATTCAGTGTTGGAAGTTTATGCTTTCCTAGAAACTTGTCCATTTCATTGAGGTTTTCAAATTTCTTGGCATATAATTGTTCACAGTAATTTCTTACAATCCTTTGTATTTCTGTGGTATCAGTTGTTATTTTTCGTTTTTCACATCTGGTATTACTTATTTGGGTCCTCTCCCTTTTTTTTCTTGATGAGTCTGCTTAAAGGCTTGTCGATTTTGTTTATCTTTTCAAATCCAGATCCTGGATTTGTTGATCCTTTGAGTATTCTTTTAGTCTCTATTTCATTCAGTTCTGCTCTGATCTTGATTATTTCCTCCTTCTACTCACTCTGGGTTTTGTTGTTCTTTCTCCAGTTCTTGAAGCTGTAGGGTTAGGTTGTTTATTTGAAATGTTTCTATCTTTTTTAGATAGGCCTGTATTGCTAGGAACTTCCCTCTCAGGACTGCCTTTGCTGTGTCCCATAGGTTTTGGACTGTTGTCTGTTCATTTTCATTTGTTTCCAGAAACTTTTTGATTTCTTCTCTTATCTCATTATTGACCCATTCATTGTTTAATAGCATGCTCTTCAGTCTCCATGAGTTTGAATGTTTTTGAGTTTTTTCTTTGAGGTTGGTTTCTAGTTTCAAGCCCTTGTGGTCTGAGAAAATGCTTATTATGATTTCAATTTTCTCGAATTTGTTGGGACTTGTTTTGTGTCCTATCATGTGGTCTATCTTTGAAAATGTTAGACATGCATTTGAAAAGAATGTATATTTTGCTTCTTTGGGATGAAAGTTTCTATATTATGTCAGTTAAGGCCATGACCTAATGTATTGTTCAGTTCCATAATATCTTGTTGATGTTTTGTTTGGGAGATCTATCCAATGTTGACAGTGATGTGTTAAAAACCCCTCCTATCAGTGTGTTGCTGTCTATATCTTTCTTGAAGTCCTCCAAGATTTTCCTTATATATTTGGGTGCTCCTATGTTTGGTGCATATAGGTTTACAATGTTTATGTCTTCTTTATGGATTCTTCCTTTGAGTATTATGAAGTGTCCTTCTTGTTCTCTTTTTATGGCGTTTGTTTTGAAATCTATTTTGCCTGATATAAGAATTGTTACCCCTGTTTTTTCTTTTCCTGTCCATTTTCTTGGAATATTTTTTTCCATCCCTTACTTTTCATCTGTGTAGGTCCTTTGTTCTGAGGTGGGTATCTTGTAGGCATCATATGTGCAGGTCATGTTTTCCTATCCATTCAGCTACCCTATGTCTTTTGACTGGAGCAATTAATCCATTACCATTTAAAGTTATTATTGATAGGTACTTATTCATTTTTCCCCTTTGTACCTGTGTTCCTCTCTTTCTCACTCTTTTTCTTCATCTTCTTAAAGCAGTCCCTTTAGCATGTCTTGCGATGATAGTTTGGTGGAAGTATAGTCTTTTAGCCTTCTTTTGTCTGGGAAACTCCTTATTTTTCCTTCCATTTTAATTGAGAGCCTTGCTGTGTAGAGCAGTCTTGGTTGCAGGACTTTGCTTTTCATGACTTGGAATATTTCTTGCCATTCCCTTCTGGCTTGTAGTATTTCTGTTGAGAAGTCAGCTGCTAGCTGTATCAGGGTTCCCTTGTATGTTACTACCTCTTTCTCCCTTGCTGCCTTTAGGATTCTCTCATTGTATTTGGTATTTGCCATTTTAATGATGATGTGTCTTGGAGTGGGCCTCATTGTATTTCTCTTGAATGGGACCCTCTATGCTTCTTGGACTTGTGTGACTTTTTCTCTTGTCCAATAGGGAAGTTTTCCATCATTACTTTTTCAAACAGGTTTTCTATCTTTTCTCCTTCTCCTTCTCCTTCTCCTTCTCCTTCTCCTTCTCCTTCCCCTTCCCCTTCCCCTTCCCCTTCTTCTTCTTTCCCTATTATACAGATATCATTACATTTCAGGTTATACTGCATTTCCCTCAATGCCTCTTCATTCTTTTTGAGTCCTTTTTAATTTTCTTCCTCTTTCTGGCCGCTTTTTTCTACTTTGTCCTCCAGCTTGCTGATTCGATCCTCGGCTTCATCTTAGCCTGCTTTTGATTCCTTCTACTGTGTTCTTCAATTCAGAAATGGTATTATTCATTTCCTCTTGTCTCTTATTGATACAAGATAGTTTCTATGTCCTTTTTCATGCTGATAGAGTTTGCAGTAAGTTCCTCATAGATTCCCTGTAGTTTTTGGTAATTCTCTCTGGGCTCACTGAGCTCATTAAGCTTCTTTAGGACCATTGTTCTGAACTCAGTATCTGATAGTTCACTTGCCTCTATTTCATATAGTTCTCTTTCTGGGGATTCCTCCTTTCTCTTCAATTGGGGCGGGGGGTTGTTTCTTTGTCTTTCCATTATTTTTGAGAATCTTCTTTTCTTGCTTCTCCTTCTTAAATTGATCTGGCTTGACTTCCTGACTTTGTGGTGTGAACTTTTATGGTAGGAGACCACTGTTATTTCTTTCTGGATCTGTCTCTGATGATGTCAGATGTTCACCCCATCTCACTTTAGGTAGACTGTTTGAGACTTCCAGGAATCTACTCTCTGTGGCTGTCTCCATCAGTTGTTAATCTAGTCACTGCACTCAGCAGTCAGGCTTAGCCTGCTTTAGCCTGCTCTTAACCGGGCGGGGCAGAGTCCCTCCTAGGGGCAGGGCTATGGTGTCCTCTCACATTGCTGCCACTCAGGGGAATGGTCTGCCTGAGAAAGATGGCCTGCTGCCATATGGGGGAGGAGTCAGCACTGGGATCCCACAGGCTACTTTCTTATTTCTTTCCCCAAAGCCTCTGTCTCCAATCTCTCCTGAAGTGTTTCTAGACTGCTCTGCCCCCATCTTTGCCAGAGCCCAGGGTAAGTTGCTACAAGTAAAAATTTATATGTTGGCCCTTTAATCGGCTTTTTGTGTCTCCAGCTGCCTGTCTCTGCTTCTTTTCACTGCTGGCTGTTTTCTGTGTACTTTTTGGGCTCCGGTGCTGTAGGCTGGAGATCCCCACTTATGGTTTAGACCCCACTCTTCTTAGGGGATTACAACTAGCTATTTAAATGTCCCTCTGATGCTGCTGCCAGTGAGCACCTAGCCCACCTTTTCAAGTCTCTACCACACTCCTTACCAGTCAGGTTGTGCCAAAGCTGATTCCTCTGTCCAAGGTTACAAGGCTCCTCTCTTGCTATTGTTCAGTTGTTTGTTCCAGGTGATTTCTCAACAATTTAGTTATAATTCCAGGTTGGTCCTAAGAGGAGGTCAGTGTGACTTCCATTCACTCCTCTGCCATCTTGTCGCCGACTCCTGTTTTTTCATTCACATTTATCTGTTCTGATCTTCTTAATGACCCTGTGGTACCAGATAAAGAAATTAAGCCTCCTAAACTTAAGTCTTACTGACTGTAGAGTAAGCCACCATATGGTATACAATCTTTTGCTTTATAGATATGGATTTTTGAATATTGGCTTCATTACTAATCTTTTCTACTATAAATATTGAAGTGAACAGATAAAAGTATATATATATACTTTTCAACTACATATGAACTTCTTTATTCAGAGACCATGGCTATTTTGTTTTCCCCTTGCCCAACCAAAAATATTGCTTAGTACATATTTCCTAAATGAATGTAACTTTCAGATTATTGCTAGATTCTTTTAATAATGAAAATAATAACAATAATATTAATATCATCTTATGATTAACAAGGCATATTTTAGATGGTTTACATTTACTCATTCTTCACAGCACTTTATGAAATAGGTAATATTATTACCCCACTTAATGGATGAGGAACCTGAGGCACATAAAGATGAGGTAATTTCCTGTCCACTAGTTCAGCTAGTGAGTGGTGGTGTTGGGAGACAATTTCAGGTGACCTGGCTCTGAGCTTGTATTCTTAACCATTTCACTTGTCATCCTGCAGAAGCAGAATTAATTGTTCAAATAACATGCACATTTGAAAGCATCTTGATGCAAATCACCAAATTCCTTTGCAGAAAGGATCTACCTGTATACTCTTCTACCAGGAATTAATGAGCATATCTATACTTTTTTAACATTGAGTATTCTCATTAAAACTATTTTTCATATGTGATAAATTTTTAAGAAATAGTATCTAATAGTTTTTAAGTTGTATTTATTTGATTACAGAAGGTTGAACTTTTTTCTCATATAGGTTAAAGATTATATTTCTTCTTTTATAATGTATATATTTATATTTATACCCTTTGGCACATTAGGACTAAACAAACTAATTAAATTAGTCCTGTTGTCATTTGCTGCAGATGGCATACAAAAATCAAGTTTGTTTATCTTTTGATTTGTTTTTGGACCTTTGGCTTATGAAGTTTAATTATAAAGAGAGAGAAATGTATTAGTATTTTCTTTTGTGATTTTTTCTTTCATTTTTTTGTTTAGAAGGAGAGCATATAGATCCAACATTTTAAACTGGACATTGTGATCTATTGCTCTTTCAGTGACTTTACCTAGAAAAGTATCTTCAGCCTCTGAAATTTATCCTTGGATCCTCCTAATGTTTAGATGATTCACACCTAAAAAGGTGGGTTAATTTTTTTTCTGAACCTTCCCTCTTGACCCCTTTCCCTCCTAACATCTTCACCTGAGAGAAACCCTTTCTTTGTTCCATCTTTAGGAACATCTCTCCTCCACTAAGATCATGCCTGAGGATATATAAGGAGCAAGACTAAACAGTTTCTTTTTAAAAATCCAGATTGCTAATTAAACTACTCTGAACAACAATAATAAGGCTTTATATTCTGATTGGTATTTTAGCATATTTTATCACCTTTTCTATATATGACTTCAGCATCCCTGTGCAGTCTGACACAGCTCAGACAGTCCCTCTTTTTTTCTCTGGTGAAGAATCAGAGACTGAGAAGTTAAGTGACCCAAGGTCACTGAAACTTGTGTAGCTGGGTCTGTAACATGGTTATTCTAACATTTGTTCTTGTGATTTTTTCACTCCTTCTAAGTTTTTATGATTGACTTACTGTCATAATGAAAGAGCTAAGTACTCTCATAATTATTTTTCTTCTCTCAAGTATTAGTCTTCTAGATGGTTCTGAAACTTTTACACTCATGCCAGAAGGTTATTAGTTGGGGAGAGGAAACTCTTTGAGCCTTTGCTTTATGTGCACACATTTTTTAAAAAGCTAATAAACAATGGTGTGTATATTCTATTACTGAGGAAGCAAAGTTCCCTTAAAGAAGGGTTTGCAATCATCCTTAGTTAGCATTTCTCATACCCTCACCCACTAGAAAGCCATGTGTCTTCTGATTATCTTTTATATCAGCCACAAGATGGTACCCTTGCATAGCCTAGAGAGAGCATGGGCCAGATGCAAGAGAATTCAGATAATTCAACAGGAGATTAAGATTAATCTTAGGTTAAATGTAGCTCAAACACAGGAGAAGTCTTGCTCTTATATTCCAAAGGATACCAAAGTTGTCCCTCAATAAAGGTAAAAGGAAATATGTATATACTGTAATTTGATATTCCCCTTTTCTTTACACCTACACTTGCTCTCATCCTAATAAAAGACAAGGTCTGTTTGTTCTACAAAAATGTTATTATCTCATTCACTTTTACTGAAGGAGAAATTTGGGAGTTGATTAGGTTTGAATGAAACTACCCTTCCCTTCAAACCTGGGAGCATTCTTTGTTTGGGGAGGGC
Source organism: Pteronotus mesoamericanus (assembly GCF_021234165.1). NCBI lineage: Eukaryota > Metazoa > Chordata > Mammalia > Chiroptera > Mormoopidae > Pteronotus > Pteronotus mesoamericanus. The sequence goes on along the minus strand of NW_026555245.1, from coordinate 20,736,448 downwards.
TTCCTTGTAGGTGTCAGCTTTCCAGAAAGGATTTGAAATTCAGTCTTGCAAAATGGTAAAGGACCAAGAATAGTGTCTTGTGTTAGGATAAGACAGGATTTACAATGAAGTTCAAGCAGAGAGAACAATCGACATTTTTATAATAGTGAAAAATTAGAAATAATGCAAATTTTAAATGATAGGGAATGGGGTGGAATACGTATAGGGGTGCGCAAAAGAAGGTTTACAGGTGTGAGTACACAAAACATGGAGTTAATAAAGCTATTGTAATAATCATAACCTGCATACCTTTTTTTTCATATGAACAAATGTAAACCTACTTTTGCCCAACCCTGTACATAAAGGCATACTGTTGCAGATAATAAATAGCAAGTTGCAGAAGAATATTTTACCTCATGGGAAAATGCTCAAGATGTATTGTTAAGTGAAAAAATTGATTTCAAAACAGTATATTCAATCATGTGCACGTGCGTGTGAGTCTCTGTTTATGTGTGTGTATTGAGAGGGATGCACAAATCTCTCTGAAAGTGCAGCTAATGTATTTTTTAACCTTTACGTCCTATGCATTTTCTATAATAGCCTGCTTTGTGTATGTGATAACTCATCCAGGAGATGGGAAGACTCTGCTGCCAACAGGAGTCTCATTTCTGTCCCTGGGGTGGAGAGATGAGATGCTTGAATTGACAGCCTCACCAGAATCACACCCAAGAAAGGGATGCCAGGGAACAGATGCCATGTGTGTGCTTGGCCTGAATAGGCCTAGATGTCTTGAGGGTCTCAGACTGGGCCTGTGTGAGATGTTCCTTTAAGGACTGGTCAGTAATTGTTTGGAAGTCCTTTCTGTGCCAGCCCCAATATTTGTTCTTTAAAAATATGCTGTGAGGTGGAAGTTTCAGGAAAGCCAAAGTTAGCTACCAGCACCTTCCACCTTTTTGCTTTGGAGGGGTAGGTAGAGTAGTGTGTGAGACATAGAGGGTTTTGCACATAACAGCCATTGCTTCAGAAGGGGGCAGTTGTTCTAACTCATTTTATAACAGCTCTTGGAGCAGAAATATTTGGCAGTGATGACATCTAATCAGAAGGCAGTAACAACTGAGGAAGTTTCAATGGGCAGGTCCTTTTCTGTACTTCAGTAGCAAAATGAAGTAGCAGAGATATGCATTTGGGCAGAGATTTCTTCTATTACATGCATCCCAATACCTGTTTTATTCATTGCAAGTTGTGAAATGTAACTATCAAAAAAAGCTGCATACATATGGTGCAAATTGTTCAATAGTCACGGTTTGAAAATTTCATGTTTTTCCCCAAGATAGGAAAAATCATTTAATTTCACACTGGAGTAAGGGAGTCTTTTTTAGACCCAAGAAAGAGAATTTGGGCAGGGGTTCTGCATAACACTTATGTAATTCAAATTGATTGTTAGTGTGAACTGAGTTGGATCTTAGAAACATAAGCAGCTTCAACAGTTTGTCATCCTATAGCAGTGGTTCCCAAATGCTGGTTTGAGGACCAGCAATGTCAGAATTATGTGGAAAAGCTTTAAGAAATCCCCCATACCACCCCCAAATTCTGATTCAGTAGGTCTTCTGTGGGTAATGAAAACCTCCAGCCTTCCCCAAGTTACTCTAAAATGCAGTTGGGATGGGACTTGCTGCTCCAGACCACAGAGTGTGGAAGCTGTTAACCACTTATCTTCTGTATTTAATGCAATGTGTCATCAGGGATGTCCAAAAACAGTGATCTGCATTCCCCAGGTCCCACTATGGTACCAGGAAAGTCTGGTTTCAAGAAAGTCTGGTTTCAAGTATTTTAAAATTTAGAAATCGTAAAACCCCATGTTTTCATGTGTTGAAACTTAGGGAACACAGAAGCCTATTTCCTGGGGGCAATGACTACCCTGAGATGTTGCATTTTATAATTCAGCTTGTTTTTTTTTTTCTGGTATGTTTTTGCCTTCTGCCGACATTTATGTAAGTTATATAATGCCTATAGTATGAATCACTACATAAGGCACTGAGGTAGATAGAAGTAACAGCCATCATCTTTGGCTCTGAGAATTCACTGTCCATTAGAGGGTGGGGAGAGTGGAGTTGTACCATTACATGGGGTGGTGTCTGCCACAGTGGTGGGAGTGGGAAGAACATGGGGAAATAAGGAAAATAGCACAAAATTCCTTCAAGGGCTAGATGAGGCCCTAAAGAATTCACAAAGCTCAGGCTCCATGGACATACCACCTGTAGCTACACAGGGCCCTGTGGTCGGAAGGATCCTATGATTGGTTTAATGCTCCATTGTTGCCATCTGAAAATTTTTTATAATTTTCTCTTTGAGCTTCTGATATGTACTTGAAATCTGATGGAACGATGGAGCATGAACAGAGGAGATACCACACATCATGCCCATCTGCCACTGCTTCTTGCCACCCCATTCACATATAGAATTTGTGATGCCCTATGAGTACAGAATTCTGGTAAATCTACATGCATGGGAGTTTAGCAAGACTCAAAGTAAACACAAGGTGAGCATATCACATCTACAACTGAGTAAACTGACAGTTTAGAGAGGCCCCTCTCTGTCTGAACCACAATTTTTCATGCAGAAAGAAGACAATGACATTCTGAGAAATACAAATCACCAAATCCCTGGATTAGCCAACCACTTACGTTGTAATGATGATATAGCAGGAAAGGAAAAGGTAGGGCAACTCTTAGCTCCTTCTCCTTTAAGTTCTTTCTTATGTATCAGGTAGAGAGTATTGGTATAATATGCTTATGTCAAGAAGTAAAAATAGAAAGCTGAGTTAGTTTTGTGCAGTGTTCTCACTGTTCTGGTAAGAACAGAATACATATACATATACAAGCTATGAGAAACAAATTGTTTAACTACAATGATTCTGCATACATGCTAAAAGCTCTTATATTTGCTTTTAAAACTAGCATTACATTATCTAAAGATAAATGCTAAAACTCATGTTAGTATTTAAAATTCTTAATTTTTCATTACTTAGAAAAACATTAAATAGTACATTTAAAACACAACGACAGAGCAAGAGATTGTGGAAAAAAGAAAAATGCTTTATATTTTAGTGACTTTAAGGCACTTTTCCTTGCTTTTTAGACAAGGGCCCTGCACATTTATTTGCCCTGGGCCCTGAAAATTATGTAGCCAGTCCTTCATAGTGAAAAAGCAACCACTAACTATCCCGATTAGCACCAAACCCCAAATTACACTTATAAAGGTGGATATAAGGGCAGAATGTTTTATTGAGTGCCTACTATGTGTTCTGTTTTGGTCTTATTAAAGACTAAATTGTCAGTTCCAAAGGTGGAATTAACAGGACCTTCCCCTATAATCCAGGAGCCTCTTACACAAGGAACACAGCCTTGACAGAAATGAACTAATGTTACCGTCTCTGGAGAGAGAGAAAGACATGTCCCAGCCCAGGAGAAATACGGACTACAGACCTCATCACTCCAGGCACTGATGAATGCTGATAGAGGTGGGGAGGAGGGCCCCTTCTTGGGGATGGGTCCACCATCTCTGGTTAGGAAAGAGACCCTAAGTCTACCAGCAGCTTCCAGCAAGTGTATCACCAACCACAAGAGCCAGAGGACACATCTCGTTGTAGCAAGCTTCCCCAGAGAGGGCCAAAGGGTGCAGCCAGGACACTAATGGAAAGTGGCCAGGCATTCCATCCATGTACAGTAATGCTTTGGTAAAAAAAAAAAAAAAACATACAGCATTTATACTTGCTACTAGATTTTTTAGTAAGTTGCTTCAAGGAAAGCTCCTATTTTCAAATATTTAGGACTGTCTGATAATCAAAAGAAGAAAATCTTGTTGCAAGTGGTATTTGCTTAGGGAGGCCCAGAACTGCTAACAGGCCAGTGGGAAGGCCATAGCAATAGTCCAATGTTTAGTGGATCCCAAAGAGGCATTATCAAGGAAAGCCACATTCTCGGGGTTGGCAGGGTGTCCCAATGGCAAGTCCAGGCAGGCAAGAAAACACGAGAACTACTCCCGTTGGCCTGAGATTTGTGGGCAGGACTCCAGCCATTGAGTTGGGGAGTATCTAGGGAACCCAGGCCACATACAGAAGCTTCAGGGAAAGAATGAACTTATATAGGCAGGAGGCCCCTGGTGCTTAGGACTGATATCCAGTAAAAGAAGTGGGGTGGGGTTGAAGGGACAGCTTATGAAAGAGACTGACTCAGGAGTTCCAGACAGTGCACCATAGCTACTTAAAATCCACCTGTTCCAATCAGTCAGGATTGGTCTTGGGCATGCACTGAATCCAGAGGTAAAAATACAGGGTGGGACAAAAGTTGTGAGTATGTGAAACACATCTTATTCTTATATTAGTGTATTATTTTCCATATGAACATGGGTAAGGACTGAAAGAATAATGTCAGATTTCTAATATTAAATATACTATATTATATATGTATCTTATATATAATATATTTATTATTTAATTATTTTACATAATATATATTATTTTATACTTAATAAATTTAATATATTCTTATATCTATCTTTCAACGAAGGAATAGAGAATGACCATACTCAATGTACATTTGGAAAAAGCCAATTTGTGATCCCATTATCATCCAGAGGAAAAGGGACTGACCAAATCAAGATCCCCAAAGATCTCAACAATTTGAAATGATGAACCAAATGAATCAAATCCAAAGAGATTTCTCTAAGAGAGGTAAAGTCCTGTTTACAACCAAAAATCTAACAAGCACCATAGAAGAAGCACACAACTCTGGGATGGTGATGAGGCCAGAAAACATGGTTCCCAGGGAAGGGTTGGAAGACAGGGGCTGCTCATCATGGAGAACTCTGAGCAAGTGATATTGCTCGCTTGTCTGAAGGCTGTCATGTGAATGAGGAGACTCCTCACTGATGCAGAAGCCCATGAAAATATTAAGTTTTGGGTAAAAACAACGTACTATTGGTTTGTATTATTTTTCCAGTCTCTCCATTCATATCTTCCTGCAATTTCATGTTTCCTTTCTAGTTGTTTGATTTTAGGCCATGAATATAACTTTATCTCTATTTGATAAACTTTTTAGATATCTAGTTCATGGTTCCAACTTGTCACATCCTTTGGGATTCTGATATGTTAGTGAACGTGTAAAGTAGTCAGTTATATGCACATTTGAAGTCATATGCAGCATGCTATTATTATAATCCTCCATGTATGGGTGAGAAATAGAGCCTTAATAAGGATAACTATCATGCCATGTATAACGCACACCCACATTTTTGGCCCTAACTTTCAGGAAAAAAAAAATCTTTCATTTTAATTTTTAAATTCAATTATTTATTTATTTATTTATTTATATTTAGATACTTGTTTTTTATATTATAAAAGAATTTTAGCATTTAGTTTTGAACATATGGTACAAATTTTATGAAACAAATAATTAAAAAAACACAAGAACAGATACAAGGTATTTCTAGTACTATCCATGTATAGTGCACAACCTTATTTTTCCCTTAAAAATTTGGGCCAAAAAGTGAGCATTATACATGACAAAATACGTTTGTTTTTTTTTCCCAAGACCTTACAGCTAGGGTGTATCAGAGCCTGGACTACATCTGGGTCTTCTGATTCTAAGACAAATGGTCTTTCCATGGAACCATATTCTTTCAAGAGAATTTTGAACTTATAGTAGAACTTAAGTGAAGAAGCCCTCGAAATGACATAGCAAAGGCTTGCCTTTATTTGTGTTTGCTTTCACAAACATTTTGCAATCAATTCCTCTAATAACTCGGGTTCGTATTGCTCTCCTTTTACAGAAAAGAGAGTGGCCTAGGAACATTAAGTATTTTTATTCAAGGTCAGAGCTAGCAAACTGGGTGCTACATACCAGTTGTTGCAGAAAACAGGTTGGAAAGATGTCTTCCCTTCCTGAGATTCCTTAAAATATCTTTGGGAATACTTCTTTAGAAGACCTAAAAGGGTAGCCGAACAATCCATGAGACATTATTAAAGGGGGAGGATCTTGAGGCCTGATAGTCAAAATACTAGAAAATCTTTTTACAATGTGCAAAAATTCTAAGATGAAGCCAATTGCTAGAGAGATATATAACAAGAAAGCATGTAAGCACAATTTGGGATCACATTAGAATTCTGAGTCTAGTTCTTTTTTTTTTTTTAAGATTTTATTTATTTATTTATTGTTTAGAAAGAGGGGAAAGGAGGAAGAGAGAGAGGAAGAGAAACATGTGTGAGAGAAACATAGATCGGTTGCCTTTCGCGCACCCTCAACTGGGGACCTGACCTACAACCAGGAATTGAACTGGCAACCTTTCAGTCCTCAGGCTGGCTTTCAGTCCACTGAGCCACATGAGCCAGGGTTGAGTCTAATTCTTTACATTTAGAAATAGAGAAGTTGGAGAGAATTTTCAGAAAACAAAAGCATATTGGGGAGCATTATTTGCTCTGTTTTAGTCCTTGGTTAACATAAACAAGATTTTGGTTTTTCTAATTGAAGAGTTTTGAAGACATCTTTTAACACCAAACAAAATTTATCCTTGTATCAAGTATAAAGCAGCAAGTTTATATAGCCCAGCTCCACCTTGACTTAGAACAACAGAATTTGAGAGCTAGAGGGGTCCTTAAAAAATCCTTTCTAGTCCATACTTTCATTCTCTTTTTTGTAAAGATGAGGAACCAAGTTCTGAGACATGAGTTAGTTTAGTTGAGGTCATTCATCAGGCTTGGGCCAGTGCTTGTCTTAGAATCCAGGTCTTGTGGACTCCTTACCCAGTGCTCTTTCTGGTCTCTGCCTTGTGAAGTTCTGTTACCTTCTGGCTAGGAAAGCCTACCAGTAAGGGCTTTCCAGGATGACTTTGTTATTTTCTTTTGCAATAATGAGAACATCAAAAGGAATTACTTAAAAAATATGGAAGAACAAAACACCACCTCAAGCCTGAGATGATTTTAGGATTATTCACTACTTGAGAATAGTCATGCTGTGTGATGTTTCATTGACATGAATAGGCAAGAACTGACTGGTTAATTTGGTTTACCTAAGAGGAAGCATCGTGAAAGTCCATGGGCTTGGAATTACACTTGGGTGTGAATTCTGGATTTGACATGTTCTCCCTTAGAGCTTTGGCCAAGCTGCCTAAACCTCTTTGAGCTTCACTTGCCTCATTACAACTCCAAGATAATACTTTCCTTGGTGGTATTAAGTGAAGATTAAATGAAATACCAGATGTGCAAATATCTGGCCTAATGTCTGGCCTATATTTGGCACACAAATATTACTTCCCTTTTCTTTTCTAGAATTTGCTTCTTCAAATGCATTCTTTCAATAAATACCTATAGTTCCTGTATTAAATGGGAATGATAAAGGAGTGATGAAAAGCACGGTATTTGCCCTTATAAAGAATGTTTTTAATTGCTTAAATAAGCAATTATAATTGAGTGCAATGAGTGCTTAGGTAAAGAAATTCAGGGTGCTAAACAGACTGAATAAGGACATCTAGTTTAAGGAATGAAGAATGGCGTCCTTCAGGAAGTGGTATTTAAGTTAAATCCAAAAGATGCATAAGATTTAGCCAGATGAGATGGGGTAAAGGTATGGAAGGGAAGTCCCAATTTTCCAGACAGACAGCAGTCAAGTGTGAAAATACTGAAGGGAGAGAATTCAAGAAATGTAAAGTGAGGGGAGACTGAAAATTAATGCATCTGGAAAAGAGGGCAGGGGATATATCAACAGGAGCTTACAAGCCATAGTAATGATTTTGGAAGTAAATTTTAAGTGCAAAGGAGAATCATTGGAGAGCTTTATGAATTTGAGAGAGATGATTTTTTCATCAAATTAAAACTGTATATATTATCTCTCTGGAAAGGTATAAAGACCATAAATGCGCGAATAAAAGTGCTCCAGGAAGTGCCTATATCCTTTGTTCATGGAGTTCAGGGATGAATTCCTAGTGAAAAAGTGGCAGGATTTAGCCATTGTGCTCCACCACAAGAGGGAGCTGGTGATCTTCCATGGTCGGGTAACTTTTTGTTGGCCCATTGTCTAATGACAACATGGTGGCACTGGCAGTTGGCTCTACAGTTGGCCATTTTCCAGGAACAAGGCCGTTATGGCAGTTGGTGGTTGGTAAATTCAATCCCTGCTCTCTGTGCCCAAGCATATGTCCAGACCCTACTGGCAGTCCTACTTCTGGAGTCTCCAGCCAGCTCAGAACAAAGACTTGATTTGAAAGGCCTCTCCCTGTCACCATCGCAATTACTTGAGCGTTTATGCTCAAAACAGCTCTGACAGGAAAACGTTTGTGTTCCTCCGGAATGTGAAGGAAGGTTCATGGTTTTTAAAATTCATGAATTACGGGGAATGGAACGTTCCTTCTCCGAGTACAGGAGAGAAACAGAGAGGCTGTGTCTGCATGACACCCAAGCTATGGGTCACCTCAGGCGGGCAAATTTAGTCAATCCAATGATTTGGCATGGTATAGACCCCTTTTGTTCCTTCTCATCCAAAGAAAAGGTTGTTAATTTTTTTCACTTTTCAGCCATTGCATTTGGATTCACTTGAAGAGTATGCAGGGTTAGGCAACCAGCGGAAAAAATTCAGTATTTCTTTTTTCTATTTCAAATTATTTGAAGACAGTGATTCAGGCTGGGTATATGATCAAAGTAAAATCCAATTAAAAGGTTCAGGTGGCTTGATTTTTTTCGGAAGGAGGGTTGGTTTAAATATAGCCATGAAGATTGGAAAGTTGTAGAGTTTATCTTTAACTACTCTTAATCACCTTTTCTATATTCTCTTCTCCTTCCTTGGGCCCATTTCTTTCTCTCTTCTGTGTGTCCAGTACGTTCATACTCGAGACCAAATTTCAGTTCCCCATCAAAGCATTTCCAAAGACCTCTCTTGCACTGCCAGTTCTCCCTCCTACATTTTTCAATGACACCTTAGAATCTCTGAGTTTGAAACAAAGTTGATTAAAATAATTCACTGCAAGATTTTAATAGACTCTAATGTGTGAATGTAGGAACACCCAGCACACTCTCTAGCTCCTTGACCTTTGTGAGTGGGGTGTGTATTGTATTATAAAAGAATATTTTTGCCCTGGCTGGTGTGACTCAGTGGATTGAGTGCTGGGCTGAGAACTGAAGGGTCACCAGTTTGATTTGTAGTCAGCGCACACACCTGGGTTGCAGACCAGGTCCCCAGTTGGGGCATGCAAGAGGCAACTGATCCCTGTATCTGTCACACATCAATGTTTCTCTCCCTCCTTTCCCCTCTCTTTAGAAAATAAATAAAATCTTTAAAAAAAGAAAGAATATTTTGATAGCTTAAATGAATACTGGGTGGGGGCATTTTAGATATTTAAAAAAAGAAGCATGAAATGATTCTTCCCTATATTATGGAAAAGAAATACTCTGGCAGTCTGTGGAGTAGAGTGGGCTGAGTTAGAGAAGGGCTAGTAATCTTTGTTTGATGCTGTTTTGGAAGTCTCAACTTTTGTCCATCCATGTGAACAAGTCAGGGTTATAAGATGCAGCACAGGTTATTATGTTTGATTTCATCTTTCTCATTTGTATATGATTTTAAAAAATATACTTGTCATCTCTATTTAAACTGTCATCTCTTCCCTACACATAACACTTAACAGCATGTCTGTGGAAACTAGACTACTGTTTGATGATAGTGTCTGGGAAAGACTCACAACAGGCACAATCTTCTAAAGAGGGAAATTCCTCTTTTAAAAAAAAATCATCTTGAAAGGACATGGAATTTTTTCTGAAGTTAATAATAGCCAATTTCTTTTCATTCTAAAATGGAAAGCACTTTTTTTTTTTTTTTACTTTTAAAAGCAATATATAGGAAAGACAAAAGCTATAAGATCCCACTTATATGTGGATCTAAAAAAAATCCAGATTCAGAGAAACAGATCAGATTTGTGTTTGCCACAGGTGAGGGTTGAGGAATAGGAGAATTGGGTGAAGTGATCAAAAGGTAAAAAATTCCAGGTATAAATAAGTTCTGTGGGATCCAATATGGCAGCAAGTAAGTGGAAGCTACAGTAACCTCCTCCCAGGATCAAACTGGAATTACAGCTAAATTATAGAAAAATCATCCTGAATAACCAACTGAATACTAGCTGGAGAGAAGCATTATAACCAGGGACTTATGGAAGAAACCACACCACCACAATGAGCCTTGTAGGAAGTATTGAGGTGTGAGAGGGCTGGCTGAGCTCCCATGGGTAGCAGCTGAAGTTCCAGATGGATATTTCAGTGGCCAGGGGGATCCCCCTGAGAAGTGTGGGTTCTAAACCTCAAGCTGGGCTCCCCAGCCTAGAGCCCAAGGATTGGGGAAGGAATTAAAATAACATCCAGCTGTGAAAAGCAGCAGGATTTCTGTCTGCCAGAAAAAGATGGCTAGAGATGCAGAGAGCCTCTTAAAGGGAGAACACATAAAAATTTGGGTTTGCAGCCACCTACCCTGGGCACTGGCAGAGAGGGTGCAGAGTGGACTAGAGCCACATAGGAGTCTGGGTTTGGTGACTCTGGGGAGAGAACTGAAGGAACAGCTGCCAGGATTCTTGTGATGAGTCATTCCCCATACTGCAGAAGCCGTATTTCTCAGGCAGAGCACTCCCCTCCATGCAACATCAGCCTGAGGGAAAGCATTAGCTCCACCCACAGGAATGCCTCTCACCCTACCCTGTGGAGCTTAAGCTGGGCTGCTGAGGAATACAGATAGACACTATTTCAGTGATTACACCTAACAAAAAGCCTGCAGGTGAAGGTGGATCTCTGGGAGCTCTGAGACTTTCGCTGACCCTCCCCTGGGCCCAGTGCTAGTAAGAGTGGGCCTTGGTGTGTAGCCTGGTTTTTTCTGCACACACCCAGGCCCAACAGAGGGAGCCACAAGCTGTGGATCACTGATAGTGCCAAATACATTGCCTATGGCCAGTCACAGGCAACATCTGATAGAGGACTGCACCAGAGTCTTTGAAGATCTACCTCACATAGAAACAAACACAAAGCAGCAGCCAAAAACAAACCAAACCAAAACAAACAAACAAACAAACAAAAAACAGGCCCCAAATGAAAGAACAACAAATTCTCCAGAAGAACCAAATGAAATAGAAACAAGTAATTTATCAGATATAGAGTTTAGAGTAATGATTATAAGGATACTCAACAGCATGAAAAAAAAATGACATAGAAACCATAAAAAAGGACCAGTCAGAAATAAAGAATGCAATATTTGAAATAAATAATACACTGGAGAAAATAAACAGTAGGTTAGCTGAAGCAGGGAATCAAACCAGTAATTTGTAAGACAAGGTAGTAAATACACCCAAGCAGAGCAACAACAACAAAAAAAAAGAATTTAAAAAATGAAGCTTCAAGTAACTTTTGGGACAACATGAAGCATAACAACAACCACCTCATGGGAATACAAGAAAAAGAGAGTGTACAAGGGATCAAGGACCTATTTGAAGGAATAATGACTGAAAACTTCCCTAACCTAATGAAGGACAAAGACACCCAAATCCAGGAAGTATGGAGAGTCCTAAGCAAGATGGACCCAAAGAGGCCCACACCAAGACACATCAATTAAAATGGCAAAGCTTATACACAATGAGAGAATATTAAAAGCTGCAAGAGAAAAGCAGTTAGTTACCCACAAGGGAGTTCCCATTTGACTGTCGTCTAAATCTCAACAGAAAGGTTTCAGGACAGAAGGGATTGGCATGGAATATTCAAGGTGATGAAAAGCAAGGGCCTACAACCAGGGCTACTTTATCCTTCAAGAGTATCATTTGAAAGTGAAGGAAAAATAAAGAGCTTGCCAGACAAGAAAAAGGTAAAGGAGTTTGTTACCACCAAACCAGTGTTGCAATAAGTGTTAACGGGCTTGCTTGAAGAAGGAAAAGGAGAAGGAAAAGGAAAAGAAGAACAGAGAAGTTAGTTATAAAATAAAATGCCAATAAATACATTCCTATCAACAATTACTTTAACAGTGAATGGTTTAAGTGCTCCAATCAAAAGACATAGGATAGCTGAATGGATAAGAAAACAAGGCCTCTATAAATGCTGTCTCCAAGAGAGCCACTTAAGAATGAAAGATACACACAGGCTAAAAGCAGAGAGATGGAAAAAGATATTGATACAAATGTAAAGGAAAAAAGCTGGCGTAACAATACTTGTATCCAACAAAATAAGCTTAAAATTAAGACTGTATGTTAAGAGACAAAGAGGGACACTACAGAATGATAAAGGGAACAATCCAACAAGAAGATATAACTCTAGTAAATATTTATGCAGCCAACATAGGAGCACCTAAATATGTAAAACAAATATTGATGAACAAAAAGGGAAAGATCGACAAAAATGCAGTCATAGTAGGGGATTTTAATACCCCATTGATTTCAGTGGATAGATCTTCCAGACAGAAAATCAATAAGGAGACAGCAGCCTGAAATGACACATTAGATCAAAAATATTTAATTGATATCTTCAGAGCATTTTACTCCAAAACAGCAGAATATACATTCTTCTGAAGTGCACATAGAATGTCTGCTAGGATAGACCACATGTTAGGATACAAAACAAGTTTCAATAATTCAAGAAGATTGAAATCATATCAAGCATTTTCTCTGATCACAATGCTATGAAACTAGAAATCAATCACAAGAAGAAAACTGAAAAATACATAGACATGGAGGCTAAATACCATGTTATTAAATAATGAAAGGATCAACAATGAGTTCAAGGAAGAAATGAAAAGATACCTTGAAACAAATGTCAATGAGGACAAAACAACCCAATATATTTGGGGCACAAGTAACGTAGCCCTAAGAAAGAAATTGATAGCATTACAGGCTAACACAAGAAACAAGAAAAAGCTCAAATAAACAATCTAACTTTACACTTAAAGGAACTTGAGAAAAAACAACAAATAAAGCCCAAAGTGAACAGAAGGAAATAAATAATAAAGATCATAGTAGAAATAAATGAAATAGAGTCTAAGAAAAATGATACAAAACATCAATGAACCCAAGAACTAGTTCTGTGAAAAGACAAACAAGATTGACAAATATTAATGAGACTCATCAAGAAAAAAAAAGAGGACCCTAATAAATAAAATTGGAAATGAAAGAGGAGATATAATAGCTGATGCCAAAGAAATACAAAGGATTGAAAGAAAATATTATGAACAACTATACACCAAAAAATTGGACAACCTGGATGAAATGGATAAATGACTAAAAACATAGAGTCTTTCAAAACTAAGTCAGGATTATCAGAGAATCTGAACAGACACCTAGTGAAATTGAAGCACTAATCAAAAACCCCCCGACAAACAAAAGCCCTGGATCACATGGTTTCATAGGTTAATTTTACCAAACGTTCTGAGAAGAAATAACACCTCTTCTTCTCAAACTATTCCAAAAAATTCAAGAGGGGTGAAGATACCAAAGCTCATTTTACAAGGCCATCATTATCCTAATTTTAAAACCAGATAAAGACACTAAAAAAAGAGAGGAAATTATATGCTAATATCCCTGATGAAGATGATGCTAAAATCCTCAACAAAATATTAGCAAACCAAATACAGCGACATACCTAAAGATCATACACAATGATCAAGTGGGATTTATTCTGGGAATGCAAGGTCAGTACGACATTCCCAAATTAATAAATGTGCTACACCACATAAACAAAACAAAGGATAAAAACCACACGATCATATCAATAATACAGAAAAAGCATTTGATAACATTCAGCACCCATTTATGACAAAAACTCTCAGTAAAGTGGGATTAGAGGAATCATACCTAAACATATTAAAGGCCATACATGACAAACCCACTGCCAGCATTACACTCAATTGGCAAAACCTACAAATATTCCCCTTGAGGTCGGGAACAAGACAGGGATATATTCTTTCACTTTTCTTATTCAACATAGTACTGGAAGTCTAAGCCACAGCAGTCACGCAAGAAGAAGAAATAGCCCTGGCTGGTGTGGCTCAGTGGTATGAGTTGCTAGCCTGCAAACCAAAAGGTCGCTGGTTTGATTCCCCATCAGGGCACATGCCTGGGTTGTGGACCAGGTCCCAGTTGGGGACGTGTGAGAGGCAACCGATCGATGTATCTCTCACACATTGATGTTTTATCTCCCTCTCTTTCTCCTTTCCTTTCCCTCTCTCTAAAAGTAAATAAAGAAAGTATTTTTAAAAAAGAAGAAATAAAAGGCAGAAAAGTCTTTATTTACAGTTGACATATACTATACATAGAGAACCCTAAATATTCTACTATGAAACTACTAGAACTGATAAATGAAGTCAGCAAAGTAGCAGGATATAAAATTAATATCTAGAAAACAGTTGCATTTCATATTCCACTAATGAACTATCAGAAAGGGAAATTTAAAAAAACAATCCCTAGGAATAAATCTAACCAAGAATGTAAAAGGCCTATACTTAGAAAAGTATAACACTAAAGAAAGAATTGAAGAGGATACAAATAAATGGAAGCACATACCGTGTTCATGGATAAGAAGAATTAATATCAGTAAAATTTTCATACTACCCAAAGCAATCTATAGGTTCAGCCCAATTCCTATCAAGATACCAAAGAGGTATTTCACAGAACTAGAACAAATCATTCAAAAATTTACCCCAACAACAAAAAGGCTCTGAATAGTAACAGTGATCTTGAGAAAGATCAAAGTCAAAGGAATCACACCACCTAATATCAACCTATATTATAAGGCCATAGTAATCAGAACAGCATGTTACTGGTATAAAAACAGACACATAGACCATAGACCTACAGAACAGAATAGAGAGCCCAGAAATAAACTCACACCTTTATAGTCAATTAATATTTGACAGAGGAAGCAAGTACATATAATGGGCTAAAGATAGTTTATTCAATAAATGGTGTTGGGAAAATTGGGCAGATACGTGCAGAAAAATGAAACTAGACCACCTTATTACACCACACAAGAATAAATTCAAAATGGATTAAAGACTTATATGCTAGACCCAAAATCATAAAAATTCTAGAAGAAAAAAAATGGACTGTAACATCTCTGACATTGCTTGTAGCGATATTTTATGTGATATATCTCCTCAGGCAAGGGGAACAAAAGAAAAAAGTAAACAAATGGGAATTCATCAAACTAAAAAGTTTTTGCACAGAAAAAGAAACCATCAACAAAATAAAAAGACAACCCACTGATAGGGAGGACATATTTGCCAATACATCTGATAAGGAGTTAATGTCCAAAATTTATAAAGAACTTATAGAAATCAACACCAAAAAAACACAAAATCCAATTAAAAAGTTAACAAAGGACTTCTCCAAAGAGGACATGCAGATGGCCAATAGACATATGAAAAGATGCTCAATGTCACTAATCATCAGAGAAATGCAAATTAAAACCACAATGAGATATCACCTCATACAGGTTAGAATGGCTGTTACAAGAATGTAAGTTTGGGATTTTAGCTCATAAAAAAATTGAAGAGAAGGTACAGAGATTCCCCATATACTCCCTGTCCCAGCACAACCACCAGAGTAGTACATTTGTTATGATCGAGAACCTACATTGAACATCATAATCACCCAAGATCATAGTTTACATTGCCATTCATTCTTGATGTTGTATACTGTGTGGGTTTGGACAAATGTACAATATACTGGTCTGCTATTACATTTTAAAGTATTTTTGCAGTTATGTTCATGAGAGATTTTTCTATAATTATTTTATTGTAATGTCCTTGTAGTTGAAAAGAATATTTTCTGCAGTTGTTGTGAGCAGGTGTTCTATGTATTTCTTAGGTCAAGTTAGTTAATTCATTTATCAGATCATGTATTGTTACTGATTTGGGAGGAGTTTTGTTTTTCTGTTCATTATTGAGACAAACTTTCCAACTGTGAAAAAAAAATCAATCAACAAAAAACAAGTGCTGCCAAGGATGTGGAGAAAGCAAAACCCTTTTGCACTGTTGGTGGGAATGCAGATTAGTGCAGCCACTGTGGAAAGCAGTATGGAGTTACCTCAAAAAAATTAAAATGGAGCTGCCTTATGAGCCAGTGATTCCAGTTCTGAGAATTTATCTGAAGAAACCCAAAACACTCATTAAAAAGAACATAAGCCTCCCTTTGTCACTGCAGTGTATTTATAGTCATCAAGATATGGAAGTGGCCCAAGTATCCATCAGTAGATGAGTGGATAAAACAACTATGGGACATCTACACAACGGAATACTACTCAGCTGTAAAAACAAAAGAAATTTTACCCTTTCCAACAGCATGGATGGATCTGGAGAACATTATTCTAAGTGAAAAAAGCCAGTCAAAGAATGACTAATACCACATGATTTCATTCATATGTGAAATCTAATGTACAAATTAAGCTAACAAGCAAAATATAGAGAGATTCATAGATAGAGAGCAGGCTGACAGCTCTGTGGAGGAGGTAAAAAGGTGGAGGGAGGGAGTGAGCAAAAAAGAAAAAAGGACTTAGGGATATGGACAACAGTGTAGGGGGAGAGAAGTAAAAGGGGAATAGATGGTAATGGAAAAGTACAACAAAAAAATATTTTTCTCCCAGTTTAAAAAATAATAGTTAAAAGGAAAAAAATATGTTCTGGGGATATAACATGCATCATGAGGACTATAGTTTATAATACTGTATTTGTATATTTTATAGTTAAGAAAGTAGATATTAAAAGTTCTCATTAAAGAAAAACATTGCAAATATGTGAAGAGATGGATTTTAAACTTAATGTAATAATTTCACAATATATACTTATATGAAGTCATTATGTTGTACACCTTAAACTTATACAAAGTTATATGTCAATTATATCTCAGTAAAATTGGGGGAAAAGCAATATATGATAACAGCCTGAAGATATAAAATACATAAAGTGTAATTTAAAATAAGATAAGCATGATAACATTTTTAGAAAATAATCACTGTTAAACTTAACTTTTTGGTATATTTGAAACTTTTCTAATATTTTCTATGCTCACATAGATATTTTTCAAACTTAAATGAGCAAAATTTTATTATTATTTTGTAACCTAATTTTATTCACTTAATTACATTTTGTGAACATCATTTATAGCATCATTTTGTTTTATTTTATTTTAAAGTGTATTTTATTGAGTATGCTATTACAGTTGTCCCAATTATTTTGCCCCCCTCCACCCGGTATGCCCCTTCCCTCCAGCAATCCCCACCCCTTAGTTCATGTCCATGGGTCGTGCATGTAAGTTCTTGGGCTTCCTCCTGTCCTACCTTTGTTCCTACCAATTATGCTTCTTGATCCCTGCACCATTTCCCCTTTTCTCCCCCTTCCCCCTCCCGCTAATAATCCTCTAAATGATACCCATACCTATGATTCTGTTCCTGTTCTGGTTGTTTGCCGTGTCTGTTTTTGTTTTTGTTTTTTAGATTCAATTGTTGATAGTTGTGAGTTTGTTGTCATTTTAATGTTCATAGTTTTGATATTCTTTTTCTTAAATAAGTCTCTTTAACATTTCATGCGATAGTGGCTTGGTGATGATGAATTCCATTAGCTTTACTTTGTCTGGGAAGCACTTTATTTGCCCTTCCATTTTAAATGATAGCTTAGTTTGCTAGAGCAACCTAGGTTGTATGCTCTTGTTTTTCATCACTTAGTATGCCAGCCTCTTCTTGCCTGTAAAGTTTCTTTTGAGAAATCAGCTGATAGTCTTATGGCAACTTCTTTGTAGGTAACTCTGCTTTTCTCTTGCTGCTTGTAAGATTTTCTATATTTAAGCCTTGACATTTTAATTATGATGTGTCTTGGTGTGGTCCTCTTTGAGTCCAGCTTGATTGGAACTCTCTGTGCTTCCTGACTTGCATGTCTATTTCCTTCACAAAATTAGGGAAGTTTTCTTTCATTATTTTTTCAAATAGATTTCCAATTTCTTGCTCTTTCTCTGCTCTTGCTGGCACCCCTATAATGCAAATGTTGGACCTCTTGAAGTTGTCCCAGAGACTGCTTATACTACTCTCATTTTTTTGGATTCTTTTTTCTTCTTGTTCTGCATGGTTGTTCATTGGTTCCTTATGTTCCAATCATTGTTTTGGTTCTTGGCTTCATCCACTCTACTGTTGTTTCCCTGTAAATTGTTCTTTATTTCAATTAGTGTATCCTTCATTTCTGACTGGATATTTTTTATGTTGTTGAGCTTCTCACTAAGTTCCTTGAACATCCTTACAAACAGTGTTTTGAACTCTGCATCTGATAGATTGCTTATCTCCATTTTGTTTAGCTCTTTTTCTGGAGTTTTGATCTGTTCTTTCCTTTGTGCCACGTTTCTTTGTCTCCTCATTTTGGCAGCATCTCTGTGTTTGTGTCTATATATTAGGTAGAGCTGCTTTAACTCTATATCTTGGTAGTGTGGCCTAACATAGTTGGTGTCTTGTAGGGTCCAGCGGCACAGCCTCCCCCATCACCCAAGCTGGGTATTCAAGGTGCGCCCTTCATGTAGGGTGAGTACACTCTCCCCTTATAGTTGAGCCTTGGGTGCTACTGGCAGATCAATGGGAGGGGTTTACCCAGGCCAGTCAGCTGCAAGGATTGGCTGTGACCACTTACCACCAACCTCCACCCTCCATGGAGGATCGTCTGTGGAGGAGCAGGGTGGTCTGTAGCTGTCCACTGGACATGCTGGCCCTGGGGTTTCCCAGGTGGGGTAGGCGAAGGTCAGCCCCCTCCTGTTTTTTCCTGGGGCTGCCCTTTCTGAGATGTAAAGCAATCTGAGAAGGCTTCTACTTATGCTGGTTTGGAGATTTCCCAGACAAAGCCAAACTGAAACTAATGCGGCTGCTGCTAGTGCCTGGCCTAGAGCTCACTGAGGCCAGCTGTTGCTCATTTGATAGGATTTAGGAAGTTGTGAAACATGAACCAAGAGCAGCCATTCATATGGACAAGCAGCTTGGGGGCCTGTAAATTGAGTGGGGTAGAACCTCTGGGGATCTCCAAGGAAGGTCAAACAGTATTAGCCAGGTTGATGGAGTCTCAAATGTGGCACTAGCCTGCTGGCTCCTGGCTCCATAGGGGGAAGGCTCAGAAAAGGGACAATGGCCCTTGCTCACTCCAATGCCAGACACTTCAGCCTCTCCTAGTATGTCACTGGTGCCCTTCAAGCTGCCACCCCAATGAGGAGCTTAGAGGGAGTGTCTGAATATGTGAGTCTGTGTATGGGTTCTTTAAGAGGAACTGGTTGGGGCTCCAGAACTTTCTTCCACTGACTCAGTCCCTGCTGATTTTTGTAGCCAGAAGTTGTGGGGATTTATCTTCTTGGCACTGGAACCCTGGCCTAAGGGCTTGGCGTGGGGCTGGGCCTGCTCTCTCCTGAGATATCCCTCCCGAGTTTTTATTCATCACAGGTGGCTGTGAGACCAGCCCGTTCTGCATCTGCACCCCTCCTACCAGTTTTGATGGATATGGTTTCTTTATTTCTGTATTTGTCAGACTTCCATTCAACTCAATTTCTGATGGTTTTGAGTGATGGTGGTTTTATATTTTAGTTGTAATTTTGATGTGTTTGTACAAAGAGGTGAACCATGTCTGCCTATGCTGCCATCTTGACTGGAAGCTCTGTAAGTATCCAGGGGTGTCCCACTTGCGGCCCATGGGCCACATGCAGCCCAAGATGGCTGTGAATGCGGTCCAACACAAAATGTAAATTTACTTAAAACATGAGTTTTTTTGTGATTACATGTTGCAATATATTTACCATGTGGTCCAAGACAACTCTTCTTCTTCCAGAGTAGCCCAAAGATGCCAAAATGTTTGGACACCCCTGCTACCATAATTTTAAAGTGATGAAATTTCTTTGTCTGAAAATACTATCATTTACTTAAGCAATGCAATCAATCTCTTATTAATTGAACTGTTCACACTTATAAATGGCTAAATGTCATACCCGCAGGCACAGGACATACCACAAACTGTTTCTGAAGAAGGAATTTTCTAATGTTAGCTAAAAATACTGTGGTTCTGTCTATAGTTTTTTAACATTAACTTCATAGAGAGAATCTAAGGTCTACAGAGATTTGAAGAAGGATTGGTTGTTCTGGCTGGTTATAGTTCTTCAGTAAACTTAAGGATATCTTAATGGCAAATGAGAATAATCAAGATTTTCCCCTCTTACAGTGAGAGCCTTGAGTATTCCATTCAGTTTTCAACTGAGGTTTAACCTGGAAGGGTAGATTTTATGACTTGACCATACATTTTGTGTCAACAGTATGTGTTTTCAATATTTAATACACAAATCTCTATAGAAATTCTATCCAGAGTTGCCAAAGAGGAATTTAAGCAAAGGATTAAGGACTATAAAGCTCTCTTGTCATATTAGACTGAGAGTTCTGATCTTATTTCTTGCAACTGGGAACACTGTTAGAGCCTCACGTGAAGAATTACTACAAGAGGTTATAACCCAGTTTACTAGCCTCAACAACCAGCCAACCCTTGTGAGACTCTTAGCAGGTACAAAGGGTTGATCAATAGCAGTTATATGTTTGTACATGTATTTTCAGAGCAGAAGAATTAAATGTATTATGGGTAGAGCAAAGATACAAATGGAAAACCAGTACACTTAGAAATGTCGCTGATAGCCTATTAGTTGAGAATGTGATAGAGGCAGAAAGAATCCAGCCTGGATTAAATAGTGCTGGAGAAGCTGGCCACTGAGGTGCCTTTTAATACTAAAGCGCAGATATTAGTAAGCATCTCTTGAAGAGAACTGTTGCTACTGCAGTACAGTAGTTTCCCACCACCCCGTCTATGGTTTTGCTTTCTATTGTTTCAGTTACCTGCAGTCAAGGATGGTCCAAAAATATTAAATGGAAAATTCCAGAAATAAACAATTCATAAGTTTTAAATTGCACACCATTCGAGTAGCATGGAGAAATCTTGCACCATCCCACTTAGTCCTTCCTGGGACATGAATCATCCCCTTCTCCAGCATATCCATGTTATCCTGTATATGCAAACTTGCCTGTTAGCCACTTCATAACCATCTCAGTTATTAGATCAAATGCTGTGGTATTGCAGTGCTTGTATTCAAGAAACTCTTATTTTTCTTAATAATGGCCCCAAAGCATAAGAATAGTGATGCTGACAATTCAGATATGCCAAATTGAAAATGTATAAATATATAAGAGAAAGCATAGTATATACAGGGTTCCAGGCATCCACTGGGGGTCTTGGAATGTATCCCTATTGATAAAGGACCCTATTGTATGTAGACTTTCTACTCCAAAATTTATGTTTGACTTGTAAACACCGTAAACATGTAGGCAGTTAATTATTTTTAAAAGATAAGCTATTTTGATCATTTATGCCATAAAGTTCTGTAGTTACTTGGTGATAAAGCAATCAAATACTTAAAATTATCTTGTGTATTTATTACTTCCATTCTTGGTGATTTTCTAGATCAGAGCTATCCCTTGAGATTAATGGAACTGATCTCCAATTTACAGAGTAAATAATGGACCAGCGTCCATCTTTCCTCTCTTCTCTTCTTTTCTTTTTCCCTTACCTTCATCTTCTTTTTGCACTACCAGTACTTCTCCTTAGCTACCCTCTTTACTTCTTTCCTTCCTTCCTTTAACTCCTGAAATTCTATTTCTTTCTGACCGAGTCTTCTCAAAACTAGGCATCTTTTATGTTTTCCCATCATTTTCAAGCATAATAGCTGGGTTTTCAGCAAGATCTCTAGATCCTGCAAAGTTTACTTTTTTTTGTTTAGTGATGTATAAAAAGCTGCATTCCTAGTTTTTTGTGCTTTCATGCCCATTTACCTCTTTGCTTGAACATTACCTGAGGGCTCAACAAATGCTTTTGATCACAAGAATAATGTCCAGACATTGCCTCTATGTGGTAAGATTTTTTTCCCATTGGAGTCCTTGAAGATGGCAAACACATGACCATGAGCAACTGTAAGGGAAATGCATCATGAAATGTCTTTTTTGAGTGTTGTTCAAAAAATAAGTGGTTGCTATAGGATTTTAATAAAACTGGCCCCATGCCGAGATGGAATGCGTGTGGTCATCAACTACAAAGAGAGCTTCAGCTGAGAGGGCTCATTTTGGGATGAAAATTGTCTTCCTGTTTTCTTACTACATCAATGATACAGCAATTTCTTTTATAATTTCCAGTTGTGCACAAGCCAGTCAGCAGAAAGTTAGTTTCCTTTCCCCTCTGAGAGAATAGTCTTTTAAAAGAAAGATAAAAAGAAGGAAGAAGGAAAGAAAGAAGGAAAAAAATCTATGATAAAAACTCATTTTAAAAATCCCATCCCTTCACTGGTTTGAGGGAAAAAAAGATTAGTTTGATACACAATGTCTCGTCATATATCTTATCTTTACAGTTTCTCTCCAGGCACACAAGGCTATTAGTGGGGAATTGATGCATACTTTTTAGTGATTCAATATTGTGTAAGTAAATGTATCCTTCACTGACCATTTATCTCTTGCTGACTTCTGCTTTACAAGCTAGGTGGAGATTATCAGTGGATCATTGGAATTTCACTTAAATTTTTTTCATTAAACTGCTTACACATATTATTTCTTTTTAAAGATAGGATTCCAAACTTGCAAAACCAAAATAAAACTTCAAAGATTACAAGGTCTTCCCTTCACCATCAGAGAAGGAGCTTAAAATTAGGCTGTAGGTTTTTTTACTGATGTGTAACCAAGTTTAGGGCTTTGAGATATAATAACATCATCTTGTTATAGCAGGTCAGGAGATGTAGTTAGGAGCCTTCACAGGTTTTTCATCCCAAGCATTATGTGATTGTAAGGTTCGAGCCAGGTCCACTCATTAACTGCTTATAGAATAGCTAGGGTAGGAATGTGGGGATCCAGAAGCTTGAACTTCTACCCAAGATCTGTCCCAGGGTTGATGCTGGCCCCTTGGATGAGTCACCCAGGTAGCAGTGGTTCACACACTACAACACTATCAATTTAAATCTCCTTTCATCTAGAACATTACTGGCACTTGAGAGGGAAGGGAAATAGACCAACCATCAAATCATATTTTAAAATGAGAACTGTTGTCTTAGATTGGGTTCCCCAGGAAAGGGAACAGCCCATCTAAGAGAGTGAAGGAAGTAAGATTGGGCAGAAGGAGAAGTTGAACTGCAAAGCAATTGCAAGAGAGGTTTCAGTGAATCCCTGGGATTCAGAGGGGTTTGTTAAGACAGCAGAGCCAGGTCTTGGTATTTCTCTATAGACACCAGTATTACATAAAGGCTTCCCAAAGGGAGGGGTGTCATTGCTCCCTTCTGTAGGGGACAATTCCCAAAGGGGCAGCTGGGAGATGTCATCAATCACCACTTCCAGTAGCAACATTCTCAGGAATGAATATCTCAGCCCTAAAATAAGGACTTAAGGTGCTCCACAACATCCAATAACAGCTGCGTTGAGTTTTTGTGTAACTCTTGATAGGTGGTGCAAAATGGGCCTCATTCAGAAGAAAATATCAAGTCTAGCAGAAAGATGTTGGGACAAGAGTGGGAATTAGGTGAAGGCAATTCTAATCTGGCTACTGGGAAAATTGAAGCCATTAGAGGTTTCTGATTTCCTCATGCCTTGTGCCTCCCTGAATAGTCAGCTCCTCAGCTCCAATGGCATCTTTCCCAAAACACATGACTAGGAAATGCCTACCAGTGAGTTAGCGCCTCCTTTTACAGTGCCCTTCAAGACATCTGTACCTCAGTGTAGCTATTTCTGTGCCAGGCAAGGGAAAGAAAACACAATTTTAAGAATATAGGTTTTGGGTTTAACAAGTGTTGATTCAAATCCCAACTTTGACGATAGCTGTGTGACCATGAACAGACTTACTCTCAGCTTTTTTTTTTTTTTTCACTTATAAAATAGGGCCAAAATAACAATTTCATCGGTTAAGGTAAAGAATAAATGAGATAATACTTGTAAAGGGCCAAACATGGTATGACCAATTTCAAGAGCTTAATGCATGTTGGCCATTATTATTTAAATGACAACAATTTAATATTCCTAATAATATTTGTAGGAGCATTATTAGACATCAGCCACATCTGTCCTGGCTAGTATGTATTTTTCAGGCGCTAGATGCATGTGGACTTTGGAAGAGTGACAATCTCTCTGAGATAGATCATATTTTTCTTATAACAACCAAATACAGTCAGTCATGTATTCTTCTGTTGTTACTACTCTTCACTTGTGCAAGAAATGTTGAGGCTCAGAGCTCTTTGATGTCAAACGTTCTAAAAGCCCGGAGTCTGTGAGATGCTTATGTGATGCTGCCAGAATGCTGCCTCCTCAGGAGCTAACAGCACTGTCTACATAAGGCAAATGCCCTCCTTTATCATTTATCATAGATAGTCTTTACTTTTTGTAATTTAAGTTTTTGCAAATTCTGGTATTCCATTAAAATACCATCAGACACACACACACACACACACACACACAGACACACACACACACACAAATATTTGTCGCAGCATGGAAAAACATAACAGTATATATATTAGTTGTTTGCTTTTACATAACATTAGGATTGATTATATTTTAAGGCAAATTTTTTTAATTGAATTTATTGGGATGACATTGGTCAATAAAACCATACATGTTTCAAGTATACAACTCAATAAAACATTATCTGCATACTATATCATGTGTTCACTACCCAAAGTCAAGTCTCTTTCCATCCCCACTTATCCCCCCTTGGCCCACCTCTACCTGCCCACCCCTCACTTCCCCTCTGGCTATCACTGTACTGTTGTGTATGTTTATGTATTATATATATTTTTATGTATTATATATATATATACTTATATATTTTTTCTTTGCTTAATGTCTTCAACTTTTTCCACCCAGCCCTCAACCCACCCCCGCCACTGACAGCAGCCACTATGTTCTGTGTATCTATGCTTCTGTTTCTATTTTGTTTGTTAGCTTATTTTCTTGACTGGATTCCACATATAAGTGAGATCATGTGGTATTTGTCTTTCTCTGACTGGCTTATTTCACTCAGCGTAATAATTTCCAGGACCACCCATTTTTCTTTTTACTGCCAAGCAGTTTTCCATTGTGTAAATGTACCACAGTTTTTTTTTTTATCCACTCGTCTACTGATGGGAACTTCGGCTGTGTCTGGATCTTGGCTATTGTAAATAATGCTGCAATGAACATGGAGGTGCATATATTCTTTTGAATTAGTGTTTCAGCTTTCTTCAGATATATTCCCAGGAGGAGGATCTCTGAGTCAAAAGGTAGTTCCATTTTTAATTTTTTGAGGAAACTTCATACTGTTTTCCACAGTGGCTGAAGCAATCTGCAGTCCCACCAACAGTGCATGAGGGTTCTCTTTTCTCCACGTCCTCCTCATCATTTGTCGTTTGCTTATTTTTTGATGATATCCATTCTGACAGGCATAAGGTACTATCTCATTGAGGTCTGAGTTTGCATCTCACTGATGATTAGTGATGTTGAGCATGTTTCCATGTGTCTATTGGCCATCTGTATGTCCTCTTTGGAGAATTGTCTATTTAGGTTCTTTGCCCATTTTTAAAAAAAATCCTAACTGGAGTGTATGTCCATTGATTTTGAGAAAGAGGAAGGGATAAAGAGAGGAAGAGAGGAGGGAAGGCGGGCTAGGGGGAGAAAGAGAGAGAGAGAATGAGAGAGAGAGAGAGAGAGGCATGTCAGTTGCCTTCTGCATGTGTCCTGACTGGGGATCAAATCTGCAACCGTTTGGTGTATGGGATGACACTCCAGGCAACCAAGCAACCAAGCTAGGACCCTTTACTCATTTTTAAAATTGGGTTGTTTGTCTCCTTGGTGTTGAGTTGTATAAGTTCTTTATATATTTTGGAAATTAACCTGTTATCATAAACATCATTGGCAAATATGTTCTTTTAGAGCAGTGGGTTGCTTTTTCATTTTGTTGATATATTTTTCTGTGCAAAATCTTTTTAGGTTGATATAGTCCCATTTGTTTATTTTTTATTTTGCGTCCCTTGTTCAGAGAGAAATATTGTCAAAAATATTGCTGCAAGAGATGCCTGAAATTTTACTGAGTACGTGTTCGCCTAGGATTTTTATGGGGTTTTTTTTACTTATATTTGTCTTTTATCCATTTTGAGTTTATTCTGTGTATGATGTAAGTTGGTGGTCTAGTTTCATTTTTTTAATGTACCTGTCAAATTTTCCCAGTACCATTTATTGAAGACAGTGTCTTTATTCCATTGTATGTTTCTGCCTACTTTGTCAAATATTAATTGGATTTATTTTGGGGCTCTTTGTTCTGTTCTGCTGATCTATATGCCTGTTCTTATGTCAGTATCAGGCTGAGTTGGGTTTATTTTGGTTTTTTAAAATTTTACTTATTGATTTTTAGAGAGAGTAGAAGTGAGGGGACACACGCGAGCGTGCGTGCGTGCGTGCACACACACACATACACACACACATTGATTTGTTGTTTCACATATTTATGCATTCATTTGTTGATTCTCGTATGTGCCCTGACTAGGGATTGAACTGAAATCTTGGTTTATCAAGAAAACGATCTAACCAACTGAGCACTTGTCCAGGGCCAGGCTATTTTGATTAGAATGACCTTGTATTATAGTTTGATATTGGGTAGTGTGACACCTCCAACTTTGTTTTTCTTTCACGGTATTGCTGAGGCAGCCCTGGCCTGTGTGGCTCAGTTGGTTGGAGACTCATCCTGTAAACCAAAAGGTGGCAGGTTTGATTTCCAGTCAGGGCACATGCCTGGGTTGCCGGTTCAGTCCCCAGGTCCAGGAGTGTGCAAGATGTTTCTTTCACATCGATTTATCTCTCCCTTTCTCTCCCCCTCCATTCCCCTTTCTCTAAAATCAATGAGCATATCCTTCTGTGAGGATAATAAAATTTTTTTAAAAGATTGCTGAGGCTATTCAGGGTCTTCTGTGGTCCCATATAAATTTTTGGAATATCTAGATCTGTGAAATATGCCATTGACATTTTAATAGGAATTACATTGAATCTGCAGATTGCTTTGGGTAGTATGGACATTTTAATGATGTTAATTCTTCCATTTAATGAACAGAGTATATATTTCCACATACTTGTATCTTCCTTAGTTTCTTTCTAAAGTATCCTATAATTTTCTGAGTATAGGTCTTTTACCTCCTTGGTTAAATTTATTCCTAAGTTCTTTATTATTATTATTATTAGTATTATTTACTATTATTTTGGTGCAAATTAGGGATTGGTTTATTAATTTCTCTTTCTGGTAGTTCATTACTAGTGTATAAAAATGCCACTTATTTCTGAAAATTAATTTTGTATCCTGATACTTTACCAAATTTATTTATCAGTTCTGGTAGTTTTTTGATGTAGTCTTTAGAGTTTTCTATGTTTAATATCATGTCATCTGTGAATAATGACAGTTTTTTTTTTCAATTTGTATGCCTTTTATTTCTTCTTTGTCTGATTGCTGTGCCTAGAACTTCAGTACTATGTTGAAAAAGAGTGGTGAAAGCAGGAATACGTGTTTTCTTCCTGATCTTAAGAAAAACACTTAGTTTTTGCATATTTAGTATGATGTTTGCTATGGGTTTCTCATATATGGCTTTTATTATGTTGAGATATCAGCCCTCTACTCCCACTTTGCTGAGAGTTTTTATCATAAATGGATGCTGGATTTTAAAAAAATAGTTAGTTATTTTTAAAGGGCAGGGGGAGAAGGAGATGGAGAGAAATGATGTGCAAGATAATGGATCAGTTGTCTCTCTCAGGCCCTCAAATGGGAAACTGGCCAGCAACCCAGGCACATGCCCTGACTGGGAATTGAACCAGAAACTTTTTTGTCCATAGGCCAGTGCTCAATCCACTGAGCCACACCAGCCAGGGGAACTGCTGGATTTTATCAAATACTTTTTCTGCATCTACTGATATAATCATGTGAATTTTATCCTTCATTTTGTTTATGAAGTGTGTCATGTTTCTTGATTTGGGAATATTGTATTCATCTTGCATCCCTGTAATAAATCCCAGTTGATCATGATGTAAGATCTTTTAGAGGTATTACTGTATTCAATTTGCCAATATTTTTTTTAGGAATTTAGTATCTATGTTCATCAGGGATAGTGGCCTATAATTTTATTTTTTGTAGTGTCTTTTCCTGGTTTTGGAATTAGAATAATACTGGTCTCATAAAATGAGCTTGAAAGTAATCCTTCCTCTTGGATTTTTTTGGAGTACTTTGAGAAACATAGGTGTTTGTCTTTGGATGTTTGATAAAATTCTCCCATGAAGCCATCTGGTCCAGGACTTTTGTTTGTGGGGAGTTCTTTGATTACTGCTTTAATTTCAGTAGTTGTAATTGGCCTATTCATATTTTTTGCTTCTTTCTGATTCAGTTTTGAAAGATTGTATGTTTTTTGGAATTTATCCATTTTGCCCATGTTTTCAAATTTGTTGACATATAGTTGTTCATATTATTTTTTTGTGCAATCATTTCTATTTCTGTGATATTACTTGTTACTACAACTTTTTCATTTCTGATTTTATTTATTAGAGTCCTCTCTCTTTTTTACTTGATGAGTCTGGTAAAAGGTTTATCAACCTTGTTTACCTTTTCTAAGAACTAGCTCTTGGTCTCATTGATCTTTTTTATTGTTTGTTTAGTCTCAGTGTCATTCATTTCCACTTTAAACTTTATTATTTCCTTCCTTCTACTCACTTTGGGCTTTGTTTGTTATTCTTGTTCTAGTTCTTCGAGATGTAGGGTAGATTGTTTATTTGAGATTTTTCTATCTTCTTGAGTAGGCCTCTAATGTT
Organism: Pteronotus mesoamericanus; assembly: GCF_021234165.1. Classification (NCBI taxonomy): domain Eukaryota; kingdom Metazoa; phylum Chordata; class Mammalia; order Chiroptera; family Mormoopidae; genus Pteronotus; species Pteronotus mesoamericanus. Next base: position 20,707,584 of record NW_026555245.1, on the reverse strand, counting down.
ATGAACTTCCTTCTTAGTACTGCTATTGCTGTGTTCTAAAGATTTTGGGGTTGTTATATATTAATTTTCATTTGTTTCCATGTAGCTTTTGATTTCTTCTTTGATCTCATTGTTAACCCTTTCATTGTTTAGTAACATGTTATTTAGACTCCATGTGTTTGAATGTTTTTCAATTCTTTCTTGTGATTAATTTCTAGTTTCATAGCATTATGGTTAGAGAGGATACTCGATATCATTTCTATCTTCTTAAATTCATTGAGACTTGTTTTGTGTACTAACATGTGGTCTGTCCTAGAGAATGGTCCATGTGCACTTGCAAAGTGTGTATATTCTGTTGCTTTGAGGTGAAATACTCTGAAGATATCAATTAAATCTATCTGATCTAGTGTGTCATTTAAGGCCATTGTTTCCTTGTTGATTTTTTGTCTGGAAGATCTATCCATTAATATTATTGGGGTGTTAAATTCCCCTACTCTGACCGTATTACTGTTGATATCACCCTTTATGTCCATCAGGTTTTGCTTTATATATTTAGGTGCTGCTCTGTTGGGTGTATAAATATTTACAAGGATTATATCCTCTTGTTGAATTGCTCCCTTTATCATTATGTACTGTTCTTCCTTGACTCTTGCAATGGCCTTTGTTTTGAAATCCATTTTTTCTGACATAAGTATTGCTAGCCCAACTCTTTTTTGTTCCCATTGACATGGAATATTTTTTCCATTCCTTCACTTTCAGCCTGTGTGCATCTTTTGTTCTGAGGCAGGTCTCTTCTAGACAGCATATATATGGGTCATGTTTTCTTACCTATTCAGCTACCCTATGTCTTTTGATTGGAGCATTTAAGCCATTTACATTTGAAGTTATTATTGATATGAACTTATTTATTGTCATTTTATTCTTTATACGTTTGCTTCCCTTTCTCTTTTTTTTCTTATTTTCTTTTTCTTAAAGTAGGCCTTTTAATATTTTTTGCAATACTGGTTTGGTGGTAATGAACTCCTTTAGCTTTTTGTTTTGTTTTGTTTTTGTTTATTTTGCCTTAAATTTTAAATGATCATCTACTGAGTAGTCCTGGCTGTAGGTTCTTGTCTTTCATCATTTTGAATATTTCATGCCAGTCCCTCTGGCCTGATGTGCTTCTGTTGAGAAATCATCTGATAACTTTATGGGAGCTCCTTTGTAGGTAATTGTCTCTCTTGCTGCTTTTAAGATTCTCTCTTTGTCTTTAACCTTTGCCATTTTAATTATGATGTTTCTTGGTGTGGGCCCCTTTGGGTTCATTGATTGGGACTCTGAGCTTCCTGAACTTGTATGACTTTTCCTTTCACTAGGTTAGGGAGTTTTCAGCCATTATTTCTTCAAACAATTTTGCTATCCCTTGCTCACTCTCTCTTTCTGGCACTCCTATGATGCAGATGTTGTTACATCAAGGTAAATATTGACTCAGGTGAAGACCAAGGCAGCCTGCATTTCTCTGTTGAATAATTCTTGACATTACCATCAGCAGAAATCAGTGTTTGCTCATTGTATTTTCAAGAACCAAACCAGACCACTCTGCCTTTTAAAATATGTTTTGGTTCTAAAATTAAATTAAAATTCGCATCTTGGCATCCCATAGGTACTGTGTACTGCCAAGTTCTTTCTACAGGTGTTAAATATAGCCTTTATTGGGTCCATTGCCCCTGCCACCTGCCAGAAGCTATTATTCCTTTGCAGATGGGAGAGAATCATAATAAGGTGATAAAAAGTGAACACCAGCTACTCAAAGGAGTCAGCCAGAAAGATTGTAGGCCTTGCTCTTATAATAGTGGAAATAGCAATCAGCAGTCTGTTCTGATCTTTGACACAAAGGAGGACAAGCAGCTGTTTCTGACTGCCTGAGGCTGCTGTTTCCAAAAGAATTTTTGTGACTCTACAATTTCAAAGCAGGAAAGAAATGAGAAAAAGTCTGAGCCCATACCAGTTGCAGCCACTACAGCACTGCAGTCAGTAAGTGGTTGTGAAGAAGCAGGTGCAATGGAAGAGGCACATGTATGTGTCTTTGTGTGTGTACCTCTGTGGGTATTTCAGGACATTTGGTGTTTGGTACATACGTGAATAACTGTAGCAGCTGACTTGTCTAGAAGGAGCCACTTTCAATCCCCAGAGAGTGGTATCATGATGACAGCCCAGAATGAGGAACTTGTAAGCTCCTTTTGGTGAACTATGCAAGCCTCTGTCTCAATAAACTATATGCTCTTACCAGATGGAAACGTCAAGGATAGGACCAGTGACAAATTTTAAGGGTTTAGGGATGCAGACATCTCCAGAACTGCAGCCAGCCTGGAGAGTTTTGAAGTGGAGGGAAGGAGGCAGCAGCAGCAGAGGTAGCCCACACTGAGTTCTATAAGATGACTCTGGTCATTGCTAAAATTTTACATGTCACAGGGACTTGTTACACACCTATCTCCTATGCTCTAAATAGAGACATCACTAAATAGGGTTGTCTATATGAATGTCAGTCATACTGTAACCCAGACACAAATGTGAACATATACACATATGCACACACACATCATGTGCATACATACACACCTGTGTGCTCATCCCTCTGAGAGTACAGAATGACTAGTACACTGTATGAGGTATACTAGGGCTACATGAGTGTGATACATAGGCCATAGAATTTTTTATCTAAATAGGTAGACTATAAGAACTATGAAGGCAACATTTGTTGTCTCTTTTGGTTACTGAAATATCCCCAGCACCTAGAAGTGTTAGCACATAGTAGGTGCACAAAAAAACACTTGTTTAATGAAATACAGAGTATTTCACCACCCCTAATAGCAACACCAACTACACTAACTGAGAACAACTACATCAAGAAACTAGAGAATTTTACTGGACAATAAGCACTTCCAACTTGGGAAAGTGCTTAGCATGTTGTACAGTATGTGATCCTTATTTATTGAATGAATGGATGAACTTTTGTATTAGTCTAGTTTTTTTACATTAAAAAATAGTGTACAATAAAAAGTAGAATTCCTTGTTACTCTAGCCATAGGTCTCACTTTCTGGCAAAAGCTAAGATTTAAGGTTTGTGTGCCCTTCCAGAAATTTTACCATTTGTGTGTGTATCTACACATGTGTAAACACATGGGAACATACTCTACACACTGTTTTACCCTTGCTCTTGCTTTTTAAAAGTCTTGGACATTTTTCATTATCACATCACATAGATCTACCTCATTTCTTTCAACAAAGGCATACTATTTATAGTATTCTATCATGTAGATGTAACATAATTTATTCAATTATCCTCCAGTGATGGAAATTTGCTTTGTGCTGAGTCATTTGCCATTTCAGACAATGTAACAATGAATATCTTTGTCATGCTTCAGGAGCATCTTTGACATAGCCTCATTAGAAATGCTGCCTCCCAACCTGACATTTTGAAACATGGTGGTCTTGATCCTTACACTTAATTCTTTGCACACATGTCCAAGTATTTCTGTAGAATAAATTTCTAGAAAGACAACTGCTGAATCAAAGGCTATGTTCAATGTACATTTGGATATCTAATCCCCAAATGTTGAATGATGTTAAAATGGACCAGTTGATGAATCATTTGAAGGAGTCTGTATTAGTCAGGGTCCTCCAGAGAAACAGGATACATCTATATATGAGATTTGTCTGGAAAAAGTCCAGCCATTGTTAATATATCAAGAACAGTTTGCACGACATCAATATAACCTGACAGCTAAAGAGAGTGGACTGGAATGTGCATTCATCAGTAATGACAACTTCACTGTACTAGTCAGTGGAGTGTAGACACTGTTGAGTGAGCATGTGTACTATGTGGCCGTCCCATTCAAAATGGTTGAGCAAGTAGAGAGCAATGAATCTGCATTAAATTTTGTGCTAAACTTTAACATTCCTCCAGTAACTATTCATATGATTCAGAAGGCTGCAGCTATGGGCAACTGGTGTTTGTCAGCTTCATCACGAAAAGGTGCCTGCACATGCAACACATCTCGTGCAGAGTTATTTGGTGAAACATCAAATCACCCAGGTGACTTAGCCCCGCTATAGCCCAGATTTGGTGCCCTGTGACTCCTGGCTTTTCCCTGAACTAAAATCACCTCTGAAACGGAAGAAAATTCAGACTGTTGATGCGAATCAAGAAAATAACAAAGGGGCAGCTCATGGTGATTCCAACAAAGGATTTTGCAGGGCGTTTTGAACAGTGGAAGGGATGACAGGAGAACTGTGTGAGGTACCAGGGTGCCTACTTTGAGGGGGACTGAGATGTTATTGTCCTATGTACAATGTTTCTTGTATCTCATATCTTCTCCAATAAATGTCTCTACTTGTCATAGTGCATACTTTCTGTCAATCATATATATATATACGTATATGTATTATATACATACATACTATTGGTTCTGTATATGTGTATATATACATGCTTGTAACATATACATGGAGAGGTTTATTATAAGGAATTGGCTCACGTGATTATGGATGGTGAAAAGTCCCAATATTTGCAGTTGGCCAGCTGGAGACCCAGGAGAGCTAATGCTTTAGTTCCAATTCAGGACCAAGTGCCTGAGCACAGGAGAGCCAAAGGTGGAAGGTGTAGTCTGAGTTGGAGTCTAAAGACAGGAGCTACGTGTACCAGTTTGAAAAAAGTTAGGCATAGAGAGTAAATTCTTTCTTACTTAGTGTTTTGTTCTATCTGAGCCTTCAACAGATTGGATGAGGCCCACCCACATAATAGAGGGCAATCTGCTTTACTCAATCTATCAATTCAAATATTAACCTTATTCAGAAGCACCTTCACAGATATATCCATAATGTTTAATCAAACATCTGAGCACCCTGTGACAGATCTAACCATCACAAGGTCATTCCCAAATAATTTCAAATGAGAAACAAATGCAACTGACATTTTTAATGCTACCTGAGACCAACATATGCCATTTATTTCTGTTCTATTTGCATAAGTAAATGCACTAATTCTTGATTTGTCCATGTTAAATTTTGTTTTTATATTCTTAGTCTTTTAGTTATATTTAGTGTCAGTGAATATATTCCACTTTTCAACCACCTTTTAAATACTTATTAGTATATTACAGTAATGTCAGCCCTTGCTCTTGGCATAATGTTCACCTATGAAAGTACAATTTAACCTTCCTTTTATATGTGTAGTTTACAAACATCTGTGGGAATTTAACATCCAAAGGGCTTGGGGTCAAACCTTTAGAGATTTCCTTATTGGTGTTTCTCAGCTTTTAGTTCATCCAGATTCTAAATTCCTCCTTGATTTTTATTGCCGTAAAGGGATTCAATATTATTTATAAATTAAGCAGCGATCTTTGATCACATACTCTTTGCAAAGCCTGATGCAGTCTGTTGAACCTGCCATGTTCGTTTTGTGTTTTAAAAGCAGTAGCTACACCAGAGACAGCTTGACCTTACCGTGAGAAATAGCATTTTATCATGAAACTTGGCAGGGCCTTCAATTTCCTCCTGTTTAATATCTGTCAGTCATTCCCATTGTCCAGGAAACGTTCTCTCTGGTCTCTATGTGAAAGTTGTTATCTCTCGTGGCAGATACCACTTGTCTGGGGCCAGATCATCCCCATCCCACAGATCAATCATGGTGCATTGCAGGATCCCGGTGAAAAACCAATCGTGTCCTTTAAACTGTGAATGGAAAGTTAATGATGCAATAGAAAGACACTGCATCCCTTGCACATACCGTTAATTTACTGCCCACTCCCACTAAATTATGTGCCCTCCTCTCTGACCCTGCTGCTGAACCCATTGGGCATAAAATAGAGGCTGAAATGAAAGAATAGGTTCTTGTTTATCTTAGTGTAGTTGAGCTGGAAGAGACTTTAGCCTTTGTTTAATTATAACTCTTCATTATAAAGACCAGAAAGCTGAGGCCCAGAGAGGTGAACTGACTTGGCTTAGACTATCCCAGCTCATTGTTGTCAGAGCTGGAGCTGAAAAGTATATATATTTTTTAACTAATTTGACTCAGGTGTAATTTGTATACCAAAAACTACATAGAACTGAAGTGTCCAGTTGATGCATTTTGACAAATGTACATATATCTGTGTAACCATTTTCAACATACCAAGAAAGATAAAGAATATTTTATTACTTTCAGGAATTTTCCACATGCTGCTTTTTTGTTGGAAAGCAGGTTTTTGATTCCCAATCTAGTGTTTTTTGCCACCACTGACTCTTTCACCAGTGTACAGGTACACACACCATTTGGTGGAAAAACTCAAGGCTGGAAAGAGTGTATATATATTCTTATTCTAGTTCTTTCTCAATTAACTGTATGATCTTAGGCAGCAATTTCTCTAAGTCATTGTCTCTAGCTATTATAGAATGTAATATGAGTTGGGGGGAACAGATTAAAAAGTTAATAAAGCTTGCTTTTTATTCTTCTTACCCTTCTTTTCTGAGATCCTTCTTATAGCTCCAGGGCTATGAAGCGTCAGTAGTTCTAGCTAGCTTCCACTTCATTCTTTACTGGGTTTTGAGCTAGCTAGATATCAATACAAAGTGAGCTGAGCAGTTCATTTATGTCAAGGTATTAACAGCTTTGTTTCTGGCAGTGTTTGTTTTTAATGATCATACTGACTTCCTTAGTTTACTGGGACCTACACTGTGTTGGACATCTGTTTAGTACTCTATATACATTGCCTAAGTGGATGCCACCTTCTAGGAGTCCTGTAAAGTTGTTGGGTTTTTATATAGGCTAATCAGAGGCTGAAGGAGGCTAAGTCACTCACCCACAATTGCACAACTAGTAAGTAGCAGTTTGCGTTGGGACTCAGATCTGACCAACTCCAAAGTCAGGATGCTTTCCATTCTGCTACTCTGCCTCAGGGAACTCTTGAAGATGATAATGACTTCACCTAAAGGAATGGCTTTTTGAAGGTGAAACTTGAGGTACATATCCTCCTGGAGGAATAATGACATCTGACCAGGGAGCTCATGGACAACTTATGCATCACCCCAGGACCACAGTGGGAGGCCTGAGAAAACCCTCTGAACAGTGCACTGCTTTTGCCTGAGAGTGACCATGTGTAACTGTGTATGGGACAGTCCTATGCACTGAGGCAGGTATGTTCTGGAGAGTAAGCAGAATAATTTATAGGCAATATCAACTAGAAAAAGCGAGATTCCAGTCCAGATTGTACTGCTGTATTAATTACAGCAAAAGAGAAGGAATCATCACCCGCTCATTTGAGGAAGTAATTCTGGCTAGGGACCTCATGCCTGCTAAGCAGTGCTACATCCCTCTCCCCACAGCACAGAGAGAAGTGCCCTGGTTCAAGGGTATGAGCTGAATCTTATTCACAAAAGAAATGCTTTAGAAAGTTTTGCCTGAGAGAATACTGGAGCTTTAGTTGGGACACCTAATTTCATTCATATATCTTAGCTTGTCATTGTTTGATTTGTAAGTTTAGCATAATACTTATTCTGAAAATCCCTCTTGGCTTTGCAAAATTTTTATTAAGTGGTACAGAGGAGATTGTGAGAAATAAAAGTAACTCGACAGCTAGAGGCACCAAAGTAAGTACAGCACATATAATTCAGAACATATTTCTCTGTACAGTGGATACAGAGGCCCTAGGAAAAACAACTGAGGACTATTCCATTGTGCTGTTTAGGGGGAGGTGTCTGGCTCTGTCTCAAGAGCATCCCTAGCTCTAGCCTACTGCTGACTGAGACCGCTTTTTGGTAAATTCTCAATATGGGACCCGCTGAGAGACACTCTTGGGTGAGATATCAGAGTGCAGTCCTTAGTTTTGTTGGTAACACACAGATACACACCACCCTTTGGCCAATGCCTAGAGGCAGTTCTGGAAAAGCCTTCTCATTGCTGAGCTGGACTGAGTCCAGACACAATCCCTGGCCCCTGAACCTTGGAAATGCTGAGGCTTAGTAGACTTGATTAGTTTTGGTGCTGATGAACTCCCACCCCTCCTTTTCATTTGTTAAAGAAGGCTGCCTGAGGTCAGAGGCCTGAGACTTCATAAAAGCAGATCGTATACCAAGCAATTCCATGTACAAGATAATGGATGCTTTGAGGGTTGCTTGGCTATAGAAGTCTACACCCAGCCTGTGGTTTTGCTTGGTCAAAGGGGCATAGAAATCTGGTTGCCTTTGCCTCAATAGTTTTAACCTTTAGTGACACAGGGATGTTAATAGAGGACGTTTGTCAGAGTCAGAAAAGAAACAGAGAGTTTGGGTCAAGTTGTGTTTGTTCACTCAGTGATCAAAGATGAAACAGTCTTGGGAGGTGGCTGCCATACCCAGGCTGACACAACTTTCCAAAGAGCTAATTGACTTCATAACCAAACCAATGAACCAACAAACAACTAAGGTCTGGAGCTCTGAAGGAGTGTGAGGACCCCATATCTCAGCCTGAGGGGTCACTGTTTACACCTGCTAAATGTGTAGAAAACAGGACTTATTTTGTGAACCATGGGATATGCTTCTCTTTTAAAGTTTGCAAAAGCTTTCTATGTCTCACCAAACAAAGAATATTCATTTTTTGTCAATTTCTGAGAATATTTATTTAGGACCATTCATTATTTTTTGTTTGTTATTTTTTATTGAGATATAATTAACATGATAGTATTTTCAAGTACACAACATAATGATTCAGTATTTGTACATAATGTGAAATGATCAGCACAATAAGTCTAGTTAACACCTGTCACCATATCTATTTACAAATTTTTAAAGTTTTTAATTAGTTAATTTAAAAATTAAACCTATTGGGGTAACATCAGTTGTGATATTATATAATTTTCAGGTTTACAGCATTATAATTCTACACGTGTATACTCTATTCTGTGTTCACCACCCAAAGTCTAGTTTCCTTCTGTTACCATATTTTTGACCCCCCGTTACCCACTTCACTTTCCCTCCATCCCTTTCCCCTCTGTAACCACCGTTCTGTTGTCTCTGTCTGTGAGTTAGTTTTGTTTTTTACTTTTTCTTTTATATTACACACGTGAATGAAATCATACAGTTGTCCTTTTCTCTCTGATTTATTTCACTTAGCATAATATTCTCAAGATCCATCTATGTTGTCACAAATGGTAATGTTTCATATTTTTGATGGCTGAGTAGTATTCCGCTGTTTATTCTTTTGACCACTGCATCAAGTGTTGTGTCCTGGATTCTGTGGCACAAATGCACACATACAAGCTGAACTACATAACACCATACCTAACCCTTCAGTCCTGCTTTGGTACTGATCATCTTCCCTCCAACTGCCTTCGTCCCATGAAAGCCAGTAGGTGGCCGATGAAAGAAACCTCCCTAAACAGAGACAGTGTAACCCAAGACAGAGTTCACTTTAATTGCCATCTATAAGAGGAATGGCTACTGGTTACCATCCTGTGCTCTCTAATACCAGGGATGAGGAAAGATTCTTGGTTTTACCCAGAATATATCCCACCATGCCTCAGCCATCATGTTTCCATGCCCTCACAAGCCAAAAGGACCCAAGGTGACTTGTGAGCTATTTTTAATTTGGAGATCAATGACTGAGGGACCTTATACAAAGAGCCCAGTGTAATTTCAGTAGTCACAGGCCAACCTCAGGTTTTTCTCTTGTTCCTTAGCCATATCCCTACATGACCTTGAGAAAATAATTTAGCCACCCAAAGGAGGGCACTACTGGGTGTTGCCTGAGCTTTACTGATGTTAACAAAACTGAATACAAAGGCTGCATTTCTTTTTTTTTTTTTTAAATATAAAGGAGCTATAGGGTGAACAACAACAAGCTTCTTCCATAATGACAAAAATCTCCATTTTCATCCCCATTGTGAATCTAAATTCATGAACATGATAGTTCAAGTTCACACTGAACACTTTATGAAAAGGACGATATTTTACAAAATGACCTCATTTATTTTTTAACCAAGAGCAGCATTAACCCTCTAAGGATTAAATCAAATTTCTCAGATTTAAAATACAACTCAAATAGAAGTACTACTAGTTTCTTTCTTTTTCTCTAGATTAAGAATTCTGAATTTTTTTTTAAAAAAAACTGTGCTTTAGTTTTCTCGGAAAATGACCTTTTTGTGCCCTAGATTTCTAACTCAGAGATAAAATTGAATTCTTCGAAGAGGCTCAGAAACTAATTTTTAAAATCTAAGGCTCATCAATAAGTGACACAGTCCTTTGGATACCACTGTATGCTCCCTAGTTCAAGGGCCCATAATATTTTTTCAAAACAAAATCACTCATCATTTGATGTCCATCATTGGGCAATCCAGATTACATACTGTTTGCTCTTTTTGACCATGAAAACTTGACTAATTCTGATCAATTAACTGGAAAGTTCATTTTCAGTCAGTGTAAAATCTTAATAGTAAGGAATTCTTAGAGGCATTTTGTGTTTTTAAATATGTATTCTAATATTCTGTAATAAGTTCAAGCAATAAACAATATTTTCTGAGACATGTTTTCACCTCACCCCCCAAATCTTTATATGTATATTTTGTATTGTTGTTTATGGTTTTAGAAATTAAAAAAATACAAAACAATATGAGGCATAATAAACAACCTATAGTCTCATTATCAATTAATATTTTATATTTGCTTTTAGTCTTTTTTAATTAAAAAATAAAACATTATAAGTCAAATTGAAGTTCTGTTTGTTTCCCATTCTCTGTCTTACCTCATTCCTAGAGATAGTTGATGTTATGAATCCAAGATGCATCCTTAAATTATTTTAAAATAATTTTATGTGCCTACTTTTATGTCAAAATACATTAAGTACTAATGTACGTATATTTTCAAACATACATGAGGAACACTTTACTATACATTTTTTGTATACATCATCTTATATAAGTTGCTTTTCTCATTCAACATTGATTTATCCATAAATACCTGTAGTGGTGGATGAGTATTATTTGTTTGTATTATTTATGGTGTGTGACATACTTAGAATTACACCATTTTAGTTTGTTTTTGTTTGCTTTCTTTTTTTAATTTTTTTTTACTTTTTTCCTCTCCACATTTTTTTGTTGAGTGTTTTTCTTTATTTCTCCTTCTTTTCTTTACTAGTTTGAATATTATACATTCCATTTCTAGTTCTTTAGTAGGTATCTAGAATTTTGTAATATATAACTCACAGTATTTTAAAATAAATGTTGATGTTAATTTATATTATCATTCTAAACAGGCAAGGAATCCAGCACCTTTTTAATTTTTTTTAATTTTTAAAATTTAAATTTTTTATAAAGCATCTATTAGTTGCCTTTGAGCCTCTGCGCCCCTGCCCTGACCAGGAATTGAACCAGCAACTTTTAGTTCACAAGCAGGTACGCAAGCCACTGAGCCACACCGGCCAGGGTAAAGAATTTAGCACCTTTTATTTTTACTACAAACAACTTTCTTCAGTCTCCCATATTACTAATGTATAGAGTTTTAGTTCTATCTTGTTAAATACAAAATAATGGTTATTATTTTCAGTTACCATATTTTTGTCATCTTTTTCTCTCCCCATTTCAATTAAATTCCATCTTTCATTCTGGATTCCTGTTCTTTCCTGCTCAAGTTTCTCTTTCAACAGGTGTTTTTTTTTTGGTGTGTGTCAGTTAACTCTTTTGGGCTTTAGATGTGTAAAAATGTATTCATATTACTTTCACTCTTGAATGATCAGTTATCTGTGGATAGAATTTTATTGTAAGTTTTCCTCTTGAACACTTTCAATATGCAATTTATTCTCTTCTGTCATCTGTTGCTTCCAAGGAGAAGTTTGCTGTTAGCAGCCAATCTGAATGTGTGATTTTTTTACTTAGAGATAATCTGCCTTCTCTTTCTGTTTGATTTTCAATTTTTCTCTTACTATTTTGTAATTTCCCTACGATGTGTCCATGTTTGGAATTGTTTTCATTTATCCTGATCATGACTCAGTATGGTTTTAATTTATTTTTTAGTCTTACGTATTTCTTTGGTTTTGGAAAATTATCTTGTGTTATATCTTTAAATATTGCCTCCTAATTTCTCTATTCTAATTCTTCTGGAATATATTGAACTGTCTCCTTTCTTTCTTCCATGTCTCTTAGCATCTTGTTCATATTTTCATTATTTATTTTTCCTTCCAATATTTGTTGTCATCTCTTTCAGCTTTCAGTTACTAATTCCCTTTCATTTGTTTTTCTTTTTTATTTAAATGAGCATGTCTTAATTTCTTAGATTTCTACTCAGTTCCTTTTCAAATCCAATTGTTTTTTTTTTTCATAATATCCCATTCCTTGGTTAAAGATTTGTATTTTTTTTTTAATATTTCCTGCTGTTTTACTATCCTGTCCTGAAAATCTTATCACCCACATTGCAGTGTGACTGCCAGGGCTTCTAGGAAAGGGGATGGCAAATGCCCAGTCTTTTTTTAAAAAGATACTACTCAGCTTTTTTCATTCAATTAGGTTTTGTCTGAATCCACAACAAGAAAATAAACTTGAAATCTAGGCTCCTTTAAATGTAGAAAAATTATTTTAACGAGCCTTAAGGTATAAGTAAGAAGCCAGAATCAGAAACTAGGAGGTTATTATGTAGAGAAAGTGAAAGCTCAAAACTACCACCTCAAAGTCTTGGGTGTAGGCAAGACCAGCAATGTGGCTGTGCAATCTATGTAGTCACACAGAAGGGCCCCGTGCTTGATTTAATGCTTCTCTGTCACCATCTTCAAATGTCTAAGAATTTTTTAACAAGAGGCCCTCACTCCTTTTGCACTGGACTCCAAAAATTATGTAGCTGGACTTGGTAGTAGGGGAAATCCGAAGAGATAGGAAGAGACAATAAAAGAAAAACTGACTTTTATTAACCTCAGAGCATTATGGGTAAAAGAGGCAGGAGAGACAGTGAATGAGTAAAAGAGATTTCACTTCCTCCTTGGCCAAGGAGGGGAAGATATCAATAGCTTGATAGGAACACTGAAAGTAGGGTCCTTTTGTCCCATTTAACAATTTGGACTCTGTTACAATTCAATCCCCTACCTCTAAACCAAAGTAATAAAGTAATCTAAAAGATACTTTAAAATAAAAATATTTTTAAGATTTTCATAGAGATATCAGATAGGATTATAAATTTACTCATGCTGTACTCAGGTGAACAGAGAAAATGTAGTTTAAGGAAACTGTCTATTAATTATCCAAATTTCGTTAACAGTTCCCATTCATATAGAGGTGGGAAGAAAAATCTAAATTTTAAGTCAAATGCAGCAAACCTGGTTCAGTGCAATAATTGAAACAGGTTCCTTAAGCTTAATTTTCCTTCTGCCTACTTTCTCAGATTTCCACCAGTTTTCCCTTTCTTATTGCAGGTGGCAAGTATGCCTGGGAGGGTGTAGCAAATATGACACATTTGGTGGTGGACTTTGAAGTATGGAAACCACTTCCTGAGGATGGTAAGCTGGCAAGTCCTGATGACACTGTGTCCCTGGGTCCCTGATGACCCTGTGAAGATGCAGTACAGCACTGGATAGCCTACCTCCTGTGAACTTCTTTTAGGTGAGAAATATATTTGTTTTATTTAAGAGATAATTTATTTTAAATGTTCTGTTATATGCAAACTTAATTCTAACTAAGTATCTACACATACTTAGGCCAATTCTACTTTTTTGTTGTTATAAGCTATGTTACAATTAGTATTTTTGTCCAAGTGTTTGTCTGAAAAATTTTAGAATATCTTCCTAGAACTTAAGTTTTCAATTAAAAGATTTATGATCATTTTCTTATTGCTTTGTGAAACACCTTAGGAAGTCGTAAGTAATGGGAATTGTCATGGACAGTGAACGAATTGGGTGGGAATACACGTCCTGAAGGTGCGGGCCACTGACCGAAGGTGTCGTGCTGGGAAATGGCTGATATAACATGGAAAATGTATTTGAGAACCAGATATCCCTATGTCAAGCTAAAATGCCACTTTACTAGATTGACTAAGGAGTCACAGTCAAAATTATAAAAGATAACTCAATAAAATGGTTGTTCTAGTGTGTGAAGTAATTATTCTTAGGAGTTTAATTTGAATTAAATTGTAAAGCAATAAATTTTAAAAAATAAGTAAAAAGCTACAATACTGGGTCAGTTTTCTTCCATGATTTTAGTTCACCCTAGATTATGGGAGGTTCTTATTGTTAGTAGATTATGTAAATCAGTAGTTCTGAAACTTCAGCATATTTAAAAACCTATCTAAAAGCCTTTTAGAAAATGTAGAATTCTGAGCTTTACATATTCTGATTCAATTGGTCAGGGATGGGGTCCAGGATAAGCATTTTTACTGGCCTACCACACTGAGAGTACTTATCCAGCTATTTTAATGACTTTTTTTCAGCCATTGGTTGAAATCCCATTCATCAGTGAACCTTCTTACCTCACTGTTTATTAATCTTTCCAGAGAGCTGACCAAAGTTGGGCATAGAGGCTCAATTGAGATTGGCAATTCTGGTCCTTTTCATCAGTTGATTGACATTTTGTGGCTCTGGATTTAAAGTAGTAGCAGCACTTAGGAATAATGGATATGATATTTTGGAATTATTTAATGTGTTTTTTATTCCTTTTAAGTCAAGATGCCATATGGCTCCCCATCCTTTTAATCAATCAGTTTCAATGCTTCAGGGACAGGGTAGTCACTGGCTAGAACACCAAAGTTATTGCTCTGCTCTGACTGTCAAATGAAACTTTTTATGTATTGTGTCCTCAGGGAGAAAGAGCTGTTGAAAACTAGGCTGCATCAAGAGAAAAAAGGAATTTCTAAATTTCTAAAACTCCTCTTATATATCATTTATTTATAATTTTATTGGATTGTTAGAGAATGAGGTCTGTAAAATTTTTGCTTTTCATATTTTCTTTTGTAAGTATATTTTATTGATTATGTTATTACAGTTGTCCCAATTTTCCCTCTTTGCCCTCCTCCACCTGATAACCTTTTCCTCCAGCAATCCCTGCTGCCCCACCTTAGCTCATGTCCATGGGTCATGCATATGAATTCTTCGGTTTCTCCATTTCCTACACTATTCTTAGCATCCCCCTGTCTATTTTGTATCAGCCAATTATGCTTTTTAATTCCTGCACTTTTCCCCCATTCTTCCCCTTCCCCCTCCCAGCTGATAACCCTCCAAAGGACCCCCATACCTATGATTCTGTTCCTGTTCTTGTTGTTTGCTTAGTTTGTTTCTTGGGGGTTTTTTTCTTTCTTAGATTGAGTTGTTGATAGTTGTGAATTTGTTGCCTTTTTAATGTTCATGGTTTTGATCTTCTTTTTCTTAAATAAGTCCCTTTAACATTCCAAGTAATAATGGCTTGATGATGATGAACTCCTTTAGCTTTACCTTATCTGGGAAGCACTTTATCTGTCTTTCCATTCTAAATGATTGCTCTGCTGGAAAGAGTAATCTAGGTTGTAGATTCTTGCTTTTCATCCCTTTGAATGCTTCTCACCAGTCCCTTCTTGCCTGCAAGTTTTCTTTTCAGAAATCAGCTGACAGTCTTATGGGAACTCCTTTGTAGGTAACTCTGTTTTCATCTTACTGCTTTTAAGATCCTCTCTTTATCCTTAAACTTTGGCATTTTAATTATGATGTATCTTGGTGTGGTCCTCTTTGGGTCCAACTTATTTGGGAATCTCTGTGCTTCCTGGACTTGTATGTCTATTTCCTTTGCCAAATTAAGGAAGTTTTCTTTCATCATTTTTTTCAAATTAGTTTTCAGTTTCTTGCTCTTCCTCTTATTCTTCTGGCATCCCTATAATTCAGATGTTGGCACATTTGGAGATGTCCCAGAGTCTTCTTACACTAACCTCGTTTTTTTGAATTCTTGTTTCATCTTTCTGCTCTGGTTGAATGTTTATTTCTACCTTTGTTCCAAATCATTGATTTGAATCCCTGCCTCCTTCCCTTCACTCTTGGTTCTCTGCAGTTTTTTCTTTGTTTCACTTAGTGTAACCTTCATTTATTCCTTTATGTTGTTCCCATACTCAATGAGTTCTTTGAGCATCCAAATCACCAGTGTTTTGAATTCTACATCTGTTAGGTTTGCTATCTCTGTTTCATGTAGTTCTTTTTCTGGGGTTTTGTTCTGTTCTTTAATTTTGAGCCATATTTCTTTGTCTCCTCAATTTGGCAGCCTCCCCGTGTTTGTTTCTGTGTATTAGGTAGAGCTGTTTTGACTCCCTGTAAAAGGCACCTATAAATTGCATGGTTTGGAGCCTTAGGTAGTCACCAGGGTAGGGTAACCCACTTCACCATTTTGTGGTTCTGTGTTGGGGTGGGGCTCAGAGAGTGGACAGTGCCACTGCCTCACTTCTGGGGGGTTTTCCCAGCACTTGCTCTGTTTCTAGTCACTTCACCCACTCCCCATATGAGACTAGTGTCCTTCCAGCTGTTGCCCTGGTGTTGCAGCCCAGAGTGGGTGGGTTTGCATACATTTTAAGACTTGCAGTTCCTTTAAATGGAGTTTCTTGAAAATCCAGCAGTTTCTTCTGCTGGCCCAGCCCCCACTGGTTTTGTAGCCAGAAG
Organism: Pteronotus mesoamericanus; assembly: GCF_021234165.1. Classification (NCBI taxonomy): domain Eukaryota; kingdom Metazoa; phylum Chordata; class Mammalia; order Chiroptera; family Mormoopidae; genus Pteronotus; species Pteronotus mesoamericanus. Next base: position 20,691,029 of record NW_026555245.1, on the reverse strand, counting down.
TTATGGGGATTTATCTTCCTAGCACTGAAACACTGGCTGTGCCATGTGGCCTGGTGCTGGGATCGCTAGTTCCCAAGGTATCCCTCCTGATTTTTATCTACCACATGTGAATGCAGGACCACCCAGGCCCATTCCACTGCCACCACCACCTCTCCATGCCACACTGTTTCCTCACCTCTCTTCCCTCCCTCTGCTTCTCTGCCTCTCCTACCTGTCTGGATAAATGTGGCTTATTTAAATCCTTGGTTGTTAGACTTCCATACAGTTCAATATTCTGACAATTCTGGGTGTTATTTGTTTTGAGATTTGGTTGTGTGAGAAGGCAAAGCACGTCTACCCATGCCTCCATCTTGACCAGAAGTATTTTTCATATTTTCTTTGCAGCCCTGAACATGATTGATTTTTATAATATGTTTTCCTTTAATGGATGTCAAATTCTTCGGCAATTAAAACAAATGTAGTAATTAAAACAGAAATGTTCAGTTCCTCTGTATTTGTTTATTTTCTCCTAGATCTCACTGATTTGAAAGAAGTATAATAGAATCTCCTAATATAACTATACTTTGCTTCTTTTATAATTTTGTAGTCATATTGTACTGTAATGCTTAAAAACAACAATAACAGACAAATTCAACAACATAATTCCCTGCCTTACATTTCACATCCCCAAATTCACATTCCTCAGAGGCAACTGCTTTCAATTCTGCTTTGTCTGGTGGTTACAACCATATTTAAAAATTAAATGTAACTTTGACTTTTAAATTTTAAATACCTGTTGACTTTTTACTTTGGAAAATGAGTTTTGGGAGAAATGGAAATAAACACTTATATTCAGTCTGCCATACTTAAAGTCTTTATGGAGGGGGAAAATGAGGAACAAAGGCAAGTGGTGCTATATGTGGACCATGGCTCCTTCTTTGTAGGTCAAAACCTTAGTGAGTATTAGAAATAGTAAGACAATATTAGAAAATATTTATTGAGTACCTGTTGTTTAGCAAAGTGCCTTCATGAGCCTGCATCCTATTGAGAGAGCCATACAGTAAACAAATATATTAAAATACATATCAGTTTGTCAAAAAATGCTATGGGGAAACAAAGCAAGGAGGCAGAGAGCATAAGGGTTGGAGGTGGGCTGTGACATTTAACTAGGGTCATTATTGGAGGCTTGACTGAGACAGCAACATCTGTATAATGCTTGAAGCAGGTGAGGGAACTGACTAAAGGTGTTTTAAGAGCAGAATGAAGGAAGGGCAGGAGTAGGAAATGAAGTCAATTAGGTATTGGTAGGGCCCAGTGGCAGGAAAGAGTAAGTAGATTGTGTAGAACCTTTTAAACACTTTAACATGTACTCTGAGATGGAAACTTCTGGAGACTTTTGAATAGAGGAATGACGTATTTGATTTTAACTTAGAGAGATAATTCTGCTTATTATATTGAGAATAGATTGAAGGAAGACAAGAGTGGAAGCCAGAGACCAGTCAGATGACTAATGCCATCATCCTTGTGAGAGATAAGTAGGAGTTGGACTAGAGTTACAGTGTCAGGGACAGGAGAAGTATGCATTCTGGATATATTTAGAAGGTAGAGCCAACAAGATTGCTAATGGCTGAGCTTTGGCAATCTGAAAGGAAGAGACAGGAATTTTGGCCTGAGGAACTGGAAGGAGAGAATTACTACTTCTTACATTGAAGAAGATTATAGAAGGAGCTGGTTTTAGGGGAAAAGATTGGAATTTACTTTCGGACAGGTTGGGTTTGAGATGCCTATTGGTGTTGGCCATCCAAGTGACACTGTGGACTAGACTTTGGAAATGTGAATCTAGAGTTCATGGGAGAGATTTCAACCGAAAATGAAAATTGGGAATCATTAGTATGGACGATATTTAAAACCAGAAGAACAGATGAGAACACCAAGGGGATGAGCGAGTATTAAAAAGAAGACAGGAGGCCCTGGCTGGGTAGCTCAGTTGGATAGAGCAGGGTTCCCCCACTCCTCTGTCCAAAATGGGCTGCAAGCAAAGGTGAGTACCATCTCCTGTCTCTGTTCCTTCCCCTTCGTCCACAGCAGGAGGTGAGGGGCAGGTGAGAGCCTGAGCTCTGTCTCCTCCTGCCAGCCCCATCTGTGGAAAAACTGTCTTCCACAAATCCAGTCCCTGGTGCAAAAAATGTTGGGGACCCTGGGTTACAGCATCCTCCCCATACAACAAGTTATGGAGTTAATTTCCTGCCAGGGCATATGTAAGAATCAACCAGTGAGTGCATGGATGTATGGAACAATGAGCTGATATTTCTCTCTCTTCCTCCTCTCTCTCAAAAATCAATAAATTAAAAAGAGAGAGAGAGAAAACAGGAGAAGAGGCTTAAGGACTTAGTTCTATGTCACTTCACATTTAGAGTTCAGAGGAGGAGTAAGAGTTGATAATGAAGTCAGAATACAACCAGGATTTTCAGGAATCCAAGTAAAGAAAGTATTCCAAGGAGAAAACTTAATCACATTTGCCAAATGCTGCTGATATGTTAAGTATGATGAGGACTGAGAATTGACCACTAAATTGAGCAATATGGAGGTCATTAGTGACCTTGAAAAGAGTAGTTTCTGTGGAATAGTGGTGAGTGGAAGGAGGGGAACTATGGAGGATGTTGAAATGGTGAGTGCACTAAATCTTATTAGGAGCATTGCTATAAAGGAAAGCAGAGGAGTATGGTGTTAGATGGCAGGGGGATGGAAGGGGATGTGATTCAAGATAGGAAATTGCAGTATGTTTATGTATTATGGGTTTGAATCAGTAGAGAGGGGAAAAGGCTCTGCAGGAGATAGAGGAGAATTGCTGATAATGGGATCTAATGCCGAAGTGGAGGAGTTGTCTTTAGATATGACAATGAATCACTTGTTCGCAGTAACAGGAGGGAAGAGCTGGGTAGAGGTGGTGGGTGCCTTTCTATCAGTTTTCATATTTTCAATGAATTTGATGACCTTTTATCAGCTGAAAGTGAGTATGAGTTAGGAAGTGCTGGGGGTTTGGGGAGAGGAGGGAAGGTATGAAATAAATCAGGGATAAAGTGCTAAAATAAATTGTCTAGGGCAACATTAAGTCTTACATGAGCTCAGTGACATCAAATTTAAAACAAGACTACTCTGCACAGTTGTGAATTTTTCTCCAGCTGGAGTGAGCTGTGCACATTCCAAACTAGGGTAGAAAGATATGAACTAGTGTGAGATGTTGCCAGACAGTTTTGAGTTTGGAATTCAGAGTAATGGAGCTTATCTTTCACTTCCTTGGGTGTAGTCTGGGAAAACTTTAAGCTCCAATGTTGCCAGAGTGCCAGATTGGAAATGGCTAAAGAAGGGTGGAGATATTTGGGAAGAGAGCAGTCTTGACTCACAGAATGTAGCACATGTCTTTGGGGTCACTGAAGTCAACTAGGAAGATCTGTCCCCTCAAAGGGACACAAAAATGCTAAGGGAACCAGTGGACCAGAAGAGATAAGAGAACATCTGAATTACATAATAAGCAGGATTTACAGCCAGAGGATACTTCAAGGATAATAATCTCTACCTGTGGGTGTTAGTGCAGTTTCTGAAAGAATCAGGTAGGATTAAGTCCCTACAATAGTCAGCAGGTTCAGGTGCCCAGGAAGAAGATAAGCATAGACAATTGCAAAAACATGGAGATCAGCCTGGGCCACCCCTCCTGCTTTTGCCCTTCTGCCACCACAAGAATACGGAAGTATACACAAAAGGCCCAGGAGCCATCTTGGTAAGGGAAATGGGAAAGGAAGATACATTCTGAAAGATGGAGCATTTCTCCCAGAGACACTGGGGTGAGACAAAATAATGTTTCATACTGGAATTAATTGAGTTACATTTCATTGTTAAGTTGAAATCTTCCTCTGCCTCTCTCACTTTTATCCATTTGGTAGACTAGGAACTCAAAAGCCAGATGATGTTAGTTGTGGGAGGTAAAGGAAAGCAACACATTTTTCTTTCATTTGATTTATAATTCATAAACTTCTACTTGGGTATAGATATTTTGGATTATTTAGGGATTTAAAAAATACATATTATTTCTATTCCCCTGTGGTAATTAAAGTTGGCTATGTAAGAAAATAGAAGTATGAAGAAGTCTAGAGAAAAAGGGAATATATCCAGACATTCTAGGGGAATACTAATCTCATACTAGATCGAGCCATAGAAATCTTGTGAATTCATCAGTGAACAAGCAGGAAATACACTTGTCACCAGCTGGTGTTAGATCTTGACTTCTCCCCATCTTTGTATCTTCATCAATATCAACATGAGAATGTCTACTCCAAGTTCTGCTTTACCACCAAAAACATACTGTTCGTTCTTTCTTTCCCTCTCCCCCTCTCCCTCCCTCCCTCCCTCCTTCCCTCCCTCCCTCCCTCCCTCCCTTCCTTCCTTCCTTCCTTCCTTCCTTCCTTCCTTCCTTCCTTCCTTCCTTCCTTCCTTCCTCCCTCCCTTCCTTCCTCCCTTCCTTCCTTTCTAAAAAATTGCATGGAGCTTTCAGCATTACATGCATTAGGGAGATTTCTGGTTTTTCCCTTAGACCCTAGGGTGCATAAGTGAACTCCCATCCCCTCACCATCACTCATTAGCCCTTGGACTGCATCTCAGATGCTGGTAGCACCTGAATGGCCCGTGCCCTGTGGTTTGACAGTGCTGCAGCTGTTGGAGGATATTGCTTTTTTTTCAACCCAAGCCATAGGCCACTGTAACTCCGGAGAATCATCATACCCTAAGAATGGAGGTAAAGTGAGGGCAAAGCATATTTTCCAAGGACTTTGTTCAGTGTTCAAAGCTGCATGTTCACCAGTGACCTGGCGAGTAGACAAGAGCAATTAGGAAACTGCCGGCTGGAATACAGTGCACTCCTGCCAGAGAGGATGGGTCATCCAGGACCTTAATGGGCCCACATCTTCATCTATACCAAGAACCCAGTGTGACAAAGTGTTCCACCTTAGAATTGGAACTGTTTCATGTTAGGTGGCATCTGGGTTCAGACAAATATATTATCCTTGCTTTCCTCTCAAAATTTAATCCTGTATGGCTCAGTGATAATGCATTTAAAACAGGGGGCATATATGAGGTGCTCAAAAAATGCTCACTATTAACAGAAACAATGAGAATGGCATTAGTCTAAGCCAGTAGTTTTCAAAGATTTTTTTCAAAAGTCCATGGTTAAAAGGGGAAATTTAATTAGAGCAATAGTTTTCAAATATGGCTATGCTTAGACTATTCTCTGAGGCTTGTTAAAAAACATATTCTGGTGTCAGTCCTAGATATTCTGATTCACTAGCTTTCGGGTAGAGAGTAGGCATCTACGTAGCTTAACAACTTACGCAGGTGATACTGATGCACAAACCAATCATTCTTAGTCCTGGCTGTATATTAAAATAACTGGGGAGCTGCGAAAATTATAGATGACAGGGCCACACTCTGGATCAACTGAATCAGAATCTCTGGGCAGGAAGACACTGATGTTTAAAAAGCTCCCCAATGAGATTCTAATGTGCCACTAAAGGTTCTACAATTTGGCTTATATTGTCATCATCTGAGGTGCTTGTAAAAAAAGTCCCAATGTGCAGGCCCTACCGATGACATCCTGAACCAGATTTCTTTGTTTAGAGGCCCAGAAATCTGTGTTATAGCAAACTCTACAGGTCCTTATGCATAATCAATTTTGAAGATCACAGTTCTAGACCAATAATTCTCAAACTTGGCTGCTTGAATATTGGCATCACCTGGGATAATTAAAAAAGAACAGATAGCCTGGTCTCACCCCCAGATATTCTGATTGAATTGGAATGGGGTGTGACCTACTCATTAAAAAATTTTAAAGCTCTCTAGGGAGTCTAAATAGCAACAAACTTGAGAACCAGTGGTCTCTGCACCAGTAGCATCAGCATCATCTTCGGGGAACTTGTTAGAAATGCAAGTTCTCAGACCTCACCCCAGAGTTACTCTAGGGGTGGAGCCCAGTAAAATGTCATTTAACAAGTGCTCTGGGTGTTTCTGATGTGAGCTAAGGTTTGAGAAGCAGGGGGCTAGACCTTGCTAATTACCACGAATCAGTTCGAAAGGCTTAATGGATCAGATTAGCTGGTTGACACTTTGATTCAAGGGGCTTGGCCCAGTCATTTTCAATTGAGACAGTGGGAAAGGCTGGCAGGGTGCAGCCCTGGATGAGCGGTGCCCAGAGAGGTCGGCCTCCAGTTATGTTTGGAAAATGAAGAGCTCTGAGATCAGCTCTACACACGCTGGTTCTTCCTCAGTTGAAAAGGCATTCTCTACAAAAGACAGCCCAGCCCGCTCAAGGCAACCCAAGTGCTTTCAACAGCTGCTCCAGCTTTTGGTGACAGCTAACTTACAGGCAGCACTTGTGGTGGACTGTTAAAATCCAGCTTCCTGGGCCCTGTACCAACAGATTCACGGTATCTCCGTGTGGGGTGGACATCAGGAAACAGTGTTTTAAACAAGCAACCACAGTGTGCTGATGTAAAGTGGTATTTAAGCCAAATTCTGAAAAACCTTGGTTTTATAGGTTGCTGTCTTGAGGCGTTATGACACCAGCTTGTTAGACCTTCAGAGTTAAGCCCTGGTTCAGCTCCCAAAGGTCTGGGCTCCTCCACGGGCATACGGGTAGCAAACCCAGGTCACTGTGTGCACAGTCACTGGCCAAGCTCTTCCTCCCAGTATCTGGTTCCAAAGCAAGCCTTTTGATGTCAGTGAGAAGCTTCTTAAAAGTTCCAGGCTTCCCCAGCCTCATCGTTACATTGCAGTCTGGCTTTGAAATGTCACTCTGGTGTCCCCGCCCTTGCTTGGGAAACTTTGCTCTATGAAAAACCCAATTTGCTTAACCTGACCCTAACTGCTCCTGACTGGGGCAAATCACAGCGGCCGGAAGCAACAGGTTGAAGAGGCTCCTTCCGAATAGGAATCCAAAACACTGCACATATTTGGTCTCTAGGCAGCGCCAGGCTTTTGGAAAACAAGGCTGTTTATGTAACAAAGCTTGGCAGTGTGAGTGGCTGTGTAAATGTCATTCTTTAAAAATAAAGACGGAACTTTCAGTTAACTCAAACAGGAGCAAATTAAAAAGTGGAGTGAAACATCTATTTCATGAACACAATTCATCTGCTGTCTTTGGTACTTCAAAATGATACCTTTTCTCCAAACGATCACTGGCACCCTCCCACTGGCTTTAGCTCTGCAGCGACAAAACAACAGATCAATTCACTCACTTCAGTGAAGAAGAAAAATCCAGTCAGTTAGGATGGGCTTCTTGTGATTCACCCACCTGGATCTTTTTTTTAAGAAACTAAACATATAAACCAAGCCACCGAAACATGATTGAGGTGTTGAGTTTATCCCCCAAAATGTATTGAGAAAGTTTTATATTAAGAGTCTCAATTGTTTTTAAACCAAAAAGATGATTATTTTTTCCTTATGAACTCATCAGGAGGGTCCTTGAAATATCAATTTTCAACCAAGGCTCAGGCACATGTCCCAAACCAATTCAGTGAGGATCTAAAAGTGGGACCTGGACAACAGCACTTTTTAAGCTCCATAAGTGATACAGTGTGAAGCCACCTCTTTGGTTCCTCCACTTTCTGTTTGCAGTCCCCCCTCACCCCCCAGAGTTCAAATGCTAATCCCAGGGGCCAGGTACGGGGACCATTCTCCAATACTCACACTTCTTGCTCTCAGCTTCTCTTTATCCTTTGTATTTTTCTTCAAACCTCATGCACACTGGTCCTTAGTGGCCCATCTCTGGTGTTTTATGGCCCTCATCCCAAACCTGTCTGGAATTCAATTGTGGCTACACCTTGACCCCAACCTTGGGGCCCCACCACACAATATAGACTGGTAGATATGAAAAATAGCTCATAGATTGTCCAGGGTGGTGGTTTTCAAGTAACAGTCGAGCAACTAATTCTCATCCTGAATAAGAATAACCCAGGGAACTTATTAAAATAGGTATTTCTGGGCTCAACCCTAGAAAGCCCCATTTAGCAGGTCTGGAAAAGACCCTAATTGCTGTGATTTAATAAGCTAAACTTCTAGGGGAAACTGATCTAGTCCAGTTCCTCCAATGCATAGAGGTAACAAATTTGTGGAAGGGATATGACCTGTTCAAGGTCACTCGGCTAGTTAGGATAAGAAATAGGTTAGAAGCCAGTATCCTATTATGAAAATATGTCATGCCATGGACAAATACAATTTTTGTATTTCAAAAATATCTTTAAAAATCCAATGAATTTTCTTTCCAACTTGACCAACATTAGGGAAAGAACAAAGCATAATGGAAAGTCAGATCTGGATTCTAGCTCCTGCCTAGCCATACATTAATTGTGTGGTTTGGGGTAAGTATATTTTCATCTCCCTGAACCCCAAGTTCTGCATCTTTTAAACTACTTGTCTTATAGGATTTTGTGAGGCTTAAATGATTACACACACACACACACACACACACACACAGGGCTGGATATAAAACCTGGTAACTGAGTAAAAACTCAAAAATGGTTGCTACTGTTTCTATTATTATAATTACTTTTTATGTTACTCAGCATTTGTCTGGCTTTGTGATACCAGAGAAAGAAAGCCAGAATGATGGCCCAAGAGGGACCCACCATGTTCTTTTAGCTTGATGATGCTGGAGGCTCTCATCCAACTCAACCTATCAGGAAAAAAAAAAAAGACCTTCAGGCACCTGAATTTTTTGTTCGATATGTTTTCTGGTTTTAAATTAAGTAGACATCATTGTAAGAACACTAGGAATGTTCAGAATCATTGGAAAATATTGCCTTCAGTCTTTTAACTTATAAGTATGATCATATGCATACAATTCTGTATCTTTATTTTCAAGTTAAATGTTATAAGTACTTTTCTCTGTCATTCAATTTTTTGACTATATCACTTTAATAGCTGCATAATATCCAATCACAGGACTGCATTCAATTAACCATTTTTCTGGCTTTCAGATATTCATATTATTTTGATTGTTATTACGATAATTAAAATTTATGAATTGAAAGACTTTGTAGATAAGTCTTTTTCTAAGTTTCTGGTTATTTCTTCAGCATGGAAACTTTTGTGTTAAAGGATAGGCACTTTTAAAGATTTCGGCTAAGCATTTCCAAATTACTTTTTGGAAAAGTTGTATCAATTTATTTGTGCATTATAAGCCAGTGATGCTACCAAATTTGAATAATTTAAAATAATTTCCAAGGTAAAAACAGAATTTCATTTTAGTGCATTTAAAAAGATTTACTAGTAATGTTGGATCTTTATATAATTTATTAGTCATTTGTAGTCTTTCCTCTGAGAATTATCTGTTAACTTGGTCTACGTTCTCTTGGAATTTAATGTTTTCCTTATCAGTTTGCACAAGTATTCATAAGTAATTGACAGATAATTTTGCATACTTCTCTTCACAGATCCTTTTAACTAGTATATTGTTCAATTAGTATATTACATTTATCTACTATCATAAATGCTTACCCACTAAAGGAAATAATACAGAAGTAAATACATTTATCTACTATCATAAATGCTTACCCACTAAAGGAAATAATACAGAAGTTGAGACATTAACTCTAAGCAGCTAAAGCTTTGTTTCCCCTTAGTGGTGATTGGGTGTTGTGGCAAGTTTTGGAGTTAGATGGACCTGGGTGCAAATCCTGGTTTGCTACTTACAGGTTTTGTGGCCATGGTTTTGCTATTTAATCTTTCTGAGTCTCATTTTCCTCTTTCATGAAATGGAAATTATTGTATCTAAAGTTTGATGGCTTTGTGAGAGGATTTTGAGAGATGGTGCTTATATAAATGCCCTAAAACACACATCAGGGTGAGACACCAGAAATAGTAGCAATGATACCAGGGTATTGAGGGTCCTGGTCCAGGACTGAAACCCCAAATATTGGTGGCCTGGCCTGACATGGTGCCTTTAGCCTTAGAGAGAGATTTCAATGCCAGTTGCACCAGCACCAGGGGTTTAGTGAACAGCCTTGGCCATAGAGATCTCTGAAAGCATTCAGAGCCAAAGGAGAGGAAAACCACGGATGCTCCATGACAATGGAGAGATCTTATTTTAATTCACATGACATACTATTTGGAGACTCCTACAAACAGGGAGAGGATTTTTGCAGTGCACTAGAGCCAGAGAAATATTATTTTCTATTGCTCTTGTGACTCCTTTTTAACATCATATTACATGTATAACAAACAAATGAGGAAATGGAGGCCCACCAAGGTGCAATTACTTGCTCAAGATTACATAGCCCGTTGCTTTCAGACACAAGTCTCCTGACTCACCAATCCCTGCTCTTTTTTCTGTACCTTCTTGTTGCCAAGGAAATTCCTCAATTCAAAAAATGTTTACATTAGATGATCAAAGTATACTATTAACTACTTGAATTTCTTATAACTATATACAAACACCAAGAACAGGATGAGGGAAGAATCACTCAACCCCATCACCTTGTCTACTTAAATTTGATTCAATGGAGGAAGGGAACTTAGGGTTCTTCAGCAAAGGACAGGACACCCAGGGCAGACACTCTTGGATCCTTCTAGGACACATCTAAATGGATCCTGATATTTTGGTTTTAAGCAAATCCCCTAGACAATATTGTGAGCGTACCCGTTTAGCTCTGGGCTATGTAGGGTCCTACAGGGGAGATGCCAGACATTGGCAGGGTCAACACCATTCCCAGGGCTGGTGGGGCGGAGATGGACCCAGAAATGATTATATTCTGCCTTTGTTTTCCATACCCAAAGCCCTTGTCTACATGGGAAGCACTCAGGGTTGAGGTGACAGTTTAGATGATTTGAGCAAAAACCCTTTGCTGAAATGTGTTGCCAGATATTTTTATTTGCTAAATCTAGCAATCCTATTACTAGTTGGGGATTTGCTTTAACTGAATTGTTTGGTTTATCTGCTTCTATTACTTGATCAAATCCATAGATTAATTGGTGTATGGCTTCATTTCACTCTATGGTGTAGACTGTGATTGTCATTGGAGGTATTTTTATACTTCTAATTTGTTTTAATTATGGCAATGAGACACTCACTAAGAACAGGTGGAAAAGGGTTTCACTTTTTTTTCTCTTTTTAAAGATTTTATTTATTTATTTTTATTTTTTAAAATTTATTTATTTATTTATTTATTTTTTCAAATATATTTGTCTCTGCCTCCCCCCCCACCACTTTCCCTTGGCCGCTCCATCCTTCTCTCCCTCAGCTCTTCCCCTTTGGTTTTGTCCATGAGTCCTTGCCATATGTTCCTTGACTTTCCCCTTCCCTTACATTTCTCCGCCCTCCCTCCCTCCTTCCCTCTTGTCTCTGTTGATTTCTTTTCCTTTCAGTGTTGCTGGTCTTATTTTCCTTGCATCTTTGTATTTTTGGTTAGGTTCCACTTATAGGTGAGATCATATGGTATTTGTCTTTCACTCCCTGGCTTGTTTCACTTAGCATAATGCTCTCCAGTTCCATCCATGCTGTCGCAAAGTTTAGTAGTTCTTTTTTTCTTTCTGCTGCGTAGTATTCCATTGTGTATATGTACCATTACTTTTTGATCCAATCATCTACTGATAGGCATTTAGGTTGTTTCCCACACTTGGCTATTGTCAATTGTACTGCTATGAACATTGGGGTGCATAGGTTCTTTTGTATTGGCGTTTTGGTATTCTTAGGGTATAGTCCCAGCAGGGGAATCACTGGATCAAAAGGCAGTTTCATTTTCAGCTTTTTGAGGAAATTCCACACTGCTTTCCACAGTGGCTGCACCAGTCGGCATTCCCACCAACAGTGTACTAGGGTTCCCTTTTCTCCACAGCCTCGCCAGCACCTGTTGTTTGTGGATCTGTTTATGATGGCCATTTTGACTGGTGTGAGGTGGTACCTCATGGTGGTTTTGATCTGCATTTCTCTGATGGCCAGTGATGCTGAGCATCCTTTCAAATGCCTCTGGGCCCTCTGTATCTCCTCCTTGGAAAAGCGTCTGCCCAGGTCCTTTGCCCATTTTTTGATTGGATCGTTTGTCTTCTTGGAGTGGAGTCCAGTGAGTTCTTTATATATCTTGGAGATCAAACCTCTATCTGATGTATCATTAGCGAATATATTTTCCCATACGGTTGTCTCCCTTTTCATTTCGCTGATGTTTTCTTTAGCCGTACAGAAGCTTCTTATTTTGATGAGGTCCCACTTGTTTATTCTTTCCTTTATGTCCCTTGCTTTAGGAGACATATCAGTGAAAAAATTGCTGCGTGGGATATCTGAGAGTTTCCTGCCAATGTTCTCCTCTAGGACTTTTATGGTGTTGCGACTTATATTTAAGTCTTTTATCCATCTTGAGTTTATTTTTGTGTGTGGTGTCAGCTGATGATCCAATTTCAATTTTTTGCATGTAGCCGTCCAGCTCTCCCAACACCATTTGTTGAAGAGGCTCTTGTTGCTCCATTTTATGCTTCTGCCCCCTTTGTCAAATATTAGATGCCCATGTAGACCTGGGCTTATTTCTGGGCTTTCTATTCTGTTCCACTGGTCTATGGGTCTGTTCTTGTGCCAGTACCAGATTGTTTTGAGTATAGTGGCTTTGTAGTATAGTTTGATGTCCGGTATTGTGATCCCTCCTACTTTGTTTTTCCTTCCCAAAATTGCTGCAGCTATTCAGGGTCATTTATGGTTCCATATAAATTTTTGAAATGTCTGTTCTATTTCTGTGAAATATGTCACTGGTATCTTAATAGGGATTGCGTTGAGTCTATAAATTGCTTTGGGTAGTATGGACATTTTGATGACATTAATTCTTCCAATCCATGAGCACAGTATATGCTTCCATTTATTTGTGTCTTCCTTAATTTCTTTTTTCAATGTTGTATAGTTTTCTGCATACAGGTCTTTTACCTCTTTGGTTAAATTTATTCCTAGGTACTTTATTTTTCTTCTTGCTATATCGAATGGTTTTTTTTTCTGATTTCTTCTTCTTCTATTGCATTGCTGGTGTACAAAAATGCCTTTGATTTCTGAATGTCGACTTTGTATCCTGCTGTTTTGCCAAATTCACTTATTAGGTTGAGGAGTTTTTTGGTAGAGTCTACAGGGTTCTCTATGTACACTATTATGTCATCTGCAAACAATGATAGCTTTACTTCCTCCTTTCCTATTTGGATGCCTTTTATCTCTTTCTCTTGTCTGAGCGCAATGGCTAGGACTTCCAATATGATGTTGAAAAGAAGCGGTGAAAGAGGACATCCTTGTTGTGTTCCTAATCTTAGTGGGAAAGATTTCAGTTTTTGACCTTTGAGTATGATGTTGGCTGTAGGTTTTTCATATATGGCCTTTATTACATTGAGGAATGCCCCATTTATTCCCATTTTGCTGAGTGTTTTGATCATAAATGGGTGCTGTACCTTATCAAATGCTTTTTCTGCATCTATTGAGATCATCATGTGGTTTTTGTCTTTTCTTTTATTTATGTGATGTATCACGTTTATTGACTTGCGTATATTGAACCATCCCTGCATGCCTGGGATGAATCCCACTTGATCATGGTGGATAATCTTTTTAATGTATTGCTGGATGCGGTTTGCCAATATTTTGTTGAGGGATTTAGCATCTATGTTCATCAGCGAAATTGGCCTGTAGTTGTCTTTCTTTGTAGGATCTTTATCTGGTTTTGGGATCAGGGTGATGCTGGCCTCATAAAAAGAGTCTGGGAGTCTTCCCTCCTCTTGGATTTTTTGGAATAGTCTGAGAAGGACAGGGGTTAGCTCTTCCTTAAATGTTTTGTAAAATTCTCCTGTGAAGCCGTCCGGCCCTGGGCTTTCGTGTGCCGGGAGTTTCTTGATGACTGCTTCAATTTCCCCAGCTGTTATCGGTCTGTTCAAGCTTTCTGTTTCATCCTCCTTCAGTGTTGGAAGATTATACTTTTCTAAAAATTTGTCCATTTCATCAAGATTTTCAAATTTCTTGGCATATAATTGTTCATAGTAGTTTCTGACAATCCTTTGTATTTCTGTGGTATCCGTTGTTATTTCTCCTCTTTCATTTCTGATATTATTAATTTGGGTCCTCTCCCTTTTTTTCTTGATGAGTCTGCTTAAAGGCTTGTCAATTTTATTTATCTTTTCAAAGAATCAGCTCCTGGATTGGTTGATCCTTTGCGTTGTTCTTTTCATCTCTATGTCATTCAGTTCTGCTGTGATCTTGATAATTTCCTTCCTTCTACTTGCTCTGGGATTAATTTGTTGTTGTTTCTCCAGTTCTTGAAGTTGTAGTGTTAGGTCTTTTATTTGAAATGTTTCTATCTTTTTTAGGTAAGCCTGTATTGCTATGAACTTCCCTCTCAGGACTGACTTTGCTGTGTCCCATAGGTTTTGGACTGTTGTCTGTTCATTTTCATTTGTTTCCAGAAATTTTTTGATTTCTTCTCTTATCTCATTATTGACCCATTCATTGTTTAATAGTCTACTGTTCAGTCTCCATCAGTTTGCAAGTTTTTGAAGTTTCTCTTTGAGCTTGATTTCCAGTTTCAAGCCCTTGTGGTCCGAGAAAAAGTTTGGTATTATTTCAATTTTCCTGAATTTGCTGAGGTATGCTTTGTGTCCTATCATGTGGTCTATCTTCAAAAAACTGCCATGAGCATTTGAAAAGAATGTGTATTTTTCTTCTTTGGGATGTAAGGTTCTATATATGTCAGTTAAGTCTCTTTGATTCAGTGTGTCATTCAGCCCCACAATATGTTTTTTAATGTTTTGTTTGGGAGTTCTGTCCATTTTTGACAGTGGGGTGTTGAAATCCCCTACTACCAGTGTGTTGCTGTCTATATTTTTTTGAAGTCGTCCAACAATTTCCTTATATACTTGGGGGTTCCTATATTGGGAACATATAAGTTTACAATGTTTATGTCTTCTTGATAGATTCTTCCTTTAAGTATTATAAAGTACCCCTCTGGGTCTCCTTTTATAGCCTTTGTTTTGAAATCTACTTTGTCTGATACAAATATGGCAACCCCGGCCTTTTTCTCTTGCCCATTTGCTTGGAATACTTTTTTCCATCCCTTTACTTTCAATCTGTGTAGGTCTCTTGCTCTGAGGTGGTTCTCTTGTAGGCGGCATGTGTGTGGGTCATGTTTTCTTATCCATTCAGCTACCCTGTGTCTTTTGATTTGGGCATTTAGTCCATTCACATTGAGAGATATTACTGATAGAAACTTACTCATCTTTTCTCTTTGTACCTGTGTTCCTCTCTCTCACGTTCCTTTCCTTCTTCTTCTGAAACCAGTCCCCTTAGCATATCTTGGAGTACTGGTTTGGTAGAGATGTATTCTTTTAGCCTTCTCTTGTCTAGGAAACTCCATATTTCCCCTTCTATTTTAATTGAGAGCCTTGCTGGATAGAGCAGCCTTGGCTGTAGGCCCTTGCTTTTCATGGCTTGGAATATTTGTTGCCATTCCCTTCTGGCTTGTAGTGTTTCTGGTGAGAAGTCAGCTCCTAGGCATATGGGGGCCCCCTTGTATGTTACTTTCTCCTTCTCCCTTGCTGCCTTGAGGATTCTCTCTTTGTCTTTGATAGTTGCTGTTTTAATGATGATGTGTCTTGGAGTGGACCTCCTTGAGTCCCTCTTGAGTGGGGTCCTCTGTGCCTCCTGGATCCATGAGAGCCTTTCTCTCCTCCAATTAGGAAAATTTTCCATCATTACTTTGTCAAGGAGGTTCTCTTTCCCTTGCTCCTCTTCTTCTCCTTCTTGTATCCCTATTATACGGATATTATTGCATTTCAGGTTGTCCTGCATTTCCCTAAATGCCTCTTCTTTCTTTTTGAGTCCTTTCTCCATTTCTTGTTCTTTCTGGGAGCTTCTTTCTACCTTATTCTCCATATCACTGATTCGATCCTCGGCTTCATCCAGCCTGCTTTGGATTCCTTCTACTGCGTTCTTCAATTCAGAAATGGTATTCTTCATATCCTCTTGTGTCTTCTTGATAGTTTCTATGTCCTTTTCCAGGTTGCTATAGTTTGTTGTAAGATCCTGATAGTTTCTCTGCAGTTTCTCATAGTTAGCATAGTTAGCTTTGAGCTGGCTGAGCTCATTGAGCTTCCTTAGAACCATTGTTTTGAATTCAGTATCTGATAGTTCCCTTGCCTCTATTTCATTTAGCTCTCTCTGTGGGGAGTCCCCTTTTCCACTCATTTGGGGGGAACTTCTTTTTCTTCCCATTTTTGTGAGAGTCTGTGAAGTAATTTACTTACTTATTTATTTATTTATTTTTGCTTCTGCTTCAATTGGGGTGTCTAGATTTCCTGACTTTGTGGATTAAATTTATATGGTAGTAGGCGGGTCTTTTTATTTATTTATTTATTTATTTATTTATTTATTTATTTATTTATTTATTTTTCCTTTACTTTTCTTTCTGGGCTTACCTCTGATGATGTCAGCTGTGACCCTATATGACCTTGGGTCATTGTTTGAGCCTTCCAGGAGTCTATTGATGTGTCTGACTCCTGCTTGGGGCAGCTCTGTGACCCCTTCCCTCAGGGATGGACTATTTCTTTCCATCGCTCTGCACTCTCATGCCGGCTCCTTGAGCGCGCTCCCCGGACTGGCAGGATCCCCCGCCCGCCTGGGCTCGCGTGTGCTTGCCCCACCCCAGGGGGCTTATTCGCGACCTCGCGTACTTGTCTGGCCCCCCTGGCCTGCGGGAACCCCGGCACTGGTCAGTTTAGGGTCTTCTATTGTGTGTTTTCCCCGCTTTTGGCTCTTTGGGTGCGTTGCTTGCCCTCGCCAAATGGAGACTATGGAAATGGGAGGAAGTCAGCTCCAGGACTCTCCGGTTAATCCTGTCTCCATTCTCTCCTCCAGGGATTCCGGGCAGCTCTGTGACCCTTTCCGCCAGGGATCTACTAATTCTGTAAGCCGCTCAGCAATCGCGGGCTGCGCAGGTCAATTTACACCTGCCCTTGCCGCTCTGCGCACTCCCTCGCAGGCTGTATTGGTGCCAATGTGTGGGAGGCTTTGCCAGCCCGTGCAAGCCCTCGTCAGCCCGCGCGGGTCCACACACACGCTTGCCAACCCTTGCCGGCCACTCGGTGCAAGTGTGGGCGCCTGCACTGGGTCGGAGTTTCACTTCTGACAGCTGTTCTCATTTTAGTTGTGGCTGAAAGGAGTGAGCATGACTGCCCAATGGCTGGCCATGCTTATGAAGGTCAGAAGTAGAATAGGGCCATGGACACGCCCCTTCCCCATGCAAATTGCCATTTATAGTGTCTTTGTGCACAAGAATATAAATACTGCCTCTCATAAAAGTGGTAGTGTGGATGAGGGAGTGAGAAAGTTCAAAGGAGTGGGTGGGCAAGGCAGCGTAGGGACAGTGACTACATCAGGCCCGTTGCTCATTGGGCCAGGCTGGGCTGTTTGGTGTTCACCTAGGTAACCTGTTACCAGGAGGAAGACAATAGCTCCCCCATGACAACACTGGAGCAAGGTCCCCAGCATTGCAGATGGGGCCAGAATAGTACACCCTTGAGTAAGCCTGCTGCATAATGAGCATGAATTTGCATTGCAATAATTTCTGGAAGGATAGGGTGTAGTGCAGAGGGCACTCACCAAGTTCCCTGCCTCTTCAGTCACTGGTTCCTTGACAACCCACCTTTTCTGGCATCCACCTACCCTGGAGCTGCCTTGTTTTATAGTCACTTGTTTTAAGTTGGTTCTGTGCCTTCTTTTTAATTTGTAGAAAGATGGAATAGTCTATCAAGAAAGATTTTTGAGAAACAGAAGATTTATTGATTTAAAATTTTATTTTTCAATGAGGTTACATCCAATATTATTTTATATTAGTTTCAGGTATACAGCATAGTGATTAGACAGTTATATGCTCTATAGTGTTCCCCCCAGTGTTTCCAGTACCCTCCTGGTACCATACATAGTTATTAATGGGTTGGCCAAAAAGTTTTATTTTACAGTTTTTTCTGTAAAATAAAAGACACGTTTTTCATTTTCACCAATAACTTTATTTATTTGGATATTTTGAATATATCAGCTACCTCTTGCTTGGTATAATGTTTATTATTCTCAAATAATGCCTCAATTTGATCACTTTCAACTTCAACTGGTCTTCTTGATCATGGAGCATCATCTAGCAAGAAATCTCCAGCATGAAGCTTAGCAAACCGCTTTTGACACCTTTGATCAGTCACAACACCTTTCTATACACTGCACAATTTTTTTTGCATTTTAGTTGCATTTTTACCTTTCTTGAAATAATAAAGCATAATATGCTGAAAATAATGTATATTTTCTTTCATCTTTAATATTAAAATGGCTACACAAAAATTCACCAATTTTGATTTTTTAAAAAAATGCACACTGATATGACAGCTGTCACAATACAGTTTAACAAAATTTTTTCAAGTGAATTTCAAGACAACCAGACACTGCCAGAGCCATCTTATAGAAAAAAACAAACTTTTTGGCCAACCCAATACAATACTATTGACTACATTCTCTATGCTGTATTTTGCTTCCCAATGACTATTTTGTAACTACCAATTTATATTTCTTAATCCCTTCACCTTTTTCACCCAGTCCCTCAAATGCCCTCTTCTCTGGAAACCATCAACCTGTTCTCTGTATCTACGAGTCTGTTTCAATTTTGTTTATTCATTTATGCTGTTCTTTAGATTCCACATATAGGTGAAATCATATGGTATTTGTCTTTCTCTGACTGACTTATTTTATAATATCCTCTAGGTCCATCCACACTGTCACAAATGTTAAGGTTTAATTCTTTTTTATGCCAAGTAATATTCCATTTTATATATATATAAATACACATACACACACAGAAACCCCAACATTTTTTTTTACCACTTATCTATTAATGGGCCTTTAAGTTGCTTTCATATCTTGGCTATTGTAAATAATGCTACAGTGAATGTAAGGTTGCAAATATTCTTTCAAATTAGCGATTTCTTCTTTTTTTAAAGGTTTTATTTATTTATTTTTAGGGAGAGGGGAAGGAAAGAAGAGAGGGAGATAAACATCAATGTGCGGTTGCCTGATATGTACCCCCTTCCGGGGACCTGGCCCACAACCCAGGCATGTAAATAATGCTACAGTGAATGTAAGGTTGCAAATATTCTTTCAAATTAGCGATTTCTTCTTTTTTTAAAGGTTTTATTTATTTATTTTTAGGGAGAGGGGAAGGAAAGAAGAGAGGGAGATAAACATCAATGTGCGGTTGCCTGATATGTACCCCCTTCCGGTGACCTGGCCCACAACCCAGGCATGTGCCCTGACCTGGCCCACAACCCAGGCATTTTTTTTTACCACTTATCTATTAATGGGCCTTTAAGTTGCTTTCATATCTTGGCTATTGTAAATAATGCTACAGTGAATGTAAGGTTGCAAATATTCTTTCAAATTAGCGATTTCTTCTTTTTTTAAAGGTTTTATTTATTTATTTTTAGGGAGAGGGGAAGGAAAGAAGAGAGGGAGATAAACATCAATGTGCGGTTGCCTGATATGTACCCCCTTCCGGGGACCTGGCCCACAACCCAGGCATGTGCCCTGAACTGGTGACCTTTTGGTTCGCAGGCCAGCACTCAATCCACTGAGCCACACCATCCAGGGCAAATTTCTTTTTAATCCTCACATGACAACATGCTTATTGACCTTTAGAGAGAGGAGAATGGAGGGAGAAAGAGAGAGGGACAGAAACATTGATTGGTTGCCTTTTGTACACATCCTGACCAGGGTCTGAATCTGCAACCTAGGAATGTATCCTGACTGGGAGTTAAACCAGCAACTTTTTGGGTTACAGGACGACTCCCCAACCGACTGAGCCAGCATGAGCCAGGGCTCAAATTAGTGTATTGGTTTCTTCAAATATTATACCCATAAGGCAGTTTCAATTTTTATATTTTTAAGACTCTCCATACTGTTTTCCATAGTGCTACAGAAACCTGCATTCCCACTAACAATGCACAAGAATTCCCTTTTCTCCACATCCTTGCCAGCACTTGCTGTTTGTTGATTTATTGATGTTAGCCATTCTGACATGTGTTAGGTGGTGTCTTACTGTGGTTTTAATTTGCATTTCTCTGACAATTAGTGACATTGAGCATCTTTCCATATGTCTATTGGCCATGTGTATGTCCTCTTTGGAGAAGTGTGTATTCAGGCCCTTTGCCCATTTTTGAATTGGATAGTTTGTTTTTTGGGGCATTGAGTTGTATGAGTTCTTTATAAATTTTGGGTTTTAACCGCTTATCAGATGTATCACTGGTGCAAATAACTTCTTCCGTTCAGTAGGCTGTCTTGGTTTATTTTGCAGTACAAAACTTTTTAGTATGATGTAGTTCTATTTGCTTATTTTTAATTTTGCTTCCCTTGTCTGAGAAGATATATCAGAAAAAATGTGTCTGAGAGAAATGTCAGAGACTTTATAGCTTATGTTTTCTTCTAGGAGTTTTATGATGAGAAGCAGGAGATTTAGAACCTGCTGGGGACTGAACCTATTCAGAAGATATCTTGCATCTTCCTTTTGACTTAATTTCTTCACCTGTAAAATAATTAATGCCCATTTCCCAAATTTGACTGAACTTATATGAGATCACACTGCCAAATCTCATTTGTAACTGTCTTGAGATTCAAATTTAACCCCCCGGAATTGTTAGATTAGCATCTAGCCTTCCTCATAAAGAGGTCACTCTAGTTTCTAAGTGCTACCAGGAAATCTAGTCCTTTCCTCACCTTGCAAGGGTCGTCAGCAGGGCAGACATGGCCACAGGATTCCAGGTATGATTTGAGGCATCTGAGAAGTTCCCACATCAAAATGGTTTTCTCCAGTGTTGCCCAAAATTTCTCCTTTCGGTAAAGCATTTTCCAGGGATTAGGATGTGGGCATATTGTGTGCGGGGGGTGGGGCTTATTCAGCCTGCCACAGTGGCTTCCTAGAAGCACGTAGGCTGGCCTTACCTATCAGCAGGCAGTGTAGGATATGAGGGTGGGGGACAACATTCTAGTGAGGAGGTAGGTGTGTACTGTGTAGCCTGCCCCCAACTAGACAGTAGGCTTTGCAGAATCTTCTATTTCCTGTGTATGATTCAACAGACATCTATCCAGGGCCCACTGTGAGCCTAGACCCTCCTCATTGCACCTGTTTGATTGTTCTGTATTCTGCAGGTGCCCACTATGTGTTTCTGACCATTGAGCAAAGTCCTGATCCCTGGAGGAATAGCAGAAATGGAGACCATTGGCAACGAATGCTCATGGGTCTTTTAAAAATTCATTCATCATCTGCATTTACTGAGCACCTCCAAGTGTTCAATTCAAGGCACTATTTTAAGCTTTTTGGACAGATATCTGACACACAGCCATTGTGCAAAGGGCATTTTTTTTCTTTTTTATTTCTCAATCTTTAAATGGCAAACAGGATTACTTTTACAGTTGAAGAATTAAAAAAAAAACATGGTTTTTATTTTTAAAAAATAAAGGAGCCTCTAGTGCCATTTCTAGGTGAAAATGAATTTAAAGTGTGCTTTGTGTGGTTCCAGTCCGGATGAGGGTTTGAGAAGGTAGCAGTGGCATTCTTTGTTCTGGAGGTGATTGCAGAAACATAGATATTTTCCATGAAAGAGATGGGTATCAGAAAATGGGGAGTAACCAGAAGGCTAAGTGGGGACTGGCTTTGAGGGACATGGGCTTAGTAAAAATTTCTAGCAGTCTCTGAAAGTCCATTGCATATGCAAATTTAGAGATGAACTCTATGTTGTTCCTTAAACCTTTCTTTTTTCATGTTTGCCCAAATGTTATGCCCCAGCACAGGGGTCCCCAACCTCCAGACTTCAGACCAGTATCGGTCTGGGCCCATGAGGAAGCAGGCTGCACAGCAGGAGGTGAGCTTGAATGTAATGCACTTGAATCATCCCGAAACCACCCCCCACCCCGAGTCCATGGAAAAGTTGTCTTCCATGAAACCTGTCCCTGATGCCAAAAAGTTGGGGACTGCTGCCCTAACACATTTTTCAGAATTCTAGTCACCACATTAGGGGGTTCTCTTCTTTCTAAAGTGGTTTCAAGGAGAAACTTGTCATTCATCAATAACACATGAATAGCCCCAGAATAGGTCCTATGCTGGCCTCAAAAGTAAAATGTAAAGGAGAAAACATGTGATTGGATTTTCAATTTGGAAAACCCAGATTTATTCATTTAAAAGTTGAGAGTGCGCTGACGAATATGGGCTTTGCAGTCACACCAGTTACATTCATAGCCCAGCTTAAGGATTTACCTGCTGGAAGACCTGGGCAACTAATTAATTTCTCAGTGATTCTGTGGTCTCCTCTATAAAATGGGAGCAAAAATAGTACCTACAGCATCAGGCATTTGTTGCAGATTAAAGTATTTAACGTATTACTCAGCACATAGTAGCACATATTCTCAGTAGATGTGCCATTCACTCCAAAAAGATGCTATCTAAGGTTGTATGGGTACATCTTTTGATCTTAAACGCAAAGTAGGAGAAAATGATGACCAAAGTTAATTGCTTTTTAGAAACTTGAAACAAATCACCCAAAGCCAAACCAAATCAAGTGACTTACAGAAAATGGGGCAAAACAAATCAAGTGATTTACAGAAAATGGTGCTTACTGAGTCATTGGCAGGCTTCCTGCTTCCTTGTATTTTTATTAGCAATTTATTTGAATTCTGGAATATGTGTTCAGATTGACCTCAGTCTCTTTATGAAGAGATATTTTAGAATCCAAATCTGCTGCCAAATTTATGTGCGAAATGAGGGGAAAAACTTTGAAACTATCAAGGAAGAATATTAATTATAATAATAATTACCATAATACAACTGACATCTGTATTGTCCCTTTTAGTTAACAAAAAGCTTTTTCACCTATTTTTGTTCAAATGGTTCTCCAAATAATCTTGTGAGGTATCTATGGAGTGTCTTAGAAGGACTTAAATAATAAACCCACCCTATTTGATGTAGACAGATAAGCATTGTTTTTCACAGTGGTCACTTTTGGGAGCTGTGTATGATTTTGAAAATGTGGCTGATGTTCAGGCACTTTTAGGAGGCTTTTCTAGTTATCACTCACCACACACACACACACACACACACACACACACCCCCATGCACACACTCTCCTCATTATTTTTAAAATTCCAGTGCCCAGTTATTCACTAGCCTTGTTTCCAAATGACTTTTTGTTGTTTTCAAAACTCAAATCTGCCCTTTTCAGATGCAACCTGAGATCAATGAAAATATTCAGATAAAATTCACAGGCTTTAATTATACATCCAAAATATTTCAAACCAGAGTTACCTTATTGGAATGTAGAGGAACATATGTGTCACTTCCTTAGGAGACCATTTTGAAGGGCAACCCTTATTTGGGGTCTGGTATGTTTGTTTAAACACAAGGGTCATATTACTTTATGGTTGTGGTTTTAGGAAGTCAATAAATAACTAACTTTCTTGTCACCGGTGTTCAGTACCATTTGAAAAATGAGACAGGGAAGCAGATGGAGACCAAACTGTGAGCTTTGTCACTGATAAGCTGATGGGAACCTGCTTGAGAGGTATGGCCAAAAGGATTGCCAACAGCCCAGCCCAAAGCTAGAGGGCTTTACCTGCCAGTCACAGCCTCCCCCCACCCCCTCCCGCCACCCCCAAGGCGGAGCCTGTCTCACTAGGCATAGAGGGGCGGAGCAGAATGTCTGAATTCTGCAGACAGGCAGATGAGAATGAGCACAGGGTGGAAAAGTCAGAGGAGGGTTGGATGGGTGGGGTTGGAGAGGAGAGAGAGAAAGAGGAGAAGAAAGAGGGGGAGGTGATGGAGGAGGGGGAGGGGGAGGAGAGGTTAAGCCAGGATGTTCACTTTTTTCTCCTGAATTCACTAATCTGTTACAACACTCCTTCTTTTCAAGGGAAAAATGAGTAAGAGGTGAGGGGTGAGTCAAAAGTGTTACACCAGGAAAATATGCAGTAAGCGGGAAGGGGATTCCTATCTAGCATTTTCCAGGTATTTATCTATCTAATTTAAAGGGACCAACATTTCCAAGAGTTAGATATGATTATTGCTGTATTGATAATTTGTAAAGGACACCTAATAGGTAGTGGTAGATGGGATTTGAACTTGGGTCTGAATACAAAGTCCATGTTTGTTCCTATACACCAAGAAGAACTTTTGATTGTGTACAATAGAGCACTGTGTAAGGGAATGTGTGATAAGGGCCTAAAGATAGAAGAGATTATTCCATCTGGGAAATCAGGGAAGTATTTTAGAGGGGATGCAGTATGTAAAGTGGGCGTTGAGTAGAATTTAAATACCTGGAAATAAACTACTCTCTGGGAACAAGGAACAGCATAAGCAAAGGTAAGGTGTTGGCAAATTGGCAGGCATAGTTTAGGGAATCATAATTAGTGCACATGGAAGTCATATCAAATTGGGATGGTATGTTGCAGTAAGCACAATTTTCAGAGTAGAAAGGAAAGACATGAGCAATCAAATATGAGGCATTGGGGACAGGTAGAATCACACCTAGAGTCAAAATTTTTAAGCCTGGATAACTATGAAAAAATGACAATGGCACTAAAAATACATGAAAGGAAGAGAGACTGGTTTTACAGTTATTTGTCTCTGAACATGTTTAGTTGGATGTACTGTTTAGTAGAGACAAATACTTATCTTCATGATTCATTCATTCATTCAAGCAATAGCTTTTTATTGAATTTATTGGGGGTGACATTGGTTAACAAAATTATGCAAGTTTCATGTGCACAATTCTACAGTACATCATCTGTATACTGTACTGGGTATTCACCACCCCAAGTCAAGTCTCAGTCCATCCCATTTATCTCCCCTATACCCCCCTCCACTTCCTCCCACCCTCTTTACCCCTCAACCCCACCCCCCGGCAATCTCCACACTCTTGTCTGTGTCCATGAGCAATGGCTTTTAGTGAGTCATATGATGTGCTAGGAACTGGGGATTTAATAGCAGTCAAACACAGGCCTGCTCTTGAGGAGTTTACAGCCAAGTGGGTGGGGGACAGACTGAAATCCAAACAATCATAACAAATTTCTTTTTTTCCTTTTTTTAAATGTTTGTTTATTCTTTTACAGTTGTACCAATTTTTCCCCCTTTGCCCTCCTCCATCCAGCCCACCCTCCTTTCCCACAGTCCACACCCACACCATGGTCCACGTCCCTGAGTCATTCATACATGTTCTTTGACTAATCCCTTCCCCTTCTTTCCACTATTTCTCCCCTCCCCCTTTTCCTTTGGCAGCTGTCAGTCTGTTCCCTGTGTCCATGTCTCTGATTCTGTTTTGTTTGTTAGTTTATTTTGTTCATTAGATTCCTCCAATAAGTGAGATCATATAGCGCTTGTCTTTCAACAACTGGCTTATTTCATTTAGCATAATAGTCTCCAGTTACATCCATGATGACACAAAGGGTAGAAATTCCTTTTCTTTCTTTCCACTGCATAGTATTCCATTGTGTAGATTTACCACAGTTTTTTAATCCATTCACCTACTGATGGGCACCTAGGCTCTTTTCAACACTAGGCTCTTGTAAGTAGCACTGCTATGAACATTGGGGTGCATAAGTTCTTTTGAATTGGTGTATTGGGATTCTTAGGGTATATTCCAAACACTGGAAACACTGGGTCAAACGACAGTTCCATTTTTAATTTTTTGAGGAAATTCCATACTGTTTTCCACAATGGCTGCACCAGTCTGCATCCCCACCAACAGTGCACTAGGGTTCCCTTTATTCCACATCCTTGCCATCACTTGTTGTTATTGATTTATTAATGATAACCATTCTGACAGGTTTGAGGTGATATATCACTGAGGTTTTAATTTGCATCTCTCTGATGGCTGGTGATACTGAGCACTTTTTCATATGCAGCCATCTACATGTCCTCTTTGGAGAAGTGTCTGTTCAGGTCCTTTGCCAGTCTTTTAACTGGATTGTTTGTCTTCCTGGTGTTGAGTCATATGAGTTCTTTATACGTTTTGGAGATTAAACCCTTGTCTGATGTATCATTAGCAAATATGTTCTCCCATAGAGTGAGTTCCCTTTTCATTTTGATGATGGTTTCTTTAGCTGTGTGGCAGCTTTTTAAATTTGATGTAGTCCCATTTGTTTATTTTTTCCTTTATTTCTCTTGCTCTAAGAGATACATCAGCAAAAACACTGCTACATGGGATATCTGAAATTTTACTGCCTTTGTTTTCTTCTAGGACTTTTATGGTATTATGGCTTAAGTCTTTTTTTTTTTTAAAGATTTTATTTATTCATTATTTATTTTTAGAGAGAGGGGAAAGGAGGGAGAAAGAGAGAGAGAGAAACATCAATGTGTGTTTGCCTCTTGTGCACCCCCTACTGGGGGCCTGGCCTGCAACCCAGGCATGTGCCCTCACTGGGAATCAAACTGGTGACCCTTTGGTTCACAGGCTGGCACTCAATCCACTGAGCCACACCAGCCAGGGCAGTATTTCAATCTTTTATACATTTTAACTTTATTTTGGTGTATGGTGTAAGTTCGTGGTCTAGTTTCGTTTTTTTTAAATGTACCATTCCAGTTCTCCCAACACCATT
This sequence comes from Pteronotus mesoamericanus, assembly GCF_021234165.1. Taxonomy (NCBI): domain Eukaryota; kingdom Metazoa; phylum Chordata; class Mammalia; order Chiroptera; family Mormoopidae; genus Pteronotus; species Pteronotus mesoamericanus. The sequence continues at coordinate 20,664,385 of NW_026555245.1, read as the reverse complement.
TATTGAAGAGGCTATTTTTATTCCACTGTATGGTCATGTCCCCATTGTCAAATATTAATTGACCATAGAGACATGAGTTTATTTCCGGGCTTTCTATTCAGTTCCATTAATCTATGTGTCTGTTCTTATGCCAGTGCCAGATTGTTTTGATTACAGTGGCCTTGTAATTACAGTGCATTTGATATCAGGTATTGTGGTCCCTCCAACTTTGTTCTTCTTTCTCAATGTTGCTGAGGCTCTACTTGGGGACTTTTTTGGTTCCATGTAAGTTTTTGAAATACTTATTTTAGATCTGTGAAATATGACATTAGTATTTTAATAGGAATGCATCGAAGCTATAAATTGCTTTGGGTAATATGGGTATTTTAATGATGTTAATTCCTCCAGTTCATGAACAAAGTATATGCTTCCATTTATTTGTTTAATGATTCCTCAATTCCTTTCTTTAGTGTTCTATAGTTTTCCAAGTACAAGGTCTCTTACCTCCTTGGTTAAATTTATTCCTAGATACTTTATTTTATTTTTTGTTGCTATAGTAAATAAGATTGTTTTCTTAGTTTCTCTTTCTGATTGTTCATTGATGGTGTACAAAAATGCCATCAAATTCTGAATATTGTCTTTGTATCCTGCTACTTTGCTGAATTCACTTATTAGGTCAAGTAGTTTTTTGGTGGAGCCTATAGAGCTTTCTGTGTACACTATCATTTCATCTGCAAATAATGACAGTTTTACTTCCTCCTTTCCAGTTTAGATGCCTTTTATTTTTGCTTCTTGTCTGATAGTTGTGGCAAGGACTTTCAGTTCTATGTTGACTAAGAGTGGTAAAAACAGATACCTTTGTCTTGTTCCTGATCTTAAGGGAAGACTTTTTAGTTTTTGCTTATTGAGTATGATATTAGCTGTGGGGTTTTTTTGTATATGACCTTTATTATGTTAAGATATATTACCTCTATTCCCATTTTGCTGACTGTTTTTTTTATCATAAATAGGTGCTGGATTTGTAGCAAATGACTTTTCTGCTTCTATTGATATGATCATGTGATTTTTGTCTTTCATTTTATGTGATGTATCATACTTATTGAATTGTGAATACTGTACCATACTTGCATTCCTGGAATAAATCCTACTTGATCATGGTGTATGATCTTTTAATGTATTGTTTGATCTGGTTTGCTATTATTTTGTTGAGGATTTTAGCATCTATGTTCATCAGAGATTTGGCCTGTAGTTTTCTTTCTTTGTTGTGTCATTACCTGGTTTTGGGATTAGGATAATACTGGCCTCGTAAAAAGAGTTGGAGAGTCTTCTCTCTTCTTTCATTTTTTGAAATAGTTTGAGAAGGAGAGGTGTTAGTTCTTCTTTGAATGCTTGGTATAATTTGCCTGCAAAGCCATCTGCTCCAAGGTTTTTGTGTGTCAGTAGTTTTTTTATTACTGCTTCAATTTTGCTAGTTATTATTGGCCAATTCAGGTTTTCTGCTTCTTTCTGACTCAGTTTTGGAAGATTGTATGTTTCTAGAAATTTATCCATTTTGCTTGGATTGTCCAATTTCTTAGCATATAGTTGTTCATAGTAATTTCTTATAATCTTTGTATTTTTGTGGTATCACTTGTAATTTCTCCTCTTCTGTTTCTGGTTGTATTTATTTGGGTCCTCTTTTTTCCTCAATGAGTCTGGTTAATGATTTGTTAATTTTGTTTATCTTTCCAAAGAACAAGCTCCTGGAATGTCTACAAGAGACCCACCTCAGAGCAGAAGATATATGCAGGCTGAAAGTGAAGGGATGGAAAAAATATTCTATGCAAATGGACATGAAACAAAAGCTGGGATAGCAATACTTATATCAAACAAAATAGACTTCAAAGCCAAGGCCATGACGAGAGACAAAGAAAATCACTACATAATACTTAAGAAGTACTCCAACAAGAGGATATAGCTCTTGTAAACATATATACACCCAATATATGTGCACATAAATATATAAAGAAAATATTGGAGGACTTTAAGAGATAAACAGCAATACAGTCATTGTAGGGGATTTTAACACCCCACTGTCAACAATGGATAGATCTTCCAACCAAAAAATCAACAAAAATATTGCAGAATTGAACAACACTCTAGGTCAAATAGACTTAATTGATATTTTTAGAATATTTCGCACAAAATATGCAAAATATACAATCTTCTCAAATGCACATGGACCGTTTTCAAAGATAGACCACACAGTAGGACACAAAACAAACCTTAACAAATTCAAGAAAATCTAAATTCATATCAAGCATCTTCTCAGATCACAGTAGCTTAAAACTAGAAACCAACCTCAAGAAAAAAACTCAAAAACACTCAAATATATGGAGGCTGAATAACATGTTATTAAATAATGAGTGGGTTAACGATGAGATCAAGAAAGAAATCAAGAAGCATCTGGAAACAAATGAAAATGAACACACATCTCAAAACCTATGGGACACAGTGAAGGCAGTCCTGAGAGGAAAGTTCATAGCAACACAGGCCTTCCTAAAGAAGACAGAAAAATCTTAAGTAAGCAGCCTACACTGAAAAGAACTAGAGGAACAACAATAAACAAAGCCCAGAGCAAGTAGAAGGAAGGAAATAATGAAGATCAGGACAGAATTAAATGACATAGAGACTAAAAAATGATATGAAATTTATACTATGGTAATGGCAACAAACGATACATACAGCGTGCTTTGAAGGTCTGTAATAAATAAGAGGGTGTGAATGGGTTATGAAAGTGAGGAAACATCTGACAAAGTGACACCTGACCTAAAATCTGAAGCATAAGCAAGAGTTAACTAGGCCAAGCATACAAATAGCATTGCATTCTTTACACCTTTGCAAGGAGGGGACATTCACATGATGGAGTACTACATAGCAATAAGAATGAATGAATCTCTGCTACTCACAACCACACGAATGAATTTTGGTAATATAATATTGGGTAAAAAAGGGCAAGTTCTAGAGTCTATATACAGCATGACACTTTTTTATCATGCAATATACAAACTGAAGCTTAAAAGAAAAAACTAACCAATGCATTGCTTAGATATACAAATATATGTGATAAAATAAAAAAAGGCAATAAAAATAAATTTTAAATTTAGACAGAGTGGAAATTCAGAGGACAAGTGAGAGGCGAAGAATGGGGAGGTTCACAAAGGGACATTCAAATTATTGGTAATGTTCTAGATAACTGAGGTGGATGAGGAGTTCTAAAAAGTTCACTGTATTATTTTGAATACATGAATAAAGAGGGCCATGCATAAGCCAATTTTAATGGTGTGATAAACCAAGGATTATGATTAATCCAATTCTGGGCATTTGAGTTTTTTTTTAAGGGATTATGCTGAGTATTAGACTTAAGGAATATCAGGATGGCTGGAAGAGAAGAGCAGAGAGGGAAAGATGGGAAATGAGGGTGCAGAGATGGCTGAACTCCGAACCATGCCGAGCCTTGCAGGCCTTTTCACACAGTTTTCTCTATCCCTAGAGCTGTGGGAACCATTGAAGGGTGTTTAAGCAGGAGACAGTCTTCAGAATTTGCATTTCAAAAAAAAATAACTTTCCCTCCCATGTAGTGAGATTTGAAGAGAGGCCAGAATGAACATGGATGAACCATTTAGAAAGCTTTTTCTAGATATAAGGTGGTGGGAGCTTAGAACAGGGTAGGCGTTGCAGTGGCAGTGGGGATGGTGATGATGGTTGTGACCGGAGTGTTGGTGCTGGTGACGGTAATGGTGGTAGTTCTGATGGTGTTAGTGGTGCTGCTGCTGATGGTGACTTTAATGTTGGAAATAGAGTTAAATGGACAGATCTGAGAATACTTAGGAAGTAAAATCTATAAAATTTAGAAATAGATTTGATACATGTTGATGGCGAAGAAGGCATCATGGATAATTACTAGATTTTGTTTCTTATCAATAAAGTGGGGATGGGGCAGGAAGGAGAAATCCAATAATTCAGTCTTGGGCCTGCTGAGTTTTTCCAGGTTCCACCTTCTTCTCAATTCCTTTCTAGAGATGGTGATCTTACTTTTCTCTTTGTTGTCCTAATGAGAGCTCACGAAGTCAAATTCTTTCTGGGATCAGCCAGGTAACTGGAGTGAGTGAAGCAGATTGGGTCAGGGATACATTCAGAAAGGAGGAGGCTTTGGTGGCCTGTAGAGAACATGACCCATCCACAGGTGGTTGGTGGCTGCAACTTGGCTTAGCCATTGGGAGGCCAAGTGTTGCAGACTCTTGACGTTTCAAGAGGGCAAAAAAATCATCATTATTTTATGTTTATCTGTTAAGCAACTAATTTAACACTTTTTTAAAAACCTACTGTAAGGCACAATCCTGTGGGCCAAATAAAACTAATCTGTGACCCATGGGTAGCTAGATGAGAATTTTGTTCTAAATCATTCATTACTATTAATTTACTCATATTATCGGTCAAGTTCATTTTCAATGCAATTGTTCAGGAATAGAAATTTCCTAAAAGCAGAGCACTAGTAAGAGGTACGTGTGCTTGAATTTTGCCAAAATGTACTATATACTTAATTTTAGAGCATTATTTTTTAATTTATAAAATTCTCAATTTGAAAATGTAATATTCTCAGAAAAGTTGCACGAATAGAATAATGAATTCCCATTTGCCTTCACCCAGAGTCAACATTTGTAAGCATTTCTCCACGTTTGGATTCTCTTGCCCCCATCTCCTCAGCCCCTGCCCCCCATATCGGAACCATTTCAGAGAAAGGTGCCGACTTCCTGATGTCTACAACTGAAGCATGTATCCCCTGAATACAATGACAGGCTCTTATATAACCATGATGCAGTGATCAAATGCAGGATTAATGCAAAACTATTATTTAATATACAGTTACTATTGAATTTTGCAATTTTTTTCTGATTCAGAATCCAGGCTGCATCGCCCATTGTGTTTGGCTGTCATGTATATTTAGTCTTCTTTCATCTGGAACAGTTCCTCATTGTCTGTCATGACAGTGACAGTTTTGAAGAGTGCAGGTCAGCTGTTTTATAGAATTCCCCTCAATTTGGGTTTGCTTGATTGTTTTCTCATGATTAGATTCAGGTTATGCATTTTTTTTGAGAGGTGGGGGAGGGTGGCAGGAATACTATGTAAGTATTGCTGTGTCCTCAGTATATCACATTGGGAGGCACATGATGTCACTTTGATCATTTAGGGAGGCTTGTGTCTGTCAGATTTCCCTACTCACAGGAACTTATCCCCTTTGTAATCAGCAAGTAATCTATGGGGAGGTAGTTTATGACTCTGCAAATATCCTAGTCATCAACAAACTTTAACCTGATAATTTTAGCACTCGTTGAACATTCCCATATGAATCTATTATTATTATGGAAATGACAAATTCCATAATAATAATAAACGATTTTTAAAAACTGACATTTCTTCCTCATTTATTAGCATTCCACAGTAAAGAAGAGCTTTCTCTTCCTCACTTATTTCCTGTTATATCTTTTTGTATCTTGATGGAGACCTGGATTCTTTTTGTATCCAATGTTTTCTAATAGGCCAGTGGGAGCTTTTTCAAGCTGGCTCCTATGTTCTTTGACATGTTCTCATCAATTTTTGAGTATTTACTTTCTGCCACAAGATGCTTATGGTTCACTTTGTACTTTCCCTTCTCTATCCCCACAATCAGCCATTTGCTAAAGGAACCCTGCTTCCTTTTAGCGGGGACTGTATTTAGAAACTAAAATATGTGTACCAAGTACACTCATTACTGCTGAAATGTTATTCATTTTAGGTGCTTTCAGTGGACAGAACTAGGAGGTATATATTTTTTAGATTCACGGATTCATACTGATACTTCTAAATTGAGTCAAACACCAGAGAGCCTTCCCTGCTGTCTCCCTTCCCCCACAGTGAGTACCTGCCTCCTAACAACAGCAATGTATTTGCTCATTTAAAGCATGAATTTTAAAGCAAGAGAGCGTTCCTCCTTTCATCCCTTCTTTCCCAGCTGTTGAGGTAATTTATTTTGACATTCCACAGTTTCTATAGTTTTTCTAGTTAATTTTCTCACTTTATAAGAATGTCAGGGTTTCTGTCTCTAAGCATATCTTCAGAGATTTCACCATGTAGAAGTACTACATTAATATTATTTATCATAAATCATGCACAGAACAATTCCTTTTCTTTGAGTGAGACTGAAACAGGGTTTGTTGATAATAACTTCCATCTGCTTGGCAGTTTACAGTTTACAAAGTATACTTCTTTACATGTCTTACTTCATTCATAATGGTTTGAATTCCTTAGGCCCCAGACAAAATGAATAATAGATAAAACTAGAGCTCTTTGAATGTTTGACATAGTAGAGCTCAAATAATACCTTCTGATTTTTAAAAAGATACGTTTAGAATCTATGATTGATGAACACAGATACCATATAAAAAGCATGAATAATCCTCAGCAACAGATAATCTAAAACTTTATATTCATATTGGCATTGTTTCATTGGCATTTTTGTCATTGTTATCTTGTAGGAATTTTGTGTCTTCCTTAGATTTATATTTTGAAAAGATGCCTGCCTCCTAATCATTTACCAAATTACGAATGCCTTTAAAACAATGGTTCTCAAATGTGGCTGCACATAGAATGGCCTGGAGAGATGGCAGTGGGGGCTGTACTTCTCATCCATTAAATCGGAATCTTTAAGGTAGGCATCTGTACTTTTTACAGCTGTCCAAAAGGTTCTATTGAGACGCTACTATTGGCCAAAGAAAGGCTGTGCCGAGGCTTGGTGAGAGTGGGTTGGGTCACAGGGAGCTTGTTGTGATAATGTAGTACCGCCTGGTTCACCATTTAAGAACTGCTGTCCATAATCTCATCCTGGTTTTGCAGACTTTCTTCACCACAAGGTGATTTTTCTCCTCATCCGTGACCTCTCTTTGTTCTGTCCTGCTTTTACTGTTGCACTCACGGCACCTTTACTGAGGAGACCTCTCCATTGTCTTGTCTTCCAGGCTTCTTAATTACTCTTCCCTTACTTCTCCCCACAAAAGGACTATCCTTCCTCTCCTACAACTGTTGAAAACTCAGCCGTGCCTCAAGGCTATTTCAGTCTAGTTTCCTCTCTCAAACCTCCCTGACCAAACTGGGCCTTGGTGAACTCTCCCTTCTAGTATTCACAATGATGCTTGTTGCATGGACCCTCTATTTAGGCCCATAATGGAGTGCTCTGCTCAAGCATCTTAATCTTTCATCTCAATTAAGCTCCTTGAAGGTGCCATCTGTTCATGGACAAGTGGTAGGAACTGCTAAAATATCTATTGAGCTGTAATACAGACAATTCAGTTAAAGATCCACAGAAAATGAAAATCCGTTTTAAAAGCAAGAAATATAACTTGCGGGACTTCCTGGGAGAACCTCTAATGAGGTTAGAATGACTATGACTTGAACAATCATTGGATTTGCAAGGACAGGTGAACTTAATGATTATTATTTAGTATTTGTAGGATTCCTACTCTCTCTTCCAAACTCATAGCAAGGTGGGGAAGTACTTCCTTTGGCCGGGAGGGGGGGGGGATGGAATGACACCGACATCCGGAGAGAGATGGAGGTGTGGTGTATGCTTTGTAAAGGGGAATGGCTTTTTCAAAAAAAATTTTCCATTGTGATCATCATTCCAGATAAGACTATATTGACATTTGCTTTTAAAAATGCAATGTGTAATGCCTATTCTGGTTCACTTCTGGATGTAAGGGTAACATAGTGTTTTGGGACAACAGACAGCATCCTAAGAAATAACATGAGACTTCTGATTGGAAAGCCCTGCATTCTGGAAGCCTAGGCTTAGAGTAAAATGTCCAGGTACTTTTGAGCCAGGATAGAAGCCAACACTGGGGAAAGGGTGCCACCTACTGACTAGATATAGTCACACTTTTTTCCTCCTGTTCGGGCTCTGAGCAGGTATTGTCCCAAGGAGGCTGGCCCAGGAGGCCCAGGAAGTTCTCTGCCAGCACCTACCCTGTTTCATGGGGAAGTTCATGAGGACATAGGCACACAAAGTGAGGTGTTCCAAATGTGTGTATTCTTCCCCCCCCCCATCCTTGCCTCTGTTTATTGGTTCTTTTTTTCCCTTTATTGTTCAAACACATTTGTCTCCACTTTCCCACCACCACTTTCCCCTGCCCCACCCTCAGTCCTTCCCCACTTTAGCTTTACGTGTATATTCTATAAGAATCTCTCTTTCAGAAAATTAGTTCTCACTTGAGGAAAAGTATCAGCAGCCTTGATGCAGAAAAGTGACAGGGGTAATATTTGATTGAATGCTATTACATAAAGTTATGGTTCCATCACATGGATGCAAAGACAGCTGTGCTGTTAAGAGGTGGAGGGGGCAGAGGGTGAACTTGAGGACTTGACTCTGTTACAGAGGGTTTTGATCTGTTTATAGGTTTTAAAAATAGAGGTCCATTTTTATTTAAAGATAAAACTTTATCCTTTAAAAGATTAATAAATGGAAAGTTTACATTTATAAAAATGTTGTTACATATACAGTAGAATTTTAGAATGTTGCCTGAAGTGAGGAGATACTGACAGAGATAAAGGACACCACTGTCTCCCCATTTAGCTTCGTGCTCCTCATCTAGGAGATAGTCATGATCGCTTGTCTTCTCAGCAGCCTTTTGGGTCAATTTGAAAAGTGAATGAGAGGTTGATAAGATGGATGGATGGGATTTGTTTCCTCCACCAGAAAATGCTTCTGGGACACATGATTATAGGTGTGAGAAAGGCCACTTCCTAAATCAATTGACATCCGAAGTTAATCTCTTTCAGTTCTTTGGTGAGAGTGGTATCTTAAAAAAAGACACTTTCATTGAGTCAGTGCACAAAAGAATGGGAGAATGTAGAAGGACCATGAAGGATGAGAAGGAAATGTTCCTTCAGCAGCCTGAGAAGGACTTCACGAGCTGCATCTTGGCAAATTGGCTTTTGGGGGCTTCCCATGTCCATCCTCAGCGGCACTTAATCCCTGGGGAATTCCAGCTCGCTCGCTACATCCTAATAAACAAAGTCACATTAAACTTAACCCTCCATTAAAATGCACTCTCACCTAGCTGGTGTGCTTATTTGGTTGGAATGTTGTCCTATAACAGAAAGGTTGAGAGTTTGATTCTAGGTCAGGGCACATTCCTAAGGCTGTTGGTTTGATCCCTGCTCCAGGTGCATAGAGGAGGTAGCCAATTGATGTTTCCTCTCTCACATTGACGTTTCTTTTTCTTTCTTTCCCTAAAGCAATAAAAAAAAGAAAGTCCTGTGAGTGAAGATAAAAAAAAAAAAGATGCACTCTCAAGACGGTTACACTTAAACTAGAATGAGAGGAAGTAAGTGCTGCTTAGCTGAAAAGCATAGTATAATAGCCAGTGCTTACTGGGTCCCAGGTTCTGGGCTAAAGCCTTCCACAGGTTAGTTCATGGATGCTTCCTAAAGCCCAATGAAGTAGGATTAGTATAGGCTCAGGGACGGAGGTTAAGGAACTTGTCGAATGTCCCAAAGCTAGTGAGTGAGAGGGAACATCTGATTGCAGTTCTGCCTGGCTCTGGAATCAACACACTTATCCATGTGACATTCTAAACCTCTAATCGTGTTATTTCAGAATTTGCTAGTGGAATTATCTTGGATCTAGAGAAGCTGTGGAGGACCCTGGGGCTTGTGTCTTTCTTAGATTTAAGAGGATATCCTGCACTGTGATTGACAGAGGATCCCCTACTTTCTTCTTTTCTTTTTTTGACTGAAAACCATGTAGCTTCATCAAAGTGTTAGACTACCTTAAATGTAAAAGCAGCATTTACCTGTTGTCTTGAACCTGTATGTGTACACGTGCATATGCATGCATCTCTTCTGCATGGAGTAAGGATTTGAACCAAGACTAGGGATACTGAAGAAACAGTATGAAGAGCCCTGGACTAGGAGTCAAAGGTCCTCAATTCTAGTTCTGGTTCTGCCATTTACAATGACAATAACAACAGCAGCTAATATTTGAATGCCTACAATGTGTCAAGCACCATTCCAAACATTTTATACATATTAATTCACTTAATCCTCATGATTATTCTATGGATAAGTATTATTATTATCACCATTGTACTGATGAGAAATTTGAGGTACACAGCAGGTAAGGTACTTGCATAAGGTCCTTCCAGCTAATCATTGGTAGAATGTTGGCTTAAACTCAGACAGCCTGGCTTACTACATTAACTATTATCTAATACTCTTTCTTGGCTAACTTATTTGTAAGTTGTGTCAGTTACCCTTTCTGGGCTTTAGTTTTTCCCATCTATACATTCATTGCTTTAGCAAATACAGAGTCCCAAGCTTGTGTTAAATTATATAGATCAGGAAGAGATGGAAAAGACCATTGATGCAGAATCCATTCCCCTAATGCATGTGTGGTGCTAAATGCAAAAGAGAGGGCGTCCCCATGTAATTGGAAGCACTAGGAAAGGCTGCAGGAGAAGCTGGCTTTGGAACTTGATCTTAAGGCTGGACACTGCTCCAGAAAGGGCATCCCAGGCAGAGGTAAACTCAAGGTAAGTTTGGGAACTCTAGGAACTAGTCCAGTTTGAAGAACAGGGTATTGGACAGAGGGTCACTGCCAGGGGGATAGAGTGAGGTCTGAGGTTAAAGAGTCATTTCCAGGACCACTGATATCTGAAGTAGTGTGTAAGTAAATTCTTGTAGGGACAGGCTAAAGGCAGGAAGACCAGCGAGGAAGTCAGAGAAATGGTCTTGCTGAGAGAACTGAGGTCCTCAAGTTGAGTGGGAGAAGGGGCACTGAACAATGAGGATTGTTCAGAAATGGCAAGAAACATCAGGAAAGCAGGGTGGGGGAGGGTGAGAAGGGATAGAGGAGGTGGTATGTGGTACAGTGAGCGGTATGGCCAAGTGAGAGGGTAACAATTACTTATGAGGGAAGACAGTTCAGTTGCTGACTTCTTTAAGATGGAATTCCTATGGACTCTGTAGGCAGACACACTTGGCCAGAGTTTTTGCATTTGCGTGTCTGAAGCTCAGAGTAATGATCTTTAGAGGAATATGATAATGACAGCTATGTGCCAGGCATCTCCCACCCCCCACGTTATCTCTAATCAGCAGAAGAGCACTGCTCTGCTAGTGTGTGACTTTAATTTTAGAGTTTTTAGGGTTCAGAAGCCAGAAGACGAGAATAAGTAGAGGAGCTACTGACTAGTTGAGTAGCCTGGGCAAGAAATTTAATCTTTCTGTTCCTCAGTGTGTAAAATGGGAATAACCTTACCTACCTATTAGGGCTGTTGTGAGGATCAAATGAATTTATATGTAAAGTGCCCAGCCTGGGTAAGCACATAGGAATTGTTGGTTATTCCTGTTGATGTGTAAACTAATGAAATGATTAACTGAGGGATGTATAGATAGCAGAGTCAGGATTCAAAGCCAGGCCTATGCAGCTCCAAAGCCTCATTAATTTTCACTCACATGTTGGAGTGATAGCAGAGTTCTAACAGAGATGAGAAAGAAGCAAAGAGGATTGTGTGAACAGCATATTCAGGTGGTCAAAGGAGGAGAGGAATAAGAAAGAGAACAAGGAATATTTAGCAGGAAGAATGGAAATACAGAACTTAAAAAATATATTTACTGTTTTCTGACTGTTAAATCAAAACAACCTCACTCTAAAAATCAAAACATCATAGAACAAAATTCCTTGATCTAGCTACTTTCCCTGATCCCCTGTCAGACAGCCATTGCTAACAGATTATGAAAAACAAACAAAAAAACAAACAAACACACACAGGGTATTGTAGTATTATAGAAAGCAGGAGAGATGACTCAAAAGAGCAAAGGTGTTTGACAAGGCTGGATGCAGGAAGGAGAGGGCCACGAGGCTTGGTGGTGGGCAGGTCCGAGAGAGGACATCAGGATAGATGTGGGCATGGCCGATGATGGAGGTCTGGTAGGTAGGCTTGGAATGAATTTGGTGTGGAGGGAATGGGCAGAGGGCTGATGAAGCTTAGGGACCTCTGCTCAGAATAAGGTACCTAAAATAAAAAGACGTGGGATTACAGAAGGTAATTACTTCTATCCATAGACCCCTTGAAATTCAGAAATCCTGTAAGGACAATTTCAGCTTTAAGATTTGATGCTATTTTGGTCTCCATCCTTGGAAGCTGAGTCCAAATCTCTAGGACCAACCTGATCTTAGACAAGGACCTATCTTCAGGTGATTTGGACAACCTAAAACATAGAAAAAGTTGTATAAAACATCAGTATCACCACCTCAACTTACTCTACTTTCAGAGGTATGTTGGCAGAGTGGAAAGTGCTTTGGAGACTTTATGTGCTGATCAAAACCTCTTGGTGTTCAAAATAAAATTCCACCAAGACACAGAGGCGGGTAGTCCTGGGTTATTGACTCATCACAGGAGGTTCTTGGTGTGTTTCACATGCTTAGAAGATGGCGATGTGCTTCCCTGTGGGGTTGGATCTGTTCCCCCTCACCCATATAGACATGTTTGGGGGTTAAATTTGCAAACAAAATTCAGAAAATCACCAGTGATTCTTCTTGGACCAGGTGGTGGGCAGGAAGAAGACTGGTAGCTGCCATGGTCCAGGGTGGATTCTTTGGGACACATACACTAAAAAAATAAGTTTCTGATATTTTCCTTATCACTTGGAAACCAGCTGAGCCTGCCCATCAGGTTATTATTAATATAGCAGAGAAGAGGGTTTACATCAAATAATCTCATTTAACGTTTATGTTTTTATATCTTTTCTCAGGCCACAGGAATATGTCTATAGGAAAAGAGTTTTTCTTCTCTTTGTCTGTAACTTGAAATTGAAATCATCATCCCAACTACATACACTGTTGGAAGTATTACTTTGGGCTGGCCCTATGTAATGTGAAATAAAGAGAAAAAGTGTGTAGCTGAATCCTGATATGGAAATCCAGACTTAAAAATATTCTCTAATGGTTTGGCATCGCAGGATAAATTGGTCATAGTTTTCAACAACTCAGATCAAAGCCAAATGCTGTTTGCATTCAGACAGTGATTCAGGGACCATGTCTTATTTGGTTTCTTTGAAAATAGAGCACAGACATTTTTTCATACCTTTGAGAGAAATCTTGTGGCCGCCAAATTTGTGCCTTGTAAATGTTGTTGTACCCTAATACAAAGCTTTACATTTTTTCTCAAATGTCCTTTTCAGAGTTAATCCGCCATCCCCAAGCTCAGTTGCTTATTGCAATGAGGGTCTTCTGATGTAATGTGAAGGGAAAGAATTGGCCAACTAGTAAAGATAAAAAAGAAATGAAAGTAAATAAAACACATATGGAGCATTTACTTTCAGAGTTGAAAATGTATATGAATGTATATGTATATCAGTCATCCAAATAGAAGTCTAGACTCAGCCAGCGTTAAGCTTATGAATTAGCAAAGTTTGCTTTCTACGGCCTTTCATTTTCCTTACCTGGATATTTTCCCACCACCTTCACTCTTCTTTCTTAGTCTAATTCATGATCCTTCTGAACCTCAGCTAGAGAATCAGAATTGCCCCAGTGTCAGGACCCACTTCAGGGTCCCTCTCTGCGTCACCAACTCCCCTTTACTTCTCTACTCCTCCTTCAAACACATGCTTGTGTCTTGTGCCCCTTTTCTGTGGGCCTTGCTAGTTAGGGAGCAACTCCAGGGGTAAGTGAGAATTGTTTAAATGACTGCTCTTTAAAAAAATTCTTAACTCATAGCCATTTATTGGTTCTAATGAACAGATAATATGTTTTTAAAATTGTGTTCTGATTTTGTATTGTTTTTCACAGGCTTTACTGAGTGTTGATTGTGCAGAGTGCAATGGCTTTGGTGTGGTGCGACTTATAGGAGGGCCCAGTTGTTAACTGTGGGGTGGAGAGGAACTGTACACATGCAAGGTTAAACTGAATGGCAAGATAGAGTAATGGAGACAGCTGGCACAAGCTGATTTTATTTTAGTTAACAAATGCCTATTTTTGTACATTTGTTGTGGCTGGTACTCTTCTAAGTGCTTCAAAAAATATTAACTCATTTAGTCTTCAAAACAACACAATACTATTGCTATATTCATTCCCATTCTGCAGATGAAGAGACAGATGCAGAAAGTGATTTCCTCAGGGTTGCTCAGCTATTACGTGTAGAGCCAAGGTGGAATCTCCGCAGTTTGGCTCCAGGGGCTGGGTCCTTAAATCATCTCAATGCAGCCTCTCCAGCTTTAGGAGACGAGTGCCAAAGTGTGGGACAGAGACAAGTGATCTGAGTGTGAAGGCAGAATCCATTCTGGGTGAGCTGAGGAGGTCAGAGAGGGCTCTCTGACAGTTCTTCACCCTGGCTGCCCATTGGAGCCACCTGAAGATCAGAAAAGTCCCAAAGCACAGGTCACATTCAGGTCAACTAATCCCAATCTCTGGGGGGTGAGACCTGGAAAGTTGCATGAAGAGCTTCTCCAGGTAAGCTACAGGGCAGCCAGCATGAGAACCACTGCAGGCAGGGGGCACTAGTGCTGGGCGCTGACAGTCAGCTTGCACTCAGGACACAGGGGGAGAGAGGGGGCGGTCAGGTGGGAGATGGGGAAGCAGAAGACAAGCTCCTCTTTCTTCTCTCTTTCCCTCTTCTCTCCCACATCAGGCTCTGGATCGTCCTCCATCTCCCTCTTCTTTCTCTTCCATGACCTCGTTGTCCCCCTTTCCTTTGCTCCTCTCATCTCCTCTCTCAACCCCTGTACCCTCTTCTGTCCTACATCCTCCTGCTGCCTCATCCCTTCCAGGTGTTTTGGTCATTTCACTTAACATTGCCCCTCCTCCCAGCAGAAAGTGAGCAGAGGCAGAGTTGAAGCTCTTAGATCAATCTTGAGGCCCAGTCACAGTGCTCCTGAAGTGAGGGAAATGAGGGAATGCCTGGAATGTATAGACCTGGTTCCCATATGGCATACTAGGGTTAAGTACTGGTAAAGGCTATATTCCATGGGGACCTAGGGCACATGGTCCCTGGCTCTGGGGGGTGTGAGGAGAGCTTGGAAGGCATATTGGTTTTCCATAGCTGCTATAACAAATTACCTTCAACATAGTGGCTTAAATAACCCAAATTTATGTCTTACAGTACTATAAGAAAGAAGTCTGACCTGGATCTCACTGGGCTAAGATCAAGGTTTCAGCAGGGCTGTATTCCTTTCTGAAGGTTCTGTTTCATAACTTTTTCCAGCTTCTAGAGACTGTCCACATTCCTTGGCTTGTGGTCTATTCCTCCATCTTCAAAGCTACCCACATAGCATCTCTCTGGCCCTGCTTTTGTGGTTGTCACATTGCTTTCTCTGCTTCTCTTCTTCTGCCTCCCTCTCCCACTTTTAAGAACTCTAGTGATTACTTTTGGGCCCACCTGGAAAATCTGTGGTAATATCCCTGTTTTAAAGTCATTTTATTAGCAACCTTAATTCCATTTGTACCTTAATTTCCTTTTGTCATGTAACCTAATGTATTCACCAGCTCCAGGAATTAGGATATGGACATTTACAGGGTGGGGAGGGGCATTATTCTCCTTACAACAGAATGCCTCACTGAGTAGGAGGAGAAATGACAGTAAAGTTCATTCCAGACAGACAGAACAGCAGATGCGAAGGCTTGAGGGCTTTGGCAAGCGTTTGAGGTCAGTTTTGAGGAACTACAATCAGTATCACTTGGTTGTGTCTTATAACAGACCATTACATGTACCGTTTATATAGTATATTTTGTTCTTAAATTTTACATGCAATTATGTTTACTACATATTTCATCAAAATTTCTTACAATAAACAATATTTTCTAGGGATGGTCCAACATTACAGCTAAGAGCATGTGCCCTGGAGCCATAGGGAGTAGGTTCTAGTTCCATCTCTACCACTTACTGGACTGGTACCTGTGAGAATTAGATGAGATCAAGAATGTCAAATACTTTGCTCTGTTCCTGGCACATAAATAAACCCCAAATAAATGTGAGCTGTTTTTATTGCCATAATTAAACCATGTCTTAAGCTTATGGCTTGCAGCTTATCACCCTCACTTTCTCATTAATATCCACTTCTTGCTGTAAGTAAAAAGAAAACAGCAGCAGGAAGAACATTTCTGATCTATGCAACCTGCTCAGAGAACATCATTATTATCCGGTTCAAATTATCTAACTGCAGGGCCTAAATTCAGTCTAGAATCTAAGGATTTTCTGCCCCCGACTATCATGCCAAAAGGCCCAAATGGTATCTATAGCTGAGTTTTAAGTGACATTTGGTTCTGAAACAAAAGACAGAAGACATGGGAGTGGGGGAAAGGGTGTTCTAAGCTGAACTGAAATATCTAAGGTAGGATTAATAACATTAGTAACAGCAAGAAAAATGAGTGGGACTCAGAGATGCCTAGGAAGGTACAGCTTCCTTTTTTTAATTTATTGATTTAAGAGAGAGGAAGCGGTGAAGAGAGAGGGAGAGAGGAAGAGAGAGAGAAAGGAAGAAAGAGAGACAC
Source organism: Pteronotus mesoamericanus (assembly GCF_021234165.1). Taxonomy (NCBI): domain Eukaryota; kingdom Metazoa; phylum Chordata; class Mammalia; order Chiroptera; family Mormoopidae; genus Pteronotus; species Pteronotus mesoamericanus. The sequence continues at coordinate 20,647,848 of NW_026555245.1, read as the reverse complement.
ATTGATTTGTGGTTCCACTTACTTATGCATTCATTTGTTGATTCTTGTATGTGTCCTTACTGGGAATTGAACCTGCAACCTTGATGTCTCAGGGCAGTGCTCTAATCAATTAAGCTGCTTGGCCAGGGCCTGGGAAGTTACTCTTATACCAAACTTTTTTATTTATGAATGTTATTCCAGGAAAATCTTGGCTCTCTTTTATCTGGGAATGAGATAAAGTCCAATTTGAATAGGAATTTGGGAAGGCATATATTTCCTATTAGGTGCTGAGTTTTGTGGTTACATTTGTTAACCAGTAACTGAGGACATGTAGAAATGGCCTGGCTTTTCAAGGCAGTTGTCTGAAAACCAAATGGATAAGCTACTCTATCTGACCCTCAAAAGGGTGACCAGCTGGTTTGAAAAGGGGCATTGTGTAATTACTGGGGAAGTGGAATATCTCTTGCTTAATATTATAATGACCAAATGATAGGAGGATCTTGAAAGGAGCATAAGCTATAATTTAATTTAAAAAAAATAACCAAGGCCCTGACCAGGTAGCTCAGTCAGTTAAAGCATTGTCCCCATACACCAGGGTTGCGGGTTTGATCCCTGGTCAGGGCACAGACAAGAACTAGCCAATGAATGCATTTACTTTGACTAGGGAAAGGGGATTTCTCAGTCATCGAGCCCATTCCTGGAGCTGGGGCTGGGTTAATTTCCCTTTGAAGCTCTTGGTCTGGTTTCTTATCAATAAAGGAAACCCTGTTTGCGCATGTGTGCTAGCCAGTGTTGCAATTCCCATTCAGTCTTTGCAATAATTCAGGTAGTGGTTCAGGAACTAGCCCAAGATTTTCCAGTAAGTGGTGCAGTTTGGATTTCTAGGTTTTCTAATTCCAAAGTTCACCCTTTTTCCAACACACCACCCTGCCTGAGTGAATGAACAAATAAATGTCCCATGGAAAGAGGGTCCCCTGCCCTGTATGAATAATACAGTAGTAGTTAATGTGGGAGACTGTTTCTCTTTGAGGCTTGGTTATTCGCCCATGAGTTGAGTGACATTAGGAAGATATTCCACTACTCTCTGCCTCTGTTTTTTCAACTGAATGGAAGTTGTGCTAGATCTTACCTCATGGGGATGTTGTGAGAATTAAGTAAGATAATGCAGATAGTGATCTTCCTCATCCTGGAAGGAGCCAACACTCTTATTCAGGACAGAGCTGATTTGGGGACAATTGGTCATGTGTCCAGTGAACAGTAAAATTACACTTGTCATTGCTCTACAGAGTTAAAAAGGGATGTAAGTGTTTATACATATGAAACCCCCCTGAGTGCTTTAGCATCATGGGGATTTAGGATTTATAGAAAATTTCTGAATGTAGTCAAACTCCTTGCAGGTGTATTTGGATCTTGAGGTGAGTCAGGAGTCTGAAAGATCACTGAACCACTTTTTTTTCAGAGCTTAATTCTACCGGAAACTTATTATTATTATTTTTTCAATTATCTTGATGGTGTCCTAATGCTGTCCTGCCCTCTTTATTTCCTCTCGTTAAAAAAATTAATCTTCCTCTATGAAAACTCATTCCATATTCTGCCCCCCCTCATAATTTAGTACTTTTTTTTTAGTAAAATTCAAGATATGGTGTAAATGACCTGGTGTGCTCTAGTTAAGGAGGTAGTGGGGTGTCGGATAATGAAGGGTCATGGGGCAGGGGAGGGGGAGGCTCACCCTCCTAACTTTAAGCATTGAATAGAGACTGAATTTTCTTCCCTAAGAAGTAGGAAGTAACATTTAATCTTCAGTTTTCAGTGAAGAGCCTGGGGACACAGAAAGAGAACAACAGGTGTTTAGACTCTTTTGTAGTATTGAAATGATTACTTATATACAGAAATACAATTGTTAGTGCCATTTATCATCTCTGAAAGTAGGGAAACCATTCTTTCACTTCCTCATTCATTCATTCAGTTATCATTAAATACTTACTAGTGCCCAGTATTGGTGCTAGGCCATGAAAAGATTATGAAGAAATGTAAATTTTGGACTTTAGGAGGTACTTAGAGAAGGCAGATCTGGGTAAGATAGCATAATGATCAGGTAATTAATGTTACAAAAGCATATGGATGATCCCAAGTGGTAAAACAGTAGAAAACTGGCTGCCTGTGGAATATTGCGTATACTAAGAATTTATTTTTATCTTGGTAAATTTTTTGTAAACATGCACTAGTAATATATCAACGAATATCAAACAAATCTTTGTAGAATATTAGATGCGTCTCAGTCATGTTTGTATAAAAAAAGAAAAAAATTGCCAATCAAAATAGATGTGGAGACATTCTATGGAGTAAAATATTTCACATTTTGCATTTTAGACTCTTTTTTACAGTGTGACCTTAGAAAGGAAAAGAGGTATGATGCTATGAATATAATGAATGTCAGTCATAATTTTTAAACATTGCATCATTGATGTGTAAGCAGGAGGGTCTGGGCTGACTGCACTTGTGGCAGGATTAGTAAAAAAATCAACTTAAAAGTTTTATTAGGGTATGAAGCATTGATAACATTCTGCTGTTTGTACTACTCGGTTAGGAAGGTAAAATGGAGACTTTCCATCTTACACATTTAGTTCCCTTCTTTAAGTTGGCAAACACTGACTTTTTCCACTGCATTTCTACATAATTGGACTCTTGCCAGTGTGTGTGTGTGTGTGTGTGTGTGTGTGTGTGTGTGTGTGTTTATAGCTAGGCATACTATCACTGATGCTGTTTGCTCAACTTATCTGCATTCTGGGGTTAAAACCTTTTTCTCTCGATAGACACTTAACAGAAGTAAGAATTTGATGGCAGTTCTTTGCAAGTTTGTCGTTTGCTGTCAGATCACCCAGACTGACACACGTAACAGTTCTGAAAGTGTGTTGTTAGAATGTTCCCTCTGGGAGTCTACTGTATTCAGGGTTTTAGCTATGAGGTCACCAATGATCTTATTTTGTACTCCAGCTTAGTGTGAGCAGATACACAGGATCTATGCCTTTTCTGTCCTTTCTGATACAGATTCCTGTACTTGGAATGGTCTTCTTTGTTTATCAATTTTCTTCCCATTCTTTTAAGTCCAGCTCAAACAGCTAATCTACTCCATGTCCTGTTGTAGGAAATTATTCCTGCCTCTTATGCATTCAATTGTGCTTAGCTGACATTGATCATAAGATGCCTTGTAGTTTATACAAGTTCAGTGTAGTTTGCACATATTGAAAGAACATGTACAATTATTTTGTAGGATGCAATGTTGAAAGAACTTGGGGTATCTAAACTGACAAACCTAGTTCTGCCTCTAACTGTTTTTAACTGTTTACTGAGCTTTAGCCTCTTTACTTCTAAATAAGCGACTACCAATGGCCATCTTGTACTTTGAGATACTTTGAAGAGTAGATGAAATAATGTATGCAAAGAGCCACCATTTCTTATGGGTTTGCTATATCCCAGGAATTGGGCAAAATACTTTATGTGACATCCTCTCATGCACAATGCCTGCAAGTGTTAATTCCTTTATCCCCAGTCCTGGGGAAGAGGAGGTACTCACTGAATATTTCTCAAATGAGTGAGAACTGGATTTAAGCTGGCAGCAGGGCCCTGTCTGCCGAATCAGCCCCTCTGAGTCAGCAGCTTAGATGCGTACAACTGACAGCTTCAGAAAGGGAAGATACCAATGGGTTGTAGTTTCCACCTATCTGCCTGAAAGGCTGCCAGGGCATGATTCCTAAGCATGATGGAGAGAGCTCATGGGGACGAGAGGTTGTTGTTGCTGAACAAACTGTTTCCTTTCCCACCATTCTCATTATTCTTCCCTCCCCCGCCCATGTTGATGGATTCAGTCCAGAAGAGGTGCAGATCTTACTCTGAGTCACACTAGGGTTGTATTTGAAGTTTTGCATTTTTACTATATCCCATGGAATGCAAGGACATTGCAGATCTACATTCCTGGCAAAAAAAAAAAAAAAAAAAAAAAGTCAACCTCAAACAAAGCACTGTATCTATGTAGTGGTAAATGTCTCAGGAATGTTAGGTGAAATGAAAAGTCCAACTAAATAAAAAAAAATGACATTCCCACCCTTGGGCTCTTATAAGTGAAGAGAATTTTGGGAATCTCCAGGTTGGTAATTATAACTTTCCCAGTATTTTATTTCCATGAGCCATTGATTAAAGTAAAGAGTAGCACTGTATTTTTTCTCTTCCAGCTAAGCTAGTCCATTCAAGTGGGAAGTTTTGGAAGCTTCTGCAAGCCCCTAGGATATCATTTCATGCATCGCAACCATTGTATTTGAAATGATACTTGAGGAACATTAGAAAGATTTTTTGCAGCCTCTGCCCAGCCTTGTCTTGTTGCTGTGGAGCAGTCTGTACCGCACAAGAGTCTGGATGAAGAGAATTTCCCGTGATGCATTGAAGGGTCAGCATTCCCATCTTGCTCTTCTCCTGAAGGCTGGAGTTAATGAGGAAGAGTTTTTATGTGAATGTCAGGCATGTTGCAATAACTGGCCACAATGGAATAGTCATGGCATTTTCCAGCACTTGGTTTCTTTGTTTTTGTGATGTTGCTGCATGCTTCTTTTTATGAGTATTTGCTTTTCTTGTGTGTGGTTGAACCCATAGATTGCCACTTGGGCTTATATACTTGAATTTAAATGGAGATGAAGAACAGAGGGAGAAACTAGAAAGCTGACAGTGTGATATATCCTAAGCACTTATTAATTTATTTCCCTCCTTCCACTTCTACTGACAGATATTCTGGTGATTAATATTTTGATGAGTTTGTGTCTTTAGGAAAGGGAAAAATATCTTCCCTAAAGGGAGTCTTGAAAAGCAGATCATAACAAGACACAAGAAGTACTGTGAAAATTGGCCTCTTTTGGGTCAATATCATGGATGCAGACTAATTCAAATAATATTCTTTCTGAAATAAGGTAAATGAAAATTGTCAACAATCTTTTGGGTATACTTCTCTGGAGTGGATCATTTGTGTGCTTGAGGGTTTCTAATTTGATCATAGCATCAACTATCTGAATGCTAATTTATATTTGAGTGACAGCCCAAGAATAGAATATAAGGACTGGTAAAATTCTAAGTGACTTGAGATATCCTCATTCATTTCATTCATGAGAGTGAATAGTACTCTCACTGCAGAAAGGCCTAACTAGGTTACTTGTTTTATATGCATTGTGCTTTATATGTGTACTTTATATACATTGATTCCCAAGATGGAAGTCTGTGCATGTGCGGCAATACAAGTGGGAGACCACTAATAGTCGGCCAGCCTACCTCTTCAGGGCTCAGATTAAGCCAAGCAGAAGGGCTGGGGTCACAGCTTAGATGGGGTATGAAGCTGAGGATGCTGAATTCTTAAGGAGAAATTGCTGCTAATAGATGCAACATATGCAGGGAATGTGCCTCCATTCCTAGCAGCCTGTTTAGAATTCTACCTCTTTGTAGCACTTCCATCACCTTCCTTCTCTGGTCTGCAAAAGATGCCAAAAGCGTCTTCTGTGTTTCGCCTATCCATTTTCCAAATTATGTGCATCCAATCCTGTGTATTAGAAAGACATTTTATCCATTTTTCACTTCTTAGTTTTTACTCTTTCCGTTTAATTACTGGGTATTTTTTTTTCTCTTGTTCTTTAGGATTTGACAGCAAATCCCGTCTAAATGATGACGCATTTTCATGTCAAAGAAAAAAACCAGTTCAACAAATAAGGCCCAAGAAGGCAAAGTGTCTGCTGTTGTTACCGGTTCTGGACTTCCTCCACTCTTTTGGCGCACGGTTAGGAGTATGTGTGTTAACGCGTTGTGAGGGAGACACAAGCTCGGCCTTGGAATTGGCCAGCCTGGTGACCAGCGAGCCCGCCCCCACCCTTTTCCCCTCCCCCTTCGGAGCTCACACTCAGGAAGCAGCTGGCTACGGGCCTGCCCTCGCAGCCGCACTAACATCCACACTCCTCGCAGGGCCGCCTCCCTCCCTCCTTCCCTCCCTCCCTCTTCCCCTCTCCCCGCAGCAGCCGTGTCCGCGTCCGCAGTGCGCAGCTCGGGCAGTCCGGAGCGCGGCGCGCTCGGGCACCAGCGCAGCCCCTCCCACGCTGCCCGTAGCCGTCCAGGCTCGCACCAGCACTTCCCCGACAGAACCCGCCGAAACCAATTAGCCAGTATCCCAGGCCGGCCCCCAGACGCATCCCCCGGCCCAGGGAGAGCGAGGATGAGCAGGACAGGCGAGGCGCAAAGTCGAAACTCAACTTCTTAAAAACACTATTTGCATGCGTGTGTGAGTGGGGGTGGGGGGGGGAATGAGCTGATGCCGAGGGTCCAGCCACCCCCCTTCTGCCTTCTCCTCCTCCTGCCGCTGCTGCCCTCGCACACGCGCGCGCACACAGGGCACTGGGGCCGGGTTTCCGCGCTCCGTCCCCAGGCTTGGATGGGAGTTTTCATTTCAGAAGGAGGCAGAACCTGTGGAGCGCGCTGAAGGGCTGGAGCCCCAAATTCTCCTCGCCAACACTGGCCACCCGCTGTCACTCGCTCAGGCTGGCGGGGAAGGGACCCGCACACCGACTTTGTTGTGGAAATCCCGGTTACCTGGTAAGTGGATGCCATAGGAACTTTGCTAGCAGGAGAGAGACAGGAAGAAACCGGGCGTTTTATAGTATGGGGGAGTTAACGCTCAAAGACACAAACTAGGGATTAGAAATAGTTTTCCATACTAAGCCGGTGTTCGTGCGGGTTTGAGGATACATGCACCCCACCCCCAGATTCTCTAAAAGATATGTTTACTGGGACAGATAGCGACCCTCAATGAGGAATCACGCTGTGTTCTTGCCAGTTGCCTAAGAGCGGACAGTGTCGAATGGAAAGGAAATAAACAACGTTTTAAAGTTTCTCTAATTAGGGAGAGTTTTTGATTTTTTTTTTTTTTCTTTTAAACTACAGGGGCCAGAGGGCTACATAATCAGGGCAAGTTACAGGACGCAGGGGCATGGTTGTGCATGCCACCCATGAGTCCTCACTGAAGGGAAACTTTGGAAAAGTGGTAATTGATGGGGTGACGTGAGGTCTCGCGCACACGGGGCTGTAGTTGTCTTTTCCAGTTCCACGTGTTTGTGGAGCTCCACGAAGGCTGTTTTTCACGTTTGTGTACGTTGCTCAAGCCGACGTCCCCATTGCTCCTGAGGTCTTGGGTTGGGGGTATGCTAACTCGTCGCGGGGACAGTCCGGTGACCCGCATCCTCCCGGCCTCCCACATCGCAAAATGCGCAGACACATTCAGACACACACACTCCCCACGGGGTTCGTCATCTCGCGTTTACATTTTTATGGGGCCTTACAAAATGTCAGCGCTGTTTGGAAAGTGTCTCAGTTTCAAGGACTTTGCGCTGCGCATGGCTCCAGTTCCTATAAATGACCGTGTATGTATTTTGAAGTCCGCCGGGCTGCTCTCTGGAAAGCGTGAGTGGGCAGCCGTCTCCCTCCTAGACACACACCTTGCCTGGAGCGACACTTCCAAGTTACTCACTGGAGCTGACAAGTCACTTCAGGGATGAGGAAGTCACCCAAGTGTCTGGAAAACAGTCCTGACAGATTTGTCATCCTGTGGATGATTCAATTAGGTACCCGGAGAGAGAAACACTGGGAAAGGTTGTTTCTGGCTTCAAGGGTCGCGCCCTGGACATGGTGTGGGTATTTGGGAGGAAAATATGAAAGGAGACCTGAGGGTAAGGATACTAGCGCGGCTGGGGCCATGCGCTCCTGGGAGCTGCGAGCGGGAACACGGCTCCTTGTGGACCCGGGCTTTGGCCGGGCCGGGAATTCTGCTGGTCCTGGCTGCCTGGGCTTCCCAGCGGAGGGCCAGCGGCTGCTCTTTCGGTCCGACTTACTCAGGACTGGGTTGCACAACAGGAAGCTGGCACGAGTTTGTTTTGTCTTGCAGGGCTCGCTCCGGGACGGGGCTGAGGGTTTGAGGCCGAGGGGGCTGGGGAGTGCCGGATCTCAGTAGCTCGCAGGGAGCAGGGCCCTGTCGCCTCCGCACCGGACACACCCCTCGTTCCTTGCCTGAGAACCTAGGGTCGTGGGCCCCTCCCTGACTCCCACGCGGGCCAACCCAGGGGCAGCAGGAACAGATAAGGGCTGCTTTCCTCCTGCCTTGCCCCACGTGCCTCTCCCAGGCCAGGAGGGTCCCCAGCACCTCCCCGGATCTCTGCCGCTTTCCTCCAGGAAGAGAGGCCCCCGCCTCTCTGCCCTGTATTCCTACCTCCCCTCCCCGCCACCCCCCTCGCCCCCGCAAAGGCTTCCCAGACATCTTGTAGGCCCTCAGCCCTGAAGCATCTACACCCCGGGCGAGGGGTGGGGGTGTGGAGGGTACTTCCGGAATCGCGGTGTGCATCCTCTGTAGGGACTTGTCTGTGAAATTGCGGCCCCCTTTGATGGAGAGGAGGGCTTTGAACCCTCTCCCCACCTATTTCCAGGACATCAGCATCTCCCAGAATTTGGGCCCATGGGCCCTGGAGTTTGTTAGGGGAGGGATGTGATACAGCTGCCCCCAGAAGGCCAGTTCCCTCCCGGTTATGGGAACTGGAAAGCTCAAATATGAGCTGTTGAAGCTAGGTGGAACCGTCCTCAGCGGTCACCTGCGGATGAGGAAACCGAGGTCCAGAGACTTTCAAGGATTTTGCCCAATCTCTCACAGCCAGTTGTCACAGACACAGGACACTCAAGTTCCCCAGTCTCAGTTCAGAGAGCATTTTATTGGCCTGAAGGTGAACTCAAGACAAATGCAGTCTCCTGTCCCCTTTGAAAGCCTTGATGAGTCATGATTTCTGCCTTGGGAGTTAGCCAGATGTCTGTTTCCCCTTCTGTCGCGTTCCCCACCAGACCTCCCTTTTTACACTAACCTGGATAACTTCTTTTTTTTTTTCTTTTTGGTATAAAATTGATTTGCATCACTTTAAATCCTCCCCATCCCTTCTCTTTTCCCTCCTCCAAGTTTGTTTCCAGTGGTGATGTGTGAAACAGGTGCAACCTGCAAAGGTTTGCAGAAAAAGGCTGCAATGTTGTTGGGGGAAAGTTTGAAGCCATTGAGAGACAGGAGTATGAGAAATGGTTATTTTTGCAATGGGGAACAGGCTGAAGTTTAGGGATTGCCTTTACGTGCATTACAGTTGTTACATGTTTTCACTAGCTGTCTTTTCAGCCAGACTAGTCCTAACACTACCTTTGAAAGGAAGAGTTGGGGGCATTTTTTCCCCAGTTATTTTCAAAATGACTTTCCTTATTGGTAGTTAAATTCCTTTCTTTTGTTGCCCAGAGGGCCAAGATCCTTGAGTAGTTAAATCTAATTGCTGCTATAACTTCCTCTTTCCTTGGTTCACGTTAGTCCAGTTTTGAGGGATAATCTTTTTCTCTGACCCCTGATTCCACCCAAGTTTCTTAATTGCAATTAGTTCCTCAGCGATTTAATACCTGGGATCGGTTGGTTTCCTTGAGAGGAATGGCCATTATTCCAAATAGGAAAAGCAACTTTTCTTTTTTTGCATGGACTCTGGGATCCACCAAGTAGGTGAAATTCCTTTTGGACCAACATAATCAGAGTCAGGAGGGTAAATAAGTTTTGTACCAGCCCTGCTTTCATTTATATGGCAGCAAGTGGTCTTCCCACCATTTTAGAAGAGAGCTCATTGTTCTCAGTCTTTCTTCTCTGAGTGTTCTTTCCTGCCAGTAAGGTAAATCTGAGGATATTCTTGCCACTGTTGTCCCTCTCATATTGTATTTAGTGATCTCTGGAGTTGGGATGCTAGTTTGTAATTCTTTTGTAATATAGAAGAAGTACTTCTTGAGGGAGATCCTTCAGAAACTGGCATCTTGTGCACATTCTCTTTCCTGGAGAAGTCATTTTCTGTAGACAATATTATAAAGAAGGTGGTAGGAAATACAAGACTTAACTCTAACTTTTCACTAAGTTTGGTTGACTGATAGACTCAATCAGGACTGAAAATAAAATAAAAAAAATACATGTAGGAAATCTGTGCAACAAAAACGTGCTGTGTTATTCATTCCAGGAGATTGAGACATACAACAAAAATCTTTAAAATAACACTAACATGAAGTTTGATTAACAATTGCCCAAATTCCAAGTTTTCCATTTATTGTACTTCAGAGAGAATTGACACAAAATCCAACTTTTTAATTGAAATAAACTTTTGATACAGAAAAGTATATATATCTTAAGCTTGATGAATTTTCACAAGCTGAAAAAAAGTAAGTAACTAGCATCCCGATCAAGAAATAGAACATTGTTAATCCCCAGAAATGTTTTTATTATTTCCTTTTAGTCACTGTGTTCCTTCCAGAGTAACCACTGCCTTGATTTCTAACAGCTATATTAATTTTACCTGTTAAAAAAAAATCCTTATCTGAAGATATGTTTGTTGATTTTAGAGAGAGAGGGAGAAAGAATGAAGGAGAGAGAGAAAGAGAAACATTGATGTGAGAGAGAAACATCAATCGAACCTGCAAACTGGATACATGCCCTGACCAGGAATTGAACCTACAACTTTTTGGTGTATGGGATGATGCTCCAACCAACTGAGCTATCAGGCTAGGGCATAATTTTACCTGTTATTAAAGTCCCTTATGTAAATGGAATAATTCAGCATACATTCTTGGGTCTGGCTTCTTTCTCTGACATAACCTTCTAGTACATCAGATAATTTGGACAGGAATGAAACAGAAGCCCTATTTTCTCTCCTAATGACGGTGTGATTGGGGAGACTGAGCAAACATGAGTGAAATGTATAGTGTGAAGCAAGCTTAAGGTGAGCAATGCTGAGGAGCAGCTTTCACCACAACAACCCAAAATGCACTCGACAGTCCCTCTGTTAGGACTGACAACCCCTACAGCCAAAGGAGTGCCTGGGTCCTAGTACTGAAATGGCTGTTTGTTTTGCGGCTTTTAACTAGGATTTTTCATTGTTCATGAGTATGCCGGGGTGAAGGTAAGAGTAGTGTGTCTACTTGGAAGGGTGGAATAGAGCCTTTATGCAGCTCTTTCCTACTAGAGAAAGAAATAGATTAGGAGGAATAGATTAAGAAATATGCAACTGTAATTAAAGTGGTTCCATAAGACATACAGTGTAGGATTCATGATTCTGTCATCACTCCTTACTTATACTGTATTTATTTAGGCAATAAATGATAAATATAGGATGCAGATATATAAATATATAATTGCATATTTTATCTATATCTTTTTCCGTATAATGAGCAAAATAGTATAAAATATAAATATGTGAACATATAAATGCAGTATGAAAAATCTATGTATACTACATGTAGTGTGAAAAATATAAATGAATAAATAGGTACAATGTGAAATAATCTATGTATATATAACAGCTGGGGAATGTTCAAAGATAAATTATACATAGCACCACTGCTTAATGAAATTAGAATTTAGACAAGAAGATAAAACACAGGCAGATAACTAAAAGACAATGTAGAAAGTTATCAATGTTAAAAAAGATGTATGTAAAGTAAAATGGTATCATTTATTGGGGTCCTTCTATGTATCAGGCAGTGTGCTAAGCAAGTAACGTGCATCATCTTTTTTGATATTTTGTAATGTTGTGAACTAGGTACAATAGTGTAATTCTCACCATTTTACAGATCAGAGACAGAGAGATTAAGAGAGGATCAGGGAAGGCCTAAGGTGGGTGTTTGCGGTGGGTGTGGAGGCTAAGTAGGACCTGGATTTGGAGAAAAAGAAGGCAAAAGAGGGGAAACGCCACCCAGGTAGACTAAGGCAGTTTGTAGGATGAACAGAAATAAAGATTCAGTCATGTTCTACTTTGGGAACAAAATCAGGGAATTTGTAAAACTGGAATCATGAAGGCTCTAAGTGGTTGAGAACAGACTTGAAATGGAGAAAGCTGGTGGGGCCATTCTTGTCTGATGTGACCTCTTCAAGGCCTAAGACAGGAACAACTGCACATCCCTTCAGGTGTGGTAAGTCTTGCCAAACTGCAGAAGGGCAGAGAGGGTTACAGAATCAAATCAGACCGTGTCTCAGGCTCCTTGATAAAGAGATTAGACTTTCTGAATAATAGTTATTCCTGAAATTCTGAGCTAGATCTGTGAAGTTTCATTTCTAGGCCTGCTGAATACTGTACACAAAAAACTAACCAGATGCCAGGGCTACGTATGAATTTTTGTTATTCTTGTGTGTGAAGAAATGGATTAATGTTTTCCCAACCTTTTCAGCATGACCAATAGATTCCACTTCTGTCTGTAACTTGACTGAGTCATTCATGTAGGGCTTTTTTTTCTTTTTTTTTAATAAATATGTTGTCATGTTGGTTAAGGGCCTAGTCATTGTTGTGGACATTCATACTTCTTCAGTGATGTCACTGAACATTATTTAACTTGTGTAAAACTTCTGTCTACCAACAGCTAAAAATAGTTACACTGGTCACTTTTAAGCAATAACCAATTACACTGCAGGGAAGACATCACTCAGTTACACATATGATAGGGACACTTTATTATACTTCTGAATATTTGGTTTAATGAGTGATAAATTCAATTTATTTTTAGAATCTCCATATAGGTAGCTGTTTATTACCCTTGTGAGTGGATTGTAATGTTTAGCTTCGCAAATAGCTATTCATATGGACTGAGTAGTTGTTTATACACACTAAATGACAAAGAATGTGCTTTTCATTTGCCGTACTTTACTACCCATGTATCTCTCCTTGTGTGAGGATTCTTTTTTTTTTAAGACAAATCTCCAGCCAGTTACTTTTCTTTTATATTTCTGAAGAAGCCTTGTGTCTCAAGCCATGACCATGTGGTGTTCACTCTTCGCAATTCAGGTAATTAATTCAGCAGTGACATCATAGGGAATGTGTTCGTTTTTCCATTTCAAATTCCTCTTTATAATATCTGATGGTTAATGCATATTAAGAACACATTTTGAAAAACTCAGCTCTCAAAGGCAGTTGTGTTAATTTAAGCTTTTCCCCCTTTAGCATTGTAAGAGTGAAATTTTTTTCTGGGGAAGAGTCATCTACCTTCTGCAAAGGGGAAGGTCTAAAATTGTCAGTCATTTTGATCCAGATTCTGTTAGTTGATTAAGTAATATTTATAGAGCACAATTGATTAATTGATATATACGACGTAAAAGGCAAAGTGAAAGGTAGCAGTGGTAGAAGTATAGCATTGTATTATTTAATCTTTATTTTTCAGGAAGCAAACAATGTCGAACATTTAGGTCTTCATAATAGTTATATATATATGTATATATATTATTTTGGCTGTTCAACTTTGTTTATATCTGCACCTCTTCTTTTTTAAAATTTTTAATCCTTACCTGAGGGTATATTTATTGATTTTTTAGAGAGAGGAAGGGAGAGAGAGAGGAACATTCATTGCCTCACATAGGTGGCCCAAATGGGGATGGAACCCACAATCTAGATGTGTGTCCTGACCGGGAATTGAACTGGCAACCTTTTGGTGCATGGGAGGATGCTCCAACCAACTGAGCCACCCAGCCAGGGCATCTGCAACTGTTTTTGATAGATACCTGGGCAGGCAGGTCGTCCAAATGCTTGTATAGCTGGCTTTTATGCTTTTTTTCACCATGATGCACAGTATGCATATAGAAATAAAATAGTACTTAATACATTGATGCACATTGATTGCTTATATTTTATTCTAGTTGGTTCTATTTAATTAAAAAATTCTTTCACCATTGAATAATAGATTTCAGGGCTTCCAGTAGATTGCAGCTATTTTGAAAAGCACTGCTTTAGAGAGCATACTTTGTTAAATGTAGATCTAGGAACTTATGCTCCATATTCAATGTGGTCCAGTGCATGGGCAAAGGCATGGCTCTTCCTGAACTTGCCCATGATTGTCTTAAAAATATTTTTGGTTTCAGGTAATTTTCATTAGGTGTGATTTCTTATAGGTGACCAAGGAAATACCCCTCTCCCTTGTTATTTTTGGCTGGGCCACAGTTTTCTAGAACTTTCTGTGCTCATTGATGAGTTAATGACTGAGGCAAAGTAAATGAAATACTTGTAGGTAATTACTACCAAAAGGAGTGACACTGAGTAAGCTTGGTAGATATGAGAGTTGTACAGATGCACTGAATTGTGGAAAGTGGAGCCTAAGAGAGATTACTGGACTTCTAATATTGCCCTATCGCGGCATTTTCCTGAAGGTTCTGACTTTCTTCTAAAATTCCAAAGTTACCACTATTGTGTGTAAGGTTCTTAATGCTGCTTCTAATTTTTAAGTTAGGATTGATTAGCTAGAGAATAAATTCCTGCATTGGATTTGGTAATTCCTTTCTTCCCCCACGACCTTCCCTTTCTCTTCCCTTCTCCTTTTATTTCTGTCCCTCTTTCCTCTCCTGCCCTGCCTTTCCTCTGTGTTCTGTCCATATTTACTATACGTATTTTGAATATCATAGCCACTAATTTAAATCTAAAAGGTACTGCCAGATATTTTACTCTATAAATTTAGAGAATATTTTTTCATTTTTGAGAAAATTTTATGAAATACAAGATTTTTTAAAAAGTTAAAATGTATCTCTCTTTAGATATCTAAGGGTTGGCATCCACAGATAAAACAGTCAGGGATTCTATTAGATGGAATACATAATATTCATGATATTACCTTTTCAAGTGGTCTTTGGAAGAATCGTCTTGAATCTGTGAAGGGAACACTATAATTTGTCTTTATATTTAACTGGTATAACTCAGAGCTAAGCCTGCTTTTGAAAAAGTACTTTCTCTTTTTGATTTCATCCTATTAGTGATTATGTTGCTTTAGTATTATCTACATTTTAGTATTCAAAATAAATACATTAATAGTCTTTGAATTAGTATCATGAGACCTTGGGAATGTCCAAATGTCTATATGGTCTGTATGAACTAGTTATCAAGTGTAAACTCTCTAAGTTTTTATTCCACATCCCAGTAATAATGGCATTATCTCAGCCCTATTTCTGTGTGACTTCTGTTTTAAAGTCTGTGAATCTGTCAGTTTCACTGAATAAAGTTATGAAGCCATAGAAATGATCAACTATACTTTATTGTGGGTTACTTTATCATAACATAGTACCCTCCCTTTCAGTTTAGAGAAAAGATACTGTACACATCCAATGCATTTCCTCCACAATTTCCTCCAGCTTCACAGGCTCATGTTTGCACTTTCCTCTTGTTAAAATTGCAGACAAGAATAATTTTGATTTATTGGTGACATCTAATATAGCTGTGTTTATATTGTTGCCAATAAAATGACTTACACGATTGGTTTTTGTTTATACAATCTTTTCTGAGGAGTCAGTCACCTGTGTTAGGACAAGGTACATTCTGCTTATTAAAATGAACTCCTGGGATCTAAGAACATTCAGCTCTATCTGTCCTTGATTGAATTGCAAAATGTGCTTCACATGGCAGTCGTGCATGAGAATAACTTATATTATCTATCAATAGGCTTTTCATTTCTATATTCTTCTGGCTACGAAAATTGTTAACTAGGGAAGCCCACGGGAATAGCATGGTCCTACTAATGATCAAGGCAGTGATGTTGAAAGGGCAATGTTAATGAAATTATACAATCGTTAACCCAAAGGGAAAAAATAAAAAGAATCAATAAAAACTCCGCGTTAGATGACTTAGACATATATACATATAAGAAGCCAGCTCAGGAGCATTTTGTTTGCTGACCAGTATTTTGTGCCTCATTATCAGGTTTTCTATGCAGGGTAAGAAATGCTTGTGGCATAAGGAATGGAAAATGTAACAAAGGCTAAATGTAGCCTAAGGAAATGAAATGATGTATGAAAATTAATAATTAACTGGCTCATCAGATGAATTATGACTCTAGATGAGTTTATTAATGATATTTACTAAGAAAGGGCTTTTGGCTATAAATAGGCATTTTAGAGCTCGTGTTTTTGGAATTTTCTTGAATGGATGGGGTAACATTGCTTTTCCTTTGTTTCATCTTTTAATCCATGAGAAACAGTGCCAAGAACCTTGGTTAGACGAGAGTCATGACTTTTGGGTTTTGATTAAGTTACAGGTTTCCCAGAAAACTGGTGATATTATTAAATGGTTTTGTGCCTTAGTTTCCTTAGGAGTTAAGTAACTTTTTTCTCTGACTTAACTTACAGGAGTGTTTTTAAGAGTTTGAAAGTGATAGAAAGGAAAGATTTATTAATTCATTTTGACTCCTCTAGCAGAATGAGTATTTTTATTGTTTGAACAAATAGAGTATTAAAAAAATCTAAACATATCAATATTTCAGATCCTAAGTACCCAAAATTTGTTCTTCTGGATGTTCCTTGCTTTTTACTTTTTCTTCTTTTTCTGTTGATACCTTGGGGTAGAGGAGTTGGATGGAGGTCGGAGGAGAAAGTAGTGCTGGAGAACTTCATTAAATTTTTAAATAGAAAGATGCTCTTCCAATGAAATCTTCCTACCAGTCAGGCTTTGATACTGATTAGTTGTGATTTTACTTTTTGGCAAAGGTTAAGGAAATTTAATCTTAATTCCCATCTTTTTAAGGTTAAGTGTTGTCGTCCAGCATGTTGCTGGCATGAGAACCTTCTGTCACTTTGATGGAGTGGGTAGATACTAGTTTTTATTCCATTGCTACCCAGTTTCCTTGATTTAAGTTCTATAGGTATAAAATCTGTATCTTTATGCTTAATTAAAATAATTGGGTATTTTTGATAATCTTCTGTATCTTAATTATCTGGGAGAACAGAATTTCTAGAGACTGTAATGATTATCACAAACTTCCTCATTTTATGGATGAAAACCGTAAGTCCAGGGAAGCTATAAATGATTTGCCAGTACTAGAACTCAGGTATCCTGACTTCCAGGTGAGTGCTTGCTTCACTCTGACTCAATAATGACGTATGTTTCTTAGAAGTTAGCAGTTTATTCCTTTTCGTTCCCAAGTGAACTTAGAATTATACATTATATTATTATATGAATAGACAAAATTAATTTTTAAATTCTGGTATCTAATGCTTGAAAAATCTGTTGGCATGTTTAATGTGAAAACATTAGGCATATTTTGACATACAATTATATTTTGTCTTGAGTCTGCTGTTTTTTCAGCTCATATACTATCGACCTATTGTTTTTTCTTTATGATATTAATCACTTTACTTTCTGGCTGTTGCTTTTTTAGTAATAAAATTTAAGTACAGTTTTGTTGTTTTTACTTTCAACCTAAAGGTATTTAAAACAGGAGTACAATGTATAAAAAATAAAATAAATATCCAATCTGATAGGCAGGAATGAGTATCTGATAATTAAGTTCTCAGTGTTTTAATTATTTTTCCTTCTCACAAACTTAACCTTATTTATGATCTAGTCTAAGGCTAAGTACTTACCTCTGTGTTTTTAATCCAGATTTTTGATGATAATTCTTGCTAGTGTATGATCTTGCTGCCAAAAAATGACTCCCTTATTTTTAAAAACTTGGAAATGGGCATAGTCTGAAAATCTGCAGACATTTGTCACTGGACCATGGTCTTAGTGACTCATATTTCCAGTCATGTTGGATAATTCCTCATTTTTAACAAATTGCCAATACTACGTATTTATCTTGCCTTTTATTTATTTATTTTTTTGGTTGGTACTGAATAAGTGCTTTCTTCTGCAGGATTCAGAGTGTTCAGAAACACTACTTTATCAGTGAGTGGGGAATAGATGGCTAATATAATCTGGCAAAGAATAGAGACATTATATGATCCTTGTCCACAATTAACCAATAAATCAATAGACCAGTTGAATTCTTCTAAATGAACATGCAGAAAAGTCATTGGAATTTTTCCAATGTAAAAAAAAATCTTAAGACTGGTCTTATACCGGGGGTCATTTTTTATTCTGTAAACAAATTTAAATGATACAGGTTTGGATAAACCTGGATTTATTTGTCCATTCTCAGGAACTGTAGTGAAGGAAAGAGAAGATACAAGACCTAGGAGTGCTTCTGAGGACTGGACGGTATGGCAGTATTAATGTGACAGAATGATAGACTTCTTACTAAAACAGAGAGTTGGTAGAGATGAAGAAAACATTCCAAATTTTACATTGTTGGTAATTTTGGAAGTTCTTAACATATGGGCACACACTGTCAACTTTGCAGGTGTCACAGTGAGCACCTGACTTGAAAATTAAATAGTTTCGATTTTTTAAAATGATTAAAGAAAAAAACTTTTTGCAAAAAGTTTGACTTTCTTGATAGCCTGTCCTTGGTAACTGATGTAGCTATTCATTTGGGAGTTGAGCTGGATATATTGGTCTAAGACATCAAGTGGGTCATACAGAAGAAGTAGAAATCATCCATTTGATGGTATCTGACCACTACTGCTTTATATTCAGTCCATATTTCCTGTGCTTGTTCAACTTTGGCTTCTTTCCATGACTGTTGTGTCTATACATAAGAAAACAGATTGTGACTGTGTTTGCATTCACTGGAAGTGGTGGCATTTAGTCACCTCATTGACTGTACATACACTTTGGGGAGCTGTATATCAAGGGGGAAGGATTTTTTTCCTAATGATTTGTAACCAGGGAGCACTGATGTAATTACATACAGATAGATGGTGATGTCCTGTGGTTATGTCGGTACTTTTGGTTTTCCTTTGCTACTTGAGAAAGGGCATGGTGGGATTGCACATGGAGGCTTTGTGGAACTGTGGTTGACTTACCATGTTTGGTGCATGATGAACATACCTTTAAATGGGCTGTTTTTCCTTGTACTTTCTATAAAGCATATTTCACAGCCTTTTCCATTTCTAGAGTCTTAATGGAAGATGAGAGTATTGTGATGATTTTACTTTCAACCCCATAACTCTGGATCAGTATGGAACCAAGACCCTAATGCTGCTCTGAATATTTGGTATGTGGGTGTATGAAGCCTTTGTGAGAGTCCCAGGCCCGTATTTTTGTCTTATGTGAATGTAGGGACTATGAAAAATTTGCTTTTAGGGTGAAAATCAGAGATGGTTCAATGTCCTCATAATCTCATTTAGAGGCCAGATTCACCATTAGTTTGTTAATTGGAACCTTGGAAGCATTGGTCCCACAGCTCATGAAGGTGATGCCTTTTGGCTTTCCAAAACTCACTGTAGCAGAAGTGAACTGGTACAGACAGATCCTCTAGGGAACAAAATAAGTTTCATTTTGCATGCTGGCACCAGTAGGTTGGTTGTAGTTGCCAAGAGCACTATATTGAGAAGGGCTCAATGGCAAACAAAACAATGCAGTGATCCATAATCCATGTCTACCATGAATGCAGGAGGGGAGAGTGCCTGCCAGTGAACCATGTATTTGATGACCCTGCTCTATATAAAAGGTCCTTATGCGAAGAGTGCTTCTTTTCTTCCTGAGGTAAATGCTACACAAGTTGAAAACTCATCATAACTTATTTTCCATTTTACTTTTAAAAATGCCTGCATTTATTTTTTTAAACAGGCTAAAAACCCACACCATGGATAACTTATTGGACTTTGCCTGAAAGGAGTCATTAGTGCCATTGGATATTTGACCGTCTTGGCCACAGGTTTTTTCAGAATGAATGGAAGGTCATGCAGCATGAATCTCCACCGGATATCAGGAACCCCACAGGGGCCTGGGATGGTCAGTGGCCAACACATTCCTCCCATCAGAGCCCACTCAGGGACTCCTGGGCCCTCATCCTGTGGCACCACACCAAGCCCTGGTATTGGAAGCCTTGCTAACAGTCTCCATCTCAAGATACCTTCGGGAGGAGGGATGGTTCCTCAGAGCAACATGGCTGAGAGCCCCATCCATCTGCCCGCCTTGAGTCCCAGGAGACAAGTGCTCACCAATGGGAAGTCACGATTCCAGGTCACTCAGGCCGGAGGCATGTCAGGGCCACACACTTTAAAGCCAAAGCAGCAGGAGTTTGGAAGTCCTTTTCCTCCAAATCCTGGGAAAGGTAGGATTGTGTTTCTGGGATATTTTACAAGTAGAAAGTACTTTTTTTCTCCCTCTAGGCACTTCTCCCAGAAATTCCTATGGAAAAATACACGATTCAATGTCAAGCTCAAAGTTGATGGTCTTATGATACGTAGCTTGCTTGGAAAGAGGGAGGACGTGTACATTTGTGTGAGGACCAGGAGGCTATAGTAGTAAATGTGACATCTCATGAAACAGAAACAGAGTGGAAAGTAAAATAGAAAGATCAGAAATGGGGAGGTAGGGTGGTGGTAGTGATGGAAAGGAAAGAGCAAAGTTTAGCAAGATCCTACCCTCTGGCTACGCAAATTTCTGTCCTGGATCACCAAGGGCTAGATTCTACAGGCCATGGAGTAGAGTCAGGGCCAGCTAGAACAATCATTATGCTAGCTGGGTGCTGAAAGAAAGGTAGTGTTTGGATGGAAAGTGATGAAAAAGGGAGAAATTTTTTTTTAAAATGAGGAATTAATACGTAGAAATGATAAAAAATTATTCAAGAGTAGAACCTTTAATTTTTCTAATATAGCTAGTAACAGGAGAGAAAGCATATAGAAGAGAATAATGAAAAGATGTATTTTTTGTGCTTGTGGAAACTAGAAAGCCTGGTTAATTTGAAATTCAAAGAGAATGTGCTTTTAATTCAGTAGTGTTTGAATTACCATATATTTTATGTATTTAATTTATTTTTTGATTTTTAATTGTTTTTGAATTTTTATAAGAGTTTATTTGAGCCAAAACTGATGACAATTGCTAGGAAACAAGATCTCACATCCTCCCAAATTACCATATATTTTAAATTAAAGAATAATTGTTGGAGACCAGCAAATTAATTGAATGACATACTGTCTGTAGAAACTAATATTGACTTAATGAGATTATATTGCATATGATATGTATGTTTGGGTTAGAAAAAGAAAGAGCATGTATCCCATGTAAAATATAGCTTTGTTATATAAAATAGCACAACTATATATTCCTTAGGTATTTTTAGTGTTTAGTTTTAAATGTTTATATTAAGTGTTATACCACCAAATAAAATTACTAGCTGCCTGTGAATAGCCATTCACTGAGTTAACTCATAATTCACCTGGTTATGGTGAATAATGATTTATATCAGGCAAGTAACCAAAAAGTTGTTTGTTTTAGTGTCTGTGTATATTTCTGTGTATGGAGAAGTTGGTATAAATGGATAGATTTTAGAAAAACTAAGTATATGTGTAGCTTTTTTCTTTTCTCTTTTATCTATTTTGGTCTAGGTTTGGTTGCTTTATTTCTTAGAGCTGCTGATATTAAGTATAAGTATAGGAAAAACTTTCTCTGGCGACTGCATCCAAAATAGCTCTCTCATTGTCATGTTGCTGTGTTCATGGCGAGGCAAGCTACGGTCCTTAATGTCAAGCTCATGTGTTTGGATTTTTAGGGACTGAGGCCCAGTAAAATCTTTCAGCTCATGCTTGACTAGTGAACTGTATATTACTTTTATATGTACTTATGTTTGAAATTCTGACTGGCAATAATAATGATGATAATATTAATAATTTGGCATTTATTAGATCGTAACTCAGCATGTATCAGGCACTGTGTTAAGTGCTTTCCAATACGTAGTCTCAGTTATTCCGCATAACAGCTTTGAGTTTCATGCTACTGCTGATCAACTAATAGGGGAACTAAGGTCTAGAAAGAATAAGTAACTTCAGCATTGCCAGCCAGTAAGAAGTTGGGAATATTACTTGGATGGTGATGAGAGTGATTATAATTATAATAATGGTTTAAAAAATATTTTGGCTTTTTGATTCTCCTCTTTTCAATTTTCTGACTTCTTGTTCAGCTTCCAAGCTTACAATGCTTGTACTGGATCTGTGTGGTTGGGCATGCGTGGGCATGGATAGAGGGTCAGGGACAACAATATTATAATCTTACTAGCCTTGAAGGTTGGAGACCACCAGTGGTCTGGGTGGTGCCAGGAATGGCTGAGTGTCTCTTTCAGATCTTGGCTAACAGTCCCTAAACAAAGCCAGTAACTGGTTGAGAATGGTGATCTGGGATTGTTTGAACTTCTTCCAATCACTTACTTAACAAATAAGTATTGAGCACATGTTATGGGTCCACCACTGTTTGGGGGATATAAAAGCCAATAAAACATAGTCATGGCCTTCAAGGAGTTGAATTCAGACAAATGAATGGATAGTTAAAGTAAAGCACATTTAGAGTCCTGACAGGGATACACTCAGGGTTATATGGCAACATTTGGAGAGGTTCCCAGCTGGTGCTTCTTAAGTGGATCAGGGAGGAGAGTAAGATATCTAGGCAGACACTTGAAGGATGAGGAGCTAGCCTTGCAATGTATATGTCCTATGTCTGTGAGTATGTATATGTGTGTGTGCATGTGAGGGGGCTGTCTAGAACTTATTCTGGGTAGAGAGAAAAGCATACTCAAAACCAGGAGGGGAGAGATCATGGTTCATTTCATGAACTTTCACCTAGTTTCACGTTGGATGGTATAATGACTCTGGTAAGAGATGATGCTGGAGAGTAATAAGCAGAAGCTAGATGTAGGGTCATGAATGATGTATCAAGGAGGTTTAGATATAATTTGAGGACACTGGCAAGCTAGGGAAGGATTTTAGCCTTGGGAGTGATGTGATAAGTTTGAGCTTAACATTTCTCCCTGGCTTTGTTACTGTTTTTTTCATGGATTATTAACAATGCCGTGACCCAGAGGGATGGGTACAAAGAACCTGTGACTCTCTGGGTGTATTAGGTTTCTCTAAAGAAATAGAACCAGTAGGCAATATATCTTTATATCTGCAACTGAATATATGTATTATCTATCTGTCTATCTACCTACCTATCTATCTAAAGAGATGTTTATAAAAAGATATGCTTGCTCATGTGATTATGGAGGTAGACAGGTCCCAAGATCTGCAGGGTAAGTCAGCAAGCTGGAGGCCCAGAAGAGCTGATGGTTTAATTGTAGTCCAACTCTGAAGGCCTGGAACTAGGAGAGATAATGGTGCCATTCCTTCCTGAAGGCCAGCAGACTTGAGACCCAGGAAGGACTTATATTTCAGTTTGAGTCCAAAGGCAGGAAAAAGCCAGTGTCCCAGCTCACAGGTAGTCATTCAGTAAAAAATTTTCTGTTTCTTAGTGTAGGGTCAAACTTTTGTTCTATTCAGTCCAACTGATTGGATGAGGCCCACTTATATTAGGAAGGGCAATCTGCTTAATGTGAAATAGGAGATGAAGGTGGTGAAATTGAATCTGATTTCAAGGCTTGAGAAGTAGTAGGGGGCACAGTTGGAACACACATATGATTAGTATTTGTTGTTAAATAAAATAAAAATATTTCTATTTTTAATTTGTGTATTAGTTTTTCCAAACAGCTAATAAGTTATAAGCACATAAATACTTTTAAGTTGTTGACACCTAACTACTTAATAAATAGAAGTGTCAGGTGTTCCTTTTGGCCTATGGGCACCATGAAAAAAATCACTGAGATAGTAAGAATGCCATGAACTGAGAACATTTGTGGACCTGTGTCACAGAAGTTTATTTTTTTCAAAGAGTAGGCTGGAGTAGTTGATGCTGCTAATGATTAGAAGCTCAGGGATGTCAGGTCCAAGATCATGAGGCTTTTCTTAGTCTTTCCCTCTTAGCTGTGCAATAGCTGCCTCACTTTAGCACTTGCTATGAGGTCTGTATTCTGAGAATGGGAAAGGAGGAAGAAGGACAAAAAGCACAAAAGGTAAAAGCAACAACTATCCCCAGATGGATAGTTGTTTAATTGCCTTTACCAAGAGTCCCATCTAACTACTACCCCTTGATCAGCCAGTCATACCTAACGTATCTTAAATAAAACTCTTTGTTTCTGAATTTATCTTTTTTTAAGAAGTTAGATTTTGTCTTACAGTATTTTGTATTATCTTATATTGTATTTTATTTTTTTGGTATGTGCTACTTTTATATTTCTCTTATCTCAAGCAAGTTGAACTTACTTGTAAATAAGTTGCAGACATTGTGACACTTCACCCCCAAATTCCTAAGCAGGTAACTTTCATGCTATATAACCAAAATACATTAATAATAACCACAGAATTTAACTTTGCTACAATAGTATTATTTATAGTTATATCTTAAAATACAGTACATACTGCAAATCATTTTATATTATTTTATATTTTATTTTTTACTTATCATATTCATATTCATAACATATATCATTATTTTCTTTCCCTATTCATAACCCAAATGTCCTTAGTAGCCACTTTTCTTTTTCTTTTTTTGATCAAGGATCTAATAAACAACATGCATTACATTTGGTAGTCATATCTCTTCAGTCTTCTTTAATCCAGAATGGTCCTCTCTGCTTTTTCTTTTGTGTTTCATGGCAAATAAGTTGATATTTTTAAAGAGTTCAGGTCAGTTGTCTTGTTGCACAGTCTGCTTTGTTTGAATTTATTTAAAGTATATTTTATTGATTATGCTATTACAGTTGTCCCAACTTTTTTTTCTTTTGCCCACCTCTGCCCTGTACCCTGCTTTCCTCCAGCAGTCTCCCCCTTTAGTTCATTTCCATGGGTTATGTGTGTCAGTTCTTTGGCTTCTCCATTTCCTATACTATTTTTAACATCCCCCAGTCTATTTTGTACCTACCAATTATGCTTTTTAATCCCTGCCCCGTTCCCCCATTGTCCCCCTTCCCCCTCCCAGGTGATAATCCTCCAAATGATCTCCTTACATAGGATTCTGTTCCTCGTCTGGGTGTTTGCTTAGGTTTTTTTTTTGTTGTTGTTGTTTTGTTTTGTTTTTAGATTCAGTTGTTGATAGTTGTGAATTTGTTGCTTTTTAATGTTTATAGTTTTGACCTTCTTTTTCTTATATAAGTCCCTTTAACATTTCCTGTAATAATAGCTTGGTGGTGATGAACTCCTTTAGTTTTACCTTGTCTGGGAAGCACTTTATCTGCCCTTCAATTCTAAATAATAGCTTTGATGGATAGAGTAATCTGGATTGTAAGTCCTTGCTTTTCATCACTTTGAATACTTCTTGCTCGTCCTTTTTTGCCTGCAAAGTTTCCTTTGAGAAATCCGCTGATAGTCTTATGGGAACTCCTTTGTACGTAACTCTCTGCTTTTCTCCAGCTGCTTTCAAGAATCTCTATCTTTAACTTTTGGCATTTTAATTATGATGCATCTTTTAGTGACATCTCCAAATGTGCCAACATCCGAATCATAGGGATGCCAGAAGGAGGAGGAACTAGAAGTTGAAAACTTATTTGAAAAAAATAATGAAAGAAAACTTCCCTAATTTGGTGAAGGAAATAGACATACAAGTCCAGAAAGCACAGAGAGTCCCAAACAAGTTGTAGACAAAGAGGAACACACCAAAATATATCATAATTAAAATGCCAAAGGTTGTTTGAATATTTCTTCATGACTGGGTTCAGGTTAAACTGTTTTGGCAGGAATACTACATAGGTGTTTTGTGTACCACCCATTGCATTATACCAGGAAGAACTGAGTGCTCATTTGTCCTAGTATTTGTGATGTTGCTTTTGATATCCTGACTGAGGTGGTGTTATCAGATCTCTGCATTGTGAAGTACACTTTACCTTCAAAATTAATAAATAATCTTATGTGAATAGCTTGTTTCCCAGTAAGCTTTCATAGTATCCATTGTCTGAATCAGTTATTACATGGTTGATTTTCTGATTCTAACATTTCTTCTACGTTTGTTAGCTAGTTTTATTCTGGAAACAAGAGCTTCTCTCCCTTCTCTTATTGAGTATCGCTATAGACTCATTCTTTAAAAAATTTGCTGTACTATAATTCATTACCATCACTATACTTCCTGATGTTCAAATTGTCCCAGATTTAGCCAGTGAGGGCCCCTCCAAGTCAGTTCCTATGTTCTTTTTGATATGCTCCCATTAAACACTTCCTTGCATTCACACATCAACAGAATATCCTGGGATCACTTGCATTTATCTCTCCTGACCTGGAATCAGCAATTTTTCCAAAAAGCTCAGGTCCCTTTTAGTGGGAAATGATATTTGAAAACTGGATGAAAGGATGTTCTCATTGACTTGGGTGTCATTGCCTTTGGGCCCCATGCATGGACAGTGTTAAAAAATATGTCAGAACAAGATAATGAATTCTAGTTAAAGTACAACATTACAGAGTTCTTCCTCACACTTCCTCGGCAGGATCCCTGGTTCTGAGCAATGTCAGTGTATTTATCTGCTCTTCCCTACAATAGAGAAAAGTTACTTTTAGCTTTAGATTTTTAAGATAGTAGAAATTAGTTTTAAAAATGATTTCTTACTACATATACAATGTTAACGTGCTGACATGAGAGTGTTTGTATATATATAAGCCACTGGGTGAGCATGGAGACATTCTGCAGTTGGCAACTTCCTGGTCCTGCTAGGGTTGGTGAATACGGAATCCCAGTTATATTGTACCAATGATGGCATTTCCCCCTACTTCCTGTTCAACAGTTATGAATTGTAATTAGACTGGCAGACATGCATTTTTCAAAGCATCTGGGAAATCAGTTTTATGATCTCTACTTTAAGCACATTTGACATAGCTATTTAAATATTGAAGACAACCGCACATTCACAGTGCCTGTAGGCCTATATAATTGGGGAGATTTTCATTGTAAAGGTTTTCTATTTTACTTCAGGGCCTCTGACATTTCTTGTTGGGCTCTGCTGTCCTTGGAGACAAAGGGAGTTAGTTATTCATTAGTGCTTGTGGGTTATTCATTATTGTTGGTCAGAAAAAGCAGAATAATATCAACAAAAGACAGCAAAGTAAATGGGATTAAAAAATTCTGTTGTGTCACTTAAGGCTGGCATGTCTTGTAAAGACCTGGTTTAAGAAAAATAACGTATTGTGTGAACCTGGGAGGTCTAAAAACTAATGTATTTTAAATAATACATCAATTTTTTTTTTTTTTTTTACTGTTTCTGGTTTGCTAATTCAATTGGTTATAACCTGGAGCTTAAGTTAGAGTTTGATTCCTCAGTGGGTCACCTAACTTCATAGCCCCTTCCTAATCCCCCACTGCCACAAAATACATTTTAAAATACTGGTTGAAAATGTTACTTTCCTCTATCATTTCTTTCTTATGTTTGTCTCTGGATAAACAGACAATGAAAAAAATATGCTAACACTAGTGAACGAACCATGTTGAATGTTGTCATGTTAGAAGTGGGGCGAGAATAGCAATTGGGGTCCCACATTTTTTAAGAGATGCAGTTGATATATTAGCTAAAGAAAATTGAGGAAAATACTTGCTTACTTCCCCCCCCCCCCCATCTGTTTTTTAATCATTTATATTTCCTTGCACTTCCAATGTGGCTTCCGGCAGATTTAGAGCAAATAAAGTTAATATTTCGTAAAAGGTTCCAAAAATAACCAAACCAGTCAGAGACCAAAGGCATTATTCCAGTTGAAATAGCCAGAGTTTTCATTTCGTCTCGCCAACAAGGCAGGTGAAACACAATGTTTACTTTTGTTTACTCTTTGGGCTACACAGGGTACACTTTGTGTGATTTATTGATGCTGGGTGTAAATCAAATTGATGATGGATTTCCAAGTATTACTGAATGGCAGGCATGATTTGTTCCAGTTATAAAAGCAATTTGTCATTCTCATAACATACCATGTTTAAAAGAATATATTCCATTAACACCCCCTGCCTCCTATATACACTCAGAAGCTATAGAGCATGAACCTGAACTGAAACATTTGTTATTCATCTCTAGCATATTAATGCTGTTAAATGGCAATAATTTTGGACTTGTATGGTACTTTGTAGTTCATAAACCTGCACATTGATCGTCTCATGATTTAATCAAAGGCACCATCCTGGTAGGAGGGCAAGTGTAAATTGGCTCCATTTTAGGATTGAAGAGACTGAGTCTCAGTTTGCTGAGACCTCAATCTCATCTGCTGCATAGGTTGACATTGAATAAGACTCCACAATCTGAGAGCTCCTGCTCTCAAGAATTCTCAGAAGCCTTGCCCTTTCTCTCTGTTAGTTTTTGGTTGCTGGCATTCCTGAAAGAGTATACCTTTAAAAACTCAAAACCATTCAATTGCCATTTTCATTTATGAGCAGAAGAAATGGGTCCTTGCTCCTGTTTTGGAAAACTGTACTTGACAGTATGTAACTTCTGGTCCTTCTGAGCTGGGAGAGCATTGTTTACCGAGGCAATATCAGGCAGTCTTTGTGTGATGACAACCTGAGTGACATCAGTATATGCGTAGGTACCTTTTGTATGCCTCTGTCTATGAAATGTTTAAATCCAGACAGGAGGAACTCATGCATATGAATAGCTTTGCTACTTCTGACCTATAAAATTTTAAGGACAAATGGTTGGTGACTTGCATTTAATACCTATTTTCATGGCTGCCTTATTTGAATAATGAGTGAAATAAAAGGTCTGTAATTGGCTCTGACATAAGAAACAAGTTACAAATGAGACTTATGGTGTAAAACCTTGCTACCTAAGGTTAGTCTGAGGCCAGGAGCTTTAGCAGGGACTGGGGATCTTGGGTAGGGAGAGAGTGAGCATCAGAAAACTTGTGAGCTGTGGCTTTTCAGGTGGTCACCCACTTGTGTGGCAGTCTCAGGTGCACATGAGATGGTGCAACAGAAAATGGTGTTTGCTTTTGAGAGTTAAATTCGATGGTAAGCATGGATGTGCAGTTTATATTACAAACTGCCAGAGACATGTAAAGTATTATTGTTCCCTGATTACAAATCCATCTTGCGCAGTATGGATCTCCACAAACTACAGTAGCTGCTGCTGAGTGAGATGACCCTGCTCTACTACCCCATTTTTTGATGCGACGTGTCCTTTGAAATAAAAAGGCTTATAGCTTAGTCATAACTCCCAAGTCTGTGAAGTATGAAAAGCTATTTGATGGGTGGATATAGAAACCTAACTGCTCTCTATTTTCACAGTTTGCTTCAAAAGCTAGAGAGAAAAAAATTTAAAGCACAATAAACAAACATTGAGGTGAAATGGCATATTTTAAAAGTTTATCTTCCATCTAAAGATTTTATTTTATTTATATAGGGTGATCTTACAATTTATTATCCAAGCCAGGGCACTTTTTAAGAGTGAAATGGGGCCCTATTATAATTGTGGCTGGGATTATCCTGGGTGAACTGCAATGCAGGGGTCACGCTATATTTAGGGGAAAGTTTAATTGCATTTAGATTCAGAATTTTACCCAATTGCTTTAAGGTAAAATAGTTCAATGTACTTGACAGGAAGGATTAGCCCCATGTAAATTAATAGCAAAATTATTTCTTGGGGTCTTTGGGTGACTATTCCTCATATTATTAAGTAGAATACATTAGTTTCTGGTTGTTCTAGGATTGAAAATAAGCAGCTAGCAAATTATTTAACACTTTTTATTTTCTACTGCTCTTAGCTTCACATATCTTAATCCTTCCTAGCCCTATGAAGTATCCTCATTGAAAACATGAGAAAGGAGAGGCTTAGGAAAGATTAAGAAACTTGACCAAGAACACATGGGGATTTTAACCCATGTCTCTCTGACTTCAGAGCCCTAAGACTTTATATTGTTTTGTTTTTTGACACAGGGTTTGCCTCAAAAGGCTAGGTTCTTGGCAACTGAGAATGATTTCCTTAAAAACCCATATGTCTACCATAATTTCTACTATGTGTGGTGGTGCAGTATCTGACATATATTTTTTTTTGTAAATAACAGTGAACTGAAGCATAAAAACTACTCCCAAATAAATTGTTGCAGGTGTTTGTGTTGATTTCTGTTAGAAGTGCCCCTCCTTACTTGTTTTAAGATAGTGACTTTGGTGGCAATAAGGCAGAGAATGTGACAGAAGAAAGAAAGATAGAGAAATGGCTAATGTCGAGCCCTTTCTCTGGGCCAGCTGCTGCACTAAGCAGAGCTGTTGGGCCACATACCTAAAGCATAACCCAGAAAGCCTTCCACGATGGCTCTGGGACTCGGAATTCTCTTCAGTTCTCCTAACCACTTAGAGTGTCATTAGATTTAGAAAACTAAGGTTTGAAGAGGTGAAGTAATTTGGTAGTGGCCACATGGCTAACATGCAGCAAAGCTGGGAATGAAATGAAGGTCCTGTGTGACCCCTGGGACTTGTTTTAACTACTCTCTTGTGTTCTGTTGGAATGAGATAGAAAGCCTTGCTCCTTGTAGCATTATGGAGAGGAAGTTAGAGACTGGAACTTTCTAGTGAAAATGCACTGTTTCACCAAGTACCTTATTCAAGATTTGTTTTGTTGCAGGTAACTGAACCCACTGTGCTATCTTGTGTAAAGGCAGATTTGTTAAAAGGAACCAGGAATGTTTCATAGAACCCAAGGAAAGGGTGGACTGTAAGAACAAGTTACTTCCTCATGCTTCTCCTCCGTAGGCAATGTGATTTTTATTTTATTTTATTTTATTTTTAAATTATATTGATTATGCTATTATAGTTGTCCTGAATTTTCCCTCATTACCCTTCCTCCACGCAGCACCCCCCGCCCCTCAGGCAATTCCCCCACCATTGTTTATGTCCATGGGTCATGCGTATAAGTTCTTTGGCTACTCCATTTCCTATACTGTATTTTACATCCCCATGGCTATTCTGTAACTACCTATTTGTATTTCTTAATCCCCTCACCTCTTCACCCATTTCCCCAAACCCCAAAATGTTCACTGTATCCTTGATTCTGTCCCTGTTCTTCTTTTTTGCTTAGTTTGTTTTTTAGATTCAGTCGTTGAAAGATTTGTATTTACTGCCATTTCATTGTTCATAGTTTTCATCTTCTTTTTCTTAAAAAAATCCCTTAAAATTTCATTTAATAATTGGTTTGGTGGTGATGAATGCCTTTAGTTTTTTCTTGTCTGGGAAGCTCTTTATCTGTCTTTCAATTGTAAATGATATCTCTGCAGGGTAGAGCAATCTTGGCTGTAAGTCCCTGCTTTTCATGACTTGGAATATTTCTTGCCAATCCCTTCTAGTCTGCAAAGTTTCTTTAGAGACATCAGCTGACAACTTTATGGGAACTCCCCTGAAGGTAACTGACTGCTTTTTTCTTGCTGCTTTTAAGATTCTCTCTTTATCTGTAACCCTTGGCATTTTACTTATGATGTGTCTTAGCATGGGCCTCTTTGCATCCATCTTGAGTGGGATTCTTTGTGCTTTCTGGACATGTGTATTTCCTTCACTAAATGTGGGAAGTTTTCTTTCATTATTTTTTTCAAATAGATTTCCAATTTCTTGCTCTTTCTCTTCTCCTTCTGGCACCCCTATGATGCGAATGTTGGAATGCTTGAAGTTGTCCCAGAGGCTGCTTATATTCTAATTTTCTGGATTCTTTTTCTTTTCTTGTTCTGATTGGTTTTGTTTTGCTTCCTTGTGTTCCATTTGAATCTGAGCTTCATCCACTCTACTGTTGTTTCTCTGTAAACTGTTCTTTATCTCAATTAGTGTACCCTTTGTTTCTGATTGGATCTTTTTTATGCTGTCGAGGTCTCCACTAAGTTTCTTCAGAATTCTTAAAACCAGTGTTTTGAACTCTGCATCTGATAGGTTGGCTATCTCCATTTCATTTAGCTCTTTTTCTGGACCTTTGATCTGTTCTTTCATTTGGGCTGTTTCTTTGTCTTTGCATTTTGGCAGCCTCTCTGTGTTTCTTTCTATGTATTAGGTAGAGCTGCTTTGATTCCATCTTGGTAGTGTGGCCTAACATAGTAGGTTTCCTTTAGGGTCCAGTGGCATAGCCACTCCTATCACCCAAGCTGGGTACTTGAGGTGCACCCTTCATGTGGGCTGAGTACATGCTCCTCTTGTAGACAAGCCTTGGTTGCTATTGGCAGATCAACAGGACGGATTTACTCAGGCCAGTCATCTGCAAGAATTGGTTGTGACTACTTACCACCCACCTCTGCCCTCTGTGGAGGATCAGCTGTGCATGTGCAGGGTGGTGCTATTTGACGTGGTCTGTAGCTGTCCACTGGGTGTGTTAGCCCTGGGATTTCCTGGGTGATGCAGGCCAACGTCAGCTACCATCTGTGTTTTGCCTGGGGCTACACTTCCTGAGCTATAAAACAATGTAAGAAGTCTGATACTTGTGCTTGTACAAAGCCAAGTTGTGAATCTAGGCTGGCTGCTGCTAGTGCCAGGCCTGGAGCTCACTGAGGCCAGCTGTTGCTTGTTTGTTAGGAGTTAGGAAGCACAAGCCAAGACCAGCCATTTCTATGGACAAGTGGCTTGGGTGGGCCTATAAGTTGGGAGGAGTGGAATCTCTGGGGATCTCCAAGGCGGGTCATACAGTGTTAGCCAGGTTGATGGAGTCTCAGATATGGTACTAGTTTGTCAGCCTCAGTCTGGATGGATGTGGTTTCTTTAATTCTGTAGTTGTCAGACTTCCATTCAATTTGATTTTTGATGGTCTGTGTGATGGTTGTTCTATATTTTAGTTGTAATTTTGATGTGGCTGTGTGAAAAGGTCAGCCATGTCTGACTATGCTGCCATCTTGACTGAGGTCGGCAGTGTGATCTTTTATTTTTGCCTTCCTTGACATATCACTTTATTCTTCTCCCTGTAGGTTATTTTAATCTGTTTTTCAGTGTCTGCGTAAGTCAGAGTTCTCTGGAGAAACAGAACCAGTCTATAAAGAGATTTATTATAAGGAATTGTCTCACTCCATTATGGAGGCCGAGAAGTCCCAAGATCTGCAGTTGGCAGGCTGGAGACTTAGGAAGGCCAAGGATTCAGTACTAGTTTGAGTGTAAGAGCCTAAGAACCAGGCAGGAGAATGGATAGAATGAATTCCAGTCCAAAAGCTGGCAGAGCTCATGTTTAAGTTCAGTTCTGAAGGCAAGAAAAGGCCAATGTCCCAGTTCAAAGCAGTCAAGCAGGAACGGTTCCCCCCTACTGTGAGAGTTTACTTTTTTGTTCTATTCAGGCCTCTAAGTGATTGGGTGAGGCCCACTCACTACTGGGGAAGCCTGTTTGCTTAACTCATTCTACCAATTCAGATGTTAATCTTATCCAGAAACACCCTTACATACACACCCAGAAATATGTTTGACCAAATATCTGGAAACACTGTGGCTCAATCAAGCCAACACACAAAATTAACCATCCCAGTATTCATGTCCTCAACAGAACTTTCTTCTCCAGCCCTAAAGATATAATATACTCAGAACTTTTGTGCTACAACATCATCTAGTGTCCCTCTATCCCTCAGGAACTTTGGAAAGAGAGTCAGATTGGTCTAGTGTGTGTCAGATATGGTTCATCCAACTGATGTAGAAACAGAGACTCATAGAGTAAACAAGGGTCCCACCTGCTCAGAAAAGGTGAGTGATACCTAGGACTTAGTCCCTTAAATAATGGTACTTTTGGGGATATGTCTTAAATAGCAGTGACATTTTCAGAATTATCACAGATATTGTGTTTTTGGCCAATAGGACTCCAAAGTAAGGGGGACAATTTTTAGAAGTATGACCATCAGATAAAGTTAATTCTAGGAAAAGCTTTTTTATTTTTAGTTACTTTTTCCTTTTGAAAGGTAAAAAACTGAACTATTTAAATTGTGATGCTTTGCATCAGTTTTTCAGCTGTGACCACTATATTTTATAAGGTAACATATTTTTTTTTAAAGATAACCCAGAATTAAGAAAGAGTCAATAAAATGAAAAAAAAAAAAAAGAACATTTAATGGATGATCCACTAAATCTTTCAGTTTATTTTGTATTTAGAGTTTAGTGAAGGGGAGGATTTCCAGGGTTTAAGTACTCAGATCTATAATTTCTGTTTGTAATCACCTGAATAACACAGTCATTTGAAATAATTCGGCTGTCTGATTTGAAAATTTTCAGCATCGCTGTTGTAGTTACCTTGGGCTATATAATTAGAGAGAATCCACTTGTGATTTGAATATTCCTGATAGATTTTAAGAGAATAGAAAGGGAGTAGAAAGGAGCATAATTTATAATAAAATAATATGCATTTAAGTAAGAAAATGTTTCAGCACAACTATAGCAGAAGACGTAATGAAGTAGTCAGATAAGCTTGCACCTAAATGTGGAATAAGCTAAAATTCTGGTGACTCAGAATTGTATACAAATTATATATAATTAATCAGTGAGTTAAATTTTTAAAAGTTGGGGGGTACATGGATTGGATGTTGAATACATATTTGGCTCAGGTAATTTTTCCACTTACACAGAAGAAAATTCTTTACAATCGTCCGTTTTATTATCGTGATAGGCAGACTCTAAGATGGCTCCCAGTCGTTCCCGTCTCCTGGAATTCATCTCCTTGTGTAATAGCCACCCCTTGAGTGTGGGCTGTATATACTGACTTGCTTCTAACCATGACAAAGATGACAAAATATTTCTTCCATTATTAAGTTACAAAAGATTTGACTTCCTGTCTTGCTATCAGACTACTGTCTTCTTGGTTTGTATGCCATGTTGGGAAGGCCCATGTGGCAAATAGCAATAGATAGTGAGGAACTGAAGGCCTCAGTCCAACAACCTTCCAGAAACTGTATTCTGCCAACAGCCATGGGAGCTTCAAAACAAATCTTTCCTTAGCTGAACCTTCAGATGAGATGCTAGCTGTAGCTGACACCTTGATTGCAGCCCAGTGGGAGACCCTGGAGCAGAGGACCGACCTTGGCCATGCAGTATTCCTGACCCAGAAACTGAGATAATACACGTGTTATTTTAAGCCACTGAGTTGGTGGTAATTTGGTATATAGCAATAGATAACTAATACAATTATCATTTGGCTTTTTCTCTTTTTCAGGAAGCACTGGAAAGTTAGGCAATAACTAGGAGCAGGAGGGCAGAAATTAATCTCTGTTGAGGGCTTGTGATATGCCAAACATTGTGATAGACTTAATGATTCAGCAGAGCTAACTTGTAAGGTTTTTAAAATTACATCTATTTTACACATGTAGAAATCAACATTCAGGGAAGTGAAATTAAAATTATTTGCCCAAGTTTACCTGACTCCTAAGAGGCAGAACCGGTGTTTGGATGCAGGTATTGCAGTATCTTCTTCCTGTGCCTCTGCTCCTTCCATGTATCAGGTTCACTCCTGGAAGCCATGGCAAGCACTGGTGTTGCATTTTTGCCTAGAAGACAATTAAATAAAGACAATTTATCTGTAAGCATTCGTCAACTACCTTTTGTGGGGCTGTTGCCAGGCATCATTCCCCGCCCCCCACCCCCGCCACCCCTTTTTGTCTTCTCAGTGGTTTGTTCCTACCAGATATTCTTCTCTGCTCTTTTTCTGCCCTCTATCTATCACAGCCCTATTTTTATTGCCCTTTTTATTATTCTCAAACAAAATTCATAGACAGTGTTATCTATCTAGGCACATAATTTAAAAAAATCAATATACTCTCATAACTGAAATATAAAGGAATAGAAAGGAGCATAATTTATAATAGAATAATATTCATTTAAATAAGAAAATGTTTCAGCACAACTATACTAGAAGACATAATGAAGTAGTCAGATAAGCTTGCACGTAAATGTGGAATTAGCTAAAATTCTCATGACTAAGAATTGTATTTTTTGTACTGATGGCTCAGATATCTAGTTGCTTTGCTTCCAGTGATATTTTATGAAATGGTGGACAATACTTTATAACTTTTCTATCAAAACAGTGATCACTCTTCCTTTGATTTGCATTGTAACTTCATTTTAGATAACTTAGTGTAAATAAGGATGATAAAAATAAAATGGACTTAGATACTAAACTCAGACAACTATAAACAGATTTTTACCTATGTGAACCTCTGGTTGAGACACTTGAAAATCACATGGGATGCAGGATAATTCTTTGTGCGCAGGACTGTGTGTCATCCCTGCCTTCACAACTGAATGCCAATAATGGTGACAGTGTAGAATGCCCCTAGAATCTCCAGATGTCTCCTCGGGGGCAGCTTCGTCCTCCAGATTCACAGATCTAAATCTAAATCTGCTTTCAGTAAAAGAGCTGAAAACAGATGATTAAAGTATTACAATGTTGGGGTGTTTGGGTTTTAACTGGGTCAAAACCTTAGGATAAAGAATGGTATTGTTCATGGTGGAACTTGTGGGGGGATAGGGAAGTGGCAAAGTGAAAGATGAAGATGATCCCCTTTTTTCCAGCCCTTTAAACTACATAGCACATGTGTACTCTTTGTATTTTTGATTCTAGCCTTTTTTCCTATATCCCTTTTCTTTAAGCTTCATAGACATTTTGCAGGACAAATTAGATGTCTTTTTGTAAATCAGTTTCTTTTTTTCTTTTCTGATTACATTTAAGAGCTCTATGTCAAACAAGCAACTGATATACATACATGTGTACATATATATAGCACACACATAGACACATACATGTATATGCCTTCAGTGAGCTCACAGATATGAAGAGAGAAACTTTAAGAAGCAATAAATTGTATGCATAATCATTAATTAACAATAAATGACTTTTACAGGGTTTATGTACTTATATATGGCATGTAACTAATTACCTGTAAGTATGTAAAGTCTTATCAAATGATATATATTATATATGAGGAAGACCTAAAAAACCAGAGTTTATTTATAAAAATTGTGTTTATTCTTACATGTTAAAACTTCAGTCATCTTCCAAGTACTTTCCATTTGATGCAATACGCCTTTCAAGACATTTTCTCCACTGCTCAGAATAGTTTCTGAACTCGTTGATTTTGATGCCTTTTAGTGCTTCTGCCATTTTTTGTTTCACCTCTTCCACATCGGTGAAACATTTCCCTTTGAGGACTTTTCATCGGGGAAACAAAAAAACGTCGCTTGGGGGGAGATCAGGTGAATAGGGAGGGTGGGGCACAGGGGTCCTGCTGTTCTTGGTCAAACACTGCTGAACACTCAGCACAGCTTGGGCAAGTGCACTCGTAAATCACCCATCATGAAATGGGCAAATGTGTTGAAAGAATCTTCAAAAAAAAATCCAGCAGAGCTGAACACAGCCTCTCACAAAATGCCAGCCAGTACACTGATACAGCTGGGTTCCTAGAACACTCACGTGGTGGGAGAAGCCTGTACCACAAGGCACCTGCCCTCCAGAAGGTAAGTCAGGTTTTTTTGGGGTCCTCCCCTCATAGGCTATATAATGTACCGTGAATATTTTATATACTCTATACAATTACATATTAGTATATATATTACAATTTATATATAAAAGCTTTTATTCAATTAACAAGTGTAAGTGCCCAGAGGCAACTTCCTCCCACTTTTTATGCATTAGAAATATATCTTCTTAAATAGGTAATTTTCGATGGTGTCGTTTGCAGTTGAAAGCTCATTTTGTATATCAAAAGAGAAGAGGGAAAATGGGAAGGGTAGTAGGTATAAGAAATTTCATATCAAGACTGATAGGACAGGTCTTGTCACACAATAGGTATAGATGGCATAGGATATGTATGAGCAGTGTGGAGTATGTTTTTCATTTATATTGACAGTAAACTAAGGGAAGATCTCCTATCGCAAGCAGATAAATTTAAATTAGGCATTACATTAATAAGAGCTTCCTTTGAGGGACATAAGGGCATTTTAACATGTTTCAGGTGAAGGATTGGAGTTGCTATCTCTGTCAATATTAATGATAAGGAGTGATTTTGTATAGTGTGAAAAAGCAGGAACTAAATGCCTAGCCACTGGTATATCAGCTAGGAGCGAGTCAAGAAAAGAACCCACTTCAAGATAACCTACTTCAGTTATTTTAACAAAGATAATCTAATATCAGAAATTCATTAAGCAGGCAATGAAGGGCTTAAAAGATAGAATAAGAGAATGCTGAGGTAATGCAAATATTAGTTTCAGGAAGCAGCTACCATTCTGGGGTTGGAGGATGAAAAGGAAGAAGTTAGAACTTAGCAACTAAATACTTGGAGGAGGAGCCCACAGATCTGGGACCCAGACCTCTGGACTTTCTACCCAGCTGGTGCTGAGTAGCTGGGGGAGATGGGATGAACTGTCCCTCCAGAATCAGACCAACAAGTATGATCTCCTATTCCCTGTGGAGCATTACCACAGACCTTGGAGTACTCTATGTAGATGTCAGATCAATAACCATTTTCCGAACAGAAGTCATGGGTTAGATCTTTACTCCAATAGGACCTTTGTGCTTTTTATTCTTGTCCTTAAATTGCCTAGAATAATTGCACTAGTTACTACATCTAGGCAAATTATACTGAACCATTCTATTGAATTCCTTTCAAAATGCTTGTATCCAATGGACCTTGTATATTTGAACACTATTCAGAACAAGCCCAGAGAAACAGAGGAAAGTGAGACTATAAGCACCTTTTCATGATTTCTTTAGTGTTAATCAAATTTTAAAGAACACTGATATCTAATACAGAGCACTTGTGATGTAGTAGATATTTTAAGTGCTTGATTTTCTCATTTTTAACATATTAATAAGGCAAATCATCTCATTTAAGTTGTCTAAAAACTCAAGGATGTGAGTATCATCATGATTATTTTTGTTCCTCCCATTTTATAGATGAGGGAACTGAGCTATGGTTGAGTAACTTGCCCAAAGTCACATAGATAGTGGGTGGTAGAGCTGGGATATAAACCAGTCAGTTTAGCTCCAGAGTACATGCTCTTAACCACTAAGCCAATTTGGGGACACACGCACACGCGCGTGTGCACACACACACAGTTTTAAACCTGTGTTCTTATTTAAACCTGTGGATTGATGGATGGATAGCAAATCCATTCATTTCTTCAGCAATGCAGTAGTATAGTAGAAATACTTGAGGATTAAGAGAATGAGGCTCAAAACACAGGACTTCCACTAACTTTCTCATTTGGAAGAGTCACTTTGTCCATCTGGGCTCTTTGTAAAATGAGGAAGTTGAATGAAATGATTTTGATCATTGTTTTCTGAGTTATAGGAACCTGGTCACCTTTTAGGAACTGGGAGCTAGAGTTGAAGCCTGACATGCAGAATGAATTTGTCAGTTTCCTAACATGTGAGGCACAGACTGCGCAGTGGTAGTGCTGTTGATGCTCTTGATAGCTAAGTAGCCAAGAGTTTCAAGGAGAAGAGAGTAAAGATTTATTTTCTTCAGACCTTTGGGCACTGTGGGGCTGGCTGTAGTTTTAATTCCCATTTTTTGCTGAATTTTCATTTTCCTACATCCAGAAGACAGTCTTTCCAGGAACTTGGAAAACACTGCTTAGAAGTCATTTCATCTCTGGGGATTTAGCTGAGAGAAAATGGTCCCTTCTGTTAGCTTCCCTTGCTCTGAAGGCGCTATCTACTTTCTGAATTTATAGATAGCCCATCTGTAGACTCATTGTTGATCTAAAGACTGGAGGCCTGGAGTCCAGAGACCAGAAAATGCCTAGGAACTGTAAAAGTCTAGCATAAATGCTCCCAGCGTAGAAGATGGGAGATGTGTGGTATGGCTTACAAAATCTTACTGTAAGGTTAAGGAGGAGCATAGGTAGGTGTTTGTGTAGGGGGATGGACAACTTTTTCCTTGTTCTCTAAATGGTGACACTCCCTTTTACCCTCAAACATTCTCCTTTTTTCTTGTTCCTTCTCTCCCACATTTTCCAAAGCCTTGATTTTTTATGAGTTGAGTCCTTGAAGCCTTTGCATATATGAGTTGTATTATAGTATGTAACACTTACCAGCAGTTGTATAACTTTTATGTGTTTAGAATCAAAAGCAATTTCAAATTAGGTTCTGAGTGTTACCAAATGTCACAGTTGATGTTATTCTTGGTAAATTTAGGACCAAAGAATAATTTTGGCTCATATTCAGTAGTAAGGTTGAATGTAGATACATAGTTTGTTTTCTATATAATTCTTTATAATCTTTGAGTTGTATCAGGATATTTTTTACTATTTATAATATTTTTCAGTTAAATAACTATACATCATTATCATAGTGGATATGTATCCTTTACGCAATCAAGAACCAGGAGGTTGATAAGGAGGATCTGTGTGTGTATGTGTAAAGCATAGAACTGCATCTGTATATGCTAGTTAGCATGGACACTGAGAGCCATGGTATCTTAACAGGTACACAGATGGGCAGTTCCTAATTTATAGTACAGTTGAAGAAAGAAACAAAATCACTTTACTGCATCTCTGAACTTTTGGTGTCTGTACTTAGGTCTTGTACTATTCCAAAATTTAGGTGGGGGTCCCAGAAAATTTTCTTAGTGTTGTGTCAGACTAAGAGGAGTCCTCCTGAGGCACTCCATCCTGCATAATCAGTTATTGGAAGTTTGAGGCAAGAAATCTGTTTGGTTCTTTTGACATAAGCCAAGTATCTGATTTTCCTGGTGGCAGACGAAGAACCAGGGTGAATGTGTTTTACTCAAGTATCCTGCTTTGGTTGACTCCAGGTTGTAAATGTGTCACCTCTAGTAGTTCTTGTTTAAATTTATAATCTTTAGAGGGGGAAATTCATAATGTGGGTAAATGGGTGATGAAGTGGCATGAAGGATGTCTCATTTCATGCCTCAGCCCTGTGACATAGCACCTGGTCTTGGTATACACATATTCTGCATTGATCTGTGACCGGTTGTCATCACTGAATTAAATTTGGATAAAAGAGGTCCTGTGATTTAATATAGAAATTAAATTTTTAGCACTAAAAGTGAGAACTTTTTTTTTTGATAGGAGGTATAATTGAAGCATTAGAGGTCATCCTAGTGCAATCCCTCCATTTTCCAAATTATGACACATATAGGCAGTGCATGGCATAGCATCGTGGCTGAGGGTGTCGATTGGGAGTGTGAGGAATCTGAGACTGAATCCCAACTTCCCCTCTGATCACCTCTGGACTCTTGGGGAAGTGACTTACCTTCTCTGAGGGATAATATTTGTACTTACCTCTTAGGAACTTTAACTACTTAAATAACATAATGTATGTCCAGAATTTAGCATAACGCTTGGCACATAAGAAATGCTAATATATTAAGTAGCATATTGTGAGATCAGCAAAGTAAACAACAGACTTTAAACTGAATACCAGGTCTTTTGAGCCCAAGGTCTTTTCCCTTTGATCTTTTACCAGATATAAACTCTGTAAAAGTAGAAGATTGTTATTTACTAAGTATTTGAGAGCCTGCTGTGTGCCCATATGAGCAAGACACAGTAACTGCACTCACTTTATATTCTAATGGGCGTAGCAATTAACAGATACCTGAGATGTAACTTCATGGGGGTAATAAGTACTTTAGAGAGAAACAAAACAGAATAATGTGGTTCAAAGGGATGGTTCACGTATTTTTTTAGAAAGGGTATCCAGGGAGTGCTTCCCTGAATTAAGTGAGGAGTGAGCCATTTGTAATCTAAGGAAAAGTTTTCCTGGAAGAGGTAGCAACAAATGCATAGGTCCTGGTGTGATTCTGGTACAGCTCGATCATTTAGGTCCTTACAGACTGAAGTAGGCAGGTCAGAGATTCCAAGTGTGATGGGAACTCCTTGTAGGGTTTTAAGTAAAGTATTGAGATGCTTGAACTTCCATTTTAAAAAGGAAATTCTGGTTACCGTGTTGAGAATAAACTGAGTGTCAGGGTGAGAGTGGAAACAGGAAAACCAGTCAGGTTATTGCAGCAGCCCTGGTGAAACCGAGGGCATGGGGGTGCCAGTTTGCTGGAGGCTTGGATGTGGTGGCAAAAAACAGAAGAATCAGGGAAGAATTCTAGGTATGTGGCCTAAGCACGTAGTGAATGGCAGCACCAGTTCCTGAGATGTAGAAATCTGGGTTTGGGGATATGAGATCAGGATTTTTTTTTTTTAAGGTATTACATCTGGGATACCTATTAGTCCTCCACATGAGGGTGTCAAGTATGTAATTGGATATGCAAGTCTTGAACTTTGGAGTGAAGTGGGAACTAGACATAAAAATGTGGGAGTTAGCAGCATAGATGAAGTTTGATGGACTCTAAGGGGCCACCCAGGGAGAGAGTGAGGATGGAGAAAATGGCCAAGAACTGAGCCATGGGGGCAATCAACATTGGAGCCTGAGAAGAAGAAACTGAGAAGATGCAACCAGTGAGGTAAGAGGAAAACCAGTATAGAAGATGTCTTGGAAGCCAAGTGAACAGAAAGTGTTTTAGGAGAGGAGTGATCAACTTGGTCAGATGTTACTAAGAGGTCAGGTAAGATAGAGCCTGAAAATTCTCCATTGAATTGGAGAAGATGGAGGCCACTGTTGCCCTTGACAAGAGAACAAAGGCTACTTTGTATCTAGCTTTTTCATGCTATGTTCCCTGTGAAATACACAGTGTCTGAACATGATAGAAACTTAAAAAAAATCTGTAGAATGTTGGATGAATGAATTAATGAATTGACAAACCCAACTTTCTTTATTTTAGTCTCAATGCAATCTTTGCTTGTTTTAGACTTTAGTTTTTAGCCTTATCAGGGAGAAAAATCATGTGCTTACAATAAAACATGCACATGACACCTGCCTTCTCTTAGTAGTCTGTAATATTGACTCAACATTTATCTCACGTTAATGAACAATATATAAACCACCACAGTTCTAGACAATGTCCTACATTATACTGTAGAGTGAAGTAGTTAAAGAAAAGTGATCGGTTTATTTAACACTGTACTACCCCCGTCCTCTCTGTCCCTGAGTCTGCAGAGTCTCTTTGAGTCATCCAGAGGTTTATCAGTTTCCCAAAGGCTGCTGTGGTTTCAGTGTAGAACACTTATTAAAACAGATCAGAGTTTACTTCAGGATATTTTAGTCTGTGCCAGATAGATATCTCCCGACCCCTTATTTTGAGATGAAAACTAGCAAGGAAACTTTACTGGCTGAAGTGGGGTGTGTAGCCTTGCAATTTTCCAAACTGTTCTTTGAGGTACCCTGCGTACTACAGTGAATTCATAGGGAGGCTGTGGGGATATTTTAGCTTTTTTGAGGAAAACAGAAATAATCAACATCTGTCAGCTATCCTGTGAACTACTGGCTCAAGGTAGTTCATAGTTCCAATATTAGATCACTACATTCTTTTTTAATGATGTCATATCTTTGCAAAGCCGGGCCTTTGGGGCTTGCTGTCCTTAAAAAGACAGTACTGTGTAAAAATTATTGTGAAATAGGAAATGGGGTGTCAGAGTTCAAACTTGATTTCAAAGTCTGAGAAGCTGTGCAGTGCCAGCAGCATGCACATCCCATTAATAATTATTTTTAGTTAAGTATGAAATAAAAACACACTTTCCTATCAGTTTATGTCTATTGTTTTTTGAATGTCTGCTAAGTTGTTAAGACAAGTGCTTATTAAATTGTTTGGATCTACCTATTTAACAGATGGAACTGTTAGGTATTTCTCTTGGCCTTGTTGTGCCATGAAAAATTAGTAAGATGCCAGGTTGTGGAGAACAGAGAAAGTCTGAGAACCTCTGGTTGAGGCTTTTAGGCATCTAGCAAGAAGAAAACGGGAGGGGAGGGAGCCATCCCGTTGCCATCTCCAGCTTGGCCTGTTTGCTCCTTGCATTTCACCTAAGTCTGTGCCACCTAGTACTCTTTCAAGTATTCCTGTGAGTGATTGGCTGAATTTGCACAATTAGCAGGTGTTGATGAGCGTTCTTATGTTACAGTTGTACTGGTGGCCCCTACTTAAAAACAGCCAGTGTAACCTCCCACCCAGAGAGATGTTTTCTGTCTCCTTTCCCTCTCTCTCCTGCTTGATAAGTGCTTCTAGAACCAGGAGTACTCTTAGTCACAGAGTTCAGATTTATGGTTAAAGAGACTTTTTGGACTAGCTTAGGTCTTTCTGTACCCATTCATTTCTGTTTTCTTTTCCTCTCCTTGAGAATGTGTTCTGAGTACTAGACAGCTATCTTATATGTGAACTTTCAGA
Source organism: Pteronotus mesoamericanus (assembly GCF_021234165.1). Lineage (NCBI taxonomy): Eukaryota > Metazoa > Chordata > Mammalia > Chiroptera > Mormoopidae > Pteronotus > Pteronotus mesoamericanus. Next base: position 20,603,921 of record NW_026555245.1, on the reverse strand, counting down.
ACACAGCCCTTTGTAACACGGAGACTACCTGGATCTGTGGAGAATACTCACTGGAGACCATATTAGAGGCTACACTAGTTATGATACACTATATCTGTCCCTTAAAAACTCAAAGAAATATGTATCTTTTCAGAGCAGGAGATTTTTTTTTTGAGATTCAAGAGAAGAGATGAAAAAGATAATTTTTTATGATTTCATGAGAAGGTGCTGCATACTTTTAAATACTCTGAAAGGGGAATTGTGCTTAGGGAAATTGTGGGTTTATGACCACTGACAAAGGTGAAAGGCAGAGACATGATTTACATGATGTTGCCATGGCTTCGTTCTTTTTACTTGGGGGTATTCTAAGCGCTCAGAGCAGCCAAGGTGTTTTCTTTACCTTCACTTGTGTGCCTTTCTTTGCAGAATGGAGTGACCCTCTTGAGTTATCCCCATGGGTATTGTCACTTTGTTCTTGATGCTGATCTTCTCAGCCTTAGCCTTCAGAATTACTCTGAGCAGTGGAGAAGGGTGGTGGTGGTGTTTTTTTCCCTCCACCATGGAGATATTCTTTCCTGCCTGTCTGTTGTTTCCCAATCTAGATCTCTCGTTCCATACTTTCACCATCCACTCTGTTCCATTTCTCTCTGTCTGTGCCTTCCCCTCTTCTTCCCCCACCTTCCTTCCTCCTTTATCTTCGAATTTCCTCTTCATTGCTTTCATCACAGCAGAGTTCTCAAGCTCCACAGCTCACTTTCAAGTATCCCCAAAGGAAAGAGGTGTTAACACTGCATTGTGGACATTTACCCTGGACCTGAATCGAACATCAGAGTTTTGTGATATTTTGTGTTGAACTCATGGATGGGACTCAGATGACCTCTGAATTTTACCTTGAGATGAGTTAATCAGGACTTTGTTTCCCCACATGTTTTCCAGAAATCCATAAAAATCAGAAAGATTAGGCTGTACTTGCTACTTGATTTAAACATTTCTAATTCTAGTACCTCATTATCTCCAGAGCATCAGCACTTCCCTGTAGAAATGTTATGGTAGCCACAAATGTGAACCACAGACATAATTTTAAAATTTTTTGTAGACATATTAAAACAAAGAAAGACTCAAATGGTGAAGTTAATACTAATAATATATTTTATTTAACTAAATATGTTAAAAATACTAACATCCCAACTATAAACAACATAAAAAGAAATTATTAATGAAATATTTAATATTAAAATACCTTCTTTTTTTTCCTACTGAGTCTTTGAAATCCAGTGTGTTTTATACTTACTCAATTTGATTCAATTTAGATAAGCCACATTTCAATTGCTCAAGAGCCACATGTATTGGATAGTACAGCTCTTGGTGGTAAGACATGCAGAGAAAGGGACGTTTTAGACAATTGATGAACCAAATGTACTTCTTGTGTTTATGCTTCCAAAAAGCCAAGTGAAGAGATTAGGTGTTGGCTAATAACATGGGTTTAGGAAGCATCTTCAAGTTCATTGTTAGTCTTTTAATTACTTTAATCAGGTAGCTGTTTGGTTGGGGAGTTTGGGAACTTGACCTGAAGGGATAGAAGAGATAGAAGGCCAGGGGTCACTACCAGTCTTTCTATACTACCAGCCTAACCTCCTTTCCCCTCTCTATTTCTATCTTCCATGATTAAATCATCATACTTCTTGGAAGTCTAGAACTTAAGCAGATGAACGAAAAAGATGAGCTTTACTTTACCAGTGACAACAACTTAGCAGATAAGAGCTCAAGTAGGTCCTTTAAATCCTGAAAGACATTCCCTTTCTTTTTATACCTTAGTTTATATGGCAAAAGAGGAGATATACCTTTTTCTTTGAAATTACCTAGAGATATCTTTTTCTAGAAAGGCTCGAAAGCCAGAAAATCTACGTAGTATACTTTCATGGTTTGCTATCGCAGTGAAAGGAAGGAGCTGTCCTTTCCTCTCCCCATCTGTGAATAGAGACAAGTTTGAACAGGTCCTGCTTCTTTCACCTTGGTTAAGCATTATCTTGTGTTCTTTGGGTTACTCTTGCATAACACCATCACAAAACATAAACTGAAAGCACCCCTATTTAACTTTGGTCTGAGTCTGCCCTGAGGACGAAGGGATAGTGTTGTGGGGGTGGGGAATTGGTGAGTCGTCAATAACTAGGTAAATTAAATGGGAATACAGTCAACTTTAACTCCTCCTACCTTAATCTTCCATGCCTAGTTTCCTTCTATTTTCTTCCCTAGATGAGGACTGTCAGTGTTTTTTTCATGACGAAAGTCTGTTTTCCATTTCCTACATGCAGAAGGGAAGATAGAGGGGTGCTGACTGCGTAATAGTGGATTGGGGACACTTGTTCTGCAATCGATTGTCTGACTTCTCTTAGAAATGAGCAACCAGAGAGCCCTGGCTATAATGAAGTCTCAGGTTCTTTGGTAGATTACTTGATATGTTGCTTATCTGTGCTTTTACAACAAAAAGGTAGGATCTATGTGGTGGGGCCTCTATTAATGATAGACAGGAAAGTACCTGGGGTGTTGAATAGGGAAGCATGCTATAGTTAGAGATGGCACACCCACAAGGCTTCATTGGTGTTTGCTGCAGTAAATTTGTTCACTGGACGGCATCTGCAAACAGATTTATGATGGTAAACTGAAGAATTATGCTAGGGAATGTGATTGGAGATGTACAGATGTTGAATTGTTACCATGTGTTAGGAATGTGGAAGGTGGCTTGGATAAAAAAGAAAAGAAAAAGAGAAGAATCCAAGTAGTGTTATACTGTGGTAGCCCAATATTTTGTCTTTAAGTGGCTTCAAATTTTAATATATATTTGCGTTTATTATTGTAACAATTTTTAAAAAATCAACAAATGAGACATAAAACCATCCCCAATTCTGCCACTTAAAGTCAACTGGTCTAGTTTTCTGAGGTGATTTATAAGTGAACGTGGATCTTTTTGGTGACAATGTCCTCAAAAGCAAAAGTCCATCTTCCACATACGTTAATTTACTCATTATGAATATTTTTTAAACTTTTTAACTTTGAATAATTTTAGATTTACATAAAAGTTACAAAGATAATCAGAGACAAAGGATCAAAGACAAGTTTCCATCTCCCAGTAGGCTAGTTATTTCATTAAGGTTATTAAAGGACAGATGATAAACTTTGTATTTCTCAATCATATCTTACTGGCCAATAGTATCTAAATTACCGTGTATTACATTTGTCAAAACTAAGAAAACAGCATTGGTATATTACTAGTAATTAAACTGTAGACTTTATTCAGATTTCATGAGTCTATTGTGGATTTTTTAATCTATGATTTTATTTAAATTATTTTTTGAAGTTTGATATTATTTACATCACTTTAAGTAATACCTTCTCCCTCTGAAAACAAAAAATAGATTTTTAATTGTAGAAATTTGAAAAGTATAAAGAATAAAAGTAATTATAACCCCATTCCTGTTCTAAATTTGTATTATATGTAAATATGTATTATTAAATGATATTTTCATTATATGTACAGTTTAATTTTTCATTGCATATTCTTCATATAATATTACTATAGGAGAAATTTATTTAATTACAAATCTTCAGGTCAAATTGTGTGATTTTTAAAAAGTCAGAGTTCATTGTGTAAGTACTCATTCATCTATTAAAAAATAGCACTTAAGCTCTTTCTAATTTTGGTTACTATAAAATATTATGTGAATTGTGTTACATAGATCTTTGACCACTTCTCTGATGATGATCTCAGGGTAAATTTCTTGGAGTGGAATTGCTGGCTCAGAGGAGGGCCTGCCAAGCTATCATGCAGAAACATGGCATATATTTATTTTCCCAAAGTATCCTTTGAGATTTTTACCTTACTTTACCAGCATTGAACATCATAATTTTTAATCTCTCACAATTTGGCAAGTTAGATATCTTAATTATTGGGTCAGCCAAAAAGTTTGTTTGGCTTTTTCCTCTAAGGTGGCTCTTGCAGTGTTTGGTTGTCTTGAACTTAATTTGAAACAATTTTGTTTGATTGTATTGTGACAGCTGTCATATCTGTGTCCATTAAAAAAAAACTTATCAAAATTGGTAAATTTTTGAGTAGCCATTTTAATATTGAAGATGGAAGAAAATAAGTAACATTTTTGCCATATTATGCTTCTTTATTTCAAGAAAGGTAAAAATGCAACTGAAATGCAAAAAAAGAAAATAAAGATTAGTGTATAGAGAAGGTGCTGTGACTGATAAAGTGTGTCAAAAGTGGTTTGAGAAGTTTCGTGCTGAAGGTTTCTTGCTGGACGATGCTCCATGGTCAGGTAGACTAGTTGAAGTTGGTAGTGATCAAATCGACATTGAGAACAATGAACATTATACCACACAGAAGATAGCTGACATAACTCAAAATACCCCAAATCAATAAAGTTATTGGTGAAAATGAGTCTTATATTTTACAGAAAAAGCCATATGGGCTTTTTGACCAACCCAATATTTTAATTTACATTTCTCTATTACTAGAGTTGACCAGATAAATATTCACCTATATTTTCTTAGATTATATAAATTAACTTTTTACACTCAATGTTTTAAATTGTCACCAATTAAATTTACATTCCTGAACAATATGATATAAATATCTAAAAAGAATTTTTCAACGGGGTCAGTGCTTCCCCAGACTCTAATTGGATATTGGCGGTCCTGTGCTCACTGAACTGTGATGTTCTTTTTTTATAGAAGTATCTCTATCTGGGATTACTTATTGGTTCCACAGACTTCTCGGTATCTTTGGCCAGTGCCATTATTATTTTACCCTTAGAACCTTTTTATTAAGGGTTTGGGAAAATTTCTAATCGTTTTATTCCAAAAATATTTTAGTTCTTCCCGTTGTTTCAGATGAACTTTGGAATTTTTTCTTTCAGTTTCCAAAAAGGAGTATGCACTGTCCAATTGCTTTAGAATTGCTAGTTTTCTCAGTCAGTAACATGGCATGTTTGTCAATTTAGTCTCTTAAAAAATTCTTTATTTTTCACAATGACATACAAGTTGCTTCAGATGATACAACACATTTCTTGTTAAAGTTACTTTATATTTTGTTGCTATTGTGAATGGAATCTCTGTTACCACCTATCTTCTGAGTGGTTTTTATTGGTAGAGATTATTACCTAGAGCTTGAACTTGTGTAATGTGCTTAGCACATACCTGACACGCAGTAAATAGTAAATAAGTGTTTGTTGAAATGGATAATAGATTTTTGTAAATTTATCTTGTTATCCAGTCACTTGAATTTTCTTATTGAATAGTTCTTCAGTTCATAATTTTGGATTTTCTCAGTATACTATCATATTCTGTAAGTAATGATAGCTCTGTTACTTATTTTAATATTTAAATGTTTTGTTTCATATCTTATCGAGTTATCAATATCTCCCCAAATACTGCTGTTAACCCCCAGAACGTGTATGCAAATTTGATTTGATGAGATGATTGTGTGTATTTATATTTATAGATCTATTCTTATATATTATAAAATTATATATTTTATACTGAGATTTATAATTTTTATCATGTAAATAATATATCTCTTTATTTCTCTGCTTCTTTTTTCCATGAGATTATTATCCTTTTTTTAGTTCATCTTTTATTTATTTTAAAACCACTGTCCTTTCAGCTTTAAGGACATGTCCCCTTAAAATAGCTGGTTTTGACTGATGATACCATTAGCAGAGGGAAGAACATATTGAGATAATCCAGGCAGTTGTGAGATTTAAACTTTGTGGGAGACTGGAGACACTTACAAATGGCAGAGAGAGGCTATTTTCATGGCATTTTGGTACACAATGAATTCATGAAGACCAAAGCAAGAAACACTGACAAGGTGATTGTTTTAAAAACCCAAGGTCTCGTAAATACTCAGCTGTTTGAATGACAAAACATTGAATAGAGAATTTAACAACTTCTCACAACTGTATTATCTTATACTTAAACCAAACTAAATGGGAGCTGATTTATTTACAGTAAAGCTGCTTTCATTTCCTTTGGTCTCAGTGTTTGCGTAAAGGATGTGAAAAAGCCTGAGGAAAATGGCAGAGACTATCTCAGACAATATTCATTAAAACAAATGAAATATAATTTAGAGTTATCTCAGGAGTTAAAAGGAACAGGAGTTGAAGAGCCTGTTTAAGAACTCCAGATACGTTCTGCAATGGACTCCATGCCGTTTTGTTTTAGGAAATGGCAACAGGAATAGGATGAGTCCCTTTCTTACATTTTACCTTAGCAAATTAGCTATCAGGTAGCCTTTAGTCAGCAACAGTGAGGATCCTGAAGTATAGTCTCCGTTTGGAAAATACCTGATTACAGTGGTGGCTGTGGCTTCCTCGGCAATTACGCGGAACTTAAGTTATAGTGGGAGTCATTAGAAATCCTGACACAACCAAAAGTGGCACTTAGAGAGAATCCGGTAAATTATAGTCATATCAGATCCCCTATGGAGTTGTGGAAATACTTGATCTTAAACAAGACCTTGAAATGCTCTCTTCCTTATCTGCATATCTTGTGAATACAATGTGGCCTGTTCTTGTAGGCAGTGACTGATTTCCCATACACTGGTTTGTGTGTCTGCTAACATGCTTCAAATGCTGATCAGCAAAAGCACTGTTGACCATGTCAAATGCAGTAATTATTTTAAGAGGGTTTATTGCTTCTTAGGCTCATATGAAATGGCTCCTACTTACAATGAGGTGTTCCTTTTCTAGCACATATGGGAGATTAGAAAACACAGCCAAGAATTAACTTTTTCCTGATTGTTCTTTATATGGTTTGCTAAATCAAACTGGGAAAGGAAAATTAAATGCCAGAGTAAGGAATAAAAGATAGGAGAGTGCAAAAAACCCTGTGAGCTTTAACTACTTTTGATAGTCAGTTGTGATTCTGCATTCAGGCCTATCCTGCTTGGTACAGGGCAGTATGACACACTTTGTGGTGACTGAGAGAAGAAGAGAGGTCTCCATCCTGGAGGCATTTAATACGTAGGGAATGCTAAATATAATGTAAGGCAAGATTAGGGTTTTAATAGATATACAAAGTATTGCAGGAGCCCAGAGGAATGGAAAAGGTGTGGGGTTTTTCAGTTTTTTTCAAAGTATATTTTATTGATTATGCAATTACAGTTGTCTCATTTTTTTTCTCCCCTTTCTCCCCCTCCGCCCTGTACCCCGCTCCCTCCAGCATGCCTCCCCCACACTTAATTCATGTCCATGGGTCGTACTTACAAGTTCTTTGGATTCTCCATTTCCTACACTATTCTTAACCTCCCCCTGCCCATTTTTTACCTACCAATTATGCTTCTTATTCCCTGTACCTTTTCCCCGCATCCTGCCCCCTCCCCCTCTCTGCTGATAAATTTCCATGAGATCTCCATTTCTGTGATTCTTTTCCTGTTCTAGTTATTTATTTAGTTTGTTTTTTGATTTTTTTAGGTTCAGTTGTTGACAGTTGTGAGTTTATTGTCATTTTAATGTTCATAGTTTTGATCTCCTTCTTTTTCTTAGGTAAGTCCCTTTAACAGTTCATATAATTAGGGCTTGGTGATGAACTCCTTTAACTTGGCCTTGTCTGGGCAGCACTTTATCTGCCCTTCCATTCTAAATGATAGCTCTGCTGGATAGAGTAACCTATGTTGTAGGTCTTGCCTTTCATGACTTTAAACACTTCTTTCCAGCCCCTTCTTGCCTGTAAGGTTTCTTTCGAGAAATCAACTGATAGTCTTATGGGAACTCCTTTGCAGGCAACTCTCTCCTTTTCTCTTGTTGCTTTTTAAGATTCTCTCCTTATCTTTAATCTTGAGTAGTATAATGATGATGTGTCTTGGCGTGCTTCTCTTTGGGTCCAACTTCCTTGGAACTCTTAGAGATTCCTGGTCGTCTATGTCTATTTCCTTTGCCATATTGGGGAAGTTTTCTTTCATTATTTTTTTAAATAAGTTTTCAATTTCATGCTCTTCCTCTTCTCCTTCTGACACTTTTATGATTCCGATGTTGGAATGTTTAAAGTTGTCTTAGAGGTTCCTAAGCCTCTCCTCATTTTTTTTTTTTTGAATTCTTGTGTCTTTATTCTGTTCTGGTTGAATGTTTCTTTCTTTGTTTTGTTCCAAATCATTGATTTGAGTCCAGATTTCCCTCCCTTCACTGTTGGTTCCCTGTATATTTTTCTTTATTTCACTTTGTGTAGCCTTTACTTCTTTCTTTGTTTTGCCTTGTACTCAGTCATTTCTGTGAGCATCCTGATTACCAGTGTTTTGAACTCTGTATCTTATCGGTTGGCTATCTCTTTGTCGCTTAATTCTTTTTCTGGAGTTTTGATCTGTTCTTTCATTGGGACCACATTTCTTTTTCTCCATGCTCCTCTTACATTGTAAGGGGTGGAGCTTTAGGAATACACCAGGGCAGGGCAACCCACTTCATTGCATTGTGGTGCTGTTTGTTGGGGAGGGTTCAGAGAGAGAATGATGCCAGTTGCTTGGCTCTTGCCTGGCTTTCAGTCACTTCCCCCGCTTCCCACAGGTGGATTGTGCCCTTTCAGCTGCTGATTTCCTGGTGGGTGGGTTTGTGTATGTTCTGGAACCCTGTGGGCTCCTCCAGCAGACTCTCTGGTGAGACTGGGAGTTTCTTCCAGAATCACAACCCCCACAGGTTTTACAGCCAGAGGTTTTGAGGCTTTAGTTTCCCATGCTGGAATCCTGGGTTGTGCAGTCTGTCTTGCTCCCTAGTTGTTCCTCCTGGCTTATCTGCACATGAATGTGGGGTATCCCAGTCTGCCAACTGCCTTGCCCACTCTGGTCTGCTAGCCACTGCCCTGTCACAAGTCCTCATCACCCCAGCTTCTGATCTCCGTCCCTCCTACCAGTCAGGATGACTGTTTCTTTAACTCCTTGGATGTCACACTTCCATACAGTTTGATTTTCTGGCAGTTCTGGTTATTGTTTTAAAATTGGTTCTTATCCTTCTTTTGGTTGTGAGAGGAAGTGAAGCATATCTACCTATGCCTCCATCTTGGCCAGAAGCCCTCAGGGTTTCTGGATTTTCCAATTCAGAGATGGATTTCTGCAAGAAGTCCATTCCAGGCCAGAGTGACATCAGGGGCAAAGCCTGGGGATGTGGAAGTGCTCAGGAGGAGCCTGGCATCTGTTGTGATCTCATGATGAAGTCCTTCAATGCTGTTTTTACTGTGTTGGCAGAGATAAGTTATTGAAAGATGCTGAGGAAAGAAATGACATGATTTGAATCATGTTTTAAGAAAACCACATGGACAGAAAATGACCATGCATTTGGGGGAAGAATAACAATGCATTAGGTTTGCAGTTAGACATTATATCAACTTCCAATACAATCCTTTCTCCATGTCATCAGGATCCTAGAGAGTTGCTCCTTTATTTCCATCCTCATTTGTCCATGTATTGATCTGTCTATTCATTTACTTAGTAAAAAAATGCTCAGCATCCACTATTACACCTTTACATGTATATAGCTCTTTGTACTTTTCAGAGTGCCTTTATAATATTGTCTGTCTTATTTTCTCTAAGAAACACCATGAAGTTAGTAGGGATGATCTTATGGTTCTTATGATACAGATATAGAACCTGAAAGTGGCCCAGAGTCAAAAGCTGGAAAGTGGTGAGTTTGGATCAGAATTTGGGTCGTCTGATGCCTTAAACTAATGTGACTTCTCCCTTTTGTACAACACTTCATTCTGTGTGGATGCTAAGGACTGTGGACCTTAGTCACCTCTTCTCTGAGAGAGGTGACAATCTTTGTGAGGCCTGAGGTCACATACCTACTAAACAGTAGAATCCCAATTAACCAGAATCATTTGGGATGGTAATTGTTAGGTAATTAAACAAAAATTGGTTAAAGTGGGAAATTATCAATATAAAGCTTCTATATATACATATCTTAAACATGTTACAGCAACTTAAAAACATTTAAACACATTTTATTTACCAGCCTTTTGATGTAGGACCAAGGTCTTTTCTTTGATTAAGGGTCTTCTTGGCATCCACTTCAGTCATCTGTCTTGCATAACTCTTCTATAATTTAAAATTATTGATTTCATTAATGTGGAATAATAACTTGAAAACATTTGTGAAGCAATCTTTAATGTAGAATCATTTTAGATCTTAAAATATTCCCTAAGAACTTTTACAGGTACCTGCCTCACATCTAATTTAACAACAGTTTTTTAAAAGCAGTTCACCTTTCTTTTTAATCTGTCTAATGTAATTTTCATTAAAGAACCTGCCTTCCTTTTTCTACTCATTTTATGTAATCTTTAATTAAAGTATGTAAATATAATAGCATATAACTGTCATAAACATGTCTGTCATAAATGGGTTTGGGAACAAACACTATGACTCTTGGTAAATATCCAACTCGATTGGTATACACTGGCATATTAGAAAGTGCTTCTAGCCAAGAGCATTCATTCTGCCATGGGCACCAGTCAGCATATTTCACAAAGGGAATGGAAGACATCAGCCATTCTGGTGAGTTGATTAAGAGAGATTTGGCCGCAGTTTAATCTATAGCAGCATATACTACTAAACAAATTCAGAGTGCGGGTGGGCTGAAGTGGTCTAGAAAGATCAAGGACAGCTTTGGAAAGATAATTGGGGCTGGAAGGATGGTTTGGATTTAAGAAGAGGTGTGTTCTAGCCGCATATGCATGCCTCTGTGTGTGTGTGTGTGTCTCACACACACACACACACACACACACACACACACACACAGACAGAGATAGAGGGTAATCAGGGAGTGGCTAGGTGCTAAGCAAAGGAAAGAATTATATTTCTTTGGAACATAAAATAGTAGACAGTCAGATAGATCAACTTGCTCTATTCAAAATCCTCTTTTAAAATCCACCTCATGAAGGAAATCTCCCTATATAGGTGGGTTTGGTGCAGACTTTGATTGAATTCCTAATGTAAATAAAATCATTCTGGTAGTTAGAAACCTAGTCATTTAGTCTTGCATCTTCAATGTAGACTCTACCTAATCCGTCCCAGACAGATGAAGGGCTACCTTATTTTAAGAAAACTTCAAGGGAGAGGTTTATGATTTCTTTTCATGATCCACTCTGATGTTCTGGTCCTCTGAAATAACCTTTCCTATATTAAAAAATGATTATTAAATCTTTCTTCTGATGTCTTGGTTGAGTTATCCCAAAGTAATAGAACCATCATTTCATGTATTTTTCAATTTTAAATTTACTAAGTAGCAAGGAAGAGAGATTGCAAAGCATAGATTCCCCATCCCCAATTTCAAATCAGCCATGAAGGGTGTTAACATTAAATGTGTATATCTCAATTACTTCGTAGATGTGTGCACGTAAATAAGAACATTAATATATGTCTAAAACATAGTGTGTACGTATAAAATGTACATACAAATGCGCATACATCCAGGCACACATGCCATAGCTTTTGGAAAACAAAATAAAGAAATCTGATTAGAGAGTGGTGCCAAAAGCAATGGCATGGGTATAACTTGGAAGGATGTTGAGGCTCTGTCTGCTGAGTTCACCTGATAGCAGGGGAAAGACAAGTTGATTGCTTGATACCTTTTCACCTTGACCACATTCCACTTCCAGCCGATCCTTTCCGGTTACTTCCTCCTCCTTCCTGTACTCTGTAGTGTCACAGATTAAACAAGATTTGACAGCCCTCATATCAGTTTGCTTAAGCTCTCTTTGATTATTAAGTGGGTTTGCTACTAAAAATGGATTAAGGTATCAGTCCCTGTTAGGTTGTTTCTTAAGAGAAGATTCCTAGATAGGGAAGGCCTAGAAGACAAAAGGTCTTGAAGATGCTTGGCCCTGAATCTCTCATGTAGACCAGGTGGTTGCAGGGTTAACCATGGTAGTTTGTCTGGGATACAGTGACATTTTATCGGCACACTTACAAAGCTGGCTTTTATGTATGCGTGGCTTACCTAGAGCAGTGCTGTCCAATAGAAATACAGGGTGGGGCAAAAGTAAGTTTACAGTTGTGAGTATGCGAAAGTTTATTCTTGTATTTCTATTGATTAATTATTGTACTATTTTCCATATGAACAACTATAAATCTCCTTTTGCCCAACCCTGTATAATGTAAACCACATATGTGAGCTACACATGTAATTAAAAATTTTTAGTAGCCACATTTAAAGAAGTAAAAACAAATGAAACTAATTTTTAATAATAGGTTTTATTACATTATATCTAAAATATTGTTTTAACATATAATCAGTGTAAACATTAATTAATTAACTATTGTACTTTGTTGTGTGTTAAATTTTCAGTATCTCGTATTTAATTTAATGCATTCCTGGTCAGAGTAGCCACAATTTAAGTGCTCACTAGCCACATGTGGCAAGTGGCTAGTCTATTGGATAGTATGGGTCTAGAGACTGCCCCAAAGTAAGGGCAAGGAGCATGTCATCTCTAAGTTTTGGATCCCACTAGATACAGGGAGCCTGTTGTTAGAGAACTTCCAGCCAGGGCGGTTCCATGGTATGTGTTGGTCATGCTCAGTAAGTAGCTGGAATCAGTGTTTTGTCGAGCGTGGGGCTTTGGAATGTCACTGTGTGTTTGATTTCACTTCAGAGGAAGCAGCTTGATTTCTATAGAGCTCTGAATAAAGAGAATTGTTCCTCAGAAAGAGAGTTGTTGAGCAATAAGTATAGGATTTCCTGGATAATAGCCAAGCCTGAGCAGGTTTTCTATAGATTGGTTAGCACACATTTCTTCCACTTCCTGGAGATGCCCTAGAATTAGAAAGTAAAAAACAGTCATGTGTTATAGAGGGGGACTATAAAAGACACCCTATTCCTGAAATTGACCAGGTTGGGAATTATTTCCAGTGGTCCAGGATGGATAGGGAATGTGTATCCATAGCAGCAAACGGACTTTCCCCTACTGCTCAGTCCTCTGGGGGCACTCCTGTGAGTTCCTTTTAATTGCTGAGGGACCCAAAGCCACAGATAAATATGGTATAATTTTACTGTAAGACTTAGGAAAAGAACAGCAGTATTACTTTTTTAAATTAAAACAAATGGGGGCATATTTTGAGTGTAATGAAAAATTCCCTTGTGTTTTATAACAAGTAAAAAGCCCTGGCCAGTGTAGCTCAGTTGGAGCTTCGTTCCATACACCAATAGGTTGCAGGTTTGAGTTCTGATCAGGGCACATATGTAGATTGCAGGTTCGATCCCCAGTTGGGGCACATGTGAGAGGCAACTAACTGATGTTTCTCTCTCTCATCGATGTCTCTCTCCCTTCCCCACTTCCTCCCTCCTTTCTTCCCTCCCTCTCTCCCTCCCTCCCTCTTCCTCCCTTTCCCTCCCTCTAAAATCAATGAGCATGTCCTTGGTTGAGGATTTAAAAAATAGTAAAAAAATTGACAGTGAGTTGCTTTGGGACACAACATCTTTTTCCTTTGGCTTGGAGCTCATTCCCCTTTGCTTGGTAAGAATACTCATAGAGGCACTGTCTTATCTCGAGTTTAATGCACTTTCACATTCTGGAGTATGCATAGAAAGGGAAGGAAACTCTGGTATGGTCATAATTTTAAAGAGGGATTTTCCAAAGGTGGGTGAGAAGTTCATTTGAAATCAGGTATTTTGAAAGAAAAGGACAACAAATGTCTGTTATGATTAATTTCACTAAAAACAGTTTTTAAAAATAGGCATACATGCATATACGTAGACGCATTGCTTTCTTCAGGGAAAACAAAGTTCTTTTTTTCAACCCAATGTCATTATTTTTATTTGAATATTTCTTTTATGGAGTTTGATGAGCATGACTATGTTATTTAGATAGTTGTTTTATTCCCTCTAGGGTTTCAACTTGTATGTTAAACCTTTTCTAACATTTTTGCTTTACTCTGATTATAAGACTAATACGTACTGATATATGAAGAAAAGTTATCTACTAATGATATTAGTACCATCTTATCTTGTTTGTAATTATTGCTATTTGAACAAAGTTTTCTGGGGGGAAAACCTGGAGCATAACCTAAAACATAACTTCAGCCTTATAAGTAATCTTTTTTATGATTATTGCTGCTTTTTGAAAAATATTTTCTGAAGGAAAAACCTTAAGAATAGAGGGTTGAAGTTATGATTTATGTGATTAAATAATTATAAGAAAGGTAAAAGATACATCCACCACTTATATATTATATAATTATATATTATAATTTTATCTACCAATTGCAATTGCGGTTGAAAAAAGATCAACTTAAATGGTTGTAGAAATAGTTTAGCATGAAAAAAACTAAAGGTAAAGAGTGAAATAGCATAATGCAGATGGATGCAACAGAGGATATTACCCTTTTTCTGATCAAAGATCTAAAGATTCAGAGTTAGGAAATACATGTCACCCAATAATAATGCTCCTGAAATGTAATTATTGGCGAACAGTGCTCACTGCCCCTGGTCCTCCCTTCTACTGCACCTGTGCCCTCACAATACTTCTAGATCAGCTGTTGGTATAGTTAAGTGGAAACCTATTTAATATCCTAGATACAATATAAAAAGAGAAAGCAAGTAGGTAATGGAAAAACAGAAAGTCTATGGATCACTTTTTTAGTAATGCTCTCCGGAAAGGAATGGCTGGGACCTAATGATTATCAGATCCTCTATACTCTATAGCTCCAAAAGCCCATCCTTCTGTTATGTTGAATTTAAGGAAAGATAGTAGAGAGCACTAGTGTAGTGGTTCTCAATCTTGACACCAAGATCTCCATGATGGCCATTTGTTGGGTTGTCAGAAATGTTTTCTCATTAATGACGGAGGCACTGGAGTTGGCTCCAAGGTCTCTAGCAGTGGCACAGAGCCTAGTGCCCATGGCCTGTGTCTGCTCGTGGGAGTCCAGAAGTATGGGAACTTCGTCTCTCCCCGTCATGTAGAAAAGGAGCTGTGCCTGCTGTGGCTAGAGAGAGCAACTGTCTCACAATTTGTTTTGAACTGGTTTCCTCATGGAGAAGAATTCACAACAGTAGCAGCTGCAGCCTCAGTTGTTAAAGTAGTTCTAGTCCTTCCCTCTGCTGGTCTTTTCAAACGTCTGAACCCCATGAAAAGTCTGACTCACAGAATGCTTTGCGACATGAGTGCTTATAGGTTTAAAGAAAGCCGGCTCTGGTGGAAAGATGTCAAGGGACACAATACAGTGCGCAGAAGGTACCTGACTCATAAGGAATGGCACTCAGGGAGAGCACTTGTTCAGAAAATCGTTCATTTCCCTGTTATCAGTAACTGAGAGGACATTGGTAGCACTTTTATTATGCTTCCCATAAATAGTTAACTTTTCTTTGGTTGCTAAATAGAGGCCTTCTGAGTTGAGTTCAGGTAGCCACAGTGGTTTTAGCACTGCAGGGTGGGGTAATATTTGGCACTTGATTTTCTTTTCTTTTTCTTCTTCTTTTTTTTGAAATTGTAAACTTGTAGGTCTAGGTATATTTCAGGAAGGAAGTTAGAATGTTGGGAGATGATTAACATCTCAGGGAGGTGGGCTCTTGTTCTCAAGCCAAAAGGAGTGTATTCACATTTATATAACTCTTCAGGAGCAAAGTAACAATTTTGTCTCCTTCTGTGTTGGTCTATTCTGGGTGGAGGTTAGGTATAGGGGAAGGTAAATACTGAGTGTCTACTAAGAGATCACCTCCCTACCTTTTGGTCTTCCTTTTAGCCACACTGTTCCACATTGTGTCTTAGGAAGTAGAATAAACTTCACATCAAATAATCTTAAGTCCCAGTTCCTTTCTTAGGAAGTGGTCCTAAAAGCTGAGGTCTGACATGGTGCTCACTGGTATGGAAAAAAGGGTGGCAATAGGAAATTTTGGGGGAAAATTTTTTGTTCTAGAGCTTTCTTAGGTAGTAATTCTGAAGAATGAAATCTGGACAGTAACTGGTCAAAGGCAGAAGGAAGACATGTGAGGGATTCAGCCTGCCGATGTGAAACCTGCTGGGCTAGTGAACTGAGGGAAGGGAGAGTTTTTTAAAACCACACTCACTGGATAAAGCACTGAGGTAGCAGAGTACTGGAAAAAAGAAAGTAGGCTTCCAGTGTTCCCAAAAACAGGAAGAGAGAAATGAACTTGTCAGTTGTTATTCTCTCAATTTAAAGTTAATCTCAAGTGAAACAGTGGAAAAACTATTGCAAAACAAAAGGCATGTTTTATGAGAGGGTTAATCAGGGTTGTGAGAATCAAGAGTTCGATAAATCATGTTAAATTTTGCATTTATGAAATTTCAGGGAAAAAAGGTAATAGAATTTGGTGATTAAATTGTTACACTGAAATAGCTGGATCTGTGATTTAAAAGAGTAATTAATCCAGAATGATAAGATTCCACTTCTAGGTTTTCAGCCATGCCTCAAGGTTCACTCCTGAGCCAGAAGTAGAGATTTCTTCTGACTCTGACTTAAAACTACTGTTTTTGTTTTTTTATATATATATTTGAAAATGTTTCCAGTCATAGTATAGATTTAATTTGTATTCTAATTCTTTTTCAGTTAATGTAAAATTGCCCTTGAATGATTAGTTCATGCTATAATTTCTATGACTACATAGTATTATACCTAGAGACTACACTCATTTAACTATGCTTTGTGTTAGATATTGATGTCACTTCAAAGGGCGTTTTTGCTATTACAAATAACCTGCTATGAGCATCCTTGTCTACTACTCCTTTCCCCCTTATTATGGATTATTTCCTTTAAATTATTTTTAAATAGGATGAGTAAAAGAAGTGGGCATTTTGATGACTCTTTATCCTTATTACAAAATTGCTTTCTAAAACATTTCTACAATTATACCTGGTGAAGTAAGAGTGCGCTTAATTACACTGTGTGACGGATTCCCTGGATTTAATGTAACTGAAAGAGATTCCCACCTGAGGTGATGCTGAGTCATCTCCAAAGGGAATCTCATTCTCAAAAAATATTTTTAATGAATTGCTATGAACAAACGAGAGAAAGGCAAAATATCTGTCAATCAGAAGTTTTAGATAGCCTCTGATGGAAGGATTTATTTTTTTAGGTTTACATTGTCTTTATGTAAGACTTTTGGAGCCTAAAAACTGGGGAGTAAATACAATTTAATACATTGAGTTTGTTTTATGTATGGTAGCATCTTAAAAATCTCTCACACATAGTGGGGCTCAATAATATTTGTGAGTAAATGAAATGCTGTGGGAAACTAGTCACTGAAATGGATGTTTTTTGATCAAGTGGTGGAAATAGCCTGTTCTGCTTGAAGTTAGATATTTTTCCACCCAGGTTTTTCTTAAAATGAGGTATGTGTCTACAGTTCACTGTTACAGCCAATATTTGCAAATACTGTAACAAAAAACTGTTTAAACATAAAAACAAATATTCAGTCTCTCATATCCCAGCCGATGTGGAAAAGGGAAATACTTCTTAAAAGTGGGAATTCTTAATATTATAAATTGTTTGGTTGGAGCAGGAACTATTTAAAAACTCACAACTTTAGTAAGTGAAGGAGACATACTGATGTAAACCACAAACATATTTAGTGCATGAGATCATTCAGACTCCTCACCTTCAAAACAAAAGATTTTCCCTCTCTTGGCTCTTTTTCTTCCTTTCTTCCTCTCTCCTTCCTTCCCCTCCCTCCCTCCCTTCCTTCCTCTTTCTTTCTTTTTCTTTCTTTCTTTCTTTTTTTTCTTTCTTTCTTTCTTTCTTTTTTTTTTGACAACCACATCAAGTTTTCCTGGCGGTGGCGGGGAGCAGTGCTCCAACTATTAAGCTGTGTGAGAACAGTGAACTTGGTCAGCAAGGATCATTTGTCTGCAGTTGTCAACAATGGCTTGTTTTACTAGGAACAATGACTACGCAGGTTTGTGTGGAGTGTTGTGTGCAAAAGCGTTAATCAGTAAGCAGTTTGAGCCATACTCAAAATCTCTTTTACATAGTTATTTTGCTCTTTAGAGGTGATTGTTGTCTCTGTCAGTTGGCACCATCTGAAAAAGAAGTTCATCAGTATTCTGGGATACTCTCTACAGAGTAAGCTTGACTCAGTCCTCTGTTTCTTTCTTTTGGTTCTCTTTAATCAGTTTTCACCAGCACACAGCCTGGATACTATTGATGTTTAAGTACAGTGAAGTGATTAAATGATAATGATCTTGGTTTCCATCCAAGATGACAGATTTTTCTAGCTTTGGGGATACTTCAGCGCCTTGGATGGAGTGCATTATTTTACACATTCACACATGCATTCACACATACACACTCACGCACTTCACACTCACAGAGGACCTTCATTCCAAGAAGTACAGAAAGGATGATGTTGGCTATTAGAAGGGGTGCTAGTCTAAAGCTAGTAGGAGTAACTGGGGGTGAATGAATCCTTCTGCTCTCTTTGGCACTTACCAAAAGGATTGAATCATTACAAGAAACATTCAGAGTTTAATTCCAGCCTGGCTGAATCACTGAGATGAAGTTGTTAGAAATTTGAACCTGGTAAAAGTATCATTTTGAGTCCTAAACAGTGCCACACATATGAGCCTTTTCCCTGTACACACATTTTAAGAGACTTTCCCCGGCTTCTCCCCGCTCATTGACCCCTCATTACCCCCTTTTATTAAGTTCAGTGAGGGGGCAGCTTTCTATGCCTGACTGAAACAGGTGAGACTGATGCCAAGGAGTGTATGGAGTGGCAGGTTTTAGCACTTTTCCAATTTCAGAGAGTATTTGTGAGGGGGCAAAATGCGTAGTGCCTAATAGCTTGGACTATGAGGTCTAATGTCAGATAAACCTGTATTTTAATCTTGACATTGTCTCTTAATAGCTCTGTGATCTTGAGCAAGTCACTTACCCTTTCAATATTAAGAATAAACACAAATAATGGGTTAATATAATAACACTAACTTAGCATTAACCATATACTGAGCACTATGCCTAGTCATGTTACATTTAATCCTTGTGACAGTGCATTGAGGTATTTCCTGTTATTTTTTATTTTACAGATGAGGAAATTGAGACCCAGGGGGGTTAAAAAACCTTGTCATAGGTGACATAGCTAGTATGCAGCAGTTAAATGACCACATCTCTTGAGCCGTATTCATTCCACTATACCATCCTGGCTTTCCCTAAATGCTGTGGTGTGATGTCTTGTTCACTAGGATTCCTGCTTCTCAAAGATTGAGTAGGTGAGATAGAGAGAAAAGGTTGACCAAGGATTTCCCCAGAGACTAAACTTGTGCTTGCTACTGCCTTCTAATGGTTGGAAGGCAGGTGGGTATGTTGGAGGAGAGACCTGTAAGAACTCACATTCTAAATGATCTCTGGTCACTGTGGTTCCCAACAAGTGGTTTAGGTGTAGTGAGAAGTGGAAAGAAATACAAAAGGTGGAGGCAACCTATATGCAGGCTTCTTTGGGGAAGCACCATGAAATAATAATGCCAGTGACAATGCACGAAAATCCATGTGAGTCACTTTAGTGAAAGGTCTTTCAGCCTTAAGGATAAAAGTATGGCGACTTGTGTAGCTGCACCACAGCAGTTACACCAAGTCTTATAATGGACTCTTTGGAAGCACTTCTTGGAACATCCCATAAGCCCTATGGATTTAATTATTCTTGAACAAAACTTCCCTTAGCCAAAGCTGGAGGAAGTTGAAGGAGGTTCTGGACTCCTCAAAATTGGCAAACCTGGCATAATACCTGAGCAGGAAGGGTCAGTCCTGCTATAAAGTACTTGCTTTTTTTTTTAAACAAAAGTATTTTATTTATTTATTTTTAGAGAGGGGGAATGGATGGAGAAAAAGAGGGAGAGAAACATTGACTGCTTGCCTCTTCAATGCACCCTAACTGGGGATCAAACCCGCAATCTAGGCATGCACCCTGACTGGGAATCGAACCGGGAAACTTTCACTTTGCGGGTCAACCTCCAGTCAATGGAGCCACCGTGGTCCAGGAGGTACTTTTCTTTTTGGAGGGGACCTGACCAGTATCTAGATCAGGGGATTCTGTGGTAGCAGTAGCCAGCTGTAATTTTTGAATGTCTGAATGGAGATTATTACCAAGAAGCAGTAGTTAAATAAGACAATTAGGAAATCACTTCATCTGCCAGTCTTAAAGATTGAAAATAATGTAGTAATAGTGTATCTCTAAAAAAAGGATCGCCAGTGTATTTATATTATTGGTACAAAATTAGCAGTTGGTCATTGCTGCTCATCTTCTTTGTTCACATAGATGAACACACATACTATTATGTGTGGTCTTGAGAACAGAGTTGTTGATGATATCTAGAGTAGAAAAGAAACTGGCCCAAACACATAAGCATTTTGCCGGCACATTGACTGTACTGGAGATATATTAAGATAACAGTCTACTCTTTGGGATGGCCAAAGTTTCCTGGGTAATTTTAACTTAATAATTACATTTTAGTGCCAAATGTTTAAACATGACTTAATAAATGGAAACGTTAGGAGGAAAAAAAGACAATAGGAATAACATAAGTAGTCTCTTAATTTTAGATGCCTTTACTAGCTCTTTCAACTTCTTCATCTTCATTATAGGTACTTCCAGTAACCCCTATTGATGACGACGATGATGACAACGATGATGACGATAGCTATTGTTTCATAGTGGCCATCCTGTTGTTAGTCTTGGTATAATGTTTAGGAAATTTCTTGTATATTAACCTCCAAACAACCAGTAAGGTAGAGATTATGGTTAACACATTAGGATCTGGAGAATTACTTAATTGTTTAAAGTTACACAGTTAGTGGCAGAGTGAGGACAGGAACCTAATATACTGCTAAAGTTAGACTCCTTTGTTTCATTTTTTAAAACAAGTTTTTGCATTGTAAAACAGTGAATTAAACACAAATTCATGTAAATCTTTTAAAAAAGCTAACAGTTTATAGAAATTGTTTCTTTTGATTTCTGATAACTCAAAAAAAGTATTGTTTGTGAAGATTAACTATTGTACAATAAAGGGAAGGGCTTTAACAGGTACATGATGTCAACTATAAAGTCTTCATCAGCTTTGTGAATGCCAGTTTTAGATCCCATCCCTTCCATTAGGTTCACTTGGCAGTGTGTACTTTAATAACATTTTCAATGAGGGTCTGTGAGTAGGAACACCATTTAATAGTACTTCCTATTAGTGTCTCTGAGTGGTAACATCTTGACCTTTGAATACCCAAAATGTTTTTGTTTTGCCTGAGTAATAGTTTAGTTGGGCATAAAATGCTAGATTGACAGTAACTTCCCTCAGTACTTTGAAGATTTTAGCATTGTTGGCCTCAATTTTGCTTTTCCGACTTTGCAAACCATCTAACTGTAGTTTAAGAGTTTTGCTTTATTATGATTTTTTAAATCTCAGTGCTATCGTGTGGATGTATTGTTAGTTATCCTGTTCCGGCTTTCAATCTAAGGGCTTGTTTCCTTCTCCAATTATAGGAGATCTTTCTA
This sequence comes from Pteronotus mesoamericanus, assembly GCF_021234165.1. NCBI lineage: Eukaryota > Metazoa > Chordata > Mammalia > Chiroptera > Mormoopidae > Pteronotus > Pteronotus mesoamericanus. Next base: position 20,582,469 of record NW_026555245.1, on the reverse strand, counting down.
AATAGTCCCATATTTGTAATTCTTATTTTTTTTCTGGAATTGTTATTAGACATGTAATGGAGCCTTTCAATTTACCTACTGACTCTCTTAATTGACCCTTAATAATTTAAAGAGGAAACTTTCTTTTCCCTTCATTCTTCCTTCTAGGTGAAATAAAATAACACCTCCTTAGTATTCTAATTCATTGTTTTTTTTGATGTGTCAAATATAGATTCTATTTCATCTGCTGGATTTTTCTAGTATACTTTTACTTCCAAGATTTTTAATTGCTTCTTTTCTGTATATACCTGTTATTATTCTGTGTTTTATTTTTATAAATTCATGCTTATTTTTAATGGATGTTGCTTCTTTATTCATCTTATTAATCACCCTAAACCTATTTATTTTAGACTCTTTGTCTAACTATTTTATGAAAATAATTTCATTTGGGCTAAATTTGTAAGTTGATGGTTGATTTGACTTTCTTAGAATTAGATCCTTTTATATATTTGGTATTTCAGTATGTAGGTTTGTTTGAATGTGAGGGATTTTCACTTTTTTGTATTGTTTCCTTCTAATTCTCCCTCCGTAACTAAATGCTTTTGTAGTTTTGCGGTTGTCTTCACCTGGTGCCTCTGGCCCAGTCCATAATTGAGAATTATAATATTATTTAATATATTCCTGCCCTGTGATGAGTTGGGGAATATCACAGATTTGTGAAGCAAGTAGGTAATCTGCCTTGGTTTCTCTCCTAAGACTTTTTCCTTCCTTCTCTATGCCCATAAATGTTCATAAAGCTGGAGCCTCAAACAGTGGGTCATCCAGTTGTTTTTTCCAGCTTCCTATCACAAATATGGGTACTTGGATATTTGCAGAGGAGCGAGGAAGCCTAACTCAGTCCCTGGCTTCCGGCAGTAAGCGGGGCTCCGTCTCCATCTTGCACGTGGCAGTTCGGGCCCTCATATTCTTCAGAAACCTACTTCTCTGCAGCCACTGCCAGTTTCTGGCTTAGGAGTCCCATGTTTCTTTGATGAGCACCTCTTTGTTTATGTATCTTCTCTTATCAACGGAAATTTATCTTGTTTTTGAGACTGACAATATCTTACAGATTTTCTTTTTAAAATTTAAATTTTAAGGTGTAAAATATATATTTAGATCAGAGGAACTGTAGGGGCTTGGACTACCAGGGCTAACATGATCTGAATTGTGCCATTTTCACTTTGCTTGTTTTCCTGCTTTAAAGTCGTTTCCCCAGGAATGCTAGTTACTATTGTATTGCTGGCTGCCTGTCTTTTCTTCCCTCTTTTTCAGAATTGCTTCAAAAATTAAGGGATTTACTTTCTTCCTGGTATTACTTTGATTGGGCAATATTTAGAGTAAATTTCAAGATTGCCCTTTCAGTGCAAATATCAGTATTATCTCAAGTTAAGGACAGTAATATTAAGAAATAAGTAAGTTTACAGAAATTATTCTTCAGAACCAATTTTCAGGAGATGTGACATTTGATATGATGTGTACTCAAGTATCAGCTTCCACATGGCTTTCATGTACTGTGTTTTGAAATAGCTGAGAAACCTTCATGAGTTCTTAGGGTTTTCCTTCCTTTTCTTTAAGTATGAAATAATGTAGTAAAGATATTGCTTATATCAGAGCTTTTAATAACATCAGTTATTAAGTTTATTAACATCAGAAGTGTTAATAAAACTGCACATATTTTATTTTTTTTCACATCTTAATAAATTCTAAAGAACAAGAAAATATCTAAGTTCCAGGGTCTTTTTAAATGCACCTGAGTACTTTAGGTTTACCGTTGTGCGGTAAACAATGTCTCCAGTCCCCCTTTAAAGTCTGTTAAAGACCCCCAGTAGGTTGTTTATTCTTATGCTCAGACCCTGAACTCTGGTAACTGGTTATGGTAACCAAACTAAAATGAGATATTTTGAAGTTCTTTCTGCCCATCACAATAGTTTAATATCAACTGTTGTTTTCAAAATTGTTATTTATTTATTTTAAATGGTTCTTTAAAATCTTTTGAAATTTATGTGTGCATGGTAAAATTTTCACACTAAGTGTGTTCAGTAAAAGCAAATCTCCAGTTATATCCTGTTTCTTCAGGCCTCCTCCTCAAGATGGCCAGTGTTGCTGTTTTCTTGTGTATCTTTCCTGAGATCTTCAATGGATATATATGCATATTCCCCTTTTGAAATAAATTGTAGCACATGGTAAATACTGTTCTAAACCTTGTTTTTTACACCTTACAATTTACTTTGGAGCTCATTCCCTATCAGTTTATAAAAAGAAAGCTGCCTGATGATTTTTTAATACTAAAACTGTTAACTATTGCTAGAAACTTTTGTGCTCAACAAAGCATTCATTATGTAGGAGCTGTGAATGTCTATGGCAGGTTTGTTTTATGTTAAAGTAGAATGGACTCTGTTTATTCAGCTTTTCTGGTGAGGGTAGATTTTGAACTTTGTATTTTAGTAAATAACAGAACAGAGTTTCACTATATGGAAGTCAGCTCCTAAGTTAGCCTTTCAGTTCTGTGTTTTCAACAATAGGTGGCACCAGCAATTTCTGTATTTGGGCTATATGTATATGTGAAGCATCATCATTTTGATTATTTTTCATTTCATACTGTGTGTTCACAGATTATTTAAAACAAAGATGTATTTACTTGAAGGCCAGGAAGCTTGCAGCAGCACGCATACATACATGGGGAGTAAGAAGCACTTTGTAGAAAGGTACCTGGGATACTGTGCTGCGTTACTTCCAATGCTCTGTATTTGCAGCAGTCATCTAGTGAGACCAGATGTTTACGTTATACATCAGATTAAACTAATTATGAATATTATTTTATATGTAGAAAATAGATCTTTGCAGGTGAATATTTTGAGATTTATTTTGGTGGAAATTTGATCCTTGGCCACACACAAGAGAATTTATCATTGCACTTAAGAGTCACATACTTTTGTAGCTTAATGCGTCACATCTACATTGACAGTTGGTTCTCATCTCTGTCTCAGCCCTTCCTGCTACCCCATGCTCTCTGTCATCTGTGCCTAGAATGTCCCCATAGGGTTTATAGCACAATATATTAAAATTGAGATCATCAGTGTTCCCCAAAGAAGTTCTCTTTTTGTAATTTTTTTATTCATTTTTTTAAGAGAGAGGAGTGGAGAGAGAGAGAGAGAGAGAGAGAGGGAGGGAGAGAGAGGAAGACAGAGAGAGAGAGAGAGAAACATCAATTTGTCGTTCCACTCATTTATGCATTCATTGGTTGATTTCTGTATGTACCCTGACTTGGGATTGAACCTGTGACCCTAGCATATTGGGACAGCGCTTCAACTAGCTGAGCCACACAGCCAGGGCCAGGTTCCTTTTCTTTTTTTGCCACCATAGACTTCTCTTTACCACTTTCTAATTTATCCTTTTGTTCTTAAAAAATTTCCTTTATTTATATGATTTCTGACAATACAAGGCTTTGCCACTTTATAACTGTAATTCTTCTACCCACTCCCCTTTGTTCTTAAGTACAGAGAAAATAAGCCTCCTGGCTTGAGGATGGAAAATTGTTAGAGGGATCCTTAACAAGTTTTTCTAAGTCATGTGATCCAATTTAGGTGTGATATATACACATTCTAATATCATTATCTTTTTGCCTGTGTCACTCTAGTCCATGTCAACCTTCAGGTCCATGGGCAACCCTCAAAAATGAGGAAATGAAGGGAGGTTCTACAACCCTGGACAGTGTTGGCTTTCAGTGGAATTAGTATCACTTCTTTCTTTTCCTTCTTAAAGGAGGTTCAGAGCTCCTGGACCTGCAGCTGGTATCGCGCTTAGGTTTCATCCCATGATGACAGGTACAGGTCTCTGTCTTCACAGGACCTTTTGATATCGCAGAAGTCCCAGATAGATCAGCTGTGTTTCTTAATGCAAGATCTTATAAATTTCAGAGTTCCTAAATCTTTCTTTGTCTTCTGTAAATGAGTACTTAACTCTTACAGATACTTGCTTTTTCAGTTATGTTTCATATGTTTCATGTACTTCGGTGGTTTATTCAAGTCACTCTTTTAGTCAATAGTAAGATATTCACACAGGAACACCAGAGCATACATTCAGAATTGTGTGTATTTTTTGTGTCCAAAGTTTCAATTGATCTGCCCCATATTTGGTCATTGTGTTGGGACAGGTATCCAATACCAAAGAGGCCCATACAATCCTGGAGTCTCTGCCTTTTCCACAAATACTGCTTTAAAACCTTAAATTGTTCTTCCAAACTTGCTATTCAAGACCATTATTATGTGGGCCTACCTTCTTTTTTCCTTTGTAACATGAAATGACCCCGAACCATCTTTGGGAGTTTGGCACACACAGCCCTGTCTTTCTGGGACCAGGAAAGATCTCCTCTCTCAGAGAGAACTACTCAAGAAAAGAAGGAAGAGACAAATAGGGTGCTTGGTATGGTTGCCAGCCGCTGCAGAGCTCACTGCCTCTTTCTGTGCCAGTCCCTGTCAGCAGAGCAAAGGGGTAGAACTACCCAGTTTCCTTCCTTAGGTCTCTCCCGACACCAGGCTTCCCACCTGTGTGCTAGGAGTTTTGGTTTTCTTTCAAGGATGCTCCTAATGCTTATTCTCACCAGATTTCAATTATCTTCTCCAAGATCAACTGTTTTCTTCTTAGAAATGAATAATTCTGATTACTTTTAAAACTGGCGTATTTATAGTCTAGAAATTTAGTAGAGACTAATTAGTTAATAATAATAGCCACCACTTAACTGAGGTCATTGTTATAAGCCAGACACTTTGTGCCTATTGTCTTTTTAGTCCTCATTAACAGCTCTATGAGGTAAATACCTCTACTTTCTGTCCCATTTCACAGGGGGAAGAAATCAAGGTTTAGGAAGTTAAGTAACTGTCTAGGTTCATACAAATAAGGGGTAGCCAGAAGAAGGGGACTTGGCTCTCTATGTAATATCATGCTATCTTCACACTTTGAAGCAATCCTAAAAGTTATACTTCAGAAAGAGGCATTACCCCTCCTCAGCTTTAGCTGTTTCTCACCATCCGCTCCCTCTTAGACATAGACAGTTGTTTCTGTGATGCAGAATTTGATCCCAGGCATAGCACCCTTTAACTTTTTCTAAGGAAGAACTAATATTTCTCTTAGCTCTGTAAGTTGTCTCTGTTGGTTTTTTTTTCATTTATTCAGCCTATATTTATTCTAATGACATACTAAGCACTGAGCACATAGTTGTTAAGAAGACATATATGGTCCTTTCATCATAGAGTTTTATAGATTAGTTGGGGAGAATGCAGGATATATGTAAGTAAGAAAGAAATGTTAATGAAGAAAGAGACCAGCTTATTTCTGTTCATTCTTATTGTTATGATATTGGAAAGCAGAATTAACTTGCATCCAATGTATAATCTGTAAAGAAAGGACACATATGAATACATTGTCTCAAGGGCAGGAATTAGTAATTCAAACCAGTATATGTTTGAAGTTGATTAAAGGAAAATAGTTAAATTCCTGAATAATGATTTAAATGTGTTGGAACATTACCCATCACCCACACATCATATAAGTATATTTTAAAATTCTATGTAGTTGTTAAAATAATATTTCAGGTAGATGGCGCTAATAGGTATTCATGCAATCATAGAATGTTGAGTTAGAAAATGTTGTTTGACCTTCTCCTTCCTCATTTTCCCAGAAGAAATTAAAGCTGAGAGAAATTGCATATGCAATGTTCTCCTTACTTCCCAAATTCATGACTCTAGGATGAATAGACTCCGGTTTATTCAAGGTCTCAAGAGTTCAAGTTGTCAACATTTCACCCTCTCATACATTAGCAATGTCAATGACTTGGAAATTAATATGATTTGAACTTCATGATTCTTTCCCTTAGATGTGGTTGAAGTAGTGTGAGCTCATCACAAAGCAGTTAGTTAGATCTTCTCTTCAGTCTGCCTTGTCTAAAAAGTTCATCTTCTACTGCTAAATGCTTTTACTAGTTTCTAGTGACTCAAGAGGTAGTTTTATTCTGTGTGACTACTTTAGCAGACCACATTAAAGCATTTATGTTTCTTGTTAGGTTGCAGGAATGAGTTTTCTTAATGCCATCACTGAATTCCAATGGAGGAAATAAATTACTCACGCATTTTCTAATGGTTAAAAAATTTTCCAGAGTCTTGGCTGTCTAGTTCTCATCATGCTGAAGTTCATTACCAAAGAGTAATTGATATGGCTTTGACTAGCAGGCTGATACTACTTAGAGAACCAACTAAATAAAGCATCTGAGACCCTAGGACAAAATTTCAGAGTTAACTATATAAGAGACAAACTTTTGTAGTTATGGGGAGAAATGCTAACTTGGAAAAAAAATCCTTTCTATTAACTTATTAACTTCATCAATGTGGACAAGCTATTTAACCTCTCTGAGCTTTACTTCCCTCATTTGTAAACATGAAGACAGTCATAATAATACCTGCCGTAGATATCTCATATGGTTGTTAAGAAAATCAAAGGAGATAACACATGTTAAGCATCACTAAAAAAACAGAGGCAGCCCTCGATATCTATAGGTTTCACATCCATGAATTTAACCAACTGCACATCAAAAACAGTATTTTTGATGTGTGGATGCAAATCTATGTAAATATAAGGATTTAGAAATATCGGCGTAATGATAATGATACTAAAAGTGACAATTGTGGTCTAAATCTTGGCATAGAATTATGTATAAGAGAACTTAAAATGGCTGCTGGGATGCTTTTATGTGTTGGTATAGTGATAGTGTCTGAAAAATGCAAGTCACTAAAAGAACAATTTTGCTGTTCACATTGATGTCAGTAAAGGAAAATAGCTTGAAATATCTCCTTTATTTCAAAAAAGTTTAAGAGCAGCTTCAAAAGATATAAATAATAGAAAAAAATGGAAAAAGATAAGTGAGGAACTAAGGAGAAGGGAAAGTGGAATGAAATAAAGGGTTAAGTTAGGTTCCAAAGTGCATCTCATAAGGTCCTGTACCATTTGTTATAGATGGGTAAGAGATTCGTTTCTGAGTTTTCCTGCAGTCAGTGCAGTGAAGGAAACATAATCAGCTGTGTGAATCATAGTACCCTGAAGGTTAAATCATGAAGCAGGGCTGTTCCCAACAATGAGACACAAGATGATGATTTTCCCATGGAATCCTCACAGAGTGGACAGTGCATGATGAACAATATCCTACAAAACATTGTAAAAATAAACTTTGATACATTTTTGAAGCTGTTATTAGTATGACTGACAAATGAAAAATTATTAACAAATTCACTGTTTGTTAGCAAGATTTTAGTTACTTGCTGTTATAATCATGATTGAATGTAGGTTTTAAGACTAGAAATGATCTCTGAGGTCACCTTAATATCCTTTTGTTTCACAGATTAGGGAATTGAGGCCTATAGGAGTTGTGTGGAAGCTTGGAGTGATGGGTTTGCATCAGAGCACAAGGGGCACTAAGTGAAAAGAGTTTGCTGTGAGCTAATTCTGTGTGATCATGGGAGCTTTCCTTGTTTCAATATAAATACCACTTGGCACTTTCAGCATGTTTCTAATTGTGAGTTTAGCAGTTTACTGTGGTGGCTTTTTCTGGCTGTTTGTTGTAGAAGTATAAAGCTATTGAGTATGATGATCACTGTAGAAGTTACTGATAAGAATGCAAAATTGGAACAAATTTATAGAGAACAGGTCTCAATTTGCAAAATTTCCCAAATTTGTAATTATATTACCTGGAATGCCGCTCCTCCTAAAGTATTGTTAACACTATTGTTCAAAAACATAACCAGGAAATATAGAATCCATATTTTTAGCAGATTAAAAAATATGCACCTTAACTTTGAAACATAGAGGGGGTTTTGAAATATTGACTAAAGTCAGAGGGAATTTTAGGTTGGCTTCTCTAGCAAACTTACTGCTCACATTTACTGAGAGTGACTTCTAATGTGAGTAGCTGTTTTTCAAGGGATTCCTGTGGTGTTATAGAGGCTGATAAATCAAACTTCTTTTTGTCAAGGAACCCTGATATCAGTCATAAGAATAAATAGGGGCCCAGGTTCTAGAGAAAATAAGGGTTGTCTCCAAAAGGATCAGTCAGTGGGCTTGAGAGATACTAGAGAAATTTGACTTTTTCTGGTTAGTTTGTAAGGCAATTTATTGTATCTTAGAGAGAGGCATGCTTATGGACTTTCAACCTAGGTATGGTCAATTGTAAATATTGGTAGAATGTAAACACTGGAAGCAATGCCAGTGATCTCTCTTACCCATGATGTTAAGTGACTTGGCCAGAGTCACAAAGTGGAAGGCTACAGCCTGAGTCATCTCACTCCAGCTTTGAGCCATGTGGGGATGTGCTGCAGTGGAGAGGAAGGAGCGGCAGCACAGATGTTAAATCCCGCCTTCCATCTGTCTTTTTGTTTCCTAATTTGTAAAATTAAAAATTGGGGCTAGATTATCTTGAAGGAAATTCATAAATCTAAAAAGGATTCCTCTTGTGAAGAGTAGGTGTGGGAGAGATATAAATACATAAAAAGTAACCTTTCTCTTTCCTTAAACGCCCCAGCCTACCTAAAACATGTTTTTTCCCCCTCTAATTCTTGAAGGAACAGCAGTTAAAGGAGTAAACCTCAAGGCTACTGAGGTAAGCAGAGTGGAGGCATCATCTATCATTCCCCTTCTGCTCTATAGCCTTGTGAATGAATGTGTTGGTCTGAGAAATGGAACGCTGCATCTTTTTCCTGTTAACTGACAGCAAAATGAATTAGATGTCTTTTATCTCAAACATATGCACTTTCTAAGCCAGTGTGTTAAGATACAAAACATATACCGCATTTTTAACTCAAATTGCTAGCGCATGTTCAAGTATAATGCATTCCCCTGGACTTGGTACTGCCCAGACCTGGTCTGGGTGATGCTTCTATTCTTTCTTTTAAGGTAACACTGTTTTTTTGACCCTCACAGCCAAAAACTTGCCTACTGAATTTTAGTGATCTGTGCAAGCACTTGGCATTTGATGGTGACACTGTGACTTGAAGCATTTGGCAAGCTCCAGTATGGTGGGGTTATGCAGAATCTTGGCTTCGTCTGTTTATGTTTGTTGTAGGTGTTGAATATTAAGTGATTCACAAAAGAAAAGGTTAATCACAGAGGCAAAGGGTTGGTCTACTCCAAGCATCTAATTTCTGTGTGTCCATTTTCCAGGTCCTAAGGTGATCAGTGCAAGGCTTTCCAGAAAAACTGAGTCGTGAGGAATCTTATGTAAAGAGAGTTTGCCTTTTACATAAGTGGGTAGGTGGGAGAAGCTGGGTAGATAGAATATTTTATCTTTGGGATAAAAAAGAATATTATCTTTGGGAGTTACAACAGTAAAACAGAAAAAGAAAGAAGTTATACTTTGCTCCAGTGTGTAGAAGAAGTTTTCATCCATAATGGTTTTATGTTTGTACAAAGCTTAGAGCTTGCAAAGTAATGTCACACAGATGACACTGACTCTGAGTAAAGAAAAGGGATGGAGGGAGAGAAACCTGGAAGTGAAAAGGCAGCATGAATGGTCAAATACAGAAATATCTGGAGGGTCCTTTGGACCTATAGCCAAACTCCAGCTCCATCCCATCCTCCCAAGAACTAAACTAGCTTCTTCCTTCCCTTTTTGGTTCTTTCCACAGGTAGCTGATCTGGTCCCAGTATTCTTCTCAGAGCCATACATAGGATGAAGCCTGGACTCCCAAATATGTGGCATAGTGTCCTCTTGGATTTGCCATACAAATAAATCACCTTTAGACCCCAAAGAATTGTTTTGCGTGGAAGCTGTATATATGGTGGCCAGAGATGCAGAAACTCTGGGTTTTTGTTTAGTTTTTTCAGACTATAGAGACAAGCCATTCCTGGGCTTTGGTCATCAATTACTTCCACTTTACTTTGGGAAATTTGCCTCAGGGACCTCTAGGGTCCCTTTTAAGAGCTCTCAGAGATGGGTTCAGAGCTCTGGGACTTTCTCTTGCTTAAGGACAGGTGATCTGCCTTTTCAGATTGCCTGGTACCCATCAGCATGTTTGCCTTGGCTTCTTTATCTTTCATTGTTGGTGTAGGCAGTGCTTTTCTTGACCATTCCATATGTTATGTTTGCACCTTTCCCTCATGGTATAATACCATGTTAGCCAAAGGCAAGAACTAGATTTTCCATTCTGTGCATTTGTTAGTTCTTTCTTGAGTTATTCTTTGATGTCAAAGAAGGGTTGTAGAAAAAAAATCAGGTCAGATACCTAAATTAAATATAAAGAAATGTCAAAGCTACTTACCTCACTAATTGATCTTTATATTCCCATTCATCTAAGGAGAGTAGGAGAAAATTTTTTTCTAACTAATTCATGAGCCCTGTATCATACATGTATTTTGTACATGCTTGAGGGTTCCAAGAAAATACCAAATAAAAAATAATTTCTCTCCTTCTTATTTGTTACCTATATATTTTTGTTTCAACTTTAAAATTTGAAAACAATTTCAAACTTACAGAAAAATTGTAAGACTATAAAGAATTTTCATATGTCCTTTACCCAGATTCCCCAAATTTTAACCTCATATTCTCTCTCTCTGCTCTTCAAAAATGTAGGATTTGACATATATCTATATTTCTACATAATGTATATTTTTCCTTGAATCACATGAGGTATTCCAAATACCTTGAAATATCTCTGTGTATATTTACTAGTAAAGGAAAAAAAAGATTATCCTCCATTTTCCCCCTTCCTTTTTGCTCTAGGATGCAACCTAGACACTGTTTTACATTGTTTTCATCACATCTCTTTAGTCTCCTTTAATTAGGAACAGTTTCTTTATTTTGTTTTGGGTTTTTTTGTTGTTATTGGTTTTTTTTTGTTTTTTTTATTTTACTTTGATAAGTTGACATTTTTGAAGAGCATCTGCCACTTCCATTGTCCATGTTGCTAATTATGAGGTGCTTTGTTTGGGCTGGAGAACCTCAGATGTGATGCTGTGTTCTCCTCGAGGCATCCAGTCAGGTTGCGTTGATGAGTACAGTGCTGGTAATGTTAATTTCTGTCACTTGGTGGAGATAGTGTGTGTCAGGTTTCTCCACTGTAAATTAATTAATAAATATTTTGTATTTAGGAATTTATAAGTGACAAATAAGTTTTTAATATGGAAAAACTTTGAGATTGTTTAATTTTCCTTTCCATATCAGATTTTTACCTTCTGCTTTTAGTTACTTTGATTATTTTCTAACTCCATCATTCCCTCCAAATTTATTAGTTTTGTTCCACAGTAAAAAGAGATTATTTATTTATACATTATGTTATAGATTTTTATATTTTCCATTATAATCCATTGCTATCAATATTTATTTTATGTTCAGAATGGCCCAGATTTGGCCAGTGGGAGCCCCTTCAAACTACCTGTTGACTCCTTTTGAGATGTCCTTATATCCTTCGGTATATTTACTTATTTTCTCAATTTCCTGGCTGTGTCGACCGCCTTCTGGGCATTAACCTCTCCAACATAGCAGCCATGCAGAACAAGCCCTGGTTCCTGTCCTGCCCACCATCGCATGCTGTATGTGCTGACTGTACCAGCCAAGGCCTCTCCTTCCCTCAGCTCAGCTGCATTGTTTCTGAGGTTTAAGAAAAAATTAACATTTTTCATTGAAAGATGCTTTGGAATAGTGATTGCTTTAAGTAAGTGACTGATTTAAGGTCATATTTATAACTAGTATCCTTTCATCTTTCTCACTGTGCATTGTAGTCTGAGAGAAGTGACTGATTTCAAAATATTTGACTAGTATTTTTAAATTTCTGGGTTTTATTCCATTTATTGAGGGGTGGACCCAGTGAGTTAGCAGTGTTTCTCAACCTTTTCTGTGTCCTGATACATGTAGAAAATTGTAATATTTGTACGTACACAAATGTACACAAAGTAAAATGGAGATTTGTAGAGAATGCAGTCAACAGACCTGGGGGTTGTGGGTGTCCAGATGACCTTTGTTACACCTGTCACCCAACAGGAGCACAGTTTTGAGAACTCTAGTCTAAAGCATGACTCTCCTAAGCTGCTAAGGTAATTTGAGAACCCATTCTAGTGTTCGTAGCCTGCGCGCCTGATACTGGCCAGTCCTTGGTGAGATTTGTGCATTGGTCCCTGAGGGACCATGTAAGAGGGCATGGATGTCTCACAGTAATCCCTTGGCATGTTAGATCTATAAGCTCAAAGCACTCAGTTGGCTATATTAGTGGGGGTTTCACTAATCACCTCTGCTAGTTAGAGAATTGCTGTAGAGGAAAAAAAAGATAGGACATAGGTCAAAAGGTACAAACTTCTGGTTATAAAATAAGGAAATCCTGGGGATGTAATGTATTATATCATGATGACTGTAATTAATAATACTATATTGTATATTTGAAAGTTGCTAAGAGTAGATGTCATCACAAGAAAAAATTATAACTATGGGTAGCGTTGGATGCTAATGAGACTTGTTGTGGTATTCCAAATTCATTCATTTATTCATTAAGCAATAATTTATTGAGTTGCTATTTATGTGCCAATTACTGTTTGAGTTAATGAAGATACAGTGATGTTAAATTTTGGGTCTGATGGGGCTCCTATTTTAGAAGAGAAAACAGATAATAGAGAAACAAATAATAAGGTCCTTGCTGGGTAGCTCAGTTGGTTAGCACATTGTCCCAATATGCCAAGGTTTCCGGTTCAATCTCCAGTTCAAGGTTTCCGGTTCAACCTGGTCACGGTACAAACGAGAATCAGCAATGAATGCATCAATAAGTAGAGTAACAAATTGATGTCTCTTTCTTTCCCTCTAAAAATCAGTAGATAAAAAGGAAGCAAATAATAAGGGAGGATTATTTTAGATAGCTGTGAATGCTGTGAAAAAAATAGAGCCATGGGAATTTTTCAAGGCATGTGTGTGTGTTGGAGGTGGTGGTGAACTAATTGATCATGTTGTGATTCATAATCTGAAAAGATCAGTTTGGCTGATTTGTCGGCCATGGATTGAGTTTAGGTGTGGAAGACTAGGAGAAAGACGGCAATAATTTAGACTTGGCTGTCCAACATGGTAGCCACTACCCACAGGTGGCAGCTTAACCTTAATTCAAAATTAACAAATCTCACATATGCTACAGCAGGGATTAACCTGGAGAACATTATGCTAACTGAAATAAGCCTGTCACAAAAAGGTAAGTACTGTATGATTCCATTTACATAGGTACCTAGAATAGTTAAATTTGTAGAGAGAGAAACAAAGTAGGAAGGTGGTTGCCAGGGGCTGGGGAAGGGGGAATGGGGAGTTGTTTAATGGGTGCAGAGTTTCATTTTCACAAGAGAAGAGTTCTGGAAGTTGACTGCATAACCGTGTGAATGTACTTCACACTTATGAGCTGTACACTTAAAATTATTAAAAGGGTGAATTTTATATGTACATTTTGCCACAATTTAAAAAATGGTCTTAAGAAACTAGCTAAAAACCTCTACATGAGAACATGAGAGATAAGCAGTAGTTTGTAACGTAATAGAAAGATGAGAGGAGAAGAGGGGGAAAAAAGAGCAGCAAGATGGCCTGAGGCTAGGGTGAAAGGAACCATCCAGCATACCCCAAGAAATAGGACATTGAAGGGTAATTAAAAACATGTATGCCCCCCCAAATGAATGAACATAAAAGTCATTTCTTCTCAATTGCTCTAGCTACATTTCAAGTGCTAAATGGAATGAATAGACACCAATGTGACTGGTGTCTATTGCACTGGACAGGCCACATATAGAACATTTTCATCATCACAGAAAGTTCTGTTGGATAGGTTTGTTTTAGACCATGGTGATTGTAATGAAGGTGGGGACAGGTAAATGGATTGGGGATGGAGTTGGGAAATATTATCAATAGGCCTTGCTGATTGATGGATATAGTGGGAGAAGAGAAGTAATACATTAAGGATGACGTGTGGCTTTCCCATGTGAGTAACTAGGGCAGATGGAACAGGATTGGGCATGTGAATCAAGAGTTCTTCTTTAGGCATATTATGCCGTTTCTTGTAGAGCAGAATCTAAATAAAACTTAATGGAGGTAGAGGAGAAGGAAAAGTCTATTTTGATGGGCTTTTCAATCTCATAACAGATGCTAAATAAGTCCCATATGTTTGTAAGTCATCAGCTTGCTTTAATTTTAAAGAAGCCATTATTGTTTGGTGGTTTTATTAAATACTATTTTATGCTGCTACAAAATTTAATTCCACAGAAATCCTTTTGTTTATTTTAATTTTTTGAATTGTGATACCAGCTGAAAGTGACCAGAAAATGGGGAGTTTGCTCTTGATTCTTTGCTGAAGTTACTTATTAAGGGGCCACCAGTATAGGACCCTGGACTGGGCCTTTGACAGGTGAATTAAACTATACATATTAGCCTTACTTTTTTTTTTTTGAGCCTAACACTTTAAAATATATAAGCAAGGCATGTCTCGAGGAACCGTGGGGAGTGAAGGTTCTTTGCAAGTAGTGTCTCTTAGAAACAAATGACATTTCTTGTGTAATACTTGCAGACACAAAGGACAGTCCGTGATGTGCACTGTGTGTGAATACTTACACTTGAAGTTTTTCCCTCTTAGAAATCTAATGTTGCCCCTTTTGGGAAGGAGTTACTTGCCTCTCTTTGTTTAGAGTGGTAGGGCCAATATTGACAATTGTTAATGGAAGGGAAAGAGAAGGCTGAACAAATGTTTTTTTTTTTTCCCCTTTTCTTTTTCTTTTTTAAAAATATCACACTGCTTTTATGGCTAATGGTCTACTGCAGGTATGGGATCTGAGCCAAGTGAATGTGTGCTTCCCTGTGCACATTCTTCTGAAGCCTGCAAGTCCCCTTCGGCTGCTGGGTTTTAGACTGACCACTTTTGCACTCAGAAACCAGTCACCTTGGTGCCCTGCTTCATGTCTCCAGACCCCGTTTAATTGTTCCATGGGAGTGGGAGATATCACAGAGGGCCTGACAGAAGCACACTGAGGTTAACTTTGGAAATGTTACCCTCTCCTTTGTTTTCCGGCACCACAGCTCCTGGCAGCAGCAGTCCCCTTCGTTAGTGTGACCTTGTCCCCTTTGGAATGTTTACTTGAATGTATTGAGGCCTCCATTCTTTTATGCTATTGTGCGAATCAGATCGATTCCAATTTGCTATTCAAGAGAGGAGGAATTTTGATATTTAATACAATGCATATGACATTCTTCATCTGCTTCCTCTCCTTTTGTTGTGACAGCCCCCTCCCCCACATCTTGCTCATGAGATAGACGACGCATATTTACAGATCCAAAACTATAGCAAGAATACACTTACTGGGAAAGTGTGAGCAGTTTTGAAATTTGGCTTTAGACCACACTGGACTTTGAGTGTACTGAAAACCATAGAAATATTGGGCTAGGACTTACAAAAGAAAAAAAAAAGAGCAACCAGGTACACATCATGGCTGAACTTGACTCTCTCTTGCTTTCCTTCAGAACCCTGGTGGGGTTCTCTAAGAGGTCCGCTGAGTTTGCCAATTCAGTCCACATTTCCTCCTTGCATGGAATTGATTTAGAACTAAAGAAGAAAAACTGTCCTGGCATCTATCTATTTAAAGAGAAAGAAAAGTCAAGTAGATTTTTTAAACAATCTTCTCTGAGCATATGTAAAGAATTTACATGGACATGATTTTCTCAAACACTGTGAAGGCTGCGATGGGACCATCGCACCAAACAATGTGGAGTCCAGCATTGAAATGAGAGTTATAGTTGAATTTTGACTTGCATTAGAACCAGATTTTTTATTTTAAAATTCTCCGATGTGTATCCCTGTATTGCAGAAGCACTTTAAGAAAAATATTTTGAAAACAACAGTTTGCCTTTTAAAGGCAGGCAAATACCAACCAAGTATTGTGGTACTATTGAAGGAAAAAAGAAAACATTGAAAGCTGGAACATGACTTTGTAGTAACACAATGTCATGAGGAAACTTTGAAGTGATTCAATTACACAGACGTATTTTCAGAGTCTAGAGCTTTCAGTAGGTATTGGGATAGGAGTGCAGGCTGATGACGGGAACATTCACTGCATTGAAATTGAATCGTAGAAAGATGATGCCATGGCATAAACCCAGGCGATGGCATTATAGTGAAGCTGCAGGGTTTTTGACACTTGGAAGATGAAAGCAGAGCATTGGAAAATCCAGGAATCTTTTCTTATAGAGTGGTAATAAAACCAGATATTTTTATTCCCGGTAAATGGTAAGTCATATGTCATCCTTCACAAAAGCTTACCATCCGAAATTAACAAAAGAAGTGAACTTCTTCCCACCTGCAAGTTATGAAATTATGAAATAATATTGGTATATATAACATATGCACAGACATGTGCACACACATGCATACATACACATGCTTGTGCCTCACCTGTCCCCTCACAGGATAATCTGTGACCAGTGAGTGTGCATGCCAAAGTTTAGATGAGTTCTAATTGGAGACTTCCAGAAGTGAGGTGGGAGGGTTCGAATCTGCATTAATTTGCTTGCATATTAATCTTGTCCATGGAGCAGGCTGGAAATGATCTCAGGGAAGTCTTGTCTATCTTTGTGAGGCTAAGCTTTCATATTGTCTTCTCTGCTCTTTAATATTGCCTTAGCTGTGCACCAATCAACTAATGCAGAGTCACTGTTTATATTGGGTTGGCCAAAAAGTTCATTTGTTTTTTTCCGTAAGATGGCTCTAGTAGCGTTCAGTTGTCTTGAACTTTACTTGAAACAGTTTTGTTAGATTGTTAGATTGTTAGAGTGATGACAGCTGTCACATCAGTGTGCATTTAAAAAAAACATCAAAATTGGTGAATTTTTGTGCACATTTTAATATTGAAAATGGAAGAAAATATGCAACATTTTCAGTGAATTATGCTTTTTCATTTCAAGAAAGGTAAAAATGCAACTAAAACGCAAAAAGAAAATTTTGTGCACTGTATGGAGAAGGTTCTGTGACTGATTGAATGTGTCAAAAGTGTTTTGTGAAGTTCTTTGGCACTGTTGACATTTTGGCCAAATCTTTGCTGTGGGGCTCTTATGCATTGGGAGATGATTAGCAGCACCCCTGGCCTCTATCCAGTAGAAGCCAATAGCGGGAGAGAGCTGACACACTCAAAATATCACATCAATAAAGTTATTGGTGAAAACGAAAAATTTTTCTTTCACTTTACAAAAAAACCTAAATGGACTTTTTAGCCAACCCAATACAAGGCTTTTAAAACTACAGAGTGCTATCCTGCCCAGTTTTATTTAACTTTCACAACCAAGAAAGGGGAACAAATATTTTTTTAAAGTCCAGATGATTCTATTGGAGAATCTTCTCTTGGGTATGTGATTAGCATAAGTTATATGCTGTTGCCCAGCCTTACAGTTTTTCCCCTGCCTACAAAATGCACTTTATATTCTGACATGTTCCTCAACTATGTGATTTGTAAGCTCAATGGTGTTAGTTGATGCAGTAGCTAAGGAAAATTTCATTTTATGCGGGATGAGAAAGTATGAAATAATCTTGGCCTTAGGAAAGAATACAGCATCATTGGAGATTTTATGACCAGGGATAAAGAATAGCCAGGAAACTAAATGAAAACCAAAAGAAAGATAATGGTGTGACATGCTCTCTCCATTTTTTTTTAATTAAAAAGTTTTTTCTTGAATGTGTTGTTTCTCTTGGAAAGCAGGCTCCCCTGGGTTTCTGTCCTGGGGCTCAGTGTAGCCTTCACACTTAGGGAGATGCTCAGCAAATGTGGGGGGAATTTAATTGCAAAACAGACATTCTGTAGGTGGAGATTTTGATTGGCTGCTGGTTCTGACACATGTTGTAACACTAAGTAATTCAGAAGATGTTTTCCCACAAAGTTTGCAGAAACTCTCAGCCTTCTGGGGCTATTTGACACATTAATAGCTTTGAAACAAAATATGGGTCAATTTCGCCATGGCCTTCTTTCCACAAAAATGCATACTTGAAAGCTTTTATGACAAGGTGATCAGAACGCAGAATTTATTTCTGAGTAATTATCTTACTTTCTGTTAAAGTTTGTTCCATTAACTTTCATCATGAGTTTGTTTGATATATACTAGAATGCAATTTGCTGGGGCAGCAGAGACTCTGGCAAATGTTGTTAGTGAGATAAAGTCTCATTAAAACCAATACACTCACTCCTTCATTCTCCATCCTTTTACCATACTTTATAATTTTTTGCACTTCTGTCTCTGAAGCTGTTTGTTTTTGTTTTGCTTACATTTATTTTCTGCCTTCCCCAATAAAGTGTAAGTGCCGCAAAAGCTGGGGATTTGATCTGTAACCCTGGTATCGAGAACAGTATTGGGCACCTTGTAGGTGCTTGGTAAATATTTGTTGAATGAATGAATGAATATTATTGGTACTCTGAGCCTGTGTATGTTATTAATTCATTCACAAATATTTATCAAGGTCTATTATATACCCAATGCTATTCTATATGGATTAGTTTCAGGGGTGAGTACGATAACACATAGCCTGTGTTTACAGCTTATAAAACCTAGTAATGTGTTGTCCAATATAGTAGCAACGTGTGGTTATATAAATCTAAATGTAAGTTAATTAAAATTAAGTAAGATTAAAAAGTCTGTTCTTTAGTCACATTAGCCACATTTCAAGTGTTTATATGTAGCTAGTGGCTACTATATTGGGCAGGGCAGATGTAGAATATCTTTGTTTTTATAGAGAGTTTTGTTGTATAGCACTCATTCAGTGATAAAACATCAATATATGTGCGCTTGCATTGCAGAGGCATATAGTGTATGCTGTGTAGAGAGAATAAGCACATGTTTCAGAGGGAGCATTCAGGAGAGGCTTCTAGCCTAGGATGTGGCTGGTTTATCAAGGATGGCTTTCTGGAGGAAGAGCTTCTAAAGACATCAAGAATGCACAGGGAAGCCAATACAAAGTAATATTGAAAGTAAACTGGAATGGAAAAAAAAATACATAGGGATTAGGCAGGCTAAGGGGGGCGGGGTGGGTGAAGCCTGGAGAGTGTCTGAGTCAAAGGAAACAGCTAGAGAAAGGATTAGAATAGGTGCCTTAATGTGGTTAGCTATAGGAAGACCTTGTATATTATTTGGAGGTCTATATTTGAATGGATGGAATTATCCCCTTCTTGCGCAGGCAATTTTTTTTTTTTTTTTTTTTTGCTATAGTAGCTTCTGCTTCTTCTCAGGCCCAGCCCACTATCAATTTGTAACAGCCTCCTAATGGATCTCCCCACTTGCAGTTTTGTCTCCTTCCAGACAAAACTACATTGTATCTCCAGCAGACTCTGAATTTGATCAGATTATTTACTTGCTGAAAACATTTCATTGCCTCTTCATGCCACTTAGGATAAAACCTAAACTCCTTAATATGCCTGTGAGGCTCTTTATGGTCTGGCCTCTGTTTATTTTTCTACAATTCCTCTTTCTACTCTTCGCCTCTCACACTATGATCTAGTAGCATCAATTCTCCAAATGTTCCACCTCTCTTGCCTCTAGGCCTTTGTACCTGCTCTTTCCTCCGTATGGAAAACTATTCCCCTCCCCAGCCTCATCTTTGTCTCTAAACTTCCTTTTCAGACCTCAGCTGAGAATTAATTTTCTCAGGATCCCTTGATATCAAAATCAAGGTGAGATGCCCCACCTATGTGCACTGTCACACCTGTGTGTCCCCCTGTTGTTGAACATATTATATTGCTTGCTCATGTGTCTGCAACTCTCAACCCTGGGACTGCAAGGGGCATCTGCCTTGTTTCCTGTTTTGCCCCAAGTACTAGGCACAGTGCCTCTGTAAATACTTGCTTATTGAATGAATGAATGGATTTGATGACCTATCCCCCTTTCCAAGATGTGATCAATCAAGTATGGTTCTGAAATGAAGCTGTGGCCCGTTATAGGAAGCTTCTAAAGCTCAATCATTGTCGGGGGGCAGGGGGAAGAAATGGAAGTCAGCCTGTGATGAAAGCTTAGCAATGACCCTTGTTATTTGTTTTAATAATTAATGTTTTTTATTGAGGTATAATTTTATATACAACTCACCCACTTGAAGTTCAGTCCAATGACTTGTGGTAAATTTGTAAAATTGCTCAGTTATGACCATAATCCTATTGGTCGTAATCCACTCACTTAGAACCTGTTGGTAGGGCAGTAAGATTCCTCGTATGCATTTACAGTTAATCCCTGTTCCCACTTCCAGTCCCAGGCACTCATTAATCTACTTTCTGTCTATATGAATTTGCCTCTCCTGGGTATTTTATACAAATTGAATTATACCGTATGTGGTCTTTTTAATCTGACTTTTTAAAATTTATGTTATCGGAAGCATCAGCATTTAATTCTTTGTATATACGATAATATTGCATTGTATGGATTTTATTTATCCATTTACCAGCTATGGACATTTGGATTGTTTCTACTTTTTGGCTATTATGAATAGTATTGCTGTGGAAGTTCACATGCAGATCTTTCTGTTGATTTATACTTTTATTTCTCATGGGTAGATGTCTAGGAGCGAGATTGCTGGGGAAATTTATGTTTGACTATAAATTTTAAGAAGTTTTATTGTGGTAAAATATACAGAACATAAAATTTACCATCCTAACCATTTTTAAGTATACAGTTTAGTTGTGTTAAATACGTTCACATTGTTGAGCAGTCAGTATCCAGAATTATTTTTTTCACCCAAAACTAAAACTGCATACCCATCAAATAACAAATCTCCCTTCTTCATTGCCCCCAACCTCTGAACACCACCATTCTACTTACTGTCTCTATAAATCTGACTACTCTAGGTACCCATATAAGTAGAATCATATAGTATTTGTCTTTTTGTGGCTGACTTATGATCCGTAGTATAATGTACTTCAGGTTCATCCATGTTGTACTATATGTAAGAATTACCTTCCTTTCTAAGCCTGAGTAATATTCTATTGTATGTATATGACACATTGTGTTTACCCATTCATCTGTAGATGGACATTTGGGTTGCTTCCATCTTTTGGCTTTTGTGAATAATGCTGCTATGAACATGGGTGTACAAATATCTTTTCAACACCCTGCCTACAATTACTTTGTGTACCAGAAATGGAATTGCTGGACCATATGGTAGTTCTCTGTTAACTTTTTTGAAGAGCCTCTATATTGTTTTCCACAGTTGGCTGTACCAGGGTTTCAATTTCTCCACAATACTTGTTATCTTCTGTAAATTAAAAAAAAAAATAGAGCCATCCTAATGGATGTGATGCTTAAGTTTTAACTTTTTAAGTAATTATCAAATTGTTTTCCAAAATTGCTATATTATGTTGCAGTCCTAGTAGCCGTGGCTCTTGCATGACCCTCGTGCTGAAGGGCCGACTTTAATTATGGCTGCGTACCCTTTTACTCCACCACCTAATGCTGTGAGCTGGAGGTTGTTAACACAGTGTCTCCTGCCTCACAGAACAAGGGATCGGTGGGATGGTGACAAAGACTGGTGGGACTCTTTCTGCACTGTGAATGTGGGTAAAACCTCCTCAGGGATACTTTGTTTTAGGAAAACCCACTGTCCCTAGCCATTCCTAGTGAGAATCCATTTTGTGGGTTTTGTCAGAGTGGGGCCAAATGGGCTTTGAATTTACACAGATCACATGGAATCCGAAAGGAATATACATAAAGAACAAGGCACGGATTCCAGGCTGTGCTAAAGGTAAGATTCATACCTTTAGCACAGTCTGGAATAGCCCAGTGCACAAATGTTTACTGAGCACTTACCATGTGGCCAGGATTGAGCTAGATTCAGATGGGACATGAGTGGTACAGATGTTCGGGGAATGTAGTCTTCTCGAGAGACCAGTTTAATTTGTAGGCAGCCACAGCCAAACCCTGTAAGGTGGGGCTCGGTGAAGTGGGGCGGGGGGGTGTGGTACAGATTACAGGTGTGGTATCAACTTGGAGGAGAGGATTGTCTCTGAAAGCTGGAGCTGTCAGAGACAGCTTCCTGGATGAGGGTAAGTGAGAATGTACAGGATTTACTTTGGAAGAGGGAAATGGGGGACATTCCAGGTTGGAGGCCAGCACAAGAGAAAGCCCAAAAGTGATATGGCCCATTGCTTATTGGTGAGCTTGTGAGGAGACTGGCTTGACCAGAGCCCCGGAAAACAAGATTGGGCGAGTGAAGCTGCATCAAGATGTGTACCGGTGGGGGCCTCAGGTGCCCTTCTTCCTCAGGTTAGCAGGATACATGTTATGTTTCTTTATGTTATTTTGAGGATCTATCATTTTCCAGGGAGATTTGCTTATTTTTCAAGCTTAAGACTCAGATTTTCTGGAGTGTAGAATCCCAACATAAGAAAAAAAATCCCAGCGCGACTCACTAAAGTTTGCTTTAAAAAAAATCCCTGCTTAGCAGTCATAAATAGCTTGCTGGATATGAATTTAAGCAGACCAAATTTGAAATTCTATCCTAATTCAAGGCATGTTGCACCACCTTGTTTTCAGATTGGCAATTGAAATGCTTTCCCAGATAATACAGAGGGACTTTAAGATAAACTAAGGCCACCGCAAAATAGGAAAGGCAATTGGATGCCAAACTTCACTGATAACAAGAAGCATGATAAATCTGATGGTTACTTTCTGGTTGGGTTGTTCAAAGATGGAATGATTAACCACTCCACAAATCCTTTACATACTGCAAAGCTATCATAATACGTACTTTCTTATGTTTTCTCAGGAGGTCTTTGAGGCTTCTATTACTGGAATTAGGCTCATTTATTAACTAAGGTATGTATTGTTCTGAAGAAGGCGTCTTTCTTTCGGTAAATACCTACAGTGTGCCTGCTATGTGCCAGGCATTATGCTTGGACTGGAAATACCAAGCTGAACATGATCCCTATGTTTTGTGAATTATGTACTCTATCTTCATGCCAAGCCACAGACTGATATTGACCAAAAGAATAAGGATGAGTTGATGGGATCTCACATTTGCTTTATGCCTGTGTAGATTTCTCAGTTGCAGCCTTAGCCTAGACCACTGGATCTCAACTCTGGGTGATTTTGGCAATGCCTAGATACATTTTGGTCTCCATAACTAGAGGAATCCTACTGGATTCTGGTGAATAGAGTTCAGGGATGCCACTAAACATCTGCAATGAACAGGACAGCCCCTACAATAAAGAATATTTAGCCCAAAATGTCAAATAGTACTAAGGTTAAGAAACTCTGGCAGAGAGGAACATCCAAATGATAGGAATTCTACAAAGGCTCTAGCAATGAGTCTCTCTTGACAAATGTTATGATAAATGTTGTGGAGAAATGTGAAATGGAATGAATGTGACTTGTAGGAATCCAAGAGTATGGCTGGTGTGATGATTATAACATAGACTTGTCACTGATGAAGTTTCTCTTGGAAAAAGGAAGACTATCTTGTTAGGATCGATCCCAACAGGGGCTGTATTGACACTTGGAGTAGAGAATTCTTTGTGTTGGGGACTGTTCTATGGATTGCAGGACATTAGACCTGGCATACACCCTTAATGCCAGCAACACACCCAGGCATTATGACAAACCCAGATACCTCCTGTGCTTCTAAATGCCCTGAAGGGTGGTAGCACAAGCTATTGTTGAGAACCTTCAGGAAGGAGCACGCATCGAGTGTTGGGATGTATGGGCTCTCAGTGAACTTGGTGACTCCTGCTGGAAGTAATTTTACCTCTTTGAGTTGAGTGCTTTTATCTATGAAAACATGGAATGGAGTCAGATCAGGGGTACCCACAGTGAAGCAGGACATCCATGTTAGTGCAGGAGGAACATCTTAGAACTTCTATAATTTTGTCTGTTTTTATGCTATCTCTTAAAATGGCACTTTTATGTGTGTTTTTTAATGTACCTGGAATGGACAGTAGCATGGGTACCATAATTTACATAAAAATTAATGTGCGTTTATGAAGAGCATGCTCGGTAGTGTTTTACTTGAAGGAGTGCACCATCAGAAAAGTTGGGTACCCAGACCTCTTCCCATTCTGACAGCCTAAGTTATGGGAAGGAAAGTCATGGAAGCTGGAGGCTTCCCTGGAGTCACCTCCGCTGAAGGGTAGAGAGGTGATGGACATCAGCATCACCAAGAAGCAGCCACCACAGAGCACCATTTCCCGGCATGTGGAAATTGGCACAGGGCTTTGCGGGGGGTGGATCACATTCCGTTGTGACATAGAGTTAGAATTTTTTAAAACTGGCAAGCGACCGAGGTTTTTCAAATTATTCTCTACATGAGTGTGGAAAATACTATTCCCTGACAGAAAATTTGATTCACACTTTATAAAGAGCACAGAGACATGGTTGAATTGCATAATCACCGCTCACAAAAGGGCCCTGAGTAGAAACGGTCTCTTCCAGTCTTGCCCACTTCAGCATGAGCAGAATAGCACACTTGTTTTCAAACACTCATGCTACACCATGTTGAGCAACTTAGTAGACTTTATGTTCTTAAGACCACTCTTTGAAAGCTTCTTGGAGGCATAGTTCTCGCTCAGTCCCCTTTCCATTGACGTCATGTTGAACTGCAGAGAGACGTGCTTATTGAAGACCAGAACTTGTCCACAGCCACTGAAGTCTTAAGATTTAAAATAGAAATTCTCTCCATCCCTCCATTCCCAAGCTCCTTCA
Organism: Pteronotus mesoamericanus; assembly: GCF_021234165.1. Classification (NCBI taxonomy): domain Eukaryota; kingdom Metazoa; phylum Chordata; class Mammalia; order Chiroptera; family Mormoopidae; genus Pteronotus; species Pteronotus mesoamericanus. The sequence continues at coordinate 20,557,757 of NW_026555245.1, read as the reverse complement.
TTATCAGCTCTCGGTTTGGGGGATTGTGTACTGATAGTCATATAAAGAAGCTTTTGGAAATCAATAGTTACTTATGCGTGGCAAAAATCTGCTGTGACAAGTAAAAGATTTTTTTTCCCTGGGGATTGAGCTAAAATGAAAACTGCAGGCCTGGTTAGGCCTGCACTTGGCAGGCAAAGAGGTTAATGTGACGTTAGTAGAATAGAAGTAACTTTGCTATTGGTAAACAAAACGGTTATTGAGTCACACACGCTGTGCTGTTTCAAGCACCCTCTCATTGCCTCCAGCTTTGCCCACGGGACATAGAGTATTTCTGTGGCAGTTAATGTAGAGGTACTTTACGTTAGCCAGATAAAGCAAAGTTAGAATTGGAATCACTGACCTAAAAGCGATCTTAAGAAATCATTCCGTTTGCTTCTTTGTCTCTTGCCCTGCTCAGATGCAGTGTGTACGGCAGTTAAAGACAGGGGCCCTGGGCCAGGCTGCCAGCTCTGAATGGCTCTCTGCCACTCAGTAACTCTGCAGCCTTGGGCAACCTGTTTACCCGCTCCGTGTTTCTCTTTCTTCATTTGCAATGGAGGCACATTGAGAAAAATAATGCTTATGTCATAACATTACTGTGATGATTAAATAAAATAGTATTTGCAAAGGTCTTACTATGTGTAAGACAAATAGTACTATATTAGCTGTCATTATTAGCTATTATTATTAATTTTAAACAGGAATAGTCATTAATCCTCCCAGATTTGTAACCTGTCACTAAATTGCTCTGTAAGGATTATTTTGAGGTAAAGACATAGTGGAAAAAATGCATTTTAAACCTGCAGTGGTTTCTTTTGCATTCTGAGAGCTTAGGAAAAGCTGGCAGAGGCCACTTCCTTCCCCTCCCCACTGTGGGGGTCCTTGGGGGACGGTTGCAGCCTGCGGCTGCTCTGTGTAACACAAGGATTTGGGGTTAGACCATAAAATTGAACTGGGTTATAGAAACAGGTTATGGATTATCCTTCACAATCATTGTGAATTGAGAAGTGTGACCCGGAGGAAGGGAATGAATGTGATGACTTTGTGGTGCCATCCTGTCCAAGATTCTGTAATTTTCAAAGGGCAAGGGGTTTTCCTAGGCTTGCAGCCCCTCTGTATCCACAAAAAACAATGTACTTGGTTTCTGGGAACATGAATGTTCAAGTAAGGGTGTTAAACAGTTGTTTGTCAGTATCAAGGGTTTCATCCCTCTCCTCTCCCTCCTAGTGCCATATGCCAAGTATCTACATTAAAATGTGAAAACTATGTTAAGCTTTCAATTGTACCCAGATTTGACAGGTCACATTTCAATAGACGGTTAAACAGTTCAGCTTTGGTGTAAATTGACCCAGAGTTCATATCTATCAGAGATCTTTATTCAGGCAGTTAGCACTGTTCTGCATTTTCCACAGATATATCATTTCATTTATGAATGGGTCAAACTCCTCATTAGGTCTGATAATTTGAGGCTCATAGTTTGTCCAACTCAGCACAATTCTGTGGGAGAGATTATACAGTATTTTCTTATTTCATTGACCTCAAAGGTCTGGGAATACGGTGGTTTCTTTAAATGTCCACTGCATTTACACTGTTTGGGATTTTCCTAAGCAGTTCACAAAACTATGCCTGCATTTTTTATTGGTAGGCATTCTGAGGTTTGTATGATCACAGCTTTCTGTTGGAAATAATAATTTTCACTTGTAGAAAACAAATCAAATCTCTTTCAAGGTTAGGGGATGCCAGCCAGCCTTTGTGTACCAAAATTTGGTGAACAAACTCTTGTTTAAGCCAGCCTTTTTTGTAAATTTTTGGAAAACCCTCATTATAACCTTCTCTAAGCTTTCTTATTTCCATAATAAAGACTTTGATTTTTTTTAAATGTGTTCAGTAAAAGCATAGGGAATAAAACTAATTTGAAAATCACCTTGAAAACTTTTAAGATCCCCTTTGCAGACAGTTCTGTTATAGATTTCCTCAGATATAGTGACCAGAAAGCATATAGTCTCCTCCTCTGTAATTTGAGAGTGGAAGGATCTTGTACCAATTATTCACTTGCCCTTCTATACATTTAGCTCTCCTCTCTTCTAGAGTCTGTCAATTTTCACATTAAATTCAGGTACCTTGCATCTTGAAACAAGTAAGCAAGAAAGCAAACAAATAATTGAATGACAGCAACACAAACAAAGCAAACTAAAAACAACCCTCTTTTGACCATACTTGATCCTTTGGGTGCCGCATAAATTTCTTTCATTTGTTCAAATTTCTTCAGTGTGTCTACCAATAAATCGAAACTGCTTTCCTTCATGTCACTGGTGACTCCCTGTATCAGCTGGGAGACTTTGTCTTGTCTGGTTGAACCAACTCCAACTGGCTTAAACATAGTGGAAAATTCTTAGCTCTTGTAACTGAAAACCCTGAGTGGTGGCTGTAGGTGAAGCTTAATCCAGTGCCTGAAAAGATTCACCAAGGACCTGGGTTTTGGATTCTATGTCCCTGCTTTGCCTTCCATGTTTTGGCTTCATTCATAGTCTCCTCAGTGCCACTCCCCATCTCTAGACTTTTCCCTGTTATAGCAATATGGCTGCAGGCCATTCCAGACATCACATCCACACATTAAACCCTCAAGGACTGAGAGAGGAAATATCTTTTATTCAGAAGCTCCAGCAAATATCTCCTCCCATCCCATTGTCTCCACTTGGGTTCCTGCTCATTACTGAATCAATCAGTCTCTCTGGCTAGGGTTTTGAAGATGGGGATTGACTGAAGCCAGTCATGGCCCTTCTTTGGAGCTATGCATAGGATCAATAAATCCAAATCACATGATAAAAAAGTAGGGAAAGAGTGGTTCCCAAAGCAAAGTTGGGGTACTATTAATAAAGTGGGAGAGGAGAGTCTTGGCAATGACAACAGTAGCTGTTGTCTTTGAAAGAGTCAAAACTCACTGCTTCTTAAAACTCAATTCCCTTAGTACTAACTCCCTTCTATAACAGTATCTAACTTTTCTGGTTGTCTGCATATTTCTCAGGCTGTCTTCAATTTTCTTTGTGGGCTCCTCCTACTCTGCTTGACAGTTAGCTTTGGTTTCCTCAAGATGCAAGCTTTCCTTTTTCTTTCTTTGGTCTGTTTTATCTTCTGTATCTTCTCAGCTGCAACTCTCAGGTTAATGCTGGAAGTCTCCTACTCTTAGACATAATGAGTTCTGAAAATGTGTCAGATGGTTGCATGTACAACAATCAGATATATTCTAGAAGGCATTAGGATGTATGTAGGAAAAAATTGTTATAAATCCTCTAATTATACCTTTCTTTTTAAACATTATCTTCAACCAGAAGATATTTCCAAAAATGTGTACCTATTTTCTTTAATTTATTAGTTTTCCTTCATAATGGATCATGCTTTTATCAGCTTAAATCCAGTGACTGTCTGGACATGCTGAATAATTTCTGACTTTTATGATACTTGTATTTCTTATCATTAATGTTAACACTTTAATTTTATCTTTATTTTTATTCTTTTTTTTTTTTTGGTTAATAAAATAGCTCCACATGTAATATACCCTAGTAGCCAAACAATAACACTAACATTGGGTGAAGATGTTGCTCCTACTCTCAGGACTGAACATCTGTCTGGTAAGCACTCTTACCACGTGTTGGCTCAAAATATTCATCTGGTGAGGAAACAAAGCTCATATTTGGCATATGAAAAGTGATTTATCAATTTTAGTGTACAGAGGGGAAATGGATAAGGGCTCATTGCAGCCTACAGTTTAAGCCCATGTATGTCCATTTGCTTTCAAGACATATCCACAAAAATGTCTTCAAGAGCACCTCATTCTTCTAGCATCTCTTCTGCATCTTCTGGCTATAGTAGATACGCCATTACCTTCCCTGGTTGTTAAAAATAGAAACCTGAAGTCATACCTTATTACCTCCGATCTCATACACACCTTGCTTACTTGACACCACATGTCATGCAAGTGCCCTATCCTTTCTGTCTTTATTAACCCCTTACCCTAGTTCAGCCCCACCATTTTTCAACTGGTCTTTTCATTGCAGAGGCTGTTTTACAGATCCTCTTTCTTTTATACGTCTTCTATTCCAGAGGTCAGCAAACTAGAAAAGGCCATACAGTAAGTACTATAGGCTTTGCAAACTATATGGTCTCTATTGCAATGGCTCAACTCTGCCTTTGTGGTAACAGTCATTGACAATATGTAAATGGATGGATGTGGCTGTATTTCTATAAAACTTTATGGACATCAAAATTTGAATTTCATATAGTGTTAATGTGTTAGAAAATATTACTTTTTTGATCTTTTAGAAACCATTTAAAAAAAGTTAAAAATTTTTCTTAGCTTGCAGGCTATACAAAGTCCTGTAGACTGTAATTTGTTGACTCAAGTTCTACAGGGTTGCAAGAATGAGCTAACTAAAAAGAAAGTGTGGACATTTTATTTGCATGCTTAAACCCATCATCAGAGGTTTGCTAACAGGCTGAAAGAGTAAGGTCTATCTTCCTTGAAATGGTCTATTAATTCTTCTGTGATCCGAAATCCAGCCTAATATCTTTCCAATCAAATTTTGTACTTCACTCTTCAGAATACCGATCTCCTTGCAGTTCCCTGTCCACACTGAGCTATTTCTTTCTGAAGCCTTAACCTCTTTTCTTGAAATGTCATCCCTTTTCTCTCCCTCCCTCCCTCCCTAACCCCCAACCTTTCTTATTCTTTTTCTACATAATATTAGGATTTTGGATCTTTTGCTCCATGGAGAGGCTGCCTGCTGGCCAGTTGATGTGTTGTTCTAATCTGTGTTCCCATCATCTCACTTCTAGCCCAGTGTCCTGCTAAAATAGGGACTCAATAAATAGTTGCTGAATGCATGCATGCATGAATAAGTAGACAAATGAATAAAGGGAATGAAATAGTTAAATGAGCCAATTTTGCTCTTTTTACTAACAGCACTGACCAAAGTGTTGGTGAGTTCACATGTTGAAACTCCATACATGTAGCTCTTATATAGAAATGGGCTGGGTTCCAAAAGTTTGTTTGTAAGTTAGTTGTTCAGAACTTGGAACACATTTTTCTGTATAAATGATGTAATAAATTAGGCTTAAATGTTCCCTGTAGTCCAGAAAAGATTATTTGATGTATCGTATCACTGAAATACTGGGGAGTTGAAATTTTACAAATTAGAAAATAACAACTAAGTTGTCATCTTTTAAATTTTATTATAATATTATAAGCCCATAATTCATCTCAAGAAACTAAATGATGTTTTCTGTTATTTTGTAATAGCATAAATGAAACAAAACTGAATGCTGGTAAAGGCTTATTGTGGATAAAGAAGGTAGATGGAGAGATTCTGAAAAATTCTGTGGGAAACTGAATGTTTTCTTTTTTTTTTTTTAATTTTTAAAAAATGTATTTACTTTTTAAATACATTTGTCTCTGCCCCCCCCCACCACTTTCCCTTGCCCCCTCCCTCCTTCCCTCCCTCAGCTCTTCCCCTTTGGTTTTGTCCATGAGTCCTTGCTGTATGTTCCTTGACTTTCCCCTTCCCTTCCCTTTCCCTGTCCCCCCCCCCTTCCCTCTTGTCTCTGTTGATTTCTTTTCCTTTCAGTGTTGCTGGTCATATTTTCCTTGCATCTTTGCATTGTTGGTTAGGTTCCGCTTATAGGTGAGATCATATGGTATTTGTCTTTTGCCCCCTGGCTTATTTCGCTTAATGTTTTCAAGAGCATGAGTTCTTTACTCTTTTCATTATCACTTTAAAATTTATGGCTTTTTTTCCCCCCATGATAAGTGTTTAGTATTAGAACGTCTTTGGGCTCATCAGAAAAGATTATATCCAAATTTGACTCAAATGTATACATGCACACTTCTTAGTGGCAGAAATTAATCTTAACTATTTACTTCTAACACTCTTCAGCAAAATTCCATTTTATCTCAGTTTTTTTCTGTTGCCTTAAGATTATTGTTTGTTCTTTTTGTTTTGTTTCACTCTTCATTTTTCTCTCCAAGATAGCCTCTGGTGGTCTTTGCCTCCTAGTGATTACACCCAGTGTAGCCTCTTTCTGTATTGAATTGAGGCTGGCCTTTGGGACCAATAGATTACTGTGGATGGTGTGTGACTTCTGAATTTAGTTTATGAAAAATACCAAGAAGCTTTTGCCTCTTTTTTTTAAATCCTCACTGAGGACGTTTTTTTTCCCATTGCTTTTAGAGAGGAAGGGAGATACGAAGGGAGAGAGAGAAACATCAGTGTGAGAGAGAAGCACCAACTACTTGCCTTCCACACGTGCCCAGACCTGGGATGGAAACTACAACCCAGGCATGTGCCCTGACCAGGAATTGAACCCACAACCTTTAGGTTATGGGATGTCGCTCCAACCAACTGAGCCATGCTGGCCAGGGCAAAGCTTCTGTCTTGGTCTTTTGAATTACTCACTCTCAGGGAAGCTACCATGTTATGAAGACATTTCTGTGGAGAAGCTCATGTGGACTTGGACCTCTTGCTACCAGGCAGTGAATGAGTCACTTTAGAAGCAAATCCAACTCAGACAAGTCTTCCAGTGACTGTAGGCTCAGTGACATTTGACTGCAGCCTCATGAGAGACCCTGTGCTGGAACAGCTTAACCAAGCAGTTCCCAAATTCCAGACCCACAGAAACTCTGAGAAGTAATAATGTTTATTGTTTTAATCCACTGACTTTTGGAGTAATTTGTTATGTAGGAATAGATAAGTAACCCAATATATTGTCTTATTTTTTAATTTCTTCATTGAGGGAACTCTGACTCCCTGAGAACTTGACTCTACAGAAGAGGAAGATGAGCGAGCTCTTGTAGATTGTGAACATTCTTCAAGATGGTGGTGGTACCCTGGAATCTCTATTCCCTCTCATCATCTGCCTCAGGTTTTAATCCACTTTTCAATTCATATCTTTGCTCTATCCTATCTGATGATAAAATATCCCCAACAGTGTAGAGGAGGGGCAGGTTTTCTATACCCAATGACCCATAATTTATCACTGTAAATTGTCAAAATTGGGGGGAAATCAAATGTCCCTAGAAGCCAAGCAGGTAAGTTAAATGTTTTGAAGGAGGTGTAGGTTATAATACTATAAAGTAATGAGGACTATAGCCTAACTGAAGAGTACATGCCCCATCTTAGGTAAATTGTATTCCAAAAATCTTTCAGCACTCTGTGTTCAATTAAACTCTTTGTCCACAAAATTCAACCAGGGAAACTGTATGATACCCTTCATTTATATAGGGAAAGAGGGCTCTGCTAGGTGGGAAATTTTCTAAATATAGGAAAGAGATTCAGATGGTGGTCAGGCAAAAAGGACAGATGTTCATTGCACTGCCTTCTGGCATAGCATGGCAGTAGCAGCCTAGACACCACGGAGCACAGTAATGCTGGAGAGCCCCGCTTTTGTCAGAGCTCAGAGAGACTGGTAGGAACAGACAGAGTAGCTAAATGGCTAGAGCAGGCCTGAGGTTCCCCTGGGCCTCATGGGTCATGGAGAAACAGGAGGAAAAAGGGGTGTCTGCCCCAAGTGATTGTTGCTCTTGGTCAGCCCCACAGGAGTGTCCGACCTTTTGGCATTTCTGGGCCATGTTGGGAGGAGGAAAGTTGTCTTGGGCCACACGTTAAATACATTGTGACATGTAATCACAAAAAAGAATTTCACAATGTTTTAAGTAAATTTATGATTTTATGTTGGGCTGCATGTGGCCTGTGGACAGCAGGCTGGACACCCCTTCTAGGAGATTAGATGGAGCCTGAGCAGCACCCACAGATCCTGAAGGGAGCATCTCTGAATGATGCCTGTGGAGAGGGGCTGTGCTTGAAGCCCTTTTCACCACAACCAGGAAAGAGTATCCCCACGAAGGCTGACTGCCAGGCGTCTGCTCATTTTACAGTAGAACTGAAACCCACCTGTACCTGGGGACTTTATTCAACTCATCTACATGGGATGCATACTCTACTTCAGCATCCAAAGACACGTGTAAGTCCCCTTATCCTTTACCTCCAAAACAGAGTGGCATTCTTAACAGCCAGGGAGATGGTGGCAGTCATAGAATGGAAAAGACACCACCCACCCAGTGCTCGTACTTGGATAAATCTGAACAAAACCAGTTTTAGATTTTATTTACTGTTTGCCTCCTGCCATACAGCCACCCGCAGGCCTTGCATATAAGATAGGAGGAGTTTATGGCCTTTTATTTATCTATTTAGTTAGTTAGTTAGTTAGTTATTAAAACAGCCTACTAATTTGCCTTAATGAAGGGAGAGTAGGTAAACGTTACATGAGTAGAATCTGTTCTCTTGGGACAGGAAGGGCAGAATCCCCTGATTAAAATCAGAAATGAAGGTTTCCAAGGGAAAAAAAAAAAGTAAGTTTTTGATAATAGGCTTGGCATTTGTTGAGTACCAGCTATGTGTGTGCTGGGCAATATATTACAAACAGTGTTTCATTGAATCCCAAAACAACCCTAAAAGTTTATATGACGATTTCCACATTGTTGATGAGGGAACTGAAGCCCAGAGCAACTAAATACCCCGAGTAGCCCACTAAGCTAGGAAGAGTATGAGCCTTGTGTTCTTGAGTTGTGCCACACTGCTTCCTGTGACTGTCTGGGTGAGCAGGGTGGAGGCATCGTGATGGGGTGGAGTTATCGTTGATTTAGGACTGAAGCAGCTTTGATGATCATGCAGGTAAGAGACTCTGCCCATACTGTTTACCCTGTGTTCTCACTGTGGCCCTCTCCTATGGATGGTCCTTCTGGATCCCCATTCTGTCCCTGTCCCAGGATCTCTGTCTCTGTCCCTCTCTGATACCCCTCAGCTCAGCTGTGGGTTGGTAACCATTGTTAACTTGGAGGAACCTCTAAGTCAAGGATCTGCCAAGTGTCAAAATGAATGTTGTTGCAGGTCCAAGAAGATAAGAGGCTCATGGAGAAATGTCAAGTTTGAATTTCAAGCCTACTTTCTTACAGAAACACTATTACATGGGTAGTTGATTTCTGTTGCTAGAAATTAATTTTAAGTGATGGTTTTTAAAATGACATACTTCTTCTCTCTCATTGGAAGTTTGTATCCTGGGTTAAAAACTAGAGACTTAATAAATAGGATTTTCAAATAATTTATCTTTCAAACGGAGCACTTTTGGGAGTGGACTGAGGAGCTATTAATAACACCCTAGGACTATCCCAGATAAACAGGGATGTATAGCTACCCTACATCAGGGAGTTTTAGGATGCAATAGCTTTGAAAGCTGGAGACTACTTGAGCATATATTATAATTTGATGACAAGTTGTTTTAGGTAGTGTTTTAATCATTTTAAAGAAAATACATGCATGTCTCTGGGGCAAACTTCTAAATAGTAAAAAGAAGAATAATTTTTTGGCTTGCTCCTTATTAATAGCCTTAGTGCTTTCAAATTGCCAGTAAGTTTCTCTTGTCTTGTTCTCACATTTGGATTCCATCTTTCATACTGAACATTGGCACACTATCCAAATATAAACATCTTTAATGAGGCAGTAAGATACTGAGGAGAAACAATGTCCAAGGTGTGAATTATTGCACCATCCATAACTCATACTTAAGTGTGACTTTTTGTGATTGCACAATGGCTTTTTGCCAAGTCATATAACAAAAACCCTGGTAATTACAGCCCTAAATAATTCATATTATCTTTAAATGTCTATTTTTTTAAAATTTACTTACTTTTAGAGAGAGAGGAAAAGAGGGAGAGAAACATCAATGTATGAGAGATACATCCATTGGTTGCCTCTCATGCACCCCTAACTCGGGACCCGGCCTGCAACCCAGGCATGTGTCCTGACTGGGAATCAAACCAGCGACCTTTTGGTTCACAGGCCAGCACTCAATCCACTGAGCCACACCAGGCAGGACTAAATGTCTATTTTAAGTTGTTAGAAACTCTAAAATTAAAAACCCAAATAGTAAAACCTCATCTTCAAATTAAGTTTATTTAAATAACTAGTGTTATGCTAGATAACCTCAAAGGTGTTTGTTTCTTTTCTTAGCGATTTTAAAGAAATATTATTAATGAATAATGGATTGGGGTTAGATAACTAAAACATGTCTTTTGTGAAAGACTTGTGATAAATCGATATACATCAAGAATAAGTCTATCCACTAGAAAATGGTGTATCAGACTTTTTGAATTTCTTTTGGAGTTTAGGTTTATGTTTTCCTGTTTTTATCATAGGTAAACTGATTCCTTTGACATGAATTATACATGCTTATAGGTTTGGAATACCTAAGATATATGTAGGATAACCCCTAGACAAAACCACAAAATAGGCTAAATTCATCAACACTCAATAGCTGTTTGTTTGTTTTCAGCATTCTGGGCGCTGGATGCTCCTAGCTCTAGATTTTTCTATATCTCTCCCCTCTGCTCCCCAACTCTTGCTTATCCTTCGCTTTGCCTCAAGATTTTGATCTCTACTCAACTTAGCTGTTAATAAGTGATCATGGCTTATTATATCTTATGCCACCTTTTTAAAAAAATTGTAGGTTATCTGTTATAAAAGTGACTTAGAAGAATGAGTTGATATCTCAGGCCCTGTGGCAAAGTCATTTGTGGGGACAGGGGTGTATTTTTCAGTACTCTTCAGATCTCTTTGTGTAAATATCAAGTTTACCTACCCATCCTTCATTATGCAACTGACCAGAGTCACTCTAGTTCACTTGGAAATAGTATCTTTTTTAAAAAGAGCTTTAAATTTTATTTTTCAATTACAGTTTACAAAATAATGTTGAATGGAAATAACCTTTAAGAATAACAAACTGCCCTCATTGGTGTGGCTCAGTGGATTGAGCGCCAGACTGCGAAGCAAAGGGTCCCCAGTATGATTCCCAGTTAGGGCGCATGCCCGGGTTGTGGGCCAGGTCCCCAGTGAGGGGTGTGCGAGAGGCAACCACACATTAATGTTTCTCTCCCTCCCTCTCTCCCTCCCTCCCTTCCCCTCTAAATAAATAGATAGATAGATAGATAGATAGATAGATAGATAGATAGATAGATAGATAAATAAAATCTTAAAAAGAAAGAGTGAAAAACAGTTCTGTTTAAAGGATATAATAATTGCTGGCTTTGTTCCATAAATTCCTGAAGGCAGCGATAATCAATGACTCTCAGCTTCAGCTGGAAGAATCGAGGAAGAAATATTTTACATTGATTTGTCTCATCCAGGATCCAAGCCGTGATGGAAGTTAGTGAATTCTGAAGAATGGCTGATACATCTGCTAGAAATATACAGCATTTGGTCCTTTCTACCTGTCACATAGCTTATCCAATATTACTTTTTTTTCTGTATCTATTGCACTTTCAGAGAGAGAGAGAGAGAGAGAGAGAGACCACCCCCCATCCCCAGACTCACCTGGAATACTTTCCATATGTAGGCTTCTTACTATACCTCCAGGATGCTGGCTTTCTGAACTTGCCAAATCTTAATTGTGTTTTTTAAAGCTTCCTTTTAAGCTAATCCTAGGAAAGGTTCATTTTGTACAATCTGAAAGAGATCTTAGAAATCAACAAGCTCAGTGGTGTTTTATTTTCTTCTTCAGAACCCTAAGTTTCCTCAAAGGTGTCCCAGAAGCTATGGGGGGTTGGCTGCATAAGAAGGTAAGGTCCCTTGCTTCACTCCTAGCACTTTTATCTGTTTTATACATTGGGCCCTGTATAAAATTATCTTGACTATGTCAGCCAAAATATGAAAGCATTGATCTATTTGAAGTGATTAGTCCCAAGTGTTCCAGCCAGTTAATGGCAAGGTGTAGGTCTAGACTATGTCTCTTGATCCTGTGGAACTTCTGTCTTGCTATATTAATGCTGTACCTTATGAGGAGAGAACCAAGGCTATAAGCTGCCAACCAATACATACACAGTCATGAACAGACCACTTTTGGAGGAGAAATAAGCCTTTTAAGAGACTGCTCAGCCTCAATGAATTAGCAAATATAAATTTAAACAATGGTGATTCCTTCCTTCTTTTCTTTTTCCTTTCTCCTCCCCTCTCCTCCCCTTCCCTTCTCTCTCTCTCTCTTTCTCTCTTCCTTTTTCCCTCCCTCCCTCCTCCCTCTTCCCCCTTCCCTCCTTCCCTCATTCCTCCCTCCCTCCCTCCCTCCTCCCTCTCTCCCTCTCTCTCTCTTTCTCTCTCTCTCCTTCCTTCCTTCCTTCCTTCCTTCCTTCCTTCCTTCCTTCCTTCCTTCCTTCCTTCCTTCCTTCCTTCCTTCCTTCTTTCTTTCTTTCTTTCTTTCTTTCTTTCTTTCTTTCTTTCTTTCTTTCTTTCTTTCTTTCTTTCTTTCTCTTTTGCTTATCATATTAGAAAAGATGCTAATACTCAGTGCATAAGCAGAACACAATGAGATTGCCGTTCTCTATGCCAGTTGTTGTTTGAGGGTATAAATTTTGGAGGCCATACTTATATAGAGAGCTTGAAAAAATATTAATATACATTCACCCTATTAGCTGGCAAACTCTGGTACAGCCAAGCAGATGTTTACAAGCCACTGACCAGTCTGGGTGTGCACTATGACTGGGGGAGTACACATTCTTTGCAGGGATTCAATGTCATACCCTCATAGAACCCAATAACTGCAGTTCTAGAGGTTGATGCTAAGAAAGTAATTTGTAATGTTTTAAAAGAAACATGCATAGAAATGTTCTTTGCAGTATATTTTAATAGTGAAAAATCCTCTCTATCCTAAATGCACAGTAGCTAAACACTTAAATTGTTAATATCTGTAAAGAATATTAAAATTAGGTCTACAAATAATTTTTTGAGAAGTATTGAAATAATTTCAATATACAGTTAGAACTTAATATAAAGTACATAGAACTTAATATAAAGTGCAGAATTGAATGCTTTCAAAAGATGAATAGGCTCAGTGAAAAGACTAGAGAGAAATAGCCTGAAATGCTATGATTATCTCTGGGCAGTGAGATTATGGGTGATTATTAATTTATTTGATTTTTAAAATTATTTTTCAACTTTCCATATTATTCATGTGTTACTTTTATAGGAGGGGGAGAAATGAGTTTTTCTTCTTCCTGATAAGTCCACTGAAAGTGCCACCAAAATCTTGGTTCTGAGTTGTTTTCTGGTATAACTCAGGAATACAGAAAGGACCAGAACCGGCCTTTCATTGCACTGTTTTCGTTCTGTGAACAGAAGAGATTTTCACATGTCATTTGTCATTCAGCACACTCTCAGTTCTGTGCTGGCAGCAATTGCTCCCTCAGTCTTTCAAGTTAGCATCAAAGAACTCTGAATTTATATTTGTGAGAGTATAATGGCAGTGTTGGGGCTCACTTAGGATTCATCAATGTGAAGACTCTTTCTTTTAGCTCCCAAAAAAAGAGAAGCCCAGGGTTTCACTCCTGTCTACACTGTTTCCTATTTATGAGACTTTGACCAAATTTGGAAACTCTCTGAACCTCATTTTTTTCACCTGCCAAATGAGAATTATGATACCTCCTTCATGGTATTATTAAAAACAAGAAGGGACAGGTAACATATATAGCATAGTGCATGATGTTGAGGTAAAAGAAACCTTCATTCCTTGTTTGTTGCCTTGCTTCACTTCTCTGGGTCTTCTCCCTTTATTATGGAAGTTATTTAAGGGGAGAAGCACTTGAGCTTTGAAAATTTATTTTGCATCCAATAAATGGGTATTTAGGTAGATGTAATCCTAAGAACCAGAAAGTGGGTAGATCATTCTGGCAACTCTAAGAGAATAACAAACAGCAATTCCTGTTTTTCACGGACTGTGGAGTGCCATGATTAAAAATTCTGTGTGTGTTTATGTATGTCTCAGAGCACATATAAAAATCATAGTAATTTGTCTTTAGTAGCTGATGATAAGCTTTTTCTTACATAATCATGACTAGGAGAAGGCACCCTGCGCAAGATAAATTCCAAAACTTTGGAGAAGACATTTCTTTCCAGTCTCCTTCCTCTACCTCTATCCACCCAGTGCCCTAAGTCTATCTGCCTCTTTGCCCTTTCAGAACATTATTGTCAAATCTTCATCCTTTATGTTATGACAAAAAAATGACACTATTAGCAGATTTTGATGTTACCTTCTTCAGATGGACTTGCTTTAAAAAAATTATCATATTTTAAGAAGATACTAGTTTCTTTTATTTACTTTTAATAGATTATTATTATTTTTATAGATTTTATTTATTTTTAGAGAGATGGGAAGGGAAGGAGAAAGAGAGGGAGAAACACATTGATATGCGAGATACACATCAATGGGTTGCCTTTTGCATGCTGTCAGCTGAATAGCTGGCCCGCAAACCAGGCATGTGCCCTGACCAGGAACTGCACCGACGATCTTTCAATTTGCAGGACAGTGTGAACCACACCAGCCAGGGCAATAGATTATTTTTTATTATATTTTTTCCCAATACCGTTAATCTCTCTCTTACCCTCTCGACCCACATCCCTCCCTCCCACAATCACCACACTGTTGTCCATGTCAATGAATTCTTTTTTGCTTAGTCCCTCCATACTGAACCATGTCCCCCATAGCTGTCATCCTACTCTCTATGAATCTGTCTCTGTTTTGCATGTTAGTTCAGTTTGTTCATTAGATTCCACAGGTGAGTGAAATCATATGGTATTTGTCTTTCTCTGAGTGGCTTATTTCACTTAGCATAATGTTCTCCAGGAGGATGTACTTGTTTTTTTCTTCAGCAGTTTAAACTTTAGATTTTTATTATTTACTTATTTAAATGTTTTATTGTTTATGTTATTACAGTTCCAAGTTTTCCCCCTTTCTGCCACTCCCCCCAGCCAGCCCCTCCACTCTCAGTCAATCCTCACACTGTCGTCCATGTCCATGGGTCATGCATATACAGTTTTTGACTAATCTCTTCACATTCTTTCAGTCGGTTCCCACCTCCCGCTCCCCTACTACAGCTATCAGTCTGTTCCATTTTTCTATGCCTCTAGTTCTATTTTGATGTTAGTTTATTTTTTTCATTAGATTCCACCTATAAGTGAGCTCATATGGTATTTGTCTTTCACCAAACTGGCTTATTTCACTCAGCATAATAGACTCCAGTTCCATCCATGCTGAAACAAAGGGTAGGAATTCCTTCTATTTTTACTGCTGCATAGTATTTCCATTGTGTAAATGTACCATAGTTTTTTTTTTATCTACTCATCTACTGATGGGCATTTAGGCTGTTTTCCAAATCTTGGCTATTGTAAATAACACTACTGTGAACACAGAGGTGCATATATTCTTTTAAATTGGTGTTTCAGGATTCTTAGGTTATATTCTCAACAGTGAAATCACTGCATCAAAAGACATTTTTATTTTTGTTTTTTTGAGGAAATTCCATACTGTTTTCCACAGTGTACATGCTAGACTGCATTCCTACTGATGGTGGACTAGGGTTCCCTTTTCTCCTCATCCTTGCCAACACTTGTTTGTTGATTTATTAATGATAGCACTTTTGGCAGGTATGAGGTGGTATCTCATGGTTTTAATTTGCATCTCTCTGATAGCTAGTGATGCTGAGCATTTTTTCATATTTCTATGGATAATCCATGTGTCCTCTCTGGAGAAGTAGCTATTCAAATACTTTGCCCATTTTTTAATTGAATTATTTGTCTTCCTAGTGTTGACTCATACAAGTTCTTTATATGTTTTGTAAATTAAACCCTTGTCCAGTGTATCATTGACAAATATGTTCTCCCATTGAGTGGGTTCTCTTTTCATTTTGATAATGATTTCTTTAGCTGTGCAGGATATTTAAATTTGATGTAATCTCATTTGTTTATTTGTTTCCTTTGTTTCCCTTGCCCTAGGAGATATATAAGCAAAAATCTCACTATGCAAGATGTCAGAAATTTTACTACCTATGTTTCCTCTAGGATTTTTATGGTATCACGACTTATATTTAAGTCTTTCATCCATTTTTAGTTTATTCTGGTACATTGTGTAAGAGTGGTGGTCTAGTTTCATTTTTTTTTGCATGTACTAGTCAAGTTTTCCCAATACCATTTATTGAAGACGATGTCTTTACTCCATTGTATGTTCTTGCCTTCTTTGACAAATATTAATTGACCATAAAGATGTGGGTTTATTTCTGGGCTCTCTTCTGTTCTGTTGATTTATGTGTCTGTTCTTATACCAGTACCATGTTGTTTTGATTACAGTGGCCTTATACTGTAGTTTGATATTAAGTATTGTGATCCCTCCAACTTTGTTCTTCTTTGTCAAGATTGCTGAGGCTATTCAGGGTATTTTTGGTTCCATATAAGTTTTTGGAATATTTGTTTTAGATCTGTGATATATGCTGTTGCTGTTTTAATAGGAATTGCATTGAATATATAGATTGCTTTGGGTAGTATGGACATTTTAATGATGTTAATTCTTTCAATCCATAAACACGATATATGCTTCCACTTATCTGTATCTTCCTTAATTTCTTTCTTTAGTGTCCTATAGTTTTCTGAGTACAGGTCTTTTACCTCTTTGGTTAAATTTATTTCTAGGTATTTTTTTGTTGTTGTTGTCACAATAGTAAATGGGATTTTCTTAGTTTTCATTTCTGGTAGTTCATTATTAGTATGTAAAAATGCCATTGGTTTCTGAGTATTGACTTCGCATCCTGCTTAATACTGAATTCATTTATTAGGTCAAATCATTTTTGGTAGAGCCTATAGGGTTTTCTATGTACAGTATCATATCTTCTGTGAATGACAGTTTTACTTCTTCCTTTCCAATGTGGATGCTTTTTATTTCTTCTTCTTGCCTGATTATTATTTCTAGGACTTTAGTACTATGTTGAATAAGAGTGGTGAAAGCAGATATCCCTGTCTTGTTTCTGATCTTAAGGGAAATACTTCTAGTTTTTGGCCATTGAGTATGATGCAGGCCATAGGGTTTTTTGGTTTTTTTTTTTGTATATGGCCTTTATTATGTTGAGGTGTCCTTCATCCACTCATATTTTGCTGAGTGTTTTTATGATAAATGGGTGCTGGATTTTATCAAATGCTTTTTCTGCCTCCTTTGATATGATCATGTGATTTTTGTCTTTCATTTTGTTTATGTGATGTACCACACTTATTGATTTGTGAATACTTTACCCTCCTTGCATCCCTGGAATAAATGCCACTTGATCATGGTCTATGATCTTTTTAATGTATTGTTGGATCCAGTTTTCTTGTATTTTGTTGAGGAGTTTGGCACATACTATGTTCATCAGAGATATTGGTCTGTAATTTTCTTTTTTTGTTGTATCTTTACCTGATTTTGGGATTAGGATAATACTGGCCTCATAAAAAGAGTTTAGGAGTTTTGCCTCTTCTTCAATTTTTTGGGATAATTTGATAAGGAAAGATGTTAGTTCTTCTTTGAATGTTTGGTAAAATTTGCCTGTGAGGCCATCTGGACCAGGGCTTTTGTGTGTCTGTAGTTTTTTGATTACCGCTTCAGTTTTGCTAGTTGTCATCAGCTTATTTCGCTTCTTTTTTATTCAGTTTTGAAAGATGATATGTTTCTAGAAATTTATCTATTCCGCCCAGGTTGTCCACTTTCTTGGCATTTAGTTATTCATAATATTTTCTTACAATCCTTTGAATTTCTGTGGTAAGAGTTTTTACTTCTCCTGTTTCATTTCTATTTTATTTATTTGGATCCCCTCTCTTTTTCTTGATGAGTCTGGTTAAAGGTTCAACAGTTTTGTTTATCTTATCAAAGAACCAGCTTCTGGATTCACTGATCTTTTGACTTTTTTTTTTTAGTCTTTACACTATTTTTGCTCTGATCTTGATTATTTCCTTTCTTCTACTCACTCTAGGCTTTGTTTGTTGTTTTCTTGTTACTTTAGATCTAGGGTTAGGTTGTTTATTTGAGATTTTTCTGTCTTCTTTGGTTAAGTCTGTAATGCTATAAACTTCCCTCTCAGGGCTGCTTTTCTTGTGTCCTGTAGGCTTTGGATTGTTGTGTGCTCATTTTCATTTGTTTCCAAGTACTTTCTGATTTCTCCCTTGGTCTCATTGTTGACCCATTCATTATTTAATAACATGTTATTTAGCCTCCATGTATTTGAATGTTTCCAAGTTTTGTTGTTTTGTTAATAGAAGTAGATTTCTAGTTTCAAGCCATTGTGATCCAAGAAAATTCTTGGTATGATTTCAGTTCTTGAATTTGTAAAGACTTATTTTGTGTCCTACCATGTGGTGTGTCTTTGAGAATGATCCATGTGCACTTGAGATGCAATGTGTATTCTACTGCTTTAGGATAAACTGTTCTTTAAATGTCAATGAAATCCGTTTGATCTAGTATGTCATTTAGGGTTGCTGTTTCCTTGTTGGTTTTTGTCTGGAAGATCTATCCATTGTTGACAGTGGGTGTTAAAATACACTCTCATGATTGTATTGCTGTCTCTCTCTTCCTTAAAGTCCTCCATAATGTCCCTTAAATTTTTAGGTGCTCCTGTGTTGGGTGCATATATGTTTACAAGAGTTATATCCTCTTGTTGGAATGATCCTTTTACGATTATATAGTGACCTTCTTTGTCTCCTGTTATGGCCTTTGTTTTGAAGTTTATTTTGTCTGATACAAGTATTGCTATCCCAGCTTTTTTTTTGTCTCCATCTGCATGGAATATTTTTCTCATCCCTTCATTTTCAGACTTTGTAAATCTTTGGTTCTGAGGTGAGTTTCTTGTAGACAGCATATATATAGGTCGTGTTTTCTTATCCATTCAGCTACCCTATGTTTTTTGATTGGTAGCATTTAGTCCATTTACATTTAAGGTTATTAGTGATAGGTACTTATTCATTGCAATTTTTTCCCTTTTTCCCTTGCTCTCCACCTCTCTCTATTTCTTCTCATTAAAGCAGAGTGAATGGGCTTGCTTTTAATGAGAAAGGCTTGGAGGTAAGAACGTGGAGTACAAATGGAGGAATTCTAAGGTTCAGTTAGCAAGAGAGATTTTGGATATGAGGGGACCATCTAGAAAGGCCTTGAAATAATGTCTGAGGAAACCTCCAGAGTTTGTGTTATTTGCTTCTTAGAAGAAGGAAGGGGTCCTGATTTCAGAGGACCAGGTGCCTACGGAGGGTCACCACTGTAGGTGCATTGTTCTCTGGTTCCTTTTCTTTTGTGTCCTTGACCTCTTTCTAAGCCGACTCACTTCTCCAGACATCACCAGCCATATTTTTTGTGAAGATGGTCAGATCTAGATTCTCATATGCTTGAGGGCTCATGTTAGAAGAATCTAAAATTTAATCAGGTCAAATGCCACTATATAAGTAAAATGCAAATGAATCATTAAATAATTTTTTTAAAAAAGGAATCAGTGTTTATTGCCTCCTGGAACATAGCCCAGGAACCTGAAAGAGAGACCGGCACATGTCTATAAGATGAAGCAACTGCAGTATGGGATTTAAAAGCCAGTAATTCCAAAGGAACAATTAATTAAAAAGGGAGTAAATCACAGTTTATAGACTTAGCATCTGCTTGTTTAGCATATGCAATAAAAAGCAAAGTGGTGGTTGATTTATAAAAATGTCAGTTAGATAATTTATGATATATGTACTAATCATATTTGCATATCCATTTCTGTTTTCCCACTGATGATACTTGCTGAGACATTGTTTTAGAACAGAATATGGTACTTATACCCTATTTTTTTATGATTTAAATATTCTAAGTTGAAAGAATTTATATTTATATATATGTACACATAAATAAAATACGCACACACATTTTGTCATTGGAATTTCTGGAATATTTTTTAAATCAGTGAATTGAAAATAACCTATTTGTGTATTTTCCTTGGCACATCCAAGAAATCTTTTGCACTAAAGTTCACGTGTGATGTTGTCTTCCCAGGTAGATATACTATAGAAGGCCAGTTTAATTTGCTAATAACAGTAATTTAAATGCACTTTATTTTAATATGAAGAAATTCACATGTCATTGTTCCTTTGTATATTTATATTTACCTTATTTTATAGGGATAAACTATTATTTTAATTGCTTTTTTTCTCTAGAGAGATGTCTCTGCTCCAGAATTTTTTGTGGTTTCACTTACTTATGTAGAATTTCTTACAGAGGTCTGAATATAATGAAATATGAGGGTTAAAACTGAGGTGGAAATGTGGAAATCTAAGTGGTTTTACAAAAAATTATAGGAGTGTTTAGGTTATTTTTCTATATGGAAATGTATGTGTCTGTGTTTTAATGGGGTGCACAAATTAGGTTCCTTGTCTAATTTTGCTAAGTCTCAAGAACATAAATAATTTGAAATAAGAATCTTCCCATATTTTACAATGATAAATTTTGGATATAGATTTTTTCCAGTAACATTGATCGTTTCAAAAAAATCTCACCCCTCAGGGATCACTTCTTGAGTTAAAAATATATAGCTCCTAAATATAGTAATACATAGTTGCCTGTAATTAGAGTGTCATGAACACTTGAAAGATTTTTTTGACATTTACTTATGCCCCACCTCTTTCCAAAAAGAATTTGATGATATTTACACAAAGAGAAGAAAACACATATGGCATGATTCCTAATAAATAGGAAGAATTAGAGGCAAATTAAGGGTGAGAATATGGGTGGTAACATAGGAGGAAACAAATTGCCAACTGAAGTTTGAGCGTAATTGCAGAGATTGAAAACAGCAAGGTCTTACTATTATATGAGCTCTGACTGGAATTTAGCCACTTAAAAGCTATACTTAGTTTTCCCATTTTATTCCTGTTTTAGCTTCTTTTTCAGTGATACTGCTTTGTTACTCCCACCTTCCATCTTTTGCCAGACTTGAGGATTAGGTAAAATAAGCAGTGAGTTCTTGTTGATAGGTAGAAAGATTTAGATTGGAAGTTATGAAAGGTTAGTCCATGGCAGAATGTGGCCTGCAGCTGTGTTCTTTTAAGTGCACATAGTATTTTTTTAAAAACACAGAGCTAACTAATATTTACAAATGAGAGGACATAAAAATTCAGACTTATGTCTACTCTCAGAAAATTGAAGAAGCAACCAACCATCCAGCCTACTTTCCTCCATGATAGCAAGCAGCCCCAACTGTCTTTCGCTGGGGCTTAGACTCCTTCCATCATCCTGGCCTTGAGGAGGGCATCTGTGAGTAAGGCTCCTGATTGCGACAGCACTGCTTGCAAAGAGCTTGCAGTCTTTGTAACAGTGGGAGGGACTAAGTATTGCACAGCTTGAACTTGTTTCCTAGTGATTTTCTTATGATTTTGCCTTGCTATAGAATTCCTTCACCCTTACCTATGGAGAGTACAAAGACCTTTTACCATAATTCATCTCGGATGATATATTCTCATTCAATACTCATTCATTACAAAGATTTATATCATGTTTACTACCAAAACTCAGGACCAGGTAACACCGTTGATAGTTAATATCGTATAAACTGCTAAGTAGCCTGTACAAAAGGAGACTTTAAAAATACTCTACATTGAGATTTGGGATACTCTTTATCCTCTATATCCTCACTAGGAGAAACAACTTGCAGTGTGTTGGTGACTCAGGTATGAGCGCCAAATGACCTTGGTGGACTAGTAGTTCCTATAGCCCGGTAAGTGCCCCGCTTACTCTTAAGAATGGCATAGCTAAGAGTCTGTATATATTGAGTTGGAGCTGAGCCATTACTCCAGAAAAGAAAGCTCGCTAATGCTAAGGCAGATAGAATACTTTTCAAGTAAATAAGCAAATATATATTCATGTGCATTTATTCTTAGCTTGAATGTGATTCATTCGAGGGGCACTTTTTTTTTCTCTCCTCAGATCCTAACATTTAGAGGCAAAGCTAAACTTTGGTTTTCATGTATACTTAAATACAGAGTACCTGGTATAAAAGAAGTATTTACAAAAAAAAAATGTTCAGCAAATTCATTAATTGTTAGAATTGAAAACAACAGCAATAAAAACTCTTTTGGTCATTATTACTTTAAATACAAACAAAATAAATATTTCTCAGCCTTTGGTTGTTTGTTTCTCTCTAAATGACTTTTAAAATTTTATTCCTTAGGAGCCAGCTCTCTTTAAGTCAGTTGACATTTGGGATTTTTTCTGTGTGTGGTACTGTGGTTCCAAATTACACTCATTGAAAACCTACAAATTCTGAACAGTGTAGGCCCAGTTTTAAGCTTAACTAAGTTAAGAGGAAAAGATTTCAAATCATCATGATCAGATGCCTTCTATAAGACTGCTTTTGTTATAAAGTTTTATCAATCTATTAAAGGTCACACTGGATGATGTAAGCCGTTCTCCGAGATAGTTAAAGATAAATTCTTTAAAGAAATCAACCAGTTAGAATCTTTTTTATTATAACTTTCAACGTTTGGATCCGATTTTCAAATTGAGTTAATGAAGTGTATTCCATCTGTGCTCTTTTCTTTTTGTTTTAACACTAAAAATGGAAGCCTAAAGACAGAGTCTTATCATTTCTTTTAAGGTAAAGAACAGAATGTGATAGGTTAAATTTTAATCTAATCTTCTCTAAGAAGCTTCTATGGAATCTTTACTTCCAGGCTTGGGTACAACACTTTCTGTTTTTGAAGGCTTGACTTAAGCTATTCCCCCAGACTGTTTTAGTGAATAAAAAATAACTCTTTTATCTTCATACTATTTTGGTGAATATTGTACTTATATATATATTATTATGTCAGTCTGTGGGGAATTGAATTGTTATAAATACCCCTTCCATGGTGCATACTCATAGCATTTCAGGAATGAATGCCTGGTATTCTAAATATGACTTACAGGTAATATTAATAAAAGTACATTTGCCATGTACATGGGTCGTGATAAATCCTACCCTTAGAAACTTGATCACTGTCATATGATCCTTTTGTGTGATCTGTATGATGTGCTAAGTATCATGAGCACAGTTGTAGGTACATGATTTCCTAGTTAAATAATTGTTAATTGACCAATTCATTTTTCTACCTCATATGTGTTTCCTGCCTGACTTTGCATGTGGTCCCTGGTAATGAGGAGTTCATGGAAACTTTTTACTTAGTATTTGTAGTAGAAGTCTATGAAATTGCTCCTCCTTGTGTGAGTTTAGGTAGTTACTAAAAACACATGCATACACACACCCTGAACATACACATGATATATAGAACATGGTTACCTTTCTGAAGACTTTGCAGAGTGGGGAAAGGAGTTCCACTATATATTTTAGTTCTGAATATGACTTGCCTATTTTGGGGTCAGAGCAATGTGTTTACTGTACCCAGTGCTTGACCTTTGGGATGCTGTATTGGGCATGTACTTGGAGGAGATCAGTGTGTACTCCTAGATGACTATCTCAGAGACTTAAATGTCACTGAGGGTGGCATATTGAATTAGAGGTTTACCTGTCAGTTTGGGAGAATGCTCTAATACTAGCTCCCATGCCTTGGTTGCGTCCTCAAGTATGGTTTTATAAAACTGATCAAACGGTGCAGACCTGTTGACTAGCCCAGCTTCACTCATCTAATCCAGACAGTTTGATCTTCTGGTCAGAAGACTCCTTCAGGCCTGCTTCTATGCCTTTGTTCAAAAGAGTGGCCCTTCTATAAAGTCCCCTCTAATTTCATTGCCAATTCATATCTTTACTGCTTTTAATATCTCATCAGAAATTCATATCTCTAGAAAGTTTCTCCAGTTAGCTTCAACTCTTCTTGAACACATCCCTGTTTCATCACTTTAACCTTCTTGGAGGCAGGAATCATGTTTACTAGTCATTATTTTCTCCATATGTTACAAGAAAATTACTATATAAATAATTTAGTACTTGTTAGGGAATCAGAGACTTGGGGATAGCTAGATTTTGAAAATATCTTCTGGTTCAATTCTCTGTTTTATATATGAGGATATTATGTCCACAAGAAGTTAGGTGATATCCTGTGAATATTTACTGGTTGCCAATTTTATACCTAGGATTTAAGTTTTTATTTTGACGTAATTTCAGACTAACAGAAAAGCTGCAAGTACAGATAATTCCCTTAACACTTAGATTTCCCAAATACTATCTTTTTACCATATTTGCTCAATTATTTACTCTCTTTTTTTCTAAATATTTAGAATAAGTTGCAGACATGGTGCCCTTTTACTCCTAAATTGTTTGATGTGTAGTTCCTAAAAACAAAATTCTCTTATGTAACTGCAGTGCAATGACCAAAATTAGGAAATTAATATTGATACCATATAATAAATAATTATATGTGACTTCACCATTGTCCCAGTGTCCTTTATAGCAAAGGAGAATCCTGAATTACATGTAAATGGCAGCTGTGAGACCAGCACCCAGATGTTTCAGCTCATTCTCTTATCTTCTTTCTGCCTCTCTACATGAAAACAACATCTTTAGATTTCACCTCTGACAACACCAAGGAGTTATCTGAAAGACTTGGTAAACTTCTCAGGGCTTTCAAAGCTGTTTAGTAACTTCCAGAGTCTAAGGCTAGTAATGATAGTTTTCGAAAGGTCAGTGAATGAAAAGCAGAAATTTTGATGTCATTCATCATGCTTTCTTTGTGTGTGACAAGCAGTAAAGGCCTCATTTATGAGATGAAGACTCAGAGGACTACCAGGAGACAATGTCTGACAGCAGCAGAACTTTGGCCAAGAATTAACTAGGGTTGGAGATGCCTGAAATAGAGAGACAGGAAAATCAGTTCTCTCCTTCTCTTCGTTGAAGATGATGGTGATGATCTTTGACCCCGCAGGAAAAATTATGGGAATGTTCTATGAAATTTAAATAGCTCATCACTTATATATTAAATACCATATTTTCTTATGTTGCTACCATGATTTTCATTAACCAAATCTTGTTACATACCAGAAGATTTATATACAGTTAGAGAATCTGTATTAAACAGAATGATGTTTCATTGATTAAGCCTAACCAGGGAACAAAGCTTATGTCTATTTTCATGGAGTTTCTTGTTTAATTTACCATGCAGCATCCCAACATGGCCTCTAGCATTAAAGAAAAAATAGTACAGCAAAAAAGAATTTGACACTTAAAAGATTTGGAGGACAACTACAACACCCATAAAACCAAAAAATGATACATAAATCATTTTTAAAGTAAAAATGTTGGCTTGTTTCTCAAAATGTTTTTGTTATTTAATGCTATGAGTATCAGAGCCTTTGTTCAGCACATAATGTTCAGGATAATTTGGTAGGCATGAACTAAAGATTTTTTAAACAACTTGCTTTTATCACAATTCAGTTTTATTCTTCTATTCAGGCATAGTGACATTCATTTAGTGACTTTGTTGTGGGAACATTTCTTTTCATATACAATACAGAACTGTTCAAATGCAGTCTGTTTTAGATCATTATCCATTTCTTTGGGCTTCCTTGGGTGGAACAAATAGAGTCCAGTTAACAGGCGCAAGTAAAAAATATCTGAAAGGCATGACTTCTCATATATATCTATTTGGGGGAAAATACCCTTCCTTATACTTTAGACTGTCATTTCTAACAGAGAGCTAGTCTGAAGCTTTGGCAAGCAAGAGGGAGAGGGAGAATGAACAATTGGTCTGACTTGTTTGCTGAGTTTTAAATTGAAGTGTTTGCTATCAAGGAGGGAAGGAAAGATTGCATCTAACCAGGTCAGTTATGTTATCTTTACATCATAGGAACGAACTTGTAATTGGAGCCTGAGACCAATACGCTCCCCCTGTGGTTCTGTGTCTCCTTGCCGCTGGCCCTTTAGAGTATGTTCTCACCAGTGCCCTTGAAGATCCTGATCATGCTTGGCCAGTGGAGAGGAGTAACCAGACCAAAAATAGTATATTGAAAAAACACGCTTTGATAACAACCTAGGATTTAAAGAAGAGGATGCAGTAACCAGAAGCATGATATTAATCAGCCAGTCCAGCTGTTAGAAAAGAAGTATTGTTGGGGTTGGAAAAATGCATATAAAAAGTACCCCTTGCAGTGAAAGAGAGTGCACTGTAGAGTCAGACAAGCCCAAATTCATATGCTGCTGCTTTTATTGGTAACGTGACAACCTTGACTACATTCCTTAATCTCTCTGATATTCACTTTATGCACCAGAAAAATTTTACACTCATTCAGGAAGCACAGAACTGAGCACCTACTGTGTACCAGCATTCTGCCAAGTCCTGAGGATTTATGGGTGAATGAAACTCTGCTCCTCTCTTCAGGGAGCTCAGAACCTGCGAGACTCACAGAGTGGTGAGGCTTATGTGAGAACATACGTAAAAACACTTAGCAAAATGCCTGGCATGTAGAAGGGGCTTAGTATATTCATATATATATATATTTTTTCCTTGCTTGTTCTCTCAGCTTTCCATGAAAATGGAGAAATCCAAGTTTCCCAAGAATTTAACAATTGTAGTCAATTATTCCCACACAGTGTCTCTTATTGGAAATGTCATAATTTGAAATTTGATCAGTTAGAGTCATACTTCTATGGAATTGGTACTGAATGAGTCAGCAAACACAAGCTCCTGTTCCAGCTTTGTCTCACTAAATAGGAACACTGCTTTGGTTTCAACCATGATTCAGTTGATTTTATCCTTTTTTCTTCCTTTCATCTCTGGTTTTGGGGGCAAATGGAGGAGGAAAGAAAGAGGAATGATATGGCTGTCTACATTTTACCATCCCTTTAATTAAACTTTAGGTGACTGTTGGGTTCTCTGTTTCATACAAACAAAATAAGAGGCTGATGTTTTTCTGATCCCTAATGTCTTCCTCAGTTACTGCTTTCAGTTGAGCCACTGAACCTTTAGACTAACTTATAGAATTCTGAGAATAATAAATGGTGAGAACTGGAAGGGGCTTTAGTGACCATTTGCATATATAAAACTCAAGGTCTGGAAGAACAAGGAACCTTTCGCAGGATGAGCAGTTGGATAGCTGTCAGGCTAGAACTTGAACTCACATCTCTAGTACAGTTCTTTCACTCTGCCATAGCTTTAAGAATGGTTGCTTTTATGGCTTTTTCCTCTCCACATCACCTCATAGGCAACCAAACATCCTGTGCCTCTTTTAAGGGAAAGATTATTGTGAGGTCCCCATCTTTCTCATCCTTGTAGTCTCTCTGACTTACAGGGTTTCCCAATGTCTCATGAGCTGGGGTGTTCCTTTCTGCCCTTCAGTGTTATTTAGAGCAGTTCTAGGAATAGGAAAAGTTCTGAGACGCTCCTAGTTACCCATAGCCTTATGTATCTATTCCTATTTGCTTCTTAGACCCCACACTTCTCAGGGGAAACCCCTGGACACTGAAATATCCCTCTAGAGCTTCAGCTGCCTCCTATGGGAGCCTGGCCAGACCTCTTGCACCTCCATACTCCCTACCAATTTCATTGTGAAGAGGTGGTTTCTTCTGTATGCCCTTGGTTAGAAGCCTTTTTCTACAGCTAGTGTTCATCAGGATGATTTTTCTTTAGTTTAGTTGTAATTCCAGTTTGGTCCTGAGAGGAGGTGAGTGTGTGGCTTCCACCTACTCCTCTGCCATTTTGGGTCACCAATGTATTCCTGTTTGCTTCTTAATAAACATATTAATCATGGCTAATGGTTTTTGAATGCTTAATATGATCAAGACACTGTGTCAAGTACTTCCTATCAGAAAACTATGTGCTGTGCTATTGTTTTCCAAAGGGGGAAGTAGAGGTGTAAAGAACACCTGTGCTTTGTTTGGGGTTCCAAATCCTGTAAGCAGTGGTTCCAGGATTTGAAGCCAAGTGGTCTCACTTCAGAGTCTGTGGCTTTAAGTATTGTGGCGTATTCCCCTACCACCTTGCTCCCTCCTGCTCACCCTGCCTCACCCCAAACATACTTTCTCTTCTTCTTTTGTAGATTTCTTTTTGCCTGTATTCCTGAACTTTCAAGATTCTTGGAGTTCCATCTTTGGCCCTATTCTGCATCCCCTGCATATGTGATACTTGAACAGCCTTATCCAAATTAAAGACTCTGTTCTTATTGATACCCCCAGAACCTGCTTCTAGTTCCATTTCCAGGCTTTCCCTTCCAACTGACTATACCTAGTTCTATTTGGTTACCTGTACAGGCACCTCTTACTCAACTTGTCCAGTCAAAATCGTGTGGCTGGATTTAGGTGACTGGAGTGATTTGACCGTCATCAGTGTGTGTGTAGGGGTGGGGGTTGGGCAGGGGGCGGGGGAGGGGATATTTTAAAGGCCTTCCAAGTTGTGCTGTAATGAAACTCAAGATTTAGCTCCATGTTACAATGTGTGGATATTAAAAAATACTTTTTTATAAGCACTTTACCTATAAACAAATAAGCTAGAAAACCTATTTTTTTATGGAAAATAATATGATTTTAAAAAGCATAGGCTGATCTTTTTTTTTTTTGCTTTGAATATTCCAGTAGATGTTTACATCAAAAGGAACTCTGAAGGGATGATGTTGGAAATTGCATTGACACCATGTGTGAGGATGCCTCTAGTCTTTGTTATTTTGCATCCATGGAATCACAAAGGCAGAGGTGCTTTAGAACCTCTCACACTGTGGACAAATCACAGCCCATGGGGATTTCCAGAAGTTTCAGTAACTTTCAAATCATAGCATGATACCTTTAAAGAGAAACCAAGAACAATTCAGAATTAATCTTTCTTCACTCTCCTTCTCTACTCTTAGCCTGTAGCTGCTCTGCCATCTTTGATTTAAGCGAACTATTTTTGCCAAGATTAAGTATCTTTTTGTTTCTTTTAAGTCAGGTCTGTGTCTTGCTTGGGAGTGCTCATCTGGGTTTTACTTCCTTCCTCCCTGATCCACAAATTTTTGTTATGGAATAGCCCCCTCACCTAACACAGTATCTTTTGCTTCCCAATATTACTTGATCCATGTTGATAGGATGTTTTCTGCCATCTAATTTTAGATCCTAAGCAGCTTTTCCTTTAGAAGGATAAAAGCTGTGGTTAAGATGTCACTTCTTATAAATCAGTTTTGGTGAAGATGAAGGCAGCTGTGGGGATAGGAGGGGGTGCAGGAACTTATGAAGTCTGACCCTTTCAAAATCAACTTAATCCTCCCTCTTATCCCTACCATTTCTGTGCTACTCGTTGGAGGCTGGATAGACCTCTTTAACAAGAAGGAATGAGCTTTTTCATTGTTAGCTTTTGTCACAACAACAAAAGCCTTGGAAAATTCCAATTAATTAGCAAGCCTTGGGCTAATGAAAGAATAAAACTGAAAGCGAAATGCTCTTAAGCTTTCAGAGAAGAGTACACATGTGAGGACAATGCTGATTCCAAATATTTGGGGCTGTTTGTATAATTTTCCCAGGGCTTGCCTTCCTGAGACCCATAGAGATAAGATGAGAGAGTCAAGAGCAAGGATTTGTCAGAGTCAGGATGTAATAACATTGTTGGCCTTTCAGGACACTAAATGACCCGCCATCATTTGAAGAAGGCAGTTAAATGTGCACTCACACAATCAGGGAAATTAAAACCAGAATACAGATCCTTTGCACAATTTGTGTTTAGAGTAAAACATGGCATTTGGAACAACATAAAGTGGATTATGAAATAAGATTGAATTTAATTATCATGAAGGACTAGGAAATCACTGTATCATTGGGTACTTGAATGAGGACTTGCAAACACTGTGGCAGCTAGAAATATACATTTATTAAAGACACTGAAACCACTCATTTGTAGCTTTTTATTGGATTATGATGATGATGATGATGATGATGATGATAGAGTAGTAATAAACCACAAAAAAACTGCCACCAACAACTAACATATACTAAGCATTTATCCTCTCAACAATCGTGTTAGTTACTAGATACTAAGTGACTCATGCCTTTATTACCTCCATTTTATAGTTCACAATATTGAGGCTGAGATATTAAGTGGCTGGCCCACATAAAGACGTGGCAAGCCAACATCTGAATCAATGCAGTCTGATTTCAGTGTCCATGCTCCAAAGTAACATGCTGACCTATCCGTGAAGTATGGCCTTACCTCATAGACTACTACATGCTACTAGAGAGACTAGATGTAGCCAGACTGGACCAGAAGCCAAAAAGTCTGAGGATCTATTCCAAGTTTGGTCAATAGATACTCTTGTGATCTTGGACAGGTCATTCAGTTATCATATCTGGTCTTTAGTATGTTTGTCTATAAAATGAACTTGTATCATATCTGATTTTCAGTGTGTTCATCTATAAAATGAAATTGTTGTATCTGAGGTATCTTTCAGTTGTAATATTTTGTGTTTTAAGAAAATGATGTGATTCCAATACAGAATGAATTAAGTGGTCATTTTTGAGAGAGAGAGAGAGAGCGAGAGCGAGAGTGAGAGCAAGAGCTCAAACATAAAAAATGAAGCATCAGCTTTTGAGTCAGGCAGATCTGTGTGCAGGCCTTAACTCTCCTGTGTGACATCTGACTGACTGCTTTATCTCTATGAACTTTAGTTTCTTCCCTTCTCTGATGG
This sequence comes from Pteronotus mesoamericanus, assembly GCF_021234165.1. Lineage (NCBI taxonomy): Eukaryota > Metazoa > Chordata > Mammalia > Chiroptera > Mormoopidae > Pteronotus > Pteronotus mesoamericanus. The sequence continues at coordinate 20,527,262 of NW_026555245.1, read as the reverse complement.
AGATGATAGTTTTATGAGTTTAGAGTGCCTAGCATGATGCTCAGACATTGTCCGTCCTCATATAGATGGTGTGAGAGTTGGGTAGAAGATGCCCCTCTTTGGGAGCTGGGTCCAGGGAAGCGAATGGTTCAGCCAAAAGGGACAATTCTCTCAAGAAGTGGCCAGGTTAGTATGTTTGCCTGATGGATCTGTTGGTAATTGACTTCACAGGTGAGAATTAGTCCTGAAACCACCAAACTGCTGGCAGTTTTCCAATTACACTTCTTCATTGAATCATGTCACCTTCCTTTCACCGTTCTTCCATGGGTAATTACTTTGTCTGCAAATATTCTTCACACTCCTTGGAACAGGTGGTAATTGAACCAATCCTGGCATAGAAATCATACTGTGTTGGATAGTGCCCTGCCCCCAGATTCATGCCCACTGGAATCTCAGAATGTGACCTGACTAGGAAATAGCGTTTTGTAGATGTAATTATGTGTAAAGATGATGTCATATTGGATTAGGGCAGGACCTAATATAATAACTGCTTTTCTTATAAAAAGAGGAAAGTTTGGACATAGATACAGAAATGGGAATGCCATGCGAACACAAACACAGAAGACACATGGGGAGAACACCATGTGATGACAGAGGCAGAGATTGGAGCAATATGTCTACAAGCCAAGGAATGCCAAAGATTGCTGACAACCACCAGAAGCTAGAAAAAGGCAAGGAAAGATTCTCCCCTAGAGCCTTCCGAGAGAGCATGGCCCTGTCAGCACCTTGATGTAAGGCTTCTAGCTTCCAGAACTGTGAGGTAAATTTCTGTTTGAAGCCAATTGTAGCACTTTTGATATGGCAGCTCTAGGAAACTAACACAGCGAGTAAAGTACCTGTTTCTAAACCATAATAATCAGGGCTAGACAAGAGCAAGAGAAAAAAATAGATACTGATTATGGAGGCAAAGAAAAAATAATGCATACAAAAAGGGAGTTTAGAAGCCATTTATTATCGTCAAGGCTCCTCTGTCCAATGTAAGTAAAAAAATTTTTTTAAATTAAACTTGTATTCCAATTACAATTGACATATACCATTATATTAGTCTCAGATGTACAACATAATGACTAGACATTTATACACCTTACAAAGTGATCACCCTGATAAGCCTAGCACCTAGCTCATACCATACATAGTTATTACAATATTATTGACTATATTCCTTATATTGTACTTTACATTCCTGTGACTATTTTTATAAAGAGCAATTGTACTGTTATGATCCAGGATCAGAACAGATGTCATGAAATGACAAAATTTAAAAATGACAAAAGTTGGAGTTTTAGCAGGCCAATATTTTTAAAAATTTGACTTTCATAAAACCAATATACTACAGACTACAATGCCAGTGGAGATAGTGAAGTGTTGCCCACACAATGAATATTAAGACAGGTGCCATAACATGGTTTATCAGTTGATTTGAATATCTTTTTAAGTCATCTATATGCTTCCAGAAGTTGAAAAAGGGTGAGTATAGTCTGAAACACTAACTTGGCTATCAAATAGATTGGAAAGCACAGGCTTTCTTAGAATTAGATTATCATTTGTAATTTGGGAATAGTCTTGAAATTGTAATAAGAAAAATAAACCTTAATTACTTAAAAGGCAAGGACTTTGTAGAAAACAACATGATAATAAGACAAAACTGTCAAATAAGCATGGACTTTGTGGACTCTGTTCCAGAAAAGCTCAGAGTGAAGACAGACAGCTCGTGAATTCTGTCATCAGGCACTGAGGCCCGTATCACATGTCACTTTGCTTTGTTTTAAACATGTGGCTCAAACTATGCAGACCTGCTGCTGTGTGGGTGTGGGAGATGTACTTTCTGACAAAATAAGGCATTTTCCTGGCATCAGCCCCCTTTGGAATTTTTACTGATGTGCATAAACCCAGTGAGTTTGCATTTCCCACACATATCCAATGAGGTCACACTTGGCTTTCTGGATTTGCCGTGGTCTCAAAGCCTGTCGGTGCCAGCATGGTCAGTTCCTTATCACCACCAGAGGTTATTCTGAAGAAATGAAATCAGGCATTCATTCAACCGTTAGTCAGAAATTGTCCCCTGTCTACCAGGCCTGTTACGTGGAAGAAACAGGAAGCAAAATAAACCAATTTTGGAAGGACTGAAAATGTTTTGTAGAGTGGAAAGGAAAGTATTTTTAGCAGGCTGTCTCTGTTTCCTCTTTCTCCTCATCCATCGTGATATTAAAGTTCACTGGGAAAGGTCATTTATATTATTTCATGTTCTAAGAAGTGATGATGATGAGGACAGCGATGACATTAATATTAATGTTCTTCCCTGGTTGTCCATTATTGGCTGAATTGAAGTATTACATAAATAAACAGATCCCGGGACATGAGTCTGAGCTCTTCTGAGCTACTCTTTGAAACCCTACTGGGTTGCCCTTTTAACTTCTGACTCTCGGCTCCTGAAGGTGTTTCATTCATAGTCACAAGAGCCGCAAGTGAAACCTCCAAGCACAAATTTATTATATCTGAAGGAAAAATTAAAACAAAAACAAAAAACCTTTTCCCTACTTTGAGTCTATGGTATGTTATCCTTGCATAGAAAGGTATTAACTAATGATGTTGATGCCCATTCAATACCAACGAGAATCCCCAGTTTGGGGGATGGTGAAGAAGGAAACTTCATTCAATGCAAAAACAGCTCAATCGTTAAACATCATGGATGTGAAAACAGCAAAGCTGTGAGGCAGCTAGGAAGCTCTGCTCTGGTGCGGTCTGCTCCCATTTGCTCTTGCCAGATGTCTTTGGTGTTTCAGCTGCAGCAGGAGATACAGTTTTTAGTCTTCAGTGGAAAGGGAAAGTGTGCTCTGGGAGGTGAGGGGGAACTAACTTATAAAGAAAAAAGTTCCTATCTTGGAGGACTTCAAGAAAGATATAGACAGCAACACGCTGATAGTAGGGGATTTTAACACCCCACTGTCAAAAATGGACTGGTCTTCCAAACAAAACATCAACGTTATTGTGGAGCTGAATGATGCATTAAATAAAATGGACTTAACTGACATATATAGAACCTTTCATCCTGTAGAACCAAAATACACAGTCTTTTCAAATGTGCATGGAAGGAAGGAAGGAAAGAAAGATTCAATCTGATAACCACATCCTTATCTTGTGACTAAAATATTACTCTAGAAAGCTGATTTTGTTATGCATTAGTTCCACTTACCCATGGGGGTACATTCCAAGACTCCCCATGGATGCCTGAAAGAAACCACTGGTAACATGGAACCCTATATATACCATGTACACATATCTATAAAAGTTTAAATTATAAATTAGGCACAGTAAGAATTTAACAATAACTAATAATAAAATAGGATAATTATAAATATATACTATAATAAAAGTCATATGAATGTGAAAAAAAATAAAAAAAGAAAGAAAAAAGTTCCTGCCCCTAGCCACTGATTAGTCAGTCTTCATGCAAATGAGGATTCCAAATTCTCACAGTTTGATTGGTTCAAAAAGCACTGTCCTGATTGGTCAGAATGGATCTGCACTGATTGGTTGGTGAAGATGTTGATGGAGATATAGCTGTGCAGCTCCAACTGGGCAGGGAAGCCTCAGTCCTATTGGTTGAAACAGGATTCCAGGAACACCTCTTTCAGGGCTGGCTCAGATGGCAGAAACAGTGTAGGAAGGCAGGTCACTGCAAGAGGCAGGCAGCTTAGTGTAGGCTTGTCTTGAAATAGGACTTGTCGGGGAAGCCCCTGTTTAGAAATGGCTTCTAGGCTCTGTTTTTTTTTTTCCTTAAATATATTTAATTCCAGTTAAGCCACCAGAAAGAAACCCCTCTCAGTAGGTATCTTCTTTTTAAGAGTCCACAAAAGATAGAACATGACCATCCATGTTGAAAGAGATGGCTGAGAGAAGGAAAATTGTATAAAGTGACACAAAAAATTCCCAATGTTTTCTATGTAACCTTGGGAAATGGTTCAGTCAGTTCAGTCATTCAACACATGCTTGTTGACCATATGTCTTATATGAGGCTAAAGACTAGAGATGCAAACTCAAGTAAGATATGGGCTCTGTTTTCTAGGAGCTCATAGTTTAAAGTAAAAAGATTGGCTAGTCATCTCCCAATGTATCTGGTACCAAGCTCCCCTTTGCTGAGCACATTCCTGCCAGCCTGTGTTTACCCCCTTCCTCCAACATGCCAAGCTGGATCAGACTTCAAATCTGTATTTGCAGCTTTCTCTGCCTTGGACTCTGCCCCATGTTGCTGCATAGATTGTTTCTTCTCATTATTTGTATCTCAGCATATGAGCTGTCTCTTCCACAAGTTTCTGCCACTCAGTCTAACGTAAACCAACCCCCATGATTCTCAGTCACATCTACCTCTTTTCTTTCTTTGATGGCATTTATTGTTTGAAACTATCTTGTTCATTTATTCATTCACTTGTTTTATTGTGTATCCCCTCACCATTAGAATGTACATTTTATGGAAAAAAGGGATCTTGTCTTGTTTATCATTGTATCCACTGAAATACATTTTCTGAATGCATGGATGAATGAATGAATGGATAACTATAATACAAAATGAGGAAAAGAGTAACAACTCAGTAGGTTGGAGGTATCTTCACTGAGAAGACATGGACCTGGAAAGCAGCAGAAAGTATATCAGAAGGTGCTATTTCTGCTTAGATAGATGAAGCTCTTCTTTCCTCATTATGACCCCCTCCAGTTGACCCACCTACTCCGGGCATTCAGGTTATTTGCTGGTAGTTTACTGTAGTACCTGGCGGGATAAGCCTAGTAATTGTGACCCTGCCCTCTTTGGATGCTTGTATCAAGGAGGTGAAGGACACATCTTCCTGAAAACACCTCTTTCATGCTACAGAGTTGCTAAAAGCTTATCTTTTCAATAAACAGAACTTGGAACTGATGCAATGCATAAAAGTAGCTTATGAAACATAAGTAGGCATTCTTGACGAAATAAAAATAGAAGCTGAAAGAAGCATCGTTTTTGGGAAAGTTAAAAAATATTTTCCTCCCTACTGTAAGAAAATATGTGTGGATGAAGCATGTGTTTTAAACTATAGAATAAAATTTTCATATTACTTTAGGGTACTACAACTATGGCAATTCAGCGTTTTGTTGGTCCTGATAGACATACTTGCAATGTATACATCCATTAACAAGATTATCACTTGAAGAGACAATCATATTTTTACTGAAAAGGTTTTTTGAGGATAAAATTTATTGATATTTAATGAAGCATGAAGCTTCTAAATGAACCATGAAAGCAATAGCTAAACTAATTAACTGCACATAAAGGCTCCCTGAATACATACGTGATGTGGGCTGTGTGCTTATCAATCGTGCCTGGTTACACTGCCATCCTGGATGACATGCTCCTCATACATGCTTTGTGGAAGCAACAGTAAATCCTCCTTTAATGCACGCAATAAAGGAGGAAATAACCATTTAGATTTCCTGCAAACGTGGATGGGATATTTAAGTCGAGCATTGCAGAGTTTATAGGTTATAATTTAACAGAGTTAAGGCTAGTAATAACATATTATTTCCACACACTTGATTTAAGCCTCTATCTATGCTGTTTCATTGAATGATAATCGTTCCTTGGTTCTAAAAATATTCATCTTTCTCCCTCCTCTCTATCCTACAAAGGGAGACCAAGGATACTAAATAACATGAGATGAACATTTCATTGTGCAATAGGGATTCTTTGGGGCCCTTTTCAACTGCATGTGAAAACATGCCCTGTTGAGAGCTCTGAGAATTTTAAAAAGAAAGCAAAACCACTCCTGCTTTGGTGGTCATTGCTAGTTGTACAGATTTGGAAGGCAGACAGTTACCCTAACAAAGCTTTAACATTGATCTTTATCAATTACCATCTTCCTTCTTTAGCCAATGACTCCCTATTTAGCCACAGGCATTACTCTCTGCCCTAATAGGGTCACAGAGTTTAGCTCTCAATAAGTAGTTTAGGATCCCTTCATGCACCTTTCTAAAAATGATGTTCTTGTACTAGTAAAGGAATATGACAAATCAGTAAGCCCCATCATAAAATAGTACATGCTGGTAGAGAGGGAGCCACTGTAACAGACGTTAGAGCAGTTCTTCTTAAATCTGAGTATGCTTCAGAATTCCCCAAAGAGTCTGTGAAAATGCCAGTGGGTGGGTTCTACCCCCCAAATTTCTGAATCAGTAGGTATTGGGTGGGGCCTGATAATTTGCATTTCTAACAAGTTCCCAGGGGATGCTGATACTGTTCGTCCAGGCGCCACATTTGGAAACCACTGCAGTAGAGTATCGCGTGCAGACTAGGGTGGGGAGGGCATTTCAGGAACACCCTTCCCTGAAGTCACAACCAAAGGAAGATGTGGTTTGTCTCAGCTACTCCCTAGACTCCCATCCTGTCCCTTTTTCTTCCGTGAAAAACATTTCTAGTCTTCCTATAAGACATCCAGAACCCTCTTCCTCAGATACAGGCTTGAAACTTTTTCACACTTAGGTGCAAGTGACCCTTGGAAACTTAAAGGGCTATTCTTAACAAGGACTTGTACATTTTAATGGGGGGGGGGAGTCAAAGAAATGACACTCTGAAGAAGGAATTTGAGATATCTGCCAGTGGGTTTGAAAGGACAGAAGATGCAGGTCTAAAGCCGCAGCAGTCAGTAAGACTTGTATTTACCCATGAAACATCCTTCTGCCTGGCACCTCCTCAGATGAGCCCTCCTTTCTTTTCTCCAAGTTCTCCAATACGCAGCACAGGGCCTGCTATACAGCAGACACCAGGTAGATGTATATTGAATGGATGCCTGGAGCATGGTGGGGTATATTGAATGGTGGGGATGGATGGGTGTGTAACAGGGACAGAAATGATTGATGCTTGTGTGTTTGAGTGTTTCTCCTCTTGCCCATCAAGGAAAATGTAGTGTTACCTGAAAACAAAGCAATCAGGCATTTTCTTATTCATTAACCACACTCAACCTATAGCTTTTAATAAATTAAATTAATAGTAAAGGAAAGTGGTAGTAAAGGAATTTGTGTTGGAAGAGAGCAGTGGAAGAAAGGAAAGAAGGGAAGGAAGAACCACATCTCTGTGGGAATGCTGGGGAGAGTTTGCTTTGTTATGTGGGAGAGGGGAGGAATGAAGGCAGGCTCCGGGGCTGCTGAACAGTATGACAATTGTCAGTCAAGGGGGATGGCAGAGAGTCAAGGCAGAAAAGGTGATTTTACAAACATTGCTGGAGTTTGTTTCTTTGAATGGATTACTCCATCTGACACAGCAATGAAGGATCTTGAGATTTATTTGGGTTATGTGTGATTAAATGTGTTAAGTAAAGAATACCAAATAATATATTCTTAATATGAATAATAAGGAAAATAAATAGCTATAGCACACAGCAGGCAGATGCTTTGTTGTTCATATAATCTTGAATGGTGGCTCTCAAAGCAGGGGTCCCTGGACCAGCAGCATCAGCACCACCTGGCAACTTCTTAGAAATGCAGATTCTCTGGCTCCATTTCCATACCTACTGAGTCGAACCCCGTGAGGTGAGACAACATTCTGTGTTTTTACAGACCCTCCACGGAATGCCGGTGCACACTAAGTCTGAGAGCCAGGGGACTAGGGAGTTGGTATTCTCATCGCTCCTCCATTTGAACAAATAGTAGAGGCTGCACCTGGCTGGGGCCCACTGAATTTGAGGAAGACTTTGATTAAAGGGTAGCAGAGGCAAATGTCTTCCTTTGTGTGAGTGCATACTTTCCTTATATATTTCATAATTTGAAAGCCGTTTGAAGGCAGAAACAAATATTTTTAACTCACCAATGAAAACAAATGAGCTGAATGTTGAGAGGGGAAAAAAGCTGATAGAGCAGTCACCCTGAACAACTACGTGAGAGTCTATGCCATGGCTGGGTCATGAGCCTGAGAAAGTGCCCAGGTTTTGGACCCAGTGGACCCCGTGATGGGTCAGCGGTTCCAGGTATAACTGCCCCAATGTCACTGGCTGCACAGTCGTGCTTATTCTCCTGCTTTTAAACTGCTTTTTTAATCTTTTGGTAGTAACTTAATAACATGACCTTTTCAGTTTTTCGTCTTTTGGTACTAGTATTTTTAAATAGCATATTTTTTCCTGATATAAAAATAATACATATTTACTGTAGGAAAAATTTTGAATATTGAAAAACAAGAATAAAATAAAATAATCTACCCAGTATTCCCCAGACACAGAGATATTCACTGTTACTATTTTAGGAGATAAATATGTGTGTATATTTTGTGACGAGTGATAGTGATCATAAATATCTAAAGGAAGTTTTGCATTCTCTTTCTTCACATTGTGTTATGAACTTTCTCCAATGTATTTCAATATTCTTTGAAAATATGATTTTCTATGTGCATGAAAAGTATACTATATTTAGTCGTTTGCTTTCTTTTTTTATTAAAACTGTATTATCACAAATATCTTTAAAAATGATGGTAGATTATTGGGTCAAATGAATATTTTAAATACCCTTGACTGTATTACCAAATTGCATCCCAAATGGGTTTGTCACACTTTATATTCTCTATTCAGCCTAGTACCAGAATATTGAGAGTGTCTATTTTATGTCTTGTTTACTGGATTCTTCTTTTGTAAACTGTTTATGTCCTTTGACTTTTTCCTTCTATAGGAATGTTTGTCTTTATTATTTATTTGCAAGGTCTCTTTACATATAAAGCCATTAACTTTTTATGTTGTAGAATGCTAGTGTTTTCCTAGTTGTTTATTTTTTTCATTTTGTTTACAGGTGCTTTTTGAGCTAAAATATTTTGTAGTTATGTCTGTTTATCTTTGTTTTTTTATCCTACAATTAGAGAAACACTCAAATATATTTTCTTTTAATTGTTTTATATTTCACTTTTATTATTTAGCTTTTAATTTCCCTGGAGTTTATTTTATGTATATCATGGCTAACCATATTTTCCAGAGATGATTGAAACCATCTCTACCATTTCATGGGCTCTTATGTCGTGTGACTTTGCCACTCCCTTGTCAAGAGGTGGAGTTTATTTCACTACCACTTTGAACTTGTGTGGGCTAGAAGTTGTTTTGGCCAATAATAAACAGCAGAAGTGATTCTATGCCTGTTGCAGGTATGGCCTAGAAACTGCCTTTTTTGCCTTTTGGAAGTCAGCAGCCATGCCGTGAGAAGCCCAAGCTGTATGTGCAGGTCTTATGGGTGTTTCCATTGACAGCTTGCGAGTGAGCCCCCTTTGGTGTTCATTCAGTCCGCTCTTCAGATTGTTGCAAGCCCTAGCTGACATCTGACTGCAATGCATGAGAGACTCCCAAGTGAGAAGTGCTCTGTTGAGCCCAGTCAACTCCAGAATCACAAAAGAGAATAAAATGTTTTCAGGATCCTAAATTTTGACATCATTATCTAGTGATAGATAACCAGAACATATATGATGTGAATAAGGATTTAGTTTTGACTTCCCCCAAACAATAAACAGTTGTCCCACTACCATTTTTTTGAAGTATCTCCTTTTCCCTACTCATTTGTCATGATATTGTATGCTAATTGTATATCTGAGATCATGATCCTTTGCTTCTGTTCTCTTTCTCTGTTCAGTTTAACTTGTCTTTCTTCTATATTCTACAGTTTTTATTTTTATAGCTCTGTATTTTCTTTTTCAAAGCTTTCCCCCGCTGTAGTTTATTTCTGCAGGTGAACTCTACAATCCATTGTCAATGTAGTGAATAGGAGTGTACATTAAATCAGTGGTTCTCTACCTAAGTGTTATTGTCTCTGGGGATATTTGGCAGTGTCTGGACAGAATTTAGTTTTGATGGTCATAACTGGGGATAGTGCTACTGGGGTCTAGAGGGTAGAGGCTGGAGATACTGCTCAACATCCTACAATGCTCCCCCAACACCCCCTCCTGCCCCCACACAACCAACAACAAGCCAAACCAACAAAGAATTATTTGGCACAAAATGTTCAAATTGCAGAGGCTGAGAAACCCTACATTAAACCTATGAAATAGTTTGGAAGAATCAACATATTATATTTAGTTTCTCATCATGAAACATGTATATATCTATATTCATGTTTTCAGGGAAAAGTATAGTTTTCCTATATAAGCTTAATTTTCCTAGGTATTTTTAATTAAAACTTTTTTCATTATATTTTGAAACTTGTGATTGATATTATATAACAAATCTGTTGCTTTTGCCATATTTGTATTGTCATTTTATTGGATTTTCTTTCCATTTATAATGATTGTTAGATGATTTTGTTATGTTTTATAGGTAAGTAGAATTCCTGGAATTTAATTTGGTAAAAAGGGGAGATAAATTTTCTTAGAAATTGAGCTGGAAGGGATTTGAGAGATTACTTAAGTCTTTGCCTTTATTTAAGTGATGATAAGTCTGAGGCCTTGAGAAGTTAAATTATGTGCCTCTGGTCACACAATGTAGTAGTCTAGAATGGAAAGAAACACAAAAAACAGCCTTTGGATGAGGGCATTGAAAACTCTCATAACACATAGAAACATAAAACTTGACACTACGTGTTAAGCTGTTTTGGGTATTATACAGAGTTGAGAATGACATTCTCTTCAATATCTTGGAAACTCCTTGTATTCTTTCAGGGACAAGAACTCTGCCCTACAAAATGTTCTCAGGTACTTCTCTTGCTTTAAAGTTGCTTTCCTTGGTTGAACTATTCTGCCTTCTTGAGGCTCACACACCCTTCAGGTTGAATGGTGTTGGAGGGAGCAGAGCTATTAATTGAGGATGTGGTAATTAGTAGAGATTTGAAGGACAAGGGGAAAAAATTGTGTTACTTGTTGATTGACTAGGTAAGATATGAGGTTCAGAGGGTTTGAAGTTCTGGTTTCAAAGTGTATAAGACCCACATAAACTAATGTCTCATAAATAGTTGGGAAGAGAATTTAATTTTTATATACTATTTTTATGTTTTCTAGTTCTCCTTCACCTCCTCCCCCTCCTTGCTCTCCTCTCCCTTCTTCTTCTCCTCCTCCTTTTTTTGAGAGAGGCCTGTACATGGATAAGAGTGTGTCCCAAGGAGCACTCAGGGTCTTAATCCCAAATGACTCTGGTTCTGTCACCTTCCCAAAGTTCTCCTTTCCTTGGGGCCTTCAGGTCAGGGTTTCCCCTGGCTGTGGAGTGTGTTAGCCAAGTTTAAGTAGGAACAGATGGTTCTTATGCTTCATTACCAGGCTTTAGTACAAGGCAAGGTCCCTGTGCCACGGGGACTCCATCCAAACTTATTGACATAATGAAGAACTCTTGAAGGCAGGATTTTTCTTCGAAACAAAGACAAAGACAGTAAGACCACGATGCAAAGGAATTCCCTCAGCGCATAACTGCTAATTGAACAATTGTTCTGCAATTATTATTATGCCAGGAAATAATTGCCTTATAGCTTTACTCATTGCTTGTAAACTTTCTTTGAGATGGGAATCTTTAAAAAAATTATGCTGTCAAGTTTGATATGCCTATTAGATCTTTCCTTTTTCTTAACGAGCTATTTGCTGTCTCTGAGCAACCTCAATATTGGTTCCGTGGCCAATTTACATCTGAAAGATAAATATGCAAGCACTAGTTCCACTAACACCTGAGGCTCAACAGTGGTTCTACTAAAACCTAAGGTTTAAGGAGGTGTGAGCAAATCAAACTGAACCTCTTTTTTAAACTGTTGAAGATAAATTATCTCATTTCTTCTTCTCCTGAAAATTTAAACATTTTGTCTCTGATCTGGGAAAGTGATGGCTCTTGTATCCTCTAGACTTTTAGACAAAAGGGAGAGAGAAACCTGTCTGGGGGCATTTTCAGATTTATCAGGATATAGATTAGAGATGTTAGAACATGATGTACACACACACAAACACACACACACACACACAGAGAAATGGACAGAAAGGGGTTGATCTTAAGGTGCAATTGCAAAATAAGGGTCCCGTAGTCCCTTTTCATCCTTGATCCCCTCCTCTGTGCTTATCCATTTTCTCCTCCAGCTCTTCATTTCTTCATGAATTCTCTTGTCCCAAATCCCATGCTTGTTTTATAGGAGGAGTTTACAATGTGCCATCTTCATTCTATTTTAAAGGTGAAAGACATTTTTAACTGCCTCGGAGGTATTTGTATCATCAAGCATCATTTATAATCGACAGTCGAATAAGTGTAATAGAATACAGTAGAAAGTGGGGTTAGTTAGGCACTGATTACTTGAATTTTTATCCTGACTGGGCCTTTAATGGTGTGAGCAAGGGAAGGTTACTTTACATCTGTTGCCTTGATTTTACCATCTGTAAAATAAGGAGGTTGGAAACCTGATTCATATTATTCCTTCTTGGCATCTAAACCAATGAATTCAAACCATGGTTGGGAGCAAGCATACATGTCCCAAGGGAAGCCCTTGAAATGATTTCATCATCTATTCTTGTTGAAAGGTAATCTTTTAGATTGTAAGAGATGAAAGGCTTTCAGATGTGATCTGCAGGTAGACAGGAGAATTAATTTTTATTGAGCATCTAGGTTGTGCCAGGCTAGTGCCAGATAGTTTATTATATGATCTCACTAAGCTGTGCTTGACAGGGAGGTTTAGTCTAAATGATTTGGTCAGGTTCACGCAGTTGCATAGGCACATACCCAGTTTGGCCTCCTGGCCTCGTGACTTGGTCCTGGTGCAGACCCCTCTTTTTCCCATCCACTGATACGGGCTACCCATGCATCGATTTCTGTCTCTTCATGTAAAAGGGAGCGAGAAAAGGTCGGGCCTGCATGGGAGGTTGCCCCTTCAGAGCACCTCATATTTACTTATTATGGCACCTGACATACTGTGCTCACATGTGGGTGTATGTCATATTCTTACATCTCTAATCTATATCCTGCTGAATTCTGCCCACTCAAGACTGTTTATTGAATGGAAGTTAGTGAATCCCTTCTATAGTAAGCTTTCTGCAGATGAGTATTTTCATATTGCATTCCTAAATATCACCATCGTCATCATCGTCATCATCATCATCATCATCATCTCTTTCTCAGAATTGCAACAGCTTTTTGATGTTCTTTTTTGGGCCAATTTCATGTTTGATTCTTGGATAATAATAACAATCAGAGCAAAAGTTGACTTAATGCTCACGATATGCCAGTCTCCTCCTAAGTGCTTTATATGTATTAAGTCTTTTACCCTTTACGGCAGCCCTATGAGGCAGATACTATTATTTTCACTCTTAAAGTTTAACAGTTATCCATGGTAGGTTCTATTATTATCCCATTATACAGATGTGGTTACTACTTTTTCTTTTTTTTAATTGTTTTGTTTTTTGAATTGATGTCTTATTTTATCAGGCATAATTTTGTTCTGTAATTCTCTTAATCTCTGTTTTACCTGCTCTTACCATGCGATTTAACCACTGAATGAGTGAATGGACAAATCAAGTTGATGTTATGTACCCAAAATTCCTGAAGTGTGAGGGGTAATAAAATAGTCATTTAACCATTACTGTAAAGGTTAGAATAGTGTCATCTATTTATACTTTTATGGTACCTGTGCAGAACAAATTAAAGTATCATTCCTGACTGTTGCTTAGATGTAGCAACCAAGATATTGGAAGCTGTGGTGAGTGTTTGTTTCAGCTTTGGGAGAAGAATTGGTTTTCAATTGTTCTATCTCCTCTATTTACTAGTATTTGTACAGTTGTGTGGAGGGTAGTGGTTAAGGATGTATGAGCCCATAGACATCAGTGTGTGTTTTTGGAGCTGTACTACCTGAGTTTTAATTCTTATCAAGTTACTGTGTTTTCTGAATCTCAAGTTTCTTCCTCTGTGAAATGGGATGGTAATAATCAGGGTTGTTATGTGACCTGAATGGATTAATTCTGGTATTAGCCAGGCATCATCCCTTGGTACCAAGTAAGCCTTTCATTAGTGTTAACTCTTATTTTTAATGTATAGATGTACTATTCTTCTTCGTAGTAGTAGTAGTAGTAGTAGTAGTAATAGTAGTAGTAGTAGAGTAGTATTAATAGCAGCAGCAGCAGCAATAGTAATATATCTTTGATGAGGAAATATGATCATGTCGACAGCCAGGTAACCCTTATATCTCCTTTGTGGTACTTATGAATAGCTAAGAAGAGAGGGAGGAGAGAGAGGTTTGTTATACTTCTGTTTCCAGAGAGGGCTTCATAGAAAAGGTAACACGCCAGACAGTTGGGAAAAGGCTGTGGTGACGGGCAGGTGCTGTGTGCTGTGTACGCAGTGAGACCGTGTTCAACTGGTGGGCAGTGAGAGGGGGCAACAGGTTAGACATGTCAGGGGCGACAGAAGAGAGCCATCCTGCTGCGGTCCCCCCTCGGGGCCTCCCCACAATCCCCCTACTGTAAACAATAAAACACTATTCTTTGAGCCCTTCTTCCACCAGCCTGTACAAACTAGCCATTCATGCTACAGTTGTGGTGTGGGCATTACCTGCCCATCGACATCTGGTGAGTGCCTGCCCTGGGCAGGCCTGGTACTCGGGTGGGGGTGGGGAGGGAAGGAAGATAAAGGACACTCCCTGTCCTCTTGTAACTGCTAGTTAAGGCAGAAGGTAAGACACCGGTACAACTAACACGTCAGGTGGAAGTGACCAGATACACAAAAGATGCAAAAATAGCGTCAGTTGGGATCTTAGAGGATGGATAAAAATACCATAAAATTCAGATAGGAGGCAGGAATCTGGAAGGTGTATTTGCAGGACTGTGGGCATTTGAACCGATCTTTGATTATGGGAGTTGGGGAGGGGATGTAGGGATGTGTGTGCTGTGGGTGGGGAATGGTCAGGGATTCTGGCTGCCTGAAGAAGGGTGTATATCAAATATCTGGGGCCTCCTGTGACTGCAGCAATGAAACTGATGGAGCTATATCTCAGCCAGGATCACTGATAATTAGCGAGAGTTTTCCTGAACTTATTTTCACTTTAATAAGAGAGAGGCAGAGGGAGGGATTGAGAGCTAAAGTGTGCCCAGTGTTCAAGTTAAATGTTAACTATTTAGTTAAGGACTAACTTCTTTCCTTTGCAAAAGAAAAAAAAAAAGAGGGAGAAAACACAATGTGGCAGTAACCACCTAACTTTAAAAAATCATGGTTTGCTTATGTGGTTGCTTATTTTCAAGGTAATACATATGTAGCGATTATGAAGATGTGTACAAACTTGAACAGACTGCAGACTCACCTTCCTTAGTTCCCTGTGTGGCTTCTGCAGGGCTCTCAGAGAGTTAGTTATTTTCGACCACATTCCTAGTTTAGCCATTAGAAAATTATGGGTTTTATTTGTATAAACTCAGCAGCTAAAATAGCACTTCCAGAAAGGTGGGTGAGCTCATCGTCGTCTGAACCAGGCAAGTTAATGACCTGCCCAGTATTGTTCGTGCAGGCCAGCACTGGCTGACTTCACCAGCTGTTCCACTTGAAGGGAGACATTGTTTCTTAGGCTGCATTTGTCAGATGCTTTCCTCTCTGCACACCAGCATTTGCTGAACGTCCCAGGAGTTCTGAATGTTCCCACTGCTTGTACTTCATGAAACCAAAGAGCAGGTAGCCCTGGAAATGTATGCAAAGTACTCTGTACAGCTGCCTGAGGCCCCCACCCAAGAAAAAGATGTAAACACCTTTATCCCTGCACTTTTACACAAACAGACACTGCCCATGGAAGCTCCCCAGTGGGAGGGCTTCTTCCTTCTAACCCTTTTAAGTCAGTTACCAAACAGGCCTGGGAACATGAATAACTTAAGCACAAGGTGCTTTTGCTGATGATTCTGATCACTTTTCAAGAAGTATAATGGTAATGTATGGAATGGAGGTGTGTGGAGGAGGGGAATGGGGGATTATAGAATTTGCATTTGCTGTAAGAAATTAAAACACAGCGTGATGTTGAACTTTAGGAACTTTGTAGGTTATTACCCCTATAATGTTCAGTTTGGTGGAACAGAGAGGTGAATTTCAATGGACTTAAAATCTTAAATGTCAGGTGCTAGGGTAGAGTGCCTAGAAAAGTAAGAAGCCTTAAATTTGGTTAATGTGTTTGAGTCTGAAAGATGCTATTCCCAGACAGTCAGCATGGAGAAAGGATAACAATGCAGTTTTTAAAAAGTCAAATTGAATGCTCTTCAGAATGAGTGCCAAATACAGCCCTGGTGCATTGGTTCTGGCTCCTCTTAAATGAGTAGTTTTTTCATTATCCTCTCCTTCTGCTGTGTTTATCTAGAGGACTGTTTAATTTTTATTACTAGGCTGATCTTTGGATTAAAGATATAAGACATAACATCTCTCTAGGTAGGAGGGTAGGTGTTTGAGGTGAATTTTCTTCCAGGTTCTGTCTTTACTGGAGAAAAAACTAATTCACCGTTGAGTGGATTGTAACTGCAGATGCTAATTTAGAAATCTGTTGGCCAGATTCAGGTGACTTCGATAAGACTTTTATTCTTTTCAATCTTACGTATTTGTGAGCGCATTCTTGGGAAGATTGCTGCTGGGTAGTGTTGCATGTCAGAGATGAGGGAAGTTTAGTTATTAACTCCATGTAGAGGGTAAGGGGGGGGCAATAGCAGGCTGTGGAATGAGGAAAGGGCCAGGTTGAAACCTTTCCAAAAGGTATTTTTGTTGTTTATACTTGTTAATTATTAATATTAATTATTGATGAAAAGCGGTTCTGAGTTACATGCCACACATTGTTTAGGAATAAATTATCACATTTCTTATCTGGAACCACAGCAGCTATTAAACTGTTTCAAATAATCAATATTTATTAATTTAGTATGATTTCCCCCTTTCTTTCAGCATTAAAGATAAACATCTATGACTCTCCAGCTTGTAAAGAATTTGTTTTGTGAAAATGTATTTTTCCCTAAGCTTTGGGTGTCTTTTATTAACACTAAATGAATATGTTAAGGATTGAATTTTCCAAATTCAGTCAATAATTAAAAAGTATCTTTAAAACAAGTACATATTACATGAAAAACACATAGATAATATATAAGGCTTTATAGGTTAAAATTGCCAAATTAGTTGTGAGTATGGCATTTTGTTTCAAATGTCCATGCTTTTTCAGATATGTATTTTGGAAATCAGCTTTTTTACGGGTTTCTATATTTTGTGGTTCATTATATAGGTTTAAATGAAGCATATTTTCTTTAAATTCCAACAGGCAGGTATGTCCAGGACTGAAGACCTCTCTGGGAGTCGGAACTGGCTGATGTTTATTTTGAGAGAGGGTAAAG
The DNA here is from genome assembly GCF_021234165.1 of Pteronotus mesoamericanus. Taxonomy (NCBI): domain Eukaryota; kingdom Metazoa; phylum Chordata; class Mammalia; order Chiroptera; family Mormoopidae; genus Pteronotus; species Pteronotus mesoamericanus. The sequence goes on along the minus strand of NW_026555245.1, from coordinate 20,509,951 downwards.
GTGGAGGGGGTAGAGGTAGAAAGAGAGAAAGACTCCCTGACAAGCTTGGAGATAAAGGCTCTCAGAGTCAGGCTGTGAAATTCAATGTTTGTGCTCCTTAGGGGATTTCTGAAAGTTATTACATTCATTTTTGCCTCAGTCCTAAGGACTATGTATTGGGTTTCTATTGGCTTTACTCATTTGTAGTTTTAGATGGTGGTGTTCTCATCAGTGGGCTATATAATATCACAGTAATCATGTGCTCAAGTAGTAGTCTCAACATTGGCAACTCAAAGACTTGTTTTTCATGTAGAAAATAGCACATACAGTTGAACTACCTCTGGAGTTCATTTTGCATTTGCCTGGGTGGCCTCTAGAGGTGACCTGTACTGATGTGTTTTCCCAGTAGGGAGCAGTCGTAGCAGTAACTCGAAAACTTTACCTAAGGTGGGGTAAGGTTGATCCTAGATCAGTCCATTCTCTGTCTTCTGAAAGGCTTGCCCACTGACTTCATTCATAGCTTGATGTTTGATCTCTATAAGCAGTTGATTTATCACTTTCAGAGCCTCAGTCTGAGGTGACAGATTCTCTGGGGGATCTGGGAAAGTCTGCCTTACCTTCATGAAGGTTACGGTCAGTTAAACCTTGCTTTTGATATGCTCACTTCATTCTGGGAAGAAAATTCTGCACTTGTGAAAATGAAAGGACACTTGGCTTTCTCAAGGGAGCTGAAAGCTCTTGGTTTCTCCGAGGGGATTACTGATGAAGACAGTTATGAAGAGAACAAGTAACTCTTTTAAGTGAACAGTGTGTTCTTGCTTAAATATTTCCCAGAGCAATTCTAAAGAAATATAATACAGGTAAGTTTTGTTATGTTCTCATTTCGAGTTATGTTTACGAGAAACCAAAAATAGGATTAGAGTCATGGAGGAGAAAAGCTTTTCGTACCAGTGGCTTATGCTTTATATCTCATGAATTCTAACCATTTATAAAATTATCTGGTTTCTTGCCCCTACTCATGGTTGATTTTTTTTCTCTTTTTCCATCTAGAGACCTTTGAATTATTTTTATTCATAAGTGAAAAATGTATTACAGCTTTATTTCCTTTTATTAATAGTTCCTTCTTGCCTTTAACCACATCTCTGACTTTTTGGCATGTAAAGTCCAATGAGCTCATGCTTAATCATGTATAAACAACCATCTAATTATATGGTTTTGGATTTTCATTTGACCGATTAAATAAAAATGACACAGAAAAGAGAAACCTGACAACCCCCCTGTATTTGGATACCTGGCCTTTCTCTCCTTCGTTCTTTCTTCATGCGTTTAGTAAAATGCATGTTAAAACTTAACAAAAAAATCAGTTTGCATTTGCCAAGTTTCTGAGGTAAAATTGTTCTTTTCAAGGCTACGTGTCAAAAAAACAAGTCAGTCGAGCTGTATACATCTTCCCTGCAAATTTCTTTCGGCCTCTAGTCTTTCTTCCTCTGGACAGAGGTATTACTAGAATTCCTTGTGCTGCTGGTGTCAGATGACAGAGCAACCAATAAGGGGCAAGATTTCTCAATCTTTGTCCCCTTACCTTCTCCCTTGAGGTACAATAACAATGATCCCAGTTGCCATATCTTCCCACCCTCCCCCAAACTACTCTGATTGACACATTTTTGAAGAAGGTAGTGGGAAAATCTTTCCAAACAAAGGTGCTTTTGTTTAAGCAGGAAGGTAGAAGTTGTCCTTTCCTTTCTGAGCACGGAGCAAAATCTTTTCTGAATGGTTAGATGGTTTCACCATAACTAGCTCAGTATACTGGATAGAAGACCAAAGAAAAGATAATTTCCTTTACTAATATTTTTTTTCTGGATGTTATCTATCACAGGATGAGTACCTAGAGAGTAGGTTTGTATAAATAGTACTTAATAGCTATAAGAGAGAGGAAAGAGAAGGACATAACTGTGAAATTTGGCAAAAGTGATTTATTTCTCATGAGTCCTTCAGCCTTGAATCATAATTTGGTTTCTTAGTGTGAGAGGAAACCAAAAAAACCCAAAACAAACAAACAAACAAAAAAAACCCCCAGCGTTACCTTCTGCATTGCAGACCCTTTGTAGTACAGGCTTCCCCTGCTATGTGAGTGTTCTAGAAATCCGTCTGTATCAGTGTACCAGCTGGCCTTGTTGTGAGAGGCTGCATTCAGCTTCAGTAAGTTGTTTTTGAAGATGCTCTCAGTGCGTTTGCCCCGTTCATGATGAGTGATCTGCCTGTGCACCTGCCTTCACCACACTGCCTGTTCAGCAGTTTTTGACCAAAAATGGCATGACCCTGTGCTGCACCCTCCCTATTTACCCGATCTCAACCTGGTCAGATTTTTTTGTTTGTTTCCCGGGATGAAAAAAGTCCTCAAAGAGAAATGTTTTTGGATGTGGAAGAGGTGAAACAAAAAACAGCAGAAGCACTAAAAGGCATCAAAACTGAGGAGTTCAAAACTATTTTGAACAGTGGAAATAAATGTCTCCACTGATAGGTGTATTGCATCCAGTGGAGAGTACTTTGAAGTTTAAACATGTAAGAATAAATACACAATTATTTATAAATTCTGGGTTTTCTTTGGGTCTCACCTCATATAGTGACTCTGAAATATGCATATTGCTAAGTGCTAAAATTTCACATACTTAGTAGATTCATAGATTTGTTTGGAAACGAATTATATTGACTCCATTTTAAAATTGACAGAATGATCCTGCTAAGATTGGTGTCTAAACAGTCTTGCTTATTGAGAATATTTTTAGAGATAACCTTCATAATTTTTTGGCTCATTGTAAGGAGCTAATATTATCTAGTGATTCATAGGGATTTACTGTAACATTTTCTTCCAAACTGTAGATTTGTATCAAGGTTCATGTTCCTCTCATTGTGCAAGAATCAAAGTAAGCTTTCTGACTTTCTCTGTTCTTTTTGTTTTGTTATGGAATGTTTAGAACAAATAGGGGAGCAAGTTCTCTCAGAGTTTATAATTTGATTCTCCTGGAGCAGTCAAAAGAGGAGGCACTCTGTCAAATTAAGACCTCTGGTAAATTGATCCTTGGAGAATTGCACAGGGATTTTATTTCTCTCTTTCCCATTTACTTTGAAAGCCATAGGATCTAAACATTGCTTATGATTTGTTATTTTCTTCTGAAGTGTGTATGTTATTCAGGAAATAAGTTTTCAACTCAATTAGTACTCAGTTTTATTTGTATTCTCAGCTTTCACATTCAACTTAGACAAATAATATTACTCCTTTAAAGAGTTTAGGCATAACATTAGCATTACGCTTTTTAAAAATCATTTTAAAAAGTTTTTCGATTACCAGTGACGTACATTATTATATTAGTTTCAGGTGTACAGCCCAGTGATTAGACATTATATACCTTAGTAAGTGGTCATCCTGATAAATCTCAGACCTACCTGACACCACATGGTTATTAGAATATTATTGACTATATTCCTAATGCTATACTTTACATCCCCATGATTGTAACAACAATCTGTACTTCTTAATCTCTTCACCCTTTTTACCCCTCCCCCAAACCCAGCTTCCATTTGGCAACCATCAAAATGTTCTCTATAACTATGACTCTCTTTCTCTTCTGCTTGTTCATTTATCTTGTTTTTTAGATTTAATTGTTGATAGATATGTATTCATTGCCATTTTATTGTACATAGTTTTTGTCTTTTTCTTCTCAAAGAAGACCATTTTTTTCACATAATGCTGGTTTGGTGGTGATGAACTCCTTTAGTTTTTATTTCTTGTCTGGGAGCTCTTTATCTGTCCTATTCTAAATGATAGTTTTGCTGGGTAGAGGAATCTTGGTTGTAGGTCCTTGCCTTTCATTACTTTGAGTATTTGTTGCCAGTACCTGCAAGCTTGCAACATTTCTGTTGAGAAGTCAGCTTACAGTCTTACAGGAGCTCCCACATAGGTAACTAGCTGCATTTCTCTTGTTGCTTTTAAGATTGTCTCTTTGGCATTTTAATTATGATATGTTTTGGTGTGGGCCTCTTGGGTTCATCTTTTTGGGGACTCTGTGCTTCCTGGACTTCTATGTCTGTTTTTTTCCCCACGTAAGGGAAGTTTTCTGTCATATTTTTTCAGTTAGGTTTTCAATTCCTCGGTCTTTCTCTTCTGACACCCTCATAATGTGAATGTTGGTACACTTGAGGGTGTCCAGAGGCTTCTTACAGTACCCTCATTCTTTTTTTTACTCTTTTTTTCTTTTTGCTGTTCTGGCTTGTTGTTTTTTGCTTCCTTTTATTCCAAATCACTCATTTGATTCTTGGCTTCATCTGCTCTACTGTTGATTTCCTATAAATTATTCTTCAATTCAGTTAGTGTATCCTTCATTTCTGACTGGTCCTTTTTTACATGTTGAAGTTCCCACTAATTTCCTTGAGCATCCTTATAACCAGTGTTTTGAACTCTGCATTAGTAGATTGCTTGTCTCTATTTTGTTTAAATCTTTTTCTAGAGTTTTGTTCTGTTCTTTCATTTGGGCCATGTTTCTTTGTCTCCTCATCTTGGCAGCCTCTCTATGTGTGTTTTTATGTAATAGGTAGAGCTTCTACATCTCTCAGGCTTGGTAGAGTGACCTAATATAGTAGGTGTTCTGCAAGGTCTAGTGGCACAGCCTTCCCAACCACCCAATCTGGGCACTCGAATTGTGCCCCCGTATGGGCTGTATACACGCTCCTGTTGTAGTTTAGCTTTGGTTGCATGCAGCTGGCACATCAATATGAGGGATTTACCCCTAGGCCAATCAGCTGCAAGGACTGGCTGCTGCCACTAACCCCTGACCTCTGATCACTGTTGGAGGATCAGCTGCGCAGGGGCTCACCACACAGGGCAGGACGTACTTCAGCGGGGCTCTGGTGCCTGCTGAGTCTGTCTCTTATGAATGTTGCTTGTGGAGGTGGTTGAGCATTGATACTTCAGTGTGGTCTGAAGCTGCCTACTGGGTGTGCTGGCTCTGGGGCCTCCCAAGAGGTATAGGCCATACTCAGCTGCTGCCTGTGTTTTGCGTGGGGCCACCCAGTATGAGCTACGAAATGATTTGCAGGTGGCTGCTACTCGTGCTGGACTTGGAGGTGCCCAGACAAGGCCAAGATGTGAACCAAGGCTGGCTGCTGCTAATGCCAGGTCTGGGGACACTTAGTGAAAAGTACGGGGCATGCTGAGGCCAGAGGCTGCTTGTTTGAGAGATTTTAGGAAACTCTGAAGCATGAGCCAGGGTAGTCCATTTGTATGGAAAGGCCCCTGGAAACTGCTTCTGTGTGCTTGAAAGTTGGGTGGGGTGGGGCCTCAGGAAATCACCAAGGCAGCCACAATCCCTGCTGGTTTTTACAGCCAAAAGTTATGGGGACTTCTCTTCCTGGCACTGGAACCCTGGCTCGGGGGACTGGTGTGGAGCTGGGACCCTCACGCCTCAGGGAGGACATCTGCAGCCAAGATATCCCTCCCCATTTTTATCTGCTACATATAGATGTGTGATCAGCCTGTTCTGCTTCTCTGCCCTCCCTACCAGTCTCGATGTGGCTTCTTCTTTAATTTCCTTCTTTTTGTAGGACTTCCCTTTAGCCAGATTTCAGGTGGTTCTGAATAATGGTTTTTCTGTAGTTTAGTTGTAATGTTGATGTGGTTGTGGGAGGAGGCAAGTACTGTGTTTACCTATGCCTCCATCTTCACCAAAGTATCATTACTATTTTTTTCATAACAGCATTATTTATTTTTTAAATTTATTTTTTTATTGTATTTTATTTCCATTCATTTCCTTTATATGCCCCTCCCCCCTGCAATAATCACACTGTTGTCCATGTCCATGAATCCTTTTTCCTTTTTGCTCTATCCCTCTACCTCCTAACCTCCCACCCAGAGCTGTGAGCCTGCTCTTTATCTATGAGTCTGCCTCTATTTTGCTTGTTAGTTCAGTTTGTTCATTAGATTCCACATATCTGTGAAATCATATGGTATTTTTCTTTCTCTGACTGGCTTATTTCATTTAGCATAATGTTCTCCAGGTTCATCCATACTGTTGCAAAGGGCAAAATTTTCTTCTTTTTTATAGCTGAGTAGAATTCCTAATTTGAGTAGGAAGCAAGAATATACAATGGGCTAAAAGAGAGTTTATTCAATAAATGGTGTTGGGAAAATGGAACAGATTCATGCAGAAAAATAAAACTAGATCACCTTCTTACACCACACACAAGAATAAATTCAAAATGGATCAAAGACATAAATGTTAGATCAGAAGACATAAAAATCTTGGAAGAAAACAGGCAGTAAAATCTCGGACATTGTCCATAGAAATGTTTTATCAGATATATCTCCCCAGGCAAAGGAAACAAAAGATAAAAATAAACAAATGGGACTATATCAAACTAAAAATTTTTTGCACAGCAAAGGAGATCATCAGCAAAATAAGAGAACAACCCACAGAATGGGAGAACATATTTGCTGATACATCTTATAAAGGCTTAATATCCAACATTTATAAAATGGTTGAGTTAATTTTTAATGTAAGAAAATGTAATCTCCATAACCACTTGCTTTTCTCCAGGTTTGAGTCTTCTGGGCATCTCATTCAGACTTGTAACCTCATGTGAGTGTGGCCTATGTGAGTGTGTCTTGCAGGAAGGAGTATGGATGGGGGGCAAACTAGTAATATTTCCAGAAATTTAGCAATTTAGAGACAAGGACATATTAACAATTGTATTTGCCAGGGATGACTGTCTTCTATATCACAGCACATTTAAGAAGGAACTTCTCAACCTCATTTGTGGCCTTGAACTATATTTGTCTTGCCTTATAAATTTCCCTGAGTAATATCTTTAATTTATTTATCTAGCAAATATTTATTGAGCACCTACTCTCTAGCAGAGGGGTCCCCAGTCATTGTTTCATACAATAAGGGATTCTCACCAATAGGCAGTTTTGTCGTTTCTCATCTAATTTTTGCTTTTGGTTGTCTTGGGGGGAAAGTAGCTCGGGAAAAACATGATCTTAATTTATTGAGAAGGGTTTGGAATCTAGTATTTCTTACAGGCTCTTCCACAACTCTCTTATTTTTTTCTTTATAAGGTCATTTGAGGTTACTCTGTTCCCTGAGGTTATGGCTACCTGGTCCAGGCCTCATGACTGCATCTTGAGATCATAGCAACATCTTCTTAGCTTGGTTTCCTGCCTTCAGTCTTTGCTCTGCTTCCATATTAGTGAAAATAGTTAGACTGTCCTCTTCATAGTCCTTCAACTGTCACAACCATACTCAAAAACCTACTATAGCACTTTTGGGGGCCTGGCCTTGGATGTCCTGTGTAATATGGTACTACTTTACTAAGAACATGAATGCCTAAGGCTTATAGAGTACTTACTGTTGCTAGCCACTACTATAAGTGCTTTACATACATTGACTTATTAGTTTTTCAGACAGCCTTATAAAGGTAGGTACAGTGATCAGCCCCATTTTCCAGATGAGGAAACAGAGGCACAGAAAGTTTAAGGAACTTTCCCAAGGTCAAACAGTTGGTAAGTGAAGCCATTCTGACCTTAGCATCTCCATTCTTCAGCACTTCCCCATGTTGCCTTCATATCACTTTCCTAGCACATTCTCTTCACTTCACTCTGACCAGCCTACTCTTTGTACTGCTCTCTACCTTTCAGTTATTAACAGGCTCAGATCAAGTCTTACCTCCTCCAACAAACCTCCTCCAGTTTATACATAACTTTTTCTTGTTTGAACTCTTTCTGTGCTGAGCATTATGTCAACTCAGTTTAAGACTGAGTGTGTCCTAATTGTTGCATGTGTTGATTAAAACTCTCTCCAACTGGCCAGAAGCACTTTGATGGCTAATTCAAAAGCCTAGGACTCTTGTTAGTTAAGCCCACAAATAGTACTTAATAAATGTTACCTATTTATGACCTTGGGGAAACTGAGGTACTTTCCTCCCGTTAAAGTATGCTTTCTCCTTCCCTTCTTTTCTTATATTCATGGAAGTCCAGTCTTAATAAAGCAAGTAGTATAATAATTTCACCTGGAATGAACTTATTTTCACAAATTAGTGCCACAGATAAGCCTTGGTTTAAAGCCTATTAAATTAGATTGTAAGCGAGAGTTATCTTACTCATTTATGTACCTGCACTCCCTAGAGTACATACTTATAGCGCAGAGCAGAGATTCAATAAACCTTATCAGTGAGCAGTAAATCACTAAATTGGGCCTGTACTGATGTGTCAGTTTTTCAGAGTAATGGTTTGCTTATTTAACAAATATATCTGTTCTATTCCCATGAGATGGTTAGAAAATTTGTTGAGGGAAATGCAATAAAATATGCTTACATTTCCTCTTTGGTTTTCTAGGCTAATCGTTGGTGAACTTTATTTAACACTCTTGGTATACTAAGAGTCTCTGTGGAGCAGAGCAGCTTTCAGTTAACTTGGCAAATCATTACAAGAGAAAACAGAAGGGTCAGCATAAGCACTCTCTACTAATTAGTTGGTAATTGATGTACAATAGACTGGTGGGACTTTAGAATATAAATTGTAAGAATGCTGTCTAAAGCTGACTGGTGGGACTTTAGAATATAAATTTTGGGAATGCTGTCTAATATATATTTACATCTTTATGAGGTGATTCAGAACTGTGTATTCTCAGTAACGTCTTATCAGGAGTGCTCAAGTGGTAAGGAACAAGAATGAGGCTTCATGTCCAGGAATCCAGGGAACTGAGTGGTACAGAAAGGAATATGTGATATTTTAATCTCCCAGGGTATAAATACAGTTCCATTTAATGCAGGAATGAGGTGAAATGAGTAATGTTGGTGATTCCATACTTTGTGGCCAACATTCCTGAATGCTGACTAAGGTTGGAAGAGTGTTGGTGTGAAAGTTATATTCTTTGTGGGATAAACTTGGTAGATTCAAGCTGAGCTTCTTGTGGTTGGATATTGAATGATTCATGGGAATCTTCATTAATCCAAATTTGATGTGACCTGTTTATTGTCTGGGACAAAGTAACTCACTTTGGAATCAGTCACAAAAATAATCTTTATATGACCTCCTCCTACATTTTAAACTAGATCTCCTAAATTTTTATCAGCCAATTATAAAATCGTCAGTGTTACTCTGCATTTCTTCCATAACCATTGCTGTCTTATGCTGTCACTTTACAACCATGTGGCCTCCTCCTCATTGTTTGCCCAGTTTTATGTCCTCCTCCAGCCTTTCTCCCCATCTCCACCAGATTAACCTTGGGCAAACATGGTACCCAGTTGGGGTACACGGCTACCTACAGCACCCTGTTGCAGATGTGTGTCACCAGGCCAGTTGAATCAGCCTCATCTGGCTTAGTTGTTTCGGGGTGGAGCCTATTTGCATTTTTTGAAACCTTTCCTGGCAACGCTAATGTCAGCCAGGGACGGAGCCATTGGCGAATTCAGGTGGACTAAACCAGCCCTGTAAGCTCTGCTTTCTCCCTTTCTTCTGGTTTCCCTTTCCCCTCTTGCAGGCAGTCCTGACTTTCCTTCATTTTCCCCAGTATACACCGTGTCTCCTCCTCCCCCCCGGTCTGTTTCCATGTCTACATCCTACCATCTCTTCTCATTCATATGCGCATTCTTCATGTTTTAATTGATTGTTTTCCAAGGTGTGTTACTTAGGATGCCAATCTTGAGAGAGTCCATAAGAGAAAAAGAGCACCCAACACAAATATATTTTGCACACTATTTGTTCCTCTGGGAGATTTATTATATGCACTTGCATTTTTTTTAAAGACATGCAGTGATTTTGATAGAATATATGTGGAACTCAGAATGCCATCCACTCAGACCCTTATTTGAGCAGTATATATATATTTTTTTAAAAAAATTGTGCAGTTGCTAAAAAGCAGTATTTAAAAATGAAAACCAGTGTACAAGTAGTTGGCACATGTGGTAGTCAGAAAAGTTATACAGTTTGTTTTCAGGGAATCACAAGCCAAGGAACATTCAAACTTGGCCAGTGGAAACTTCTATCTGAGGTGACACCTGGTTTAAAAAATAATTGGCTTCAGACAAAGTAGATAGAACATTGGAAATGGGTAGAGAATGAAATAGAATCATTTACTCTCTTGTTGTATGTAAGCAATTGTGAAGAACTGTTTTATTTCAAGAAGGCGAAAGGAGCAAAAAATGTGATCACTGTCATGAACAATAATAATAATGAGAACAACAGTAGCTGCCAATACACTGAGTACCTACTGTGTGCTAGACAATGTGCACATGAGAAGACACAGACATGGAAATGAGGCACACAAGTGTTTCAGTAATATGTCCAAGGAATACAGCTAGCAGGGTACGGGGCAGATCGCAGGCAGGCTGACGAGCCCACACTTCAAATACTGCATGATTCTCAGTAGTCTGTAGGTTTTAATTCTAGAATTATGCAAAAAAAAAAATTGATGCTTGCTTTGAGCATAGTGGCCCAAGGTCAAACTGTTGTTTGCCTCCACCTTTGAGACAAATGATGCCGTTTCCCAGAATATTCTCATAGCTGTGTCACAAACATTGCCTATTCCCAGGAAATTTACCGTTTAGCCTAAGGTTTCAAGGATGCCATATGTGACACTTGCCAGAAGCTAACACTCTTCTGTGGTTAAATGGGGTTCAAGTTGACCAATGTGTTTGGGAGTGGGGGTTAATATAGTAAAAGTGATGGAGACACTGGGCAGTTAGCAGTACAGTGGAAGTATGTCAAAGGATTGACTTAGTTGGAGTTTGTATTTGAAAAACAGCACTACCTTTTAAAAAAGAAAACCAGGACGGTTTTGGTGGAAATAATTTTTCAGTATTTGATATTCATGTAATAGCTATCTTTTATTTTCAGTCATTCATTTCTACTTAACTTCATTGGCAGAGTTTATTGTTTGTCTTCTGTTGAGGCTCTGGGCTAGGTGCTGAGGAGGCAGAGATTCTTTAAACAAGCACTTTACCTTTAGAGAACAGTAAAGTATAAAAGGGGAGGAGGTGGCAGGCATATAAACATTTCAGTTCCCTGAAGGTTTTGTGGCAGATGCGTTATGAGAGATCACAGGGAAATGAAAAGAAGAATTGGTCCTACCTTCCCAGCTGACAGTGGGAGTGGAGGGAGTCAGAGAGGATGTGACCTCTGAACTGAGACTGTGAACGTGCAGAGGTGTGCACTTGGTGGACAACTTAGGGTAAGGGCGCTCTAGGCAGAGAAGATCACAAACAAGACAAGGGTTAGAAATTTCTCAGTCATCATATTGGTACTTACCCGTTCTAAGGTGTGCATATTTTCACGCCAGAACATCTCTGAAATCTCAACACCATGGGCTAATTTCATCGACAGTGTGGCACATGTTCTTACTGGTACAGAAAATAATAGTATGCTTTACAATATATGGCATCTTAGATTTGATATAAGAATGTATTAATATGTTTTGCTACCAAGTAATATTTCTTGGGCGTGCTGTTTTAGATGCTAACATGTCTTTGTTTAGATATAGATATTAATACTTTTTTACGGAGGTGGCAACAGACACGAAATGAGTGAGGTGCTTAGATAAATATGTGACATTGGATTTGACAGAATACTGACATCTGATGTTGCTTTTTTTTTTAAATCCTCACCAGAGGGTATGTTTGTTGATCTTAGAGAGAGAGGAAGGAAGTAGGGGGTGGGGAGAGAGAGAGAGAGGAAGACATCGATGTGAGAGGGAAACATTGATCAGTTGCCTTACATATGCACCCCAGCTAGGGATGGCACCTGCACCTAGGTATGTGCCCTCATCAGGTATCAAACTCTTTTGGTGTGTGCGGTGACACTCCAACCAGCTGAGTCACCCAGCCAGAGATGGTGTTGCTTTCAAAAGCTGTGGCTGGTAAGGATGGGACCTGGGGAGAGAATTCAAGTGTCGTTTATACTGGACTAAGCTATGAACCATCACAGCACCTTTTTTCCCTGGGTAAAGAAGGATTTGAAAAGCAAGTGGCATGTAGTTTGTTGAAATTTGTTATGATACTAAGTTTATGGTCATTGCATAAAAATGTATCCACTACTCTTGATAATGACCTGAAACCCTGATGGTACAGTGTTATGAGCTGTGAAGACAGACTGACTATAGATGATCTTTAAACACACAAGAAGATGCATCGGATATAAGCTGTAGAGAAAGAGGTAGAGGGAAGGTTCTAGCTCATGTATCTTTAAAAAAAAAATCAGAGAGAGCTTTCTCTCAGAACTAATGATCTTTAAAGGTATCCACAGAGCAAATGAAGCATCCAGCACCTAAACTTAAGCAACCAGGCGCTATGAAAGTATACCCTGGTGGAATCTATTTCTGCTCTATCCATAAATCCCAGTGTGACCTCGGGCAGGTCAGTTACCACTTGGATTTTAGTTTTCCAGAGGGCTGGACTATATACATACCAGGTTTCCTGCCAGTTAGGGATGCTGTAACTCTCCCAGCATTTTAAAGATCTGGTTTCATTGATGAGAGCATAGTAATTGCTCTAAGGTCTTGTTTATTCTTCAGTTTTGTGGGCTTTTGGGAGAGAATGTTACAGAAGATGACAGTCATTTTGGGGGCTATTGGTTTAATTTTGGGGAAAGCAAAATAGGAAATTACAACCCCTAAAACTAAGGGAAGTTACAAAGATGCTTTTCCACCTACTTTGATCCCAAATATATCAATGAGAAAGATAGGAAATTTTGTGAGAAAAATTTAGAGGCTGATTTGTGAGATCATATTTATTTTTGTTTCTTTTGAAATGGGAACAGAGTGTACGTCACTGAGACTTGACCAGGTAGTTTACCAAAAAAAAATGTTTTAAAAAATACATCCATGTAAAAAGAATGTCTAGAATGATTCAACTATTATTATTTTTTTTTGTAAGCGAGTCATGACAGTGTTTTCTTTTCTCCTCTTTGCTTTTCACTTTTCCTTAACGACACAGAATCTTGTGGCTTTCTTTCTTTTTTTTTTTCTTTCCCTTTTGGGTATGTACCAAATTTTACTACATTTGAAGATTGTTACTAATGAAATTAAAAATCTATGACTAATTAGAATGAGTGTTTTGTTTATGGCTCTCTCATCCTGATTATTAAAAAATTGGGTCTATGTCCAATGACAGTGTATTGGGATGAAGAGGAGAAATCAAGAATGGAGAGACGCAGCCAGAGTATCTCCTTTTAAAGAGGCTTTTTGGAAGGCCAGGATTGGAATGAAGTAAACCAGTTAAACAAGCTTGTTTGTTTTTTTTTTCCCCCAGCAGCATCAACTTTTCTTGCTGGGTGATTCAAGATATTAGCTAGTCTAGAAAAAACTTACTTTGATATAAGTAATCCCGTCTACTTACCACCTTAACCCTTTAGGTAAGGAGATGATAAAATATGATTCTTAATATAACTGGGCACTTCTACAGAGAAGGAGAAAATATAAGCACATTTTGTATAAGTGGTGATTATAGATGAGTTTCTATGGTAGCATTATCGCTTTTTCACTGCAATTAGAGGAAGCTTTTTGGTATCACTAATACTAAAAAAGGAAAAAAGATCCAAGGACTTGTCTCTAAAGATGGGTCCTGATAGAAGTGTGCACATGTGTGTATTTACTGATTTCTGATGTAAGGGACATGAAAGCTAACCTGATTCATTTGTTTTTAGGGGCTCTTGGCTTTGGGCCTCAGTGCAAGTCCATTGGAAAAGGCAGCTGCAACAATCTAGTGGTCACCAGCAGCCCCATGATGGTTCAGCGACTGGGACCCATTTCACCTCCAGCAAGCCAGGTCTCTACAGCATGCAACCAGATCAGTCCTAGCTTACAGAGGGCAATGAATGCAGCCAACCTGAACATACCTCCTTCAGATACCAGGTCTCAAGTTACTTTTTTTTCCCCTTCTTATGGTATAATCACACCCCATGAGTGTTTTCGCTTCCCGTTTTGAACACAAACACACACACACACACACACACGCACATACACACGCGCGCACACACACACACACGCACTTGCTTAAGCTACTCTTTTAATTGGAGGATTTTTAGGGGAATGTGTATAAAAATTATGTGCCATATTATCATCTTAATTGGGAGGAATGTTTTAAATGATTTAATACCTGCTGTCTTCCAGTGTGAGTGATATTAATGCCCAGCGTGAGATTTTGGGGCCTTACTAAAAGGTCAGTGTGTAAATTTGTCAGTTTCTGGTGAAGCAAGTCATATGTCATGACCTAGAAAGTTGAAATGTTCCATGTGCATCTGTCTTACCTGTTCCGTTTTTTAGTGTAGATTTTGCAGTGTCTCTGGGCTGCTTTACAACTGTTTTGTCTGTCCCATATATTTCCCTATCAACCCATCTACCCAAGTACCTATTAAGTACCTTATGTGTGCATAATACAGTAGTTTAGGGAGATAGTAGAAAGATGAAGATTGAAATCATGAATTTCAAGACTTTATGATGTGTCTGGGAAGACATATTTTCATGTATGAGTTACATAACATTTCAACACAGTGCCTGATTAGGTGCCAGAATAGATAGGTCTAATAAATGCTTGCGTACCTCTCTGGGGGAGAGAATTGAATAGGAAAAGAGAAACCACTCCCTCAGACAAATATTTCTCTTAAGGTTGATATTAGAGGGGGCATAAAAACAAAATACTGTGCAATTGAAATGGATTATTTCATCTTCTAGAAGTTGCCTTCTTGAAGGAACACAGTCCAAAGTTTTTGCCCCTTAGTCCTGGCTCTGTTTTAATTGATTTGCAAAGGAATCAGTTAAAACAAGCAGTCTCTCTGGATCTCTGCTTCCTCTTCTTGGCAGTGGTGGGGCGGGGCCGGGTGGGGTTGGGGGGGCTGGAACTCTACTGAGATTTCTTGTAGTTCTGGGATCCTGTTTCTTCTTCTCCTTCCTTCTCTTCCTTATATCTCTCCTTCTCCTCCTTGTATCTCTGCACTGTCCTCCTAGCCACTTTTTGAGACTCTGAAATTATAGCTCCTAGACCATTTTTTATGCCAATTTTTTCATGATATGGAAACTTGCTTTTCACCCGAGACTTTTTTGTGATGGAAAACTGCTGCTGTCATTTCCCCATTGATGATTATGCCTTGAGGGACTCCTCAGACTTGCTGAGTGTTGCATGTAAAATTAGCTGTACTCACGGGGTAGGTGTCATTGGGAAGCCTTTGGCTTCTTGTCGGTGGCAAGTCCAGCCCGTGCCTTGAAGGCAGAGTCATAATTAATGGAGAAACTGATGGTAGGTAGGCAGGGCACAAGCTGCTCCAGCCATGTGCCTTAATGCAGTCTCTTTCATGGTTTGACCACGGAGGTTATTATCTCAGTGTTTTCTGGCACATTTGATTCCTTATCATAATTTTATATCCTTAAAAGACATCTTAAAGATGCATTGACATATGTTTTTGTCTATGTATTCTGTGAGTTCTATTGAATTTTTTTTTTTTTTTTTTTTTTTTTTTGCTTGCAGAATAGGCAAAGAAACAAGAGTTGGAAAGTAGCTTGGTGAAGTATGAAACTTAGTTTTACAACTTGGAAAGGTCACATTTATTTGTGACCCTTGGTTTGTGTGTTCCATCAGAGGAGAGAAAGGATAAGAGGCAGCAGTTCAACCTGAAGGCGTTTGCTGTCTAGAGATAAAGATGGAGAATCAGCTTTTATGTTTTATCCATGGGGGGTGGGCGTTAGTGAAGGGGAGAAGGGGCATGAACTGTGCAGTCTGAATGGTGGCCACCCTATAGAAAGCTGTGAATTTTACTTTTTCCCTGATTATCTATGTAATT
This sequence comes from Pteronotus mesoamericanus, assembly GCF_021234165.1. NCBI lineage: Eukaryota > Metazoa > Chordata > Mammalia > Chiroptera > Mormoopidae > Pteronotus > Pteronotus mesoamericanus. The sequence continues at coordinate 20,494,152 of NW_026555245.1, read as the reverse complement.
TTTACTCATTGTAGAAAATGTGGAAAATATGGAAAAGCACAAGTCAGTAAATAATAGTCATCTTGAATCTATCTACCCATTAGCAACCATGGGTGGCGTTTTGATATATATCCTTCTAGTTTTGGAAACATATGTTATAAGCATAGATTTTCCTTTATACTAAATTGATCTAATAACTAACATAGTATTATACTTACTTTGTTCAGTTAATATAAGTACTTTTGTAATGAAAGTATTCAGCATCATACAATAGCCTCTTCCTACTCAAGGTTCCATTTTATTAAAAAAGCATATAAATAAAACTATACATTTTATCAGTCTTTTATTAGTGGGCATTTAATTTTATTTTAATGTTATAAGTAATACTTCATTTAATCAATCCTGTAAATACTTTGTTTCATATCTCTGGTTATTAGACTACCTTATTAGAAGTAAAATTTGCTGGAAGTGTACAGTTTTGAGGCTTTGATAATTATTCTTAAAACAACACTGCAGAAAAGACTTAACCCATTTATAAACTCACGAGTAGTCTGAGAGTTCCTGTTCTCTTATCAAGTATAAGAAATTATTATTATTTTTATTATTTTTGCCACTATGATATGAAAAAATGATATTTTTAAAAATTTGTATGTCTTAATTATTGATAACATAGAGTAGTTTTTGTAGATTTACTGACTGTATTTCTTTTTTTGACCTTCTTTGAGTTTTTTTTTTTCTAGAGTGCTTATCTTGGAAAAGTACTCTCCCTTAGCTTTGTTGGGTTATGTTTAACCCAATGATGAGAATCATGCCCTAATACTATATATTTGCCTCTATTAATTTCCCAACCATTTCTGAATAACACTACTTATTGAGGAGTACAAATTATACTTTACCCTCCTGAAGAGCCAGAAGCCATTCTTGATTTAGGCATTGCAAAAACTCTGTAATACAAACACTGTTGCACATATTTTCCCTGAAGTGATAAGACTGATGTGCTGACATAACCTCATACAGTCACTTCATATACAAGTCTGGCAAAAGTTGGGCAGTAGAAGAGATTGGATGCTACTTGCATGGATTTTGTATATGTTTAGTTTTTGTAGTGCTTTCATATCTATTGTGATTTTTACATTTTATGATTGAATATTTATAAACTACCCCTGTTTTATAGATGATGGACCGAAGACACAAAGCCTCAGGGCTTTGCCTAGCGTTGCTTAGCTTGTCAGTTACAAATTTCAACCATCAATCTAATATCATTCCAGATCCAAAAAGGCACCACACTCTTCTCTTTTAAACCAGAAATTATTGAGGTGATTTCTAGGGATGGAATTTCCTAGGTTTTCCTTTTGGGTTAGGCTGTGTCCACAAAGCTCAGAGGAAGCCAAGGTGGCTGAGAATGGAGTTGGGGTTCTCTGTAAGTTCTGACATTTTATAAAGCCATCCTGTGTTTAGATCCAGTGTTAATTCTTCAGGGGATTTGTCCAGGCACATAGACAAGAATTTCCATATAGAGTAGGATATGTATATATATTTATATTATATATAAAATTATATAAAATAATATATAAAATTCTATATGAAGATATATATTTGTTTCTCTCCTCTTCTCTCTCTCCACACACACACACAAACACACATGAGTTTGAGGAATTACACATGATATGTAAGTTAGTATTTCCTTTGGGCTTGGCCTTGAACCAAGCAATTCACCTTGGCCATCAGTCCTTTTATGTCCCCATGTCCCCATGAGCGTTACTGAACTCTCGCTTTTCTAGCCACCCTAACCTGTTTCACTGGTATTTTCTGAGTCTTTCATATTGGTTTTACTTTGTTTGAGCTATGTAACATATAGCTCCATATAGCTCCAAATCAACTAGTTACCAGAAATAATATCCTGAGGATCAGATAAATATATGGAAATGGAGATTACTCTAAATAAGAGAGAAATAGATAGAGCCACAGCTCTTTGTTTCCTATAGGCCTGGTGTGCATAGCAGCAGGGGTTATAGGAGAGAGTTCTTCGGAAGCTTTCACAGTTACTCAACATATTGTTGCAGAAGGAGAACAGAAAAAGTGGCTTCCAATTGTGACATTAAGCCTGATATACCAGGTCCTTTAATCAAGCAGAGCCTTATGGACCACATGTGGGATATGGTAACAGGGAGTGTATGTGATCCAGTTAGGTGACTGCCTATCAAATGCTGCTTCATTTGTACTTCTAGAAGAAATTTGGTCCTTAAGTAGAAGTTATTTTAAAAGTCAAGTTTATTTACCTCACAGGCTGTATCAAATGAAATAATAAATGTATAGGGGAAAAGCTTAGCAAGCTATAAAGATGTTAGTTATCATTATATTGATTATTTATTCACTCTCTTAATTAACAATTTTTAAAAAACTTATTATGTATCTAACACTCTGGTGGGTACTGGGGGAGATAAAAATGATCCCTTCTTTGGAAAGACTTTAAATTTTATTGAAGAAAGTAATTTTATTGAGGAAGTTAGCTCTGTTTAGTACGGTACAGACAATATATAACTTCTTTGGAAAGAGGGCTCTTACTGAGAACTACTGAATTTGGGGGAGGTTTCGTGGACTAGAACTTTGAGAGAGAAAAGATCTGGGCAATTGCACAGGAGGGAAGAGGGCCACTAGGCCAAGGCCATTTTTTTTGGAAGTTTTGTTCTTATTTCGTGTTTGAGATAGAAAAGAGAGTTCTCTGTGTATATTATTGCCTTAGTGAGTAGAATATAGACTTTGCTCTTTGAAAAATATATGATAACTGTCTTAGAAAACTAATGTTTGAGGAGTTAACATGCCCACATGGGGTTATGCTTAGATTTAAATGGAGCTATAATTAGGCATAATTTGAGAAAAGTATGAAACACCTCTGGACAATGGAACAAATAAACATGTCTCAATATAGGCTGCCCTCAAACCAAATAACATAATTACATATACAAAGGACATACAGGTAGATAAAATACTTTCTGCCTGCTATTCACTGCTTAAAAATCTGAAATGCTCCAGCATGACAGCGGCCAGGCAAATGCACCATTTGAAAATGCTCTATAAACTTTCTCAACCTCAGGGTGTAAAGCAAAGTCAGTTGTCTTTGCCTCATATACACCATAACTACTGATTTGGCTTGGGTCAAGTAATTCCTGGATCTCCCTGGGGAAGAGACCAAAAGGTTCTTGACATTCAATCACCAGGAACCTTCAGCTGAGCTCTGCAGAGAGAGCTGCATGCTGCGGGTGTGCTGGGAAAATAATTGAAGTGTCCGTGGGGAATTAAAAAGCAGATGGTTCAGAAACCAGTTGGGGCTTGCAGGAGGACTTCAGCCCGAATATAAGAATTTAGACCAAGAAAAAAAAACCTGTGTCAAGGGCAACTGGACGTAAATTCCTGCTGTGTTTGTCATTGGTAAACATTACTTCACCTGATGGAAACATCATATCCAAAATGGTGTTATCTATCATGTTATACTGTGCATTTTGGAGTTGAGATATTTTCTGGCTAATGCTTGTACAAAACAGTGTTCCTGGCTTCCGTTTTGTAAAAAGGAGCAAAGAGAACAGATGGGGTGAAAATGCTTCTCTTTTCCCCTCAGTTCCTTTACAACAGGTGCTGTTCAACAGCTGGAAGTAGTATATGGGTTCGTTCTGGGAAGACAGACATTTATATAATATTTTGATTTGATTAACTTTTGTAAGAAAAAAGATTTCTGCAAAAAGCCAATACAGGTACACATAAACAAACCAGGTTTTTCTGATGTACCCCTTGTCTGAGTTGAGAAATACAGTGAGTTATGTTTAGCCTTTGCGACACATTTTTCATCCAAGGGACAAAGCTTTTCTCTTCACTGATTTTTAAGGCAACAATGTCATAGTAAAGCAAAATGAATTTTAAAGTGGCCAGTGTATGTTACAAACCATTTTGATATGCAGGTAAATATTGTGACATGAGGCATGTTTTGAAAAAGGGTAAGAAGAACAAGAAAGGAATTGCTGCAAAGTGAATAAATTATTATTAGGTATCCTGGATGACCCTTTCACTTTAAGAGTTTACTTTTTTTCAAATCAAGCATGGGTTTATGTTTTACCTCGCCAAATTGATTTTACTCAAAGGCTGGGACTCTCTTTAGACTTATGTCCCATACAATGGCCATTTGTAGTGTGTTGCACACAGTAGGTGCTTAATAAATACTTGCTTATTTGGTTTGCCATGCCAAGCATCAATAATTATTCTCAGGTCTCTAATTTTTCCCCTACATTAAAAAAAGTTTAAAAATAAAGCAAGGAGTATTTATTGTCATTAAAGTATTAAGATTTATAACAATAGATCTTTTGTTTTATTAATCCAGTGGGTATTAGCCTTTATTGTTCTTGGTAAAATGTTATTTACCTGGAACTAAAAGCCTTGGTGTTATCTTAGCCAAAGAATGTGTGTTTAGCCGACAATGTAATTAGGGGAAATACTTAAGGGATTGTCAATGCAATGTTCTTTTAGCTCCTAAGCAATCTATATCCTGCTAAAATGTTTGTCTTTTCTTTTTTTTCTCCTTTCTGGCTGCTGTTCCAGGTCCCTTATTTCACGTGAGTCTTTGGCGTCCACGACTTTGAGTCTGACGGAAAGTCAGTCGTCTTTGAGTGTGAAACAAGAGTGGTCTCACGGCTACAGGGCTCTCCCTTCACTCTCGTCCAACCACAGCTCTCAGAATGGCATCGATCTAGGGGATCTCCTTAGTCTTCCTCCGGGGACAGCCATGTCCAACAACAGTGTCTCTAACTCATTGCCATCCTACCTTTTTGGCATGGAAAATAGCCACTCTCCTTACTCTAGTCCCCGGCACTCTTCAGCCAGGTCTCACTCAGCCCGCTCCAAGAAGAGAGCACTTTCCTTGTCCCCACTGTCGGATGGCATTGGGATAGACTTCAATACCATCATTCGCACCTCTCCCACGTCCTTGGTCGCCTACATCAACGGGTCGAGGGCTTCCCCGGCCAACATGTCCCCACAGCCCGAGGTCTATGGGCATTTCCTGGGAGTGCGAGGTAGCTGCATCCCCCAGCCGTGTTCAGTGCCTAGTGGCCAGAAGGGTGTCCGGGTGTCCAGCGGTGGCCTGGCACTCCCTGCCTACGGGGAGGACGGCACGCTGGAGTACGAGCGCATGCACCAGCTGGAGCACGGGGGCCTCCAGCCCGGCGTGGTCAACAACATGGTGGTGCAGCACGGCCTGCCAGACTCCGATGGCCAGCCGGCCGGCCTGCTGAAGACGGAGCGCGTGGATGATTTCCCCACTGCGGCTCTAGATCTGCCGTCCGCGCCTCCTCTGCCTCCTCTGCCACCACTGCCCCAAGGTCCCCCACCCCCCTACCACGCCCATCCGCACCTGCACCACCAAGAGCTAGTCCCCCACGCCCAGACGCTGGCCCTGTCCCAGACCACCTTGGAGGAGGATGGGGAGATGGACGACCTCGGGGGCAAGCACTGCTGTCGCTGGATCGACTGCAGCGCCTTGTATGACCAGCAGGAGGAACTTGTGCGGCACATCGAGAAGGTACACATAGACCAGCGCAAAGGGGAAGACTTCACTTGCTTCTGGGCGGGGTGTCCTCGAAGGTACAAGCCATTCAATGCCCGCTATAAACTGCTGATCCACATGAGAGTCCACTCCGGAGAGAAGCCTAACAAGTGTACGGTGAGTTTTCCAAAGCCCATGGGAATCCATTGAAAGTACATGTGATTTTTCCAAGGTTGGCCCACAAGTCAGGGGACATTTTCTCCTTTTATGGAATTTGGATGACATGAGGGGGCCTAGGATTTGACTCTTCAGTCTGAGGAAGGGGAAAGTTTCTTTAATTATTAGCTGCTGGGTATCCCTTCACATGGCGATTCTCTTCTGCAAATGGAAATGATCCACCATGTCAGGGGAGGTTGATCTGCCACAGTGTCCAAAATCTTGGAATATAGATGCCTGCCAGGCACCAACTTGAAGTTGCTGAAATGTGCAGGGCAGAGGAACACACACTGTGCCACAGCAAGCTTTACATCTTCTCCAAAACAAATATTCAGTGATTTTTCTTTCTCTCTAATAACCAGGGTGGTATTGGGGTTGGGGCGAGGGGTGGTTCTGATGTTTGGAAAGGAACTCACACTTAGCAACTTGGCCAGTAAAAATGTGTTGCATGTACCCTCTCACCTGCCTGCACACTGCACACTCCAGGGTTGTGAGACTAGTTAATGATTTATAGTCAGCATAAAACACCCAAGGGATAACACAGGGGCAGAATCTCACCGGATATCACTGAATTTTAAGATGACAGAATTGTGTCAAAAGGTATAAGAGAACGAACTAAGAGAGGACTGTCCTTTGGTGTTGGAGGAAGTGGGCATGGTGTCCATTTTTCCTCTGCCTTTCCCCTCACAACATCAATCCTGGAACTATCTCTGTTTCTTGGCAAAATTGACTCTTTAATAATATGATTCTTAAATTATTTCACAATCTTTTCACACCTAACAGAAACTCTCAGTGTTTATAAGCAGGACATCACCCTTGGGATCACAGGGTAGCGTTGCACAATCTTAGACTGTTCATGTAACTCGTGGGGAGAAAATGAGCATGCATTTTATAATATATTAATGTAGATGGGCAGGATTATTTCTTTTAGAGTTAAAATCTGAGAACTGTAGGTACTCCCTAGATCTTGAATACGCTACAGGTCACTAAATGTGTAAAATATGTAAATCATTTTAAGAAGGAATTTTTTTAGACTGGGGTCCCCAAGACAGAATTTCTTCTTTTTATAGTATATCTTGATGATAAAGACCTGGAACATGTTTAAGTTTGATTATAGATTGACCAAGTTGTCTGATTCATGTAAAAGCAAACCAGATACATGATATCTGTAATGCAAGTATTAGAAGCACTTTGCGCCATCCACTAAGTATTTTTGAAAGAGTTTTAAGAATTTCTAGCTGAATGAAATCGCATTTCTTGTCGTTACATTATGCCCCATGTTGTGATTTTTCTGAAGGAAAACCTGAAGCTGATACATTGTGAGAATGCCAGGTTATATGAGTGAAAAGAATAATTACATTCCAGGCAGCAAAACCTTTTTCTGTCAGTAGGGTTCTGCGTTAAAAATGCCAGAAAGAGACAAGCAATTGAAGGCAATTCCATTTACTCTGTTTGGAACACATAGGCCTATTGCAGGCAGGAAAGACATTCAGTCTCTGAGCAAAAACAGTCCAACCTTTTAGTTATGACTAATCCTGGCTGAAAATAGTTTGGTGGATTTGGCTTTACTGAAAAAAAAAAAAAGACTTAAATTACCTGAAAAAAATATTGCAAAATTAATTTTTTGTGCAATAGGATTTCCCCATTTGCTTTCTGTTCTTAGAGTTTGCAAAGGCATATAATAAGTTGACTTTTGCTAAAGTGCATGACTATTAAAAATAGGAATACTTAGTGAAAGAATAAAAAGAGAGGTGAATGTTTGCAGGCCTATACAAAGTTTTTCATTGTATTGTTTAGGATAGGTATAAGAGATGATTTCTCTCTCCCTTAGTCTGCTCACTCCCCACTTCTAAATGGAATCTTTGCAAAATTCAGATTGTTAGATTTCATTCCATATCAAATTTAGAACCACAAAACATTCACTTACACATGTTTTGGTGCAAATGTATTTATACAAAACAGGGTTTCTTAGGAGCTGACTAATTCTGCAGTTCTAGTCTTAGGACTATGTATTTTTTAGCAGGAAGACAGCCATTTTCATATTAACACATACATATCATATCATAAACGTTATATATGAAAATTGTTATGTTGCTACATGTCATTTGCTTAATTTGTAGGGCTATAGCTAACTGGTAACAAATAATTTTACTGTGAAAGTTTAATAGTCTTCTCCAGTTGTAGTCTATTGATGGAAGACAGTGTGTGTAATATAAATGCACATCTGAAAAAGATGCATTTTTCTGCCTTTTGTAAAACCAATCTCTACACTCTTGGATTCCAGACACAAAGAGCTGTTAAAACTGAAATGTTTCATCTCCTACTGCTTTGAAATCTGATGGTAGTTGATTTAAAGCTCAAGATCCTTGCCAAGTAAAATGACCACATTCCTCTTTTGGAGACATGAAGTGATCTTTGGGTTTTTGCGGCTGTGTCACATGCTGCAAACACTTGGATCACTTTGAATTATAAGAACCAGTCCAGTTTTGTTTTACGTATGTTGAACTGCTATTAATTTTCTGTGGGCCATAGTTAGAATCCGTCATCATTTTCACTCACTTAGCTTATTGACCCAAGAAAGATGTGATGACCCAATTGTGTTTGGTGACCATGGCTACAAACAGCACAATGAGCTTCTGGGAGTTGTGGTAGAAGAAGGGTGTGTGAAAGGGCTTCTCAGTGACAGCCTGCTTACAGTAAGAAGCTACCACTAGGGCCCTCCTTTGATGCCAAATTCTATTTCATGCATGGGAGAGTGCGTCCTCAGAATCTGACTGTAACTTCTCAGCCTTACCCTGAGATCTGGGGTTCAGATCACTTAAGATTCTAGGTGTCAGAACTGGGGTAGAATTGTTAATGTATTACTTGTTTAACTTACTGGAAGAAGAGAATTGTTTCTTCCCTCTTTCCTGATCAAACAATTCCACCCTTCTCTAGGTCTTTTATTGCTTCTGTGGAAAGCCAAGCCAGGTGCCCTCTTTGCAGGCCTTGCCTTGATTACAGAGATATTCCTAGCCAATGGCAAAGGCCTTGAGAAATAAAGTCCTCATTAGGCAGACAGGTAGACCTCAAATCGGAAACTAAGATGTGGCAATATTATATTAAAAATATCTGAGTCCATTCACTGCTGTCTGCTAATAACTAAAGTAATTTCTAGTTGCAAAATCAAACCCCAACATTGATGAGTCTTTGGAATTAATAAAACTTTTGAGCATTTATGGGTATAATTGTGCTGAATTCTTTGACATTTTTCTGAGATGATGAGGTTTCAAATTTCCAAACCAGAACAAGTCTTGGAGTCTCTGAATTTTTTTCCTCAGCTCCTGTTTCACGTTCCTAAAAGTGTAAACCAAGACTATAGATGTACACTAACCATGCCTAACAGTATCCATAGTAATGGTTCCAACGGAGTGTATACTGATGAATGTTTTTACCATAGGCCTTTTTGTTATTAAGGTGAAGAGTTTGCAATGCCAGGGTAGTGTTCCCAGGAAGGTATGCTCTGAATGAGCTGAAGCTTGTTCAGTCTGCCAGTGTGTCTCATGAGAAAGCCTATCTGATCGGAGCAGAGTAAGCAGAGGCACAGGATCCTGTTGCCAGGATCAGAAACACTGATGGCTTCCTTCGTGCGCAATAGAAAGCAGTTGTGCTGGGAGGTTTGGGAGTGTTAATAAGGGAATTAGGGGGAATGTGGGTCGCCACTTAAATTTTGCTTATTTTTCCTGGATGAGTTTTATCCAATAGCAAAAAGGAATTTTGCAAAACTTTTACCCACCCACAGATTTTCACGAAAATGTCACTGACCAAAGACAGCTTTGAATTTTGTATGAATTGACTCATTTCTCCACAGGCATTTTGCCTGGCAAAATCTCGAGTATTTGCTTTGGCTTGAATACTGGGCAGTTTGCTTTTTAAGTAACATTGGATTATGAGTACAAGAAAATAAATACAGAGCTAGGGCCATGTCCCCATTCCTCTTTAATGGCCTGATTTATGGGTTCATGGTCCAGCATTAGCCATGAAAGACATTTCTTGAGAAAAAGTAAATTCAATATAAACTGTGGAAGAAGGCTTTTTTCCACATCCTTTCTTTTATTTGATAAGACTTGGCATTGATGTGGTGACCACAATAATATGACCAGAAGAGACCTTAGGGAAATAGCATCTAAGCATAACTATTAGTTACCACTCCACAAGATTCATTTTGGCACAGTTAGTAAGTATTTTCAAGTATTAATGAGGGTATGGAGAATGGGGAATGCTTTAATATTGCTGGCAAGAGTATAGTGGTATAACCACTTCGGAAAAAGATTAGGGAATATCTAGTAAAGATGAGCATATCCAACAAAACCATGTCTAAATGCCTACCCTTCCTAGAGAAGCTCTTGCATATGGTAGTAGAGAGACACACAAAAAGGTATTTATTGAACCTGTGCTTTTAAAAACTGTAAATAACCTAAGTGTCCACAGGTAAGGTAAATCAATAAACTGTGGTTTATTCCTAATGAAATAATATAAGGGAGTTAAAAATTAACAAACTAAATATAAATCCCTACATAGACAGCTGGAGAGAAAGTAATGTGGGTAAATCTCAAAAAACAATGTTGAGTGAAAAATTAAATGCAAAAGGATGTACACACTGTAATATAATTTATGTACCTCTAAACACACGCTAAGCAGTTGTAGGTACGTAGTTATTGCTTAAACAATAAAATTGTGTGGTCAGGATAATCAGTAACCTTAGGATAATGGGTACTTCTAGAGCAGCAAGTTTCAACTGGTGTGCTGCAAGAATTTTAATTTAATTTAATTTTTTTTATTTTTATTGACTTTATTGGGGTGACATTGGTTAATAAAATCACGTTTCAGGTATACAATTATATAATGCATCATAAATGATGACGGAAGACTTTTTTTTTCAAATTAAAATTGCCACAGGGGAGGCCTGGGCATCATATTTTTTTAAAAAAGATTTTGTTTATTTATTTTTAGAGAGAGGGGAAGGGAAGGAGGAAGAGGAGAGACACATCAATGTGTGGTTGCCTCCCTTGTGCCCTGCCCCCTACTGGGAACGTGGTCCTCAATCCAGACATGTGCCCTGACTAGGAATTGAACCAGTGACTCTTTGGTTCACAGGCCGACACTCAATCCACTGAGCCACACCAGCCAGGATGATAATGAATGAATTTTAAAAACATGCAATTCCTGACTATTTAGTCAAGGGCACTGACCTATTTCCATTAGATTGTCAGATAAAGCAATGGCAACAGCTAACATGATAGCCATCCAGTGTGAATGAATCAGAAGTATAAGGGGGGGGAGATTCGGAACACCTGGAATTTATTTATAAAAAATTGTGTAATTCTTACTTTTACATGTTTAAACCTCAGACACCTTCAAAGTACTCTTTATTTGATGCAATGCACCTATCAAGATGTTTTTTCAACTGCTAAAAACCATTTTTGAACTTGTCAATTTTGATGCCTTTTAGTGTTTCTGCCATTTTTTGTTTCAACTTTTCCACATTGATAAAACATATATCCCTTTGAGGATTTTTTTTTTCATCTCGGGAAACAAAAAAATAGTCATTCAGAGCAAGATTGGGTCAATAGGGAGGGTGGGTCAGGGGGTCATGCTGTTTTAGATCAGAAGCTGCTGAACGCTCATTGCAATGTGGGCAGGTGAGCTATCACCCATCATGAAATGGGCAAATGTGTTGAAAGAGTCTTCGAAAAAATTCACTGAAGCCAAATACAACTTCTCACAACAACGCCAGCTGGTGCACTGATACAGATGGGTTCCCAGAACAGTCACCTCATGGGGAAAGCCTGTGCTACAAGGGGCCTTTTCTCCAGAAGGTAATTCTGGGTTTTTTTAAGTCTCCCTGCCTTATACCTATTTTTTTTGTAAGAATGGCAAAAAAATGTAATATATTTTTTGGTGTGCCACAGAGTTTAGTAATTAGTTTATGTGTACTATGAGATGAAAAAGGGTAAAAATCATTGTTCTAGAGAGTGAAGAAATAGGAAGAAATGGAATATGGGGACTTTGCTTTATCTATTTTTTCCCAAAAAGTGAGAGAACTGAAACAAATACAGCAAACTATTATTTCATTTTAGCTTGATGGTGTAACATAGTTGTCACATGTAATTTATAATGTTTTCTAGGCTTTGCATCTAGTGTTGAAATATTTCATAACTATAAGCATATTTTATTTTTGTTTTAGCATACAAGAAACGTCAATAAGTATAACACTCTAACTCCCTTCCACGTATTCCAGTTTCTCAGTAGAGGGAAACAAAACCTGGACAAATTAAGTGATTTTTCTTTTTCTTTAATATTTGATATATTTTTATTACATTTTTTTGGGGTGACAGTGGTTAATAAAATTATACAGGCTTCAGGTCTACAATTCTACAATATTTCACCTGTAATTGTATTGTGTGTTTACCACCACAAATCAAGTTTCCTTCTACCACCATTTGCCCCTCCTTCACCCTCTTCTACCTGTGTTTGTGTCTAAGAGTCTTGTTTTCCTCTGCCTAATCCGTTCGCCCTTCTCACTCAGCCCCCAACCCTTTTTTCTCTCACAGCTGTCAGTCTGTTTTCTGTATCCACTGTTTATTTTGTTCATTAGATTCCACTTATAAGTGAGATTATATGGTACTTGTATTTCTCTGACTAGCTTATTTTGTTTGACATAATACTCTCCAAGTCCATTTATGCTTTCACAAAAGGTAAGATATTCTTCTTTTATATGGCTGAGTAGCATTCCATACCACAGTGTTTTTTGGTTTTATTTTATTCACTCATCTACTGATGGGCACTTGGGCTGCTTCCAAATCTTGACTATTATAGGTAATACTGCAGTTAACATACCGGTACATATATTATTGCAAATCAGTGTTTCAGACTTCTTTGGGTATGTTCCCAGAAGTGGAATGAATTGGTAGGTCAAAGGAAGTTCCATTTAAAAAAATTTTTTTATTCATGTAAAATTTTAATAAACTGAGAGTCACACTGAAATACCTTGTTTATAAGAGACACTGGAGAAGGAATACAACAAATACATATTAAAAGCATGAGGAAGAAGAGAATTTATAAAAATGTAGCAGCATTCAAGTATATAAGCAAGTAGTAATAGACATGTAAATTAACATAAAGTAGTAAAGCCACAATATAAGTAAGAATTAAGATTTAGGTATATTCAGGTTTATGGGAGAAATTATAATTGAAGACATTTTTTTCTATTTGAATTTGTGTTATGGTGTGATTGAACATTAGATAGCTTTGTGTGAAAAACTTTTTGAGGAAACTCCACACTGCTTTCCACAGTGGCTGCCCCAATCTGCATTCCCACCAACAGTGCACTGAGTGTTCCCTTCACATCCTAGCCAACACTCGTTTGTTGATTTATTGATTATAGCCATCCTCGCAGGTGTCAGATGATATCTCATTGTGGTTTTAATTTGCATTTATTTCTCTGATGATTAGTGACATTAAGCACCCTTTCATTGTTGATTGGCCATCTCTATGTCCACTTTGGAGAAGAGTCTGCTCAGGTCCTTTGCTCATTTCTTCATTGCAGTGGGTGGGGGGGTGGGGTGTGTGTGTGTGTGTGTGTGTGTGTGTGTGTGTGTGTGTGTGTGTGTGTTGAGTTTTATAAGTTCCTTATAAATTTTGGATATTAAACCCTTATCAAAGAATATGTTCTCCCATTCAGTGGGTTGTATTTTCATTTTGTTGATGGTTTCCTTTGCCATGCAAAACGTTTTTAGTTTTATGTAGTTCCATTTGTATATTTTTATCTTTTGTTTCCCTTGACTGAGGAGGTGTATTAGAAAAAAAAATATTGCTACAAGATCCGAGATTTTACTGCCTGTTTCCTTCTAGGAATTTTATGGTTTCAAGTCTAATGTAAGTCTTTAATCCATTTTGAGTTTATTCTTGTGTTTGGTGTAAGAAGGTGGTATAGTTTCATTTCTTTTGCATGTTATCTGTCCAATTTTCCTACCACCATATATTGAATAGGCTATTTTACCCTATCGTATATTTTTGCCCCCTTTATGATTCTCTATATACAGTATCATATCATCCACAAATAATAACACTTTTACTTCTTCCATTCAAATTTAAATGCCTTTTTAATCTTCTTGTCTGACTGCTATGGCTAGGACTTCTAGTACTATGTTGAGTAAGAATGGTGAAAGTACGCATCCTGTCTTGTTCCTGAAGTTAATGGAAATACTTGTAGTTTTGCTCATTGAGTATGATGTTGGCTGTGCACTTGTCATATATGTGCACTTGTCATTTATTTTGTTGAGGTATGATCCCTCTATTCTCACTTTACTGAAAGGTTTTTTTGTATTTTTTCTCAAATCATAAATGGGTCCTGGATTTTATCAAATGCTTTTTTTTTTTGCATCTATTGGTATGATCAGGTATCAACCTTGCATCCCTGTAATAAATCCCAGTTGATCATGATGTATGACCTTTTTAATGTATTGCTGGATCCATTTTGCTAATATTTTGTTGAGGGGGGATTTTAGCATTTATGTTCATCAGGGATATTGGCCTATAATTTTCTTTCTTTGTAATGTCTTTATCTGGTTTTGGAATTAGGATAATGCTGGCCATGGGAAAAGAGGGAATCCTCTTGAATTTTTTTTTGGAAAAATTTGAGGATAGGTATTAGTTCTTTGAAGGTTTGGTAAAATACACCTCTGAAACCATTTGGTCCAGGATTTTTGTTTGTTGGGAAGTTTAAATTACTGCTCCAATTTCACTAATTGTAACCTGTTTATTTTCTGGTTCTTCCTATTTCAGTTTTGGAATATATCATGTTTCTAGGAATTTATCCATTTTTTCTAGATTGTCCAATTTGTTGGTATATAGTTGGTATTCTCCTCCTTTATGTCCATATCAAGATTTCCTTTATATATTTAGATCTTCCTATGTACATGGATAAATGTTTACAAAGGTTATATCGTCCTGTTGGATTGCTCCATTTATCATGTAGCGTCCTTCTTAGTCTCTGACTATGGCCTTTGTTTTAAAGTCTATTTTGTCAGATACAAGTATTGCTACACTAGCTTCTTAAAAACTTCCACTTGTGTGAAATATCTTCTCCTATCCCTTTACTTTTAGTCTGTGTTTATCTTTTGTTCTGCAGTGGATTTCTTGTAGGTGGCATATATATGGGTCTTGCTTTCTTATCCCTGTCTTTTGGTGGAAGCATTTAAGCCATATACATTTAAAATGATTATTGATAAGTATATATTTATTGCCATTTTATTCTTTTAACTATGTTCCTCTGTCATCAGCTGCTTCTCTCGCTCCCTGTATTTCTTCCTCTCCCTCTTTTCCTTCCCCTCTACTTCCTCCTTCTCTTCCTCCTCACAGGCCATTTAACATTTCTTGTAATACTGGTTTGGTGGTAACAGAGTTTTTTAGCTTTTTCTTGTCTGGGAAGCTCTTTATTTTTCCTTCGATTTTAAATGATAGCCTTGCTAGGTAAATGGGTGTTGGTTATAGGCCCTTGCTTTTCACCATTTTGAATATTTCATGCCAGTCCTTCTGACCTGAAATGTTTCTATTGAGAAATCAACTGACAGTCTTATAGGAGCTTCCTTGTTGGTAACTATAGTTCTCCTGAGGCTTTTAAGTCCTCTTTTTTGTCCTTAACATTTGCCATTTTAATTATGATGTGGCTTGGCGTGGGCCTCTTCAACTTTACCTTGTTTGGACTTTGTGTTGTTTTGGGGTTTTTTTCCCCTTTATAAGATTAGGGAAGTTTTTGGCCATTATTTTTTCAAATAAGTTCTTGATCCCTTATTCTCCCTCCTCTCCTTCCAGTGCCCCTATGATGTGGGTATTGTTACACTTCATGTTGTCCCAGAGTCCCTTAAACTATTTTCTTCCTTCCTTCCTTCCTTCCTTCCTTCCTTCCTTCCTTCCTTCCTTCCTTCCTTCCTTCCTTCCTTCCTTCCTTCCTTCCTTCCTTCCTTCCTCTCTTTCATTTTTTTTCTCCTGTGATTGGGTGTTTTTTTCTACTTTGTCTTCCAAATCTCTGATTCAGTCCTCTGCTTCATCCTACCTAGTGTTTATTCCTTCAGCTGTATTCATCACTTCAGATGTTGTATTCTTCATTTCTGACTGGTTCCTTTTTATAGTTTATCTGTCCTTTGTCATACTGTTGTAGTTCTCGGTAAGTTCCTTGAGTATCCTTATACTACTTTCTTGAGTTCTGTGTCTTATAAATTGCTTGATTTCATTTCATTTAGTTCTTCTGGACATTTCTTATGTTCTTTCATTTGGGGCCTCTTCCTTTGTCTCCCCATTTTAGCTTCATCTTTGTGTTTGTTCCCTATATATTAGATAGATCTGCTATGACTCCCAGTATTTGTGGGGTGGCTTTATGTAGTAGGTGCCCTGTGGGGCAGACTCCTTGATCACCTGAGCCTTCTCCTTGATCATCTGAGCTGGGTGCTGTAGAAATGTTCTTTTTGTTTGTTATTTGGGCCCTACTGTTGTAATTGAGCCTTGATTGCTATTGGCCCATTTGTGGGATCCACCCTGAGGATGGTTGACTGTGTGTCTCAACCTTGGTCACAGCTTGTGAGCTACTGTGCAGGTGCTGACCACATGAAATGATTTTCACCTCAGCAGGGTCTGGTGCCTGCTGAGATCTCCCTTTTAATGTGCTGTTTGTGAAGCTTATTGGATCCTGCTTTGGTGTTATCTGAAGCTGGCAACTGGGTGCATTGGTTCTAGGCCTCTTGGGAGAGACTCTGGTGCAACCCAATGTCAAATGCAGTCTGTTCCTGTCTCTCAGCAACCTATTTGGAGCTAAAAATGATCTATAGTTTGTAGCTGCCTCTGCTGGGCTTGAGTGCATTTGGGAAGGACCAGGCTGTGTGCCAAGGCTGGCTTTTTCAGCACCAGATTAGTAGCAGGTCAGCAAAAATCCCAAGGCACCCTGAGATTCACCTCTGCCTGCCTCCACCTGCTGGCTGCCTGTCAGGCTCAGACAGTGAAAGAGACTCTGGCAGAGTCAGGAAGATGGGGACAGGGGATTTCCAGTCAGGCTCTAGGGAAGGTGGTGGGTGTGGTCCCTGACCCAGAGTCACACAACTCAGCCTGCCTTGGATTTTGCTTTGACTTTGGCAGGGTGGAGCCATTAAGAGTCAGGCAGGTCAGGCCTTTGGTGGAGGTTCGTTCTATCATATCTTTCAGGAGGGGGAAGTGCCACTCAGGTTCACAGGGAAGTGGGAGGAGTGGCCCGCATTCCAAAGCCACACAACTCAGTCATTGACATCCTCTGAGTCTTCCCAGACCTCTACGCCCCAGCTAAGGCAGCTCACCTTTCCTTAGGGCCCAAGCTCTGCAGGGTGGGGAGAGAGGGCGTCCAGAGATGGTGGGCTGTTGCTTACCCCCATGCTGATGCCACACAGTGGGGAATGCTCCACCCAAGAAAGATGGCATCTGTGGTATAAGCAAATGACTCAGCACAGGGAGACTGTCCCTCAACTACCTCTTGAGAGCCACAAACCCCAGACTGTCCTCAGGCAACTCTAGTCTGCTCCTCCCTCCCTGCCTCCCTCCCTCTGCGGGACCCCATGGTGAGTGGCTTCAAACAAAAATCTGTGCATTGGCTTTTTAAGAGGCTGCCTGTGTCTGCTGCAGACTCTGTGTCTCCCTTGCAGACAGAATCCCGCTGCTTTTTACACCTGGATGTTGTGTGGGTGCCTCTCCTGGCTTTGGTCCTCTGGTCTGGGGAGCCCAGCTTGGGGATCAGGCCCCATACTTCTCAGGTGGAGGTATCCCTCTGGAACCTCAGCCACCGCCTGCAGGAGTGGGGCCGCCCTTCTCGCGTCTCCACCCTTCCTACCAGTCTTGATGTGCCTTCTTCTGTAAATCCTTGGTTATAAGACTCTTCAGCTGGTCTTCCGCTGGTTATTCAGGATGATTTTTCTTCAAATTATTTGTAATTCCAGTTTGGTCCTGGGAGGATATGAGTGTTGCTTCCACCTAATCTGCTGCTATCTTGAAATCCCTAAGTGAATTTTCTAAGACTAGCAAGGTGTTTGGCTGTTGCCTACTTACTGCCTCTTGGACGGTGGTCCTTGAATAACATTGGAATCCCTAAAAAAGCTTTATGAAGTGTGCACACTTTGGTCTCCCCACCCCCAGCATCTGGGATGTAACTGGTCTGGGGTACCGCTCGCCAGGTGATTCTAATGGGCAGCGTGGGTGAGAACCAGTGCTCTGAAGGCTTCTACGTGCGGACATTGAACTCTAGATAAGTTAAGGCCTACTTTGTCATGTTAGTTAAGGTGTAGCGAGGCAATATTTAAGAGAAAGTACATCTTGATTATCATCTATACCCTCACAATGATTAGGATAATTTCATGTTCCCTTGGCATAAAATTCAGGGATAAGAGAGAAGAAGACAATAGAGTGACTCTGGTAGTGGCAGAAGGCTTTCAGCGGAGTATCCATTTCATATTCAGAGTACACTTTTTTGCAATTAATAGTCAGTTAAAGGTCGAATGAGACTGTGCTGAGCAATGTGTATCATCACCACCTCCTTGCTTCCCTGAGTTAAAAGTGGAGCTGACACATGTGTTACATTGTTCCCATTTTTAAAGGTAAGATAGAGTGTTCTCCCTTCCAAATACAATACAGCCTTTCTGCTTTTAACATAAAATGATGTTCAAAGCATTTTTGCTACTATGGATATTTCTGAAGAATTTGTTTTACCAAAATATGTAGTTCTCTTTTTTTATCAAATCTTCCTGATGTGATTAAATAAATAAAATTATCATTAATGGCCTCTTTGTCTCTTGAGGCTGAAACATCACCAGTGAAACATCTGGTAAAGATCAGAGAGAGTGTAGCTTCCAAATCGTATCCCTAAGGCATCAGTCTGTCAAATATTTAATGCAAACTCAATGATTTAAAAAAATACAACTAAATTGCAAGATATTTTTTCCAACAATTTTACATAAGCAAGAGATACCAACATATTTATTTCTGTATATACATGTTCAACATACTGTAGACATATATATGTCACCATAAATCACAAACCTCTTATAGGTAAAAGCAAAACCACAGGTATTCTCATCAAAAGGGGCATTAACAACAGTATATAAAGCATCTGTCAAATCAGATTTCACATCCCAAAACACAATTTAGAAACTGTCCATTTGGTAGTGGTTTAATTTTATTTTTCCTTAGAAGGCATTTAATCCACATTACCTGGGGAACTGGCCTGTCATGAAGTTTGTCCTGAAAAATAAACTTGTAGCAGATTTGGACAAACAAGTTAAAGCAAATCGTGGTTTATGTCTCTTTGCCGCGTGATTCTAGGATTAATGAAAAACAATAAATAATGAGAGAAACCCTAAGAGGTTAAATATTTGAGTCTTTATCCTCATTAAGCAAAATCATTAACTACATGATGGTTAATATTCCTTTTAGTTTGTATTTGTTTTGTGGTTGTTCTCTAATTTCCATGCTGTGAAATAATGTTTTAAAGTTAGAAAGAATTATGTAAATCTTTTCATAAGTGATCTGATTAAGGGAATGTATTTCAAACCTTTTGAGGTTTATTCCTGTATAGATTTTAAAATGTATTTTTCTTAGTTCATTCAGACTGCACCAGTGTGGAAAATTAGTTTGGCAATTTGTTAGAAACACCTTTTTTGACCTTTGGAATATTTCTTGATTACCTGTATCTTGAGTGGTTGTGTTGACATCTTTGAGTTCAGATAGAATTTGAGTATGTAGAGTGAAAGACCAAACATACTTATTTGTCAAAAAAATAGGTAGTCTGATTTTCTTTAATCTTTCAGAAGTGTTTTCTTCAAGTTCTGGGGAGAATGATGTGGAAAAGAGATGTTAATTTTTTTTCCGCGCAGATTTATTGGTTTCTACTATTATTACTGACACAGGGCTTCTATACTATCATGAAGACAGTGGATGTTGTAACCCTGGGCAGTGGATGTGTGACTTGCAAGTATATATCCTGTGCGTGGGCAGGCAGCTTCGATTTTTTATCTGTTTGAACTATGGGCAGCCCTCATCCAGAGGGGAAGCAGATTGATCTAATCGATGTCATCACTCATGTAAGAGGTTTGGTGAGAAAGTGGAATGAAACTGGTATGTTCTTATTTTACAGCACAGTATTTATTTTTATTTTCTTGGGCCATATATACTGTACTTGAGTAGGAAGAATGACTAATCCTTTTGAGGGGCAATTTTGAAGACTAAAAAAAATTTGAAAGTTTTTGAGAAATTAGAAAATGAGATGACATGGTTCTAGGCAGGCAGGGGCAATGTGCTCCAAACTTAGAGAGACTATATAGTTTATTATTCAAATCAGGATGCTTTTGAGAGTACAAGGGGTTTATTTCACTGAATATCAGTGTAAACCAGGAGTGTCATGGGAAAATCAGAATCTCCAGTTGTTCCAGTGTGTTCACCCAATCAGCGCATGCTGATTCATTCATTCATTTGATCACAAAGTACAAGACACATTCCATGCCTTGTCTGGGAAGGGTAGGCCTAAATAAATGGAGCATTCCTTTGAGGAAATCAAAATCTTCTAGGGATGACAGCTGTGTAAATGGTTATTTATACAGTAATGAAACGAAGGCTGTAATATAGATCTGTACAAATGTCTTAATGGGAAAACAGGAGAAGAAACTTTGAGCTCTATCTGTAGAGTCTGGGTAGGCTTCTTAGAGGAGGTGACTGCATCTTGGAACAATAAAGTAATTCTTACAGAAAAAGGGAATGAGGCCATTCAAATGGAGGCACTACGCTATGTGATAGCATCAGGGTGTGAAAGAGCCCAGGGAAGGAAACAACTTCCAAGTAGTTTGATGGTCCCAGAATAGGCAGAAGTGGGAAGTGAGCCTGGAAATTTACCTTGGGTAAATCACAAAGGACCTAAATAGGGGTGAATGCTTTTAAAATTAGGAAGAATCACACACCTAATTACTACAAATGCAAATCCAGTTAATACAAAAAACTTCTAGAGGTAGCATCACTGAGTGTGCTTTGGGGCATGTGAAATGACACTTTGATTTCCCCCCAAACCATGTCCAGTGTCTCTTAAAGTTTATAGGTTAATTCTTCATTAAAATGTATCTCTTGGCAGCTATCATATCACACAGATTTTTCTTGTGCCAAGTGGTCAGCCAGAGGAACACAAATGGCAACAAGCATAAAAGCATTTTCTGTGGTGGACTTTGAAGAATTAAAAACCTGGGGAAGACTAGAGACCAAAGCTCTTTGATCAGTTATGTCAAATGATTAAAATGTGGATAGAGGCTATGTACATTATCCTGTATAAATAGCTTTCCATTAATTTAGTATTTCCTTTCATATTCTGTAAGGAGAGTAAAGTACTGTTAAACAAGGTTCAGACTGGCTCTTACTATGCTGAGCTTCTCAGCCCCTTTTCAAGACCCCCTCCACCACCTCTACTGCTAAGATTTACTTTGGAATTTTTCTTCTCAGACTGAATTAATAGAGATGTTTGAGATGGATAGAGGAGTGCAAATTAAGTCAGTTCTCATCAGTGACGCCCATTCCTGGTGATTCAATCTGTCTTGACTGGGGAGGGCATAGTGAGAGGCTTTGTTGTTGCTTGAGCTCTCGCAGCACTTGCCTCATCTGAGGTTTGAGTCTCCCAAGGTCAGGCTGTTGGCCTGTGTGGCTGAAGACCACAGCCTAGAGTCAACCTCAGTGGACTTTGGTGTTCAGTGTTCCAGGTAGGACATTTGATTGGTCTTGCTCTTAAAACTTACAATGAAGCATCTCTGGCTTGTCGTTTCAGGATAATTTCTTTCCTGAGTTTTAGAATGGTTATTTAAAAGTGCTTTAATTTTTAACTGGGTGTATGGATGTTGGGTCTGGTAAGCCCATCTTTTGGTGATAAATGTTGCTACTACTTACCTCTCTTCTGTTACTCCTCCCATTCCCAGTCACAATTTCTAGTGTGCAAAGATCAAATAAATGGTGCTGTGTTAGCCAAGAGCATGGATTTACGGATCAGGGAGTAGTTGCAATGAAGGGAAAAAAAGGGGACCCCACCTTCGACAACATTCTGAAGTAGAAATTCATCTTCCATTGCAATTGTAGTAACTCCTACTGTCTTCTTCCCTCAGAATGCCCATGCTGCCTCAGGGCCCCTTGCTTCATTCCTTATTTTTCTCTCCATCTATTCAAGTCTTGCTTTTGGGAAAGAGTTTCAGCAGAGAAAAATTCATACATATAAACGGTGAATAATCGAGAAAAGATTCAGTGCTCTTGCCCTCCCAGGAGTAGCTACATTTTTCCTAGGAAGGAAGTATTAATCTGCTCCCTCAGAATGAAAATTCCTTCAGGGGAGTAGGAGAAAGAAAATAACTTATGAATTCTGAGCTACTGGATTACTTTAATCCTCATTATAGCCCTCAGAGCAAGGTAATTTGTGGAGTTTGAGATTCATACTTGGTTCTTTCTGTGGTACAATTAAAGATTATTATTTACCTTTTTGTTCTCCCACATTACCTGGCCCAGTGATTAGATTAACTCAAAGTAGACCCCAAATATATATACATATCTATCTATCTATCTATCTATCTATCTATCTATCTATCTATCTACCTATCTATCTTTCTACCTATCTACCTACCTACGTGTATATATATCATTAACTCCAAGTATACTTGGAATTAGTGATGGGGCTACAATGAGGTTCATGATTGTTTCTATTTCTGTGAGGATTTGAAATTTTCTATATTAAAAAGTTGAAAGTGTATAAAATATATTTTTGACTTGTATGAAAGAAAAAGCTTGTTCCCTCTAGCACATATGAAAATGATATCAGACAGTTTTTAAGGTAACCTGTGTTCTACTGATCTGAAAGAAAATTAACTGTTTCCATTGATCTTGCAGATCTCTGAAATCACTCTGCTTAAGGAGGAGATGAGATACTCTGAGGTGATAACGTAGTATTTGAAAAGAGAAATGATAACTAGGAAGCATTTTTGGAAATATTAAGATTATCCAACTTCTAGATGAATGTGTTTGAACAAAAAATGAAAAGAAAAAAGAAAAAAAAGATTATCCAACTTCTTATTCATGTTCTAATCCAGCTTTCGTCTTGTGATCATATAGTAACTCAGCATCCTTCAATCTAAATGTCTCACAGCCTGAGTCTAGGGCAAAAACAGAAGTTGAGGATTGTGCAGTAGTTCTTAGGAGCTGATCTAAAAGCTACACACTTCACTTCTTCCTGCAGCCCATTGGTCAGAACTCAGTCACATGACCCCTGGTCATTGCAAGGGAGCCTGGGAAATGTGGTTTCTGTGTGGGTAAGAGGAATTAAGCCCAGTATTATTTCTGTCTCAAGGACCTAGAGGTGCCCTTCCTGCTTCACCCCTGACTTACTCTGATTCTCTGCAACCCCCTTGAAAAAAAGAAACATTTCAGTCTTGATTTTTGAGTTTTCTATGAGTGGTGACGCTGTCTCATCAAAATGGTTTTGTTTCTTTTTTCTTACCAGTCTTGGCTCCTATAACTTGCATTTCAATTTATTAAATCTTTCCCAGCCCAACCATTTATTAAAATTTACTCTCCAAGGATTCCATTGCCATACAGTCACCACTGCTGGGAAAAATCTTGTTATCTCAAGTGAATTGCTCAGTTTTTCCCACCTTGTCCAAATTATATGATCTTGGTGCATAATTCGCCACTGCTCATCGTCTTTTTAAGTCATGAGGATGTGTGATGTCTTCATGTCCCACAGGCACTGACCCTTGAGGGAGATCTGCTTATTATCAAGGGCAGGGTCATAATGAATCACTGAGAGATCCACCATTGTGAGCAGAAATTGGTGTGAAGGGCTATTTTACTTAGACCCTGAAAAAAAGTAGTCGCCATCTGTTCATAAAGTAGCTTATTTGATACACACAGTGTGGTCATAAATGTTCTTCTATTCTCTGAATGCTTGCTTTTGGTCATGAACTGGCACAAACTCAAGGAAAAAATGACAGTATGCCTCTCTGGACACTTTTGGTCCATTTCCATAAATATATTCAAACAAAATGAAATTGCCTGGCTCTTTATAATATGTCCTTTGGTGTATTTAAGCTTGCAAAATTACCCCCAAGGATGACAAATTGTAAACATCATGCAATACCACAGTCCTGGTTCAAGGCCTCTTTCAGTGTTCTGCCGACACTCACCCTTCCTAGAAATGTTTAAAGTGTTTTAGGAAAATGAAGCTAGGCAAACAAGCTTATCAGGAGCGACAATAAAAGAAAATCATTGATTCTAATTAGGAGGCGTCACATATATAGGAACAAAGCTGCTTTTGTGCAGTGGAAAGTCTACCTGTTACACGGAGTGCTTTCCAGTGGCTTTCGATAATCAGACTGATAAACTTTTGGGGCCCTGACCTTTTGGCCTGTCTCAAGTGATTCAGCTGCACTTGTCAAAACGTGTTGAAGGTATTGGTGGGAGGTATGCTGGGATACAAGTTGTTATAAAGATGTGACAATGAGACAGGAGCCATTTTTTCTCCCCGAACGTCCCAAACTGCATCAGAAATGGAGGTGGCGAGTATTCAAACTCTTGAGGAAAGGATTGAGTTTATGGGTAATTATCTCTAGTTGTCTCTGTAGCAGATACTTCCCTCAACTTTCCAGAGCATTGACCCGTCTTTGGTGAAGGCTCCAGCTACTCAGACTGTCTAGGTCAGCCTGCTCCTGCTCCAATGTGTGCCTAGGAAAGGCTAGCTTTCTATTGTAACCCTGGTTTTGTGCTATGTTCACAGACTGGGGTCTTTATGATGGAACCAGTTAAGGATGGACCAGTATAATCTGAAGAAATAATGGAGAAATCACTAATTGCTTACTTTATTGAGGTGGGAAATCAAAATGAACAACTGTGTTACAGTCATTTTTCTTGAATTCAGAACTTCAGAAAAAATGAATTTTATTAGACCACAGGGTCAGGAACACAGATCTTAGTAGATCAATGGACAATTTAGTTCAAAATTAAGAGTACATATTGACCATTTGGAGTGGGATAAAAGGCATTTTTAGTTACTTGATTGTGTATTTCCTTCCAAGATCGCTGGCTTATTACCATCAATGAATAATAGAGTTTGGGAAAAATAAAAATAAATGAATGAATGAATGAATGAATGAATGAATGAATAAAATGCCATCCTGTTGGCATTCTGAATGATGCTGCTGCACGTCTTGATAGGCTCCTGCTACACTTGTCAAACAACTGTGCTGGGGAGTGAAATTTTGAAGTTGGATTCTCATTTAGCCAAAATTAGAATAGGCTTCATTGAAGGTGTCTGCAATGGGGGACAATTAAAAATTCTTAAATACAGAATTTTTTTCTAAATAAAAGTATACTGACCATCTCTAATTCACTTTATTTTGTCTCTTCATTAATTTTTACTGAGATACTATGCAAAATTCAAAACAGAATAACATAAAATGATCTTAATATGAAAAAATTATAAGGTTATTTGTA
Organism: Pteronotus mesoamericanus; assembly: GCF_021234165.1. Taxonomy (NCBI): domain Eukaryota; kingdom Metazoa; phylum Chordata; class Mammalia; order Chiroptera; family Mormoopidae; genus Pteronotus; species Pteronotus mesoamericanus. The sequence continues at coordinate 20,468,876 of NW_026555245.1, read as the reverse complement.
TAATTATTTCACTTAAAGATCATTAGGTAAATATTTGGTTTATGTTCACATTTTAAGGCAGAGTCGTTCATTTAATTATAGGTGTGCATGCTCTCTGTGGTCTCTAATAGTGATTCTCCAGTGCAAAACAGAAAGAAAGATATCTGGTGACTATCTCTATTGCACTCATACAACTAATTGCTGAACAACTGTTTGATGCCAGTCTATTTTCTAGGCCATGGGGATAGAGCAGTGAATAGATCAGACTCAATACTCCTTGTCCCTTTGACACTCTAGAGGGGAGATAGTAAATAGTGTGGGTAGCTTGGGGAAGAAAGTTTCAGGCAGAGAAAACAGCAAGTGCAGTGGTATTGAGGCAGAAGTGTAGGCCTAGCATGTTTTAGAAACATTGAGAAGGCCAGAGTGGCTGGACTGGAGTGGAAGAGGAGAAGAAAGAAGAGGAGGTCGGGAAAAAATTGGGACTTAAATTTTTTGGGGGCCTTGTTAAAAAAGTATGGTTTCAAGAAGAGGAGTGATAGGATCTGATTTACGTTTTAATACAGTCGGTGAGTACTCTTTGGAGAATATATTGAAGCAGAACATGGAGTAGAAGCAGGAAGACCAAACCTCCATGGGTGGGGTTATTGCAGGAGCCTCTCTCTGGTCTTCCTGCTTATGTCCAGTGGTGGAAGTTGGGATAAACAGTTGGACTCTGGCTATATAAACATAGGTATACCTGACAGGATTTTCCAATGAATTGGATATGGGACCTGAGAGAGAAGTGTCAGGGGTGACCTCAAGGTTTGCATATCTGGAAGGATGGGAGTCACCTTTAACTGAGATGGGGGTAATTGGGGAAGGTCTGGGGAGGAAGCAGGTGTTTGGTTTTAGACATGCTTAGTTTGAGGAGCCTGTGATTGAGTTTCAAATGGTGAATGTGGAGATCAGAAAAGTCTAGACTGATAAAATTTGGGTGATCATGTGTGTAAAGATAGTGTTTAAGATTATGAGATTGGCTGACCTGATTTAAAGTGAAATGAGAAGTAGAGTCATGAAAAAATTTATGCCAGTACTCTTGGATTCCATGAGGGGTGGGTGTAAAAAGAGTGAGTAGTAAGAGAGCGAATTCCTCTTTACCAAACACCTTGTATCTCCTTTGCCCTGTGTTTTGTGTTGTCCTGACCCCACCTCCAATTCATTTCCCTTGGAGAATTTTAAGGGACCCTTGAAGATTCAAAAAAAAGGTTTGAAATGGTTGTTCCAAGTTGGCCTTCCGTTGGCATACCTGTATTTTTGTCTTCAGACCAGAAGATAAGCAGGCAGAAAACAAGGACAGCTTCCAAGATAATAAATATGTTTTTGCCATCATGGTCTTACGCTCTTGACATTGAGGGGATATCAATGACAGGATGTATATGTCTTAGTTCATACAGAACTTAACAATGCCAAAAGAAGCATAACATTGTCAGTTCTGCCATTGGGGTGACATTGAGGTGTCAAGGAGTTCAGGAACAGACTGGATGAATTCTTGGTCATTGTGTGTTGAAGGGATTCAGAGAGCAATGGGTAGCGCCCCCTGCCCCCGTACTTTAACATTGAGATGCTGAGGTTCTGTCTTTTAATAAATTAATCTGTCAGTGAGTTTGATGGTATCTTGTGTTCCAGAATGTATCTTCTCAATTGCTGGGCTGACTTCTATGTAGAACACTTGCTCCAAGAATGTCTCTGTAGTGTCGATAAGGAGCAATGGGAAATGGCTCCTTGTTGGAGGTTCTTAGGGATTGTACTCAGACTCGTGTTCTAAACGTGTAAGGTGTGGGAAGGCTCAGAGGCTGTTCTTGGTCATTGAAGTCCAATGAGCGTGTGAGAATAATTTTAAGATCACACAATTATATCTCTTTTTACTGTAGAAAAGCTTAATGGAAAACCTTTTGTGTTCCATGCAATGGGTTTGTTTACCGTGGATCATGATAGCTAGGGAACAAAACCTTACGTTTTAGCTTTTGGAAAATTTTATGATGTTCATGTCTGTGGCAATAAAACATTTTTGGCTCCAGTGAACCTCTGTTATTTGACTGAAGTGTTATGGCATATCTACATCCAGAGAAGGGGTAGGGATTTTTTTCTTTTTATACTTACTTTTCCTTCTATTGTTTTAGCGCTCCTCCCGTCTTTCTAGCACCTACTCATTCCTTTTATTTTTTTCTTTCTATGCAACACTGCTGAGGGTGACTGCAAAGAGGAAATGGAGGTTTTAACAGAGCTTGAAAGCTCTCTGTGCATTTCCAGCCAATGACTGACAGCATATTCGGTGCTTAAAAACAGTGATATTTAATATTTAAGTCCATAACTTATGTGTTTATATTTATTTGAGGTTTGTCTTTTATCCTCTAAAAGCAAGGTGGACTGTTTTACTAGTTAGGGTTGGGCTTCACAACCTCCTATTATCGACATTTTGGACCAGATAATTCTTTGTTGATGAGGGGTTCTCTTCGGCATTATAGGATGTTTAGCTGCACTTGTGGCCTCTACCCAGTAGATGCCAGTAGCATCCCTTCTACCCCTAGTAATGACAAAAATGTTTCCAGGCAATGCTATATATCTCCTGGGGGGCAACATTGCCCCTTGTTGAGAACTACTGTGTTAGGGGACCCTGAATTTTTCAGCCTTATTCATGTAGAGGCAGGGCAGTTATTTTGAGATTACAGCCAGTGCCTGAAGTACAAATACTTGGCTTAAAACCAAAACAAAAATACTTCGCTTGGCACTGCCAACTTATGAGACCCCTCCTTCTTCCCTGGCCTTACCAAGGAACCTGGCCATGACCTCTGCAACTTCTGATGACTACTTGATGCCTGGTAATCCTTTATGTGACTAAGAATATAGTAGGAAGGGATGTAAGTTGTTCCAGTTGTCACTGAAATTTTCCTTTCTTATACAAATACCGATATAAATGGAAGGTTTGTTTCCTATCCTAGAAAGAAGAGTTGTATCTAGAATTCATCCTCACCTGATGGGGAAGCATCTAGAATAGAAATCGTGATGTTCTAAGCCATTGTTCTAGCCTAGGCGAGAATTGCTATCAATGTTCAACTTCTCACCAATTTTAGTATTTATAGTGATACTGTAGTGCTGAAAATACATAGAAATATAGAAGACCAAATTTGCAGTTTCATGGTGTTTGTCCCTAGGATGCTCTGCCTTTTGATTCTGGAAGTGGAAACGCATTTCATTCTTCCGTTTAGAATAAAACGGGTGCACTTTTGGTGCTTGACATGGCACTAAACACAGTGACTCATTAACGGGAAAGGGAGTTCTCGTTCCATCATAACCCAACTTGATGAGAAAGAAAAAAGAACCTTGAGGTCTTCAATTGTGTCAAGCCAACAGTACTTCAATTTTACTACATCTGTATACTGTTTTTCAGTGCTCATGAGATTAATCTTTTTTTTTAAATGAGCTAATTAGAACAGTTTTAAAACAGAACAGATTTTTGGATCTTCATCAGGGAAATCATAAGTACAATTATTGGTAGTTACATGTATTATCATTGAAGAATAATTTCTAAAATATAAGACACTAATTGTTTAGCTAACCTGTTCCACCCAAGAGACGTTTTGAGTCAAGATTGGGTTTGGAGATATTTTATATAGAATGATTAGTGGTATTGATAATAGCATCGGCAAATGAAAATGGCCTAATATGTTTTGTACAAAATAATTAGAAGCCTACTATGTTTATGGCAGAAGACAGTTAAGTAGGCAGAGCTGTGTTTGGACATTTACTTTTGGACTCCAAGAGTAAAAGAGTTTTCATGGTTTGAGACAAACTATAGGGAGGTTGAACTCTATCCAAGACAGTAACATCTTCCATTTGTTAAGTCGAGTTTACAGACCACTGTCCTTTGTATATAGTCTTATTGACTATAGTCTTACTGACGTTTCACAGTAATCTTTTGGGGTAGAAAAGTTGGTTATAGTTTTCATTTCCAGTTTAAAAGGAGGGATCAGCTCACATGCCTTTATCTAAGGTACATGGCCAGTAGATACCCAGGTCTGTTGGACTGCTAGTCAAGAACATATTTTCCACTCCACAACAGCCTTCCATGAAGTTATTGGGAGTCACGTTTACTCCATTCCACGCTCTGTTGTTTTCCAGGGCCCTCAATCCTAATTGCTTCCTGCACAACTCCGTTCATTTTGCATGCCCTGTGTATTCAACTGGAGGGTCTCTGGAGGAGCACTGTGCACATAGACCATGTAGAATTTTATCCAATGGGCAGTTTCTACCTGTGTTAGTTAAAATTATACAGTAATAGAATTGGTGAGTGAAATGACTCTTAATGCCTGGAAACTTTACAGGAATCAGTTTATTTCTTCTCTGTCTGCCCCCCCCCCCCATAAATAATATTACAACTTAAAAAACTATATAACTCAATAATATTACTTGTAAAAAATGGCCACTCAAGTTCTGCTAACTTGAAAGAAAAAGGCACCACTGGTTTTATTTCATTGATTAAAGAATGGCCCTTGTATCTGGCACCAAATCAGTTCATTTAGTTTAAGATGATATAATTTTGTCCTTGTGAGTTTGGTTATTCTAGGAAAAGCATATTTTTGCTTAATATAAAACTACTTATCTCTGAACTATGTTATCAAGGAGCAACAGAAGTGAGCTTTTTTTTTTTTATCATTTCTTTTTCCTAATTAGGTGTCTTAAGCCACCCAGTTTGTGGCAACCTGTTACAGCAGCCCTTGGAAACTAATACAAACTTCCCTCTGTACCGGCCTTCAGCAAGCTGCTGCTGGTGTGTCCATGCCGCTGCCTAATTCCTTCTTGCTGCCATAACTATAGTAAGCCGTGCAGTGAGATACTGAACTTTATCTTGAAGGCAGTAAGGAGTCACTGGAATATACTAAGGGGAGAAAATGATCAAGCCTGCGCTTTAAATGCTCACTTCGGCTGCATGTGGAGAATGGACTTGGGAAGTATGGTGGGGGTAATGTCTTATACTGGTCCATTTGAGAGATGATGAGGACACAACGTAAGGTGAGGAGGCACTGACTTTGTCATTCTCTTTAGGTTTCCAGGATGTTAATCGGTACTGCTTCATGTGCACAAACTGTCTTTTAGCCTGTGGGCCAGAGCAGCGTAGAGCGGATGTCTCATGATGACGTGTTTTGGTTTGCCATGTGTCAGAACTCCAAATATACTTGCAGTGCATGTTCTCTGAAGCCTGCCTTATAGTAATTTGGGGATTATAGCACTCTGCCCTGGACACAGGCCTCCCACATTTTGAGTTCTACATGCAGGTTTAAGAGCTAACCTGGAGAGATGAATAAGCTTCTGGGGAAAACTAAATTATTACCTCTGGAATTTTACATCTCAATTCTGATCATGGTTTCTGCTCAGAAGAGAAAGTAAAACAGTGAAGAATTATGATGTTAATGAAAATGATAAGACAGAATTATTTCAATAAATTAGAACTCAGATTAAGTTTAGAGCCATCTCCATAGTTTTAAGGCACAGTTGTACTATATACAGTTGAAAGAAAGAAATGCTGCAGAGGCCGTAGTTCACTTCCAATTAATCTCTCAGGGTAATTTGTTTACTGGATTCTGCTGCCAAACCTATGAGTTGCTTTCTTCAGGGGTGAGGGTTAGTTGATGAAGTGATTTATTATGTTGCGGTTACACAGCATATCGATCTTGCTCATGGAAAATGTTAACCATGTCCCTTCTCTATCGTTCATCTTCTACTTCCCCCATTCATTATTCCATCCCCCATCAGTAATTCTTGTATCACAGAGGAACATCTCATTAGGAATATTCCAAGGTTAGTGAATGACATGGCTCTGTGTGTTGCTGCAGGATTTTTAAAAGGCATTCATTATGCAGCATTGCAAGGGGGAATTAGCATTTAAGTAAGAAAGTGTTACAAAGCCTTGAAAGTGGATCTTTCCTTAGCTTCAGTGAGAAACCAAATTCTGGGATACAGAAATTTGTTTTTATTGAATATTTTCTTATTTCTTAGTGCACCTATTTTTCCTTCTTTAATCATCTAGTTTCCTGCTCTGTAGAACAATCTGTGGGCTCCTCAGTGTGACACTGACACTCTGTTTTTAAAAAGTTAGGAACTATTTCTGACATAGATAAAACTATAAGATTATATAGCAAATACCCAAGTAGACCAATGGAACAGAAGAGAGCCTAGAAATGACCCACAAATAAATGGAAACTTTGTATTTCAGAATTCTGGGTTTTGTTTTGTTTTTTTTCCTTAGCTGGGTTTTCTTCCTTGGCCTTCCTACTACTTTGGGGGATGTTGCAAACCTGGTACCATTGGGTTCTTGGGACATGATCCCAGGAAATTCCCTGTATTGATTATAGTCAGGATATAATGAAGAGATATTTATGACCTTGAGCAAAGTGCTTCACATTCAGCAACAATAGCCCAGCATAACACCCTTGGTTGTATTTATTCAAAAATATTTTATCCTGGAGTCCTGGCCAGTGTGGCTCAGTTGGTTGGAGCATTGTCTTGTAAACTGAAAGGTCACGGGTTTGATTTCCAGTCAGGGTACATAGAGGTTGCAGGTTCAGTCCCCAGTCAGGGTGAGTATGGGAGGCAACCGATCAATGTTTCCCTCTCACATCAATGTTTCTCTCCGTTTTTCTATCTCTCCCTTTCCCTCTCTCTAAAATCAATAAGCATGTCCTCAGGTGAGGATAAAAAATTATATAAAAAATTTTAAAAAATCATCTGGGCAAAATAAAAATATTTGACACTGTTAAGAGTCTCTGACGTCTTGCATTGAATAAACTAACTTCCAAAGTCTTCAGTCAAAAGTTCCTGAAGAGGAAGGAGTATAATAGAGGTGGTCATCGGAGATGCCACCTTCCTCCATCTGTCTTCTCACTGAAGGATGCACAAGTGTGACCTCTAAGAGAAAGTGACAAAAAACATCAGGTGAGCCCACCTTTTGCCTGCAGGTGATCCCTGACACCTAGGATTTAATTTAGGCCCATGTTTGTCTCTGCTTTCTTACAGAGTAGAAGACCTGTTAGTGTTATAGGTCTTCATTAAAGCAGACGCTCACACATACCATTTTGCTCTCAATCCTAGAAGAATCTTTTCCTTTTTTTCCTTAATTTACAGTAGAGGCAATCTTGATTCCAAGTGACTATGAATGTCAGGTAGTTTATTTTGTTTGTTTTTTTAGATAGGGAATATTTTCTTAGATTTGTAACACCATAAACTAGAAGCTAGTTACATGATCAAGTATAGGAATATGTACTACATACAGTTTATAATCCTTTACAACTAGAAAATCAGTAATACAGTACACAGAGTCTATGCTGATTCAATTTGAGGAATCTTCAGCATAAACAAGTTTGACAAAGTCCTTTACATGCAGTTTCTTTGGGTTTACTGTAAAACTTTTGGTTATGTTGTATGTCTTGTAAATTATCTGAAATGTGAGAGAGATGTCCCTGCCCCAACAGATGGGAAATTTCCAGCTCTCCATGCAAGGTCCCTCTTGCAAACAGAACCCGCCTCAAAAGGTGAGGTGCGGAGTGACTTCGTTTTAGCTTATTCCACCTTTTGTTTCCCTTTCCCCATTAGTTTACAAGGTGTTTTACACCTGCCCCATTTCTCCCTCTCCTCCTCCTTCTCCCTCCAGTCTTGTTTAGAAGACTAGATCACATGTCAAATTAACTCCTAAACTTAGGGAGGTAGTCTTTAGTACAAAAAAACCCCAAACTGTCAGATTAAAGATATTTTACTGTAATTAAAAAAAAAATTTTAAATCATGTTTATTCTATTACACTTGTCTCAATTTTTCCCCCTTACCCCCCTCCACCTCTTCCACCCCCCGCCAAATCCCACAGTCAATTCCCACTGTGTTGTCCATGTCCATCGGTCATTCATATCTGTTCTTTGCCTAGTCCCTTCCTCTTCTTTCCACCATTGTCCTCTTTCCCCATCCCCTCTGATCACTTTCAGTCCACTCCATGTTTCCATGCCTGTGGTTTATTTTGTTCATTAATTTATTTTGTTGAATAGAGTCCACTTATAGGTGAGATCATATGGTATTTGTCTTTCATCAACTGGCTTATTTCGCTTAGCTTAATATTCTCTAGTTCCATCCATGTTGTCGCCAAAGGTAGGCGCTCCATCTCTCTCCCTTTTTTCCTTCCTTCCTTCCTTCAATGCAAATTGATTTTATTTTTTTTAATGTCAAAGTTAATTATAAACTATTAAAAAATTTAAAACCATTATAAAGCCTCAGCAATTAAACCAACATGACACCAGCACAGAAATAATCAAGTAGATCAATGAAATATAATGAGCATTCTAGAGACAAACGTATATATCTGTCTAACAATGTAATATATGATAAAACTGATATATTATCAACTTAAAATCAATGGGTAAAGTAAGGCTTATCCAACAAATAAGGTGCATGGACCACTATTACTTGAAATAAAACAGATATAGAGCCCTATTTCACACATTATACAAGAAATATTCAGGTGAGTTAAAAATCAATATATAGAATCTAAGGAGTTTTAGGAGAAAATACAAACTAATATTTTTCTTACCTTGAAGGAAAATATTCAAACCCAGAAGCTATAAAGTAAAATATTGATAACATGACTATATTAAACATGTAAGACTGTACAGTAATATACATATAAAAAAGTTAAAGGACAAGTAGTAGAATAGGAAAGTATTTGCAACACATCTAAAAAAGGGTTAATGTTTTGTTTTGGGGTTTTCTTTAGAGCAAAAATTCTACAAACATTTAATCAAAAAATGGATTCAGAATACCAAACAGTCATTTTAAGCTTTTTAAAAATAATGGAAATAGGCAATAAATATACAAAAATGGGTTTAGTTTCAACAAATAATAAAGGAACAATTAAAATATCACATCATTATCACAATCAGATTAATATGTATTAAAAATATTGGTAATATCAAGTATTGGCAACTGTGAAAGGAACTGGGTATTTATTCACAGACTCTTTTTCTTCATCATAAAGCAGTCCCCTTAGCATATTTTGCAGTGCTGGTTTGGTGGAGATGTATTCCTTTAGCAGTCTTTTGTCTGGGAAACTCCTTATTTCACCTTCCATTTTCATTGAGAGCCTTGCTGGGTAGAGCAGTCTTGGTTGCAGGCCTTTGCTTTTCATGACTTGGAATATTTCTTGCCACTCCCTTCTGGCTTGTAGTGTTTCTGTTGAGAAGTGAGCTCCTAGCCATATTGGGGCTCCCTTATATGTTACTACCTGTTTCTCCCTCGCTGCCTTTAGGATTCTCTGTTTGTCTTTGATATTTGCCATTTTAATGATGATGTGTCTTGGAGTGGGCCTCATTGGGTTCCTCTTGAATGGGACCCTCTATGCTTCTTGGACTTGTGTCACTTTTTCTGTCCTCACTTTAGGGAAGTTTTCCATCATTACTTTTTCAAACAGGGTCTCTATTCCTTCCTCATCCTCTTCTCCTTCTGGTATCCCTATTATATGGATATTATTACGTTTCAGGTTGTCCTGCATTTCCCTAAATACCTCTTCATATTTTTTTTGAGTCTTTTTTCATTTTCTTTCTCTTTCTGGAAGCTTTTTCTACCTTGTCCTCCAGCTCACTGATTTGATCCTCTGCTTCATCTAGCCTCTTTTTGATTCCTTCTACTGTGTTCTTCAATTCAGAAGTTGTATTCTTCATTTCCTCTTGTTTCTTATTGATAGTTTCTATGTCCTTTTTCATGCTGATATAGTTTTCAGTAAGTTCCTCATAGTTTCTCTGTAGTTTTCGGTAATTCTTTCTGAGCTCACTGAGCCCATTGAGCTTCTGTAGAACCATTGTTTGGAACTCAGTATCTGATAGTTGACTTGCCTCTATTTCATTTAGTTCTCTTTCTGGGGATTCCTCCTTTCCCTTTGAGTGGGTGGTATTTCTTTGTCTTTTCATTATTTGCGAGACTCTTCTTTTTTGCTTCTGCTCCTTAAGTTGATCTGTCTTGATTCCCTGACTTTGTGGTGTGAACTTCTCTGGTAGGAGACTGCTGTCTGGATCTGCCTCTGATGATGTCAGATGTCAGTACCGAGATCCTGCTGGCTACTCTCTCAGTTCTTTCCCCAAAGTCTCCTTCCCCAGTCTCTTCTCAGGTGTCTCTAGCCCACTCTGCCCCCACTTTGCCAGAGACCAGGGTAAGTGGCTGTAAATAAAAATTTATGCATTGGCCCTTTAAATGGTTCTTTGCATCTCCAGCCGCCTGTCTCTCTGGCAGAGAGCAACCCTGCTGCTCTTCGCAGCTGGTTGTTTTCTGTGTACTTTTTGGGTTCTGGTGCTGTAGGCTGGAGATCCCCGCTTATGGTTTAGACCCCACTCTTCTTGGGGGGTCCAACTGGCCATTTCAATATCCTTCTGGTGCTGCCTCCCTTGGGCGCCCTGCCCACGTTCTCAAGTCTCTACCGCACTCCTTACCAGTTAGATTCCACTAAAGCCGATTCTTCTGTCTCCGAGGTTACAAGGCTCCTCTCTCGCTATTGTTCAGTTGTTTGTTCCAGGTGATTTCTCCACAATTTAGTTGTAATTCCAGGTTGGTCCTGGGAGGAGGTCAGTGTGACTTCTACTCACTCCTCCGCCATCTTGATTCCTGTAATTTTAAATTTAGCTCTTTAGGCATTAGATAGATTTAAGTAAATAAGTAAATACTCTGCTCACTCACCTTCTAATCCCACTTTGTAAAAATTATGAATGGTAACCAAACTGAAGAAAGGGCCATTAAGAATTTAAGAGTTCTGGAATTATTCATAGGATGAATGCATAACTTGTTTTTGGTATGAGTTAACAATACAAATGACTTTTCACTTGAAACTATTCCTGACTAGTTATAGGAATGATTCAGTCTATGTCTTTATAACACAACTGGTAGGAAAAAAAAAAAAAAGAACAAAGCACCCATATTTACCTCAGTCTAAATGGAATTAATTAACAGCAAGTCATCTGGTTATTTTAGCACTATGTAGAAACATAGATTTTAAATCACTTTTGGTGATTCAAGTAAGTAATTTTTTTTTTAGAATTATCTATTTAATCTGTTGGTGAACAAACTTATCTTTGTTCTTTTTCCTTCAAAATATATGTCTCTTTTTGCTGTGTGTCTGGATGTATTTCTGTTATGACAAAACCTGTAGTGGGGAATTTTTTTCTTGTTCTGTTTACTGGGTATGGAGAAAACACAGCAAAAAGCCAAGAACCTAGATTTAGGGGGTAAATCCTGCTTGGGTTTGAGTCCTTGCCATGTCATTTGCTTACTCTGGAATCCAGAAAATTACTTAACTCTCCTGAGCTTTAGTTTTTTAGCCTGCAGAAAGAAGATAATACTTATAAAGTTGTTGGCAGGGTGAAGAGATATAATGGAGAACAACAATGCCAAGTGATCAGTAGGGACTCACTTCTTAAATGTTAGTTCCTTTTTCTTTTAGTATGAGCAGATTGAGGTTCAGCTCAGTTTAGCTGAAGTGTAAATGGATTCATTCAAAGTGAAGCAAATTTATAGCTAATTCATGTTTGTCATTCATTCCCTTTGAGGGAAATCAGAGAAGTGAAATGTCATATTCAAGAGGACAGAATTGTTGACGGAGGAAAGATTAGAACCCATATGTCCCCTTTCTCAGACCCAGACCTTTCCTCTTACAGTATAGATTGATCCTTGATTCAGTAAGCTTTACCCTTGAATTCTATAAAACATAGCAGCCACCTAAACAAATCTTACAATCTAGTCACCAAAGACATATGAGCAAATATGATCTCCATCTACTTGGGCATCATATCTTAATAACAATTTGTTAATTAAGGTGAAATTATATTATGTATTATTTATACCTTGTGTATCTGTAGTTATCATGAAACTCATTAATATCTCTCCTGAGATTTAGAAGTGTTCAGAATTTGAATGTCTTTTTGGTAAAGTATGAGATGACCTCAGTTATAAAGTTTATGACCAGGGAGTGGCTTGTCCAAAAAATGTTTGCACTTAAAATTGGACAGATGTTAGCAGGTTTTGCCCCCATAGGCAACTGTACTCATTGGCACTAGCCATGAGAGTTCCAGTTGCTCCCACACTGCACCAGCGCAGTATTATCAGCAAACTCTTTAATATTTGCTAATCTTGTAGATGAAAAATGTTTGCTTTTTTAAGACTTCAGTGACCCATTTTGATTTTCTTCCTTTTTCCTCAGCTCCTCCATCCTCCCTGCCATGGTCTGTCATCATCTCTTTCTGCTAATTACGTGACATTTTTGGTTGAGGTTTTAGATTACTTAAAGTCCTATAGTGGGAAGTATCCACTGAAAAGATGATCTAGGAGGACCCAAATTTGAGACATGTGCAGGAAACTTAACTCAAAGAGGATCAGAAGAGCAACAGATCATTTTCCAAAATTAATTAACTGTAAAATATTGATTCAATGCATGGTTGACCTCAAATTACTAGGTTTTTGGAGTGGGATTTTAGGAGGAGAGACCTCAAGGATATTGAAGAATTGATAAGGCTAACTTGTTGAATTGATTCTGGTCAGCTTGTCCTGTTTGACTAATGAGTATATCTTTGACCTCAAATGACCTAAAATTCAATAGGAGGGTGTTTAGCAAGTCCAGCACATCCACTACAATCTAGAAAATTTGTGGATGTAAAAATTGACTTCACTGCTGGGTTAGGAAATGAGCTAAAGATGCCTTCTGTAAGCTTCTTTAAGACTAAAATCCAGTCTCTTGATTATTTATACTTCCTCATGGTATCATGGAAAGCCAAGCTCATAACAAGCATTAGCTCTTGTCAGTTTAGAATGTGCTAAAAAACTAAGTGACTTTGGATTCAGGGCCAAAACCCTGAGGGTTTTTTTGTGCATCTTAGGACACTCTGGTGTTCCAACTTTGGCTGGAAAGCTCCCTCCAGGCCTGCATCGGCAACACTGAAATTCATCCTTTTCTGCCTTCCACGTGCTTTTGTCCACCCTTCCTAAGCACTTTGCAAGAGTGTTTCATGCTCATTGAAAACACTAGATCAAGGTGATTGACTTTTCGGTATATTTCCAGCAGGGACATTTATTCATTGTTTGAACATGTTTTTAAGGTAGCATAGCATAGTGATAAAGAGCATGGACTCTGAATCAGATGGCCTGGGTTTAAATGATCGCTCTGATGCTTAACATGTTACTTATGCACTCTCTTCCTCAGTTTTCTCATCTGTAAATGATAATAGTTAAATATACATGCGTGCATACGTACATACGTGCATACATACATATCTGGGTGAGTGTGGGTGTGTAGCTTAATGAAGTGCCTAACTTATATTAAGTGATCTGTACACTTATTTTTAATATGATTTTTAAAAATTTCAGACACTGAGGATAAGTGGAAAAATCCTTACTATGTACAACTCTTGCAAACATTTTACACATGTTAACTTTACTCACAGTTAACTCCATGGATGTTATCATCCTCTACTTATGTGTGGAAACTGAGGCACAAAGAGGTTAAATAAGAAACTTACCTAAGTTAGAAAATAGCTAAGCTGGCATTTGAGGTCCAATTCTAGAGCCTACAGTTGTAACCACTGTGCTGTACATGAAACTTCTTTTCATAGAACATACAATCTAGTGATTCTAGCCTGCGGGCAGCAGTACTAGTGTAAGTCCCAGCAATAGCGGTAACAGGAATAATACCAGCCAAGCTGTAAGAGGTCACGATGTGTGTGCCAGGTGCCATGCCCACCACTTCACTTGCCTTATGGGGGAGGTGCTATTAGAATACCTACAAATGAAGAACCTGAGGAACATAGCTGCCATGTGGCCAGGCAATAAGTTGAGCCTTAACTTGTTTGATTCCAGTGTTCTTAGCCTTAATCCCACCCTGAGTGCCTCCAGTGGGACCCCATGCCTGGACCAGTTGGCCTGGGCATGCCAGGCAGGACAGCAGCATGGATTCATTAGACTTGGAAGCTTGCGTTTTTTCCTTCCACCCTTAGCCCTCTCTCATCTGATTCTGCTTGGGAAGGCTATTTTTTTTTTAAAGTCTCAAAGATGGTTAAAATATAAACTCTCCCGTGACAAACCACAGGAACTGTAATCAAGTCTTTGTTTGTTTTGAGTCAGTTTCAGACCCTCAATATGAATGAATCCAAGGGATTTCCTTAAGCTCCAATCAATTACTCAGTGAGAAAAGACCATTTTTTTTTTTGACCTTTTGGGAGTTATAGCTAAGAAGGTAGCACTAAAAAGTCTACTGTTTTCTGGAAGATGATGAGGGAACTAGTCTTTGTAGAAGGCAAAAGATAATGCAAGTCATCTATACCACAGCTACGCCTAAAACGTATTTCTGGGGTAAACACTTTGATATAGTGTGATAGGAATGGGAAACACACACCCCTGAGGTCCCTAAGAGCCCAGACGAGACAGCTGTCACTGATATATGGCAAAAGGGACTGAACAAGGGGCAGAGTTCTTGGATGTACCACCCTTATGCCAAGGACATGGTATAGCGAGAGATGTACCACTCTGTCTGAATAAAAAGAAATAGTACTCCTCACTTTTACCACATGCAAGTGTAGATTTTCCCTTCACTATGCCATTAGTGAAGACACTTGAGAGTTTAATTTTTTAGGTATTTAATATTTTTATATTATATTTCATTATATCAATGTTCTTCCTCAGTAATCCCCCAATAATTTTTAAATAGTAATCTATTTTCCTTTTTCTTTTGTTCATATGTTGCTTGAATTTTAAAAACCATATAAAAATAGTACAGCTTTGTACTACTTTTAATATTGCATATATAAACACATATGTTCCTGCAAATGTATATGCATGGGTAAATACATACATTTGTTTTTTCTTAAACCTTTTGTGGATTAAAAAAATAATTATCTGCTATTCTAGATTTGAATTCTCAGGCATTTTCATTTTTGAGAAATGATTAAAATGAGTTATTTCATAAATGATGTTTGTCCCCTTTATATAATAGAGTGATACATCCCCATAGAACCTGAGCTTAAAGGGCCACACTGCAGTTGTGACAGACATGAATATTTGGGTTATTAGAAAACATGAAAAAGTAGCTCAGATCAAAATATTGGGACTAGTCCATAAAAAAAATAAAGCAAACATTTACATCTTATTTAAAGGAAGTTCTCTGGAGAGCCTTTCCACCAGCTTTGTTTTATCATGAACACACAGGTATAGATGTTTCTGTCAAAATTAAGTCATTGGTAACTCCATATGCAGAGCTGTCTATTCCATTTTCTTTCTGAGGAATGAAGACAGGCCTTTTGGGGTGAGGCTCTTTGCACTGGCAGGCTGCCGTGTAGGATTTGGCTGTGAAGTACTGGAGCTCTTTGGCCGTGGTTTTAAAACCTAGGGCTTTATGAATATTATGAAATTTTATCATTTCTCTTGGTATCATAGTAGAAGTCACTGCGGTTTACTAGGAACAGGGCACTAGATTGTAAGATTTTTGAGGAGTAGGTAAAGCATTATTTATCTCCTTCCTTCCTGGCATCAGAAACACCTTGTATATAGTTGGTGCTCAATAAATAGTTATTGAAGTGAATTCAATATAAAATGGTGAGTAACTAGTTTTAAGAACTAAAAAGATAATTGTGAACTTATATTCTCCTTTAAACCTTGGCTTCAGGGACAGACACTTACTAAATCACTTTAGGACACACTTAGAATGGGGAAAATAAGGGAGGATTGCATATCTTTTCTATTGACCTTTATCTGTCTCTCATTTCAGTGGGTACAAATTAAGTGAAGACCTCATTTTTTATTACCTTCCTCTCCCCTTTAATTTATTCATTGATTCATTAAATAATCATGTATTAAGCATATATTTTATACCAAGAATTAGGTTAGACTATGGGAATGCAATGGTAAGTAAAATCTAATACTTGATCCCAAAAGGAAACAGGTAAATAAATTAAATTAATTGTTGCAAGTGCCCTGATAAGAGGATTTACTTACATGGTACTGACTTTTCTTCTTCTATCTTCTTTATTCTTTCTCTCTTTGAGAAGTAGAATTCTGATAGGCGGTATGGAGGTAGAAGATAAATTCACATCTACCATGTTGTGATCAAACATTGCCTAGCTAGGCAGCTGGCTTCCATCATGGCATGTATTGAGAGTGAATGAGATGTGGAGTCTTAAGTTCAAGCAACCTTAAGTTCACTGGGACGATTACATGGTTGTAACTAATCATAATACAAAATGGACAATAGTAAATGGGTTAAGCAGGGGTAGATAAATCTCCGACAAAAAGCAGAAGGGACTGAGTATGTTAAGAATTCAGAGAGAACAATTGTGTGTGTGTGGGGGGGGGGGGGAAGGGAAGAAGGAAGGGAGAGAGGAAGAAATATTTCTATATAGTCATATTTATATATTAGGTGCTCAATGAATATTTATCTCACTTACATGAGTCCTATGTGTTTGTACTTTTTCCTTGAATCTCCCATTGTTTTCTAACTTTTAATGCAGTTGTCAATACAACTGTGTTTTTAGCTCTATGAGGATAGAGTCCACATCCTGTATTTTTTCTTCTTCATAGCAGGGGGTTTTCAAATCATTTCTCAGTCTCTAAAGGGTATTTTTACCAGAGGAGTTAGGCTTTAGATCTGTTTGGAAATTGCTGATTATTTTCCTATTTTGTTTATAAGGATATCATTTCAGAATTTATTTTCCTTTTTCTCTTTTATCTCAAAACTTTTTTTTTCATATTCACTGACTAGTGTTTCTGTATAGTTTTGGCTATGCATATATTCAAGGCTCTCACTTGAAAATAAAATGCATGTTTTGTCAACGTAAATAGAAAAGGAATAATATGTTTATCCATGACCTAAATAAGAGATGAAAAAAATAATCCATACATTTTTACAGCTACTCTATCTCTGTACTTGGTCTGATCATAGTAAACCTAATATTTACTTCTCTTACCTATTAACAGTAGTTTAGATTTTCTCTTCCTTGTCTCCACTTAACATGGGGCATTGGCAGCAAAGAAATACAGTTACTGCTTTTTTGAAAAAATTTGAAACTGTCATCTTTTCAGAGTCAGATCAATTCAATTAAACAATTACAAGTTAGGTGCCAAGTGTACACAGAATGCTGTACTAGGAGCTTATTGGCAGCCATGGGGGCGAGGAGAGGAGAGTCCCTGCCTTCAAGGGGCTTCTGATCCGGCATGTCTATAAATCAGCTAGGCTGTCAAGAATGTGACAACTCAAGAACAACACAGTTTCAGGACTTAGGGAAAAAAAAGAATAATCTTGAAAGGTATCTAAGTTCATGAATTTCTTGGGTTAGTGACATTGTTCCATGATACCTAAAATCCCCACCATACCCAAGGCTAAGCACATATTTTAGTGCCTCCTCAGAATATTTAAAAAATAGTATACATATGTGGTAAAAGTGAGGTACTCTACAAAAGGATACACAGTGAAAAGTAAGTCTATTTCTTAACATATTCTGTCACCTTTCCTCTTTAGAGACCCCCACTTTCCACAATTTCCCGTGTCTATTTAATTATTAAAGATTTGTTCCTGGAAGATCCTTTTTAAAATTTTATTGACTTCAACTCCATGTAATAAACAGCCTGTCGATGTGCTAGGTGCTGTGTTAGGTACTGGGAATAATAGGACTAGGATTCTGAGAGTTCACAGTATCCTATGTATTTTGCCATGTGTAATGCACACTTTTTGCCCAAAATTTTGAGGGGAAAAATAAGGATGTGCGTTATACATGGGTTATACTAATTCTGTATCTATAAGTCTTTTATTTATGTTTATGCATTAAAAGCATAACTCCAGAAAGCAGTGATGATATCCATATGCAAAATAATACCCTGGAATGAAATAATTAGTTTTGTTTATAAATATAAATAAATAAATAAATAATTGAATTAAAAAATTAAAATGAAAGTTTTTTCCCTGAAAGTTTGGGCAAAAAATGTGGGTGTGCATTGTATACCGCACATTCTGCTATAACTTGGAATGTACCATGTTCGATGGTATAACAGAGACATGGGATAAGTGTCCTTATAATTCAGAGGAGGGAATGAATGACTCATTACCCTGTGGTGGGGTTGGGGCAGTTTCACAGAAGTCATGATCCTTCTAGTGGGTGTTGGGGATGAGGATTCACTAGGCTGAGATAGAGGCAAGTAGGTCCTAGGCCAAAAGAACCATACGTTCAAAGAAAGAGAAGACTGAAAATGCACATTGACTATATTAGTAAAAGGTGAGACTATAGGATATACACAGTGGGAGATATGTCTGGAGGTTGAGGCCAGTTTTTCCGATTTAATAGATTAAATATCTATTCTTGTAAATTTTGTATATCTTGCCCTGTAAGGGTGAAGGGAAATGCTTGAAGGACTGTAGGTATGGTAGTGAGAGGCATATATGTCTTTAGAAGGATATTTTTTGTGGCCCTCCGAAGGATGGAATGGACAGAGGATAAAGTGTAAGTGTGGGGATCAGCTGTAACTCTGGCTATCACCCGAACAGCAGAAAGAGAGATCTGGGAGATATTACAGAGGGAGAAATGAGAGACTCTGATGCTAAGAACGTGTCAGTCATGCCTCTGTGTCGGGATCCGTGCACCGCCTGCTGAGGGGCATTCACGCACGAGCTAGACCTGGTCTTTGTGGAACACTCTAGTGAGAAACAGAGCTTTGTCAGGATGCAGGGTAAGAAATGGAAACACTGAGAAGGTATCAACATTTGAACAGTGAGCAAATAAAAAGTTACCAGTCATGGAAGCAAAGTGATTGATTATAAAGGCAGAGTAAGAAACAGTCTAGAATAGTGTAGTGGTGGGAGCTTGAGGGAGGAGAAGGTGTTCCTTAGTGTCTAACCACTGCCACTGGGAGGTCAAGTAGAGTGAAGATTGAGAGCTTTCACAGTTAGAAAGTGCGTGCTGGCTTCTGAGGGAGAGTATAACTTTTTTCCAAGTAAGGAGATGTCATAGTAGAGGGCCTTGAAGGGAGAAGAGATGAACTAACTGACTGATCCCATTGGCTATGAAGTGGGCATCATGAAAACAGGTAGAGCTGGGTATACCACCCTTCCATCTCATGCCATCTACTCAGTGAATTTGCCCAGGGTAGTTGGTGAATGGGAGGCCAAATGTGAGAGCTGGAGGAGAGAAAGTGGGTTGTCTAGAGTGTGAAAAATGTTGGTCAAGGCAGGATGTGTGAAGGCTCAGCAGAGTCCCCTGTGGGCTATTTGTTCCTGGCTGTTTCCTTGTTTCTTTTGAGTATCTAATGTTATGTATTAACCCCAACAAGATCATTTTCTCTGGGCTTTTAAAATACACTTCCCCAAAAATTTCACATCATTTTGCTTTTAAAATTTGATAGTCATTTTTTGTCACAGATGGAACCAACCCTGTCTGCATCTTTGTGACCTGCATCAGTGAATGCAAAGAGATTCTTTGAAAAGAGCATGGTGCCAAATATAATAGAATGTTCTGCACGTAGATTGAGATGTACAGATTAATGGCCACAGTCCTGGCGTGGTGTTCTGGAAACAGCGTCAGTCTGCATGAGGGGGAAGCCAGGGAGTTGGTTAGGTCAGCAGCACCCAGAGCTTGAAGCGCAGCTTTAGTGTACAGCATGCTTCTGTTGTTTATAACTTTCTGTAATGTGTGATAACAAAGAGCAGTGTGTGGTAACAAAGAACACTCTGTTACCACGAGTTATTTTAACCACCAGCCTTCGGTTGCTCAGCCTTTTTTCCCCTTCTTCCTCACAGCTCTGTTTCTGGCTTCACGTCTTCGTCACCCACTTCCACCTCCTCCCCAGCTGCTCCTCCTCATCTCCTTGTGTGAAGTCCTTCCCCGTGGCTGTTTCTCTTCCATCACAGAGAACCTGCTGGAGGCTTTGGCTTTATTATAGCATTATCAGTTTGCCATCATTTTCCCTTCTCCTTGCACATGCATTTCTACCAAGGGCCCTTCAAATTTAGAGAACCCCAAAATAAAGAATATTCCAGGGACTCTCTCAGTTTAAGGGAAGTCTGGGCATTGGGGATGTGTGTGTCTGTGTGTGTGTAAGAGAGAAGCTCAGGTTGGGGGAGGATATTACACATTTCTGGTATCAAATCACTTCACTGTCTAAGTTGGAAGGAAGATAAATAAGAAGTTTTGAGGGTTTTATTGTCATTTTCTCTCTTTCCAGAGGACTCTTTGTTGTCTTTTTAATGATGCTACTAAGCCAAAAATCACAGAATAAGCTGTATTAAACTGGAAAAGTCACTGTGTCTTGTTCTTAAAAACCGGGCCTCAAACTCTGAATGGTAACTGAGCCATGAATGACTCAATCTGACCTTGTAGAGAGAGGTGGGAAATCAGATGCGACCATGAGATAAATGACAATGAACTCGGAATGGTCAAACCTGCAGTTTCTTTCTTTAGAGACAGTTTTTTACATGTGTTGCCTTTTAATCTGGCATGAAATAGCAATGCTATCAGAAATTGTTGATTAAGCAAATGGTACATATGGCAAGGTATATGGTAAGCTTTACTAATCTTCTTGCATAAATTTCAAAGTAGGGAGTGGTTTTTATAGCTTTCCCTGCACTTTGTTTGGCTTGGTGTATAGAACATATCTGCAGTATTTTTCTCAAACCTTATTGTGCACATCTTCAGTAGTATCAATTATATCAAGAAGGAATATAAAAGCTAATAAAAAGATTTCAATTTAAAAATCCCTGAGGATTGCCCATGTGACCTTTGGAAAGTCAGCTAATGTCCCCATTTCTCAGTTTCTTTACCTGTAGAATGGGGGAGTTGACATTAACTCAAATGTCTTGTTCATTTCAACTATTCATTAATAATAGGACAAAGTGAGGGCTGGAAACTGGATTTCAATTCCATGTGTGTCTGGTACCAAGCAGCTACGAAGGAAAGCGTGGTAAGGATAATTTACCACTGCCAGGCTCATTTGGAAAGAGTGAGGTATTGATTAGCAATGTCTGCCTTGACTGCAGTAATGACGAGTGTTGGTATATGCTTTGTGGTTTTGCCATTCCTGCTCTAACCCTGCTTGAGGGACCACAAGGCAATTGTGTTTTCACTCTACACACACACCCCCCACTTGAATCGGATCATTGATAAAACCACAGGTACAGTTTCTATCCCTTTTCCAAATGATGTGGCTTAAATTCTGTTCCCTGATTCATAAATCTGAAAACCAAGTAGAATGGAGAAAAGGGTGTGCCAATGACTCATTTTAAGCACATCGCCACCTCAAACTCTTCTAAACACTTGGTCACTTGAAGAGAATAAGGTTCTAAATTATAGTCATTACCACCTATTATATCATTGAGCCTTAAAACTTGACTTTTTTACGACCACAGAACTAGGAACAAAAAGGTGTAGAGAGGTATGTTTGGGGAATTATATAAACTCTATCCTAAGTCTGTTTCAAAAGTGAATGCTGATTTTTTATAATTACTCTGGGATGTTTGACAAAATTATGTTTTAAAAATATCCAAGTGAAAAGTGGAGAACCACAAAATAGTGTTTTTAGAAGGCTAGATGGAGATGGGTGATGTTAATCAGATTTCAAGCTTCGTGTTGACCTGCTGCCTCTCGGGACACTGATCAAAGTTTTGTGAATCCTTCTGATGCAGAGTTATTCATCAGAGTTCTCAGCACATAATTATGGACTGTCAGAAGATTTCAGTTTTGTGTAATAAATGAGTAGTGTGCCTGTAGCTTGCTGAGGTGTTAGCTTAATAACCTCCTATGATAGGTTGTTTTTATTCTTCCTCAAGACCTGAGCAAACTGGCTTATATCTTGCCTACCCCATCTCAGATGAAGATGAAAGTTTACAACTTAGATTTCCTTAAAAGTTTATTTCCAAGAAGAGGAAGCAACACAGCTTCTCATTTTATCCTCTCTTTCTTGGTTCTATCTTCTTTTGAACTGGAAGCATGACAGATTTTGTTTTCATGCCTGAATCTTGGTAAAGATATATGTTTTTCTTTTACCACGTATGGTTATATACAGTAAGATGTTAGTAAATCGGTGCTGCTAAACATTGCCACATTTAAATTGCTGCCTAGCTGATACTTGGAGTTGCAATTATTTCCCTTGGTTTTGACAAGATGTCAACTGTGATATGCATAGAGCACAAGACACTATATTGGAAATCTTTTTAGGGGAAAACTCAAATATGTGTCTGGGGCTCCCATTCTGACTCCATCTTTTGTCTTTGGATGTTTATTTATATTTATATTTATATTTATATTATTAGCTTATTATGCACATAAAGTAGCATTTAGGAAGCATGAATCATTTGTTTAGTGATCATAATGAAATGGGTTTCTAGGAATATTTTGCTTTCATTTTCAAGTTTGAGAGCACAAAGAAATGGAGAGCAATTGATCGTTTATGGATAATGGTGGTGGAGATCTTTTCTTATAACAGCTTCAAGAGGGAAATAGAGGTGGCTAATTTTCTATAGAACTGTATTGCACACCTATTGTGTGCAGTTCACTGTTGAGAATACAGAGAATACACATCAGATACGGAGCCTGCTAATGAGCGTTTATTCTAGTTTAGTCTAGGTGGGGAAGTAATATTTAGTCAGGTTAGGATAGTGACTGTGATAGATCCCCAAATCTTAAGAGTTTATTTTATTTATTTCCAATCAAAGTTTATTTCCAGCTAGGTGGGGGCTTTCCAGGTGTTCGTCCAGGACTCATGCTCTATCTACTTTGGCTCTATTATCCTGGAGGTTTACAGTGTTCTCTTCATTTAGCCAGAAGAGGAGGAAAGGAAAAGAGGATTCATGGGAGATCTGAAAATAGTTAAGTCTCTTTTGTTTACACCCCATTGGCTAAAACTCAAGTACATGGCCAAATGTAGGCACAAGGAAAGCGGGAAATGCAGTCTGATTTACTAAAACAGCTAACAGCGTCTGTCATCCTGTGTGCGACAGGGAGAAAGGGTTGAATGTGGTGAGGACAGGATGGAGAAGCCTGGGAGAGAGAAACTAGATGCTTACAAATATTTTTTAAAAAAATCAAGTTGTGTCTGGCAGTCATGCTCCAACGTAACATGGTAATCCTCAGTGACATCTTGGACTTTAGTGCTTTGAATATGAAACTCATTGTGTAACCCAGGAACAGTTAAGAGATCCATGGTGGCCAGTCATTATTGGAGCATACTCTAACATTGTGACCAAGAGCCAGCTAGGCGAGTCTGAAAACATGCCCTGTAGGGTGGAAACCCTGACTGTGAAAATCTGGTTTCCCTGTGCAGCTCTGGGTGTAAATGTAAAAGGACTGCGGATGGCAAACACAGCCACCTGAAATGCTGTTTTCTTAAGAAGTGATAGAGTTAGAAGGTTGTATGATGTAGCATAAACAAGATCCAACAGAAAGTCTATTTTTTAGGTATTGCCATTGAACAGCCTTGTGCTGTTTGCCCCCTCACTTTACCTTTATGAGTCTCGATATCTGTAATACATCTGTAATGTTCTTACACTTATCCCATTGGCAACTCTCTGGGATTTTAGCTTTCAGCCGGCTGTAGGGTATGTCCTATTCAGGGCCAGGCTTAGAATCAGAGCTCTTAAGGGGGTGCCAAAAGCTTGTTAATCACGATCAATAATATTTTCATATCAGATTTGAAGTAACATTAATACAGAAAAATCCATGGTAGTCAAAATATCAAAATTTAAAATAGAACAGAATCAATATTATTATTATTACTGTTGTTGTTGTTGTTGTTTGCCTCTTAGCTCCAGTATGGCCAAGCATAGCATTGTTCATTTTCTTGTCTTTATTTAAAAATTTCAATATTGTGATCAGAGCAGATTTTTTTTGTATTGTTGACTACTGAAAATTTTGCATCAAAATGCCTCAGTTTAGCCTAGTCTGAGCCCTGATTTACTTGCTTTGGCATCCCTGGTGCCTAGCACAACAACTGAATATGGCAGATGCTCAAGAAATACTTATGAATGCAAGAATGGTAGAAAGAAAAGGGATAAACTAACAGGTGAGGCATCTTGCAATTGGAAGCAAAGTTGGTTTTGGAATCATGGTGTACAGTCCTCCCGCTGAATCATGAGGTCACATTTCATAGTGGCCAGTACACTCAATGTCCTTAGGTCTTACAAGTAGGCAGATCCTTGCATGGACACTTTTAAAAAATAACATTTTCCAAACGGATTCTTGTTTGTAATCTTAAATGGTTGTGCCTATTTCCCGTCTTTTAGGAGGAGAATATTCATGGTGTCCTCTCTTTTATGAACAAATATCTGTCAAATACATACCTATTTTTTTCTTTCTGTTTTTTAAGGGCAATTTTTATGTTTATCATTGAATTTCTCGTGCGTTGGGTACTTTTAATGATTACAGTAAGCTTTGAGGTAGTGTTTCATTGGTTTGTTTTTATTTTTCTTTTAATGGTGGAAGTAGAGGCTGATCCTGATTTTGAATGGTAAAGCTACGATTTCATTCGAGGTTTTTCTGCCCCCATAACCTGTGCTCTTCTCAGCATTGAGGACACGCTTGGGGATAAAGGCATTTCCCTGGCTGTGACTTTACCTGTGTCCCAAAAGCAGGGGAACAGTTTGGGGACTCTCAAACAGCTTGGGGACCTCTGCTGATTGGAGAAACTTTCCTGGAGAGCCAATGAGAAAATCCCATCAGTAGAATAGGTTGTTCCAGGTTTGCAGAAGCTTCTGGACTATGTGGCTTCCTCTTATGACTTCCTTCTAAATGGTTTGCAGATACAGTAAGTGTAGGAAGACAGGACACCTTTCAGAGCAAGTACAGGGCAAGCATCCAAACAGTCATTTTCCTAGTCTGGCTTATACCAGGATTTTAAGCAAGTCAAACTCTCTGGGCTTCAATCTTTCCTTCTGTGAAGAGGGAGTAATTCAGGTGTCTATCACTTTGTTGACAATTGTTGAAAAGATATAAAGAAAATAGCATTTACAAATTATAAGTATCTATGCAAAATGTAAGTGTTTAGAATTCGTTCTAAGATCAGTATGACCCTATTTTGGGGGATCAAAGATGGTAGGTAAAGACATTATCTGAAACCAAACTATGATGGAACATGGTGGCAGGAAATCACTTTTAATGACCCACTGTCTTGTCTGCATTAAACTGTTTTACATTTGGAGGGTTTGAGTATTACAAAGACTTGGATCAATTTAACGGTATCCTAAAGAAGAGAGGCTGGATTTTCAGCAAATGCCTGGATTCTGTTTTATTTTTTTTTTAAAGTTTAGTTTTTTGTTTTTTTTTTTTTAAGATTTTATTTATTTATTTTTAGACAGAGGGAAAGGGAGAGAGAGAGGGACAGAAACATCAATGCGTGGTTGCCTCTCATGCACCCCCTAATGGGGACCTGGCCCACAATGCAGGCATGTGCCCTGACTGGGAATCAAACCAGCGACCCTTTGGTTCACAGGCCAGCACTCAATCCACTGAGCCACACCAGCTGGGGGGGGGTGTTTTTTTGTTTTTGTTTTTGTTTTTTTTTTTAAATAAAGAAATCTTAATCATTTTTATTGGGTGGCGGTGGGAATGGGGGCATTTCAAAGCACAGATTTTTCTTATGCAGGACTTTTAATGCCCTCTCTGAGCTCTAAAGTAGCTAAACACATTCTTAGTACCTTCAATGAAAGTGCAGCCTGGAGCCAAGAACTTTCATGACAAACTGGAAGCTAGATCAGAATTTTTAAAATCATGTTAGAAACCTCCAAAAGAAGGGGGATTAATGAAAAACACTGGCCTGTTCTTAACTGTAGGAATGGCAGCACCACAGTCATAATGGTGTCTATATTGCATTCCCCGAGCCTGGCTGCAACGGATCTCTTGGTTTTGTTTTGCAGTCATAAGATGGGTCTTTTGATGGGACAGCTAGGTGTGTGTCAGGCACCTTGTGGCAGGGATCTTTGTTTCTGCTTGGGCTATTATTGGGTCAGGTCGTATGGATCTCCAGAGAGCCCTGGAGCCATGCAAGAAGAATTACAGTTATAGAATCATAATATTTGGAATGGAACTCAAATTGTCTAGATCTATGGTTGTCAGACTGGGCTGTACTGAACCCCAGAGTTCCACAGAACATGGGACAGGGCAGGTGGGAGCAGGGCTCTCTAAAACTGCTGGTGGAAAAGCGCCAGCATGCTCCTCACCCCCCGCGGTAGCCAAAGCCCCTCTGCTTTCATATGCTTTATGTTGAGTTTGGCGTGAGATTATATTTGCGAAAAGGATTGCATTGATAATATTTTAAGATGACTGATTCGGTAGAACTCTCAGTCGAGGAATTTCCTTTATGGTGTCCTAGACCTGAAGTAATTCCTTCTTAAGTTACCCAGTTCCAGTGATGGGGAGTTGTATTTTCAGGGCCCCGTGAAGGGACCAGAATCATCCCCATCATTTTAACAGAGAGGATTCAATGTAAAGAATTGTCATCCTTAATAATTCCAAAATAGTTTTTGGAGAAACAGAAAGGTGAAAGGGGAGTGCGGTACCTTCAGGAAATGTTTGTCACCCCTTGAGAACAGAGGGAAAAGGTTGGAATTATGAAAACTTACGAGCTCAGAGAAGGGTCCTATGGAACTTGGACCCAAATATCCAAGGAGAACATCGTGCTGACAAGGAGGGACATGGAAGTGTTTGGAAAACCACAAGCTGGAATCAGTTGCTGCTGCCAAGATGAAGGACTTTTCTGGGGTGATGCTGACAAGCGAAAAACATGGAAGGAGCCAGCTCTTTCTGTCTTTTCCAGTTTTCCTCAAGCATTCCCTGTTGGTAGAGGCTAACAGGAAACCCTCTGGAACTGCCTGGCAAAGGAGAAATGGGATTGCAGATTCCCAGCCCTACCATCACAGAGCACAGCACCGAAGGGCGGTTTTGAAGCTGAGGTGGGATAGCTAATAACCAACGCAGGAAATCACCCTTTCCCAAGGTTTCCTGGTGTGTTGTTGACTCAGCGTTAAATGAGAAACAAACAAAACAGCAGACAAGAAACCTTAAATTCTTTCCCTTTTGCAGGGACTTTATCTTTCCTTCCTAAGTTTTCTTTTTTCTAGGCCAAATACACGCAGTCCTTTCACCCTGCCCCAAGGACATGTTATATGGACATTTTGCTTGTCATCCTTTGAACACCTTCCAGTTTGTCGGTGTCTCTTAAATATGGTTCTCAGTTTGTCATTGCTTATTGGATGTGCAACCTTAAGAATGTGCATGTTTGCTTGTTTTTTTGTCTTAGTAATTCTACTTATTAAGAATTTTTCATCGTCTGCGTAGAAATTTAGTTATAAGGGCATTAATTTTAGAGTTGCTGATAATTCAGAAAACCTTAGAAAAATCATAAATATTCAAGAAGAGGGGATTAGTTATGTTGTGGAATCTTCGGCAGGTATTATACATGACGATGAAGAAGAGAATTTGACAATATGGAAAGAAAATCACGTTATATTTTTAGCTAAAAAATAGCAGGTTATAAACTGGTATATACAACATCATTACATTTTTTGTATTATATACATACATCCTCATTAAGAAGAAAAGGATTGGGTAGATATGTACTAAATGTCTAACATATGATTGATGATTTTGAGGTAGAGATGTAATGGACAGTTCTAATTTTCATTTTAAAAAGTTTATTTTTATTTTAAACATATTTTACAATTAAAATATATTTTGTTTTAAAGCAAAAATTAATTTGGTGCCCAGAATGGAGTATAACACTATAGATATGTTTTGACTAATGCATAGTAAAATGGGATTACAATTTCCATTCATCGGAAAAATATCGTTCTATTAAGACAGCCTAAGATTGCATTCTTTTTTTTCTTTATTGCAATTATGTCACTTTTTTTTTTCAAATGGGATTCCAGTTCTTATGGGCTAGTAGATGAAACCTACTAACTAACCTTTTCCCATCCTCTACAGATTTAGAATATATTTTTAATCAACTTTATTGGGTTTTAATTTACATTCAGTAGAATATACTCATTTTAAGTATAAAGTCTCATGAAATCTGACTAACATATACCTCTGTGAAACCACCACTTCAGTCAATACATAGGGTATTCCCATCACCCTGCATCGTACCCTTGTAGCATTTTGCGGCCAATCCGTCTGCCAGCCCTGGGCTGAGAGAACTGCTTCTTTGCTTTCTGTTATTATAGATTATATTAGTCTTTCTTAGAATTTTACACAAATGGAATGATCCATTTTGCACAATTGGCTCTTAGCTTTTTTGTTCAGTATGATATTCTTGAGATTCACTTGTTGCTTCATTTTTAAGCAGTTTATTCCTTTCTATTGCTGAGCAGTATTGCATGTGTATGAATATAGCACAGTTTGTCTAACCATACCTTGTTTACAGGCATTTCTGTTTCCAGTTTGGGATTATTATGAATAAAGTTTCTGTGAACATCCTAAGATCTATTTTTAAAACCTGTATGTAGGACTACATTAAATATCTTTTGTTTAGTTTACTTCCATCATGTCAGCTCCTTTCAGCCTTTTAAAAGCTCAATTCTATCATCTAATGTTTTGTTAACCTTTGCCTAGTGTGCCAAGTACTTATTTGATGAATATGCCTTATATATTCGTTACAAAACTTCATTGGTGGAAAGATAGTTGGAACAGAGTCAGAAAATTATATGCTCCCCTGTGTCTAGATGACAAGACTTCTTAAATAAAAAGTTTCTGTATCTGGATAATCAAGAAGATTGTAGTAGATGATCCTCAGACTGTCTTCAGCTCTGGAATTTTATGGTTCATTGAAAATGATGACAAATGGTGGCAGAATCTCATTTGCCAAGATCATGGTTGCTTTGTAGGTGACTCCTGGCTGAGAGGGGGTGACCAAAAGTAACTAGGTCCTATGTTGATGATTTAAACTGATGCCATCTAAGAAGAGGTCTTGGTACAGAGGTAAGGCCCCAAACATGGCTCTCCATGGTGATGGTGTTTCCAAGTCATTGGAATAGGGAATACAAATCTCCTGTGTTGTAATAAGGGAGCAAGTTATAAAATATAGAGCCATAAGAGGTAAATCCAATTGGGTAGGACTTCCACATGTGACAAAGGAGGAAACCAGTATTGAGATTGATAACTGAAGAGAGAGGAGAACAGCTATGGAAATGTGGCTGAATCTCTCCAGGTTGTTGGATTTAGCAATATCAGTCAACCTAGAAAGCATTTTCAGGAGGAGTAGATGAGCGTGTTTAGAGGTATATGATCACAAAAGGCTTAAAAAACAAGTGTTCAGAAAAGAACTACATTCCTGGAATTTCTGTGATATAGCCCAAGTGATGAGAATGCCAGACATGGCTTAGGTGGGGCAATGTTTCAACCTGAAACCAAATCATGGTTTCGGACCCAAATTGAAATTACCCTGCTCCTTTGGAGACTTGTAGTTCAGGACATTGATCATCCCTTGCCTGGGGAAACTTGACAATAAATTAGCAAGAAGACTCTTTAACTTCTTGGGTTGGGGAGGCGGGAGGAACCAGCCATCTGGAAGAGAAATGAAGACACAGAAATGCCAGACTCGGGGGACATAATTGGCACAATTATGTCCACTGACTTTGCCAGTGACTATTTTGTGTTCTGTGTTTTAGGCAGTGGTTTGTGTACATATGCACCTTAGATGTAGTCAGATCAATCACTGGGCACTTCCTGTATGTTAGATGCTGCTCTATATACTTTGCATGCTTAAAATTTCCAATCATTCTGTAATGTAAGTGCTCATTATTATTCCCATACCAGAGACTGAGAAATTGAGAGAAAGAGAAATGAAGTCATTGGTTGAGTGAGGGTCTGTCTCCAGGATTTACACTTCCAACCGCTATGTTATGCTACCATTTACCTGGTCAGGGCTGGGGAAGTGTGCTCTGTTACCCAGGAGAGGCATTCTGTGTTTCTGCTTTATGGCCGTACATTGTATTTCCCAGTCAGCTTTGCTCATGTTGTCACACCCTGAGAGCCTGTCTATCAGCCCTTTAAGCCTGGGAGTGGAGATATAGATTCCTTTTACAAATGAGTCCCAAAGTGTGGTAGCCATGCATGTTTTAGAATGACCTGGGTCCTTATTAAAAATACCAGGCTCCATCCAAGATCTTTTGAATCTCAAACTTGGGAGGCAAGACCTGATAATCAGAAGATGTAACAAATCCCCAGGTGAGTTGGGGGTATGCTGAGGTTTGAGAACCATTGCTTTAGGCATCCTGTACTTAGGTGAATGTTACCCTTCCATGCTCTTATGCAAACTCAACTGGAGTGATCATTCTTGTAAATCATTACAAACATATCTGTCTCCACTGTACTATAGAAGTCAGGTGGCAGGTTTTAGAGGAACAGGTGTGCAACACAAATATAGTGGTTGCAAGGTTAGAAAGCTGGTTTCCAATTTGAGATTGGCAGCCATTTAAAAAGAGAGAAAGAGAGATACTTAAGGGGCCAATATTTAAAAAAAAACAAAGCAATAAACCCAAGCAAAAGAAAGGATCATAAATACATGCATCATGCTGTATGGCTAAAGCATATGCTTTTATTTAAGTTATTTTTATTACTAATTTGGACTTTCAGTTCTATATAGAGCTATATGTGAACTATAAAGTGATGAGAGGGGCTTTGTTAGGCTGCTCATGTGTATCACAAAGTTTTCTTTTTGAATTTATTCTACTTTTATAGAAAAACTAAACACTCACAACAGCAGCACAATAATACAACAACAACAAAAAAAACCCAGTCTTGTTTAGAACGTCAATTCTCTGTCATGTGCAGAAATCTCTGTAATAAGCAGGATGTCATTAAAAAAAAGTTTATGCTTGGCTAGACTTCTCAATAAATTGTAAAGAGGAAAAATGTCATGTTTTACTTACAGTGAATGCATTTCATACATAAGAACTAAATCTTGATAGCTCAATAATGGCTATTTAAAATGTCCCTGGAAGTTTTATAGAGAACTGCTCCCAACACCAAATTAACCCATTATTGCCCAAATGTTATTGATGGACTGAAGACACTCTGACTCCACTGTCATGGAAGAATGGAGCTGCCATGGAAGT
The DNA here is from genome assembly GCF_021234165.1 of Pteronotus mesoamericanus. Classification (NCBI taxonomy): domain Eukaryota; kingdom Metazoa; phylum Chordata; class Mammalia; order Chiroptera; family Mormoopidae; genus Pteronotus; species Pteronotus mesoamericanus. The sequence goes on along the minus strand of NW_026555245.1, from coordinate 20,437,773 downwards.
GTACCCACTCGCCACATGGGAACATGGTATCCTGATCCTTGTGCATTTGTCAACTAAGGGCTGCATAGCTTAGCACTTTTCATAATAGTCCAAACCTTGCAATGGTCTTGAATAGCACAGAGAACACATCTTGAGGGGTTTGAGTTGTCTGTGACCCCGTGTTCAGAAAATGGTCAAGCCTAAATATTATTATCAAGGTGAACTCTTAGGAAAGAAGACAAGTAGTTTGAAAATGTCCATGGAGGAAAGAAGCATTGAGAGAGGAAATAAAGGATGAGGGCACTATTTCCATGATTGGAGAAGGCACCGCTGCATAAATGATGTATAGCAGATAGGTATACATTGAGCTGCATCCTTTATGTTGCACAGAGCTGTTGACTTCATTGGCCAAAGTGGTGTTACCAAGGAAAGTGTATGCTATCTGTTGCTTTTCCTCTTTGGGTGTGTTTCTTGATATGGTGGTGTTTATCTCTTGCTTTGCGATAGATGCATTCTTGTACCTTTTATGGAACTCTCAGATGGGGTGACTTGAAATAAGATATATTAAGAAAGTACTTTAAAATTCTGTAGCCACCTTAGTAATTTTTCTCCCAAAGAATGAAGATACCGAATTAGGGATAACTGGTTCCAAGGAGTATGGCAAAGAGAAAACTGAATTTTATCCTTTTCCCTCTGGTTCTAGCAGTTTTAGGAACAAATACATAGTATTAGCATCTCCTAAATGTAACAGTATTGGCAGCTGTCACTTCAGCTTTTGCATAGTAATCTGTTCCTTAACACTTTGTAGATACCCATGTATTCCATTTAAAAGTCAAAATGTGAGATCCGGGATATGAAAGCAAACATTGATGGAGACTTCAGGTTATGGATGAATTAGGAATAACTGATTTCAAACTCTTATTCTAGTCCACCCCAGCATATTCCATTGGCAAAGCTAGTATTAAGGTTGGCTTAGAGACAATTAACTGATACTACTTTCAATTTCCATAGGATCATTTCCAGATTGTTTGTTTCCTCTGTACCTTGAAAAAGAGAAAGAGAAAAACATCTGCAAGATTTTGATTAAGAACATCTACTTGTGACTTATTTCCTTATTCACATTAGTCCAGTGTTTACATAACAGAAATCTGCTGTGACTATTTCCTATCACATTTTACGTTTGAAATGTACCCATAGGCATTTGAAGCTCATGCCTCCCAATGATACATTGTCTTCTTATTTAAATTCAAGGAATGCATTGTGACAATTCCTAATTCCTGCATGGGAGCTTTTGGTGTATTAGCATGCTTTGAAATTGAAAGGCCTTACAGATCTCTTTGCATAATATTGGTCAAAGCATCATAAGCCAGTTTTAAAGGAAGAAAAAGATCCCAGTAGTGAAAGGAAAAAATAATGACAAAGATAGCTGTTTCCTGCGAGTGTACATGTGCATATCTCTGAGTGATAAAATACAGATATATAAAGCAGGGGGGTTAACCTCGCCACCCTGTTGTGAAGCTCTTTTCTATCATAGCAGGGCTTCTCTGGCTCGCCCACAAAAGAACTCTATAAAGCACCTAATAAATAATTGGAGACTCACTGGCACCAGATTAATCAATTGACTACTTAATTATTTAAATATTTGACTGCTGATTACTTGCTTTGGGGTATAAGAATTTGAATACTTGAAGCATACTCCTATGTGTGTGAGAGAGAATTATGTGGTGTTTACACATAATTAAACACACACACACACAGTTACCACCACCTCCCACCTCCTTTGGGGTCTTTTTTGATCCCAAAGAATTTAGAGAGACAGTAGTTGTGTTTGTGGACAGAGTCTTAAATGTCTGAGAGATCTATTTAAAACAAAATTTCTCAGGAAATAGTTTTTATCAATTTTCTCATTATTCTTCCCCAGTGCAAATCTGAACTTAATCCTAAATCATTACCCATTAAATCATTATGCCCAAGAGGGAGGAATTTAGCACAGAATGGATTATCTGGAACTTTGTTACAAGAAAGGGGTTTGCTAACTAAAGAATCTGAAACACTTTTCTATAAAGCTGTCTCAGCTATGAAGTCTCCATTTTAGTGGAGATAGTGAGGACAGAATTAAGATCCAATATGTAAATTTTATGCACAGTAGTCCCCCCTTATCCATGGGGGATATATCCCAAGACCCCTAGTGGATGCCTGAAACTGCAGATAGTACTAAATCCTATACATATTATATTTTTTCCTATACATACATATTTATGATAAAGTTTAATTTATAAGTTAGGCACAGTAAGAGATTAATAACAGTAATAATAAAATAGAACAATTATAACAATATAGGGTCAGGCAAAAGTAGGTTTACAGTTGTTCATATGGAAAATAATACAATAATTAGTAAATAATAATACAAGAATAAACTCTGTTTCCTGTACTTACAGCTGTAAACCTACTCTTGCCCTACCCTGTATACTGTAATTAAAGCCATGTGAGTGTGGTCTCTCTTAAAATATCTTACTGTATGATAAGTACAGCAGGTATATGATGGATAAAAGGATGGTTCATGTCCCAGGTAGAATGGAGCTAGATGGGGCTAGATTTTATCACACTATTCAGAAAGGCACACAATTTAAAATGTAAGGATGTTTATTTCTGGAATTTTCTGTAATATTTTCAGACCACAGTTGACTGAGGGTAACTGAAAATGCAGAAAGTGAAACAGCATATAAAGGGAGACTATTGTATATATGCAATACAACACATGTATTTGTGTGTGTGTGTGTGTGTGTGTGTGTGTATGCATGCGTGTGTATATAACAGTTTGAGTCAGACAGAATCATTTGAGTAGTTGATTACAGATAAATGCAAACTGGACCAACTGGATCATAGATGAAATGGCTGTGTGCCTTGGTACCACATTCCTGGGTCTCTTCCTGGATCCATCACGGTCACAGACAGCTAGATCATATCCAGAGCTTCTCTTCCTGTCACCCATAGGCTTCCTCTCCCAAATGACAATTTTCAGAGTTATACTCCAGGCTGGAGAAGGCAGTGTCCTTGGGGTTGTTTTTCTTTTAAAATCCACTATGGTATTTTAGAACAGTTCCCAAATCTTTCATAAAAGAGCTTTGGCAAAATAGCAAAACAGCTGTAAAAGGCTCTTGACTAAATTTAATGGCTTAATTTCCCTGTAAGCATGCACTGTAGACCACAAAGCACCCCTCCACACACACTTTCATTTCAAGGTACTTTCTGCCTCAGTCTGAAGGGAGGTATGCAGTTGAAAAATAACATTTTGAGTTTCTGGGGGTGGGGAGGGAATAGCCTAGTATTTAACAGATAGGTTTAAAAGACACTAGGTTTTTCAGATCATAAATATCTATGAAAGCTGCTGTGGGCTGTTACAAACTAAGAGATGGGGCCTTTAGTATGCTTGTAGGCCCATGTACATTTAAATCTATTAGTGATTTTTGCATGTAAATATCTTATCTCTAATTCTGCTCTCTCCTGGGCATAGCAGCTGGCAAGTTTGCGAGCCCGAGGTTTGGAGTAGCTAAGGAGCTGATCCAAAATCTTAGCTACCAGCTGGGCAGCCTCTCCAGTGGTTTTAGGCCCAGAGGCTATAGGGGACCCAAAGGAGTAACCTACAAGTTTCAAAATCTGGAGGACAAGGTAGCCAATTAATTCCCCAATCATAAAGTTTTAGAGCTGGCTAGTACTTAGAAATCTACTCTGCTCAGCAAGTTCCTACATATTCAATAGGACAGTTTTATTGAGCCTTATCCAAAGCCCTCAAGGCCTCATAAAACTACAAGTTTTATAGTATTCTTGCTAATCCCAACATTTATTGGAACTAACTCTATTGTCTGGACATGAACAAGCCGCTTAGTTTTCTGGGCCTTACTTCTCCATGAGTGAGACAAAGGAGTTGGATTACAGGTGATTTCTAAATCCCTTATTTGTCTGATATTCTTTAATCAACCATCAAACCTGGATCTTGGCCAAGCGGGCATAGAGAAGTCAAATAGACATACTAAACACACAGACATGCACGCACGCACATGCACATGCACACACGCACACGCACGCACACAGAGCAAAAATCCCCAAAACCTGTAGTGAGGAAGGAAAAAACTCCTTTGATGGCATTCTCTTTTGATGCTTCCACTGTGTGACCAGCTTGTCTCCCATGTTCTATTGGAAGCAGTTGTAGCAACATGTAGACTGACTAATTTAGCAAATAATGACAGGTGGAAGTGTCTGGAATTCTTATCCTTTGTGTGCCAGTATTTTCTCTAATATTTATTATTTTGTTTCTGATTATATAGACTATGCTTGGTCATTGTAAACAAATTGGGAAGTACAGACAAATATAAAGGAGGAAAAATAGTAAATACACCATTCAAATGCTTAACATTTTGAGGGGAATATCATGTTAGTCTTTTTTTCTGTGTGTGTGTGTGTGTGTATGTGTGTGTAGTTTCTTTCCCCTTTTTCCCTTTTGTCATTTGGGAGTTATAAATCCTGTTTTTAATATCTATCAACAATTGAATCTAAAAAAAGAACTAAGCAAATAAGAAGAACAGAGACGGAATCATGGATATGGAGAGCCTTTTGGTGGTTGCCAGATGGGAGGGGAGTGAGGCGATTAAGAAGTACAAATAGGTAGTTATAGAATAGCCATAGGGATGTAAAGTGCAGTATAAGCAAAAGAGTAGCCAAAGAACTTATGGGCATGACCCATGGACATGATCAATGGTGGGGGGACTGCCTGAGGGGCTGGGGAGTGCTGGGTGGAGGGGAGCAAAGGGAGAAAAATCAGGACAACTGTAATAGCAAAATCAATAAAATATAATTAAAATAAATCCTGTTTTTAGGTTAAAATTAATTTTATAGTTAAATAGCATACAACTTTTTATCCAGTTATCAAAATCATGAATGAAATACACTGTTGATTCTCCACTGGTGTAAGATAAGAAATATAGCATCTTTTGACCACTTCTATGCACTGAAACTTTAGACTTAGATTATTATGATGAATTAAAAATTATTATATTTTGCATCTTAATTCAAAAACAATATTAAGAATGTGTCTTAATTTTTATAATCTTATAAATGACATTTAATCTTAATTAGAGCCTTAGTTTCTCAAATCATACTTAGTTTCAAGCTCTTCATAGTAATATTTCTCCATTTTTGAAATTTTGAGTCCTTTCTCTACCAGTTGGAGGTTTTTTTGATAATCTTTTCAGGAAGAACACACACACACACACACACACACACACACACACACACACACACAGTGTGATATGTCTGACCTCATATATTCAGATTTTGTGTTATTTTTACCTAAGAATGATGCTTCCAGTGGATATTGAAAAAATGTATTTTACTATTTTTCTTTCTAAGCTCAGTGGTTTTATTTTTATTTCTAATTGTTAGTATTGTAGAGAAGTTTGGGATGGATCTCTTATGTTGGTAACTTTTTTTTTCCTCTTGCTTTGATGCTTAAGGTTTTTTTGTTTTCTTTGAAATGAAACATTATTAATTTGTTTTCTCTCCTAGAATCCAATCTACTATTACCTTCCTTAATTGTGCTTTTAAATTTGCCAAGGTCTGTCTTTCATCCCTATATTGTCCTCAGGAGATTCCTTTTCATGAGGGTTTAGTCTGGTTTCATACATAAAGTGTTTACTTGAATCTTATTGAGAAGACAAATTGGAAATTCTCAAAAATATTCTCCTGGTTTTTGAAGTAAAACCACTTGATAGGAATGTTTTTGCTCTGATCCTTTGTGGCTATTTCCTTCTTTTGACAATATCTTTTTATAGCATTTTTTACAGCATCCTTTCCTGTGTTCTATGCTCTTTCGCTCTTGTTCACTTCTCTAAAGGAGCTTCTCTGTTTATACAAAAGTAAGTGTTGAGATAGTACATCAGGCAGGGTCCAGTCATGAGAAAAATCTCAACAGTAATTTGAAGAGGGACAACGTGATGTAAAGTACCCTTAACCAGTCAGAGGTTTTAAGTACTAAAATAGATAAAAGGGGATTCTAAGGAATGGCCAGTGCCCAGAGCAGTTGCTTCCTCTGTGGCTGAGGGGAACTGTGCAAGGAAGGAACTAAGAATTTTGAAGAGGGGTCTTCTCTTGCCCAACCAAGGTTGCGAATTAGACCTCATTTGGAAAGGGTGTGTCTGCGGCCATGATGGACAAGTTCACTGGTGTGCTGGCCAACTCATGTTCCCATGTGAAGCCCCTGCTAGAGCGCAGGCTAGCCATAGCTGTTGAACAGGAAGTCATCCACCATGGTGCCAGTGGTGTCCTGGAGAAATTCACTGGAAAGTCAGATTTGTTTTGTTTTGTTTTTTCACACACTGCTGCAGCAATACAGTAGGAGCAAGAAAACAAAGTACACAGAGCTAGGAAGAGAAGCCCCTTCTTATACACTGCCTTGCACAGGCCCTCCAGCTTTTTCTGTTGACAAAGTCTGATATTCCACCAGCTGGCAAGGAAGAAATGTGTACAGGGTCTAGCTCTAGTATTGTAAAGCAAAGCAAAGTAGGGTAGATTTTGGAGTTGACAGTTGATGACTGGCACAAATGGGCTCTCTGAGGCTCAAAAGAAAGAAGGCAGGAATTGTTTAATATTGCCTGGTCAGAAATCTAGCAGCTTGAAACAGCAGAGAGAGGGCCAGAGCCATGGCACTGGTGGCGAGTAGCTTTAGCTTTGTGCGGATCAGTTTCCTTTTTGTTCTTGCTTGATAACCAAGAGGTTGCTGGGACAGTGTACTTGCTCTGCAGATGGTGCAGACATCAGCATCAAGGACAAGCTGGGAGTATGTCTTCCAGAGGCAGTCCCGCTCAGGGAGCCTTCCTGGAGCCTGGATGCTTCTAGAAACCCTGCTGGGGTTTAGATGGTTCCCACTGCCCCACAGCAATTGGTGGTAAAGAGCTTCTGCTGAAGCCTCTTCCATACTGTGTCAGAGATATGCATATAGGATCAACTTCCCCTACAGACAAGTACCATTTGCTCTTTTATTAAATAGAAATGACTTGAAATTTCTGATGTGCAATGTGAATGTTACCCTCTCTAAATTTTTAATTAAATTTATTGGGGTGACACTGGTTAATAAGAGTCCATAGATTTCAAGTGTACATTTCTGTGTATTGCATTGCGTGCCCACCACCCAAAGTCAGATCATCTTCTGGCACCTTGTATTTGGCCTTTACCCTTTACTACCTCCCTACCTCCTTCCCTCTATATGGTAACCACCATAGTTTTGTCTGTGTCTATGGGTTTCAGTTTTATATTCCACATTATGAGTGAAATCATATAGTTCTTAGTGTTTTCTGACTGAGTCGGCTTAGCACAATATTCTCAAGGACTTTCCACATTGTTGCAAATGGCAGTATTTCATTTTTTCTTAAGACTGAGTGGCATTCCATTGTATTATCTATGTACCACATCTCCTTTATCCCATCATCTATTGAAAGACACTGGTTTTTTCTCTGTCTTGGTCACCATGAATAATGGCTCAATGCCCATACGGGAGCATCCATATATCTTTGTGAATAAATGTTTTAAAATTCGAAGGTTGATACCCAGAAGACATTAAATTTCTTAAAAGATGTAAGTTCCTCTCCCTCTCTCTCTCTCTACATATATATATACACATACACACATACATACATACATGCATACATATGTTTATTCTTTGGGTCATTTTAGTGAAATCATGAAAGGAGGCAGAGTTACATATACACCAAAAAGTCTCATATTTTCAAACGTGCCACAAATCTGCTTACCTATACTTGTTTTAACCTTATATTAAATAAATTCATTTTTCTTAGGCTGTATTTCCATGTCCTATCTAATTGAATTTAGAACTATATAATGCCATTTCAGGGCTAAAAATATACTTCATGTTTTAACTGTTTAATTTTTTATGAGTATCACCTATACATACAATGTAGCCAAACTCTAGGATTTTAAACAGACCTCTTCACCTGAAATATTCTATGCTTATCAGTTTAGTTAATTAACATCACACTGATTCGTAGATTTTGTAGATTTAGAAACATTTGCATTTTGCTACTTAATTCTTTTCTGGCCTATAGGAACTTCATAAGGTTAATGCAGAGAGTTCTATTTTAGTAAGAGTGTTTACTAATTGGTAGAACATGACATTTGTCTTACTTGGTACATTAAGGCAGAAGAATTGGGAATTTGTATAAAACAAATAAATTTGATATTAAATTTTGAAAAACTACAGAAAATTTCTGCCTTCAGCTCTTGCATAGTATTGATATGAAAAGATCCAAAAGAAAATATGAAGGGCTTGATATAGCATGTGAAAATAAAACAAATTTACAGTACTTAAAAGTAAGTAATTACACTTGCCCTTTGTTCCGTGTCTCTCTGTGTTCTGTTTCCATCTGGGTTATGTTGCTGGTCCAGCTGGGCTCTGTGGAGGAGTGGTTCTGAGTCAGGGAAAACCTGAGAAAGGACTGGGAGGTGCCTTTGTATCTGGGAAGGGCTGTTTGTAAACTCCCCAGGCTGGAGAAGTTCTGGGGGGAAAAAACAACAACCACAACCAGAAACTTCAGACCTACAGAAGAAAAAATAGGCAACTCTAGTCTTGATGGGAATGAGATTATACATTGCCCTTTCGTGTTTTCTAGACTCAAACTTTTTTCATTTCTAAAAAATGAGGAACAATGCCAGTTTTAACCTTCAGGAATCTCTGCTCTGCTCCCAAACAGTGGATAATGGTGTACCAGTCACATCTGCAAACACAGCTTCCTGGGAGATTAGAACCCATTTGCACCAAGACACTGAGACCCAATTAACATGTCTACATGCTCTCTTGCTATTTTTTTTCCTTCTGAGTAAGTCTTTAGTTTCACAATTTGAAGTCATTATCCTTATGGGAGAAAATGCAAGTTACATAGTTTTCTCTCTGACATTGATTAATTTTATTCATCTTCCATGAGTGGAGGGTTTGGAATTGAGTACTGATAGGAAGGGGATGTGGTAAATGGGGATGGAGATCTTCATAATTCATATTATAAATCCAGTAGATGTATTTTCTGAACTGAAAATTAGAAGTGCAGAAAATATAACAGTCAAGGAAAATCTTGAACTAATGTGCAAATTTTATGTAAGTAATATCTCTGTGCTTTGCTGTATAAAAGCTTTATATTAAAAAATATTTATTAATTTTACAGAGGAAGGGAGGGAGAAAGAGAGGGATAGAAACATCAATGTGTGGTTGCCTCTAGTTCGTCCCCAACTGGGGACCTGGCCTGCAACCCAGGCCTGTGCCCTGACTGGGCACTGAACCGTGACCCCTTCTTCACAGGCCGACACTCAACCCACTGAGCCACGCATTTATATTTTTTATTGTAACATCATTCATTCATTTGTATTATTTGTGAATTTTTGTCTTATTTAAGTTCTTTTTCATCCTAATCTTTTAAAAAATCTCAGATGTTTTATTCTGATACTTTTATAATTTTCCCCACTTTATCTCTTTACTCTTTGTAGACTTTATTTCTATGTGTAGTACAAGGTACACATCTAGTTTTTTATTTCAATAAATGTCAGTTTTTTCGACATCATTAAATAAAATCTATACTTTTCCTATTGAGATAATATGCTGCCTTTAGCATAAACTATATTCTAATTTTTGCCTTATTCTATTACTTGGTTCTCTCTTCTGTGTTAGCGGTCCATTTGACAATTACTGAGTATACATTTCAGAGATTACGAAAATGTCTTAATAACTTTAAAATATGTTATGACATCTCATGATTTTTTTTATTATTAGTATTTTTCAAATTTTGTTTATCTTACAGATTTTCTTTTTAATTTTAATAAACCTTAGAATCAATTTGATAAGTTTCATTAAAATAACTTATGATTTTTTATTAGAATTGCATTCAATTCACAGGTAAATATTGAATCTCAGTATTCAGTTCCTGATATTTTCTCTGTTTGTCATCTTTTATGTCCGGCAGTAAAGTTTTATGATTTTCTTCACCTGAGTATTTCATTTTGATTACCGGTAGGTTTATTGGTAGATATTGGACACAGATACAACTGAATACCTTCACTTTTTAATTGGTTGGTTGTATGTGGAAAAGTTTTTATATGCTTTGATGATCTTATGTCTAACCAGCTTATTGAACTCTCTTATTTGCCTTAATATTTCTTTATAGTAGATTTTCTAGACATTCTTTTGTATTATGTATACCTCATTTGTTTTCTTGTTTAATTGTCTTACTTAGAACCATTGATAGTGTGATTGCGTTCTTAGTGATGAGGTGATAGCAAACATGTTATCTGAATAGCAAACTTGCTTCTGCATGTACTTATTATGCATCTAATACAACATTATTTTTAGAATTCTTTTATTTTTAAATCATGAATTGGGGTTGAATTTTTCCAAGAGTTTTTTTAAACTATTGAGACAATCATCTGATTGGATTTCTGATTCTGTTAATATACTGAATTGCATGAAGAGATTTCCAGATATTTAATCATCATTCATTCCTGGAGTAAACCATTGGTGGTGGTAGGATCTGATTTTCAATAATATTGTACAGGGTCTGGCACAAATATAATGTCCCTTTTTTAATTACAGAATCTTTATTACAAAATCATAAGCGTGTAGTTCTGTAACATAACAATATCCCAGTCAAGCACACCGTATGACATTTCAGATGAAATGTTCAAATTAAACTATAAATTATTACACCCATATTATTACCCTACCAACCACACTCAAGCAGGCATTACTTCTGCTGGACCCTGTATTTTCTTGCACCAAGAGGCCAGCTGTATCACTCTTCCTTTCAGTATAATTTGTTACATACCCTGAAAGTTTCTTTCACAGTCTGAAATATCCATTGTTTTATATGTTTTATAAGAGTTAGAACTTCACTAAAAAGGGAATAAAAAAAAGTGTAAGAAAGGACAAGTCTCATATATTTTGTTTCTTAGAATATTGTGAAATGTGCAAATTTTATCTCTAGATGTACCTACGATAGCATTGGTTCAGAAATAGTTTTTTCCCTCGTGTGTCGTTCTTGGCAGAAATGGAACTCAGTTTATTAATATTCAGTTTGTTAATCTGATGAGATAAGGAACCAAGTGATGTAAATGAGTATATTTCAAGTACCCGGTCAACAAAACAGCAATAAGAATTTGCGTCAGTTGTACACTGTACTTAATGTGTTGCATTCTTACATATGCTCTCTAGTCTTCACAGCAATGATGGGGGAAGACAGAAGAGTTATCATCACCCCGTTTTATAGGTGTGAAATTGAGGCTTGGAGAAGATGAGTGGCTTAACTGAGGTCACATGATAAATAAGTGATGTAGTTGATACTAGATCCCCAAGTCTTAATTCTAAGCCAGTATTAATTCCACGCCTGACTTTGATGTTATCTATGATGGACGAGGCTCTCTGTGTGGCAGAAACTGGCACAGAAGCAAAGAACCATTCTTTCCCTTCCACCTCTCTCCCATGGCAACAGTCATTTCAATATGAGGAGAGCAACAAGGAATACTCAAGAAACACCTTCTACAATATCATAAAGTTCTTCATTTTGAACTGCCTTTCTTTCTTCTTCTAAATCAGTCACTGAAGGACAGAAACAATGCATCATTTTAATATGACTGCATTTGTTGACTTCCTTTAGGTCAAAGAATGCATGGTCATATACAGACATTAACTTTCACAACCTGATTACTGAGTGTGGGTTGGCAAGGAAGTAATTCAGTCTCCATATTGTGGTAATGAAATCGTGTCAGGGAGAGGTGCTGTGGCAGCATGAAGCCATGGAGCAAATGAAGGAAAACTCGGAGGGCCAGGCAGCCCTCTGCACCGCCTGTGCCCTCTGCCACCTGACTTAAAGAGGCTCAGCTCTCCCAAGCAAAGGGAGCTATCTCAGGATCCCTGATCACTGATAGACTGAAGGAGCAGAACAAAATGTTCAGTGATAGTCCTTAGTTTTCACTTGTGGTCATCTAGCCTAATTCTTTATGGAATATATACAATACAAGCTTATAGAAAGACTAGCATGTTGCTTTTTTTTTTTCTTCTGGAACTCTTTCAGGATATCATGATGTTGATCTTCATGATGCTTTAGATAATTAAAATAATTTACTGGACTGTCATGCAAACATGAGACTTTAGAAAGAATTATTGCTATCTCACTTTTACACAAAACTATGTTAATATATACTCTGTATAGTTCAATCTTTACAAGTGTCCAATTAAACCATTCAGTGGCTACCTACATGAGGTTCGAAGTCTAGAATGGAAGTCCTTTAATTTCTCTTCTTGTGTTGCAATGTGATGGTAACAACTGAGCAACAGCCATCATAAAACAGACAAATAAAAAGTGGTGTACATGTCTAACTGAACGAGAAGACTGGGGTAGAAACTGTATCTGAAGCATGCAAGGGAGAGTCCAGAGAGTTCTGTAGTCACTGTCAAAGGTTGAAAGACCCAAAAGCAGGGCAGAGGGAAGTCTCCAGAGGTACAGAAGGCTAGGAGCTCTCCACAAAAAATGAAGAGACTTTCTTAATGACCCAAAAAGATGCCTTCTGGACTTTAAAGCTTAGAAAGATTATCACCAGTTTGGAAAACTGATGGTTTGGCTATAAACCTTAGAGAGCTCTCTGGAATCTCATGAGTGCTTGGATATCAAGCCCTGCTAAAAGAGGGCCCTGATCCTATCTTCAAGATATTGAAGCCAGTGATAAATTGACTGTAACTAAGGCTATAGTAAAGTCTAGACCCAGATCAACTATAGATAAGATGACTCAGTGCCCCCTTTCCCCAACAATGACCTTACAAAGAAAGAGTGAGGTCTTTTCCGTGGATAAGTATTATTAACTCACTCTCTATATTTATTTTACATGAAATGTTCAGCACAAAATAAGTGATAGAACTTAAAAAAAATAAGTGATTATGACTGTTGCCCACAAGAGGAAACAGACAATAGAAGGAGACACAGAGAAGCCCTGTTTGGGAACTGGGAATTATCAAGCAGGATTTTTAATGATTATGCTACATATATATCTAGTGAAAAAAATGAATAGCATGCAGGATCAGATGTGGAATTTCAGCAGAGAGATGGGAACTTTAAAAAAAAGAAATATCGGGGCAGGAAGTCTGGAAAGTCAAAGAGATCAGTAGGCAAAGAAAAACTATTGAATAAAGATGTGATTTATGAATCCAGAGCAGTGTTTATTTACTGTTTGCAATGCTTTTATTTTCCCGATTGTGTATGTGTGGTTCATAGTTGTTAGTTATGGGAAAAAAATAAAAAATAGAAACAAAGAAAAAAAACAAAGGCCTACAGCCAGTGCCTCGGCTGGAGGTATCAGTGGCTCAGGGCACTAGGCTCATAGATCAAAAAGCCTGGATTCACTTCCTTTTCCTTTTCCTTTTCCTTTTCCCAGGGAATAAGGCTTGAGCTCCAGGTTACATCTGTGATTCTGTACAATCCTCACAACAGGTGATATTCTTTGTCTTTTTTTCCTCTTCGCTTTACTTGTAGAAATCACTCATTTGAAAGGAGAGAAGAACCAGAAAAAAACTGAGTTTCAAAGTCCAGAACAGAAATAAACATCTATAGGTATTTTTAGAATATTATATTTTCTTTACAGTTAAATTTTATTTTTTTACATGTAAAGAAGATGAAGGTTCATAGCAAGGGGCATGTGCTTTTTGCATAAGCCCATTATCAAGGCCTCTTTTCTGAAATTTTCTCAGTGAAGACCATTTATTCTGAGGGAATTAACAGCATTGTCATGTTTTTACTCAGAAGTGTCAAAGGGTCCTTGTGGTATCATTGAAAAAGTTGAGTAAACTATTTTTTTTCAAGCTGCATTGTTCTGTTCCCTAGGAAGTCAGTTTAACCTTTTTATTTTTTTCCTTTTTTACTTCATTTTCAATTTTCTTTCATTTGAAGAGGAGTGAACTGTTTTACACAGAAAGTGACTTTACATTGCGCCTTTCAGTCAAGGACAAATAATGATTTTTGAAATGTAACCCAAATACCTGCTGAACTTAAGGCTTTTCCGAGAAATGAAAAAAAGTGCTTCTCTTCATTTATCTGCGACTATCCATTATGAAATTGTTCTTTGTCACCTATTCCTCTGCTCTCCTGTTCAGCTCTTTAGAATAAAGGTGTTAACATATCTTTATTAGATATTTTTCTTGGGGATGAACCCAGCCAGTAAAAAATTCTTTTTCAATTAGTGAGGATCAACCCCAAAATTTCCAGGGCCCAGTGAAAAATGAAAACATGGGACCCCTTGTTAAAAAATCACTAAGAATTTTAAGATAGTGACGGAAGAGCATTAAACCAAGTGCGGAGCCTTTCTAAGGCTGGAGCTCTGTGCAACTACACAGTTTGCATGCTCAGGAAGCCAGCTCTGGAATTGGGATTATCTTGGCTTCTGGTTCCTTAGGTCATCCTTGGTCTTTCATGACGCTGCTCATTCAGATATTTTAGAATCATGGTCTTGAATGAGATGAAACTTAGGAGTCTAACTGTCATGAGGGATGCACAGTCAAGATGGAGAACTGTTGGTTTGCCCCACACAGTTTTCTAGGGAGCGCCATTCTTCATCATGGTAGATCCAGATGATTGTGGCATTTTTCCTGGCATATGGCAAAAAAGTGCCTTGAAGAAGAAGAGTGGCTTTTACTAATATACAAAGATGCTATTTGGACAAAAGTAGCTGCTTTGCCAACTCTGTTTTCCCTAACCATTAATCTTTTCTCTTTCCCGTATAGATCTAATTTCTTCTTGTGACTGTAAGTTCCCACTTGATCTCACAGTTTGTGTGTATCTTTGTCTGTCTTTTTCCCTTTTTTTTTTCTCTCCTCTGGTTTTTTTTTTTGGGGGGGGGGCGGTTCCTATCTTCTCTTTCCAGCCTTTACTTATCTCCCAAAGTCTGACTCCATAGTTTCCTGAGAAACTGGCATTTGGATCTTAGGTTGAATTTCATTCAGTTTGTCCCCTCTTCTAGGGGATATTCCATTTTAAATCTTCAGTTATAAATGGGAAAAGGGAGATTTTAACAACTTAAAGGAAACCCTGTGAGCAGATGGTACATATCTCAACCATCCTTTAAACTGGTAGCTTAAAAAGGGAGTCCTGTATTTGAAGCAGCATCTGTAGGGAGTTTGTACAATGACAGTGAAATAAGAATAAAATCCCCAAGAGGATTATCTGATTCCCTGGCCTTTAAGACTAGTCTGCAAATATAGGTTCTCTGAGCTAGAGGGGATCTCAGGGATAAATCAGAGATCCTACTTTGCAAGGCCCTGAGCTATTAGAATTGCTATTGTGAACGGCATCAGTAGCCACTCCAATGCTCTAGGTTGTCCTACTGAGTCTTATCTAGTAGGGTTCAAAGAATCCAGGCCAAACCTGGGACTAGCTGGTAATAGCGACAGGGGTGGACGTAGCTGACATATGGAATTAAACTGGACATAGTGTTAATTGCACATAATCAGCCTATTACCCTTTATCATTCTCATCATCTTCTTGACAAAGCAGGAAGGAGGGTTTCACAGGCTTGCTTGCCCTTCCAAGGATATAAACTTCTTTCCTTCCTCCTTGCTGGAATTTGCTTTTCATTTAAACCTGATTTTACCCATCAAAGAAATGTCAGGAAAAGGAGTCCTGTTATGAAAGCGAGGCAGTTTGTAGGGCTTCTTTATACACCCCCTCCCAACAAAATTGCAAACTGGTTATTGTTTAAAACCTCTCAGTGCTTGAAAATGAGTGTACTTACTGTTGTCGATCCACAGAAAATGAAAGCTGGCATGCCTTCCGCCTCGAACCTGGTCATCGAGGACTGTCAGTGAATGTGCAAGCACCTCCATTCCTTGTTTCTTGAGCGGGCTTCTAAACATGCCACAGAGCAGCAATACGTTTGCTTAGAATTTCAAACCGAACCTTTGTGGGCAGATCTTGCAAGTTCTTTTAATAAGATTTAACATCACACGTTCTCTATCTTGTAATTACATGTTTTAAACTGCTTGTATGTCAAGATTACATGCCCCTGAGAAGCAGCTATTCTGTCCTAATCGTCTTGGAACCTCCATTGCCTGGCCCTGATTTTGGCATTTGAAGGAGCTCAGTATGGGAGCTTGTTGTTGATGCTGAGAGACATACAAAAATAGGATCAGGAACAAGGAGGCACCCTTGATTTAGTTGTACCTGGAATTTAGAGTAATCTCAGGCCAAATTCTGCTTAGTCAAACTTGACATCTGTAGCTACATTTCTCAGAATAGCCCAGGAAAGAGAAAACAGGCTCTTGCGAAGTCTATTGATGTCAAGGATGAAAACACCATATGCTAAGAAGCGGAAAGCCTCATTTGCACTGTTCATTCTCGGTTCAGGACATAGAAGTAATTGAAGGGAGGGAGATGAAGTATATCTATCATCACTTTTTTTTTTCTCTCCTTCCCCACCAGACCAGAAAGAGAGGAAAATTGAATGTTAAAAATCAAGGTAGCATCACAATGATTTTTTTTAAAAAAGCCCTAAATACCAATGTTAGGCTGACTGTTATTAAATCCCTGTAAGGTTAATTAGTAGCTCCAGTGGGAAAAAGCTGTGGGAGCTCATTATTTGGACTAATATCTTCACTTAAAAAAATGGTATTTTCTAAGTGCAAGTGTATCGAGGAGCAAGATATTGAAAACTGCTGGCTTTTCAGATGATTCGTTGGAGAACACACATGCACACACCACACACAAATTGTTAAAATCCACTCTGGTTTCAAAATGTCCTAGTTTTGCTAGCCATAGTGTACTATTTTTTTTAAAGCCTAGAAACAGTACAGGTGGGTAAAAGAAGTGACTAAATAAGCCAAGGTCCAGGAACAATGATTATTAGGCCTTCTAATTCTGAATTGCCATGGAGGCAGCTTTGTCACTGATGTGACCTGTGACCTGAGTCCACCCAAGCACCTGATGAGGCCTAGGCCCGTGTTTGCCTCCTTCTCCCATAGATGGCCATTTCTGCACCTGTAAGCCTACGGGCCCTGGCTGTTGAATTCGCTCCAGAGCACATCCTCATGAAACTGTTGCCAAGGTGTTTATTGCCAACCCTTACATTCAGGTGGTTCCTCAGAGCATGGGAAAATATGTTTATTTGTTCTGTGCCTTTGAAAGCTTGTTAATGTGGATCTCCTGTGGAGCTGTGGGGACATCTGTTGAGTATACTGTAAGCACCGCTCTATTCTGAAATCAAGCAGTGGCCATGAAAGGAGAGGTCCCTGCCCTCATGGAGCGATGTTCTGCCGGTCAGTGTAGACAGACTCCCTGCTCGGACACCAGGGAGCTCTTTGAGTAAGCGGTTTACCCTCTCTGAGCCATAGTGTCTTCATCTCCTAAAAGAAAGTTAGACCTTTGGAAGGCTTTGAGCTCAACTCAAACATTTTCTCTTTGTTCCTCTCTCTCTTTCATTCAAATAGCAAGAATCTGATCACTGTGAAAAAGACCGAAGCTGGGTAGGAACCATATACTTTGAAGGATCCTGTAGAGTAACTTGACTTTTTGCATTGACCTTAAAGTAAGTACTTGGAGGCTTCTGTTTGATAAACAGAACAGCACAAAACAAAATCAAAGCCTGAAGCAAATTATCTTAAGTACCTTTAGTAAGTTCGTTTATCTTTACCTCAGGAACAAACACAACCGGTTGCAATGTTGACAGTCTGCCTGTGCCATGAAGAAAAGCAGAGCTTTAAATGCACAATTGAAATCTAAGCAGTTTGCAGTTTGCCAATGGTGTCATTAATCAGGTGGTCCTTGGGGCCATATTCCTTTCTTTTCTTTAGGCTTCAGAGTCAGTTGCCACCCAGAATTGTTTTTTCTTCCTGAAGAAAGAAAATGGCTTGGTACTGAGTCAGGCGCTTCCTCTTGTCTTGTAGGAATTCTTTTTAGCCTTGAGCACTATTCAGATATTTATCCAGTATTAAGAAATTTGGACTGTGTGACTGGTACTGGTTTAGGCCCTGGGACTATAGTGGTAAACAAGACAAGGAGAATCCTGCTCTCACGAAGCTTGCATGCTAGAAAGAAGAGGTAGGCAATTAAGGAAGTGAATAAATAAATAGTTTCAAAGGATCTGAAAGTGCTGTTAAGAAAATAAAATAGTATGGTAGCCTAGAAGTTCCTGGGCATCGAAGAGGAGCTGTTTCCGTTTGGATGACCAAAAGCTATTGTGTGAGGAAGGGTTCAGTAAGCCAAATCTAGATAATACGGAGAAGCCAGCCGTAATGGATTGTTCCTGCATTGGCCACTCATATTATTTAACAGTAGTTGTAAGATTAAACATGAATGTAAAATGGAGTAGCCCTCAAGAAACACTTTTGATTGTTCTTTAATAAATTAAACATAGAATTACCATATAACCCAGCCACTGTGTTCCTAGGTATATAGTCAAAATAACTGAAAACAGATGTTCAAACAGAAACTTATACATGAATGTTTATAGCAGTATTATTCACAATAGCCAAAAGGTGGGAAACCCTCTAATGTCTATCAGTGGATGAATGGATAAACAAAATGTATTATATCCATACAGTGGAATATTAGTCAGTCATAAAAGGAATGAAATACTGTTAGATACTACAACATGGATGACTCTCGAAAATATTATTCTAAGTGAAAGAAACCAGACACAAAAGGCCACATATTATATGATTCAAATTATGTGACATGTCCAGAATAAGTAAATCCACAGAGACAGTAGATTAGTGGATGACTAGGGGTTTGGGGAAGTAGGGGATATGCAGTGACAGCTACTGGCTATGGGGCCTCCTTTCAGGGTAACAAAAATATTCTGGAACTAGATAGTGGTAATGGTTGCACAATGCTATGAATGTACTTAATACTAATGAATTATAGACTTTAAAATGATATGTGTATTTTACCACAATTTAAAAAATTAAACCCAAGTGTGGTATTTGACACCAGTCTATACCGAGAGACATTTATATACATTTGGAAAATATGCTGAAAAGTAATTGTAGACTGTCTGGCTTAGCCCTTTATTTCAGGGAGGAAAAGTTTTATTTGTTATTTACTTAAACCCACACCCACTGAATGGAGGGTTTCAAGGGCTTATCAAAAGGGGATTGAACACGAACACAGGCGTGCAAACACGCAGGTGCACATCTCTCCAATGTTTAAAGCTCTGAACTATTTAGAAGTGAACAGGATGTGTTTTATACACAGGTCCTCCCCTGATGCACTCTAACCTCAAATGCTTTTTAATATGTGAGGAACACTATCAAGTAAGAGCTTGTTGACTGTCCCCAGGGTCTTATTGAAAAGAGAAGGCTCTGGGAAGGAGGAATGAGTAGGAGGGGGTGATAGTTCTGATCAACAATACCAACCTTGGAATTAAAACAGGTAGAGAGGGTTTGGACAGCTCTTCCAAGACTAGGTTGAAGATGTGTCTGTAGATATAGGTGGCGTGGGGGAAGGGCAAGACCACTGACGTGGCATTCAGAAGACCTGGTTTTAGTCTTGGCCTTGCCTGCCACTAACCTGCCTTGTGCCCCTAGGATGTCGTTTCAATTCAGGCATATATGCATTATCTATAAAAATTAGTACTTTTGCCAAGCTCAGCATCTGAAATAAATATAAACAGGGAAAAATAAAGTTTTGATAAAACTTTAAAATTTTAGCCGTAGCAGTAGTCCCTTATTTCTTATTTGAGTTTGATATAAATATGACATTTCTTAGAAGTGGAGAAATTGGTGGAAATTTGGTAAACCAGAAGAAATCTAGATGATATCTAAAGAGTTTTCAAACCTCTGATAACAGTGATTGCTATATTCCTCTTAAAAAATTATGTCTCAGGTATCATTAATTTGGAGTCTCAAGTTGTTACAGCCCTATCTTTCTTTGAGTGACAGGAATAAAATGTTAGCTAGTCCGCCTCTCTTCCCCTACCAATTCCTCTGATCTACATAGTTATTAGGAGGTGGAGGTATATTTAGATATACTTCTGAGGAGGTAGATTTTGATATATTTAGGCTGAGGTATAAAACACTCTACTAGACCAGCTTAGAAAATACTGGGACTCTCACAGTTTCTAACAATCGGCACGCTCTGCATTGGTTTGTCTACCACACCACTTGTCAGTGGCAGCCGCTCATGCCCACCTTGAGCCCATACACCTTTCCTTCTTCTTCATCTACTTTTCCTCCCACATTCAATGTTAGAAATAAGCAATGCTACCTCTTGTGTGAGCAATGTTTGAATTCCCCCATAACATGCAAGAAAACGAAAGCAGTCTGTTCTGTTTGTTTGAGGCCCATTGTCTGTTTTCATTTTGACCCAGTTTCTTTTGGGACTGGGAGTAGAGGGAAAATTTAGGCGTCATAGGAGATTATCGATGGATGCTTTCAGGCAGTTCTA
The DNA here is from genome assembly GCF_021234165.1 of Pteronotus mesoamericanus. Taxonomy (NCBI): domain Eukaryota; kingdom Metazoa; phylum Chordata; class Mammalia; order Chiroptera; family Mormoopidae; genus Pteronotus; species Pteronotus mesoamericanus. Next base: position 20,417,326 of record NW_026555245.1, on the reverse strand, counting down.
TGTAATGTGTGCCTGAATAGTAATTACTTGCCTAAGATCCTATATTCACCAGGGTTATTTGTTCTCGAGCAGGAGGAAAAATAAATCTTTGTAGTTTATTGTGAAACTTTCAACTTCCCCCAACTACAAGGACCCCAAGGGCAGGTTTAGAGTTTCACCTGCAGGTGTGAAGGCTTACTCTCTTTATCCCCTCTCACATGGAGGCCTCTCTCTCTCATTGGGGGTGGGTGTTAGAGCCTAGCCAGACTAATAAAAGCGATGCCAGTGACTTTCAGTGGACTCTAGTATTTGAAGATTTTAAAAAAGCCACCACTGTAAGATTCGAATTCTGCAAGAAAGATATGAAAACAATAAAGACTCCTAACTGACAAAGCTTCTTATATGCAGAGACATATACTCTATGATCTTCAGACGTTCCTCAGAGGATTCATATGCAGAGGGCTTATTCCTATGTATGCATACATGTGTAAGTAGGGAGATATGTGCGAAAGAGAAGGAGGGAAAGAATCAGAACATGAATGCCTCAGCACACAGCACTTCTGCCAGCATCCCTGCGGTGTGGGTGTCGGTGACAGTCACAGTCTCTGATAGCAGGCTTGACGTGTGCACTGACCAGTTGGAATGGATGGAGGCCAACTATGCAGCTGAAGCCAGGTCCTGGATAGCCCATTTTGTGCCAGGCTTTTATTCTTTAGCAATCATATTGTGGGAGAGGGAGTAGGAGGGGTGTTCCAGGAGGAGTTCAGGTGGCCCAGCTAATTGGAGGGGGAACTTAGGTATCAGGGCTGTGGTTATATCCTGACCAGTATGGGTACATTTGAATATTTCAACGATTACTACATGAGCTGCAGCTCTGAAAATATCTCTTTATCCTAGATTTCCAAAGTAGTTCCTATCAAGAAGTAGATGGTTGTTGTTGTCGTTGTTAGATGTTTATTGGCTTGTATGCTTGTGTGCGTATTTGCTCATACATTCTTGGTGTTCATCTGAATTGCTACCTGGTTAGAACCCAGTCATTTGTCCTCAGTAATCTCTATGCCTAAGGTGTACAGTTAGAGGTCTGCTGACTACATCAGGAACCCCAGACTGTTCTGAGTCCTGACCTGCTCTGAACTCATCTTACCCCTTATTAGTGACTATGTGAAAGAATGCAGTAAAGTCACTGGCACTCCAGAGATTTTTTTTTTTCCTTAAGAGGCCCATATTGCCTATTTTCAGAAAAGGGCTAAAATGTTGGAAGTAACAAAAAAGTTGTTAAGATGTTTGTATAGGAGTTCTAAGAAGTGTATAGGCTAGGCCTGATTGCCTGACGGATGGTTGGAAGGATGGCATTTGAGAAGGATGAAAATTATTGAGAAAGTTTGCAGCTGGGACACCTGATTGCCACCAAGAGGACTTCATTGTTGACAGAGACACTGGTACCTTTCAATTCTGGTCTTACATGGGGTTTTCATATGCTCCAGAAGACATGCTTCTGTCTTTATTAGGTCATTGCCTTGAGAACAATTTAATGCAATTTAAAAATAAGCACACAGTTGAATACTGTAATGTAGTTAGGCAAGCTGTTTCTGACTGTGCAAGCTAAATTTTTTTTCTATTTATGAGAGTGGCTTATATTATATTATGCACATACTGAGCCATGGCATGACTATATGATAGCCCCATATAATATCAGCATTTAGGGTGGACTGTTTAAGTAGATCCACAGGGAAACAAGTTTTCAGCAGCATCCCTTACAGTGCATGAACCATCTCACAGCTTGATTTATACCTTCACATCTTCTGCTAAATGTGTTTTCTTCTCTTAATCCTCACGCACACCATTCTGAATTTAAAAATCCTGTCTGCTCTCCATGGTTCAGCTTAAATGTTGCATTATGTTTAACTCTAACATGCCCTTATGGAAGAGTTTCCTTAGAGGGTCAGAATAGAGTTTGATGTTGAGGTGTTACCACTCACTGAACCCCTCTTCTTCAGGATTTGGCTGGATTCAGTATGAACACACAGACCCACAGTAAATGAGAGAAAGTATTAGTTTTATTTAGGGTTCTCTGATCATGGGTTAGATAGGAGAACACATGGGCCTTTCACCTCACTGCCTGAATTTTGAGTCTTACCCAGGCTCCCACCCAGGGACTGCTGGAAAAGTTGGAGTTAGAGAGCAAAGGTCTTCCTAGAGTCTATCAGATAGCAGCTGGTTGTAGAGGGTCTAACCAACTTCTTGGTTAACTGGGTCCAGTGGATGTGTCAGAGTTTTCTCAGTATCAGTCCTCCATTTTCCCCAGGGAATTGCAAGGAGGACCAGAACCTTACAAGGAAAAGCTCTCTTCTAAGAAAGGTCTTCGAAATCCCTTGTTGGATGGGATTTAGTTTTAGTGATGTGACATGATCAGAACTGGCATATAAGATTTTAAAAGTAATATTCAAATATTAAAAAATATATTTTCTAAAAAGCATAGACTTAAGATTTTAAAGGAATTTAAAGGATTACGCAACCCAACTACGCAATTTAAAGTCAACACTCTTGTATAACTTTCCCATTAGTAGTTATTGGGCCTTTGAACACCTGCCAAGTCAGCCTATTATATTATCACAATGAGCTAAAATATCCTCTATAGCTTTATTCCTAATTTTGTCCCTTGGAGATAACTATATAAAGTATTGTCTCTCTTCCATAGGATAACCTTTCATTTATTTCAAGAAAAATTGTCATGTCCTCCCACCCACACTTGCCAAGCGAACATACCCAGTTCATTCTGCTATTCATCATACAATATAGTCTAGGGTTCCTGTATTAGCCTTGTAGCTATCCTCTAAATATGTTTTAGTAAATATATATTCCTCAAAAAAATGCATTGCTAGAACAGAAGGGGATACTGCAGTGTAGAAAAGGTCTGTTACCTTTCTAATCACAGAAACCATAAGCACATTAAATGTAACCTACCTTATTAGCTTTTTTTTTAAAAAAAAGATTCTATTTATTTATTTTGGGTGAGAGGAAAAGAGAGGAAGAAAGAGAGGGAAAGAAACAGTGAGAGAGAAATATTGATCGGTTGCCTCTCGTGTATGCACCCTAATCGCGGACCGAACCCACAACCCAGGCATGTGCCCTGATGGAGAATTGAACCGGAGACCTTTTGCTTTGTGGGATGATGCCCAACCAACTGAGCCACACTGGTCAGGGTACCTTATTAGCTTTATTGTTGACTTTGTCCCATCTCTGAAACACGTTTAGCTTTTCATGGATGAAATCATAGTATTTTCCTATACTGCTACTTAAGCCAGGTGTCCCCTAGCCTTTCCTTGATGTAGCTGCATTTTTGGACCCAAGTAGAGAATGTTACATTCTGTAGAACTAACCTACTCATCACGCATGCCAAACCTCTCTGGCTCCATACTATGCCATTCGATATATTTATTACCTTTCTCAGCAGTGTAACCTCTAAATGTTTTATGGGGATGCCCTTACTGTTTCTGTGTTTCTGTTTTCATCCAAGTTTGTATGAAAATGTTGAGCTGGACAGGCCAAGGACAGAGTTCTGTGACAAGCTGCTAGAAACCTCTCTTGAGAGGGCTGTGAACTTTGAGAATGGTTTAGTTTTAATTGTTACATCGCTGTTCCCATAATTTATAAGACTATCATAAGAGACCTTGTAAAATGCATTGTTGGAGTCCGTGTTTTGGTATAATCAAAAGGAAAAATGAGCTTAGACAGATATGGCCAATTCAGAGTAAAATTTTGCTGCCTTCTGATGATTGCACGGTTTTGTTTTGTTTTGTTTTGTTTTCCCCTGGCTTCTCATGAACAATTCCTTTAATAAACCAGTTTTGATTTTTCTCAAGATCTCAGAAGGTGACCTCTATACAATTTTTAAAATTGACCTTCTTTTTCAGTTTGAAACATGAATGACATTTGCCTGTTCCCCAGCTTTTGGCACATCTTCCATTTTCCACTATTACTCAAAGATTTCTGACAGAGCTGGACCATTAGTGATCTCTATTGCAAGGACTCATAATGTCTAGGCTGTGATCTGGAGGCTATGTTTAATTTCACCTTAAGCCTGTTGTCTGATTTTTTCCAGGCCTTGGCTGTTGGGACCAGAAATTCTTTTTTTCCAACTTGTTACACTTCATATACAAAAGAAAAAATGTTTATTACAACAAAAAAAATCCAGAACACTTCGTCTTCATTCAGCTTTCCAGTTACATTCAATGCACAAGACTTGGTGTGTGTCTTGGGTTCTTTGATTTGCAAGTGGTCTTCTTCAAGTAATAAAAGCTTATTTTAAGGATACAGGTAGCAAGAATAGCAAAAATGGCCCCTTGGAAATGGAAAATTGAGTCAAGAAATGTCTGGCACTTGGAATTGGCAAATCTGTAACAATACTGGGGATTATCTATCTGGCTGCTGCTGTAGCAGCAGTAGCTCAGCGTAGCCCAAAGCCAAGAAAAGGCTCAACTCCTTTGTTTTTCTTTCTTTCTTTCTTTTTTTTTTTCCTGTCCATAGAGTTGACCTCAGTCTTAGTTGTTTTCCTCCTCAACTTCTTTCTTTGCCTTGTCTTTTATTCCTGTGCTCCTATGCAATTTAGTAACTCATTTCTCTAACTCGGAGTTTTTATTTATCCATATTTTTGACTCGGTGAAAACTTTGCCTCACCAATGGCGTTTTGTGGTTTATTTCTTACCCATTTTTTTGTTCAGAGGGAACTTTAAGGTGGTGTCTGGAATAATTTAAGAATGGATCTTCCCAAATACCTTGAGAAATTAAATAATCTGTGTGATTTTTCCCTAATATTCCTCAGGTTTTGTTTTTTCTTTCAAACATATATGAGAAACTTGTTAATGTCACTATTCAGTTTGACAGTATTGTGAGCAATCACTGTGTCAGTCACACCCACAGTCTCTTATTCAGGAAAACTGTCACCTTCTAGACTACCATGTCCTGTTCTGTTAGACGTTGGCTCAAACCTGGCTGACTGAAGGACCAGCGTGCACCTGACCCAAGACTAGACCTGGGGTCTAGGCTGACCCCAGACTAGATAGGTAGTCTGTGGACTGGCCAGCAAAAAGCTCTTCTCACACAAGGGTGAAATGGGCCAACTGGATTCTCTCTTTCTTTAGGATATTAACCAAAATATGGGAATAGGAGCAGGCAAACAGGAGCAGAAGATGAAAACCCAGAGAGAGACCATGAAAAAGACCAGGTGCTGTTTTCCTAAGAGGAGATGACAAAGATTATTGAATGTTTCCCGCAGTCTTTGGGCAGATCTAGATAATCATATACATAAATACTTCATGCCTATTTCATAGAACTTGGCTCTAGGGGATGGAGAGCGGGAGGTTTTGCAGGAGGAGTTAGAGCCACACACTGTTTCAAAGTCTTTTGTAGGAGCTTGATTCTCTTCTTGAGTAGACCTTTCTTTGCCTACCTTCTGCTGGGCATCTTTAGGAGGTCTTCTAACTTCTCAGGGATACTGGAGGGTGTCTGACATTTTTCTTTTCTTTTCTGGCCCCTGCAGGTGATGTTTTGCTGACTTTGCCTCTTGACCCTTACCTGTGCTTTTTACAGTACCTACCGTGCTGCCTTCCAGTGTTGGTGACACCAACTGCTGTGGGTACTGGCCAGGGCACTAGGTGCTGGGTTGTGCTGCTCCTGCAGTGGCTGTAACTGGGAGCCCTGTCAGAGAGCACCAGAGCTGGACACTAGTTAAAATGGTGAAGATAGACTCATTTAATAACTGTGGCAATAGAGGAAAAGAGACTCCAGGATAGATAAGGCTCAGTTCTAAATACAAGAACGCACGGTAATTCATAGCCAAGGAGCAGGGCAAGGGGATCAGTGGATGGGAAATTACTAAGAAGAGACATTAAGGGTGTGGAAGTTGTTGCTAAAATGACAGCAGGATTCTTGCTACAACTGGACTAGAGAAGCCGAAAGCAGGGCCCAAAGAGGAGGCGTACTTGAAAAGAGGGCTTAAAGGAACCTGTGTAAAATGTTGTCAGGGAGAGAATCTTTGTCAGCTCCAAACCCACCAAATTCATATTGTGTTGCTGGAATTACAGATGAATTGAGGCTGCATCTTGTTGTAAATGAGATTCTCTTCTCATTTTTGTGTTACTGGGTTACTCATATTTCCCTAAAGTCGTATTGTGCCAGTTCCCAAAAGCTCAGACATGGTAAGAAAACATGTCTCTCCATTTATTTCTTCAGGCTTCATTCACAGGTCCATGACCATGGGGTGAGAAGATTTGCCTGGAAGCAGTCTGAGTAACTGATAAAATGCTATTCTCAAAACCATGGCTTCCTAGCCCTCTAGTAACTGAGGCCTTGTTTGGGACCAAACTTGTGGGCTTCACCCTTTCTTCCTTTAGGATCTTCTGTGATAGCCCCTCCCCAGCCATCCTTGCAGATGGACCCTGGTGCCGCCATCAGCCTCTCAGTAGCCTCAGACCGATCACATCCACTACGACCTGGGCGTCCAGTTAAAGCTCAGGCCAGAACCGCTCCCCTCCCTCTCTCCACTCTCCTTAACACTTGGAAAAAAAAGAGGATAGTACATCAAAAACTCTATGTATCTAACCCTGACCCTTGCCTTAAAACTAAAAAAAAAAGGAAGAAAGGAGGAAAAAAGTGAATTTCTTTTTCAATACTCTGTAGCTTATATTTTTAAAAAATTAATCCTGACAGAATCACCTCAGCCTTCTTTACAAAGAAGTGAAAGTGATTGGAAAGAAAGGCACAAATGGATGTTTAAAGGAGTTATAATGCAAGAGTTAAACTGGGACGTTGAGGGGCGCTGTGGGGAGCAGAGGGGGCTGGAGGATTATAAGTGCAAAGAGAACCACAGCTCAGAGCATTGTGGTTCTGAAACTGGGGGAGAAAAGCCATTTTTGGTCCTCAATAAAAGAATAGCCATTTCTTTTGATATTTCCAAAATTGCCACTCTCGGGGTTGGCACTGCTTTTTCACTGCACCTTTTTTCCTTTTCAAGAAAGTGCTAATGATTTGGCATCCAGGCACATAGCTGCATTTTCCTTATAAATATGTGTACTTTCAAGTCTTTACTCAAACTCAACATAATTTCTTTTAGAAAAGCATTTTTCAGGAACATGGTATTAATCGAGAAAAGCTCTTGCTTCTTTGTCACTAAATCATATATTGTTTTTCACAGAATACTGCCATTTGTTTGTGTTTCCCCACAGTTTTTGTTTTTAGGAGTTTTGTTCTGTTCTAGTGGCAGCTAAAGTGATTTTGAGTGTTTGCAGCATGCTGTTAATTAACCAAATGTTTCAACCTGCAACTTTAAACACCTGGGCTGGCATAAATTGCCCTGAATCAGAGTGGGACTCTCTGAAATGGTGGATGTTGAAGATTTGGAGTAAAAGAGACAGTAGATGGTGAGAGGTTTTATGCTGTACTCATTTTTTAGGCAAAATAAAAACAGATGAGTGTCAGGATCTTTAGCAGAGTTTATTCTCAGCAGCAGGCGTGCCCCATGTACTCATGGGCTAACCAGCAGCAGCTCCTAGCATCGGTGTGCATGCGGATAGCTTAGGTTTACTCCGTGTTTGACCCTGCTCCCACTTCACTTCTCTATTCTGCCTGTGCTGGGCTTGACACTTTTAAAAATTTGGATAGCTTCCAATGAAGAGTCAAGATTGGTCGTGGAAAGTGGTAGGGTGTCCGGCAAGATTTGGTGCCCATCCTTTCTTCCTGTTAGGGTATTCCGATTGAAAAAGCATATGCGCTAAGAACCATTCGAATAGAAAATAAAGCACCATTTTATTAACAATCGAAGAGGCACCTGATGACCTCACCAGACACCCATACAAGAAGAGGCTTCAGGTAAGGCTGAAATGAGTCAAAATGGCTGTGCCTGAGGGGTAGACCCAAGCTTAGTTCCACTCAGGTTAAGATGTAAAAGCTTAAAGGGATTGAGGAGAATAGTTGGTTTGTCTATAGCACGGTTTCTAAAAAGCAGCACTAAGGACATTTTGGGTTAGCTAATTCTTTGTTATGCGGGACTATCTTGTGTATTGTAGGGGGTCTGGCAGTCTTCCTGGCCTCTCCTCACTGGACTTCAGGAGCAAACTTCCTCCACCTTTGTTCTGACAACCAAAAATGCCTGTAGGCATTGCCAGACACCCCCTGGAGTTGGGGTGGAGGCAGAATTGTCCCCGATTGAAAACTGGTGGCTTATGGGAAGCAGACCCCAACTGGTCTGGATTTCCCATTGACAGTTATGTTATGAAGCAAATGCTTAATCATAGACTCACAAGGAGAGGGTCTAGAATAAGATTTTTTAAATTGAGTGCAGAATATGATTGAAGCTCTTTCAAACATTGGTTTCCAAACGTTACATATTAGGTGTAGCCGGGAAGCTTTTAATAATCCTGATATCCTTGCCACACTCCAATGTTAATTAAATCAGAATCTCTGGGAGAAGGGGGTGTGGAACTGGATTATCAAGTTTTTCTTCTGTTTTTTTAGAGCTTCCCAGGGTTTCCCATGTGCAGCCAAATTTGAGAACCAGTGCTTTAAAGTACAGTCACTGGTAGGACTTGGGCAGACTGCCTGACTTGCAGATATCCTATATAATGAACAGCTTCTTGCTGTTATTTATTCCACGCAAGTGACTGCCAGTAGTTCTCAAACTTCAGCGTGCATCAGCATCACATGCATCTAGAGGGCTAAATGTTGAGGAAGAAGTATTTTTGATTTGTTAGATCTTGGGTTGGGCCCTATGTTTTGCATCTCTAAGAAGTTCCCAAGTGGTGCTGATGCTGCTTGATGAGGAACCACCTCTAAGAACCACAACTGATGACCATCATTTCAACCCTCTTATCTGAGGGGCAGTGACCCAACTGTCCCAAAGTGAACAGCATCATCCATGACAGCCATATGTAGAACTATCTACCAAACATCTCTATTTCCTCACCTCTTTGGTGGGGATGTTCTCATATTGTTTTCTTTCTCTGCCCCCCTAAACTCACAGCCCACTTGGTTCTATTGAAGGCACTCTGTCATTGTTATCAATCTTAACAGCCCTTGGAAGTGCTCAGAACTTCCATTCACAATTTTCGCATGCCTTCCATATCTTTATTTAATGAATCTGTCTTTCTTCATTTACTAGCATTAAAGATTTTTAGGAAAAGACCTATTTAGTTTTATTGTTTTTAGATTGCCCTTATTTGGTGATTTACCATCAGTGGGATTTCTACCATTTTCACTGTAAATGTAGCATGTCTTAATACTTTGTTTTTGAAATAAACATGAGGAGCTAACTTATAAATCTAACAGCCATGTTCAAACAATGAATTAATTTTTGACAGAAAACCTTTGAAATTAGGAGACTATATATTCAATGTAACTTTTTTTTTTTTTTTTAATCTGTGAGGTGTAGGTCTCCATTATTTAAAACATGATTGCTTTGGAAGTTTCAGACTCTTTGAAGACCAAGTATGGCTAACATATTCCTGTTTATATCTCTCTTTAAAATGCTTATCCATCTTGAAATAAAAGTATTAATGGGTAAGTATTTGGTCAGCTACGTGCCAGGACTCTGCAGGGGGCTTTTATGTAGGACGACCAGAGGATGTCATTGAATTACACAGAAGACCTCTTTTGTTGCCCACCGCTTGCTTGGAATCCTTTGATGAAGGGCTGACCACTCTTGTCTTGCCTCTTGACACTCGGGTCTTCCCACTTTGAGATGGACTGGCCCAATGTCTGGTATTTGCCCACTGGCTTTGCATAGTCAACTTCTTACAGACATTTCTACAACTTTAGCAGAAGTTGTTTGGACAGATTTGGGAAGAAAACACACATGTCTTAGGAAATATAGGGGCAGTGAGCACTGGACTGGGAAGCCAGAACTGGGCTCCAGTCTAGACTTTTACACTAACTGGTAGTGTGACCTCGGACAAGTCACCTTACTTATCCTGCCTTCATCTTTCCGGTCTGGAAAACTGAGGAAGTTAAACCAAGCAGTCTGTGTGTAAGCCCCACTCCAGTGCTGCTATCCCATGGCTCAGCGAAGTTATATACTCTCTATGCTAAAGACCTATGGGAGCAGAGCTGCTCCAGTGAAGTGTGGGCTCCTCTCCACAGTCAGTAACTCAGGGTACTGAGTTTGGAGGAGGAAAAGACAGATGTTTGGACACTAACAGAGAATGTCTGGTGGCTTCTCTGTTTTACCTAAATAATACTGTATTGGGCAGGTAGGAAATATTTTTTCAATCAAGCCATGGAAATTTAGGCCTCACAACCAATTTCTGTATAAGCAAAAATACCTAACTGAATGAGTATGTTGGACCTTCTCCAAAGGATAAGTAGGGTTGGTCTATTAAATTCTGTATTAAGCAGGTAGAGCACCCCAGGTGTGAAAGGGTCCTTAAGATGTTCCTTCTTAAAAATTCCCATAAAGTTAGGATGGGGGTAAAGTCTAGTGACCAAGCTTGTTATGTCAGTTTTCTCTGATGCCTTCCACCCTTGTAAGAGATTGATGATTATTAATGTTGTGGCAGCCTCTGCAGCTTTACCCAAGACCCGCAGTGAGAGAATACATGGGGGTTATCAGGCAGTTACCTAATTGTGTTAGTTAGGCCTCCTTGTAGATCAGTGGAGGAGAAAGGCGGGTGATTGGAGCTGTGAGGGAATCTACCGTGTCATCTTCCTGATGTTTCCACAGATGGAAACACTTGTCTGCATAGTGTTTAATGCATATAATGGTTGGGTCCACGCCTTTAAGATATCAGGATTAAGAAAGCTGCACAAACGTAAACTTTGCAGAAAAAGAAAGATCAAAAGAGAGTTACAGAGTTGAATACATACGGCCAAACTATGTCACAAGGCAATGCACTGATCATCTCTATAACATACTAGTGCGGTGGTTTACAGAATGGATTTTTATGCCCACTCTTAGAATAAAAACATTAAAGGGACATGCCCAGGAAATTCTTTTTTCCTTTTAATCAGAATAAAGCATCGTACTGAGACCTCAGAAAGCATATTAGATTTCACTTTTAATCTCCCAGATGTCAGTCTCTTTACAAGTGGTCATTCTCTGAAAGGTACAAGTCAGGAGTGGTTTGGCATTGAGTTCCAGAATGGCCTTTATCATCTTAATGACAATTTTTCCAATTTATTCAGTTGTAAAACTACAGTGATTCATGTAATTAGAGGTTTCTCTCTGTGTCAACAGAGAGGATATTTGGAGCTTGGTAAAGAGTTGGACAACTTTTCTGCCGCACTTCAAAAGAAGTAATCAATCATGGGATAATATTTTTAGAATGTCAGACCTGGAATATGACTGACTACTAATCATCCTCAACTAAAATTCTTGATTAATTACAATATAAATTATCCAAGAGTGACAAAATTTACTCAAATCTCATTGAAGTTTTATTAGGTTACCTCCTCTATGCCAGGTGAACAGGAAGAGGGAAAAGATGTTCTCCGTCATTAATGCTTCACTTGAAGCAAACACATAAACAAAGACAAAAAGCTACAGAGCTCACAAAGATGGATGGGAGATCTTGTAAAAGTTCCATCCAGCGAAGTGATTTTTTTTGCCCTTCCTGGATTTTGTGTCTTCCCTTAATGTGGGCAGCTGAAAAGTGTGTATAAAATATTCCTGAACACCAAAGTGAAATTTTTCCACAGCTGTCATAATAATAGTTCATTAAATAAATACTATTTAAAAAAACTGCTTTAGCATTTCATGAGCATAAATGAATCACAGCAACTCTTGGAGAGATACTACAAATTAATTAAGCGACCACAAGGGCAGAATAAAAATCTGCAATTTTAAATTCAGGAGAATTCCAGCTCTGAGTCCCTTGGTGAGGTTGTCACCTGTTTTTCTACTCCTGAGAAGTTTATTGTTTATCTCTTATTGCTTGGGTCATAGGTTAGGATAATGCCTACCTATGAAAGCTCTGCCAGGATCCACTATTATTCTCATTCTCTCTCTCTGAATGTGTGTGTGTCTATGTCTGCGGCACTCAGCATAGCACCTGGTTTATGGGATATTCACAATTGATATAGTTATTACACATGTGTATAACGTTTATTAAATACCATGTACTTCCTCAGATAAAAAAAATCAACTCATTTAATCCTCATGTAACCTGATCAGGCACTCTTATCCAGTTTTACAAACGAGAAAACTGAGGCTTAGAGAGGTTAGTAACTTGTCAATATCACAAACCTAAGAAATGACAGAACTGGAATTTAAATCCTGGGCCATGTGGTTTGGGAGTCTGTGATCTATACTCCTGTACTGTGTTGCTTTTCTCAATCAGTATTTGTTGAAATGAAAATAACAGACTTGTCTATGTGGAGTTTATAAAGCAAATTCACATGTCCATTCATTTGATTCTCAAAGCAGCCAGTAAGGAAGACTTGGCTTATTCTTATTTTAGGATGGACAAAACTAAGCCTCAAACAGGTAAATGGTTTTCCCAAAGTCACCTGTCTAGTAAGTTATGGGGTCTAGTGGTTGGAACCTGGAGCCCCCTAACTTCAGCTCTGGCTTTTGTCTGCCTTAGCTGTACTAGAGGGTTAACTCTGCTATGATCAAGAATCCACTGCAGTCTCCCCTTTTATTTCCAGTTCCCTCTACTGTTTTTTATCTCTCCTCAAGTCAGTAGGTACATCCAAATATAAAGAGTGGGGTTCAATCATTGCATCAAGGAGCATTCCTCCAAATACCAGCTTTTCTGCAGTTCCTCCTGGTATATTACCCCCAGTTTTTCTCCACCTCCAGTTCCACAAACAACCTAGCAATCTTATATTATAGTGGGTATGGATTTGGGAAGTCAAAATTAAGTAAAAAAAATTTCAGGTTATGCTCAGTTTACTGGGTACCTGTTTAATACGTGGGCCTCATGCTTAAGGCTGCATGTCTTTATTCCCTTCCTATTTCCCCTTGTAGCATCCTTTGAGTTTCAGGAAGCAAACTGCTTTCTTGTTTCAGTCCTGTGCCCTCTCCTTTTGACTATTGAGAGAAACTGTAATGGGTTTGGTCTGAGTTCTCTACTTTCCCAATAGGAATCTTACTTTTGATCCAAGTTGTCAAACATTTCTCCAAAACCTAATCTTTATTTATACATCTATTTATTTATATCCTGTGTTGTTTCATAGAAGTTGAGGTAAATTAAAGGAAACATAAAATATTACAGTACAAAGTAGAAAGTAAAGATCAGAGAAGATACAAAGTAGAATTGGGCAGGGCCTGAGGATAGAGATTTGACTTCTTGTTCCAGCCAGAAAAAACAAATAAAAAACAAAATGTGAAATGCAGTCAATTTTGGAATTCTTATTGATGAGGAGGTAAAAAGGCTGTAACTCTAAAGGAATCTCACTTGAAGTTCCTTTCTGATGGTAATTCCTTGTGAAAAGCATTGTAGGCACTGTGGTTACAAAGATGACCTTGAATCATTCAGTCTAGCAGGCAAGTGAGGCAAACTAAAACCGAAGGAATAAAATAAATGCAGCTCAAGGACAAATCAGTGTGGGAGTACCTAGGAAAGAAAGACTCATTCTGATGGAGGAATCTAGGAAGGTGACAAGATTCCACCTGACTGAGTCCTGAAGGAAGGATTTAATTTTTTTCAAGTATATATTATTGATTATGCTATTACAGTTCCAATTTTTCTCCCTTTGCTCTCCTCTGCATGGTACACCCATTCCCTACAACAGTCCCCCGCCCTTAACTCAGGTCCATGGGTCGTGCATAGAAGTTCTTTGGCTTCTCCATTTCCTGATATATATATCTAGGAATGCATAGGTTAGGAGATATATATATATATATATATATATATATATATATATATATATATATTTGTTCAAGTACAGTTGTCTCCATTTTCCTGCCACCACTTCCCTGCTCCTCCCCCCACTTCCCACCCTCAATCCTACCACCCTTTTACTTTGTCCATGGGTCCTTTATACCTGTTCCTTGATGATCCTTCCCCTTCTTTCCCCTGTTATCCCCCTCCTCCCTCCCTTCCTGGTTACTGTCAATTATTTCAATGCCTCTGGTTATATTTTGCTTGCTTGTTTGTTTTGTTGATTAGGTTCAACTTATAGGTGAGGTCATATGGTATTTGACTTTCACCCCCTGGCTTATTTCACTTAGCATAACACTCTCCAGTTCCATTCATGCTGTTGAGAAGAGTTGTGGCTCTTTCTTTCTTTCTGCTGCTGTAGTATTCCATTGTGTAAATGTTCCATAGTTTTTTGATCACTTACCAGGTCTCTTACTGGTGGGCACTTAGGTTGCTTCCAGCACTTGGATGTTGTAAATTGTGCTGCTCTGAATGTTGAGGTGCATAGGTTCTTTTGAATCGGTGTTTTGGGATTCTTAGGCTTTAACTCCAGCAGTGGAATTGCTGGGCCAAAAAGCAGTTCCATTTTTAGTTTTTTGAAGAAATCCCATACTGTTTTCCACAGTGGCTCTACCAGTCTGCATTCCCACCAACAGTGTACTAGGGTTCCTTTTTCTCCATAGTCTCACCAGCATTTATTGTCTGTTGATTTGTTTATGATGGTCATTCTGACCAGTGTGAGGTGGTATTTCATTGTGGTTTTAATTTGCATCTCTCTGATCGCTAGTGATGCTGAGCATCCTTTCATATGTCTCTGGGCCCTGTGTATGTCCTCCTTGGAGAAGTGTCTGTTCAGGTCCTTTGCTCAATTTTTTTATTGGATAGTTTGTCTTTCTGGAGTGGAGTTGTGTGAGTTCTTTATATATTTTGGAGATCAAACCCTTGTCCAAGGTATCATTGGAGAATATATTTTTCCATACAGCTGATTCCCTTTTTATTTTGCTGATGTTTTCTTTAGCTGTACAGAGCTTTTTATTTTGATGAAGTCCCATTTGTTTATTCTTTCCTTTATTTCCCTTGCTCTAGGGGAAATATTAATGAAAATATTGCTGTGTGGAATATCTGAGTTTATCCTGCCTATGTTCTACTCTAGGACTTTTTTTTGATTGGAGAACAATAAGGAGAAGGGTATTCTTGCCCTGTGGAATGGAATAAGCCATGGTCAAAGATTTGGTGTAGAACAGGGAGACAGTCATTTGGGTCAGGTATGGGAAAACTGATGTGGAAGGCAAGACAGGAAGGAAGGTGAGTATGAGGTCATGCCTTTTAGGAAGGTGGATGATTTCTGAAGAAGGACCATGTCATAGCCTTGTTTGAGGAAGCTCATTCTGGCACTGGAGTGAATGAGAGATCACTTAGGGCACTGTTACAATAACAAAAGAAGTAACCAATCCCCAACTAGGCCAGTAGCAGTGGAAGTGAGAAGCAGAAAATGAGACTCTATAGAAGCAAAAGTTAAAAAGATTTGACCATATGTGGGGGTTTAACTAGGACACAGGTAGGAAGTGGATCAGGTGGGAGTTGGACAGTAGATTTGGGATATGCTGAGGTTATCCAACATGAAGGGATCTGATTAGACCTTCTGGAGTCTTTTCTGGTTTTGCTACAGTATAATACACTGGTCAAGAACTTTGACTTTAGTTGACTAGACTTGTTTTTCGATCATGGCTCACTAGCTATGTGTCTCCCATAAGCAATCCAAGCCTTCGTTTTTCCATCTGTAAAATGGTGATGATATCTACCATTAATGGTTGTGGTAAAAACTGAAGGAGAACATGCATGTTTGGAAAATGCTTAGCATACTGTTCAGCAGTAGTAGACAGTCTGGTAGGATTATTTCTGCTCTTAGTACTTTTATACTGGTCTTGCTCTTTCTCTTTGTACAACATTTCTGCTTAATGTGTCATCTCCAATTCTGTCAGAAACATGGATTTCTCAAAACACATCCAGGACCTTAGTGTCCTGGATTACCTCGCAATAATACTACACACAACAGTATGGTGAAGTCAGGCGCCATCTTGCTGCTGCCAGAAAATCTGAAGTATTGAAGATGATTCCCTCTCCCCCAACATTTTGGCTTTGGCCCCCCTCACCACTCAGTAAAGAGGAGGGGCACTGTTAAGATACCAGGTGACATTCAGATTCTGAAGATAAGAGTCACACCTTGGGGTGTGAGGAACTTCACTGCTAAACTCTTCAAGAAGTGTTCTAGTTGAGGTTAAAGTGCCCCTAATGACAGAAAGACAGACACTTTTGAAAAAGGGAGTGCCAACAATTCCAGAGTCCCTTGGCTTCCCCAGCTATTTCTTGAAGACTTATAAATGTGACAGTTTGCAAAAGTGACAAGTGGGAGAAATTGTGGTGTGGCCTTCCGTGAATCCCCGAGGGCAGCAAACACTAGGAAAAGGTCTCCACAGGGTCAGTGAATTGTTATGACATTCCTAATTATCAGGTGTTGTGGGCTGAGCTTCTTATTGGGGAATTCTCTCTCTAATTAACATATGTCTGCTCTGAACATGCTCACAGGTTTCCTCTAATTCACGAAAGAGTAGAAAAACATACTGAGAGCTCAGCTTTAATTGAAAATGTAATAATTAGATTGTGGAATCTTACTCTTAATTATAGAGTACCAGGTTTCTCTCGGTATCTAATTCATTTTTAGATGATATTATGCCCTGACAGAATTAACAAAGTTTCTGGGGATCTGTTACAATTTTTTAAAAACTCTCTGACTTTGAACCCAGAAATGTAGATACGACCCATGTTGTTCCAGTTTTCTTGGATCCTTTGTCTGAGTTGTTGGGGAATTAAGTCCTTATGTTTGTCACGCAGATTAATGGAATGCCGTTTTATCTGAAATAGCTGGCATTCACTTTTCAAGTTGCTTAAGTATTATATTCAAGGATTAGACAGTCGCCAGACACAGCATCATCCTTTGATTTGGATAAAAGGGGTCCCTGTAGTAGTCTCCATACTTGAACTTGAAGGTGCATAGGAGTTGTCTAGAGATTTTGATTGAATAGATCCAAGGTGGAGCCTGGGGTTCTCCATTTCTATCAGGCTCCCCGGGAGTGTCCACATCTCTGTTCATGGAGCACACTTTGAGGCACACAGATCTGAATGGCTCCACTCTGGCCCTTCTCCATCTTTTTCCTTTTTTCTGGAGCAAGAAATCCACAGGTCCAAGGGGATGCGCCTACCCACAGCATGTGCCTGCTTTTTCTAGACCTTGCTGTAGGTACTTGGTGGGGGGGGGGGGCTGTCCTAGAATTCCCTGCCCAAATGTCATAGTGTCTTCTCCTAAGGTCTTCTCCTCAGGTCCCTTCACCCAAAATGGATACAAGGGTGGTTAAGGGATAGCTGTCATAGTTATCTGTTCAAGGCCTCTTGTTGTATATCGATAGAACTGTGGCGGGAAGAAGGGGCAAGTCAGGTTTGGGTAGCTTTTTTGGTACTGCTCCATTCTAGCACAGAACCATGGGAAGTTCACAAATTCAACCTAGATTCCAGCCTCAGGTTCTTTAAGGAACTTAAAAGGAGAAGGCCATTGCCAGTAGGGACAGGTGGCATCTTATAGGTAGAAGTTACCTATCTTGAATTGGGGGTGGGGCGTGATGAGGCTCCTCATAGCATATGATATATGGGCCTCCCTTTGTACTCTTGCCTTGGCCTTTAAATGTTAGGGTACATCTAACTTGTCCTTTAAGGGTTGAGGCCTTACAACCTCAAAAGAGTAAGATCTTTCACCTGTCATCATTTGATATTTTTCATACATTTGCTTTTCTTAATATACTTTAGAAATATTCTAATTTGTTAGACTGCTATATGGTATATAGTTCTACAACTTTAGTTTGTTTTATGGGCCATTCTTCCATCTTTAAATATCTTTATCAGCTGAAAATTTCTTTTAAAAATAAGATTTAGAAAATTATAAAAGGACATAAAATTTTTAAAAATACTCTATGAGGAAGAAAATAAGATGAAATGCTTTTACATTTTATAATTTTGGTAGATTTCAGAAGAGGTTGGTTCTTGGTGATTAGATTACTGAGGATCAAGTAATCCAGCTGGATGCAGATTTTAGGGTTGATACTGAGTGAATGGAGTAAAGGTTCTTCTGCCAAACCGAGTACCTCTTGCTCTAAGTGTTCCTTTGCACTGTTGACACTTCCTTCTGTATGTAGTGAATGTCTGTGTTTTAGGGCCCCCCACGCCCAGCATAGCAGGCAGTCTTAACAGGACTCAAGGCATTTAAGTTCTGAGACTTAAGATGGAGATCTCCCTGGGTATTCCCAGCTCCTCATTGCTCCTGTGGTGTCTCTCTCTGGCCCCCTGGACACCCCACCCTTTCTGCCAAGGTAGAGAGGGTCTGCTGAGTTCTTTGAATTTTGCTGAATTTAACCTACTGTCTGTCTACATTCTCTGTGTCTGCCAGGCCTTTCCTGGCTAGCCCGAGTCTAGGCTTCTTGCCACCTATATATTGGCATGAAAAATGAGGGTTTAAAAGCGTGATTTTAAACCTTTATTGTATTGCCAAAGAGAAAGGGACTGGAACTATTAGAGCAATTTCTGACTGATCTCTCAGTTAAATTGCTTGGTTGTTTTCTCATCACCTTTATGCCTCGAGGGGCATTCCTTCCTTTGCATCTATGAGCAGTTTCTATTTTTGTCTCTCTTTTTTCCTTCTTTCTCTTTTTTTAGTCTCTTCTTTTACTTAAAAAATTGAAGTTATATAATGTAAAATTGACTATTACTGTCATGTAGTACCTTTGCCTATTCTGAACATTTCATGTAAATAGAATCATCTAACTTATGATCTTTTGTGTCTGGCTTCTTCCACTTTATGTGTCTTTGATGTTTATCCCCATTTAGCATGTATCAGTACTTCATTCCTTTTTATGGCTGAATAATATTCCATTGTGTATATACCACATTTTGTTTATCTGTTCATCTGTTGATGGATATTTGGGTTGTTTCCACCTTTTGGTTTCGTGAGTAATGTTGCTATGAACAAGTATCTGTTTGAGTACATGTTTTCAGTTCTTTTGTGTATACGTCTAGGAGTGGAATTTCTGGGTCTTACATTAATTCTGTGTTTAACTTTTTGAGGAACTATTTTTCACAGCAGCTGCAATATTTTAGAACATGCGAATGTTCCAGTTTTCCCATATCTTTGCCAACATTTGTTGTTTTGCGTTTTTAGTACAGCCGTCCTGGTGGGTATTGAAATAGTATCTCATTGTGGTTTTGATTTGCATTTCTCTAATGACAAATGATGTTGAACATCTTTATGAGCAGTTTCCTGATAAGTCAGTACATGATGGATGCTATGATGTCAGCAACTAAGACATATTTTGTAATGGAATATTTGAATGAAGCAGGCAACTTAACATTTCTTGCCTTATCCTACTTTTTTGTATGTGCTGTGAATCTTTTGCTCAGTGTCAGTTGTGTGAACTCTCCCTGTTATGCCATCAAGAAGGGCAGGGAGCACCCATTGTAGTCTACTGGGAAGAAAAAATCTATTCGTCATTTCTAAGTTCTAATCCTGAGAGGCAAATAGTATTACAGTTGGCTAGATGAGAATTTTTAAAATTTACTTTCCAAGGATCCAATAGTTTTAGAGTTAGTTTTTAAAGTACTGTGGAGGGTTTAAGTTTTAGGTTTATTTTTGGAAAATTATTGATTTTTATTTTTTGTTTGAGTGGTGGCAGTTACTCTCAGAATCAGATAATCTTTCTTCTTTCTATAAAATATGCTTTCTATAAAATATGCTTCCTTCTTCGTTGTTTTATAATGGTATGTCTTCTCAATCTAAGACTGCACTAGGAAGCAGATAAAATGAGTCATACCACCTAAATATATAACATTTTCTTACTTTGGTTCTACAATGTTTAGGTAAAAGAATAAGAAAGAAGAGAATCTAGCCCAGTCTTAGCAACATGTTACCTTTATCACCTTCATTACTGTCAATGTATATATTTACTTTTATAACTTGCTATCCTTTTGACTTTGCTCATTAGCTGCAAATTCATATCAAATAACCTGCATTTCCATTTGCCATTTGTATGAGTCAGCATTAAAATGTTACTTGATTCAAAAGCAGGTAAAAGTAATCTGTAGCATTAGGATACAGGAAAGAGGAGATGGCTGGAATTAGTCATGAGGGGGCTCCTGGAGGGCTGTTGTATTTCCTCCTGATGGGTTATCTGGGTGTGACGCTACGTAAATTCAGAAAACTGTATCCTTATGATTTATACTCTTTCTGTATTTGTCTTATATTTTGTACATAATTTACTGAAGAATAAGAAGAAAGAAAAAACCCTGCTTCTTTCTCAATACTCTCTATATAGTCTCGATTTTAATATAAAGGCAACATGATTTGAGCAAATGGAAAAATCTTTAGTCTTGATCAAGGGAGAAGGAAGGAAATGATTGATTTTTTATTGAATATTTCCCATGGAGTCAAGCTTTATGTTACAGAATGCATTATCCCATTTGAGCTTCACTGCAATCCTGTGAAATATTATTCCTATCCTGCAGATGGAGAAACTGAAGCCCAAGAAATGTTAACAACGTAGGGAGGCTCATATTGCTCTAAGTAATGAAGTCAGGAACCAGCCTGAGAACTGTCTAGTTTCAACGTTCTCTACAGTACATGGAGTCCTTTTCACCTAGTCAATGTTCGATTACTATTTGTTTAATGGAAGGAAAACACTGCACTGCTACTCTATGGATCTGGTTTGTGCTGGTTTGGTGTGTAGCATGTAAGTTTGCAGATGGGTCCCTAGAAATGGAATTGACAGGACTCCCACCCACTGGGTTCCTCCTTCCCCACGCACTGAGCCGGCCTTCCGCTGGACAAGGCTGAGGAATCCTAAGAGCTACTGACAGATTGGTGGCCTGTTAGGCGGCAAGTGCCTCTCCTGCGACAGTTGCGCCAGGGCTGTTCTCATTTAGAGCCTAGAGTCTGAATGCCTCATCCGCCAGGAAACTGGCAGGAATAATGGACTGTTTGGGAGGCTGGATTGAACAGGATCCTAGTGAGCTGTCAAATGTGATTGTTGAAATGGTTTCAATATGAACTTATCAGACTGTTTAGGAACAGAGAACAAGCACAGTACATGTTATTTATGGCATTCACGCTCTTGCAGCTAGAAACAAAATATAGCATGTCCCTGGCTCAGATTTAAATTAGAATATTCTGGCGTGTACAGATTAACTGAACAATAGATTTGAAAGACAAGTAAAAGCCCTAAGTTCAAATTCTCAAATATAGGGGTGGGGAGGTGGGATGGGAGAGAAAGAGAGAGGGAGAGGAGGAGAGGGAGTGAGAGATGTAGATAGATAGACATTGGATATATATTTATATAATACTTATTAATATTATAATTTTACAATGCAATTTGAAAATGTTTCAACGTCAAATGAACTGAATGAACTTGTTTTTCTTTACCAACTGTGGTAATGGGAAAGGCATTCTAGTGTTATCTATTCAATTGTCAACTATTTTAGCAAAACCGCTGTAAACAACTACTGGATTACATCATTTTCTTGAGGCTTCAAGACGTTTTTGGGTAGATCTTTTAGGTCTTCTGAAATCATTTTAGCAACTCTGAAAGGACTAAGGGTTGTTCAATTAAATAGATGTGTCCTTTAGCTAGGTTACTGAAATCGTATCCTATTCGACTGTTTACTGCCATACAGTGGAACAGATGACAGTGTAGCAGATAGAGTGTGTGTTTGTATGCAAAGGTTTGGCTTCCTATTGTTGTTGAGAGAAAGACAGGGCAGGGCTGAGATTTGAAGGAGCCTCACTGTCGACCCCTCTTCCTACCCTGAAGGCCCCAGGTGGGTGTGACACACTCAAGGGTGTCCTCAGCGCTCGAGAACCCATGGAATTTGATGTCAGACCCAACTTTGAATCCCACCCCATCTTCTACCAGCAGCATGATTTTTAATCTCAGTTTTTTTCTCTTCTATCCTCTGTGAGAGAGTGACGACACCTACTTGAAGGAATAGTGTGAGAATTAAATTAGATAATATTTTCAATAAATGTTAATTCTGTCATTTGTCTCTCCCAACCCCCTTGGGAATTTGAATGGATGAAATAATACTGGTAAAAGTATATTTTACTCATGTTTAAAATATAGTCTAATAAGTAATCTTAAAGAAAATATATGTTAAAATAGTTCTAGTTGAGGGGCTATTAGGCTTGAAAGTGTATTAGTTATTACAAAATGATTTATATGTTATTGTATTATATTACTTGAACTACATTGCATATACAGATTTTTTCTTATTTGTTTATTATATACATAAAATACATTTATGTAATATGTAAGATATATAGTATATGTATTATATGGTATACATAAAAAATACTTTTGCGGGGGCCACCTCAAATGTTTTTTGGAAAATGGAAGGCATTGAAGAAATTTAAAGTACAAAGATTTTTTTATACTTTTTTTTGAGCTTTCATGCTTAAATGCATATTAATAAAACTGACTATAATCATTCTTCATGTTAACACAAAAGCATTATTATTCAGGTACAAAATGATAAAAGTAATTATGTATTTGCTCTGTAAAAATTAATGGACCTATGTTTATGGGGCTTGATAATTGAGACTAGTCTGTAGCAAATCTAATGACTTATTATTTCTCAGTAAATACTAAATAGGTATACCAGCTCTCTCCAACTAAAATAGAAGTAGTGTAGCTCCAGGAATGTTGAGGACCTCTTGGTAAAAAATACTTGTGCATTTATAATTTGAGGTTAGAAGAAAGCCTTGGTAGGCTGTCCAAGGCAATTGGTCTGTTATAACAATATGACAGAGCTAAGCAGTAGAAATTCATTTATCACAGTTCTGGAGGCTGGAAAGACCAAGCTAAAGATTCGGTGTCTTGCAAGAGCCTAATTCCTGCTTCGTTTATAGCCATCTTCTTGTGTCCTCACAAGGCAGAAAGGGCAAGGGTGCTCTTTGAGACCTCTTTGTAAGGGCACTAATCCCATTCATAAGGTCTCCACCCTCATGATTTCATAATTTCCCAAGGGCCCACCTTCAAATACTAGCATATTGGGGATTAGGTTTCAAATAATGACTTTTGTTTTCAAAAATTATTTTTAACATTTTGTTCTCTTTTTTTCATTTTCTAAATGTTATATTGTTTATGCTATTACATTTGTCCCAATTTTCCCCCTTCTACCCCCTCCGCTCAGCCCATCCCCCACTTCCATAGTCAATCTCCACATTGTTGTCCATGTCCATGGGTCCTTCATGTATGTTCTTTGACTGATTCCTTCACCTTATTTCAATCAGTCCCTACCTCTCTTCTCCCCTCTTATCATTGTCAGTCTGTTCCATGAGTCTATGCCTCTGTTTCTATTTTTCTCATTAATCTCTTTCTATATTGTTTATTCTAAAATAGAGCTGTTTCATTTACAATACTCCTCATGGACAAGAATCATGATTCATATAATCTCAATATACTTCTCATCTATGAATTCTTAGGAATTTTTATTTCCTTTTGGGTTGATAATAAGGCCTCCCACAGGCTACCCAGTCTTAAAATTTTTAATGATTATGTGAGACTCATGATAATTTTATCGTTTTACCTAAAAACATGGGCCAAAACATTGTAGAAATGTTAATATCTGATATCTAGAGACTTCATTGTTCATCCATTAATTAATTTATTTATCTCTTCTTTTAGCAGATGTTGGTTGAGTGTTCTCTATTGCTTATCACTGTGCTTAAGTGCTAGGGATCCAGTGCTGAACAGGGCAGGTATGGCCGCTCTCCTGTAGAACTGACCAAGCAGTATAGAAGGTGGACAACAAGAATCATAGGATTAAAGTTGTAATATTCGTGATAAAAAAGAGGAAGCAATCTAATCAGGAAAGTTGAGGAAGGCTATGTGACAGTAAAGCTGAGATATGAAGGAAGAATAAAGATAAAGTAATCTTGGGTGTTAACTCAAAAGTTCTGGCCTCCACTTTTGTCCATTTGAGTCTGTACAGTTTCAGCACAGTTACCAGCATGCCTCCCCCCATGCACTCCCTGTGTAGTGTGAGGCAGCCTATCTGTCATATACTCTGAGTTTCCCACCAACTAATCTTTGTAAAAAACACAAGAATGGGGAAACAGAGTTTCCTGGGCTTCGTTTAGTTTTACCCTAATTATATTTAGACAGTGGCCACATGGAGCAGCCCCATCTGTGTCTGCTAGCTTTTGACTCTAAAAACAAATGGGGCTGATTCCAGAATAAGCTTGCTTCTACAGGGATTTGGGAGCGGGGGGGCGGGAAGGAAAGAAAGAAAAAAATAATAATTAATTCTGTCCACACAGTCACTATCTTGACCTTCAGTTTGACCCTTGATACGATGACAACCACATTTGCAGCTTGTATAGCCATGATCCTAATTAGAATAGAAACAGTACTTTTGATAAACCTTCTCTTTCAGAAGGTTTATTTAATTTCATTTTACAGTCTCAGTCTGAACACCTAGATAGGCTGGGAGTGGCATGGATTTGACTGGATAATGGAGAGAGGCATCTTTCTGGCTCTCACCATCATCACTCTGGGAAAAACTAACTTGCACTGAATAAGTCACGCTATAAAACCGTGCTTCTCAAATCGTGTGTGAAGGAACACTAGTTCTTTTTCTTTTGACATTTTAAGCCATTGTAAATGAAGCATGGATATACTGTCCCTGACTAGATTTACCTCGTGTTTCACAACACTGGACCTGGTCTATAGCCTGTTCCATGAGAATTGAATCCACAGATCACAGCAATGTTTAATCGCTAGGTGAGCTTCTACCTATGATAAATATCTGTACTCGTCTCTTTGAGGGTCCAGTAACAAATAGCTTGTGATTCAGCACTAGTAGTCCTAATGTTAAAGGCTTCTGTCTCCTTCAGATAGGAAGGAGGTGGGGCACATCCCAAGCTGAGAATACTTTCTAACCTGTAAACTCTTATGAGATAAGCTCTGCTTCATCACCTTTTTTATCCTTGTCCCTTGTCTTGTAGAAAACCTAAAGTTCAAGCTCAGGATCATACACAGATTTTCAGAGGCAATACTCCCTGTACAGTCCACGTAATCCAATATGTCTTTTAATATAAATAGAGTTTGGGAGGAGTTCTGAGGCTTGCGGGTGATACCCCGAGTCCTAAGTTTTGGTAAGCTTTATATGTTTAGGAAGAAATGCAAACATTCCTCGATGATACTCTTCTAGGGTGCGATGGCCAACTAGCAGATTCACTTTATATTTTGCTTCCAGAATCCCTTTAGTAAAAAAAAAAATAGCAGAATAGAGTTAGGTTTAGATACAATGTTCTGAATAGTTGCAGTGTCTAATTCTGTGTTTAGAACTTCACAGAACTGCCCAGAACTTAAGCTAAATGAGAACTTCTTTTTGACTACTAGGAATTTAGAATCTAAAATAATGTGGATAGCTAAAACTGCACATTGTACAGAATAAGGACTGGGCACTGGTAGAAGAGAATATAGGGTGAATAAGTGGTGCTGGAAGGAGACTTGACTTGGGGTGTGAACACACAGTACTATATACAGATGATATATTATAGAATTGTATACCTGAAATTTATATAATTTTGTTAACCAATGTCACCCCAATAAATTCAGTAAATGTTTTTGAGCATACTTTAAAATTTATTTGATAACTGGAGTTCAATGTATATATATTGTTTCCTTTATAAACCTTTATAATTTATTTTCAAGTTTATTGAGCTATGCATGATATATCTTTTTAAATAGAGAACTAAAGGTGTTTTGCAGCTATGTTGCCCCAAATAAAGATACAGAGAGCATTTTTATCACCCCCAAAGTTTTCCTTATATCCCTTTGTGATTCATTCTTCTCAGCCCATGATAACATGCAACCACTGATCTGGATTTTGTCACTGTAGACTAGTTTACATTTTCTAGAAACTTAAATAAATGGTATCTTGCAGTATGTGCTCTTTAGTGTCTGGCTTCTTTCACTACCCTAATTATCTTAAGAGTCATCCATGTTGTTGTATCAGTGGTTCGTCCCTTTACAATGCTGAGTCGTATTTCATTCTATGGGTACAGTATATTTTGTTTAAGCACTTCCCTGTTGGATTGTTACCAATTATTAACTATTGTGAATAAAACAGCCGTGCACATTTGTGTACAGTTCTCAGCATGGACGTGTTTACATTGCTCTTGGACAAATACCTAGGAGTAAAATGTCTGGGTCATAAATGTTTAACATTTTCAGAAACTAGCATGGGGCATTTTTGCTTAATCCAACCACCAAACAATGCATACATATTTATATGTTGGAAATTTTAGTTTTTCTACATAAATGGTAGAATCATGTTGTGGGGGAGTGTGAGGATTTTTGTAAAAATGCATGCTGAAATGGGCTCTTAAAAATAGATTCTCAGAATAGGGAAAATATCTGAGATGTGAAAGGAGTGAATTTTAATAGTATAATATTAAAATCCCAAGCACAGTACCTGGGGCGTAAGCTCCCCCATTTCCTGGCTGTGGACATGGATCAGTTGCTCAGCCTCTCTAAGGCCTCCATTGGCTTACCTGTGAAATGAAGAAATTTTAGAAGGGTGCTGTAAGAATTAAGTGAGAAATGTCATCTAATGGACTTAGCACAATGCTAGGCATAGCGAGTCTGCAGACATTAAGTTTTCATCACCTTTGTTGTTTTTAAGAACGTGTCAAGCAAACCCTCTGAGAAGTGCTGAAACTGCTTTGGAGACAAAAAAAAAAATTGAACTGCTGTTCAACATGTTTTGTTTGTGATTGTGTATATTCTGTCCCTACTGTGGCTAAGCAGCACACCCAAGTCACTGCCTTCTGGAGCCATGTTGCTCCAGATAATCTGAAAAGATTCAAGAGATGCTTTGTGAATTACCCAAGTGAAGCCCAGCTGTTAGTGCTTAGTTTAGGAGAAAGTACAGACAGCTTGGCAATTGTGTCCACAGCTTGTTTCTAATAGAGAACCAGAGGCTTTTTACAGCTGGCTAGGGCCTTGAGTATATTTTTAGGAATGTGGAGATAACCTCTTTATGATAGATGCAATGCTAAATTATACCAATTAAAAATGTGTTTCTAGCTGTGTTAAATTGCTAACAGAAAATTTGACTGGGGCAATGGACGGTTGCATTTGCAAAGCACACAAAAAAGTAGGAGATTACACAAGGCTTGAAGTTACCTCGTATTAGGCAGATTTGAAGCTACAGGTTGCCATAGCCACCATATTCTGTGAAGTTTGGGTATAGGATAAAATCTTGTCTCTACCTGTTTGACCAGAAGAGGTTTTACAAAGAACAGAGAAAAATTTCTTATCTAGCTGCATCGAGGCCACACATAAAATGTTATAAATCATTTAAAAGTAATTATGAATTAGTAGTTCAGGTTTGTTCTTTGATAGTCTACATTATCTAATTTGAACCAGCCTCTAAACTTGATCTTAATTCCTAACATATTATAGTATAGGATATGTATTCTGGTATAACAAAGTATGGTGTATATATACTATATATAATCTAGTAAAATGCTTAGGTAACAAGTTCAGAGACCTCCAAGTCCTTTCAGGGACTTGCTCAAGAATTACAGGTGCTCAGTGTCCATTATTCTTGAATACGCTCTGCATCAGATATGCCTTTTTCAATCTCTAAAATACACTACTTTCTCTAGCACACAGAGCTCTCTGTGCTGTTCTATTTTTGGCACTGCCAGCAGGTGGAAGTTGATTTGTGGTGAGTGAGACTGCGGCTGTGATCAGGAGATGTGTGACCAGTATCATTTGCTTATATCAGGGTGACAGCAAGAGAGAATTTGAAATAAGTCCACCATGTGTGCTGTTGCTAATTATTTGCTTTGTTCAGTGCAGCTCAACACTAATTCTCACAACATCAGACATTTATAATCTGGTACCATGTAAATGACTAGGGAGAAGTCTAAAAAGCATCTCCTGGCTGGAAGCTCAAGCTTATTGGAAAAGGTATTAGGTCTCAGATTAAAACCAAGATGAAAGGCCTGATGGCAGAATCCATGTTACTAAATAAGTATTTGGTGTGTGACCTAAAGGTCTTAGGCCGCACGTAAAGCCAACCTGATTGGTTTCAAGGGTTAAAAAAAAAGTCCCAAAGACTTTCCTTTTTTTTTTTTTTTTAAATTAGGTTTCTCTAACATTAAACAAAATGATTGGTGAGATTTCCCTCAAATCAACCAGATGTTTGGGTATGATATACGTATACATATACAATGGCATTGAGAGAGGCCTTGGTAATGCAAGTCCTTGCAAGAAAGAGCACACAGGCCTCTTCTATGCCGGTCTGGAAAGCAAACAAACAGATTTTCCCAGCTGTTGCCCTCCCCCTGGCACCCCACCCTGGCCACAAAGGCCCCAGCTGAACACGTCTGGCACACGAGTCATTCCTGATGTAGCATCTTTGCACTGCCTGCCCCCTATATCAGGAACTTTCTTTTTCCATTGTCTGCTGACTCTCCCCTCCTTCAAGGCTTTGCTCAAATGTTACTGTCTCCCGGAGATCCACTCTTACCGCCTTATTTAAATGGCAGCCTACACCTTTCCCTGATCCCTACTCTGACATTACCCTGCTCTAATTTTTCATCTCTTCCATAGCACTTACCAACTTCCAGCATGCTGTGGAATGCACTTATTTATTACTTTTTTATTTTGTCTCCCACTTATTGCTGACCTTTCCTCTCCAAGCCCCTCCCTGAGGACAGAGTTCTTTACTATATTGTACGTTGATGGATCCAAGTGGCACATAACAGGCACTCCATAAATATTTGCTAAGTGAGTACATTTATGGTGTGAGCACTGATAAAAATGTATATTGGATGGTAAGGTTGCCAAACACTGAGGCTGTCTGATGTAATCCAAGACACCCACATGCATAGTCGTTCCTACCTCTTTCCCTTTGTTAGATGTGTGATGTTGGGCAAATGACCGAACTTTCTGGACCATCATAACTTCCTCCTATTCCCTGAGGATGCTTGTGAGGGACAAAGAAGTCACAACTATGAAAGCACTGTTTAAACATCCTGTATAAATTTTGATCCTTTTGTTATTGATTTTAATGTTTCAAAGAGCCAAGATTATGTTTTCACCTAATCCTTAACCTCCATACTTCATAATGCATTAAATGACTTGAACTAGCGTTTATCAACTGCTAGCTAAAGGACACTGTGCTATGTGCTTCGCTCAGGTCACCTCAGTTGCTCCTCCTGACCACAACGTGAAGTAACTGCTATTATCTCACTCTGTGATAAGAATATGAGACTCAGGGGGTCACACACAGTATGTAGCACAGCTGGAATTTGATCCTCAGCCTATATCATTCAAAGATTCATGCTTGTTCCTCTAAGTGAGAATACATGTTCTTTTTTCTCTAGTCAGGGAAAATTGATCTCATTAGCTTGCCACCATTTATATTCTATCCCTCTATCACAGTGATTCCCAAGGGGCATGTATCAGCCTCACTGGGGGAAATCTTTTCCAGGTGCGTACACCTGCATCCCAGGGGACTGGGCTCATTGCTGTAACTGTTACCAAGGGGACTGTCAGATGCCACAGTTTAGGTTAAAGATAATTTGAGAGCTATTACACTTTAGATTTGAAAACTATTCTTTAAATCTCCCATGTCAGGTTTTTCCCTTCTCTAAGCCCCTTAATCCCAGTCAAGAGCCCCGTTACAGCTAAGAACCTGTGAGGCCATCTTTGTTTTAATCTGTTTTACAGGTTTAATTTAATCCAAAGACTATAAACTATGACTTAGAAAGAACATCCCTTGTTCCTTTAATTCATAATTAACAACCCCTATAAGGTAACTTATTCTATTTCCTTGCTCAGTTACTTTTCTTTCAGTTGTGGGTTTACCCTGGGCTGCCAGAGCCAACTTTTGTGTAACCTAGGAGGGAGGATGAAGAAGGAGGATGGTCATTGCTACTCTAGGAATACTTTTGGGACCACCTCTGCCCAAGATTTTTCCCTTCTCCAAATCCTTGTCCTTGCACTGTGTGTGTGTGTGTGTGTGTGTATGTGTGTGTAGCAGTTATATATTGCCTTGTATTATGTGTGTGTATATGTGTCTACAAATAGATTGCCAAGTTATCAAAGGTAGGGACAGTGTACCTCCTAATGATCACACGGCATCTAGCACCTACTTCCTGCTTCAGAATGAAGATTGATCAAGGAATAGTTAAACAACTTTTTGAACTTGTTCTAGTTACTTCCCTAAAATTAAACCAGCATCTTTCTTCATCTTTCCAAGCAAACATCTAGCTGCTATACAGAGACAAGCTGGAGGCCAGCCCCTAATAAGAACTGCTCTTTGCAAACATCTGAGAGGTGGTACAGTGGGAAGAAATTGGAAGGACTTAGTTGTTTCTGAAAGAAAAAAGGTTTTTAGAAAAGAATAAAGGCCAAGTTGCCTTTTTCAGAAGCACTCAGGACCAGATGACAGGCGCATGAGGGCCAGCTGAATGGTTGTTCCTCAACATTGTAAGCATTTGCAATGAGATTGTTCAGCTTGCGGATCGAGTGTCAGAAAATCTCTTGGGCTTCATTGCCCAAGAGTGAGACCTCAGCAGCTCCTTTTGCTGTTTAAGTGTTTGTATTCACTTTAGTTATCATCTGATCATATGCCATCTGGTAATGGGATTGTAGTGTCTTTGCACAACAATACAGTCCTCAGAGGGCTGAGAAAACATGACAAATGGTGAGTGGCAGAATCCTTAGATGTCTCATTTAATGCTGGGTGATTGAGTGCATCCATGTGGAGGAGTTTTTTCAAGTCAGCATCAGAGCAGAGCAATTGCAGGAAAACATGAGCGCCTTCCTCAAAGGAGATGGGATGGGTAGGCAAAGGCAGTTATTGCAAATAAGCTCAGAAATCTGAAGGCAGAGGAGTTGCATTGTCTTTCAGTGTTGGGGAACCACACTGTCACTTCACATGGAATCTTCTGAAATGCCCCCTTGGCATTTCTGGCCTAATGTATTGTGCTGAGCTCATTGGGACCCTTTGTTCTGTTTAAGAATATATAATTCTTCTTTATTTAGTGTGAAGAGAAAAGAAAAGAATTACAGAACTCAAGGTCCCATGGTGGAAAGAAAATGAGACATTTTGGCCAGGAGCTCTTTTTCAGAAGTAGGGGAAATTTTAGTAGTTTCTTATTTTTCTTGACTCCATGGTTGAATACATATGCTCTAGCTTCAGATGTGTAAGGCTTTTTATGGGATGACAGTGCTGCATGGCCACTGACTTTCTGAGTGAGGGGTTGTTGGTGCCTACCAGTCATTCACTTTACTCAATTCACTTTGAATGTAAAGAACTTCAAGTGGAAAATATGACCCCTCTTTGAATTAGCATTTGGTATCTTAACCACTGAAGAAATGTTCTGTGCAGGAAGGTTGTAATTGAACCATGCATTTAATAGCGTAATGCAAAACAACCTTTGAATTTGATAGGCATGCATAATTAGGACAGAAGTTGTCAGCTGTACAGTCTTTACCAAATTCCTATTTATCAGGGCCAGATTGGTTATGCCAGTTTTTGTGGAGTTATAGTCTTTGTTATTGTTATTGAACTTCTTTGCAGACAGGACAATGTAACTTCATTTTAGGAGTGGGGAGGTTAGAGAGTATTTTTACCTTTACAAAGATGAAATATTTTAGATAGAATATCATAGCATTTCTAAGGTAGACATGTATAGTTTAGTGCATACTGCAAATGAGGGGTTCCTTTGTGTTCTTTAGGCTATGAGTATTTTGTGATTAACATCTCATTAACATAGCTTAATGAGACAATTACATTATCTTGCTTTTGTATGAGTTTTCAGGAGAGGCGGTATGATAGAAAGAAGATTGATGAGAAGGTCATTATCTTTGTCTGGAATCTTTGCCTCCAATTCTATCTTCTTACCCCCTCTGAAACCTCTTTCATCACATGCCTGCACACTCACACTTACATGGCATTATAAACACACTCTAATTTATCCTTTGAATACCCACTCAAATATTACTTCTAGGGAACTTTTGCCTAATTTCCAGGTTCGGTCCAAATCCCCACCATGGCTCGTTGGACACTGTATTTCTCTCTATATTTTTACCCCGTTTATAATTAAATAACTGACTGTGTAGTTGATTATTTATTATGTTATTTCCATTAGAATGAAAGTTCTACGAAGGAGAGGTCTATATTTGTGTTCTCAATTACACAGTGACCCCTTCTGAGTAAGAAAGTATTTTGTGAGTGTTTGTTGAAGGAATGGGAGAACAAGTGAGCAAATGGTTGAATTGTTCCAGCACTTCGAGGCTTCTGCTGTGTGATATTGGGTCAGTCATCCAAGTCTCTTAAGTCTTACTGTGTGCGTCCGTGCTTTGCAGGCCATGGACTAGACGATTTCTGTAGGAGCTTACTGTGTGTCATAAGAAAGTGCCACAGGCTGGATGGCTTTAAATAACAAAATTACTGTCTCATGTTTTTGTAGGCTAGACGTCTGAAATCAAGACATTCGTAGGGCCATGCTCATTCTGATGGTTCTAGGGGAAAAAAATTTCTTGCTTTTTCCTAACTTCTAATGGTTCCTGGCTGTTCTTGGCATTCCTTGGTTTGTACCTACAACACTTCAGTTTCTGCCTACGTTTTCTCATGCCCTTCCTCCCTTCATGTCTGTGTTTCTCCTCTTCTTATAAGGACACCAGTCGTATTAGATTTAGGGCCCACCCTACTCCAGTATGACCTCCTCTTAACTAATTACATCCATAAAGATACTATTTTCAAATAGTGTTATGTTCAGAGGTTCCTGGTGGACTTGCATTTTGGGGAACCACTATTCAACCCAGTCCAATTTCTAAAGCCTCCTTTCAGTTTCCTGACTCTGTGACCTAGCTTCCATAACTCCATTCTGCCATATTTTCAGCTCGACTCTCCTCATGCCAGTTTTAGAAGCACTGTAGGTTCAGCTGAGGCCACACCCAGGTGTTCATGTTGGCACCAGTGGGGCATACATCAAAGTTTTGCTGGCTGGGAGAGAGATGTTGAGACTGAATAGAAGTCTTCCTGATTCTTGAGACCCAAATCAATTTGCTCCTCTAATTTGTCTTTCATTGCCCTGGACACTCTCAGTGCCACAGTGAGCCCATATGATACTTTTGCATGAAGAAGGAAAAGGTACCTTCAATGGGGTTTCGGCTCCCATCATTTCTTTGCTGGGCATCCTGTGCTGAGTACAACCTGCCCAACCATAAGCTGAGGCTCTGTCGTCTCTGAGTTCTTGACAGTGCCTACCTGGACTTCTGTTTATTTTCCACCCCTTGCCCTTTTACACTTGGATCCCCCAGGTTTGCATTACCTACCTGGACCGCCTGTGGCTATATTAAATTCTTGGAGTAGTTCTTGTCCCAGAATCTTTTATCCTAATTTAGGCTTTTCATGTGCCACCACAAGATCAGGTAGTGACTAGAAAAGTGAAGGAAAAGATGGCCTAATACTTTATAACCACACACAAAAAAGCACAACCCCACAAAAAAACAAACAAACAAACAAACAAAAAACAAACTATGAATAGAATAGCCCTTGAGCCTACCTACGTTCCACGTTTGATACAGAAGCCAAGTGAACAGTTATTGAGGACCTGCTATGTGCCAGGCCCTGTATGCAGATGATATGTTTCAATCATGTAGAAAAAAAAAGGAATCTTCAAGGACAGAAAATGGATTATATCATGAGAAAATGTATTTTGAATCATAACATAATTGTTACTATTTCCTTGGATGTTAGGAATAAAAGTCACAACATTCACCAAAAGAGAAGATATACAAGGAAGGAATAAAGTCTGCTATGGAAGTGGTTTTTGAATTTGTAGGCTATCATAAAGGCTGTGACTTAGAGTCTATACTGGCTCATCCTATAAGAAATATGTGCACTGATGTTTGGAGAGTTGGGGATGTGGAACATCGTGAGCCACCAAAGGACCCAAAATAGTTCACAAGTATCATCACACTTGGTCTAAACTGTCACAGAGGGCTGACGATTCCCAAAGGTCAGCCACATTTCTGCTCTACTCCTCTGCAAGAAATCAGGGAGAAGGAGAGGTGAAGTTCCAACACATGAACAAGTATTGGAAGAAGACAAAGTCAAGAGAAATGAAGGCTGGGGTCTACTAGGTCCCCCCATTTCCTGACAGCTCATAAAGGGATGTACAGTCATGCACCACTTAACGATGGGGATATGTTCTGAGAAATGCGTCCTTAGGCGATTTTGTCATTGTGTAAATGTTAAAGAGTGTATTTACACAAACCCGATAATGGTATAGGGACTATACACCTATGCTACATGGTATACCACCATTGAATATGTGGTCTGTCATTGACCAAAACATTATGTGGTACGTGACTATAGCAATAAGGAAGAATACTTTTACACCATAGTTTAAAGAACATGAATCTCAATATCCTCAGAAACTGTGTATCTAAATAGAAGCATCAGGAAAGTTCCGTGTGTTTAATTTCTGTAGCAAATTATTGGAGGGTGGTTAGCAATGGTCATCAACCTTTATTTTTTTCTGCCCATGACCCAAGTGAAAGAATAAATACAATCATTACCAAAAAGTATTTAGTTTGCCCAGATTTCTAGCTGTTGCATTGGTCTCCATGATGTGCATTGGCTACTTTTCTCTACTTTCCTCTAATAATTATTAGTAATTCATTAAATTTGTTTATTCATGGAGCAGCTATCAATACTCCTTTTTGCCAGGCATTGCAATGGCTGCTGCAGGAAGAGCAGAGCTGTAGAAAATGCTGCCCCACACTTAAAGGGTTTACAGCCTAATGAGTAGGTATGAACAGGTAATAGGGACAGTGGTTTAGTGCCTGTGCTTATGAAATTGCTTTGAATGACACATATAAAGGTTGTTGTACGTTTACAAATTCTTTTTTTCATTTTCCCCATGATGTTTGTTTTACAGACAGGCTTTCTACAAGCAGAAGAAAAAAAATATCAGTGCCTCTAGTAGTTCCTTCTCTCCTGTCACCCTTCTGACTTCTGCTGCCAAAAGTAATCATTTTTAATGAGAATTCTCAACCATAAAAATCTGACTTTTGAAAGCAGAGCTGGAAAGAGAGACCAATCTCTTGGCGTGTGTGTCAAAACAAACAAAAAAAAAGTGTTAAGAGCAGATATGCCCAGTTTCCTATGAATACCTAAAATTTTATGAAAGTCACAGCAAACAAAAATGAAGTATGGGAACAAGGCATCTGGCCCATACAAACCAAACTCACCAGATGAGAGCAATTTACCTACAATTATTAGAAAATAATAATTATATGGCAACTCTCTCCTAGTTGGTAAAGTTGGCTGGACCAGAGACAGCAGGCCACGAGTAGTTCAGCAGGTTAGTAACCAGGTAGATGGTCTTTGGCCTCCTTTCCTGCTTGGGCAGTTTTATGATCAAGACCCTTTGTGAGTGGATGGCCCCTCCCACCTGTGAATCAGGGAGAGCACTTGGTGCTGTGCAGCCCAGCATCTGCTCTCTGAGGCCTTGCTCCGGACTAAAGACTTTCAGAGGCCACGGAATGCCATGTGCCCCTCACAGAGACATGCTACCATATTTACCCTGTCTGTGGGCCTTGCTTCTGTTTTCATCTGCTGTTTGATCTGAACTCCTTGATGATAAGAGACCTGCCCCTTACAGGCCCTTCTCTCCCGAGGGCCAGGCAGAGTAAATCTTAAAAACCATATTCTCTAGAGTGATCAATCAACATTTGCTTGCTCTCTTTTTTGACTCTGGGAACACATTTCACAAACTTCTACTTCAGCGCTTTATGCATGGAACTGGTGTATATTTTAGGACTACCCTCTTACTATGGGATTTGAAAACATTGTTTTTCAAAGCCTGAGGATGCTGTGTGTAGGAGGAAGAAATGTGAGCAAGTGGTAAACCACCTGGGCGCCCCTCTTTGCCTCTCCATATTTACCCAATTGAGTAGTTCCAATTTTACCTGTTTCATATCTGGGGATTTTCTATGGAAAAAAAGGTTCTATTGTAAATACGTACATACTTACCAATGCATCAGTACTCTCAGGAACATTTTCCTGATGGTAAGAAAATAGTTTCTCGACCCATTGTAGGAATTTTAAGCAGAAAGGGATTTCATTCAGGAAATTTTATCCTACAGACTTTTGGACAGGCTGGTAGAGGAAGGATCAGGGAGAACTTGTCTGGTTTTCCAAAGATTAGGAGGCTGCAGAAATCAAAAGAAACAACCTCAGTCATTTATGACACCAAGGCAGGTGATTTGCAGGAGAAAGTCTAGAAGCCGAGGCAAATTTCACGTCTGTTCTTGCACATGGCTCTGCCATTCCTAGAGGAGAATAATGGCTTCTCTTTTCCTGCTTTCCTGGTTGCTCACAGATATCCTCAGTGGTCGACTTTAAGCTGGAGCCCTGCGGGTAGGCTCCTGGAGGAATGGAGTGTTTTCTGGGCTTCTTTGGAATGAGGAATACTTATTGTGGCCCAGGCACCATCGTGAGGGTTTTCCATGTAAGAAATAAATGAAAATTGGAAACCATGTTATGAGGTGGATTGTTATTGTCCTCTCATTTTATAACTGGGGTCATTGAAGCACAAAGATTGGACAAAATTACCTGTCTAGAGGGGCAAAATTGGGATGAAGCGTCCGGGCAGTCTGGGGCCTGAATCTGTGCTCTTGACCTCAAAAGCAGTGGCCTCAATTGGGAGCTATGGTAAGAGTCAGGGTTCATGTTTTTGATTGCCACAATTTTGGGGGTGGGGTTGCTACTGGAGTCTAGTGGGGAGGGACCAGGAATGCTGCTGCACATTCTGCAATGTATAGCACAGCCCTCTGCAACAAAAAATTAATTATCCAACCCAAAATGTCAGCAGTGCCGAGGTCAAAAACCTCTGCTGTACATTCTACTGAGCAGGTTGGCAGAGGAAAACTTGGATGCAAAAGAGATTTCTTGTATTCTTTGGTGTCTGCTATTTGTCAGCCTCCTTTCTGTCCCATGCCTTGGGCCAAGGCAGCCAGACCCCTTTCCTTCACCATTCCCCCAGCTTTACAAGGGACAAAGGACTGCCTATCCATTTGTGACGAATTCAGGTGGACCTGGCTGAGGTCAGAGGGCAGGAGGCCCCTTTTGAACCCGAGACTGCCAGATTCCTTAGTATTTGACCCACACCTTTGGTGGTACCCAAAATATTTTTCAGATTTAACACTTTGCCTCTTCCTTTGCCTCCTTGCTCCTACCAGAAGTGCCATTCCTCTGCCAAATATAACACAGACATTTAGGGAGCTTTAGAACAAACTATGGTTCCAGCTATGGCCCCAGCAATCCAGCCAGCATCAGTGTGCTGCCACCCCCTTCCGACAAACGCCCTGCATGAAGTTAGTCCCATTTCTGCTCCATGCTGGAAAGCTCCACAGATGACTATAGAACCCAGGGCCTGGGCCATGGGCCACATCTTGCTGGACAGCAAGGACACCACCATCTTCTTGAGCGGCAGCTGGTGCCTGTCATACGTGTCCTGGTGGAGTCTCTGTTGGAAGTGAGGAATGATTTGTGCCAGCTGGCTTGTCAGCTGTCACAATAAACAATGAGCATGAGCCACCTTGTGTCTGCGGCACAGCTGAGGGGCTGTCTTTGCACACGGGCTGTGTGAGGGAGGTGGGCAGCCTCCTCATGCTCCATATGAGCAATTTCCATTCTGTTGTTTTCTCTCACACATGGTGTTCTGGAACAGCTCTGGAAGGAGAGAGAGAAAGACTCGGAGTTTTAACTTAGATTCAATGAGATTCTTCTATATATATGTCCTTTTATGTGTAACAAAGACATATCTTGTATAGCATCAGAGTTCTTGATGGCTTGGGTTAGCTTCAGTGGAAAAAGCACTATGAATTATAACTCTGTTGGGTCAAGGGCATAACCAGGATTGATTCACCTCACTTCTCATCGCTATTTCCTCACCTGTAAAATGCAGATGTTGGCGCTTTATCATCTCTAAACTTTCTTCCAATTCACAGTTTCAGTGACTTTAGAGTTCAGTTCATAGCATTTAGACCAGGGTCAGAAGCTTCTGGATCCCCAGCCTGTGGCTCTTCTGACTTGGTCACTTAATTCACAGAAGCAAATGTGGAGCACATACTCTTAAGAATTGCTCACAGTCTAGATATAGAGATGAAAATTGAGTCCCCTGGGAGTGACCCCAGGCCATGTAGATCAGTCCTTTCCCCCTGTGTTAAAAAAATGTCAAGGTAAGGATAAAGGAGTACCTGAAGGTAGAGTAACCCACACAGAATCCTGCAGCGCCCCCCCCCCCTTTTATACAGGGAAGTTCAGTTGTGGGGGCTAGGTTCTGAACACACACTGGGAGCATTTTGAATAGACAGCTTCTATACCCCTCTTCTCCGAGGAATAGGATGAGATCAGGGAAAGGCACTAGCTGTAGCAGTTGGAATCAGTGTTCATGCTGGAGGCTGATGGTAACCGCTGAGCCTACCTGAAATTCTAGACTTGTCCTGCTGGAGCACTGAACAAATAATACTGCAGGGCCTGCTGTGAACCAAGCCCCGTACTTTGTGGTGGGCCTAAGGAAATGATCTTTAGGAATCTTGTAGCACATCTTTCTGACTCGTGTAAAACCTAGACCAAGCCCTCTCTCAGCCATTCTCAGTTCTTTTATAGTCAAATATATAGAGAGACTGGAAAGTTTTGTTAGAGTTACATTTAGATAGAGAGAATCTAAGAAACTAGAATTAAGGGTTTCCTTTGGGCAGTGGGAACTTAGGTGCAGAGGAAGCGGGATAGGCAGCCCTGGTGTGCAAGTGAGAAGCACACTTGATAGAAGTCTGGACTTTGGTCCAAGAGATTAGGCCATCTCATAGGGGGCGGAGTGGCATCCCTGGGGCAACTGGAGATAGGCAGTAGCCGTAAGGTGTCTGTGAGTGACTGTCATCAACAAATCAACAAGCAGACATGTTGGTGAGGATGTGGAGAAAAGGGAACGCACTGTTGGTGAGAATGCAGGTTGGTACAACTGCTATGGAAAACAGTATGGAATTTCCTCAAAAAACTAAAAATGGAACTGCCTTAGGACCCAGCGATTCCACTTCTGGATATATATCTGAAGAAATCCAAAACACTAATTCAAAAGAATATACTCACCCCTATGTTCATTGCAGTGCTATTTACAGTAGCCAAGATTTGGAAGCAACCCAGGTGCCCATTAACAGATGAATGGTTAAAAAAAACTGTGGTACATATATACAGGGGAATATAGGGGAATATTACTTGGCCAAAAAAAGAGAATGAACTCCTAACATTTGTAACAGCATGGGTAGACCTGGAGTATAATGCTAAGAGAAGTAAGTCAGACAGACAAAGACACATACCATATGATTTCACTTACATGTGGAATTTAAATAGCAAAATAAATAAACAAACAAAAGAAAAAATAGACTCATAGATACAGAGAACAGACAGGTGGTTGCCAGAGGGAAGGTTAAGAACTGCAAATACGTAGTGACAAAATAGTCCCAGGGATTAAGAATGCAGCATAGGGAATGTAGTCAATAATATTGCAATAACTATGTGTGGTGCCAGGTGGGTACTTGAAGTATTGGAGGGATCACTTTGTAAAGTATGTGATTATCTAATCTCTATGCTGTGCACCTGAAACTAATACAGAGTAATATTGAGAGAAAACTGTAATCGAAAAATAACATAAAAGAATGTCTGTGATTACTATCCAAGTCCTGACCCCTACAAACCATGAGTACACATACACACCTTTTCAATTATATTCTTGGATATACTTTTTCTAAAGCTTGTTTGTGTATTAGTTTATTTTTCTTTTATGTCTTATGTATGTATGTTTGCCAATGTCAAGATTTGTATATATCATCAATTTTTTTATAGAACCTGAAACTCTATCACTATATAGTCATTTTATTAGTTTCTTCAGGATAAATTGTTGGTAAATTCCCATTGAAATTTCACCTGTCCTTGGGATTGTTAACACCGTATTTCTTTTGTAACTGGCATCTTAGCCTGGATGAATACATCTCTTAGCTGTGGCAGAGACCAGAGAGGATGACACCTTGGGAGCAGAGTGCAGCTGGCACCAGAGTGAAGGAGGAGTTCTTGAACCAGGAAGAGACAGAGGGACACAGAAAGCTTTGGTTTTTACTTCTCACGTTAGCCTTGGAGCCAGGGACATCATGCCATCTAAAACCCAGATCTGTTTTGCTGTCCAGTTAGAAGGAAGACAGCTGGGGCTTTTGCTACTGCTCACCCTAATCTTGGATGCTCCCTCCTTTAGGGCTCCTGAGGTAGGGCAGTACCCACCAGGCTCAAGCAGTACTGAACCAAGCAGTGCCAAATCAGTCATTTGAGGGTCTGTTTGGTGCCTGGATATGCACCTGGTTTCCTGAGCTTTTCTTTGAGTAGTCCTTTCCCCTAGCAAGATGAGTCAGATCCATGGTCTCAAGGCTTTTTCCCCATAAATAAGAATCTCCAATGAGTCCCCATTGTTTCAGTTTGACCAACCACAAAAAGTACCTTAATCACATTGGGACTTGGCGGTAACCTTGCCTCTTCCCCGAGCAGCTTTGATCCACGTAGACTTCATGAAACCTCTGTAACCTTGCAGTGTTTCTCTGGACTAAGGAGCACTATTAGGGGTTTTTGATAGACCTTCTGCCTGTTTCCTCATTCCTCCCTTTAACCTTTACCATTACTGAAATCTAATCACAAACTCTTACCCCAAAATCTTGGGCTTTAAAAGGAAGAACATGGGTTTTAGAAGCCAACCTAGGTTTTAAATCTAAGCTCTGTCACTTTCCTGCTAAATAAACTTGGGCAAGTCTTTTAAGCTCGCTAAGCCTCATTGTTTTCATCTTCAGCTAGATGTGATGATTGTGAGTTCATAAGATTGGTCTGAGTATTTGAGGCATATAAAGTGCCAGGCATTTGGTAGTCAAGTTGCATGCCTTGGTTCCCATCCTTTCCCATCCATCCCCCACCCACAGTTCACTCTAGGTCATCCAGTGTTCCTCATCTCAGTAATATGCTCCAGGCATGACTTGAATTAAATGACACATTTTTAATAATCTGGCCTACAGCTAAGTTATATTCTTATCGACTGGTTTTCCCCTTTGCTCTATTTTCAAAATTTCCATATGGATGGTTAAATGTGATTTAGAAATACTCCAGTTTTCTTGAATAATATGACTAACTTTAGTTAAAACCAATGCTCAGAATAATCTGTAAAAGGCATTTTCCTGCTGTTTACCTGTCAGGCAAAGAGTGTGAAAAGAGAATTTACTTCAAAGGGCCTAACACTGTAGATCCAGGCAGGAGAACATGCATTCTCCCGAATTATTTTGGCAGCTTTTGTGGAAATTCTGTTGAAAACAGGGAAGCGAAGAGGGTGGCTCACATGTTTTCTTCCCATAATAGCTGCAAATTGAGAAATGAGGCAGCAGGTAGAAGAACCTGTGTGGGTCTGTAAAGATGTTATGTCCATATGCAAACACACATGACTTTAATCTCTGTATTGTCTCACATTTCCGCTCATTCTCAAGCACTTCAGACCACAGTAGTGCTATACTAATTCAACAAATGGCTAACAGATGACGAAAGGAAAGAAAAACCCACAAAGACTCAAATAGAAGCTTTGCCTGACATAGGTATGTTCTTTCTCTTCTGGACAAGCAGCTCGTACAGCTCTTACTTCGGTGTCTTCAGTGCAGTATCATTTTCTTTTATATGGTTATACCATCGTGAATTCAGCTATTCTGTTCTTGGCAGATGTTTAGGTTATTTTCAGATTCTTTTGTTATTACAGTGTTTGAAAAATCATAGTATCAGCTAACATTTATGCAATAATGAATACTTTCTGGCCCAAGCCCTTTATGTCTGTAATTAATTTATCCTTTCAACAAGTCTATGAGATAGAAACTGTTCTTAGCCCCACTTCATTGATGAACAAACTGAGGACTAGAGAGCCAAGGGGCCCAAGATTACAAATAGCAAATGGCAAAATCAAGATTTCAACTCAATGCAGTTTAGCTCCTGAGACCATGCTCTTAACCCACTACACTACTCAGCCTCCAGTTAGTATTTTGTGTGTATGAATATGTATGTATTTGTGGATGTATAAGATATGGCAGGACACAGGGCATAGCAGTAGGTGAAATTCTTGGCAGTAGGCTTGTTGGGATTGTTATGTAAAGGGTACATGCGTTTGAAACTTTGAAAAGTATCACCAAATTGTCTACCCCACTCTTACCTCCCCAAAAATATAATGTACAAGTCTATTCTTTTATAACAGTTATTTCAAGACATATTTGCAGTGCTGGGTGCCACAGAGAATACCAAATACAGAAATGACACAAATATGTGTGAAGGTAGGAGCTGAGGCCTGAATTTTCTGATGGCAGTTCAGAACAAACCAGAGAATTCACTACAGGGGGCATTGTGATTCAAGGGGTTAAACCCTTGCCTGTAATTTGAGGAGCTGTGAATTTTAATGCTACTTTGACATTGTCATGGTGCT
This sequence comes from Pteronotus mesoamericanus, assembly GCF_021234165.1. Lineage (NCBI taxonomy): Eukaryota > Metazoa > Chordata > Mammalia > Chiroptera > Mormoopidae > Pteronotus > Pteronotus mesoamericanus. Next base: position 20,374,810 of record NW_026555245.1, on the reverse strand, counting down.
TTGGGAAGATTTCTTTGCTTTATTTCTTTGTTTAGTCACATTTTAAATGTATGACATCACAGATAGAATACATGGTAGAGCTAGGACTCAAATTTAAGTGTATTTAAAAATCCATATATTAAGCTTAGTAGAATGGGATTTACTAATTGTTATTTCACAGGGTTGTTGCAAGGATTGAGTTAACATGTGAGAATCACACAGTATCTGCTTAGTAAATGTTGGTCTCCGTCTCTTTCCATATCCAGTGCTCACCTTTCCAATATTCCCCCTAATCCAAGCGACCTGTGCAATGGACAGCTGTCCCTAGATGTGCTAAAGATGTGCTCAGTGACACTGAGCTTCTCTACACTGTACTCTTCTGGTAGACCGACCTTCTCAGTCTCTTTCCAACTATTCCAAGTTGTGTTCACACAATAGTATCTGGCTAGGTCCTCCTTTAATCCTTTATCTTTTAGATGACTTTGTTACCAGCTGTTAACTCATTGCCCACCCTTGTCTCCAAAGACATTTTTCGTATCTGTGGAGAAATTCCAGTAATTCGGGTATTAAAGTCCTCTCACTGTCCCATCACTTCCATTCATTCTGTTATTTTCTTTACTGGAAACAGCCCTGCACTGTTGACCTGTCAAATGTCAAAGACTCTTTTTTTTTGTTTACTACCCTTGGTCTGGGTTTTTTATCAATCAGCTAATAAGAAGAAGGTTTTTTGCTCATGTTTTTTATCCATTCCCTCATTCCCCCCAAAGAACTAATAATTCCATTTTAAACCTGTAACATATATTTATTTATTAATGTCTATTACTTAATAAGACTCTAAGCTACCCAAGGACAAGAATTGTGATTTCTCCTTGTTTCCTTTTCCAGCATCGTGCCTGACATTGTATAGGTCATCGCATAGGTTGTTGACCTTAGCCTCTGTTTTGGTGCACTGAGACGCCGCAGCAATAGTCATAGATGGAATGTTCTAATGAAAAAGCCCATTTTAGATTTATGTTCCATAAAGGATTTAAGATTCATAAAGGATTTTAACAAATCTTGAATCTTTTAAAATATACATGAGTACCAAAGAGAGAATTTTAGAAAATTGTTAGAGTAGTTTTATTCCCAGAATAAGCTTCTAAATCTTTGACATTGATTTTTCTCCAAACAGCTTACTGTGACCCAGACTATTGTTCAGGGAATTTTATGTTATATGTAGTCTCCAGCACACTGGAGCACTTTATTTGGAATGGCAAATGGAGCCTCCTATAGTAATGCTTTGAGTTGATTTGGTATTTGGGTTTGCAGAATGGTGATGGAGAGACTTAAAGACACGTACTACATTGGTGTTAGAAGTACTGATGGGCAGCTCAAAAGTCTCAACTTGACTGTCCTTGCAAGTTCTTCAGTGTGTATTTAGAGCATGTGATTGTATAAAATTGAGGGACAATGAAGATGGGATGTTCTTCAGCATTTTCTTTTGTAGTTTGATAGCAGTGACTAAATTTTGGGTTTGAGTTGCTTTCTTTTCTCCCCTCTCCTTCTCTCTCCTTCCTCTTCCTCCCTCCCTTCCTTCCTCCCTTTTCATACATAGCAATGCATAAAACTTTGTGCTAAGGTGGATTCTGTTTTACTTTCTGAAACCTTAATGATCTGATTGCTTTTGGTACAATGGGGATTACCACAAAAAGATAATACAAGGTCTGTCTGGAAAAAATTCAGCCATTGTTACTATAACAAGATTGGTTTGCACGGTATCAGTGTACACTGGTAGCCAAGGAGAGTGGACTGGAGTGTGCATGTATGAACCATGGTGACTTTACTGTACTAGTCAGTGGAGGCAGTAGACACTGTTGAGTGAGAATGTGTCCTGTGTGGCCGTCACATTCAAAATGCCTGAGTAGAGCAATGAATCTGCATTACATTTTGCATTAAGCTTGAACATTCCACTGTGGAAACTATTTGGATGATTCAGAGGCTAGAGGTATGGGCAGATGGTGATTGGCAGCTTCATCACAACAATGTGCCTGCTCATGCATCATGTCTCATGTAGAGTTTTTTGGCAAAACATCAAGTCAACCAGGTGACTCAGCCCCCCTACAGCCCAGATACTTCTGGTGCCCCGCGACTTCTGGCTTTTCCCAAAACTAAAATCACCTATGAAAGGGAAGATTTTTCAGACCATCGGTGAGATTCAGAGAAGTATGACGGTGCAGCTGATGGTGATTGGGAGAACTGTGTGAGGTCCCAAGGTGCCTTCTTTGACAGGGACTGAGACATCATTGTCCTATGTACAGTGTTTCTTCTATCTTGTACCTTCTTCAATAAATGTCTCTATTTTTCATATAACATGGCTCGATACCTTTTGGACAGACCTCATGTATATTAATTAGGAGTGCTTTCTGATGCAAGTAACAACAAACCATACAACACTGGCTTAAACAAAGGAGCTATTTTTCTCACAAAACCAGAAATTTCCAGAAGAAGGCAACTATTGGCTTTGGTTCCATGACCCAGCAATATCAGAGCCCATGTCTTATGGTTCTCTTGGCCTTTTACTCTAGACAGCAGGACAGCTACTATAGCTCTAGCCATCACTCATATGGAAGGTAGGAAGAAAAGAAATGCTCACACTGGTTACATCTTCCCTTTTTACCAGGAAAGCAAAAGTTACCCTCAAACGTTCTCTGTCTTCCAGCAGACATCCATATAGTCCTCATTTTCTGGAACTGGGAAAGGCTGCCTCCCCTCATTGCAATAAGGGCTGGGAAAGAGTATAGTTCTCTAGCCATTGCAGTATGAGCAGCAAGGGAAAATGAGTTGGCATGACTGTAGGGTTATTGGTCAACAGAGTCTGCCACAGCCAACAGAAAGATACCAAGCTAATACAGATCATACCAGAGTACAAAAGGATAACCAGGGAGGCATTAAGATAGTTTCAGAGAGGAGAGAATGGAATATTATTCAGTGCCCAGAACAATGTTGGGGCAAGATACTGCATGCAGGAATGAAGTCTAATCAATAATCAATAAGTGCATTAGTTTTCTATTGCTACTGTTAACACTTACCACAGACTTAATGGCTTCGAACAATGCAAATTTATTATCTTACATTTCTGGAGATCAGAAGTCCAAAATAAGCCTTAGTAGAATTACTGGGTGAAAGTCAGCAGGGCTGCTTTCTTCTGGAAGCCCTGAACGGAGAGTCTGTTTCCTTGCCCTTTTCAGCTAGTAGAGGTCACCTGCACTGCTTGGCTTGTGATGCCGTTTTCATGTTATTCTAGCCTCTTGCTTCATTGCCCTATCTCCTGCTACTAACTTGGATTCTCCTGCCTTCCTTTGTGAGGACTCTTGTGATCACTTTAGAATCCAAGATGGCTTTTCCATCTCAAGACCCTTAATTTAATCAATCTGCCAGATCCCTTTTACCATGTATATAAGGTACCACACATGCTCGGACTAGGACGTGGACATTGCTATTGGGACCATTTTCAGGCCCCCACAGTGGGACTAGAAAGAATCACCCAGGAGGTCCAGAATAAGGTGTCTATAGGAGAATGATAGAACATTTATCCACCAAAGAATAAAGGCTAATGTGGGGAGAATGATGTTGCATCCAAATCGTGTAACCACATTACACAGATGATCCTTGCTCACTTTTCTGTGTTTGGTTTGTTGAAGGCTGGTATCTAGAAACTCATCATTTTAAATTTCTTTGCATGGAATATTCATAAGTGGCTGATCTGAAGTCTGACTGCTTATTTGGATGCCTGAAGCTGTTTAAACGTTTAAGAACTTAAAAAGAATGCTTGATTTGAACTTCCTTGAGAGTTTTTTTTTCGTTTTAAAGAAAGTGAAAAGCAAGCATACAAGTTTATAGACAGAGCCTCACATAGAGAGACTAAAAAAAAGAACACTTACATTAATATTTTCCAGTTTCATACACTTGTGTTATTGCTTATTATTGTGTTTTATAATAAATCTGAGTTTTAATCAGTTGGTTGAATTTACTCTTTTCTGGAAATTCATAAGAATAATAATTACCTCTCCATTAAGATACACATTTGGTGGTTTTTCCTTAGATTAACTTTAGTTTTTGACAGACAGATACCATTTATAGCCTTAAAAAGTTTTGAATAAAAGCAAGATTCATTGCCAAAAGGCTTTTTTGTTTGGTTGGTTGTTTGTTTTCAATAGAAAACAATAGTTCTTCTTTTTTTTCCTTAGTCTGTGCATTTACTGAGTGATTCATTCATTGATTTGTCAGACATAATGGAATAATGTGCAATATGCTGCCACTGTAATCAGCATGAAGAATACATATGGACATGAATATAACTAAATTGCAGGGTCTTTGAGGGTAGCATCAGGACCTGTTCCTGATAAATGTAGTATCTAGCATGGTCATGACATAAAATTAAAATACAAGAAATGTTGGTTGAACTGAATTGGAAATGTAGCCCCTGCCTATGAAGATCTCATAGGCAAGTGAGGATTGATACACAACTTTGTGAAAGCACAGAAGAAAATATCCATCAGAATTTACAGCGAAGGGTATACACTAAGAAGCTGGTACTCACTAGAGTTTGAAAGTACAGAAATTGGCTAAGTTGAGAAAGGAGGAGTGCATGCCAGGCATAGGGAGCTGCAGGTGCATAGCTCAAGTATATGCTTGGGGATCTGATAACACAGGATGTCACTAGAATACAGGTGAGTTGAGGGTGTGAGGTAAAGGGAGAGATGGTGAGAGATGAGGATGCAGAGCTAGTTGGAGGCCTAATAGGGGAGAGCCTGTAGTTTTCCTTGGTAGGAAGTTGGATTTTACCCTCTAGGCTACAGGAAGCCACTAGAGGCTTTTAGGTAAAGGACTAGGGAAACCATCTTTTCTTTCTTACTAAGTTTTTTGAAATTGTGAAATGTATTTTATCTACCAGAGAGTGAATATAACATGTATATATATGTTTTAAATGAAAATGATAAAATAACACTGATGCTATCTTAACATCCAATTTAAGAGGCATTATCAGTTTCTTAGAATTTCCCTGTGTCTCTTTCACTCTCTCCCCATCAGGGGAAAATGCCACTTTAATATTATAATAATAATTTTCTTGTTTTTCTTTAAAGTTTCACCATATGTGTATATATCCCTAAAAGTATATTGTTTGGTTTCATCTGCTTTTGAAGTATATATTATAGAATCATACTGAAGGCATTTTTTTCAATGATTTTCTTTATTGCTCCTCATTATTTTCAAGATTTATCCATGTTGATCTGTGGACTTACGGGTCATTTATTTTTACAGCTATGTAATAGTTATTAAGTGATTATACCAAATTTAATTATTCATTTTACCATTATGGATATTTGGGTTATTTCAGGTTTATTATTATTATGAATAGTGCTATTTTAATTATACTTGTTTACTGGAAGCATGTGTTTGAGAGTTTCTCTAGGAGAGAAATCATGGGGTCATATTGCGTGTGCATGTTCAAATTTTTAATTGTCTTTTAAATCTTTGCCTCTTTGTTCAATGTAAAATGTTCTCTAACTACAAATTTAATTTCCATTTTTCTACATGCTATTGAGGCCAAGGGCTGAGTATTTTTTCATATGTACATTGGCTGTTTGTATTTCTTTTTCTGTGAAATACGGGTCTATCTGTCTATTTTAAAGAGGCTTATCTTTGTTTTGCTTAATATTTGTGGGAATCCTCCATTTATTCTCGATTCTGTCTTTTAGTGGTTATCTTCTTTTAGTTTGTGACTTGGATTTTTATTTACTTTAGCATCTTCGATGAGCATTCTTAATTTTAAGTTAAACATCTTTTTTTTATTCTCGTTTGTGTTTTTCATATTTTGTCTAAGGTACCTTTCCTACCTATGATCTTCAAAATATTTCAAAATAGTATCCTTTTGGTTTTTTTTTGCTTAAATGTATTAACCTCCCATCTTTCATTTTCAAGTTCTTGATGTGAACATTTTTTTAATGGTAGGGGTTTGGAATCTACTTTTATTTCCCACCCTCCTCTGGATGATCAGGTGTTCTAGCAGCACTTAAAAATAATCTATACTTTCCCTACAGATCTGCAGTGCCACCTCTGTCATAGGTCAGGTTTCCATATATGAGTCTGTTTATGGGATCTCTATTCTTTTCCATTGGTCTATTTTTCTATCTCTATACTGAAATATTAAACTACATAATGACTAAGTCTTGTTATTTGGTAAAAGAAGTCCTAGTTCTTCTTTAAGCCTGTCTTGGCCTCTCTTGGCTGTTTGTTCTTCAGTATACATTTTAGAACAAGCTCATCAAAGTACTTAAAAAATCCTACTGAGATTTTATTAAAATCTTACTGAATACGTAGCTCAATTATAGGATCATTGATATGTTTATAATAGTGATCCTTCCTATCCATATATATGCATTGCATCTTTATTTATCTTCTTTAAGTTCTTCAGTAACATTTTATAGACTTTTATCTAAAAAATATATTTTTGTTGTTACTTTTATAAATTATAACTTTTAAAAATTTATATTTTAAATTCTTGGTTGCTGGTGTGTAGGAATGCAGCCTTTCTAGAAAAGCACTCTATTGGGGAGTCTAGAAGAACAAGCATTCTCATTAATTGCTAGTGAGGATGCAAAATGATTTTAACCTTCAGGATGGGGAATTTCATGATACCTAGGTACACATTTATTTACTCTTTGACCAAACAATCCCACGTCTAAAAATTTACCTTCATGAAACACCTCTACAAATATAAAGCAACAGAAATATAGTTACTTGTTATAGTATTTTTTTGCAATGGCAAAATATCAGAAACAAAAATTTTCAATTACAGAGGCTGATTGAATGATCACAGCACATCCATACAATTGAGTACTACGAAACTATCAAATAATGAGGAATATTTCTCTAAACTGACATGGTATGATATTCATGATAATTGTTAAGTGGGAAATAAAAGGGAAAGCATATATAAAAGAGTGTTTATCATATGCCCCCTTTTTTTAAAGAAAAGAAAAAAGTTTATGCTGTGTCCTCTCTATTGCTTAACTCAAAAATTAAATTTTTATTTTTATTCATTATATCTTTTATTTTTAGAAATAGTTTTTATTTTTCAAGACTTCCAATCAAGTTTTAAAATTTCTTGTTTCTTTGTCATACATTAATTTTTCTCTTTTATATCTTAAAACATTCCAATCATACTTATAGGCCTGATATTTCCATACTTGTTCAGCTGGTCATCTTTTCAAGTCTTGTTCTATAGTGTTTAATTTTTTCTGGCTATTTGTGTTGTCAATCAGTGGTAAATTTTTACTATGAACATACACTCTAGAATTTTATCTTTGGGAATCTTTTGAGACCTAAGTTGAAAATGCATTCTTCAGGGAGTGTTTGTCTTTGCAGCTACCAAAACTTTAGAAACTCAGTCAATTCTATACTACTTTAAACTACAATTTCAGCCTTGGGGTGTTTTGGATCATACAAGTAATATAAATTTAGGATCCAAATCCAGGTTTTGTAGTTAGGAATTCTTAAGGCAGCTTCCTTACCCCTTTATCCGGAGGCAAGCCATCTTTGCCTGTTGTCTCACTCTGTAGGTTGGGTTTATTTACATATTTCTTCTCAGTTCATTTGCCAACTGTGTTGCCAAGAATGGGTCTCTCTCTGCACTCAAATTCAAATCTGGACACATGTTTCTCCCCGCTCTTCCAGCTGGCCTTTTAGAAGCCAAGATCTAGGGCTCCTGGGTTAGTAGAATATCCCCATCTCATACTTACTCTTGTCTCCTGGGTGGTTTTTTATTTGTTTGTGTGTTTCTGGTCTCTAAAGCATTAATTTACTCTATTGATATGCATTAAAATTTAAAAAAGATCTTCTTAAAAAAATTTTAACCAACAGTTTTAGATGTGCTGCATCAGAAGTAAAATTTTTGAACATCTCGTTTGCTGTATTGCGGGGGAAGTAGATAGGGAATCAGTTTTGAGTTTTAGGTCGATAACATAGATGGAAGTGTTGAGCATAAGCAGACATCAGGGAGCAGCTAGAGGCAAATGGACAGTTTGTGGTTCTGGTTATTTATTTGCACAATAATGCACAAATCCTGTATAAATACCTAGATCTTATTATACAGGCAAAATGTATAAAACAACTCAAAATGAAGATATGTAATACTCATTAGTTATGGAAATAGTTGTTTACCCCTTGTGGTATTTTAAACTAGGTTTGTGAGTCAGAGTATATTTTCAGTCTGACCTTAAGGAAGACATGTGCTTGCCAAATCTTGAGTGAGAAAAATGAACCCCAAATCGAGGTGTAGGTGTCAAAATTGCAGTCTCTCCTGCCAGCATTACTTATTTGCCAAACATTTTTCAAACAAAGAGGGCACCTGAGCACATGCCAGACTATGGGTGTTCTGTGGAATGGCGGTTGAAGCAGCTTTTTATTTCTCTATGGGAGGGTAAAAAAAAAAAATCAGACCATAATGAGAAACCACTTGTTCCATTCATTTAATTGTTCCAGCAGGTGCTTCTCTAGAACAGCATTTCTCAAAGTGTGGTCCAGACCATGGAACTTGTCAGAAATACAAATTCTCAGGTCCAACCTAAGACCTTTTCAATCAGAAACTCAGGGGGTTTGGGGGAGAAATACCCTGAAATCTATTTGAAAAGCCTTCTGGATGATTCTGATGCATGCTAGAGTTGGAAAACTGTTGCTCCTGAAAAGGCTGGGTTGAAACAGGAAGGAAGTGGTTGTTCAGAAAAGATAAGCCATTATTTCTATTGTCAAAATACTTTTAAAATCTGGCAAAGCTAATTATTTATAACAGACAAAAAAAAAACAATCTAAATGTCTAGCAATAGGGGAGTAGTAAAATAAATTATGGATAACTATTTGATGAAATTGTGCAGTCATCACAGTTATTTAGGAATATTTAATAGTGAGAAAAGTACTTATAATAGAATGTTTAAATGCATGTGTGCATATACACAAACATACATGCTTAGGATGACATATATAGAAATTCACCTGGATCCCAGGGAATTTTTTACTTGTCCTTGGAAATACATGAAAATAATGTTGGTTCTCCATGTATAATGAGTTTATGAGATATATTTGTATTTGCCTGTAATATACATATACATTCATATTTTTATGTATTTCTAAATTGTCTGTTAGACAAATGCTAATCTCATAAAATACTAATAACAAGAAAATAAATTTTTAAAAATTGTAGGAGAACTGATTTGAATTGCAGTTTTCACAAGATTAAAGAGTACACCTGCCTTAGTGCCTTTCTGCAGAACAGTTTGGGGGAAACGCACCGCTAGGATCCTGGTGTGACAGATGGTATGAAGCCACGGCAGAGTGAGGTGCGTTGTCAATGGGTTTTACTCTGGGGATATTTTCAGGCCAGTTCATGGCACTGTTGACTGGCCATAAATCTCAAAAGTTTGAGAGCTGGAGTGAGAACACAGGAAATGCAAAATCCTCCTTCCCCATGATCCTGTAGCTTAGAAAATCCCCAACATCTGGCTCACGTGTGGAGCCAGGAAAGATGCGATTTACACTGGCAGTGAGCCTTACAGACGGCCTGAACCGGTTCGCTCCCTGTCACACAGGGAAGACACTCTGCAAGGATTTGCTGAGGATTTCATTCCCCAGTGGAAACTCTTTATACACATCAAACTAAACTAAAGACAGTTTTGTCTGGCACCTCCCAGGGAATAAGTGTTTGACCATATCAAGATTGGTCAAGGTAGAAATTATTGGATATCACATTGTCTGGTTTTTTGTTTTTCATCAGCTGAATTAAACCTGGAATAATATTTAGAGAGTGGGGGATACATTTACAAAGACAGTAAATCCACACTTAACTATTATTTTTACTTATCAATACAAATTGTCGGAGAATAGAAACAATTGTTATCATGAATATGAATATGCCCATCACCAAACTTAATACTATTTACTCCTTAATAATAAAAAATATCTGTTCTTTTTGAATTTGAGTTAATCCTCTTACCAATACTATCCCATAATTTAGCATCTCTTTCTTTACTTTGAGAGGGGTTTGCCTTAGATCCGTAGGTTAATGATATGTATTCATCATTAACCCAAGGGGAAGGAAAGAGGGCAATGCAGTTTCCTTGAACAGTTTTCAGCAGAACCTTTAACAAGGAAAAGCATTTCTTTGTAGGCCCTTTTCTCAACGAAGCAACTGAAATTGAAATACACAGATGACTAATTTTCACTAATCCTTTTTCTTTTGTTTGCACTTTTACATTTTGAATAGCTGAAAACAAAAATGACTTTTTCCCCACCACAAAATTACTTTTGGAAAACATAGTTTTTACACTAAGCATTAGTCTAGGCACCATATAAGATTAAAGTGAATGCCACTATTCTTGTCCTCATTCTAACATCATTAGTTGTGACTGTGACATGAACAGACAAAACTGCCCTAAAGCAAGGTTTTCAGTGGAGAGTCCTATTTTCTCATTGACTTTACACTATAAAATCTGACTTCAGTGCCTCTAAAAGTAATTGGCTGTAAGATACAATAAAATTTCATTTAAAAATTTAACCCCTTAAAGTAATGAAAAACATAACATACTGGGTCTGGCACAAATAACGCCCCTTTTTATTACAAAATTGTAAGCATGTAATTCCGTAACATAACAGTATTACACTCAAGCACACCATATGACATTTTAGGTGAAATGCTTAAATTAAAACTATAAATTATTACACCCTACCAACCACACTCAAGCAGGCATTACTTCTGCTGGACCCTGTATTGCCAACTTCCAAGCTAAGCCACAGTTAAAATACAAAAATAAAATGAAATTAAAACAAAAATAAAAGTATCAATAATTCCATTCATCAACATATGAAATATGGCAGATGAAGATATGGTAAATGTAGTTAACAGACTCCAGGGCATGTACAATTTTCCTAAGTTTTCCCAGAATATTAAACTTTCAAATGAAATCATAACTTCAGCTGTTAACATCAAGGTTTTTAAATTACCTGATTCACTTTGTTTTACTTCTGCTATTCCTTGCAGTTATGAGCAGAAGTAAATCTAATCTTCCTGCAGATCTGAGCCCCGTGACATCTGCTGAAACTCTTTGCATCTTCATTAAAGAGGCTTGTGGGGAGGTAAAAGTAAAAATTAGATTGGAGGCACGTTGTAAAGATGGCTACAATGTAAAGATGTTTACATTGACCTCCCAGGCATCTCAATAAAATGCCTTCCAATTTTAAAAGCTGATACAACTTCCTTTTGCAAGATGTCTGACATGCCACTCCTTTTTGCCATTAACACCTTCTCCATACAAGTGTTGCAAGAGCTGTGTGCTTCTGCTCATATCCTGGAAGCTACTTCTGCTTGAGAACTAGTTGTGGTAAAGGTACTTTGAGACTCTTCTCAAGTTCCATGCCCTAATTTTCTGTATCAATAAACATCAGTCTGGTTCTCTGCTAAATAAACTGTTTAAAATTTTGATATTCCATACTTCAAAGAACTCTTTAATTGGTCAGGTCTATTTTTCAAAGTTTGGGGCATGCTTACTGCCCAGGATGATCCTCTGTTTTTTTTAAAAAACAGATAGGAAGTTCATTTCTCTCCTTTAATTTGTATAAAATTTAACACATTTTTGAATATTAAAACAAACATGGATAGTTTGGGTATTTAAAAATTAATTTTGATTTTTTGGCTGGACAGCTTCCAGTAGTTACATCGTGAGTTTTCTGGATATCAAGTATTCCTTTACTCTTCTGTGTAGTAGAAAGCAATGGCAATTTTGAATAGAGCCTTTAAGAAGCTCAGGCTTAAGCAATGTTCATGGTGGCAGGAAATTCCTACTTGACCTACAGAGCCAAAATACTGTAAATTCCTAGTTGGCAGGGTCTTCTTTCTTACCACACTGTTTTTTAGGTGTGAGTTTGTTCCTCATTCACTGATAACTCCACTGAGTGTTTCGTTCCAGTCAGGGACTCTGCCAGGTGCCTATCAACCTTTGGTAATAAAACAGCCGTGCCACTGCCATCTGGAATTTAAGCTCTGTTGTTATCAATAATTGCTAATTGATTGATAGAATGTTTATTAATATCTGTCTTCCTCCGGAGGGATTTAAGGACTTTGTGGATGTAGCATCCCCTCCCTCTTTCTCTTAGACAGCAGTGGCTTTTCAATAATGAACTGAATAACGAAAAACTACACACAAAAGTAGTTGGCTCAAGGCCGTTACCATGCCATACGCCTGCCTTCGGCTGACACTCGCCATGTTTGAATATTGACTTCATAGTAGAATTATTACCCAGTTTCATGATTTACATTGTGACAGTATTCAGGTTTTTTAGATTCAAATATTTATTGAAAAAAAGGTAAATTCACATGCATTTGCAAGAAATAATACAGAAATGAACTTGTGTGTGCATGAAGTTTTACACAATTATAACAGCTGTGTAGGTTCTTGTATTTACCACCACAGTCAAGATATTTCCAATACCAGAAGGGTCTCTCCAGTTTCCTCATCCTGACCGTACCCGCTTGTCTCATTTGCCCACCATTTCTGCCTTTTCTGTTCAAAATTTTTTTCTGTTCAAAGTTTTACATAAATGGAATCATACAGTATGTAACCTCTTTGGAGTAGCTTTTTCAACACAGCATATTTTACTGGGAATTCATCCAAGTTGTTGAGTATATATTTCTTTCTTTTTATTCCTGAGTAATATTGTGTGCTATGTTTATTATACCACAGTATTTCAAATTCTGTTTAACTATTTACCTGATGAAGGACACCTGGGCTGATTCTAGTTTTGGGCTACTACAAATAAAACTGCTGTGAACATTTGTGCATAAGTTTTTGTATGGACGTAAGTTTTTATTTTTTGGATAAATATCTAATACTATAATTGCTAGACTATATGATAACTTTATGTTTAGTTTTATAAGAAACTACCAACTGTTTTCTGTAGTGGCAGTACCACTTTACATTCCTACCAGCAATGTACAATTGATCGACTTTCTCCACTTACTTATCAACATTTGATATTGTCAGTATTTTTTATTTTTAACCTTTCTTAATAAGCATATAGTGATATTTTGTTGTGGCTTTAACTTGCATATTCCTGATGGCTAATGATGCTGAAATATTTCCATGTACTGTGCCACCAAGATATCCTCTTTTATGACATGTCTGTACATGTCTTTTCCCCTTTCTAATTGGTTTGTTTTATTATGTTGCATTTTGAGAGGTTTTTTTTCCAAAAGATATAATCTATATACCAGTCTTTTGTTGGCTATGTGGTTTGCATATATTTTCTGCCAGTCTGTAACTTGTCTTTTTATCCTCTTCTCATAGGGTTTTATAGAACAAAAGTTTTTAATTTTGATGAGGATAGGTTTATCAGGTTGGGTTGTTTTTTTTTTAATGCATTGTTCTTTTGGTGTCAAGTCTAGGAAATCTTTGCCAAATTTAGATACCAAAGACTTTTTCCTATTTTTAAAAAAGTTTTATGTTTTAGACTTAGGTTATGATCTGTCTTGAGTTAATTTTGTATAAGTTATGAGGCTTAGGTAGAGATTCTTTTTTTGTCTGTGGATGCTCATTTGTCTGTGATGTTCCAACACCACTTGTTTGAAAGGCTATCCTTCCTTAACTACGTTACTTTTATACCTTTGTCAAATATCAGTGGAACATATTTGTGTGGGCCAACTTCTGGGTTCTCTAATCCATACCATCGATAGATCTATTTTTCTTTCCCTTCATCAGTGTCACACTATCTTGATTCCTATAGCTAAGCAATAAACCATAATATCAAATAGAATGATCCTTTCAACTTCATTATTTTTTGTTATGACTCTTTTAGTTACTCTAGGGCTCGTGTCTTTCCTATGAATTTTGAGTGAGTCATGGAAACATCATTTCCAGTTTGGTCCCTTGACCTTCCCCACATTTAAATATCATTGTTTTGATTATCAGATGGTGTTAGAGTTTTTGTTTCAATCATCAAATGAGATTTATAAAACTTACAAAGAAATGGTAATTTTTTGTGTGTAGCAATATTTCTACCTTTCCCATTGCATCTTTTTCATTCCTGATACCTCAGGATTTCTTTTATTAATTGCTTTCTGTTTGAAGAACTTTCTTTAGGTCTACTATCATCAAAATCTTTGTTTTTCTTCATCTGAGAATGTCTTCAGTTCAGCTTGAAACTACTTGGTTCTGGCCTGTTATGGTTGGTTACACATGAAAAATCCTGTCATTTGAATTCTTCTCATGTAAGTAGTATATCCTTTCTCTCTGGCTGCTTTCAAGATTTTTTCTTTATCTTTAGTTTTCAAGATTTTTAATTGTTTATTATGTGTCTTAGTGCAGATTTTTCTGGGTTCATCCTGTTTTAATTCACTAAGTTTCTTGAATTTGTGGATTTGTATCTTTTGCCGAATTTGTAGAGCATTTAGCCATTATTTTTTCACATACTCTTTCGGTCCCATTTTCTGTCTTCTCTCCTTCTGAAACTCTAATGTAAGAATGTTGGATCTTTTGTTATTGTCCCACAGGTCCCTGAGGCTCTGTTAATTATTTTTTCAGTATGTTTTCTCTTTTTGTTAAGATTGGATAAATTCTCGTATTCTGGCCTCAAGTTCACTAATTCTGTCCCTGTTGTCTCTACTGTTAAGCCCATTCAGTGAGTTTTAAAGTTTCTTTTATTTTATTTTTCAGTTTTATAATTTTCATTTGATTCTTTTTTATAGCTTTGGTTTCTTTTCTAAGATCTTCTATTTTCATTTTTTTTCAAGGAAATTTGTAGTTGACTGTGGAAGCATTTTTATGACAGCTGTTTTAAAATCCTTTTTGGATAATTCCAACATCTAATTCATCATATTCATTTTGGTATTGGCATTAGTTGATTGTCTTTTTTTTTTTTTCATTCAACTTGTGGTTTTATTTTTTCTTTTAATTTTTAATTTTTATTTTTAGTTCTTGGGTAATGAGTGATTTTCGAATATATCCTGGGTGTTTGGTCTATTATGTTTGGAGAATCTGGGTTCTATTTCAGTCTTATTTTAACAGACAGTCACCCTGTTTAGGTTTAGCCATATGGGTTCTTGCCCACTTTCGTGGGCTGTGGTTCCAATGGCAGTGTGATCTCCAGAGCTGTGTTGTGTTGCTGCTTTGGTTGGCTCAGTTCATTTGGTGCCCTGGGGCTCCTACTGGTCCTTGCTGGTGACAGAAGAGGTTTGACCACTGGATGTCTTTCAGTGGGGAGGTGGGTTTCCCCTAACAGTGTCCCAAGGTTGGGGAGGAGTATGTCAGGCTCACAGAAACAAAGGATTCCCAGATGGGGTCCCTTGTTACATCTAGAGTCCTCTGCTGCTTCTACTTGCCTGCCCTGAGTATCCAGTTTAAAGAATAAGATAATTTTCTTAAAGATTTCTATTTTTTTGTCCTTTTAGTATAAATGCTTGTATCACAATTCTTTATCCATTTTTGGGTCTCATTGCATTCTTCCTCATTGGGGCAAAAGTTCCATGGAAGTCAGTGTTATGTTGGGATGAGTAAGTGGCATTAGGCCTATAGGACCTTACCCAAGCTGATTTGCAATAACCTGCTTATTACTCAGTCCCCTGTGCTTTTGATTGTGTGTGTATTATTGATCTGGTCCTGTTTGCTCACGCCCACAACCTTCCATCTCCTCTGTTCCCCACTCTCCCAGGCCACAGTGTGGCTGGAGTAAGGAACATGGCCTGTCCACTTGGATGGCCTCATGTAAGCAAGTAACCAACTAATTTAAAGCTCCTTACTGGTCTATGCAAGTGACATGACCTTGCCGACCAATTATCACATTATTGAATGTCAGCCTTGATCTCAAGACTTAACTTATTATTTCATTGGGAGACCAGTGCTGTACCTCAAAATATAGATAGCCCTTAGGAGTAGTTTATGTTAATTGGGAACTCAGTGGTACATATGGCACTGGGGAAGATCAGATGGTGGGATTAGAAGTGATATATTCCTAATTATACATAGTTCCCAGTAAATCTGCTTGAGAGATCAGAATGAGGAGGGGTGGAATTCTGCGAATGGTTATTATCACACAAGGAAGTTTCAGTCCATATTAGAGTTTGATTCATAGTAATTATCAAAGCCCCCAAGCAAATTATCTGAAGCAGCATCCACAGGGTCCATTTCCCAGTCGTCATGAACTCCTCAGATGCTGAACAAGCACACTTAGCTGTGCTTTGCTCACCTGAAGTGTTAGCAAATGACAGACGGTCTCTTGCCAGGTAAAGCACAAGCCTGCAGCATAGAAATTCAAAACACTGCTGCTCTCTGGGCCCAGTGGCTCCAAGGTATTGAGAATATATTTAGTTGTTTTAAGTTTCTATAAATTATTGTATAGGTAGAGAAGACTTTGTTTTCTGTCACGGGGGTCATTCTTGACAGTTCATCTCTTAATTTTTTTTTAATTAACATGACTGATTTATTTCTCTTTTTTCTCCCCACAAATGAGTTTATAATTAACATGTGTAGAACAAATTATGCAGTTTATAGTTTAATAACATTATAAAGTTTTAATTTAAATTGGGAATAGCAAAACTAGAAGGAAACATGAAGACAGCATTTTTATAGAACTAGACTGTAGCATCATTCTCATTTGGGTTTGTACATAATACCTCTAACACAGATGATCTCTGCTTCTGTTGAGTGTTGCATATCAGTAAACCCTGTGATTTCCAGAGCAGTTTTAGATTTCTTACATGAAATTAAATCTTGCCATTTTTGCTAAAATTTTTTATTATTTGAAAAATCTCTTAATGTTACTGGTTGACATGTTTTATTAAAAAATAAGTGAAACTAGCCCTGGTGGGGTGGCTCCGTGGTTGGCGCATCATCCCGTACACCAAAAGGTTGTGGGTTCGATTGACTCCCAGTCAGGGCATGTACCTGGTTTATGGATTTGGTCCCCAGTCGGAGTGTGTACAGGAGGCGACTGATTGATGTTCCTCTCTTTCTCTCTCTTTTCCTCTCTCTCTCAAATTTATAAACATACCCTTGGGTGAGGATTAAACAAAAAGTAAACCTAGTAGTAGCTGGTATAGATCCACATGACCTGTGGTAAAAGATATTCCAGAGAAGAGCATACATCTATCTTCTGGCTCCAAATATCCATGTGCCAGGAATCAGTGCCTTGTAATTTATGATCCCTAAAATTGGGAACTTTCCTTTCTGACAGAAGAATTGTGTCTAACTTTGACCTGAAATGGTGAAGAAGAGAGTTTGTTTGTGAATTAAGCTCTGTGTGTAAGGAATGTACCAAGGACAGGAAAGAATGTTGTTTACCGGCTGAGAGAACCTCAATCATAGTCCGTCCCCTTGATTTTTGACTCTAATTTGTTCTAATTCAGAAAAGTTTGGATTCTGTATTATTCCTGTGGGTATTTAAGAACCAGTGACCCTTTGGTGACTTAGGTCTTGATTGTCCTGCCTTCTTTCTGGCTAGCTGCCTACAGGCTTCTATAGATGACAGGGAAAATAAAGGAAGTTAAGATGCAAGCCAAATACCTTTCTGTTTCTGAATAAAGTCTTGGCGAAGAAAAGAGTTTGAAACTATCCATGGCTAAATATGTCACTGGAAATATATTATCTTTGCTGGGTGTGGCCCTTCTGACCTTCTGACTGACTAGAAACTGAAAGAACCTTTTATGTTTATTAGTTTGTGCTTATTTAGATATTAAATTTCTAGAGCATCTTTTCCTGCATTCATAAAGGAGGCCCCACTTTTATCAACAGTAAAAAAAAAACTTCTTTGTTTTCCTTCATGGGTCACTTGTTAAAAAGGAATGCAGTCAGACATATAAACATTGTAGTATGTAGCAAAACATTTGATCTTTACAAGTCAGAATGACTTGAGCCATAACAAGCTGTGTGGAGCCAAGCTGGTACTAGTAAGGATGATTTTCCTAGGGTAGGGACCTAGGGGAGAGTTGGACTCTCCCCGCCCAGATCACCCTGGATAGGAGATGTATTTAATATGAAGGAGGAAAAAAAGAGACAAAAAGAGGTAGTATAGTCAGATGATTTCTTTTTTAATTTATGCAGTTGTGTAGGAAGAAAAAAAGATGAAGTAAAGGTACCCCATGCTGGTAGAGGAAGGACAAATCATGGGAAAGGATATGTTTTAGAATGTCATTCTTCTTTTCTGTTCTCTTCATTAGCAAGTAAAAACAATAGGACTACGTGGAAACAGCAAAGGAATTAAAATGTGCCATTCTGTAAAGACGTAATAAAATCAAACAGACCGATCCAAGATTTCTTTTTTAAGTGTAAGCAATTACTTTGCAGGTGGATGAGATTAAAGCTGTTCTATGATTCCTTCCGTCCCTCTCTGGCAGATATGCAGAGCTCAGAGCCTGCCAAGGCACTCCAGAAACTTTTGAGATATCTCTCAGGGTTTTGAATATTCTTTTGTGAAATAAATGTGCCAGCAAGTGGCTATGTATCCATGTAATAAGGTTACAGTCTTCTGGATATGACTGGTAAGGTGATATGATAGAAGATGTTTCATGACAAGTATTAGCTATATGTGATGCCTTCCACAGCCCCAGAAAATCAGACAGTCACATCACAGTCCTAAGCAAGTCTGTATTTTTGGGTCTGACCTATGTTTGTCATAAACCATGGATGGCATGATTCTTGTATGGAGTCCCTTGTTTGAAACCTTAAAAAAGTGTGAATATGCTAGCATTCATCCCTCTGTCCATCCACCAGTCCTCTCAGCGAGCCATCTCAGGGGCTTTGAATTCTTTATTTGTTCGGAGAGTTGGGGAGATGCACCAAATTTATTAAGTCATCAAGGGACTCCAGATAGCCTTGAATTTTAGTGTTGTTTCACCTCCGTTGCTGTGTTAATGACCCAAGAAAGATTCCAAGCCCTCCCCTGAGAGTGCTCCACATAACTGTTGACTTTACTGAGAATTAACTATCAATAAGAAACATTTTCAAAACAGCATGTAAGGTTAGTTTCTACATAATTCCTGATTTCTACGATAATAAACATTGTGGGAAACTGACAAAATGATGAGTCACCTGACTCCAAACCAGCCCTAAAATGGACTCATAGCTCTTAATGCTTCTGGGGAAACAGGCAGGCATGGCGAAAGCCCCCTGGCCTCGTTCGGCCTTGCTGCGGCCGCTTTCGAAGGTAAACCTGGGAAACTATCAGGTCTTGGGGAGTTTGACTTGTTAATTCCTTGCCCCTCTTTTCATTACATTTTACCTCTGGAGTTCAATTCTATGCCTGCTGCCCCTTCCTCCTTCTAGTTAATTAACCAGTGCCATTCCTTTCATTTGCCTCTTTCCAATTCCCTAACAAGTGACTCTGACACTAGCTTTTTGGCTCCTTGACTGACAAATGTTTACTATGCATAGGTTTCCATGTGTCCCTTCCTACTATTTTAATCTTTTTCTTTCAAGTGTGGATGAAAGTCAAGGCCTGAAGGACATTGGGGAGAGGCTTCTTCCCAGAAATAATTGCACAGTAATTCCTTATTCCCTGTTGAAGATGCCAAAGGTGGATTTGATTTCCTACTCTGTAGGTTTAACTTATGTCCCCCATTCCTCCTCTGCAACTAGGCTACTTCTCACTCTCCCCCAACCAATATGCACTCCAAGTGCCCACGCAGCCCCCACTTGGCCCCAATGTCTTCTTCTTATTGGAGGTGAATTTTCTCCCTTATCCCCCCCACCCCCCAGACAAATTGTTCAAGGCTTCCTCAGTCCTAATTCCTCTGTGACCCTTCGGATACCGTATCCTCTCCATTCTCTCAGCTTCCACTGCTTTAACCTTAATCTCTCTAAATTCTTACTATTTAATTATTATCTCCATGTTTTATGTGGTCTGATTTTGTCTCCCCAGCAATATTATAAGCTGTTTGAAGATAGGAAGATTTTCTTTTTTAAGATCACTCAAGTAGTGGCCCAGCTGTGCCCGATAGCAGGCACTCCCTGGGTGCTAGTTATTGGAATGCTGACTCCAGGCTGTGAGACCCAGGGAATGCCTCCAGAGAGCCTGTATTGATGAGGACGAGTAATGATAATGTTAATTTGGCCCCATCTCCCTAATCTCTCTGGAGACTCTGGAGAGGAAGAAGAAAATAATTCCTGATTATTGTAGAAATCAGGAATTTGGTTTTAAGAAGTAATGAAGGGAGAAATTTTTGGACCCCGCTTGAAATTCAAAAGATTTAGGATTAGGAATGTGATTGTAACTCACTCATCAGAATCAATTTTGATCCCTTTTTTAAAAGCATGAAAATTTCTAATGTAAAATAGCCTTAAGCTGGGCAACCTTTGTAAGATACATCTGGAACAGTAATTTTCTTATCTCATATATCTCCATTTTCTTGAAGTATTCCTTCTTTCTGTATCATCTGAGTACTTTCTATGTGTGCCCATGTCTGCTCATTGTAATTTTTCAGGTTCATCTTTCCTTCCAAATTGTAAATTCAGTGAGAGTGATGAGCATGCCTTTCTAATGTACAGTGTTCCTAATCCCGCCACTGCTCTTCCTATGAAAGCAGAAATATTCATAATAGAGTCTCTGGGTGTCACTAACTTCGCCAATTTTTTATTCAATATGCCAGCAAGTGTTCAAGTTGCATTTCTTAACCTTGGGACCAGCAATAGGTGCCTAGAGCTAATTATGTTCTATCCATGGGGCAGGATAGAGATGAGGACAGAGGTAGTGGACGGAGTTTGGAGAAAAAAAAGCAAGAGCGTATTGCAGAATTTTTCATCCCATAGATAGTTACTGAATGCCTACTGTGTGTCAAGACTTCTGCTAGTAACTGGGAATACTACAACTATAACCAACGTACACAAGATCTCTGCCCCCATGGAGCATGCTGCGCCATGAGAGGGATTAATAATTTAGAATTAGTTACTTAAAATGGGTTAAGAGTCCCAAAATAAAAGTAACAGAGTACTTTGAGGGTATTTACTGAAGGGAGGGGCTTCTACCCAAGAGTTTCACTGAGAGATTCATCAAGATTAAGCTGGCCTGAAATTAATCTGAAATGCTTTCAGTGAGAAACGCCATTTTCACGTCAGGAAGAATTTTCCAACACCGAGAGCCAATGGTATATTTATAGCCTCCTTTACATCAACTTGTCAGGCAGCATCTTTAACACAGCCTGCTCCCTAGAAGCATCTCATGCTTGTTGCAGGCTGTGGCAGCACTGAAGCCAGACGTTCTGTCGTCTCCATTTCAGCATAGCAGGGGATGCTGGGAGTTAGTCTGCCAGTAGCATACTGCTAGCACAAGTGTCCCGAGTGAGCCAAAAGACAATAGCAGCTCTGATTCCCTGGAGTCACCTTTATTGGGTGGAACACTTTTCCTCCAGACAGCATCATCTGGGGGAATGCAATAACCCAACCCTCTGGACTCCCTGTCACCCCACCCTATGGAGTTTGTACCCTGCTAAGGAGTCAACGACCTGGGCGAGGGTGTAGAGGTCTGGGCAGACTCAGGAGGAGCCAGTGACTGAATGGTGTGGCCTTAAGGTGCAGGCCATTCTCCCCACTTTTCCACAAACCTGACTGGCACCTCCTCCTCACAGGAGCTTCACTAGTTCCTCTCTCCAGGCTCTTGGCAGCCCCACACACCTGACTCCTGGTGGCCCCACCCTGCTGCGGGGTGGGCAGAATTTGGGCAGGCTGGGTTTTGTGGCTCTGGGTCAGGAGCCACTCATCCCACCTTCCCTCAAGCCTGACTGGCACCTCCCCTCAACGGGAGAGTCACTGTCCCCATCATCCCAACTCCTGGCAGCCTATCCCTGTTGAGATTGGGCTCATGGCAGAAACTGAGACAGAGTAGTTATGTTGCTGTAGAAAGGGGCCAGTTTTTCTTGTATACCTGATTAGTCCCGAGCCCTCCCTTCATATAGCCAAATCTTGATCTGTTTGGGTCTGACAAACTCTGCTGGCCTCACACTGACAACTCCCTGAGTGCCCCATCCCACCACAAAGGTGTGCGAGCAGCCAGCAGGTGGCAGCTAGACTTGATGTACCCTTGGACATTGGCTGAGTGTCCTCAGACCCAGCACTGGCACCAAGTTTGAGTGTATCAATCTTATGACCACCACTCACCCCTACCTGGTGACTCACTGAGAACTTTCCTCATGCAACTTGAATACGGCCAGAGGCTATTTCAGTGACTGAGACTAACAGACAGCTGCGATAGGCAGAAGTGGATCTTGGGGTACCTTGGGACTTTCGCTGACCTGCCCCCCGCCCAGTGCTGGTAAAAGTGGGCCTTGGTGCAAGGCCTGGTCCTTCACACACACACCCAAGCCCAATAGAAACACCATAAACTATGGATCACTTTATAGCTCCAAACAGGTTGCCCAGGGCCAGTCACAGGCCGTGCCTGACATTGGTCTTCAACAGAGTTCCTCCTAAGATGCCCCAGAACCAACACAGGGGTCAGCTTCAGACAACATCAGAGCAGGATCCAGTAAATTTCACAAGTGGCATATCCAAAGGGAGATCTCAGCAAGCACCAGGCCATGCTGAGGTGAATTCCACTTCATGTGGACACCACCTGCATATCAACTCATTCAATGTTGTTGGTGTTGATCCTCATAATTAGCCAGCCTGAAGTTTGACCCAGTCATGAATGGGCCAATAGCAATCAAGACTCAATTACAACAGGATGGCCCACATAACCCACACAAGGGACATTTCCTGGAGCACCAAGCCCAGGTGATCTAGGGGACTGTGCCACTGGTTCTCCAGGATGCTTATAACATAAGACCACCTTACCAAAACTGGGAGTCATAGAAGATCTAGCTAATACATAGAAACAAACAAAAAGAGGCGGCCAAAATGGAGAAACAAAGAAACATGCCCCAAATGAAAGAACAGGGGAAATCTCCAGAAAAAGAGCTATATGAAATGGAGGCAAGCAATTTATCAGATATAGAGTTCAAAGCAATGATTATAAGGATACGCAAGGAGCTTAGTGAGAACTACAACAGCATGAGAAAGGACATAGAAACCATAAAAAAGAACCAATCAGAAATGGAGAATAAACTAGAAAGAATAAAGAGTAGGTTTGATGAAGCAGAGGATCAAATAAGTGATTTGGAAGGCAAGGAAACAGAAAACACAGAATCAGAAGTTAAAAGAAAAAAGAATTTTAAAAAATGATGAGAGACCTTTGGGACAACATGAAACATAACAATATCTGCATCATAGGGGTACCAGGAGGAGGAGAGAGTGAGCAAGGGCTCGAGAACCTATGTGAAGAAATAGTGACTGAAAACTTCCCTAACCTGGTGAAGGAAAAAGACACACAAGTCCAGGAAGCACAGAGTCCCAAACAAGGTGAACTCAAAGAGGCCCACACCAAGCCACATCATAATTAAAATGGCAAAGTTTAAAGACAAAAAGAAAATCTTAAAAGCAGCAAGAGAGAGACAGTTAGGTACCTATAAGGGAACTGTCATAAACTGTCAGCTCATCTTTCAACAGAAATATTTCAGATCAGAAGGGATTGGTATGAAATACTTAAAGTGATAAAAAGCAAGGACCTACAACCAAGATTATTTTACCCAGCAAGGCTATCATTTAAAATTGAAGGAAAAGTAAAGAATTTTACAGACAAGGAAAAGCTACAGGAGTTTGTTACCACTAAACCAGTAATACAAGAAATGTTAAGGGTCTTCTTTAAGAAGAAGAAGAAAAACCCAGACAACATAGTTAAATGAATAAAATGGCAAGAAACACGTACCTATCAATAATTACTTTAAATGTAAATGGCTTAAATGCTCCAATCAAAAGTCATAGGGTAGCTGAATGGATAAGAAAACAAGACCCGTATACAATACTGTCTACAAGAGACCCACATCAGAACAAAAGGTACATGCAGACTAAAAGTAAAATGATGGAAAAAGATATTTCATGCAAATGGAAAGGGAATAAAAGCTGGGGTAGCAATACTTAACATCTGAAAAAACAGACTTTAAACCAAAGGCTATAGTGAAAGACTGAGAAGGACACACTTAATGATAAAGGGAGTGATTCAACAAGAGTATATAACCCTTGTAAACATTTATGCATCCAACATAGGTGCACCTAAATATATAAAGCAAATCTTGATAGACAAAAAGGGAGAGATTGAAAGTAATACAGTCATTGTAGGGGTATTTAACATCCTAAGGACATCAATGGATAGAATCTTCCAGACAAAAAATATCAACAGAGAAAGAGTTGCCTTAAATGACACACTAGATCAGATTAGAACATTTCACCACAAAGCAACAAAATATACATTCATTTCAAGTGCACATGGAACAGTTTCTAGGATAGATGATATGTTAGGACACAAAGTCTCAATAAATTTAATAACATTGAAATTGTATCAAGCATCTTTTACCATAATGCTATGAAATTACAAATCAGTCAAAAGAAAAAAATTAAAAACACATACAGACATGGAGGCTAAATAACATGTTACTGAACAATGGATGGGTCAACAATGAGGTCAAGGAAGAATTCAAAAGATACCTTTAAAGAAAAGAAAATGTGAACACAACAGCCTAAAATCTATGGGACATGGCAAAAGCAGTCCCAAGAGGGAAATCATAGCATTACAAGCCTATTTCAAGAAACAATAAAATCTCAAATAAATAATCACACTTTACACTTAAAAAAACTAGAAAAAGTACAAAGCCCAAAAGGAGTAGAGGAAAGGAAATAATAAAGATGAGAGCAGAAATAAACAAAATAAAGTCTAAAAAAATACAAAAAATCAATGAAACCGAGAGCTGGTTCTTTGAAAAGATAAACAAGATTGACAAACCTGTAACCAGACTCATTAAAAAGAGAACACCTAAATAAATGAAACCAGAAATGAGTGAGGGAAAATAACAACTGACACCAAAGAAATACAAAGAATAATAAAAAACAATATTACTAACAACTGTATGTCAACAAATTAGACAACCTAGATGAAACAGATAAATTCTTAGAAACATACAATCTTCCAGAACCGAATCAGGAAGAAGCAGAAAATCTGAATAAACATTACGACTAGTGAAATTAAGGCAGTAATCAAATAACTCCCAACATATAGAAGTCCTTAACTGGATGGTTCCACAAATGAATATTACCAAACATTCAAGGAAGAACACTTGTCTTCCTCAAACTATTCCAAACAATTCAAGAAGAGGGACGATTCCCAAGCTCATTTTATGAGGCCAGATTTATTCCAATTCCAAAACCACATAAAGAAACTACAAAGAAAGAAAATTACAGGCCAACATCCCTGATAAATATAGATGCTAAAATCCTCAACAATATATTAGTAAACCATATTCAACAGTACGCTAAAAAGAGCATACAGAATGATCAAGTGGGATTTATTCCAGGACTGCAAGTTTGGTACGATATCCTTAAATCAATAAATGTGATACACCACATAAACAGAATGAAAGATTAAGTCACTTGATAATAGATGCAGAAAAAACATTTGATAAAATCCAGCTCCCATTTATGATAAAATATCTTAGCAAAGAGGAAATAGAGGGAACATACCTCAATGTTACAAAGGTTATTTATGACATGCCCACCGTCAACATCATACTCGATGAGCAAAAACTAAAAGCATTTCCTTTAATATTGGAAACAAGACAGAGATGTCCACATTCACCATTCTTATTCAACATAGTACTGGAAGTCCTAGCCACAGCAATCAGACAAGAATATATAAAAGGCATCAAAATTGGAAAGGAAGAAGTAAAACTGTCATTATTTGGAGTTGACATGCGTGATACTATAGAGAAGCCTAAATATTCCACAAAAAAAAAACTAGTGGAACCAATAAATGAATTTAGTAAAGTTGCAGGATACAAAATAAATATCCAAAAATCAGTTGCATTTTATACACTAATAATGAACTATCAGAAAGTGAAACTAAGAATACAATCCCATTTATAATTGCATCAAAAATAAATTACACACCCCCAAAAAAGGAAAGAAAAAAAAGGGGGGAGAAGGAGGGGGATTTGGTATAAGTTTAACCAAGGATAAAAAAAGACCTGTACTTGCAAAATTATAAGATTGAGGAAGATACAATAAGTGGAAACATATGCTGTGTTCATGGATAGGAAGACTTAACTTCATTAAAATGTCCATACTATCAAAGCAATCTATAGATTCAATGCAATTCCTATCAAGATACCAACAAAATATCTCACAGGAGTAGAACAAATATTCCAAAAAGTTACATGGAGCCATAAAAGGCCCAGAATAGTCACAGCAATCTTCAAAAAGAAGAAAGTTGGAGGTATTACACTACCTGATAGGAAACTATACCACAAAGCCATTGTAATAAAAACATCATGGTACTGGCATAAAGGCAGACATATAGATCAATGGAACAGAAGAGAGAGCCCAGAAATAAACCCATGTCTTTATATAAAGTCAATTAATAGTTGGCACAGGAGGCAAGAGCATACAGTGGGGTAAAGACAGTCTATTAATAAATGGTGTTGGGAAAATTGGACGGATACATGTAAAAAAAAAATGAAACCAGACCACCTTCATACATTATACACAAGAATAAATTCAAAATGGATTAAAAATTTAAATGTTAAACTAAAAACCATATAAATCCTAGAAGAAAACATAGGCAGTAAAATCTCAGACATTTCTTGTAGCAGTGCTTTTTCTGATATATCTCCTGAGGCAAAGGAAACAAAAGAAAAACTAAACAAATGGAACTACATCAAATTAAAAAATTTTTGCAGGGCTAAGGAAATCATCAACAAAATGAAAAAGAAACCCACTAAATGGGAGAATGTATTTGCCAATGGTAACTCTGTTAAGGGATTAATATTCAAAATTTATAAAGACCTTATAACTCAACACCAAAAAAAAAAAATGGACAAAGGACCTGAATAGTTACTTCTCCAAAGAGAGCATTTAAATGGCCAATAGACACGTGAAAAGATGCTCAACATCACTAATCATCAGAGAAATGCAAATTAAAACCACAGCAAGATATCAGAATGGATATCATAATAAATCAAAAAACAGCAAGTGTTGGTGAGAATGTGAAGAAAAGGGAACTCTTGTGCACTGTTGGGAATGTAGTTTGGTGCAGCCACTGTGGAAAACAGCATGGAGTGTCCTGAATAAATTAGAAGTGAAACTTCCTTATTACCCTAAAATTCCATTTCAGGAATATATCTAAAGAAACCTGAAATACTGATTCAAAAGAATATATGAGTCCCTATGTTCATAGCAGTGTTATTTATAGTAGCCAAAATTTAAAAGCAGCCCAAGTGCTCATCAGTAGGTGAGTGGATAAAAAAGCTGTGGTGCATTTATACCATGGAATATTACTTGGCCATAATAAAGAAGGAAATCTTTTCTTTCATGACAGTATGGATGGACCTGGAGAGTGTTATGCTAAGTGAAATAACCCAGTGAGAGATTCACTTATATGTAGAATCTAATGAAAAAAATAAACTAACAAAATAGAAATAGACTCATAGATAAAGAGAAGAGGCTGACAGCTGTCAGTGCAGAGGCAAGTTGGGGGCCTGGGTGGAAAAGGAGAAGGGCTTAAGCACAAGGAAAAAAAACACCTCATAGACACAGACCACAGTATGGTGATTACCAGGGGAAGAGTAGGGGAGGTGGAAGGGTAGGGGAGATAGAAGAGGGTAATAGAAGGAGACTTGACTTGGGGTAGTGAACACACAATACAATGTACAGGTCATGTATTGTAGAATTGTACATCTGAAACCTGTATAATTTTGTTAACCAATTTATTCAACAAAAATTAAAAATTTTTTTCCCTAGTGAACCAAAAGACAACAGCTCTAGTTTTCTGCAGTCCAGAGGTATTTCTCTGGTCAGACCTTGGAACTGGACGAAAGGCTTAATTCTATGACCGCATTTGTGTTTTTTGAATGGTGACAATGACATGTAATTTTTTAGACTCTTAATACACCTCCAAAGGTAGATTGTTAGAATTCTTGTTGAATAGTGCATCAGGTCTAAACCCACAGAAATATATCACTGCAGGAAGAGTGCAGTGATGTTTAATGTTATTGAGATACTGCATGTTACACAAATGTGTGCATGAAAAAGTTAAGATGTATTATGCTGCAGAAGAATGACATTATTCACAAATGATACCTCAAACAAAATATTAAAATGAAGACTATAAAGAAAAGATCAACAAAAAGCAAGCCTTGGTTATGCAGCTAACTGTACTTAGGAGTCCAGCTAAACAACGTTCAACCATTGACTAGCTCGAATTAGCTCCCAGAAGCAATTAAGGCTATTTGATTGTGTGCACAATTCCACATAGGAAAGCTCAGGGTAAGAAATGATATCATGTGCTTTATGAAGAATCACAATAGCCCATAGTCCATTTGTAAATCTGATCCCAGTTTTCTCTGTGCAGATAGGGAACTATTTTCATGCAGCAGTGCTTTAGCCACCTCTGATTTGTTGTTCAGAGTAATGGGACTGCGTTGGGCTTTTCCTCAATGGGTATCCGAAACCTGGATCCAGCATAATTGCTTTTCAGCGGGCTAGCACTCTAAATCATGGCCTATGTGAGATCTGAAATTATGAGGGAGTAACTGTCTCAATGAGTTGGAAAAGTTTCGCTGAGGAAGTGACATTTGATCTGCATCTTTGAGGATATGCAGGTTAGGCCCAGGGCATAGAGGTGACACAAGTATTTTCTTTGCTAACGGAGTATATGCACTGAAACACAAAGGTGCCACATGTGTAGGAAAAGCTAATAGTCAGGGGTGCCTACAGATGAGATCATGGCAAGGAGGGATGGACGAGGGGGATGTGGCAGTTTCGTATGCTTGCCTCAAGACTTTCTTCTGCAAGCAATGAAGATTAAAAAGCAGGCTTTTTTAACTAGTCAGATGATAGAATTACTTTTGTTTTTGAGAGATATCTGGTAGCAAAAGAGAAACCAAAGACAGTATGATGAAGCTGATGTGGCAGGTGCTAGAAACCCAAGTCCTTATGTGGCAGTGGGCAATGGAGGTGGGAATCGAGTGAAGAGGTCCTTAGGAGAGGTCAGAACCACCGCCGGCAGAGGAAACAAAGACTCGACGAGGTAGAGTATACCCATTGCAGGGGGCCAGAATCTGAGGATGATTGCAGGAGATAGAATCAGCTATTACTTGTATGCCTTTTTAGACCTTGGGACCTGTAGGGATTTTTCTCTTGAGCTTCAGGGCTGATGGTAAGAGGATTTATTTAAGGTTTATTATGCAATTGGCACTGTAAGCATCCTATTGGTGCTATCTAATTGCATCTTTATTGCAGAGCAGTCATGTAATGTAATTATTAATAATATCGCCATTTTTCAGATGAGGGAATTAAGGCCTAAGAGGATAAGTAATTTACCCAGGCTTCAGTCTTGGGCGTCAGACCCTAGAGTTCACCCTGTTTATTCATATACCCACTGCCCAATAGAAAGATTCTTGCCCTGGCTGGTGTGGCTCAGTGGATTGAGTACTGGCCTATGAACCAAAAAGTCACTGGTTCAATTCCCAGTCAGGGCACATGCCTGCGTTGTGGTACAGGTCCCCAGTAGGGGGCACGCGAGAGGCAACCACACACTGATGTTTCCCTCCCTTTCTCTCTCCCTTCCCCTCTGTCTAAAAATAAGTAAATAAAATCTTTAAAAAAATAAAAACAAGGAAGAAAGTAAAAAAAAAAAAAAGATTTCTTGGTTTCTCCATGGCTCCATGGGTATATTAAAACAGAGAAAGTGGCAGTGGGAAATGGAGGTGGAAATCTTATCTCCTGGTTGCATCTCTCCCTTCTCTTTTATTCCTCTACCTTATTAATTACAATACCCTTTTCTTAGTTACTGAAACGAGGAAATATGAAAGTTCCTAATTCTCCTCCCTCTCCCTCTTGTGTACCACTCTAGTCACCACCCCTGAACTGTTCCTTCTAAACACTCCACTCTTGAACTGTTTCTTCACTGTGAAACAGCCGTGCCTCTCAAACCCCTTCTTCTTTATGAGTGCTTTGCAAAGTCTACGAATTACTGTCTCTCTCACCTTCTCTATTGGATTATAAACTCCTTAAAGGTAGGGACTGTGTTTCACCCATTTTTGTATGCCTTTATGGACTCTAGTAGTCACTGTCTTAGCAACAGTAGAAACATAAAATTATTTACTGATTGATTTAGTCAAGAGAGCTTTTAACTAATAATGAAACATTATGTTTTACTATTCATTTAGTTTTGCAATTAACCCAAATTGCGAGTGTAGTTGGGGATGTGTATGCTGCAGAAAGCTGGCGGATTTTATCTGAGTTCTAACTAGAGAACAGCAGATGAAATCAATGGGTTAGACAAAGTCAAGGATTGGTTTCTAGACTTTCTATACAGAGCAGGTTTCTGCAGGAAGGTTTTGGAAAAACCATTTGGACTTCATACATGATTCAGGTTTTATGCAGTTTCAAGGCCCAGTGTGCAGTATGAAGTGCTGCTAACCTCCAAAGCCAGCCAACCCCTCCCACAGAGACAAGGATGCAAAGAGACAACTTTAGGGGACATAGGCTAGCTTACCAGACATTCTTCAGAAGAAGATCTATTCTCTTTTCCCCCTCTTACATTTTTTTCCTTTGCTTTGCCTAAATAACAAATGAAGTCAATGTGTCATAGTCTGGGTTTTCAGTTAAGAGGGGAAGTGAATTTCATATTAAATTATTTTAAAATTTGTAGGCATTACTTTTATAATGAAATAGACTCATTTTATTTACAAATCAAATTTTAATTTTCTCAGCTTTTCTCTCCTGTATTTAGTGATCAATCTAAATCTGTCATCATGTGATCTTTATTATTGCCTTCCCCGTCATTTTTGAAAACTCCTACTTCAGTGTTTGTTGGTGGGTCTAATGTTCTGTTCAGTACTTGGAGCTGTGGTTAGGATATAAGCCTATCCTGAAGATTTTTTCATGCTGTAAAAACTCATTAATTTGGATTCTTATTACTTTAGATAAGTGGTAATTTAGGTGACTGGGACTAACGTTGAGTAAAATGTTTGGCCTTTTATGTATAAAATTTTCCTTTTCCCACCAATTTGCAGAATGGTAGAGCTGAAGGAAATACAAGAGCTTGTCACAGATAGCTTACTTGACAGATGAGGAAACCAAGTACAGAAGGTAAAATGATACTTGAGAGTAGCAAAACCTGGTCTTCTTTCCTTAAATTCCCATGATACCATGTGCAAAATAGATTACTTTTTTAAAAATTCTAAATTGTTCTCACTTTGAACCCTATAGTGATGCAAACAAGGCTTTCCTATCATTTTCTTACCCTACCCCATGTCTCATTGTTCTAATAGTGAAGTTATCCTTATATCCTTACAAGGCATCAGTGCCTTAATCAGCCCAGAAATAGTTCTTGGAATCTTCACTGTCCTAGAAATGCATCCTCTCATGCTGCTTTTCTTCATAGTCCACCCCGAGGTGGCCACTTGCAGTAGAATGGAAGAGAAGAAACATGGGTGGTCCCCTCTCTTCACAACTGATGGTGCAGCCTATAATCAGAGCTGGCTACCTCCTTCTGCCAACAAACTATTAGTTGGCCATGAATCCCTTAGGGTGGCCCCCAGGTTGATCTTGGGAGCCTGCAAGTTCTTGAAACGTTGGGCGAGCTCAAGGAATTGGCTGTGAACAGCTGTTGCCCTGGAGGCTATTTCCAGGGTAAGCCCTATCCCAGGATTTTGGAAGAGTACTAGTAAGTTCAAAAGGGATCTTACAGGTTACTTCAGAAGCTCTGTCAGGGTTGTCCAACCTGCGGCCCGTAGGCCGCATGCCCCTCAGGATGGCTATGAATGTGGCCCAACACAAAAATCACAAAATCATAAATTTACTTAAAACATTATGAATTTTGTGTGTGTGTGATTATGGGTCACAATATATGTAATGTGTGGCCCAAGATAACTCTTCTTCT
The DNA here is from genome assembly GCF_021234165.1 of Pteronotus mesoamericanus. Classification (NCBI taxonomy): domain Eukaryota; kingdom Metazoa; phylum Chordata; class Mammalia; order Chiroptera; family Mormoopidae; genus Pteronotus; species Pteronotus mesoamericanus. The sequence continues at coordinate 20,342,794 of NW_026555245.1, read as the reverse complement.
TCCAACATGACCCAGAGATGATAAAAGGTTGGACACCCCTGTATCAATAGTGTGCGTTCTTTGGAAGTACAGATGCCTTTAGAACTCTGATGAAAGCTATGGACCACTCCTCTCACCCCAGCCTCAGATACAGAGATCATGTGCACAAACACATTCATACAGCTTTGCATGCTACTTGAGGGGATCCCTGGATCTGTGGACTTTCCGTGTAAGATTTGGCCTCCCTAACCTAGGAAGTTCAAACTTAAAATGAGTACCACCTAAATTTGTATAGCACTATATGGTTAATGGCATTTTTGAAATACAGTAAGTAACATTTGATCTTGAGTAAACTCATGTGGTAGGTAATTTCTCCCACTTAATAAATGTGTAATAACAGAAAATAATAACAATGACTATTATTTTTTATTGCTAATGTTTGTTGCAGGTCAGGAGCTATTCTGAACATTTCACATGTATTAATTCCCTTTTATAATGTCCTTTTGAGGTAGGAACTATATGATGAGCTCTAGTCAAAGGTGAGCAAACTAAGGCAGGATACTGGGGGGCTCATAGGATCAATGTGGGGCTTGAGACCTTGCATGGGATTGAGTGGAGTCTAAGGCATCTTTAATAGTTTGTGAATGAGTCTTCATTTTGGTTGGCACACTTTCCCTATGACGAACAGTCTCTAACCAATTTAACATTTGAATCACTTAAGCAAATGCAGTGCCCAAGAAAGACTATCCAATATTGGCCCAGCTTTTAATAGATAGCATGCCCAACCCCTGGCAGGCCGGTTTCTGTGGTTTCTCTATAAAGAGCGGCCAGCTCCAGGATTTATCTTTGTACTCGTACAATACTTCATGAAGAACTAATTTTCCCAAAGAAGTTGGGGTGAATTAGGAAGGGAGACTAAATATTGGGCAGCTAAAAATGATAAATGGACTGATAATATGTTAATATTTTTTCCAGTTGTGAGATTTTGTGCCATCCCTTGGTTGAGTGATTGAATGAATTAATGGTGATTAACCATCGCTATTAGTCCATGCCAAATGTTTGGTGCCAGCAGCTGAAACTGATGCTGGGTCCACACCCTGGGCCCTCAGAGCCCACCACATGCTCTGGGAAAGGAGACAGGAAGCAAAGCCTGTTTTCCCTTAAAAAAAAAAAAGTGGTTGATCTAACCACGATATTAATGCAAGCTCTTTCCATGGGAAAAGAATTTTATGTGTGGGGTGGTGGGCCATAGTAAAAACTTTATTTTATTTTTAATTAGATGCTGGTTTTCCAGATGCCTTTGGGCCACACTAATATGTAAAGAGTAAATTCGGAACTTGTTGGGTTTTTACAGGGAGTTATTGTGTAAAAGCAGCTCTTTGCTCTAGTTTTTTTTCCCAGTGCCTGGTCACTTTAGCTATGGCCAGTACACATGGGACTGAGTTTTTTATTTGGGACACACCTTCCCACCTATTCATGTTCTCAGTCCAGATCTGATACTTGTACAGGGAAGGTCATGAATATAGACTGCCCCGCGCGCGTGTGCACACACACACACACACACACACTCTCTCTCTCTCTCTCTCTCTCTCTCTCTCTCTCCCTCCCTCATGCTCTCTTCCCCTTTCAGGGTTTCACAGTAAACACTGTCCTTGAATAGCCACCTCAGCTCCACAGTCAGACTGCAGCAGTTAAGAGTGTCATTGAGTATGTAGGACTAGAAGTAGTGTGATACGGTAGGGAGAACACAGGCTCTAAAGCCAGACACATCTGGCATCTAGTCAAAAACTGTTCATTTTTAAAAATTCTCCTTTCTCTGTGTTTTATTTTGGTACTTTCTATCACTGTGACTTCAACCTCACTAACCTTTGTTTCTGCAATGTTAGATCTGCCATTAATTCCCTGCAGTATAATATTCTTACCAGACATTGCAGTTTTTATCTCCAGAAGTTTTTTTAATATCTTCCATGCCTTTCCTTAACTATTTTTAATACGAGGAATATAGTTACAACAACAATGTTAATGGCTTTGCCTCCTAACTCTAACAGCTGTGTCAGTCCATCAAAACCAGATTGATTTTTCTCCCCATTACAGATCACATTTTCCTGTTCCTTTGCATGCCTTGAACCCTTGATTAGATGTAAGACAATGTGAATTGTTTCTGGTTGGTTGCTCGATATTTTTGCATTCCTGTAAATATTCCTGAGATTTGCTCTGGGATGTAGTTACTTAACAGTTTGATCCTTTCAGGTCTTGTGTTTATGATCTGTTAGGCAGCTCTGGAGCAGTGCTAAGTCTAGGATTAATTATTCCCTCATCCTGAGCCATGGCTGTCCTGAGTACTCTACCCAGCATCCTGGGATCTAGTTTCCCGGTGGGTTGGTAGGAGCAACAGGGACCCTGTGTGAGTGCCAGCGCTGTTCACTCTAATCCTTTGGTGCTTTCTTCACACACAGATTGTTTACTCACATGCATGTACTTTATTTATCACTTCTTCACTGAATACTTGAGGGGCGCCCTCGCAAATCTCTTTCTGGGATGTTCTTTCCTCTGTATGTTTCTTTTCTCTGTTCTGTGACCTCTAGTTATCTTGGTGTCCTCTGTTCTATTTCCGCAATTTAAGGATGTCCCCTGCTCTATTTCCTCAATTTAAGGAGTCGACTGCATTCTGCCTGCATCCTTGTTTGTGCTGCTGCCTGGAAATCTTGTCAGTAAGTGGGGGCAATACTAGGTCTCCTCTCTTTTTCTATTTCTCTTAGGGATCCTTGTCTTTCATTGCCTGATGTGCAGTGTCTTGAAAAGTCTTGTGTAATGTATTGTGTGTGTGTGTGTGTGTGTGTGTGTGTGTGTGTGTGTGTGTTTCAGGTCAGAGAGTAAATCTGGTTCCTGTCCATCCTGACCAGAAGCAGAGGTACATTAATGGGAAATGAGGCATATGCTGAGGATGGTACCACTCAGAATTTTGTAGTTTCTTTGTATACTTGGTACTGATTTCACTCAAAAATAAAATTTCCAGAGTAAATTATTTGCATGTAGGTAAGTACTCCTCCCTCCCTTCCTTCCTTCCTTCCTTCCTTCCTTCCTTGCTTCCTTCCTTCCTTCTGGCTAGCATGCTTGGGGTTGCTTATTTATTCATTTTTTTCACCAGTACTTACTGAGCATCTACTAAATGCCATATACTCTGTAAGGCACTGGTGATACAAAGAGTGACATGACGGTTCCTCCCTCAGGCTAACCATTGCGTGGTCCTTGATTCAAAATTCCCCCCAAAGTACTTAGGAGCCAATTTCTTGCATGTAATCCATGAGTTGCCTTCTTGAATGGGAAAAGCAGAAGAGAACATTTGCATAGCAAGCCTTTTGAGCAATAAGTGGAAAATTTAGGTATTCAATAGATATGCATTACTTGAATGGATGAATGAGGGAATAAAAAGTATATGCAAATTTAATAATGATGTTGATGATTTTAAGACCCTATTTAGCTCAATGTGGCTTGAAGGGATTTGAAAATACCATCCAGCTTGCAAAGCAGTTTAATTAGAACTATGTGTTGTATCATTGATATGCTCCAGTTACTTTGTTTGGCATTGGGGCCATGGCAGTAAGTGAGACATCGTACCTATCCTCTGACCTTATGGTCTACAACTGTGTGAAGTACCGGCTGTGTCAGAACATCTAGGAGGGTACTTGACTCAAGCTCATTAGGGCGGGGAGGGCTTCCAGTAGGAGGTGATGGCTAAACTGCCACCTGAACACGTGATACCCCTGGTGAAAAGGCAGATTTTGAATGAATCCATTTCTCTCAAGGCCTAAATTACAGCCTTGGAAGCTAGAGTCAGACTTTCATGGCCAGTATCTCCTTCTGTTCTGATAGCTTTCATATAGAATTGGGTGAGCTATACATGTGAAATCACCTTCCAATCATGTATAGTACACTATTCTGGCAATACCTGGTTGAAATAAATACGACTAACGTTCTGTTCCCTTTAATACAGAATCCATTAAAAATGTATCCCAGCAGAGGGCTAAGCACAGAGGGCTGAGGTCTTAACAAATGCTTGTTTAATTGAATTGAGGACATAAACTTCAAGAGGTGGCAAGGAGAGACATTGGGGAATCTGTTGCCTCCCTCCTCTCAGTTCTGGGCTGCTGCCCGAGTTCATCTTTCTTCAGTTCGTCCAGCTCTGCAACAAAGAAGTGCTTCAGTTCAGCAGAGCAGCATCTTGCACGCATGCTGAGCAGGAGGGCTGTCGAGAGAGACCATGTAGTAAATACAGAGCACTCATTGAAATGCCAAGTGTCACTACTTTGGCATTTAATTATCTGACTTGCTGGCAGCTGGAAGTAGAGAAGCAAGCAGAAAAAAAAGAAGAAAGGCAGTGAAGAGCAGAAGGCAGAACTGGACAGTGATCTGATGTAGACAGCTGGGCCAGGAGCAATACTTTCTAGGCACATCCTTAAAAAAATACCCACTTTGTGTTGACTTAGCATTAACTAGTTTTTAAGAAGAAATCTCAATGAAAGTGCCTTCTGATATTTGGGGGGGAAATCATCACTTTGACCATATAGAGTACAATCAGTGAACTCTCCAAATGAAGATAGTTTTAGGTTATGTTCAATGTGGGCTGTCAAAGGTATGTAAACACACAGCGAGGTCATATGGGAAATTCGGACGAAACAATGCTGGTGCTGTGGGAGCTCAGTCAGATTTGAATTAAAATGACTTGGCAGCCTGTTGGCTGGGTGGAGTAGAGAGATGTGGGCTCTCAAGGTAGCAGACAAAGATTTTAATCCAAGCTCTGCCACTTAGAGCATGAATTTGGGGGTTTCTGCCTGCAACACTTATGTCCTTTCAGAAGCTTTTGTGGTTTGGGTTATTATGCTGGCCTCAAAGTCACTTTATTTAGTGCCTAGCACAGAGCCATTTACAGTAGGAGATATGTTTGCAGAATCTTTTCTTTAAAGCAGCAGATCCCTCTTATTAAAATATTATAGAGGGCACTCGTGTCTGAAATTAACAGGAAAGAGCTAGCTGTTCAAAGGAGTGAGCTTGGCCTTTCCCAGCTCTACACACCTTCAGATCTTTCTTCAAATGTCACCTTTTTGGGGAGATCTCTGATCCACCCAACCTAAGCAGCAAAGCCCTCCCCACCTCAACCCTAACCTCTGGCATCCTTATCCCCTTGTACTCTGTCCTGTTTTCCTCTGTAGTAGGTAACTATTATCTGCCACTCTGCATGTTGTCTTTTTTGACTTGTTCTGCCCCTCTCCCACTGGAATATATGCCACATGAGGACAGGGACTTTATCTACTGTTTTTCCATCTATCTCTAGTAGAGAGGTATTCCTAGTACCTGGAACAAAGTAGGCACTCAATAATTACCTTTTCCAATGAGCGGTGCATAAGTAATAACCAGTATTGACACACATGGTTCCTGCTTTGATAGTCTAGTCTTACAAAAAGACAGAAAATCAAGAAACTATTGCATGTTGTGGTAAGTTTTGTGCTGGGAGAAGTATGGAGTGTTGTGGAAACACAAAGGAAGGCCTCTAACCCAGACATGGGAGGTCCAGGAAGGCTCCCTCGAATAGGAACCCTGAGCACTTAATAAACTGAGACACATAGAAGATAAGTCACTGCACTAAAGTCACAAACACTGAAAAGTATATTCAGAGCAATGAAATGGCACTGACACAAAGGCCTTGATCTCTATTCTAAACCTATGATACTTTGATATTGCAGAAATCAGCATCAGTCATGGCAATGGGTGGCGGGGGCTGGGGGGGAAGGTCAGTACAACGGTGGCTACGTCATTGAGAATTGACTTCCAGGGATTAGGTCCCAGGAATGTTCACATTATTATGGAGAGTGATAAACAGCATTGTAGAGGGAGAGGAAATGAAATTACGGATCTGTATGATGCTGTGAAAGTGATAGTAGCAGGTTTGGGGTTTTGGCAGGATCTGATCCAGGAGAAGGTGCTTCTAAAACAAGCATTCCACACTCAGGCATTATAACAGTTTTGCACATAGGCTATCCTATGTGCAAAAATATTTTAAAATACTTTGATCTAGGAGTTCCAGTTCTAAGAATTTATTTTAACATAATCATTTTGGTATATACAGTACATGCTCATGTATAAAGAATACATTTACTCTATGCTAGTAGCAATATGTACATCAACATATATCATTGCAAAATAACTAGAGGGTATCTAAATGTCCAGCAGGAGCATATGTGGATAATGCAATTATTAAAACAGTAATTTTGAGATTTACAGTCATGTGCCACTTGATGCGGGTATGTTCTGAGAAGTGAATTCATAGGTGATTTTGTTGTGTGAACATCACAGAATGTACTTACACAAACCTAGGTGATGTAGCTACTACACAAGTAAGCTATGATATAATAATCTATTGCTCCTATACTGCAAACCTGTAGAGCATGTTACTGTACAAAACAACACAAGATTAAGTAAAGCACAAGAGAAAATGATGTTATCAATAGACAGGTAAACATGAGATGTATGAGACTGCTGCCAATATAATATGGCATACTGTTTTCCAGCATATTATTATTAATAAATAGAGAGAATACACTTTAAAATAATGATAAAAAGTAGAATATAGTAAATACATAAACCAGTAACATCATTGTTTATCATCATAAACTATTCCATACGGCACATAATTGTATATGCTATACTTTTAAATGACTAGCAGCACAGTAGGTGTGTTTACACCAGCATCACCACAAACACATGAATAATGTGTTAGATGGCTGTAACATCACGAGGGAATAGGAATTTCTCAGCCCTATTGTAATCTTAGGGGACTACTGCAGTATGTGTGGTCCATTGTTCATGAAAATGTTGTTATGGGGCACATGACTATTTATTGACATCGGAAGATAATAACCATAAATTGTTAATAAATTATTAAGCAAACAATCTTACAGTATATCTAGCATGATTTTATTTTGTAAAGAAATGTGTGTTTATGTTATGCAACATATTTTATAATGTTTTTATGTAGTCAATACATTCTTATTCATATAATAAGAATCAGTGGAAAGAAATGCAATGATAAATATGTATGGTCCCCACCCCTTTAAGAAACAGCTAGGCCTTTGGCAATAGTTTTTCCCTGAGTTTTCCCAGCTGCATGTGAACTTCTCCAGAGGGTTTTCACCTTCCTCCCAGGTCAAGCCCACCCTCCACTCTCCTGTGAGCTTTTTACAAGAAAGGCCTGTTTGTCAGCACTCAACCCAGACTGCCATTTGTCTCTCAGGTTTAGCCCAGTGGAGAATGCACCCAGCAGCGTCAACTGCCCTTTTGCTGTCATGAAATATTACTGTTTTACACTCACAAATAAAAGTTAGCAGTATTTCATTGCTGTGTGGTGTGAAATTAGACCTCCTAACCAGCTGGATGCAACAGCCCAGCGTAGAAATGGTGATGACTGCTAGCGTTCGTGGTTCAATTCAATTAGGAATATGTTTTCCTCCTCTTTGGTGAAAGGGGTAGTTGAGATGAAATGCCTCACAAACTTCTGAAATATGTACTTGTATAAAAGAACTATTAAAGTAGAGTAACATCTCTATGATCTTTGAACTAAGCCGTCATTCTGCCATTATTGATGTAGCTGCTTTAAGCCGTCTAATTAAAATCAGAGTGACAGATTTGTTATTGAAAATCTGAAACCCAGCTCACATCCCGTACAGCACATCTGAGCAGGGTATATATCTGCTGTTTTGATGGGGTCTCAAAATTGCTAAGCTGCGCCGAGTGCCAAAAGGAATTCAATAAATCTTTTATTTTCTTACTGAGCAGCTCTCATTAGTCTTTTTAATAATAGCACTAGTGGATATCAACTTCAGTTCTTCAAAATAAATTAAGGGTGTCCATTAGGGTTGTAATTACAGCATCAGATATGAGCTTATTCTGCTACAAAGAGATGGCAAGGCAGATAGAGCCAAGTGCTCTCCTCTCGGCCCTTGCTTTTCAGGCATTGCTTTGTGCATAAAATGTGGGTCTATTATCTGGGTTGGGGAGGGGTGGTCTATCAAGGTCTTTGGTCATCTGAACTGACACTATTTCTCCCCCCTTGGCGTTCTGAGCGTAGGGTATCAAGTGGTGTAAATTCTGCAGATACTGACTGAAAGCTGGTCACCGACAAGCAGCTCACATTCAGAGCCTACTGAACTAACCACATAAACCTTGGAGTAGGAGAACATGACAGAAGGCTGTGTTATCTGAAAATTTAGCTAATTTTTTTAAAACTAGCTGGAGCCATCTGTCATGGTTATTCAGATTCAAGGGCTAAATTGAACAGAAAGCATTGCTAGGCGATTAAACAAGTTCTCTCAAAATATTTTCATACCTTTCTTTACCTCTTATCAGAATCCCCCCCCCCCCCCCCCCCGCAAAGATATCATCCGAGTGTTTTGTTGCTTTTGATTTTAGGTGTTTTTTTTAAGTTTTTGTCTTCCTTGCCAGGGAGAAACCTTGTTATTTTGTTGTTCCTAGAGAATGAAGCGGGGTGCAAGCATGAGTGTTAGTGTATGAAGTTTATTCTGGACTTCTGGATCTCACAGGCGTACAAGGTAGTTCTCAGTCCTGATTGAGATGTCTGGATATTCCAAATTAATCCACAGAGATTTCTGCACAGGTTGGCAAAGGGTATCATTTAAACAGAGCCTTCCGCCACCCCGTGCACAGGAAGCGGGGAAGGAATTACTGTGCAGAAAAAATAAGCAAGGAGGCAGAAGACTGCATTGTATAGCAAGAGTCTCCCATCACTTTTGTGTCATTTGTTGTGTTTCCACTTTCCTCCTCCAATTTGGAAGAAAATTTTCTGTTATGTCCTATGTGGTGAATAGTAACTCAGATTTGGAAGCTCTATCCTCTTGGGCAAGTATGGAAATAAGAAGTTGGAGAAGATATATGTATTAAAAATATGTATGGAAGGTAATCTCCATCCCTTCCATCTTCTAACTTCATTATTAAAAGGAAAAAAATGTACGTGTTGATATGAAGGCAACTGGATGTCATTTCCCTTTAAATAGTACAAAGCATATGGGGGCAGGATTGCATTTGTCACAAATTGTCAAAATATTTTTTTAAGAAACCAAAATCCTCTAAGGATGGTTCCAAATGTGCCTGATTTCCTGGAGCAGTGAGCAGAGCAACCTTTACATTAGCAGCTATATTTATAAATACACATATGGCCCGCCAGGGCCTGATTGGCTACTGATCTGATGAGCCAGAGACAGAATTATGATGTATCACCTACATGGTGTATAGTTGTGTTTTTTGTGTGTGTTTTCTTTTTAAGTTACTGATCTACCTTAGCAGTTTTCACTTAGAGTTACTTAATTCATCTGCACTTATTGACAGGTGCAATTTGTTATTGCAGGCTATGGAAGCAGACTGGTTTTGAATGTCTTGATTTTTTTTTTTTTTTACGGGATCATCACATGGTAATAGCACTTTTCCTGATAAATTTGGGAGGCTTGTCAAGATGGACAACAACCAGAAACAAAAAAGGGAGACAGCTGTGTTGATTTGGAAGCGTGTAGGTCAAATCTTAAGTGTTGCTGGTTTCTAATCTATTTCATTCACTTGGAGAACTTTTAAAAAACAAGCACTTAGAGAGTGCTTTGACTGCCTCAAAAAAGAGATGCCATGCAAATGCAAAAACAAAATAGAAGGCCCCACCCAGCCATCAGCTGTGTTCCAGAAAGTACTGGAAGTCCACTGTATTCCCAAATGTCGAGCTCCCCGCAGGGTGCCCCCAAGGTTACTTGACACTCCAGTAAGAGCTCTTGCTATAGGGTTCTGAAAGTGGTAGTAATGTTTTTCTGTCTTTTAAAGTGGCCTGCCCTCTGAGAGTTACAGTTCTAGCCCCATCCTCCTTTTCTGTGCCCTCAGGGGCACTTGTTTTGCATTTCCCCCCTCTGACTTCTCACTCCCTTTCTTTTTGAGAAGCTTCTTGGCTGCCTGGTTAGAACCAGCTTATCATCTACCAGCCAAGGAAATTTTATAGAGTTGGATTCACCAAGATTTGTGTTAACAAAATGAAAGATACTTCTCTGTGTTCAGAATATGAGCTTTTAATATCAAATGTCCTTTCTCAAACTGTACTGCAACCCCAAGAAATTCTAATCTTCTCCCACCCCAGCTGAGAATCACGGATTTGGGAGGCTTCTCTCCTCTCTCCTACTTGTTTCTCATCCTCCATATACATTATTATGTTTTCTAAACCCATCACCTTTTCTTTTCTTTTTTATGTTAACATTTCTGGCAGCTTTTTCATTCCTGAATATTCAACTTTCTCTAGCTGAGGACTTTAAGGGACTGTTTTCCCACAGTAAGACAATGAAATTGCCTGAGCAAACTGCATACTGTTGCAACTGAGTTCATTTCTTTTTCAACTTCGCAGACACAGTGAAATGTGTAAATAGGGACCTTAATTTTCCCTCAGCTGCAACCTATAGTCTTTAACACTTCTGAGGTGGAGAAAACATGAATGCTGTTCTTTTAAACTCCCTAACAGTTTGACTGCTGTAAATTCCCCATATACTTGGCCCTCTGTAATAGTAAGTGATTGCTTTCTCTGAAGGCACAAATGGAGCTGATTGACTTTTGGAAAATAGGAGAGGTCACGTGTGTTTGTCTGTAGGGAGTTTTCTATCCCCTGTCAGTGCCTTAACTGCATTAAAATCACCGAGAAACAAAAAATTCAAATTAGATTCTTTATGGAAGTAACTACTTCTTTATATGTGTGGACAAGGTAATCAGAAGCTTTCGTTGACCAGAAGCTCTTAGCTGTGCATTAGAGGGATGTTCCAGATCCAGAAATTAATTAGTAAAGAAGAAAAATGGTGAAATTAACCATGGTCTTTTCATATTTGTTTGTCTGTCTAGTGCAATAGAAACCATTCATTAATTTATTCAAACTTACTTCCTGACCTGCCACTGTATGTAATTCATAAAATTTCATGTTGAGAAAGGAAAAAAAAAGGTGCAAATCCAGAACTCTTTACTCTGTTTTCATGTATGGTGGGGAAGGTCTTGAAGAGCTTTACACATCTCACTTGCAAAATAAAGTAGAATTGAGTGAGAATTTGTACCATATGTCTACTTATTTTTTGTACTTACAGGAATCACAAGGGATCTGAGCTTATAAAATGTTGACTTTTTAAGAAGTTTCTTTTCTGTTAAGTCTCACCTAGGTCTGTGAGGCTTGATATAAATTATAATAGAAGTGGTTAGCTTTCAACTACAAAGTAAACATGTAAAAGCTTACAAAAATAAAATATTGAAACGTTTGTTTTCCCCTTCTTAATTATGTACTTGGAAATGGTATATATTTTTCAAGCACTTCTTCCATGACTCTCATTTTATTTTTAACTGTTATGTGGAAGTTTCCTTCTTGTTTTGATAGTCTTAATTTTATGTTATCAGAGACACTTATTTCATGGATTTAATCTACTTCTCATTGAAAGATTTCCCAACAATTTTGTGTGAAAATTATCCCCATGGTAAAGTATCATAGTAAAGGGTATGGGCGAGGACTGGCATGGTCCATGAGAACAGATAAACATGTGTTTCTTAGTGTAATAAAGAACTTGGCCTTGCCAAATAAATGAAATGAGAGGCTTCTTTGCCTTTGGCTTTGACTTCTGGGAGGTAATCTATGTCATAACCTGAAAGGTGTTTTTTTATAGAGCAGGAGGTGGCCACACTGGATCTGAGTTTGACTGGCCATGCCAGAAAGATCTACCATGAGATTTAAGGTAGGAGCTTTGGGTTTATGTATCAGTCAGCCTGGTGGCTGAGATCAATCACCAGACAATCAATTATACCTACTTTCTTTTAGCAGAGCAAAAAGAAAAAAAAAACAACACAAAACTTCGAACACCAAAGTTCAGGTGATCTTCCCTGAATGGTGATAACGTCCTTCAGATTGTCTCATATCAATGCAGGGCAGGTAATGCATTCTGAAGACAACAGAAGATTCCCCATTTGGAACCCTCTCAGACTCTTCTCTATGTGTTTTCTCCCTTGGATGATTTTTTTAAAAATAATTTTTTATTTTTAATTACAGTTGACATGCAATATTAGTTTCAGGTGTACAACATAGTGATTAGACATTTCTTTAACTTCCTAGGTGATCACCCTTGATTAAGTCTAGTACCCATCTGATACCAAATATAGTTATTACAATGTTATTGATTACATTCCATATGTGGTACTTTATATTTCTGTAACTGTTTATATAACTGGTAATTTGCACATCTTAATCTCTTCACTTTTTCTACCCATTCCACCCACCCCCTACCATTTGGCAACCATTAAAATTTTCTCTGTGTCTATCTATGGGTTTGTTTATGTTTTGTTTGTTTCTTTTTTAAGATTCCATGTAAAAGTGAAATCATAGAGTATTTGTCTTTGGCTTATTTCACGCAGCATAACACCCTCTAGGTCCATTTATGCTATGGCAAATGGTAAGCTTTCATTCTTTTTTATGTCTGAGTAATATTCTGTTTTCTGTATGTACCATCTCCATCCATTTGTCTACTGACAGACGCTTAGGTTGCTTCTATATCTTGACTATTGTAACAGTGATGCAATGAACATAGGGATGTCTTTTCAAATAAGTGTTTTGTGTTTGTTTGGATAAGTACCCAGAAGTGGAATTGCTAGATTTTTCTTTGTCTCTTGTTATAACCTTTGTTTTAAAGTCTGTTTTGTCTGATATAAGTACTGCTACCCCAGCTTTTTTTTCATTTTCATTTTCATGAAATATCTTTTCCATGCCTCCACTTTCAGTCTCTGTCTTTTAATCTGAATGGGTCTCTTGTAGGCAGCATATGTAAGGGTCTTGTTTTCTTATCCATTCAGCTATCCTCTGTCTTTTTATTGGATCATTTAATCCGTTCAGATTTAAAGTAATCATTGAGAGACAACTCTAATAGAATAAACATGATTTCTAAATTTTAAAAAATAAATAAACTTAAAAAAATAAAATAATCATTGAAAGGTATGTAGTACTCCCATTTTATTATTCATATTTTTGTCTTTTTTTTTTTTTCATCTTAAAGAAGACCCTTTAAAATTTCTTGCAATACTAGTTTGGTGGTGATGAACTTCTTTAGCTTTTTCTTGTTTGGCAAGCTCTTTAACATTTGATTATAAATGATAGGCTTGCTGTGTAATTTTGGTTGTAGGTCCATGCTTTTCATTACTGAATAATTTGGGCCAATCCCTCCTGATCTGAAATGTTTCTAACCTGAAAAGCAGTCTAACAGGAGCTTCCTTGTAGATAACTGCTTTTCTCTTGCTGTTTTAAGATCCTCTCTTTGTCTTTAACTTCTGGCATTTTAATTACGATGTGTCTTGGTGTGGGCCTCTTTGGGTTCATCTTGTTTGGGACTCTCTGTGCTTCCTGGACTTGTAGGTCTATTTCTTTCACCAGATTAGGGAAGTTTTTTTTTCCATAATTATTTTTTCAAATGGGTTTTCAATCTTTTGCTCTCTCCCTTCTTCTTCTTGTACCCCTATTATGCAAATGTTGGAATGCTTGATGTTGTCCCAGAGGCTCCTTAATCTGTCCTCATTTGGGGGATTCTTTTTTCTTTCTAGTGTTCTGATGGGATGTGTTCTGCTGCCTTACCTTCCAAATTGCTGATTTGATCCTCTGTTTTATCTAATCTACTGTTGATCCCTCTAATGTATTATTCATTTTAGTTATTCTTCATTTTGACTGGTGTTTTAAATGTTTTCTGCCTCCTTTACAATGTTTTCTTTCTCTTTGTTAAAATTCTTACTGAGTTCATTGAGCATCCTTATCACCGATATTTTGAACTCTGCATCTGGTAGGAATCTTGTCTCCATTTTGTTTAGTTCTTCTTCTGGAGTTTTATCCTGTTCCTTCATTTGGGACATGTTTCTTTGTCTCCTCATTTTGGCTGCCTCCCTGTGTTTGTTTCTATTTAAAAGGAAGAGCTACTATGTCTTCTGGTCTTGGTAGAGTGCTCTTACATAGTAGGTGTCTCTGGTCACCTGAGTTAAGTGCTCCAGGTGTGTTCCTCATGTGGGTTGTACGTGCCCTTCTGTTGTATTTGAACCTTGATTATTGTTGGCACATCAATGGGAGGATCTGAACCTCAGGCTGATTGGCTGTGAGGACTGGCCATGACTATAGTAGAAGAGTCCATGTTGTGCATGGACTGACCCCTGTGAAGCAGGATCCATTATGTTAGAGCTCTGGTGCCTGGTGAATCCACCTTTTGTTTTTGTGGAGGTAGTTGGGTGGTGCCCTGGTGTGGTTTGAAGCCTGTCAATGGGCATATTGGTTCTGAGGCCTCTTGAGTGGAGGGTCTTCTGCAGGCCAAGGATGGCAGCTGCCTTTGATCTGCCTGGGGTCACCTGGTATGAGCTACAAAATTGTTGCAGATGGTGGCCTCTTGTACTGGGCTTAGAGATACCTGGGAGAGGCCAAACTGCAAACCTAGGCTACTGCCACTAGGGCCGGGCATGGGACCACTTAGCAGGAGGTGTGGGGCATGCTGAGGCCAGATGCTGCTTGTTTGGTGTTTGCGAACTTTGTAGAGATTTTAAGAAAGTCTGCAGTATGAACCAAGACAGGATATTTGTAAGAAAAGCCACTAGAAACAGTCTGGGTGGGCCTGCACATTGAGTGAGATGGGGTCTCAGGGAATCACCAAGGCAGTGCACAGTGTTAGCCATGTTAATGGAGATTCATATGCTGTCCACCTGTGCCTACAGGGGGAGGGCTCAGCAAAGGAGCAACGGCCTCTGCCAGCACTTCTGTTTGGTGGAAGCCCTTTCCTCCAGCCCTTGCCGCAAGGTCAGACAATTCGGTTCTTCTCTGTATGTCCCTGGTGCTTTGTGTGCTGCTGCTCCAGCACCAGAGCTCAGACAGAGTGAGTCTGTCATCAAGTAAGTCTTTGTGTGGGCCCTTTAAGAGGAACACTTGGGACTTAAACAGCTTTCCATCTCACTCAGCTGCAATTCCCTCTGGTTTTCACAGTCAGAAGTTACGAGGACTTCTCTTTTTAGCACTGGTACCCTGGACTGGGGGGCATGGTGTGAGGCTGGGACCTCTCATTCCCTAGGGTTGACCCCTGCAGCCGACATTTCCCTCCTGATTTTTAACAGCCACATGTGAGTGTGGCACCAGCCTGTTCCACATCTTTGCATCTTCCACCATTCTCAATATGGCTTCTTTATGCCCTTCGTTATGAGAGTTCTGTTTATCTAGACCTCAGGAGATTCTCAATGATGGTAGTTCCATAGTTTAGTTGTAATTTTGATGAGGTCATGGGAGAAGAAGAGCATAATGTTTATTATCTACTTCACCATCTTGACCGAAGTCTTCCCTTGGATGCTTTTCATCTGCATCCTTTCTCTGAATGAGAGAAATTTAAAGTTATATTAGGTAGAGTAATAAAAACTTGGAATAGTTTATCATATGCATAAATTTTATCCTAAAACAGATAACAGACTCAAGCCCTCAAAGCCATATTGGAATTTATTTTATTCATTCATTCATTCATTCATTCATTCATTTATATTCTCATTTATTCTATTACAGCTGTCCCAGTTTTTCCCCATTTGCCCTCTACTACCCAGCCCACCCCCTCACTTCCACAGTCCATCCCCACGTCATTGTCCATTTCCATGGGTCATTCATGCACGTCTTTGACTAATCCCTCTCCCTTCTTTCTGCCATTCCCTCCTATCCTCTTTCCCCTGGCAGCTGTCAGTCTGTTCCCTATTTCTACATTTCTGGTTCTGTTTTGCTCATTAGTTTATTTTGTTTATTAGATTTCTCTTATAAGTGAGATGATATAGTATTTGTCTTTCACTGACTGGCTTTTTTCACTTAGCATAATACTCTCCAGATCCATCCATGTTGTCGCAAAGGATAGGAATTTCTTCTTCTTTCTTTCTGCTGCATAGTATTCCTTTGTGTAAATACATCGCAGTTATGGGCATTTAGGCTGTTTCCTCTTGGCTATTATAAATAGTGCCGCTATGAATGTAGGGGTACGTACATTCTTTTGAATTGATGTTTTGGGATTCTTAGGGTATAGTCCCAGTGGTGGAATCACTGGGTCAAAAGGCAGCTCCATTTTTAATTTTTTGAGGAAATTCCATACTGTTTTCCACAATGGCTGCACCAGTCTGCATTCCCACCAACAGTGCACTAGGGTTCCCTTTTTCCCACATCCTTGCCAGCATTTGTTTGTTGATTTATTAATGATAACCATTCTGACAGGAGGGAGATGATATCTCACTGTGGTTTTAATTTGCATCTCTGATGGTTGGTGATGTTGAGGTATGTATCTGGGCCCTCTGTATGTCCTCCGTGGAGAAGCATCTATTCAGGTCCTTTGCCCATGTTTTTTAATTGGATTTTTTGTCCTCGTGTGTTGAGTCATATCAGTTCTTTATATATTTTTTAATTTAAACCCTTGTCTGAAGTATCATTGGCAAATATATTCTCCCATACAGTCAGTTCCCTTTTCATTTTGATGATAGTTTCTTTAGCCATGCAGAAGCTTTTAAATTTGAGGTAGTCCCATTTGTTTATATTTCCTGTATTTCCCTTGCCCGCAGAGATATATCAGCAAAAATACTGCTACATGGGATATCTGGAATTTTACTGCCTATGTTTTCTGCTACGACTTTTTTGGTACCACAACTTATATTTAAGTCTTTTATCCATTTCGAGTTTATTCTGGTGTATGGTGTAAGTTGGTGGTCTAGTTTCCATGATTGTTTTTTTGTTTGTTTGTTTGTTTGTTTTTTGCATGTACCAGTCCAGTAATCCTAACACCATTTATTGAAGAGGCTATTTTACTCCATTGTTTGCTTGTGCCCTTTTTGTGAAATATTAATTGACCATAGAGACATGGCTTTATTTCTGGACTCGATATTCTGTTCCATTGACCTATGTGTCTGTTCTTATGCCAGTAACAGGCTGTTTTGACTATAGTGGCCTTGTAGTATAGTTTGATATCAGGTACTGTGATCCCTCCAACTTTGTTCTTCTTTCTCAAGGTTGCTGTGGCTATCTGGTCTCTTATTTGGTTCCATATAAATTTTAAAAATATTTGTTTTAGATCTGTGAAATATGCCATTGGTATTTAAACAGGGATTGCATTGAATTGATAGATTGCTTTAGGTGGTATGGACATTTTAATGATGTTAACTCTTCCAGTTCATGAACAGGGTATATGCTTCCATTTATTTGTATCTTCTTCAGTTTCATTCTTGTTCAGTTTTCTATAGGTTTCCAAGTACAGGTCCTTTACTTCCTTGGTTAAATGTATTCCTAGGTAGTTTATTTTTTTGGTTGCCATAGTAAATGGGATATTTTTTCTTAGTTTCTCTTTCTGATAGTTCATTGTTGGTGTACAGAAATGCTATCTATTTCTGAATATTTACTTTGTATTCCACTACTTTGCTGAATTCACTTATTAGGTCAAGTAGTTTTTTTGGTGGAGCCTCTAGGGCTTTCTATGTACACCATCATGTCATCTGCAAATAATGACAGTTTTACCTTCTCCTTTCCAATTTGGATGCCTTTTACTTCTTAAATCTGATGGCTGTGCCTAGAACTTCCAATATTACATTGAATAAGAATGGTAAAAGCAAACACACTTGTCTTATTCCTGATCTTAAGGGAAATGCTTTTAGTTTTTGCCCGTTGAGTATGATGTTGGCAGTAGGTTTCTTGTACATGGCTTTTATTATGGTGAGGTATGCTCCCTCTCTTTCCACTTGCTGAGTATTTTTATCATTACTGGGTGCTGGATTTTATCAAATGCTTTTTCTGCATCTATTGATATGATCATGTAATTTTTGTCTTTCATTCTGTTTATGTGATGTATTATACTCATTGATTTGTGAATATTGTACCATCCTTGTATCCCTGGAATAAGTCCCACTTGTCCATGGTATATAATTTTTTTAAGGAATTGTTGGATCCAGTTTGCTAGTATTTTGTTGAGGATTTTAGCATCTATGTTCATCCAAGATATTGGCCTGCAATTGTCTTTCTCTGTTGTATTTTTACCTGATTTTGGGATTAGGATAATGCTGGCCTCATAAAAAGAGTTTGAGAGTCTTTTATTTTCTTGAAATTTTGGAATAGTTTGAGAAGGATAAGCGTTAGTTCTTCTTTCAATGTTTGGTAAAATTCACCTGTGAAGCCATCTTGTCCAGGGCTTTTGTGTATCAGTAGTTTTTTGATTACTACATCAATTTTTCTAGTTGTTATCAGTCTATTCAGATTTTCTAAATCTTTCTGATTCAGTTTTGGAAGAATTGTATGTTTCTAGAAATTTATCCATTTTACGCAATTGTCCATTTCTTGGCATGTAATTGTTCATAGTAACTTCTTACAATCCTTTGTATTTCTGTGGTATTAGTTGTTACTTCTCCTCTTTCATCTGATTTTAATTCTTGATGAGTCTGATAAGTTTGTCAATTTTGTTTATCTTTTAAAAGAAATACTGTATTTATTGGTCTTTCAAATTGTTTTTTAGTCTCTGTGTCATTTGATTCTGCTCTGATCTTGATAATTTCCTTCCTTCTCCTTGCTCTGGGTTTTGTTTGTTGTTGTTCTTCTAGTTCTTTTAGATGTAGGGTTAGGTTGTTTCTTTAAGATTTTTCTATCTTCTTTAGGTAGGCCTATATTGCTATGACTTTCCATCTCAGGACTACTTTTGCTGTGTCCTGTAGGTTTTGGGTTGTTGTGTGTTCATTTTTTTCCAGATACTTTACGATTTCTTCCTTGATCACATTGTTAACCCATTCATTACTTAATAACATTTTATTCAGTTTTTATGTTTTGAATGTTTGGGGGTTTTTTTCTTGAGTTTGGTTTCTAGTGTCAATCCCTCCTGACTCAAGAAGATGCTTGATATGATTTCATTTTCTTGGATTTGTTAAGGCTTGTTTTGTGTCCGACCATGTGGTCTATCTTGAAAATGGTCCATGTGCGTATGAGAAGCATGTATATTTTTCTTCTTTGGGGTGAAATGTTCTATAAATATCAATTGAGTCCATTTGATCTAGAGTATCATTCAATTCTGCAATATTTTTGTTGATCTTTTGTTTGGAATATCTATCCATTGTTGACAGTGACGTGTTAAAATCCCCTACAGTGAATTTCATTCTTTCTTTCTCTTTCTTACAGTCCTCCAGTATTTCCTTTATATATTGTTGTACCTATATTGGTTGCATATATGTTTACAAGAGTTGAGTTATATCCTCTTATTGGACTACTCCCTTAAGTATTAAGTAGTGACATTCTTTGTCTCTTATTATGGCCTTTGTTTTGAAGTCTATTTTGTCTGATGTAAATATCACTACCTGAGCTTTTTTTCATGTCCATTTGCATGGAATATTTTTTCCATTCCATCACTTTCAGCCTGTATACATCTTTTGTTCTGAGGTGTGTCTCTTGTAGACAGCATATATGCAGTTTGTGTTTTCCTGTCCATTCAGCTACCCCATGTCTTTTGACTGGAGCATTTAATCCATTTCCATTTAAAGTTATTATTGATAGGTACTTACTCATTGCCATTTATTTCCTTTATGCTGAGTTCTCTCTCTCTCTCTTTTTCTTATTCTTAAAGCAGTGCAGTGCTGGCTTGATGGAGATGTACTCTTTTAGTCTTGTTTTGTCTGGAAACTCTTTATTTCACCTTCCATTTTAAGTGAGAACCTTGCTGGAAAGAGTGGTCTTGGTTGCAGTCCTTGCTTTTCATTAGTTTGATTATTTTGTGCCATTCCCTTCTGGCCTGTAGTGTTTTTGTGGAGAAATCAGTTGATAGCCTTATTGGAGCTCCCTTGCACGTTACTAGCTGTTCCTCCCTTATTGCCTTTAAGATACTCTGTCTTTAAATTTTGCAGTTTTTATTGTTATGTGTCTTGGAGTGGGCCTCTTTTGGTTTGTCTTGATTGGGACCCTCTGTTGTCTCCTTGACTTGCCAGACTTTTTCCCTCACCAACTTAGGGAAGTTTTCTCTGATTATTTTTTTCAAACAGATTTTCTATGCTTTGCTCACTTTCTTCTCCTTCTGGTATCCCTGTGATGTGAATGTTGTTGTTACACTTCATGTTGTCCCAAAGGTCCCTTAAGCTATCCTCATTCTTTCTCTCTTTTTCTTTTTTTTTCATTTTGTTGCTGTGATGGGGTGTTTTTTTCTACCTTGTCTTCCATCTCGCTGATTCAATCCTCTGTTTTGTCTAGCCTTCTTTTAATTCCTTCTAGTGTATTCTTCATTTCAGATATTGCATTCATTTCCAGCTGGTTCTTATTCAAGGTTTATATGTCCTTTTTCATGCTGATGTAGGTCTCACTAAGTTCCTTATAGTTCTCATTAAGTTCCTTGAGCATCCTTAAAATTATTACTTTGAACTCTATGTCTGATAAATTGCTTGCCTCCATTTCAATTAGCTTTTTTTCTGGAGATTCCTCCTTTTCTTTTCTTTGAGGGCTGTTTCTTTTTCTACCCATTTTAGATGTCTCTTTGTGTTTGTTTCTGTGTATTAGATTGATTCACTTTGACTCTCCACCTTGTGGATGGCCTTGTGTATTAGTCCTGTGGGACTCATTGGTGCAGACTCCTTGATCTCCAGGTCTGGATACTTTAAGAATGACCTATGAGTGGGGTATATGGACTCTCCTGTTTCATTTAGGTCATGACTATTAGTGGCCCATTTGTTGGTGGGAACCCCCATCCATCTGACTGGCTAAAAGGCTCAACTCCCACCACATGTTGTATACTGTTGTGTAGATGCTGGCAGAACAAAGTAAAACAACACAAAAATAACACCAAAACAAGCAACCCCCCTTACTACCACAGTAATATCAACCACAAGAGACGAAAAATAATAACAGCAGAAAGCAAAATATAATAGTAGAAAAAGGAGAAAAGGAAAAAGAATATGAGAATATTAAAAGAAAGAAAATGGATTATAAGAGGAGAAAGGGAAAGAGAACTACTACTCATAATGAATTGAAAGAAGAAAATGGAGAAAAGGAACACAGAAAAGTAACAAAAATAAAAAAGTTGAGGAAAAGGGTATAGTGGAATAATCAAAGATAAGATTAGGGTAGGAGATGAGAAAGAAAAATCAGAACACCAAAGATAAAAGAGAAAGAAAAAGTAGGTAAAAAGATAAATAAAAAAGGCCATGAAAAAGAAAAAATAGCTAAGATAATAAAAAAAGCAAGTGGATTTGTCTCAGCACAGTTTTCATCTTGCCTTCTGGTTTCTCCATTTGGATACCTCTCTGATGTCTGAGTCTCTTGTAAGCCAATGTCAGATGCTGTCCACATCTCTCCCTTGGCCACATTTTTGAAGCTACAGGTGATCTACAGTTTGTGCCTAGTTCCTCCAGGCTTGGCTGCTCCCAAGGTGGGCCAAGTTGCTCTGCAAAGTTGGCTTTTATCAGCACTGGGTCCAGGGGTGTGTCAGCAAATGTCCCAAGTTATCACAGGACTTGTCTTTGCCTATCTCTGCCTGTTGGCCTGCTGTCAATCTTAGACTAGTCACAGACCCGACTGTTTCTGATAGGGCTTCTGGTGGAAACGGGGCTGTGATTCCTGGATCTTCCATGGCAAGTGCCTTTCAGACCTCAGGGAAGATGATGCACATGTTCCTCCTCCCGTGGGCCACCAGTCTGGGTCTCTCCAGGATTATTTTCCTGTACTCAGCAGGTGGGGAGCCTAGTAGGCTTCCAGAGCCCAGATTTTAGGTCTTCTGGATGCTGGGAGCATGTTTTTGTAGCTCTCCCATGATGGGGAAGCACCAGTGTGTTTTCCAGGAAAATGTATGGATTGGCTGCACCCTACCACAGTCTCTACCTACCGCTGAGTCTGTTTATGTTGCTGTCTCTTCAGCAAGGGTTAAGATGCAGAATGGGAGAAAGGGAAAACAAACAAACAAACAAAAAAACAGAACGTCAAGACAGTAAAACAGAAAAGAACAACAACAACAAAAAAGGCACTGAGTGGAGTGAACAGGATTTTAGAGGCTTCGGCCAGGGGATTCCTGGAGGGTGGAGGGAGCCGTGTCCCACAGGGAAAGGTCATTGATTTTCCATGGAAGGGGCTAGTTCTCTTCTAGAAAGGTGGCTGCTGTGGAGTCCAGGTTCACATCGGCAAAAATCCCACAGCCACTCCCCCAAGACTCTCCCCAGGGCCTGTCACTTCAGACTTTCCTCTGGCGACTCCAGTCTGCGCCACCCTCCATTCGCTGGGGCCCAGGGTGGGTAGCCACAAACATAAAACTTGTGCTTTGCTCGTTTAAGGGAAAAAGTGCTGGGTTTGTCTCTAGTTTTCATCTCTCCCCAAAGCAAAGAGCCTCCATGTTGCAGATTCCCTGACCTCCTGATCTGGATGTTCTAGGAATGTTCTTTGTATGAGTTATGTGGACTTTCCATTCATGTTTGGGTCCTGATTTTACTGGCCTGTTTGTTGGTGGGAACTTTCCCTCATCGGGCTAAGGGGCTCAGCCCCTACCATGCCCACCTCTGCCGTGAGAGGGCGTGGGGGTGTGGGTTGGATCCCTAGTTAGGGCACATACAGGCCATCTATCAATGTTTCTCTCTCTACCCACGCCTCACCGCCTCCCCCAAATCAACAGAATATATCCTGTGTGCATCCTCTTCTTTCAAGTCTCATATCATCCTGATGGGGTCGAAGAAGGAAAGGAAGATTTCAACAGCAAAATTGTAGCACTGGATGGTCACCAGGTGCTTGTGCTGCTCCCTGCAGTGTGTCTCAGCCTCAGGCTCGCACCACTGCGGCGTGCCTAGGTCTCTGAGTCCGGGGCCTCCCCAGCCATATCTCTCCACCCCGCACTCCAGGCTCTTCCTGATCTGCAGCCTCCTCAGTCAAATTCTGTCCCATTTGTGGTTCCTGTAGCACCTGGGGCCAGGGAGGTGACAGCCTCCTCCCTGGCAAGTACTGCAGCCCCCACACCCGGGCTCCTGGCTGCCCTCGGGTACGCAGCCTCGCCCAGAGCGGAGGGCAAAAAGACAAGTCCAGGCGTCAAGGCACAGCCACTCCGGCGGCTTCTTTCTGAGGATATTGTAATTTCCACAAAATGTCTCCTGCCCCCGCCCCCCAAATCTGCAGCCAGGCGCACCGCGCGGGGGGCGGGGGGCGGGGGGCGTGGCGGTGGCTGCGGCTCTTCCAGAAGAGCGCGGGCCACCCGCCCCCGAGTGCCCTCGCAGGTGGGCAGGCACTCACACACCTGAACACTCATCCACGCACAAACTCACTCAAACACCCTCACGCGCACACTCAGCTGGATTTTTGAGCTGATTGCTCTGTGCTTCAGCTGCAAGATCGGTCCAGGACTAGGAGCAAGTGGATGGAGCTTCTAGCTATTCCGAAGCCATCTTGGAGCCCTGGAATTTTTTTTTTAAAGAAGCTATATTCAGTTTCATCTTTTCCAAATCAGGTACTACTCATCAAAACCATTTTCTGTAAATGATGAAAAGTTCAGTGTTCCATAGAACAACATCCCTCTTTATGGCTTTGTAATCTAAATATGAAAACTAGTAAAGGTATGAAATACTAATGCACTACAGTGCATATGTGAAAGATAAGTGTCCTAACACACCTTTCTAAACAAAAGTGTGTACTTGAACCACAGATGGTAGGAGCATGCCTGTTTCTCAAATATTTTCTTGTTGGCAAACAGGTGCCACTGAAAAGAGAGGCATGGTCAGTACTGCAGTACTGCCTCCAGCAGCCACTGCTGACCTGAAGGGTGAGATAGGAGTTTGCTTCTCTTTTTCCAACTCTCTGAAAAGGCAGCAAATTAGCCTGGCATTCTGAAGTGCAGTAGGATTTGATTTCTGGAGCAAAAATTTCAATTAAAGACAAAGCAATCTTTTTCCAAGAATCTTTATTACAGGCTTAGGTATAAATACATCAAATAGAGTAGTTACAATGCTCCCAACAAACAACCTCATGCTATCATGCATGCTGCTGTGTGTACCCCAGATTAATTTATTGTGTTTAGCCCCAGCTTTACATACTGGTGGCCCTGGTGCCAACAGAGCCTGAGTACTTCAGTTGCACCAGTGTCTTAATTGTGTAATGGATCTCTTTTCATTTCCCTTTCTCTCTGCTTCTCACAAACCTGTTATTAGTTTCCCCAAATGGTTTATTTAGAATTTTGTCATTTCTGAAAAATGCTATTTTTAGGCATAAATGATGACTGCACAGACATCAGATAATGACTCCTTTTCTGTTGCTGGGTCAGTTTTACCATGACCCCATCTTGCTTTGTTTCAGTGGCACCATTAAAACAAAATAAATTTCAGCCTCAAACTCCTTCTGTTGTAGGTGACATCAGACCTCGCCATGGCTCTGTTCTTCGGAAACAATGCTCCTTCCCTTCTCTTCCTTCCCTTCTCCTTCCCTCCCCTTTCCTTCCTGTCTTCCTTTCTTTTTTTCCCCATGCCTTTTTTATTTATCCCAAAAGACCAAGGTCATATAGCAGAGCAAATATAGCCAACTTTGAACCTCTGAACCTACTTTGAACACATTCCCTGACTTGGGGAATACTCATCCTCTCATCCTTCTCTCTAATTGCCAGCTTCATACTAGGGTGTTTAATTGGCAAGTGTTCTCAGAAGTTTAGAAGTTGTTGACTGGGGTGAGGATTTTGTGTGTGTCTCAACGATCAAAGCAATCTGTTTCTGCTCCCACAAATAATCTTTCATCACCATGTTCTAGAGTAGGGTTTTTCCACCCCAGTACTACTGACATTTAGGGCCAGATAATTCTTTGCCAGGGGCTGTGCTGTTCATTGAAGGGTGTTTATCAGTATCCCTGACCTCTTTGACTAGATGCTAGTATTGGCCCCTTCCATACATAGGCGTGCACACACACACACAGTTGTGGCAAGTTAAAAATGTCTCCAGACATTGACAGGTGTTCCTGGGGAGGCACAATTGCTCCTGATTGAGAATCACTGCTCTAGGAAATAACAGTGGTGGTCTCTTATTGCTAATGTTTTTTAACAAGATGGCTATAGCACACTTTGAGAGTGTGTCTTCCCCATCTCCAAATAATGTATTTGTTCTCCCAAGTTGACTAGAAAAGAGGAAAATTTGCATTTTGGACCCTAAATTACCAGAATTTTCTCTCAAAGAAGAATCAAAACTATTTATCTTCTTGTAATATAAAGACTGTAAAATCAAATGACTTTTGCATTTTTTCCACCATTGGAATATATTATTTAGGACCACATTAGTCCCAAATCTTTACCAGCATCAGTGAAACAGCCAGGGTCTTGTTTACTCTCCACTTTAGGAAAAAGCAGAGCTTCAGTAGAAGGATGTGTGCCAGATATTTGGTATTTGTTGGTTATATATGTGTACCAGCTCTGAAAACCACCCTTAATAATTGTTTTCAAATTACCTATTGCCAGCTTTTTGCAGAGATGAAAGCTAGAACTAAATTGCTGACTTCCTGTGTAAGACTTGAGGGTGTGTGAATGCAGTACATGTTATTCATTTGGAATATCACTGTACAATTCAAAATAAAATATTTTATTATAGGTAGCATTTATCCACCAAGTTGCAAGACATATCCCAAAACAGGAAATAACAGAATCAATTCTAAGCCCCCTACCTTGTTTCCTTTCCTGAAGGTGCACTCTAAAAAACACCTCTTTTTGAATTTCATTCAATTTCTGGACAGAGGTGCTCATTGCCTAAGTTTCCAGTCATCAGGACTGACTCTGAAAGCAACCATTTGGGCTTCTAACAAAGCGAGCATGGAACTTAAAAATGAACGAGCAAGTTATTTTGGTTAATTCACACAGAGCAAGCTGAGTGCTTCACAGTCGTCCTGTTTGGTTGGGAAGAAAAGATCTCGAGAAAAACCAAAGAACTATTCTGGGTTTACAGAAGCCACAGCACAGCTAGACAGCACTGTTAGGCATAAGCAACAATCACAGAATGGCCCACAGCTCTTGAGATCCCTGCTTTCATGGAATTGATTCTGATTACCTTACATCGGTTCTGACCAAATAAATAAATAGCTGCACATCTGGTATGTGGAAGACCTAAAGAAGACCTATTTGGGGTGGAAACATTGGGCATTGATAATGCCTCTCCTTGGATCTTTTCTTCTTTGGAGATATTTTCTGTCTGGTACGGGGAATATACAGGTCTTACTTTTGAACTTCTGCATTTCTAACCTGAATGTGGATTCTAAGCAACCTTTTTTTTCAAAGAAAGAATACCATTGAAAATGAGATTGATATTCCAGCCTTCACTTTGTGCTGACAAATTAATTGTCTGTTTTACTTTCTTTGAACAGTGAGGTTCTGTTCGGTTTGCCAGGTCACATGCATTTCATTACACTACACCTTGGTAACAAAAGAAAGCTTAGGGTAAAAATGATCCCAGAGATGAGTCAAGGGTTTGGCTTGGGTTCTGTGACTCAAACATGGACAAGTCATCGGTCCTGACAGTCTGTCCTGTGACACAATGGAAAAGACCTGTGGTGAGCTGTGTAGATGGAGCCTAACATATTTTCCAAGGGATGTTTTTGTCTCTAGACTCTGTGGAGTCATATTTAAATTTGCTCACTCACTCATATTTAAATTTTACCCAGACAGCCCAGTCTAAATTTCAATGGATGGAATAATTGCCTAAATATGCCAAATGTATTTCCTATTTCAGACATTCTTCCCTGGATTCAAAGATTGAATTTCTTTTAGGAATAATGATGAAATGTCTTATTTCTTGATCTGTGTGGTGGTTACATGAATGTGTTCAATTTGCAATAATTAATTGAGCTGTATGCATATCATTTGTGTGGTTTCCTGGATGTAATGCTTAAATTAAAAGATTAATTTTAAAACAGAACAGTGATGAAATCAACAGAATAACAAAAATTTACGAAAGGGGAAAAATCTTACCAATGGAAAAAAGTAGAACCACAGCACCTTAATGAGCTTCCAGATATTGTCTGTGTAGTTTAATCAAACATCTTTGCAAATGTACCTCTATTAAGCATTTTTATAGGAAACTTATCACACAAATATCTTTTTTATATATGCATATAGTCACAGTTTCACTTTGTGATGCTGAAAATGCTCTTTCTTAAAAAATTAGTATTTCTTCGTTTGTTTTCTTGATAAGTCTTCTGTCCTATTTAATTAGACTACAACGGGTATTGAGACCAGTGCTGTTGGACTATATATCATTTCCTCAGCACCAGGGTGAGACTGAGAATTTACCATTATCTTCACTATCCCTTTCAGCTGGAATGACTTTGAGATCCAATAAAAGGTGAGGTTTCATCCTGCATATCCTGCTACTCCTGCTGCACGATAAAATCATACAGCCGAGGCCTCCATCCCTTACAGCAGTGCTGTAAATTTGAAATCCAATTTTGAAATCTCTTAAGTTATAACCCAGAGGACTCCAGAATCCTGATATTTTAGCCCACCCATTTGGTAAAACCGTATGAATTTGGGCTTAGAGTAAAGAGGGAGGGATAAGGAAGCTAATCTGAGTTCATGGAAAATATAATTATACTTTTAAAGATACAATTTATGGGGCTTTTCTTTTCGAACGGTAAAGCAATATTTGCCCACAACAGTATACAAAGTATTTTTCTCACCTCCTACCCCCAATTAACCTTTCTTTAAAAATAAGTCTTAACAGTTTGGTGCATGTCTGTCTGTACATTCTTGATGGTTATAGAAACATACAGGCATATGCACACGTGGATTTTTCTTACAAAAATGGGATCATACTATACAAATTTCTCAGCACATTGGTTTTCCCTTTTAGCAATGTATTAGGACATTCCTCTAAGTTTGTTTATGTAGCCTAAATACATTCTTCTTAATAGCTGTATCACAGCCTATACTCTTGATGTAAAATAACTGAAGATTTAGGCTGTGTCTGTTTTTCTGCAATAGATACATTGGTACATTAATTCTTATATACTAATATTAGTATTTTTGTAGGATAGAAAACTTTTAAAGAAAATGGATTGTGAAAACTGTTAATGTTCATAGAGTAAATGGAAATGAGTTAGCCAGGTGATGATATCAAACAGAGATTCTTACTGGGCTTCTTTACTGAATGCTCAAGAAGAATTGCATGTACTGTATCAATTGTGTACCTGACTGAGGAGTCCTCAAAATGTCAAGTCTTTGCAGAACATAGATTACAGGTTGCCCAGGGCTGTTTTGGGAACAAAGATTAACGGTAAATGGGCACCAGGAATTTCATTGGGATTACGAGAATGTTCTTAAGAATTAGATTATGGTGAGAGTTACACAACTCAGTAATTTTACTAAAAGTCATAGAATTTTACTTTGAAATTGGGTGAGTTTTATGGTATGTAAATTATACCTCAATAAAGTTGTTAAGAGGTACATTTTTAAAGCAGTTCATGTGACATCTTTTTTTATATCATCAATTAGCATTAACTGAGAAAAAGCTTAGCTTCAATAAAGTCAATTTCAGCCCACCAACATCTGTTTGATTTATTACAGTCAGAATTCTTGGAATTTGCTCAATAAATATTTTCTGCACTTAATTGAGTAAACTTTTTTGCTCATGCTGATTGCAATAGTCATTTCCTAGGATGGCATTAAAGAAAGCCATGATCTTATGTAGACACTCATGATGGCTTTTATCAGTCCTGTTTAGTCATTTATTCAACAGTTATATACTGAGCACAAAGTATGCCAGGCACTCATCTAGTCATTTGGGGAGTATCTGTGTTTAAGAAAGTCAAAGATCCCTGCCCTCTTGGAGCTTCTACTCTAGCTTAAAAGGAGAGAAGACTGCTATTCATATTTTAAAGCAGGATTTCCCAAATCAGTTGCCTGGTTTTCTTGTTAAAATTCAGACTCTGGTTCAGTAGAGATGGTGTCTGGATTCTGAATTTAAATCAGGGAGGCAGTTCATGCTGATGCTGCTGGTCTGAAGAGCAAGGTTTTAACATACAATAATGACATGTATGTATGTACACTGTGATCATGGTTACATGGCTGTGGTATATTTCATACCCTGTGTTCTTCTCCCCAAATCCATCCATTTACTGCCATCCAGAAAAAAACAGCACAGATGGGAATGGGGCTGTTGGTGGCCAACAGTTCTTGGTCATCACCTGTTATATTCTGTATTTTGCCATGTGTAATGTGCACCCACGTTTTTGGCCCAAACTCTCAGGAAAAAAATCTTTCATTTTAATTCAATTATATATTTATTTAAATTTAGAAACAAAGCCGATTATCATATTCCAGGGTATTATTTTGCAGACAGGTATTGTTATTGCTTTCTAGCATTACACTTTTAACACATAAGCATAAATGAAAGAATTGAAAACATTTATATAGATATGGAATTAGTACTACCCATGTATAATGCACATCCTTATTTTTCCCTCAAAAATTTGGGCAAAAGGATGTGCATTATACACGACAAAGTACGGTACGTCTTCAGCATCTCTTTGCTGGACTAGAGATGTGCTGTCCACTGCAAAGAGTAAGAGCATGACTGGTCTTGGGAGTAGCGTCTCCTGGCCCCTCTTTCCACGGTGCTGGCCTTCCCATCCACATGTCTGGTCTAGAAGTTCGGCAGCCTTGAATTTTTCTTCAGAGTTTTTATAAGTCTTCTGCAGACTCTTGGTGATTAAAGCATAGGACGTGACTAAAAGTCACCAACCAGTGGAGTATAGTGATTGAATTAGGAAAGAACTAATATTTTTAATTGTACACTGTACACGTAAGTGTCCTGAGATACTTAAACCTTAGGAGGGATTTATTACTATTATTATTTTCATTTTCAAGCTTGAAAACTGTGACCCTTAGAGTATTTTGCTGAATTTTTTCCCCAGTTTGTCCAAGCTCACACAATGGATATTGGTAGAAATAAGATTAGAGTAGAAATATTTGCATCTGACTTCTAAGGGCCAACAATACCCTGAGCCCCATACCCTGCTGGAGAGTTCTTAGTTAAAAAAATTTATTATCTCTTAAGATACCCCTCAATTTTTACAACTTTTGAAGTTGAAGCACCATCATTTTCTTAAAATATATTACTTTATTGTCATGCCCCACTACTACCCAGAAACTCTGAAACTACATGGGCCTTGACATTGTCTATTATAAATCGTTTCACCTGATAACCTTTTGTGAAGACAAAATATGAAAGAATTCTGTTCCCGTGTCTTGTTCTTTTCAAATATTCCCACATGACAGGCAAGTATGTTCTAGACACAGGCAACTTTAGAAATATAGAAACATCATCAGTTGGAGAATAATTGATCCTTGTTATATGCCTGATAATATTTTTGGCTAGTCATCTTCAGAACATCAGATTTAATTAAACATAGTTGCTAATTAAAGAAGAGATGCGTGATTGAATTCCTGGGAAATTAGAAAAAAAATTTCAAATAGTAAGTAGAATTCTCTTCATGTGCTAGCCCCCTTTTGGTAATGTCTTGACCTTTTGTCAAATGCAGTGCAAAGAAAATGTAATTAATGCAAGTGTGTTTTGTACTCCCAGTAATAGATTTTTTCATTGAAACATAACCTTTATATGATGCTTCTGTTATTACTGGCTGTCAGTCGAAAATTAAATGAGCTTGCTCTGAGCTACAGACTTATCTTTCTGTCTACGAAGGGCTATGTGAGAGTGAGGAGATACATAGTTTTTACTGATGATTCTGTAAATTAGTCCCATCAATCTTCCGTAAACATGATACACCCTCTCCTTGAAGCTAATGGCTGGGGCCAGCAGTGACTTTGCAGTGCAGTACTCTCTGTATCCTCTGCCTGAAAATACCTCCAGCCACCAGGGACTTCTACCAGTTAGTGTACCAGTGCAGTTATTTACTTAAAATGTGAATGGCAGCCTGAAGCAGTTCACGGGCCCTCACAGATTGGAAAAAAGCACCCAATTTACCAGTGGGATATTGTGTTTTGCTCATTGCAGCTTCATGGCAGTCAGGTTCAGAAATAGAACTGAAAACTGACTTAAGGGCAACAAAAGGCCGTTTCATGCTCTATCTCTGAGGGGCTTGTTTTTCTGTACTGCAAACATTGACCTTGGTTGTCTCCCCAAGGGACAGATCCCACCTGACCAAGGCCCCACAACAATATTATCAATCTGGGTTGGTACAGAGACCACCCTTTGCTTTACCTGCATTTCTGAAGCAGAGACAAAAAGCTAAAGTTGACTCTTAAATGGCCTTCTGCTTTAGGGCTATGAAACCTAGGATCAAGGAGGAAGCATCCTTTATTCGTCAGTCAGTGTTGCTCATATTTGATGTCTGTGTTAAAGGATAGTCCCAAGGCGCACAGAGCTGACTTTTAACTCTGGCTGAGTCACCAAGGAGTTGGAGATGGGATCCCACTTGGCCAAACACCAAAATGTCTCCAGTTTCCTGTGATAAGTCAGACTTCACAGGGGTATGAAGTTTGACCTCACATCTTAGGAGAACAAGCCCATCTCCAACGGGGCCAGAAATACTGCAGGCGCAGTCCTTGCCTCGCTCTTCCAGCATTTTCGCTGCCAGATTTTTTGTTCAGAGATCCAGAAGTGCAGGAGATGTGTGAACATGTCAAATTAATGAAAAACAGTTAAACATTTTAGAACCTGCAAAAGGGTGCAACTCCAGAAATGAGCAAAGGTTTGGGAAGAGCCTTATTTATTTATTTATTTATTTATTTATTTATTTATTTTAGTGAGGTTTATTCATCCTCCATCGATGCAAAAATAAGTCTTTCAAAGAACATGAATATTTGAGGCATCTGGCAACATGCAGACTCTGGCAACCGCTCCTTATTTATACCATGTAATTATACTTGCCTGTATATGTGTGTCCTTTTCATTACTGAGTCTAACATGGTCTTTTGTGAAATTCCAGTTATTGATTAGTACTGGCAACTCTGAAATGTGGCTTTTATACATCAATAAATCTTTTCTTTTTCCCCTTCTTAAATCACAGCAGATCTTGTTGGACATTTGGGGAGAAAACAACTTAAAATTCACATCCAGATCTTGGCTGCCAATTCAGGACTTTGTTACTATGAGATGTGCCAAGTTTCTAGCTTACTCCTTGCTCAAAGTGCAGCTTGCGGGTGGGGGATTCCTGTAGCTGGAGTAAAAGCTGAGTGACATCATTAGAACTCGGCTAAACCTGTGGCTCCCATGAAATTCTGGCCTTCAGGCCTTCCCCCCATCCCTTTCTTGTTTTCTCCCCTCCTCACTGTTCGTCAGCCCATCCTACAGTCAGTTCTTAAACTAAAAGCAAACAAAAAACTTCTCAAAGGCATGACATCAGTGACCAACTATGAGCCTATCAGATTTGTTTGAATAAATGTAAGTAAACAACCAAAGAGTTGGCCTTCTTTCAAGAGATTTAATCCTTTTGCCAGTTGTATACTTACAGTGTTAATTTTCATTAGGGAACTGGTGCCCCTTTTAAAAGGAGAAAATTAATATTTCTGTGGAAGAAACTAATGAGGCATGAGCACAAGCATCAGCTATTTCCAGTTCCTTTATTATTTACAGAAGTTATTGTGTCTAATCTATCATGCAAGCAGGAAAATTTAGTAGCAGCTCATTATTTTAAACTCAGTTATATTTAGGGTTGAATCTCTTTAAGAAGAAAAGAGCAAAAGTCCTTTGATAATGCTATTTTTATATTACATGTTTATATCAAGGTACATTGAGGTCATAATTTATTTGAGAAGGTTTCATTGGTTCATGTATTAAATAGTTCCTTGAGCCTGAAAGAGTTAATACAACTTCTCATGTTGCCTGCTTTGCAGTCACTAAAGATCTCATTCTTTTGAAATTAATTGACTGTTCTTACCTTTGTCTGATTGTGCAAAGATTTACATGGATTCCCTCTAAACCTGCCAATTCTAGCAAATGGTTAGAAACTATTCTCAATATGGGTGAGCCCACAAAGTACTGTTTCAGAATGGAATGCTATTTCCTCACAGCAAGTTTCCTCCTTAGTATTTAGTGTTGGCAACCTTAATTTTGGAATAATTTTGCATTTACAATCAAGAAACTTTCAAAGAATGTTATTCTGACTGGCTTATTAGGGACTTATGATTTATGGCATGTTTAATTCCACCTGACTTCCATTGGGTTGCATGAAATATATTCGGATTTTGTCAAAGCCCAAGAATAGCATGTTTTTGTCCCATATCAGATTCAAGCCTGTATTCCAAGCATGTATCCATTTTACTTATTTATATGTATTTTGTAACACTAACGTGGTTAGTACATGGGTTTTGAGACCTGTGTCACTTCTGGGATACTGTTTCCACATTTCCTGGGGTCAGAAGGCCATCACAAGCCATGCAGCAAGAGCAGGGTGGGTTCTGGTGAACCATTTACTTTCTTGTAATGCAAGAGCCTGTTTAGGGTGATCCTTGTGCTGCTGTCAGAGCAATGAGGGTCAGCAGTCGTGGTGACAAATTAGTTTTGACAAGCTTAATGACCCCAAAGAAGAAAGTCTGTGGCTGTGATAGCAACTAGGGAATAATTGGTGAGCTCAGCCAAATGGGAAATGTGTTAAAATTCCCCAATTCTCTATGGCAGGCCAGTTACACCATTCAGAAAGGGGGTGGAAGGTTGCCATCCACTTCTTTCGCCTTACAAAGCATCAGCAGGCTATATTTCAATCAATTGAATATGGTTTGGCAGGACATCAGGACACTAAAAGAAACAACTAGATCTTTCAAACTATGTTCATACGAAAAACTTGGGCAAAGAGCAAAACGAGAATTTTTGTAAGACACCAGTGGAGAGTGCTGATCTCACTATTGGCAGGTTCTGCTGGTGCACCGTGGGCTAGTTCTCCCTCATCTGCCCAGGGTGGGGAGGCCTTGTGAACAAGCATAGGTTCATTAGAATGTATGGTAAGTAAATGATTATCAGTGATCAGTCTACCCAAACACAATCTTTTCATTATGTTATTCAACAGAAAATTTACTGGGAACCTAAATTGTGTCAGAGCCATTCTGAGTGTCAGGGAATAAGATGAACAAAACAAGAAAAGACCACCGCCTCCAAGGATACACTTAATAGAGAAATAAGAAACAACCCAGATGATTCCAGATGGTGTTAAGTGCTACAGAGGAAAACACGTAGGATATGTGGCAGATGTATTAGTTTGCTAGGGCTGCCACGACAAAGAAGCACAGACTGGGTCATTTAAATAACAGAAATTTGTTGTCACACAGTTCCGGGGGCTACAAGTCTGCCATCAAGGCATCAGCAGGGTTGATTGCTTCTGAAATTTGTTCCAAGCTTCTCTCCTTGGCTTGTAGATGGCTGTCTTCATATTCACTGGTGGTCTCCCTGTCTCTTCACATTGTCTTCTTTCTGTGTGAGTCTCTGAGTCCAAATTCCTCCTTTCTCTGAGGACACCAGTCATGTGGTACGACCCCCCCTCCCCCCAATGACCTTATGTTGGCTTGATTAGGTCTGTAAAGACCCTGTCTTCAAATAAGGTCATGTTCTGAGGTACTGGGGGTTAGGACACAAACCCCCAGTGAATTTTGAGGGGAACACAATTCAACCCATTAAAGCAGTTAAGCCACCTAAGAGAAAGTGGTCAGAGAACACATCTTGGAGGAGTGATAATGCGGTTGAGACCTGAGAAGAAATCGAGACCTGAGAAGAAATCTGTCCTGAGAAGAGGAGAGGCAGAGCGCTTGGGCAGGAGAAACAGCCTGTAAAGACAATAAGGTGGGAAGGGCTTTATGTGTTTTTGGAAGCGTAGCTGGAGCGCTTGGGAGGACAAGGGAGGGTTAGGGTAGAGATGTGGCAGGTCACATGGGCCTTGTTGGCCAGCTGCAAAGAGGAATTTGGATTTTATTCTGAGTATAGTAGGAGGCCAACGGAGCATTTTAGTCAGAGGAGCTATGTGCTCTGCTTTTCATTTTTAAGCTTATATTTATAAGAATGCCTATTGAAAGCGAAGCAGTGTGCCCAGTGCAGAATGGGGCTTAGGGCTTTTCTATAGTCTTTAACACAGCTAAACCCTGACCTCTTGCCCTGTATTTAACCACCAAGGACTTCTGCCGCTCTCTTATGGCCTGTTTCCACAGTGTTACCTCTTTTCTCACCTCTAGGTCTTTGCCAGTGATGTTTCTTCTGCCTGGATTTCCCTAAGTGCCTACTCTGCACGTTGAACTCCTGTTCATACTTTGACACCCATCTCAAAACTTACTTCCTATAGGCTGCACACAGTCCCTCTCTGTCTTTGCTTGTATCTTTTATTACATCACATTGTGTATCGCATTGTTTGTTTACATGCCCCCCTAACCAAATACTGGATGAGCTCCCTGAGGGCAAAGACCTCAACGCTATTTATCTTTGTATGCTGGGAGCCTACCACAGCATCCAGCCTGGAGTCAGAGCCCAACAGCCATTAATGAAATGAATGACTAAGTGAGGTATAAGACAGGGCGCTGTGTTAAAGAGAAGCCATTAGGAACTCTTGGTCTACCGAGGGAGAGTGGAAAGAATGAGGGGCTTTATAGGCACATCAACGTCAGTCTGACTGTAGTTCCCAAGAGTTTCTTCTGGGCACTGTTTCACTTTTTGGAGTCTCCACTTCTTCACTAGTAAAATGAGCCTAATGATTCATACTTTTAAAACAATAGAATCAAGTTAGGAAACTTTTGTGTATACAACCGACCCATGGCATGGCACAAATTAGAAGCTTAATGCAATGATGCTTTCTTTCTCCTCTATGCATCTTCAAAAGCCTTACAGTTATTACACGTGGGGAAAAGCACATGAAGATTCGTGGATCTACGAATTGGGCAGTTCTTCAGCTAAGGATTTGGTAGTTGTATATGGAAGACATTTACCTCCAAAATAAATTACCAGGGAACTGAAAGAGGGGAAGACAATGTTGCAACATTCTGGTGGAAACATCAGTGATTTGGAGGAGTGGAGGAATCACAGTTTTTCATTACCAAACAGCTTTTCATAAAGAACTTTAAGAGTGTAGATTTACTACCACAGAATTCCAGCGCTGAAGGTCTGATTCATTAACCATGATAATCCCTTTGTTTGGAGCCTTATTTCTCCTTCCCAAGAGGCTGTCTGATTTGCAACATGGACATTTCAGGCAGAACATTTTGCCCAGTCTTGCAACATCTACGGTGTGAGTCTTTGTTGGACCTGAGCAGATGATGTAAATGCTTAATTTTTAAGACAAAAGAGAAAACATTAAGAAGCTCTTTCCTTTATGTGCTGGAGCCAGGCTGGGAATGAGAATTAAAGAACACTCACCAAGAAGTCTGTCAGTACTAAAATTTCTTTGTCTGTTTTTCAGAGCAGGGATATATGAATGTGCCTAATAGCAAGGTTTTAAATATGGCTTCTATTTAAAATCAGTGTTCTCTCATGTTGCCTCTGGTGTGAAGATCTAATTTTCGATGTCAGTACTGCCCTGGCTGTAAATCCTTAGGGCCGCTCAGTAAATTCCTTAGTTGACGTGTTTGCTGTATGCAAATTCCA
This sequence comes from Pteronotus mesoamericanus, assembly GCF_021234165.1. Taxonomy (NCBI): domain Eukaryota; kingdom Metazoa; phylum Chordata; class Mammalia; order Chiroptera; family Mormoopidae; genus Pteronotus; species Pteronotus mesoamericanus. The sequence continues at coordinate 20,306,209 of NW_026555245.1, read as the reverse complement.
TCTCATGGTTCATCTTGCACTCCCTGTATTTTGGGTCTTTGTTCTTCATGCACACACGGTCTCAATGCCTTCTCCTCACTGCCACCTCAACAGCAACTTTAACAACCTTCTTTTTTAAATGCGCTAATTATAAAGGTGAAAGCAGACATTAATTGGCTAGGCAGCCAAACTGGAGAAGTGTTATTCAATCCAAATACATTGATTACTGCATAAACAGGAACAGGTTTGATGTGTAGGCAGTGTAAAACACTCTCCAGCAAGGGCTTCAAGCCCACTGCTTGATGATGATTTTATCCTGCTTTTCCATTCGAGACCCTTAGGCCATACCTTCAAAGAAATAACAGATATAGAGATATGAAGCCACTTTGAGATTTTCTTCCCTTTCCATGGCACTGTGGGAGGCAGGTGGCTGAGAGGCCTAGTGAAGATTTTTTAGGTTTTAGCTCCAACTGCTTGTGCCATGCTGTGAGTTCCAGGGCAAGTTCTCAAGGACAGAGTTCTTAGACATTTGCCAGGAAAGATGTGAGGGCTTAATCAGCTTGTGACTGCAGGTGCAGATTGTTCTTGTAACTGATGTGCCTGAGCGCTGAGGCAGAAACCTGCCCATTTCGGGGGGGGGGGGGGGCGGGTGCTCTCATCGTCAGCGAAGCTGCAAAAGAAAATGTTAAAAGCCTAAACATGCAAAATTCTTACAGCACGGTCAGCTCTCTCATGCACAAAGCTGTTTCTGTAGTGGAATTACTGCTTGAGGGTTATTCGAAGTTGGCTCCAAGAAGAAGCCACTTTGGTGATTAAAGCAGAAAAAAATATAACTGGTCCATGGGATCAAAAGGAAAAAAATCCTCCACCTAGTACATTTTGGTGCACCCTAAAGCTAGAGGTTAGATCCAGTGTGTTGCATTACTTGAGTGGGCTGAGGTTCAGAGCGATGTCTCCAAGCCCTTTGGCTTTCTGGGAAGGGCCTATTCCGCTTGAGGTTTGGGTCTCCACAGAATTAGACAAATGGCAGCAAAGCCTGTTCCATGGTGATCTGAAGGCTTCTGTCCAGGACACTTCTGTTGATTTGGATACCAACTATAGTCTCAAACCCAGGATACTTGGTTGTAACATTGTAATAGTCAGCCTGGATTTTTTGGCAGGCTTTTGTTTAGTTTATTTTTCTCTAAGCTTGAGACTTGAGAAATTGAAATTTGAGAGGGTTGCTGTGTCTTGAAACTTAAAATGAAATAAAATTTAAAAAACTATTGAAGGTGATCTTTTTTCCTTTCAACTGCCTCATTGAGGGATAGAATTTAATTTTTACTGACGACCATTGGGTAGCTTTACCACAGCAGTTTTTTTTATTTTTTCACCTGAACGGTGTAAGCAGGTGGTTTGACAAAAGTTAAAGAAAATTTTTGTTTCTTCTTCCTCATCTTCCTCTTCCTCGTCCTCTCCTCTGTGTCCTCTTCCTCCTCTTCCGCTTCCTTGTCCTTCTTCTCCTTGTTTCTCTTTGCTAAATCCCCAGAATGTAGTAAAAAGAAATTCAGAAGGAACATACTGGTATTGTCCTAGTCACTGGCTTGTGCATTTCTACTGCTCATTCATATTCCCTCCCCTTTCCCATACTGCCATTAAAGGGAAACCTCTCTGCTCAGTATACTGACACCTTACTTTCCCCAGATTTTGCTTCTTTCTGCTCTCTTAAATAACTTAACTCAATGTGGGAATTTCCAAAGAACCCAATATACTATTCCATCTCCAGGTGAACAGTCAGTCTGTCCTTAAATATAATTTATCAATTGTTTTTCCAAAACTATGGCATGTGAGTCTGTAAATGCTGGAAGAGAAAATTATTCTGACATTTTGATATTCTTCATGCTTAACCGTTCACAACCCTATTTAGTAAGAATCTCTTCTGAGACCCTGGAAGCATCTTGGATATTTCCTGTTCTTTAATCTATTGCCAACCATAAGCACTGCTCATGACTCTTCCTTTATTGGTATGATGCTTTAAATTTTGTACAATATTATATATATTCAAAGGTGTGTATGTGTGTGTATAAATTATATATATGTTTTATATATATATAAATTTTATATATACATATAACATCTTTGAATTTCACCACAGCCTTTTGAAGCAGGCCATTCTCAGTGGCAGAAATTCCTTCTCAGATATCATGACACCTTTGTTTCTGGGTCTTCCATGGAATTCAAGTGTGGGGGGAGAGAAAGATTATTAAGAAACCTTGGTTGTACTGTCTTCCTTTTAAAAAAGAAAAGAAAAGAAAAAGCACAGAATGATATGACCTTCAACTTTCCATTTAAATCCTAAAAGAGACAGGCAGGGCACGCTGCCTTCGAGGATGGGAAGGCCTGACTGTCACTGACCCCCTTCCCTCCGCACTCCCCGGACAGGCCGGCCGTGCTTTTGAGACATCTCTCTGGTTTACAGCTTTGCTTCCCGGTCATCCTCACTCTCATCCTCACTCGCCACAGCTGCGAGCCACAGCCATTTAGGCTTTCTCTCCCCAGCCTGTGCTATGTCCCCTCCACAATATGAATTCTCTTGAGTTTGCAGAACTTTTGCTCAGCAAGTGGGTCCTTTTGAGCTTTCACATCTCTCCCTTATTTATTTATTTTTACCCACAGGCTTATTCCATGTGCACTGTTGTCTGAATTGTCATGAATTTTGGATTTAATTCCAGAATGTCAAAGGAATGTTTTCAGTTGAACAAACCAAATGAAGTAAAAAGCTTCATCCCCCTTTTACTTTATTCTCATTACCCATCTCAGCGGGGAGGATGAGTAAAGAATGCATCCTCTAGATCCTGAAAGAATTTCTAATATTCATTCTTTCTCCATAAGATACAGAGCTTAATCCTTTCTTTAGACATTTTCTTTTTTCTAAGTAAACAGGGCCTAATTGGAAAAAGCTGAGAGAGCTAAGCAGCAAAGAATAGAAAACATTTACTGAGCTTAGAAGTGCATATTGAATACTGTAGGAAATTTGCATATGGATTACTTGGTGAAAAAAATAGAAACATTCTCAGCCCATTAGTTACTGTGATGGACTCCCACTGACTAAAATCCAAGTACTTTTGCCTTGTTTTCTCCAACTGTTCTTTTCTGTAATCATTTCTCTTTAACTACAGGGCAGCTATTCTGTTGCTGCACTTTGTACTAGGGGGAAAAAAAACAACAAAATAAGGAGCATAGCTGTGCCTAGAATATGAGCAGGGCACCTCTGATTTAATCCTGAAACATTGTACCATTATTTCTGAGCTCAGGTGGAGGAGTGGCCTTTATCAGAAGGAGCTTTTAAGTCACCTTGTCAGCCCCACCATTGTGTTAAGAGACAACCCATTGTTACAACTCTTAGATTCCTCCTTGATGCCTCAGTTTCTCCAAATGCAAAATGGAGGGAATGTTTAGTAGCACTAATGCAGATGGGAGGGGAAGAATCAATGAATATTTATGAAAGTAAATTGAGTCTCTGGAATATAAGATGCCACGGAAATTTGTAGCATAATTAAGGTAGGAAGAACAGATTAGTGTTAAATGTATGTGTGAAGCACATTTTACATTTCATTCCAACAAAGACTGAATTTAATTTACTCAAAGTGAAGAGGAGAAAAAAAAGGGGGGAAATGGTATTGTGAATTAGGATTCTAAACTTGGATTTTGGTATGTTGATTGGTGTACTACAGATATAAAACCACACATTGACTTTTTCAGCAAATGCATGCATGTGTTTGCACGTGTTGGAGGCACAAGAGGCACACGATAAGCAAATCTTATTACCATTTATTGGCAACACTTCTCCAGGAGAGCCACGTCACACACTGGCAAAAGGATTGTTATCAAAAACATATTTAAAATTTCTTACCTTTAGTCCATAGAAAAATCATTAAACATGTATCAGTTCTTTGCATTGTAGTATGAGGCAAACTCAGTGTGCTAAGAGATACTCAGATATTGCCTACAGGAAACATCTACATTATTGTGTCATTTGTTTAAGGAAACAACCTAAACCCTGTCACTTTACAAAGGCATCATCAAATATTAATAGATGTGGAAGTTGGTGTAAAAGATCAAAATATCAATATCTATCAACCTGTTTCAGGCTTCCCACAGTAGCTTAGAAACTGCTGGAATGAAAGATTTGTGCAGCATTGATCACAAAAAAGGAATGGAATCCTAATGAAGAGGACTTTGCTTTAGAAACATCTGAATGCTGCATAAGCACTAATTTGTTCAAAGAATTAAAAAAAGACAAATACTCATATTCTCGAAAGATTTTATTATAAAAGGGATGTCTTATAGAAAAATCCACGATCTTTTTCTTTTTTTCCTGGCCTAATTCTCTTGATGTAAGTAAACCTTTCATTGGGATAATCGAAGAGAGGACGTGCAGAGTTTGCCAGAAAGAATATATGTAGTTAAGACCCCAAGTTCCAAAAAAAACAATACATGGTGATCCTTTATCCCCCACCAGACACCTGTGTGAGTATCTAAACCAGGAACCACCGAGTAATTACAATGCGATTTTTAAAATGCAAAATAAGTAAGATTTATTCAGGAGAAAGGCTGTGTTTGGGATGCGAATTTGACCCCTAGAGCCTTACATGATAAAATGTGGCCTGGGGACCATCAACATCTCTTGAGAGTTTTTATAGAAATGCAGATCCTTAGGCCTTACTCCAGACATGCTGAATCAGATTTGGCCTTATTATGAATTTCTTGGGAGATTTGCATGCACATTAAAGTCTGAGAAGCACTGTCCTAGGATACCACTTGGTGTATGATTGTTTCAGGTCACCATACAAATAATCCTTGATAACGTTTGGGTAATTGTTTTTGATCAGTGAATAAATGATGATTGAGAGTACCTTGATATTTGGATGATCTGACCTAATATTACCCATCAACACCACATTTTGTCATTTTTATTCATTGGGCATGTGGCAGGTTCCGGGCACTGTGCTAGGTTCTGGAAACAGAGGGATGGACAAGGCAGATGCAGAGCTTGGGAGGTGACCATTATGCCGATCATTGCTGAAAACTTAATTGAATGGCAAATACATAAAGAATTACGCCGGAAAGACACAGTGTGTGAAGAAAGTACGGATGAGAGAGCCGGGTCAGGTCGGGAAGGTCTGAGAGCGCCGTGGCGCCCCTGTGGTGCTGCTCGTTGGAGGCTTCTGGTCCGGGCGGGCCTCGGCTGGGCGTATCCCGGACAGGCAGAAGAGCGGAGCAGGTTACCATTTCCCAGTAGCGAGGTTACTGAGCAATGAGGGAACCCGATGCCATCCAGCTAACGTTTCCCCCTAAGTAAATATTTTTACTGGCCATGTGATTTTATTTTTTGAGGTGCCAAAAGCTTACATGGTTTGTTCAAATGAGAAAAATAATAAACACCACAAGTCCAGAGAGCGTGCAAACAAGAGCTCTCAATAGGGCAGTAGTTCCAGATCTGCCCTGTTGATTGTCATTCTTCAGATTTTCCTGGTCTGGGTGGCACTGTGGCGGGGCAGCTTCGGGTTTTCCCTGTCACGCTCGCGGAGGCTGTCCTGCCGTGATCAGCAGTGCCCCATCTCTCTCCCTGCGGCGGTCAGCCAGGCTTCAGCTGACCTCCAGTTAAGCGGAAGGGTCAAGGTTGTTTTTTTATGCTTCTGTCTCTCCTCTTTTTTCCGTTGAGGTTGCTTTTCCGTCTCAGTCGTTTTAAGTTTGAATTTGATTTGCATATCTGAACTGCTAATTATACCAATTATTTGCAGTACTTCTGTGTTCTAAAAAGAAATCTGAAACTGACCCCTTTCATTAAAATCAGTGTCAGTTTGCCCCGAAATTTGGAGCTATGGAGACAGGTCCTTTTTTCCCCCCTTATAAAGAGATTTTTTTAAAGGACAGATGCCAGCAACTGTGTTTTCCAGGTCCCAAACACTCATGTGTCTGGTCATATTTTTCTGCAGTCCAGCATACATTCTTTAACTAAATACTACCCTTGAAAGATCAAAAGGGGTACTCCCTGCTTTCATTTTGTTCTTGGCTGTAGCTCATGGATGTCTTTTTTTTTTTTTCACTTAATTTATGAAAAGCTTTCTTTCAGAAGAAAAAGAAGTGACTCTGCGGATCATAAAGTGATCATTAGCATTGACTAATACAGTCTGTTCTTAAGTCGCTTTACCACCACGTCTTTTTGGTATTATTTACTGAGCAACTAAAATAATTTAGCTTTGAATTTTTAGATTACCACCAAGCAAGACCTATTGTCACTTATTGCTGGGTATAATTTCACCATATGTATTTAGTGAAGCTATTTATTCATCTCCCTGGTGGATTACTTTGTCAGATGAGTTGAGATATTTCTGTGTGTGCAGTTGGAATCTAGAAAACATTTGCATTTCATATAGCACTTAGAAATTATAGAGGGCTTCACAAGTATTTTTTTTCTCCAGACCTGAGGGTCTGTTCTTTAAGTTCTACTCATCTTTCATTGTTCTCCATTGTTTGTTAGAGCAAGCACTGTTTGTATGAGTATACAGTTATTCTCAGTGGTTTTTAAGCCCCAGAAACATAGTTTTAAAAAGAGAAAGAAAGGGAGAGAAGGAAAATAAAACATTTTAAAATAAAAAAAACATGCATTTGAATATATAATAACTCATTTTTCAATTATTTAACAAAGCTGCATTGGGACCTTACAGTGCACACTAGTACGTCATGAAACAAACCAGCCTGATTCTTGTCCTAAAGGAGCTCACATTCCTTGAGGATGTTATAAGAACATGTACGTGGGAGACTACATATAAGCTTTGGGGACAGAGAATGCATTCCTGAAAAAGGGATATTTCAACAAAGCTCTAAAAGGAAAGTAGGATTTAACCAGGCAAATAGGAGGAAAACATTTTCCCAGACAAAGGAAATAGCATGTGCAAATGAGGCAAGCAGAGGTGTAGGCCTGAGATGAGAAAGGTACTGTGCCTTTGAGGAACTGAAAGACCAGCATGGCTTACGCTGGGAGGTGGGGGGGGGGGCGGTTGCGAGAGGGAGCAGGGGTGAGCTGAGGATGAGGTTGAAGAGTAGGCAGGAGCCAGATTGAGCAAGATTTTATAAACTATGACTAGGCTTTGGTCTTTATTCAAAACCAATGGGAAATCTTTGAAGAATTTGACATGGGGGAGTGACATGGTCAGATTTCTAGTTTTCAAAAGAGAACTCTGGCAGCAGTGTGGAGACCAGATGCTGGGGGCAAGTGTAGATGGGGGAGACCAGCCAGGAGATCATTGAGGTAGACTAGGTAAGGGATGGTGGCTCAGAGGAAGGGAGCTGAAATGTTGATGGAGAGAAGTAAGCATTTTGAGAGACACTTTAGGAGATGTGGACATTAGAAATGGATGTATGGGAGAGGGGGATAGATGTCAAGGATTACTTCCAGACTCTGGTGGATAGAGAGCAGGGAGTGAAGACTCTGTTTTGGGGGAAAGGTCATTGTTCAGTGTTGGACTATTTACTTTGGAGGGCCTGTGAACCATCAGTATAGAGATACTGTATAAGCAGTAGGGTCTGGAGCTTAGAACAGAGGTGTAGGCTAAGTTTAAGAAATGATAGTCATTTGCCTTCTGACATGATGTGGGTTGGATTCCTATATCCAAAAAAGGAATATAGTAAAATTAACTGTTTGTATTTCTTGGGAGAATTTTGCTTCAAATGGAATTAGAAGTGCTACAACAAATATTTAGGCAAATATCCAATCAATTATCCATTTTAAAAAAGGACATTTATTGAGCACCTAATATATACTTAGCACTGTTAGATTATGGGAAACTCTAAAACACCTTTCTTTCCTCTGTAAGTAAAATTACTTTGAAGAAAGGCTTAGCCAAGTATGCATCTAAGAAGCACCAAGTTTTGTCACCATTGGTAAATTGATAGTGAATTCAGGAACCCCTTTATTTAATGAAATGAGTATTTCATTAGCTGACTATGCAGCCTGAGGCCCTTCTAGAATACTCAGGTTGATTGTTTCATGCCAGGCCTCGCTTTGCATTTGGTTCTAAGCATCCCAAGAATCTGAGTGGCTTACAGATGCATATGGTATTTTTTTTATTTAAGAATTACAGTTAGTAAAAAGAAAGATTATGCCAAGAACATAAGGCTCACAATAGTCATTATTAATGACTTCACTCTATGCTCAGACTTCGGTGAAAATGTTTATATAATTTAGGATCGTTGACCCTATTGGCTACAGTGAATTTAAACTAATATTTTTAACTTTGTAAAGAAACAAAAGAAAAAGTGCATTGGATTCCTTCCAAGACACGTTTCTTTCTTTATCTGCTTGAACTCTTGAGAAACAGTATTCCCTTGGAGTTGCATGAAGGAAATACTTGGTTAAATAATTGAGCCAGAAGGCTATGATTCTAGCTGCAGCTCTGCCACTACCAGCTGTGTGACTTTGGCAAGTTGCTTCACCTCGCTAGGCCTCAATTCCCTTCACGTGTTTAAGTGGAAATGATAATAATACCAGGTAATTTGAATGCATAAAAGATGATAATAGTGGCTAATTTTTATTGAGAATTTACTGTGTGCTGAGTACTTTCATGTCAGGATTGTTAGCTCTGTAAGATGGCTGAAGAGACAAAATGAAAGAAGAAACATACCTTAGAATAAAACACATTTTATTCATTTTTAAAATTTCTTTGGAGAATAAGAAATAATAGTAGTTTAAATTCAGTGAAAAAGCCAAATACTCTAAATAGTAGATCAATATTCTCCTCAAATTAAGACATCTGACATGATCCACATCCACTCCACACTTGACACTTGTAGGTAGAATTTTATGTAGACCTATCATGCTTGTGTGGGGAGTTAAGTTGCAGAGAAAGAGGTAGAAGTTGCATTAAGTAGAATAGTCAAGGGGATTGAGATTACAATTATTAGCCAAGGTATTTTCTTAATAATTATAGGGGTCAAACTCAGTGCATGCAAAAAGTGATTGAATATCCTGTTAGTCTCAAAACCTGAAAGGCAATTGGAAAGGGTCAGTGGATTTAATAACAATTTCTTGCCCTTGGGGAGAAGAGGCAAGATGTGAGAGCAACTTTCACAGCCAGGAAGAAGAAGCACTCAGAGTTAGGATGGGGAGTTTAAAATCAGAACAGGGAAGAGCAGTGGAAGAAATGGAAGGTTTTCCGAGCACCTGCTATGAGCCTGTCAGGCATGTGATGGGAAAGCCTTGTGGAAAAGCTCAGCTGTGAAAGAAAGAAAACTGGAAGTGATGCCCTTTGGAAGCAACTGAGCGAGTGGTTTTGATGAACCGGTGCGGGTTGTCACAAAATACTGTCAGCCCTGGGACTGTGGAGGGTTGACACCCTGAGCTCACCCCTTTGTTATGGCCACCAGGGCTAATGCAAGGTTTGAGTTCCACTATTTTCATACCTGCTTCTTTTACAAGCAGTCAGTCACAGATGACTTTTAGCACGTACAGAATTTATATTTAAGCAATGCATAATGAAAATCGATGGCTTTTTGTTGAGAAAAGCACAGTGTCAGGAAAATATCCCTGCCACTCTCTTTCCTCCTGTCACAGTGGTGGAAATTTTACATTTGAAAGTGAAAGGGCTTAAGATATAATTTTTTAATCCCATCTTTCCTGCCCACTTGCATCTCTTCCAGAGCTTGTCAAGGCCAAATCTGGAATAGTAAGAGCCATTAAAAATTTGGCATCTTGCACTCTGTTTTTTGGAATAAACTCAGTGTGGGCCAATTTATGGTAAATTATTCTCTTCGTGTGTGAATTTCCTTTTCTCTCTTGGCAAATTTGTGTTTGCCTCTACACCCCTGCATACAGATCTTAAACACATACATTTATTACAGAATCTGTGTGGGATATGTGTGCAAGTGTTAAAGCACGTGCCCATGGCTGTACCCATAAGTGCATATGCACATATTTGCACCTATGTGCCCATATGATAGCAAATTGACTTAAACAGTTTGTCTTAGAGGTTTATGTTGCTGTACGTATGTTAGCATACATTCTGTTGCAACCCACAAACAGTTTTTCAGTCAGGAGATGACAGAATTCAGCAATCATTTTGGGAAACACCATAGTAAATAAATATATTGCTTAGTTCTGTTAAACCAAACATGCTGATTCTTAATAAAACTGAAGGCAAGAGGTAGCATTTCTCGTCTTTGCAGTCAAACACAATTACAGGGAAGCCAGTACACTTCCAACAGGAAAGACGGAGCCAAGGCCTTGCTTCAGCTCCCCTGTACTCTCAATGCAGAAAGGTCCGGAGCTAGGCATGATTATAACTTTGGATTATATACGATTGTAGTGTTCGCCTCCCATTCAGAGAAGTTGAATATAGAATGGGCAAAGGCATGGCATCATGGGAAATTTCTTGACTGCTCTTTGGGGATTTTTGACTCAGGCCAATTAAGGGCAAGATCCCAAAGATTTTTTTTTTTTTCTTTGCATGAGACGCTCTGATGAGAAGCTCTTTCCTGGCATATTTGAGAGCATATTAGCTCAGCTTTTAAAGGGCAATTTAAAAGTTTCTTTTTCTTTATGTATGAAGAAGGCACACATTTATGTGCCTTGAATTATTTCTAATAACATGTTCCCAATGGGTCTGTGTATGTTTGGAAAAGGGTGTGGTATGAAAACAGTTCACTTACTTCACTAGTATTGCTACAAATTTCTCAGAACATCAATAAAGAAGTTAATACATCTCATCCATACATACAAAAAATACAACCATATAGTGTTATTAGTATTGTTTCCTCACATAATTAGAGTTAAAATAATTAAATATACATTTTACAGTAGTTCTATAGAACATTAAAATCCTGCAAAGCCTATAAATGCATTTTATGGCTTTTGCGATGTTGACCATTTGATGTCAACATGAACGATAACTGGCCCTACCTAATTAAAAAACCTTAATGAGCTTATAACACAAGGAAGTCTAGGAAATCAATATGCTTTTTCACAAAGAGTTCATTCTATCTATTTTGTTTAGCATTTATTTAGCAAATAACCTGTGGTCGCTTGAATATATGCCAAACACTGCACACAGTGCTTGCAATATAAAGATTAGTAAGACCCCGTCCCTTGTCCTCATAAAACTCACAGCCTAATCGTGGAGACAAACAGTCCCATTAGTGTAACTCCATGCTTTAGCAAGTCAGTGGGCAAGGTGTAGTGGGTGAGGGAGGAGCGATCCATTGTGCCTGGCTGAAAGCTGAAAGGGAGGCATCACTGAGGAGATGACACCAAGCTAGGGAAAATGTCAGCAGGATGTCACCAGGCACGGAGAGTGGCACATGCAGAGGCACAGGGGCAAAGGGGAGCATGCTGCTTAATTAAGGAGCTGCCGCTGGACTGGCCTAGAACCAGGGTGGGAGAGCGGGGTGGACAGGGAGGCAGGACAGGCCCCACCACAAATTTGCCACACCCTTCTTTGACCTGTAGCCTCTCTGTCTCTGCTTCTCCGCGTCTCCTTTCCTTTTGCTTGCTTAGTTCCTTCTTACTTCTTCTCTCCCTACCAGTCTTCTGATATTTGAGAGACCTTTCAGAGAAGCCAAGTTTTAGAGAGCGTTTGACATTTTTCTTAATGCCAAAATAATGCCTAAAATTCAAAGGATGGTTCCTCCATTTTTACCTCAGTTTCCTCATCTTTAGTATATAAAAAAATAGTTCAGGGGATTTGGAGCAGTCTGGGTCAGATTCCAAATTTATTCCTTGTATATATCTATCTCCTGGAATGCTCTCTGAATGCAGGAAATGTAGATTTTAGTCTGATGTTTCTTTGTGTATCCACAGAGCCTAATAGAGTGCCGAATACGCAAGAAAACATTAATACCTGACATAGAGCAAGAAAAAATTAATACCTGCCATAGAGACTTATACTTAAAGAGTTTGAAAAAATGTTTTCATTAATACAGAGTAGCAAAAAATCTGAAAGTAACTTTTATATATATATATGTCTATATATACGTCCTAGAAGTGTTGTGCTTGTGCAGATCTCTGTATATGGAAATTTATCTGGCTATGTGGTGGTCAGAAACACAGGTATAGAAAGTTAAATAATTTGATTGCTTTTAGATATATTTATACAGGGTCAATTATGTAGCATTAAATATATTTGCTTTACTGGCATATGATCAAAGTGCATTTATAGAGGTCTGAAATATACATACTGTAGTGGATATGTATTTGGAGTTGCAGGAAATCAATGCCAGTAAATAGCAACAACAAAATATTAGGCAGCCAACTTATTTTGTTTAAACAAACACAGACAATGACTTTTTAAAATTATTTATCCACTCACAGAATTAATTATTTGCCTAAAATTGTAGTTTTCTGGCATTGTATAGACACAACATAAATAATATATGGGACTTTATATTTGTTGAGTAACAAGAGGGCTGTATGATCTGTCTTAAATACCAGTGTTACACTGCAAAGTATTCTTTTTCCAGTTATGAATATAATGCCCATGATGAGGTTCCATTTGTCCTCCTTTCAATTGTTATAAACCAGACACTTCATAATTTCCATAAAAATTTAATATGGTTCAAATGTTGGCACAGAAATAACATTTCTCTCTGCATTGTCATGGCTTCTCAAAACCATATTTTCCATTTTCTTTTTTTAAGTGCACCCTCACTTATTTATTTTGTCACCTCATTTAGAGTACCCTTTTAAGGAACAACTGCTACCCATGACCCAAAATGTTAAAAAGCAACAACTTGCCTTAAATCAATAAGTAACACAAACATACTGCCCATATAGGTAACCTTTGTTTTATACTGATTCCTTAATCAAGAACAAGAAGCACAGCAAGCCAGGACGTTGTATTTATGAGCCACTTAATAGATTCATTCCGTACACCAAAATAACAAGGAAAAAACATAGTAACTGGGGTCTCTTTATTATGGGTTAGGAAAACATTACAGAAAGAGTTTTATATTAATTCTACAAAACTTTTAATAGTTCCAGAAAATCTGGATAAATGAGTGCTGTAGACCACTTCAGAAGGCCAGAGGAGTGGCATGCGCTGCAGTGGTTGACTCATCGAGGCCCAAGTGTCATAATCTCCTCCCTCTCCAGCTACCCCGGCCAAACCGGAGGCAGGAAACTTTGAAGGCGGCGTCGGAAATGCAACTGCGAATCTACTCAGATACTTGGAACCTTTGGCTCATCAGTTTGGGGTGCACTGATTCCCCTGACATTAAGACAGCTCTCAAATTAATCAGGGGAGGAGGGTAATCCTGCCATGACTTTACATAATTTTCCAGTGAGGCCACTATTCCTCCAGGTAGAACCTTTGAAATATTATAAAGTCTGATACTATCTTTTAGCAACCAAAAGGAAACATAGAAACTCTTTTTTATGGTTATGTTGTTTTCTTATAGACGTGGGGGAGGGGGAGGAATTAAACTGAAAACATGGGTCAAGTCACAAAGCAAGAAGACCAGCGTCTCCATCCTCATTGCAAAACTGGTATTGTGAATGAGACAGGGAGAGGAAGGAATTTCTTATTACTCAGTGTAATGAATGCATGAACCAGATACTTTTTAAAAGCTTCAAAACATTTGAAATATTTTCTTTCTCTCCCTTTATGTAACACTTTCTACAAACTGATGTGGTTAATATTAAGATTTGCCGGAGCATCCAGTACTAATAAAGATGCACTGGGAACAGAAGCCACAGGGGGACACAAGGCAAACCATACGTCCAAATGCGAATGAGACTGAAGAAGAAACGAAATAGATGGCCCCGTGTGCTTCTGCAGTCTTTCTGTTTTGATTCTTGTCTCTCTTTTTTTTTTCCTGATTTCTTCTGCTTCCCTGCCCCCAGACAACACTTTGTTTTACCTTCCCAGTCTAAATTTTAAAATTAGATTTTACTCTTCCACACTTTTAAGGACAAAGCTGCCACAGTTTAGTTCAACAAAAGCAAGCCCTTTCTTTATTCTTCTTGCTTTAGTTCTTTTATTTACTTTATCTCTTTCTTTAAAAAAAATAGTATCAGACTGTACATTTTCAAGCTGAAAATAGTTTAATGATTCCTAGAACCTTACTTCTCAAAGTGTAATCATCAAAAAACAGTCAACATTTAGAGAAACATCACCTAGAAGGTTGTTAGAAATGCCAAATCTCAGGCCTCACTCCATACCTACTGAATCAGAATCTGCATTTTTACAAGATGCCCAAGCTACTTCTGAGTACATAGAGCTGGGAGGCACTGCCCCAGAGGGACACTTTTAAACCTCAGCTGAGTGCATGAGTCAGACTTCTTACCTCTTCTCAGGCGTGTGAGGTGGCCCTTGACCCTGGCTGTTCCTTTGGCCCTCTCTGTCACAGAAGCCATCTTTTATTTACACCTTTGCAGGTATGTCCATGATTCAAGTGGACTTGAAATCTTGGGCTTATTGTGGAAGTCAGCTTGGCTATATCCATGGCATTAGAAATATTCGGTGACCTTTCCACCAATGTCTTTCATCGCTGTTGTCTTTGGGCTGTAAATGGAAGATGTAAACTAGCCTATAATTCATCACTCATTGCCTGGCACTGCCGAGAATATCATAGCATCCGCCATCACTAATGGGATTAATTGGTCTTGACTGATGAAATTGTAAAAGCGTATACTTCCAAGGATCATAAACACTAAGCCTTAATTGAAATCAAATGTATATTTTTAAAAAGCATGTCCAGCATCATAGACTCCTTTCTGTTCAGGTTTTGTTGACTTTAGTGATGCTATAGAAACCTGAGCAGGAAAGGTTTGCTGTTATTACCACTTTGAATATGAATTTGTGCTTCTCAGCACTCTAAGTAGCTGATTAGGGGAGGGAGTAATATTCTACTTGATTATTGGTTACACATATAGAATAAATCCTATTTTAATGGTGTCTAATGAGCCTTTCATTTTCAGAACCTTACACAAAAGCTTCTAATAGAAAGGGAAAGTAATATTTCAAAGGTCATGTTAATGCCACTTAATGTCAACAATCTGTAATCAAGCCAATATATATAGATGGTGATTACAGTTCAGTTGTGATCCTTTAAATATGAAATAATCTCCTAAATTAGCGAAGTGATGCAAGCTAGGGTTCTCTGGGTTTGAGGCAACTTATACTTTTTAATTAAAGTTGGTTACTTGAAAACAGCCACAGAGTTAAAAGAGAGATTTCTCAGAGTGAGGCTTCATGCAATGCAGTATTTCAAAATCCATGAGATTTAAAGTTCTTTCACTTACAGTTTCATGTTTTGTTCTCCTATGTGTCTGTAAAGCCACTGAAATGTGCAGATGGAAAATGATGCCTGCCCTCCAGGGCTTTTTCTCAACAGGGGAATGTAATGGGCACTAGAAATGTGGGACGTTGGGGTGGTCAGGAGGCCACTGAGGGAGCTTATAGTCACATCTGCCTGGCACCAGATTAAATAGTGGGGAGTTTAAAGAAATTCTAGTATGAGAATGGCATTCTGAGATCTTGTCCCATTTGCTGTGCTAGTGGAGATAACCGTGCCTTCCCCTGGACCAAAGACGTTCCTGTGTCTAGTCTAGAGCTGCTGCTAGTTCATATGACTCTTGTCCCAGTTAGAAATGGGTCAATTCCGAGAGACACTTCGCTTCTGTTGGGATATTTTCTTAAGAAAATTGACAGTGACTACAATAAATGGCATTCCTGAACTCACTGGCACACTACTGTAGCATCAGAATCTTCTGGAGGGCTTGTTAACGCTCCAACGCAGGGTCCCTGGCCCCAGGGTTTTTGTTCTGTAAGTTTGAGGTAGGCCAGAGAATTTGTATTTCTGACAAGTCCCCAGGGCATGTTGCCAGTCCAGGTACCACATCTTTGAGAATCACTGCTCAAGGTTCATCAGTTTATGACCTGCCCAGACACACACACTGCTTTGCTTCATCTTCCCATAGGTGAAGTTTGAGTTTTATTCATCTTGTTCCGCCCAGGGCCTAACACCTAGTGCCGTACTCACAGGGCGCACTCCGTATTTGTTGGGGAGGCGGGGAGAATGCTAGTTAGATGAAATTACTAATGTTTATCAGACCCCCTTTCACACCGTCACGCCCCTCCCACATTACCACCCTGCGTTTGTCTCTCGTTTGTGTTTGGTTTCTCCTCCTTCTGCTGTCTTGCTGGATTCTGAGTTTGTTGTTTTTCTGTTGTCTTCTCATAAAGGGCTTGTGTTTGAACTACAGCAACATCAGGCCTGTTAATCTAGTTGTGTGTCACTGGAGCCTCGGTGCCTGGTGCCATAGCCAGCCCGGGTAGGAGAGGGCCAAAGACTAGGAGGCTGGTCAATTTTTGTGTAGGGCTTGATTGGTGGCAGTGATATGAGCAGTCAGGTGACAATTGGAACCTTAAATCTTAGGACAGACCTTGAACTTTAGGAACCTCAATGAAAAAACATTTGTCAGAACCAATGAAATACTCCTCCAGTAGTCCTTGCTTCCCTAAGTTTAGATGTTCATTAAAGATTTGGAAAACATGAAAAAATAGTATTAAGGCAAAGAGGTAGCCATTGGCCCAAATAGCTAAAGCTTTCAGTTTTGGTATTTTGTAACCATCTTTTGTAGTTCTACTTAAATGTTAGTTTGTTTTTTAATTCATTTGCATTTAATTGAATTTATAACTCGAGGGGTAAAATTGCCTGAGGGAGAAGAAATTCTTGGGTTGAATTAGAGGGTTATTCCCTTAATGAATGATAATGATTCATTACAAAGTTGTTTGCTTTCAAGTTTCATTCAGGCACCATTAGATGGATGAACAGCACCTCATTCCTCTTGCAGAATTGTTAGTGTGGCAGGTTCACTCAGATGTGCTGCCCCATGTATACCTGACAGGCTGGGTGTTAGGTCTCCCCACTGAGCCATTTGTTAATTCTTCAGTGCCTGATTTTACTGGTCTTGAGTTCATGGTTTTTTCAAGTGAATTTCTTAAATAAGAGTGAGCATGTGGTGTATATTGAGCCACAAAGTACATTATATTGCTTTTCTTTTGCCTTTATTCGTACAACCCCTTCGCTCTTAATCTTTTGCCTTGAAAATACTATTATGCCCAGTACAAGTAATACAAATTATGTTGTCTTCTGGCCTTTCTTGTTACAGAGGAAACATCTGAAATCAGCTGGATCTTCATGATTTATAGATAATCTTTTTTGTTGTCATTTTCAGTGTGGGTGCTCATATTTTCCTCCATCTTTGCTATTTAAAAATTGTCAGGTTATTCTGAGATGTAGTTCATTTTCACTGGCTAGTTTAGAATGTAGCGAGCCCCCTTGGATTTTTGATTATTGCTTCTGCCAACAGTAATAATAGCAATTAGTTGACTTTTTTTTGTTTTTGGAGAGGGGTCTAGGGTGGGAGATAGAGAAGGGGAGAAACAGCAATGTATGGTTTCCACTCAGGTTCCCACTACTGGAGTCCTGGCCTACAACCCAGGCATGTGGCCTTAGTGGGAACCAAACCAGCGACCCTCTGGTTTGTAGGCCGGCACTGAATCCACTGAGCCATGGCAGCTGGGGCTGCAATTAGTTGACTTTTAATTCAACATTTAATTGGTCATTTACTTGGACATTTAACTAGAGAGATGCTAGTCTATGTCCAGTTTGTGTCTGATCCAGTGGACAGTTTGAATTAGTTCTAGGACATGTCTGAGATCCTTCTAATCACTGTACGGGGTCTTGTTTGTCCAATGTTCACAGAAACCTCATTAATCTATTCTCAAGTGGTTCCCCACTCCCATGTTGGTGCCAAAACAATGCAGCCTTCTCTCTTACCAAGACCTGGGGACTGTAGGAGGGAGTGGGTGCTGGGGCCTACCCAGGTCTCCGGTATTCACCCCTGGAACTGGCCACAGAATGGTGTCCACCCTACGAAACAGCCTTGCTATGAAGTAGGCTACAAGCTTGATGTGTTTAAAACCACAGGCTCATTTTAGACCTAAGTGTGTTCTACCAAGTGATTCCAAGTAAAATAATCTGTGCTCCAGGAGTTTGCTCTAAGTCATCATTCAGAGAAAACCTTAAAAACAGATATTTGATCAGCAGAGGCCTCTTAGCTATGAATTGGGGCTTAACTTTGAGCCCCCTTATTCTTAAATTTGGGACCCATTTGGAAATCTGTGGAAATAAGCTACTTAATTCCTCTTTCTCTTTAGAAACATAGCAGTATATCTTTCACTCTGATGAAAAAGTAGTTGCCTTCGTCAGCAATCATCTTCTGTTCAGGCTAAATTTGTTTTTATGTGAAATAGAAATCAGGAAAACACCAAAATTATTTTAAGCAAAATATCAAAATTGAAATAAACCAACATATGTCTGTGAAACATGTATAACTCTCAATCAAAAATATGTGCAACTTTCATAAATTTCTTAAAATACTTCAGCATGCAAAATCTGGACAACTTAAATAGATGGAGTTATGGCATGTTTGGTTATTCTTTCTCATTAGCTCATCCTTTACTTAACCATAAAAATTCAAATAACCAAAACCTGGCCAGCTCTGGATTATCCCTCATGAACAATGTACTCCATCATCTACTGTAATAAGCAAGAGAACCAAGGAGTTTAATGAAACATCTTGAAGGTTAAGTTACACCTGCTAATTTTGAATGGAAACCCATCTTGTGTTTATCATCTTAACTTAGATTTTGTCCTATCCACACTCCTCCTCACACACACGTTCCTCTCTAAGAAGTGAGGTTTCTTAATTGTTTTAAACATACTATGCTTTGTCCTGGTTAGTTTTTTTTTCCCTATTCGTACGCTTCTTTTTCAGTAAGAACTCAAATGGTATTAAAACTGTCAAGGTGACAAATATTCTGGGGCTTAGCACCAATGAGAGAGTTAAAGGGTAAATGCCCATCTCACCTTTATGCTTCATTTATAGTCTTTCTCTAACGCATTTTCTTCGTTAGATTATCACTTCAAGGATTGGACTCACTTTGACTGGCTGATATTTTGCCTACAGAACGCATTATGTAAAAATTACCACCAATAAATATTGTTGATAAACCAATGAAGTATTTCTTGAAATTGTCAGTCTTTAATTTTCAGTTCTTCTCTTCTTGAACTAGGTAACCAAATGTCTTTTAAAAAATATAAACAAATAACACTATCACTTTATTTGGAAAATGATTTATCATTAAATGAATTGTCTTTCAGTACCTTCTTTTGAAAGAATGTTTAAAAACTTTATCTCATTAGGCTTGGCATCACCCTTAAAAAGTTCAACTTTCTGTGAGTTGGAAATAAAGTTAAGCGAGTTTATGATCGTCATAATTCAGTGATACATACCTTTTTCTTCTTGAACTCTTGGATCTTCAATTCACTTTTCTTCTTATGCATCACTCTGATTTTTCTTGTTAGTTTATTAGTTGTAAAAAGTTTCTTCCTTCCTGGTTCCTTCAATTTAGACCAATTTGGATATGGAAAAGTGTGTTAATTTTTTAATAAATCTTTAAGACACGCATTACTGTATTTTTATTAACTGAGCCAGATGGCTCACAGTGAATTTTCTCTGACACAAGTAATCACAGGAATCAGTTTAGGACCCAAATCTGGTACAGAAAGTGGCATGTGTAGTCAATGGAAAAAAGCAATTCGCATAAACATATCGATATATTTAGAAGTAATATTTGTTACTATTTGGATTTTATTTTATTTTTTGTTTTAGACTAAATACAAACTAAGAACATTTTTTTTCTATCCCTCAAACGCAGGCATTCAAGGTCCTTCTCAATAACCCAATGTTGTTTTGTTTTGTTTTTTGCAGTTTGAAGGTTGCAAGAAGGCATTTTCAAGGCTTGAAAATCTCAAGATTCACTTGCGGAGTCACACTGGCGAGAAGCCATATTTGTGCCAGCACCCGGGCTGTCAGAAGGCGTTCAGCAACTCCAGTGACCGCGCCAAACACCAGAGGACGCATCTGGACACTGTAAGAGAGGCAGGAGCTTTCCAACTTTCAGCTTGAAGCCCCGGTGTGAGGAAGTGCCCTTTTGATAGTGGGATGGTGAAGGTGTTTGCTTTATGGTTGCAGGTTATAGGGACAAATGCCAAAGGCAGCAGCGGAACCTGGTAAAGGGCCAGAGGGGCCCTGTTTGACTCTTTCCTCATTTTTCTGTAGCCGTGAGTATCCTGAGTATGATAGCTGTCTGGGACAAAGGGGTTCTTTGGTGACATCTACATACAAAGCCGAGGCAGTTTATGGGTCGTCCTAGAGTGGATTTTAGGCCAGAGAATGACCAGTACAGATTGGGCGTTAAAATTAATATTCAAATATCAAGATATACAGAGATACACAATATACAGGGAGGGGCAAATGTAGGTTTACAGTTGTGAGTAGGCAAAACAGAATTTGTATTATTATTTATTATTATATTATTTTCCAAATGAACAGCTATAAACCTACTTTTGTTTTGTTTTATTACTCTGCTTCTTTTCCTCTGGACATAAAAATATGGAGGCTAGCATGATTTTTGAAAGTAGATCTGGACTTTTGCTTTGGAAACCAACTTGTATTGTCACCCTTAAGTAATATAAAAAGAATCAGCAACTCCTTCCCCAGGGTTCAGTTTCATCAGCCTTTCTATGTGTTAACAGCCACATAGCCATTGACATAAATCCTATTGAGAACAATTGATTTTCATTATCACAAACTTTAACTCTCTTAGAGCTGTAACGTTTTGTTCATTTGCAAATGCCTTTTCTATGACTCTCTCTTTTATTTTCTCAATTATGTTGATTGTTCTCCTTTGCATTTCTCAGGTTTTGATGCCACTTTCCTTATATGAAGCCAGGTAGACTATGTATACTGGTAATTTCACTTCACTTAACAAAACCATCAGGATAAATGTATTACACACATCACATCACAGATCTCCTATTCCACATTCTTGTAAATAATGTATTCATGACAGTACTTTCTCAGTGTTAACATTCTGATGTCTATTATTAAACTACATCAGAATTTGAATTTTGAAAAGATACTGTTATTTCTACACACCTTCTCATGCATATTTAATATTCTTCTGAAGTTATAGTTGACATATTTATTAAATTTTATATTAATCTCTATTAGTCATATTGATAGCAGTCATTTTAACTATATGTCATGTAACCTTTCTAAACAGAATTATATCCTGAGATACATAAATGTGATGGTTTGCCTTGTAAATATCTGAAATATAATTAGAGTAATATGGCTGTTAGTGGACCCTTCCTGCTCCAGCTGAATTGAATTCAGTGATTTTAGGACCAACAGAATAGAATATTAAATGAATAAATTTGGTGAATAGCAGTATCTTTTAAAGGTAGAACTAGGAAAAAAGAATAAATTATGTTAAAATGCCCTATTTTGTATGTCTAAAATGGTCTTGGTAGAATCCAATAAATTTTTCAATTTATCATTGAACTTCATCATGGAAGAATGAACATTCATGAGACAAGATTGTCTTGAGAAATTGCTTCTACTCTAGCTAGTTATCTGGGTTTGAAAGAACTATTGTGAGGCTAAGTGTTATGGTTCTACAATACCCTTCTTTGCTTGGAGCTAATTTTAGCTAATCAACTAAGAGCATTTTCTAAAATCATTTTGGAATTTAAAATATATCCCTTTTTAAAACTTTTGTGGAAAGCTACCTAAGATAATGATTTTATGATTCAGTTCAATGCAGTAGCTGTTAAAACTCAGCTATTTTTATTTATAAAGTTCACTTCTCTAGTACATCTTTTAAAATCATCATTTTTAAGATCCACACTACCTACTGTTTAAATTTTTGTTGTGTGTAACAAATTGGTAAGCTATTTTAGAAACATATAGAAATCAAGCATTTGTTTTAAAGAGCAAACTGTAGTTGCTTAAAGAATTTGTTATTTAAATGTAGGTGTTCATTCTCTTTCAATAAGTACTCTTTATGCTAATGTCATCAGAATTTTGGATAAAATATCTTTCTTCAACTAAATGGATTCTTTACTTACAGGAAAATGGTTTTCCCATAAAGATTACTGAGCTCATAATTCTAACCCTGAATAGTTTTATTAATACATCTTAATATCCAAACAGGGGAAATAATTTTACAGTACAAAAATAAAAAAGAGTATAGACTCGGCCTTAAGCTCCACACGTCATATCCCTCAGGAGCATGGGGGGAATTGAAGGAGCCAAAACTTCTGTTCTCACACGCTCAGCCAAGGGCTTATTCACATAACCCAGGCTTAGCACCAGGACTCCTCTACAGCTAATAACATTAATGTCTCTCTGGCTGACTCGTTGTGTGTCTGTTGTTTGAAACCTACTGTCTCCTACTCACTTTCTACTAACTTTCCCTTTTAATTCTCTCCCTCTCTTTCTGAATCAGGTGTCTTCTGAAACATTCCCAGTCTTTTCTGGACTTTTCTACAGCTTCTTTATACCTGAACTCTTAAAGAATATGTGTTTCCTAGTTTCTGACAGTACAAAGATTGTTTTCAGGGGAACATAACTGTAAGTATGACTGGAAATGCTTACTAATTATTTCCACGTTAAAAAATGCCACACGAGCTCTGGCTGGCGTGGCTCAGTGGATTGAGCACCAGCCTGCAAAACAAAGGGTCACTGGTTCAATTCCCAGTGAATGGCACATGCCTGGGTTGCAGGCCAGGTCCCCAGCTGAGGACGTGCAAGATGCAACCACACGTTGATGTTTCTCTCCCTGTCTTCCTCCCTTCTCCTCTCTAAAAATAATTAAATAAATCTTTAAAAAAATAAAGTAAAATTTTTTTAAAAAAGCTACACGAGGTTCCTGGTAAGAGCACACTCTATAGTAATCTTGTAATCTCTTTAAAATCATCCAAGATAGGCCCTCTCTTTGTTTCTTGAAGGTTTACCCCCCTTTTTCCCTTGATGCAAACTTACTGGGCTTTCTAATTAAAATGTTTGAGTATTACCCAATATTTCACATCAGTTAGTTTGTAACAGCTCATGCTCTGAAGTCAATGGTCTTTGAGTAAACCTTCCCCAGTTACATTTATGATTTAACCACAGATGTTTCTTTTTTTCTTTCTTTCTTATTTAGAAACCTTATGCTTGTCAAATTCCAGGATGCACCAAGCGCTACACAGACCCAAGCTCCCTAAGAAAGCATGTGAAGGCACATTCTTCCAAAGATCAACAAGCAAGGAAAAAGGTAATTTTAAAAAAGAAGTTACCCGGCCAGAAACAGCATTTGAATTCTTTCAGTACCAGGCACTACTGCAGGGCATTGGGAATTCTTATACTTCTCAAGGTGTAATATGTTTTAGACTCTTTGATGGGAGAAGTCTTCCATTAAATACAGGCATACTTGTTTTATTGCACTTTATTGCTCTTCCCAGATGATTTTTTTATAGGACCCTCCACCAGCAAAATGATTGACGCCCTGAAGGCTCAAATGATGGTTAGTATTATTTAGCAATAAAGTATTTTTAATTGAGGTATGTACATTGTTTTTTCAGACATAATGCTACTGCACACTTAATAAACTATAGTATAGTATAAACATAAATTTTATATGCATTAAGAAACCAAAAAATTCCTGTGACTCACTTTATGCAATATTCGCTTTAGTGCAGTGCTCTGGGACCAAACCTGAAATGTCTCTGAGGTATGCCTGTCATAGCAAGGCTATGGTTTGCGTAGCTGATATAGCTAGATATGAATTTCTGAGGAAGGCTTGTACAACAGGAATCAGAGAAAATTAAGTGTAAGTCAGCTAAACTGGAAAATAACAAAAGGCTTTTATGGAAGTTAAGTCCAAATAACCAGAAAATTCAATTGGGAAAACAGCACAACAGAAATCCTTTCTGGAGATAAGTGTCTTTTGATAAAATATCAATTGGCTAAAATTTTAGCTCTGATCAAGAAAGTAGGGGAATCTCTAGGATGAGTAAGAATAGAAGCATTCCTCCCTTTAAGCTTAGAAAAAAATTTTCTTAATATTTCCTGTGTATGAAAATCTGAGAAAGGAACTGAACCTAAAATTACTTTGACATCAATGAGGGATTAATGCATCTTTCAAAGTTTATAGAAATCATAGTATCTAAGACTTGAAAGAAACATTAATGATCAACCAGCCAACCCCCCTGACTTGATCTCCTGACCTCATAAGATCCTAGCAAGTGGTTGGCTATGCTATGCTCCAACAAAGAGATGAGGAACTCACCACCTTACAAGGCATTTCCTAATAATTGGTTTGCAAACTTTTGGACCAACACGTCTCTTCTGACTATAGCAGAAAATATGCTGACATGACCCTAGCTATTTGAGTATTTTATCTGTGTTCAGATGGGTACCTGCTTTAAGAGCCCTTCATGACAAATTTAAGGGAAGTTTGAGACAACTTATTTCAAGTGATTGAACCTCATGGCCATGGTTTTCAAGTCCCTATGACTTCTAGCTAACTAGAATCTTGTATTCTTTCATGGTTTATAGGGATTTAACACTTTTGTGTTGAGAGATGCTCTGTAGTCTTTTTGTTACATGAACTTCTTCTTCCTTGAGAGGTATAAGCACAAAAGTGGGTAAGGGCTTATATATATGGAAATAATTTGGCCTCTTCCCTGTGAGTTAGAAAAATGCCCAGTTAGAAGGATGTGATAGGTATTCTTAATTGTATACAAACCCACTCTTGTAAGTTAATTGTTAAAATCTTTCGTATTTTCCTCTATAAATATAGCTAAGTCTCTTTAACTAGAATCCCAGTAAATTGATAACAGATGATCATTATTAACAGACAATATATTCAACAATAATAAATGATCATTTGACTATTTGGCTATGTTCTCTCATTTTAAAAGAGCAAAGGAACTGCTAAGTGAATTATAATATAAATAAAGTTGTAAGGAGATGTTTAATACAATATTCTTTAAAAAAACACCATTGTTGCATACTCTTAATATTCAACAGGACTGCTGTCTAATGGTTTCTGTCATTATCTGTGTATATCTCATAAACCTGAAGAGATAAATTATGTTTGGTAAAAAAACAAAATAATGTCTTCCTGAGAGTCTCCCCCCTAAATATGACCATCCTCCAGGTCATATTTAGGCTTTTGGCAAATCTATCATAAGATTGGAGAGCACCTTTATAGATAGAAACAGTTGTCATGGACATGACAGAATGTAAGTCCCATGTCTAAACAAACAAGCTACAATATGATATTGACAGTAGGCATGAAAACATAATGTGTATTTGCATGACTTGTTAATGGTTTTTATTGTCGAAACATAGTGTATTTCTTCCTCTATGCAAAGGAAGAGTATTTTGATTGTGTGAAAGGTTCTCAAAGCACTGATTTAAAAAATAAATCAGATTTTGAGATTTAAAAAAATATAAATTAATAGAGTAGTTGCAGACAACTTTCAACAGGCAATTAGATAAAAAGGAGCAATAATATAATCTAATGTCAAGCATTCAGCATTCTCTTAATTGTATCTTATGTAAAATAAGGTTTCATCTCTCCAATGATTGAGCTTTTGATATTCATTCTCTTTTCTGCGAACCGCTGAATTGGATTTGGCTGACTTTCATTGCCTGGTCCTTAGTGACAAGTTTACTGTGTGTACTTTCTGAATTTTAACCTGTCTTTTTAATCTGAAGATTTTAAAAATCCCTTATAGATCCATGATGGACTAATTTATGGAAATTAAAATGATGGGACAGTTGTTCCATCCAATAGAAAGAGGAAATGTCACTCCCAGGAGAAGCAGCGCTAATAAACCTGAAATCAAGTCAGTCCACATTTTCAAACCTTGTGCTGGTACACCGGTGTGTAATATTTATCCTGGTACAATGTTGTTACTGGACCTTGGAGAGATTCTAATTGCTAACTCACATCAGGGTTTGGTATCTGAAATATTTCCTGGCAGCAATAATAAAAAAAAGTAAGAAACAATAAACCTTTTAAGGCAGAATTAAGATTATTTACGACTTTAATTAAAAATTGAAAACTGGCATCATTTCAAAAAAGCCTTTACAAAAATGTGAATTCATCAAAAATAACCATAAAAATTCCAAGGTGATAAAGGCACAGTGGAGTAATGGTCCCAGCCCTAGGGAATTGTTTTGCTGAAAAGAATAAAACCCTTTTCTGTCACACCCTGTTAGTCATGGACTCATTTAATATACCCTGCCTGCCTCTAATCCTTTTTTTAACCCCTCATCCCCCCCAGACACTAAATGACATTATTTTGGTCTTAACATTGCCGGCTTTATGAGGCCCTACTCTGAAATCAGGGCCAGCGACAAGCCACCTTCAGCTGTAAGAGAAATGTTTATTAAGAGGGGCAGGGATCTCATAAGCAATGCCCTGGCTGTGGGCACATGGCCCTTTCCCACACCTGTTGGGTCCTACTAAAATCCAAGAACCTGAAGTCTCAGCTAAATATTGTTTAAGCTGTAAGAAGAAAGAAGAAGGAAAAAAAAAACATTTGTACAAAGAAATTGGGATAATTTGGCTCATTGCATGCAAAGAGTAACTTTTCTCTTTGTCTAATGCATGCACGCACACACACCCACACACCCCATCCGCCGAGGTATAGGCTTCTTCCATGGAATGTGCTTTGCAGACCCTGAGTTCATTAAATAGAGGGCTACACAGATAAATGAGTAGCAAAATATTCAAGCCACCAGCTCTGGTCTCCAGTAAGCACAGAATCTAGCCTGCGGAGCAAAAGACAGAATCTGTCCTTCAATTCTGTCTCATAATGTGTGGTGAAATAAGAGAAAATGAAGACAATAAGCCACTTGGTATTTTCTTCAAGGCTGTGAACTTTATCAGAATTTTTCATTTTCGCCTTGGAAGCACCATGAGCAGGAGGGTTTCCTTCAACTCTGGCCTGTTATCAAAATGGACTTTCTTAAAAGTGAATGCAAAGAATGCTGGGCCAAAAGGTAGAGACGGCAGGTATCTTTCGTCCATTTCCCCCTTCCTCGAGGATTCCAGACTTTGGGTTGGATTTGTTAAATCCTTGTTAAACATTCACCTTTGACCATTGGTGGTTGATTACTTTCAATTTTGGGACCTCAAGACAAGCTGTTATAAACCAAGCACAGTTTTTGAAATGTGTGTGAATGCAACATGTATTTATACTTCCTACTTAGAGATCGATATAGCTTTCTGGTTAAAATAGAGTGGCCTATTTAATGCAACTCTGTTCGTGTAGAAGTGGGAATTCTTTCAAGTCTGTTCTGAGCCATATATACTAAAAACTGTAAACAATTTCATTAAGTACCACATAGGTTCACTTTGCTTTGTGCAGTTGTTGGAATCTTAAAAAGTAATGGAAAAATATATAGGTTTTCCTAAATGGAAGCATGTATTGGAAGAGTCAGTGAGGCTTACTTTTCTATCAGTTGTTTTCTGTTATCACTTCCATGGTGGACGGCATGCACAAACGTTGCATAATTAGAAGCCTTCACAGATTTTATCAGTTCCCTTCCTTCCTTCTTTCTCTGCTCAGGAATAAACTAAAACCATTCCAAATTCTAAGGGAATGTCAGTAATAGGCGTATATCATAGACATATCATTTCAAGGTGAACTAGCTTCCCCTCACATTTAAGAGATCATATTGGAATTTGAGTAAGAGTTATGCTTTTGCAAGAATGATGTTAAAACGGCATTAATATGTTTGTCTTTTGTTAAGTGAGTCACTTACTAACTTCTGTACTTGTTAACAATTGTTGGTTACAAATTATTTGAACCACACCTCAAAACGATGATGGTGAGACCCACTACCTTCCTGAATGTCCTGATGCCTCAGTTAAGGGTAACTGATTTCAGGAGAAGCTCTGGGTATGCTTTTGTAAAGCAAATATTTTTTGGTTCAAAATAGTAATGCTAACTAATAATTAAATTTAAATTTAAATAAAACCCTCAAATTAACCCTAGCTCTATAGTATTGAATTGGAGTTTAAAACAGTTGTCTAGAGGCTTCTATTTTAAGCAGATCCACTATAAAATCAGCTATGCTTTTGAGAGCATTTTGATGCTTCATGGTGATTTGAGTTGTTTAAAAGGAACTGAGAACTCGTATTTGGATGTGGGAAGGTGGTAGGGTAGGGACAGTTGTCCATGAGAGTCAGTAGTGAGAAAAAAGCTTCTGTTCGTTTCTGGAGAGATCAGAGATGCTGGCTTCAGCCTTGCAAATACAAACAAAACAAAACAAAACAAAAAAGAAAAAAAAAAACAACTATCATCTCTGGGCCTGGTGTCTAGCCAGTGTCTTTTCTGGCTCTTAAGGGAACATTTCCCAAAGTGTGTTCCTTGGAACATGTTCCACAGGATTTTATTTTATATTACATTTAAAAAGATTTTGTTGTCCTATAAATTTTGAGAAATGCCAAGTTAAATAACATTTAATGGTTCCCTTCTTTCAAGAGTGCTCAGAGCCTTGGATATACCAACATTCCAGAGGGAAGGTAACATTAAGTACTGCTCAAAATTACTTGGCCAACAAAACAATCTTCTTTTTTTTCTCTAGAGCATGTAATCAAACTAATCTTCTAATAAATTATTTGAGAGATAGAGTCTCAACTAATTTTATTTATTCCATTCAACAAATACATATTAAGCACGTACTGTGTATCAGGCACTGCATCAGACCCACAGTGTAAGTATATATATGACAGACACATCCTCTGTCCTCATAGAGCCACTTTGTCTTGGTGAAGCCCAACAACAGTAAAAAGACAAACAGAAAATAAGTAACATAAATGCAAGCAAGGAAACGGTGAGAGAATTGATACAGAGATTGTGGAGCGGGACTTACTGAGGTGAGGTGGCCAGGAACACATTGAAATGACCACTTTAGAAATGAGAAAAAATGTATTAGCTGCAAAATTATCAAAAGCACTGCTTAAGTCATAACCTTCCTGTTTGAGCTTCTTTTAAATAATCCTGGTCCTTCTAAGAGTACAGCAATTGACGTCAGGATCACCTTAGCTTTTTATAATCCACCTTTATTGCAGCCTGTCCTCAATGATGGTGGTTTTAGAGGCACCGCGTGCTAGAGAGCGAAATGCATAGCTGACATCTTTCACCTAAGAAAACGGCTCAGCTGGTTAGCATTTGTGGTTCACGAGTGAGGCCCTGAACCAGCTCTGATGAGAACCAAGTAAGACCTGAACTTGCCTTTCTGAAGATTTCACTCCAACAAAAGACACATGGAGACACTCGCTTTCAGTACAGGAGAAGAAATGCTGTGGTAAATTTGCACAGAAAATGCTTTGCATCATGGTTTCTGGAACTTCTTTACAAATGACGGAGACTCTCAAGTCTTAGGTTCTGTTGTTTGAAAGTAAAGAATATCTGTGGGTTTTTATGTTGTTCTCAATTACATTATACTTTGTATTGCATGGGAAACTAGTTTTATTTCTATCCCGCCAAAAAATTCTTATCTGGGACAAAAACAGGGGTGCTTGGCACAGCTCTGGCCAACTATGTGGGGAATGGGAACCCTGCGACAGGTGTTTTAATGAGCCCTTCAGGTTGTACAGTGCCTAGCACAGCTACCTTATGGAAATAGTTCCTAGATAATTGGTTTTTTGATTGATTGACTGTCAGACAAAAGCCTTCTAAGCTTCTCATTCCCTTTTTCTTATTGGATTTTGTGGATTCTTGATGAAAATGATTTGGGTATAAAAGCATTTAGCTCAGACTCTCTGCTGCCTAATGCAATGTCCTAAAACAGCATGGCATAGCTCACCATTGCCCTTCCCAGGCTTTTGCTCCACATCTCCACTTGTGAAATGCTGTTTCCCGCGTGCAGTTACTACTAGTTCTGCTAGTTCTCTTATGTCTTCCCTTTTCAGCTTCAGTTGCGTTTTGTCTTTGATATTCATGGGCAATATTTTCCCATTTGTTTGTATCTTGGCTCTCTGAGCTGTGAAGATTTATTTTCAGGGTGACTTCACACACAGGCTTGGATAAGTCTAATGTAAAAGCTTATGGTGGATACTGGGCAGGTGGCTGTGTCTTAGAGTAGTGTTTGAATTGGACGTCAGGAGGCATGGGCTGCTTTCAAGCCGTGCCATGAATTGCTTCGTGACTTAGCTTAAGTTACATTCTCTGGTTTTTCCATTTCCCCATCTTACAGCTAGCTTGAAAGGCAAACATGGGGCCTCAGAGGTTAAAAGGTAGCCATTTCAGTAGAAAGCATTGTTATATCACATACCTGCAATCCAGGGCAGTGTGTTGTGACTGACAACAGAGCAACAGTGTTGTTGGAAATATTTTCTTTCCTGGGAACCACATATGTTTGTAGGCGGAGTCATCTTTCAGTGATTACTACAGCCAGTCTTTCTGGGTTATATGGACACTAGGTATTAGTGCAAAGGAAGGAAGGAGGGAGAGAAGAAGGAAGGGAGATGCAAATGGGGTAAAGAAAGCTGAGACCCAAACCAGAGGGCATTAAAATCAAACTTGAACCAGTGATATTTGATTCTATTCAGGGATCGTTAACTTGAGGTCTATAGACCATATGGGTGAGGTCCCTGAATAGATGGATGGGTTTTAGGAAGCTCATGAAATCTCAGAAATTATGTGCAAAATGTGTTTTTCTAGAGAAAGTCTCCATAGATTTCACTGACTGTCCTAAATTAAAATACTCTGGTGGTCACCTCTCCCCCCACAAAAAAAAAAAAAAACAACAAAAAACAAAAAAAACTCCTAGAAAGGGACACGAGGAAACTCTAGGAAGTGGTGAATGTGTCTGTTACCTTGAATGTAGTGATGGTATCACAGCTGTTCTCGCATTATGTCCAAACTCATCCGAGTGTATGCACTAAATGTATGGTCTTTTTGTATATCAATCATACCTCAATAAAGCGGGTTTAAAAACAAGCAAATGTGAAGACCATGGGAGCCAAAAGCAATGCAGGACTCCTAGTGACTGTTGTACCTTAGTTATGATACTCAGGAAGACTTTGCCCAGCTAAGAAGAATCTATGCTTCTCATCCCCTACGGGATTTACTCCTACTTACCCAGCATTCACTCTGAGTCTGATATTTTGCTAAGTCTTTGGTTGTACAAAAATGGTAAGATACACACTTTTCCCTTGAGGTGATCAGAGATGTTAAAACTGGATTTTGACAAGGGGTGGACTGATTGTACACATGGTGAGGCGAAGTTTGAGTGGAGACAGACTAGAAGAAATTACACCAATTAGGTCAATATTGACTTTTATAAGGATTACTGGAGGTCTGAATGAGGTTCGTGGCAGTTGGGATGAAGATGAGTGGCCCGGGAGCCGTGATGGATTGAATGCCAGGAGTGAGGGGAAGGGAAGGTTCAAGATGATGCCAGAGAGCCTGGCTTCCAGGGCTGCATGAGCAGCCCAACAGGTGAGATGTCTTCCTCGGGGAAACCTCAAGGCTACTCATAAGGCCTTCAACTGACTGGATTAAAAATAAACTGACTGTAGATGTTAATCACATCTAAACAAATACCTTCACAGCAATACCAAGATTAGTGTTTTATTGCATAGGCTAGCTTAGTGGACACATAAAACTGACCATCCATTATGTTAAAATTTAACTGAGGGTTACTTTATTTGAAGGTGACACTAGCCAAATGAAAATGAGGCGTGTTAAACCTCAAAGTATAATTTATATTAGTCCAATCTGATTATTCTCTAGGAGAACAGAAGGAAATTAATTATTGGCTGTACCTGGTCCCACTCCCTTTCATTACACCATGGGCCGTTCAAAGCAAATTTGTTCATGTCAATTAATTTTCCATATATATATGAAAAAAAATATATATTTATTTATTTTCCTTTTTATTGAATTTACTGGGGTGACACTGGTTAACAAAATTATGCAAGTTTCGAGTGCACAACTTCATAATGTATCATCTGTACACTAGATTGTATGTTCACCACCCTAGTTAAGTCTCCTTTCATCACCATTTATCCCCCCATACCCTCTTCCACCTCTCTTCACCCCCCTCCCTCTTGTGTCCATGAGTTTTTTCTCTTTATTTTTCTTTCTTTGCTCAATCCCTCCACCTCCGCCATCCTTCCCTGCCCCAGCCCCAGCTCTGACAGCTGTCAGCCTGCTCTCTATGAATCTGTCTCTATTTTACCTGTTAGTTCATTTTGTTCATTAGCTTCTACATATGAGTGAGATCATATGGCATTTGTCTTTCTTTGCCTGGCTTATTTCACTTAGCATAATGCTCTCCTGGTCCATCCATGCTGTCACAAAAGGGTAAGATTGCCTTCTTTTTTACAACTGAATAGTATTCCACTGTGAAAATGTACCCACGTCAACTAATTTAAAGACACCGTGCTAAAAGATTAAAAGAATCTAATGCTTTAACTAAATAAGTGGATGATTTTTAAATACATATTTTGTATTATATGTCAGAGAATTTATAGAATCATACAAGTTCATCAGCATGTTAATTTTCAAATCAGTCATTTTTGTCAAATTTATATCATGTATTTGTTAATACAGCGCTTGTATCATATTAAATAAAATAATGACAGTAAAACACTTAGCATGGTACCTGACAAATTATACATGCCCAATAGAGGTTAGCTACTAATGCTGGAATTAAATAATGTCTATTAACTGTTTCTAAGAGAGAAGACAAGTGGTTGCAATTTTAGTAAGTTGGCTTTCTCTACTCCAGGTTCTTCCATAAATTTATTTTACTCTCAGAAAGATTTTAGCTCTTTAAAAACAGTTAATGGCAACTAAGATCATGGCATAATTTTGAATTGTTTATATATTCACTTTTTAATATTAAAAAAACACATTTGTAGTCATGTTTTTGTGTTTTAAAATCTCAGCCAGACAAACTGACTGTTCTAATGCCTATATTCATCCAGAGAACCCATGTCTTTGAACTGGAAATCTCTGCCATTTGTCAGTCCTCCCATAGATATTGATTTGTGAATGGAAAATGGATGGCTATAGAATTCATGCTGAAGAGTCTTAAATTTATGTCCATTTTAAACCTTGTTTTTTTTCCTGATTTTGCTTTTTCTAAATTGACAGAAGACCTCTCGTAATGTCTTTATTGTAATTATTTGCTATTTTATTTCCTCTAGTGTGAGTTATTTGCTCATTTCCTTTGCATATGGACTTCTGAATCATGGACCTGGATTCAGATCCTTACATCACAAGTTTTAATGATATGACCGTGGATGAGTTAACATCTCTGGACAGCAGGCTCTCATTTGTGAAATCAGGATAGTATCAGCAATCCCATAGGTTTGTCATAGCTTCTAGTGAGAAAACACTTGCAACAATTGCTTGTTGCAATTCTGCACTAGACAGAGTTCAGTCCTTGGAGAGGAGGTAGCTGTGTTCACAGGGGTGGAAGTTACTAGAAGGTGTTAGAACACAGAAGAAGATGGCTTACCAGCCTCCATCTCTGCTAAGGAAACCGGCTTTAATTAGTGATTTTAAAAGATGACAGTGAGATAATAACAAGAATTTTCTAAAGGGAGAAGAGATTTTCCTATCCCAGCTGCTTTAGTTGGATTCTTGCATTAGAAGGTAAGAGAACTTGACAAATAGATCTTTCAGCTTCTCCAGGGCTCCAGTGGAATTGTTCATCAAGTGAAATCCAATCTCTATGATTCAAATGTTTTAATAGTGATTGTGGCAATAGAGATAAAGAAAGGGTCATATTTCACCTATATTTAACACTTTAACATTTCAGAACCATTTTGTATACATTATCCTATTTTATTCTTCTGGCCTTGAGTCAGGATGGATTTTTTTAAATACTACATCTACACTCTTTAGTTTATTTCTGAGCAATGAGAAAGTTCATAAATGGAAAGGGAGCTAAGTATGATGCCAAAAGGTGGTAGGCTGTCTTCCTGCCAGCCTGAAAGACCTAACAGAATGTGTGCCAGAATTAGTTAATACCACCTAATGAATAGTTGTGCGTTAAGTCTTGACACACTGTTTGCAGTCTTGGCATTCCACAAAACATTTTGGCAAAAGATTATTCACTCTCCCATTTAACAATCCAGAGCCCTCTTTATAAACTCTAGCAAACTGTCATGTGACATCTAAAATGGTCACTGTTTCCTCAGTTTGTTGAGGGTGGACTAACACTTGAGTTAACTGTTCAGGGATTACAGATAGTTGCTGCCTCATCTCAGTGGGGCTGTTCTTTTAACTGGAATAGAAACATGTTTTTCCCCAGTGGCTTTTCGGAATGGATGTTTGCTACACTGCTGCTACACAGGGCCAGCTGTGGGCACAGCTGTAGTCCATTAGAATAATAAGAATGCTTAAATTTAATCTTATCCTCCCTGAAGATCAGTATGGGGAATCACATTAAGAGGTCCTAAAAGATACTAATAAAGGTTCTTCATGAAGTCTTAGGCTTTCTGACCTTTAAGACAATCTCTCTTCCCTCCCCTCCCCTCCCCCACACATTCTGTTATTTAGCAAGACTAGTATGTGAAAACATTCTGTATATTATTAGGTCAAGAACCTACCTTCTGGAACACCAGCAAGCACATGGATTCTAATTCTGTTTTCCAAGGTTGCTTCTTCTTTGGCATTAATGACTTTGCTGATGTATGTAGAAATCCCACATTAATGTCCCTAGTTCCCTACAATTTTTTCTTATTACCCATCTTCCAGATTTTTTAGCATATGGATTGCATTCCTTACTATTCTCTTTATTTCCTTCATGCCATAGTAACAGTTTCACCTTGGGTCATATAAGACCTGCAGTGTCATTTATTGGCTTTTGAGGCAAGCATTGAAATTCAAAAGGTTGACAAGGGAACTGAGGCTAAAGGGCCTTATATATCATGCTAAGATGTTTCAACACACACCGTGATCAGATGTATGATTTATAAAGTTAATTAGGGTGGTAACATGGGGGATAAATTAGAAATTTTGGGTGAAGAGAGATAAGACAATTAGGTGGCAAAACTTCTATTTATCAATGTTCTGTAGATACCGTGGCATATCCAATTATGGCTACAGCCAGCTGGACTGTCATCAATTTCAGGTTTCTTAGTCTTGTCCAAAATGCTATCAAGGGAGACTTTGCTAAATATCTTGATGAATTGTAGGCTCATTACATGTACACTTTTCACCTAATGTATTTAAAAAGGAAATGAGTACTCTCTGGTTGTTCTCAATAACCCCATCCTAACTCCAATTGACTTCCTTCATTCTGAACTGCTCACCACCTACAATACTTTCCAGCATCTTTCCAAGCGTGAAATTTAAGCCTTCTTGCAGTCAGTTGCATATCTAGGCTTTTTCTTTTTTGCCTTGTTGAAATTTGAGGTATGGGCTTGTATTTTTCCATTTTCTGGGCCTGTTTGTACTTTCTCAAAGCATACTTTTAGAAAAAAGAGATTTTATGTATTTTTAGACAGAGGGGAAGGGAAGGAGAGAGAGAGAGAGAAATACCTGACTGGGAATCGAACCAGCAACCCTTTGGTTCACAGGCCAGCACTCAGTTCACTGAGCCACACCAGCCAGGGCTGAAAGCATACTTTTATAATCATATATACGTGTGTTTCTTGGTAGCAGAATTTGTGTAGCCTTAGAACCTTGCTGTTTTTTTTTCTCTAATGCTAGGTATTATTCCTTTCTCCCACCCTACTTCCAGAGATTACTTTTCTAACATTTCCCATTTGGTACTGTCACCTGTGGGCGATATATAAGCCAGATAGTAGCCGAGTTGTGATATACTTTCTCACAGTTGCTTAACACTGGTGCATATCTTTCCATATATTTTTCTATGATATGTAAACATGTTATGGGGCTCCTCTGTTTTGATTCTTTTTACGCTGTAGTCTATAGTAAAACACTGCCATGATAAGTTTTCCTCACACAGTATTTGCAAGGTCATCACTGGACTCTGAAAAAATGAAATTCAAAAGGGAAAACAAGGTAAAGGGGAGGCAGAACACAACAGACAAGAAGCTATGTTTCTCAGTAGTGCTTTGGGCCAGCCTAGATTACAAGCCCCGGGTATCGGAATTTGGGTAATGTTTACCCACTGTGGACTTTGAATACAAATTGTATTTTGAGATGACAGTGCAAAGGGCACCCTTGACATTTCTTCGTTCGTACATAAGCAAATACAGAAATCAGTTTTATTTCTGTGTACTCAAATAGCAATCAAGGATGACCCATTCCCTTGCTCCTTTAAAAAAATAATCTTATTCTTTTATATGAAAATATGTGTCCAGAACAAGTTCTCCAATTTTTAGATCCTAAGAACTCAGACACATTAGGGTACACTAAATCATGGCATAAATGAGCAGAGTAACCTAATGCTTCATGATTCCCCACTCCCATCTCTACCTCAGTTGTAAGCCTCCTCTTCTCCATCCCAGATAGAAAGCTTGAAATTGATCACAGTCTTCAACACAGCAAAGCACTCACAAACTCGGTACCACCTGTGGTCTCCTCAACCATCAGTGATGGCAAAAAGGGATAAATTGGCATTTAATACATCCAGTAATAGCATACTGGGTGCAATGAACCATTTTATTGTTTTCTCTTATGAAATAAGAGTTTAAAGGAAATGCAAAGAAGAATGATGATAACCACTAAATACCTGTGTAGGGCACAGTTTACTGAGCACTTCATGCCTGTTTACCTCTTTCATCTTCACAATCATTCTGCAAGGCTCGTATTAAAATTTACTATAATCCCATTTTAAAGATGGGGAGCCTAAGTTTCAGAGAGGCTAAATGATTTTAGAAAGCACACAGTCAGTGTTGGAACTCTACTCTAGCTGAGGTTTTTCTGATTCCATCAGCCCTCCTTTGACTCTACCATTCTTGCTATGGGCTGACTGATTTTCTAACTTGGAATACTTTGTAACTTGTCAACAAGTACTTGGTGTGAGGACCATTTCCATGGAAATGGAAATAGATGTGCTCCATAGGAGCCTTCTGTTAGAAGAGGTGGCCAGATCCCCGTGCTTTGGAGTATCTTCCTTACAATTTTCTGAAGGCCAGGAGTACCATCCAGGTGGAGAACCCTGAACCCAGACGGGCACCCACCAGAGTGCCAGCCCCCATTTCTCTTCCTGTAAGTGCTCCCTCACACTCCAGTCAGTCTATGGGTTCACCTTGGTGTTCTATAAGCTCTGGGACTCATGCGGGCAGCGTCACCCTAGGGCCCTGTAGGCAGGGCCTAATTCCAAGAGAGAGATCTGGTGAGCAGATCACTCCTGATTGCCAGTGTGGCATTTCTTTAGCTGAAACACTTGAGATTGGACCTCTGGTGTGATACTGACATATTGATTTGGGTGACTCAAATTATATAGACAGGAACGCTGTAGGAAAAAACAAAAACAAAAACTTTTGTCCAATGCTCTGCATATCCTAGGGATGACCCTGAGGTGTCAGGAACTGCAAAGGCGCAAACTAGTAAGTGAGTTTGCTGCAGTTTCATAGATACTGGCACAAGACATGAACCTCCTGGGTTGGAGGCAAAAAAAGAATTTATTACACACAACAATAGCTGTAGCTAGAGTGTCATCATTTTCTTGTGCCAGCTTCTTAAGTGCCAGTTCCCACAAGGTCCTGCAAAGAAGGCCACATGACGCTCGCATACTCCGTGGATTTTGTTATAAAGAGGGAAATTCTGAGCTCGGGGAACCCGACTCTCATAATGCATATAAGGATACCTCCCTTTGCTCAGGAGAAAGACACTATCCAGTCACTTCTCTAAAGCTGTTTTTTATAGAAACATTCTTAAAAGATAGTCCAGAAAGTCAGTCAGTACCTCTCCCCCCAAGACATGGAGAAACTTGAGAGACCCATGGAGAATTGCCTCTCAACAGTAGGTTCCTGTTGCTCCCTCTTGATTGCAAATGTGCAAGAACTGCCAGATGGTAACCCCAGCCTGCCCTGGGATGGCCCTGAATGATCGTCCTGAAATAAAAGTGGTTTCTGAAAGAAAAGACTGAAGCCAGGAAAGAAGAAACATAGATATTTGAAAAATGTGATTGTATATCTTAAGAGTCTGTCTATAATTCTGACCATGCCATCCGTGTTTATTTCAGACTCTATAGTCTTGCCCGTGGACTGTACCAGGTATTTCATGGTTTGATTTGAGAGTTGCTCTCCTATAACTAAAATTATCTATTCCCCTAGCTGTTACAATGCTTAGAATTGCCACCATTGCAGTCATTCTTCAGTTACGGGATTGTCTCCAGAAGAACTCTGTATAATTTTGTCCTATTATATGGCAAAGACAACGCAACAGTCCCTATACCCCCATTCATGTAACAATATACATCTGTGTCTGTTCTCAGTGGATATTAAGCAATGAAGGTGGTTTTAACAGAAGAATGGGATTGGAGGAAGTGAGAAATAATAAGTAGACTTGGACCTGGGAAAGGGACTTTCAATAGGGTCTCTGGGGCAAAAAGGAATAGTTTAAAACCACTGGATGACAAGGCAGAGAACAACCCAGCATCAGGGAGCAATGAAACAAAATGGATGAGGTGGTATTTTAGAAGTCACTGCACAATTTATCCTGGAGCCCATCCTGGTACTGGACTTTAAGAATAGATCTTAAAATACAGCTTTACTATTCCATTTCCTTAGTTTTCCTTGGCTTTTTAAAAGGAATGTAGGCAGTATATTTTTAAATGAATGTCAGGGGAGTGATTTTAAAGGAACCACTCAAACACAGTTGTGTTTGCTCACTTGTCAATGTCACTCTTCCTTTTCAGCGCCCAGCTCGGCATCAGCTGTGTGCACTGTATATGCAGACATCTTGAGCTGTGACCGTACATGCAGTCCATGGCTGTTGTCTCTTTGGCCTCACTCCTATGCAGATGCTACCACCGCAAAACACCAATGACTTCGATACAAAGCAGTGATATTTATATGGATATGGTTAAGCTAACTCTGTGGTGGTGAGAGCCTCAGTTTTTCATTTCCTGGCTAGTATTTGCAATGAGGAATTGCAACACTGCATTTACGTGCATTTTTGCCTTTAAAATGTTCTGTGGTGTTGCAACATTTGAGAAATTCCCAAGGACCCTTAATCTTCCTGCAAACACTGGTTGTAAGATAACAACCAACTCACTATCTCAGAGTAATCTCCTTGAGGCCCTGCTACATAATGCTCATTTTACATTGTATATCTTTAGATTGTCCCTGTACTATCTTTTAGTTTAAATTTTACCCTTGAGGGTACCAATTAAAGGATGAAGAAAGAGGGTTTTTTTTTAAAGATTGTTTGCTTTTTTCAAGAGCATTTAATGAACTTAAAGCTACTTTGCCTATTGCTTTCCATGAAATCTATTTAAAATATTTTATTAATGCAAAAAGACTTGCATTCAGTGCTAAGGACCAGTGAACAGTAGCCATGACAACCAAGAAGCCATTTGGGAGGAGAAAAAAATGCAGTAAAGAGTAAGTGTTTTAATCCTTAACTTTAATCCCTTTACTTCCGGTTCTCAAAATAAAATATAAATCAGGCACCATGGAGTGCTGCAATTTTTATCTGAAAGGGATGTTGGCAAAAGAGGATTAGTAATGGACAGACGTGTTTAAGGAATTTAATCATACAATTTGTTGTAAAACTTTTGAGACCACGAGTGACCAGTTCCTTTGAGTGGTGTCAATGAGAAGCAACAAAACATACTTTGAAACTGATTAGAGAGTTGGCACAGGGGGATACCCCTCTTTGCTGTTATTGTTACATCATTTCAGCCTGTGGTAATGACATGAGAAACCAAGGAATTTGCCTGGTTCCCCAGTGGGTAGGGAAGAAGCTGGGGGGGCGAGGGGTTGTCTCGTTGGTAGAATAGAGATATTCTTTTGATCTTCAAAATACTAGGGAAAAATTAAGTCGCCTGTATTTTGCGTACTACCTCCTCTTGATGTTTGATTACTATAGGATTTTTACAAAGACATGTGCTTTCCATTGTCAACAGATCTTGGGCTTCTGCTAAAAAGCACAGGCTTCAGTTTCTGTGGACAGCAAAACAGTTCTCAGAAGGATAGATTATTACTTCTTAGTGTCTCTGTACTTTTAAGATTTTCTTTTACATGAAGTACTGCTGACCTGCTATTTCTGATTAAAAATAAAATTTCTAATTTTCTTTAAAGTCAAGGCAAAAAATCACCCCCTGCCCCCGACAGTGGCTTAAAATGTTGTTTGACTATACACTTTGTTTTCTCTAGTTCTGCTTTGGAGAATTATTGGGGATGAAAGGAAGACATGTCTTTTTTCTGCCACTTTTTTCCCCCTCAGCATATATATAAGAATATTTCTTTGATAAATTTATTTCTAGTGCACAGGACTTTTGGCAGAGATCTGAAGGAGCTACAACTGGTACTGGTTTCCAATAGTGTTGGAATGTGAAATTACTTTCAATGACAGTATCTTGGGTGAAAAATGATGACAGAAAAGCAACGTGAGGCCCTTAGAGCATTTGAGAGTGGAATTAGACACTGCAGAGTGCTGAGTTGCATTGGGAGTTCCTTGTAGACCTTGAGGACAAAAACATACATGGTAGGTAGGACATCTGGGGAAGAAAAATAGTACCATGTTCTCCAGCATAGACGAGAACGTGCAATACTGACACCACCAGTTTCTCCTTCCGCATCTGGACCTGGTTTACTTTCTCACTCTGGCAGAACCAGCAAGACTAGTGTAGCCCAGGGCAGAGTTTCTGAGATGTGATCCTGGTACCAAGAGTGGCCTCTGGCAGCTTTCATCATCCTTCCCTTGGATTTTTTGGCTTTGTAGTCTAAATTTCTGGGGTGGAGTGTGTGTGTGTGTGTATTGAGATAGGATTTCTGTTCATGGTAGGGGGTAAATGATAATAAGAAAGACAAAATTAAATCAGTGTACAGAGGAGGAATAGTAGACTCTAAACATGAAAATGACTTTGGCAAAGGCTGTGTAGACTACAGGAATCCATAGACTAGAAGTTCAATTCCTGTCTTGGGCTTCACCCTACAGAGCTTCTCTGAACCAGGAAGCTCTTCCAATGACCAAAGACAGGAGCTGCATTTCACCAAAGCATCAAAAGGTCATGTGGTTCATGCATCACTCCAGATGTACTGTTCTTGGATGAGAAAGGGGAAATTGCCTTCAGTAAAGTGCTTCTCTGCGTTGACCAAAATAACCCCATGGGCAAGCTCTTATGTTGGAGGCATTCCCTCAGGGCTTGGAAAAAGACTCTGGAGTAGTATTGAAGTATTTGGAGTAGTGACCAGGGAGACCAGGGCCACAGCTGATTATTTATTCAACCAGGAATGAGAATATGAAGGTTCTCATCTTGGCTGTGTAGTTTGTCAAAAAGAGGGCGTGAGTGTGTCATTTTGGGCCCACTCAGCTTAAGATTTCTATGATCTACTTATCAAATATATTCTAGACATTCAATCTTTAAAAGCATGGTAGAAAATTGGATTTGTTCCCAGCCCTTCCAGATGAATGAGAGATATGAAGTACAAATGTAATGAATTAACATTTCCTATTGGAAGGATTGCTCATTTGCACATTCCAAGAGGCAATGTATAAATGTGAATAGTATTATCAAGTAAAATTTGGCATCGGTAAGAACTGAGTATTATAAGGAAATAAACTTCCCAACTGTCTTCTTTTTTTAACTTCTGTTAAGGTTTCACTTGGCTAATTCCAGTTTTATTCTTAGTTGATAATTTTGGCATGCTTAAACTACCTCCCTCTCTTTTTCCCATCATATTGCATGAAGACATGATTTTATCTGCCTTTAGGGGCTACCCTAGAGAATAAGCATGGATTAATGAATTCTTAGCAGCTATCGAGTCATTTGTTATTCATTCATTTATTTGTTCACACATTTCCCAAAACATTTATAGAGTACCTTTGATGGAAAAAGCAGTGCTGTTTCAGCTTGCATGATCAAACAGACATGGTTTCCATTTATAAGGAGCTTTTTTGTCTTCTGTCTTACACACATTCACACATCATTTATAAATAAGTATTATACAATGCAGAAACCACATGTAGCATCAGAGTGATACAAAGAAATTGCTGTTGGAATGTTTGAAAAGGAAGAAATGTCTTTGGAATGGGAAGAGCTGGGGAAACTTCAGTAAAGAGATGACACTGAATTGGACCCTGGAGAAGGTGCTGAATGGGTGACAGATATGCAGAGACTAGAGAAAAGGGGACTCTCAATGTGAGAGGCTTGTGGCCAGAAGTACAGCATGAGACCTGAATGAGAAGCAACAAAGAGGATAGGGGAGAGCGCCTTGCCTCTGTGTGACATAGACGTGGGACATGAAGTCAGACAGCTAGGAGAGAGCCAACCTGTTAAAGCCCATGAGTTTGGGCTGTACGTATTGCTTGGTAGAGAGTCACTAAAGGGCCTTGAATGGGCGGAGGGACATTGTCAGAAATGTACCTGAGGAAAATTAAACTGGCTGTTGAGTACAGGATGGATAGGAGAGCAGAAAGCAAAGTGCACTTCATTGAAATGGCAGCCTTCAACTTTCAGAAGTAGGCATTTTAAAAATTGTCCAGACACTCATGCACAGTAAAATCAGCCTGAAATCTTTTTTAGACAATTCATTTTAATTATATGAAAGAAAGGGAAAAATGACTTCTGCAGCTAGCCTCTCCCCACAGTTGCTCAGCTATAGCATAGGCAGGGGCTGTAGTCAGAAATCAATTCAAATGCAGACAATAAGGAGCTGGTAAGATGGAGGAGGGAAATAATTACTAGATAGCTGGATGCTTTAATTAAACCTTGAGAACACTTGAATAGAAAGGAAAATGCTGCACTTTACTGGATGGGATGGAATGTATGTGGTCATATCAGTGCAATGAGCCGGTGTCAGGAGGAATTTATGAAGTTAGATAGATGAAACCGCTCTTCTTGCTTTGAGTCTTCACAACCCCTTCACCAGGCCCTGAAGGGTGAAGGAGGCTGTTTCTCATGGCTGTGTGAAATTCTGTATTAATATTTCTCTACTTATCTAAAAGAAATCATCCTTTAATTTAATATTGAGATGTTCCTCCAGGTGAAGTTTGACTCTACCTTTGAATATGTCCACTTACGGACCATTTTCCAATCAGGAAAGAAACTAAGTAAGATTCTTGGTATCGCTTTTAAAATAATATGAACTCAGGAGGAAAATGGTGTTTTCACAAATGTAACAATAGCAAAAAATCCGTACCTTCCTGATTTCAATATCCTTTTGAATCTCAGCTCCCCAACTCTGTACAGATTTTGGTAAGTAGGATACCTAGATGAAGTATTAGTATGTGTAATGAAGCTAAGCCTGTTTTGTTGTTGTTTTTGATTTCTAACATATTTTAGACTTTTCCAAAAGTCCAAAGCTAGCTACATTCTTCTGAAATAGAACAATTTTAAGGTAATATTTATCTTTTAAAACTCTGCTAGTATCTTGATTGGGATACTCTTTGGCCTCAGACTCTGTTTATGAGGCTAAGTTACAGCCCAGAGGGTTCTAACTGGTATTACTCTCCTCCTAACAATCATAATAGCTTCTACTTCTAGAGCAGAAGGAAGGAAGGGGGGTGGGTTTAGGGAGGAAATAATAACAAAAAAACAAAAACTGTGTACTATACTAGCTACTTTCCTTGGGTCACTTCATGTAATCCGTAGCGTTGGTGTTATCACCCCTATTTTACACAGGATGGTACTGAAGCCTTTTTAGGGTAAATATCTTCCAAATGCCACATATTAGTACATAGCAGAGCTGAAATTTGAACTTGTATCTACTTGACCCTAAAGCCCCTATTCCTTTTTCCTTTGTCACATTGTTACATTATGACATATAAAAGGAAGAGGTTGCTTAAAAGAGAGAAAATACCCAAAAATTGGACGGGAGAAAAAAAAGGAACTAGAAATAACATGTTAGTGCTACAATACTCCCATACTGGATATTAATGAAAAAAGTAGTAACAGAAATATTTAACATGTATTGAATATTGGTATACCATATTGTGAAATATTTTATTATCTCATGTTATTCCTAACAAGTATCTTATAAATTAGGCCGCATTATCCACTTCGTACAGAGAAAACAAAGCTAAAGAGATGCTAAACAATTTGTTCACAGTTGCCCAACATTTCATAAGTAAGGACACGAAAGTGCAAATTCAGGTATTTTGGATCCAGAGCCCACACTCTTATCTTTCATGATCCATATTGTGGATAAGGTATTATTTAAGAGGTTGTTAATAGCTTAGTGTCAATAGGGCATGGGCTATTTTTAGAGATAACTCACTCTTTGGCAGAGATTTAACATCATCTTTGGTGTCAGAGAATATTTTTACTGAGTTTGCAAATGGCATCAAAGTGGGGAATGTGGTGTCCAACTGAGATGATTGAATCAAATGAAATGCAGCCAAAAGATTCTGAACCACCAAATGGCAACAGAGCTTTAAAAAGTTATCTTCCAAATATAAAGAAGCATCAAAAGGAAAGAGCATCACAAATGAAAATATACTTAGGGATTTTACTTAAAGGCAAGTTGTATTTGAGCTACACTCTAAGCCCTATGAGGACAGGGGACTCAGTTATCTTGTGTGCCACTTTATCTCCTAGGCCTAACACAGTTGGTGGGGCAGGTAAGAGCCCAAGAAATATGGAAGGAATGAATGAATATGGATTTTAAAAAGCTATTGACTCTTTTAGGCTGCATCAATAGAGGTAGAAAGTCTAGAACAAGAGATGTGTTTGTTCTTTTATACTCTGTCCTAGTCAGAGAGCTGGTTGGTTCACTACATTAGTATTTAGATATCATTTGTACATTGGCCATTGAGGTCCAGTGTTGAGAGTAACTGGGGTGGTGAATGAAATAATATGCTATGTGGGAGAGAAAGGACGGACACTTTAGTGACTTTTGTGTGCCAGCTGCTTCTGAAACCTACCTCATTTAGTTCTCAAAGTGACCGAGTTTGCTCAATGGCATCATCCTCATTTTACAGAAAGGAAACTAGAGTCAGGCAAATGAA
This sequence comes from Pteronotus mesoamericanus, assembly GCF_021234165.1. Taxonomy (NCBI): domain Eukaryota; kingdom Metazoa; phylum Chordata; class Mammalia; order Chiroptera; family Mormoopidae; genus Pteronotus; species Pteronotus mesoamericanus. Next base: position 20,261,221 of record NW_026555245.1, on the reverse strand, counting down.
TATACCTCCCAGGATCACACAGTAATTGAACCACAGTTTGTCAATCTGAAAGTCTCAAACTCCTTCCACTTAAGACTAAAGATGTTCAATCTGTAGATAAAAAACTGCTCAGGGAGGGCTGACAAAGAAACTAAACCACAGTGCTTTTCATGGCTGAAATTCCATAATACTACAGCATTTTGAGGCTCCTCAAATATTGAACTATAAAATATAGTGTGAGCAAAATTATTTTGTGTGGTCTGGGAGAAGAGGGGAGGAATGAACAACAGAGGGTTGAAATTATGGGCAGCAGATTACAATTCAACTTGAAGCAAACTTTCTAATGATTAGACCTATTTAGAAATGGAGAGAACTGAGTTGTAAGGGAGTGAAGTCTCTATCATCAAAGGGATTTAGACAAAGGCTGGACTGCTACCACGTTATGTGGTAATGTTATGCAGTTCAATACCATACATTCAAATTTAAATGAATTAAAATTAGATAAAATTAAAATAAAATCTGGAAAATTAGATTAAAATGAAAGTAAAATAAAAGCTGGTACCTCAGTTACACTACCCACATTTCAAGTGCTCATTAATCACATGTGACAAGTGGCTACCAATTAGTACAGCACAGCACTGTTCCACCATTGACGAAAGTTCTGTTGAATAACACCGCTGTAGAGTTGGCACATAAGATTATTGGACTCTACTTTCTTTTTACTTTGAAATTCTCTTTCTGTGAACATTTCCCATCAATCACCTTTTTTGACTGAATAAGCACTAGTTTCGTAGTATCTATACTAGCACTGCTTTTTCATGTCTCTTATTGAGATATACCCCAGCATATGTACAAATTAAATTATTTTGGTATGTTCATTAATCAGCTATGGATAAAATTTTTGGCCTATGGAGTCACCGCTGACCAAATAGGTATTCCATATATAGAAGTTCAGGGTACCTGATTGGACAATACCTTATATTCCCAAAGAGTTTTCTTCTGGTGTTGTTTTTCATTCTCATATCTTTTCCTCTTGGCAAATTGGTCATTCACAAAGGAAATGAATTTGATAGCAGATCATTGGAGATTAATTACCTACGATATGCCAACGCTACTTCATAAATGTCAGTGCTAAATAATCTCCTAGAGGGAGATTTTTCAGATTCAACTAGAAATTAATTGTAATTAATATAATAGGTTAATTCATTATAATTATTTTTAAGCCTTTTGGCAATGAGTTAATTCCCTGGGATCCACATTGCTCCAAGTGTCATAGAGAATGTTTGATGAGAATGTTCTGGTACTAAACCTTAACCCTCTGGAAAAAAAGCCTACTTGTCTTTCCTTCTGGCTGAGTTTCTCCAGAAATATGTTTTGGTGGCATTCGATTCCTGGAGAACAAAGAAATCCCTACAAGGTGATGCATAAACATGTATAGCCAAATAGACTATGCTCATTGGAGAAGAGGAAAACAAAAGGCCTTTGATTGTGCCTCGTTTTCTTTGGAAGTATGTCTCACTGCAGACTAACAGAGTGCCTTTGCTCTTGGAATAAAATGTAATAGAACTGAAAATTGAAGAATCTGGGCCCTTTTCCCTCTCCTAATTATTTCCACTTGACTCACTTAATCTTGGATGACTATTCAGTCATATCTGAAATGAGAAAATGATGGGACTAGAATTTCCGTCTCTTGTTTCAAGAGCTTATAAACATTAACAGAATAGTCTTGAACAAAAAACAATAAAAATCGCAATTGATGGTGCCTTGTTTTTATATATTAGGAAAAATCCATGCATTGTAAGGAAGTAGCTCAAATTTCCAAATGGAAGAAACTCGTCAAGCCATGATGGGTGATTTCATTATTAACATTGAAAAACTATCACTTGGAACAAATATTTCATAACAGGAAATTGTACAGAAGCTAAAGAGCCAATTTGTTTACATGCACATGGATAGAAATTAAGCCCTGAAATGGATCATTGAACATCAGGATTGTTAGCACTCAAAGTCTCACGGATTGGTTTCTGAGACTCAGCTGTCTCCTTTCTTCCTAGTATGTCCATGAGCCTTACTGAAGGTTTATGAATAGCAATCCTAACAGTTGCTAAGAGCTAGATCAGAACTCATTATGCAAAAAAAGTTCCTGACAACTGGAACTGTGTAAAAGTGAAACTAACTGCCAAGGTGATGAAGTTGCCCCTTACTATAGGGAATCAAGCAACGTCTGAGATCACTTCCTGGGGATACTCTTGGAAAGTGGTATATAAGTTAAAGGTTTATGCCCAGTGCTATCTGAATCCCCTTTGAATGCTGATTATTCTTGTAAGTTATGGTTTCGTTTTTAATTGAGACTCCACAGTTACGCTTTCAGAATTATCCGTAATATTCAGAAGACCCACTTTCATTAAACATCTAGTCACCGTACCCCTGGTACGTGGCCCATCCAGCACTGAAGGGAAGGGAGTAGTGTGCACCTGCCCATCCTGTGAGTGCTGCTGATGGGCTCTCTGCATCCCTGGACCAAATCAAACAAATCTGGGGATGTTGACTAAGTTGGGTGCTCCTGGATGCAGACTTTAAACATCATTGTATTTTTTAGACACAACCATATACCACAAGCGATTGTAACCTCCTGTAGATAAAGACTTGTGTCTCATTCTTACAAGTTCAGCCAGCAGTGAGCAATTTACCCAGATGCTGGTCCCACCCTGCCAGGTGCAGACTAAACTCCTACCAGGAAACAACCCCATGGACATGTCCAGGTGCAGAACTGTTGGAAACAGACTTGGCAGCTCTCCCTGTACCCAGCGTGGGCTGGCCTGGTCAGAAGGGGCTTCATTCAGGAGGTGAGCAGTAAACTGAGTCTTGTACTGGGAGGAGGGAAGCCATTTCAGGCAGGAGGGATGAGCAGCATAATAACTGCAGTGTTTGTAAACAGCAAGACAGTGCTCTTGAAAGGAGCAGGGGCTTTTGTCAAGGCCTGGAGGAAACGTCTATCCAAGGCATATGGTGGAATCACATTGCAGAGGCTTCTCTTAGTCTTTTTGGACAGGTGCGCCAGACAATAGGAGAGGATACTTGTTTCTTGTGTACAGCATAATAAACTATTTTAGGAGAGTCTTTCTCAAATCCCAGGATGGACTGACGAGGAAAGAGAGCCTGGAGGAGAAGTAAAGCCAACGCGTTGCTATTAGTGGTCCCGCCCCATCTTTGACCCTGACCCAACTCTATGTTGTCCAGCTGCCTGTGGGTTCCCTCCACCTGGATGTCCTGGGATCACCTGAGACTTAACATTTCCCAAACCAACCTGCTGATTTATCTCCTCCTGTCTTCTCTTTTGCTATTCCTCTTGCCAAAATGGGGGGCCATCCGCAATTCCTCTCTTCCCCCTCAGATTCTGCACCTCGTTCAGCTACACCTTCAAAACAAAAACTGACTGCCTCTCACCACATCTGACTTTAAGCTATCAGCATCTGTCATCTGGATTATTGAAGTAACCCCTAACTGGGCTCTCTTGACTTCCTTCCATCAATTTTCCAGAGCTATCCTTGTACAATATAAGACAACCCAGTTGCTTTCCTGCTCACACCCTCACCCTCCCATTGGCTTGCTGTTGCAATGAAATCAAATACTAAATCTTACTGTGTTGGAGGCTGGACAGGACCTGGCCTCTGTTGCTCTGATCCTGAGTCCCACACCTTTCCCTTTGCTCCCTTGCTTGCCCCTCTCCAGGTAACTGTCCTTAGACTCCATATGCTTGTTCCTGCCTTAGATGTCTCTTCTCTGTGTTCCATCTGCTTTGGTTCCATGCCTTATTCTCTCACTTCATTCAGGTCTCATCCCATAATGTCCTCTCCTCACAGAGGCCTTTCCTGACCCCAAATCTAAAAGCATGGGGGAGCGTGGAGAAGTGTGTCCTCCCACACGGCCGGGCTCAGCTTCCCAGAGACAGCAGTGGGAAGAGAAAGAAGGTCCAAGGGAGGAGCAGGGACTCAGAGAATCAGGAGAGATAAAGTGACATGTCCTCTCTTGGGGAGGTGTCCTCCAGGCAGGGACACCCCTGGAGCAATATCTCATTTCAGGTGTTCTGGGGCTACTGTGCGTGCATGTGCTTAGGATATAGATCTTAAGGAACAGCACGTGCCGTGCTTAATTTTTCTCAAATGCAGATATTCATATTATTGGCCCAGGACCAAATCAGCTGACAAACCTCCAGAGGAGGGGACAGTAAAAACAAAACAGCAATGGTCCATTCTTTTTCTCCATCTCTACTCCAACAGAGACCCTTTTCCCTAAAGGGAATGGTGTCAAGGGTGTCCAGCCTGCAGCCCACGGGCCGCATGTATCCCAGGATGGCTATGAATGTGGCCCAATACAAAAGCATAAGTTTACTTAAAACATTATGAGTGTTTTTTGTGATTATGTGTCACAATTTATGTAATGCGTGTCCCAAGACAACTCTTCTTCCAGTGTGGTCCAGAGACACCAAAAGGTTGGACACCCCTGGATAGCAGTGATGAGATGCACTAGGAACTTTCCCAGAGAACTTGGGGGTCCTTTACTCTTTTTCCAGCTAGACCAAGATCCGCTGATGGGCTTATGGCTAAAATATTAAAATGTCCTAAGAGGAAAGGGGAATTGTGTGGTGTGGTGGGGGAAAGGAGAATGTTGGGATGGGTTACCTCTTGAGCCAGTATAAACTGTAACTTCAAGGAGCCTGACTTTGGATTCTGACACACCCGAATCAAAACCTGACCTTTACCAGCTGCATCATTCTAGCTTTTTCATCTTTAAAATGGAAATCACAACAGTATGCAACCCTAGGGTTGTTGTGAGACCATACTGAGCACACTATAGGGATTTTGTATATATTTATTGAATTGAAATGCAGTATTTAAAAACATGTCATGGTAACTGAGCACATCCAGCCCTTTTCTGTGGGGTTCATGTGCACAGTGCTCTCTTCCTCCGGACCTGAGATACTCATCATGAGCTCATGCCTTTCTAAGTACATCCTGCATCAGTCAGCCTTTTCCACAGAACCAGTAAGGGCAAGGGGGAAATAGAGTTAAATTAATTTATTTCAAGGAAAGAAATTGGTTTACATGATTGTGGGTGTCAGCAAGCCAGAAATGTATGGGGCAGGGAACTCTGGCCGGAGCTGGTGCTATAGTCCCAAGGGAGAATTTCTTCTTTTTCAGGGAAACCATAGATTTTTGGCTTTTGAGACTTTTCCCTAATTGGATGAAACCTACCCAGATTATAGATGATCATCTCCTCTACTTAAAGTCTGCTAACAGTCGATGTTAATCCCATCTATAGAATTCCTTTACAGCAACCCTAGTGTTTGATTGAATAACAGGGGACTGTAGCCCAGCCAATTTGACACAGAACTAACCTTCAGTGTGTCTGTAACTCATAGCTCATGTGGGCTCTCAAAGAAGGAGAGGAAAAGTGCCTGTGTGACTGAGGATAATAATAGGGGGTGAGGTGAGTCTCCCAGGAAGCCAATGGTGGAGACCTTACAAGAGTTCCCTACTGCACCAAGACTAAAAGCCAAAGTGCTAATTGAAGGCTACAGGGTCCTACATGATCCCCTACCCGGCCTTTCAAACCTCATTTCTATGTCACTATCTCTACGTCACTTCAGCCACACTGGCCTCCTTAAAGTTCCCTCCTTCTGAAATCTCTTCCCCTTGACATGTACTTCATTAATTTCCTCAACTCCTTCAAGTCTTTGCTCAAATATCTTTCCTCAACAAGGCCTCAATTTACCCCAGTATTCCCAATCCCACACATCCTTCTCTTTCCCCCCCTTTTTTTCCATAGCACTTAACAACTTCTATACAATTTACTTTTTAATTTAATTTATTACTGTTTACTCCCTTCTCTAGAACTTAAACTCAGTAAATTTCTTTGTTTTCACTGCTGATATATTTAAAGCCCTTGGAACAATGTCAGGCATATGGTTAAGACCCAAGAAAGATTTGTTCAGTGGGTGAATGAGAAGGATAAGGAAGGACAGTGCTACTCTGAAACTAGCGGAGTATGGTTAGAACAGCTGAGTAGACTAACTCTGGGGACACCATTCACAGAGATTACACTGTGAATAAAGACCCTTGGTGTTGTTCAACTCAGCAGCCCTTTAAACTAGATAATCAGTGGACTCAAATGTCACTTCTTTCCATAAAGAGCAGTAAGTGTTCCATAAAAAGCAAGTCTCTCCCCTAAGAGCAGGTATTAAACTGGATTGAATTTTTTATCCCTGTGAAAGGGATAAATCAATTTATTTAAATTGATTTTAAGACATGATCTCATGTAACCATTTATTATTATGAGGTCTGAAGAGAGACATAATAAGAAATGGTAAGGATTTCCAATCAAGATGGAGGCATAGGTAGACACACTTTGCCTCCTCGTGCAGCAACAAAGAGAATTACAACTAAATATCAAAGCAAATAACACCCAGAACTGTCAGAAGATCAAACTTTATGGAAGTCCAACAACCAAGGATTTAAAGAAGCCACACTCATCCAGATTGGTGCCTTTTACAGGGAGTTAAACAGCTTTACTTAATACATGGGAGCACAAGGAGGCTGCCAAATTGAGGAGGCAAAAAAATGTGCCCAAATGAAAAAAACAGATTAAAACTCCAGAAAAAGAACTAAGCGAAAGAGAATAACCAGCCTGTCAGAGGCAGAGTTCAAAACACTGGTGATAAGGATGCTCAGAGAACTCACTGAGTATGAAGGGAAGAAATGAAGGCTACACCAAGTGAAGTAAAGAAAACTCCATGGGGAACCAACGGTGACGGAAAGGAGGCTGGGGTTCAAATAATTGATTTGGGATATAAGGAAGAAATAAACAGTCCAACCAGTGCAGAATTAAGAATCAAGAATTCAAAAAAAATGAGAGAATATGAAGACTCTGGGACATCTTCTAATGTGCCAACATCCGAATGATAGGGATGCTAGGAGGAGAAGAGGAAGAGTTTCATGGGTTTTGAAACCAAAGCAACTGAAAACTTACTTGAAAAAATAATGAAAGAAAACTTCCATAATTTGGCAAAAGAAATAGACATGCAAGTCCAGGGAGCACAGAGTCCCAAACAAGTTGTACCAAAAGAAGACCACACCAAGACACATCATAATTAAAATGCCAAAGATTAAAGATAAAGAATCTTAAAAGCAGCAAGAGAAAAGCAGAGATTTACCTACAAAGGAGTTCCCATAAGACTATCAGCTGATTTCTCAAAAGAAACTCGGCGGCAAAAAGGGACTGGCAAGAAGTATTCAGTGATGAAAAGGAAAGACCTACAACTGTGAGTACTCTATCCCACCAAGTTATCATTTAGAATGGAAGGGCAGATAAAGTGCTTCCCAGGCAAGGTAAAGCTAAAGGAGTTCATCATCACCAAGCCGTTATTATATGAAATGTTAAAGGGACTTAAGAAAAAGAAGATCAAAACTATGAACATTAAAAAGGCAACAAATTCACAGCTATCAGCAACTGAATCTAAAAAACAAACAAACAAAAAAAAATAAGCAAACAACCAGAATAGTAACAGAATCATAGATATGGAGATCTATTAGCTGGGAGGGAGAATGGGGGGAATGGGGGAAAAGGTACAGGGATTAAAAAAACAAAATTGGTAGGCACAAAATAAACAGGGGATGTTAAGAACAGTATAGGAAATGGAGAAACCAAAGAACTTATATGCATGACCTATTGACATGAACTAAGGAGGGGATTGCTGCAAGGAAGGGTGTGTATTAGGTGGAGGTGGGCAAAGGGGGAAAAATTGGGACAACTGTAATAGCATAATCAATAAAATATACTTTAAAAAAAAGAGTATTAGCTTGGACTGTAAAACAAAGAAATGTTTACATGAGGTTTGGGTGTTAAAGACAATTTGGTTTTTACAATTTCCTATTTTCATAATTGGTTTTTCTCCTTATAACCAAAGAAATCTAGCTCTCCTCATCCGGGTTCTAGAGACTGGTGGTTCTGAAAGTGTGATACCAGACTAACAGCATCATGACCCGAGAACTTGTTAGACGTACACCACAGATCCACATGCACAGGTCCGGGTGGGGCCTGCAGGTTGCTCTGGTGCATGCCCAGGTTTGAGAACCACAGTTAGATACCATCTCCCATTGAAAAATTTTACTCTCTGTCTTTTTTATATTCCTAGAAGCTAAGAAGATGTGTTTGAAATACACCTTATATAATTTGTTTTATATAAATAGTTGTGTTTCTTAATCCAAATATAAAGACGTATCTTATTGTAAGACATCCCTTTCAGAAGGTTCTGTTATGTGCCTCCTGCATCACCCATTAGATAACTCCTGGAATGTCTAAGAGCCTGAGATGATCTGGAAGGCCCTTTTCTGGCCATCTGATCTGGGCGAGAGGGAGAGAGGGTCAATAAGCTTACATATCAGTACTGCATTTCTATGCATATGGCCTTCCTTTGGAAATTTTGCATAAGGTCCTTAAGGCTTGTTCAACTTAAGAAGTGGTTTCTAGAACCATGCCTAATCCCAGAGAAAACCAAATTAACTCTCACCACAAAATCGTATAGAATCACACTCTTGGAAAACATGAATACTTGTTAAAGCTAAGGAAGAATTGCCTGCTTTTAACTCCAGGAGTGACCATGGCCACGAAATTCCTTGGAAAGACCTCATCGGTACTGATAACTGTAAAACCCAAGAGTAGTTGGTAATAGAAAGCAGAGAGACATTCATGTCTATGCTTAGAAGAACATGTGGGCCCCAGACCACATTTAACAAAGGAAGATAAATTAAAAGTGAACACCAGAACTCATTCTTAGCCTTGATTTTTTTTTCCAGTTTCTCTTACGCAGCATGTGTTAGGTTAGTACCAAAATAACAAACATACTTTCTAAATGCCATGTGAGGGTTAGGCATTAACTCACACAGTCTTGGTCAGAGATTCTGGTGTGGCAAAGCTGAGGAAATTATAACTATGTCTCATTCACTCCTAAATACTCCTTCCCTAAACTCAGGGTCACTATATCATTTTCATATTCTTGGACTAAGACCTGAGCATATGTTTGTCAATTTATGAAGCTTTTGAAACCCAAGAAATATTGCTCTTTAAATAGTAACTTACCTGATGTCTTGTATGTGTGTGTATGCTTTTCTTTCTGATCAGAGTATAGATCAGAGTCATTGTCGGTGGTGTGCTGGTAGTGTTTAACAACCAGCTCTCCATATAATTAAGCCGCAGTTGGTAGCATTTGCTAGTTTTCATGGTGTATATATTCTTATTATAATCAATTTCAAGCTACCAATCTTGACACCATGGCATAAAAAGTTTGGAAAAGATACACATGTTTGGAGCTCTTGGATTAGTGCAAGCCAGCTCCAACAGGTCATCGGAATGTAGAAAATGTGGCAAGCAGAGGAAAGGATTTTTTCAAAAACAGAGGAAATAAATTCATGATATTACCTCTAGGAACAAAAATCAGTTTTAATATTGGATTACATTTTCTTACAGTATTTTGGCTATGTGTTTCTATGTAATTGTTATTTGGTATATCTAATTTTGTGTTTTGCTTTTATCTTCATAAGCATTATTTTATGTTTGCATAATATCCCATCAAATTGATATGAGATCATTTATTAGCCATAATTGTGGATATTTAAGTAACATTTCCTAATATTTTATATTGCTGTAAATAATGCTATATATCACTGAAACATTGAGTATAAATCTTCCTTCACCTTTTTCCTGGCTATTTCCTTAAGACAAATTTGATGATCAAGTGGTTTTAATTATGCATCTGGAAAAAATATTGCCAGATACCATCTACAGAGATCATACCAGTGTATACCTCTACCAGCAGTGTTTAAGGATGACTCCCTCACTGTACCTTAATTACCACTACCTATTTAAAGGTTTAAATAACATAATAAGTTAAAAATTTAAACATCGTACTTCTTTGTAAATACGCTGAATGTGTTTATGGTAATTTTCATCCTATTTCACCTTTTTAAAATCGTATGTTCATGGCCAATGGCTGCATGGTGAGGCTGCCTCCACCCAGGAGATTCTGTTAATGTGCATCCCGCCTCAACCATTAGATAGTTCCTGGACCAGAGATAATTTAAGAATTCTAAATGATCTGGAAGGCCCTTTCCTGTTTGTCTATTCTGGGAGGGAAGGAGAGGGGGACACTAAACTTACTCCTTCTCCCACTCACATCTCTGGTTTCATCTTCTGTTTCTCTTCTCTGGGCCCCAGGCTGACACCCGTCCAGCCTTACGATTCCTCAGATAATCCAGCCAGACAGGTTTCCCGCCCCCCCCCCCCATGCCTATGGGCCGCACTCCCTCACTTCTTTCAAGCTTTTCACAAGGGCCATGTCCAGGAGGTCTTCCCTGACGCTGATCCCCGCTCTAACACTGCCATACCTCATCCCTACTCACGGACTCCTTCTCTCCACCACTCCCCTCGAGAGTGTAAGTTCCCTAAATATTTCTAGTGTCTGAAAGTAAGCGTGTCTGACAATAAATGTTTGTTGGATGAAAAAGTATATTCCAGCCCTCTGTCTAAAGGTTTAGTTTTGTCTTGATAAAGACAATATCAATTTATATAATCCCTTTAAACACTGGAGAAGGTAACTATTTGCAGTATCTAACAAATATATTACTGCATTTTTAAGGGATTGTGTTTTTATAGAAGCGGAAAATAAATATTTTTAGGTAACTAAACCTTGCATTGTGATTTTTTTCTATTTGAGTTACACTTAGAAAATTCTTTTTCATAAAGAGATTGGATAACTTTTCACGTAGATTTTACTCTAACATTTTTATGACTTGAGTTTTTGTAACTCTTTAATAAATAAAGAATTTATTTTGTTATTGTGGTAAAATGACCATCTAAATTTTTTTGTCATGTAACCTACTGCTGGGGTTCTGTTTCTGATAATGACATTGGTTTTTCTTTTAATTGTGCTCCATAATATTTTAAAATTTAACTTGTGTATTTTCCTGTCATGTAAAATCTATAGGCACGAAATCTCAATGGGCATTTCTTAATTATCTCCAAGATATTTTCATGGTAGTATCTCTGTTTTAAAAGCACTTTCCAATCTGTACTGAATATACTTGAATTTGTTTTGTTATCACTACAAGTTCTGATAAGATATAGAGCAAATAAAAGGAAACAGAATAGGAAGTTGGGTTCTCAGAAGGCAAAATATCAGGACTTAAGTCAAATCTGCCTCTAGCCCCATTTTTTTTTCCTGAAGCACCTGCCAGGTGTTACTAGGATTAGAAAAGTGACCCATTTATTGACTCTGTTAAGCCCAATGCTTCACCCATAGTTGTTGCTTGATAAATATTTTTTGATTGATTGCATTGAACCTTAGGGCATGATGCCATTCCAGGAAAGTATTCCAAGGAACAGCTTTCCTTTTCCATCTGTCTTCTGTTTTCTCCTTCTCTTAGTTGCGGTCCAGTGCAGAGCTGCATCCTGACCTGCTCACGGATTGCCTCACTGTGCAGCCTCTGCAGCCGGCCACTTCCCCACGAGATGCTGCTGCAGATGGGGCAGTGGAATGTTCCCCGGGGCCTGGGCCTGACCTCTATCCAGGTAATGACAGCAAAGGCAGACCCAGCCACATCAACTGATTTTCTCTAGGCCTTTCACACTGGTTAAACAGAATGCTCACATGAGAAAAGTTCTCCTAAAATCATCTGTATTTCATTTCATCAGTGGACTGCGCATTATCCTCCTCCCCACCTTCCCATCTGAATTCTGAGCTGGGTTTGGCAGCAGACTCCTTTTTTCTCATTAATAAACAAAGAAAAAAATAACACATTAGCTCTTCTAGTTCTTGACTTGTGCCAAAAGTTCAGAGCATCTAGCCTCCCCAAGTATCTTAAACTTATTAACTGATACAGACTCAAAGGAAATGCTTCCCCCTCAAGCAGGTAACAGGCTCCATGTGGATTTCTTAATGGAACAGTCATTGTCTTCTTTACATTTTAAAAGAAAGCTCCAGGTTTCTAAGAAAAATGTCACACTAGTAAACCGCCTTGTAAGAATGTCCGTTACTGTTTATCAACCATTGTCAGGGGAAGTAATGGCACTGCCAGACCAGCTTCCTTCTGCCTGGGTTTGAATAATAGATAATTGTATATTTAGAAAATTTTGTATGTGTAGTAAAAAATAAGAAAGGATTAATACGTAATAAAGAAGTTATTTTTTCATTTACTTTCTTAGCCTGGATTTTTGTGCATTTTCCACTCATAATGGTGATATACTTCTGCAGACAGAATTGGTTAGCATCCTCACATATGGAAAGCCCTTCCTGTCATGCTATGAATATGAAAGCAAAAGTCCCACCAGCTCCGCATTTCAGACAATGGGAATTTTCTATTTTCTGTGAATTACAAATTCCACTTCCACCCCCATCTGATTCCAGAATCAGGTTTTGGCAGCAGACTGGTTTTATTTTTTTTTTTCTTTTTAAATGTACTAATAAGCCATAAAGAATTAAGAATTTACTGATGCATAACAGTGGAATAGGAGAAAGACATGCTTGCATAACTTTCTAAACTCGACAGTTCTCAGTTGATTCAAATGCAGAGGAAGGGTCACTCAGCAAATGCAGTATTTCAAGGTCACTCATCAAGACATACTTCACTTTGCCCCAGTGTTGGTGGCCCTTGATCAGTTGCTTTGGCTACTTAGTCTTGGAGACAACACAGCCTCTGCTTTTTGAGACACGTGACATGAGAGAAAAACTCACTTGAAGGGCTAACCAAATCTTAGAGAGGTTTTGGGAACAGGTACATATATACACATGAAATATGCCACTGTACAATGCTTTCAGCATAAATAAGTATTTTGTATTAGACATAAACATGAAAAAGCACGCTTGGCTTTTGTTTATGCATGTCTGTTTGATTTACCAAATATTTGGCATATGAACATTTATTTTAGCACATTAAACTAGCACTCAGTTTAAATAGCCAATATAGCACCCGCTACTTCTTCAGTCCATAAATTCTTGATTTTACTAAAGACCTGGAACACAACAGTTAAAAAGTCAAAGCTAACCAGAATCAATTGCAAAGTAGCCCAACATCTAATATGTTTTTTGGCAATAGGCTATTACTGTTCATTTAGGTCTCTTGGAAATGGGTTTGGGAAGCCATGGTGTCTCTGTCAAAACATTAGTACCTCTGCCTTATGTACCATACATCTGTGTGGCTCATTTTCAAAACTTAGGAGTCACATTTGTGTTGGGGTGTATATTTTTATGTCTGGTAGTGTTTTTAAAGTTTTTAAGAGGTTTAGTTTGAAATGGCTTTGTCGTTCCAAACAAGTCCTCTTTTTGTTCATGATACATTTAAAAAAATTTTTTGTATTTATTTTTCAATTACAGTTGACTTTCATTATTATTTTTATGGGTTTCAGGTGTACAGCATAGTAGTTAGACCATTACACACTTTACAAAGTGTCCCCCCCGCTGCTTCCAGTGCCCCACCTGGCACCACACAGCGTTATCTCAGTATTATTTACATCCCCATGGCTATTTTGTAACTGCCATTTTGTACTTTTTTATCCCTTCCCCACTTTTTCCCAGTCCCCCCTCCTTGTCACAGCAATCATCAGTCTGTTCTCTGTGTCTATGAGTCTGTTTCTGCCTTTTCTACATTGGATCTTCAAAAAGATTTCGAGCTCTTAGCTTTGAGCCTCCAGCCAATGCCCGCAAGCTGCCATCATGGGCAAGCAGCCTAAGTTGCCACAGTGTCAACAGAGCATCTTTAGATTTATTTGAATTTTCTGCAACTATGGAAACATTTAAAAGAAGAAGGTAGCCATCTTCCTTAGCTTTATTCCTGGAATTTAACTTCTAGAGTTAACTTTTAACTGTGAAAGTTTATCTTTCCTACTTCTTGCTTTATACCTGCTTCCCTCAGGTTCTATTTTACTTTCTTTGTTCTTGCCTTTTTTAAGAAATTGATTTTTTTTTTTTCTGAGTAGACAACAAACTGAGAGCCAAAGAAGGCAGGAGGAAAAACTAAACAAAAATGTTAAGCCTTCCTTCTTCCTTTTAAAGTTCTAAATATTCACTTGCCAGGAGTGCATGTTCACACCAGTTTTAAACCTGTGCTACAGATCGAGGGAAAGAAGCCAAACAGTGAAAAATGCCAAAGGAAAAGGAAACTGTTTATCAATTAGCTAAATGTAAAATCTGAAGTGTTAAGGCAATTTGACAAAGATTAAGACTTGGCTAAATGGCAAAAGTACTTGGAGTCTTTCCCTTTACATTCTGTTATACAAAATTGAGAAAATATTTGTTTAATGATTGTCAAGCACTTAGACTTTTAAGTGCTCATAAATTGATTTATAATAAAAATATTTTGATGGAGACCTGTTCAGTACATATGGGCCTAGGATCAGAAGTGGTTTGGCAACGAGCACCATGATTTTTTAGAAATTGAGGACTACATGTCCTACAATTGAGGACTCATGTGTTGAAGAAGCCATGATTTTGAAGTGGAAGTTTTTAGTGGGTAGTAGATAATGACTTGTAGGGGTCCAAGAGAGGCACAGTTTGCAGAGCGTGAAGATGAGCGGGGAAGATGGCAATTCCTGACACATACAACTCGTGCAAGTCTCCTAACATGTTGGCTTCCCTTATTGAAACAAACTTTTCAGTTGATAAGACAGAATTTGATTGGAAAGGATTGCTGAAAAGACTTTTATTTCTGTGGAAGAAAATAGTGCCCCATGTTAAAGCAGCTGGTATCACTTGGAGCCCTGCTGAAAATGATTTTAAAAGTGAGGTGTTTACTAATCTATTTGGAAATCATGGGGCTCCCCAAGCCCACTCCTAAGCTAACCTGAGGGCAATTTTGTGATCTTCCAGGTAGGCTGGACAGTGATGGGCAGCTCTCAACAATGGCTCACTTGTGTTTTCTGCCCTTTTATTAAGAAGTTCTGAACCCGAGATAGACACTACCATGGCCAGCCTGTAAATTTAGGTGATTTATCTGATAATCTGAGGGAGAAGTATTTCATAGCCAGTAGATTGAGGTGTGAATGCCACTTTTAAGGCGTAAAGCCTGTGTAGATCTTTTCATCAGCTGCCTGGATAAATTAATGAAACAGATAAGCCTGCAGTCAGAGAGTCTGCAGTGTCATGAACAGCCTGGACAAGTGCCTGGTCCTGGCAGAGAGTCCATTCACTAACAAAGGGTTTTGTGGAAGAAGATCTGTCCCATGAGTGATCACCAAAATTATGGTTCCCTCTAAATTGAAACTTACTACACATTCACTAAAACATGACATTTGGAAATGGTCTTAGCCATGAAGACGTCATAGAGGCCAGTGAGGTTAAAATGTTTGAGTCTTACAGAAGCCACCCATCAAGTGAGGAGCTAGTGAAGTTGGAACAAGGAAATCGGCAAGAATGAGGGAATTTTATTGATAGCACTTCTACTGGGTTATAAAATACTTATTATGAGTTAGAGCTATTGAATTATCCCAATTTTGAATGTAACCTTAAATCTTCCAGGAAATAAAAATGTTCAGATATGATAGGGAATTACAGAAGGAAAATAAAGATTTTTTTAAAGGAGGAATTTTTGAAGTCATATATTGTCATTCCCTTTCCCTTACCTTCATTACTGGGAAATGAAAGACTTTTCTTTTACAATAGCATCACTTTTTGTAATAAATAGCACCATGTTAAATTTATACAGGATTTAACATACTTTGTGAAATAGTTAATGTTTCATTTTAATGTAATTTTATGGTATATGTTTTAATACATTTTCTACATTCTTAAGTATATTTGCTGTCTTGGGACAACTTGCAGATTTGTAAGAGTTAGAAATAATTTTATATACAAATGCCTCATATAATCTGCTCTCAGAAAGTGGTTGTTAATTTAGGGTCTTTATTAGAATGTTGTAAATTGGCACACAGATTTCTCAATAGGTTAAACTTTATTGGAGAATTGTCAAGATCAATAACATAATCTATTAAGATGTCCTTAAAAGGTCATTATAAACAATGCAGTAGTTATTCCTTGCATTGCCTTCAAAATCTCTGCTTTGCTTGGAATTTACCAGAGGTGAAAAGAGGGCAAAACAACTTGAAATTGGTGGTGGACAGAAGAAGGTATAGAGTGAGGTTACAGAAGGGAAACATTTGTCATTATCTTTGCCATCCTCTGATGTTGCCTTGAACTGCTGTCAAAAGCCTGTATTGTTCAGGTAACATCTCTTGCATCTGTAGCTTATCTACCAAGTTGGAGTGCAGAGGCAATGAGAGTAGGAATGAGACTCATTTTTCCCTTTTGTAGAAACTGATAGTTTAACCTATATATTTCATCTTCCCTGACCCTGAGCAAGTCCTTTAGTGTGCATTAACTCACCTGGAAAACCTGTGAAAATAGATATTGTCCATCCTCACTCCCACAATTCCTGATTCAGTCTGTTTAAGTGAGTCCCAAGAATTTGAACTTCTGCCGGGTGTTTCTGACAAGTTCTCAGGTGCCACTGGGTGCTGCTGGTCAAGTGACCACACTTGGAAAACCATTGCTTTGGACCATAAAATGCGGGAATGCGATTTCTCGCAGAACATGATCTTTGACTGGTAGAAGTCACAGTAAGAATGACCCCTAATTAACCAGAGTGGGGGAGGGTCCTTTCACAATGGGTATGTATGTCGAATCACCATGATGTACACTTTCAATATCTTACAATTTTATACGTGTATTATGCTTCAATAAAAGTAAAATTTGAAAACAATTTAAAAATTGAAGCAAAATGTTCATCTGAAAACAATGTGATGGAAATCTGTCCACAGGACAATTTAAAGATGTTGCTGATATGCTGTATATTTACAATGATAAATAGAATAATGTCTCTCTGACACTTATAATTCAATAATTATAAAGATGATAAAACTAAATCAAATAGTGAAGAAGAAGAAGAAGAAAAAAGAATGTCCCTGTAGTATATATTTCTGTTTCTCGCTACAGAAGACCTATAGATGGACATTAAGCTTGTCTTCCCACCAGTGTTATAATGGCACTGCACATATTTTGATTAAGAGTGAGATCTTATAACCACCCAACTGAAGAAAATTAAAATTCCTATTCCCAGCCAGCACAGGGCACATTTGTATGTATGCTGCTAATGTTAATGACTTTTTATGTTTGCAAGCTGCTTAATTTGGTGCTTCAATTTTCCATATCCACATATTCTTTTGTATTCATGTTAGTTTTCACGCAAGATTAAGCTGAATTATTCAGTTTTACAATATGTACAAGTTTTTTCTGTAAAAATATTTTTGTGGGTGAGTAAAAACAATTCCACAACTCCTGAGGAGGAGAGGAAAGTAGTGAAGCTGGGCAATTGCAGCTTTATTTCCATGGGGAAAAGTTATGGTTGTCTTTATGCTAGTATTTCTCCTTTCCCTCATTTAATGTTATTTTTCTGTCACTAAAATGGGTTCTGAGAAGGAAGGGTTGGATCTACCTTGACGTGCACCCCAAGCAGGTCTTAGGAGACAGATGGGTGGCAAGACAGAGAATTCAGAATAGAATTTCTCAAATGAGAAACTAAATGTTTTGTGATTAAGAAGTTAAGGAGCAAACTTCTGGGACCATAGTTATGATTTCCTGCTCCAACTGAATTATCTTCCAAAGAAAGAGAAAAATAAGTAGTATAGTTTTGTCTCTTTCATGTGAAGAAGAAAAATAAGAAAGTGGGCAGGTTTCAGGGTGTTTGTAGTCACAGTAGAAGTTTATTATTTATACTTGTAGGAGCACTGAAAATAAATGTTAAGAATAGTGTAAAACTCTAAAGTGAAGGACATTACTGAATTAGTTTGGATGTTATTTGTTATGTTTTACTATCAACAGTAATAAGAGAGCATGTTGCAGGCCCTGAATAAAGAGGATATTCTAGAATTGACTCATCCCAGGAGACCAATAGCGCTGTTTATGAACTCTGGCTTTTATAATGTCTTCCTCAATATTGTCAAAGAATGATCAGCCCTATTCCATTCAAGTGCCCTGGCCATGACTGGAACTATTAACGTTGCTTTGACAGCAGGCACTGATTCATCAGAAGTTACAGCTGCCTCCTTGGTGTCTTAACCTAGTTTTCCTACCTAAGTTTCAAGGCTGTTCGAGCATCACTTCATGACACCATTTGTAGTTGCTATCTGGGCTTTGCTTCTGGACTCCAGTCCTGTTCTTTCAGTGAACGTAGCTGCTCAAGTCTAGCTTTTGCTTTGACTGTTCGTGGGCTCTGACATCATAGTTGAAGCTCAACCTAGAGGTCTGCTGATACCTAGCCATGCTCTAAGAAGTCAGGGGTTTATAATCTTCATTGGAACTTTTTCCTGGGGATTTAGTAAAAGTCCTGTTTGTACCTTTTAGGAGAGGCAGCAGAAGGGGAACTATTCACTATTGAAAAGAGAATGGGATAAATTCTTATCAGCATGCAGAGGAAAATGCACAGTATACTTATCAGGTTTTCTGAAAAGTGGATGTACTTCGTGAAAAATGCAATAAAGCAGCTGCCCCAAAAGAGTTTGTAGTTGCTAAAGGAATGATCTAGGGTCCATGGTTCTGAAGTGTACTAAGGTACTATATAAAAAAGTAAGGATGGGAGTGTTGAGTGTCTCTTTTCGTAAGTTATGTTATTGGCCATGTTTTATACAATCCCTCTGACCATGTGCATAGCCACCCTATGTTCCAGTGGAACCTTTGCAAGTGGATATGTAACTCCTTCCTTAACTCAAATTTATTTCCCTCTTACTAAGATCTGTTGCTGGATTAAACAACACACAGAGTGCTTAGCACATAGTAAGTGTTCAGTACCTAGTAGCTATTATTGCTGTTGCTTTTATCCAAACACTAGAAAAACACACGTTATAGTTTTGTAAAGCAGACAGGGAACAGGTGCCACAGATTACAGTAGTCCCTCCCTTAGCTGCAATTTTACTTTCTGCTGTCTCAGCTATCTATGGGCAATGGTGGTCTGAAAACATTAAATGAAAAATTTCAGAAAGAATTCATAAGTTTTAAATTGCACACCATTCTGCCCTAGCTGGTGTGACTCAGTGGATTGAGCACCAGACTGTGAACCAAAGGATCGCAGTTCAGTTCCCAATCAAGGCACATGCCTGGGTTGTGGGCCAGGCACCCCGTAGGGGGCACACAAGAGGCAATCACACATTGATGTTTCTTTCCCTCTCTTTCTCCCTCCCTTCCCCTCTCTAAAAATAAATAAAATTAAAAAAAAATTTTACACCATTCTGAGTAGCATGATGAAATCTCGTGCCATTTTTGCTCTGTCCCACCAAGACGGGAGTTGTCCCTTTTTTCAGGGTCTCCACACTCCCCAATCATAGTCACTTTGTAGCTGTCTTGGTTATCAGACCTGCTGTCATATATCACAGTGCCTCTGTTCAAGTCATCCTTATTTTACCTAATAATGGCCCCGAAGCATGAGAGTGTGATGCTATCAATTCAGATATGCCAAAGAGAAGCTTTAAAGTGCTTCCTTTAAATGAAAGTTGAGGAGAGAGAGAGTACATTCATGTAACTTTTATTACAGTATGTTGTTACAGTTTTTCTATTTTGTTATTATTAATCTCTTACTGTATGTGATGTATAAATTACTTTATCATAGGTATATATGCATGGGATAAAGTGTAGTATACATAAGGTTTGATGCTCTCTGCTGTTCAGGCATCCACTGGGGGCTTTGGAACCTACCTCCCGCAAATAGGGGATGTGGCTATTGTACCATGCCCAATACTCTTTTTTAAAAAAAGAATCGGGGGGTGGGGTGGAAGTGGAAAGAAATTGGGAATTTAATTAGTATTATTTAGTGAATAAAATAAAACTAAAATATAGTTCTTCACATTTTATATTTCAGTAATTTACCTAGTAGTGCATATGGCATTTTTTTAAATTAAGGAAGTCTGTTGTAGGTCTTAAAAAAAATTGGAATTTAAAAAAAACATTACTTGGGTGGTAATGCCTCCAAAATCATAAAATATATGTTAGCATTAGATAGAATTAGAGTTTCCATATTTAAAAATTGTATGGTTTATTTGGTTTCGTTTTATAGAGATAGCATGTGATCATTAGCTCCAGTCCTGGCTCTTCACTCGTTAGACGTTTAGTCTGGGGAAGTTACTTTTCCTCTTCTATAAAATGGTGGTGAGAATATGATTCCCTAGGACTGCTGAAAGGATTAAGTGACATCACATATAAGAATTCCATACACTCACTGCAGCTGGGAGATGCTCAATGTTTTAGTTTTTTTTTTTTCCTTCCTCTCTGTTTAAAAGCTTAGAGAATTACTCATGAATCAAGTCAATGCCTATGATAAGGACCAGACCCTTCTGTCCTTTTAGTGCTGGGTACTAGTACTTGGCATTCATAGGTTGCTGTCCAGAGATACAGCGTTCCTTCCTAGAAGAATTCAAGCCAAAATGAGGACTCAGAACTCCCATATTCAAAACTTATTTTCAGATCTGTAAATTAGACAATTTTTTCATCACCATGAATTGTTGAAGTATACTTAGGCTGGTCATGCAGAGTACCAATGTACCAGGC
This sequence comes from Pteronotus mesoamericanus, assembly GCF_021234165.1. Classification (NCBI taxonomy): domain Eukaryota; kingdom Metazoa; phylum Chordata; class Mammalia; order Chiroptera; family Mormoopidae; genus Pteronotus; species Pteronotus mesoamericanus. Next base: position 20,240,604 of record NW_026555245.1, on the reverse strand, counting down.
TGAAAAAGTGAACTTAATCAACAGTAATGAATCTGCAGGGGTGAGGTAGGTGGAGGAAAGAAGAAAAAGGATTAATGGCCTTGACCAGTGCAGTTGTATGGTCATTGTCTTGGCTTTGCTGAAGCCTTGATGTACCTCCTGATGTCAATACATAGATTCTTCCAGGACATGTCATTTATTTCAAAGTATACTCTTAAGTTGTCAAGAAAACTATTCTTTTTATTTTTAATTTTTTATTGTTATTTATTACAGTTGTCCCAATTTTTCCCCCTTTGCCCTCCCCTGCCCAGCCCACCCCCAACTCCCACAGTCCATCCCCACACCATTGTCCATGTGTCATTCATACATATCCTATGACCAGTTCTGTCCCCTCCTCTCCACCATTATTACTCTCCTCCCTCCCCTCTGGTCACTGTTGGTCTGTTCCATGTTTCCATGCCTCTGGTTCTATTTTGTTTGTTAGTTTATTTTGTTCATTAGATTCCTCTTATGATCTCACCTGTAAGAAAAGTATTCTTGGCTATTTGCATACCTCAAATTTAGTTGCCAAACTTTAGAAATAGTCCCTTAGTTTTTGCAGGATGGTTCTAAATATATGTATAGTTAATACACAACAGTTTATTAGCCCCCTCAAGCCAAATCTGGCCGACCTCCTGCTTTTGCATGGCCTCAGAGGATGGTTTTAAGATTTTTAAATGTAAAATTTAAAAATGACTGTTAGCCTTCAGATGAGAACAGTTGGTCAAAGAATTGAAAACATTGCCTCTTGCTTGAAAAGCCTTAAATATTTATTATCTGGTCCTTTACAGAAAAATTTCCTGACCATTGTTTTATACGTACATCTGGGACATTCATCAGTGACTGAGTGAAATCATGGAAGCATATGGCTTCCATGTATTTGATCAGATTTTGTTTTCAAAGTCTGTCAGTACTTACAGATTTTTGTTTATCCCCTTAATATTTTAGATTTAGCAAACACTTCAGTATTCTACTAGCCCATAGAGTTTTTAGCGATTTTTAAAGAAGGCCCAACATTTTAAACAGGTAAAATTGGAAGGATCCAGACCACTTGTACTCGAGATCATTGTCTAGCACTCCGACTTTTCCCTGGGGCATTTTATGGAACCCCAAAAGTAGTGGCTCTCCAATGTAATTACGCATACTAGGTAAAAATCATCACATTGCAAGCAGACATCTGCAGAAACAGCGGGGACTGTGGTGGAAAGGGTGTGAGCCCTAACTAATGTGATTCCCCCTTAGGAAGAAGCTGTCAGAAGACTGACATGACACGGTTCTGGTTATGATGAACTCAGGGCTGGCAGACATAGAAGGAGCAGTTCTTCTTTTATTTTACCCAAGTCTATTTTTCCTAAAAAGAAAAGAATCTCAAACCTTTGAATATCAATGATTATGTTTTTTCTAAAATGTAAGCCTCTTATTGACATAAATTAATCCCGGGGAGAAAAGCGAAAAGTTGAAATATCAAACTTTAGGAACACATTTGGTCACATTCCAACAGAGAAGATGCTAACTTCCTCAAAATACACTTTCTGCCAGCAACAGGGATGCTTGACATTTATATAACTGAAGACTGAACCCTCCAGTCCAAGGTAGAAAATGCCTTGAGAAAGAGTATGTAGGGGCATAAACTTATGATAACATGTGAATAACTTATCAGAGTTTATCTTGAGAAGAAACTAGGAGGTAACACTGAACACCTAAAAGCAAAATGGAAAGAGCGTCCACTTTGTGGGCCAGGTGTGAAAAAGAGAAAAGGGAGTTTTCTGAGTCAAACTAAAACCAACTTCATCATCTATACAGTTTTAACCAGGGCCCGTGGTAATTGCAGACTTTGGTTCCCTGTTACAGAAGAGTTCTCCAGAAGGGCTGTTGCTACTCCATTTTACAGAGCTAGGAAAGGGAGAGGTTTCCTTAGTAGAGGGTAGTGGTGGTATGTCAGCTCTGGAGTTGGCTGGAAGAATATTGCATTGAAAATTGGGTTGGCTATCTGTGCTAAAAATTTCTTTCCAAAAGCCTTCACTGTGAAGTGTTTTCAGAAGTCACATGGAACTGGAGTGGGTAGGGTTACCTCTGTAGTATCTGAAAGGAAGTAAACATCTTTTTTAGTTAGTGTGAACAGATAGGAGATAGCTGAGGAAGAAGTAATGAGGAGTTAGAGAACTGAGCACTTTTTCTAAAACTTTGGTGTTTGTTACCAAGTTGGATTTTATTTCTGAAGGAGTAAATGAGGGTCATTTCTGTAAGAGCTTCCAGGAATAGTTGGCCCTCCCTGCGCCGTCACCTTCTTTATGTTCTCCTATTCTGCCCCAGGTGGCAGATAACATCACATACAGAGGCAATACTGACTTTCCCACAGGGTTGTCTGAGTTGTTTGCCTGTTCAAATTGTTTCGCTGACTTTCTGTGTTACTAACTCTCTGTGAGTGAGTAAGTACGGAGGTTGGGAGGCAAAGGGAAGAAAGATAAGGTGTGAGATCTGAGGTGAGATTGGCAGGCATTGTCTGGAAAAGGACCCAAGAGGGCCTCATGAGGAGTTGGTCCCAGAGAAGTTGAGGGAGCTGCCAGATGATGCCATTTGACTTGTAACAAAATGTCTTTGTTCTGAAATGCAGATGTTTCAGGAGCTTTTCCTGACATGGAGTTAATTATATCTGGTATTTCAGAATGTTTGATGGTAACCTTTGACATTTACACGGATATCGCCAGTCATTATCTTCTGGTTGTATTGCTGTGTATTCCAGAAAGGCATATAAGCATGTATCCCCTTTCAAACACTAATAACTTCTTCCCTGGCTATAAATACAGCTGCATGATGTGGAAATGTAATTGGGCAGCCTACATAGGAGTTTGGAGCTCATGTGGGAATATCTATTTGTAAGAAAACCTGAATATTCATGTAGCAGTGCAGACATCAATAAATTCTCATTTTACCTTATTTATTTCTGTTCCCCAGTGAACGGCAGAGCTCTTAAGCTCAAAGTTAATAGGCATGTTCTTTAGAGATGTACCCTCTCTTACCTTAATAGAACATCTCCCTAACACATTTGTTTATCAGTTGCTAGGTAGCTCTCCCATCAGGTGACACAAGTATGTTTTCTTTGTCTCAGTGCAGCGGTGACAGTTACCATTGTTTGCCATCAATTAGCTTGGGGTAGCATGTCAGAGTTGGACGGGTGGTGTCGTTTTAGTCTGACAGCCACCCGATCAAGTTGAGGAGGGATTGTTTCATTATCCTCTTATCAGGGCTGCTGGATAATGATACTCTACACTGAGAAGTAGGAGGGGGGAAAAGACAGGCAGAAAGAATAGATTTTTAGGGATCGGCAGTATTCAAATTATTCATGCCTCAAGGAGAAGGGAGAGATTAGAGCAATGACTGTGCAAACCCTTAAGAAGCTCCTTTTTCCTAATACAGGTGGAATGTGGAATGATGCCCTCCCGCATGGAGCGGGGGAGGGGCAAGTGCCCAGACTGAGGGAGGAAAGAAAGGGAAAGTAGCCCCTTTACGCGCATAGGCAACAGGGCAAGGATTAGGTGTGGCATCTCTCCGTTCTCCAATTAACCTCAATATCCAATGCAGCCTTCCAAGTGACTCTGATGAGGCCTTTTCCTTGTTAGAAAGCCCTCCTTGGTTTGTGAATTTAGGTCATGAGAGCATTTTCCACTGAAAGGCAGTGCAATTAAATTGCTCCAGGGCGCAATGCAAAGAACTGCAGAAGGTATTGGGGCCTATGTTTTCACTCTCGGGGAGCAAAACTCCAGTCACCCCAAATGCTTCTCATTTTCCTCAGAATGACCGAAGGGAAGTATTTTTTGCATTGTGAACATTAACCATGGCTGGATCTTTATGCTCTTGGAGAAACAAACAAAAAGAAGTGCTGAAAATGTAAAACTACTTCAAGATAAACTAAGCTTCAAGAAGGACAATTGTGTTGACATTTTAGTAACAGCCCATTTTCACTCCTTAACAAAATGCAGTCATGCATGAAAATGACTTGTTATCTTTTAAACTGAAACTCATTATGAATTGCAACTCAAGGTGTGTATTACTCATGAAAAATAAAGTACAACATTTTAACCCTATGAGGATTCTTTCTCAAGGCCCTGAACACTTTATAACAACTTGCATTAGAAAAATTAAACAAAAAATGCTTGTTGTTAGAGAGTATGATGTATTTGCTCTTCTACATTTTAAAACGACCCTCGTCCACAGTTTCTGTTTATATGCATCATCAGGAAAGAGGCCATACGAAGGCGATTTTCAACCTTTCTCATCTCATGGCCACACAGACTAATTACGGAAATTCTGCAGCACTCCAAAAAAAATTTTTTTGCCCATCTGACAAAAAAAAGTATAATTTTGATTGATTTACAATCAATTACATGCCCTTTTTCCTCCAAAATGACTTTTAAAAATCAGGTGCCTATACTTGTATATAAGGATTTCTGCTACCAAGAATTAACCAATCAGACGCAATGTTATTAAGTGACGTGCCCAATAAGATCTGACTCTATTATACCACCTCTATATTTATGGTTCAGGACAGGGCATTCACACCAGACAGCTATTGTTGTGTTGGCTCTTGTCATTTTTTTTATTTGACCATCTAGGGGAAAAGAGGTCAGCGCTCCTGACTAAATATCAAGTATCACATGTTTTAAAAATTCTTGTGGCACGCCTATTGAAAATTGCTGCCATACCGTATTAAAGATTAACCATTCTGGAGCAATTATGCCTTTCTCTTTCCTATCCTATCAATAATAGTAATCATTACAATAACATAAACAGCCAAAGAATAGTAACAGTGGTTTATTGAGCACTTAACCATGGCCCACGCATTGTGCTTTGTGTTTTGTATATAGTATATAATCCCCTTCACCATCCTGTGGAGTATTATTCTTATTTAAGATGAAGAAACTGAGCTTAGGTTAAGTGACTTGCACAAGACACATTGCTAGTAATTGGTAGAAGCTAAGATTCAAACCCAAGTCCATTTGACTGCCAGTGGGTATATTTTGTTCTCTTAACCACCCTGACATAAGACATCTCTCTCTAGTGCCCAATTTCTGGTGAGGCCAAAGGAGCCATAGTTTTCCTTGCAGTTGAACTGATTCTTGAATCTTTCCAGGTTCAAATTTCTCCTGGGAGAATAGGGGTAAGAGTCAGAGAGACAAGATTGAACTCACTCTTTGAATAGGGCCTCTAACTCTTTTTAACATACCTGTGAAAGTCAGCAGAGTCTGGTGTCATTGATTAGCTTTCTCTTTTTGTGCCATGGCCTTGAAAATACTGCCTAAGAAATGTAGGGTGAGCCCATACCTCTTCTCATTTCTCAAGGTTAAATGTCATTTCTCAAGGTCCCAACATTAGAGCAACACCATGGCTTTTAAGTAATTATAAATGACTCCAAATGCGTATTTACTGTAACAGCTCAGTGGCAACAGATCTGCACAGCAAATCTCTTCTTCTTCATGCATTTTTGACAGAGGTGGCGGCCTCTCTGCCAGCGACATCATGCTCACTTGTGGTAACAAGTACACACATCTGATTGCTCATGAATGACCCCTCTTTGCCTGCCTTCTTTCCACCAGTGGATCAATATGCGTCTGACAGCATCTGAAATCTTCATTTGGGAAAAAGCATATTTCCTACTAGATGTTTGTTTTCCAAACCAAGTAATTCCATTAATTTCTTGCCTAAATGAATTTTTGGAGCTGGAAAATTTCTCTTACCCATGCTGAGGTCACTTTGGTGCTTTTAGGGTGGGTAGGAACAGAAACAGAGCACGCATTTTGCATCCTAACCAGCATTTTGGTGGTGAAAGCTATTCATGTGCTTGGTGGGGAAAAAGTGCCTAGGTACTCCAAGCAGCCTTTGCAAATGGAGTGTTGAGGTGTCCTGATATAATATCAATGCCCTTATGCCTTTTCTTGAATTCATCCTGCATTTGAGAAGCATCACGGTGTAGTGATTAAGGACATATAACCTGAAATCAAGCTTCCTGGGTTTGAATTCTGGCCCTACTACTTATAAGCCTCATGACAGGTAACCTAGTTAGGAACCCTATTGGACCACAAGTTCCTTGTCAGTAAACTGGGGAAAGGTTCGCAAAATACTCGATAAACATTAACTATTGATTCTAAGGTATAGGGCAGTAAGAAGGTGAAATGCAGCTCAGATGCAGTCCAGCACTTACTGTTCAAAGTGCAGGCCATGGATCAGCAGCCTCAACATTGCGAGGAACGTCGGGAGTTTGATAGAAATTCAGAATCTCAGCACTCCCTGCCTCTAAGACCTAGTGAATCCAAATTGATGTTTTACCCTGGTGATTTGTTTGCAGGACTCGAGATACCCATACGTTTTTCAACAACAGTGTGCCTTCCACTTGGCTGTTTTATAATACACCTCAGCCTGGCAAGGGAGAGTTTCCCTGCCTCTAAAGTGATGAAGCCATAGTTGCCAGGCAGTGTCTATGGCAGCCTTCCCCAGTTCTAGGGGTGGGCCTGAGAAAAACAGGATTCATTTTCGAAGCAACTACCACTTCTTTCCTCCCTCCATTCATACAGTGAATATGTGAGAGCTGAAGTATCCCCAAGGGCGCCCTGTCTGTACTCATCAGAAATAGAGATTAATTGCTTTCATTTGGATCGAGACAGAGAGCTGCCCATTAGCTCAAATTAACTAGCTGAGCTAGTTAAAGGTGCCACGCCTAGAATACCCTGGTCCACATAACCAATGAGATGGTATCTGGGTACTACCTCGATCAACAGATGCTGCTTTGTCAGTGTTACAAAGCCCCACTGAGTCACCTCTACCTACCTCTACAGAAGACGGGGTGGGAGACAACAGTGAGCCAAGCGCTGGAGAGAGAGAAAGCCCAAAGCAGCAGGGAGGCGAGCTCCTGGTCCTCTGCTAAAGGCAGGGCTCATGAATTCATTTCAAGACCAGGCTTTTATTTCCTTGGGGAGTCCACCATTTCTTAATCACAAAAGCAATAAGAATTTCCAATAAGTTCTCTCCCGTGCCTAATCAGTTGTTCCAGCTGCCAGTCATTGGCCCCGTCTGGAGGGTCACCTCAAAGCCCCCTTCCAGCCTTCAAAGCAGCACTGACCCCTGAGGTGACACCAGACAATGAAGGCCATCCCTGTGGGCAGCCTGTATGTGCCGGTTGATTTGATCACAAGAGTTTTGTTAATATTGCCATGGATTCTGGGGGAATCAGTTTTCTTTCTTACGCTTTGATCCATAGGCCTCAAATGCCACATTGGTTGAGTTTGGAAAATCATTTTGAGTGTGTATGGAAGGAAGGAAATTTTTCCTTTAGTGAATGACCTTAGAATTGCACTCTTAACGGGGAGATTTTCTTCCTGGTGTTAAAAAATCATTTAGCAAAGCCAGAGCATTTGTCTGGAAGCGTGTGTTGTGGTGGGCAGGTCTATGGGAAGTCGGCAGGTATTCAGACTTCAAACACTGAGAGACTGGCACCTGCTTGATAGAGTAGGGGCTGGAAAAGTGTGTTTGAATGAATGAATGAGTGAATGAATGAATGAAATAATATTCTTAGACTGTATTAAGTAAGTTGGAATCCTGGAGGTATGACTGCAATATAATTGGAAATTTCTAGAAGTCAGTGTTAGTAAGAGAGGCATTACTGTGCCATTGTGAAAATTTCTGAGAAATGTGAATTTTTGGTAGAGGCCAAGGGCAATCCTACTAAAGCTACAGCTCTCTGACTCAGAATTTTGTCCATTTTATTTGAAAAGTATATGAAATGAGGGTTGGATATATGTTAGAAAGACATGCTTTGTCTCCTGTTACTTCCTCTAGATCTCTGGTGGTTATATTGGCCACAGGCAACATCCACAACCAGCAGACTTTCCCTGGACTCTGCACACAAACTGCTCTGTGTAGATGCTGAAATGTAAGCTTCTGCTAAATTATCTCACTAGAGGAGACTTTGTCTTATACCTCTCATCCCATCTGTTAGAAAATAGAAGCAAGTCATGGACCTCATTTTGCTGAGGGATAATTTCTTATGCCCTGTGTAAGATACTGTCCAGTATACTTTCCAAATACAGACTTTAACTTGTACTCGAAAATCTTCCCTTTCTCATTCTCATGGGTCCTTATTCAAAGGACCACTGCATTTTCCAGTACCACTCACTGGCAGTAGCGGTGGATGGGCGAGCTGTAGTTGTATGTTTGACTGTTGGTCAGTCAACACTTGACCTCAGCACAGCTAGAGGGCATGTTGGTAAGACCTTGGCCCTATACCAGACTCCTCTTATGTACCATCTTACATCCTCTCCACCTATTCTGTTGCTATGGCAATCATCTGTACCAGTATTACTTAGTAGGTTCTCCCCTCAACTGTACCATGTATCTTGGCTTTCTGTCCTCAAACCTCTCTGATGCTCTTGTACAGAGCATATCTGAGAACCTTTAGCCACTCTGGCTCGTGCGCCTACTTAGATGTGTGAGAGAAATGCCCTATGGGGCAACCCTTGACTAGTGGGAAACAGGAACCAGTGGGTAACTCTTCCTTCCTGTCCTTGTCCTACTCACCAAACCCCAAGATGGATTGTGTCAGCTGACACTTAGATTGTGTTCATTTTTGCTTGCTCAAGAAACTGATATGAATGATGCTGTTGGAGATAATAGGCACCAAGGATTTCTTGTTCCCTAGCCTATCCCAGGGCCTAGCTTAGTGTCTGCCACACAGTAGGTGCTTCATAAATATCTGGAATCATTGGCTGTTGAGAGAGGAATGAAAAGAACACAAGTAACTCTGCACAAAACAGAAGTATTAAAATAAGTAGACAAAGTTAGAGGGCATTATAGGCAAAAGCACAGTATAGCATAACTTGTCATGATATAGTTGAGATGTGGTCAGTTGTCTGGTTTGGCCAGAGTTTGGGGGCACATTATGGGTCCACAAATAGGATAGTGATAATGTGTTAAAACACTTTGAACACTGTCTGATACTCTACTCTAGTAAGTCCTTTATTTTGGTAGACTTGATGTATAGCAGTCTCTTTTCCTCTCTAAACTGCAACCTCCTCAAGGACAGGGACCCACATATAGTACAGTGGTTAGCATGTACCACTTAATAAATACAGAGTAAACAATAATGTTTGGTGGATGGATAGATGGATGGATGGATGATGTATAAATGGATAGATCTGGCTTTTACATGGAATGAAGGAGAAGCCCTTAATCAGGCCTAGCTTTCAGTGTGCAGCAAGCTGAAAAAAATTTTTTCCCAGCCTATTTCATTGCAGCTCATGCAAAAATGTAGCTAATATAGCTAATGCAGGCCTCTGGGAAGCAACACATTTTCTGTTGAACCATCGAGTAGAGCATAAAGTGTGCACACCAAGTTTCCCTGTTGCCCATGGGGTTATAAACAGCAGGGGCAGTGCTTCCCTTGTGATAAACACACACTTACATACAAAAATACCTCCGGGGGATAATAAGTGAGGGGTGCACTCAGCAACTACAACAAAACAAACAGGAGCACTCACATTACTACACTAAAGCAGGAAAAAAAATTGGCTGTGTTTCCAAAGTGTCTCTGTGACCTCTTATTATTCCATTAGTTTTTGGAATAGTGTATAAAACACCGAGCTCCCTGCTGACAAACACCAGTCCCAAAACTATTGCCACAGTGAATCCAAACAGCCTCCTCTCTTGGGTAAAATTATTATTTGGAATACAAGCAGAATTGTGGTTGCCTGAGCGAACTGAGCATAAATGAGGGTAGTGATTCATAAGGTGACTAGCGAGTTTGCAAATGTGCAACTTTTTTGGAGGCTGACGCACAACAGACACTTTGCTTTGCCATTTTGAGCTGGTAAGCATTTTCTCGTCACACCACCTCTTGAAGACGTGGAAGGCTGTGGAGGATGCAGGTTTCTGAGGACAAGAGTTAACCTGACACAATGCTGACTTACCAGAAATAAACCCTTCAAATCAGATCACACCCCTGTCAGTAGCTTTTTAAGCGGGAAGATGATAATTCTGCCTCTTCACATGTTCCTTTAACTACTTGAACTCTTATTCCATTGGATTAAGCTTTTGGGGGCTGGATCATCTGGGGTATTAATTCTATCCAAGAGAAGTTGGAGAAAACTGGAACTGGTATAAAAATACAGCTCCCTGAACTTTTAAACCTTCAAATCTCTTTGATTATGTGGCTTCTTTTTCTTAATCCTTAGCCTGATTCCTTTTATTTTAAAAAATCCATTTATTCTTTGATATCAGTAGAGTAAGTGCAGAAAGAGCAGGGATGGGCATAAAGCTCAGCATAGCTTTGTATAGAGAAGGAAGTTTAAAGAGAGTCAGCATAATGATGCTGGTATGATTGCACTATAATGAGATGTCTGCCATATAGGTCCCAGATACTAAGAGAGCCTCTCTGGTAGTGATAGACTCTGCAAGTGACAAGCCCCAGTTTCTTCTGTGACATGGTACCAATTAGCCAATCTAAATGGGCACATATTTAAGTTTGAGGTCACATACAGTTCTCAAAGGCTAGGCTGCCCCTATGAATGAGGCTTTAACTCACTCTCTGTGTCATAATCGGCAACAGCGGGAGAATATCCCAGAGGTACATTTGAGACCCTCTTTTCATATTTTACAGCGGTGGGAGAAGACTCATTCTTGATGAAGACCAAGTACATCCATCCGTCACACCATCAGGGAAATGCCTGGGGTCAGTTAGACTCTGAAGTTAAGAGTGTAGGATCCTGCGTTGGTGCTAGGATCAGGGGAAGCTCCATTCTCATTACATTGATTTTAGTGACAGAGAGAAACCTAGGCCTGACCCACAGCAGCTCGCAGCAGCGACGAGAAGAAGAGGGTGGCCTGTGTTGTACCCTTCTAGGTCAGCAGAGCAAATCTCCGGTTACCTGAACGCCATCCCTCCTGACTGAAAAGTGCTAATGCAGAGACCTTCGCCCAGATGCAAACCTACAAGACTGACTAATTATACAGTGTCCAGACAGGAAACGGGTGGGGCAAGGCAGTGCTTATAGGAAACCATGGACGTCAGCCTGGAACCAGCAGAATGTGAGCAGCCATAAGGGCACATGAAAACAAAAGCTGTGTATATCCAATAAGGGGAGAACTGTTTCCTTAAAACCACCAAGAGGAAAACAAACAAGCCCCCAAAATATGCTTGCTGTCAGCCTTTGGTATTTAAAAAATGTGGGCTTCACTTGGGGCGCAGTCTGATGCTTGTTCTCCCTTGATTTCAGCTTCCATTTTCTCCAGCAATCATTCAAGCCGAAGCGGAACAGCTGCTGGGGCCGTGCCACCCCCACATCCTGTCAGTCACCCTTCTCCGGGACATAATGTACAGGGGAGCCCCCATAACCCCTCCTCCCAGTTACCTCCACTCACAGCTGTGGACGCAGGAGCTGAGAGGTAAGGCCATCTGTCTCTCTCTTCTAATAGGTGTCGCAGCCAAACCTCCTTCCACATGGAGAAGTGCTTTGACAGTTGCTGAATTTTATTAATAATCCATTGGTGGGTTGAGTTACCCAAAGGTGACATTTTAAAAGTACATACACAAAGCGTGTGGATCAAATATCTCATCTGTTTTATTTTCCATGGGGGGGGTAAAAAAAAAATACATATTGGCAGCCAACTAAAGTGTCTGATGCTGGGAAAACATCAGAATGTCTCTGTCTGTCCCACCTCCTTAGCTGGTCTCAGAGACTCAATTTTAAGAAAACTTCCCCGCAGCTTGAAATGCTTTCCAAATGTACAATAGGGTGGTGCCTTTCAGCACGTGGATCAGTAGTGTTAGACTGAGAGTATAGCATAACAGGACACCGGATTTTATAAGGGCGATGAGAAGGCAACTACTCACCGAATCCTTTATGTTGATACCACCCTCATAAAGAGTTTCTGGGAGAAAAATTTAAAATCTTGACACTTCAGTTCCTGCCCTTGGACTGCCTAACCCTCCAGTGATGTGAACAGCATGTCACTCTTTTCGCTGTCGGGGCCACTTGTCGTCTGGCTTGATTTGAGCTACTGAGGGGTTACTCTCAGACATGCACAGGGGAAAAATGTTCTTGTGGGGAATCCCTGTGCAATACCCTAGAGTTAAGCATTTGGGAGGCAGAATACTAGGTTGAATTGGCAGCAGGAATGAAAGCTCTGAGTCTTGGATTTCACCAGCAGTCTGTGGTTTCATTGTTGTTGGTGTGGCCTATGAGTTGTTTACAGTGTTTTAAGTCCAATAAACCATCTTTTAAAAAATTTAGGCCCACACCTTTATTTAGAGCTATACATCTGTTCATGTAATAATAATCTGCTGCGTGTTGGACATCGTGCTGAGTGTGGGGATGCAAAGACTATTAGAACATGGCCCTGCCCTTACAGGATTTCGTGAGGACAGACATGTAAACAAAGTATAGTAATGCTATTTGAATAAACGATAAAATAAAGATGCCACATGAGCTTAAGGAAAATGTCCCTAACTCTGCTACAGGGAAAGAAAGGCAATAATCTAGACATGGAAGGAAGATTAAGGCTTTTCCTGATGGGTAAATGGAGAACAGCATCCAAAGCAGGAAGAGGAATGTAGGCAAGAGATAAGGTGGGGTACGTACACACATGGAGGGAGGGTCCAGTAGCTAAGGTGACATCATCCAGTGTGTACTTTGCTAATGAAGTTAGACAAGAATCATTACAGGCTCTTTATTATGAGAGAAATCCATCAGATTATTGTTACAGAGAAAGAATTCAGGTCACGAGATGGAAGTAATAGAGGCTGGAAGCAAGGAGATGATGTAGAGAAAATAAGGAAGAGGTTATTGCAGAAGTCCTTGTAAGAAATAGGAGGACTTGAACTGAAGCAAAGCATTAAGGGTGGAGAACGTATTCAAGAAGCTATTATTTAGGAGGCAAAGTCACTAATTATTCATGCATATATTGAGTAAATAGGAGAGGCCAAAATTCATCCCTGAATTTCACCCCTAGCAACCAATATGGAAAACTGTGCCATTAACAGAAATTGAAAATATAAGAGTGGTGGAATAGAGAGAAAGAGGGTGTTGGGTAGAGAAGAGAGTGGGAAAGAAAGATTAATAAATAAAGAGACTTCAGGTTTTGAGTTTTAAGTGGCTATATGGGATGTATGTATATGTGCCTGATGAGCAATTGGAAATATGGACCAGAAGATGTTAGAGTTTTTTTAACAATTATATTATACTTATTTTACAGTTACAGTATGTACAAACTCTTAGCCTCCTTGCACAGGATCCATCAGCAAAGCAGTGTGAATGATAACCATCTATTAAGTTCACAGACACTAGGGACAGGCACACTTTCCAGTTATCAGATATACTCCTATAAGTTGAGATGAGTTTATTCATTTTAAAATTTTATTTAATTTCCAGTTGAGTTTTGAATGACATTAGCCATGGGCTTTTCATCTTCTCATTGCATTCTGCCTGGCTGAGAATCATGCTCCACAAAATAGTGTTGACCTTAAACAAATAGACAGCGAGCTCTATCAGCAGCAAAATGGATTTATTCTGGAACAAGAATTACAACTCACGACATTCAGTCTAATGGCAAACCATGTGTCAGTGCAGAGAAACAAAGGAGATGAATACTCTTATGGAGTTGGGAGAGGCTTGTTGTAAAGGAAGAGTCCATTGGAGGAAACTGACAGAAGTGTAGTGACATTTCATTGGCTGAGTTATGGCAGCCTCCCATTGTCTGAACTGTTACTGGGCAAGAAGGGATCTCTCCTTCCTCCGGCTGAGGTAGTAAGGTAATATCACTTCCTGTCAGAGATGCAAGGTAGTCTCTTCCTGTTGGGGTCAGTAGTATGCATTAAGCGACGTGCTTGAGAGCTCTCTCTTCTAGTTTCCTGACTCTGTTTTACAAGAGGTTTTTATACATTTTTCACAGTGATGAAGCTAAGAACCATCCATTGAGACCTCCTCTTTTTCATCTCATCTTAGTAGTCACAACAACTCTTGACAAGAATATAAGAGAAAAGCAATCCATGTATCATTTTTTTGTACACAGCTATTAAAACAATAAATATAGAAAAAGATTTTAGCCATCAGTGGAGTCAGGAACAGCAGCAACCCAAAATCCTGATATCTGAATCCCAGCCTCAAGTTACTAATTGTTTATGTTCCTGATGCTCCCCCTTGGTGCTTTTTTTAAAAAACATTTTATTTTATGGTGTTTCATTTTTTTCAACTCTTTTGAAAGTTTATAACATACTAAAAAACTGGAAGAATAGTACAATGAACACCCATACATCCTAAACCCAAATGTTGTTAATATGTTGCCACCTTCTCTCTCTGGCTATTTCTTTTACTCTTTGCCTCTCTAACTTGGAAGATACTTTATTTGTTTGTTTGCTGTTGCTGAACTACCTGAGAGACTGTTGCAAGTATCACTGCACTTTAACCCGATCTACTTCAGGAATGACTCCCTAAGAAGGACATTGTATATTCACAATGTAATTATCACACTCAGGAAATTTAACATTGATATAATGTTATTATCTAATATACAATCAATATTCCAATTTCTCCAATTGTGGAGATAATGTTTTTTTATAGCTAGAGTTTTTTTCTTTATTCCTTTTTACAATTCAGAATCTAACAGAGATCACAGTTCTCATTTCTTTTTTGTCTTCTTGAATCTAATGAAATTCCCCAGCTTTTAAAAATTATCATCACTATCATTATTATTGTCTTTCTTGACACTGACAGTTTTTTTAAGAACTCGGGACATTTGTTTTGCAGAATGTTTTACGGTTTGGATGTGTATGATTGTCTCTTACTGAACAGATTCATTGTAAACATTTTTTGGCAGTAATACCACTTGGTTATATGGTGTTTCTCAGCTCTTCTTATCCTCAGTTTGCACCTCATAGGGAATTAGAAGTAAATGAACCAAAGCAGGTAGGGCACTTTGCACGTTCCGTGGCATGAAGCAGACACTGAGTAGCTTTTGCTGCTGACATGAAGACAGGTGACTGTGGCTTGGCTGAGAGTTGCAGGTTTAGAAGCCAGAAGATGTTAAATGATCACAGTAGTTGATAATGTAGCTAATCGTGGAAGGGAAAATGGAGAGGAGGGGAAAGATGGTGGTACTTTGTATGGCTGGTGAATGAAGTGGACATTTCACTTCCTTGGCTTTGCCCTGCTGCTCTGCCGTCCCCACAGGATGTGCGCCGTGTCCCTGTGCCAGCCCAACTGGAATGGGCAAGTGTGGGGAAGGTTATCTCTTCCGATCAGATTTGGAGAGGAGGATGACATGTAACAGCTCTGGATTATTCACTGTGTTTGCATTAGTGTCCAGCATAAAAACACTAAGAGGAAATGTGCTTACCTTCCGCTTTTGGTTTATATATCTTTGCCTCTGTTTGCTTGGGAAAACCCCCAGTAAAAACTCCAGCAGTTTTCTTAACGGAAATAGGTTTATCACACTTTGCGATTTTTAGTGGGAAACTGGCATTTTTTCCTGCTTTGTGGGCATTGATTCATAATTTACTTAGCTTTAACTTGTTAATAAAATGAGCTGAGTCACTGTCAGAAGTCAGGAAAGGTCCACCACATCTATCCAGTTAGCATCAGGTTCTTTGATTCTTAAACCATCATAAAATAAAATAAAAGCAAGCTCTCTGTCAATTTGATGAAGTTCCATTTTTATTTTGAAAAATTATCTGAATGACACACCTTTACAGTGATTCAAGCAGTATCAGCCACATCATCTAATGCTGATTTAAATTTATAATGGAAAGTGGTGTTTTATTATGCCACACTGAACAAGACAGTGGTACTTTTGTTAACAGTGGCTCCCCGTGAGAAGAACCCAGTGTCTTGGGAATTGTTAAATGTACTGGATTTCATAGTACGTCTTTTTGATGAGGGGGGATAGAAACACAAAAATATTGATGGGAGTCCCTTTTGAGATGGAGAAATCTTGCTATCCCAATAATAATAAACCAGCTGGATTTGTGTCATTCATTCATCTCATCTGTATGTCAGCGGCTTCTCTCCATCCTGAAGAAGGCCACAAGCATGGTGTGCTCTGTAGTACAAGTGGCAGAGCTTCAGGGAATGGGTGAATTGGCCACAGTGGAACGACTTCCTATGTGCTCCATCTCAGAGCCAGAGAAGACTAAAAGCAAGGAAAGGCTGTGGTCTCCTCAGGGAAAATACAGTCAAGTACAGGAATCAACAGTGGAGAATGTTAGGGATAGTTGTTTTTGAGAAGATAGTCAGAACACCTTAACCAAACAAGGAATGCCAATTTCATGAGTCTATATCAAGTCTTGAGAAGCCTTACTTGTTTTTATTCATATCAGATGTGACATTCCTAGAATTCTGGAAACTTTGATATCTGAGCACTCTTTCTGTGCCTTTGAATAACCAGGGCTGGTCTTCAGAGATGCTATTTTCAAATTCAGCATTGAGAACATAGTATAGCTTTCCTGCATGCTAAGGGGGCAAAGATAGCATTGTTTTCTTTATTTTTTTTTTAATGTATTGGAGTGACATTGGTTAATAAAATTATATAAGTTTCAGGTATACGGTTGTACAACACATCATCTGTATATGGTACTGTGTGTTCACCACCCCAAGTCAATTCTCCTTCCATCAACATTTATCCCCCTTTACTTTTTTCTGCCTCCCCCCAGCCCCCATCCCTCTAGTGATCACCATACTGTTGTCTGTGCCCATGAGTCTTTCCTTTTTTTTCTCTGCTTCCTTCCCCCTTCTCTCCCAGCCCCTTTCCCTCTGATAGCTGTCAGGTTCTTCTGCTCTAGTCAAACCAGCCAACTCACTGACTTTGTTTCTGCATCTTAATTCAGAATCTTTCTCCACTTCAAGACTTCCCTTATTATCATATTCTTGACTAAATGTTACTCATCTTTTGTAGCTTCGATTAGTTCTCAACCCAGAAAGCCTTTTTGCCTCTTGCAGGTCACAGAGACAAATCACCCGGTTAACTCCCGTGGTCCTTTTTATCTGTTTAATTTTTTTACCATTTCCTAGATGTCACCTTGCTAACTTGATTGTTCATTCTTTGAGGGCAGGAGCCTTAAGTTTCCTTGTAACCTCCAAACTGCCTTGTGCTGCACTGCTCAGGGGTAGGTGCTGAGGAGGGTTTACAAGGGACAAGGGTCTGTGAGGGGAATGCCTAGGAAACAGGCTTTTGCCAGTTCCCAGAAAGGACTGTTTCCCTGGAGTCATTGGTCTAGATGGTGATGATCCCAGTTCTGAGTTCCTACCATCTTGTGTAACCTGAATATATTGACAAAATAAAGAGTTGCTCTAATACATACAATTGTGCACACACATTGCTAAGAGTCCCTTGCCATCATCCATTGGTCAGGTCCCCTCCACTCTTTTCCTGTGGTCGTCACTAGAAGCCTGATACCATTCTCTCTGATTTGCACATGTAGCATCTGAACAGCTCAAAGCTAGTCCTGCTGCTTTGCTGTCCTTCCCTTGCCCTGGACTTTCTGAGAAAACAGGGGTATGGGTGTCTTCACATACTCAGCTTGTTCACAGCCTTACACGTACACACATATAAACACACACAGTCCACATAATCTTCCTCTCTCTTCTTCTTAGTGCCCTAGTAAATGTACAGTAATGGCTAAAAAAATCATAAGCATGATATAAAATATTAAAGCTTATGATAATCTGTCTCAGCACTGGGTTTATTCATTTGAGTCATTCCCTCAGCTGGTATTTGAGTCCCAGGCAGGAA
The DNA here is from genome assembly GCF_021234165.1 of Pteronotus mesoamericanus. Taxonomy (NCBI): domain Eukaryota; kingdom Metazoa; phylum Chordata; class Mammalia; order Chiroptera; family Mormoopidae; genus Pteronotus; species Pteronotus mesoamericanus. Next base: position 20,222,817 of record NW_026555245.1, on the reverse strand, counting down.
GCGGGACACTGAGGATATAGTTGTCAATAAGAGTGTAAAGTATCCCATCTAATGAGAGACAACTAGGTCAATAGGCAACTATGATTTAGGATGTTATGAAGGGGTGCTACAGGGGGTGCTCTGGAGACCCACAGAAAGATCATCCAACCCAAAATTAGGGAGGGAGAAATAGAGGGAAAAATGTCTCCTTCATTGAAGGTCTCTAGAACCTTGCCAGGCAACATGGGAGCATGCAAAAGCTCAGAGGAGAGAGGGGGGAGGGATGGAGTTTCAGGTATAAATGTGGGAGGAGCCTCATTAGCTGTAGTAAGGAGTTTGGGCTTTCTTTTGAGGACAAGGATTTGTGTATTTGGCCAATAAGGGTATCCTGGTGACTCTGGCATATATTCCAAATGCCTCCCTGTCACGTTATCCACCTAGCAAGAGTTCACAATGTAATCTGTGCCAACAGAAGGAGAAATGATGAAGAATGGACAAATGGTTCCAGTCCTCAAGCAGACAAGGCCGTTCTTTATCCTAGAATGATGAGGCAACACAGTGAAGTTTGTTATTTTCCTTATTAATACAATTTGAAAAGACAGTTTTGTCCTTTGCAATTCAAAGCTTGGGTTTTATATCATCATGACACATCAGAGTTTTGAAGAGTCACTGATTGTCAAAAAAATGCCTCTATATTAGAGACAAGGTGACAGACATCTGAAGGTTAGAGCTCTAATATCAACAGTAACTTGGTCTCACTTGTCTTATTATATTAGAGAAGACTCAGATATTGTTAAGAGATCTCTGCGTTGCTGGGTGTCATAACTTAGTTGCAATTTACTCAGTGAGCACTGCTCTGAAATGCTCCCTAACATGTATGACAGACACTTTCCCAGATGTGTAGAAAGATACCAAACTTATGGGGTGACAGATAGACATTGGCTTCTCAGTCTGAAAAATAAAGCTCGTCAATCTTGATTGTTGAAATAATTGAGAAAAGCCATAGTCCAAAAACAATCATAAGCTTCCACTAGCCACTTTTATCAGACTACATGTTGGCATCTACATCATCCTCTGTCAGAGTCTCTAGCTCTGCTGGTCACCTTGTGCCAGGGGATCATGAGCATCATTCTCTCTCTTTGGCTGCAGCACTTTCTATTCAGAAAACAAACTGTTATCCTCACTTGGCATCCCACAAAGGGGTCAATTTCATATATATTCAAGATTAAGAGAGGTAGGGTCCAAAATCCACCTTCTCATAATGGATCACACACATTCTACTTGTGAATCACTGAATATAATGAGTGTTGTTCCTAATGTCAGTACTGTGAGCAGTGAAGAGGCAGAAAATTCTAGTATCCTGGCCTTGAGAATGGAGATTAGAGTTTTGGGTCTTAGATTGGAAATGCTTGTTGTTCTTTTCCTATTTGTTTTCTTTTTAATCTGTCAAAAGGTCCTGGTACTTCTTCATGTTTATTCTGGGGCAGAGTAGTCCACCCATCTTTATACTTCTTAAATATTGATCCATGACCACAGCCATGCTTCATTTTTTATGGCAAATATCAGCCGGGTTATTTGTTCTTTGTCTTTCGAATGAACTTTCTCCTTATAGAGATATTTACCTTACTAATAGCTTCTTAAATGTGCCATGCTGATTTACTCCTGATATTCACACATATGGGGAAGTTGGTGATAATGTTACTTTCTTCTTATCTACCCAATGATTGTGAATGGCTCCACCGGCGGAAAAAAATCCCTAAATTAAACACCTAAAAATCTTAGGAGTCAACTTTGAGTCCTCCTTTTCTCCAAATACTCTCACATCTGATTAATCTATACGTCCTATTAGCTCAAACACATTTAAGGTGAATCAGCTCCACTTCTCCGACCTCAGTTCACCACGATCCCCTCCCGTCTCAGCCTATATCCATCTTGCCACCCCACAGCTTTCCACCCTCGTACCAGCAGGGCACACAGGCCTTTGCTCCACCACAAGAGGTGCCCTTTAAAAGGTAAATCAAATCACTGAGGAATTTGTGCTCACATCCCTCCCCCTCAACCCTAGCCATACTTGGAATATAGTCCAGGTCCCTTTTGAAGTCTGCATGGGCTTCTGTGGTCTGGTCTTCATCAAATTCATTTACCACTGCTCTTCTTGCCTAATATGCTCTAGCCACACTGTCCTTCTTACTGTTTCTTGGAAAACAATGCATCTGCCTCAGGGCCTTTGTACTTGCAGTTCCTAAAACCTGTGGGAGTCACCTTCACTAAAACTTTACATGACTTATGTCTTCATTTCTGGTGTCTGCTTAGATGTTACCTCTTCAGAAAGGCCTTTCTTGACTACTTCATTTAAAACTCCCCCCTCCAATTTCACATACTCCTTAACTCTGTTCTATTTTTCTTCATAGATTTAACACTCCCTGAAATTACACTGTCTCTTCAATCTCTTCAGTGGTTTGCTTTGCTTGTACTCCAGTAAAATGGGAGCTCCCTGAGAACTGAGACTATGTTGTGCTTCCAACTACCTTATTCACAATCCTTTCCCCTCAGAGCTTAAAAGGGGCACCTAAGAAATTGTGTGGAATGAATGAATGTCAGTGGAAGGCAGGACTATGACTATGATTCCTTTATTATTTCTGGGAAAGGTAATAGTAACCCTGAGCAGATGATTGTTGTTTTTTCCATCTCCACATTCTCCTCTGGGTCACTTCATGGAAAAGCAAGACGTTGATGTGTGCATACGTGTGGCACTCTACCAAACAAATAGCTTGACTCATGGTTCAAATATTCATCCACATCAGACTATTTTCTATGTATTTTTAATTGCATAGTACACTGGTTCTTTATGTTAGATTAATTACAACCACACATCACAAAGCAACCATTAGAATGTCTGTAAAAGGAGCTATATTTTTTAAATGCCAGGAAAGTTGTTTCACCTCTGAATGCCAAATCAGCCATCTTTATTTTGTTCCCACATTCCAAACAAATCTACGTCATGTGAAGCCCAAGATGGTGTTTTTTTAGTCCCCTTGGATTTTCAGTCAGGAAAGTGAGTCATGACAGTAACAAGGGAGGCTTGAGGTAAAATAGAATTCCTTTTCTTGCAACCTCTACTTTAGGGCATTAGCATGCAGCAACATAGAGTTCAAACTAAGCCATTACATTATTCAAATGTGTCACTGTGTTCTTTTCATACGCTTTCTCTGAAACAGCAAGTCATATGCAGCCAGAATTCCCCAAGCGAAAGCCCACAAGTCGTTCTAGCCTGAGTCAAGACATTCATCTATTACACAGTGCCTCGTCTCTGACGTAGAAAAGGCTGTTGCAAGGAAAGCCTCTGCTTAATGTTGTAACAGTGTGACCTGGAAATCAACTTGCTCTTTTCCCCTCTCAAGTGGGGACAGTTGAGGGAATTGGCTGCTAAGAGACTATATATCTTCTTGCAAGTGAAGGACAGTGTATTAATGGAGAGGAAAACTGTTGAGGTGAACAGAAACCAAAAGACAAGGTGCTTCGGATTATCCTTTTTGCTCAGTTTTCTGAGAAATAGTCTTGGTTGTTTTTCTGTGTAATTGCAAGGAGGAAAACCTTTTCTCTGTTTTAATCATCTTCTCAGAGTAAATGATTGGAGTCATTCTGTTGAATAAGATGTTCTCCTCTTAAAAACAGAAATGGTGGTATGTGGGAAATAGAATATCCAACTGAATATTGGGGCCAGTTGGACAAATTATCATCTACCGGGACACAAGAATTGGCACCGAGTTTGGAGCCAAGTGTATGGAACCAATGATCTGTTCAAAAGAGTAATTCTTCAACAGTAACCACTAATATTTATTAAATACTTATCTCTGTATAATACTGCATGAGGTGCTAGGGATACAAATGGGAGTAAACATCTGAGGATTTCATGCTCTTCCCATCTATAAGGAGCCAAGAGCCCTTCTTTAATCGTGAATTTTTAAATATATGCTGTTTCCTCTAATTCATTTCTCTAGAGAAAAAAACAGCACAATTTATTTCTGACCAAACCACCACCCACTAGTTTCTTTTCAAATGTATGGATTATATTGAACTTTGAGGTCTCATTTGGCAGTGGCTTTCAAAGGTACCTGGCCGTGCTTGGCAGGAGTACTACTGCACTTTGAGGTTATTGAGTTGGCCAAAAAGTTCATTATGTTTTTTCCATACAATGGCTCTAGTAGTACTTAGTTGTCCTTAACTGCGTTTGAAACAATTTTGTTAGATTGCATTGTGACAGTTGTCATATTGGTGTGCATTTAAAAAACTTACCAAAATTGGTAAATTTTTGTGCAGCCATTTTAATATTGAAGACAGAAGAAGTATGCAACATAGTCAGTGTATTATGCTCTATTATCTCAAGAACGGTAAAAACGCAACTGAAATGTAAAAAAAGATGTGTGCAGTGTGTGGTGGAGGTACTGTGTCTTGATCAAATGTGTCAAAAGTGGTTTGTGAAGTTTCTTGGTATTATTGATATTTTGGCTAAATAATTCTTTGCTGTGGGGCTTTCTTATGCATTGGAAGATGGTTAGCAGCACCCCTGGCCTCTACTCACTAGAAACCAGTAGTGGGAGATAGCCAACATGCTCAAAATATCCAAATCAATAAAGTTATTGGTAAAAATGAAAAATTGTCTTTTATTTTACGGAAAAAAAAACTAAATGAACTTTTTGACCAGCCCAATAGTTCTAAAAGGTCTTTGGATATTGTCAAGGAACTGGTGTATGCAGTTTGAGATTATGAGAAAGACATGGAACAGGCTATTTTTCTACCTATGCCACTCTTTCTCATGTTTAGACAAAAATAACACTTATTTTCCCCTTTTTCTCATCTAGCATTCTCATTACACTCTCTTCTGAATGATTTTTTTTTAAATCTAATGCATTCTACTACAAAGCTGGCTGAACTTTATGCCTAACACTGTGCTGAACAAGAGAGTCTGCCCTTTGCCATTGGGCAGGCTGTGAGTTTGTCCCCTTGCTTTGACCTACTAAGAACTGCCAAAGGGAAGATATCATTGCAGATTTTTTTTCATAGTATTATTTTTGACATCAGATGTCTAAGACCACTCTGGATAAATTTTCCTCTGGCTGGCACTTTTTTGTAAAGAGGATTTGGCAGAATCAGAATTTTCTTCCCTCTCTCCTTATCACGTAGATTCTGAAATAGACAAACAACCGAGTCACAGCCAATTCTGTGGGCAAGATATGCCAAAAATACTCCAGCTTTTGGTTAAGTGTGTCCTGCATAGTTCAATTTTCTAACATATCCTGGATGTCTTCTCCTCTTCCCTTTTTTATTTCTAGGGTAGGGGGAGGATTTTGTAAATACACTTCTCTGCTTGGGCATTGTTTCTTTGTTTTCCTGACTTACAAGTGACTCCCTATACCGAAGTGGAGAAACATTTCTCTAGAATACTCTATCCTTTCTATTTCTCACAAATGTTCATTATAGTATATATGTGAGTCTTCTTTAAAAAGCTCTGGCAATCATTTAACCTACTGCTAGCTTCACAGCCCTCTTGTGCTCTATGGAGGTTCTGGCAATTATTTTGGAGTCTTGGTCTTGTCCAACGCGATAAATTATTTGTAGTTAATATTGACTCAGCCTCTTGTAAGGAGAAAGAAACACCAAGCCCTTCCAGGGGATGGATTTCACTCTTTGAGTAGTTTGGGAAAGTCCTCAGATGGACATGTACAGCTCTTGGCCTGCTTTGGTCCTGCCCAGATGGACAGTGTTGCAATTACCCACACTTCCCAGCGGCTGTTTCTTCATTTCTGAAAGCTGGTCTTGATTGTCTCAGAAGCAGAATTCAATTTGCAGTTCCCCCAGTAACGTGCTGTGATTCATTCGGGGACAAATCTGGATTGAACTGAGTCCAAGTGTCTCTTTTGTGAGACAGAAGGGAAGTATAAGTAGATACTATAGTCACCCAGATGAATCAGCCAGGAATTCATGAAGTGATTCATAAATCGTTATAAAGACCACTAAAGTCTACTAAAACAGAGTGCTGTCTGGCTATACAAAGTGAAGTATTATCATTCTGGCGGGGGGGTGGGGTTAGATGTTAAATCAGATGTGAAATCCTTAAAACTGTGCTATTCTTTTTAGGTTTTGAAAAGGATTCCTTTTTTCCCCTCTGCAGTTGGCCAACTGCTAAAGCCATTTTTCATTGATTAGTTTTTGCAGATGAATTTTAAAACCACCACAGAAGATTCCCCACAATTCTTTGGGGGAATAAAAAAATACCTCCCCAAATCCACCGTAGACCAGTTTGTAGCCATTATTTCTACTCCATGGCAGCAAATCAATAATATTTTTCACACAAATACAGTGAAACAAGCTGTTCTGGTGCATTCTCTCTTCTTTGGGAGGTCTGTAACCCTCATGGAAGGGGTTGGGGGAAGAACTATCCAAAGCACATATCAACCAACATTTAATCTAGTGGATCATGTAAACACCTTTTTTTCAAAGTGTTAACCATCAAAGCAGTGCTAAAACACACAGCCCCACATTGCTTGTGAGAACTGCTTACTTAGTACTGCACAAATAAAGAAAGTAAGACATATTTATGACATGTGCTTAACTTGTAACACAGTTTTTTTGTGAATTCTGTTTGAAGAAATACAATCATTAGTTGACATAGAAAACACTTTGGACTTACAGAGGAAAGAGTGCTACCTGTAAGGAGTTACCCAGTTGGAAAGCTAAGGGTATAAGCCCAACTTGGGCATGAAGAACCCCAGTTCAGAAATGAGCAAGTTCACCAAAGCAAACTGAGAAAACTATCTCCACTGTCAGGTTTCTTGAAGGCAGTAGGGTGCTGATACGTCCCCATCAGCCAGTGATAAGGATCAAAATCTCAAATATCCACAGGTGTCCTCTCCATTCTTTCTCACCCCGCCCATCAGCCTTGCTTCAGATCTCCACTAGAGGGCATCTTACCGTGTTAGAATAAAGTGGTATCCGGAAAACTAGAGTGGGGCTGGGCAAATCATTTCATGTCTCTGGACCTACCTTATCTCATCCAAATAGGTGGTGCTCTAGTGCCCGTCATCTTGAACATTTTATGATTGTATGAATTTGTGAACTCAGGATACTCCTTTGGAAAACCTGGTACCAAGAAATGAGAGTCTTACATAATAAGACTAACTGTTCCTAGAACCAGAAAATTAGCCAGATGAGTAAATACCTCACTTTCTCTGAGCTTAGTTTCCATATATGAATAGTTAAGGGAAAAGAGAGTCCTAGGATCAGGGATACCTTAAATTTATATTCTATTTAGAACAGCCATTCCATAATGATGTATTGTTCATCTGTAGATGTCAGACACTTATTGTCTAAAGTATTTTGATATCTCTGACTTCCCTATTTAAATTTGCTCATAATCCATCTCCGTCCCTTACCTTCCATTCTTTATTTTTCTTCACAGTACTCATTTTCTCTAGCTCAGTACATAGTTAGCTAACAAATTTGTTCATTGCCTGCTTCCCCTCACTAAAATGTAAGTTTCACAAAGACAAGGATATGTGTCACGTGTTGCTTTATCCTTAGCGATTAAACCAGTGCCACATATTTGGTCAGAGCTCAATAGATATCTCTTGAGTGAACAGATAAAATTGTTGTCTCAAATTTTACAGTCCCCAGTAAGAGTTGAGATTATCCTTATGTTATACTTGAAATTGAGACTGCAAGAAATCAGGTAATTTACTCACGGTTACCCAGCTAGAAGGGACAGAGCCACAATTCAAGCCTGGGACTTATGGCACATCTGTCTTTGATGACATCCATCTGCATCTCCTGCCATTTGCAGTTTTTCTGTATATGATCATCACTAGCTCTGTGTGTCTTGATTGGGACCTATTGTTCTATGAAACAGAATCTAAGATTGAGTACTGCATTTGCAGGAAAGATGACCTCTGTGTTTCTGGCCCACCTCACTGCAAGGTTGAGGAGTATGTACAGAGGGTGGGAACAGGCCTCCATAACCAAGTAAATATGCCCAAGTGTCACATTTTTTAAGGTATATAGAGACAGAGAAATATTTGCAGAAACCTTTTATCAGGGTTGTTTGGTTTTTTTTTTAAGAAAATATTTTATGAGCCATTTAAAATCTGTTTTTCCTTCTTCTTCTTTTTTTTTTTTTGGCAAGCCAGTGAACCATGGCTCATGCTAAGGTTACATAAACTCCTCCAGTAAATGAGTGGAAATGGTTGACTCAGTTCTGTGATTTGCTTTTGTGTTATCTGGTAAGCAGTGATTTTTAAAACAAATTCTAGTCTGTTGTGTGCATATTTGTTTAACAGCCTTCTCTTGTTTTATAAAAATAGAGAAGGCCAGAGAAGAAACCGGTAAGCTGTGTTCAGTGAAACCTGTGAAATGTCAACTGTACATCAGCAGAGTTGGACCTAGAAAAATTTCAGGCGGTCTTTCTTCTGGCTCTTGGACACTGCTGTAATTCAGAATGAATTAGAGTGATGTCATCTTGTCCTGATGTAATGGGGGAATGAGATATTCCATAGGAGAAAAATTGTAAATCCCTGCAATTTATATTCAGTATCAAAATTGTTTGTTTACTTTTACATCATATTTTTAAAATTTACCTTCTTTGAGTTAAAAAAAAATCTCTGTTTTGTGCAGAATATTCTGACCATATTTATTTTGGGGTGTGTGTGTGAGTGTGTGTGTGTGTGTCTATGTTAAAAAACAAAACAAGGCTGGAAAATAAAAACAGTCGAGTACACTAAGAAAATGGGATTCATTCTACCTTCTATAACAATAGGAACATTTTGTGTTTTGTTCAATAAGCTTCTGTTTAAGCGTGCATGTTTTTTGTTTGTTTGCTTCTGGAGTAAATGGCCTCAAACTACTCAAGTTTCTTGAGTCCTTTTGGCTTTTGCAATATTTCTGGCATCTCTCTTGCTATGAGTTGTCAGTGATCATTTTTGGATGCTCCCAGGGCCTGGACTCTAACTGGACTCTCTTCCACCCTCTTTACTCCTCTCCTGCCCCAGCAGCCCTGATTTTAATTTGTTATTTCTACTTTACTGTGAGCTGATTTAACGAGTAACCAAGTTTATAAAAATTAAATTAATAGAAGGATTGTTAAAGTTTTTTCAATAAAATACTATGTAATGTTTTTAGGCAGTAACAAAATTGATTCCAAGTGCTGTACTTGAAAATCAATCACATTTATACACTCATTTCTTATGCCGGACATTTTAGTGCTGAATTCTCATATATTTCTTGTTTCAAGAAATTATCTAGATAATTGATATCACATCTTTATCACTTTTTATCTTTATTTATGTAAAAGTTAAAATTTTTATACCAATTCTTTTCTTTTCAAATTGTTTTCTCAGGTTTGCACCTTCTGCTCCATCTCCTCACCATATCAGTCCCCGGAGGGTGTCAGCTCCTTCGTCAATAATGCAGAGAACACAGCCTCCCCATACCCAGCAGCCCTCAGGATCACACCTGAAGTCCTATCAGCCAGAAACAAACTCTTCTTTTCAACCAAATGGAATCCACGTACATGGTGAGTCATGAGGAGCTGTCAGTCCCTTGAGCCTTGGAAAGTGATACTGCGCTGTTGCTTCTTAATCAGTTGTCTTATTACTAGTTGTGGATTTCAAATGTTCTCTTTCACACCAAGTTTTGGCTTTTATGACTTTCCTCTAAAATTTCACACATAATCAGCATGAAGTCATATCGTATTTTCCTGACTTAGGCCCTAAGATGGTATGTTTTATGACACCCCAAAGTGGTCCGCCCAAGGTGAAGATCCATTTATTGACCCAGAGCTTTAACACCTCGTGGATAGGCCTTAACAACAACCTCTTGTTTTCTAAATAATAAACAGTCATGTAAAATGGAACATCAGGAGTCCTTTTGCCCATGCGCAGGTCTCTGCCCCTATTCTCAGCTGCCTAGATGGTCGCCATCCTGGAGGTGAAATGACACCTGTTCTCTGAATCCTTTCCTGATCTCCTAGCCGACTTAACCTCTCCTGGTTCTAAACCCTGATTACATGTCACCTGTACCTCTGAGAGTACTTGTGCTTTCTCTCTCCCTTGTAATTTATTTCTCTGTGGGTAAAAGTTGTCTTCACTATTAATGTGGAAACTGCTTTCTGAGGTCAGATTTTTCTGGCCCATTGTCATTTCTCTTAGGGAACTTAGCACAGTTCTTCACATGTTATCAACACACATAGATACTTGATAGGTTCATGAAGAAAGAAGAGGAGGGAAAGAAGGCAAGAGAAATCGTGATGGTTTTCAAAATGTACAGGTCTTATATTTAACTCAGAACATACATGGAGAACTAAGTCTGGCCTGATTTCTTTTCTTTATTTGAACGCATTTCACTGACTCAGCCAGATATCTTAGTGAACATCAATAGAAAGTTGAATTGCCAAATCATATAGACTCAAAGTATACATAGCTTTCTACTTTCTTGGGGCATTCAGACCTTTTTATATAAGCAGAAGAGATACTGTCCATTTAGACTGTTTTAGCTTCGTCTGAAAAACATGATTATTTTCCATCTGCCTCTTGCTGACTCCCGAATTTGCTTCATATGAGTTGTTACTTGAAATTAATGGGTGGTTGTCCTTAAGCAAACTTAAACCAGTATTCAAATTGAGTGTGATTAAGTATGAATGATTTCCCAAGATAGCAGAATTAAGCAGCACTGTCGAGCTAGGCTTGGGCAATAACATCAATGTAAGGGCCTGGACAGCTGAAGATGAGAGAATGTGAAGATGGTGGCAGGCTGTAGGAAGGGAATGACCTTGAAAAGCCGAGGGTCCGTGCCTCTGGCTCAACGTTCCATCCATCTCGTCCCCTCGCTCCCCAAGTAGAGCCACACAGATGCACTATTCACCAACAAAGCTGGGGCTTCCACCATTCTTTGGGCTTATGATAATTTTTACCTTCTTCTGTTGGTAAACTTCTTCTGAAGTTTTAGTTATGTATTTATTCACCCAAGAAATGTTTCTTGAATGTCTACTGTGTGCAAAGCAATGTGTGTGTGAGAAAGACGGAGCGCTCTCCCTTTTGAAGGGTGTCTCCCAACACAGATAAGGAGCTTGTCTCATATGGGGAAGATCCAGGTTCCCTGTGCTGTGAAGCTACCCTCACCTGCAGGCAGAAGGTGGCCTGCCTGAGTGTTGGCTTTGTGGAGGTCAGAACAGGTCATTTATCCTAAGACACGCAATTCTTATCTTCACTTTAACATCACTGAAATCTGAACATATCTCAGTCAGTGGCATAATCTAATAGGCAGTGATTTTTCTTCCTTGTGCCATATAGAGTAATGGAGACTTGCAGAGTACGTGGTGTCATGATTCCAGTGAAATGCAGTATAACACACTTGGATTACAGCTGTGAAACATATTTTCAAAACTCAAAATTTAACCTATATATAGAAAAAAATTGGAAGGAAATTCTCCAAACATTAACAGTTCTTTGCATTCAGTGGTAGGATAATAGGTGATTATTTTCTTTTATTTTTTTCCTTTCTAAAGAAATTTTAAAAAGGATTTTGGGATTATACCAATTTGAATGCAAATACCAGTCTACCCAATTCTGTGACTCTAGACAAATTATTGAGCCTCAGTCCACATTCATTAGATGAGGAGAGTCTTATCTACCTTCTCTTATCAGTTGTTATGAGGATTCGACAAGAAAAGCAGCTGGTACAGAGTAAGAGCTTAATTAATTTAATGTTCTTCCTTCTAATCTCCCCTTTTCTTTGTTGGACTCTTTGAGGATAGGGATAATATTTGTAGTCCTGGGGCAAGCATAATACTTTGTGCTAAGCAGGCATTTAGTAAATATGTACTGAATAAGTGATTGACTCAAATGAATAATGAAACACGGGAACACAGAAAATGAGATGTACCTTTTATTTTGCCATACAGCTTGGCAAAAGACTGTTCTCTCGCATTTTTTTTTAATTGTCAACTTGCATTATTTTTAACTTTAACTTTTTCATTGTTAAAAATTCCCATGGCCAGCGAGAATCTACTCACAGAAACCCTAAAAATAAATACATACCACAAGCCTTTCTAGACGAGATCAGAATATAGTTATGCAAATTGGGAAACCATGATTTCCTCCCAGAAGATGGGCAAGTGGCTGAGTCTGCAAAGGAAGTGTCCGTGCATTAGCTACTGGGCCATTGCTAGGAAATAAGAGGTAGGGATTCAGATACAGCCTTACATCCTCCTTCAAGTATTTTTTTGAAAAATTTTTTTTTTCTGGAACTTACTTTCTAGGCGCAAGTATTTCTCATCCACTACTCTTTAGGATAAAGACCAAATTGATCAAATATTTTTCAAGTGGGTGAATCAGTACTAGGAATGATAGGAGCAGAGAGACCTCTAAATGCATTGCATATATTGGCCATGCCTTTCAGCTTTGGTTGGACTAGTGCGCTGGACAGCACTCTCCAGCCTCTTAGTGAAAAGGAACTTCTTCTCCTCATAAAACTACATTTTTAAAGCCCCAAACAGTGTCAGGTTGCTAACATGACAGCTACAGTGAGTGTTTGTTCTCTTTTTCAAGAAGTTCATGGCTTTAAAGAGCATCATCACCCCCATCCTTTCTGTACTCCCTGCAGTAGGTACAGGTTAAAGAAAAATGCCATCACTTTATTTTCAGAGATGGGAATAGATACATAGAAAAATATGAAATACCTAGGCATTGCTGTCTTGGCAAAATACACGGGCATCTTTAAAAAGAAGTCCACATTTTCAAGTCACATTCTTAATCTACGTGTTTCTAAGTAAGTTAAAGAAACAAAACACCTAAGAATTTATTGTATCTTTTCATGGGGACATATACCTGTACATAGGTGCTGTTACATTACATAGAGCCTGGAAAGGTTAGAACTCAGAGTAGTTTTGTTCTTACAGATAAAGAAGAAAATGAAATCCATTGAGTTTTCTTCATGCTAGATTAGTTAATACAGAGCTTAGATGTCATGTGTTCAATGTATATTTTTATTCAGAGGTGTTTTGTAAAAGGCATACTTTGAAAAAATCAATAGCACTGGTTTTTCAAGTTCCCTCACCTAGTGAATGACCCAAGGCCAGAACACATTTTTGTTGATTCTGCATCCACTTTTTCCATTCATATTGCTTCATTAGTAAGGTGGCTAAGGTGTCATTTCTTTTAGCGTTTGAATGTTGATAGCATCTACGCGTCTCTGTTTGGGTGGTATCTCCAAGGCAACTTCTTGGTGCATTTTAGTCTTTTATTTTAGATGTAAACATAAGAACAACTCTTTCCAATCATGTAAGCTTGTTCTTTGGCCTTTTCTTTCTCTTTAGGACTGCTCTCTTGCCCAGGCAAGCTTCAGAATTTTGCCTGGATTAGTTGCCTGAGAGTTGATATTTGTACATATTGTTATGGTGCTAATGGATAATTTCTATTTAAATGACCTATTCATTCCAGGCTGTGAGAATGCCATGGGAATTCCTAGAACAGCACTTTCACAACCTTCCTTTTCTGGACTCATCAAGCAGAGGCCAAGTTCAAGTCAGCAAGTGTGCGTTGGTCATCCACTATGTACCAGGCAAACATGAATGTCATTTAATCGATGCTCTATGATACGTGCAATAACAGAAGATATCAAAGGCACTGGTTTATTCGAGGAAGATTTCAGAGAAGGACTCCTAGAGGTGACTCCTGAATAGGGTTCTGAAAATAAATAGTTCGTTGGGTAGGATAGGTGGGGGGAGGCATTCCAGGCAGGGGAAGCAAAGTGCACAAGCAAGAACACAAATGGCAGCATTGTGCATGCCTAGCGTGAAGAGCCAGAGGCAGTTTTTGTGTGGCTAGAATGCACAGGTTAAGCCATGGAGCAGAGGGAAAGGAGGCTAGGGAACTGGCCAGGCCAGCACAGGAAGCGATTTGGGGCTGTGCTAAGTGTGATGCAGCTGAGTGAGGAAGCCAGCCTGGTATTTTAGGAAAGTCCGCGAGGGCAGTGTGTAGGGAATAGAATGGGAGAGGTGGGAACATTATAGCCTAGCTTTTGGGTTTTGTTGGACTGCATGTATAGAACACCCATACAATAGTGCAGCTCACTCAGCTGCAACTGGTAAATAGGGGAATGATATCATCATAATGTGGAATTGTCATAATAACGTATGTGAACAAATAATGTGGTATTTGTTCACACATGGTCTTTCCTAGGCAAATCCAGCTGCCATAGGTAAAGAAGAACATGTAAAAACCCTCAGCCTGGCTGCTGCACAGGCAGGAGCCCTTTCAGCTCTCTTTTAATAAAATTTGAAGAGCATGACCCCAGGGGCTCCCTCCCCAGAGAGCTGCACACCTGGCCTTGCAGGGCCCTCAGCCAATGGGAGATCACAGTCCTTCCTATGTGCTGGTCTCTCACCTGTTGTCTCAGTTATTGCAAGCCAACATTTCCAACCAACATTTTTGAACATGTTTAATAACCACCGAGGAGCTCTCAGCCACACAGAACTGGCTCCCCAAGATCCCTCTTGATTATTTTGTCACTCCTGTAGTTAGAAGATTTCACAGATTTTGAGTGGTCTGACGCAGTCCTAGTTTTCCAAAAGAGCCTGTTATTTGTAATACGGATCAGTACAAAGCATGAGACTTCTCAGGATTTGTTTATCATGTCATAGCAGCATGCCCAGCGTATGGCTTTTCTCTTCTCACATAACAAGACATCAAACAATAAACAGCACAGGGAGGAGGAACAGCCGCACGGAGCCAGCAGTGTGCCGGCCTCCTCCCAGCCTTCTGCTTTGCCATCTTTAACAGTGGCTTCCATCTTCCTGTTCACAGTAGGGACACTGATAGTCTTCATGTCTTGTCCCAGTTTCAGACGGTGGCGGGAAAGAAGAGTGAAAGACAGGTGTACTCTGAGCTCAGTCACATGGCTACCCTCATATGCAAAGGAATCTGGGAAGACAGGTATCTTAGTGCATTGCCATGCTTAACAAACTTAATGTTCTGTTAATAATGCTTATCAGATAGGCACATTGCAGGGTCTGCCAAATATTCTCTGGGGTTGGTTTTCAATCTATAAAATGGGACTATCTCACACCATCCACACTGATTGCCTCTTGAAAATCAGTGGTAGAGCCCAGAGACTTCTTTCCAAGGGTTCTGCTCCATTTTATGTCCCTTGACCCCATTCTTTTAGGTTTGTATACTTTCCATTGCTTGCTCTTACTTTCACCCCTCTGGACTTGCCAGCTGCCAACACAAAGCTTTCCATCATCCATGGTCCGGTCACTAAATTTCATTAGGAAAAACACCATGAAGCTGCCTACCCGGCCTGGGCCATTTGATATGAAGGCGGCAGCAGTGGGAAGTGGGGGCTTTCTCTGTTGTTCCTGGCTCCTGTGGTTCATAAGCTGTCTTTCCCCTGATTTAAAGCATACCCTGCCTGCAGGCCCCGAAGAAGCAGGCCAGTTAGCTCCCAGACAATGGTGGCATTTTCCCACCTCAGTATGGAGTGGTAAGCTTGTCAGCCAAGTTCAAATTGACTACATCTGGCAACAAAAGGTTTCTAGCCACCAACAGACCTCTAAGAACAAAACATGTTGTAAGTGGTTTGTCCTTCCAAACAGCCAAACCATCTTCAAGCTGAAGAAATCTTAGAACTTTGATAATTAAATAGGAGGGGGTGGCAGGTACAAGTTTAACTTCTTCCTGTGTTGTTGGCTGTTTACTTACAGTGATTGTGCAATGGTACTTTCCAGAAAGAGCTCTATGGGTCATAGCCACAACTGATCTCATTTCTGGGAGTTTATAGTGTTAAATGTTGAAAAGGTTATTTTTAAAGGCAAATTATAGAAACAATAAACATACTGTCCCCTCACAGGAAATTTAGTCACATCTGCATATGTGAGGTTGTGAAATAATGAAGTAGTAAGCCTATAAATTGTATTGCTTACAACTTAAGCATGTGTTAGAACTTCCCCTTGAAACTCAGGAAGACAAATGAGATTGATTGTAAATCAACAGTGTAATAGTCTTCACTGAGAAAGTTGTGACATATTCATAAGAGGAACAAGCCAATGAGTGTGCTTCATGTTATACTGACGTTATCGGCCGATGTTATCATCATCAGACATAATCAGGAATAATTTTTGGTATCAGCTACGATGTTATTAATGCTCATATAGTATTAGGGATTGATGATTAAACCCAAGAAAATTCTTAATTACTCTTATACACTTAATTACTACAAAATTACCCTGAGAACAGTTTTATACAACTAGTACTTTATAAATTTAATGAAAGTTAAATTTAGGTATGTGTGTGGGTTGCAGTCTTTGTGGGAGGAGTATACGATGGTCTTCATAATCAGAAAAGCTGTTTCAGTGATTGATTATGGAAATGACTGAGCTGCAAATAATCCATATGTAGTTAAGCATTTGCATACACACAAGCACACACACACAGAGACTAAACCCATATATCAGTAAGAATATTAAGATGACTGACTCAGCTAACTCTAACTAAATTATAAGTTTCCTCAGGACGGGGATTGGCTCATCCCATAATGCACATAGTAAGTGCTTAATAAATATTTATTGAATAAAAATGAATGAATAGAAAGAAGGAGCTGAGAAAGAGGGGGATTTTTGCTTATGGCTTTTTAGACCAACTGGTGGGTCCACCCGTTGACAAAGTTATGACTTATGAGTCAAATTTTCAGGGTCCCCCTTTTATGGGCACTTCATCCTATTTCCATCCTTCTCTTTAGATACCCAGTTCTTAGAAACTCCCTGAGACTTCCCTCTACAGGAAATGGGATGATCTAATGATTCTGTAGTACCTCTTCTCGTGAGTATTTGCACTTTAAAGGAGGACACCTGAAACATGCCTAGTACTGAGCGCCTAGTTGTGGAAGTCAGAGCAGTGGCAGCTCTGTGGAAGAAATATTTTGAGGCATTTTCTTGTTTCCAAAAGCACCTTTAAGTTTGCAAAGCTTTCACAGCCACTAGCTGACATATCCTCAAATCGGTCATATTCTTTCAGAAGAGGAAATTGTGACTTGCCCAAGGAGATACAGGAAGAGTAAAGTGAGCTGTAGAAAAAAGTAAAGACAAGACTTTGGAGGCAGGCATATATGTCCGGAACCCTGTGAGCAAGTGGTGCAGGGTCCTGAATCTGCATTTCCTGAATCTGATAGAAACCTAGTAGTACTTCTTTTTCAGCGTTGGTATGAGAATGAGAAAAAATGCATAGCCCACAGTAGACACTCACTTCACTAGAGCTATTATCACTGTTGTTATTTTTCTACTGTGTAGCTGATACTCTATGTTCTGCATACATCCACTTACATTGTTTAATCCTTATAAAAACATTAATAAAAATATTTATAAACCCTAGCCTCCCAGGTAAGACTGGGAGATTATATACTTTGCCTGAAATCGCATACTTAGTGAGTATCAGAGCTGGTTTCATAAGCACGGTCTGACTCCAAAGCCCACACTCATTCTCCTTCACGATTTTGCCTGTAGATACAGTACTGTGGACATTTTTAGTTGCTTGGGAATATTTTTGAGGTTAAGTGTGGAACCATTAATTTGCTAGCAATACAAATACTATGATGTGTGATTTCCCACCAACCACTTGATCATGTGTTTTGGCACACAGATTGCTGAAACTTTTTGTCTTTTTCCTGTGTCAGGCAGTATGATGAATGCTTACCATGGAATTTCTCATTAATCCTCATCACAACACTATAAAGAAGGCATTACTTGCTCCCGTTTTACGGAGGAATATGAATCACTAAAACATTGAGTAACTTGCCCACAATTTCTTCATCTTGAAATGGCAGAGCCAGACTCTATACCCAGGACCACCTGACAACAGAGTCTGTCTCTTAACCAGTGGCTATGCTGCCACTGTCACCTTAGGGAAGGGAGTGACCACTGTCTCTATGTCTCTATGGGGATTACCCCACGGCGGGGGGGGGGGAGAGAGAGAGAGAGTTTGAGTTCATCCTCTCCTGTGCCTTGTTTACTCAAGCACGTATATTCTGGGTAAACTGCCAGTCTGATTACTAAATTAACAAACCAGGGTTACTGGGCTCTTAGCACCATCCTTAAGTACAGTTTAAAAATTTTTGGACTTTTTAAATTAAAAAGAAAACCTTTACCTGTTCATTTTTTAAGTGCTTAGGGTACTTACGTATGAAGGGTTTAAGCTACCTCCCAGCCTTATGCTCACCTCAATTTCACTGCCCAAAGGTAAAGGCTACTAAGATGGTGGGTATTTTTTAGACCTCTTCAAATGCTTATAGAGATGAAATATATGTGTGTGTATGCACTTACACATATGTGCATAGATACATGTACATACCTACATGCCCTGTTATAAAAATGGCCTCACGTTCTGTACTTTATGACTTACTTTTTTTTAACATAACAAACAGTACTTGTGTTTGTTTATAGGTCAATGTATACTGATCAACTCCTTTTTAAAAAAAATTGTATAGTATTTACAGGAATATGCCATCATCTCTTTAACCATTTCCACAGTGATAAACATTTATATTTTTATTTTTTGCTTTTACTAAGAATGCTATGTTAAATGTCCTCATGTATATACACACATATACATATACATATACATATACGTATATGTTTTTACACAAACACTCTCACACGCATATATATGTCTGCATACTTTATCTAGGGAATACTTCTGAAAGAGATACTCCTCAATTAATTGGTATGCATATTTTAAAGTTGGATAGATAATGTCATATGTTCCTTCCCAAAGGCAATACCAGTTCAGATTCTCACCATCAGTGCATTAGAGTTTCCACTTCCCTACACTAGACATTGTCAATCATTTTAATTCCTGACAATTTGTACAGCTAAGTTGTTTTAATTTGTTCCTTTGGTTGATAATGTGATTCAGCATCTTCCCTTTTTTTTATTAAGCACTAAAGGTAATTTGTTTATAACAGGGATTAAGTAACAGGAACTACTACTTGGATATTTATATTATTTATTAAGTAGTTTGCCTCTTCTTTCACTCTGCTGTTCAGGTTGTGTCACATGCAACACGACATTCTGTTTTCTTAATTGGAAGTCAGAACTTATTGAAGAGAAGGAAAATATCCAGAAAATTTCTACTTCATTGACTATTGGGACTTCTCTGTCAGTTAACTTAAAAACGCCTATAGAAAAGTGTTTATTAACATATTTACAGATTTAGTGCTTTTTTCATTCTTTTGGGGAAGTAATGGCATTTCTTCTAGAAGCCAATGTTCTGTCTTATATCTGAAACTCACGAAGTTTATCTTCTAATGAATGTAGCTCTTAAAATCAAGTTAAATATTTTCTTACAACTTTATTTTAGGGATTGCTCATTTGTACTATTAAAGGGGGAACATATTAATAACAATCTGTGTCTTGTAATTCTTGTATTTTCAGTTGGAATTTTCCTAATTAATATACAATATTAATATACAATCAATTGATGGTTTAGAAGAAAAAAATATGAATAGCTGTTGGTGGAGTTTCCTTAAGATAAAGGGGGGAACCCCACACATCAGGAAGATTTGGGTTACTGGTAACAAGGTCACTGTGTTAACAAGACAAAACAACAATGGAACTCTAGACCTGGCTTGTTGTGTGCACATTCAAATCATCTGGGCTCAGACTATGTTGCTAAACAATCCCAGTTCTCTTAGAATTTCTAGTTGGTTTACTTACAATTGTGAATGCTCTTTCTGATTTCCCTCTCTAACCACATTGTTCTGACTAAACTTTCCATTTCATTCTTTTGCAGGGTCTTTGAGAACTAGACCTTATAAGATGTGAGTCTACTGAAGTAAAAACATTTAGGCATTTTTCTAGATCATTTAAGTATAACAACCAACCTCTCCACTCCCTCATTTCTCCACCAAATGCAATCTCATATCACAACCTAAAGTAAAACCTTTACTTCAAGTCCTTAAATTTCCTTATTGTAGTGGAAGAATGATTTAGGGGATCCAAATTAACCAGGTATTTACCCATGGTCTTTTGCATCATTGATTTAGGCTGAAGCAGCATTTTTATCAATACATTTGAGGTCAGTACCTACATTTATATTACGGAATATGTTTTGTAAATTACTCTTAAGTAAAAAATTCTATCAGTCTTAGTAACTACAGAAAAGACTATAGGAAAATATTTGTTGGATAAATATCTGGATCCTCATTATGACTTTGTGAAGAAAGTAAGAAATATATTTCTGCCACTATTTAGAGATGAAACTCATAGTTTACTAAGTTTCCCTGACCTTGAGATGGTTTCCTAAAGAACAGAAGGTGTTCTGGGGGTGAGATGAGTTGCTTAATACTCCTACCCACTCTTTTTCCTCTTCAGGTTTGGTGGTTTCTCTGGTACCCAACGAAAAGGGTGGCTTGGGGCAACAAAACCCTTCAGGTCAACCTGACAGGTCCAATCATGCTTTCACCATCTTTGTTTCTTCCTCAATTAAAAAAAAAAAAGTCAACTCTGGCCAGGTGGCTCAGTTGGTTGGAGTGATGTCCCATACACCAAAAGGTTGTGAGTTTGATCCCCAGTAAGGACACCTATAGGAAGCAACCAATCAATGTCTGTCTGTCTGTCTGTCTGTCTGTCTGTCTCTCTCACTCCTGCTGTCTTTCCTCTTCTCACTCTCTTTCCCCCTTCCTCTCTCTGCTTCTTTCTCTCCCTCCCCCTCTCTCTAAAATCAATAAACATATCCCCCAGTGAGGATTAAAAAAATCAGTGATAGGAAGGGAAGTCACTTTATTTTCTGAAACTCTGTTGGACTATTGTACATAAAGTTCATAGATCAGAACCTTTGAGCTCAGTTGTAGCTCTCTTACCATGAGTGTTTTCACCAAAGCCTCTAGCTGTGGGTGTCATTCACTCATTCATTTTTTCATTCTCAAATATTCAGCTTCTGTGATGTGCCAGGTCCTGTTTTGGATGCTAACTTTACGCCAATAGAGAAAACAGACAAAAGCCTGAGCTTATATCTAAGGGATGATTCTTGGCAAGCAAAGCCTTTAAACTCAACAGTGAGAAGATATTCCTCTTGGTCTGCATGTAGGCAGGGAGTCATTTAATGTAGTTGTTTCCTGTAGCACCATAGCACATTTTGAGATGCATATTGCAAATTTAAAAATCAACAGTTTGGTGTGGAATGAAATAAAGCAAGAAAGGAAGGACCGTGTCTTTCCTAGCAGAGCATGGCCTCCAGGTGGCAGTGGGAGGAAGTCTGTCTAGCTGGAGGGGTGGAGCAGGCCCAGAAGGTCATAACTGGGTTGTCCAGATCAGTAGTCAGTGTCCACAAGTTCTAACAAGATAAAAAGTTAAGCTTCTTGGAATTAAATGGAAGGAGGTGACAGAGACCCTGGGATCCAGTAACACTCTTCAGGTTTCACCCGTGCGATGTCCACACTGGTATCTCAAGCCCCTTATATAGATTTCTGTACTCTTTTACTTCAAGCCCAGTTTCATCTCAGTGTAACATTTTAGAGAGTAGATTTTAGGGAGGCGTAACAGTTACATAAGAGGGGCTGAGTATAAAGCAGAGGTTCACTGGGAGAAGTAATCAGGCTATTGGGGCCCATTCTTTGAGAGATTAGAATGCTGGAAAATTGTATAATCACAGACTTGGATTTGGAGAAGCAAGAAGTCACCTAGCTAGTGGAGTGTATATAACATGGGAGTTTGGTTACAGCTAGGTAACAGAAGTCTAGGGCATAGGATCAATATGGGGTCAAAGTAAGACCATTACTTCTGAGTCACTCAAATTAAGGCCCAATGATTTTACCTTGACAAGAACTTACTTGTGAGAGAAAGACTATGGTGAGGGGGGAAGTCATCATGATCTCCATCTGTTGGGAGTGTAATTCAAGATCACTTTATTACAATCATCAAAGCTTTATCCATAAGAACCCCGTGGTCAGCACAAAGGACTGGGGACCAGCCGAGGGGGAGGAGATGCCCATCAGAAGAGCTTCCCTCCCTCATGTCAAATGAAATCAAAACTGTTCTGTTTTTTTCTTGTCAGGATTTTGTTTACAAAACTTTCAGATGATTGAAATCATCTAAAGATGTTCTTAGAGCCTCTCACAGGATTTTATTTAGAAAACTTTCAGATGATTGAAAATCATCTAAAGATGTTCTTAGAGCCTTTCAATCTTTCACATAAGAAATACCTGTTGAACATGAACATTTCCAGACCCTGCACCCAGAGATTCTGACTCACTGAGTCTGCCGCAGAGCCAAGGTGGAGCTGATGCTGTGGCATCCACTGTAAGAATCACTGGCCTAGAGCCTCTGCATGCAGGACTCAAGGCTCCCCGACAATGGTTTCCCAATCAGGGATGGCCCAAAGGAAGCGATTGGTGCAGGCCCAGGACTGAGGAAGTAAATGCTTTTCAGCCTCTTTCTCCCTTCAGGTCCTGGGGAAGTCCTATAAATGCAGTACAACCTAAAAGCTATAGAGTACCAGATGGCTCTCACAGACCTCAGGGGCAGCTGCAGCACTTCTTTTTAACATCCCTTTAATTCTCTGTCTGGAATCCTCAAAGTTTGCTTGGAAGGACAAGGGCAGATAGAATTAAATCTCCATTCTTTGCCATTCTTCCCTTGTTCTGCTTCAGGCCTAAGTAGCCTTGAGTCAAAGGATTGCTTGTGAGCTTTTTTCTTTCTCTTTTCTTTTGAGCTTCATAGAGCAGAGCTCAACACAATCATGGGCAGGTTTACCTTTGTACTCAGGGAAGGTCGGATGATAAGTAACACCAGGTTTATAATGAGACACTAGGAAATATAATTTTCAGTAAGTTTTACTGTTTATAAAATATTTTCACACTTATAATTTTATTTGATATTTGCAGCAACAGAGTGGCTCCTGCTCACAGAGAAATTCCCAACTAATTCTTATCAACCTTGACTAATGAGCAAAGTGTTCGCTTCATACAGCCATCAGACACAGAGTGTCCAAATCCTCCACCTTCCATTCCAGACATTACATGTGTCTAGGATTTATGAGTCATGGGGAGTAGTGAGCAGGTGATGGTGTGTGGGTGACAGCTCATGAGCTACTGGACACTAAATCCCCTTCCATTTATTTCCTATGCTGCTGCTTCTTCCTACTGTGAGGATTATATTATTATCTCCCTCTTACAAATAGGGATTCATAGGCTCAGAGAGGCTATGGCCTCCCCAGGGCCACACAGCCAGTGAGGGGCAAAGCTGGCTTTCAAATCCATCTCATGCTCCTCAGGGCTTCTGGTTTTGAGAGACTCTATTTTATGTAATTTCCAAATGTGCATTATCACTGTCAGGATTCACTGAACCATTTTACTATAACTGTATATACCCACACATGGCAATTACTGAGACACATTGCAATTAGTTTACTTTGGCAGCTTATCATTTTGAGAATTTGGAAGCCATAGGCCACCACGCATTAGGGTTTTCAGTGGGTTGGGGATATTTAAATGAAAATCAATTACATCTTTTAACCAAGAGAATTTTACACATGCCTCTCTTCTCACTCTGCTTTTTCCCTTTTCCTTATGCTCCGTTTCAGCAACACACCCTGCCTACTCCCATCTCCTTACTCGAACCTTTGCCGACATCAGCAGCAGACCCTCTCCCTCTTTCCTTACCCCACCCCCTGGAAATGAATGTACAACGCCGAGAATGTGGCTCATAGTGATAAATGCTGTTGGCAGCTTGCTGCAGACCAGGAAAAGTGCTGTGAGGGGCACAAGAGGAGGAGAGCACCCAGGGTGCTCAGAGTGCATCTCGCTGTGGCCTGCGAGCAGGCAGGAGAGGCTATCAATGAAAATGGCCCTGCGTCTTGGAACCAAGTGGACTTCTCTAAGTTAGAGCCCTCATACTGGGCACCGGCTCTTGTGGTCAGTGTTTGAACCATCATCATGGGGTGCCTTCCATAGGAATGTGCTCAAATGGAATTTTAAGGGTTATTATTTCCATTATTTTCCTCTATCTCAGTACAGTAGTTGCTTAAATGTCAGTTGTAAATAGCTCGAGTGCTTTGCAAGCTGGTTCAATTCTCAGCCTGAAGAAAAATCTGTCTTCTTAACACAGTCTGTGAGCTGTTCCTACAGCTTCCCCATTTATAGACTCTATTAAAATGAAGAGTCAGTTTCTCCACCCGCTGAGTAAAGTTCTAGCGAGATAAGACTTGGGTGACGTTGATGGCCAAGACCAGGAGCCAAGACAAAAAAGAATGATAGTCAAATTTTGGCAATTTCACTTTTAAATGTAGTATCATTTTATACTTAAAGGTGGTGAGTTATCAGAAAAAAATTGCTTAAGAATAGTTTGTACACTATACAGAATCTGTAAATAATTTCAAGCTTTTCATGGTAATAATAATTGCTGCAGTTTGCTGAGGGTCTAACCTCATGCCAAGGAATGCACTAGATGATTTTATAAATCTTCTAATATATAGTGTTTTCACACCCTATAAAATAGGTATTTTAAAAGAAAATGAGGCTCAAGAAGGAAAATAATTTATTCAGCGACACTCAGTTGGTGAATGGGTCACCCAGGATTCAAACCCAGATCCAAGTTGTTTATGCAATGGATAGAAATAAAACAGGAACAAAATCAGAAAATTAGCCAAAACAAATTTCCAAAGTGTCTGTTTCTACTCTTGAGGGTTTTTAGAATTTTTCAGTGATTAGGTGATTTCATCAATTGTATTAATTCAATATTTTTTCCTCTAATGAAAATATTTGTGCTATATGAAACGTTGATCTAGCCTGCATAACTTTGCCTGTGATATGGCAATGAGGGACCTTACCAAAAATGGCAAGGTGTTGTTTATTTTGACTTGTCCCATGGGCCTAAGCCCTGGTAGTCTACGTGAACTATGTTCTAAAATTTGGTAGCTATGAGGATTTGGGTAAGTTATTTTAACTTCTCTGTTTATTTGTCTATAAATTGGAAACAATACTAATTAACTGAGAAGTTGTGGTAAGGATGATTT
Organism: Pteronotus mesoamericanus; assembly: GCF_021234165.1. Classification (NCBI taxonomy): domain Eukaryota; kingdom Metazoa; phylum Chordata; class Mammalia; order Chiroptera; family Mormoopidae; genus Pteronotus; species Pteronotus mesoamericanus. The sequence continues at coordinate 20,197,789 of NW_026555245.1, read as the reverse complement.
CCTATATAAAACACAATCCCTTCTCAGAGCAAATAAGTGTTAGTTTTCTTTCTTCTGACGGAACTCTCTGAGTGGTTGATATAACACTAACCAAAATGCTCTGTGAAAATGCCAAAAAAAGGGGACTGCAAATGAGAAAACTCTGGAATAGCAGGAGATTACATGATGGCTATTGTAGTTCTGCTGCCAATTTGTTTTAAGAGAAAGGCTAGATCCATGAATCATTTCAAGTATCTGAATGTTTGGAAGTATTAAAATGGTTGCATGACTTTTCCACTTTTATTTGCGTGGTATCCTGTAAACAAAGTATTGGTTATAACGGCAAGGGATTCAGAAGTTCCTCTGCTTCCACATCTTTGTCTATAAAATGAGAACATTTCTTTTAGTTACCTTCATACAAGACAGGAATGTCAGACGGCTACCTAAAGAAGGAACCTTGAGAGTTTTCTAATACTAAGGTACCATATGTGAGTAGGAAGTGTGTGATTTTGTAGGCCTTTCTCTGGGTAAAGTTTTAATGCATAAAATCAGGCTAAAAAGTAACCCCAAAGATCCTATTCTTAGGACTCTTAGGAGCTTTACTAATAAATTTATCTATGTCTTCCTTGTTCATCTCATTGACTTGTATCATGGGTTACATGATATAAAGGTATTCAAAGAAGGTGGCTCAAAGGCCCCCGGAGGGTAGGGGGGAGTCCACAAAGAGCCACAGGGTATGCTGGAAAAGAAGAAATTAGTGAGCCAAGGGGAGTCGGGTGATGTGTCTTCTTGTAAGTCCCTGTCGCTGGAGCTCTCAGATTTGAGCCCTTCCGCTCATCACTTGGGCTTCTCCGTGCCCCAGCCCATGCAGTAATCATATGGCTAGAGAGCAAAACTCTACACTTCCTAAAGTGACCCACAAAATTATCGTCCCTGCTGACAAATAGAGTCATAAAGCTCATAAATGCACATGCTTCCTTCCAGTTGGCTAGCAAACAACTGTATCACCGAGAAGCCGAGGCACTGCCAGCTTTGCCTCTGCCACTAATATCTGCTACCCAGGCACAAACTGATGAGCACCACTCAGCCAGGGCCGGTGCTCAGCAGAGCTGTGAGATGGCCTCTTAATTATACCTGCTCTCACCAGACAGGGCCAGGCAAAAGGAGGCGCCACCGGTCCTCTTCTTACAACATTTTCAGAGCACCCAAACTTCTTTCTTATGTGTTGCTTTTTTCTCTTCCTACCTCAAATGTATTCTGGAGAAAAAAGTTGCATCTCCACATATCCCTTAAAGAAAGTTTCCTTCTTATTGTTACATATAGTATGAAATTGTGTTACTTGGTTTTTCATTTATATGCTTACCTTCCTTTTTCACTAAAACATAAACTTCAAGAAGGCACAGCGCATGTTTCATTCATCATTGTGTCTCTAACACTTAGTAAGTGCTTAGTATACTGTTGTTGAGTGAGTGGAGGCATCAAAGTTGGGATGCTTGTGTTAGTAGAAGAATAGGGAAAGAAAAATGAAGAGTAACGTTTATGCAGTGCTACCTCTGTGCCTGGCTCATGCTCAGTACTTTTCATGGACCATGTCTTTTCATCTTTGCAGTTTCCTCATGAAATAGATACTGTAAATACACCCATTTTACAAAAATACAATGGCAAAGTCAAGCACACACCTTAATCAGTGTTTCTTCTGAAAAGTCAAGGGAACAAGTGACTCCTGAGATTTGGGCCTTAGCTGAAAATTACAGTGTTGGCCGGGCCCCCTGAAATGATCACACAGGAGTTGAAGGGTTTTCCTCTCTGAAAATACCGAAGGGCCTTCGGAAGCAAATGTTCTCTGCGTTGTTTCTAAGGACATTCACAAAGGATCTTGCCAGGCCTGATCAGGCTACGATCTGGTTGGGGAAGGAGTTTGGGGCAGCTCTCCTGATAGTCCACACGTATGTCGTTTGTACGCATGGGCAGTCTGCATCTACATGCGGTCATACCATGATCTGATCAGTGCCTACCTCAGGGAGGAATCAGCCTCAATTCCGAATATTGTCCATCCAGCACTTTTCCTGGTGCCCAGATTTTGGGAGTGGTTCCCAGCCTCACCATCAAGGAAAACAAGAATTTTGTTTTGCAAAACCACCTACTGCCTAAACAGACCCACTGAGGACACAGCTCCTGACATAGCACCTTGACAAGGTACATCCATGTGAGTAAAGAGCTGGGTCGAACATTACTCCACCATCATAGCTCATCCAGTGACCATAGCAGTGGGCATGGTGACCTAGTTGCACAGCGAATGACACATTTCCTTCTGCTTCTCCTACCTCCAGAAGCACGGGTGGTTTCTCCAGGAGAGCTGCAATGCCCTGGAAGTTTGGCTTAAACAATGCTCATCAGCCCTCTTCAGGGTTGTAGTTTGGGTGACAATTATCTACTTACTGATTTTTTTTTCAAATTCTCACCTGAGGACATGCTCATTGATTATTTTAGAGAGAGGGGAAGGGAGGGAGAAAGAGAGGGAGAGAAACATCTATGTGAGAGACGTGAATCGGTTTCCTCTAGAACACAACCCAACTAGGGATTGAACCTGCCACTTAGGCATGTGCCCTGACTGAGAATCAAACTTGCAACCTTTCCATCTGCCAGACAACACCCTAACCAACTGAGCCACACTGTCCAGAGCTTATAGATTTATTTTTACTGAAGTTCCTTCCGTAAAGATTGGATTGGTAAATTTCTAAATAGAAGATACATGTAATGAAGAGTCTAATATACTTCCAATCTTGAAGGCCAGGAGTCTAAGAATTATTATTTGGCTTTTATCGGAACTCTTGGTGGGTCATGTGTTTTTCCTTCAGGGATTTAATCAGAAACATCCAAGAAACAGAGTCTGCTAAACCTGGGAATACAGGTTACCCTAGATCTGTGTTGTCCACTACAGTAGCCAGGAATCACATGTGGCTATTTAAATTTGAATTAATTAAAATTAAACAAAATTAAAAGTCAAATGCTCAGTCACACTAGCCATATCTCCAGTGCTCAGTAACCACATGCAGCTACTGTACTGGACAGCGAGACATAGGTCATTTCCATAATCACAGAAAGTTCTATGGGATGATGCTACCCTAGAGAATACCCTTCCCTTATCATAGTTAGTCACACAGTTCTTTTCTCCTCTAACTTCCTCCACTCCCCTTCCACCTGGTGAAGGAAATCCACGCCCAGATTCATGGGGCCGCTTTATCATCATTAGAAGGAATGACCGTGAACTCCTGATCTAACCTATTACCACAGAAACATTAGGGGCCCCCATGTGACAAAGAGGAGGGATTTTAACAATGAATTTTAATATGTGAAGCTCATAGACAATATTAAGGGAGAAATGTGATACAAAATCTGCTACATATCTGTTTTGTGTGTATATATCTGCTATATCTCAATTATTGAAATAAAAGTAATTTTTCCTTTATTTGTTTACTCTGTTCTCCATTTTCTAATTAGTATATTTAATTCCAAATATGTTTATAGTTATAAAAACAAGTTAGTTTTTAGAGGGAAAGAAAAACTTCCCAATATTTACGAGAGGAGGGCTGATTCTCCCTCAACTGTAAGAGCTGCAGCTTGGGTAGAATCAGTTGATCTGCAAAGTCCTCCCCACTCTCACTCCTCCACCACCCCGTCCATTCTGGGAGGTAAAATAACTTCAAAACAGGGGGAGGAGTGATTTTATAACTAAATGGAACAACTAACATTTATTGCCAATATAAATTCATGTGTGCATTCTTAGGCTATTATAAATATGTGTTCTCATTCCAACTGCATTATCAGTCCTCAAGGACAAGGTATTATCTTCTCTTGCTTTGGTCCCTCCGGCAGTACCTTGACCAGCACTTGATAACTGCCATTGACTGACTGACAGATTGGCTGACCTTGCCATCGCTCTTATGTTTTATGCTCACGACATGTGTTAACATCTTGCCTCGTTTTGCTTTGGGTCCGAGATGTAGTGTTTCTTCCAAATTTACTATGTGAAATCCAACAGCTGGAATACAGGAGCCATTCATCAAAAAAAAAAAAAAATGAGTGAGGTTTTTTTCTCAGTTTGTGTGTGTGGCAAGACCCTAATAGAATTTTTTTTAATTTCATTAGTTTTATGGAAATAGCACTGAGAAGAGGATATGTTAAAGCTCTTTGACTTGAGTGACCACAGTCATCCACACCAGTGTACTTGGCATCTCTAGTAACTGGCTTCTTGAAGGGAGGGATTTAATAAAGAGGATTTTCTTTCCCTGAGTTGGCTGTGAGAGTGATAAAACATGCTTGCGGGGCCATTCTGGTTTTGACTATTTCTTGTGTCAGCCAAGACACCCACAGGCAGGAATTACAGTCCACTCTGCCTTCTTACTCAGGTCCAGATGGACAGACGAAACTGGCAAATGGAGCCCAGAATGCAGGGTTTAATATTTAACATTGGGTGTATTTCACTGCATCTCAAACCTTTTATACTCTTACACATCACAACGCTCAAATGTAGATTGAAGCCATATGACATTTCTACTGTCTCTTAGAAGCATGAGAGAAGGTAGGAAAGAAAGAATGAATTAATTTTCACAAAAGGTAGGTGAAAGTCTCTATCACTGTACCTGACACACCTGAGTGATTAATGTCTCTCTCTGGGGAGATGGGGAGTTTAGTGAAAAGTATCTTCTCTTCTTGGAAGAGTAACATTACACTGAGGAATGCTATTGGGGAATTTATGGTTGACAAATTTAAGTATAGCAAACAGAGGGATAAATAGCAAATACTGTCTATTTTGTTCAGTGAGGAGACATTACATTCTAATAAACCAACCCTGATGGTTCATGGTAATGTTTTCCTCCTGATGGGTGTGCCATGATTACGTGTGGTTGGCCACCAGGTACCCAAAGTTATGATCTGTTCAAGAGACCTCGCAAGCCACAAAGCTGCACATCCCAGGTTCTTCAAACCACTCAAACTTGTTGCTGTTTTGAGTCTGCATTTGCTGAGTAAAGAAATCAGGGTCTGTGTCAGTCAGTGCAGGATCTGGGAATCAATATCAGCAAGAAGTATACTGCTCAGGTCCCTGAGGGCCAAGAACGTTCCAGAGGATTACACCTGGGAGGTGTACATGAGCCACAGGCCCACTGCTGTGTTTATTCTTATGTTTGGTTATTGCCGAAGGACTTACTGACTTTTTGAAAGTTTTCTTTCTCTTCGTAAATTTTTCTCACTTTTGAGAATTACATTATGGTCAAATAATTTTCTTTGTTTTCCTTATTTAGCAAATATGTATATTATATAAATTAAATTATTAGCATTAATAAATATTAATAATATAATTATATTATCAGGTTATATTATATAGTATGTAAATATTCATTTAATTTTCATAATAACTCAGTGAGATATAGATATTATTTTTAACTCCATTTTACAAATTGGAAAACTAAAACACTGAGAGGCTAAGTAATTCGCAAGGCTACACAATTAGTAAGTAGTTGAGCTACTATTTGAACCCAGGAAATCTGGCTCCAGAGTACTTGCTTTTCACCACTATTGAAATTCAGAAAAATATAGAGAAAAAAAACAAAGACAGCTATAGATATATTGCCTTGCAATCCATCTTATATGTAGACTTCCACATAACTGGTCTAGTATTCATATTCAGCTTTGTATCTTGGCTTTTTTCCAACTGAACCTTATAATAGTCTTTCCACATTATGAAAATTCTTTATAATCATTGTTTTAATGGCTACTTAATATCCCCATCATGTACATGTACCACTCTTTCCTTAACCATTCTCTTCTGGTTACCGTTTTGACTCTTCAATTTTCTATTATGACAACAAACAATGTGATGACCATCTGTATAGAATTTCTTCTCTTCTTTGGACTACACTGTTAGGGTACACTCCCAGGAGTAAAATTTTCATATCAAACAGTATGAACATTTTCAGGGTTCTAGATACAGGTTGTCAAATTGTTTTCCAAAAGGCTTATGCACTTTTGCCACGTCCACAACGCTATGCAGAATGACTTTGCTGCCACTCTGAGTCCAGCATTGAGAGTCATTTTTAGAAATCTTGATCAATGTGATAAGTAGGCTATAGTATTTTATCATTGCCTTAATTTTCACTTCTTTGATGGCTAGAGGACTGACAGTTTGTCCATATCGGCCAGTCAAATTCGAGTGGTCTCTTTGAGTCCTTTGCCCATCTGTCTATTGAGAGCATAGAGAACCTTTGAATATCAAAAAGAGAAGAGCTGCTAATTTTCCCTTTTTTTTTTCTTCTACTTTGACATGAAATTTCCTTAGGTGTTTTCCTAGTCTATACTGCTAACATGCACATAATATTCCCCCCAAATTTTATGTGGATTTTTCCCTTGGTTCTATAAAAATGTACAACCATCTTCTTATGAAGGATATTATTACTTAGTTTCTACTATGAGTGTTCCCTGTGGGTGAACCTGCGTCTATCTCCCTATCTTGGATCATAAGCTCCTAGCGGGCCAGCCTGTGTCTTTATGGGCACTTTAGCTCATATTCTTTGGTAATGTTTCTCACAACCATAGAACAGGCCTGGCAGCCAAGGGTAACAATAAAGTTACACTTTAGAGTACCATTCAGAAATGAGAAAAGTTGTAAGCATGGTAGGCTGGATATGTCAATACACCCTGGTTGTATTTAAAGAGCCTAAAAGAACCCAAATAGCACCTCGCTACCTAATTTTCTTTAATCAAATTTTGTCTAATTTGATAGGAGCTTAATTTTCTTTTATCAAATGTAAAGATTTTCAATCTTAAGAAGAGGCTGTTCTAGTAGAGGAAGGCACATAGGACTAGGGCCTGAAGTTCATGGCTTAGTTCTGTGTTCTCTGTCATTTAATAGTTGTACAAGGGACTCTGGGGCACTTCCTCTTCTAATTCCTCATTTTTTCCTATGAAACACAAAGTAGTGATAGCAATAATAACTGCCATTTATAAAGCACTTTAAAATGTTATGTATGGGTTTCCTTATCTCATGACTTGCTTAATCTTCACAGTAGCCTGGTGACATAGACGGTGACGGTCACATTTTGCATTTCAGGAAATGCAGTTTCCAGCAGAGCTGCAACTCTCTCTTTAATAAATTATCGAATGAAGATTTCATTATTATATTTTAAAAGCATACTGTATGACAAGAAAGTAATCCATTAGCCTAAATTTATCAGGAGGCAAAGAAGAAAAAGGAAAAGGAAGGTGTGGAACATTATTAAAAATAAGAACACATAGGATCCCAAGGAAGACTCCATTAAGTGAGGAAAAAATTGAAAGGGATAAATGAAACATGATTAGCAAAATGTTGATGATCATTTTCAAATATTAAGAAATCTTTCCACATATTTCTTAATTTTACTATTTGTTCACTTTCAGTTTTCCCATTGCAAGATCAACAATAAAAATAGTTGAGTAAATTGCAGTAATCCAACTGTGGGATACTATGTACCTATTCAAAGTAATGAGAAAGATAGAAATGTACATAAATTTTTCTGTTAGAAGGAAAGGTGAATGATTAGATCTCTGTTGCTTTTTTAAAAATTCTTCAGATTTTTACTAAATGTGAAAAACAGAAGATAGGATAAATGAAGGTAAGGGAGATGCACTGATAATTTGGTGGGAGAGCCAGGGTAGTAATGTCCTCTGAAAGTCAGGCCTTCAGCATCCAGGACCCTTTGGAGAGTCTAGGGGAAGGAAGATGTCCTTCAGCTTCACACGCTCAAGGAGGAATAAAAATGTCATAAGCCAATAAATTTTGAAAGCCCCTGGAGGTGGTAGCACTTCTGCCCAAAGGTGCATTCCAAACGCTTGCTTAGATGGTTTTATGGGTGAGCCTAAGAGTTAAAGGTATTTTGTCCTATGAAGCTAGGCTGAATGAAGGTCTGGCAGGGTTGGAATGATCTTTGGAAGTTGTACCTTGCAGTAGCTCAATGCCGTGCTTGCATTTCAGGATTTTATGGGCAGCTGCAGACATTCTGCCCCCCACATTACCCGGAATCCCAGAGAACCATGCCGCCCAGCAGCTCCTGCAGTGCAGTGCCTTCCTTCGAGGACTACCTGGTCCCCACATCCATGGGCCAGGCTGGCTTTGATGTTTTCCACAGAGCCTTCTCGACTCACTCGGGCATTGCAGGTGTGTTGGTGTTTGTGACTTAGAAGTTTGTGCAGAGTGGCAGGAGAGACCAGTTGGGTTTCCTGTGACCAGCTGGGCTAAAGACCCCACACATGACTGCATCAAATCCTGTTGAATCTACCCCTTAAACATCTCTCCTCTTCACCTTCTATCCAGCCCCACGTCCATGACCATAGTCCACGTGCCATCATGTGTCATCCTTTGTCTTCCAACGTCTCCCTATGTCAGCTCCTTATTTTTACTGTTATTCTGCCTTCCATGTTACCATAATTAATGCCTTTCAAAAATGAAAGATAAAATAAGATTTTCCTGCTCAAATACCTTAGTTTCCAGTTGCCTAGAGAATAAAGTCTACTCTTCTCAGCATGGCATTCAAAGCCCCCATGAGTTAGACCAGATCATCCTTTCCAGACCCCCCTCACACACATTTCCCTACATGCTCTGCACCTGAGCTTTGCCATCACACTTGGCCCCACATGCCCCCTCCTCTCTGTCTTTGCTCCCTACTTCCTCCTTCTAGGATGTTCTTTTTTTCTTTTTCCTTTTTTTTTTAATTTCTCCATCTGTAAAAATCTCATCCTTCTTTATGACACAACTTTAATAGCACCTCTTATTGAGACTACCCTCTCCCTTCCCAGAACACTTCATTTTTGCTTATACTCAGTCCATATTTTGTGCCAAGACTTATTGTCGCCATCTGTCTGCACATCAGCCTTCTCTTCCACTAAGGTGCCCGAGGCACCTTAAGATGCCTACTACAGGGCCTGGTTCAGCACGGTCACCTCACTGCATGCCTGGCAAGTGCGGCGAGGCAGGAATTGACTCGTGTGTTTGTTCTCTTCCAGTGTATGATTTGCCTTCCGGTTCCTCAAGCCTCTTTGGAGAGTCCATTCGCAGTGGGCCTGAAGACAGCAGCACATTCTTGCAGATCAGCGCTGTGGACCGCTGTCCTAGCCAGCTCTCCTCTGTTTATACTGAAGGCTAACCATTCCCCTGGCCTCCACTACCACTGGCATCCAGAACCTTTTCATCGCTTGCCACCTTTTGTGTTCACACCCTCATAGACTGTTTGGAAAGGATGTTGACCGAATCAGTGGAACCTGCGAAGTCACAGATGGGTCTTTGGAAGGCAGGGCTGAACGGTCGGTCATACCTGGGCTTTGCAGGAATGTTTGCATGTGCTCCTTTTTCTCACTGGGTTTGCTAGTGACAGCAGGACTGTCTTTTCAAAGGGAATTGAGACTCACTCTACTGGATGTCTGTTACTTCCTGGCTGTCAACCCTCAGAGGACACCAATGAAGTGATGTGCTTGTGAAAATGTAGTTTGGGAATCACCCTTGCTGAAAACCCTAAATAGAGAAGGACAATGCGAATTGCCAGAAGTACAGTGAACTGCCTTGGCCAGTGCTCGTCCTCATTGCTGGCTGAAGCCAAGCCAGGCACAAGGGAAACCCAGGTCTACAACACAGAGTGGGCTGTGCTCTTGGACAGGCCCCCGGTTTCCAGCACCAGCCTGGCATTTCAGTGAGCTGGCTGCCTCCCCCTCTCCTTTTAGATATCCCCATGCTAACCAATGCTTTTCAGTATTTCTCCAAAAGCAGAATAAGACGGTTCTGTCAAGTACAGTCTTTTGAAAGGCACTACAACTTGTTTTATATTTCAAAAACCTATCTTAGTTCTTTCATTTTTAAAGACTTGTTATTTACATTTACTTTCAATGGAAAAAAAATATTTAGAAGTCTGTCCTTTGGATGCAAAAATTATTTTAATCACCCCAGCTACATACATTTTTTGCCCCAGCTGAGCAGCCCTGCCTGGCCACACCTTGCAGCACCTGTGAGCACTCCTGGAATGTTAGTTTTGCATTAGCAAAGGCTACCTGAGGGAAATGGGGTGGGCACACCCTCTTCCCAGTGCTGTAGCAGGAACCCTGGAGGGTTAACTGTTCGGCAACTCCACCTCAAAGACCTTGTTCAAAGCACAAGGTCACGACTAGTTCCCCATTGCTTCTGCTCTGGTGCTCTGCCCAGAGATGTGCTAGAAGATGTGAGCACGGGGACACACTGGGTTATGTCCCTTGGTTTCTCAGAAAACCAAACTAGAGATGCCCTGTGTCCAGTTATTTTGCACAGCCTCTGCTCCCCTCCCTTAGGATATCCACCATCTGTCTGTCTGTCTCCCCCCTGTACTTTTCTCCCTCCTTTTGCATTGTTCTCACCCTCTTCCCGACTGTGATTCAGATGTGCCCACCACCCACCGCTGTCCGACCGTCGGCTCTTAGCCAGGTCTGACCTAAGGAGCAGAGGAGACAGTGCTGGGAAGGTGAGCAAAAGGAGGCAATCATTCTTTGTGAAAATCTGGTTGGAGGGCCTGATATTTTCACAGAGCACTTGACCAGTTGAGATCAAGCCTGAAGACGAAGCCATTTTCTGGTGGCCCCTGTGCAGAGCTTTAAAATGATTCTGAGTGCTAAGGCCTAGTCTCTAAAAACTAGCCAGACCCCAAAGACACCCAGTAAACTAGGACATTCCAGTACTATCATATTGCAGACTTTCTTTTTTTTGTCTCTTTAAAAATGATTTCTGAACAAAAATGAAACAATGCTGTTTGTCAAACAAATAATTACAATCTGCAATAAGACAATTAAACAGCTTAGTGTCAGAGGGACCCTGTGATAGCTATATCCTGACAGATGGGTCCTTCCAGTCTGGCTGCGCAGTCAGTAGTATTCCGCCTGATTCTGGACCTCATTCAAATGTGGTAGAATAAGGTGAATAAAGAACCAAGTGTCGGTCCATTTTTATATGCACTCAGTCAGTGTAGTTTGTCTGTGAGCTCTGATCTGAGAAAAGCCATCATGCATACAAACAAGTGTGTGAAAGAAACAAGTTACTCACTTTACAAAAATCTTCTCTACTTTATGAAAGGATGCTCATTAGGCTCCCTTTCCAAGTTAGCTCTCAGGCCGCACGTAAAGTGCCACCATCCTTGCAGACTTTATCACTTGGCCTAAGCAAGGACACATTCATATAACACTAACATCTCTCCCATGTCCTTTGTCACACTCTGGAAAGAAAAGAAAGCTGTTTAGGACAGTCTATCCATTCTTAAGTACTAACAGCTTTATAAGGAACTCAAAATACATTTCATTTGTGTGATGTGGAGGAAAAGGTGAAAAGGCAAGGGTTTTTTTACAGCTGATTTTGTCACCCCTGCCTTACGGCTTTATATAATTTAAAGTGGGAAGGGGAAAGGAAGACAAAGCCAGAAGCTGGAGGAGATGCTCCTGTCCCAGCCTCTGGTCTCACCGTGGCTTCACAGTGGCCCTGCCCCTCCCTTGCCTGGCTGTGGCTGGAGGGAGCTAGGCAGCAGCGGCCCCTGCAGGGCCCGCCCCCCAGGAGGGCATCCCTTAGCAGCGTGAGCAGGCAGGGGGCCGGGCCCAGGGCTGCCGGCAAGGCTGAGAGCCCCTTACATCCGCTCAGTGTTTCCTGATGGCTGCAGTCTTGAGCTTAAGGCCAGGACAGGACACCCAGGTTCCTTCTAGATTATTCATGCTGCCTTTAGATTCCAGAATCTCACTTCTCCTTAAAATTTGTTTCTTGCTTGTTCTTGCATTGCACAGGATTTATATATGCTTTCATTATTATGTTTGTAGCAGTAAAGATGGAATGTTCAAAAATTCATTCCCTTCCATTTCCTGGCCTTGTTAGTCTTTATATGTAACCATTTTCATACACATCCAAACAGAGATTGTCATCCACCTTTTCTTAAGTAAAAACTGGTGCCTATGAAAATACATCCAGCCCAAAGCTAATTATCCTATTACATTAGAAAAAAAAAATCAGTATGCCTAGACACATTTCATTTACCGCATTGTGTTAATTCCCTAAAGGGACTGCATCAAAGTGTCAGTTGTAATTTAGCCTCTGATCAGCTGTTAAATATTATTTAAATATTTACTAATCCTGTGGGGTCCCTTTACTTATGCCTTCCCCAAATTACATAGATAATTCTAAAATGGATAGTAGGTCTTCAGTGGATCACAGCATAGTTTCTAATGATAAAACCAAGTGTTGGTGTTCTGTTGCTTTTACATGACCAGCTGTCAAGAACATTAACGTACTAGAACAGAGGTAAATGCTCATCTGCCCTCTCCAAGAACCTTGACTTTTCAGTTGCCTTGAAGTATTGGGAATAGTGATTGTAAATGTTCAATTTAATTATTTGGTGTTTTATTTGACTGTTTTGACCATGTCATTTTATAGCAGCATTTTTTAATGGCACTTTTTGTTGGTCGTGTGGAATTTCTGCAGTTACTTTTTTTTTTTTTGCAACAGATAAAGCAAAAAAAAAAAAAAAAACACTCATCGGAGAAATTGCGAGTGTAAAAAAGAAGAGATTTATTTTGTACAGACAGCAGAGCATCCTGTGTAATGTTGCTGACATAAAGCACTTTGGGGGGAAAAAGTGGAAATCTGTTTTCCATAAATCACACAGACTCTTGTACATAGTTATATACACTCACGTAGAGAAATGAACTGCATATATCATACTGGATATGGGGCCGATTTTACTCTAAGGGCACATCTGGTGCTTATTGTCATAAATCTTTTAAAGAATTAGGTACACTTTTTTTCTATTAATATGTATAGTTTTGTGATTTGTCACAGTTATGTTTCATATAATCATAAGTTATTTTGTCTTGTTTCATGAAGCCCTTTTTTATGTCAAAAGTAAAATGAAGGGATTGTGCACTTGGTACAGAATAAAACTGGAAATAGAGGATATGCCCACCCACCTGAACCCCTCCCTCAGCCTGTCATTTTAAAACACAATGGCAGCAACTGTTTTTTTGTTTGTTTGTTTTCTTATTTTGTTTTGCTTTACCATAAGCCTCCTTCATATCAGGATGGTAATTATAATTAAAAGCAGATGGGGTGGGGGAGGGAGTGTCCAAGGCCAGCTTTAAAATGCTGCATTGCTTTGGGCCAGAGCTGCAGCCTGGATTTAATTATAGATATGAGGACGAAATGGCAGTAAAAATGAATGTGTCCCTGAATCCTTTACATGTTGGGAGTGTCCATAAATAAAACATGAAGTTTTATTTCATCAGATTTAATTAAAGCTTTTATACATGTTTTATTGGTTATTCTATTAATCCGCTTCACAAACTGGATAAATGTGTGCTGGGGTTTGGGGTTTATTTGTGCCTTTTCAGTGTAGTGCCACATATTGCCTCAGAAATGCCTCTGGGGCTTGGCCCTCCAGGTGACAGGGTCTCAGCCTGCTGGCCGGTGCTGGAGTGGGTGCTTTCTGTCCAGTTTTTCTAAGACCCTGGAGAGAAAGGCACATGCATCAGCTTGCCATTAGCTGACACCCTAACATTTGAAGTCCTCTGATTTCCTGAAGGAGAAACAGACAATGACCATTTCCCTGATTCCTCGTGCGGTCCACTCTGCAGGCCTTGGGAGGCCACCCGACCCACTGGCTGCGATGAGCTTCCTCCCTCAGCTCCCAGCGGCGGGGGTGCAGGGGAGCGGCGGAGGTGGTCAGGACGTTCTCGCACCTGGGTCGCCACTTAGCCAAGCACAAAATCTAAAGTATAATCACATGGTCTCAAGGGTCATTCTTAGAACGTTGACTGGTTTCTTGCTACATGTTCAAGACTTGAGAATTAAGGGAAGATACAAAGCGGAAGAGATGATGGCTCCGGTGCACTTTGGCTCTTCAGGTTGCTCAGGGCGGGTGTGTTCGGGGTTCAGAGATGGAAGTAGTGCTGACTGACAGGACATAAAGAGCTTCTCTGCTCCCTAAAAGGAGGCAGCTGGTGGGAGTTTATCTGGTCCAAACTTTTTGGAGACTAGTTCGGTATTAACTGGTAAAGTTGGAGATACTCATATCCTACAACTCAACAACTCCACTCCTCTCCAGGGACTTTTGCATAAATCAATGATGGTTCCCATACAAGGTGTTCATAGCAATGCTATTCACAACGGACAAAAATTGGAAATGACCCAACTGTCCATCAACAGTAAAATGAATAAATGAACTGTGCTAAAGCAATATTGTGGAACAGCATGCAGCAAAAACAGCGACAGAACTACAGCAACATGCAGTAACTTAGGGCCGAGTCTCACAAACCATGTTGAAAGAAAAAAGCAACACACAATAGCAAATGTAGTATAATTCTATTAATACACGCTTCAAAAGCAAACAAAATTCAGTTACAGTAAATAGTTCCCCCTTGTCCTAGGTTTCACTTTCTGCAGTTTCAGTTACTGGTGACCAACTGCAGTCCAAAAATGTGAAATGGAAAATTTTAGCCCTGATCATGTAGCTCAGTTGGTTAGAGCGTTGTCCTGATACACCAAGGTTGCAGGTTCTTCTCCCATCAGGGCACGTACAAGAAGAACCCAATAAATGCATAAATAAGCAGAACAACAAATTGATATCTGTCTCTGTCTCTCTCAACCTCCCCCCCTTCTCTCTAAAATCAATTTAAAAATTAAAGAAAAATTTCACAAACAATAAGATTCCATCCATGGGGGTGTGAAGGAAGGGAGGTTTAACTTTGAAATCGCACGCTGTTCTGAGTAGCATGATGAAGTCTCGCGATATCTTGCTCTGCTCCATCCTGAGGGGAATTATCCCTGTGGCCCCGCCTCTGCTCATGCCCCATACGGTCACGTGCTCCCGCTTGTTAGTCACAGAGGTTTTTTTTGCAGGGGGGGGTAGTTGCCATTTTAATTATCAGACTGACTCTAGGTTTCACAATGCTTGTGTTCAAGTAACTTAATAATGGTTCCAAAACCCAAGGGTTGTGATGAGGGCAATTCTGATAAGCCAAAGAGAAGTTGCAAAGTGCTGGTTACATGGCATCAGAAGGTCAGTAGCCTAACGCTGCCTCACGATGCCTTCATCTTCAACTCGCTCGCAGCAGCTGAAATCATCACAAGGTGAGTACAGTACAACATGTTATTTTAAGAAAGCACATTCACAGAACTTTTATTGCAGCATTTTGTTAGAATTGTTCTATTTTTCATTAGTCAGTATCTTACTGTGCCTAATTTATAAATGAAACTTTATATCATAGGTATGCATGTATAGGAAAAAACATAGTATATGTAGGGTTCAGTACTATGTATGGTATTAGGTATCCACTGGGGATCTTGGAACATGTTCCCTGTGGATAAAGGGAGACCACTGCATGGAGTTTAGGTGGTAGGAGTATAAAGAACAGCAAGGAAGGTATTATCACAAAGGTCCAGATACTGATTAACTCTCTTCAGGAAGAACAGCTGGAGGACTCTGAGGTGATGACCAACAATGTTTTTATTTTTTTCTTGACTCACAGGTTATATGGGTGATTGCTTTATAATTATTTAACTGCATATATGCTTTATAGTTTTTAGTTTAAGTACCAGTAAAGATCAAGTCTTATATCCCCTGCTCCAGGGGCCTACAAACTTTTTCTGCAAAGGACCAGATAGGACAGATTTTAAGCTTTGAAGGCCATATGGTCTGTCTCAACTACTCACCTCTCCCTTGTGGCTTGAAAGGGGCCATACACAACACAAACCCATGGGGTGGCTGTGTTCTGATAAAACTTCACTGATGGACACAAATTTGAATTTCCTGTAATTTCCAGATGTCATGAAATATTTTTATTTTGATATTTTTTAACATTTAAAAGTCTAAAAATATATTTAACTCACTGGCTGCGCAGAGACAAATAAAAAAGGCAGAAGGCAGGATTTATCCCGTGGGCCATAGTGTGCTGATCCTAGTCAACTGCAGGAACACTCCCCAGTCCTTCCCATAGACATCCGCCCAAAGAAAGCTGCAGCCAGCAGCCCCTCTGACCATTCTTCGGCTACCCTGGGCCCTGTTCCTGGAGGAAATCCGTGAGTTCCAGTGATTAAGCTTTCCTTTGTTTAGATTTTGGGTTCTGCTTCCCGGGATACGGATGAATGCTTCGAGCCTGAAGAGCCATTCGACTGCATCTCTGGAGTTGAGGTTTTTAATAAAAGGCACTGGGCTTAGGGAAATCTGTGAGAATTGGAAAATGAGTACCCATTCTTTCCAAGCTAACCAAATATTTGCTGGATCTTGGCAGCCATAACCAACCTTTTCCTCTGAAACGCTGCGAGGTTATAGTAATGGGAGACTTCACTTTTCTCAGGCCATAGCTCTTGTGAAAAGCTGGAGCTTCCTGTCAAAACCAGCAGTTTTCTCAGGGAGAGGAAGGTCAGGGTTTTATGTTCAAAGACTCCACTGAGGAGTGGTTGGAGCAGAGTCAGGGGACTCTGACAGAGCTAACAGCTTGTACCCCATCCACCCAGCCAGAGAACTGTTCAACCCCAGCATCTTCTCTGGCCCTGGTTTCCCATAACTCCTCGTTCACTAATTCCCAAACTTGGGGGTTTATCAGCCCTGAGGCACTGCCTCTCAGCTACTCAGAGAATGAGACTGAATTCACAGGAGCACAACTTTATGTTCTCTTTGTATCTCTAGCTTGTGATAAAATTGATAGTTTTCAAACTATGGTTATTCACGAGTCCTGAGTCATTCACTGAATCATAAGATGGACTGGACTAAATCCTCCTCAGCAGGCCTCCCTGGTGGTTTCACATGCTTAGGTTTGTGCATTGTTTGTGGCTCTGATCCTAAAGTGGCTGGGAACACAGTAGCCTGGGTAAAATAACCTGAACTTTATATAGAGAAGTTTAACCCACAGAAAGCTTAGAGCATATCCAATGCAATCTCATCATTTTACAGAGGAGGAAACTGGCATGGTTGCATTTGTTCACTTGTTCATTCGTTCACTCATTCAGCATTTATTGTGTAAAATAAAAAGAAGTAGAAGTGGTTCTTACCCTCACAGAGCTAATAACAGGGGGAATTCCAAATATCATCTGCCTGAGAATATTGCCCGAGGTGTATGTTAAAAATGCACATTCTAGAACTAACAAATCCCCACCTCAGAGAAACTAAGTTGGAATGTTTAGGGGTAAGACAGAGGCATCTGCATTTTTGAATAAGCTCTTCAGGTGATCATTTATACATACTAAATTTGACACCCACCCCCCTTGAAATAGTGGAGGAGGCCAACCATTTAACGGGGCAACACAGTATAGTAACAGCTGAGCAGAAGAGGGCCTTCCACGACCTGCCTGGGGAGATGAGAGCAGGGTCGGAGTTTCCTGAGGGAAGCGGTGGCTGTCCAAGCTAGTCCTGCTAGTTAAATTAATCTTCAGGGAGCAAAGAAGCAAAGGATGGGCCAGGCATGTGCAGAGCCACCAGGAGAAGAAAATAACTTGTGAGGTTGCCCAGCAGGCTAACTGGAGAGTTAGAAGCAGCCCTGTCCACTGGGGCCTGAGTGACCCTTCTCTCTCCCTGAGCCCCGGCCCTTCCTGTGCAGGCCAGAGAGCTGAGGGCTTTGTTTCCCAGTGCAGCAGGGGATGGTATGTAACCAGTTACTCTGCAAAAAGTGGTTCCACTGTCAAATTAGTTTGGAGAATGGTGAGTCAAAGTTACATAGATTCTTTACTTCAGGACCTGTCAAAGCCTTTGCTATGTTTAGTACAATGTATTATGGAAGAGAGTTTGGCAGGTTTTCAAAAAATTAAAAATATAATTACCATGTGATCCAGCAAATCTACTTTCAGGTATATACTCAAAAGAGTCGAAAACAAGGACTAAAAACAGATGTATACCAGTATTCCTAGAAACTTTATACACAATAGCCAAACTGTAGAAAACAACCCAAATGCCCATCAGCTAAGAAATAGATACACAAAGTATGATCTATACATACTTTGGAATATCATTCAGCCTTAGGAAGGAAATTCTGACACATGCCGCAACATGGATGGACCTTTAAAACTTTAAGTGAAATAAGCCAGACCCAAAAGGACAAGTATTGTATGATTCCACTTATATGAGCTACCTGGAACGGCCAAATCATGGAGACAGACAGTAGAATAGAGGATACCAAGAGCTGGGGCGGAAGGAACGGGGTGTTACACAGGTGTGTGGAACAGGTACACAGTTTTTCTGGGGGACAATGAAAAAGTTCTGTGGATGGCTAGTGGTAACAGTTACACAACGTTGTGATTGTACTTAATGTCGCTAAACTATACACTTAAAAATGGTTAAAATAGTAAATGTTATGTATATTTCATAACAAAACAAAATAAGGATGATGTAAACAGCACCAAATAGGTTGCCTGACAGCTAGGAGATAATTTAAAAAGTAAAAAGCATCTTACTAAGCAAGTGTTCCTTAGGCTACTCTTTGGGCGTGCCTGCCCTGGGGACAGGTGAGAGTAGAGCCAGGAGGGGATTGGTATTTACCCTGACAGGCGGAAAAGGTGGCTGAAAGTAGAGCCTGGCTTGAGAGAAAGCTGAAGAGGAAGAGGAGCTGAAGGAAGATGGCAAAGGGGTTTGGAGCAACCGCAGAAGGTGGCACTATGCCTGACATCAATTCTCAGTAATTGAGGAAGGGAGAGAAAAGGATGTTGATGTGCTGGCAGGAGGATGTAGTGAACTAGAGGGACATACAAGAAGCGTCAGTGTAGGGCCAGTCAGTCCCAAAGGAAACAAATGCAGAGATTTGGATTTCATTCATTAGTTCAACAATTGTTCACTGAACTCCATACCCAACGCCGGGTGCCACTTACTATTCTAGGTGCTAGGGACAGTGCAGAAAAGCAAGCACACCATCGTCCCTGTCTTTATGACATTCTATTCTAGCAGACTGGCATTGCGAATGGTTTGTTTTAGTTGCCTGTAAAGTTTAGAGCTCTGGGAGGACGTTGAGGGTTGGTTTCTCCAGGAAGCAGACGCTGAGACTGTTGGGAGTACGAAAGGGCTATTGCAGAGCGACACCTGGGATAGGAAAGAGGCGGAAACAGGATCGAGCAGGGGGCCACACCAGACTGTGATACCAACAGGACAGTACAAAGGTGGCGGTGGCTGTTACCCAGTAAAAGAGTTCATATTGAGCAGAAATAACTAGGCCACCATATCATCCCCTTGCTGAAGCCCACCCTCAAAACGATGTGCCTGGACTATCACTGCCTTGGTCATTTACTGGCTGAGGTTCTTCCAGGGAGCTGGAAACAGTTCATGCTTCAGAGGACCCTGAAGACATTAATGGTATCAGCTTCCAGCTATGCACACACAATGTAGCTGGGGATCTGAGCAGCGTCCCTCTATCTGCCTGCTGCTAGGGCCTTGGGGAAAAGCGCAGGCCCCCTATGATTATGTTGGTCAGTATGCTCTACAGTATACTGGACACACACACTCACGCACACTTCTGAAAAGGACCTGTAGCTTCTTCTCTCATCCCAGGAGACATGGAGGAAGGTCACGGCCTTTAGTGTCAGGTAAAGCTTGTTCTCCGCCACTTAGGTACTTTTTGGTATCAGAAGTAAGTTCTTAAACAGTGCTCCTCTGAGCTCATTTCTTCTTCCAGCAGGAAGATAAATACCTAGATTATCTGGTTCAGTCCAGGCACGTGTCAAGTACTTGTGAAGGAGTAGTTGTCTTCTTCTAAAAATTACTGATCCTGCACCCACAGTGGAATGATCGTTTGTGAGGAGGTCACAGCAAGGGTCGTGACTCTGAGATCTGCACAAGGAAGCAGGAAGAAAATGAGCTAGCCTGGAGTGCAAGCAAGTCATGAAATCCTCCATATGATATTGCCTACAAAGGTCTGTCTTTATTGTAAGCTCAGAGCAACCTGTAGTACACACGCATGCCTTCTTGGCCTCCTCCTGGGACCTTCAGGGAAGATAAAGTCACCTTTAGAGGCCAACAAGAGGACCTCCTGTGCTGGCCCCATGCTGCAGAGGCTCCACTCTGACCATCCTCCAGCCATGCCCCACCCCACAGAGTGAGGAGCTCATGCGACCAAAGGGATGTTTTCACCCAAAACCCACTGTCCTTCCACTTCTGGACTCCAGGTGTCTGTAACCCCAGTTCCCTGTCCAGCAGCTCCCACGCTGCTTCCAGGGCCAGTACAGACTTCACCAGCCCATCCTTCCAAGAGTGGATCAGGTCTCCAGTGTGTACAGCCCTGGGCCTGAGGGGTGGCCAGGATGTGGTGGCGTGGGGTTGTGATGGAACTAGACATGGAGACTGAGCTCTTCTTGGGTGAACATGAAGCCTCCATATGGCTGAAGATGGAACCAGGAGTCTGAAGAGACTGGGGTGGGTCATGGGCAGAGGCCAGGGGCTGGCTCTCCAGGTGTCATCGTGTTCTGGCCAAGAAATCCAAGGAGTCTCTGATTGTCCTAAATCAACTGTGGTCTCCCAGATTGCTATGAAAGTATATTTGTTAAGAAATGGGGAGAGAATATACTTTATGTAATTGTTTTTTAAGCTTCCTTTGGAATTTTTAAATAGTTAGATCTCTGACTTTATAGGCCTCCATTTGTAATCTTGCCCAGGCCCTGTAGGAGGATTCTTGGAGCCTGGAGTCAGAAGACCCCCAAAGTATCAGGAGAGAAGGTGTGCAGAGGAGATTCTAAAGGCCATGAGAACTATTTCAGGCATGTCACAACATCAGGGCTCAGATAGAAAATATCTTGACATTGCCAGATAGAACATTGTGCACAATGCAAACATTTGTTGGTAGTCTGATACTTTTAAAAACAAAATAATGTATTGTTATTTTTAATCCAAGAGCTTTCTGATTTGGCTGTGCTCTTCAGTCTACAGTGAACATCTGTAGACCATGTCCCCCGGTACGGTACACGGAACATCTGTACAGCTCCAGTCTTTGTGTTGCCTGTGTGTATGGCGTGACCTGTTTACTGCAGAGTTGCTCTATGGAATGCCCCGGACATCTGCATGGCACATTAAGCTAACAGTCTCCCCAGGGTACTGTGGGGCACATCTGTGTAACTGAACCACACAGCTGGGTCTCCTGTCATCAACTCCAAATCATCGTCTCTCTTCTCCCTGGCATGTACCCTGTGCTCACTTATGCTTAGATTTTCAAAAGACCATTATGCTGTCCCCAGACAGCATTTATGCCTGAGGCCAAGGGCCCATGATGGAAGGGGACCACTTGTGATCCAGGTCCCAATGGCTGCCTGAGAACTCCAGAGCTCCGTCACTAACTGCTGTCAATCTGGGTGCCTTCCATGATACCGTGGAAGAACCAAAGATGCAGAGTCAGTGGCTTATCCAAGATAACAGATAAGAGGTGAGACAGCCAGAACAAGGAGGCTGGGTGTTTCTTTGTCCTCTGTGGTCACTTCTTTTCCTCTCTCCACACACCTTCTAGGACCTTAGCCCTTATCAAAACTCACTTGGCTGTGCTGAGCTATTGCTGGATGGACTTGTTCACAGCCCATGTTGGAGGCAAAGCTACCATGGGAAATTCTAGGCTCTTGCTTTGTATTCTGTTTGCAGTGGATTTCAGGGTGCCTGGGTTATGACCATCTTACCTGAGGTCAGTGCTACTCCTTCCATGCAAAGGTACACTGTGATGAAGGTGGCATGGTGAGGTTCAAAGGGCTCTGGTCTGAGAGTTTTGAGACCAGTCCTGAGTTACCTCCAGTTGGGTGACTATGGCCTGGAGCTCAAGAGTAAGAGGGCCTCATAGCCCACTCCATCTTCTTAAAGTACTTGACCACTATGCACCTCAGTTTCTTCATCTACTCAAGGAAGATCATACCTAAATGATAGTGTGCTTGGGGAGTCAGGTGTCTGTCATATGGCTGGCCCTCAATGAACCTCAGTTTCCCTTCCCCGCCTGTAAAATCAAGTTGTTGAAGCAGATGGTCTGTTCAGTTCTGGCCTGCTTTTGTGCTCTCATTTGGCTTCCTATCCCTGAATTTTCTCCCGGATCCATGAATGATTTCCCTCTTGGGTCATTTCCCTCTCAGCCCAGCTGTGTTCATTGGAAGTTTGCTATGAAACTATTGTCTCTCACTGTCCCAGCTAGGAAGGGCTTTGCAGCTAGAGTCAGCCCACTTGGTTCCAGGAAGAGCCCTGTGACAAGATCACCTTCTCTGCTGCCTGAGAGAGCTTCCAGGAGAGCTCTGAAGCCAGTGGGACATGGCATCCAGAAGTGTGGGGGCCACAGGGGCTACACAAGCAGGGGTACCTTAACTCAGAGGTGCCTTTCCCTGTTGGCTCTACTACCCCTGGGCTGCAGCCTCAGAACTGGTTCAGAGGGCAGAGGACTGGGGTTCAAGTCAGCATGTCAGAGGGTGAAAGGATGGTTCTGCATGGCTAGATGGAAAGCAGCAACTCTCAGCAGCAAAAGCCAACCTGAATGTGTTCAAGTAGTGAAGGGAAAGGTGTTGAAAAGACACAGGATACAAAAGTAAGGTGATATCAGGAATGGAACTGAAATGCTAAGCGAGCTCTCATTCTCTCTCATCTTTCATTTTTGCTCATTTTGGCTAGGTTTTTCTGTTCTTCAATCTCTGCAGAGCTGCCACCTCTGCCGCTCTGACCCATCTAACTGGCAAATGATGCCCCTGCCATATTCCAAGACTTACGCTTTGCCTGCCTAGAGAAAACAACTGGTCTCTCTCTGCACATACATAAATAGATGGATGTAGATATAGATGTAGATGTAGATGTAGACATAGGGAATGAGTTATGTCTTATCAATCTAGATTTCAAATCCACAAAGAAAAGCTTCCAAGGCACCCATCTTGCCTTTGGCACCCACGTTTGATCTGATCAATTGCTCCTGTGACTTGGTCCCCAAACAAAGGAGCAGGAGATAATGGAGAATCTCTGTGATCCTGGCATATGCTCTAAAGGTGTCCATGGCAGCCTAAGAAGTGGGGCCACTCAGAAAGCCAGAATCGTGGTACTTCACATCCAGAAGAGTTCAACAGTTCCAAGATGACCATCTACCAATAGTAAAGGGGCAATGAGCCAGAGCCGCCAGGATGCTCACCCAAACCTGACTTGACTGACTCCTGTCAGGCAGCCCTGCTTCTCCCAATTGGTCCTCAGATTTAGTTCTCCACCTCAGCAAGAAATTGGGCTGCTTTAAGAGAAAAGAGCAGAGAGAGAGATTTTAAGAAAGAGAGGGAATGAAAATTTGTACCAAAGTGTTTACATCTCTATGTATTATCTTTTCTCTCTAAATACAGTTTAGAAGTGAAGTATCACTGGACAGAAGGACGAAGCGTTAGGGCTGCTGGGGTTCTCGTGCTGCTCGCTATTGGTTTCTCCTCGCAGGGTTAGCGGTGGTTTGGCAATTCCATTCCACCAATCGGGTAACATGCAAAAAAGAATAAAACCACCAAAAAACAAACAATGAGTGAGGACTAACTAGGCTTCTCTTCCCACTGCAATTTGTAATAGAGTAATTTAAGTTTTTCTTTATTCCTCCAGGACAAATCATGTATCCCTTTGACAAATGTTCTCCTCTCCATCCACTGGCTTCCAATTGCTATTTAAAAGTTGGTAACAAAATGTGTGTTTGTATGTGTGCGTGTGTGTGTGCGCGCATGCACGTGTTAAGGGGGAATCAGGGGAGAAGCTTTAATAGGGAAAACATTTTCTATTGATTTACTTCTCAAAATGTGTGTGTTGCACATATGTGATGGGGGAGGAAATGCAAGTAAATACAGTCTGGGGTGCTTTTCTGAACTACTATGCTCTACACAAACGAAGGCACACACCACAAGGAGTTTGATAAAGCACTCAGGGTACCTGAAGCCTGAGGCCAAGAGTTAGAACCTCAGAGGGGTGCTGTGAAGTTTGAAAGCAAATGTGCATTTGAATTATGTGAGGATCTTGATGAAACACACATTCTGATTTAGTATGTCGGGGGAAGGGCCAGAGATTCTGCATTTCTAACAGCTCCCCAGGTGATGCTGCCGGTGATCTGAGAGCACACTTTGAGAACCAAAGGCAGGCACCTAAATCAAAACGTGGACTCACCAAACAGACCAGCC
Organism: Pteronotus mesoamericanus; assembly: GCF_021234165.1. Taxonomy (NCBI): domain Eukaryota; kingdom Metazoa; phylum Chordata; class Mammalia; order Chiroptera; family Mormoopidae; genus Pteronotus; species Pteronotus mesoamericanus. The sequence goes on along the minus strand of NW_026555245.1, from coordinate 20,173,677 downwards.
TACATAGTTGTGAAGGTAGTGGTCATACCCACACACCGCCTATTCCCTTGCACACCTGGTTAAGGTCATCACTAGCTTCTTAGTAAGGGGCAAATGGAGGTCTCAATACACCCCCTTTGTATTTTTTGCCCCCTGCCTATTTCATTATTTCATACACTACCTAGAAGTGCAAAATTTTCTGAAATTTTGGTTAAAACTCTTTTAGCAATAGATTACAAATCTCTACATTTTTGCTCGCATACACAACAGACTGTTTAGCAATTTGCTGTAGATATTGTGTAATTTGTATAATTTAAGTTTTTCTTTATTCCTCCAAAACAAATCATGTACCCCTTTGATAAATGTTCTTCTGTAACATGTATGTACAAAAGGTAGACATTCCTCCCTCAGAAGGGAAGATAAGTTCTACTTTAGGGGAACTTAGCCAATGTATGACATATTACGGGGTTTATTTCTTCATATCTTCCAATAGCCATGATCACTCTGTGCCCATTCCATGTGATTTGGTTTATCCATCTCTGTGTTTTTTACCTTTTGTTTTATGCAAAGAGCTGCCCTATACACACACCAGGAAGCATGAACCCAAAGCAAAGAGATAAGAAGCTACAGGAGACCCATTCCCTGTTGGCCCCTTCTCTGGAGTTTGCCCCAACACATTTGCTTTCCCAAATCTGGCTGCTGTTTCTGAAGAATAAATTGTTCTGTGCTCCACAGGCTTTGGGGTGTGCCCTCAAGGAGGATACATTAGTTTCTGTTGTAGCAATTTACTGATGGTTTCACTATTTTGTAAGCTCCTCAGAAAGAGAACTTATGACTTACCACTGTATATCCTAAGCATAGCAGAGTGTTTGACATGGAATAGGTACTCAATAGACTTTGTTGAATTAATTGAACTGTATTGAATTGCAGATCAAAGGAAAAGTTATTTCCATGCTCTTTGGAGAAAGTGGGAATTATAGCTTCTGGGATAAGAATGGGGAAAGGACAATTCTAGAATACAGAGCTGTGAGAGAAGATCACTTATACAGGGGACTGATGGGTACAATGTGAGTGGGTATCAGGGAGAAAGGTAAGCGGGAGACAGGTACTCAGGGTCTATGAACCCACCCCCCGACCCCGCCACATACACTAAATAGTTTAGGATATATCGTATGAAATCTGGAGAAGCATAAAACTATTTTAATCCTGTGGCATGATCCTATTTGGGTCATAGAACATCGGCAGCAAAATAAAGGCAAGATTAGAGCAGATTGAGACAAGAGGCAGGAATTTAATGGTCCTTGGAGGATTGGTGTTTAATGAACCTAGGGCAGGTGTGCAAATGTGCTTGCATTTCTGGTACCATCTGAGGGCTGCCCAAAGGTGTTCAGTAATTTTTCCAAAATTTTGAGAACACATTGAGTTACATGTGAAAAACAACAAAAACGGGTCTCTCCTCCAAAGATAGGAGAAATTTTTTTTTTTTGCATTAAAACTCCATAAATTTATTTAAAATTCTGGGGGTGGCCATTTTGGCAAAATGAATCTCCCATCAGCCTGCTTGATTTCACTTCCTGCCTTTCATGAAATATATGTATAGAAAGCTTGAGACTCCCCACTGGGCTCTGCCTTCATGTGCATCTGCTGTCCAATTACAGCTTTTGAAGGAGGTGTTAATTAGTTGGCAGAAGCACCTGAACAGAGAGTGCTGGGTTGGCTGAGGGGGTGGGAAGGTCTCTGGCACTTCCTTATTCACAGAGGCAGGAAAAAAAAGAAGTAAGGAAACTCATGTTGCTGTCCAAAATGGCAACCAACAAGCCAAGGCAGGTACTTCTTTTCTCTAAAAAGAGAGTCTATTTTAGGCTTTGTGTGATTAATCTCAAATAAATAACAAATGCTCATAAGAATTTAAGTTTTTCATAGACTACTCTCTGATTTTAAAGATCTTTTAGAGAAATATGGGTGAGGTTTTTTGCTACTGAGTAGGGTAAAATTAACATTGAAGAAGGAATAAGTGAATTCCCAGCAGAGAAAAGGCAGAAAACATGTCTTCCGAGAGAGAGAGCAGCAATCCAGAACCAGGAGAGCCAGAGAGGTGTGGGCTGGAGAAGGGGAGTCACAAATCCAGGTGGTGCAGAAAGGACATTTCATTTGTGGTCAATAAAAACAAGTTGGCTGAGCAGAAGTAGCTTGTTCCTGGCCACCATTTGTGGCGGGGACAGGGGGGAGAGAATAGGCTAAATAAAGATCAGCTCTTGGTTCTTTAATTTTTCTGTCAACAAAACTCATCAAAACTCTGTAACTCAACATGAACAAACAGAGAAACAAAATGAAGACAGAGTAACAGGACGTCATCTAGTAAAATGTTTTCACTGTAGACGTGGCACAACCAAGGCACAGAGAAGGGAAGTAACTGTCCAAGGATATTAATGATGGACTTACAGTTTGAACCTTGGGTTCCCGACTTTCTGCCCATTACTCTTTCCAATACATTGTGCTGTTTTCCAAAGGTCCTCAGAGCACAGCGGGGGCAGTGTCCCCAAATCTCGACCAGCACAGCAACTCTTAACAGCACTGAGGTGTACAGTATGATTGCAGAAATAGCAGCAGAGTCAAAGAAAAAAGATCTGAACAGAAAAAAAGACATGGACATACGAGGTGTGAGATACCTAGTTATTTATGCTTCTGGTGATCACCAAGAAGAAATAAATCAAAAAGTTGGTGCAATATAAACCTTCAATTAGTTAATATTGCATGCACCAGCGTGGCAGAAGACATCGTGCAAAAAATTCACAGTTGCTCAGATTACACATATAAAGGATATAGAAAGACCTCTTACTTCCTACTTTGAAAAATACCCCGGAAACTTCATAAAATACAACTTGCACTGAAGCAAGACAAAATGGGAAAAGAGGCATAAATTTAGCTTCTAGCACACACAGCAAGCACTCTTTAGGCTGCCAAGGTACAAGGTACCTGAACAAAGAGCAGAGATCCTTTTCATCTCAGTGCAGGATGGCTACACCTGCCTCCCCGTGAAGCTGAACCGCCTCAGTAAGAGAAAGACAAACAGAGTGGAGGACATTCAGTGAGAAAGACAAATGAGGGCAGCACCTCTCTGGAAGGTCAGAGAGATCCCAACTCTGCTGCTTCCTCCAGCACATTCTAATTAGCCCACCAGAAGTCAAAACACAATGTTTTCTGGACACACACCCCAGGGAAAGAGGAATTCTTGAGATATATAATTAGGAGCAATTAGCAAGGGCTAGAGGGGAGTGGGACAGAATGCGGTCCAGGCTTGATTGGGTAATAACTTCCCTGGAGAATTGCGGGAGGTGGCCAAGGGCTGTTCTCAACTGGCTTTGCCATGGGCTCTGTGCTCAAAAGCTTGAGGACAGAGATTGAAAAATTAAAAGGGATTTTCTTAATCAAATTTGCCAAATAGATTCTCTGTCAACTGTTTTAAAGCTCTGGTTTCCAGGGCAGTCTGACACACAGGAGATTTTCGATGATGTCAACTGATAAAGAAATAAAGTCAAATGAAATGTGAAGGAAATTCACACATTTTTCCAACCATCTTCATCCCCTATCTGGTATGACTTGTAAGGGTCTTGGCAGAAAGAAGCAGGGGAGACTGCCTTTAGTTACAAATAAGGCCCTTCTAGTTGTCTTGTACAAGCCCCAAAGAACCTGTAAAACCCAGCAAATGGAAACCAGGCTGGTTATTTCCATTGCTTGAGGATTCATTAGGCATAATTAGAAGAAATGGAGCTGGGGTCTCTTCTATAGCCTATGGGACAAGATCTACATTGGAGAAGGTTGGTTCAAATTCAAGATCTACTATTGGCTGTGTAACCTTAACAAAACTATTTTATCTCTTTGAGTCCTGGTTTGCTTATCCGTATAACGGACCTGACTTACACAGTTTGTCATAGATTAGTTAATAAGAGCATGTCTTCCTTCAATAGGCTCTAGTGAACAACCCGTAGCAGCAAGCTCATACATTTATTTACCCGAATGTGTGTTTTGGAACCAGTTAGTCTTGGAAGACTCACCAGAAAACTTTATTTCTCAAAATTAGACATTCTAAACCTGGGAGATTTATTGGGATTTGTTTTTATGGCTAAGGTGGGCGTTTGGCAATGCTGAGTTTTAAAGATTTTCAAGTTAAAATTACTGTGGGTAGGCAGTTTGTGTCCAGCTTTGAGACCATGCATCCATTTTCTGGAGGATTCCTAATTTAATTATTTTCATTCATTTTTTTCTTAATTATAGTAAAATATACATAATAGAAAAATTACCATTTTAAACATTTTAAAGTGTGTAGTTCTGTGACATTAACTACATGAACACTGTGGTGCAACCGTCAACACTATTCCTCTCCAGAACTTTTTCGTTTTCCCAAACCCGCCTGCTGTGACCGTTAAACTCTAGCTCCCACTCTCCCCTCCTTCAGCCCCTGGCAATGACCATTCTGCTTTCTGTATCTGGGAATTTTACTCCAGAAATGTCATAGAATAGGAATCATAATATTTGTCCTTTTTGACTTGTTTATTTCACTTAACACATCTTCAAGTTTCATCCATATTGTAGCATGTGTCAAACTTTCATCCTTTTTCAGGTTAAATAATATTCCATTATATGTCTAGACCACAGCTGGTTCATTCATTAATCTGTGGATGGGCACTTGGGTTTCTTCCACCTTTTGGGTATTGTGAATAGTGCTGCTTTGAAGCTGGGTGTATACAATTTATTTTTTAAGTGAAAGATTTGACCGTGTTCATTGGTGCATAGTTGACCTAACTCTGATAATAACTGGGTTTATTTTCCCTTCAAGCAGATAACCTCCCTGGATTCTTAACATCACACACACATAGTGTCAGTTCTAACCCCGGTTCAGTTAGCTGTTGAAACATATGAATTTACAATTAATGAAAAAACACTGAATAGCTGTAGTCCAGGTACTTGTCTGAAAGCATAATTTGATATTTAATGTGTTTGAGTTCTTTTCAAAAGATAATTTGAGAAACACACTTTATTAAATGAGAACTATTTGAAGCTTTACCCTTTCAAATCTATCCCTAAATTAAGCCAGACTCCATACCAGTAACTGGGATGTATTGCTTTAATGTCCACAAAAGAGATTTCTCTGAATTATGCTTTGGTAAAGGGCTATACTTAGCTTCAGATTTTCTTGTCTATGGTTTTATGAAACTGAGTTGTATTGGGTTGGCCAAAAAGTTCATTTGGTTTCTTCCATAAGATGGCTGGAGTAGTGCTTAGTTGTCTTTAACTTCATTTGAAACAATTTCATTAGATTGTATTGTGACAGCTGTCATATCAGCGTGCATTAAAAAAAAAAAAACAACTTATCTAAATTGGTGAATTTTTGTCTAGCTATTTTAATATTGAAGATGGAAGAAAATAAGCTATATTTTTGGCATATTATGCTTTATTATTTCAAGAAATGCAAGAAAAATGGGGGGGGGAAGATGTGTGCAGTGTATGGAGAAGGTGCTGTGAATGATCAAATGTGTCAAAAGTGGTTTGCGAAGTTTCATGCTGGAGATTTCTTGCTGGACAATGCTCCATGGTTGGGTAAACTAGTTGAAGTTGATAGTGATCAAATTGAGATATTAATTGAGGACAATCAACATTATCCCACACGGGAGATAGCCAACATACTCAAAATATCCAAATCAATAAAGTTATTGCTGAATAATAACTTGCTGAAAAATGTGTCTTATTTTATGGAAAAAAAAAAAAAACAACTATACAGACTTTTTGGCCAACCCAATATTCATTGTGTAACTTTAATGTAAGATGTTCACTTTTTCATACCGTGCCCTCTTTAACAGGGCCCATGGAAAACATTGTTCTTCAGCATCCATATCAGCTATGCTTTCCTGAAGAACCTGGTTGGTTTGTTTCTTATAGGCAAAGAATTGTGTGACAAATTGTGTCCCTGTTATTTCTTTGGCTAATAGGAAGCTTAGATTCCATTTGCTACTGACCTATAACAAAAGACATGGAAATATATAACAGGAATTTTGTGTATTAAACTCTCCTCTGGCTTTGTCCTATGTGTTTTACTGTAATTTTCTCTTTGCCATCATTTTCTCAAGTTTTCCTCATTGCCATTTTGTGTTTATGTAAATCAGAGTGACAGGTTTGTTTGTTTGTTCGTTTGTTTTTTTAATTGGCCTGTACTCTTCTTTCTTTCTTTTGCCTTTACCTGGTTTTGGAATTTAGATAATACTGGCCTCACCCCGGCTGGTGTGGCTGATTGAATGCCAGTCTGAGAACACATGGATAATACTGGCCTTGTAAAAAGAGTTTGAGGGTCTTCCTTCTCATTAAATTTTTTGAAATAATTTGAGGATAGATGTTAGTTCTTTTTTTAAAAATTTATTTATTTTTATTTTTTTAACCCTCACCTGAAGATTTGTTTATTGATTTTTAGAGAGAGGGCAAGAGAAAGAGAGAGAAACATTGATGTAAGAGAGAAACATGGATCAGTTGCCTTCCATATGCACCCCGACCAGGGATCTGACCTGCAACCCGGGTATTTGCCTAGACTGGGAATAGAACCCATGACTTCTTGATGTTCAAGACAATATTCCAACTAACTGAGCCATCTGGCCAGGGCAAGGGAAAGATACTTTTTAAAATGAGAATGTATCATTCAAAACTCTTGGTTTCAAATAATAGGAAGCAATTCTAATCAGCTTTGCCGTAACTTAATTAAAAAGGAATTCATGGTAAGGCTATTGGCACATACAATTATTGGGAAGCGTCAAGCTCAAAAGTAGGCAGTGCCCCCGAGACACTGGGTGATGGGCACTATAGGCAGCCCGTGCCCAGAAGGAATGAGTAAGACCCTGCTGGATTAAGGGAGGGGAGAGAAGGGAAGTGAAGAGAAAGGAAAGGGAGAGGGAAAGGGAAAGGGAAGTGAAGGGCAGGGTAAGATAGGATAAAGGAGGGGAGAGGGAGCAAAACAAAAGAACTAGTCCAAAAGAGAGCAAGTGTTCTGTGGAAGTTTCAAGGAAGACAGCACTTTCAACCCCACCGCAGCTTCCATGAGAAGCCAAGCTATACGGCAGCCCTCTTGTCTGTGTGGGCTCATGTCTTAGCAGACCTCAAGCCCTTTGTCCCTTTCCATGGTCACACACATGTTTTATTATCTGAAGGTCAGGCTTCACTGAAGATGGTACATGTGAAATAGATGAGAGCGTCTTCCCTTTAGACCCCAGGCCCCACTGTGGAGAACCACCTCACACATCTGCACCTGACAATTCCTCCTCCTTTTCCTGACCCCATACAGCACTCACTTGGGTAAACTCTGGTTCCAACTTTGTAAAACGAAAGCTTTATTGTTAATAGAATCATACTCCTTATCATGCAGCTTGCTGATCATCTATTGTCTGAGCATACACCCCTCCACACTCACTTCATATAAGATATAAAAAGCCTTATGAAATATTCTTCAATTCTACCAAGAGCTGTCCTTTAGAAGAGTTCAAGTAAATACAAATTTCTCCATCTTATTACACACTGAAAGCTTTACCTTCTCATTAAGTGGGCTTGAAATTTCATTTGGCCCTAGTACAGTTGAAGGAAGCTCATCTGGAGCCAAAATGTCTAAAAAAATTCAGATATACCCAGGGTCTGACTCAAATGAAGTACCAGAAGTGCTGTATTAGCATACCTAAAGCTTTTGACCCTGGTCTTTTATATTCTCCACAACCCAAGAAAAGCATATTATCACAATGATACGTTCTGTGTGACACCAGAGGAAAAGGAAGTTCAGAATTTGTCTGTCTTGTTCAGGAGCAGGAGTTTCCTGACTGGAGGGAGCGGAAAAAGCTTCATTCCCATTTGGAGGTAAACATTGAATATTCTGCTTGCATAGCAGGGGTGACTGCATTAAACCTGCACAGCCTGGCGTTACCACTTCCACTTTCATTCTCACAAGTAACCTTCAAATTAAAATTTGATTTTCCATGCAGATTTTCATGCTCGGGAAGGACACACTGATGTGCCGACCCCTCCTCAGTTCTAAATCTTGCTGTAAAGGAACATACTAGTCTAGGGCCACCAAACCCTTTTGCAAGTTTGTGAATCCAGCCTGTGTGGGATGATCGCTGGGCCCACTTTGCTATGGTTGCACTGAGACGATCAAATTTCCAGATCTATAACACTGAGCATCCCACCAGGATGCCCATGGTCCATTCATCCACTCCCTCCCACCCCATGAGGTCCTGTGGACGTAGCTGGCAGGGTTCTTGAAAAACAGTATTTACCATGTATCGAGCACTTACTGTATGACAGACACTATTCTACATACCCTTTTGAAAAAGAGAAAATTAACAGATTTTATCCTCACAACATTCCCATGAGGTAGATACTATAACTATCACCATTTAAGAGATGTGAAAACTGAGGCACAAAGAAATTAAAATGCTTGTTCGTGTGATAGAGTCAGGATTCAGTCCCAGGCAGTCTGACTCCCGAGCTTGCCCTCTCAAGTGTTATGCTATAGTTCTCCAGGAATTGATGACATTTATGTCTTTGCTCTACAACTGTTATATTTTGGAGAGACTACAAAAACACATCTGGAAATTGTTCATCTAAAGTCAGTGGATGGAAGCTATGTCTAGTGGCTTAGCATTGCTTTGATTTGCAAAACAAAGCAAAACAAAAGGGGGAAGGAAAAAACTCTAACACATGTATGTGGTATATGCCAGGTTGTTCTGTAAACTGTCCCAAAGTCATGTCTTCAGCGTGGGAAGTGATCAAGGAGACTTAGCCAGAAACCCACATGGATGTTGAAGGATCATTCCAGGGCAACCACTCCTCCTTAATTGGTTCAAATGATCTTTCTAGACTTCTGCCTCAGCATTTGGAGTTCCTGATCAGTTATTCATGATGCTTGCATTAATAGACACCACACGTGTTGTGGGGACCTGCAGAGGTGAGCTGCTAACATCAAGACTCAAACAAAAGGGAAGAGGACAGCACACTGGACCTATCAGCCAGGGTGTCCTTCCTCAGTTTTCCTCTTCTGTTCAGGATGCATCAGGCATTCTAACTTGCTAATGAGCAATGTTGTTTGCTCTGACTTTCTCCACTCAGACACAGCAATAGGATTTGTAGCAAACATTGGAGTCTAGTTGTTTGTTCCCCTGCTTTCTCTGATCTTCAATAGCTAAAGCCTGAGCATCTTCTGTGAGTTTAGAGTTTGAACATGATGGATTCCCACCAACACAGCTCCCACATGAAGCCCAGACTATACACAGATCATGGGAAGCCTGATTCAGGATGTCCCCTCCAACACTGAAGTCATTTCTCTGACGGGAACTTGACAAAAACCAAACCATTCAATTAGACACTCTCCTATAGAGTCACCCAGGGTCAACTTTTTGTCTAACACTGCCTGAGACATTACCACATCCCAGTAAGTACTCTTCTCCACTAAGCCTTTCTGTCAGTGTTTGTACATTTAATCATACTCTATGTGGTTATTGGCATATTCGGTTCCTATAACCAGAAATCTTTTTCATCAATAATAAATTGCACTAGAAATATTTCCTAACAAGAAAGAAAGCATTCCACAATGTAACTTGCAGCTTCCTGTCCAAACAGCAGTACCTGAGAGCAAAACCTTGCACTGCCTGGATCTTGACCCCAGTTTCTGCTTCACAAGCCTCTCTCATTCCACTCTCTCATTAGGGTCCAGCCTCTTTGACACGTTATGCTGCTCTTGATCCCTGTGCCTGACTCTACTTCAGCCTGCTGGATCCTCTCCTAAGCAAGACCGAGCACTTGTTCCTGACTCTCCGACTGCCTGGAGCTCTCTCATTATTCTGTGACATTCCTCGCCTTCAGCTCCCACCGACCAGCCTCTCAGAGAATGTGGAGCTCCCTGCTTTTTTCCTCTCCCATGGACTATACTTTTTGAATGACTCCTTAATTTTCACTTCAGTCTCTCAGCACTAAAGGTAAAAACTCCCTTAAGTAACAGGGACAAGCCCTACCCCTTCCTCTAAACAGGTAGGACCCTTATCTTTAAGGACAACCTAGCAACAATAGTTTGCCTTGAATGTTTTTTTGCCAACAAAATAATATAAACTTACTGTAAAGATTGCAAAAATACATAACAGGAGGTTCTTATTATTCACACCTCCATGATATAAGCACTGTTAACAGATTGGCATATGTGGATATATAATATATATATAAAATATATATATTATATATGGGTATATTTTATAATATATATTATATTTAATTATGTGTATAATTAATAAATGTAATATAATTGCATATTCTGTAATTATAATTATAGTCACACATAATTATAATTTTATATATATAATTTGAGTTTCTTGAAACTGTAGTATAGTACATATTGTTTTAGAACCTTTTTTTTCACTTAAAAATACATCCGGAACATATTTTCCTATTGGCACATATGGGTCTACCTCATTTTTAAAATGTTACATAGTGTTCCATTGCATAAATGTACCACAATTTATTAACAAATATCTAATGACAGACATCTGCTTTGTTTTCAATTAATTTGCTATGACAATCCACAGTGAAAATCCTTGGACGTTAATCCAAGGCTTGCTTGTAAGAGTATTTCTGTAGAGCTTGGACACAGCAGGGTACTTCTGAGCCTCAGTTTCATTTCTACAAAACGAGGATAACTCGAGAAGATTGTGAGAATTAGATGAGATGAATCAGCAGTGTGGTACGCATGTGTCACTCTAGCTCCCCAATACCTAAAACTCTACCTAAGCTGGGAATTCTTCACTTTATGAGTCTTGATTGAGAACAGACTTCCATTAGAAGTAGCCCAAATGCCAGATACTCACCTTCCCAGACTACTTTGCAGCCAGGAAAATTCATATGAACTAGGCTCCACCAATCAGATACACACACAGTACACTTTGACTTGGGAGCTACTGACAAAGCAGCCAAAGTCAAGGGGCGCACTCTCTCTTACTGGCCCTGGCAGTCATGGTAAAACCAAGATCAAGTTCTCATCAGAGAATCGGCCAGAGTGCAAACTCTAGGCTGAGTGCACGGTGACTGACAGCAGCAGGGGCTTCTTTATTAGAATAGCTCCCAAGCATGATTTTGGACATTGTTTTTGGCAACTTAACCTCAAACTTAATGCTTCAAACGTCCCGACAACTCTGGGTTATTCAAAATCCTCTTAAATTAGGCAGGAACATTTTGTGTAACTCATAGTAACAGTGTCTACTACAAAGGCATAGTTACAAAATACCGTATGAAGGTAAGTAATATAGCAGATCTTCTTCATTCTTCCTTGCCAACAGTGTGGACACTTGACCCAATTTTCAGCTAATGTAATATAAGGATATGTTCTTGGGACTTCAGGGAAAGAGTTTTCATTCCTTCCAAATAAGAGAGAGGTATGAGGAACAAAAACTTTTTGGTTACTGCCTCCAGCTTTCTCCTTGGGATGCTGTCATGTGAGAATGAGTTGCTTGAAAATCCAGCAGACTTTTTTTTGTTTTTTTACTGTAGGAGGTAAGCTGCCCACACACTGGGGATGAATTACAAAACTCAATAATGTAAAGAGCCTTGGTTCTTGATGACATCACTGAATTTCCAAAACGAACTGGAGTTGCCTACTTCCAGACTATCAGCCAGATGAAAAGTAATCATGGTTTAAGACATTAAAAATAAGGTATTCTGTTACTTGCAACCAAACACTCCCTAGTTAGTTCAAGACATTTGAGTATCTTTATAGCAGCTTTGAGAGGCTAGGCTGAGAATGTTGATGTTTTGGGAACTCAACTATCTGACCCTCTCTTCAGTGTAAAACTATGCCAAATTATTGATGACATCTAGATGTTTTTAATCAACATAAAACTTACGGATAGTTCTGTCAGTTAATGTTAGAACACTGGTCTCATTTATTAGTCTTTGGGAGACTAATCAATCATCCCAAATTGGCATAAATTAAAGTAACCTTATAAGCAAACCCTGGAGCTGTAGCCTCCTAGGACACCCTGGTACTCAGGATGCCTGGTAGTCAGGATCTCTTAACAAATCCATGGCTGACTTTCAGATTTTATGCTCACATGTATGTCTGCCATCTCTACTCTAGACTCTGCTGATGTCAGGGAATAAACAAGATGTAACAATTGTTCCACATGACATTATTCTGCATTCTTCTACATTCATTGTCTCTTTTTAGCCTCTAAAAAGCTTGATGAGAGCCACTAATTTCCTTTATATCTCTATGAATTTTTCTTTTTTGAACATCCATATGAACAGAATCAGACACATGTAGTCTTTTGCATCTGGTTTCTTTCACTTATAATATTGTTGAGGACCATCCATGTTATAACATCTTTTTTTTTTAATTAATGAACAGTATTCCAGTATATGGATATATCACACCTTATGTATCTATTCAGCATTTGATGAACATTTGGGTTGTTTCCAGTTTGAGGCTATTATGAATAACATTGCATAAATATTCGCATACATGCTTTTATGTGGAAATATGTTTACATTTACTACTTCTAGGTCTACTTCTAGGAGCAGAATTGCTCGGTCATGTGTTAAGTTTATGTTTAACATTTTAAGAAGCTGCCAAACTATATTCCAATGTGTTCTATTTTAAATTCCCAATAGCAGTTATTGAGGGTTCCATTTTCTATATCCTTGCCAACAGTACTGTCAGTGTTTTTAATTATTTATTTGTATTTACCTAATTACTAATGATATTGAATATCTTTTCAAGGCTTATTAGCCATTTGTATATCTCCTTTGGTGAAATGTTTCTTCAAATTTTTTGCCTATTTTTTTATCTTTACCCAAAGACATTTTTTCATTGCCTTTTAGAGAGAGAGGAAGTGGGGGAGAGGGGGAGAGAGAGAAACATTGATTTGTTGTCTTCTCGTACACATCCCAACTGGAGATTGAACCCACAACCTGGGTATGTGCCCTGACTGGGAACTGAATCTGTGTACAAGACAATGCTCCAACCAACTGAACTGCACTACCCAGGGCTGCCTATTTTTTTTTATCAGATTGTTTGTCTTCTTACTAGGGACTTGTAAGAGTTCTTTATATATTCTAGAAACAGATTTTGTATCAGATATATGATTTGCAAATATTTTCTCCTAGTTTTGACTTTCCTTTTAATTTACTTAATTGGTGTTTTTTACAAAACAGCTTGGTACTGGCAGAAAAACAGACACACAGACCAATGGAACAGAACTGATAGCCCAGAAATAAAACCACATGTATACGGGCAAATAATTTTTGACAAAAGAGCCAAAAACATACAATGGAGAAAAACAAAGCCTCTTCAATAAATGCTGGGAAAATTGGAAAGCCACATGCAAGATAATGAAACTAGATTACAGTTTGTTCCCAGGTACAAAAATTAATTCAAAATGGATCAAAGACCTAAATGTAAGATCTGAAACAATAAAGTACACAGAACAAAACATAAGTACTAAACATATGGCCCTTAGTCATAGAGAACATTTTATGAATTTGACCTCAAAGGCAAGGGAAGTAAAAGCAAAAATAAATGAATGACACTATATAAACTGAAAAGCTTGTGCACAGCAGAAGAAACCAACAATAGAACAAAAAGGCAACCAACCAAAGGGGAGATGATATTTGCAAACAATAGTTCTGACAAGGGGTTAACGTTCAAAATATATAAAGAACTCATACAGCTCAACACCAGAGAAACAAACAATCTAATTAAAAAATGGGCAGAGGACCTGAACAGACACTTTTCCCAGGAAGACATACAAAATGTCAACAGATATGTGAAAAGATGCTCAACTTCACTAGCTATTAAGGAAATGCAAATCAAAACTACAATGAGATACCACCTCACACCTAATAGAATGACTTTTATCAAAAAGACATGTAATAACAAATGTTGAAGAGATTGTGGAGAAAATGGAGCCCTCATTCACTGCTGGTAGGGATGTAAGCTGATAGAGCCACTGTGGAAAACATTAAGCCACTATAGAAAATATTAATAATTAAGTTACTGTATGACCTAGTAATCCCTCTTCTGGGTACCTACCCAAAAACTCAAAAGCAGTTTTTCATGAAGATACGTGCCACCCTATATTCATTGCAGCATTATTCATGGTGGCCAAAAAATAGGGACAACCAAAGTGTCCTTCGACATATGATTGGATAAAGATGTAGTACATATATACTATGCAATTCTATTCAGCCATAAGAAAGGATGAACTACTGCCAATTGTGACAAGGTAGGTGGACCTTGAGAATATTATGCTAAGTGAAATAAGTTGATCAGAAAAAGTTAAGACCATATAACTTCACTCATATGTGGGATATAACACTGAAACACATAGACACAGGAAACAGTATGTTGGTTACCAGAGGGAGGGGTTTGGGGGATGGTAAAGGTTAAAGAGGGCCAACCATATGGTGATGGAACATCTTCCATCTTCTGACTTTGACTGGTAGGCATACAATGCAATATATAGATCATATATCATAGAAATGTACACTTGAAACCTATATGATCTTATTAACCAATGTTGCCCCAATAATGTAATTAAAAATAAGATAAAATGTTAAAAAATACAAATGCTTTTAATCTTGAAGTACAAAATATCAATTTCTCATCTTATGGATTGTATTTAATGTCATACTCTAAGAATTCTTTTCTGAACCCAAGGTTGTGAAAGTTTTCTCCTGTGTTTTCTTCTATAACTGTCATAATTTTAGCTCTTACATTTAGATCTATGATCCATTTTGAGTTGGTTTTTAGTATGTTGTGAGATTTCGTATATGGATACCTACCTGTTCGAACATCATTTGTTGAAGAGACTATCCCTTTTGCATTGAATTGTTTTGACTTCTTTGTTGAATGGATACTGGAATTTTAAAAAGTCCCCTGATTTAGAAAAAGTTGAGATCCAAGCTGCCTAAAGGTCTCTAGGTTTCTTCTGCCCTTCCATTCTACCTTCAGACAAAGCTCTGGTATGTTCTGAAATCCAGAACACTTTCCTAGCCTGATGAGTTTCTCTGATCATTCCCTAGAGTTTTTGCAAGAGTTGTCACAATCTGTCTGGACAGAAACCTCCAGAGGGAACAGATTATACAAAAGTGATTTTTTTTTTTTTTTTTTTTTTGTGAGAGAGAGGGAGGATGGGGTTGGGGGAAGAGAGAGAGAGAGAGATTGAGAGAGAGAGAGAGAGAGAGAGAGAGAGAGAGAACAACTTGTTGTTCCACCTATTTGTGTGCCAATTCCTGTTTGTACCCTGACCGGGGATTGAACCCACATCCTTGGCATATAGGAACAACACGCCAACCAACTCTGGCACCTGGCCAGGCCTGTACAAAAGTGATCTTAAACCTAGAAATAACCACAACCTACATTTATAAAGCTGTTCCATCATACCCTGCATGAGTTACACCTAGATCTGCTTTTCCCATTAGACTGAAAACTGTTCAAAGGCAAGGTCTGAGTTTCAATAATAAAAACAACATTAACAGCTACCATTTAAGCACCTGCTATGTTTTGGTGCTGTGTTTAGCACTTTATAGATATTATCTCATATAATCATTATCTTCCAAGACTCTTGAACTAAGTGTCACAGAGGTTAAGTAATTTGCCCAAGGTCACACAACCAGTAAATGACAAAGCCAGGATTCATCCCCTGGAAATTCTATCAAACCACAAAAAATAACCCAATAAATATTACTAGGTAGCCCAGTCCCTTATAGGAAATGGTTCTGAGTTCTCCAGCCTTTTGTAGACATACAAACAGCATAACTCTATCATAAAAAATAAAATGTGTATGTTGTCAAATGGGTGAGTAGGAGAGGCTGGCAGAAATCTTGGGCTTGGGGGGTTAGGTCTCTCCATAAGGGGGCAATCATAGGCTTTGTTTTCATTTTTTATTGTGATTAAAATTTGGAATTTTTACCCCACTGCAGAGAGTGGTGGTTCCTTTCATGTTTTACATGGCTGGTTTACTGTGCTTTTGACAGTTTTTCCCCTATCCTTGACAATTGTCATTATTGATCTTTCCTTTGGAATGACAGGCTATTACACTGAGACTTTGGCGAAGCTTATGTTCCCTCTCACCAGCTGTCCACAAATGCATGACGCTTTGTCTGTGTTTATCTGTCACTATTCTAATAGCCTCTTCATTTTGAGAGATGATGCCTATGAAATTCCTTACGTTCCTGCTTGGACCATATCCCGCCCCTGTCCCCAGGTGAGACCATACCTTTGCTTAACTCAATAATAGGTCCCACCTGCTGCTCTCAGTCAGCTTCTGCTTAAGAGTTACATCTGTGGAGCTGGGCCTGCGTGTAGCAAGCAGGCAGCCTAGAAAGGGTCGGTGATGCCCACACCTGCTGTACCTGACATGTCAACTGCGGCCTTCCTAGCTGCTGCCCTCCAGGCTGCCCCTTGTCCATCTGGCCCAGCAGCTCAACCCAGCCCAGCCCTACGTCGGCTCCACACCAGGCTTCTGTACCTCTGCTCAGGAAATTGAAAGAGTCTTTCAATTTAGCTCAGCTTTCCATAGGAAAATGCTAAAGCTATAGGAGCTGACTCAGCTCAGCGACTTCCAAGTAGTCATCTCTCCAGTGCCCAGCTACCTGTGAGTTCTGCCAGACTGCTCTACCCGTTCATGTAAGTAAAAGAGAACATTTCAGCCTAGATTTTTGTTTTCCAATGGAAACCGTGAGGCCCCGCCCTCACCATGAGTCATAGTTCCAGTAAGGAAATAATCCTGTCTTAAAAGTTAGCCCTCATCCATTTAATTAAAAAGCAATTGAATGTACTTTATGTATGTAACATGTGGAGTGCACTCACAGGTCTGTGGGAGTCACTTGTGTTTTTCTGAAACAGATTTGTTCCAATAACTTGTTTGTGAATTTACAAGTCACTTAGAATTATTCAAGGCTAATGAGTTGGAAATGCACTGAGCATGTGATAACCGTGGTTGGCTCTGGCACTCTAGTCTGTACCTATTGAAAGCCAGGACAAGGCACAGCCTTCCCCTCGAAACTCATGAGTTTATGGAGAGGAGTGGAAGAAGCACTATTCAGGCAGTCAAAGCCTGTGTTCTGGTCCTAGCCTTGCCACCCCTGAGCTGTGCTACTTTGGTCAAATCACTTAATTTCAATAAGCTTTAATTCCTGTATTTGAAATTAGGACTAGATCTGTATTTTCCTATTGTTGTCCTGTGCAATGCAAACCTACAAATGAAATTGGGGTCAGTGATATACTGAGTTGGGGGTACTTCTTTATGAATCCATCTGGTCCACCTGGAAATCTCCTATGCCTTCTTCAAAGCCCTCCTCCAAATGTTGATTCCTTATGAAGCTCAGCCTGATCCATCCTCCCCAAGATAATTCACCTCTTTCTCTTTTCTTCTACACTACTTTTCAAATTATTCAACTATAGTATCCAATTTTCACCTATATCTATCCAGCAACGACTTGAAATCTCAAAAGTTGGAATTATGTCCCATTTATCTTTGTGTACGCAAGACCAAACACAGGCATGACCCATAGTCATAACAAGTCTAACATGTGTTGATATGAATAACTAATAATTGTCATTGGTTAACTGCGGATGCATTTATACTTAGCTCTGCTCCTATAACCACTTTTGTTGGTCATCCACACACCTTTCTTCCTTCTCTTTTTGGGAAATAGATTTTCCCCAACTCCAGTTATGCAGTCCTGGTGGGGCTGCTCAGCCCCTTGCCTGCAGGCATAGCCATGGCATGACTCAGCCTGGCTGACTATTGTACCACTCTCCATTCCCCTTGGAAGGCGGGGGCGGGCATGTGCCTCAAGTTAGGCCCATCACGATTCTTCTTCAAGATATATTTCATTGGTGTTCATGGATTCTTTATCAAAATTTGTTTTTATGGCAATTAATAATTTAAACCACATAAAAACCACCTTCACATGGAGCTACAAATTTATGGGCTGTCACCCTGGTTCCTGTGTCCAGTGATAGCACTGGAGCCCGACCATTCAAGAAAAGGACTGTGATTCTCCTGTTTTCACATTCACATGGTATGTGCACAGATCAATGCGACGTTGACCTTTGTTGTGCGAAAGACCTTGTCAGAAACTAACTCACCCATCACATTCTACCTGATCCCCCTTATCCTCCTGCTCGAAACTCCACCTCAGTCTGGTTTCTGTGGCAGAGCTCCCTGCTGGGTCCCCTCCCATCCCCACGTCCTTTCTCCTCCTCCTGTGGGCCTCTTTTCCCCTTGGGTTTGTCCTCAAATGGAGAGGGAGAGAGCATCTTGCCTTTGGGGACACAGACATTGGAGGACATGAATTAGCAGCTGCTGGTGGCCGCCTTCCAGCACCTGTGGAGATGGGATTCGGCAGTAGAGAGTGAAGCCAGGCAGGGGCGCGGAGTGGAGAGGCAGAGAGAGGGCAAGAGCATCCATGTGAGAGGCTGTGACAGGAGCAAATCCTGTAAGTCCAGCAATTTCCCTCCTTCTGATCCTGTTAACCTCCAGGGTCTTTCTAACATACCCCCTTAATAGTTAGTGGTTTAAATTCCCATTGATTGCAACCTAACTTAGCTAAAACACAACTCCAACCCATCTTTTAGCTTATATCATTCTAGGAACATGATTAAAATAATGGCTTAGTGTAATGAAATAAAGACAAAGCCCAGGGTCTCAAACAGGGAGGCCAGATTCCAGAACCCAGAGATGTATTTTCCAGACCACAACTCAGAAAAGTAGCACAGTTTGCAATAATTCTTTGTTCTTAGATAGATTTTTAAAAATCAATCTACTCCTTGCCTCTAGCATAGCCCTCTGAGAAACCTGTAATCCTTCAGAAAGATTCCTATATTTAGATGCTGACTCAGCCAAAAAAAATTTTCCCCCCAATTAATTTAATTCTGTGGCCCCACCAATGACTGACAGTGTTCCAGATTGGAAGCACTGTAACTGAAGGCAGCAGGTTGCCTGCTGTTATTTTCTGCTTTGTTCCAGTTTAATTGCTTTTTTGTACATGTGCCTATTACACGAAGAACTAAATGAAAACTCCACGGGACTGAAAATAGCACTTAAAATAGCATTAAGTTCCCTCAGAGTCTCCTATTCGACTCTGTAGTTGGGCAGGTGTTTTTCAGCAGAAAAGAAGATTAAAAAAAAAAAGTTATCGTGTATCTGGGGAAACTAATGGCTACAATTTTACCATGCCTATGCCACCCCCTCTGGCAAATTTTCTCATTATAATGACAGGTTTCCACCATGAAGCCCAAAAGTAAAACTTTATATTTGATGATGGCAAAGGAGATAAAAGTTGTGTGAAAACTCCCAAGGTAAAAGTTATTTTCTTAGTTCAATGGAGTTGGGTGTGCATAACCATAGTACTGTGCTATCTTTATCGTGTTGCAGACTTTCCTCAGTGTTCAAGAGATAATGGCCATTATGGTTAATACACTACTGTGAGGTGGTCCACTCTTTGCCCTTTATTCTAGAAAGCAGCAATGGGGGGACCCCACAGGCTGTTTCATGAGCTCTGTGACAGCAGGCTCCCTAAATAGTTTGGCCAATGGAAGGGACTCATTCTTGTCCATGTTGTCACCAGGATTGACAGGTCCATTTGAGAGGAGACAGAGGACAGGTACAGAGAAAACCTCATGTGAGCTTCTGGATCAAGCCATACCTGAAAGGCTTGGCTTTTCATTTGTATGAAACAATAAATGACCTCTTTTTTTTTTTTTTTTCCCCACTTGCAACTGAAATAATCCAAACTGATGCTGATCATTTCACTGTTTGGTTCCTTCCTCTATTAAAAAGGATCTTTCAAAAACAAAACAAATCTTTGAGGAACATAAACTTCTCCCACCTTCACCTCCACGCCAAGACCCCTTAGTTCACAGGTTGTCCTCCTGCTGTTGGTTGGCCTCACATCTGTGTCAACTTTTTTAACCCCACCTGAGTTCAGTTCTAAAACATGTGTTTGCTTGATTTTCTTTTTTTTATTATATAATCATTATTTCTTGTTTTTCCATTTTTCCCACATTATTCTCCCCTACCCTGTCCCCCCGCATTCAGTCTTTCCCCGTCCCCATTGTCCTTGTCCATGGGATCTTTATACATGTTCCTTGACTTGCCCCTTGTCCTTCTTTCCCCTGTTATCCCCCTCACCCCTTTCCCTTCCCTTCCCCCTCTGGTCACTGTTAGTTTGTTCTTTATTTCCAAGTCTCTGGTTCTATTTTGCTCATTTCTTTGTTTTGTAAATTAGGTTTCACTTATAGGTGAGATCATATGGTATTTGTCTTTTACCGCTTGGCTTATTTCACTCAGCATAATGCTCCCCAGTTCCACCCATGCCATCACAAAGGGTAGAAGTTCTTTCTTTCTGCTGTGTAGTGTTCCATTGTGTAAATGCACCACAGTTTTTTGATCTACTCATTTACTGATGGGCACTTAGGCTGTTTCCAGCACTTGGTTATTATAAATTGTGCTGCTATGAACATTGGGGTGCATAGGTTCTTCTGAATTGGTGTTTCAGCGTTCTTAAGGTACAGTCCCAGCAGTGGAGCTGCTCAGTCAAAATTTAGTTCCATTTTTAGTTTTTTGCAGAAATTTCATGCTGTTTGCTTGATTTTCTTCAAAGAGCAATTAAAGTACTAAGCAGAGAACAGAGGTTCTCAAAGTGTGTGATCCCAGAGCCAGCAGCATCAGCACTACCTGAGGATGTGTCAGAAATGCAAACTTTCCAGCCCCACCCCCACCCTGTGGAGTCAGCAACTCTTGGGGTGGGGCCCAGAGATAGAGTATCTAGCCAGCTCTCCAGGGGATTCAGAGGCAAGCTGAAGCTCCCAGCTGTCCACAATCATTGTAGACTATGAAACACTCACAATTCATATTAATATGAGGGAACTGAAAAGGCAATAGTAAGATCAGGATGATATCTTACCAGGAATTAACAAAGGTTACAAATTTCAAGCAGTACCATAAGTCAAATATGACACTTTGCAATTGCGGGGACCAAAATTGAGGTAGGAATTAGCGGAGCCCTGTGTTTTCTGTGCACCAATACGGGAAGCGGAAAGAAAAGAGCAGGGAGGAGAGAAGAGATTTGGATTTGTTTTTCCCCTGTGGAAAAAAACCACTTGTAAAGCAGCTATTTCATAAAACATAAATTTCCCAGAAAATCATATTTTGACATCATCTTTAGTGGTTTCAGTCTAGTAATTTTGACGGTTTGGGGAGTAATCATTTGATTTCTGTGCAAAACAAATTTAGTGTCTGTTGTAGCAGCAGCTTATCCAACAGCATCCGATCTTATCTTGCAGCCTGTGATTTGCCAGAAACCAGGAAGAAACTCCTTATCTCTTTTGAGCATTGAGAGTGCTTGGTGGCCTTACTAACTTAATGCATCACTGCAGTGGAAAATGTAGTTCATTTGTGAACATTCAACAGAGGCCGTGTATTTTAGCAAAACGTCCCTCCCCTAGTATCCATCCATCCATCCGACACTTAACACTCAGAGGGAGCTTGATGTTGAACAAAGAATGTAACTCCCTTGGCCATGGCTGCCCTGCCTCCTCCCAGTCCAGCCCTCTTTCTGGACAGGGTAGCTGTGGTGGCTGCTTTCTCTCCATACACAGGGACAGTCCTCAGGATTAGCCAATGAAAACACAGTGTTAACCCAGAGCCTAGACAAACAGCTAACCTGGTCCCAGAGCCAAACCACAATGGCAGGTGGTGGCAGCAGGACCAGGTGCTGGGCAGCAATTCCAGGAGAGTCGGCAGCACTGCCCACTTCTGAGACTCTTTCCTGCCAATCAGCTTCACCTCTAAGGTTCGAAAACCCCAGATGAAGTAGAGTTTCTACAGGATCCTCCCAAAGCAGCCTTTGTTGGCTATTCCTCCTTCTGAAAGACGTCTGTGAATGACTAAATGTTTCATCCTGTCAGGTGTGCTCTGTCCCCATCCGTCTCTCCCTCTGTTGCCAGATCATTAGTTGGTATTCAATAAAGCTGCCTTTGTTAAATGCCTGGCGAATGAGGTAAGGCTCTAGGGTGAAAGCCAATGTCCCTACACACACACACACACACACACACACACACACACACACACACAGGATGTTTTCTCAGCCATGAGTTTTATTATTTATTTATTTTTAAAAACCTACAGCAACAAAAATGAGCAAGAAAACCTTATTTTCTTTTTTGCTGCAGCATTGCCCCATGTCAGCATGACAAGAGTAAAATCACGCTGCCTTCCAGCACTATTGTCTGTCAAACTTCAGCTGGCTTTCCATTTCCTCTCAGGTGTGGCTGCAAGAGCCCAGAATATAGCCCATGGGGCAGACCTGAGTCCAAATGCTGGCTCTACCACTTACTTGAATAATCTGCTATCCCCTACCATTTGATAAGTATTAACTGAGCACCTATTAAATGCTGACACTGATCTGACCACTTGGAATTTGTCAGTGAAACAGACAAGGGTATATGCCCTTGTGGATCTTACATTCTAGCAAGAAAAGTTAAACAAGAAAACACAGTGAATAAGAAAGTGCATACTCTCTTAGAGAGTGGTAATTGATATAAGAAAAGAACATAGATCAGGTCAAGGGGATAGACTGATGTGTGATGGGAGATCCTGTTGCAAAATTCAATAGAGTAGTTAGCACAACCTTAAAGAGCAAAGATCTGATGATAAAAGACATAGGAGAAGGGGGTACCTGGAGGAAGAGTGCTCTAGGCATAGGTCACAGCTAGGGCAAAGGTCCTGAGTCAGGAGTATATACCTGGTGAGCTTGAGAAAGAGGAAGGATGTGGAGTGGTTAGATTGGACCGAGCAACAGAGAGAGAAGTAAGAGGGGAGATCAGAGAGGATGGAAGGGCGGGATTAGCGTGTCCACTAGAAACAAATGTGAGGACATTGGCCTTACTTCAGTGCCATGGGGGGCCATGGAAGGATTTTAGGCAGAGGCTTTAGGTGATTTCACCTGGCCTCTAAAGGAATCACCCAGGCTGCTGTATGGAAAACGGTACAGGGGGCAGAATCCAGATGAGAATGGGTTGGGTCAGGCCGGCACCAGTGAAGGGACAGAAGTAGTTGCATTCAGATACATTCTGAAGGTGAGGGGCCAACAATGATTTCTTGATGGATTGGGTGTGGGTGTGAAAGAGGATGACTCCAAAGCTTTTGGCCTGAGCAACTGGAAGAGAGCAACAGCCATCAACTGCAGTGCGCCTGTTCTGTGAGGATGAAGTGGGAAGCATATCCCGCAGAGCCTGGTGCACAGTAGGCACTCACCAAATGTCCCTTTCCTCTCTAACAGCCTCTCAGTCACTCTGCTCCTCCCTCCTCGCCTTGCCTCCCAACGAGCCAACAGAGCTTATTTAAGCTTTAGTCTCCTCATCTTTAACTTGAGGTCAGCAGAGCCAGAAATGTGCTGAGGATTACATGAGAGGAAGGAAGCATTTTACAAGAGCATGAAGCAGTAAATGCTCAACAAACCTCCACTTTCATTAAACAGAAAGAAACACTCAGCAAGTTGTGTGGTCCTTCAGTGTGAGTGATTTCGGCTGGACTTCCTACTTCCTATTCCTGCAGCTTCATTCAAGCCCTAGTGAATCTTCTCAAACACTGGCCTGGTCATGTCACTCAGCTGCTCGTATTCAATGGCTCCCAGCTGCTCATATAACCAAGGCCAGTCTTTGAAGCAGAGTTTACTGGCCCATCACAGTCCACTCCAGCCCCACCAGTGGTCAGTCCCCAACAACTTATGCTCAATTCATATCAGGCCACATGTTTTTCTCCCCAATCTCCATATGCACATTCAGGCCACAGAGCTTGGTCCCACTCCCTCTGTCCTCTAGAATGGCCCCTTCCTCCTCCTTGCCCGCCTCTCAGTGATGTCCTACTCTGCCTGTAGCATACAGATCAAATGCTACCACCTCCATAGAACTTTCTTCATCTCCGCCAGAGTTATTTTTCCTGCTGTGTGCTACTGCTGTGGGGTGCACATGTATGTTGGTGCACTTCTCGCACATCACAGAGCAGGATGATATTAAGACATTTAACAGTTGGTATAGCCTGGACACCAACATATCAGATTAGACACCAGCCATTGCCAGCTTGTGGGTGACAGATGAATGTCAGCCTCTCCATACACTGTCATGCAGTGAAGGTCTCCTCTCTTGATTCTAAGGTTTCACAGGCTGGAGACCACCGCTTATTTATTTCCATACCCCCAAAGAGTGTCTGACATTGACCAGCCCCTCTTTAGATATTTTCTGAATAAACACTCACATGAAATAGAGAAGAAAAGGCCCCGGTTTCCTTTGAAATTGCCTCAGCAGTTTCACTCCTGGTGCTGCCTCGATCAAAGCACCCCTCCTCCCAGCTTGCCTCTGGCTCTAGGAAGACCAAGTCCCTGGACTCTCTCCTTCCTCTTGCCTGATGTTCTATTTCAATCAAAGACACTCATATTGGAGCTGAAGGTGTCTCCCCAAAAGCAAGTTTTCACAAGTGGCAAAGCCAAAACCCACAACATCCTCCTCTGCCATCCGTTCCAGAGAGTACATTTGGCCTTGGATGCCCACTGGGGCGCATGTGTGGGGCAGACAGAGGTTGATTGAATTTACTGCTTCCAGCTCAGTTCAGCTTTGGCAACTTCCGCTGCCCACTTTTCCTCACTTGTACACTCAACTTTTCTAGCCCAAACCTGAAAGTGGGTTTTAAAAATTTATTCCCTCCCCATCAGGAAAAGCAAGCTCCAAATAGGCCAAAGTAAATTGGCTGGGCATTTGAATAAATGATTATTTTTCCTAAGTGGCCTCTCCTACTTAGCCAACATCCATAATTTTAGCCAAAAAATAATAGAGGGAAAGTGAGAAAAATTAGATTAAAGAGGGTTGGACAATTTACATAGAATTCCCCAAAGTTCATGCTGGACAAGGCCCTAGAGATCAGCCACCTTGAGGTTTCTCAAACTGTGTTCTGGGGCACCCTAGGAATTTCCAGCAGCTCCATCCAGGGGATGAGGAGAGGCCCAGGCCCCAACCACTTCTCCAACCAGCTTCGCTGAGGTCCTCTGTGATTTTGACAAGTTTTCTTAAATAGAGAGTTTTGTGATTAAAAATGCTTACAAATTACTGTTCCAAGTCCAATCCGCACATCTTACAAATGAGGAAGTCAAGGATGGGCGAGGTGACACACTCGGCAGGAGCTCCCAGAGCAAGCTGATGACGGAGTCAGAATGCAGTTTCACGTCCTCTACTTTAGATACTTTTCTCCCAGTACCTGACTGCCTCACCGTATCACACAGGTGGTTGTCAGTTGCCCAGTATTCTTCTTACCCTGGTTTCCTAGGGCTGGGGGAACTCTGCCTCCCCTGCTGCAGGTGGCCAAGGAGTGGGTTATTCCAGAACCTCTAATTCCCAAGGGAAGTGACATCCAGGGTTGGGTACACAAGCCAAGCAGGGCCTACCTGCCCTTTCTTAAGAATGGGAGTGGCACAGAGAGCAAGAGAAAATTCCTGTCCTGAGGCTGAGGGCATCAAAACTCCATGCAACTTGGAGTTGTTGGAGGCCCTGTTGCAATCAAGGGCAAGAATCTGTGTAAGAATGAAACCAGCACAAAGGAAAGCAAGTCAGCAATGGACAGTGGTGAATTGAAGCGTATTCCTGAAGATGTTCGAACTCTTGGACCAGCCATATCTAAAGCTTGTGCAACATCTGGATTTTTGAATCATTTGAGTCAACATATTTTTTTGATTGGGTTTCTATCTCTTGTTGCAACAAAGTGCCTTAGCATGTGTCCTAAAGTAACTTTTATTTGTAGAGCATTTTATAATAGGATAAGATCTTCATTACCCCAGGTCACAGAGGTGAATGGTGCCATGCTTCCTCATCCCAGAATGGCACCACCTGCCTCCTGGCCACAAGGATTCATGACACCCAGGATGTCACCACATACCAGAGAGACTTATTTGCTCAACAGATATTCTTTGAGAAGCCTCTAAGGGAAATTCCAACTTCTTACACCCTTGATATGAACCCACAGTCTAGCTGGCAGGAAGGTAGAGAGCAGGTTTTCCTGTTTTGGAGATAGACAACTTGAGATTGTGTTTGACATGTTGCCATCACAATAAAAGGAAGAATACATGTGAATCAGTCAAGTTCTAATCAGGAAAACAGCAAGGTCTAATGAGGAAGCCAGTGGAAGGTTGACAACGGAGCGGACTTATTCAGGGAACTGGTTACACGGGTAGTAGAGGAACTGAGAAGGCAAATGTGATGGCAAGGAAAACTGGAGATGAGCAACCTCAGAAAGCAACAGTGATCCCCAGGGCTGGAAGGTCAAAAAGAGGAGGTGGTAATACAGGAGCCCAGCAGCCAAGAGTATCTGGTAGAAGCTAGAAACATAGTGGGTCTGTCTGGTGGGAATTGTAGACAAAGAGGAGACTCAGCCACCACTGGAAACCATGGAGATGGCAGATGGATGGCAAGTAAGGGAAGTGGGAAAACCCTGGCTCCTTTCTTTTTCCCAGTTTTAGTCTAACAAGAACCAAGATATGTTCATGATGTTGCATAATTTTTTTAAATACCCAAAGACATGTTTCCATTGATTTGAGAGGAAATGGGGGGTGGAGGGGAGAGAGGGGGGAGGGGAGAGAGAGAGAGAGAGAGAGAGAGAGAGAGAGAGAGAGAAACAGTGATGTGAGAAAGAAACATCAATTTGTTGCCTCCAGTATGCATCCTAACTGGGCATGGACTGTGCAACCCAGGTATGTGCCCTGACTGGGAATCAAACCAGCAAACTTTCAGTGCATGGAATGATGCTCCAACCAACTGAGCCATGCAGCCAGGGCTGCAACAATGATCATAGGTAGGAATACACAGCTGGGGATATTATGAAGGCCTTAGATCTATTTGTAGCTCTTCATGGAACTGAAATAGAAATGGTGTTTCAGCCAGGCCAGAGAAGTACAAGGTCCTTCTCCAGGATTTGGAGGCTTCATCAGGGTTTGCTAGGTTTTGTTTGGGAAAATTATGTTCTCCCTCTCTATCACTTTCACACTGAGTGGACACTTGCTACTGAGTTACATCAGCCATATCCTAGAAACAAACAGTGGTTGTTAGGAGCAGCCACATCTCTTGAAGCAACTGACCTAAGCTTTGTTCTCCTGTTGTGGTCTGCGTGGCCATGGCCCTGGTGATTTCCATTAAGCTTCTTGAAGGGACAAACATTTGTTTGTAGACTCATCCATTCCATGGAACTTCATGGTACTCAGCCTGCTAATGTGTAATTAAGAGAGAGACAAGCCATTCTCGGGAACCAATCCCATTGACAAATTCTAAGAAAGGGGATAGAACTTCCTGAAACTCCTTGGTCTTTTTCTCTGCTTTTTTTTTTTTTTTTTTTTAATTTCTCCATGGAAGGTGCCAGACCAAGAAAGCCAGAAGGTCATTGAGCAAAGTTTCTTGTTTACTGGTCCTTTATTTGGTCCAGTCCTAATTTGTTACAGTTTGCTTTTTAACAGCATTGGTCTAGCAAGGAAATACTGCCTAATCTTTGTTGATACTGAGAGGGCCTGCAGTTCATCAAGTGGAAAATTGGAATTTAATGGGAAATGAGTCTCAGGGAGAAATTGAGACATCTTTTTATGTTTTGCATGTTATAAAGTGTTGCGTGACTTTTAACTGCTTAATTATAGTGCTATTCACTCACCAAACATTTGTTGAGTAATCTGTTAGTGTCTTCTTAGTTTCCTCAGAAAACAAAATTGAGGAGGGTAAAACCATGGCAAGCCTTCTGTAAGAATGAGAGATCCCAAGGAAAATATGACCAGCAACACTGAAAGGAAAAGAAATCAACAGAGACAAGAGGGAAGGGGGGGGGGCAGGGAAAGGGAAGGAAAGGGGAAAGTCAAGGAACATATAGCAAGGACTCATGGACAAAACCAAAGGGGAAGAGCTGAGGGAGGGAAGGTGGTGGGGGGCAAGGGAAAGAGGTGGGGGGAAGGCAGAGACAAATGTATTTAAAAAGTAAATTTAATTAATAAAAAAAAAAAGAGAGATCCCTTTAGTATTTGTTCTTTCAAAAGACACTGAAGTCTGTGCAGTTTTTAAAAATATCCAAATATTAGGTGAAGATGTTTTACTAATTCAAACCCACAGGAGGATGATGTTACAGAATGGAAAGAGTGCAGACTCTGAAGACAGAATTAGATTGGATTCCTGACTCTACCATCTTACAGCCTCTTGGATATGGTGAATCACATCCTTTCTGAATCTCAAAATTCTCATGAAAAGAATGGGCATTACAATACCTACCATGTAAGAGAAGAATTAAAGAAATATCTAACACATTAACATTCTTTTGGGAACATAATAAGTACTCACATAATTGTGAGTGTAATTATAATTTATGCAATATCCTCCAACATGTCTGTTACCCAAATTGAGCTCACATTATTTATCTTTAGCCTAATCTCATAGCTTTCTCTCTTCAGTACTTAATTAGACTAACCAGGCACACATGTCCTGTCCTCACTGATAAGGCCCCTAGCTCTAGTCATTTTGTGATATCTTTCTACCCTTCTCCCACATCCAAATAACCTCTACCATTGTGTTGTCCTGGTTTGTGTAAACGACCTAGTATAATGGCTGGCAAAAAGTAATCTCTCAGCAAAAACTTATTGAATGCGTGAATGAGTGAATGACTGATCTAGCAGATCTGATAAATGAAACTGTAGACTACATGCAAATTTGCCACCAATCCTAAGTACTTTATATATATTTTAGGATGGGACTTCTGAAGAAATAGCAAATGACCCAAAAGAGGATTGATAATTGTTGGGGGTTCTCACATTAGAATGTGGGGACAAGGGGTAGGGTAAATCCTTTTGGGAAATGTTACTTGGGGTGTTCCTCACATCATACCCCAGACTTATACCCTGACACTCTCTGTAAAGCATTGTTCTTTGCATTTATTGTAGGAGGTATAATACCTGGGTGCTTGGATGGTTTTTGGATAATTACAAGGATTGGTTTATAACCTTTTAAAAATATTACATAAAGATTGTTTCTAATGCTAGAGTATCTCACATCTAACATATACCTACAAGAGAACACATACCACTACAAATAATGCAGGGAGTATTGATGAAGGCAGGACACCAGGCCAAAGCCTGGACTGCAGCCTGTGTCCATGAAACACTGGTGCTCATGTAACCAAATCTTTTCATTTGGCCTTATCCACACTGTGCAGGAACCAAGAGAGCTATCCAACCACAGACTGAAGATTAATAACCTGTTCTCACGTTTATCCCAAGAATCCCTTCTAGAGGAAAATAAACTGTAAATTATTTGGTATTTTCCAATAACGCTGAATTTTGGAAATACTCTTTCTTGCAGAAAGGTTATAACTTAAGTATCATTTTCATATGTATTTTGCCCTCACCAAACAAAGTTGGCTCGTTGTCCGCTTGCACTCCTTTTGTCTGTTCTCTGCCTCAGTCCACCTTGCTCTGTGCGTGAGGGAGGATGGGGCTGACTCTTCAGATGGAATCACCCCATGTCCTCAGCTCTGGCTCCGAGATGGGCTTAGCCAAAGGAGAGTGCCTGCAGTAGCTGACAGACAGAAAGAGAGAGAGGTCAGGGTCCTTCTTCCCCTGCCCGCTTGCTGCTTGGTGCTTTGTCCTGGTAGTAACTCTGTCTCTGAGTCTACACTTCCTCTCAGGAAGCCTCTCTTGATAGCTCTAGTTCACACCAGGCTCTAGGCACACTGTTTTCTCCACTTGCCCCTTCAGGACTAACTAGGTGAGAACTGATGCTAATTGCTAAAAGGCCCAACAACCCCTGCTGGTTTCTTCAATCCTTTCCATATCTGTATAAAGACTCCATTAATTAATTTTGTTTAAAATCCAAGCTGAAGATATCTTCTGTTTCTCATTAGGATCCTGATTGTGACATTAAAGTATCGTGCCTAGAGTGGTTTATACAAGAACACCTGACTTAAAATGTAGAGGAGCCAAACCGACCCATAAACCTGAAATCCGAAACCCTACTCATGGCATCTCATGGAGAACTGAAAATATCTTGGAATAATAATCCCCTCTTGTGAACTTATCCATTTCTTAGACACTTAAGAGTAACTGAACCTCACAGCATATACACAGACTGATTGCATTTATAAAAACTCATCCATTCATTCAATATTCAACACACATGTATTGAGAGCCTACTTCGGGAAAGAATTTGGAATTCAAGACAAGTAAGATGTGGTTCCTATCTCTGAGGAAATTTTACAATCTATGAGATAGACGTAAATAAATGAGGATGAATCCTTGAATTGGGTCTTGAGGAATAAATAAGTTAGATATTCACCATAGACAGGAATAAGAGAAAGAATTATGTGGACAGGGAACGATTCAACAATGGTTGAAAGAAGATGGAGAAATAATCCAATCGTTCATGGCACTTCAAATTTTTCATTGTGCCTAAAGTTCAAAAGAAAGGGAGAGAAAGGAGACAAGGCAAGAGTTTTGGTTAAGAGTTAAGAAGGGGCGAGGGAACACAAAAGGCCTGTGTTCCATACTTAGGAGTTTAGACTTATGTTTAAGGGAGTGTACCCATAGAGGGCTTCTAAACTGGGCATTGGCATGATTAGATTAATAGGATTTTAGAGACAGTCATCTGATGTCACCATAAAAGATAGATAAGAGGGAACATTGTCTAAAGACTTGAAGATCAACAAATTATAAGAATATTTCATTTATCTAGACTTTTCAGGGTGGAGAAAGCTGGTAGCTGACTGGGTAGAAAAAGAGAACAAATCCAACATTGGCCAATGTATCAGTCAGGGTCTAGTCAGGAGATAGAAACCACACAGTGGTTAGAATGGAAAGAGTTTAATATAAGGGGCCAGGGAGGCACCAGCTGCCATGCAGGGAAGAGGCCACAGCTTAAGGGATGCACCAGCCCCTCAGCGCCTAGGTCTGGTAGAGCTGGTGTGAGATGAAACGACAATCCTTACCTGTTGCCCAGATAATCATAAGTTTGGGCTGGACATTTGAGCACACACCAAGATATTGAGGAGCCAGATGCAAAACACTGACTATGGCGCTGAAGTGGATTCGTAAGGAACATAGTGATTTGGCCCATGACCCTCCAGCAAAATGTTTTGCAGGCCCAGATAGGGATGATACACTTCATTGGCAAGTCACAATTATGGGACCTAATGACAACCTATATAGAGGCGGTATATTTTTTTTGACAATTTATTTTCCTACAGACTACCCCTTCAAACCACTTTTGCATTTACAACAAGGATTTATCATCCAAATATTAACAGTAATGGTATCATTTGTCTTGATATTCTAAGATCATAGTAGTATCCTGCTTTAACTATTTCTAAAGTTGCTTTATCCATTTATTCACTGCTATGTAATCCAAACCCAGATGACCCCGGTGCCAGAGGTTGCACAGATCTATAAAGCAGACAGAGATAAGTACAACAGAATATCTCAGGAATGTAATCAGAAGTATGCCATGTGATGCAACCTTAAGTCAGAATAACCTGCATGATAGCTGGAATAAATGTTAAATTCCTGTTCCTTTTTTATTTTTATTTTTAATTTTGTTTATTCTGTTACAGTTGTCCCAATTTTTTCCCTTTGCCCTCTTCTGTCCAGCCCACCCCCCACTCACACAGTCCATCCCCACACCGTTGTCCATGTCCCTGAGTCATTCACACATGTCCTTTGATTAATCTCTTCCCCTTCTTTCCACCATTGTCCCCTCTCTCCCCTTTCCTGTGGCAGATGTCAGTCTGTTCCCTGTTTCCATTTCTCTGGTTCTGTTTGCTCTTTATTTTGTTCATTAGATTCCTCTTATAAGTGAGATCATATCTGTCTTTCATGGGTAGGTTTATTTCACTTAGCATAAGAGTCTCCAGTTCCATCCATGTTGTCTCAAAAGGTAGCAATTCCTTCCCCTTTTTTTCTGCTGGGTTGTATTCCGTTGTGTAAATGTACCACAGTTTTTTGATCTACTCATCCACTGATGGGCACTTAGGGTGTTTCCAAAACTTGGCTATTGTAAATTGTGCTGCTATGAACACTGGGGTGCATAAGTTCTTTTGAACTGGTGTTTCAGGATTCTTAGGGTATAGTCCCAGCAGTGGAATCACTGGGTCAAAATGAAGTTCTGCTTTTAATTTTTTTGAGGAAATTTCATACTGTTTTCCATAGTAGCTGTACCAGTCTGCATTCCCAACAACAGTGTACTACCCTTTTCTCCACATCCTCACCAGTACTTGTTTGTTTATTTGTCAGTGATGGCCATTCTGACAGGTATGAGGTGATATTTCACTGTGCTTTTATTTTGTATCTCTCTGATGGCTAGTGATAGTGAGCAATTTTTCATATATCTATGGGCCATCTGTATGTCCCCTTGGAAAAGTGTCTTTTCAGGTCTTTTGCCCATTTTTTAATTGGGTTGTTTGTCTTCCTGGTGTTCAGTCTTGTAAGTTCTTTATATACTATAGAGATTAGATCTTTGTCCAATGCATTGCTGGCAAATATGTTTTCACATACAGTCAGTTCCCTTCTCATTTTGATGATGGTTTCTTTAGCCATGCAGAAGCTTTTTAATTTGCAGTAGTCCCATTTGTTTATTTTTTCCTTTATTTCCCTTGTTCTAGGGGATGTATCAGCAAAAATATTGCTATGTGGGATATCTGAAATTTTACTACCTATGTTTTCTGCTAGGACTCTTGTGGTATCACAACTTATAGTTAAGTCTTTTATCCATTTTGAGTTTTTTTGATGTATGGTGTAAGTTGGTGGTCTAGTTCATTTTTTTCATGTACCAGTCCAGCTCTCCCAACATCACTTATTGAAGAGTTTATTTTACTCCATTGTATGCTCATGCCTCCTTTTTCAAATATTAATTGAGCATAGAGACATGAGTTTATTTCTCGCCTTTCTATTCTCTTTCATTGATCTATGTGTCTGTTCTTATCCCACTACCAGACTTTTGATTACAGTGGCCTTGTAGTATAGTTTGATATCAGGTGTTGTGATTCCTCCAAATTTGTTCTTCTTTCTCAAGATTCTTATAGCTATTCAGGGTCTTTTGTTTTGTTTTGGTTTTGGTTTGTTTTTTTTTTTTTTGGTTCCATATAAATTTTTCAAGTATTTGTTCTAGATCTGTGAAATATGCCGTTGGTATTTTAATAGGAATTGCATTAAATCTATAGATTGCTTTAGGTAGTATGGACATTTTAATGATGTTAATTCTTCCAATCCATGAACAAGGTATATATTTCCATTTATTTGTGTCTTCATCAATTTCTTTCTTCAGTGTTCTATAGTTTTCTAAGTACAGGTATTTTACCTCCATGGTTAAATTTATTCCTAGGTACTTTATAATTTTTTTTGTTGCTATAGTACATGGGATCTTTTTCTTAGTTTCTGTTACTGATATTTCACTGTTGGTGTACAAAAATGCCATCATTTTTTTAACATTAACTTTGTATTCCACTACTTTGCCACATTCACTTATTAAATCTAGTCATTTTTTTGGTGGAGCCTATAGGGTTTTCCAGCATGTTGGTTGCAAGTAATGACAATTTTACTTTCTTCTTTCCAGTTTGGATGCCTTTTATTTCTTCTTCTTGTCTTAGTGCTGTGGCTAGAACTTCTAGTACCATGTTGAATAAAAGTGGTAAAAGCAGACACCCTTGTCTTGTTCTTGATCTTAAGGGAAACACTTTTAGTTTTTGCCCATTGAGTATGATTTTGGCAGAAAGTTTTTCCTATGTAGCCTTTATTATATTGAGGTATGCTCCCTCTATTTCCATTTTGCTGAGTGTTTTTATCATAAATTGGTGCTGGAATTGATCAAATGCTTTTTCTGCATCTATTGAAATGATCATGTGATTTTTGTCTTCCATTTTGTTTATGTGATGTATCACACTGATTGATTTGTGAATATTGTACCATCCTTGCATTCCTGGAATAAGTCCCACTTGATCATGGTGTATGATCTTTTTTAATGTATTGTTGGAGCTGGTTTGCTAGGATTTTCTTGAGGACTTTGGTGTCTATGTTGATCAGAGATACTGGTCTGTAATTTTCTCTCTTTGTGGTATCTTCACCTGGTTTTGGGATTAGGATGATACTGTCCTTGTGAAAAGAGGTTGGGAATCTTCCTTCTTCTTGAATTTTTTGGAATAATTTAAGAAGGACAGGGTTAATTTCTCTTTGAATGTTTGGTGGAATTTGCTGTGAAGCCATCCAGACCAGGGCTTTTGTGTGTCAGTAATTTTTTGATTACTGCTTCAATTTTGCTAGTTCTTATTGGTCTATTCATCTTTTCTGCTTCTTCCTGATTCAGTTTTGGAAGCTTATGTGTTTCTAGAAATTTACCCATTTTGCCCACGTCGTCCAATTTCTTAGCATATAGTTGTTCATAGTAATTTCTTACAGTCCTTTGTATTTTTGCAGTATCAGTTGTTACTTCTCCTCTTTCATTTCTGATTTTATTATTTGGGTCCTCTCTCTTTTTTCCTGATGAGTCTGTATGATAGTTTGTCAATTTTGTTTATCTTTTCAAAGAACCATCTCGTGAATTCATTGATCCTTGGGACTGTTTTTTAGTCTCTATGTTATTTATTATTTCCAAACTCTTTGTTCTAGGCTTTCTTTGTTGTTTTTCCTCTGGTTCTTGTAGATGTAGGGTTAGGGTTTTTATTTGAGATTTTTCTGCCTTCTTTAGGTAAGCCTGTATTGCTCTGAACTTCAGTTGAAGGACTGCCATTGCTGGGTTCCATAGGTTTTGAGTTGTGTGTTCATATTCATTTGTTTCCAGATAATTTTTGATTTCTTCCTTGATCTCATTGTTTACCCACTCATTTAATAATGTGTTATTTGGCCTCCATGTATATAAATGTTTTGGGGTTTTTTTCTTGAGGTTGGATTCTAGTTTTAAGCCCTTGTGATCTGAGAAGATGCTTGATATGATTTAGATTTTCTTGAATTTGTTATGGTTTGTTTGGTGTCCTACCATGTGGATGACAACACTTAAAAAGTTTCAGGTCCCCTTAAGTCAATTTATAAATTCAAAGCAACTCCAGTAAAAAAATATCAAGAGGTTATTTTATAGTCAAGATGATACTAAAGTTCTTATAGAGAAGCAAATATGCAAGAACCACTAGGAAGCACTGAAAAAGAACACTGAGCAAGAATGACTAGTACTACCAGACATTAAAACATGATATAAATCTCCTATAATGAAAGTAGCATGATAGGATACAAGAGTAAACAAATACCATAAGCCAATGGAATATAATATGCAGTTCCAGAATTCGACCCAAATACTATAGCATCTCTACCACTTTTGAAACTTTTCTCTAAGCCTAAAGGTTATTCAAAATGCAAGATTAAAAACATGCAAACATGATTAGTCATTTGGGAAATGCAAGTAAAAACCTCAGTGAGATGTCACTTCATTTCTACTAGGATCCTACAATCAAAGACAGAAAATAAGTAAGTGTTGGTGAGAATGTAAAGCAATTGGAATCCTCATACATTACTGACAGAAACAGAAAATGATGTGACTGCTTTGGAAAACAGTTTGGCAGGTCCTCAAAAAGTTACGCATAGAATACTGCACCAACAATTCCTCTCCTAGATATACAGGATCTAGCACAAATAACACCCCTTTTTTATTATGAAATCTTTTATTAAAAAATCATAAGCATATAATTCTGTAACATAACAATATCATACTCAAGCACACCACATGAAATTTTAGGTGAAATGTTCAAATTAAAACTATAAATTATTATACCCATTTTATTCCCTGCCAACCAGAAGCAAGCATTAACTTCTGATGGACCCGTGTATATCCAAGAGTATTGAAAACAAATGCTTTCACAAAAATTTGTTCATGAATGTTCACAGCAGCATTATAGTAATAGCCAAAAAATGGAAACAACCCACATGTTCATCGACCAAATAAGCAAAAATGTGGATAAATAAAAAGTGGTCTATCTATAAAATGAAATGCTATTCAGTCAAAAAAAGAAATGAAGTACTTATACATACTGTAGCATAGATAAGACTTGAAAACATTATGTTAAGTCATCGATTTTCAACAAGTGTGCGGCAAGAATTTTTAAAATATGCAATACCTAACTATGTAGGCAGGGGCCCTGACCTTTTTTCCCTTAGACTGTCAAATAAAAAAAATGACAATAATCAATACAACAATAATCATCTAGTGTGAACGAATCAAAATTGTAACCTTTTTTGTGTCAGATCAGCAAAAAATATATTTTTGGATGTGCAGAAATTTAGTAATTAGTTTATGATGTCATGAGATCAAGAAAGTTGAAAATTGCTGTGTTAAATGAAAGAAGCCAGACATGAGGAAGGGGACATATTATGAGAATAGGCAAATCTGTAGAGACAGAAAGTAGATTAGTTGTTAGAGGATGGGGGAGTCAGGATTGCTAACAGTTACAGGGTTTCTTTTGAGGGTGACAAAAATGTTATGAAATAAGTGATACACTGAAAAAAATCACAGAATTGTATACTTTAAAGGGATAAATTTTTTTAAAGATTTATTTATTTTTAGAGAGAGGGGAAGGGAGGGAGAAAAAAAGGGAGTGAAACATCAATATGAAAGAATGTCAATTGATTCCCTTTCATAAGCACTCTGACCTGGGACCAAACCTGCAACCCAGCATGTGCCCTGACCAGGAAACCAACTGGAGACCTTTCACTTTGTGGGACAATGCCCAACCCACTGAGCCACACTATTCAGGATTAAAATGGTAAAATAAAAAAACTGAAAAACCTACATACAAATAAAAAACACTGTGCCATCTAGCCAAAAAAATAAATAAGTAAAAGTTTAAAGGAAATCTCCATATGTACAGAGCAGGTAAAGAAGTCTGGATTTTAAGAAGAGAGGTGATAAATTGTTCAATGGCACACTCTACCCCTTTGGCTACTCAGCTTCCATATACATTCTTCACATACATAAACTCCCATGCACTTTGAAAACAGCAACAAAAAAAAAAAAAAAAAAAAAAAAAAAAAAAAGAAGGAAAAAATATAATAATTTAATTAATAAATTATTTGTTTATTTTTTATTTAAAAAAAAAGAAAAAAAAAAAAAAAAAAAAGATGTGGGGGGGGGGGAAAATATATTTAATATTTTTTTAATTAAAAGTGAAAAAAAAAAAAAAAAAAAAGAAAAAAAAAAAGGAAAAAAAAAAGAAAAAAGAGGGGGGGGGGGGGGGGGGGGGAGGGGGGGGGGGGGGAAAAAAGGAAAGAAAGGGGAAAGAAAAAAAAAAAAAGGGAGGGGGGGGGGGGGGGGGGGGAGGGGGGAGGGGGGGGAAAAAAGAAAGTCCTGTATAAATGATTTTATGGGATTTGCTTACATTCTTATAACTTTCCCCTCTCTTTCCTCTCTGAAAACAACTCCATTGGAAATTCTTTTGGATTTCCAAGGGTGGCTTTGCATCACTGCCAGCCACCACACAGGAGGAAGAGAATGAGATTGGATGGGGCTCTGCTATCCTTACAAACAGAAGAATGACCAAATGGGATAGATACTATGGGTGAGTGGCCTAAGAAATCCCTGAATTTTTTTCTGTGCTCAACTTTTCTGGCTTTCACCTGGTCCTGGGTTCTGACTAAAAGGGAAGGTAGAAATAAAAGAGCTGCTTATTTCTCTCCCTTTTTCCCCCCTCATTTCTCACCTCTACAGACTAAATTCTTCAACAAGGCCA
Organism: Pteronotus mesoamericanus; assembly: GCF_021234165.1. Classification (NCBI taxonomy): domain Eukaryota; kingdom Metazoa; phylum Chordata; class Mammalia; order Chiroptera; family Mormoopidae; genus Pteronotus; species Pteronotus mesoamericanus. The sequence goes on along the minus strand of NW_026555245.1, from coordinate 20,135,863 downwards.
AACTGTAAAGGAGTGGCAGGGAACTCAGAGCACTGGCTTTCAATGGAAATTTTTAGAATGATGTGGTATATCTATTTTTTCTACACATTGACTGGCTTGAGGATAATTACTTCAGAAACATTGGTCCTTTAAATTTTCCTCTGCATGTTTGATGTTGCCGTTTCACTGAGATGCCCATTTGTATATCGGCCTGAGTGAATTTCCTCTGTTATTGAGTAATACTTGATTGTCTGGGAACACAGTGAGGTCTATCTAACTCCACATGAAGCCCCTTAAAAGATTTGTATTCATCTTAGGGTATATCAAATAGTGGACGTTTCTCATCAGAGAGTGTGCATTTGCACATGGCAAGGGAACAAACCTGGCGGCTCTGACGGCCCAGTTCTTTCACATAAACTGTCCGTGACCCACCATCCTGTCTCAGCTCCAGACATTCTAGTCCTTGCAAAAGGTGTGACAGCAGAGGATCTCCGTGCAGCACTGGCTTCAGCTGTGAAAAAAAAAATTAAATAAAATGGAAGGATTTAGTCATTTCTCACAATAGCAATTACCTCGGAAGTACTATATTTTCATATGGGTCAATTTAAGTGATTTAGTTTTCAATGAAGCATTTCCTGGTTAAGGGAATGCAATGTATTTGAATATCCTAAAATGAATTTTTCAACTATAGTTTTGTGTGGATAAGAATTGGGTGAATGGAAGGGTATTGCATTATAAGCATTCAACTTCTATTTTAACCAAGACCTTCAATTAACTGAATTTCCCTCTTTGAGGAGAGGGCATGAAATTTTAAGAACCCATATCAAGGATCTTAAAACAATTTCCAGGACATTTCTTGAGATCACTTTGCCTTCTAGATTTTATTTCTGTAAAAATTGAACTGATGGTCAAAAAGATAACCCTAAGGAGCTAGAAAAGGCTCAGTTTTCAAAAGAAAGGATCAAGTGTGGTCTCTCTACTGCCATACTAAATAAGACATAAAAGATGATTAATGCATTTATAAAAGCTTTTAGTGAATTTTTCAAAAGTTTAATTGAGGAATATTTTGTTTATTGTTTGATTAATTACACAATTCAGCTGATTTGGGCCAGGAACTTTCTCAAATGAGACTTTATGAGGATTCATCTGTAGAGCTGTGTACATACATGCCCTCTTTAAGAAGTCTTAGAAATGTGTATTTGACTGAAAGTCTTTGTCTTAATGTGGCATATAACTGAGTGACTTTTTCTTTTTCTTTCAGTGAAAACATTCACTTTAAGACAGCGCTGTTTCAGTCTGGAAGCAGTATCTGGCCCTTGCTTTGTTTAAAAGAATCTTGCCCTGGCATCCCTTAATAAGCCACCATTTGACTTCCAGTGGCCAAAATCCATCGATTAGGCACGCCCCCCTCCCCCGGGAATTAATGGAGAAATGTGGGGTCATGAGAGAAAGTAAAGATGCAATATCCAATTCCCACCACCAACCCATTGATCTAGGCTTGTCTCACTTGCTTCATGATTAATCATGCTCCTTTACCTACTCTTTGTTTGTATCCAGTTGAGCCCCACTGAACGGAAAACAGCTAACGTAGCAAGGAGAAGCAAATTTGGCAGAGCACTTCAATTAGAAGCTAATGATTAAATTCATTTGGTATTCTTTGTTCCATAATGACATTATTTATAAGGAATTCTTTTGGTGGGAATGTGGCTGCCTTTTACATTTCCAGCAACATTTCTTATCCATTATCACTAAATAATCTTTAGTTCTTGTAAATCCCTTAGCAAAGGCTTCTTATAAAAGAACTTTAAAAGGCACAAATCCTCTGAGATATTACAGGATTCTTGCTGTGTGCCTCCCACAGACTTGATGAGAATCTCTCAGCTTAAAGCCTGTACAGTGCTTTGAAGATCCAATCCATGTGCCTGTAATCTGTAATTCTGGAGGAAAAAATAAAAAAAGACAGCTGTAAATATTTGTGATGGAGCTAACATCTGCATTGCTTTGCAACATTTTTGATATGGTAAAGGAGGGAAGAGTAAAGCTCTGTTTATTTGCAGCTTTGTTTTGTTGTTGTTTTTGCCTTTTTTTTTTTTTTTTTTTTTTAGAGGGAACTTCAGTCTTTCTTTTAGGTGCAAGGAATTAGCATTCACTTTGGAGAACATGGATAGGGCAAAACTGGTGGACTAGGGTAGAGATGGAAATAAGAAAGAGATAAATCCAATAATTTTTGACACCTATCTTTTATTATTAAGAAGCCACTTATGTATTTGTCCATATAAGCCTCTGAAATGTAGCGCTTCTCTCCCTGCCCCCAGGAGGGCACGTGTGAACACCTGCCATGTTCTGCTTTCTGCAGCTGCCAGCGATTTCAGCCTCCCAAGGTATGGCCTTGCAGCTGCCAGATGAGCAACTTTCATGATTGCAGAGTTCCTATTTTTAATCAGACTTGCAGGAAATTGTGGGCATCTCTTTTATTTACTTGGTTTTTAAATGTTTCCTGCATGAGTTTCTTTTTTCGGCAGAGAAAATAAATTGTAGGAGACGCTATCTGTATACTTGTAAAACTTTCCCTGTTGGGTGGTAGGCTTCTCTTTGTCACATCCATAATGGGGGCCTTGAATATTTAACAAAAGTCCCGAGACTTTCACCACTGTTTTCTACATGTGGATTTTTTCTTTATTTCATAAGTTGCATAAATAGCCTAAATAATGGAATTTTACTGAATGTATGTTGAATAGTAAGTATCAAAGAGCTTTCTGCTACAACAGTGGTCCCCAGCCCCCCTACGGGTCCTCTATAGGAACCCAGCAGAGCAAAGGTCACACCTTCTGTCTCCTCCCCCCAACTCCAGAGTAGGCCAGGGAGCCAAGTGCTCCTGAGCTCCGCCTCCTGTCCCCGGTCCCCTGCCCCCCACCTCACTCTTCCAGAAAATCAGTCCCTGGTGCCAAAGAGGTTGGGAACCGCTGTGCTACAGCACTGGTCTGGTTAGAAAAGAGCAAGGTCACTTCCTCTTCATTCCACCATGCAGAGTGAATTCTCATAATACCAAGGCACCAAATGAAGGGTGAAGGTCAAGATTTTTAATGATTTCATTTTATCAAATCTATGAGGCTGCTACAAAAGAGAAGTAAACCTGCTGATTAACCCTGATGCACCATCAACAGAATTACTGATTTCAGAGAAGTTAAATGTAACAAAAGTGTGCACCTTCAAGTCGATGACAGGCAGTCCTTAGTCCACATTTCCTTCCTGAGCACGCACTCTGCGCCAGCCCCTTCAGATGCTATGACTGAAATGTGGGACATGGCCCTGGTGTCAGGGAACTTACGGCCCCCGGGGGTCAATAGGACTATCAACACATGGAGCTAAAGGACAAATGGCCACTGAACCTAGTGGGCAGGGCTAAACACCATGAAAGGGAGGGCCAGGGAAGATCTTACAGGAGCGACCCAGAGGAACAACAAAAACTGAACATTAAAGGTGGTCCCACGGATGGAGGAGAAAGTTCTAAGGAAAGACAGAAGCTTTGATGTCTGTGAAAATGATAGATAATAATGTAGATGGTCAGACTCCCAAACCAACCAGCTGATTTCAAATTCCAGCTCAGCCAGTTACTGGCTATACGAGTTTGGGTAACTTGCTTAACTTCTTTCTGCTTCAGTTCACCCATTTGTTAAAGTGAATGAAATTTATTACTGTGGTTAGAATGTTAGTTAACACACAGTAGACAATCAGTAGGAAATAACTCAGAAAACATTAATAATGGCATGTAAAGGGCTGAGTTGGCTGGAACAAGGGATGAGGTAGGGAGCCAGGAAGAGGAAGACATTGTAAGATATTGGGGTGGGGGGGGGGGAATTGCACTGGTCTCTTTTCTGTACCTTAAACACAGGAACACAGTGAAGTGCCAAGACCTTTGCACAAGTTAGGTCCCTGCAATTCTTTTCCCCTCGCTAGCTGTCTGACTTGCTCCTTTATATTTCCTTTTGGCCTTTGCTAAAATGTAATCCAATCGGAGAGACCTTTTCTGACTACCCTACATAAAATGGTACCACCAGCCGTTCTCTGTCACTTTTTATCTGCCTTACTTTAAAAAAATAGCTCTTATTATTTTACATGCCTATTTATTTGACTAAATGTATGTGTATATTCTCATTCTCTGGCAACGAGGATGGAGTTATAGGACAACAGGGCTCAAAGATATAAGAGTAATAGGCAAGTATTTAATGGTTAGAAGATTTGGGGGCATCTGTATTGAAAGGGCTCAAAATATGCCACTCCAAAATATATCACTTTGGCATAAGCATTATTTTGAGCTAAAGGCAATTATAAAGCAACAAATGCAAAAAGAGTTCTCTGCCTTCCCCCTGTCTGCTGAAAAGCAGGATATAAATTTCTCTTTGTGAAAGTGTTTCTCCCTCCCCTCCCCCATACCACAAGGAAAACAACCCTTATCACTAAAGACAGAAAGTCAGCAAAAAATGGGTCTGCAAAAGCAACCCTTATTATAATAATCCTTATCTTTGATTAGTCTTCCCCATATATTTATTTACCTTCCCTAAATTTGCAGCCCATTGAAACCCAAATCCTCTTTTCTTTGTCTTGTCAGATCTCCAAAATATATCACCTTTTGTTAGAATTGTATATAAGCTCCCAAGCCTAACTGCTTTTGCGGGTTTCACTTCTTATCTGTGAGGCCCCTGTGTCCATATGACAGTCATTTCAGCCAGTGTGCTGCAAGCATTTCTAAACTATGTGATACCTGGCTATTCAGTCAGGGCCACGGACCTCTTTTCCCTTAGATTGTCAAGTAAAAAAATGTCAGCAACCAACACAACAATAGCCATCCAGTGTGAAAGAATAAAAATTATATCTTTTGTTGTTGTTATTGTTGTTAGATCAGCAACAAATATATTTTTGGGTGTGCCACAGAATTTCAGTAATTAGTTTATGTGTACTATGAGATCAAAAAACTTGAAAATAAATCACTGGCATGTGGAATAAATATTTTCTCTTGTTACTCTGTCTTTCATAAATTTAATTTATATGCTCCAGCAACTGAACCTAAAAGGGTAGAGGTAAAGTTTTCTTTTTTTCCCCTCCCCTACAGCCTAAATAATGCCATCAATAGTTTCCACTGCCAAGGATATATAGTCTTCATTTAAAAACAACAAAAATAAAATAAAATAATAAAACAACAAAAACTGTGGCGCCCTTTGAATGCAAGGAATATGTCGATTTTTTTATAACCTCGATACCTGCTCATATTCTGTTCTATGAGTGAAAAAAGGAGAGTCATCTCCTTGAATAGACGTACCACCTCAGGAGAATAATATATTTCCTTGGCCCATTCATTGAAACCTGTGGCTCACAATGGTTGGGACCACTCACTGGGATAGGTTGAATAATGGTCCTACCTGATATCCAGGTCCTAATCTCTGGGACCTGTGAATATTGCCTTCCACGACAAAAGGGCCTTTGCAGATGTGAGTACTTTACGGATTTTAAAATGAGATGAGTCTGGATTATCTGATGTAGATCCTAAATATAATCACAGTCATCCTTATAAGAGGGAGGTGGAGGGAAATTTAATGACAGAAGAACCCAAGATGATAAAGGAAGCAGGATGCTACACTGCTGGCTTTGAAGATGGAGGAAGAGGTCGGGTACTAAGAAATGCAAGAAATTCAGCTACAGAGAAAGGGAGAAAGGCAAGGAAGTTGATTTTTGACTAGAGCTTCAGGAGTGTGCATGGCCCTTGATTTCAGCCCAGGGAAACTGACTTCAGACTTCTGATGTCCAGAACTAGAGAGAATAAATGTGTGTTATTTTAAGCCACAATTTGGTGGTAATTTGTTACAGCGACCACAGGAAACTGATACCCTGGTCGTGGTGTCTTTTTGCTGCTCTTCATAGACATCATACCCACAGTGCCACCTGTTCAGGACAATCACAGTTCAAGGCAACAAATCTAGCTGTTTTAGGAGGTTTCTAAGTTTGTTTAGAGTGAATTTTTTTTTAGTCACTCCACCAAAATGTTAAGTCTCTGACTCTAAACTGTGGTTCTCATTGTCTTTCAGCTTATCCTCTTTGAAGAGAATAAAAGGCAATGTGGGCCAACCAATAAGAATTCTCTGAGCACCTACTAGGTGCCCATATTTGAGGCATAAAGAACTTTTGACCATTTGGTCTAAACTTTACCATACTGGCAAGGGAATTGGGATGGGGAAGAACTCATATGAAAAGAATATAAAGAAAACTTTGAAAACCAAACTAACCTATCTATAAAAGGTATTTTTATTGCTTAACACTGTGTTGTACTGTGTACAGACTCGATAAACATAATATTGAAATGATGTAGTCCTTGTTGTTAAGAACTTACAAGCTAGAGAAAAAGCATTGATACAGAGAAAAATATTTTCTAGATAACAAAATGAATTCTAAAACACTGGTAATTAAAACAATGTGATCTGGTATAGGAATAGATAGATATAAAGAATGTCATGAAACTCTAAAAATAGAATAAGAAGTTATTTTATCATATAAGGGCCATTTCAAATAGCAGACAAAGAATAGATTGATGAATAAATAATGATGATAAAATCAGCTAATGTTTTGGAGGAAAATCCTTGATTTCCTACCACGCACTTTGTGTGTGTGTGACATGCCCTTGTGTCAGCTCCGACTCCTGGCAACCCTATGGAAGAGTGATGTCAGTGTTCTGTCCTCAACAGCCCTTCTGGCTCCTGTAGATTAATGTCTGTGGCTTCTGTTATGGAGCCAGTTCATCTCATGTCTGGTCTTACTCTTTTCCTGCTGCGTCGGTTTTCTCCAGCATTACTGTCTTCTCCAAAGAACCCACACATCTTATACCTGACACCACACACAAAGAACCCACACACCTTACTTAAAAAGAAAATTGGGTTAAAAATGGAAAAACACAATAAGATAAATTAATAGGAGAAAGTGTAGATTAATACTATTGTTTAAAATTTAATTCTTACTCCAGGACATGTATATGGATTTGAGAGAGAGAGAGAGAGAGAGAGAGAGAGAGAGAGAGACATCAATGTGAGAGAGAAACATCGGTTGCCTCCTATATGTACCCTGACAGCAGATTGAAGCCACAGCCTAGGTATGTGCTCCAACCAGGGATTGAACTCACAACCTTATCACAGGACAACGCTCCAAAGAACTGTGCCACCTCATCAGGGCTTAATATTAATTTTATTTTAGAGTACAAAGACATATTGTTCCTTTATTATTTGTTGAAACTAAACCCATTTTTATATATTTCTTGCCTATTTATATTACTTTTAAAAAGCTTTAAATGACTTTTTGGTATTCTTTATGCATTTTTTTATTAAATTCTTGTAGAATTTTTTTCTCTAAAAAACCAAAATGAACCTAAAAACCTAAAAAACCTTTTTTACATGTGTTGCAAATACTTTCCTATTCTATTACTTGTCCTTTAACTTTTTTTATATGTATATTACTGTACAGTCTTAAATGTTTAATACAGTCATATTGTCAATATTTTACTTTGTAGCTTCTGGGTTTGAATATTTTACTTCAGGGTAAGAAAAATATTAGTTTGTATTTTCCCCTAAAACTCCTTAGATTCTACATATTGATTTTTAACTCATCTGAATATTTCTTGTATAATGTGTGAATGGGGCTCTATATTTGTTTTATTTCAAGTAATAGTGGTCCATGCACCTTATTTGTTGAATAAGCCTTATTTTAGCCACTGATTTGAAATATCAACTTAATCATATATTACACTGTTAGGCAGATATATACATTTGTCTCTAGAATGCTTATTGTATTTCATTGATTTACTTGATTATTTCTGTGCTGGTGTCATGTTGGTATAATTGCTGAGGCTTTATAATGGTTTTAAATTTTTAAATATTTTACAATTAACTTTGGCATTTAAAAAAATAAATAAAACCAATCTGCATTTAAGGAAGGAAGGAAGGAAGGAAGAAAGGAAAGAAGGAAGGGAGAGAGAGAGATGGAACTCCTACCTTGTGCGACAACATGGATGGAACTGGAGAATATTAAGCTAAGTGACATAAGCCAGTTCATGAAAGACAAATACCATATGATCTCACCTATAAGTAGACTCTATTCAACAAAATAAACTAATTAATGAAATAAACCACAGGCACGGAAACATTGAGCAGAGTGAAAGTGACCAGAGGGGAGGGGGGAAGAGGACAATGGTGGAGAGAAGGGGAAGGGACTAGATAAAGGACATGTATGAATGACCCATGAACATGGACAACAGAGTGGGAATTGACTGTGGGAGTGGGGGGTGGGGATGAGATGGGTGGAGGGGGTAAAGGGGGAAAATTGAGACAACTGTAATAGAATAAACATGATTTATAAATTTTAAAAAACATTTTTAAAAACAATGCACAAAGAGAAATGGCATGAATTAAAAATGTTATAATTTGCTTACAAAAATTTTTGTATCAAAGTTGCATGTCTTTTTTTCAAAAGAGAGTATACAAATGCCAATGATAAAGAATCTGAGAAATAATTAGGGAGTGTGAAAATATTTAGCTACAAGCAGTTCATTGCAATGTATACAATGCATATGTGTATAAAAATCTGGAAGGAAAACACTAATATGTAAACAACATTTATATTTTGTTAATAGGATTACAGTAGTCTATGTTTGTCTATCAATCTATCTAATCTTTTTATATAGATAGATAAACAGAGGTGTATTTCATTGATTTGTTTGTCTGGTAATTTAACTCCTGGTAACCTGCCACTTCACTGTCTTATTTAATTTTCAAAGTAACAAACACATCTATAACATGAATTAAGGTTATAAAGCTCAGGACCCACTACCCAAAATACTGTGGAATGAATGCTGAAGGAAAGCAGAAACACTCTAGAATTCTTTACTCATTCCTTATTTTATTGCTAGGGATTTCATTGTTATTTTAAAGGCTGAATACTTTGAATGACTGGACATCTGCATATAGATTATCTTTTAATTCCTTCCTTTAGTTTACAATATAAATCTCAAATGTTAGTGTGTTTAATGTAAGTAACCTCTACTGTGAGTGACTTAGAGTATTTTTAATGTTGACTTTAAAAACTTTGTGTAAATGCAGTCCCACTGCTTAGAAGAGCTTTTATTTTTAATTTTTTAACTTATTTTAATATGGAAAAAAACCCACTTTGTTTTTCTTTCTGTTTTTCTTATTTACATTAGAAGGCTAACCCATTTTAAGTTGCGGAGGGCCAGGACTCCTTGGAGGCTGGCCTGCAAGTATTCCTCAGAGGACTAGGGAGATCAAGCCCTGAAGGAGAAGAAAACCAGCTTTCCTGTTGATAGCGATTCTGTTTCAAGATTTAATGTTAGTGAAATAATCATTGTGTTTTCTCTGAATGTGAGGTGAAAATTAGGAAATAGAGGATTGGGGAAAGAAGGAGCAAGCAAGAAAATCACTTGACAGATTCCCACCATAATGGGGTTGATCGTGGGAAAGGTAGCCAAAAAATAAAAAGGCAGAAAGAGGCTAGTGGACAGGGAGAAGGGCCTCTTAGAAAAAACAATATTCAAGAGCCTGGAAGAGCCTAGTGTTCTCTAGACAACTGCTCAGATGGAAAGAATGAGATCTTCTATTTTCAGAATGTGGGCCCATGGCAAAAATTCTCCAGCAAATGCATTCAGAAAGTTGGTCCTTCTGGGCCTCACCAGTTTTCTGATCATCAGGGATTGTGCCCAACTGTGTCATGAGACTAGGCTTGATTCTCTTTACACTACTCAGGACAACCCCCTCCTCACAATGTCACAAAATATTTTCAATACAGAAATTGGGGGTGGGAGGTGGGAGAGAATTGGGTCCCTACATGAATGGTGATGGGGCCACCCAACTGAGTAGTTGGCAACATCTCCTGATATAAGCATTTTCTAACTTGCCTAAATATTAAGAAAAAAAAACTTAAGCAATGAAATAAAATCACAGAGCAAAATATCTATAGATTTAATTATATATATCATTTCAAGATTAAAAATTCTGTTTCAAGAACAGAACAGAATAAGCCAGATTAAAAAGCAAACAATATAACAGAGGAAGTATTTGCAACAACTGTACCTCCCTTCTCTGCAAATGGCAGTAGAGTTTTCTGTGATCTAGACTGACCACAATGGTGTCAGTATAGGAAGTCATTTTGACTAGGTTAATTGCTGGAGTAATTAAGGATTAATCTGCATTTTATGAACACGTGAATCCAGGGGCTTTGAAAATTAGGAGATACTGACAGAGCTTCGCCCATGTCTGTGGCAGACAGACCAAGAGGCTGATGGAGCTCTGATCTCACTGGGCCCCCAATGAGAACTCACTAGTTGAGACAGAGCAGAATGGGAAATTGAGAGGCAATATTGTAGTTTAACTGATTTGCTATTAATATAAACTAGATTGTAGACATCATCTTTTAAAACTGGATTTTAAAATGGGATGAGTTAATGTGCTCATATTTGGGACTTCTTCCATTTTTATTTCAGCATATTTTGAAATTCCCAGTGAGATACATTAGACAAGATAAATAAATATAATTGGAAATAGAAAAAAATACTATGAAAGAGAAGTTATATCACAATATTATGTGGTTCTCTGGATAGTAGGGTTATGAGTAATTTTTTATTCATATATGTGCTTTTTTCTTTTTGTATATTTTTTAAATTCCTTAATGTGCATATATTTTTATAATAAAAGCAAATTAAAACATTTTAAATGCTAACTAAATGACAGTGCTGAAATATATCTTTATTTTTCCCCTAATACTTTCCATCATTTAAATATTGTTATACCTATTTGTACAATGAGGGATATTATTTATTGGGAAATTGTTGTATCTTTGCTGGGATAAAATCTGAAAAACATAAGCCTCATAAACTCCCAACTGTGCATGTTCTCCCTCATCACATTCCTTCTAATTAGGGTAATGACCTTCTTGCCTTGGTGTGAATTCTTTTATACTGCCAGACTGCTGAATTTACCCAAGACAGGAGAACAACATGAGTAGAGGAAATGAAGAAAAAGTGAAACAATTTAAAATGTTTAAAATATTGCAAACAAGTCTTAATCTCATTTGAGGGCTATTGAGTCAGTGTTTGTTTTTTTTTAATAGAATGTGTGGAGGAGAAGCCTTCCAGTCTCCCACTACCCAGAGGCCCAGAGCCGTGACTGTCCCGGCACCAGAGCCGTGAGCGTATTTCTTTCTGCCTTGCTTCCAGGAAATGCATTTGTACCAGATAATTCCAGCATAACAAAAGTTACCCTAAAAGCTGGTCAATAATTTATATGAAAGAATCTGTGGAATTTTGTTGTTCCCTGATTTTCTTGTTGAAAGGGAGAACAAAACAAGCAAAAGCCCTAAGAAGCTTTTCAAGATGAATGTTACAGCAGGTTCCAACTTTCAAAACAACTACCACCATAATCATGTGTGTTACAGGGTAGTGTGCTCCTGTGGTTTGTTCTGTGGCAAAGTTGCCAAACTCACCAGCCTGTGGCTTCATTGTTCTTTACTAAAGAGAGACAGAGTAAGATGAGTTTTTGTATTTTTTTTTTAATATCCTTGCTTGTTTTCACAGTTGTTTTCCAGTCAGGGTGTTCATCCAACTTGGCTGCAACCTGCCCTTGTTTCTAGAAGCAGGGTTAGCATTCTCAAGAGTTTACCATAAAGTATAACATAACACATCTTTGCCTAGGGCTCTCTAGGTTGCTACTATGAACAAACCCTTTCATGTTTTATGCAAAACCTTTGGATTATCTGAGTAATTTTAGATCTTCTGTCTCACTAAGATGAGATAATGAAGAAATGAGCTATTACCATCACCTTCCCCATTTAACAGGTGGGGGGAAAAGCTCTGAAGATTCTAGGTTTTCTACAGGACATAACTGGTTTGGGGAACTTCCTGGAATACACATCCCCCTTCCTTTGATACCTACAATGCTTTCTGGTTGGGTGTGGGTCCCAAAGACAGGGCACAAGATACATCTAATGTTCTCAATTCCTCTGCTCCCATTCCCTCTCTCTCTCTCTCTCTCTCTCTTTCAGCCCTCTTTCACTTATCTTTTTTAAAAAATCATTATTTATAGTGAAATTTCATTGATGTAAAGAGAAGTGCTGTATTTAATATTAAAGTGAACACATGTATAACCACCATCTGAGTCAAGAAACAGTCCCTTGAGGACTTCTGGCCAAGATAGATACAACAAGATGGAGGCATAGATAGATACACTTTGGCTTCATGCACAACCAAAAGAAGGACAACAACAAATTTAAAAACAAAATATAACCAGAAGTGCCAGAAAATCCAACTGTATGAAAGTCCGACAACCAAGGAATTAAAGAAGACAAGCAGGAGGGGCAGAGACAGGGAGCTGGGGCAGAGAGAATGTGCAGCAAGGCAGCAGCTGGAGGACAGGGCAGGTAAGACAGCAGCTGGCAGTCCCATATTTGCATCCCTATAAACTGGGAGGAACAGCTGGGGAGTGAGAGGCTGAGCAATCCAGGGTTCCAGTGCGGGGAAAAGCAAGCCTCAAAACCTCTGGAGGTAAAAACGTGGCGGGGGTTGTGGCAGCAGGAGAACTCCCAGTCTCACAGGAGAGTTTGTTGGAGAGAGACCCACAGGGTCCTAGAATGTACACAAACCCACCCACCTGGGAATTAGCACTAGAAGGGCCCAATTTGCTTGTGGGTAGCGGGGTAAGTGACTGTAAGCCAGCCAAGAACCGAGCAAGTGACATTGTTCCCCCTCAGACCCTTCCCCCACACACAGTGCCACAACACAGTGATCTCGGTTGCCCCGCCCTGGAAAATAACTGAGGCTCTGCCTCTTCCAATGTAACAGGTGCACCAAGACAAAGAAATATGGCCCAAATGAAAGAACAGATCAAAGCTCCAAAAATAGAACTAAGTGATGAAGAGATAGCCAACCTATCAGATGTAGAGTTCAAAACACTGGTAATCAGGATGCTCACAGAAATAGTTGAGTATGGTTACAAAATGGAGGAAAAAATGAAGGCTATACAAAGTGAAATAAAGAAAAATATACAGGGAACCAACAGTAAAGGGAAGGAAACTGGGACTCACATCAATGATTTGAAGCAGAAGGAAGAGATAAACATTCAACCAGAACAGAATGAAGAAACAAGAGCTAAAAAAAAAAGTGAGCAGAGGCTTAGGAATGTCTGGGACAACTTTAAACGTCCCAACATCCAAATCATAGGGATGCCAGCAAAAAAAGAGGAAGAGCAAGAAATTGAAAACTTACTTGAAAAAATAATGGAGAACTTCCCCAATCTGACAAAGGAAATAGGCTTCCAGGAGATCCAGGAAGCTCAGAGAGTCCCAAAGAAGTTGGACCCAAGGAAACACACACCAAGGCACATCATAATTACATTACCCGAGATTAAAGATAAGGAGAGAATTTTAAAAGCAACAAGGGAAAAGGAGACTATCAGCTGATTTTTCAAGAGAAACCTTGTAGACAAGAAGGGGCTGGCAAGAAATATTCAAAATCATGAAAAGCAAGGACTTACATCCAAGATCACTCTGTCCAGGAAAGCTATCATTGAGAATAGAAAGGCAGATAAAGTGCTTCCCAGATAAAGTAAAGTTAAGGGAGTTCATCATCACCAAGCCCTTATGATATGAAATGTTAAAGGGACTTAGCTAAGAAAAAGAAGATCAAAACTATGAACAGTAAGATGACAACAAACTCACAACTATCAACAACTGAACCTAAAACAAAAACAAAAACAAACTAAGCAAACAACTAGAACAGGAACAGAATCACAGAAATGGAGATCAGAAGGGAGGAGGAGGGGGTGAATGGGAGAAAAGGTACAGGGAATAAGAAGCATAAATAGTAGGTACAAAATAGATGGGAGAGGTTAAGACTAGTATTGGAAATGGAAAAGCCAAAGAACTTATGTGGATGCCCCATGGACATGAACTAAGGGGAATGGAATGCTCATGGGGGCGTGCAGGACAGATGGGAATAAAGGGGAGAAAAAATGGGACAACTGTAATAGCATAATCAATTAAATATATATTTTAAAATACAGAAACTGAAAAAAAACAAACTATACAAAAAAAAAAAAGAAATCCCTTATCAACACTCAGAAGTTCCTGTTTATACTCCTTTCTGATTGCAGTTCTCTTCTCACCTGGAGTAATTATTAGCCTTCAGTAATAGCCTCTCTCACTAATTTTTCATTTTATCACCCAAAGATGAATTTATAAAGAGTATAGTTTGGTTTTGCCAGATTTTACATTTTATCTAAATGAAATCAGATAGTATGTGTTCATTCGTAATTGGCTTATCTCATTCAGCATTTTTTCTGTGAGGTTGAATGAAACTGTAGTTCATTTCATTTCATTGTTTTTAGTATTCCACTGGATGAATAAAATATACAATATGTTTATCCATTCGACTGCTGAAGACTATCTGGGATGTTTGGGCTGTTGTAAACAATGCTGGTATGAATAGTCTTGTACATTTTAATGGGATGCATCTTTAATTTAAAGGGAAAGGTGGGTACACAAACAAGCAACACCAAACATCACGTGGTAAATGCTGTAATGGTGGATGTACACAGAGGAAGAAACAATTAGGCCTGAGAATGGGGAGTTGGAGAGAAGGCTTCGTATTGGTGATAGCAGTTAAGATGGGCTTCACAGTTTGAATAGCAGAGTCCAGCAAACATATATGGGAGATAGAAATTCCAAATAGAGGTAAAAACCTAAGGAGAAAAATTACAGAAACATGAGAGTCAAGAGCCTATTTGGAGGATTTGAGTTGGTAGGAGATACTTAAAGTGTTTTTTAAAAATTAAAATTACGTTAAATTACGTTAAAGTCAGATTGTAAAGGACTTTTAAGCAATGCCAAAAAGTTTAGAATTTACCCTTTATCTGATAGAGTCACTACAAATTTTAATCAGAGGAATGAGTAGAATTCTAGGATAGAGTAATAACAAGCTATGATATATGGATGAGCTTGGAAAGAGAAGAGAAACAAAGCTAGGTAAACAACTCCATCCGAGTCCTTACCGGAAGATTAGGACCGAGCGTACCTTCTCTGTGCGAGCTCCATTTTCAGACAGGGCCCTCCCATTGTGGCCATAGGGCTACAAGAGCAGCTCTAGATCGCGCTATCTGCTCTCCTTCAGATCCACAAGAACAGAAAGTTTCTCTCTCTCCAATAGCTAAACTGCTACTGGTTTACCAGAAAGTAAAGTAGTAGATGGGTGGCAAAAATTAGGAGTTGCCTAGTTATAATAGGGAGATCATTTAGGAGGTGGTTGAACAGATTAGACAAGAAACTGCTGGAAAAATTTAAATGTAAACAAGGTGATGAACAGGAAATATGATTAAATTTGACAATTGATATGATAGGTGGGGTGCAGTGAGGGAGGAGAGGGCTAAGATGATCCCAAAGGTGGGGGCCTGAACATATGAAAGGACGGTGATGTCATTTACTAAGATAAGAAATGCAGGTGGAGGAACAGGTTTGGGGGAGGGGGAGATAAGTTTCATTTTGGACCTGCGGAGCTTTCGGTCCTGGCAATCTCTGTGGAAAGGCCAATCAGGCAGATGGAAGCACAGGTCTGTAGGAGGCACAACACCCGGCACACAGCTTCCCCATAAATGTTTATAAATATGAAATAAACAAAGATGAAACCAGTTTCCATGTTAGCGTTCCCACACTGATATTTACTGGTTGGGCTCTTGCTGAAGTAAAGCTTGAATATATCCAGCATAAAAATAATTGCTTACCACTCCTGTGCCCTCCCATATGTTTCTCCTTCCAGTTACTGGTATACTTGTGGGTTTGGTTTTTTTTTAAATTAAGATTGTGAAGATAAAAAAGCACCACTCAAACACACTGCCATCCTTGCCCTCATATTATTAATTACTGGAGTGGTAAGACTTATAAAAAGCATTTTCAACTGGGTACAGTAACACACAGATTGGCAGGGGTCCTGAATTTGGCCTTAAAGTGAACACATTATCCTGCCTCGCTGTGCTTTGTGGTTACTCCAGCCCCTGGTCTCACACTGTCTTAGTTATCCCAGACTACTAAAAGAAATTGCCATAGGTTGGGCAGCCTGTAAACAACAGACATTTGTTTCTTATGGCGTACAGGCTGGAAGCTCAAGATCTGGGTGCCAGCCTGGTCGGGTTCTGGCGAAAGCCCTCTTCTCACAGGGCAGGGAGAGCTAGCCTTCAGCCTCCTCTTATGGAGTCACTAAGTCTCTTCATGAGAGCTCCACCCTTATGATCCTATTACCTCCTGAAGGCCCCACCTCCTGGTGCCATCAATGGCATTAGGATTTCAACATGGATTTTGGGAGGACAGAAACATTCAGTCCATTATACATATTTCAAATATTTTTGTCTTGTCAGAATATATTAGATAATGGGTTCCCAGTTTTGGTTCTGGAAATGTGCTTAATAGAGATGTGGTTGTTCATGTATAAGAAGGTAGCCTGTGTTCCTTTCTCCTGCTTTCAATTTGCATTGCTAGGGCAGGGTTTAGATGCATCTCCAACAGCCAGAACATCCCTCATTTTAATCTGCAAGGAGTAGAGGCTGGCAGTTCCATTCTCAGACTGCATTCCGCAAATTCATGCCCCTCTCCTGCACACTCCCATTATTGTATTTACTGTGTGTTTATCTATCGCATTGAAGTATCAGCCCCTCAAAGCCTGGCTGAGCTTCATGCCCATGGGCCTCCCCCACCCTAGTTTAGTGCTTTACACACAGCAGTTTCTCAAACGAAGCTCCTGGAGCATATGCTGGTAAAAACAATTGTTTATCCGGTCGGGTCTCTATGGGATTACCTGACCAAATGCTTATCTTACTTCTGTTTGTCCAGTGAAGTGGGGCAGTGGCTTGCCAGACCAATTAGAAATTGGGATCATTTATGGGATAGGGGAAACAATGATAAACGTTTTTCCATAGTCATGGAACCAGAGTCTGGCTACAGTTTAGTTTTTCCTCAATTGGATTCTGAAAGATTCTCTAGTAGAGTTGCCTTTAAGTTTTGGGGTTTTTTTTAAGAGTTTCTCTTTCACCTCCAAACCTACTCATCCCAACCAGGTGCCCAGAACACCACAACAGGGGAATCTCTGACTCACCCTTGCAAAAGTGAAGCTGTATAATAGGATACATTCTTCTCTGACTAATTTCTTCTTCTCAACACATGTTGACTCATTAGAAATTGTGAGAAGAAATTTAGCAAAAGTCATTGGCTTTTATTGCTTCCTTTGCAAAAAAAAATTTTTTTTCATGACAAATTAATTGCACACTGGGTACCATATAATTCCACACCCATTTTCAAGAGTACCTACTAGGAAAGAAGCACTGGAAAGCACTTTCTTTGGAAGTCATAAAAATTAAGAAACTAACTGGGGAAAAAATCTTTTTAACATGTTTTTATGGCTGCAAATAAAGTGACTTGGTAAGATTGAGGGGGAATCTTTGAAGGGAAATACTGAAGAGGCCCTAATGTAGGGGAAAGCATGCAAATGCACCTTGAGCTGGGAGTGCAGCACAGCAGGAGTTGTTTTGAACACATATATGAAATAAGTTTGTTTACTCTACAGTGGTCTCTTTCAGATTGTTGCAAAGGGAGGCATTCTTCCACATCTCAAATGCAAAATTTCTGGTCATTTGAGCCCTTTTCTTGTATTTTTGATAAATTGTTATTTTTTTGTGTTTTGCTGCTAAGATAGGAGGCTAAGATAGCTCGCTAAGATAGCTCCTAAGGATGGCTATAGAAAATTTCCCCCAAGGATCCCCTCAACCCTGTAAGGTTCACCTCAAATTCTGCTCCTTCTCTGAATCCCTCTCAGGGACCCCCAATAGTTTCTCTCACCTCAAGATATTCCATGGTGTTTCTACCTCTAATGTCTATTGCCATGTAATATGGCCATCCCAAAACTGATAACTTAAAGTAAAAACCATTTCATTATTCATTATTCTGTGGGTGAGGAATTTTAGCAAGGCTCAACAAGGATGGCTCGTCTCTGCTCCTTGTCATAGTAGCTAGGGCAGATCCCCTGGAGCTGGAAGATCCCAGAAGGCTTCATCCATGCCTGGCACCTCAGCTGGCATGGCTGGACTATCTGGTGGGTGGTCAAGTCTCACTGTCCAAAAGGGTAGTTGGACTTCTTTTCAGAGAACCTCACAGCTTCAGCAGAATGAAAAATGGAATCTCTCTCATCTCTTAAAGCCTAATAGTTGAACTGACACAGTGGTATTTTTGTTGCATTCTGTAGGCCAAGAAAAAAAGAAAAGAAAAAAATCACAAGGTAGTCTAGGCTCAAGGAGAGAAGAGAAGGACTTCAGCTCTTGATGGAAGGTGTGCCATGGCCAAACAAAAAAGAAGGAATCGATGGTGGCCTACCCTTCTAGAGAGCCCTTTGTTGCTGTATAATAACCTTAGTCCTAATGATCTCTTACTATTTGCTTGCCTACCATATAATTCCATGAGCTTCTCAAAGGCAAAGTCTAACTCATGTTCATTGCTATGTCCTTGTAACAGTGGTAGTATTTGGATAAACAAATAGATTTGTGTAGGCCTAGGACAGAAAGTAGGGGAATATCTTGGAGAGATTGGCTTTGGAATCAGATAATGTGGCTTTGATTCCCAAATTTTTCACTTATCTATGAGCTCTAAATGCATCCCTCACTCTTTATTTCCATTTTCTCAAGTATAAATTGAGGTGATAATTCACATTCCATAGAGTGAATAAGTTATTGTCCATGGAAGTGTCTAAGCACATGGGCTAAGGTTAGTAAATGTGTCTCATTCTTGACTTTTGGTTTACATCTCCTTTACTCTCTCAAGTGTTCAGACACATTTTTAACATACTTACTGATGCATTCGAGGGAAAAAAGGTTTCCCAGTATGTGGTTAGAAATAGAGTAATATTTTAAACATAGCCCAGGATATAACTGCATTAGAAGAAATGCTGTTAATTGGCACTTAGCACAGCTGCTGACAAAAGAAACTGGCATTTTCATGAAGTCCCCAGGCACAAATGCGCAGGTGGGTATCAAATTAAGGGTCCAGTTGTGCCAGTGGCCATTGTTCCTCGGGATGATCTCTCACACCCATAGCTGACTTTTCTTTCAGAAGATTGTCTATGATCTGTCTACAAATTATCCTAGCAAAGCATAGCTAATGGACACGCACCAGAAAACAAAGGAAGCAAGTAGGGAGATGTTAATATAATGGCCTTGACATCATAAAAAGCAGAGAACCATCTATCCCTAGCTAATTCTAATTCAGTCAATCTCTTGTGCAAAACCAAGGACAAATAGCAATGCTCACACTTCTTTAGTGTAGTAGTCCTCAAGCTTCTCAGTCTCAGCTCTCCTTCTATAAGGCATAAATACTGCGTTGCCCTTTCACGATTCTGAAATTAAACTCATTGATAAAATAGCGTCATTTCAAAAAACATTAGAATAATGTTTTAACTATAGTCTAAATGGCAACGATGATAAAAGTAATTTATGATCAAATAATATGTTTCAATACCTAAGTATGTAGGCACAACTAAAGAGAATCATGAAATAGTCAAATGCCTACACATACTTAAAATTTATAAATTCAAAATTAAGATAATATTAAACTAATATCTTCGTATTTAAAATTTTTTCCACATTTTAAAAATAAAGGTTATGGAACTCATATGTGTCTGTATATAAATGCAGGTGTGTGTATATGCATATATGTGGGTGTATATATTATGCATATATAAATCAGTGTGAATACTAGAGTTACAAAAGCAAACTGAAACAGTATTGTATTTGTGATGCAATGCCACAAGCAGCATCAGTGACAGTGATTTCAAAATGGCAAGCAACACTTGGAAACGTTCTGAACAATACTAAATTCTACATTTCCTTAAGATACATGGCAATTTTCATCTGGAAAATTCAGTGCATATTGCAACCATGCAAAACTACTTGGTATTTATATATTAACCCAAGTAGGGGTCTACACTTGGATTATTGCAACAAGTGTTTCGCACAAATATCTGGCTTCTCAAAAAGTCTGTGACTTTAGGAATTCACTGGAGGCAGTGCTTCATTGTACAGGACTACTCGAACATTTCAGGATATATAGCATCTCTGATCCCCGCCAACCGAATGCTCCCCAAATCATAGTGCTACAACTGTTGAATTCCACCATTCTTGCACAGTAAGTTTTCAAAGTGGCTCTTGTCAGTGGCATTGTCTCATTGGATCATCACAATGAGAGATACCATTATTTTTTTTAATTTTTTTTTTTTTTTACCAGTAAGCAAATAGGCCCGTAGAGGTTAACTAACTAAGGTATATCTTAGTTAGTGGTGCAGACCCATATCTTCTTGTATTTAGCCTAGTATTTGCCCCCATGCTCAGATTTTAAACAAAAGTGAAGATTTGTTTCCAACAGTGTGGTAGTGTTTTCAGACTGTATTAAAGGCTGCTGAGTCAGCACTGCAGAACTAGGATTTGCTGACTCACAGGCCAGACGATGTAGCTTCCTTATGCAGCTGACTTCTGGCTCTTCCCCATTTTCTTTCATCCAGTCTCTTCATTTTTGCTTACCTGCTAAAGAGGGTTATTGCTGCTCTGACTTTATAGGGGTAGCTTAAGGGAGGAAAATGACTTGATGACTGCAAGATGACTTGAACTAACTAAATGAATTACGTGAGTTCATACAGACTTACCACTTGGAACAGTGCCTCACACTCAGACAGTCCATAAAGTCAGCTCCATGAATGTTAGCTGTAACTACTGACACATCTGGGGGAAAACATGGATTTATGGTAATAGTAGAGGAGGTGGTGACTGGCTTTCTTGCATTTTAGTTCCAAGTCTTTGCTTTGATCACCTACTAATTACAAGGCTTTATACTAGGGTATTCTTTGAGTAGGATGCAATCCTTGACCTGAAAGATCTTATTAGTCCTGTTGGGGAGAGGGGTGGAGGTGAGGAAGAATGAACAACACAAAAGATGTAGAAAGATAAATGTCTTCAGAGGCAGAACACATTATAATAAGGCATTAGAACTTTCAGCTTTTGGCAATAGCAGTGATCAAAATGAGAAGAAATTGCATTCATCTGGAAATCAACAAAAGTTCTGGTGACTCTGAATGATAATAATTTGACAGTAAAATTGGAAGAAAAGCCCAGAATTACGAATCGTAAGAAGAAAATGCTGAATCCACAAAACCACCAGGTGGCTTTGGGAAACACACTCACAGAGCCAGAACCAGCCACACGTGAGAATCATCAGGGGAGCTTCTAAAAATAGATCATTAGGCCATAGCCCAGCCTTACTGAGTAAGAGCCTTCAACGGTGGGTGTAGAAACATAATGTTTTGTAAACTTCTCAAAGAAATTACGATGATGGGCCTCGTGTACGCCAGTTCAGTGGTTCTCAAGACTGTGGTTCTCAGAGTGTGGTCCTCAGACCATCAGCACCTAGGACTAGAGAAGCTCAGGTTCTCAGATCTCCCGAGCCAGAAGCTCTGGGGCTAGGGCCCAGCAATCTGTATTTAAACAAACACTACAAGTGATTATGAAGCATATTCAAGTAGAGTGCAGAGTAGGAAAATGTACTTAGCTGTCAGTTTTTCTCTTTTAGTTTTTATAGGGTGGAGGAGATAGAGCCCTTCCTGAATTTTTCTTGGAGGCACAGCATATTGAGACATGCTCTGAAATAACCACACTTTTCTCCCCCTCCCCACTCCCAGTTTCATTGAGATACAATTGACATATTACATTGTATTAGTCCAGGAACCAATTTCTTGACAGTAATGGGTTAATGAATGAGTGGGTGGAAAGAAAATGGAAACAGAACGTGTTGGCTCCACCTGTTTTTCGATAGGTTTTTGTTTGTTTGCCCCAAAATTTTAGTGGTGAAGGATGGGGGGAAATAAGGTGGAATTTTGCCTCTTCATTTCCATTATAACAGCGATGAGGACAGCATGAACAATGCCAGCCATTTCTAATATATTTTTCTCAATTTCTTAAAACAATCTGAGAGGTAGGTTGCTATTATCTCTATTCCATCCAAAAGAAAAACACTTAAGAGATTTTAAATAAATTGTCCAGGGTGACAGAGTTTAATAAGTAGCTAAGCTGAGATTTGAACCTAGGGTTTTTCACACCATGCCATGATGCTTCTCCTCTGATCTTTCTCCCATCAAAGACAGAACTGGCAGGAAATCTAGAGGGGACGAATGCAAATCTCCTACTTGTCCACTGACATCTGAGGCTCAGAAGTGTACACTGAATGACCCTGAGTCCCGGGGCAGGCTGGCGGCATGGTTGGGTTGAGAAGCCAGGTAGCGCCAGGCCAGGGCTCTTTCCAACACGCCACCTTGGGGTCCCTTCTCAAACTGCAGGGACACTTGTTACATAATGTTTAAATTCATGTAGGAATGTAACTGATCCACCTTTTTTTTTGGTATTTGATCAGATGTAGAATATAAATGAGGAAAGCACTTAACTGAAAAAACTTAAGAAACGGAAGGGCTGCAATACACAGCAACAATACGGAGTTATGAGTTTTTTAAAGACTGTTATGAATATGAACTAGTTTATTACATTGGCTGAGATCAATTCCGTATCATAACTAAACAATGCCCATGCTATGTGGCACTCATGTCTGAGTAAGTGGAGGATTTGATAATCACTAATCTTCCCAACTGATAGCTTCATGTGTGAATCAAGCAAATATTAAATGTTTGTTGTATTCCTACCTTTCTCCAAACAACTCTCTGTTGTTCAGCAAAGCAATGATCAAAGCACTCTGCTCATCATTTCAGATTTTATCTTTTAAAAAGTAATGATTTAAAATTCATTTTTATAGAAAAGCAGCATGAGTAGAATTTCCTTTCTAAAGAAACACCTGTCATTTGAAGAAGCTCAAAGACTGTAGAAGGAAAATACATATTTTAATCATAATTTTGTGTCCTTTTAATTATAATTATCTCATAGCTCTGGTATAAAAATATAGAACATTTAGCTAAAGTAGATGAAACAGATCACTAAATGGTGCTACTAAAGGACTCTAATTCAATGTTATTATGCCTAATTCTAAATGTCAGACTATAATTGCTAAACTTAAAAATGTGATCTCCAGTTGTTGCTTTTGACCTAAAAATTTTAAAGGCTAACAGATTAGAATGAACAGATCATTGAAATAAATTTACAGATTCCAGGTTGAAGTTTTATGCAGCTAAGACTTTGCTGCAGTGTGAGATCAGCCATGTGCATTGCTGATGGTGGTACTCTCGGGAGCCTATGTGGTATCACTTCCCATATACTACATCCTTGTCCTGCTTTCCTCTTCCAGCAAAAATCTCTTTTTTTATTCAAGTATGCTTAGTATAGCTATATGACAGGGGGTGGGTCTTGATTGACTTTAGCCAATCATGTTGGTCCTATTCAACTTTCTAGTAATTGACTGAAGACATTGTCAGGGGACAGAATTCTGGCCTTGGGAACAGGAGGGCAAGCCTGTTGGAAGGAGTTCTGTATAAGGTGTCTCCACCCTTTGAAAAAGACGAGGGAGGAAATGGCTCGTTTTTTGCCTCTGGGTGTTGTGGCTATGAGAGGAGTCAGCCTGAGGAAAACAGAAGAATCACAGAGAGGTAGACCCTGGCCCTGATCCTGCTGTACCCAGGGATCTTTGTTCTTCTGCTTAGTGGAAAAATGAATTTCTTTATTGTCTAAAACAGTAGTTCTCTAACTTTAGCATTCAGCAAAATTGTTACCAAGCAATGGCCCATTGCCTGATGCATATGGGTGCCAATACCCTGGCACTAGTTTTTGAGAAAAAAAGCTTTTATTGTGAGGTCAAAAACCTCAAACCTTTCTGCCCCTCTGCCCCACTGGGGACTTTTGGCAAGATTTAAAGGTTAAAAGTAGGGAAGTTATTCATATTCACTTGGACTACATTATCTGGTATAATGAGGTCTTATTGAGCAGGCATCGACAGTCCCTATAGCTTCGTGGATCCCTGTTCAAATTTGGGGGAAGTTAACCGTAGTTTGCTGGGCATTTTAGCTTCCTGATGTCAGGAGGCCATCTTTAGGGCACAATTTTTCTTTCTGCACAGCCTCCACAGGCTGGCCGAGTCCATGGATTTTTGTGACTCCCATTTCAGGAAGTAGGGAGATTATTCAGTTTCCCATTGGCTGTGACCTGAAACCTCCACCTGCCATGAGAGTCGTGTGGAAAACAACTGACCATTTATTATTTAGGGCTGATTGGTGCTAATCTCTTAATCTGCTGTTACAGAATCACCTGGAGGACCTGTTAAAACAAATTACTGGCTCCACCCCCAGGATTTCTGATTCAGTATAACCAAGGTAGAAGTGGAGAATTTGCATTTGTAACAAAGTGGCAGGTGATGCTGATGTTGCTGGTTTAGGTGGGGGAGATCACACTTTGCCAATCATTGGTCTAAAAGTCAGTTGAGTGAGGAGTTTCAGTTACTTGCAGCTGAAAGCATCCTAATTTATATGCATATATCCTGGGGAATACATTAAGACCTAAAGGTCTCCTGCCTTCCAAAAAATTTGAAGCCTGATTTATGTTAAGCTAACCAGAAAGAAATGTTTTATCCTACTGTTCTTTCCATTAACAATGACAATCCGTAGAAACAAGTTGATCATGATCTTGAAGTGTAACCTGTTTCTAAAGTAAAGAGTACAGGCCCTGGAGGCAGAGAGTTCTTGGCTTAAATTAGGGCTCCACAATGCTGTATGCACTTGTAAATTAGAATTTTCTAAGTTTTCTGGTTTAAAAATGGAAATTAAGACTTTATTCTCTAGGCCTATTGTGAGGATTATATGAAATAGCAAGCAAAATGCTTTTAGCATAGCACCTAATATCTGGTAGATTCTCTTAAACTCTCTCTCCATAAATATATATATTAGAAAGTCCTCATTATCCGAAACTTTGTTATCTAAAATCCTGTATTTACAAGATTGTCTATGGAAATAATACAAAAATATTTACCAATAAACTGTCCATTTATAATAACACTCATCCAGCCATCCCTCCCCACTACAGAGTGGAGTGTAATTCTATCTATTCATCTTAATATTTGTAGAGGAATCTCTGCCAAATTATAAATTATGAACATCTGGTAAAAAAAAAAACACAATTGTAAATTGAGGTTGGAAATCCTGCAACTGGTACAAGATCAACTGTAAACTGAGATTAAAAATCTTGTGACTGTACAGGATTTTATGAAGTTAATTAAAGTGACGTTGAACAATTCATATCACACTCAAAGTCTCTGACAAATAAGGGTCTGGCAGAAGCAGACTAGTGCAAATTTTGAAATAAAACATCTGGAATTGGGATTGTAGGATATGCTCTATAAGTGAACGACTTGACCATCAGAGGCCTAAGAGAGCCTCTTGCTAAAAGTGATATATTTTTACACAGAGATTGTCGCCATGATCATGTAGCAAAAGACAAAGGCAAAGAATACCCTGTTGTTAGATGAAATTATTTTTCAATTAAGTGACATCAAATTAAAGAATCAGTTCTTAACCCATTCTTGAAAAAAACGAATAATTGATATTATATCCTGAATTTTGTTAAATAAAAGTTAAATATATTTTCAGAAATTTACTATCATTTTTCAAAGTTAAATTGCTCTTGAAACTTTTCCCCGACCATATAATACAATATTTTAATCTTTGCTTTAAGTTGATTCACTTTAAAATATTGAGGAAATCAAGATAATATTACACTGTTTTGTACAATGCCTAAATTTCCTTTAGAAGAAACTGCCAGCTGCCTCCTAACACCTATTCTTTTCTTCTCCCATAGTAACAGAAGCCCAAGTTTTAGATGGACCAGTGCTGTCCAGACAAATGTGTTTTCTAGCCTTCTTTGAATCTATATCTGGCTGATGAGATGTAGTGAAATGTTTTTAGAGCATTCCAATGAAGCTGATTACAAGGGGGAGGCATACCTTCTTCTCTCCTCCCTCCTTCCTATAACCTGAGTGGGCAGGAGCTCCAGCAGCCAGTTTGGACCATAAGGTGAAAACCACACACTGCTGAGGATGGGGGAAAAGAAGGCTAGATATGACCCTTTAGGTGACCATGGAGTTCTCACTCCAGTATCAAAGGGTCTACTGTTGAAGTTTTTACATGACAGACAAATAAGTAATTATCCCATTAAAGCTATTTTTATTTCATCATTTTCTGATATGTACAGCATAATTCTATCTAATATATCCTCTAATATTTGCTGAAAATCTATTACTGATTCTTGCATGAAATACATTTTTAATCATTGTTTTGGACTATGGCAATATGGGAAGTGGATCGGCAATGGGGGTGGGCAGGGAAGAAAAAAAGTCTCAGGTTCAACATTAAGTAAAATTACAAGAAGCAAAAGAGTCATATTTAGTTGTTTCATATCTGTTTTAGCTCTGAGTATAAATGTTCTCTGTAGGTTGCTTATGTAGATTTTTGTTGTTATGGTATGTGATGTTGAGTCTACATACCTTTGGGCAGAAAGCGCCTTTGTGATCATCTAATGCAACATCTGTCCATTTCAGGAATCTGCTGCCCAGCGTCCCCTGTGAGATGGTCATCCAGCCCCTGCAAAAACACTCCAGCAAGAAAGTACTAAAGGGGTAAGGCAGCCCATTCAATTGATGGGAAGAACTCCCTTGTGTTAATTTTGAACCTGCCTATTCAAGCTTCTACCTACTAGATTATGGTTCTATAGCAATGCATTTCCTCTTAATAGCCCTTTTAGTTATTGAAGAAAGTTAATATGTTGCCTTAGCATCTTTCCAGTTTTAGGCTAAATGCCCCAAGTTCTTTCAATTATTTCTCTTTGGAGGTAGTTCTAGTCCTTTAACCTTCCTTGTTGCTCATTGATGCATTCTAATTGGTCAGCAGTCTTCTTTACAAAAACCCATTTATCATGCTGCGCCTTACAAGAAACAGAGGTCAACATCTGCTGTAATTATACTTTTTATAGTTGATGGTTACAATGAGTGTCCCCTGCAGCCTTCTCTCCACAAAACAGAAGCTTACCAGTTTTCTTCATCTTTTCTTAAAGCCCCTTAAAACTGTTTACTCTATCAAAAATAGGAGGCATGGAAACACCTTCCCAAACAAAAACAAATATTCAAATAAATAATAATTTGGGTAGAGAGAGGACAGACTTTTGAAATATATTCCAAAGTGTTTAAATCCCCCAAAACTAAAATGAGGTAAGACATATGGGTTTTAAAAATAGATCACACTCTTCATCACAAGCTCGATAAAATGCTTGTTGACTGACATAATGTTGTGGGTGTGGGGAGAGTGGGGCAAAAACTGATGCATCTGAGGATAAGAAAATCAACCATCCTCAGAGGCAGTAATGAAGGAGCAAGTTAAAAATATTAGGCCAAGTCAGTAGTTTCTTTTCCTTCTAAATGCGCGCGCGCACACACACGACAGAGCCGTTGGCAAACTTGTAGTGTTTTCCTATTGTCTAAGTATAAGAAGCTGTGCCATTCCAGGCTTTCTTATCTTTTTCACAGATATTTGTCTCCTCTTTGTCCTGGGATTAAACCTTCTCTTCATCAGTATCTTACCCCTTAAGCCATTCGGTTCCCCTTTGGCAGTGTAAATGTCACGTTGAAATAACTGTCCCTGCTATTTAGTTTGAGGATGCTTGAAAAAGTAGTACTTTAGCAGGAGTTGATGTTGGATTGTGTGATTTCTCATACAACAGCATAAAGTCAGTGGACAAGTCCTGCTGTTTATGGGGTTTTTAGTTCATCTTTTAACAAAGAGTTTGTGCCAAGAGAAAATAAAAAGCAACTGACCTTACCTTGCACCCCGCCCCCCGCATTTTATGTCTAAGTCCGGGTTCTGTCGGGGTTAATAGGCCATAGGTCATAGTCAATGGTTTCTTAACTTAAAAATCAGGCACTGCATTGTCATACATTTTGCCAAATGTTTGTCCCAGACTGGAGTGGAGATTTCTAACAAACCATTTCTTTTGTTGACACAACTGTGGTCCCCATGTGTCCCCTAGTACTTTTATTTCATCACTGACAAGTCTGTACGAAAATGACCAGCAGTCTTGGGGGTTGGGAGTCCTGAGTGAGACCTTGTGGCCTGGGCTCTTTCTGAGTGCGCAGCGCTAGACTTGCCAACTGTTACATCAGCCATAATTGACTTCCCCCTTTTTTTTTTCATGGTCTTTATTACCTTTTCAGCACTATTACCTTATGTATTTTGTATTGTATGTCTTCTCCACATTTAATTGTAAAGAGGCAGCCTGCAACAGAATAGAGTGAATAGGTCCATTTTTGTCACTAAATGGCTTAAAGTAGTATTTTCCTTCTCTGAGGTTTAGTTTGCAAACATCTGAGAGAAGAGTATTGAATTAGGTTTTGAGGTAATTCCTGCTCCCACATTCTATGATCAGGTGACTTTTGACTCTTATATTACATTTTAAAGTAGAACATAAAAGTAGAACAACTCAAATGCCTCCACTTGAATAACAAGGCTGTGGTCCTACCTATTTGGGTGTAGGAGGAAGGGTGTACTAAGCCACTGATCGTTCTTAAATAGGTGCCCTACAGCCCTGGAAAGAATTCTGTCTCATTGGGACTGAAGCATGTCTCACTTTTGAGCTTTAAAATGATGTAGTTGTTTTATTCAGAGGGTACAGATAAGAAAGAATCAAATTGGGTCCAATGACTTCATGCAAAGGCCTTCAAGAGTATTGTCACATAAAAACCAAGACAAACCCTGTCAGCTGCTCAAAATGAGGTATTCGATCCAGACATTATTGGGATCACCAAAACTTATGGAACCCATATTCTTCATACCAGTGCCAAAATCTTCATTTAAAAATCCATTAATTATAACAAGGTCCTGGTTTCTCTTGTGACACAATAGCTTGATTTGCCTGCTTTTATGTGCACTTTTGTACTGTCAGCTCAGTAGGTAACATCCTTATGGGCAGCATTGGTACCTACCGAGAAATTACACCTTGGTCTCTTGTTTGTAAGCCCTTCTCCCATCAGTCCTAGACCAGACCCTGTCCAGCCATGGCAGGGGTGTTGGTTTGAGTGTTACAGCAGTGGGCATAACAAATCATTTACCCAGTGGATATAAAAGACATACCAAGTGAAATAACTTTAATGATTGGCTTAGATGGCTAGTAGCTAGGAAGTGGCTTTTAGGGAAATACCCAAGATTTGTTGTAGATGATGAAAGATAGGGTTTGCCTTCTTCAAGTCTACTCCTTCCAAATAGTTGTATCAAAAATGGTGTTTTTTTCCCTGACTCCACTACCTTGTCCCCTGTTAAAATAGAAACAGGGATTTATATCCCACTCTTCAATAAATGTAAAATTTGTACAAAAATATCTTGTATGAAAATGATTTGTAATCTGTAGACTTATTACCTGAGAGATGTCTTGAGATGTGAATCCCATCCTTTGGCTTGTGGGGTTTTTTGTTTTTTCTAAATAAATATAATCTTTAAAGTTCAAAAAAATCTATTAATTAAAAAACAAAACAAAACAAAACAAAAAAGACTTACATTACTTATTTGTTCAATGGGTCTTAAATAGCCTCATGGAATAATGTTAACCTGCTCTTCTGTTGACCTGTTCAAGCCCTGTGGGCCCCCAGTTACTGACTGAAATCTGTCAAAAGAATAGTGACTCACTCGTTCTACAAGCATCCAATTCAGTTCATGGATATAGAAAACAATAGTGACAAGCCTTTGTTTTTCCAACTTTAAAAAATGGAAGGAATGATTATTAAAAAAAAACTAACTAGATAACATGTTTCCTCTTTCTCCTTTTTAATGAGTTGGTTTAGTTAGAAAAGGCCTTTTTTCCCCATGCATCTAACCGACTTTCATGTTACAATGTGTTGGTAGAGGTCTATAAAGGTTAGTCATAGTTCAATGCTGAGTAGTGGGGGTGGGCCTGGAGCGGTAGGGGGAAGAAACAGCAAGTCACATTTTTCTGAGGCACAATTCTAAAGAATTCAGTGGTTCTAGTGCACAGTGTACATATGAGTCAACAAGTAGACAAAGAAAATCCAGACCTTTGATGACCCCTGGTGAATAAACTAAGCACTGCATTGAAGTGCAGCTGGAGCCTCAGACATCCCTCGCAGGCGAGCCCCTGGACCTCTCTCCTCTCTCTTATGTAAGGCAAAGGGTTTTCTCCCCATGTGCCTGTTTCATTTGCACAAGAAAAATGCATTACAGACTTGAGGCATCTGTATCCCTCTAAACAAATCTGATTTAGGTGATCTCTGTTGGTAGATTAAAAAATGCGTGTGCATGCACTCTTTCCTATCTGTGCTATGACCCATTAGTCATGAACAGTGTTGTTTATGAACACTAAGGAATTCATAAAGTAAGGTCTCTAACTTTCTGGCAGATTAGGTATGTATTTAGTATTGTTTTATAGAAGAGTTATGAAGAATAAAGCAACCTTCTCATGTAACCCAAATTTAAAATCAGAACTTTAAGGTAATCATGTCTCTGTAACTCCTGAATACCAGCTAAAATGCCCTTTTACGCAGTAGAAGTCTGCATTTTTGTAAACAGCTGTGCATGACCAGCATGTGGTACATGTGAGCCAGAAAGCAGGCTGTATTTTGTAGCCTACAGGACAGGAAAGAAATCTGTTACTATAAAAAATGGGGCTGGGGAGGGGAGTGCACACCCAGGCATCTAATTACAGAAGTGATAATTCCAAGCGCCTATTCAATTACCCAGAAGGGAACCTACTGATAGTATTATCACAAGGTGGAATATTAAACAATTTATACTGTTAATGCAGGTTAGCCTATCAGTTGTTTGTGTACCATGACACTGAATTTTAAGTCTTTGTCGCCTGAACTGGAAATATTTTTTACACATCTAAGACTGGTATACACACTGTGTCAAGCTGTTGAATTTATTCCCTCTCCCTTCCCCATTTTTCATCACCACAAACTAAGTAACGCTTTTATTTCTAAAACATCAACTGAATTTAAGTGTTTTAATGAGACACATTATATATTCCAAATGTTTGTTTCAGCTTTGTGGGAGGCATCTTGTTCTCTTCACTGGGATTACTGGGCTTATGTAGACCTGAGCAATCACTTAAGAAAACAGTGGGGTCTCAGCACAGGCCTATGAGGAAGTGCTTACCTTCTGGATGAGGAGGTTGGCATCCAGATAATTTAAGCAACTGGCCAGCCATCTAATGTTCCAAAGGTGGAAAAAATCTTAGAAATTGTTAAATTCAGTTCTTCTGCCTCTGATCCATTTGCAAATAAGCAAACCCAAACCTAGAATGGGGTGATGTTCCTAAAGCAGCAAAGCCAAGGGCAGGGATCGGTTGCTTCCCAGTCCAGTTTTCTATTCTTTGCATCACCTTGCCTTTCTTATAGCATGTGGGATGTGCCCTGTCTTTGTGAAGGGGACCACATCACCCTTGGGAGTGTCAGATAAATTGCTGAAGGAAAAACAAGGGAGGGGAGGAGATACAGTGAAACATTGATAAGAATTTGAGAAACAGCTGAATTTAGAGATACATTTATTTAATCATTGTAAAAGTTCTTTTTCAAATTAAGAAAAGTGTGTCTTTGTTTTAACCAGAGAACCCATCTATGTTTGTTTTTTCATTATATGTTCTAATAAGGAGTTACATTATATATAGAACATTATAATTTGGTTTGTAATATAAAGGTTTGTCGTAATATTATTATGGATGTGATTCGGCATGTAAGTTCTACTGTATGGCTATAGAACAAATGAATCACAGTGTACTCTGAAATCTTTACATCATGCTTGAAGTTTGCTCCCCCCTCATGTTTATATGTAGTACATCTTTCGATTGAGCAAATGTAGCACTAAAAAGGCTCTCCCTGCATAATGCCAACAGTCCACCTAAAAGTCGCTTTGTGTAAAGTATTGGAAGACGTGTCCAAAATGCCTTTAAACTAAAGGCCAGTGCTCTAAGCCACCAAATACAGCATGAGACCATCCACTCTAGACTCAAAGCTCCCCTCCTTTCAGCTGGGCATGATTTTAGTAATCAGACCCAGGTGTTGATAATCCTGAAGGCTCGGGCGTCTCATAAAACCCCTTGTACAGGCATACCTTGTTTTATTGTGTTTCACTTTACTGCACTTCACATGTTGCAACTTTTACAAATTGCAAGCAAGAACTTCCACCAACAACAAGACTATGACTCGTTTTATGGTGATACTTGCTTTATTGGGGGTGGTCAGGAACTGAACCCAGAATATCTTACAGGTATGCTTATAGATGTTAAGGCTTGTTTCCCAGTTCCCAAACCCTAGAACCAGGACAAGTTTCTCATTGGAGGTAACAGAGTTGAAGAGGGAAAGTACTGGGAACCCAAAGACTTTGCAACCAAACTCTGCTCTCTGTATCTGCAACCTTGGGCAGAGTATTTAGCCCAAAGAGCTCAACACAGGGGCCAAGGAAGATTGGTTCTGTCATATATGGCTACAATCTGAAATTATCCTGGGTCTGTTATAGGGTGATGATTTATAGAGCCACAGCTCAAGAGTGTGACCTAGACCTAACTGTGGAGGTCGAGGCAAGAGCACCTCCACAGGATGGCCGAGCATCCCCTGGACTGGGCAGGGCCAGGGCCCGCTGGCCACACTCTGTAGCCCTGGCCAAAGGCTACCTATAGTCTGAAGGCCTTGCAAGCCTCTCCTTTGTCTTAATAAGACTTTGAGGTGTTTGGACATTTTATGTATGGGTATGTGGTAGGGGGATGGGAGTGTGTGCACCAAAGTGTTCCTAGATTTTCTTCCTAAAAGGGCTGGTTTGGCGAGGGGGGAGTCAAATGATTGATTAGAAAAGTAACACTGGCCTGAGCAGTTTAGCCTGAAGCTTAAGTTTCTTGCATAATTGTACTGCTAAGGAAAATGAATAATTTTACTGAAAATTCAAACAATTTGGAAACAAACCCTTCCCATATTAAAACAAACACTGAAGCAGACAAAACCTGGCACAAAAAAAGGTGACATGAGTTACACTGTTCTCAATGGTACAATGTTCCTTATACAATTGTGTTTGAACCTCCTGGGTTGGGAGAAGGCTGCTTTTTCCTCTTCCAGACATATATTACATGTCCCTTTCCTCTCTTAGAGTGACTGTTTAATTTCATAACAGTTTCTTGCTAGTTTATGTGAGTTGTGCATGTGACCACGGTGGAGCCAGGAGAGAAGCTGCAAATTTTGGGTTCAAGCAGATAAAAGGAATTGATTCATGAGATGGTATGAGATTCTAGAACCACACGAAGGGGGAGAAAAGATTCTTCAAGTGTTCAACAAATATTTCTTTAGTATTACCTTAAGTTGCCTACAGTGATGTTTGCTTGTCCTGGCATTGAAGGCCTTCCATAATCTGACTCTATCTTTCTGCTGTACCCTTTCACTGTCTACTTGTGTTCCGGGAATTCAGAATTATTCACTTTGCTTCAACACATCATGTTCTTTAATTCTTCTACGCTTGACATACTTTTTTTCTGGATTGTCTTCCTCCCCTAGTGAACTCCTACTTATTCTTAAAGACCTAGCTCAAATGCCATTTGTCATCCATCTTTGCCCTTAGATGGTAGGATTAATAGCTGTTTTTCCTTTATATGCCACATTGCATTCTAATAAGTGGTAAACAGGTTTTTATAACCATTCAGACTATAAACTCCAAAAGGCAATATTATGTTATTGATCATTCATTGCCAGTTTCCAGAACATAATTGGTTTTTAAGCAATTTTTTGAATGAATACATGCATGTACAAATTTTAACACTGTGTTAAAGGGGTGGTAGACTGAGCTACAAAAATGAAGAAATGGTGTTTGTCCTCAAGGTCATTATAATTATGGGGAAGAAATAGACACGTTAATCTTACTAGAGATCCAAAGTGCTGTGGGAACATGTGTGCCTAGCGGTAGAGTTTTTGTTAAAAAAATAATGAAGGAAACAAATATTTATTGAATGAATACCAAGAAAACAAAAGACTGATGATGGGAGAGTTATTTTAAGACACAGAAGAAGTTTAGTGGAGGAGGTAGTTTTTAAGCTGGAGTTTAAAAGGTGAGCAGTGATAAAAGATTGGAAGGGCTAAGAAGTAGTATTGGTAAAATCAGAGCCATGGAAACATGATGTGTTATGGAAACAACTAGTAATCCCTTTGGGTTTACTAATCGGTGAATATGAGAAGGCATGATAAAAGCATTTTCTGAAGACCTATATTGGGAGCACAAAGAAAGCTTTGGATTTTATGGGGGATGTAAGGGGAAATGTTGAAAGTTTTAGAGCAGGGGAAGGAAATGATATATTAATACATGTATTGTATGAGGATTAAATGAGAAATATGTAGAAAGTGCTTGGAACAGTGACTGGTAAATAGCAGATACTCAAAGAATATTAGTTATTATAGTTAAATATTTTCTGGCAGAAGAAATAAGATAGGGAGAGATTGAAATATAGGAAAAATTAAGCTACAGCAATTATCTAGAAAAAGATAATAAAGTCCTAATTTAGAAAGAGACTATAGGCATGAAAAGGGATTATATTCAGACAACATTTTAAAGGTAGAGTGGAAATAACTTCATCACCAGTTGGTGAGTCAAGAGGAGTCAGAAGCTTCTGGCCTTGCCATCTAAGAGAAAAATAATGTTACAGAAATAATGAAACCAGAGGATGGGGTTCTGGAAGGCAGGTAAAGGGGTGTGTGTTGGATATGTTGAGCTTGTTGGACCCCTGAGACTCAAAGATGTTTACAAACCTGTTAGATACATGGCTCTGAGGTCTGAAAAAAAAAAAAAGATGTGGACAGGAGGTGTGAATTTGTGATTCATCAGCATAGAGGTGAGGGCTGGCATCATGCAAATGATTTAAATGACCCCACAAAGAAAAATGTAAAGAAGGAAGAATAATGAAGGCAGAAAATATGTGACTGCTGATTTTTAGTGAGTCTTGACTTTATGTCTAATAATACTTGAGATTTTTAGAGTATCTTTTTCCCTCATCAGTCATGCTATTTTGAGAGTCAAAGGCTGCTGAATGTGAGAAAAGCAGAACACAGGGCAAGGCAACATAAATATGTATAAGCTAAAACAACATTATCAATAATAACCTTCTTATCACAAAAAATAAGTATGATACAATTTTACCATAGTGCTCCTTAGTGTGCTACTAGCCTGATCATTGACGTACTTTAAACTAGGGAAGTACTTCTTTGTTAGAAGCAAGCTTTGTTTTTTTTTTGTTGTCTCTTGATTCTGATACTGCATGGAAAACTGACCTTTAACTACATGCCTCACAGCTTTCACTCCATGACAATTATTTTTAAATGGATACTAACTCATAATACTTTATAATTACATAGCTCTTTGCAGCTCATTAAACTCTCACAAGATTCTTTCAGACACTTCATAAGATAGGCTCTAATTATTCCCATTTTATGGACAGAAAAACTGAGTTTGAGGTTTATTATGACTTTATCATGACATTGAGAGATAATCTCTGTGTAGCTGAATTTTAAGAACTGAAGTATGACCATGTGCTTCACAATCATCAGGATCCCCACCTTGTGGCATATGATCATGGTTGATTGTGTACGTTTTTCTTTTATTTATTTTTTTATTTTTCATTCCTCATCCTCCTTTCCCAACCCTTTTATTACCACAAAAGGTACCGACTCTCATGTATATTGAACATAATGTTAAGTGAAAAAAGGTAAGAAGTGGAATGAGATGTGTGGAATAATATGTATGTTCATTTTAAGCATATTTATAGAAAATTCTATGTATTATGTATAGGTAAGTTTATAAGCACGTGGGATGGGGAAACACAAAATTTAGAACTCTTTGTCTCCTAGAAAGCTTCTGAGAACTTTACAAAGCAGAAATCTTAAGGCGTAGAGCCCTGTCTGTCAAATTTTAGCATGAATCAGAAGCTTCTGAGGGCTTGTGAAAACACAAATCACTGGGTTTCACACCAGAGTGTCTGACTAAATAAGTCTAGGTAGGGGCCTGAGAATCTGCATTTCTAACAAGTTCCCAGGTGGCACAGATGCTGCTGATCTGAGATCATACACACTTTGAGAAAGTTATAGGAAAACAGCAAAGCCCCAGGTGATTCAGATGTAATCAGTGGGGCTTTGTTAACTTGCCCACCCCAACCAGACTTTTCATAAGCATTCCAGACCCACCTTATATTGCAATCCCCTGAACACACACACTTTTTGCATGTGTGTGAGCTCTTTATTGTCAATCTCTTTCCTTCAATTGATTGTTCCCTCCAGTTCTGCCTGTAGTTTGATAACATGGACCAAGAAGAAGACGTTATAGTCAAATAAATCTGTGTAGTGTGTCAGCTCTGCCATGTACTGGTTAAAGTCTGAGCAAGTTACTTCTCAGTGTATTAGTATTCTCATATCAAAGAAGCAAAAAAAATACTGCTAAAAAATCTTTGCAATAATTTCAATAATCTCTGCAATTTATTCAATAATTTTATTGTTGATAGTAATATTAGCAGTGTTATTCTGAAACCATTTTATAAATAGGATAAGGCAAATAAGTAATTAGGAATCAATATATTCTAAGAGAAAAATAGGTATAAAAATAAGCAAAAACTCTAAATTGTAAATAAGAATTGAAAATATCACTAGAGACATACCTTGTTTTATTGTGCTCCACTTTTTTATGCTTTGCAGATATTACAGGGTTTTGTCTGTTTTACAAACTGAAGGTTTGTAGCAAACCTTTGTCAAGTCTATCTGTGGCATTTTTCCAACAGCATTTGCTCACTTTATGTCTCTATGTCAAATTTTGGTAATCTCACAATATTTCCAATTTTTTCATTATTATTATATTTGTTATGGTGATCAACATCAGTAATCTTTGATGTTACTATTGTAATTGTTTTGAGGAACCATGAGCTATGCCCATATAAGATGTTGAACTTAATTGATAAATCTATGTTCTGACTCCTCTACCGACCAGCCATTTCCCCATCACTCTCATTCTCCTAGGGCTTCCCTATTCCCTGGGTCACAAAATTACTGAAATTAGGCCAATTGATGACTGTACAATGGCCTATAGATATTCATGTGCAGGAAAGAGTCACACATCTCTCACTTGAAATCAAAAGCTATGATTAATCAAATGATTAAACTTAGTGAGGATGGTATATCAAAAGCCAAGAAAGACTGAAATCTTGACCATGTTGTGAATGTACCAGAAAAGTTCTTGAAGGAAATTAAAAGTGTTACTTCAGTGAACACATGAATAGTAAGAAAGTGAAACATTCTTATTGCTGATATGGGGAAAGCTTTCATGATCTAGATGGAAGATCACGCCAGCTGCAACATTTCCTTAAGCCAAAGCCTAATCCAGGGCAAGGTCCTAACACT
This sequence comes from Pteronotus mesoamericanus, assembly GCF_021234165.1. NCBI lineage: Eukaryota > Metazoa > Chordata > Mammalia > Chiroptera > Mormoopidae > Pteronotus > Pteronotus mesoamericanus. The sequence goes on along the minus strand of NW_026555245.1, from coordinate 20,098,378 downwards.
CTTTAATTCTTAAAGACTGAGAGAGGTGAGGAAGCTGCAGGAAAAAAGGTTGAACCAGCAGAGGCTGGTTCATAAGGTTTAGGAAAGAATCCATCTCCATGACATAAAAGTACAAGGTGAAGCAGCAAGTGTTAATGTAGAAGCTACAGCAAGTTATCCAAAAAATCTAGCTAAAACTATTAAAGTGGCTATAATAAATAACAGATTTTCTATGCAGACACAGAAGCTTAATATAGAAAGAAGATGCCACATAGGCATCTAACTATTTCATAGTTAGAGAAAAGTAAGTGCTTAGCTTCAAAGCTTAAAAGGACAGGCTGGCTCCGTTGTTAAGAGCTAATGCAGCTGGTGACTTTAAGTTGAAGTCAGTGCTCATTTATCATTTTGAAAATCCAGGGGCCCTTAAGAATTATGCTAAGTCTACTCTGCCTGTGTTCTATAAATGGAACAACAAAGCATGGATGACAGCACATTTGTTTTCAACATGGTTTACTGAATATTTTAAGCCCACTATTGAGACTTACTGTTCAGAAAAAAAAGATTACTTTCAAGATATTACTGCCCATTAACAATGCATCTGTTCACCCAAAAGCTCTGATGGAGATGCACAGCAAGATTAATGTTGTGTTGTGCCTGTTAACACATCTATTTTGCAACACATGGATCAAGGAGTTATTTTGACTTTCAAGTCTTAGTTAAGAAATATGTTTTGTAAGGCTGTAACTGCTAAAAATAGTGATTCCTTGGATGGATCTCATCAAAGCAAATTGAAAACCTTCAGGAAAGTATTCACTATTCTAGATGACATTAAGAACATTAGCAATTCATAGGAAGAAGTCAAAATATCAACATTAACAGGAATTTGGAATCATATGGGGTTTTTCTAACACTCATGAATGACTTTCAGGGGTTCAAGACTTCAGTGGAGGGAGAAATTGCAGATGTGGTAGAAATAGCAAAAGATAGAAGTGGACACTGAAGATGTCACTGAACTGCTGCAATCTCATGATACAACTTTAATGAATGAAGAGGTGCTTCTTATGGATGAGCAAATAAATTTGTTTTTCTTGAGATGGAATCCACTCCTGGTGAAGATGCTATGACAATTGTTGAAATAACAACAAAGGATTTCTATAGAATATTGTACAAACTTAGTTGATAAAGCATTGGCGGGGTTTGAGAAGACTGACTCCAATTTTAAAAGAAGTTCTACTGTGGATAAAAGCCTATCAAACAGCATCATATGCCACAGAGAAATTTTTGTGAAAGGAAGACACAATTAATGTGGCAAACTTTACTGTCATGTTGTTTTAAGAAATGGCTACAGCCACCGCAGCTTCCAGCAGTCACAACCCTGATCAGTCAGCAGCCATCAACACAGAGGCAAGACCCTCTACTAGGTTAATGAAGACTCAGATGGTGGTTAGAGTTTTTTAAACAAAAAAGTATTTTAAAATTAAGATATGTACATTGGGTTCTTTTAGACATGCTGTTGCACACTTAGTAGACACTGCATATTATACACAACTTTTATATGTACTTGGAACCCCCAACATTCATGAGACTTGCTTTATTACCATATTCATTTCATTGCAGTTGTCTGAAACAGAATGCACAACCTCTCCAAGGTATACCTGTATTAATTAATACTGTTTTAGAAATATGTTTCCTAAATCTGACCACTGAAAGGACCTAAATTAGAAGCAAGGATATTGCAGTAGTAATAAGCATCCCCAGTGCCCAGATTTTGCTTTCTAAACAGTACTTCCTGCTAAAAGCGATCGTATCTCCTTTAAGAAATATATGATTTCTGGTCTGCAGCAGTAATTGTACAAGGTGAGTCTGGAAGCTAAAAAGTATTTAACAATTAATGGAGTAATGTCAAAAGGAGCCAGATTTAAGGAGCTACCACAGACCAAATTTGGGGCAATTTGAGCATCAAAAATAATAATAATCAATGAGGAAAATTTATGGATTAGAAATTAGGGAATTTTTAGATATGATAATGATCTTGGGGTTATGTAGAAAATTTCTTTAATTTTTAGAAATAGATGCTGAAATCTTATGAGTGATATGCCATGATGTCTATAATTTTTTAATAGCTCAGCAAAAATTTAGATAGATAAAACAAATATGACTGATTGTTAAAAACTGTGACCATAGATAGTATAGGGTGTTCATTCTTCTAGTTTTCTGTATATTTGAGATTTTTATAATGTAAAAATACATTTATATTATATATGAAAAATATTTTAATTTATATATGTTTTTGTGTAGAGCACCTTTCACAATTTGCATATTTTAAAAGTGTTTGTTCCCTTCCTCAGACTAAAAAAAGAAGAAAACAAGCCCTGTCTTAGGCTCAGCTTAATTTTTTTTTTTATAATCAAGTGGAGTTTACACAAACACACACATAAATAAATAAACAAACTTTTCACCCCACACTTCCTTCTACGCCATTCTGCTAATTGACTTACTTGGTTTTCCTTCATTGTATCAACAGAAAGAACCTTCAGCTTTTAATTCATCTGACTAATGCCAAAGACATTTTGCACTTACTCAAATCATAAGGTCAAAGAGGGAGAGAATGTGGGAGAGAGACATGCCGTGAGGAGTCAGATGGAATGGGGAAGAGATGTGAGACAGATGAGCCTCTTGCAGAACAAGCAATATAGCCATAATAAGAAAAACCATAGAAGCAATTCAAGGCGGATTGTTATAAATCCAAGAACTTGACTGCCCAATTTGCTAGAAATGTGACTGGAAGTGACCTATACTCCCCCTAACCTACCTCAATCAGAATTTAGTTTCTTTTCCTCATTTACATATATCAGGCTAAAGCCATTCAAGTAGTAATTATGTCTAGATCAAGGAATACGTAATCGGTCACTCATTCAACAGATATTTATCAAGCTCCTCTTGTGTGCCAGGGTCTTTTCTAACAGCTGGGATACATCAGAGAACAAAACACCCCACCATACCCACCTTTATGGGCAGATAATAAACAACACGTAATCTAAATGGGGCATGGGTTGTGATTTAAAATGAGATGGTCAGGATGGACCTCACTGACACTGTGCCATCTGAGCAAAGACTTGCAGAAGATGAAGGGGTCAGGTGTGCTGAGGGCTGTGGGAAGAACTTCACAGGCAAAGGAATAACAAGTGCAAAGGCTCCATGTCAGCACCATGCCTGGCATGTCCCAGAAATGGGGAATGAATGGGGAGCCCGGCAAATGGGGAATGAATGAGGAGCCATGGGAAATAATGACCAGATCATGCAGGGCCTTGAATATAGGGAAGGATTTGGATTTTACTCTAAATCAGAAGCAAAGAACGGCTTTTATTTTTAAAGGATGGCCCTGGCAGCTGTGTTGCAAATACACTGGGTGGGGAATGGGGTGGAAGCCGGGGAGTTAGGGAGCTGCTACAGTAATCAAGTGAATGGTGATGGCTGCTTGGATCAAGGTGAAAGCTGTGGAGTGTAACAGTAAATGTAATTGGATACGATGTTTCCTGTGTGGAGAAGTAGAAAGGGAACATATTTAGTTCCCTAATCTTCAACATCAAATAACACTTTTTCATCTGGAGATAAACTTTATCCAACATTTGAACTCTAGCAGTGAATGATCTTGTGCATGTTTCTGCAGAGTTTATGGAACAAGGTAATGGGAAGTCTGTCTGTGGCTGTTGGGGGAGGGGTATAGTGAGTACGTACAGCAAGGGCCCAAGAGTCCAGAAGAGTCCAGAAGGGCCCTGCTATATTGTATGTCAATACAAATTTTGTCTAAAGCTTTTTAGACAGTTTGCCTTTGCCAGGGTGCCAGAAAGAATGTGGGTTTATTGTTTTTCACCAGTACCAGGCCCACTCCCAGGGGGGTGCTCCATGGGGCTTTTTAAGGAGAGCTACTTAAAATGTACTAGGCATCCTTCCTGGTGTTCAAAGCAAAGACATGAAGTTAAATTGTAATTCTGAAGTCACTTTCAAGTGGTAGAATCAGAGACTTGACATGATTCACGAAACAGTTTGGAAAATCAACAGGATGTAGTGAATCATGTCCAAGCTTCACCACCCCGCAGAATGGTCCCTGCAGCTCTGTAGAACTGCAGGCAAACAAGTAGAAACTGGGGTTACAGGTGAATTTTTTGTTTGATAGTTTTATTGAGGTGTAATTGACATGTAATAAATTGCAATAAAGTATACATGAAAGAGCTTTGGCATAACTATATACCAGAATCAAGACAATGAATATATTCATCATCCCCATGAGCCATGAGTTTCCCAGTTCTCCTTTGCAATTTCTTCTTTACCATTATTCCTTGATCTGATTCTGTTAAGGTGGGTTACTCTGTATTTTCTACAGACGTCCAGAGCTCTTTTTCCTTGCAGCTCTCTTCTTTCTGCTACTCTGTTCTGAAAACTGAACTCAAGCCACCAAGGTGTCCGTGGAGTTTTGGCCCTGTCTTCTGACTGAAAGAGGGAGTCTCCCAGGCTCACCTGGATTCTCACTCCCCGCACTGTGGTCTCGAAATTTCCTTAGGCAGACATTTGTTGCCCTTCTATCAAAAACTACTGTCTTTCACTGCCTGATTCTAGTATCTTGCAAACCTTTGTTTTTACGTATTTTGTCTTTTCATTTGTTTGTTTGTTTGTTTGTTGGATGTTTCAGGTGGAAAATAACTGTCTATGTTACTCTGTTTTGGCCAGAACCAGGGGCCACCGGTCAAGTTTCAAAGTAGAAGAATTCTATGTTGCTGGTTAAATGGAATTCATGAGCCATAGATGCTGTGCTATTGTTAGCAGAACTGAAATTTTGTTTTAGAAATTACAGAGCTTGCCTTGTATTATTTTTACCCTTGGCCTAGAGTTGGTTACAGTAACACCAGTGGTCAGGAGTACCTTATAATTTCCTTATTTGATATTACAAGTTAAAATTAAAGCAGTTAAATCCAGCTATGTCACCTTTTTTAAAATGCAAATTCTCTTGGGAATTAATGTCTAATAACCTGCTCCTAACACCTTAATAGCTACCAATTATGGGGAGTATACTGCTATATGCCAGCCACTTTGCTAAACATTTTACACCCATTAATTCATTAATCCTCATATTAATACATTGAAGTACATTTGAGCTTAAACAGACTGGCAGAAGTTGAGAAACTTGCCCCAGGTCTCAGGTCTCTTGAGAGAATTAGAATGTAGATTTAGATGACACCAACCTCTTCTGTTCAAAGTCTGTTCCACGGGCCAGCAGCATTAGCAGACTCTCAGGCTCTACTCCAGACCTACAGAATCCAACCCTGCATTGTAACAAGGTCCCCATGTGATCGGCACGCACAGGTTTGAGAAGCCCTGTTCCAGTTTATGCTCAACCTGTTCTCCCTGTGAACTGGATGAGGGAAGGACTTAAAGGAAGTTGAGATTTAAGAAAGGTAGGCAGGATAATCTGAGGGCTTGAAACACTCTCCTGGCTCAGGCAAGGGTGCGGTATCATAGTGTATGTATTGATCAATGGGAGATGGAATAAAAAAACAAACAAACAAACAAACATCTAACATACTGAGTACTTACTAAGTGCCAGGAACTGTCCTAAAGGGCTTTACAGTGTTTAGTGACTTAATCCTCACAACGAATCTATTTGGTTTGTCATCATTTTATAGATGAAGAACCCAGTTCACAGAGCTTAAGTAAGTTGCGCAACCAATTTATCAGTGGCAGTATTGTGCTGTAACCTCAGGCACAGTGGCCCCAGGGTCTAAGCTCTAGATTTCTCCCTCACACTGAGAGAGCGGAGTAAACCGGGCTGAGGGTGGGAGAAGGCACAGAATAAGGAACAGGAAGGAGAGGTAGAAAAGACAATGTTTCACTGTTTTGCAAGGGGCAAAGCTATGCATAATAATAGAACCCCAAAGTGTGCTGCAGTCTTTACAGTATCTAGAAAATCTATTTTTTTGCATATCTGAAACTTGACATGCTATATTTGCAGGTAAGCACAATTAAATCATGCTGAAGATATCTTGTCTATTAAAAGAAATGATGAAGGGATGAGAGTAATGGTTTTGGATATACAATTTTCTGCTAATTCTGTGGTAATCAGAGGAAAAATGACATATTCGCCAAGGCTATTTATGTGTATGTAAAGCAAAGATATAAAAATATGAGAGCTGCTGGCCTTCATTAAAAGGATAAAGGGTTGCTCATTGGTATTTCCTTTTAGGCTTTATAGAAACCTGAAATTTAAAAGGACTGTCGCTGGCTGCCATTGGTGAGACTTTTTGCTTTATTTAGAGTGGCTTAATTGTACTCATGCTTATTGTTAGGTTTACTGAGATATATTTAGGTAGCATCTATAGTCCCTCCTCCTAGAAGAAAAAAATACAAAAGCACAAATCAGCTGGCTTCAGAGGCACAATTCAAGGCCTATGTCTTTTGTTATGCATTGCCTCAGTTAATTAGCTTTCTAATTATGATTTAGCCTAAATTGTTATTTTAAATCCATGCCCAGAGACTGTGTTGAGGTGACATATTACTTTAGAAATAATAGGGATTTGGTTCTCTGCCTTTAGCTCTGAGAGTTACACTGTCCAGAATGCAATTGTTTCTGTGCTTTCCTTTTCCACACCAACACTGATTATTTTTGATATTCCAAGTCACCCACAGAACTTGCCCATCAACCAGAAAATGTGACCATCCAGCTCCATTCCAAGAAATTGCCCACCTAACTTTCCTTTCTACCTTGTTTTAATCTGGTCTATTTTCATCTCGCCTTTTACTTGGTTTTTGCTCTATTCTTTTTTTTTTTTAAGCTAAACTTTTCCCTTTTAGACTTGCAGTTCATTACACGTTTGTCGACGGACCTTGGAGTCCTAGAGCACTTCATCCTAGACTCAGCCTTCTGGCTCCTCCCAGTCTTGCCAGGAGCTGCTCATCTAGCGAGCAGCCCCTTGTGAGCCAAACCTTGGAATGAACCTGCTGGAGCAGGCAGTGTCTTGGCTGGGTATATTTGGGACCTGTAGGTGAGGGACAGATATATCCGTCCCTTGGCCCTGCCAAGTCTGAGAAAAATCACAGTGAGAAGAGTTTCAACTTCAGATAACATCATCCTTCTTTGGGTTCATCCTCTCTCCGCTCCCTCACCTTCTCCCTTGCATCTAGAAGTTTTGATGCATTTGGGCACGTGTATTCTCTTCAGAACACTCTGATCTGAGTCCTGCTGTCACAGGAACTTACCCTTCACAGGATGAAGGTATCTGGTCTGTTACAGCCGAGCATGAATATCTTTGAAAGCTGTTAACGAATTATATTTTGTCCCTATAAAGTAATGTGTGAGTCTTAGTTAGCCATCTGCATGGGATCTTCTAACTCATGTACTGAAGGTGCCTTAATGCCTTCCCAGAATAAGGTAGGATGTGAGAAATGTAGTAGAAAGCAAAACAAAAAATAACAATAGTAGTAACACCTCTGGTGTTAGGAAGCTCTGCTGTTGTGACACATGTTGCGACTTTCTGCTGGATCTCCCCCATATCCTTTTTTCCCTGAGAACAAATCTGCTAAGCTGGAGGCTACATTTTCAGCCCCCCTTGCAGTTACATGTGGTCATATGACTAAGTTTGGAACAATAGAATATTTGAGGATGTGATATGTTCAAATACTGTGTCACTTACAAATTAAGATAAGTTTCTGGTTCTGGACTTTCTCTATTCCCCACATCATGTGGCTATAATTTGGATAAGACAGTGACTTAGCTTTCCTTACCCAGGTGCATATACCACCAAAGGAGATGGTGGAGCACCAGGATGGAAAGAACCTGGGTCCCTGAATGATTTCATAGGGCAGAACTGCTCCACCAGCCTATATTGGCTAGACTGTTGCATAGGAAATAAATTCCTATCTTATTTAAGCAATTGTCTTGTAGGTTCTTTTTCTTGTAGCAGCTTACCATTTACCCTAACTAATATGCAAACCTGTAAGAGAAAAATGACTGAATCATTCCAGGAGGAACTAAGATTGGGAGACCTGGATTCTAGATATTTGGCAATGAGAAAGTTCTGAATCTCAGTCTTTCCTAGGAAGATTAATTTATTCATGGAATCGGCTCTTTCCATCATTACAATTGTGGTTTGCAGAATTTTAATGTTCATCAGAGTCACCTGGATGGCCTTTTAAAACACAGATTGCTGGGCAACACCACCTGAGTCTCTGATTCAGAAAGTCTGGAGAGGGCCCAAGAATTGGCATTTCTAACAAGCTCCCAAGAGATGCTGATGCTGCTGGTCTGGGGATCATTCTGAGATCCCGTATCAGTCAGCCTTTCCTCTTAACATCTTGAAGACAACTTCAGCCAACATCTGTTTGATGATGCACTCACTTGTAAAGGTACTGTTCAGTCCTTGCCCCGTAACCCATGGCCTGAGTTCTCCGGCAGCTCTGGTGGACGGGTGCTATCCACAGTGACGGCTTCCCACCCCAGTCCATGAGTCTCTCTGTTCCTCTGCCTGAGGGCTTTGTCCAGAAGCAGGGCATCCCATTCTACCTGCCTGGGGAGCAGCCCAGAAGTGCTGGGGATTCATTGTTCCCAGTGGGGTTCCTTGACCAGTAAGAGATACAGTTGGTGGAGAAATACCCAAGTCTCCCCAGCCCTGAGTGGGACAGTTTTGCAGCAGGTTTTTTTGTGACACCTCAGAGGATCCTCAAAGGATCAAGACTCAATGGCCCATAGCAAACTTAATGCTGTCTTTATTGCTTTTTCTTCATTCCCTCCTTGTCTGATGTCCTCCACGCCCTCACTCCTGCTTCCCTGGATCAGTTCCAAATAAATTACCTGCACTCAAGTCCTACAACCAGGAGGATCTGCTTTGGAGTTGGGGGATACAACCAGAGATATCTCTCAACTTATTCTGTTGTCTGGGCAACCATATATCTTGGTACAACTCCAGGTGGGACAGGGAGTCTCATGGTGGAGTTGGTCTTCGCTGGCATTGGAGTGCTTCTTATTCCTGGAAGGCTGGGACTAAATTTCAGTAGGAACAAATGAGAAGCAGTAAGGGACAGTCCTTAAAAGAGTGAGATCTGGCACCAGCCGCACTGCCTGATTCAAACCCCAGATTTGCTACTCACTGGTGAGATGTGTCTTTATGGCCTACTTTTTTTTTTATCTGGGAAACCAGGGTAATAACAGTTCCCACTGTATAGAGTTTGAGGGATGATTAAATGAGTTAATGCATAAAAAGCTTTTAGAACAGTGTATATACATTGTAAGTTCACCAAATGTTAGTTTTTATCACATTTCTGGGGCCAGGACTACAGAATAATGGAGGAGGAGTCTTCTAATCCTCTCCAAACCTGATTGATGTACCTTCTCTCCATGTCAGGGACGGAACAGCCATCCCTCTGCCACTTGCTAGAGCAGACAGCTGGCAGGGAGCTGTGTGTTCTCTAATTGTCTCATGCTTTCTGAAAAGTGAAATGACTCTCTTGTTCTTCTGTTAGCCTGTTTTCCTCATTGATTTTGGTATATTACCAGTTGAAAAAATTTTTTAGGTGGGGATGAATATAATAAAGGATAGCCTTTATCATTCAGTCATGGATAATGGAAGCTTCCTAGTATACTTTCTGCTGGTCACAATCCACACCATATGGAAGAGAAGAATAAAAATACTATTTTCTTTTAAAAAATACTTTTAATACAAACAATGCATCATCTGTAGAAAAAAAATTTGGGAAAAAAGATGTGAAGACCAGCCATAACAATTCTACTTACTTCCAAGATTTTGCGTATTGCCTTGTCTGGCTTCCTGTATGTGTATGAGATAGATAGATAGATAGATAGATAGATAGATAGATAGATAGATAGACGATTACACAATACATGTTTCTTTAACATTTTTACTAAACATAGTATGAACAGCATTATGCTTCTTGAAGTAACTTTCCATAACATTATAGGATTTTCTTTAATTTTGTTCTCACAAGATAATTTATCTTGAAATCAAAAAGGTACCTTACTGCCTAACAAATGTTTCTGAAAAGAGAAAAACAAGAGGTAAAGAAAGACATCTATAGATAAATGTCCATACAAAGCTTAAAGGGATTAGCTAAAAACAGCTTGATAAAGAATTTTTCCCCACATAATTGTTTTGAATCGTACTGGAATCACCAAACCTTTTCCTAAAACTGCTAAAAAAAATAATGTTCAAAGATTATTAAAAATTATCTCTTTTGGCTCCTATCCTCCCAAAGGAAGAGTTACTAAAGATGGGTTAAAACTGAAATTTTATCAGCATTAGCAAAGAGAGTTACAAAGTTAATTAGGTAGAATACGAGCTGAATTGTAAGCTATGAAATAGTACTGATTTGAATTGTGGGGAGCAGGGAGGAGGCAATAGGCAGACAATGAGCCAGTAGTTTGTTCTCTAATTTAAAAGTCATCAACGTGAGCTAATTACACAGGGCATATTCCTTTATGGAACTGGACAGAGTAGGGGTTCTATTTGCTTCTTTTAGGTACATGATGTAGTGGACATAAAAATTTACAGACTCTTCCTTCAATCGCAGATGACAGGGTTGCACTGTTGCACCTACCTCCCAATAGGGTGAAGCCGCCTACGTTCTTTTTCCATGCACTGTGGAAGAGCAAATGGTAGCACACCCTCAGCCCCAAGCAGCATAACCCAAAATTGGTTTCTAACATTTATAATGAGTTCCAAAGTAAAAAAAAAAAAAAAAAAAATGTAAAAGTGCGCTAACACATTATACAAAGTTTTTAATGGAAGAGAATTAAGGGTAAAAATAGATGAAAGGATTTTAAGTCTATTTTTGAGTCATGGTTACCACTAAACTAATTCAAAAATTATTTAACCATAGTGGTTCTTCAAAGGACTTGGAAAGAATGAGAGATCTCATTCCTGTAAAACCCTTTTCATATCATTCCAATTGTCAGGTAAGCAAAAATGCATACCAGAAGAGGTCAAGGTGATTTGAAGGAAATGATATGTCCCTCTTCCCATCCAGGGAAATAGTCTGGTTGTGGAAAGTAAAGGGGAATGAAGGCAGGCAGAGAGACATGGAATCATGCGGTGGGGAAAGGGGTGATATTGAGAACTGCAAAACAGAGAATTTGACTTGCATGTGGAAGCAATAGGAGATATCAGTAATGTCTTTTAAAATGATGACACAATCCAAGTGATAGGGAAGATGGGGAAAACTTGTTCCCATATATTTTGCATAGGATGTAGACATAGAATGTGAGCAAAGAGGATGAATGAACTCGGCGTACTTATTGATAAGTAGAAAATGAGTCTGTGGGCAAAGGAGAAAGGGAAAAAGTACCTTAGTTATAAAAATAAGATTCAGCACTTGCTATGGATCCAAATATGGGGAGTAATCATCAGAAGAATAAAAGACAGTACTAAGAATATTTGATTTGGGCCTCAAAAGAGACATATTATTAGAACTGAGAGGAGGAGAAAGAGGAAAGGGTTCATAATTATACTAAATTAGGTGATGGGAAATTAAGAAAAGATACTTAATTTTCAGTAAACTGAGGAGCTCAAGTCAGTCGTTGTGATGGTAGAATTTGAACTTGCCACTACAGTGACAGACAAAAAATATACCGTTTCATCCTGGTGAAAGCACAGAAATAGAGAAAAGCATCGGTGAAAGTTTCTTTACATTAATCTTATTGTATTCATGAAATACTAGAGGAGAAAAAACTGGCCTGCTTAATTGTTAATGGTAGATCAGCTGAAGCTCAAACATTAGATGTCTGTTCTGGAATATGGGGATCAGGTTGTGAACTGGGTCAGTTCACACATCTTTTGTCTAAGCAACTGTTGGGTAAAAGAAGGTGAACTGATATGAAAGATGGTGAACCTGAAAATGGATTTCAGTAAAAACAAATATCTTTGCATTTTAAAAGTGTTTGAATTTCTCACTTCTCAAATTTTTCCTCAAAGCAAAGTAGACCTTAAACAAGGCAAACAAAAGCTTTGCTTAGGCAAAAGAGCATGAACAACCTTGAAAACAGACACATAAATAGAATGTAAAGTATTAACTTAGGCTGATATTTTTCTTTTCCTCTTATTTGATTTGCATATAAACAACAGTACACCACTCATCCAGTCCTGTTTCTGGCCCATAAAGGCAATCTCCTTTTGATATTTCTGTTTGTTTTTCTCTAGAAGAAATGAGCTGTTATTGGTTCCTAACAAGCTGTAAATGGAGGCCCAGTCAATCTATACATCAATAGGAAAATTAGATGGGACCATAATATTTACTCCAACCTGTATGGAAGGAATTTGAAGCCAGCAGTCAACACTACCAGGCTTTTGGCTCCGTTGGCCATTAGGAGATACACTAGGGTACTGGATACACTACCTTTTAAACACTGTTATCATCTACTCTGCTCTTGTGCTGAGGGATATGACCTTAATAAGGTCATTGCAGCAGGTTATCACTGCTAAGATCACAACTAATTTTCATGGAAGGACCATTAGGTATATGGCATTGATTATTTACTGTGACCAGCTATTGAAAAGCTCACTTAATTATTGAATCTACTTAACTATTTTAAATTGAGCACTTAGTTCAGATATATAACTCATAATGCAGACAATTGACTAAATAATTAAAGAAGAATTTTTAAAATTGAGTTGAATCAACAGGTGATTTGGCTATTAGCCAAAATGAGTCATATAGGGTAATATAGCCACAGAGAAGAGCTCATCATTTCATTACCTCATGGAATTTCCAAGTTAGTTGATCTTAGGCTGGCATTTTTTTCTGCTTTATTAAGGGAGTCTTTCCAGGTAGAGAGAAATGTGGAGGAGAGACTGAGCTGGGATCTGAGTGTAAGGAGGAAATTGACTGAGTAGATATGGAAGGGGATGGTGGGTCTAGGTACCCAGGATAAGAAAAGAGCAGGTCTTAAAGGAACACATTAAGTAATAAAGTAGTCATTCTCTGCCATGAATATCCACCTTCTCCCTTCTCTGTCTAGCTCACCCCAACTACTTGTTTAAAATTCAGCTTACACATTACATTTTTCAGGATATTCTTCCTCATCCTTTAGGTACCTTTCCAGACTGTGCTGTCATAGTACCTTGGCCTACCTCCACCAGGTCATGTTCATTTATGACCATTGTCTTTTTTATCTGCTAACCCTAATAAATTATTTTCCCAGACACTCATTCTATAAACTCAGGCTGTGTGTCCAAAGGCTCTAAACATGGTGGTAGGTACCTGGGTTACATAAACAAGACACATAACAAACATATTAATGAAGCTTATGATTCCATTGGGAGAGATAGAAAATAAACAAACAAACAATAAAATAATTAAAAACTGAAATGACTTATTTTAGATAAGGGGGTCAGGTAGAAGCTTCCCCAAAATGTGGCAATTAAGCTGAGATCTGGAACTTAAGAAAGAGGGTATGTATGTGTGTATGTGGGTGGGTGAGTGGGTGGGGTCTAGATGGAGGAAAGGAGGTGGATAGAATGGGCTGGAGGATTCCAGAAGGTGGGAAGGGTAAATATAAAGGGCCTAAGATGGGGAAGATTGCCCGCGCCGTTGTTTCAATTATTCACTTTATAAATATTTGGTAAGTATCAAGTAAAGGATGATTCCTAGGATGCCAGCTTTATAAAATATCTGAGGAATCAGCCTGCTTACCAAGATGGGGAAGACAGTTGCATGGATGCTGCGGTGTGCCTGTCAGATTCCCTCTGGGATGGTGGCTCTTGTCCCCCCAGCCTCAGGAAATGTTGGCTGCTAAAGGCTTATAGCTATATTGCTCCCTGGGTCTTGCCCTTCCCAAAGCTAACACCCTTCTTCAGGCACCGCCCACAGCCAATGACTGGTAGATGCAGGGATTCAAAGACCTAGCTCCCTTATCTCAGGTTGTGACATCTCTGTAGGAACCATCTCTGTAGTTCCCCATGGAATCAGCCAAGGCCATTATTGCAGTTCCAGCACAGTGCAACTTCCCTCTGCCAATTCCTGCTTCTCTGATTCGCTCATAGGCACTGGTCTTGAGAATGCTCCCTGATAAACCTTCTGCATGCAAATGTTCCTCTCAAAGTCTCTTTTTTCAGAAAACCCAACCTAAGGCAACTATAGAGGATCAGGTTTGAGCTGGAAAATCAAGAGTTCCATTTAATCTCAAAATTTTATTTGTTAATTATACCTCAGTAAAGCTGATTAAAAATAAAATATATCCATGCAAAATAATAGTCCCATTTTAGAAACACCAAATTTGAGATATCCAAGTTGGTCTTTAAGAATACAGTTCAGAACTCAGAGGACAGATCTAGCTATAGATATAAATCCAGGAGCCATCAGCATATGAGTTATTTGAAGCCACGAAAATATGTGAGATAACAAGTTGCACTGTCTGATATGGTGAACACTAGTCACATGTGGTTATCAAGCACTTCAAATGTAGTTAGTGTCGGTGATGAACTAACTTTTAATTTTAAGTAATTTAAATAGGAAAAGTAATACTCAATTCAATTGCTGACAAACTTTTAAAAATTTTTGACATAACCTGAGTATGTAAATCTACTTTTTCCACAGTAAATTTTATGAAATCTAAGTACAGATCAACTATTTCCAATGAAAATTTAGCATTGAAGTTTGGGAAGTATAAAGCATAAATTATAAGGGGTTTCCAGCCAAGATAGTGGCATAGGTAAATATGCTTCGCTTCCTCACACAACCAGTAGAAGGATAACAACCAATTTAAAGACAAAAAACAGCCAAAATTTCCAGAAAATCGAACTGTATGGAAGTCTGACAACCAAGGAGTTAAAGAAACATTCATCCAGACTGATAGGAGGGGCACAGACAGAAAGCCAGGGTGGTAAGGATTTGCAACAAGTCAGTGGCTTGTGGACCAGGCGGTCCCACATTCATGTGCGGATAAGTTGGGAGGAACCACTGGGGAGTGAGACAGACTGCACAACCCAGGGTTCCAGTACAGGAAACTAAAGCCTCAAAACCCTCTCTGTAAAAGTCTGCGGGGGCTGTAACAGTGAGAGAAACTCCGAGTCTCACAGGAGAGTCCATTGGAGGGGCCCATAGGATCCTAGAAGAAACACAAACCCACCCACCTGGGAGTCAGCAGCTGAAAGGGCACAGTCCACTTGTGGGAAGTGGGAGAAGTGACCGAAAGCAGGTTGAGAGCCAAACAAGTGGCATTGTTTCCTCTCTGACCCTTCCCCCATATACAGCACCACTACATAGGGAAGTGGGTTGCCCCTCCCAGGTGAATACTTAAGGCTCTGCCCCTTACAACGTAACAGGTGTGCCAGTACAAAAAAAAAAAAGGGGGCCCAAATGAAAGAACAAATCAAAACTCTAGAAAAAGGACTAAGCAATGAGGAAATAGACAATTTATCAGATGCAGAGTTCAAAACACTGGTAATCAGGATCCTCACAGAAATGGAGTGCAGTCACAAAAGAAAAGAAGATGTGAAAGCTATGCAAAGTGTAGTAAAAAAATATATATACAAGGAACCAGCAGTGAAGAAAAGGAAATCGGGACTCAAATCAACGATTTGGGACAAAAAGGAAGAAGTAAACATTCAGCCGGAACAGAATGAAGAAACAAGAATCCAGAGCAGTATGGAGAGGCTTAGGAACCTCCGGGACAACTTTAAATATTCCAACATCTGAATCATAGGGGTGCCAGAAGAAGAGGAAGAGCAAGAAATTGAAAATTTATTTGAAAAAATAATGAGGAAAACTTCCCCAATCTGGCCAAGGAACTAGACATGCAAGTACAGAAAGCTCAGAGAGTTTCAAAGAAATTGGATCCAAGGAAGCAGACACCAAGGCACACTACAATTAAATCACTTGAGATTAAAGATAAGGAGAAAATCCTAAAAGCAGCAAGAGAAAAGGAGAGTTACCTTCCCATAAGACCATCAGCTGATTTCTCAAAAGAAACCTGCAGGCAAGAAGGGGTTGGAAAGTTTTCGAAGTTATAAAACCCAAGGACCTACAACCTAGATTACTCGATCCAGCAAAGCTTTCATTTAGAATGGAAGGACAGATAAAGTGTTTTCCGGATAAGGTAAAGTTAAAGGAGTTCATCATCAACAAGGCTTTATTGCATGAGATGTTAAAGGGACTTACCTAAGAAAAAGAAGATCAAAACTATGAACAGTAAAATGACAACAAACTCACAACTACCAACAACTGAACCTGAAAAACAAAAACAAACTAAGCAAACAACTAGAACAGGAACAGAATCATAGAAATGGAGGTCACAAGGAGAGTTATCAGCAGGGAGGGGTTGGGGGGAGAATTGGAAAAAAGGTACAGGGAATGAGAAGCATAATTGGTAGGTGCAAAATAGACAGGGGGTGGTTAAGAATAGTATAAGAAATGGAGAAGCCAAAGAACTTATATGCATGACCCATGGACGTGAACTAAGAGGGGGAATGCTGGAGGGAGGGGGGTGCAGAGAGGATGGAGATAAAGGGGAGAAAAAAATGGGACAACTGTAATAGCATAATCAATAAAATATACTACCTTTTTTAAAATTAAAGTATAAAGTACACACTAGAACTTGAAGATTTAGTACAAAAATGTAAAATAATTTTTATATTGTTTACATGTTGAACTGATAATATTTTGAATATACAGGGTTAAATAAAATGTATTCATAAAATCGATTTCACCTCCTTTTTTTTTTAAGGAGGCTATTAGAAAACCTACAATCGCAAATGTGGTTTGCATTACATTTCTATTGAACAGCGCTGGACTAAAAAGGGTACCCAGAGATGAGAACACAGTCTGGACTAAGATCAAGTAGAGGATAAAATTCTAGCAACAGAGGAAGAAAGAGTGGCTGCTTAGGGAGAAGGAAAATAAGGGAATGGTGTTCAGGGGTGAAATAAAGAGTGTTTCAAGGATGGAGTGATCATCTGTGTGGACTGCTTTGAAAAAGATGGTTAGATGAGAACAGAAATGCTTCCACTGAGTTATATGGAGGGAGGATCTGGTATATATCTGAATCCCCAGTACTTAGCATATAAAAAATACTCAGTAAATGCTTATTAAATGAATTATTCAATTAATGCATTGATGAAGTGAAATGAAATGGACTGATTGACAGTTTCCAGATCAGAAGGAGGATAGCAAAGATAAAACTTCCAACAATTACTTCTCCTGTCTTTTTTGCATAAGAGGGTTCTTTAAATTATTCAATTCAAAGGATTGTGCACAACAAAATAAAATTATAACTATGTAAGGTGATGCATGTTAAGTAAACTTATTTGGTAAATATAATTATTATGTTGTACACCTTAACCTAATATCTCATACAATGTTATATGTCAATCCTCAGTAGGATTAGAGAAAGAATTGTGTGAGCCGACTTCTGGGGAATGACTATGTGAACAAATTTATGAGGATGTTTTGAGCAGAGGAGTGTACTTAGTGAAGTTATTTCACCTCTTTGAGCTTTAGTCGTCTTCTCTCTGAAATTGGGGGAATAATGTTTTATGTTGTGGAATGTTTGTGAGGAGTAAAATGAAATCACTGAATGTTTGCAAGGCACCTATAGTAATTGGCCTATAACATAGCAAATGTTCAACAAATGTAGCTTCTATTGTCGTCATTGTTACTGCTATTATTATGGAGCCAGATTCAAGTTTGGTTTCCAGGTAGAGAAGTTAATTTTACTCTGTATGTTTGCCCCCATGTCAGCCATTCCATGATGCTTATTAATGAGCACAGTGATACAGGACAGAGAAAAAAAATAAGAGATTGTAAATAAATTGTACATGTAGCCCATACTGACTACTCCTATGCCCATAGCAGACATAAGTAATCAATCCTAGTATTCTTTCCTATGAAGCCTGCACAGGGTCCCAGAATCCTTCCCAACGCACGTTTTCAAGCAGCTCCCAGACCAGTGGTTTGGAGTGAGCCCCTAAGATGAAACTTGGTAAAATAAAGTTGTCTCACACTCGGGGGAGAAAGTGAGCTGAAGTCTGTTATGTTTTTGAAAGATAAAACTATGTTTTTAAAGGAAAAAAAATGAGTTGATTAATGCAATGAGCAGTTTGTTCTGACAGGAGATTCAAAGATGATCAAAGGGTCGTTTTTCTCAGGGTATCATTTCATCGTAGTAAAGGAAAATGTTGAGGCTAGTTTAGGGAAAAAGACAATTTAGCAAGCCATATGCTGAACACAATGTTTTCAGTAACAGCCACTGAATAATCAGGGAGACATCATGTCCTGCCTCTAAGTCCTTCACCTTGCTCCTCTAAGTGGAAACACAAGTGCCTGAGGATATTTGAAGCATGACAAGCACTGCAGCCAGTGCTGATGTAAAGCTCGGTAAAGAATTTCCATGCCTGATCATGTAACAGATGGCTCCCTACGAGAATCATTTTAATATTAAACAGACAATTCAGGCCTATGAAAAATTCTGCCATAAATCTGTAATTGAAAATGTTTTAAAGCATCTATGCAAAAAGGCTAAATTTTTACAAAAGACTATACATTTTTACAAGGAACTTCTCAAGCATTCCAGAGCTTATGTCAAAAGTAGGGATGTTCTTTTATTTTTTTTTTAGAGGAGATTTAAGGGGGAGACTAGATGAAAGAAAGTGAAGGGATTAGCCAGAGAACATATAGGCATAACTCATAGACACAGACGACTGTGCGGTGATGGCCAGAGGGAAGGGAGGAGGTCAAGGCCAAGAGGGCTGCTGGGCAAAGCGGGGGGAATAGGGACATCTGTGATAGTGTAAACAGTAAAAATAAAGTACAAAATAAACAGAAATAAAATATCAGATGGAATGTCTGTAGACTTAGAAATTGTCTCAGTTGGAGAGAAAAAACAGTGTTTGTGGGGGTGTGGGGCAGGATGTGTTTTACTTTGTTTAATTGATCTTCTCATTTGCTTACTGTCACTGAGGGCCTTCTCACCCCATACTGGCCCAGAGACACTCTTGCTTCTCCTTGTCCCTCAGTGACTTGTGGATCCCAAGTTCATCCATTTTAGATGCTGCCCTTTCTAGGACTCTGGATCCTCAGACCTTCTTGCTCCCCCACTGCTCCTCTAACTTGGGCAAGGGCCTTGAGGGTCAAGGGTTGTGAGGAGGGCTTCTTGAGATCCTCAAGTTGTTGCTGCTGAGATTTTAGTTCAAGAGCTAGACATTTATTTAGTCCAGGCCTAGTTGTTGTGTTATTTATTTTTCATCGCTACCCAATACACCTCCCATGAATTCTAAGCTCAGAGTGAACTCTTCCCCTACCATTTTTCTTGTCTACTTTCCTCACGGAGAAGATGGAGAGGAGACCTGTTCCACATCTCACTCCTACGTGTGACTCACCCTTCATGCCTTTATGGTGCTTCATGCTTTTGGGCCCTACATAGCTATATTAACCTTTGTAGATTCTAGCTTCTCTTAGATCAGAATCACAGTAGTTGAAGAGATAATTTTAGGAGATTTGTGAACAAACTATAAAACAATTAAATATTTGTATTTTTAGGGGAAAAAAATTAACCCATCAGTGGATTCTTTATTGCAAAGGATAAGGCTAAGGAAAAACTAGGTAAATCCATTTAAAGTTAATTTTGAAAGCCCAAGACAAAATGAAGGGCGGAGGCAAGAAACAAGGACACCTGAATCAGACTGTATGGAATCAAAGGATACTTGATGGTTCAAATAAAGAAAGATTAAGGCAATCATCTGGACTCCACATGCATCAGTAAACAGTAAATAATAAGATTTTCTCCCTCTCAATCTCTCTCTCTGTCTCTCTCTTTCTCAGGCCAGAGACTCTGTCTTCTTCCTATTGGGACATTACAAAACATCACTTTGCCAAATTCCATGCTGCTGAGCTAGGCAATATAACCCCTTAGCCCTCCTCCTGCACCGTATCAGTAAAATCACTTAAGAGTCCTCCATGTAATGCCAAGTCCTTCACAGAGCCATGGCAACTAAACAAATATGCTGGTATTTTGTTGTTACTGGTTTTCTTTTTGTTTATTTTGAGTTATTTACTTTATATGTAATGTATAGGAAATATCAATGCAGTTTTGGCGGCGGTCAGCCCCAGGTGTTTTTTGCTTCTTAAATATGAAGTCTTTTGTTCCCATTCATTAACATCTTAGGAGACTCTCCAATCAACATGCCTGTTTATTATCAAATCTGCTTATTTTATACCCCTGATGACATCAGCAGTATACCCTACAAAATATTTAAAGGGGCTCAGAACAGGCATCTCTAAGATGTGCCACTTTGGCATGTGAATTATTTTGAGCTGAAGGCAATTGAGACTCTCTAGGTCCAAGAGAGACTTTTACCTCTCCCTGAAAGAGTTTAAATTTGGGGCCTTGGCCATAACAAAAGTTATTACCAGAAATAGCTTTTTATTACATGTCTATGTGATAGGGAAAACTTCTAAATACTGAACATTTGCTCTTCCTATTGTCTTGCAATGACCTTCCTCCCCTCCGAAGCCCCAAGGTGACTTACCTCATCTTTAGCACAGAGTGCCATATATACCTCATTTTAACTGTCTGTCCCTGAACCCCTCATGTATGAGGGATCTCTGACTCTCTCATGTATGTGGGGTTCCCATAAATACATAGGAAATTAAGTTATTTTCTCTTCTCAATTTGTCTTATGTTGATATAATGATTAGGCTAGCCAGAAGAACCTAGGAGAATGGAAAAAATTTTCTTCCTCCCCTGCATATTCTTGTGACAGGCCAACAGCAGAAATATTCTGTGTTGAGGTCACAAAATTTACTTTTACACCACCACTGAGAATAGTCTGGTTTCTTTATTTTGTTTGTAGTTACTTATGCTCCTTCAGAAGATCAATATAAATTAACTGGTTAGTAGGCATACAAATTAACTAATCTAATCAAGATTAAATTTAGTCCAACCCAATAATTTATTTTTTTCTTTTTTTTAATTTTATTTTAATTTATTTTTTCCAAATACATTTGTCTCTGCCTACCCCCTACCACTTTCCCTTGCCCCCTCCCTCTTTCCCTCCCTCAGCTCTTCCCCTTTGGTTTTGTCCATGAGTCCTTGCTATATGTTCCTTGACTCTCCCCTTCCCTTCCTTTTCCCCGCGCCCCTCCCTTCTTCCCTCTTGTCTCTGTTGATTTCTTTTCCTTTCAGTGTTGCTGGTCTTATTTTCCTTGCATCTTTGTATTGTTGGTTAGGTTCCACTTATAGGTGAGATCATATGGTATTTGTCTTTCACCCCCTGGCTTATTTCGCTTAGTATAATGCTCTCCAGTTCCATCCATGCTGTCGCGAAGTTTAGTAGTTCTTGTTTCCTTTCTGCTGCGTAGCATTCCATTGTGTATATGTACCATAATTTTTTGATCCAATCATCTACTGATGGGCATTTAGGTTGCTTCCAACACTTGGCTATTGTAAATTGTGCTGCTATGAACATTGGGGTGCATAGGTTCTTTTGTATTGGCGTTTTGGTGTTCTTAGGGTATAGTCCCAGCAGGGGAATCACTGGATCAAAAGGCAGTTCCATTTTCAGCTTTTTGAGGAAATTCCACACGGCTTTCCACAGTGGCTGCACCAATCTGCATTCCCACCAACAGTGTACAAGGGTTCCCTTTTCTGCACAACCTCGCCAGCACCTGTTGTTTGTGGATCTGTTTATGATGGCCATTCTGACCGGTGTGAGGTGGTACCTCATGGTGGTTTTGATCTGCATTTCTCTGATGGCTAGTGATGCTGAGCATCCTTTCAAATGCCTCTGAGCCCTCTGTATCTCCTCCTTGGAAAAGCGTCTGCCCAGGTCCTTTGCCCATTTTTTGATTGGATCATTTGTCTTCTTGGAGTGGAGTCAAGTGAGTTCTTTATATATTTTGGAGATCAGACCTCTATCTGATGTATCATTAGCGAATATATTTTCCCATATGGTTGGCTCCCTTTTCATTTTGCTGATGTTTTCTTTTGCCATGCAGAAGCTTCTTATTTTGATGAGGTCCCACTTGTTTATTCTTTCCTTTACGTCCCTTGCTTTAGGAGGAGACATATCAGTGAAAAAATTGCTGCGTGGGATATCTGAGAGTTTCCTGCCAATGTTCTCCTCTAGGACTTTGATGGTGTTGTGACTTATATTTAAGTCCTTTACCCATCTTGAGTTTATTTTTGTGTATGGTGTCAGCTGATGATCCAATTTCAATTTTTTGCATGTAGCTGTCCAGCTCTCCCAACACCATTTGTTGAAGAGGCTCTTATTGCTCCATTTTATGCTTCTGCCCCCTTTGTCAAATATTAGATGCCCATGCAGACCTGGGCTTATTTCTGGGCTTTCTATTCTGTTCCACTGGTCTACGGATCTGATCTTGTGCCAGTACCAGATTGTTTTGAGTATAGTGGCTTTGTAGTACAGTTTAATCTCCAGTATTTTGATCCCTCCTACTTTGTTTTTCTTTGTCAAAATTGCTGTGGCTATTTGGGGTTGTTTATGGTTCCATATAAATTTTTGAAATGTCTGTTCTTTTTCTGTGAAATATGTCATTGATATCTTAATAGGGATTGAATTGAATCTATAAATTGCTTTGGGTAGTATGGACATTTTGATGATATTAATTCTTCCAATCCATGAGCACGATATATGCTTCCATTTATTTGTGTCTTGCTTAATTTCTTTTTTCAATGTTGTATAGTTTTCTGCGTACAGGTCTTTTATGTCTTTGGTTAAATTTATGCCTAGGTACTTTATTTTTCTTCTTGCTATATTGAATGGTATTTTTTTTCTGATTTCTTCTTCTATTGCATTGCTGGTGTACAAAAATGCCTTTGATTTCTGAATGTTGACTTTGTATCCTGCTGTTTTGCCAAATTCACTTATTAGATTGAGGAGTTTTTTGGTAGAGTCTACAGGGCTCTCTATGTACACTATCATGTCATCTGCAAACAATGATAGCTTTACTTCCTCCTTTCCTATTTGGGTGCCTTTTCTCTCTTTCTCTTGTCTGACCGCTGTGGCTAGGACTTCCAATACAATGTTGAAAAGAAGCGGTGAGAGCGGGTATCCTTGGTGTGTTCCCGATCTTAGTCAACCCAATAATTTAAATGGCCCCTTGCAATAAAGTTTAGTCTCTCTGGGAAAATGATGTTTATGTCTTTAAAGAGCCTACTCTATCTCCTGCTCATTTCTCTAAAATGACATCCATGTGTTTAGGGGCAAGGGTGCTGGCACATCTTCGTGAGGGTGTGAAGTTGGGCAGGAAAGAGATACTTGCTGCTCCTTGAGTGTGTGCTGGCCAGAACCCATCGGGACTCCGAGGTGATATTCTTTGGCCACCTGTGTACTCTTTGCCCTGCTGTCTTTGAATGCTGCCTTCAATGGCTGGTTTCACTTAGGATCCACTCTTTTTGACCCAGTGATGCTGCTGTGGTGTTCTGTGCCTCCTCGCCTCCTCACTGAGTTCCTGCAGCTCCAGATCCGCTGAGCCCCTAGCTGTGTTCTCTCTCTTGTCTTTTGACTTGTCAATTCACTCTCAGCATCTCACCCAGCCATGGTAAACTCCACGGAATGCCCACTGAGTTAAAATCACAGTTTAACCAGTTAAAATCACCTCACAAGAATTAAGAAAAGCTTGGAAATACTAAACTGTAAGCACTCTTGTCTCTAACCGTGTTTGTCATGTTACTGTGGCTGTTCCCTGGTTCCCTGACTTGATGCATTTCCCTCTGCCTTTCTAAGCCCGGAGAGGAC
Organism: Pteronotus mesoamericanus; assembly: GCF_021234165.1. Lineage (NCBI taxonomy): Eukaryota > Metazoa > Chordata > Mammalia > Chiroptera > Mormoopidae > Pteronotus > Pteronotus mesoamericanus. The sequence continues at coordinate 20,074,646 of NW_026555245.1, read as the reverse complement.
AAAGCCAGGACATTTATGTCTGGTTGAAACACTCCCCTTCCCTGTGTCCTTTCCTTCTCTTTCTCCCAACTATTTTCAAGGACTAAAAGGGTAGGATTTTCTCTCAATTCTGTATCATATCTTTTTTCCTTTCTGGCTGCAGATCAGCCTTAAGGACAGGTTTGGCCTTGGTTTGTAAGTGGCATATGCAGGAATTTGGGAGAACCCTCACTCAAGAAAATAACCTGGCTCACAGGGCACTGTCTTGTTGCACGATAGGATTTCTAATGTCAAGAGCTGAATATTACTGCTTTTTCTTTTTGCATACCTCCTACTTCAATTTCTAATCTCTTCTCAAGCAGCTGGATACCCAAGGCCAATTAGGGTAAAGGTCTTATACACAGAAAGGCAAAAGAGAAAACCACATTAATGCTTAAAATTATTCCTCATGTAAAAACTTCATTCTTCATGACTCACTTGGCTTTAGGAGTGCACCAGAACCATGACGTCCTGTTAGAAGTCTTCCTCCCTGACAAAGGAAGGCTAGGTGTCAGTTCCATACACTTGCACTTTGTTCCACTTGCTGGTCTTAAATATACTTCTGGCAGGATTACAATATAACATCCTCTATATGATAGTGCCTCTACCTATCATAAACTTACAAAAATCAGGATCAATTGTATTGCTCAGGAATTATATTTGATTATAACAGAAATCCTAAAATAATGGCCTTCAACACATTAGACGTTTTGTTTTCCTAATTAATGAAGGTACGCTCTGAGCCTGCCCTGTAGTTAAACAGAGCCATGTGAGTAGTTCTGACCACTGAATCGTGTGTGGAAATGAAGTGTTTCATTTCTAGGCTGAAGCATAGAAAAGCAGTCATGTCACCTGAGGAGCCTCTGTGTCCCAGATGGTGGAGCCGCCGCACCTGGCTCCCTGAAACATGGTGGATCAGAGCTGCCCCAGCAAGCCGAAATAGACAAGAAGTGAGAATTAACTTTTGCCCTGTTAAGCCTCTGATATTTGTGGATTAAATTGTTACTGTAGCATAATTTAGCCTGACCTGACCATTAGAAACAGGAAGGACAAAGGACAAAAAAACACGTCAGCTTCCTCTTGTCCACTTTTAAGGAGATTTTATGAAGTTTCAGTCAATGTCATTCATTTACATCTGATTTGCTAGTGCTGTGTTACAAGGCCACCCCATCTACATGGAAGGCTGAAAAATATATCTCTTAATTTGACATATGCTGCATCTGATAACATCAGATTTTGTCACTAAGGAAAAATAGGACGGCTATTGGGTAGGCAACTAGCATTGTTTGCCACAGTTACCCCTTTGGTCACCTTTCATTCAGACACAGAGTAGTGTGGAAATAAGATGTACCAGCTTACAAAAGCCAATTGTTAACACTTCAGGAATTTTGTGAGTTCATGGTTAGATACAGTCACTACTAAGAATTAAATTACATTAACTTGCAATTAAGTACATTATACTGAAAGCAAAGGTAATGCATGCTCAAAATTCATAATGTCCTGATTATTTATATCACATTTTGCTATTATCTGCCCTTGAATCTATCATATCAATATGGTGAAGAATTTTTTTTTTAAGAAATAGGGGAAGGGAGGGAGAAACAGAGGAAGAGAAACATTGATGTGTTAGAGAATCATTGACTGGTTGCTTCTTGTACACGCCCTGACTGGAGATGAAACCCACCTAGGCAGGTGCCGTGTACAGGAATCGAACCACAAAAACTTTGGGTTTACAAGATGATGCCCAGCCAAGTGAGCCACACCAGCCAGGGCAAGATACTTTAAAATATCACCAAACCATTGTTATATGAAATGTTAAAGGGACTTATTTAAGAAAAAGAAGATCAAAACCATGAACAATAAAATGTCAATAAATACATATCTATCAACAATTGGATCTAAAAAAAATTAGGCAAACAAGAACAAGAGAGACAGAATCATGGATATGGAGAGCGTATTGATAGTTGCCAAATGGGAGGGGCGTGTCAGGGAATGGGTGAACAGGTGAGGGGATTAAGAGGACAAATAGGTAGTTACAGAATAGCCATGGGAATGTAAAGTACAGTGTAGGAAATGTAGTAGCTAGAGAAATTATCTGCAGGACCCATGGACATGAACAATGGTGTGGGGATTGCCAGAGGGAGTGGGGGGTGCTTGGTGCGGGGAGGAGGGGAAAATCATGACAGCTATAATAGCATAATCAACAAAATACAATTAAAAAATAATATGATACAGCACATTTGATCCAACTCTGCCTTCAGTGACATCCTGGTGTTATCTTGAAGTCAGCCACAGGGAAGCATTTACACCATGGAAATGAGCACATACTGTACTATAAATTAGGACTTAATTTATTGTTTTATTGACTGTGTAGACTTAAGAATGATGAAGAAAATGTTACCAATGCAAATTATACTTAAAAGGTATTGTGATAATACCCCTTGCATTGTAAATAACACCAAAAATTGCAGAAATATTCTTTCAGTATTTGAAAACTTCCAGTATTTGAAAGTTGCTCACATCATTGATGAACAAGTTGAATTCTGACAACCATCTTTACTGCTTCACTTTAATTTTGTTCAGTAATATAAACGAACATATCAACCAGCTTTTATATCTACATGTTGGAATTGCACTCATTTGTCAATAGCTTTGTTTAAAAAAGCATTCTGTGAGAACCAAGTGGCTATAAGGAATTTATGATAAAGAATATTACATATTATTTGTAAATTGCATGCTATACCTCCTTTATATCAGTAGCAAAGACTGCCTGTCTTACCATGGGATAACCTCCTTGGTTGGCCATTCTGGTAGAACCTGGTTATTCTCTCTGGGATGATCTCCCAGGATCCCTGTTCCTCTGATCATCTGGTTCTTTCCTCTGATGTGGCTTGGTAAATCAACCCTCCTTGGGACTACAGTGCTCTCAAAGCCAGCTTCTAATTGCTGTAGTTTTAGGGACCAGGGACTTGTACTAATGGTTTACTAGCCATAAGCTATTTCAGGCAAGTCTTGGAGGAGGAATGAAAGTACTTTGTAAATACAGTAAACTTAGTATAATTTTGCTCTATTTGCTTCTGGTAACATCCAAGTTTAAGAAATAATAACCAAAGGTCTTGCCTAGATGTAGATTTTAAGCCTGAGGCTTCTTCTCCTTCAATTATAGGTCTCCATACTCTGCTCACCTCCCTGTCCTAGCCCAGTGGCTGCCGCCTTGAGACTGTGAGGGTCAACAGGCTCAGGTCAGAAGGTAATGTCCTTGATCCCATCAGTGCCAGAGACTTGTGCCTCTTTCCCTTGGAGCTCCAACATTTAGACTCCTCTTTGTCCATCACTGTTAGCAACTGCTTCGAGGCTGAAGAACAGAAGCAGCTGGCTTCACCATAGACGACAGGTGAGAAAAGATTCCCTTGGGAAAATGACGTTTCCTTCCTTTTCTGCTTGCAGCCGGGGTAGTTCTTAACTGATATCATCCCTTTAGTAAGATTTTTCTGAAAGTGGGAGAGGTAGCACATGCCAGTATATAAAGTGTTTGCTACTCTTTCTCCTAATCCTACAGCCTCAGTTAGCCCATGGCCTGCCTTCCAAGTAAAGCAGGCAACAATTGCATCAAAAACCCATCCATTCCATAACAAAGATCACCAGCTTTCCAGTTTAAAAGTTTCCCAGTCCTTATTATCCAAAGCCACATTTCTGCCAATAAATCAATTCCATTCTTTACAGTTGCTTAAAGCACCCCACTTTTAGATACCAAATTCTGTTATCAGTTAGAAGTTACATATTCAGCTCTGAATCATGGAAAATTAAAAACCAGCAGTAAAACCACATTAATGATTTTGTTTTTCCCATAAAATGGGAAGGCTAAATGTAGTAGCTCAGAGCTGGTATGGCAGCTCCACAGCTGTGCCAGGTGGATTTCAGCACTTCCTCCAGAAGGGGAGGCAGGGACAGAGGGGATGTACAGTATTGACCTAGTCCCTTTTTAAAGGAGCTTTATTAAAGCTCCTTGTCTAAAATATTAGTAATAATAATATTATATAATAACAATAATAAACCTGATAAAATAGATAAAGATATCACCACAAATGGAGATCTGACAAAGCTACACTCAGACATATTAAGTTCAATTTTTCTATCACATAAATATCTTTTTACTAAAACTGGAATAATTTGTGAAGAAACTCTCTGGGTCAGTTGTCAAGGGCAACACTAATGTCAAATGCTGGATGTTAGTAACTACAGTAGGACTTTCATAAAGATTATAAAAACCAAAGTTATCTTTTGATGATTGCACAATAGACCTGCCTCAATGTTGCAGTCCTATAGCAGCCTCTGCATTTTATAAATTCAGAACTTCCCAGATGGTATGCAGTAATTTAATTTTCTCTAAAATATCAGTGTAATCACATAAAAGGGAAAAAGGCCCCAAGAGAAGTTCTCTTGCTATTAGCAGTAACATATATAAAACTCTTCTCAGAAAAGGGCTATTAATCATGTAATTGGAAAGGGCCCTAAGAAGTCATTTATGCCATCTTGGGCTGATAAATGAGTATTCTAACCTTAAAAATATATCCAAAGAAGATATAAACTCCTCTTTTGTTGGCTTAATTATTATGGGCACTGCCTTGGAGCTATGTTAAAAAGCATTAATGATTCTAGGTTTTTTGAGAGGTATTTATTGAGCATATATGTGCTTATAATACTGTAGGAGAAACAAGGAAATGTGAAATGTGGTCTTTAGCAGCAAAGAGATTATAATCCACTTTAAGAGGTAAAAACATGGAGATGAAGGGATTTTCACGGTTTAAATGAGACCATGGTTAAATGGTTTAAAACAGATGCCTGGAGGAGGGAGACTCTGCTGGGCTTTGACAGCCATCATTTGGAGAGTCAATCCCAGGATAGAGAACATTCCCATATATCCAGTTATTTTTTTATCAAATTCTCCCCATTCTTCATTTTGAGACTCCTTTCACCTGTGCCTTCACCTGTCCTCTTTGATTTTGCCCCACTTCTCCAGTCAACCACCAGTTTTCAGCAATTTATACCCAATACTATGAAAAAAAAAAATGACCTTTAAAATATAGATGTAATGGCATTTCCTGGTCTGGGATTAGGGTGAGGTAAGTAAAGCACCCATCTTGGGTGCAGAATTTAAGGGCCACCCATAATCAAGATGACTAAGATTTTAATTAAAAAAATTTTACAAAATAAAAAACCAATGCAAAATATTCACGATGAACAAAACGTCAAAATTTTAAATTAAAACAGGATCTGACAACACCATGCTAAGCCCTATTGGAGTCTGAGAGGAAAGGAAAAATGTGTGCCCCTGTATACATGTTTTTATGTATTTTTAAGTGGTGGTTTTCTAGAACATTAAGAGAGCTTTAAAATATTGGAAAGTTGTAAAGTAGTTATATTAAAACTCAGTTTAAGTTTAAATATTTTAATTATAGCAAAAATAAATTTATTATAATCTTACACTCATCAATTTGATAATATTTTCAAAATCTATTTCTTGCCTTGATGCCTTTGTTCATATTATTACTTCTGTCTGGAATGTTCTTGTCCAAATGTATGCCAGATAAATGATTATACATTTTTCCAAAAATAAGCTTTTCATAAGCATGCTCTCCTACGTGCTATCCTCAGGCTGAATTGACCACTCTGCCTTTGTACTTTTCACCGTAGCCTGTACTTACCTCCATCAAAGCACCAGTAACATTTCAGGTACCTGTATTTTATTATTTGTCTTCTACTAGAATACGGGAGCATATGCTAGTTGCCTCCCTATGTTCTTATTCATCATTGAATTCACAGTGACTGTTAACAATGCCTAGGACTCTGTAGGTATTTAATATTTGTTGAATGACTGAATTAATTAGCAAACAAGGGTGAAAATGTGTTAAGTATATTCAAAGAAAAAATGTGTAGAAAAGCTTTGTTGGGAAGTTAGTAGATAAAGCCAAATACTTATATTTAAACAGCAAATATACATAGATTATTACAAAATACCCAAGTCATTCAATTTAATTGATTAATTAGTTGTTTAATTGAGTTATACAAAATTGTGCAATTGCCTACCATTTTAACAAGCCTAACCTCTTTGCCCTCTGTTGAAGTAGCGGCAAACTTTAGGCAAAGAGACAAAGTGAAAGTCTATTGTAATAGTTTGTGTCTGAAATAACAGGGATCTATAAAAATGTGGTGGGAGAAGGAAAGGAAAAGAGAGTCTAAGTGGAAAAGTTTTAATGAAGTATTCCATTGCATGTGATAACTAGAAGGCGGGATGCCATGTGAAGTATTTATACCCCAATGTAGTTCTTCAAAAATTTTACATAGCTAAATCTCCAAACAGGGTTCAGGGCCATGGGGCTTGTTTACACCCAGGTCCGTTTTATCCATTAAGGTGCCTTGCCTAGGGTCTATGACTTTTTCAAGAAAAGAAAATCAAGCAAAGAAAATTGCAGTATTAAAATTAACAAATGTTTACTGATATCTCTACAAAAATGTTTTAAACTTAAAAATATTTTATTGGCTTTGCAATATGCAAAGATAGCAGCATTGAAATCAACTAGGGTTTAATTAAATGTCTCAATATTGTGGCATCAGGGAAAGTAGTTGAGGGCAACTCAACTCAGCTCTCCTGTATATATATGTGTGTGTATATATATATATATATATATATATATATAGTTAATGTGGAATGTAAGTACATTTTAATATATGTAATAAAAGGTAGGTGACCTCCAAAAGTAAGAGTTCATAGGGCTCATGAACAATCAAAACAATATGGTCTCTGCACTCAATTATGGTTCACAGCATGTAGACCATTATCTCTGTACTTCACAAGTGGATTCTGAATGATGGGTCAATGTCTATTGGAAATGGATACAATTGCAGGGCCTTCTTGGCATCTGAGCCTGACCCCTAAATGAGAACTTGACATGAAATACCATATTTCTCAGTTAATCTATTTTTTCAGTTAATACTATTTTATTTTTAAAAAGAAAGTTTAAAAAACGTATTTCAAACAAGTGCTTTTTAATGGTATATAGTTACATAGTGTTTCTCAGCAATTAGCATTATCAAAATAAGATGATGAGTTGATTTTATTTCCATGTGCTTATAAAATCCACTCTTTGCTTTTACCTCAATGAGAATGGGGAAACTGGTTTTGGGTGTAATGGATAGCAAGTATACTTAGGTTGGATTTAGTCATTGAATAACAGAATGGTTTGTAGGATCAATAACTAAGAATGTTAGCTCACTCTTTAAACTCCATCTTTAACTATCTAATGAACTAATTTAGAGTACAGCTCTTGTCCAACTATAGTTGATTTCTCACCATGGCAGGGGTGTGCATAGACGATAGGCTAGTATTTTGAGCAAAAGCATCTCATTGGTGAAGGCCTGGATCCTACCTTTAGTACCTCAGCCAGTGTGGTTGTTAAACTGGTGAATGTCAACAATGACCTGCATTAAATTCTATTGCCATGGAGTAATGTCCGCAGTAACTAACGGCACATCTGGAAATGACTGCTCAGACACCATTTTCTAGATGGGTAAACTGTCTTTCTGTGACTTTACCTGGCTGACTACGGAAGTTTAATTCATAAGAAAGGGGAGCGTGGTCTTTCTGTTTTTCCTTCCTTGGAGGGGATTCAAGGGAGTTCAACTCTGGAAAGAATATAATTTGAAATCTGAACCATTTAATTCTGGTTTTCTCTGCTGAGTCAATTGAACTGAATTATTCTTAGACATTAATTCACCAGAAATAATCATTTGCTTGGCTTATTTTGTGCTGCCCCCACAAAAAGCTTACATTTCCCTAAAATCCCTACTAACAGTTGTTTGACAGAGGCTATATCCCCAACCCCTGAATTCTGCAAGACATATGCTTTTCCTCCCTGTCCTACACATTAAACAATCAGAGCACGCGATTTCCCCGGGGTCACATAGTACTTGAGTGTTAAAGTTTTCACTACATGTTACATTATATGTCTCTAGTCAAAGGGTTTTTTTTTCCACCTGGGTCTTGATGTACCCTTGGCTATTTTTTAATTCAAATTCTGAAAAAGCCGAGAACTGTTAATGTTCACGTTCAACAAAAACATCTGTTATAGGCAGTTGCTGACTGACTAGTAATATTCATCTTCTCTGCCAGATCTAAATTGAACCTGGGAGAATTTCCACATTTGCTGGTAAACTATTAAAGTTTCCATATTGGAGCATTTTCCAGAGAGAAGAAATAGCTCACATATCTCTTCTTAATGCCTATGAAGAAAATTGCCCCCAAAAGGTAAACTGTAGCTTCTTGTGGGCGGGAAAGAGGATTTCAGGAAAAGTAGAATCACTCTTGCTTTGGCTAAGAAGTTAACTCCTTTCCCACCGCCAAATCTTGCAACTGTCTACACTCATATCCACACATTCTGCCTCCCCTCGTTACAATGGGTGAACCCAGTCAATCCACATCTGGCTTCAGCCACTCCACTTGTGCACATAGTCTCATCCTTGTTCTTCTGCTCGGGGACTCTCCTGCTGCTGCTATTCCTTTCCCCTTGCATTGTGAACATTGTCCTCTCTCCTAGACCCTTACATTACGTCCATAGATGCTATCATATCTCCCATTAAATAAAAACTCCCCCCTTTTCTTGATTTCATATCTTTCCTACCCATGTCCCACTTTTCTGCTAACTTCTTTATTGTGAAATTTCTAAAAAGGGTTGCCTGTGCTGCCTGTTTTCATTTCTTCATCTTTTATCCCTCCTCAGCCCACACCAATCAGGTGGCCCTCAGTACAACCTTGCTGAAACTGGTCTTATGGAGGTCACCAATGGCAGGGTGACCATACGTTCTTCTTTGCCCAAGACAGTCCCAGTTTATACTAATATTTGGCAGAATTATTAATAACTTCCATTTCACTTTTTTCAAAAAACTATGGTTTGGACTATAAATTACATGGGCTATAAATCATTATAACAATGACCTCCATCTTGCAAATTTTACTGGTTACTTCTCTGTACTATTTTTCTCAACATCCTGGCTGTGATTTGCATTGACCTCTAAATGATGGCACAGTGCCAGGTTTTCAAAACACCTCTCATCTCTCTCCTCCTCTCTTCTCTACCCATATTCTCTCCATAAGTCGTCTCATCCTGTCCCATGGCATTGAATACTATCTCTCTTCACATGGCTCACAGATTTATACCTCCATCTCTGACACCTTCTCTGAACTCCAAATTCGCCTCACTTCCTATTTGGTAGCGCACTTGTCTAATAGGCATCTCACATTTAACAAATCCACAGAAAACTTTCAATTGCCTTCCATCCTTTACCTATTCTTCCCTTAGGACTCCCACTTTCAGTAAATTGTATCACCATTATCTCAGCTGCTAGGGTAAAAAACTATGCTTTATTTTCTTTTCTTCACAACCCTTAGCCAATCTTCAGCAAGTTTTATTAACTTTCAAAATCAGTCATCAACCCTACTACTCTCCATCTCTCCTACCATACCCATCATCCCAGTCACCCTCTGTTCTCACCATGACTACCAATGGCCTTCCTGCTTCTATTCTTGCTCCTCCATATAGCAGCCAGAGTTGTATTTTCCATCTGCATATCAGGTTATGTTACTTGTCCAATCATGCCCTCCATCGACTTTCTATAAAGCAATAAAAATAAAATTTAGACTTTGGTCCATTACTTTGAAACTTCTGGTTCCTCCACTTCTTTGCACTCATTGTTTAGCATTCTCTCTCTTGCTTTCTCTGCTCTGTCCACCACAATGACCTTTGAGCTGTAGAATAAACAAGCCAAATTTCTTCCTGCCTCGGTACCTTTACCTCGCAGTTCCCACCACCCAGGAAGTTCTTCCTCTCTGCCTCCTAATGGCTTTAACTCCCTCACTTCATTCGGGTCTGAAACTCGCCCCCTGTCACTGTCCATCTCCTCATACTGCTTCTTTCTAGCTCTTATTCACTACTCAAAATTCTGCTGCCTCTCTGTGTGTTTATTTTCTATCCCCTCCAACATATATTCAGAAAATAGCATGAGGATCTTATCTTTTTTGTTTATCCCTAAATGCATAGCATATAGTTTAGCATTACCACCTAGTAGGTATTTAAGAAATACTTGCCAAAGAAATGAAGGAATCAGTTTTCAAGTGAGTGAATTCAAAATTCTGGACACTTCTCATCTCATCAAGTATTTGTTCATCCTGTATTTGTTGAATATTGGTTCCATTATCCATATTTCTTATATCTGCCTAGTTGAGGGATACCTCCATAGCCTGTGAACTGCCAAAAGGTGACAGTTGAAGGGGCTAATTCATCAAAGTTAGCTTCCAAAGAGCTACATATCTGAGTGCCTAATTTTCTTGTGTCCTTTTAGACACGCAGGCATATCTATATCTACAAAGACAACAGTTTCCCAGGTTGAACAGTCCTTGACTCCCTTCCTTGCTTGTTTCTTACTCAGTCTCTTCATATATCGAATTTGGTTTCAATCTGACTCTAAACCTATCTTTTGGTAAGGGTTGAGGTGAGAGAATGAAAATATATTGAACTTGTCAGAAGAATAATAGATTAGTCAAAACTATATAGTGAATTAGTTATTTATGTAAAATGTGGAAAAATAGACATTACCATCTTTTACCAGTAGAAATATAATAACTACAGCAAATCAATTAGTATTTCCTTCTCTTCAATTTTTGCTATGTGACTGTTTCCCTTAAGGCTAGTGAGCTTTAATTCTCCAGTATGCCTTACTCTCTTAGTGGTTTACAACAGCATATTCTTTTTTCCTTAAAGTTTATTATTTTTCCATTACAATTTAGTCCCCCTATGCTCCCCTCCCTCCCACAATCACCACACTGTTGTCCATATCGAAGAGTCCTTTTTCCTTTTTGCTCATTCCCTTCAGACCCAAGCCTCCCCCTTCCCCTTAGCTATCAGCCTGTTCTCTACCTATGAGTCTGTCTCTATTTTGCTTGTTAGTTCAGTTTGTTCATTAGATTCCACATATGAGTGAAATCATATGGTATTTGTCTTTCTCTGGCTGGCTTTTTTCACTTAGCATAATGTTCTCCAGGTCCGTCCATACTGTTGCAAAGGGTAAAATTTTCATTCTTCTTCTTCTTCTTCTTTTTTTTTCTTTTTTTTTTTACAGCCAGGTAGTATTCCATTGCATAAGTGTCCCAAAGTTGTTTTATCCACTTATCTATTGATGGATATTAGAGCTGCTTCCAAATGTTGGCAACTGTAAATAACACATCAGTATATTCTTGTTCTGAAAGCCTAAGGCCCAGTAGCAGCCCTTTAGCTGACATTTCAGCTGGGACAAATGAAGCACTTCGTTGATTGTGTGGAGAAACCTGGGCACATGCAGAATGTTAAAGTGCTTTATAGTATTTTAAATACAAGCCAAGAGCTATCTAAATTACAGTATAAAAAAAGGTTTGTAATGACAAAATGTTTTAGTGAAAGGACATCAATTTGACTGAAGAAGTCACAGATATCAGAGCTCCCCATGACCTGGAAGAAAGGTCCTTCAAGACTGCCATCTCTTGCCCTGACTCTACACCCCTGAAGGAACTTCTCCTTATTAAGTGGTCTTCCCAGTAATTCTGAAACTAGAAAGTAAGAGTCTCCATGGGGTTCTCCCCCAAAGTTAGTTAATAACTGGTCATTTGATTTCAGCCTTTCAAATATCAATACTTATAAATTTAATAATTTTATTTTATTGTCTATGGGAAGAAAAAGGCAATATAGTAAAAAAAAAACTTCATGCAAGAATATTTATGATAGCATTATTTACAATGGTAAAAAATTTGGAATAACAAATGTTATATGTTCAAGAGTGGTCTGGTAAAATAGTTGATGATAAATTCTTACATATGCTTTCATTAAAATATACTTTAATGTCTGCATAACATAGAAAAAATGTTCATAATATGAAAAATAATTAATATAAAACTCCACTTGGTATGATACATTGTACATGTGTGTATATATGATGTAAAATACTGTAAAGATAACAAAATGTTAATGGTTGTATCAAATCATCGTTTAAAAGATGGCCTTTATTTTACTTTATATTCATTCTCTCCTATCTTATATATTTTTATAATTTCTAAATTTTGCATGAGCATGTAATACCTTTTAAATCAGAAAATGACACATAAATTTACCTCTATTTAGGTGGTATTCATTCAAACATGATTTTTTCTGAGATATGTTACATTTTTTTCTACACATTTTCAGAAGAATAAGTTTACTTTGCAGTAGTCATTAAGCTGTAATTCAGTTATACAAGCCATTGAGGATGAGTCCCTAAGAATATACAATTTACACGTGTGATTTAAATAAAGATAAAATCCCACAGTGTAGGAAATTGTAAGAATTTTAGTCTTTAAGAGTGATCACAACAATGAAATGATACAATTAAAATTCGTATTCAAAATCCAAATGCCCAGGTGTCTGTTACTCATCAGGAGCCTGAGGAGTTAATTAAAAAAAAAATGAGTAACACAAATTATGACATATCTATTCTTCCTAGCATCCCACCTCTGAAAATATCCAGAATTTGCTTTAAAAGCTATGCAAAAATGGCAAACTCTCATACAGATAAAAGATCAAGGGAGGGAATGAAAGATGAAGCAGCAGATGAGATAATAGACAAGATAATTACAGAGCTCTAAAAGCCTTGGATTTATTTTTAAGATGTAAGAGCTCTATTTAGAAAAGCCCATAGCTAACTTTATGTGAATCTTGAATGAATTGTTCTGAAACATGTGAATAGTAATGAAATGGAGGAAAGGAAAGTTTGTTTTCTGTGCAGGCCCCATAGCTAAGTGGCCGGTGATGCTCTGTCCTTTATACACTGAGTTCATGCCACTGACCTCAGGGCTTGGGGATTTGGAGATGAACTATTTCTCCCTCTCTAATTTTCTGCCATGGCCAGCACAATAAAACTGATGTCTTTTCAGAAGAAAGTAACTTATCTCAGTGATGAGGTGGAAAACAAACTAATACTTTTATTTTTGAGCTGAACAGTTCTCAGACAGGACTTGCTCGTGTCTTTGGAATCTCCCTTTGGCCACATGTAGCATTTTATCCACTGCCAGGCTCTGGCCTATAGCTGGAAACCTATATTTGCTCTACTGTGGTTGGATGGATAACCCATGGTCTAGATGCAGGGCTTACCAAATATTAAAAGATGATCCTTGGTTTCTATATGACTAGTTGTCTAATTTTTTTAAGTGGTTCCAAATTCAGGAAGGGAATAGAGGTTGGCTGCTACTTACTTCATAGAATCCCAAAACACTTCATTTCCTTGAGCGCTCTTAAATTTATAGTGACCTGTCCATATTATTTCAAGATGGATCTCTCATATAAGCCATAACGTAAGGATAAATATTGCCAATATCAGCAATCACACAAAAGATTGAGATTTAGGCCACAAAACATATTCTAGTTGGCACATTCTGACAGGCAAAATTCAGTGATATTAATTATGTGAAAGTGGGGTTCTAGAAAACAAAATCTCAGATTTCTTAGGAAGAATGTATTAGCAATGACTTTAGGAACAGAGGAAGTTTTATGGCTTTTGAGCAAGAGAATGATTAGGAATTTATTTTAGAATCTCATTTATAATGATTTTTAATCTGGTTCAATTTGGGATCCAAACCTATGGGTGGCAATATTATGCTCAAAATGTAATACATCCTTTTCCAGCAAAAGACTAATTTAGAGCCATAGTCCTTGGCTCTGGAGATGTTATTTCATAAAGTGTAGGTAACATAACCTGTTCTTAAAACTAAACAGAGTACGTTATGTTAGTCCTGGTCCTACCAGGAGCAGATGCCAAGACAAAATTAAACCAGCAAAGGTTTCCTTAGTGGAACATCCTGTGTGAGAAAAACAGAGAAGGAGCTGGAAAAAGTCCTCAGACCAGGTTCAAATCTGAGAGCAAGTGAAGGAGAGAAAAAGGGAAAGTTGAATAGAAGCACCTGTGAAGACCTGGAGCTGTCAAGTTTCTAGGTCCACCAGCAACGCACCTGACTTAGTATGCCTTCCCCACTCAGCCGCTGACTGATTGTAGTGATTGGAAATGGCCCTGGCACCGATAACAAATGTGGTGATGGATTTCAGAGTGTCCCAGCTGGTCAATTTGCTCTTCATAGTTGGGAGTCTGTACAACCCATGACCATGGCCATTGGATCCATGATTTGGCAACCAAGAGGAACGAAACTAGATTGTTCATAAGGCTGTGTTCCCACTGTGATTTGCTAATATTATTCCACCAACAGAATGCTGATTTTACTTACCTAGGGAAGAACTGATTAAGAAATTCATTGTTTTCAGTATTTCTTGGACATAACTGAAAAACATTTAAGGGAAACAATTTGCTAATGAAAAAGACCTCAAGGGGTATTCAGAATTTGGCAAGAATCATTTACTTGTGCCCCCCAAAGGTAAGGTACTACATACAGCATTCCATACTGTTCTTTCATCAAGAGATGTGCTTACTCTAAATACTAGGTCCCGGTTACCTGCTAAATACCTGAATTCCCAATGTGGAGTGCACGTATGTGAGATGTGTGGTGTTGAGGGGCTGAGGAGA